>NC_136689.1:62998554-67798554 GCF_903797595.1 Erithacus rubecula
CCCTTCCTTCCTTCCTTCCTTCCCCCTTCCTACTTCCTTCCTTCCTCCTTCCTTCCTTCCTTCCTTCCCTTCCTTCCTTCTTCCTTCCTTCCTTCCTTCCTTCCTTCCTTCCTCCTTCCTTCATTCCTTCCTTCCTTCCTTACCTTTCCTCCTTCCTTTCCTTCCTTCCTTCCTTCCTTCCTTCTCCTTCCTTCCCTGCTGTGAATCCACATCTGAGGTTTTTTGCCACACTACACTTTCCCCAAGTCTCTTCCCCCCTCAGTCCTGCTTCAGATCATCCCCTTGCTGTACAGTCTTCTGCCCCTGATGAATGCTCTGCCTTTGCCCCCTTGCCCACACAGCCCCAGCTTACTCCAAAGCTTTCTCCTAAAAGTCTCTCCGCCCACCAGGTGCCTCTGTAGACCCTCCATCCTGCTCCAGTCTTCTGCCTTTTCTTACCCTGTCTACTGTCCCCTGTCCCACTGTCATTCTGATTTTCCAGTCTTGCACTGTTGAGCCAGTTCTGGCTCTACTCTCCCAGCTCCCATACTCATCCTCCTTTTCCATTTCCTTATCAAGCTTGTAATCTTCCTTTTGGCTTCCTCTCTCTCAGTTATCCCTTAAACCCTGGTTCCCAGACTTCTCTTCCACAACTTCTCCCCTTTCTTGGAACTACCAACTGCTTGGCTGGTAGCACGTGGATGGATTATCAAAGATGGAAAGAAGGGGACTCTGTCAAGTTTTGTCCCTTCAACCCAAGGCCTGAGTTGGAGCTGCTGCTGACTCTGTCCTTACAGACACCTTGACCTGATCTCAGACACCTTAAGTACCTTAGCATGTCAGCTGAACAAATAAAGTCTCTTGATTGCTTACAACTTGAGAGCTTAGACTCCAGTCCTCAGGGAATGGCAGCCCAGATCTTGGGGTCAGAGACCTGGCACTTACACCACTACAAAAATAGCCAGGACTATCTTTATCCTTCTAATACATTACCATAAACCTGCCTGGAATATCAGGATCAGTTATCTGCCTGTACTTACATTAGACATTACAAAATATGCTTCAAAGGATGTACAATTGAATCAGACCAATAAAACTCATCCCAATAAGCTAACCAGAAAAAATCTCCAAACACAGATGGAAATACTATTGCCTTTGTATAATTTACTAGTTCTGGATATACTCTTGGAATACTGATAGCTTGCTCTGCAAGGCCATTTACACAGTGCTCTGAAAATCCCCCAAGGTTCCCTCCTGAGCAAGTGCTGAGGACCTGGAAGTATGCAATAATGAGCTCCTACCAGAGAGTTCTCATGCACTCCCATAATTTGTGATGGAAAACACTCCACTCTGCTCCTCTGCATTCACATTCCCTTCACCACCCCTGCTGAACTAGCAGAACAATTCAGGTAACTGAGGACTTCCCTTCCCAGCCAGTGAAGCATGTCCACATTGAAGGGGAGGCTCAGTACAGTGCAAGGGTTCCCAGCTCTGTTGGAATCTGTGGCCTTTTTCTTGGAAACTGGAGTAAGGAAAAGCAGCAGGAGCATGGGGAGCTGGGACTCTATGTGGCAAGATGAAATGGGAAATTTCAGCTGATATGGGCAAAGGTAGAAGTTATCCATTGGGGACAAGGGCTGGGAGAAAAAGTGCTAAGAGGCTGGCTCCAAAAACATTGGTAACCACTGACCTAGAGACACTGGCAGCTTGCAGTAATTAATGTATTCCATTACCTCATGGTTTTATGCTTCAGATGCAGATTAATAGCACTCATTCAAAGAAAGAGTGACATCATCTGCATAAAATCCTTTCCAGTGTCATACAGTATTCTCTTGCTCTCTGATTATTGCTGGTCTACTGGATTAGTGATGGTGTTTCAGGTTTTGTTTGCAGTTTAAAAAATGTAAGTTCCTCAATCCTCCATTCAAGCCTGTTTTGTAAGAATCCTCTTAATGGAAAAAGGGGACTTTATATCCAAATACTTTTTCTGAATTCTCCACCTCCTTATTCCTACAGAAAACTTTCTTCAGAGGTTTTGTGTGTCTTCACAATCTGAAATGAGGTTGTAATGAGTGGGAGCCAGTTGTGTTGCAAGTACCAAGCAATAGGACAATAGGAAATGGCCCCAAGTTGTGTCAGAGGAAGTTTAGATTGAACATTGGGACGTTGCCCAGGGAAGTGGCTGAGTCACCATTCCTGGAGATATTTAAAAGAAGTGTAGATGTGGCACCTGAGGGCATGGCTTAGTGGTGGACTCACTAGTGCTGGGTAAATGGTTGAGCTCAGTGATCTTAAAGGTCTTTTCTAGCTTAAATGATTCTATGATTCAGCCTTCATCGTAGCAGGGTCATCTGGGGGCAGTTTGCATACTTGCAGGACCTTTTTAGAGGAAAAACAGTCATTAGACTCCTACACACCATTCTGCGTAGGCAGCACAATCTAGCTCTGCAATTTTTTGATGCCATTGCCTTATTAAAAATAAATAATCTCCAAAGATAACAGGGCAAAGGAAATAAGACAGACAATATTCCTTTGGACAGTAAGTCTCTCATATGCTTGTATGATATAACCTGATATCAAAGTACTTGAATTTCACAGATGTGTTTTTTTCCTCAGCATTTTCACAAAGCTTCCATTAAACACCAATTGAGTTCACATGCATGTGGCAGGAGAATATGCCCAAGAGTACACACAAAAAAAGAATGAATAAAAAAAACTCTAAATACTTTACTGCTTTATTTGGCTATTCATTTTTCAATAAATTTCTAATCTGAAACCTGCAATTAAGATGTTGTGCTATCTGAAACAATAGGCTGGGTTTACATATAGCTGTCAATCACCACAGAAGGTGCTGGGAAACATTCTGTAAAACTCTGTCTACGCTATGCAAAAAGGAAATCACAGCTGCAGCTAAGCAAGCAACATCATAATAATTTCCCTGAAGTCATCTGCTTGGATTTTCAGATGAATTCACCACGAGCAGGCTTAAGTTCAAATAACATTCCTTTTCCAGCAGTTTTCTGTCTGTTCAATAGCCCAAACCCTTGTGGAAAGGATACTTCCAGGACCTTAGAGATGGGAAGATTTTCTGTGTCTGATTATTGTTCCCTGCTGTAGCTTGCAGATACACTGCATCTGAATTCATAGAAATGACAAAGCCCTGTCTTTAAAAGGAAGGACCAAGGAAGGAGGGGGCAAGGCAATTCTTTCTATTATTTCCTATAAAAAGATACTCTCTGTTCAGAAACACCTCACTTCCAGCTTGAACTTTTCTTAACTTACCTAGACTTTTCATATCAGTCATCTTTCCACTGTTTGCCCAGTATTTATACACCACTCCCATATCCTCTGGCAGCATTTGTTTTGACAAGGTAAACAAGCTTAACTCTTCTGGTGTCCTCCAGAAGTTTCTAGATGGTCTAGCATAAAAAGTTTCTAGATGGTCTAACATGGAAAGTTTCTAGATGGTCAAACAAACAAACAAACAAGCAAGCAAGCAAACAAACAAACAAAATAAGCCCCCAACCTGAACAAAACCAAAACAAACTAACCAACTAAACAAACAGAAAAAAATCACAAAAGCAGACCTGTATCCAGACCTACATATGGAGGTTTCCATCAAATGTCTGTCAACTGGCAAATAATATATAAATTCTCAGTACTGTTCTGTACTGTTGCAAGAAAGCAGACTGGCCCAATGCTCCAGAGGGAGTGAAAGGACTGTATTGTTTAAGCCCCTAGCTGAACATCAACACATCCCAGTTCATGTCAGGCCTGTTTTTCAGAAATATTAAACAGCATTGACCCTCCTTGACTTCAAGAGGAGTTGAGGATGCTCAGACAAAGCCCTTAAAAGCAAGGTTTGGTTCTTGAGGTAGATGTAGATTGAGTCTGTGTTCACACAGTAGTCTGATGCAGCATCTCATGTCCTCAGGTACAATTATGGTTGAGAATGGTGGCAAGCTCTCACATCCTCAAAAACCCTTTTTGTTCTTCCAGTTGCTTCAACTTGGCACTCTCATTCTCTGAGTGAATCACAAGTGGTCAGAAGCTGTCTGGAGGAAGTGTTTTCTGCCCATTGGAGAAAGCTGACTCATGTACACTGAACCCTCTGAAGAGACTGATTACAGAAAATGTCCAGTTGTTGATGCTGTGTGACCCCCTTGTTTCCAAGACCTTTCCTGGGCTTTATGCTTGAGGGATGGATGGATGGATGGATGGATGGATGGATGGATGGATGGATGGATGGATGGATGGATGGATGGATGAAATCTGCATGCATAGGTGAAAGAGAGGTGAAGCTCTGTCTTTGGTAATGGATTAGATGGGTCACAGGCACTTTCAACAAATTTAGACAGTGCAATAGATATGATAAAGAAAATAGTGCAAAAAGGCATCATTTTGACTCTTTGTTATTAATGTTGGAAGGAAGAAGGAGTTAGGTCTCATATAAGGGAGATGAAAACTACTGGTCTATGTTGGAGGGTCAAGTCCAGACATAAGAGGCTTTGCATTTCTGAGAGCAAGACCCCAGAAAACTCTCAAAAATGTTCAGCCCCATGAGAAAACTGAGGCATGGTATGGCACACAGACATGTTATTGTTTTGCCTAGATCTGTATTTCTCTTGTGCTGCCTAAAATAGTGTTGAGGGAGCTGTAAGGGGTGGGATTGGGATGTGGTTGGAAACCTCAAGCAAAGGCTGCAGTATTCACTCCAGCTATCATGTGTCCCTGAGGAGACGGGCTGCCAGAATATCCACAGAGCTGGTGCTCTGGGAAAGAGTTTGATTAAGCCATCAGGGAGTCTCTGAGACCTGAGACCAGTCTCAGGATCTGCATCAGCAGGAGCAAACCATTACACAGAGGTCAAGCTCACCCTGACTAAAGATCTGAGTTGGCACCAAAGGCAAATCAGCTATGAAGTTTTTGCTTTTAAACTTGGCACTCAGCTCCAAAACTCCAGCTGAATACCAAGGGTGACTGAATACCAATGTCCCAGTTCTTATAAGGGGATGCTCAGAGAGGGTCTGCACTTTGGGAATGCATCAAGAAATCCCAAGATGTGAAGCAAAGAGATGAAGCAGACTGAACCAAGTCACACAAGGAGGAGGGAGAGAAGGGCTACAGCACCAGCTCTCCAGAGATCACCATGTGGACTGCTGGGGAATGATGGATTGAATCACCAATTTGCAGCCTTGCAGCTGCCTGGGAAAATGGGAAACCCTGTGGCTTTCAGGCTCCCTGGTCCCAGTCCTGCCAGTCACATGGAAAGCCCCGGGATGAGAGACTGAGGGTTTCCAGCAGCCTCCCTTGTTCAGCAGCCTCCCTTTTTCAGCAGCCTGCCAGAAATGCAGTGACCCAAGGTTCTCCCTTTCATGGAAAAATGTTGAAATTTAGGTTTCATTCCAATTTGAAATGAAACCAGATTTTGCAATACCAAAATCCTCCACAAAATGAAATGACTTTTCATAGCACAGCTTTGCTGATTGATGCAGACTGCATGTAACTGAGAGGAGCCTGATAAGTGGGTGTTTCAATCAGAATTTCCTGGTCTGTCACTTCCAAGAAGACAATTCGCTGCAAAAACTGGTGGCTGCAGTTTTGCAGGAACACGGTGAGAAAGCAGATGGGGCACAGCATTGGTGCAATGTCACACGGTGTCCAGGTGCTGCTGCTGGTGTGGCAGGAGAGGTCCCCTTGCACACTGCCCCTTCCCTTCTTGGTGCTGTGACATGCCTGGACCGTGGTGAGAGTCTTTTCCTCGGGGACACAGTCACAGTTTCCTGGCTCTCTTGGCTTAGAGGTGTTCACACTGCAGCTAGCAAAGCTACAACAACTGGGGTTAGCTGAACTCACCAGTAGATATCTGATTTAAGGGGAACAGGAAAATAAACAGGGGATGGAGGAGCTCTGGAGATGAAGGAACGCTGCATCAAATGTTTTTGCACAGGAATTATTTCTGTTTATCACCATTAAGCACATGCACATGGCTTCAGTCTTTATAGCCGTTGCCCAACTCACCTGCTGCGTGTGGATGATAAGATCCTCGACTGTGAGGAAGATTCAATTAATTCTACTCTGCAGTTAGTTTGGTAAATTTGTTTGATAGTCTGGTCTGAGCGACACAGGGTTATTAATATCTGCAGGAGGCACAGGAGAATGCTGCAGAGTAATATTTCTGAAACAAAGGCTCTAAGACATGAGTGAGACAATAAAACTCCCTTGTACAAGATGATTACTTTAAACTCACTTCTCTAAATATCAAAAAGCTGGTGGCATGAAGATGAGTTAAAAATACTTGGTTTTACTATTCATTTTACTGGAAGAAGATCAGAACACAATAAGCATAGACTTTAAATGACACATCAGAAAATATAGCTTACAAAACAAAGAAACAGACTTGTATGACTTTTTTCTTCTTTTCACCTCTGGAGCAAATCCTCACTAATGTAACTGCATGTATATGTTGTCCTTTCTATTGTAGGTGTTGCTTTCTTGCTGACTTTTTTCATATTATTAATTCATTTACCTCCAGCAGTTACAACAAAGTGGGCAGTCCTCTTCACCAAAAGAAGAGCAGAAATGGGTCCTCCTTGAAGGAATTCCCCACCTAATGAAAATGAGACACAACTTTGTTCCTTCAAGCTACCCAAACACAGAGCTGAGATTTCCCATGGGTTTTATTTAAACCATTTTAATTGTTTCCATAATAAAATAAATTAATAATATTATGCTTGAGACACCCAATGACAAGGTGTTCCAGATTGTCTAAAATCTGTCAGTCTGTAGGTGTTTATAAGTGTGGCAGCCCCGTTCTCCATTCCCCTCCAAATTCTGATTTTCTGGATGCAGTTTTACAATGAGAGCCCCAGCTCTGCAGTCCATACTTAGAGCAAGCACTTGTATTAAACCTGGAGCTCTCTACTGTGGCACCCAGCTTGCACCAATAAGGCCAAGGCAAGTGAAAATATGCTCCCAGCAAGGTTTTCTGCAGACAGAAAAGGAGAAATCTGTATTGAACAGAGTAAGCAAGAAAGTATGTTCACTGCTTAAAAATCAATATTCTCTGGGAACTTCACCTCATCCTTAAGGTATCTAATTACTTGTGAACTTCCATTCACAGTGACATGTAGCATTGAAGGGAGGAAAGCTAATGGGAGCTGTTTGTCTTCCTTTATCCTGCAGAAATGTCAGGTTTAAGAGCTGTATCTGTTACAAGCACACTCCTTCCTTTGGGAAACATTACATATTTAATCCACTTACTATCTTGCTACCAAGACAGGTACTGTTTGGAACAATACGTATCTTTTCAGTGTAGTCTGGGATCTCAGTTTATCAGTAAATACCCTTAAAAAAAAAAAAAAAAAAAAATCAAGAGAGCGTTTATTTTTGACCAGGGTTGTCCTCTTCTACTGTACCAGAATATACAACCACTGGGGAAAAAAAACAAACAAAAAAAAAAGCACAGTGATTAACACAGTGAGCTCATTTGAAAAATATCTGTAAAGTCTCTAGGAGCATTTTCACTGACCTGCTCTTTCATACCAGACATCTTTGGTTCCCTCCTCTTTAGGCTGCAAGCTGCCTGTGGGTGCTTACATGTAAGTAGTAGTTTGCACTGGAACAAAAACATTTCTCTGGGGAATTTTAGGTGTATGCTCAAGGTGTGGAGGTCTTTGGTTTGTCCAAAGAGGAGCTCTCCCAGGACAGACCAATTAGTTGCTAGCCATACCCTTTTTTTATCCCTTTTCTATTATTTTGTTTCAAATTAACTTTACATTGAGTGCTAGTCAAAATAAACATCTCCTATGGAATTTCAATGAATGAGAGAGTAAATTCCAGAACTTTACAAAATAGGTAGATTAACAGAGAATTCTCTCAGGTGTACAGGTGGAAATGTGGAATAGCCCAGATGAAATTATTGAAGTAATTCCACACAAAGGAGTAAGTATCAATTAGAAATTCATTCATGGTGCTGGAAAGGATCAAAGAAGAAGAATGATCAGGTAGGAATAAGGATGATGGCACACAGACTTTGTCATAGTAGCATAAGCATGAAACACAAAAGGGAATCAGCCACCCTCAGTCACACACAGGGCTGCTGCAATACTGAGAGTGTGCTGTTACTTGGGTGAAATACTCGGCATTGCCTTATGGGGTGTGCATGCCTGCAGAGTTCAAATATTTTATGTGAGACCTATCTGGCCTGGAGGGAAATTCCTGCTGCCCCTATATTTAACTTGCATTACAGAAGGCCAATAAAATTCCCCTTGGATTTAACTATGTCAGTAACAACTGCCCAAAATTAGCAGGCGGCCTTTTTTTTTTTTTTTTTTTTTTTTTTTTAAGAGTCTAGAGCAATCCAAGAGAATTTTACTAGATTAAATAATATTTACCCTATGCTAAAGTGGGATGCCCCTTGAGAGGAGCCTGGTTTGTGGCAGGGAAGGGGGTGTGAAGGGCATCTGGACCCTCACATGTGGATCAAGCAGTGTGGCCAGGCAAGGGCAGCTGCCATGCTGGCAGTGGCCTGGGAAATGCTCCCAGCTGCCAAGAGGAGAAGGTGCTTGTGCCTGTGTCTTGTTTCTGGGGCAGAATCCCTGGACACCCTAACCCATCCAAGGATGGGCTGAGTGGGGGTCTGAGCTGATGGCAGGGGGTTTGAAGGAAATGGTCTTTAAGGTCACCTCCAGCCCAAAGATCCTGTGATTCCGTGAAAAGGCTTCACACCAGGCATGTGCCAAGAAGCAGCTGTGCCACTCTGGGGCAGGGTGAGGGCAGAGATTTGCAGGGATTTGCAGAAAGGTGCCAACAGCACTTGCAGGGCAGCCCCAGCCTTGGGAGTGCAGCTGAAGCTTCCCCACTGCCACTTAGGAGGGACAGACTGCAGCTCTTCCTTGCCACCTCCTCTGCTCCCTCCTGCAGGACCAAGCCCTGTGCTCCCCAGCTTCTTTGGCAGTGGTGGAGCTGCTGGAGGTGACAGTGCAGGAGAGTGTGTCTTGGGCTCCCAACTTTTGCTGTGCTGCACCTCAGCTGCTCGGATGCCACCAAACTACAAAACAGTCATGCACTCTCAGTGTCTCTGCATTCCTCCTGGATCACCTGCACCTGCTCCCACTTTTTGCATACTTACTTTTTACATTTTAATTTGGTAAGGACCTCCTTGTTCATCCATGCAGATCTCCTGGTACCTTTGCTTGATATCCTGCTCATTGGGATGGACCATTCTGGTGCTGGGAACAGATGACCTTTGAAAATCACTCAACTCTCCTGAACCACTCTTCTTCCCAGGGATGTTTCCTGTAGCATTCTTCCAAGCACATCCAAATCCAAAGCCTGCTTTCCTGAAGACCAGGGTTGTAATGTTGCTTTGTTTCCTCCCCTCAGGATCCTCAACTCCAGCACATCAAATGCTGAAGAGCAGACAAGCACCTTGTTCCCAGCTTGGGTTCTGGCATAAGATGTGTATGAAAAGCCAATTCTTCATGTGCTTGAATGAGGAAAAAGATTGAGTCTAAAAATAATAATAATAAAAATGATAGATCTTCCTTTGGAAATGTTGGCTGAAACATTTGTTTTTGTCTCTTTTTTTGTTCCCAAATGGCTTTTATGAGAATATTTCTTAGTGCTTTTACATAACATTTTATATTGTGCTAAATCACTGATGAGATTTCTTTGAAGAGAATTCTTGTGGGGCTTTTGCAATGCTAGGAAAAGTAGAAAAAAAGGAAAGCATAGTCTTTTCTTTCTTTCCAATTGGAAAATTTCAACCCAAATCAACAGGGAAATGGTTTAATTTCAGGCTCCTAAAGAGGTACTAGAAACACTGGCAAGGAGGAAAAAGTAACTTAAAAGGTACAGCTGATACTTCATGTTCATTCCACATGTTTTGAATTGTTTTCCTTGTCATCTAAAATGGTGTCAACAATTTTTAAAGATGCAGATTTAAAATATTCAGCTCAATGAGATCCATAGTATTTTTTTGCAAAGAAGAAAAGCCTGATGTTCCTGAAAGGCAACACAGCATGATGAATTCAGACTGCTACTACTGCCCTGCTTTTTGAAAAACACAGCTGAACCAGAATTTTAAAATTTCTTTTGATGAGCGTACAAATAATCTCATTAAGGTTTTTCTGCCCACTGTTCATAGTTTTTAAACTATAGGCATCTAATTGCAAGCTGTTTAAATTGAACTTCATATAAAATTTGTGCAAAATAATCAGATATTAGATAAAGAATGCATATCATAAATAAGGCCACAAAAGTCTGTAAAAGTACACAAAGCAGAGTGGCTAAAAGGTTTACAGTGGTTGCTGGCAAACGTGGCAAGTTTTGGAATCTGTAAAAATCTGTAAACATTGGTGGAAGGAGGTTTCATCTCAAATGGTACAACTTGCATGTTAACTATCACTGGGCAGATGTTCCATTCTGTCTTGTAGCCTTTGGGAACAGCAGTGTGGAAGATGGAAGAATACTGTTGTCCTTTCCATGGACATGGACATCAAATCACCAGTTTGTGTGTGGTGCTTCTTTTGGCATCCCAGCAAAACCATCTCTGTCTGCTCTGGCCCCTGACAGAACACTGACCATTTTTATCTCCTGCTTTCCAAGACCCCATGATTTTCATTTCAAGACCAGAATGAAAATAAATTAAGAAAGATTTAGTACTCAATATCTTTACTGAAATAAATAGCTTTTTTTTTTCCCCTCAAGAAAGCTCAACAGCTTCTCTATGTGCCAAACTTTCTTCTGATCATTGCCTCAGTTTGGCATCTTCTCTTGAATGTTTCACAAGCTGAGTACTGGTCCATAACAAACACTCTTGACTGGATTTCTAATTGAAACCATTAACATTTTTTGAGTTCTGTAATAAAAAATAAATATAATACAAATAAGGCTAAAAATCTGGGTGACTTTTAATACCTAAAAGTAACTCTTAAACTTGAGAGAAAGAGTTGCTCTTATTCACTGCAGAAGCCACTGGAGCACATTCCAGCACAGATAAATGAAATCTCTTCTGCATTAAACATAGATAGCAAAACAAAAAGAAGTCTGCTTACAAATCCAGGGAGATTCTCATGCACAAAAGCAAAGCTGCTGAAGTTCTTATAGGATTAAAAATTGGAAAAATATGCAATTACAACCAATTTTTAAACAGAAAGCCATTTAAAATTATTCCACCCTTTTAAAATACTGGTGCCTATTAAAATACAGACATATTCATGTGGCTTTCAAATGCATTCCAGTAGAGTGTAAACTGACAAGTCACTGCATTTCATCACACAATAGTCAGAAGCAAAAAATGATGTTGCATTCTAAGCACTCATTAAATGCAGAAATATGCACTGAGGATGTAAATGTTGCATAGATCCTCAGGGAAGTTTGTAATTTATATTCAAAACTAAGATTCATATTAAATACCCAGCTTCAAATCTCCTTGGACAATGTCTCTCCATAGATTTCTAAAAGTGTACATTTATGGAGTAAACAGAATATTTAATGGCTGCTAGCAGTATATCAGATTTGTTATGCTTATGGCAGCTGTGGTCATCAAATATTCATGCTGATGGTTCTTATGCAATGCTGACAGCCTTCTAACTTGTGAAATAAGTAATGGGTGAGTGGGAATTGATGAGATAAGAAGACTGCTTTATCTAAGAAGGGTGACCAAGCTTTTCTGTGGCAGCAAGAAGATTAAGAGTAGCACTCTCAGAGCAAGAGGGAAAATCCAAAGGTGTATTTCTTCAGATTATAAACCAGACACATCTCTTGATCTTGCCATATGTTTTCTTATTCTTCTCACTCTAACTGTCTTTTTCAGCCCCTGGGATTTATTTGCTGGAGTCAGGGTCAAGTAGTGGAAAAATGGCTCATGAGTTTCTGCTACCAGACAGGCTGTGCTGAGATACTGGGTCATTTCAGTCAACTGGGGGAAGAATGATAAAACACACATAAACCAGTCCCATACTTCTTATTTGGGCAGTTTGCCCTTGCTCCAGTGAGGGCAAATAAAGGATTTTACCCCTTTAAGGAGCATAGGGGATGGTCCATTAGAGATTTTGTTGTTGGAGCTTTTTGTTGTTTTAGTGGACTTCAGTTCTCAGTGTTGGCATATCTGTAGTACATTCCCTCACTACTACTACTAAACAGTGCCCTCCAGTTGGATAATTTGGCATAATTGCATTGGAAAAAAAGCTGCAGGTTAACCAGTTATCCTATATCATAAGCCAAGATCAGCTCATAGGAAATTTCAAGCAGGGATGTTCTTCACTCTCTCAATAAATGTTTATTTTATATGATAGCCATTACTGTGCAGTAGTTACACATCCTTCATATTATCTGATCTCAGCATCTGGCCTTCAGGCTTCCAATTCCTGGCATATCTCTATTGTAAGCCAATGAAAGAAAAAGTATCTCCACAACAGTCTGGAGAAACAATTCAAGTCCAGTACACTGTATGATCAATGACAGTGACTTAATTGCCACTTATGGTTTTCTAGATTTAACCACTAATGTTACCTTTAATTCTTTCAGTCTGAATTTCCTTACCTATGAGACAACACTTGAAATAATTTTGGTTCTTATGTATCTACCTTGTTACTTGTTTCAAGTAGTAAATTACAGATTTGCCATAAAGATAATTCAGAAAGTCCATGTACAGTGTGATATGAACAAAACTATATATGCAACTCAAAATCCAGTTTCAACCACAAGATAAAATGCTTCAGAACACGAGCTAAATCCAATGCATTTTCCAATTAAAAAAAAAAATAAAAAAAACCTCCCTTCATACCAAAATCAAGGAATTGTATCCACACTCTCAAAAATAACTTTCCTCAAACACAGATAGTGATGCAAGGGAACCTGGGTAAGTCCAACTTTTTATCACAGGCCTTGAAAGATAAGAACATTACTGAAAGGATAAAAGCCTTAAACCTTGGTGCTCTCAGATTTATTACAAAGTGTGAGTAACTTGAAACTGAGTCTTGCAAATTTGGCTTGGGAAGTGCCTTAGAACAGACTGAGCAATAAAAATAAGGGGTATGGGCAGAATGACTACTTGTCTCATGGAGTTTTCTTCAAAGCAAAAACTGTGGTTTAGTGAGAATGTGCAGCATTAAAAGTTTGCACCAAAATTCCTTTGCTGGAAGTTGTATTGCCGTGATACAAGTAGTGTTACAGTTCACATAAGAATTTTAGATAACAGTAGATAACAGTAGTAGATAGCTAAGGGATATCTTCCTGCTAGAAGAATTTCTTTCTAGTGTTCCAGCAGTCCAATGTTTCCTCATTTCCTGAAGAAGGAGAATTTGTGTTCTTGCCCAAACTAAGCTGTTTTCTTCTTCTCTCTCAGAAATCTTTGTGCTGCATCTTTGTAGACAAGGGACAGCTCCAAATCAATTTGATGTCCCAGGTGAAGTCATATTCACCACTCACACTGTACTAACATTAGTTTCATTTCTAAAATTGTTCACTGTTCACAAAAGTCTGTTACAAACATGCAAGACATTGGGAAAAGGAAAGCCACAGTCATCTACTTCTCTATGTTATCTTCCAACTAGAAATTTGTTTAAAAAAAAAAAAATATATTCCATACATGTTTTGACATACTGTAGGTTCTGTTGGTCTTCCTTTCAACAAATGCCAAACCCAGAGAAAGCTGCTACCTCAACTCTGTTCTGCTTCTTTTGCAGCCTTTCTGCAAACATTCACTCACTACAGTTCCATATTCCCTTTTTGCATTTTCTGTCCCAGACAGTTGAAGTTGGCAAATGTAGATCAGCTAAGGTTCAAAGACAGAGGGGTGAAGAAAAATACCCTGAAAGCCTTTTCAGCTCAGTGGAGATTTTTTCCTTTTTTTTTTTCTCCTCTCTCTAAGATCTAAAACTTTTTAATTTTTCTTTGCTTTTTATCTTATTTTTAAAATTAATTCTTCTAAAATACTGTGCTATTGTACTATGCCAGGATGCATTTCATTGTCCAAAGATGAGGAACACAGCTGGCAGTTCTGTTTGAAACTAGATTTATACTTTGTCAGTGTAATATAACATATTTGAATAGACTGTGACTACTATTTTTATTCTTTAAGACAACTTAGCATTCTCCACAAGCTTCTGTCCTCCACAGGGTAGACTAAGTGCACCTGCTGAACTGTTTGCCCTTTCCCCTCATCTTCTATTTGCAAAATCTACACGGATGGAAAGTTCAGCAGTTCCAAATTAGCTTTTACAGTGGGAATTTGTACTGGATAAAATTGGTTCCTGGTGGAACAACAGCTGGCCAACACACATGCATCTTTTTCCAGTGAGGTTGCTGCTTTCTCCTTCAGGTGGTTTATGGGTTTTATATAATAACTCATGTGTGAAAATACTTGACTGGCAGTAAAACGTGACGGAGAATTTATCAGTGCTATTCCTGCATCTAATTCACAGGCCTGCAATTAGGGTTGTGAAAATGAGCAAAATCTCTTGTGCTTAGCCTAAAGGTATGGAAAAGTCCTTTGCATTGTCCTACACAATAATTTTATTTCTTTTCCTAGAACGGCTGAGCAAATTTGCACAAAACATACAATTGTTTAATCAAGGTCTTCTGGAAATTCTGCAACCCCTTGTTAAGTCTGGAAAGGTGTGTTATAAGAAAGACAGGAAAATAGATGTGATACAAGGTAATGCAAAAAAGGTACAGGAACTTTTGCAATATTGAAATTGAATCACCTCTCACCCAATCGGCATCAATTAACTTATTCAGCTGAAATTATTAGAGTTACACAGCTATCCAAGTGGTGCTAGCAAGAGGAGGATTGAAAAGGCAGCTGATCTTCTAGTTTCTCACAATGGAATGAACCAGAAGAACCCCACTGGAGCAGAAGAGCAGAACTAGAGCAGAGATGCTGTCCCCTTAGGGGTGAAGAGCAAGAGAAGAGCATGTGCATGGCCTCTAAGGCAATGACCACCTCCTCTTCCCCACACAGATAGTGCCTCATACGTGGCATCCCCACAAAGAGTTTTGCTGAGCTGGTAGAACAGATGGGAAAAGCAACAAGAAAGTGATAGCAGCCTTTGGTACACGTTCCTGTGCACAGCCATATAAGCCCCTAGCAGTCAGTGTTTAGGTGGGTACCAACAATTTGCTGGCTCAGATCCTTAGCACAAAGCAGCTGGCAACCTTTGAGACTTGAAGGAAGCAAGCACAGCCAAACTAAAATAGCTTGGATACTCAGTGATGTGCAGTAATGCTTCTCAATAAACAATCCCATTTGGCTAAGAGGAAAATGAATACTAATAAACCAGCTGAAGCACAATAATATAAATTATTTCTAAGATGCTGAGGAAAATCCAGAAGTGTTTTACTGGGAGAGACAGACCATGTGGATGGAAGAACTGTATTACATGCAATGGCTTTCCTCTTCTGATGATGAATTGCATCCACCCCATTCTTTCCTTTTGTTCCTCTCTGTCTAACTCTGTCAGGACAATGATACTTCAACACAAGGAAATAAACCTTTAATTAATAGTCTATGAAGGAATTCACTTATCTGTAGCACACTCATTCTCAGTATGATTTCTCAGTGTGATCATTCCCTATTCTTCTGTCTTCATTCTTCACTTTCAGCTTTTGTGACTCAACTAATTTTTAAATGTGACATGAAATAAATACTACTACAATATGTCTGAGTGACAATTACACACTTACTAGGTCAAGCCATTGTGGATGCTGAATGCCTTCTCTGTGTGAACACACCACAGTTGTATTTCAGAAGTACTGATGGTATTTTATCTTTTTTCCTTCCTCTCCCCTCCTATGGTTTACTGCTAATTTTTTTTTTTCCTTTTTGCTGTTTTATATCCCAGCTGAGTATAATTTTTATAAAATTTCTCTAAAAGGTAATTATTGGAAAGCTGGTTCCAGACATGCCAGTTTATAGTCAAAGAAACAAGATGGATTACAACCATTATATCACACATATTACTTGTGTTTTCAAATGAATTTTAATAGATTAAGAAAATAGAAGGCAAGTCTTAGATTTTCACTTATGACAGCTCTCTTTGGTAGAAATAGATCAAAATGTAGGGAATAAATTATTGCAATCTATTGATGTAAAAGGTATGTACTCACTGTAGCTAAAGGAAATATTTCTTATTTCTATGTGTTGATTCTGCAAAGTGCTGAGCATAAGGCTCAGCAATCCCAAAGTTATGCAGCTGCTCAGTCAGGAACCTACAGCTGATTCTGTGGCAATCACAGACTGAAACAGACAGAGGAGAGGGACTGGGGTGCAACCTGAGTCCTCCAAACACATACAGCAATGAGCAGTTTCCTACCTGCTCTGCAAATGGGGAGCACACCCTCTTCTGGGTAACAGCAGGGAGGGTGGCCACCCTTCCCACCCTTCCCACCCTTCCCACAAAACTGTCTCCCTGAAACAAGTGACAACCTGCCATCCCAGGGAGAAGAGTGAGACATCTGCCTGTAGTAATATCATCTTGAATTGTGAATTAATCAAGTCTCAGAAGTTGAGCTTAGGTGTTATAAGCTTCTCTGGGGAGCTCAAATTTACCTGGAAGAATTCAAAGAGTTTTAAACAAAATTATAGCTACAATTTAGCAAAGGAAATGTGTATAGTTATGTTTCTTATCGCTGGAGTGCTGTAAAATTGAAGAGAATTTTCAGTGTAATTCATTCAAAATGATTCTTGTTGAGTAATTATCTTCAATAAAGATCTGTCAATACAGTTTCAGGCTATTGTCATTTTATATCAAATATAAATTAGACAGTATAATGAATTCAGGTGCACCTAAGCTCAATGTCACATGAAGTTCTTCTATGATAATCAAGTGAAATAATTGCTCTAAGAAGATAAAAACAAAACCATTTAATACAATAAGAGTAAAACTTCTTTGTGCATTAACATAGCATAGATGATTTTGCAAAATCTGGGTTATACATCTCAGGCAAGTTCTACCGAATAAAGATTTTGGGATTGTTTTCTGGAAAGAAAGACCCATCATGTTGACTGGTGTAAAATAGCATAGCTTTAAAATAGATGAAAAAATATCTATTTAAACTGGGTGAAGATTTGCCATAGAAACACTGATTTAAGCTTTTCAAGGTACTTAGATAAAGGCTGTGTAGCCAGAATCATTGACAGGGTGTGCTGCCCAAGGGGCTAATTTAGCAATATTAATATTTTCTGAGACACAGAGACAATTGCTTAAATATCTTTTGGTTAGGGCATCACCAGCCTGGCACATCTGAGCAATAAAGAGTGTCAGTTCAGCAGCTACTGTGACTGGACCTGGAAAACAAGACAGTGCTGAATCAGAGGCTGGGTCACAGCCCCCATCAAGACTAGGAGCAGCTGAGTATCTTATTCCAACAGGAACATTTTTCTGACCTACTCAGTGGTTTAGAGCCAGTGGACACAAAGCAGCAGAAGCTCATTGTCCTCCATCCTGTCCTCAGAGGCCTGTGGTGGCACAGCCATCAGGTTGTTATTTTAACAACCTTTTTAAAGTGCTAAAAGTAGTGAATATTTTTTTAAGGAGACAGAATCGGTGCTTTTAAGTCCATGTATTGTTATTCTGCTGTCTATTCTATCTCTAATTCTTGCATGTTTCTCCAAGCCAGGCTGCCACAGATAGTTTAAATTTGTCCTGCACAACCACAACAACTCAACACTTTTTGTTTCTGAATACAAAATTAAGATAAAAACCACTGCTTTTATAAATCTATAGTTAATAAACAGAGAAAACCCAAAGATAGCTGGAGAAATGAGGACATGTATAAAGGCTTTTTCTTTACAAGCACAGCAGCAAATTGGAACATGGATGATCCAAAGCAGAAAAGCCAGCAGCATCAAGCAGTGCCATACCAGAGATCTGAAACCAGCATTCAGCTCTAGTAAAAGAGAACAGAAGCTACTGAGAGAGTCCTGTCCTGACTCTAAGTAACAGGGAGTGGTGACAATGGGGTCCTGAAAGACAAATGGCTGTTGAAATGGCTTTTATTTTTTTTCAAGTTACTAATAAGTTTTCTAAAATCCTCCACAAAATGTGGTCATCTCCAGTGTCAGTGCAGCTTATGTGCATAAAGCAAGACAATGCATACAACAGGAGGAGTATCTGTCTAGTAAATACAGCTCCTCTCTCCAAATGGATTTAATAACAAAGCATTTTTAACAGAACATTGAGTGGGCAAATCAATCCTAAATGGGAGACTGGCACTGCAGGATTCTGAGAGCTCTCAACATCCACCTGGATGTCCTTGGGGACATCCAGAGCCTCGTTGGGTCAGGTCTCTGCTCTGCCTGCATCTGGGGATCATTGAGGTGGATGCCAACAAAACCCTTAAGACACAGGCAAGCATTTTGTGGGAGTCTGCACAGGCACATGCTTTTAGGTTAGCTCCTTAATGCTTTGCACCTGACATTAAGACTAAATTATGCTGCAATTTGCAATTATTTCTCTTCCTGGCTGTTCAAATCCGTGCTTTCTGTTGCTGTAAACCCCTGCTTTCCTTTGCAGTGCTCCTTGGCTCCAGTTGCTCTATTATTAGTGATAGACTTACTTGAGCAGTAAATCAGCTCAGACAGGAGGACTGCACAGTTACTCTTACATTTACCCTCTGTCTGACCAGGCACCAGCAGGAGTGACATACATCCAAGTACCCAGTAAAGCTGGGTACCCACAGGTCAAAATTAAGGCATGACCTGTACTGCCCTGCTTACTTGCACTTGTGCCATGATAAACTGTGTCCCAGCTGTGAAAAAAGGAATCCTGTTTTGAGAGACACTGGAGCAAACACTGATTGAACCCTGTTTTCTTGCCTACATTTGATATTTTAGATAGGGTAGTTAGAATTGCTGTTTTGTTGCTTCTTTTACTTGCATTACTCATTACATTTTTCCTACACCCAGACAGAGCAATCTGGAAAGATTTGTTTCTCTAAAACAGTTAAGTGACCATCTATGTACATAAAAACACAGATTTATTTATGCTTTTGCATGCTGCAATATAAAACAGCACTTTTATAAAAATGGGAGGGTGAAACAATTGAATTCCATTAACTTTCAACTGGGCACAAAGGACCTGAGGGAACATCACCAAGGAGCCACAGCCTAAGGGGTGGCCATATGACCACTGGATTCTTTCTGCCTTCCCCTCAGAAGTCTGGATACTGGGACATTAACTGAAATACTGACTACAAGTCCATTTTTCTACATAAAAACTGAATACACTTGCATAATACCTCCTAGGCCAGCAAATAACTACCCCATGTAGTATGATGGCTGCTCTGGCAGCTTGATAGGCAGAACATTCTCCCATTCTGATTATAAACCACCTCCATTTCTCCTACCAAGCTGGAGAATGGGGAAGGCATGAGAGCAGCTTGGGTTTGGGTTGTTCTCTGATGGCAGATAGGTTATTTAAGGGTTACACAGCCCTCCTTGGGCAGAGCTGGTGTCAGGGGCAGGCAGCCCTCAAGTCAGAAATCAGTCTTGCACTGCAGCTCTTGACTGCCTGTAGGGTGCTGCCCTGACCCAAGAAATCTTGAAAGCAGAGAGCAGAAGGCAAATTTCATTGCCATCTGTAACAGCTTCTCTGGAAAGAAACTGCCTTAGAGGTGACAACAAGGTTGTCTTCTGAAGTTTGAGCAAAACTGGCACATTCAGAGGATGAACACATGAGACTCCTACACAGCACTCTCTGGCAATCCCCAAGCAATGATTTCATCTATCCTGCGTCATGAGGGCACATTTTCTTTGCCCTCTAACTCAGGGTCAGACACGTGGAGAGGCTGGAGGATTGTGATCAATAACTGACAAAGATGCACATCCCCTTCAGGACCCTTCAGAACATCTAAGAACACAAGGAGTGCAGAGGCCACAGGCTGCCTATCTGAAATCTCCCAGAACTGGGTTCTGCCCCCAGAGTTACGTGTTATTTGTTGTCTCACATTTTGCAGCTTGTGCTTGAGCCTGGCAGAGAAGCCAAGAGCTTTAAATGTCAAAATGTCAGCTATTTATTCTTCACTGAGCCCCTTCCTGTGGAGCATCCTGCTGGTTCAGGGGTCATCAGCTCGGGTGTACTTTGCTGGGAGCCTCCCATGTGATGGCAGAGGACTCCAGGACTGAACAGTAAGGGCAAAATTAAGCACACTGATTTTTTATCAGAGGTAAAAAAATAAAAGAAAGGCTTCCACTTTGCTGCCCCTACAATTTCTTTCATTCCTCATGTCTGTAGAAAGTTCTGTTCTGTCAGGTTTTACAAGCCCTTGACTTGTATTTTTCTGAAGAGTGGCCACAGCTACTAGATCATGTTCTCTGCAGGAGGAAATAAACTGTGCCACAGTAGCAGTGGTGTGTGCTGGGCAGGTAAGAGCTCACACACGTGCACAGACCTCCTTTAAAATAAGGCAAACACAATGGGAAGCCTCTGTGCCACCTTCACCAGGTGGTCTCACACCTGGCAGTATCTTCTGCTGGTTTTACTGGGGTAACCACAGAGCTTTCTTTTCCTCCCCCATCCCATTGCATCTGTGGAAAAACAACTGCCACCTTACAAGATGTCCCCAGAACTCTGCCTCCTGCAAGGCTGTGGGCCAGAGTGTGAGCTGGTGACATCCCCATGTGACAAACCAGAGCAGGGCAGGATGTCTCAGTGGGCATGGCAGGGTGTGTTTGCACAGATGTTCCCATGCAGGGCATGATCCTCCACCCTGCTGCTGGAGGAGTGCAACAGGTCAGAGTCAGCCTCCCCAGCTTGCTGATACATGTGTTAAGTCCATTATCCCGTTTGCAGCACTTTTTCAGGATAACTGAGATGTGAATGTTTGAGCTGTGTCAACAGCTCACACTGTTAGACCTCCAAGGAAATTAAAGCCCCAAAATGATTGCAAGTGGAAAGCCTTTTTTTTTTGCCTTTTTAATTAGTAATCCAACCAACCATTTAATAGAGAGCAAAATAATCACAGAGGGGTGAAGAGAAGGTATGTAAACTAGATTTCTGCTTGGCTGGACCTGCTCTCTCAGGGTGCAATTGGTAACACTTGTCTGCAATAATAAATCTATGCCTACCTGATACACGTGGGAAAACCTGGGGGAAAATGTCATTGTTGGCTTCTACAAAGATGTTTCTAATACTCCTATTTGCTTCCAATTGTTCCTCAAAGGCCAGCTTTGATCTCACTAAAAAGCTAGAATTTTTACATTATTTTGAGAAAATTAAGAATACATTTTCCAGTGGATATTTCCACATTACTGAGGTTTGAGATCTTCATTAAAAGCCATTAAATCTTGAGGAATAATTACACTGTTTCTCGTTAGATGAGTTCTGTGCCAGTAGGGCTTCTTAGCTCCATTTATTTATCAAAAAATGGTAAGCTTTTACAAAATGTCCAATCCTAAAAAATACTCTTACATCTACATATCTGAGTTATATTCCACATTATATTTTAGCCCATAAATAGCACTCTTGAGCCCTCCTTATTTTAAGAAACAGGCTTTTCAAATTCATGCATCCGTATCTAAAAATCTGCACTCTCCCTTTGCATTGAATTTTTGTTCTGTGCTTTTTTTTCCCCAAGCTAACCCAGCAGGAGGTATTCTTGCTGAATATTTTACTTAATGCTGAGATCTAATCTGTGTCAGCTCCTCTGCAATGGGTTTTATGGTTTTTTTCCAATTTTGCTCATTGTGAGAAGGGATGTCTGGGGATTATCTGTGTGTGGAGGGAGAGAGCTGGTGTGTCCCTGGTGCTTTACCTCCTCCTTTACCTGTGTGCTGGTGTTATCTGGTGCTGGATCCCAGCCTCCCCTGGCATGCCAGGCTGTGCTGGAGGAATCCCGGGTTTCACTTCATCATCCTCTGTTGCCTCTGACAGAGCAGCCACACTCATCACTGCAGGGAGCTCTCCCAGACCAGGCAGGGCCATCTGTGCCTGCACCCTGCCAGATGTGGAAACCTGAGGCAGTTTCACTGCATCCTGGGCTGGGTCCAGACCTCTCCATGCCCGAGCATGACCCACAGCACATCAGGCAGTCTGCTTTAGCTTGGGCCATTCTACAGCCTCCAGCAGAGCCTTTCCTGCCTTTGTCCTCCCTCCTTCCCAACACTTAGGAAGGGGGAGACTCTTTATGCTGTCAGAGATGACACGTAGGAGGGCAAGATTCAGACATAGTTGGCAGAGAATTACCACTCAGGCTAATCTGGTGAAAGGAATATTTTAAAGCAACCAAAAAAAAGGAGAAGGATAAAGTATCGCTTTATTCTGTGGGGTGCCTTTGGACAGAGATCTGTAAAGAGTCCCAATGTACAGGACTGTTCCAGTTCACAAAATGAGAAAGCAAAGCTTCTCCCTTGCAGATTCATCATGAACTCCAGGAAGGGAAGATTATAAATGCTAGACAAACCCTGGAAATAAAAACATAAATCTGCTGCAGAGATCGCGCTGTTCAAACAGTGTTACTCACAGCCCACACCCCTTAATAGCCCCACCGCTGCTATTTATGTCACCACAAGCATCCTCAGAGCTATGGAAAGTCCAAACACTGCTGGGACAAGGATTTCCCCCCGTGAGAACAGAGAACCTGTGTGTGCCACGGCAGTGACTCAGAAGTGGCTGGGGCTGCTCCATCGCCTGTTTGCAGGGCGATGGTGAGAGACAAACCCTGCATGCACCAAGCTGCTGCTTTGGAAGCTCAACGTGCTGTACACAGACTTGCAGAGCAGTTTTAGGCTAAGCAGCAGAAAGCAATCAAGTTTTTTTTCAGGATATATAAAAGAAAAAAAAAAAAAGTTCATGAGAGAATTCATTAAGAGAAACTTGCCCAGAAACTCTTTCTGCTGTCTGAGGCTCATCATCTGCTGTTGTATTTGTAACAGGAGCTTTTAGAGGTTTGTTCCTTTCCCCAAGACAAATCCAGGCTCCTTGCACCCTGAGATCTCTTGAATTTTCCCAAACAAAGTAGTGTCCTGGGGCTTTGCTAATTTTTTGTGGCTGTTTCAAATGCACCATTTCACTTGCTCTAGTGAAGGGGTTTATATGCAAAATCTCATGCAAGTCTTATCCTCTGGTAAGCCACAGTAACACCCCTGGCACTGGAAGTATTTAATAAGGAAACCTCCTTTGGTGTGAAGAGATGCACAATAAAGAAGTTTAGCCCTTCCAAAAAAGTCTTCCCATTCTCTTCCTCTGAACTCTAGAATATTGCATTCATCTGAACGTGTCGAGAAGATATCTGATGCTTGAGGATCAGCACCTTGACTGCTGTCTCTTGGAAAGTTTCAGCTGTTGCAGAAAATAAAATGAATGGTGGTGTACAACCATTACTCTTTTTCTTCTTTGTAGGACCCAAAGCCAGGACTTTGTTTGGTATATGGAGATTTCGTTTTAAACAGGGATTGCATCTAAGGGGAAATTAAATTCCTGCTCCAATCTTAATGCCAAATTAAAATAGGTAATGTTTATTCCTTGAGTGAACCTTGACAGCGTAGAATCTCCACCATCACATTCCAGAGTAAAGATGTAGACATGCCTATCTGCCAGGGACAGTGACTTAGAAAACTAATCTGCAACTGCAGAAACCACAGCCTCCGGCTCCTTCCCCTTGGGGCCAAATCCAGTAAAGAGAAAAAGGCAAATGTCACATTTCCCAGCCAGCAAAGTTCCTGACCACCCAGAAGGCTATTCAGCCCAGAGAGAAGTAACCAGCTTTTTATGTAGCTTCTACAGCATCTCCTCCCAACCCTATTTAGACACAAACCAGGCCAGTACAGGCAATGAACAGACTCTACAGGGGCTTTTACTCTGCACTTCAGAATTGTGGTAAGAGGTCTCACAACATTGCCCATGGTGACAGGCCTTACAGAAACCCATCATAGGAAGCAATACTTGTCCTGAGGAGCACCAGAGTTTAGAGAGGGAAAAAGCTCAGCTCAGTGGGGAAATATGCCATGAATCAGCCCAGCAGTCAAAGAGCAGAAGAGCAGAAGAGCAGACGGAATCACAGAATCATTTAATCTCACAAACACCTTTGAGATCATAGAGTCCAACTGCAAGCCTAACACTGATGAGTCCATTGTTAAACCATCTCTCATTCCAGTGATCCTTGCATGCTTTTTACATTTTATCCTGGATCTAATTGTCTATGATCATCTACTAACTATTAGCACTGAGATGGACAGGGTAGGAGCAAGGTAAAGGGAAGCTCTATTTTCTTTGGTTTTCTTTAGCAAGCCACTTCTACACATTATATGGGTGTTTATCTGATTTTTCTAATCTAGACCTGGTTTAAAACTTATCATCCTCAACACAAAGGACAGCAGCTCTCACCCTGATAGAAAGGGGCACTCCAGCAGACTCCAGCTTCAACTTCCCTCTCCAAATCAGGCAGATTGGGGATTTTAACATGGGCTTCCCCGGTGATTTCTGAACCACAAGGCTGTTGGTTACTCTGCTTAAAGATTCAGCATTTCCTGTTGGAGCTGCTTCACTCTGTGCTAAATAATTAAGTGTGAACAAATCTGGTTTGGTCACTCTCGTTAAGCTTAAAGGGAAATAGAACTAGGGAAGGGTTTTGACAAAGACAGTCATGATCTACATCACATCATGTCATGAAGGGAAGTTGCAAATTTCCTCCACACAGAAAGGAGGAACTGAAGTGGAAAGTGCAAACCCTGGACAACCCCTGTTGGTCCAACCGCAGAGTGAAACAGAAACAAACACAATTACAGGAGGAAGTGATGTGACCAGCAGAGTGTCACATCAGCACTGCTCCTCTGAAAACCTCCTGACCCAGCTCTGCCTGCCTGGGGGTAGGTGGGAGAAGACTGAATGAGGCAGAGAAGAGAGAAAACGCCCCTTCACCCTGCTTGACCTCAGCTCAGCAGGGTTGATGAAAAATTCCTTGCGTGCTGTGGATGTGCACATCTATTGGCATCCATTACCTCGTTCAGGGAAAACTCTCTTAGATGTTTGAGATCTGAGCGAATTTCTCAGGGATGCAGAGCAAATTAAACCATATAGGGATGGCCTTGGCAAGGAGAAAATGTAGATGTTGGAGAGCTACTCCCTCACACACCCCAGTTTAACATAATACGGCTTCTTGAAGATCTGTGTCTTGTGGTTGATTTCAAACTCCCAGGGAAGCTTTTCCTGTGGTTGGGACATTCATAAAGTCTCTTTCTCTCATGTGGGTGTTCCAGCAGTTAACACCATCTGCAATCAAGTTGCAGACATTGCCTCTGCTGGATCACACATTTTGACTCTTTTTTTTCTTTTTTTTTTAAATTTTATTTTATGGAGACCCTAATTTTCACATGACCGATGGAATTTAATGACCTCAGACATTTCCCCCTCTGAAAAATGTGCCTAAAAATGACCAAAGGATTCAAACATTGAGAGGTTCAAGCCAGGCAGCCAACATGATTGCATAAGACTTGCTTCCTTAGAAAAGCCATGCTAGGAAACAATGAAATTCAAAGTAGCTGCTTTTCTGTTCTCTTAATTCTTTAATTCTAACAAACCAGTCTGCCAGTAGGACTGGAAAATTTTCCATTCACAGAAGTCGCACAGTCTGTGTCTGTAAGGTCCTAGAAATTTGCCTAAATTTATGGGTACCCAGTCCTCTACAGAGGTGTGGAAATCAACCCTGTGTTTAGCAAAATATTCTCATTTGTCTGTGTCTTTTGATGAGAATAAGTAATGAAAATTTTATTGACTATTTTCACAGCCCAGCTGAAAAACAGAAAAAAATCTCTGCAAAACTGAGCAGACTTCTCTTCAAAGTACTCTCTTCTCAATAAAAAAACTAAATTAAAAAGTAGAAAAATGCTGATTTTGATGGTGTTCATCAATCTGTATAGCTGAGGGGTGAACAAAAACACCTTGCTTACAGACTGGCACTGTAAAAAAGAGGATGACAAGGCAAGGGAAAGGACCATGTTCCACACCCCCTGTATAAAATCCAGGGAAGGTGGACTTGCTCTCTCTGAAGAAGCTCAGCCAAATGCCACAGAAACACCTGGGAGAGTGGGACTGTCTTGATTTCTCAGCAGATCAGCACTCCAGGGTTGGACAGCCTGGCTGGGATTTTCCACACTTCCTACAGCCTTATCACCCTCAGGGCCACCCCTCTGAGTCAGGTGAGATGCACATGTGCTGCTGGCATGAAGAACATGGCTGCAACTCCAGAACAGCCCAAGCTGGCAGATAATGCCAGCCTCTGTCCCTGGGGGCTGGGAACATAGACACTTGGGAGGAGGAGGAGGAAGAAGAGGAGGAGGAAGTTGGTGTCAGTGACATAACTCACATGTGTGGCAGTAACCACAGCAGCTGAGGAGGTTCCTGAGCCAGGAAACAGGATTGCAGATGACTGGGAGAGGTTTCTCCTGTGTCCTGTGGGTTCCTAAACCTGCATGTGGGTGAGTTCTGTGCTTGGGAGCATGCCTTGTCCCTTGTCCAAACCTGGGCCAACAGCACATCATTTCCAACAGTACCCAGCCCTGTGTTAGGGAGCAAATTGTGGCTTGAAAAGTGCCTCTGTCAGCCTATATATAAATAACAGACACAGCACAAGCTGCATCGTGTCTAACTGGAAGACAATCATAGTTTCTCTGGATTTATTGTTGACTGCGAACACACCAACATGAAAATACTTTTTTAAAAGTCTGAATACAGTACATGTTTTCTCTGTCTGTGTTCTTAAACTGATAAAATACATCTGCTCTGAAGAGCTATTACAGCTTATCACAGAAACTTGGATCTAATTTATTGCCAGTAAAAAGCTTTCTTCAAGCCTCTTTCTTTTTCAGATGCTCTACTATAAAACATGATAATTCATATTAAGAATGCATTTAAACACTGCTGAAAAGACAACTTGTCTGGAATAAAAGGTAGCATTCAGGGTGATGGTTAAGATAAAACATAGCCAAGATTGGAAATACAAGCTTTAGTGATTTGGAATGCATCTAGTCTTGCCTAATGACCCTTATATAGCCAAAATGGCCTACAGACTGCTGAAAATCATCTCTCCTTAAATCAGCTTCCTTTTGAGTCCTCAAAATCACCCGCCAGATGCTTGAGAAATCCAGATCCATTGCTTTCTCCCATGACACTCTCTTTACCCTTTTGTTGTGGCTTTGGGAGTGCACCCATCAGGCAAAACTTGTTGCTCCTCAGAGATTTTAAAATCAAATAAAATCAGAGGGGTGTGCAATACCAAACATAATTGCTGACTGTGGCACACTGATGGACAATCTGAGCCCTCCTCTCCTGCAGGGTTGAGCAGATACCACAGTACCTTCAGGGAAGATTAAAGAGTAGAGCTTACAGAAGGAGCCTGAAGGGTCAGTAGGGTCTGCATGAATGCTGCCAGTGAGAGGTCCCTGTGCAGAACAGGATGCTGCCACAGCCCATGGATGTCCTGCAATTATCACACAAATTCCTCCTCATGCTCCCCAGATTTTCATACCTCTGTCATGCACTCTGCACCATCCCTTGGCTCTTGTGCTCTCCTTCCCCCTCTGGGTAAAGGGGTGAGCACAGAGCAGGTGCTGGGGTAAGGTGATGCAAGCACACCCCTGGCATTCCCAAGCAGCACACGTTTCCATAAGCAAACTGTGTCCCAGAAACTGTGCTCATTTTGCTCCTGCACCAAGGATGCTCCCTAGATCCAGCAGGTTTCTGTAGTGGCTCTGCTGCATTTGCACAGGGAGAGCTGCAGTTTCCTGCCATAGTTGGTGCTTGTTCACCCTCCTCAGGTCCTATCTCAGCTCTCATGCCATGAAAGTTAGGGCAGCCCATGGCACTATGGGGTAGAAACACCCTTCTCCCAAAGAGAAAGGCTGAGAGTAAATACTGTAATGGCCAGACTTTATCTTGTGGCACAGGATAGACCCAATCTTCTTGATGATCTCAGGGATTTCCAGGCAGCTGGCTGCTTTTTTACATCCTTGTCTTAGACACTGTTCACTGCTTGCATATGGAAATGAGGAAACAAGGGGTGCTGAGGTGCTGCCCTTGTTCCTGTGCAAAGCTGCCTATTGAAGGCCCAGTGGGTGGTGGGGCAGAGTGACCCATGGTGCACAAGGCCACTGGGACTCACCTGGTGGCTCAGGAGACTCCAAACAGAGCCACATCCCCACTCCAAGATCTACCCTCAGCATTCAGCAACCTCCCTCTCCAACTCCCATCAACTCAGCAAAGCAACCACCCTGCTCTGGCCACTCTAAGGTCTGGTGGGGCAGGAATACTAGGCTTGGCCACACTTTAGGTTTGTTTCTACTGCTGTGTTAGCCCCATTAATCACTCCCCAACAGCTGCTGTTTTGAGCATTGCTTTATTAACTCACTCCAAAGCCCCTGCTCAGTGCCACCAGCAGACACTTCTGTGCAAGACTATTCTAATGACATTGGTACTTTCCTGAGCAACACCAGCAAAGCACAGCTGCAACAAGCCAGGAGGTGCAGAAGGCAAATGAATGTTTCATGTTTAAAAGTGCAATGTCACAGATTAGTGGAAAGAAAGAAAAAAACCCCAAACCACCCCATAGGTAACTCTGCTCCCTCAAAAGGATCAAGTTCACTGGCAGATTTAGAAGTTTGAAAGCTAACAATGCTTCTGCATTATTGCTTGAACAACTTGGCTAGATCTTCCTCCCTCTGAGCAGAACTCAGACTTTCCTGGAGCCATGGGTAAATCCTAATTTTTTGGCAGTACTTAAGGATTACTGGGATCTCTTTTCATGCACTCAGCTATCCATGTAAAAACACCATCAAAGCCTCTAATGCCAAGCACGTAGCAAAAGCTGTGGACATCTACATTAGATGCTTTGGAAATGCCACCATGGAGCAGGCTCTTCCAGACACTGACTCCAGCTATTTGCTTGCCATTAGAAAAGGGCTGGCTCAGTCCAACACACACAAATCAAGAGTGCTGTGCAGTAATACAGCATTGTTCACTTTCTTTTCTCTAAGAAAAAAAAAAAAAAAATCAGATTTCATCGCTTCTTTGTGTGTTACAGTTGTTTAAATGAAAGACTTAGCTTCAAATTTTCCTACAGTCATTTTCTGTCTGATTTTTGTTATGCTTCCAAATAACAGGCATTCACTTGGGAAACACAAGAAAAGGAAAATGTTGAAAAGCTATTGATCTGCCAGGTGGAAAACTCTACATTTCATTTTCATTTGCAGGATTTGGTTGTTTTTGTTTCTGCTTGAGAAACAACATATTATCCCTTCAGTAAAATTCTGGAATCATAAATTTGTTTTATAACAAGAACAATCACAATGATAATTTGCTTTTTGAATTTATTTTGAAGCCTGCACATAATTTGTATGCCATGCTTATATATATAGGTCAGTAGTGAATACAGTTTTGGGTCTTGTTCACAAAGCTGATTGCAACCAGAAAAGAAAAAACTGCTAGCAATGCTGACATTCATCCCTATGGAAAAAGCATCTCTAAAATGACTGCTCATGTGCCATAGAGGATGCCAAATTACAGTACCTCCCTTTCCATTAGTCATTCCACAACACTGTTCCCAGTTGCCACATTTTGCACTTCCCCGGTGAGGAAGCAGAGGTCCACCAGACTCCCTGCTATTCTTAAGTGATAGATTGAAAAAAAATACTTTTCTTTTTTTTTCTTTTAAGAAGAAGAGAAATGGACAATGCATTTGGAGAAGAGTTTGAGATGCTGCAGATCTAAATTTCCACAAAAATACTCCTTGACAGAACTGTGAGAACCAAGAAGGTTCTGCTTAGTGGGGTTTCAACACCCCATGGGTCATGTATTTTCTCCAGCTAGTTCTCAGCTTACCATGTCACTTCTCTCCAAAATAAAGTGCCTGTCCTGCACTGTCTTTGGCAAAGCCTACATTCTAATGTCCCCTGGGCCTGCAGCAAACACAGAAGCAGCAGCAGGTACTCATTAATTGCCTACCCCAGCTATTGCTATTGTCAGACCTAAGGTGGGGTGACATCACAGGTTTCTCTAACTTAATGAACATTGCCTGCACTGCAAGGGTCAGAGAAATCCTAGATGGACTTCAACTGATGGTGAAAAAGAACTTAAAAACAAAAAAAACAAAAAACCCCCCAAAAACCAAAAAACAAACAAACAAAAAAGCCCAACAAAAACCCAACCAAAGAAAAACCCAACCCCCCTCCTCCTTCAAACCCCAAAAAAACCCAAAACAAAAAAAACAAAGTCAGAATCCTGCTCTTCCTGTCTTTGCTCCAGAGTGGGTGAAGTTGTGGAGAAAGAATGGCTTTTAAAGGCACAAAGTGGATTCTGGCAGATTTCCCCTTTTGTATTCCAAGCTTGGGGTTGGAATAGGCTGCATTGAGGGTGGGGCTTTTTGTTAGTTTAGTTATGCTGCTAGACATATATTTAATCTTTTTCCCTGATATTCCTGTTATGAGAAGTCACAGCCAGAGTTAGGGAGACATTTATCAACAGAGAAAGCACACACACAATTACTTCAGCATGGTTCAAAACAAAGGGAGTTCACTTTTCCTTACCCTGAGGCATTGAAAAGGCTCTGCCACTCTCAGTGTTCCCTCTCTCTTTCCAGTATTAAGTTATTGGGAACTGGCACCCATCCTTTCCCCATGAAGACACGGGAAGTTTGCAAGCTGTAAGGGAAAGCTCTGGGGGTGGATCTCATCAGCCTGGTTGGGGTGAGAAGAAACCTTGGGGATCATCTGGGCAAACTCCCTGCTCAAGTGAGGTCACCCAGAGGTGGGTGTTCACAACCATGACCAGAAGTATCTTTGAAGATGGGTATCTGTGCACTTAGAAGCATTTGTTTACCTCATGAAAATGCACAAAAGTGCATTATCTTACCCAAACCCAAACTTATTTCCACAAGAAATAAATCCCATAGATCATGAATAGGTTCCCACGTAAGGGAAAATGAGGCAAGCCTGAAGATACTGCATGGTCAGGGTGGACATTAATTTCTCCCATGACACCAATCATTCCTTTCACTTCTTATGAGAGGAACAAACCCACTTTCTCTTTTCTCTGCATTTTACTTTTTATGCCTCTCCGAACACCCACGCTTTCCCATCAAAGGGAATTACTGAGGTGGAGGGAGCCCTTTACCAAGACATCCAATAACCACACAGACAACTTTTAATCATCTTGTCCCATCACGAGGGGCAGTAGGGGTGACAGAGCTGGAAATTTTACATGGGTTAGATGGGTGGTTTTGTGAACAAAGGAGTGACTAGGCAAGTTTCAGTTCAGCCACCTTCCTGCTCTTCCCCTGGGGAAATACAAACCCATGTAAGAACGAAGAAGTGGTTAAAAATGGGGTTACCTGACCAGATCTCTCACCAATCTTCCACACTTGGGGATTCCTTCAGCCACCAGTAAATACATTTCTGAATTTTGATATCATGTACTAGTGCAGTTCTGCATATTCTTGTTAACCTTGGGACTGGTTTCTTTGGAGTGGCAGTGGGGGTTTTGTTGTTCTTGAGAGGTTTGTATTTTTCTTTGCCTGATTTTTGGTGAGTTTTTTATTTGTTTGTTTTTGGTGGTTTTTGTTTGTTTATTTTTTGAATTGCAGCTTGCTAACTTGTGGACTTTACTGACTTGTGGTGGTAACAAGATTTTCAAACAATTGTCCCTTATTTAGGGAACTTTTTTCATCATATGCTCAACAAAGTACTCTTTGGAAGCTGGCACAGATTCCCCAGCACTTTCCAGTTTTCCTGTTTTTAGGTGTAATAATATCCCTGCTCCAGCATGAGTGGAAACAATTAGGAGCCATCTCTCTGGGCTTCAGCAGACTGAGAGAAAGCCTCCAATTTGCTCTCTGAGACTTTTAGTAAAAGCAGACCACAATGAGTTGCCCTGAGGTGTGAGTCTTACTCAAGAAGGTGTCTGGAGCAGCTGGGGACTGAAATGATGAGCTTTTCTTGAAAGACTGTGGCCTCCTTCCCTTACTGCTAGCAGGGAGATCTGTAGTACTGTTTCACTGTAGTGACTGCACTTTTAAAACAATCTTGTCTCGTATTACAGGCTTGCTTATCCCAATTGCTATCCTACTTAATTATTCATTAGAAGGATGGTGTGACATTAACAGCCCAAATAAATGGGCTAATAATTAGTGTTGTTGCCTAGACTGAGAATTGAAAATACACTATGAATGAAAAAAAATCAGCACAATGCTTTTGGCTTGTGTCAGCTTACGTTTTTACAAGCATTTGCCTTGTATCTCAGCTTCGGTAATTAAGTCGATTTCACTTTTATTCACACTTAAGTGTCACTCGTGGATTCAATTGCAAAGGCTGAAATAGGGAGGGGACAGAATCCTGTAGGAGAACCAGCTGTTGACATTGGAATTTGAAAAAAAAAAAAAAAAAAAGGGAGAGAGAAAGAAACATCCCCTGCATTTCTTTGCCTATCATTGCCTAATTTGTGGCAAGTCACAGACACATTCCTAAGAATGCAGATGATGACAGTGTCAGAAGACTCCTTGTTCTGAAGGTCACGAGAAGTCAGTGGCCATTGGAGGACCCAGGGCTCCCCTACAGAGAAACTTCTAGTGTTTTTTGTGTTTGTCCACAGCAAGGTGAAATTTAACTGAAAATTAATTGACAAAGCTGCTTCAAAATCAATGCTTTGGAAAAGATACTGCGTATGTTTTCATTTCTATCATACGCATTTCATTGTTATGTCAGGGTTTTTTTCAGACTTTTTCCACAAACACAAAATGTGCCAAAACATGAAATTCTCAATTAACTGTGCAGTCTATCCTGTAAGCAGAGTGTGAATCACAGCATGACTCTTGTCCTTAACCCTATAAAATGCATTAGAAAATCTAAATCATGCTGTTTCAAAAAGCTCATACCCTATAGACGGGCTTCAGCTGTGACATATTGATATCACATATAAAAGATCCCTCCTGCATGATGCTACCCAGCCAAGGGGGCAAGAGACAACAGCCACACTCAGATGCCCAGTAAAGCCAGGAGGGATTCACAGTAAGGCACAGGCACAGAATTTGCCTGCCTCTACTGTCAACAAATACTATCTACACACAAACCTCAGGGGTGCTAAAATGCTCCACTCCAAGGAAAGGCCAGGACATCCCAGGGAAGCAGTCAGCCAGACACTGATAAATCATCCCATTTACACAAGGCAGTGAGAGCAGCTCAGCCACACTTTAAAGAACAGCCTTTTAACCCAGCTCACACACCCCTGGGCCAGCAGTGCACTGTTTGCATCTTTCCCCTGAAGTAAGCAAAGAAGCTGTGGATACCCCATCCACAGCAGCATCCAACACTTACCCCCAAGTATTCAAGTCCAGTTTGTATGGAGTTTGGAGTAATCTGTCTCATGGAAGGTGTCCCTGACTGTGACAGGGGAGTGAAACTAGGTTATCTTTAAGGTCCCTGTTCAACATAAACTATTCTGTGATTCTTTGCCTTACACAGTGTTTTCATATTCTTTCTTGCTCCATCATTCGCTGCTTGATTTGGTTTCACACGCTGATGAACTCCTGCATTTTACTGTTTCTCACCTACCAACTCCCTTTAGTTTCTTTAATCAGGCCATTGCCCCTCTCTGGTTCAGCAAGCCAGTTTCTAATTCCTAGTTCCACTTGACTAACCATCAGCTTCATACACCAAAGGCCGTTTGTTTCACTCCTGCAATTTCAATTTTCACTGCCTACTGGGGCTGCAGTTGGCAGCAACATGAGGAGGAGATGCAGGACACAAGCAGACCAAACAGTCTGTGGCTACACAGCTCCAAGGAAGCAGCTCTGCAGTGTAGGAGCAGAGAGCAGCACCCAATATCTTCACTTTGAAGGGAGACAGCTTCCCCATTAATGTTACCCAGCAAGAACTCAGTCGCACATCAATTGCTATTGATGAAAAATTAAGATGTGAAGATCTTGGAATCAAACTCAGAAATGAATGAACTATTCATAGGAAATTACCTCTCTCTTCTTCTGTGTGCATTTTGTTCCAGCATCTCCTAACTTTTAGACATGTGTCGTCTGACATAATTCATCAAATAACTTAATCTACATGACAAAAATTATGCACATAATTTGTGAGCAGACTCCACAAACATTTAATATTCAAAATTCAAGCTGTGGTGATTAGTCTTGATTGAACACACAAATCAGGCAATGTCTTACTGTATTTGAATGATTAACTCCATAGTTTTTGGAAAAAAACTCCACACTTGTGATTATGATGAATTCAGAATCTGCTTTTTTTGGGACTATTTGATATTTGCTTGTGATTTTGCCACCCCTCCCATTTTTCTTGGTTTTAATTCCATAACTCTCTCACCATTAAATCCATTTGCAGACAGTAAACAGAAAAGGAGGATGTATTCCAGAAATGTATTTCAGGATGCATTCTGGTAGAAATTTTGAATTGACTTTTTGTAAAAGCTTTCTGCAACACTTGCTCTGACCTCTGATTTTTCAGGCAAATAATGAATTCATGCTGACGAACAGTGTGCAATTGGATGATACCAAGTCAAAAGTGCTTTGGAATTTCTTTTCTTCTCTCTGGTCCCTCTTTCTTTCCTAGGATCAGACCAGTGGATGTGAAAGACCATAATCTGGATGTCTTCCATTCAACTGTTTTCAGAGGAACACCTTGAAAGTCCTCCTTCTTAAGATGAAAAGTTCTTTGAACTCCATTGGCACTTCAGTGCCAGCAATGAGATCAAAATGAAGTATTTCTTATTTCTCCCCCTCAGCGAACACCTGGAAGAACACCAGAGGCTATCTGATATTCTGAATATCTGCCACTTTTATCCTGGTAGCAGATATTCTCTTCATCCTTGGACACTGCTGTCCTGTACTACACTTAGAAGCCCAGAATCAAGCAAGAATGCTCTAGAACAAAACAACAATAACAGCAAATCAATTACTAGAATGTGAACATCTCTATAAATATCCTATTATCAGCCTCATTTGTAAGCAGTTTTATTATTTTGTTACAGCAAAATGCACATTTCATCCCCATGTGGGAGATGAAGGAAGCAGTAAGTGTACAGCAAAATAAAACCACCATTGGAACAGCACAACTTCCCTTGGAAAGCAGCCTTAGAGCAAAATCAGAGAAGCACAAAATCCTGCCAAGACGTCAAGTTTTGCTGACATTTTGTTTTGGAAATAACATCAAAAAGTAAATGTTTTCAATACCAAAAGGGAATCTGATAGCAGTATTTACAGTTTCAGTGTGCTAAAATAGAGTTGTTTAACTTAATTCCAAAGCCACCTTTGCTTCAGATTTGAGCCAGTCATGGTACTTGACTTAATATCCAAACTCACAAGAAAAAGAGTGGGATGGAAATGCTCCAGTTACACTGAAGCATGCTGAGAGGAAGATTTAAGTTTTATTATTGTAAATATTTTAGGTAAGAATAGTGCAATTTGGGAATGCTAGTTTGAATTAACATAAAATCACACCTGGAAAAAAAAAAATTCAGAAGGGATAGTTAAACTCAATCCTGCACCCAGCTCCTGGCGTGGCAGCAAGGGGAAAGTTATACAGATGCTGCACATGTTCAACCTCTTTCCTTTGCCTGGCAGGGAAGATCTAAGGATCTTTTGGGGTTTGCAGTGTCTATATGAGGGGGAAGGAGATGCTCAACATCCTACTGACAGTAATGGAGCAACCACAGGGCAGCGATTTCTGCAATAGAAACCTCAAGAGAGCAGAAAGAGTAGCAAGAAATTTTGTGGGTGCATGGGAAAGGGAAGAGCAAACAGGGCAGCTGTTCCTGGATATGGGGCAAAGGTGTTTTCTGAGGTTTCTGCAGGAGGGATTTCCCCAGCAGCTCTTCATTGCCATTTCTGACTTTAAAAGACAGGACTTGGGGAAATTCAGCACAGGCATAGATGGTTCTGAGAAATACCCATCTCTCCATCTCCCATTTCTTCTTTAGATGAGGAAGCCAACTGAAGCCTACTTCTGCTCCTCTAGGCAGCTGCATCACACACATACAAGGCTTTATGTGCATACTTGTTTCTATGCAACTTTTCACATGCCCAGGAGGAGGACAGGGCACATGGAATGATTACATTTGCAGAGGTAGAAAGCCTAGATTAGTTTACTGGGAAGAGTAAGGTGAGGTCAGACAAGGTGAAAATTGGCAGAGCTATGCCTGTTTATGCTACAGAGTATTTTTGGCAGAAGGGGAATCCCAGTTTCAAAGTGAGCCTTATCTGAGAAATAGGAGCTATCTCATGATGAGGAACCCATCTCACAGGTGCTTGTAGGGAAGTGAGAGTCACAGCACTTCCCAAGAAGAATGCCTCCAAAGCCCAGGGAGGTGCAAGCTGAAGAAAGAGTCCAGCTCCATCTTGAGAGTTCCTACTAAACACTGCAAGATCGGGCGTGGATGAGACCCTGTGCTGCCACCATCCTGCTGAATTAAGGGTTGATAACCAGCAGTGTTGCTGCAACATCTTTTGGGATGCTAAATCCCACACCAGCAACTTTTCACCTCCTTCAGGGAGATGGGGCTATGCTGTGGCCAAGGATGAGGGTGCTCTTTCCCACGCCAAAGCCAGACCCTTTCTCCCAGAACAGAGTAATTTCATACACCGAGCGGCCAGATGGCAAAGCTCAAATGTCATATTAGCCTGTTTCTGAAAAAAACCCACAGCCCAGGACGAGACTGGCAGAGCAGAGGGAGCACAGCACATGAGCAGACACGCCCACTCACCAAAACACAGCTGGCTGGGGTTATTTTTAGACCCGATTTGACAGGGTTCCTTTAAATTTCGCTGGCTTTTGTCAGTTTGTATCACAGAGCGAACTTTGTTTAAACAGAACACATTATTTTTGGCCCGTGAATCACAGGACCCGCTCAGCAGCCTTTTCATGCAAACCACTGAGAGGCCTCTGTTTTTCTCTGCACCGGATTATTGCAAAAAAAAAAACCCAAAAAATCCCTTAATCACCAGGTACTGCGATTGGCTTCAAAGATTTGCAAATTAGGAGTAAGCTATCAAATAGCTTCCTAGGGGCTGTAAACCACAGAAATCCCATAGCCATTAATGAGGGCTTATGCCACTAAATAATAACTTTCTGTACATGTACACACATATATATACACACACACGGAGTGTACAGCACGCCTGGTTGGTTTATTCCTGCGGGAGGCACATGGGATTTCCCCGATGTAGCATCCTTGGTAAACTTAACTGGCAGGGAAGAGGGAGATCTCCCGGGGACCCCTCGCTGCTCCTCCTGGGAGCCAGCGCCCTGGGAGCAGCGGGGTAATTGCTCAGCTGCGGTTTGAAGGGAGATGCTGGCAGAGGAGCTGTGGGAGACAGAAGCGCCAGGGGACTTTTAAGTATTGCAGGGAAAGAAAAAAAAAATATAAAAAACAAGAAGCAAAGTTGGAAAAAAGCAAGGGCAGTTTGTTTTTCAGCTGTACTGGCAAAGACCTTTGTAAATACGTGTGCCTCGTGCCTAACCACTGTCAGGGGTGACAGGGATCTTCCTGGCTCCTCCGTGGCGGCAGGAGGAACATCCCCATGCCTGAGCTCAGCGCCTACGTCGGCTCGTGGTTCCCCGCTCACTCCGGGCTGCGGGCAGCCCTCCTCCAGCGCTGGAGCATCACCAGGACCCTGAGTCACCGCTGCCGGGGCCAGGGACCGCAGCCTGCGCAATGCCCGGGGAAAGCAAAACAAAAACAAGCCACACGCTCCCCCGCCCCGCTCCCACCCCAGGATGGGGTTTTTGGAATGATCTGCAGCTGTCGCTGAGCTGAGCTCTCAGCTCTGGGCTGCATCGGCGCCTTCCCTGCGCCGAGGGGACGGAGGGCAAGGGGGAAGCAAAACCCGAGGAGGGCACAGCTCTGGGAAGCCGGGGCCATCCCAGTGGGTACTGGCTTTCCTCAGCTTGTGCACATTCAAACCCGCTCCTTCAGAACGGCAGGATTATCCAAATCATGACACATGTGTGAAAATGAAAGGAATGCGTGTGTTCGGGTTTTTTAAAACTCAGATCTGCAGTTCCTCTTCTGTTCTAAATTAAAAAAAAAAAAAAATAGGGAAGGAAAAGACAAAACCAAACCCACATAGCTTCCATGTCCCAGGCTGGAATACAATAGTGCAGCGTTTGCTGTTCTGCGCTGGGGATTTCCAGGATGTGCCTTCCCCCGTGCGCTGCTGGTGTGCCCGGCACAGCTGGAGCCTGTGTCAGCGCCCCGGGCAGAGGGCACGGCACCAGTGGGCGGCCTCCAAAATAAACTCAGCTGCGGCCGCATTTCCTCCTCGCCTCCCGTTCTCTGACAAGTCAGGAGCCTTGCCCAACCCTGTCTAGCCCCACTTTTCTTAACCGAGCGAACGCTGCTGCAGTTTGTCCAAAAGGGGTAAAGAGAAGGCGGTGGGGAGGGATGGAGCAGAGCCCAAAAAAACAACGAGGGACAAGAGGCAGGATTTAAACAACAACAATCATTTCCAGGATAAAAATGGTAACTCCTGAGAAAAGACAGCTTAGAAAGTCTCCAGGCAGATGGAGAGTCTCAAAACTTTCTATTTGTTTATTACAAAAAAAAAAAAAAAAAAAAAAAAAGAAAACAGAAGGAGCAGTCCCACCTAACGCTCTCCATTTTAAAGACCACTTTCCCAGCTGCCTTCACTGGCTGCACAGCCCTGTGCAGCAGGCACTTAACATCACACCCCAGTAACACATCCGTGCACAACTCCTCATCCATTTCAATTTACACCCTCATTCGAGCATCCCAAATCCAACCTTTCAAGAGGTACCTGGGGTGGGAAGCTCAGACAAGGAGGAGGGGCTGAGGTTGCAGGTGAGACACTGGCTCTACCACACACAGGTCCCATCACTTTTCCTCACTGTGCCCACAACAAACAACGAGCAAAACAGATGCATCCAAGGCTCAGGGGAAAGGCTGAGACAGGTGCAAAGCAACAGTAAAAACTGGCCTGTGAACATCAGGGTGGATGGTTGATTCTTTTCTCCTAGCAAACATTTCCATTTTGTTCACTCTCTGATGACACTGTCTTCTTTGTACAGCACTCTTGGAATCTTGGCCCTCTTCAGCATCTTCTCTGAAAGACATATCATCCCTTGGGATTTGTGGATAACTTATCCACTTTAAAAAGTACATGTTACATACAATTACCCCAGTAGCTTAATAGGAATTGTATTCTCTCCAAAATAAACACTCTGGGCCAGTGAGCTTCAAGTGACTTTCAGACAAGGTTTACCAGAACAGAAACAAAAGTGAAAAATGACACCTACTTTCTGTATCCCTACCTCCCAAATAAAATGGTTTTGTCCTTAGTGGAAGGTTCTACTAGAAACAGAGGAGAGACAGGATTACATGGAGCCTCCAACATTTAGGAGAGGATGGGGTGTGCTGTTGAGAGAGAGGAAAAGTGATTGCTATCTGCTGTTTCTCCTCAATGGTTGAGAAACAAGGGAAATGAGTTAGTTTTGACACAGACCTCAGCAGGTTCCAGGGAGTAGCATCAAGACAGCTTTTCCTGAGGTCCTTGGGACAAAATAAGCCAAGTGAGGGCAAAGAAATTAGCACTTCAGTGCAGAGCAAGCATCCACATAGGCAGCTGCTAGGATCACCTAATTTTGGGGGCAGGTCAGGTCCTGGGTTTGGGGACAAGGCTGATATGTGTATGCTTGGTCATTTTCAGTAATGTCTAATTCCAGTTGCAGCTCCAGATCCTTGGCAGCACACTGGAAATATCCTGGATTTACTCAAGCTTTCAATTCACCCTGCCTTGGGTAGGGACTTAGCTATAAAAAAAGCAGCCTACAGGTGAAATGTGAGTTCTGACTGAAGAGTGGTTATCAATCACCAGGGTTTCATACAGAAGTCCAATGCAGACAGACTCTTCCTTCCATCAGGGCATCTGATAGAAATGGAGCAACCCATGTAAGGCCATTCAGCATGTCATCCACATGCATGGGCATTATATATTAAAATAAATACAGCGACTCCAGAAGACAGAATCTCCCTCCCTGCTTCACCAAGCCTTAGCAGTACATCTTCCTTTAAGGAATCAATATCCAAAGGTAACAAGGCCATTCTGACCTGCTGCTCCTGACCTAAATGCCTGCTCACATAGGCCTTTAGGTCACAAGGTGATCTTCTACATTTGAAAAGCAAAATACTTTGGAAAAAGTTATGATCCAGCTTCCTGGAGATTGTTTGCTGTTTCCTCTTTTCATCCCTTTAGACTGCATTTTCCCTTGCCCTCCTATTTTCTTCCTGTAGTTCTCATTATATTTTTGAATCCTTCAAACTTTTCACCCTTCAATTTTCTTGCCAGCCAAACTTCTCTCAGTGACCTAAATTCAAATCTAAGCATTGAGGCTCATTGAAAAAGAAGGTGTACTTAGTGAAACCAATTATACAAAACAGAGAGCTTATTTCTCCACTGCAAAAAGACACTTTACATTTTTAAGAGTCCATTCATGTCCCCCAGAATACATGGCTAACTTCAGATTTACAACAGCAATCCTCAAACTCATCATTTAAAGATAGCCAGATCAATGCACTACTGAGTCAGCTCAGAGCCCATTTAAATCTACATTCTCCCACATGTTTCCATATGTATTTCTGGCATTATTTAATATTTTCTTCTATATATTTAGAAAGAAACCCAAAGAGTAAACAAGATATCCATTTCCTGTTGACTGTATGTATCCAAAGTCCCAGCATTGAAATGCAAGGTTCCTGCTGTAGATTGAAAGAAGGGCTTCTGTTCTTGGATCTTGTCTGCTTCTCCTCACTGTACAAGGCTTGCTAGCAAAATAATCTGTTATCTCCTCTCTGCTGTAAGCTGGAGCCACTACTGGAGTGGCTCCTGCAAGTTCTGCATAACCATGAATTTTGTGGAGTCACTTGGAAGTCACAAAAACTAGTTTTGTGGAAGAAGAATCAGCTTTAGGGCAGCTTAGCTTTCTTTTTATTTTTTTAAATCATCTGATTACTCCCCATAGATGACATTTTTACTAATCTGTAACAAAGTCCTCACATGTCCTGATTTTTGTTGTTGGAAAACAAGCTTCTGTTCTGTGAAGGTACAAGCCATCTTTGATGTTTTCAGATCTGCTCAATGCTTCAATTTCACTCTGGTAAAGACCTCCCCTGGAACTGGCTTTTGGCAGAGCAATGCAAAGCTGCACTAGCAAATCCCTCTGCCAGCTGCAGGTCCCAAACCTGCAAAAGCTGTCCTGGGAAGGAGCCCTTCCAATCTTTTGCAGGACCTCTTCTAATTGACTTTCACTGTGCTCATGGAAATCATCTCCAGCATGATCCAGCCTTTGCTGCCTCCATGGATGATGCCTTGTTTGCCTGTGTGCACACACCCATCAGGATGCATTTCAGGGCTCCACTGGAAGGACCCTGGGGCATGAGGCAGGAGGTAAGTTCAAGAGAAGAGCTCCTCTGGATAGCCAGGGGAGCACCAGTGCAGGGTGCACCAGTTTCTACCTCCCACACAGTACAGATGCAGCCCAGGTGGCTCAGAGTTTTTATTACTGCTCTGATGGGGAAGCTTGAAGGAATGTAGATTTGGACAGTCTGGAAGTCATTATCCCATGGTGCTGTCTTTAGAGTAGCTACTCTGTCTTGGACAAGCTCCCTGAGAATGTACACAGGCTAACTCTTATGCAATAATAAGTGAAACAGAGCTTTACACAAAAATAGCAATTTCCAGAGTGTATAGATTTGTCTTTGAGGGAAATATGCATTTGCTGAATTACAAGATCTGTTGTGGAAAGCAAAGATGCTCTACTCAAGGTTGTTACCAAATATCTGCAAAGAACCAGAGGCCTAACTTCATTCAGCACAGACCTTTATTGTGCTGTGCAGCCAGCAATATTCACACATGATACTTGACCTTCCAGAACTGCATACTTTACAGCTCGAGTTTTTTTAAAAAAGCAAAAATAAAAGCAAAAAAGACACTTCAAAGCATCCTCAGCATGTGTTGCAGTCATGTGCCACATCCTAGCTACAGCTAGTGGGATTGAACTAGACATTGTCAGCAGACAGTAGTTTGATCCAGTCACTGGGATCTCAGCAAAGCCTTTCTTCTAGAAGTGCATCAGTTTGCTTCAGCTCTCACACCAAGCTGGCTAGCAGATTACAAAGCTTACAACTTTTCACATGTTAAGACTGTATTTTTTCCATTTTCCAGTCACATAGAGGGCAAAAGTTCTTTCCCCTTTGAGTGTCCTAAAACACATTAGATTTTGAGTTTGGAAAAAATTTACATCCCAATGGAGAGAAAGACAAAGAACAGGGTAAAATAACAAAATATGTGAAACTGGGAAGGCTCATCCTTTTAATGTGGCAGCCTCTGTTTCTCCCATTGTAGTGTGAACTGCAAGTCCCTTCCTTTAACCAAGATTTGCTATTTGGTTATTTCTCAGTTGTCATTTTGCTCTGTTTTGCTCCTGGTTTCCTCCTGAAGCAATACTGCTCAGTTCCCCAGCACTGAGCCCACTTAGCTGACACCAGCACCGTTCTTTTCAGCCAGGGTAGACTGAACCAGGTTCTCTTACTCCACAATGACTACAGATTTAGTGACAAGAGCAGTGGCATCTGGATTCATGCTTATTGCACGAGTGCACCAGCAGGCATGAGGAAAGACTGTGCTGACATTACATGGCTGTGAGAGCTTCTGCCACCCGAGTCAGTGGCACAACACCGAGCTGAAACCGAGGGCACAGGCAAGCTCTGGGCTCTCAGCATCAGCACAGCATCACCCACTTTTCCCCCTGTGTTTTCTGCATACGTGCTGGGCTAAACTCCAGGGATTAATTTACCACCCACTGTGCAGTTTTGCAGAGGAGGAAAACTAGTCTTTGATCTAGTTCAACAGCATGAAGTTGTCACTAATGACGCAGAGGCCGATATTTCCTCTTGGCAGCCCAGAGTGTGGAGAGGACTGGCACCTCCTTAGGTGACACTAGCACTGCTCTCCATGCCAAAGTAGCACCACTGCAAGGCAGCACTGCCCAGACCCATATACATTTGGCTGTAAGAAAAGTTCCAGGTATGGTATCCCAGGAAAATGCCAGCTCAGCTGGTATGGGGCCACTGCTGATGGTACTCAGGGAAAGCCTCATCCAGATCTGGGGTAGTTTTGATTATTTTTATACTCATCCTTTTTTTCCTCCCTCCATATATTTTCCTGCCTTGATCACCTACACTGAAAGGAGTCATCACAAGACTGACTCCTGCTCTCAGACACCTGCAGCAGCACCACTTAGCATCAGTCCATGTCAGCATGGGGCAAAATTTGGGTAGAAACAAAACTCTCTGAACTCCTAACTGTTCTTTGCCTTTTTACCAGCTTGCATCTAATGTATTGGAACCAGCATATCTGCACAGCTTGTCTTGAAATTCAAGTTTCCTTTTTCAAAGCAAGGGAGATGACACCTTCCTTCCTTAAAGGGTCCTGGAACACATGCAGAGAAACCAGTACTGCGCAGTGCCACTGAGTGCCACAATTGAACAGCAGCAGAAAGCTCCTGAAGAAAACAAGCAGGCAGCCCTGTCCTCCACTCTGCAGATGAACTCAAGCTCACTGCCAAACACAAGCAGCTCTCTCACTGTGTGAACAGTAAACAGTACAATTAGCTGATAACCAGCATCTTGAATTTGGCAAGGGCCGTTTTTTTTTTCCACCCCCACTTTTAGGAAGCAAGAATGCATGAAAAATCCAAGGCTTTGAGATGGGAAGTGAACAGCAAACACTGCCTCGCTTTACCAGCTGATCCCAGAAACATAAAGGTGTACAAACTACCCATGTTTTCACTAAGCAGCTAAAGCACATGACTGAGGAGGTTCAGAGCCTGCAAATACATTTAGTGTTGATGAAACACAGCATGATTTCAGAGGGCAGGGAAAAGGAGGCAGCACAAGAGTTTTATACCAAACAGCCTTATTCCGACCTCAAATTCCTCACAAGTATGTCTGATTATCTGACCAGTAACCAAATGAAGTTTTGTAAAAACTGAATTCACTTCTTCTCAGCACTGAAAATGTGGCAAAGGCAAGCCACAGTTGCTACAGGAAGCATAGGGCTCCCCATCACCTCACTCCCCTGCAGAGGGCAAGCTCAAGCTGTGCCCAAGCACAGCCTGCAAAGCAAGAGACAGGCTCAGAAGCAGAGAGAAAATGCTTGTACTGCCATCTCCCTCACAGGTAGCAGTGCCAGAACACAGGTATACTGCAGGTAGGTGCTGTGGGCCAGAATTTGGTCATGCCTGGCAGAGCTCATTGGGCAATACACATCACCACTGCACTTGGAGGAGGTAGGAAAAGCCACCCAGGGAGGAAGACTTGTGAAAATTAAGAACCACAGTGAGTGTGGATACATGACAACTAAGAGGAAGCTGAGATGAGTGGATTGACATCCTCAGAAAGGTACTGGTGTTAGGAAACATCTTTATGTGGGGGTTGGTCCTGGTCATCAGGATAAGAAGAAATGGAGGCAGCAGACCACTCCAGCTTGGGGAAGCAGGGCAGGGCTTGCCCCTTCCCATCTTCACCAGAGAGGCACAAAAATTCAGAGAATTTCCCAGGGTAAAGGGTCTGAATAACAGGGAGCAATTTTCTAGCTCTTCAGAGTTGCAGGAGTACTCACACATTGCTGATGAAGAACTGCAGTCAAGACTCTGAAATATCATTGGTATCACACACAGCTTCTGCTGCAGGATTTGCTTTTTTTGTTTGAGAAGGGGGAGATAAAGAGCAGCACTGACCAGGCAAACCCAACATTTGCCTGCTGGTAGTGCCCAGCTAGAGTCTGATTGTCATGGCAGTGCCTCCCTGGAGAGCTGAGCAGGGGCTTTAGGCTGTGCCTGAGCCGGAATAGCCCTCTGAGTAACCCCTGCTCCAGAGAGAGCCTTCTAGCAGCTGACTGCTCAGTACACAAGGAGGGTTCAGAGCAGACACTGCTGATAATTTTTGTGAAAACCACAGCAGTGGCTCTTGTGTAGAAACCCACTCTCTACCCATTGCTAGAACAACAGTTGGACCAACCCACTGGTTCAAATTACATGATTCTGTAAACAGGTTGTTAGCATCATTAAAACATTGTAATGTTTGTTTTATCCTGTCTTTGACAGACTGATAAAATTACTTTGTTCTTCAGTGTCTGGTAGTGAGCAGGAACTGGACATGGATGTGGTGTGCAAAGGATAGTAGTGTCCCCAGGGAGAGGAGATCCTGTAGTTGCCACTCAGGCCAACTTGAAAGGTCCCAAGGACCTAGTGGGCTTTAGGGAATTCTTGGCATTTACACATGTTTTGTAACCCACTGAGTCATCCATCAGGATGATACCAGTGGTGGGAAGCAAACAAGCACCTCTTCAACATCTCTTGCTGAATTATGTCCTTTCCTCCAACATGCTTCAGAGGTTATCAGGACTTAATGGGAATAATCATTAATTTACATTTCAGCAAAAGCTTTCCATGTGACTAGAACACAGTTTCACTGCTTTGGATTACACTTCTCCATGCACACAGCAGGGATAAGCATTCCATGCTCTGCTCTGCATTTGCTGCAATCTAGGTACTAAAGGTTCTGACCACAGATTTAGGTACTATACTAATACACACTATAGATAGGACTTTATCTTATTATCTAATAGATAATCTAATATTATCTAAGATAGAGTTGCACATAAATGACATCAATTCAGCAAGCACTAAGTGGAGTCAGTGCTGGATCTCTATTGCCTTGTATGTGGAATAATTACTTATGGTTATAAATGGACCACATTAAGAGTAACATGCTAGATCTGCTATCTTCTGAAAAGGAAGTGGAAAAAATGCTTTTAGTAATGTCTCCTTATTAATGAAAAAGTGACTTCTGTGGTTTTCTCTACTCTGCCACCTGCAATTCTTATCCCTTCAGTACAGCAAGATGCTCTTGTGTAATAAATATTTATGAAACTCTTCTGTCATGGAGTTCTAATGTGTTGTCCTAGAAGTTCCTGAGTTTCAGTGGTAGATGAAGAAACCCCATACAAATTTAAAAATGTTGATATGCAGTATATTATCAAACACACATCTATTTACCAGACCAGTTCTTGACAACCCTCTGGAAAGGGCAAAGCAAAAAAAAAAAAAAAAAAAAAAAAAAAATTAATATCTTAGGTTTCCCAACACAACTGTGCAGAAGGACATAGTCTGAGAACCAGACTTTGTGTATACAGGATAAATACCCTGGCATTTTTTCCCTAGTACACTGTGGTGTGTTTCTTTCACTCTGAACTTCACATTGTTTGTGCACAATATTTCTAAGTAGTCAAATATTAATTTTGCCTCTCTGACAGAAAAGAGAAAAGGTAAAACTAGGAAGCAACTTATATATCTCTTAAAAAAAGTATATAAGTTCTTGAAAGCTGTTGAAAATAAGTGAAAAACATGCCTTTTATTTCTAAACAATATTAACCTTGCCAAGAGAGAACACACTCTTGGGGTTTGGTGGTAAGGTAAACAATTACTAATTTCCCCTATGAGTAGGAGATAATGGCATAGGAAAGCGTTTTTCTGATAAAATGTTTTTTAATTTTAACATATCTACTTTTAGAATCCAAGTTGTTAGCTGAAAAGGTTTTGTTTTGATTAATGTCACAATTTTCATTCATTTAAAGGAGTCAGAAATGTCAAATCATTGTTACACAGGAAGTTTTGGACTTGGATCAAAGTGACATTTCATTTAGCAGTCTGAATAAACACAGTGTAAAAGCCAACTCAATGAGAAGGAGAAACTCTGAAATCTGAGCAAATACTTCTAACTACTGAATCAAATTTCTGCTTGTACACAAGTCATCCCTTTGGGACTGAGAAATACCTCTGAATTTTGGCTTTTTGGAACAACCTTTTAATTCAATTCAGAACAAAGATATTGAGATGAGGTAAGCCACTTCCTGCCTTCTCCTTAAAAATATGTATTAAAAATATTAATCTTACACAAGAGAGGAGGGGAAGATGCTTAAGCTGTCTAAGAAATGTGAAATTTTCCTGCTTGCCACACATTAGGTAGATGTTGCAGCATTGTTTGTTCTGAGATTTGTAGTGAAATCTTTCAGGCTATTTTTAATCAATCTTTATTACTTATTGCTGTCACTGCTGCATTGCTGGGCAAAGCCCTCAGCTTTTATTAGAAGTTAAAATATTTTTACACTTGCTGCTCACACAGCTGTGAAGAAAAGTTAACTCAAACCCCCAGAAGCTACCAAAGCCCAAGACAAATATAACCAGAGAGAATTAAGTCTTGTGAGTTACACCAACCACATGACTTTGCCTCAGGATTTGATGATGCCTGGAGCAGACCATGCTGAGCTTGCAGTTTTGTCAGTTATGTTTCATTTCATACATTGAGGCTGTCATAGAATGAATTGTTATCGTAGATGTCCCTGGGGACATAGAGCTCAGGCAGCTCACACTACATGCTAAAAAGCTTTCTCAGACCGGGCTTGTCAGAAAACACATCTTCAGCACAGGCCCCTGCATTACCTGCAGCTGAGCCAGAACAAGGGAAACAGAGCCCCCAGACACATTCACATTCTGCAGAGGATGCTGCACAAGAACAGCCCCGGGCCCCCCTTTCAAGGGATGCTGCCCTAATGCAAGCCAGCTGACAACAGCAGTAAATTAAAAACAACCAAACTAGGAAATCTAAGCGTGAAATAGCAGAACTGCATCAAGGAGAGAAACATGCATCAAAAAACCAGAAGAAGAATGTACTTACCCAACTCTTCATGGCTTTTCTCACCTTATAAAATCACTCTGGCAGAAGCAAGACCACCTTCTGTACCAGTCTCTTATTCTTAGATGGTGTCTAGAAAGGAGAGCTAAGCACAAAGATGGGGGTTTTTAAAGTCTCCAAACCTTTCCTAGGGTTTTGCATGGCTTTGAATCTGTTCCTATCACCTGATCCTAACTGCTGTCATCTGCCAGTAATTCCCTGCCTTGCTCTTGCTTGTTTTGCTATCACTGGATGCTGCCAGAAGAAGCAGAAAGGAAACCTTGCCAGTGCAAAAATATTGAAGAATATTTGAAAGGCACCTATCTGGTCTCTAAACAAATTGTCAGAAGAGAGGAAGCAAGAATATTTGTTTCTATCAGCTGCTCCATTAATGACATGTTGAGGTGGTAATTAAACACTATATGGTAATGATGGGCTTAATTGGATGCTGCTTGATGGCCTGAAAATACCATGCTCATCAGTGAAGGCACACAGTCATCTAAGATATTGCCACTTCACACTGTTTGCTGTCACCCCTGTACTTGAACCATAATGAATCATAACACCATGAGTGAGTCAAACCCATTTCAGTGCAGCCAAGCAAGCTGGCCTAAGTCACTCTCACAGAATTGAGCAGAGGACATTTTGTGGAGACAAGGTGATTTACACTCCAGTTACTTGTCCTATCCTTTAGCTGAACCGTGTTAATGAACTAACTGGGAGCTCCCAGTTTGCTTCAGCACGAAGTCAGCTATTGCTGCACAAATCAGATGAGCCCCTGAAGAGGATTGGGAGCATTGTCAGAGTGTGTGAATGTGGCTCAGCTCCAGGGGAGAAGCAGATGCAAGCTGGGGTGTGGTACCAAGCAGATGGAAAATGGTGTTTCCTTAAACAGTCCCACTAGATCTGCAGCAGCACATCTGCTGCACCCCAGTGTGCTCCTTCTTCCTTTTTCCACTCAGTGCAAAAAGATTTGGGCTGAATCTCCTATTCCACTGAACCTTCAGTTGATGTTCGTACCCATGGAGAGATGACATAAGATATGACCTCCCCCGTGTATTTGCTTGCTACATCACAGTGGCTGTGAAATAAGAAAGACCCCACAAAGTGTGGAGTGTTGGATTTCAGATCCTATTTGGTGCTCATGCTTTCTTTGCAGTGTTTCTGCATCCAAATTTCATCCCTTAGCTAGGCTGAAGGGAATGTATCTTCCTTCTTGTATAGGGGAAAACAAAGCAGATGGTCTCAGTCTGAGGGACAGATGTCCACATCAGAAAACTGTCACCGTGCTTGACACCTTCCCAGCCATACTGGCCAAAATCCTCCAGAAAAGAAAAAACACACCTTGCCATTTTGCATACATTTACATTCATTTGCATGCATTCAGGCACCTACTGAGCAGAATGCTCAGCCTTCCCATTTTTTAAGTTGCACTCAACCTCAGAAAGACTGGTGTGAAGATTACTTCTTAAAAGAGCTGACTGCCTGGTGACTATGGTATGCAAACTATTAATAAAAGGGACACTTCCGTGCCATAGTCCTATTCTCTTCCTGCCTTTTGACACAGGGATGAGTCTAGACAAAGAAGAGCACTGCCTCAACCCAGAAATTCTGTAAATGCAAATGAAAACCCTTTTCTGCTAGATTTTCTAGGACATGAGCAAAGCATTTGACACTGTCCCACATGACATCCTCTTTCTTGCTAAACTGGAGAGAAACAAATTTGACAAATGCACCACTCAGTGGACAAGGAGTTGACTGAATAGTTGCACTGAAAGAACTATGGTCAACAGCTCAATGTCCAAGTGGAAAGCAGTGAAAGTGGCATTCCTAAAGAGTTGGTATCAAGACCAGTCCTACTTAACATGTCTATCAGTGACACACAAACAGTGGGGTTGAGGGCAGCCCCAGCAGGTTTGCTGGTGACACCAAGTTGTGTGGGGCTGTCAGCACACTGGAGGGAAGGGATGGCATCCAGAGGGACCTGGACAGGCTGGGGAGGGGGGCTGTGTGACCCTCATGGAGTTCAACAAGGCCAAGTGCAAAGTCTTGTATGTCAGGGCAATGCCAAGAACGAATACAGGCTGGGGAGAATGGATTGAGAGCAGCCCTGAAAGGTCTGGGGGTTGTTGACAAGAAGTTCAGCATGGCCTGGAAATATTAATTTACAACCCAGAAAGCCAAAGATATACTGGACTGCCTAAAAAGTAGTGTGGCCATCAAGTCAAAGGAAATTATTCTGTCCCCCTATGTCACCCTCATGAGACCCCACCTGTGGTAGTCCCATTCAGCTCTGTTCATAAGAAGGACATGGACCAGTTGTAGCAAGTCCAGAAGAGGCCACCAAGATGCTCAAAGGGCTGGGGCTCCTCTCCTATGAAGACAGGCTGAGAGAGCTGGGGTTGTTCAGCCTGGAGAAGAGAAATCTCTGGAGAGACCTTAGAGCATATTCCAGTGCCTAAAGGGGGTTCTGCAAGAGAACTGGAGAGGGACTTCTTACAAGGGCATTTAGTGGCAGGGCAGGGGGAATGGCTTTAAACTGACTGAGGATGGGTTTAACTTAAATATTAGAATGAAAGTCTTCACTGATGGTGAGGCACTGGAACAGGCTGCCCAGAGAAATTGTGGATGCCCCATCTCTTCAAGTGTTCAAGGCCAGGTTGGACAAGGCTTTGAGCAACCTGGTCTAGTGGAAGATGTCCCTTCCAGTGACAGGGAACTGGGGGATCTTTCAGATTCAAATAATTCTATGATTGTGTGATTCCATGAAAAGACTAGTGTCAGAGTATAAAAAACATAATCCCATTTTGTTTTCCTTTTTTTTTTGTTTTCTTTTTTTTTTTTTTCTGGCAGAGAGTTTTCTCTTCCAACCTCAAACAACCACAGAAGACTCTACATCTTTATTTTTCATAAGTGAGGCAGCAATAATTCTCTGGGATTGTGGTGGCTGGAATGCCTGGGGGATCTGGATGAGGGTAATCCGAATTAGGGGAGAAGTCAATGAAACACAAGAGAATAGTGAAGTGCTTTTGCACAAGGTCTGTTTCCCAACATGCATGCCTATTGCTGCCTAAGTTCATAGGAAATTATTCCACATGGAGCCTTGTGTCCAGTAGAAGGAGGAAAACAAAAAAAAAAAACAGATAAAAACAAACCAAACCAAAACACAACAGATTGCTCAACATTGTCTGTAGGCCAGTTAAAGGGGAGGAAAAAGAGATCTCTTCATGCAGTCTGCTTGGCTAAAGCTGAGCCCTGCTCATGGGGCAACCTCTGCAGGGCAGGAAGAGCATCCTGCCTCCCCATCCTGCTTGGGAAGGTCAAGCTGTGGGTTGGGCCATGATACCTGCTTCCTGTCAAGGCCCCCATGAAACACTCAGGTGGCAATTACTGCTGAGAGCAGCAATTATGGACACTCTAGAAAATGCTCTGTGTGTTTTCACTGCTAATTATGGCTGCTCGTTGGGGTAGGAGGAGAGGGAAAGCAACAATTCTCATGGGAAATTTTTTGTTTGCTTCACTTTTGGGTTATTTTGTATTGATTCTTCTCTTCTTCTCAGTCCTGATGATGCAATGATGTGCCAGGGAAGAGGGCCTGTCTGAAGGTGAATGGCAGCAAACAAAAAAGCAGAGAGGCAAGACATGCTGCTCAGCCCTTGCTGTTTGTCACCCAGGGCCTTTGCCCTGCATCTCCATCCCTGCCAGAGCTTCAGAGTGACTCAGGGTTTGTCCAAACTGCCATGCAGCTGCTGGGCGCAGCATAAAGGTGGCTGTGCCTTTTCCCACAAAAAAATGTTAACAGCCACAGAGACTTTCAGCCCCAAGGACCTTTGCTTATGAATCCTCTCAGCTTCCTTGCCACCTCCATAGCCTATCAACAAATGAACTAGGTTTGTCTTTCACAGGCCATTACATTTCCCACTTCTTTCTTTGGCACAAAGCAAAAAACAGTCACAGAGGCTTCCCAAGCTGAGCTGGAGACATGGCTGCACACACAGCTACAAGTGAGGAAAATGCCACTTGTTTTCACTCTCTGCCTGATACATGACAGCCTGTTACACAAAATCAGCAGCAAAACTCCCCCCTACTTTTGCAAAAAAAAAGTAACCCAACCCAAAACTTATGTAACTCTGCAACTAATCTTTGTTAATCTTGAGCAAGGCATTTAAATCCAGGGAATAAGCCTATTCTTCTCATCTCCCCCCCCCCCCCCCCCCCCCCACCTCCCAGCCTATCTGCACAGTGAAAAGAGAAACAAATAGAAGCAAAGTTCGCAGCCTTGTGGTTTTTCCTTTTGACAAGAGCAAAGTGGCATCGTGTCCTGAGACTGCTCTGAAGTAAACCCTCCTGCCTTGCCTTACCCCAAGCACTGAGCACCTTAAGAGAAAAGCTGCTTTTGGAGCAGTTGTCAGCTGCTCTTGGCTGAAGCATGGAAATCTCTACTCTGGCCACGTACCACTGCCTTGCTTTTGTCTGGTATTTTTTCGTTGCCTATTCCATCACACACATCAAAACAGAGGAGCGGCCATCTGAAGTGTTCCTTTACGGTGGGCAGTGGAAATATTTGACAGTCCTCAATCTGGTAAGCAAATTGTGTTGTACAGTGATACCAATATGTCTATTTGTTTGTCTGCCATCTGCGCCTCAAGACATATGCAGCTGGTGTATTTGCTGCTGTTAAACTGCTTTCTTTGGTGGTTTTTACCCCAAAGGAAACTAAGGAGGGATCTGTGCTTGTGCTGTGAAATGTATTCACAGGTTGCATGCACAAAGAATATTGACTGGTGACATGCTTGGTTTTCAGAAAGTACTTTGAAGCTAGCTGCCTCCTTGTAAAATGACATTATCAGTGAGAAGGACAGAAAAGTGGTGATATGTCCAGCCAGACCACATACAAGTTTGGTGCCTGTTTTCTATACTTTAATTCAAAACATTTCAAAACTGTTTGGAGTTTACTTATTTTTTAATAGGCTTTTCTATCCTCTAAATTACAGGGAAAGTGAAACAAAGCAGAGCACCATGCTAATTTAGCCATTCAGAGCACCTGCTTTGTTTGACAATCAGTTGAGAACACAAGGGAAAGAAATTCCAGCCTGTGAAGAGAGTGCTTCTGATATTAATACAGGAGTTTCAGCAGTGCTATCAACTGGTTGTACATTTCCTCAAAGCACACAGAAAAAGAGAGACTGTAATGTGTTGTGGTTCTTCTAATGTGCTAACATTTCACAGGATAGAAATCAAAGTGAAAGTACATGAGATACCCAGGGGAGAAGAGCCTGAGGTGTTCATCAGCAGCTTGGGAAAGTAGTGCTGGTGGGGTGAAAGACCAGGCTTGTGGAGAGGTTTGCTACAAGGGAAAAATTTCAGGCAGGCACACTTGCTAATTTGAAGGATGACTACAGAGACCTACACTGCCTTTCATCCATTCTGTGTGATTGTCAGAGTTAAATATCACTGGGAGGTCTGGTCTGGGGCATGTTTGTCTCTACTTTTACCCTACAGAAGGAGACACCCTATGCTGGAGTTCAGTGGAAGCCTAAAGGCTCCCCATTTCCAAGGTCTCTTTTGGAGACCTTCAGGGAGGCAGGGAATTTGGTTCTCTTCTATCCTCAACCATTTTGTGACCCTGTGAAACATTTGTGACCAAGAGGCAGTGAATGGCAAGTGAAGTGACCACAACAATCCTGGGGATTCTGGGGGCCCCAGTGCTCTCCTCAGTGAGCAGGCCAGCTGTGGAAGGATCACATATATATAACAACATATATATCATGCAATCAGATGGCATTTGTACTGCTAATTGTGATGTTTATCAGTATAGCCATTTTGGGGGGATAGCTGACCCCACTGAAATACCACCCATACTTGCAGGCAACACAGCATCTCCACCTCCATCCCTTGGCACCTTTAAAATGAGATTTACCACCCAGCTTTAAAGCATGAGGTTAAAAGGACAAAGCAAGTAACCAATCTCCCAGTATTTTGGGATGAAGAAATACCCACTGAAATTATCATCCAGCTTCTATTAGTGACCAGCAGTGAATGGTCAGGGAAAGGCTGCACAAGGCAAGAGCATGTACAAGCATGAAATGAAGTTTCCATGGCTTTACTGTCCCATTAGCATACTGAGTAACCCAGCCAAAAATAAATCCAGGCTAAGGTAGCTAACAGCCATCCAAAGCCTTCCTTTCATCTATCTAAAGGAAAAACATGCCTGTTCATACTGGTACTTCCCCTATCCTTTGTGCCATGAGGCAAGTGTGCCTTGTGTGAAAGATCAGTTCATTTTGTTGGTGTAAACCTGCTTCCTTGGCCACTGAACTGGCCTCATTATTTCTGTGTTGTAATTTTATCGTCCATCCCTGTTCACATTTTCTTTGCCACTCATTAGAGTGGTATTAGATTATCCTCTCAGTTACTCTTTTTGGAAGTCCAAGCCTTTTTAATTTCTCTCCACAAAGGGTTGGTTCTTTCACTAAAGCAACCATGTCACCCTTTGCAGCAGTTTTTCAAGTTTCAGGAGGGGGTAGGTGGGGCAGGCAGTGGTCAAGTTAAGAGCATATATAAGTTTATACAGTGGCCTAAAGGTGTTTGCTTGCTTCTAGTTTAATTCTTCTTGACTACTCTTAACTCTCTATTTGTCTTTTTTGATCACTGGTAGGCAAGCAGACAGCAAGTTGAGACAACTATCCACACTGAGTCTAAAATTACTTTACTGGATGGTGATAGCTAACATAGAACCCACTGTTGAAAAATATATAATTGGAGCTGCTTTTTATGTTTTTTCTGGAATGCTTTACATTGTACTCATCAGTACTGATTTATGCCTACTATTTTATCGCTCAGGCACTGAGTATCCCGAGATTCTTTGGCAATTTTACAGTCAGGTTGCTTTGACAGGGGAAAAAATCCTATCAGATTCACAAAAGTGTACCACCTCAGTATTTTCTCCCTTTGCCAGCTCATTTACAGATCTGCTGAACAGCTCAGGCCTTAATAAATCTCCGTGAGTGAGGGCTCTTGCTCCTCTTCCCCAGTCCTTTGACTCCCAACTTTTAACCCGCATTGATCTGATCCCAGTGCTAAAATGGAGTTGCCAGCCAACAGGAAATGGTTTGGGCTGAAGATGTTGCCTATCTCTCATGCAGAGAATGTGGCAATGGGACAGGGTGTACAAAATTACTCCTTCATGTATGGTAGTCCTCCTTCTTCAGAGATGCATATATTTCAAGAAAGGATTGCCAAAAAATGAAGAGGGAATAGGGAAAGAAATGGTGTCACCCCCCTGCTCCTGCTGCATTGGGTAGCATTTCTGGGTAAAGCAGCAGCAAAAAGGTGGGAAAGGATTCTTGAGGTGCTGTAGAAGACAGGAAGAGGGTGAGAAGACATGTCCCACAGTGCTGTGGTGCTCTCTGTGGGGCTCCATGGAACCTAAAAGATTCATCCCATGGTCTGCCATTGAAGCACTCCCTGTTGCTGCTGAGGAACATGGAGGGGCAAGAGGTTCCTGTCCATTGGGTGCACATCCAACACATTGAATTTCTGTCAGTCTGGACAAAGTCCTAGAAAACACCTGGGGATGTCAGGAGGTATGGTCATGGGGAAGGAGAGTGGCCAAAAGGTTCACACTGGGCTGTTCTGGTTCAGTGGATCTAGTGTGCTGGCAGGCCTGGGCAGTGCCTTGGAGGTTTCCCCAGAGCCAGGAACACAGAGACAGCCTTTGTCCAGCTCTTCTGCCTGTGTCCTGCCATACTGGGAAGGCCTATCTTCTGGCACTGGCTGTCTGAATCACTTGGGAGTTTTCCCTCCAAAATTTCTCTTATCTCTTTGGAATAGCATTTAAAAATTTCTCTCAGTGGAAAACTGCTCTGGTTGCCTCACTGTGATCTGAAATGGAAAGATTGGGAAAAGTAACATTTTCTGGGGATGAAAATGCTGCTTGTCTCTCAGTTTTTCTAGAGAGATGCTGGAAGAATTCCTTCTAGATATGGCCCTCTTTTAGCACCTCATTCAATTCCTTGCTAGTCATGTGGCTCTCCCAAGAGAGCTACAGCTCTGACATTGCTTCAGATTAATCTTATTAATGATCATAGCAATCAAGATTCAGAAAGGAAATATTTTTGTAGGGGAGGGGGAAGGGATAAGTGAGATTTGTATCAAAGAATTCATTGACCCATCATTGAAGAAGCAGAAATGACAGATAAAAACAGTTTTGTATTAATTTCATTCATCTGTGACACAAAACAGTCCAAGCAGAATCATTCATTGCGTGAAATATCTGAGCTCATAAAAAACTGCTCACAGCTGTAAATCCATTAGTAAATCACTGCATAATGAGCACACTGCACCTTTAAAAACTACTAATTGTGTTCCTGCCCCAATTTATTCCTTGCATTTTTGTTTTTCATAATGGAAATACTTTTCAATTGTCCTGAAAGCTGCTTTGTATTTATTTCAGAATAGGTCCAGTATTTAGTAAAGATATTTTCCAAGACAATATCATGTGAATGGATGTGTGTCTACACTAAATGTTGACTTTTATGTCTAATAACTTGCTCACAATATTGGATTTATCCCTCCCTAAAGGGCAGAGCTTGGAGCCCAATTTATTTGTACTAGTAGGAGATTTCAATATACACATATGGTAAGATCTTATACACAAAAGTAAATCATGTCAGGTTAGTTAAACAGAAACACCCTTTTGATCACTGCACCAGATAAAAATTGAGTTTTGTCACTGTGAGTCTCAGTTTGGAAAACTGATCTGGCCAAATTAAATGTTTCTACAGCACCCAGCACCATGGAACTCTGCAGGGTCTGGAGGGGAAAGCAACCTCTCTCCAGCAGGGATAATCATATCCATATTCTCCTCTTTGGGTTAATCATTAGCTTTCTGAATGCTTCCAGTCTTCCTTCTGTTCGTGTGGGAACACTTTAGGGAATCCTTTCTATTTACAGCCAGTGGATTTATATTCCATGAGCGCCTGCAATGGATTTGTGAGTGCCAACACTGCTGCTTGGGAAATTCACAGGACATCTGGAATAACTTGGTGTTTTCATGTATTATTTTTTTTAATGTCAACATTTTCCCTTTAATGGAGGGCTACAAGATTTGGATGCACATTTATTACAACAATAATCACAGTGGGTTTGGGACTCAGATTTTAATCTACTGGGGGTGTACAATGCCAGACTGTGCAGTACTAGGGACAATCCTAGCTAAGTTCAGTTTTCTGGTTTGAAAATTACTTGTGTAACTTTCCATTGCTCTTGAAAACACAGGGTGATCACTAAAGTGTCTGAAACACCGTTGAAACTATGGTGATGAACAAGGGTAGAGCTACAACAGCACAAATCCAAGCTCCTGAGACTGAGTTCAGACTTCTTCAGGAGTTGTTCTTCTCTGTGTTTAGCCAGAGAAATGGGTCAGGTTACACATTCAGATAAGAATTTTCCATACAGAAGATAACATTGTCCTCCCTTGTGTATAACAGAATATTTACCAGGCTGAGAATGTGGCTGTTTTGGGACTGTTTCTTTTCAGTAATGTTTATTTTAGTCAATTTTGAAGCATGGAGAGAAGCAGCCTATCCCTGTCCCATGATTAATGTAAGGCTGGCCATGAACAAGATAATAATAGCCCCATCCTCTGGGAACCAGGCTTCTCCCTAATTGCTTTATTGGCAATTAGTCACCATGTGTCACTGGACTGTCACCACCCTCATGTTCATTTTTCATGCTTTTTACAGAAAGTTACTGCTCACTCTACAGGGTATAACAAGAGCTTCTGTTTATTACCAGGCTTTTCTTAGCTCTTCAAGGACTTGGCATTGGTGAGGCCAAGGATTGGGACAGACATTTGGGCTGAACATGTGTTTGTGTCTAAGTACACTGCACCCCAGCACAGACTTTACTGAACCAGACTCATGACTTGGAGGGCTGAATCTCTACTGACTGAAATAGTGCCTGCTAATTGTGATAATGGGGAGGGGAAAATCACACTTGAAAGAGAAGATTTGGTGCCTCAGAATTGAACAAAAACCTGTGTGGTTCTGATGAAGCTGCTTAGGTTTTTGGGTTTTTTTTTTATGTAAAGATATGTCTGTTCATTATAGACCTTGATAGGAAACATGAGGCTCTGCAGCTGAACTGGGTGATGCACAGCCTCTGATACTTGGTCCTGGGTGACCCTGGGCCAGTTACCCAGCCTGTGTCAGCACCTCCCTACCTCCACTGCTGCGGGTCTGCACAGGGAGAGGGACAATCCAGCAGTAGTACTTACTGTCCTGGCTCCCTGGGATTTGGAAAGGATAGGGAAGGAAGACTGTATCTTTTAGCTGTTCTGGGAAGAAACAAAATGTTTGAGCATGGTTGCGGACAACTGCAAATTATGGTCATTTTGTTGCCCAGGAAGACACAGTCTCTGGAAACTAAAGCTTGCAGAAGCCCTTGTTTGACAACAGACATGGTGAGATCAGAGTCTCCTCATCCCCTCATGTATTTTGATAATAAAGGAATTTCTAATGGAAAAACATTGCACTAATCCAGTCCCCTCCCAAGCACCACCCTTTTCAGCTTCTTCAGAAACTGATGAAGTAACCAGTCACAGCTTCAGAGACTTTGCTCAAAATAAATATCTGATTCAGAGTAAAATCATGGCAAAAGAGATCTCATACTGAAAGCTGTAGCCCTCTTTCCATTTAAACATCACTACCTGATCCAGTGTTTGCAGTAGGCTGCATTTCCCATATTTATCACTCTGGGACAACCTAGCCTTAAAAAGAAGAGGTTACGTGCTCAATGCAAGACAGTGGGAGTATTTTTCTGCGAGGTTCTATTCTGCTTTTGTGTATCTAAAATATCTGGTTCATCTTGATCTGCTGTGTAGTGTTAGAGAAAATGAAGCAATTAGACAAGCAATATTGATTTAAACCACAATAATATGACAATTTTACTCATTATTTGGAGAAATCCTCCTAGTGTCCTCCCCAAAAAATCCCACCCTCACTACCTATAAATGACTTAAAGAAAGAATGAAAAAACTTCAAACCAAAATACAACCTCCCAATCCTAAAATTCATTAGTTATAAACAGTTTCATTTAAACTTCAGTAAAACTTCATTTTTAGTTGGTGACGTCTGGATCTTTGCTTCTAAGCACTTGAAATCCTTTCTTAAATCCCTTTGAGTTCATCAAAAGAGGTTCTGTTTTTGTAACTTCTGCACCTAATTCTCACCTTAGATCATTTTGAGCTACTTGGCACTGAGATCAACTGCACTGTGAGTCCCTAGAAAGAAGAACCTGTGTTGGCTAAATAGTGGAAAAGCTGTCTAACAATTGCTTCACAGGAAGATGTCCTGGCACAATTTGTTCTCTCCTGCTCAAGTACATCCCGTGGTCAACCATCAACATAGGAAGTGTGATGGAGCTGGCTTTCAAGATGTCACTTCACTTTACATATCTGAATCACATCACACATCTCTGTTTAGTCTGTTACCTGGGATACTGTTAAAGTAAAACTCCTGACCAACTTTATTTAAGCAGTTTGGGTTAGCAAAAGAGATTTAGCCAACAGCTATTTTCCTCACACTGGCTTGCAGCTTACAAACAAAACAGCTCCCTGAAGAGCAAGAACAGATTTCATTGAGGAGCATACTAATGAAAGCTGGATGAGTTTCCCTCATTAGCTGTAATTGCTTTAGGTTTTGCAGGCTGTCTTCTATGGGGTGTCCTTCCTGGCTGATGTGTTGAGACTAATTAAGAAACTGCGATGCGCTAAGTGCGTAATTTCCAGCAGAGACCTTCTTTTCAGTGTTCTGGCTTTCCCAGTGTCCACAGTAAGTACCCTTTGTCTCAGTATGTGAAAAAAACTTTTGCATAAATGATTAGGGGTGTATAGTACCAGAAGAATGTGTACGAAATAGATAAGAACTAAGGGCTTTCTTCTACCATTGAATTTGGAATGGATTTCGACCATTTAGAAGAAGAAACAATGCTGAGCTTGTCATGGTTGAGAGCAAAGCCTCTTGCACAAACATTAGGGTTGCTGTCCTCAAGTGGACACAGATTGACCCCACAGGGTGAATGAGGTGTAACCTCTCTGTTAATCTCATGGACCAAATAGCTGTGGATTTATCAACTTAGGGCTTTTCTCTAAAGGGCAGCACAGGTCAGAAGGACACAAGAGGATACCTAAGAGGCAGCAAAACCTCACATCTCCTCCTTTGACACCAGAGTAGCTTTCAATATGCACTGGAGAGAAACAGATTCACGGAAAAATAATTACAGTCACAGCCTACGTCAGATTCATCATGGATCACCTACTCCCTCACAGACAATGCTGTTTATCAAAATGCCATGGGTTAGACAGGAACTGATGGCTTATTTATACACCTAAGTGTGCTCTGTGAGAGTGATGCCTGCAGCCACTGCTGAATCTCAGAGGGCTGAGAAACACTGCTTAAACATGGTCCACAAGCAGCTCAGCTAGCTGGCTCCATAAAAAACCCTGCCAGGGATGGAGCCAGAGAGACTGGATAATTATCTTCCCTGCACAGCAGTGTTCAGTATGCTGCTGTCATATCCCACCAGGCATCCTCACCATGCCTGCAGGACTGTGGCATCATCTCACTCCCCCAGCTTCTCACACCTCTTATTTCTAACCCCAAGCACCAAGTGTGCTCAAATACAAAGCTGAGCCAAAAACTGCAAATCAGCTTCCAGGTATCAGTAACTGATACCAGGGATCATTTCCTCCAGTTAAGTTGTCCCACAGTAGTTCCTGATCTGTTGAGAAAAAAAAAATAGGTGCCCACAGTGTGCAGCTTTCACCTGCAGTTTAGGAATTAGGCTCATGAATTGTGAAGGTAAAGGGTAAGTTTATGTGAAATGCCTTATCAAGATCTGTCTTTATTTTGTTACTGAGCAAAACGAAGGCTTGACAGACAGTCCCTTGAGGAGAACTACTTGACCATCAAAAGAGCCCATCTGCAAAGGAAAAGGGAAAGAGGGGGGGAAAAAAAGCAGCTAATCTCAGATTCCACAGAAAATGTCAGTGTTGGCAGTTTATAAAGCCAGGGGATTTTTTCTCTTAGTATCAACACAGAACACTGCATTTCTGAGTAAATGTGAGATAACTTGAGTTTATCTGGCAATGTCATCATTTTTCATGTAAAAAAACAGGGAGATGTTTGGCCTTCTCAGAAATGAAAGCACTAACCAAATCCTATCAGTTTTGTTTGTCTGACAAAAAAAAAGAGAATCTGACATTTTTAAACTTCTTTCATTTTGCATTTTGGTTCCAGTTTGTGTGTATATCCTTTTGGACACTGTATACCTACAACAGAGAGCTGGTTTACCCCAAAAGCCTTGATGGAGTCATCCCACTCTGGTTAAATCATGCTATGGTGAGTAAGAAACACCTCATCCTCTTGCAGAGAAAAGACAGACTTTGCAACTTTTGCCCCACCACTGCATTGTGCCATTTTCCAGAAGAGCTTCACAGCTTTTCCTTTCTCACCTCCTCCTTCCTGCTTATCTGAATCTGATGTTGAGCTGTATGCAACAATCAAATGCATGTGCTTGAAGCTGCCTCAAGAACACAAGGAACGTCAGTGAATCGGTGCTTGTCAAACCTCTGAAGTCAATGAAATGATGTGTAGTCATAGGGAAGGGAAATCTCACTTATTGTAGCTTAAAAAAGAAATAGTGTCTGCTAACAGAAGTCTCTGAAATACAAAATGGCTGTGAGTGTAACAAAGCAGCCCTTAATTTTTAAAAAAGGTGAAATAACAAAAGAGAATCTGACAGCTCTACAGCTAATAAGCTAGTGTGTGCCCTGCTTTGAATAGCTGTATTGCAATGATTGTTTACAGATTTTCTATAAATACTTTCCAGATTTCTCCTTCATTTGCTCTGGCCATTTTTATGATGTGTTGAATAATCACACATTTCTCATCAGTCAAGTGAAAGGAGGCTGACAGTAACATGGAAACTGTGGGTGGATTGCAAGGTCAGGGAGGCCTCGTGGGGCGAATGGGAAGTGGGAGAGAAGGGAGAGGTTCAGTGCTAGGCTGAATCAGAGAAGCCAAAAAGTATGAAATAATCACAGAAGAGTAATTTCTCTCCAGACCTCATTTCTTAAGAGCAGTGCCTTGCCATCCACTGCAGCAGCCCCAGTGAGTGCTGAAGGTAAATCTGGGGTGTCTGGCTGAGGACAGTTGCTTGAGGTTTGAGCAGCCCCTTGATCTAGACAGGTGCACTCAGAGTCGTGTGACTGGAATCCAAACACACGGAGGCATGTCCGCATTGCTGATACCCGAGAGGTGAACACAGCCATCATGCACTTTTAACCTCATCACCTGCTCTCTGTCCACCAATTCACTTCCACCAGGACCTTTCTGTGGCTGTCCAAACCTCTGCACAGGTGCAAAAGGCTCTTTCTGCTCTTTCTGAAAACCATCCTCCACCAAAATTAAAGATTCTTCATGTCCTCAGCACTGTGCTGGTTTCAGGTCCAGGATTTAGTATGGGCAACTGGTTTAAAATCCTCACAGTGTTGAAGGTGCTGGGCAAGGGGCAAGAGGGGGTAGCACAAAGTGGAGCTCAGAGAAGATAGGCTTTGCTGCTTGTTTTAATCCTGCCTCACAGCTGAGAATTTGCCCTTTCCATTTCCACATTTATTTATGACATGGGATGGTTGAGAGATGTTAAGGCATACATTTTTATTTTATGTGCAAGAATTCTTTGCAGGAACCCCTCAAACACATCTGTTATAACTTCTTCTTATCCTACCTACATCTACATTTCATAACAGAGTCATTTTGACTACAACAAAAAGCTTTTCTATATCAGAAATGTCAAAAACAAGTGTTAAAAAAGGAAAAACAATTCTTCCTGAGAATTATTTTGACGAGAGAAAAATTTCACATAAAGCAAACCTCTATCACAACCTGGTATTTTATTTCTAAAGCTCTTAATACACTGCAGACATCTTGTGCTTGACAGTTCCTCGGTAGGAAATTTTCCTACCAGTCACTATCAAGCATAAAACATCTGCCACCAGCATAGACTGATCCCTGCTTTGACAATCCTAGTGTTTTAGAGCACCTTCCAACAGGTGCCTTCAGGCTTAGCTGAGGCAATTCCTTCTTCCAACACAAAATATCTCCTGGAAACACTAGGGAGATCCAGGGACATAGCAACACTTTAAGGGACAATCTCCAAGTTCTGATTGCCAAGTAGACACTTTTTCTTTGGGTTCATTTCCTTGCATATTGCTATTACATTATGGCTCTGAGATTACAGGCATTTCATGGCAGATTGGAGCAGCATGTAGCTGGCTTTGGAGGAGAAAGACATGGGTGTATCAGTAGTAACCATCAGTGCCATATCATTTGAAGTGGGAGTGCTTTTTTAAAAATCTCAGTCTATTTTAATGTTGCAAACAGGGAAAGCATATGTTGTTATGTAACTGGAGACTGAACCTAAAAAATAACCATGGAAAACCATTTCAGGAATACTGAGCTCCTTGGCTTTGTAGTGATGCTGTAGCATCTTCCTTGCAGAAATAAACAACATTTTTTTTCCTTGAACTGCTTTTACAGTGGGAAAGGGCTATTACTGTTGCCCACCTGGTAGCCCAGAGTTGCAGAGTGAGCACTACAATTGAGCCATGTTTTTGCACTCTGAACAGAAACATTTTGTTTTGCAGAGAGGATGATAAATGTAGAAAGGAATTTTGCTCATATTTGAAGGAGATCAAATATTCCAGACTATCTAGGCTTCTCTTTTTGCTATATTATTGAGTTTAACCCAGAGGCTGGGCCTCGGGTTCCACTTCTGTTTGCCTGGGATAATTATGTTTTACTGTCTTTATACAAAAACCTTGACCTTCGGGGATGAAAAAAGTCCTCTCTACTTATGTCTCAAGCACAATTATTTTATTTGAACAAGATTTTTGAAGTAGAAGATGGCTGAGACAAAAGATACTCTGGCCAATTTGTCAAGTGAATTTGTTTATTTCTTTCCCAGTCATCTCTTTTCAAGCAACATCTGGATACTCTCCAGAAGGAGACTAACTGCTGGAAACAGCTTGGATTAAACCATGTGCATGTATTATTCAACTTAATGGCAGTATTGGGGAACACTACACTTTGAAGGGTCTGACAGAATTGAATCCTAAATAAAGTGGGCCATTGGTGGGTCAGAAGAGATAACTCAAAAATATTTTTGATCTATAACAAAAGATAGATATAAATGTTGAGCAGATGTGTTCGCAAAAATTGTAATGGTACAATTGTGTTTTCATAAAAGAAGATTTATATTTTCACTCTGTTGGCACAGTTCTTCTCAAAAGCACAGTTTTCTTTATTTTCAGACTGCAGTTAAGTTGAGTTTGGCTACCTCTTTTTCTAATTTACCCTGTAGCTGTGTTACCCTTTCACCCTTACAAAAACCAGCATTTTAGCTCCCTGGGCACTCTACTGACACATGGTTATGAATTGTGCATGTTCAGAAGATTTTGTGACCTAAAAAGCTGAGAACAGACAAGGAAGTAAGAAAAATGGAAGTTCAGAAAAAAGCATCTCTTACCTGGCAGACTTTCAGCAAAGATAACAACGCATCCCCCACTGCCTGAGCTTCTGGAGCTCCTTTGTACTTTGCCTTGTTGTGGCCAAGCTGTATCTGAAAATCAAAAAAACCAAAAATGCAAGTGAGTGAGAGAACATGCAAAGTGCATACAAGTAATTTTCCTTCACTGAAGTGGGCCACCAATGCCCTGACAGCAGGAATACCAGCAGGACTCACTATGTCCCCTCTCTTCTTGGAGCTTCTTGGTATATACAAGCTGCTTGTGTTCTGCCTACCCAGCTAAAGCTCACCTTCCCCAGTGTGGACACATGTACATCATCAGAAATGGTATTTCAGTGATCTACTTCCATCTGGAAGAAATGTAAGTTATGTGAATATAAGTTACTCTCATGTGAGGGTATCTGTGTGAAGGATTATATCTTACTATAGCTATTTAAGGAAGCTGCTGCATCACTAACCAAAAAAGGGGGCACAATTTTAGTTTGTAAGGCAGAACCCTCTCATACAGGCCACTCAAACTCGACTCTTACTCCAGGTGTAAACATGTGAAGAACCTCAGGTTCATCTTTGACCATCTTAAATGATTCTCTTTGCAAGCATTATTTAATACTTAATAATTCTTGCATATTTATACAAGGGAGAAACATTTCCATTTGTTTGCATTTCACAGTATCTCATTTTTAAGCTGTCTGGCAACTATGGACATTCACAGGCTGCCAATTACATTCAGCTTTTGGCAAAAGAAGAAGAATGTGTATGTGAGGAATATGGCACACAAAATTAATCACCCCACACATATAAGAGCAAAGATGCTTAGCTTTTCCCAGCACTACGCAGATTTTTTTGAAGTTTCCATTTTTGTTGACATAAGCCCATTTCCTCAGGGAGAAAGTATGTGCTTCACAGACAAATGTTATGGCAGGGAATCCTCCTGGGTTGCTGCTACCCCAGTGTGCACAGGTGCAGTCTCCCTTACCCTCCCCAAAAAGGAACAGCTGGAGAAAAATATTCCACAGCAAAGGATGTGTCACTTCAGCCTCATGTCATCCTCCAGCTGCAGTGCAACATCAGTTTCTTAGACTACATATCTAATGTCAGGGAGAAAGGCAATTAAAATTCTGGCATTGACATTGAGATAAAACATTTGCAAGTAAGCAACTGGATATTCAGCCAGGGCCTTATTCCCAAAAATGCATGTGTGCAGGCAAGAAATTTTATCTCTTTTACCTTTGATCATACAATTGGTCTAATAGTTCATCCATTTTTCATGATAACACTTCCAAACTACCTACATGTTTAAGAAAAATATACAGGTGAGTATGAATGGATCTGGAAAAGGCAGAAACAGATAGTAGCTGATGGTTCAGAGAGGAGTGCTTCTGGAATTAAATTGAGCAATAGCTTCCTCACTAATCTGCCACCACACCTGCTCAGTAACAGGACTCCCAGTGCCTCCCACTCTATCTATAAAATAAATCTGTGGTTCCCTGAAAATGCATTGATGGTTGGAAACACAAGAGACATGTAGCAACCCTAAGAGAGAATTATTTCTTCAACTAAAAATGGCAAGGTACTAGTTAAGGAAATAAAATGGACAATAATGCTTAAGCCCTTTCCACACTGAAAAATAAAGGGAGATTAAGAGAAGAAGAAAAATGTATAGGGGGAGATTGCAAAAGAAAATTTCGATGGAGGCATTTGAACATGGACAAAATAATAGCAAAATAAATCAAAAGAGGGAATTAGTTCCAAAACTAAGCCAAGAAAGGAGAGACCATACAGAGATTTGGAAAAGTATGAGTATAAAACTAAACAGAGGTTATGGTGACAGGAAGCCATTTAGTTTTATTATGCTCAGATAACACAGGCTGTAATTGTTCGTGAAAGCATCCAACTGAAGGAAATTTCCACAGACAAGAGGACGTTTCCCAACAAAGAGCTGAGTATCTGAGTAAACACCTCAAGGGACAAGCAATGAACACTGGCTGATGAGCCTCATAAGGCAACACCAAAGTGGGTTTTTCCTTTTCCTTTGCAGCAACATACCGATGGGGAAGAGAGAAGCGTGAGTATTGGCCACAACTGGTTGTCAGCACACAGGCTCTGCAGGGAATTGGTCTGAAAGGAGAAACACAGGCAGTTTTTCAAAAAGCACTTGATGTCTCCAACTGTGCCCAGTGGAGTTTAGGTTGGCCAGTGGAAACTGTTTGTGAAAAGATCCCTCCCTAAAGTCTCACATGTTAATGGAAAGCAGACATGGAGGGTATGTAGATGCAGACAAATTAGAAACAAACAGCTCTGGTCAACCCAGGCATCATTTCCTTCGCTCTGGAGTCAAACAAGGTCACACTGAGTGAACTGCGATACACGCGTCAGGAGCACAAGTGATCTCAGCAGCTCTGGGGAGATTATTCATGGGCTCAGAGCTCAGCCTAGGCTGGAGCCTGCAGCTGAGCACAAACTCTACCCAAGCCCATCCTCTCAGCCCCAGGAAACTCGCTCTCACTCAAATTCTCAACGGCAAAATGAGGATATAGCATTAAATAAATACACAAATTACTCAAAATATGGGAAGTAAAAATTCCATATGGTCTTAACAGGCACTGGAAATAATATTCAGAGAGGACTATTTATCTCAGCTTAAACTTGTGAACCTGAAACGTATCCTGGGAAACATACAACACAGGGTAGGAAACAAAAAGTAAAGAAGCAGGGGAATGTTCTTGTCTGCAGGAGATAAGTTAACGTGCCAATATTTGAGATAAAGCTCAGAATATGTTTAAGAAACTCTCTTCCCCCTGTATGCATATGCCAGAGTTTGTATGAGCAACAACAAAAAAAAAAACTTTTAATTTTATAACTAGTTCAGATTCACCTGAGTTTTCCAGGAAAGAAGCGAAAAAACTAGAACAAACTGGAAAATCATAATGACTATAAAAAAGAGACACAAAGGATTTTAAAATTGAATGTTTGGAAGCATAATTTAGGCTAAAAGTGTGATTAGTTAACTAATAATAGTCTCTGATAATTTTGAAAGTCATATCACTTTTACCTCTTCACTATAGAAAGAAATAGAAAAACATTCTGCTCTTGCAAAATTTGTAAGCTGAAAGCTTTCTTCAACAAATAGAGGTTGTTAGACTAATAGATACATTAATATTTCAAAAAACATAAAAGTAAGTATCAACAGGATCCCTGCCAAGAGAGGGAAAAGCTCTCTGATTTAGTTTGGTTCATTGATAGCCTGATCAGTACACACAGCTATTGTTTTAGCCTGCTTTCCTTACCTTGGAGTAAAATAGGGTCTTTTTTTTTCCCTCCCTCTGTGATAATTATTTTTGACAGTTTCACTGTTTATATGTGAAACCGAGAAACTGTTAATTGAAATAAAAAATGAGTCACTGTTTCCAGCAAGATTTGCCAATGTTTTGATCTGTGTCAATCTGAGCTTAATTATTAAGTTTTCTTTAAAGGAAGAGGCAAAACTGCATATTTTAATTTGGCCCCATACAAATACTGTGCTCCTCAGACATACGTCAGTTTAAGAATATGAAACGCTACTAAGTAGGATTGAAAATATATTTAATGACTATGCATCAGTGACCTATGGTTAAAAATAATGCAGATGAGAAAATAGATTTTTTAATCTTTTTTTATTTTTTTTTAAGAGAAGGATATGAGAAGGCTTTATAGCCTTTCAGCAGATCTGATTAAGCATGATATATGGTCTATCACTAATGATGTTGCCAAAGTCAACGTCTCTGGGCTGAGAGAGGGAAAGCTTGTGGAAAGCCAACTGTGTGTTGTAGGCAAAGGGCAGGCTCTGAGCCCTGTAGCCATCCATGCATTCCCCTGGTGTCTGCTCCACAAAAAGCATCTGCTGTCATAAACTTGCTCCAGTGTTCAATAGGAATTCCTCTGTGATTTTACTGTTAATGCACAAATTCAGCTTGGCAGATATAGATTCTGGGATAGCAGAAGTGCAAGGGAAGATTTTTCCCACATGTTTACAAGTCTGGGGTGTATGTATACATGAGAAGGAACTGGGGGACAGAGGGGAAAAATGAAAAAAACCCTTTATATTCAAAAAGGAAAAAAAAAATTTAAAATTATCCTGGGAGTCCTTGAGGAAGCTGAGAATTGTTGTAGAAATCTGCCTCAAGAAGGCATTTTCACAGCAAATTTAAATGACTCTACAAAAAATCACATCTAGTTAATATGCACAGCAAAATATATTTTAAAAGATACAACAATTATTTGAATGGAAACAAAGCACAGTCACGGGCCAGTGACATCACTGGACTTGGGAAGAGAGCAACTTGCAGATTTTCTGTGCCACAACAAATTTGATTTTGCTTTTTTGCATTTGTTTTTTCCAAATCAGGAGAGCTCCAAGACCTTTAAGAAACTGTTTGCAAAACAAGAGTAGACAGTCCCACTCCTGTATGCCTTTGCTGTCCTTGAATGTGGAAACATTCTTAAAAGCAGTGGAAAGGTCATCAAACCAGGAAGAGCAGAAATTTCAAACTACCTCTTCCACTAAACTCCTGGCTATTCCCAAAATCAGTCAAATTTTCCAGTTTTGCCAGTAACTTTCAAGCTTCTATTGATTTATAGGCCCCTGAGTGTTTTCTCTAACTCCTACAGAAGTGGAGGAGCCTGACAAAAATGAGGAGTGAAGCATATCAGCCTTTTCTAACCCAGCCCAGACTAAAAAGCAGAAATCCCAGCAATCTTTTGCAGGCATCACCAGCCTGCTGCTCAGCAGCAGTGGCAATGCAGGGCGTGTTTGAGCAGCAGGATGCCCCTCACCACCCCCAGCCTCTCCCTGTGACCATATCCTGCAGTCTACACATTATCTGTGTGCTGCTGGATCATATGTGCTTCCCAGCATGAAGCCACAACTCTCTTGTGGAGCACTGAGCCACCCACCCTTGGACATGGACAGGATGAACACGGAACACTCGTCCCTCACAGTCATCACTGCATCAATTTCCTAAACCTTTGAAACTTCTCACTCTCCTTTCCTCTCTAGATGCAGCAACACGTTCAGTGCATTCACAATTTCTATGCCTGCCTTTGGGCTGCTTCACTGTTCATACTTTCTGGCTCTTTGTGCTGCTCTTTCCTGGGCATGCTCCAAAATACCTATCAAAATGAGGTGCTCTAAATCAGCGTGCCAGCCAAAGCTTAGGCTAAAGCCCAAAAATGAGGACAAGGTGCAGGTTTTTCATCACTGCTGCCTTGCCACAGGCATTTTGGGTTTTGTTCAAGGACAAACTATTGTTCAGCTATGGAAAATAAACTCTTTTAAATCTTTTTGAAAGCAGCTTAACACATAGATTCCTGACTAAAAGAAGTTACAGGGATTATATGCAAAAACTGTGTGCACTGAAGATATTTTTCTGGTTAAATGAATCCAAGAATCACTTGTACAGATGCAATACCTCTGCAATCAACCAAGCAGGTTGTAGATATGAAGAATATCTTCGTAAAACAGAACAGAATAAAATCCCAATGCCAATGACTGAGAGGAACTGGAACATCAAAGAAATATTTTCTATCTCTTTTCTCTGAAAAAGAATAACTGAGGTGGAATGGTTATTTTGATAGAAGAATAGCCAGGTATGAATAGCAGCTCCTGGGTGTGGTAGGAGGGCTGAGGGAGGACACTCAGCTTCCAGGGAGTGGTCACTTGGAAGCAGCAGACAAAAGTGGATGTCCATCTCTTAAACAAATAGCTAAATACATACATGCTCTTTATAGCTCACTGTGCATTTAAAGAATTTAATGTGCATTTTTCACAACCTATAGCATAAATATATGGCCAAAAAATCTTTGACACCATATTACCATATCAGATACTGACCACAGTTTCTGAAAAACATGTACATTAAAAATGTTAGAACCATTTCCTTGGGACAAGAGGAGTCTTCATACCACACACCCAGCAGGTTATGCCTTTAGGGAGAAAGACAAAAAAAAAAAAAATCCTTAGTTCAACATTTTTTCTATTTTAAAGTGTATCTGTATTTCTCTGTTGCCCTCCTCCCATACCTCCCCCATCTACCCATGAAACTATTTACTTAATTAGCAGGAGTGTAAACAACTAATCAACTACAGTTGTTGCTGTAGTTTTCTCTTGCTGCATTTCATTGACTAGTTTTGCTTTGTTGTTCCCCAATGTTTTTTAAGCCATCTGTCCTAGGTATTGCAATTCAAAGTTACTGTTTGCTTGCACAGGGAATACAAAATTTTAAGTGGGGAAATTTCACCCAGGCAAATTATTTTCTGAAATTGTTACAAATCAGTCAAAAATTTGTGGCATTAGCATCCCATGAATCCCTGCATTGGCCATTTAACATCTGAGCCCAGAAGGCTTTCTGCTGTGCTCCCCACATGCCCATGGTGAGGAGCATCCCTCTTGGAGGCAGCTCCTCACCACAAAACTGTCAGTGAAACCAAACTGTCTGCCCAGAGCTTCAAATCCTCCATGCTCAGACAGTTATCATTAAAGTCCTTGACACTGAAGCTACAATTCAAACTCTTCAACAAGGGGAGAAAAAAAAAAGAGAGCGAGAAGGAAAACGCCTTCCTCTATCAATTTAACTACTCTGGAATAAGCTTGTTTGAAGCTCCTTTATCACCTTCAATCACAGCTAACTGAAGTCTCCTGTATGTTTACAATCCCATTTTTCCATTTACAAAGGGAAGCACGACACACTGGGATTGCACTGGAGCAAATAATAAATGACAGTATATAAAATACAATAATGACTAGAAGAGAACATGAAGGCAATTCAGCAATTGCTTAGTGAGCTTAAGGAGCACTCCACTGACATCCTCAACCACACATAACAATAGAGTTCAATATCTTTTGTACTCTAATGAGAATTATGAAAAACAATATTGCATTACAAAATGCAAAAGGAGAGCTCACCTATTATAAACATAGACCATGCTACAGGCAAATCTCATTTTGACATCATATTAACAAGAAAGTTTTTGTGCTTATTACTCTAGGGGTACTTCTTCATTGTAAAAAATGAAGTATGCATGTTTGTATACAATTATACTCCGTATTCTTAAATAATTCTTTGCTTCTGAGCAGAGGTCTGAACTTTGTGATCAGCAATGACTGAAGGCACTGTGATCTGTCAGTGACAGATTCTCTTTTTTCCTCAGCACACAGCTGTATTGCCATTTGCTCTCCTGGAAATCTTTGCCTTGCCTCATCGTTACCCAGCAAAGAAGAAGGGTTTGATCCTACTGGGATTTGTCGCTTTTCTGTATATCAGTTGGTAAGAATTTAAATATTTTTTCTTCTTTTTAAAATATGGCTAAATGCTGTACTTTAGATCTAAAGTTCCCACCCAGACACATGGAGGACAGCAGTTTTTTCTGCAGAGAAATAATTTAAACTTCAGCTGAGATCCATGCAAACTATTTCAAAATGTGAGCAAGGCAGGTTTTCTCAAACACAATACAGGTCCTGAAACCTTACATAGTGTCTCCTGCTCTTCTAAGGCCTCTTATAGGAAAGTAGCCTAATTGCCATAAACTCAGGGATAATTTGAGTAATTTCTTCTGAGCTGGAGTTTATACTTCCACCAGTACCATAAAATTTACCTTCAATCGCTGTTCTGTTCACTACAAAACCACCAAATCCCAAAAGGTCAAGGGAGCAGGAGAGGAGTAAAACCCAGTTTAGGGTTTGGCAGGGACACGTGGCTGGTTTAAGAAACTTGAGACAGAAAATGATACCTGGAGCCAGGTGCAAACTGGTGGGTAGGGAGGAGACATCTGGCCCATCACCACCTCCCATTCCACCAGTGGACCCTGAGAACATTTCCAGCAATGCACCAGTTGATCCCCAACTTGTTGGAGAATGATCCTGAGAGAATAAACTATATATCTGATCAGCACCTCCCACAGCTCATAGCCATCTGTCCACCTGCTGTGTGATGCACCCCTGGAGTGGGTTTGCTCACTGCATCCTGGCTGCAGGGCTGGGATATGGATGCACTGCCATCCCATGTAACAGTGGGCAGCTGTCAACACTTCAAAGTTCTTCAGACTTTCCAGAGGATGCCTTATATTGAGACCCAACTCAGGAAGGGGGATGTATAATTTCAGGGTATGCTGTGATACAACTTTCCAGAGCTGAGGAAACATCCAGGCTCTGGGGTGAAGAATAGAGAACACCGATATAATAACAAGAGGATGTTAGTCAGCAAGGAAACAACTTGTTCTCATGTAAACACTTCTGAAGAGTCTCTGGAACTATGAGAAAACCCATCCTTCCCATTGCTACTCACCAGTTCTCAGTCTCAGCTAGAAACCATCTTTAGCCCAGTGAGTGAAAATCTGAAATAGAAAATAAACTGTTCAGATGAAACACTGGAGTGACTTGAAACCCATCAGAGTGGCTGTGGAAACAGGGGACTTCACTGATACATTACATAAGCAAATTAGGAGCCATTTATTCTAATCCAGCCCAGAGTCTAATAGGATTATGACCATGGCTTCCTAAATTCCTTTTCTATGTTCTGATTCACCCAGTTGCTTAACACCAGCTTTGTTTTGCTTGTCTTATGAAAACATTTGGATTTTATTGTATTTGAGACCAGACTCTTCTTACAGCCATGTGAGCTGTGCTTTCCCTAAAATCCCTATCAGCTGAGCAATTTCATCTCTCAGGAGACATGGCTCACATCAGGACCTGAATCCACACCCAAGGATGAAGATCAACACAAGCATCAACACATTTGAGCCCCCCCAGTACCTTCTGTGAGTTGGTGCTGCACTGTTGCCAGGGTCCTGAGTGGAAGATGGTCCCTGAGAGTGCTTGTTCCCTGTGTGCCAGGGCACTGATGTTTGGATAAAAGATATCAGGATGTCAATATGGTTTTCAAATCACCAATGAACCTTCTGTCTGCTTTCTTTATGCCTTCACTTTGTGGTGCCCTGCAAACCACAGACAACAGCTTTCAACAAACAGCATAACCTTCTGGCCCATGCACTGTAATCTCTACACATGTACATATTTTACTGTTGGTGCTACAACCTGGTGATTTAATAGTCATGTTTGGGCATCATATGTTTCACAAGAAACAGAGTCCTTCCTCCAAGCCTGTCCTTGGATTGTCACTGCCATTGCTGCAGAGCCAATGGGCTGAGAAGTGACTGGTCCCTTCGAGAGAGCACATGAACTGAGCAGCCAGTTACACCTTGCACCAGACACCTGCCTCTGAGCAGTGTGGCTTTGAACACCCTGCACAGTCATTCATTTGGGCTTGAAAACGCAGGTTGGAGTGTTTCATTTGAGACACACCAGCTGGCCAAATTGCACAAAGATAATCTAGTTCCTTGTTATGTAAAAGAAAGGCGGCAGTCACTGTGTTTTATTGTTGGAGATACAATATGAAAAGAGGAGTCCTGTGCATTGAAGAATACATGCTGACATTTGCACAGGCTCCAGTTAGCACCTGGACTTCAGTGTTTCGGCTCAGCTCCCAGGGGCCCTTCCTGGAGGCTTTTTTTTTTTTTTTTTTTTTTCAATTACTTAGGTGTTTCACAGCTCTGTTTATTAGATGAAAGAATCATGAATCATAAAAATGAGTCCTTTCATTTAAATATTTCCATGCTCAGTCCAGACAGTTCTACTATGAATCCCCTCCATTTCTCCACTCTATCTCTTAGGTGAGGATAGTAAATCTTAATTTACAAGCAAGACAAAACCACCTTTTAATGCCCCACTCCTTCCTTCTTTTACTAGAGAAAGGAAGAAGAATCTTTTTAGCCTTTTTTTTCCTCCTTAGCATTCTCCTGTTCCTCAGTGTCATGGCACAGTTTCAGGAGAGTGTGGCATCCTGTTTGTCACTTCTCTTTGAGGCATGATGTTCAGTGTAAGGTAGTAGGCTGGGTGCCATCAGAAAAAATTGTGATTGCATTCCCATGTTAGCACTGGTGGTGGAAAATACACCATAATCCTCAGATATAGTTTTTTAAAAAAAGAATTTAACCTCTTAGGACCACTTGGACTGAAAAATTTGTTTTAGGAAAGTACTGTCCTTGTTAAAATGGCACATCCTGATAACAATCAAAGAACACTTACCCTATTTCTTAAATTCTTTACTTAAACAATACAAATAAATTTATTCACAAAAAAAATTTCCCAATAAAGTATATTTTCCAATACTCAATATATAAAGATCACTTTTATATTCTTAAGTTCAGGCATTCCCTACAAGCCATTCTTATGAGCCATAAACAATGAACATATTCCCAGCAAACTGACAGCCACTACAAGATATTTTCTGAGAGAATAAAAAAGGCAGAAAGAGAGGACACAATTAGAAGAAAAGAAACATTATAAAGAAGGCATATTAATGCTTTTCCTTTTCCTTCTTTTCCAAACCATGTTTTGCAAACAGTTCTGGCACAAAAGGGTGAAGCAGCCACATCTGTTTCCCACCTAACCATCCATCTTCTTTTCCTTCTCTTACAAAAGAAAAGGTGCTGGAGAATTCCTCTTGCTCTCTCACCTCCTGAAAACTTCTTTCCACTCCTCAAAAGAGTGGTCAACAGCAGAAGGATTGAGACAGGGAGGAACAGCTCTGTGTCTCCACAGACTCTAGGGATCTAGATAGGGGCTGAAAAGCTGTTGTATCTAAAAAGCAAACATATGTGAGAGCTTATTTGAATAAGCTCCATTTAGCATAGCCAAGTGCACATCCCCGTTCCTGAACATTTTGCTATTTTACTGTGCTTTTACTGCTGTTAATAGCCAATGCCACCAGGGTGACAGCAGAATATTGTGTGCATTTCAACCTGCATTGAAACACATCTAATTTAGCAGGGGCTCAAGTGTGCTTCACAGCAAATAGCCCAAGTGCTGAGGAGATGTATTGACAGCCGAGCTAATTTTCCCTGTATCAAGCCTGTTTTGATAACTCAGCCCCTCAGGAGTCGGAAATTTTGAAGTGGTTCTTCTAAGTGAATGGTCCTAACCAAAGGTAATTTCTCTCCTTCCTTGCCTAGGGTCCTGTGGATTTATTCAGTAACAGGAGAGTGGGTATATCCTCTCTTTGCTTTGTTCAGCCCCCCTGGGCTAGCAGCCTTTTTTGCCGGTAGCCTTGCCATCATCATCTCCTTCTACAACTTCGGAGAGTTCCTCAACCGTATGATATGGGGTCAGTCCAAGTTTTCCTCATTACCTCTATGTAAATGAAAAAAATACCCTTAAATATGAATACCCTTAAAATGAATTCCTGTGGCAGGCAGGGAGTGGAAGTGGGTGCGAGTACACTGGGGAAGGTGTTGGGGTGGTGGCATTTGGGTGTAAGACAGTGATTGTTGGGTCCCAACCCCGTGCTAACAAATAGGGAACAAATTGGAGCAAGGAACCCAACCCTACCAGACAAGGGTTGGACCAGCTTCCTCTAATTTGTCCCAAGAAACACCTCTTACCAGCATAATCTCTGGATTTTTAATTCCTGCTCAAAGAAGGGGCAGAGAAGCCACATGTTTTGGGCTAAAACTCTTACATGTGCATCACATGATGTTTGTCAGACTAGGGAATAGCAGCATTTACTGCAAATCAGAACTTTGGAAAGTTTTACAAACTGTTGAGAACTTTTCCCTTCTGCTTTGGTAGTGGGATAATCAGTAGTGACCTAAAAAAATGAAAAGCAGCTTCCTTGGCTATAATGGGCAGTTGGAGGGGAAAAAAAAAAAGTAGTTTAGGAAAGCATATTTAACAAGTGGAAGAAAGAGAACTGAGAAAGCACCTTTGGAGGTTTGTCATGGGATGTTATTATTATTATTATTATCATTATTATTATTATTGCTATTATTATTATTGCTATTATTATTATTGTTTCTGTCATTGTTATTCCTCCTGATTTCCTCTCCTTTTTCATTCAAGATTGAATTTTTGAGGATGAAAGTGTTTCTGTCAGGAAAACGTGTGTATTTTATTTAGGACAAATGTGTGAACATTTGCAATTTCTTAAACTAGCTTTCTGATGAAAGGAAAAAACACTGCAAAAACACCTCTGAAAATAAATAAGACAACCTCCCTCTGTTCTCAGGGAACATTTGATGCCTGATCCATTTTGCAAAGTCTCACATGCCTGTCAAGCCAAAGCAGAATGTCTGTAGCTAGTCTCTCACCATCCATACTCAGCTACCTAAAAGCAGCAGATTGGCTTTCAAACGTGCTGAATAACCAACTTCACTGCTTGCTACCTTTGCAAACAAGATGCTTGCTCTACATGTCCATGTTTGGAGATTTTGGCTGCATTCTATCCTGCATACACATAATATGAGATGAGGATTGCTGGTAAATGGAAACAGACCTGCAGTCTTTCTGCACTAGCTCTGTTAAAACATAAAGCATCACATAAATTGTAGCTATTACTAAGCAAAGACCACACCATCACTACATGATGGTTTAAGTCTTTATATGAGATATCTGATACTATGTATCAGATTTTTTTCATCACTGAGTATGTATTAGTAATTTTAGGCCCAGAGAATGCCTGCTGCATAAGCTGGAGATAATCAGAATTAAAATAATTTTATTTTCAAAGTGTTAACTGATTTGACAAAATGTTGCACCAAGCAGAGATCAAATTAACTGCAAAAATTAGATGCATATTCAACAGCTCACTAAAGAAACTGGGGCAAGCACTCAACTTTACTGTGCACACAGAGAGGCTGGAAAGCACCCCAGTTTTGGCAGCATAAATGTAACCTCAGAGTATGTTTATAAACAATACACAATATTCTCTATTGATATCTGGTGTGCTCTTGCAATCCCTGGAGGCCTCATCTGTGTGGTGGGTCTGCCTCTCCATGCATAGTTGGTGTTTTTCAAAGGAGCCACAAAATCCTGGCCTTAACAATTACATGGTGTTTTCATCCACGTGCAAGACACTCCCCTTGAGTTACAGTTCCCCATGTTGGTGCCAAGTGTTTTTCCTGATCCGCTTCCCAGCTGTGTCCACCCAAGAGAAGAGTAGGATTTTCTTAAGCTGGTATCAATAACAAAGTCCCAATAAGTCTTGAAATATAGCCACAGGGAAGCTATTTCAAATTACAGTGTGCCAGAGTTTTAATATATTCCTGACTGAGACAAATTTTTGGTTCAGCATTGCCAGAGAATAAAGAGCTGCAAACTGAATGAAGACGCAATTCCAATATACCTTTGTTGCCACAGCAAACATGGCTCCACGTACTTTCTTTCATTCTACCCCTCCCTGTCTCCTTCCCATCACAATAAGGCAGAGTATGCAGTGGGAATGATCCTGAGGGGGAAAAAAACAAACAAACAAACAAAAAAAAAAACAAACCCCAAAAACCAAAAGCTCCCCCAGTTCCCAAAACAAAACAATCAGTGGTGGTAGAGGACAGATGTCTTCATCTTTCCATACTCTCCACCTTGTCCACATCCTCCCTCATCCAAAAGACAAAGTACATGGAAGGGCACTTTTGATCTCTCTTTTGCTTCCTCCTCATTCCCCAAAGGCAGTTTGGGTGACAGGTTAATGCAGTTATCTACTAGGTTTCTATAGGCATATCTGAAAACACCTTGTCTAATAACACCTGAAGCCACCAAACAATTAGTCCTGATGCTGGTGAGATCTGACAAGGCAGAACTCTCCAACTGGGATGCTGGCACCAGGATTCTCCCCAAAGGAAAAAAAATCGAGGCTGTTGCTTCTTTTTATTTCTTTCCCACTAGAAGGAAGAATGCTTGCCCAGATGTGTTTATTCAAAGGTGCAAGAAGCGATTAACAAACAGCTCCACCAGAGTGGAAAACCTGGCTCGCCTCTGGACTTACATCCTGTGGCAGCCTGTAGGCTGCTAATGAAGGTTGTTCCACAGCACACCATGCTTCATACAGGCTCTTCCACATTCTCTTTTAACTCCAGGCCATTATTATTTTTCCTACAACCAGCTATATAAATATTTACTCTTTTTCACACTTAAAGGTATATTTAGTTTCAACTTATTCCAAAATCTATAGATGGCAGCTTCCAGCTTCAAGCAAGTAAGTGTTAAATCTACATCCTGTCCTTGACCAAAAAGATGCAGTATCATTTCTGAGAGCTGGAAAATCTAGGTTGTAGAATAATACAACCTTTTTCTTTCCCTTTTCAGGATGCCAGACCCTAAATTCATTTTATTATTTATAGACAAACTGTTTCATAAAGTATTGGAGGTTTTAAAAATGTATTATCTCTCATGTGCCTCTCCTCTCCCTCCCCTTGCACAGTTGGATTGGTGGTAACTAAGGCAACCCAGCTGCACAGCCTGAGAGGCACAGAAAATAGTACCAGTAATGACTTCTTTTTGTTTTAAATCCCAGAGTTTCTAGAGTACAAGACAATGTTGAGCAATAGAGAAACTCCAAAGAGGATAATTAGAAACAATGAGCTGATTCTTTTACTGCCATAAATTTACCTCAGCCAAGAACTTGGCTGCAGGGTCTAAGTACCAAAGATGAACCGTGTGATAGTTTCTCCCATTCCTGATGGATGGAAAACATCACACAGGCAACTGATCTCATGTTTCTTTGACCAGTCAAACTAGAATCCTCAAAAATAAAGCAAAGCAGTGCTCACTTGGAGTTTGCTCTTGTTGGGACAATCAGATCCTTGAGAGAAATGCAGATCAAAATTCTCCATATCAGACAAAGCAATCTTTCAAGTGAGGTCTCTTATCTAGAACCAGAATTTGAAGATGGAGCACATTCATTTGTCTTCCATCTAACATATCTGAAAAAAAAACCCCAAAAACATATTAATCAGCTGCTTCATTTCAATACTCTGAAGTGCAGCTAGAGAGGAGCTAGAAACAGCTACTTGCTCCACCACTGATTGAAAAGCCTCCTAAGGGACACCTGGCAAACTACTTGCAACACTTTGTGGGTGCAAGGCTCCTCCCAGAGAAATGCTTATCCCCAGGTGATGGAACTTTCCTTTGGGAGACAAACAGGGGAGGAAAGGAGGCTGATTGCTGGAGTGGGCAGCAGCTCCAACAGATCCACCTGGACGCTTGCTGTCCTCCAGAAGGGAAAGCTTTGGCCAGCAGCTGGCTGAGGAACACTGTCAGGGGCAAAACAAAAATTAAAGGTATTATATTGCAAGGGATAAGGCAGCACAACAAGAACAAGAGATATTGCTCTGAGGAAAGAGAAAACGTATGGTGTAATGACTTTATCATGCTCAGTGCAGAGATGAGCTCTTCTAGATCTATGAGGTCTTAAGTATCTTGGGAAGACATTGCGGAAACCTATTTACCTAAGGCAGAAATAAAGTTAAACAACAATCTTTTCTTTATCCTGTTTTTCCTCTTCTTTTTGGAGTACTTTTGCATTCAATGTGTTTTCCAGAATCATATAACATGGTTTTATAACTGATTATTTTCCCTGAGATTTTTTTTGTATTTATGGGCTTTTGAAACCAAGTTCCCTTAATATCCTGTAGCCTTGGGAAATCCAGCCTATGTGACAGCTCACAGGTCTGTGCAATACAAAGCAGTACTATAATAAGATTGAATTCTTGATGCTGTCATTATTCTGAGCAGCTGTTGAGACTGCAGAACCCAAATGGCAAATAAAGGGATGCAAAGCACAACTGTGTGGGGTATGAAGCAGTGCTACCATTGTACTGATACAGGCTTATCAACAGTTTTTGTATGAATGTTAAAATTATGATGTTCTGGATGTAGTTGTTACTCCAGACACAGGTTCCACCCTTTGTTATTACAGTATCCAGGTGGGATATTTAAACTGAGATTCTTTTCTGGAGGATGTATCATGCCTTTTAAAACAAAGAGTAAGAGTCCAGAAGCTATTAGTTCCTTTCAGTGACCAAATAATGTTTATATCTATAATTTCACTATATTGCTGAGGATGAATGGAACTCAGATTTCACAGGATATAAATCCCAGACTTCGCAAACTAAATATGAATATTTACTTTAGACTCATCCATCTGTCCTAGTCGTAGCACAAACCTGTGATAGCACATTTATGTCCTTCATATTTGTCACTCCTCAAAGCTGCAGTTTACCCCTCAGGCAGAGATGACTGACTGTGTGCAGGACACCTGCACTCTTTGTCACAGGTCTTATCTTTAGTGATAAGTTTATCTGGTGATCCACTGGAGGCAGACTGGATCAGAACCTCTTGCAAACCAGGACTTATGAATCCATCAGTGGAGGCCAGACATTAAAAACTGCTGGTTAACATGCTGGCCCTAGATCTGCCATGTGTTTTTTTTCTTTGTGGTGTGGGGTTTTTTTCCCTCACCCACAAATATCTATTTGGTCAGTACACGCCAATACAATACAATCCAGCAGTTGGTGTCTCAGAGCCTCTGAGGTCTACAGACAAAGACAGATCATTTAAAGGAGAGCTTGATCATCAGAGATTAAGAAGAAAGGCTGAGAGAGTGTGTTAGAAAAGGCACCTGTTGATTACTTCCACACTGGGTGCCCAACAGTAGCACAATAACTGGTGCTTCAGAAAGCTGTGGGATTTCAGTGGGTCCTGTGCTGTCCTGACCAGCCATGTGAGGATCCTCCAGATATCCCAAGTGCAGCCATTACTCATCTGCTGCCTTTCCAGACAAGCTTTATTTTTAAAGCTTTTCACATACTCCTACAACAAACTAGGTTTTCTTGGTGGCAGATACTTTCTCCCACTGGCAAAGCCCAATTATTCTCAGTGGGTGTGGCCCATGGCAGATTTCAAATAAATCCTCAGTTGTTGAGTAATATGTTATTTGCTGGGGACATCCCAGGCTCATTTGACTTCTGCAGCACTTGAGCATTAGCAGCTGGTCCAAGACATGTACTCACAGTTTACTCCCATTCCCAGATGGGTAGAAGTCCCTGGGGATGTTGGGAGGCTGGGGCCAATTCCACATCATCCTCATGCCTGATGTGTGGAAAAAGGACTTCTCTGGTGTGCCTTCCCCCTCCAACATCCCAATAATGTCTTTTCCTCTGTCTCCAAACAGGAGATTCAATAGTAATACTGGACCACAAGTGGAAAGGCAAGTGAATCCTCCTCTTGAAGCCAAACAATCTCTCCATGAATGCTCAAGCCATGAAGTAGAGGAAAATAAATGTAGCTGTGATAAATCCTTTCTCCAATGCATTGCAGCTTCTGGTGAAGCCATTATGACATCAGACATATGGAAAACTGGTGGAAAATATGAAATGTTTGCCTCTTTCATGATAACTCTGCAACTGCTATGAATAAGAAAATTGTGTTCATCTGTTTACACATATTTCTCATCCCTTGCACAACGTACGTGAGGATGTGTCCGTGGTTAAAAGTTGTCACTGGTAAATGCACTCTCTCATGAGCCTCGAACCACTCTGTAAAAGACCTGTGAATGCAAGCCAGCTCTTGTTTGGATTGCCCTTCATCAAGTCTGGAAAAAATTAAGAAGAGAGATAATTTTAACAGTGCTGTGACTTCCAAGCTAGCTAGATAACAAATTGGGCTAACAAGCACTGTAATTAGAAATGTCTGCTCAGAAAGTTCACCAAGAAGCCGAGTTCTTCTAACGAGAAACTTTCTGTAATATTAATATGCTTAATATCTACCCTCCATTTTAACAGGAAATGTGAAGGCAACAGTTTCTTCCTTTTTCTTGGTTTCAGTTAATCTCGCAGCAAAAGTAACCTAATTATACTGACTGTATGATTGCTTTGACAGAAAGCATGTTAATTTAAAGCACTGTTTAACATAAAGCTGCCTGCCATATAATTACACTCCATTCACATGTTTACTAATTTTCCTCAATATAGTTGATTTCTGTTATTAGCCTCAACATTTTGTTAACATCCAAAACACTGGAGATCTGCTTTGCAAACTCCAATAAACATGCAAAACCAAGAGTAGCATAAGTGTTCCTTAATGGTCAATGTGAAAAAGAAAAATCTCTCTTATTATTCCTGTATTCAAAGAGGATTTGAAACTGGTTGCAGTACTTAAATGCCTAACTCCATCCTCATTGCCAAAACCCCTCGTTTAGAGCTACTGTGCACGCAGTTCACCGGGGTGTTATTTTCACCTTTCAAATGCCACTGGAGCTTAGTAAAAACGAAACACATTGTAAGCTGCCTGTGAGCAATAAAAAGATAATGTGTATACATAAGATTGTTCTTCTCATGTGTTAAACACCTGATAAAAATTCTAATCTGGGAAGTTAACATGCAAGGCCTAGACTGTAAACTAAATGAACTCAATGAGAGACGTGCATGCATTCAGTAATTCCCAGCTTATCTAGATAACTCACTGCAGCTAACTTTGCAAGGGGAATGTAAGCAATTACACATGCCCACACACAAACACACTCCTCCCTCCTTTATTCTTGAAGCTGAAAGATGCTGGTCAAAGGAAGTATATTGGTGAGAGAGATAGAAGAAAAAACATGGAGGGAATTAGGAAAGAAGAGAAAGTTATGGAAACTCCATGCACAGGTTTGTTGGTATTTTTGTCTCTATCTCTCTTCTTTTTAAATTCTTTTATTTTGTACTGATACTCTAGTACAAACAGTTTAGTTGAAATGAAAATATGAAATTAATGAAATGAAGCCTGGGCCCCAGCACAGAGGGATAGGTCATTCCACCTCCAAGCAGAGGAGCCAAATGGCAGACCTCACCCTCAGCTCCTGCTCACACCAGGGGTACCTTTGGGATCTGATGTGGGGACTGAGCTGCTGGACTACAGGGCTCTGAGGAGAATCATGGGGGAGGTTGTTTATTTCTTTGAAAAGGGCTCAGAAGAGGCACTTCTCTATGCTACATCCTGTATGAAGAGAAACTGGATTCCAGTCATGCACTTTGGGAAAGCAATGAGGAATGCCTGTCCTCAAAATACAACTGCTGGGATCTCAGATTTGCTGTGTTCCTTTCTCCCATGTCCACGAAACCCTGAGAGGAGGAAAATGTGTCATTGCTCACAAACCAACATTTTCCCAGTGATTTTCAAAAGGCTTTACTGAAACACCCCGTGTGAGGGTCTGGCCTTGACGACGTTTACACCAGATTTCTCTTTCCAGTCCCTCGGTCTCTCTCGTTTCATTTTCAGCACGCAAAGTCAGTCGGAACTGTTTATTTATAGCCGCCCATGTTCGTGGCTGTGTAAATTAGCTGTTGTCACTGGGTGAGGTGCCCGCCCACTCTCCCGAGCAGCTGCACAGGAGCCCTTTCAGGCTGCTCCATGGAATGCAGCCCCAACGGGGAGGGAAACGACGCCGTCCCAGGCAGACGGAGGGACCACGGCTCAAACCCCTGGGCGGAAAACAGCAATTAATTTTTTCCATAGTGCAATCTGCAGCATGACAACCACAATTACTTAATACTGTTTAGACCTGCCACTTGCATTTGGCAGAGAGAGAAAAGGAAGGATTAAATTCACCAGAGGAAAAAAAAACCCTTAGGTTTTCCAGACTAGAACCTACCCCTGGACTTTCATTTTATAAGATTAAGCGATAGTTGTTTAGAGCGGGTGAAGGTGAAGGGACAGTGGGGGGATGAAAATGCAAAACGGGTTGTTATTTGAGACAGAGCACCATCAGAAAATAAGGACTCATCCCATACACACACACTGAGCTGTTGCCAGCAGAAACAGCTGGAAAGCAATATCCTCCACCACGAGGAGCTTTCATCTTGACTCACACCTTTGCAACAGTTTACTTCCACAAAAAGCATAGGCAAGTGCTAATTTATTCCCTCCTCAGTTTCCCACACAAATTTCTTGGTTTGGGTCTCTGCCAGAGCTTCAGGGTCACAATGTGACCTCAACAACATAATTTAAGATTGTTCCAAGCCTTCAGTGGAACTACTGAGGATTTACTTTGATGGATATGGAGCCAGGATCTGGCATGCAGAAAATATACGTTTACATTGTACCAAAGTGTCTAAAATAGTTGCCCAGGGATGCTGAAATTCAATTTGAGACCTTGTATTCACTTGGCAGAGCGCATAATTAAATATTTTGTGCCACAAAATTAACCAGAATCTCAGGGGTATGGGTAAGAGAAGGCTTAGAATCAACCATGAGAGACAAACTAAGACCCACTTCCCAGGCAAGTTATTCAGTAAATATTGGGGAAAAATCATTGCAGACATATATGGATTCATAATAATTTTTGTTAGTATTTAATCTTGCTGATTATCTGTAGTAACCTCTTACCTCAAAAGAAGAGGTTATTGGCAGTCTGGATTCATATAAACAATCCCAATAACAAGAACTACTCTTGAACTAAAGCTCCTGGCAACAGCTAAAAACTGTTTGTCCTTGAATTAACCTTAAATTAATTTGGAAAGGAGCATAAGGTAAAATCCAAATACAATTGCAATAGACCAGACCTCAGAACAAGTGGTCAAAAGCCCCAAAGCAGAATTTTTGCCTTTTAAGGTTTCCAGAGACCCTACACTGCAAGGAGTTGAATCTTCCTGAAAAGCAAACCAAAATCCCTTAGTGTTTGATGTCAGTACCCTTCAGTTTAGATTCCAGACACTGGTAAGTCTAAAAACAAGGGTTTGAGTTAAACCTCTAGGATATGGCCCAATATTTCTGAGCTATAAAGTTTAATGGTAACACTTGGTGTTTCAAATGCCATTTTCCATCAAATGCTCTCAAAATACTTCAGCAAACCTTCAAGTTCCTTTCTACTTGAGAGGGTAATTTCCCTGACTACCTGGAGAACAGCACATATATAGGAGAATAATGCTTTATTTTACACCCAAGAGAAGCAGAATCACCTCCTTCAATATACAGGAAACTTGGTATGGACTGCGTATTTTAGGGAGAGGAGAGGGAAACCAATATATACCAACACAAGACCGCATTTTGAGATGTTAATTCAAGTTTTTGATGTGGAAACCCCCAGTGGGTGTGCCCAAGCATCAGTGCCGAGGTAGGACATGAGGACACATGTATAAAAGAAGTTCCATGGTTGAGCATTTTTCTCCATCAGGCTTTTCTAGCTGCGGACAGAGAGAAGCACAGTCGTGGAAGTGCGCTTCAAGCAGGGAAGAACCACACTTTCAATCATAGACCCATTAAGGTTGGAAAAGACTTGTAAGATCATTGAATTCAAACATTCACCCAGCACTGCCAAGTCCACCATAAACCAGGCCCCCAAACGCCACATCCACGCGTCTTTCCAACACTTCCAGGCACGGTGGCTCCACGACTTCTGTGGGCAGCCTGACAACCCCGCACCCATCGCTGTCCTTGCGGCGCTCACTAGCGGACCCGAGGAGCGGCCTCAGCGGTGCCGAGGGCCCGCTGCACGGCCGGCAGAGGCTGATCGCGGCCGGCAGAGGCGGCGGCCCCGCTCCCCGCAGGTGCCGGCGCGGCCGCTCCGTGCGGGCAATTCCCGGCGGGAAGCGCGGCGGGGCGGGAGCGCGGCCCGCTCCCGAGGCACCGCAGCGCCCCCTGGCGGCGGCGCGGCGCCACGGCCCGCCCGCCCTCACAGCGGGGCCGCGGGGACAGCGGGGGATCCCGGGCGGATCCCGGCCGGCTCTGCTGGCCCCAGCGCCGGGAAGGGCCCTTTCCCACCGCGGGGAGCTGCCGCAGCCTCCCCGCAGCACCTCATGTGCGTTGGTGGGCGATTTCGGTGTTCCGCGGTGCAGCAGCCGGGGGTGGCCTCAGCGCTCTGGACGGCGTTTGTTAATAATTCATCACCAGACACTCCTGGTGTGTTCCCAGAGATGCACCTCTCAAGCATGGGGGCAGCTCTTTGGCACAGGCGTTCCGATACTCGCACATCTGCCCGGCCCGAGGGCAGATCCCCGCGGGTCACAGTCAGCCGGCACCACCTTGTCGAGCCAAAATCGCAGGGAGAGCAAAAAAAAAAGTCGCTTTGATCAACACATGTAACAATTACGTGCAAGAGGGAAAAAACCAAAAGTTAATAGTGCACATTTTTTTTTATCCATTGGTTCAGGTTTGTGGATGCTCTTCACTTTTTTCTTCCCCACCCCGTTCCTTACCACCCCGTCCTCTCCCTCTTTTTTTTTAACTTTTTTTTTTTTTTTTTTTTTTTTTTTTTTTTTTCTTCTTTTAAAAACCACGTTGTCAAACGTTTTTGAATCACACATACTCCAAAATGCCTCGCAATCATTTGTGGAACAACCCCCAGGCTCTAAACCCTTCTATCACTAATGCAGCCTCCTCGTTGCTAGCTTGCCAAACAATGGCCATTGTTCCTGAAGGGTCTAGCCAAAAATAATAATATGATGTGCAACTGCCTTCCCACTGTTGTCTTTGCTAAACTGCTCAAAAGTTCCAGAGATGCCTTCACGGATGGTGTACAGCACAAATAAACCCGAAAGGAGCAGAACAATTTGAAAAGCTTGGAGGAACGTTGGAAGTGGGTGGAGTAGAAATAAGAAATTTGAAGGGGATTGAAGAGAGAAAAGCATGAGAAAGAGCATATATGAAATGATAGTGAAGTGTTTAGTTACCCAGCTGTTTTCATGTTGTTGCAGAAGTGAAACCACAAATATCTGAGTACTCATACCACTACAACTTGCATATAATTTGTGAGTTTGGTGGTTGTGCAATTGCACCTCAGATGATGCTTTTATGCAGCTCTGATTTTGGAAAGAATCACTTTGAAGGAGGGTTTGGGAGGGAATATAAGATATCTACCCTTCCTGGTTGGAGAAATACATTATCTGAATAAGAAATATCTGGAAATGATAGGGGTCCCAGACCCACAGCTAGATATATATAGCCTGTAGCGTATGGTCAATCTGGTGTGTATTGAATTCAAAACTTAAACATTTAGGCGGGGGGGGGGGGGGGAAAGAAAAAAAAAAATTGCGTTCTTTTGAACTGCCATCCTAAAAATTGAATTTATTATTTATGTGTAGTTCGTGAAACACCAGTCCAGGCCACAAAAAAGGCTCCTTCATGAATCACTGGAACTTCACACTGTTGTTCTCTGTGTTGTACATCTCTGGGTATAAAGATCATTCATCTTCCATCAGCAATACCTGTATTGATAAATAAAGCCCTGCAAGGCAGGTCAAATCCACATGCACACTGTATGTGGTGTGAAAATTGACATTCAAACTTTCCTTCACATTTCCACTTCTAATTCATCGATCCACTTAGTCATCCTAAGTCTCAGTCCTAGACTCTCATACAAATTCAGAGCTGAACTTTGACTGCAGTCCTGAATCAGAGGTATAGAAAAAAAACTGAGCAAGTGAAAAAAAGTCACTGCAGCTATTTCAGTGGAAAGATAATTTTTAAAAAAAACAATAAAACCCCCAACATTTTGGCAAACAAAACAAAGCTGATTTTTCTACATAATGTAACTCAATTATGAGGCTTTTACTAATCACATCATGTTTATTGTTAACAAATTGCTGCAAGTGCCTGCTACAATGGGCCTCTGTTTAGCCATTACTGGCTACTTGACAAATGATCTGTGGTGTTAGAAGGTCACAGAAGAGTATTGGAGAAACACTGGGAGGGGGAAAAAAAGGGAAGGAAAAATCCCCTGAACCCCAATTAGACAGCAAGACGAGACTGTGGGAGTATCTCAGATATGTTCTTTAAGTACAGCCATCCCTTTTAAGGAAGAAAATCATTACCAACATAAAGCACAGCCTGTGGGCAAAGCCCGTGCCACTCAGATGTACCCCAGTGAGTGTCCCTGGTGACGTGTCCATGTGCTCATCATGGAAGTATGTTCCACTCAATGTACAGCTGCAGCGTCTTCCTCCCTGGGGACACGGCATCTATATGTCCACAGAAACAACACGTGGGCCCAGGTCTGACCCCCGACCTCCACATGCTGCAAGCTGCTTCCAGAGCTGGGGGAAAGGAAATGACCCGGAGGAAACAATGCAGGACACCATTCCATGAGTGCACTCTTGTGGTCAGCTGGGAAAAAGAAAAGCAAACCACCAGACCAAACAATCGTGACAGAAATTAGGTTGATCTGGTCATTATACTGACAGAAAAAATGCCTTTCCTTTTAGTGGTTGTGGTGCCTTTTAGGAGTTTCAGGTTTGTTTTGCTGAATTGCTGGGTTTGGAGTTTCCCAATTATCAGAGTCCTCCCAAAGCACTCCTACACTCTCTGTCTGTGCATGTGAGTGCCGTCTCCTATTCCCCAATGAGAAAGGCATTTTTAACAAATTGATAAGACAGAATTTTCCCACACAGTCACTATCAGGCAATCAGAGCACTGCATGGTGTGTTAGAAATGAAAAAATGTGCTCTAACTTGGACTAGCCCTCTCGTTCCTCCCCCTTCCTCATCTCAGGGTCACAGCCAGATAGAGAACATCTCCCAGTCTACAGCACTCACATTCCTGAAGAAATTCCAGACACAGTCCTGTGCCCTGGGTTTGGTCCATTTGCCCACCTATTTTAACTGTTGGAGAATTTCAAGGAAGCAGGAAAAACAGCAGCTGAAGGAATGAAAAACCAACATCAGCAGCAAGCACACAAAATCTCTGTGCTGTGTCTTGCTTGTGTGTTGCCCCATATGCTAGGAGGAGCAATCAGTAAAGCCTGATTTCCCTCATCCAGACTGAAAATATCTGAGACCAGAGCTTGTAATGAAAACCATGCTTACACTGGGGAGAGGAGAGTTTTCCTGTGGGAATGAGGCAAGGGGCAAAGTGGAATTCCCTTCTTTCTAATGTACCATCACATAAAGCACCTAAAATATCCAAAGCATTGAAGAGGAGTTTTAGGTTTGGGCAAGAAGGATGGTCACAGAATAATTTCATTATTAATGGAGGGGTTCTTTCATTTAACTCCAGTTGCAGTGAGCTTTCAGTTCTCCTTGGTGTTGGGAGCAGCCAGGGCAGGCAGCAGGCTGTATCTGTCAACAAGGTGCTGTGTGGGCCAGCTTAAAAACCTCTCTTCCTGCCATTGTTATCCTTGAAGCCCTGGAATTTCATCCAAATGGATTTGACCCCTTGCTAAACAGGCTGTGCATACTTCCCTGATTAGGATATTCCTGTTAGATGAAAAGGAGGGGGTGAATGTGGAAGAAGAGTGGCTTTCTCCACCCCTGCCCAAGCAACAGGAGTGTCTTGCTGCACATTGGACTCCAGGATGGACACGTGGCTTTGAGGGAAAACACCTTGGCCATTGTCCAGTGCGGGAGCAAGTCTGTGCACCTCGGGTATGCTCACAAGCAGCGACTGCTAAAGGGGAGAGAAAATAATTCAGGGGATGCAGTTCTTCACCCAGCTTGCATTTGCTTGTGGAAGAAATGTGTTGGTGTCATTTTAACCCAAGCTCTAGGAAAAAACTTTTATTATGTCAAATTCAAGTCTGAAATGCATTGTCCTTTCCTGCGGTGCAGCTTTGCCATGCAGCAGTTCGCAAACCTCTCCATCTGTTTTCCCCCTCATTTTTGTACCAGTCTGTGTCCTGGTAAATTCCCTGTACCTTACTAGATGATCTCAAAATTGCATATAACTCAGAATAATCACTGATTAGTATTAGCACCTGCTTCTAGCTCTCCCATTTTGTTTTTCTCCATTCTATTTCCAAAACCTTCTTACAAAAGAAACTTCACAATTTCTTCCATGACAGGGCTACTGATGTCCAAGGACAGGCCACTGCTACCATTTCAACTCTATCACTCATCATATTCCTCTGCCCATACATGAAGGTGTTCCAATAATCAAACTGGGTTTCCTGGAAACAGAAGATCACTTAAAGCAAAAAACTGACTTCAAAACACCTGAAACTAAAAGGTCTGGACAGAACATTCCAGACTTAATCAGAAGAGGATCTGGGACTTCTTGCTTCTGGCACAGGACTTCATTCCCTTTGTCTTCACTGGGCTTTGGATCAATGCATGCAAAAAATATTTCCACTGGGCTTTAACTTTGGCCATTCACCCAATGTGCACTCCTGAGCTGTTATTGTGGCTCTAATTAGAGAAGGTTACACAGCTATATCTATTGTTTCAGCAAAATTTTGGCCACAAAGTTCACATGATCACACTGAGCTGAGGTTATCAAGCAATAAAGCTAAGCACATTACTTGCAATTACAGCTTATTTGTTTTATTCACACACACTCACCTTCTTGTCCTGCCTTCCCTTCTCCCCAGCCATACTGCCAGCATACAGTTGGATAACTGCTGCAGCTTTGCTGTGAGCATTGACCCTGCATCGTGTAGGCAGCTGAATTAAATAAATCCTGTCATTGTACCCATCTAAAGTGACATTGTGACAGGGGTGACATGGGTGTGCCTTGGCAGCCACGTGACAGTAAATGATATTGCAGCAAAGACACATCACTGGAAAGGACAAAGCACATTGAGTGAAACCTCAAGCCAGGCTGCTCAGAGCCAGTGGATGCAAATGATTGACTGAGAGTTCTTCCCGTGCCAAAACAATAATGAGAGACAAAAAGGGATTTGGACATTTCTCATCTTTCACTCTCAGCCAGAATCCAAAGAAACGAGCATCACACATGCACGCAATTTTGAAACAAAAATGTGCACAGAAGTTTGAAACTGCGGAAAAAACTCGGTTCTAAGCATCACTGTCAGTAGTTGTGTAAACTGCATCAAAACTTTGGCCACTGTAATTCAGTAGAACTTTCATCTTCTGATTGGAAGGTTTATGCCTGATAAGTTACATAAAGTGATCTCTCTATATGGCTGTTTTCTTATTTACATTTCACCCATCTTGGACTGTGTTGCTGAATGAGACCATTTGACTTTTATATTCAGCCTCTCATGTTTTTGGCTCTAAGGAGCTAGCATGAGGTAGTTATGCTTGGATCACAGTGATGAATGCTGATATTCAAAACTTGCAAAAAGTTAGCTTAAAACAGTTTATTGATTGAATTAGCTTGATACCTGGAAACTATTCTATGGATAGTGTTAATCTGTTTAAGCCCTGCTTGGTTTAGTTTAGTTATGCCTCTTACAGATTCAGGTTACTGATAAGTGTGGTCTGCCACCACACTCTGCTTTTCACTGACTTTAAATGGCATGTTGAAAAACTGTGACATTAAGAGTACTTCAACCTGGGATTCTTTTTGCTTGTATTCTGTCCAGAGACCCCTTAAACCCTATGCTGTTCTCAGAAGCAAAATTATGTTTCGAATCTATTTTTCTGCTCTTTGTGCCATATCTATGAAAAATCAGATTTCCTCATAATTAAGTGACACTAGAACTGTGGACTCTAGGCCAAGATGCCACCCCTGTTCAGGGAAGGAAAATCAGGGGCTTGCAGCATGGCTATGGCATTCCATAGAAACAGTCTGGTACTACAGCCTCTTCCCAGAGACCACCTTTTGTTCTTTAACTTCTAGTTTACTAGTTCTTTAACTTCTAGTTTACTCCCCAATAGCTTCTCCATATAGAGGACCCTTAAATAGCTCCTCTTGAGCCCTCTAGCTTGAAAGAAAAATTGCCAGCTATCCTCAAATCTAGCAGTGATCCCTCCACCAAAACCTATTTAAAGCAAGAGTTATTTGTGGGGAACACAGATCTGTTGTTAGCCAAATACTTTGTACCTGTCATGGAGTGGTACCTTCTTTTTAACAAATGCAACAAGAGAAAAATTACATTCCATTTAATTAAATGGTAAGATTTATCCTTTTCTCAGGAATTAAAGGTGTTTCAAATATGGCAGTGAAACAAACTTTACTAGATCTCAGAGCAAATGAAACCAAGTCCTCAAAGAGAATGATTCTTGGTATACCCCAAAATTTATATTAAGGGAAAAGGTGCAGGCAATTCATTGATAAGAGGCTAGAGGTCAGATCTGATATAGTGAGGAGAACATTTTTGTTCTTTATCAAAAAATAAGGGAGGCAATCTGGTCAGGATTCCTCAAAAAATTTGGGCAAGAGCTGACACAAGACATGGTAATTCTGAATGGTAATTCTGTTCTTTTTAAACATCTGTTTTGTTTTCCCAGGTAATGCGTTGTTAATCACAGTATTGATTAGCTTTGATTTAGTGCAGGTTCTCGTGTGACTGCTTATCCATAACAATGAAGATTTTTCCTCCCTAAATGGAAATAAGAAGCAATAACATTTTAGAGCAGTAGGCATCAAACCCCATGGTGGCTTAAAAAATACTGTTCATTCTTAATAAAACAAAATTTAAATACTCCCTTTATTATACCTACTTTTTTATTTCCCTTCCTAACTTCCACATTAATAAAGGCTGTAGCTATAATAAAGTCTGGGAAGCTAATGGAGACATAAAGTACCTTCAGAACCAGGTTAGAGTAGTGAATATCAACCCTATTTCATTTGACACCATGTAAGAGAAACACCCAGTTTACCTTTCCCAAGCAACTTTTTACAGTTCTTTAGGAACACAGAACAGCTTGTATTTTGTTAAAACTGGTGCCACTTATGGAAAGAAATGAGAACTTTATAATACAGCGATTTCTAATACAATTCATCTGTTCCTGCATGAGATTCATATTGCAACCAAAAATGAGAGGCATAGATTAGTTGTGCACTGGAGACTTTTTGCTAACCATTTCATTCCCAAACTCTGAAGAGGCTTGCAATTAAATCTGGCAGACAGAAGAAATTACATAACATTGGGCTCATACAACACAGAGCTCCTGAGAAAGACCAGAACAGCAGATACTCCCATCCCAGGCTTCTGTTGCTTCTCAAGGAACAGCGACAAGAATATGTTATTGCACGAGTACCATTTGTTTAATTAATCTAGTTCAGGCTGTCCTCATGTGAGGCATCCAGTCACTGGATGGCTGAGCAGGACACAGCAGATGACACTGCTGTGGTAGGGAGGTAGGATGCCATCACTGTGCCAGACAGTTTGTGCAAAGGCACTCTTCTGCTGAAATAAAGGTGATGAAAGGCCATGCCCACCTTCTGCCCCTTCTGGCAATGACCCTGAATCCTGTTCCATGTCTGTTCAGCTGACTTGCTGTTACACACCTAGAGAGCAGGAATGAGCAGCAATGTAAAGCCTTGGTTGGCATTTTGGGAAGGTCTTTGGTTGGGTTTGTTTCTCCTGCCTCGTCCTAAGAGTAGTATTTCTATTTCTGTCTCTGCCACTTCTCCATCTCTAATGGCATCTTTAATGTCAGACACAGAGTCAAAAAGAGAAAAGAAAGTATTACAGAGAGAGATTTGGAAGCTGCTACAAACCAAACACTTTTGCTAAATCTGTCTCTGCGTTCCCAATTTCCATGAGTACCTGTTGAGACCAACATGAGGTTGAAGAGGCATCCAAAAGTTCCATGTTACTTTGAGCCAGGTTTTCAATTATTTTCTTTCTTTTTGTATGAAAATGTTAAATGAACCTAAAAGAACAATTTTATTTAATTTTTTTTTAAGTGCTTAAAAAAACCAGAGTGGTGCAAAGACAGGAGTCAGAACTCTGTGTAATGGATGCAAAAATATTTTAACACCAGAGCTGGTGTTACAGACTTACTTTCTATTCCATAACTTGCTCCTGCTTTCTTCCTCTTTGGTGTCCTACAGTATTGTACATGTTCATGGAAGTCTTCCAGTGGTGAGGTTGCAGTGAGAGTGAAGACAGCAGCCCTCACCTGCAACAGAAAATGAGCTTCAATTTATGCCATGGATATCCTATGCCATTTATAAATGCAAAGTTGTTTGGTTGTGGGTTTGGGTTTTGGTTTTTTCCCTAAGATACATGCATTTTGGAAAACATGCTTGCTTTCCCCAAAAGTTAAGCAGCTTCACAATGTCTCATAGGGAGGAAATATAACTAACAGTCATCTTTAAAAATGTGACAACTGGCACATGAGTAGCAACTGTGCCTCATGCAGTATAATTGCTGGTATTTCAAAAGGTGATTTTGTAAGTAGGGATGTTTATAAGGCATCCTGCTGTCTGCATACTATTTAAAAGTTGCTCTGGATTTGTGTGATTAGAAAAAAAAATGTTTTGAGCTTTTATCTTCTCCATAAAAGCAACAGTTTGACATTAAAGGAGAGTTTGGCAGGCAGTTTAGCTCTCAAGTAACAAAACTGTGGTCTCATATAGTGTGTCTGATATCAAAATAGAACAAATGAAACATGGAGATAAATTCTGAAAATTATTGTAAAATACCTACTTCTAAAATACTGTGGCTCTTTGTGAAAAAAACAGTTGTGCAAGAGATAAGCATAAAATGAACTTCTACCAAATAATTTTTTCCTGAAATTTCCTCAGGTGATCTATTTGGATGGCCTGCTGTCCTCTCAAACAGGTTTGTAGGATCATGGACTAAGCCAGGTTAGAAGGAGCCTAAGGAGATCATCCAGTCCAGCCTCCTGACAAAGCAGAGTCAGCTGTGAACATGAAGATTTTAAAAAACAAATCTCCCAATTCTTTTTGTTTATATCTTAACCACCACTTAGGACTAGAAGGCAGCCTCCTCCTCATCAAGCTTTTGAAAACAATTACATATGAATTTATTTTTCTTCTTTAAATACAAGGGTATTTATTTTCATATGACAGAACATGAAGCCTTTTCCATAGTGCAGTGAACAAGGCAGGGAAAGAAAATCTCTCTTGGTAAATAAATACATCAGCACATACTAGCAAGGATTCCTGGAGACAATGGAAGTGTGGACATCTGTCTTGTACCAGTTTACTCCAGGGAAAAGAGGTAAAAAACATTATTGCCCTTGACATCTATAGTTAGGTTTGGAATTACAGTGATGTAAACGCAGAGTAAGCAAGTTCATGATCAGACTTTTCAATCTAGTCAAAGGAGGTGTTGGGGAGGGGTCATGTTGACAAGCAACTAAAGTATAACTGAGACAGTATCATGAACAAAAAGTAGCAGAAGAAGTCAGAAAAAAATATTGCTATCCCCACTCAAACCTCCCTCAAAACAGTATTTTTACTTTCAGGTCTGACTTTGATGTTGTTGTTCACATGTAGCAAACTTGAGTTGAAGCCCAGGAAAGCTAAAGGGTTTCCAGGAAAGAAAGTGGCTCAACAGCCAGAGTACTAAAAAGGTAAGGAAGTCCACATCATGTGCTGAGTTCTGAATGTCTGCTCAAGGAGTGAGCTAATGTGCAATGTGACAAAGCAGGAAGCTGCTAATGACAGACAAGCTCCAAACTGGATTGTTCCTGGGGATTCCCAGGTGCCTATCAGATGAAAAAAAAATAATTGCAGTGAGGAAAATGCAAGAAAACATTAAAAAAAAAAAAAAAAAAGTATTCTTATGATCTCTTGGTTGTGTAACAGTCTCCATAGACTCATCTTGAGTCACTTTTCCAAAGCTTTGTAAAGTCAATTGAAAATACACCTCCTAAAGAAACAGAATTTTGCTGGCAGGGAGAAAGATGCAGTGATCCAAAAGGTATTTTCTATCTCTAATTACCATGACCTCAGCTGGACTTGCCCAGAAACTTTTAGAGAGGAATGTGTGTTAACACTTCCATGAGGACATGGGCCCCTGGGGAGGTGAATGTGCAATTGGTCCAGCAAAGAAACATCATCTAACTAGTCAGGAATGAAAAGTTATTGTACACTGAGCCAGCTGAGCAATTTCTTGTCCTTTTTTTATAAATTTTTCTTTATAATGAACAGTGTCCCCATGTGATCCATGTCAACTAGGTTTTCTATCCCACTTAGCAAAGAATCTCCCAGATTTCAAATATTTGTAAACTTCAGATCAAAAATTTAATTCAGTGGTATTTTATGATTTTTTTTAATATTGTATCATTATCAGATAAGCAAAATTTTGTTTTAGGAAGAAACTGCAACATGCTTCAAATAGTCTCTTTGCTGAGTGTTCCCTCCAAAAATCATTGACTGCAGTAATGGCTAGAAATGTTGTACTACTATTGTTAATACTACTTGAATGAAGAAGAACTTTTCAGGAAACTTTAGAAATATTTCTATGCTGGAAAGTTTTTAGCAAAAATCTCCCCAGGTTTTAGAAAAAATATTTCTGTTCTTGCTTAGGTTTCAAACAACAAAGATTTTCTTTTAAATTGTTACAAAAATTTTCAGCAACATTATATGCAAGTTTTTTATTTGCATCTTTCTATTCAACAGGTACATTGAAGTGTCATAAGAGATTTAAAAAAACCCAAAAAACTGAACAACAAACTTCAATCATATCCTTTTATTTCCCGACAGGGAAAATGAATTTCTGACATGTTATTGTTGTTTTAATAAGAAGAATAGCAAGTCCTGAGAACTTGTCAGAACAAATAATGACTAATGACTAAAGTGGTGATAGTTGACTGCAATTAAATTCAGCCTTCCCAGAAGGCTTATTGCATAATCAATGTGAACCTACATGGTCAAACCAAATCAAAGGTTTAACAAAAAGATCAGCACAGGAGCATATATCTGTGTCAGACCTAGGCATTCTTCATCTCTGACTTTCAGTGTCTGAGGCAAAGACCTGGGAATAACACAGAGAGTGGAACTATTGAGAAAGCTGGGGAGGCCTCAGCTTGACATGGAGCAGCAACAGGGTGCCCTCCAAGTCTGAAATCAAGGAAAGATGTTGTAGTTTTAGAGTCTTTCCCACCCCAAAACCTGCCCACCACAACCAATGTAGCACTAGCTTAAAACTTGCTGAAGAGGATTGGAAAAGCACATATTTGTGTGCATATGCCTCTGGCTCTTGGTATCAGTTTTGTCAGAGCTGAAGATAAATATTTGAAGAGAAGAATTTACACTTTTTTATTTTTGTTTGTTAAAACAATAAAGGAAAAAGCTCCTGCTTCTTGTTCCACAGTGATGTGACTGATCAATAATAGCATTCAAATTGCATTGGGGGCTATGATGGGAGATACATTTAAAAGAAAGATTTGAAAGAGGCATTAACTACTCTCCAATCTTTGAGCAAAGTGGAGATCTTTTTATCATCATCATCATCATTACTTTGTTATTGTCTTGAGATTAGCCTTAACAACAAGAGCTATTTTTGAAACTGAAACACCGTGAAAAATGCTTGGGTACTGAGCCAAGGTTTCCTAGGGCACTGTTCCTTAGCTGGGTTTTAAAACATTGTAGAAAACACTTCAAAAAGTTTATTATTTTTAACTTTTTGTTTTTTTGGTTTTTTTTTTTAGTAGCATACACAGTGCAATGCTCCTTAATAAGGCTAAAGCAGACCGGGAGATGCTCGATTGCAGCTGAAGGCAGGCAGGGCACTCAGGGAAGACACAGCCATGCCAGAGGCACCTGTTTCTGTGCCTCAGAAATCCCTTTGTCCTCTGGGTGGGTGAAAGGGCTACAGTCAGAAACTTACCCAACCATGCTCTTTTAGGGTCACTATTTAGCAGGGCCTCCAGCCCCACTTGTGGGGCCCAGCTAGGGCTGCAAAAGATGGAAAAAACTGCTCCCTTCCTCCCTACAGACTGGCTTTCCATGAAAGCAATGCTTTTCTAGAATGTAGCTTGGCTGTGTTTGTTAAAAATATCAAACTGCATGGACTGCACATGACAGATACATATCAGCAAGGAACTTGAGTGTGTGCACTGCCTTTAATTAGTTGAAAACAACCTGTATGCAACTGAATATGCATTTACGCATTTTGCTTAATTGGAAAGGGTAAGATCTACAGGGGACTGCTACAATATAAATCAGGCACATATTGCTCCATTTTCTCAATTAGGAACACGCTGTTAAAATTTGGAATGACAGTTTAATGAATGTAAGATGAAAGAAATGTTTTTCTGTGTTGTTATGAAAATTCTCATTGATTAGAAATAAATATATTACAATTGACATTTTTTTCCTGAGGTAGTTAAGGAAAGAAGAGCTTTTCCTGTCAGCAAAATGTGATTTTTACAAGGCCGTTACATGGTGGAGTGGAGATAGTGGGCACCTATTTCCAAAAATGTGACAGCTTCACTGTGTCCTTAACTAATTAAGTGCATATTGGATTTAAAATTATGTTCTAGGGGGATCCTGTCAACTGTACAAATGCCTTAGTGTCTACACTGTTACCATGTGAGAGCTGCAAGGTGGTTTGGCAATGGATTCCTAAAAAGGGATTATTTATTGTTTTCCTCTCAGAACTGAGTTCTTAAAAAACAAGAATAAAAAGGCAGAGTCCAAGAAAACCTGGCATCTGCCCAGCTGTATGTTGTAAATAACTTATGAATTAGCACTTTGTAAAGCACAAACTCAGCCCGTGTTTTGGAAGTGTTTTCTGCGTTACCCTTTGTTTGTCACTGGGCTGCTCTGCACCTGTTTCATACTGTACATATTTGGAATTTTTCTGTATTCTTCATCATTTCAAAGACAGGAACATAAACAGCTCAGCTTTTCCTGAGATGACTGTGTGTGTGTGTGTGTGTATGCATCACTGAAACTTCCTAGACTCAAATGCTGTTTTCTCTTGCCAGACTCGCCTGTGGGTCTTCCTGAACAGCAGGCACTTTTTCAATAGCAACTTGGAGATACTGAGGGAGAATAGAAGGTCATTTTCTAAGACAGGATGCCAAGAGGACAGGAATTGAATGGTGCTGGCTGGCCACTAGACGCCACGCAAATCAAGAATGCAGCGTGGTCCCCAGGGAAATAGTTCAGGAGCCTGGAGTATATGATAAATCTGCAACCAAAGCCTTCTTAGGCAAGCGCGATAACAATGTGTCACATTCCAGAGGAGTCGAAAACAAAGGTTGCAAAAGTCCTTGCAAAGCAGCACTCCCGTAAGACAACTGTGCTTTCAAGGAAAGGGAAAGATTTGTCAGGTCCTGTCACTTCGGGCTATTTTCTGAAAACAACAACCAACGGGTTATGATCAGTCTGTCTTGAAGCCTCTATGTGAGTGACAGCAGAAGAGAGCTATAAGCATTTCTAGCCTTTAAGAGGTTAAAAAATTAATATGCATATGCAGTCATGTACTGAAAATAAAGTAAATGCCACAATAAGGAGGTGGTAAACAGATTTTTCCACAGTACTTTACAAATAATTACCTGTTGTAATGTAGTGTTGGCCGTCAGCTAGACTAAGCTGTCTCTTTAATTGCTTCCTTACCTTTCCCATTTGCATATTGCACTACTTTCATAAACAAGCAGTCACTTCATTGCTGCTCATAAATTGAGAGTAAACAGTTCAAGAGATGTACTTCTGTTTGCCATTGTTCAGGGACCAGTCTGTGCAAGCAGATCATGAAATAACTGCACTGAGGAGATGTTTTTACTATTAATTACTGATGTTGACTGACTGGCCAAGTCCCATGGTCTGCAGGGGAGGGGGACAAGGAATGGGGGACCAAATAAATCACCCTCGTTGAGGAGACAGACAAAATCCTGCCCTGTGTATGAGCACAGGTATGATTCCACAGGTAGAGCATAACTTATGGTGTCCTGAGAATCAAGGGAGGAAAGATCAAGTGTGCCCCAGAATTCAGAAAGTAACTACACTGTTCTTTTGTGAATCAGATCAAGCTTACTGCCTCACCCTGCTTTCAACATTGAGGTTTGCTGCTCCTCTTTCAGATCTGAAGGATATCTGAGCTCATATGCTCCTTTGTTCCAGATATTCCTGCCAATAGCAGTACAAACAGCACAGATCTTTGTGGTGTTGCTTCGTAAAAATTCTTTGATATCATCAAAGATCCCTTCTCTCTAGCAGAGTATCACAGTGCCCCTCACAACACACCACTTCAGCAGTGGGATAAAGACCTTTGTGCCAAGCTCTAGAGCCAGAGATGATTAGCTGAATTGCAAAGAGAAAAAAAAAACAAAAAAAACCAAAGGTAGAAAAGCTGGAAGAAAAAAAAAGAAAAAGAAAAAATAGCAAAACTAAAGGCTGGAAAGACTGCCAAGATCACAGCTGAGCTTTCTGTAGCAGGGCTATGTTTTTAACAAGAGCTGGTAAGTCAGGCTAAAGTAGGCACTGACTCCTTATTCTCAAAGGCACCCAGAATTATGCATAGGTGAATATGAAACACACATCCACATCAGAAAACAGGTACAAAGAGAGCCCCTAGAACAGGATCTGCTGTGCAGGAGTGTAACACCATACAACCAAGAAACCAACAGTGTTCAAAACCAGGCAGATGTCCTGTATAATAACTTCCATTTCTGGCACTGTTTCTTAAGGCATATTTCCACCTCTTACTGTTTATGTAGTGCTCTATTTCTGACTACAATTACAAGATAACCTCTAACAGGCCTCAGAAGGAACTGTTTGGACCACCATATTTTAAAAAATTAAATAAAGGCTTGCAAGTTACCAGTCATTCTCATCTTGCAAGGACCAAAAGTTATCCTCAAGCACTCCAACAGCTTCTGACTAGAATAGAGAAAGTGTCAATTGGATCACAGAAAGTGCTAATAAGCTCTTTAACAAGTGCAATTTGCCTTCATAACAGTCTCCTGAAGTAAAATCCAAAGGTTGCCATTAATTTTACTTTCTCTTATCAGAAGTGCATTTAAGACAATCATCCCTTTGCTTTACTGGTAATCCACATACCGAAAAAAGTTTTCTCTTTCTCCTCTGCCCCCATCTGTGCTTTTGAGGAAACACAGAGCCTTAGAAATAAAGGAAAATGGCAATGTCAGTGATTCACTTTTACAGACCTCCCCTTTCTCCCAATTAATGTCTGCTGGCAGTAGCCTGCCCACTCTGGATAGACAAAAAAAGTTATCCATCATCTGGCCAGAGCATTAGAGAGGTTTGGGAAGCCAGGACATTTTGTTGTTTCTTCAGCTAGAGAAAATGCAGTCTTTGTGAGTACCTGAGCTGTGCAAGAATCACAGGTCTCCTTTCCTTCATCCCATCCCTGTCCTGGGCAGTTTTCCAATCAAGTTCAAATCTCCAGGTGATTTTATCTCTCAGAGTCTCACACATACCAGAGATGACTATGAGTCTTGGGTTGGGATTTGCAGCCTGAATTTTCCCCACCACTCTTAATTGCTTACATTTAATCTTTCAGTTTAGACTCACCTGCAGGGATTGATTTGGAAAAACAAGAATAGCATATTAGAACAGTGATTCAAAGCCTGCCAACTAAAAATAGATCAATTTTCAATGCAGATATCACTTATAGCTGAACATATGCATTCATCACAAATCTGTATAAGTCCTGGCTGTTGTTTTCTGTTTCCTCATACTTAAAAACCTCCTACAAAATTATTTCCTATATGATTCTTTCCTTCCTACCCACCCGAGCCACTGCCCTTCCTGGTAGTGCGCCAGTTCTGTTATTGTTCGAAGGTGAAAAACAAGACCTATCCCAGGAACTCACTCTAAAAAGCTTAATCCAAAATGATTAATTTAAGGAGAGGGAAACAATCCAGTACAGGGGCCTCTGAGCAGGGCTGGTAGCACTGATAGGGCACAGAGAGCCTCGTGCATTGCTCTGCTTTCCACTGGCTTCACACTGACAGAGGGGACAGTCCTCCAAGCACAGAAAGCTGATGACACTATAGGAGGCCAAAAAGTTACACTTAGGATTACCTTCCTGGCAAAGCATTAATAGGTTGCCATGAGGGTGCTCTGGGGTTTCAGAATGAAATGGGGGGCGAGCCATTAAGTGGTGAAGAGAAGCAGTGCTTCTCTCCCACATAGCCTCAACACACAGCTAATGATTTTATCCATTTATACCCTTTGTGGAACAATTTGACTCGGCATCTGGGCTGCCCAGGGGCAACCTGCAGCTTCTGCAAAGCCACCTACCAAATGAAGCTGAAAAATGAAGTTTTGAATATTTGTTCCAACTGGAGACCTGCTCCCCCAAGGATTATTGCCATTCTGTAAAATTTCACTGTTGAAATTTCACACTTCTCTTTCCAATTTACAAGATGAACTCCCTGGTACTTTGTTTTATTATGTCCTTTTTATTTTTTCTCAGAAAAGGCAGACACTATATGGAAGTGAATTAGCCTTCATTCAAAACATGTTTTGCAAAATGTTTGATTTCATTCAGTGCCAGCCAGAGGACAGACAGTGATCTTATTTATGAGGTCTGGATCTGTTGTCCAGGTGTAATTAGCTGATTGTTACACTTCCCATTTCTGTTATTGTAGATCCTTAATTCTTTTTGCAACATGATGTTCTTTAAAAGATGTTTTTCAGAGCAAGAAGAAGACATTTCTATTTGTCCTAATTGTTCAGGAAATTAAAACTGCCAATTTTTTTTTTCCAGCTAATTAGCTGAAATAATTTGTTTGCTACTTCCAGAACCGACCTGTAACATCTTTTTGCTCTCTCTCTAAATCACCAACTGCTCATTTGCTTCCTTTCACCATCCTACATCACTCAGCAACTTTTTCTACAGGACATTTCCTCTCACCAGTTGTTAATTTGCCCATAACAAAACATATCCTAATGGACACATTGAACTTTTTTTCTCTCCAGATATGACATAGCATACTGCTGTTGACAGCAGAAGTCACTTCTGCAGAAATAGAGGCTGCTGGCTTATGTAGAAGGGGAGGAGGGGTGTGCAACAGGCCACTGCACTACAGGCATAGGTAGGTATGATGCTGAACAACTACTATTCATGTTCACTGTATTCTTTTGTGAATATTGTGATTGTGGGGGGAAAAGAAAAAAGGGAAAAGTTTTAGGGTTTTGTCATTGCTGCTTTAGCCAGTAATTAATGTGAGCACTTTTTGTAAGTCATAAAGGTCTTTAGATATCTCTGTCAGCACCTTATAGGACCCATCAATTAAGTCTTTCACTTGACACACAAGTTTCAGAGGCCTGTTTTACAAACATTTGTCTACACTTTATCTAGGCTAACCACCCCCATATAACTTTCTGTAGACCCTCTTACTTCAGAATTAATTACTCTTCCACCTTAACTTCATGTTATGGAAGCTGTCCATAGGAGGCCAGGCCCTACACATCTTGCAAACATCTGTGGGTTTTGGAAGTGTTTGAGATTGTGCCTATCTATAGGCAACATTTTCTGTAGCCATTGCACCTGGTATACCTTATCCTTCTTCAGATCCCAAACTGCTGTCACAAGGCTAAGGATTTAAAACTAAATTGACCCCTTCTTTTGACATTGGATCGATGCCCCCGTGAAGTGTGCTGCAATGAAGAATCAGGAGTGAAATGCATTTCCTAATGTATGGTTTGCTTTTACTGCTGCTTCAGTGAAACACAGAGTGCTTGCTTACAGAGATCAGGGACATGAAACATCTATCAAAAGTTTTTCTATGAAAATAATTCAGAACATGCCTGAAATAACAGTAATTTTCCTGAAGGGCTCACAAATACTATTTGGTACTGAGACAGGGAGCATGGTCTCTATCCATAAATCAAGATGCCACAGAAAAAAGCAACAGGACTTCTTCATAATCTCCTTTCCTAGACCTTCACCCCTTCTCTTGTGATATCCTTGCCCCAGCAAAATGATGAACACTTACAGGAAGAAAAGAGTTCTGCTGCCAAGCCTGCTCAATACACAGATTGTACTAATAGCTTGCTCTGGTGGTATTTGCAACATGAACAGCCATCTGCAAAGCCTGAAATCATCAATATACTTCTAAATATATTCTGCATAACTGAAAAGTTTTGAAATAGCTATATCTGGGTTTGGGGGTTTGTTTGGTTTTTTTGTTTTGCTTTGTTTTGGAGGGTTTTTTGTGTTTGGTTTTTTTTTGTTGTTGTTGTTGTTGTTGTTGTGGGGTTTTTTTGTTGTTTTTTAAGTTTTTTCCCCCTTTGGTTTGGTTTCTTTTTATTTTAAGTGTCTTGTGGCTTAGGAAAACCATACCAGAGATTTTAAGATATGCATATCAGCAGAACACCCTGTACATGTGTTAACTAAAGCTGTGGTAGTGCTCATCTAACTAAGGAATATTGTTAACTTAAGCTATTATCCTAGAAGTGCCATTTCCTAAAATAATCCCAGGTCTCAGAATAAAATTTGGGAGTACACACAGTACATCTTTCCCCCTTTCTCCACTCTAGTTGAAACACAAAGTCCTTATGGCAGGACAGCAAGTGAAAAACAATATCGTGTAAGATACACACATTTGCAAGAATATTGTGCATCTTCAGCCTGAAACTCCTTACTGCCCCCTGGCAGATTGCCTTTCCTAGAGCTCCATGGAAGAAGAAAGAGAGGAGATTTTACTGTTGTACACCCATGTTTTCCCTCAGTCCTAAAATCCAAGAGGCACATTCTCTGTACTGGTGCTCTTTTGTCTGGCATAAATCAATTATTTATTTTCTCTTATATAGCTAAAATTAGTCATAAATGCATAAAGTCACACAGGTACTGCATGTCCTTAAAGCACCTGGAAAAAGATACCCGGGGTAGGGAGAAAACAGTAAATTTGACTGCCCATAATATAATGGAGGATTTTTTTTCTTTTAAATAATTTTTAATAGGTTTAAAAAAGGTAGTTATAGGCTGCATAATTTCTGTCTCAAGCTCAATGAATGTAAAGTTCTCTTTTCCATAACTCATTTAAGGAATCCAGCCAAAAGTAAACCTAGGAGAAAAGGAATATCTGAGAGTACTTATGCAGAATGTCATATTTGTAATATCAACTATCCCAGGCAGTTCAAGACAAATAATTTTGGATATCTTGCAGCAAGCTTTATTGGAACTGGGGACAGAGGGGAGAATAATGCAGGGGCATGCAAAAGCAGCTGTAATTTCACATCAGAACAAGAATTAAAACATTTTTTAAAAGTGTCATCTTAAACAAGAAACAGGAAGTCAGAGAGAAACCTCCAGAAAAAATAAAGGCTATTTGAAAGAGAAAGAGGCATATATTCAGCATAGGTGCCAGCAAACCACAGCATGAATAAGACCTGGCATATTACTGAAACTTAAAAACCCTTTAAGTGCTTTGTTAAGAGCAGCTAACTATCATTGTGTGTGATGCAGGACTGATATACACAGGGAACTACTCCTTCCCCCAGCTTGTGTTACTCTAATAAATATGTATGTATGTATGGGACAGAGTGTACCCAAAGGATTATTGCTTTGTATCTAAACATATCAACTGATTATGGCAATGAAAAAAATGGATCCCATATTTTTATTGAATCTCCTGCTCACTGTAAGGAGTGAGCTACTGGTGGCAAGGGGGACCAGTAGGGAGCAGGAACCAGTGCAGGTAGGTGGCAGCCTTTCAGAACAGTCCTGCTGCACAAACCACATCAAGAACCTGTGAAGGAGAAGGCAACAGAGCAGCAGGAGTAGTTAGTGAGTAGGAACTATTGAGAAAGAAGCCAGCCTTAAAGATATTCTCACCTGGAACTTAGGTCAGTCTACCACTGACCACTGCCTACACACCACTCCCTGTGCTGTTTGCACAAAAGCAGAGTGTGCAGGCAGTGGGAAGATTTCACAGAATATTCACTGTCACAGAAAGGAGCACCCAAAACTTACACCATATTTGGGTTTTGTAGGGCTCTTTTTCACTACAGACTGATAAATGTTAGGATACTGTACCCCATCCCCCCAAACTGTGCATGCTCTTGTATTGAGCTCTCAGCCTCTACTTTTATATAACCAGAGGAGCCAAGCAATTCAACCATGACCCCATTAAATTACATGTTTGTGAAACTGAGCCTGGAAAGGGAAATTTCCTGGCAAATACAGTAGAGAAGCTGGAAAGATCAATTGATATAACCTGTTTGTGACCCATCTGTTATTCAGAGGAAGCAATTGGGCAGACACTGTTACAGTCACTAATATTTTCACACAGGTGCAGCACCATCTGCTTCTGCTCTTTTTGGCATGGGGCTATTAGACGTTCAGTCCTAATTCCCTGATTTAGGTGTAGGATAAAATTGGTGGGTTTAACCTTTACAAACCAAGGGAGACCAGTGTCAAACACTTGAAGGAAGATCAGAGCAGAGAACACTTAAGAAGTCTGACACTAGGCTGTATCTTGCAGACCTGTGGCATAAAATCTGTTATAAGCATTTTAACAAAGAACAGATATAGGGTTCATTGTTTAGCTAACTGAGACTTCATTAAAGGAGGTTGTCCCCTTGTCTCACGTGGAGAGAGAAGTCAGGGAAACAAGCTCTTGACCAGCCCTAGCTGCACATGTTCACCCTGACTGCTCTGGGTGTTCAGAGGGTTAGGCTGGACTGTTTGCTCTAGAAGATGGACATCCATGTGCATTCCTCCTGCACTTCCTGAACTCAGCCTGACCTTTGAGTATGGACTTGTTTTGCAATAGGTCAGATTATTTAGCCTATTGTTTGCTTTGTTTTGAAATTAAGGCATGATATCTTCAAAACTCATAACCCTACAGGCTTCAGGTTCAAAACTGGAACTGTGTGAACTTACTCAGTGGTTCTTCTACCACTTGTAAGTTGTGTTTTGACAAGGAACAATGACCCCTCATGCAATCTCTGGCATTAAATACCTGCTTGCTTTACTCTTTTTGTTTAATTACTGGAATAATAAATGTATCATTTACAGTTTATTTAAAGTAACTCGTAATCCCAAGCACATGATCCACACACTACATTGTGCTTAGAGACCCCTTAGCAAAAGCAAGAGCATTCAACTTTGAATTGTAAACTTACTAAAAAACTCACTCTTCAGACTTATGGTAAAAGACAGAATATTGCTGTTATTGGCATTGTTGAAAGTTTACAACAGGGACTCACCATTTATTTTTTCAACTGGAAGTTTCCATGGGATATCTAAAAGATGTTTATAGCTTAGATTAAACAGATTTCACCATGTTGAAAGAATTAGTTGGATGACTTCAGTTAGAAGAAGCACTCCAAAGGCTGTTTAACCTACTTGAAAAAGAAAAAGGAGGAAAAAAACCCAACAAACAATCCCCCACAGGTTTTAGATTTGGAGATTTGAAGTCTTCTTTATCTTATTAACCTCCTTGAAATCTGTATTCAGAACTTGACAAAGTTAAATATAAAGAGCAGACTATCTAAATTTGAAATTGAAAGGACTGTCTTAGGCTGAAGGTCTTATTTTCCCTGATTGGTTCCAGGATAAAACATTATTATAAAATAAATTAAAATAGTCGTAAATCTTCAATATGAAAATGCATGGCTCAGCTCTGGGCATGTGCAATCAATCTGATTATGGGACTGTTTAGGCAGATGAGTGGAAGTATGGGGGGTTTTATCCTTGTATAAGGAATTTCAGGCACATTCCCTCTCTACTGTAAAGTTATTGGAGTTCACTACAGAACTGTTTGGAATCTTTCCCATGGGACATGAAATCCTGTGAAAAAGCTCTACTTCCAGTGGGAACTGGTAAGTTTCTCTTGCAGTTGACTGAGATTTTAATGTGACTGATGATCTGGCTGTTTTCAGGCTGATCTTCCTTAGACTATGCCAGTCAAGGCATTAGCTGATCAAGATCCTCTCTGCCTGCAAAGTAATTACTCTGAGTGTGAAACATCTGGGTAGTGCTTTGCAGAGATTTAAATGCAACAACCTCTCTTGGCACTGAAGTGCTGCTTCCTGAAATGTCTCATATCTCAATCTGACCAATTAGAAAGCCAAGAAGCACTTCACTTTCCAAAACACATATTGGAATGAGATGTCTTAATGCAATGGCTGTGCACTGAGAGAGGGATGGCCTATGGAATTCTGAGTCCCAGCTTGCATGAACACAGATGGCAAAACTATCACATTCCTGAAAGACTCCTGGTTCCACAGGCTCACTCTGTCAGCCTGCAAAAAGTGTGGAGTTAGAGCTGCACTGCATGGAAAGCAAGGAGCTGTTCCAAAGAAAGCACCTGCTGTGTCAAGTCAAATAGAGGTATAGCCTCAAGAAGAGATTCCCTTATGTCCCAATTTGTTACCCATTCCCATTTTTACTGTTTCCTTACTACCTCTCACCAGGCAAAATCTTGAATTTCCCTGAATTCCTGAGCCAACACACTACTGCTCTGTTCCTTTATTTGGGAAAACATCCACTGCTACCACCACCAAAACCACATTTCTCTTTGAGTCAGGTAAAGAGTAATTTAACATTGAAGTGTTAAAGATCTGGATTTTCTCATCTGCTCCTGTAGTTTTTAGTTTGAATTTTAGAAATATTCGTGTCATACAGCACAAGGTTAAATATGCAACCAGGAATAAATAATAAATAATACCTTGAGTACAAGACATCATAAACAAAGATAAAGTTAAGAGGAAAAATATGAATACAAATAGTTTCAGTCTGTCCTAAGCTTTTAAGTGCTAAGACAATTTACCTTTGTAGACATAAAATTCAGAAGCAGCATTAAAACAGGATTGTTACTTTGGTCATTATCTCGAAGTGCAGTGTGAGAGGAAACGGGAGAGAAAGGAGGAGGAGAAATCATGGACAGGGTAAGATTACCACCTAGTGACAGAACTTCTGCTTTGCAGGGGATTTGCTTAAATACCATACAAACTCCTGGCGCTGGAGGAACAAACCATCCAATCCTTATATATAAACAGTCCTCTAAAGGAAGGATTATATATTGCTTTAGGATTAGGAAAATATTCATAGCATATGATCTGGTACAGTGAAGTACGTAGTACTTTGTTGGTTCTTTTTGTTTGCTTGTTTTAAAAACTATCAATAAATATTTTCTTGTACTTGTGGAAAACCAATGTGGCCAAGCACTTGTTTTAATATTCACCACAGTAACAATTTCAATATATAAAAGATAAAAATAACTTAAATATTATTTGAACCTGAACAGGTTTTTAATCAATTATTTTGTCGTTAGTTAATAGAGGTGTGAGTTTTCTAAACAGGTGGAATCCCCAAAAACACAGAATAAGTAGTACATGAAAGAGGAAGTGTTCCTCCTGCATGAGGGAAACAGCCCTGAGTGTGCACCTAGTGCAGCACCTGACTCTGAAGAAGAGCAGGGTGATGAAGATTGTCTGTAATCTGTCTTTAATTCTTCCAGCACAATGCATTATTCTTTTCTTTCATATCTTGATGTTTTCTTTCCCTTCCTTTACAGAACTCCATAATTAAAAATGCTAAACTTGAGGCATGATCTTTGATGCAGAATTCTGCCTTTTTATATTCAGAGTAATAAAACCCTCCTAGCTTTCCAGATGAAGCTCATGCTGTCTCCCTTCTTATTATTTCAGCATCCTTTTCCCTCATTCTGAGAAATACACCTTTCCTTGCTCTCTTTCACATTCTACAAAGATTCTCACCATAATTCAGTGCATCCTAGTCTTGCCAGTCTCTTGCTCTGCTTCCCCATCCCAGCTAAGTTCCAGGCTTTTATTTCAAGGTATTCCAAAGTATGTGCCACTCAAGCCATCTAATGCACTGTCAGGGCATTTTCACCCACATCCAATGAGCCTGTCATGTCACTGTCTGGCAGTGACTGACTTCTCAAGCACTGTTATGCTTTATCCCCAATCACTCAAGTTATTTTTCTATGCGGTAACAGCCTCAATTTTGACTTTAAATAAATAAATAAATAAATAAATAAATCTAAACCCTATAATTTTAGCACTCTGAACAATGCTATTGCCCTGTACTTCCCCTCCTGCCGTTAGATGAATCTTTTCTACAGTCTTACACTGATTTACAGTCTCTTTAGGGTAGGTCCTGTGCACAGATGCCAGCACTAGAGGGGAACAGTCAGGGTCTAAGGCTCTAGGCTGCCCACTGCTAGGAGCAGGGCTGCACACCTCTCCCAGGACAGCTAGGGCACAACAAATAACCTCTTATGAGGGAGGTTGTTTGGAATTGTACTAAAAGCAGAAGCTGTGCCTGGCAATGTTTGGAAATGGAAAGGCATCCATTAGCTGTAACTGCTCCAACACTAAAGAGAGAACAAATAGTGCAGGCATTAGAAACATTCTGTTTTAAACCCACCTTTTTTTTTTTTTTTTTTTTTTTTTTTTGATGGCACCAGGGGCAGCTTAGGCAGCTCTGAAGTAAAATGCAACCACAGTACAAAGGTGTTGCTCAGCTGAGAGTCAGGCTCTGTGCAAAGGGATGGCTTTGGAACAGTTGTCTTGGGATAAATTCCATGTTAAATAGGAAGCTATATGCTCAGACTACTGATTACTCTGGCTCCCCTTCCACTGATAACATTTCAAGCTGCTATTGTACAATAATATTTTCAGTCAGCTTTTAACAATTTTAAAAACCCCTGATAGTGCCAGTATCTATCATGCCTGGAATGTCAATAATCAGTGTTGTTCTATTATCCATGAACAGAGCTGGGGTGATGCATGCCTTAATTTATTTGGACAAAAGGAGCATACTCGAAATAAAAATTGTGCCCTCATGCTCCCTGAATAATTTAAACTTGTATCCTATTTTACAATTGAACAAGCTTTACCTACACTTTACTTCTGTGCCCAAACTTACTAGGAATACTTGAAAATTAATAAATATTTCTTGAACAAAAGATAGACCTCAACACCATTTACAAAGTATAGCCAGGAAGAGCGCAAGTAAATAGGAATATACATATTTATGTGTCTATATTTATATATATGTTTGTAGACATATTATTCATGTTATAATATGTATAACACCTTAGCACAGTTTTATTCTGGTTACATCCAACCCACCAGGCTAATTACTTTTGGTATTCTAAAGCTGACATATTATTTCTCTCATGTGTCAGGAGGAGTGAAACTGATTTTAAAACCTTTCTGTGAAGCAATGTAAGATGCAACGCTTAACTGCATTCTCTGAAACTAAGCTTCTCAGAAAGCAAAAAAACCTGTTCTTTGGGAGAATATGTGGATTAAAAATAAGCACATCTTACTTTTTAAGAAGAAAAAAAAAACCATGGGGTACTGGAGATAGCATGTGGACACTGCTTTTCACAGAGTGAGGGCTCTGCTTTGGGCACAGAGGTGTCTTACCTTGGAGCAGCTCTGGTGCTCTCAGCTCCTGCTGTCCCCTGGCTCCCACTGAGGACACAGCTCAGATTTCCCAGATCTTCCTGCAGAGACCCAGGGCAGGCAGCCAGGGAGCAGGGTGGCAGTGGAACATCCCTGCTGTGTTCAGAGGCACATCCAGAGGGTGCCCAGCTGTTCTGCAGAGGCAGGTACCCCATGCAGGGTGCAAAATTAGAGTAGCTGCTTGCTTCTGGCAGTTACTCTGGAAGCTGAGACCTTTGCACAGCATTGCATTGTGCATTACACAAGTTCCCCAGAATTTTAAATCAGAAGATTCAGGTATTTCGAATCCTTTCCTCTAGACTGATTTCCCTTTTTGTGCCTCCATCACTCGCAGTAAAAACTCATCTTGAAAGCAACTTTAACTTACAAAATTAAAAAAAAATCTAAAACCAAAACTTCAAATACACACACACACAAAAACCAACCAAACAAAAAACAACCAAAACAAACAAAAAACCCACCAAAAAACCCAACCCTACTTTGAGACATAGCAATCTGGTTTTATATTCTCTAAAGCCCCTTAAACACTTCATAAATCAGCTCCTGTGATGCCATCCCCAAAAGCTGTACTTTCAGTCTCAATGGAAGACACACAGATTTACTAGCAAATGTTCTCAGACACATTATTTAAGAAAATATAAACCAAACTTTTTTTTCCTTTAAAATAAGCAATACAAAGCTTACACTCTCTGTCACAAGGGCATCTTCAAGAGATAATGACTAACCATGGTGAATTAGACCTGCTTAAAAATTAAGTACATGGGACAAAAGCAGGAATAACTAGCAGCTATGTACCTCAGCAGGACCACCAAAAAAACCCTATAAAAACATTCACAACATGTTGACTAAGCATGTTTTTCCCAAAGAAGCTTTCCCTTGTGAGCTGGCTTAACCTGATGAACTGTATCAATGTGGTTCTCATTTCTGCAACCAATTTGTTTTCTCAACTACATACACCCAGTTGCATAAACAAATCTTTATTATAACCACAGGAGCAGCTGCCTCAGTTTCTGCTGTAACTAGCCATTTACAGATGTTTCATTTGCTTGGGTATTTTTTTCCCCACATGCTGAAATTTAACTATAAGAAACAGAGGCCATAGGCTATACAGCTGTGTGTGCAAACAATGGAGAAATGAATGTATGGCCCACAACAACTTCAGTCTTGTGCTGACATGGATACCAGAGAGGGGTTTTTTTAATAAATCACAATTAAGACAATTGCAGGAACCCACCACTGTGGTCTACAACAAGGTACACAATTTAATTACTAATTTTAGCTTTATTTTATGTGTACATCTGTACATTTCAACCAGATTGACAAAATGCAAAACTTGTGTTATCAGAGTATTTCATACAGAGATATTCATTCATACACATATCTTCATAATTACTTAGAAGAACATGCAATAAGTTAGAGAAAGATTATGAAAATATTTTAATAGAAAATTTTAGTTAAATAAATTAGCATGAGGAGTCATGTTTAACTTACAAATTCTGTTTATAAACTACTATGAGACATTTCCTACCATTAAAAAGAAAATAAATATAAATAACTACTTAGAGATTCTTTAAATCTTACAATTGGACAATTGTTCCACTATGTCTGCATTCTAAAGAATGGAAGTGGAAATTGTGCAGAAGAATGTTTTACTTTAAATATTTGTCCAACTGTTATTGCTGTTTTTCAAAGAACCTGAAAACATGCAATGAAAACTTCAAACTAAACAGACAGCTGAATGGACATATTTAGGTTGTTAACACAATTAAAATGCAAAATATAATTACAAAAGTTTCTCAAAATGTTGTGGTTTGTTTGTTTTAGGTTTTTTAATATGTACATAGAGAACTGTACACAAACAGGGAAAATAAAAAAGTTGCTTAAAAAATGAAATCTCGTAGTATACAGTATTTACAGCTTAAATGCCATCTTTTTTTTTTTGACTGGAGCTAAACTATTACATGAGCATGCAGTACACCCACAATTCAAAACAAACACCTTTTGCACACCATAATAGAGCCCCGTACAAAGCATAAATCAGCAAAATGTTAAATCACTCTTGTCCATCACTGTTGCTGCTATCTTTGAGCTTTGTAACAATTCTAGGTCACAACACTTCAGCTTAGGTAACTTCATAAAGTGAAGATATGAACAACTATTTCTAACACAAGTTTGAAGAATGCATTCCATCAACAAGACAGTTTATGGTGAGATTCCAACAATGTTCTATCTTGTAAGTCATGCTTGATGAAAAGCTGTACTGAAGGAACACAAGTCTGTCAGTGGACTAATGGATATTTTTCACCTTTGCCATTTTTTAAAGATTTTCAAATTCCTGTTTTCTTCTCCTCCTATGTGCTCAGCCAAATCCAAATGGTTATAATATTTATATTTGTAAAGATTATAATACAACTGTTAAAGTTACCCATACTTTTTCTAACTGTAATAGATATTTATTCTTAGTGGTTTCTGTAAGCACTTCTGAAGAATTGTGTGCTATTCTATATATTGCTACAGTCAAAAGTTTAGTTCTACGGATACCTGATTATCCTCTAAAACACCCAAAATATTAAGGAACTTCAGAACTTGATTATCTGTATATAATTTAGGCACATTTTGAACAAACAAAACCTCTAGCCAAGTAATTTTAAAGGGTTTTAGATTTTAAGCTCCTATATACCTTATATTGATGGATAATCCAGAATGGATTTTACAGTGTTGATACTAAATATCCCAAGTAAACCTAGAGAGTTAGGTCTTAAATCAAAAGGAATGCCATTTGTATCAATCAAGTATTGTTTATTTTACTTGAAAAGGTCTCTTCAGCATTTACTTTGCCTTACAGTTGGTGTTTTCTAGTCCACAGAAGTACAAAAGGACATGCTATCCATTCCTCTCAACAGCTGTCAAATCCTGCTAGGATTCATGCAGTAGCTTCCTAAAGTCTTCAGTAACTACAAGATGAACAATGAGAAATGACAAAATGTGTGTTCCTGAAAGAAAATACTTATTTATATAATTTTTTGGAAAGCAGGTTTTTTTATACATGCTACACTGGGAGAACACTTCAAGCAGTAAGACATCTTCAGAGGCTTTGAGATGTCCTTGTGATTACATTCAGAAATTCATGTGTAACTTAGGGCAGAATTGTGGGAAACAGCAGAAACAGCATCTTTGGGACACAATCTGTCACAATTTTAGGGTATCAAATGTATGTACTCAGGTTGAATTCTATTTTCTATGATAACTCTATTTTCACCAAAATTATGTGCAGTTGCATATACAAATTAATGAACCCAGATGAAAATTTCACTGCTATAACAGAGTACAGAATACTTTTCCCACTGACCTTAAAGGTTGTGTTGGTGGTGACCAACATGCCACCAAATACCTGACTATTAGCCCAAAACAAATGTTCAGCTCAAATTCATCTCCACTCTAAGAACATTTATTCCTTCTGAAGCAACAGCTGAGGATTTGAACAGTCTTTCCACCTTGGGCTGCTCCCAATCTAAGAATTAAAAAAAAGTTTTAATTCAAAAGGCATCCCATCAATATGCTGATACAATTGTATGTTAAATTTTGGTAACTCTGGAAAAAGTTATGTTTTAGCATTTTTGTGTATGTAATACTCCATCATAATTTATGAACAAGATTCAGAATTCCATTTTGTCTCAAATTGCTTGGAATTGGATTGATTATCAGGGTGACAGCTGTGACCTATCTTCCTGTTTTTTCCCTTAACTGAAATACACATATGATAAAAAAACCCATTTCTAGAAACAGAAGAGTGACTGAAAAAAATTCTCAGGTTCCCAATTGCATTTCTAGGCCTTATTAGAGTCACATACTTTCTGGGGAGAGGGTCTAACTGATGAATCCACAATTCATTACACCAAGCAATATTATTGTGTCTATTTATCTGGAATTATATGTGTGATGTTGGATGCTTGTGTACAAAAACATGCAGTTTAATAAGCTTATGATATAAACACTTAGATTTAATGCAGGCAAGGCATTATTAAAATATGGCCAGTGTTTGAAATACATCAGTTAAAACAAAAAAGAACAGCTCTTATAGTTAGTAGAGCTCAGACTCCATTACAGTTTCTGCTCAAATGGCATTATATATGTGCCCCCCACAACAGAACTCAAATACAAATTGTAAGCAAAATAAATATCAATGTAGAGTATGTTGAGAGGGAAACACTATTTTCTTTATCAAAATCAAAACAGTGTACTTCAAAAATAGAAAGCTACTTTAGATAAAGTCAGATTCATGTTGAATGTTCAAAACTGACTATTGGTTTCTTTAAAAAAAAAATCAGTATCAAATCATGGCTAGCCACAGCACACAGCTTAGTTTCATAAACTAAAAATCACCCAGAAATAGAAGACAATAATTATTTGGAAGTCTTTTTTCCTGAAACATAGCTGCAGGTTTTGAATCAAAACAACTTTTTTCATCTGGGGAATAAGTTAGGCCAACCAGAGCAGTGCCAAATGTTCCTTAGCTGCTTCCCAAGATGAGAACCAGAAGAGCAACCACCTCCAGTATATGTGTACTGCACAGGCATTGTGGAAGCTCTATTGAATGCCTGAGTCAAGGTCAGAGAGGTCATCTCCAAGTAGGCATCTGCTACTGACCTCCAAACAAAGAAAATAACATAAATTAAACAATACTTGGGTCACTTAAGAAAGCTTTGGGTCAACAGAACTTGGTTCTATGGGTAATTTTTGCTGCCTAGACACTTGTAGAAAAACAATACAGCAGCCCACATGTTATCCATCAAGTTCCTGGAGTATGTAGAGGTCATATTTGGAACACAGATGGTGAGATGTGCCAATCAAGGGTGAGGCACTGCTGGACCTGCTACTCACAAGCCAAGGAAACCTGCTTCATAAAATCCCAATCAGTGATAGCCTTGGCTGCCATGATCACAGTAGTGGGATGCTGCTGAGCATGCTGAAGGTCAGTGTTAAAACAAACATTTCAGGTTTGGAAGAGCAAACTTCACTCTGCTCAGAGCCCAAGGGAAGGGATGCCACGGAGGATAAAGAAGCTGGTGAGTGCTGGGAGTTTTTTACCAACAGTCTCCTGGAAACACTGAACCAGTTAATCACTTTTAAGGTCAGGAAAAAGGCAGAGCAAGAGACCTCCTTGGCTTAACTGTGAACCTCTGAATATGCTCAAAGCCAGAAGAGAAGTGTACCAGGGATGGAAAAGCAGAAAAATGCACATTGAGAACTTATATTGAAAATGACATTGATAGGATGTACAGAGAACATTAAGAAGTTCAACAAGGACAAGGGTAAAATCTTGCATGGGGCAAAATATAATCCAGGAGTGCAGCACAGGCTGGGGTGGACCTGTCTGAGGAGCAGCTCTGTGGAAAGGGATCTAGGGGTCCTGCTGAACAAGCAGCTCCATGTGAGTGAGCAGTGTGCTGTTATGGCAAAAAAAGCCAACATGATCATTGACATGGACTGCATCAACAAGGACATCACCAGCAGAGATAAAATCACCATTATCTCACTCAGCACTAGTCAGGCCACACCTGCAATACTGGGCTCTCTGTGTTCAGCTTTGGCCCCTGATATGCAAAAAACCCACAAAACCATGGACAGGCTGAAGAGGGTCCAGAGAAAGGCCACAGGGATAATCAAAGGTCTGGAAAGCCTGACATATGAGGAAAGGCAGAGAACTGGGTTGATGCAGCCTGGAAAAAAGAAGGCTTAAGAGAGCCTTTATCACCATATTCCAATTTTCAAAGGGTGGCTACAAAGAAGAGACTCCCTTTTCACATGCAGTCACATGGTCATGTGTAAAATTACTTTGCAATATCCAACTGGACACTGGAATAATGCCATTGGAACAAAATCCACAGGGAACTGTTGGACTCCCCAGCACTGGACACTTCAAAGACTTGGCTGGTCAGGGTGCTGGGCTGCCTTGTCTAGACCACACTACTGACAGGAAAGGTTGGACCAGGCCATCATTGAGGTACCCCCAGCCTGGTATTCTATAATTCTGTGATCATACTGATTAATTGAAAGTGTGTGAAATGTCCAAATCTTTGATAGCAGCAGCTTCTAAAAATCATTAGCTTTTCTACATTAAATAATATATTCAGTACTCCCCATTCTTTTAAATATTAATCTGTGTCTAGGTATTATTTGTGCACAATGCAGAATGTGCCCAGTGATACAATGCAGAGACAGGCAGAGCTGATTGAAAATAGTGCTGAAACATCCTGTGGGGACAACACTGTATTGTCCAAGGGCAACCAGGGTACCATCAGTGCCATTCACACACAAGATGTCTTTGTAACTTAATTAAGAGGGGCAGGGGGAGGGGAGGCTATCTAAAGTACTTTTATTTTTCTTCGAGAAGCTATTTCAGTTGCTAGCATGTGTTAGGTATAAAACACTCCACAAAGACACCATTCATTCATATATATATATAAAATATGTATATATATATATATAAATATATATACACACACATATATACACACACACTGACTAAAGCACCTTATGCTTAACAATGCTTTTTCTAGGGATATGGAATGTAAGTTCCAAGTTTTGCAGACATAAGGTCACTTACACTTTCTTTCACTGCTGGAGTTATTAAGCAGTATATTCATGCTGTGATCAAAGAATATTTCAGGCAAACTTTTTATCATCAAAAACTCCTCACAAGAAACAGCTGGAAAAAAACTTCTGTCAAATAAAGCCTTGTCCCTGTTAGGCCACTTAAGCATTATATTATCTGCCTGTCCCTTGTTGCCAGGCAATAATGCCATACAATGCAGAGACAACTAAGCACACAACAACATTTCAAAAGTGAATATAACAGCCTATGCAATAAAAATTATTTGGAGAAATGTAGCTTAAAACCTGCAAAGGTGCCTCCTTGTCCAAGTTACAATGGCAACAATTTCACTTGCACAGTAATTAAAATGAAGAATGAAGTTCATCAATACAAGCATATGTGTCTCATCAGTTAGCAGCAGTCTACTTAGTTTAACTTAGTGAAGACAGCAAGCCAGTGACCAGTGGCAACATGATAGACTCCTATAAAAAGCAAGAATTGAGATGTTCAAGGAAATTTGGAACCTGTGAATAAGTTTCAGTGTGAGATAAAGGCATGAGATAATCTACTGAACACAGTGCTTCATGATGCAGTTGGTTTTGATCCAGACAAGCATTTCCAGGTTGTCAAATAAAATGCTTTAAAGTCTGTTGAACAAGACACTGTATCAAGTAACCAAATGAATTAGAAATAATCAAAATAGAACAAGAATGAAGATGTGACAATTTTTTTCAAAATCTTCTCCCCTAAACATATACATAATAAGGCACATATTAGGAGAAAGATCTTCAATTACTTTATTATTCAATTTGACTTAAATACCTGAAACCAGTTTTCTCAAAATTTAAGACAATGGGGAGAAGTTTCAATTGCTTTTTACAAACGTCATAATTTTATTGTCTACTAAAGTGCAATGGTTGTGTGCCCAAAAGTATAAGCAGAATGTAAAAGACAAAAGACAAAAAATATCAACCACCAAAAAGTTTTTTAAGACATTCAAAAACAGTGAGAGCACATGTATTCAGTCACATTTTTAAGCAATTAAAAGTAAAAATAACATTAAAAATGTTTATAAACCTCTATTTTAACTTGTTCCCTGCAAAGCCCATAACTTTGTATGTTCCCAAACAAGACTTTGATGCTTTTAAAGAAAACAAATATTAGCATTCCTAGTACTTTAAATAAATGTATGTGGAATAAGATAAAAGCAGACAGGTTAATTCATTATATTTTGAAGTACTAAGCAATGACTGGATTGCAAATTAAATTATTTTAGCTGTGCAGTGGGCGCCACTGTTTGCAACAGTTCTAAAAGTGTTTTTGACATCATACCAGCAAAACCTTTGAGTGATTTACTCCCCATCATCATTAAGAGACAACTGCTGAAAAGCATTTAGTTGAGTAAAGATGGAAAAGACACCTTATTCTTCACAGAACTTTATGCCCTTTATATTTTGCATTTCATAAATAGTCATTAGACTTAAAATTTCTCTTTACTCCAAACACTCACATTTATGACATTTCACATGCACAACACCACTCAGACCCTTTTAAACTAGAAAACCACAAACTACTGAAAGCTAAGTGTTTGAAAGTTCCAGGCATCTTAATCTTTCAAAGATACAAAGTGTTCAGAAACAAGGTAGTAAATACATTAGTGCTGACCCACTTAAAAATTTTTGGAGTATGGTAACTATTTTATTACACTTAATATTTTTATTCAGTAGAAAACCAACATATCATATTGTTACCTCTCTCCATTTTCCTAATAGGTGTATTCTCTGAGAGTTTGTTGTATTTGTGTGCTCCTTACAGAATACATGTAGGGGGGTAAGGGTCCTACTAGTGCTTAATTAAATACAGGGTGTTTATTTGCAATGAGTGCCCTTTTTCTGAGGTTTGCAGAAGGGCTGGTAACCATCTGTATGTTTAAGATAAAGTAATTTTGAGGAAAGCATCAGTTTAATATTTGTTTGTGCATACACAACAGGTTGTACTTCGTAACCTTCATACAATCTCCTTAAACTCCTGATTTCTGACAGGCTAAAATCATGGAGAAATGTGCCAAAGAAGAGAACTGCCACAAGCCATTCTTCACATAGTGCTAATTATATCAGAGCTGTTAAAGCCATGGTTCTTAAACCCCATCAACATTAATCTACATTTTGAAACAGATCTAACAGTTGTTTTGAATGCTAAACGAGAATATTCAGCATGCAGAGAGATTCTTCTAATAAACAAAAGTGAGTTATCTTGCTACTTCACCTGAATTCAAGGAGAATTGTGCACATTCACAGAATTCTTCTACATTCCAGAGCTTACCCAGCCACCCTCTCAGAATTACACCCCAAGTTTGGCACACGGAGCAGCTTTCAGGAGGGCTCCTCTGTTTCATTCCAAGGAGTTAGGGGCAGTGGCCCCATCACCAAGCATGGACCTGCCTGGCAGCTGCTCGAGGTGCTCCATCTCTGTGTTGCTCACAGGGATCCCTCTTGCCCCTGATGGAGGCACATTAAGGCAGGAGTGCAGCAGTTCCAACACTAGAGGACAGCCTGTTCATTTGACTGAGCCTCGAGATTTGTAGCACACTTTCCACATAGCTTCCTTCCTCTTGCACTAGAATTCGAGTTCATAAGCTGATGAATCCACTTCCAGGAAGCTTCTCTTCAAATTAAAGATGTTTTTCTCCCCTCTTTCTATGCAAGTTTCAAAGTGTTGCAAGAATTCTTGAAAATGAGATAATTAATGTCAGTACTGTCTGTCCAACGCCAAAGACAAGAGCTTCTAGGGGAGCCATATTCTTTCCTGCTACTCTGTAAATTCCAGCTACTGCAGCACCTAAGAATCACAAGGAAAACAATGATCAAATCACAGAAAAAGCCAAGGTTGAAATATGTGACAAATTATCTATTCTATCTATGCATCAGCTATTTATAGAACATTACCAAACACTGTATTACTTCATGGCATTACACAATTACCAGCCCTGTTTGTATTTTTATAGTTATATATATATATATATATATGTATATATATCCTTCAGGAATGATTTTCCCAATTGAACCAGATCAACTTTTCCATCAGCAGTTTGATTTTAGAAAATCGAGTCTTGTTTCCCTGTACATATCTTCAAATTTTGTTTTTAACATTTTTTGCCTTGGGCCAGTTTGAAAAGGTAGCAAGACAGTCCTCTGAAAATTGGCCAAGCCTGAAGAGTGGCTTAATACTGTTTGCATAGACAGGGAGAAGACAAGAACAATAAAGCTGCTAGTGTCAACACAACAATTGTAAACACACATTTACTAGCTTCATTTAATATTTCAGCTGAATAACTTTATGAGTTTATTTTTACTTAAACTACTGAATTGTTAACAACTGTTTAGCAAATCCAGCAAAACATGACAAAGGTCAAAGTATTGCAATATTTCCCATAAATGTGTATGAGAGGAAAGTTCTAACCAATACAACTATATTTTGAGCAATAACACATTAAAAAAAAAACAAAACAAACTCAACAGATCATTTTTATTGTACAGTTGTGTGCAAATTCACATTTGAAATATAATATCACGAGGCCAGGATCGACCAAAACTAAACCCAAAACTCAATTGTAGACCTTCAGTATGTATTGTCACAGATGCTATCACTCATAATTAAATGCCTTCAGAGATCACAGAGGCTTTTTCAGGATCAAAGGGAACTGAAAAGTCATCACAATTTTTTTAAATAATAGGCAAGAGTTCAAAAAAAAAAGTCTGGTTATTTTTTGTTTTGCACAGTCACTAACAGGAATAGTCTGCTGGAGTGATCAAAAATCCATTATTGTTACAGAAATACATTGAGTCCCAACAGATTTTCTGAAAGTACAATCAGCATCTGAATCATCTGACATCTTCAAAAACTAACACCTCATTTTCACAATAGCTTTAGGAAGAGTAGAATTCACTAATGATTGTGGCCATAACAGTGCTTACAAACACTATTAATATACTGTTAGGCAATTTTTGTGTTAATTTTTTGGGTTTTTTTTTTATAAATATATTTTTGTTAAGTATATTTTGTCTGAAATATCTCACCAGAAGGCCAGCCTTATGGTATTTCACTCAGCTGTCTTTCATAAGCTTTTCCATTTGTTCCTTGGCTAGCTGCTGTCAAAAACTGGAAGAGATCCTTTAGACTGAGTCCACTATTGACATTAAAATTATTTTTCAGATTGAACTCTCAAAGCAAATTCAAACTGGCCAAAACTGTATACCAGAATTGTCACTACTAGAACAATAACAGAAATTTTGGGCTTCTTGACAAAACATTGAGATACTCTGGGAAATACCCAGAACAAAACAATAAAAATTTGGTAGTCTGCTAATTATGTATTATTACATAGATAACAGTGTGCAGTACAACCTGTAATGCATAACCCAGCACAGCTGGTACAGAGCCAAAAGTATATACAACAGGCTGCCAATGAGGGAAATGAGAATATGTCACCAAAAAGGAGTGTCCTGGGGAAGAGGAGGAAGGACAGACCCTTCTGGATCAAATACAGCCAAAACCCTTGCCTTAAGCTCCTGGGATTTACATGTTCTTGTTTGGCTTGGTGGAATTTTTTTGGTTGTTGTTTTGTGGGTTTGTTTGTTTGCTTTTGTTATGGTTTTGTTGGGTTTTGGTTTTAGGTTTTTTTTTGTTGGTGGTTTTCTCTCTTTTACCGTGTCCTCTGCTGATTAGTGATTTCTCAATATCTTTTTAAACAACACTTGATTCCCATGATTTTTCAAAGCTTAGAAATGGAGGAGTCACCTGCTTTTCTATATGCTGATAGAAAGGTCCCAGAACAGAAAGTTTGAAAGCTCTCCCTCGTCAAAATTAAATTTACATTGAGCAATACTCTATACTGCCTTCATTCTCCTACACAAACAATGCAGAAGACTGGAAATATATAGTGGAAATTGAAGTCAGTTTCTTTTTTCAATTTCTTAAGCACTGGACCAGGCATACTCAAATAGCTGGTATTTCAACTCACATCTCTCAGTTTGCAACACAGTAACTATTAAAAATCCTCTTTAATATTTGATCACCATAATTTGTCTTCAAAAGTTCCTCACAGAATTTCTTTCAATATGGAACAACTGAGTTCTGGCCAGAAATAAAAAATACTTCAAAGTAAGAGTATTTGTCTAAGCAACTTAAAATGCTCTGTGTAAAACCTTTGGGAACAGCATAGCAAGTACAGCCTAAGCTTAGAGAAGTCCTCTGATGAATATGCACACAAGCAGGACTGCTTACATGCTAAATGTTTTGACCTGCAAAACTGGGTGCCAAAAATACAACTGTGTTGCTTCTTTTTTATGCAAAGATAAAAGACACAAAGTACTTTGATTTGAGAGACACTGATCCTGAAACCTCCCTACCACAGAAAGCTGTGAAAGCCTCTGCTGGATCTTTCAACACCACATTTCCCAACTTCAGTTCTTCAGAAATGCTCATGCATGGCTGACCTTGTAACAGGCCACTGCTATTTTAATCCTAAGACAAAATTCAGCATAACATATAAAATAAGGCACTCAGCTAGTTCCAACTTATCTTAGCAAAAATAAACAAACAACCAAAAAAAACCACCAAAAACTAAACCAACCCCCTTCCCCGCAAAAACCCAATAAAATAGTTATACTGAACTACACTGTGTTAAATGGTGGAAATTTTAAAATAAGAAATCTGTAGCAATCAAAACAACCTTTTGAGGAAAGTCTTGTGAAACTTCTCATGACATTTGCATTTTTATTTAACCTTTAGAAACAATAGTTAGGAAGTTCTTTCAGCAGCAACAAGAAACAATCTGTCACAAATCCTCTATGAATGCATCCAAAGCTGATAGTGATACCACTATTCTGATAAACCTGGGCAGAGCATAGGAAAACCAAAATTAAAGGTTGGAAGTTTTGCCTTCAGACTATATGGTGGCTGCTGAATTTATGGCTCCTTACTCTCAAGGACCTTTCAAGCTAGGCAATCTTTTCTGCAACAGTGAAGATTTTGGGGCAGCAACTACTGCTCAGTTAACACAGGCACTATTCAGTACATGTATTTTAGTGCTGAGAACTCCTTACCAGCACTGTTTCAGACATGCACATGCTTCTTTCCTGAAAAAATAACATTCACTATTTTTACCCTCCACAACAGAAAACTCATCATGCTCCTACTTGCTGGGGAAGGCTATCATAGTCTATTTGTAAGTTTGATAAACAGAGCTGGATATGATAAAGCCAAAGAATTAATAAAATGTCCTACAGGTTTTTTGGCCCATATTTCAGTGCTGACATAGGTAACAGAATTTCTTGGGAAAGATGGAAAAGCAGCATGTGATACCAATAAATCTAGAGGAAGACAGATGAGCAGCATTTTCTCAAAACATGCTTGGCAGCACCACTTGTGTCATATTTGGTCAGCTGTAACCCTTCCAACTTTACCACATAACACACTCCTACCTTCTGCAGTGTTTTCAACATGAGTGTGGTTTTTAACTACAGCTCTGCAAACCTTTCAGCTTTAACAGAAAAAATGGCTGCATCTGTCTGAGGATACAGTGCCAAGAAATAAATTTATCTGGAGTGATAGCCATTCATCTAATAGCATAAGAAACTCTGTAACAGATACCCTTGCCAAACAGCATTTCACCCAGAACATCATCAAAACCTGATTTTTTTTGGGGGGTGGGGGTGGAAGAGGGTGTAGGGGGAAATCACTATTGCAAAATCCTTAATAAACAATTAACAATTTACTAAGAAATGCAGTTTTGTTGCTTTTTGTAGAAGTTAAATGTAAAATAAGAAAGGAAAAACCCCAAAACAACAAAAAAAAACCCCAAAGAAGAACAAAAGGTGGACTTACTGGTTATCATTGCTCCAGTTATAGAACCCAGAAATCCAATGCTGACCACAATGACAGAGATCAGCCTCCCCTGCCTATGCCTCTGCAGCATCACAAACATTAATACTCCCACAGCACCATGGACAAAGAGAGAGGAGAAGAGAGCCCAGAGGAAAACCCAGTACCACATCTCTGAAAGAAAGCAGTCAAATAAAGGTTAATATTTTTTAAACAAGAACTTTATAAGTAAGTAACTTTAAAACACTGCAAACAAACAACAGTAAGAGAAAAGCAATACTGATTTCCATGGAAAAAGTGATATATGTGACACCATCAGCACAAGCTCACGACTCTTTCCTCATTTCAGCAGTCTGTCATAAAGGATTAGCTGCATTATGTTAACAATTATAAGAAGGATTCTGGCAAACATCTTAATTCAGATTTATTTTTACAAGTAGCCATAATTCCTTAAATGGCTTGTTTAAATAGTGTTGACTGCAATTTCTTGGTTGGCATTGTAACTGCTTCCATAGAATTAAATATTCTCTGACACAAAGACTGAAGGAGGAAAAAGTCAAGAACTGGTTCAGGGTTTGTTTGGGTTGTGAGTTTTTATTTTGGGGTGGGTGTGGATCTTCTGTTGTTTCCCAATCCCTCACCCCCATAAATAAGAAACAGCAGCATCAGGTAACATCAGATGGGAAAACTGAGATTAAAGACTTTATCTTATCTACACCCAGGAGCTGTAATAGAGTGTTCCATCAAATTAGCTTCTAAACTGCAAATAAAAACACTATCATTTCAACAAGAAATTTTAACCCATCTAACTCCTTAATTCTAATTGCTTAGTACAGAACTTCAAAGAGAGGCAGTGAGTATTATTTAAATTACCAAAAATGGCATTGGATCATGAGAATGTTTGGAGCACAAACACTTCTTTGAAGAATGGCAGACATGATGAGCATGAAAGAAAAGATGGTTCAAAGAAAAGAACCATCAATGTAGTTACACATTAACTCAAGAACTTTTCTGACTTGGTGTCTACTTTCTAAAAACGTTCTATAAATCAAAAGGGTGAGTAAATAAAGGAAAAAATCTTTTTTAAGTCAACTACAGTAGGCATGTATCATTACAGAATTTAGTAAATTAGGGTACATATTCCATAATCCCATGACACTGTCATTAATTCAGTTTTTGCTGCAGTTCCCCCTCAAAAATAGAACAAAAAAACCCAGCTTCCTTACAAAAGCAAGATACTTATTGCTTATGAGGCAAGCCTGTATTAAAGTAGTTTGACTCATACCAACTATTTGAGAAAAAAATACAACCCACTAATTTAAAAAATACCGAGCAGCACAAAACATACTGTGAAAAGATGCTGAGAAAAATATGTTGCTACACAATAACCACATCCCTGGGAGTCCACTGTCAGTAGGATATGTAAATAGCTAGAACAGACACAGAGTTTAAGCTTTTTTTTTATTATTATTATTTAGAAGTCCTTTGGGAGTAGCTCAGCCCTTTCACACAGGCATAAATGGCAACACTATGCCTGCCCAAGGACATACAACTCCTCTAAATCATCATAGCCAAAAGGCTCCTTTAAGAGAGCAGCAAGGAAAGTGGCTGGCAAATCTACATCCAATTAATACTTCAACTATAGCTCAAGGTGCAGCTTTTCCTTCTGAGTGCCTGGATACATGCACCCACACCCTGAGGGTGGCTTGGAGCAGCTCTCCTGAGATCCTTCATCCCTTCACCCAGCCCCAAAATGGGTCTCAGAAATCTTGGGAAAAAGGTAATGACAAAATGAATGTCTCATCATTCTCAGAAACTTCTGTGGCAGAACACTGGCAGGAATGTCAAGCAGTCACTCCACAAACCCCCTCACTAAAATGAAGAAAGACTGACTGACCCAATCTGTGGGGGAGGAACTTCTACTGTCCTGACAGGCCTTGTCCATTACTAGCACAGCCTGGGTGTTTCCATTGTTTTATTCACATAAACAAGAGGATTAACCAAAGATCTACCAATATAGAACATGGCATCCCTGCCAGACTTACAGTTTGACAACAGGGAAAGAAACCTTAGGATTTATTAACCAATCTAGACCAAGAGTCTGTGGGAATCTGCCACTGTCAGACTCCATAATTTCTAAAGGATTTGTTAGGCACTGCATCACCTTTTAGGAAATTGGTGTTTGTAGGCATTGTCAACTTTTATCAGGTAGAAAAGACAAATGACCTCCAGCCTCAGGAAAACTCACTAGGATGACTATATTTTTAGAAGAAAAGGAAAGCTTATGGGAAGGCTAACTACGCCCCTGTAACTAAGAAACCCAAAATATTTACAAACTCTTACACAACAAAATAGCTCCACAGTGAGCAACTACCTTCGGTCTTATTTACGTTCCAAATAAGGCTCAAGGAAAATTATCATCACCCCTCACTTTATATTTAGGGCAGGAGGCTTGAGAACAGAACCAGCACCAAAATGTCCTGATGGCTAAAGAAATATAAACTTCAGCTCTTTGCTACACACTTTCTCCTCCTACTCCTTAAAAGCAGCAGGCTTTTGAAAAGGAAATTAGAGACCATCCAGAAATATTCCTTGTTTGACACGAGCAACTGGAGCTTTGTTAAACTATGACCTCCCTTCATTAAAACATCATGTACGTCTTAGAAGCTGAAACAGGACAAATTACTTCCAAGCACCTTCCCTAGGAAAGGCCAGAAGTTATCCTTTCTTGTCCTCCTTTATTTACTCTTTCTGCCTGTTAGTTCAACACAGTCATTTATTTACTTCTGTTCATAGGGTGAGTGGTGAAGCCAACCAATTAAGTTGTTTAACAGGGATGAACAAGGTAAGGAGAGAGAGACAACTTTCCAAGCAAATTAGAAGAGACCTTAAGCTCCATTCACCTAGAGGACAATGTAGACACTCTTACCCTGATATGGTGAGGGCAGAGAACTATTCATGTTCTGCAAAATTCAGTATAATCTAACCCCTGAACCATGAAGAGAGATGACTCTCAAAAATAGTATGTGAGAGTAGCACTGAAAGACACAAGGAATGGTTTGGGAATAACACTGAGAGGTGCCACTCTGTAAAAAATAGAAAAAGAGAATGTGGACCTCTGAACACAAATGGTCAAGACTTCACTTATTAAAAAATGACTGAGCAATTTGATTGCTGAATTGACTTGCAACATCTCTAAGGAAGAGGAAGTGAGACTGAAGTGTCTCAGCTATTTATGTCCTATACACTGCCTGATCCTTTAAGCAGCATAAATGTATGTATTGCCACCCTGACCAAAAAAAAGCACAGTCCAATTTCAGTCTTTGTGCAGCTATTCTAATTAGCTGGCTCTTCTGACAACATGAGCTGCACAGAGTACTTTGCTGTTACACAGGCAATGATTTACCTATATCTGTCAAAGAGATTAAAATACCCACCTAGCCTCAGTTTATTTAGTCATACCCTCAATGGGCATCCCTAAAGATACATGAATAGTACAAAATTAAGAAAAAAAACAACTCAACAAAATGCTTGCAACTTCCTTTGCTTGACCCTAAGAAAATTTCAGGGCTTACTTTTAGTGTATCCAAATTATTTAAAGTTACCAAAACATAACATACTTGTATCAAAACTCCACAGTTCCTAGAGAAATACAGGAACTAGGGAATGCCCAGTAGTTTACAAGTACAGTGAAATTCAGTATATTGCAAAGATGTCACAGCTCTTCTAATATGAAGAACTGAGATACATTGTTAGTGCTTAAACTGAAAGGAAGATTTAAGACTGTTTATGATCCTTTCCTCTGCTTTGCCATAGTTGGGGATTTTTTTCCTCCCACAAAAGCTGCTCAAATGCCTTGTAATTAATGCCCAATCACACCAGTTTTAGAGTATTTTGTTAATTTTGAAATTTATACATATCAGATATCATGCATACATTATGCTAATGGACTACAGATACACATTACATATATATTAGTGTGGGCATACACAATATTAAAGATTAGGAAAAAACTTCTTAAAGCAGGTTATTATTTAGAATAACATTCATATCACTTTCCATCTTATCAAGACTTGAAGTTGCACTCCATCAACAGCTTCATCTTACACAAGGAAAGTAGATAAATGATAACATTTTCAAATATTATATATATATGTATGCTGTCCTGCTGCCACTGAGCTTCAGTAAACATGGAGCATCTCCATCTTCAGCACTTTTCCTCTAGTTCTAAACTTGTTTTGCCAGATGAATCATGATTGTCTACAGCATGTCATAAATCAAACGTGGTTACTCCAAAACAAAGTGTCTCTCCCTCTTCATTCTAAGCCCAGCCTAACACTATTATCTACAGAGCTAAGTCAAGCAATAAGCACCTGTACTAAGAATAAAAAATACCAATTTAAGTCAACAGGGTAGTACACATCAAACTTAGAATTAGAAAAACCAGTAATGTTACATTCCTGTAGCTTATAAACTCAAAGCAGTCAGACGAAGTGACAGCATATGATAACGGCAAATGTAACCCAGCTCTTGACATGCTACATTTTTTTCTGCAGCACCAGGTCCTGTCCTTAATTATTGTATAAACTGGTACTTTTGAAGTTATCAACAATACAGTCAAATTGTTGTTTGGAGATGCTGTATTAAAAAAAAAAAAGCACTTCACTGAGGTGCATTTAAATCTCAAATTACAGACTAGTCCTCTCAAGTAACATCATAGGGGGCAAAGAAAATCCAGACAATCTGGGACAATGAGCACAGGATGGAAGAGCCTTTAAACAGTTTTTATTTTACTGGGTACTAATAAGGGGATTTTTTTCCTCCTTTTTCAGTTCAGATTTTTCAGTTCAAAATTTTCCCTCCTTTTTCAGTTCAGATTTTTCAGTTCAAAATTTTCCCTCCTTTTTCAGTTCAAATTCAGCTCCTGCCTGATTTGTTCTAGTAAACCCTGATCTAGCACTAACTCTGAAACACAACCAGCTGATATAAAGGAGGTGTCCTTTGGATTGAGTGGAGGATGTAACAAAGAGTGAGGTAAAAGCCACCCCACCTCTCCCACAATCCCTAAAGCCTTACTTCCACCTCCCAGGAAGGTCAGGAAGTAAGCAAGCAAGCACACCAGGGTGATGGGCTAAAAGGAACACCTCTGCAGCTTTAGCTGTTTGAGGGTGTGATGTGGCACCAATGAACTTGTCTGTGATCTCCTTAATGAAACACAGGATTTCCTTTCTTATGTTGAACCCGATTCATATATGTGGTATAAAAAAAAAACCTTTCAGTTTCTCACTGACAGGAAAAAGAATCCACCAAAACTAAGTTATTGGGGTATGAAGCACTCCTGTCTTAGGGTGGAGTTCATACCAGGACCCTGTTGAAAATTTCAGAAAATTAACATATTTTTAAGAAGGATGCTGATGAAGTTTTGCAACATGTTTGTGAAAACATAATCAATATGGCTTATCTAAGGGAGATAAATCTTTACTTGTGCAACTCAAAAAGTCCAGTCCAGACCACAATTTTAGGTCCAAAAGTAGACATAAGGCAATCTTGAATATTCATGGAATATGGTATATTAATAATTTTTCCCCAATATTCTGGAGAAGTTTCTCCTTTTCCCAAACAGAGGTGCAAAAGGGAATGGATTAAGTAGTCAAAGAAGATAAACTCATTCACAAACCTATTTTCTTAGCAGGGAAAAGAATAGAATTTCTGGTTTAGAACAAAGTTTATTTTGATAAGAAGTAAGGAAGGGCTTATGCAACTAGTTCAGCTTTCTGTTAATACCAATGATTATGTCAATATATATTCTACCCTGGGGAAAAGGTTTTTAAGTCCAGTGCAAGTTTTGGAGTGTTGACAGTCCATGAGAACATTCAGCTCAACAGGTAATGGCTGTAAGAACAGCCTGTATTTAAGCACCAGTTTAGAAACTGCAACTACAACTGGCAGTGACACATTCTCCAACAACACTATAATGGATAAAAAATTATTTTGAATATTTTTTTAGGTTAAAAATAAAAAACATTCCCCACTAAAAATACCTTATGCAAGCCCTTATCTTATTGCAAAAGCACTGAGGAACAAGCTGATTTTAACTCTCAGAATTTCATAGAAACGCCTATGTTGAATAATGATCTAATAAGAAAAACTTTATAGAGGATGTCTGGAACAAAGCAAAGTAAAATCCATTGTGAGCTTTTTCCTTCAAGAGTACAAGTTTTTAAGTTAGGTATGTTAAAGCAACTACTCAGGAAGTGAGCTGTATTTAGTGTGCCACCACACTAATAACTGGAAACTTTAATTAGACACACACTATAAAGTTCACAGATCAGCTACATATGAAAAGGTTAATCGTTTTTATTACACTAAGAAGAATCCTAAAAGTTAAAAGAACAAGAAAGATGATCCCTTTCTGTTTGCTAGAGCTTTAACTTCAGCTACACCTCCATTTTCATCCCACTTCTATTTCCATCACACTTCTTCCACCTTTAAAAGATTAATAAACAGAATATATCTATTACCCATTACAAAAGATGACATAATACTCTTTCATAAAAATTAGAATATTTCCATAACTATTTAAAACCTACCCCTACTCAACATTTTCCACTAATTTGTCACCACCTAATACACCCCTACAACTGAGCAGAAAGAATTTAGTCAGTTACATCTCTGCTATTGACACCCAATCCCTGCTTATTCCAAGCTGGGAGCTCATGCTTTCCTTTACACATGGACAGAACAAGGGAAGATATCCCCCTCCAGTGCATGCCTTGGCTCTCACAGTAGCCCACAGCCATTTTTCAAGTTGAGGCTGAGCAGAAAAAAGCCAGCTCTTGCCAAAAGTCAGCCAAAGCTCCCCTCTCCCAACAGAGGGTGAGGACCTGACTCTACTTTGGTTCACAGAATTTTTTAGTAAGAGTTCAGTCTTTAAGAATCCGAGATGCTTAAGATTACAACTTCTTGTCAGAAAACAACCATCACCTCATTCACTCCCACAGGTCTTGTCCCACAGGTGCACTCAGGGGTAGTGGGGGAATCTCTGATTCTCCACATCCAATTTTATGGTTTTCTAGTTGGTTTTTTATAGCTCTCTGTCAAATGCCAGTGAGCATATATCCACAAGGGGCTAAAAATAAAACAAAAAACCAACCACCTCCACAAACATACTCCAGCCTTCCATACATATTTATAGACCCACGGACACTTCCTACAATCCTTCACTCACGCACAGGTACCCATCGCTTCACTCGCACACACACCCCATGCCATTCTTTATTACACAGAGGTACAGAAAAGTGAGCGAGCGCATCCCACACGCTCGTGTCCCTGGCACGGGCAGGCATCCCAGACAGCGGGCACACCGCACCCAGCCAACACCTCCCGCAGATTCCCTGCGCCCTACACACACACACACGATACACCTGCCCGCAGAACACGCCTGTAGGCACCCGGGGAGACTCGGGAACACACACACACCATCCTCCGCAGGCGGCACACAGGCAGAGCACCGCGCCCACCCCTCCATTGTGCTCCAGCCCCTCGCCCCGCACGGCCCCGTTACCCGTGAGGCTGCGCAGGACCGTGCCGTGAGCCCACAGGCTCAGCACTTGCTGCACCGACAGGTTGATCATGGAGTTGTCCCCCGCTTCCACCTTCATGGTGCCGCAGCCGGGCGGGGTCCGGGGGGCGGGCGGGAGGCGAGCAGCGAGAGGGCGGCGAGGCGGCCGAGGGAGCTCCGCGCCGCGGGGGAGACATCGAGGACGGGCTGGGGAGCCGGGCGAGCTGGGCAGGAGGGGAGCCGCTGCCCCGCCGCTCAGGGGCAGGGCCGGGCGGCGGAGCCCAGCAGCATCACCGGCAGCATCACCATCATCATCATCATCGCCGCCGTCTCCGCCTCCTCCATCAGCAGTGGCCGCCGCCGCCTCGCCAGCGGCATCGTCACCGCGGTCACCGGCAGCACCTGGGGCGGGGGCGGGGCGGCCGCGGGCCGTCCCTCAGGCGGGCGGCTCCATGCGGGAGCAGCGGGGGCGCTCCCGGCTGCCGGGGAAGGGGAGCGGGAGCAGCGGGAGCGGAGGGAGCGGGATCCGCGGGAGCGGGAGCGGGAGGCGGCCCCCGCGCAGGCGCGGCGGGAGGAGCCGGGGGGGCGCGGGCTCCTCCCCGCAAACGGAGAAACGGAATTCGGGATCACGGTCCGGCTCCAAGAGAGCGGGAAAGAGTGGGGACGTCGTGGGCGCCCAAAGAAACTTGCGTTAAATAAAATCTATGTACGCGTATGTATGGATTTAAAGGGGAAAATAGAGCGATAACACTCCATGGTATTAAAGCTGGTATTTAAGCTGATGCTGTTGAGTGCGTTTAAACATCGGAGAAGAGCAAGATGCAGAATCCGAATTCTGATGAGGGCAGTGTTTTCACCTCGCTGCTCGCAGCCTTAGCGCACGGAGCTCCAGGGCGGACGCACCTGCAGGGCGGGGTCTGGGGACACACCCGGGGGACACAGGACAGGGACAAAGAAAGGACAAAAAAGGGGCGGGTGCCCATCGGGGGCGCCGGAGCTCAGGTGACAGCAAGGGTCGCAGCGGAGGAGCTGACATCCCAAACTGACATCCCGAGTTGTCATCCCGAGGCAACATCCAGGCAACGTCCCTGCCTGTCCCTTTGAACCTCGTAGCTCCACCGTCACTGTAACGCAGATTAAAGCCCCCGAAAGTTAGAAAACATCAGAAATGGTGAGCGAATCTTTATTCAGTGCCTTTGCTTTCTTTATGCAATAAAGGAGCAGAATCTTGAGGCTGGACGCGGCTTCTTTCGAAGCACGGGATGCGCGGTGCTTACCGATGTAAAAGCCAGCAATTATCCCCCGCCCATTCTTAAATACGCATCCCTAGGCCACATTTAGTGCACACACTTCCTCCCCGGCATTTATTCAACAGTGCTTGCTACAGTACTTCATACACATAATTTTATGTCAGCATCCTTTGATAAAAAGGATTGAAGAGATAAAGCTACTCATAATAAAATTTACAATTTATAGATTATGAGCCATGGCAGATAAATCACCTAATATCCTGCTTGATGCCAATGACCTGATTTATTTTCAGATAGATTTTTGCAGGATGTCTGGTTCAGGAGAGTGCTCCCAAAGCCTTTTGCAGCTGGCAGTGCTTGGCATTTGTGCAAGTAGGTGTCAAGCCAGGCAATGAGAAACTGTCAGGGAACAGCTCCCTAGGGGGCTCTGGGTTTCACTGATTAAGCATGGGATCACTGATGGAGAAAGAACTCAGCTGCTGGGCCAGGTCCCTCTTCCATGACCAAGGGCAGGCCCTCCCTGTTCTTGTAATCCCACCACTTTACAGCTGTGTGATTCAGGCCTTACAGAAAACAGTTCTTTTCATTAATACAGTAGTGATTCATTTTTAAGGCAGAATTATTCCATACTGGAGGAGGACTCAGTGAGAAACTAGAATATAATTTAAGTTTGAATGTGAAACATACAATGAATTGTTTAGGAACAGTTTTTCTGTTCTGTTAATCTTTTAAAATTTCTGTATGCCAAACTTTGAGAAAACAAACATTTTAAATGTCCTTTAAAGAAAACCCACCCCTAAATTTATTTTTGTTGTAGACCAATGTCCCAAGAACAAGGTATACTCTGCAGGACACTGAGGTACAATCAAACTCACAGTAAAAAGGAAGACTGGTTTTGGTGACCATTTTATCTCTTAATTCTCTATGATAACCTACTGATAGAGGCACACATGGAAACATGCATGTATCTGTAAACAATGCTGCATTGGTGCCTGGTGACCTTTCGACCTGCATATGGACTGGTTTTTGTGTTCCACTCAAGGAAGAATGCATGGGGAATATTGGCTTTGCACCACTTGTGTCCAGAACTTCTAGAATACCTTCCTCAAGGTTTTACAGTAGAGGCACAGGAAACACATTCATGTAGAGGTCAAGTGAGTATCTCTGTATTTCACAGAATCTTGCAGTATTTTGCTCAGGACCATTCTTCGAGATTTTGCACATGCTCTCTCCTTAGAGACAGGTTTGGGAACCTGTCTAACCTCCCCCAGGGAGGACTGATCATTGTGCAGCAGTGCAGGGACAGCAGGAACACAGAGCTGCTTCTCTAAGTCCTAGGAGAGCAAACCAGCTTTCTTCCTAAGAGAGATCCACCAAAACCAAAGTCTAGCTTCCACTGAAACTCCATCTAAGAGGCTAAAACCCCAGCCATGCAACATCTAAATTAACCTTTCCTATCAAAAACCTCCAACACACCCGGACAGTGTACAAATGATAAAGGGACAGAGACTCATTGTAAAAGGGGCCATAATTCATATAATTTATTGAATTTAATCCTCAGTCCATCATCCAGTGGGTGAACTGGATACAAATTTGAATACAAGTTCATCATGTGAAAACAAGGTTAACTGGATCATGCAGGAGAGTATTGCTAAAGCACTGACTTAAAAGCAAAAAAAAAGGGGTGGTACATGGTAGTGACATTTTCCAGTAGCACAACACTGGGAGGAGGTCAATCTGGAGGAAGAGAGTGCCTTGAATGAGGCAGTAGAAACAACCAAAATTCACTCTTCCAAACTGTAGCTTCAAAGAAACAGGGAATTGCAGCCAACTCTGTCGTCAGCAAGACCTCCTGCATGGGTGGTGCTGCCACAGAAGTCCTGAGTGTATCAGCTCCCTGCAGGGATTATTATAAGACTGTAGGCAGCAATGTACATAGCCACAGTGATGAAGCAAGGGGCTCCCAGCAGGGCTTAGGTTGCTGCTGAAACTGTGTCTCAGGGGAAGAATAAACCACAGCTGATTGAGCAAGGCAAGCAAAAGTGGTGAGGGCCAAAAAGATCTCAGGGAGGAGAAATCACAGTGGACAACACTGTCCTGATAATTAAAACAGGAAGGAAGGAAAGAAAGAAAAAGAAAGAAAGAAAGAAAAAGAAAGAAAAAGAAAGAAAGAAAGAAAGAAAGAAAGAAAGAAAGAAAGAAAGAAAGAAAGAAAGAAAGAAAGAAAGAAAGAAAGAAAGAAAGAAAGAAAGAAAGAAAAGAAAGAAAGAAAGAAAAGAAAGAAAGAAAGAAAGAAAGAAAGAAAGAAAGAAAGAAAGAAAGAAAGAAAGAAAGAAAGAAAGAAAGAAAGAAAGAAAGAAAGAAAGAAAGAGAAGAAAAAAAAAACCCGAGTATATAATCTCAGAATTTCATCAGATAAGCTAGTTCCTTAAATTTTGGGGATGGGTGAGGGAAGGTGACTGAGCCACCACGAACGCCTGCGAGATTCCAGGCGTCCTTTACACATCCAAACCTGCTGGTGAAAGGCTCCATGGGGAACACCTGAAAATTTTTACAGGGATTGATCTTCATCCCAGATGAGCTAATTTTCCTTCCCCCATTCCCTCACAGCAGCTGGGAGGTTTGGGAGCTTCCCTGTACTGTGTGCGTGCAAAGTACTGCAAGGAGCCAGCTCTAAACTCTGACTTCAGCCAAAGTCAGTCAGAGGAAATTAGTTTTACAGGTGGAAAAGTAGGGTCAGCTTAGTTTCTCTGCCCTGAAAAAGATCAGAATACGTCTACATAAGCTGCTATTAACTTCTGGTATTGTTTTCAGGAGCTGAAGAAATAATGATGAATTTCATTGGAGGGCCCTTGGCTGAATAATTTTCCACTTGGAAAGGTAATGCTGTTCAAAATGAACTGATTTCTAAAGTCACATCTTTTTAGAGAAACAGACAAGACTGAGTATGTTCTATTGCCATGCTCTGAAACAGATATTTAATTCTCCATAGTGAAAACAGCTTTTTGTCATAATGAAACATCAAAATCCAAAGAGTGACTCCTTTTGATCCCTTTGAAGAGCAGAATTCTCACTTGAGATTTTCTAGCCAGAGCTGGCCATGTAGATTGACTGGCCCTGCAGTTAAAGGTCTGATTTAACTGAATGGATTACCCCAGCACTGCTTATATATGCAGACTCTTCTCCCCCATTTCAAAGGGGTTTTTTGGCATTTCACCCAAGTGATTGACAAGACATTACAAATGCAGATAATAAATGAATACCTCTGATGTTAGCAATAGATTTATTCCTAATCACCCCTTTTCTAGACCACTAATTTGCACACAGCACTTACTACTCCATCAGAGGAACTGGCACTCACAGCTAGTTGTGGCTTGGGAAGTGGATCTTTCAGAGATCCTTGGCCTCCTAATCTCAGCTCCTGAAAGGCTGAAACACGATCCCAGCCGCTGACCTCGATGACGGATGGAGATGCCTGTAGGAGAGGAAGGAAGTAAGGTGACACCGCGGGCTAAATATCGCATCTCTCTCCAGCACGAAAGCAGCGCCACGGGTTGATCCAAGCCATCAAAAATCACCCGGGGCCGCTCCCAGGGCGGCAGAGGGAGGCAGAGGTGCGCCGGAGATTTCCCCGTGTCCCGGTAGATGGAGCGCTGCGGCACCAAACCTCCGGAGCGCTCCAGGGTTTGCAGGCAATGCTGCTGCAAGGAAATACCTGGGCATACTTAGAAACTGCAGTCAGATTATTTATTTTTTTTAATTAAAGTTTTGGAGAAAGAAAAAAAAGAAGTTTGCTTAGTTTAGAGAATATACCTCTGTAAAATACATTGATTTTTCAACCAATAGTTCTCACGCATTAAAATGCCTGAAGGATTGGACCCACCATAAAATAGAAAAGTCCCACTGACTACTCTAAAAAGATTTGCCAAGTACTGTCATAAATGAAATAGCCTAAACTTGGCTCTATTTTTTTTTTAACATTTAAAACTGCTCTGCTTAAAAGGTGAACTCACCTATTTGCTTTAAACAATACCATCGTTCAGAAGATAAAGCTTTGTCCTACTCTCTCTCTGCCCACACTCACAGATAAGTGCACACACACACGTGTGCAAACACATGCAGAAGCTTAAAGGAAGGACTACTGTTAATATCAACTATGCTGTTACTTATAAATGAATTTTATTACCCTTTGTGAACTCCTTCACAGGAATTCTTTCTCGTGACTAAGAATGCAATCAGGGTTCTAGTGAAATCTAAATTATCATTTGGGTTTTCCTTTATAGGTTGACTCAAAGCAGACAATTATCTGTTAAAATAGTCATTAGGAGACATTGGAACAGTCTAACAGGGACAACCACCTTTCAAGACATGGACAAAACCAGTTTCACTGTTCCCTCTGAAGATAAAAGATAAAGTAATAGTGAGGAACAACTTTTTCTCCTTGTTCTCTTCATTGTTGTGTTCAAAAAAGGTTGTTTGGGTAAAATGCAAAAAACTTGCTTCCAGCAGGATTAATTTCTTTCAGAATAGCCCTCTCTCCCCCAATTATTTTTAAAATAGCATACCAGAGTCTCACAGTTTGCTGCAACAGTTTGATGCATGGTAATCACACCAGTTTCTCATGTGCTTAGGCCATTAGCTAGCAAGAATATTGTCAAGCTATTTTTATTTAAATATCCTATTTTTAGATATTTTTTTTTTTTTTAGTTGCTGGAGGCTTGATAGAGAAACTCATCCTTCATTAACTAGTTTTTGTTTAATTTTTTGCAAAATCACAAATGTTTCAGTCCCTATGCAGGTCCTTCTCCCTCTGACCCAGCATCCTCTAAAGTAACCTGGAAATACCTAATTGATTTCAGTGGACTCCAGTTCTGAATGGTGGAATTATCTGATCTTATCGTGTCTTCTTTTCATCTGACAACTGTAATTATGTTTAGCAGAGCTGTTACAGGTGTTTCTAGAGATTCAGCTGCCTTAGGGCAGAAACAGTGCTGTTCTGCCAGTAAGGGCCAGGTATTTTTGTTCCTCTTTAGTACAGGCCAGTTCTAACAAGTCTTACCCACTTATTTGGTTATCCCAGTATGTTTGCAGCACTGATTTACATACCCTAACTGTCCATTTAATCAATGCAGCAACTTCAGAAAATGTCTTTGAGGGCATCTCCTTCAGTTTTTTATAAAACACCTGTGTTGTCAACATTTTTTTAAGCCTGCTGGTTCCTTCAGCCCTACCACTTTCCCATGAAATTCAAAATCTGACTCTTGGTGTTAATTTGTGGGTTAATTTGAAAGTTTTGGCACCACCACAAGCGTACATGAGTTTCGACAATTATGATATTCCCATTTGAATTCCTGGAATTTTCAAGCCATTTTAACAAGCCTTTGAATTCCTGTCATCCCCTTTAGATTTCCCTCTCCTAGTTCATAGTTCAAGCTGATCATATAAATATGTCACAGAACTATGCATTCAAAAATACCACCCTCTGCAGTGCTGAGCAAAACTCAAGATAGTCATAAAGAAAAAAATAATCAGCTCATTCCTACAGCAAGGGAATCCCCTTGCTGGAAAAGAAAAGCAGAATCATGTGGAACTATGGTTAATTGTAACTGTTTTGGATCAGGTCTCAATACTTCATAAAATTCTGCATGTATGATCCAACATGACACCAAAGATTTTCTTTGTGTTTTTACTGCCTCCATACTGCCTGACTCTTCAGTTACATTATTTCCAAAGAAAGGAAGGAGTCAGCAGCATCACTGAGGTGCACAACCAAGAATCAGGAGGCACAGCATCTCTTTCTAGCCCAGCCCCATGCTGGCAGGTGAGTCACAAGGCCAGGCTCACTTCAGGCAGTATCACACTCTGTGAACAGCCTTCTTGTCGCCAGTGGCCTTGGGCAGTGCTCAAAACACAAAGAAATCTCCTAATTCTATTTGTAACCCCTTTGGTTTTTGGTTTCTACAATTGGAAAAATGAGATAACCTTACTTGTGGGGTTTAATTCATGGACAGCTCAAAATGCACTGAAAAATTCAGACAGAGAAAAATCAGAAGTATAAGGTATTTCCAGAGATAAATACTTTCAAGGTGGCTTTGTTATTGTTCTGGCTACCTGCCCACAGAGCTTTGCATGCAATTTAATACCACCAGGAGAAGAAATTTTTGATTTTATAGCCCTAGCTGATTAAAATCTTAAGTGGGGAGGGGGAAAATAAAAGGTGAAGTACTTGATTGAGCCAGTATTTAACACCCTGTTCAGATGTGTTCTTCCATCCCCCTCCAAAACAGGCTGTCATGATGCTCAGTATTCTTAAGAATTGGGTAAAAGAGTCAGGTGAGGAGGGGAAATGTGCTCTCTCAAAGGATTTACTTAGTCACTATGTCTGGGCTACAATGCCCTTTTTGTTCTAATCTAAGAAATCTCCTTCTTACAGGATGGGAAAATTTTGCAATTGTGGTTGTGCAGGGCACAGATAGGTGATAGAAACTTGAACTGAGAGGCCACACAGTGAAAAATCCTCTTGCCACCCTGGGTCTGGAAGCAGCCTGGCCACACTTGCACAGGGCTGTGCCCAACAGGAGGAGCTCTGCCTTCTGCATTTCACTCTCCTGCAAGGACAGTTCAGGGATTAATTCAGGCTGAACTACATGAAAGTGATGTGCACCTGCCTGCATGCAAGTGCCTTAGGTCAGGGGGTTTTGCAAACAAATGTGCTCAGTGCAGGCCAGGCTCCCTGCCCAAAGCCCTAATTAGAGGTGTAGATCACAATCGGTATAAGGATGCCCAAGGCTCCACTGACCCTGAAAATGACCATCCTCCCACTTTTGCCTCAGGTCCTCCCCCAAAACAGCACTGACAAAGCCTGCAGAGATTATTCTGAGGCTAGAACAATAAACTGAGTGGTCTGAAAACAAATACCTCTGTAGGAAAGGAAACAAACGAGCAGTCAAAGTGGCAGCACTCTGAAAATGTTTGTAGATGGAGCATGTAGATGTACATCAGCATGTCCTAATTCCTTGCTTCCTGTGGCAATAGTGGAAGAGAAAGAAGTAAAACAAACTACTGCTAGGATCTGACCCAAAGTGGCAACAAATGCAATGGTAGTATTCCCAGTTTACACAATGCCAGCTTTTGGCTGCACCAGCTGCTATGATCCTGCTCTAAAACTAATTCAATGATAAAAACCATCTCACAAACATTTTTCTCACCTTATGCTTGCTTGGTAAGTATCAGAATCAATACAGAAGAATTTGTGCATTCAGAGAGCAGTTATCACAGAGATGATAACACAAGATAAATGCATAATGTGAACAAACTTCCCAAAGACATCAGAATTTAAGTAGGTTTTCTTGTCATATGCACTGAATAATGAACCCACTTTTAAACAATCTGCAACTCAAGGAAAACAACACAAAAAATCAGAGTCTTACAAAAGGGGGAAAGGCCACAGCTAATTTAAGAAGGTGTTTTCTTCTGTTGTTTTAACTGTCCTGCTATTTTATATGTCTCTGACATCAGGAAAAAAAAAAAAAAAAAAGTTGACTGGTTTCAGAGAGCCATTACTGTTCTGTCCTTAGATAATCTTTGAGAGCTGAGAGGGCAGGAATTAATGTACACAAATTCAGCACACTTGAAAAATATTAACTAAAGCTGGGAATAAACTATTCTCTAATGGAGGTCCCAGACCTGATTAGCAAAGAGAAAAACTGAAGCAGATACTTTCCAAGGGAAATGTATACAACAGAACTATTCCAGGCTTTTACGACTTGATTTTTAAAACTGGCCAAAAGGAGATTTAATTTTGTTTACTTAAACAACTTAGCAAAGAAAAATGTCCCAGTGCTCTACTTTTTGTCAGACAGATTCCAGAAGAGAGGATTAGCTAACTGCTTGGTCTCACAGTGTGTACACACACGTACTACCTCACATCTGAAAGGGGAACTTGGTCAGTTTGCAAAACGAGAAGAAATGCGTGTTCTCTGTTTCTGTCAGCCCCTATGGTGAAGTGGCACAGTGGGTGAGGACATCAGGGAAAAGGTTTTAAGCACTGGTTTCCACTTCTCACTTCAAAAGAAAATTTAGCCTTTCTGTTCCTAGTAGTTCACATATGAACAAACAAATGCAGCTTCTGTAAAACCCACGGCAGTACTGCAAGTGCTGGCAGCATCAGGATTGCAAATGTGCTGGTAACTAAATCCTGCTCACTAGGGACTGACCCCTGGGACAGCAGGAACCCTGGCACGTAGCCTCCCAGACAGACTGTCTGTCTGGGGAGGAAGTTGGAGAGTGGCTGCAACCTTCTTGCAGCCAGAGCTACCAGGGGACCAGAGCAGCTCAGGATTGGGGTGGTGCTGGCTGAGGAGAGCTGTGCTGCCCCATTGCAGTGGTGCAACACTGTGCACAGCAGCTGCTTCTGCCAGAGCCCCCCTGGAGGGCTGCCCAAGGCTCACAGCTGCCCTCCCTTCACCCACCCTCCCTTGCAGTCTGCAGGGCACTCTGCAGGCTCAGGAAGAGGTGCTCACCTAAGGGGTACCTTAAGGTGGCTGCTTGCCATCCTTTTGGGTGGAATCCTCCTTGCAACTCGTCGCTCACCTTCAGCACTTCTGCTTCCACATATTCAGAGGCAGCCCTCTCTGTCCAGCAGCATCTATAAGCAGAGGATCTTAGAGCCTAGAGTAATAATCCTTGCTTTAGAGCAAAGTCAAAGCATCTTTTAGTTGAAAAATTCCTAGCCTATTCCTAGGGCTTTATAGTGGAAGGTGCTTTGATCACTGAGTCTTTTCAGCTGTATTACTTTTCTTCTGACCAATGCAAGTGCAATCTGGTTTTTATGCCAGGGGCTTGCTGATTATATTAAATTTTGATAGTGCAGTTTTGGAAGGATTTCTAAGAAAATATCACTGCTAAATGAAGACATAACTGCCAAATTAGAACATCACTCACATTTCCAGACTGAGCTGAGATCTCATTGGCAAATGGTGAACAGGGAAGGCCAGGTGCTTCACAGTGGTGAATTGCACCTTATGCACTTTTGTAATATGCCACAGTGTGGCAAAAGCTAATCACATCCCGACCCATTTTGTAAGAACAAAATGTTAGGTAGATCCTAAAAGACCCAGAAAAGAGAGGCAGGCAAAGGTAAACAGGCTGGTGCATATTATGTTCTATCTTTCACCACAGAACCCATGGCTGCTACAAGATGCTGGGAGAAGTTTTGTAGCCTCTGGTGCATGAGATGAACTTGAATTGGTCAGGTGATTGCAGGGATGGGATTTAGCAGAGCAGATAATTCCCTTTGATTTTACCCTCCATGGGAGTCTTTTTGCTAAGCAGGAAGTTATACTTGATGCTAGATCCAGTGGTTTTCGATGTCAGCATTACCTCTGCTCACTCTGATCTTCATGGAGGGAACCATAAACACAATGAAAATACTAAAGGTACCAAAAGAATGTGTGGTGGAAGGCCAGGTTCTGACACCCCATTTACTTCACTCTATTACAGGCTTCAGTATTGCTAGTGATGCCATTCGTGAAAAACAAAATTGTCTGACAGAGCTTCCCCTGCCAAGGCATCAAACAGGACATACTGATCCTTAGTGCTCAAACATTTTTTTCAATACAAATTTTCCATTCTAGGATGCTAATTGGAAAAACCCAACAACAAGAAAACCTAACAAAAGGTCAGGGAGCATTGTACAAGCACCTGGACAAATAAGTTACAGTAGCTGATCTTATTTACTGCAGAACACAGCTGGATTTGGCCTCCTATTTCAGGTAGATGATTTTAAATTTTACATAAAAGTGTCAACAGCTTTAAATGTAGCGAGGTAAGTAATGCAAAGAGGTCAGCTTCAGGGAGGCATATTTGGAGAGTGTAGTCATATTCAGGCTCAGTTTTTACCAGGTTTTTTCAATGAGGCATGATAATATAAACCTAAAGATTGAAATTCCACACCAGAGTGAGTAGTCCAAAAGCACACTGCTCTGATAGTGTTCCAAAAAAGTCAAAGCTTAGATGGTGGGTAAGTATTGCCTGGGCTTTAGTCAGGCTATCCACTTTAGGCTGAAATGTTGCCCTTGATAAAACCAGAAACAGCAACCAAAAAATCACATCTCTCAAATCACTCAATTTATCACACTGCTTTCTGTGGCAGTGCATACTGAGTGTCACAATCAGGCTTCTTTCAATATGCTGAGGATCATGGAGGTCTCAGTGTCAAATTAAAAAGTTGCCTTTGAGATAACAGCAGATGTGCATCAAATGTGAAGGGCGAGCTTTGTGTAATTAACACCACAATTACTGTCATCAATGCATTGACTGTAGTCCAAAACATGTCTTCATGTGACTCACATAATAATACCAGAAGCCTAGAAAAAGCCTGTTAGTGACTATAACCTGCTGCTTTCAATGTTTTAATGCCAATCCCCCGAATTTACTCTAATTTCTTTTCTGTTTTTATGGTATATCACTGGGCACAGCCATTTGCTCCCCTTACTTCAACCTCCATAACACTCATCTGCAACTCATTTTGACTCCTCTGCTGACTCAGCCATAGACTGAACTGGAAGCAAAGTTCAAATTTCAAGGCATGAAATATATATATATTTCTCACACACACACATATATATACATATATATATACATTTTTATATATATATATTACACACACACATATATATATATTTTAGCTGAGGTGTATAGCAAGTCTGAAAACACACATAGTTATCTTGGTGCATCCTTTATTACTATTTATAAGGAAGATATTCTCCATATGCTCCTGTAGGCTTTGGCTGGAAGACAATTTTATTTTACTTTTTTACTTAGTGAGAGCAACAAAGGGATTGAGCTTATGAGAATCTCTTTGGGTACAGTAACCAAACATTGACAGACATGTGAATAATTCAGCATTGACTTTGTGGCCAGCATAGCACATGACATTGGAGAATTAATGTTTCATTGCCCAAGAGCCCACTTATAAATGCAACTGGAATTAACAACTGCTTGATGCCCAGCAGTAGTGATGAAGGAGATGTAATGTGCATTTAGTGCTGTTTTGTTTTCAAAGCAGTATTTTAGCTGGGAATGCTATGCTGTAAATTCCCTGGGAGCCAGCAGTTGAATCTGATTTCACAGGCAAGAAACACGAGAGCCTGGAAACATTTGATCTGCAGGATATTGCTGGCACTGCTTGCTGCTGCCTTCTAAGAACACAGAGCTCTGTCACGTACCTTTCCTTAGGGCACAAATCTCTCTCTGCCTCGCCCAGGAGGAGGAGGTCACTCAAATGAAAATGCAGATACACCTTACATTATTCAGGAGGACATCAAAGGCTTTGCATATGCTTTGGCTGTTATGTAAGATATGAGCTGCAGTCCTCCCCCACTCCCAGTTTATGCCTCAGAACATATTTATTAGAAAACAGGTGTTGGCTAATCAACACAGTAACTGTGACAAAGCATTGAAGTTGTAAAAGACTAGTGTGAGCACAGAAAGTAGGAGTTTATGTCTTCTAGGAGTTTAGGACAGTCAAGCAGGTTTTCTTCCTGTAGGGCAATGAAATTTTGCTGAATATTTACATGTCTAAGTTTTCATTCACATCTGCAGCTTCTGTCTCCTGGTAAGAGAGAAGGGACAAACATGGTTCACAGAGATCTTATCAGGAAGGCAGGAAGCAGAGGCTTTAGATATCCCAATGTGATATTTTTCACTTCTGAAAATGTGGCAAAAAGGACCAGAATAGTGTTCTGGGAAGTAAAGTGATCTTTCAAAAATTAATAATGCATCTGTAAGCAGAAATCAAAGGTCTATGCTCTCCTAAGGGCTTCTACTTCGAGTTCCTAGAGCTACTTTCTGTTTCTTTGAATAGCCTGTTACTGTACTATCAGCTACTGGTTTTGTGTGTCTGTATCCAGAAAATCCCATCAGATTCTTCAATACAGCATCTGCTGGTGCACATGGAGGTGGTCAGGGCCCTCCCTGTGCTCTGGCAGGGGAGCCTGTGCAGCATGCAGCATCACTGACAGAGCAAGAGGCTGGCACATGTCAGCACAGACACAGGAGCAAGAGACCAGTAACCTCCTTAAGTAAGACTTGCTGATAAAGAAAATGCTGAAGGTGACTGCATCCTAAAACTTCCACATTTCTAGGAAAGAAAATGAAAAAAAAAGCCCACCAATCCTTGTTTAGGTTCAAGGGGAAACTCTATGCTTAGATATGTAGACTTTTCTCTAGATTTCCCCTTCCTTCATCCCTATTCCTGTAAAGCCCCATCCATGCCACTGGTGGTTAGGAACCTCCCATATGCTGCTCAGCAAAAAAGTAGGGAAAATGTTTTAGAATTACTTCATTAACTGTTTTATTAACCAGCACTTCAGTTAATTCTCTATGATGTACCAGCATAATTATAATAATAATTCCCCAATACCAGCTGTATTGAGGAGGTTAGTGGGTATTTCAGTTTGTTTCTTTTACACTGCCATTGCTGTGGATCATCACACTCTTGGCAAACAATTATGAATTGTTTGTTCACTCTTTTAACCCAGCTGAATTTAAAGAAGGTTGAAGGAGTGAAGAGGACTCCATTACATATAAATAAGAAGAAGGCATTTAAGTTTATTGGTTTGCTCACCACCATTCCCCTCTTTTGACTAAGTCACTGGTAAAATATGAACAAGGAACATGTTGACACATTTACACCAGATACAGAAGGCCTTGCTTCTGTCATATATATATTTGCTCCAGGCACTGCCATGCTCTTTGCCTCTTGTCCACGCCTGAACTGCACTGGAGCTACTTTGGAAACCAGATTTAACCTGAGTGCAGCTCATGGTGTCTGCTCCAGAGCAGGAATCTAAGGAAGTAGCTCTAAAATATCCACTCAAAAAATAAGCTGTATGGAGGATAAAGCAAAAAAGCACCAAATAACTGGTTTTTGTGTTCCTAGTCTTTGCTTCTAATGGATGGCTGTAGTTTTCAACTATGTTTCAGGGTGATGCAAGAAGGAATATCCTTTTCTAGCCTAAGGAATAGCTAGATATTTAAAGCTGCAATTCCTTAGTCTAGGCCACCAGCACCTGCCACTTTTTATATTAAAGAAGAAAAGAAACCTAACTAAGCTGGCCATAAACCACGGGTGGAGGTGAGAGGGAGGGACTGCTAAAGGGGTTGTTAAACCAGCCTTCATCTGTGATTTCCATCATGGACAGTGTCACTCAAGACCTACAGGGAAAATAAATCAGGGATGTAACCAGGCCACCATGAAGTGTCAAGAACTCCAGAATGCAGCAGGCTGGGCAAGAAAATGCTTCTCTGTCCTGGTACCCTATTCTTACTCTTTCCATTGAAGTATAAATGTGCATCCAAAAGCTTCACAATAGAAGAGATTAGTGAAAGAGATGGGGCTAATAGAAAACAGTGCAAATAAATACAAAGTGCATTTGGTGCTGAAGGTGGCACATCACATCTTCTTCCCAGGAGAGGGAAAAATGAAGAGCCTAACCCTCCCTCAGGCACTTATTTTCAGTGTGCTTTGCACTCCCCTATGTTCTTAAATATCTTGTGCAGTGCTGGCTGGCAAATGCTAGCCTGGAAAAGCATTAGCTAGCACATTTACAGAAGCCTAGAGTCCTTTCTGCTACCCTTTCCTTAACAAAATACCAGGAGAATTAGAGTCATTGCTCGTAGCATCCCAAGACTGTTACTCATGTCAAGTGCCCTCTACTTCGTGGTTATAACTTTGCTATTCTGTTACCTTTTTTTTATGTGCCTTTTTTTTTTTCCTACTTTGTTGTCTGGACTCCATTGTGACGTTGTGTGCTTTCAAATGAGCCCTGATAGGAGGATTTTAATCTGAGAAGTAAGCATATTTTTCATTGTGTTTCCAGACTGCCAGGAGTAGGTGAGGATGATGCACAGCAAAACTGACTCTTGTTGAAGATTAAAGCAAGCTGCCAAAACAAGGCTACAAAGAAATGAAAGATTCAGTTTTGTCTGACCCAACTCTACTTCCAGCCCCATTCTGCTGCAGTGTGTGTCCTGCTTGTGGATCCTTGCTCTTTCTACTGGCAGCTGATGCCTCTCACCAAGAAGTGGTAAAGGAGATTATTTCTGGAAAGTGTATTGCAAAGATTAATTAACTCTGATTTGCAGATATCAGTGCATTACCTCTGATCTTCTTAAGCAATAAGGTTGGTGGGAGTTATGCTGGCTTTGAAAAACTGGGTTGTTCTTTTTTAATTACCTGCTAATTATGAGAGGTTTTAATCCAGCCAGAAGGCTTTGTTCAAACCTTATCTGTTGCATATGAGGCTGAGCATTTAGGCAGGGCACCAATAGAACCCAGCCTTACTGGGAGTGACTTCAGAAGATTAAAGCTTTGAAATGTAAAGCCTCAACAAAGGCCACTTCTGCAAAATCTGAAAACATTGATTTCAGAACTAGCAGAAAATGTTCTTCCCCCTTAATAGGCAGCAACTGTTAATACACATTGTACTATTTAACATTTAAAAAATCTAAATCAAACTGTCTTGGACTCTTGTAGTTCTACTGCCTTAGAATTATGTAATGCATGCTGGGCAACACTGTAATCCAGCTCTCCTAAATTTTTTATATAATCAGAAATATTTAAGAAAGTTTGCAAAACTTTTCAGATGTATGCCAACATAGCAAAGAAATTATCTAGCTTTATAGGAAGTCTGCTTCATATGGGAGTCTTTCAGGCTCCTTTTACACTCTTAGTAACATACTTCATTCCTAACACTTCTATTTTTCTGTTAGTTTCCTCCACCCCCAATTCCAATTGCTGGAAAAAGAAATTATGTCATAACCACTGTAGGCATTCCCCCTTTCCTAACTCCCTTCAAGGCAAAATATAAAGACCTTGCACATCAAAATGTGCTGCAAATTTAACAGGTGCTCAGATTTAACAGGTGACACTTTTCCCAGAGGCACAACATTTTCATGGTGAAGGGTCTCCATTTTAACCTAGTGGGACTGCTGCAAAGAAACTTTTTATGGCAGGATTTTCCTGGGGTTTCCTTGCCTCAAGGGAAGTAAGAGCCAATTCAGTTAAAAAAAAAATACAAAATCCATATACTTTCCCAGAGCAGTGCATAGAGCATGGATACCCAAAGTTCTGTTACTTCATGATTCAGGTTTATCCCACAGTGGACCAGAGATGAAATCTCCATGAAATGAACAGGAATTTCTCCTATAAGCTGAGGTGTCTTCTGCAGCATCCAACACTGAATTCACAGGAGTGTTATCAGAACAACAACAATTAAGAAATCAGTGTCTTGGGAAACACAGTAATGAGAATGACTTCTCAGTTGACATTTTTGAATGTGTGCAGTATAACCATTCTCAAACCACTGGGAGCCATCCAAAATTGCTTTGCTAGAATAAAGTTTCATCAACCCTTACACACCTTTCCCCCATACTTAAAAAGCTTTTGTCAGTTGTAGTAGCTCATGAATTTTGTAAATTCATGGAAGTAAAGCCAGAGGCTTTCCCTTGTAAGGCACTTTACCTAAGGCATGGTAGCCTTAGGGCATCATGAGACACTCTGTCTCAGGGAGAAAAGACTCCAGGGGTTGTGTAGCTCTAACCCAACACCATCATCACAAAAAGGGTCAGACCCAAACATTACTGTTTCCTCTGGGAGGAAAGCACAGCATGGCCCTGTTTCCCAGCCAAGGCAATTGTTTGCTACCCTCAAGGGTGCTCTCTCAGTGCCTGTAACATGGCACAGTCTGGCAGGACAGCACATGCCCCCTCCTCACAGAAGGCAGCACCACCATGCAGGAATTGCAGCCAGCTCCCTTTGCAGGGTCCTTTTCTGCTTGCTGAGGTGACTGAGGTGAGAGATTTGATCTGGAAAGTGTCCTACTTACTTTGAAGTCAAGGGAGAAGATTTTTCTAAATCATGATGCTTTTCTTTCTTCAGTCCAGTCTTGATTTACGAGTCATTAAAATTACCTTGATTTGAAGCAGGAACTTCTCCAATGTCTTTGATTTCCTCCCTCAAAAGGCTGCTCTGTTCCTTCAGGCTTGCACATAGCCTCAGAGGGCCCTCTGTTTCCAGCAGGGCTCACACTGGCTGAGCACATGAAAAGCAGCCTTGATGGTGGGTGGCTTTGTGCTGTGAAGTGTGACACCGACCTCCACCTTCCCCTGGCACTCACACCTGCTCCATATAATTCACATCATGCTCCTAAAAACCAGTTCAGAAAGCCCTTTGATACAAGTTCATCAAGGTCTCCCTCAGCCAGGGAGTACATGTCATTTACTCACAAGAGGCCAGTGTGCTCAGCACAATGGCTGTGGCTTTGCACCGGCAGGTTTCGGCTGAGAAGCAAACAGGTGTAACAACCCAGGCACAATGTGCCCACCACATCAAACACAGACACCTCCCGAGTGACAAACAGGGCATGGGAACCTTATAAACCTCTCTTTTTGAGAAACACAAAAATGAAACACAAAATGAGATTAAATATCTAGAAAACAAACCAAACCAATACAAAACAAAACCAAAACACACACAAAAATCCCCCCCCAAAACAACAAACACAAAAAGGAGAGATAGTTTCTGGATTGATCCTTCTTCCAGTAAAGTCAGTAGGAGTTCTGTTGTGTGTATCAAAACTCTCACAGAGTCCTCCTTCCCCCCATGTCAGTAGATCAGAATATCATTAAGAGAGAGCAGGTTGCTTTGTATAGAAAGCTGAAGGAAGACATGCCAAAAGGAAAGAGAGAAAGGAGGTGTTAAATTGTCCCTAAAGTTGTTTCACCAACCAAATATCAATTTGCAATACATACAGGATGACAGGAGTCTGACCCATATGTCCTGTGAACACAAAATAAGCCAATTACACAGATATTTAAGGACACCTGAAGTCTCAGCTGAAACTGATGCCAGTAGTAATTTGAAAAAGGATACAATTTTTTCAGAGTCTGGTGTGAGACAGCAGATTATATAGGTTTTTCAGAGAAGATGATTCAATGCCCTGTGAACAACAAATTAGAAATCAAAACAATGACTGACCTCAGATTTGCACTATAGGTTGCCTCTGGACTTGTAACTTGTTTCCCTTCCTAAAATATGTTCTCCTTGTTCAATTAACAGATGTTGGTCACTGCAAGATCTCATCTATTGTGCCATTAAGAATTATTTCTAACTGTTTATATCTAAAAAGACTCAAATTAAAACAAGGTAGTCTTAACCTTGGAGTTCTTAACTTTCAAGCTTCCAGTATTTATGAAAAAAATTAACTAGTATTTCTCAGGAGCTGGGAAGAAGGCATGAGGGACCCCCCCCACTACTCCATTCATTAAATGATTGTTGAATATTTTTTCCACTTTTCTGCCTCTTGTTTTCATTGCTCTACCTCTATCCTGTGCCTTTGCTCATTTAAATACCTTTCCACCAATTCTGCATCCCATTTCTCTCCTTTCCCAGCAGCTTCCAAATTCAAATTTCAAGGGGATCAAAGAATTTTCTCCTGATATTCTCTTCTGACTCCTCTTTCTCCCCTGTACCAGCAGTGCCTCAGCCCTTCAGTCAAGACTTTTTCTAAATAAATGAACCTATTTCTAAAACCAACCCCAAGTCATCTCCTCACAGGGAATGTGGCCACCCCTGCAATAGAGAATATTTGGCCAAAAAGCAAATCTGGTGAAATTTATCATTGTTTCTCAACTCAACCAAAGCAGAGTGCAGAACCTGGGCAGCCTTTGCAGTAGCTGGTGCCATTTATTGACCCTGCCTGTAGTTACAGGAGTCAATAAGAAATGAGCTGGTTGTACCCAGGCAGTTTTCCACTGACGTAAGGGAACACACACAGCTGGCTGAAAGGAGCCCCTTCTCTTTGATGGACATTCAGTAATGGATTTGCTGCACCTAAAGCGAAGTTTTATTTCAACACTTGTTTTTAAAAAGCAGCAACCTGTTGTCCACACCCCAGTGATCTGTGTAATTGAGTTCATGACATATCACAATGTTTACTAAGAAAGTGGCAGATGGCAATTATTGTGGTTGTTTGGGGTTTTTTGGGTTTATTTTTTTGGTTTGGTTTGAGTTTGTGTTTTGTTTTTAAAAAAAAATATTTTTTTTTTTTTTTTAGTTTTAAAAAAGGGCACATATGTATATAATGATTATGCTCAGGGTATTCCTGTTGAAAACAACTTTTGTTTATTGAAGGATATTAAAGCTTGTTTAAAAAACATGTCCTCCATGAGAAGAGTGACAGATGAAATTAACAAGCTCCCATAATATTTTACTTAAAAATAAGAGTCTGTGTGTTTTAAAAAATGCATTCCCAACATAATTTGTAATCTTTTCCTGGAGAGAGGACATAAACACTCTGAGGAAAGTGGCATTGCTCACAGGAGAGGGCAGTTCTCCAGAAAGAAGGGCTAGGCTTGGAAAAAGTAAAGGTTGGCTCTTAATAAAAAACTGCTGCTGAATCTCCAAGGGAGAGAGAAATAAGGGCAGCCACACATGCAGTTTTATGCTCATTGCCATCAGACTAGCAGATACAGAGGAAACAGGTCATAGGTGCAAGTGCCCATGAAGGATGGAGATTCTGAGGCCACATTTTAAAGGACAAAATCCTGAGAGGGAAGTAAGTGTCTCAGTAAATCCAGAGTGAAATTGCACAGTTTGCCCTGTGCTTGTCCTGGCTCTGCAGGTTAGTTACAGTGCCCTGCTTGAGAGATTGCATTTTCTTAGCAGGTCAAACTAAAAATGCTAGAGCCACCTTTCTAGGGGCCCAGATGTGGTCAAGATCTTCTAAACATGACAGGTTGTGTAAATCACACAGACCTTGGACCCCTCTGTTCCCTCATGATGCCAATGAGCTGCTCTTTGCCAGTCACTGGTTCATCTCTTCCTTCCTTCAGCCTCACTGGACAGAAGTGCTCAAACCCTTGTGGTTGTTTCCACTTCTCCCAGACCAGATTCCCCTTCCCTGTCTCACAGCAGCTGGGGAATGTAGGCAGACTCCCCAGGGATGCCTGAGGCAAGTACAGCACACTTGTCTTGGTGGCCACCAAGCAGCTCTTGTCAGTGACTGCTTTTCCACAGATATGCAAGAATGGTGCAGGTTTGGAGAAATTATTTGTACTCCAGAGGCAGATGGTTTAATAATAGTGGTCAGAAAAAAAATTTATTAGAAAAAACAAACCAGTGGAAAAGAATGTATTAACTAATAACTACTTGAGTAACTTGCTAGAAGTTGATTAACATGACCCTGTTGCATTTGAGCTATAGGAGAGGAGAGAAAAGGATAATGCAACATAGTTCTTTTTGTAATGGAGAAGCAAAAACACAGCTATATTTAAAGAAACACTACATTTACATATATAGGGCAGTTTGTGCAATACAAACCAGAAAAGGCTCACTGGTCCAAGAAGGCAACACCTCTTTGAAAACATGCTTTCTGCAAAACATTATGTAGGACACACACCCTGCAGGTGCATAACCATTGTTATAATTCCTTGTCCTTGAGCAGCCTGAGAAACCCAAGGCTTCAAGGCTGCTTTTTACCTGGTTCCCAGCAGTATCCAACAACATGACCCTTTAAGTGGCAAGACATTAATGGAATGCTTTCTACCTTGAGGATTCAAAATTAAATTACTATTCCAGTCTGTGTCTTGCAACACAGGATCATCATTTCCTGCCATGAGACCAGTGAAAGTAACTCAGAAAGCTGGAAGCAGATAAGATGGCAGTGAGAAGATCAGCCTTTTATTTTCCTTTAAATGATGCAGATGTAACAAAGTGTGACACTGTGTTTATGGAAACACCCCAGACTGACCCCACACCTGAGTGTGGGCTGGCAACAAGGGTATTTCCTTTCTATTATGAGGCTGGTGCTTGCTGCCAGTGCTGGTCTGCAGTGGAACACAGCTGTCTCAAAACTGCTCAGCTAAATCTCAAGGACCTTGGCCTTTAGAGTCCCTGTGCTGTATGTAGAAGGGACTAAACATTGCATCTGAATTAATACAAGCTTTTATGAATATTTGGTAACCTTTGTTCTCTTCTAAATGGAACAATTCACTGAATACTCGAGTTAGATAAATAAACCTTACAATCCTTGGAGCAAGACCTGTGGCCTGCAGTGAGTGTTTAGCCACCACCCAGGCAGAGTCAGTCTTCCATGGTTGTCTCTGCCCTCATAATTACACATGTAATTACTCTGAACCAGGAAGAGTTGGAACAAAGAGAGGACCACTTCAGGATATGCTCTAGTTACCTACTTAGGATGTTCTCCAGGGAAGTGAAAGCCACAAATTCAAATGTCCTTGAACAGTAAAGAAATACCAATGTTTTTATCTCCCCTTTCAGAAATTGGTGGCTAAAAAGCTGCTATCATCATTTCATTCAGCACCCATGCAGAGCTCTGTGGTAATTGTTAGAGGCTTGGAGTTAAGTTTTCAGGTCCCCTCAGGCAGCATACAGGTTTTGGGGATGTTTTTAGACAAAAGTATCTCAAACTGACATTAGGCATCTAAATCCTTTTGGAGAAAAGCCCTTTGCCTACCACTTGAGTCACACCTATTTCCCCCAGCTAAGACAGATGCTGCTACAGCAGGGCCTGAATAAAACTCAAAACGTTGATTTCCTTGATTTGACTTTTAGGGAACAAAAAATGGAGAGAACATGCCCTTCTTTCATTTCTTCTTTGAAACAGCTTTGCATTAAGCAGCATTCTTTGCTCCACTTAGCTAAATTCTACTTTCCAATTTTGCAGGCTAGCAATTGCTTGAATTGCCAAAAAAAGCTTTTTACTCCAATGAATGACTCTGAGACAAAGGCTGTGCTGTGCCCACCTGGGTCACTAGTGAGCAGCAAGTGGGTGCCAAGTACATGACAGAAACAGTGATCTGCTGGAAGAAGTGTAAACATAGCAGGAGAGATTGGCATATTCTTAATATTAAAAAAAAAGAAAAAAAAGGTACAAGCACTTTTGATATTATGCTTAAGGAAAAAAGTGACAGTGGGAGTTGACAGGGAGCAGACTGTCTGCCCAAACACTTCAGCAGCACTGAAGGAGAAGAAAACCAGAAGCTGGGAAAGCACCCAGCCTGTATCTGACGTGGCTGATGACAGCTATTCATCGTGTTTCAAAGCTGGACATCTGGGTTCTTGCTCTTTGCCACCATCTCAGGAACTCCTTCTGTGAAGCTTTGGTGGCTTATCACAGCTGCCAGGACAGCATGAGGACGTGAGGCTGACAGGACCACAGGACCTTTCTCCAGGAACTGTGAATGAAGTGCCAGCTCTGCTGCAACACTCCCTGCTCAAGCCTGGGGCAGTAAGTGTGCAGTTACTCACCTGCTCTTATTTGGAGACCAAAGGCCACTGCCTTGACCCAACCTGGCAGGTGTTACCTTGGTGTTTGCTGTTGGAGGGGACTCAGAAGAAGAAGATGGGTGGAATTGGGTGCTTATGAAGCTGAAAATAATTTTTAAAACACAAAAACCACCAAGCCTTCCCCCCAAAACAACAAAAAAACTTCCCACTCGCTCCACCTAAGTTGAGTTATTTGTGAATTTACATGAATGGAAACAATAACATTGAAACTATTTACCAAAAATATAGTGTGCTCTTTCGCTATTACAAAAACAAAGTCTTTTAGATGTCTGTATAAAAATAGCCCATGACATCAGTTCTGTTTTGCCTCAGCTCCAGAAAAAGCTGTGGATTACAAGGGATGCGTGTGGGGTTGGAGGTATTTTTAGGTTGCCTATTGGGGACTGTTGGGAGTAAAATCAGTACTAAATCTGTCTCAATCATACAGGGAACAAAATTCACTACAGGGGAAGGGGAGAAAGCAGAAGCGGCTAATTTCTCTCACACCATGTTTTAGATACTTCCCCTGCATCACCAAAGAGGGAGAGAGGAGCAGCAGCTCCCTCTGGAAGAGCTAATTCGTGTTTCCCTCATCTGACCTTTAAAAGAGCCCAGAAAGACTAAACAAGTCTGGAAGAATCCAGATTCTGAGGCTAAACAGCAAAAACTTTCCAAGGAGCCCCGAGAGCCACATGTTGCCAGCACCCGCACTGAGACAGTGGCGTTAGCTGCAAATACCCTGTGCCAGCTTCTGTATCTCCTCCTCCTCTTCCTCACCTTCTCCTCTCCCACAGAACCAAATTGCCTGTGACCTTTTGGGGGCTCCTTTCTGCCACATTCCTGAGCCTTAAGAGACTCAGATTTTCAACTTTTTGTCTGCAGCTGTAGTAGTGAGGAAGTTGGATGACAAATTCTGAAGCCGTGAAAAAGCCAGACTGAATAAAACTCGCAGCTACGTTTTCTTTTTTAAAAAGTACTGAGTCATTACATTACATGGTTTGTGATGTAAAGGATAGCACACAACACAATCCTGTTTCATTAGTGAGCAAACAACAACAGTAATAAGAAGACATCTTGTTAAAGCACTAATCTCCCATTAAGGGACAGCTGTGGGTTTTCATGGAAGATGTCACTCTGGGTACCAGCAGAAATCACAGTGTGTTCACGTGCAAGGTTTGAAGTCAATTTATGAGAAAGTATGAGCAGGTGGCAACTGCATTTCTGTTCCCTGCAGGAGGCTTCAAAATAATGAGGCATATTCTGAAAATTCTGTGGGTTTTTTTTTTTTTTAGATTATAGATTATAAATATTATTAAAATACAAGCTATAGGAGAAAGGCAAATTACTAAGGAAAGAGCTGCAGATTATTTTATCAAAGAAGAAACCTTGAACTAAGTGCTGTCTGTATATGTTTTTATTACAGTTACCTTATACATTTCTATTACAGTTAACCTATATATTTTTATGATAGCTACCTTCTGCATGTAGTGCTTAGCTGATGGGTTTACGTGCCAGAAACCCTGTCTGCAGAGAGAGCCCTTGTGCGTGCACACCAGATAAGAGCTCCTCTTTGTCCTGCTCTGTTATCAAGCCAGAGGTCCCAGTGCTGCCTGCTCACACACCTGCAGAGCCCAGGCCTGGGCAGCTGAGCTGTCTCCCCAGCACTCCAAGCTGTGCCTTGTGCTCAGGGCTGGGTTTTTGCTTCTGTTGACCAAATCTTTCTCGTGTAAGGCTCCGTGGAGCGTGACTCAGCCCTGCGGAGGGTAAGTGATGTCAAGTGCAGCCAGCAGCCTAAGAACAGCCTATCTGCTAAACCAGCCAAATACCTACAAATAAGGGAACAGCTCAAAGAAGTCTGGAATTCCCTGGGAATGAGTCACAGACACTAAACCTGCCCAAATTTAGCACGTAGTGTTTCCTGAGCTGAAGGAGGGCACCAATGTGAAACACCCAGAATTTGCAAAGGCAGCTCCGCCCTGGCTCTTTCACCTACAGATCCCAAGCACTTTGCCAAGTAGGTCGATATCATTACACTCCCTTCTAAAGCAGGGTGACAAGAGGCAGGGTGAGGAGGGGCAGCCTCCAAGCAAGAAGTGTGGCCAAGGGCAGAACAAAAGTCTCCTTTGTCACTCACCAGTGACCTTCCAGTCTAAAAGTCCAGATATTCTCTTTCGTTGGTGTGGGGAGGAAAGGAGTCTGTTTCAATTTCAGATTAGCGCTTTGAATCAATCATGCTTGGAATTTATTTAACCTAATTACTTGAATTTTAATTTTTTCCTCTTATCAAATATATACTAAAAAGCCCAACAACTTTGTAAGATAATCTGTTTAAACCAAAACCAGTCCCACTGTAATTAGTTCTTAGGTCCATGAGGCAGAGAGCCAACACTTGATATTTAAATGGCCCCATCCTCCCTTTTACCAAAATTCTGAATAAAATTTATAAGATCCTACTGCTGGCACAACAGCATTGAACACAGGGACTTTTCAGAGGAGACATTGGAAGAATCCATCTGTTCACATTCCCCAGTGAAAGGCTGATTTGTGAGCTTACAGGTTAATGGAAGCATAACAACATGCAGCAGAGCCATGACAGGAGCTGTGATGGGACAAATCACAACCTTGGCTTCAGAGAATATTCTATACCCTGCCCTGCCGTTAACCCCTCTTCTCACACCCAGACCTCTCTTCTGGAGCAGACTCCTCCAAGACCACTGTCACTGAGGAAAACAGAGAAATGCTATTGAGCAAGATGCTTGAAAGGTGAAGGATGAGTCTACTGTGTTTGTCCTCCTCAGCTGCTGAAGGTAGGAACACAGAATAATTAAACTCTATGTGATCTGCCAGCAAAATATTTAAATGCCACTGCTTTGTTTCTCTGAGTCCTTATTACAGAATCCATTGGTGTAGATGGTGGGAGATTGCCATGCCCAAGCAAGGTGCTCCATTATCTCCATGTTCCTTTGACATAAGTATTTCTCAGGAGCTTCACTGCTGCTCCAACAGGTGTTATCTCATGTGATGCCCAAAGTTTTCTTATTTATTTATTGTTTCCACCTCTTCCAGTCCGGATTCTTACATTAGACAAATTTCCCATCAAGCACTGATAATGCAATGGAAAAATCTCCCTGTGCTGCCTCCAGGAGAACTTCTGATTTGCCATCAACCTTATGGATAGTTTTACTCTGAGATTCCTGGGATGCAGTATTAACTACATCCACTCCAGCATTAGCTACACTATGTGATTCCTTCTGCTACAAAGATTAAGAGGAATGTTTCTTTTTAACTGAAAACTGAAGTCCATTTAGAGGGAGTCTCTGAATGAAAGCCATCTGAAAGATACTTGTTTCTCTAAACCATGATCACATGAACAGCACCACAGCTTGCTTACAGGGTGAAAACACGTTTTTTCTGCAATATCAAGCCCATCTTGCTGACAAGCAAGAGAGAGGGGGAAGCATCTTGTGTACTTGATGTTTTGTGCACCCACTAGCTAAGAACTGACAAAAAACAATTAGTGAAGTCCTTCCTTCAATCAGCTTCAATGAGGTTAAGCATATTTTTGCTGTTTAGAAATCAGTGGTGTTTTACACACAGTTTAATACACAAAGTAGGAGAGATACAAGCTTTGTACAGTCCAAGTTATATTTATGCTCTTACAAAAGATGGCTGTTCTTCCAGAGAAAGTTGTTAACATTAGAAAAGAGACAACACTTCCTCCTTTAATTACAATGAACAATCTGGTTTATACACCTGGCCATTATCAGTTGTCTCAGCTGTTATCTAAACACTGTTTATGATCTGAGATATATAACATATATTGTAGTATACCAATAAAACTAGATGAAGAGTCACACCTTAGACAATGCAGAGTTCAAGGACTTCACATTTGTCCATTGCTTTTATTGATAGTTGTGATGAACTAGGCCAGTCAGAACTTCAACCCTACACAAGGAATGGAAAAGCACCAGCATGGCAATCCACATGTTAATAATCACCATCTTTTGGGGTAAGATCATACAAAAAGGGGGGGAAACTGTCCAGGGAAGGGCCACTGCTTCTTTTCTCTAGTGCTTTCACTCTGCACTCCAAATGTTGCAAGCAAGAATCTCTAAGCTTACAGACCCCCTCACCCTGTGCCTGGCTCCTTTCCAGCTGGGGAAGTGCATCAATGCAGCAGGTAGAGACATGAGAAGGCTCAAAGAAATGAGGTTAACGGGAATGTTTAAACTCCTTCTTTACAGCTTCAAGCAACCCCTTGCTAAGGGCCTGAAACCAGAACTGCAGAACTTTTAAGAGCTTCTTTTGCATCATTCTCAGCCCAGAGTATTTATTCTCTGTCTTTGTCACAGAACACAGAAAGGAGAGGATCTTGCTGCTAGACTGACAAGGAAGCTTAAAACTCCACTAATTTCCAAAGGTTCTGCTGTGGTTCTTCCTTTAGGCAGTCCCAGGGCAATGGGGTTCTCAACACCACCTGCAAACAGGACACAAAGCTGCCTTCCTGATGGGATCCTTGGGTTGCTGCACCCTCCACCAATTCCCTGGAACTTCGTGGGCAGCTCTGAGGTGCTGCTAGCCTCTGGAAACCACCTCCTTTTCTAGTGCCTAGCAAAGGGTTTTCTTTGAAAATTGTTGTAATTAGCTAGCAGCTTAAGAAAAGGTGCCCTAAACGTTTCTCTGGGAAGTCAGAAAGTTCCTTATTGCTCCCTGATATCTGACAACCATTAAAATCTGAGCTCTGTAACAACCCAGGGCAGGGAAGTAGTATTTCCCTGTCCTCCAGGGCTTAGAAGTAGAGGCATGCCCAGCCCAGTGACACAATAAGCAAACATGGAATTTCCGGCCCTTGTCGGAGGGTTTAAAGATACAGGTGTTTCTCCTGGGGCTCCCCCTCCTCCCCACAAGCTGGGGCTGTTTTGGAGGAGGTAAATACACAACCCAGCTTTGAGATGTTTCTGAAATATTACCCCCTCCCCTTGCCTTCCTTCCCAACCCAAGTCACTCAGAAAAGGGCTTTGGGAACCTAGATTCAAGCTACAGGAGGCCAGTGTTTGGTGCAGCACACAGGACTTACCCAGGAGCTTGGCCTGTTGTATTTCTCTGTCATACTGCAAAGAAAATGGGAAAAATCCCTGTGTTTTCCCAAGCCTCACACCTCCTACAGCCTCAGCTGCCCTCCATGGCTGCTCACCCAAGGCAGGCTCTCCCCAGGCTGGGATGGGGAGCAGGGCAGGTACTCAGACCTGGGTCAGCTTTTGATCACAGAAGTCCTCCAAACCCCTGAACAAAGCATAACTGGCTAGCAGTAACAAAAACAGAAGAAACCCTGAGCACACTAAGGCAAATTTAAAAGAATAGTGTCTAAGTTAGTGTCAAGCTGTTATGAAATCCAAAGTGGAGAGCAACAACTCCCTGTGAGGAAAGCAATGGATTAGCTATTAAAAGTTTGCAACATGTGCAGTCAGAACTGATATCCTATTCTATTATGTTATGAACATGTTGGATCTAAAAAAGGAATAACTTTAAATGTTATCAGAAATATCTTTTCTTCATCCCCCTGTGCAAGCCCTGATAAGAAACACTGTGGTGACATTTGTTATCACTGCTTTTGTACATATCTTTTAGCAAGGACAATGACAAATTGGATTTTGACTTCCTCCTCCTATTTTGTTTAGATTCAACTTAAAGCTGCTACAATTTCATGTAGTTCAAACAAACACATGCTCTCACTGAATTAGCAGATTGTCTGTAAGAGGCTGAACAATAAATAATAATAATAATAATAAAGAACAATAAATAATAATAATAATAGTAAAGAACAATAAATCTGGGAGTGTTCCTTATCCAGAATGATTTCCCTAGAAATTTCTAGCAGGGTCCTCAAGCTGTACATAGTTTGTAATCAGATTGATGTGAATAGTCTGTAGTCAAAGTACAAGGCATACTGGATAAGTGTGAATAGCCTGAATTATCACAAGGAATAGTTTCTGAGAAAAACATTTCTACATCTCAGCTGCATGTTATAATGAAAAACCCCATTAAGAATAGAAGTTCATAACAGCTATATAAAAATTACAAGGATGAAAAAGAACAAAATAGTCAGAGAACAGAGTAACACAGGTCTATGAAATACATTTGGATCTTCAGTTCCTCTTACTCTTTCCATTTCAGGGAGGAAACAAAATGCACTCTTGTCAATTAATCTGCACATTTGGAGGTATTTTAGTGCATGCCTGAATGCAAGGCTATGCTAATAGGACATCATTTGGCTTACAAAAGTGTGGACTTAAAAGTTAAGAAATGGCAACAGGAAGATTGTCTTTGCAGTCTGAGACATCTCCTCTCACTTATGCAGGCATGCACACATCTCAGTAGGAGACTGCTTGTAGCTGTACCTCTCCAATCTTCCCAAAAAAGCTGCAGGCATTTGCTCTGGGAAAAAAAAAATAAAAAAAAATCTCCCTCTCCAACCCCAGGACTGTGGCTGCAGAGGTAGGGCAAAACCAGGCTCTGGGTGGGAGAAGAGTTATGGCACAAGGCATGGGAAGACAAGGGCAGCACAGGGCAAGAGCTAATCCCTCTGCACTCCTGGCAAGTCAGGGCAACTCCACCACCCAGTCCCAAAACAGAAAACCACACAAGGTAGATAATATTCACCCAGGTTTGGGTCTCCCCTTCCCCACCTAAATCACCAGCAGCCAGCCTGAGGCATCACTGTGCTCCAGCTGCCCTTGCAGCTCTTGCTCTTGCAGATCTGTCTTCCAAGAAAAGTTATTTTTCTTGTATGCTTCCTCATGGTGTTGGCTGAAGGGTCGAAGGATTGTGGGAACTGCATCATGGAAAAAAAACAACAGATAAAAGGAAGGGATAAATGGGAACATTATGAAAGCAGTAGGCCAGATACATGAAAATTCCAAGGTGGGTCTGTTAGTAATTTGGAATGCATTTCTCATTTAGGAAAGCTGGTACCAAGAGCTGCAGATCATAGGTGAATCACCAGGTATTTACTGGAGAGAAAGGGGGGGCAGTGGTTGTCCTGGCAGCCTTGCTGATGTTTTTCTGAAATTGGAATATGCACATAGCAATTCTTTTCTCCTTATCTAGTCCTCAAAACTTCTTGTAAGTATGCATGCTTGCAAGTCACCCCAGGTTAGCTTTGTCAGAATAACAACCAGTCATTTCACATACACAGGTCTGGCTTTTCTGAATTCCCTTGAAGGTGGAAAGCTATTAAGTTGACATGTTTTTCTCCATGTGATTCCCCTAGTATGGCTTTGTGGTGGCATGATGTCATACTTAACCACAAAAGACCATGATCTAATATACCATAACTATTAAAAAAATATAGTGTCCAAAACATTGGTTTCCAAACCTCACAGGGAAAATATTTATGCCATAAAACTTCTCAGCTTTTCAAAGAAAAGGGCCCTGAAAGATGACATTTAAAATACCATATGGTATACTTGGTGAGTAGGAACATTAAATGGGTGAATTTGCTTTTTTTAATTATTATTATTTTACAGAAACATTTGGTACTTCTCTAGAATATAGAAAATATTCTAGAGACATGAAAGAATGTTCCTTTCAATGTCCAGGTCTCCTTTTTACCACTCTGGCAGTTTAGCATTTCTGGGGCAGTATAAAGCAGCCTCTGGGTGAGAATCCAGTTTGAGCTCATTTGCATCATTTGCATGTCAATTGAAAAAAAGACTTATAGGAAAGAATATGAAATTCATCTGCAGCAAAGTGATGGTGGTGAGGGTAAGGCAGCAGAAGGTACTTGCAGGACAATGTGAACAGTCAGGACACTGTGAAGGGACAAAAGTATACTAAAAAAAACCCAAAACACCTATTCTAAAAAGACAAACACTTCAAGACAAACTATGGCTTCATTCCCACATTTGTCTAGGGAAGCTGGCAGTCCCTAAGAGGCAGGGCAAGGGCTGGGATTTCCCAGGTCACATGCAGAACTCCAGCCTTCTCCCAGGCATGGGGCACAACCTCTGAGCAGGAAAGGTGCTTAGAGCTTTCTGTTCTCTAAGAAAATTTTAATAACATCACTGACTAAATTAATTCATTCTTTGCAGAGCAAGAAATACAATCACTGCTACTACAGGCAATCTTCAATGTATACATTTCCATTTCCCCCTCCTTGCTGTGAGTCAAAGAAAGGCTGTTGCTAATTTGTCTCCTCACTGATGTCTCACAGGCTTTGCCAGCATGATGTTCCTGAAGCTGATTGTGGCACCCCAATGGTCTCAAATCCAGAGGTGAAGGCATGGCAGCACCAGGGGTTCCTGGCTGCAGCTCAGGCTTGGCTAGATCTTCCTGGGGAGCAGGTATTCCAAGTGAACCCTTACTGTGGTCTGACCCCAAGTTCCACATCTGGGCTCATTCAGACGGATTTGGACCAGAGCTGCATGTTTTGGGACAGCTCCAGTTCACTGGGCTCTGCCTCAGATCTGGCAGGCGGAAGTGTGGGCTGCAAAAGATGGGAAATCAGTCTAAAAATAAGTATTTCAGTAAAAGTTTGTTTTTCAGCTCTGTTTTTCTGCCTTACACGCTAGAAATGTTGGGCAAGTGGTTTTTGGTACCAAGAGCTGCCTTTTCATTAGAAAAGAATGTCCCCACCAACCACATCCCCATGTAAGGAAAAAGCAGCAACTTACTGGTAAAGCTGTTAAGTGGCAAGGCAGAATTACACTCTCTGTTAAGCCTGACTGTCATTTCAGCAAGGCTTTGATGGTTTGGGCAGCTCCTTACCGGGAGTGACGTACACACGGGGCTCAGCACGAAAATCACTCACTGCTGCTGAGAGCAGGAGCCTCACCAGGCTGCCAGGCAGAGCCTCTGCTCCCTCCCAGTCCAGGTGGTTGAGGTCTGTGTGTTTACAAAAATCAGAGAAAGCGTGGGATGGAATTCTTCTTCATTAAGACTGCAGCTGGGGTCGTGCCTTACGGTTTATTGAAAAGCCCAGAAAAACTAACATTTTGCCCTTATTATGTTTGGACTGAAGGAGGAATGTCCCCTTGACAAAATGGATGAATGGGGAGTGTTATGGATAAAGGTGAAAAAGTTTCTCTTACCTTGCACAGAAAGTGTGCCATGTGGTGGCTTGACCTGCCAGCTGAGGGAACTCATAAGCTGTAACCAAAACTTAAAGGCTCACAGGACAACAAGGCAGTCACTGCTGCATATTTGTAAGAAAAAATAAATTTGCTATTATCCACATATATGTATGTCCTGAAAATAAGAAAAAGATGGAATAGTTTTTATTCTGCTTTTGTACACAAATTCTGTTTTTTCTAATGGAACAATCTCAAATTCCAATACCTGGGGAAACAATAAGCAAAACGAAAAGTTTGGGAGATACAATGTCCAGACACAGACAGGATTTTGGAGGATGGATTAATCTCCTGTTAAAAACAAAACCAAATGCTGAACTCTTTAACCCAACCACAGTATCCTGCTGATTCAAGAAGCCCCTCCATTCAAGGAATGTAAACTCTGCTATGACAGGAGCTGAGAGCTCTCTTTTATGGGGAGCAGGAAACTTTTCTAAAAGGCCAGTTTATGACCTGGTTGGAGAGCTGGAAATAATTAAGTGTTCTTGTCAAAGGTCAAAGTCATAGGGTTAAATTCCTAGGAACTCAAAACAACCCTCTGTGACTATGCCAAGACTGATCATCTGGCCCTTTTCTGCCCACAATGGGCAGGCAGTGAGCAGCCTGGGACAGGAGTGAGCCATGCCTCAGTTATCTGCTCTTTCCAATTCCAAGTCTGACATTTTTAGACTCATCACACGCTTGTGGTCTAAAAAAGCACAGCCGAGGTTAAAAAAATAAAAATAAAATCTGGAAATAAGAATTGCAGCCAAATGACCTATTTATAGGCAGACGAAATATGAGCTAAATGACAAATGAGGATCCTGATTCATATTCTACTTCTGATGCAACCCTGCTCGATTTGATGGGCCATCAGACTCTGCAGGAAGAACTGGCCCTTGGGGAGATGTCACACTCTGCTGTGTACACTAAAACTGCAGAATTGTCTGTACCCACAGGGATCTTGCTGCTTACATTTGAAGCTGTGCATGGTGTTATTACTGAGCAAAGCTCAAAAATGTCATGAGGGGGAAGAGGGGAGTCACTCATTCAGTGCTTTTCACCAAAGATTGACATCAGAGAGCAACAGACTGTCTCCCCTTGTGACATTTAGCTGGAGCACAGTGCTACAATGAGCTGCCAGCACCTCTAAATCAAGTAATGAGCTAGTCCTGGTGAGACTGTCCAATGCACTCAGCAGGCTGAAAGCAGAGGCAAGAGGAGAGCAGAGGTGGAGAGGACCAGACTTCCTCCACAAACTGTGACAAGAGAAACACACTGCCCTGGGAGTCGCTTTCCCCATTGCTTCTCACTCAAAATCTTTCGCCCTGGTGCCTCCAAAAATATTTGGCTCTTGCTTTGAGTATCTTTTTAAGACAAAAAAATTGTCCCAGAAATCCTCAGCTCTAATTGCAGTCAAATTGTCCAAGCAGATTTTCCTTCTACACCAGGAGAGCAGAATTACAGTTTTGCTCCAGTGCTTTAAGCTCAAAATCATCTCTGCTCAGCCTTGTGCAAGGAATTGGTTTGTCCAAAATCCCTTACTTCAGTCAAGTCAATCCATCTGGTATCAAATCACTCCTTTAAAGATCAAGGTCTCAGATTGGATCTGAAATGTTCACAAAACTTGGTGGACATCTTGCTTCACAACAGGATGAACTGAGATCAAATTATAAATATTTCTGCAATTTTGGGACAGATCAGGTCCTGACACAGTGGGATGAGTCAGACTCTATTGAAGATGGCCCTTCTGCTTGTGTCTCTTCTCAAGCTGTGGTTCTGCCAGTCCTGAAGCAGTCCTGCTCCATCAATTCATTCTTATTCATCCCCCTCCTTCCTCCCTGTTCAAATTTCTAAACCTGAAGAGCAACTGAGACCATCCGGTGACCTTCTGCACTGACTGTTCTGTCTTTTGTGAATCTAAATTGGTTTTCCTTGCATGGGAACATCCAGGATCTACCCTTTGACCTTCAGCCTGAGGTTGTGTATTAGGAGTGAGAGAGAATGGAAAAGTGGCATTTGACTGTCAGCATTGCCAAGAAATATGAGCCATCCTCTACTAGGAAACAGTCTGTTTGTGCCTGGAAATATGGGAAGTGCCAGACTTGCTTAGAAAGAAGGGTCAATATCCTGTCCCTGATGCTAGCCAGCACCAGATGCTTGAGAGAAAGGTCTGAAAGCCTGCAGCTGGGCAGATATGGGATAATTCCATTATTATCTCCCTGCTTTGGGGAGCAGTATGGCAAGCATGGACACAAACATGGACACAAACACAGACACGTGCATGCACACTGGAAACCACGTGCCTCAGAGAGCATTTTTCCTGGGAATATTGCAGCATTCTGTGTCAAGTCAAGTATTTTTAGTGCCCAATACCACAGCATCCAACAGACCTCAGGGACCTGGCATTGTTAAGGAAGAGAGTGAATAAGGTACAGGATGACGAAGATTGAGGAACTGTATTTAGCTCTTGGGTTTCCATAATCAGTGGCAGCTAATAAGTCAACTTAAAACAGCCACTCAAAACAACCCTGTGCACATGCCCAGGAGCTAAAATGCCATCATTTTGCTAAAGAACAATGTTGTTGAAAGGAATTGCAAACCCTTCACCCATATTCTACATGTGGGCATATTTTATAATCTGAGTATATTTTTGATCATGGTTTAGGGCCCTTTTCCTTCCTTCTAAGGTCAACTGTTAGGCTTCTAGATTATTTTAGGCAAATGGTCAATGGTGCTCAAGTCTCTAAGGTATATTCAGCTTGCAGTAATGCTCCTTCTAGTCCCTACCTACTGGAAGGGAGATGAAGTGGGACCAGGCTAAGCTTGGATATGTTTCTACACTGCCCTGAGCAGATCACCCTTTCTACCTATGATTTAATAATGTTGGACTTTACTTTTTTTTTCATAATGACACTGATTCACAGGGAAAAAAAAAAAGGTTTTCTTTGTATCAAGCTGCAGCTGGGGATTTGATGTGAGGTTTGTCAGGGATTCTGGAAAGCTACTGGAATAGTCACTGTGGATTTCCTGGCCCAATTTCTTTCTGTGTTTTGAGTATATCTGCTGTTACATAAATCTGATGATTATGAAAACACTACACTGCTTGATACCCACAGCTGAGATGAGAGGGGGAGGAAGAAGTTTGTGCTGACCTGTAAGTGAATCTTGTTATTGATACAGTTGAGGAAAACAGGTCTCAGCACACTTTGCTTATTTAATTAGTATCTGTTTCTAAGCCTCAGCTGTCCCACGGAATTCTTTCTGTACCACTAATTAAAACACATAAAATTGTACAGAGCTATAAGATGATAATCCACATTATCTGATACTGCTGCTATTTGATAACTCTTCAAAGTACAAAGCAACCTTGACCTTCCTAATGGGTTTTACTCAGAAAGAGACTCAGCACAAAGGGATAACTCTGCCTTCCAAAACCAGTGGGCATAGAAAATAAGATTGCAATTTCTTGGCCAAAAAAATTGTGTTTCATTGGTATTAGTGGAGTAAGCTATTTTTAGTTTCGTTCTGAAGTCTTTATGAGAGGCCTCTCTGATTCAGTCCAAAACACAAAGTCCTCCTCCCTAATCTGGGGAACATTGTACCCTTTCTCTTGCAATGCATGCTATTGAACAGCAAAGAATAACCTCATGGGCAGGTTCTTCTGGAAAGGTTTCTTAAATAAAAGCACCTTCTATCCTCCCTCACCCTTTGTAGATGCAGTTCCATACAGAGTTTAGCAGTTCCTCTGCAAGCAAAGAACAGCCAGGGCTGAGTTCCAGGATTAACTCTCTCCTAGGACTGCTCTGTGTGTGTCACATTTTGCCCTCACTTCACAGCAGGCAAACTTTCTTCCCTTTCACTTTCTACTCCTCCCCATCCTTCCCACAAGGGCAGACAACCCTGCTTCTTTTGCTCAGGCAGGGCATAATTTAAGAGAAACATTCTCTAGATACTGCTAGTTCCATGTGGGAAACTGCCTGGCCATGTTGTGCAAAATTAATCCTATGAAAATTAATTCTGCTGGCTCAAGGTGGCAAAAAAAGTGTTGATGGTTACCCTGGCATCGACAGAATTAATACCAGAGCAGGCCTTGGCAGCAGCATGCTGTAAGAGCATGGAATCAGCATAAACCCTGTGCTGCAGGTTTTGGCTGACTGGCCCACTCATCACATCCAAATGTCACCCCCTGATGATGATCAAGTACATACTGATGAGTGGCTGCTCTGCAGAGTCTTGCAGCAACAAACATGGTACTGGGTGCTGTGGGGTCCCAGCAGGTTTGGCAGTGCCATCCACCACTGCACCTCTGCACAGGGACTACAAGAGGGGAAGGCATGACTCCAGCTTCTCAGATGTTTTCTGGCCTGCCAGGCAGAAAACCTTCCTCACACCAGGCCATGGCATGGTATTTCAGCCAACTGTGCCCCATCAGGCAGAGACAGATGCCCAAGACCCCTCTACATGGGATCCTGAGGACACCAGCCCATGTCAACTCCTAGCTGCCCCATGGGTGTTCTTCAAGTCTGATGTGTCCCTGCAATACCAGTCCTCAACAGAAACACCAGTTTGCAACCAAGAAACCTCTCTTGATGTCTTGGTGCATCTTCCTTTCCCTGAGGAACACAGTCCAGCACGGTCCCTCACCCTCCTCAGCTAGAAAAGCCAAGCCAAGCCAAGCCAAGCCAACCCAGCTGGTTCAAGGAAAGTTTCCTGAGCAGCTCCACAAAACTGTTCAGCAGCAGCTGCCCTGTAACTGATCCCACCAAGCTTGGTGGGACAGGCCTGGGCTTTCCAAAAAGAGCCACCTTAGGATATAACAGGAGAAATGAGGGGGCCTTGCTGGCTCAGAGCCAGCACAGTGCTGGATCTGAGGATGCTGTTCAATATGGCCAATCCTTGTAGCTGTAAAGGAATAAATTGCTACATAAAGTCATTCTGCAGTCAAGCAGAGCCTCAGGAACATGGCAAAAACAAAGCCTTTTTCCACTCCAAATGCTCTCCTATGGAAAAATCAGGGTGCTAGTTAAATGAAATTATCTGTCATGTACAACTAATAGAGAGTAAAATGTAACCACTTGGTAATAAAATACTTTACATGCTCCCAAAATCAAAAACATTTAATCAAAACACTGTAGATTTCAATATGCAGCCCATCTCAGTGTTTTCCACCCCAAATGTCTAAAAATGTCAAAAAAAAAAAAAAAAAAAAAAAAAAGAGTGTCTGTTTTAGAGGGACCCTTCCCCTTCTTATTTTCCTATTAAATAGTCAGGATCATACCACTGTTTTGGTGTTAACAGTAAAATAAAGAAGTCATATAGGCAGTTCAGAAACAACTTTTTCCCTGCTTGAACATTCATGATAAATCACACATTGAAGAAATGGGGAGATATATGATTGTGGAATTTCTTTTTTTTAACTGAAAAAAAATAGAGATAATTGCTTTCTTCTGATCTTGATATAAGTCTTTTTCCCTGGAGACTGCAGGAAGAATTTCCTGTATTTTCCCATTAGCAATGCCCCACTCTGCTTGATGCCCTTCTGGGCACTCCATTCTCAGGGGCCACATTTGCTGGCATGCCCAGGCCCTGCCCTTCTGCCTTCCAGTTTCCTCCCTAACTTCACAGAGCTTTAGGAATTAGGTGGCATAATGGACAAGGAAGGTAAAAGGCCTTAGTCATGTAAAGTTTTCTTTTAACAAGTGAATGTTCTTCATGCTAAGGAGATAATGTGAAATGGTTCTCTTAAATTCAGAGGATGCCCCTGAAGAACATCACTCCCTCAGTGCTCCCCATCCACCTCCTTATAGCCCTCATCCTTCTCCCTGCCAACTGAGTCCTGCCCTAAGGATTGTAATACCTTTACTAGGAGTTAAAGAATAACTATGCCTTTTGTTATCTGTACCATTTCCATACTCTAAATTGATTTCTAACTTTTACCAAGCCTGGAAGTTCTTAAATTACAGAAAAAAAAAAAAAAAAAAACAACCAAGTATGAAAACATCAGTGCTCTGTTCTAAACAAAGCCCAAATGCATTTTCCTCACTTCTTTACAGCAGCACAGTGGTAGCATTGAAGCTATTGCCAAAGCATAACTTCACAGTGAGTAGCCATTATGTGCAGTACCCCATTGTGTTTTTTGGGAATGGGAGGTATGAACTTTCCTCACATGAACACATAAAATGTGAATAATGAAGATACTTGCAGGTATGTGCTCTAAGAAGAAAAACATGGTTCCAAAAGCACTGCACATAACTTTTATCCCTGAGAGTGATTAAATGCAGATGGCCACCAGGAAAGCTGGGTTTCGCAATAGCAATCATATAGGATCCTTCAGACTATTTGGCTAGTAATTTAAGTTAGGAAAGCTATTTGCAGAATGTGACCTCTGGAATGCAGTTATTCCAGGAAGATGTAACATATTATCAAGGAGTGAATTCCAGGACTAAGTTATTTCTGGAAACAATTGAACTATGACAAGAATATTTACAACTAACTTATAAAATAAAAAACATTCAAATATTTGACAAGGAGTTTATTTACAATGAAGAGTTTCTGCAGATCTCATTAGTTTCTGCTTAGGAGAGAAATAAATGGACAGAGATTTGGAAATGATCCTGTGTGCTCATTTACAAGATACATACCATTCCCATTAATTTTAAACAATGGGGCAATAAACAGCAAAGGCTAACAAGACACGCAACCCACAAACTGCTGCAAATGCCCTGCTCAAAGCTCAGCTCTGAGCAGGAGTTCTCCATTCCTTCACAGCTGGTCTCCATATGAACCAGCAGCTCAGTCCCAACGAGGACTTTTACCCCTGTCCAAATAAAACCAAGGCAAAGGTAAGTCAGAGCAATGGCACTGCAGCTCTTGGCACAGACACACAGACCTGTGCAAGCACAAGGCACCAGGAACAGGAGGAAAGTTCTCACATACTTCCTGTGTAAAACTGCCCACCAACTAAAAAGCTTTTGCTGTCACCACCAGATATTGTAGACTGCTGCAAACGAGGACAGAAGATTGGAAAGGATTTTCCAACCCCATGTGATACAATTCCTTTCCATCTGCACCTTCAAAGGAGGTTTGCTTTTTATCTCACCAATCTCTCATGGCTAGAGGTCTCCTTTCAGGGCTGACAAGAGCATTTGAGATCCATTTATTCTCATGTCAGAGTTCTTCTTCAGCCTTAACAGCTTTTTTTTTTCTGGGGTGTATTTGCTGAAGTTTCTATAAACAGCAATTGTATTCCCGTGAAGCTTTTGTTTTGCAAAGCTAAACAAACCAATAAGCATTTTAATACCCTTTCCTAACAAAAAAACAACCCCTAATCATCTGCTTGATGAACCTAATGACCTCTCTTGGCATCTGTCCCAGTATGAATTGATTTTGCTTGGAAGTAGGTAACTAGATTTCTAGATAACATCTTGTTGGTGCTTTACAAAATTGCTCTGATATTTCTATGCCCTGCCTGGCAATTTAATTCCCTTTCCTTAAGGGCAGGTCGTGTTAGTGACCTCGGGTGGTCTTGTGATCAATTAGTACACAACTGGCACCCTCCCATCTTTCCTTCCCCTCTGTACACAAACCAAGGGCAGTGACTGCACAAGTCACATTCAGGCTGACACAGCAATTCCTTCCTCTAAAGCTTCTCTTGCCCCCTACACCAGCCTTGGCCCAGAAATGCAGCTTTGAATGGATGAAAGGTACTTGACCCAAAACAAAACCTTGCCTCTGAACACCTCCCCTTGTCAAAAACCCACAGACCTTCAATGGGTGCCACCTCTACACCTGTCTCATTTTGCCTGCCCTGCACAATGTTGACACTTCTCCCTAAAAAGGCCTCCCAACCACCCTGCTCACCCCTGTCTTGTCAAAACACAGCACACAGCAGCAGCCTCTGCACTGCTCAGCCATCCGTGGAGTCAGGTTTTATACTGCCCCAGGGCCACCCCTGGCTGGTTTTCCTAGCACCCACAAAAAAAAAGTGCTTTACTCCCAGGTAGCCTCTATTGCTCTGTCCTCTTCCTACTGCACTAAAAAATACTGGAACAATGCAACAAACCCTGGCTCAACACCAGTTATGCACTTCATTATTTTAGGGAGAACATTTTGGAGTAGCTAAAGATAATCCTTGGGTTTTATGTTATTTACTTAGGTGAGTGTTGAGCAATCTAACCTGAGCACAGATAAACAAAGTATCCCAGAGCAATTTTAGCACAATAATCTACGTGTCCTGAGAGAAAGTCATGTCTCAGGAGCTCCCAGTTAGAAAGCAGTAGGAAAGAGGAATTTGAAGTACATCTGACTGTACATTATTAAGCTGATTATTTCACAGTACTTACTTCTATTGTTTCTTTTGATTGCAAGCATCCCAAAGGCAAGAGGTGCCTCAGGACCCTGAGGACAGCTGAATTGGATCTATCAGGCTCATTGCAATGGCTCAGTTTGTGCTCTACCTTCCCTTCCCAGTGATCCCAGATAAGCCTCAGAGAGAATTGAGAGACACACGGGCTGCCCGGTTCAGTGGCGATTGCTGTGCACTGCTGGCACTGCTTGCTGCAAACTTCTGCACCCTGGCACTGAGGTGCATCAGGAAGGGCCCAGTTTCCCCATTTATAACCCAGCTCTGTGTCATGCAGCACTGCTACTTAGACCATGCTCAGAGCCCACCTCTTGGATGTGTATTTTCAGTTTTGTAAAACACACCGGGAAGCCACAGCTGTCTTTTCCCCTCAGAGCCACTGCTTTATTGAGCATCCAAACCAACAGAAGTTGGGAATACTCTGTTTCCACTGGGTGAAAAATATATCAAGTGCTTTGTGCTACAGCCTTCTTAGCAAGACACAAAAGTCTCCAAGTTGTACCCATTTTCCAAATGTAGTGTCAAACCAGAGATGGGACCAGATCTACTGTAAAAGGCTTCTTCTGGCCCATGAATCATCCAGCAAATCTCTAATGCCCTAAGCACAATTTGAAGCAATTATAGCCTCACTTGTAAATCTATTGAGATTTATCATTTCATGTAATTTTGACATAAACCCTGGTTTTGGTACCTGCCAATGCTTCAAGACAACTTCATTCCCTCAGCAAAGGTATTAACCCAGTGTGGCAAAATGAGATGGAGGCAGTTTGTATGCCTGGTTTCAGTATCTATATTTGGGATATTTTAACACAGATTCTTGTTGCAATGAAATAAGAAAAGATTTTTCAGAGTGTTTAGTGGAGTCAGAACCAAATCCCCCAAACACTGATCTATTTGAAATAAAAGCTTTTCAGAAAAACCAATAGCAGCTGTTCCCAGGATTTCATTGATACACACTGATGCAAACACCCACAAAATATAATTCCTATTTTTGGGACCAAGTCTCACCAGTTCTTTGCTCTTTATTGATGCCATTTTCCAAGGTTTGTACTGAGGATCACTTCAAATGTATCCATCTAATGTAGTGGCTAGGGGAGAGGAAATAGCTTTAAATGATGTTGAAAAAAAATACAAGCCAAAAGTCAATCCTGACATAAAGAGACTCTGCAGTTGATAGTACCAAGGAGAAGAAGAGAAAGAGTGTATTAAAAACATGCCAGAATTTCTTACCAGAGACCACACTGCACAGCAGAGCTGGGAAAAGAGCCTCAAGCTTTTTAGCTTTCAGTCCACTGCCTTAACCTTCTGTACCAGTTTTTATCTTACACTGGGTTGGGACATCCACCTCTTCCTGAGCATTTATTCTGATTGTGAGCTTCATCATGGGTCAATTTACATCAAGACATAGAAAAATTGGACCAAAAAAAGCTAATGAGTAAAAGCAGAGGCTTGCTCTATTAAGCTTGATTAGCTGAGCTGCTCCAGTCTACAGCTGAGGGATTGCAGACCCAGTCTCAGGGGGCACAGGGCTAGACAGGACTGTGTGCCATGCCAGCCACATTCCTGAGGCAGTGAAAATCGGAAAGGAGCAATTACAGAAGTCCCTGAGCCTGCTGTGTCCTTTTGTGCAATGTCTGTTTCATGTCATGTCTCATGCAACAACTGGGCTGTGTAAAAGCAATCTGTGTAAAACTATCTTTTCCTGAGGAACTGGGGTGCAGATACAGAGACAACTCTGGGGGCTGAAGCTCAGACAGAACCTGATGAGTCCAAAAATTACAAGACACTAATTACCTCAAAGGGGGCTATAAACATTCAGATTCATGGGGTTGTGGAAAGATGGTTTGGCCACAGATGTATCTAGAAAAAAAGAAAAAGTTGGCCACTGGACTTTGGGGAAAATTTTTACAGATACTGTTTGAGAAAATAAATGGGTCTGTAGAACCAATGTTGAATAGGAAAAGGATTTCTTTTAAATGAGGAACACTCCAGAAATTTTGGCCAAGCAGCACTGTAGGCAGTAAGAGAATAAAAGAATTAACAGACAGCAAATCATTCAGTAGCAAAGCCACTGTTGCTTATACCAGGAGTCCTTCTGTGAGGCAGAGGTTCTGTGAGCCAGAAGCACAGCAGCAGCTGAGGTTTCTGATGTGGATGCACTCTGAAACAAGCTGAAGCTGCCTGAAAGGAAGGGTCTGTTTGCTTTTGGTGTTTGAGCAACACCTTGCTGGTGTTTCTCACCAATTCTGTGGACATCAGGAAGGATTGCTAAATTTCTCTTTTAGATCAAGTAAGCTTGCAATTTCTTATGAAACCAATTTTTTTTTTAAAAAAACGGATTTCATACACAGAAGAACAAACTGACTTCCATGTCCATTTAAAATAACAAGACACACAGCTGGCACCAGTCTGGACACACAGCATCAGTTTGTTCAGCTCTGAAAATGAGAAGCTGGAGTGAAGGCTTTGACTTGAAAGAGATAGGAAAACCTAAGTCATATTTTTGTGCTCAACAAATTGTAGCAAAAGCATCTGGTTATTCCTCTTCATCTAAAGTTAACTTTTCATTTCTGGAAGAAGAAAGGTTCTCAAACATGTTTCTTTACATTTACTACAAGATTTCTATTATTTGACTTTTCCAGGAGCATCTATCCACATCTCAGCTGGAATATCCTATTTGATATTACAGCTCAGAATTTACAAACCTGTGATGAGACTTCTGAGGATCTGACAAATGCTTCACCTCTCCACTGACACAGAAAACAGCATTCTGCTCAGTGCAGCAGAATTTAATATAAAAAGGGTTATAAACACCTACAAAAATATAAATTATTTTCACCAGTAAGAGACATCTTTTGTCAATATGTCACAGTTTGCCCTGAGAACTGGGCAGGTTGAGAAAATAATACTTTTACCTCATAAGAATAACAAATCCAGCCTGTTCAGGCCTGAGGTAGTCTAACCAGTTGGATTTTCTAAGGTTTTCAAATGCCTGATGACCTTTTCTGCCTCCTCTGTTAATTTGGAGTAACACACACTTGCAGCCCAAACACATGGTTGTGACTCCCAATTTTGCTAAGGAAGGTTCATTTCTGCAGGGAGCAGAGTTTCCAAACACAGCCCACAGTGGCAGTGAGGAGTCTGCAGGCTCTGGGTCACCATCTAACAAGGAAAAGGTGCAGACAGGGGAGAGGTCCTTGCTGCTAAAGCTTGGTGTCTGTCCCTGTTTCTGCTGCAGCAGTGCAGCACAGATTGGATCACAAGCCAGAGAGCTCAACTAAAGGCTCTGTGGCCAGGTTAAAACTGACACTAATCATTTTGGGATGCATGGTCATACCTATAAAAGTAGAAGCTGGTACCTTAGCCAGGCTGCTGCACCTGCAGAGGTGATAACCTCTGGGCCAGGGCAAGGCAGGCAAGATGTTTTTTTAATTCAAACCTGAATGTGAAGCCCCGATATTGCCAACCCAAAATGAATTAGCAGCCATGGAGTAGGAGCTGCAGCCAGCTTGGATCACAAAGCAGAAGGAAAATCCAGTCTTAGGAAGGAGACCAGCATGACCATCTACTGGACATTAGTGCCTTTCTCCTGAGTTAATTAGATTTTCCCTTGCCTTGATCTGACTTTTCAGAGCTGCAAGGCTCATTTTTAGCACTCTAGCAAGGTCAGAAAAATCCTCAGGAATTTGAACTACCAAGTAAATGATGATAAAGTGAAATTATTACCCATCATAGCTCCACCAAATTTGGGGACTACAAAACAGTCACAGATGACCACTGGACTCCCTGTGGACTCTCTGATTTGAGGAGCTCTCAGCCCAAATATCTGACAGACCCTGTCGAAACAAGGCTTGCCAAATGAGAGGAAATAAAGAAACCGGAAGAAAAACATTTGTGGTTTCTCTCTTTTACAAGAAAAAAAAAAAACCAACCAAAAAAGAGGGGAGACTGGGTAAAAATGTACTCCTACAACCAAGCCTTCTGTATGGAGCCAATGGGCAGGTGCTTTTTCCTTGGATTACACTGACCCACCAAGGACAGGAGAAACCTGATGGGAAGGGTCAGACGAGGAAACCAGGAGCAGCTTTCCCTGCAAGGTAAGTGCTGCCTAGCAAACCCTCTCTGTTTTGTTTGCTGGTGCTCTGGAGAGGAGCTACTGTCCAGTAGCTGAGCCTGAGCCTGCCAGCCTATGAGCAACCTGGTCCCTCTCCACTCAGATGTGCAGCAACCTTCGTGAATTTTTTATCATTTGATTTGAAGTCTGTGCCTGTTAAAGGCCAAATTAATTGGTGTTTTACTCTCATGGGCTTTTTTGTTAAAAGAATGTTTTCTGTGTGACAACTGACCATTGCAATTTAGCTCCTCTGTCTATTTGGATCCTGGTAAGCTGCTCAATGAAGATGTGTTTCGTGTGTAATCAGGGAAGTCCTGCCCCATTTCCAAAGGCAAATCAGGAAGTTGGCTGGTAGCACTGAATTTATTTGCTGTTCCTGTTTGAAAATGGGTCAAAACCCATGTACCTGGTGTTTGCCAAGTGAAAATACATAGTAAATTCTTCTGAACAGAGACCATCCTTATTCCAAGCTATGCATTACCAAACAGATCATTATCTCTTAATTATACCACTGATTATAATTATCAGATAGGAAATTTTCGATTTTCTTTTCAGCATTGAATTTAAAGTAAAGTACACTTCAGTCAGTCCTGGAAGCATCAGGATTTACTGAGAGTTCTCTAAACAGAAGTTTAATATGTCACAGTATTAAAGTATAATTAAAATAGAGTTTTAAAGGGAAAAGATATCACTCTGCAAGTGCTGATTTCACCATAGGTCTGCCTCAGTGTATCCTGTTCATTCCAAGGCTTTCTAGCCTACAGATTTTCATGTGGCTGAATTTATATCACAACCTTTTTTTGTTCTTTATTTAGGCAATTCATAGTGGTGGAGGAATATAATGTAATTGCTGCACTTTCTAGTCTATGGTGGTGGGTGAGCTGTTTTCCAATGCTAGTGGCATTTGATTTCTGAAGTAAAATACATTTTGGTAAGAATGCATCTGTGACCATTATTTGAATAACGACTGCAGAGCTGTGTCAGCAGTACCTGCCCCTTTTCACTTTCTGCAGCTGCTCACAACTGATCTGTGATTGAACAGAGAACAAGCATGAGTACCCAGGAAATACTATGTGGTGACCTGCCATAGGCAGCCCAGCCTCTTTCCACGACCCCATTGAGGATGTGACAGGATATGACAAAAGGTTAATGAGGATATGACTGGAGCCACACTTTGTATTGAAAGCAGCAAATGCATTGTTTTGCCTTTTTGCAGACTATTGGAAGGAATAATTTCCTGGGATAAAAAACACACTTGGAAATAACTCTTGCAGAGTACATTTTGCTAAGTAATTTGCAACACTGAGGAATTTGTACTGACTGAACAATTCTGCCAAAAAGACAAGGCAATGCTGGAGACCTGTGTAGCAGCCTGACCTCACCAAAAGCAACTCTCATCATTGTAAGTTGCTGAGGTTGGTATCCACTGGCTGCCCATCCGACAGACAGACCTCCTTGAGCCAGGAAACAACAGAGAGAAAATTCATCTCCGTGTTGAGCCTTCCTCTGAAGCAATGCTGCTTCACAGGGTCAGCTATAAAAAGTTAATCTTTGCTGGTAAAGTGTGGGATAAACAGTAGGCAAAGCTTAACCAAGGTTGAGGCCCCAGCTCTTCCAGTGGGAGAGTCACAGCTCATCCCAAGAGGCAGTGTGGCTTGTCTGATGAAACACAAGTTGCTATTATCAGCCCTCATTCATTTTCCCGAGAAGCAGGCAAAAAATTTCATGTTCCATGCACTTAACCTCAGCACAACACTCCAGTGCCCATCCTTGGTTATGAGAGATACAGCCTGCAACAGGACAGCAGAAATAAATGAACATGTGGAGAACAAGGTTTGAAGATGGGTGAGTCAAAACACCTCAGAGCAGGAACACTCATCATTCAGGTCTGTGTCAGAGGATGTGAGAGAAGAGGAAACAGGGAAGGAAGAATCTGATTTTTCAAGTGGGAAGGGAGTCAAGGAAGGGAGAAGTAGTCTGGAGAAGGTAGAGCATTCTCCATCATCCTCTGAAGAGTCCACATGAATTTCTTCTGCTAGTCATCCCACCTACTCTTTTCCCAAAAGTGATTTTTTTTTTCTTACCACTACACCATGCATTTTAATCTGCATGGTTTGCCACAGACAACACAAACTTGATGGAGCCATTACACAAAAATGTAGATTCCTGTTAACAATTTCTTACTATGTATCTAGCCTGTCCTACATCCAAACTTAGGACTGTTCTCTGCTCCTGGAGTTTGCCCTCTGTAATCAAAGTGGGCTAATTGATAATGACAGTTAAGATGATTTTATAGTTACTCTGAATAGCTTCAGAGTTGCAGGTTATGGCTTGTTTTTTTTTTTTTTTTTCCAAACAAAATAATTTTCTTTAGTGTACTCTCACTTAAATTTGCTCTTTCAAAGAAAAGCATTCTCTAAGTGCCTGACCATACAAGACTGGTGGCAGGCATTTATCAGAAGTAGGAAATTTTAAGGAAATTTTAGTATTTTGAAGAAATCTTAAAGTTGTGCTTTTAAGAATCAAAACTGGAAGCTATTGTTCTTGCCACTCATTGGGAAAACAATTTGATTTAATCACATACTAACAAAGATTATGACATGAATATCAAATTCTTAAAACATTCTAACAGTGTCTGGGGAACAGCCTGGAAAGCAGAGACTCTCTTCTGCCTGTGAATGATACAACAAATAGTGAAATACATGCCATTACTTGGTTTGGAGCATGTGGTGGGCTGTGCTCAGACCCTCAGACATTCTGTCCAAGATCAACAGTTCCTCTCAGGCAGCAGCAAAAAATGAGATCTAAACAGATTCACAGAAGTTTTAGAGAGATCAGCATGCTACAGAACAACAGTTAATGGTCCTCAATTAATCTTCACAATCCCTCTGATTTAAAACTCAGTGGTTGTGTTTACAAGGCATGACAAAAAATGCTGGAAGGGCAATATGCCCCGTAATTTATGCAACCTGTATGCTTTTTGGAGAGACTCTTAATACATTGTCCAGACATTTTCCCTCAGGTAAGGAAAAACAGGAATCAAACCCACATCTATATCTATATCTATATCTATATCTATATCTATATCTATATCTATATCTATATCTATATCTATATCTATATCTATATCTATATCTATATCTATATCTATATCTATATCTATATCTATATCTATATCTATATCTATATCTATATCTATATCTATCTAGTCTTTGTGCTCTTCCCTCTGCCTAATTACTGATCAAGGTCATCCTGTCCTGTGCCTGAACAGCTCCCTGCCCAAAAAATGGTGCTCAAACTGTGCCTGTTGCTGCATCATGGGTTCCCTATCCAGGTGAAGGAGCTGGAACCATTCTATGGTTCTGTGATCTTCTACTTACCTTTCAGAGAAAGTGTAATCTTTGTTTCTGGATCTTACTTGTTGTGGAAATGACTGAAATATCCATGCATTCAGCCTGAACAAGAAAAGCTCTAAAGGATTCTGGGACCTTTAGGGATGCTTAGAACAGAGCTAAGTTCTGTGAATTTTTTTTTCTGAGGTAGCTTGACAATCTGTTGGCTTCCTCCCACCAGTTATCTGATCCCAGAGAGGGCCCAAAAGGCTCTGCTAGAGGAATATCAGGAACTGAAACACGTAACAAGAGGTTATTTGTTCATGTGTTCATGGGAAGAATTAAGGAAGGGAACATGAATTTCACTTACACATCATCTGGACTGCAAGAAATTCCCTCTTGTCACTGAGGTTTGAAGGCTGAGGGATGCTGCCTTGGCTTGCTGGGCACCAGCCTGTCCTGTCTTCAGCAGCTTCCCATGATGTGCTGAGGCAGGGAATTATGTGTTGTTACAGGGGGCAGATGACTCTGAATCACCCACATCCCTATCCCCCCCTTTTGCCCCAGGCCACAAGGAAACAAATCTGCTTTTACTGAACCTCCAAATAATAGCTTATTTCTCTCTGAATGGATGAACTCCTGTCTGCCAATACAGCATCCCTAAATGCCTCAGGCATGACACCTCAGCAGGACTTTGTTTTGTCTTACATTACTCTTGTATGGTTTTCTAAAAATAAGACACCCTTGTGTAATGATTGTTTCTACTCTGCTTCCTGATTCATAGTACAGAAAATGTTCTTTTTCTAGGATGTAACCAAAGAGCTTCAGAAATTTTGATTTTCAGAGGGGCTGTCTCCTTCCTCTAGAATTAACAGTTGAACACTGATAGACAGGAGTAGCAAATTATGAAGTTTCAGCATTAATTAAACAGCAAATTAAAAGTGGTGGAACTGTCATGCCCTGCCTAGGCCTCACAAAAATCATCACTCTTAACACAGAATGTCTTGATCTGAGATGAAGGAAGAGGAGAAGGTTTAAACAATCATTTAAACCCCCTATGCAGGAACATAGCTCACTTTTTAGCCCAGATAGTGACATGGCCCACTTCAATGGAGATGAGAAAAGAGCTTTTTTGCCCTTCATGAGAAAGATAATCTTCAATTTATTTTATGGCTACAGATGACATAACTGTCTAGAGGCACTCTGGTGAGGAGAAGCAAGGAGGAGAAGAGCCAGTGTGGGGGTGGAGAGTTGCAGATCTGCCCCTCCATTTGATGTGGTCTCTTTTAAAGGTCATCCACTGGGACTTGACATCAATCAAATTATTTTTGTAAAAATGAAGATTTATATAACACATTTGTGCTATAGCTCTTGGTTCTCTTCTCTTAATTTACTTAAAGCAATATAATAACTTTCACAGGCATATCATAGGAGACTGCCAACATTTCAAACATTTCCTTGATGTAGGATGATCACAATTGAAAGGAATGTGAATTTTATCCAGACGTCGGTAAGGTTTTGTTTTCCTTAATCCCTGAGACTAAATCATTGGATAGTTTTCAGCCTCCAAACTAAATCTTAATTGAGACTAGCTGTCATTTAGGTAACTGCACAACTCTTACAACAAAAGCACCAGGGTACATTTGAAGAAAGACTGGGGCAGTCCCTGGGATGGGGACCCTCAGAACTTCTCAGTGTGAGCTGGCTGTGCAAGAGAGCTCTGTAATACACAGGAAAAAACAGTCAAACTTTCTTGTCAGTAACAAAGTTCCTTCATTTGAAGTGCTCTCCTACTCAAACCTGTGAGCAGTGCAAGCCAGCCAGAATTCCCACAGACTGGAAATAGAGCTGGTGTCCCAGGGGGATGCCATTTTGCTACGTGCTGCATACACACAAGTGATTGTTTTTTTCCTCCAACCTGAGAGTTCAGCTTATCTGAAACTGTACAGAGCCAACACCTTCCATCCCCTGTAGGGCTCTATCTAGGCCTCTTCAGAGGTGTTGAAGAAAACAAGTGGCTCAGCTGTGAAATTAGCAGACAGGATCCTCACACAGAGGGGAAAATTAGAGATATTTCAGTGCTATTTCTACTGCAATAACTCGCAATACCTCCAAGCACTCTGGCAGCCCAAAGGCAACATTTTTCCACAAAGTAAGTTAGGTTCCTTTTTATCAGGAGCAGAGGACAGTTTCTGTCCCCTTTGCCAGGATCATCCATAGAGGAAAGGAGATGGGAATGGAAACACCAAGTGCAACCCTCTATTCATCTCTCCAGCAGCAACAAATCTATACCAACACCAATGCAGGGAAAAAGTCCTGCCAAAGGTGGGAGTGAGAGAGGAAGAAGAGAATAGTGTGTTTGCCATGTCCCAAAGTTTCCCCTCCCATCCTACATCCCCCTGCCAATCTCCATGACACCCCTCAGGCAACATAAGGAATGGTCTGGAGGCTTTGTTTAACTTGGAGGAAAACCTAGAAGTACTCTCAGTTCTCTGTGTCTTGCCTGGGGAAGAACCATTTAAATTGTAATGCCAAGGCTTAGCTTTAACTAGGATTTTAGCCTTACTTAAAGATTAATAATTTAGATGGGCTGTTCAGGTTGTGCCAGTGCCAGTGAAAACAGACAGGCTATTTCTCACCCTGAAAACAAGTAGAGAAGAGATGAAATCCAGGAATCCCTGGAGGGACCCATTTCTCCCTTTCTAGAAGGACTGTGGATTCCTAGCTTGGGACTGCATATCTGACTTTCTGGCAATAAAAATTAGGTCAGAGGTTTCTGCACCATGACTTCTCCCTTTCAAACAGAGTGTGAAACTCATTCCTTGCTTCAAAGGGTGAATTCAACACTGTGCACACCAAGAGTGTGCTGAGCACCAGCCTGAGCACCTCAGCACTTCATGGCTTTCACTCCAAACAGCACCAGCACCTCCTAGAAACAGAATTAAATGTTCTTTTGCAGTGAGCTTTTGAAAGTTCACACATCAGTTTCATACTTCTATTTCATGTCAGAATTCAGCTAAATAATGAATCCCAGTGAGCATTTTGCTTTGTAAAGGAATTCCCAATAAATACCAGCAGACTTTTTTATGACTATACTAAATGCATAGCTTAATGATAATGAATGAGTGACTTCTGCTTCTTATCAGAGTTCTCACTCATAGAAAACCTTTGCCAAAACTCAGCTAATTGAACAGTACAGACTGGGGAGCAACTGGCTGGTGGCAGGGAGTGCTGGCAGGGAATAATTTACATGTGTGCTAGTAGCAGTACACACTGGTGGCAGGGACAGCTGGCAGAGCTCTGGGCTGCACTGGCAGGAGCACAGCCAGCAGATGTGGTGAAGTGGTTTTCCCCCTTTGCTCTGTGCTCATTGGAGCATATCCAGACACAGTGCCCAGTTTCACCCATCCCATCCCCCCATGCCAATACAGGAAAGGCTCCAACAGCCTTGGGTGAGTTCAGTGCAGGCCTTTGAATGAAGGCTGAGGACCAGCAATCATTCTGCCTGGAGAAGGAATGGCCTTGGGGGTGATCTGCCAGTGGCCCTACAGTCCCTACGAGAAGGGTACCACAAGGACCAAGACAGGCTCTTCATGGGTGCATGGTGGGAGAATGAGAGACAAAAGCTGTACATCAAAATGGGAATTTCTGACTTGGTGTGAGGAAAGTGATTTTCCCCAAGGACAGCCAAAGTGTCAGCAGGTGCCCAGAGACACCACAGCATCTTCATACTTGGAGGTTTTCAAGATCAGCTGGACAAAACCCTGAGTGATCTGGGGCCCACTTTGAGTAGGAGATTGGGCTAGATGAGCTCAAAAGCTAGATGAGCTTTCCTACCTGAACTTTTCTGACATTCTTGTACTGCAAAATGTTGTTTGTCATGAAAGAAACAATACCAACAATCACTGAATATCTCTTAGCACTTAGGGAAGCTAAGACACAAGTGCACTGCATCCACTTAGTTAAGGGTCTTCTGAGGCAAGAACTCCAAAATGATTTTCATTATAACTACGTGAGCGGTCATGACTAAATGCTGATCTGCCAAGACCTGGTCTGGAGCCAGGTGAAGTAACTGGAAAGTTTGAGGGTACACATCAGCTGATGCAGATATCCAAATTTGAACTCATTATTGGCAACTCAATTACACTCCGTGAAAAGACGTACTCAGGCAGAAAGCTAAAATAGGTCAGACTGATTAATGCCAAGGCACATTTACTCTCCCCTGACTACAAAGGCACTCTGACTACTCCAGCTACAGCTAGGTATAGTGCACACCTGTGCAGTTAGATCAGGTGGCTCCTGCCCCTACTGACTTCAGTACGGGGTAACTGATGGATTATGCTTGAAGTCTATTGAGGTCAGCACAGTCAGACTCTGAAAAAAATGCAGAAATTTAATGTAGAAATGTATTCCAGGAGCATCTTCCAGTTTAGAGTTCTAGTCCCACAGGTTTTCAATTGCAACATTTATTGAGATTTTTTTTCCTTCTTCACTATCATGGGTGGTACAGTCTTGAGGATGACAACAAGAGGCTGGGTGAAATTTTATAGCAGAAAACATGAGGAAAGCTGAGGAGAAAAATGCCTGACTACTAGCATATTTTACAAGTTATGAATGTGCTGTGGGATCTGATAACTTTCCCCTGAAGCCTAGATAATTGCCAAGCTTCTTCCCAAATCCATGACAAAGGCAATATGAGCCTGCTCTCATAGTTCTAGCAGAGAAAAAGGCTGGTGCCACCTTCCATGTTATCAGTGGGAATGTTCCCAGCAGATGGAGTCGAGATGACCAGGCTGAGAAGGGCTTTGGGAAGCTGAAAAAGCTGGGGTTAACTCAGTAGCTTCACAGCCTGTTTCTGTTGGCAGAAGCAGGAGGCCAAGGGGTGAAGCGAAGCAAGACTCCAGTCTGGGTTAAAAATAACAGCGTGGGAGGAGAGGGCTGAGGAGAGAAGGGCAGTGGCCAGCTCTGCTTCCAGACAGGCAAGTGCCTGGGAGGTGGCACAGGGTGAATGGTGCCACTACTGCTTCTTCTCCTCTAGTGGAAGCCCAGCCAGCTGAGGAGCTGAGCCTGGCTGAGGGAAGGGGAAGGAGGGTCTGACTGCTGCCCCAAAACACTCCCAGCGGGAAAACAGAGCAGAAATGAGTGAGTGACAGCAACTGAAAGACAGTGGCATTCCCACACACTGAAAATATTGTTTATCCTGATCAGTAATATGTTTAGGTTGGAAATTAGAATAAGGTTTCGTTTCCTCTTCGTTTCACTTATTTTCTTCAGTCTTCATCATTTTCGCCTCCGCAAATAAAACAATGTCCAAAGCAGAATTCCTCTGGCATCCACCCTCCATTAATAAATGCCTGTAAAATGACTTCTCTGTCTGCACCCTGATGATGGGCAGAGCGCTACAGCACTACAAGGATATCAATGACCATCAGGTCTCTGAGAAACAATAACTTGCATTAGGCAAAATGAAATTAAGAAAACAACAGAAACATTTCCGAGTACAGAGGTACAAACCTTATTTTTTTCTTCTTAGCAAATATGCCAGCCTACAAGAAAGTGTGAACTTCCCCCATCAACTTTCCTCACACTTTCCAGTGTTGTTCAATATTCACTCACACCACCCATGTTTCCATTTTATTTTATTTCCATTTTATTTTGCATTTTTCCTACGTTTACTAACCCACCTCCAGGTACTCACCACCTGTGGAGCTCAGGACACAAGGTATTAAAATGGGAAAGAGATGATTATGGGGGACAGCAGGAGCCCCAAAGGTCTTCCAGGCAGCCAACATAGTTGCCTATGTACTTTGGGAACTCTTTGATACAGATCAGTTTCTGAATATCCAGGCCTCATCCAGGATGTCTCCCTGCATGTTTGGCCCCTCTCCTCCTGCAGACCCCCTGACACTCACTCTCTAAGCAGCTGGCAGCAGGCACACAAGAAACTGTGGCTTGTGCTGCATGAGCATGGGTTTTTCTGGCCACAGAAAAACCCACACTGAATGAGCTGCACATCTAAAAACAGCTCCCACCCAAAGGAAAGTGTGGCAATTGACATCACTATCGCAATTATCACAATCAACATCTCATCTCCCAAACACGTAACAGAAAATTCAGATCCATTTCAGACCCTCTCTTCCCACTTTTGGAAAGTAGCTTTGTAATCCTTGTGCAATTACTCAAGAAAAAAAAAAAAAAAGTAATAAAGCAAATTATCTTGCCCTTGACTCATGCCACTTGCAGGCTTAGGGCTGTGAGCTGAATTCCCCAACCAACCTAACCGAGACAGCTCTGGGAAAAGTTGACACAGTGTTTGGGAATGCCAAGCCAAGCAAGCAAACAGTTTATCAAAACAGACTTTTCTAAATCTGTCCCATGAAGCTGAATATGCACATGGGCAACACCACCTCTATGAAAAGCAGGACACTAAGTCCTTAAATCTACTCTATACTTTGGCTCTAGCACAGCTGTGAAAATAAATCTAAAACCTGGTGAAAGGGAAGGCCCCAGTATGGACACAACCACACTAATGTCATGAGTCCTTCTTCTGATGGTAACATTTACTCCAGTTGGGAAATTAATCTGGGCTACAAATGGGTGTAAAGTCAAGGTTCTTTCAGCCCCTAAGAAGTTAAAGTGCATCAAAAACCATGAGATGTGTTACTCACTGCTTGTGCAAAAAGCCTTGCTTCTGGCAGGAAGAGGAAAGTCTTATAGACAGAATCAAGAGGCTTTTTCAGTGTATTTGTTCTGCAGGCATTATTCCTCGCCCATGGCATGTTAGGCAGGATTGTTCAGGTGTCAAACACGCACACAGAGGATGGGTACTCACACACATTCATTTTACCACATCGTTGCAGCTCACACATGCCAGACAAGCTTCATAGGCTGCCCGATGACCTCTGAGGTGGTGGAGGCAGATCATTCAAGAGTGAGACTGTTATCTCTGCACTGAGTAATGGCTCTCTGTGTCTCTTTCAACTCCTGTCTCCCTCTCAGAGAGGTTAGTGAACCCCTGCCTCTCACTCCTACTTAACTCCCACCACACCTCACTCTTCAGAGTGAAGTCACTTCATGTAAACCATAGGTGTGCCTGCTGCCTTACTCCTGTCAGTCTCCCATGTTAGCAAGGAATGGCTTTGCCATATGCCTGCTGCCTGACATAAAATGCTTCCTCTCATGTCCAAGTGCAGCCAAATGTCTAACATTTCCATCCCTATTGCACCTATGTAGGAAAGCTGGCGATGGTCAATCTTGATTCACATGTGAACAAGCCAGTACTTTCAGTCACTGACAGGTTCCTGCTATCTCAAAATTAGAATTCAGATCCCACAGCTGACCAAGAAATTCATCCTGCCTGAGAGTTTCCTATGTATGAATGTGCAGTACATCTGTTACTGCTCAGTCTTTAAGGTGTTTATGTACAGTTTGCCTAATACTCGGATCTGCATTATTAATATACTGATGATATAGCAAATGTGAAAAACAGTTGTGACACAAAAATTCAGTGTCTCATGGGCCTATGAAAAAGCCATCCTTTTTATTAAGAACTTTGTCCTTTCACTTTCTTCTTGAAAGGCTGCCACAGTTCAAAAACTACTGTGAAAACCTTCACCTTTGCTCAGTATTTGCAGTGTTCAAAAGGGAAACAAACCAAATATTAACATCCTGGCTACAGAACCAAATACTGGGCTGCAGAACCAAACAATTGGTAGCCATGAGGTGAACACGATTATTAGATCCATATTTCATCCTTGTTTGTGCTTTGAACAGGCTTGAGATACTGAGCCAAAGCCTGGTTTTCCTCTCCAGGGGATTTAATCACTAGAATAGCACAAAGCATCTTCCTGCATTGAGGTCCCCACAGTGCTAGCAGAGAACCACCCAGTGACCCTTTACTGGGTCTTCTCACACATTACAGCTCCTGAGCACAAGCCACCCTTCCCCAAGGGACCAAGGGAAAGCCAGAGCTGTGGACACAGGGGGTATCCTGCCTGCTTTAACTCACACCAGGAAAGGCAAACTGATCTAAACACAGAGTACTGGGTATGGGAGAAATCAGTGCCTGTGAATTCTCCTAGCCTGGCCTGCTTGAACTATAATGCCCACTGTGGTTTTACCACAAGCTCTTGTTTACCAGAACTGCATTTTTTTAAAAAGGATTCAGTGCTTATTTCATGTAACAGGCAAACCTGCATCCTGAGTTAAGTGGTCAGTTGCTGACACTGAAAGCAAAAAGCATTTTCAGCTGCCTATTTTCTACCCTGCATTTGTCCACCTCCAGCACCTGACCACCTTGCTATATCCAGAGATCTGCCATTATTAATTCTCTCCCTGCCTTTAGTTGTTAGTGGATGAATATAAAATGTCATCTTTGACAAAATGAATTGATTCAGATTATCTTGCCTCTCTTTAGACAGCACAGTTTAGCCTATGCTCATGCAGCTCAGTCTCTGTTCTCTGCCCATCTGTCAAAATCCTTTTAGAACCATAAACATTTCAGAAATGGTCTGGTTAATGCTGTACACGTGGAAATATCACCTCCTTGACCTTTACTCAGCAATCTGCTCTGATGGGAGACAGTGACATTTGCTTTCGGGTACACTGTATCACACAGGGAGTGCGTGTTTAGCTGACTCTCCATTAAAAACAACCCTGAGTCACTGGTTTCCAAAACACAGTCTCCCAGACAAACAGCAAGCTGTAAAAGCACATCATTGCTCTGTTAGCACCTTGAATATGGCTGAGGATTCAAATATACATTTTTGGGGAGGAGATCAGTTCACCAGACAATGCAGAACGTGCTAAAGAATAGGCCTGTCCTTGGCATTGTCATTTATTACTTCATCTCTGCTTGCATCATCATCATTGTCTTTGTCTAATGAAATAAGTCATGTGTTCCTAGGTCAAAACCCAACAACTGAGTACTCTGAGCCTCAAAGAATGAACCCTTTGCTGTATCCCTCAGGAACATCAATTCTGAATGCCTCCTCATATTACAATTACTTTAGGAAGCATGACTATTACCCAGATTGAAACTAATTTGATGCCTTTATTGTTATTGTCTTACATTGTTAGTGTGAGAGCATTATGTGGGAAAAAATCATGACTTACAAAAGTTTCAACAGTGTATGTTTAAGTTGCATCAATAACTTTACCTCTACCAATCAAACAAACACCATCTTACCAAAATTATATGGCAATTAGTTCACAAGACAGCTTTACATTAACTACCATTTTATGTCCTTTTCCTAATCCCTTCTTAACTTCAGCTCTGTAATGTCTCTCCTGTGATTTGCCCCAGAATTTATCAGATTGCCACCCACTTTTCAACTGTTTGAGTCATAACTCCCATTTTTTTCTTTATTTTTGGCTTCAATGCCCTGACAACTAAGTTGCAGTTCTTTTCCAGTTCATGGTGCTGAAACATGATGGAAGTACATATGAGTGCAGTAAATGAGAATGTACTTTTTCTCAGGCTGTAGCAGAAAAAACTGTGATTTTTCTTGGTCATTCTGACTTCTACATCATGTCTCCTCTGTTGGATCAGAAAGAAAATTTCTGCATGTGATCACAAACATGATTGCTTAGGGAAGAAAAATAAAAGGCAGAAAATCTTGTTAAAACTCTCAAAACTTTCACCTTTCCTCTTCTTTTGGTCAGGAGAAGAAACCTGCTGGAAGAGTTGCAGGTGGAATCTATCCCTTCTCACACCAGCCCCTTTTTGAAGTGCTGCAACTCCATCACTCTAAGCCACATCATTTGTTAAGCTTTGGGCAGTGCCTGAGTCAGACACAGCCAAATCTGACAGATCCCTCCAGCAGCCCTGCAGTGCACATGACCAGTAATGAGGGGGATAACCTTCCTGCCTTCCTTCAGGACCTTCCTTCCCTGAAAGGAGCAACTCAGGACAAGGAAACAGAGCAGATACAATCTGGAAAGAAAATGCTCCTCTCTTAAGCATATTAGCTCTTGATTCCTCTGATTCATTTAGGGTAACCCCTCTCCATTGCACACACATTACAGCAAAGGCAGACACCAGAGGAGGCAGGAAGGGACACCTGACCATCATGAGATGATCATTTCTGCTTGGTGCATCTCATCACCATAGGTCTGCACAACTTGTGCTATTTAAAGAAGGGATAAAGCTGTGACAATCTGAGATTAGCTGTCTGTATAAAATGGTAGTGAGAAACAGAACAGAAAAAGAAACCTCCCAGCCTGGACCCAGTAAAATGGATTAGTGAAGACCAGTATCTCAAATTTCAGGCTGGAGTCTACTGCTGTTTCGAGTTACATAAATGGAAACACAGGGCAATCTATCAATTCACTGCTACCTCACACTCTAACTTGCTGCTAAATGCCTGCAACAGGAGCTCAGGTGACCTTCCAAATCCAGGTGGAAGGTTTTAAGAACTGAATTATTACCTACATACCACAAGAATGTAACTGATACTCTGAAGTGTCTTTGACTAATGTATTTTGTCTAACATTTCATGTGCTCCAAAATTGAGTCCTATTTATCACTTCTGGCAAGAACTAGGATCACTCGTGTGGCAAGCTTTACTGATTAAGGCTGAAAACAATTTGTCCAATATTACTGCCACCTCTGTAGAAGAAGGAACAGCTGCTACCCCTCAGACCAGCTTTAAAGGGCAAAGATGGATGGCCAGAATTGCACACGCATTCATGTGGGAAGCAGGAGGAAAGGAAAACACTGGCAAGACACAGGCTATAAGCACATCTGGGCTCAGAGAACAGGCATCCACTATTTAAAGAATGGCTCCCTGATGCTCAGCTTTGAAAGTGGAACAAATATTTACTGCTGGCTCTGAATTTTCCAGCTTCTGAGTTAAGAACATGGAACAGCCTTTGCAGCATGGAGCCATTCCACTGATTTGCTCATTGGGTTTGGCTTACAGGGCTACTCTGGGGATGGCCAACCTTCAAGAGGTGATCCACTGTGCCTTGGCTGGCTCTGGAGTCAAGCCATCAAAGATCATTCGAGGTTTCCAGAGGCTCATCAGCACTTCATTTCAGCACCATTTTCTTGCTGATGCAAATACTTGGGAAACTACGTAAAAGTTAAGGACTTCCTGAAATTAAACAGGGGTGTTACACAAGATGATTAAGAGGATTTTGGGTGGGAGCCTTGCACAAAGTCTTGGACTCCACCTTTTTCTCCCTTTTCGTCAGCAGGATGCTTCCTCTCCCAAGACCTGCCATGGTGCTCTCCCTTTGGCAAGCACACTGACTCCCAGCAGGAAGGGCAGCAGCAGCTACTACAACTGCAGAGGGGCTCAAGGGCAGGGAAAGCTTGCACTGACCTAAGCTGTTTGACATAAAGCATGTTTATCAAGAAGCAGCAGGCAGCTGACCTGCTGGAAGGAACTTTTGGTCAGCCTGTTTTAATTCAGGAAAGGGCGAGGACTATTCGTCTGAGGTGTCAGTGGAAGGTGGAGCAAGAATTATTACATAAAACCTCATCCAACCCAGCCCTGTTTTCCCAGGGTGAGTCCTCTAGGATTTCCCCAGCAGCTCTACTGCCGTCCTTGTGCCTTTGAGATAATTATTTACAATTTCAGATGGGAAATTTTAAAATTTCCCTATGGAACAAATGAGTATTAAGGTTGCCCTTGATGGCAGCAATGGATAGATTTGCTCAGACTCTGTTCATGGCAAGTCCTAGGCTGTGATTCTTCTTCCTCATTGGTTCTCAAAAGCAGCAGAGAGCAGGGGAGATAAAAAAGGTAACAATAAAACTCTGAGGGAGGAAAACCCAGTGAAATACACCACTAATGCAAAGGGACAGAGAAAAGAGTTCTTGCAATAAAGTTCTTTAGGAGATGGGAGAACAGAAGAGTAGGTCAACCTCTAACAGTTCCTGCCCCATCAGCAAACAAATCATCACTCCCAGGATCCTGTCCAGATTATTTACAAGCCCATTTACTGGCAGCAGCAGCCCTACAGACACACAGCATTGCTAGTGGCTGTGGGACAAAAGCCATGGTAAGGAGAGTGACTTGTTTCAGTCCTAGCAGGTGACCCTGTGTTGTTGGAAAACCCTGTAGGCACTGCAGCCTTCTTGAGAAGCCCTATGTTCATCACAAGAGATGTCAAAAATGCTTCACCTTACCAATACACATCTTCAGTGGTCTGTGGGGGAAACATCTCCAGTTCCTCAGCGTGGCAAAAGGGGGTTGAGCACAGCTGTCAGGGCTGAGCTCCCACCTCCTCCATGGAGGTCTCTGCTCCCTTCCTGCAGGGTGAGGATGTCAGAAGAAGCTGGAGTCACTAGAGGAGAGCAATGGGGTAGAGTTAGGATGGAGCTCAACACAACTCAGTTTTCATGTTTTCATGAATACATTGAATGACACTTCATTGCACAGCCCAAACCTCCCCACACCCCTCCTTTCAGAGACACCATCCTTTTTACTTCATGAGTGCTGTCTGGAAAGCATCAGAGAGAAAGTAAGTACCCCTAACATCACGTAGGAAAGGCCTCTGGTTTGAGTAGATCCACTTAGATATTGACTGTGCCAGATTTTCTTCCCTTCTCAAACAGCATCTGCAAAACTCTCTGTTGTGGAGGACATTGATTTACTACTGAATCCATAATAAACTGGACTAGAAATAAATCTCCAGTGGGAGAAAACATTTGAGGCTGTGAAAGAATTATTCTAGAGAAAAACCGAAATCTACCAAACCCCAAAAATTAAGATACACCTAGCTGTTCTTACTTTCATTGATTTTGTTGGGGCTTTTTCCCAGCTTTGAGCACTTGTGCAAGGAACATATTTTTTTTCTTGTTTTAGGGTCCTTATGAGTAAGTGTTAAAATTAAGGTAATTTTGAGGCAGAGCTTTAGTTTTGAGCTAGTGTTTACTACACAAAAAAATCAAAACAGGCCATTCAAACTAAAAAACCTGAAATTTTTACAGCTAAGTCTTTCAGAACTATTAATTCTTATAGAAAGGGTTAGTTTAGACAAAGTAGGATCTTATTTTGATACAAAAATGATCTGGGACAAAAACATTCCCAAACAGCTTATCTCTAGCCAGGCTGTCAAATGCCTTGTGTTCTTGTCCCAGGGAAACTGTTTTGTAAACTGAAACTTATTGCTATTGGAAAAGCAGGAAGAGACTCCTATGACCTCTGCAGCTTCCACGCTTAGAAAAGCACATTCCAGTACCACCAGAAAAAACTGACCTATCCTAATGCTCCTTTAAATGCACAACCTCCCCTGTCATTTGTTCAACAGCAACTAAAAAAGGTTTATATGCAACTATGAGTTTGTGACAGCTGGCAGAGCAAAGTAAATAGATTGAAACTGCTTTCTGATTGCCCCTGTGTGCATCTGGGCACTACTAGGACAACCAGAAAGTTACAAATGCCAGTCTTGTCCAGTGTTAATCACTTAGCACATTTAAAAAATGTGTCACCTGTTGAAGGGCAAACCCACGTCCTCTTTCCCAGCATTTGAATCTGCTATCAGATTTAACAGAGTTGGCACAAGCAGTGGGATTCACTCCTCTCAAGGCAGATGGTTCCCACAGAATCAGGGGATCAAGCCATGAAAAAATAGAGGAGTGGTATTTTAGATCTGCTTCTCATTTGTTACATGTTAAGGCAATCACATATTTTTACAGATACAGCCAGATCTGCTAAGTTAAGCAAACAGAATTACCTCTTTCATTTTAATTTCCTACATTTCCCTTCAGTTGCAGCTGAACAGTAGTTCACTGCTGTTGTGCAGAACTAACCTGGGCAGAACCTCGAACTGTCAGGTCTTCACTGCAAATTATTCAGTGGTTTCCCTCCAGACACCTGCCTTGGGACACTACACCTCTCCCTGACTTTTTCCTCCACTGAGCTATTTGCAGTGCAGACATTACACCATGTTAGTTAGAGGTTAGTTCTGCACAACTACACTGCAGTGAACCAAAGTGATCAATTATCAGATCCATCTATAGCCACAAAGATTGGAATAACTCTTCCACAGGCATCTTGCTACTCAAACAGCCCAGAGATGAGAGCAACAGGTACAACAGCTCTTATTCCCACACAAAATAATGTGGTTGTGTGTGGACCTGAGCACCCCAGGGAAAAGGGATGGTCTTTCCCCGAGGAGGAGCAGAGGACATCCAAGTCATGGTCAGAGCTACACAGAACACCACTGGATTAAGCCATTAAGACTAGATTCTAGAATTATTGCCCTTCCAAGGGAAACACTCTGGTCTGGTTATCTGACTCTGAATGATGACAGATCTGCAGCACTGTGGGCAAAACAGTCCCAGCCCCACTCTGCACCATGACCTGGGCTCTCATGAGCTGAATTCCCCTGGAGCAAACCCAAGTCAAGGCCAGGCTTCAGTTCCTCATACCATCTCCTAGAGGTGGTAACCCCTGTGGCAGAGCTGCTGGAGCATGAAGGTCTCAAGAGCTGCTTTTGTACATGAGAAAACTGAATGCTGGGGATATTTGCATGGGTGGCTGAGCCACCTCACACAGCACATTTAATTACAACCCTGTTTGCCTGCCAGTCCACCCTGCTGCCACCCTGCACCCTCTCCCCAGTCTGTGCCCTGAGCTCATCTGACCCCCAAGACAGTGAGTCCAGGCAAGCATCCAATGCAGCAATTCAGACCTTGCTACAAACAAGTGTTTTTCATTATTGTTGGAGTTTTTTAAGGAAAATAGCTTACAGAACTTTAGGGGGTGAGGAAAATACAAAACCAACAAAACCAAACAAAACCCCCCTGCATATATATATATATACATTTATGTCAGAGGATTGCTGAACTTGGAGAAGCATTTGCTGCCAAGTGGCATGCCCTACTTTTTGTCAGCAAAACCAACATATACATTTGGGCTTGGATGATTGCCTGACTGGGATGCTAAGGAGATGTTTATCTGGGATTGCAACTTGCTGTGACTGGGGAAAGAAAAAAAGCCCACAAAAACACAGAGCAAAAATGAATTACAAAAATGTCACCAGTGGTGTTTTTGTATTTATTCCAATGCTGAAAACAATTACCCTTTGGCAATTTTCCAAATTCTGTTTATTTGACAGTGCTGCATGTAAGCCAGGGGGGAATAAGCATAAAGAGGAGCAAACTGATATTCCTGATGCAGAACTGGATTGGTGCTCAGAGGAAAGCATACCCAACTTAACCTCCAAATGTCATATGGACGTCATAACATAAAAATGAACGAGGCACTATTTATAGGGCTTCAAATGAGTAGCTGACAACTGATACTTAGTTATGCACATTTAAATACATATCTTTCCTAGGTAACTCCTGCCTTTCACATAAACACATTTGGTTTCAATAGAAAGGTATGCTTGGGGATTTATTTACTTTCTTTTTCTCCTGCCCCTGGCATAGCATACAGCAAGTGTAAGCTCATGCAGAGTCAGAGCCGCTGTTCTGGGTTATGTTCACACAGGCAAGAGCAGTCTATGACAATGTCTTCCTCAAGGATTTTGGCTGCATGCCATGGGTACACTCAGAGGGGTCCCATCCCCCTTCCAAATTCATGGGCTTGGAGAGGGTGGAACACCACTCTCCTGACAGCTGCCTAGGCAGAACCTGGAAAGTGCCTGCAGCTCCTCTCCACTGGCACATACCCTTGACTGCTTGTTCATTGCCTGGGACCATGCTGGTCCCTGACAAATTGAGCTCAGTTGTGCCAGAGACTGTGGAAGGTTGATGGCTATCTGCATCCCACCAGGCACCAGGGGGCTCCTGGCACACTCATGGGAAGAGTGGAACTCCAGGAGGCAGATTTTTGCACCCCCCCAAGGCTCTGCTCTGCTGCCTGTGACTAATTCTTCACCTAAATTAGAACACCAGGAGTCCTGCTGATACATGCACTTCTAACAGGACAGCCAAGCTTTATTTTTCATTAGCTTTCAACTACAGTACTTTACTTTAACTCATGCCTGCTCTGTTGATTAGGCTCTTTAGTAGCCCCTGTTTCATGAGACTTGCCTCCTCCCACCCCAGGCACACCTTTGGCTTTTCCACTGCCAGGCTGTATCTCCCAAAGTGTGGTGGGGAAGTGGCAGGGCCTGGGGCACTCTGAGTGCTCACTGGTGCAGGACTTGATCCCTGTTGTTTGGTGGGTGAATCCCAGCCACCAATTAAGAACCATGCAGACACCCATTCACACACCCTGTCCCCCTGCAGTGGGAGGGGGCGGAGAACTGGAAAAAAGGTAAAGCCTGCGGGGTTGAGATAAGAACAGTTTAATAATTTAAATAATATGATAGTTGTAAAATAATAATTGCAATGAAAAGGGAGGCAACCAGGAGAAAAAGAGAAATAAAACCCGAGAAAGACAAGTGATACACAACACAGTTGCTCACCACTCCCTGACTGATACCCAGCCAGTCCCTGAGCAGCCATCAGTCCCCCCTGGGCAACTCCCCCAGCTGACAAATGGAGCAGGATGCCCTATTGTATGGAATATCCCTTTGGCCAGTTCGGGCCAGCTGTCCCAGTCATGCTCCTTCCCAGCTTCTTGTGCACCTCCTTGCTGGCAGAACATGGAAAGTCCTTGACTTAGGGTAATCACTACAGAGTGACAACTAAAACATCAGTGTGTGATCAACATTATTCTCGTACTAAATCAAAAAATACAGCACTGTACCAGCTACAAGGAAGAAAACTGACTTTATCCCTGCCGAAACCAGGATACCTGTCACTCTCTTTATCATTGTTCTCTACTTGCAAATATGTTGAGAGAGGCCCAAAGCAACAGCTTATACCTAAAAGTTCTCAAAGCTGGAAAGTACAGAAGAAGCATCCATCTGTTGTAACTGCCCATGTGGAATTTCCCATCGTTTTCCTATTGCTCTGCAACAGATGGGACAAAAGCTGCCAGACTCTTCCAAGACTTAGCCCAGCTTGTTTTTTTTCCTGAGCACTGAATTAGCAGTACTGAAAAACAGGCCTGGCACAGTTTGCTCAGGGAGCTGACAGAGCTCAACCCAGCGGCCACAGAACATGCTGTCAACAGAGTGTCAGCAGCGTTTGCCGTGCCCCACAGAGAAAAGCTGCAGCGTCCACGCTCCTCTGACATGGAAACACAAACAAATTTCATCCACCTCCAGGAGCAAAAGGCTGGAAAAACTAATCTTTGGGTTTGTTTTCTTCCTCTTGCTAACCTCAGGCAAGGCAGTTACCATCCTGCTGCAGCTTGTCATGCCAAAACCAACACCTTGCGTCAGCAGGATATGTGCTGCAGCCCACGGGGGGTTTGTGAATTAATATGGCAAAATAACAGAGGCAGCCACCAAAACAGCTCTTCTCCCTTGTCCAGGTGAGGCTTCCCTACTGAATCAAGAAGCATTTTGCACACCACATTTAACTGATACTGCAGGGTCCTGTCCTTGCTTATACCTCTCAGAAAGGCTGAGAAGCTCCAAGCCCCCATTCCCTCAACTGTCCTCTCACAGACAGGATAAAGGTTGGATGAATAAAAAACAGGCATGGGCTTCACATTAGGATATGTGCTTTATATATGTACATCCATATATCCATCAGTCCTCCATGCCACATCTCAGTCTCAGGCACTACTAGCACCAAAAATGTTTACAAATTAAAAGAACACTATAGCTACCAAGTCAAGTACTCAGAACCCAGACTGTACAAGCAGCCTCTGTATCTGCATTTCTTATCTTTAGTCCTTATGATTTTTATAATGTCCTGTAAATGAGAATGGCCTTTTATCATGTACTATTTGCCCATAAATCCCCCATCTCCTTTAGGGCCAGTACTCCAAGTGCTAGTCAAGGGCTGTGCTCTTGTATCCTGTCTAGAAGAACCCTGCTTTATTTTCTGTAAAAAGTCATAATATGCTGCTGAAGTAGTGAGCATTGTATTGACAGAAAAATCATGGCCTCTTACACCAAAATAAGTTTCCATAGTTTCAGATTGCATCCATGACATTTGCACAGTTCCTGTAGAATGCCTATTACCTTACATAACCCTGGGCTTTAAAAATAGTTAATTCATATTCATCTGCTTCCAATTAATTACACTGAAACATTTTGGCCTGCTGTGCTAGGTTGGTTGGTATATGCAACAACCAAAAGCAGAGGGCTATACTTAAATTAACCAAGTAGCATAAGAAAAATGTTATGCACGAGTAAGAAGGGTTTGGGATTTTTTTCTTCTAAACCTCACAGTTCATTTTGATCTTAAACAAATCTGTTTTTCATTTAAACCAGCCTGTACGCAAAGTTGGGTCAAAATCAGAAAATAGTTGTAAGCAAGTACTATAAAAAATTCAAATATTTGAGTTTAGTCTTTCCCAAAACAAAACTGTTTAAAAGCATATAAATTTTTATATTAAAAGCATGTTTTAAATGGAAAGGAAAAAAATATTTTAGATTGCATATTTTTTACCACTTCTGCTCCTCAAAAAACAAAAATTGGAAGTAACAGACTGCAGCTGAAGAGAGATTTTAAACATGCTTTTCCCCACCCATTGAGAAGAGGCTCAGATGAGATGCCTGATGGTAGGTGCAGCACATCCTGCCCTGGATGCTGATGAATTCTTTCTGTGCTCCTCTGCTTCTCCCAAAACATTGCCTCTCATCAGTAGGCAGAAAAACACTGTATGGACATCTACAACAGCAGCACTACCTGAGAGCCAAACATAAAATTAACTACATTTGTTCAGGGCTGAAGGGCACATACAATTTATACCAGATCAGTATGGAGCCACACACTGTGAAAAGGAGAGACTGACTCTGCTGTGTGACAGGGAGAAAAGTGTATCCACTTTAGAATGTGCCATTAGTATTATATAAAAGCACAGACATTAATAGGATGCTTCTAGTATAATTTTCTTAATGTTTTCCAATAAATATATTGAAGTGACAGATTTTCACTTGTGAGAAGGATTCTTGGAGCAACATTTACACCTCTCTGCTAGAGGCAGTGAAATAGCCCATTATTACTCCCTTTATGGTCCTTCTCCCAAAAGGTGAGACAGAGCTCCCAGCAGGTTTGCAGCCTGCTGCTGAGAAAGAAAATACAGCCCTGAAGGAGAGTGACCTCTGGGGTAGTGCTCTCCATCCAGTTGCTCTCCAGGCTGAGAGGTACTTATGGTCTGAGGCTAAAGCTGCAGCTCAGTTCAGCTGTCCCATGCAGCCTCCTCAGGAGCAGCTCATTTCAGGGACTGGGACTGGTTACTGAGCTGTGCCTGTGGTTTGGCTCCAAAGCCATCAGCCCACCTGCTCTAAGCCTGGCAGACCTGTAAACACTTCCAGCAGGATCTTCCAAGCCTGAAGCATCTGGCAATTCTCACTGCAGGTTATTTGGGAATTAGGATACATTCTCTGTACATAGGGTATGTTCTCAGTTTCCATGCATGTTCTGAACAGCAAAACCAAACACTAATTAATCAAAGCTTAGGCCTCAGCCATCTAGTGGGAGATGTCCCTGCTTTTGGCAGGAACTAGATGATCTTTAAGGTCACTTCATTTTTTGGTTCTATGATCTATCCTTTCATTTAGCCAGCTTCTTCTGGTTCTCTCTACTCCTACCTATCAACACTTTCCTCTGCATTTCTGCACCTAGAACTCTTCTGACTGGTGTCCCTGTAAACAGAGTATGTAAGGTAGCCAATTCCAGCTGCAAGTGACTATAGCTGGAATCCTGCCACAGAGAATTGCCAAAGATGAGAGCCTCTCATCATGCCTAAAATGTGGACTCTGTTGCCCTAGCCAGCATTATAAGTCACTTCAAATCCTCATACCAGGGCTCACTGCCTCAGTGTTACCTGCTCAGCTCACAAGGATTGCCTCTGCAGCCTCAGACTCTTCTCCAAGTTAGAATCCACTAACTTCCAACAGCCCTTTATTTGTACCTGAAAAGGCAACAATTTGAAATACACTACTGAAAATAATATACCTAATGAAAGGTGAATTCAGTGTCAAGGAATAAGTAGTCTGTTTGTGGAGCAAAGGCACAGAGCATTTGTTCATTACGGAGCAAGAGGAGGGGCTGAAATGCCTTATGGCAGATCTGGAAGGCATGTGGGTTGTGCTTTATTTTCTTTTCTCACTGCTATGAAAGGGTATAAAATAAAATCATGGAGTACACAGAGCAACAGTCAGCCCTCTCAGTAGAGTGTTGTCCTTTAGAAGAGAGGGGCTTAAGATTTTATGCTTGCATTTGACAAGGATTTTTTTAGTGCCTTTATTTTAAAAAGTATTTTAATTGATCTGTCTTTCCATCATCTTTAGTACTATGGTTTACTCTTATAAACCACATTGATCATAGAAGGGTATGTTGATCTTGGTACCATTTGGGAAAAATAAATGGGTTTTGTGTGTCTCAGACTGCACTAGAGAACTGAAGGTATTAATTGAAACGCAAGGGTAATCATCCCAAAGCACTCATTTGAGAAACACTTTTTTACCTCTGGAGTGCTGTTTGGTCACCTAAGCTATAAAGTCAAGCTCAAGTATCCTGCAACCTTTGGTTTATGGGATTTAGCATGAGGTCACTGCTGTCTAACACGGTGGCAAGTTATGCAATTCCCTTTAAGAGTCTCTGAAGTAAGCCAGAGAAATAAATGCTTCAGGCACTTCATAAACTGGTTTCATGCCTTACTCTTGGGCAGTGGCAAAATCCCACACCAACAGATGAAATGACATGTCAACAGACTCCAGACTTGATGCCCTACACAAAAGGCCATTCTGCTTTCCTCTGTTGTATGGATCCCCCAGCCCAGGCTCCCTCCAGTTCTGTGTTCCTCCCCAGGCTCAGCGTACATCAGCAGGTCAGTATCAAATCTCAGGAAAGGAAGGGACTGCTAGGATTAAACATACTGCCTGTCCTGCCATAGCTGAGGGTTATCACTTCATAAATATCTCAAGGAGACTGAGCTACACTCTTGATCCACAAGCAAGGAACTGACACTGGGATTACTATAGCCATGCCAGCAAGATTCCCACCACCCAAACTCCAGCAGTGCCAGCACAATTCCCAGGTCACAGGAGAGACGTGTATCCAGCACAAGCAAGAAATCCTGCACAAGCTGGCTGGCCATCACTCCCCTGAAGGGACACAGACTGCCCTTGCTCAAGGTCACACCTTGCAGGAGAAAAGGTGGCGTGAGGGAACACAAGAGAGGGAAATAAGGCTCCTGCCCTCTGCCTTGAGAGGCGGGGCCAAAAGCAGCCCATGGGTCACACACCACAGGAGCTAAAAAGGAGGAGAGCAGAACTGATCACAAAAGCTTCTTCAAAACAGAGTCCAGAGAGAGATGAGCTAGGTGAGGCCAAAAGCAGCAGTCCTGTAGCAAGGCAGAATATGCTGCTTTCATGAGGAATCCCCCCAAAGCTGTCTCCCACCTGGCCAAACTCTTTGGCCAATGTCTGATCACAATTGTGAATAGATGTTGAACTAAATACACTCGGTTTGGGACAACAAATCACCTCTGGCCCCTTCATTCCTCTGGACTTGATGTATTTGATGTATAGAGAAGTCTTTGATCCTGTGCTTAAATCTTCTGCAGGCTGGATGAGGGATAAGCAGTTGGGTCCAACATGTTGAAAATATTTTAGAAGTTGGGAGGACAAGAAGGGAGTAAACAAGAACAAATACAACCAACAGCCAGCAGCTACTTGCACACAAAAATATAATTTCTTTTTCTTTCTTGGGAAGTTCTGCTTCTGTGCTTAAGACCCAGACAGACGGGAAAAGCCCTTGCCAGGACATCAGTTTTCCTCATTTGTGGGATCAGAGAAAGGAGACTGCTGTGCAACCTTTACCTGCAGTCTTGCTGTCAGCTGAAGGACCCTACAGCTTACCAGGGCCTTTGTTATAAATCTATTTTGGTTGAGAGTGCTGGCAGCTGTTAGTGCCATGTTAGAAGTGTCCTTTAAGGCAGCAGCTATTGTAGCCATGTCTTCTGTGACTTTGGACAAAGAGGACCTTGGGGGAGGAAGGAAGTCATGCCTCCTGAATTCTCTACATGCATCGAGAGCACAGTGAAAGCATCTGAAGTGCAGGAGCCACTGCCATAACTCAGAGACCCCCCAGCCCCAGCCAGCCAAAAGAGACAGAGGCAAAGAGTGAAAGTTACCAAGCTATATAAAAAATAAAAATAAAATAAAAAGCAAGTGTGCTCTGTTTCCAAGGTTTCCTCCAGACTGACTCTCCTGGCAAACAGAAAAGATCCCCAAGCCAAGTGACTCTACTCAGCCTCATCCTGCACCCCACATGCTCGAAGGATTAAGTTATGGTTTACTGCAGCCCTGCCCGGAGTTCGCCTAAAGATTCACACCCTTCATGGGTAGCATAAACTCTTTGCACAGTCCTTTAACTCACAGTTTTGTCACAAGCTTGCTCAGCTATTTCCTGACACCTCCCATGGGTCATCTGGTGGTTTTTTTTCCACTAAGTTCATCTTTGAGACCTGAAGTGTGTCAGAAAATTCACACTGAGTAGTTACTCATTGGTGGACAGTCACCACTTAATGCTCAGGAGGCAAATTCCACGCAGGATCACAGTTCCAGTGTCCCTTATCAGAATAAGGGCAGGGCCTGAGCACTGTTTTGTTTGTTTGTTGTTACCCAAGACAACAAGCAGGTTTAAAAAACAAACAAAAATGACCTTTAAAAGTCGTGACAGCACGACTAGTCATTTTAAAGCTAGATGAATGATCTTCAGTGTAGAGATTGACCCTTTATTTTATGTTTGCATAATCCATATGGTGGGTCTGGCTCTAGACACTGTCCCAACAAGAAGAACAAGAAAAATATTTTTTAAAAGTTTGAGTTATTCAAAAGCATAATAATTTCAAACCAAAATTGTGATTCAGTTTACCAGCTGCATTTCTCTCAAAACTTTTTAGTGAAGCCCACAAAGTAGCTGATTTTTACCCTGGATGAGCTCTGTTTATCCTTTTGGTTCCCCAGCACAAAGCTTCAACATAGACAGCTGCAGATATGCAGATGAAGGAACTGCTGAAATAAATGTTCCAGAGCTATTGAACAGCTCTGAGTGTCAGCCTCCCCCATAAATATATAGGGAACAGTAAAGTAAGGCCACGCAGCATCCATCAGTGTGTGATACCTGCCAAAATTCCTTAGACTGTAACAGGGACAAAAAAAAACCCCATGCCATTGATTAAAAACATATATTGCTGACAGTGGCAAAGTTATTTAATGACATTTTGGAGAGAAGCAGAGCTTTTTCCTGAGGAAAGTCTTGTGCACCATCAGGAGAGGCATGCAGGGAAACCCTGTGTGGAACAAAAGTGTTTGAATTGGCAGGAGGGTAAGTAAATGGAAAGACTTTTTCCTCCTTTGCTCATCTCTGTTTCATTGACCTTTTCTTTCAGAGGGTGGAAAAAAAGCACTTGAGTCTGTGAAGAAATATTTGAAACAAGGAAATCCTGCAAGTGAAAAGAAGTCCTACAACTGGGAAAGACAAAAAACCAGCCAGTGTAACCACAATACTGGATTTCCTATGGAGATAACCATCATCAATGCACAAAGCCCCTGTGTTCCTTCAATTAACATACTGTAGGTGGAAGCCAAAAACACTGGAAAATGGTAAGTTTCACTTTCTACAAAGTCAAAAGCTGTTTTAATAGAAGCTTAAGTGCCTTTCTTTTCAGTTCAGCAAGAAAGAGAGTATTTTCTCAGAGGCTGACTGAACACCCACGTTGTTCAGAAGCCAAGCAGAGCATTCCCTGTTAAGCTTATTTTCTATTACTTGTGGAGTCAAAGCTAGCAAGAGCTCGTATCCTGGATAGGGAAAATACTGCAACTCTTGGTAGTAAATACATTTTCACTGAGAATATTGCCAAGAAGATTTTCTCTGGAAAAGAAGGGGGTAGCTTGTGTTTGGTATATGATGTCCCAGGGGACTGGTACAGCCCATTGGGGTGCAGTACATAAGCACAAAGACATGAGCAACTTTGTCCATCTTCCCATTAGAGATGAACTTTTGAAGATCACACAGGTCATTTCTCATATTTAAGGGAAAGTTCTAGATGTCAACAGGAAAAATTGAGTATCTCCTATAGACAATTTAAGACACTTCAGGAGGCCATGTACCCCACCATTCCAAAAACCTTCACAAGTTCCCCAGCTCATGCTCCCCATTTTCTGGTCCACAGCACACAAATTTCCCTGCAGAGGGCAATACCACAGGGCACAAACAGTGCAAGAAAAGGAGATTGAGAATGCTACTGACCTACATGTTTAATGAAGTATTTCTTCTTTCTGTCAGCCTAACACACAAACATATAGGCATGTCTATGCATTACCACACACCTACTCTTGAGCATTTGAAATGTAAATGACCCCTGAGGCAAGAATCACATCATGCAGAACAAAGCACAAACTCCATGCCATAATAAACATTTTATCACTAATTGATAAAATTGGAGCTTAACAGTCTTAACTTTGCTCCTTAGCTTTCACACCCAAAGAATAGTCATAGAAGCTAAATCCTTACATGGGTGATGGAAAAGATAAGGAAGCAGATTTATGATGTAATTAAATAAATCATGCTGGCCTCCCAGTAATGAACCCATTTCTAATTATCCTGGAGTCATCTTATCTTGCCTGTGCTGGTTGAACACTCATTTAAGGCGCTGCCAGAGTGCCTTGTTACTAGAACATAGTTGCCAATAGAAACTTCACAGCCCAAATCTGAAGCCAGGCTTGCATACCTGTCCCAGTCTCTAGCACTGCATTTATTCCTGAGGAAACTATTTTAAAAGAAAACCACAGTGCAATTTTGAAAGGGGTCTGGGTGAAAGGAATCAAAGAAGAACTTGGAATTGATGATTTCATAAGCAACATAAAAAACTTTTTTCCACTTGTTACTGTTTTAAAAAAATTAAATGCTTTCCAACTTTCAACATCAAATTGCCCAAATGGCTGGGTTTGATAAAAAACAGAAAGAATCTCCAAGTTTTTCTTGAAATCCCCTAAGATCCCACATGCATCTCTTCATATTTTTCAGTGAATCTTTTAACAGAGGTCCTTTTCCAGAAGCCATACTTTAGGGTTTAGGATTTATTCCTTGTCCCTTACATTTATTCTCCTCACCTTTTGTGGTTCTCACTGTAAATGAAAGTCATGGCTCTTTACACCCCTTTTAAAGAAGATAAGTACATAAATAACCACCAAAAATGTGTCCTGCATAAGTATGTCATTTATACAATTAAGCATTTTCCCCTTCTCGTGATATGTTTTATTGAGGTATAAATCAGGACTACGAGGCAATTTAGCACAGACAGGAATTTTATGGAGAGGGTGTGCAGATCCCCTGGGCTCGTTTGGAAAATGAGAAACATGCTCATAGATGATACAGCTTGCAGGGTACAAGATCCACAGCAGCTAGAGAGCTCTCTGTCTAGACTGAGATTTAACTCTCTCATTTAAATCAAGTGAAATAGGACTGTGCTGGATGCAACTGCATTAAAACCTTTCTGTGGTGGATTAAGGAGCTTTTTGCAAAGCCAAGTCACACTGAAGAAGTTGTGTGGGCATAATGAATTGGTGCCAAATCATGGGGAGAAAGCAGGAGCTGAAAGGTAGCAAGTGTCTTCCTGTGTGTAATAAGGCTTTAGCTGTGCTCACTTTCTCCCACTAAGCAGAAACTTTCCCTTGTCTCCTGCTACTAAGCAGGTAGAGAAATGCTTGTGGCACACTTTGCTTTCTTACAGTCAGGAGTCTCAGTTGCAGGGCCTCCTTATTTCCCTCTGGGAAGGTGTAAATTGAGGTCAAATAAAGAATTTTGGCTTGCCTGCATCCAGAACATGCCTGGAAACAGACAGCAGGACTCAGATACAGCTTTCTTCTTACAGAAACTGGCCAACACCACCTCCCTGTACTTTGGCCAAAAGGCAAAGTCCCATGATGGAAGGGAAGTCTTGTGCCTTGCCCAGCAGAGGTGACTGCCCCACTGCCACTGGTGGAGCATGGAGTGACCCTGTTCCTCTCTGAGCTGGGCTATGAGATGTGTACAATCACATTTGCCTCAGCATCTTCCCATTCAGACATCCCCTCCCACCACCTCCCCCAGGTCCACACTTGGGATTTACAGACAGAAGCACCACAGTGGTTTAGTTCTCCAGCCAAGGCTCTGGGGCATTAGCACCCACCCCACCCAACAAAGACAACTAGCCTTGGTTGTTCTCTCCACAGTCCATAGAGTCTGGTGTTAGATTTGATAGGTCCTGGAGACACCTCACTCTCAGCATCTCTGCTAGGCAGGATACATTTCAGCCTTCCTGCCCAGACAAATATAACTTGTACCTAACACTAGCACCTTCCAAAAACCAGCCAACCAAGCTCTGCCCACACATCTTAATGCCTGCAAATAATGGGCCAGAGGTAACATTTTCCTCTCTGTGCACAACCCAGTCCATATCTGGATTCAGGGGAGCTGCATGAGTAAATTAAATTGTCCTCTTAGCTGCTTATTTGGGAGCAAAAGGCAGAAGCAAGACACAGCAGTGAGTTACAAGCTGAAACAAACCCACAGGTTCAGACGACCCCCAGACAAGTTATATTTGAATCATGTACTTCTCTCTTGACATGCAGCACACAGCACTCATTTTTTATCCTTATGAACCTTCCACTGTCAAGCCATCTCATTTTATCCTCCAGAGAAAAAGACTATGTGTACCACCAGCTCCTAGATTTTGCAAGAATCCCAGTATTAAATTTTTTTTTTTTTAGCAAAATATAGGTATTTTTTTACTCAGCCCTCAGTGCTTTATCTGATTCTGCAGTTCAGACCACAAAACTGATCCACCTGGTTTTTTCAGGCAGCAACAACATGTCCTTCCTGAGGATGTCCTCCCCAAAATGCCACTGTGGATTTTCTCTGCACATTCCTGTGCCTTGCTCTACAGTACACTGAGCTGCTCTGTGACTCTTGTTCAGCAGCTCATGCCCAGCCCCTGACCTTCTGTACTTCATCCTTGGCTTCCAGCTGAACATGTACACCCTGGCTAATTGTTAGGGTTTCCAAACAATAGCTAAACACAGGTTTGGCATCAGCAGCAAGCTTTGAATCAGGCTTCAGCAGTATTGTCTGACCAGAGGCTTGCAAGGGGAGAGGCCCCTTGCCAATGGGGAAGGGAAACTGGGATTAATACTTGTACTAAGACCACAGAGAAAGAGTGGGAGGGCTAGGCTAGCTCCATATAAAGAGGGTGAGGCTTAACAAGAGAGCACAGTACCTTTCAACCCTCTGTTTTGTTTTGTACTTTAAAGTGCAGTAAAATGTATTTATACCCAATTCCTCAGTTTACAAGGAAAGCAGGTTGCCTTAAAGGTTTTAAAACTGGCCTCAGCTGAGCATCAGCTCTCCCAGACTGGATTTTGGGGATTACATTTCACTCCATGAATAATATTTTCATTCATTTTCTCCATCTACAATGTCTACTTGTAGTTGACACAGATAGTTTATTTTCATCTCCACTGAAACACAGAAAGATAAAGGCCTGAGGCAGCAGCTACCTAAAATATAGACAATTACAGAGTTGTAGTGCATAGAGCTTTAGGTCCTTAAAATCACCATGTAGAAATTTGGGTATAGTGTTGACTGAGGCAGCAAGAAAAAGTGAGTACCCTAGAAAGGATTTTGAAGAAAAGTACCAATAGCTCTGATTATATTTATTTCTATTTCATGGAAAAATTAGACTATTTAGACTAAAATTCAGATTAAATTAGCAATGGAGGCAGAAAATATACAAGTATGTAATATAGATAGAGGGGTTTGTATGCTTTCCATTTGTTTCCCATCTGCTGTGCAAGTAGTTAGTTCACAACTTTCATTAGCCGCAGTTTATCTAAAGGAAGCCTTGCCTTGGGAGCAGCTCCTGCATTTACAGTTCTTTAATGCAGCAGTAAGACCTCAGGGACAGCCCATAAGCAAAAAGTCCATTCCCTGATAATCCTCACAGAAAACAGAGCAGTCTTCAGCACATGCTGGCAGACAAAGCAAAGTGTGGAAAAAAGCCTAAGCCTGCTCTGTTTTATGCCTGTATCCAACCCAGTAAGTCCTAGACTGCAGCCAGGTACAAGTTTAAAGCCAGCTTAGTCCTCCTTCCTTTCCAAGTATGCCAAAGTGCAAGCAAGGCACATCTCATGCTCCAGTCAACTTGAGAGTAAGAAGAAACAGATACAGAGACTTAGCTGAAATTTAGATTATGGATTAATGCATCCTGGACCAACTGGAGAAGATATCCCTGAGTTAACAAGGATGAGTGCAGAAGGGAGAGCATGGGGTTCTAGGTGACAATTTTATCAGATGTTGAGCAGACTGATATTTAAGGGCTAGGCTATTCCTGTGTACAGTTTTTAAATATTACCTTGGCCAGTAAAAGAGAGCCTCTAAGTGTTTTGTTTCACTGTTGTGTGGGGTTACCACAGTGTGTACCTGGATTACCTGGGATCCACCTAAGAAAAAGCCAAAGCAAACAATCTTTGTGCCAATATAAAGCCTTTCTTTGCATGGCCATTTTATATAAACCCTTATCTCATGGTCATCATTGCTATTCCACTGGAGAGGGGGGGATCCAGAGCAGCTAACTAAACACAGATACATATTAAAAGGCTGGAATAGGTCAGTGCAAACATTAAATGCTTGGAACCAATGCTTTGATGGTCAGAAGCAGTCAGACACAAGGGAGAAATCAGAGAGAACTCCCTTTTGATCTGCCTGAAGCCATTAGGTCTGAAGAGCACAAAGAGAAAAGCAAACCAAAGCAAAGCCCCTACCTTTCACAGTTTCTGTAATGTCACCTAAGCCAGAAATACTCAGATTTTACAAGACAGACAGATCTACAACACACCCAGCAATGCAAACAGCTCAGTGGAGTGTGGCAAGGCAGGGCACCCTAAGGGCCACCCTGAAAGCTGCCCACACATGCAGGGGGACACAGGACCAGCCACCACACCTGCAGGCTGGGCTCAGACCCAGGGCAAACATTTGCCTTTCACAACAAAAACAAATGAAAGGCTTTGGGTTGCCCCAAATGAGCATAAATATTTTTCTCTAGGAATTCTTCTGTTTTGTTTTTTGTGTGCATTTTCTTTTCTTTAAACTAGCAAAGAGTAGTGTAGAACTGAAGGGGCTCTCTGAAAACATATTAAAGATGTATTTACTTTAATACTAAAGCAAGAGGATCTAGCATCTACTTAAGTTCTATGAATACATACATTTCTTATTAGCAGCATTATAATGCCATTAGAGAACAGATTCACTCATCTGCCTACAAATTATTCTGCCTTTGCTCACAATGCCTGTTCATTTCCCAGAATACTTTTCAGAAGTTGTATTTAACTTTAGTCTTTTTCTCTTTTCTCTCATTCATGACATTTCTGTATGCTTATGATTATTTATTTGGCATGGCATTTTGATGTAAGAGAACAGCCAAGCCTTGTGTGCACACATAGCACAGAATTTTCACTTAAAGAGACTTGGATTCTGTAATTTATAGATGGCACAAAAAACTAACTTAAGGAGTGAAAGTTGAGAGGTGTTGTCTGTGCATGGCTTCTGGCAAAATGTGTTGAAGTCAAACCATCAACTTCAGATTAAGACAACTTTTGCCCTTGGCCCTGAACCCAATATTACACCTTGTATCTTTCTCTGCTGTGGAACCAGGAAAAACATCTTGACTCTGAGCAGCTGGCCTGCTCTGGGGGACTGCAGCACCATCAGCAGCTCCCCAACCTGCTCAAGTGGACAGGGGAAACAAAAAGGTGCCCTGCCTGAGAGCTTAGAGATAGACACAGCTCTGTAATTTCCTCCCAGTGACACAGAACTTCACACAGGGCTTCACCCTGGGTGACTTCTTTCACAGCTGAGCCCAAAGCCATTTGCAAGCAGCAGAAGGACTCAGTCACTTCACTGGATTGCAGAGCTCACCTTGCTGTTCAAACCATGCTTGCCCTGGCCAAGCAGCAAACAGAGACACTTCTCTCCATCACACAAAGGGTGATGGCAGCAACAGGGGCCATGCCTGCCCACAGCTCTGCAAACCCCAACAGCTACAGACACCTGGAAAAGGAACTGCTGGCTGCTTCCCTCCCTGCTAATGAAACATTTGAGCTACAGCCATTGTTTATTCAAGAACCTAATAAGAGATGACTCTGGCTATTTTCCACTTAACATCATTAGTTAAACAGAAATTGATTGCAGATGGAGAACAGCCATTGTGTTTTATTACCAATGATTTGTTTCCTGGGATTTAAGAGCAGATCTAATTTGGCAGATCTGTTCCCTTAGGCTGCAGACACTACAAGGTGTGGCCACACTCCGTGTTTACAAACCATTAACAGGGCTCACTTTTGACTTTTTTTCAGCTCCAGGCATGTCAATAAGTATTAAAGGCTCTGTGTGAAAGAATATGAGTAGAGCTTGGTTGGTTTGTTTGTTATCAGTCAAAGATTGCTGACATGCTTTAACTATCTCATAATAGAAAAGCTATCCACTACAGGCAATCATTACTTGCTTTCAACAGAAGACCTAAGCAGCCTTGAACAGAAATGAACAAAAAAGGACTCTAAATGGCTTTTATATACCTTAAGTTGTTCAAGTGAAAAATAGCTTCAACCCACCCAAATTAGTTTGGCTGGGTCTTGCCACTCCCCCTATGTTGTAACAGATCAGATTTGTGGAATTACACCTGCAATAACCAGGATGGAAGCTTGAACTCTGTCAGGCCTATCTTTCCACATTAATACTGAACACATATGAGATCCCACTCAATATTTTCAGCTGCTGCTTATTAAAAATGAGACCGAGCTAATTAAAACAAGCAGTGGGTGTTCTATCAAGCAAATAGTTTCAGAAATCTTTACTGGCTCCCAGGACATAGTGGGAAATAGTGAAAAATACCACTGTTGAAAATGGTCATGAAGCTTAGAGACAGCAAAACTGTACTTCCATATTTAGCTTCCCACCTCCAAACAGAAAATTTCAGGGAAAATATTTTCAGGGAGTTACTGTGACTAGTTGCAAAATGCTTTCCATAGTGCCATATACAGCAGCTGATGTAGGAAACACACAGCATAAATTGTAATATTTTAAATACAAAGCTCAATATTCTGCTGACCCTCCCTAATGTTATGTTAAATTTCAGATTAACATCTGGCTGATGACCCAAAATTGGAGCAAATTTGAAGCAGATACAAATTATGCAGGCATGATTTTTAGCAAATCTAGTTGGCTAAGCATCCCAGAGTTTTCTTTCTCATGACATTTCCTATCCAGTACAGAGGTGAATATCAAGTGCAATGATGGGAATTTTTTTCTCATGTGACAAATTTTATATTATTTCTCAATAATAAGCACCATAAATAAATTCTTATTTCTCAAGACTTAAAAGTCCATCTGGTGTCAAAATCTACATAGTGTGGTATCACTACTGGGTGTGTTAGCACTGCCTCCTGTGTGACCTTGTGCAGTCGTATGGCATGTGTTAGCTTGTTCAATGGCAGTACAATCAACTTGCAAATTCAGATTTCATGAGAGACTTTTTTGTTCTTAAGCAGCAGGACAGCTGGCAGCACTGTGTATGTTGTGTGCAATTGCATGTGTTTTGTGCAACATCATCTGCAACATTTAATTTTAGACCATCCCCCCTGTTCCTCCCTGAAATGAGATCGACTCTTTAAGGGTGAGAATAAATTTTACAGAGTATGATTGAGAGTTAAAACTTCATGGGGCCTCAAAATAATACTCCATCTGCAGAGAAAGAATAAAGAATCTGCAGCAAATACAGTAAGATTAATGCAGTAATCATCTGCTGGCGTGGCACACCCTGGGAAAGAGGCTAATTAAAAAGGATTTGTGGAAAGTCACATAGGATTACTCTACTAAAAGCACTGGCAAGATACTTGGGTTATCAGTGATTTTTAAAAGTTCTAATTAAGGTTCTAGGAAACAGGAAACTTGGAAAAGTAATGACTAGCGCTCTATTATCTCAATACTCTAAATCCTCTTCCCATAAACTACTGGGCTAATGACTTCCATTTACATCAGTGGCATGGTCTGAAGAGGGAAGGTGGTAAAGTTCTTCTGATTTTATCAGCTGAAGCATGTGATGCACAGGACTTGATTCCCAGCAAATTAAATTAGCAGCCAAATTAAGGAGCTGAAATGCCAGCTCTGCTCTTCTGACAGGTATTAATTTTGCCCAAAACACACAGTGCTGAGTTTTTAAAAAGAAAACTTGAAAATGAGTCAGAAGGCACCTCCTTTTCCATCTCTTGTCCACTGAGGACACTGCTGTGTCCCATATATATATACACCCATTTTTCACCTGCTACCAGGAAAAGGTCATTCCTTGCATTCAGGGAAGGAAAGAGTTCACTTGCAGAACATCTCTAGCATGATCAAAACTGCATTAACAACAGAGACAGACACAGGCAGGCCTGTTTCCCAAAGGAGGAATCCTTGGGAGTGCCATCTGTAAGAAGCCACGCAGATTGTGTCACTGAGCACAGAATTCCCTGTGGAAACAGCTCAGGTGCTCCCTCAGTCCAGTCTCAGTCAATCACAAGCTGCAGCAGATGAGCAGGAAAGTTGCATTTCTGCACTTTGCCCATCACTGGGCTTTGCATCTTGCCCTGGCTTCAGAGCAAAAGGAGCTGCATTGTCAGGGCCCCCCCAACCAAGGTTCTGAGGAGCAGTGAGGGGGGGGTACAGAAGAGAAAGTCAAGTGCTAATCCTTACAGAAGTCACAAACTCATGTCACGATAGGCCTTCCTGTTTGGAAACTGAAGTGTCTTAAATCCCTGAGCCAGAAAGAGCAGAAAACCTTCATTACAGACCAGCAAGAAAAAAAAGACAAAGAACCCTTTTTCTTTGCTTGGTAACAGCCAAGAGAGATACTTTATGGTTTTGTAATGCCCTGAGAGGGCAAAAGTAGCTTTGTGCACAGATGTGGTTTGGTGGGATGAATGATGATGTGCATTTAATCTGTATTTTGGATTACTGGGGAATGATGACTAGAGAGAGTCATAAGCCATGAAGTTCAGATTCAGGTCTGAATCAGCTTTAAGCATTAAAGAGCATGGGGTGGCAGGCCTGGGGCTTGGGTTTTGCCCCAGATCATGGGAAAGAAAATGGTCAGCTGCACAGTTTAGCTCTGGAATCATTCCTGAATTTGTCCAGATTCATGGTTTTGGCTTGGACCCATTAGTGGTAACAATTGTGAGTGAAAGCACAAGGGAGGAAGAAAAGATAACACAATGGCATAAATTCCAGTAGCTCCTGGAAGAAATACATTTGACCTTTATTATCTACTAACTTCTAACTCTGATGCTGAACTCTGGTTTTTCCTTTTAAAATATCATCCCTGGCAGAATGAAGTCCAAGGAGAAAATAGACTCTGGAAAAAGTGTGAGACTCTGGGGAGACAGTTATTTACTGGCAGTTTCACAACCTTCCCTGCACTTCTAATGAAATTTCATTCGTCAAATTTGGTGCAGCTTGGTGAAAAGCCAAGCTTATTCTGTCTGCCTTTTAGCTTAGAAACATCTCTTTGGTCTCTTGCTCTCAAGCAGTGCCTTAAATTCATTTGAGTTTTTTTTTTAAATTGCAGCTTGTAGCTAAAAAAGCTGGCTTGAAGCTCTCATGGACACAAATTCTTACTTTATAGTGAAAAATGGGTTAAAATTTTGAACTGCTGTTATCACCATGTGCAATAAAACATGTTCCCCACAACAGTACTTCAAAGGGAAATTATACAACTTTGGCAAAAAAAAAAAAAAAAAAAACTAAAACAACCCAATCCACAACTGGTTATGATTTTCTATGGACTCACCACTGTCTGGGATGAGGCCACCTAATAGGAGTCTGGACTTAACATCCTTCCAGCATAGGGTGAAGTCCATAGCTTCTAAAGAGGGAATGGATCTAACTCATTATTGATGTTTTTTAGCATGTGAGGCCTGGTTTGCCTACACAGCTTGTGTTGCATTCCAGTGGTGGGTAAACCAGCTGAGCTATTTTGACTTCTCCTGGTTAAAATACTACTTTAAGCCTGTTGAAAGTTTCTGCATGTTTGGGTCTTAGAGTAGAGCTGTCAACAAAAACAGTCACAGGTTTTGTTTAGATTTAGGAAAGAAAAGAATTAATGAGAAGAGTAGCACCAAAAAAATGATCACATTTACCCCATTGTTCAGGAAAAAAAAAAAAAAAAGAAGAAAAGATCCCATTGATTTATTTTAGACAGCCTGAATAGCTGGAGACAGAAAGCTAAAATATGGCAAGGAAATTGCTACCCTAAACAAGTTCCTTTGAGGAATTTGTTGATTTTTTTTCTTTCTGCCTGAGTTATGAGTCCTTGGAATGCACATGCCATTGAATTGCTTGGTAATTTGCACAAACATCTCTTCTTGAGGTCCTAAAGCCACTGTATATCACTGAGTGGAAATATTAACATTATAGAGAGCAACAGAGTCCGACTGTTTGCCAGAGTCTGGTTACTTAACCTTGTAAAAAACACGAGACATCCAGCTTCTCCCACAAAACAGCAAAAATGGCAGCAACTGAGCATGTGCTGTCACACAGCAGTGGACATGGGGACACACACCCACTTGCCCTTCACTTGAAACCTTGGAACTTCTGTTCTAGACTACCCAAAATCTCATGGAGCATCACTGCTGTGGTATTGAACATCTCCTTGCTGCCTATCTGGTGGTGTGACTGGCTCTACTGTATGGGGCCCCTTCTTCCTGACAGAAATGTTGTTTGGGCAATGAGACCTTTTGTTAAAGAGGTTTGTTTGTGTTTTGGTCTAAAATATAAATACAACCATAATTATAAACATAAACACACCATGGTTTTCTGGGATGGGATTTGTGTGGGTGGTTTGGGTGCCTAATTGCCATGTTCTGCACAGAGCCTGTGGTTCCAACCCTGAGAACCTCTGCCCGCAGACACTGAACCTTCTTTTCTCTTGCATTAGCTCCAAACTCCTTTGTGCCTAATAAGTGGTAAATAAATACTGGTGCCACAGCAAGTTTGTTAACTACACTCCCCTGCTTCCACATCCCCCTCCTCCTACAGCAGCACAGCTCTCAAATGAGGGGTCTGCTCCTCCCCTTCTCCCCTCAAATGAGGGGTCTGCTCCTCCCTTTCAGGGTGCATGGTGGGTACCCTGATTTCTAGCACTAGTGGATTAAGTTCAGTGACTCACACAGCTCAGCCGCCTGTCTAATTCAAAATTTATCTTAGAAAACTAGGGCTCAAAGAGACCTCTGAGATCATCTAATATAATTTTCTGCCCACAGGCAGGTTCTATTATCTATGGGCTAATCCCAACACGTTTGTTTAACATGCTCTGGAAGGCATATGAGAAATGAGAACCCATAAACTCATTCAGATTTCTACTTCACTACTTTATACTCACAGAATTTATCTTTTTTGTAATATGGTCAACTAACTAATCTTTGCTTCAAATTTATTTTTCTTCCACTCCCAACATGTCTGAAAGAAAATATTAACTTAGTGTAAAAATACTGAAATTAAATTTCAAAGTTAAATCTCCTCCACTGAAGCTACTAATTAGTAGGCAATTTTTCAAAGCAAAATAAAAGGGAATTGCTACAAGAAATCATATCTTAATGCTGTGTCACTGCATATGAAATCTCCTTTTGGAGCTTTGCTGTGGATGTGGCAGCTCTTTGTTTATTTTGAAAGGATAAGTTAAGCAGTCACTCAAGGATGAGTAGGAAAAGCCTGAGGCTGGAGATTACCATGTAGCTTTCTAATTAGACTGGAATGAAAATAGGTCTAAATCCATTGAGTAAACAAAATATGTTTGCACACTTGGTAATTGATAATAATTATGGTTCCCTTTAACAACACTAAATGCTTAGTTGTTTTTTTGTGACCTCAGGCAAATGAGTAGGGTATTTGTTTTTCTTAAGCTGACAAAACTTGTAAAAGAGGCCACCACAATGACATTCCAGAGCACAGGGAGAGCTGTCATTTCATCTGCTGGCTGGTAAAAAAATAATATATGATTTCATAATGTTATCCTACTAAATGCTTGAGGAATTGCACATCTCACTAGCTGGAAGGATCTGAGGAATTAGACACTAGTTGAACAGTTCTAACCCTGAACAGTCTAACTCAGTGCAGGATAAGCAGCTATGTACACCAGCAGCAACAGAAGGGCAAGCTTGTTCTTGAGAAACCAGTGGAAAAGTCTGACTCTCATTTCTTTACTTAAAATAAACTAGAGAAAAGTAATCAATAAGTCAGCTTACAAAATACCCAAATGCAGACACAAACTATGTGATGAACGTGTTAACAAATAGGCAGAAAAATACCTAAAGAATCATTGTGGTTATCTAGGGAGGGAGTAGGAAAAAACAAGAGTACATTTATACAATGGATGGTTGTTAAAAGCTGACCTTTTTCTTTGGAATCTGATTTTAATGGCCAGGACTTGCTTATGCAAAAAGAGGAGAGATTTTCATCTGCATGAACAGAAGTTATGCAAAAGCACTCCCAAACCCACAGGCCTGGTTAACATGCAGCGAGGTCAAGATCTGTGTGTTGAAAGTATCACAGCAACCACACACAATGGCCTCGTGCTCATTTCTGAAAGCCAGGTGCCAGTGCAGCCTGTGTAAATGTGCCACAGGACACAACAGCACTCGAGGGACCAGTACAGTTTGTTAAACTTGTCAGGCTGGTCCTTAAATTTACCTACAAAATGCCCATCTCTATGTGTGTGCACCTGGGGGGGGTGGAGTGTGCTGTGCCTGGCTTCCTAAGGAAATGAAAGCTTAAGGATGCACATGAACCTATTTATTAGGAACTTCACTGTGTGTGCAGATGACCATTTATCTAAAGTTAAGAAACTCCCAACTCTCAACTTCCAGGGAGCCAAGGCTGGCAGCTCACCCAGAGCCTAGCCCTATGAGATGGAATTGATGTAGATATAGTTGCACCACCAAAAAACCATCTCTCTGCAGCACAGAAATCCCCTTTGTGGCAGATATGCAGCTGCAAGTTGATTTTGCATATTGAAAATTCGGGGGATTTGTCAGGGATTTTGCAAAAGTAGATGATCTATCTGTACCTATAAGTATCTGCACGCTTTATGAGACAGCTTCTTTCTGCATTTTTGGTATTTGGGATTAAACTTGGCAACAGATGTGGTTTGCAGGTCTGGGAGATATTTAATTTCTGGTCATGCTCAAAGCAAGCTGCTCAGATGTCCAAAGATTTGGGAGATTCATATGTATTTTAAAATACTTCACTGCATTTCTGTGGATGAGTTCCAGATATTATGGTGTACTGCTAAAAGCTTCTAACTATCTCCTTTATGGCAGCTTGGATTTTAGAGGTTTTATTCACAACAGGCAAAAGTCCTTTACAGCACTACCTGAGAAAGCAAGAACTCCTCTGCTGGGTCATCAGGCAGAGCCTTAGTTTTCTTTTGTTTATGTGAATAAATAAACTACTTCAGCTATAAGCAAAACTATGATGAGCAATAAACATGAAGTTTTTAATCTTCTACTGAAAGGTGTTTACAGTAATGAACACTCATAAAAATATTGGCCTAAAGGAATGAGGAGGTGCAAGCAGTCCAAGTGCTCCTTGAAAGAGGGAGAAGTAATCAAGAGCTTTAATTTCTTTACGTGTTAAACAAAATAAAAATACAAGTTAACCTCCCCAGTTATTACTGAGGTTTTGTTCTCTGTAGTTTAAAAAAGCAGTGGAAAATATTTTTATCATCTTAGGAGGCAAAGGGAATAAAACACTTTCACAACTGGAAACAGGGTATTTCCTCAGACTAGAAACCCCAAAGTTTCACCTTCCTTTTGTACATGAGAGAAAAAGGAGATTAATCAGTCAGAAATACCCCAAAATACAAGCACACTGTCTCTTCCCAGAAACTATATAATTACATTGAAATAAAGGTCATTTGGCTTGGTTTTAAAATCTCTGTTACCAAAACTTCAACAATTCTATGTAGAAGGGCATGCAGTTTTTTTAACCTACCTCAGTATCATTACCTGCAGTAAACAGATTATTTTGAATACACAGAATTTATTTGCCATTGTGTCACTGTTCTCAGCATACAATGTTCATTTGATTTTGTGCACCAAAAATCTCACACACTACAGTCCCTAGCTAGGCTCTCATCCACCTACATTTGCAATATAAGAGAACAACAGTAGTGAGTAATACAATATTCGCAGGTACAGCACGGAAGAGAAGGAAAAAAGGACATTTTTCTTCATTGTCCAAAAGGTTTCCTTCAATAGTAAACTAGGAAGTAATTTCTAAGAAGTTAATTTAGTTAATGGAAAAAATATCTTAAGATAAAGAAGAATGAACAGTCCTAAACTAGCAGCTATATAAATCTGTGTGGAAGAACTACACATACATACATAGTCCCAAAACTATTTAGCAGTTGGATGTGAGTGGTTTGTATTCCAGAAGAAATAAAGGCTTCCCATTCTGAACATGCCTGCAGAGGTAAGAGGAAATTTCCCAGTTCCTTAATACTGATCTTTTGCTAGGAGAGTTGTAATTCTAAATCCTATTTTGAAGAAGCCTAGGAAGGTAGGGACCAATGACTTTCAGCAAACATATCCTCAGTTTTAAAAAAAAGCTACAGAGGGAAAATGGTGATGATATTGACATTACCAGATATTCCTTGTTGTCACCCAGAAGGGGATGAGATTAAATTGCTCAATGTCCATTTACTGTGTTGTTTTTGGTTTGTATTTTTAAGCTGAACTGGAATGATGGAAAGATTTTTAGGTGCAGAAGTCAAAGACCTATATAAAGGTAGAAGGGAAGCTTTTTCTTGATTCTCTAAGAAGATGCAATTTAAAGATGAGAAGCAGGGTGCACTAGAGGTCTGGTACCTCCTGCAATCTAGTAGAAAGACACTGGACCTTAATCTGGTGCAAATGAAGGGATGGTCAGTCATGGAACCTGTGGAACTAGAGGTCATTTCACACAGTCATTTTGAAAGGCCCTGACAGTGAAGATGAGGGAATGAGTTGACTCATGAGTTGAATGGGTTTGAATGAGTTGACTCATTCACATCAGTACACCTGGGATGACTTGTACTAAGCCAAGTGACAGGCCTGAAATTTTTACACTCCTTCTTCTATCTGCACTCGACACCAAGTGGGGATTTCTTTATATTTCAGATAAATTGAGTTCCAAGGGCTGCTGTTTAAAATTTAAAAAAAAGAAAATTTTAACCATTCCTTTTCCTTCCTCAGGAGGGTACCTTTTAAGTTGGAATCTCCAGCCCTTCAACTCAGCCTTTTAATAATTGATGTAATATGGCATAAAACAAGAAAAAATGTGTCAAATTGATTTTGCACTCCTTTCTCTTTGAGGTGCTTGTTGCAAAATTCCATGCTACATTAATCAGCAGAGGTGCTCAGGTCACAGTTGGTTACGCTTTCTCAGCCAGAATATTTACTTTTCACTTGCACTTATGAAAGAAGACAGACAACTTGAGAAGAATTATATTATTCAATAGCAGTGCTTTGAATGAAGCATGCATTCAGCACTTACTGTGTTAAGGTACACTTATGGTACTTAAAATCCAGATAAATTTTACCATATTAGTTGGAACTTGGTTAAACTGTGAGTATCTTTACATGTAGATATAATTTTCACACATGCAGATATTTTAATAGCCATTATCAATTGGGAAGTAAATTACTGAAAGCAGTTATTCTTTTCAGAAATACAGAATCCAATATTTGGTTATCCTGAATGAAAATAACTTGGTTGTTGAGTAGCATATTGAAAGTGGTCATGATGCTTCACAATTGAAGAAAATCCTTCCTTAGAGGCAGTTTTAATAATCTGGCCTATGGACTTCTGTACAACTTCTATAAGAGCTGCTGCAGTCCTCACCATTGAAATATTTGCATGACAGGCTGGTAGGAACAATTTGAAATGTAAGTGTTCAGAAAATATTCAGAGGAAAGAATGGCCTGGGAGCAGATACTGAGAGTACTTTTTAAAGGGAAGAGCATCCTGTTCTTCTGACAAGCTTAGTTCCACGTGAAACAAATCACACCATTAGCAGAACAAAACACAGCTAAATGTACATGGAATCAGGCAGGGGTCAGATTATTAGAACCATGTACTGGAGTGCAAATATGGAACAATGCTGCTGTTTGGTAGAAAGGTCAGGGCTGTTTTCACCTGTGTTTGGTATTCTTTGAACTCTAGAATATTATATTAGAGAGGAGACACATGCTCACATGTTAGCACATCAAAAGCTTTGCTTTTAAACTGAGGGCCTGGCTCAATAACCACAAGATCCAGCCATGAGTGTGAGCCCCCTTGAAGCTCTTTCACTGCTCCAGGAAGAAGCTTCACAGTTGCAGAACAGGGCTGTAATATTAAATGAGACATAAATATTGCATGTTGACATGGCTAGATTTGGAAGATGCACTGTGAAAATCCAAGTTATGCAAGATTTAGAAACTTTTTTGAATGTTATTAATCATTCAATAGACCTGAAGCTATGTTTAACCAAAAAAAAAAAAAAAAAAAAAAAGCAAACAAAATTAGAGCTGGAGAGTGTATCTAGTTAATTTGGGTTAATGTCAACATACCCTGAGTTAGCCCTTTACTTTTGCACCCCCACATTACCACATAGCTCAGTGTGGGGCTTTTTTTAGCATGGGCTAAAATTTTGCAGAAACATCTTCTGTATGAGATCCACCAGCAAGCACCATCTCTCAAGTTTCCATGACACGGTCTCCTGCCACACCAGTGGCAGGATGAGCTGCTTGGGACAGAAACTGGTTTGACATCACTGTATAAGCCACTAAAATCCCAGATGAAATCATCACCAAAAGTAAATTGTCATAAAACCCATGTTTCACACTCAAAATATATTTATGGGAAAAGGAACCCACTCTGTATATCATGATTATGTGCTGCATATTTTCTTTGGAGGGGAAGAGAAGCTACTCCAGCAAAAATGAGATAGTCTGGAAAATTATTAGAATGTAATGCATGCAATTGGTCTTGTTCTTTCAATAACTCTTCTTTGAAATGAAGTCATGGTTTCTAGCTAGGTGGTGGTTTTAGAAGAAGCTTTATTTTCATTATGAGGTCAGAGACCACTAATTATGCAATAATCTCAAGAGCTTTTCCTTAAAGATCAGTTTGCTAACTGGTGGGCAAATATTTCCTTCAAGCTTTTCTTTGGTAGCAGTTTCAAACCATGATTCTGAGGGATTTTAGACTATAAAGGGTTTTTTGTTTTAGGGGGGCTTGAGCGGGGGGTTTGGGTTTTTTTTGTGTCCTCTAAAGAGGAAAGATGGAGACTTGATGCCAGTGCTAGCAGTAAATAACTCTATGTTGAGTGTGTTCCACAGCTCCAGTTCTGTTAAATGTGATGCTGATATAGATTTGTCAGGGAGAATTAGCAGGGCCTGGCCCTCTGGCCAAAGGCAAGTGTGGCCAATACCTGCAGGATGAAGGTGGATGTTGCACAGCCATGCACATCTCCTGGTCACACCAGGGCTGTCCTCAGCACACAGCACAAACAGCCTCTGCTGTTTGCTAATGAGTGGAGGAATGCCATTAGCGTGGCAAATCCTTTTTCTTCTCCATTTAATAGCAAATCTGTCACAAAGAAGGACAGAAAACCTTCCTGTATAAAGACCCACGGGCTGCTGAGCTCCCAGCACAGACTGTATCCCTCCCTGAAGGTATAACTGCTCTGCTGGTGAGCAATGAGTGCTTACCAGCAAAAAGGAAAGAGTCTTTCCTGTGTGATGACATTCAGCAGGGTTGGGTTGAGTAAATTAGTAAAGCTTCTTCAGCAGCACAGCTAGTCCCTGCTGAACTAGCCCTGTGTTCCTGGAAACTAGCCCTTTTAGAAGCTTCAGGACAGCCACTGCATTTGCTTCTCCCCATAATTTGGTTTAAGGAGTAGATGTCCCCACCTACATTCTGTATATGCTGAGCCTCTCATGACTGAATAAGAACTAGCTGCAGAAAGTGGCTCCCACAAGCTCCTCACAGTGAGGCCCTTTGCAGACTCCAAGCCCAAAGGGCTGAGTCTTAGACACTGGCAAGGACTTGCCAGATGCATGGCAACCAAAGAGGTGGCATATAAGAATTCCATGTATAGGGTAGCTTAGGAACGGAGTCAAGCCAGGATGCTAATTCTACTTAGGTACCCACCTAGGAGGATGGGAAAACTTGAGATTTATTGTGGTGATAAATCAATTTAAGCAGAAGCCAAAGCAAAAAAGTAAGGGCCAGTTTATTGAGTATTTGGGCAAAAGTCACTGTGCTGCATTTGTCCTCCTGTCCTTGTTATTGTCCTACTGTACCCAGTGAGCAAGCTGAGTCCAGCCTTCCCAGCATGCCAGTTGCAGTTCAGAGGGTTAGGACAGTGGGTTTCATCTCTTTGTGAAGAATAGTGGCAAAGCATGGGTCACAGATGGCACTGTACAGCAAATTTTCTGAGTCTATTTTGCTCTTGCCACTCTGTATTACAAGCTGAAAACCACATCCTGAATATGACTATATGGTCTCGAAGCTCCCAATGTGAGGTGTTATTTCAGACTAAAACCAGAAAGATGCATTTTGCCGTGGCAGCTAGCAAGGCAGACTACAGATGCACAGAGCAGTGTGTGCTCATTGATGCATGAGGTAGTTAATCAGTGATGGCTTTAAGGCTCTTTTACATACTGCACAAACTGGTAGAAACAGAAACCCAGGGAGAGTAGTTCCCCTCTACAGTATCTTTGCCTTCTGTGTGCATTCCATCAAATGAACAGGCTTTTTGAAAAGTCCTGGGAAAAACTTACTGGCTACTTTGAGCACTGAGATGCTTGACTGCAATGAATCATTTTCTGTTCCTGGCTGGACCAGGGAAGAGGCCACTTAGCACTGAAAGGATCAAAGTGGCAGAGGTCGTGGTCGCCTAAGCAAGCAGGCTGTGACAACTTCACAATGGATGAATTTTCACTTGGCTGAACCTTAGGCACCGGAAACTGGCCCTGATTTTCCTACCACCACTACTCTAACTATCAAATCTTTCCTGCTCCCAGAACTCCTGGACCAAATTTTTACCTGGAAATAACTCAAACATACTTTGAAGATGTGATTATTATTATTTTATGTGTTTTCTCTTCTGCATGTCTGGCTCCTGCCAGAAGAAATGATTTGAAGAGAGGGAGAAGCAGGTCTCATACTCCAGCTCAGCTTGGCTAAGCCAAGACTTTTAGATATCTTGGCTATGATCCCAACAAATATTCAGGGGTTGGATTCAAAAGGCTCAGACCTCCATTCTCAACTATCCATCTGCAATTGGACATATTGGCTATTGCTGTGCCCTGGAGCTGCAGCTGTATGCCACCTGGGGTAGCCCAAGATAGATGTGATCACAGACTCCATACCCAGGCAACCCAGTCCCATTCCTGGTGGACCCACATTTACTCCTGAAAGTCTAGCTCTCAATATCCACATGCCTCAGTGAACCAAACATCCAAACTACTTTGATTTTTGAGGACAAGGACAACACAGGCCCTAGACAAAGTGAAATCCAGCCTGGTGCTCTTTGTAGCACTACAACACAGGCAATGATACAGTGGGGGAGATTCAGTGAAAATGCAGAAGCCCCATCTATATTTAATAATCAGAATTACTACCCTACACATATGAATGCAACTGTCAGCTACTTCAACACAAGCTTTATCAACTGGACTGGTGTCAAGAAACAGTAATGATTAATAAAATCAAGCAGCTTCAGTGTAGCTTGTGGGTTCTGAACACCACCAAGATATTGAAGCAATCAAACACAGACACCATCTTTAGGATGTATGTGTAATCAAGCAGTTTTATCACATATCAGTTATATGTCTTTAAAACTGGCATGTCTGATATAGTTTAGATTATCTGGGGCACCTGCTTACAGACAATACACCTGAAATCTAGAACTATATAAGCTATATAAACATGTCACATGCCTGTTTATTTTCATGTTCTGAAATGCAGAACAAACCCTGTGAGAGAAAACAACAAAGGCTAAAGCTGAGCTGAAAGCCATCCAGGGCTGCAAGTGGAAAAACTCCTCTCTGCATCAGGTGTCTTTCACTGTATCACAATGCAAAGAAAAGGCTGCAAGATGCAGACACACTTTTTACTCACCCAGATTTTTGGGTGGTGATAAATAGCAAAAAGTGACACAAATTCACAAGTTTTTTACGGAACTCTAATTTTTCTAGAGAGTAAAATAACAAAACATCTACTGTCATACTGAAAGAGGAGAACTGAAGTCAGCAAACAGAGCAGCCTCAAAGCCCGAGGGAAAGGGGTGGGAGGAGCACTTGCTACTCACCATATGAATGGCAAGCAAAGAAAAAAGCAGACCTGACCTCTCAGGGAGACCTGGAAACAGCTCCAAGAGCACTGGTCATTAAAACAAAACAAAACACACAAAAAGGCATTAAGAAAACCTCACTCCAGTGGGAAGAGGAAGTGGTTTTAAGGGGATTAGCTCCCAAAAAACAAAGCTCCACTCTTCCTCAGACTGCTGAGGAGCCCCAGAAATCTTCTTCTATATTGAACAGGGCTGTGAAAATGGACAAATGTTGGCAACCACTCAACAAATGACAGTAATGTGAGGCGACATCTCTGGACCTCAAGCAGCCAGCACACAATTGTCTCATTTTCATGGTGTGTCAAATTAAATTTGGACTTCAGCGCTTTGCTTGCCTTGCGCTGTTACCTCCTTTCCAGAGCAGAACACAGAAGAACATTTACAAATTTACACAGACTTTGACCTGCAGACACAAATGCCAGCCTGCAAAAACTAGTGATGAATAATTTCTTTTCCTAGCTGCGACCTTTTTACCCCCCTTCCCTTTCATGTCAGACCATTTCTCCATGGGAGGCTCTCCTGCATCTGTGTCACAGAAGCATTTGGGAAGAATTGGTGGGTTTTCACTGAGCTGCAGGCACATTTTCTCAACCATTTCATGTTGGGCAACACAGTCCCCCTTTTCTGACTGCCCTTAAACAACAGAAGTAGCAACCACCACAGCCACAACCACAAACCCCACGAGAGCCTCGTAACCTATTTCACAAAAACGCAACGCCCCAAACTCTTGGGATGTTACAGAGTGGCAAAGCATTGCCTGGATACAAAACAGACATCGATTTTATCTTGGTGGTGTAAAAATGCGGTCATTGATTAAGTCTTCTCTACTGGAGACTAAACTGATGATGCAGTGGAGTCACAGCCACACTTGGGTCAACTTTGGCAGGACCAGGATTCCACCCTCTCCTTCTTTTACTGGAGTAGCAGCCTCTTCCACTGTGCAAACCCAGCCCATCTGGTAGTACTGTTACTGAAACCAGACACTTCAAAAGCCTTGATACTTTTTTGGAGCACGCATTAGGAGTCCAATGTCTTGCTGCATCAAGGCAAAAAACATCAATTCCTTTCAGTTGCAAAATAACTCAAGATATTTGAGATATAAAATGGGAAGGAATTTATGGACTCAAAACAGGGTTGAAATTAAAAGTCTTTGAAGATGTTTGGTTGATTGTATGACTTCAGGAGACCCTAAATTTGAATCTCAGACTGAGAGCATTTGAAGGGGTGGATGAGGAAACAGAGACATCAAAATGAAAGCAGTCGGTGCTAGTTCTGGGTAACTGCACGGGGATTTTTGAAAAGAGCTATCAGTATGACTGCTAGATTAGATCTGAGTAAGTCCAAGTTTACCAGAGATATCTTGTACCAACTGCTTCTTCTCAAGCTGGAAATACTAGAAAAATTCCCTCTGCTTGTGGCATTTTGGCACTTCTGAGTTCAGATGATCAGTACACAGAGATTAATAAAAACCAGAGAAGGACCTGAACCAGAACTCCATCCAATACCCATGCAACTGAGAACTCATTGCACATGGATCAAACTTTGTGGACAAGTTCAAAGGGAGATGGATGCAGGAGAGCAAAAAGGCACAGAGGTTTCTCAAAACATTGAAAAACAAACTCTCCTAGAACAGAGTTTTGTTGTACAAGCTGACAGAGACTTACCAAGGGCTCTGTTCTGTGAAGCATGAACACACAAATTAATAAAGAAGGACTTGAGCACGTGTGTAAAATTGAGCATGTGCTCAGTTGCTCTGCAGATCAGAGAGTGTAGGTCCTACTCCCTAGCAGTCATTTCCCATTTGGAAACCCTTGTCAGGAAGAGAAAGGGGAAGAAGGAGGGTTGTTTAGCACGATATTTTTAGAGAGATTTTTAATGGAATATTTGTTAAGCTTTCTTCCACCCTGACTCCCCCCTGCCTGCTGTCTGGGTTTTGTGTGTGTTTTTTTAATGGCTAGCAATGCATCACAGTGCGGCTGCTGTTTAAATATTTGCCTGAAAAAAATGTAGTCTGTGCTTAAGAAAAGTGGTTTGGCACAAACTGGACATTTTCAAACATCCATTTACCAGATGGATCACTTTGTTCAATTACAAAGAAAAAAAGATGGTGAAGGAGCTGAAAATTGAGTGGAATGTTCCTAAGCACACAGCATTGTTTACTATCTGCATGTCTCCTGGCATCCTGTGAGAAACTATCAATAGGCTCTTCAAAAATGTTCATTCCCTTTAAAAAGTCTGCATTTCTAACTATAATAAAAAGGCAGTAAATATATTCTACAATAGCCTGATGGAAAAATGTGCTAAAGTATTTCTATAAATCAAATGTAGCAGTTTGGCATTAGCTCTGAGGCAGTAAATTTAGTAAATTAGGACCAGATGATTTTAAAATAGAATCTTACATAACTTTCTAGCGTGATATTTTTTTTTTTTAATTTAACACAAGTTTGTCTGTCTTCATAAAGTTATCTTGGCGGCTACCAGAATGTGGTTTGGTCTTTAAGGACCATAATTTTGTTATTTATCAAGTGTAGAATATTTTAAATATCAAAGTTAGAAGTGGAACAGATTTCTTGAAAGACAGGAAAGGACATAACATGAGCTGATCCACATAAGGTGTGGGGTTCTTTGTATCCCTGATGCCCCTGACTATTTCACTCCTATTATTTTGATTAATAATAGTCTGTGTCTCTACACATGTTCCGTTTTTTGCCCTCCTTCCCTTTTCCCACAAATTCAAGGACATTTGTCTCCCTCCCCAACTCTCTAGAGTGGTTACAGCTCCTATAAAAGCAGCTTGGTCCAACAGATTTCTCCCTCACCCACGTACTTAGGTCAGGTGTCAGCATTTGGGACATTGCATTTCTTATGCTATCCCATTTTTGATCTCTGCACCAGAATATACCCCTCTGAGAAATAAAGAAAACAGAATTATGAAAAGAGTCTAAGGAGCCTATGCCACCAGCTTCAGCCTAAACCTTTTGGCCCTGCATATACATATATCCCCAAAACCTGCTCTCCCAGCACAACTTTGACTTTTATTTCTGTGCCAACATTTACACCATCACACAGTCACATCAGACCACTGCTGGTGTTCTGAGGAGAGAGGATTGCATACATATGTCCTCCATGGTCTTCTTTTTGGGCAAACACTCAGCCACACCATGGTCTTTCACTGGAAGCAACTTCTGGAACAGCTGCTGTGGAACCATCCCACAGCACCTGCACTCATTATGGTGCTACAGTGACAAGGAAAGCATGACCAAGGTCCTTTTCAGAGCAGCCTTACTGTCTAGAGAGCCAAAGCCAACACCCTCTGGCTCAGAACCTGCAGATAAAGGAGAGTCTCCCCAGTACTGACTCATGGCTTCCAGATAAATGCACAACAAAAGAGCTAAGCCCCTCCTCAAAACCTGTAAAGACATGTGGAGACAGATCTTTACAGCTCCCAGACAGGGCTGGACTCTGAGGATGTGAAGTGTCAAATCCTCGTGTCACTTCTTATGACTCAAGCCCTCATCAGACTGCAGAAGCAAACACCATGAGTCAGCTGGCATGTAAGGGAAAAGGGCAGACAAAGACAAGAACAGAGGTGTTGGAGGTGAGGCCAGCAGGACTTGTGCCGAGTCTTCCTTTCATATGATCCCGGGACTGGTGCTTCTGTCACCTGTGCAAGTATCCAGACTGAGGGAAGCAGAAGAATAACTGTGGTGGATACTTGTAAGGGCTGAGTTATCTGCAAGTGCTGTCTCCCTCAGCAGAGCCAGCCTGCTGTGGGGAGCCAGTGAAGCCCTCAGTCCAAGGCTGGGATGCTACACGGCACGGCCAAATCCTTGTCCCAGTGAAGATGAGAGAAGCTTTGCCAGTGGGAGCTTGCTCTGTCCTTTTCACCCTGTCTTTGGCTACCCTGCTGCTGGAAGCATTCAGGGTTTGCAAATGGAAAAGAGAGGGAACAGAGTTCCCACGTTCCTTCTCTTCTAGCATTGTTTCCTGAGAGTCCTGCAACACACAGCAATGCAATCATCTTTTCTCTAAACCACACCACACTGAAATGCTTGTTAAAAATAACAGAAGAGGAGGAGGGGTTTGAAAGTCAGTCATTTTCCTTTAAAGAATGATTTTGGGAGTGTAGACCATAAACAGATTTAGATGGCAGCAAAGAAAACCATTTTTGGCAGTTTTGTGGAGATGCAAATTTATACTGAGTATGAGATGAGAGCTTAAACAACAACACGCAAAGAAAAGAAAAATAAGTCAGACAGTGTGAGACATTTCATATGCTGTTCTCTGTTGTGATGGATATGAACTGATCTCCACAGACCTGTTTGAAGCAAAAGAGAGAAAAGATGATTGCTTTCCTATCTTATACTCTCGCTCCAAACACCTCTGAATGAAGGAAATTTCCTTGAAATTCCTCAAGTTTCAAAACACATCTAGGCTAAGACTTCATGGGCAATAAAGCTTGGCAGTAAAGGCTAAACAGAACTTTCTCCTTTGTAATTTTTTTTTAATCTCAAACTTGCATTTTATTAAAGTTTTATTTTTGCTTCTCCTCCTACTGGAAAAAACTGGCTGCTGGCTAGTGAACAACCACTGAGCTGATGGCCTTACCAGAGAGAAATGCTTTTGATTTGAAAGAGTTGCTGATGAGAGATGGGGAGAGAGAAAACATAAATATATAAAATACAGCAGCAGCAAATATTTTTTGCTAAAAGAAGTGTGGGAGATTTGCAACAAAAGGTTCTTAAAAACAGAGAGAACAAATACAACAAGTTTTGCAAGCAAAACAGGCACAGCTGGCTAGTCCAGTCATAGGACAATTCTTTGAATGAAGTGTAAAACCGATGGACAAGTTATGGTCAGCAGAGATTGTATTTTTGGGTCATTTTTGATGTTTTGCCAAGTTAAAGTAGTGTGCATTTTGCAAATCAGAGGAAGGAGAGAGTATTTTGACAAGGTTGGTTTTGGTCCTGACTCCCAAAATGGGGTTAAGACACACAAATGCTCTGTACAGAGGATTAATGGGATTTCAAGGGTTTTTAAGCAATATTTTAAGTCAATATAATATATGTGTGAGGAGTTCAACACACACCCCTCTTTATACACCATTTTTGTAGCTTCATGTGTCTGTGCAAGCTCCTTCCACACAAGTTCAGAGCAAAGTGCTAGCATATGTGCCTGGAATTGGGTCTCTCCACCCTACCAACTGCAGGACTGGGGAGGCAGGAGGGGTAGGAGAGGTAGGCAGGAAAAGTAGACAGGAGCAGGGTATCCCAGACTGGAAAGAGCAGAGCTGTGTGTTACCATGTTCAAGAGAAAGCTTCTGGGGATGAGAATTGCTGTATATTTCCCTGTGTGTATGTGAGGAGGTGAGAGAGGTCATATCTCCTGAGAAAAAACTTGCTGGTCCTAGTCTGCAAAACCTTACCTTTCCAGGATGTCACAGGAAAGTGAACATTTTTATTCCTGACCACTGTTTCCTACTTAATTGTCCACACTGACACTCCTGCTTCCATTCAGAAACTCATTTGCAGTTGGGTTATGTGCTATTTGAGTCAGGATTTTGTTCCCACAAACCTGGTGTGCTAGATGCATATATTCAAAAGAAAATAAATACTTTACTCAATCCATTTCCATTTTAACAGTTTTAATATCTAGTGGAATAATGTAAGGTGTTCCATGTGAATAAAATCCCAGATCTGGAGTTTTACCCAATGTAGGGAAAGCTCAAGTAGAAAGTTCAGGTAAAGATTTGAGCCTTTGGATGCCAGCACTATGACTTCTTGCAACTGCATTAAAAGCTTAACATGCCTAAGCTTTGTGCCCAAGTTTCTTATCTGAGGCAATTCCAGTCCCAATTCTGGATTCCTTTCATCTTAAACAAGCTGTGATATCTAAACATACATTTCCTCTTGAGCAACTTTCCCAATATTACATTTATCATATTTCATCTGCACAATTGTGAACCAGAGAGAACAGAGGTCCTTTGCAGTCTCCATAGTTGTGCTAGCGCTCAGTTTTTCTCAGGAAAAACAAGAAAAACTCTTTTGGCATCAGTAGGTTGAATGGCATGCACGCCACATGCCTAGAAGCAAGCTGGTATTTTTTAACCCATGTATTAAAAATATTCTGTGCTGAAGGGGAGAATAAGGGAGTGTAGTCTGTGTGCATGACTGTTAGACTGGTTTGTTTGTTTGGGAAATGAATAACCCTTTGACAGTATCTCAGAAGGAATAGGCTAGTGCATGCTCCGTGCTGACATTCTTTCCCCTCTCCAGTCTTCCCTGCATACCTCACATTCTTCTTCCCCTCCCAACAAAACGAGCTCCTGGGCAAGCAGGCACTGCAGACCCAATCTGCCTGTACCCAACTTGGAGCCAGGGGCTTCTGCCACCTCTCCTCTCACCAATGGTGCACCACGCCTGCACCAGTGCATGTACCAAGGCTCCCAGAGCTGCTGCTTTGCCTCAGCTCTGCAAAGGGTGCATGACAGCTCAGCTATGGTTAGTGCTGTCCTCCCCAAATTCCTCCCAACACTGCTGAGAACACAAAGTCCTCCTGACTCAAGTGCTCTACACCTGCCATCTCCATGGGAGCTGCTGCATGGACATGGAAAAGATTTTCACAGGATCACAGGATATGCTGATTTGGATCACTGAGTCCAACTCCTGGCCATGTATAGCACACCCCAAGGGTCACACCCTGTGCCCAAGAGCACTGCCCAAACACATCTTGAACTCTGTCAGGTTGGTGCTGTGACCCTTTCCCTGAGGAGCCTCTTCCAGTGCCCAAACACCCTCTGGGTGAAAAAACTTTTTCTAATATCCAACCTAAGCCTTCCCTGACACAGTTTCACACCATTCCCTCATGCTCTGTCACTGGCCAGCACAGAGCAGAGATCAGTGCCTGCCTCTCCTCTTCTCCTTCTCTCTTCTCCTCATGAGAAGTTGTAACTTCAGTGTGGTCTGCCCTCAGTCTCCTCCAGGCTGAACAGACCAAGTGACCTCAGCTAGTCCTCATATGGCTTCCCCTCAAGGCTCTTCACCATCCTCATGGTCCTCCTCTGGATGTCCTTTAGTAGCTTAATGTCTTTTTGCTATAGTGGCACCCAAAGCTGCCCCAGCACTGGAGGTGAGGCTGCCCCAGCTCAGAGCAGAGCAGGACAATCCCCTCCCTTGCCCAGCTGTGATGCTGTGCCTGATCCCCCAGGACAGGGTTGTCCCTCCTGGCTGCCAGGGAACTGCTGGCTCGTGTTCAAGTTACCATTGATGAGAATAATTTCTGTGGCACTGATTTCCACTGCTGGAACAGAGATAAATTTACTTCTTTTCAATTTTATATTACTTTTTCTTTTCTCCAGAGTAAGATATGTTGTGTCCCTCATGCTGTTTTAATAGTCATTCCACTGCTTCCCTTTCCCATGTCCATTCTTCTCTGAGGTGACTGCTTGCTTCCCATAACAAGTGAAAACTGTAGTGGTATTTGTAACCACCCCCCCCCCCTTTTTTTTTTAACTGAACAAACTTTTCAGGTTTTATTCACTGTGTCAGGCTGGTGGCTTAGTGACAGCCAGTGCCAGAATAAAATTCCAACTGCCTTCCGTGATTTCTCAAGCTAACAAAGACTGGATTCAGTTTCAAAACCTTTTGGGTGGGAGGACACCAGTATGTTTCTTTCTGGCTGGCATTTGAAGCAAAACAGGGAGGACAGAAGGAGCTGCATTTATTCTGCTTATCTGAAGGAGGGTCACTAAACACGGCCTTGATGTTTGACTTGCAAAGTTAAATGAGCAATTCCTGATGAAACACTGCATAAAATGCCCTTTTCAAGAATGCAAACAGCTTTTGTGCCTTATTGTGAAAGGAGGTGGGATGCCTGTAAGATTAGTTAGTATATATTAAAGTAAATGTCGAATTCCAAAGCAAGGCAAGTGAAGTAACCCTGTGGTTAAAAGGCATCTTAGCTAAAATGGCAAAGGACAGGCAGATTTAAAAAGATAATTCTATGTCACAATTTTTGTTTTCACAATTTCATCCTTGCATTTAAATCTCACCACTACAATGACTGCTACCCATTCGTCTGTCTGCCAGGACAGATTTCTCATACTGCTAAACGGAATAGAATGCTTGCTTTAAAAGATTTCCATCACTGATCAAAGAAAAACAGAGCAGACTTTGTTTTGGCTTGATGAAATGCAAAATATTCCCTTCTTTGGGTGAGAATGAAATCTTTTTCTCATTATCTCCTAGTGAGGTGGGAGAGGGAGCCTTTCTGTGCAGACAGACACAGAATCCTGCCCATGTCAGTGGTGAACTTTTGTTCAATTTCTTCTCAGGAAACAGCAGCATTTCATCTTTTTCAACAGATTTGTCCAAGCAAGCAAATTCCACCACTCGGAGTGTGTGTACAAAACTCTTCTGGACCGAAGAAATTCCATCCACTGCATATCCGCTGAATAGCCTGGGTAGCATTATATAGGTGACAGGACATGAAGCTAATTATGACCCCTCTGCTCAGACAGTGCAGTGGCACTATAACTAAATTAATTCTAATCCAAATCCCCATGCCAAGTATCACAGCAAGAAGAAATGCAGATGCCGCACAACATTATCCAAGAGATAGTTAGGCCTTTGTGAAGAGGGGGGAAAAAAATAAAAGACAGCTCAATGTTTCCCAAACACAGAGCTCACAGACCCTTCCTGAAAAGACTCTCTCAACTGTGAGGGAGACACTCTGCTGTGTCTCTCTTTTCTCAGATTGTGTCAATGGGGAGCGGGAACAAGGGGATTTTTGTTTGAGTAACCTTTCAGAGCAGGATATCTGTCTCGTGCTCCCCTATCAATTGTGATAGGTGATAGCTGGCTGATGTGCTTCAGCGGGTATTCCCTTCCTGGTAGCTCTGCTCCGTGCTGTATGCTGTGGTGGGCCAGCACAGAGCAGTCAAGCAGACAAGCAGCTCCTGTGATTGCCCTATCACCTCACCTGCTGCCACCTCCCAAACCTCAGCACCCCAGCTGGCAACCAGGAGGGCAACGGGAAGACACAGAGCAGAGACATGATTAGAAATAAAGCAAGTAATAAGCTCAGCAGGACAGGCTATGAGAGCAGGAGACAAGCAGTAGGATGCCCAAATGAGTGGAGAGTAATATTAATTGCCCTCAGCAAAAGCAAGGAAACAAACAAAAGCCACTGACAGAGGCACAAGACGAAGGCACAGAACCCATTTCCTACTCTGTTAGAATTGCAGTGGAATAAATATGAGGCAGTGAATCAAGCCATTGCTGTACTGCGAAGCAAAAGAGGCACATTACATGAATTACCCTCCTGAGAACTTCAATAGGACCTTGTAGTCATAAATCCTAGCGATACAGCTCAAGCTGCCCCTGCAACACAGACATCAGTAATGTCTGGCCCCAGCTTCCTCATCAGCAAGCTGCATTGTATAATTGAGCTGACTGTCCAAGGCAACCGACTCCAAAGTTCCCCGGGCTGTGCCTGAAATGCAATATTCCACAGCGAAGGCACGGCGGCCGCCAAGGTCAGCAAGAACAGCAGCGTGCCTGCCGCAATCCCGGCTCCTCACACTGCACCGGGAGCGGGCGGATCGCCTTTGCAAATCTCTCTTTCAAGGCGTATCCAATTCCCGATACCGTGATAGCCCATGGAGCTCCGCTACAAGCGTGCCTCTGAGTGGGAGTGCTTCACCCTGGGGGAAATTAAAAACCCCCTCGGGGTAAATGGAGTAGGTGGGAGAGGGTGCGGGAATAAAATGAGCAGTGGGACTTCGCCGCGATGGCAATCTCTTTTTTCCTCCTGTAAAACATCAGTTCTTGTGTCTGCTCCTTCAGAGTTGTAAAGCACAGCTACCAACACTGACACACTTTGTGGGTTTGTGCCCAAAATGCCATTTCAGTGGCATCTAAGTAAAAGTATTTAATAGGAGTTATGGAGAGCGATAAAGGCAAAACAATACACGCACAGGAACACTCCAACTAGAATTTCATATTAACACATCTGTTACCTCATATTAAAATCAGTCAGGGGATTTTTACACATGCTAAGAGCAATGCAAGCTAAAATAATAGCAGAAGGCACAGCTTCTGAAATGTGCTTAGGTTTCATAATGTGATTGTAAAGCATTCTGAAAAAACACCAGTTACAAGAAAAGTACCACTATTGGTGGGATGACTGGAAACCAGATGCTCTCTTTGAGTTTAAATATAGGTGAAGCCAAAAATATGATGTTACTTTTTCAATTTTTGTCTCCAATACTTATTTGGTTCTTGCTGATATGGTTTTACAATCCTTAATGCATTTATCTTCATGGCAATGGTGTCACGGGAAGAGATTACACAGAACTTATTCTAGGAAGGGGGATCTAGATACTAGTCCAATACCACACTAACACCATAGCCATTGCATCCTCTGTACTTAAAAGAAATTTTCTACTTGGAGTATGAAGAGCAAAGACATGCAAAAGGAAAACAGTGTTTCTTTTATTCTTAACTCTTTAATTAAGAAACGCTTCAAAGAGATTTGCACTCTCCTAAGAGTAAGCTGGTTACACATAATCACTGGAAGAATTCCTTTCTTAATTAAAGTGTCAAAGGACACAGCATACAAGTGAGTTTTATTCTCTTGGAACTGCCCAAATTTATTTTGATGCTGCATTTAAAACTACACTGCCCTAAACCCAGTGCATATAAAGCATCATCTATATCGTCACATTTCTTATTGGGAAAACAAAAGAATCAACAGCAACAACAAAGATTGAAAGAAAGGCCCAGAGAAAAACCCCTACAAGGGGTTGGAGCAGCAAAGCTACAGCCCAGCCACAGGGGCTCTTCTGCACTGCAGAAAGCAGGAGCTCACTCTTCCCACTAATTTCCAAGGCTTATTTTGTACTGACAGGGACACACATCCATGAGCTATTAGGGCATGTGCAGTCAAGAAGGCAGCATAGAGAAAAAAAAAGCATTTTTGCATTCATTTAGTAAATTTGTAGAGTACAGCCACATATTTTATGCTGGAGTTGGAGAACAGAGGAGATTGCAGATAAAAGTATTGCATTCTTTATCAGTAAAGAAGCCATTTTAGCAACAGGATCCCTCTCTAGAGGATTAGTCACATGAGAATTTAAGGATAACATTGTACTATGGAATGTAGTTGTGTTTGTAATCTGGTAGTACAAGATTATTCTTTGCTATTTTTCTTTAGGCCACTAGAAATAGCCTTGAGTCCATCTGTGACCTAAAAATGTTGGGTAAGATCCAGCTCGGGCAAAGAGGAGAGAATTTATTTCCTGTTCCTCTAAACAAGCTGGAGTATGTCCCATACACAAAGATTCCTATTATGTGCTCCATATTAATCATGCCTGATTAAGAGATCTAACTTGAAAAGCATGGAGGATCACCACACATCTATTTCCCCCGTTCTTTCTTGCTCCCAAGATACCAGAGTTAATTATTACTCTCTTCCAAATAATCCTTATTTACCATGGTCACTCTTTATAATGGACATCTCCAGGCCATTAAAGCATTCTTGGCCTCTGGTGTCTAATCAGTGTTAAAATAGCAGCCAGACAAAGCGGACACTTGGCAGATTGATTTGAGCAGTAGTAGCTAAAAGAGATCATCCTCGGAGGACAAATGAGAACAAAAGTAACTGCAAAGACAGGAACAAAGCAGTGTTCAGCCTCTCCAAGAGCTGCATGTGAGAAAAATGCCTATGGGAGGGATGGATGGAAAAGGTTTACAGAATCACAGAATCACAGAATCAATTAGGTTGGAAAAGGTCTCTGAGATCACTGAGTCCAACCCTTGACCAAACATCACCATGTCAACTAGACCATGGCACGAAATGCCACATCCAGCTGTTTCTTGAGCACTGGCAGGGTTGGTGACTCTACCACCTCCCTGGGAAGCCAATTCCAATGGCTTAGCCATCCTTTGCATGAAAAAATTTTTCCTTATGTCCGATCTGGACATCTTGAGGCTATGTCCTCTTGTCCTGTTGCTGGCAGTCTGGGAGAAGAGACCCCCATCTGGCTGCACCCTTCTTTCAGGTGGCTGTAGAGAGGATAAGGTCCCCCATCAGCCTTTCTCTCCAAGCTAAACTCCCCAAGTTCCCTCAGTCTCTCTGCGCAGGACTTGTACTCCAGACCCTTCCCCAGCTCCATTGCCCTTCTCTGGACCTGCTCCAGCATCTCAGGGTCTTTCAGTGGGAGCTCAAAGTGGACACAGGACTTCAGGTGTGGCTCATCAGTGCCCAATACAAGGGATGACTGCCCTGCTCCTGCTGGCCACACTACCACTGATCCACGCCTGGATGCCATTGCCCTTGCTGGCCACCTGGGCACACGTAGATCTCTTTCTGCTGGGGAAAAGTCGAGGCGAGCAGCTTTGAAAAGGCTCGGGCGGGGTCTCGGGGATCAGGACCACCAGCCCTGGCTCTGTGCAGGGCTCTCTGTCTCTGGCTATGGGAGTAAGGCAGCGGCTGGAGGCGACGCATCCATACCCGGACTCGAACCCGGGGCCCCGCATCCTCCCCCGGGGGCGGGGCGGGGGCGGGGCGGAGGCGGGGCCGGCTCGTGCCCGAGCGCTAAGCAGACGGAGGTGGCGCTATGCGAATGAGGGCGGTGCTATGCAAATGAGCTCGAGAGTGCCACGGCGGCTCGCGGCGGGGCGCGCAGAGCGCGCGGGGATGCGGCGGGGCGCGGAGCCGCAGCCATGAAGTACAAGGTGAGCGCTGCTGCGGGACCGGGACCGGGACCGGGACCGGGACCGGGACCGGCAACCCGGCTGTGCGGGCTCGGGGCTCCCCTCCGCACCTCCTCGGGGCCAGCTCTCCCTGCTGCGCGGAGCCCGGGGAAGGTGTCCGCGGGGAGTGGGGAACGAGGGGGCTGCGGGGACCCCCGGTGCTGTGTCGGTGCTGGCGGTGCGGGGAGAGGAGTTCCCTGGCTTTTCCCGCTGGTGCCAGCCCTGGATAACGGGGGATGGCGGGAAAGGTGCGGGATGCCCAGCGCGTTTGGGACAGGTACCCCCGATCCTCGCCGGGAGCTCGTTCAGCCCCTTTCCAGCCGCTCGTGGATGTTTCTGTATCACGGTGCGGTCTGTTTGATGGATCACAAGCGAGGGGGAAAAAACCCTAACATTGTTTAAACATGGATAGCCTATCCCTCATATTAATACTTATCATCCCCTTTTATTAAATAATCGCTTTTAGCGACCTTTTACCAGAGGGGGTGTGGTTGGTTGGGAGTTTTTTTTTGTTTTTTTTTTTTTTTTCAAAAGGCACAAATGCGGAGCCTTTAATCCTAATATTACTCAAAAACGTCTGGGCAAGGTACAGAATTGCCCACGGGGCATTAGATTACTGTACAGACATACCGTAATCTTGTGTGATTGGAAAAAAAGGAGGAGGGAAGGAAAAACTTTCCTTCCCCTGCCAAAAATAACTCCAGCGTCAATAAAAAGGTGATTTTGGAAATGTCACACGCTATATACTTACTTGGAGACTAAGTTGCTTTGGAAGTGAAGTCCATCTCCGTGCTAAACCTGGCAGCGTGGTGTGAAAGAGAGCTGATGCTGTGGCAGTGTGTGTGAGAAGTACGAGTGATAGCCAGGTAAATGTGCACGGATTTTCATGCTCTTCTGTACATCTCTGAGCTCAGACCAAGTTTTCAGGATCTCTCAAGCCAAACTTTGGGAAAGGTCAGAGTTAAGTTTCCAAAGCAACTGCCAATTTCTCCATCTCATGGAAAGACAAGGGAAAAAGAAACTGTCTTAGATGTGGGTTGGCAAAGGTAATCCATGGCTTTGACAATTTTGATGTGGATCTCATAGCTCTTTTTTTGTTTTGTTTTGTTTTTGTTTTTAATCTTGTCTCAACTCACTGATCTGAAATCTGAGATAAAATTCATCTCTTCTCTTCTAACTGCTCCACCTCTAATCAGTCCAGGTAGACTTTATACCTGCCTAGGGAAGCTGTTACTGTGAGCAGAAAGCATCAGGCACTCAAGGAGTAGAAGGGCAGTGTCCAAAGCTCACAAACTGCTTCCAGGCTGTCCAGGGCCAAGCAACACTTGTATCCCAGTGGCAAAATAATGGTCCTGCACAATTACACAGGTTCCTGATTTCTTGTATGTAGCCCAGTGGCACTGCAAAAATAGGGACAGATAAGGTGGCGTGAAGGAGGGAAGTCTCCTCTGCTCTGTTTCCTTTGCTTCGTTTTGTGGGAATGAGTATTTTGGGTTTGGTTTGTAATTATGTAATTCTAGACAGAGAAGGCTAGACAGAGAAAGAATAAGCCATTAAAAATAAATAAATAAAAAGGGAAGTTTGAGAGGTTTGGCCTCAAAAACCTTCTTGCTGGATTACAATGTTTACTTTCCCTGGGAAATGTGAAGTAAATTACACTGTTTAACTGGGACAAACATTCTCAGATCTATTTCTTATCCCTAGAGTAATACACAAAGAAAATACCTGCACATTCAGTCTTTGTTCTTCCTGTATTTTTTCTCTTTCTTTTATCTTCCCATAGGAAAACTTTTTTTTTTTTAAATTGTATACATGAAATAAAGGAACAGAGAATGCTCATGGCCTGCCTGTGGTTATACCATCACTTCAGAGGAGGTTTAGCATCCAGGTGCAGATTTGGCCCTGTTTAACTGTTCCTGGTATTCTTGGGCCTGTCATTCTTTACTTTCATTATGGTAGCCTATAAGGCTTTATTTAAAGAAATACTTGAAATTATTATTACAGTTTAATTCATAGTTTTAACAGTAGGACAGAACAGGAACTGATTCATGGGTGAGACCCTGAATATGTATCTCCATCACTCATGATTTTGCTTTCAGTGTGACTAAACCCAAGGTCATTTCTAGAAATACTTTCTGCTACTCAATCTACACATTTTTTATTCAGACATTTTCAATTTTTTTCCCCTCCCTCTATTCCTTCATCTAAGCTTCTTTTATTGTCCATTGCATTCTTCCATATTAGTACTCAAGACTGAATCCTCTGAAAGGGAGAATCCCTGTGGATTTAAGCAAGTTCAGAATTTTACCTTACATATCTCTGCACCGCTGTGTATATTTTGCATAGTGTGTGAAATTCAGTCATTATGTGACTATTTAAAGCAAAGAGATATTTAACCCCAGGTCAGCTCCTGTTCTCCCATCATGTACTACTTAAATGCCTGGGAACACAGAGGTTATTTTAACAGAGCTATGGAAAAATGGGAAAGGTTAAATGTAAAAATACTTGCATTGGTTTGGAGCATTTCTTAGTCCCCCTTGTCTAATTTTCAGAAGCTGATTTCTTTAGGGGTGCAGTTGCCTGAGGGCAGCACCTCAGTTCTTAGATGACAACATCTTGCTTTTGAACTAAATCCCCATGTCCAACAAAACTGCACCCCATCAAGTTCTCACAGGACTCCATCCCAGCATTCTGCAATCCAGGAGGAAGGATCAGCCTTTTCTGAAACAAAACCCAGACTACAATGCCAAGGATGGAGAAGTTACAGCTACAATATACTCTGCAGCAAGAGAAATAACTGTGGGTCACCATGATGAGGGAAGGAGGTGGATGGGAGAGGGAATATCTGGCCACCAATTCCAACACTCTTATCTGAGGCAATAAAAGTGCAACAGAAGCAAAAGAGAGAAGACATTATCATAACAAGGCTTTTGTAGCTTGGTGTCTGTTCACATGCAAGACAAAATAAGGGGGAAGGAAGGAAGAAAAGGGGACTTGTCTGTTTACTAAAACTTCCAAACAGTTAGTGAAAGAGGAGAGGAAAAGAACCCTGCATTCCTTACCTCATTTAAGCCAAAAGGAATGACGTAGATGTAAAGTATGAGGTCTTGATTATCTATTTTTAGATAATTTGTTGGGCAAGGAAGAAACCTAAATAGGGTTTGAAATGCCTGCCATTTGTGCTAAGGCACAGTCCTGTAATATATAGACTTGATTACAATGTCTGCATGCCAAGACAAACAAAATAGTGTCCCTGGGAAGAAATACAATATTCTCAACCAGAAGTGCTTGTGAAAAGCTGCTTGTAACCCTGGCAATGAAAGACTTTGAGTATTGGACCATGTAAAAGGGAAAGAACTGTCTGTACTTTATTAACCAAATCCTCTCTGTTTCATTTATTCCTCATTCCCTTGGTTTCACTTTTTTTTTTCAGTATCTCAGCAATTGCAGGGTGGCAATCAAACTCAGAAGTAAATAGGAACTGTGGAGCCTTGTAAATGTAGTAGGAGAAGAACAAGCTGACTAGGGGAAAATCTGTCCAAGTTTGTGCCGTCCCTCACTGTCATGAGTTTAGAATGGGAATTTCATGGTTTTTCTCTCACCTGTGCCCGTATGGGGTGAGGTGGCTGAGGTGTAGCAGGGTCAGGCCTAAGTCAGCAGCAGCACTAGTGAGATGGAGTGAGAAGAATTGTCCCCTTCACAAAGCTTGGAAAGCCACTGGCATTTTCAATGGTTCTGGCTGGAGCCTCTGTGTGCCCTCCTTCCCCTCCCACACCTCCCCTGCAGATTTATATTTATATATTTAATACAGGTGGGTGCTCCAGTACCCCAGGGTGGTTGAGGAGCTCTCACAATTATGTCCACTTGCCCTACTAAAATCTTGGCAAGATAGCAGAGTGCTTTTAATTCTGTTTTACAGATGGAGCTGCTGAAGCTTAAGGATGTTCAGAGGAAAAAGATCCATCACAAAACATTACAACAAACAGCATAAAATTTTATGTCTGATTTCTAAACTTCTATCTTTTTATGCTAACAGCTGCTCCTGAGCAATGTAGCTGTAAATCTGTTTAATCAGAAACTGGTAGCCTAATCTATCTCTGTCCAGTAGTTCCTCGTATTTGATGGGGAAGCAGAACTACCAAATGAACAGCCTTCCTTATATTTTTTTTATAGTTCCGATTCAGTTTGATTCTAGATCATACAAGAGGTATTAGATACTTGTCTGGGGGGTTTTACTCTTGCTTTTAAGGTTTTGGTAGAGGTTGCAAATTGCATGTTAGACTATTACATGACCTTGAGGTATCTTGACTCAACTTTACTGATTTCAAACAGTGCCATACTGTCAAAATACCTCCTTTAAGGAGATCTATCAGGTCAGAGAGCAGGAAAACTGTCTAATAGTAAGACTTTACGGAAACATCTTCTGCAGAAGGAAAAATGAAAGCACATTTCAGTGGTTATTATTTTAGGCTGCAGAACTCTGCTTTTTTGCAGAATGTAGGCTAGATGTTGAAGAAGTCTCATGAAGTGTTATTGTGAACTTGTTAAAGTGTTGGAGCACAGTTCCTAAGACTGCAGACAAACTCACCTTTGGAATCTTACCATCTCAAGCCCAGAGATAAGTGGGGTTAAAAGTTGCACTCATATCTGATCATTGAACACTGAATTCCTATGTGTGGTGTCTAGGAGAAATTCAGTGTATGGCCTGTGCTCCATTATAAGTACCAAAGTAATTGCAGCAAGACCAGGTGCATACAAAAAAAAAAAATAAATAGAAAACCAGGAGCATAGAGCTTCCTACTTGTCATATTGATGTTATCAAAGGAGTTAGGGGCATGGGAGTGCTTTCTGCATACAATAGATGCACTTAGGTCACTTAAGGGCCAATATGAAGTCACTTTTTCCTTGCTGCTTTTTTTTTTTTTTTTTTTTTTTTTTTTGACTAACTTATCACAAGGTTTAAGTACTTAAATCCCATTCATACCAACAGCAATTAGGAACCCACCTGTCTCCCGAGGTCCAGAGTTTAATTCAATTTTTAAAGCAACCTGAGTGCTTAAGAGGAGTATGCACAGTCTCTGCCTTGGCTGCAACACTTCTGGAGGACCCTTATCTTACACTGTTCCCATTTCTGGCTGCACTTGATGGAGACAAGCAGCTGAACTTCTCAGGATATTAAAGTCCCCACGCCTCTGTAGGAACCCACTTTCAGTGACATTTGGAATCACAAATGCCTAAGTCACTTTTCAGGAGGCTTCTTTACATGATAGATGCTCTCTGAGCATCCATGAAAGCAGTGGGCATCTCCTGTTAGAGCAGTACTCTGGCCCCTGAAAGGTTCTTTATGCCAAGCCTTCAGTGGGCTTGATCAGACACTCATCTGGGACTTTACTATGAAAATAATATTTGTGGCAGGTATTGAGCAATGTTTATTAAGGGTGCTGCTAAATACAGCTGCATGTGGAGGTGCTTCTGCCTGTAAATGGCTGCAGCTCTCAGCATCAGTGAAACTGGGTCATTTTATAGCAGCTCAGAGTGCAGCCTCTGCATATTACTGCCTGATTATCACAGTCTGCTCTTGGCAAGTGCCCGTTTTCTTTTGCCTTTTGGTCTAGACATTACAGTAGTGGAAACTGTCTTAATTTTAAGGAGCTCATTTTTCCACAGCAGATTTGGACGTAGCTTGTGTTTGACATGAAACAGGGCTGCTAAAGCTATAAGTTCACACTCCTAGAAACACAAGTTCATAGCATGACAAAAATTCTATATTTTTTTTCTCTATAGGGATGAGGCAAATTCTCACCTTTCTATTTTTATGTTGGTTTTGAAAACACTTTCTTCACAGTCAGAGTGGATCAGCCTGCCTGGAAAAGGAAGAAAAATAAGAATGTGTTTGCTCCACAGGAATGCAGTCTGCACATCAGAAGCCCTTTCTTAAGCAGGCCTCATTGACAGCAAGGTTGAAAATTTTAGTAATACCAATACTATAAATCATTTGGTAACAATAAATCTTAGAAAGTGCTGAAGGAGCCTAGGACTAAATCTCAGTTCTTCCAGTGAAGAAGAACCTGCTTAGCTGCAGACAGAGAGAGGAAGATACAGGCATTAAGAAATCAGTAATTCTCTTTCTAAAGAAGTTTCTGATCCAAAGGGTTAAGTACAAGACAAGTAAAAGTGTGCACTCTGTTTAAGATACAGCTAGCAGTAGGTGGGGTCATGAATGCCCTTGTCCTGTGGACTTTACATCCAGTTAAAATACTTAGGGTAATAAACCAATTTTTACTGCTATAGAAGGGCGTATTTACAAGCAGATACCTTCTTTTGTTTTCTATCTCTTTTTATACTGCTTTATTTTGTTTGCAGCCCAGGAGCTGCCCAAACCAATCTCTCACACGATCAAGAATACAGCTGAAGTTGTGTTTCAGCCTGAGATTGAGCACAGTAACCAGAGCTGCTTAAAACTCACCTACACCTTCACCATACCTCTTCTCTGGGGATACACTTACCCAGAAAATGTCAGCTTGCCAAAATCGAGCTGTTCTGGGAGGCTTGTTGACTTTTGGCCACTGCCCTGTATGATGACTCTGACTGAACCTGGCAAGCATCAGCTGCCAGCCAGGCTTGGCTCCCCTGGAATTCTGATTCACAGGCAACGTGGTACCTGTCCCACCAGCCTGCTGAGGGCTGGAAGGAGCCTGGAAAGAGGAGTTCCTGAGCTTTTTCTCTTTGGTTAGCTGGACTATCAGGGTATCCCAAGTTTAGTATCCTAGGTGGTGACACTAAACTGATAGAGTAGGATGGTTTTCCCTTCGAATGAAACTTTTTTGAGAGACTTGGGGAAGAAGAGCATATCCTAGTTCATCTGAATTCTAGATTTAAAAATAAAAAATTAAAAAAGCATACAATGCTGAAGACATCAAACAAGTAAGTTGGTGGAAATACTGAGGTCATATGTCTACATGTCATGTGCTATGGGTTCTTGACCATCAAGTTGGAATTGTTTCCCCAGAGCTGCAGAAGGAAGGGTTAATTTTGGAAGGAGGGTTTAAGTTTTTGGTTGTGCTTTTTTTTTTTTTTTTTTTTTTAAGGAAACTTTGTCTGGGAGAAGACTGCTCACAAATGCCAGAAAATGGAAAACTGAGAACTCAAAACATACGTTTTGGGATTCTTTCTTTCCGTACCTTTTTTTTCATTTTCCCTTCTGCTCTGCTTCTTCAATTCTTTAGCATTTAACATCCGATCTCCTTTCATTAAGTTTTTAATTGCTTGCCTGAGGGAAAGAGGTTAAGTTTTACATCTGCTTTTTGATTCTGATGTACTGTGGTTTAATCACAGTGAGATCATATTTACTCTAAGGGTATTGTTTGCATGCTTGATTTTTTTTTCTTTTTTTTTTTCCCCTCTCCCTGTTGATGTCACAAAAGGCACACAGCCCTCAGATTTGAAAAGGCCTTTTAAAGTCATGGAATGAGATCACACCCTTCCTTGGGTGGGGGGAAAGGAAACTGGTTACGGGGCTGAAACACACACGGAAAGCTTAGTGAGTTAGGTGTGGTGGAATTTCCCAAAATACTACTAGATCTTGAAGGCAAGTCAGGGGAAGTGGTGTGTATTCCCAGAAAGAGGGAAGAGGAGGGTATTTTGGTGCTCAGGTAAAACCCCTTTTCCAGCTGTGCCCCTTTTCCAGTTGTGCCCCTTTTCCAGCTGTGCCCTTTTCCAGCTGTGCCCTTTTCCAGCCCTGCCCTGGAACTCCCCCTGCTCCGTGCCATTCACAGCACAGCCCTCCCAGCACCAGGAACAGCTTGTTTAACATCTACAATATTATGTTGCTGCGATTGCCTTTGTAACGCCCTCTAAGTGAAATAAAACTGGGCTAGCCAATAAAACCAAAACTCAGGCAACAGACAAAAGAATATCGTGTGAGCAAACAAAGGCAGCCTTGTTTTGTTTTGTTTTGTTTTGTTTTGTTTTGTTTTTGTTTTGTTTTGTTTTGTTTCCCTTCTTGCCAACATAGAATTATCATTTTGTTGCTTTCAATAGATACAGAGCCAGAAGTCTTTCTTTTCAACTCACTTTTCCATTGTGAAACATCAGGCATGGCAATAAGCTGATGCACTCAGTGCAGAATAATGAACTATTTTATTCACGCAGGCCAGAGCACCAGTTAGGGTCCTTGTTCTAACCTTCATTTTCACCTTTTTCCTTTTTTACTTGCCCCCCACCCACTTATTTTAGCCTCCAAATTCCTTCTTTCATAGACGTGCATTTGGATTCCCTCTCAAGCTGCAGGTTCACTGCTGTGCCTCAGTTTTGCGAACTACTTTGCCAACTACCTACAAAGGAAAAACAAATGGATATACAAATATCTCCTATTTACTTAAAATTGATCAGTTTTGATGCAACAAAAAAAAGGTTCTCAGCCCAGAGCACTTCCAGCTTCTCACGTTTATGTTGGATTTGAGTCCCAGTCTTGGTTGAACCAATGGATCACATCAGCATCTTGGGCAGGAGTGTGAAGTGCCTGAGCCCTAGTTGGTCTGCTCACTGCTTGCCCACCCTGCTTGGAGGAGTATTGTGTCTGCAAAAACTGGCAGTGAATATTCCAGGGCATGACAGCCATAGTGCCTATTTTGGCTTACCCAAATGTGGTCCTGTATGAAAGGGAACATTCCCATTTCTCCTCCTTAACTTTCTTGTCTCACTACCAAAAAAAAAAAAAAGTCCCTGACATCTCAACCTCCAGGCAGCTTGGTCTGCTTTAGCATGACTGCCAGGCTCTGTTCCAGAGATGCACAGGACCAGAGAGTAAGGATACTTAGGGTGCATGAAGAGCTGTCCTCCTTGGGGCTCTGCTGAGGCTATTGACTCATAGCTCTCTCACTAGCTGTGAAGCCAGTCTTCCAAATGTGTGCATGGAAAACTGCCTTAATTTCCATCCAGCAGGACTTGTAATTGTTCGGGTGAGCAATGCTTCACCAGAGAAGTATCTTTGCTAAACCAAAAACTTGGTGGTTTTGGTGCTAGAAAGCAACAGAGTGCCTGAAAAGTAGAGCTATGGGCTTTGCCTGAGGAGTGTACTGAAGCATTACCATGGTGAGCAATTGCAACTGAGCTCCTTATTTTGTCATTATCTGGGGCCAAGGGAGCTCGGAGTTCCCAGGGCCAGGCACAGGGTCACTGCATGCTTAGGGTCTTTGCCCTGCTGAAGCTCAGTAGCTGTGACACCCTGCTAGTGCAGAGGCTCTGTGATATGTACTGTGGTAGTACTTCCTGCCTCCTCTGCTCTATCTTAGATAAAGAGCAGAAGTCTGCACACAGCTCGTTGCTGGCAGTGAGTTGCTGCAAGTCTGCACATGGATGGGGGCCATTCCATAGTCCACTCTCTTGTCACTGCCCACAGGGACCTGTCTAAGAACATGCCAGTGCAGCTTTGAGTGTATCAGGCACTGCCTTGGCTGTTCACACTGCCTTCTTCCAAGTTTGAGCAGACCAGCTAAAGACATTTTTCAAAGCTGGATGTCTTATTCAGTGATCTCTGTCAACTTCTGTTAAGTAGCCTTTGTGATAGGTTGCTTGTTATAGATAGACCTGTTACCTGCTGTGCCACAAGAGCTGCTTTCCTTGCCAGCACAGCACAATGAATGCTTTATTTCAGGCAGTGACAGTGAGAAATAGACAAGAAGATGGAAGCTGAAAAGAATTGAAGTTAAACTGTCCAATGACTCTTGCACTGAAACCTTTCTGTCAGAAGGCACAATAGAGCTAAAATTGTCCTCTCTTCTACCAGTCCTGCTTGTAGGCAAACCATGTATCTCAGAATAAAAAACTCAATTTTTACAGGGTTTTCAGAACGACCCTTTTATGTCACAGGCAGATCATTACTGTTGGGCCTAATGCAGGGGCATTTACAAGGGTATGTAAATGCTTAAGCTTACTTTGAAATAGCAGTCATTCATTTTTAAAAAATCTAAGAGATGGGAATCTTCATCAAAAATACTACGAGACGGATAACTAAAAGCGATCCAACCATAATTAAGCTACTGGTTTGTTCACAGACGTTGCCCCCACCTTTCCTTCCTTTGTTCCTCCCTTCCTACTCCCAGGCTAGCTAAACATAGGAGAGAAGCTGTTTCTCATTTTAAGAAACAGTTTGTCCAATAATAGAAAAAAGGGGTCCCACCCTCTTTCAGTGAAGAGCAGTTTTCCCAGTCCTGTTTGCACATAAACTCTACACACAGGAAGCAATATCACAAAACAGACAAAGCTGGACAAAGCAATACTCCTCAGCAGCCAGGCACAGAGCGGGGATCAGTGTCCTCACCTCTGAGGGACGCATCAGAAATTCTTGGAGCCTATGGTTGGTTGAGCCTTTTCCTCAAGTGTTCATTCACTGTGGACTGGCTGAGAGGAGTGGAGTCAGCAGCCTGTGCTGGAGCTTGGCACAGCCACACTGGGCCCTTACAGAGACCATTGTGTTTAATCTCCTGGCATGTCATTTGTTATTCTGCGTTTGCTGCCATGGCTGTGGGCACCTCACACACTCACCCACGTCACTGCTTATGTTTACTCCAACAGAAGTGGTAGATGTTTCCAGTACTCTTTAACTCTTGCCTCTTCTTAGCCTCATCAGCCAAAAGCCCCTTCATCCTCCAGACTATGAATCACAGAATTCTATCAGTCATCTTCACCCAGCTGCAGGCATGTTAGCCATCAATTGCAATAGGCTAAGGAGAGAGTAGAACACCTTTGACAGTTCTGTAATAGACCTCACTTATGCAGCTGAATTTGGCCTGTAGTTCTTTCGACATCTGAGAAGATAAGTAGTTTACAGAGTCTTACTGTTTTTTAGTTTGTGTTCTGCAAGTAGAACAGCTGACAGTGTTTAGAGCAGCATCTTTTGCTTACTGGGTCATGCATCCTAAGTGCAAGAGAAACAAAAATCTAAGGCATGCAGAGAATACAAATTAAATCTTTCCAGCTTTTATCTAATGGACTTTAAATGGCATTAAAGGAAACCTCAGACAGAAGTTTCAAATTCCAGTTTACCTAGACAGAGCTTGAAAGCTTTATTTTTGTCTCAACAGATGTAGAAAGGTGGGACCACTGGCACTGTAATCTGCATTTGATCCAGAGAGTATCCATTTCAGTTCCAGTTCTTTTAGGCAGTCTCTGACACATGGCATCAGCACAGTCTGCTGAGCCTTTTCCTGCAGGATGTTCCAGCTAAAATCCCCAGGCAGCAGTCATTAGGGTCAGACTCCCTTTGGCTTTGGCCTGCTGACAACTGAGATAGGACTTTGTTAAACAGAAGACTCTAAAACTTCCGGATTTCAGTGATTTTATATAAGGTGCTTTTGACTGCATTCATGAGCCCAAGGTTAACAGGAATTTAAGCTTCTTGAGAACAAATGTGGGGGGTTTTTTGTTTTGCCTCTACAGAGCATTAACACAGTGGGGGCCTGACCTTGGCTTCAACTTCCAGACATCCCAGTATTGCTGGCAAGGATTGGCACAAAAGCTGAACAGAGTCATTCCAATCAACCATTAGTTGTAGAGAAGCACTCATTACTTGAAGTAGGGCTACCACAGCACAGGGAGCTCAGGAGAATGAAGCTGCTGCACAGAGTCCACAGGTACTTTTGGATTTTAAGGACAGCACCACTGCATCTATCATGTAGTTAATTTAACTGGACCAAAGGGAGCAACTGACATTTCCAGTCTTAGTCCTGTTAAAAGAAGCTGGTAGCTGCCAGTAGCTTCATTTTATGAAGTGCAGCTGATATCTGTAACAACTTTTTTTTTACCTATCTAGCACCAGGTAATTTTTTCCCTGCCTTTACAGAACTTGAATTTGTAGTTCTGCATCTATCGCCCCCTATTTTTTTTTTTTTTAATTGGGAATATAAAGGGACATCCGTGTAACTTACCAGTTGTGAAAACAAGTTCCAAGATGATTTTCTCATTGCCCTTTCTCTATTGCTGATTCGTGTGGGAAATGGCCAAGGTTTTTTTAGCATTTAGTGATACCAGAAAGTCACTACTGTATTTTTGTCTTATCGTATTAGACCTTAGTGCTTACTTGGTGCCAGTTCTCAGACAGATCCATGCCTCTTCAGAGCAATGTCATGTAACTGTCCCCACTCTCTGAGCTGATGAGACCAATGAGAAGGAGTATTGATATATGGGTTACAATGCCCACAGAATCAAAAAATTGCTCAGGTTTGTCAAATCTATGGAGATAAGTTCCACAAGTGTTGAGACATGTCTTTGATCAGAACTTCTTTCCCTGTGTGGAAAAGTAAAGGCTGCTATCTTGATCACCACAGCAGGTTAAAGGTGCCTCTGTGGTTTCCAAAGGCTTTCCTTCTGTGGTCACAATTTCATTTTTCTCAAGGCTGATTTTGCTGACTTGTGAAAGTGACTGTGACACTGTTTCTGAAGCTCATACTAAGCAGTTCTGTGGAGGAAGAAGAAGTCAGGGGAAACACACAAGGTTTGCTTAGCAGGAGCAGTGCCTTTGCTGCTGGCACCAGGCAACAGGCTTAGTGTTTCTGGTGCCAGTGCTTGTTTGGAGGAATATTTTGCCTGCTTCACTGCTCCATCAGTGACTGGTGCTGGTGGCATGGCTCTGGGCTGTTTAAAGGGCCTTGGGGAAATGGCTGTGAAACAAGTGGCAACCAATTAGCATAATTCACATTCTGGTGCCTGAGTTAACACTGACAATGAGAATCTGAAGCTGTTTGCAGCAAAGAAGTTCTTGAAGCACATCTAGAAAGTGTTAATATGCTGCACGCCAGGTGGTGAGAAGGTCACTGGGACAGAGATAATGAGCAACTGGGAAAAAAATTCACATGGGAACTTTTGTCTGCTCTAATTCTACCACCATTTCAGCTTTGTTCTAAGAATTGCTTTGCTGTAGAAGCTAATTAAGCTTTTCAAATACCTTTGAACACCAAAATATAGAAAAAATACACATTTATCATTGACTTAGCCTTTGTGGTTTGTGCTTCCATCCAGCCAGCTGTAATCTTCCTCCTTTAAACAACTTTTCTGTGAAAGTCTTCTGTAAGTTGCACAGGCTCTAGTCCCATTAGCAGATTTCCCCTGTGAAAGACATGCTAGAGAGAAATGTGGAAAGATAAGAGATTAACTTGAATATTCAGATTAGGCAGGGGCTCTTGTTTTCTGAGCTTCCTGGGTTCTGATAAGTAGCCTGGCTGACACAACAAGAGCATAGAGGTAGCAGTCAAGAAGAGACCATTGGTTTTGACCATGCTTAAATAATAGTTTTACAGTCCTGCCAAGGCATGGACAAAAATTGCTTCCTGCTTTATCTATATTCTTCTGATATCTTAGTGTTGTTGACTGATGAGCTGAGTAGACATACATCAGAGGGAATGGTGGGCCCCAGTGCTGCTGTTTTACATGGGAGTTCAAAATGGCAATCCTGCTTTTTCAAGCCAAAGCTTAATTTATACCAGCCTCACTAATGATGCTGATGAAAGGCAAAGCCAGTGTTTCTCATACATTTGAAAGCTGATCTCCCATTCAGAGAATAGGAAACTGATCTCATTCACCCCATTTCAACACTGCATGTCTTGGGAAATGCAAGTTCACCTACCTTTTATGTGATATCTGAGCTTACCAACCCTTCCATCCACCAGTCAGCCCTGCACACAACCTGCTACACTGCACAAGGTCAAATGGAAGCCTCTGTCTCAAGCACAGGAATGATGGGAAAACATCCGCGTGTCGATAGGGAAAGATATAACAAGTGAGGGATGATTTAAAAAAAGGTTCTGATATGTCCAAGGAGGAGGATAAATATGACAGGTAAAAACACTAAACTTTACTTGACACTATGCCTTTGACATTGGAAAGATAAATCTTTAAGACAGCTGCATATCCTTTTTTGTGGATTAGCACCATTTCAGCTTGTGTACTGTATCCAAATACTTCAGCTTGAACACTCCAGATCCAGGGCTCTGTGTATTTTTTCAAGTGCTTACAATTAGATTATAACCATCTCTGCTGACCGCCTTCACTGAAAATCAGGCAGTCATGGAGCAGTTGTTTCCAACACGTCTGGAAATATCACCAGAGCCAAGAAATTAAATCTTCATGGCCTTTTTGAGGGGTCCAAGAATGTTAGTGCAGACAGCCTGCCTACTTTCCATTGAATACCTTGGCCAGTTACTCAGAACTGGATGTGCCATAGAGGTCTGCAAAGAAAGGAAAGGGAGGTAGCTCCATCTGTGAGAGGAGGTGGTTCTTATTATCTTATTATCACAGCCAACAATCTTACATCAGCTCAGAGCTGGCTTAAAGCTTCTTAGCAGAGGTACTGCTGGGAGTAGAACCCCAACAGGACAGAAGTCAGGGTAAGCTGCAAAGCCTGCCTGAAACATTGGGCAAATGCTTGGGGGTAGAGCTATGTGAAGTTCCCTTGTGGTACTGCTCCACTTGACAGAATCAAGCAAAATGCACCTAAGAGTGCTTAAAGTATGTTGACACAAGTCAAAGACACTCCTTGGCTGCCCTGAGGCTCCCCTTAAATCACACACAGAGGCTCTTTATGGTGCTGGTTGATACCTACATTCTTACATTCTTTGCCCCACAGAGATGGGCACTGCTTTCCTCATGGCACAGGCATGACCCCACTTGGGGTCACTGGGGACATTATTTCTTTAAAATTATATTTTTCTCTTTAAGACCTTTCTACAGAAGGTGGAACTCAGAGAAATCGTGGTCTTTGAAGTTGTTTTGAAGGGTTTGCTTTTGGGGTTTTTTTGGCGGTGGTTTTGAGGCAGCAGGTGAGGAAGTGTTTTACCTATTAAGCTACTGCTGTGCTGTGCCCCTGAAGAAGTTTGCAGAGAGTGAGAAGGCACAAATGCAAAGATGAGCATTGTAGCTCAAAGCCTGTAATGTTTTAGACAGCTTTTCTTAACAGGTGGTCTACAGATCTATCATTTTAAGGCACCTGCAGGTATCAGCTAAAAAAAGCCAGGCTGCTGTCTTTACAGTAATGGGATCTCCACCTCCATGGAAAGTCTTTTGGGACCCCACAAATGTAAAAATGTTTGGGAAAAACTACTCTGGATTACTCACTCCCTGTGAGTCTTGTTCAGGTTTATTTTTAATGGCTGCTAGATGGCTGTAGCAGTACACAGAGCACATTTATAGGGAAATCAGTGTCAAGAGGTGAAGGTACAATCCCCTCATTCACACGAAGAGCACCTCAGTGCCAGGGGCAGAACTCTCCTGGCTTTCTGTCTGTTCAGATGACTAGGCCAATATAAAGAGCTTCTATCTGACCCGCTGTTGCTGGAAAATGTATCACTAGCAGTGTTGCTAAAGCATAAACCTCTCATTTTTCCAGCTTGGGACGGAGCAATCCCGTGCTGTATGATTTTCCATGTTATTTTGATTTCCTGCACACTTCTCTTTCAAATTCTGGTGTTGGCTATCACTCAGAATGTGCCTGAAGACACAGGAGCGTTCTGGCTGTTGGCTGATGTGCCGCTCTCGCCTTTGTTTCCCCGCAGAACCTCATGGCAAGAGCGCTGTACGACAACGTGCCCGAGTGCGCGGAGGAGCTGGCCTTCCGCAAGGGGGACATCCTGACGGTCATCGAGCAGAACACCGAGGGCCTGGAGGGCTGGTGGCTCTGCTCCCTGCACGGCCGGCAGGGCATCGTCCCCGGCAACCGCGTCAAGCTGCTGGTGGGCGCCGTGGTGCAGGACGGTCCCTCTGGCCAGGACGTGGCCAGCTCGGCGCTGGGGAGCCAGCCCTTCAGCCTCCCCAAGCTCTGCCCGGCGCCCGGCGCGCACGCCGCCGCACGGGACCCTGTCTACCAAGTGCCGCCCTCCCACCGCAGCCAGGGCATCTACCAGATTCCCACTGGCCATGGGCTGCTGGGACAAGACATCTACCAGGTGCCACCCTCTGTGCAGAGGTGTGTCGATGGTCCAGCTGTGACTAACAAGGTGTGTGCGTTTGCTTTTACTTCATTGCTCCAAAGGAGCTCACCTGTGCTGAGAGAAGTGTGTGATCCAGGCTCCTCTGAGTCTCTCATCACTTTATATGTTCAAAAGAGCTGCTGCAGCAAGATAAACCCTCCTACTTATTAATGAACGGTTATGTCATCTGCCCAAGTAATTTTTGTTAAATTAAAAATTATATACTGTCCTGCTGGAGCACTCCCAGAGGGTCTAAACTGCAAAGAGGAGTCAATGATTGATGTGACAAGGGTCGTACTTGATAATGAGGGAGTTCTAATACTAAACCTAAGCCTTTTAAGAATGCACTTGGTGTTTGCCTACAGTTAAATTTCTTGGTTGAAAGTGAGAGCTGCAGCAGCTCCATGATGCAGCCATTACTGCATTATGTGGGTCCCCCCTTATTCCTGCTGTTCCTAAATTCTCCCCATCTTCTGCCACTCCCTCATTTTACCTTCACAAGATACCTGACAGGTACCCTGATGATTGAAAAGGATTAAGGAAGATACCCAAGGAAGGAAGTTTTACAAAGCCAAAAAAAAATTCTTTCAGTCCCTCCATTCCCAGTTCAACAGCTCCAGATATCAGCATCCTCCTTACCTTTGCAGCTTAAAGCAAACCATTAATATCCATTTTATGTGAGCAGATAAAGGCTCTCTCAGCAAATTCTTTACTGGTTTAAACTTTCATCTCATTTAGATTGGCAAGACTGTCTGTTTTGTGTTTTCCCCCCACATGACCCACAAGTCAGCCTTTTTCATATCAGGCCTTTGGAAGACGAATTCTAATGCTTTTATTTCCTTGTTATAATTTCATTTTCCTTGATAAGAATAAATGGATTTTTTTTTGCATTCTGAGCAAGAGAGAAAGATCTCTATAACATTCCAAGTCAATTTATAAAGAGGTTTGCTTGTTCAGCTTTTCCATAGTTATGCTTTATAGGCTGTGCAGGAAGATAATATGAGAAAATTGCACTTGCTGCACAGGCAGAGATAGGAGCTTTGTTGGAGCAATTACATGGGTTTTCTTGATAACTCCCATGTATTTTCTCTCATTTTCTTCTTTCCATACACTACATACATTGAAATGTTTTCCAGGGACAGTATTGTTTGCCTGTCCACAGTGGATGCCCTCCAAAGTAATAGTGAGGCACCTGGTAAAAAGCCTGTTGATGGGGCAGCTCAGAAGAGATCCCATTTTAGGCTATGGCTGTAGGAAACATTTTACTGTTACTCACTGTTCAGAGATGCCTGAGGTTGCACAGGAGATGCACCATACGGCAGATCTGCACTAAGGTCTGTAAGCCCAAGGTATTAGTTTGGACCGAGCACTATGTACCTTCATTTTAGTACCTGACTTGCCTAAATACTATCAGGATAGTTTGCTTAGCATAATGAATGTGTGTTTCTACTCCACACAGAATTTTCCTACTGATTAGGGACTTCTTCTCCCTCTTCCCACACTCTCCAGCTCCCGTGAAAATAACAGAACATTCTGCATAGACCTGCTGGCTGCTAGGACTGTGCTGAAAGTCTTGGAACACTAAGATTCTGAAATCTCTGTTTTAGTTTTGTACAATGTTCTTGTTGAGATACAAAAATCAGAAGCTGTAAAGCATCTGTTTTCTTCAAGTTTTTGCCTAATTTTTTTTTCAGCAACCTTGATTATGATTTTTTTCTGAATTCAAGTCCCCTTTAAAAAATTATTTATTTGTCAGAGTTGTAGCTTGTTTTTGTTTAATTCCTTGCAACGCATGACAGGCCAGCTATGCTGCTCACTGTAAAATAATACACACATTTATAAAGCATTTCATCCTCAATTAAAGTAAATACCAACCTGCTTAACCCTAGCCAATGTTTGCTACTTGTTCTAGTCCTGACTTAAATTTATTTAAGAGTCCTTAGTCTCATTATGTTGCATTAGTGGCTGGCAAACCTAATGGCAGCATCCTGCTTTGATCAGAGGTAGATTATTTCTTGCTCCTTGGAATTGTTCAGTTGTGCATTAAAAGGAGCCCATTGGGATTGAAACCTTGGCAGGAAAGAGACAACTTATTAGTGAAGGAGATGTCTGAGGTAAAGCTACTCCATTCTTTATCATCCCCATCTTTGCCAAGCTGCTTTTTTACAGCTGCAGCTGCAACTCTCTGCTAATGCCTTTGTGAAAGAAAAGCCTAATTAAAGGGAAGCACTTTAGCACTTGTCTCCTTTGTATGAGCAAACAGTCTGCCCTCCAAATCCTCCTCCTCTAGGGATCAGTAAAAACAATCCTTAATACTAAGGAAAGCTGGGCATCTTGAAGATTTGATTTGGGGTCCCTTTGCTTTGTCTTCCAAAGTGAATAATACCTTTTCTCAGACTTGTGACACCTGCTTCAAAGGCTTAAAGGAGCCACTCTGCCTCCTTCCATCAGCAGAATCAGCTGGTCTGCAAGCTGTGCATTTTGGTCTGAAGGATGTTGGTGGGTTTTGCTGCAAGTTCTTGCTGTATGCAAGTCTTCTCCCTTCCCACCGCAGGAGCTAGAGAAGAAAGCTGTGTCCTCTGGGCTCTGCTCTGAGCAGGACCAGCAGCAGTTTCTGTGTTTCCCTTTCTGCACGTGTCTGCTTGCTCCCCTTGTGCAAATGTGTGGCTTGGCTGCTGTACAGGTTTTGCAGGCAGGGCTCAGGAGCTGCTGTCAGGCAGGAATTGTCTAGCCTGGAGCAGCAGTAAATCAGCAGCAGGCATGTCATTAAGTGTGCTGAGGTAACCCATCTCCTCAGCCAGCAAGGCAGAGGAGTCAGAAAGGAGTCCTGAGGCAGGTAATTACAGTGATTAATTGATTCTACTTGCTGACAACAGAGCTGTATTGGCTCCCTCCATCAAATAAAAATAGCACCTTCTAGAACTCGCTCCACCAGTGACAGAGATAAGGAGGGGTGGCTTAAAGTTAGCCTTGGTCAGCCCCAGGCTTTTGCAGCTCTGCTGCAAGTTCAGTCACAGAATGGTTCCACCCCAAAGTGTGGAGAGCATCCGAGGAGCATAAGGAGGTGAAAGCTGATCTTAGAATTTATTCCCTCTTTCTGTTCTCTGCCTTGGAACTTACTCTCCTTTGCTGCAGCCAGCAAAGAGAAAAAGACTTGAGACAAATCTGACATTCAGGAAACCTGGATTTTATCCTTGTCATAGAATTTTCACAGTCTTGAGTAGTGCTTTTGCATCTCATCTGCAAAATATGTGGGTTAATTATGAGGAAACTCGTTCTGTATGGATTGCTTTGAGAACATCCTTTGGGAAAGGTGCTGTCAAAGCACAAAGATTCTTTTGCATCTGTGATTAATCATTAGTTCACACCTAAGCTTTGAAGTAGGGAAAACTACACATGAAAAACAAAAAGTCACTTGCATGATTTAAACACTCATTTTCTGATTCAGTGTTTCCCCTAGCTGATCTGTTGTGCTGTCCCTGCCATCCTGAAACTAGCATTGACCAAAAAAATTAAGGAAATTATTTCCTTGTTGGAAAACAGCTTTCTGTAGAAACCAAGAGCTTTCAGGAGAACTGTTGATCAAGGAAACTGCACAAAACAGAATGAGACAGGTGTTTGACCAGGGAAGAGACTGCACTGTGGGAGTTCCCAGCCCTGAACTACAGCTCCCACAAGGCACTGACCAACTCCAGCAAAGAGAGATTAATGCCAGCTTGGAACAAATCTCCTTTTTTGTTTGTTGGTCTGTGTGAACTGGAACGCTGTAGTTCAGGAAACACTCAGATTTATCCACCTTTTACAAGTGGATAGAGCGGAATATGGAAGGAACTCATCTCCATCCCTGGCCTATTTCCAAGTATAAACATGTCCTTGATAAACCAAGGGTTTCACACCCTGCCATCCTACTGTCTCTGCCTTTATCAAGAGGTCCCTGCCTTCAGCAGGAGTTTTGGGTAAACCATGGCTTTGGGAATGGACCTTGTTCCCTGGTTTTTGTTTATGTTAAGAGTCATGCTGGTTCAATGCACGAGAAACACCACCCCACAAGCAGCACCACCCTGACAATTCTGGCACAGACTTCAGTAGCAGGAGGCAGTTAGCCACATTATGACATTCTTCCTTCCAATTACACAAGTACTTTCCTAGCTGGGAAGAAACAAATGGCTCTTTATGATGTTTATTCCAGAAACAAGCCTGCATTTCCATTATTGTCTTCTTTTTCTTGCTATTTTCATGTTTGTGAAGTAAGAAGAGAAAGCATTAAGCACAGTAAAGAGTTATTTGTTATCAGAGGGAATGGGATCATATCTAGTGTTATGCAGTTTGTTAGTAAAATGTATTTACATTCCAAGATAATGTCCCCATTTACCCTCAGGCCTGAAATACCACAGTTTCCTGTGATGGGGTTTCTATAAGTGGCCCAAACAGTGATCATACAGTCCCTCTTTTCTTCTGCTTTCACATTACAAGCTCTGCTTTAGGGATTTGTATCCCTCATAACAAAATACTGCTTCAGTGCTGAACACACAGGAAGTTTGGTGAGTGCAGCAGGAATGGTAACACATACCTCAGCACTCAGGGCTGGCTTTCACAAAGTGTGCTCTAAAGGATGAAAACACCTCAAATTAAATGCCAGCTCAGTGGTTAAAACAGCACACAGCCCTTTTCTTAGGCTCGGGAGTTTCACTTGTAACTTTCCATGGGACGGTAATAGGAGAACAACCATTTTACTGATAAAAAGTCAGTGTAGTTAATCCCTCATCCACAAGGCAGAGTAAGCAATAGTTAGTGACTGATGTGATTTGTAGAGAAGTATTTCAAGTAAAAGACTGCATTTTATTAGCCTGAGCAAATATATGAGCTCAGCATTACTCCCTGTTCCTCCCTGAGCACAGGGCTCTTTTTCATCACTTCTATTTGTAGACCAGAGGCGTGCATTTTTCCCCTGGAGTATCAGAAAAAAAGGCCAGTCCTGCAATCTCATCCAATAACCAAGAGGTCTCCAGGGACACAAATCTGTCTGCACAGGAGCAGGATCAAACCTTTGCTAAAAACAGTAAAACAATAGTAATAATAAAAGAAAAATGCAAGCTTATGGGCTCTTTCTTGGTGGTTAGAAACCTAACTGAACCTTTGGCTATGTCTGAAACAAAACACCAAATTGGGGTAATCTAAATTGCCCTTAAGTACTAAATCCTAAGCAGAGCAGCAGAGCATTTTAGAAAAAAAACATTCCACATGAGTGGAAAACTGATTATTCAGAAAATGAATCTCATCATAAGGAGGAAGTGTGGTTTCTGGAGATAGGAAATTAGTAGATGAAGACAAGTTGCTGGCCATCAGAAAGTACAGTCCTAGTGAAATCTAAAGTCTTGGCAGGCATTCTATGATTTTTTACATGTTTTTATTTGGAGGATGACTAATTAGCATCAGAATATCATAATTCCATATGTTTGCATGAAACATTTCAAGTTTTCTTTTTTTATATAGCAATGGCAGTATAGCATCTACTTTTTTTTTTTTTTTGACATAAATCTAAATTAATCTTTCTCCCCAAACAGACTGTTAAAATGGGAGCAAAGTGAAATTAAGGTAGTTAGGTTCTTAGGAGACAGGAGCCTTCTTCCATAAGCCAGTCCATCCCTAATCCTTAAAAGACAGTAGTATATTCCCATTGGGTTTTACCATCACAGCTTTTACATACACACAGTCAGTCATGGCTGAGGTCATTATGATACAAATGGAAAAAACAATTAAGGATGGAGTTTATATCTGTTTAAAAGGTGTCTGTGCCTTCCATAAACTTGCCAAAGCAAGCTGTGCTAATCTAAACACCACTTACTAAAGCACTTGTCTGTACAGCTGCCCTGAGATACCCATACAGAAATTGAGCCAATACAGCTTGAGAGCCAGAGAACCTCTACAAGTCAAATCCAATCAAATCAAATAAAACCAAATCAAGCTTCTTCCTCCTGGAACATTTTATTTGCCTCTCTGTCTCAGCAGAGTAGTTCCCAAATTAAATGATTTAGGGGCACTTCTATTGTTTCTGTCCAAGTGTACCTCTGAGAACACTCTTGTGGAATTGAAACTCTCTGGCAGTGCTTCGTCTCAGCCATTTTTTTGCCCCCTGGGAAATGCCGATTCACAAAAACTGAAATTGTTGACAGGGAAGGATCTGTTCTGAGAAATGTCTTAAAGGAAGGAAAACAAGAGGTCATGGAAATACCCTGTTACAATTCCCAAATGAAGCTTTTCCCCCTCCAGTCTAGAAATTAAATTTCTATTTAAATAGAAATTTAAATATATTAAATATAGGAGGAAAGAAATAACAGAAAAAAAAAATTAAGCACCTCAAAAGATTCAAATTTGTATGAACTGAACCAAACTGGTTTTTCTTTGTGAGCCTTTAGGATCTCATGTAATTCACAGGTAGACACTCTCTGCCCTACCTGTGTTAGCACCTCATCCTTTTTCTTTCTTTCCTTTCCTCCTCTGCCACACTTGCCCTAAATTTGGGCCTCTGTCTTTGGAAAGTATTACCAGCACAGAAAATGAGTACTGGTTTGCAGTTGGTTCTTCATGTGACAAAGTGGGGAGACTAGACAAACTGGGATGGCCAAGGCAAGATACCCTTGGACAAGAGACCTGAATGCTGAGATGCTGGGTTTTGCCACAACTGCAGCTCAGGTTTAATCACAGTTTTCCAGAGAATGCTTTCCCAGACATGCATATTTCTCCACTAAAACTTAGCACACAATAATTTTGGGGGGATTCTTTCTCTGTAAGACCCATCCATAGACATTATTTCTGAGTTCATGCCTGTTCTATCACCAGTCCTGTAACACATCAGCTTTTTAGCTCTGTTGGCCAATGCATGCAAAAATGATGATGTCTCTGTCTGCCTAAATATGAGTATTTGTCATGGAGATGACATGACACAAGTAAAACTCTTATCAAGAATGTTGGACAACTCTCCTCTTCACACTCCTTTAAAAATGCTGATAATTTAATAGGAATGATATGATTTGCTCATCTCTCTTGTTCTTCCTCTCAAAAATGGGACATTCTCAGAAGCATTAGTTTGACTCTCTTTAATTACATTTTGTAAGCAAGAATGACTCTTACCAGAATCTTGGAAATACCCCTTCCCAGTCAGCCTTGCAATTCAAGGGCAGCCAGCAGCAAGCCTGTTCCACTGGAGCAAGCAGAAATGTTGCTCATAACAAAACTGGCAGAAAGCCCCAGAGCTGGTGTGAGAGCAGGATCATGTCACGAAAACATCATTAAAAAAAAAGAAAATGAAAACACCCAATCAGATCTTGCCAGTGATAGAGCTGTTGAGATTTTTTTGGTGCTTTGTACAGCTCATTTAGGAAGATGTGGAGATACAGACCTTTTTATCTGCAGTTAGTTTGCAATCGTGAATATCAGTGAGAAAAAATTCAACACTATCATCTAATGCTACAGCTAATGCAAGTTCAGCACTATTCCACCACACTTCATAGAGCCTTGTCATTTTATACTAATCAGAGCTTAGGACATTTATGTAACTCCACAATTTTTTTTTTAATTGCTTGGAAAGACTATAGACCTGCATTTCAGATTTAGGGGAAAAAAAACCCCAAACTTAAAAATAGTGTAATGACCCTAATTTTGTGTACTGATTAATGGACGAGGTCACACCAGAAGTTAAAAAGTCAGGATTAAGTTGGCAGTTGGTTGCAAAGCAGTTGGTTATACCCTTCTCACCAGCAGTGAGGGTGTGAATCCAGGCTAGTTTGTGATGTCACATTCTTTTTCTTACATTTGTTTAACAGCTTGTGCTCTGTATCTTCAAAACTCACAACCCAAAACTTGTATGAGTCTTGTTGAAATAATAGAGTCTCAAAATTTTAACACCCATTTTCATTACATGCTGTTTTTTACATGACAATACCACAGGAGTGTTTTTTAAGACTGGACATGTACTGATGAGGCACTTCATAGGCACATTTAAAAGTTTCTGTTTAAATGCCTGAGCCTGCAGAGTTAAGCATTTTTAATTTAACACACTGTGAATTAGTGACATCCTGACCTGCTTTACCTTTTGAGAGCATTTACAGCAGAATCTTCATGGGTGTAGGTCTTGGACAGCAAATGGAGATGAAGTGTAGAAGAAAATGAGCATTTTTTTTGAAGATGTAAGCAGCATCAAGACACAAATCCGTTCTGTGTCAGGGCTGTATTTGTCAGGAGTTCTTATCTTCACACATCTGAATATTCTAAGAAATGCTCACCCGTGGTGAGCACCCACTCAAAGACAAGCAGAGGTGTCACAGCGCCCGGGAGCTGCATCTCTTTCTGCCACCCCTACAGCTCAGCTCAGAAAATGGTACAGGCATTGCTGACAGTTTCCTCTTGCCTGGCACAGACATTTGGGCATAGCACTCAGAACAACTCATAGCTGAGCTGCAAGTCCAGTGCATCAGAAGAAATTCCTCTACAGACTTCCTCCCGTCTCTTTCAGCTTGTGAGACTCGATCAAAGCTCTCCAACAGCTCAGTCTTGGCAGAAAATACTACACCAGAACATTTTATAGTGGCCCAATGTTCACATTATTTGGATTAAAATAAAGTGTTCTGAGTTCAAAACTTACAGCAATTTGCAAACCCAAACCTTGATAAGAGTATCCTTAGCACATGTGAAATGCCAACCTTTACTCATTGGCAGCAGGGAAATACACTGTATGTTATTGTATACAGCAAGTAAGTCAATAAAAGCATGATTGATTGTTTTTTTTCAGAGCAGGCAACAGCAAGTGATACAGTAGGTATTACTGTCAGGAAATTTATTATCAGACACTGGGAATCCTGATTCAGCTTGCAGAAGACATGAGTGGAATCACTATGTGCTTTCTGTAAAAATGACAGTTTTAGCCAGCTGGCCAGGTTCTTTCAAATACCTAAATTACCTGTCTCTGTCTTTTAACCCAACCTTCCTGCAGTTCAGATTAGCCACTGAACCTTTCCCAAGGGGGGGAAAAATCCTCAAAACATTTGAAGAGACACACATGGCTTCTAAGTACCTACAGCAGAACAGAAAGAACGGCCAAGGGGTGGTTCAGTGCCTGATCTGACATCATTCAATGGTTGCTGCCTCTGCCTTGCCAAAGTCTAGGACTTCTAGAGACTAGGGAATTTTTTTCCCCTTAATTCTCTCTGTTATTTCTGTATATTCTCTTTGTCTATTTTATGCTTGTTACAAGCCTAAGAGAGCCCAGGTGGCTGTTATATATCCACTTAAAAATCTCAAGAACAGAATTTCAACAATTAGGGCTTCATATTGAATTTACAGAAACTATTTACAACAGTAAGCAGACATGATTTTTTTTTCCATTTCCTTACACTCATTTTGACTAATTTTTCCCACATCCAGGCTTTACTCCAGGGCAGAACTCATCCCAGGGTAACCCATCAGCTGCTGAGCCCTGCCCATGGGGTGAAGAGGAGAGCATCCTGGGCTGAAATATGTTTTAATAGTTCTTTGTCCTGATTTAAAATGTATGTCCCCTCTTTCCCACCTTCAAAAAGCACTATTTAAAATCTATTTAAATGCAGTCAGCAGGCAGCAGTGGGTTCTTGGGATTGAGAGGCCATACCTGGAAATACCAAGCTGCCCTTTTTAGCTCCCCTCTGCCTGTGGTTTGGGTGGGGCAGGGTGTTGTAGAGATGGCATACCTCTGATCAGTTCTGTCACCTGTAAAACTCACTTGTTTCCCATCATTCTGCATATAGAAATTGGAGTTCATGAGAACAGGCCAAATTCTGCCCTCCACGGTACTGCTATGAATTCAGAGTAATTTTGTTTGCTTCAGTAGGTTTATTTGCTCTTTGTCCTTGTGAAACAATGTAAACTACAGTGTTGTGTATCTGCTGTAAGCATGAGAATGGTCTTCTTGTTGCCGTAGTTAGGAATGTTCTCTGTTGCAGCCTAACATGCATTTTAATCCTGAAAGAAATAGAATGTTGGTTTTTCTCCCCCTATATTTAGTAAACTGGGATTTAATGAACCACAGCACTGGATATTTTGTAAAGTACATGCACATTCAGCTCTTTTTTCTCGGTTAGGGACATGCCATTGGCATGGAAAAGGCCCAAGTAATTGCTTTTGGAAGAGCGTGGTCTTCAGCAAGAACAGAACAAACTTTCTGCTGGGTTGTCTTTGTTTTGCAGTACTGAAAGTTTGAAGGCTCATTACATGTTTCACCAGAGCCAAAGCTGGTGCCTGTTAGCTGCTCTGCATGGATTAAGTGGTTAACAGTGTTTTGAGAATGTTGGGCTAGATAGTTTGTGGGAACACCATCTGTTTCCTTTAACACGTAAACAAGGAAAATTGCTGGTTTGAAATGCAGGATTATTTTTTTTATACTTGGATGACCACAGGCATTCTTAAGAGAGAAGAGGTAAAAGGAAAAATAATCCTCTTGAGGTATGAAGTGTAATGACATTTGTTAGAAAATAAATTTTTGAGTGTCAGATGGGGCTGCTGTCCCTGTTCTAGGAGTGGGTAATGTGGAACGTTTCCTTTGCAGTCAGCTCCTTCCTTCTAAATTCATCTTCAAAAGTAAACTACCATCAAAAACAAAACCATTAAAAATTGTCCAACAATGCATTGGAAGGGCTGAGCATCTCATTCAGAAGCAGCAAGTTAATTTAATATATTTGTGGGTAAATATCCAAAATCAAAAGTTACTTCTGATTGGATTTGGTATCTTTGATACTTCCATCTGCCCAGCTACCTCTCTTTTCCTTAGACAGAAGAAGCAGTGCAACCCCATGTCCTGATGTCCCATGTGAGGTCATGAGAGTCAGAACAAATGCCCCACATTTTCCTTTTGTCAAGTAGTGTGGCCATTCTTTTAATTACTGTTACAAAATTTTTACTCAAGACAAGCTTTGGTGATGAGCTGCTCTGTTCTGAAGTGACCAGGAATAAGCAGTCCAGCTTAATGAAAAGTGTTGGAAGGAAAAGGAGTGGAGGTACAACAGGCAACCTTCTTGTACTCAGTGCAGACCAGATTATCATCTGCAGGAGATTTTGGTGTGAAATTGCTCATGGCATGTTGTTACTGGATGATAATCCTCCACACAGGAAAATATACCCAAGTCACTGGGAGAAAAAAGCTCTTTCATGTTACCAAACCTTGGTTGTTGCTGGCTTTCTTAAAGTAATATTTCCTGCCTTTCATATAATTTTTGTGAAAGCCTAAAGAGCAGACATAAAAGCATCTGATGCATTTTTGTTTGAAAAATAAATGCCACTGTGAGTAGAGTGCACTGCTAAACACAGCCCTGCAGACAGCTCAGGTCTTCTGTCCACAATTGCACTTGTAGGCAGACTTTACTCATGAATACCCAGAATCAAGCATTTTGTGCTTCAACCTCTCACTTTCTTTGACAATAGCCAGACACACCCAGAGCAGGGTTTTGTTTCAACCAAATGAAGTAGTGACACTGCTTGACCACTGCTTCGTGTCTGGGAAAGAGCAAAAGTGTCTAGATAATACAAAAAGTGCTGCAGTTCTGAGTGAAACTGATTTCCTTCCTGTTGTCCATCTTTAGTGTAGCATTTTAGGGTTCTATCACAGCACAGTAAATTAATCCAGCACCCTTGGACTACTGTAAGTCTTTCATACAGCATCTGGTACGTCAGGAGTTTTTTGAAAAATGGGTAAGGCCTCTAAAGATGAGCTACCAGAGTAACTGCAGCTGCATGGAACTCCTGTGTGCAGAGTGAGGGAGAATTTCTATGCAAGTTCTGGACATGAGCCAGCTTCTCTTCCATGCATGTTCCAGGCTCCATGGTGCAAGGATAGCATCTGTTTCGCAACCAGGGATTCTTGTTACAAAAGCAAAATACCATAATTTACCTGTAAGGAGAAGAGGTGTTTGTTTACCTGTGTGTGCTTAGGGACATGGCTTAGTGGTGGACTTGGCAGTGCTGGGCTTATGGTTGGAACCACTGATCCTGAAGGGCTTTTCCAGCCTTCTGTGATTCTGTGCCTTATTACCTGTGCTGCTTGGATCAACTCCTTTTTTATATTAGAGGGACGTGACTGTTCATGGAGATCAATTGTCTGAACAAGAAGAGAATGGTGGTGCCTTTTATCACAGAATTACAGAATAAACTAGGTTGGAAAAGACCTTTGAGATCATTAAGTCCCCCCTGTGACCTAACACCTCCTAATCCACTAAACCATGGCACTGAGTGCCACATCCAGTCTTTTTTAAAAAATGTCCAGGGATGGTGGCTCTACCACCTCCCTGGGCAGATGATTCCAATGCTCAGTCACTCTTTCAGAGAAGAATTTTTTTCTAACATCTGAACTTCCTCTGGGAAAGTTTAAGACTGTGTCCTGTTGTTCTATCAGGCATTGCCTGGGAGGAGAGATCAACCCCCACCTGGCTATAATCACCTTCCAGGGAGCTGCAGAGTGACAAGGTTCCCCCTGAGCCTCCTTTTATCCTGAAGGACTTCAGTCATTCAGTTTCTGGTGTAGAACAAAACTGAGCAAATGGGTATAAAAACTTCACACTGAGCAGCCAATATTTGTCTTTTTGGAGCCTGACACATGCTGAGTCCTGCATTGTCCACCTAGGCAAGGAGCAGCAGGTGAAGCAGAGCCAAACTGCAGCAGTGCCCCATTCCTCCTGCTTCCAGCCCTGCAGGGGTTCTCTGGCTGCCTGCCATGAACACCCTGTTGTTTCTGTTCTCTGGGATGGTCAGGCAGTTTCCCAGCATATTAGCAAGTAGCCTAATGCCACAGTGTTCACAGCAGCAGAAGGGCTGGTGGAGATGGGCTATCCAGGAAACAACCCTTTGTTTTTACTGTACGTTATCAGTTCTCCCAGAGGATCACTTTAAGACACTGAATGACTCATTGAAGCAACTCCATGGTTGTAATTTTGGAGCCCTTGTAAGGAACATCTGAGTAAACATGGCTTAAAACCAAATCCTTCTGTTCTTGACTTGGGTAGAAAGCATTTGACTGGCAGTATACAGCTGAGGGAAAAAAGGATGCAAAATATATATGGCAAACTATTCTGGTCTGGTCACTAGCCCTCACTGGCAGAAAAATCATGAAGTGATGTTGACACAAGTTAGAATTTTCTCTGGCAAACAGAATAATCCCAGTATTACATGAGAGTGGCCTGGGAGGGCTACTGTCTGGAGTGACCCATTATGGGCAGCTTCTAATAACTTCAGAAAGAGCTTCTTAAAAGTTTTGCCCATAGATACCTTTTACAATGCAGGTAGGTGACTCTGTGGGACAGGAATAAATGTAATATTTTTAGATTCTTACAAAAAAAACACCCCTATGTACGTAAGCCCTACTAGCCACACACCCAACTGAGCAGGAGTTCTCTCCTACACAGCACTCTGCAGACTATCACTTCCAGTTCCGGTCTTCTGTGCTAATTCAAGGAAAAACACTTGCAAAAGCCATGGTCTTCCCCCCCTGCCAGGCAGGGCTGTTCCTCCTTTCCCCACAGCCCCCACAGTCAGGGCAGGGGCTGGTGCTGCCTTGGGCTGCTCACTGGTGCTGGTGCTGGCCAGGCACCCACCCAGGGGAAAATCCAGCTGCATGGAACTGGGACAGAGACTGCACAGCCAAAGCTGGGCAGCAAGTGAATAGAGGGAAAGCCTGTGTTGTCAATGTGGCAGAGAAGAGTTAGGGGGTTAGCATGAGGGACTTTCCCTGAAGACCTCAGTCAAGAAAAACTCAGTGTGAAATCTGGCCAGGATGTGAGGATTCCTTACAGCCAAAACAGCCATGGGATCCTTACTGAGTCTTTGGGTAGAAATGCTGTTGGTGTGACCTGCATACATTTCTCAGGAGTTAGGTAGCTCTGGTACAAAATTTTCCCCAGCTGAGTACAAAGCCACATCTTATACAAGCCTATGTAATTTGCCATTTTGTGCCTTTGGGTTACAGTATTTGTATTTTTTTCTTAGAGCTAAGTAGCACCAGCAGGGTGCAAGATGTCAGCATTTCCACTACCAATCCAACTCTCTTTTGGGGTTAGGTAACATTTCTTTTATACCACACTGTGCTGAAATTCTGCTGTGCAGATGCTGTCCAAGACTTAAGGAATTTATTTTTCACCAGATTTTATTTGTAGTCATTATGGTAGTTGATGGTTTACAAAATGTAAAAAAATGTAAATTCTAAGCTTACTTGTTTTTCAGAGACTGTTATTGCATTATACACTTCAAGAATGGCTTGACATTTCCCATCTCTTAGCCACTAACATAGAAAAACCAAGTAGAGACAGCAAAATTGAATGTCCTGCTTTGGAAGGTTTAAGCGTGGCATTTCTATGTAAAGAATTTCCAAAACCACAACTCATTCAGTTCTCCAGCATGTTGTGCTGTGGAGCACAATAACACACAGAGTCCTGCTGGAGTAGGTGGAAAATATCTCTACAAGCAAATGCATGGACTCCCACAGCCTAAATATAGTATTTTAAGACTGTCAGTGAGTGGGGACACACACCTAGTAGGATGAGTGCACACAGCCCTGGTCTCAGCGAGTGGGTGGTGCAGCCATCAATCACCTCGTGTGGTCTGTGCTAATGGGAGGTCAATGGAAGAAAGGACTGAGCTGTCAGACCTGCACAGAAGCTGTGCTTGACAAATAGAAAACAGTGTAGAGCACTAGCAAACAGTCATATCCATCTTTTCTGGAAAGAAAAAATGGTGCATTTGTAGCTACCAGCACTGAATTTAGGGTGTTCAGCTCTCAGAAAGGTAGGCAGAGTGGTGTTACTAACACTGACAATGAAGCATGAATGCTAACAGGACTGGATTGTTTATACCCTGTGCAGTTACGGAGAGAACATGCCGAGATCCTCAGAGACTTAACATTTCCTCTTTTTCCTTTACCCACAGGTAATAACACCAGTCAGGTCAGGACAAGGTTATGTTTATGAATTCCCTTCCAAGCACCAGAAGGATGCCTATGATATCCCCCCCGCTCGCCCTCTCCAAGGGGTAGGTACCAATAAAAGTGCCAGCAGGGCTGACAGAGCACAAAAGGTGATGAATTTCTACCAGACTTTTACGAGCGAGGCAAGTTCTCTCATTTCAGAGAGAAAATATGTTTTAATTAGATGCTGTGGCTTATTCACAGATCACAGACGTATTTCAAAGTTTTATTTGATGTTGACTAAGATTTGGCAGCACACCAAATGCAAAAGTCCCATTTGTTCTCTCTGTTTTGATCAAAGAGTATATCTGAACAGAATAAACTTGCTGCCTGGGAACATTTTTTTTCCCTTTTACTTTGTTGTTTTATAGTTGACAGTAATTCACTCAGTAAGGGTAAAATTATCGCCTAAATGAACAGCTGCTATGCAGGGAGTTGTTTTCACCATCTATTGGCTGCACCATGTCACTGAGCTTGTACTGTATCTTTGTTCTGGGGAGCTCCCTCAGCAGTCCTTAGCCAGGACCACAGACTTACAGAATGGATGCTGGCAGGACCTGGAACTCAACCAGCCTGGATGTAAGGGTGTGATCAGTTCTGGTCACATGTGCTGCCTGTTCACCCCAAGAGGTGTCTGTAATAGGCTGACCCTGATTTACCTCGAGGAGGGAAGTCAGCCATGGCTTCATCTCTCCAGCCTGCTGTCCACATCATTGCCCAGAGGAGACCTAGAACAGTGCATTTCCTCCTAATGTCCAAAATTCTAGGCAAATCCAAGATGTTCTCCTATATGAAAAAAGAAAAAAAACAAACTGAAGAGCTCTGTCACGTTCAAGCTTTCTGAGAGGAAACACAGAAACTATGAAAATTCATCTAGTAGCAGAGCTTTTCCCAAGGTGACTTGTTTCTATAATCAATTTATTCTTTCTTCAGATCTATGACATTCCCCCAACATCGGTTAAGGGGCCTACACTTCCAGTTCCCATGGGAGAAGCAAAAGCTTTAGGAGTGTATGACATACCACCTGCCAAAGGGGTAAGCATTACTCTGTTTCCACAAGATCCTGTATTTTCATGTCTGGCCAAGGACATGTTTTAACAAGGGTTCATGTATGATCCTGAAGGAAAAGGAGATTCAGTACTTCAAATACTTCCTTAGGTTTTTAAACTGTTAAAATTCTTGAAAGGGAGCAGTGCATCAAAATTAAAGTTATGAACTATAAATTGATAATTAGACCTACATTATCTTCGTGGCAGCATGCTGCCTTTTTGGATTTTGCTGCTTATGGGAATTTGCATTGAGATGAGTGATAAAAAGTGAGATATTAAAACTGACTCTCAGTCAAACTTAAGATAAGTAGCTGACTCTTTGAAAGGCAATAGCAGATCTTCCATCCCAAATGGAAGATGGTAAATATTTCACTATTTTAGCCAAAGGTTTCATGTTTTGTTTTCTGTGATTCAGGTCTATGCTGCACCTCCATCTGCATGCCAAGATGATACAGTCCCGAGGGAAAACTTGCAGGACTTTTCATCTACAGTGGCCCACGGTGTAAGACCAGAAGGGGTATATGATATTCCTCCTCCCATCACCAAAGTGACTGGAAAAGAACATAATAGATTTTCTCCTGAGAGCCTGTTATTGCCAGGTGGAATGACACAGACACAGGGTGTTTATGACATCCCTACAAACCATCAAAACCATTTTCTTGGACAGCAAATTGCACCGGAAAAGGATGTTTATGATACCCCAAGGGGAATTGCATTCCCAGGTCAACAGACAGGACTCAGTGAAGGTCCCATCACAGAAGGAAGAGAAGGTGTCTATGATGTGCCACCAGCAGTCCTCCAAGACAATAAAGGCTTACAGGATGTGACTGATGGGATGAATAGGTTGTCTTTCTCCAGCACAGGAAGCACGAGGAGTAACATGTCCACATCATCAACGACATCAAAAGACTCTTCTCATTCAGCATCAACTACACAGGACAAAAGGCTAATCCTTGATCCAGACACCGCCATAGAGAGGCTTTATCGCCTCCAGCAGATGGTGGAGGCGGCTGTCAGTCACCTCACAGCCTTCATTACACCAGACTGGAGGTCCTATGGGTATATGGAGAAACACATCAATGCAATTCATGCTGCTGTGGATAAGGTGGAGCAGTCGCTGCTGGAGTACCTCCAGTTTGCCAAAGGATCGGCAGCCAACGCCTCCTGCCTGCCTGACTTCAGCCTCCTCAACAAAATGAGGAGGGAGGTGCAGAGGCTGGAGGACTCTCACCAGATCCTTACCCAAACCAGTCATGACTTGAACAGCTACAGCTGGTCTTTGAATGTGCTGGCTGTCAACAGAGTGCAGGGCAAGTGCGATGACCTGGACCGGTTCGTTATGGTGGCGAGGACAGTCCCGGATGATGCCAAGCAGCTCACCACCACCATCAGTGTCAACGCAGAGCTGCTCTTCAGACAGGCCCTGGGCACCTCCCGTTTCCAAAACGTGCCAGAGAACGTAATGAGTGCTCCTGACTGTGTGTATGACAGTCCTCAGATGCAGCAACATGCAGAAAAGGCACAGAACCACTGCAGCTCCCTTCCCCCGCTCCTGAGCAAAGGCCAGCACCCTTACAGTGCCACCAGCGAAGGCTCAGAAAAGAGCTGGATGGATGACTATGATTATGTTCACCTGCAGGTGGGTAAACCCTACACCTTGCTCTGCACGAGAGGAATTGCCTGTGGTTTTGTAGAAGCTTCTTGCAGGAAAGCAGCAATCCATTGCCATGCTAATTCATACTTGAGGATAATTTCACCAGGGTGATTATTTCCTGTCAAATAGGACTGTTGGATTTCTAATAGTGATTTTGCTCTGCCACACTATCATTTTCTGTACTCTTAGTGGTGCACTAGCAGTGAAAAAGCCAATAGAAAGTACCCTCTTTCTTGGTCTGTGAGCTGCCATTTAGCTCAGGAGCAGTTTTGATTTAACACAGTCTCTTATTTTATGCAAAACAGGGGAAAGAAGAGTTTGAAAGGCAACAGAAAGAGCTTCTGGAAAAGGAAAATATCATCAAGCAGAGCAAAATGGAGCTAGAGCACCATCAGGTATGTCCTCCTGGGTATATATTTGCTCAGAAATGCAGCATTCCTCACACATAAGGAACACTGGCCAAATAGAGCAGGAGGGACCCTTTCCATAGCAGTGTACAAAGGATACAGAAAGTAAAAAGCAGAGAAGTTAAAAACTCTGAAAGTTCACCACGGAAGAGAAAAAAAGCTTCTGTGATGTCTCACAGGTCAGTCACAAAGCCAGCTTGGGAACTTGGCTTTCCTGACCTTCCATCCAGAGGGCCTTATTCACTGGACCATACTGGATACATGTGCCACCTTCACATCTGCTCAGTGAACTTCAATACTGTCAGCTTAAATATTGTGCTGAACAACACTTTTAGTGCTAAAAAAAGTAGGTTCACAAGATCGAGGGCTGTCACTTTCCCCTCATATTAATTCTTCAATATGTTGTTGCCATATCGTATGGCAGAAAATTGTACCAGCAATGAGGAGGTGAGATTGAAAGGGTTTTCATCTCAAAATCCCACAGAGATGACAGCCTTTTAAATATTGTGTAGGAGTTCATTGCCACTTGGATCTCTCTCTATCACTTGAGATTTCAGAATACTCCAAATGAGCAACAGCCTGTAAATTCAGGAGTTTGGGTTGTTGGGTTTTTTTAAAGCAAATGAAGTATTTTAGATGTTTCTCCCTTCTGAAGTCTGCATGTTTGAATCTACGGTAGTCAAAGCAGTTGATCCTAGAAAACATACTGTTCCTTTTTACTTAGCACAAGGTCAGTGCAGGATACCCAGGGGTGTCCCGAGGCACAAAGTGAAATTATAATATATAACAAATCTTAGGAGAATACTTGCTGATGGGAGCTTTTGCTTTTCCTTCCAGATCCATCAGTTTCAACGCCTGGAGCAAGAGATCACGAGGCCAGTAGAGAACGACATCTCCAAATGGAAACCCCCTCAAGCCCTCCAGACCTCCCACGACAGCCGCCTGCTTTTGTTCTACTCGGACCAGTGCGAGACTCACTTCAGCTCCCTGCTCAACGCCATCGACGCCTTCTTCAGCTGTGTCAACTCCTCCCAGCCCCCCCGGATCTTCGTGGCACACAGCAAGTTCATCATCCTGAGCGCTCACAAACTCGTGTTCATCGGGGACACGCTCGCCAGGCAAATGACCACTCAGGACATGTGCAACAGGGTGATGAACTCCAGCAACCAGCTGTGTGAGCTGCTCAAGAGCGTTGTTCTGGCCACCAAGGCGGCTGCCTTGAGTTACCCCAACACAGCATCCCTGCAGAGGATGGTGGACCGAGTCACAGAGCTCTCGCATCACGCACAGTTGTTCAAACTCTCCCTGGCCCAAATGGCGTCCTTATGAAACCCAGCAGAATCCAATCCGTGAGCAGCAAAGCAGAAGAGCAGCTGCAAACTGGAGCTATTTTTATGTAAATGTTATCTTTTTTTAGATATTTTTAATTAAATATTTTAAATACATTCTTATGTGTTAGAGAGTCTAACCAAATCAGGGATCTGGGAATATTATCTGGTTCTGTGTTATGTTTCATACACATTTAGATTTGTATACACAGCATATATGTATATGTTGCTACCTTCCTTAAAACATCAATTAAGCACCTTAAAAATTATGTGTCGGGTAAACAGTGCATATCTTTTGTATATACAGGCTGTTTCCTCAGCATATTTGTTAACTGGATGCTGCACTCTTTTTGTTTCATTCCATCTTAATGCTGGTGCATGGACTTCTTGGTTGTGAAACCTAGTTGTAGCAATCCATGAAGCAAGTGTAATGGTTCTCATAGAACTCCATTCCCTTCTTAGAAATGACTTTCTATAGGTTAATTCTGTGAAGTTTAACTCCTCTTGATGTTATTTTGTTGTGTAAAACATTTGGTCATTCTGACCAACATAGATGCACAGCTACAATGAGCAACATATCAAGCAAGGCATACAGCATTTGGAAGAAAAGCATTTTTAGGCCAAGTAAGAAGCAGGACCTTCAAAGGAGGAAGGCAGAATTGTATATATTTAATATCTTTTGGCATTCACATTTCCTCTGTTTCTAATAACTGCAACATGGGATTTCAAAACCGTGGATGGATTCCCAGCAATGTAATTTCATACATGTTTACTTTGTATGTCCTTGCATTGGCAATTTAATTTAACAGTCAGGTTTGAAAGCCTTATTGTTTATGGACTCAGAGTTATCCTGAGGGCATCCCAGGTTCCATTGGGTTCATCTTTGAGGTTGTGGATGAGGAATGTTTCAAAATACCAATCCCTTTCAGAAGGATTAACATACAAATTGTATTTCGTATGGAAAGAAAAGAGCTTAATTTGAAATAACAGGTATTTTAGCATCTCTATAGCATATACACAATTTGGTGAAGAAATAGCACTTAATTTTCTAGGACATATTATTGGGAATTAATTGCTTCTGTTGCAATTCTGACTTCCATTCAACTACTGGGCTTTTTTTCTGGAATTCTGTTGCGTAGGTGGTGGTCTTCACTGCACTACACTATTGCCAAAAATGATGTCCTGTTTTAATGGACCATTCCATCAGTAAGCACGCACAGTCCCACCTAGTAATCTTCAGTGTAAAAATTGAAAATTTTTAACTTTAAAAATTGTTTGTAGAATGTTAGGCTCCTTTAGAAATTTCATGTGTGGTGGTCACTCCAAAACCCATATCATCTTATTTGTCGTCGTTGCCGTCTGTGTACCCCCTAAAAATAAGTCACAGAACACCTTTTGCCTGTGGTTCCCAGCCTAAAAGCTGTGCTTCAAAGTGAGCAGTAGCTCAGGAAAATTCCAGGTGATTCTGGCATTTTTAAAGCAGAAACACTAATGTCCTTATTAATTCAAGGTAGTCCCACATTAATGTGTTCGAGAGTTTGCTGGATCACTGAGATCAGTAGCATCTGAGAAACAGGCACTTCTCACTTCTACCTGACTCCTGGCTTTCCCATTTTGTAGCTGAACATGTGCCTTATTGAAATGGGATTTGTTGTCCTAGAACCATTTCAGCAGTGTGTGAAACCCTGAAGCCTTAATGTAATGTCTTAGAGCAAGACACCTCTTCACTACTATAAGGTTCCAGAGCACAGAACATTCCTGGGAGAACTGACCTGGGAGGTCAGTGGAAGCCAGCACAATCCCAGCTGGCTCAGGATGGGTTCCAAGGCTTGGCCTGGTACAACATCCTGAAAGGGCAGTTGTGATTTTGTAACCTACAACCAGTTGCCAAAAAGCAATCTGTGTGAACCTGTCTTGTGCTATTGTTGTTTGGGATTCTTTTGGATTTCCTTGTCCATTTTTTTATTCTGTATATTTCTGTATATTCTTAGGAAGTGAAAATGTGTTTCCAAGTGTAGTGGTTATGTTGATAGTTTGTGCTTTCCAAAGGAGAACCTCTATTGCAACCCTGTATTACCATTTGTTATCTTGTAGAGAGTCATTTTGAAATTATTAAAATTATTAGCTTTTTTTATATAAAAAGGGGCAGCTTGGTATTGTTTTTTCTTGTATTCAGAGTCTTCTAAAAATATTAAAAGGAAGTATTGCTGCTTGCTAATACTGTCAAAGCCATTCTAAAATGAGGAACTCATTTTCCATCTTTTCACTGGTCAGTGCATGTAGTGAAATGAGAACTTGGGGGTTTAAGAGGAAGGGACAGACAGTTTCTCTGCCTGTCCAGAAGCAGCAGGTGAAGCATTTATACAACTCAGCTAGACAAGCTATCAAGTCCAAAATACAACTATCAGGGCCTACAGCACACTGAGTCACAATCCTGCCCCATTGTGTGTATTCCTGCTGCATAAGCTGCATCCCAAACCACCTGAAACAGCCCCATGACTTTAAGGATCACAAAGTTTTCCCAGAAGTTACTTGCACATTTCACTGCTGCCAAGGCACTTACTGCCCAACCTCTTGTCAAACATCCAGAGGTGCAATGAGGAGAGAGAAAGCCCAGAGCTGGCACTGTCCTTGCACCAGTTTTTGGCTGCTAATGAAAGGCATTTCTGCCAGGAAGCATAAGAGCAATTAAAATTTTGTGAGCAAAGTGCTTGATTTGGCTCACCACGTGCTTGCAAGGGGACAGCTGGGGCTGCTTCCACAGAGTGCTAAATTTTGTTCCCCTGCTAAATTTAAAAAGGTCAGCTAACAACAAAGAAGGGGCTAGACAAATAAAATAGTTCAGAATAGAAACCAGAGCTTCTGCTCCCTTCCCTCAAGCCACAGTGTCCCCATGCAGTTGTCGAGGAACTGCTGTTTGTTTGGCAACCAAGTTGATGGCCAGTGTGAAATGATTGTCTCATGGCCAGTGTGGAGAAAAAGTCTGCCCCACACTAGTGGCAAATGCAGAACACATGGGTCTGTACTCTGTACATTAAGTAATTACTATTTCATGTTTATTAGAAAAACGCTTCCTTCCTCTTCCAGGATGGTGAGCGAGGGAGAAGAAAAACAGGCAAAAGCCATCCTTGAAATGGACAGGTTTTAGAAAAGTTACCAATACATAATAATAATAATAATAATGTGACACAGGATATAATTCATAGTGCACAAGCCCCTTCTGCTACTCTGCCATTCCTTGCAAGCCAGGGCTGTGCAGCTCCTGCCTTTTCCACAGCAATGCACTGCTGCAGCCTCGGCAGAGCCACTGCCTGCTGTTCCAGCACAGGAGCATGGGTGCAGGACGCCCACTTCCCACACCACTGCCTGATGCCAGAGCACACACCAGCATCCTCACATCCCCCACAGCCCCGAGGCCCTCTCTGAGCTTTTGGCACTCTCTGACACGAACATCTGGGCTGCATTTCAGAAGTGTCCCTCCCACACCTCTCACCAGCTCTTCAGATTGCTGTCACACAAGTGCCACCTTCCCTCTGCCTACAAGCCAAACATCTGTAGCTTTTCAGATCCAAATTCAGCTTTTTCTTATTGAACCTCCACTTCCAGGCTGTGGGCTCTACCTTAACATGCCTCAATCTCAACCTGAAGGCTTTAGAAGCTCATGGGATTTTCTCCAAAGGTGTCTCTTAACCTTCCCTTGCCATTTCTCCACAGCTTTAGTCAACATTTAGACAGAAACATTTCCAAGGCAAAGCCAGGGTCAGGTCAGTCCCAAAAGACAACACAAAGCATTCTCCCTACTCCAAAAGATGCCTGTTCATTTCATCTTAGCCTGTTACACTGCCAGTTTCAAAATCTGCATGTATCTTCCTTAACTCAATGGAACCCTTTTTCTGCTAGAAGGCTTTCCCATCTCAGAGTTGGACTGTATAGATAATGTAGATTTGGGGTCTTTTTCAAAATAATTTATTTTTGTTACTTGCACCCAAATTCCACCTAAGACACCAGCTTTCTCTGTGCAAGAGCCTGGATATAGCTGTGTGGCATTTCAACATCACAGCAAAACTACAGTTTTATCTAGTGCTGCAGAGTTCTTCCCAGAAATTCTTCTGACTTGAAAAGGGCATTGAAGCCCAGCCTTGAGAACACCTGCATAAAGTGAACAGCAGCAGGAAAAATATCTAATCCAGCCCTGTTACAAACCTGTTGACTTCACAGAGAGCAGGAATGATCTTTGACTTCCTGAGAAGTTGCATGAGGGGTAGCACAGACTCTCAGTAACTTGTACTACTTCATTTTCCCTCTGATGTACTGCCCAGAGACAATTTTACTTTGATTAAATTAGAGCTAAATTTGGAGTGGAGCTCACATTATGAGCTAGGCCTGGACATATTGCCAGCTGTTCGATTCATTTAGGAAACCCAAGTACATCATTCTCTATTCAAAACCCAAATATTTAGCCTTAGTGTCAGTGAGCTATGCAGGGTATGAAGTGGCCAGTCAGCTGCTCGACCTTGGAAGGCACACTTCCTCAGGGCATTGATCTGAGCTCCTGGGAAGCTGCTGGGTGCTCTTCATCCCTCCACCTTCCAGGTCAGTGGCTAGGACCACTTAGGGGTGGCTTCCCAGAGCCAAGGACCAACAAGGATAGTTTCAGGTCACAATTCCAGGGCACAGGCTGGGCATGCACACTGCCAGCTGTTGTAGAGGCTTCCTCTTCAGCTCTCAAAGCAGCAGAAAATCAGAGTGGCCCATCCCATGGGTGAAAGCTCTTTGTGCCTCCTGATAAACCCTTGTCTCTGCAGAAACAGTCTTTGCTCTCAGATGTTGTGAACTAGTGAACAGGAGAAGCTGAAATACTCAGAGGGAGAGGCAGTGCTGAGCAGAGGATCACTCCCATCTCTCCTGGGGTTTATTAGCAGTAGTAACCTCCTCACAGCCCTTTGTGCTTCAGTTCTGTCTTTCCAGCAGACAGCATCAGGCTTGGCTCAACCCACAATCAAGCTGCAGTTTGCTTTCTTCTTTCTGCACCTCTTTGGATTTAACTTCTGGCCCTAGCCACCACAAGCAAAGCCCACCAAGTCAATGCTCCTCACAGGAATTCAGCTGCTGCTATTTGCCTCCATCTCCATGAGTCCTGCTGAGGGTGAAGCCCAGAGCCTGGGAAACAAGTGCAGCTGCAATGGGCTCAGCATCCCCACCACTGCCCTGGCAGGCTTTCTTCCTCTCTGCTGAGCACCAAGGGAAAGGATATCTTCTGCACCTGCAGCAATTCCACGTGCAGGGCTGACTGTGGTAAAACCAGGAGCAATCCCTGCTCACAGTGGGCTCCCAGTGGGTTACACATTCCATGAGGCCAGGCAAAAACCACAATTCCTGGTTCCATGCAGGCTTGTGCCCACAGAGTATCGGCTCCTCTCAGCCAAGGGAGGGATGTACAAACCCTGCTGCTGGGTGGGGAGAGTTGTTCTCTCACATCAGGAGGACTTTTTTCCTCCTTCCATATGATTTCTTTCAATTTCAGAAAGAGTGATCAGGGCCCTTTCCTTGAGTCAAAGCTGCAGGAAACCAAATTCAAGAGGCCCTTCACAGCTTCCTACTTAGCCAGCTTTATCTTGCTCAACACTGCTGCCTAAACCATTGCCAACCAGGAAAGAACAAGAACAATGTCCCTATTTATATGAAGGCAGACCTAACCATGGATGAATGAAAGTTACAGTGAAGGACAAGCAGAAAAACCTGGAGGAGAGCAGAGGACAAGAAAAGAAAAATAAAAAAGCCTGCTCTGGCTTTAAATTTTCTTACAGAAAGGAATCAAAGTAAATCTTACAACTTTTTGTGCAGTTAGAGGACCCCAGGGCATTTTGATGTGCACTGATTCAAGTCCTCCTTTATTCCCAGTCAAGCTCAAAGACAAACAGCCACAAGGGTGAGTGGCTATGAACATGAAAAAGAAAAAGTAGACTTTTACTATTTTTCCACCCTATGCTTTGTTTTTATGAAGGATGTTAGGAGCAGCCCACCCAAAAGCCTTTTATTTCAGGAGGTGACTTGAGCTGGAAACAGGTACCTGTAATTAACTTGCATTCCAGAATGGGAGAAGTTAACTTACCTGGATTTCTTCATGAAGCAGTTCAAAGAGAAATTAATTTTTGATGAATGAGCATGTGCATTCTGGAGTGCTTGATCTGCAGTTAGTTTTCAGGCCTCACTGCTTTAGACACAGCTTTGACTTGTCCACTCACAGATGTACTAAAGGGATAAGCACAACAGCCCTGCTGGGAAGCTGTATCACTTTCATGGCATTGGCTACAATGACCAAATGGACAGTGCCAGAGCAGGGCTGCACTGCACAGGACACCAAATTCCACCCTGAAACAGCAGCAGGAGGAGCTGCCTTTGCTCCTGAGAAGGTGGAAATCCACAGGTCCCTCAAACACAGGCATTACACAGAACCACTGGTTCCATCCAAGAAGCAGAGCTGCTGAAGACACCAAGATACACAAATATAAGAAAGCTTCTTTCTCACTCCCTCCTTTTCTCTCCATGGGGGTGGTGATCAGAAATTCCTCATCTTAAAGCAGATTTAATCATATGGATTGGGCTCTAATCAGCTTAAAGGGGACTCTGATGATATTTCACAAGAAAATGTCTTTAGGTAGCAGGATGAATTGCATCCAAGGTGTCTCACACTGGCAGTAGATACAGGCTAACCCAAATGGAGGAATTTCTGATCACCACCCCCATGGAGAGAAAAGGAGGGAGTGAGGAAGAAGCTTTCTTATATTTGTGTATCTTGGTGTCTTCAGCAGCTCTGCTTCTTGGATGGAACCAGTGGTTCTGTGTAATGCCTGTGTTTGAGGGACCTGTGGATTTCCACCTTCTCAGGAGCAAAGGCAGCTCCTCCTGCTGCTGTTTCAGGGTGGAATTTGGTGTCCTGTGCAGTGCAGCCCTGCTCTGGCACTGTCCATTTGGTCATTGTAGCCAATGCCATGAAAGTGATACAGCTTCCCAGCAGGGCTGTTGTGCTTATCCCTTTAGTACATCTGTGAGTGGACAAGTCAAAGCTGTGTCTAAAGCAGTGAGGCCTGAAAACTAACTGCAGATCAAGCACTCCAGAATGCACATGCTCATTCATCAAAAATTAATTTCTCTTTGAACTGCTTCATGAAGAAATCCAGGTAAGTTAACTTGAGTCAGTGCTGTGTTTCCTGACATCCAATATCCAATGATTGTGAGCACTAGGGAAAGTCAGCCAGTGAATGTACCCTAAGCAGATCCACCTGCCCCTTCAGAAATAGAATATGGGGCTGTGTGCTCCATGACCTGATCCACCTGGGAAGCTCTTACTTTCTTAAATGTTGTCAGGCTGACAGTCAGAAATGCTCAGAGAACAAAACCAATGGAACACATGCACATCTCCTCAGCTAAAGATGAGAAGGAAGGAAACCCTTCCTTTGTTTCACAAACAGCTGTTCATATTAACTGCTATGAACAGTCAGTAAGAAGCCAGCACCCAGTGCAGCACAAGGGAGGAGATGGCAGCCTTGCCTGCCCAGGATGCCCTGCACACAGACAGGACCAGCAGAGATCAGAGCTGGGCTCTGCCTTTGGGCTTTGAGCTGCAGCCAGCAGGTGTGAGACCTCCCACCCCTAAATTCTGAGGATGATGAACACTACCTGGAGACCTGCCTCCTGAAACTTGGTGGGGCCACATACACAGCTCAAGGCACAACCTGAGCACTAAAACACTGCAGAAACTCATGGACTTCCCCCTGCCCACCAAGCCTGAAGCTGGTATTGGTAGCACCAAAGAAGGTTCCAATGGTTCAGCAAGTCAGGGCACTCCTGGAGCCCGAGCCAGCAAACATCACAACCCACATTCAAGCTGAGTTCCCCCAGTCCTGCCACTCTTCTGTGCCTCCACTCTCCCAGTAGCTTTCTTGGCAGTTCTGTGCTTGTAGCAGTGCAAAGTCCAGGTAGTTACAGAGCTCCTTGTTTAGGAGCTCCCAGCCTGAAGGATTCCTGGGTTAGTTTGCTCTTCCTTGTACCAGAGCAGAGAAGCACAGGAGAAAAGTAAAATGAGGCAGATTTCCTTAAGGCCACAGGGGTGGTTGACATGTGAGGTTTAGCTCCCCTCCACGAGTAATCTGCATACATCTCTGGATGTCTTGCTGGAAAAGTGTAACATGCAGTTTCAGACACTCATTTCCTGGGACAGCATGCACCAGATGCCAGGTTAAGTGGCTTTGGCACTGGAATGGCTGAATCACCAAGAGAGGCTAAAGGAGAGTCAAACGCTAGAACAACTCTTAATTTTGAAACATTGGTTCCAAAATTGTTTTCTGACAAAGTGAATTTGCTTTCTTTTTCTAGTTAGAAATGTTTTATGTCTTTTTTTCATTTACTCTGAATGCTTCTCCACTACCAGCACATACGCCTCATCTAATTTTTGTCTGTTCTTCTCCTCATATGGAAATGAGGATGACACAATGCAAACAGTAAGTACCTTACATGGTGAGTGTGGAGATTCAGCTGAAAGAGATTTCACATTTTTGTTTTACTCTTCAAGATATTAAAAAAAAAAAAATTCTAAAGAGCTTATTCTCAATGCTGTATCTAATTACACAAGTAAAGGCAGGCCTGCCTGTGCAGTGACCTGCAGTGACAGCTGGCAGCACAGAAATAATCATATATTTAAGCACTGTGCTCATTAGCTGTTAACCAGATAGAGAAGTGTCAAGATACTCCTAAGCTACTTCTGTCCCACAAACAAACAACTCATTATTGGATAAAACAAAAGCACCCTCTTGGAGGCCAGCACAGGATACCAGTATCACCACACAATCCAGAGCCCTGCAGTTGACTGGTTTTCCAGCAAGTGATTCTGTCTTAGGCTGTTCTAGCACGGGGGAAAATCCCATAATTCATGTATTTCATATGCAGCCATTACAGCTCATCAGCTATTTATCAGAGGGGCTCTGCTACAATTAAGTTTTCCTGCTAAAATTCCCATAATAGGCAGACATGGGAGCCTGTGGCATCTCTTCTTCAGCAAACCAAAATCTTTGGAGCAACCCCTCTGATCCATATAAGTTATTCATGAGTAATAACCTCAGCAGAAAATGTCAATCTCTAGTTCCAGGCAAGGCAACAGAGCATAAAATCTCCATGCTCTGTGATCATTGCTCAGTTTCTCATCCTATAAAAAAACCAATCAAGTAGAAAAGTGAAATTCAATGTTTCCTACATGAATGCATCCGTGGCTTCCCAGGAGGACATTGTGTGACAAGCAGCTAGGAGGCCATTTAAGCAGACCTGCTCCTCAGCAATGCTGCTCTTCCACAGGCTCAAAGATGAAGGCACAAGCCTTACACACACAAAAACCACAGCTGTGGCTCCATCACCAGCTGATAGCTATTTTTAAAGCTCTCTCCACACACACAGCAGCAAATCCACCAGGCCTGATTTCTCTCTAGCTCTTGCACTTTATATAAAGAAAAAGTAATTCCTTTTGCACAAGTAGGAGCTATTTAACTCTCCACAGCTTCCTTACACAGGTGAAATCAGCCACAGGAGGGTGGGATGGTCTCACACCTGCTGGCTGCAGCCCAAAGGCAGAGCCCAGCTCTGATCTCTGCTGGTCCTGTCTGTGTGCAGAGCATCCTGGGCAGCCAAGGCTGCCATCTCCTCCCCTGTGCTGCACTGGGTGCTGGCTTCTTACTGACTGTTCATAGCAGTTAATATGAACAGCTGTTTGTGAAACAAAGGAAGGGTTTCCTTCCTTCTCATCTTTAGCTGAGGAGATGTGCATGTGTTCAATTGGTTTTGTTCTCTGAGCATTTCTAGCTGTCAGCCTGACAACATTTAAGAAAGTAAGAGCTTCCCAGGTGGATCAGGTCATGGAGCACACAGCCCCATATTCTATTTCTGAAGGGGCAGGTGGATCTGCTTAGGGTACATTCACTGGCTGACTCTCCCTAGTGCTCACAATCATTGGATATTGAATGTCAGGAAACACAGCACTGACTAAACCTTTCATTATCCCATGAACTTGGGATTTGCCCATGGAAGTATCCACTAGCTGGTATCTGCAGACTCACAACCTTATCTTTGTTACATCTGTGGCAGCAGACTGCAGATTTTCATTACCTGCTGTGTGAAGTGTTTATCTACAGGTGGGACATCCCAAGAAATGTGTAGCTGCAGCCACCACTGAAGTGCTAGGAGAGACACTGGTCCCATCGTGTACCTGTACCTTGAAATGGTGTCCTCAGTCTGTTGTGTCATGTTTCCCGAGTGAGAAGCATGCACTGAACCCACCACATTTCCCTCATCCTAGCACACTTTCTTCCTTTCCCTAGGACAGACTCAGCCTGCTGTCCATTGCAATTACTTTTGAAGCACCCTCCAGTCCTGCTTAAAGTGTTGGTGACGAGCACTTTTCACCTAACATGAACTGAGAGCAAGAGTCTTGGAGAACAGAGAAAATACAGTGTGACTGAAGTATCTTCTGGTTTTGGAGACAGATCCTGGCTAGTCAGCCTCAGGCTGGAGTCTAGACAAGAGAAAAATAAAAGCCCTGTCTTTTTAGCCTTAAACACCACACATACAAAAGGTTGGCTTCAGCTCTTCCTCCTGGTGGCCAGAGGGTTTCTTCCTCTTGCCCAAGCACCCACAGGAGCTGCAGTGGTCCAGAGCACTGGCAAGCACCTACTTTCCCCTGGCATTTGTGCTCCCCATGGAGCTGCCTGCTGCCAGGCAGAGGAGTGCTGCAAGAGCCAGTGCCACCCTCAGCCCTGCTTCAGTGTTACAGACAGCCCAGTTTCTAATCCCAGCATTTATTCTCAGCTTTGACTTCAACAGTCTTGCAAACACCAGAGATCACTAACACAAGGGCAGCAGCCCTCCAGACTCAAACAGGAGATGAAGACTCCTCAGGCACACACCTGCACAGCTGGAATAAGCCCAAATTTCCCTGGCAAGCCAGGCAGACTGAAAAACAAATTGTTTGCTTGTTTTTAATGCCAGCAACTCTCTAAGTGTAAATGCTAGATTTGCTAATGGGGACTCACTGTAAGTCTTGAGTAATAAATGAAGGGAAAACAGGTTTCTCCAAATCCCTGTGCAACAAAGTGCTTCCTCCTCCCTTAGACTGAATACAGAGTCATCAGCGGTTTAACTCAACAAGGCTCCCACCATATCTCTATCCCCTAGCTTTTGTTAAGGATTTTGGTCTATAATGCAAGGAAAATGTTACACAGGCTCTCTGTCCCCAAGTCTAATATTAATATTGTGGTATTAATATATATTTTATATTAATAGTAGGCTACTATTGAACTAATACTAATGTTAGACTTTGGGAGAAGGTTTTAAAGTAAGCTGATCATGAGCCATTGCTTTGCCTGCTCAGTAACTAGCAGGATTTAGACCAGCTTTGATGGGATGGAATGTCACATCACATCTCAACATGAGGATGCACTGTCAAGAGCAGCTTTTGAAGAGATCTGGACAGCAGGCAGCTTGCCCTTGCCATCAGACTGGGGAAAAGCCCCACAAAACCAACACCTTCCCTAAGCTGCTGTAGACATTGTGTTTGTTACCCTAAGAAGAAGTGTTGCTGTGGTGTGTATTTTGTAGGCTTTTTTAATTTTTTTTTCCTTAAGCATGGTGAGAGTTAAGAAAAGCAGACTTCTCTTGGCATTTTGAGACCTCCTTTCCTGAAGCAGATAGCCAAACAAGAACCAGGCTCAATTCCTACAAGCAGCTGCCCTTGTACTTCCCAAACCACTTAATAAAAACAGAATGACTATTAATTAAAAAATAAATAAATAGAAAATAAAGCGACAGCAGCGGCAGAGGAGCTCAGCAGCATCGGTCCTGCCAGGCGGGCCCGTCCCCAAAGCCTGGCAGCCCCTGCCATCTAGTGGCGACAACGCGCCCTTCCCAAACAAACGGGATACTTAAAAGCCTCCAGGATTTTACTATCTATTGCTTTATTTAATATTTCTGGCTGAATCTGCCGTGTCCGGTTGGCAGACACCTGCACCAAGCTCACCCTCTTGCAACCACCCAGGTCACCAGGCAGCATCTCCTGCTTCTCCTGAGGATGCTCTCAAAGCAGGGTCTTTCCAGAGCTTGAGGGGAGCAACTCTTTGTATTTCTAAAATCGGAGACCACTCATCTTGGAAACAAATGGTGTGCAGGAGACAAATTATGATGCACTCCACCACGGCAAGGAAATTGCCTAACATTTCTAAACACGGAAAAGGCAAACAGCTGATCATCTGGCATCAAAAGACTCATTTGCCACAGGAACTTCAATTAACTCAAAATAAGCAAGTTCTCACAAAGACAGAAGGCTCCTGATTAAGTCCTTAAATAAGAAGGAGTGGGGCACTGTGCTAGCACACAACTTGGCACACAGTAATAGCATAACTGGCTTTGAGCCACAGCCTGTGTTACTTGTGAACAAATAAATTTTCTGGCAGAAGGTTTTCAACTCCCCATAAAAGATGTTAAAATACTCCAGTGCAGAGGAGAGGATATTGATAGGACATAGAGCAAGGTATTCTCCTTTGCAGTGTTGTGAGGAAGACACAGGGTGCATGCAACTTCTCATTCTGAAACTTCACTGCTACCTGCATAGAAGGCTGGATGTTTTAACAGAGTGTGGACACAAGTCAGCTACCTAAATTGCTCAGCACACCCAGACCCAGGGAGAAAGATTCACAGGCATTCACCTCTCAGTGCACAGATCCCACATCTTCATACCCTTCTCAGTTCAAGTACACTGCCAGCATTCGGGACAAGTCACGGTGGCAGTAACACATTAGCCAGTAGAGGCAGGTACACCACAAATAGTATGTTATGCATACAGTACTTGCACAATGACCCCAGAGTGGCCATATTAATGCCCTATCCCATCTTTCCCTACATATTAAAGTCTCTCAGCTACCAAAGTTAAAGGAACATTTGTGCTATTCATTTCCCACAATGGAAACTGAAAAGCCCCATAAATAGAAATGTGGAAAATAAAGCCCAAGATGTACTTGATGCCAGTGTCCCCCTTTGTGAAAATTATTCCTTTGCCTGTAGTCCAACACTGCTACATGTCAACATTAGCCCTAGACCAGATGAAAGCCTTCTCCCAGGTGCTGTGAAGCAGTGCCAAAAAGTCTCCCTTTGATCCAGCTTTCAGAGATAACACTGTGATTACAAACACCCACAGATGATCAAAACATAGAACTTCTGGTCAACATGAAGAACACAGCAATATTCACATCTTAAACATTTAACATAAAACCCAGCATATTCACACTGCCAGCTTTCAGTCTGACCACAGATAAAAAGTGTTCATGTAAGTATAATCTAAGATATAACACTGCTTGTATTTTATAAAGATCCAAGGCCACAGGAGACCCCTGATAGTACATGAGCACCCATAGGGAAGGCATAGCACAGTTAAAACAGCTTTTGGTGGAACTTGGGGCAAACTTGTAGAATGGCACCTTTATTCATCCCATTGGAGTGGACCACAAAGGGGTTCCTTGAGATCAGCACCAAAGCAAGCACGTGTTTCACATGCACCTGACACCAGCCCATCACTGACTGTTCTCACTTAGCCCCCAACACACACCACCACATTCTGAGGTGAAAAGACCCAGATGCTCAAGTCACATAACACCAGGACATTTTGCTGCACCCCACTTAGTAGCCTGTATTTACAAGTGAGAAGAGTGGGACAACAGCAAAACAGTTTATTGTCTCAATATATTTCAGATTTTTCTTTAAAATCTTCTTTTAATGTCGGATTGTTAAATAAAATAACCCAGGCTATAATGTATGCATTTTATCTAACAGAAGCGCTTCCTTCCCCTGTACATATTCATTTCCAAAATACGAACTTCCTACTTCACCCAGATACTTATTTTAGAAAAACTACAGTCTACAACCAATCTTAGATCCAAAAAAGCAGAGTAGAGTAGCTTGATTTTTTGGGGGTTTGTTGTTTGTTTTGCATTTTTTAGTTGCTAAAATGAAATTACAACTTTCAAGGTATGAGGCAAAAAAAAAAAAACCTTTACTAACAGCTACTCTAAAAAATATATACAAACCTGCCCTTTACAATGAAGTCATCTGCAGGTATTAAATCAGCTAGAATGTGACTTTTGACAGGTCCTCTTTTGCAGTGTTCCACACTCAAACAAGCAGACAAAATCTCATTCAAAATAGTAATCAGAAAATCATGTCAAATATTCATATCAAGTCTGGTTACTTTATTTTTCATCTGTGCAGTCAGTTAAAAGAACAGTTAATGATGAAAACAGACAACCACAGAAGCTTTAGGTACAGTTTTGTAACACTGAAGAAGCAAATGACCACACTGAACACATTCTTTATGCTGGTCATTTCCAAATGAAACAGAAGGACATACACAGGTCTAGTTCAGTGTAAAACTTGTTATTAAGCAGCAACGTGATCAAAAATTGCAACACTGTCACATACAACACAGGAAATTACTGCTTATTCAAAGTTACACAGCCCCTGCAACAAAGATGATATGACTATATTTAAAATAAGAACCCAAAATACATTCAAGATAATGGCTGCAACAATAAGGCAATAGTTTTAAAAATAGATCCCATTAAACAAAACAAGACCAACTGTGTCACCTGTTGCCTTCATAAGGTTTCAGACTTGGATGGGTTAATTCAGAGTTAAGTGCTTACCCACCACTAATGTTTCAGAAGGACATTGGTAAGAACACCTGAAGACATGAGTATATTGGACTGCCAGCAATCACAACCCAGGTCTTATCACAAGTGTGTGTCCCACACAAACAGCTTCACTCTCACACATTTGCATGAAGCTCCCTGTACAAAGATTTCACTAGTTTCCTTCAAGAAAAATTATGCATTGACAGAAGATATTAGCATTTCAATTCTTCCAAACCACATTATACAATATACCTTTGGCCTGCTACTAGTAAGATCATTAAAGCTACGCACTAGGCAGACAGCGTTATTGGCAGCTACGTCACAACAGCATTAAAAAAATAGCATCAGCTGTTTAAACAAAGAAAGAGACTGAAAATAACTTTGGGGAGTGAAATGTACACCTACAGACAGCATGGAAAGGAGAAGGAAGTTGTTTGCCTAGAGCAGGTAAGCTACCCAGAGGTTCCACGTCCATCTTATTGCATATTTCATCAGTGCCCGCATTCAAACCCACACGGATTTCTCCTTCATTATCTTGCTCCAGAGTCTTAATTTGTGACACCTTCAGAGCTACCCTGAACTAGCTATGTGTATTGCCATAACTTCACATTTCTTCACAGCTCCTAGAAGCAGGGGGACTAAGTTACTGATTCTTAGCTAGGGACAGTACAGGCATCAGCCATTTGCTGCCTTCTGTGCACTAAGGTCTAGATAAAGTGAAGTGCAGTGGAGTGTCAATATCCTGTGTCAGTACAGAGTATCTTTATTTGTAAGCCTATATTAGCAAAGCCTAAGACAAAGATGCTAATTTCTTAAGAAAAATGTCCCAGTACTTGATGAGCACTGCTAGACTGGAAGTCTCACCATGTGATAAGACACAAGCACACAAGAAAATTGTAATGTTCAGTTGTGTGAGGCAAACTGAAAGCAGCAGAGAATAGAATCCGATTGGTTTTGCTCAGTTTCAATAAATGGGAATTTTACTAATTAAAGGAGAAAAAAAAAAGCAAAAACAATCAACCATCATTAGACATTCCCTTGCCAGCACACAGGACAGAGGAGGAGACAATCAGTATTTCAACATATGTTTACAGGATATGTGCATAGTACTGCCTAATCATGCTTCAACATGTAACCTATTGCTTAATATATACATGCTAGCAAATGAAACAGTCTTTTAGACTCCAAAGAAAAGTCAGGGCCGATCTTATCTTATGCATTTTAACTGAAACATCCGAATAATTTTAAGAAGTGAACGCCCCTCATTGGATTTTGACCACTATTCAAAACTGACAAATTAAAACATAAGACACTAACAGAGTGCTCCTTTCCCAGATGTGGGCCTACTTGATGAAAAACCTGAGTGCTGTCGCTTTCAGTCATGTAACTGAACCAAATCACATTTGGGAAGCCATAGGTTAAACTTCTTAACAGCTGAAGATACAACACCAATTTTAAAGTCCTGATTAAGTTTTCATACATGGAACAATGACCCAAACACTACCACATATCCAAACTTTGAGTGAAAACTGAAGCTGTTCAAGATGAGACCTGTTGGTAGTTCTTTCATACACACATCAGAGGTTATGCATGCTCCTCCTCTTTCCAAAATCTCATGCATCAATCTTCAGAGTTGTTAGATAAACAGAAGTGGAGCTCTTCATTCTGAAGTGCAATGTCAAAACAGCTGTAGAACTCTTCCTCAGGGAAAACAGGAGCAACTGCTGATCACCGATAAGTCCTCCAGCAAACATGAGGTACCAAATTCCTGCTGGAACAGTCAGAGTGTCCCAGCAATGTCTGACAAACCGGTAAGAGAGCCTTAACTGCTTCCAGGGAAAAAGTGATGTCAGATACCAAATACCTGAATGTAAAGGTGTACAGGGAGAGCTAAGAGAAGTGCTCAGTATCCAAACACCAAAGATGACACTTCAGAATACTGAGCAGTGAGTAGTGCATAACTCAGGCACCTCCCTGTCTCCAGCACAGGCTGGACTTGAAGTAAAAGGTTCAGGAAAAACATTCAGAAGCCTAGAAGGACTGTTTAACCTATAACCCTTCTTTATATACCAAAATCAATAAAACAGTTCTTGCCATCTGATTGCTTTCTTTGCATCTCCTTCTTTTTAAAAAAGAGGAGATAATAAAAACCTCCCAATCATGTACATCTAATATGATTTTTCATATTTAATTTATAATTTTTATATATACAAGAACTTAACTAAAATCTCACTTTAGAATATGTTCTAAAGCAGGATATTCTTTCAACTGATTTTTAAGTTCAGGTGCTTTCTCAAGGTTGAAAAAATATATATATTCATATACAGCTAAGGAAATAAAACTCAATTTCACTCTATGTAGTTACAGTGCTGTAAAGAAAAAAATAATTTATAAACTATTTCAAGTCTGAAATGTTTACCATGTTCAGACTAATGCAAAGGCTAAGCCTATGGTCCAGGACCTGTTCTTCATCTGCATGCTGAGACAGGAGATACAGGAGCTCAGCATTCTTGTGATGATTTCCCTCCACTCCTCCATTCTTCCAGTATTCTGTGACTTGCTGCTGAAGCTCTCCCTGAACCTCTACAGCAGTAGCATCATCCATGGGTAGCTCAGAAGTAAAGGTCCACAGGGATCAATGTTACCTCTTGGGTGAATTTCTCAGTAAGGTGACACCACTGAAGGACACAGTGCAGAGGTGTTAACCATCCACAGTTACTCAGAAGTTCAGGGGAGTATTTTCAGGCGTTTCTCCCGTAGCTGCCCTTCGCTGCCGAGCTGATTTCTGTCTCCCTCTCTGAGGCGAGGGTGGAGTTTCCTGTTCAGTTTCAGTTTCTGAAGGCTCGTTGTCTCCCTGCTGGGACCCTGTATCGCCTATCAATTCCCTCAGGAATTTGAATTTAGACAAAAACAATTGCCAGACCACGTACCATCCTGCAGGAGAAAGAAAAAAGGTACTGCTTAGTCACTTCATACAAATTGATAGTCAGCTCTCCAGCAAAGTATATCACAAAAGAGAAAAAAAATCTGATCAGCTCCCATCCTCTGCCAACCCCAACAGCCCTCCACAATACATCCATCCCTTTTTACAGCCCTATAAAAAACAATTCAACTTCATAAAGTTCATCCTCATCCAGAAGAAACATTTAAGCTCCAAGAAAAGCCCTACACGTTCCAAACTGAACTGCCACAGTAGGTAGGTGGGTGATCACCATGCCATCACACAGATAAAGGTCTCAATTGTCATGAAAAAGAAGTCCCGTGGTTATATCTCAAACAGGGACTCAGGATTCATTACACAGGCACTGTGAAAGCACTCCCCTCACTCAGCAAACACTCCATTCTGGAAATGCAACATTTTAAAAGTTGCATTACATAATCGCTATTAAGCACACTTGCTCAGATCTTCAAATTAATATGGTATTTTATAATAAATCCTATTCTCAAATGGACAAGATCCTCCTTATGTTCACTAAAAGACCACATCCCTCAAATTCAATGAGATCCCTCACCATTCCCAAATCCCACTAAAGTTATATTAACATTCTGTGGTAAATTATGTTCCACTCCACCGCTAAAATACTCCAGGTCCCAAAATCATGCAAATAAAGAGCTGAGATGACTACATTTCTAGAATCTATCTTAAAAAATACTTAAGACCACCTGCTTCTCCTCCTCTGTCTTGTCAAAGTGTTTCTGTAACAGGTAGCCAAAAAAAACTTGAAAAAGCAGATATAAATATATCTAAACCTAAGCCAGAATCTTCATTTTAAAAGAACTCACTGAACAGGAATACAACTTTTCTGTGACATACAGTTAAGAGGAGCAAAATTTAAACAGCTCTTTGAAAGCAAATGCTATACAAACATCATTTGCAACACCAATACCCATCTGGCCTGCACAGATCTATATATTAATAATCTCATTCTCTGTTCAGAAGGTCTTGCCAGGTATTTAAACCTATACTGCTGACCTGTTCAGATATTAAGAACCCTATTTTACAGAGCTAGGGAAAACCATCCTCCCAATTACACAGCTTCCAGCAGAAACAGACTTCTGGGAATAGATAACAGGACATATTAGAAAGGAAGGAGAAGGACTAACAACTAATAAATAAATAACACTTATATAACCACAGCACTCCTGTATTTCCTCCTCTTCTGTAATCAGAGTCAGTAGAGCAATCCATTCCTTATGACAAAAATAAGATCCCACCCTTCTCCTTCCTGGACTACTTTTCACATCCTGCAGTTTTTTAATTTCAGTAACTTCTCTGCTCCTAAGGAAATTGAAGGAAAACTTTTATATGACAACCTTTTATGATCTAAACTAATTCCTAGAACCTACACAAGCATTTCCTTTCCCATGAATACCTAAAATTAAATGACTTGTGATTAAATTGAACCTGATGTCCTGCAAATGCATTATATCCCCATGCACCAGGAAAAAACCAAACAAAACCAAAAAACAAACAAAACCAAAACATAACAAAAAAACCCCAAACCAAACCGAAACAAAACAAAAAAAAAACAAAAAAAACAAACCCCAACAAACAAAAAAACCCAAAAGCAAGATGGCAGATGGCTGCATTTGGCTTCTCTTTTATTTCAGAATCAAAATTAAAAATTGAGGTAGCAGCTGTTTGAAAATTGCTTCCATTGAAAGGAGAGAGGGAGGAAGATGAGCCAAAAATATTCAGAGCATTCCCAGAAGGGTTTTAGGGCACTTTATAGAAGTATGACTTGAGTGTCTTTGGTGTAAACAAATATTGCATTAAGTGAGGTATTTTAACTTATGCTAAATAAAGTGAACCACAGGCTTCCTCTATCACTGCAAACAGGCTACTGAACACTCAGAATTACTATGGGGTGTGCATTGGAAAATATTGTACAAAGTTCATTCACACTCTCAAGAAAAACAGCACTAATTTCTTTTCAGTGTTTGGTCTGAGTTAGAGAGCAGAGCAGAATGATCTAAGTATCCAAAACCTCAAGTACCTAGAATGGATTTTGGAGCTCTCTAGCTCCAGACTACAAACAAGACGGTGTAAATAATCAGCCAAGGAGACTGGTTCTAGCAGCCAAACAAACAGACGAGTGGTAACAGGCAGGTGAAACAAACCACAAGGCAGAGGGTTGAAAAGAAAATTACAATAGTAATTTGGCTTAGCCAAAGGTAACAGTGGGAGGGCAACCAGGCTTGAAAACTAGCATTTCAAAAACCTCACAAAGTCTCCCAGATAGAGTACCAGAGACCTTTAGGTATAAAGTAATCAAAGCAGAAAGATTTCTTTCTTTCACTTGCTCTAGTTACTGCGCCAGCTTGGATGGAATGTTAAAAAAAAAAAAAAAAAAAAAAAAAAAACCAAAAATACAAATTAACCCCAAAACTAACATACTTGTCCAAATCAAGTTAAGACTGCCTCTTCAGCTGAGCCTCCCTGTTGCCTCACTGTTACTAAATAATTAAGAATTTCCTTGGAAATAACCAGACTATTAAAGAACAACTCATTCTGGGTAAGAAAAATCTCTCCAGCAACAATATCAGCTCATTAAATACATAACACATCATTACACAAAACTACACACACAGACACAAAGCCTGGAGGCAGATTCACATTTTCTCTGAATCAGAAGACAATGCATTTTCTAATTTCTCGTTCTTTTAAGAATATGGCATTGTGCCATACTGAAGAACTGCAAGTTACATAAATATGTTTTAAAAAAGAAAACAATTGTGAACTAATTTAAAATACACACACAAAAAATAGAAAATAGGCATCTCTAGGCATTCTTGTCTGTTTGTGGGTCAGTTTAGCTTTGCAGGTCTTTTGCTGTAGAGCTCTTCCTGGACAGGTAACTGACACCACTGGTTTGCATCTCTAACACTTCCACTCTGTTCAAGCAAGCTGCTCTCAAAGAAGTCCTACTGGTTTAGCTTCACTGCACACAAAACATTTGATTAGAATCAGTCTCTGAGTGCTTGCTTTATTTTCTTTAGCTATTTGATTTACCTTTTAAAATCACCTTAGCTTGATTGAGCCTGTGGAAGCCAAACAGCACACCCACAACATGCATTCAGCAAACAAGCAGTGATGACATGCAGACTACAATAAATAATATTTCTACACTAACTGGCAAAAGAAGTTGCCTCTCAAAGCAGTAAGCCAGATGAAACATACATCAGCGCAGGGCAAAGCAGAGGATCCAGCTCTTGATGTAGCAAATACCTGAATTCAGTGTTGCAAAATGTAATCTACCAGTGTTTTGCAGCTAGGCAAAACAGCAGCTCCCAGCCTTGCAGAGTTTAGTACTCATTAAAAGCTGGGAGCCACCACCTCACTTAAAAATGCCACAGCCAGATGCCATGCAAAGACATTTAATCCACATCTGGTACCATGCCATCAGTACATCAACCCTCTCCTAATAAATCACAATGTAATGTCTTTGTGAAAATGGGGCTGAGTCAAAGCCTTTGACTAACTCATAGAGGATGTATGTAACATCCATGCAATTCAGATGCTAAATAGATTTTATGATTTAACTAGACTTCATTAAAATTACTTTTTCTGCTACTTCCCACATCAGTTCTTGGTTATTGGTAAAGGGGAAAGAAACAGTGATCCAACTACAAAGCTGCTCCCACTCTCAAAGTGAGGGATAACAAGTCTCAGGCCCATTTATTTCATTCACCTTTAATTGGCCTGTATGCAACAGCTAACTGAGTTTTCTTTATTGGAGCACATTTTCCTCTTCCATTCCAATCAGGAAAAACTAACAAAAGAAAAACCCATGGGTTAATATGGAGTGCTGGGGATAAGAAACTTGACTTTTTGACAGGTGACATGGTGCTTGGCTCTGCACAGCTCCTTAAACCTGCTCCCATTTAACGCAACACTACCACTTGCTGCTTGCTGACTGAGCAAAAGGAAACTTGCTCTCTTCTCATCTTTCAGCAGTTTCAAAACAACTTCAAATTAAAGGATATTTGCTCTTTATGAATGGTCTAATCGACCATGACTTTCCTCATCTGTTCAGGTATTTCCCAAGAATCATCCTCTGAAGATAGTTACAAAATTGCTTAAACAAAGCATAAGAGAAAAGTTATTCAGGCAGAATTTAAGGCTGAAATGTTTTCCCATCTGCAACTGAATTCATACTTGTGAAGTGAACCACACATTCATTTCAGCACTTAGAGTTACATGATTTTTATTTTAAGGTTGTGTGTCTCAAACCTCATTTCATTAGCTCTTTTGCCAAATGAGATGAACACTTCCATCTGTTCCACTGAAGGCACTTTGGCAATTTTACTTGGCTTCATGCATTACTACACTGGGAAAATAAAACAAATACACAGAGGTAAGCAGCACTAGAGCTCACCTTGGCTGGTATTTTATTTCATCCTATATTCCTGACTATGCACAAGCTCCTCCCATCTCAGAGGTACATGGAGTACACAAAAGCAGCAATAAGACCACCAGAAAGAGAAAATAAAAAAAGGGGCAATAAAAAAAGCAGAGCAAATTATCTTAGTCCCTCTTTTAAAAGAGCAACTGAAAATTTGCTATGTTTACAGTACCTCAATGGTTTCTATGTCAGATGTGATCAGTTTACAAATGCTAGCTGCAAGCCTTCCTGCTTCTTAACTAATTCAGATAAATACTGAAAGCAGCAGTTGCCAGCATCCAGACATGTTTTAAAGAAAAGGAAATCAGGTCACTTATTCAAAGAACATTTGTAGATATAAATGCCTAATACACATTGCTGAAGAACCAGTCAAAGCAACTTCTGATAATTTATGCAGTTAGTTTTTTGTGCAGACTCTAAACTTTGTCTTTTCACTTTGGAAAAAAAAAATGGTAAAGTGAATGTTTTTCTCATTTTTAAATTTTTGATAGCACGTATTACATCACATGTGAATGGGCAGCAGAAATCCACATGACCCTAGGATGTTTCCTGGATATTTAAGTTCATTACTCTCTGCAGGTAATCACACCATGAGTCCTTCTATGAGCCACTCAAAATCCAGATCCCAGCTCTTTATGCTCTTGACCTTTCCTCTCATAAGGCTGTTTCAACACCTCTTGTCCACCTCTTGGCTGGAAAATATTCTCATCATCAGACCAGGCTTACTCCAGATTATATCCAGCCCTTCCCATGTCAGATTTGTCCATTAATTTATGTCTCACTGGCTGGCTTTTGCTCATATCCTGTCACACACAGCACTTGGGCAGTTTCTTCTCCACCTTGTCACCTACAGGTTGCTACTCTTCCCAGGGACACTGCCTGTCACTAGCACAGATAAACAATTAAGTTCAAAGTACTATTTTTTTTTCCCCAATAGTGGTCTTGACACTGTCTTCCTTGAATATTTTCCATGGCAAGAGAATTGTAAGTGGTATAACCAATATAATTTAACTTATAAATCTGAGTGATGGCAAATAATTATAAATACTATAAATCCCTATCAAATCCCACAGAGTCACTTCTAACATGGTAATAGTTTAAATATCGCCCCAAAAAAGCCCAATGAATGTGTCAGCTTCTTGTGTTCAGTACATCTGAAATGTAGGTGACTTTTAGCAACCATTTTATAACGTCTGACACTCATTAAAGTAAAATACAATGAAGGATTCAAAGCAAAGTATTCATGGAATTCAAGATGAATGTCCAATATGTTACTCTGAACAGCTAAGGATTTACAAGCTGCTTAAAAATAAAGTTATTAATTACTTCTGCTTTCTTTAACCAAGAAAGCACTAGGCAAATGATTATGCTAGCAGCCAAAGTTAATGCTTAGCATTTCAATTCCATTTGTCATATACAGAAAAAGGCAGAAAAGCCTGAGGAAAAATGATGCTTGTTTCTGAGTTTGAACAGCAGGTTGCAAAACTGTATCACTCTTTCAGCATGATAGTAAGCAAAGATCTTGTAAACATAATTTGAAAATATAAAAACCCTAGCAATTACCATGCTGCATCTTCTAAAAGTTGAAAAGGGGCCAGTCAACACCTAATGAGGGTAGGGAAACTTGAATAAATATCTGCTTAGGTCACTGTTTAGTCTGTAACAACAGACAGTACAGGGCATGCAGGAAAAGAGCACAAGACCAAGCAAAGTATAGCCTTGCAGTTCCAGTTATCAGTAGTTCACAGATTTCCTCACCCAAGATAATGACCAAGATGTTGACCTTTCTTCCAGGAACTTTAAATGACAGAAGTTTCAGCATCTATAATATTCCTAGTTAATGAACCTGAAAATTACTTCCCTGTTGTGTAAAAGACAATTTCTTGTTTTCAGCCCGTTGCTTGACCATTTAACTTCATGCATCCAACTCCTCTGCAATGATGGCATTTCACAACCTCTCCCACTTCACTTTGGCATGCTACTCAGTGGTATAGCCATCACCCCTTCTCCAGTCATCTATTTTCCAGCCTTGACAGATCTAACTTGTTTAGAGTTTCTTCATGCAGAAATAATTTCACAGTTCTCAACAAACAATTGCTTAGGAAACCCTACATTTTTAAAAAGAAACTAGGATTTCATTTTTTTAATGAGGTAATACACTTTAACAAGAAATACACTGTGTGAGACACATGCACATGGAGGATTCCTATACCAGTATAAGGACATTTTCTCTTCTGTTACAGGCTTCTAATGTCTGATTTGCCTGTTGGCTAGCTACAAAGTATTACAGAGGTATTTTGGAGAAATGCTTGCAATTAATTCAGCCAATCCTTTCTTTGGGATAATAGCAGCTCAGATTGATTTCATTATATCTCTCCATACAAATTATATGTGTATACATTTCACACTTTCTGTGTGCCTTACTTCATACCTGTTAATACTGGACTTCACTTCCCATTTCAATATCCAGATCCCTGATAATGCAAATGCTTTGTCATTTTGACAAGTAGCAGTTTTTAAACGATTAAACATAGTCTTCACATTGATTCCTCAGTTTTTCAAAAACCACTTGTAAACACACCTGTCACCAAGGTGCCAGGGTGGTTTGTAAGTGGTTGTAAGTCTCACAAGCCTCTCATCACATATTATAGCATAGTTTGACTTTCCTGGCGTGGTTTTTCTTTATTTGTTTGTTTTTAGAGCTCCAAGCTCTGTATATTGGCCACAACATTCACACACTGCACTGCTGATTCCTTCCAAGAACTCCAACAGACCTGCAAGTCATCCCTCCCATTGAAATAACCCTTCTCTCCATGTATTTAAAAAAAATATAAAAACAAACAAGCCTTGGATGAATCATCAAGGTTGGAAGAAATTTTTATCACCCAGTCCAACCATTCACCCAGAACTGCCAAGTAACCCCTAAACCAGTAAAACATCACCCAGTGCCACATCCAGGCACCTCTTGAACAACTCCAGGGATGGTGACTCCAGCACCTTCCTAGGCAACCTGTTCCAACCCCTGACCAGTGAAAAAATATTTTCTAATATCTAATATTTCTAATATCTAACCTGAATCTCCCCTGTCTCAGTTTAAGGCCATTTCCCCGGGGCCTCTCTCTGCAGGCACAGCAGATTCACTCACTACAACCTCATGTGAGGTGCTTGTAGGGGGCGATGATGTCCCCCCGAGCCTCCTCCTCTCGATCCACATAAGAATAAACCTCCCAAGAGCTGTTTCCAATCAATTCCAGCACACAGATGTCAGCAGCTGGGGGATGCCAGTCCCGAGTTACTTCCCGCACTCACGGGCATGTCAGACCCATGCACGTAGCAGCCGCACACGGTGACTGCTGAGGAGTCCCATCACTTTTAAAAAGCCCTAATTTTCAGAGGAAACAGCGAATTAAACACAGAAGTAGGGCTCCGGAGCTTATCGAAGCTGGAAAGGACTCGGGAACAAAGCGAGGAGGGCGCTGCGCAGCACACCCGCTCCCCCAGGCCGGGGCACGGCGCCCTTTCCCTCCCTCAGTCAGTCGGAGCCAAGAGGAACCAGCACAGATTGCGGGCCCGGCGCGGCGCTGCCCGGGCGGGGAGCACCAGCCCCGCAAGCCGCGGCCGCCCCCCGCCCCGCCGCTCACCGCACAGCATGAAGAGCAGCACGCAGGCCAGCGTGGCCACGATCACCAGCAGGGTCAGCCCGATGCTCTGCCACATGGCGCGGCCGGGGGGAGCCGACAGGACCCGGGCCGGGCCGGCGGCCGCGGCGGCCCCGCTCCTGCTCCTCCTCCCGCCGCCGATCGACCCGGCGGCCAGGCGGGGCGGGGCTGCCGGAGCACCGCGCTGGCGCGGAGGGGCGCGCGGGATGGGCTGGGAGTTGTAGTTCGTTTTCTCCGCGGCGGCCGGAGCGGAAGGGCGATTCCCGAAGAGAGGACTACAAGTCCCAGTGTGCCCTGCAGGGTGGCGATGGCGGGGGGCGGTGAGGGCAGGGGGAGCGGTTGGTGCGGTAAAGCCCGGGGGCGGCGGCTGGAGCGCTGAGCGGGGCGGAGGGCGCGTAGGATGCACCGAGAGGTGATTCAAGAGCTGCCTGGACCGGGCTCTGAGCGACCTGGTCTGGTGGAAAGTGTCCCTGCCCCGAGCAGCGGGGCTGGAACTGGGTGATCTTTAAGGTCCCTCACAACCCAAACCGTTCTACGATCCCATCATTGTCTGGCTCGGATTTAGGGATGGGGCAAACTGATTTCTTAATCCTCTTTTTCCCTCTTGCCATTCCTGCCCTTGCGTCCGCCCAGCAGGATTGTATGAAAGGACAATAGGAATATCCAGGCCTTAGTCAAGGAAACGATCCTACACCCCGACGTGGTTCGAATTCCACCTGACCTTGGCTCTTGCCCTCTGTTGACGTGATAGTGGCACATCAAAGCTGGCCCTTCCCACTTACGAGAAATCTGAGGAAATAATATACCTCTGAATTGTGAGACAATCTTGATTGTGATATGGACTTTGCTGTTAGCACTGGAATAACGTTATAATTTTCCTTTATAGTGTGCTGGTTAATGTTTCTAAAGCTACTGGAAACGTGTGTAAATCCAGTACTACAGAAGCCTAGTTTCCCATGGGCATGCCACCACTGTAGTGACATGTCAGAGGAAGCTTGTCCAGTTCTTTGGTTTGTTTATGTAGTATTTAAAAATCTCCCCGTTTAAGTGAAGCTAAAAATGTTTTATTTCCCTGGACTCTAAGCATGCCTCCTTCTTTCAACATACCTGTAAACCAAAATTACCTGCACGTGCAGTTCCCCACCCACATCTTAAATTTCCTGTCACTTCACCAAATCAAACTAGAGTTCTTTCTTTCTAATCCTAGCCTTCTTTTCCCAACATTCCAAACTCTTCCTGGAGTGTTAAACCACTTAGCATGCCTTTTGCAAGTATAATTTAATTTGAAACATGCTCTCTGTTCTTTTCAGAGTTTTAACTTCGACGTGACTCCTGATCTTTAAATGTTATCATAATTCTCGCCTCAGCACTTGTTACAGATACTTAAGCAAGGTTTCTTTTGTAATGCAAACAAAGCAAAGTAGTAACAGTTACTACCATGTTATTTTTGAAAAATAAGCTTCCTCCTAGCTGCATGGTTCTGTTTCTCTGATTTTGTGCTTATCATCTACAGTTAGAGTAATTCTCTGGATATGGGACTGCTACCTTCTCTTTTCTGTAAAATAGCTGTCACATTTTAGGGCTATTAAAATATTCCTAATATGTCTTCCTATGGTTCCAAACTGATATGATAATAATCATAATAGATTAATTAACATCACATCTCCAAGCTCTGCAGAACCACACAGCATTCAGAACTGAAGAAAGAATTAATCTTGGAGTTGTGTAATTTTGGAGCGATAAATATATGTGATCCATGTATATAGGCCTTGGATATACATGAAATATACATATGTATATACATATATATATATACATGGATCATACATACATTATCAAATATCCATTGTACTGCTGAAGGCAATATGGAATTTCAGGCACACAGTGATTCTTGGGGTGTCCTGTGTCCTGTGCATGGCCAGGATTTGGACTTGATGACCCTGATGGGTCCCTTCCAACTCAGCATATTCTATGACTCAAATGGACTAGGAGGTAAAAAGTGAAAACAAGTAGCAATTAGAGTTCTCCTATGTTCTGTAAGGTAAAAGCCTAATCAATATATGTTCAATTTGGAAAACCATAATTTTAGTTATTTAGGTGTCCCTTTCTCTAGTTCATTCTCCAGGCTTGTCACCTTGTAGTAGGAGGCTATCAGGTTAGGCATGATTTCCTGCCCATAAATCTCTGTTGATTAGTCACAATCACCTTGACCTTCATGCTTTTGGAGACCACACGAATTCCAGGAGGATTTTCTCTATGAACGTTCCAGGGACTGAGATGACACTGGTCTGTAGTTCCCCAGACCTTCCTTCTTGCTCCCCCTGAAGACAGAAGAGATGCTTGGTCTCATCCAGTCTCCAGGAAGGAATTTCTCCCAGCCAACAGTGTATTTCAAGGCTAATTGAGAATGGTCTCACAGTGACATCAGCCAGCTCTCTCAGCAGTGGAGGACACAGCCTCTCAGACCCTGGGAAGATATTTCTATTTTGTCCCCTAACCTGGTCATCCTCCACTGAGGATAAGTCTTCCTTGCTCCATTTGACTTTCCCTCTAATGTCTTGCCTGGGACTGCTGAATGCCAGTATGGGTGAACTACTGAAATTGTCCTCAGGACAGACATGAAAAGGACATCCCGGCATAATGGCCAGGGGTAACTGAGGGTGTTACATTATAACCAAGCCATGAGATACAAGACAATCCTCCTCCTCCTCCAACCATTTGGTCAACAGAATCTTTGTTACTCTATTTTTCCCAATACATGAAATAAACCCTTTCTTTTGAGCCCTTAAGATTTATATGCAGATCTCATCTGAATGAAAAAACCCAAATATATTACATGTGTTTTACCTAAAACTTTTCTTCAGGTGAAAGTTAAATGACTTGAGTAAATACACATCTATCCCACTAAGTATCTTTTCATGTGCTAATGTGCCAAAAATCTGTACAATACCAATGATGATGCAGTTTTTCAGAACTGCATAAAATCACACAAAAGAAAACAGAACTACTGTTGGACACATAAGGTTTTCTATTCACTGAAGTTCAGATATAAGGTTACTTATAAAATACAAATCTACAGATCTAATCTTGGTATGTCCAGTTCCTTAAGTGTGATGTGGAGTCACAGAATTGGATATTGCTCATCCATTCCCTGAGGAGGATGGAAAAATCTCACTCATGACATTATGACTTTTCCATCCTATTGTTACATGTTCACTGCATACTATCAATATTCTACATTTAGAATATTACATCTACATTTATTCTACATCTACTTTTTCCTGTGATGCTCAATGCTGATCAATCTTCCCACATCTTCTCTTAGTGTGTATGAGCATGGACACACTGAGATATATTTTAGGGTAGGGAAAAGAGGATGCTCAGGCCATCAGGCAGCAGAAGGACTGCAGCACCAGACTGGTAAGGGGGCACTCAGGGGGCCTCTGCCCAACAGTGCACAAGCCATGGGCTGACTCACAGCAGCACTGTTTGACACTTTTCCTCAAAGCAGCAAGGGCCCATAATGCTGTGAATAAGATAGCTAAAGGCTCTTTAGCTCAGGGAAGAGGGGTGAAGATGCTGAGGGCACAAACCTTGTTTTCAGGGTGTGAGAGCTGATGCATCTAGAACAACCAGTTATTTCACAGCAGCCAGTTAACCACTGTTTGTGTTTGCATAGCAGGACAAGGGGAGGGATCTTTTTATCCCTCTTCAGCTGGGAGAGGGCTGAGGCAGACAGATACATTTGAAGTATCAACTTTTTTGATTGCCTCTTCTGGCCTGCTTTTGAGCTGTCATGTGGGGAAAATCTCATGCCCCCCTTTATTTGCAGCACAGCTTTTGCTGATATCAGGTATTGCTGCAAGTGCTCAGCACTTCAACAAACCCACACTTGGTTATCTAGAGGGACACAGCAGAAGGAAGAACGAAATAATTGACTAGCTGTAAAAACTTATATGTAAACAGCACAGCAATTATTCTATATAAGGCATTTATTCCTGGAAAAGAATTTCAGCCACTTAAGTTTGGGGGTTTTTTTGTCCTTTTCCAAATCCTTGCATCATTCATGGCCTCCTGTTTGTTTATATCATCCGCACCCTGCATTGATGAAGTGGGAATCTTGCCGAAGGTTATTATTGCAAATAAGGCTTAGTAAAATTAATACGGGCAGGAAGAGCAAGCTAAAGTAATCCAGGCAGTTTTTGTTCTACAGTGTTCTAATTTTTTAATCCTTCTCTTGGCACATGCAGTATCTCTCAAGGTAACTGGCAACCATACCAACTACTAGAGCCAATATAATGTTTAGGAACTTGACTGCCTATCAGTTGTACCCCAGAAGCCAGGCAGGTAGAGTTCATGCAGAAGGTACAACCTGTAGCCCCTTCTGCTATTCAGAATATACTCATGGACCTTCCCACTGCTCAATTTCTTTTGGCATTAATACACTTCTCTTTCCCGGGGTGGGATACAGAGGAACAGCTTCCTCCCACCCCTTTCCCTCTGCTTTACACCATTCCTCATGGCACTGTAAGCTCCTGGATGTAGGACTCAACACAGCAAGACCATGGTCCCAAACTGGGACCTCCACAAGCTACCCTAACACCAAGTACTAGCATCCACAATTCACAGCAGTACATGCCAGCAGGAGACATGCAGGGAACAGTGAGGAACTATGGTCTTTTGTAACAACTCACCTTCAGTATTTGCTTTGGAGCCCTCATGCTTTTCCCAGTTCTTGGCTGACTTAAATGAACAGCACAGACTATTTGTATAAAGATAATAAGCCTAAGAGGGATGAGAAAATTCTAGTTATGTTAATTTATAGAATAGAAAAATACATAACTAAACTGTGTCTGTGACTGCAGCCAAGGACTTTTCCTGTTGCAAATTCTTTCCAGCTTTAGCCAAACCTTTTAAGAGTAAACACCAGCAGTGCTGGTTTCTGTCCGAGAGAGGGTGCTAAAACAAAATACTACAAAATCTTCAGAGCTCCACTACTGCTCAATTCAGTGCTTCCACCTGCAGAAATTTATTTTGATTTAGTTTTTATTCTACTTGCTTGCAGCTGGCAATTTAATACAAGCTTTAGCTTTAGTTACATATTACACCACTAATAGTAGTTTCAAAGCTGAAAATAACATTTAAAAAGAACTAACCATACCAGAGAAAAACAAGGGAACAAACTTCCAAATTTTCACTTCAGCCTGATAACTCACATTTGATTACATGCATTTTAATTACTGACAGTTCTGAGTTAATAAAATTAACAAAAATTAATGAAAGTTAACTGAAGGAGGAGAAATTTAGGTTAGATACACAGAAGAAATTCTTTACTGTGAGGGTGGTGAGGAACTGAAGAAGGTTGCCCAGGCAAGCTGTGGATGCCCCACCCCTGGCAGGGGCCAAGGCCAGGTTGGATGGGGACTTGAGCAAGCTGATCTAGAGAAATGTGCCCCTGTTTATGACAAAGAGCTTGTAACTAAATGATCTTTAAGGTCCCTTCCAACCCATTCTATGAGTCTATAAAATTCTGTCACACTGACCTTGTAACTCCATATGGTGTCACTAGCAAAATCGAAATCTGCAGATACGTAACCACTGTCCTGTGCCAAAAAAATTAGAAAAAGAATGGATAATTAAAGGAAGATATCCTCTTTCATCTGAGCTGGATGCTCAGAGACAGAATTTTGCCAGAGAGTTAGACAGATGCTGCTGACAGAACAATTTTGTGAAACAGGAACATTCTGAGTTTAAATTCCAAGTTTTGGAAGAGGTCATGGTTGAGAGGAGTGACTGCTAATAAGTGACATGGTAATGAAAGACAGAAAGACTTTCCTGAACTAAAGCTTTCTCCTGCTGATTGAAACTTACTGGGAGTTGAGTGTTGGTTGTAGTTGACTGTTCAGTGGTACCTTGTCCACCCTGTTTCCTATTGACCTGCAAGCCCAGTGGGACCTGTCAGCTCTGAAGTCATTGCAACTCAAAGGTGCTTTTCCTAAGCTGCAGAGATATCAAAAAACCTGACTGGACAACCACCTTGGATAGCTGACTGTAGGAGACCCTGCTTGAGCAGGTTGATTGGACCAGATGGTCCCCAGAGGTCCCTTCCCATATCAAGCAGTCTGTGATTCTGTAAATTAGGTAGTTTGTGATAAAGTACAACCCCTAGACCAGCAGTGCTCAAGCTAACTCCCTGTGGTATTGCACTTTGAACAGTGGTGGTTGTGTAACAGCATTGCCCCAGAAGTAAAGTGCTGTTTAAATTGCCTCTTCTTACTCTGCTTGTTTTCAGGGAATTTCAGCTGGAACTAAGCAAGTCTATTTGTCTACATGCCAACTTATTTTGCTGCCATTTATCTCAGGACAATGTGCTGTTCAACAATTACTGAAAGCTGGCTGGCAGAGGTCTGCTATGCTTGGTGTCTGGGATGAACTAAATGCATGGCATCACTCTCCCTACAAAACAGGTGAATCCAAATTCTGACACAGCCCTTAAATCTCCAAATTCAGGTCAGTAGATAGGTGTTAAAAATATGCATAATGTTATTACAGCTTCTCTTAGATGCCACCAGAATCCTATTTGTTCTTCACTGGAGACACTATTGTTTTTACAAAAAAAAAAAAGAAAGATGCTACTGTAGAAGAAAATTGGTTAAGGAAGAAAATTATCAATTGGTACGAATATAATGTGTCAGGATCAAGAAACTGAAGAAATTAGAAATGTAACATATTTATTAAACCTGAAGTATGTTTCCTTTCTGATTTAGACAAAGAAGAACAAGAATAAAGACAGAAATACCTTGTATTACCATATTCTTAGATCTAGATTTAGCTTGACACACTAACCCAGATTATTTTGGACTATAAAGAAATTGGAATAAAAATTGTGAAGCCAAAGCATTGCAATGCATTGCATCACTTCTATGTTCCTCTGTCAGTCAGCTTCCAAACTGTTCCTTGCTCTACAGCACCTAAAGAATGCTAAGTTTTTGGAACAAAGAGGAAAATTTTCTATTTAGGGAACAATTTCTCTGGGGATAAAATAGGTATGAAAAAGTATTTCTCCTCAGTATTTCAAGATGGTTTGTAATGACCCACAAAGAATAAAATTTATAATCTACGGAAAAGGTGAAATAGGGGAAAGGCCAGCAGGTCAACCTCAGGAATTGCAGCAGTTAGTGTAGACTAACATGCTGGGATTTGGAAGCTTGAGCAAACAAGTTTGTGTCTGTAAAAGTGGGTTAGAAATTACATAAGGACACGCTTTCACAAGAATCTCCTGGCAGTATCATTTCTTGGCAAGCAGCAGCCCCGGGAAGATCGCCACCCTCACTGCCCTTGGTGGACCTCTGTGTCTAGATCCAAGAGTTGACAAAGAGTCAATCAGGAAGGAAATTTACAGGTCCAGAACATCAGTGCTACATTTTGGACAAATATAGCATGTCTTTACATCAAGTATGCTTTAGTTTTTGAAGATGACAGTCCTGCATACGGTGTCCTTAACTCATTGCTACTGTTTGTCCCACTGAAACTGGTAAATACATCTCCGAGCTCTGGTCAGAGAACACAGAATTGAGAAGACAGCTATGGAAGTGCATGCATGGATACATAATTTCTTGACAAGTTTTCCTTTAGAAAACAAAATAAAAATGAAAGATATGAATAGCTTTTAAGAAACATTATTTTGACTTTGCGTGCCAAATATTTATTAAAAGCAGGGATAAAGAAGCAGGAAATTTTCAATCAACTGTGGTGGTTTAAATAAATGTTTTATAGTAGCTGTAAGTCTTTGTCAGCACTTGGAACAACAATGAGTTTTGGAGGTGTGAGGTTTTGTGCTTGTTACACCAAGCACAAAGCCACTTCCTTCTCTGACTTTTTCTGTTGTGTATGAGAGGCTGAGTTGTGATGGAATCGATAGCTCCTGTTCTATGTGATTTTTGTTTCCTTCCTAGGCAGCCTAAAAATTTGCTTATCAATCCCTCCCTAACAGAGGGCTCTCCTAGGAGATGCCACAATTAGAATCATGGAATCATTTAGAGCGGCAAACACCTCTGAGGTAACCGAGTCCAAGCAGCAACCATGAGGTGCTGGATCTCACTTTGGCGCAGTGTGGCGGATTCAGGGCTTCAGGTTAGACAAGTTCAGCTTGTAAACACGAGTGCTGGGCCATAGAGCAAATACCAGAGACTCAGTGCTCCCGAGGCGGCCCGACAGCGAACTGAATCTTCCCAACAGGGCAGATTCCAACAAAGGCAAGCGGCCGCCATCTGCCGTCACAGCGGGCCGGGCGATGGAACAGCACCGGGCGGCCTCTCCCCCGCCCAGACCCCGCTGCCCACCGCCTCCCCGTCCGTCCCTCCGCTCGCTGTGCCCTCCCCCGGCGCTGCCCCGGCCCGTGCCCGCCCTCAGGGGCCGGGCGGAGGCGGTGCCTTATAGGGCCGAGCCGCGCCGAGCCCGTCGCTACCCTGGACAGCGCCCGGCCCCGCTCCGCCGCCATGGTGAGTGCGCCCGCGCCCCTTCCCCTCTCTGCCCGCAGCCCTTCCCTTCTCTGCCCGCACCCATCCTCCGGCCGAGATTTTCCGGGGGAAGGGGGGAGCTTCAGGTGCCTCCAGCCCCCAGGCGGGGCACCGAGCCGCTCTGGTGGGTCGGCTCCAGCGGCTGAGCTTGGGCACTGTGGGGAAGGAGGGAGGGACAGAGGGGCTTCGGGGAGCGATGGGGAGGAAGGATGGGGAGAGGGAGCCCCGGGAGCCGGGCGGCGTGCGGGGACAGGCACGTGGAGCAGCGCGGTCCTGGGCGCAGGGAGGGATGGAGAGAGGGAGCCAGAGATGCTCATCCATCTCCCCGGGCTCCATCCATCTCCCCGGCTCCCTGCGCCCTGCCCCGCTCCGAGCAGGTGCATTCTGCTCTACACCGCGGAGTAGAGCGTGTTACATAAACCGATTATTCCCGTTAATTTGTTATCTTAGCAGAAGCTCTTGCTTTAGCCGTGCAATCTGTAGTGGAACGCTTTTTTTTTTTTTTTTTTTTTTTTTTTTTTTCCCCATGTGATGAATGAACAATGGAGTTTTAGATTCCAGTTCAGCGTTTAAAAGAGTTAAAGTGGAACAATGAAGTCACCTATTTAGCGAGCAAGACCGATTCCCCACAGCATATTGTGTCTTTGCAGTCATAGTAACTTTCCCAAAGGGGCTCATCCTGTTTGTTAACAGCAATGCATTAAGTGTAATGCTGACCTTACAAAGTAGGGCAGTATCAAAGAAGTATGTGGCAACCTTAAATTTTGAGGCACATTTGGATTAATAATTTGGCAAAGCTTGTTGTATAAGAAGCTTGAGACATGATTAACATGACAGTCTAGTTTTTCTTTTATATGATTTAACAACAAAAATACTTTTCCCCCTGAAGTGTCTTTACATCATATATAGTAAATTCTGCCTTCCTTGAATAAAATTCAGTTCAGACCCTCCCTCACCCCATAAATCCAGACTTGAATAATATCCAAATAGTCATTCCATGAATTAATTTGAGTCCTCTTTTCTAAAGTCGTGTACCCACCTGCTGTCAGGTCTGAATCTGTTTCTGCTACCCATTCTATTTGCCACCAGCTCAGCCTTGGGATGACAGATATGAGAAGACCCTGTTGAAAAGAGCTGAAATGGTGCAGTAGTTCATGCTGCCTAAGCCCCTCTAGAATGACCCCCCACTATATAATTGAATTCCTATTTTCTGTCAATTTGGAATATAAACACAAGAGCTAAGACTAAATTACCATAGCTGCACAAAGCCTAAGTTAATACCAGCCATTGATAATATCTTTCTTGTGGTAGAGGAAGAAGGTTACAAAGATACCTGGTGTTGCAGAAGGTAATGTGCATTATTTATCAGTAATTGGTACAGTTAATGCCTAGATTCTCAGGAGTACTAAGGCAGCTGGAAAGAAAGGTAAAAAAATACCCTGAACTAGCTAAAATGTTTCATTTTGATTCCTTCCAGGACTGAGATGAATTCAGTTATACTAGTACAAATCAGGGAAGCATTGGTTGGTAACATAGGCATTGGCAGCCTCTTACCAATGGAAAGTATAGCTGAGACCTACCCTTAACCTGTTCTTTCTGGTTCCTAGAGCTGTTCAATTAACCCCGGCATTTTTCTTGAAATGGTTGGAAGCAATAACCAGAAGTTGCCATTCAGAGCTACACATGGGTTTGGATTAGCAAATTTTGCCCTTCTATATGTCCATTAATCTTAGTATTTTGACATTTCCCAAGATTTGTTTCTCATACATAAAGGCATTCTGAAGAAGGAATTGCCAGTTTGTGAAAGTCCTTGAAGTGGTATAAAGGATGAAGGTTACTCTGGCTCTAAAAGTTGGAAAGAGTGTCCTTGGGGTACCAGTTACTGAAACAAAAACCTGAGCTATTGATGAAAGTTGTTGCAACAATGCTAATGCAATGTTAAAAGTTACAGCACATCGATTTCTAGATGAACCTGAAGCTTGGGGGCAAGGGGTCATGGGGACATCAGAGTATACACCAAAGGTATCAGGAGCAAATGTAGGACAAACAGATTTTTGGCCTGAGTGGTGGGAAAACACTCACTAAGCATTCCCTTCTCTAGTATAGAAATAGAAATAAGCAGGTTTAGCTTGCTAGTGTCCTTAAAACTCAACTGAGAGTTTTTTCAGCATCCTGAGTCTTCAACAATCACTATTATTTGTAGAAAGTAGCATAATAAAACTTTTTTGTTTGTTTGTTTTGAGAGTGCATTTTACTGAAGCAGGAAACCGCTGCCATCACAAAGCATGAAGTATTTTGTCAGCATCCTCACTGTATGAGGGCAACCACACTGGCTTGGTTCTTCTGTTTATGTGGTTCACTGCAGCTCTCCTTCAGTGAATCTAGGTCAAATTACACTGGCTCAGGATTTGGCTGCACCCTTGAACTTTAAACCGATTACACATTTTGATTTGTCAGTGTATTTTCCATGGGGTCAAATCCCACTTTTATGGAGTAAGAGGGTGTATAACATTGCACAGTCATGGCAACTTATGTTTACAAAGAGACTGGGTAGCACTAGGGTAAGCATAAACATGAGGACTGTATTTAATAGGTACCAGTATCTATAGCTGTATAAGGATCCAGTGGTAGAGGGAGAGACAGAAGCTAGAATAAGTTTTTATTTTCCTTCAAAGGCTTTGATACCCCTGTAATCTGAAGTCAACACAGAAAGACACTTAACTCTTGTAAGCATTCATAAGCATCATGGCCATCATATCGGGATATGGACCATGATATGGGTATACACTGCAGAACATACAAAAAGAGCCCTAGGCAGAGCAAAAAACACCTCTTCTTTGTTGGCAGTAGCCAAAATAAACCCCTGTCTAATTTCCCATTGGTGTTTGTTAATTTCTCTGAATGCTGCATGAGAAAGAGTGTTGCAAAGTGTTCTAGCCCCAAACAGTGGCACACAAATTGGAAGAGAACGTTTTTCAGCAGACAGAGTTCAGCTCAGCCCAAATAGCTGATGACACAACATCCAGTGCTAGAGCACCCACAAGATCTCTCCAGCTCCAGCAGAGGGAATGGACTGCAGCAGCCCTGCCATCCATAACAAAAGCAGGAAGGCAGGGGTTTGCCAGCTGACACAGAACTATTATGCTGTGAGAAAGCATGCTGAGAAACTGCATATAGAACAGAAAAAATAGACCCTACTTGCATAGAAACTCAAGAAGAGACACTGAAGCCTTTTGCACATAGTGGAATTGATTAGGAAAAAAACCTTCCAGGAACTGATGTAAGAGTCCACCAACTCATTTGCATAGTTACAGATGCCTGCTTTCCAAAACCTGCATGTTGCCCTTGGGGTTGGTCCCTCTCATCTCTAGGAAGATCCTTCAATTCTTGAAGACTGATCATTGTATCTCCATTACAAGCAGTCTGACTTGTGAAGAAAAGCACAGTCCTCTTGTTCATCAGGCATTCGATTTTACATTCATTTGACTTTTCTCATCTCTGGACTTTTTGGAGAAAAAGGTTAATCATAGGTAAAACACTAAATTTGAACCTCTGACTCAATCAAAAGTTGGGAAAAAAGCCTGCAATAGTATTTTCTTGAGTAAAGTTCAAAGTAAGACAAATATAAAGGTCTAGTTTATTCCTTGATCCAAGCAAAATTCAAGTGTAAATAATGGAATAATTAGAATAGAATAATATTGTAATTCTTCCTGATGCTTTCATGCCATGCTATATGAGAGTTTTGTTGAACACTGCCTATAAAACTGATTGAGAAGTTGAAGTATTATTAAGCCTCACACAAACAGAGTCTGAAATCTGTTTTCAATGATAAAGTAGTGTGTCACAAATGCAGCCTGGTTTGTAATTAAAGAAGGTAACAGAGAAGGGAGGGAAATTATGAGGATGGAATTAAGTGTACAGCTGATGGTTCCAGCCAGAGAGCTACTGGGATGAGCCTGCCCTGTGATGCACTGGTGGGAAGGTACAAGGAGGATTGCCCAGCCATAACAAACACCCTGGGACATGCAGCTCTGTCACATTGTTAATGCCACACTTCAGACTTGGAGCACACCAAATTTATCAGCCCATTTGTGAGTGCCTGGCAAGAGTGGAGCTTGTAAATCCTTTATCTGCATGAACCCTCCATGGCTTGCCTCATCATATGCTAAATACACGGGCCACAACATCTGAGTGACTGCATCTTTACCCACAGGACTACCCACAGCTGGCAAGTAGAGTACAATGTGAAATTAAGTGAATATTTATGACTTCTCTGGGGTTCTTATCTACCTAACTAACAGCAAAAGTCACTTTTAGTTTTGGAGGACTAGTCAAATTCAGATTTAAGAGGGTAATTAGAATTCTTTACACCTTCAAGGAATGACAATTATATTGGCATTAATGCTGAAAGTTGTCTGACTTGATGTCAGTCTAACAACCCAGTGATAATTTTAAATATTGAGTTCATCTACGTAATGACTTCTAAATTGCACTGAATTTCCTTTTTCTCAGTCAAAACTGGCTGTGATAAAGTGGTAAAGCTCCCACATACTGAAGGAAATCAAACCCTATCTGGTAGAAATTTGTACACAGAGATATGTAATTAGAGAATAAAAAATTAAGATAATTTTATCATCATTTGGGGAGATTCTGATTTTTTTCACCCTAATGGAAATGAAGCAAGAAATAGTTCATACTCTGTGTCATCGTTTGAAAATCAAACAGAGCAAGAAATGGAAATTAGAAATAGGGTGACCAAGTTTAAAATTAATATCCTAAACCCAAGCATTAGGAGCCATAACCAAACTGGTCTTCCCCTAGATCTTAAAGAACCTCCTACAGGATGCAGTCAGTAGTCACCATTTATGACACTTTTTAGCCAGCAAAGACATTGTGGTACAGAAATCTAACAGGGGCACTGACTTACACCCATGATAGAAAGTTTGCAGCTGTTGTTATTTCCTCTGTGTGACAATAACTGATGCAGTTTACAGACATTGTGTATCATTAGGGCATTACCATGCAGCACAGTCATTAGCATTTTTATTCTGAGCAAAGTGTCCGTCTGGGTGTTTCCATGGTGTAATGGGTTTAAGAGTCTGGGCTTTAAAATTCCAGTTATGTGTGGATTAAACTCTAGGATACCCACTGCTGGGGCTGATGGAGAAAGGGAGCTAATTAGCATGTGCACCCTCTTATCCTGTGCCAGCAGACAGCTCTCTGTTATTTGGGTTTCGTACGGTTTTAAGAAGAGGTGTCCTTGGAGTTCATTAGAGTTCATTTAGAGTTTTAAAAGAGGTAAAATTAGAATTGTTTTGGAGGAGGAGACGTAAGAGAGCTCCCATACTCCTGTTTTCTTCTTTATTAAGCTTGATAATCAACTGTCATTTCCTTTCCTCTCCTCTCTTTGCCCAGTCTTCTTTAAACATGACTGAAGTCCAAAACATGAATTAGCATTTGAAATGCAGGGTTTTGCCCTCAAGGATTTAAGGGAGAAATGGAAGAAAGAAAAAGAACTTAAGGACCAGTTATCAGAAGATGTTTCCCTCTTTAATTGTTGTTTTGTGTTCTTAAGTGACATTTTGGAAAACAGGAATCAGCTTCTGTTTCCTTATTTCCTTATGTTACACTTGCATTTTCACATCCTAGAAGTGAAACAGTACTGTTTCTTGCATTTTTCTGTAAGCATGGATAAAACTGCTCCAAAAAGCAAAGTGCTTTCAAATTGGCAAGGAATAAATGGTTGGCAAACTTTTTGAGAGTGATTTCCTTGTCAGGGAATTGGCACATCTCTTGGTAAGGCAGTTCTGAATATTACTGTCCACACTTGCTTTCTCTCCAGTTGCAGCCAGCCAAGATACTTCTGCTGGGGTTTAAAAGATTAGCTGTGAGGTTGTGCAAGTTCTGATCTGGTAGGAGCTGGTATTTGTGTCAGAAACATGTTTTACTGTGCACATGGTGCAATTTTTTCCGGATTTGGCAATAGTCCATGCAATTCCAGAGGGAAAAAACATTGTCTGTTTTTATATGTGTATGCTTGTCAATTCATTATTTAAATATCTTCATGTACTAGGTAGTTTACACAATTGGCATTGTAACTGGCTACTCAAAATTATCCTCCTCCCCCAAATTCAGATGCTTGTGTGATATGAATAATATCCCATGCAATGGGATATTTTTTAGAACCAGATGCATCTGTCCTCTCAGATGTTAGTATTATGTGCCTTCCTAGAGTAGCATTTCAGTGTTGCTTTGCTGTTACACCAGACTGTACAGTGGATTTAAATATTAAAATCAGCCCTTTTTACTTAGGAGTACCCACTTACTTTGACTTGACTTCTTTCCAAGGTGTATCTTTTAGTACTGACAGAAGGCTATGCATGAAGGCAGACAAAATCTCCATATTTCAAGCTAATGGAGGAAAAAGAAAAATCAAAGACTTAGAAAACAAGTGTATGAGAAACCAGTTCAGATGACCAAAGTCGTTTTAGGTTCCTTTCTTCCTCCCACTTCTTGCTGCTACTGAAAGCAGAATGTCTTCCAGCCAGGAATGATCATCACTTTCCAAATAGTAGACAACTTATTCATGTGAGTTACCTAAGAAATAGAAATCTTCTCCCAAAAACTATGTATGTCCATGAAAAATGTGTTAGAAGAATCTGGATTCAACCTTTAAAGCACTGTTGGAATATTTTCCTGTTCAAATACTGGAGCTACTGGCTTTATCTGGCAGCTTGATAATTAAGAACCATGAGAAAGTACTGCTCAATCAGTCCTTCCCCTGAGCCAGAAAAACAAAGTACATCCCATCTCTAGTTTTATAGCATTCTTTTCAGTTTCCAGGGCTGTTTCCAGGCAGAAATTTAGTTACTTATTCTAAGATTTTTTAAAAATTTTTCTTATAAGTGTCAAAAGCTTCACAGGATCTTCATGCTCTCCTTTAAACGCTGTTATACAGCTTGTGATTTCCTGGTGCTGAAACACATTTGAAACTTGTCTTTAAAGCTGGAAATTTGTTTAAGGCAACAGAGAAAGTAGCATTTAGCTTTATTGTTCTGCAAATATAAATACCTCTCAATTTCAGTGAAAACTGAAATGTAAACCTTTTGGGTTTAATGCAGCTATTTCTTCCTTACTGCTGTAGACTTTGTAAACATGCATTTTAATAGTATCTGCAAAAACCCTTGAAAGATATAAGGCTAGATAAAAGTTATTTTGCTTACAATAACTTAAAGAAAAACTAAAAAAATATCCCTTATAACCTACCTTGGAGAAAAATATCCATTTTTTCCCATTCTTCATTTACTAAATTAGCAGCATAATTTTATTTCAAATCTGCTATAACTAGAATGTCCCTCCAGGAGTACATTTAATAATTATTTTTTTTACAAAATAATTTTTTTATCATCAATCAGGAAGTAATCTCCTTCTGTTTGCCAGATACCTTCAGGAGATGTCAGCATTCAGATCAGAAAGTGTTTTGATGGAAAGGTACAAAGTTGAAAGCCAAGACAGAGAGCAATGTCATTAAGACAGATGTAGAAGGGAAACAAGACAGCACTGTCCCATTTTTACCCTGAATGTGTTTTCCTGAGTTTAAAGTAGTGTGAGTATTTCAATATTCTGGCTTGTTAAACCTCAGGTCTTGCTGAAGTTTGACATACATACTGCAGATATTTAAAAAACCTAACTCAGTAAGATAAGGAACATCCCTATCAGCTGAAAACAAGAAACCCATACTAGTCCCCTGGTCTTCAGCAAATTTTGGGTTTCATGTGTTCTTGCTTTAAAAAGGCATTCCTCCACTGTACCACCTCCAAATGACAGCAGCATTGATAAGACACTGGTGTAAGTGTAATTCTTAGAGGCTTTCATTGGATGCCATAAGGTGGTTGTTTAAGCAAAGAGGACACAATATCATTCAAATAATGAGTCAGTGTAAATTAAGAACACTGAGCTCAATAAAAAATAGAAAGATGATGACCTGTGACGCTTCATTCATCAATCCAGCATTAGATGGGGTTTGAGAATTTGTTACCTGAAATTATCATTAATTTGACTCCATAAGCCAGTTTAGGATATATTTTGATCAATATCAAGTTTATCAAAACTCCTCAGGTTAATATTGCAGGTAACACAGTTTAAATTAGGAAAGAGACATTTGCACAGTCAGAATGAGGGAAGATTTTGATTTCAATTAGAACCCTCAAATAACAGTGTTTATACCTAGCTGGGGAAAGTACCAGAGACACCTTCAGGCATCACCTCCTGGTTTGTTTCTTATAACCTTCATAAAAGAAATCATTTGAAATAGACAGATTTTCTTTCAAATCTGTGATACTTGGAATTCTTTTATTTTACCTGATAACCTAACTCTCACAGCTGTCACATATTTACTCCCTCACCACATTTATAGATCACACAGACTTAAACAGAGGTATATATTTCTTGCTATAGTTGGTTTTCCAGGGGAAAGCTTCTTAACACTGCTTTCTTGCCTGAAACATCTTAGTACTGTATGATATTAAATAACTAGATTTACTATTATTACCTTTGCCACTCTTTCAGACAATGCATTTCACTGGCAAACAATTATTCTGTGTCTGCTAGTTGTTTTTTCTCCCTTAGCTGGAGTTTTTGGGGGTTTTTTGAGCACAGAAAGTTCTCATGTTATCTGTTTTTTGAGGTTATCTCTTCTGAAGCTTAAATCAGCTGCAAGCGCCATTTATGCTGCTTCTAACTTCTACTGTAAAACAAATGTATTTGTTAGGTTTACTTGTAATAAATTGCCATCTCTTCAAAATGTTATTCCTAGTACACATATCATGCAAAGTAAGAAGTGATGCTTATCCTTCTTGGAAACCTAAGCTTGTGAGGATATTCATTTTCTGGAAAGAAGTACACTTGATCAGTGCCTGTGATGTATATCAGGTCTCAGATACTTCAAGCTGACCTTGCTAGCAACTCTGTTTTCCTCCCACCTGCTGTCTGTCCATTACAGAGCAGCACAGAACCTTGTTGATGCTTAACTATCAAGGGAACCAACATTTTTCCAAATGATGCCTGTGTTTATACTGGCTGTTTCTTCTGAGAAGCAATTCACTCCTTCTGGATGGGTGTAACAACCACTGCAGTGCAGCACTCCCGTGGAGCTGTTATGTCACATGGAAATTCCCAACTTCAGTGGCTCTTGACTTTACAGGTCAGCTTAGGCTGATCCTATCAGATGATCTTCCTGAATGCTGAAGAAAGCTAGCTGTGGGAAAAGCCTCCACCAAGAAAGCTGATCTTCTAATACTGGACATAATCACAAAGGCACAAGATGTGTTGCAAGACCACCAGTACCACTGAAGTACTGGATATTTTCTAGTCATGTTTTCTCTACATATTATTGTTATTTATTATTAGATATCATGACATGCTTACCCTTTAGAATTTTTGGGCTCTACTTTTCTTCTTTCAATCAGCAGTTACTGATAAATGGTATCTAGCACCAAATGATAGATTAAGAGGTAAATGTCTGTTACAACTCACAAGCTTGAAATCCACTTGATTTAAAATTTATTTTACAGATTTTACAAGTGGATATTTTTGCCTGAAACTTCATGCTTCTTTCCCAGGACAATTTATACTCCCAATTGAAAAGCTTGCTGCACTGGGTTTCGTGCCTGTATTTGTCACACAGCAGTTAGACAGTTTTGTACATGGGTAATGACCTCGAAGTGAAATTGAAAGGCTTTGCATGTGTTGGAAGATTAAGGCTGAAACCTTAGAAGCTGGGATGTGAACTCTCTAATCCTCAGCAGCATGCTACAAACACCTCCCCCCTCCTCCATTCTTTTCCTTCCCCTTTTCCAACTTACATCCCTATAAATAGCTCAGCAAAGATTCCATTCATTTGGGCAGAAACTACAAGAAATGGCACAGCAAATGACTGCAAACTGAGAAAAACCATTTCTCTAGTGGGGAAAAGAACACATCCAGATCTCCTTCAGCCAAACTGTAAGAACAAGAACAGCTGAGTGCTGTTACTTCTAAGGATGTGGCTAAAGCAGGATACAACATGACCTGTGTTACTAGTCCCTGCATGGAGAGCATGATAGATAGAAACAGAGAGAAAACATGCACACACATACCATGAGCTTAGTTATCTTGTCAGCATCCTGTGTTCCCTGCTTTTGGAGAGAAATGAAGCTAGAAGGGCTCCACTCCTGGCAGTGGGTCCAGTCAGTCTGGCCAAGGGGAGTGTTATATCCATGTGGAACTCTGCTGGTCTCTCCAGCAGCCAGCCTGGCATTTACCCATAATGTGTTGGGTTATAATTCTGCTATGAACATGCCCCTCATACATCTGCTTCTTCCAAGGGCAAGGGGCTGGGAATTTGTCCTGGTTTAAAAATTCAGGGCAGAAGGGTTTTGATTTGGGACGTTTATGCTAGAGAAATCACTCCAAAAGCTAGCCAAAGATATGAACACATCTCCTGTTCCAGCTGTGCCAGCTCCCAGGCACACAGCACCATTCCTTTGCTGCAGGTCACAGTCCTGCACAGCTCGCATGAACTTGGTACAGTGTATTTTAAGAGCTCCTGTTGGATAATTTCCATTAAGAAACCCCTTTATCTGAAAGAGGCAACAGCTGTAGAACCAGCACTGCCAACATCTCTGCAGTGTCATGGCCAGCCCAGGGGATACACAGCTGAGAAGCCAGTGCATGGCAGCCCAACTCTCCAGCCAGCACAGTGGCTTTCACAGAGCTTAAAATGCCACAGATGTTTAGCTCTGATTTAGTTTTTTTGTATGTTTATAAGGAGTTCAGGGCAGTCAAATAATTGCATCAATTGGAGGCTGTTTCGCTCATGAGGATGAAAGTATTTTCAGGACCATTACTTGTTTCTGAAAAAATAAGGTATCCTATTTACAATTTGCTACTTACACATGGAGCCTTTTATAGTTAAAGCAGGCTTCTGTACACATTCTGCAGCTATGCAACTTTAAAGTACTTCAGGAGTATGAAATTAATAGTAGTGAATTTCACAAATTCATAAGATATTGACTATATGTATTGTACATGGTTAAGTGATACAAACAAAATCTGCTGCGTTTCATTAATTTTTTATATGCAGTATCTGTAGCATTTTACGTGTTAGAAGTGCATTCAGCTTCATATACCCTGACTACAAGACTTTGTTACTGGTTTGAAACAAGTGTTAATTGCAAGTATGTAGAGAGCTGTCAGTTTTTTCAAACATCTCTCACAGTTTTCCTTTTTTTTTACATGTTTCATGGGCTGTATTCAATCTTCTACCCCTCCTGTCCTTAGCAAAATGTGTCTATAAGGGGAATTATAGGGAAAACGTCTGAATTAAGCAATTATTTAGTTGATATTTTACAAGTTGAGTTTTTGACTTACAGTTTTCTGAAGGGCAGCTGACAATCGCCTGTCAAAGATTACAAGATGTAAAAAGCACCCTCTTTATTTGATTATTGTATGTTTACATTTTAGTGCGTTATTTTAATTTAATTTCTTGTCCTTTAAAGATAAAAACACACAGCCCTACTTTTAAGTATGCCCAGAGGAACTAGAAATGCTACCCACACAGATTTTCAAATACTCCTGCCTTGTCTCCCCTGCCAGCAGCCAAGGACCCCCCAGCACTGTTATGAGCTGTTTAAGGAACTCAGACAAAACTGTCCAGTGGGGGAAAGCTCCAGCCAGGGAACACACTTTATAAAATCCTTTTTGATCTCCCTGCCTGTATCAGGAGGGGCAGGCAGTCCCTTGCACTTTAATCCCTGCTATGGGGACACAGTTGCAGACATCTGGGACGGCAACCAAGAAACCTACTTCTTTGGCATAGAGTGCCCTTTGTCCTCCTGCACTGCCAGGATTGTGGGAAAACCAGTGCTCTTGCTTTGGGGTTTTTTGGTTTTTTTGGGGGGGGGGGTTGTTTGGTTTTTTGGGGTTTTTTTTAGTTTGGGTTTTTTTTAAGGTTCTTTGTCCAACAAACCATGAGATCGTGTGCAGAGGCTTAGAATCTCCTATTCGTCTTAGATCGTGAAGATTGTTACAGCAGAAAATGAAGAGATTTTCACAGTACTAGAGAGGATGTGTTGTCAGCTTGTCCCTGTTTCTTTCTCCAGAAAAACTATCAATTATGCATGCCAAGCACAAAATAAAGTCCTGCATGCATACTAACTTTTGAAATCAGCTTCTCAGCAGCAGAAAAATCTGTCTGCAAATAGTGAGGAAAACAAACTTATCAAGATATGGCATACTGAGAAAACTGAGCTGCCATGTAAACTTGTGGTTGTAATTCTCCACTACCATTTCATTTGCTCCCTGTGCCCTTTATTTATTGATAGATCTAAATGTAAGATGCAAAGTCTTTGCTGCAAAAAATGTGTAGTAGCACATGTGGCAAATTTTGGGCAAACACTCTATACCCAGTATACATTTGGGGAATATTCTATTCCAAAACTAAATAATCTGGTAAATCCAAAGCCTTAAAAGGGGTGATTACCTCCTTTGATTTGGTACAATTATTTTCCTGTGCTTCTCAAAGTGCAGCTGGCTGTCTTGCTCTTATATAAGGTGAAATTTTATACTGGTTTTTCACACGCAGTTTGGTTAGGCATCCTTTACCAAGTCTAGTTGTTGGAAACAGGTAAGTTAAGCTGTGCAGGCTTTCGTATTGCTGATGTAAAATTAATTCTGACACTGATCTGTCTTCCCAACGCCTCATAATATCAACAAGAGCTGAACAGGCTATTAAGAAAGCAAGCAAAACAGAATTAACCTGTCTCTAAAAAAACTCATTGGGTTTCTTTGCTTGTAAGTTTAAGACCTGCTTGCTCCAAAGGAAATTTTCTATTATTCAAGCCAGAACCCATTCCCAGGGATTGTTGCTTTGCTTGAGAAAGTGATGTGTTCACTGAGGCCATTAGGAGGAGGAAGAATTTTTATCTTCTCTTTCATTTTTAACTGTTTTCCTTTTTGTTTATTCCCTCACAGTCATATATTCTTGTCACGTTGTCACTGACAGGAATTATGCTCCAGCTCAGGTCATTCTGTCAATTTAAATCTGATTGTTAGAGCAAAGGAAAATGAGGTCAATAATTGCTACCATTTTCATGGGAACTGGCAGGCCACATCTGAGGTCTCCCTAGAGAAATCTTCTTTAATTACAAGTTAAGCTGATGTTCCCCTGTGTAGCAGGTAGAATTGAGCAGGATTACTTTTAAAAGGATTGCACTGATCTGCTTTGGTGACAGTTTCATTTTGAAATTCTGATAACAAGCAAGAGGACGGATTATAAAGATATGGTTCTCAGGAGTGTACATGACTGACAGATGCTGCAAATTGGTCCACAGCAGCTTCTCTTCCTTTTTACTCTTCTTTTAAGGCCATATAATCTCTATTTTAAGAGCTGAAAGTGGCTTGCATTATTTTAGGAAAGGAAAAAAAAGTTTGGAATTATAGAAGGGAAATCTTGCAAACAATCATTCAATAAAGGGGAGTTTTCATTTGGAGACACTGAACCTCAGCCTTTGATAAGACCGGGAAATAAAAAGCATGTCATAGATAGAATGCTTCCAAGCACTTCAATTATGAAAGGGTTTTGTAAAACCAAGTAAATATTAATGGGTTCTTAAATCACTTTTCTTCTAACCCATGCAATGATAGTGCAGAAACCTTTCAAATTCCTTTTCCTTGTACTTAAAAAAACAAAAGCTTGAACAGCTGATTAATTTTGCAAAAGCAATTTATCTCGCAATAACTGATCTGACAATATTGTGACTGGTAAAACAAGTCTTGCTTCATATTATGTGAGCAGTTAATATTTTCTATGACTCCTAGCAGGTTACATAGCCAAAAACAAGACTGATGTCTGAAATAATGCACATACTTACAATTAGTTTTCACTAAAATTCTTCTGCCTCTTGGTGCTTTCTCACCTGTGGTATTGATGGTGTTTTAAGCTGATTTGAATCCTGACAGAAACCATAAAGCAGCTGTTCCTCCATCCTTATTCCCATGTGTGGGATGAGCCAGTGCAGCACTGAGCAGGTCTACAAAACAAAGTGAAAATAGACCTCTTGTTAAACAAAATTTAAAATCCCAAAGCAGAAGGAAGCTAAATATTAGTGCTCTTTTATTAGAAGCCAAAAGTCTGGAGTATGTTGGCTCCCCAGCTGAAAACAGCTCAAACTCTCATTTCCAATGTGAGTCACCAACCATCAACCCACAACTGATCAGGCTTGGGAGAAAACTGCTCCTCCAGCATCTCATGGCTGTAAAGGCCTGTCACACAGAACTGAGGTGATTGCAAAGTGCCCTTTTTTGCAGCAATCCACAAAGCCAAGCAATCAATTTTCAGGAGTTTTACACCAAGTGTTACATAACTCACTTCTCAAATATAACTGCACTAAACCAATACATGCTGGACTTTGGGTTTCCATCTTGCATTACTATAAATTTCTCAGTGAGAGGCAGAACTTACCCTTCTACTTCACTACAGCTGACATCTGGCATTTTCAGAGAACCATAAGAGCTCTCTTTATGATACCTCAGTATGATGAGTTAAAATCAGTTTTGGAGAAGCAGGGAAATAATATAAAGCAGGGTATATTTTGTTAGCTAGGAAGAGAGAATGAAAGCACAAATGCAAAGCTTTTACAGTATGAACTTCATTTTGTATCACAATTTTTTAGAAAGGTGAATGCTAGAAGATCCAAAGGGGGTTTTTTTCTTCCATTGCATTGGGTTATCATCCAGTGCGTTTTCCCTTATGTGTGAAATCATTTTATCAATTCCTGAGCTGCTGTTTCAGACAAGCAGCAGCAGGAAGGGTTGTCTATAGATTGACACCTGTAAAAAAACAAGAAACTATTCAGCAGTGAAGGTGGATATTGCAGCTGGTGGGGGCTGTGTGCCTGGGCTGTGGTTACAGCAAGATGGGAAAGACCAAGCATAGCATGTCTCCTTGGGTCACTGCCATTCTGAGGTGACCAACTGAAGCCTGTCCTGGAGCTCAGAGACCTGAAGCAGAGTGTGTTTGCTGTTTTGGGGGCAATGGGCAAGCTCAAAGAGATCTGCTTCCTCAGGGTGAGGAACACTTGTACCCACAATTTGTACTCACAAGAGCCACGTGGGCAGCAAGGCACAGGCTCTGCCTTTAGTAGGACACTGTTTCTCTTATGAGTCTGTGAATAATACTCAGCCATAAGATGCCTCAGGAGGGTTTGTTAAGAGAGCTGGGTGTTCTGACTCATGTGGAGGCCACCCAAACTCACAGAGCAAAGTGTGGAAGTTTCTCAACCTTCAAACCTCAAAATCATCTGCTTCCCTTTCACCAGAAGGAAAGATAACACAGGAACAGATACTGAAGGATAGGGCTGGCTTTCTGCCACCAGCTGCTTTAGCAAAAACATGGGAATTAAGTCAGGGGAGGTCTGTGCCAAGTCCCTTCTGGGCTTGCTCTTTCCTGTGATAGTTTCTATCTGCCTGTGGGAGCTGCTTCTCCACTGTGGGCAATGACAGGGATGTTTGCTGGGTCCAATGTTCCCATTCCCAATGTTCTGGTCTGGTTTGGGTGTGTAAACACCCACAAAAAGTACCATTGGCACAAATAGAACTATATAAAGGTGTCATTATTCACCAGAGACTCATGGAATCTGCATGGAAACTTGGTTTGGGTGCATGTTTGCCAAAAGATCAATTTCTAACTCCCCAAAAAGCAGGGGCATATTATCAAGAGGAAAGATTGCTTCTTTGAGCAACTTGGTCTAGTGGAAAGTCTCTGCCCATGGTAGCAGGGTTGGAACTAAATTAACATTAAGGTCAAACTACTCTTCTACCTAACTTGAACTCATATCTGACATCTTTCTATGACTTTTTAAACTGCTTGGACTGGCACATCCCCCTGATTTTTTGAGAGTAGTCAACCATCACCACCATCAAAAAAAAAGGGAAAAATTGGAACTGAAATAATTTATCTCATCATCTGGATTCTAGTTCATGCTGTGACACATGCTTAAGTTTTCTATAGGGAGACAAAAATGTAGTTGCAGAAAAAATAAATTCTGGAATTAACTGCTAGTCTGAGGCTCAGGGTGGGTTTGGAATGCAAGCTGAAGGTCCACTGACAGATTAAACAGAGAGCAGGTGTGAACAGTGGTATCACAGACACAGCAGGCTGCTATATCTGCATGTATCCAGGTAGTGCTTTCTTATCTTGGCTGTGTTTGCAAGGGGAAATACTTGTGTGGGTACCCAGCTCCAGAAGCAGCCACTGGCAATCAGAGGGAACAGCCACAGCTGCTTAGTTACCATTCTGCAGAAAGGGAGCCTCTGTGCCCTCTGCAAACCCACCTGAGTGCACAGTGCAGGGAGCAGCATGCCCAGGTCTTGTGCCTTGAAAAAGGAGCTTCCACATCTCCCTTGGGACCACAGAGCTCATCAAGACTCCTCAGCATCACACACCACAGCACTACACCCCAGACACCTTGGATGATTCAACTCTTTCTTGAAAGATCTGTTTGAGTTGAGAGAACACAGAACTAAAATTAGATTAAAATAAGGTCAGTTTGCTGGTATAAGGAGCATCTCTTAGCATGCTCCTGGTAATTTAGGCAGTCAAATATTTTGCTCCAGGTTTGGTGCAAATACTACTGGCATCCTCCTGCTTCCCTTCAGGCACTGCTAAGCCTTGTGGTAAAATTTCTCTGGGCAGCAATAAATTAAGAGAATCTGAAGTCAAGCCACCTAGACAGCTTAAATGCCAGATAAATCCTCTGGCTACTTTTAGCTGTGTCTTTTACCAAACTTCACATCCATTCATTTTTTATATCAGAAATTACTAGCCAGTCTTCTTGTTGAGGAATCCACTGAAAACTGCATTTTATTCCAGACAGTGTAACCTAAGCAGCTGCTCAGAGAGAACCCACAAGCCTACCCTACCTTTGTAGCTACCTTACCCTTATCTTTACATCCTCAGTAACAGCATCATCAACTCAGCTCTCTCTTCAGTCACTAAATCAGCACAAGAGGAGGTGTTGGGCACTTCTGGCTGTAATCTGTTCAAACAGCTGCTCTGAATTCCCTCTCGAGAAAACCAACCTATTTGATGAATCAGTTTCCCACACCAATTTGCTTTGTCAGATAACAGGCAGACCTGCAAGCTCCCAGCCTCACCTAGGCTGCCATCCTGCAGTCAGTCATTTCCAAATGCATGCAAAAAATAACCCACAACTGAAAAAATTTGTCACAAAAAGTGCTGAATTTGGTAATATCAACTGGGAAAGCATCCAGACATTTGCACATATGCATGCAAGCTTCAGCAGTGGAATGAATCATATATTGCACAGTATGAAAAATTAATAGGAGTAAAATATGATCTGGCTGAAAAACACTGAAAATCAAATGAAATATTTCAGATTTGAGATGGCTCTCACTGAGACCTTTTAGAAATACTGTATGTTGCTCAAACATAGACAGTGCTATTCTCTGCTACCTTCAAAGTCGTTCTTGAAGTTTTTTTAATAATTTACTGACCACAGTAACAACATGTTTCTTTCTTGGAGTGCTTACAGTTTAATGTGAAGGCCTTCAGAAGAAACAGAATGAGAAAAGAAACATACAAAGACCATTCATTTTTTTGTTTTCTGTGCTAAAGCTGGAACAGACTTCTTTTGTTTATTTTTTTTCCACCATACCGTATTTTTCAGAGATATTTTGCATTACATTAAAATCTATTACACAGCTTGCATTTCCAAAACAAAGATACAGCTCTCTCTTTTCTTAGAATTTTGAAAGAATGACTAGATGGAGTAGTTCACACATAGTTCTTTTCTTAGCTATTTTTGGCTATTTTCTGCAAAGTAGGAGCATTACCAAACGTTGTCCACATATTATATGGGCGCTTTTCCAGACCCAGACTACTGGCAGGACTTCCCTCACTTGCCTTGGCTTCAGCCACTTCTGTCACACCAAATTACACGCCTTTGAAGGAGAGATGGAAGGATTCAGGCACTGGGATTGCTACAGCAGCAAAAACATCTCCCATGGATCCATCTTATGTTGGCAAAAGAGCCCTGTAGCCAGCCCAGGTTACCACAGAGGGTTAAGCTTCCTCCAGGAGCTCTGGCAACACCACTCTGCTGGGTGAGGCGTTTGTGGCACAGCCCCTAATCCTGTTACCAGTGGGGTGGAGAGAATGTGGGACACAGAAATTACCATGTCAAGACTCCAGTTTCTGTCTCTTCAAATGATTAATCTAAAATGCTAATAAGAAAGATCTAAGATAATGTCTCTTCTAGCTGTTTTTCCCCTCCCTCCCAGTACATCCATAGACATAGCAGCAGTCTCATACCCCAGCTAGCTGTTTCTCTCACAAGCTCACTCCAGCTTGTTCCTACTCTCAGTGAGATCCATATATTAAGCATAAATTACACAAAGCAGCAGTTAATTGCCAGCTCCTGGATGTCCTGCCTCCCAATTTCATTGAATATCTCCCTTCTTATAAGACACAATTCATAGCAACATCTGGCTCACCTTTCTGCCTTCAGCTTCAGCTTTCTCTGCAGTTCACATATAAATCCCTAAATAAGTGCTTCCTTTGGGATTTTTTCTGCATGTTTCCCCTACAGATATAACACACAAATCATAGAAGGTAAAGATGACAAAAGCCTATAAGGTTGTCTGAAGCCATCTGTGATGGAGAATTGTCCCTCATTGAATATATTTTTTCACAAGTAATTTTAAATGCTTCAAGCAATAGAAAGCTAAACAATTTAATCTATAAGCAGTTCTGATTTGGACACAACTTTGCTTCATTCCATCCACTATTTCAGCCATTCTAGAGCCAACACTAGCATTTACATAATCTTCTTTAATATTTGTATAGTTAGATATATGCACAGTAGCATCTAAAATCAGTTTCTTGAAACATGCTGCTAAATTTGGATTCATTCCAGTACTTCTCAGACACTGATTATGTGCAGAGCAGAACTCTTCAAGGAATCAAGGAAAAATTGCCATTTAAATAATAAAAATCCTGTATGTATTTTCAATCAGGGTAGTTTAAAATATCACTGTTACTTCCAGAAGCTGTGTCAGAGAGCAGAGGCTGGCACCCATTTCCACTTTTTCTTTGAAGTCTGAAATGAGATCTTGTTTTGTACAGAGTATCCTAATTGCTATGTAGCTGTGTAAGAAGAACAAGTAGTGGATTTTTGAGGTGCTGGATGATATTCAAGGCTTTTGAATTAAAAAAAAAAAAAAAACAAACCAAGAGTAATACAAAAGGTTTCCAGATAGCATAAGTAAGATTGAATGCAGTTTACTCATCTGCAAGAATTTTATTTCAGAAAGTTTTTTCATATTTCTGTTGGATTCAAATAGTTTGGATATAAAGCTATATAAAGAGCAAACCTAAATCACTTGAGGCAATGTTTTCACTGGGCAATAAATAATGCCTAATGACAGATCATTGGTATTTTGAGAAATCAAAGGTATTTTTCAGAAAGCAAAATTATTTTGATATCTGAACTGTTTTATCTATCTAGCATTTACCTATTTTTTACATAGCTGATACTACTTTTGCTAAAACTACTAGAAAATCAGTAGATATTGGTGTCTCAATGAAGACTAACATTTGAAAATATATATATAAATATATAACAAGAAGTGATATATTTTTTACATACCCACTGACTTTGAAATTGTGTTTTAGGTGCAGTGGCATGAAAACTAATTTACTTAAGTACACTATGCTACCTATTCACTTACTTATGTTTCTGTGCAAAAATACTGTAATATCTCATTAGAGAGATATTTGTTGCTTTATCATCATTGACTTTATGCTCCCTTCATATCTTTCCATTTGGGTGATTTGATTTGCTCAGATAACCTACTGTCTTTTTAATAGGTTTAGGTAAATAGATCTTCCACAAATCTGTCCAAAATCCTGCAGAGGAAGATACATTGCTAATACACAGAGCGATGCCCTCTACAAAAGAAGAAACAACACGAAAGACATGTTAATCTTTAGCCTTGTAACCCAAATACCTTCATTGATAAAGGCTGTTACAGTCATTTGCCAGAAAGAAGAGAGTTGTCTGAGCACGTGGGTTTGTTCAGACTGGTTTTATTTGCTTTTCTTTAGAAATGTGACAGATCATGTTGAGCAAGACATTTGCATCTAATCTGCCCAGAGGTACTGTTGAGGGCATGCTCTAAAACACAGAAATACAGTAGAGTCTCTTGTAGCAGTGTTGACAGGAAGGTGTCAAAACTAGTCACACAAAATTACCTACCTCTTTGTAAATAAGAATTTTTTTTCCAAACTATTGCTACTAGTTTTAGTTATAAAAACAAATATATTTTCTGTAGCAATATTACAAATCTATATTTTGTGAATAACTATTTTTCTTCCTGCAAAAATAAAATAAACTGCACAATGTTGAAACAAAGGCAAAGGCTGGGAGATTCTTATGAAGAATATTTGTTTGTCTGCTGCACCTCCTGGAAAAAATTCTACTCTCAAATTACCAATGAAGGCAAACTAAGGCACTGAATTTTTGTAGTGCTAATTAAGAGAGATGGGAACAAGGTTGTCAGCTGGTACAAGTCCTCACTGTGCCATTTAAGCACACTCATAAGGAGGTAGATTTCATTTCAGACTGGCTCATCTGCTCAGCATGCGGTCTGCTCATCCCAGCCAGGTGTGAGAGGTTCCAGGTTGGGTCACTGGAGACAGTAACCTGTGCTGGGCAGGAGTGTTGATCTGCTGGAGGGTGGGAAGGCTCTGCAGAAGGATCTGGACAGGCTGAATGGCTGGGTTGAGGCCAGTGGTGGGAGGTCCCACCTGTGATCATCCCCCTGTACTCAGCACTGGTGGGGTCACACCTCCAGTCCTGTGTTCAGTTTTGGGTCCCTCACCACAAGAGAGACACGAGGGGCTGCAGCATGTCCAGAGAAGGGCAGTGGAGCTGGGGAAGGGTCTGGAGCACAAGTCCTAAAAGGGGGAGCTGGGGGTGTTTAGCCTGAAGAGAAGGATGCTCAGGGGGACCTTGTCACTCTCTATAACCACCTGAAAGGAGGGTGCAGCCAGGTGAGGGTCAGCCTCTTCTCCCAGGCAACCAGTGACAGGACAGGATGAAGTGGCCTCGAGTTGTGCCGGGGAGGTTCAGACTAGGTGTTAGGAAAAATTTCTTCACTGGAGGGCTTAACAACCCCTGGAGCAACCTGACCAGAGAAGTGATTTTATCACTATGCCTGGAGGTAAAGACATCTAGATGTGGCACTAGACATGGTCTAGTGGTGGAGTTGGCAGAGCTGGGTTTACAAGTGGACTTGATGCCCTAAAAATCTTATCCAACTTAAACAATTTTATGATTCTTTTCCTTTATTCTGTTCTTTCTTAATATTCTGCAATTCCCATTCCTCCATTAACTGTTAGAAGCATCCACTACCTAATTTCCATTTCAATCCAGCTGAGAATAGGTTTGTCTACAGTATTTTAATATAAAAGGAATATACACGGTGTTTATTTTGTTCTGGATGTAAGATTTGTTTATGTAGTTCAAATGTAAGATTCATTTATGTAGTTTAAGTATGAAAGCAAATAACTTTGCATGCTCATTCCTACACTCAAATCCATTATAGTATTTTTTTCCAAAGCAGTTTGTTAAATCTAACCACAAAACCATTAAACACAGGAGTTGGTCTGTTTCAAATTAAAGCAGCAGGTGAGCACATCACAGACAAAAGCAGTGTGGCATTTCCCAAAAGGGAGTATCATTGTCATGAAATAATAACAGAGCTACTGTATAGCTCAAGGAGATAAAAATGGAAGCAGATTTTTGCTTTGGTCTCACACCTAGAAACGGAGGCACCTCCTGGGAGAGAAATCATCATTAGGCTGGTAAAGTAATTGTCTGAAATTCAGAAAATGCCTTTTTTTATGGTTTGTAACCAGGACACTTTCCTAAAAGTTTAATTTCCTCAGTGCTGAGAAACTTTTTTGTGTCATGAATCATCAGATTCTTTTGAGCAATTATTTTTTTGTTTTTTAGAAAAATATTTATTTTTAGTTTTGGGGTTTTTGTTGGGTTTTTCTCCAAGAAAACATGAATGCAGAGAAAGAGGCTTATAGCCTAAGGTGGTGAAAGAATCTCTCATTACCACATGTTCACACAAAATCTGTCCACTTTGAATAATCTGAGGACCAAATTCAAGAGCAGAAGAAACACAAGGAAGGGGCTTAGGAGTGCCAGGAGCTTATCCCTGCCCAGATCACAGCCCACTCCCAGTAAAGGAATGGAGGGGGGACAGCTGGACCTTCCAGTGTGCAAATATGTTTCCTCATAAGGCAAATCTTTTAATGGTGTCTGCAGTGCAAACTGGTGTGGAGATGCCTGGCATTCAAACCCACCCAGCCCTCAGCAGCTCCTGCCCTGCAGAGAGGCTCAGCATCACTCTGTGTCTCTCAGCCTGGCTGCATTTTCTCAGTGCTGAGATTAATTCATCAAGCACAGTAGGACACTGTTGGGAGAAAGGGAAGAAGAAGCTGGCTGACCTCAGGCTGTGGCAAGGCATGCAGGAATCCATTGCCCAGAGCTGGAGTCACCTCAAAACACAATGTCTCTGTAATGTAACCCACCTCTTCCTGCCACCCTGCATGTCCTGAACTTCATTTCTGTACCTCTAGGTCCTTCTGTAGGCTTGCTTTAAAGGAACTTGGGGCCTGGTTTAGAGAAATCTCAGTTGGCTCACCTTCACTTAAATCACTTAAAGATTTCCTTCTTTAAGTGTAAAGCATTGAGATATTCAGTTGAGGAAACACAGTAAAAACAAAACATCATCCTTATCAGAGTGAAAACTACACCCATCACTGATGGATTTATTGTGATACTTGCTGATTCTCATAAACCTTAATTTCCCTTCCTAAAGAGTTCTGGCTTGGGCAGTTTCCAGCAAAGAGGCCTGTATTGTTATCTAGACCACAATCTGCCCTAAATTAATTTTTAAAGAGGTTTGGGGTATTTTCAGTATACATGATGTCGTGTACTTTGGAAATACTTGTGCATGACAGAATTTTTACAAGTTCATTGGAGTCTTTTAAAATTGTATTCTCTCTGTGACCCTGAAGTAATGTCTTTTTCACATGTCCTTTTCTGTATTTTTTAGGAGACCCTGAAAGCTTTTGACCGGGAAGTAAATGCATTTGTGGACTATATGTTTGGACCTCGAGGTAAGCTGCTCCACTTACAGCCCTTTAAGGAAATAATACTTCTGGAAATTACCACCCAAAAAACTTCTAATAAATTTGCTGTGTAATTTCTTATTGAAAAATGTAAACTAGGCAGAATCACAGTATTATCAGAAAGACAACAGTATTGCAGCAAATCTATCAATGCAATGGTTTGTGATTCCTTTGTTTCTGAGAATATCAGAGAAATTCAATTTTACATTCTAACGTGGAATAAAAATCCTGAAAGTCTACACCTTTCTGAAAGTGGAAGATCTCGTTTGGGACTGATTGTCATTCATAACCCAGTTTGCTTAGTCCAGCTACTTATTAAATTGCCTGCTTCAGAAGGATTCTTGGAGCAAAAATCCAAGAAGGATGCTTGGAGCAGGAATCCAAATTTTCAATGAACCAATAGATTGGGTGGGAGAACAGATACATCTTTTGACTTCCTATTATTGCTTTCTGGAACAGTTTGGATAAGAGTAACTTAAATAATTGTAGGCTGGAGGTGCCTCATTCTTTGTTAGGACTGAAACAAGTAAGTAAAAGAAAATCCAAACCTAAAGTAGGGCTGCAGGTGAGCATGAGGCATAGTCAGGGCTAAGAGAGCCAAGCAAATACAAGAAAGGGATGGGACAGGAGCTTAGGCAGGGCACAGTCTTCAGAGGTGGCCCCTGCAAGACCACCTTGCTGTTGATAGGGCCGGGTTTAATCTCAGGAACTGCCTTGCAAACTTTTACCCATGGTTAAATCCAGAGTGTTGCCTGTGGGGATGGATGCATGATTATGGATTCCCAATTTGTCACAGTAGTGTTCTCCATGTCACAGTTCTTACTTAATTGGAAGGAAAAAGGAAAGATGTTGTGTTCTTAAACACAAGAAATTCTAGTTTTTCTTAGCTAGATAGCTGGCTACAAAATCTTTTCCATTGTGACTACAGTAGATGTGAAGTTTGAAAGAAAGATTTCCAGTGAAGAAACACTGAACTGCAGCAGGAGTGGTTAAAGCAGAAGGTTTTATTAATGGGTTCTATAATAGAACATTTTAATATTAACAAAGAAATGTGATCAGAAGAATAAAATACTACTTTTTGGTGTTTTGTGGTTTTTTTTCCAAATGGACATGATGCCTTCTTTCATTCCTCTTTCCTTGTTGGTCCAGACAAATTATCTCAAGGAGATAATAATATCTCAATAATATCTCAAGCTATAGTTCTGTATAGCACAGAGACACCTTTAGGCTTTTAGAAAGCCCTTCAATTAAACAAGTATTATTTGTATTGCTTGCCAAGTACACCACCATCCTTCTCCAGACATCAGTGCTGAAGATAGCTTTGTTTGTCCATGCCTCTGCAGTGTGATCTTTAATTTAACTGATGGTATAATGACACAGTATCATGCATTTCCTGAATAGTACATCTCCCTGCAGTGTGTTCATCCACATAAATAATTCACATAAATAGTTCACATAAATAATTCACAATAAACTGCAATCAGTTTTAAATTGAATGACCCCACAGATTAATATCTAATGAATTTGAGAGCTTCTCCAAACATCTAAACCCACAAACCACTCCACCTCTTTATCTTTACTGATTTTCATCCACAGTACACACTTCATTCAGCATCAAGATGGATTAAAAGGATGGATAACAGCACTTTATTATTTTAAAAACCAATCCCCTATTTATTGTTTATCTTTTAGGTAGTAAATTCTGAAATACTTGTATCACTCTGCAGGTCTTTGTCATCATTACCAGATGTGTCTGAGGGCACTAGAGGAGACAGAAAGCCACACTCTGTTTCCCAGAGGCAATGTCTGTCCCACTGGGAGCACAGAGTTAACACAAGCTGCAGTACTGCCCAACTAGAATGAGGGACAGATTATCAGACATCTGAATTTGATTTGTAAATATTGGCCTGTTTTGTACCTTCATTCACTGCTATCAGCTGGGCTCTGTAGACAACTTTACCTCTGTGTTTGCTTTGGAACTAGCAGAGCAAGTCCTTTGGATCAGGGAACAGCTTCCTCCCCATTGGTTTCATCTCTTAATGAGGGGTGGACATAAAATTTGGTGTTGGTCCATATTGTTCTTATGCTCAAGGTAAATTGGGAACAAGTGAAATAGCAATTTTCTTCTGTAAGAGATAATTTTTCCAGGGTAACCCTTCATCTGCAGAGTATTGCTTGGTGTAATGCAAAATTAAGTAATACTGAATTGCGGGAACTAAATCTAGTTAGCTGGTTATTAGTTTTATCTGTGAAAGAAACAGAGGGGGTCAAGAGGAGATGTATTTTGTTAAAGTTATGGTAAAGAAAAAGCCACTTTTCCTTAACAGACTATGATCAGCAGCAAGGCACTGGGGCAAACCATGTATCCTCTGAACCTTAAAATGGTCTGAATCTACTCAGACACTGACTGGCCAAAGCTATAAGGAAACTTGAATCAAAGTGTTTCTAAACCTCATTGATAAAAGCCTGATATGTTTCAAGAGCCTGGGAGGCCTGCCACTCATTTAAAAGGAGCCAGGATTTCACCCCAAGGGTTTGGCACATCATGGGCAGTGACCGTGAATGAGCTTATTCACGGAGCGATCAGAGCTTGTGGGCGCCTGCTCCTCCCCCTGCTGTAGTCCAGTGCTTTCCCACTGGGACTTTATTCACTGCTTTGGTCTCAATTTCAGATGCTGGGCAAGTTCAATACTGCAAAAATAATCCTTTCTCCTATTGACAGTGTAACTTTATAGTACTTGAACACGGAGATTTAACTGTCGGTCAACAGAAATACGTTTCATCTCTCATTCTTCTGATAACTTCTTTTGAAATACATTCCCTTTCCTCCCCTTTCTTGACACATAAAAACCTCCCTCTGCTTGTCATTCAGGGATAAGTGGAAGTGGAAACAAAACAGTCACGTTCCTTGGCTGCCCTTTATAAACCACTTTCTGCCAGAAACTGTCTTGCTATTCAAGGTATTGAGGTCGTGGTGGGAAATATTCAGGAAGGGTACATGTTTTAACAATTTCTCCTGAAACTGGAATACTATAGAACTTAAAAATACTTGACATGCTGACCTGAGCAAGCACACAAGTTCTGCTTTTGTGCAGATCAGCCCACGTGCTGTGGCCACTCACAGCAGAACGAGAACTTTCTGAGGGGCAGAATTTATTCTGTGTAGTTTGATTTGTATTCTGAACTCTTCTGAGTGTTTTTCCTCTTTGAGCAAACGTGCAGTTTTGTTATCTACTGATGCCAATTTGCCTTTGCACATGTAACCTTTATGCACCAAGTGTTGCAATCCTCGGATGGGAGACCTTCCCCTACATAGCAGTCTTGCTGACATGACTGGTCTCTGCATCTTCATTGAGAATATCAATTAAATAAATTAAATCCTTATGCTCCTAAAACACACACTCCTAAGACATCAATGCTTAAGCACTCAACCTTTATCTATGACTCGTGTGCTATAAGGGAGCAGAATCACTTCTAAAATATTCATTCTAGTGCTTCACAGATGGGTTGTGAGCTTTAAGAGATTGTTGGAAGTGTTTTCTTCTCACACTGAGGTGATCCTGATAAGCACTGAGCATTGAAGACACACGACAATTGCTAACACACAACAAAGCAAGGCTGCCATAGACTGTGCTGTTGTGGCTGCTTTAATCCTGCACCTCTCTGCTCCTAGAGGTTTTTGGGAGTCCAAAAGGGAGAGTCAAAAGCAGGGGAGCATTGGGCTTGTGTGGCAGTGGTGGCCTGGTTGAAAGTTTTTCCTGCAAAAGGGCTGACAACCTTCATGGAATCCAAATTCAACAGATAAATGTTACAGCCACTGACATGGAATTGAGGGGGGAAGCAGAGGAAAAATGTAATGAGGAAGAAAGCTGGTGTTCAAAGCCTGGCTCATATGCAGGTTACTCTAACAATTGTAAAATTTCACTTTACATATACCTGTATGCATGTATTTCTGAGGAAGAAATTGCTGGAAATAATACAGTACAGCAAAATTACAATCAATTACTAAATGTTTGGGCACATTTACTTGGTGCATCATCCATTGCCCAGTCTTTTCCAATTTCAACACAGGCAGAAAAACAGTAAAATATATTTTCATGTACTGTGAATAGCTTTTCTATTACAATTTTAACACAAGCTTGACTTTTGTAAAAAAGCAATCTAAGTAATTTAAAACATTTTCCAAGGGCAAAAACATCTTTCTAAGAGCAGGAAGAACTACTTCCTGTGAGACCTGCACAGTGACTCCTCACTGACTTCTTTCTTCACTTACTCCATAAGGCATTCTGAACACTAGCTCTGATGCCCCACTGTTCTTTCCATAGGTTGAAGAATGTTGCTATGGAAAATTAATTTTAGATTTTGCTCCATCTTGGAAAAAGAAAAAAGAAAAAATAAAGCACACCCCTTTCACTCATGACATCCAGTTGCTCATATGAAAACAAAGTGGTGCCTCCAGCTTGGCATCTGGGATTAGGCTTTGCTCATATACACTGAACTATCTGATTACTGCCAATGGGATTACTTGTGTGAATAAGGCAAGCAGGATTTGACCTTAATATTTCATTTCAGCACCAGGCAAGTGGGACAGAAACTGTGAGAAAGCAAGCCCTTGCCCAGCCAAAAATCTTTGATAACCATCCAAGTAAATGTTTGCCCCTTGCTTTTCATATTTAGTATTTTGGAAAAGTCTTCCCCTTGCATGACCGTTTTCTAGTCAATGTTATATACCTTCCTACCTGTATGGCAAGTGCACAATTAAAATAACATGTGAGGCAGCAACATTGCATGCATACTTTGTATTTAACTCAATCTGCAAATTGCTGAGCAGATTAATATAGGATTTAAATAAATATTAAGTCAAAACATTAAATAAAAAAAAATAAAGCATGTAAGAATGGGTTTTTTCCTTTCATTTTCTCTTTACTATTAAAATTGGGTGATTTAGGTTACCTTAAATTATTAGGGAATTCCATGCACTTTTCAGCCCATATTCTCTGAGACTTAGCATGCAGTTTTGCTAAGTTGAAAGCAATGGATAGCTCTTGTGAGAAAAGAATGGCTGATTCCATCTCACACTTTTAGCAGATTCTTTTCATGATGTGTTCTGCCTTTTCTTACCATAGCTTTCTTAATTGCCACCTCTGCATGTTTCCTTTTTTAGATGCCAGGGTTAGAGGATGGTTCCTTCTGGACTCTTACCTTCCCACGTTTTTCCTTACTGGAGCATATCTACTCTGCATATGGCTGGGCAACAAGTTCATGAAGAACAGGCCTCCTTTCTCTCTCAGGCCTCACCTCATCGTGTATAACCTGGGCATCACCCTGCTCTCCTTCTACATGCTCATAGAGGTAAGTGCTCTGCAAGCAGCAGGGCTGAGGAAGGTGACCAAGATACAGCTTTTAGCAGAAATATCATTGTGACAGGTGGCTTTGCTAGGAAAGTTTAAATCTACAGGAAAATAATATTAAAAAGTCTCTTCTCATCTTAGACCTTGGCATGTTTTGATTGTCCTTCCTGAGCTACAGTCCACACCAAGGACAGCTCTTTGCTGCCAGCATAAATTTGAATCTGCAACAGCCACTCAGCTCAAATATGCCTATGCCTTGTCCTTCAGCACCCATGAAAATGCCATGGATTTGGTTTATTCCTATGACTGTCTGTAGAATGATTTTTCCAGGCCCGTGCTTAAACATTAATAAATTTATAGATGAGAGAAAGTACTGATTTATTTATGGTACTGGCAATATTTTTCTGCTCTTGGGACTAAGAAGCTTTGCTCATACAGTCTGACAGTAAAAGATAGATGTTAAAAACTTACCACTTCATGTATGGTTTTTCCATCTGCAGAGGAAAACAGAAGCCAAAATACACAATTTGGATATTATTTGGGAGCTGCCCATTCTCAGCCTTTTGATACCTGCAGTACTTTTAATATTAAGGGGTAACATGCATTAATTGACATTGCTCTGTTGTCTGCACAGCCTCACAGCATTTCTCAGTCCTGAGGTTCTCAGCCACAGTTTCCACCTTATTCTGTTGGTTGAACAAGAAACTTTTCAGAAGCCAAACATGACACCCAAAGACTTCAACTTTTAAACTAATTTGAACTAGACCAAGTGACTGGCCTGGTGAAATGGCTGAGGAGCAGTTCAGGTTCGTGCCTTTGTGCAAAGACTGATTGTGTTGCACAGAGTTTTTTCCTGGTCAATGCTCCAGCTGGCTTCAGAGGCTGCTCTGAGTGTCTGGGAGTGCAGGATAAGGTTTGAAGCAAAGGAGAAACCAGCACAATTGCTGGAAGGTTTGATGACTCCACAGTGGTTGTCTTCCAGAATTCAAATTAGTACTTTGATGTTTAAATCCCCATTTTGCTTGAAGGCATGCAGATAACCGGCTGCAGTAGCAGCACTCAGCAAAAGGAATTAACTGAATAGGAAACAATACTGCTGCCCCCTTTCCTTTTCAGTCTGATTTGGCCTGCCATAAGTAAATAAATGGAAGAACAAAGAAAATTTTAGCAGGTCTCATTGGCATGAATGGAACAAATTTTGGTTTAGCCATCTTCACATCCTGGTAGGAAGCATATTTAGCCACCTCCTGTTCAGCTGCCTTCCTGCTCCTTCCTTCCTGAGGCTAAGTTTGCTGCAGACAGTCACTGAGTTGTGTGAGTTCTCAGATTAGTCCCTCCTTGAGACCCTGATTCTAAGGCTGGGGGCTGCTGATTTACACCTCCCAGATGGGCATGGCTGGCAGTGCCAGCTCACAGCTCCACATTCTGCAAATTTGGGAACCCAGGGAGCATGAAGGCAGATCTGCACTGCCAGCTGTTCTACTGCAGATTTCACTCAGTTCTGGACTGCCAGCCAGGCTGGTTTTACACTGTACAAAACACACTTCCATAATACTGGCTCGGTATTTCCTCTTAGTCTGCTTCCCTGGTTCCTATCACAGCTTCTCCTGCAAAGGAGCAGAATGAAGGTTAATACTTGCAATCCTGCCTGAGGTAGCTTGCACATCCCTGCTGAAGAAAGGTAAATGTGAGAGAAGAAATCATCTTCAGTACCAAATCATGTCATGGTGATTCAATATTTCAAAATGTCTTATTTCCAAAGCTTCTCTCTATGTTCCTTATTCTCTCAGTCTCTTGTGGACAGTAAGCTCTTTAAGGCAAGAGTTACCTATATTTAGCACATTCTGCACAGTGGTTCCTTATGTAAACACAGCTGATCCTTCCAGTGATCCGGGATCAATTCCTGGTTAGATACATCTCCAACAGTTGTTTTATTCCTCCATCCTCTCACTGCATCTAAATCCCTCTGGTCTCTCTTTTGGGGATAAATCACAAAATAAGAAGAGAAAAAATTCATTTCCCCACCACCCACACCCCACAAAAGAAAGCCCCATAACCAACCATCTTTCTCTGTTTTGTTTATAAGGTGCCACACATCATTTCTTGCCATAGCTCCAGAATGTAAGGGTTGCTTCTTAGGCATTCAAAAAGGAAAAAGTATCTCGTTCACAAGAAAGGGTCTATCTCCAAGTACAGCTTGTCCCACATGATGGATTTAATGAGAAACATAGTAAACCTGCTGATGGGGGTAGCTGTGCTTCAATTCTTCATCTCCTCACCCTCATCTCCTGACTAGTTATAGCTGGCCCTTCATGACAGTTGATTTGTGCAAGCTCAAGGCAAGAAGAAGAAGGTTACAGCAAGGAGTCATAACAAAAGGGCTGTTTTTAAATCTCCAAGGGCAGATTCCTCTTTTGAGCCAGAGCTCCATGCACTGCACCGTGGGCATGAAGTATCTGGGAGCGGATTTTATCTCTGAGCTTTGAGGTCAAGCAATGCCCAAAGTACTTGGAGGAACAGGGCCAGGACAACTCTGAGATGTGCCATTAGCATAAGGTCGGATACCCCTACAATTCCCGAAGGACAAGGTCTAAAGATAACAGCTCTGCCCAGCTGCCCTCATCCCACTGAGATGTCTCAAAATGTTTGAGTCAACAAAGAGTTGCATGTCTCTGATGGCCTCCCAGAAGGGCAGCTTGTTGGGCCTTTGTTTAGAGTTCTGAGTTGGGTAGATAGATTTTTCTGAAGTTGTCAGAGACACTTACCTTCCCCAGTTGAGTACAATAGATAAGTTGGCTCTTGGGTTTGGAGCATGTTTTTTTTAAGTACCTGAAGCTTAGGCAAAGGTCCTGTGTTTAAGGTGGGCAGGCTGCAGGTGGACTGCTGAGGAGGCAAAAGACAATTCCTTCCACCATTGCTGCTACCAAAGAAACCCATGTCAAAGTTTGTTCGTGTTACTTACTTTTCTGTACCAGTAAGTGCTCATAGACCCAGATCAACTCTACTGATCCAAAATTTCTCCAATATTGTCAAATTCTGTATGAGGAAAAACAGCCAGCATCCTTTTACTTTAACAAAAATCAAAACTTTCAACAATTGCCTTAAGAAATAAGTGCCTTTTCTCTGCACAAATATTTGCCTAAGGTGCTAAAATTACCAACCATGAGCAGTAAACCAGCTTGCTGTGAAAAAACATCCCATCTGTGCGTATTTTTAAAATTATTTCATGTGCTTTCAAACCACACTTCAGGGATGCAGCCTGAGGCACTAGAGGCCAAACTGTCACAAGTACAGTGAAAAATTAAAACTGGAAACACAGAAGGCTGGTGCTGATCTCTGACTTCTGAAATTACTCAGGTGAAGATACTCTCTCTCTCACTAATAGGAAGAGACATAATCTCTGCCACAGTCCTAGGCTGCTTTCCCCAGCAATAAGTATCACCTCTGCCCTATTTAAATCAAATCTCAGCTGGTCATCAAGGTCTCACCCAAGTCCTTCTGTTGATCAGGGTCTGAGAAAACCAGGACACCAGCACCATTTGGGCCAGATTAAACAGGAGATCTAGAGATAGTGTCATTAGCAGAGGGGTGGCGTGATGTCTCAAGCTGCCTGTATCCCCAGGTAGCTTCTCAGACTTATTACAAATCCATGGGATTTGTAAGCAAGCAACCACATCCGTGTGGGGAAGCAGGACTTGCATGTGAGGACCCCTCATTTCAGAGCAAAGGGAAAAGAGCAGAACTCACAAGTATTGCCAGCCCAGTGCATTAGCCTTTCTAGAGGAGGCAGGAAAAAAGTCTTCTACCTTGCAGGATTAACTAAAATAAAAAACAGTAAATCAACTGCACTTTAACTGTTTCTAGGAACTGAAAATTCATACCACATTAAGTACAGTTTCTGAATTATAGCCATAACTTGCATAACTATTCATAGATGCCAAGATGGTGTGAGGATTCCAAGGAGTGCCAGAACAATCAGGGCTATCAGCCACCACTTTTAGCCCTTCTCCCTGCAATTGAGATTATATCTCTTGTATTACTGAAAGGTATAATGCCTAAATTAGGCATAACAGGCCAAAACAAAAGGAACAATTGAAAAATAGAAGGAGCACTTAAACTCTGCTTTATTCCATCATTATGATGGCTCACATTAGAAAGATTTACTTCCTATCTGTGCATGTGTTAAAAGGATGGACCCTGTGTAGCACAAGTTCTAAGTAAAGTGCAGACAATGGGGAAAAGTGGAAAAGATCCAAACTACTTGGAACTCTCCTGGAATTTTACTGTAGAAATCCAGCTTCAATATAATCTTGCTTTTGATGTTCATTTTCTTAATCTTTTTTTTTTTTGTAAGATTGTGATAAATTACTGTTTACTCCTTCATTAATTGTCCAGAGGTTAACAAATGTAAATTAAGTACAGAAATAGGGAAAGATTGTAGTTCCTTTGAAGCAATTATTTAGTACTGAAAGACTGTTTGTACCTTAGGGCACCAAGAGAAAAATAACAAAGTGAGAAACCAGAAGAGATCAGGGATGCTTCTCTGTGATTTGAAGAAAAGGAGAAGAGGGAAAAAGAAAAACCTAGAGAGCAAAAGTCACCAAGAGTGCATTGTAAAGCAGTGAAATGTAAGGACAAGAGCAAACAGCTCTTCTGATCGAGTCAGGACTTTGGTGAATGGAGTTAAATTACCAGGTGTTCTTCTGCCTTAATCAAATAGCTTCTTTGGAGAGCTGAGGAGCTGACTTTGCTGTCCTTGCCTGCTGTTATTCCAGCTGGGCATGTTGTCCTCACATCTCAGTTTTCATCCTCTGTGCTCTCCTTGTCTTTCATGCTGACCTTTCTGAGCTCTGCATTTCAGTAGAACATTTAACCTGATCATCAAAAAGGGCAGTGCTCTGGATCTCTCGTGCACATTTGAGCAGAATTCAGCAGAACCTTATTGGAAATCAAGAATAAAGCTTCATATTATGAGGTTTTCCACATGTGCACACCTTCTAATACCACCACTGGTACCACAAAATATGATAGGGGAGTTATTCAGAACAGATGTAATCAAAGACTCATGGAAAATAAGCCTAGACAGGATTTCTTTTAACCTATCCTGCTGTCCCAGACAACAGCAATATTCAAAGTAATTATCATTCATAGCTAATTTCAAATAATTTTGAAGTCATTGGTTCACTAATCTTTCTATCAGGCTCCCATTTACTTAAGGAGTATTAAATAAACTGGCTGGTAATTTCTCAACAATATGGCTTTAAATTTTAAAGACTTTCTGTTGATAAAAATATTCAAATAATTATCTAAACTTCACTTGGAAAGCGACTCTTATTTTTTTTGTCACCATGCTATGAATTTTCTGACCTAAAAACAGGAAGAAAGCATTGAACCACATATTTCATCCACCCTGAAATAATCAGTATCCTTTTAGCTACAGTGCTCCAGTTGGAGGAGACATCCAACTTAGGGTCCAGCTATATGTGCTGTGGGTCAGGATAGCAAACTGCAGTTGGTATATTAAAGAATTAGACAATCTTTTTGGGGAGACACCATGAATGCAATTTTTTGACTTCTAACCAAGTACATGGAGAGCAGGAGAGCCTCACCAAGCAGTAGCCCAAAGCACACTTTTCACAGTTGTATCCCCATGAAAAATATCTCAAATGCACCATGAAAAAGGAACAACAATATTTCCCCTGTGATAAATCTTGTGGGATGTTTCCCATTCAGCACCAGGATTTGTTTGACACAGCATCACCACTAAGTTTTTACATTTGGGGAAGCCATGGCATTGACCAAGTCACAAGGCTGGGACATCCTGGAATCTCCCAGTCCTGGGCTGAATCATCAAGCCCACACTGCTTCCCTAGAGGGTTTATAGTCGTGCCAGACTGCAGCTTATCTGAGATCTTTGAGGCACAAAGGCATCAATCTGGAAACACAGGCTGTTCTGTACCTTAGTTATCCATCTAAAATCTAGGATTGTGCCACAATTCTTGGAATCTTGTCTAAAGATAGGCAACTTCTATGGAGAGATATTTTTAACAGATGCTATTTGCAGATGATTTTACAATTTAATGTTTTAGCCAAAAAAACCCCTAAAAAACAAAACAAACAAACAAACAAACAAACAAAAAAAACCCTTAAAGCTTTCTATGTATTTTTTTAAGATTGATTTAATGACAAGTCGAAGATGATTCATGGCGTTTTCCTCTTTCCATTGGGTTATCATGTAAAAGTGTGATGCTCTCAGTAGCCTTATGATGTGCTTCACCCCAGCCTCTTGGGTATAGCAAGACAGTTCAGATGTTGCATGCTTGTGGAAGTAGGTCATGTTACAGGCAAGGAGCTGATTTCTCCCTTTAAAAACAAAAAAACAAAAAAAAACCAAAAAAAAAAGGAAAAATATGTGTGATTATTAGTATCTGGTCTCTGTTTTTAGATGCTGATGATCTTCTCAGGCATTCCTTTCTAAAATGCATTTAAGTTAAAAAAGAAAATGTAATTTCTCTTTCCTTCCTGAAACAGTGCCCTGAGTGAATCCTTTTCCTTGGGATGTGGCCATCAGGTAGCTCTTTTAGGACTATTTTGTCCAAGCTTCAGGAAGGAACTGCCATTCACAAGAAGAAACTAAAGTCTCCAGTGGCCCAGGGAAATAGGAGACTCACAGCACTGAAAGTTAAGCCCTTTTGTGCTATATGGGTAGATTAGTCTCCTTTACTTATTCTAGTGAGATTTCAGTTGCTTGAGAATAGTGGTCATATTAAGTTGTTTTAATTGGTCTGAGGGCTGGAGTACCTTAGAAAATCCAGTGAAACATCACACCCATAATAACATCTTGCTCTGTTTTTTTCACAAGAGCACTCGTGCTCACACTCCTGCTCTGAAGTTTTAAGATGAATCTTAATTACTTGCATAGTAACTCCATTATTAGTTTTTAGCTTTCCTTCTTAGCTGTTTCTGTGTAGACAGATCATGTACTGGATAGACCATTTCTGTTGGAAGGGATGCACAGCACTCACCTAATCCAACTGCCTGACTGTTTCAGGGCTGACCAAAAGTCAAAGCATGCTGTTAAGGGCACTGACCAATTGCCTCAAACACTGACAGGCTGGAAGCATCAGTCATCTCTCTAGTAGCTTTTTCCAGGGTTTCACCACCCTCTCGGCAAAGAATTGCTTCCTAATGCCCAGTCTAAATCTCCCTTGTGCAGCCTGGAACTGTTCCCACACATCCTATCATTGAATCCCAGGGAGCAGAGCTCAGCACCTCCCTCCCCCTTCCCCTCCTCAGGAAGCTGCAGAGAACAATGAGGTTCAGCTTCCTCCTCTCAAGTCAGACAAGCCCAAAGTCCTCAGCTGCTCCTCACAGGACTTGCTTCCAGCCCTGTCACCACCTTTGTTCTCCTCCTCTGTATGTTCAGGGACCTTCAGAATCCTCTCAGATGGTGGCCCCAGACCTGCACACGGTGCTCAGGGTGAGGCTGCTGCAGTGGATGTTGATCCCCTCTCATGGCTGGTTCTGCTGTGCTGGATGCACCCCAGGATGAGGTTTGCCCTGGGGGCTGCCAGGGCACATGATGGCTCACAGGGAGCTGCTGCCAGCCAGCACCCTCAGATCCCTTTCCACAGGCTGCAATCCAGCCATTCCTCCCAGCTCATACTTGTGCCCATGTACTCCATCCCAGGAGCCAGAGCCAGCACTTGGACTTTAACAAAGTTCATCCCACTGATGACTGCCCAGGGCTCCACTCCATCTCTCTGCAAGGACTCTGTCCCTCAAGAGGGTCAGCAGCACCTCCCTGTTTCATATGACCAGCAAACCTGTTAATGGGGCAATCTGTGCCTCCAGATCACTGAGAGGTATTTTGGACAGCACTGGCCCTAGAACTGAGGAACACTGAGATTCTGAGGAACACTGCTTGTGACCAGTTACAGCCAGATGCAGCCCAATGCTGATATCTCATCCTCTGCCTTCCTCCTGCCCTGGGACAAGGGGAATACCTTATTGCTTCTAGGCATTTCCTCTCTGAGAAAGTCCATCCACAAACAGAGATTTTTCTACAGCTCAAAGAGCACAGAGAACCTGCAATCAGTAGAAATGGCAATGTCCATTCAGAAAATCACATCACTTTCCTTTCTAGCCTGTCTATAGGGAATAGATGAAAAACAAGCTATGGCTGTGAGATTTTTGAAGTTGAAAGCTTGAAATGAGCAGGACACAGGCCCTTGGGTGAGGCTCTTAGAGCTTAGGGTGCTACTTGGTGAGGTGGGAGGATTGCATCATCTTTTGGTACGTGCTGCCCACCCCTGAAACTTCTGACAAAGGAACCAACTTTCAATTCTGAACATTTTGATTCCCCATTTACAAAAGTAAGGCAGGGCTTGGACTGATGTGGAAAACAACTCTACGAATTCTTATGCTGTACTTGAGTAGATGAATAGAAGCCATTTATCAGTGTAAAAACAGGAATCTGTTAAGAACAACATTAGGGCAAACAGCAAAATATGAAAATCTACTAATTAATAGGATGTTGCTACTTAGCAGAATTTTTTTCACAAGGCAGCACTTTGCTCTTTTGCATGATCCGTTTTTCCAAATAGCTTTGAACAATACTGGTTTTAATATTATTTTCAGGATAGGCTACCAAGAATGCAAAGAATTCAAATAATTGTTTTCTAGGGGAAGAGAATTTCTGTTTTGAAAGAGAAAGGGGGATTTCTCATCTCTTTGATAGATCCTGCACTTGCACCATCTCTGAGTAATTAATAACAGCATCAGCTCTGCAGAGACTGCTCAGTGTACAAAAGGGAACATGACTGGAACAGAACAAATAATGTATAGATTTGGTATCAGAAAAAAAGAGACCTGCTACCAAAATGTCTTGTGTCAAGGTGCTAGAGCCAACAGGAAAATCATTGCCTAGGATCACCAGGATCTCTTAAAAATTACTCTCTGCTTTCAAAATTTCCCCACTAACTTTTTTTTTCTTTTTTTTTTTTAATTAAGAAGTTAGCCAGAAGTCTTGAAAATTATCTTGCAAAGCAGAGGAGTCAAAACACAAAGTGAATTTTTCTTAAAGGAGACACAGTAGTCTGCAAGGCACTTACAACAAAGAATAGAAATGTTGAGCTACAGAAAAGCTGATGTGAAAGACTGAGGTTAAAAAAAAGTCAAAAAAGATCTCCAGTCCAAGCTGCTGGCTTTTGAAATGCAGACACAAACCAAGTGTTTACTTCTGCCAAGTAAAATGACTGGGGAATAAGCAAGTAGAATGATCTGAAAAATCTGGCATTTTTTAAATCATGGAAGAATGAACAAAAGAAATTAAATAAAACCATGGAGTCAGACAGAGTGGTATTCTCACCTAAAGCTTACTTTTCTGTAGTGGCAGGCAACTTCTGGAGAGGTATCTAACATTTTGCAAATAATCACTTTCTTTTTCCTAGCATTTATATGGCCCCTAACAACGTACAGATTTCCTCCACAGCTTTCCAATCACACCAGTTATCCTGAGCCCATTTGTGTGAGAACTTAGGACTTGGACATTTTCCATGCTTTTGTAAGTAGTCAGTGATACTGCTTGCAAACCTGCTGACTACACCAATTTTTGGCAGATATGTGTTTTAAGGTCACTTAACAAATCACTGGCAAAGGTATAATCAAAACCAGGTTTAATATAGAAGTGAAAGCACAACAAAGTTCTTTGGCAAGGTGTCACTCTACCACATATCAGATAGTTAAAAAAAAGCAAACAAAAATCCAGTATCAGTCAATCCAGACCAAAAATATCCCCAAAGTATCTCCATGGATGACTGCAGCTCCTGGCATGTGGTGAGACACCACCTTCTTTCCTCAGGGCTTTACCCAGGACCTGCTGGGCAATCAACCAGCCCTCACTCCTGACCTTTGTTACACAAGGAGACAACACACAAAAGAGAATTTTTAAAAAATCAATCCACTGTAATCATATACAAATTGGAACAGTTGTAAAATAGACTAATCAAAATATTGAAGATCTTACATTTTCCTCACAGATTTCTGTGAACCAACATTTTACCTACTGCAGCAGAAAATTTTGAGGTTGAATTTCTTCAGCAAAGCAGAAAAATGAGTTGGTTGTAAAGAAACGTGTTTGTTTCAATTGTTAAGTATCAGTTATCTATAAAACACTAATTTACTGTATTGTCATCTCTGTATTCAATTTCTATGGGCTATTTTGGCCACCTAAAACAGCTAAGTTCACATTACAGGGACAGTCATGGAATTTGAATGCAGAAGAGAAACAGTAGAAGACCCTGCTTTTCCACATTTCAAAGCATTTCAATGGGAATTTACAGAAAGCATTCTAGGCTACTTTCTAATCCTCCAGATTTTATCAATAATAAGTTTTTAATGTATTTACTCTAGGAATTAATTCACTTTGATCGCTGAGAATGCCTCTGCTTCACTTTTGTATGGTCTGTAACACATTCAACACAGGACAGTTCTTTCCAGTGTGAACTAGAGGGAAAAGTCATCCCTTCTGTGCTGACATGTATCATCCCTGTGAATGTAGCTTCAGTTCTGAAAGCAGCCCACTGCTCTCAGCATCTTGCAATTATGCTTACAGCATAACACTTGAGTGCCTTTCTCCCACTCTCGCTCTCTGCAGTTGTGTAGAGGGTGAGAAAGACCCCAGAACATGCTCAGTTTGTCCCCAAACCCACTTGGCACTTATTTGAGAATAAACAAGATCATTTCAAAATTCAATGGATTCTACGTGGCTTTTATAAGCAGGAGATGATGCTCCCTATCCACAAGGGCTGCTGAGTGCTTTAGGTGGCTGTTAATACAAAAATATTCCATATTGAAAACTACCATATGGTTTTCTAGAAACCTGCTTCATCCCTGTGTGGCACTCTGATATTTCATTGCTTCCCTGTGTGACATGTGCAGAACCTAAGAAATTGTGTTCTTATTCATGCCTCCATTCAGCACCGTGGCTGCTCTCCTTCGCTTCCTCCAGCGTTTAACAGTGTAGGATAAAGAGATGTGTATGGCATTAGGAATTATTTCTCCCATTGCACTACTTTGCATTTGCCTTCTGTTTGCTTGGCAAACAGGGAATTTTTCTCAAGGACAGCTTTACATGAGTAGCTGAGTTAAGCTCTGTTCATACTGCTTCAGGACAAAGATACAATATTCCAGTGTTTGCTTTGGAGATGCATTAAATGATGAGAGATTTTAATGGATGCCTTGAAGCTCTAAAGCTAGAAAAAGAGAATAAATGCATCATTTCATATCTCCACTTAACCCATGCCTTTCTCCTTTCAAAATGCAAGATATTAGCAAGTTGTCTGGTTCAAGAGCATCGGTTCATGGAAGGAGTGGGTACCCACCAATGAGGACTGAACAACTGCAGGGGGAAAAGCCATCCCATCTGTTCACAAATGCAATTCCTCTGTTTTCTGTTCCAGCTCATCCTTGCCACGTGGGAGGGCGGCTACAACTTGCAGTGCCAGAACCTCCACAGCGCAGGGGAGGCTGATATCCGGGTGAGAGACAAAAGCAGCTCAGCCTCAGCATCCTTTGTATTTTAACTGTCCCAAGATATAGCCTGAGCTCTGACAAAATACTCTAGAGGAGGATGTATTTCATTGCACTAAGTATCAAATTTAGATTTTTTTTTCAAAAGAAGGAGCTGGCAGAAAAATCTGTTCCATGTCAAGAAGGTGGTAGCACCCTTAAAATGAATAAAACAACCCCAAAATGAAACAAAAACCCACTCACAAAACTGCAAATTTGTAAAAAAACCAAAATAAAACAAAAAAACCCCCCAAAAATAGAAAACCCCTCCTTAAAGTTGATATTTCTTAAATTTTGATAATTATGTATTTACACAACTGTTTAAAAGATGTGCATTTTTTTACAAAACTGCTTCATTGAAAGCAAAATAAAATTGAAGACAGAGCTCGTGCTTCTCTCTTAATAGCATATTAATGCCTCTGGGAAGTTGGATACCTAGGGAGTGAAGAAGTACAGTAATATTTAAGCACTTGTATGGACAGATATTGATCTTCTGTTCCTTTGTTCTTGCTTGTACAGGTAGCCAAGGTGCTGTGGTGGTATTATTTTTCCAAAGTAATTGAATTCATGGACACTATCTTCTTTGTACTGAGGAAGAAAAGCAGTCAGATCACCTTCCTGCATGTGTATCACCATGCCACTATGTTTAACATTTGGTGGTGTGTTCTGAACTGGATACCTTGTGGGCAGAGTAAGTCTTTGTTTGCTTCATCACCCCGGGTCTAAGCCAGCTGCAGCTGGGGAGGAATCACATCCCCATGCAAAGGAATCATGTCACTGTGCAATATGAGGGCACCTTCAGGGTTCAGAGTCTTTCAGAACTGCTGGCCACCTGCAGAACACAGGAAAGTTAAAAGCATGGTTAAAAGTTCAGGCCAAAAGTACCTAAGTGTTAGGCCCTAGCTTTTTCACTTAGCTGCCACCAACTCATGTATTTACCTCTTCAAACCATTTTTAAGCATAACAGTACTGATGAACTCAGAAGAGCCATCACATACAATACCTACTCCAAAAGCAGATGCAGGAAGAAGTCATGACCCTGGTAAAGCCTTTATCAGTCATAACAAATTAAATCAATGGCCCTTCTACAGGCTCAACTCTTGTATGCATTAATCTCTGCTTTAGGAAGATACTTTACTTACATAGTCACTAATTAAATCACCACTTTGAGTTTGTTCTGTTTCATATGAGAATACATCCTCAGAAGGTTATAGTGCCTGTCATCATCTTCCCTGTTAGGAAGGGATCTATGATGCCACAGGCTGGTCACTTGGCATTTGCATAAGGAAAAGCAGAGAATTTACTTCAGCTGTCTCACAACAGGCACACTTTTCCAGGGCTTCACACGGCCAGAGGCTTCCTGTGGAACTGCTTTCAGAGTTGAGAAAAAGCCCAGTTTTCTTACAACCTATTAGAGGGAGTTGCCTGAGCCCATTGTAACATTTTGTAAAGAAACTTGTGCATGTCTTTTCCAGAATTAAAAGCAGAATTCATATTTGTTGGCACTTACTGCAGACAGCACAAAATCAAATTAGATCACTGTTAGAGGCAGAAGCAGGGATCAGAGATTTCATAGCAATTAGGAGCTATTTCTAGAGGTTTTAACAAATCATTGGGGGTTTGTGCTTTCTAATGCGTGGTCCCCACACTTTGCACTAGCACTGCACTACTGTAATTAAATCAGTAACTAAGTAATTAATCAATAGCAAAATCAGAACAACTGGTGAGTCCATCTTGTAGCTGTAGCACTGCCATCAAACACACAAGCACACAGCACAGTAATGCTGCTACTTCTCCACAGTCTACAAAGTACAGAGGATAATTAATTTCCTGTAGGACTGGTATCCACTAAGTGCAACTAATAAGAGCAGCAAGGTATTACCTGGAATGAAATTCTGTAAATGTGCATCTAGCAGAAGATATGATGAAGACAAGAGTGATGATCAAACACAGGCACAAAAGACTGGTTTAATTCAGACTAAAGCCCTTGGTACTGCATCAGAGACCAGGAGTACAGGTGTTTCCCAGGGCCCTAACCTGCATACAAGCAGCAAAGTTATCCACAGCAGTGTTTAAAGCTTACAGGAATAGTGGAAAGAGTCATAGCAAGAACTTTAGGAGAGGGGAAAAACAAATAGCCTGTAAACTACAGAATAGGAAAACGTGGAGGAGAAGGAAAAATATGAGATAAAAATACAATATTCAGTATGCAATAAACCCTCTAGGAAGTATCATTTGGTTTTTCAGCTTCCCCTAGGAGAGCACCTCTGCACATCTGGAATGTCTTGAGCAAGGAATAAACAGAAAGGAATACTTACCATATGCAAGAGATTCAATATAGAAGTTACATCACAAGCAACAATATTCTCTCTCACTTTTTACCAGTTGGACTTTAATTTATTTTTTCCTAATGGACTTTTATAGGTTTCTTTGGACCCACTTTGAATAGCTTTATCCATGTGCTCATGTATTCTTACTATGGACTGTCAGTCATCCCTTCCATGCGCAAATATCTCTGGTGGAAGAAATACCTCACTCAGGCACAACTGGTATGTATCTATTTCACTCTCATTTTTAACTACCAGAAGTCTTTCAAAATATGAGAGTACAAATGAACTATAGGTAAATATTGTCATTTACACAATTAAAGCAGTTAGAATTGAAGTGTAACAAAACTATCATACAGCATAAGTCACTAGCGCAGCTTGATAAAATTTAATAGAGGAAATTATGTTCAGAAGTGTTTTCTGTAGAAAACAAAAAGCAGAAACTCTTTCGTCCACAAAATTCTATTAGTTTTGAACCATTGCATAGAAAATGACTGCTCCTTAATTGTGGAAAAAACTTATTTAAAAGTCACCAAAAATGTCTGAGAGACAAGACAGATCTCCCCTGCTGGCCAAAACTGAGCCCATCAGCAAAGCCAGGGACACCTCTGTGATACCCTATTCAGTTAGGGGTGAAAAACATAGCACAGCAGCTGAGAGAAGGCAGGAAATGTGAGAGACAGCCCTGTAAATCCATGTCAGAGCAGAAGAGGGAATTAGCACCAAGGATTCCCCTGCAGCCTGTGGGGAAGATGCTGGTGAAGCTGTTTCCCTGCAGCCCACGGAGGGTCCATAGGGGAGCAGAGATCCACCTGCAGCCCATGGAGCACCCCGTGCTGCAGCAGTGGACATGGCTGCCCTGAAGGAGGATACACACAGGAGACACCCCACACTGAAGCAGGGAAAGAGTGTGAGGAGAAAGGAGCAGCAAAGCCAAAACCAACATGGGCTGACTATAAGCCCCATCCCCCTGCACCATATGGAAGAAAGTAGAAGAGTCAGAAGTGAAGTTGAACCTGAGAAGAAACAGGGGCTTAGGGGAAGGTTTTTTTTATTTCCTGCTATCCTTCTGTTTTATTAATTTGCAATACTTGAAATTAATCTTCCTCAAGTCTATTTTGCTTATAACAGTAATAGGTAAGTTTATCAATTACCCTCCCTACCTTTATCTCAATCCATAAATTCTTGTCATCTTATTTTCTTCCCCTACTTTACTGAGAAGAATGGAGAGTTGCTGGGTGGGCAGCTGGCAGCCAAGCCAGGTAAACTCACAAGACAGTGGTACAATTACAAAATACAAAATGATGTAAACAAACTTCAGGCAATACAGAAATTGACTGACTTCTAGAAGTCTATTCCACCAGATGCTGTACCTGAAGATCTGAGCCACATCAGAAGTTTCTATCAACAAGATATAAGGCTTGATATGAAATAAAGTTCCTTTTATTTTTTTTCTCTTAGGGTCTGCTTATATAATTTGGAAGTTCAGATGTTTTCAATGAGCTTTAAAATGCCTGTGTAGAAATTTGCTTAGAAAAAGCTGCTTGTCTGGCCCATCCCTGCAGGTGAAACACACTGTCCTGTTGGAAATGCACCTCAGTACACTGGATTGAGGGCACACTTATCTGGCTGAGGAGAATCAGGTGTACCAGTATGGGCTGTAGCTCACAGTTCTAAGTACAGACAAGTCTCTGATTTCTTGCCTGCCTCATTTTTGCTTCCTTTGTCCCCTCCTTAACTCCATTAATGCAAGTGATAGCCTATCTGAACTACTTGGACCTGAGTTTTGCATTCTATGGTCAGACTTCTAAAGCTGTTGCCAGGAATCTTCAGAGTTTCCTCCAGTTTCTGCTCAGTAACAGAGACAACAACTGTACCTGTCAAAAAGTCTGGAAGACAGAACAACACCTACTAAATCTGAGAGGAAAAAAAAGCTTCCCTTTTATCAACTAGGCCTATAAACTTACTTTTAGAAGCCTCTGACCCCTTAGGGTTTTACTTAATTTTACAAGAGCACCGTTTTAACTTAACCCTCACAATGCATTCAGAAGCTAGAAAGGGATAGTTTTCAAGAGTACTCAAACCTTCAAGGAACAGGACTAGGGGACACTGCTGTGTCTGATTTAGCTAGCACTGACCCTTTCTCAGCAAATAATCCAGCATTATCTTCTCTCCATAGATCCAGTTTCTGCTCACTATTGTGCACACACTCAGTGCAGCTGTGAAGCCATGTGGATTCCCATTAGGCTGCCTCATGTTCCAGTCCTCCTACATGGCCACTCTGGTCATCCTCTTCATCAACTTCTACATTAAGGTAAGCAGTCTTCTGAGAAATCTCTGACAAGGACAGGGAAAATACAAACTTTTTAGGCATAGAAGTCTGGGTAGACTCAGATGCAGAATGACCATAAGTGCTTAAAATATGTTAGTCTTAAAATATACACATCACTTAAGAATAACAGACATAGTCATGTCTGAGAGAGAGAAAGAGAGTAGTAGTGATGACCCTCTCATTGCAGCTCAACTCTTCTGCACTTGTATAACAGTCAGTACATAGGGGGTCTGAATTTGCTTGGGTGGGCAAATTTTTTAGTCTTTCTCCTCCTTAGAGGGGAAAAACAAAGAAAAAAGGAGCTCTGTCTTTGCCTTGTTTACTTCAACATCTCTTAGCAGGGAGCTCTCTAGCCACCTGAATACATAAAGCTTTTAGTGTACAAGGCTTGAAATCTCTTTAGATATTGAGAAATATTACAGTAAGGCTAATAAAGTGACATCACCCACAGCAGGGGAAAAACTACAGTACCCTTTATGCAGCCTGAAACAAATGCATACATCTACATCAAACAGCAGACAAGCTCCATTTACAGTTACCCATAAGCAGTGTTTTGGTGGGCACTAAATGAATCCAAGTGTTTACTTTGGATTTTGCTTCCATAGACGTACCGGAAAGCACCTTCAAGAACAGCTGTGAAGGAAACCCCTGTCACAACTGAAATCAAGAATGGTTTCCATAAGGACTACTTTGCTGCTGCCAATGGATTGCAGAATAATAAGAAGGCACAATAAGTATAGGATTTCCTATGGGCTTTTTTCTAAAGATAAAAAGAAGAAGAAAAAAAGACTGAATTACAAGCTTTAGCTTAAAACCTATTTGATTACATTTATCAGTTCTTTGTACCAGACACTTATTAATGTACTGCTATTTAGGTTTTAACAAAATGAATAGAATTACCTGTCTTGTCAAAGATCACCATCAGAACAAAGAAAGCCAAGATCTTTCTCATATGAAAAAGAAAACCTTTCTGATCTCTAATGCTGACATAAAAACGCCTTATGAAACACTTGATGGATAAAGCCATCAATGCCTTCAAAAGGTTAGGACTCTGTTCAGACTAACACAGTGAGCACTTTCTGTGCATGGAGAGGTCTTGAGGCAAGGCTTCACAGTGCACCCAGTACATCCAGCTAAGCTGTGGCTAAGGTCAGGGAAATAGAGGAGGAGTGGGGGAAAGGTGAGAATCCTGCATTTTCCATCACCATACCTCTCGTTTCTTCCTCTCAGCAATTCCCCAAAGCACACTCCTTCCCCATGGACACCAGCAAGGTACCCTTTGATGCTGTGGGAGCCCTGGGGAAGGAAGTGACAGAGGGCAGAGCCCAGGTGCACCATCCATAGTTTGCAGGCAGTTGTGCACCAGGCTCACTTGCTTTACAAGTGCAACCTGATTCAAATGCCAGAAAGGCTGGCAGGAGCTTTCTGTTTCAGGAGGATGGGCTGGTAGCCCCTGGCACTGCCCAGAATGGCATTCTGAGCACAGAGCAAAACAAGTCACTTTGGATGTGCTAATTAATAGGAGTTCTAGGTAAATGGATTTTGAAAGAAATAGGGTCTTAGCAATTTAAAGAAGATAAATCCATTGAGTGTAAATGTGTGCAAAGTTAATCCTATACAAGCACTGCTAATTCAAAGCAAACTGTCATGCCACATATAAAGAGACTGGAAGATGCAGAAAATTTGTGAAGTGAGTTCAGCAATGAGCAAAGCAGGTTATAGAGGAATTTCTGTGGCAAGTGGACCTTGCTCAGACTGTTCTCTGGCTAGAGAAACAGATGGGCCTGGGGCACAATCCTCTGGAGGGGAAACAAGGAGATATCTGCTGTCTGCAGGTGTAAAGTTGTGTCTCTCCCAAAAGTCCATCACTATCCTTGTTGCTTCAGTTCACTGCATTTACCCCCATCTAAATGTTTAGAAAGTAGGAATACCCAGGGTTAATTTTATGGGTCTGCCCTCACCCTTTTCTCATTTAGCCCACTAAATTTCCTCTACAAAAAATAGACACAGACTTTTTTCCTCACAGTGAAGTAGTTCTGATCTCTTCCATTTTCATGTATAAAATTCTCTTGACAAAAAAACTTTTGGAGTCACTCTAACCCAGCAAGTCCCTTGGACTAAAGCAGTTCTGTAAAGGAAACGTGTCCTCTCACTCCTGTCACCTTGCATAGTCCCAAGGCAGGAGGAAGACAAAACACACACCCAGCCAGCACAGAGGGCCCAAGCAGACACAGAGGGCTCACGTGTAGAGCAGGCTGGCCCAGATCCTGCTGTGCAGTTCTTTCCCACCTCTAGAGGGTCAGTTATCCCTTCCAGATATCCCCATTTAGGTGATCTGCCATCAGGAGCTCTTGGGGACTGAGTAAAGGCAGGAGGAAGGCTGGTCCCAGGGAGCAGCAGTATGGACACAGGACAGCCAGCTCACCAGGAGCAGACTGAGAGACCACAGCCACAAGGGCTCATGGATAGGAAGGAAAGGTGCTGAGGAAGTGGTGCAGTAGGGGAAGAAGAAAGATGGAGTTGTCCAGCAAAAGCAAGAGGAGAAAAATGGCATGAAGAAAGGTGTCCTGTGTCAGAGTTCTGCTTGACAGTGTGCTTGAAAGTCCCCATTGAATGCCACCTGTCTCCAGCTAGTCCCAACTCCATTGCAATGGGGACAAAACATTTCTGCTGCAGCAGAAAACTGAAATTCCTAAAATGCTACAGCAGAAGCAGTACCTCTTAGCAGCCTGACTGCTGAACTACATCACTGTGAACCAGATGTAAGAAATTATTGGGTTTGACTGAGGGCATTATATAGACCTGAGTAAAGGGAGAGCTTTGGAGCTCTGCAGAAATCAGCTTGATACTGGAAGCCAGAGCAGAGGAATTTGAAAGGACTGACAGGACAGTGAACAAGGCAATGAGCACCAGAAGGGCTGTGTGGCCCAGCATGGATTTTAGGCCGAGTGGAGTCCATAATCTTTTGATGGCAAAGAATGCATTTGACTATCAAGGTGGAAAGCGTCAGCTGTGCTAAGTGTTAAAGTTTACTACAGCAATCAAACCCATAGATATCATCTTTTGTTTAGTTGAAAACTCATTCAAAAGAAAAGGAAATAAATAAATGCCTTACTTGAAATTCAAAGGGCCGGGAAAAAAAAAAAAAAAGAAAAAGGAAAAAAAAAAAAAAAAAAAGAAAAAAAAAGAGATGGTCTCAGACCTTGCAGATCCAGATCAGCCAGGAAGGCTGGAATCAGGTATGTTTAAAATTCTTCAGATATGTCTTAACATCTTCAAAATGCTGCAACTTTGAAGAAAGAGAAGCATTGACTTTTTAAACTGATTTTCCTGTAATACCTAATACTGTAAATAAACAAATTTTACTATCAAGCTGTCTCCACTCCTCCTTAAGGTATCACGTTGAGCTGGTAACTGGTTACTTAAGGGTGCTTTTGTTCTCCAACTTTTAAAGCAGCATTTTAGGGCATTCACATGAGATTAAAAAACAAACTCCATAATTTTATACAAGATTTGCACTGGTGTTGGTGTAACACTCCCATGTAGTTTTTATGAGTTTCTACCTATAAAAACTTGGGCTTTTGAACAAAGGGAATATTGAAGCAACATGTTTGTTCAAAGCTTATACTTGCCCATCAAGTCCTCGTTTGATTACCAGATTGTTTTCAGTTGGAACAGTGATGGTAGAAAACAGGGGAGAGGCAATGGAGAAATCAAAATCTCAAAATCTCAAAAATAAAATTTCTTTGAGATGGAAAATACACAATAGCTCTCAGTTGTTCCTAGAAATATGTTTATTTTCCAGTGCATTACTCTCAGACACATTTCTACAGCTTACAGAAGCAGGACCTGTCCCTGTGTGCTCCAGCTGACCTCAGCACACCTTACTGATTGCAGGGTGGGCTTCCCAGGCCAGGGTAAACACACACAGCTCCTCTGCCCATTTCCAGCCACAGAGCACACCCTTTTCTCTGGCTTTAATGCAGCCTTGACATGAAGCTGTAGCCCTTGGATGGGCCACAGCACTGGATGGATGGGACCCACACACACTTCATCTTTGTTGCTCTGGCTCAGCAGTGTCAAGGAAACTGAACAGTTTGAAAATTGAGCTCTGTTTGCACTGAAAGGAAGAAAATAAATATCTGGATTAATAGCACTTGAAAAACCATGAAGGGCAAAAGAAACCTGCCAAGGCTACCTACCTTCCAAAAGGTAACTTTAGGATAACCCAATTACACATCTGTTGCAGAAACCAAATGGACTTGAGACCTAGAGGAGGTTTAAGCTCAAACACGTTTAAATGACCCAACAGTGCAGGAACTGGTATGAGATGGGCTGTCCAAGGTCAGAAAATGCCATTTCTGTCCCAGATGTGATCTCCAAACACTTCTACTACCTACAGATGGAAAGATCATTAGTAAAGTCCAAAGCTTTCAGTTTAGGCAGTTCACAGGTTATCAAGCTGTAACACACAGTTTCTCAAAAGCTAAAGCAGCATGACAACCCTTTCTGCTCTCCCATACCCATCATTAAACCAGCCTTTTGGGTTCAGATTTTCCAGTAAAACAGTTAATACTAAGTGTAGGTGCATATAACATTGTGGCCATTTTTACTAAGCAAGGAATCCTGATTTTTCCATTATCCATGCCTTCTGAAGTACTCAAAAATCACTTTCCAAGCTTTTATAGTTATAGGTTATGCAGAGATGCAACAATATGAGATTCAAAAATAAGATTGATACACTCTGTAAATTATCTAGCAAAGATACTTGGAAGAAAAGCATTCCTAACTTTTTACAGTTACAGGAGACACCAAAAGAGTCTTCTGCCAACACACATGAAGGGTGAAGAAATGCAGCAAAACAAGTGTTTCTACACATCTATTTCATAGTGCTGACAAAGCTTAAACGTTTAGCATCTTGAACTTAAAAGATAAATTAATCCATCAAAAACCTCAGCTACCCAAAAAAAAAAAAAACCCAAAAACAAAAAAACCAAAAAACAGCACCTTAAACACCGATCTCATCCTATTTCAGACCTTCCCTTTGGGCAGCAAACTGCTTGGAGATGCAGATGAGAGAGCCTAAATAGGCCAACACCCATGCCAACGGAGATGACGCGCCCCGAGGGTGCGAATTCCCAGCGCTGTTCCTGTGGCTTTGCAGATCCAGCGCACAGGAGCAGCCGCAGCGCGGGCAGCTCATCTCAATTCCTTATGTCTGCTTCACATCAAGCACCTTGGCAGCCAAGGTTCAATCATCATGTTTGGCCAGCTAGTGGGGAATAAAATCACAGAATATAGGCGTTTATGTGGGAGTTACTGGAAGGGTCACCTTGGAATTCAGGAGTGGGAGAACACAGAACAAGGCATCCCTTTACATTCTGGATCATAGGAAGCAACTGGGCAGTTCAAGCCTTATGATACTCCTACAGCCAGAAGCTCAGGTTACTACTCAGGTAGTGAAAGCCCCAAATGTAGGATCTGGCACATCCAGGCAACAGGACAGGGCAGGATCAGGTTGTTCAGGCTGATATCTTCAAGCCTGTTTTGGTTAATGGCACTGCTGGGATAATCCAAGCATACCATCACACCAGTGGGAGCAGAGCATGCTGAAATCTCTGCTGCACAGATGCAAAATTAGTTTTACCAGACCCAAGCACAGGTGCTCACAGAGGTTACAGCTACATCTCCCAAAAGTCACAGCTGCTTCAGCTGAGTGCTTTGAGAGCCTAGAATAAAACAGCAGCTGTAAGGACACTGAAGAGTATCAGGAGGATGCAGTGTAGCCAGGTCACTAGGGCCACCCTCAAAAACCAGCACAAGCCAGTGGATTTTAAATCAGCATTTCAGACCTTCACGTTAGGAATTGGAGGGGGTAGACCAGTAGATCTGACCTTTGGAAAGGGCAGGGTTGAATAGATATTTTCTTTTAAACCACTCCAGGAAGAAAGCACCAAGTGTGCCTTGATGTGCATGAACAAACTTCAGCTCATGCCAACCCTAGTCAGGACTACTTAAGATAAAGCAATGGCAACTGCAGCTTCTTGCTGTTCTCTGTGCTGGTGCTACCCTGTGTGACCTTCTCAGGCAGGAACAGCATCAGCCCTATTTCAGTTATGAAACAAACCCTGTCAGAGTTTGGGCTTTTGCTATGAAGATACATTTTGTGTGGGGGAGGGTTCCCTCAACTTTAACCCATACAGCAATCTGAGGTTGGATTTATAAGTTTAGGAAATAGAAACCCAAAGCCTGGAAACCTGCCCTGTTCTCACTAATTCATTAAGGTGCATTAGCACTAATGCTGGTTTTGCAAGAACACACTCTCTTGTGAACAGCAACTATAATCTGGGGAATTCTGTCAAGATCTGTCACAGCAGAGGACAATATTAAATAGCATGGGTTATCTGCTGCTTACTTTCCAGACACCTGTGATGCTGTTTTGTCTAACCCTAGCATTGTTCACTGTATTCTGAACTCTCCTTGGAGGCAAAAGTCACTAGCTGCAAAAATAATTTCTCCTGCTTCACATGCCATTTGCTGTTCAGTTCTCCAAATTTCTTGCCCTCCACAGTCTCCAGCTTGCCATCAGGCATCTCCCAACAGATCTCTCTTTGCAGCTCTGCAAGCCAGAATTGAGTGGAAATGGTGTCAAGCCAGCAGCTCCCACACTTATGTGCACACAGGAGAGGCTATTCCTAACACATCCCAAGTTAGGGGTATACAGGACTCTGGAGTGCTTTTCCAGACACTCTCAGTACATCAATTTGAAGGAAAGAGTGAGATTGTTACCCTATGCAAACGACTTTTTACTTTGAATCAATTGTTGAGTGCTTTTACACTTGATAAAAGGTGTCAGCAGAACAAAGTAAGGCAATATTTCAATTTATTTGATGGCTATATCATTATCTTAAGATCATTTTTTAAATTTCTTTTATATATAATGGACCTAATCTTGTGATTTTTCAGAGAAACTTGTTATCCACACAGGGGTCACAACTGGACCACTTAGCACTAGATATTCTTTTTAGGCAAAAAAAACCCCAGTTCAACATAATGCTTTTTCCTCCTCTTTTTTCTTTTCATTTAAAATAGACTAACATCCATCACAGAACCATCTTCTCTATGCTGCACGCAAAGTGCTCAAATGTCATGAGCAATAATGAATTCAGGGGTTTTCTAGTCAGAAGGAACAATCAAGACATTGTTTTCTTCTGCCTTCTTCACTGGGTGCTCATACTGCAGGGAAGAACAAAAAAAAAAAAAGGTAAGAGAAACATCACAAAAAACTTATACAAATATTGAAACTGCTCAAGATAAGAAAGTGCAAAGCTCCTGGAAGTATTTTTAGACTCTGCTCTTAATTCTCAAGCACCAAACCTGGAACAAGTGCTGCAAGATGAGCAGCTGCCATGACACAAGTGCTCCTTTCTCAGCCCTGCTGCTCTTCAAGTGTCCTTGTTCAGGAGCACCTGTGTCCCTCAGCAACTCATAATGCTCATAATGGAAACATTTCCCTTTGCAAAGGCTCAGGGTTCCAACTTTAACTTCTAAAATATACAAGCCATTGTTTTTCAGTATCTTTTCTAATATCCCAGGCCCACTCTACTGTGGTGACCCACATATTTGTTCATTCAACACTGGAAGCTTTCTCAACCCTGTGAAAAGCAGACATCCCACACATAGCAGTAATCCATCAGCCCTATTGCAGAAATGCTCAACTCTCAAAGCCATCATATCTGCACACAGACCTGGAACAGCAGCAGTTGCAAAAAATACACATCCATGTGATGGGGTGAGCCAGATGGAAACTAAGCATTGCATGACAGTTAGCAAAGTATTTGTCCTAATTTACAAATTAAAAACAGGGCATATAATAGTGATTAGACTCTGGAGAACTTAAGTTCAACAGAACATTTAACCAGGATGTAAGTTGAATAAAAGATACTACTTTTTAAAAATCACACTTGAATACATCAATGCTAGAAGGTACCAGACCTAAAGCAGCAGATGAGAAAAAGCATGCAAGGTGTTGTTAGACTGCAGAGCCCTTAGCCACAGGTTGTCATGATGCACAACTCCAAGGGCAAATGCATTGAGGGTCACAAACTACACAGAAACTGCCCCAGACTGTGAACACAGGAGAAACATCACCACCTGATGGCCCTTGTCTTTATCTTCTCCCCATGGCAAGTACTGTTTGACCTCTTTGCCTCAAAGACTTCTTTCTCAATGCTTCCAATGCATCAGGACCAGAAGTCCCACAAAGAACCAGCCCCACAAATCAGCCAAAGTCTTGCCCTTCCAGGACTTCAGTTTCATTTTCTCACTTCCAACACCAGTAGTCTGGGCAGAGCTCAGTCCCCCAATCCATAGGAACCTGCCTTTGTATCACACATACCATTGTGTTCTGGGCAGCATCAGCAAAACTCTTGGCTGTTTCACCCAGGGCTGAGTCAACAGATTCCACTCTGAAAGAAAAGTGATTTTAACTGGTTCTTTATGAAGCAGTTACAGGTGAAGCTTGAGCAGATATATTTGACACCAAAAATAAACCCAAGAATGGCAGGATTTTGCTCATCAGCATTTATGCCAACTGTGTCTTTTACACAGGAAATGATCACCTCTTTCTACCTCCTCTGACCCCTGGACACAGTCATGTTGAGAGGGTGCATTGCACATTTTTCCAGATCCCAGTACAGCTCTCCTGAACAAGGTTCCATTCTTGCACAACTTCCCAGAGTTCCCTCATTACATTCGAATTCCAATTGAAAACCCTCACAAGGCTGCAAAAGCTCAATCAGTGGACACCAAGTGAAGATGCCCTACTAGGTTAAGAATCTTTTCCCATCCATCAGCAAGAGTACCAAACCAGCCTAACCAGTGCCCTCTGTGACCATCAGAGGATTTGTGAGCATGCAGGACAGCTGGCAGAAACATACCTTTGCTTTTGCTCGTTGCAGAAAGTATTCAGTTTGAGCAGCTGCACATTCCAGAAATCCTAGGAAGATCCCCAAAGAAAACCCCTGTTACCTGGGAAGGAGCACCCTTTTGGGCTGGCACACAAGAAGCTGTACACACCAGTGCATCCTTTTCCATGGCTGCCAAAATTTGAGTTTCCTTCTCAAGGTTGGCAAGCTCTTCAACAACAATCTTCTGGAAGGTCTCAAATTTATTCAGCCTAGTGATGGAGAGCAGAAGCAATTTTGCCACTTCAGTGTGCAGTCACACATGGTGGACAACAACCCCTTCAGCACTAAACCTACCTTGAGGCAGAAGAAAGTGACACTGCTGAGCTACATGGGGCAGATTTGTTCATGGATATGTCTTGGAGCATGTGAATAGCTGCATCATAGTCACACTGCAGATAAATATGGCTCAATAGCCTGTCCCAAATAGCAGCCAGTAACAGGGGACTGGGACAGAGAATACAAATGAATTTCTAGCACAATACTTGCACTGCATGCACTCCCTGCCTGCAGGGAGCTCAGCAGAGATTTCCTTCCTGTGCTGAAGACCTCTTTAAGGTCCCTTCCAACCCAAACCATTCTATTACTCCATGTTGACACAGTCTCTATGGACTTTCCTGCCATGGATTTAATAAACAGTGTTGCCACAGGATGGCAGAAATTTCTAAACCTTAAGAAATGTTGTGGTTGCAACATCCTTATTGACTTTGCCACCATTCCCAGCTGCCACTGAGGTAGGGAAAATTTGGCATGGCCCTGCATCCACTATCCTGTGACCCTAGTTAGACCCAAGTTACTTATTTGGCAACCAAGCACTGAAGCCTCTCACTGCCATCTACCCATATCTTCCACCACAAAACATCACTTTTTTTTTTTTTTCCTTTTGGAACTCAAACTTCTCTGTGCACCTTAATGACAGCAAATTCTGCTCATAGAGGTCCCATTGATACCAAGGATTTTTCACTTTAAAGACTACTACCTCATACTACATTTGGTCCAAATCCTAAGAAGTCAATGTGTAATAGATACAGAGGACTGATAAACTTACAAGGACAGTATAAGATGTAAGTAAGTATCTCGCTTATACCAAGTTCATAAATATTTGAATTGATTTTTTTATCTTGCTCTTATCTAAGAAATTCAGGATCTGAGAGATCCCTTTTCTTCTCCACTTCATTAAGAAAGTCACAGCCTGGCTTCTTTCTTAAAAGACTTAGAAATAGAAGATACTAAGTTGATGACAACCAGAAGACAGTCCAAGGATTGCTCCATCAACTGCTTGTAACTCAAGATTGTTTTGCATGAATTAACCCATCCTCTCATCCTACAGGAAAATTAGGATTAATCACAGGAGTTATACTTCTGAAACTCTTGAAAAGAAAAAAAATTTAGAAGGACACATATAAGCTATTTTACCATACAAACCATAAGTGCAATAACAAACTGTCAGGTTGGCCTTCCCTATTAACCAAAATTGACACAAAACTGAAGCTGTTTTCAGCCAGCACCAGACCACTTACCTGCACTTGTGTATCTGGTTCAGCAGGGCAGACAATTTCTTCTCTGAAGATCTCAGGGCATCCTGTGTGTTGCTCTCAATCCTTTTGTACCGGGACTAGCCATGGAATGCAGAGTTAGGGATAGGCAATGGCCCAAGCCAAAACCTATGAGTCTAGCTTGCAAAACCTTCCCCTGGAAAACAAATTCCTCTGCAGGTTGCTATTCATCTTAGAAGAAACCATCTTAAATCAAATTTAATCTGCAGTAAGATGACACACATTGGTGCTGCAGGTATGATCTGATTTAATTCAGTCACAGTAGTTACATCAACAAGCCTTGATGCAACCCATGAGACTTTCAGGGCAGTGTTGTGTTAGGAAAAACCTGATTAAAATTTCCTTTTTGCCTTCCCTGTAACACTTCTCGGAATATACAAGTTCTGTAGAATACTTCTAAGAGCTCCAGACTAAGAGACACTGCTGCCAAAGCCCTACTCTTGAATACAAACTAAAGACAGGATATTTGCACCAACTCTCCCTGAGATAAAGAGGTAATTTCACATAACATGATCAATTGCCACACGTGTTGAAAGAAGTCACATTACCCAGAACAATTTCTTCAGTTGGCCAATAAAGCCTTCAAAGGCAAAAATCACTCCTGAATCACTCAGATCTTCATGAAGCATCTTGGAAAAGAACACATCATCTGTGCTAGCATCCATTTCCTGACCTAGGAGGAAGCATACGCCCAGTTAGCATCATGCTGGAAGAATTCTGGAATATAAACCTTCCTGCTGCTGAAGGGATTGACATCCATGTCAGCAACAACTTCTGTTTACAGAGCTGGAATTTGGGGCTGCTTCTTCTAGAGCTCACTAGCAGGAGGGAAACTGGCTCAAAAATCCCCAGAGAAATCAGCAGGGAAGGACAGGCACAGCAGAGCAACGAAGAGCTACTTACAGATACTAAGGCAAATGCACAGAAAAAAGGCAAAAAATTGTCAGGCCACCACCATTTTCTGTCTTCCACTTATGCATTGCAGGGAAAGCCTGGTCCTCTCGTGCTCGGAGCAAGCAGTATTTTGCAGTTACTTTGTTCATTACTTGTGTGGCTTTTTTTCTAGTTCCTGTGCTGGATGGTTTTTTAATAACTCTGGAAAAATCACTCTTCAGATAGACTAGAAAGTGTGGATGTCATGGAGCAGCTGACTAACTAGAACCTAAATTTCCTTATTCACACTTCTGTATCCACTGTCATTGGCAGTGCTGCAATACCGCCTGCTAATTTTGACTTTTGGAATTTGGAAAAGTTGGCCTCTCTACAAATACATCTCTTCAAGCTTCCATGTGACTATGATTTGTACCACAAGAAAAGAAAAGCTGAGAGCACTTAAGCACTTCACCTTAGTTATCAACCAGATTTTACCTTTCTGGATCTCTACTTTCTCTTCTACTGAATCAGAAATGTTCTTCGGTGCATGGTTAATCTCAGAAGGCAATTGAATTTTCTCCAAACTAGAAAACTTAGGCTTTTTTATGACGGTGCTACTCAATATATCTAGAAAGAGAACAGAAAATATTTCAGAAGAAATTTGTTATTTTGCAGTGCCTGCTCAAGGAGAAACCATCACTGGAATTACCAATGCTACAGAAGAAGAGGCAGGTTTATTTTATGGTCTGGCATCACATAGGACAGGATAAGACTCTGCCTGCAAGCATCTTCCCTTGCAAAAGCAGGGAACTAGTCTGCCTAGTGTTATAGAGGTATTTGGAAAGCTTCCATGTCTCCATCTTAAGGATAATTTCCTTTCTTGGCCTTCTATTCCCACCATAAAAAACCCCTGGTGTCCAGTTTCTGCCTGTTCCCGTTTCCAACCCAAGTTCTCAAACTGCTTATGAAGAAAATTTTGAGAAGAAAATAGAATCAATCCAAACAATTCAAATCAAAGCTGCAGCCTCTACTTTAAGGCAAGTTTGTTAAAAACCAAATAAAGTAGACCTCCATCCTTTTGTCTCACTGTGCACTTTTTCTGAACTCAGCAAGTTGTCTGTTTGACAAATCATCTCCCTGGAGTCTCCATGGGGCAGAATGCAAGGTGGTGAGGTCCAGAACAGAGGGGACAGTCAGACCAAGAGAAGCACCCTGGAATAGATTTTGCGTTCACAGAGGGAGTTCAAATGGAGTCAGAGACCACACCTGAAATTTTTGAGCATAACTCTGCTTGGGCCTTTGCATGGCAACAACCCCTCTCCAATTGTAAGGCTGTACATCAAACAGTGACAAAAATGAAGTGTTATTGGAGTGAAGGTGCATTTAGAAAATGCTAGATAGGTAAAAGATATACTGGGTACACAAACAAAGCCAGCTCATGAGGAAAAGGATTCTTTTCCAGACCAAAACATCAGTGACTCGCTTCACAGACACAACAGTAACTCAGACTCTTAGAACTACATCAGCAGTGAGAATTATTACAATGAAAACAACGCCATTGCTGCTTGACTTGCTTGAAGTTCAGTGGTTTCCAAGCACAAAGACTGTGCTGCCCTTTTGAGTTAGTTTATGAAAGTTCAGTTTCATTTAAAAAAAAGGATCCTGAAGTGCCACTTACCTATTAAAAAAGCTACAGTAGTAATAAGCATTGTCCAAGTTCCCATTTAACAAATGCTTATAGCAATTGTTTACATCTATGTTCTTAGGCATAAAGAAAACCAACAACTTGAAGGGATGCTTGTTTTGTTTAAACTGAAGATGCAGTCCACTTTTGAAACATTAAAAATAATATTTTGTGTATCTCTTGGGTCATTAGCTTGTAAATTCCCATCTACACTACAAGTTCCTCTGTAATCAAGGACAGGTTTTAAGAGTTAGCAGTGAATTCTGGAATGTATATGAAAGCATTTTACCACAATCTGTCATGATATACAAAACAAAGAAACAAGATTCAGAAAAAAAAGTAATCTCAAAAAACTCAGTGTTAATTTGTCTTTGAAAGAAAAATCACAGCTTTGGCACCACCTCTTTCTGCTTTTAACCAACTTTTATTATATAACTTTGTTATCAAGAGCAACAAACCTGAGTCCTTCCGCTTGGCACTTTCTTCCTCTCTCGCTAAGTTGCCTGGTGTACCATGAAACATCTAAAGACAGAAAGAAAACAAAACAAGAAGGTGCCCACCCTGCAGACAAGCTGCCAGGGACTTGTCTAGTTACAGGAAGCAAAGGGACATGATACACTGGCTTCGGGTAGAGGCAGCCAGACAGAAGGCTGGAAGGAGCTAAGCACTGCATTCTGCACCTGTGTGGGTTTCTCCACGTCGCTGGAAGGGCTCCTGGAAGACACTTCAAGTAGCACTGGACTCCCTCTAATGTCCTCTGAGAGTGTTTCATCTGTGAGAGAGATTAACAAATGGCACAGGCAATAGAGTTTGAATCCTGCATTGACCAGAAATCTCAATTTAATGACACAGAAAATAAAACCCAAGCCCTCTACCCTCTCATCACATAGGGAAGAGGTGGTGCCTCAGACTAGTCCAAAGGCTGCTTTCTTGGTGGCTGTCAGTTAAATGCATTCCTTCACCTCTCATTAGCACCAGCTTAACTTCTCCTTGTACAAGAGAATATGTTCACAGACAGTATCTACCCCTCAGAGCCATTACAGAAAGAAATATCACAAGGCAAATATTTATGGAAAAAAAATGTGAATGAAAAATTGCAAAATCAAAAGGAAAAATCCACTACCAAGAAAATTCATCCAAAAAGTACAGACCCACACATATCAAAACTTGTAATGTACTGAAGATTAAAATAAAAATACCAGCAAGATCTACAGTGGGTAAATCATCTCTCTTGGAGCTAAATGTGCTTTTTTTCCTTGGCATCTCCTTTTGAGCTCTTTGCCTTGATTCTCCCTCCTAAAACAAAACAAAGTCTAAGCATTATTTAAACATTACTACAGTAGTAGGGGTTGGGGTGTTGTTTTGGAGGGAGAGTTTTGGATGACTGGTTTGTTTTTTAAATACACTAAGCGTAGATATAAATTTAAATAATACCTAATATATTGATGGCTCTATCTAGCACCAAAGGAGACCTATGCCCTGAAGCTCAATGCATGCAAGAATTCTCCCTTTAGGCATTGGATACGTACATTTGATGATGTTTTTAATAAGCAGAATAGAAGCATTGTAGTCAAGAAAGAGAAGTTTTCCAGGGGAAAATAAAAGCACTACTAGTTCTGGAGATTTTTTTCCCAGACTTTCTGTATTTCAAATAGGTATGCACAAATATATACACACACGTATATATTTGATATGCAGCATGTAACACTCATTTCTATAGTGTTTACCATGTATTCCTAAGACTTCCTCTATTAGACCAGTAGAGTCTCAACAGCACTTAGCAGACATCTCTCTCCATCAGAACATTTGAGAATTAAAATAACATCAGTTCATTTAATTCTCACTCATTAGTACACATTATTGGTATAAAATGCTTTTTCAATCTGAGGCACTAAAGGATAACACATTCTTACCTTCTTTGACTCGGAGTCACTGCCACTACTTGCAGAAGATACTGGAAGCACTGCAAGAAGAAAAGCTACCCTGGGTACTGGCAATGTAAAGTGTGTACTTTAACCAGTCAACTGAGTTAGTCACAATGCAAACCTTTTCAATTTTGGTTTTCTAGGTATTTGCAGGATAGAACTTCACAACACTTCCATTAAGTTTCAAAAAAACACCTCTCTCTAATAAAAAGAGATTCAACAATGCAAACATACACAACTCACTGCATCCAGGGCAGCCAAAAATAAAAATTTAAAAAAATTTAAAAAAAGGCTCAGCATCTTGTCTGACAGTCCTCAAGTCCTGGGCAAGACGTGGGCTGACACTGAAGTGAGAACAACTACCCTGGAAATCCAGTATAAAGAATAATTTGAAGCTCAACTTTCTTTTGCTTTCTAATCTGTTGAGAACCTAATATCTCCTGAGCAAGCATAATTTCTCCATGAGTGAGAGAGAAATATTTCATCTTATTCAGGGCAATTTGGTTTCCATTTGGTGATGACAGCAGCAGACAGCCCTGGAGCGTGGCTGTAGGGGAGGTCTGCTCTTGGTCAGTTCTCCCACTCAGGAGAGGCAGGATTTGGTCAAACTCTCCTTTCCCAAACCATCACAAGCATTTGCTTTTCTGCAGCAGAGGACATCATGCACAGCTAAGTGTCAGTAGGGGACTAAGTTTACCTTTTAATTTACTTTTCACCGTGTGTCTTTTTCGGGTATAGTCAGATTTTGGCACCAACTGTATCTGAGAGTCAAGGATCCAGCTTTTGTCACTCTCAGCAGGGCTTGTATTTTCATTGTTGCTTTCAGAGAAAAGATGTTTCCTGTAACTAGACTAAAGATACAATTAAGTGCTGTTCACTCAGAAGCCCCTCAGCTATTCCATTTCAGCTGCTACCAAGTTATCCCATTTCTTCCTCCCCACAGTTTAACGTGTAAAGCTGTGAAATCTTCCAAAACAGTCTCAGCCAGCTGTTGAAACAGCTGTAAAAAAACACCAAGAGGTAGATTCTTGTATTTTGCCAGCATGGGTTTGTTACAATATCCTCCCTCCTTGTCTTTCCCTCTCTCCTGCGCCTAAAATAAGAGTACTCTTGCAGGGAGAAAAGCCTCAGCATGTCTGAGCTGCATCCAGCAGCACATCAGAGGAAACAGGTAACAGAGAATTCACTAGCTGGTCTGACAGTGATGGTGCATCCTGAGCACTCCTTTCAAAATGACAGACAGAGCATTTAGAGACTACCAGAATCACATTCCTCCACCTCTGCTCTGGGTAGGCCTTAAACTTCAGCTTTTTTTTGTGGGTCCACCAGATTTGTACAGGTAGAAATAGACAACATTCAAATAGGAAATAATTGAAGGCTCTAGGGATGCAAAAGCATAGACAACCTACCTGCCTTCTCTCAAGACTGTTTAATTCCTTGCTCTTGCTTCGTGTTTCATAAGTCCTGCCAAGTAACACAAAGACCCAAGTTAAAACAGCAAACATAGCAATGACACCACAGCACTGCAGAATAGTCATGGACAAATAGAAGTGGCAGGAAGAACCAAACTGTTCAAGAGCATAAAACAGCCCAAATTTTTCTTTGCCTAGATTTCTAAAGTAGCAATTCAGGGATACCTAGATTTTTAAAAATAAAAATCAGCAGTTTTTAAAATAAAGTCATCTGCATACACAGAGGTGGCAAGTCCCTGGAAGTTTGTTATGACTGGAAGGCAGCCAAAGCAAGGCAGGGAGTTTAAGCATTTTTCAAAAATTACATCAGTCATTTTGCCATGTGATCAGAAAAGGATGATTTTTAAGAGTTAAAAATCTTACTATTGTCAAAGTTAACAGGAGTCACTATTCTCTCCAGTAACCTTTATATTCTCTGGTATTAATTTAAATATTAGTGTCAATAACATCCACAGAGTGTGGTAGCTAAGCAAGAAACTTCTGTATTAGAGAAGTCACACAGCCTCTTGCATCATAACTTAAAAGCTATGAATTCTTATTCACACAGCAAAAGGCTCAAACACTGATTGTATAATCTTGTACCTCTGACTTCGTGAAGAAATTTTCTGGGCAAGAATTTTGTGTTTGGCTTCAGCAACCTGAAAGCAGAGAGGTGTCTTAGAGTCCAGTTGCCCCATAAAATACTCTACATATTGAAGATATATCAGAATTCAGAAGGGAAACAGATTATAAGTCCTGCTCAAAAGTTCCACCTTTTAATGGAATGGGATTTTTTGATTGAAACAGTGTCATAAATTATAATGGACAAACATTTGAGTCTTAAGCAGAATTCCTTTCTCTTTTCCTTGGTGTATGAATCATGTTCATTTTAAGCACCAACACCACAAGTCATGTCATTTGACTCAATCACTGGCAGCAGCACTGTAGGCAGAGTGCAGGGCCCCTGGACAGCCCTGGAACAAGCTGCTGGAGCAGGGTGCCATGGAGCAGGGATTTATGCTGACACCCAGTGGCAGTAGCAAGGATTGGACCACGTCCAATTTATAGTATAGAGGAATTTGGGGTGTTCCATTCAGCACCATTGCCTCACAATTAGCAGGTGCCACTGACTGCCCTCACACCAGGGAAGAGGCTGAAAGCCAAAAGGTTTGAGGTTTGTCCAGCACAGCCACCTTGATGGAAGCCATCAGGAACAAGTTCACACAAGTTCACAGCTTCCTGGGAAAGCCCACATTGGGCAACCTTTTTTTTTTTTTTTTCCCCGCCTCCCCCCCCCAAGAGTCTGCAAATATAAGTCAAGCAGAATTTCCAACAAAAGTTTTGTGAGGACTGAGTTTTTAACCAGGAATTCCCAGCTTACAAAGCACGGATTGAAGTGGATTTTAGTCTCTTCTGCTTAGCCTTGGAGGACAAAGCAAATGCTCAGCAATCTGCTTTGGATATTCAGTAAAACACAGAAGTTGGCCGTCAATCACATCCTTTGGCCTCACTGAAGCAACAGCTCAAATGCCTGTTGGTGTTATGATGCATTACCCACCACAAAATTCTCATAGTTTTTAGCATTATCACTCAAAAAAAAAAAAAAATTCCATTTCCACTATACAGAGAAAACCATAAAAAAACCAAATCTCAGATTCCCAGTTGTCTGTCTTGCTATAACAATGTGTCCATCCTTACAGCATTTCTGCAGCAAATTATATCCCTTGCTTCAATAATAATACTCCATTAAGTGCTGAGCTTCTGTCTCAACTTTACCTTTTCATGACTTGGGGAATCTGAGTTTTCAAAGTCATAGAGCTTCTTTCTGCAAGACAACATAAATATGGCAATGACACACAATAGTGAAGAATCACCCTATAGAATTTCATTAAGGATAGGGGGGGTGATAACATGGGTTCATTCTGAGCCCCCTCTCCTCAGATACCTTATATGCCTAAAAATACTGTTTTCTAAGCTTCTAAAAAATACTTGCTCCTTTTCTACTTAGTCTTATTGCTGTCTGTCTTGATTCTCACCCTTTTAATAGTAACTCTTTTAAGAAATATTCAGAACATAACCTATTTTATGTAGAGGATATTTTGTTCTTGCATCACCCATAATAGTAGGTAGGAAGAAGCAATAAGTGGAAATACAATATCAGAAGTATTTTAAAAATTCTATTTAATAGCCTTTTGAAAATTCTAGTATTTAATATTTGTTCTCTAATATCTGTATATATCTAGATCTTGTTTTCATGTCTTCCAACATTTAAACTGAACTGTACCTTTACAGCTTTCCCTAAATCATAACTATTTCCAAAAAATCCTACAACAATTGCTCAACACACAGTACATCTTTTTACTAGTAAAGCAACGGGAAGACTAAAGAACTGAGATCCTCAGAGCTTCCCGAAGGAAGCAAACTCATTTCCAGACAGAACACTAGAGGGAGCAGAATGACCAAGCTAAGAAGTTCTTCACCTCGACTTCTACACTGCTTCTCCTGTTCCAAAACTGGTATTTGCTACATCTAATAGTCTTAAACCACACAAAACCAAAAACTTCATGAAGCCCTGCATCAAGTTTTCTTATTCTTACCTACAGTTAGTAAAAAAATTCGTCTACGAGAGAGTAGGCTGAAGCAGGACCCCCATGGAAGCAGAGATCCTCACACAGCTCATTTGCCCACCTGCTCAGCAGCAGGCATTAACTTGAACACAACACTTGGCAGAGCACAGGAGGAAGGCTCAACAAGGCAGACTCCCAGTGCCACAGGCTTCATACGGCCCCCAAACACTCAAGTGCTTGTTCCTGCAGTGCCCCCAGCTTTGAATGCAACAGACAGATGTGTGGGTGTGAGGGAAGGGGACAAATCAGGCCCATCCTGAAACCCTAGGATACAGGATGCCAAGGAACTGGGACAATATTGGAGAAAACTTACTTGTTCTTGAAAGAAGCTGGCATTCAGAATTTAACTCACTGGAGGATTATGGTTGGGAAAGGAAAAAGCCAACATGCCATGATATGGTATCACAGGGGTAGAGGGCATTTTTGGCAGACTAGGGTTAGTCTCTGAGATCTTTGTCATTTTGGGGACCCAAAGAGTCCTACAGAGACAAGTTATGACCCTTCATGGCCTCAAACTTGTTTTACTGCCTGTTCTAGGCACAGTCAGGCCATCTCCCATGAGGACCCCCTTCCTCCCTGAGTGCTAGAAAAGGTCTTAAGTGACATGGTACACCAGTTCCAGTGTGGACACAGGGCTTGTGTGTCATACCTGCCTCCAGCCCTCTTCCTGGCCGAACTTGTTTTCCTGTTTCTCTTTTCACTGGTAACATCCTTTGGAAAAGAAGAGTGTTGCAGGATCTAAAACAACAATACCAAAGTCATGTTCTGATTCTAGAGCCTGCCAAAAGCAGAGAAAAGGTGTGCCAGGAAGCTTCCTTCCTCTCTCCACAGCAACTTTCCAGGTGCAATTGTTGGCTGCAGTACTTTCCTACCACAAAGTATGGGATGTACAGAGCTGAAATTGGGGGGCTGTGAGAAAGTAGTTTAAAAGCTTAGAATTCACTGTGGTCACATGCTACAGGCAGTAAAAAATATTTTTAAAAAAATATCTTAAACTAGCACTTGGAAACACAAACCCAAGAATAGTCTAAAATGCGATTTCTTAGCTAAGCACCCAAGCTCAAAAATATTGCTTTGGGAATTTAACTTCTCCCACATAGTGCACTGACTTATTTTTTTTTTTTATTACATGGACACACCGATGGAACTTTCCAAGTGCAACTACAGATTACTTTCACTAACTCAGTAATTTACCAGGTTGCAAGTTGCTACATGGGAGAGCCATTAGAGCCCAGATACAAAACTGAATAAACATCTGTAGAATTTCAAGCCTTGCATCCATTCAGGAAGCAAACATTCCCTCTTGAGATAGGTGTGCAAGTCTTGTGACATGCAAGCATGTCCCACACACCACTGTACTCCTGGATACAAGCACAATACATTGCTTTAGGGCTGTATATATGGTGAATAAACTCCAAGGAGCTTGAATCATTTGGCTGGGCCCCTCTAGAATGAGGCAGCTGCTGCCTCTGCAGCTCACTCCTGGTGCTAAGTGGCACAAAACATCAGGTCTGACACTCTGTGGGCTCAGGACACCACCCAATGGCATGAGTGGGTCAACCCATCCCAGCTGTCTTCTCCACCAGAATGTCTCTTCCCAACCCTGTATCTCTTCACTCAGGGGGACCCCCAAGGCACATGTACCTTTGACAGAGACTCATCCATAGGTTCTTCTTCTGGGGGCTTCTCACTGGGGACAAGAGGACACGTGAGGGAGCTGCTCATCTAAAGACCAAAAGTTTGTGAAGTACTAAGAGGGGGAAAAGAAACAACAAAACTTGCACAAATTAGCACCAAAGCAACTGTTTTTACACATAGAGAAGAAAAGTAATCAATAGCTCTACAGAAATCCAGCTCCTTAACTGCAAGAAATTCTGTCTTGCAATGGTCTGGGAAAAAAGGTGAACTCGAGCCAAGGGGAATTCAAGCTCACACCATCTTCCACAAAGTCATGGTGCCCATTATGAACAGCCTCACATTTGGCAAGCTCAGGTTTCACAGATGAAGTTTAACTCTCTGTAAATCTGCCCAGTAAGCTCACCTTGCATTTAGACTAAATCCATGATGAGAAAAAAGTCATACGAAGGCAGCTACCAATCTAGTAACCAAACATCACTGTTCAGCAACTCCAAAGTACTGTAACTCCAGGCAAACAGCCTTGATGTCCAGGTGGCAAAAAATTTTCTATTTAATAATTGATGGAACAACCTCAAAATTGCATGCATTAAAACCCCAAGAGAAAAAAAAAAAAATAAACCAAACGCACACACACAAAAAAAAAAAAAAACACAAAAAAGTCACTTTGCAACTTTCTGTCTGCAAGACACTCACCTGGGCTTAGCTTTCACTGCTGGAGATGGAGTTCTGGCATTTTTTTCTGAAGAAGGCAAGGAAACTATAGTTTTACCCTCTGGAGCTACTGTGAAACTTTATCTACTTTTGCTGTAAGACCCACAAAAGCAGAGCCTTCAGCATGTCACCTGGGTGACATCTAACTGGGTTAGATTTAAGGTAGCCATGCCTGACCTTGGTTAGCATCCTCCAGGTCAGTCTGCTGGCTCACTGTAACCATGGCAACACCAGGGTTGACCATATTCTGCTTGGAGACACGAAACCATGAACAAAACATGCATATGATCCATAGAAAAGTGGGGGCTTTTAGGAACAGATTTTTTTTAGTGGCAGCCTGTGGCAAGAGCTGCATGGCAGGTTCCTCATTGTCTGCACACAAAAACCTTTTAAGTTGTAAGTGACACAATGGGTTTCTCACTAAGAGCATCCCACTGTCCTCTTATAAGAGAAAGTAATTTTTTTATTATTATTATTATTTAAAGCAATTTTGCCAAAATTGCAGCTCTGGAGACTATACTTGATCTGAATAGATACAAGCAGTTTTCTTTCAAAGAAGGTTTTAATCATACCTGTAAAAAAAAGCAGACTGGAGGAAGGGAAAGGGGCACAGTCATCATACACCAAAAAACTTACTGCTACAGTGCCTGTTAACTGCTGCCTGTGCTGAGAGGTTAACTTGTCTTTTTGAATCTCCATATTTTCAGAGTTTGAAGGATCTTTCTTCCTCTGTGCATTAGAGGGCACAGGTGTTTCTGCAGAAAAGCAACCAGGGTCAGAATGTCATCCCAATAATTGAACACACTACCCCTTCTTTCCCTTCCCACACATGCACACACAAATTGCAGCAGTACAACCTTCCAGGCACATCTCAAGCTCACATTTAACAGAAAAAACCAAAGTATCCTCAAAGCACCCAGTGAAGAACTGCAATGCTAAGTAAACAGCATATAAACTCATTAATACTGAATGAATACATGCAAGTTTATCATCTCACTACTTGTATTGCTATGTTGACTCCTAAGCTCTGCAAAGCATTGAGCAAGCTTTTGTCTGACTAAAGCAGTGGGATCTTCCACCATTTGTTTCTCTCCACTGAATCTCTCTCAGGCACTGCAAATTTTGTTTCCCTGCAGATTAACTGCCTTCTGCCCTTTGTACCCCTTGATTGCTTCAAGCAGCACCTCTGTGTGCTCCAAGGTAGGCACTGACAAAGGAACTCCTAGCTCATCTGCATCTTCAGGAGCTGGAGGACTTCCATTCTAGCTGGTTTTGGGCTGTAACTGGAGGAAAATGGGAAGCACTACTGAAGAAGTTACTGCCCCAGATATTTAGAGCTAGAAAGTGGCTCTTAAGCATTCACCTGGAGAAATCTGAAATGTGCAGAAACTTAGAGAAAAGTAAAAATCTCTTTTTAACATTGTCACAGAAGGAATTTTAACTATCCTCAGAGCTCTTCAAATATAATTTGTTTTCAAGACAGTGGGTGGTAGCAGTAGGAAGAGCTGTGATTTCACAGCCTTAGAAGATGTGGAAATAACTGTCAAGCAAGTTAGACTGAAAAAGGATCCACACAAAAAGTCATCACTCTAAAACCTGAAATACAGCCAGTTTTGCAGCAAGGACAAATATCAGCCTTTAAAGTTTAAAGATCACCACAAAGGGGAAAAAAAAAAAAACCAAAACAAAACAACCAAAACGCCTTCCAAAAAATTTGATACAAAGTCAATCAGAAAACGCTTCCTCAGCTCAAGACTAATTTTGATCATGCACACCCCTTGTTTTTTTGCTGTAAGCAGACTTGCCTTAAGGCTGTGACCTACTGTTTATGGGGACTTGCAGAAGAATTGCAGTGCAAGAAAAGGAAAGAAAGGAGTCACTCTCTTTTTCTTGGCAAGTGCTGGGCTTAGACCTTCCTTTGTGTCAGACATAGAAATGACATCTATCGATACTTCAGGTTCCAAATTACCTCAACAACCACCGAATTTAGAACATAATAAAACTCTGCCAAATGATCCTGGAAGGAGATGCCTTGCAGATGCTCACTGGCAGCACAGGAAGCACCACCATGTTATGATGGAAAACTTAATGTGCCCAATTCTAAAACAGAAAGCATTGGCTGTAGGGTGGTGAGAATAAGGAAATAAAGGCTCTTCCAGGTGCAGCTAAGAGCCTGTCCTGCATTAAGGCAGACAGATACTTTTGTAGCTGGAGCACACACAGAGCCCTTCAGCACAAGGTATTTACAGCAGTAGGTCACCTCCTGCAGAGGAGCAAGAACAGGAGAAAAGTGAGCCCGGGCATTGCTTATTTTCTTTCTTTGTTTTTTTTAAGTGAAGTGTAAACTGTGGACTACAACTGAAAATGACAATTTTAAAACAGATATTTAAATTTAACAAAATAACGGTTTTTTTAAAAAAAAAAAAATCACCTTCATTCTGCATGGCTTCCTTCCCAGTGTGAACAGTCTCATCTTCAGACTCAACTATCTGTTGGTATTAATTAATCTCATGTGAAAGTGGTCTTAAAAAGAGTAGTCCTTATCTAGCAAAGCCAGCTGATTAATAACAAAACTAACAGCTGCTAATTCCCAGCAACAAATCAGAGGATACTAATTGAGTTGATAATTTTGAAAGGTCTTGGCTCCTTTAAGGGCAAACAACAGCCACTATATTATGGTTATTTATTCTCATGTAAGCTTTTCTGCAAAACACTACAGACTGTGGATTAATTACAAATCAAAAGTTAACTATAGTAACATTGGAGAGGAAAAATAAATCACACATGATTTATATTTTTACATCAACTAATACAAAACATTCAGGTTTTAGAAATACTCTATTCTTTGTCTTCAACTCCTGTCTACAAAGTCAAAGACTTACATTTTTCAGCACACCTCCAGATTTTTGTGTAACAATTTGCTCATCCTGTGCAATGTAACACTTGGAGCCATATATAAGAGCATGTCCATACTTAAAGTTACACAATTAAATGCCATAGGCTTTATTCTCTACTTCAGAAACCCAGGAAAAATTGTAACACAAGTAATTAATTAAATCATTTTAACCTTCCAGCTTTTAAACCATAAATTTGAGTACCTTGAAACTTCTTTTCTAAAACACTTAATTTCTCTTCCGGGTCAAAGCTTAGAAAATCTATATTGACTGTCATAAATCCACAGTGGGAAGAAAAATATATAGTAAAGAGGCACAGAGAAAACAAAGAAACCACAGAACAAATCCCACAAACCTGAATGGTTTTGTCCAGTGCAAAATATAGTTAAGAAAAAACCCGTATATTGGAGCTTACCATCAGTTTTTCATCTCCCAGGACTTTTCTAAGTACACTTAATATTTCAAACTCAGCACTGAAAATCAGTTTGACTTTTGTTACTTCTGTTTTGCTAAGAACAGCAGGTACCATCATCAAAATTTTAACTATTTTTTGTCTATCCTTCTCTGTGTAAAAAAAGAAACAAAAACAATCAATTACATTTGTTTTGGATCAAGACATTCTTCTCTTAACCCAAAAATGTCTGAGTAAGTGGGATTTTTAGAACAGTCTTTTACATCTTGCCCTTGCAATTCCAGTTACTCTCTTTGCTCATTTCTTTCCTGGTGAGTCTTGGTGATGCTGCTCCCCAGGACACCCAAAGCTGACACCTCAAGCTGTCCTGCTTGGGTAGGGAGGGGAGGTCATTGTGCAGAATGGGCTCACACACAGCCCAACAAGCAAAGCTAGTTCAGAATGACCAAAGGACAAGGCAGGGAGGAAGGACAAGAGACAGGAAAACCTTGGTGAGGGTGGGATTTTAGGTTTACTCCACGTGTCTCACAGATCCCCAGCCAAACAGGATAATATTGTTGGAAAAATCTTACCCTTCACACTGTAACTGCTGACATTTTCTTTTGACAGCCTCACAGAGTCCCAAAGAGCTGCCTTTGAAAACCAAAGTCATTGTGTCAGAAGAGCTGAGTGCCCACTGGCTTAGGCTACCCAAGGCCACCTGGGATTTGCTGTTACCTCATCACAATCCACATAGAAAGTCACACTCTGGCTGCCAGTATTGAAGTCAATCCAAAACGCCTCCAGTTTCTCATCCGATGGCTTCTTCACCTGGGGAAGAAGAGTGGCACTCTTGTTCCCCAAAAAGCCCCACAATTTTCTTTAATGAGACAAAACTGGAACGTGTTACCCTATATAAAGGTCTGTACACACTACAGAAACAAGATCACCCTGTGGGGTGCAGCCCACTGCTCACCCAACCACACCCATGTCAGACCTGCCTCCACTTCAGCCAAGGGAGAGGAAATGCTCACATGTTTGTGCCAGGAAAGGAGCTGGGGAAGCTCTGTTTCTGAGCATTTGAAATCATCAGAAGCAGTGCAACCAGCTGCCATCTACTTGGGTTTGATTCAAAATGACCATCAAGAATGGTGAACAGTTCATTCAGCTGGAGAGCAGAGAAGCAAACTGCAGGATCTGCAACTCTTCTCCAGGGGCATCAGGCTAATCCTCTTTTCTGGCAGTCTGGAAACTGCCAGTCCTCTGCCAGAGGACTCCCTGTTGCCCTGTCCTGTTTCTTTTTAGAACTCTCTTCTGTCATCACCATGAAGAGAAGCATTGCCTCTATCACTTGACTGATACAACAGCAAAGTCAGCAGCAGTGAGCTGGGAGCTAAGTGACAAACAAGCAAACTTCCCAGCTGGAACAGAAGGTTACACTCCACGCTCCAAGAAATCGAGCTCATCCATGACAAAGAGGCACAGGGAGTAAAACCCCAAACATTTACCACAAAAAGCAACATTTCAGCAGCCATAACACTGTAGGGAAGGTGAGAGCTTTAAGGGCTATTACCTCATTCATGTCAGCAAAAGCAGATATGCAAGGAAATGAGAAGACTCTAGAAGAGAAGTAGACTTCATATGATACATTCAACATTAGAATCTGATTTCAATTATTTCATTTTAATAAGATTATTAACCAATCTTACAGTTTTCTAAAAGTAAATTAAGCTTGCATAAACTAGAGATTACAGTATTTTAGTAGTGATGCATTATCTTTATTGATTTGACTTTCAAAAGAATCACCATAAAAATGCATACAATTTCCTTCCTAAAAAACAATTTCATTCTTCACATGTGATGTAAACTTTTTTTTTAATATAAGCCAACCCATTTTACAATCCTATTTATTTCCCTCTGCAGTAATGATGGCACCAAGTTATTCTGTTGGTTCCCACCTTACCTTCTTTTATCTCCAAGCCTTTCATTTAGTAGGTTAAGAAATTTTCTGCAGTCCTTCAAGAAAAATCACACATTATTAAAAAAAAAAAAAAAAAAAAAAATTCAGGCTACTTTTCCTTTGCAAATAGTTATTCTATGGTGTAGAAGAATTATTTGCTTTGTAACCTCTACTGTGCAGCAAAAAGCCTTAAACTGGTCAGTGGGATCCCAAAGACCACTAGGAAGAAACACTACATTTACCACAAAAGGTTGGACCAAACTTAAGACCAGTAAGAATTCAAATATAAACCCTGCAAATTAACTTATTTCTGCATAATTTATATTTTTATAGGTAAAATAACTTAGAAGTATGAGCTATTTTAACAATGCATCATTTAATATTTACCATATTAATGGGGGGGGGGGAAGTAAAACATGCCATCCACAAAAACCTTTGTGTATTTATAAAATCAGTTTTGTAGGAACTTCTTGCAAGGACACCCTGGCTTAACTCAACCAAAACCAGCCCCTATACAGACTTGTCAAGTATGTTGTTTTCAAAATAAGGACCCTCACCGTCTCAAATTCTCGATCCTTGATCTCCTTGAAAGCTTCAGCAAGATAACTATCTTCAAACCACTGGTGAACAAGGTCATCCCTCCATTTTTTTATCATTAACCTACAAAGTGCTTCTGAAAGGGCAACCTGAAGGTCATAATCTGCCAGGTAAACACAAGCACAGGATAAATATCATCCCCCCGACGTAACAGAGGGTTATAGCATTGCTGCTCCTGCAATTTTATATTCCAGTCACATCCATTCTCTAGCCCCAGTTTCCCCTAGGAGAACAGGGAAGGGTAACAGCCAAGTGTTGGCTCAAGCATCCTCAGGCCCCAGCTCAGTGAGATTGAGGTAAGGAGAATTGCAAAGCACAACACACAGGGAGATGTGCTGGAGATTTGGAAAGGGTATGAGAGCAGAGACTCATCACTAACCCAGTAGGATTAGGTCACCTTCCATATACCATGGTAATACTCTGCAAAGTGTTATCATTAAGGTAAAACAAAAAAGATCTTGCTCAAGGGGTCATTAACCTTGTTAACTAAATTTTGTCCACATCATGGCAAAGCAACACAAATTTAATTTTTTTCTGTAAACACATACGTAAAGCTGATCTAATTACTTTTCTACATAAATCAGTTTAACTTGTCTGATTAGTCAATATGCATTACTAATACTAACCAGAAAAAGCTAATGCATTGCTGCCTTTAACTTTTTTTATTTTTATTTTGTTAAAGCACATCTGACTTTCCTCCCTAAAAATCAACTCTTGACAAGGAAACGCAATTTAAATTATAATTCATCTATAATAAATAAGCAAATGAGATAAAGCTGTAGAATTTCTTACCACCAACTTCCAGTATAGTTTTTGCAAGGTCTTTCCTGAAACAGCATAAAGCCACAAGTTAAAATGGAAACAACTAGCTCCTAATGCAGAGAATAGAGTATTCAGGTACAGAAAGTGGAGGGGAAATCACGTACGTGAGCAAGCATATCTCCTCAGAGAGAGGGAACTTCTTTCTCTCCTCCCGTGGGAGACTGTCAAGTATAGAGTTGAGGGTCCTCAAGGCCTTTTCCCCCCCGACAAGAGAAGGGGCAGAAAACAAAGGGAAATAAATCAATAATATTGTTTCACATCTTTCATGCAGTTACAGAAACTTTCATGCAAATGTATCCAATTTTCTCCTCGCAGTAAGAATCTTACCTCCAGATGCAGAGCGCAGCCAAGATTCATTTCTATCACTAGGCGCCCTAGTTCAGGCAAAAATAAATTCACTAGCTCTTTCTTCCCTAGAAAAATAAATCAAAAGGTACAGCTAGAAATTGGCTACTGTCCATATAAAAAGAGCTGAAGCAACTACAGTTTGTGTTGAAGGAATAAGAACATCCCAGCTATAAGTTCATTTTAGAACAATACTTTGAGACTAGCTAATCCTAGACACAAAGGGAAACTGATAATTTCCATCTAAAATTTTGTCAAAAATCAACAAAGCAAACCAATAAGGTATTAACTAGAAGATGCTTGTGCCACTCTGCTCCCACTAGAAGAAGGTGCAAGGATAAATAAGCACACATTACCGGACCCACAGTGCAGTACCTCATTTTTACATGGACTGTGAGCCTGGATGTCTGGTCACACAGGTATTATCTGAAAGCACCTTCTCCCTCCTGCCCTAATGTAAAACCAGCTGCAGCCACAGAATAAAACCTTGCTGCTGAAATGAGAGACAGCCATCCTTCTGTCGAGTTCAGAAGGCTGAAGGAGTTACCACATTATTCTGTGGAGATAGCTGCCCTCAGTAAGGGAATGACATCTGGTGTCAGAACAAACAGATATGCAAGAACAGACTGTCTAGACTAAACTCCTTTCAGAAGCCACTTACTCTGATCAAGTGAAATTCTTGATGCTGACCATTTAAAAAAGATACCAGAGATAGAATATTTTCAGCATGTACAGAGCAAGAAAACAAAGAGAAAGAAAAAGGTTTTGTGCTCCAATATAAATGTTAATTAAAATTAATTGAAATCAGCTGGACAACTTAAAAAATATATTGCAGAGAGGAAGTACAAAGCTATAGAGCAAATAGAAAGGAGACAGTTCAAGCAGAATTAAGAATAATGCTCCCAAGAGTCAGGATATTAAGGAATGGAAGGAAAAAAATTACTGACCTTCATTACTGCATTTGCAAATCACCTGATGGAAAGAGTAAAAGAAGCCTTCATTAACACACCACCACCCAAGAACAGCAGTACACAAAGTACCAAGATATTTATGCACACCCTCCTCACCCCCCAACTTTCAGATGCTAAATAACATAAAACAGTAGCTCACCCACATCAGAATAACATAAAGCAGTAGTGTACCCACATCATAAAAAGCCACCTGATCCAGTATGTCACATATGGTCACCCTGATCATACAGGCTGGCAATATGCAGGGGGGGTAAAGGTAGCCAAGCACCCACTTCCCCCAGGGATTTCAGCAGCACTTAAGAGCATAATGCCCACAGGTTCCCTGGAAAACCCACATCATGACATCGTTCTCTTATTTTTATTACACAGGCAACAAGACTGGAAGTAACAGCTTGAGGAATGAAGTTAAAAAGCATTCTTCCTATTACAAATGTTACATCACTAGGCCTCTAACATCCTTAAAACCATGAACATTTAAAGTTGAAACCTAAATGAGAGTTGTAAGCAAGTTAGGTCATTCTTTAGAATTAAATCATCCTTTTTAAACAGAGTAGGAACAAATTGCCAGGACCACCTCAGCAAACATGTTTGCACATAAAGTGCAGCTCAGTGTCAGTCACTTGTGGGTTTTAAGGAGAGCTTCAGCTCACAAGCTTTTATTTACAAAATGCATCAGAATTTCTTGCAAATTTTTCTACAAAGACAAATGTTTCAAGTTAGAAAATAAGAAAATGCTTCTCCTAAGTGTGTCAAATCTCAGTCACATCCCACTCCTGGACACTGCCCAACCACACCACCTAGGCTTTGTCCCAGGCTCAGCCCTAGGGCACCATGTCCATGCAGTTACTTATTTTCTAACAGGAAACTGTGAACAATAGCTATCTTATCCCATAAAGGCAACCCTTTTGTCCCATTAAATGTACAAACATACCAATGCAGAATCAAAGAAGTCTTCAAGCAGTAACATCAAAAATTTCTTCTCATTTGGGCCGAAGACAGTCACAAATGCTCTTGCTCTTTCAAACCAAGATACCAGGTAAAAGTTAAAAGAATGAGTTAAAAACTGGGAAGAGGAGTTAATAATCTGTCAACTATATATATCTAAAGAGTTTTTTACTCTTTAGAGTAAAAAGAATTTAAGAGATCTATGTTAAAGTGGTTTTTACTCTTTAAATTTTTGAGTCACATACTGTGTCAAAAGCTACATGGCTTTAAGGAGTTCAAATTTTGCTAGGATGACATGAAAAGTACTATTTCCCCCTTACCCCCAACCCTCCTTTATTCTCCTTTCTTGCCCAAGGCACGTACTCGTGATGCTCAGACACAATATTTGCTTCTAGTGGCACCAAAACTCCTACAGACATTTCTAGAGGACAACAATTCCCAGCAAAATGCTGTAATTTTTTCCAAGCTAAAAACGTTAATACTTCACAATTTTAAACATTGCATAATATCACACACAAATATTGAACTAGAAATCTATGCTCCACTGGAAGTACAGAGCTCAGACTGGAAAAACTTATTAATTTATCTCCATACAGGAATTTTGAGCACTGTATCCCTGAAAAGCACAACTACAAGGCAGGAATACAACACTTTGGACCAAGGATTCCTCAGTACAACTCTGCTAACAGAGAACATGTGCTAGCAATTCCCTGGTAGCTGTGTTAGATCCTGGTGTTACTCATCTTCAGCACAATTGCATTTCTGCTACTACAACTATCACCAGCTGAAATCAATATAGTGCCAGAAGATAAAACACAGTTGCAGATTAAATGCACCTGGTTTGCTACATATCTAGAGAGGGACCTTCACAAAAAATCTCAGTTTTTAAAAATATAAAAGCATAAATTACTTATCAATTCTAATACTAAAACTGTATTTTGCTGGAGCATTTAAAATGCCTTTAGAAAGTCTATATCATTTCACTAATGGGACTCATAGAAATTAATCTTCTCCTTCCACTATCAGCTTTAAAAAAAGGCCAAACAACCCAATCCTTTAAAACAAGCAATAAGTGGAGCCATCAAATTGGCTGCTACATGAAAAGAAATAAAAGATAGCAAGCATTTTTTCCTGCTCAGCTCATACAATATATTAAAAAAATATTTTGTTTCTGTGTGGCCAACAAGCCATCCTCTAGTTTTCACTTCCTTGGAGTTCTTTTTGTGATGCAAACAACCTTAAATCACATTAGTAACTTGTATACAGTATTATACTTATCTTTGTTACCAGCCCTTGCTCAATAAACAAGCTCTTCCCTTCTTCAAGATCACTTTTAAGGTAGAGCTGAATACATTTCAGCAGCAGTGAAACATTCTCAAATTCATTCTTGTCTAGCTCCTACAGAAACACAGAATGCTGTGCATCATTAGCCTGCTACCCCTGAGCTGGGTATGAGGATAGTTGAGATTATTTATGGTACTTGCCTTCCTCAGTGCTTTGTCCAGCTGGTTAAAAAGCGATTCACTGTATTTCTGGGGAGGTTCTACTTCCTTCTCTTGAAGCAGTTCGTGTATTTTTTGAAACCCCTTCCCTTTAAAGGCATCAATGAGCAGTGATTCGAGCTGTAGAGGAAGGGGAAGGAAACAATTAGTGAATAAAATAAGCAGACATTGAAACTACAGCAGCACTAATGAAAAAATACTTGCAATGCTATTTTAAAAGTTGCACGTTTCTATTTGTTTTACATAATTTGTTTCTCTACTTTCATTTTACTACTACATCTGAAGTGAAACATCAATCTTAACGTCCCAAAGAGACAGCACCCTTGAAACTGAGTAATCTTGAAAGATACTGAGTAAGGAAACAGGCAATTTAGTAAAACCAATTTGTAGGTCCCAGGACTATTACAATAATTTCGTCCCACTTACTAAAGAAAAGATTCAGAGAACTGTTGCACTTCCCACATTAAATAAAATAAATAAGTGTTCTTGATTATGCCATATCCATTTAAGAAATGCACCTTTCAATAAATACATATATATAAATAACAATATAAAAGATAAGGATGCATTTAAAAGATCCTTACATAGTTTTCTGCTCTGTCTGACATATTGCCACTCACATCTCTATTTCGTTCTTCACTTTTTTCTTCCTTTAAGAATGCAAAGAAAAATACAGAAAGAAAAACTTTCTTTTTCCGTCTCCCCCTCCAAAAAAAAAAAAAAAAAAAAAACAAAAACCAAAAAAAAACAAGAGAAAACCTAACCAAAACAAACTCAAACATGTTTCCTGCTCACCTGGGCCATGGCACGGGGCAGAAGGAGCGGGAGCTGCTTCACGCCGCGAACCGCTACTGGACACACCCGCGCCTAGGGTGGAGGGAGACCCTCGCCAGCCGTTCCCACAGCTCCGAGCGCTCTCTTTTCTCAGCAGACCCTCACTGTAGCTCAGCAGTGCGAGGCAAAAAGGAGAAAAACCAGCTCTAAGCAGTGCCTGGGACGGGCTCTCCGCAGCCGGGCACCGGCGCTGCGGCACGGACAGAGCCCCGGCAGAGCCCAGGCGTGCAAAGGAGCAGCCCGGAGCCTTCCTGGGGCCGAGAGATACCACAGCCGCCGTGTGCTGCTGCCAGGTGGGCTTTATTATGCTCAGCTGAGGGTAAAGTTCAGTAAATTTTGGACCAGAGAGGATGGAAGCGACGGAGAAAAATCATTGCGAACAGGTGGGATCGTTTAAAGGGTGATTGCAGCGCTCGGGGTACAACGGCTCGGTCTCTACGCTGTTGTGGATATTTTTTTTTCTTTCTGTTTTTCACACCATAAATAAATAAATAAATAAACCAAAGAAAAAGAAGAAAAAACTCACGAAAACCAAACCAACCAAAAATACCCTCCAGACTTCAGATCTCATCGGCTATTTCTTTCGAAAAGGAAAAGGTAACAAAAAACTTGTAACTGTTCAATAAGTTAAAATGTGCCTATCAATACAACAGCACCAACTTTACGCTTTAAACCAGGTGCTATAGAGCACAGCGCGAAGGGGAAACCTGCCAAATAACGCCGATTTCGTTTATATCCCAAGGTCATTCAGCATCTTTGCCTCTCCCCGGAGGCTTTCCAGGCTGCGGGAAGCTCCGAGCCATGCTCAAAACCCAAGATCAGGAGCAGTGAGGTGGGACAGAGACAGGTGCCCCAGCTCCACATCAACCCTGCCATCATCTCGGCCGACCACGGGAGCCGGGTTACACTTCCAAACCCTGTTCAAATCTGCAGGAGTGACAGCCCCCGGTGCTGGGGGATGGATTCGTGCACAACCCCTGTGTCTAGCCCCCATCATACACCTTCGGGGGAGGATAGCGAAACCCCCCGTGGCGTGGAGGGGGAGAGCAGCTCTTGCCCAGCCGCGGTGGGGCTCGGTGATGCTGCTGACCCGCCTACGGGACCGGCTGAGAGCTTCCCCCGCATCTGAGCGACGCCCCAAGGGCATAAAAAAGCGAGACCCGCCGCCCACGGCCACTCTCTGCCATGAAGCTCACCTGGGACATTAACGACCCCAAGCTGCCGCAGGTAAGGGGGAGGTGCTGGGGAAAGTCTCCGTCCAGCTCCAACGAGGAGCTGGGAACAGCGGAACGAACTTCATCCTTAGCAAAGCTTTGCTTTTAGTTTTCTTGCGCCTTTTCACTTTTTTGTTTTCGTTTTGTAGTCTTTATAAAGTGACTTGTATTAAAAGTATGGATATGATACACAGCTTTGCCTAGCTGGATATGAATTCCTAAAACAACCTGTGTCTCAATTCGGACAGTTTCCTTCTCCCTCCTCCTCTTCCTTCTTCAGGAAATGTTGAATAGGAGCTTGAATTTACTGTTTACTACTATGATCCAAGTTATCTAATTTTTTTTTTTTGTTTATTGATGCAACACTTTAAGGACAATGAGCACTCCCCTCTAGTCGAGTTGTGAGTTTCAAATGCGTTTTGTAATTTGCAACATTTTTCTTCTAAGAGTTTATTTAAGTTTACAGAGCCTATGCTGTTATGTCTTAATGCTGTAAATGCTGGTAGTTTCCTTGTTTGCTGGGATTGCTCTTACTTGTCGTACATACATATGTTAAATATGTATTGCATTATATATATTTGCAGTTTAAAATCTTCTTTCACAGTTCTGGTAACTACATTTGAGTAAGGAACTACAGGAAGCCATGGAATGCAAAATGAATGTTGTTTGTTGAAAAACTCTTTGCTTGTGGCACTATACATACAGTGAAAGTACGTTTGTAATGACAAATCTTTTAATCTCTATTTTTTGGGAAAAGCCTTATTCTAATCATAGCATATACACTTTAAGAAGCCATTCTGTAACTAAAATTTCTAGTTTCGTGCCTGTAGGTGCATGGTCCCACAACAAGGAGAGCTTAATAGCGGCCATGAACAGGATGGTTTGTGTCCTGTCTCACCACACTGATAGTGGACTAGTCAGTAAATTCTGGGAATAAGGCTGATATCCTATAACTAGTAACTTCACTATAAAAGGCCAGCAGACAGTGCTACAAAGGATCACGATGCAAAAGAGGAGAGGATCCCGTCTTTCTTTTCAGATACGGAATCGCGGACTGCCCTAGCCATTTTAGAGAGTGCTTCTGAACAAGCTATTCTTTCAATATTTCTTTTTCTGCTGCTTGGCTGGTCATAGAAAAAGCATTTTTTTTTTTTCCCCCCTCTCATGCATTTTATAACAAGGCAAAAATACCAGTATGCTAATGACGTTCTCTTGCTCTCCTTGCTGCCCTGCCCTGCCGCAGGAGCCCAAGCACTTCGACGCCTTCCAGGAGTGGCCCGATGGCTACGTGCGGCTCATCTACTCGAGCGAGGAGAAGAACGCGCAGCGGCACCTCAGCGGCTGGGCCATGCGCAACACCAACAACCACAACTGCCAGATCCTCAAGAAGTCCTGCCTGGGCGTGGTGGTGTGCGCCCGGAGCTGCGCCCTGCCCGGCGGCGCCAGGCTGCAGCTGCGCCCCGCCATCTGCGACAAGGCTCGGCAGAAGCAGCAGAGTGAGACCCAGGGACCCGCTTCTTTCATCGGGGCTTCATTTCCAAACTCGGGTCTCTCTTACTTGCGTCCATAAATGCAATGACTGACTGACTCCAAATGTCATCAATGTCTGCTCGCAAATGCTTAAGGGGATATGGATGTAAATCCTCTAAATTACTAGCATTTATAACTAGTGGGCAGTTCTAGCTCGCATCATTTAGCTATACTTGGTAGTCTATGCTGCATTTCCTTGAATAATACATTTTAACGTGAATTTTGGACAAGTCTGATCATGTTACTCTTGAGCTCTGTTTACTCTCAGGCAGCATCCTGATCCTTAACCAATCCTTTCAGTAGCTTCTGTCTGTTCACAGAGAAAGCCTGCCCCAACTGTAACTCTGCCCTCGAGTTGATTCCTTGCCGAGGACACAGCGGCTATCCGGTCACAAACTTCTGGAGGCTTGATGGCAAAGCAATATTTTTCCAGGTAGAAAGCAGCAGTATGTATTTGTGCACACTATATAAATTTTACCTGTATATAAAATAACATCTGTAAAGAGAGAGACTTCTTCCTCCTTCTCCTCCCTTTTTTATGTTACACAGACCATGATGAGCATGATGGAGGTCTAGTCCATGACTGAATTTCTCTTTAGTATGAACATGATAAGAACAAATAAAACATTAACACTTGTCTGTCTCTTTAAAAGCAGTACTTAAGCGTTGGCAATATTCAGTTTTAACTACAGTATCATTGATGGCTAAAATTCTCCTGTTTACAGAGCACAAAAAGTTGTCTTGCACCCTGGTGCATATGACAACTGAATCTCTCCAACATTTATTTACAAATTTATTTCCTACTAAAATAAATAGGAAAACACTTAACTTATGTGAGTTGAAACATGAAAATTCTACTTCATATGAAACTAGCCTTTGAATTTTAAAGAATTTAAAATCTTGACAGAAAAAAAGAAGAATCTTAGCTTAAATCTGGAATTTCATCTTGATTTTTTATTATAACATTGCAACAAAAAGTAAACAAAAAGTTTCTGTTCTGTGAGATTACATTTTTTCCCAGATACTTTTTTCCCCTGTGAATTCTGTTCTCCAATCAGTAAATGGAAGAAAACTGGCTGTATTGCCAGATTCCCTCCTATGTTATTCAAGTGTTCTCTTATCAAGTTGATAAATCCTTGCTTAGACATTAATTTCTGCTTGAGAAATTACAGTGTTTAAAAAGCAATTTTTTAACTTCCTATTTGTATTAGGGACTATATGCAGATTTTTGCAGACAAATGAGTAAGGAAATGTAGTGTCCATGATTTCACCATATATCAGTGTAACTTTGGTTGCCTAGATCTGCATACCCACAGATGTTTCAATAAACCTTCAGATGGTTTTCCAGGATATAATTTTCAGTTTGCTTCAAGAAGGTCTATTGCTTTAAGAGAATATTTGTTATCCTGTGGCATGAAACCTCTTTAAAGCCTGCTTTTTTTCCACTTGGTTTTAATTATCTACTCCTTAATGTCACAAACTTAGGTAACATTTTTGCTCCTTCATCAGCTCTGCAGTTCTCACTGACTTTTTCCTTCTATCTACATCCAAATAATGATTTATTCCATTTATTTATTGTCATAATAAATTTGTCCTTGTTTAGTTTCTCCTTCCTTTTTTCTCATGCCAAACCGCAGATCACGCTGTGACTACCTCTCATACTATTTAGAGCATTTTCTCTTATCTTACCCCCTTCCAGGTTCACATCTAATTCTCATTTAATTCTGATTTAGGCTAAAGGAGTCCATGACCACCCCCGGCCAGAGAGTAAACTGGAGGCAGAAGCAAGAAGGAGTGCAATTAAGAAACAAATGTCCTCTTATCACCATTCCCAAAAAAAGAGATCTCTAAACTCAGAGGTAAGTAAAGCGCATTAGTGAAATAAAAAGGTGACATAGATGAAGACTTTATCAATTAAAAAGGTGTGATAAGAACACACTGGGAATCTCAGGGCAAAACAAAGCTTTACATCATGCTACATCTGTTAATTTGGGGCTGAAACTAGCAATAGCACAGGTATGTGTGTGGGCAGTATTGATTCCTGCATTTTAAAGGTTACTTCTCTTTGTCAGGCAGGAAGGTACCATGACAGCAGCAGTTACACCAATAATCTACAGAACTTCCACTGCGTGGATGACCCAGAAAGAGTTGGTATCTTCACAGACACCAGCTTTTCGATTCCAGCCCAGTCCTACCCTTCGCTGCAGAACTCAGACCTCTACAAGGCACCGTATGACACAGCCAGCTTCCAAGAGGACCAGCTGTCCCCATACCCCAAATGCCCAAACCCAAGGATCTACATGCCCATGCCGTGCAGTTACGAGTTTGGAGTTCCTGCTTTCATAAGCTCGAGCCCCTACCCAACATTTTACAAAGATGTGACCAGTCCTGCCATGGATGCAGACCCCCTCAGACTGAGTGGATCTCACTACAACGCCATGACCGCCCACGACACGAGCTTTGATAACCCCGGCCGGCCCCAGGGACTGACGGCAGCGTGGGGGAGAAGCGGCGGGGAGCGGGGTGACCGCGGGCAGACGGCCAGCAGCGCTGCCCGCCCTTACTGCAGCGGGGACCATCCCTGCAGGTACAGCCCCAGCCCCGCGCCGCTGCAGACCGTCATCACCACCACCACCAAGGTGTCCTACCAGGCCTACAAGCCGCCCGCGCCGAGACACGGCGACGGCCTCTGCGACCTGAAGAGCCTCCAGAGCTACGCCCACCTGGCGGAAAACGTCTCGGGAGCCATCTACTCGGGGATGAAGATTCAGGAAGACTTTGGGATGATAAAGTCAGCGTTGCTCTACCAGCACGACTCCATCCCCACAAAATCCAAACCAGCCGAGAGCGTGGAGAGCTATCGGTATGGGCTCCCTCTGGGGAGCAGCTTTGCTGAGCATGAAGGCCAGGCCCTAAGGTTTGAGAGCACTGAATATTGACCAAACAGTGCCTAAAGGATAAATACCTGCAGATGGGAGATTATTGTGCTGACCAGGTGAGCGCTAAGCCAAGTGGTTTGGGATTTGAGGGCATGTAAGGAAACAACATCAAGACAGCTTTTTCTCAAAAGCACCTTTCTGGAGCTGTGTGCTGAGTGGATTATACCTTGCATCTAATTTCAAAGAAACCCCGCACAATCTCTAAAATGGCACAAGGCACTGAGCCCAAAACACACCTGAGAGAAGGTAATATGAAGGCACTGCTCTGAAGTCAACAGCCTCCTTTAACAGCAAGTCTAATCCACTTATATCTACAACTCCTGCCAGATGCCTCAAGCTTTGAGAGAAATGTAAGAAAAGACTAATCAGGTAATGGGAAAAAAAATGCAGGAAGATGGCTATAAATTATAGTCAACTGAAGGAAATGGCAGAGAAAGAAAGAAATAAAAGAAATGTGAAAGTAAGACAATTTGCAGAATAATTCACCGGCCATGATCCTTTTGATGACTGGAAAGATCAGCTAAGTTTTTTTGAAATGAGAAATGAAAAACCTGAAGCCTAAATGCTAAATTCATGTTGCTTTTTGATCCTCTGTATCAAGAGTAGTGACTACCCAGCCTTTCCATGTAAGAAGGACATCCCAGCACAGCCACAGCAGGAACTGATGCCCTGTAACACTCAGCCTGGAGGCAGGAAGGCTCTGGCAGCCCCACCAAGCCTGCTCAGCATCACAAGGGTGCCAGAGGTAACTTGTGTGGTCCTGAAAACCATATGCAGTGAAACTGGTTTGTGCTTAAAGGAGCCTGACAGGCTGGTCAGACCAATTGGTTATTGGTGCAGAATTCTCTTTACCCATGAATACAACTTGTCCTATCTAAGAATGCAATATCCCAGCTGTTCAGTATAGGTCAGTGTTGAATGAACCTTTCCTGATTGTCTCTCTGCACTCCATCTCCAGACCTGCAAGTCCTTCTCCCTCTCCCAAGGGACTCCTAGTGATTTTTCTATCTGTAATCATAGCTCCCCGTGATAGCATTACTTCAGAAATTAAAAAAAAAAAACAAAAAAACAAAAAAAAACCAGCCAACAGAGAGGTTACAAAACAAAATCTCCAAAGAAAACACAAGGAAATACATTCTCAAATGCATCCCTAAACCAACTAATTCTTAATTTATCTGGAAGAAGAAAAAACAGAGCAATGCTGGTTTAAAACCTAAAGATATTTTGAAAGCTGCTTAGTACTGGGGAGTAGAACCCTCTGCCAAAATGTGTGTTCCAAGCAAGTGAGCTAAGTAGACACAGGGCATTGATCAGAGTCAAAAAATTTCTTTTGTTAGCATTATTATTAAGTTACCAAGTATCTTTAACTTTTTGAACACTTTTTTTTTTTTTTTAAATCTCTGTTTTATGTATATTTTTGCTATGATTTGAGAAGTAGCATGCTACCATAGTCTTTCAATAAATGTGAAACCACCAGGCACCATGTAAAGTAATGGGATCACTTGGCTAATTAGAATTTTAAGGTTTTGTGCACTGAAGCCACCCTTAAACTGGTTAACAAATTGCATTTTCAAAGCACAGCATACAAATATCTGAGATTTAAAAATAGTTCTTTCTGATTTAGTATATTTTCTTTTTTTATATTTTTATGGAAAATAATGTATTTAGTCAGAGATGCGAAACTGAACCCCACAGGAATTTAATAAATAGCATCCTGTTCCAGCAGTGGATTGTTCAGCATCTTAAAAATTAAAGCCAGACAAGATGGAATTCACAAAAAGACTAAATTAATTTACCTACAGCAAGTTTACCTGGTCTTTTAGTTCTGGTGTACTTGCTGTATATCTTCCTTAGCTTTTGTTAAATTCTTATGGCAATTCTTCTACCAAGTGTTTTAAATTACTGACAAGAAGAAATTCAGGTGAACAACATCAATTTGATAATTAGCCCACATATTAACCTTTAAAAAAGAAAAGGAAAAAAAAAAAAAAAAAGAAAAAGATGCTTTGTGAGTCATTACCCAGAAAGAGTGATGCAAAATTTTAGAGTTTAGGAATATATAACACTATGCCTGCTTACTGAACTGGGATTTCTCATCTGTATGCCAAATCATATTGAGGATTTGACATGTATAATAAAAATCAAGGCTTACAGCCTTATAAGTTTGAAAGGAAAAAAAGTATGAGAGGGGAATAAGGCCAAACAAAATGACTAAAAAAAGCTGGAAAGATTCACTCCAGAGGGAAAAATCAAGGGAAATATTAAAGCTGTAAATGGCTCTATTTTATAGTGATTTTAGAGGAGTTAGCCAACCACAACTAAAGCACAAGTTATTAAATTACTACACGCTATTAAAACAGTCAAGCTGTGGGGGTTACATGCTGTTTACATTACTGGTATAAAACTTGTCACTGTAGTTGGATGCCTAAATTATTATGCTATCCAATTAAATATAGCCTTAAAAGCAGAACTTTGTCCACTAGTAAAGCAAATGCAGCCAATTGTGTTAAGATGCTACTTTTAGGGTGTGGATTTATTTATAATAAACATGACAGCTGTTTAAGCACAGTGGAAAGCTATGGTGGTGATTACCTTGCTGCATCATCTGAGCAGTACAACAAATAAAACCACTCTAAAGGTTATTACAGTCTTTCTTCACCTTGATTCTTCTCATGTACCAGTGTCTGGGATGAGATTAGCTATATGTTACCTTTTACAGATAAAAAATCAGATGGAAAAAAGTCTAAAGCTGTAGACAGTCTTTCTCTTCAAAATACATAAATGTAAAGGCAATGGGAGCTTCTGTAACAACAACAGCAAGCTGAAATTGAAAGCCTCATTGTAGGTTTATACAGCTGCAGCATTGACTTTAAAAGCATGTTCCTCAGGCAAAGCAGCATCCTGAAGCAAGATGGTCCCTGAGTAATCACCTTCTCTTCCATTAAGAGTCCCTTTCAAGTGTGGTTTCTGGTCCTGCACTGAGCACCTGAGAACAGCCCTTCACCAGCCTGTATGCTCCACTCTGACAGACATCTTCATCTAACAAACTCCAGCTGCTATGGCAAAGTCACGGAGGGAGCAGAGGAGAAGGTGCTTTCAAGGCTCAGTCCCCTCTGGCTCTGGCTTCAAATGGGTAACAAGGGCCCTACTGAGGTAAAGCACCATCTGTGCCCGTGCTGAGGATGCCCTTTGTACCAAAACAGCAGCCTCACAACAGCAAAGGTTAAAAGCCCAAGTGTTGGATGGAAGCTACCCAGAGACAAGAGGCCCTGTGACAATGTTTTTCAATTGTGTCCCCATGAAATGCAGCCATGTGTCACACAGCTGACAGATTCAAATCCCTGTGGGCATCCCTTTATGGTCACATCTCCTCGTGGAGGGAGACAGAGCCTGGCACACTGTCCTGCTCCATGACCTCCTGTGAGAGTCCAAGCAATTTACTTAGCCCTTGCTCCTCTTCTGGAACCAGGTCATCTCTGGGCTTTTCAAATGTGCTAAATGCTACAAACAAGGCATGCAGGAACTTGGCTGTTTTGTACTTATTGGGCCTGAAGTAGTTGATCTCTTATTTGGGGGAACAAACCATCACTTTAAAGATAGAGACAAGCTTTTCTCTGAATTCCATGAGTGGAAACCAGCAGTGTAACAGAGCTGAATATGATTTGAGACTTTTTCCTTTCTGGGGATTTTCTGGGATTTCTTGGGGTTTTTTTAGTGTGTTTTTGGGGGAAAGCTATCCAATACAACTGAGATAGCTTTCGCCAAAGTAGATCATGTTTCCTGAGAGACATCATTTAACAGGATGCACAGTGCAACTCTAGGGGTACATTTAGGAAAGTTCATGTCATTCCCACCCTTATCAGTAAAAGTCACATGCAGACAGAAAGGGGATAACTGAGGCCTTTTGTGTTGGAGTGTTCGTCCCAACACATACAGCAAAAAGTTAGTCCAAGCCAGTAAAAATCCCTCTTCCTGAGAAATAACAAGAGTGGTGTACAATAGTTATCCATGCCTGGATTACTGCCTTTGGTGTTCTAGCCATCTAAAGTTAAGTATCTGTCTGTTACTCACAAGCAAAGGGAAGGTGAACCAGATAGTATTTATGTAGTGCTACACCTGGGATTGTGCAAAATGGAGAGTGCTTTTCAACACAGCACCTCTCCAGGCTTGCAAGAGTCCACACAAGACACGAAGATCAATGAGATGACACAGGTGCAAGTAAGTACCACAGAGAAACATTGCTAATTTGGCTCATCCTTATTGAAACAAACAGAAAAAAGAAGTTTACACAATCCCTATAAGCTTCAACATGCATGCTGGCACTTGTGATGGTGTTTGGGAGGTAGTTTCAGGTATTTTGGCTGGCACTTGAGCATAGCATCAACACCTTTAAGGACCAGAACCAAAGGAGGTTCTTTCAACAGAAAATTACCAGTGGGTCTGCTAGTGTTGTTTTGTAAAATAAGCAGGGAAGCAGGTGCATAAGGATGTTCTCAGAGGTGCTTTAGCAGGGCTCACAAACATCCTGGGTCTCTTTGTTCCATCCTGTTGCCTTTCCTTCAGCTTCTTGGTTCATAGCAAGAGCACAGGGCAGCATCTCCCTCCTGTTTTTATGATAAAATGAAGTGTTAAGTGACTGGCTTGCAGTGCTTGTACTCCACCTCCACACCATGTCACAGTCTGGCTCAAACACTTGCAAGTCCTGTCTACAGCCTTTTGTCTTCAAGTGTGTGAAATGTTGGGGATCATTACAAAAAGTACCAACAATTGACAAGACACATGGTCCTGGTAACAGAGTTTAGACTTCAATGTTTCTCTTGTGCAAAACTAATACAGAAATTATTTAAACATAAACCCCTTTCTTGTGCCAGATCTCTTATAAGTGATTGTAATTAGACAGGAAATGCCCCACAGGCAACCAAAAGCATTTTCATCTTGTTCAGCAACATGGACAGTGGGTTTGAATCCACCCTCAGTGTGGCTAATGATGACATTGAGCTGTGTGGGGCTGTCAGCATGCTGGGGGGAAGGAATGGCATCCAGAGGTACCTGGACAGGCTGGGGAGGGGACCTGTGTTATCCTAATGAAGTTCAACAACACCAAGGGCAAAGTCTTGCATTTAGGTCAGGGCAATGCCAAGCACAAATACAGGCTGGGGAGAATGGATTGAGAGCAGCCCTGAGGAGAAGGACTTGGGGCTGTTGATTGCTCAGCATGACCCAGCAGTGTGTGCCTGCAGCCCAGAAAGCCAAATGTGTCCTGGGCTGCATCCACAGCAGTGTGGCCAGCAGGCTGGGAGAGGTTATTCTGCCCCTCTGCCCACCTGCAGTGCTGCATCCAGCTTCGAGCTCCCCCACATAAGAAACACCTGGACCTGATGGAGCAAGTCCAGAGAAGGCCACCAAGATGCTCAAAGGGCTGGAGCATCCCTCCTATGAAAGCAGGCTGAGAGAGCTGGGGTTGTTCAGCCTAGAGAAAAAATGGTTCTGAGCTTGTAGTACCCCTCCAATACCTAATGGGGGCCTGCAGGAGAGCTGGAGAAGGACTTTTTACATGACCATGTAGGGATAAGACATGGGGGAATGGCTGTACTGTGAGACAGGGTGGGTTTAGATTAGCTGTTAGGCAGAAATTCTTTACGATGAGGATTGTGAGGCACTGGAACAGGTTGCCTGGAAAACCTATGGATGCCCTGGAAGTGTTCAAGGCCAGGTTTGGATCAGGCTCTGAGACATCTGGTCTAATGGAAGGTGTCCCTTGTCAGGGAGGTTGGAACTAGATGATATTTAAGATTCCTTCCAGCCCAAATCATTCTGTGATCTTATGAAACTGAGTGGCGGCAGCAGCAGAGGAAGGGGAGGGAGCCCATCACTGGGAAAGGACAGTCATGGGACATGGCTAAACTCAGAGAGAGGAAGGGACATGAGAGCAGGGAGGGAACATGAAAGGGTAACTGCTGCATCATTTCCACTGACAGTGGAGAGGTATTTTCTCACATATACAGTAGGGACGTATCCAGATAGTAGAGATCAAACCTATTCTTAGAGGTTAATGCATGGTTAAATTCTTTGCTACATACAGTCAGCACTCGCTGAATCTCTGCCTTAATTCTGCTGGATGGTTTATGGCACTTTTTTCCTTCTCATGTCCAAGTCTCACCTTTGAACTTTATTTTACCTGGCAGTCACCTCTGATGTTTGATTTTAGTAAAGGAAACAGGCATATTTTGTTTCAGAAAATATAATGTTGTTTTCTTGTACTTTCATTTCAGCAAGCTATGTGCAAGTGGTTCAAATCCTTTGAATTCCAGAAAACCGATTCCCATAGCCCCACGTTCCACCCAGTTGACTTGAAGTAGAATCAATTAATCTGTCAACAGTTCTTAAACACAAAGTTACCACCAATTAATGAGGAGCAGGGAGGAGAGAGAATAAAAGGTAAAATGAAGACAGCTTCCCATTTTTGCTCAGCAAGCCCAAGCTGCCAGCAGATAGAAATCTGAATTTCTAGAACAATTTTCCTCCACGGGGTTTCTAGTAGTTAATGTGTTGAAATGATCTCTTCCTTTTCTTGCCCCTCACTCTCAAAAATATTACGAAATAGGAAGCTCAAGCTAATGTTGAGAATTGAAGATTAAAATGAGACTTTCCTGCCAAAAGCATCTCTGCACCAGACACATCTGCCATTTTTATCAAAAGTGCCTTCTGTACCCCATGGAGAAATGCAAGATTGCAAAGGACCAAGGAGAAAATTCATTATTATTTTTGTAATAGAAATACATACATTTTAGAATGCATAGAGCACTCAAAGTCTCCCCCCTGCATCAGTATTAGCAACATGCATTTTAATAAATTTACAATAAATAATTTTTAAAAATGCTAGGGGGAAAAAACCCTCAGGTTTCACTGTGACTGGGAATATTACAGGTGGGAATTTCTGTACAAATCCTAAGTACACTGTGGCTTAGCTGGTAGCTTTGTTTTCATATGAGCATAGAATGGTTTGGATTGGAAGGGGACCTTGAAGATTGTCTAGTTCCAACCCCTTTGCCATGAGCAGGGACACCTTCCACTAGAGCAGGATGCTCAGAGTCCAATACAATGTGGCTTTGAACACCTCCAGGAATGCAGCATCCACAGCTTGTCTGGGCAACATGTTTGTGTGCCTCACCAGCATCACAGTAAAGATTTTTGTCCTAATAACTAATCTCTTTCAATGAAGCCGTTTCCCTTTGTCCATGCTCTTGTAAATAGACTCTATCCATCTCTCCTGAAAGCTGCCTTTAGGTACTGGAAGGCAGCTCTAAGGTCAGCCTGGAGCCTTCTCCCGGCTGAATAGCTCCAACTCTCCCAGCCTGTTGTGTTGATGTGGCCAGAAAGGTGTTTTCTATCACCATCTGTTGAAGCCAGTGGGGTAGTGATTCCTTATCTCCGTGGCACATACCATCTGCTAATGGGCCATCTTTAAAACCAGGTGAGGCAATCATCTTTATCTTTTCCACAACCCATCCTCCCTCCAGGAAGATTCATCTGCTGCTGGCCCATTGAGTCCCACTGCATGACTGATAAAATTACATCATCCCACTGGAGATACTCCAGCCAGGGGGAGGAGCCAAGCCTTTCCTACCTAGAGAAAAACTGAGATTTTGGACAGCAAGTTACCTTCTTTCCACTGGATTCCAGAGGAAAGCTGGACCTTTCCACATCATCTCTTGGACCTTCAGAGGAAAACTGCACCTTCTACAGGAGCACTGCTCCAGCTCAACCACATCTGCCACTGCAGGAGGATGCAGCCACCATTTAATGGGACTGCTACCAACACCCTGACTGACAGGTGTCAGGCTGTACTCTGACTCTGTCAGGGTTGGGATTGTTCTTTGTAATACTGTATTTCTATTTCAATTTTCTTAGCAAAGAACTGTTATTCTTAATTCCCATATCTTTGCCTGAGAGCCCCTTAATTTCAAAATTGTAATTTGGAGGGAGGGGGTTTACATTCTCCATTTCAAAGAGAAGCTTCTGCCCTTATTGGCAGACACCTGTCCTTCAAACCAGGATACCTGTGTTCATAGGAGAGGTGCTCCAGCCTTTGGAGCATCCCACAGGTCCATGTGCTTCCTGCGCTGGGGACCCCAGAGCTGGACACAGTACTGCAGGGGGAGTCTCACCAGAGCACCAAATATACATTGAGTATATCATTACTACTAGCAGTAATTCTAAAATATAATTAAACATATTATTATAATAAAATAATAATTGTAATAACTGCGTCTAAGGACGATGTCGCGTACCACGGGGCCGCCCCCAGGGTGAGGCGGCTCTGGCCGCCATGGCCGCTCCCGCTGCGCGCCGCTCCCTGCCCGGCAGGGCGGTGTTCCCTCCGCACGGCGCTCTTTATCCGCCGCTCCCCGGGGCTCCCGGCGGCCGTGCCGCGGCCCGAGGGCGGTGCTGGCGGCAGGCCCGCCCCAGCCCGGCCCGGCCCCGCGCCCGTCGCCCCGGTGACGGGCAGAGCGGCCCGGCCGAGGCAGGCGGCGGGCGGGCCGGGGCTCGGCGGCACCGGGCTGGCTCCGCCCGCAGCGCCGCGGTGAGTGCGGGCCGGGGGACGGCGGCGAGCCCCCTGGCCGGGCCGGGTTGGGGAGGCGAGCGCCCGTGCCCGAGGGCTGTGCGTCTCTGCGGCCCTCCCAGCACGGAGGTGGTGCTGGGCTGCCGCGGGAGCGTTCGGAGCTCCGCTGCTGTACGGGGGCTCTGCCGGCCCCCAGCGCGGTGCGGGGCCGTGGGTGGCTGGCGGGGTGAGTGGCGTGCGTGGGGAGCTGCCCTGCCGGGCTGGGCAGGGACCCTGCCTGCTTTGGCTTCACTGGGTAGGGCAGAGCCGGGCCTCGGCGGCCTGACAGCTCCGAGGCTGGTGAGAGGAGGTGAAGTTTTGTTGAGGAGAACCGGGGTGAAACTCGAAGGCCGAAGGCTCGCTGAGCGAGCGGCAGCAGCGCCGTGCTCCCCTTGGTGCTGTGAGTGTTAAGGAAGATGCTGCGCACTCTTGCGAGGCGACTGAATGGCACCAGGTGGAACTGAAATGGAAACAAGCATCTGTTTCCATTCTCAAGACTGAGAGAGGATCTCGTTTGTGCGTATAATTATCGCAAAGGCAGTGCCAAGAGGATGGTGCCAGATTCTTTTCAGTGATGCCCGGCGACAGGACGAGGAGGAATGACCATAAATTAAAACTCAAGAAGCTCCAGCTCCAGGCTGCCCAGGGAGGGTGTGGAGTCTCCCTCTCTGGAGACATTCCAAACTCTCCTGGATGTCTTCCTGTGTCCCCTGTTCTAGTTCACTCTGCCTTCACAGGGGAGTTGGAATAGATGGTCTCCAGATGTCCTTTCCAACCATAACGATTCCGTGTTTTATTGAAACTTACAATGGCACAGATGCTGAAAGATGATTGGTTCATATTCCTTCTGGACACTGCCCAAAACTGGAAACTTCAAGTTCAGTAGCACTGAAAACATTGTTATCCTGAAACTTGCTGTACTGCATTGTGGAAATGGGTTTCATGGGGATAGGAAGAGGTAGCTGGCATGGTGGTAATCTGCTGAAAGAATTGGTGTGAGTAATTTTGGTTTGGAACAAAACAGGGGATAATACTCAGAGCAAACTAAGGAGTTCTTGATTTGATATGCCCTATCCTGAATACCTGATATATGCAAGTGGAACAATATGTTAGATTTTTAATGGGACCTTTTTTTAAAAAAAAAAGTAATTTAAGGCAGTCTGTTTCAAAGCACCAGTATTTATTGTCAATATTACTGACTTCTTTCTTGCAGCTGAGCGTCCTGCTTTTAAATAACTGCTGGTCTTTGATTAGAGTAATGGATTTGAGGTTAATCTCAAGAACTAGATCCACCTGTCGTGGGACCTGATTACTGGCAGCTTTAGTAATAGAGAGTCACTACCGAGAAGGTTCTTGTAGCAAAATTTGTTTTGTTTTGTGGTTGGATTTGAGTTTGGTTTTTGTTTTTTGCTTTTAAAAGCATACATTCTGTGCTTTGCAATACTGCCACTTTTGATCATTGAGAACAGTGTTGTGTGCCACACAAACAGTTTTGGTGATTTCATCAGTTACTGTAAACAGGTCGGTAAAATTTGATTGTGGGTGTTTTGCTTCTCTGCATGGGAGGTCTTATAGGGTTATATATCCTAGTTTCTATTTATTTGAGAGTAGTTTGTTTAGGATGTAAATGTAGAGCTCTTGGTAAAGCTTAGTATTTGTATATAAGAAATGTAGATGATTTGCAGCTATTCATTACATTTTGAGATGTAATTCAGACATCTAAAGTAATATAAAATTGCTGCTAGTGCTTAAAACACCAGCAATACAGTAAAAGTGATGATTTGTTCCAATTCTCTAATACTTGCTCGGATTCGCTAAATTTACATAAATTATAGATTCTGTCAAGCTGTTTTATTTTGTCCTCTATTTGTCCCTGGCTTTAATCTTTTCTTAATCCTGTGTAAAGAGATTATGTGCAGCATGTCATTAGGAGTATTGAACAAGCTGTTGTTTAGACTAGAATTTCTCTTGTCTGTTTGGTAGCTGTTATGACAGTTTTATGTTTTAGAGCTTTGCATCATTGAGGAAATAATATAATATCATATGAGCATTAATATGGAAAAGGCCACTCCAAAGCCTTGTTTTAACCATAAAAGCTAGATTGGGCCCTTGCTTTTTCTCAGGTTGGTACAAAAGACAAAACTGAACTGCATATTTGAAAAAGAAAATACAGATAGACCACTGAAGAAAAATTTGCACACCTGAGCTGGGTATGGGTGGTGTAAAGTACAAACTATTCAGAAGTTTTTTGTAGTGAAATGTGCATCTCTGGAGCATTTATGTTCTAATTATCGTGCTCTATAATTCCAACATATATCAGTGTGGTGTAGGTGTGATGGTACACAGACATTGTTATCAAGGTATGTGGTTTTCACACCTTGTTTTGGCATTTCCATGGAGTGGATGTGACACTTCCACCTGATCATTGAAGGAGTACGCTGATTTTTCTATATTTTACTTGATCAGATGTTTTCATACCCTAACATAATAAAGTACACAGCAGAAAAGGAGTAAGACAATAAAATACATTACAGAACAGACAAAATTAATAATTAGGTCTGTGGTGTGTTGTATTACACAGAATTTCTGGAGAGAAGGAACACTTCATGTGAGGTTGTTTTGATTGCACGTGCCAAAATATTAGAATTGGACAAAAGGAATAATTGTAAAAACATGTGATTAATATATATTCCAATGAAAATTACTTGGAAAGCTGATAGGATTTAGGCACCAGAATTAGAGGATTTAAAGGTCAAAAGCTGAGTTTTGTGTCTAGATCTTGTTCTGTTAATTGTAAATACAAGTTCTCCTCATATTGTTTTTGGTCCACTTTTGGTCTACTGCTCAAAAGGTTGAGCATGAAGTGCATACAAATTGTCCAACTTTTTAATGTAACTCTAGGAGTTCAAGCTAGGGCCATCTGTGGCAGATATTGCTGAATGCCCTCAAAAAAAAAAAAAAAAACAACATATTTTAAACAATACACAATGATATTTGTTAAAACAGAGAAACACACGCACCCAAAACTTGTTGCATTTCAGTTTGCATGATACACCTGTGTTATACATATACACAAAATGCATACACAAAACACAGTTCATCATTGCTGATGCTTTAGAGGTGATGCTGTGTTTTCAAATGGATCTAATAATATCCTCAAGGTTTTTGTGTTGGTTTGTTTTTTTAATATATACATAGAGCTAACAATTGACAACTTGTACAATGTGTATGCAGAAAGTGTCTTAACTTGGAATAAGCACACTTGATCATCTACTTATTACCAGAGTCAACAAATAGCCTTGTTGTAAAAAGACATTATTGGTGATATTACAGACTAGAGTGCATGCAGGCATTTTGGGGAATAAGTTATAAAGCTGAACTCTGAGAAAAACAATTTGCTTAAATATATGAAATTCCAGTTTAAAATCTAGTCATTATTTGAGATGTCTATGTTACTTTTTGTTAAATCTCGTTTTTAGCTTTGTTTCAGAATACGCTGTTAGACAGAAATCTTATTTCACTGTAGCTGTGGTTTAGGGAAGGTGTAGATGAGTGTGGAAAAAGCTTCATCACTTTCCCTGACAAAATGAAGGTTGCCTGGTGTAAAGATTATAAATTGAAATGTCCACTTGTTACTGGCATCTTTACAGGTGATGTGAGATTCTTTCCTGGTAACAGAAGCAATAGGGAGTAACACTCTGTGTTACCACTTCTTTGAGGAAGCAGCATTTCAATTAAGAACAACTTAGAAACATTGGTCTGTTTTCCAGGCAGCTGTTTCCTTTACATAGCAGGCTAGTCTGCTTGAGAATGCATATTTCACACTCCTTGAGAGGCCAGTTTTCTTGTTATTTTGCCAGCCTGTAAATATCAAAGCCTGAGTCTTGTTATCAGCTGAATCAGAGTTTCTTAATCTGTTTGACCAGACCAGACTGTAGCTAATTCTGGCATGAGGATAAGGACTAGCGAGTTGCATGCTGAGTTCTCCATCCCTTGTAAAGGTAGACTGATGGTGTATTCCCATTGATTTGAGTTTTATTTTGTATTTTCAGACAGTAGAGGCAAAAGGGAGAGAATGCTGTTATTCAGTTAACACTCAGTGTTTGTTACAGTGAGTAAGTGGTACAATGGGAGGTTATTAACTTTTCCTAGTCCTGCATGAATAAGTGGATGACTCTTGTGAGTTTGTGTGTTTGACATCAGGCAGCTGGCCTTCATCTGAAGTGTTGGTGACAGATAGCATTATTCTGTGTAATGTAAGCTGGGGTACAGATTCTAACTTGGATTGGGATTCAAATTAATATTTGCATGGATTCAAATATGGTGATTCAACATTGTTCAATATGTATTATTTTCCAAATGACAATTCAGATCTTCCATACCGGTGTATCTAAGCTCTATGCTTCTCTTTGCAAACCTTGTAAAACTGAAGAATAAACTCAACTCTTCAGCCATTACTGTGCATAAGAATTACGTGAACTTCAGAGCCAGATGTCCATGTACATTTATAACAAATCAGTTTATGTGGGTGAAGAATGCAGTGGTTATCTTCTGCTCCACCTCCCTTCCTCACTGACTTTTAAGCACAGAAAGCCTGCTTGCATTACCAGTCCAAAACACAGTGTTTAGACACTAAGTTTGCCATGGCACCCTGTGCAAAATTTGTATCCTTCTGTTTTCCAAAACTTAGGCTGTGCCTTTGTTATAGTTCAGAAAGCTGCTGCTGTCTGTAAATTCAGAGTAAGACTTTGGACTAGACCAGCCTTTGCTGGTTCTAGGGCAAATTATGACAGTAACCTTGACTCTCCAGTCTCTGCCTACTCCAACCCTAATTGGACAGTAGGCACCTTCTGTGGTTTGAAAAATTTTAAGGAACTAATCACATTTAAGTCTGTATTAAAAGCCTGGCCCTGGAGGGTGTTATTGTTTGATACAAATAGTAGTGTGTCTCTTTCCTAAAATACTGTAAAACTACCTAGTCTTTTTGTTTGTTTGTTTGTTTTAGGGATCCGTTGTGAGAATGACCATGTTCTTCTGTCTCCCATGCCTCGTAACTGGATCTCAAAGTAGCTACAGTTTGGAAGAGAGCAGTGAATATCCTGCTCAGTTATGAGAAACATTCACCAACGTAGAACAGTCTGGAAGAAGATTTCTCTTAAGAAAATCAAAAAGCACAGAATAAAACAGAAGAAATTTAGCATCTCATAAGCTTTTGGCTGTCTGAGTAATAGAAACAATGAATCGTTACACAATTATGAAACAACTGGGTGATGGCACCTATGGCAGTGTGTTGATGGGGAAGAGCAATGAGTCAGGAGAACTTGTGGCTATCAAAAGGTATGTAACATCTCAATTCAGTAAAGGTGCTTGCAAAACTTAGGATTTTCACTTTTGACTTTATTGTTGTCTCCCATTTGTGTAGAATAGAATAAAGTCCCCTTTTAAAAGGAAATTAACATAACAAATTTATTTTCTTTTATTAAGATGTTTACCAAGGTGATTGTGAGTCAGATTTCTGGTAACTGATCAATACAAAGACACACCAGTTTAATTTGCTGATATATGTTGTCTTGTAAAATTGCGTGCTGCTTTTGTTCAGTTTGAACATGCTTCCTTCTAAAAATGTTGTTAGGCCAGCAGCAAAGGAGATGCAAAAGTGAATGTGCTTAATTAGGGAGTTTATTTATATGAATTGCAGGAATAGCAATGTTAGCAGGTAGATTTGAAATTCCATCCCAACCCCCAAATCTTTCTAAGTACTGCATTAAGTTTCTTGTGTTGCTACAGTGATAACAGAAACCATCTGGTCAGGTAAATAAAAGCTGTCTCCTTGGCTCTAATAAACTTAGAGTTCTGTATAATCAAGAGCATTGTCATACTTGCCTTAAAAGATGATTATGAAACAAGGAAAATTCTACTAAAGGCATGGGGAAATTTCCCTTCTATTCCTAGGGAATTGCAAGCAGGATATAAAGTGTAAGTTGAAATAACCAAGATGGTATCTTGCTCAGATGTGCATTTACTGAAGTAAGATAATTGTAATATAATTTATGGACTTTGTCTTTAAGAATTTCTGAAAATTTCAGGTTTTACCATTGTTGGTACTGTTAATGAAGTTAGTATTAATCTAAGCTAAAGAAAGAATCTCCACTTGATTATTTTAATTTTTCTTAGCAAAAGGAACAACATTTTGCAGGAAGTGGTTCATTCTTGTTCAGGATTTGAAATTCTGTCGTGTGATTTTTAAGTTTGGGACTTGAGAGGGTAGAGTTTTGCTTGAAGATAATTTTACTTTAAATTAAAATCTTGGGTTTAAATCTCTTCACTTTAAGTGCTAAAACTTTACCAAAACACAGCAATGACATTCATGACTTCGTTCCAAGGTGTGAGCAACACCAGATGTCCACATTTGGATTTATGCAGGATTTGCAAATAAATTTATTACACTGTTGTGTTTAACAATTAGCTTAGAGGCTATGATGTTGCTTGAAAAAAAGAAAACCTTTTCTTTTAAAATTAATATCTTGGAACAGATCTTTTTAAATGACTGATCAAGTCAGATGGTTAATTATAATAGAAAGCAGTCCAGATATTTTGCAGATTTCAAAAATTTGTTTTCCTAGAATATGCAACTTATGCATATGGACCTGACTTTCCATATTATATGTGCAGTGTCATTGTTGCTTACTTTATTATTAGAAGCACAATTCAAATCATACAAAGGGTTTTATGTCCCTTTTACTTTGGAGTAACATGCTCTCTTGCTGTACTCTTGTAAAAATTTTTCAGTGTTTGATGATTAATTACTATAAATTTTTAGCAATTCTAAGCATTGACTTTGTTTTTAATTATATTGCTGATGGATATGCTAGAATTCTTTAAATTGAGTTCAAAATATAGATAACGCTAGTCTGAGAAAATATAATTTAGGTTTTCTAATTTTATAAGTATTCTGTACTGTTCACTGAAAATACTTTATCTTGGACTTTATTTCAGAATGAAAAGAAAGTTCTATTCATGGGATGAATGTATGAATTTGAGAGAAGTCAAGGTAAAGTGGTGATCATACCACATTCAAAAATAAGTGTCTGGTTACGCTTGCATGAAGAGTACCTACCATGTCCATGCATAAAGCCAAACTCTGTGATCCCCTTAAATGCTGACAGATTTCACAAAACCGTGGGCTGCTGGAACTCTTAGAGGTCCTGCTGATTTATGGAATGTCCCACTATTCTCAAGCAGTGGCCATGTCTCATAGCCAAACCTCTTATCTTTGAGAAAGGAAAAGGAATTGATTTCGTATGTATGTATTTCTGTGGTTTACCATCCTCCTCTTTCATTTTACTTCCAGATTTCCAGCTGTGTATCCATTCCATATATCTTGTGTTTGGGGCATCTGCAGAAAGCACTGGGAGTTTTGGTTAGCCAAGTGATAAAATAACACTTGAAAACTGGGTTTAAATGCCAAATAATTTCATATTTTGGGCATCTGAATTTTCTGTATATACAAAGCTCCCAACTAAAGGGCTTTAGATTTAACTTATTGGAGATTTCACACAAAGCTGTATGTCCAAAATGAACATCTGTAAGAGAATCCTTCTTCATGAAAGTTTCCTGCCAAAAAGAAGGGGAAAAAATGCAGGTTTTCTTACTCAGTTCAGCAAGCACGAGCTCTTTCAGCTTCAGATTTGTCTTGTTGTAGGGAATTAGGTTTTTGTGCTAATCTTACTCTGAGGTAATCCCTGGAAATAGGTTTAAAGTACTATTTTAAAGTACTATAAACTACTACTAAAGTACTATTAATATAGTTGTTGCCTTTATTTGAAATTTATTCAAACTTTGGAGTCGTTCTTTAAAACAGATTACAAGACAAGTAATGGATATCTTGGGTGGATTCTGTGCTAGAAGCCCTCATGTTAAAAATTTAGTTCTGGTAAGTAATCAAGGTCACTCTGGGGTTATCTGAAGCTGTATTTTGCTCTGTTGCAGTCTCTGAAGAAGCTAAACCATGCCAACGTAATAAAATTGAAGGAAGTCATACGAGAAAATGACCATCTTTACTTTATATTTGAATACATGAAGGAAAATCTCTATCAGCTAATGAAGGATAGGTATGTCTTTTTTTCATAGAAAAGTAATGTGCTATCATGCTTTATTTAATGATTCTAATATTGCCTTGAAGAACTTTGGGATTTCTGGTTTTGGCTCTTCTTGCAGCCCCATTGATGTGAACAGGAGTTGCTGCACCTGCTTCTCTGAGGGTAGAATTCTGCACTGCTCTGTTACAGCACTGCATATTGTAATGGTTTTGGAAATAAGTTTGATCACTTGTTAACAGGAGAGTTTGCATGCCTTTGTGTACAGCCATGAGAAAAATTCCAAATAGTTGTGTTTTGTTTTTGTTTTTGTTTTTTTCCTTCCATAGCCTTTGTTTTAATTTGTGAAGGATGGGTGAACACTGTTCATGCTACTTTGGCTTGTGGGTTTGACTTAGGGTGGGGATGGTACATGCCTGCATCCTTGTAAGAATGGCCTGTGTATAGGCTAACTCTGATGTTGCAATCTTGGACAAACAGTGCATAGCAAGGCTTGCAAGGTGGACTTCAGAATAGGACCTGCCTTTTCAATAACATTTTTCTTTGGTGGATTGTTTTGCCCTCAGTGTGGGTTTCCTTCAGACTTTGTCATGCTCTTTTCCTTCTAATGTGCCAAGCTCTTGGGCTGACATCCTGGGGTGGCTGCTGGTGACATCAGCACAGTGTTACTCTGCAGCTGAGCACAATTGCTCTTATCAGGGCTCCCTTAAGGGCACCACTGTGTAATGCACCTACCAGAGCTGCACTGTGCCACCTCTGCCTTGCTACACCACTGTGCATTCCACGTTCACCTGGTCAAGCACACTGCTGGCCAGCCAGCTTCTACAGAGAGATACCACCATGAACCTCTCAGCACAGCAGTTCTGCTGCTGCACTTAAAGTGGTTGAGCTTAAGCCCCAGAAGAGTTTTGAAATGAGAGCTGCATCTCTCTCACTTTGACTTGATGGGTCTGTTTTCATGTGTTCATGATGTGTTAGGCAATATAAACAAACATGTGTGTTCTGAATTATGTTTCTTAATTATGTAAGTTTTTACTCTGTTTCTCCACAGAAACAAGTTTTTCCCTGAGTCAGTTATCAGAAACATGATGTATCAGATATTGCAAGGGCTGGCTTTCATCCACAAACACGGTAGGTTTCCTACTAGAGTTTAACTGTGTAGCACCTTTTTAGAAAATAAGATCAAGCACAGAAATATCATTAATAAAATAACCTAGCAAGGGCTATTGATTTGACCATAAGTGTATAAGGGAATACCAGGTATGATAAATTTGAAAATTTACATTTCACTCTAATAATTTCAACCAATTTCTTACAGTTATTTTCAATATCTGCATGTAGTGCTTTATTTCTAGCGAGTGGATTTCAATCAAATTAATGTATAACATAACAAATTGTGTGTTACAGTTAAACAGCAGAATTAATTTGCTTGGTGACTTAACCACTGCCCAGGTATAGAGGTCCTCAAGCCAACAACAAGCACTGAAGAAACTTTATTTTCTAATTTACTATTTACTTTATTTTAGTATATTTTATACTTTAATAGCTTTATTTACTATTTACTAGCTTTAATTACTAATATTAGCATTTCTGAGCAGGATTTGGATATCCTTTATATGTCTGTATCTCCAAATTGTTGTCACAATCATAAGTAACTAGCTAAAAATGATTCAAGCAATTTTATGAATCAGGTGTGTTAGATGCTCAATTTTCCATTATCCCAAACTGACAAAGCAGTTTTAGTTCTTGCAAAACATTTCATTGTGACATTGGTTTTTTTAGTCAATATTGCTGCCATCCAATTCATTTTTCTTAGTGTGCTAATGACAGTTTTTTTGTTAATTTAATAACACTTGGTGTAATAATCACTGGAGAGAAAATGTGTGCATTTGTTGAGGGAGGGTTCCAATTATTTTATATTGAATTAAAAAAAAAATACTGCAAACCACTATATTATTCCAAAATATCCCAAATATTGGATTAGTCCTACTAGAAGTTGCTGCTTAAGAAGTAATTCAGTGCTAAATTGTGATTCTTTGCTGTTTGGTCTTCTACAGGATTTTTTCATAGGGATATGAAGCCTGAAAACCTTCTCTGTAGTGGACCAGAACTTGTGAAAATTGCAGATTTTGGGTTGGCTAGAGAACTAAGATCTCAGCCACCTTACACAGATTATGTTTCTACCAGATGGTAAGTATATCAAGAATTCAATACATTAGCTTAACTAATTACCTTCCCATTTTAACTTATGTATTATTTCCTTCCATGCTCACAGGTACCGTGCTCCTGAAGTTTTGCTGAGATCTTCTGTCTATAGCTCACCTATTGATATATGGGCAGTGGGCAGCATAATGGCTGAGTTATATACACTCAGACCACTTTTTCCAGGTACAAGTGAAGTAGATGAAATCTTCAAAATTTGCCAAGTCCTAGGGACTCCAAAGAGGGTAAGGCTTAAAAAACTTCACACAATTTTATTACAAAAAAAAAAAAGTTATTACAAAATATTCAGTGTTATCTTTCAGAACATGCACATTGAATTATTGTTTCAATAAGTTTCCTGCAGACTAAGTCTTTGCTCAACTGTATTTATTTTCAGTTTCTGTTAAGGCATGTAATGCTAGTCTTTTGTTTTATATTAGCATCTGTTGTATATAATTTTGTGAAGTCTTGCTGTCCTCTGATGAAAGCCAGATAAAACTGTTTAATTTAGTTATTTAAAGCTATACATAAGGGAAAGCAAATCAGAAGTCTCCTAGAATTTAATTTACCAGAGCCAATTTTCTTTCCCTTCCTGAAAGTGTAATTCTTCTGTGCTGGCACACAGAATTTGATGCTTGTAAAAGTTACCATAAATAAGACAAATTATGCCTTTCTTATTTTTAAAGCATAAAAGAAACATTTCATCTCAAACACAGATGTCTCATAAATATTATTAGCAATAAGAAGTAATGGAGGGTGAACGTGCAGTATTTTAGAGAGGAAACAATTATTTTTGCTTTTTTTATGGATGAGCTAAATACTATTTAAAATTACAAGGAAGATTTGGGTAGTGCATATAAAAATTAGATTCAGTTTCAAAGTTGTTTTAGTAAATGGATGGAAGAACCTGCAAGAAAATAATAAGATTACCTTCAAAATTTTGAATGAACTGAAAGAAAATCATATGTTATTAAAAATTTTTGTATACTAAAGTAAGAAATGGCAGATGTATATCAGCATTTTTTGGGTGCAAATAGAACATGATGACATAACTGACCTAACACAGTCCCCCTAGATCTGAAAAACCTAAGGGTGGAGAGAAAAACATCAGTTTCATTAGTGTTCTACTTATACAAAATACAGTATAATTCTTGTACAGTAAAGGAGCTGTTAGCCGTAGAGAAGTAAGGAACAGAAAACTTTAAAACAGAAATAGATTAAGCTCAGCTAGGAACATGCAGAGCTTGAACTGGTGGGAAAGCATCCAAGAGAACATACTGAGAAACAGGTGCAAACTCCTGACAGAGCAAAGAGGAAAAGGTCAGGTGGAAAGTCATAGATGATACATTGTGGAAGTGAAAATTGAGTCAGGAGGACAACGTGAAAATTGGTATGCTGTGTAAAACAGTGCTTGCTGTGACACAGTTGTGCCTCAGGAATAATGTGCAATAGGAGCAGTATTTTAAGATTTGAGTTTTCAAATGCATGAACTTTCTTAAGCAAATCACAAATCTAGGATAGTAAGTGGAAAATTTTGATGTGTATGAAGAATATCTGAAAGGCAGCACCATGCTGGCTTCTGGAATATTTTCAATGTACAGCAAAACAAGCTCTGAAGTGCAGATCAGAAAGAGGTTTTCAATGTGTGCAGTTGCAGAGCAGCACTGAGCTGACTACTGTGTTTTTTCTCTAACCTTACAAGGAGCTAACAGAAGCAAATCATGTTTAGAGTCTGTCATTCCCAGACTAGAAAGCTTATTGCTTGGGAAAGCAGGGAACATTACCAGCTCAGAATTCCAGAGAAAACTGTAGCCTTCACTAAAGACCTTAGGAGTTAAGGGTCTTTTAAGTCAGTCCTGTAGGATCAGAAAACTATAATTAATTACTTTGTGCCCCTGTCATCTGTTGGGCAGACTTGAGAAATTTCTATCCTTATGACAATGCTATGGCATTCTTCTGGGACATTGCTGTGTAAAAGGTATACTTAAATATTAGGATAAGAATTACAATTACCACAACAAATAATGCATTTGTTACAAGTACTTACATTCTGAAAAATGTAATAAGTTATTTTAATGGTCCAATTTTGCAGATAGTTTTACAAATATTATTTTTTCATACGTGCACTTTTGTTTATTCCATTATCCTGCAATAATGAATTACAGGAATTATGCCCAAAAGCTATTTTCATTCCAGTTTAATTTCCTGTGTTTAAGTCCATAACACTGTACCAATGACTTATGTGAATCTGGGTGTTTTAAATAGTGACGGCAACTATTTTGTTTTATTAAATAAGTTGCTTATTTTATTTTATAAATAAATTAAATTGCATCATTCAAGTATTGGCAGTGGTGATGCACTTGTGTGTATTTAATGAAAAAATTGATGACAGTCTCAATAGGAGAGATTGATTAAATTAATTTTCATTAGTTGAAGGTTGGCAATGGCATTTTAAATAATTTCAAATTATTTTTTCATTTTTGCTCTTGTACTATTTTCACCTTATCTCTGTGCTTCACCAGTTCAACATGCAGCCCTTGGTACTTTGTTGTGAACTGCTGCTTTATCACTATTTCTAGCAGACAGAATGCCACCAAACTCAATTAAATAAGGGCAGTGCAGCGAAGAAGCAAAGTCTTTCTCCATTAATTTAAATGAACAAACTGTTCTCTGAGGTGGAGTAGGAAATCACTTGAAATCTTGAAATTTTTTTTTCAACCAGATATGATTTACAATTATATTTGGGGTTTTTTTGTTACCGTGGACTGTGCTATCAAAGCTAAAACTGTTGTACATAAAGAGATGAGTAATGGCTATCATGGTACCTTAAGACCAAATTGTATCACATCAGTCCAATTTGCCCTGTGGCAGTGTAATAAGCTTGGTGGATAGAGGAGGAGCACAAATAGTCATACCTGAAGGTTTCTGATGCTGTCCCTCATAACATTCTTAGCAGCATATTTCTATACAAACTGCATGATAAGAGCATACCTGTTTGGAAAGACTTACACAGAGACTAAGCTTCACTGGCTCTTATTTGGAAGATGAATTGAATAGAACTTGAGTGGTTCTGCCTCTGATGAAATTTTTTTAATTGTATTGAAGGCTGTCTGCTGGAGTAGATTTTGCTACTTAAGGTAGCAGGCTGAGAAGCATTATGTTAGAAAACAAGATTAAAATGTAGAGGAGTTTTTTAATGTATACAATTAGAGATGGGGCTTTAAAGAATTTTTTTCAGTAGTGTGCAGAATGCTGTACTTAGGCAGGAATAACCAGCTACATCAATAGCTGTGAATAACCATCCAGCTAACACATCTGTAGGAGAAGCCATAGGAGCTATTTAGTGTACTGTATGTCTAAAGACAAATACCATACCAGTGTGTAGAAAAAGGAGTATTGCCCATTAGCAAGTGAACTAATCTTTTGGTTTCCCTTGCCAATTTATATCCAGTTTAGAGTTTTCCTTTGCAAGAGAGAAAAATCAGAGTCTAAAGAGGAAATAAAACTTTAAAAGCCTAGACCCTAGGAACTGTTTAATTCTGTACAAAGAAAGGCTGGAAGAAAGGAAAAGAAGTGCACCTTCCAATGTATAAAAAGGCCACTCTAGAGGGAAGAATCAAATAGTCCTTCTTGGTATCTATGCCTGATAGGACACTCTACAATGTACGAGAAATCTCCATTTTCCTAAGCTTGAGGAGATGACTCTCTGGAGCAGTGGTACAGAATGGTTGTAGACTGCCAGAAATTGGAAGCTTTTTGAGACTCAACACCAGGAAGAGACAAGGGTATGGAGTAATCTTGAGGTCTCTTGAAGTCTTTGATTATCCTGTAGTTCTGTATTCCAAGAATGTAGTTGTCAAACAACGAAGGACTTCAAGGTTTTAGTTTTGGAAAGTTAAACACTTGGAAAAAAAGTTCTTATCTGGTGGTCATGTTTTTTTAATGTTACAGTGCTATCTAGTTGTAACTTAATCATTGACTGTCATAATGGTGGGATCAGTGCTATATTGTATAAGCTGCATCATGGTTATACAACTGTGGCATGGTGAATGGAAGGACCTCGCCTCTGATACTTCCATAAAGAGGGTATGTTGAAGTCAGCTGCTGGGCTCATTTCTGTGGCAGATGGGATGTTTAGTACCATTCCTGGTACTGCAGCACTCTTGTCTCCTTCAGATAGAATATGTCCAAGTGAGTTATTTATGGTGATGGTTCCACCTTTAGCTACAGGAGACCTCAGCAGGACTGCCATGGGAGACGGATGCTGCATTCACTGATGTTGTAATAATTGTCATGGAAAACAAGAATGCTTGTTTTCAGCTATACAGGAAGGAGCCATGCAGACCAAGCATGACTCAAGCTGCCTTAAATTTTATCCAAATGCATCTTTGTTCTTTATTGGTGCTGATTTTTCTTTCCTTTGAAACAGAGTGACTGGACAGAAGGATACCACCTTGCTTCTGCCATGAATTTCCGTTTCCCACAATGTGTTCCTATAAGCCTAAAAACTCTCATCCCAAATGCAAGCAATGAAGCAATACAACTTATGAGTGATATGCTGAACTGGAATCCAAAGAAGAGACCTACAGCAAGTCAGGTCTGAGCACATGAATGATTAAGTATAAGACTGAATTTTCTTTCATTGTTAAAAAGTTGTAGATACAGAGACCAATTGATTGTCATAATAGTGATGACCACAAATATCTCCTCATTTTGAACACTTTGGTGGGAATGAGACTAAGTGGTGAGAAGACAAAGTTCTAAACCTGGCTCAGCAAACATCAGAAACTCTTCAGTAATTTTTGCAATGTTGTTCTCTGTATTGACGTATCTTAAAATTCTCTCTGCACAAGACAGAGAAATAGCTTAGTTGAAAGTGTTTTAGTTGTGTCTATCAGCCACATCTGCCACTTTTGTGTTCTTCCCCATCTATACAAAGGGAGGTAATGAAAACGTTGAAAACTGCCTTTTGTGAAGCTGCAGATGGAATGCAGTATGGCAGAGCTAAGGTTTATTTTTACTTGGACTGTAAATTGTACTAAGTGATAAAGAAAGAACTTTGTGAAAAACATGCCAATAAGTCACAAAGGTCACAATTTTTTCCAAATTAATTTTAAAAAAGCATATTTCAAGGACCAAAGATGGTTACATTCTGTGGATTTTTTTTCTTTGTATTATTCATGCCTAATGTAATCCTATTTAGAATGTATGAAAGAGGAATACAACTGGGAAAGAGAACATATTGCAAGTTACCCTAGGTGGATGTAGTGTAAGTGATTCAGAAGCAGTTAAGCAGATGGTACCAAATAAAACAACCATTCCTCTCCACTTTATAAAGCACATCTATTGTACAGTGATGGAGATCTATCTGTAGTCCGATACTATGTACCTCTACTCAAAATACTGTAGGGTGCTTTATAAAAGCAAATAATCAGCTTTTACCCAAGTGACTTGTTGAGGAAGCAGCTGCAGCAGTTGTGTAATCCACAGTCAAAAGGAAGAGTTTAATGCATACACATGGCAGTGTGTTCAAAGGCAGCGATTTGTGAGTGCAGCTGAGGCAAAACGTATCTGAGCACTGAAAAAGAATAGGATCCTACCCAGAAGAATTAATAGGGTGGGTTGTTTTGATATAGGAGGAGGTGTGTTACTAAGGTGTGTTCATGCTCTGCATCTAGCAGAGGACTTGGAAAGGTCAGAGGAAAGCATCAAAAATACCTTAAGACATGCTGTGTTTTCTTAATAAACACTGTGAAGGCAAGCAAGCACAGTGAATGTATTTTAAAGATAAGCAAAAGCTGGTGATAAGAAAAATGGGGGAGAAACCTTGCTCATTAACATCTTCTAATTGTAGAACCCATACATGGCAATCATCTTGCTTCTGGGGTTTTTGTTTTTGTTAGTTTTGTTTTGTTTTTAACTGAAAACCTCAGGCTGTTCACTGAGTTGTCTCCACAGTAGCAGTGGAGATGTGTAATAAATCATGTGGTAAAGGTAGTGGGGACTACCTCTTTTAAAATGGAAATATGTTACTGCATGAATATAGAATGGTGTTAAATGTATAATGCACCTCAAAACACAGACTCCACCTAGCAATAAAGAAGGGAACAAAAGGATATGACTGCTGCCATATGTACAAGTGGATCAGTCTTACTAAGTTATGTGGTGGGAAGAATTTAAAATACAGAACTGCCAGTTCTCAGAACACACTTTACACATGATGTCTTTATGCATCTGTCTTCTATCTGTTCTGTAAAGCTTGCTCAAATGTTTCAGAAACCTGCTTAGATCCTTGAGAAGTTACCAAAGTCAACTTATTGAACTAAATTAGTGTGTTATATCTTCTTCTGCAGGCTTTGAAGTACCCTTACTTTCAAGTTGGCCAAATTTTAGGACCTCCTCCACAGTATCTGGAGAAGCAGACTACTGTTAAAGCAGTTCAGCCAACAGAGCCAAAGCCATCTTTACCTAAACTGGAAGCTAAGCCAGAACCTCTGTCTTCACCTGATTTACCTAACAAAACACAGCCACAGCACTTGCCAAAGGTTAACCACCAGCCTCTCCAGCAAATTCAGTTGCCTCAGAATACAGCTAACCAGCAAGTACCAAAGCAGCAGCAGCCACAGGCACAACCACTTTTTCCAAATATCAATAAAAACTCACCGCCTGTAAGTTGTCTTCAATAACTACATAGATGACTTTATTTCAGCCAGGTGATGCCTTGAAAATTGTCATATGTTTTATTAGAGGAGATACAGATAGATAACTAGGGACTAATTGAGGATGTAACTGTCTGCTTATTAAAATTTTATAGCAGGTCAGAAGAATAGATTGCTTATAACGACAGTGTTCATTATAATAGCCCTCAGTGACGTGCTTATGCAGTAATGGAGTTGAAAGAACTGTCACTTATTGACCTTTGAGAAACAATTCACAGCTGTACTGTCAGTGCACAACAGAGAAGTGGAAAGGGAGAACTTCACTTGCTTCACAGAGGAAAATACCAAAAAAGGTTCATCCAGTTCCTAACCTTGTAAGAATTTAGCAATTATGATTTTTAGGAAGATGAATAATAAACTTTGGTTAGTAACTTCCATTTTGCTTTTGACTTTGTACTCACTGAACGGCAATACAAAGTATGTTAAAAATAATGGGTATTCAGAGAATACTGGAAAGCAAATGATAAATAGAAGGACAGTTTTAAAACTTAGCAATTTTATTGGAACAGAATGTTAAAGAAAAGGCCTGAACAGTATCTTTTATTTGCTGTATTTACTTTGGGGGCACAGCAGTGCTCTATTTCTTGACAGCTAACCTACCACTGCTCAGGGCATGAGTTCAGCAAGATGCCAGAAACAGTGGCTGAGCACTGAACTGGGTTTGCAGACAGAATGTTAACCTCACTACTTCAGGTAGACTTGAGCAATTCAAGGATGATAGTCTAAAAGAACTGCAGTCCAAATACATGCTGGCATTATTGTTATGTTTTGTGCTTAAAGTCATGATGAGATTATGACCAAAATAGGTACAACATATTGGGAAAAATTCCCTCAAATCTGTAAGCTGTAGTCAGGAGTTATACTAGATACAAAATATTAAATTTTACAATTGAATTAAAGTGTTTTTATTATTATAATTTAAAGTTTGTTTGTTTTGTTTTGTTTTTTAATTTGAAATAGAAACAAGCAGCTAGTGGCCCTCTAAATGGTGTACTAGGTCCTAAAAACTGCAGAAGACGGTGGGGTCAGACTTTGGTAAAGGCTGTGGATAGCTGGGATGAGTTGGATGACCCTGAATTTGGAATGTCATGTTCAAAGAAGCCTAGCATTGCACTGTTAAAAGAAAAGAAAAACAAGGAATTTCTATTTAGGTAGGTCCTACAATTATCACAATTTATTTTAGTTAGCAGTGTCTGGAAGTAGATTTATAGATTGATTAAGATAAAGTCTATTAAAATTCAAGTCACCAAAGTTCTACAAGAATGTCAAGAATTGTATGAGCAGATCAGCTTTAGGTGATACATTGTCATAGTGCCAGTAATATCTAAAAAGAATCAAATGTGTTTTCAGGCACTGTATGGTTCAGATATTTGTTGTGTATTTAAGAAACTGCTTTACTAAAATTTGACATACTAATATTACTTCCTTTGTCAATTAAATAGTACTGTGTTTTGTCATTTGCTTTTATTCCATAGTGTTAGATACATTTCTTTCTTCAAATCCCAGGTCATGAGGTGTTAGGTTTGGCTGTTACCTTGTGGAAACACATTCTACTGAGAAAAGTAGGATAAGTGAAGAGCCCTGTGTTCTTCAGGCTAAGGTCAGCTTGTATTCTGAGCTGGAGTTGTTGGTTACATGGTTTGAAAATTTTGATTTTTCAGTGTGCCAGAATCAAAAGCTTCATGCTGTGTCCAGCCAGGAGGGGGAAACAAGATTCTGATGAGAAATGATTCTGAAAGATCAAATACATCAGCAAAAGATTACTATATAAACCAATCAAGATATCTGCCTGGTAAGGTTAAAAGTCAATACATATAGAAAATGCAAACTATGCACAATCTGCATACAGTACATTTAAGCTTTAGACTTCTCACTGGATAGTTTTATTTTTCATAACCAGCTAAATTTTCAGGTTTTGGACTAAATGCCTTTCCCAGAACATATGACAATTGATGCAGCAGTTCCTGGCTATATAAACATGGCAGATCCTCAACACTGCTTGTACACCATAAAAGTTCTCAGGCCCTCTTAGAACCAGTAACATAAAAAATCCTCAGTAATATAGATCCAATGTATCTTGGATTACTAGGAATATATCCTGATTAATCTATAAGCAGGTGTACATGAGGACTAAAGAAACTATATACATTTTTTCATCAGGACTGTAGTGAGAGGTTTAGGAGTAATGGATTCAAATGGAAAGAGGGGAAAATTAGAGAAGATACACAGGAGAAATTCTTTACTGTGAGGGTGGTGAGGCGCTGGACAAGTTGTCCAGAGGACCTGGGCACACCTCATCCCTGGCAGTTTTCAGGGGCAGGCTGGATGGAAGATGGAGTAACCTGGTCTAGTGGAAAAGTGTCCCTTCCTATCCAAACCATTCTGTAATTTTATATAGTGCATATTTACCAATTTTGCAGTGTCAGGATGTTTGGGTTTCCTGAACCTAAGTTCTGATAAACCCAGTCCCCTTCCTTGTACTGGCACTGGTAGGAATTCACACACTCACTTCCTTTTCCAAGGCAGTCATCTTTCTTTAGAAATAGATATCTTAGTCTAAATCTGGGTGATTTTGTCAGGAAAATAACATTATATTATTTAATTACTGGGAATGAGAATGGAAAGGAGAAAGCAAAGAGAATGTTTCCTTTAGTTAGTATTATTTAGTACTTAATTCTTAAATTATTTTCTTGGTGCCTCACTCAGTATCTTTTGTTACCATGGTGGTTTGTACAATTACAGTAATCACACCATGAATTCTGTAATCCACGTTTGAGAATTTAGGTGGCTCACAGAGGAATTCCCCATTGTCAGGCAAGTTGTTTTGTTACAACATATGATTAATTTGTCAGGAGCTTATAGGGCAGTGATGACTTCTGAATTTGAAATCAATTCTTGAATGTTAAATAGGATGCTCAGAGATTCAACAGTTAAAGTCCAAAAGAAAAGAAAAATATAAAGAGCAAGGAACTTCCCTATCTAAAAGCAACACAAATGAAAGGGTCATCCGTATTTATTACATTTTTTTAAGCACAATTCTAATGTCTCCATGGTTTTCAATGAGAAAGGCATGGATGTAAAAAATAATTAATTTCAACATTTGAGGGAATAATAGGTCCAAGGAACATAGTTGCTATTTATCCATATTACTTTAGTTCTGCAGCCACTAAATCTGGGAGCTGCTTTCATGTGTTGTAATCCCATTAACTCTTGTAATGCTCATAACGTGCAGAAGTAACAAGAACCTTTTTCCTACTTTTTAACTTAACCCTTGAAGAAATAGTTTCTTTTTAGCCTTGGCACCCCCAATTTTTGATAGGTATTTTTAATTTGTGTTCCTTTTTTGACAGACAAAAATATCAATTATGAGATTATGGTTTTATGGAAACCAAGTACCTATACTAAAAAGTCTTTATAAATTTCTCTTGAAAGCATGAAGAGAATTGTTCTTAAATTACTGTCACTGGTTTTCATGGTTCTGCTTAAAAATCTAATGAATGGACATCATTAATTTACATTAAAGGTGTTTTGCATTCTAAGACAAATGATTCAGTGTTGGTTTTCTGTTGTAGAAATATATTGGTTTAATTAACTTTTGAAATTTGGTATTTATAACATTTTCCATCATTTGTTTTTTAAGGTGTAAACCCAAAGAGCGTCTCTTTAGCAGCAGTCAATAAAGAAGGATCACATGGAACCTGGAGCAACCAGTTTGCTAAATCACTGGCAAATGCTGGGGGAGGATTGACTTACAGCAGAAATACTACAGGTAAAAGTGTAATTGAAAATGCATTATATCTCCTTGTACTTTAATTAATTTTGTTAAGACCATCTGGTTTAACTTCTGCAGTTCAGCTTAGATTCTAGTAGGCTCTTTTTTTTCTCCTCTCTTTGGTGAAAGACTTAAAAAACCAACTTTTTCATGTGTGATATGATGTATTGCTTTCCAAACAGAAGGTATCAACTAGCCCCTCTTTATAAAGTTCAAGATACATTTTGTAGATAATCCACTGAGACCATTATTTTTCTGTATTTAAGCAAATAGTTTGGCCTCATTACTGCCTGCTCCCTTTGCCATAGAACACTGTCAAACAGCAATCTCACCCACAAAAACAAACGGGTGGGCGGTGTGCTCATGTAATACACATATTGCTTAATTTTTTAGAAATGTCTTTTATGAATTTACTGGCTTTGTCCTAAATCCTTTGCTGCAAGAAAAGTTCCCTTATTTCCAGGAGGGAACTTCCAGTGAGACTATGTTTTGTGAAGGGCACTACTGTAAGCATTCTATAGAGTGAAGTTCAACACTAGTTAAACACTTTATCTAAGATTTCACTGAGGAAAGCATCAGGCTCCAGACTGAAATCTGTCTTCTCAGTACACTGTCCCTGTTATGGGAGGTTACCTTGTTAACAACTCTGCAGCCATTGTCCAGCTTGCATGAGCCACTCTCCAAGTACTTTAGTGCCAGTAAACCCCCCAGCTTTACATGCCTGTACAGCAAGAACTTCAGGAGGTTTGTTGACATGCAGATGCTGCACCCCTTTTTAATAGAATTTTAGTAGCCATTTTGCTGTGTCAACAAACCTGATTTTCCCTTCTGAAGTCAGGTGAGCTGAAGTTGTTTGTCTGAATTAATGCGCAAGATTTTAGAAAGTGGAAAAACAACAGCACCTACCAGAATTTTTAGTGAAATAGAAGAGGGTTTTTTAAGCAATCATCTTGCATATCTTTTTTGTTTTGTGAAATAGAGTATCCATGTGCTTCAGAAACAAATTATTTATAAATAATCTTGCAAGGGAATCAGAAACAGAAAAGCCAATAGCTGCTTCCAAAAGTTTTCATCAATAGACTAGACATGTACCTACTGAACTACACTGAAGATTAAATTAGGATGAATGCTAAAGGTAGAAATCATGCATTTGTCTTACTACCAAGAATTTAAAGCAAAAAAGCACTAAAACTGATTATTTTTGTTTGAAAATTCTTGTTATTATTTCCATCAGTATCTTAAATTGCATGTGATAGTTCATATACTGGGGAGACAGCAACATTTAAGACAGACACATATGAAACCAGGATAGATGGATCACAGAAATACAAGACATGTAAACTATATCTTTTCTCTTTTCATATTGACAGTCTGAAAGTCAACACTGCTGTGTTTAAATAACTATGTATAGTTTATTTAAGTAGGCTTTTTTTCATCAGCCACAACATTGCTCTAAGGCAAAATAAGATAAAAGCAAACAGTTACAAATGCTTTATTTTATGAATGATTGTAAGTTTATGATCAGTCAACTTTGAAGATATTACCAAGTCCTTAAAATTGTAAACAGAATGTAATTGTATTGTTGGTAAATCATATTGTTAGTCCATAATTAGAATGGACCTTGTAAAGCTTGTTGGAGTAACATTTCCTACTTAAGAAAACAAGGATAAGACATTATAGTTACTAATGTATCAGATATTCATTCTTGCTGGCCTTTTTTCCCTCCTCATTTCTTTTACATCACTTAGACTTGCTCTTCATATCCTTCTTCTAAAGTTCTGTCCTTCCATCTTTTTCTTCCTTAAATTTTCCTTTTCTACAGATGAGAACTTAATTATACCTATTGAAAAGCTATCATGCAAAGAAAGGTTGAATGAAAATTTAGAGGATCCAAAAGGTAATTTATATCAATTATAGCTGGTTCTTTGTACATTTCCTATTTATGTTTTATAGTTTCTTGTAAAGAAAATTACACTTACAATGCAGGTTCCTGATAATTGTATTATTTCCATTTTCAGTAGCAATCTGTTTTGTCAAACCTTGCTCTTTTCATTATGGCTTCTTCTGGATTCTTAGAACCTAGTGTGCATTAAAAGGCAGAGAATATTTTATTACCCTAATTATAATCCACAGTAGGTCACTGGATAATGGTGAGGAAGTGATCCTAAAGCAGCAAGTGCATATCCTCTCAGGGATGGGTTGCTTGTGACAGCACTCAGGACTTGCACCTTTTCCTGCATTTGGGTTCTCTGCCTATTACACTGGTTTTACAGTGCTGTGCTTGCACAGGTTTTGGTGGAGTTACCTTACAGTAAAAGGGAGGAAACTCAGGATTTCAGACAGCCTAATTTGTGCCTTTTAGTTCCATTGCTCTGAGCTCTGAAATTATCACAGAGGTCTGGGAGTGTTTGTGTGAAGAGGAACTTTGTGGGATTGCACAAAGGCCAGAGATTTAGAAGACAGAAAAACTGGCAAAGCAGACACTGTTTTTTACTGCAACTACCACTGAAGCTGTGATTAAAATGCTCACACTTGATGAAAGTCAAAATAAACTCCTCTGTATAGCCTTCTACTTCACAAATTTAATACTACTGAACACAGAGCCATACCACGAGAGAAAAGCATTTCTCTCTGGACATTGTGCCAACACTGTCTTAACACTGTCCCAAGTGATGACAGACATGAAGAAGGTAAGACATTTTCTTGGATCAGGGAGTCTTAGTATTGTAACAGATCTTCCAGTCTTCCACTGTATACTAATTTCAGTACTAATTTTGTGTGTACATGCTCATTGCTTCCCTACTTCCAAATGAGGATGGTTATGTCAGCCTTCCCAGGGTAGTAGCACTGCTTTAAAGAAAGATCTGGACCAAAACTAGGCACAAATATAGAATTAAACCAGGGTTGAAGAGAGAGGATAATTGAGTCTGACTTTCATAGCAGGCCTGGGAACTGTCAAAGTCAAGTCCAAGTGGTGCACCACTTTCCACAAGAGATGTTAAATTACATTCTTTTTGATAGATTTAGGCCAGACATGACAAGAGTAGTACTGAGCACTAGTTATACCAGCTTCCAGTAAAACAAGTAGATGTAAACAAAAGGTAAGATCCTACATTTCTCTGCAACTCATAGTGTAAACCTTTCTATGTGGTCTTAAGTTTAGTGGAAGTATTAATGAAATGTTCATCCTGCTCTTTGTCTTTATTCTTGCTGAATTTCTGTCCGTTAAGTGCTGAAAAGGTCCAGCTAATCTACAAAGCAAAGAATTAAAGGACGAAAGAATGTTTTCCAAGAGACAAGCACTAGGGAGTTTTTAAAGAACACTCATACTTGGTATTGTTGTGGTACTGCAGATATAATTGGAAGTGACTATAAAAAGTAGGCAGAGTTGTCTGAATGCAGCTGAAAATTCTAAAATTCTGTAATGTAAACAGGAAATCCTGGCTTTGTAAGCAGTGGTGCTTACAACCCATCAGGACTATACACCTCTTCCTTCCATAAAAAAGAAGTTGGATCAGCTGGACAACGGATACAGCTAGCACCTCTTGGTACATCTGCATCAGGTAAGAAATATTCTTTTACTACTCATATCCAGGACAAAGAGAAATGCTAATTTTCCATGCTTCCTTGGAGATGTATTAGCCCTTGGTAAGGTTTTCCTCAAATTTTGTGAATAAAATTGTAGGGCATAAATTCTTAATACAAGTGAACTGCATGTAGGTGCTTAGAGACTGTCCTGATAGTTAGAGAAAATACTGCTGCTAATATTTGTTAGATAAAAGAGAAAATAATTACAAAAGGTGCAAAGAAGATTTGGACCATTTGTTAAACTATTGTTCATTAGCGGTGATGGGCTAAGCAGAATTGTAAAAACATGTAACTCCACAACTCTATAGTAAATGGTCATGTATTTGGGACTCCATTCATTTGTTAGAATCAATGTGAAATCTGTTCTAGATGCAACTTTTACCTTGGATCCTCTGCACTGTTGGTGATATTCTGAGCACTTTCTTCACTGTCATGTTTCTGATTCAGAGACAATGAACAGGAGTGCTCAGGATGCAGGAGAAACTGGTTTGTCAGTGAAGATTTAGAGCTGTTGTCCACACCCAGCAGCCCACTTCTCTAGTTACTTCAGAGGAAATAGCAAGGTCCTAAACTAATGGTAAATTGTTTAACTAAAGGGCCTGTGGCAGACCAATCTGATATGGTTATCCTTAATAATGTTGTAATTTTGCTTATGTGCTCCTTTGAGTTGCCTGTTCTCCTTAAGAACTTGCAAGTGGCTTCAGAGAACTGGGACAAGAGGGAAAGGAGATGGCATACACACACACACATATATATCACACATATATATCATAAAAATATGCTTGGATTTATGCATATTCTGTGTCTGATTTGATCAGAAGCCCACCAAGGAAGGCTGGAGCTTCCCTTCATTATCTTATTGATTCACTGCTGAAACACAACTGCGAAAGTTGATGTATCATAATGCATGGATCAAAAAGTTCACAGGAGGACAAAATACACAATTCTCTCTAGACTGCTGTGAATAGTGCAAAAAAAAAAAAAAAAAAAGGAATCACATGTGGTGTTCCAAAGGAAATAAAATTTACTGTTAATAACAGTTAATAATAGTAACTAAAAATGTAATATGTATAGTAGAAGTCAGAAAGGCTGGCAGATGGAGGTCAGTTAAGATATTCTTCCATGTCCTGGAGAAGAACAATGATCCTATGGCTTAAACCACTTGTATTTACCTTAAAGTCTCCAGACTTGTATGGGAAGAGAGATAAGAACAAAGCAAATGGCAGGTTTGATCTCCTAGATGTCAGTATTTGAACATTAACATTTTTGGTGACCCTTTGCTTTATATTATCCAAAATGTAACAAGGTTTGCTCTCAATTGTTTTTGCTCTTTTAATTTTTTCTGTAAAATTTTTAATGCCATAATTTAAATAACTTAATGTAGTATACAAGATCCATTTTTCTGAGGAAAATACCAGGAAAAGTGACCTTTATTGCCAAGAGAGTGTAGGCTGGAATCATACTTGCTGATGGAAGATAGGGAATGCCAGCCTACAATAAAAAGAAAAAGTTTTCAAAGAGGTCATGGAGACCTGACCCCTAATTTCAGCTCCCTTTTTAAATGTCTTGCTCCTCACCTGTTCCTTAACACCTTCAATCCACTGCAATACCAAAAACAGGTGGTTTTCTCTAAGAAACAGAATGCTACCTAGGCACCCATTCAGTTTAAATGTTAAATGTTGTTTTAAAGAGTGTAAGTACATAATAAGACTAAACTACAAAAGTAGGAATGGAAGGGGCAGGATCTACCTTAGGAATGCTTAGGAAACAAGGGAAAGATAGAGCAGGAGTCTGGATAAAAGGAATCCTGGCTGGCTAATTTTAAAGATTTAGGAAAATGGTTGGATTAGTCATGAACATGAAGAAACGTCAGCCCTGCAGCAGGGAAATTACTTTAATCACATGAAACTTGAGGAAATAGCTATCTGAAATGTCAAAAGGTAAAATCTGAATAGGAAGGCTAGGAATACAGTAGTGTGCTACTTTTAGTGCCTAGAGATCAGGTGGGTTCCAATATTAAAAGAGGAAAAAAGCCTTCAAACTTGGAATAAATCCTACTAAATCAATGGAGCAAAGAAGACTTGCCACCAAGTACACCAGGAGCTAAGCACAAGGGGAGTAAAAGGCATAAAATCTCAAAAGGAACAAGAGGGTCTCCAGAAGCTGTCTTCCAGTCTAAACTGTCTGAATCTTAATCAGTTTATCAATGTTATAATGACATGTTTTTTAAAATATTTGAGATGGAAGAAAGAACACTTTCATACTGTAGCAGTTTTGTAATAGGAGATACAGTTGTAGACATTTGCATAAGTTTTTCCACGGAATTTCATTCTCAGTGGTTTTTTTGAGGGATTGCTGCAAAACAACTATTTAGTAGGTGAGAATAATACATACAAACTATTGGAAAAAATAATCTTATCTGAAAACAAGCATGGACAGCATGGTCTCAGGCACATGGTGTGATTGTTGGGGTTGTCCTGTGTGGGGCAGGAGTGGGACTCTACATCCTTGTGAGTCCCTTCCAGAGTATTTTATGACATATAGAAGACCAAAGCATCCTGCTACATTAGCATCCTTGAGCACCATAAGTCATCTGTAAGCTCTCATTCTTTTCTCTGTAGAGGACTAAAGTACCCTTTTAGTTGTAATTAATTCTGAGTTCTTGTTCCTTTCAGATTATTCCTGGAAGAACAAAGCTGCTCGTCCTCCATTACCAGGTCCTACATTCAATGCAGCAGCCAAAAACATGAGTATCTTAACTCGCCCCCCAATTCAGCGAGTGCATGGGAGAACAGACTGGGTGGCCAAATACGGAGGGAACAGATAGAAAATACCATCCTGTGTGGACATTACATGCTCAGTGTTCAGTCCTCCTGCACTTGGAAACCTGAAAAGCCTATTTGCTCCAGCTTTTCCTAAAACTATGCAATAGTAAAGGGAAAAAAAACCACCTTGTGTTCTGTAACCTGTATAGTACAGATAACACCATGCAAAATACTGGCTGTAAAGTAGGATGCAATGAAGTATTTTGCAACACATATTGCCAAAACTGAGAAGTAGATTTCACCTGATGTTTTCTATAGACAGATCTCCTGTTCTTGTACTCTTTGGAACAACTAGGGTTAGAATTGTTCATCCAGTGCAACAGCTGCTGCTGGGATGTGCTTGAAGCACACAAACAGCACAAAGAAGAGCTGAAGCAGAGCAGCACCAGGCTTCCAGGTGTTAGGCTGGTTCCTTAGCAGGAAGATGGGAGTGAAAGCACAGATCTGGCTTTGTGAAGAATGTCAGTCTCCTGCAAGGATTTCAGAACTCATTTGTAACTAAGAGTTACTCAGGGTCTGTAAGGTGCAAATATTCATGAGCAATGAGAACTGAAACCCTTGTAGTAGAACATGGGCAATCCACTGATACTACATAAGGAAGGTTTAGAAATCTGGCTGGTAGAGGGCTGTTGAATGCTATAGCAATATTGGAAAATAGCTAAACAAGTACTGAATGCTACTTACCAAGCTGTGAAGTGAAGCCTAACAATCAGATTCTGCTGTTTTAATTAACTTATTGCCATTTTTGGTCAAAGATCTGTAGAGCTTTATCTCTGCCCTGTCAAAGGAGTGTCAGTGACTTTTTAAAGAGCCTAAATCACTGCAGTCTGTCATTTCAAGGGTGAATTAGCCAAAAAAATGCCTAAATTATTACTAAACTCTTGTTCCTACATGTCTTTATTGGGTGATAAGACTAAACTAGAGAGTTTGAATACACAAGGAAGAATATTGGTCTGTTCTTCAAAGATACTGCTTTCTGTTTTCGATCTTAAAGGCCAACTTAGGTACCTGAAAACACACAGAAAACTTTAATAATTCTGTATGTCACTGTTTATATGCTCATTCAGTACCTTCCCAAGCTTTTATGCTTCTATAATAATATTGCCCAAAGGACTTTGCAATGTACAGTAAATTGTTTATTAGGATGTTGAGCTGGGCTATTTCTGTTAACTACATTTACAATAAGTGCTTTAGACTTTATAGTAACATTAAACTTGCCATTTTGAAGTACAAACTGAGTAAGCTTTTAAAAAATATAAAGTTGTTAATGATGACTTCAAGCATTGCAAAAAAAATTATTTGTATAGCTTTTATAAATGGATATTAAAATTTTAACTCCTGTTGTTGTCTCAATGTGTCATAACATAGGGGTTACATTAACTTTCTGGAAAGCAATTTAATCTAAAGCAGTTGTACCAAAAAGTCAAATATTTTGTTAAGAAAATTGCACCTAAAGAAAACACTTTTTTTTTAAATACTGTAAGAGCTATGCAAAGATAGGACTGTCTGGTTAGTAATGCACTAGAGAGTTTAATTCAACGGCTGCTGGTCTAGGGGTAAGTATTTCTCATTCCTTTAGTACTAAGAGATGTCCCTATGCTACTTAAATGCATCTTAATTTAACTGTAGAACATATCCGTAACTTGCTGTGGCAACGAAGAACACCCTCAGACAGTTTGTAACAAGCATAAAAGCTATGACTTTATAATTAAAAAACAAAATTAATTAATCACTTGTCTCTAGTACAAGATGCCAATTAGTTAAAATCTAAGCCTGGTCAATGAATTAACTAATAATGTGCCGGTAGCTCACATGTCTGTGAGTCACCTTAGAGCAGAAAAATAAACAGGTACTATTTATGGCACTAAATATGGTTAGAAGAAACATGCTGTCCTTGTCACATACTAATGAACCTTGAAGGGGCATAACCAGATCAGTCTTTACTTGTCCACAAGCAAAGCATAATGGGCTTTGTACAATCATTTAACTCTGATTCATTGGTATACATCAGACTACTAGTGCTGAAATGCTTAAAAAATTATTATATGCTAATAAAATTTCAAAGGGGTAAAAAGTATGTAAGGCTAAGATTTTTCTTTTGTGACTTTGCCTCTATTACTGTTGTTTATCCTAAGCATGAGCATTCTGCCACAAGTTCTAAATTACTTCTACAGCAGTTCTCAATTTAACCCATTACTTTCCAAAGCTCAGGAAACAGCAGCAAGGGTTCACACATTGATCTAAGTTTAAAAAGCTTACCAGTCCAGTTTTCGGCTTTGTATTGTCTTTATTCTGTTAAAGACAACTGTAATTCAAATTCACAAGTTACCTGATTTGAGACCAGCATTATACAATTACAAAACTGCTGGGTCATGGCTGTTCTTAGTTTATTTCAGGAGATGCATTTATGTTTGCATCCTACTCCTACAGAGGAAAACTGCTTCAACAGAAATATGAAGAGGCAAAAAATCCCCCATAAAGCAGTTTAAAGAGAAGTGTCTTAAATGCTAATATCTGCCTTACTAACTTTTTCAAATTAGAACAGACATGTGGAGACACCTGCCCACCAGTGCTGTGTCCTGGGCTAGAGTTAGGCACTTAAAACGGTGACCTATTAACAAGCCAACTGCTGTCCTGCACACCCCTTATTTCTATGCAGAGAGGTAGGAGAGAAGTGCAAATACAGGTGAACACCTGAAGCCAAACTCTGCAGGGTGATGAATAAGGGCTCTAAGAAGATGCTCTGAGCACAGTTACCCATCCAGACATGTCTATGCTCAAGCCAGCTCTGACCCAAGCTGTCTGGCCTGGGACCAGGCTGCTGAGACTTGCTGGAGCTGCACCCATTCCTGGCCATGTCCCTGCAGATCTGGAACCCAGTCTGACTGACCTGGCATCCTGGCTTGAGCTCAGCCCTGCCTCATCCCTGTGACTTGCCTGGCAAACCACTGCCCTGCTGGCAGAGCCTGGCTGTGACCACTGGCCCAGCTCTGCACCTCCTGCTCACACAGCACAAGGTCACTGCCCTGCCTGTTTTGCCACGAAAATGGGGAGGGAAGGAAAACCACAGGATTTTCTGTGACTTTCCTGCCAAGGTACTACCCTGATACTCAAGAGAATTCTGAGCAACTCCAGAGTCTCACCAATTTAATGGACCAGCCCTCTTGCTTCCATCTCTCTCAGTACCAGGCACCAAAGAAAGAAGGTTGAAGAAATCGAAGCTCAGGATCTGTGCAAAAGGGGACGTAAGTTAAGTGAGACCAGAAAAGGGATTCATTACCATCCATGGGTATCTTCAAGGATATTTCTCTATGGATAGTTTATATTTAGAATGATTTCAGGCATTAAGGGAATCATCTGAGGCCAAAGACTGATCAAATAAGCCCTTTGGTCTTTAAATAAACTTTCCTACAGTATTTTCTAAATCTAAAATAGATAATCCCCTCAGGAAAAAAAAAAAACAAAACCAAACAAATCCCAAACTAAAAAACTTATATTACTTACCTGAATATATTGTCTGTATGTTTTTGTGCTCTCCACCTCCCTCCCAGTTCTGATTTTTATATTTAAAAGCAGATTATACAATTCATGCTTACAAATATATCCTGCCACAATGCAGGAAGGGCACCAAACTGTGTCAATCCAGATGAACAATTAGAGATAAAATAAACTGTGTAGAACACAAAAGTTTGCAATAATAATTTATTAGTTTATTTTAAATAACATTTTAATAAAGCTGTGCGTATAATTCAGCATTACCAAATAAAGCATATTTTTGATTTATGAGTAGTAATCTGTAGAAGTGAAATGAATGACATACAGCTGAGCTTACAAGTGATTGCAAGGCATGGGTAAACATTTCTTGTATTACAGCAAAGCTTCGACAGCCAGCTCTGTGATTGTGTTTTCTGGGACCAAGTATTAACACGCAGTGCTGGGAGAACAAACCCCCTGACTGACAAACACTGTGAATGGATAAACTGGCATGGAAAGGGAGATGGAACATCATAGGCACATTTATTGTATTAATTGCTAGTGACAAATCAGCAACTCCTCTGCCCTAGTTTTAGAGGTATACATGATTTTAGAAGGACAAGTCAGATGTGCATTTAAGCTTCAATCCTGCAAATGTCTGAATGCAAGGGCCAGGAAGTCTTTGTCAACACTTAGCTACAGGACCAGAAGCTAAACTAATGCTCTACTCATATTTTCTTGCTTGCTTTCAGTGCAGAAAATGTTAAGACAAATACCATGACAAGGGCTCTCTGTGTCAGTCCCTTAAAAACACAACCCATGTGCATTAGGATATGAAAAATAGAGCGCACAGGGAGCAGTGCCTTTTCCACTTATGTGCAGCACATTTAGGCAGTTGCATTTTTGGGCTTCTCAGTCATGTGTCTTCAAGTCACCTGATGCAGATTTATGGCTTAATAGGTTTTTTCCATCATCTGCAATCCAAGCCGTCCAACCATCAGTAAACTGTGGAACAGAACAGTTGTTATGAAAAAAGGGAGGTGGAAGCAAAAATCCCATAAAGAACAAGAAGGAAGAAAACAGTGACATCATAGTTTCATTTAGCTGAATGCCACCACGAGATTTCATTTTTCACAGAACTTACCATGTAACATTTTTAAAACAATATAATCCACAAATAAGTTAAATAAAATGTTTATTTAATAACACAGACAGGAACAAAGGACAGGTGGTTACCTGGCACCAGCAATTATCCCGGGCATTGCCTTTTTGGAGTTGTAAAATCTCATTCCCATAACAGCAGACAAGGTGCCAGATGCCACTGTTGAAAAGAAGCCCAGTCAGAACCATTTGACACAGAAATGCCAGCACAGCATTGCCACACTTTGGCACTGAGCAGCACCAACCAAACACACCTACACATACAGACAGGAATGCCTCTCTCTGTGAGTAAATTTGATTTTCTTCAGCCTCAAAGATGTCCTTACAACCTTCTCAGCAACTTTGGTAAGCATACTCCACTGCTCAGCAGAAGTGAGGAGATCTCACTGGGGTTGAGACCACGGTCTGATCACCCACCAACTCTAATCCTCTGAAGGTCACTAGCTCTCCCTCAACCCTTATTTACAAAAGAATGATTATTCCCTCGAACACAGGCAAGCTCAAAACTGCCAGAAAGCTGGGATGGTGACACTATTTATGCTGTGGGAAGTAAATATTATTGGCACTTCCCATTTCTCTGCGACATTCTGAACTGGAACATGGCACCAAATATTACAACTGGAAAGAAAACAACCCCATTTGAAAATGTTTGGAAAACAATCCAATGGATCAAACTGAAAGAGCAATCAACATCTTAGACACTACTCCAAATTATTTTATCTCTAAATGTGGAAAAGGAATCCCATCAACATTCACATGAAATTTACAGGGCCATTGTTTCTTGTAGAAGAAAGGCAGGTGAAAGTGCTGTATACCTTTTTCCAAAGCCTGAATTGTGTTTGCATCAGAGGGGATAAAAGGTATTCTAGAGATCCTCTGTCAAAGTTCTATTTCTGCATTTCTACCCCTGATGTACTGGGACTAACTTACTGCTCTGCAGAAGCCACAGCTGCATGTCGCAAGGAGGGGTGAGGATGGATGGATGGATGGATGGATGGATGGATGGATGGATGGATGGATGGATGGATGGATGGATGGATGGATGGATGGATGGATGGATGGATGGATGGATGGATGGACAGCTGTACTAGACTGTGGCAAATCGCTGCTTTCAAAGGGTCCATTTGAAAGCACTCCATGCACCACATCAGAATATACAAAAGCTGCTCATCCCTCTTCCATGACACTGCCTAAAAACCCATGCCAGAGATGCACAGCCACTCCCATAGCATGCCAGAGTGGAAGGACAGCTCACAAATGGAAATTGTACTTTACATTGAGCTGCATTCTATGTTTCATTCCTTAACACGAGGTTGGTCCCCTACAGTGGCTTCAGAGAGCCTTTCAGCAAATTACTTGTATTGCTTTAAAATAGTCTTAAATCACTGTAAAGCAATAGTATCATAGCACTAGTAACATTATGGAATAGTTACAGAACTAGCAGGCTCAAGAAGTCATCTAGTGATAGTGGTTTAACCAGATACTACACTCCTGCAGCAGAACTCCCTGATGTTCACCTAAGTGCTTCATAATACTTTCCAGTGATTTCATCCTTCTCCTTCCCCTGAAGAATTAACTGCAAGCTTAATACCCACAATTCCTTGTAAGTTCCACTGTAAGCAAACAGAGTAGATCACTGTCTCTTTTCTTTTACCTACTGTTTGTTCCATAGTGTGCAATGCATCGGAACATGCACTGCTCCTGAGATGCTTGTGCAAACCAGGGTTCCATAAGGCCACATCCCACCTGTCACAGTGCTGTCACTACTGCAAAAATAGTGCTTATTCCACCACCACAGGCTACAAACGCTGCTTCACAACCAAAAATTTTCCATGTAGGATTCCTGCAAGCAATCTGTTGGTTTAATATATTATCTAATCTGGCAAAGGAGGCAGGTATTTCTCACCAACTCTGGATTCAAACGGGGCAATCCAGGTCTTCGTCCCAGATATTGTGCTCTAACACAAATACCTCCTGGCTGTGGGCAGGAGGTCCTGCACCACTTACAATATTCGTATAGGTAAAAGGACACAGGGCAACATTTGTATAAGTAAAAGGGAACAGGGCAGCTGAAACACGCTAGAAAAAAAAAGGTTACTGTTCCCACCGCTGTCGGTAACACTCAGTACTCGGCTGCCGAGCACACTTACCGAGGGAAAGCCACACATTCTTCGGATCCTTGGACTGCTGGTAAGCGCCCAGTCCCGCTAAGCCGCCAAAGAGAAGACCGGCAGCTAGAGAAGGGACGCTGCCTTGAATAAGAAATAACAGAGCAGTCAACACGCGGAGTCAGCTACACACCGAACAAAAGCACTTCGCGACTTTCCCGGACCAGTAAATCCACAAAACCAAGCTAACCAAAGCACTAGGGGTTAGGCTGTGCGGTTTGGGGAGGGGTTTTTAAGATACTTTGAGGATCTCCGTTTCGGTGGACAAGGACTTAGCGGACTGGCGGGGTCGCGGCCGAGGAGCGGGGCGGAGCTGAGGGGAGCTGAGCGGGGACAGGGACAGCCCGTCGGCGGCCACCAGCACCCACCTGCCTTGGCGTAGCCCACGACACCGCCCGTGGCCACCAGCGCGGCGTAGCCGAAGCCCAGCCAGTCGTACTCCATGTGCGGGCAGCCGCGGAGAGCCGCGCAGGGCAGGGCAGGGCAGCGCCGACCTTGGGCCGCCCTCCCTCAGGCCCTCCCGGAGGTCCCGCCCGCCGCCCGTGACGGCGCGGGGAGCGCCGCGCAGGCCGCAGCGCCCGCCCCTGCTGGCTGGGCTCCGGCAGGATCTCCTTTATTGACTCCCGTCAGTAGCACAGTTGGGAAGTCAGAAATGAAGCAGGAAACATCCACCTCCCCTTTTCTTCCCAGGCACTGCCAGGGGGTGGAAGCAGTGGTTGCGGCCGGTCCATAGCCTCTCCCCGCACTCCTGCCGTGCCCTAGCTGGGGTCCCTCCCACGGGAGACAGTCCTGCACAAAGTGCCACGGCGTGGGTCCTTCCATGGGGCGCAGTCCTTCGGGAACAAGCTGCTCCAGTCCGGACCCCCTGCGTGTCACAAGCCCTGCCACAAGCCCCTGTTCCTCTGGGCCGTGCCCACCTGCTCCCTGTGGGATCCTCTGTGGGCCGCAGGTGGGTCTCTGATCCATGAGCTGCAGGGGTTAGCCCCCTCACCCTGGGCTGCACTTCAGTGCCAGGGAATCTCCGCTCTTGCACCTGGAACACCTCCTGTCCTCCTTCACTCACATTGCTGTCTGCAGGGCTGCTCCTCCCAAAAGGTTCTCGTTCCTCTCTCCAGCTGCTGATGCTGTTGTGCAGTTAGTTCTTTCTGCTTCTTAAATACATTATCACGGAGGCGCCACTGCTGCCGTCATGAGCTCAGCTTGGCCAGCAGCGAGTCTATCCTGGAGCTGCCTGACTGCCCAGCGTGAGGATGGCTCCTGGTGTCTCAAAAGCCACCTTGCCCTGGAAGCCCAATGCAGATGTCTAAAGAAGGCATCTGGATTCCTGGCACAATCCCCAGCAGCACGTGGAGCAGCCCGCCAGCACTGCACTGGATGCAGTCCTTTGTCCCAAAGGCAGGCTTGCTAACTTGTGCCCGGTGCCAATTCACTGAGACAGGTGTTTACATTTTTCATACTAGTTGGCATCAAGTAGGGAGTTTGGTGCCCTCACCTAGCATCAATACCTTACACTATGTATATGTTTTAACAAACTAATTGCAGTGTTTATACACTTTAACAAACTAAGGCAGAAGCTTTCATTGGTTACATAACTTTTCTATAATTAGTACTTGACCCCCTGTCCATTTGCTAGTAAATATCTCTCGCTTCTCATGCTAATTAGTCCACAAGTGCAGTTCTTCTCTCCATTTGAGTCTGGGTTCTGTATTGAGTAGGTGGACAATGTGTCAATGGTTGTGATTGCCCACTGCCAGAATTTACTGCTGCCAGTTGTTGCTCAGTTCTGCTGACTTCACTCCTGATGGCACTTGTCCAGACAGCCCATTCATCTTGAGATTGTCTTCTCTTTTCCTTAAAACAAAAGATCAGACAGGGACATGATGCTCACAGTACAATTTCTTAATCATAGCTGTCCAGCAACAGCTACTGATTAACAAAAAAAAAAAAAAAAAAAAAAAAAAAAAAAAAGGCAACAATTGACTCAAACCGCCTGTTCAAATCCTGAGGGGCGTAATATCAGTCGAATCCCTGAAGGAGGGTGCAGCTCTCCTGGTCTGGGTCTGCAGAGGTGCCTGGGACTAACTGGCAGGAGAGCAGCTTTGCTGCAGTTTTCCCACTCCTGGAGAGCAAAAAAGGTCTTGAATATTACAGAGTGTCACAAGAAGTTGGCCATGAGGCAGCAACGTGCTGTTGCAGCATAAGTGGGAGGCAGCACCCTGGGCTGCACTAGCTTTGGGCAGATTATCCTTCCCCTCAACTCTGTGGTAAGACACAGCTGACACCTTGGGAATTCTGCTCTAGGCTCAGTGGTGCAAGGTAGGCATTGTACATACTGAAGCAGATCCAGCAAAGCCTCTGAAGGTCTTTAAGGGCTTGAAGCATCTTTCATTCAAAAAGTGTCTGAGAGAGCTGAAACTGTTCAGTCTGCATGCAAAGCTCAGGAACTTCTTATTAATCCATTTAAATATCTGCTGAGAAAGGCTAAAGCAGGTAGAGCCAGGGTCTTCTCAGTGGTACCCACTGACAGCACAAGGGGTAATAGGCACAAGTCCAAATACCTTTGAAATGTAATTCAAACATAAATCAAAACCGTTTTCATTTTGAAGGTGGCCAAACAACAGAAGAGGCTCTCAGGCAGGCTGTGAAATCTCCATCCATGGAGATATTCTTCCCCACACTGGACACTGCCCCGACCGTGCTTTGAGAAAGGAGGGTTGGCCTTGGTGGGCTTCAGAGGTGCCTTCCAGCCCCAGCTGCTCCATGACTCTGTGTGGTACATAGTGAAACATGCAAATTTCTCAGCTGATCTCTGCCTCCTCTCTTCCCAGATTCTCAGGTTTGAGAACTGAGCACTCTTTTATGTATTTTACAGAAAGGAAAATGTCATTAGGTCCGTAAGACGAGATAAATTACCTTCTGACCTCTGGCAGGGCTTGTGCTTTAAAGTGTACCCAAAGATTTGCTGAGCTTTGCAAGTTTCAAATCCTGCCTATACAGCAACACAAATGACCTGCCGATATTGCTTTCTGCTCTGTTTTTCTTCCCCACCTTCACTCCTGAGGGTAGCTGTGCTTGAACCTGGATAGATTTGCAAGGAAAAGAAATTAGAAGATCTGAAACTGGAGCACAATAGGCTATGGTCAGACCAGTTCTTTCACAAAGCAATGAACTTTCCTCCATGCTGGACTCCATAAAAGACTCAGAAGAAGAGGTGTGCAGGCTAGAACTTTGTTCTGTTTTATATGAACAATTAAGAGTATAAATATATTTCAACTGAAAATATGGTTTGTCAGGCTTTCATGAAACAAACAAACAAAAACCAAGCCCCACACCAAAACAAACAAGAAACCACAAAACAAAACAGAGGGCCATCTACTGCTGTTTTACAAGCTCGATGTCAAACCAACAGTTTGCCCCAGGTTAGAAGAAGACTTGCACTGAACAAATGACAATTACCGAAGCAATATTTTTACCCTCTTTAGCTTATCGCCCCTTCACGCTCTCAGTTCATTCTCTCATGTGCTGTATTTTCCCTTTCCCGTCTCTGTTTTCCTCCTGTCTCCTCCCCATTTTTGTCCTAAGGCTTTCTCCATTTTTTCAGTTGTCCTCCCCTTCCACATGTTTTCAGAGCTCCATGCCTGGAAGAGACTTAAGACAATGCTGAAGACTTAAGACATATTTGCTGAAGGTTGCAGTCTTTTGTGGAGAGAGCTCGATTTGCATTTTTGTGCCATTAGATGGCCTGAAGCATCTGGTTAACACAGTGCTAATGACTGTCAGCAGTGACTTGCTGATCAAAACCAGGCCGGGTCCTTTGTTTGAAGCAGAACCTTTGCTTTTACTTAAAGTACCTAATCAAATCAGATAGAAAGGTTTGGTGTTACCTACTTAATGCTATTGTTTTGCCTTGAGTGCCTATTTCTAGGCCTATTTCCAATGCTTGTTTTCAGCCTCTCCAGGTGCCCCTCACAAAAATGACATTCACACACCAGCCAATTGTTTATCATTCTTATGAGTGAGCCTTCATGCCCACGTAGCAAACCACCACCGTGCTGGCAGTCACCAGCCATGGGACAGCAGGATTTGCCAGGTTAAAACCTTTTCTTGGATGACCCTCTGTTACCAAAGGTCTGAATCTTCCCTGCATGACGTGGGGGAGAGGAAGGAGATGGAAAGCAAAGCCATAGCTAGAGGGTGGCACTGTGAATCCGGAGCAATGAAAATTGGTCTTTAAATCCATTGAGAATGATTTGCAGAGGATCATCAGAAGTGCCCCTCTGCCGTGGAATAAAGCCAGAAAAACTTTTTTTAAACATTATGTCAAGCTGTTCAGTAGATATTTGTATGACCACAGGCTGGCTCCTGGTGAAAACTGAGGATGTTGATCTATTCCTGCACATCACAATGTAACACATTATCATGACCTCTGAATCAGTGTGTCCTAATGGGTTGATTTTGAGAGCATGCTTGACTATGTTTGCAGCACCTTAATTCATCATTTGGTGCTGCTGATGTCACTGCTGACCTCACAGCTCACATAAATCAGAATCTTTGATGCTTTAACTGAATTAGAAGCCAGCGACTGACTCAGAAGCCAGCGAGCAGACAATCCTACTGGATACTTGAGTTTTATGCCTCTTGTGGTTATGCTATGATTTATTCATGGGTGCCAAAGCTTCAGCCTTCATTTGTGGGTTTCAAAATGATGGGTTTGTGGTAGCTATGTTCTCACAAATTAAGTGAGACAAGGTTTGAAGGATAAGGCAGAGGAATTGATACAGCCAACAGTGGAATGAGATATGCAAGAGAGCAAACCAAACCAGACTACAAGTGTGCTGGGATTTTTCTCTGTTCTGCATCTGTGGGTGCCCCTGGAACTGTTCCAGGTCAGGTTGGATGGAGGCCTGATGTAGTGAATGACCTTCTTGTCCATGGCAGGGATGTTGGAACTAGATGATATTTAAGGTCCCTTCCAACCTAAACCATTCTATAATACTATGATTCTACATTGCTTTCATTCCTAAAGTGGTTTTTGTTTTTAGGGGGGTTTTTTTTGTGTCACTAGACTCAATTTGAGCATCTGCCTGACTCCTAATCCTGAGATTATCTCTTCTATATCTTCTTTTGGTCTGACACAAATACTGCTTGGTGTCTTGGCAGAGAAATTGATACAGCTCAGGCACAGAGAGTTCTAGCAAGAGTGGGAATAGGAGGGCTGTGAGCCTGCTGGTTTAGGCTGGCACTGCTGCCAGACACCAAGCCACAAGCTTGGCCTAAGACTTGTCCTCCTTTAACAAATCCTGCTGGTGGACCTGCTGCCAGAGAATTTGTTTCAGGCCCCAGAGCAGAGTGCTAGAGCAGCATTTGTGCAGGTGCCTGGTTTGCAGTGCCAGGCTCAAGGCCTCCAGGGAGCAGGAGGAGGCACAGGGCTGTGTCCTGCTTCCCTTGGACCCCCTCTCACAGCTGTGCTCCAGAGGGCTCTGTCACAAACCCTGCAATCTGGCACTTTTTGACTGCTGTGCACACCTCTGATGCCAGAGGCACACACAGAACATACACCTTCCCAGGGGAGGGGATATTTGGTAGCTTTTGGGTGTGTTCAGCTAAAAGGAAAATTTGAAACCTGCAAGTGATTCTGCTTGGATCAGGCCCCATGAGCTGACTCATGTCTCAGCTGTCCTATTAACTTAACACAGTGCTGTGCTGTGGGGTGGAAAACAAGCAGCTGACAGTGCTTACTGCACCTGGAGAAATAGTGTGTCTGAGGAAGGTGAAAGCTTGTGAAAAACCCTCAGCTCCCACATCTCACAGATAGGAACCCCTGTAAGGGAAAGCTCCACTGAATTTGAGGTTTAGCAAGCATTGGCCCTGTCAGCTCATGCATCCCATTGCAACAACAGTGCTGCAGAGCTGCCTAGCAGAGTAATCCATGTCTTACAGTAAAAGACAGTTAAACAAACCCTGATGATGAGTTCAAGATAAAACAAGCCCTTGCAAGCAATGATGTCTTCTCCCCACCACAGGGAGGGACAGGAGGTACAGTGCTATAGTTTCTGCAAATATCTTCTCCCTCCCTCACACAAAGAATGACAGAGGAGGAATACATGCTGCTTCTGTCTTTCATTTTTGATATATTGAATATCTCAGGGAATTAAGGGAAGGCATTGCAATATCTACACCAGGCACAGAGGTTTGCACAGTCATGGAGCTGCTGGTACAGGATCACAGTACATACAGTGCATAAAAACACTTGATGCTAGCAGTGCCCAAAGGTTGAGGAGAGGGAACTGATGATTTTTATTCATAAGCATGAATAATAATCCCAAAGTGATGACAGTCTGTGCAGCTGTACTTGTCATAGCTTCAGGTCTTTTTCCAGTGAGGTTTTGAGCCCCCCTAATGATGGAGACTCCCTGGGCAGCCTATTCCTGGTCTCAGTTTAATGTAAAGAAGGTAGAAAGGCTGCAATTCCACATACACCCTACAGTGAGATTTCAGCTCTTTGGACAAGGTGTGTAGAAGTATTTAGGAGCAAATTAGCAGAAAAGCATCCAGTGGGTTGTCTAAGCAAGTCAAATTGACAGCAGTGGAAAGTCTGACTTGCTTGGAAATCCCATTAGGAAGAGCAGCATGTCCTTTGCATGCCCCATCTCAGTCAGGGTTTCAGTGAGTGACTGAACAGAACAGAAAACTTTTCTTCTTTGTTTATATTGATTCAGAAGAAATATTCTGTTCTAAATTCAGAACTCATTCAGAATTCTGAATTAAGAAACACTTTTTTCAATTTTTTTTTCTCTTTGCCATATTTGTAGAAGACAAGGAGCTACAGAGACAGGAGCCCAAGCTCTCCCTGTGGAGGTACACCACAGCTGCTGAACTGAATCACTGCTGTTACTGCTGTGCAGGGGAGTCTCACCTTCCTTAACATCCTTCCTACCAGCCACCCCCTCCAGTTTTTAATCTTTCACTGTCTTTTACTGCTATTTCAAAGTAACACCAGTATAGTAAGGTCTCAGTGGTTTCAATGCACTTTCAATGCACGGGGGAAGCAAGGAGAGGAGCCAGTCCAAACATCAGCCCATAACAAGTATGGCTGCCAAAAATCATTGTTTTGTCTCTTCTACAGTGATTAACTGTATTGTTCTTTCTACAAAAACAATCAAAAAAAGGAGACTGATGGGGCAGGGGTTGCACCCAAAAATCAGTCACACAGTGAAAACAGATTAATTTACTTACACAAAAGCATAACCTGGAGTAGCATTCATGAAAACAAAACAGAACAAATTTTAAAACTCATTAAATAACATATGGACAGAAATCTGTTGATGTCACTTGAAAAGGTGATATAACCCATAATATATCTGTATACCCATAAACTATCTGTATTTCTGCAGGTTCAGAGTGCAACATGCTGTTATATCCATAAGTTTCAAACTGCTAAGCTCATTACTTCTGCTGCTGAGTCTGAACAATGAAATGTGATGTTGTTTGCACCCTGGGTTACTTTAAATACTTACACAAAATGGTGATCACAGCTTTATTTTATTTGGGATTTTTCAGTCTGGGAGATATTCAGCTTGTTAGACCAAGGAGGAGATGGGCTGCTCCCAGACCTCTCTTAAATTCTTAAGTCTCTAGGCCTTCCTGAAACTCCCTGTTTAAAATAATTACTCATTCTGAAATACTTCTCTCTTCAGCTTCCTCCATGACAGCAAGATAGCAAAGCCCTCTTCCCCTCTCTTGAAAATACTAAACAGAATTTCTTCTCTGGAGATAAACTTTTGGTGCCTTTCTGCCGGAATCCACATCATTAGGTGCTGGCAGCTGTAAAAGCAGAATAAGCTGACTGAGGCAGATTCTGTCTGCTCAGAACCTTCCCTGTGGGTTACCAGCCATGCTTCAGGACATCTAAACGTGTTGTGTTCCTGTTACAGAACTGCTGCAGTTTGCAATCCTGTTTTTTAAAGACTCTGAAATTAGCAATGTTTTCATAAAGTTGGTGGCAAATTACTGTTATTTAAGAGGTATTATTTGAGCCATCACTGCTTGCTCAAAAGAAAGGCAGGAGAGCAGCACACAGCCCCTCCCTAGATTCAGACATCCCAATTTTTACTGCTTTTGTGCAGCTGACTGGGTTACCCAACAGTGCTGCTGACATGCCACCTGAATACAACCTAGAGTTCACATACAATATAATAATATTATATATATAATATTATTATATATATTATAATTAACATACATATATGTATAATATTATAATATAATACAACCTATTAATTCACATGCCATGTGAATACCATAGCTAGAGAAATAAGCACTCATAGGTTTGCTTCCTTGCTTTTTTTTTAGGACATGATGACTGATACCTGTGACTTTTGTGTTCTGTTTGCCACACTAAAATATTCTTAAGCCAAATTTTCTCTGCAGCATGCTTGGTTGGTTGAGATTTTGTGTACTCTACGGAGAGTTTGAAGACAAAATCTGCTCAGACGTTGGATGGCCTCCCTCTAGTGGCTGTCACGGTGGAATTGAAATAGGGCTGTGTTCTGCTGAACTCAAGGTTGTGTTTGCATCAACCACTGCATGCCATGAAAGTGAGGAAACTTGGAAAGAAGCCTTACACTTATTTATCAAAATACAAATCAGAAACACTACTTTTTCAGTCTTGAAAAAGTTTTCTTCCCCACTTTCCCTCTCTCCCTCTGTGTCCTTACACAGGATGATATGTCACTGGCGAACCAAAATCTGCATGTAAATATTTTTTCTTTTTTCTTTTTTCCCACTTCAGTTAGTTGGCCAAGTAGGACAAATATGCAAGCCCCTGTTTTTCAGACATGGATTCCTGTGCCTGAAACCCTCTCTGGTTTTTCTAACCAGGCATATGGATCTAGTAAAAGAGCCCATTTGCTGTTACAAACCTTATCCCAACAGAAAAGATATGACCTAGGAAATGCAGCATCTTTATTCCATTTCCAGTAGTTTTTGGTTATTCTCTGTAGTAAATATCAGTATCTTTGACAAAACCATATCTGTATGTATATCCAGCAGCTGTATTCCTGTGTTTAAGATCTTGCTGATTGTGATTCATTACACTCATCTTTTAGACACAAAAAGTCCCAGGAATGCATGTCTGTGTTTGTATTTTGTACAGAAGAAGATGGCAATGACAGGGTAGCAAGAGCAAAAGTTGGAGCTAGAAAACATCCCACGAAAACTGAAAGCTCCTGCAGCTGGAAGAGAAGGTTTGCCCTGGTCTCTGTTTGGATCTCTCATACTTTGGCCTCCAAGTGTTAAGTGATTTGCAGGTGGTGTGAGACAACCCAACCCAAGCTGCATTTGCAGAACATTCCTAAATATCCTGTCTCATGAGTTTATGCTCTGACACAGCAGAAATTAAGATTGCTACTGCTGTTCTCTTGACTGCTTTTAGTGATGTTGTAGGCTGGAGTGTTATCACCTGAAAATACCAGTTGAATTTCCTCTGTCAATGGAGAGAAAACAATACTTTTACTCACACTAGATTTACCACAAATTTATTCTGGGTGCTATTTCTGTATTTTCACTGATTTCAATATAGTTGTGTTGATGTGAAATTGCTGTCATTGAAGCTGACTGAAGTTCTCAGGCTTTTTTCTCATCAATACACATAACTATATTATGGATTAAGGATTCTAGAAATAAAATATTTGTTGCTAGCACAAGAAGGAAAAAAATGGAGCAAAATGCACACATTACCATGACAACCTCCATGACTCTCTTCCATATCAATCCACTTCACCACTTCCACCTCCCCATCATGTGTTGGCCATGGATCCTGGGACATCTGAAGCTAGGTAACAGAAAGTCAAATAATTAGTCCTTTCAAGAGCTTTGAGTTCAGGTTCATGTCCACTCTCTTTCTCCACAGAAGTGGAGTACAATGCTTTGGAATACACATCAACAGATGCCTGGCTGCTAGCATGGTTGTCAAGTTTCTTCACTGAGAGAAGCTTTCATGACAGGCAAGATGTCACCCCAAAAGACCTGAAGACTACATTTGAGAAAGAGAATCCCTCTTCTGCAACAGCCTCAGTATGATACTGCACATGATCATTCATGTAACCTTCCCAACTAGCACTGCCCCCCAAGTGCTATTTAAACACTGGGCCACTAACACATAGTTTCTTCTCATGAATTTAGTGGTAAGTATGGGATTTTTCCTTTGGTTTTTGTTGTTTGCTGGTTGGTTGGTTGGTTTAAGGAAAGAGACTAACAGAACAATTTCAAGCATGATATAATTGGAAGGAGTTATTGAAACTCAGTTACAGCCTATGATGTTATAATAATAATAGATACAGATTTAGGCAGATCACAGGACCTATCCAGGATATAAGGAAGTAAGAGTTTATCCTCTGGTTCTCACTAATTATCACCTTCCACTTGTCACTGAAAACACCTTCTACTAGCCCAGGTTTCTCAAAGTCCCGTCCAAACTGGTCTTGAACACTTCCAGGGATGGGACATCCATAACTCCTCTGGACAACCTGTCCAGTGCCTCACCACCCTCACAGTAAAGGATTTCTTCCATATATCCAATCTAAAAGCATCCTCTTACAGTATAAAACCATTCCCCCATGTCTTATCCCTACATGCCCTTGAAAAAGGTCCCTCCTTCCTTCAGGCTGAACAGCCCCAATTTTCTCAGCCTGTCTTCCTAGAAGGGGTGCTCCAACCTCTGATCACCTTTGTAGTCTTCCTCTGGCTTACTCCAGCAGGTCCATGTGCTTCTCACGTTGGGGGACCTGGAGCTGGATGCAACACTCCCAGAGGGCTCTCACGAGGGTAGAGTAGAGAGAAGTACCACCTCTCCCAGCCTGCTGGCCATACTGCTTTGGATGCAGCCCAGGACACATTTGGCTTTCTGGGTCATGCTGAGCAGCCAACAGCCCCAAGTCCTTCTCCTCAGGGCTGCTCTCAATCCGTTCTCCCCAGCCTGTATTCATGCTTGGGATTGCCCTGACCCACGTGCAAGACTTTGCACTTAGCCTTGTTGAACTCCATGAGGATCACACAACCCTCCTCCCCAGCCTGTCCAGGTACCTCTGGATGCCATCCCTTCCCTCCAGTGTGCTGACAGCCCCACACAGCTCAATGTCACCAGCAAACCTGCTGGGGCTGCCCTCAACCCCACTGTCTGTGTCACTGATAGAGATGTTAAACAGTGCAGTCCCAGTACTGACCCCTGAGGAATGCCACTCCTATCAAGTGCCACACCACTCACACGAAGTGCCACGCCACAAAAACTGACTCTTGACTTTCAAAACAACTGCAGAACTACCATAGCACTTTGCCATAAACAGCAGTGTGTGTCAGCTATAACCAGGATCTCATTACTTTATTTCTCCCTTCTGTATATTGGGTTTGTCAAATAAATCAACATACCATAAAGTGTGGTTTTGTCCCAGGGAAAATTCAGAAAAATATTACTTTTTCACAGAAAGCATTAAGGTAATAAAGGTAACACTTTATGTACTGTTATGAAGAGGAGATAGTGATGGAAGGATAAATAGCTTTAAATAGCCCAGGATGTGCATTATAATCTCAAATTAAAAATCTGTTCATTACAGATGGCAATAAATGTGGTGTGTGGGAAGTTTTGGAAAATGCTGATACAATGGCAAAGCAGAAAGATATCTGACAAAACAGGAATGACCCCAGGACATACACAAAAGTACTGGAAGGCACTGCCTTCCAGGAATACAAAACTACTGACTTCACATTATTCACCATTTTCCAAATTGAGGCATCTTTGTAAGTTAATTAAAAAGTAGGGTAAAGTGTAGCTCAATAGGGGGAGGAAAAAATTATCATATTTTTCTTTAAATCATTGCTTGAGCAGCTGATTTCAGATTCAAAATTTTCCTGGGTTGCTGTTCTTAAAAAGACAGTTTGTCTGAGAAGTGATGTTGCTTATGAAAGTTAAAATGAATTTTGTCATGACCTGCTCACTCTACTTTTGTTCACCTCTTTTCTCCTGTTCTATTATGGTTAGCAGAGTTTGTCCTTGAAAACCAGGAACAGGAAAGAGCCACCTCGTGGGCAGCAATACTGAGCACTGGTCTGGAAACAAGTTTGCTGCCACCAGGTCTTAAGAACAGTCACCAGCAGCACTGCACTGCTCAGGTGTGGAGACAACCTCAAGAGATGGGTCAGCCCCTCTGGTCTGATTTAATTTAATTTAATCTGCCTCTAATTTCATGCCTTTTCTTAGTGTTGCAGGTTTGAAGGAAGGAAAAGCATTGCTTCAGAGGCTGGACCTCTCTCACAGGACAAAGGCAAGACAATCCCAAAGGCAACATCCCCTCTAAGCCCTTCCTTTCAGTGTTTTTGCCTCTACAATTCCAGTATGAGCTGTTCTGCATGTGTTGACCCCAAGAGGCAGCCCCTTCCCTTTTGTCCTTGTACCACCACCACAGATTATGAAGGCAAACTTAGGCATCTTACACAACATGAGACACTGCACCCCCATTTCTGTAACATGCACACTTAAACCAACATTAGGCTGAAATCTTGCACCATAAAAGGCTGCCTGATTTGCCTTGACCTTTGGAATGCCACACTTGTGATTCCAGGGTCAAACCTAGCTACCAACAGGCTAATCTCCACCAGCCCCCTGAAACAGCCTGTGCTTCCCCTTCAGCACCTCCCTCTAGGCAAAGGGACAAATCCTTTATATTCCTATGCCACCAACTAATGTGAGCTCTTCTCCTGCACTTTACAAGCTGATACATAGGAGTTTGCTCTTCAGAAATCTGCCTGAACTGTTGCCATCCATGGGAATATTATTCTGCAAGACATGGCTGAAATCAACAGTAACTTTTGCGAGGCACTGGGGCCATATATTTACATTTGGGACACATGCAGCGCTTCAGGTGGGTCACATATAAGTGGGCTGCAGGACAGCAAGGTTGTTGAGCTTCAAAACAGACCTCAGAACCTGGAAAGGAAGAATTAAAACTCAGAAAATGCAAGAAGATTATTTAAAACAAAGTGTTTTGATTTAAGGTAATGCATGTCATCTTCTTGAGCTGTTAGGCTGCTGACAGTCATAAGAGTGCTAAACTGCATCTTCTGTGTTTAAACATCTGATGGATAATAAGGAAAAGGTCTCAGATCTAGAAGCTTTCTCTGATATATTTTGGGGGAAGCATTTTTGTGCTGTTTTTGGCCCATAAAATAATTCTAGTATTTATGGGAGAGCTGCAGTCCTGGTTCAGAGGAGCTGAATTCTAGAGGGAGGTTCAGGAAACACTTGCTTCTCCCAGTTGGGAGTAAGCTGGACTTGTGGTGACATGCTGGGTGCCAAGGACAGGCAACAGGAGAGCTGCTCTGCAGGAACTGCCAGTGCCCACCCCAGCACCCATTTAGGCATGGTTATGCCACCTTCCACCCTGGCTGTGTGCTGGCATCAGGATTTTCATCTCAACATGTGCAACACAGCTTTAGGTGTGGTCAGGTGAATTTACTCATAGATGAAAGGAGGGGATAGGCTCAGATGGTCTGGCTGGGTCTTCTCCCTAAAAAACCCAGGGCTGTTAGCAACTCAGCATCTGGGAATGTCAAGAAAAATCTCTGTTACTGCTGTCCTGAAGTTAGTTACATGCATGAGTTATCACAGACATTACCTGATGTTGGTATTTAGAGAGAAAAACAAATCTTCCTTAAATTACTCTCACCTAATTCTGCTCTTCAAGGAGCTGCGTTCTTTGAAACCTCTTCCACCAATACCTGATAGCTGAAAAGGTAAAGGAGAGCCAAATGAGGGAGTACAAACCCATTAATAACTGTGCTTTTTCAGCAAGTCTTATTGAAGACATACTCATTTTTATCCCACCATCACTTCATGCTGTTTCAGTGAGAAGCAAACAGCTGGTTGTGAAGAAAAGGATTATTCCTTGCAGTACTTAAACTCCAATGACTGTGAATTGCATATAGACCAAAACCTGCTTTAAGTTATATCTTTTCAGGTGAGCTATAATATCTGAATGGGGGCTAGAGGACAAGACTAATTTTTCAGAAAATCTGCAATTAAGGTGGTTTTGTGATTGCTGTAATGGTGTTGCAACACTTTCCCTTGAGCAGGTTTTTCAAAAGAGAAAGGTTTTGATGATGAGATTACAACAACTTTGTGGGCATGAGATTCAAAAACAGTCACAGGAAAATCCCTCTTTTTTAAATACTTTATTCCTAAGAGAACTTCTTGCTCAATCAGGAAGTCTCATTAAACTAATGAAGAATAGGAACAAAAGAATGAGGATTAGTTATATGAGTAATGATGAAGACATAGGGACAAAATACCTTTTTTTTCTAGACCATGGCTTATTCAACCAGAATCACGTCTGGAACCATATAATAAAAAACATGTGTGTCTCTGTCTGTCTGACTTTAGAAGGGTGGGGACTAAGCTAAGGAAAATTAACAATTATACTGGGCAGAACAGAACCACTATGATGTATGCATTGCAGAGAAGGTTGTTCCAAGAGCCCTTCTACAAATGACAGTGGGATGGAGAGGTACCAAAATTATATCAAATTATTAAATTGTTCTGGTTAAAAGTTCAGTACAAGCTAAAGCATCTGAAAAACCCCCACAGGTTCAAGCAACTGGCCACGTAAAAACTTTAAAATAAGGAAATGGCTAATGTGGTAGATTAATATAGTAGTAGTGCTACTCAGAATTTTCTGGTATTTCTCTTTTATCTCACACTCACATCCAAGGGGTGTTAGTGTTCTTTCACAGCTAACAGCTCTATTTGGGACATAAGGCTACTGCATCAGATAAACTGCAGTGAAGGACAGCTCCCATCTCCCTTGTGATCCTACTGCCACTACTGCAGATATATCTGTGGCTATCTTTTTTTCTTTTTTTCTTTTTTTTTCTTTATTTTTTTTCTTATTTTTCTGTCTACCATTCAGCTCCCAACTGAGGAGTTGACATCAGGAGGATAAAGATATTCTTTTAAAGTCTAGGAGTGATTTAACACTCCATCCACAAACAAGCTATCTATTTTCATTTCCTTGTGGTAATAGGCAAAATTTATGGCTATATCAGCAACTTTCTTCCTGCCTAGAGAGAGCTGAGTTGAGTCTGACTCTTTGAGTTTAGACCAACACAGTAAGCAACTGTGTCAAAACCACTTGGAATTGTGGCTGGCACACAGCTGTGTGAATCATTGGAAAAGTAAGCACAAGCTAGAATGAATGCAACATCATCTTCCACTGATTCCCAATTTTGGTGTCAGATTAGCAGCAATGGAAAAAAAAAAAAAAAAGAAACCACTGAAAGATTGCAGGTTCAGGCTGCTCATATTCTCAGATACCTCTATCTGATAGAAAGAAGCCCTTGTGGTTGATGTGACCTACCCTTTCAGATCATGAGTGCTCTGGGCTTGTGGGCTTGCATGGGACACTGTGGGCTACCTGCTGTAGTAACCAACTACCTCGTATTCACACTGACGCAAAAGTTGTCAGGTTTCCAGCAGGCAGTGGCAGCATGCTGTACACCCATGTCCCTTTTGAGCTGGCACATGAGCAGCTGTGACAGAGTGCTCCTTCCTCATCCCCTTCCCCTGGGACAGATGACACACATTTTGGGGAAGAGAGAGGAGCCACACATTAGTGTCTTTTCTCACATGGCAGCTGGGAAGGGCTGGTCCAGCATGTCAGGATGCGCTGCAGCCTTGTTCAGCAGCCAGGACAGACCTGGGCACTCGCACAGGAAAGGGAAGGGAGTGAATGAAGATTGTTGTGGCAGCCAGTTGTTACAGGCAAACTTTCTCTTGCAGCTCCTAGCCTGAGGGAATTGCTAAGGATTTAGCAGCTCTTATATTTCGACTGGTAATACTCACTGAATCGCTGCCTCAGCCGAGAGATCCCGCAGCAGCTTAGTGTGTTCCCACACCTCCCTGCAATAAGGGCGTCTGGGAGATAGAAGTGCTGGGATGAGGTTATTGGTGCTGGGCTTAGGGTGAGATGGGAAAACCAGCGTCTGAGTGTGAATGTTCTCACGCAGGGTTTTTTTTTGGTGGTATTAGGAACAAAGATCCTGGATGAGTTCCAGACCCTGCTGTCTCTTACACTTGTCATCAGGGAAGGAAAGCAAGAGGAAAGGAGAACATTGGAAAACTGGTCCCCACAGCAGCAGGGGCTGTTGCACATATCCTAAAAAAGCAGGTAGGAAACAATGCCTCCAGTGTGTTTCCCAGGCTACAGGAACAGTTCTGGTGTCTTTCTAACAGTGCAGAGAGGGCAGAAGCCAACCTGCCAAGAGGCTGTCAAGAGGGACTCCAGGAAGAGTTATTTTGGCAACAAAGAGCTTCTGGTGCTCAGGCATCTTGTGTGCACTCACCTTCAGCAAAGGGAGCAGAGCCACCAGTGCAGCCACGTTCTGTTGTGCCACAGGTGAGCCAGCTCTGGAAAGGTTTTAGTCCATTGCACTAGAATGGGAGTCATGTGCCACTGTACCAGTGCAGGCTTTGCTCGTGGTCTGCTGTAAGACACTGGGAATATCATTTTACCCGTTTCTGCCTGCTTCTGTGAATGGAAAATAAAAACACTGATCTCCCTTGTAAAAGCACGTTGGTGTCTCTGACTGGGAAGTGCTACTATTACTTCTTGTGACCTTTATTTTCCCGCTTGAACCAGCAGAGGTGGTGTCAATGGACACACCCCTGCATACCCTGAGGGATTGTTTCCACTCAGACTCCTTGTGTCCCAGATCATTCATATGCTATGACTATATTGCATGAAAGTGAGGGCAGGAATTTGGCTTGGAAGAAGTAAGGGGGCTCAGTAGCATGGCTTGGGGTTGCACACCTCTCCCATGGCCATCAGAACTTACTTTCTGCTTTCTATGAGCAGAGAGAGGAAAGATGTCCCAATGGTAACACTGCTGGCCTGGGACATGGCCACTGACCTGCACTGTGATGGTGCTTGCTTCTCCAGAGCCTTGGGAAAAGTCATTCAGGGCCAGACAGACCCTTCAGACCTACATATCTTGGAAATACTTTCCCTTAATTCTCCCATGCTTCTCTTTCTTATCTGAAAGGTGACTTTCAAGAGTTTTCTGTCATGCAGGAGTCATGTGCAAGATAAGCTGCCTGAGATAAATACCAAAGATAAGTTCAGGCTGTTATTTGAAAACCAGCTGAATAGGATTGAAAGTCTTTAGCCTTTAAGGGGGTAAGAAAAAGTCTTGGTCTTCATTACATGACTCTAGGCAATAAGCATGCTATTTTAAGATTTGTGGACAAGTCTTTTTTATCTTTTATCAGAAGTGAGATTATCATGGCTGATACTGATACTACAAATAACTGTTTGGTTTAGTTTTTCATGGTATGCTATCCATCCAAACTGGTCCTTAAATGACTCCTCAGCTTGTCTGGAGGCCTGCAACTTTTTGTTCTAACAATTGGACCATGTCCTGACATCATTAGCTCCCTTTGATATGCCTGAAACTTAAAGGAAGTGGCTTGGTCAAACTTGGACAGGAGTTTTTTGTTTGAGCCTAGAACTAAGTCCCAGGCTAACATTCCATACACTGAGAGGGATGACTTCTCACCTCAGAGCTGCCCAGCACTCTTGGATCTGACTTGGATACATTCAGGTGAGTGTCTGAGTGTTATCTTGTAAGTTTGGGCTCAAAATCTGTGCAACCACAGCCTCTGAGCACATCTGTCAGAGCCACATGGTTGCTTTTGGACAAGCAGTCTAATGTGATGACAAGGAAAAAAAAAAGAGGAAAAAAACCATACATGCTGTGGAAATGTATCTTTCAGGTGCAAAGAGAACAACCTAAAAAATATGTTATGCCCATACTGGAAAACACAGAGTGGTTATCATGGAAATAACAATGAAATATGCAGGCTAAGTGAGCTGCACAGTGCAGTACAACAAATGTTAACCACCTAAAGCTTTCTGACTGTGGAGAAAGATCTACTCCCAGGTTTGTAGCTTCTGAGACAATGGACTGTAATAAGATCACAACTGGCTTCCTGGAAAAGTGATCTAGCTGCAAATAATATATGCACATAATTACACTATAAATATCTCAATCAGTAATCACTTGTGCTTCTTGTTCAGGCCAGCTGTAAAACACAGTTATCAGAAGAGCAAGCAGTATGCTCATAAAGTTATGTGATAATTTGAAAGTTAAAGTAAACATGGCCTGCCTCTGTTACTGGTCCCTATGTTGATTTCCCACAAGTTACAGTAGGGAGAAGGTGGAAAGAAAGAAAAAGACAGGAAAAAAATTGCCTCTGCTTCCATTCCTCTTCCCTGCTCTGGGCTGATATCCCTGCTTTGTGCTGGGAAGCACACAAATATCCTGTTTATCTTCCAACCCTTTTCCAATCATGCAAACAAAGTGAAAGTAATAGTAAATACACACAGGAAAGATGAAAATACTGGTTCTGATTCTGCTTCTCTGCATAAATTATGGACCTTGTACAATGGGATCTAGGCAGTAGTTATGAGTTACATGGGTCTTTTGCAATTGCTATGGGAGAGCTGCTATGTGGGGTCCCATAGAAAAAAACATGTGAAGACTAGAAGTCCACTCCAGCCTGAATTCAGATTTTCTGGGAGGAATTTATTTGAATTTGTTGAAAAATAAAATTTCCCAGAACAAAATGAGCATCTTGTACAAAATTTCTTCACTACAATGCTTGCATAGATTGCATATTTTAATCTTTATTACTTCTCTTTTCATCATCTCAGATTTTACAGGTGAATCAGCTGAAAAGTCCAAGGATTTCTGTTTGAACTTAGATCCCCAGGCATCCTTCTCTCAGACATGGAATGGTAACTCTGGACAGCACAGACACCTCTCCCTCAATGCTCAAAAAGTGCCAATAAGATTATTTGATAGATCACTCTTATATAACAATTACGTTTTTCATGTAGGTTTTGCCAAAATTAACTTCAGGTAATGCTTCTGCATGTGTATGTGCATGTACAGCTATAAAACAGAATCATAAAATGGTTTGGGTTGGAAAAAGATCTTAAAGATTTTGCAGTTCCAAACCACTTTCCATGGCCAGGGTCACTTTCCACTAGAACAGGTTCCTCAAAACTCCATCCAATCTGGCCTTGAACACTTCCAGGGATGGGGCATTCACCACTTCTCTGGGCAGCCTGCTCCTTTGCCACACCACCACCACAGCAAAGAATTTCTTCCTTATATGCAATCTAAACCTACCCTTTTAAAATTTAAAGCCGTTCCCCCCATCCTATCACTGCATACTCTTGTAAGAAGTCCCTCTCCAGCTTTGTCCATGTGTGAAATAAGCAGGAGTATACCCCAGAAGAAACAAGTGAAAGCATGCTCACCTGGGATCCTCAGGGCATCACCCAGAAGTGTCCCTAGGGGCTGTTGGTGTCCAGCACACAGAGCCAGGTGAAGCCCCCTACACAGAGCCAAAATAGATGATCAGGTTTTGTGGCTGGGGGTGTCTTGCACACAAATGTCCACAGCATGAAAGAAAAGGAAGAGTAGAATTGTTCCCTGTGCACGTATTTAGTGCAGGTGGTGACCTGGGGAGGTGGCAGCACCCTGGGTGTGATGTTCTTGCCCTCGAGGCCCTTTAGCAGGTGGATAGTCTCCCTGCTGGTCTTCAAGGAGAGGTCCTGACCACAGGTGTTGAGTAGGTAGCACCAGGCTAAGGCCAAGGACAAGCAGGTCTCCCAGGCAGTGGAGGTCAGTCCACAGGAGAGATGCTGCCCCAGACCACCTGTGCCAGGGAAATGAGGCAGGCACTGAGAAAGCAGCACTGCCTGCTGGAAGGGAAATGATTCCTTGAATGGCATCCACATGAACATGGTGGACATTCTGGAGCATGAACAGCTCCCTGAAGAAAAGCTGGAAGGTCTCGAGCTCTTCATGCCAGTGCTGTGACATAAGTGAGGGTGCAGGCGGCTCCTTAGCTGCGAGGGCACAGGTGGTGCTGTGTGATGTGCTCTGTGCAGTTGAGTCCTCTGAAGGGTATTTTCCTTCAGAAGGACACCTTATCTTCAGTAAATGTTTTACAGGCTTCTGCTAAAATCAAACTCACTGAGAAGTCCAGCCTCCTAGAAGTTTTTTGTCCTTGCAAATTAACAGGATAGAAAACAAATGGAAGTAAAACACTGACTCAGAACAGCAAAAGGGAATATCCGAGTGCAGCACAGAGGAGCAATCCACTGCTCCTCAGAAAAAGTCTCTCTTGAAATACAGTTTCAGACACCACCAACAGCTTGTTTTGTTGGCTGTTCTTGCAGCCTGCTGGAGGATACACGGATCCATCGGATGCAGAGCATGCAGCCCTTACATTCAGTACTAACAGTTGCACAGTCATCACTGATGTGGAGATAGTGTAAGTAAAGAATAACTTGCAGATGGAAGCTGCTCCACAGCAGCCTGAAGATTAAGCAGACACATTGCATAGTTACTGTCCTGGCAATGAGCAGCTGGCACACATTTCAGAGTGTCCCCAAATTCAATTTATGGGTATGTTCTTAACTGCTACCTCCCCATTCTCCCTGCACGTATCATATAGCTGTTAAAATTTCTGTGCATGTACTCTGTGATAGGAAAACCTTATATTTATCTCATACAATTCTTTCTTTTTTAATTGCAGGATTTTTTTAACCACCTCAATGTGTCAGTCATCACTGCTTCTGAATTGTGAAATACTAGTAACATGAAATAAATATTACTTCAATATATATTACTTCAATATATCTTGGTGACAATTACACTACTATATCAAGCATATATATATATAAATATATATATATATAAGCTATTGTGGCCTTTCTGCTCTTTGATATTCTGGATAAATATAATTTCTAGAAGGCAATTATCAGAAATACAGGAATCAGAAATATTGAACTGAAATATCAGTTCAATACATACGGTTTTCCAGCCAAAGAACACAAGATGAAGAAGAACCACTCATCTATCTTCCACCTCTATATTTCTGTCTTCACTATTCTTCATTTCTCATGTAATGCACTCACATACAAGAAGCAAGAGAATTCTTTGCCCCTGTATAGAGTTATGTCACAGCCACCATTTTTTTTCAGCAATATTTTCATTTGCAAATTTCGAATCTGACAAACAGTTTCTGCTAAGACTCATGGATGACTTGTAATGAGCTCCAGGCTTACATCCATCACAAGAAATTGGGTTAGCAAAACCTGCTATTTAAACTACTTAAACTAACCCTAAGCTTTCTGATGAGACTTTTTTATTTCTAAGAACTATGTATGCATCTGGTATAACATGCTCATGTAATGAGAGCTTGACATAGCTTAGTTCAAGTGAAATCTTTGGTAAGTCTCTTTGTTCCAGCTGTGAGTCTGCTCATGTGGGTCTCCTGCTATGACACATGTTTGGGGCATGTAAACTTTTCCCAACATCATTTGCTCTAATGTGAGGCAATGCTGAGGCATATCAGTTGATCTGAGATTTTGCCAGTAAATGTTCTGGGTGGGCAGTACATTGTGCTACAGAGGGAGAAATAACATAACTTACCAGTTAATATTTAGATACCTGAAAACATACATGTGAATGATTGCTGTGAGAAATCAAGCTGTCAAAATCTTCTGGGTTTTGAGGGATTTCTTTGAGTTTGTTTTTTCTGCCTTGTTCTGCTCTGTGTGAAATAGACCAATACTTGAATTATAGGCAAAAATCACCAAACCAAACTAATCCTCTCCACCTCAGAAAAAAAAAAACAAAAACACACAAACAAAAAAGCCAAACCAAAGCCAGCAAAAAAAAAAAAAAAAAAAAAAAAAAAAAAAAAAAAAAAAAAAAAAGTGTATAGGTCATATAACCCTCTTCAATGGAAAACATCTTTTTTGGGTATTGGTGTTGCTGACTTACAGACTCATCCAAAGTTCAGATGCAAGGAGCAGCCAGATCTAAATGTACATCTGGACCATATTAAGGCACCTATCACCAGCAAGGTGTGAGGAAATATCACGAGGGTCCTGGCTTCTTTTGTTGTATATTGTATTGGACCTCTGCATATTCTGGAGGCAAAAACAGACTTATGGGACAAAAAAATAATAGATGTTGGAGTTTACCATGCAATTTAACAAATAGGCTGTGTTAAAGGGTTCTGTGCTGCAGAACTAAAACTGCTGCTGACTGAGTTTTGCAGAGCCACTCCTTTTTATTGTTCCCTGGATCTGCATTGAAACAATTTTCATTTTAGGCATGAGAGGAGTTTTTGGTGTGACTCCTGTACTGGAAACATATTCCCCAGTAAGACTGGAGATTGAAATGTCTTCTATGTGGATGAATGGGAATAGATCTTTCCAGACAATGAGGATATTATCTTAGGAATAGGGTTGGTACTCTGTAAACTGCTTCTGGTCTTAATAAATACAGGTAATTTGTTTCAGCTAATTTGTTAGCTAATTAAAAAGCAAGATGCACAGGTTTTGCACACTGGTTTTGAATTCCTGTTTGGCCTCAGTCAGAAATGATGAATGTGATGTTTTTCATATTTATTTGGAGTCACTTGGCATTTTTTATTCTGTTGTTAAGACAAAAGTATCATGATATTTCTTTTCCTGGCCCTCTCATGCAAAGCTGTCAGTTTGAACTGGTATCACTGTTAAATTCAGAGTGAGTCTGTAGGGAGCAAACAATTTTTCCTCAGTGCATTTTTTTCTGGTTAGGAAGTGCAGACAGCCACAGATTGCTGTTTTGTGCCCAAGCAAAGGGTCTCTTCAACCCTCACACCTTCTGAACTGAATGAGATGAAGCTTCTTTGGTCTTGTGTTGGTTTGGATGTCCTACAATGTGCATGGCCTCTCTAAAACTCCCCTTGGAGCAGCCCTGCCTGGCAGGAGTCTTCTCTAACACATGCCTTACTCACATGCCCTGTCTGAGCTGGAAGGCAAATATATGCACTGTATAACACAGGGGAAATGAAAGCAAACTCTGAGCAAAAAAGCAGTCAAAATTTATTCCTCTCTCTCCTCTGCCCTCCCTTTTCCCTTGTCCAGAGCAGTCCCTGCCATTCCTGCACTTCTCAGCCAGCCATAATCTGAGTATTGAAAGAGAAGGAGATTCAAACGTACCTGAAGCAGGAGTTCCCAGGCAGAGGCATTGACACAGGCAGCGAACGGGAGGAGAGGTGAAATGGCACACGGAGGCAAATGCTAGCTCAGCTCACATGGTCCAGCAAAACCACTTAGTGATCTAATTGCACACAGTCAGTGAGCACATCTGTCTGCACAAACAGCAGGGGCCAGACAATGCACCATCTCTTTTGTCTCGCTGTGCTCTCGAGCCCCAGACACAGAGCCTCTTACCCTGCAGGAGCTTCACTGCTTGTCTGCATTTGCAGTAGACTTTCAGTAGAAAGGTTTTGGGAATAGGTAAGCTGCCTAACCTCTTAGCAGAGCACATTTTGCAAGTCAGACTTAGTGCTGCTCCAAAGCAGAGCACTCGACAGCTCCCTTCTCCAATTAATTTCCAACAGGGACATGTACTCACCTCTATGCAAAGCACTCCTCATCAGCTGCTCAGGAGCAGCAGCACAGCATTGTCTTCCCTGCTCATTTATCCTCTGTGCAGGGAAAGCAAGACATAATTAAACACGTCCTAATAGAGGACAGGCAGGCTGTGGTGGTGAAGCTGGTTTTCTTCTGTAAATATGACTAGATTTTATAGCTGACACTGGTGTACTGAGGCATGGATAGGGATCTGTTTTCTCACTGCAGATTAACACACACATTAGTGTACAGTAAAGTACGAATGTACACGTGCAGAATGTATACGTTTGCCCTGGAGGAGTGTCCAAAGGCAGCTTGCAATGGGTTTTGCAAACATTTGGGCACTTGCTAGCTTTATGAACATGAACCCAGGGTGTTCCTCTCGGTGTGTGAAGTGAGGCAGCTGCTGTTAGACCCTCAGAGAGGTGTCAGATCAGGGCAGTGTCCCTGCAGCCTGGTGCCTGCATGGCCAAGGGTCTGCTCCCAGCTGCAGGTGTGTGTGTTAGCATATAGAGGAGTAAAGCAAATCCATTTGCAGGTTGGGAGTCACCTGCTGTGCCAGTGACCACAGCCCTGGCTGCTGGTGCAGGAGACTGGCTGTGTCAGAGAGAAGAGATACATGAATCAGATCAGTGTTGTTGTTTTCAATGCCTCCACTAAACATGTAGCATCATCATGTTCTTTATTCTGACAATATCACTCATTGCCAGGTACAATATGAGCAGGGAACTCATAGAGGTCTAGAAAACACCTTCTGTCAAGAATGACTGAAAAATATATATGTTTATTATAACATTAAAGAAAAAAAAAGGAGGGGCGGGGCAGGAAGTCTTCGTATATGTAAAAGAGGTAAACCAGAAGCAAATTCTGGTTCAAACAAGAAGGGAGTAGCTGATCCTCTCTGTTCTCTGTGCATAGGACAAGAACTAATCATCTTAGATAGCATCAGAAGAGGTGAAGATCAGACATAATGGAAGCTTTGTAGTGATAAACAGTTAAATGTGGATTAGATTGTCTGGAGAGGCTGGAATTTTCCTGATGATGGTTTTCATTGGTAGGTTAGGCACAGCTTTTTCAGCAGTTTTACAGGTCATACTGGTTCAGACCTGGTGATTTTCTAGGTCTTTTCCAGCTTTCTTTCCTATGGGTCTGTGTTACAGTTCCATACCTTGGTTGTAACAGGACTGGGGATCCTGTTACACTCAGCAATGGTAACAAGAGGAGTTTGTAATAATTTAGAAATATGCTCATGATCTCTGCTAATTGCTATTTAATATTGTAGTTTGGTTGAAATTAGGATAGTACTGGACTGTTCAGGAGGAAAAAATACTTGTGATATTTTGTGATTCGTCTCAAGCATTAAAAAAAAATAATTAATAAATGCTAAGTCTGTAACAGTTTACTTCTTGACAAGTATTTCACATCTCATGTCTTCTCTCATGGTAACACGAATTAGATTGATGACTGTTCAATTTCTTTTTCTTTCAGTGAATTATCAGGATTCTTTTTCAGACGGCTGTAGTAGTTATCTGCTGTCCTTAATGTCTTCCTACCTAGGAGAGATTTTTCAGAGGATTTAGGTAGAGCCAAGCCAGGGCATGCCTTGGGAAAGCATTTTTCTCCTTACCACCAGCATCTGTGGGGTGTCATCTGGGTTTTGAGGCTCTGGAATCTCCCAAAGAGCTTTAGGATTGAAAGCATCCCCATCACACTGCACTGCAAGTCTGCTCAGAAGGTAATGTTGAACATCCTTGACTGTTAGAGCTTTCTTTGTGAGTAATGAGAAACCACTGACAGAAGTACAAATCCTGGCAATTGGAAAGGAAATCAACCAGTGCTGCACAGCTGCAGTTTTCTTCCTACCCGTGGAAATGTCACCATTTATAGTGCCAAGTTTTTCTTAAGATTTAGCCTAAGATTTTCAAGTTCTGTTGCCTTGTTTTCCCTTTGGGGGCTTTACTGTGTGGCAGGGTCTCCTCACTGTGTAACCAACAGCCTGGGCAAAGCAGCCTGTGCTGCTGAGCCCTCCACCTTGCACTGCAGGAGCCCCAAACTCGCTCTGAAAGTTAGCACGGTTCTAATGTGAAGATGGGATTTTTCCCCCTGTCTTTGCCATCCACAGACATATGGAAGTCTGTATCACCCTTTCCAGAAGGAACCCTGCTTCTGGGTCTATCAAGTTTTAACGTCATCTCCACATATTTTCCCTGGTTATCTTCTGAAGCTGTTAATGCATCCACACTCAAAACTGTTCAGCAAAAGCCTCCAACTCCACTCCTGGGTGTTTCAAATTGCCAAGTACCTTTCTGTTTGCTTTTGCTTAGGGTGGAGGCTCATGTTTATGTTTTGGTCCCTTGTTCCACTGCTTACACAAAAACCTTTTATGGCTGTTTTACTGGAAGGGGAGTGCCTGCAATCACCATTCCCCATGGGGTTAAAGACAGACCCTGATGGCATTACTGAAGCTGGGACAATCTTGTCTCCCCATATTGGGTCACTGGAAAGTTGCCAATACAATTATAAAGGGGCAAAGAGGCCAGAAAACTGCTGGAAATCGCCTGCCTTGCACAACATCATATTCCTGAGCTCCTGCAGACAGCCTTGTCTTGCCTGGTCCTTTCCTGCTAGACAGCTTCTCCAGGTTGAGATTTTCTTACTGGATTGCCCAGTTACTGTACACACCTGGCAGCTGGTATCCTAGCACCTGCTCTCTGTCCTGAGATACCTTATTTCACGGTGCTTTCTGGAACCTTTCTTTGCAGCATGTCTGGATCGTACTTTGAATTACAATTGTACTCTGCAAGTGTTTGTTTATTTTCTTCCAGTTTAGCTAATTTTCTGTTTGGGAGCTACTTACTGCTTCTTAGCTGTTGCTCACACTGAGAATGTTCCTTGTCCTGAACCCCAAGCCCTTATTTAGGTTTAGGTTCTGCTATGCTACTTCTTATTTGCAAGGAATGTAGACTTTTCCCTGTACCTACAGCAATCAGAAGAAAACAGCCAGGTTTATCCCTAAGCCCTTGCTTATTCCATTTCTGTGAGCTCTTTTACATGCCTGGGCAAGTTCATGACAGAGAATCATTTTTGGATACATGGCAGTTATGTCCTTCTCAGAAGGTGCTGGTCTACAAATGTCTGTAGGCTTGAAGGGTCCCTGGAAAAGTGACACATTTGCTTGCACGTCTCCTTTGCTCTTCTAAAGGCCTCAGCACCTTCTGGGTTCACAATGCTGGTCTGGGATATTATAACTCTCCTGAGTTCCTGCTCCATCTCAGGGATACACAGACCATGACTTTTCTCACTCTCAGACCCTTTCACACACACACAGAGCTCAGCTGCAAACACTGCCCTGCCCTATCAGCAGATTCTGAAATTTCTCCAAGTCAGGTCTTGCTCAGGACATTGCATGAGCTCAGTGTCTTGAATGGTGGCTTCTGTTGTGACTGGATGGTACGGGAGTCTGGTTGCTCCTGGTGGTCATCCTGAACAGACCACAGTGAGGTACACTGCACCCCTCAGCAGGCTCTGAGGTTTCTTACACACCCAGCTTGCTGTGTCCATCATGTTCTCTAATCAATACAGCAGTTCTGAAGTAACATGGCTTCTCTGACAGAAAACAGTGGTGGATTTATGTGCCTGTATTCATACAGTACCATATTAAAAATTTCAGCTGGGCCATCTCATAGTGGAAGTAAGACTTTTTCCAGGGGCATTAGCTATGAGATCTCCAGAGTTATAGCCACATTAATCATGAATTCCCCAAGAAACTGCCCTACCCCATTAAATACACTGGCATATTTTTTAATAAGGTCACCTGCCTTGTGTCAGCTGAGATGGAACAATTCCCACTTTCATTACCAGTTTGATCAATTTAATATCCAGCCTGCTCAGGGATTAAGCTCTAGTGATGCTGCTGTGTGTACAGAATGAAATTTGTGGTGTTTTACATCCTATTTGATTGAGTCTTAAAGCACATCATGTCTGTTGATGCCCCTCTGCTTTACCTTTCTCTTGCAAAGGTGGGTTCTTATTCTCTTTTCCTCCTGCCAGTCCCACTATTGCTACACCAACATGGAAAACTGAATATCCATCCGGGGAGCTAGCTGAAGCTTCTAGTTGTTCTCACTTTCTTCTGGGACTTGACTGCATTCATGGGAGCACCAGGAGTGTGGTCCTCTTCCTGCTGGCTGCCTGCTCCTAAGTATCACATAAATCCACCTGGTTTCAGTTGCATAGAGCCAGGGCTGTTCATCAGCTCTTTGTGGCCCATGTGTTGCAGGCCTCCATACTGTCCCCAGCAGTCTGTCCCCTGTTGTTCACCAACCAGCACTTTCTGATCTGCAGTGATAAACTGCTGTGACAACAGAACCTGCCTCCTGATGTGAGGCCAGCAGTTGCTTTGGGACCTGCAGAGCTACCTCTGTGCTGTCCCTTTTACCCAGCTTTACAAAAAGTAAACTGTCCTTTTGACTCCTCTTATGTAACTACTTACCATAGAATTATATATTCAAGGAATAGGATGGAGAAGACCTCCAAGATCGTTGAGTCCAACCTTTGACCAAACACCACCACACCAACTAAACCACAGGACTAACTGCCACATGCAGTCAGTTCTTGAACACTTCAGGGATGGCGACTCCACCACTTCCCTGGGCAGCCTATTCCAATGCTTTACCACCTCTTCAGGGGAAAAATTCTTCCTGATGTTCAACCTAAACCTACCCTATCACAGTTGAAGTCTTTTCCTCTTGATCTTGGTCATTTGTTCACTGGGAGGGCAACCTCCACCTGACTGCAGCCTCCTTCCAGGTAGATGTAAAGAGCAATAGGGTCACCCCTGAGCCTCCATTTCTCCAGGCTAAACATTCCCAGATCCTTCAGTTGCTCCTCATGTGACTCCTCTCTGATCTCCACTGCCCTTCTCTGGACAAACTCAAGTCCCTCAATGTCTTCCTTGGGGTGAGGGGCCCAGAACTGAACACAGGATTTGAGGTGTGGCCTCACCAGTGCTGAGTACAGGGGGACAATCACAGCCCTGGTCATGCTGGCCACACTGTCCCTGATACAGGCCAGGATGCCCTTGGCCTTCTTGGCCACCTGGGCACACACAGGCTCATGTTCATCACTGTCAAAATGCATCCCCTGGTCCTTTTCTGGTGGGCAGCTTTCCAGACACTTCTGCTCCCCATCCCATAGAGCTGCATGGGGTTTTTGTGGCCAAAGTGCAAGACCTGACACCTGGTCATGCTGAAGTTCATTTCATTTGCCTTGACCCTTCAATCCAGCCTGTCCAGGTCTTCTGCAAAGCCTTCCTGCCTTTCAGCAGATCAACACTCCTCCTGAACTAAGTGTCATCCATGGATTTATTGAGGATACACTCAATCCCCTCACCCAGGTCGTGGATAAAGATACTATAGAGAGCTGTCCTCAGTATTGAGCTGCTAGTGACTGGCCATCAAGGGGGTGTGGCACCATTCACCATCACAGTGGGTGACCATCCAGATAGATTTTAACCCAGCAAAGAGTGTCCCTAAGCACGTTGTGGGCTGCCAGCTTGTCCAGCATTGTGCCATAGAAGTCCAGGAAGGTAAGATCCACAGACTTTCCCTCATCCATCAGGCAGATCACCTGATCATAAAAGGATATCAGGTTGGTCAAGCAGGACCTGCCTTTCATAAACCCATGCTAGCCAGGCCTGATTTCTGGGTTGTCCTGTCTGTGCCATGTGATTGCACCCAAGATTATCTGTTCCATAACTTTTTCCAGCACCAAGGGCAGGTTGGCAGGCCTGTATTTCCTCAGATCTTCCTTCCAACCCTACTTGAGGATGGGCTTTTAATTGACTAACCTCTAGTCATCTTGGAGCTCCCCAATTCACCAGGACCGATGATAAATGTTATAATTTAAACAATAGCAGTTGGTTTTCAGTTTTCTTTCATCCACATAGTAGTGAAAAATGGCTGTCAATGGCTGCCTTGGGTTGGGCTTTGGTCCTCTGCAGCCCTGCTGATTCAGAAGATTTCTGTCTGGGCAGCAAGAAATGGCACATGACTATGCCCTGAAAAGTGGGTGGATATTGCTCCAAAGACTAGATCAATGTAAATATTGCAAGTCTTCTTGGGAAAATAATTATCCCATATTTTCACAGATAATTTTAACCGGTAGTCTTCTGTGTTTGTTACGTAATGCTTGAGGTTTTGGGGAACAACCTGGCTAGCAACATCTCAGAGGGGAAAAAAAAAAAGCAATATGGCTAAATGAGTGGAGTAGAGTGACAATTTATAATCTACTCAGTTCTGTAATCCCTAGAGGAATACCAAAGCAGAAAAAAAAAACCAAAACAAAAAACCAAAATAAAACAAAACATAACAAGAAAAACCCAAACAGACCACAACAGCAAACTTCAAATAAAAGCGGGATCCACTGACAGGCATTCTCTGAGGGGGCCGGGTAACTTTCAGTCAGTCACTTCTCCATTCCCTGCCTACGTTTAATGCTGGCCGCCTTTCCCGCAGCATCCCGGTCACAAGACGGGTGGTTCCGGCGGTGTCGCAGGCTGGCAATGAATGACTCGTTCCATCCATCCATCAGCTTGCTGCCCGAGTGCGGGCCAGCCTGCCAAGCCGCATCCCCGCCGGGGAGAGCGCTTGAACTGCTGAAGGTCCCCGCTCCCATCCATCCGCAAGCTGCGCTGCCGTTTGTCGCCTGTGCCACTGGATGGCAATGCTGGATAAAGTATCGCAGCGGGGAGAGGCGGAGGAGGAGGAGGAGGAGGAGGGCTCGCAGCGGCGGCAGACGGACGGGGTACGGACAACGCAAGGCAGGAGCGGGCAGTGCAGCGGAGAGCCCGTGGGGAAAGCCTCCCGCTGGGATGTCGCACCCTTTGCCGTGATTTTCAACCCGAAAGGAGATGCCCGAGCGTGATTTCTCAGGAGCCCCGCACTTGAAGGGCTCGAATCACGGAAAGCTAATATTTGTGTAGAGTTTTTAGGCGTCGGGAGGAGCTGTCGGCAGGAGCGACTGGAGCCATGCATTGGCGCGGCTTGCTAGAAATTGCCCAGTTTTCATACTTAAAAACTGTACTTACACTTTGTTTAAAAAAAATGACTTTGTAAGCACGGCATGGCTGGGCTCAATGACTATTCAGTGAACTCATTTGAATGTGCATAGGCAGGGCTTGCTTGAACTGCTGCATCAAAGAGAAATGCTGAAATGAGTCATTTGTGAATCACGGCTTATTTTCTGTTGTTAGCTCATCTGGAATCCCATGGTGATCAAACAGCCTTTTACAATGTGTTAATACATCGCTACTCCATGTGTTTAGCAACAGCTCTGTTCCAATAAATTGTAGGTAGTCACCCATTACAAAGAGGCAGTTTTTTTCCTGCCGCGTGTAAACCGGCTGGGAAGAACTCGGAGATGAAAACATCAGCAAAATTCCGTGTTGTTCCAAAGACTGATGTCCACGCTGCTTCCATCCCAATATCATACATGCCTTCTGTCTCCTTGCTTGCAGGGCACAGCCCAGCCAAGAGAGATTGCCTGTAAGGACTAGCGCTCCCGTCCTCCGAGAGGCTGCAAGCGGGCAGACCACTTTCCGGGAGGAAGAATGAAGGGGAGGCAGGAAAAATTCATCCTCGGCAGCAGTTTAAGGTAAGATCCTGTTTTCCAAATTGGCGACTCTTCCCATCATATGCCTTTGGCAAACTGGAGAGATTGGACAAGACTATAAGCGGTTTCAGGCCTTGGTCTGCTTAAATTTGGAGGGAACAGTAATCCTTCTCTCTCTCTCTCTTTTTTTTTTTTTTCCTTTTTTTTCCAACAAACTGAATCAGTCTAGCAGGTCTGCAAAAAGTTGACAAGAGTCTGAAGAAGAGGGTGTGAATCCCTTAAGGCTGCTATTGTCATTGTACTCTCCATGGTGTGAAACCACAGCCTGAGGTGCTGAGCTTTTACCAAGAGCAACTGAGGCTGAGGAACCAATTCCCTTCAGCCAGCTCTTTTATTGGAGTGAGTGACTGGAGATGGAAACATCTTCAACCAGTACAGCAAGCTTCACCACAACACGTCTGTCAGAGCCCTAAGCCCTGTCTGCTTGTGAGTTACTTAGCCATAAAGGCCCAAATACTCTCTGCCATCATACATAGGTTTCTTCTGTCACATATAATTGTAGCTCAAAAGTCCTGAATAATTGCATTCCAACTGGGGCTGGTCCAGCCTCCAGTAATAATCACAATAACATTGCTCTTAACCAGCCACATGAATCCCTTTCAATCTTCAACGCAGACTCAGTCATGCTGTAACACAGCAGAGGAAGCCATTCACTGTGGGGCTAATTTAGTTTAAAATGCAGCCAGCCTATTTATGAGACAATTTTTTGTTCATGCTCTAAATTCTTACACACAATCAACAGCCTGTAAACCTGGTCAAACCAACACATTAGTTGTTGCCCATTAGTGCAGACATTTGGGACTTAGAGACCTTAAGAGTACTGTTTGTGCTGTGCTCCCTCACAAGTGGGATATATCCCCTATTTAGTCAATGGGGCCTGTCACAGAGGAAAAACATAGAAACTCTTTTCTTGCACTGGAAATCAATTTCATATGATCCCAGGATGAGTTTGACCTCACACTAACCCAGTAGCTTTTGTGAGCCAGCCTTGCAAAATAAAGAAACACCACTTTGTCCTCTGACAGGAGAGCAGAAAATTGAGGCAGGCAAAAGAGTATCACCCCACTGGTTGTGGTGCCAGGAGCAGGATTCCCAGAAGAATGGGGAAAGACTTTCACTCTTGGGAAGGTTCTACATAAGGACTAGACTGTTAGGAAAACTCAGGTTCCTTAATGGGTCTAAAAGAAGATTAAGTAGCAGCTAGTTCTTATTTTTAGAAATGCAGCCCACAGCATGCAAGACCAGACAGAGGTTTAGGCATGCCAATATCCAGCAGGGGAACAGGCATCAAGGTAGATCACCTAAGTCCTAACACAGGACAAGTCCCCTGAATTAAGCAACACCTTAATTTTTTCTTCAGGGTTATTTTTAGGCTGGCTACCTGAATTCAGCACCATACTTCACCAAAAACATTAGTGGGGCAACTTGACACTGCATGAAGGACGGGTAGAAGCAAAAAAATAAATGAGGTGGGGAAGCAGGTGGGAGAAGTCTTTCGGCATAGCTTCCCCTGGTGTGGTTGCCTTGGGGAGCAGATTTACCTGTGACAAGGAAGGCTACAATGGAAGAGCTGGTGAAAGGTGTAATAAGCACTCCAGGTGGGAAATGAAGGCAGGGTAACCACCTGCCCATAAATATAGGCAGGGTAGGCCTACATCTACATTGCCTACAGCTGGGGCCATCTGTCTAAGGGCAGGCACGGGTGTCAGGAAAGGAGGGGCCTTTTCCAGGTTACTGAGGTTGAGTGAGAAGCAGGTGATGCTGACTCCGGGGCAAGTGATAGCCTGCCTGTGTTTGCATGCCATATTTTTTCCCAGTGACACTTTGGAGAGTGTGTGTATGTTTTCTAAATAGCCCCAAATAAACACCACACCCCTCAGACATGCCCATCTCTTACTTGTTTTGAAATAAGGACCGACAGCTGGAAGGCAGGAAAGAGGACAAAGACTTATGAGACTCATTTCTTCAGAGTCCATTTGTACCAGGACCTCCAACAGAGTAAATCTTGCCAGAACTCGGGGTGGCTGGATTTCCTTCCTCTATGTCCAGCTGCTTGCCACATCCCTGTACCCTTAGGCGACTCACTTCATTCCTCTGGGTCAGTTATTTTGAAGATATAGAATGAATAAATACGGCAAACTACCTCACAGAAAAAAAAAGTATTTGCAGTTCATCTTAGGAATTTGCTGAATTTTATGTGTCCAATTTCCTCTACCATTCCCTTCACTTTTGAAGAAAAATTGATTGTAGTGCAACCCTGATGCAGAGATATAGACAAGTGTTTTGCATATATCGCCTGTCTAGTTTGTAAATCTGACACTTTGATAGCTTAAGATGCATCAAAGCTTTTTAGTTTGGTGTGATTTTTTTTAACCTGTTGTCTTTAAGGCTCTTTCCAGTCTGGACCTCAGACATACTGGGAGGTAAAGGGATGTAGAAAAGCTAATGATAAATGTCCTGACTCCAGGAAGGGATGTTATAAGGACATTAGCCACTTCTGAGAAGTTGCCAAAGAAGGCAATTCCAGCAATCTCCCATCATCTCAAGAAGGAGTGGAAACGGCAGAGCTCAAGTTAGAGTCAGGCCACTGGGTTGCATTATCCAGAGCTCTCCTAGTTTCGAATGCAGTGTTTCTGGAGCTGGGTTAAAGGGAGAGAAGCCTGGGGCTGTTCTTCAGCTGAATTTCCCAAAAAGACACACAGGGGCGCCAAAGCCTTAGGAAAAGAAACCCAAGCTTAAGCCTTTTCCCTTTTTCCATTTCTGGCAGGCTCCTCAGCCGGTGCAGCCGGAGGTCTTCACTCCTGCTCCGGAGAGAGCAGCGTTAAGGGAGCAGCTCCTCAGCTCAGGACTGATTTCACTTGCAAACGCACTGGGGCTTCGCAATCGCTCACACTGGCGCGGTGTAAACAGGCTGGGTGGCTGCTAATAGCTCTGTGCCTCTCCCAAGAGGAGTCCTGGGGAGAGACGGGATGTGCCCAGGTGAGGCTGGTGCATCTCTTTGTCCTTTGCCCGGCACTTGCAAGCATGGCCTCAAATTTGTTCTGGACAAACTTCCCAGACAAATTTGAAAAGTGCCGTTCTATCAGCATGGTAGTATAAAGCTTTGGAGAATAAAAAGTTTGTTTCTGCAGTGTCCAGCTGTTTGCGTTCCTGGGTGTGAAGATGGCGCTCCAAACCTCCACCTGGCCAGTTCGTCCCGTGAGCTGAACCTGGCGCGGTGGTGCCTGCAGCTGCTGGGATGGACTCCAGGGTGAAAATCCCCAGGATAGCTGTAATCTGGGCGCTCGTCAGCCATAAGCTCCCACCGCACCCTCGTTTCCCTTTGGCAGAGGGAGGAGGCTGGCGCAAGATCTCTTTCATCAGCCCTGACTGAAATTAGATCGTACATATAGCGGGTAGGGATTCCTTCAGTGGCTATATGGAGCGATTTCACCACATCATCCAGTGCACAGCCTGCTCTTTCACTCACCTCCACAAGTTTTACTCCACAGTTGTCAGGCAGGCAGGACATTTTGGTATGAAACAGCATAAACCAAACTGAGCCAAAAAATCTATACCCATAGCATAAGCTGCCATGGAAAAAAGGCCATGTTTTTCACTGTTTTGTTTTGTCTTGCTCTCCACTGGGTGATATATCTTAGTGACAAGTTGCTGTAGCCACACAGCAATTCTTCTAATACCATAAAGTGTCGTGGGGGGTAGACATGTCCTAGGACAATGGCTAGAGCTGATGTTAAAGGCTAAATGTATTGCAGCTGCATACAAGCTGAGCTAGATTAAAGACTAGAGCTTTTGGAAGTTTCTTGTTAAAAAAAAAAAATCTCTTAAGAGGTTTTTTTTTGTGCAGATTAATTTTGGTTTGGACGTCACAGTCTCCAACCGTCATTTTCCAGTAATATGTCTTATTGTAATTATTTGACACTTTAAAATATATTCCTTACAGACAGCAGTTTCAATGTTAGCATAGAAATATCAAAGTAGATTTTATTAAAACTCTGCTGTGGGTGATTCCAGGCTTTGTTTTCTAAACATGTCTTGTTAGGGTGTTTTATTCAATGCATTGAAAATGAAATTCCACTTCCATTATATCATGTAATGCCAGGATGGATGCAACACCACAGTATCGTTGGAAAAGCTGAGAGTTTCCAGTGTGAGTACCCAAGTCAACCACCCTAGAGTACAGTGAGGTATTAGACTGGAAATGGCCTGTTCTATGGAGTTTCCAGTTGCCTGCTCCTCCTCTTAATATGACTTTCCTGGCTATGGGACATGTGGTGGTTATTTCTGTCCCTGTTCCTGGTTTCCTCTCCTTCCCTTGATCTCGAGCAAACCAGCTGCAAGACCTTGGGGAAATTCCTTATCTTCCTCTTGCATCAGTTTACTTATCTGTAAAGCAGATAAACTAATAACACCACACTTCTCGAGGGTTTGTTGAAGCTTATTATACAGCAGTGAGTGCTGTAAGAGGGAAGTCATTACAAAAATGACAGTGCTAATGTGACATGGAGGTAACATGAAGGAGCCCCATTCTGCTCCATGCAAGCCAGTGGAGCTCTGTTATTTGCTTTAGCAGAAGCAGGGATTTGGCCTATGCTTAAATGACTTGCATTTGTTTTTCTTCTTGAATGCTAATATAGAGTTAAGAGATAGCATTACAAGGAAAGCTCATTCCTGCCTATGTGTAAATATTTAGCAGCTGAATAGGCATTATTTAGCAGGGCACAGTTTCTGCTTCTCCACAGTTTTCAAGGATGTCATTCTAAGCTGCTACAGATCAGAAGATACACTGAAATTACCAGATCAAAATCCTTCCCATATAAGTGTACACATACAGAATTTATTTTACTGGGCAATTAAATGTGTAAGATAAATATCCCTGGGGGAGGAGGGTTGTTTGAGGTTTTATGGCATATCTTATTATGGGCTCAGTTTCGAAATCTTAATCCAAGCAAAACTCCCCATGTGGAGACTTAATGCTGGAGTGTAACTGTGTTTTGTACTCAGGATATGTGCAGTTGCATCAGTGGATTTTAGGGCAAGGGGCTAGCAAAGGCAGTAAAGCTTTGCCTAGAGAAAAGCAGCCCTTCCTAGAATATTTATAATTAGCAATAACCCTTTGATCAAACATGATGTGTTAAAGGACCTTAGGCAGCATATCCTTTTCTGGATTTCACCTGACAATGTTATTGATGAAAAATTGAAAGTAAATGTAAAATAGAACTTATTTGTAATTATTTTGGGGTGGCATGATCAGTTAAAACTGCAATCTACTGCAGCTATGAGGTTGTTGGCAACATAATTGCCTGTGTTTCAAATGCAAAAGCTTTTTGAAGGACACGTGAGCTGTCAGAATTGCCCAGAAAATACTCCAATTTTATATCCAAGCTGAAAATGCAATTTTTTTCTTAAAACTGGGTGTGTTTTGTCTATTCAGAAAATTAAATGTGCAACAGAAGAAAGTATCCAAGTTGGAGTGAACAAATAATCAGATCTTGACAAGTGGATAGATCTATTATTTATTATTAATTTTTTTTCTAAAGACAAAAGTGCTTTGTATTTCTAGCGTGATTTAATTCCGCTTTGCAAGGGAAAAAAAAAAACCAACACAAAAACAAAAACCTCACCACATTTGTACTTGAGATACTTGAGACCATACGACTATTCCCTGGGGAATTAAAAAAAAGATGAAACCCTGAGTTTTACCCCACCGATGCTTTACTCATGGGAATAATCTTTTTAGGAGCATTTTTTTTGGGCATGGCAATGACAGTAGCTAGCCCATAAGGGCCTAGGCTGGGAAAGGTATGTGGTGAAGCAGAATATTCCAGTTGCCTTTCCCTACGAGGTCCAAAGCATGGGAATTTGTACCGTGTGGTCGCTCATGCAAATACGGCCAGTCGTCGGTAGCTGGATTGCAGTGGCACCGCAGTGTGTGCTCAGTATTAACTCCTGATTACTTGCCGGTTTTGCTTGTTTAGTAGGTTTAGTGTAGTTAGTTTAGCAAATAAATATTAAAGGAGCAGGTGAGACCCACGTGCTCCTTGGAAAAAGCTGCTTTTTCTCCCCCCTCAAAAAAAAACTTTTTATCTTGCCCTCCAAAAAAAATTGCACTCAAACACCTCTCCCACACCGTTGGCATTGAAAAAAGTTGCTATTTATAAGCATTTATTTACTGCCAGAACTCTGGGGGTTCACACAGCGGGCCGGGACAAAGGGGGTCTCGGAAGGGGGTGTGAGGGGGAATGGCCGAGAGGCGCGGAAAGGTACCACAGTGCCGTAACTCAGGGACACAGCATCCTCATCCTCATCCTGCTCCTCTGCACAGGCTGCGCAGGGGCCACGCGTCTTGTCCGAGCGGGATGTCCCGCATCCCCCTGCAGAGCGTATCTCAGAGCAAAGCCGCGCCGCGGGGAGCCGGAGGGGGAAGGACGGGAAGGGACACTTGTTTTCCTGAGGTCCCGGGAACAGCTGAAGAGACCTGTTGCACTCGGTGAGCGTCTCTCCTGTGGGAAACTGCCTTGGAAAGAAAATCCAAACTCTGATAAACTGAATAGCTGGGAGGCAGCACAGTGGACAAGGCGGTCACAGGTGGGCGCGTACGGATTTCTTCTCTTATCCTTCCTTTTCTTCCCCTTGAAACATTCCCAAGTCGCACATCGGAAGGGCTCTCCCGGCTCCACTGGCCACAGGGCTGAGACTGCTCTGCTCGGAACCCGTCTGCCCCCACAGCAGGCATAAAAACAGGACACAAACCCCCAAACCAGCAGAGGAAAATCCTCTCCGCTAACATCCGAGACACAGCACCTCCCCTCCTCCGGCACCGGCCTCCCAAAAGTAGCTGAATCGTGTTGGACCGCAAAGTGCGAGCGAGAGCGAAAAAGGGCGGGGAGTATCTGTACTTCCCCCCCACTCCCCCTTCTTTTGTCTTTGTTTTGTAGGGTTTGCGGTGTTTGGGACGTTTTTATGTCCTGCCGGGTTTTGCCTCATTCTTTCTGCTCACCTCCCTGCTATAAGGAAGACACCCCGTGCCCACAGTGAAGGCAACCCTCAGCGCGGAGACAGCGGCCATCCCGCTTCCCCCCAGCCTCGCAAAGCCGAGGCTGATCCGCACCAACCTGTACCTCTCCTTTCTCCCTCCGACAGTACCGACGCTGGAGCTCAGTCCCGGCAGAGGATGGGGCGGGGGTGCTTCCTCCGGACCCCTCCGGGAGCTCCCACCGCGCTGCTGGCAGCGTTCCACCGGAGCGTCTGTCCCGGCGCAGCGAGCGGCCCCACGGGCGCAGCCAAAATCTACTTTAGAGAAAGAAAAGGGGAAAAAAAAAAAAAAAAAAGGAAAAAAGAAAAGCTATTTATGTGTCAGTGAGCCGGCGGAAATCAGCCGCGTTGAGCTTCTCCCCAGCCGGGCGGCACTGGGGTAGGGAGAGCTGGAAAGCAACAGTGAGTAGGATAAAAAGCCTAAACTTCTCGCAGAGAATCAAGAGCTGGATTTGTCTAAACGTTCTTGCGGCTCTCCCTGAGGGCCAGCAGAACAGGCAGGAGGGAGAAGGAAACCTGTCCGACACTGGGAGCCGGGCTGGTGGAGACACTCAGATCGGTAACTCAGACCCGCTGGGGAACCTCGACGCCGGGAAGGTGAATGGCCCCCCAGACCATCTCTTCCCTACTTTCTCGTTGGGAACAGATCCGTAGTGTGGTTTAGCCATGAGAAAGCTGCCAGTGGAGGGAAAGGGAAGCGGGTAGGGCTTTGCCCCGTGTGCCACCCGCGCTGTGACACACGCGGGGAGAGACGGCGCGTCCATTAGAAATGATTCAGGAGGCACAGAGCCCCGCGATGACTCCCTCCGAGCCACCTGCCAAAATCACCAGCTGTGAGCCAGGCGGTGTGACACAGAGGAGTGAGGACATGTCTTTGCGCTAAAAGACAGTTTTGTCTGAGGAGAGAGAGTGCCTCGGCTTCAGCTTGCGCAGGGAGGCAGGCGGCAGGGCGAGACAGAATTGGCACTTCAGGGATAACAGGAGCTCAGGGTGCGGCGATTTTAGTCCCCTACACGGGCCGGGTGTGCCCTCACCGCTGCGAGGGAAAGGCGACCTCTAAACGCCCGGGCCAGGGCAGTCGAACTCACCCCCGAAGTTCGGTCACCAGATGCCCCAGGGAGGGGAAATAGAGCTCCCCACAGCCTCGGGCTCTGCTGCGCGCCCAGCCCGTGCCCTCTTCCCCTAGGCTAAAAAAAGAGCACGGATGAGCCGGGTGCGAGCCAGGGCTGCCCATAGCCCCGGAAGCCCGGCTCACTCCACGGGCTGTGTTCGGGCCGCCTCGCTGACAAGTGCCGCGGGGCAGAGCCGGGCTGTGGGAGCCGGGTCCTGAGCTCGGAGATTTAACCCTGTGCGGGAAACACCCGAGTTAGGCAGAAGGGGAAGATCCTACCGGGAAAAGTGCGGCACTCAAGTTTACTGGGAACGTTTCTCAGAAAGTCAACTTAAAATCGAATTAATTCCCCACCCCTCAGCCCAAAATAGCAATAAAAGTTGGCATTTTAAATAATCGTTACGGGGCCAAAATTGCCGCCCCCTGGAGAGGGCAGGGCGAAGCAGCAAGCGGGGAAAGGAGAAGTGGCAGAGTTCCGGAGCCACGAAACCTCTGTACATCTTCCCCATCCCTTTCCCGTTTCGCACGGGGCTGTCTTTGCTCCGCGTCGTCCCCGAGCAGGAGGCTCCCCAGGACGGAGGGCAGTGGGAAAGGGGCAGGGCCGTGTAATTAAATTCCGGTGCCCGGTTAATTGCTGTAATTTGACGCTAACTGTACAGCGCGGGCCGGCGCTGGGAGCGGCGGTGCGAAGCGCGCCGCACGGCCCATTGCCCGCGCCCCGCCCCGCCGGGCTCCTCAGAGGGTGCCCGGGCTCGCTGGGAACCGTGGATGAGAAGAGAAGCCCCACAGGAGCCGATTCGGCTGCCCGCGGCCCTGGCGATCCCCCGGGATCCAATGGATGCGGGTGCCAACTCTTGTTTCCCTCTTCCCACCTGCCTGGAGATAGGGCAGGAACTCCCTTCCGTAAGATCCTTGTATCCAAGCCCTTATGGTGGGGTGACGGGGTGTGATCCCCTTCCTTTTACTGGAGACTGGGGTCAGTGCAGCACCCAACCCAACACAGCCTCACTGCTGGGAGACAATGCACGCCGACCTTCAGGAAACCTCACACTGTCCCATACCTTGGACATGATGCCCCATTCACTTGTCTCTGAAAAGTTAAAAGGGTTTGCTGTGCAGCTGCGAAGTGGAAATTATTTGCATCCCTCCCGAAAATCCTGCAGCTGTACTGCTTCTACCCACGTCCCCAGTGCCCTGCCCCGAGAAATGAGGCAGGGTCCGTGCTTTCCCACTTCTTCGGTGTGAAATCAGGGCTGCGCGACGCACTGGCGAGCTTCCAGGGCACTTCGGCGCTTGAATCCCCGAGGGGGAAAAAACCAACAAAACGTGGGCGGGGAAAAGGGGTACGGACGCAGAGAGGCCCGAGGGCCACAGGCTGTCGCAGGCCAGCTTTCCCCGCGGGAACGCAGCATCCCTCGCCCCACGCGGGACAGACCCCGGCCAGCCTGGTGCCCATCACCCCGGCCACTGCCTTCCGCGCCCTCTTGGCCCCAGTACCAGGGGCTGGAAAGACTGTCTGCACTGAAGGGGGGGGGATGTCTTTGCTTCTCCCTGGGCTCCTCTGGCAATTTGCAGCGCTTCCGTCACCCATCTGGGCTAGTTCAGCCCTCCCGGTGCTTTGCCTTTCTGGGCTACTGACGTTGTTGTCATTATTGTCATCATTACTACTATTATTATTACTATTATTATTACTACGTCCATATACTCCTCCACAACTTGCCCCCGAGGTAACATTCCACCGGCCCCCCGGGGGAAGGCGAAGCCTGGGGGGCTCTCCCGCCCCCACCCGGGCACCCGGGCGGACAGAGCTGCTGGGATAGCACGGGGACGCGGCACCACGGCGGAGCGGGCAGGGGTCCGGCGGCTGCAGGATGCCGGGGCACACTCGGGACCCTGCCGGGGGGCTCGGCTGGCGGTCCCCCGGGAGCGCAGGGCCCGGGAGGGCGCGGTGGGAGCGCGGCGGCGGGGGGCAGCGCGCAGACAGCGCGGAGGCAGCGCGCAGGCGCGGGCAGGGAGCACCCAGCTCTTTATGGCCAGGTGAGAGAGTCCCGGCTCAGGTAAGGGGAGGATTTACCCACAGGCGTCCCAGGCGAGTGGCTTGCCCTCGCAGTCCATGACCAGCAGGGACCTGGGGACTCGGAGCCCGCAACCAGGATGTCTATCCTCGCCAAGATGGGGGACTGGCAGGTAAGGTGACCCTCTGCCCTGCGGGGGTTTATTGTTATTTTGGGACGGGAGGCAGGGCTGGAGCGAGAAAGGTGACGAGCCCGGAGGGAGTTGGGGGCAAGGCTGACGCTGGGGTTGGGTGTTTTGCGGCTCTCGGTGCTGGGGCTGCCCGCGGCCACTCGTGAGGCCCGGCTGCAACAGGTAGAGAGCGGCGGCCTGGGGTCGAGAGGGGCTGCTCCGTGGGTGACACGACCCCGGCAGCGTGGGTCGGCCCAGGTGGCGTGTGCTCGCCCGGCGTTCCCGTGCCCGGGGCTGGCGGCGGCCGGAGCCCTGGGGCTACCCACGGAACGCGGCCGGACCCACGCGGGACACGGCCCGCAGCCTCCGGCGTGACCCGCCCGCACCGGGTTTCGCCGCGGGAGCTGGAACCTCTCCACCAGCTCCCACCCCAGCCTATCCCATGGAAAAATAGCGCTGCCGGGTCCCACCCGGCGGTAGATGCAGCGGGGGCGCCCGTGGAAGCACTCCCGCGGGATAAGCTGCAGGGAAAAGCAGGACCCACCAGCGAGAGAGGCCAGGCGGGGAACACACGGCCTGCCGGGGCTCCGACCGGCCCCACGGACCCCGGAGACCCGCACGCACCACGGCTAACTACACGTGTGGAATTACGGAGGCTCACGAACCGGGAGACACTTGGAAAACCCTGGAGCGCCCTGGTGCCCGTCCGCTCGGGCCGGATGAGCAGAGTTTGCCGACTACTTTAATTGAAGATGCACAGTTCTGTTCAAGCACACGGGATTTTCTTAAAGAAAAAGACCTTAAAAAAAATTTATTTCTTCCCCAGGAGAGTCCAGTTCCAGATGGGGAGCCAAGTTTCTTTTTTTTACTTCCAACTTTTCGAATCTCTCAACTAAGTATTTCCTTAGAGTATTTTTTTTTTAATTCCTTTAGATTAGCAGCAAGTAGTCTTTGGGAAACAAAAAAAAAAAAAAAAAACCAAAAAAAAACAAAAAAAAAGTGGGGGAACAAGATAAGTAAACAAAAATTATTTAAATTATTTAAATTATTTTCATATCTGCTAAAATATTTTTTATCAGGCCGGGGCGAAAAAGCGATCACAATAAGATTTTCTTTTCTTTTACTGAAATCAATTCTTGCGCAATCGTATTTACGGGTTATCTGCCTTGAGATCTATTCCCGACTTTTCCTTGCACCCCGGCCTTCCTGGCTCCTTCTCACCGGCTCTGCGGGGCCCCGCTGGACGGAGGGGCCGGGCCGTGCGGACCCGCCTCCCGCTGCCCCGCGTGGATCTCTAGGGAAAACCGCCCACTCCCCTCGCAACCCTGCCCTCCACCGGCCCGGGCCTGGTGAGAGAAGGCGAAAGGGTCAGGGTTTGGCCCTCGGGAGTGCCGAGCAGCCGCAGGTGGGAGGCTGTCCCGGGTGGGAGGCTTTCCCGCCCGTCCCGGTTCAGACAGGACGGCGCTAAGGGGCGATGGGCCCCTTCGTCAACCCCCTTCCCTCTTTTTCTCATCTCCACCACCCCCCCGGGGCATTAACTAGGCTTAATCTGCCAGCTCCATTTGAACCTCAATGGGAGTAAAAACAACAATTTACTCTCCTGCCAGTGGCAGACAAAAGCGCTGGTGAAAAAGAGCATCGGGGGTGGGAGTATGGTGGAGGAGGGGGGAAGGGGGAAAAAATCCGTTTAGGGGACATGGATGTGTGTGTGTGAAGGAGCAGACCCGGGAGCCCGGGGGCTCTGCCACCCTTCCCGGCGTGGCGACACGTGGGCCGGGCCCCCGAGGGCCCGCTGCGGCTCCCCATCGGAGTGCAGGGGCCATTTGCTCCTAGAGGCAGTAAATTTTCCTCCGACGTGGAGGGCGTGGGGGGAGGGTGGCCCCGGGAGGGTCTTCCAGGCCGACAAGGCAGGTTTTGCCGTCGGCAAAAGGAAGTTTCGGTGAGCAGCAGGGCAGCCAGGTGCACAGGCAGCCATGGGGATGCCCGGCTCCTGGGGACGCCTGGGGACACGGGCTAGCTTGGCGAGCTGCGCCAGCCCCACGGAGAGGGGAATGCCTCGCCCTTCGGCAAAGCGAGGGATCACCCAAAGAGGTGATCCCAAAGAGGAAAAAAAAAAAAATAAAAGGAGTAAAACGGGAAAAACGTAGCCTTTCGGTGGATGGATCAAGGCTGGGCACCCGGGGAAATAAAAGAGGAGAAGGGTGGAGAAGCAGCCCCCCGGGAGGGCAGCCTGAGCGCTCTCTTAACGGCACATTGTTAAGCAAACGAAGCGCTCCACCTAAGAAAGTACCAAAGTTTTATTGTGGTCATTGTTTTGTCCTTCAGCTCAAGTGCTTGCAAAAGACTTTTTGGCTCCTGCTACAGTCAATTTACCGCTCGCCCACTTCTATGTGGGAGATAATGTCGGATTTGTTCGGGGTGGTGTTTTTTTGAAGACCAATAGCCAACAAAGCCGAGAAGAAAAAAAAAATTAATTTGCGGAGGGAAGAAGCTTTTAAAATGTCCACAAAAAAAGACCAAATCCAGAGGGCAAAAGAAGCCTCCGCAGACAATAACCTCGTTCGAGCAGGACTCGAGTCTCATTGCTCCTCGCTTTGCTTCCTTTAACCCCCGTGGAAAAAAAAAAAAAAAAAAAGGAAAAAAAAAAGAGTGGATTGGGGGAGAGATAAATCCCATGGGGTTTTCATGGCTAGCCCCAAACTTTCCGCGGATGGGATGATAGCCTCCTTGATTTCGCTGGCCACTTCTCTCCCCGCTGGCAGGCAGAGGCACGGAGGTTAGCAGCGGCCCGCAGGCAGGGCCCACTGCCCCCCCGCGCCGGGGCTCGGCAGGTCGAAGAAAGCTGATTTTGTCATTAATTTTTTTTTTTTTTTTCTTGCTCGTGGGTCCCTTCTACCTGTGTCCATCGCTGCAGGTTGTTGTGCTGGCGAGCAATTGGGCTGTTGTTGATATGCTAATGAGGCGATTAGACTGTGGGTAAAGAGCTGGAAAAGGGAAAAGTTTCCACCATTAGAGGGAGATCTCCGAGCGCGGACGGGAGCGCTGCCGAGCCTCCGCCAGCCGCGCTCCCCACGCCGCCCGGCACCGCCACCGTAGGGAGAGGCAAGGCAGGGAGAACCAAATCCTCTCTCACGCCAATCCATGAAAATGCTTTGGAAACTAACGGATAATATCAAGTATGAGGAATGTGAGGTAAGCGCTTCCCCCGGGCCCGGGCACAGCCCCGGACCCGCAGCTTCAAGCGGGAGCCTTCAGCATCCCTCCGTCTCTCAATTTCGTTTAGGAAAACTTCTGCTCGGTCGTCAGGCTTCCTTGCGGTCCTGCAGCCGGAGAGGGCTGGGGTCCTTCCCCAGGAACTTCGGGGCTTTTGGAAACACGGCTTTGTCGGAATGTATGAGGAAAGGCAAACAGGATCCAGAAGCAGCCTGGTCTATAGGTAGATCCTCCGTAGATAAGGCTCTTGTAGGATGCTACACTCATCCATATGGATGGATGGATGGATGGATAGGCGGCTGGCTGAATGAATGGACAGATGAATGAATGAGAGGGCCAAGAGACAAAGGGAAGAGAATTATTCTTGCACTCTAGGTACCCGAGGCATCCAAATAAATTGGCTCAGGACCGACGCTTAAATTCAGCCTTTTCGATATATCTGCGGGTGCATTATACCGAGTGCACAAATTTTACAGGGGTCAGCTGCCTAACTGAAATCACGGGTTTGGTAGCAATGTTTCCCCAGCCTCCTAATTTCAGGGCCACATTCTCACGGGTTTGAGACATAGTAATTTAACCGCTTGGGAAAAAAATAAAATCCATCTCATTCGGTTTTGGAGCTGTTCAGCACAGATTGTATGCGTGCATCTCTGTCCGTATGTGCATCCATATATTTAGAAAGAGGCGGGTGTCTTTTAATCTGACAAAAAAGAGAAGAAGAGGAAAAAGAAGAGTGATGCCCAGGACCCATGCCTAGTCTCAAACCAACGAATACTATTGTCACCCGTTTCGAAAAGTTGCCTGTGCAGTGCGTTCAAACCGCGCAATAAAAGACTCTACTTTGCAAGTGAACGCAGTTATTTGGTGGTGACCCACGCGGGAAGATCCCCTCAGCCTCGACGGACATGCATCTCTGGGTCGAGGGGGGCACTCTCCCGTCCGACCCTGACGCTGTTTTGGGCGATGCTGTAGTTTAGGAAAGGGACCGAGGACTCGGCAGGCTCAGCGCCGACTAAGTGATTTGGTGATCCTGGATCTAGGAGTTTGGGATGGAGCTGTCTCCCGATGTGGGAGCTGAGCTTTAGATTCACTCATTGGCGGGTGCTTGATTTCTATGAATGAGGCGCCAGGAGTGTTGGGGTTTGTGGGTTGTGTAAGGTTTTATTAATTATTATTTTTGGTTGTCTGGGTTGGGTTTTTCTGGTGTTTTGGATTTTTAAAAAAATTCTTTCAGTCCGGGAAAAAAGACATATTCTTCATCTGCGTTTCGGGTGGAAAGCATGCCTTTTCCCCCTCCCTCCCCTCAGGATCGGTCTTCCAGTTTGCACACGTGCGAGCGTGTGGATTTCATCGCAAATGGCTTTTGTTGCTTTGCGTTAATGGGACTTAGCACCGAGGTGTTACCAAACACGGCGGGAGCAGCAGCCGCTCCGCGAACCGGCCGGATTTTGTGCGTACGTGTGGGGTTGGCTCTCCGTGCATACCTCGGGAGCGGGTGAAAGGACACTATTAAGAGAGGATGGAAAAGAGGGTGGCTGTGCCCGGCTGGGGGTAGGGGGAAAAAAAAGGAAAAAAGAAACAAAAAATGGATGAAAGCTGGGGAAAAAAAAAAAAAAAAAAAAAAAAAAAAAAAGGGAAAAAAAAAAAAAAAAGGAAAAATGGACGCAGAAAAACGGCATGAAAGCCCGGCCAGCCGCGTTGAGCGCCCGGGGCGGCCGGAGCGCTGGGGGGTCGGGGCGGGCGGGCGGAGCGTGGGGCCGGGCGCCGGCGGCGCGGCGGCTGCGGCGGGGCAGCGGCGGCGGCGAGCGGAGCGGTGCCTGTTTTAAGGGAGTTGTTTGGGAGTTGCACAGCCAGTCCGACGGGTTGCGCCGGAGCCCCGGCTTGTCTGGGCCGGGAGAAGCGCTCCCTTGCCTTGCCTCTTTTCCCAGCTCCCGCTCCCCCCCGCGTCCCTCCCGCCCTCCTTCCCTCCCCGCCTTGCTGCCTCCTGCCTTTTTCCCCCATCTCTTCCCGGATCCTCCGAGAGGGGGGCCGCGGGGAGCCCGGCGGATGCTCCTTGGGCTCCCCAGCCCCCCCGCCCCGGGCGCCCGCTGGTCTCGGCGTTGGGCTCGAACCGGAGGAGGAGGAGGAGGAGGGCTGACACCCAGAGGGGGAGACACCCAAAAAAACTTTCCCAGCCGGTTTCCGGGACGTGGGGCACGGAGGCGAGCCGGCTAGGCGGCGCGGGGCGAGGGGAGCCCCTCGGCGGGGCGCCGTCGAGGCATGGACGGGGCGGCGGCGGCGGGCGGCCCCGCGGAGCCCACCCCGCGCAAAGGCGGCGGCGGGGCGGCCGAGGGCGGCAAGAACCAAGCGGGAAGCGAGCAGCCGCTCTTCTCCCTGGGCTTTGAGGCCGGCTACGCGCAGCAGCCGCAGCCCGAGGTGCGCTCGCGAAGGACTGCGGGGCTGGGGACATGGGGAGGCGGCAGCCGGGGGGAAGGGAAGGGAAGCGAAGCGAAGGTGAGGAAGGAAGAGGGGGGGGATCCCGCGCCCCCTTCCCTCTCTTCTTCTGCCTGTCTCTCCCACTCCCTCCCCGCCCCCCCTTTTTCTGCACAACCCCCCCCTCCTCCTGGCTCCCACCCTCTCCCTCTCTCCGGATCTCTTTCTCTTTCACTTTTGCATGCCCTGCAACCTTTTAAAATGTTGCCCCTTTCCTGTGATTCGTCAGACGCAGCAGCATGTGCCCCCTCTCTCTCTCCCGCTCCCTCTCTCTCCCTTTTTGTCTCTCTCTCCCTCTCCCTCTCCCCCATCTCTGATTAGATACACTGATTCTTCATTCAATGGACGTCATTTAGAACAGGCTCTGCCTTGAGTTGCCTTCTCGCTTCACGCTCGATTTCCAGCCATTCTTCCCTTATTAAGTGTTCGTGTAATATTAATAGTCATGAATATCTGCTATTAGGAGTCTCCAGGAAGGCAGCAGATCTGTTATTAGGAGCTCAAGTGAAGCAGCAGCTAAGTCAAAGGAGAAAAAGAAAGAAAGAGTCAGAGGAAAAAAAAAAGGATTAAGAAACAATCATACACACGCTTAAAAAAAAAAAAAAAAAAAAAAAAAAAAAAAAAAAAAGGAAAAAAGCGTAAAACAAACAAACAAAAAACCAAAACCAAAAAAAAAAAAAAAAAAAAAAAAAAAGAAAAAAAGCAACCAACTTTGACTCCTCACACCGCGCCAGGATAGAGAGCTCGCCTTGGGAACACCCGATGAAGGGCAGCAGAGATCGGTGCAAGTTCTGATGGATTATCGTGGCGCGCCCGCGGTGCAGGAGCAGCCCCGGCGCCCCGGTCCCGCCGCCCGCGCCTAGCGCCGGGCTCCGGCCGCGCTCCCTCCGCGCCGCGCCGCGCCCGCGCCCGCGGGGCTCCGCCGGGGGCTGCGCGCCTCGCCGCTCCCTTTCCTCTGCCTTTTCGTTGTTTTTTCTACCTTGACTTGTAACCCCCGACTCTTCGCAGATGTTAGTGCACAGTTTTTCGGCTATGGTGAGTTGCTTCACGTTTCTCTCGGAGGGGGTTCGGTGCGCGCTGGGTGTTGCTATTGTTGTCGGCGGTGGCAGTGGGGGTTTCGCACCCAGCTTTTCGGAGAGGGCTTTTTTTTCCTTTCCTTCATTTTTATTAATTCGGTGGTTTACATTTTTGCCCTTCTCTCTCTAATTTTTCTTTGCTTCCCTCCCTCTCCCCCTTCTCTTTTTTTTAAATTTTTTTTTTTTTGGGGTCTGCTTCAAGAGAACGGCAAAAGGCTTTGCTTGGACCCTATCGCTTCGATTCCTTCACCTTGCCACCTGCAAACGTAGTATTTTCGCTTTCTCGTTTCCCTTTTTCGGAACCGTGGTCCTTTCCTTCGATTCCTCCTCCGTGGAGGCCATTCCTTTTGCCCGGGACGTTCATGTGGCCTCATCTGCCCGGCCTGGGGAGCCGGCAGAGCCGTGCCGGAGCGCCCGGGCTCATTTCGGTGCCTCTCGCCCGTCGAGGCGGCGGCGCTTTCCCCGGCTGCCCGCCGCATTCCTCCGCTTCCCCGCGGCGGGGCCGCCGCTGCCCGCTCCGCTCCCGAACCGCACCATGGCGAGCCCGGGGCTCGGCCGGCAATCGGGACGGCTCTCCCCGTAGGTAGGGGAGCACGGCAGTGCTTTCTCCCAGAAACATTTAAAAAACTCTTGTGGGGAGCTACCGGTTTGTTTGGAGCCTATTTCGGCGTGTTCTGGTAACAAAATGGCAGTGGGGATGGATTTTCCAGGGTTTTCTTGGGACGCGACCGGTAATGTCAGCGACAGTATTTGTCTCGGATCTGTTCAGGGCCAGAGGAAGGATTTTTGGTTGTGGCAGAATTATCATTTCAATAATGTTCGATTGTGAATTATTCTTTTTATTTGTGGGAAATACCTGCTCCTGAAATGCCGGGGCGCGATCGGTTGTGACTCCACGTTGTATCGCCGCAATGTTTTATTAATTATTATAAGCTGTCCTGTTCTAATTATTGCTATTATTGCTGTTATCATTATTGCCGTTATTATCGCTTTTTAAAAAGAGAGACTGCCTCTTAATTATTTAGGAAGGGAAATCAGAGGCAGAGAGATCTCCAGATCTGTTTTTCTCCGCCTCGGAGGCGATTATTTGCCCCTCATTGCCCTATAGATGAAATTTTCAAGGCGATTTTGAGGAAAATCAGTTTGATATTATCTTTGTTTTTCTTTTCTCCTTTTCCCCTCCCCCTCCTCTACCCCCTCCACCCCCTGAACCCCCCCGCCCCCCCCCTCTGCTCCCCACCTCAGGAGCGCCACGACAGTACCAGCAACGGGACAGCCCGGCTACCCCAGTTGGGGACCGTGGGTCAGTCTCCCTACACCAGCGCCCCACCGCTCTCCCACACCCCCAACGCCGACTTCCAGCCCCCTTACTTCCCCCCCCCTTACCAGCCCATCTACCCCCAGTCTCAGGACCCCTACTCCCACGTGAACGACCCGTACAGCCTCAACCCCCTGCATGCCCAGCCACAGCCCCAGCACCCAGGATGGCCGGGACAGAGGCAGAGCCAGGAGACGGGGCTGCTCCACACGCACAGGGGTTTGCCCCACCAGCTCTCGGGGCTCGACCCACGCAGGGACTACCGGCGGCACGACGACCTGCTGCACGCCCCGCACGGGCTGGGCTCGGGGCTGGCCGACCTGCCCCTCCACTCCATCCCCCACGCCATCGAGGACGTGCCGGTAAGCCAAGGGGCCGCCCCGGGGCCCGCTCGTCCCTCCTAGCGCGGGAGCTCAGCGTCGGGGGGAGAGGGGGGGAGCGAGGGGAACACCACCCACCTCCCCCCCCCCCCCCAAAAAAAAAAAAAAAAATAAAGGGAGGAAGGGAAGAAGAGAACTCCCCCTCGTCCCTCAGGGAAAAGTGAAGCCCCCACCTAGAACAAAAGGTTCTCGCAGCTCGTCCCTGCGCGACGCCTCCCCGCTAACTTGCCCACTAAAATATAAATAAATCAAATTACTGTCATCGTTAACAATATCTTTCCTTCTCAATGACAATAAGCTGTTACGATTGGAAGAATATATAATATCACCACAGGGCCGTGCATTTGGGGATTTCTTACTGCCTTGGGAAAGACACGAGTCTGAAATGCCTGTGAGGACATTTAACGAGATCTCACAAATGTAGAGGGGGGGTAGGGGGGAAGTGGGTGAAAGTGGCCTAAGAAGAAAAATTGGTTTCCCATGATTACAGGATTGGCATATGGGATAACCACATACAAAGTTATAAGAGGGTATGGGCAGATCCTCTTCTCTAAAGGAATTAATTGACAAATCAGGGAAGGGCTATACTAAAATGCTGCCGCCTTCTTTTAGTAGCGGTGCAAAGGGATGACCTCATAAATCATTACCTATAGGTTATCGAATTTGAGTCAGACCTGCTACACCCTATATTAAATTAAATGTTGGGAGCCTATTGGAGGATGCATTATTTGGGGGACCTAATTCTGTTATCGATGAGTGCAGACTTTAAAAATGATTTTTAATTAAGCATGACATTAATGCACAGGCTACTTACAAAGCAAGCCAGGGCTATTGTTCAGTTAGGAAAGTGGCCTTATGCAACGTGATAGGACGTGATCAAAGTTCATCTTTCTGGGTTTTTTCCCCGAAAATGGAATTAGAACATGGCAATAAATTTATTAAAGCCTCAGAGCTCATGCTGAGGGACTGAAGCTGCTCGACTTGCAGGAGAAAAGAGGAGGAGAGAACTGTGGTATCTGGATGTGATTTCTGCTGAAATGCCATCCCAAATTACAGGATCAAATATTACAACAATATATTCGCTGACAGTTTAATGAGTACAGTTTCGTGTTGCAAGGATAATGTTCAGATGAACTTACCTATTTTTGGGGGTCATTTTGAAATCTTTTGTAAATTATACTCGGAGAAAATAGTGAATTTATTGCAGCCCTCATTTGGCTAAATTAGCCACAGAAAATTGCTGGTTGTGTTTAGCAGTTTTGCAATAAACGCATACGTTTTCCAAAGTGGAGGATTTAGTAACCAATTTGGATCCGTTAAAAGCAGGTCGACTCTTTAAACTTGATACAAAATAACATGGAGGCAATCGTAAGAATAAACTAATTTGTTGACTGCAAGCCCCTGATTGCTGTAGGAAGAACATGACCTAAAATGTTCTCTTGAATTCTCCCTCTCAGTTGTGCTCCATGGCAGTGGGCTGATTCGGGAAGCCTCTGCAGATCTATGAATTAATAGCACTGCTATACTTCGTGAAAACCAAATGCCATCTGGTTTAAATCCTTGAGCCAGCCTAGCCGTCTTTTTTTTTTTTTTCCTCTATAAGACTGAACCAGCAGGCTTCATGTAGGAGAGTATAAAATAAGAGGGTGCATCTTTTAGGTGTATTTTATCTGGTTAAAAATAAAACAAATCCCTTAGAGAAATCTGAATTGGGAGGGTAATTTTTGAATTTTTTGCTTTGCTGCAACAGTTAACCTTTAATACAAACGACTGCTAAATATTTAAGAAAGTCAAGTAGACGGTGAAAATTATTTAATCATAAATATCTCAGTGGGATTTTAAACTTAACAGTCCTCCCTGTACAGAATATGTGTAGAAATAACACAAATAAAAGTATTATGCCACACTACATTTACTTTATGGGTTTAGGGTGCATGCATAAAGGGATCATATTTCCCCATATAGTTAAAACACAAGAACTGCAGCAGTAGTCATTTCTGAACATTTCTCAATTTAATTATACTTAAATCCAGAAGCACTTTAGGCAAGTTACAAATGAGAGCATTGAGTATAATAAAACCTGTAATAAAGCAACTTAGTACCATCCACCCGGAATCATTGAGATCAGGCACAATTAACAGGAGCATAAATCCAAGACAGAATGGAAAATGTTAGAATCAGTATTATTGTTGGACAAAGACTAGAGAAGGAAGTAATAGTTTTTTAAATGGTAATGCCTGGGTTTTGTAACGATTGCGAAATCTTCTATCTCAGCAGCACTGGTGTTAATTTGTAAACACAGCCAGACATTATATTGCCTGTCAGTTTTTGGAATTAGAAAACATGATTTCATTTGACTTTCTAATCACGTCGTGGCTCCGCCGCGCGAACCCCAGCTGTAGCCGCGGCCGCGGAACCTGCGAGGGGACAATAGTGGGGGAGCCCGGTTCCGTGCGCCCCCGGCCCCGCGCTCCTTTGTGCTTTCCCTCCCGCGGGCGCGGAGCGGGCGCAGCGGCGGAGAAGGGCTGGGCAGGGCCGGGGCCGCTTCCCGGGGAGGAGGGAAGGGACAGGAGCAGGGAGCCCTCAGCAGCTTGAGGCGGCTCGGGCCCCCGGGGTGTGTGAGTGATTTATTATATTTTTTTTTTGGGGATCAGGGGAAGAGCTGGGAGGGATGCAGGATTCTTCTTGATAAAGGAAATCTCACCCCAAGCCTCTTTCCTCCCTTCTCCCTCCTCCTTTCCGTGCAGGATCTGTTGTTTCCCTCCCCACACCGTGCCTGAGAATGGGGGGGGGGACACACACACACAAAACTTCTCCTGCACCCCATCCCACCTCGGCCCTCCCTGCCTTTTGTTGTTGTTGTACACTGACATCCCTGCCTGTTCCTTTTGTTGCAGCACGTAGAAGACCCCGGTATTAACATCCCAGATCAAACTGTAATTAAGAAAGGTAAGCTGTTTCCTTGCGCATACCAAACATGTCGTCACAGGCTGGGGACTGCTCGCAGGGAGGACTTACCCGGCCTCCCCCTCTCCCCCTCCAGCCCCCCGGCCCCTGGCTCCTTCCTCTGGCATGTACTGTTGGCCGAAAGGTTGGAAGCAAAGAAAAACAGGCGATGTGGTTTGAAATCCGCCCTCTTAAATGGCCACGTTTGTCGGGTATTTTAATTATTATTGTCGTTAACGAGGAAAAATATTAGCAGATGATCTAGAAAATCCGAGCCGGTCTTTTAGTGCATTAGTGTACAATTGGGTTTCATGGTTTGCCCCATGCCTCTGGCTGAGCAGAGGGTTTGAATCGTTGTTGGTAAACGGGACTGTGAAAGTGAAATCGTTGTTCCCACTCCTTCGGGTTTTCTTATTGAAATCACGGCGGTGATGAGGTGAACTGGTGGAGAACAAGGGGCGAGTTTCTGGAGACTGGTGTCTGTCGGTGGATAGGGTAGTTTGGTTTTCGTTGGCTTGGTGCGCTTGCTTCACTTGGAATTGGATTGCTTGGAAGCTGGTACCCAAATCATGCAAAATATTTATTGCCAATTTTCACTCGATTTTATTTTCCCGTCGTTCTTCGGACAACCGAAGGATTGGGAAAGGCGGCACAGGGCATTTTGCAAAGCAGATTCTCGGTGAAAGTGATGGGGTTTGTGTTAGGATGCTGTGCAGTGAGACGCTGCTGGAGTAAAACTGGCAGGGTGGAAGGCGCAGCTAGCTCCTGCCTGCTCTGAGGGGTGCGATGGCTGCGTGGCCGCCTGGAATTTGGGTACCCAGGCCACCGCAGGAGAGAGGTGCTGAGCAGAGGCACTCTCCTCTCTAACCCTAATCGCTGTACAGCCAGCGAACCTGAAGTTTCATACCCCCCCACCCCCCGCCTGTAAAGCCTTTGTCACGTCAAATTAGATGTGCAAGGGATAAATCTTAAGAGATGCTCTTTCCAAGTCGACATGATAATTGGCTCTTTTATTAGTAATCTCAAGAGTTCGTTTAACTCCTGTTGTATCTATTAGCCTTCCCAGAGCTATTAATGTCACAAGTGATCTATCCAAAACGGAGAGAGCCCCCCGCTTGGTTGGACTGCGCCCGCCAAGCGGAGCGGGCTAAGGCACAGGAGAAAGGGAAGGCGGCCGGGACCCGCGGCACCGAGCGGCGGCACGGCCCGGCACCTCCCCGCCGGCAGGGACCGAGATACACTTTGGGGTGCCGCTTCTCCGCCGCATTACGGGCTTTCCACGTCTCCATCTGTGCGCTGCCCCGGGGCTGCCGCTGCCCGGGCACTGCCCGCCCGACGCGGCGGTCCCGACGCGCGGCGGCCTCGGCGCCCGGCAGGGGCTGCGGGGGCTCTGCGGGATCTTTTCGATTTCTCCGCTGCGATGTCCGGCTCTGTCCCCGCGCCTCCCGACGAGCGAGAGGAGGGGTGTCCGCGCCGCGTCCCGCTGCCCGCGGGCGGTGCGGGGCCGGGGCTGGCCGCAGAGAGCAGCGAGCTTCCCCCTCCCTCCCCGGCTCCCCGCCCGCTCCGCACCCTCACCTCCCTGCTCCTCCCTCCCTGCAGGCCCCGTGTCCCTCTCCAAGTCTAACAACAACGCCGTCTCCTCCATCCCCATCAACAAGGACGCGCTCTTCGGCGGGGTGGTGAACCCCAACGAGGTCTTCTGCTCGGTGCCGGGCCGCCTCTCGCTGCTCAGCTCCACCTCCAAGTACAAGGTCACGGTGGCGGAAGTGCAGAGACGCCTGTCGCCGCCCGAGTGCCTCAACGCCTCCCTGCTGGGCGGAGTGCTCCGGAGGTGAGGGGCGGGGGGACGCGGGAGGCGGGATGCCGGGCCGCGGCGTGCGGGAGGCAGGCGGGGAAGGAGGATGGAGGCAGGGAAGGAGGGATGGAGGCAGGGAAGGAGGGATGGAGGCAGGGAAGGAGGAGGACGAGCGCCCACGCGGGGCGGCGGCGCGGGGGGAGTGCGGCGGCCGCCGCTAGGGGGCGGGGCGCGCGCGGCCGGCGGGGCAGCGCGGCGGGAGGGGGCCCGGGCCGTGTCGCCATGGCAACCGCGGCCTTGCCGTGGGGTCCCTGCGTGTCCCTGCCCCTCCATGGCTGTGGGGTTCCATGTGTGTCCCTGCCCCTCCATGGTGTGGAGTTCCTGTGTGAACCTGCCCCACCATGGCTGTGGGGTTCCATGTGTGTCCCTGCCCCTCCATGGTGTGGAGTTCCTGCGTGTCCCTGCCCCTCCATGGTGTGGGATTCCATGTGTGTCCCTGCCCCTCCATGGCCGTGGGGTCCCTGTGTGTCCTGCCCCTCCAGTGGCCGTGAACGCACATACACACACACACACACCCCCAGATCCGCACCCTGCCTTGGGCTCCCACCCTGTGGCCTCACCCAGGCAATTAGGCAGTGCCCGGGCAGGGAATGACATCCAGGATTAATTAAGGCAGCTCCCATCTCTGCAGCCCCGCTTAGCCCAGCTCTGCACAGATGGACCATGCAGAGTTTGGTGTGAGGGTGGCGATGCTCTGGGGCTGCCCTGTGGATCAGCCTCCTCCTGTCATGCCTGGGGAGAAGCTGCCCTGTGTCCGTGGCACCTTGGAGCTCAGGGAGACACCTCAAGGCTCCACATCAGCTCTGGGGCTGATCTAGACCTTAGTGAGGGCCGCTGTTCTCTAGATGTGGAAATATCCAAAGCACCGTCACTATATCTAGGATTCAGCTTTCAGCAACAGTTGGTCTTGAGCTTCCCATAGCCATTTTTCCCATCCCTTGTGCTTAAACCCTTTATTCCCCTCCCTGGGAAAGGATGTGTTGGGGGCATGTGTGGGTGGGAGCCAAAGTAGGGACAGGTGTTCCCCCTAGCTCCATTTCTCAATGCCTTTCTATGTGGAACAGGGCAAAGTCGAAAAATGGAGGGAGATCTCTGAGGGAGAAACTGGACAAAATAGGATTAAACCTGCCGGCCGGGAGGCGTAAAGCTGCTAACGTTACCTTGCTCACATCACTCGTGGAGGGTAAGTGACTCCAAGAGCTGAGAGGGCTCATTTGGAAAATGTGCCTGTTGCTTTTGCCAAATGGGAGAAGACTTGCTGTTGGGTTGTTCGGGTTTTCTTTCTCCTCTCCCAGAATCAGTGCTGCTCATTGACATTTGGAAGGGTGTTATGTTCTATGTCTTAAAAAAGATCAGGTTAATTGTGTGCCTTTGCTTTTTGTTATAACCTGAAACGGGTTTGTGCGAGTCCTGCAGACAGCAGAGCGTTCTGTTATTTATTTGCTTTTAAGTTTCCAAGCTAGATGTTTTCAGGGCCCCATCTTGCTTGCTCATTCAAATGAGTAATCACTCTGTGGAGTAAGCAGATCTCATTGGGAGCAGTATGGGAAGGATCCCTGTGAAGGGGCATTGTGGGCTTAGCCCTATAAGAGACCCATAAGTATTGAGCTGGAAGTTATAGGCAGCAGCAGAGCCTCTAATACTTCACTGCTGTTCTTCTGCCACAGGTGGACAACTGAGCAATTTTAAATGTCAGAAACTCCAGCTACTTTAAGTTTGTTCTCCCTCCCAGCCTGCAGCCTAGTAAATCATTTAACTTTTCTGACATCTGCATTTGAGAAATGCGTGACCATTACTTCCTGAATTAATTTGGGAATTCTTGACCTCAGCCATGAATTAACGGTGTCCTGAAAGCCTCAAAATTGCACCACTGCCAGCCCCCACTCCCTTTTGGTTCTCATTTTCAGAACACATGTTCCCTTGGCTATATCATTCTCCTCTGCTTTGCTTCGGCTGGAAAAGGTGCAACTTGCTTTTAATGCCTTGGGATGTCCAATGTGGTCTGTACGGGGAAGCTCAAGGATTTGGAGTCATTCAGTTTGGAAGCAGTGTCACGCTGGCTGACACAAAGTATGTCTGAGGCCTGCGAATAGACCCCTCTCCTTTGCCCTTACTTATGAGTTTGGCTGCGTTTTAGACTGGTTCAGTTTGTAAAGTGCTTTTAAACTCAGCCTGAGCTGTCCAGGTTCAGCTTGAGTTTGGTTGTGCAGGCGGGAATTTGTTGTGTTGTTGCTTCGTGATCTGTGAAAAATGTTTCACGTTTAAAGAGACGGGGAAGAAGCGCTGTGCGATGATGCCAGGCGTCATTTTTTAAAACATCAGGATTAGTGAACAAACTGTATTTATACTGTGAAAATTGCCGCGTCTTGGTGTTTCTGAAAAGGCTTTGCAATTGCATTGACACGCCATGGTAAAAAAAATCACGAGGGGAAAACTTGTAAAAAGTCTAGATTTGGTAGATGCTTAACATTATTTGTGATGTTAATGAACATGGAGAAGGTTTTATGGTAATCCATTGTTCTGTTTGGCTTTCACGTACAATGGCTTTGAAAAGGATGGGTTTTAAAGAAAACAAAACCAGAGGCCTGATCTCCAGATAACTTAGTGATGGTGGCTAATTTTGGGGAGATGGTAGTGTAAACATTGCTGGGGCTTTGAGTCCCGTAGCGATGAGGCAGTTTCTAGAGTACTGTTATTGTTTATGATCCGCTCCATTTTATGGAAACAAGCTCACTGGACTGAGGCTTTGAAGCTCTAATTGGCGCATGCGTTCTTCCGGATCTAGAGCTAATGGCAGGAAGCCCTGCAGTAAAAACCAACTGGTTCAGGAAATTAAAACCAAAGATTTGAAAATCAACAAAACAGACAGACTCGGTGGAATGACCCTAAAATTCTCATGGTTAATCGTTTGGGGGTGAACATATAATTATATGCGATCAAGTTAAATTTTAAACACTTAGCTGTTTAATGCATTTTATTTAGAAGAGCTCTAGGAGTAATTATGATCAATATTAATCATTGGTGCATTGCAAAAGAGTATAAGAGATGTGGCTGAAGCAAACACATTTTCAGAGTAAATTGCTGTGAATAAAATGTACATAAATGGCTCTCTATAGGTATGGAGATGTAAATTGAAGCACACGTTCTAGGTGGATGGAGCCTGTCTGTCTTAAAGTATCTCTTAGTCAATGTGAACTTTTAAAAATTCTTATGCGAGATTTCACTCATAACAATTGCTATGAAAATACTAATTTGCATTACCTTCAACTGGAACAAAGGAAACTGCAAGATAAGATGTAATTAGCTTTTCTGGCCCTAACTTTTTCAAAGAGAAAATGTCCAAGCTTTTGAGATGAAAAGCCCAAGCAGAATGTAGTGTTTTTTTTGAGTTTTTTTCAAATGGATTTTTGCCCCTGTGCAATGTGTACTGATGAGCTGTGTTTGTTTCCATCCCCACCCATGCCTCCCTATTCAGGAGAAGCAGTACATCTAGCTAGAGATTTTGGGTACGTTTGTGAGACAGAATTTCCTGCCAAAGCAGTAGCTGAATTTCTCAACCGACAACATTCCGATCCAAACGAGCAAGTCACAAGAAAAAACATGCTTCTAGCTACAAAGTAAGACATTTAACTTTCTGACATGTTGCTTAGAAATAAGGGAGGGGGACAAACTCGAGTTTGGGGCTTTTATTTGTGAAGATATTTGATTAATGCATTACCTGTGGTTGATGGCTTTGTAAGTTGTGAGGGTGTGTGTTGGCCCTCTTGGTCTAGGAGAACTCCACAGACTGGCTTGGTTTCCAAATCAGTTTGCACAGATTGAATGTGAATTGTGCAAATTGAGAGTGGATGTTTAGTTACAGAAAAAGCAGTAATTCTGCAAAGCAAAACATTTTCTGGGCCTATTCCCTTAGCTTATCAATTTAAGTAGGAGGGGAAGGCTTCCCATTGACAGTAAAATAAAACTGGCACATAAAACTGATTTCAGTTCATTAAAATCGGCAATGGTTCTTCCTGCCTCAGCAGCTCTGTTACTTAGCAAATACAGGGATATTAAAAATATATTTTAAATGACAATCTGTGTGCAGTTAAAATGCTAGCGGAGTTTATCGTTGGTGGGGCTGCCTAGACTTCCAGGTGGTGTGTGAAAAGAAAATGATTGTTTTGGTGTGTTTGCTGGAAATTAAAAGGGTTGTTTGGTAGCCCTTAATTACCAGCGGAGGTGTCACCAAAGGGCACAGTGCCAGAGGACACAAGCATGAGATGGGAGCTGCTTTATGACTGGAAGACATTAATGTGGGTTTTAGAATACAAACTGTTTCAGCACGCCTCTGAGCTCTCTTGCTGTAAGGTGTGTTATTTCTCCAACCATTTGTGCAATGAGTGGGTGATATAACCTATCTTCTGCACCATGCCCTCGTATCCTCCCTTCTCACCTCCCTGGAAGGAAATTTCCAGGCGCTGGTTAGCGTCAGCCTTCCCCTCTGTGGAAAGGTCCCTTTGGATTTGGAGATATTTACATATATAAACGTTTCAGAATACCCTAATTTAAATCCTCAGTTGCCTGCTCTGCCCTCTGTCATTCTTCCTGACACACAGGTGTGTGTTTTAGCCTTGTGAAGGAACAGGCCCATCCTCTCTGGTTCCCCCCCAAAAAAGGAATCTTCTGAGATACGGATAAATCCCTTAGCCTTCCTTTGGATATCACGGCCTGTCTATTAAGCCTGCTCAGAACTTTAAACTATGTTTGTGCTCCAATCCCCAGCTGGGTTTGTGGTGAGCGTTGTGGGCTGAGATGCAGAGAGCGGTGGGACAAGAGGCATGTGTCTCCATGTCCTGTGTTTGGGATGGGGCTAAGGTGTGATTTGTGGTGTGCTGTTGTGTGTGCACGCAAGGTGAAGGGAAGAGGGTTGTGCGTGCTGTGGAAGTGTGAGAATTAGGGGAAGGGATACATAGAGAGGAGAGAGAGAAGGGAGAGAGTGTGTGCGCTCAGGAACCCCCTTGATCCAGGGGCTTGTGCAGTCTAGCAGGGAGAATGCATGGGCTTTGCTGCCGCCAGTGATGGTTCATTTCTCTCCCTGTCTCTTCCCTTCCCTCCCTTCCCTCCCTGCCTCCCTCTGTGTCTCTGCTCCATTTGTGCTACAGACAGATCTGTAAAGAGTTCACCGACCTGCTGGCTCAGGACCGATCTCCCCTGGGGAACTCGCGGCCCAACCCCATTTTGGAGCCGGGCATCCAGAGCTGCCTGACCCACTTCAACCTCATCTCGCACGGCTTTGGGAGCCCGGCGGTGTGCGCTGCCGTCACCGCCCTGCAGAACTATCTCACCGAGGCGCTCAAGGCCATGGACAAAATGTACCTCAGCAACAACCCCAACAGCCACACAGACAACAGCACCAAAAGCGGCGACAAAGAGGAGAAGCACCGAAAGTGAGGATCCCCCCCACACACTCTCCTCTCCCTTCCCCCTCACAGCCCATCGATCCATTCATCTCCCTCCTCCCTCTCCCGGCACCCAGCACCCCAGGCTACAGCAGCAGAATGAGCGTCCTTCTGCCAGTCCTGTTCTCTGACTCTGCAGGACTGCTCTGCCCTCTCTCCACACCCCTTCCCAGCATCCGCATTTCCATTTGCTCCTGCTTAAATTCCCCTCCTCTTCCCACTGCCATCATCGTTTTACTCTGGGTTGGAGCCTAAGAGAACAGAACAGGGGGACGGAGCCAGCAAAGAAAAAAAGTTCTGTCTTGAGTTTGTGAACTTTTTTTTTAAATAAAACAAAAGGAGGAAAAAAAAATCAACAAAAAAATAAAACAAAAAAGAAAAGGACTTTTTTTTTCTAAAAATATATTAAAAAATAAAAAAAAAAACAAACAAAAAGAAATAAATAATACTTAAAAATTCTATGAGCTTCACCGGACTGAATCACCACCTTCCCTTACATAAACTTCAGTTAAGATTGTAGCCATACTAAAAATGAAAAAAAGAAGTGAAAAAGTACAACAGCAACAGGAGACGTACAAAAGGCAAAAAGGACTGATGACATTTTATCAGTATTGTGAATAAACTTGAACACAAAATACAAGCAGTTCCATGTCATATCTTCAGTTGTAGAACTTTTTCCTGTCCAAGGTAAAGCGACCAACTTGAACTTTCTATTGCAACACGATTCACGGTTATTATATAAGGGAATCAGTGTTCATGTATGTATATATTTATTTATGTGTAATTTAATGGGAATTGTAAATATGGTGAGTCTGTTTTAAGCCTTTTTTTATTTATCTGGTGATCTCGTTTACCTCTTGTTTAGTGGGTTTTAAATCTTCCCCTCTTAGTTCATCATGTGGTTCATGGTACTTATTTAGATATCAGAGGTTTTTTGGGGGTTTTTCTCTGGGATTCATCATTTTTAGCCCTGTTGTAGCATGTTAAAAGCGACAATGAAGCAGCTGAACAAATAAAAAACCATTAATTTTTATATATAATTAGTATGACATTTAGTTTCTCATTGAAGATAAAATAAAGTGATGTTGGACCCTGGCAAGGTTTTTAAACATGTTAGTGGTTTTACAACCCTTATGTGTTGTGGAAAATGAAAAAAGTTATTTTCATCCACTGTCCTTTTCCCGAAAGCACCAACAGAGCAATAAATTAATATTGTCTTTTAAAACAAGATTTAGCTTTACTTTCCTTCCCCCCCTTTTTTCCCCCCTTTCTTTCCCCCTTTCTTTTGTTTTTATTTTTCTCTTTTTTTTATTCTTTTTTTTTTTTTTTTCCCAAAGAACTTCAAACATTTGGGACCACCTGGTATCCTGTATTTCCACTGGCCATATTGGAAGCAGTTATAGTTGTGTTGTATTGAGTTGTGCCGGCAGTAGTTTCCATGCCTATCAATGTATCATAGTCCTTTGTTGCCCAGATAAATAAATATTTGATACGCTTTATGTCGATTTTTTTATTCAGTAGCTGTCTTTACCCAGGCGTATTTTTGTTCTTGGCAGTATTTTTTATTCAGTATGGTTACAGTAATTGAGTTTAACTCTCCCTTGACAATTGCTCCTTGCAATAAGCAGCTGAACCCATTGTTTCCCTCAAGTATAATAAAAACTTACTTTCAACTTGGAGTTCAGAGCAGGGTATCATTTAGATATTCCACTGAGTCTGTATTCAGACAAATGACACAATAAAGCACAATGTATTCTTTTGGATAAAAAATTGTCTGTACTACTAACAAAAATGACACACTATCTTTTCTTTGACCAAAACATAATTTTATTTAAAAAATAAAAGTTTTATTTTATTTATGTTGACCTCTAGGTTTTTATTTATGTTTATATATAGCGTACAGAATTATAAGCTTATAAAATTTTGTACATGTGGTTGTCCTAACAGAGAGCAGAGATTAAAAAAAAATCTCAAGAAAGGCGTTTAAAAAAGAATCATTACTGAGAAAATGCTGAAAATTAATGCTATGAAAAAAATTTACACTGATAAATCAGAGCTGGGTGCTCCCTCCCCCTCAGGAAAAAAGAAAAGCTCCGTAGTTGATGCCAGCAAAATCATCTCACGGTTGTGAACTTTAGCGAAATCTTGCAGGAGACAGATTATTTCTGATTGATGGTTCGTGTTTTAGTGGAATGCACAGACTGACATTTTGAGATGGCTGTGTCAGTTTATAAGGGACTGAAATTTTTATCTTGAGTTTCTCCTTGTGGAAACCAGTTGTGAAACAGGGAAGTTCGCTTTAAAAAAATCCAGTGTGTGTCTTGAAGATGGTCTATAAAAATGTGAGAATTCAGATTTTGAATCTATTTTCTTTGGCCCGGGGGGTAGGTGAAGTCAGGATCAGGCTGGATTATGTTATATCATAGGAAGGGAGACTTAATGCTGTTTAGGATGTAAAGGCATTTTAAAGAGAGGGTCTCCTTTAAGTGCTGATGGTATTTTGGTAGTAGAGGCTGATTTTTCTCTTTCTATCCCTCCCTGACTCTCTCTCTCTCTCTCTTTCTCTTCTCTGCCTTTTTTCCCCTTTTTGCTCAGGCAGGAATTGAGGAGGTTAGGAGGGAGGTGTTTACAATAAAGCTGCACAGAGAATTAACATTTACTCATATATTTTGACGTTTGGTAGAGCTGGTGAAGCAAAGCATTAGATAAAGCCCAAGATGTTTCATTTTGCTTTGGTAATCTACTTATGGAAGGCAGTGTAAAATCAATCTTGCCAAGCAGAAAGAGAGTTGGTGGAGTCTAAATTCTATTTTCAAGAGCCAGCTAGTTTATAAAAATGGTGAATATTTTTTTTTCTATAAATTGAAAGTGGATCTTTTGAATGCAAAGCTGCAATTGTTTTAAAAACAGTTATTTATTATTTCCAAGAGAGACTGGTTAACCGTAAAGTAGATGTAACAAAATAATGAGGTGAATGAACCCTAACTGTACATATTCTTGACATAAATGAAATGCACAGTATTGTAGCAGGTGAAGTGAAGCATTGTCTATCAGGGCTGTTTTTCTTGGCTGCATCTCAGATTGTGTGTGGGATCCTAACCTCAGGCACAATAGCATTCATAAACAGCAATACATTGCTGCTCTTTCTACAGCAACACATAAATACTCATTTTTAAACGAAAACAATCTTATTAAATACCATTCATTCATATCTGGATTTACAGATGCTTGTTACTTTTTGAAACCTGTACCCAATATAATCGTTTTATACTGGTCAATGTATAAAGCAGTCTTATGCTAGAACATTATAAGGTCATAATAAGTAATGTTTTAAACATATAATTAGCTACTTCATGGTAGGAGAGCGCATTTTAGGTATCCTGCTGCTGGATTAGCAAGCCACCAAAAAACAGAAATGAAATGACCTTGCATAGATTTCTTTTAGATTACTGTTATTTCTAAGGAAGGATATTCCAGGCGATAATGGAAATCAGACTAGGTTCAGTTCAGCCTCTTCTGCTGTGACCAGTGTGCAGTTACTAAAACGTGCTAATTACTCCAGCATTCTTTGGATGCATTTTTAACGTTGTCATCGAGGTGCAGCAGTGAAATTCTAGGTCATGCTTTTTTATACACTAAACAAAAATCTGTTGTTATTTTTTCCCTCCCCCAGCTCGGTTGAAGCGAGGGTGAGTGGTGGCTGAATGTTAGAGCGTTGCTGCCACGCTGAGCTAATTCCTACATGTGAACCAAAATACAGCTTGGTGCTCTTTCACCGTGAACAAGGACAGCCCTCCTCTTTGTACCATGTTTTACCCCACCCTCCAAAAATCAAATATTAATATAATTTGAGATTTAACTGGTGGAACAGCCATCAGGACAGCAATGCCCCGCAGCTGAAATAATATTTAAAATAGAAGAGATTTGACATTTGAGAAGTCAGTGGCTTGAAATACCCAGTTGTACTTAGCTAATTCAGTCCTTAACCTCTGGTTTCAAATAAATCAATTACAGTCGATTCCACTTCAGTTCAGAAGTGCACAAGGTTTTTAGTTAATTGAATACATTTTATTCACTTGCTAGGAGTATTCATTTATCCAAACCCTTACATTTAAAGGCAATTTCTTTATTGTCCATGATAAATTTGACTGCATAATCAGATCAGCTCCTTGTTTGTTTACTTGTCTTCTACCTTCCATTTAAATTCCAGAATGTGCGCTTCCCTTTCTGTCCTTGGTACATGGGTATCTCAGCCCAGACCAGATTCCCAGAGTCTCAGTCTCAGCTCTCATGTTAGGAAAGTGTAGCTAAAATACCAAGTGCCCTTCTGACAGGGAGAAGCATGAAGTCCATCCCAGCTAGTGAGGGCACAGTGATTTAAACTGACTCCAGAAACGAACGTGAAAGGTTGGGAGTATAAAAAAATGAGCAGTGCCTTCGATTTTGTCCTGTGCACCTTTTCTTCACGAAAGAGTTATGTCTCTGCTCCCTGCCCTGCAAGCAGCTGGAGCTGTTAACTCCTGGAGAGGATTTGGAGCCAGCTTGGTGTCAGTAGGGATAAGGATTTTGTCGAGCATCGGGCAATGAAGTTGTGTCCCTGATCCACTTTGAACAGATACTAGTATACACTTGGTGTGTGTTGTTTGCAGAATCCTGCTGGTGTTGGTTTACTGTTTTGGAAAGGAAAGGGGTTAATTAGCATCATTATCAATCACTAATGCTTGTCTAACGTGTCCAAAGAATAATCAAGTTAGGGAACTGCATGAAGCTAACATCTGCTTCATTCCAGTTAAAGATTTTTCCTTATATCGTTCAATTATTGGAAGTCCACACCGGTTTCAGGCTTTGTCAGGGCCATAAAGCAGGGTCAGATCGTTAGAAATCTAGAATGGAGGGGAAAGTGCAATATAAATAACAAATGGCTTCATTATTTGAGTTACAGGTGCAAGAATGGCTGTGAAAATGAACAGGGATGACTAGAATGTGTTCCTTCTTTTTATCTCCAATACAGAGGAAAAAATAAATCAGCCAAGGCCAGTTCTTAAATCATTTATTCTGCATAGTCTACGGCCTCTCCATTTGCAGTATTTAGTAACCCCCAACTCCCAAAAAGAAACGCTTAAAGCAAGCAGTTGGAAACAGAGGAAAAGTGAAAGTCTTTTATGACCCATTACTAGCAGACCCTTACTGGCTTCAGAATAGCAAAATAGCCTTGTTTTTCTTCTTCTAGTTAAAGTTTCTAGGCTTTTTTGGATGGATGAAACAGCTGATATTTTAGGCAGGGTAAACATATATATAGCTCATGATGGCAGTAAATATTTGTATCCTTGAACTGTTACTCCTTTCTGGTGCTGTAGATATGAAGGTGACAAATCTGTGGTCTTTTGTTCCCTCTTACAGCAACTGCAGTCACGTCTCTGTTATGCTGAGTTTAACTTTGGTGGCCCAAAATTTTTATCGTACCGACAGAGTGGTTAGAGCACCTTCACTGAGTGAATGCAGTGTGGAAATCAGGGTAAGACTATTGAGAGCTTTCTGGTAGTGTAGGAGGGAGCTGCTGGTTCCCTGTGGCACTTTTCTGTCAGGCTCTGATTTTGCAAGGCACGTGCTGGCACCCAGAGCCTGTGGTTTCCCCATGAGTCCCTCCCTCTCAAAACCAGGGCCCTGAGGTTACTCCAAGCTCCATGGTTATTGTCCTGTTTGTAGTCACAGAGCTCATTTGCACAGCAGATCTTCAAATCAGGGCAAGGAGGGTAAACTGGAAAACATAGCCTGGGTGAGGAAAAAATTGTCCTGTGTTCAGCAGGAAGGTGGAGGACTGTCAGGTGTGAAGTGCAAGCCATTTCACCACATTGTTCCTGAGCATGTTGTGTGCACATACACACATATCCTACTTTTATAGGAGATCTGCAGCATCTACATGAAGACCTTTTCTGTCCAGAGATGCTGTCAAGCCCCACTGCTGTTGTTGACTGTGGTACAGTTAATTCTCTTTGTAATCCTTGATTAAAAGCAGATGCAGAGGTTCTGAATAAAGAGTTGTTTTCTAGTGGGAGTGTGAGCTGTACAGTTACATTCACAGGTTGAGGGATGTATATTGCTTCTATAAAATTTTTTTTGTTATGTTCCTACCTACTCTTTCATCCCACAGAACTTCCTGCCTCAGTGCTGCTTTGGGCAGAGCTGGCCCCCTGCTCTCTGCATATGGTCCATCCTGATTCCCAAAGCTAAGGATAAAGAAGCAGAGATGTGGAATATTTGGGGCACATTTCTGGTTATAGAGCAGAGAATTTTTGGGGCTCCCAGGAGGAGGGAAGAGCTGCATTCCCTTTTCTTCCTTCTTTCTTCCTCCCATTGAAGCTTGCTGGCAGGTGCCCTTCCCTCCAGCTTGTCCTCCTTGCCCTCTACCTTGCTGCTGGATGCTGCTCCCTGTGTTTGTCATGCCTCCTGTGGTGGAGTTTATCTCTCTGCCCTGCAAAGCAGAGGGGTGGCTTGGACAGCACATGGGGAGACACCCCTCACTGGTGCTGGTGTGCCCAGGCCAGGGAAGGCCAGTGGGGCAGTGCTGGGAGGAAAGCAGGGGCTGTGCCTGGCCTCAGAGCTCTTTTTCCTCATCAGGCCTAATGAGCTACATTGTCCTAGTGCTAAAAATGTGCTGCTGCCATGCCTGGCTGAGTTTTGGAGCCTGTGTATGGGTGTACATGATCCAGCACAGCAGATGATGGGTGTCCCATTGCACAGAGCCTCAATGAGGACTGTTCCTGGTGTGCTGATGTTTGGGATGTGGGCTGACAGGTTGGGTGCTGGGGCTTCTTCCCATCCTCATGCACTTGGGAGAGCTTGCAGCTATCCTGCTGGAAAGGGTGGGGTTTTGCAGAGAGCTATGGAAAGGGAAAGAAAACAGGAAGTGACTGTGGCTTACAAGAAAATCAGATGGAAAAGGGGCAGTTTAGGTTTTGCTTTGTGTTTCCAGGAGGGCCTGTACATAGCCCTGGTAGCGGGTATGGAGATCACCCTTTCCTTGCTGCAGCTGCTTTTGGAAAGTTTCCTGGGAAAGGTCTGGGGAAACTGGAGCCTCCAGCAGAACTGGCTGCTGCTATGACCTTCTTGGAGGCTGACTGTTTATTTGTTGGTATTGTCATGCCCAGAGAGGTTTTTCACCTAGGGCGCCTCTTGCTCCTGCCTATCTGTCCAGAACTGGTGTGCCAGCACTGTGTGCATGTGCAGCTGTACCTAGAGGTGTGTGTTCATCCATATTTTTGGGTGTTTGCATGTTTGTTCATATTTATCTATTTATCTTTATGGGCGTGTATATTTATGTCTCCATCCCTGCGACTTTTGGAGAGGCTGGGATAAGAGGGGGTGGGGTGGGCTGTCTCCCGGATAGTTGATATTCCAGGTTCAGCCTCTTTCTCTGCTCTCATTCTCTAAACCCAGCCAGGGGGAGTGTCGCCCCAGGCCGAACATATGCTTCTTTCCATTGCACTAATCCACCTTCAGCGTGGAGGAATAATTGCTCGAGTGTCCATGGCTCCTCGGCGCTTTGTCCCTCGCTGGCTCCCATCAGCTTGGCACACGCCATTTCAATCAAATCCTTTCAGAGCCCTGTCTCCTTTTATCACGTCCCCGCTCCGGCGAGAGGAGGGAGGGGAGGACCGGGCTCCCCGCAGCCCCGGCGGCCCGAGCCGAGCCAGACCGGGTCTCCCCACCGCCAACAAAAGGGCGGCCGAGCAGCACCGGGCTGAGGCTGCTCTGTCTGCAAGGGCGTTAGAGTAGGATGTTGTTGTTGTTGTGGAAAAAAAAAATTAGAAAAAAGGGAAAAAGAAGCCATCCCGCAGGGTGGTTGAGCTCTGCTCCCTGAAGAGCGCCGGTAGTCCAAGCGGGCATTAGGTTTTGAAGAGGTGTGTGGAACCCTCACCTCTCGGTGACTGTGCTGTTGGTAGTGATAGTGGAAGGACTGGGAATTAGCGGCTGGAAAACTCCCGCGACTCTCTGTGGTCAGCGGAATGGGAGATTTTTGCAGAAATCTGCCTCCATCCCAGTTTTCCCCTTTCACCCGACGGAGCCAGCCCCAACCTGGCGGGACAGAGCGCCTGGGCACGGATGGGATGCTCCTGTCCCCTCCAGCCGGCTCGGGACCCCGGAGGGGCACGGTGGGGCAGGCTCTGTCCTGCTACAAGGAAAGGCTCCGTCTTTTTTTTTTTTATCTTGACTCTCTTCTCCTTCAGACGAGGGAGTCCTTTTCTGTTTCTGATGTGGCAAAGGGGGTTAGAAATTCTACTTAGGATCCCCTAGCTGAGGGAGTAAAAGAAGAGCAAGGCAGGATGGTTAACCGAGGGAGATTTAAAATTAAAAAGGAAAGAAAAGGGTGGGGGAAAAAAAAAAAAGAGAGAAGGAGAGAAAAGTGCGCGATATTTACACCCTTGAGGGGCTCTTTAGGTCTTTCTTCTTGTTTTTGCGCAGCTGCCCGGGGTGGCTGATGGGTGGCAGTCCCCTCCATCACCGCGGGCTAGCACCGCGGCCGATCCCGGGCCCTCCTTTCCTGGGAAGGCCGCTGGGCTCCCTAAGGCTGCCTGCTGTCCTGTCCGCCTTGCTGCTGCGGGGAGGCGGGGACAGGGGGGCTGCGGATGGGGGTCCTGCCTCCCCCATCAGCGCTGTTGTTTGCCGCAGGTGAGGACCGAGACTTTCACAGGAGAACGGGGTGTCGGGCCACCGATGGGGTGGCTGCATTTCACACGCTGCCATCCCTGCATCCCTTCGCTGCCGGGCGAAGCTGCGCCGGGAGCTCCGCGGGGCTGAGCCCGGCAAATGCGGCCGCTCGGGGATGTGCCGGCGTCTGCTCCTCTCAGTGTGTGCCCCCTGAGTCCCGCAATAGTTTTTTTACTAAAGCGTGGGTCTTTCCTGCTGCTGAGGAAAACCACCTTTATCTATCTATCTATCCATCTATTAAAAAAAAAATCAAATCCCGTTTCCACTATTCCAGTACGTTTGTATTTAACCGCAACATCCCCAGAAGTGCCTTATGAAAACCAGACTTTTCTATTAAAAGGCTCTTCTGGCAGCAATTAGTCTGGCTTTCTTTAACAAAATTCTTTGTAATGTCATTCATCGGAAAAAAAATAATCCCAGGATAATTCTGATTACATAGTTAAAAAAAAGAAATATAAAAAAAATATTAAAATTAGCATATTCGGGCTTGTCCTGGGGGAAAGAAAAAAAAAACCGGTTTAAATTTCCTATTGATCGGAAAAAACTCGCTGAGACTGTGCGAGGGTGGCCGTTCTGCTCCTGTGTGACGGGCGTAGAGGGCATTAAGGCACACACTCGTTTCCGAGTTATTCTGGGGGCTTTGCCTCAGCCTCGCAGCCCAGCCCCTCGGCCGGGAAGCGGGAGTGCCTCCAGTGGGAGTCTCGTGTCCGGCCCCACGCAGCTGCGCCCGCCCCCGGCAGGCAGCGCTCGGCTGAAAATCGCGCGGCTCCCGGCGCGCAGGGAGAAGCGCTTCCCTTTCCTCCGCATCCTCCCCGGGATCCCGCTGTCCCCGCGTGGGTCCCGACCCCCAGCAGGGCAGAGGGTGTCCCCCGGTTCCTGGGCTCCCTGCTTGCCCCCCCTTGCCCACCGGAGGAGGATGATGAAGTGGGGAAGTGAGGGGAGAAGAAATGTGACCCCGGGAGGCGGGGGAGGGTGGGTTTGGCTGCCTACCTGGAAGCGGGTCGCGGATGCTCGGGCAAAGCCAGTCCCTCCGCCTCATTCGCAGGTTTTTGCTATTTCCCCCCTCCCTCTCTCTCTCTCCGTGCTCTGGTGAAAGGTTGCATGTTCCAGCCCAGAGAGTCAAACGTTAAATTGTTAAACCAGAGTAGGAAAGGAGGGGGGAGAGGAAAAAAAAAAAAAAAAAAAAAAAAGGCGTGTTTATATTTCAGATATTTTTAAAGGTCGGCTTTAATTAGGTTAAATACAAGTATTATTGGCCCAGAAGCATACTGCAATAAGCTCGTTACAACCCTAATTGCAAAGAAAGAAGAAAAAAAAAAAAAAAAAAAAAGGAAGAAAAGTGCGTGTGGAGAGAGACGGCGTACTCTTTTGGCACGACCCACCTCCTGAAGTGCGTGCGTGGGGATGCGCGGTAACCGCGGCGTGGGGAGCCGCGGATCCCCCACGCGGGACGGCCGGGACAAACTGCGCATCCCTCCCAAGCCCGGCTTCCATCCTTTGGGAATGAGTTTGGTATTTGCCCACGGTGCTTGCTCGGACTGGGGGGCTGCTTTTGTGGTTGAGCGAGGTGTGGGGTGTCTGTGAATGAATCTGCTCTGAACTTGCCATAAAGCTCAGTCCCTCTCGACCCTCCAAAAGAGCTCTTCTCCCCAGCTGGTCCTTCTCTCTCAACCCCTTGGCAACACAACTTGGGGGGAAGGGGGAACCATTTGCCCTGAATCACAAATTTTCATGGCTTGGAAAGAAAAAGGTAACCCTCATGTCTAGCTCAATTAATAAACATGGTGATTTCACACCCAAAAGGAGGACATTATTTCACGGGAGCGCTATCAGCTCCATCACAAAGGGTCACAGCGCAGCTGTGGCGAGCCCGGGGTTATTATGCAGCCTGATGATAGGATCCCGCTTGCCATCCCGGCTCCTTCCTCGGGGCGACCAATAGCCCCCGGCAGGGCTTGTGCCACCTCATGATAAAGGACTTACCCGATGTGTGAGGAAATGGAGCAGCTTTCAGATGAGAGGTAATAAGCTTGCAGGCGCAGCCCCAGCCCTTCGTTTCCCCCACACCCCCGTCTCCTGCCTTTCCATTTAACTTTTTTTTTTTTTTCCTCCTCCTCTCCCCAGACAACAAGAGCAAGAAGTTATTATTCATTCAAAAGCAAACCTGACGCTCCCTCTCACCTTCTCCGGCCCCCTGCGGGGAGCAGAGGCGGGAGAGCCCGGTCCCCCCTCCCGGCCAGCCCCCACGGCTGCCGGTGGCAGGAGGAGCTGCCTCCCCGCAAGGAGGGACAGTTGTGGCTGATGGATTTCTGGTGTCAGAAATTGGGTCCAGAAGCTGTGAGGCAACATATTAACTGCGATCCCATAATCTCTTAATCACATTACATTTTAAGTGAGCATGTGTAATTTCACCCATCAATGATTTATTTAAGCAAGAGAACACAATTACTTGTCTCGCACACAAACGCTGGCTGGGGGAGCATTGTTTGCCAGAAATAAAATCTGCGATTTCAGGAGCTATCTGTTTCTCCGTTCTGAGAAACCCCAGACCCCCGCTCCGGAGGACAGGAGTTAGGAGCTGATCCTCCTGCACAGGCAAGGCGAGGGCGAGGTTTCCCACCCTCCTCATCCATCCTCTTTCCAGAATCAGCCCGGCAGCAGTGTCTGACGCTGGTGCGGTCAGAAGTGTCTTCAGCTGCCCGGTCCCTCCCCGGTGCTGCCCGCAAGCTCTTGCTCGGGGGAATGTGCCAGGGAAGCCAGGGGGAGGTTTGCCGAGCCTTCTGCACCTTTTTGACCAAAGCAGGTACAATTTATCGGGGGAGCCGAAATTACACGGTGTCACTCTTCCCGAAACCTACATTAAAGAGGAGGGAAAGTCGAGTAACCTCTCCTGGTGCCTTGCTGAGCACTAGTTTGAGCATTTGAGTCTGCCGGCTCTGGCCTGGACATATAGGGCATGGTGAGAGCTGAAGCGCGCCCCGCATTTTGTCACTGCTGCCCCCTCTCCGGGCTGAGCCTTTAAAGCTGCCCCAAGAAGAGCAAAGCGACGTTTCAGTGGGAGGTCAGCATCCCCCATCCTCTCTTCGGCCCTAGGGCCAAACTTGCCACCGCTTTCCCGGCTGCGGGGCAGCATCCCAGGCAGCTCCCACCCGGAGACTTTCCGAGCCTCACCGCCTGCCTGCGGAGAGGGGACACGGACACGCAGGGACTCCTCCGGCTCCCCCAGACCACCCCCTGCCTCCGGGCCTCCTGGTCCCGTTGTGCAGCTTGGCCCCAGCAGCAGGCTGTAATCACCTCCACAGCTCTATGTTATTATCGTTATTATTGCTATCATTGCTATTAACCCCCCGGCAGATCGCTCTGCATCCCGCAGCCAGGAAGGAAAACCACCCGAGAAACGCGTGGGACTGCCCCGGGGCCGATGTCTTCCTCAAACCGGGCTGGGGTTCTACGCGTGCCGCTATCTTTATTAAATAGTCGATGGAAGAAGATCCCTGAGAGATAGAATGTTCGGCTACAGAGAGAGAAAAAGACCCCCCTCCTCTTTCAGTGGCTTTAATTTTTTTAATCCTTTTTTATTTTCCGGAGCTGCCTTAGTCAGGCATTTGGCAGATTTAACGTCGCAGAGGAAACAAAGAAAAAAAAAGTAATTACATTTTTGGAAAACAAACAATAATTACACGATACAATCGGTATAACAGTAAGTGAAACACAGCAGCGGGAGTTAAAAACAATATTCTAGCCATGGAGATGGGCTCCGCCGCTGACTCAGCGGTTTCGAATACTCCAAATTATCCTTACATCGGATTTCGGTAGCGCAGTTCAACTGCAGTCTACTGGGTTTTAGATTAAAACGTATCTCACTGATTAGACATGTATTACGGACTATTAAAATAAAAAGAAAAAAACCCAAAACAACCCAAAAGAAGGAAGAAGGTTTCTCAAGGCAAAAATTATTCTGGTGGATCAGGAATATTTCATGAGCCCATTTTTCCATCCGTATGTCAAGCGGAGGGGCAGCCCCTACTGCCCGGTTCCCCATGCCCGGGGCGGGAGGGGAGCAGGAGCGGCTGCATCGCATCTGAGCTGCTGCAGCACCTGTCACCTGGAGAAGCTGTGACTTCACATGCCCCGCGGCTCTGACTTCACGTTGGAGCGCATTATTCCATCGCTGAGCCGTGCCGACATAAACACTTCCTCCCCCCACCACCCCGACCTTCTACTCCCTCTCCCCCTGTTTGCCCGACTTTCACACGAATATTTGGGATGATTTCCAAGGCAGCAGAAAAGTTGTGTGGGTTTTTTGTTGTTTTTTTTTTTTTTTTTCTTTTCAATTGACTCAGTTTTATTTTAATCAAGAGTCCTTAGGATTAGTTGTAATGATATGAATGGTTAAAGTGGGAAGAGCTGAAGGCTCAAGAATGCTCTCTCCTTGGAAAAAAATATCAGACATCCCACAGAAAGAGCCGTGCAGAGTGCAGGTCTTATGTAAATGGATAGAAATCATAGGGCTGCCAGTGTAATGGGAAGTGTATGTGAAATCTAGCATTTGTTCAATCAAACCTTTGTCCTGCTTCCCATTAACTGCCAAACCAAAAAGAGGAGGGGAAAAAAATGGAAGAGAGAAGAGGAAAAAACCCCAACTTTGACTGCTGCAAAATTCTGATTCCCACCAGTTAAGACGTTTATCCAGAGAAAAGTTTTGAGTTGTGCCCATGTTCAGTGTCGGTGCTGCCCTCAGGACTCCCAAATTCCTAGTGAAATTCCCAGTGAACAGGCACACAAGCCATGATGACAACAGCAGCAGATACGAGGCTCCTTGCCTGCACAATTTGGAAGCAGCCCCGCTCTATTTTTCGTCAGGCAGCTCCAGACAGAAGTGGCAACTAAAGCTTTAAACCCTTTGGAAATTCCTTTCTGGTTTAAGAGAGCCAGGGGGCTTTCGTCCTCTCCCTGCCGTTGGTGGTGAGGAAGGGCAACAAAAGAGGTGAAATGCCTTCTCCAGCTAACTGGCTCAGCGTTTCACATGCATCAAAGGGAAGGCAAGAGCTAATCCGAAAATGACCACTTTAATGTACACGAACCCATGGCTATAGCAGCAGAACCGAGGGGGATTTTGAACTCTCCACCACAACAAAACCCTACACTTAATGTCATAATAACAGATATTAAACAGAGGGGAATGAAAGGATCTCACGCTGGGTTTTCTGCATTCTTGAGTCTAATTAAAAATATACAGAAAAAAGACATAGTTTGGGTCAAAATGGCATGAGAGACGCCTTGTGCCAGTGAAGAGGCTGCAATTATCAGCTTAGAGACAATGTCCTAGAGGTCTTATTCACTCTTCAGCTCCAGGGGAGCTGAAAGCCAGTGCAGGGGTGAGTGGGGCATATGCACCCGACCAGGGCTAAAAGGGCTTGGAGAAAAGGGCTAAGGGACATTTATCCTCTCTTTTCCCCTTCCCCTAGACAGCAAAGAGGGACTAAAACAAATACAGCAGAGCCCTGCAAGGGGTTTCTGTGGATTTTTTTTTTTGAGGCCACTTGGACTGCCCTTCCATTCAAATGGAGCTGGGTGTTTACTTAGTGTCAGATTGTATGACTCTGGCTTCTGCCTTTGGGGCTGGTGCCGCCAAATGGGAGGGGAATCCTGTGGTGAGCAACAAGTGCCCTGCATGACAATACCTTCCTGGGGAGAAAATACCTTGCAGAAAAGGGATCTTCTCCAAAACAGCAGGCCAAAAACTGGAGCCAGACAAATTCAAATGCAAGATAAGGCACAGGCAGGCCATTTACCAAGTGAGTAAGTTACTGAGAGCCCAGCTGGCCCTATTTCCCCCTATATTCTGGCAGAAGTGTGGATGTCTGTAAAGGTGATGTGACTGAGTCTATTTCAAGTGAGTGGGCTCAATATAGAACACAGCCTAGTCCATGACAGAATCTGATGAAGCCCTCGAAGCTATGACTAATAAATGACTTTAAGACTTTGTGATCTGGCCCCTTACAAATATCCAGTGCTGCTTTTGGGTATTGGTTGGTGTTACTTAGATGTAACAGTAGGCAAACTGTCTTTTCCTAGGCTTCTATGAAAGATAATGTCCTTCAGTAAGCAAAATTGCTTATTTTGCTTCCAGAGAAGCCAGGCTTGGCCGGGTGTCAGGAAGATGGGTCTTCAGTGAAGAGGCACTTTTCCCTTTGAGAATTTTCTTGGTGCATGCAAGCATCTTGGGCTGCACCCAAGGCACACCCATCCACCAGCAAGACAAGTGATGGGCAAGGGTTCCTTCAGCTGAAACAGCTGAGATCTATGGATGGTATTCCCACTATAGAAAAGGGACAATTGTGGTGGAAATCAAAACAGAGAGAGAGAGGGGAGCAATGCTGCTCTCATCCCAAGGCAGTCACAGGGAGCAAAATACACCTAATTCAAATGTTATATTTATCCCTCCTCACCTGGTCAAATGGACCAATTCAGAGTTACTCAAGGTACTGAATTCAGTGTATAAAGACATAGTAGAGAGCAGCCCTGACTCTTGCTGCCAGGAAGACATGGTGACCTGATGGATCCTTCCTTCTCAGCTCCTCTCTATGTCTTGTCCTCAGAGGCTTCATCTGCCCAGGCCACCCTGCCTTAAAGTCTGTCTTGCACAGAGAAGAAAGGTCTTTCCAGCTTGCCTGGCAAGACCTTCCTAGTCAGAGGGCCTTTGCAACTCCCCAGGAAACCTTTCCCCATAACTGCAGGGTACTCAGGGCTGTGTGAGTGGTGCAATCATCATTTACCAACATGGTGACTCCTACTGACCCTGCAGCACGGCTGCCTCACTGGAGCTAAAGATTAATTATTGCCTGTAAATCCAAGAGGTCTTTTCCAGGCAACATCCCTAACACTTCTGAGGCTGTTTGTATGCTGAGTTTTTGAGAAAAAACTGTATAATGAAGGTTTCAGCTAACATTGCTCCTCAGCAATAAAATCCTAGAGAGGGGAGAAGAATTTTTGTTATTTAAGGGTTTGTGCTCAGGCTTTCTGCCTTCTGTTTTCTTTATGGCTTTGGAGTGACACCTATGAAGTGGTGTTTGAAACATTTATGTGCTGTTTTCAGTGAACACCTGGAGAGCAATCCCACTGCCCTTGCTGGGAACACTGACAGGACAGGACAGGGAGGGATACCATAGCTCATTTTCACTCCTGCAGGTGTAAGTTTATGATACTTAATCCCATAGTGATCTTTGGCTAGTGGACCCATGGGAGCTGAATCTCATTTGGCATTACAGGGGTGCTCCCCTCACACTTTCAGGAATGGGCACTGCTCTGCATCCCTCTGGGACATGAAGGCTCCTGCACAGAGCTGGTTGGAGATGTGCTATCAGGTCTGACATGGGAAGAAGTCCTACTTCAGACAGGGCTGCCAGCATCCATGTGCTGGAGGCAGCCCTAACACTGTGGTAGCTTTCTTTGTGGTGTGGTGCCCAAGAGATTTAGGAGCTGTGTAGGAAGCCTGTGAGCATGTCCACAGAGCTCTGCCTGCCTCCTGAAGACCAGACTTAAGTGAAGTTCACACACAGCCTTAACCACTGACTTTGGAGAAATTGAGGTGTGTTTCCTTAGTCCCCTTTGCATGAGGCTCAGTGTGCTGGTGGGAGTGAAGTTCTTATCAGGATAAGTACATTAAAAAAAGCAACAGAGAGACAGATTTGAAAATACAATCAATTTAGTGCATCAGCAGCAGCAATTCCTTGAGAGATGGACTTAAGTTCACCACCCTGTTGTAAAGTAAGTTGGATTCTCGAGATGAAAACAACAGGAGAAATTTTATTATATCAATAAAATTATCATGATCATCACCATCAGCAGCAGCAGCATCACCTTAAAGGAAATTGTAGATGAAAGCTGGAAGAAGCTTGACCATCTTTGCCAAGCTAATAAAATGATATGGTTCATATTGCTTGTATCTGTTGTGTCTAATTGTTATGCTGGTTGCAGTTCCATTGCCAGTGCAATTTTGAAGCATTTTGTTGGTTTTTTTTTGTAAAAGGGAATAGGTAGGAGGAGGTGGGATTGTAACACAGTCCACAAGTACTGTGCTTTTGTTGTCTGTTTGAGGAATGTAGTTAATTATAACTGATTAGCACAGGCTCCTGTACTAAGTTTATCCCCAAGGTACGTGGATTAAGCTGCAAAATATGACTTGCAAGAGGCTGATAACTTGAGAGTAATGAAAAGCACTGTGTCCTTTCTATAATCTACTGTTTGTTCTTCACATTTTTTCAAGTATAGAGGTACTAGGATTACATTCACTGGACTGTGCCCAGTTCTTGTGCACTGAGAGCAATGGGAAACAGCTAGGTGTCTCTCTGCACTTTCAGGTAGTTCAGTGATTTAAAAATCTGATCCCTGTGTGCTTTGTGTCTGTGTCCTTATCTTAAGATCAGCCTAACTGACTTGGAAGCAGGTGAAAATTTTGCTAAAAATACTTGCTGGCCTGTTTCTAAGAATAAGTTAGAAAATAAAGACAAAAATGGTACTCTAGGTCTGTGCCTTTTAAATTTGCATTTGTCAGGGGAGCATCTAATACAGCCATGTGGAAAACTGGATCCTGCAGATGGGACATTTACATGGGACAGTCTGTACCCATACAGGAGTCCTGTCACTTTAGGAAAGCTGATCCCAAGCCTTGGTATTTGGAGATCTGGACAAAGGGGTTGAGATGCCATGGATGCCATGGCATCATATCACCCCTCATACCCTTATGGACAGATCCTTTTCCTTTGGTTTTACCAATAAAATTAATGAGATGGAAAACTTCCCAAGGAAAGGAAGAAAACTACACAACCCTGCTTATAAATAACATCAAGGTTTGAACCCAAAGTGATGGAAAAGTCACATTTTAAGCTGTGCCTGTGTCCTGGATTCACCCTGTTGAAAGAGAAAGTAGTACTGTCACTTCTGATTCCCTCCTCACTGCTGCCCTGGCAGTGTCCAGGGTGGGAGCAGTTGCATGAATCCACTGCTGCGTTTGTCCCTAAACTCCATGGCCTGCCCCAGACTCAGTCTCTGGTATTCAATATGAACCTGGCTGGCAGAACACATCCTGGTGGCCTCTTCTGTGGGGTCCTCTGAATGACAGACAGACCTGTGGCTCCCCAGCCACTGCCCCTTGTCCTGTCCTGAGCACCTCCTGTGAACTTCCACCAAAGGGCTCTGAGCACAGCTGAGCAGTGTGATGTGTCTTGGCATCCCTGCCGAGGCCTCTTCAAAATGTGCTTCCCCTTGTTCACAGCAATCAGGCCATTTCTGATGATGGTTCAGCAATGCCTCCCAGGCAACTCAGGGCATGATTAGTCCTTCTTCTCCAAATTTTGTTCTGAGTGAGTCAGATAAGTCATCTAGGCAAGGAGAGGCTCTGCAAGTCAGGGGACAGCAATGGCTTGCAGTGTTCATGTGCTCCTCATGGCTGTGCTTGGAGAGGGGAAATCAGTTCTGGAGCCCTGCACCCAAGCATCCCCTGTGCTGTTGGGATGCAGAGAGGCATTGCCACCCCCCAGCACCTGAGATCATAGCTTGAGGAGCATAAGGTGGTCAAGCTCTGTAATTGCTCCTGTCTCCTTTCTGGTGTGTCCCCCATGAAATTAGTTAGATGGCCCCACTGATATCAGGGAGGGTCTTGCTACCAGGAGACTTTGCTACTTTTGGGGTCTACCTAAAACTAATTTAAGAATGAGTGATACAGATATTTGTTGTCCTTTAGATGCAGCTCTCTAGATCTCTCTGTGTTGGTCTAGTGATATAGTTCAGTGTTCCTGGCCCTTGGACTTTTGACATTTTGGGGCTAGGAGATAGGCAGATTCTGAATTTAGTGATTTTTATGGGTCCCTGGACTGCAAAGAGAGAACTGTTGTTGTATCTGGCTGTAACTTCTAAAACAGTGCTGATACACTGTGGAAGTACAGAAATGTGCTAGTAACAGGATGACAAAATCCAGAAGTAACTTCTCTGCCAGCTACTATGGGGATTTTTTTAGAATAAGGGACCAAAAGGAATTTGCTCAATCAATTATATTTCAACAGGAGTCCTGCTACGATTGGGTTTTATTTCATCATCTGTAAAGCATGTGCCAGGATATTTTATGAAAACAAGTCAGGGAAAAAAAGGAAGATGTTTTCCATGATTATTTGCATTTGATGCAGCAGAAGACACACATAAACTATTCTCTCCTAAAATAAACAAACAAACAAACTAACTAAAAAAGATCCTCCAGCAAGGCATTTTGCATAGTGGTTGGGCAAAGGTTTTAAGTGTTTAAGAATCCACCATGGTATTTGATTGACCCCAGCTGTGGCTCAGCATGCCACTCATCCTCCTGCCATTGGAATGATGCATCTCAGACAGGAGAAGTGATAAACTTCACCTGTGCTGGGGCTTACAAAAACAGAGGCAGTTTTCCTGGGAAGTGCCTGGCTCACAGCCCCACTTAGATGATGTACCCTAAACTAGTCTCTGTTTGGGCAGTTCCTGTTAGCAGGAAGAGGCCTTGGGATCAGGCTGTCTGGGTCGTGGGGTAAAGAGCAGCCTTGAAGGGAGGAAGCAAGAACCTTTGCTGTTTCACTTGTCAGCAGGAGCAAAAGCCCTGTGAGTGCTGTGCATTTACAGTGCACACATCTGTTTTGTGGACTTGAAGGACAGTGTTAATCCTTTAGTGAGAGGGGAATTGAAGCACCAAGCTGTTGAAGAACATTGTTCAAGGCCAAACATCCCATCCCACACAGTACTGGAGAGAAATGCAAGCCTCTTACCTTTCAAACTCTTGTGTAAATAATTTTTCTCTACTTCCCTCTATATAGTAGTGCAGGGTTTCCAGTGTACTGGAGGAAATAAGCATGGTATAGACAAACAGAATAAAAGGATGGCATGAAATAGCTTGCTCTAGGGTGTGACTCTCAGGAAACAAACTACTAGTGCCTTGTAAATGGTTTTTTAGATTATTGGGTGCAAAGAAGGGTTTGCTTTAATTAAATTCCACTAACAAGCCAGTCTTGTGTGCTTGTATTGCTGGCATTGGGAGGTAGGCTATAGTCATAAACTCACTGCTCGAGACATGCAGAACTTAAATATAAGGATATTGGAGATGCAGAAGGTGAGAATAGATGTCTCCCATTCAACTTCTAATTCCTGCTTGATATGTGAATTTGAAGTGCCTAAATGGTGGTGGTGGGTTTTTCTTTAGTCCTGTTTCCCTTCTAAAGATCCATTTAATCCATTTAATCCATAAACCTCCTGTGTTTTATCCCAAAATTCATCGAGTAGCAAAAGAAACTAAGAATATGCAGGGGAAGAGGTACCACCTGTGAGACAGGTGAGGAATCTCCTGCACACTCACTAAAGTGCAGCTCCCTTTGGGAAAGGCTGGCATGGCATTCGACCCCTCAGCTCCCCCCTGCAAGCTGTGGAACACATTGTCTGTGATGGTCTCCTACCTTCTTTTATCTCTCAAAGAGACTCTTTGCAGAGCCTGTGAAACCTCCAATTCATGCAGCCTAGGCTGACTCTTCCTGCCTGCAGCAGCCACCACCATCATTCCCCAGGTCTGTTTGCTCCCTGAGCTACAGGAGATGCTTTATGAGCAACAGGATGAATTGAAAAGCCTGCACAACCCAGGAGAAAGCCTGATTTAGCACTTCCTCTGTTGCAGCAGGCAGCTCTGCCTTGCCTCTGCTCTGCCCTGCTGATGGGGTGATATCCCCTCGGTCCCAGAGCAAGAGTGTCAAACCTGGCTGCAGCTACAATCCCATCACATGTGAGCACAGTGGGAATCCAGGGGGGAATACCCCTGAGAGTCAACTCCACAGCATTATCATGAGAAGTAGATGTGCACAAGGGGCTATTCTCTTCACTATGTTTATGTGGCTCCCCTTTTTGTGCTAATAGCAGTGAAGTTTGTGTCCTGTGGTGGGAACAAGCCTCTTAGTGAATAATATAGTGTTAAGTCCTGGGTAACACATTAAAATGTCACTAAAACCAGTACAATAAGATTAACTGTGGCAGCTCCAGCTTGTCACCAAGCTACTTTTAACCATATAAAAATCTTAAAATCTGTTGTTCCTCTCCCATGTATAAGCATACTGTATTTTGCTTTTCAAGTCAGAACATGCTTTCACGAATTTCTTTATTTTTTTTTTTTTTTTTTTTTTTTTTTTTTTTTTTTTTTTTGATAGCTCAATCCTTTCCCCTGTCTTTTCAGAAGGATAGTAAAAATGAGAGTTCAAAGTTTCAGGGAAATCAAGATGCATTTCAATTTGCAGCAGAGACCCTGATACTACACTTTGAAGGCAGGCTGGGTGTTTGATGTAAACCAAGAGAAACTATGTCCAGGTGTGCTTGTGGTACCTACAAATACCAAGTGCTTATTAATCCAGGGTCTCAGCAACTCTGGCATAAACAGAGAGTTTAGGAACCATAAGAAAAGGCCATGGGATCAGGAGAAGCCCCTTTTAATTCCACTTTTCTGCTTTTCCATCCTTCTCCTCCATCCTCTGCTTCTGTAGAGACAAATCTAGGTGTCTGTGGAACTCATTTACATGCTTTACTCCCATCGCCTACTCCCCTAATTTATTCCATATGTTTATTGCCCTTTGTGTGCAATACTCCTGCCTGTGGTGTTCCCTGTTTGCTTATAATTTCCTAACTTTTCAGGTTCTACCTCTAGTGGGTTGGTTTCTTTATTTATTTTTTTTTAACCTGCTCACACTTGTGTGATCTCTGTGAAATTTCTGCTTGAAGCCAAGGCAGCAGCACCCACCAGTGCTACTTGGAGCCTTGGCAGAGCAGAGCTCTTAAAGCAGTGCCTTGTTCAGAGGTGCAGCCCTGAGACTGCAGACAGGATGGGACCTACTGGGGGATTCACTGAGTACAACTGCCTCAGCAAGTCAGCACTGAGCACTGCCCTTCTCCTCTGCTGAAGAATGGGCCCATAAGGAGGGGAGATATCAAGACACCTCTCAGTATGTGGCTTGGTTTAACAAATTCACAGCAGTTCCGACTCGACAGAAGAATGCTTGGAGTTTGAGAGTGTAATTTTGAGCCAAAGATTTGCTTTCAAAAGCATTAACTGTGCTGTTTACAAGAAAAACATAATACTTCCCATTACCACAGTATTTTTATTCCTCAATAATCATCAATGAATTTTTATTTATGGGCAGAGACTGGGCATTATCTATGCCACATCTTGTGGGTACCCCTCAAACCAGACACAGTGATGGAGACCCTGCATGCATGATCTTCACAAGACTTTCAAATGCTTGGGCATCTAGATGCCCTAGGGGAGTGCTGCCTGAGCAGAACCTTTTCTGCTTTCAATGAAACTCACAGCTTTGTGCCCCTGCACAAAATCTGGTCATTTCAGAAGTCTTAGATAGAAGTGTGGGGATGCAGTAGGTGATCATGGGCACTCTGCAACAGGCACAACTTTGAGTGTTCTGCCCACCTTTGGGAAGGCATGAGCTGCCCATGAGGCTGGTGAGAGGGGCAGGGGGATACAAGTCTGGGGCTCTCACACCTGGCTTGAGCTGCTGAGCTCCCTCACAAGTCTGTGACACATCTCAGCAGCCACAAAAGGCAAAGAGCTGCTGCTGAGTTTACTTAGCAGGTAACTGATGGCTGCTAAAAGAATATCAATTAGTTTTAGATTTGTTTTTAAACTGTGGTAAAACAAGCAGTAAGTTTAGTCTGTATGCACTCAAGTATGGAAGCATACTAACCAATTAATAGTTTCTTAGATATGATCCCTCTTTTCTTTCTAATGATGCCAGAGTGTAAGTCTTTGTGGTTTTTTTTATGTCATCTTTAGTGACTCTTCTTTCCAAAATGATGGAGGTGGTTGCTTCAGTGATGGTGTAATTCTTTATTCAGAAGCACTTAATATTGTCCTTAGCTTTAAAATTGGGAGTTATCTGTTTGACTGTGGGTCAGGCCCATGGGTTCTGCTTGTGCTTGCATACCATCACTCCTCACTGTGTTGGGTAACCTCTTCATAGACGTCTCTTGTGTCTATGTTTGTGTCCACATCTCTCTCAAGATGTATATCTATTGTGTGTCATCCAAAAGATGCATCATTATGCAGATGTAGACAAATTTATATGCACAGACACACATATATAAATCCAAAACATATACTTTGTTGGAGAATTCTGGCTGTAAAGTCTTACAGAAACATCAATCTGCCTAAACGTGTCTAAGGTATATTCTGTGGATTGCTATCCACTTCACTGTTTTTGACTGCCCTGCAGTGTACCATGTGCTGGTACTGGCATTCTCTGGTGGCTGCATAACCCACTTAATGTGTGCTTTGCTGGGTACTGTCAAGGTGTGGGGTGTTTTTGTGGAGTGCAAGTTTCCTTTGTGAAGCCAGCAGGGATTGGTCTGGTTCCATTCCACACAACACTACAAATTTTGACTGGGTCTCTGCCACCCACCTCTTCTCACAGCTGGTGTTACACATCTGCATGTTGTATCTCAACACTCGCTGGGAGCAGAGGCCAGAAGAGTGAGGCTCCCCCTCGTTATCCTGTCTTTTTCCTGGGGCAGGTCACACTTCCTGGGCTGCACAGGGCTCTGCCTTGTGAGAAACAGCCTGCTCTGGCCACTCTCCTGGCTCAGGTCCCCAAATTTTTCACTCAGTTCCACATGCAAGGGTTGTCTACACCTTATGGGGAGCAGCCAGACCAGCCCCCTCTTCCCCTCTCAGCCCCCATGGGGAAACACTGAAACCCATGATTACTTTTTTATTTTGTTACCTTGTAGAGTTTTGCTGATCTGAGTAGGTGAAAATCTGACCTGCTGTTCAGACATTTGTCTGCAAACCACCTTGGCAATTTTTTCTATGTTTTATTAAACATGTCAAATTTTGACTAAGGTTTTCACCCTTCTGATTTTTAAACAGTTACTGATTTTACCATGTTTGGTTTGGCAGCTTGAAAAAAAAAATCAACAGAAGGATTACATTTCAGTGGCAAAACACCCTAATCCTCAGGCAAATGATTTGTCCAAGCTTAATATGAAGTACTTAGGATGTATTGTTTGATGTAAACACTAGTTCTAATAAAATGGTGCCTGAGGTACAGTTCTTCAACTTGTAATACCCTATTTGCGTTGGCCTGTACACATTGGATTTGAAACCATTATGATAAAATATATCCTCTTTAGCCTGATAAAAAAAAAAAACAACCAAACCTCAAAAAATCAACAGAAATCCACAGCAGAGGGCCTACTCTCCGAGGAAGGACTGTGAATGCAGCAAGGAGCCTCCTGTGTGCTCTGCAAGTGGTGTCAGCCAGAATTGTGCCCCATCACTCACGGGGTGCATGTAGGGCAGAAATCAGCTCTCTATGGGCAGCACATCAGCCTTGGTCTGTTCTTGAGCATCCTAAGGAAAGAGGCTTTCCTGCTCCACAGTTCTGAACTGATGTTTTGGAGTCCATCCAAACCCTTCCCAGCTTTTCCCTGAGTCACCACACCTATTTGGAATCATCTGTGTTTGGCAATACAAACGTGCTCCAGGTGTGACAAGGGTCTTACTGAAATGCAGGATTGTAAAGAATCAGTCAGAGGAGCTGGATGACTGTCTGGGGAGGGGCTGAGGGCAGGGGGCAGAACCACAGCACAGCAGGAATCCCTGCACAAGCTGGGGAGCAGCCAGCTCAGCACCAGCAGGCAAAAACGTGTCAAGACCCTACATTTGTCTCACTATCCATTAATACACCAGTGACAGAAAGTCACTTCCAGCCACCTCCCCTGCTGCTCGTACTACCTGGGCTCCTGTGAAAGATTTCCACAGAAACACAAGGAAACCCTCGTTTCTGGCAGTGTTATGGCAGAGTAGAGCTCCACTGCTGCCTGATGCTTTTTGCAAGAGGGTAAATACCAACATTTTGGGCAGGCCTTCTTGTTCTCACCCTGCCTTGACTAGCTCAAAATAATGCTGTCCTTAGATCATTCTTTGAAGCCCTTTTACTAAAAAGGCTAACAAGGGCAAAAATATCCCTTTCATGGAGATTCACTGCAGCAGAAATGAAGATTGAGAGAAAAATGATTTAAAGAAAAGAGATTTAAAGAAAAGAGATGCAGATACAGATGTTAGAGACCAACAGTGCTAATTATCAGCTTGCACAATATTTTGAGTTGATCCCTATTAAACAGCACAAGTGGTGAATGCTCTAGTCAAGAAAATATGGAAGTGAACTTCACATGACTCTGTGGTAGAACTTTCCAAATTACACAAAGGTCCTTCTGCAAGCCCTGGACCTTCTTTCCCCCTGGTTGGAGAACAACTTGCTCAGCTGTGGGGTCTCTCCTGTTGCTGCTTGTGTTCCACTTCTGTTCCCACACCCAGTGGGTTGTTCCTCACCAGAGCTAGCCTGGATGATGAGATTTGCTTTTATGACTTCCTTGGACTTTCTTCTTTCTTTTTTCTTCATTGTATATGTGTTGGGTTGACCTTGGCTGGCTGCATGTGCCCATCAAGCTGCTCTATCACTCCCCTCCTCATCTGTGCAGGGGAAAGAAAATACCGTGGAAAGCTTCTGGGTTGAGATAAGAGCAGGAAGAGATCACTCACCAATTGCTGTCACGAGTAAAACAGACTAGACTTGGAAAAATTAATTTGATTTAATTTTTTACCAATCAAATCAGAGTAGCATAATGAGAGCCCTTCTTTCCAGGCCTAACTTCACTCCTGATTTTCTCTACCTCCTCCCCACAGCAGCACAGGAGGATGGAAAATGAGGGCTGTGGTCAGACTGTGGTCACACTGTGGTGTCTGCCACTCCTTCCTCAGGGGCAGGACTTCTCAGACTCTTCCCCTGCTCCAACAGGGGGTCCCTCCCACAAACCTTGCCATGCCAGCCCAATACTGGCAATCTCAAAGCACCCAGCAAGCAGGACCTTTTGACACTGCCAGAATAGCTCCTCCATGCCTGGACATGCCTTGGCCAAGCAAGAAGGGAGCCAGGGCATCCCAGAGAAGGGTGGTGAGCCAAGTCATGAAGGCTGGGACAGAGCAGGTTCAAGTTGCAGCTGTTCTGATGCCACTGGGAAGCAATTACACTGGTTCCCAAGTAAGCTACACCACCTACAGCAAGCCATGAGAGGCTGGGCAAATTAGCTGAGGCTTTGTATAGAGGACAGTAAGAAAAGCCACCTGATGCTTCTGGTTGTCCCTGCACCTGATGCCACATTAAAAGAGACCTGACCTGTCCTACTCGTCCTGACTGAAGTGTGTGGATTGACAGAGTCGAAAAAAGAAATGACAACAGCTAATGTCCTCCCCTGCTTTGAGCCCATCCTGGTGGAAGCTGCACAGATTTCTGTCAGGGAGGGGCTGGGGAGATGAAAAAACTAAATAACATCCATTTTTCCCCTCATCTCTGGAGCTTGGTTTCACAGTCAGGCTTCCAGTGAAAATAGAAAAGGGTGTGAAAATTCAAGAAGTAACAACAACAGTTTCTACCCTTTCCCCAGAAGACATCACTCAAGTCACTACTTGTACCTGATGCTGCTCTTGGATTCCAATTTTGCCTGTTACAGCTTCTCATAACCAAGTCTTTTTGGAGGTCCCTCTTCCAATCATGTGGTGTGACCAGCTATTGCTGGTTTTGAGAGAAATCTGGCAGAGTGTTTTGGGAAGGAGACCAGGCATCAGGATTTTCTAAGCTATTGGGAGACACCGTGTCCCAGCTCCAGCATGCTGACAGGAGCTGCCATTGCCATACCCACAGGACCTGGGCACCCTCAAAAGAACCTGGGCAGCACCACCAGGCTCAGCTCCAAAACCCTGCCTAGGTGGCAAGGGGAGCTGCACACACCGATGGCCATGAAGCTGCTGCCTCCAGTTTTTCCTCCAGCCCCACGTGCCCAGGGCTGGAGGTTGCACTCCTGAGCCCATTGCCAAGCTGGCTGTGACCTGGGGCATGTTGCAGTCTCTGCAGATCCACTTAGTCACTGTACAAACCAGCACAGCAATGCTTAGCCCCAAACCTAGCAGGGAATTACACACGGAGGCTGATCAGATAACCACTGTGCCTTCCACTCTGGGAGCAGGGGCTGAAATTATACCATGTAATTATAATGTAGTTAACCTGTGACTGTGCTTTATATAATTTTTTTTTTTCCCTCCAAGCCAATTATTACTAAAACTGTAAACTCAGTATGACTGAGTTGTTTATCACTGCCCTGAGAGGAAATCATCATTTGGCTTCACACTCCTCAGAAGCCAGGTACAGTACTTACCTTATATTTACACTGTCATTTAGATAACATTATTACTAATTCTGCTATTTTTCTGGTGTTAGCACAATATTGTTGGTATTAATAACACTTAATTCAAGTCCTCAGTTCCTTAGGAGGAATCACAGCCCTTGGTTATTATTAAGCTTGCAACTGGGTAATAAGCAGTTTGTCCCAGCACAATTATGGTCTTTACAGCAAGGTGGCAATAGACTAAGGGAGCCTCACCTGCTTGACAAAGCCAGTTGAAAAATATTCCCCTGGGCTTAATGAGCTTCGGATCTGACTCCCTGTGAGTCAAAAGAGCCAGAAGGGAGCACAGGATCTACAGCCTTGCTATGACCAAGGCTTCAGCTGCTGCAGATGGGGTTGCTGGTGTCACCTGTGATTGTGGCCAACATGCCTCAGCAGAGGTGCGTCCCAGTGAGGGGCTGACAGCAAGAACAGAGGCTTTGCTATTGCTAATTTATGCAATGGAGGGTAGGAAAAGTGAAGGCAAAGCTGCTGTCAGAGCTGGTGGTGGCTCCTGAAAGGCCATGCCTGGCACCAGAGCAGCAAATCTGAGTCAGTGTGATGAGCTGATGTGTGTGCTCCTGTCACATGCAGGGCCTGTGTATGCTCACGTGAAGTAGCAAATACTGAGGTGGAAAACTAGGGCTGGGCACTGGAATGAAAGTATGGCTTGATCCTTCAAAATATTTCTCATGGATTATCCTCTGAATCTGCTCTTGAACACATTGTCTTATCTGCAGAGTTGTAAACTTTACACTGGTCCTTCAGGAGTTTCTGTGGAGTATTTTTCTTGTAGATGACTTAAAAAGTGATAGCATGTTACTGGGGATGCTCTAAGTTCCCAAACAAGGCTAGGAGCATGTCTTCAACTGGAACACACTAGGAGGTATGTACATTCAGAAATGGTACACTGCAGGTTATCCCCAGGTGACCTCAGAAAAGCAGCCTTCACCCCATTCCCCTTTATTATGAACTTCTTGGTCTGCAGACAAAGGGGTCTGCTGCCAGCTAAATAATCCACTACAGAAATTTCTGAAAAAAACATTTTTTTGCTAATTCATACTTTTTCAGCCTTTCTAAGCATAGTATTTCCAATCCCCAAAAAACCACCTGAAATCCCATGAAATAGATCAGAAATATCCTTTATGCCATCAGATAAGAAACACACATTTTTCTCTTCTATGCTGTTAAAAACCAATTCATTTGCTCTCAGTAATAATTTGCTTGCCCGTTCTTTGTCATACAGAAACCAGCCTTGGCCTCAGTACCATTTCCACTCCAAAATACCCAGAGTGAGTGCAGGGTTCTGTGCAGGGTTTATTAATAAAACACCCCTCTCCCACCATTGTGCTGACTCCTTGCAAACCCAGCAGTGGGCAGAATGTGATCAAGGAAGATGCATTGATAGATGCATCTTACCAGAAAGCTTCCACATAATTAACAACATTTGCAGCCTTAAGTTAGAGTGTGCTTTAGAGGCAGCGTGTGCCTATTGCTTTTCTCCCTTCATCTGAAATCAACTGATTCTAACTGGGCAGACAATAATAAAATACCAAATAATTTACCAATAATAAAAAAGAGTGTTTTGTTTGTTTGTTTGTTTGTTTGTTTGTTTGTTTGTTTGTTTGTTTTTGGGTAAGGATTGTGTGTTTGGGGGTGTATTTGGTTGGGCTTTTTTGTTTTGTTTGCTTTTTTTTTTTTCAACGTGTGGAGAAAGAACATACTGTCATGCTGCTGTCAGACAAATTGCCCCATTTCTTTGTTCATGGTACAGCTTCTGTGTGCATACACCTTTGGCAGCACAAGAAATAGAGGTCAAATCACTGTCCTCTGACTCAGGTCGGCAAGCTGTGGCTTTCACAAGCAGCCGTCTGGCAGCCAAAAAATTTTACTTCTGTGATCATCACGGTCTGGGCAGAGGTGGGAGGAACAACCTGGCCTGCTGCAATAGCACCAAAAACCCTCGTTGCTGTGGAGCTGGAGAGATTCAGCAGCTGCTTCAGCCTCTGCTGGGTTACTGCGTGGAGCTCATTAAGAAAATATTGATCAGGCAGAAGTTTGAGCAGTGTTTGATGCAGCTCGCTTCCTTTGAAGCCGCACAGACCTCGAACAGATTTGCTGGAGCAGGAGAGGAGAGCATGCGCACGCACAAACGAGAGAGGGAAATCAAACGGCTCTGAAATCGAGAAATCTCGCCAAAAAAATCCCTGGGTCAGGTTTGGGCTGAGAAGGCGAGGATGGGATAAAAATAACAAGTCGCACGGGCTCGGGCGCTCCTCCGACAGAAGGCTGGAGCGAGCCGAGCGGGGCTGCGTGTGATGTATGAGCTCCGGCTTGCCATTGTGAGTCACCCCAGAAGTAGCTGTAGGCAAAACAAAAATCTTTTGTGATTAATTAGAAAAACTGGACAATTATGAATTGACTGCGCGCAGCCAGCGCGCGGTAATATAAATAGTAATGAAGCCGGCTGGATGTGATGAACGCGCTGTGTTTGTGCGAGATCGCAGAAGAAAGGATCCGATTTAGGTGGTGTCAGTTTAAATAACGTAATTTCTGCTCTCTGACTCTTTGTTCGGTCTTTACCCAGGATTAGATCTGAAACTTTAAAACTGAGTTTTGGTTGTCTTATCTAAATGTCTGGTTGTTCTTTTGATGTCTGCCCGAAACATATGCTTCTCTTCAATGACCATCTAAAATTATTATGTTACAATGAATGAATAAGTCTAGCAGTGCCGTAAGTGGTGCGCAGTTATTGTTGCTCCTTTGTGTTTGTCAGTAGCCCTCGCACAGGGTCTGACAGGCTCCATCCATGCACAGGGACGGAAGATTATTTGAATTCCCCCGGTTTTTGATAGTTTTCAGAGGGGAGGGGGGGCGAGAAGAAAGATCTATAGGCGTCTCTCTGGAAGCACAATGGATAATTACATTCACGATGTCCTACATCACTCTTCATTTAGCTGCCACCTAATTAAAAAAATATATCGGCGATCAGATGACATCAGCGCCAGAATTTGCCGCCGATGTCGGGGGCGCTGCTGACGGGAGGGACAGCCAGAACAAATTCCTCCCCGCCCGTAGGTCGATGAGCACACGTCGTGACAATCACGAAATCGCGACAGCAGGTTAAATCGCAGCCCGCCCCTCTCTCCAGTCCCCGCCGCTAACGGGAGCAGGGCATCACTCTCCCAAAATCGGGAAGGGGTTTTGATCCCCCGCTGCCTCCCGGGTCGGTGCCCGCCCCCATCGCCCTCCCCGCTTTGTTCTCCGTATTTCTGGAGAGGGCTCCTGGAGGAAAAGTACTCCACTCTTCCCGCTCAAGGAGTGATGGTAGTGATGTACACGTGGAGTTTAATTAGCGCTGTAATCCTGTAACAAAAGTACACATCACTGCGAGGCGGAGGCATGCCTCTGCTTTAGTCCGCTGCACTTTTATAGCCCCCGAGACAAAGAGCAACCATTCGGTGAGGCAGGTGTGAGGGGCAAGGTGATAATAAACATTACTTTATGATTGCTATCGATCTTCCAGCAGATACTGTTGACAGAAGGTGGAGATAGCATCATGCCAAACAGCGAATGGCTCATGATGGTGTTAAGTATTCTCAGATAGTATCGTGGATTTTTTTTTTTTTTTTTTTTTTTACACTTTGGACACTGCCTGCATTAGTGGAGCACTGATTAAAAGCTTTGAGTACAGCTGCAAACTGCTGCAGATAATAGTACAAGCATTGTCAGCCTTACCCAGTGGAGTGTCCCACACACATGCAGAGATATATAGGGTGACACTGGGCAATGTTTTTTGCTGATGTATTAGCTCTAATGCAAAATTTAATGAAACTGTGCAGTGTCCCACACCATTAGTGAAATGCTCTAGCCTCCCAAGATTTTAACCCTGCACATGTTTAAATGTTTACAGAAGCATAGTCTGAAACTTTGACTGAAGAATCACCTTGCCATCAAGACTCCTGTTGAATTCCATCTGGAAGTGTAGGGTAACAAGGACAGCATTATTAACCACATTACCTTTTCTCACATCTCTACCAACTCATCTAGTCTTAAAGAAAACCTGGGTCTTTATCCTGAAAATCCTCCATGCACAAAATTTTCATTGCAGTCAATGATATCTGACTTGGCAATTGATTTTCTCATTATTGTTCCCATGTCAATTATTTCCCCAGTCTGAGTCTATCTGCATTGCAATGAGGAGTCTGACCTCAGTGCAAGTGCTGTGTGTTAGTTTTTAATCTAGTGAGCTGGAGTGTCCCTGAGTGCTAAGGCATGTGGCAGTGAGGCCATCAACCTCCTCAGCACCTACTGGGGTTCTCATTTCTCTTTACATCTTATGTTCTGATCACAAGAATGGGCAGTCCCTATTCTAACATGTGTTAGATTTTGGGTGTGCCCCCTTGTCTGTATCCTTCTAAAAGCTTTTTCCCCTCCTCTGCAATGCTCCGTGGCTACACTTCCTGCAAGATTCTGGGCTAACTGTGTCCCTGTTGGCTCATCCTTCCCAGAACACCTCATTCCTCAGAAATCTCAAGGCAGATAGGTCAAAATGATTTACAGAAGGCAGTTGGTGTTTCTGTGGGTATGACTGTGTGGACTCACTTCAATCTGTGTGTCTCATGTCCATGACATGGCTGATGCATTGTCCTCTGACACTGCCTGGGATGTGCTTGCTCAGCAGTGAGCCAGATCCTATTGCATGCCATTATGCTTCCTTTTTAGAGTCCCTTTTCTAAAAAAACCCCCATATATTTTGCTCTTCATTACATCATATGTCATATTATAAGGAAGTCCTTTAATATAATAGTAATTGGAAGCTAAATTCTCTGGTTGTTGATGACTGTTGCTGTCCCTTTAACCTGGAAATGATGCAAGAACTTTTTCAGGCTTTGAAACATTACACTGCCACTTCTGCCAACTGAGCTGAAGTTTTTCACCAAGCTTTGGAGAATGCCACTCTTTACAGCTTTGATAGAGAGGAGCTTTGCTAAGCTTGTGCCCTGAGCTCCTGCTCATGGGTCAGGGAGAAGAGGACTATGTCCTTTCCATAGGGCAGAGGTCAATGTCTTTATTTCAGTGACTGCTATTAAACCATAGCCCTAAAAGAGGAAACATGACAAAACAGCAGCAACCTACCTCCTCCTGTCCCCCAAACACACACTCAAACAAATGCCCATATTGTGCATGTGGGCATGGGGAGGAGAGGACCAGAAACCCCTTGATGCCAAGAGGCTATTGAGCTGCACAGGGCTTGGATTAGCAACCACATCCTGAGCACCTCTTGGGGCTTTCCCGTCGTGTTCTAGTTCCTCATCCCCAGCATTTGTTCAGCAGCACCTGGCATCTGTGTCAGTTCCACATTTTGTTTTTTTTTTTTTTGTTGTCAGTAGCGGGGTGAGCATGTGCTGCTGTCTGCCAGCACAAGAACCATGCCAACTGCTTTAGGATGTCCTCAAGGTACAGCCAGCAGCTCCAGGTCCTGCTGCAGGTCTTCCTGTAATGCAGGCTCCTCATATTTGACTTTGGCACAGGCATAATATTCGTAAGTCAGGCTCCCAAATACTTGCTGAAATCTCTTTTATTTAAATAGCAGCTCTTTGGCAGCTTTGGATATTGCTCTTGTCCTGGCATAACCTTCTTAACTATACCTCAGAATTAATTGTATTTGCTCAGCAAGTTGGCAGGGTTGTGATTTGCCTTCTGCCTATTTGCCCCAAACTGGTGAGCTTAATAAAATGTTGTGAAGTGTGTTATGATATTGTAACGATGACAAATACCAACCTTTTTACTCAACCAAGACTTTTAGTTATCAAGTCCTTTATCACTTGCCATCTGCCAGGCTGTTTGGCACTGCATGGTGTAAGTTAGGCATGGTGTTCCTGACTGATTTTCAAAGATAACTTGGTCAGATGAACAGCTTATGAGCTATGGTAGTTGTATCTAACCTAAATGAAAATGTATGTAAAGAAAGCTAGGATTTATAATTGGTTAATCCTATGGCATGTGCTGTGCAACACCTTATCAAAACACTCAAAACTGAGTCAGAGGAAGGTCACTCAGTGACCTTTCTGGTTTAAATCACATGGGTATCTATCTGTCAGGTACCAAAAAGTTTCAGGAACATCTTGGTGTTTTTCTGATTTTGTTGGATGTTGCTCCTGCTGTTTATTACAGAGTCACTCCATTATCTTATCTCATCTCCACTGGGCACTCTCCTATCTGCAAAGGAAACTTTCCAGCTCTGTTCTTGTGCTTCAGATGAACACTGAAGGCTGTGACTAAGATTTCTGACTGTTTTAGGATGATATGCTATTCTGTGTCTTTATCTTCTGTTATCCAAAGAAAGATGCTTATCTGGAGGTACGTAGACCCTGTGTGTTGGCTGCTCATCTGGAGCCATGCTTTCAAAATCCAGTCAGGCTGGGTCAGGTTCTGAGTTTGCCTCAACACAGATGCAAGTCAACTTTGGTTCAAATAGGGCATGAGGAAATGCAAGGCTAACATTTGCTTCATATTAGTCTTTTGACATTCCTTGCTCTCTTTATATTGAGCATGAGCTCATTTTGCAATTTTCTGGATAGATTTGTGCAGTTTGGCCAGAATATGATAAATGGCATCCTTAATACTGATTTGTAGTGTTATATGGACTCACTCATTTTCACCATGATTTATTTCTACTCATATTCATGAATGCAAGAGTTTCATCAGCAAGCTCTTTTTATTTTTTTTTTCTTTTTCCAATTTTCAGTTTGAGTCCTGTTGTGTGTTGTTGATAAACAACCTTCAAAAACCAGGTGAAGTTGCATCACACTCTTTGTTATCCTCCAGCTGTTTCATTAGGGATATTTCTGAGACTCTTTTGCTTAATTCCTAGAAGCTTTTCACTTGCCAGGCATCCTAGTGGCACTCTGAATTATCCCAAAGATGCTCTGAATAGAGCACTTAACTGAAGCCAATTACAGGATGAATTTGCTTAGGTATGTTAACCTGCCTGAGTATGTAGAGCAGACTGCCTTGTTTTGGTATCTTTCCATTATATAATCTAAAATCCTGCCAACCAAATTCCTTTTCCACTTAATACCTCTTTTATAAGCTAATGGCCTAATTTAGCTTTCCCTCTCCTTATGTTTTCAATTCCACATTCATGCTTGTTCCTTTTTCTATACTTTGTGACTATTTTTGACCTCAATTCAAAGGATCATCCAAAATTGTGTCAGCTCATCTGAAACCTCCAAGACCTGAAACTTCATGTTTCTATACTTAATCTGAAAATCCTTTACCTTGGCTGAATAGATAGTTTGCTATATAATTTAGAACAGAAGGGATGTAGTGTCTAAGTATTATTCTAATGCAAATAATCATAATTAACACTTTGCCCATCTCCAAAAGGAAGCCACTTGCCCTCCTGCCACAAAGAGTAGAAGCCATAGTGTGTATTTCCTGTGGCACATCAGATTGGCTTACAGCCACTCCAGAAATGGAAGCATTCCTCTTTAGCATCCTGCAGCACAGGCATGGGATTCTCTGCTGCTCTTTACCTGCTCTTCATAGATGGACACAAATGGTTCAATTTGGCCCACTTTCCCCCAAAATTAGCTTGTTCTGGGTATGGGAGCAGAATGGGTGTCATTCTGTAGAGAGACCAGGAACAAATCATGCCTCTGATCTCCTGGTATGGGGCAGGATCAGAGATTATGTTCTATTCCATGCCCTGGGTGAAGAACCCACAGCAGCAGGGACCAAAGTTCTAGAGGGAGACAATTAGTTCATATATGGCCATTCTTTCTGGCTGACACTGGTAATTAGATTATCCAAACTTCTTGCCATTGACTCCAGCCAAAAAGAGGGAAGTGGTGCCCTGAGCTTTGCATCAGAAGTGCTGGTTTAGCCTGGGATAGAGCTAACTTTCTTCACACTAGCTAATAACTGTGTTTTGGATTTGTGCTGCACACAGGGCTGGTAGCACAGGGATGTTTTCATTACTGCTGAGCAGGGCTTGCACTGTGTTTTCTGCTCCTCACACCACCCCAGTGTGGTGACTGGGGGTGCACAAGGAGTAGTCATGGGGTCAAGAGCACCATATTCCAGTCTGGGTCAGTATTACCATGTTTTGGGAGCATTTCCTTGTCCCTTTTCCAAGTGAACTCTTGGGCCCTATTATGTCCTTGGATCAGTGCATTAGTAGGAACAGCTCCACAAAACCAATTTTCTGAATTTGGTGGTAGTTTCTACAGGGCTCAAAGGTGACTTCAGGAATGTGTTTTGCTAGCACAAAAGGCAATTAAGTGCAGTCAGTTGGGAACTTTCTGGAGGGAGGTGGTCATTGGAAATGAAGCTGATGCAATTCTTGCATTCACTAAGCACAGCGAAAGATAAGAAGGAAATTGATTTTGTTTTCTGCCTTCTGTGTGGTTATGAAGAGGCAACCACAACACACACTATATGAAGCTGAGGAATAAAATTAAAAAAAAAAAATGTCCAAAGCAGTCCTCTGCAATGACTAAATTGTAAGAAGGATACCCTTCCTCCAGTTCAGTGTCCTTCCTTCCTACATCACCTTTGCTACAGCCTCCAGGAGTAAGGAATGTAATACTTGAGACATTGCAAAGAATTCTCCCATTTAGAAGACAAATTTATGAATTAGGGCACTTATTCTAGGCCTTGAAGAAACTGATTTTCTTTCATTGTGCTCTGCCCCAGGACCTTTGTGTGCCTCTGACTCAGTGACTTGGACATTTTTGGTGAGAAGGAATTCCTAACTCCCATTACCTGTAAAATGTATATTCTCAAATACCTCACTGGGCTGCCTGGAGACAACTGAGATCTGAAAGCACTCAAGGACATGTTTAGGTTCAGTTGCTGCAGGCTGGACACCTCAGTGCATGCAAGGCAGTTGCTGCAGGAAAATAGGGCTCAGAGAAGCCCCTGGACTAAGCCAGGGGACTGTGCAATAAGAAGAACAAAACAAAACAAAAAAACCCAAACAAACCCAAAAAATAAACAACAAAAAAAGAAACAAGGCACAATTGGTTGCCTATTTAATTTGTGGGTCTCACCAGAAGCAGTCCATGTTGACATCTCTCTCTGCAAAACAAGATCACAGTAGGACCTACACTGGTACAGGTGTCAATCTAAAGGTTGCAAAATACAAACACTAGATGCCTCAGAGAGATGGCCCAACTAGTATGTACACCCTGTTATGTCATGCTGTATTTTTCCTGGAAAAAAAGGGAGGACCCAAGCCATTGTCTACAAATTGGCAGTCAGATCACTCATTTGTATGATGCTATTACATCCAAAAGTTGCCCCACAAGTGGGCCTGGCCCAATGTTCTTGAACAAATTTATTAATTATGTCTGACAGGCTGTCTGTGTCTGGGGATGTTCAGTTATTAGTCAGAAAATTAAACTTACAGCTGTATCACCCCTGTGAAAAGAATACAGAAAAGTACATTTAAAGGAACCATAAAGAATACAGAAATCAATATTGCAGAGGTAAAGGCATGTTTACAAACACTCTGTTGTTGAGAAAATTTGGCTTTATTTTTTTTTTTTTTTTAAACTAGTTTCTTGTTGTGTGTTTAAGAATTTAATTAAACCAATTGAGTTGCCTTTGGTTTGGGATGATAAGACTGAAACCATAAAGGAAAGTATATGGGAGTTTTTTATATTATTACTCAATTTGTTCCTCCCCTCATTTGTAACTCCATGGGTCCCACCTTCCTCCCAGTGAACACAAGAGTAATCTCGCCCTGGAGTAGCCTCCAGCCTAGGGAAGACTCCAGCCACAGCTGCACTGGCTCCTTCCACTCCCTGTGCACAAGAGCTTCGGCTTTTGGGGGAATGAGGGGGATTCCAGTGACCCTAAGGAGCCTGACTCCTAGCAGGCTGAAAAACACTCTGTATCAGTACAGTTGATACACAGGAGGTTATTGTCTGCATGTTTGCCATCTGAGTTGCTGACACTACCTAATCCCACTGAAATCTCTTGGAGATACAGTGGGTTTCTAAAGCAGTGGGCAAAGCATGGTTGCTTCTGGTTAAACAGAAGAGGCCAATGTGTAGAGCTTTTACTGCCTCAATTTCCCAAGGAATTTCTAATGAGTCAGAGTTAACTCTAGTGTTTAAAAGTAAAATATGGTTATGGCTCTCAAATGCAAGCTACATTTAACAACCTTATATTGATTTTTTTTCCTGTGTAATTTTATTTCTGTGAACATTTCTGTTTTCTTAATTAGTAGCCTTTTAAAGAGAGATTTAACATCTTCATTATCAGAGGGTAACTTATGAAACAGCTGTATGGAGAGAAAGGGAGAGACAGAAAGGGTGAGGGAGGAAAAAAAAGCATTGGTGAAAGACTTTCTGTCTGTGCTTCAAGGGAATGTGTGTGTGCACATACACGTGCCTGCACAAGCACACAGACAAGCTGCCCCTGACGTTACAATTAAGACAAAATAGCAGTGGCAAGGCTGGTGACAAAACTCAGCAATTTCCAATTGCACAGTCACCCTGTAACGGGAAGAGCTGTTTACCCCATGTTCCTTATTAAACTGAAGTATTTTATTTAATGAGCATGACTCATGCAAGGTGTTCCCATAAATCATCAGCTGGTTTACAAACTCAATAACTAGGCTTCCTGCTATAACTAGGCTGTGCACACCTTAAATTATTAACACGCCAGGGCCTTAAGGCAGATCTTTGATGATGATGATATAAACACTGTGAGGACAAGGTGCTCTCTCAGCAAAAGATTATTGACTCTAATTACCATTTACCACAGGAAAAAGAAAAGAAAAGACAATAAAATATGAGGGAGAATTTAAATCTCAGATTTAATTTTATGAGGAGTTTTAAACTCCCAAACTTTTTGTTGTTGTTTTTGCTGCTGCTGTTGGCTGCTGCTGTTGCATGATACTCTATAGTTGGCTGATCTTGAAAGCATGACAGTTGTTAAGCAGAAAAGAAACAAAAAAATAAAACATGAGAGAATGTTCAGTTGATGCTATGTACATTCTTTGAAATGGATGGAAAAAGGCCAGAGGGAACAGAAAATGATAATACATTGGAAAGAATCCCAGCCTTAATTGTTTTCATGTATGTAATGTAATAAAAAGGTTAAAGCACTAATGTGCCTGACTACAGTCATTTGGTTTGAAAACCAGAACTGCAGGTCAGGCTTTAAAAAAAGGAACTGTATATACTATTATTATAAGCTTCAATTTTACCCAGCCCTCATTATAAGAATTCTGGAAGTAATGGCGTTGGGGTTGAAATGCACTTATTTCTGTCCAGGTGAAAGAGCAGAGCCAATCCCATGTACAGTGCACATTTAATTTTTGTGAGTGCAAGCTGCATTAAAGAGTAGCACAGTGAGGACACTGAAACCAGATTCAGCATAGCCACATCCTAAGTAACAAATGAAAATAAAACATGCCTTCCATTGCAAAGAGGAAATCACTTTCATTTTAAAGGCGTGTTTACAATGTTGTTGCATTTTCAACCTAATTTTTGAACCTGTGTTTTTATTAATGCAAACAGCAACTTCTTACATTTTTAATGATCTTTCCATGCTGTCAGATCCCAAAGGTACTTGGCAGATGGTACGACAAGGGCTCGCTTTATACCCGTTGCTGAAATAAACCATTTGAGGTTGAAATAAGGCTATCATCCTGCCTTATTATGATAATAGGATCATGTCTGTAGCTCTACAGGGAAGAATTTTCTCCTTCCCATCTCCAAGGCATCAAAATCTTCCCAATTCTTAATTTTTATTATTTTACCTGCTAGTTATTTTCGGGTGGAAACAACGGTGTCCCTAATTTCATTTCTTATCTGACAGTGCTTAGCAACTACTAATGAAGAGATTTTTGTGTACTGATTCTGTGACTTATACATGAGAGGGAAATTGAGGCCAAAATGTGCAAAAACAGAGGAGATATATTATTATTTCTCCTCAAATAGGGTTAGAGCTGTGATTAAATTTTCCTTTTAAAACTAGCACCTCCATCAGTACCAGTGGGTCGCAGCTGGAATGCTGGTTCAATATTAAGTCTTAGTGATATACACCATGTAGAGAGTCACTGCTACCATATTCTGCCAGATTAAAGCTTTCCTTGGAGGTCTTCTATCCAAGCTCTGATCAGTCCCACTCCTGCTTAACATGTGATATATGGCACAATCTGAAACAAAAGTTGCAAGCTACTGGCAGACAACATGAGTTTCACTGTGGAAAGCTTTAAAATACTGGTGCTGCTTCAATTGTCCTATCAAGAGGTGTTGCTGTGTGGAAATACACAAGACAGAGAGACAAGTGGCTGATGCATGATATCCAGCAATAGTGGATCCTTAGGATTATGTGTGCCATTTCATCTGGATGTTAGCATCCTACATTCATATCAGGACTGAGAATAATGCAGTGCTTTCACACTTTTTGAGGTTTTTTGTCCCAACAATGAATGGGAGATTTACATGAGCAACTCTAGTTAATATTACTGGCAGTTAGGAAAGCTACAGAGTGCACATTGTGTATAAAACATATAAAGGTAATAAGCTGTGCATGGACATGTATGTGTCAGAGAGAAGAAGTGAAAAGAGAAAGATAACTAAAAGTGTTCACATATAATAAAGAAAAAAACCCCAACATTTCTTTGTCCCCATAACTCCATTAACAAGGGATATGGTTAATTTTGATTATACAAGTCAGGAAATTCTGTGTTTCCATAGAAACCCCATCTTTGTTCCTCTTTGTGCATGTATTTCTGCCTTATCTTACCTTGTTTGCAGAACATAAAACAACTGTATGGCACAAGTGCTCTCTAGTAATAGAAATCAGAGCTCTTCCTTTGCACTGCCTCATGACCACATTGTGGGCTGAATATGCAACTCTGGTCTTATGTGTGACAGATACATTTCAACAGAGTTCCTACAGAGTGAAACTGCAAGGACAGAGCTGTGAATCTGGCCCTGCCCTTGTGTTTATGGTGTTGTTGTGTGATTTACCTCACATTGTGTCACCTTGCCCACTAATGCCATCTTGAGAAAGTTGCGAAGTGACAAGAACAAGTTCTGTGGTGTGCTGGAGGAGCTATGTCAATCAGAGACAAGAAATAACCAACTAATTATTGCCTGGCATGCACAGAAAACAGAGCTGGCCGCTGCCAGAGCTGCCAGACTTGCTGTAAGCACAGAGGCAGCCTGGTGAAAGCACAGAGAGGGAGTGAAGGTAGCAAGTTGAAGAAAAGTTGATTTCCAGGTGTGTTCTGGACCACTTGCATCAGCAATGTATTTACTCAAGAAAGGCTGAAAGAAGACTTGCTTGCAGCAGAGATCCCACCCAAGCCTGCACAGACAGCCACTAAGTTAATTTCTAAACTTCGTCTCTGCTTTAGCACTGTCCCCTTCCTGCTGCTGGGGTGACCTGCCACATATTGACTTGGTTTTGTGTTCATGGCTGATACCATGACAGCTCTGGTTGGAGGGGGAAGAAGGCACCATTTGCTCATGTTCAGGAAATTGTCTCCTTTCCAAACCTCTCTATATAAACACACACCTGCCAACTCTTCCCCCAAACCTGACCTCTGAGAGATGCAGCAACACCTTCAAAAGGAAAATTTATTCATGATCTCAAACCAATGGATAAGGAAAGGTGTGCAGTTTCATTCTGTCGCATTTTTCCCCAAAAATCCATGTTGAAACCTTAATCCCTCCTGTTTTGGAGAAAGCCATTTGCAGGCAGCCAGAAGAACTGAGGCCAGGGGTGAGAAGCCCTTCAGAGGTCTGATGGCCAGGCTGCATCATGTACAGGAGGTGAGACAAGTTCTGAGGGGCTTGCTTTGGGTGAGATGAGAGTTTGAGATGGAAAGATTTGAGAACTTCAGTTCAAATTTGGAGTCCTGTGTTTCGTGGCAAGGCTGACCAGCCTTCATCACCTTTCATGTCTGTAAGTTGTGTGGATTGGCTTGATTGCAGTGAATGGATGCTCACACCTAATGTGCAACTGCTTCTGTGGGAGTCTAACCATAGCTTTGACTTCTTCTTTTGGAAACCTCAGAAATGGTCACAGCCATACCAGAGAGGAAAAGCAGCATAAAGACAGGTGGTGCTGGAGGCAGAAGAAATGTCATTACCGTGAAAAGCAGATTAAGTGAGGCAGTGGTGGAGATAAATCTCTCATTTCCATTTTTGCATACAGATGTGCTCCAGCATTGGCTGCCTTATCTACAATTGGCTGTCACTAGTTTACAATCTATAACACAGATTTATTCTTGGGTTCTATGTTTTTCTTTATGTGGAGCATTGTTTCTCCATAGCAGACTGTCTACAAGAGCATGGCTGTTGTTTGAAGGTATTGAAATTTTGCAGCACTGGAAGGCCTGGTAGGTACCATCCAGCAGAGCACCTGGGACTGTCATTTAACCACAGGACTGGTGGTGGCTCCCAGCTTACCTTGAAAGGCACTCACCATTGTCCTGAGAGAGAGGAGAGGGGATGTGGAGACAAGCCCAGGTACGTCTGCAGGCATAGCAATAAATGGTGGATGAGCAATTAAGTCTGCCTACTATCTTTAATGATTCCAGGAAGAATGCCTCTCTTTTGGTGGAGTGAAAAAGGACACACCTTTCCACATGGAGATCAATAGGCTCAGCATGAGCAGTGAGACACCCTGAGCTTCCAAATATTCCAAAACTGAGAGCCACCTGGACTTAGGACCACTGATTCACCTCTCAATCCAAACTGCTCTCAGGTTTGCATTCTAGTTCTTCCATTAAACATGTGTAATAAACACTGACACAACTTGCCATGCAAGAATGTATTGGAAAGTAACAATTTTAACTGCTACACTCACTTTTCCTGTCCATGTATTTAAATACAGTAGTATTTTTTTAAGCTGAATGGAAAAAGGGAAAGGGACGAATTAGGCATCCTGGGCAACTTGTACACCACCACTCTGTGTGTGGGAATGATATGGAAATTTTAATCTCTTCTACTAGTTTGTTGCTGCTCTGGGAGGTAGCAACAACAACAAAAAACCTGCCTATAAGTACTTGTTGAAATAATGGCCGCATCAAACCAGATGTTGGCCAGATGAGCAGTCTTTTTGTTTGTGTTCATGTTCCCCTTGCTAATATTTGATTTCTGTGCAAAAATTAAACCTCACTTAGTGCCTGCCTACAAGCTGGCAAGCCTCCAGATTATTAGGACATTTTAACACACATTTTAAACAAAAAATCAAAAACATTTGCTGTAATTTTTTTTTTTTTTTTTAATGGCTACTTAAGCAAACAACAAAAAATTCAGGGGGCCAATCTTGATTCAGTTGGCTCATATGGGATGTTTTACTGAGCAGAAAATGTATGTTGTACTTAGATGTGTCATGTAAAGTTAAGGATGTGGGATCCTGCTCCCCCTTGAATCAGGTGCTAAGGCAACACAGAACACTGTTGTCTTGCTACCAATCTCATCCATTAAGTGGCTTTCAGCAAAGCATGCCAAGCAATAAACTAGTCATGGTAAACCTGTCTTTTTAGCTCTTGCCAGAGAAACCTGATTCCTACACAGTAGCACAGAAAACATTTTTATGATGAAGATTTCACAAGTCAAAATACCACTGTTTTTGTGACTCTTGATATCCCAAGGGTAAAAAGATTGAATGAGTCATTGAGTTCCTGAAAAATTCAGGAAAAATTCATGTGGGTTTAAGTAGTTCACAAAACAAGCCTTTCCCTCTGTCACAACTCTTTCCCATTATGAGAAGCTCAGAGCCCTTCTCTGACAGTAAAGCTGCTGCTTCTGGGGGATGAACTTAGCAAACATGATGAAGCATCTCCTGCTGTCCTTCAAGGCTTTATGCTGGATGTGTCTCAGGATGTGTCTCAGAACAAACAGGGAAAATTTGTCCAAGATAATACACCCCTACAAGAATGTTCTGGATGGCATAGTTACCTGTTGGTGGAACATGGGGTTCTGAATCACTAAATGTATTTATATGAGAATGACTGGGTCAAACTCAGTGGAGTCAATGGTTTAACATTGGTGCATGGCCTTTAGGAGATAATCTTGAGACTCTGGGATCTGATTTCTTCCAAATAGTAAAGAACCTTCTGTTCTAATTATGGTGAATGGAACCTCTGATGCTTTCGTCTTACTGGAAATTAGACACTTCGTGTCTCAAACAAAACACCGGAACAAAAATTTCCTAAAACCCTAAAGCTCTAAAGCATCTTCTGTTCTTCTGAACATTTTGACTTCAAAATAATTGTTTGGTCCAAACCAAAGCCTACACTAGGAAATTCTTAAATGCTGTGAGAGGTTGCATTTTATCCTATTCAAATGAAGAATTGATCTAGCTTCTTAACATCATGTTGAACTATTCAACAGTGACATTCTACCACCCATTCAGCAGACCTGTTGAGTGTTCACATCCCAGAGTAAACTGCCCTTTATTCTTCATGGCTTGGGATGATCTGGTGAGATCCCATCAAGTCTTGAGGCTGGCTCAACTGCATGTTTATCTGAAAGCTCACAAATTCTGGCTGCGGCCATTCTCCCTTCCACAAGTCCCTTCAGTACCAAGTGAAGTGTTCAAGTGATATCTGGAATGCTTAATGCAACTACTAGACTCACACCTGTATGTTGTCATGCTACTATTCCAAACAACAAAATTTCTGGATTAATCCACTCTTTGTGAAAACCAGTCCTTCTCCATGGTCTCACTATATGCTAAATCGTTGCTCCTTAAGGGTTTTGTTTGTAAAGTGGCACAGATTTAATATAGCATGTGTTTTATTTTGAGCAGACTCTACATTATAATGCAGCAATGTAATAGAACTCTTCTGGTTGACAAACGCTCTGGTGTAAATGATTTAATTTACTAGCTGAAGCATGAGTCTACATATTATTGTACTGATCAGTCATTGCATACTAAAATCACTCATCCTTAATGTAATGATTTGGTATCCCTACAGAGAATTTGAGTCATCAGAAAGTCATTAGATACAGTAAAAAATGAAAATTACTATTACACAGCAGTAAACACTATTAACTGTTAGTTAAAACAGCATTTAATTTAGCAATGCAACAGTTTACAAATTTCTGCAGTTTACTTAGTTCTCATATAATTGTGACTACAAAGCTAATGCTTCCAGTGCCAATAGCATGACACAAATATGGGGTGGGAGACTATGATCAAGTATTCCAGCTCAAAGGAGAGCAACTACACATCATTACAGAGCAACATGTTAATTTTTATCTTGGTGGTTCAGTCATATGATGCAGAATCCATGACTGATTGTAGAGAAGGCAGGAAAGAACTGTACAACTCTGTAAGGCACCCAGGCATGGGACTGTCACTCAGCAGTGGGGATGGTGTGATATCTGTTCTCCTGTGACAAATGGGAATTTTGCAAAGAAGTGGAGACAAAAGTAGAACACAGCAGAGTTCAGAGCTCTGTTGTGGCTTTCAAGCTTCAGGAGTGCAGTGGCTGAGCGCCTTGAGTGGATGGTGGGATTGGTGCAATGCTGGAAACCTGATGGATGCTTCCCTAGCAATGAACACTCTTTGAAAATATCATAGGTTTTTTATGCTTGCATAATTGAGGTGCAGTTTCTACAGGAAAACAACATTTGTGCTTCTTCAGGTTCTGTCATTTTGTGCCTGACAAACTGGTGAGATGTCACACCTCCACCAAGAGGCAATGGAGCTGCTGCAAGGGAACACGTGGCTCAGGGGTGACTCCCACTTCACTGCCTGATTTTGCAGCTGAAGATCCAATCCAGAGGGTTTCCACTGTGCCCATTCAGCCAGCATGTAGCTGTCTTACTCAAGCAAATAGGAATCCCAAGATTTCTAGAGCTAGAGCTGTCCCAAGTCTTCAAGCAATTTTTTAAATCTCTTGTTATTATTATTTAGTGAAGGTACTTTCCCCTGGTACAGCTAGGCCTATTTCACATTTGGATTGAAGTGGCAATTAAGGTGCATTTATAGCCTGTGCAAAATCACAGCTTTTACTGGCAAGGTGTCCTCTTGCAGGCAAGGCCCACAATAAGGGTATCCCTTTCCTCCTCTTTCTCTTTTTTTCTTTTCTTTTTCTTTTTCTTTTTCTTTTTCTTTTTCTTTTTCTTTTTCTTTTTCTTTTTCTTTTTCTTTTTCTTTTTCTTTTTCTTTTTCTTTTTCTTTTTCTTTTTCTTTTTCTTTTTCTTTTTCTTTTTCTTTCCTTTTCCTTTTTTCCTTTTCCTTTTTCTTTTTTCTTTTTTCTTTTCATACCTGAAACTTGTGGCAAACCTTTGAGTAGAAACTGTATCTCCCAAGTCCAGGATTGGCTCCTTATGCACAAGGTTGTGGTTCCTTTCATGTTGTTTTCCTTTTGTTATACAGTGTTGTATAAATGTTGGAGACCAGTTTAATTTCTTCCAACCATAATCCACACAAGTTGCATAATGGACTGTTTTCTGCTGTCCTGTAACCCAGCTGAAGTGGCTGGACTAACATCAGGGGTGAATCTGATCCTTCACTTTGTGTATGGATGTATATTCTTTGTGGGCTCTTTGTATCCAAAAGCCTGGAAAGTATTGATTTTGCAGAGTATCAAATGTATGTGCCTAGACTACACTGATAAGATAGAATTGTGGGATTTCTCTCATTTTCATATGTTTGAATGAAGAATTGGCTGGAGGGACATTTTTTGCTGGTATCATATGAATGTCTGCTGATACTTTCCAGTTAGCAATAATTACATTACATCTGCTGTGTACAGAACAGGAAACAAATTCTTCTTGTGAAGCTACAGTACATGGATACAGATTTTGAGTTTTGTGCTGTTACATTTACTAACCACATAATTGCATATTTAGTTCTATTACACCAGAACCTGAAATGTTATGGTTCAGGGTATAATTACAGCATTTACTCTGGAAGAAAGCCTCAAGATACAATATAAATAATAGGATTGCAGATTCATAGAAATTAGAGATGGAAAAAGAGCCTATTAGGTCATCTGCAACCCAGTGAGAAAAATTATAAACAGTTTGCTGGAGTGCATCTTATCACAGGCACTGATTGCCCTTTTTATCTCCTTGTGTTAGAATTCCCCCAGAAGCCTGCAGAAGAGCTGCTTGGTGGTGTGGGAGAGGGACTGTGAACCTGTGACTCTGCACAAGCTGTGTAGGATAGCTGGCATAAGCACACCTTTTCCCCCAGCAGTGCAAAGTCTGCACAGAAGTCCATGTAAAGCTTTCCTCTTTTCACAACAGTTGTTGAATCTAGGGGCTGCACTGGTCACTGGCAGACATAGGGATGAGAGCTGCTCTGTGTCCTCTCTGAGCAGGACTTGTGCTAAAGTTTCTGCTACCCAAATCATTCATTTAGCCCTTGATTCAGACCCTGATCTTTTCTTTTGTAGTTATTTAATTGGAATGTAACTAGCAATTAAAAAGTTGCCATAAATATTAAGAATAACTCTTATCTGAAATAGTTATCTATCTATCTATCTATCTATCTATCTATCTATCTATCTATCTATCTATCTATCTATCTATCTATCTTTAGCCCTTTTTTCCTCCATAATGGACAGCAGCCTTCTAAGAAATAACAGAGCTGAAGAGATGGCCATGAACTGATCCAGAACTTATCCAGGTTCCTTCTTAGTTTGGTACCCCTTGTCATCATCACTCTGTTCTCCCCTTGTAGGCACAGCTCCCTTCATCCCATGTTTTCTCACTTAACTGGTTTTCTTCTTTCTTCTCCCTCTTTTCACTTGTCACTCTTTAAGAAGTTTGTTCTCCTTTTTCTTCCTTCTCCTCACTTACGTGTACGTGTTCAAGGAGAAATTGTGTCAGTAAAAACCCAGATACTGAACATACTCACCCTTGGCACATTTGGAGAAGAAACAGTAATTGGAGCTTTATGGCTTCAGCCCATTTGCCTTTGTTCTTACCACAGGTACATGAGACAGAAGGTACTGCCACTGTGCCTCCACAGCATCCATACCTGTCTCTAGACAGGCCTCCAGGGACTTGTTTTTCAGCTCCATGCCGTTTCCATTAGCTCATGTGCTGGTTGTGGGTTCCTTGCTTACTCTCTCCCCCTCTGTGTGTGAACCCTGGAGGGCTCTGAGGCACCTGACATTGTGGAAATGAGTCCTGCCATGACAAAGCACCAGGGCCATGCCTTGGGGAAACAAATCCTTTCCCTGTGACAAAACCAGCAGTTTTGGGGCTCTCATGGCACCCCCATACCCACCTCTGCAGACTGGGTTGTTGGTGGGCCCATGATGATGCCACTCCCTCTTCATCATCCCAGGGGCTCAGACCTGACCTCCTGCACAGCTTATGACTCCATTCACTTTGGATCTCTGCTGGGGATCTGGCCCTTTCTTATTCGGGTCCTGAACCAGCAGCACAGCATTCCTGCAGAGTGACTGCAGTGATGAGGCAATTAATTACAAAGCTGACTTAACCATGTGCTCAGGTTTGAACAAGTTTGCATCACTAACATTCCCCATGTAATTGCTTTTAAAGGAGCAGAAGGAGCTGTGTAGCAAAAACCATCCAGGTACATGTGGCTTTTCAAAAGGCAAAGGTGGCAGGAAATGCAGAGAGCAAGGACTTGCTTCCCCATGATCAGGGCAGTGCAGGAGAGATTTCATGGTTTGTGTTCAATGTCAGAAGTTGTACTGGGAGCTGGTGAGCTGATTCTGCAGAGGTCCTGTATGACATACCAGGATGATCCCTCTCAAAATCCCAGCAGACCTGGTATCATACTAATAGCTGAGAATAATTTCAAGATGCTTTGGGAAGGCTGCTGCTTCCTGATGCCTTCCAGCACAAAGAGCCAGATGAGTGTGACTCTCAAGAGCTCCATGGAGTCAAGAATCACCACCAGTAATCACGGATGACTGCATGCAAACGTGGAGACATACAGGTGCCCTTCACCTGTTGCAGCTTTAATGTTAATGACCTGTTTGCTGTCAAAAATAGTTTAGACTGAAGTGTGTGTGTGATTGAGTCAGTTAACAATGATCTTTTACAAAAAAGAAGCAGGAGCAAAACGTACTAGCAAATAAAAAGGCATTTGGAGGCACAGGAAGCATAGGAAATTTCTGCTGCTATCCTTTGGATTTTCTAACTTCTGCTGGAAGTTCATCTTTGATTAGCGTTCCCTATGGAGCCTTTTCAACAGTGACTAAGTCCTCTTCAGCCTGCAAATTTGATGACTTCACTGTGGTGTCCATATCTGAACAAAGCTGGGCCCCCATAAGAAGGAGAAAAAAAATTTAATTTGTGCCAACATCTGCCCTAGTGGTTTTCAGAGGTGGACTGAAGAGAGTTGTTCCAGATACGCAAACCTAACAAAGAGCAGGTTAGGTCCATGCCACCCATTAAGATTAGAATGTACAGCAGCTCTGATTTCAGGCTGTGTTTTTATTTAAACCCTATCTGTAGATGTATCTAATAAACACTACTGGAAAGTAATTTACATTCTAAAATCTATTAATTTAATCATAGTCATTATAAAAGCCAGCCGATAAATAGCAAGTAAAGCAAGCAAAGTGAAACAACAAAATGAGATAACCAATCTAACTTAAATAATGACAAGCTGCAATCTAGAACAAAAAAATCACACAAGTTAACACTTTAACAGCATTTGCATCCCATCTTTCATAGCTGGTGTGACGAAAGTGTGGGATGAGTAAAAACAAGTCCTTACGGGCAAAACTCAACCACGCATGGAAAGCCTGGATAAAATCTTCCCCATCATTGCAGTCCTATGGAAGGAGGAACTAGAAGAGGCACTGGGTAGAAAATGTGTGTTTCTCCAACCATGGGGCCTGGGAATGAGTCCAGACACAATGTGCCAAGACCTTGATATGGAGAATGCTGTTGATGCAGTCCATGAGACTGAAAGAGCCGAAGTTCCAAGGCTTTGGACCCTGCCCATGGGGAAGAACATCTCTGCAGTGCTTTCAAACTCAGATGTAAGCTGGGAGATTTCACCCCAGAGGAAGGAAAACCTGATGCTTGGGGCAGAGAATGAGATATTAGCAAATCCAGATTTTGTTTCTTTCACTGCTTGAGTATCTTTCTGATGACAATTGCCACAAGCTTTTTCTAGAGCTGCAGAGGTAGTGGTTTTGGTGCTACCACTCCAAAGGTGACTGCTACCACACAACAAAGGCAGCAGCATGGATAGTGACTGGGTACTCTGACCTCATTTGAAGAAACTCTGATGGTGGAGTGCCTTGAATGAAGAATGACAAGATTTTATAATTAGCACTTACGTATATTTAAATATCGTACCTTTCAAGCACACCAGATTGCTGATGTCTGCTGCTTGCTCCAGCCCTGTTTCCCAAAGCAATGGTGACCCCTTTGGCCTCTGAAGGCAACTCCACACTCTTCAGCAGCAGAGTCAGCTCCACATGTCACTGACATGGTACAGTCAGTCCATAGTGCCTCCAGTGATGGTTGAGGAGCAGACTTTGCTCCCAAGGGTTGTACAGCCCTTGCACTTCTTTCCAGAGCTGTAGCTGTGCCTATGATTTAAAGAATTTCTCCTTATTATTTCCCTCTGAGTCTCTCAGTCTTCTGTTTCCCAAAATCAAGCAAGTCATGAGTGCTATGACTCCTCCCCAAGGGAGGAGATTTATTGTTTTGGTGAGAACCACCCTCTGGCCAAGCACTTTCATAGGTCAGTTTCTGAGTGGTGAAGCCTATAAATAAATGAATATAGAGATTTGATGATGCCTCTGGGAAATTTTACATCAACACATTTGGGTAAAGGCAGCTCCAGGCCCAGGCCTCTCCCATTCCTTTTATTTTTAGAGACTTATTCACAAGAACAGAAGACTTCTTTCTTGGGGCCATATTTTTTTAAAGTGGTCCTATCTCTGCATCCAAGTGTGAGACTATCATAATAATAATAACAACAGCAATAACAACAACAACAACAGCTAATGATGATGATAAGTGTAATACCTTTCACTTACGTGTTTCTCATTGCTATGATTTGCATTACATCAGAAATGTACAATAGGGGCTCCCTGCCAAGCAGATAACCAGTGTTGACCTGAAGAAGCTATGCTCCAAGACATAAGCAAGCTCCAAATAAAAATACACATGCAAAATTATATACACTCACATATATGGCCTCAATCTGATTCATCCAAAGAGATGAAAGCAGTTGGCAAACAGCAATTAACTCATTTTCATGCAACAGATAAGCATCATCTTTCTATCTGATGGATGAGCAAGACAAGTTAAATGACTTGCCCAAGGTTACACAATGCATCAGGGCAGAGCTTGGAAGCAGTATAAAGAAGTCTTCATCCCCTGATCTAACTCTCCTCTTTTTGACTTTCATCTGAATTTTCAGTGTACAGAGGAACAGACTTTCAGAAATGTGCACACACGTACACGTAGACTTGTGAACCTGGAAGATAAAAAGACATTAAGGCTGGGCTCTAACTGCATCTGGTTAGCAAACTCCCCTTGAAGACCTGTATGTTCTCCACAGCCTTTTAGCTTGCATAGTTTAAAGGGCTGCAGCCAATTAGCATTTGATTTTGAGTAACAAATTTTCTTTTCCAACATAAATTAGATCTGTGCCTCTCTTGATGTTATAACTTTCAGTTTTAATGTCACTGAATTTTGGCTTTGGTTAAAGAAGAAGCAAGAGTTGCTGGACAACTGCAAAAGGATGCTTTTCTTAATAGCAGAGAGATTGCAACCATTTAAGCTTCCTTTTTGTTCTTCTTTCTTTTTTTTTGGTGTCTACCTGAGAGAAAAGCACTTACTGTTAATCTCACAGCAGTAAATTACAGATAATTCACTCACTTCCATAATGTTTTCTACTCAAAGATCTTTAGAAATATTATGCACTAATTCAGCACTGCTGTAAAGGTATATGGGGCTTCCCCACATTTTAGAGAGGAAGAAATTATTGAAAGTAATTTGAAGGGATGCTTGTTAGCAACTATGCTGTGTGGATGGTCTGGGCAGGTGTAAAGATCCAGGCATATAAATGCAATAGTCCACTTCCAGAGACAAATTTTAATGTGCAATCAGGAAAACTTCTGTGCCCAATAACTATGAAATTTAATATCACACAAGTAAGTGACTTACCCAAGATCTCAAAGGAAATCTGTGGCAGAATCAGGAAAGTGTCCCGCTCTTGTTCTTAAGCCACAAACCCACTTTTCCCTTTGAACCTCCAATCAGTCTTTTCTTTGATTTAAGGTTGACTGAGATGAGCTGATTAAGTTTCCATGTATCATCTGGAAGCTTCAGAACAGGCTTGTTTTGCTAGACATTCCCATCAGCCCCCATAGTTTCAGGCCTTTTGATTATAAAATGCTTTTTACGTTAGTCTTCATGGAAACTCCCTTTTTCTTTTGTTTTAATCATTTACAAGCTGGAGCTTTGCCAATTTATGTAACATGGTCTCATCCTACTCATTATTTCATCATACTCCTGCCAGATCTTTATTAAATGTATTTCTCCCCCCGCTTTAGTAAAAAAGGGATGGGTGCCTGGGAACCTGGATATGCAAAATGAGTGGGAATTCAGATTTTTTTTTCTTCCTCTGTGTTTTTCACTCTCTTTTGTTCCAGACTCAGAAATATCAGTGAGAAAGGTTATCTTCCCCAACTGTGGGAGAGAAGTGCCTGTCAAGTTTAGATGGGTTATTAGTGAGGGGTGGGATTCTTACTCTCTCCAAACTCCCACTAAGAGGGAGACAAGCCACAAACTTTGAAGTTTTATTCATGGTTGTAGCACAAAAAAAAAAAAAAAACCCCAGTAAATTTTCTCTATGTGTCAATGAAGCAGGTTTCTAGCCTTCCTAAATACCTTTCAAGCCTTTTGTACTTGCAGTTCAGGAACACTTGGGTTTCCTATCACCTTTTATTGCTTTGGTACTTTCCTCCCCATGTCATCTGTTATTTTTAAGGCGTATGCCTCGCTAATGGAAAAAGCTGTACCACTCTCTGGGAGTTTTCACCACCCACGTTCAGCTCTCTGGAAGCTGTGAGCACATCTATAAGGTGACACTGAGAACTATGGCCCAGCCATCTCTGAGGGACATAGAGGTGCTTTTGGCTTGGCTGGACAGTTCAGGGAACATGGGCACTGGAAATCTCTGAATCCTGCTGGTGAAGCTTGGCTACAGTGCTTGTCCATTTACAGAGGGTTGTTTGAGGACTCTTCCTGCCTTATAAAGATTAATCTTGTGACGAAGTACTCACAAGAGGTTGGTCCAGGGGCTTGATTAAGCCCCCTGTTTTCTTTTTCTCTTTTTTAATTTTCAGACTCAAACAAAGCCATTGAGTGATTCCATACTCTATGTAGCAACCCCAGGACCAGGCAACTTCTTGGTAACCACATTTTTTAGTAGATCATACTCAATCCAATCTGTCACTCTCTGCTGTGGCCTTTGTCCATGAGAGGATTTCCCCCCACTGTGTTTGCCTCCCATGGGCACAGACTGTTTTGCTTTTTCCCAGGATGAGAAATTTCTGATATATTTTGCATATATGTTGAACCATGAGCTTTTTTACAGTTACACAAACTTGTGGTTTCCTAGGAGTGCAAGGTTCTCCTCACCCCCAGTGGTTTTCCTAACTTTTATGGGTGATAATTATCAGCTTTTCGTGGTTTAAAGAGAGCAGGAGCTCCTATTATTTAAACTTTCTGTTGTGCTGAAAATGCTGTAACAAGCACCTTGCACAAACACTTTCCCCCCTCAGCTGGATGGACCCTATTTTAATGTCCTGAAGGGGACGTGACACCACAGAATCCAACCATGCCTAGTGTGGGTGTGGGCTGCACACTGCAGCAGATCTCCTTCTTGCAAAGCATGCTTTGTGTAGGTTCAATCACACATGATGTTGTGTGGGTGTCACTGGAAATGTGCTGTTATCTGAGAGGAGGACTCTGGGTCAGTGTCCCAGGGGGAATTCTCCTCAGGACCTCTGCCCCTCCCAGCACTCACTGGTGGCTTATTTCAGGGCATTTCAAGTACAAGCACCACTGCTCTTCTGATGTACTTTCATGAGCCTTGGGGGTAAGTCATCCCAGGCAGGGATGATTTAGCAGAATGCCTTTGAGAAGGTGATCTTCAGCAGAGACAGGGAAATCACCCTAAACCTCTCACAGAGGTGGTGGCAGACCTTTTAATGCAGCTCTCAAGAGCTTCTCCCTCCTCTCCAGCACAGCCTCGGGCAGGACTGGGGGATGCACTTCAGGACTCTGCAGCCCACACCACAAAAAGCACTTATAAAAGTGGTATAAAGTGTACTGTGTGCTAGAGGTAACTGCTTGTCACTGCCAATGGAAAACATCAAAACCAGATGCTTGAGCTGTATTGGGGAGAACTGGGCAGGTTCATGTTTAGTCTGAACAACAGGAAGGCAGTGTGGGGACTGTGCCAAAAAACCACAAATATGTGCTCTCCTCCTGATAGAGATGGGTATGGAGCCATCTCCCAGGTCTGTGGCTCCAATGGAGTGATCACTGGAGGCAGAAAATGGTGCAAGGAGGCCAGTGGAAGCTGGGAACAAAACTTCAAATAAAATAAAAATGGGAAACTTATAGGTCTGGAATGAAACTTGGGTCGATTGGCTGCGGAGGGGGGAATTAACGAGAGCCCCACTGTGGTCAGAAAGTGTGCTGAAATTGCAGTTAAACTGCTATCATGTCAGACTTGGCCTCTGGCTCAGTTCAGAAGCACCTTGAGAAACAGCAAAATACATTGGGATAGCAAAGGTACCATTGCTCTTTCCCAGCTTTGCTTTCACTTGCCTTCTACTTGTCTCTTTGGTAATTCCTGAATTTTGCTCCAATTTTTTCTTAATTCATTGAATTAATGGTGTGTAAATTATGAATTTCTGAGGCTATGCAACAAGGAAGCAACTTTTTCAGGAGCTACTGTTATTGCAGGGTTATTTTTTGGCCTGGGCTTGATAGTAGTATTGTTTGTGGCTTTTAACCTGGCAAATAGGAACCCCAATATAGAACTATGTGATGAAAATACCTTTCAACAATCTCACTGTCTGGGAGGGAAGGAACTTCAAGATTGGCCACATGGTTTATGTTTCCAAAGATGACTTTTATCTTTTGGTGCTCAGCTTTTGGATGCTGATTTTGCAGACCAGCTCTTTGTCAGTTACTGAGCAACCACGAGAATCACGGAATTTCTATCAGGATGCAGAGTGTGCTGTCCCAGTACAAGCACAGTCCATTTTATTAAACGGCCTCTAAATAAAAATATTTCATGAGATGTGAGTATTTAAGTCTATATAACTTCTCTAAGCTGATGTTGAGAGCCAGTTTTCCTTCCTCATGTGGTCTCACAAGCAGCTGGCAAGCAGCTCTAGGAGAGGGACAGTGAGTGGGACAGTCCAACTTGGGGTTTTTAGGGACAACAAGGAAAGGGGATCATGGAGAAGCATGGACAGCCCAGTGCATGGGTAAAAGAGCAGCAGTGGCATGGACACAGCTGGCAGCAGGGGGTTTTCCCAGGCCAAGCCTGCATCTGCCCGTTCATCAAACTGCATCACATTTCTCCCAGCACAGCCTTTGGGGAGAATTGGCTATTGGAATGGGGGCACGTGTCAAAGAGAGACCCCAGTACCACAGAGCTTGGTATGTTTTAGCTGCAGACCCATCCCAAAGCCCCAGCTCTGGATTGTCCCTTCCCCTTTGCCATTGCATTCCAAACCCCACAATCTCAGTTCAGGCCTGGTGCTTCCCTTTTGGCAAGCGTTAGAGTGCAAAAAACCATCTTGTAATTTTCCTGGTAACATCTTTGTTGCAGAGTGGGGCTCTGGAGCTGGTAGCCCTGTTTCAGGAGGCTGCAGCTCAAGCTGGAGCTGTTGGTTACGCCGTGCAGAGCTCACACAGACCAGCATGGCAGCTGGCGCTGGGACACATGGACACATTACAGCCCGAATGCCAAAAAGACGAGGGGGAAAAAAAATCTATTTAAGCAATTTTTCCCTCTCTATAGGAACTTAGCCTGTCAGCAGCATAAACACTTGCAATCATGCACTTCCTAGGATGCATGTGCTATCGAAAAGGGAGGTGTTAATTGCTGTGCTAATTACAACATGATTGCTTTGCACTTGTTTTGCACTTGCAGGTGATTAAATTTTTAACGAAGCATATTACTTGGCACCGTTAGCATAGTTAACACATTTCTCTCTCCCTCTCTTCCTCTCCCCCTCCCTTTCCCATGCCTTGGGAGAAGTCCTGCGCTGCAGACCCTTGGCTGGCTGCGATGTGCTGTTTGGGCTGCGGTGTTGGTGCCACCCCGGCTCCTGCTCCAGCCTCTCAGCATCACTCTCAGCGTGACGGCGCCGGCCAGATGCGAACGCAGAACCCACCGAGGTATTAGCTAAAAATTAGGCGAGGCTGCCGATGCCAATCTCACAGATTTCATTTAAAAGCCGTGCCAGCTCCAGCCAGTCAGGCGGCGGCGGCGGAGGGTGTGCGGGAAGGTGGGGAATGACAGCGAGTTCCCCGTGATTTATTTCTGCTCCGGCGAGCGGGCTCCCAGCTGAACCAGAGCAGGGGAACTTGCATCTGTTCCACGGGCAGGCTCGCATCTCGCCAATAAGGCGGCAATTACACGGCCCGGCGAGGCTGCGTGACCGCAGCAAGGATGGGCGAACCAGCCCATCGGATTTACTGATGGGTATCCTTGGCTTTGCCTTCCCGGCTGCTGGATTTGCAAGGTCCCTGCAAACTTGTTGGTTCTGATGGGTTTGAGCTAATCGATCCCAAATGAACGATAGGATACCATCTTTTTTCTGGTTGGTGTTGTCCAGCCTGGAGTATTGCTTTCGAATTGCTCAGCTCTGGGGGCTTTTGCCTTTGGAGACTGTCTGGTCTATTTTTTATTTTTGAAACTTTCTGAGGCTCTTGGGGTCAGGCTGCATGAATGGACTGGATAGTTGTTAGTATTATACATAAAAAAGGGGTGCAATCCAGTCCTGAAAAGTGTTCCCCACAAAAGGCCAAAAGCACCTCCAGCCTCTGTTCATGATATAGGTAAAAGGAGAGAAACTGGGTGGACAGTGAGAAATATTGGGAAGGTTAGAAAAGACAACCTCAGCCAGCTTTTTAAATTTCATGACTGAGAGCCACTCAATGAGGAAGCAGAAGAGGAAAAAAGAATATTTGAAACTGATAAGGAAATAGTTTTAGATAACACCTAATTAACTCTGGGAACTTACAAAACACCACTGAGTCCAAAAGATTAACAGGATTCAAAACAGACTAGGTAGGCATTTTATGGATAAGAAGAATTGCATGAGACAAGATTAGAAAATCTACAAGGGATGCAAACTCTCATGCTTCATTGCATTGGGAAACAGCTAACTGGAGAGAAGCAGGAAAGTACTTTCCCATGGGCAGATCATCCCATGATGTTTCATAGGGAGTTTCTTACACTGTCCTATGAGGCAGAAGGTCTGGGTTGCTGGCAGGAATGGGCATTGAAAGTGGCAGAGCAATGCCTTGATCCAGCATCCAGCCATTCCTTTGTTCCCCTGCAGCACTGCTCTGCATCCAGGCTAGTCCAGGAATAACTTTTAAAACAGAAAGGAAGAAACCAAAGAGCTTACAAGGAAGAATTCTTGAATTCTCTGGACATAAATCCTTGCTTCTTGTGCATGCACACCCCCAGTGAATTAATAGGAACAAAGGGAAAAAGTTGCTGCTGGGATTGTTTACATAATATGAATTAAAAAGCACCTGGGAACATCTTCAGCACAAATTAGCTGAATTTATTTTGACTAAATATTTGTGAACCATTTTTAGCAGCATGTGCTGAATTTTACTGTGTCACAGGCCCACATGAGCATACTTTGATGAGGAGTGAAATCCTGAAGGATTTGGGACAACAGGTCTGGTCCCTGGGGAGCCAGGAAATAAGACTGAGGTTTAGTACCCACATAAGGCAGATACTCTGTGCCCTGCAGATTATTTGTTCTTAGCATTAAGTGTTAAAATAAAGTCTGGACTTGTATAAATTGCTGTGAGGTGTGACCCTCGCCACACTGTCATGACATGGCAAGTTCAGTCTAGAAGCTCATGGACACTGACCCTCACATATTAAATAATATAGATAATGTAAATAAATTTGCCCATTAGCATCAAGGGGCCAAACTTAAGTACCTAAGCTTCACACTTTTTGCATCATGTAGTTGTTTGCTTCTCACTGTTCACATAATTGGAGGACTGAGAGGCCAAGGGGGACTGAAAATGATAACAGGAATATGTTTTTCTGCAGACCTGGGGAGTTTGCATTAACAATTTAGAATGCTGTCAAGGCTCTCTTTAATGTTTTATGCATTCTTTTGGCCCACAGATCACAGGCCTTCACCTTTCCCATCACATTGGCCATGTGGCCCTGCAGCAGGTCTGTCATACAGGAGTGAAGGCGAAGGATGGGAGAGGACCTTGTGTGCCTGGAGGCCAGTTCCTGCAGAGACAAAATGTGCATGAATGTGTGTGTGTCCCCTCCATGGTGGGGTCTGAGGAGATGAGGAGCAAGTGGGTGGTGTCTGTAAAGTCCTGGGGACCCCAGCAAAACATATTCAATTGCAGGGTTGGTTTTTGCTTGGCTTTTCTGTGCCAGCCCTAAAAGATGTGAATTGATATCATTTTTAACTGGCAGGTTTCATTAGCTGCAATTTCATTAAGAGTGATACCTGTGGAATGACCACTGCCTGGCTTGTTTATTTTTTATTTTTTATTTTTTTTTGCTTAATGGGTTCAATTCTATCTGTAGCAAACCTTGCCATTTCCCCTGCTCCTCCAAACTTCATATTCTAGTCTATTACTCACTGTCTGTCTGGCCCCTATCGTACTTTGACTGCAGATGTCATAACAGAGAAGAGATGAACAGGCAGCTCTTACTTCCTGATAAATTAATGTGCTGCAGTCTAATCCATATCCCAAATGATAAAGTTAACAACAGTTTGCAAGCCTGTCACATAATCTAAAAAATTCAGACAGATATTTTTCCCCCTCGCGTGGGAGGAAAAACCTGTTTCGGGGATGAGCAGTTGCTAATACATTTCAGCTCCAGTAGAATGTCATGGAAATGGCACAATTAATTCCTCTGCCACCTCAACCCAGTGGTGAAGCACTTTTATTGGGAGCAACCTGCTTGGCAGGCTGCTGGCCGTGGCGTGCTTCCCAAGGCTGCTGCAGCCTGCCCTCCCTCCCTCATCTGCCTGCTCCAGCTGGGCTGGGGCCTCTCTCAGCTGCCAGTCTTTGGGGACGAGTTTCTGCTGCAGTCTTTGGGGTCAGTCACCTGCAGCTCTCCCACAGTCCCCAGCATGTGGTTACTGGGCCGTGGAAACGGGAACGGGCAATGATGTGCGGAGCCCTGGGACAGAGATCTGTGGATCTACCACTGTAGGTGGGGAGGGATGCTCTCCTCAGCCTCTGCCTCCTGTGTGGTTTCACTAGGGAAAATGGTGTGTAGAGCCTCTCTGCTCACACAGGGCAGCTCAGGTGTGTGGGGTGAGCATCCTGAGCCGAGGGAAACTGGATGAGCTCCTTAAGAATTCACAGAGTGGAGTCAGTTTACACCAGCTGACAGTGAGGCTCTTCCAGCATAAGTGCCTGTGGAAACTAACTGTGCAAAAAGGGCTTATTTGGGCATGCTCCCCAAAAATGGGAAATCACCCTGATTTCCCGGTCTGGAATTCCTATAAGAAGAATATTTCCTGTAAGGCTTTCCCTGTGTCTTTCTGCAACCATACCAAATGTAATAAATAAAGGCTTTTATCCTAATATTTTTCAGTGATTTTAATGGTGCTCCAGATGGGCAGATGAATGAGGGCAAAGAAAAATGCAATAATGAAAGCTTAAAAAGCTTTCTCTGCTGCAAAGTCATCAGCTGAGTTATAAGGCATGAAAAGGGTGTGAGGGATGGAGAAATATTCATATCAAAGCTAAGTTGCATATCCTTGATTTCAGTACTTTGTTTTGCTCTACTTGCCAGTTCTACAGGTTGGGTTTTTTTCCCTCTTTCTGATGGTAGGCATGGCTGACATGTTGCTAAGATCTAAAGTTTGCATTGCTGATGTTACACTGCAGCTCCCTTTTACTTCAACCTGCAACCCCACTTCAAATTCTGTGCTAAGCACACTTTCAAAGTGCAAATATGTGCACTTGGCAAAAGGGCAGAGATGGGAGGTGGTCGGTGTCAGGATGCTATCTGCAGTTACTGTGCTGGTGGATTGAAAAAAGCCAGAAGAAAACGAGATGTCAGCTTGTTGCAGGATTCACTTGGGGAGCTGGGGGAGAAAGGCAAATCCATGTTCAGGCTCTACCCCTCTCTCTCATCTTTTGTCAGATCTGACATCATTGCTACCCTCAAACTTCCTCAACAAAAGCTGAGCAAGTACAGATCCACAAAATATCCTACCTCTATGGGACACATACCTACATCTAATGCAAGGAAAACCACAGTTGCTGACTTTAAGAACATTTCCCCCTTTAGGAGACACTGACAGTGGAGACCTGCTGTTCAGGAGTTTAATGGTCCCTGGACGAGGGTCCTGTAAGCAGCCCCTTTTCCTCTTGGATGCTTCTGATGCCAAATAGGGGAAGGCAAAGCTTATTCCTGAGGCTGACCTATTTCTGTGGAGCAGCTGCAAGCCAGGGTAATAATCCACTTATCTGGTGAGAAACCCACAACAGCACCTCCCAGACAGGCACTGTCTTGCAGGGCTCTGGTTCTGCAGCCTGTGGGTGGGTGCTGACAGCTCCCCCAGAGCCCCCTCAGCTGCCCACAGTCCCCAGAAGAAGGTTGGTCCAAAAGATGGAGTGGTGTGGATTACTGAAACCTTTGCTTATAAATTATACCTGGTGGTGACATTTACAGAAAGCCCTACAGAATACCCAGAACTGCCAAATGAGTGAAAACTGGAATATAGCAGAATTCTGTCAGGAAGATCTGTTATTAAACCCTCTTCAGTGAGTGGTGGTGCCCAGATCAGGAATGAGGTAACTCTCACTCACCCAGTTAGCTGTGTCTCCCAAGAGCCTTCCAGGCAAAGAGTGAGGTTTTCCCCTGAGCAGGTCTGTGCTATTTGAATACTTTTGCTGAGCTTTCTCTGGCTAAAAATTGCCTTACTCCAGGGGACTCCTGTGCCTGAGGGACTGCAGGGTGTTCTGCTGGGCATGCCAGGTGAGTGCTGGCAGACTAACTCCTCTTGTGGGTTCGGTGATCTACACAGAAAAATGTGGGTGTACCTGAAAAGAGCGTGGAGCTCATTATATGGTCTATTTGAAGACTCACATTGTGATTTATCCAGGATGCACATCTACCCCTTCCTCATCCTTTGTGAAAAAAACCCTCAAAATTGATACAGAGTAAGAAGATGTCACTGGTTCTGGCCATAAACTTTTTACTAAGTACTTAGGGTGAAGACATTTCCAAACTGCCTGGGAATCCTCTCACATAGACTAACAGATCTTCAGCTCCATCCTCCTTGCCCAGAAAATTCTTTCCAGCTCTGTGGGATACCAGGAACTAATAGTCAGGTAAAAGCATTCTGCTGCCCTTTGTGTATTAGAGCACTTTTCCCTTAGGGAGAGAAGTGGAGTAGGGAACTGCAAGGCCATTAGGGCATTAGTGTTCTGTGGTATGTTAATTTCCTGTATTTATGCATAATATGATTTTCATGGTGTTGGATTTTCTCTTTGTTGATAATGCTAGTCATATGATTATGGTGATGGCAATATTATTATTATTAATGTTATTAATAATAATAACAGTATGTTTAAAAATACCCTGCTTCTCTTGCATCCCTGCTTGTGTCTGGTAAATCTCAGTATTTAGAACAGATCCAATTGTTAGCATTGAAGACACAAAAAAAAAATCAGAGCTGACTGCTTCAGACAGCTGATGGATTAGCAACAGCCAAAGTTAAAAAGCTACAAGTCTCCAGAGTGATGGGAAGATATTACACATAGGATCCAAAATTGTTGAATGTGACTGCATTAAATAATACAATCATCCATTGTGAAGATTTCATAAAGATGTTGCAAAAGAAGGGTTTCTTTGGTGTTCATCTTCTCCATAGAAATCCTTTGTGAATAAGAAACCTATTAAACAAATAGTTCCAGGAGCATTGGAAGTAATGAAGTCTGGTTTCTCAGAATGGGTGAAGTTGGAAGGGACTGCAGTGGATCATCTGGTTCATCCTCCCTGCAGGGGGATCCTGGAGCACGTTTCACAGGATTGCATCCAGACAGCTCTTGAATATTTCCAGTGAGGGAGACTCCAGAGTCTCTCCATGGAAAATTTGTTCCAGCTCAGTCAGCTGCACAGTTAAGTTCTCAAATAACTTCCCACAGCTCCTTTCTGTGTGGATCCTCTGATGGCTGAGACAGAGATCATCAGCTTTTCCCTTCATTGGCACTAAGAAGTTCTTGCACCTTTTTGTCCACTTCCTTTCATATAACTTAGAGAGACACTTACTCTCCCTCTTGGCTTGGCTGAACCAATGCAAACAGGTTCCAAAGTGACTGTGCAATATGAGGGGACAGGCCTATCCATGGGGTGACCTTATGTGTCCCCAGGAAATCAGAGCCATGGGGGACACCCAACCACTGCTGGGGGTGTCCTCACCAGACTTTATTGCTGCTGCACTGTGCTGTGCCAGCCCAGAGCAAATGGGATGTCCAGTGGTGAGGAAAGCTTGCATCAGTCCTGTTCTTGCCTGTAAAGTGAATGTGTCTTTGTACATTGATCACATTCATACTGTCACTATTTCTGAGACAGTTAGAAATGTCCTTGGAGTGGAGGCTAGTCTGGAGATAGGTATCTCTTTATTCCCCTTTTCAGGAGCAGCAGGTGATATTTCCACCCCTTCACCTCCCACTGACCAAGAGCCATATATAACAGATACAACCCAGGGGGGTTCAGCCCAGCTGCCCTTTTGTCTGCAGAAGCCTGAGCAGAAGAACCTTTTTGTAACAAATTTGCACCATACTCCAGCACAGGAGAAAGTAGTTTTCCTGTCTTTCTTGAACCCTATATAAACAGCATGCCTTGTATTGGCTTCAGAGGCCAAATCAGAGAAATGTTATCACCATGTTCCAGTGGCTACAAGGATCGAGACTCCCTTTTTACAAGGAGTCACATGGAAAGATGATGGGTCATGAGTATAAATTATTCCTGAGGAATTCCCATTAGATACAAGAGGAATTTTTTTTTTTAATATGTGGACAATCAGCCATTGGAATAATCTATGCTAGCCACTTTTAAGATTCAGCAGAACAGAGTGCTCGGCCGTCTTGTGTAGACTGCTTCTGCTGAGAAGGATTGGACCTGATGATCCTTGAAGTCCTTTCCAACTGGGTATTCCATGATGCCACAACATTTATTTGTGAGTTGTCCACAGGTACTCCTCCAAATGTAAAAGGCTGCTGATCTAAAGAGGTCCTTCATTTTCTGCAGCCTTTGAGAAGCCCTCAGAGATTCCCTGGGGACTCTGAATGTTGACTAGATACTCTAGCATGAGAACTCAGGAAGAAAAGCCAGCCTTTTAATCTTATTTTTCTTAATTGAGGAGATTGATGGCATAAGCTATTCTGATTGCCAGTGATGAGCTGTAGGCCAGTAAAAGATTGTACAAATTTGAGTCCCTTATAGCTCAGATGTATCTTTCTGGTCTCTGAAGTGGTGCACTCATTTCTATTTCTCACTTTCTTCAGGCACACAAAAACATTTCACTCTGGAACACAGCAAGAACAACATGGTGCAACCACATTGCTTCATCAGATGGAAACCTGTGTAATCTCAAGTGATCCCCACTGAAGTTTAAACAGACACAGAAGACCACATTTTCATTAACTTGTGAATATACACAGATTTTACAATGGTAGTTTGAATTTGGAAGCGGGTGCCCATCTGCAACGTCGGGACATCTTGTTAGCAGATGTTATTTGTCTGAGAGAGGTTGAACTACTTCTAATGACACTGCTTTTTTTTTTTTTTTTTTTTTTTTTAAATATTTGTGGTACCCTGAAGAAACACAAAGGCTCAACTACTACTTTACAAGCAGCAAATTGTTTTCTAGTTGAAAATACTATATAATGACAAATTGTTAATTTTACTTTGCAGGAAGACTTGTTCACAAAAGTGTGTGGGCAAGGTGAGCCTGTTTATGTAAGCTATTATTCTAGAGAATTTATGAATGTAAAGCATACAGATAGAATCCTGCTCTGTGTGAGTGCATTTGTTGAGCAAAGCTGTTAGATGTCTGTTAAAAGGAAATAACTCTTGTATAGCAGGTTTTCATAGTAGTGTGTGAAAATTGTTTTTAAAGTGAATCTAGGATGTCTCCAGAATAATGAATTGTGTATGAATTTTGAAAATAAAATTTTTGTGGCCAAAACACATAGAAAGTCAGAATTTGAATTCCAATGTATATATGGATTTTCTTGTGTGACAGTTCTAGATTGTTGACTGTGAAGAAAAATATGTCAAGATGCTTGTCCTGATTGTTAAATGCACTAACCCCGGGAAGTAAATAACAAAACCCCCAGTGATGTAGGACCACTAGGGATTGTCCTAATGGAAATAGGTTATCTGTTCCTACTTTGCTGTGTTAGGCTAAACCCACCCCTTCTCCCTTTTGTCTGAGGCTGACAAAACATTTCTTTCCTGTGTCAGGTATGTTTTGCTGGGGGAAGGAGCTTGCCTACAGACTTCACCAGAGTCAGGAGTGTTTCATGAGAACTCTGCATACTGCCCATCTTTTGTTTCCCAAAGAAATGGGAGATGAACGGGACATGGGGCTAAAATTCCTCCTCTGATGAGGAGCAGCAACTGGCAATTTTCCTGATTTAAAGCTAAACAAATTTTCTGAAATCTTCCTTCAAACAGGTAATGAATGCACTATTGGCAGCATACATATGTGGACCTCTTGGGCTACAGTAAGTTTTGTGGGATCTTCTGGGCATGTAACAGGAGATGTTATTAAAGCTAGTGTTGCCACTATTCATATATGAACTTCTTGCTGTAGTCAAAGTTTTAATTACCAGTCCCATTCATGAAGCTGGGTTATTGGCTTAAACTTCAGACTTTGGGTTGTTTTTTTTCTCTTAATTGAGTGGTGGAAGGTTTCTATTTAGTTGGATGGTGGACATGTTGGTTTCTAATCCTTTCAGTGGTAAAGAGCTCTGAAGTTAGCCCAAATGCATCCTGAAGATGAAAAGAACAAAGAACACAAAGACCATGGCTTGAAAAATAACTTGTTCTTTTTTCCCTTTCTTTCCTCTTTTTAAAAAATTTTTTGGAAGCCAAAGCTATGATTTTGCACTGATGGATGTTTTTGAATGCTGAAGTCTGGCAGACGGGGGCCAATCTGAATAAATTTCTAAAATTTAAAAAAAAAAAAATACAGCATAGTTAATTAATAACCAAAGCACTTTTATTGCCAAACAAACACATACACCAGCTCCACCTGATTAATCAGGTCTGACTGCAGTGTGTAATATTTACCATTTTTTAATTAAAATTGAGAGCTCATACCGTCCAGAGAACTACATGTGCGTTCTCTGAAAAATTACAGCACGAGCAGAGGCCATTTTTTTCCCTACTCCTGCCACAAATTTGCTACTGAACTTTAAAGGCAATTCCAGGTGCAGCTGAACACTATCCATTATCTTTGCCTGTACTCCTAATCAGAGCAGCACAATCTGCCTTCAGAAACATTTGTTCTGAATGCCTGCTGCTTCTGAAAGCAGATGCTCTTGAAAATGCAGCTGTCAATAGCTCCACTAACCAGTGTTTTCTTGCAAAGAAATATTCCAGTTAAGGGTTGCTTGGATTTAACTACATGCTTATGATCATGGTGCTGATGTATAATATTTTTTGCCTGTATGCACAGAACAAATCAATAAGCTGCTTCTTCCTGACCCTGGTTTTGCTTTTGCTCCTGCCCATATAAATCAGGGAAATCTCTGCTCAGATGAGTAGTTACACCTGGATAAAATTGTGGGAGATAAGTCTCAATTCCTTTGTTTGAAGCAGAAACAGGTTTTTGTACATGGAGGGAATAACCAAGTACTTCATGGTTCCCTTCCCTCTGCGCTCTGTTTTTTCTGTTTTTTATTATTTGAACAAATAAGATTTTACTCATATATTACACCAAACCAATGACTCCATCTAGCTTCCCACAGTGCACTTTTTATGGCAGAGAATACTCCTTTCTTGTCTTGCTGAAGCACATATTTTCACATAATTTGCACTGATAATATAACTCTGCTGAGTAGCTTGATGGAATATATCACTCTTCACAGTCTAGCAGTCCCCCTCCTTAAATAATGGAAGTGGTAGACTCCTGGTAGTCTTGATTTTAAACATTTTAAATATATATAATGGTTTGCATACTGTGCAGTGATTTGTAAAATGTGAATGCCTACAAAACCATGGTTACCAAGCATAACATTATCTTATTTTTACTTACACAACCAGTAAAACAGCTGGAGGTCTAAAATCATGGCCTGGCATTAAATGCATTACTACATTTTAACCATGCAGGATGAGGCTGTCCTTTCAGCTGAGAGATAGGAAGAGAAGTGTTGTGATTACTGGAAAATTAACACCTCCCATTTTAATAGACTGACTGCACCAAAGGCACTTAAATAGAAATCCTTCAACTGAAATGAATTGGAATTTTATCTATCTAAAAAGTGACTAAGTGGCTTTGAGCTACACAAATAGCAGTATCAATCTACAGAGTGAAAATGGAGTATTTTACTAATGGAAATTATGTCTTTTGTTTTAAGATCCACCTGAGTGGTACCATTTAAATTTTCTTTTTTATTATTCCTATCCCCTGAAGGAGATCCATAACCACAGTGCTTCCTTAGTTTCCCCTTTTTAACATCCATAATTGTAATCAACTGGCAATGAATAAAGCTGTGAGCCATAAGCTTTGGTCATTTCAGCCTGCCCACAAGGTTCAGGACTCTGTTTCTTCACCTCAGTTAGTGTTACCAAGCCTTATCAGTAAAACTCCACAACAGTGGTGTCAAAGGACATCAATTTGCCTACTGCACATGCTGTCTCATAAATGACACCTTTATTGTTCTTCCAGAAAGGAGCATTGCTGAAATGCTCAAGCTCCCCCAGGATGCAGTTTCATTGGGGGCTTTTGCCTGGTAGGATGCTGATGGAAGACAACATGCTGAGTCCCTAAGGGGTGAGAGAGTAACCCCAGTTTTGAAGAAAACCATCCATAAGCAGGACACCTGGAATACTGTAGGAACAGGCAGCATTGCACAGCTCACAGCAGAAGTTTCTCATAGTTAAAAATATGCCCTTAAATGCACATGTTCATGAAAAATGTCTGGAAACAAACATTCCTCTTTATTTCATCTGTTCTCTCACATCATGGTGCCTCTTGGCAGCGTCTCCTCTTGGATCCAGAAGAACGCTCCACCCAGAAGGTTCCCAAATTCCTCAGGTTTCAGGAGTCTGAGGACTATCAGCAGTGTGAAGGGATCACTCTGCACCTGATCAAGGTGACTCCAATATCCGGTCAGTGAAGCAGGTGCAGACTGAAAACTGTCAGCACTTCCCAAATCAGCCCCGTGGAGCTGCATGCTCTTCCCTTAGGTACATCTCTTCTGCTACAACTATGAGCCCATTCATGGCCCATGGTAGCTGCAGTGGGAGCAAATAGCATTCTGGTGGTTCCTCCAACCCCAACAAAAGGACAGGGAAGGGTATCCAGGAGCTGATACACTGCTTTCCTGCTCTGCCCACACTGGGAACAGTGGGATATCTGGCTACAAGCTTGTGACATTAGGAGACTGAGATCTGATTCATCTGCCTGATAAAGCTTTGAACAAGGTACTGGGGGAATACAAAGCATTTGACTCTTGTCTCACAACACGGGTTTTACATCAGAGGTATTACTGGCTGTGTTTACACAGGCGGCCACGCCAGCTCTCAGACTCCACACAGTCCATTAAAACCAGCTTGTGCAACCCCCTGCAGAGCCTCCTGCTTGGCCTGCCTGACTCATGCTCAAAGGACCGTACCCAATGCATACTCCTCACCCCCATGTGCCCGCAGCCACCAGGTGCAAGCTCCCAGCACTCAGCTCCCCCTTCCAGAGTCCCTGGTGGAGGGAGACCCCCTCCTCTCTCCCAGGCTGCCAAACCATGGGCAAGGAGCATCAGAGAGCTGTGGCATTGCCTGCCCCAGCTCCTCCAGTGCTCCCCTGGATGGGGCCATGGCCATGCTGGGCAATGAACACCCCACTGTGTGCTGCAGGATCTTAGCCAGGGAAAGAGCAGCGCTGTGGATCCCCAAGAGCAGCACTGAGCTATCCCTGTCCTTGGAGACCCATCAGTGCCTCTCCCTATGGCACAGTCATCGCAAAGGCAAGGTTGTGGTGCTGTTGGCACAGCGTCTTGGACTCAAAAATTACTTGTTTGCTTTGGAGAAGATCAGAGAAGGACACAGATTATACAACCAAAGGAAAGAATGAGGCTGGTTAATAGCACTGGCAAATAACAGAGGAAAAAAATCTGCACTTTTATTCAAAGAAGAAAATGAGCATTGTAGTAAACATGCAGACAATCCACACCAAACACAAATCTGGTTTCTGTGTGTAAATGTGTGGTCTAGCTGCAATCTTTATGGAAGCTGCTCCAGCTTCAAATGAATGTAGTATTTCTGAAATAGTTGAAATGAATGCTGTCTCTGGAAGGAAACAATGGATGTAGTAAACAAGCAAATATCTTGTCAAGAGCTGAGCAACAAGGGTGCTGAAAATTCCTTCAGAAGAGAACCAAGTATGGGATTTCTGAGGATACACCTGTCCAGAGCTTGTTCTGTGGGTGCAGGGACAGTGCAGCTCACAGAGAATGTGCCAGCCCTGCACACCCCAAAATCTGGGGATGAGCACCTGCCTTTAGCAATTTCCAGCCATACCAGTAGGAATGTGTTCAAAAGCAGGGATCAGCTGCATGCCTTAAAAATGAAATGCCTATGCATTCAAGGTGGTTCAGATGCAGTTTCACATTTCCAGCACCTGGTCCTTTTCCTTAGGGCACCCTGCCTCAAAGTGACATTCTGCCTTACAGAGAGCCTGGTGGTGTGGCCTGGCTTTCCTGCCCTGGCTGTCCCCTTTCAGGTTTAGGATGTGCCAGGAATCTTGATGGCACACACTGGGAGAAAAGCTGCTCTCACATGGTCAAGCTGACCCCAGTGCTACCAGTGGTGGTACCCAGGTTTTGTGCCATTATCTCTACTCCAGCTCCCTTAACATGGGCTCAGCCCTGCACGTGTGGCAAAGTTTCAGCTGCTTTTTACAGCTGGACATTTTTTACTGTTACAGAGGTTTTGCTCTGCAGTGATGTACTTTGTGGGGAAGGGGCAGGAGGGAGGGTGGGACAGTGCCTTGTCCAGGTGTAATTGCTGCTGACCTGCTCTCTGTGTCGTGCCAGAGGATTCCCCTGCCACACAAAGTGCACTGCCAGTATCCTGTGGGTATCACCTTTGGCAGAGCTGCATGGGAGATGAAGCCAGTGCAGCAAGCAAAGCACAGTATTTTCCTTTTAAAGCAGAATCCCCCACCTCAACACACACCATGGACTTTTAATTACTGACTTACAAGCACATGATTCTTCTGTAGCCTTTACTTTTCACTGCTGTTAATTTTGCAATTTGTTTTTTTCTCCATTTTAGGGTGACAAAGAAGAACTTCATTTTACTGTGTGCTGTCAATTAGCTGCTTAGTCCTTCACCAACAACCAAAATCTTTATGTGATGCAGAAAATCCCACAGATGTTGCCAGAGGAACCTCAATAGCTTCTCTCTCCACACCTAGCTGGGATTGACAAACACACTTCAGGGAGTTTAGTCTGAGCCTGAGAAGCTGGCTGTATCTAAAAGCTCTGCTCACTGCTTTGTAAATCCAAAAGATTTCATAGGTTCCTTCTCTTCAAATTTCCACAGAAGAGCCTGTAAGTGCCTTGGACCAAATAGCTGTGCAGTTAATGAACTGTGCATACACAGGCACTATGTCCAGCTATGAATTCACACTTAATAGTTCAACAAAAATGTCTGGTTTCATATGTTTTTCATTCTTTTTTAAATAGTGATAGGCTTGTCAATTAAATCCATCTTTAAAATAGATTTTACCAAATACATGCACTGCCCAGTGAGATTCATTTAATGTTATCTTTTCCACATGCATTTCCAAGAGATTTAAAGGACCTAATATTCTATTGTAATCCATGATTTTTTTTTCTTCAACTTCCCTAAATATCAAACATCTGATAGAGTACTGTAAAACCCTCTGGAGAAACTTTTTTAATGAAGAGACCAGAGTGAAAATTTTCAATCTGAAATGCACATAAGGCTGGATTTTCAAAGACATAGGTTGCTGCCTCCCTTTGTGTGTTTCAACCCAAGATACCCAAAGTATGATTTTTCAGGGATGCTGAGCAAACATAACTCCCATGGACTCCAGCCAGAATTTTTCCTGTTCACCACAGCTGCAAATCAAGCTCTCTATTACTAAGGGGACCAGAAAGCATTTCTTGAGCAGTTTTTACTTCCAATATTTTCTTACTGTGGAAACAGGCTTAAGTGATACTTGATGGCATTCAGTCACAGATGACACAGCTCATAAAGCCAAAAAAAAAAAAAAAAAAAAAGGAAAAAAAAAAAAGAGTAAAACTCAGGTGGGGAAAATTTACCTCAGTGTGTGAGAAAGAGGAGGGGGAGAGTTTTTGAGTGAAAGCTTCACACTATGAAAAGAAGACAGATGGTTTGCATCTACCAGCATGAATATTACAAGCTTCAGGTGTCCTAAAATGCTGTGAAATGCAACATTATAAATTAGTGGCAAATAATATGTCCAAAGTTATCATGGAAAGCAATGGCTTTTTCCTCTGCTACGGGTAATTTAGGGAAACCCTCCCAGAGTTCCTTTTTATTAAGAAAGAACTCTTTGCTGAGTATGAGTAGCATAAAGAGAACCTGGTTCCATTAGAAAATACTTTTACTGTTTATTTTCAATGTTGCTGGATCATGCCCCCATTACAGCACCCCCCAAACCTACCCCCCTCCATTCCTTTCCATAACTTTTAATCAGATCCTTCATTTCCTCCAAGCCCACAGCCCTTAATTATAATTAACAGACACACAAGCTGGTCAGAACAGATGTGGGAAAGTTTCTCCTTTGAAGGAAATATTAGTGGTGAGGATAGTTTTGCAGACAAATAGATTTTCCCTTCATTTGTATTAACACAGTATCTCCTGTCTTCTCCCAGCCTGTTTCTATAGGTACAAGTAGGCAGCATTTCTGCCTAGTCACATATTGTTTTTTGCTGAGGATTTCTGCATTTTTGATTTTGTGAGCCAGTGTTCAAACGTGCTTGTTCATTGCTAAGATTTGGAAGATCACAGTGGAACATTTGATACCCAAGTATCACTGAAAGGTCTCAGGGAATTCACCTAAATTTACTGGTATTTACTATAGCATTCTCTGAGATACTGGGCCAAACATTTACAAAAGCAGTTCACAAATCTTAACTTAGACTTTTAAAAAACTTATGATACCCAGTGACTCTCATTTGGGACCAAAACAAAACAAAACAAAACAAAACAAAAACGCTGAGTGTCCTACACACTTGTAAGACAACTTATGGTCTTGGTCAGGGTTCTCTGCTCTATCCCTGTTTTTTTTTAAAAGTATTGCCACTAGATGACTTGTGGCTAAATGAGCTCTTATGGCAGTTCATTCCAGCCAGTCCTGGAAATCTGTTTGACCTGAGCTCAGCCACCAAGCTCGAGGTGTCTTTGGCCTGTATTTGCTGCCTGGTGAATTTGCCCCAGAAAGACACGCAGAGTGTGTTTGTAATTGTTTTCCCATCAAACAATGCAGGGTGTGATCATCCTCTCATGCTAATTTTACTGTGGTGTAAGTTCATTTTACCTGCATGAAACTATTTGTCATTTACATGGCTACAAGAAAATACACTGCAGGACCCTAAGGGTCTTGGATTCATGAGGTTCATAAGGGTTCATGAGAGAATGCAGAATAAACTGTTTGTTTTGAATCACAGGAGTGTTTGCTGAGCTAACATTTGCAAAGCTTTTTTAGCTTTCTTAGCTAAAATGATCTTTTCTCTGTATGAAATAATTTCCTATAGCACAACTATAATATGTGAAGAAATGTATTTCCTAATTTGTGTTTATTAAAATGTTCTTTTCACATTTCTTTTATGTTTCTGCTATTAGATATTTTATTGAATGTTAATGGATGTTACTCAGTTCTCGAGGGATCTTTGACATTTTTCCTCAAGTAATATATTGAAATCTCTGAATTCTGCAGATCCTGGTTTGTTCTGATGATGTTTGCTTCTTATTGTTCCTTTTCACTTTTTATCATGTAGCATTGTAAGTACATTAAATTAGTAATGAAAAATGAAACCACAGGGGTCCCCTGTATTCTAGATAATGACTGATACATCTTCTCACTTGTCTGTGTTACATTATAGTGTCATAACTTTCCTTTATATCCAATAATACTTTTCATTATTGCACCATCCACAGCACAGAACTGTAGGGGTTTGTTCAGGTTCTAACAATATTTTCCTTAAGTAAATCCATATCTAATAACACCATTTATTTTCTCTTTCTTTTTCTTGCTGTGTAGTGGAAGGTAACATGCTGATTTCTCTTAGAAAGTGCTGCTCAGGGGCTACAAGAGCTTTAGCTCCCTGCCCTGGTGTTAAGGAGATTAGATATGAATTTGACAGTAAGGAATGGATGTATTTGAGCTGAGATCCTCCCCAGGTGAGCATGTGGAGGCTGCCCAGGTGACAGCACAGTTGCCTCCCATTCATGGCAATCAGTTATGGCAGAAGCTGTGGCTACTTAGTGGCTTTTCTTTTCCCTTTGTTATGCTCCTGCTGGCATGGGTTGCCTTTTTCTTTTGTGGCTTGGAGTGGCATTGAGCTGAGCTCTAGAGCAGACCTCTGTGGTGGCTTTAGGGTGCACTAATATCCTGAATGAATCATTTTTGGAAGCAAGCACAGTCCATGTTATTGACTGTCTGGAGAGACTCTTGCAGTAACTGAGAGGACAGGAGACCATGAGCTGTTCAGAGCCTGTAAAGCCTCAGTGCTGTCCCACAGCCACGTGCTGGATCGTGTTGTGGTGGAGCACAGGGATGTTCTCCAGAGGTGAGCTTGCATGACATCTGAAGCCATGTGGTAAGTAACTTTAATTTCTTATGCTGAGCAGCTGCATGGGTGTTCCTGCACAGTGTGTGAAGGTGCATGCTTCCTCCTGAAGGGAGGAACTGGGAGAAACATAAAGTGTATGTATGGGAAATTTCCTGCCTTCCCCAAAGCAGAGCTGTGGGAAGGGTGGATTTCCTTGAGACCTGAAAATGCATTTAGTGGCTGTAGTAATTAAAATAAGCCACTAACTTAATGTATTCAATGCTGATTATATTTATTTTGGGTAATCTCCATTCCTACTTAATTGAATTTTGTATTGTGAAGTGGAAAACTCTGGAACAGCCTTGCTATGTGTTTCTGTGGCCCAACAATAAAGGTTGCCCCTTCAGGGATTCCTTGTTCTCTGGGGCCTGTCCCTTGCATTTTTGGGGGTAACAGGGACTCTACCATGGAAGTAGGAACTGTGGGCCTTAATTTCTTTGAAACCAACTTCAACTAGGTAGTCACTAGGCCACTAAATGAAAGCTCTAAACCAGCCAACCTTCTCTGCCCCCTTTTCCACCAGTGTGAGAGTGAGTGGCCTCATCCCAGCCCCACAGCAGCTTCCAGAAGCAGAGTGGCTGGTTGGAAGCAAGGATGATGTGCAGGTGCTGGGCAGGGTGGCCTTGGTCTCTGGTCACTGAGCAGCCAGTCAGCACAAGAAGCAAACCAGGAGCAGGTCCCAGAGAGAGTTTCTTGCCTTTGTTCGCTGTACATTGGCACCTCTCCTTTTCTTTTTTTTTTTTTTAATTTTTCCCCTCTCTCTCTGCCAGTGGCATGTTTTGCAAAGGGGCACCTGTAAGCAGAGGGCAGTTGTTTGTTGGTGGCTTAAAACCTCTCTGCTTGTTGTGCACAGGGGCAAAGACCCGACTGTAGTTTACATAAGTACCTGCCATTGCTTATGGTTATGTAAAATAGGGATGAATATCTAAACCTAGGATCAGAAGTCTCCTACACATGAATGAGTCTGTTAAGTGGGGAAAGAAAACAAGGCAGAGCCAGGCCAGATAAGGCACGGATGGCTTCACATTTTCATTTGTGGAAGAGCTAAAAGTAAAGGCAAACAGTGCAAACATGGTGTTTCTCAACCACCAGATCAGTAGGGAAAGTAATAATGGAGAAAAAGATTCCCCCTCCACGCATACAAGACACCAGAGAAAAATCAGCTTAACTGCATGGAGATGCTGGGTAGGATTTTGAGGATGGTTTTAATGAAAGAGGAGGAGGAACAATTGTTTAATTGTTTAATGGGCAGTGACTCAAAAGGACTGAGTGCACCACATGTGCTGCAGGCAGCAGCCAAAAGGATGAGTGGTGGGTTATGCCTCTCTTAAGGCAGGCTGGGCCCCAGTCCTGCTGGATGGTTGAAAAAGGTGGCTTGATTATTTGAACAGGGAAAAAAACATTGGCTTCTGAAAACATCTGCACTTTTGGATGCAAGTCCTCTGACTTCAGATGGCTTGGGGATCAAGACTGCCTTTCTCAGAAAAAAGTCCTCAACATACTTGTTGCAGCAGATGTGTTTTATCCTGGAGAAGTGGCATGGGGGAGAGCTGGCAGAGTGAGGGGCATCTGCTCCTGGCACTGATCAGACCAAACTGCAGGATGTGTTTTTACTGCATGCAGCTTTTTTCTCCCCCTCCCACAAAGAGGGGTTGCAGGCAGAGTCAGTGGTTGTGGCATAAAACCTCCTCATCCAGGTGCTGTCCTTGCTCCATGTGGTGTCTGTGCCTGACTGCAGCCTGGCAGTGGCTCCCTGTGTGCCTAGGGTGACTCTTGTGTGTTTGTAGATGGAAAAAATACTGCTGTTGGCATGCTTGCTTGGAGAGAATGAACACCTGAGTCCTGCAGACAGAGGAGGAGCTGTGATCTCAAATGATTTGTTTATGAAAATGAATGTAGGATGTGCTGGTGACTTCTTCCAGTGCTGGGTAGCAATAGATAAGCTGGTGCTGGCAACACATAGGACCACATAACAGGAACAGCCACTACATCTTTTCTCACAGCTCTCCTCCCTGACCATCTGCTTTTGCTCCCCTCCTCCACTTACACCTTCATCTCCTCCTTGAGTTACCTTCCCAAAATTCCACCCAAAGTACTTTTCTTCCTGTACCTTCCCTGAGAAGCTTCATGGTGCAATGCTATGAGAAGGACAGAATTTCTCCTTTGCTGTGAGGGTCAGAAACCATCCAGATTATTAAACTTTCCAATACAGCTCTCTACTGGCATTTATACACAGTGGAATTCCTTATTACAGATGAGGATTTTAATTCTGAGCTTAGCTTGATAGAATGCAATTTAAAGCCATTAAGGATGGCTTAGTCTTCAAAGCAAACTCAAGATTGTTTAATTAGTCATGCAAGCCAGTGAACACTACCCATAACACAAAACAGCTAAAGTATTTATTAGTTTTAGAGCTAAGCTAAGCCTTGCTTGTTCTACATTTTTCAATAAAGTGCAGCAAGTGTTAAGCACATCTTGCTTTTTCCTAATCTTCCAATGCTCAGTAAATTTTATTTCTGAATAAAAGTATAGCCCAAGTGTTGCAACATGTAGAATGAAAACCATTTGAATCAGCTCTTGTAAGTTTTAGTGGAAATAGAGGCAGTAATGGTGTTCGGGATGTTCTGAAAATTTTTGTGTGTTTTTGTGCTTTTGTTTTTGTTACTGTGTTCAAAACAAATGCAAGCCAGTTCAGACTTTGTCTTTTTTCCCATTTCCTAAACTTTCTGGAACAAGGTGTGCTAAGAAACAGAGTCCCAGTAAGTAGATCTGTAGAGATTGCAAAATGCAGCAAAGAAGTTGAGTAAATTTTTGTGAATCAGAAAGAAAATGACCTCTCTTTGTGGTTTCCTTTTAGAAGGCTCTGGCACAGGCAACGCCAGGATTTCAATTGGAATGATTTCTGATTGGGTCAGTAGAGAGATGGTTTGGTGTTGTGGAATTTCTTATTGCTTGTTTGTATTTTTTGGACCAGGAGTGTTACTTAGTTAATCCCAGTGAATATAAGCTACATCCCAGCCCTCTGACTTGTGGGGCTGGGACACCAACTGATTTGTGCATTAAGAAGGGTTTGTGTTGGGATTGATCTGGATTTTCAGTATCCATAGTGGGGTATTGTCCAGAGAGTTGTCTGGGCAAGGCTGGACTTAGCCATTGTGTCTGTTTGAGCTGTAAAATGCTGGACTTGCTGCCACAGTGTGCTTTTTTCTGCACTTGTTTGTGTTGAGAGAAATCTCCTAATTCAAGGGAAACCTTAGCAATACTGACGACAAAGTCTCATGGACACGACCTCTGTTATGGGCTGCCTCAAATTAACTGATGGGAATTAAGTGTTGCCATAATATTCTATAACTTGGGCGGGGGGGGGGGGGAACAAAGGGAGTTCCTTGTCTTACTGACTACATTTGATTCTCTTCAATGCCTTTGACTCTTCCTTGGTTCCAGCATTCAGGTTTTTACAGGTGACTTGTTTTCTTGACTCTGTAGATATTTACACTAAGTTGTGTTTCCACCACCAGTAACACCAGCAGGAAAGGCATTACTTTCCTCCACGAAAATCAAGCCTAAAATAACAAAAGTACCATGATAAATTAGCTGTATCATTGAGAGTGGATTTCTGTGATTAGCATTTGGAAGTAGGATTTTTGATTTTATGACTGTTTTCAGGATAGTGATAATATGGGACCATTAGGCAACTGTTACAGTATTTGTTCCCTGCTTTCCTAAATGTCCTACTCAAATTCCTCTTCCTTCTATAAGTAAAAGAACTTCTCATGGAAAGAGGTGCTGTAAAAGTGTTTCTGTTGAAAAAACCTAATATTATGTAAAGAAGGATTCTGCTATGGGAAGAAACAAGTCCAGCCTTAAGCAGCAGATTTTTTTTCAGAGTGTGCTTGTAACACTTGTGCAAAATATACAGACAAGGTAATTGGCTCACTGGGCTGCTTTGTTCTGGTCATGATTTGGGCACTGCCAAAAGCTCAGTGTTGTTCCTGGCTTTAGGGGCATGCAGGGTGTTATTGTGCTGCTTTGGGGACTTTTAGAGCCTTTGAGTTCTAAAATAATCCCTGGTTAAAGTAAGACCTGGCAGATAAAGTTCCCTGAGGCTCTGGCAGCCCAAAACCCCTGCCCATGGAGCATTCTGCCTCAGAAAAGAGGCTCTGCTAAGACCATGACCGTGACTGGCCAGAGTTTACTCAAACTTGTAACTTTTTATGAAAATGGCCAGATCTGATGAGGTGGCATTTTTCAGCACAGGGATTCAGAAAATCTACAGTTGTCTCTGCCTTGGAAAGGTATAAAAAAAAACCAAAACAAAAAACCAAAACAAAAGCTTAGGAGCCAGCTTGGTGTCTTTTGATAAGACACTTCTACATAAGAACAAAATATTATGACTCTATTGCTTTTTGATTTCCTGTCATCTGAAAAGTTAGTTTCTGTGGTGAATAGGAGAAACTCTTGCCCATTATCAGTCTTTAAGTTACTCTGCCCTAAGGCTTAGGTAATTTAACTTCATCCTCTTTCAAAGTTTGTTTTTTTTATTTTTTTTTTTCCTCCTTGCTTTTTTAAACTTGAAACTTAAGGGGAGGGGGGGAAAAGCCCCAAACCTTTCAAAATCTGCCCCCACTCCCTCAGGTGATGCTCTTCTGAAATGCAAATGCTCAATTATGCAAAGATGAACATGAGAAACTTTGGAAAGCAAAAAAAGGTTACCTTGATTAATGACTAAAGCTGTGTTAGTACTGGATTTTTAGTCTCCTAGCCAAATCAAAGAAGCATTGGGGGAAGGGAAATAATCCAATCTAACTGGAAGTAGCACTTGCATGAAGCCAGCAGTTACATCAGGGACAGAAGAGAAATGCAGGTGGCTGGAAGCTTCCTCATAGTCTCTCTCTTCTGGCTTCTTCCCATCTTTCTTGTGACATGAGGAATTCAGTCATGGCAGATGCATGCAAGGATGTGGTGAAACTGCTTTTTGGGTAGGGAAATCCTGCCAGGAAATGTAGAGGCTTCTCTTCCTCTAGCAGCTGCAGCCAGTTTCTCTACCAGATACCCTGCACAATGTTAGGCTTCCAGACAAGGCATGCTGCAGCCTGCATTTTGCCTAGTGAAGGTGCTAGAAGGAAATATTTTGGGAGGTGTTATTTAGGACACAAAAGGAGTGAGGAAGAGTGAATGTGGTCTCGCTGATTTTGGCTCTTCTGTGCAATCCACCACCCTTTAAAAGGATACGTGTGTAGGCATGCCCCAGGTTATCCTCTTGTACGGGAACATGTATGTGTAAAAAATTCAATGTGACCAACTTGACCACTTCTGTCTGCCTCTAAGGCTTAAGAGTTACTCTAACCACTTACTTTCAAGAATTTTTTCCTAATATAATGTTTTTTTCTTTAAGTAGCATAATCTAAATTTTGTTATTGACTAGGCACTGGAATGAGGCATGTTTTTTGTATAATATTACCCAGAAGTTGCTATATAAGCCTGGTGGTTATGATGACTGCAGCCATGAAAGGCAGTGATTTCTTTAGAGGAAGATTGGTTATAGAATTTTTGTACTTTAATACAAACAATGCTCATGCATGCTGGTATGAGATACTTGTGGTGTTTGAGCTGATACCACCTATCATGGGTCACCTTCAGGTCTCAGTAGATTAGGTGTGTGGCACAGTGCTGGGACGTTAAGGCTGAAGATGTTTCCTTCCAGGACTACCAAAGAATTTTTGTGTTACAGGTGCTAAGTGTCTCCTCCCACCTTGATTGTGCTTTATGTATGTGTTTTACTGTCTGCTGCTTTTCTCATCCTTGCTCATCCTTCTACCATTCAATGTTACTTTTCATATAACCTTTTTTTTTTTTTTTTTGGTTTAATTATGCTGCGGGGTGTAGTAGCATCTCCTTTTATTTGTCTCTGTCTTATAACTCATCCTGAGGATTTTGTGTTTTGGTGTAATTAGGCTTTGTTTGCTAGATGTCACTGGTGAAGGAGATTAAATTGTAGAAATACCATGATGTTCCTTTTCAAACCACAAGTGTCTTCCAAGTGCCTCGCTTTTTATGGCAAACTGTTTATTAACTATTAGCAGAGTGTTCTTTAATTAAAAGAATTAAAGTGGAATCATTTGAATTAAAGTGGACATAAGATTTTCCATCTTTAGAAAACTTCATCCATTGTCCTTACATAATGTTATCTGTATGAAGGGGATCTGTGTTACAACTTTGTTTAATACATGAACTGTTAAAAATGCCATGTGCATCCCTTGTTATGTGCCTGCTGCAGACCCCACCATCCTACAGTCTGCTCTTTGTTCTGTGGGATCCCTATCACTGGCTTTTGCAGGTTTGAAATCCCTTGAGAGAAAATTGCCCCATGTCAGACTTTTAATTGATTTTTAAATCAGTCTCTTGATGTGCGCAAGCTAAGCACTCATTCTCCAGGCAAAGGACCTGATGGTTATCACTTGCTCAATTATCTATCAGTGAGACTACACTGGGTTAAGTGAAGTTGATTTTGATTCTTAGGCCTAGAGAAACAAAGATAATTGTACCTTGTAGCAGCCTGTTGATCATAATGCTCAGAGACTTGTCTAGTTTCAGAAATCTGTCCTGGACTGTAATTTCCTCTAGATGCTGCCGTGACAGAGACCAAGGGATTGAATCTGTCTGAAAGTGCTGAAGAGCACAGAGCTCTACAAATAATACTGATGTGTCTTTATCCCCAGGTATTTCACAAGAGACCTGAAGTGCCAAAGGGCTATTTAAATACCTGATATTTTGGGATGTTTAATAACTAATCCTATTGCTCTGTGAATGGTTTTCAAAGTGTTTTGGGAGCTTTGAAAATTGTTGCCCCCCAAGCCTAGAGGTACTTGTGTTGGAGGGGTCTTGGCTGAGCCCTGCAATCATCTGTTATCAGTATTTCCCCACTTCTACACCTTCCTCACCTGCCTTTGAATCCTGCATGCAGGAACCCAATGGGCTCCATGAAATGCGATTTAGTTTTATTTGTGTTTGGGCACTTTGTGTGCTCAGGTGCCTGGGACAGCTCTGGGTGCAGAGCTGCCTTCCAGCAGGAAGGGCTTGAAGCCTGCTGTTTGTCCTAGCATGAATAATGATAATAATAAACTTTAATAATATATAGGTGTCAACATTTTTTATAAGCCAAGGTACACTTGTCTGATATGATTTCATATAAAGAGCACTCACAGAACATTCAGTAGGGGAGACTAATGGACTTTTATTGCTCTGCAAGGAGGGAACATAAAATCACAGAGGAAAAGTTTAGAAATGCTTAAAAATAATTGAACTGAAGGGAAGTTCAGCATTTATTGAGCTTCAGACTGAAAAAACAAAAGTCCCCCAACCCTGCAATGTCTTCTGAGTTTTCTGTGGATTCAAAATAGTGCAGTAACTCTGGAAGTATCTTTCAATGGCACAGAAAATGAAGTTAAAATGTTATATGGAAGGAACTTATCTCATCAGAGCAATGGGAGTGAAGTTTAGAATCAAGTAAGTGCTTTCATCTCTTCAAGTAATTTGAATAATGTATAGCCCCCTGAATTAATAGGCAGGAAGTCAATCAAATTATTCTGTTAGCTTTATAAACCTCAGAAAACCATGGCTTGGGTGGATAAAGAATGTCAGCAGAGCTTGAGTGGCATTTAGCACTAGACAATTAATTTGGAAATGGGTGTTTAAAGGGCAGTAAATTTCCTGCGTGCAACACAGTTCACTTTCCTGAAGCAGGTTTGTCTCTTAGGAAGAGTTGTAAAACTGAAGTAGTGAGTAGTAGAAGTACTGCTTGGGCTTCCCCTGTGATGCCATTTGGGATCTGCTGGCATTTTATGGTAATGTCTGCTGGTTAAGGTATTCTTCACTTTGATCATTTGCTGAGGTGCAGCAGCAGTTTAATAGAGATGTAGGGTTTACATGTAATTTCACAAACACCGAGACTCCTGGAGATACGTGATGCTGTTTGGACTCCCAAAGTGGTTGTTATTAACTGTAATTGTTTAATGAATGAAGTGGTAGCCACCTGAAAGCCCTGAAATGGAGGTTGTTAAACAATATTGTAATAGCGGGCAAGAAAGTGAGCACAGTTTAAGATCAGTGAGTTGAAGATCTCATAGATAGCAGGCCACTGAAATTCAGCTCGTTTGCTTATCTCCTGCAATAAAATTTTAATTTTCTGATGCCCTTTTGTCATGTCTGATAACATTTTGAAAGAAGGACTCAGATGTGGCCTGACTGGTAAAGCAGTGCTTTTGATTTCTTCTCTCAAATCCTAGGGTATGTTTCTGGCAACCTGAGACATCTGAGTAACTTTCAGTATCAGAATATCTTCTGGTTCTCTGGCAGCTTTCTTTTGTATCATGCATTATATTAATAAAATCTCTAAAGAAACTGCCTCTTTTTTATTTTTTATTTATTTATTTATTTATTTTTATTTTTTTTTATTTTTTTTATTTTTTTTCCAGGAGTAATTTTAGGTAGCAATGAATATTAAATTACTGAACTCTAGCCCACAAAACCTTACTGCTTGGTCACAAAGACCATATCAAAATATCATCTTCTGGGCTCCAACAGTAGCAACAAGAGACATTAAGGCTCTTGGTAACCAAGCTGCATGTAGTGATAATAAGCCAGAAAATAAGTTTCTTTTGAAAAAACTTTTGAGGTTCAAAATGGACCTTAGTCTGAAATGCCAGGGAAGACTTCAGTGAACTGGATGTCTCTTGAAGAAGTATCTGGGCACTGTGAATACAACAGAATAGCTCTCTAAATGTCAGCTAGGTGGGAGGAAGATCCATTTTGCTGCATTCACCAGAATGGTGGTGGCCAAGCTGGAAAAGGTCTGTCTTGTAGTGTGCAGCTGCTTTTCCATAGTGAAAGGAAACAAAATCCTGCATGGGTTACCTAGTTGTGTAACACTGCATCATACTCTGAGTGTGCCATCCCATGTAATAAATCTCATTTTTCCCTCCTTATGGCATGTGAACACCATTACACTGGAATTTGCCAACAGTGTTATCGAAATCTAATTTAGTCTGGTGTTAATTTTTTTTTTTTTTAAAGTCAGACTGGGGGTTTTTTTTAATGGAATTGCTGCATTTTGGGAGACTGACTGGAGCAAAACAGGACTGGATTGACTTAATGTAATGGACTGGTTTGAGAAACAAATTAATTGGATTCTTTAGGAAAACACTGTTACACTATGGCTGGGGTTGCATGGATACAGGTGGTAAACTCAGCAGCAGTTCTGAACAAAGCACAGAAGTAAAAGTTTTCTTAGCTCTAACAATCACTGAGGCCATCTTTGGTTGTCACATACCCTGTTCATATATTATTTTTATGCTCCCAGCATACAGAAACAGCAGCTAGGGGAAGTTTTTATTTTGCATTTGACAAGTTGCATTTTGCTATTTTTCAGCGTGCCTTTTTCCCTCTTGCTGTGAAGAATTGTGTCTGGGGCTTTAGAAACTATAACTGTTGTTTAGATACGTTTAGAATTTCAAGTTTATCTCTGTAACTTCTGTATTGCTGTCATTTTATTGTTTAGGTGTTGCTTCCACTTCAGTTTAAATCCTTTACTTGGGGGCTTTATAGCTTGTGTAGTTTCTAACCAAATTTTAGATGAGAATAAATCTTTTAAAACTAAGATTAAAAAGTGGTTTACTTACTCCAGGAGAAGTAATTTAAGGAAAAAAAGAAGGTAGTTATTAAAGGGAAAAAAAAATCAACAGAACTTGGCAGTTGCATCTTCCTGCTGAAGTACCTGAAATTAATGCTTAAATATTAATGTTGAAAATTAATCACTTAATATACACAATATGCATTGCTATCTTTCCAGTCAGTTGTATTGGATCAGCTTTTCTCTACTTCAGAACTGGGCTGTGATTCAAACTGCATTATAAGACAGGAAAAATGCGTGGGATGCAGCTGTTTCATCCAGTTTTGGTTATTTATTACACTGGAATTTGTTCAGACCTTATCTAAGGCACCCTGATTAGACCTTAGCAGCAGAACTCTTGAATTGCTGCATTCATGACAGCACAGAAGTGACTTTGGAAAATGGGGGAGAGAGCAGGATTCTGGAGATATTCACTGCTATTACAGGTTGGACTGCAGACTAATGTAGAGAAGACAGGAAAGCAATGTAAAAATAAAGAGCAATATTAAAGGGTGTATTTATATGCTGTACATATTCAATATAAGGATTATCCCAGCTGGACTAACATGCTTTGAAGGAGAATGTTTACACATTGACAGTGGCGTGGTCACTGCAAATGCCCTGGCTGCTTCATTCCTCTCCTCTGCAGCTCCGTGCAAGGCTTACAGCAGCGTGCAAATCAAGCCAAGCTTTGTGCCAAGAAGGTGCTCTCCAGGCCACAGGTGGGCCTGATATGTTGCAGCAGGCAGAGGGAGGAGGAAGGGGTTGGCCAGCTCTGTGCTGCGTAGGTGCTCCTTGAGCGTGTACTTACGTAACCTTCCCAAAAAATCAGGCCCTGACAGCTCCAGAGAAACCTGGCTGGCTGGGCTGCACGTATGCCACCTGAATTGAGCAGCCCTTATCTGCAATCTGGCACCTCTGGCAGGGCAATTATGCAGCCATGGTAAAAGGCAGGCAGTGGGTGAGGGCGGTGCCTGGATTCAGTGACCTGGGATGAGGCTGCACATGGTGGAAGGGGCTCATGGCCCCCTCCAGTCCTGTACAAGCCTTTTCTTCCTGACAAGAAAAGTCCCCAGTCTGGCTTGGGGTCTCCTACAGCTGTTTGTTGTTTGGTCTGTAGTCTGTATGTATCAGAACTTTTTTCTCCAATGCTCTTGGCTAAAGGTAGACACATCAGAGTGTCCTGTGTGTCCAACCTGCAGCTCCCAGAGCCAGATCTGCAGGGTGATGTAGGTCTTTCTGGCTGGAGTAGGTGCCTGAGAACATTGCTGAAGTGCCTTGGGGCCAGGCACCTTGCTCTGTTGACTTCAGTGAGGATTACATGCCTTACCTGCTTAGGTGCTTTGAAAGAGACATCTGACATTTCTGAATGTCTAATCAGCTTGGAAAATCCTGATCTCCCTCTTTTCATCGTTAGCTTCTCAGTATTCCAACGGTCTGGAAATTCTAATTGTTCTGAATATACCCCAGGCTTGCTTAACACGTGGTGTGCTGGTTATACATATGTCCTTACAGAGTGGTGGCACAGCCCTTTATCATAAACCATAAACACAAATAGCTTCTGTAAGAGCCCTACATATCTTCTGCAGTTCCCATCTCTTCCACAAACTGTAGAAAATGCATCAATGTAAATGAATGATATCACCTCAATCCCATCAGCTTTAGGATGGCCCCTGGGGCTGCAATCTTCATTTTGCAATTGCTTTTGTTTGCTCTTAGAGAGCTTCTAACTCCTGAACTACCTATCCTTCTGCTTTTCTCATCTTACTTTTTTCATCTTTAGTCTACTATTTTCAACACCATCTTCCAAGAATTTACTTAAGTCATTTTCAGTGGTCTATTTGGTCACAACTGGCTTCCCAGTTGCCTCTTCTTGATTTCAACTCATATAAGCCATGAATAGAATTTTCCTGGAGTAGGGTGGACTTTGCTTGATGTTTGTACTGAACTGCTTTTCATTCATTTGAATGTCTCTCCTCACTTGCTTTTTCTTCAGAGATATAACTTCGATATATTACAGAACTAAAGAATGTTACTTGGATTTAGAAGGAAAACAAAATTTTCAGTCTTTATGTAAAAAACCCCCATATTTAATCCTACACAGTAAACCCCAAATCACAAAAACCCCACAAACCTTGAGGAGCAAATCTTCTGTGAAAAATCTTGTGCTGAATTTTTTAAGTTGAGAAGCTTGGCCCAATGCAGACATCTTTGCTTCTTATTTAAAAGCAATCCCCCCCTACCCCAAGTAATTACTGGAAACCTCTGTGGAAATTTTACACAAAATGGGCTTTTGCTGTCAGAGTCCTGCCATTGCTTGCTGTAGGTTTCCTTTTCATCTCTGGCAAAGTTCGGTCAGTTGCTCAACCCAGTTTGCTCAGTTGGAGAGAACTGCTGCTTTGGGTGCTTCTCATTCTGTGTTCTTTTACCATTCTGATATTTATTAGCCATGGATGTTTTCCTTATCCCTTATACTGTGGCCACATCTATGTAAATCCCACAGCAGTCTGCTCTTGCTAATGTTTCACATCAGGAGATTATATGGGCTCGCATGCTGTGTGTTGCAGGGCAGGGGTAGGCAAATCCATGTACATGGATTATTTTTATTTTTATTTTTTTTTCCCATTGTAGTTACAACTTCTCCTTTTCATTTAAAATTTTCAGAGCACCCACTGCCCTTGCAGGAGGCTACTGTTTCCACTCCTGTTTATTTTGAGTTTAGAAGACTTATAAAAACAAATTCTCTATGAAGTGTAACAATTATCTGATTTATTTTTTCCCCCTGTTGGCATCCATAACTGGAGAGAAAACAAAATTTCGTGGGAATATGGCTATTAAAAGTTAGGGAGGAGGCTTTCCCCTGATGTTTAAATGATCCACTATAGAAGCCAAAGGACTGCAAAAGTGTAAGTTTGGATGTAAGCAAAGTTAAATGGAGATGCACCAGAAGGTAGATTTTTGTGCTGGCAAAATGCCTGGAACTTTTGAGGGATATTGAGAAATAGCCTAAGGCCCCAAACCTTGTGGCTTTCAAGGTTTGCTTCTCTCTGCCTTATACCATTTGTTTGTCTTTAGTTTTTTGAAGAAACTCTTTCAAGTAAAGTTCCGACTTGAGACCAGTACTTCTGGAAAGGTTAATTCAGCCATGAAGTTTGTTTCTTCAGCTTGAGGTGCCTTTGCCAGCATGGATGCTTTCATTTGTTTTTATTTTCTTTTTCCTCTTGGTGAAGCAATGTTATATCTTTGTCTAGTCATCCTTAGAGTGTATATATATGAATGCATTTTCCTTTCTTCTGTGCTTCCCAACCCAAAGCAAGGTTTTAGCTTCACGTGCTGGTAATCCACTGTGGATGGAGGTAAAATCTGGTAGAGCAGAGGGTAGGACTTTTTATTTATTTTTTTTTCTTCTTCCCCTTTTACTTTTTTTTCCCCTGTCCTGCCTGGACTTGAAATGTGAGGTGGGAAGAGAGGTAGCTGACCTGGCTGGGCTGCACAGGGGCTTTACTGCCATGTGCAGTGATGATAATAGAGATACTGCAGCCAGCACGCTTGGTCTTGGTCTGCTGCTTGTGTAACTCTGGCTGCTGTGCTTTGTGGCCTAAGAGTTTCAGGAGCTTGGGTAGCCTTGCTATTGGGCAAAATGTGTTGGAATGGTGTTTTCAATTTAAGACCTAGGTTATTGTTTGAGTTTTATTTTTTTCCTGAATTGGGCTCTCTAAGGTGATTAAGGTTCAGGTTTGGGGAGGACATGGGAGAGCAGTGCAGCATGCATTAACACGCCTTATCTGCATGTGTGAAAATACCCTTTTGTACAAAGGGTTGCTGCTTGTTTCCCACATTTGTGGGGAAAAAAAGGTGTGAAATTTGGAGCAAGTTCCAGGAAAAAACAGTTGGCTCCTTTTACCTCAGGGCAAAGCAAGGCTGGCCCATTGCCATGCCTTGGACCTTTTGCTGAGTGAGGCCAATGCTCCAAGAGGAGGAGGGTGAGAGGGCTGGAGGAAGAGCACAGAAGGCAGGGCAGGCACAAGGAGGTCACTGGGCTGGCTGCAGGACTGTGACCTGGCAGGGGCTGTGTGCCAAGCCACCGAGCAGCCAGCAGCACTCCTCGAAGCTCCTGCCTTGCCACGCTGGGTGTTTTGAAAGAGGCAGGTTTGGGCAGGCATGGAAGCCTCTTCCACTGTTATGATCGGTGCAGCTTGTGAGGAGAAGCTGTCATTTTTTACCAGGGCGTGTAGAACCAGTTCTGCTGGTCCAGCGTGTGCAGCAGTGGAGGAGCCAAGGGCTGTCATGGAAGGGCTGGGATAGAGCTGTCTGTGTTGCTCCTGCTCTGTGCAGGTACAGGGCTCAGACACAGACCTGGGGGCCTGGACTGACTGTCTTGGCCAGCTGCAGAAACTCCTGATCTTCACCATGCAGGGTTGCAGGGTTATCAGCTGCTCACCAAGCACATCTTCCTTAAGGAAGACTTTTAATTTCACTTTTATTTTTCTTCCATTTATGCTGTCCAATTTGGTACTTTAATGTCCCTGCATCTCGGCAAATTTCTCAGGGAGGTTTTGCCAACTTTCTGGATTTTTATTGTGTCCTGGGGCATTTAGTGCGTCGTTTTGATTTTGTTTGTTTTTTGCCCTTGACTTGCAAGGTGCTGGCATCGTCTGAATTCAGGAATTTTGAATTGCACAAAATACACAAATTTGCATAAAAATGTTCTAATTCTGCGGATGAATTACTTAAACTTACCAGTGCAAAAAAATTATAAATAAATTTCATTTTCCTCTCTAGTTTCTCCTAAATCTTTTCCTTGAATAAGTGACTCGTAATAACTTAATTGGCATTGGAAGTGCTGCAAAAAGCCACTTTAAAAATGAATACACCAGGAACTAGTCATGTTGGGTGATCTCCTCCTCACTGTGACGTTGTGTGGGCAGTGCTGGTGGATTCTCTGGGCTCTGCTTCTGGAGACATTTCTTTTGTGATGGTTCTGTGGATGCTAATGCACAAAGGAAACCTGCACAGGATTCTGTCCTCCAAATTACGACACCCTCAGAAATAATCACACTTAGGGTCTTGCTCTTGGCAAACCTTTGCTCACAAATTATTTTTTTTCAGCCAGTTGTCCACAAAAAAAGAACAAGGTTTTGAAAGCTCAGGACTTGTGTGTAGTCAAACTCCAGATCACAGGTTTGGTTTGGTAAATGTGCTGGCCACACAACTTCTGAGAAACAGTTTCTTCACCCTTCTAATATCCACATCCTCTTTTCACTCCCTTCTGGTATTGCAAGCGTGCCAGGTTTGCCAAGAGGAGTTAATAGATATAGACTCAACCCCGAAACTGAAGGGGGTGGCAGGAACCACCTCAGCTTGATTCGTAAGCACAGTGTTTCCAGTATTGCACTCTGTCAACAGCAATTGTCTTGGTTTTTATTCTTTATTCATTTCTTCACATTTTTTAGGATTGTTAAAAATGTCTAAAGACTTTGTGATTTTTTTTTTTTTTTTTTTTTTTTTTTTTTTTTTTTTTTTTTCCTTTGTAAGAAATTGAGGTATGTCTGGCGCTAGTGGAAGTAGTCCAGATTCAGGACAAAAGTAGAATGTTATGTTTCACTTAAATTCACTGTCTTTTGGCTGGAAAATCTGAGCATACCAAATCCTTGATTTTAAAATTCTCATGAAATAGACTAAATCTTTGTGGAAGACACAAAAATGTATTTCCCAGCCCTGCAGAGAAAATGGCTGTCTCATTGATCTTTACTGGGGAAAAAAAATAAAATTGACCGGGTGTTCTGTGAATGTTTGTGTGAGAAAAGTGTAGAGCATCCCTGCTCATGCACATGCAATTGCATAAATGTGTGCCTGCAGGTTTGTATCCTTTATCACAGAACTCAGTAACTAATAGTTTATCCTGTGTTTCACAACTCTCGTGTGGCTCTGTAGATCCAACTGAAAGGTACAGCAGGAACAGCTTGAGAGGCATATGTGGATTTATTCCCTCTTGCTACCTCCATTCTCATCAGGCATATTTCTACCAGTCAATTGGACTTTGCATGGTAAGGATGTCATTAAAATAGAGTAAAATCAGTGAAAGAACCAAGCATTTTTTTTGCCATACAAACATTGCACTGAAAAATCTGTTTGTTTCTTCCATAAAGTGATGAAACAAATACTGCCCTGTACTGTTGTGTTCTTTAAAACCATCAGAAGACATGAAACACAATTATTTCTCTATCACAATTCATTTTCTCTAGATAAGCACACTTCACAACAGTGAGCAGTCCACCCCTGGAGCCCCCAGCTGTGCTCCTGGTTTCAGTCACCAGTGCACACACGGGCTGTGGGAGGGCATAACAGCATGGTCCGAGTGGTGTGTGTGAAAATGCCTCAACATCAGCCCTGCTATTGGCCTTGCTGTGGGTTTTACCTCATGAAAAACTGCACTTGTATGGCTGTATTATCCTGTTCCAGTGCTGGTGCCCATGCCCCTGCCACAGCTGCTTCCACAACACGATTCCTCCAGGAGTGCTGTCCTGGCATTGTGGGCAAACCTCCCTGTTGCGCTGAGGGACCTGTGCTCGGACTTTTGCAGCAACAGCTGCTTCTGCCCCTTCTCTCATTAATGTGGTTTGGACTCTGGCATAACTGGGGCCTTAAGCTCAGTGAAAAATCTGTGTTAACAGCCAGACCCATAACTTGGTGTGGGGCTCCTGGAGAGCCACCTCTGGAAAGCAGGAGCAGCGTCCATGGGCTGAGCACTGTGTCAGCCTCAGGGCTCTCCAGAGGAGACCAACACTGCTGGGACATGCTCGAGATGACAACATGCCCCCAGGTGAACAGGGATGCTGAAATCACATAGTTGTCCTTCTCTTCCTGTAAGCCTGTGCAACAGGGCTGAAAATGCATTTTTCACATTTATTTTCTGCTTAAGAATGGGAGGCAGCATAAATAAACTTACAGGTTGGTCTCACGTCTGTGCAAAACTGAAAAATATCAGCCAGTTAGGTGTTTTAAAGCACATTAATATTTAATTCCCACTCTAAGGATAGGCCAGTAGGGGAAACTGGAAAAAGTTTACCATATTCTTATTATTTTTGCCTGTGGGCAAAAGTCCAACAAATCTTTCAGGAGAGAGATAATTACGTGAGGACGGTGCGGAGACGCGTGTTGTAGCGCACGTGAATGCTGACCTGGCTGCTCCCAGCAGCCGGCAGGGCTGCTGTGATGCTCAGAATTACATTTCCTTCTGGGAGGCTGCAGGAGAAAGGGCTGAGCGATTGGGGTGGAAGCAGGAGGGGCTTGCTCGATTACAAACCCTCTGTTTATACCTTGTTGAGCATTCGGGGAAACAAGTGATGCTGATGAGGGGTTGGAGACCAGTTTGGAGTCTCTGAGCATTTTCCTTCCCCCTCCATGCCAGAGCTTGCTGTTGCAAAACACCCAATGGGAGGTGATGATAGAATTTGCAGTCAGATAAGGGTGTGCATATTTATGCAGGCTGTAGGAGGTGGGAGAAAGAGTCCTTCTGAAGGAAATATAATGTTATTTGAAGAAACATGCCTCTTGACCACTCTAGTTGGCCTTTACATTGCAGTTCTATTTTTAACATGCACTAAGGGATTCCATATGGATGGAGTTTTTTCCTTGATTTTTTTTATCCCACCCCCCCACCTTTTTTATTTTTTTTTTTTTTTTTCCTCTTTGTTGGAGGGGGCATGATGGTGGGAGAATGAGGCCTTGGCAATGTTTGTGGTGGTTTTGTGATCGAAGCTGAAAATGGGCCATGATGTCAGGGAGCTTCTAGCTAAGCTGCTGGGTAATATAGTCTGGCTATCTGAGAGATGTGAGGAGAAAAAGGCAGATGCAAAAAACAATAGGGTGCAAAAAACGTCTTTGCCTCGTCATTAATGAGTACCTTTAAAAAAAAATAGATTGTGGCTAAGCAATAGGTATTCCTACTTGTAACTCCAGAAATACATTTTGGATTGCTTAAATTGCAGCAAAGGGGTATGTTTTATATGTAAAACTTGTGCATGTGTATTTTTTTTTGTGTGTGTGCCTTTTATTTCATTGAAAAGAAAGGCCTGTGAGGACTAGAAAAAGAGGAGGATACTGTCTCTTTATGAATACTAATAAGGAAATCAAGGGGGACAATGGCACTTCAAGTTTCATCTTTCCATTTCCTAGAGGCGCAAACTCTGCAAGTTGTCACCTTGGTGTATTCAGTGCCTCTTGAAGCACTAGACTCCTCCAGAGAGAATGTCAGCCCCAGCCCTGGGCAGTTTTGACAAACAGAGTATATATTGATACATGATAAAGTATGCTAGAAATCACCCCAGCGCTAAAGGCTACTATAGTTTTAATATCATCATTTGAATTAACAAGCATTCTGTGGAGAAATAATGAGCTTTCATTATTCAGAACATCATCCTTACCCCGGGAACTCAGAAACCATTAGCTCTTGAGAACTTAATGAAAAGATGATAAAGAATGTTTTAGATAAAAGTTTGAACGGGTGCACTTGGTAACTAAGGTAAAATATTAATGTTTCTCCCAGTGATGAATTGCTGTTGCTAAACTCGTGCTTGCTGAGGAGATGGAGGGGCATGTAGGTGATCCTGTGGGCAGTGGCTGGGATGGAGGGCTGTCATGCACTGCCAGCATGCCCCATGCTGCTGCCTGCGTCCTTTGCTGAAAGAAATGGGAGAAGAGAGAAGGTTGGACATTCAAATCTCCCCATCCTCCCCAGAACCTATTTTCCCACCATGGGACTGAAGCTAGAATTCTCTGCTGATTCTTTCTTGTTGGGGTTACCCCTACTTTAAAAAAAAATATATATATTTAACATGATAGCAATACAATATAGCCAAGAGGGATTGGGAAAGGGTGTAAGGAACAAAATGACCCAGCACAAAATTTTCTGTCCTGAAGCTGCCGACCTGAGGCTCGGTTTGGGCAGATCCAAGGCACTCGGGCTGAGTGTGGCTGCCACTTGCTGAAATTCCATATGGGTGGCTTGCTACATGTCTGCAATAAAAACCCCCGGTGCAATAAACGAAGAAAAAAAAATATATAAAAGTTTAAATTTTATTGGGTGTAAAGCTCTTAAAGAACTGCTGCTCACAAAGAGTATAAAGATTGCTGAGTCTCGGTGTATGTACCCCTACTAAAACGCGTTAGTCCTGCTGTTTTCTTTCTTTAACTGTAGCAATTTGCTTTCTTGCTGTTCTGTAATCCTTGCACTTACCAGCATGGAGGGCCTGTAGTTCTGCTTCCACCTGTGGGCAGCTGGGAGAGGCTGCTTGTCCTTCCGAGGCAGGTGGGAAAATGCTGGGAGACCCCCGAGGTTGGAAATGCCGTGGAAGGGCTAAACAACATGAGCGGGGGGAGGAGAAGGAAAACAAATGGGAATAAACTATCTCATAAACAGTCCTAAGTCACAGTGTTTGCTGCTAACAGATGCATTTAGGTAAATGCTGTTACCTCAAGAGGTGTTATCTTCTGGGGATCCTTATCATAATTTTGTTTTAAATCTGAACAGCTGTTGTTTAACTACCACAGACCACAATTTATCTACAGCTTGAGGCCATAAAGGTACCTTTATTACACTGTCTTTCTTTTTTTTTCTTCCATTTGATTTAATTTCAGTGTGTCTGACACCAAAATGCTATATACAATTTGCATATTACAATATGCACTATTGCAGATTCCATACACTGCTAAATGGGAAAATTGGAGCAGAATGGTAAATGGGGAAAGCTTGCAATGACAAATAAAAGAGGAAGATGAGCTCCCATGTTTCATTTACATGTAAAATATTCTGACAATAGTTGTTTCCCCAAGAACAAAGAGCTGGTTTTTCTAGGGTGACTGGTTTATGATGGCTGCAAGAAAAAAAAAAAAAAAGGATGTTTTTTTTGGCACCAGAACAGAAGCATGCTTATCTGAATTGAGCCCTGGGGCTTGCCATATATTTGGAATAAAACTTAAGTCTTACTTAAGAAACCAACAAATATGGAAGCATGAACCATAGTGTACTAAGACTGAAAATCACCTCTCTGGACAGAGTACTGGAAAGGACTTTAGGGAAATATAATTTTGTTCTGAGTCATTTTGTTGTTGATCTCTGAAGTTTATTATGGGGTACAGAAAGGGAGAAGTGTTGCAGGTGTCTCATAGTGTGTTGTGTACATGGGAAATTGTGGTTTTATAAGGGGGTTCTTCTAACTTGTACATTTCAGATGACGCAGGTGGTGGAATCTTCTAGCCCTAGATTACTGCTTCTAGTCCTGGCCAGTAATCTGTGCATCTAGACCTGAATTTCTCACTTTCCTGCTAAAGAAAAGGTGCACAGCTCTTCCTGTACTTCCCTTTTCCTTGAGGAGGCAGGAGGTCTTTGCCTCCAGAGTTGTCAGTCCAGCAACTTTTGCCAGCACAAAAACTGCGGTAAGAAATCTCCCCAGACGTAAAGTTTTATGTGAGAATTTGACTTTGAATAGCCTTTAAAACTTCACCTAAACCTCCAGAGTTCTGCTTTGTTAGTTTTCTTTCAGAATAAATAGTGTAATAACACATGAATTATATGTATAGTGGCTTGATGACAGAAAGGACATCTCACCACCTTTGCTCCCATTTCCTCCATCCTAGCCATGAATGTGAAAGCTGTATGTGTCTCTGAGAATGGGTTGATGTTGTTGAACCGTTTACCTAAGTGCAGAATATGTTAATCTGTTGGCACTTGTTAAAAAAAAAGCAAACCCAAAAAAAAAAACCCCTCAGCTTCTAATTGGCCTTTCATATTCCAACATTCAACACGTAACATGAGACTGTTTAGCTTGGCTTTTCAGGGATGGTGTGGAGAAAAAACAGCTTGCAGGGGGGAATTGGGCTGAGGTGTATGTGACCTCTTAATAATGGCCTTGATGGCACTTGTGGATGCTGTTGGTGATCACACTGTGCTGTGATCCCATCTGCCCAAAATTTCTTCTTCTTTCTGAAATCTATCCAGGCCAATTTAATCTGTCTTGCAGTTGAAGTTTCCCCATCTTGTGTCCTTTAGGTATTGTGCAGAGCTCAGTGTCTTGCACATGAACAGTAGTGGGTTTTATTGAAGTACGTGCAGGTATGAACCAGCAGCTAATGTATCTTGTATAATATTACTCCTGAAAGAACAACTCCACAAAGAATACTGTCTAGAATTACAGGGCAAGAGCAAGTCAACAGTTAATTGGCTGTGCTGTAATTACTTCTAGATGCATAATGTGCAATACTTATAGGACTTGTAGAAGTGGCATACAAATTTCACAGTGGTCTCTTGGTACTTTATCATGTGTGGAGGATTTTGGTAGTCTCTGTAGATTTTGGGATTAATGGTACAGTTATAATTTATTCCTGCTCTGCTGTTTTAAATAGTGTGGGTTTTTTATATTTTTCTCTTAAAAAAAAAAAAAAGTCTGTCTTTAATTGTCTCAAAGGCTAGACTGAAAAATAGGACAGATGCTGTTCAAAGGCTCTGTCATTCTTTTCTAGGATGGAAGTAATTCCACTTGCTTTTTGTTTGCTTGGAGTGGCTCACACTTCTGGTAGTGTGTGGCAACCACATGCCATGTGCTGTGGTACCACAGCCCAGTGGGCTGCAGACCTAACAAGGGTCCAGATGAATATGGACATTGAGATGGATGTATCTTTTGAATATCTGGAACCTGATTTACCCCATCTTTTACCTCAGGGTTTGTAAGATGTAATTTCACTGAGCGTATGGAATGACTGTTTTAGTCATATTGGGCAAAGATCTGAAACGGCCAAGAGCTTTGTGTGTGGGAATATGGATGAGATCTTTAGAAACAAGGCCAGGCAACAGTAAATTCTTGACCTGGCTGTGTCTCATGGTTTCAACAGTCCCCAGAGCTGTGGTTCTTTGGATGTTATCCAAGCTTCTGAAGTCAACCATAATCCTTCCCACTGCAGCCGTGAAGAGGCACTGCAATTTGGTGGCACAAGAAGCACATTTCAGGACTGCTGAAATCACACTTGAGAAGTCAGCTCGGAGGGACTTGTGTGCACGTGAGCTCTGTATGTGCTTGGTTCACTCATCCCAAGTGATGTGGATGCAGAAGTTAAAGTGAAGCTTTATAATACGGACTTTGGAATCCCCAAAATCTCATTTGTGTTTTACCTTATTAAATATGGAAATCATGTCAAAGGTAAATGTCAAGGGGCTATAAAATTATCCTTCTTATCTCCTGTACGTTTATCAGTTGATAAATGGAAAGAAGCTGCTGCCAAAATAACCGTGAATGAATAATTTATAAATGACTGATGCATCGTGTATGTTGTTTCAGGCAGAAAACAGTAGGACATCAATAATCAAAAGAAGTTGGATTAATTTAGCAGTATTTTGCTGTTAATATTTTTATCTAAATGCTGCAGTCTGGACCTTTGTTATGAGGTCCTTCTCTTTGTCGCTAAGGACTGATCTACAGATCACTGAAATCAACAGAGTCAGCTGTTTACTTCAGCAGGCTGTGAGTCAAATTTATAATATGCATATATAGCTTCTTTTCCCCATTTTTATAGTGCTCTGAATTTGAATTTCTTTAATGCTGTGTGTCTTAGCGTGGAATTTTTTTCTTCCATTTGTTTCTTCACATATTTCTCCCCTACCCATTCTCCTGTGGGCTGAATGTCTCAGACAAGAAATTTGGAGAACTTGATGGAACAAGGATGGGAGAAAGGTGACTGCCAAAACAAATTGTATATCTTCTCTTATTTTTCAGTTCCTTTGTTTTTATTCACACAGGGAAAACGGGTTTCTTGAAGCTCAGATTTCTATGCAAGGCAGACATTTTTCCCAGATAGAGAACATTTAAGAGATTTTTAGCATTGGCCATTGTAAATAAGATTAAACACTGAAGAGGTGAGCTAGATTCTTTCTTTCTGTTCTTTTCCATGTGATTTAAATATGGCCCATTTTGCCCATCACATGACAGAGCTGCCAGAGATTGCCTCAAGCTAGTTTATGGCTTTAACTAAAGGTCATCTTAGGGGGGAAAAAAATCACATGGAGCAGGGGAAGGAGGAAAATGTATTTTAAAAAATATATTAAAATGGATTTTAAGCATTTGTTCTGAAGAATACAAGTTAAAAAGAGAAGCTGCTGTTATATTGCAATGAGTCAGGAGCAAAAAAACAAAAACAAAAAACCACCACCAAAAATAACAATAATAAAAACCTGTTTTCCTTTGCGTAGCACAGCGCCTCACGACAGAAGGGTGAGCAAAGCCACTGCCTGGATTTCGGTCTGTGGCTTTCTCTACCTGACCTAGATATCTGGCTAGCAGCTCACCACTGCAGAAAATGCCCTAGTGCAAAACTCCTGCCCCAGTGGCTGCTAATAAGAGCCATTCTCACATCCTCAGCTCTGCATCCATCCTCACCATGTAATTGGTCTGGCTCTCCCAGCTAGCTGCCTCTCCTCCTGTAGGCCCACACTGGGAAGAGAAATCCCAGACCTCCTGAAGGCTGAGGGGCTCCAAAACTGTGCTATGTTATCAACAGCTACATGGTTAGCTAACTGCTGTGACTAAATGGAGATTGGGAAGCACTGCAGGCAAGGGATGAAAAGTGATGCCCTCCCATAGCACAATGCTGATATGCAGAATTGGCCAAAACAACAAAACTTCACAGACAGTGCAGCAGAAGGCATTGGCTCTCTTGTTTGGGCATTTTATTACCTGGAGCTAAATGTGCAGAGAAGGGAGATAATGAAGTACTTGACTAATTCAGTGTGATCCAGCTGGCTAAGCCAGAGGGGCTGTAGAGCAGGAAAAGCTACAGAACTCACTGCTAGCCATTTTCCCCTGATACCTGTGAAGCCAAAACAAAGAAGTGCGGAGATCAAAAAGCAGAGCAATATCAATATCGGGAAAGGGAGGGGGACAACAAGAGAGGAGGGGAAATCTCTAAGATTGCCTCCCCCATCCTTTCTCCCTTCTCTGCTTTATTTAGTAGTGGGGGGGAGGGGAAGGTTATTTTCATTTGCCTCATGCTAACTTCTAATCTATTTGAGAAATTCACCAACCACCCAAACGTTTAGTACCCTGTGTGTCACAATACTCAATGCCAGCCTAATTTTTAAAATTTTATCTATTGTTTGTGCTTGGGGGGAAAAAAAAAGACAGGTTTTGTAATGTAGGCACGTGCAATGGTAGTGTGTTCAAAAATCCGTATTCCTCCCTTTGCCACAGTCTAAAAGGCTAGATAAACTACACCCCTCTTATCCAGAGGGAAATTAGAAAATGTAAAGTGTGCAAATCCCTCTCCCTGGCTCCTAGGCATTGCCTGGTTTTTGCTGCTGCATGTGGGTTTTTTCTTCCTCCGACAGCCCAGCTATTTAGGTACACAAGACACATTGCTCCCTCTGTCTCTTCCCCTTCCCCAGCATCTCCCCACTATCTGCCTATGGAGTACAATGCAATTCCTGCTACCCTAACAAGCTGTTGCCCAAGGTAGAATATAGCACTTGTAAAAAGGCAGTTACCATACAGTTACTATACTTTGTTAAATACAGAAAACCAACCTCCATAGCTGGTGTAACATAGGTGCAATGGCATGAAAGGAAATGGAGAAACACCCACCTCCACCAGGGCTGAATTTATCCCTTGGTGCTCTCATCATGGCTGGAGTGAATTGCTGCTGACCAGTACATGTGCCAGCTGCTGTTCATACCTTTTTTAATTTTTTTTTTAAATTTATTTGAAGGCAGGCAGACTCTGTGCATCATTCAGAGATGAGCATCACAAACATGCTTTGCAGGGAAGGCGACCACAGCAGTCTGCCAATGCTCTTCCAGTGCCAATTACAGTGATGGTTTAATCGTAAAAGCAGATTCACTAAAATAGAATCAGAGCCAAGGCGTTTGTGATTTGGATGCTTGTGCTAACTTTTGATAGTTATCATCAGGGGCAGCTGATGTGACATCACCCTGCAACTCTGACTCATATTTTTAATGGACCACATGCCTTTGCATGATAATTTTGCTGCTAGAATGAGCTTGGCATTAGCTGGAGAGACAGAAACACTAGCAACCAAATCTGAAGATGTGTTGAGAGTTTGCAGTTGTCATGGAAATCAGGGGCAGTGGCTGGTGCTTGCCTCCCCTCTAAAATGGAAGTCCACGTTTTCTCCCTTCAGCCTGGAAGCTCACAAAAAAGACTGGAGGTGGCTACTCTCTGACAATGTAGGTTTGAAAATATGTGAAGGCTCCTTTTAGGGTTATATATAATTTTTTTTAGAAATATTTTTTGCTAAGAAAAGACATGCAGCATTGAAAAAATCCACCTTTCTTGCACTGACCCAATTTTTTTTTTCCCCATATGGTGGTGTTGTGACTATAATATCTGGAGAACACCTTGCAAAGGGCACTCTTGGGTGTTACCAGTGAGGAGCAAATGTGAAGTGCTGGCTTGTGCTAAGCCTCTGCTGTTGTGGTGCAGTGGGATTTCACTGAGGTATTGGACCCCTTTTGGATGGGAGCAGCCTGTGCTCTCCATGAGAGAACAAGGGGGTTACACGATGCTGTGTGTTGTAACTCAGCAATTCCACGTGATGCAGATTAGCAGGTGCTCATAAATAACTAATGAGTTCAGAGAGTCATTGCAACCTGACCTGGCCACCTCCAGTATCAATACATCTATCAATAACAGTGATGAAAATTATTAAGACAAAGCCTCTTAAGGCACTTCTGGATTTAGCAGTGTGGGGAGAACAGGAATGTACTTGTCCCTGGAGAAACCATAACCTAGAGCTATGCTGTGTTTAAGGAAAAAATAAAGCTTTGTACTGCTGCTGAGGACCTGGGTGTGATGCTGGCTGAAGTACACGTGTGTATATATATGCCTTGCAGTTTCTCTCTTCTGGTGGTGTGTGCTGTGTTGCTGTAGCTGACAAACTATCATCTCTTGAAGATGACATATTTCAGAGTAGTGCCCTACTGGCACAGAGCTGCCAATAAACTATCGTCATGTCTTTCCTGCTCTTTCTTAGAATGCTTGGCTTTTCTGCCTTCACATTATTATGTCTAGAAATGTGTTTGGAAATTACTGCTTAAAATTTTGGAAATTTTAAACAATACCTCTGATAATGTGAGTCTTTGGTGAAATGTTTAAATAGGAAGTGGTTAGGCAGCATCATCCAGCCTGCTGTCAATAACACCAACTTGGAGGTGCCAGGTACAGCTAAGACCCTATGTAGCTGCTAAACTTGTGGCAATGTTCAAGAGAAAAAGGTATGTGTGTGCTGTATAGCTCAGTGTGCTACACTGGACAACATAAGTCCCAAATTAAGTAATGGCTTAAGCCCTCTTTTGCAAACAGCAGTGGTAGATAGGGTGCTTAATGTGGTCAAGAAAAATCTATCTCTGCCTATTGGGATGACTTTATTATACCAAGGTAATAGTATAAGCTTGAAACCAGCTTTTATGAAGGCTTTTTTTTTTTTTTTTTTCTTTCTTTACAAATGTAGTTTTGGAATAGGTTATTGCAATACAATACAAATCGCAAACTCCAGGCTGGTGAATGGTCTAGAGGTCAAATAATATGAGGAGCAGCTGAAGGAGCAGGGATGTTTAAGCTGGAGAAAAGGAGGCTGGGGGAGGGAAAGTATTGCTCTCTACAAATGCCTGAAAGGAGGTTGTAGCCAGGTGGGGACAGGCTCTCCTCCCAGACAGCCAGTGACAGGTTGAGAGGACACAGACGCAAAGTGCAACAGGGGAGGTTCAGGTTGGTGATCAGGAAGAGCTTTTGCCCTGAAAGGGTGGTTCAGCATTGGAAAGGGCTGGTCATGGAGATGGCTGGGGTCACCGTTCCTGGAAGTGTTAAAGACACAACTGGATGTGGCACTTGGTGCTGTGGTTTAGTTGGCAGGGTGGTGATCAGTCAAAATGTTGGACCCGATTAACTTAGAGGTCTTTTCCAAACTTAGTGATTCTGTGCTTTAGATAAGGATTAAAAGTCAGAATACAGTGGCTGGAATTGGTTGACATTCAAAGGATGGAGTTAAAGAAGGGAGGGACTGTGTTGGCAAACTCCCACCTGAACACAGCTTTCTTTACTGTCCTTTGGAAGTTGGAAGCACAGTGGGTCCCAGCATATACAACATGCTGGAAGTTTTGTTTCAGAGCTGTGGTTTCCAGCTCCCTCTAAACATTGTGCATCTGCTTCACTTTTGAAGGAAGATGCACTAGGCTACTGCCAGAATGGAAATCTGTTGAAGGTCATGCTTAGTTTATTCCAAGGAAGCAATCCTGACTCCTGTTATCCTCACTTAGCTCTTCTAAGTGAGATTTCTTTTCTGTTGGACAGTGTGAGTACCATGATTTTGCTTGGCACCCAGGGAGGCAGTGGGGACACTGCTGGCCACGGTGGCCCTGGGTGCCTGGGTCACCTGAGGACTTGCAGGGGTCAGGCAGACATCAGTTGGATAAAATCTGTGTGCCCTGCCTTGTGCCTCTAAATGTTACACTCATGTTTAAATAACTCACAGGTCACTTGTTTTTCTATTTTGAGTGCATGGCAAACCAGGCAGAGGCAGCTTGTAAAACGAGTGACTAATTTCCAGGGTTTTTTCTTTCCAGTCCCTCTGCATCCTCTCACCCTGAAAGTGGTCATGGGGCAACCTTACCCCAGTGAGAGGAGATCAGCAGGCTGGGAGAATCATCCTTGATCCCTGTGAAGACTTGGTGGAAGATGTATTTCTATATTAGTTGTATTTGGTGTTCTGGGATGCAGGGGGATATTTTCTCCAGTACCCACAAGCTGGTGGAAGCCTTCTGCATCTTTGGGCCAGGGAAGCTTTCTGGAAGGGGGGCTGGTGCTGTGGGTCCCAGTGAGGTGTCTCCCAGCAAGGAGAGGGACTGATGAAGGAGGGAGGGCAGTCAGCATGGCTTCATGCAGGATCTTTGCTCACTTTGCTGCTTGTGCTATTGCTGCAGCTGCTGCCTGCAGAGTTTTTTCTGCTGGTGGTAGCAGAGTGCCTGAGGGGCAGTGGGACACCCCTGCTTTGGCAGAGGGCTCCAGCTGTAGCTGCAGCTCTGCAGCAGAAGGGAAAAAAGGAGGGGGAGCAGAGGGAGAGAGCACTAGGGCCAATTCCATGGAGTGTGTGCACTGGTTTAGACCTTTCCTCCCTTCTCTGTAACCTCTGTCTTCCAGCCATGGCTGCTTGCTTGCATTAATTACTCCTCACTCCCTAGATGCACTCATTTCAAGCTACCTTTAGGGTTTAGAGTGCAGAAACTGACTGACCAAGGTTGAAGTCAATTAACAAAGAGGTTATTCTAAATTAACATCTTCTTTTAAGCAGCTGTCCAGAACTGCTTTGTTTTTCCACAGCAAAATTAGCAAGGCAATGCACCTCAGCGAAAAGATGGATTGGGATTTCTTTTGTTATTGTATTGCCTTTTGCTTTTTTACTTTTTTTTTTCTCTTTTAAACTTGTGCCAAATTCAATACTAAGCACTTCCAGCTTGTATTTAAAAGGAGTGTTGAAATATACTGATTGCCTAAATGAATTGTAAATGACATAGGATGTTGAGAAAGAACAGTCCTTTTACTTCCATTGGCTATCTTGCACTACATCAAGATGGGTTTGCTTTTGAATGGCATATTGAGATGCCAATGCTTTCTTCAGACATTGATTTTAATTATTTTTTCTGTCTTGTCTTCCTTCTTCTCACAGATGCTTTTTGTATGGTTGCTTACTGACTTCCCTGTTTTGTGAAGAATTGCAGAGAGGAGCAGGCTCAGCCCAAACCCTGAGCCCAGGCAGGAGCCATGAGGACAGGGCAAAGCAAAGCCCAGGCTGGTGGATTTTGATTCCTGCAGGACCTGGTTAGCCTGGCCTGGGTGCTCTCAAGACTTTTACTGCTTTCTGGTCAGCAGAGAGGGTGAAGTGATCAAGCTGTTCCCACAAACTTGGGAAGCAGAACATGCTTTTAAGTCTTTTAACACTGTCAGAAATCTTCTGTGGGTTTTATGATTAGGACTATAGTACCTCTAAGGATATTATGAGAAGGAACTTGCACTAGTCATTTTGAGACACTAATTCAAAATACCCTGGTTTTGGTTATCCACCTCAGCTCAGTAATATGCCTTCTGATGCAGGTTCAAGCCTTTATATCCCCTTATGTCAAATTGAATTTTGGCTTAGGGTGGTACAAGGTCATCCTGACTGATTGATCTCAGCCTTGAGAAATATTGCCCAAGTGTTTAGCCCAGGCCTACTCCTTAATTTTTCTTCCACAAGTTTTACTAATGTTCCCTTTTGCAATGCTGAGTAAGTTTTGCATCTTCTTTGGTGCATCTTCTTTCCAGTCTTTCACATTGTTGTGCTTTTCTTAGCTATTGTGTGAACCAGAAACCATTCCCAGGGTGCAGCTGGACATTTACACAGGACAGCAGTTCTGGAAATAATTGCCCCATCAATGTTAGCACCCTTCCAAGTTAGACTTGGTAGTTCTCAAAGTAAGTCTTGAATGCTTTTGGTGCAAAAGTGAGCAGGTTTGCCTAGCCTATCCTCAGCAATCATTTTTTGTCAACTTCTTGAATTGTTCTAATTTCTTTGTAAGAGAATGTCAATTTTTTTTTGCCAGCTTTTCATCTTCCTTGGTTAGTTCTGCTAGCCCTCCAAGCTATTCTGTGTCTGTTTTGTATGAAGTCCCTCCAAACTGCCATTAGTTTTTGTTTACACAAAACCCAGAATTGAGCATGTTTTTTCCATAGTAGACTGCACCCGATCAATACAGATAAAAACCATTACTTCCCTGTTACTTGCTGTCTCTGCATATGCAGCCTAAAATTGTGGTGACCTTTTTGGCTGTCAGACTGCATTGTGGACTCATGTCTAATTTACTATCTGTTACTGACCCTCAGCCTCTCCTACCCATTGCTGCTTTCTAGGTTTGTGTGGTCTGGAGGTTTTTTCTTTTTTATTAAGAAAAAATGTAGCTGCATTGTATTTTTTCCAAGTTGATCTGCATCTTGCAAATTTTCTATTTTCAAGTTCAGTCTCTCTATATCTCAGCCATTTCTCTGCCCTCACTAGTTTTGCATGTCTAGTGGATTTTGTAGTCCCTGTAAATTTTATTGAAAGGAATGTTAGCCTTTTAACACGATTCCATTAGAAGAAATGAAAGGTTTTGCTGCCCTGCATATGTCTGGTTGCAGATTTTTTTGTTTGCATCTGTATATATGCATCACTGCTGTGTTTAGCAAGTGCTGATAGAAGGAAGCTGAGTGACAGGTGACCTGTGGTGACTTGTTGGCAGTGTGATGGCTGAGCCCCTCTGCATGGGTGACATCACCTGTAGCACTGTGAAAGAGCAGATGATGAGCAGGGTGGTGTGCTGGGGAACTGCTGTGGGACAGAAATCCAGAAGAGCTGCAAAGAGATGCTGGAAGACAAACTGGAACACGCATGGAAAGACAGGGAAGTGTGAGCAGCTCACAATGATGGAGGGGAATGTTGAAGTGAATGGAGGAGTCTTACCTGTCATGTGTTCTTAATTCAGTGTTTGCTGACACAGCTCCTACCTCCAGGTGAAGACAGAGCAAACACCCATCTTGCTGATGTGCTCTCACTGCTCCAGTTGCCTTACATGCCAAGTAGCTTTCCATAGCACAGCCTGTCTACTGCAGGGAAGACAAGGCTACTCTGGGGTATCCCAATTTTCCTTCCAGAAAATCCACAAGGAAAAGGAGATTTTCACCATGTCTTCATTCAGAAAAGGATCTGTTATTCTTTGAGTAAAACAGGCATTGAATATACGAGTTTATTGGAACCCTGCATGCAGATTCCACTCGGAAGTTCAGTAGACTCCCTCTGAGTCAGTAGCAGGGAGGGGAAAAGAGTCTGCAAATAACTGTGATCTGAAAGAATTTAATTTCTTGCAGCTCTAATTATGTGAAATGTGTATTTAAACATGGGTATCAAGATGAAAGAACCTACAACTTGGAAGTTTTAATTTGGCAGTTGAACAAATGCTGAGTGATTTCTCTGATTTCCTGGCTGTGTTTGGATTAAAAATTGTTGACCGAGCTGGAAAAAAAATTGACCTCATACCATAGATCTTGGGGAAGCTGTGGTCACTGTGTGCCAGCTCAGGATCTGGCCATAGGAGTGCAAATTACTGTAGCTTTATGCTTGACATGTCAAGTTTTGCTCTTCATCTGCCTGCTATTAAGGTACTAAACTGTAGGGTCTGTGGTCAGTGCTGTAGCTGCAGCAGTACCACTGTGTATAATGAATGTTTATATGAAACATGCTCATGCTGTCAATTAGCTTGGGTTTGCTTCTCTGGCTTTTCATCATATTGTTACCTCTTTGCAGATTTGATGAGCAGAGCTGTAAACAATAAAAAAAAAAATACCACCAAAAAACTTCAACCCAAAACAACAAAAAAGGCATCATTAAAATAAAAGAGTTAGGAAAAGGAAAACATTGTCCTAGGTCTGGGCTTTAGTGTTCCCCAGAAATTCCTAGTGATATAAAAAAGGGGTTATGATCTTAAATAAGGAAATCAGTTTATAAAAAAAATATTTAAAAATAAAAAAAAATTGTCAGGTTGATATCTGCTCAGAAGTGTTTTCTGAGTTGTCTAAGCTTGCTGTCCTACTTCAAAAAATATGAAGGGCCCTTCAAAATATGAAGGAGTAGCACATGGCGAACATGCCATATATATGCTAAGGGTCTTATGATCAACAGCTGGAGAAACTACTCTTTCAGTTTCTGCTTCTATTCATCTCCATTACAGAAAATAAGGGGCCAACTTGGTCCTGGGTGTCACTCTAAACCTTTTATGCACCTGATGGTGTCTGTCCCATCTTCTTGAGCTGTGATTCCCCAATAATTTGGTGGAGGTGTTTACACCAGTGTCAAGGTGTCTGATGAGAGACATGATGTGCAATCAGGCAGAACTGAGACAGCGCTGTGAAACTGTGTGTCAGCTGCTGGGTTATTGCCTGATCCAGTGCCTAGTTAACACCTTCCTGCTTTCCCCAGCTAATTTTTGGATCACATTTGCAGAGACTGGATAGTTCTGTGCAAGCTTTGGGGAGCAGAAAAAAAAATAAAAGAGATGAAACTAGAAGGTACTTTTTCTGAAAATAAATGTCAAATGTTTTCTTCCAGTTAGCAAGATGCATGTGGCGTCTCAGCTTCAGTTTGTGGCATCTCAGCTCTGTTAATAATGGGGACCCCAAGACCATAAATGTAATAAATGTTTCTACAAAAGTTCGTATAAGATGGCCTAATTTTGATCTCCTTTATTCATGATTTTAGGCTGCTTACATTCCATGGAGTTGGTGATTTACTCTGGAGTAAATAGCTGAATTAATTCCAGCTGTCTGTAATACACTGGGATGCACAGTGGGTTGTAATGCCTGAATGAGAGATTTTGGTTACTGAAACTGTACTTTGTACATGACTTATGATGGACATTGTACCTGACATCCTGTGACTGGGAAGGGTGCAGGATCCATTTTCATGTAAAGTGTGTGACTTGTACCAAATTATTACAGGTAGATTTATGGTACAGACAAGAGACTGAAAGGAAACACTATGTCAGAAATGAATTAGAAGTCAAGAAGGAAAAAGAAATGTAAAACACTTGGGGAGCCTGTATCTTTTTAATATTTTAAATAGAAAAATCATATTTCACTTGCTCAGGGCCTTGGTCTAGGGAAAGTACTTAAACCAATTCTTAAATTTAACATGGGCACATAGGTACTTGGAGCACAACTTTTTCTCTAGTGCTTTCCTGGCATTGGGTTTAAGATTTCAGGGGAATGGTGCCAGCAGTATGCTTTTTTTATCACCTACAAACAGCAGTTATTAAGGAATAATTCATATTTCTTTCACCTCTAGTACTATTTATACATGTGCAAAGTGCAGCAGATAGAAGCTTTATTTGTAGCATAATTGCATGGCATGTACTGCTGCCGAGAACAGATGAGCAGAATATCTGCTCAAATTAAAACTTTGTTGGAGCTGCTTGCATGTGTTGATGAGAATTAGGCAGGATGAGTTTTGTTGGTTTGGATAATTGTGAAAAATTGAATTTCAGCTGATATAAGATGGAGCACATCTTCCTAGCTTCACATAAGGAGCAAGTTCTGCAGAGCTGAAGTCACTCATATTTTTTATATATATATTTTGTGAAAAAATGACCCAAAATGCAAACAAATTCTGAATATCTTATAGTGAAGAAGACTACCAAGGGAAAATCAGCTCCTCTGCACTAAGTGTAAAGTGGTCCTTTTACTAATGGAAATCATATGCCTCTGTCAAGACCAGGGAAAGGAATTTCATCTCATATGTTCTAGTGCATTTTATTTATGACCTCTGTTATAGATATTCAGGCCCTTTTTCCTAATGTAGTATGTGCCTGCAATTGCATACCAATGACATCTACCTGCCATATTTATGACAAATTGCAATCAGTAGAAATCAAGAATTCACCCCCTGATTATTACTAGGAACGTCCATAAAGTAAACACTGTCAGTATGGAGAGCATATTTATGTTTGCACTATATGTTCTGGGGTTTGAGGATATGAACAGGTCTTTTCCTCTCCAAAGTCCCTCTTAAGCCATCCCAGATCAGTGCCATGGGTAGGAGGTTGGGTAGCCTAGAGCTACATTTGTGCTGACCTGCTGGCCAGGATGCATCAGCTGCTGGTTTGCCAGTCTTTGTCAGAAAGAGTGAATTATGACTGAGTGGTGACTGAATGGAAGCATTCATCTGAGTCTCTCCCTCCTGCACAGGTGTTGCATTTTATGAAATGTGTAGGAATGCAGTATTTCCTGAGACATCAGCTCCTCATTTGGATTTGGTGAATCTGGGCCTGGGTTAATGTATATGTGGGGAAATGAGAAAGATTTAGTAAAAGGGCAAAATGAGCTCTTTCTTTTCTCAAAGAAAATGTGCAGATTACTTTTTTTATTTGTTTTCCCTGAACTGTGATGTGCTGAGAAAGCCATGAGGATAAAAATGCTAAGAAGGTATCACTCCTGTTTCTTTACTGTAAGTGATTCTCTGGACTTAAATCCGAGCATAATGCACTTCAAGGACTGCACCTCCCATGCTCTGCTGCTCTCAGTGGAAACAGGCTTTCAAGGAGATGTTCTGCTTTCCCAGTTTCATTTTCTCTTCTAAGTGCAAGCCTTTTTTAAATCTAAGAGCTGTTGTAGACTGTTTTTTATGAAGGATCATAAGAAGTTAGGGTTTGCAGAGGCCAATTAGTTCTGCTCCATCTCTCTGCCAGTGCAGAGTTGTAGTATACAAAGTAATTTCTTGTGCTTTGTCTAGCTAATTTTTAACGTGGGCATGTAGCATTTTCACAGTTCAACAGAAGTATTTTCCCCCTGATGTTCAGCCTAAAATGTTCTCTTTCTTGCTTTCATCCCATGACCCCTTGTTACACTGCCATGTACCACGCTCAGCAACTTGATTTGATTTTTTTGGTGTTCACAGCGTGTAGGTCCATGTGGAAGGTTGTTGTATTTTGGCTGTATAGTGTTTCTTTTTAGAAGAGGGAGGTCAGAAATACACACCATCGAACCCCACCATGTGCCATGCAATCAGTTACACTGCTTGGAGGAGCACTGGTGACAGACTTTGAAAGCTTAACAAGTCACTCTGTTGCAATGTGCAGCTTTTTTCATGTATTATTCCATGTCCTCCTCACTCCTGTGCTCACAGTAGGAGCCAGCCTTTTTGCAGCCTCTCCTTATTTGAATTCTTTCTCTTTTAGCTGCCCAACTCCATAATAAACTGTAACAAGGCAAAGATGTACACACATAGTAAATCGCTTCTTTTGGCTGAGAAGGAAAGTTTGTGCTTTCTTTCATAATCCTTTTTTGCATATTCCAAATTAATTTGTTTCCACAGCTTTACTCCTTTGTATGTGTTTTTTTTCCTTTTTAAATGAAGCCATTGTGTGTTACCCTGGAGAACTACTGTCCCATACACACTGTGCTGAAGATATCTGCTCAGCCTTGCATAACCTGCCTTCTTTACCAACGTCATTGCCTCTGCTTAGCGTTAAAAGGATAGGGCCAGAACTAATTTGGCCAAAAAAGCAGCCTCCAAATTCCTGTGAGAAGTTTGTGGAGCTTGTGGTTTGTTGTTTGTTTGTTTATTTGTTTGTATTTTTTTTAACATAGTTGGGTAGAAACAATGTGTTATTTCTAATAGATATTTTAAACAAATGCGAACAACAAATAGAAATTCTACCTTTAACACTGGGTTCTGCACTGTCTATTTGAAGATGGCAACAGACAAGTAAAGCTGATCGTTCGACAGATGATACCTATAGAAAGGAGACAAACCATGCTCATAAAACTACCTTTCCTTCCCTCATGCTTGCAAAATACATTGTCCTGAGCAGCTTTACCATCTAATAATACTGCTCATTAGGAAGGAGCCTCCTGTTACAATTTTACTGCCTTTACTGTGGTCTGGAAATGGATCAAGCAACACTGGTTTAATGTGAACTTGTCTTGAACGAGGAGGCCGAGTCAGGGACCTCTGGTGTAAACCCCAGTCCAGTAATAGATGGCAAAAGAGCCTGCAAGCTGACCTTTAAAGAGAGGACCCAGTCACAGAGAGAGGGTCCAATGGAGGGCAACAAAGGTGATGAGGGGACTTATGCAGACTTATTTGTCCCTTATTAGGACAGAATTGGGAAGCATGAGTTGTCTTAAATAAAACATCATCTGTTCCAATGCATGTTGCTCATCATTTATCTAAAATCCTTGGACTTAATCAAGGAAAAGATATCTGGTCATATTGCTTGATTTTTAAGATAACCAAGCTACTGCTTTCCAGAGGTGGGGTGTAAATTGCTTTTAAAGTTGTATCTAAAGCATTGGTGGATGCCACTTTTAGAAGTGACTATCATTTTTCCAGATGAATTATACTATAAGGTGATGGATGTGCAAGACACTGGGGAGCATGCTTGCAGTTGTTTTGGTTTGTTATCCAGAAGAGGACCAGAAGGGGTACTCCTGGCCAGCTATCTAGGCTCCCAGTGCAGTTTTTAAGGTGTTGAGGTCTTTCAAAATGAAGCAGGCATTTAACAAAGAGCGAGTCTTTTGGTGAGTTTGTAAAGAAGTTAAATCCCAGGCTGGTGGTTGCATTGTATGCTGCTTAGGATGATGGACAGATAAATGCCCTCAGCTGATGGAGCACTTATGAATTTCACCAGGTCCTCAAAGCACTTCCCCCTGCTGATTAGCATTATTTCTGCCTTGTCCAGGTTGAGCAGCAGCCAGCTGGCCTTCTTCCAGGAACCAATTTCTGCCAGCCATAGTTTGAGGCTGCCAGCAGCTGTGTGTGGGTCAGGAGGGAAGGAGCTGGAGAGCTGGGTGTCATCAGCACAGCGCAGCGTGTGCCGCTTGGCAGATCCCCGCAGGAGCCGGCGAGGGGATGCGGCAGGAACATCCAGCATCCCGCCCAGCAGGATGTGAAAGAGCACAGCGTTTCACCTGGAGCTGTGGGGGAACGCCTGAGCTTGCTTTCTACAGATTCTTTTGTGCTCATTGCCGTGTAGATCTCACGGTGAACAGGTTGTTCTGTGCCAGTTCCTGTGGCCTGGGCTGTGAGTGGCACTGGTGTAGTGAGGCAGCAGAGTGCAAAGGATGGTGACCTGATTTCTCTTTTTTGTCAGCCTTTTTCAAGTATGTTGCAGCCATATGTCACGTGTAGTTTCAGACCATGATGTTTGCTAACTAAAGAGATTTAGGTGTGCAAATGTGTGATTTCACACTTTGTGTTCAGCCTGTTATGGTGCTGTGAATTTGTATTTCTCCTGTAGGACTTTGAGCTTCTTGTATCATGAGGCATTGCTTGTGGGCTGGTTTAGCTATTGCCTCTACCCACTTGTGCCTGAGAAAGGCTAAAGAGTTAATTGCGCACATTGGGAATGTACCTGGCATGACTCAGGATGTTCAGGAAGCTGCAGGTGACCTTGAAGCCCAGGACATCTCAAGAGGTATCCAGAAGGGAGGGTAGAAGTGGGAGAAGCAGTGGTTTGAGCTGGGAATAACACCTTTCCTCGAGGCTTCACTTAAAATGAATGTTTTGAGCATAAGGCTGAGTCTTACGAGTGGGTTAGTATTGTACAAAATCTGTGAATTCAGCTCAAACTGCTCCTTTAATGCAATGTCTTTAGGACATGAATTAATTATGATAATGATGTGATTGGCAAGGAGAAATTCAGAGTATTTCTCCAGAGTGAGTTACTAAGAAGAAATAGCTATGAGTTATATAGTTATGAATTTAGTAATTCTTCAAGTTGAACACCCATAACATATAGTTTCCATATATTTAAAACTCTTACATACCAGCAAAACTGTTTCTAAGAGTGGCATGTGCTGATTTGACCTGTAGGAGCAGTCCACTGACATAGGACAGCTGGCTGTGCTTCCCATTGGAGTAAAATATTGCCTAAGATACAAACAGGATTTTAAGGAAATTATATGGAATAAAATACCAAAGAAAAAAATTCATGTAACTGGTCTGTGTTTTCAAACACTTGAAAACAAGATATATGCAGAACTTTAATGTTTTTTTGTTAGTGAGAGACAAGCCACCAAAACCATCAGTGACAGCTTGTAGATGGGAGGTTTTTCAAATCCTGCTTTGGAAAGATGATGTCTTTAAACCTGTGTGCATGTTTGTTTTTTGTGCACTACAGGACAATGCTATGATGTTAGAGGTTCGGGCTAACTGTACACATTCCAACTTCCAGTTGCCACCTGACTAGGGTTTGGTGAGAGCGTTTTATGCCTTCTCAATTTTCTATGAAGCACCTTATGTTTTAGAATAAAAATCAGGCAGCAAATCACATCAATTGAGCCATTTTATTTTAAACTGGCTGAGGGATTCTCAAAACTACTAGAAGTTGTTTCTAATTATCTGAATTTGGTAATATGCAAGCTACTAATGCAGGTTTTCAAAATAATTTGTGAAAAGCGTGGTTGTGGTTTACCACACTGTCAAACACATGAAACTTCTTCTCAGGATTTTCCTTAAACAAATAAACTCTGGAAATCATTTATACACCTGAGACTGTAGAGGAAATTCCTGTATTACATAAAAGGTTGGACTAAGTGTTTGTAATCTTGTGCTCTCTCATTGTAACTTCCAGAGGAATTTTGCTATTTAAATTTGAGGCTGCAAGCTTTTTGGTTTAAGTAGTAAAACTTGGGTTAATGTCTAACTCCTGGAATGAGTAATTTTATTTGGTTTAGTATACAGTATATATATACATATATATATATATATATATATACACAGTATATGCAGTAATCTACTGTCTAGAGAAGGTGGGGGTGTATGCCTTTGTTCACTTGTGCTTTAAACAGCAACATGAAGAAGAGGTCTTATGTAGGTTTTAGGCTGCCATTTTACATTGAATGCTGCATTAAAAAATCAGTCCAACTGGTGTCCTGTTAGCTAGTAAATAAATAAAACAATCCCCTTTTTTCTTTTCCTTTTTCTGCTTTACAAAACAAATCAATTGCTTGTCTTGTGCTATATGCTCATCAAATCCAGAGGTACAACGTTTACTCAGATTCCACTGAGAGTAGCTGGGCACCAAGTCCTCAGCATCACTCCAGATCAGGTCCTCTTGAGATTTGGTGCATTATATTAGAAAGTAGCTCGTTGTTATTTAAAGCAGTAGGCCAGCTGAATAACACACGTGGGCAAATGCAGAGTCCTTGCTGGCTAATGGAGCATCTGCAATGAGGTTATGATTTTCTCCTGCATTTGTACTGTTGGATTTTGCAGCAGCTTAATTCCTCCTTTAGTCCATGAGTTAATTACCAGTGGTTTACTGTAAGTGCTCATTCTTTGACAGCTAAGTTGTGTGGCTGCATGGGGCCTGATCAGGAGAATTGCACAGCATTTGTCCTGACTGGGATATTTCTATTATTAACCAGTGAGATGGCTGAAGAGATCATCAGAGTTTGGAGGGCTTGGAGATGGGGATGGAGATACAGCCTTATGCTCATTTTGTGCAATTGCAGAAGTCTGGCAAGATTTTTGGACCTAATTTGCCACCTATCTGACAGATTTAATCAATTTTCTTAGATTATTCTCTTTCTGTTTCTTTTGTCAGTTGGAAATACAAGAGCCTTTGTTTCTTATGCATGATGTGTCTAGTTTGAAGGGTGAGCATGTCTTTTTGTGTTTTATGTTTACTGCTACTTAAATTAGTAGGGAAAAAAGCTTACTGTTGAGAAAATTTTCTTTTAAAGTCACAGGCATCCACTGCTGTTGGTAAACTTGCCAGGGACCTGATGATGATAATGTAATGAAATATGCTGCATTTCAAAATATTAACTCATGGCATTGATCCAAGGTGATAGCCTTTTGCTGTTGAATACTTTACCATTAATAATGGCAGTTAGTGATGTGCTCTGTTAGATTGAAGTGTAACTTACATAGTGACCCATCAACCATCTCTAAAAATCTGGGGTTTCCTATGCTGGCTTGGATGAGGCATCATTTTAGTTCTTTGGATACTGACAGGAGTTGTGAGAAGTCTTGTGTTTTCCTACTAGTATGTACCACTGCTTCTGTGGAGGGGAAAGCCATTCTGATCAGAATGAAGAAATAGGATTAATAACCTGATTTTCATGAAAAGCTAGGGAAAATTCATGCTATCAGCTATGCAGGCAAATCCTCCCTGTTCTAGTTCTCCACTGAGTCAGGAGGGAACCCCAAGATCAGGGAAGAGCATTAGGACCATGACTTGACCTTGTCTACCCTAGGGGATGGAGGCTTGCTGGCATTTTTAACTCTTCAGGGCAAGAGCTCCTCTGCCAATCTAATGGCCCATATTTGATAATCATAAACCCTGCAGCTTGCTGCCATTTAGGAAGGTGAATGATTCAGCTTCATAAATCTGAGAATTTTGTCCTGAGTGTTTTTCCTCTGTTTGTGCTTAAGGAAATGTTACAGCTCCTTGTTCAGAATCACAGAATGGCTGGGATTGGAGGGGACCTCTGGAGATCATCTAGTTCAACACCCCTGCTGCAGCAGGGTCAGCTAGAGCAGGTTACACAGGAACATGTCCAGATAGGTTTTGAGTATCTCCAGAGGAAGAGACTCCACAACCTCTCTGGGAAGCCTATTTCAGTGCTCTGTTCCCCTCAAAGGAATTTTTCCTGATATTGAGACAAAACTTCTCATGTTTTACTTTGTGCCCACTGCCCCTTGTCCTGTCACTTCTCACTGCTGGAGAGTCTGGCCCCATCCTCTTTCACATGTGCCCTTATGATGTCTGTGTTTTCTTCAGGCTTCTTGTGGAAGTATATGATACCAAAACCACTTTCCATAATATTTCTTTCCTACGTTCATTTGACTTCAAGGGTAGTTCTGTTTCTTAATTAAGTAGTCAATATTTAAGAATTATACTTTATTTCTTGCTTGATCACATGCAAAGGAGAGAATCCTTTAGCTATGCTGATGCCATATGTAAACAAGACACTATTGCCAGTACCAAGATTGAGAATTTATACTTTTCTTATTTATAGAAAAAACCTGTTTAAGCAGATCCTACATGTAATTCCTGAAGGCACTGATTGTGAGTCTGGAAGGCTATTGGCTTGTGAGTCACAGGAGACAAGCTTTCTTTTTGACAGGAAGAATAATTAAAAAAAACCTGTAGCCACTAGCCTCTAACTAGACTCTAACTATTTGCAGATAGACTGTGGCTATGGAGATGAGATTTGTGCCTTTCTCTGTGACAGTCCCTGCACAAACCCACAGAGATACAGGAAATAAGAGCAAACATTGTGCTTTTTCCAAGTTCTGTCTAGCATCCCGAGCTTTGATGTCTCCCTTCTCCTTTCTTGTGGAGGCAGTGCCTTTCCTTTCTTTCAAGTTCCCAGCATTCTAACAACATTTCTGTTGCGAATCGATTTATTGATAGCTCTCTCCTGAGCCTAGCTGCATTGAAAAACAGGCTTCTGTAGAAAGCTTTGGGTTTGTCCTTTGCACAGATTCCAACACCTGGCTGCACAGATGTTTTGGCTGTGAAGTGTTTGGGATAGGTGGGGAACAGTCCTGTTATGTCATTGAGACCCACAATATGCTTAATATGCTGATCACTGGTAAATATTAGGTAAAAACTCCTGTTAGTTAATAGGAAGGAATAAAAAACATGTCCAAAGGGATGCTGTTTTCATTGTGAACTCCTGGTGAGTTTTTGATTCCTGCTTGTGTAGCCTTTTAGCCTGGTGTCATCCCAGCTTGGGAGGTGGCGTCAGGGGTTGCCCCTCAACTGTTACTGTATTTCACACTCGGAACCTGCAGCTTGGGTAACTAGTGTCCCGGAGTAGAACAGGAACTCAAGAATAATTCTTTTCACAGTCTGCTGAAAATAGGAGACAAGGTACAGAAAGCAGCACGTGGAAAATCCAGGGCCATCTTAGGGAAAGAAATAAACCTGATCAGAGTGCAGGGCTTGCATTGCACACCCACAGTCTGCAATGTATTTGTTTGGCTTTTATAATCCTCTGAAGCAACATCCCAAAATGGGAAGAGAGGGCAAGGGCCAATGGCTTTAAACTGACAGGTAGGTTTAGATGAGATACTAGGAAGAAATTCTCTACCTTGAGGGTGGTAAGACACTGAAACAGACTGCTCAGAGAATCTGTGGATGCTCCATCCCTGGCAGTGTTCAAGGCCAGATTGGATGGAGCTTTGAGCAACCTGGTCTGTTGGAAGGTGTCCCTGCCCATGGCAGTGAAGTTGGAACCAGTTGATGTTTATGGTCTCTTCCAACCCAAACTATTCCATGATTCTATGAACTGTGCATGAAAATGCTGCAGGTATCACCCAGAGAGGGGTAAAGGAATGAAAAGCTACATTGGGGGTGAGATTTAGTGGGAATTGCCCAGCACAAGTGTCAGGCTGTCAGATATGTGTCATGTGCAATATTTGTGCATCCTATAATATGATGTACTTGCCTGGAATGAGCTACAGTGTTGTGTCACTGGTGTGTAATGTTGGTGTTGGAGAGCCTATCCTAAGTGTGCCCTGCTGAAAGAGACCTGGGTGTTGGGGAGTGTATTTTTTGTCACCTATAAATTGCTTAGCTAGTTATTGAGGGGAAGAAGCAGGGTTGTAGGGAAAAGAGGAAAGCCTGTTGCCTTTCCTTCTATTAAATAGTGTTGCTTGTTTAATGGATGGGTAACAGGAAAGAGTGTAAGGGGACGCCATTGTTAATGTGAACTCCTGCAGTTTTTATTATACTTGCACCCGCTAAAGTGAGGGTTGAGCAGCTGTTTCCATTATGAACTCCTATTCCAGGGGTTTATAACTTGGTTGTAAAAATTTGCTCCAGGCTCAACTGTAACTTACTGGGTCTTAGCCTGGGAGAATTTTCTTAAACAAAACTTCAAAAGAAGAAGTCCATCTAGTCATTGTATTGCACGCTTGCACAGAAGCCAAATTTTACTGAAAAGCCTTGAGATGTTTGTAAAACTGTAAGTTGATTACATTTCCCTCTGTCATACACAACATTTGAACTGCTTTTAAACTATGGCTGAAGGGATGAATGCCATGGTGTCTCAGCTGATATCTGTTCAATCTGGTAGTTGGTGGGTTATCAAAGTTTTCCTTAGAAAAGAGAACAATGTGTTACTGCCATAGGATAAAAGTGTGCTGGATTTGCTTTTACTCATAGGATCTGTGAAGGTTTAGTCTCTATGTGTATTGAACTGTGCCTACATAATGCTAACACTGAATTCACACTTTGGAGCTTACAGTTTTTGCAAAGGTGTCTTATAATAAGTGCTTAGCCATATGTGTGTTTAATACCTTAGGCTTGTAATTTCTTTGAGAGGAATTTCAGAATGCCATCACTGGTCTGCCAAAGTCATGTTCAATGGCCTTTAACTGCTTTTGAATAATGTCTTACTGAGGCATTCTTTTAAAAGATACAGTCACACTTTATAAAGATGTATTTTATCAATAAAAGGACCATCTCTTGGCCCTTCCAATTTGTTTCTGTGGCACTTGATTCACATTAAAAACTGGCAGATTTTGGTTAAAAACTTAGTAACTATGTTGCAGTAAGATTATAAAAATTAATTCTTAATACATTCATTCCTTTGGTTTGCTGAATTGCAGATCTAAGATATCAAGAAAATGTGGAATTCCACACTCATGGGTGCCGCCATCATCTGTTGTCAGATTTGCAAAACTTTTTAGAAAGATTAAACTGAAAAACATATTTCCTCAGTTTCCACTGGCAGGAGCAAGTTGTTTAGGCAGATTGTTCAAAATATCTGGAGACATAAGTGAGTATTTCCTTCACTTGATTAATCCTTAGGTGACCTTGTGGTTTCCTCTGGGGCACAGCATATGGTGCATGGCAATGCTGTATTGGAAGATAGGACTGGGCTGAAGTTAGGTTTGGTGCTTGATATCAGCAGTATACTCTGATATACTCCTGTAGAACTTGTGGATCTGAAAAACTGAATTTTAAATGCAATGCATTGCTCTTCAAGTTTTGGATGTTATTCAGAATTAAAACTGCCCAAGTAAGTGAACATGAAAATAAGAAAGTAACAAGAATCCAAGTTTCTGTTTAAGCATCCTTTGTAATAATATGTCTGCACTTCTGAAAGCCATCCATTCGATTCTTTTTTTATCAGGAAGAGTGAAATTACTCCATCCTTTGTTCAGAGTAGATTTTGTTCCACTGCTGTCTTGTCCTTTTAGCTATTCAGTAAGGAGACATTCTGTGGGAAAGAGTACCTGTAGATATTGATATTTTACAGTGTCCTGATGTCTTCCTGTGCTGCTCCTGGTGTGGCAGTGAATGTCACTGCTCAGCTTTCTCTGTCACTGGCTAAGTCTCTGTAGCTGCATCATGTTTCTATAGCATGACGGGTGTTATTTTGTGGTATCACTGTCACTTAAAATATATATATAAAGAAAATAAATAAGAATGTAAAGTATGATTATAACCTGATTACACATCAGCACAGAAATATCATCCAAACTAAATCTGCCAAACCACAGGATTTCTTTATCCCAAAGGACAAAGGTATAATAAAATTGCAGTGAACAATTCTGCTTACATAAAAAATTGTTATAGCTTAATTCTCCTACTCAGAATCTACTTAGAAGGTTGCAATCTCAAAATCTGGAGCCTGTTGATGAAGATAAGATGGCATCTTCCTCTGTGGCACTGGGGAGAATGTAGTGTGAATCTGACTGCTCTCCCACAGCAAGAGTACCTGCACAGGGTAAAGATGGTTTCACATAGGCAGAACCATATAATCTTTCTAGGTCTAAACAAACAGTTTATTCTCTTGGAAATGAACAAATGAGCAGACCAACACAGGGGTCTGGTATTGAGAACTCCTGTCGAGGTGCTACTCCATTTATCAGCAGCTGCAGTTCCTCTGTTTAGACCTGCAGTACAGGTGTAACAAATTGCAGCATTGCAATGAATGCTAAAAAATCACATTTTCTCTAGTTAAAAAAAAGGCCTCATTTTTCTTCAGGGATAACAGCAAGCAGACAGCCTCTGAATTAGGGTGTGGTTATGTGTATAATAATATAGATAGACTACATCAAAATCTGTTAAAGAAATTTTCTCTCAAAAAAGTCAGGGCTTTGCAAATATAACTATGTAGAGTAAATGTTAAGGGTCACCAGTGAATGAGTTGAACCCTGATCCTTCCCTGTCCCATGAAGTACATGACTAAAATCAGTCAAGAGTGGCTGCAGTCACATGGTGAATGCCAGTCTGCCCTGTGATGAGAAGGGGTTTCAAGGTGTACAAGAGAGGATGTCCTATCTCATGGCCTACAGTATGCATATGTCTGATGGACATTCTTGTTGACAATAAGTCATGTCTGAAATAATCACTGTGCCAGACAAGGACAAAAAAAGAGTTTGTCAGTGTTTTCAGCTCGGGTCTTGTAGATGAAAAGCCCTGGGATCTTACTTGAAAGAAATAAAAAGGAACAAATAAGAGAAGGAGAGGTAGCAGTTAAGGGCACACAGCAAGGGCTGGTGTGGTTTTCAACCATCTCAGAGGTTTTGAATGCTCCTGGAGTAGCTAATCAGGAAAGGTATACTTTCCAACCAGTAGTTAGTGCTTCCCATACCTACTCTGACCAGAGATACACAGGCCTGCTATACCAGTAGCATCTGACACTGCCTTGCTTTCCTCTGGACACAGCCTCCCAAAGGCTGTCATTTATGGTGCCTCTCAGTGGTGCTTTCCATGACATGTTCCACTGTGTTTTGCCTCAGGCTTTAGGCCTCTGCTCCTCTGATTTTTCCTCCTGTCTCCCAGTCATCTTCCTTCTCTCTTCCAGCCAGAATAGCACCTCCACAGTATGTCTTGGAATTCATCTGTTGCTCAAAGCAGCAATGGAATCTTCCACCCAAAATCCTGCTCCCCACACACTCCCATTTTCACTGCCTCTTGGATGCCCTTTCTTCTCTTGTATTAAATTTTTCTACCTCAATTGTTCTGTCTGTTGTGCTCCACCGTGGCTTCCACTATCCTTCCCACAGTGCCTGCCTTTCAATTGTTTTCGACAAGGAGGCAGTGAGCTTTCATCTGCTCCATCACTAGAAAAGCACTGCTCTTTGTAAGGTCAAAAATCGAATGGGTTTCTCAATCTAAATCTGTGTTACCCACTCTAGCTAATTCCAGGAACAAATACCTCTTATAAAAGAGATCCAGCCAATGTGCAGGCAAAATGATAGTGTTTTAACTCTAAATGTAGTATTTCATGTTTAGATGATCGTTTTTACTGCTCAGGTAGGGTACTGTAGAAGGGAACTCAACCCAGTTAATGACCATAAATAATAATGACGGCATAATTCTTTTGTCTTGTCCTTTACACACACTAATCTGCTCTGACAGCCAGCTTTGCTCTTTTATTAACTCTCCGTCAGCTGTAATCAGTGACGGTGAAGTCAGGCAGCAAAATTTACATGTGCCAAGTCTCACAGTTTTTTTTTTTCCCCCCTGAATTATTTCAGTCTTCAGTTTTGTGTACCTTTGGGATGGCAGTGAGGAGACAGCATGGGTGAGAGAGGGCGCAAATGTGCTTTTTGACATGACTTAGACACTGAACAGCATCACAGGACAGAGCTGCCTTTGGTTGCTCTTTCCCACTTCCCTTTCTCCTTATTTACAAAAATAAATACACTCAGCAATTGAAACTATAAGGCACATCTTTGATTAATTTTTTTTTATTTTTGAAAAGTCAGAATCCAGTGTTTGCTGGGGGAGAGGAGGAAGAGCTTAATGGATCATTTTCTACCCCTTGTGACAACGCCTAAGCCTATTTTGATGTATGATTTATGCCAGTTACTAATAGATTACGCGGAAGTTGATGATTAAAGTAGAAGTTTCTTTGGAGAAGGGTGAAATAACTGAGGTCAAGACCTCCTAGTGACCTCGAATGTAACTATTACCCTTCTAGGTTAGTTGCAATTGGAGATCAAAGTGTTGGTACAGGAAACATATTTGGTCCTGAGGTTGTCAGTTGGGGGCTGTTGTTTGACAACGATGTAGATGTAGTGGTTGGAAGGGAAATAAATGTTTCTCCTTTGCTTGCAGCTAAAGACAGGATAAAACTCTCAAACTGCATTTTAGGGTGTGGTATTTAGATTGTTTTTCATAAGGCGTTCTGCATCTCATCTTGAGTGAAGTAAACCACCACTTCATAAACAATTCAGGCTGGTGGATGCAACTTTGAATCTGGCAGCAAACTTTTCTTTCTCATTTACAAAGCTGAGGAGCTTTGCTGTATCTCTAAAGACCCTATTGTTTTAGTTTCTGTGGGGGTATGTTGCATGGTGGGGAGAAGGGGCAGGAGCCTCAGTACTTGTTACAGAGCACAGAGCATTTTAGAGTTTGTCTTAAAGGGGTGTGCATATTCATCATGTGTTAATGCAGCATCTGGGATGCTTGGCTGGGATTTGAAGGTGAAAAACTAGAAAAGCTTCTTTCTGACTGGCCATTCATGATGAGTGTCTGATATCTTCCAGGCATTTTTTCACCTGGACTTTCCTAAGCCTTGAGGTAAGAATGATAAATACTCCTTGTTACTCTGAATGTGCCTCATTTGCAGCTCGTGCTCAGTTTTTTAATGAAGAGACCTTTGATCTGAATGTCTCTCACTAAATCCACAGAAAATCGGGAAGTACATCATTGGTATTAATAGAACCACTGCTTTATACCTCTCTGAGCAAGCAGAAAAGCTGAGCTCTTGTTTCCTACTGTGAAAAAGCATCAGTACTTTCAAGTGTCGGGCAAGTTTCACACCATTTTTCATAGCTTTGCCTTTCCTAAGGCTTCCTGTTTTCCTGGTGGTGCTGCTGCCACCCCATCTGCAAGTGTAGTTTGCACGGGGGCAAGGGGCTGCAACTCAGCAAGAGCTCTGTTGGCAGTGCAGGGTCTCACTCCTGCTTGTCCCATTTCATTTTCGTTGGCCCTGTGGAGGTAGAGGAAAAGCTGTGATGCCAGAGCCCCTAAGCAGAGCTATGCAGTAGTCTTGTTTTTAGTGGAATTACTTCCCAGAGCAAAACACAGCCTTTCAGTCGTGGCACAGATGTGCTGCCTGAGTTTTACCGAGGTGCTGAGCAGTGTGGCTGTGTTTGGGTGATGCAGAGGTGAGCTCTGCACCACTCTCAGTAGATGTGGGTGTCTGACTCTGTTCCTGCACACACGGGCTCTTCTGCATATGTGCAGCCCCAGGTGCTTTGTCTCCAAGCCCAGCCTAGATCCTTTGGAGACATTTTTTAGCTTAGGGCTTTTAACACCACCTTGGCTGAAGACCGTGATATAAAGATGCTGTCCTAATAGTGAGAACAGGGGTGGTATTTCAGGAACACCGTTAAAGATCTGCTTTACAATGTCTTGTTTGTTTTTTGTGTGGGTTTTTTCACCCCCCCCCTTCCCCTCTTGGTGTGTTTTACTGAGCTGATCAAGCTGTAAGACAGCTTCAAATACACAAGGGCTAAAGCTTGCTTGGCAAGAATGGGTGCTTGCAGTAATGCTGGAGTTATCAGAAGGGCTCTGCTGTACTCGAAGGACTAATGTTTATCTGCTGGAAATATGCCATGACAGCAGGAACTACAAAAATAGAAATAAAAACTCATGATAATGGCTCAGATAGCCTTGCTGTGGTGTCCTGATGGTGTGTTGGTTCTCTTTGTTTTGACTGAAGTTACCATAAGGGAGCTACTAAAAAGTGACTTCTTGAACAGCCAATACTTCCTGAAGGGATTACCAAAAAGAGTTTAAAAAGCCCCTGCAAAGTTAAAAGGGTCCCGTTTCCTCTGTGTGTTACTTAGATGATTTTCCCCATTTTCCAGTCACCTGAGTATCCTAAGTTTTTACTGTACATTTCTGGAAAATGTTCTTCTGTCGAGTTATGTTTTAATGTAATGTCTCTTCCAGAACCCATGCAAGGTTTTCTTGATTCCCTTTTGTTTAACAAGTTAATGATAAATAAAATAAAATACACAAATGGCTGACCACCCAGTTAAATGTGTTCAGCTTCATTTGAAGTGAACATGACAATTTGTGTTTGAATGTGCTGATAGAAGCAGTTTCTGCCTTATTGCCAATAGTAGGCAAAGTCTGCATTTTTTTTTAATTTTATTTATAAGATGTTGATAAGAGCTAGGGTTGACATCTTTAGGTGTGGTGCAAGCTGTCTGTATTCTGGATCCTTCTTCAGGAGAATTTCTAAATTGCTGCTGATGCTTGCCTTCAGACTGCTTTTCAAAACTTAACTTCAAAACTGCCTTTCATCATCCACTGAGGTCTAACACAAAATGAGACTTGTAGCCCTGTATAAAAAGGAAAACAAAAATAAAACAAATTTCCAGCACTAAGCCCATATATTCTAACACAGCCTACTCTTGTGAAACCTAACACTGATTATACCAACATCATCTCTGACTTATTTATTCCCAGATAGAAAAGCTGCTCAATTTCCTGTGCCATCTAATAATTTCTTTCAGACTTTGTGTGGCTAAAACAGTCAAACTGTGCTGTCCACTGTGGGAACAGCTGTATACTTCAGTACTGCTGCGACAGAGTTTAACAGCAATTAGTTGTTCTTTTTCTTTTTGTATTCATAGTTCCCATTTACAAATGTTCTTCAGAACTAATTCAATTCAAGGCTTATTTCCATTGGAGGAAAGCTGGGAATTTGACCTAGCTTTGGGAGTCAAGACATAAAATAAAATGAAGTATCAGGCGTGCAATAAAATCATACACCCTGCAGAGCTGTTTTTCTACTCTTTTGGGATGGCTTTATTTCAGTCCAGATAGTTACTGCGTGATAATGTTGCAGAGAGGGGAAAGACAAAAAAAAAAAAAAAGTCTCTAGACAGTAAACCAGATGCATTTGTGTTGTTGGGTAGTTTGAGGAGCCCATAGCTCACTGCCCTTATTTGTAAGTAAACTCAGATTTGAAGACCCCAGTGGACCACTTACTAATCAGCAAATCTTTCTTAGTTTCAAAATATAACCTGAAGTTAGGATAACAGGCTTTCTCCCTCCTCTCACTGTATCCAAGAGGCTTTAAAAGAAGCTCAGGGATTAGCTGACCCTCCTCCTTTCCTGCACTGTGCCTGGGCATGATGGGGCTAGCACAAGGGGAGGAGGGTGTAATTCCTTTGCATCCCACTCCAGCCAGCAAGCTTGTGGAGGAAAAGTCACTGTCTTGCTTATCTCCTGTCTCAGTACTGAGGGTATGGCAGAATTTGCAGTTACACCTGATGGTATCTGGGGGAAGGTGGAGGAATTTGCTCCTTTGCCAGAGCATGTTTTGCAGTTCATTGCACTATTATAAATCACTTTGCTCAGCTGTAACTCATGAATGAGTATTGGGGGTGGAGGGGAGTAGAAAGGGGAGGGTGTGGAGGTTGAGTAGGGTTAACAAAATTTGAAACAGATTTACTGAAAGCTCTTCAAGAGTAAATAAAAAAGACAGCCCAGCTGCTGCTGTTCTGCAACACAGCAAACTATAAGCTAGGAGTCCTGGTAATTAGTTTCATTTGTAGGTGAAAAAAGGTCTTTGAGAATATCTGGTATTAATTATCATTAAGGGTTAGTCATCATTTCCATTTGAGAAACCTATATTTTTTATTTTTGGCTTTACGTGTTGTCGGCTTACATGTAATTAAAGGACCCTCAAAGCAGCTGAACCCCACTGGTGCATTGTACATTGGTACAACCTCACCAGCCTGTCCCAGACCCACAGTGCCCTGGCTCTGGGACACTGCGGTGACAGGCTGCTGGTTTGCACTAATAAAGAAAGTGATGAGCAGTGCCAGGGCTACTCAGGTGACTCAGAAAGAGCCTGTGACTTTCAGGTGTGAGGTATGTGGGTGGAGGCTTTCCAAAGAGGAGAGAAATGCTGGGTATCTGCATAGTTTCAGTGGTAACAGTCATGCTCCTTTGTGCTCTGTCATACCTCCTTTAAAAAAAATTGAAATTAGTGTTCTACCAAAAATGGCCTCAATCTGTTTTAATTTAAAAAAACTCAAACTCCAGGTTTGCTTTTCAGCTTTGCTTGGTGGCAGGATTGGTTTGTGTTTGTTTTTATTTTAAATGCTCTCTTGCATTCTGAATTGCAGCTGCCGCACGTCACAGTGCTGTATATCTGCCACAAATGATCTTTGTTTATCTTGTATGTGAATGTTAAAGTTCTATTGATTTGCACTGTGCTCATAGGGAAAGGCTGGTTTTATGCCTAGTAATTGCTTTATGGTGGGCAATAAGGACTGGAAGAGGAAGGATTTGAGCTGGCTTAGTAAATATGTGAGTGAAATCCTACTTCTGTTGAAGTTTTGCCACCAACTTAAATGTAGCCAGGCTCTTAACTGCTTCTGAGTAAACCACTGTAAGATTTTGGTAATTTGATCTCCTTATCTCTAAATGGAGCAACTATTAATACTCTTCTGGCAGATTTTCTTAATCCAGGATAGGAAGTGTTATCTGGCATATGTGATGTAATGCCTGGCTCCTGTGCTGTTCAGTGGAGCTTGTCAACAGAAAATATTTGGGTTGGCTGTTTCTAAGACCTGAAGTAATATTGTATCACCTTGGCTAGTTATGACATTAGGCTTTTCTTTTGTTTCTTTATAGGTTCAGGAAGAAATATGATAGCTTTGTCAGTAACATGAAATAGCAATGTTTCCAAAAGAACTCTACCCTGGAAGGATTCCTTAACTATGGTGTGCAAATTACAGTGTCTGTGAATATGAGTAGGCAGAAAAAATCCGAACTATTTTGAGCTATTTTCCCTCCAGTATTAATTAATAATGGCAGAACTAAAAATAGTCCCATGAGCGTGCTCCTTTCTATCATATAGCTAAAGTAAATGTTCTTTCATGAGTTAAAAAAAAACAAAACAAACATGTAAGCTCTTTGTGGTTTTTCATTTGGTGCCTCTCCCACTGACACCAAGAAGTTATCCTGCAGATGGAAACCCTCCATACATCATAATATTTTGTCCTGAAGGAAAAGCAGCACAAAAGGAATAGAAGAATAAAGAAATGGTTATTAGTCTTGAATACCTTTTATATTATAATTTTAGCTCAGATTTACTTACTAGAATGGATTATTTAGAATTATTTCTGTACTAATTTTTCAACAATCTCCAATTATATGTTACTTTTCTCCTCTCTACTTGGTTTGTTTATGTACCAAAATGTGTGTCAACTGAATACTCTGAAGTGTAGTCAGCATAATACTGTTCTGAGACATCGACCACACTTCTATTGAGATAAAAATCCTAATGTAAAAAAATCTGTTGGCTGGTATTAATATTAAATCATCCCCTGGGAAAAACCCTCACTGCTAATTAATGAATCATGAAACTTACAGGTTTAAAGATAATATTTGTCACCTATATCTATTCATAAGAACATTTTCATCATCAGATTCCATCAGAAATTACTAATTAAAGCCTCCTCTTCCTGCTCTGTGTTTCAAGACAACATAGGGAAGGAAATTGCTGTTAAAGCTGCGATTTTATTCAGATTTTTAAGCACAGTCCAATTTGCATAAAGTCTAATAAAGCATTATTAAAATCTATTAACACTTGTCTATGGCAATTAAATTCAGTTTGCAATTTTGAATGATTGCGTGTCATGCACACTGAGATAAGGGATCATGGAGGGCTATCAAAGAATGAATTGTAATCCTGGGAAGGATGACTGAAAGAAATGTTGTTCACAAGGCACAAACTTTAGGGAAGAATAATATCATCTACTTTCTAATAGGCAGTGAATAATTCTTGGCTCTACAAAGTTGAGATTCAATCATGGCTGCCCTCAGATGTTTATTTTACAATATATATCTATGATATACAAGTCTGATTGAACATTGTGGTACTTTATTATAAAACCTGGAGGGCGTTGCCCTCTAGAGAGAACTGAAGATTTTAACTAATATTGATTATTTAGTGTGGACTGTAAAAATCACAAGTTGAAAAGGGGGTGGGGAAAGCAAGCCGAGGTCAGATATAAAAGTTATTTATAGATTCTTAAAGCTTTCAGGGGAACTGGTGAAAATTCGAATAACATTAATTCACAGGACTTTTAAAATTGCTAAGGTGTATACTGGAATTGTTTGTTTATCAGAGTTATGGCAGGAATGCTCTCAATGCAAACCTGTGGAGAGGGCAGGCATTGATACCTGGTTTGCCATCATGGCTTGAAAATCAAACTCTATCTGTATTTCAAGACTTTCACTCCTATATCTCATTCTCTGGGGGGAAACCCCAACAACAGAGAGAGTGTGGTGCTTGTATGTTTACTTTGCAATGACCTTCCAGGATTACATCACCCTGGAAGTTAGTTATTTGGCTCTCCCTGAAGAAATTGTCTGTCTCCAGCTCAAATTGTCTGTTAAAACCACATAAAGGCTGGATTTAGTTACTAGAGATAACCTTGGCAACAACTTCCTATCAATACTGGTTATGCTTCACCGAAACCAAAAACTGTGAAAACAGTACAGAGAGACTCCTGGGGTGGGAGATGGTGCTGGGCTACTTAGTAATCCTTATCCAAGGATAAGATAGCCCCATGCCTTATCCAGAACCAAATGCCAAGGTCTTGGCTTTGAATTTGTCTCTCTTCCTTGCCAGTATCTTGTGCATTACTTCACATGCACGGTGTAAAATAGAGTAAGTTTGCTTGCCACTAACCATGGTATTTTTCTTATAATCCTGAAAGTTTTAAGACACCCTAATTTATTGAATGTATTTTCTTAAATGGGAAGGCTTTTACCCAGTGTGGCCTAGGTGGCCATGCAAATATCTTGGTTGACAGGATGGCAGTGTTTATATAATTTTCAGAGAAATTACTTGCTAGGGCATTTTTAGTAGAAGTTTCTTTAATTTGTCCATTAACATTTTCTTCTCTGTAGCCTGCTAAGTTGGAATTATGAAAACAATACCAGCAACATTCTGGAGTGTTCTTCAAAGCATTTTTAAAATAGCTTTCCAATACTATGTGGCAAAAAATTAAATGCACAATATTTTTCCTATTGTGCAATAGAATACAAACAAGTATAATAGAATATAAATGTTTTCTAGACATTTTCAAAGAATTACATCCTAGTGCATTGAGGTTGCACCTCTTGGAAGTGATGCCACTGCTCCCATCTTGTCCAAGGGGACTGTTTGTCTCCCACCATCCAGTGTGGGGAACATGACAATTTTATCTATTTCTGTATTTTTTTTGCGTGACCCAAACTGCCACTGGAGATGGCAATAACCGAGGGCGTGTAAAAACCAGTAGGAATGGGTTCTCTGCTGCCCCAAAGGGAGATGGAGCATGATGTTCTCTGTTTCTCAAGTTTTGCTGCAGTTTGAAGAATTTTTATGAGGGGGGACTCAGTTTGGCAAAGCGAGTTTTCTTCTTTGTCTGTAAAACTGTTAGCATGAGAAGCATGCAGAACATCCTGAGACCTGGAGTGTTCTGACCGGTCAAACAGCATTAACAGCCCTCCTGCACTCCATGAACTGCTCTCCTCCTGCTCTTGGGAAGGAGCACACCCTTGCCTGTTTTGGGACAAAGAAGCTGGTGGCACCAAAAGCACTCTAAGAAAACTTTCTACGAGCACTGTTCTGCTACAGCCCAGGCACAGAAAAAAAGGCAAAGGCTTCATGACAAGTATCCAATTTCTTTATATGAGTTAGGATTTTTGCTAGCTATTAAAGGGAAAACATCCAGATAATGTATCTAAAATCTTAAGCACCTCCATCTATACAAAGTGACCAATGCAGACCTCCCTCAAAACATTTATTTTTTATTCTTCTCTCTAAAATTATTAATAACTTCTTGTTTTCTTTTCCTCCTCTGGTTGTTTCTTGCCATCTGAAGACTGTAACACCATTTCTTAGATTGGCAGTGTTTTAGAAAACGCTGAGCAATTTTTTTTTCTAATTGTAATGTCTCTTGCTCCTTTCTACAGCTTGCATGCAGCTCTCTACATATGTTTTCATGTCTTTTTTTTTTCTGTTTGCCCGCCCAGTTATTCTGTGACAACTAGCTGCCTTTGCAAAATGCTTCTGGGCTTGCTTCATACCACATAAAGTCTAGGCAAATGAATGTTTTCTCTAATGGATTTACGTAGACTATTAAGAAGAAAACAAACCTAGGACAAGAACAAAATTAATCACTGGTTTATTAGTTTGGCATTGTTGCTTGCCTACAGAACTGCTTTATATCAAACATGTTTTTTAATAAGTAAATAAATAAATGACAAGCGGGAGTACCAAGCTTAGCCCAGCATGAGTATTGACAGTGGTTACTGCTGACAGCTTTTTACTGTTTCCAAACAACATGTTTCATTCCCTTAACTCCATTGTCATAGGGAATAGGGCAATACCAAGCTATTCAGCAGAGACGCTTGCAATAAGGAGCATTCATGGCTTTACTTTTGTCTTGACTTGAAGAGGTTTTGACGAAATTGTGCCGGGAGACTTCAGCCTGGCACCCCCGAGTCAGAGGCCGTGTCCACAGCAGCAGCTGGAGACCCACGATTCCCCTGCAATGAGGCTGCACTGTGCTATTTCGGGACAGCGCTCGCTCCCAGCCCTCCGATTGGATTTAATTCAAAACCACCCAGCCAACATGGAGGAGAAAACTCGGTAGTCCCAGTAGCTGCACAGACATATCTCTTGTTTTTGTCCAGAGCCTCCATTAAGGCTAAGCTGGAAATACTCACCAGAAGGGGAATATGCTGTTTTATCTTGCCCCAGGGCTTGCATAGCTGTGGCAGCAACCCCCTGAACGTAATAGGAGTCATGTGTTGGCATAGCTGCTTAGGCTCTGCTTGGACACAGGAACAGGACAAGAAAATAGGATCCAGAGGACAAATTTCACCCTTGCTGTTCGTCCGTGCTGGGTGTGAATCAGGCTTTAGGTGTGTCTGTGTGTGATGTGAGGGGCCTGTGCTCACAGCTGTGGGAGAACTGAATGCACTGTGTTTTCTTGAGTCATGTGGGGCCAGTTCTGGTGTAGACAGGGTGGCCATGTGTCCAAGTTTAGGACAAATTTGGGGAAAAAAGAGCTCCAAAGGGCCCCCCCCCCCCCCTTTTCTTTTTTACAATTCCTTCCTTCAATGAGCTCAGAAAGAATTGTTCTTGTGGTGAAAATGGAAAAAACTTTTTATTAACAAAAATACAAAAGAAACACTCCCCCAACCCAAACCCAGATGAGACGAACCCAGCCGGTCCTCGCCGGGGAGAGTGGCAGAGCCTCCCAAGCCGACCTCCAGCAGCGGCCCCCGAAGTCCAGATACTCGTCCTCCGGAGTCGGTGCAAATCCCTGGAGCAGGGAGAAGGGAGAGAGGGGGAGGGGCAGCCGGGAGCAGGCCCAAAGCAAGCCCAAGACAAGCTAAAGCGAGCCCAAGACAAGCAAAAGCAAACCCAAGACAAGCCAACACGGGGGCACAAACAAAACAGCTGGGGGAAAAGGGAAAAAAAAACGGCCAAAGAAGCCAGGGGAGGGGGTCACAGCTGAGCAGACGGCAGAGAGCAAGACACAGCCCACAACCGAAGCGCAGCAAGAGAGAGAGAGCCGGAAAACACCAGCCTAGATAAAACCATCCGAGGGAGGGACCGGCAGCTGCACGGGGGAAGCAAGGAGAGGAGCCAGTCCAAACATCAGCCCATAACATTCCACCCCTTATCCCACATCGTGATCATTGACACACGATTGGGATACACACTCACTAAACACGATATGGAAATTTCCTGACTTGCTTAAACCTTCAATACTTACACATTTCTTTCTATTCATAGAATCTAGTATACAATGGTGGCAACACTCAACAATAACATTTGTCTATACTTCATCCTATAGTCAGATCTCCCTGAGGTACACAGCAGGTTGTTCCATCCTTCTGCATTATCCACCAAGTACATCCTGGTCCTTGAGCAAAGGCAATCCCACGAATGGGTTTGCCTGTACTCGAGGCAGGATGAATCCATACTGTCTTTCCTAGCAACCCTCTAACATGGGCCACTGGGACTTTATCTCCATCTATCACATTAAGGCCTTCAGACTGGGCGGGACCTGCTCGGTTGGTGGAACCTCGAGTGTTGACTAACCAAGTGGCTTTTGCCAGGTGCTGCTCCCAGTTTTTTAAAGATCCCCCACCCAATGCCTTTAATGTGGTCTTCAACAATCCATTGTACCTCTCCACTTTACCCGCAGCTGGTGCATGGTAAGGGATATGGTACACCCACTCAATACCATGTTCCCTAGCCCAGGTGTCAACAAGCTTATTTTTAAAATGCGTCCCATTGTCTGACTCAATTCTCTCAGGGGTACCATGCCTCCAAAGGACCTGCTTTTCCAGGCCCAGGATGGTGTTGCGGGCAGTAGCATGGGACACAGGGTAAGTCTCCAACCACCCAGTGGTGGCTTCCACCATGGTCAGCACATAACGTTTTCCCTGGCGGGTCTGAGGCAGTGTGATGTAATCAATCTGCCAGGCCTCTCCATACTTGTATTTGGACCACCGTCCACCATACCAGAGGGGTTTTACCCGCTTGGCCTGCTTGATGGCAGCGCAAGTGTCACAGTCATGAATGACTTGGGTAATGCTGTCCATGGTAAGATCCACCCCTCGGTCTCGTGCCCACTTATAGGTGGCATCCCTACCCTGATGGCCTGAGGCATCATGGGCCCATCGAGCCAGGAACAACTCTCCCTTATGTTCCCAATCTAAGTCTATCTTTGAGACCTCTATCTGTGCAGCCTGATCTACCTGCTTGTTGTGCCTGTGTTCTTCATTAGCCCGACTCTTGGGAACATGGGCATCCACATGACGGACTTTCACGGGGAGCTTCTCCACCCGAGTGGCAATGTCTTTCCACTCATCAGCAGCCCAGATTGGTTTTCCTCTGCGTTGCCAGTCAGCCTTTTTCCACCTTTCCAGCCAACCCCACAGAGCATTGGCTACCATCCACGAATCAGTGTAAAGGTAGAGCTTTGGCCATTTCTCTCTCTCAGCAATGTCCAAGGCCAGCTGAACAGCTTTGAGTTCCGCAAATTGACTTGATCCACCTTCTCCTTCGGTAGCTTGTGCAACCTGTCGTGTGGGGCTCCATACGGCAGCTTTCCACTTCCGGTTCATCCCCACAATGCGGCAGGAACCGTCGGTGAAAAGGGCGTAGCGTGTTTCATCTGCTGGCAGCTGGTTGTACGGTGGAGCTTCTTCAGCCCGGGTCACTTGCTCCTGCTCCTCTTCATCAGAGAGACCAAAATCTTCACCTTCTGGCCAGTTTGTAATTATCTCTAAAATCCCAGGGCGATTTGGGTTACCAATACGGGCGCGCTGCGTGATGAGGGCAATCCACTTGCTCCATGTGGCGTCAGTGGCATGGTGAGTAGAGGGAACCTTTCCTTTAAACATCCACCCCAGCACTGGCAGTCGAGGTGCCAGGCGAAGTTGTGCTTCTGTGCCAATCACCTCTGAGGCAGCTTGAACTCCTTCATAGGCAGCCAAGATTTCCTTCTCTGTGGGAGTGTAGTTGGCTTCGGACCCTCTGTAGCTTCTGCTCCAGAATCCCAGGGGTCGGCCTCGGGTCTCACCAGGCACCTTCTGCCACAGGCTCCAAGACAAACCATGGCTCCCAGCTGCTGAGTAAAGTACGTTCTTCACATCTGGTCCCCTCCTGACTGGGCCAAGGGCTACTGCATGGGCAATCTCCTGTTTAATCTGAGCAAAGGCTTGCTGCTGTTCAGGACCCCAGTGGAAATCATTCTTCTTGCGTGTAATAAGGTAAAGAGGGCTCACAATCTGGCTGTACTCAGGAATGTGCATTCTCCAAAAACCGATGGCACCTAGAAAAGCTTGTGTCTCCTTTTTATTAGTAGGTGGGGACATAGCTGTAATCTTGTTAATAACATCAGTAGGAATCTGACGCCGTCCATCTTGCCATTTCACTCCCAGGAACTGAATCTCTCGAGCAGGTCCTTTAACTTTACTCTTCTTGATGGCGAAGCCGGCTTCCAGGAGAATTTGAATAATTTTTTCTCCTTTCTCAAACACTTCCGCTGCTGTGTTTCCCCATACGATGATATCATCAATATATTGTAGATGTTCCGGAGCTTCACCCTTTTCCAGTGCAGCCTGGATCAGTCCATGACAGATGGTAGGACTGTGCTTCCACCCCTGGGGTAGTCGGTTCCAGGTGTACTGCACGCCCCTCCAGGTGAAAGCAAATTGAGGCCTGCATTCTGCTGCCAAAGGAATGGAGAAAAATGCATTTGCAATGTCAATGGTGGCATACCACCTTGCTGCCTTGGACTCTAGCTCGTACTGGAGTTCCAGCATGTCTGGCACGGCAGCGCTCAGCGGTGGAGTCACTTCATTCAATGCCCGATAGTCCACAGTCAGTCTCCATTCCCCATCAGATTTACGCACAGGCCAAATGGGGCTGTTAAAGGGTGAGTGGGTTTTACTGACCACCCCTTGGCTTTCCAGCTCTCGGATCATCTTATGAATAGGAATCACGGCATCTCTCGTTGTTCTGTACTGCCGACGGTGCACTATTGAAGTGGCAATTGGTACTTGTTGTTCTTCTCCCTGCAGAAGTCCTACTGTAATTGGATTCTCAGATAGTCCAGGCAAGGTGTTCAATTGCCAGATACGCTCTGCCATCACAGTTGCAATTCCAAATGCCCATCTTAGTCCCTTTGGGTCCTTAAAATATCCACTCCGAAGGTAATCTATGCCCAAAATACATGGGGCCTCTGGACCAGTCGCAATAAAATGTTTCTTCCAATCCTTTCCAGTTAAACTTACTTCCGCTTCCACCAGGGTGAAGTCCTGCGATCCACCTGTCACACCAGCAATTGAAACAGATTCTGCTCCTACGTGTCTTGATGGAAGTATCGTACACTGTGCACCTGTGTCCACTAAAGCTTTATATTTCCGTGGTTTCGAAGTGCCAGGCCATCGAATCCACACGGTCCAAAAAACACGGTTCTCCCTTGCCTCCCCCTGGCTAGAGGCAGGGCCCCTCTAAGCCTGTTGCTCCTTCTTTTCTGAGGCATACATCTTAGAAGTTCCCTCAAGAGGGTCAGACATGTCATTATCAGTATCACATTCGGCACTTTGGCTGCGAGAAACAGGAGCGGCTTTCTTTTTGGAAATTTTTTCTTCCTTCAAATCCCGCACTCGTTGTGCCAGAACAGCAGTAGGCTTCCCATCCCATCTTCTCATGTTCTCTCCAGAATCTCGCAAGAAGAACCACAACTCAGCTCGGGGAGTGTACCCTCTCTCCCAACTGGGGTAACGTCTGCGTTGGATATCAGGGTTTCTAATCTGTACAGCTGAAATTTGGAGGAGGTCCTCCTTAATCTCCTCCCTGAGTCTCCGATGATTTTTCTCTATTTTATCTTCTAAGTTTTGCAAGCGTGTTTCCACAGCTGCAATCCTAGCATGAGTCGGGCCATGTACTGCATCCGCATATGCACGAAGCTTCTTTGCCATATCGAGTACTGTCTCATACACCTCATCTCTCTTCATTATTGCTAGGGCAGACGCATATTCAGGTGGCCCAAGCCGCACGAGCTTTCTCCACATCACCGGTGTGCATGGTACCAGGTCTGGATTTCTAGTTGTTACATCATCCGAAAAAATAATTTCTGTTACTGCCATTTCCCTGAGGCGTTGGACCCCCTGCTCTATGGTTTTCCATCGGGTCTGCTGAACATATAAGTCATCTGCACACAGATATCTTTGTGCCACACTATCCAGGACCCGTTCCCAGAGACTTTGAGGGTTAGCCCCTCTCATCACGCCCTGGTCGATAACAGGATCATGAGACAGAGACCCCAAATGTCTCGCCTCAGAGCCATCCAAAACTGTGGCCTCACCTGCCGCATCCCAGAGACGAACCAGCCAGCTGATAATAGATTCATCAGGTCTCCGGGTGTAATCTTTTCTTAATCCACGAAGATCCTTCAGGGAAAAAGACTCATTATTGGTCTCTGCTCTCCCACCAGTTGTCTTGACTCCTAATTTTACATCAGGAGGTGTCGAGGGTCCCTCTCCAGCATCATCATCATCATCATCCTCCACCGGCCGATCGGTCTTCTTGGTGCGTTTCCCACTTCTTGTACTGGTAGCCACAGCCATTGGTTGGGGCTTATTCTCCAGTTTAGTTGCTGGGTTTTGGCCTAGGGTGTTGGCAACAACCTGCGTAACTGGGATAGGAGACAATTTATCTCCCTGTTCCCTCTCCTCTGTCTCCTGCTCTATAGTGCCTAGCAGGGTGCGATATGCATGTGCTAGGGCCCAGCTCACTGTAATAATCCTTTTCTCTTTAGAACCATCCTGGCACTTCCCTTTTAAGTAGCTTGCAACCTCGATTGGATCCTGAATCTTTTCAGTTGGGAATTCCCAGATTATGGGGTCAGAAAATTCCTTTAAAATCTGGCCCATTTTCTCCCATTTGCCATTCCACTCAAGATTCCTCCTGCCGAGCTTGACTCCTAAATCAGGAGTCTTCCCAGCCCCTTTAGAAATCTCAGCCTTCATTCTATATAGACTGTAAATGGTGCAACAAAGACTTACTAAATTAATTACCATAAAGATGATTTCCTTAATACTCAAGGAGATCAGGGAGATCTGAATGTTTTCTAATAAAGATGTAACCGATTCAGAGGAGAGGAAAGGAAATAAAGGCAGGAAATCTTCTTTGCCTGCTTCTCCTCTAATAAATAACACAAACCATGATTTATACATTCCTGAAGCAGATTCCAACATTCTCATAAATCTCCTGTAAGCCATTGCAACCAAGCCTAGCCCGATGAGCATTTTCGTCAATATTCCTTTCATACAAAAACTACGCATCAAAGACAACACCGGAGCTATCTCCGGATGAGTAAACAGACCCATTGACCACAAAGGCATCAAAACATCAAAGAAACCTAACGAGCCGACATACAAACAGGTCCCCACCACGAAAGACATTATGGATTTAAGAAACTTAGCCATGCCGACAGCTGAAACCAACATAGTATTAGATAAAAGTTTTTTCCACTTTTTTCTGGTGCTGATAATCTGAAGGTCGTGAGTTCGATCCTCACACGGGGCACCAAAAAGTATGTCCAAGTTTAGGACAAATTTGGGGAAAAAAGAGCTCCAAAGGGCCCCCCCCCCCCTTTTCTTTTTTACAATTCCTTCCTTCAATGAGCTCAGAAAGAATTGTTCTTGTGGTGAAAATGGAAAAAACTTTTTATTAACAAAAATACAAAAGAAACACTCCCCCAACCCAAACCCAGATGAGACGAACCCAGCCGGTCCTCGCCGGGGAGAGTGGCAGAGCCTCCCAAGCCGACCTCCAGCAGCGGCCCCCGAAGTCCAGATACTCGTCCTCCGGAGTCGGTGCAAATCCCTGGAGCAGGGAGAAGGGAGAGAGGGGGAGGGGCAGCCGGGAGCAGGCCCAAAGCAAGCCCAAGACAAGCTAAAGCGAGCCCAAGACAAGCAAAAGCAAACCCAAGACAAGCCAACACGGGGGCACAAACAAAACAGCTGGGGGAAAAGGGAAAAAAAAACGGCCAAAGAAGCCAGGGGAGGGGGTCACAGCTGAGCAGACGGCAGAGAGCAAGACACAGCCCACAACCGAAGCGCAGCAAGAGAGAGAGAGCCGGAAAACACCAGCCTAGATAAAACCATCCGAGGGAGGGACCGGCAGCTGCACGGGGGAAGCAAGGAGAGGAGCCAGTCCAAACATCAGCCCATAACACCATGACCACCACTCCCCCAAATTTAGCAGCCTGGCCAGCCTTCCCCTTCTGTATGCTTCACCAGAAAAGTCAGCTAAGTTAAGGGACAGGAACCTCAATTCTTTTTTTTTTTTTTTTGATTTTTTTTTCCTTGCTCATTATTTCACTTCTACTAGCCTATCCGAAACCTTTCACTTTTCACTGGAATTTAAAAGCTGTTTTTAATTACAGTGCTTCACATGAACTTGGAGATAATAATGTGAGAAGGGAATTTCAGTCTGCCTTCAGTCAATGTAATTTTTACCTGTGAGGTCAAGAACATTGGCTACAACTTGTATACTGCACTTTTACTTGAGTAGAAGGGAAGTGAAAATTTTGTTTTCTCAGTTTGTGGTGCATCACACTGATTAATGAATCCACATGCAAGCATACAGGTGGTTTTTTCCACTTATTTAACAACTTATAAATAAAAGCAGAGAAAAAAAAAAGTGCTGCTTTTACTTGTATAACGTTGGATAAATTTCTGACTTAAAATGCCCACTGAAACCTCTCTGATGCTCTATGCTTTTCTTTTTTTTTTTTAATTTTAAGCCAGATGGATTATTTCCCTCCACCTATTCTCTGAGGTGACCAGCTCCAAAGAATTAAACTATTTTTATTACTATTCTCTTGATTTTAATGATAGCGTAGCACTTAATCTGAACAAGACCATAATCATAGAATCGTTTGGGTTGGAAGGGACCTTGAAGATCGTCTAGTTCCAACTTCTCTGCCATGGGCAGGAACACCTTACACTAGATGAGATTGGTCAGGGCCTGTCCAACCTGGCTTTGAGCACTGCCAGCATGGGGCATCCACAACTAATACAATAATAACAAAATAATTTCTTCCTAATACCTAATCTAAATCTGACTTTTGTCAGTTTGAAGCCATTTCCTCTTGTTCTAGCTGTACACAGCTTTGTTAAAAGCCCCTCCCCACCTTTCTCCTCCCTTTTAGAAACTGGAAGGTGCTCTAAGGTCTCCCTGCTGTCTTCCCTTTTCTAGGCTTCTCTTTCCAGTTGTTACATAGAACATATTGAGTTGGAAGGGACCCATCAGGATGACTGAGTCCAACTCCTGGCCCTGCACAGGACACTCCAAGAGTCACACTATGTGCCTGAGAGCATTGTCCAAACACTTTTTGAACTCTGTCAGGTTTCGTGCTGTGACCACTGCCCTGGGAGCCTGTTCCAGTGTCCAACCACCATCTGAGTGGAAAAGTTTTTTCCTGATATCCAACATAAACCTCCCCTGACTCACCTTCATGGTGTTTCCTTGAATCCTGTCTCTGGATACAAGAAAGAAGAGATCACTGTCTGCCCCTCAGCTTCTTCATTGAGGCCTGTTGAAAGAAGTGTTGCACCATGTGAACCACAAGATCTGTGTCCTGCATTGTGGTTGCTGAGTATTGCAAAAGAATGAATCTTTAATTTTTTTTCAGAGATATTGAATAATTTAAATTGAATTTCGTGGGTGCCCCTTTGCAAATAATTTCAAAATGTTTTTCAGGAATAAGTTTGTACTAAAGAATTTAACCTTGCTAATATATCTGGGATATATGGTTGTACTTCCAAAAGCTCTGTTCTTTGGTGTATGTGTGATATGAGAGAGGCCTTAATTTGCACTAAAAATGTGAATGGCTTATTTTATGACTGATGGAATGGCCATCTTGGTCTTGAAATACCTTGTTTTAGGCCTTGAAATGCTAAAATTACATGGCACGATGCATCAGTTGCACATGGAAATACCAGCACCCCAGCAGTACACTAGGAGATATGATGGCAATGGGATTTTTGGGGACTAGCTGGAAGCTAGCTATACACTAGGATGCCTTGGCTTATCAAGAAAGGAAGGTGTATGGATGGATTTTGCTAAAATGTTAACAATCTTTTCTGAAGTTTTCTTTGAAACAGTTTTGTGATGACATATACATAGCAAGCAAAAAGGCAGACTGGAGAATCAAAAATCTGATTAGTGCTAGGACTTAGACTCACATGCCCAAGCAGCAGCCACCAAATAGAACATAGCTCCTACTGATGTGAGTGATTATCTGAAACCACACATTTTTCTGAAAAGGAAAATAAAGAGGAGAAAAGAACTTTATTTTTCTTAATGTAAATCTTTTCTGCTGCTTGGAACTAATGCCTTTTATTGCTACTGCTGTTTAAATATTAGCTTTGGTAGCTCACTTGCCAGAAGCAGCATTCACCATTTTCATTAAAAACACCTCTGTAGTTTGTGTATCAAAAGGGTGCTCTTCTGGCAGCTGTGAGAATGTCGCTGTGCATGGTATGCAAAGGTGTAGCACCTGGCTATATTTACTATGCTGGCACTCTGTGCATAGTGTCTGTACCTAGGTGTGTGTGCCTGTATGTACGTGCATTTATGTTTATAAATGTAGCATTTTCAGAGTGACCTTCCAGTGAGGTTAATTCTTATGCATAGATCCTCTGAATCTGAGCAACAAGAATGTATTTGAAGGAAGACAACTTCCATGCCTGTTGGTCTTCTGCTGATTGTAATGCTCTTGATTCATTTAGGAGCAGCTGGCAGCTCTATGACAGGAGGAGGGCTTGAACAGACCCTGCAGTATTTGTGGGATCATGCTGTGTGTGTGGATTGACGTCCCAGCTCACTGTGCATTTAGTCAGGGGAAGAGGATGAAAAAATATAAATCTATTTACAGTGTGAATGTTGAAGTCTGAGACCTGAAGAATTGCAGTTTTTTTAAAACTATCTTTGTAACTGATTTCAAGGAAAGGTATTGCTTTTCCATTCCTCAAGAAGTGTCTCAAGAAAGTATCCTGTTACACTTTCTTCAGCATTATTTTTTCTTGGTAATTTTCTCTCCCTGACACATATGCCTCTTCCAGTGTTTTCTTCTGAAACTGAAGACCCTATTGACTCCTGCAGGATCAGGGGTTCCTTGTGGTCCATGAGTGAAGCATTGAGGTCACCAGAGATGACATGGATGGGAAATGTGGTGTTTCTCTCTCTCTGGGGAATAATAAGAGCTGTGAGGCAACTGCATTGACCAAGGGCTATTTAAGCCCTCGGCTCAAGGCACAGTGGGGTTCTGGGGGAGCAGGGTGCCTCGTGGGAAGCCACAGCTTCTGATGTTCCTCACTGCTCTGTCATGATGCTTCAACAAACCACAGCACTGGCAGAGCCTCGTTTCTCTTGGTCTTGCAACTTGTGTTGGATCCTTTAGAGTCCAAGGGTGAGCTGGGAAGCCTTTTCTACTTTGATATTGTATGTTTTCCTTATTTCAGACCAGGTGCTTATTTTCCTGATGACTTTCATGAGCTTATTGATGTCTCTGACCTTCTGCCAGCAGTGATCAAAGTCAGGCAGATGCTCAAAAATTGCTGGGAGATACACGGATGGACACACACATGCACGTACTCAGCATGATTGCATTAGCCTTGTCTTCTTAAGAAACAGATGAAAGCTGTATAATTTAATGGTTGGATGCGAGTTCTGTGAGTGGTAATGAGAACAATGCAGCCTCTGCCACACCACACAAAGAGCTGGCTTCTGAGGGCCTCTTTGAAGTGCTGGGGACAAGCACAGCATTGCAGTGGTGAGACGGCTGCAGCGTGAATAAACACGTGTTTAGGCTTTGCTTAAACGATGCTGGCATTGGTCTGTACCTACTTTGTGTACAAACATCTGGCTGGAACAAGCTCTGTGGGAGAGGGGCTACCTATGGGCCTTGAGCTGGTGGAGACAGAGGCTGAGACACAGCAGTGGCCACAATGACAAGCTGTGGCCCCACATGTGTGTTTTACATGGCTGCTTAGGGTTTCCCTTTCCATTTGTCAGCCATTGCTTGGATTTCCCCAGTACCAGCTTCCAGAGCCTGCAGCAGCTGACGCAAGAGCTCCGAAAAGTTGCAAGGACTGGTGACTGAAAATGAAGTTTTCAGCTGTCAAAAAGAGCAGCTGGGCAGCTCAAGTGGGCAGGTTTCACTCTGCCTGGGTGCTCTCCTACAAACCCTATTCTGGGAATATGAAAGCTGTTTACATGATAAAAATAACACTGTGGTGTACTTTTTCAAAGTGAATTCAGCAGGAAAATGTTGGGGAAGTTAAATTTTTTTCAGGAAGAAGAAAGAGATTTCTGATTCTGTTTCAAATACTCTGCCTTAAGCTATAGGTATGACCAGAGGAGCATATACATTGACTATCTGGCTTCTCTACCAGAATTCACATTGAAACTGAGGTTAAGAAGGGTCAGGTATAAAAACTATTTTTACTTTAGACAGGATGAAGAAGATCTAGTATTCAAACTAGAAATATAAAATATTTCTAGCAAATGTGCACTGTTTTTTTGCTGTAATATGACAGAGGAAACAGTCTTTTTGGGCACAGCAACACACAGAATACAGTGTGCATGTATCTTGAGCTGTGGGAATGCTTTTTGATCTCTAATTACAGACCATTGCTGAATAATGTAAGAAGTCTGTATTATATAGATATATAAAGCCTTATTGGTATGTGCAAGAGGAGAGAGTTTAAACTGTGGGATATTTTTCCTCTGGCTTTCACTTGCTTAATTATGTCAGATTTCTCTTAAATGAGTAACTACAATAATGTTGGTATAGCAGTGTTTTTGATAGTTGATGTTTATGGGTGTTTCACAAAAGTCCCGTACCCCTCTGCTTTGATGCCTAACTCAGAGGTACATGTTTTGCTCTGCCTGTATTTCTATTTATTGGTGTTTCCACCTTGTGCATGTGCCTGTCTTTTGGCTGCCTGGAGTCCCATTTGCTGTGGGTTCTGGCCGCAGCTGAGCATCTCCCTACAACAGGGGGTTGGGAAATGCATCTCGATCCCATCAGACGTGCACCAAAATTTTATACATGGTTCCATCCCTGGGTTTGTTTCTATGGCTTTAGCATCATTCTTATACCTGTGAAATCCATGCTCAGTGCAATAGGAAGGATTTTGACAATTGCACCTGGACCTTTCAGGAAATATCACTTTTATTTGATGTTATCATCATTTTGACATTTGCAGCTCCTTGTGCAAGAGTGAGCTAAGAGATTGCAGTAGGTTTCTTGAAGCCTCAGATCTAGTTAAAGTAATAGTTACTGGCTATTGCAGATTTACTTTGCTCTGGAGCCAAGAAGGGATCAGTGCTGGAAGCCAAATATGAAAGCTCATCACAACCACATGAGATAGAAAAGCAGTCTCTGATACATATTGATAGCTGCAGATGACAGAAATGATATTTATTGCCATGGACAGTAAAATTTATATATATTAAAAAAATGCAAACTTTGGATTACGATGGGAAGCACTGACAGGAAACGCCTTAGAACAAATTTCTACAAGAAAAAGTGGCTGGAGGAAGCAGCTTCAATGAAAATGGTTTATTTGTTCTGATCTGTGGGCCAAATGATAGAGTACAAAAAAAGTCAGCTTCTGAAATATCATTTTCCTTCACCCAGGAGAAGTTTCTTCAACTCTGATATACAGCATAAGCATTCTTCCCTGCACATCTTTGTAATTGGAAATATTGATGTATTTTCAGAGAAGAGAACTATTTAACTGAAAGCCCTACTCCAGTTAAAGTATTATGGAATGTCCAAAAATGCCTGAGTAAATATTGCCCTTTTCTTTTGATCAAGTAGATTTGTACATCGTCCCCCATGTTCCCTCCAAGGTGAATTTCAGTATTTAAGAAGCCTAGCCAAGTATTAAGTGCAATACTAGCATTATACAGTAGAAGATTTAAATTATAGCTTGTCTTTGGTTTTCCCAGCCCAGCTGTTACTTTCTGATGGTGTTGCCTAAATACTGGGAAGCAGAACTGAATTTTTGGTAAGAAAAGCAAGGTAGACTGCTTTGATAGGTGAAACAGGGTAAAATGCTAGATATAATAGATATAACAGCTTAGAAATTTTGTAAAAAAGGAATGGAAGGGAGTTATGCAGTTCTACTTAAAAAATCATATAATATGCTCATTCTGTACATAGGTGCATGCATTTTATCTGTCAGGGAGAGGTGAGAAAGTGTTTGCTTCTTTTTTTTTTTGTTCCTTTGGTGTAGCAGGTAGAGAAGCTGCAAAGAGAAGAGTTTTAACCAACAAAACTCGTGTTGAGCTAGAAATTCTCTTGAAAACTGCTTTATATAGAAAACTGGCTTTCAGAACTGTACCTCAGCCAAATTACTTTCTGCAGAAATCTTTTGACTAATCAAATAAGAAGGAAAATTAAAGAAAGTGCGATATTTTCAAGCAAAGGCAAAAATTTAAAAATATTATGAAGGTGAACATGAGTTTATTACCTGACAGACTGTAGTGGAGCATCTTGAGGAAGGCTGGGGTGAGAGGCTCAGGGAGCAGAGTGCAGTGTTTTGGGACCCCAGCCAGGTGCTGAGGACAAGATGAAGGTGGCCAAGCTTTGCCAGTAGCCAGAGTGACCATGAGTTAATGCAGCACATGAGACAAGGAAATAATTTAATATGTGCATATGTCATATCTAAAATACATTCATATATATATGTGTGTGTGTATTGCAGTTGAATTACTTGAAATACTAAGATAAAGAGAAAAGAGGCTGTAAAACCAGAGTCATAGAATCATTAAGGTTGGAAAAGACCAAGAACTTGCAATAGAAAAAGGTGATGAAAGAGTAGTTAGGGGAGGAGAAAAGTAGAAGGAAAAAAGCTGGCATTTCTTCTCTTATTTTGCAAACTTCACTGTGGTAGGTAGATGTTCTAATCATCAAACTGTCAGCTGCTTGTGCAAACTTGCAGGCTGTGACCCCAGCCCAGCTGAAGGGAACAGCAGAGCTCCTGTTGACTGGGGCAGGGCCAGACTCTGCTCCAAAGCCGTGTTTTTTCCGTCGCTAGTCACAGCAAATCCCAGGGGCTCCAGCTGCTCTGGGCTTGGATCTGGCTCCCTCCCAGCTTTGGAGAGGCAGGATGGTGCATGGTGTCTGGCTGTCCTAGCAGGGGCTGCAGGAGGAGAGGAGAGGAAGCATGGCTCTGTACCTGGGAGATTTGGAGGCACATAAAGCACTGTATGTCACGGTCGTTTAGGCTGCTGTGCACTTAGCACTGGAAGTTTTATAGAAAGGCAAAATATACAATTCAATTACAACTGCTGCAATGCAATCCAAGTTGATCTAGTTTCTCCCACATGAGCTGACCACAATTTTAAGCTCGGCATAGCCTGAAAGCTTGAGGAATGTATTTCCAGTAATTGCCAGGCCACTTCATTGTTTCTGTGTATACATAAACACTAGGCTGTGATCATAGTGGTCATGCTTGAGCTGCTATCTGAAATTCACTTGTGCTATAGGGATTGACTAATCTGGTTCATACTGACAGCAGTTTCCATTTACTGTATTAGGTCTCTTTGACTGTGAGCGCCGCGCGACTCCAGCCAGACTCGGAAAACAAAAACTGTTAGGAGCTACTAGGCACAGGAGTCACGCAGCAGAAAGCCCATGTGTCATCACAGAGTCCGTGACTTGTCAGCCTGGGAGAGCAGCCTGGGCTGCAGAAGATCCATTTATAAGATGCCAAGATTACCAAGCACCTAGTGGGGAACAACAGGCAGTCATTTAGTTTTAAAATATGTGGCAGAGGAATAGCAAAGAGTTGGTCTTCTTCAGGCTCAAGACATGCTCTTACTTGGCCTACATAAGCTGCTCCCTTGCTTTCTGTTCTCTGAGCACTGTGTGTAAGAATATTAATCCTTAAAATCTGCATCCTATTGTTCCCAGACAAAGTCCCCTGTGAAGTCAGCAGGTTAGGGTTTTTTTCCTGTTTCAGCTTCAATCTATGCAGCTGTCACAACTTCTTTAGTGCTGGGCAAAATAAAGCTCCCAGTTAAAATTGGGTGCACTTCTTTATTCCTTCCTAGCAAATCCATTTCTTTTAACTTTTTTTCTCAGGATATTGATTGCTGGTAATTTAATGTGTCTCAACCGTGAAAAGCTGTTATGACAGTTTCACATGCTATTGCAGTCTTTTATTTCCCCATTCACAGACAAAAATGGAAGATTTTCCTCACTGGACTATGATATATAATTCATCCAACATTACTCCACTCAGTAGCCAGATGCTGCAAATTTCAGCAGTTGGACCATTATTTTGAAAGAGCCCAGTCTGTAATTATTTAACCTGTTCTTTGTTACGCTTCCTTAAAACAATTAGCCCAATTAAATGAATCTTTATGTAGCAGAGCCAAAATTTATGGAAGGATGGGATTAATTACTTTGAAATTCTGCACATATAATCTAGTTTGCACTTAGGGGAGAAGTGGGAAAATGCTTGGGATCTTCAGCATCCCTGCCAGTTGCAGGAGCTGAGGTCTCTATATGACACAGATAGAAATAAAGTGACCCTACTTCTGCTTTTCTGCACACCCCTAGTGCCAGTCCAGTCCCTGACAGCCATCAGTTTGCTATGAAAGCTTTATCAGCCTCTTCCTGCTGCTTCTCCATTTTGGGTTGAGCTCTCCCTGCTGGGGAAAGTGGCTTTTCCAAGGTCTCCACTCTGTTGTGTAGAGTGACATGGAAACCACTGCAGGTCTATGGGCAGCACCCACTGCTTTTCCCTGGCTACCAACTCAAAATAAGCTCTTACTGCTGCCAGCCAGTGTGACTCAAGAAGTAGAAATACCTGATGTGGAGAAATACCTGAAGTACTCTACATAAGTACGTGAAGGAAGTTATACAAGGAAAAGAAGATCATATTTGTATTTGCTTTTCCTTGACAAGTCTGTGCTGCATTATGTACACTGTTGAATTAGTGTGCCTGACCTCAGAAATGTTAGAATTAAGAGTTACTCATACACCCTTTGCTCAGTGCTGGCAGGGGGAGTTTTCCCTATTTTTGTTAGCAGCATCCCAAACCTGCCTCCCGGACAGTCCTGGCTTCCTGCCCTCCCCAGCACAGGCTTGCCTTTCCTGGTGTCTGGCCAGCAGTGGCTCAAGGCTTTGCCCTTGTCAGTGCTTGACTGCTGTCCTGGTTTGAGTGAGAGGAATGAATTGGGGTGACAAGTTACGGATTGATTGATATGAAAAGTCCCCAAATTATTTATTGCACTGGTTCATTAGTGGCAAACTTAATTTGCCCTTTCTGTAGATGATCAGGGGAGCTGGGTACAGTGATGTAGCAGTACAGAACTCTTTTCTATCTCCAAAATAGGTGTTTGTGATGTAGTCTCTAATGCAGATGTCACTTCACACCGTGAGATTCTCCAGATTGCTTTCCTTCAGCTGGATTTCAGCTCAAGTATTGTAGGGAAAAGTAATAGATTAAGATGTGTCACCCAAAGCAAAGAGTGATTTATTCTCTAGTTAGTTGATATTGATGTGAAATTATCAAGTCCATTGTTAGTGAAAGCTGAAAGCTGACACAACTTTAGTCCAGCTAAATTCAAATATATGGTTCCACAGAAACGTGACAAAGTGCTGTGGTGATAGTTACAGACATACAGAATAAAGCAGAATTTATGGGTGTGGGGCTTTTTATTCAATGGCAAACAAGGGCCAGTTTAAAAGAAAGAGGAGGAGGGAAGAGTTCAAAAAATAAAGAAGCGATCCAACATTCCATATGCAGAGAAAACAATTTCCATGCCTCTTATCAAAAATGTGTTAAATCAGCTAACATTGATATAACTTCAAGCAATTAGGAGCATGCTAATAATGATATGAGTCTTCAGCTGTAAATAATTACGCTGCCTCAAGGCTATGCTTTAATTTTTGGCTTGCTGTATCTATAAACAATAATCAAACTGCAAAGCTAGTTGTGTTGTTTTTGTTCACAATTTGTGAAATGATTTCTGTACCCTACAGTGATGCTGATGGCTATTTTGACCTTCAGGAACTCCGGCCTGTGAGGCTAAGAGCTAATGTGTACTTCCATCGATCTGAGTTACAGGCACACAGCAGGTTCCTGTGCCTGTTCTTCACAAGTACAAAAGCTGCTATCGTCAATCAGTGTGTGTTGTGAAAAGGGGGCTTGCTGCTGAGACTCAATAAATAGGGACATTAGGAGGAAATGTTATAATTGCTGCTACCCACATCTTGTTAATGAGTAATGTACAGTTAGACTCCATGCAATTGCAGCTAAACTGTTTATACAATTTATTCTTATGTTGCAACTAACATTTAACATAATGAAGTATCATAATTGCAGCCATTAAAGTCAAGATTAAGATTTGTTTAATTAGAATTAAGAAAATGTAGAATAGACTTTGAAAATGTAGGGTTTACTGGGTAGAATGTGCAGCATGTAGGGAAATTCAGAGAATGGGTATTAAAGAGCTTTGTTTGTAGAAAAACCGTGCTGATGGGTCACAATTCTCCTGTCACTTACCCCACTTTTGGAGCAGCTCTGTTGAAAAATATGCAACATGATGATGCAGGTGTAAAAATGGAAACACAGGCTGGCCTTGACTTCTGACTCTGGTCTTAAACCCTCTGACCAAATGTAAGATGATATTTGTTTAAAAGGCAATGTGTATTCCCACTATTAGAAGGATTCCTATTTCTGTGTTAAATCACACCATCCAAATGCAGACCTTCTGTTTTCTCCCTGATGGGAATCTGAAATAACTTTGCATGAATGGGAAATTAGGAAGGGAATGACTCCTTAGACAAGATACAGAATGTCCATGTGTATATAGTGTTTTAGGAATAAAGTAAGTGATTGCTCTCAACTCTCTTAAAACACTCTACAAATAGAAAGTCAGATTCAAGCAAGCACTAGCATTTGGGAAAAAACTGAGACTAGACCCATCAAGTAGCAACTGTGCAAGATATTTGAAAATTATAATAATCTTTTGTGAGTGTAACAATATTCATAGATGGCGGAATATTAAGGTTTGTAAATAGGATAAAATCCCATGTCTAATTTCTGATGGAGCAGAATAAACAATTTGATGGAAAAGCCATGTGGTTTTTGCCACAGCTCAATTAGCTGGGAAGGGCCATTGGGTGGGATGGCTCTTCCAGGGCTGTTAGGCCCACAGGAAACACCATCAGTGACCCCACTTCCTTCTAGAGAAAAACTTTCCCATATGCAAATAATGTTATGGTTTTGGTTTGACTGAGAAGTGAATATTGATCAAAGTACCTGTGTTTTTGGGAAAAAAAATTGCAAAATTTATTTTACTTTCAAATTGTGATTTGGATTTTTTCTTTTTCTTCTAAAGGCAAAGGGGCACGGTGTGACTAGATTTGGTATGGACTGCTTAACTTGGTGTTGTAAGGGTTAAGTGTTTTGTTTTGGGATGCTGTGAATTCTCTTGTAAACAGAGTGCTTTACACATCATAACTTGCCAACATAGGATGAGCAGGAAAAAAAGGTATTTTTATTCTTTTCATTGTTCCTAGAACATTTAAAGAAAATATGTGTTACATTCGGGTTGCATTTTCAGCTTACTGAGTAAATGTATTACTGTAAAGGTTTTGATAATGGCATATTAAGAAACTCAGTGATCATAAATGCTGTAGTCAAATGGGATAATTTATGCAGAGAATAATTATAGATGACAGACAGAAACAAAGGCCAATTAGGACGATTACTGCTGTAGTGTCAAATCAAATGAAGTTTTTATCATTCTTGCTTTCTCTAGAATAATTCACAACATAAACCTGTTGGTCAGCATTTTGGAAAAAAATGAACTGAACAACTCTGAATATTATGATGCTGAAGGTTACTGGCAAAGTCAGTGCTGGTTATCTGAGATTCAGAAGCCCATTGATTCCCTTTAGAAGGATCTCTAGAAACATGGAATAAAATTGACATTGATTTCCTTTTTTTGGGGGGAACCCTTGTACTGTAAGATAAGAGATATATTCAAGATTTGATTAAAATTGCAAGACACAGTGAGCTGTGCAGTTCTTATGCGTAGGTTTTTTGGCTTTCTTTTAAAGTATACAAACTAGGAGCATTGTGGCAGCATTGTTAAAGGCTCGTTTTTTTAAAGAACATGAAACATTGCTAGCTGAAACATGATAATCTTGTTCTTATACATGAGGCATGCACAGGTAACATGGATTCTCTCAGAGTCATCACTCGTCACCTGAATGATTTTGTTATGAAAGCTAAGGACCATTTATGGTTTCCTTGTCTGAACTTTTGGAGATGTACTGAAATATTTCCATGGTTCTCTAAAAACTCTTTTTATCTCACAGTTTATTTTTAATTATCCTTCCTATCTGGAAGGCCCAATTCTGAACAGTCTTGGAAAATCCCCACCTTTTCTTTGTTGTCTGTTAGTTAACTTGACCTTCCCTTTGTATGGCTCAAGGTGCCAGAGGTCCTGTTCTTTCCTAACCTCCTCAAAACTGTAGTGCCAGTAGGAAGCCCAAAGCTTGGGGTTACCTGGAAGGGGACTGGAAAGAGCTGTGAGTTATCCAATGAGGCCTTGGTAATCACAGCTCATGGCTAAAACAGAGAATGATGCTCTGAGATGCTGTGCCAAGCCCCTCCTGAAAGCTACAAAGGCTGATGAGTGCACTGTGATGTAGCTCTTCTTATCAGAGTCCTGGCTCCCTGCAAGAGCAGGAGATTTTCAAAGGTAGGTTACCCTGGTGGTTACAGGCAGGGGCAAATATTCCTCCCCCAGTCATTGCTAAATGGATCCAAGGGAAGTCCTTGCCTAACTCTCTACTTAGGGAGCTAAGGTTAGTCCTGTGTGAGAAGAACATACCAGGCAGATTTTTAATTGTGCTACTATCACCAGGCCACCATGTCCCCACTCATGAAATCTCTTTTCTTCTTTGTCCTTAAAAATCAAACTAGGCATGAAATGGAGTAAAGAAATAAAAACTGCCTTTGCTCTCTCATTTGCTTATAGTTGGCAACTGATAATTTTACTCTAGAGCGCTCCAGTTCCCTTATTAAAAAAAAAAAAATAAAAAAAAAATATATATTGTTCTGGAGCTTTTAGGCAGATATTGTAGAGGTGAAGCAGGAACATAAAGTGGTATTTTTTCATAATCAGAATGTATTTAGCATCCTCCTTTCTGCCCTTTGGAGAAGATCTTTTCCTGAGTAGCACAGATTCACTGTATTTTACTTAGCTGAGGCCTTATTGGGAATCACTTTACTTCCTAGTCCCTCTGGGTGTGTTTTTGTGGGGTTAAAAATATGACAACAATAAGTCTGATGCAAATTGTATCTCCATTAAAGCCATTGTGCCAGAGTAGGTAGCACAAAGGGTTTCTAGCTGAGTGCTACCCCACTGAGCTGTGTTGTTGCAGCTTTCTTTGTCCCTGGCGCCTGGGATGCCGCTGTCCTCAGCTGACTCCAGCTGAAACAGGCAAAACAGCTCCTGGCAAATCTTTGTGTCCCACTGCAGGGCTGTGCCCACAGCCAGAAGGGGATGCTCAAAAATGAGCTGAACCACCCTGCCCCCTCCTCAGCCAGACCTCTGTTGGCATCCCATGAAATTAGGGTGTGTGACCCCTGTCACACCCTGTGAAATTATTCCTGTTTTTTCTGTCTCATAAACAAAGCAGTTTTCCTTTTGCTAGACTTGGCCATACAGTAAAAGAAAATAACAGCACAAAATATATTGGTCCTCTTTCAGTAGGAAGGGAAAACTAAACTGTTATAGAATGTCTCTTTAGCCAGGAGTTCAATGATAATGACTGCAGAGAAGCAATTTTAGTACTTCCCAATGATTACAGGTTTATGGTTTCATAATTATTTAATGCTCGTTAGATGTATCTATTTAAGCACGCTTCTTCTGATGCAAGATCTCTTGCTAAGCTAATTTGGAGTGACTCCCTGCCTAATCAATATCAATCTTCTGGCAAATATTATTAAATATTTGTTTGATACCTATTTACAAGTAGGAAAATAATTTTGCTGCCAAGGGGTTGTAAATGTGTGAAAAAACACTCTGACAGCTTACTTCACTCACTGTCTACAAGCCGGCGTCTGCATGCCAAAGTTGGAAGACTAAGATGAAGAACATAATTAAGGAAACATATGAAGGCCAGCACAGGGTTTGAGATTAATTAGCTGCGCGTCAATAATCTCATCAATATCCGATTAACAAATGACACATTGCCCAATGAAACATATTGATTCATTCGCACTCCACACTGTTAATAAATTGAAGCTGCTTTGCTAAATGAGAAAGCTGACAAAATAATAGCTTCCTAATACTTCTCCAGTATTGTGATAAAAACGTAAAATTAGCCCAAAGTATACTTAATTTAGCAGCACTGTCACTACACTTAGGAGGCTTGTTAGCACAGTAGTGGGGAAGTTTCCTTATTGCCCAATTGTTAGAATGGATTAATACGTGGATGTGTGCAAAAGTAATGATGAAAATGTTATCTGTTTGTTTGGAATGGAATTCTTAGATAAAGTGTTTTGGCAGAGGTGGCATAAACTTCCATATATTCTTGGGTCTGGAGTTTTAATGGGCATTTTTTGTTAAATACAAAGTGTTAGTTTCTAAGCCTAGTGTTCAGAAATATCACTGACATTTTTTCTTTCGCTCATTTAAGAAGTGGTATCAGTGTTTTGCTTTGTGAAGAGCAGATTAAAATATATATATATATATCTATTTAATGAAGAAAATTCAAAAATGTTGAGGAAAGCAGATGTAAAAGTAAAGGAGCTCTCTTTTCCCTCTTATGCATTGGGACACCCAGTGTGCTCCTACAAAAGCAGCTCTGTGTAAAAATGTGAAAGATGTATGCAGATAAAATGTGCTATATGTTTTATTGAACTGCCAAAAGTATTCAAAACTACAGAAAAATTCAGGAACATGAAACATTGATAGTGTGTTTTTGTTATGGGACTAATACTTCCTCACTCTTCTCAAGGTGTTTGAAAGAATACTGTAACAGGAATACTGTGTTGGATGTGTTATGCTTCAATAAAGCATTAGAGGAGTGGTCGAGCCACTACAGCTGTCAGGGTCTGGACATGGTTGTGTTCACAGCAATAAGAAAAATAAGAAATAAGAAAAAATAAGAGAAATCCCTTCACGTGGTTTTTTGGAAGGGGATATTTTTGTCCATGAGATACTTTGTAAGATCAGTGGAGCTTCTTTCTTTTTTTTTAAAATTTTTTTTATTTTTAAATTTTTTTTTTTTTTTTTTTTTTCCTGGGTCACCAGGGAACAAAGCAAATCCTTGCTTTAAACTTTCAAGTGATCTAGACCGCTTCCTAGGAAATTTGGAAGGTTTGAAATCTAGAGGTCCAACCATTTGCATTACTTTTAATAACTACAGTGCACCTGTTCAGCCTTTTTTGAGTCATTGGCTATGCATTCAAAAAATCTTAACTGTTAGACCTCACAAAAGGTTTTATTACTGTGATTAGAAATTAGTGGTCAAAAAGGTTCATTTCAGTACTCCCCTGTTGTTGAGGATTGCTCCCCCGCAGTGTGAAGTGTTATTTTTAACAGAATTTTCAACTAACTGGCTAATGTTTGGTCCATCTGTAGCTTAACTAACTGTCATTAACTTTTTAGGGCTCCATGATCTGCTGAATAGCCTGGAACAGCTAATGATTTTATTACCAATCTTAATATTTAGAGTTCCCTGTGGAGTCGTGTATGGTTCTTGATGAAACCATTATTTACAGGACTAAAATCTCTTGGAAAATTCCATTCCTTCTGACTGCACTGAGACTAGCACATCCTTGCTTGGGATAAAAAAGGACTTTACGTGAAATGTAACACTCAATTCACTTAAAGAAACCAGAATTATTTCTAGAATGCCAGCAATCAGAAATGCAGTATACCAACTCCTACTCTAGATCAATTAAAGGTAGCCTGCTACTGCAAACTATCATTATTTACTTTGATTCTGTGTTGTCTTAGGAACAGTCCTTGTAATGAGTAGTACTTGTAATGGGTACTCCTGCCAAATCAGTGGCATTGGTCCTAGCATTTACAATTGTAAGTCATGAAGGATTCCCTTGTAACCAGTCTTGTGAGAGTGTTAGGTGGTACTATTAACGGCTTTATCTGAAATGCATAAATGAATAAAAGTTTACTAACAGAAAAAAAGGAAGAAAAAATAATATCTTATTGTGTCTCTGGCTATGTTTACAGCCTGTGGCAGTGACTGGGTAAGAATTTCATTTCACAAAAATTCAGTTCCATGTTAGGAGATTTTTGACACCAATTGGTCTGATACCAGCTAAATTTACATCATATTTCTCATACATCCACTCTTTTAAAACTTAACCTGAAAATACCCTATTTTCACAGGTATGCTCAATTTTCTGAAGCACTCCCATTAAAAATTATTGAGCTGAGGTTTGTCTTGACACTTTCAGGCTGAAGGAGCATTTGGAGAAGTCTCTAGTGCTGTGCAACTCCTTGGCATGTGATGTGTTAATTTATGTGACTCTCTTACCTCACTTAAGAGAAAATCCATTGGTGCTAGACCTACAGCATGCTAAAACCTGAAGGAAAATGAAGTGAAGCTTGTGAACTTTAGTGACTGGAGCTTTCTGTCATTTACCTGACAGTCTCTCATTGAAGCTTTGTCTTCTTACCAAAATGGGGATCTAGTGGATGTTTTCTTGTACAATTTCTTTTTTTCACCTGCTCTATTTACAGGGCACTTGAATATCTTTATAGTCTTTCTTGAACACTGCCATGATTCTAGAAATCACCTTAAATTTCATTATTTAGGTAGCCAGCTTGGAGAAGTGTGCTCTCTCCCCTCCTTTGATCTGAACTTGTATAACCATCTAACTCCTCCTACACATTTCATCTTCACTTTGAAAAGGACTAAAGTGAACAGTCAAGAAAATCAAATCAGCCCCACAATTGGCACTACTACTTGGTTTCTCATCATGCAAAAGTGCTAATAGCAATTGGCATCTCCAAAATTTTTCCTCAATGCATTTTTCTAATCTTAGGGACTCCCTGAGCAAGTGGTAATGTGTGTGTGTTCAAAGGCTTTGCTGAGCTTCTCTTCCAGGAAGTATTCTGCCTGTTTTTGGGCCTGTGTAAACTTGTGTTATCCGCAGTATCTCATGACATGAGTACCACGTGCAGGAAGTGCTCCTCTTTATTTCAGATCTACTACATGAATATTTCATTGGGTGACCAGTAGTTCTTGCATTACAACAAACAATGAGCAGTTCCAAACCTCCCGCTGTTTCACAGATCTGTCAGATGCCCTCTCAGATCTGTTTTGGAGTCAAAGAATTCCTGTGTTTGGAATTGTTTGTTAGACAGAAACTATTCAATACTTTTGATCTTCTTGCTTTCCTTTGTATGTACTTTTCCTAGTTTTATTGTACCTGTATCTGTGCTCATGCTTGCATACACGAGCACGCAGGGCTGTGCATCAAAGGTTGATTTCACATTGCAGAATGAGGTAGTGCCTGTTGTCTCTGTAGTAATTGGCAATAAGTTACCAGACTGCCTAACCACAACCTCTTCTCTACAGTGTGGCACAGTGTTTCACCTGTGCTGCATCCAGACTTTAGTTCTGTAATCCACCTATACAAAGAGTTGTTTGCATTTCTGCTACATTTATAACTGTAGTTGGGTGTTTCTTATCATCTTACTCTTCCACCTGGGTCTGTTATTTTTTCTTGGCATTGGAATATCCTGGTGTATTCTGTTTTATGCTTTGAAACCTTACCTCATCAGTTCAGAACATAAGTTTGGCAGTGATTGGTAATATGGAAAAAGACTAATTAAAAATAAGCCCTAAGCTGCTGTTTTTGGGGGAAAAGATTGTTAGAAAAGTGAGATAACAAATTTTTTTTGTCATTTTTTTGCTGTTGTAGGGGACATCAGGATGCTGGATTTGTGACACTTCTATGTCTTCCTTTTGAGTGCCCCTTTCAGGCATTTCCAGAGTTCTGGGCACAGAAAACACCCTGGATCCTTCATGTTAATAGCCACAGCTTAATTTGTGCTGTCTGCATAGGTAATGGCTTCCTTTGGGTCTGTTAAAGCCCCAGAGTTTGGGCTTCATGCCTTGGTCTCACTAATCCCAGCTGTCCAGAGCTCATCCTCGCAGCCTGCCTCTAACCTATTAGCTCTCAAGTCAATGAGGAGGAGAAGATCCCTTGTATGCCACATTCCAACCCAAGTGACAGATGGGAGGAGGATGTGTGATGATGTTGTGTCCCAAAAGAATTTTCTCTAGGGATGGGTTTTTGTTATATCTCTAAAACTCCGTGTGCTGTATGACCATGTGTGGGGATACCCTTTGCCTTCCATCAGGGAGTAGCAGGAAGGTGGTGGTGTGTTGTGTGGTGTTCAGAGTTGAGGAGGAAGGGCTGAATGGGCTGTGATGGTACCAGAAAATCCCATGCCTTGTTTAGTGAGGGGGTGGGGTTCCTTTTTTTTTCTTCCTTTAATTTTTTGGCAGATTGAAGTAATCACAGTGATAGGATGGTTGGGATTTGAAGGGACCTTGAAGGTCATCTAGTTTCAGCCCTCTGCCATGGACAGGGACACCTTCCACTAGACTAGGAGATTGAAAGCCTCATCCAGCCTCTCCTTTGCAGGGGCAGGGCATCCACAACTGCTCTGGGCAACCTGCTCCAGTGGCTCACCACACTCACAGCAAAGAATTTCTTCCTAATATCTAACCTAAACAGAGTTTTTCAAAGCATGAAAAGTGACTGATGTTCAAAGCCATTGCTTTGTTCACTGATGCTGGGCAGTAAGAGATGGGGATGGATGAGCCAGTTCTGTGTACAGAGCTCCAGGTGCTGAGGGGTCTTTGCTGCACATCAGGTGTTGTGCTTGTCTCTGTTCTCCATCTTCAACATAGAGTCTGCAAACTTTGCATAAACCCTTGTACTCTGCTTCTTTTATCTCACCTATAAATGTTTTGGGAAATGAGTGTCTCTTCCAGAGTGTTGTGCACAAAAGTTCCTGATTAGGCACTAGTACATGTGCTGTCTCTGGGCAACTTCTTAGATACCTACACACTATTGCTCGAATTGACCTAAAGTTCATAGGGCAAGCAGCAGAAATTCGGGGTTTACTTCGTGTAAGCTCTGGCTTTTGTGCTACACAGCCTTTCATTGATTGGTGGTAACTCACTGAAATGGTAATTCTTAGAATTAGACACTCAAAACAAAAGGCTCTTTTAAAAATAACCAAATCCAGCAATCACAAAGAATGTAGCTTTTGAAAAAACGTCTTGTTTCCTTGAATCACATTTTCCTGCTAGTCCTCAGCCCTTTATTGATGACAGATAGAAAAGGCTGTTGCTTGTGTTAGTTGTAAACTTCCCTTTGTCAGAGCTCTTTCCACCATCTGTCATTGCATAACTGTATGTTCCCAGGTTTGTAGCTCTAATGTGTTTTTGCTGTTCAGTGTACAGTACGTTACAAGTTATAAAAGCTTGAGTAAATAATTCATGTAAAAACCTTTGTAAATATTGTCAAACTGCGGAATAAATGATTTACTAAGAGGTCTCTTGGCTCAGCCTAGCAGCTTTATTACTGTAACTTGTTTTGTAAACAACCTCCTCCCCCTACCCTGTATTTTTTCCATCAAGTGTCTTTGTGTAAATTCTATTGCTAAGCGCTACTTAGATGCATTTCAATCACCATAAATAATGCAATGTCAGTGCTTTAACCACCTGGAGACTCCATTCAGAAGTCAACAAAAGGTGTAGTTTGTGTGAGACCCTTAAGGGTACGTATTTTCAATGCATGTAGACAGTGTACTTCCCACTGTTTTCATAGCTGATTGCATTTGCTGGAGATGGCTCCATCTCAGCTGGAAGGTGCTTTTCTGGTAGACCTCAGGTTTTCAGAGAGCTGGAACCTGTGCTTCATTTCATGCCCTGTGAATATTCTGCAAATTGTGTTGTGCAAAATAGATCAGAATCTAGGGTTATGAGAGGTAGTCCTGAAAAACATCAGGGTTTTTTCTAGCTTTTTAATAAAGTGTTGTCTGAATGGTCAGAGGGAATGTAATCAGAAACATTTGTTGTAAATGAATAATATGACTTTGCTTTGATGTATTCATGAGCCCCTTGTTAGCCTTCTGAAAACACAACTGAAAATGAAATGTTTCTTCAATAATACTGGAATGGGAAAATGTGTTACATCTGAGTCCTTATGGGTAAGCATAATTGTGTGACTACATGTGCTTGTTCTGAGTTTGTCCTGTGAAATACAAGCCCACTTGACAGATGTCAAACCCTTGGTGAACAACTGCAGGGATCGTGACACTGGGAGCTGTGGACAATCCATGTCATCATATTGCTTATAATTTGAGTTTAGGCTTGAGCCTAATGTCTGAATGTCCATATTGGCTACATGCTGTTTTTCCTGCTGACTCCTGGATGGAGTGTGCAGTCATATTTTCCCAACAAGAAGAAACAGGTGGTGCTGGAGAGAGCACAACACAGGGGACTTGAGTCACTGCAGGTAGGACAAGCACAGGCTGTGGTGGGTGCCCTGGCTCTGCAGGCTCAAGCTGAGGAGAGCACAGTTTTTGGATGAGATGGACGTGGCCAACTCATCTTCTGCTCAAGGGAGACACGAGCTGCAATGGTGCTGCCCAGGCATGTGGTGCAACACTTGCACAGTAAGGTTTGCAAGCATAAGGATGATGGGCAGCTGGAGGATGTGGGAACATGTTAAAGTGATCCTAGAAACTGGTGGGGTCTTCAGGGAAGCAGAGCAAAGAGATTCTGATGGCTGAATGGTGAGCTTCTTCCCTTCCCATGCCAACTCATCCCATCATCACTCACCCCACTTCACTTGGCTCTCAGGGTCCATGAAAATGACTTATTCACTAAAAAGCCTGGAGATCACCTGTTTCTCTCTCTTGGCCATTTTTGTGTGCTGTTGTGCAATCCATCCCCCAATAATTGTTTAAACAGGCTCAACAACACATCTTTGAACTATCTTCTTATGTAAATTATGTTTTCAGAGTTAACTGCTTTGAAGTAACTTTGTACCGGACTGATCTGAGCAGCTTTTGATGGTCATTTACAAACCTTTCTGACTCTGAGAATGATGGAAATCATTCATTAACTTCATATTATTATGTCTGTTATCCAGAAATGATGGACTGCTGTGTGATTGTAAAGATGGAATTTTTAACCTGGTTTAGGTATGGAGTTGCTCATCTTCTAATGACTTACCTGGGCTCAGGCTCCAAGAAAAAGAGCAGCTAAACTTTCACTGGGTTGAGAACTAGGGTTGGATTCCAGGAAAGAAATCTCTTGGAGAATTTGGCAATGTATTTTGTACATTTCTGTATGTCTGATGTAATGAGGAAACAAACTCTTCCCTCTGGCTTTTTAACCCTTATACTGAGAGAACTGTAGTGTCCCAGTGATGAATGTGACTGAGTGCATGAGAAAGAGGCAGCTGATAATGGCAACCTTTGATGATGCTGAGCTGGTGAAAGAAGAAATAATGGTGTAGCCTCTACAAGTCATTGCTGGTAGTTTCCATAAAAGTTAAGTAAAAGAAGTCTGGGGCTCAATTAAACAACATCTTGTCTGTCTTGTGTGCCCAGGACAATACATTGTTTGCTGTGAATAGACCACCCGAGGGTTGGTCATGTGTTTTGGTAAAAATCATAGCTTTGTCAAACAAAGCAAAAGGCATAATTATAGCTTTTTTATATTAAAAACCCACCCTATTTTAATTATTATTGTGCATTTCCAATTAGAAGTGTGTTAAACTGTTGCCATCAGAAACTTTAAAAGCATGAAAACAGCAAAAGGCCAGAGAAAAGATGAGAGACAAAAAAAATTTCTAAAAGTCACCAGTCAGATATGGTCACAGAGTATAAAAAATGCTTTCAAAGGTGTAAACAGTTGCAGTATGAAATATGTGATGCTTAACCGTGTGCATTATTGGTGTTATGAGGTCTAAATCCCTTGGATGTCTGAAGTCTAGATAGCAGAGTGTTTTAATACCTTTAAATTGTTTAATCCAATAAAATGGATGCAGATTGAGGAGGGAGTCTCTTCAAAAGATTGCTTTGTAGCCTCAATAAGCCCAAGCATAAAACCCCTTGAGATTTCTTTTTAAAATGTACGTGCACAGGTATCAGCTGTTGTTTTCATACACAAAATTATTGTAATCAAAAGTTTGTCTGGGATTCTCTGTTTAAAACTTCTGTTTACCTTTCATTGGTTAGTTAGTTAAAGCCTGGTCCTCTCCTGGTGCTGCTTTTCCTGTTAAACTTTTGTGTGGGTTACAGGTCAGCCCTTGGAGACTGATCTCTGTTCTGCCATGCTCTGTGATACTCTCACTTTCAGTGGAACCTGCTCCTGCTCTGGAGCTGCTCTGTGTGCTGTCACCTTGACACTGCTGTGGTCACCTTCTGCTGCTAAACATCTCTGGAGACTGGAGAAGGAATTTTAAGTTTTAGGAAACTTCCATGTCCTGGGTCTTTCCAGTACTCTCTTGGCTGATGGACTTACCCAACTGACCTCTGCTTCTCTCTGTTGCATTGCTGGGGCTCTCTGTTAAGCCCCTAATAGAAAGGGACTTGGAGGCACCTCTGCAACTCTAATGACATCAGGAAATACAACCCTTCCTATTCCAGTGACCTAGGTATCCTGAGATTTGATTGGGATGCTTTTTATATCTCCTTGCTGTGAAATAGGAACTAGTCCTGTACAAACTAGGAGAAACAGATCTTTCTGTGCTTCTGCTTCTGTTGTAGTTGTTTAAAGACAAATCTATTGGCTGCTGCAGCACATCTATAACTGGTGCTCCCATGAGGAGGAAAGTACAGAGAAAACGCCATTATTTTGGATGAAAAGATGATTTCTGTGTCTACTAATTGTGCAGACTGAGGCATTGTATCATTTGGATGCAGTTCTCACTTCTCAGGGGTTATATATGCAACTAGGTCTTGCAATGCTGTCTTTTTGGACTTTCTTTGTATTTCTTCTTAAACTGCACTGTTTTCATATTATTGTATCATCAAAAGTCTCAGGAAGCATCCATCAACTAAGCATGGGAAGGGCAGTAGGCAGAGCAACATATTCCACATACAAAAAGCACATACAATGCAAGTGATAGAAAAGAGGTGATAGATAAATAAGAACAAGAAAATAGGGAAAAAAATCCAAACAGTAGGTATGGTACATCAGTAACCCACTCTGGGGACTAGGTTTTTAACATCCATTACAGCAATGCCAGTTTAATCATATACTATTGTATTCATGCTTTTAAAAATTATTTTTATTTCTTTTCTGGATTGTACCTAACATGCTTGGCCATTGCAATCTTTGTCTTTAAGATGATGGACTATCTCTTTTTTTGTGTGATCAGCAAAAATGGACATAAAAACAGAGGGAAATGTGGGACTAATCAGTGCCTGCATTTCATTTTTCAAATATTTATCTGGGTCAAATAGAACCCTTAAGTTTTGAGTGGATGACTTTAGCAGAGAAGAATTGTAAGTTAGCTGATTGCAGCAGAGTATCTTGCTCAGTTATAATCCCCAGGGCAAGGCCTGTTTCCACAAACACCTTTATCTCCTCCACTGCATGTGGGAGCAGGGTTGCAGTGACACAGACCTGTGACAGACACCTTCAGCTGCAAACAAGTCAGTCAAATATAAAGACAGTCTATAGCATCTACAGAGTGTGCATGTCTGCTGGTGCTGGCAGTGGACTGTGGCAGAAAGCCAAAGCTGTTTCCCTGGCACACATTCCCCCATCTGGGCAGTCAGAAGGGAGGAGTAGTGGGGACTGAACATCCTTTACTGTGCCTATAGGGTGCCACAGGACAGCCTGTTACAATGGGGTTGTGTTTCAACAACCTGGTTGTGGAACACCATAAAATATGACAAGGGCTGTATATAATAGCTGGTGTTCTGCAACCCCAGTGACTCACTGTGTCTCTCCTAAAAGAGAAAGTCACTGGAGCCGCCTTCTGTGGCTTCCTGAAAGGCACACCTTTGCAGGTCCCACCTGGTGTTTCTCACATAGCACTTGATAAAAATCTCCCCTCTTGCTCCAATCTCTGCTGACCGTGTGCCAGGAAACATCCTTCTGTCACTGCTGGTTCTGGCCAGGTGGATGGACATTGCAGGAGGTTTTCATCATGCTGCTTATCAGCTACTTCTTCCTCATGATGCAAGTATCTTCTCACTGTCAAACCCTCTGGCAGAAATTGCCTTTAATTAGTTATTCCATGTAGGTTATCCAGATACACTCTTTGATAACAGTGTTATCATATTTATTTCCCAAGTAGCAGTAACTTTTATTGAAGGGAAAAATAAAAAAAAATATATTTTAGACCCAGTTTCCCACTCTTTTAGGCATAGGGTGGTGGCTTAACATAGTTTTCTTTACCAGGTTGTTTGTCTGACTGAGTTCTGGAGAAGAGCATCGTGTCCCATGGAGGAGCTGGAGAGGTTTCTGCTGCTGATGGATTTGCTCTGGCACCTGATGTGCGTGCCAGAAGCCATCTCATCAGGGGGACGTGCACGTCACTGTCACCATAGAGACAGCAAGGAGGATTCGGTTTCAAAAGGTGAAGAGAAGCTGGGAAGTAGGAAGGTAAGCTGGGCCTGTGTCTCAACTCATGGAGGTTTTTAAAGTGATGCTATATTTTAAAGTATGCCACAGAAAAGGTGCACTCTATTGAATATGTACACACACATGTGGAAATGTATATCTAAATATTGCTTCCTATGCTTATATTCTCATTTACTTTTTTGAACAGACTTGGGTGCAAAAGAACCCAACAGGTTTGTAAGAGCCTGCTAGTGTTCAGTTTGTGCTCCTCTAATTAATTCTTCTTTTGCAGGTGATGTAAAAAAAAAGACTTGAATTATGTTTAAGTTTTGTCTTAAGAAGTCATAAAGTATCAATTGCCTCAAGATCTTCTGTTTTGCACAGGAGCTGAGTGAGCTGTGGTGTGTTCTAAATTAATGTTGTTCACTTCCACTCCTTCTTGTGGTCTTTAGTTTTGCTCTAGCGATGGTACGGATGTAAAGCAGTGGTGAGTGTTGACAGGCAAGGTAGGGATCAGCCATGAGTTATCGTTTAACCACATGGGACTTTTAAAGCCTGAGTCTATACTGGCCAGGGACAGCTTGAAGATCTCTCTCTGCCATCTCTTACATCAGCAGATAAAATCACCCCTCCTGAGGCCTTACCCCATCCCTTGAAGATACAACCTCAGTGGTGCATAGACTTGTTTAAAGCTTCCGTTTGCACACTTATGATCCCCAGCAGGGTGCTGACCCCTGAAAAGATGTTTCTTGTACCTTGGAAGCAAAAGGTAATGCACAGGTTTGGATCTGAGGGGAGTGGTGGCAAGGAGTGTATCCAGCAGAGTGACAGATGAACTCTTGAGTAATGCCATGGATGCATTACTACAGAAAGGGTGGTAGAAGGCTTATAGAGACTGATAAAAGACCTTGTCTGCAATGCCATGCAGTTCTGGATGCCACTGGAGAGGATGGGGCTGGGTGCGTGCTTCTGATCTTGGGCCAGACATGCTCAACAGAGCCCTTGAGCTCCTCTTGTCTTTGCCCAGCCTGCCACGGCTCCAGCAGGAAATAGCCAGAGCACAGTGGGTTTTTTAACCATGACACACTTGTCTTGACAGCTGGAGGAAGTCTGGCGTGGGAGCCAAATCTCCTGGCTTTGTGTCAGCTCTGGGGTATCTTTCCTGTTTTGGGAATTCCCCGCTGGGGAGGTACCACTGCTGTTTGGAGCAGAGCTCAGGTCTCAGCCCCTGGGGCTGTCCAGTCTGGGAGATGATTTTGGCAAGGATAAAATATCTTTTACAAGATATTTTTTGCTATTTCTGAGTCTCTTTGACTTTATAAATAGCTAAGTGACAAGCAAAATTTCGGTATTCGCCCTATGGCTGAATTTTCCGCGGGGATGTTTGCATGTGTGCGTAATACCATTTATATTTATTATTCGTGCTGCTGTCGTCACCCACACGTTTTCAGCAAGAAGAACAAAAGGCTCCCTTTGCAGTCAGCTCATGGTCCAACTGCTGCACACAGACAGCACAGGGCACAGAGAGTGCCTGGGGGGCACAAGGAATCCTTGAGATAACATTGCTTGGGCTGCTGTTGTCAGCCCTCTACAAACCATGGTAATACATGGAGGCTTCATGCTAATGAGAGGCAGCCAGGGTGTGTGTGAGGAACTCAACTGTCTGTTTACATGCAGCTGGGGTTTGTATTTTGGGGGGTACCGTTGTTGGGGCATGTAGGGAACTGGCTGACTTCTGTACCAAATTGCATTTTTAACTGATTTTATCTGATGGCTGCTGCAGGATCATGTCTACCAAGATTTTAGTCATTCACCCTGACTTCTGTTTTAGAAATCTTCTGACCAAATGGATCTTTGGTATCGATATAAAAATCTGTGCTGATGAACTTTCGGTTTTGACTCACTTTCTGGGATCAGCCTGTGTCTCAGCTATGGTTCACCTTCATCATTAATCATTTGATCATGCTTTTCTGAGAGAAGAGAAACTGTGATTATGCTAGATTCAGAGTTCATCCAGTTCACTTCCCAGTCTCCCATGGTGGTGGTCTCCAGCTGTTTCAGCAAAATGAGAAAGAAATCCTGCTTTAGGAAGGAAGGAGATAAGCTCTCTAAGCTGTAATAGAAACTTTGCTTTCTTCAACAGACAAACCATTCTCCGAGAACTTGATTACCAATTAAGATTACTACAAGACCAGATGTTAAGAGAGAAGTTAGATATACCAACATTATCTAGCAGATCTGTTCTGCTAGTTTTTACTGATGCAGAAGCTGCTTCTGAGTGACAGCAAAAGCAGGAGGACTGGACATAAAGATGGGCTTGACCTCCAGCTTAAAGCTCTGAACTGGGCACATCTAATCACTTACTCCTCAACTAGAGGGGCTAATTAGCCACTCCTCTGGTTGCTCATCCCCTGCAATCTGCTCTTGCCACAGCATTGGTGTGTTTTAACTGCTGGGAGAGAATTGGGAGCAATACCTACTCTAACAAGCACCACCCTTTCCCCCCTCTTTTGTTAGTGGTGTGGGTAATACAATTTCTCTGCTATATATAATACCTCTCCTATAATGCTTCTCATTTGACAGCATACATGAAGTGGTCAAGACCTGCATCTGGAAATTATGCAGTAACAATATTTTTTCTTCCTGCCTACAGCAGGAATATTTATATATACCAGATTTATGCCATGTCCTTATGAGGTGGTACAAGAAGTAAAGCTACAGCAGCTGTATCTTGCTTGTGGTGTTACTGTGTGGTATTGTCATGTCTTCATAAGATTTTCTGAGGTCTTCTTTGGCTCAGGCTGTTAAGATTGGCTGTAGTTGTGCTTTTGCTTTGAGAATAAAGGAGTGTCTCTCTGCCATCATGCCATTGGGTTTGTTGGTGTGTTTACCAATTTGTGTTGAAAAGGTAGGAAAATGAAAATGTGAAACTGATGCTGGGCATGGTTTCAGAATATAGAGATGTTTACTCACTGTCAGCATCTGTGATGATCATAGTGCTCACTGTCCAAAATTAGATATTGCTTTTTCTCTACACACTTCCATACACTGGGTTAGGTGCTTGGATTTTTCAATTGCTTCTGTGTTCAATCCTTCAAGTGTCACTTAAGATACTTAGAAGGCTGTTTATTTTCACCTATGGTCATTCTGCAGGAGGATGAAAGAAGCGGAATAACTGTTCTGAGAGCCTGGTGTTCTTGTGGAGGTATACAATCCCTTTCCATGAATCAGTGGACTTTGGGGAGGTCTTCCAAGTGTGTCTAAATCCTGCTGTGCTGTTGGCCTTTCCCTCAGATTGGGCCCCAGCCAGAAAGGATAAATTTTCAGGCAATCCAGCCAGGATTTTTCCATGTGATAAAGGGAATGATGAAGAACTCTGAGCTCTGAGCAGATGACTCAGTGCCTCTGGTGCTGAGTTAGATCTATCACTGTGCCTATTGCAGAGGCACGCAGTCCACACCCAATTTCATCCTCTGCCCACACACAAATGTGTCATCTATCTGTGCATGACTGAAGTGCTCATATCAGACATGTTTACCTGGAAAAATTGTGGGAATTGTCCTAAAAGATTATTATATGCTTCCAATTTCTTTCCTCTCTGGTCATTCTGTCCCCTCTTTGGATCTGCTGCATCTTTTAGGGGGTCCACTTGTGCAAGTAGGTCTGTATGGGAGAGCTGTATTTACAGGGCCATTTATGAGTCATATCAGTCTAAGAAAATGTAGTGAGAGGGACCCAGTGAAATAAAACAATGTATGGAATAGCAATGTATCGCTTTGCTTATTTTGTGTATAAATATTGTCTCTTAATGCCAAGTATTCAATGCAAAGATTAGTTTGGATTAGTGGAATTGGTAAAGGCTTATGCTCTTTGTTTTCATGAGTAGCAGAGAATCAAAATGTGGCTGTATCTGGCATCCATATGCAAGTCATGCAAGATTCAATTTTATGAAATTTAGTGCTATGAAATTAATTCACCTTAACCACACTGTGTAAGAGAGGCTGTGATGTCATTCAGCTATTAGGAAAAAGTTACTTTCTAGGCTAAAGGAATGCAAACAGGTGCATCTTATGATTTTTTACTAAAATTACAAATGTATAAGAGATGCAGCGTTCCACAGCCTTGATCAGAACTTTAGTGTATGCTTGTGTGTATCTCTGAGATTAGGAATGCTAACCAAGGTTCTCTGGCTTTTGTGAAGGATGGCCTCAAGCCATCCTTCAGAGCACAGGACATCCTTAGGCAAGGTATAAGGAGGATTTGTCTCAGGGCAAAGGTGGAAACTGAGGCCTGGTTCATGAGAAGGTGGTTTCCAAGCCACCCTTGCTAGAAGGGAATGAGGAGATATAATCTTCCGCCTGGGAAGAGTTTTTTCTGCTGCTGGCAGAACAATTGCTTTCTAATGTTAAACAGCATAGAGCTGGAGGAAAGAGAGATTTCTTCTGTGGAACTGGGCAAAGAAGAGAATAGGAGAGGGAAAAACAGTTTCCCCAGTCTCCTTTACCCCTTAGAGGACTATGCCTTCTGAGGAAGGGATACACAGAGACTTTATAAAAGACCAAGGTTGAGAGCATCTATCATTAATTTTCTCTTGGTCCTCTTTCCTTTTTCTGCTGGTCCCAAGAATTCCCAAAGTGAACTGAAACCAGGAGATTTCAGAGTTCTGTTTCTGAACCCAGTCATGGCTGAATCACATCCTGCCTTACCTGACATTGCACAAACGACCCAGGGAGAACGGCACGATGTGACTCTCTGTGGTAACTCAAATGAGAAGGATGCATTTCTCAACATGTGGTACAGCAAAATAATTTTTTGCAGAACTGTCAGCAAAGGCCGTTGCAGAACAAAGGAGGTACAGGCATTAATCTGGGATAATGATGGACAAGAGGTGGCAGGAGGATCTGAGAAGATGAGTCTCTTAACGTGTGACAGTTTTTACTGGAAAGCTGGAACACAGGTTTGACTAGTTCCCAAATGAGTCTAAATTTTTTGGCTAGTATTTACGAAACAACTTGCAGGATTAATGGCAGCAATACAAAGGAAAGAGAAAGATCTTTATCAGTCATTTTAGCTTTGGTTTTAGTTAATTTTATATATAAAAGTATTCAAATATAACTGTGTAGGCATACATCACACTGTTGTTAGTCTCTGAGCTGAAATATTGTTACATAGGAGCAGAAACAAATAGGAGCAAAACATTTAATTCCACAACATCTGCAAGTGACAAGAGGTGCTAGGGGTTGGTGTTGGGGCTATCTTTGTTGGCATTTGGACAGTGGAATTGAGGACAGCCTCATGTGGTGCAGGCAACAGGCTGGAAGGAGGGGCTGCCATCCAGAGGGACCTTGAGTTGAGCAGCTTGAGAGACAGCACTGTGCAAACCCCATGGAGCTCAAGGCTGAGTACAAGGTCCTGCACCTGGGTGGGGACAATCCCAAGCACAAATAGGCCTGGGTGGAGAATGGATGGAGGGCAGCCCTGAGGAGAAGGACATGGGGATTTTGTTGGCAAGAAGGTCAGCATGACCATGTTTCTGGAGTCCAGAACACCAACAGTCCTGGGCTGCATCAGAAGTAGTGTGAGGAGGTCATGGGAGGTGATTCTGCCCCTCTGCTCTGCTCTCATAGTAACCCAACCTGGTTACTGTGTCCAGTTCTGGACCCCACAATATAAGAAGGGATCTGTTGGAATGAGCCCAGATAAGGACTGCAAAGATGCTCAGGGGGCTGGAGAACCTCTCCTATGAAGTCAGCCTGACATAGCTGAAGTTGTTCAGCTTGGAAAAAGAGAAGGCTCTAGGTAAATCTTAGAGCAGCCTTCCAGTTTCTGAAGCAGGCCCACAAGAGAGCTGGAAGGTACTTTTTACCAAGGGTTGTGGTGGTAGGACAAGAGGTATTGGCTTTAAACTGAAAGAGGGTGAGTTTAGGTAGTGGAAAGAAATTTTTTACTGATTTTGAGGTGGAGCACTGGAACAGGCTGCCCAAAGAAGTTGTGGATGCCCCATCTCTGGAAGTGTTCAAGATCAGGTTGGATTCACTTGGTCTAGTGAAAGGTGTCCCTGCCCATGGTAGGGGGTTGGAACTGGATGATCTTTAAGGTCCCTTCTGACCCAAACCAGTCTGTCATTCTTTGAAATGCAAACAGAGGTTGAACTCAACATGGTGTTGTGGTTTTGAATGTGGGACTACCACTACCTGCAGCCTCCAGTGTTGAGGATTTGAAGCACACCCCTCCTTGGCTGTAACAATTACTGGGAGAAACTTCATTAAAAAAATCAAAAAGCTTTCCACGTAAGTCAGAGACTTATCCTCTATGAATATGGGATGATGCAGCTCTACTAAAAAATTGTGGGTAACAGTCTATGGAGGCTGAAGTCCTGGCACAAAATCCCTATTAACATCCACTGTTTTTCCTCCTATCACCTAAAACTGTTTCATGTAAGAACAGGCAAATTTACTGCTGATAGTAAGCCCTATCTGATTTGGTTTCATATGGCCTCCTCCTTCTATATCCATGATCATGCAATGTTTCACACCCACACATGGTTTCTCAATTTCCTTCACTGCCCCTTTCAAGTATCCTTATATTATTTGAAGCAGCTGCTTGTGTTTAGTAATTTTCTGCACCTGTGGTGCTTTTGGTCTAGGACACAACTAGAATTCCCTCTCTTGGCCATGCTGAGATGCAAACTGTGCCTCTGGGGTGGTGCTGGAAAGTGTTCAGTATATTCAGTAGCACCATTTGCAGATGGTGTGAAAGAAGCTGCTCTCAAGGCATCTCATCAGTATCAAGGATGAATGTTCATGGTCCAACCTGAAGCAAATTCTTTGACACCCTGATATGAAACCAGCTTGTTCCTGTTGCCTGTGTGCCAAAGGAAGCTGTTTCCTAGTGGATGAATAGGGTATGAAGTGTAAACTTCACCCTGAAACTCATACCTTGCATGTTTCAGGACAAGGGAGATTGTCTTCCTGGTCAGCTTGCATCCAGATGGCAGCTTGTAGGTTGAGATTTTCTTTGAAAGGTGCCAGACAGATTTGCTCTTCATTGTAGCTGAAGCAAGGGTTTTACCTTGATGAAACTCTTTGGTTACTTTCCTTCTCACCCCAAATTTAATTTCTAAAAATGCATTTTCCCCATCACAGGCAACCATTGATCCCAGTAGCTGTGTTCAGCTGCAGCCGTGGCTGAGTGTGTGGAAAAACTTATATCCTTTGCCAAACCAGTTATGCTGGGGCAAAGCTTTCCTTTCCTTTCCTGCAACTTTTCCTGTACAGTCAAAGTAAGTTCCCCTCCAGGGAATGGCTTTGCTGCCAGGATGTATTCCCAGTGGCTACTTCACAATCTAATTTCTGATTCAGGCATGATAGGCTCTGGGGGTTTGAAGCAGGTCCCCCAGTCTGGATAGCTTTCCCATCTTATGTGTCCATGCCATCCATCAATCTTAGCCATTAAGCTTGGAGACATATCCAAAATTACTCAGTGAACCTGAATCAAACCCAAGAAATGAATCTAAATTTTTTGGTTCAAGTAGAATATCTTGGTTCCTAGAACTTGCCTCCTTCCTGTGATTTTTCTGCTTGGGGAAGGGAAGGCAGGAAAAACAAAAAGTTAGTGCATTTAACCTATTAAATGTCTGCATATGCTTTGTTGTGGGATCTATGGGATAGTGAATCCATCTTTTTGTTAAGGTGAATTCAATTTGAACTCATTAAAGACTATAAAATGGTTATAACTCTTGTAAGAGGACAAAACAACTCTTCTGAATAATATGTCCATTGCTTTTGCTGATGGGATGACCAGGAAGACTCCTGGTTCTGATCTGTCCTGTTGCTTTTCTGTACTATTGTTGTCATAAATGTTTGATAGAAAAAAGGCATTAATACAGTGAAGTGTCATTGTTTGCTTCATAAGACCACTACCTCAAATACTTTATTTGCATGCAAAAGGAGGTACTTTTCTTCCATACAAAAATATGGATGTCAGAATCTCTAGCCAAATGCCATAGATAAGTCTACTTTATTGGCATGAAACAGTGTTGTTATGGCAGAATAAAGTGCTAAGAATCTTATAGTATGCTACCAAGTGCCAGTGGTAATATGATATTTATTGTTCTATCAGGCAATGTGTCATGGTTTAGTAGAAGGGAAAGAAAGAAGCCCTCAAGGTGAGAGGCAAGCTTTAATGTCCAGTTTTCCTTATGTGATGGTCTTGGCTGGGGTAGAGTTAATTTTCTTCACAGTGTCTGGTATGGGGCTGTTTTGGATTTGTGCTGAACAAAGCTTGAGTTGATAATATAGAGATATTTCTCTTACTGCTGACCAGGGCTTGCACACAGCCAAAGCCTTTTCTGCTTTTTGAAGTGCAACATGGTTGGGGAAACCTGGGATGCCTGGGAAGCTGGGAGGACACAGAGCCAGGACAGGTGATCCCAAGTGACCAGAGGGATATTCCAGACTGTATGGCATCATGCTCAGTATGTAAAGCTGGGAGAAGAAGGAGGAAGGGGGGAGATGTTTGGAGTGATGGTGTTTGTCTTCCCAAGTAGCCATTGCACATGATGGGGCCCTGCCCTCCTGGAGATGGCTGAGCACCTGCCTGCCCATGGGAAGAAGTGACTTAATTTCTGGTTTAGCTTTGCTGGTGTGAGTTACTTTTTCTTTCCCTATTAAATTGTCTTTATATCAACCCATGGGTTTTCTACCTTTTACCCTTCCAGTTCTCTCCCTTATCCTACTGATGGTGGAGTGAACAAGAGGCTGTGTGGGACTTGGTTGCTGGCTGGGATTAAACTACAACACCTTATTATTCCTATAAAGTGGCACTGAGAATCCATTCATCTGATGCAGTTAAGTGGCTGAAGGAATTGCATGTGGCCAGGCAGTTAGAGGATGGGCTCCACATTAAATTCAGCCTAAAGTCCTGCATTCATGCTATTGCAGAGGACCTTTGGTATCTCACAGAGTCCTGATGGATTTTGCTTGAGGAGTTTTCTTGCCTACACACAGCTCACTGCAGTGTAAACTCCCATGATCGTCTTTGTTTTGTTTTCTTTGGTCTTTATTAACTGAAACACCCAATAACCAGTTGCAGGGATGCATGTGAGAGATCCAGCAGCTTCACCCATTCATCAGATGAAGATATTTCCTAGTCCAGCTGTCCACTGCTCTGGAAGCATCTACAAAATCTCTTGAAAGACAAGATTTTACAATTTTTAATTCAGATATTAAAAAGGTGGGGGGAAGAAGGGGAGAAAGAGGAAACAAAGGAAAAAAATAAAAGGGATTTTTTTAGGCATTCTTTATGATTCTTAAGGAAGAATTTTTCACCTTGAAGTTTATCTTCACCCAAGTGTAAAGTCTAAGAAGTAATCTACAGGAGTTTAACATGACCTTATGCAAATTCTCAAATAGTTTGGTCTTAACAGTTTAGAAGGTGAATTGATTAAAAGGAAAGGAAGTAAACCAGTGATGTTAGTTTTAATGTTTTCAACTAGCATGGGAAAAATCCACAAGAAAATATTGTCTGGAATAGCCATGCTATATTCTGGTCAATTGCTGTCCAACCTGTGTCATAACTCTGTGAGTATTAGTACTTCACAAAGGTCACCTCTGCTGTTTCTACCAGCTTCTGTGGATTTCCTGATGTTTTTACCTGTCCCTGCATTTTGGATGGGACTTGTGTATTATACTGACAGCATGCTCTGAAGTTTTCCAGACTCAGTGGTGGTCTCCTTGTTGATTCCTGTGGGCTCACTGCCTTATTTGACTTCTGCACAGCACCATGTAGGCTGCAGTGACAAAATCAGTCTGGTCTCAAAACTTGCTACTCACTGATAGCTGTAAGTTACTGCTGCTCCACTGAATCTGCAGCCCCTGCATTGGGTAGGTAGTAAACCAGACCAGCACAGGTTTCACTTGAAGAAAAAGCAGTAGCAAATGACAACTGGAAGGACTTTTCACCTGCTAATTTTAGTTTTTTTGATTCTGTTAAGTAGTTAACCCTGATCAATAAATTAATAGGAATAAATGAGGGTGGCAAGAAACTATATACAATCTCATGTTATAGCAGCACCCATTTTAACTCTATTGTCAGGTGTTAAATTTGCATGAGAAAACCCTCATTTTGTTAGGGCATGAAAAAAACATGTTGAAATTTCTGCTGAAAAAAAGCTCAGTGTTTGGGCTATCTTATGTCCACCTCAATGGTTTTAGTTTTTAGAGTGACTGATCAGCAGTGAGTATCTGAAACTGTATTTGTCTGCACCAAATGAGGAATAGTTATCTCAAATCAGTGAAATTACACCAACCTGAAATCACTGAAAAGATGTTAGAATGAATTCCTTAAGTTCTTAATTTGGTATTTGAGGGAGGGAGAAGGATGAGGGAATCAGAGGAAAAATTAGGTGCAATCTTTTCAGTTCGGCAGAAATTTTCACAGATTCTCTTACTACAAATGTTCTCAGTTGGAAGTGTGCTTATACATTAGTCTGCTGCACTCAATAAAGTAATTCATGCAAAGAGAAACTGTGTGCATAAATGTTTTTCAGGATTGAGACCTATAAATTACAGACTTCCTCCTCATTTAATGTCTTCTACTCAATATGTAAGATGCTTTTAACTTCTACTAATTGTCCAAACCAAATCCTGACTAGACAATCAATGAACCTGTAGACTGTGGTGTCTTAAATGACTACTGCTCATTTAAGTAGTGCTTGAGTAATGCTACATGCTTTGTAGCATTGCTCTTGAAACTCTTTTCTGAACTAGTGAAAAATGCAGTATTAAAGCCTATTTTTTGATTGGGTGTGACCCAGGATAGCAAAAGCCAATAAATCCAAACCTCACTTATTTTCCTAACATAGCAAGTAATGCTCAGAAAGCAGCTCCTTTTGGCTCAATTTACCCACTTGTCACTTGAGTATCTCAAGGCAGATTATCAGTGTTAGTATGCCACTAAATCTCAAAACACTTCACTGATCTATAAGCCTTTGGATGACTCTGTGTAGAAAGGCAAAATCATTGCTTTTTCACTTCCACAGTCCACCAATCCAAACTGGAGAAGCAGGTGTGGGGCATCAAGTTGTACCCAAATGGTGAGAAGGAAGTAGAGCTGCCCTTCTCTTCTCCAGGGCAGTGGACAGGTGAAAAGACACTGAAACACAATGTGTGAGCATCCTCTCTGGGTGTGTGCTGGATTGCTGCTCCTGGTAATGGTCCTCCTTCCTGGTTTTAAATCCTCAAATCGTTGCTGGATGCTACCTCATTGAAGGGTTGTTTGGTTTGTTTATTTTTTAAATTAGCTATAACTATTGCAAAATGCTATTGATAGTAGATTCTATTTTAGGTCTCACAAATCTGTCAGTGTAGTTTTTCACTTTGTTCCGCTGGTGAACACAAATATTTTCAGAATTTTAGTTTATGGGACTGGTAGTAAACTTTAATGTTGTTATGGGATCTAGCTTTAGTCTATGTTTTCTCTGATGGGAAAGCTCACTTAAGGATAATCTTTTTCCTTGATGGAGTTTGTTGTGCCCTGGCTGTAGTAGCACAACCATGTGCAGGACCAGTGAAATGGTTCAAGGTAAATAATTAAAAAGAGAGGTAATTTGGGGACAGGTGTTTCTAACCTGGCTTAGATCTACAGTAAATACAGCCCATTGGGACTTCAGTGAGCTGCTTTCCAAGGAGAGGAATGAATGGCTGGAGAGAAGAGGGGCAGGAATTTGTTAAGCTGCTGCATCACCAAAGAGAACATGCCATGGGATTGCTGCTGACTCTTCTACTCTATCAGAAGAAGTTGTGCAGAGGGCATATCAGTTTTACAGCTTCCCCAGTGGTTAGAAAATAGCTTTGGACCTATTGGATGTGTCATCTATCCCAAAATGCAGGAATTTGGAAGCAGTCCTGTTTGACTATTTACTTGTTAGAGTTCCTGAGGTAGCTGTTTTTCACATGTAATAAATGAAACATCACTAGCATTTATTTCAAAGGGAGATTTGGTGCAAGAATTTAAATCTTGGAGTCAGAATTTCAATTACTGATTTCCAGGATGGGACAAAGAAACTTTACACCTAGCTGTGCTGGCTAAAGATACCAAGCTTAAATAAAACATGCCAGGCACAATTTTTCTGCTATTATTGATTGAAAACTAATGGAAACCATTATAGATTTGAACTGTATCCATCTAGGTCTTATCAGCTATTTAGGTATTAAAAACATATTAAAAACCAAGCTGCAACACTGCTTATAAGTCAAAATACATCTTTATACACAGCCATTTCTAATTAGTGGTACAAATTTGAAATGCATACTTAATTCCCAATTCTGTGTCTACTTGGTGTCACTTTCTCAGTTATAGAAGCCACAGCCTCAGTTTCCCTTCACTTGTGCTTGGTGGTTATGTCTCATTAACAAGTGCCTGACAGAGGAGTGCACTCACTGGGTTGAATATATTGATATATATGTGTAGTCAGTGTCAGCAGGCATACAGGCTGATATAAGGGGGACTAGTGGGAATGTATGAACAAGTAGCCCATGTTGTTTCATGTTGACACGTATATGACACTAATCTGGAAACTCCTGCCAGAGGCAAGCAAAATATGTTTTGAACAACTAGAGGTATTCCTTCTGGGACTGCTCATACAGTATGATTTCTGTCTCTTTGACTGAAAGTAAACTCTCTTGATCTATTAGCAGCACTATAGATATCTGAAGTGATGTATGTAACAAGTGCAACTTTTACAAGAAGCATTTTCCTGTATTTTTCAGTGACTCCTTGCTTATATTCTTGCTTAATTCAGAGGGAAAACCCTTTAACATTACACTTTCATATATATATTTGAAATTTTGATCTATGAACTAACAGACAGCAAAACTGAATTTTTCCTAGAGCAGATTATGCTATTTACAGTGAAACTTTCTTGGAAAACAATGCTCCAATCATGGTAAGCTGATTGCCTAAACTGCAGGGTGCATACAAATAACTTCTGATTGGTTTGATTTACTTTGTTGTAGTAGTGGTAGTCAGAAAATTAAAATTAGATGTTCATGATGAAGTACTAAACTCTATGGCAAATACAAAATAAAGTCAGAAAATAAGCTACTTGTTCCCTGAAAATAAATTAGGGAGAAAACTTTGAAACACTTTTAAAAAGTAGTTGGGGCTCTTGTCACAAATGTTGACTGATAATAAGTGTTTTATACATAGATTTATTTATTTACCTTTGCATGTGATGTCTGCTTAGAGTTTACAATGCTGTTTCTGCACAAGCAAAATAATTTACTAGTTTTGTCTCTAAAGCATATATATTTTTTTTTTTCAGGACTTCAAGTGCAGCTCAGTACTTCTAACTAACCTTCTTCTGTAATGTGAAGGCCATGTAATTTAAGAATTGCAAGTCACAAATCTTTCTGTAATTAATCTTTTTTTTCATATTTTTGCTCGTTAAGAGCTGGGATGTGGGTGGGAAGTGAAAATTAAGGACAGTGACAGTGCTGAGGTTCCTGATACCATGATATTGCATCCAGAGTGGTGTGCAGAAATTCACCATGGCTGGTAGAATTGTGAAGGTAACATGGAGTATTAATGTGCCTGTTTTACAAGTGGAAAACTGGAGGCAAAATAATTTTTGGCTTGACCATGACCATGAGGAGCATTATTTTCTTACTGTTCTTGGTCCCTCAATCTTGTTGCCTGCTTCCATCTTAATCTGAGCTGTCTCCAAGTCTTGCAGTGGGCAGCTCTGCACAAAAAAAAAAAAACAAAAGAAAAAAAACAAAACAAAAAATCTTAACCCACCCCCCCCCCCCCCAAAAAAAAAGAAAAAACAAAAAACCTTAAAAAAACCAAACTAAAAAACCCCAAACCAACCAAACAACAACAACAACAAAAAAAGCTGGGCAAGAAAGACCGGGAGGTCTTCATCCCATTCTGGAAAGCCTTTTGCCCAGGCTGAGGCTGTTTTTGTTCCTCCCTCAATAGTGACTTCCAGCTGAAGATCACAAAACATTTCAGTACTCTTAAACATGATTTGTGGGACTTCATCAGGAGATGTTCATCCTTAAGCCAGGCTCTGAAGCAGTGTGGTTAATGTTTGTGTGGGGTGCATTCCATTTGGTGGGAAATGGGAATACTGGAATGGTGGCACAAAACCTAAAATTTTGGTATTTCCATCTTCCACCGGAATTGCTGGTTTGGGCTGAGACTAAATTTTGTCATAGTAGTTTGTGTGGTGCTGTGTTTTGGGTTTGTTATAGCAGTGTTGGAATCATGAGGATGTTTTACCTGTTGGTGAAAGCCTACAGTGTCAAAATCTTTCTGTTTCTCACATCACCACATCAGTGAGTGGGCTGGGGCCATGTAAGAGTTTGGGAGGGGAAAAAGTTGGGACAGCTGACCCTATTTGACCAAAGGGATATTCCATAACATATGTTGTCATGTCCAGCAATAAAACTGAGTGTGAGAGGAGTGGGTGAAAGGTGTCTGAAGACTGGCTGGACATCAGTCTGTTGGTGGTGAGCAATTGTTTTTTGCATCATTGTTTACTTGTGGCTCCCTCCCTACTCCCTTTTCTGTTTTTCCTCACCAAGATGATCAGAAGGATGGGACACCTTTCCTATGAGGACAGGCTAAGGCTACTGGGATTGTTCAGCCTGGAGATGAGAAGGTTTCAGGGTATTCTAATTGTGACCTTTCAGTACCTGAAGGGTGCCAATAAGAATGATGGAGAAAGACTTTTTATAAGAGCACGTAGTGACAGGACAAAAGGGAAAAGCTTCAAGTTAAAAGAAATTTGATTAAGATTAGATATGAGGGAGAAATTATTTTCTGGAGGGTGGCGAGCTGCCCAGAGAGGATGGGTATTTTATCCCTGGAAGTGCTCAAGGCCAGGTTGGATGGGGCTTTGAGTAACCTGCTCTAGTGAAAGGTGTCCCTGCCCAAGGCAGGGGAATTGGAATTGGATGATCTTCAAGGTCCCTTCCAACCCAAATCAGTCCATGGTTCTAAACTGTCTGTATCTAAACCCATGAGTTTTTGTACTTTTATCCCTCTGATTCTCACCCCTATTCCACTGAAAGGGAGAGTGAGTGAGTAACTGAGTGGTGCTTAGCTGCCTATTGAGGTTTATCACTGGAAAAACCATGTATCTATCCATCTTTTCAGGAACACAGAAAAAGGCTAGGAACGTCACAACTTATCAAGTGAAAGAATTGAATGTGAGCCTAATTTTGAGTGTGTTAATGATCTTTATAAAAATATATTGCAGTAAGCTCTATTCTTTATAAATTCAAGGAAAATAAAAAATACAGCACGGATCTGAGATTACTTTGAAGGACCTGCTCCCAAAATTGATGATTAAAGGAGGATAAGCACAGTGCTTTTGGCTCCAAAGGTCAGTCCTGCTGAATTTAAGTGACTGATGGATTCTCTTCACTGGAGGTGCAATTTTCCCCTGAAGAAATATTTCTTAAAGACCAAGGCTGGCTACCTGGTATTTACTAGCGAGTCCAAAGGGAATTGCAAGCAGGGCTGTTAGGGTTATCATTTACTCAGTGGTTTCTGCTGCTCTTGTAGTGCAGGGATCCCACAGCACTGCTTCTTAGCACGTGATGGATGGTGCCCCAGGTGAAGGTGAGGCAGGAGTGGGGCAGATGACAGGCTGCTGCTTTTCTGCTCCTGCTGTGGACCTGCTGGTTCTCCTCCAGCACCTCAACTGTGCCTGGCATCGCTCTCCTTGTCCAGGGATAATGCTCCTGTTGATTGGGGTGTGCTCTGGGGGGATTCTGGGTGCACAGCTAGAACAGGAGGGGTCTTTCCTTCTGCCTGGCAGCATGGTGAAACCAGCATGTTTTATGGCTTCGTTTGTGAGACCCTTGTTGGGCACTGGTCCAAGTGATTTCTGGTAGCTGATACAGCATAAAATACCAACTCTTGTGAGAAATGTGTACCTGAGTGTGCTCCAGTGGAAAAGTGTGTTGTTTTCATCTCTCTCAGACCTGTGGTTGCTGATGGGAGCCTGTTAATAGGGTTGTGGTGCTGAAAGAGTGATTTTGTGCATCTCTCTAATTCCTCCATTTTTGTATTTAAAATAGATTACTTTCACTACAGAATCAATATATATATCTATATATTGCATATTTAATCTCGCATCCTTAGTTTCTCCTATTGTGGACCAAACAAGCATAATTGGTGAAAAATTAGAAGAAAGTATGGAATATCAGTTTAAGAACTTCTAAGTAATGGTATTGCTTTGCCATTTTATTGCAAATGGACTTAAAAATAACTAAAGTCCATCCCTAATTAATGCAAAATACATCAGCTGGGTTGAAATAAAATACCTGGTGGGATGGCAAATACTTTTTACGTTATGTTTTGATTGCTGAGAAGATCATGTAATCTGTTTTTACTGTATTCTTTCAGGACTGCAAGCTAGTTTACAGCTAATGATTCAGCTGTTATCCAGATAAAGAAAATAGGCTGGTGAGGTTAACTAAGGCCACAGTCAGCATCAGTTGATGCAGTGTTGAATGTGTTGCATATTTGGTACCATAAAGAAAAAAGGAGAAGCAATGTCTAACATCTTCATTTAAAAAAAACAATAAAGTGTCCCCCACCAAAGCAAACAAACAAAAAAATTTCCTGGCAAACCCAAATAATAGGAAGTTCTCAAACTCTAAGAAAATCAGTGTTTAGATTCAAATGTTATTAATGTCTCTTCTGGACTCACTGTTTATCTATCTTTCCCTTTGCTGTCCTTATTTCATCATATTTTTAAGATGAAGCTCCAAGTCTTCCCATTTATATTTGGATTCCTGGACTATTGTGGCTTTGCAAGTCCTTATTGCTGCATCTTTGGCTCTTCTACAATGCACAGATGTTGACCATGGATAAAAATGTTGAATTCACAGTTTATGTCTTGTCTCTTCTGGCAGCTTCTCACCATTCTGCTTGGATGAGGAAAGGAGCCCTTTCAAGCTTTGGTTGCTTTTGGTCCATACAGGTGGTTCTTTTTTGCTGTTCCCCTTTGAGTCATAACAAGCCATATGCTGTGCCATTGGGCTTGAAACTAGTTACCTGTTGCATCCAGTAGATGTACAGTTCCAGTAGCTGGAAAAGAAAGGCACTTATTACCTTGTCCTGAAAACCCATCCCAGATTTTGGACCTAGAACTGGGGTTGTTTTCTGGGATATATGATGACCAGATATGTGACTTGATCCTATTTGCGAGGTCTTGTTGGAGTTTATTTTCAATATTGCACAGTGTCCCGGAGCAGAGAGCTTTGCAACAGCTGTGAGCTGTGGTGCAGGATATGTTTGGGCAGGGCTGGCTCTAGGAGGAGCAGGAGCTGCTGGATTCACAGCCCCCAGCATCACTTTAATGGCCTTGGCACCCCAAGAATGGCAAGGAGTGGTGGCAAAGGTCAGCAGGCTCTCAGCATCAGCAGAGCCTGGGCAAAAGCTCAGCCCTTCATTCATTAGTGAGAAACTGGAGTGACAATGCAGCCTTTTTCCATGGAGCATTTGTGGCCCTGTCCACTGTCCATTGTATTGATTTCAATGAAATCTAAGCACATACTCAGAATTAGGCACTTATTTGCCTGTTGCCCTCAGGAGAGAGTTTCCTCAAGTGGGGCCAAACATGTACTTTGTACAGGGCATCTTCTGACCCAGAAGGTCACCTATGGCTTCTGAGGGACTCTGAAGGGATATTTTTAATTGTTCAAAGTCTTGTTTTGTTTTCAAGATCAGCAAAGTAACCTGAAAGTGTGTTTGTGTAAAAGCACAAGGGAAAATCTGACTGAGGAAGAAGCTTGTTATTCATTGTGGGTCAGGTCCTGCATCTGTGGAGTCAGACTGAGTTTTGCCGTTGATTTCAGTGGGCACAGGGGCAACCTGTCTGGCCTGTTTGAATGAATAAATTGTATTCCCACATACAGACAAAAGTAGCTGGTATAAAATTGAGGCCTTTTTGCTGACATGATATATAAATTGAAGTTATTGTATGTTTGCTTAATTATAACCTCAAACTAGAGGAAAACATTCATCCTGTCAATGGAAACCCCCGCATAGCGTATGAGGCACAAGTGGGACCCACATAAATGCCAGATTACAGAAGTATTCCTGTGTTTGACAGCTTTGGTACTGTAGTCTTCAGGTAAGGTGTATTCTATAGCAAACTCTGTGTCACGTTAGTGGTTACTCTCTGGTTGTATAAGTTATCTACTTCTAGACTGATTCCACTTGAAACTAGATTTTTTGGCATTGCTTCATCTGATCTTAAATTGTGTTTTTGTTTATGTTTGTTAGCAGTTTTTGTTTTTTTTTTTTTTAATGATATGATGCAAATTTGTTTTCAAAAAGAAATGAAGGAGCAGCACCACAACATCCCTTTGCTCTTTGACAAAGTCAGAGAGGGGATGGCATCAGGAAAGCACCCCTACCTCCATCCCAGCAGGTTTATGGGCTGGTAGTCTGCAAGTCTGTGTGTTAAACCTAGTGGTATTAAGAGCTGCAGACTGAAAATTCAGATATACTGCCTTTCCTTTGTTGCAGGAGGAAGCATTTTTTGCTGCGGGTCTGAGAAAGGGCAAGCTGGTATGGAGAAAGAGGTAAGTGAAGAACAAGCCATGCTTTCCAAAGAGAAAAGCCAAAGGGACTATTCCTAGCATTGCTATTTCATAATATTATTTGTAGTGTGATGGGAGGGAAGTCAGCAGACGCATAGGCTCCTTTATAGCATTGACAAGTCAAGGAGATGATTAACGAGAGTACCAGACAATGTAATGGTAGGAGAAGGCCCACAGAAGTTAAACAAAAGTGCCTTCAGAATTTAGAGAATTCCCATGATCCATAGTAGGACCTCATTGTGCTTGTCTACTGTTTCTATTTTTGATTAGATTTATAAACACAGCACCACATATTTTCATGTGGCTCATAGCCCCAGGGCAGAGTGAGATTGACTGCGCTGAAACTGTGAGGCTTGTGAATTTCGGGCAAGGGATGGAGCGAAATAAGTAGTGTAATTGTTTTTGTGGAGTGACCGTGGGACCTCTTCTGTTCTGAATTACACATGGTTCAACCCTTTGACCCAACCAACCTCGGCAATGCCTGGTAGATCTCCTAAAGCTGTGCTGAAAGGTCCTATCAGTGACATGTTGGAACATTATCTGTCATGTGAGATGTGTGCCAACAACCATATTAAACTACATTAATTACTAGTGAGGCCATGTTTGTGACAATCTCAACTTCATTTAACCCATCATCATGTTAGTTATTGTTTAAACAGGAAGTACAAATGAGGACAATTTATGAAATCAAAATGCAGCACCAATGTTTTGTTTAATAAATTGTATGTTTTACTTTGTTTTATTTCCCTTCTAGCTTTTTTCTTCCACTGGCATTTTTGTTCTTGTCATCAGCCCTGTAGCTTGAGTTTTTTGAGGGCTTTTCTATTTTAAGAGCAAGCAATAAAAAGACTACTTCTTAGTAACTGAACTAATACACCAGTGAGATTGTTGTTTCTTTCAGTGCAGCTGTAAATGAGAGTTGACTGAAAGCACTGTGTGTGTTTCTAGCAAGAAGCAGGCATGCTAAGATAGTTTGTGTGAGGTTGAAAGATCACACGTGGGTTATTTGCCTGATGCACACCCTCACTGATGATTTACACTCCAGCTAGTGGGGCTCTGTACAGCCATACTTGCACTCCTCTGAGCATGAATGGAGCATATACTTATTTTTAATTGTATAAAAATTTTTTTCATAGGTCTGACCTTCTAGGTAGCAAAGCTTTCTGTGTGTCCTCAAAAGGTGTGTAGAAATTGGGAAGTATTCTTTGCACACATTTGCTTTCTGAAGCATTTCTGCATTTTATAGGGGAAGAGGCAAAAGCTTTCCCACGTGTTCCTGCGTGGGCAGCGTGCAGGTTCACTCCTGCCTAGCTGTGCCTGCTATTCTATTAGACCAGACACACAGGGTTACATCTTCCACCTACACACTGAGCTGCTCTTTTACTACAAGCCTTTTCCTTTGGCCTCATTGTCTGGCTACAATGAACAAAGTGTGGAGTTATTTGTTTATTTAATTTTATTTATTTTTGGTTGCTGCAGAGTCAGCTAAAAACATCTTCGACCCTACTAAATGTCATTCTTTTTAGCAATGAGTTTGTTCTCTGCAAAATCTAACATGGAGTGCTTAAAGCAGACAGGTGCAAGTACCAAGCTGTTTCTCTTTGGCTGCCATCCCTTAAAAAGACAAAGTAACAGGCTGGGAGAAAGGAAAAGGTTCCAGCTCCAGCTGCACAAAGGAAAGCCTTAACAGGGACTTAGCAGCTGGTTGCAAGAATTAAATGCTGTAAATACCAACTAATGCATTTGTGTGTGTGTGTGTGTGAGTTCACAGAGGAATATGTGCTTAGTGAGGCTCCATCCCTTTTTATGTGAGAGGATCATTCTTTGAAAACTGTGCTCTGCTTTTTGTTGAAAGGCTAACGCTCTCACTGAAGTGAATGAGAACAGAAGCCAACATACCTGTTCCTGTTTACCATTGTTGCACTCTTTAGAGCATTTCAGGCATTATTAGGTTCTTGGAGCCCTACCAGATTGACAATATTTCCATCTACTTCTCTTTTGGCTGTATTCAAACAAGACCCCAAAGGGGGAAAAAAAAACCAAACAAAAACCCAACAACCAACAACAAGACAACCAACCCACAAACAAAACCATGGGTGAATCTGCTGAGCTAGTTTGCTGATGTTAGAAACAGTTGTTCATATTAAGAACACCTAATTTAATTTCATGAAAGAGACATAACATGCCAGTATGTGTATGAATCTAAGGTATGCATTTCCTAAAAGGAACTAAAACTCTGTCATTCCAAAGTTGCTCTTCTTTTTGACTTCCAGCTTGCATGGGGACTGCTGTCTGGAAGCAGTAACTTTAACTTTAACTCTAAGGCTGCTGATGAGGTCTGTCTGTGTGATCTTCGTAAGCAGATAAGGGTAGGGAGACAGCTCAGAGCAGAGCTTGTTTACAGCAGGACAGAAGAAAACAGCTAGACATAAATGAGGGCTGACGGTTTCATGAAGCACAATTGGTTGATCACAGATTCAATATGACTGCCCTGAACTGAGCGATGATCCGTACAGTATGCAAAATTCACTTTCTTGCTGGTCTGTGCCCACCAGCCTTCCAGCAGCTTTCCCAGAGCCCCTCAGCCACGGCTTTGAGTGGAACCAGAGCTGAACGCAGCATTGTTGTACCCAATTCCTTTTGACAACAATCACATTCTTTTAAAAACTTCATAGGTTTTAGTTGTCACTGGTTATAAATGAGGGGTTTTTTCCCTCTCCACTGCTGCTGCTGCTGCTGTGGTGCTCGCTGCTCTCCCACAGATGCGAGTGCTGCAGGTTCTGGTATTCCCGGTTTTCCTTTGTTTCCCTCGGTATCAGAAAGCAGGCGGTGCGTTTTAAGGACGATGGGGTGCGAAAAAGCTTTTAAAGGTTTAGGTCACTTTTTGAGTGACATGGTGATTAGTCTGCGCTGTGCTCAAACACTTCTAACTCCCCTTGTCTTTGCTGTAATGCAGCACACTCAAAGTAAAAAGGCATTAAAATATTTAAAGAGAGGATTTTTTGTTTTTCAATAACAGTAATGGAGATTTGAGGTAGTATGAATTGCTACCAGCAGCAAGATCACCCTTTAAACTTGACTTTGCAGGAAAGGACATCTCCTTTCTGTGTGCAGGTTGTGAATGGACAGATCTGATATATTTGGTTTGTGGATGCAAGTTATACTCTTGTCACCACAGGTGTAAACCAGCACAGCCTTTGCATCACTTGAGGCTCTGGCTTCCGGTTGTGTAATTTTAATTTTTATTTTATAATTTTTTTAATCATGGAATGCTTTTTTATGTTTATTTTGGGATAATATTCTGTAATCACAGAGGAGGCTTTCTGTACGGATGTGTGCTCATGTGCGTTTGTCTCGGTATGCTCACACAACTGGACTTTGCCTGCAAACATACCAAATGGTCACTGAAAGCATTTATTTAATTTGCTATTGAGAACCTAAGTTTTTCAGGTATGTTTGAACTCATTAGAGAACATTTGCTTTAGGCATAAATTTGCATAAATACATACATTGAGTAGTAGTGACTAATGATAAAATTAATATAAAATGCAACTGGATAATTTCCTGCCTATTCTCTGATGAGAAGGCAAAGCATTGTAAAGATAGGGGGGTTGGGAAAGGAAACCTAAAATAAAAAGCAGGGGAAATAGTGTTATTTACACTACTTAAAATTGCTCATGTGTAAAAGAGAGAAGGATGAGGAAATTGGCTGGAAATAGGTATGAAAGGAAAACGTCTTCTAATTTCCTCTCAAGCACGAAGTGACAAGAACATGTGTTGATTACACAAAGGCCACCACTGAAATACTCTGTCATTCAGTTATGTTGGGAAGCAGCACTGGAATAATTCAACTCTGCTGTTGGAAATCAAGCATTGCTCTCATTCTAAAAAATATGAAGAACTTATTTTCAAAGCCTGATCACATTAAGGGACAAGGGCATAATCTCTTTGCAGTAAATAGGGATCACAAGCCTGCTCCATCAATTAACTAAAAATACTAATTGGCATTTGACTGAAGTACCAAATCGTGTGTCACTGAAAACCACAACATTTGGTGCTAACTCTATTGAAAAATAATAAAAAAACAAAAACTAAAAAAAAACCCAAACACCTCAAAAATCTAACACCTTAATACCCTCCCTGAAACAAAACAAACAAACAAAAAACCCCTCTCCAAAATCCCAAACAGTAAAAACCCCCAAAAACACACATACACAAATTCACTCCAGAGCCCACTGCAGTACACATCTTTATATATATTCTTTGTGCTGTGAGAGGAACTTGTGCATTTTTCAGACTATTACAGTTGAAAGTTGGCTATGGCCAATATAGAGAGCACTTAGTTTTGCTATGGAAATCTGACATGCAGGAAGAATACACAGAAACTAATTTAGATCATCTTAATTCCATCAGAATTACAAATGTATACTGATTTTTGCCACTTGAAAATTTTTGGCTTGATATTGTTTTCTTTAGCTGTTAACATGACGTTGAAGGTTTTGTGTGGTGATTATACGCAGTGTGGTAAGAATAATTATCACACAGCAGTTTTACAAATACTCTGGAATCTTTAAAAGTGGCTCAATTAAAATTTTATGGCATGCAGGAATGCAGCAATTCTTTAATATTGCAAAGCAGACGTAATTCTGAAGATACTAACTGAATGCATGTAATTTTTAAAAAATCAGAAGCAGTAGGGTGAATTTCTGAACCTACTAAACTCCTATCAAAATTATCATTAACTTCAGTTGTTCTGTATGCAGCTTGCAGGAATTTTTTCTCTTATTGCATTTATTTATTATAGCTTTCAGAATGTGTATGGTCATTTTTCCATATTTGCTTTTTGGTAGAGTATTAGTCTTAATTTAGAGGATGTCCACTGTTTTCAGAAAACCAGATATGAGTGTGCATATATATATAATGTCTAAATATGAAGATATTAATATCTATATTAACCTGTCAGTGGTATGGTTCAGTTATTTTTGACAGATTTATTGATTGTGTCTGCTGCAAGTGCTGTTTTTTACTGGAAATTGACACCCACACTCAAACGGGAAAGATGGATGCTGTAAAAACTGCAATTTTTCAGCGATTCTTGTAATTAATCCTTTTGTATTGACAGTTTCCAGGAGCTATGTTGCCAGGAGTGGTCTTTATCACTGCACAATTAAGTAACTGGCTTGAAAAAATAATGCTGTTTTTGGAAACTGCCATGTGACCTACTAAAATAAATGGATCTGAACTGTTTTCTTACTTTGGTTTTTGCATTGATTAATATTCCCAGATGGGCTTTATTTTAGGTAATCTTTGTCTGTTTTCACGGTCAGCATATGAAATAGGGTCTGTAGCCACATACCAGACCTTGTGTGACTCTTGCCCAGTGCTGCTCCAGGTATTACAAAGTGTTTGGGTCTTCCTTAGACCAGTGTGACCATATAATTTTTGAGTCCTGCTTCCCCATGGGAATTATTGTGGAACTTGTTAGAGTTAAGGTTCCACAAGATCTCCTGCTGTTTGATTTCACTGTAACCCTTGTTGGCATCTCTCTAATATGACATGAACTTTTCGCTGTTGTAATGAGTCCTACTTCCTCTCTCCCCTGGACTGTGATCTCTCTTTTGTGACACCTCATTTAAAATTGTTTTGGTTCTCTTTTCATTCTATTGCATTGTATGAAAGGGTAGAGCTCATTCATTTTTAGCTGCTCTGTGATGAACAGATACACTGGTTATGTAAGTGGACTTAGAAAACAGGAGGACAGGGGATGTCAGGGAGTCTGCTTATAAATATGCTACATAACCAAACTTTTCTAAATGAGGCACTGCCGTTCTGCAAGTGAAATAAAGCAGTTGCTGTTGAATGCATACTGAGAGGCAAGTCTTATAATGTTCTTCATTTGTTGAGGTTTCTTTGCATTAATTAAAATTGGGGAAAAACAAAGTATTTTAATGTGACCTTCATTTGGCATTTGTTTTAACTTTTCTTCTATTTTATTTAATTCTTCCACTTCTGTTGTTCAATTAGTGTTTGACCCCTTTAGCAGAGATTTAAATTAAATGACATTTCAATGCCATCCCATATTTAAAATACTGTGTTAGTTGTGGATCATAAAGGATGATCTTCGTTCTTTAGCTAATTTATTCATTTAACAATTTCCCTCCAGAAGTTCCAGCAGAAGGCTCTGAAGCAAACTAAGCAGAAGAAATCCAAGTCGGCTGAATTTCTGATGGGTGAGCCTTGCTTGATGAGTTATTGCTCATAATTTGTGTAAGGATTAATTAACTAATTACAGACAAATGGCTGTGGGCGAAATTTTGCTCTTGCTTGTCAGGGTGCAATTTGTAATTATTTTAATCATTTATTCTTTTTTTTTTTTTTTTTTTTTTTTTAGAGTTAATTTTAACCTAATTCTGTTTTGGCGACATTTGAGGACGATACACTTGAGTCTCTCAGCAAAGGAATTACTAGAAGGAATTTTCTGCTTGTCATTGAAATACACTTTGCTATAACGTGCTCTTCTGACCTCCTTGTTTTCTATAGTAAAAGAAGAGAGAGCAGCAACAGAAGGCATTGAAAATCCAGCTTTTAACATCAGCAGCACAGATCTTTCAGCATATCAGCCTTCAGAAGAGAAAGTTATTAGACATGACAAGCCAGATAGCACCCTTGCAGCTCACCAACAAAAACTGGGGCTGCAAGCCCGTGCTGAACCAAGAGGTGAGACATCAAACCTGATTATCCTCAAAGGCAGCAGCAGTGGCTGTGCTCCCCATCCAACCTGCACACTCCGTGGCCTGTGCCGGGCGTTGCCATCCCGGCATGTCCGAGCAGGCACCCCTGCAAACCCGGGTAGGAAATCCAATGTGCTGCCAGAAAACATGGGCTGTCTAAATATTTAGAGAGCTGGGCTTTGCCTCCATGCTCGAGTGACTCCCTGTGACGGGGTGCAGGTTGTGTGGGGCTCTCTGCCAGTGGGAGGGAGCCGGTGCTCATGGCACTGCTTCCCCCTAATTTGGATTGAGCTGGGTTTTGGAGGCTCTGCAGCCAGTCTGAGCACACAGATGCTGCTTCCTCACTGGCTCCCCTGCATTGAAAGGTTTTAAACAGCTTACAGATCCATGATTGATTGTTGTCCTTAGGTTTCCCATATGCCCTCAGTCAATCGGCATCTTGCCTCTGCTTCATCTTTCATTATTTTTTTTCAGCCAGTGTTGCTCAGATGCTTGGATCAGAGTCCTGTTCATTCAGCTTGTCCAGGGGAGCAATCCTGGCTTTTCAGCTCAGTTTTTATGCAGTATCTAAAAGAATTACTGCCGTGGGAAGCAATTTCTGTTTTTTTTTTTTTGTGAAGGAACTCCACTTGATGTCAGTTTTCCTTTTGCAGAAGTTTGATCTCTTTTCATCTAGTATTTAATTGTTCCATTTTGAATTACTCTTAATCCTGGATGTTAGGGGAAATGGTTATCTTAGTAACCTAGTGAGGAAGAAGGTACCAAAGTAACTGGTGTGGCTTTGAACAGTCCTGACCAGCCAGCATTTCCCACCAAACTCACAAGTGGAGGTGCTGCTTGCTAAGTACCCTTGCACGCTGCCAGCCTGGGTATTTAAATGGGTAAGTGCAGGCTGCTGAGCAGACCTTCAGACAGCTGTTTTTCAAACATTGGACCTTGTTGTGTTAAGATTTTATCCTTTTGGGACTGGAGAGCCCACAGCTCCTAATGGCTTCTTGCAAAATTAGGTTTGGCTTTCCATTTAGCCTTCATGTGACTCTGTGCAGTGCCACATGGAGCAGGAATTCTTCGTCTTTCCTTTGCAGACTGTCAGAACAGTGATTAAGCAGACAAAGGGATTGATTGTTTTTTAATGAAATAGTCTATCTGGCAAAAAATGAAGTCGGGCTCGCTGGAGACTATCCATGCTTTCAGTCGCCTCTTCAGAAATTCATGAATAGTTCCCTCAAGAAAACAACACATTTTTTTAAAAGCTTGAAATGCATTTTTAAACATTTTGATTTTTCATTCTAAGTAGCATTTTGTTAAAAAAAAACCCTAGCTGAATGCAGTCTTTGTGAAAGGAGTAGAAATTGTTCCATTTTGCCTGGAATGCAATGCCTTAAGACAATGCTAAGTGTTTCTGTAATGGGAGAGGAAAACTTGCCGAGAGTTGGAAAATTTTGTTTCCCAACACTGTGTCTCCCTTCTCGACCTTCTGTTCATCCAGTTAACCAAAAGATCAGTTATTCACATAGCTCTGCCTCTAAGTCAAGCAGCTATTAAAAAGTAATCATCCATTTATACCATCATAAAAAAGTCTAGATTGGAAAATATCTCTAGAGATCATCTGGTCTAACCTTGCATTAAATTATTCTTAGTCTAACTTGTGTCAGCACTTGTTTGGCAATCACAGGGACCAGTTAAAATTTATCAAGGGTGCTAATAAGCCAACATCTTCAAGCCTGAAATCTGGGAAAAATCTTCAAATACTTCATGAGCTAATTTTCCCCATTTCCAAGTGTAATAATTCTTCACTTAAGAGAGAAAGAGAAAAGCCACCTGCACAGGTAAACACAGTATGACATGAATGTAATAATGTATAAATAGTCATATTTCCCAATCCTCAGTGAAGACTAGGTCTACAGTTAGTTTATGTCTTCATGCATCAGTCTTTTGAGGTCTGGGTCCTCCAGAACCCAAGGGACCAGTTCTTTGAGCCTTCCTTCCTTCCTTCCATTCAAGTTCTATAGCTGGTGCCATTTCAGCTCATGGCAAAACCAGACATGGTGTTGAACGCTGCTGCCATCTTCTACCACGGGGGAGTCATTTCCACAGCATTCTCTTCTGCCCCTCTGCTCTCAGGAGCCACTGTGCAGTTCACAAGAGACAACACAAAATTCTCCCTTTTTATTCCACCTGGGATGCAAGACTTGCACTCCATGCTGGAAGATACTTCTCTAGGAGGGTGTGCCTACACACCAAGCACATAACAGCATAGCCCATGTAAAAATAATGTTTTAGGCTCTACATAGCTCCCTTTCCCTTTTCTCCCCTTCTTCCCTAGATACTAATAAAATACTCTTCTTTTTTTGGAGTTACCTCCCTTCACAGCTGTTGGCTGCTCTTCCAGCTCTCAGCCCCCAGGCTTGAGTTCAGTTGCTTACTCTATGGGGAATGGCATTTGTCAATTCTAATGCTTGGTGTTAAACTGTGCAACTTAAAACCAGTTATAACCTTGAGCAAAATTATTTAATCGCAGGATTTAGCAGATTACAGGCTGAGAACACTATATAAACATCAGGCTGGGTTTTCAGGCTAAACACTTGGAGGCAAGGCAGAGAGATGGCATTGCCTTTTCATTATCTTTCCACCTATTGCCCATGTTGTTAATGGCAGTAAATAATAGCCACAGGGGTTGCTGTCATTTCCTCCACCTGGCAACAGTGTCACAGGCTGTTCCTCTGTCAGCAATTGCCAGAGGGAAGTGTTGTCTAGAAATACCTCCACCTACTTTGAGATGTCTTCTTGCACACCTCCACACTACATATACTGGGAAGTAGTGTGAGTAGTCAGCTGCATGTTCAAGACAGCCTTAAAAACCTGTTCCTGGAATTTGGCTATTTGTCTGCACAGGGGGTTTCTCTACATAACACCCATTACCTGGAGATTAAATTGCAAGTGGAAAGGCCCATGACATTGTAAATTGTCTGCATCTGCCCCTAAAGAACTTAATTCACATATATGTTCATGCTTTTTCACTATTTATTTTCTCCCACAGTAGAATATCTTCTAGAAAGAAGAGTTTGCAAACCGGTTCTTGTTTGCAAGTAGTTTATTAAAACTTCTTGATATTTTTGTTCAGAGACTTTTTCACTTTTCAAATTATATCAGTAGGGGCTATTCTTGTGACTCCAAGTGCAAGGTTCCTGCATCCTTTTCTTGTGAGGAAGCTGGGGCAGAGCACGAGACACTCTCTGCTGTTACCATGCAGACCTTCGACAGAAATAAACGCTCTGATCTAGTCTGCTCCTCTTTTCATCAGACCATTAGTATCTTTCACTGTTCTGTTTTCCATGATGGACATAATTCCAGATTTTACCATCACAAGTAGCCTGTTGTTCAGGACTAGGCCACTGAGTAACTCTGCTCTTTGCTCTTCATCATCAGTGAAGTCCCGGTACTGTTGTTACATGTTATAATGACCCAGGGGAACTGCCTGACTGTTTACTCAGATTAATCTCCTGATTTTTCAGCCAACTAATTGCTTTCTACCCTATTTTCTCTTCTGAATTCTATGCTGGCTTTTTGCTGATTGCTCCCATCACCTTCATTTCCTTCACATATTGCTTTTGAAATTAAGTTCATCTAGCAGCAGTCCTGTACTTGCCAAACTGTGAATTTTTTTTTTTTTTTTCATTTTGTAAAATAGTCAGTTTCCCTGTGGTTTAATTCAACCAGCCCCTTCTCCCTTCCACTCCCAGCGCCACCCCCCCCCACCCCCAATCAAATATTGAATTGCAGAGATTTTCAGGATGGCCATTCCAATGGAAGGTCTAGTAGACAAATTTCCCTGGAAAAATATTTGGAGTTGCATCATCCAAATCTTCAAGAATCTGTGTCCAACAGTTCCTCAGTTGTCAGACACTCGATCTCAAGGTGAGCCAATATCAGTTTTTCCTCTTTTCTCCAGACAGATTTAAACCCAAAATACTTTGTAGGATGTCCTAAAGTTCAGGCTGGCTTGGTAAAGTCTCTACTCAGCAAAGAGCTTCCAGCAAACTGTCGTGACAGGAGCACCAAACTTCCAGGAATTATTCCATCTTTGTCTGACAGCAGAAGACAAGAGCAATTGCTCAACTTCAGATGGATGATGTATGTCACAAGCAATTCCTGAACACAGGACTACTGTACTTAGCATTTTATTGTAGGCCTGTAAAACAGATGTTTTTGTATTTTATCATTCAGTACATCTTTTCCTCAGCTGCTGTTATCAGAAATAGTCCAAGTGCCAGTTTGTGTTTTTTAGTGTTCATCACAGTGATGCACAGATTTGGTCCAGCTAGTGCTGAGAAGAGCCCTGTGGGGTGGCACTGTTCACATTGCCACAAGATAGGTAAAATTTCCAGCCCAACCATACAGAGAGAATATACGTCAGATCAAATTAGGATGTGATCTTTCTGCAGTGTCAACTGCACATGCAAGCTGCAGAATCCAGGGATGGATTTTTGAGTGTGCTCCCACTGCATGCCCTGCCTTGTAGCTGGTGGCTGCACAGGCACCTTTGGAGACTCTGATACTCTGCAGCTTTTGCAAGGAAGATAAAGGAAAGGCTAATTTTGTTTTCCTGTATGCTGTGCACTTGTAAATGGCTCAAGGCAGTCTGACCCTAAATATTGATGATTCAAGTTAAAATTGTCTCCAGACCAGAAGCATTCATTTTTTCCCTATTATCCCCAATACACAAATCTTTTTCTAGAAACTAGATTATCTCCTAAAATCAGAAGCTCTAATTAATTCTACCATTTTATCTGCAACAGGCACTGTTAACATCTCATATCATGCTCCAATAAATTTGCCCACAGAGATTAACAACATCTGAGGGGGGAATGAAAAGGAAAAAAAAAAAGGAGGGAAAGAAAGCTTTTTCAATTGAAGACCAGGAACTATTCTCCTAATTAGCCCAGGTACAGAATGGCATTAGCATGGCAATACAGCTTCTGGGAGCAAATTAGTGTCTGTGTGAATCTCTGCTGCATCACCTCCAAGCTGCAGAGCTGGGCTGGGTGTCCCTAAGACAGTGCTGCACATCCTACAGGGAAAATCCCACTGTAAAGTAGAGCATCTCTGCTCCTTGTCAGAAGCTCAAGTAGAGAGAAGCCTTTGCTAAGGATGTTCCAGGACAATATAGAGCCTTCCTTGCTCAAGAATGTAACCAGGCAGGGATCTTGATGTAGGAATACACAGACAAAAAAGAGTTTTGTGAAGGAGCCATGTGGGATATCAGATTGTTAAAAGTATCAGTAACTGCATTGAGTTCAGTCTGTTTACTGAGAACTAGAGGCTGACACTTTTTGAACAAAGTCTAATTTTATTCCAAAGAAGTGGTAGGAACTCATTGGCGAGACAGTAAACACAGGTGAAAAATTAGGCATCTGCTGTAAATTCATGTTTGTGCTGCATGCAAAGGGAATGGGGGCTGGAAACACTGCTGATATGTGTTGGACAAAGTGATTTGCATAAAGGATGGGACCAGAAATATGAATCAAAACCATACACTTTCTTCCCTTAAACAATGGCAAAGTTTATATCTAATAATTCAAGTTCTATGTATGTGGTTCCATGCTTTCTGATTCCAACAGGGACTTTGAAATGGAAATGCCAAACTTGGTATGCAGGACATGATGGATCACCATGTATGCATAGGAATAAAAGGGTTGTCATTGGAAGTAATTTTGCGTTGAATTACACAATGTGTAATCCAATTGAAATCAGCAGAACGGCACAAGGTGTAATGTAGTGTGCGAAACGTGATCCATTGCATGCAATTTTAACAGGGATACCACACCACTCATCTAAGTAATGTGCTAAAATTGAATTTGTGAAAGGTAGGGGAGAAGAATTGTGAAGAATGGATGTATTTTATAATTGGGAAAATACTTTTTTAGAATGTGACTGAATATATATATTTTAGGGCTAATTTATTACACTGGGAAATTGTTTGCTTCGTAATAGTGCTGTCAGATCCTCAAAATTCAGTAAGTTCCCTCACTGACAGAGTGGGACCAGCCAAGCCTATCAGCCTGAGAGAGCTTAGCATCCATTTTCCCTATTGACATGTGTCACATTATCTAATACTGTTCCTAATTGAACCCCATCATCATCAGTAAATCTTTTTCTGATGCCCTTGACCAACAGCATTTCCCCAGGAAAAGTAACAGGTATCCCTTGGCACAGTGCCCTCTGTTGCCTGCAGGAAAAGCAAAAAAGAACTAATTTCCATGCTGTATCTTTTCTCAAACTGCAGAGAAGGTGGTAAGTCTTGCATGAGTGGAGTGGGGGGTAAGTATTTGTGGGTGCCATGAGTGCAATTTGGTGTTTGCCAGAGACTGGGGCAGGCACAGAATAATCTGCACTGCCCAGACTCAGGAGTGGCCCCTTTGCCAGTGTCCTGTGAAAGCTGACAAGTGAGTTTATTCAAGGCTTGCTATGTGAACATAAGACACTCTTATCTGATTTCTTCATTACCTGTGGTGTCTGCTGAGCATAAGGAGGATGACCTATCATACCTTTAAAATGTTTGGTTTTTTTTTAATTGGGAAGTGGCCTGGTGTTGGTAGTGTTTAAAAAGCTGTATTTTCAAGATAAAATCTACTGTCCAGTCACTAGCATAATGCTCTTCAGTATGGAGGTGCCAATATAATGTAATTTTTCATTGAGTGCTGCTTGCTATTAACGAAAATTACAAGCTCTGCATAAAAATCTCTACCACTCTTCCATATATTTGATGCTCTGGAATGAAGTTGCACTCCCAGGAATCTTATTTTAGATCTATATAGAAAGTATTTACCTAATGCATACAATATAGAAAATAATGTTAGATATGTATATCTCATGAGCTGAGGTAAATGTGACCAATATCCTTTGAATTAGGAACCCAAACTAAAAGTGTAGCTTCTGCTAACTCACATTAAGTAGGTTTTCTTTTTCTCCTTGAAGAAAAGAGAATGGAAAGTTAACACTGTTTTCTGGACTACATATTAGTTCACTGTATTCTACAAAACTGTAGTTTTATTTTTAGCATCTTCATAACATTTGGATATGAGTAATTCTAGCAACACAGAATTTTGGAATAAAACCTCATTTTTTTCTTGTGAAAGTTACAAATTTTCATTCATTATTTTCCACTTTGAAATCACTGCCTATATGAAGTAAGAACTTATAAATTCACTGGAAACCCATTCAGTTTTTCACTGTGCAGAAACTCCTTCTATTTATGCCATTTTCATTGATGATTTTTTTTTGCTTCTGCATTCTGTGAGATGCTTTTTAAGGTGAAAGGCTTTTTTCTCCTCTCTTATTCTTTACTCCTTTTTCAGAGTTCTTTATACAGATTTTCAAAGTACAAAGTAGAATTAAAGGCTCAAATAAGCAACTCTTGATATCAAAATTTATCAGCAAAATACTGGATCATGAAAACAGGTTGGTGGTAGTGCTAGTCACATAACCCATCATGACTTGAGGAAGAGTGAGTGAAGTAGTTGGAAGTGCTGAAAGTGGGACCCTTGCTTTCCCTTCCTTCTAATCCCAAGTCTTGGTTCTATCCTGGTCAAGTTGAGGCCTTTTCTTTGAGGATGTTCAAGTCTGACCCCAGGACGCTGTTTTGGCTCTCATAAAGAAGTGGGGAAATATGTTATCACAGAGCCTTCAGTCTGGGCTTCCCAAAGGGCCTTGGCTGCTAAGTAAAATGAAAAGTATCCCTAGGGAAATAAGTCCAGTTCTGTTTGCTGGAGAATGTGAGTATTTGCTATGATGTTCCCTAATAGGAATTGCAGCTGAAATCAATGCTTTAACTCAGGTGTGGGAAAGGAGGACTTTCTTTTCCATTCCCAGCAGCATCACTATGTTTCAAAAGCACTTTGGGTCAAAATGCTGTCTCAGTCTGGAACTTCATCTTTCCAAAATGCCTCTATCTTATTCTATCTGCTGCAAGAGGCTTCTGTGAGCTACCTTAGTAATGCCCAGTAATGTTTTCCCAAGTCATTGATAGACATCTGTTGACCATGCTGCTGTCTGAAAAGGGACTTGTTACTAATCCTGGCAAGTTTGTGTAGACTTCAATCTGAATACTGTCTTCTAAAGAAAGATGACTCATGCCGAATTTATTTATTTTACCCTGAAAATCCAACTTTACTCTGAAAAAAGCACCAGTAATTGTTTATTCAAGCTTTTAGTAGTCAGTCATCTGGCTATTGATAATTCCTTAATTTTTACTTTGATCGGGAGGAACTTAACAAATCCAGCACCGTTTCATTAAATTAAAAACCAACATCAGTAATACAATAAAAATCGAACAATTGCCTTTTATCCAAATTCTGTGCTATACCTTTCATGTGCAATTCATGTGGACTACCTGATCTTTCTGTGGAGTAGACAACATAGAAATTCAGCTTACTCATGCCTTTCCTGTGTGGTATTCTCAGGACATAGATAGTATAATTGACTACAGACATCTTAGTTTAAAAGCCATCTTTTAAGCTTCATCCAGTCCTAGTAATTCGTGTACAGTCCCATGGGCTGCATCCAAGGATTATGCTAATTTTATTAGCAACTCCTCTTGCTTTAATTAAACTATATAAATTCCCATCTGGTCACTGTTATGCCAACACCCTTCTTCCATTTTTTTTTTTTTTTTTATGTACAGATAATTTGTGGGTTTGCATTTCAATTCTGATTTCCTGAATTATCCATTGTGTTTTCCACATGAAATAACACAATTTTGAGGGGTGAACTGGGCTTCAAACTGAGCTCATGGTTTTGAGGGTACCTCTGGATCAAAGCAGAGACTCGTATTTCTAAAGTTGGCCAGGTCTTTTTGGGAGCAGGTCATCAAAGTAACTTGCTCTGTTGAAAGCACACAACTATACGGTGTTGTTCAAAATACCTACAAGCATGCTCTGTATTAACATTTGCTGTGTTTATAACACAAAGCAGGGCAATATGAATTCCGTAGTGGACTGTTAATTTACATGTTATATGCTTTCAAATATTTCCAAAAGCAAATGTTCACATGCTCACAAAACGTTATTAGCAAAACGCCTTGGGCAGTGTGTTATGTTGACTAAAATTGATAATTTTGTATTTTAAAACTAAAGCAACTCCCACTGCCCATGAATAATTTTAGCACCTGCCCAGAGCCCAGACCTACTGGTCACACCACTTCCCAAGGTGTGTGTTGAGTTGAGGGGGAAAAAAGACCAAGAAACCCACAAACAGCAATATCCCCTGTCCAGTGCAGTGACCTAAGGTTTGAGTGATTCAGAAAGCCTCAATAAAAGTTTTCTGTGGAGTTGTGCAGTTTAAAATGGCTTGGTATCCATAAAATCACAGTGAGGAGGTGATTCTGGTGTTTACCACTTGTTCTGCTTGTGTAAGTTTTAAAGTGGGTATGTTGCTCTGAAGAAATCAAGCCTGGTGGTTCTTTTTCCTTCTGCACAACTGTCACCAGCTATGTGTGGTTCTGACAGAGTCAGCAGCCTGGACAAAATATCTCATACTTCTCAAAGTGTTGAGGTTGTTCTTTTCTTAAAGAAGAGCAAAGAGCAAACTATTTAATGGCATTTGTCAATGTATCTCTTTTTTTTGAATAATGGTTTCCATGCCTTGCAGACTCAAATATAACATGACACTTCCTCCTAAAGGCCAATTATTCTGTCTAGAAGAGTTGCCCAAAATCTACTCCTCAAAGTTTCACACCAGACTCACATGGCATCTTAGAATTCAACAAAAGCTGTTGTGATAGTAAGATTGTGCAAGAAGCTATGCCATAGCCAAATATTGCTTGTATGGGTGCAAAACACGTTCCAGCAATTTACATTTACAGCTATGAAGTAATTGAATAAAGAAATGCATCATCATTTACTTTTTTAGCACGTAGGTGAATTATTTTGCAAACATGTGAAGGGGTGATCATATAACATCATGGTGCTTTGTGCTAGAGAAAAACAATTACAGTGAATAAGGTAGAATGGCTCTGTTATTGCAGTACATAAGACTTTGATTACATACTGCCAAGATTCATACCAGCCTAGTAGTTGTTGACAGATAAAGTAACAAAAATGAAACTCATTTATTTTTTCTTTATTGAGACCTCAAGGTAAAGCAAATTTTCAGTTCTTGTACTTACTACATTGAAGGAACAGAGACTGACAGTCAAAATGTGCCAGTCCAGAAATATAAATTAAACCTAGTTTCATATCAAAGTTTCATTTAGTCTCTGAAAAGGAGCTGCTGCTTGGATTATTTTTGATCCTAAAACAAATGCACTGTAGACAACCGTAGTGTATCTTGGATGAATTAACCCCCTCTCACATTTAGCTTTTATGTATTTTCCAGGATATGCATCCATGTTTTTTCAAGCAATTAAAACATTTTTTATGGACTTAATTATTTTACTTCCCCCCCCCCCTTTTAATAACATTTTACAGTCTTTGCAAACCCAGTGAACATGTGGATGGTTTTAATAGACTAGCAATTTTGTAGAAGAAAAGACATATTTTGAGGAAAAAGCGTGCTCTCCCTCCTTGTGTAAGAAAAATTCTGACTTTTACCATGAGTTCTTCCAGGCAACTAGATACTGTATCATTTTATGATAATTTAAAAATTTTTTTTTTGTAAATTTGTTTATTTTCTAAAGAGCAGAAAAAAGTAGCTGTTAAAATAGCCAAGTACTAAAATGAGTGGGTTTAGCACATCAAAATCTGGGATTAGTTGTTACCTAGTCCAACTGAACATAATTGCAGTTCAGATTAATGAGGCAGTATCCTGGTATCTCCTCTGTAATTAAACACTTCTCTGGTTCAATACAGTATTAAGGATGCACCAGACGTTGAAACCTCAGTGGTGAAATTTAAAACTGTTGAAATTGGAGAGGTCAGCTGTGAAATACAAATTCCTTTGCAGTATGGAAAATTCACTTGCACGGTGTGTTTCAAGAATAATTTGGCTTATATTTGGGATGTGGTATTTAAAATTTTTTCTTCTTATCTTTCTGCCATCTAAATTTGAGATTTTTTTTCATTAGTTCCTGAGAAAAAGTAACATAAAGTGCACTTGTTTCCAGAATTACCTTTTCTGACCTTTTGCAAGATGATAATTGCAGTACCAGTAGGCTTAGAGGACTTGTTAAAAAAATTAAGCTTGTAAAGTAGCAAAAAATGCCCCTTTGCTTGCTGGTGTCGATTTCAAAATTAACATTTTAGTTCATGTGCTTCTAATAATCGCTGACCCTTACTTCATGTGCTTTCCACAGGAAATGAATACAGCAGAAATTACTTTGACCCGTTGATGGGTGAGGAAATAAACCCAAGGCAGTGTGGGATGGAGGTCAGTGAGGAAGGTGAGGCAGAATTAAGTATGTAATTTTGGTGTCAGAATATTCTTTTCCATTCATGAAAATGAGGTGTCAGAGATCACATATGCAGTTCTATTTAAATATTGAGGTTTACAATTTAAATTCTAAGCCTTAACTGCTCTGAACAGGATAGGCAGCATACATAGACTTTGATCAAGGACAGTGAGTTAATGGGCAGGTAAAAATGAGGCCGTTCTCTATTCACTCTGCTGCTGTAGCAAAATGAAGCACACTCGGACAGCATTGTCCACACCATGTTCTTTTTAATTAATGAAGTTAGTTCAGGATTGAGTGCAAAGCTGTAGCTTTTTGACAATCCTGCCCCCGAAGTCCGTCTTGGAGGGCAGTTTTATTACGGAGTTGAATGTGTGTTTGCCTAACAGGAGGAAACCACAAAGTGTGTAAAAGTGCATGAGGAGGCTTTTTAAAATTTATTCATTTATTTTTTTATTTAGCCAGTTTAGCTGGAGATATTTAGCTTTGCTCTCTGTGGGCGATAGCAACCAGTGGGAGGGTGTGACTCCGCAGAGCTGGAAGAACAGAAGTTATGCATAGGTATGAGAGAGATTAACCAGGAGGTATTGTCTAGCAGAGGAAATTCTCCTTCGCTGTCACGGCTTTTAGATAAAAAGGGTGGGAACGGGCCTGCCTGAATTTGCATGGGCTTAAGTAAGAACATCATCATGGTAATGAAGTGCTTAGCTATGCACCGAGTGCTTTGGCCCGGCTCCTGTTGTTAAGCACTAACAAGCTGGTAGCACGCAAGAGCCAGCTCTCCTGAGTTAGTTACCTTGCTAGCCCTTTGCTTTTCTAAAGCCTCTGCTTGTTTGTGCTGCAGAGACTCTAGATGCACAGCTACAGCCAAATCTAAAAAAAAAGTTATCTATCCTAAAGGATCTCAAAGCTGCTCACTCCTGAAAGTCATGAGAAACTTTGTGTGCATATGGAGGTTGCAAACTTTTGAGACAAAAAGCTTGTGTGACTGAAAAAACCCATGCTCTATTGCTTATAACTAACTTGAGTTTCTATGTTCTGGTGGAAAAAAAATCAAGGTTGATCAAGGTCGAATTACATCTAGTCCAAATAATTTCCCCATTCATTGTGTAGGATAGCAGTGTAATACCTTGGAAGTCAACTTCTGGCTCAGAGTTTTTAAAGGAAATATTTTTTTCCTGTTGGTCCTGCCTTGGTTCATCTTATGAAAAGGCTTTATGAGTCATAATCTGCTTCATAACCAGAGAATGAAAAGCAGATTAGATTTATGTATCTGTGCATGTATGCCTGAAATCATGTACAGGCAGAGTGGTGACATAAGGGATATACGGAAATACAGCTTTCATCCAGAGGAAACATTCTCTTGGATGTGTTGAAGAGGCTGAGTGATAAACTTAACTACAAATGCTGATTTTGCATTATGTGGTGGGGGTTTTATATACTTATTTATTTTAGAATTTGGAACAGGCTCTTAGTTCATCAACTTCCAGGGTTTGGAGTGGAGAGGTGGACTTAGTCAATTGTGTATCATGCTTATTCATGTGTGAAGAGCTGTCTTTTGGTGATCCTCCTTTTTCTCCCTGGCAAAAATGTTGCTCAGAGTTTGAGATAATGCTTCTTAAAAGTCAAATAGCCACTGTACCAGCCTCAGATTGGCCAGGCTTGCTGTCTGCCTTCTTTTTCCTTGCAGAAGTGTTAAATTAGTGGAAGTATGTATATAGTGGATGGATTAAAAAAAAATGGTCAGAACTGAAGCTTGGTCATCCCCTGATTGGAAACCATTCTGGCTTACCTCTTCTTTCCAGCTAGCAGCTTGTTGTGAGCAAGAGTAAAACCAGAAAAACATGAGGAAATCAGGGCACGCTTTGAAGTTACACTCTTTTTAGAACTTTAGAAAGCCAGGCTTAATGCCCAAAGAGAATATCTGGTGAAAAGCAAATCTTCAGCCACTAACTATTCTTTAATGGGTTATTCTGTCAAAAATAAAGATATTGGCAATTATCTTTTCTATATTTGATGAATTAGATTTGTTCTGGAAATTTGTATGGGTTCATAATGCCCTGAGAGCAAGCAGCATCCCACAATGGATTTGCCCCCTTGCCAAGGGAGCATTTCAGTGTTGTAGACTAAAAGAAATGTAAAAGATTTACACTTGCAGAATAGGTTTACAGAAGCCACTACCTTTTTTTGAAAGATCGGTGTAACTGAGAAACTTGGCTCTGAAATTACGTGGTAAAAATAATTTATTCTTTGAGATTCTATTGAGAACTTAAAAAGAGCCACCCAAGTTTGCATGTAGCTGTATTTAATCCACCTGCCTTGTATCCATTTCTTTGGTCTTCTATCTGCCTGTATTCACTAACAACTTAGGGAAGTCAGGGTCTGAGAGAAAATGCTCCTAGTTTTCATTTCTCCCTTGAATATAGAACCTTTAAATATTTTTTTTTCTTTTAAGTCTCATGGAATAAGGTAAGTATGTATATCCTCTGCTGCTTTTTAAAATCTGCAGATATTACTGAGAATTTGAGTGACTAACCAGTCACAAATTCAAAATTTTTAGAGTGTTGTAATGACTGTTCATATTAGAAAATGTGTTAGTATTATGGATAGCAAGGTAAAATTTCTAATGAAGATCTAAAATCACATTAGAATAAATTAGATATTTTGATTTTCATTAAGAGTCAAATAGAATTTTGGCCATTTGAATGCAAACAGTCATTTCAGCTACTCTATTATCACAATTTATAAACCAGTTTCATTACAGATCAACATATAATATTGCCTACCATTTAAAAGTATATGACTATATTTTTTATTTTGAATTGCCTTTCATCAAACAAGTGACTGTAATTTTATTCTGAACTATAAAACTAGCACTGTAAAAACTATGTTCAAGTGTCAAAGGTCTTCCTAACTTTTGTATTTTTATATCTTATATTTTATATCTTTACTTTTAATTTAAAATAGTATTTAAATTTAATTTAAAATAGTATTTCCTGAAATACTACTGGAAGAAACTATAGTTGTTTGTTTCTTTAAGATCCTGTGAAATTTGATGAGCAAATCCTGTACTCTAAACTGATGAAGCTTCTAGATGAAGAAAACAAGATGCTGGACTTCCAAGGTAAATAACAAAGTCAGTTGCGTAAAGAAAAATAAAACTCTTTTGAGTCTGCATGTGGGGAGGACAGGGGGTAATCCATCCCCTTGAACTCAGAAGTCAAAGGGATGATGATTTTAATGCAATTCTGTAAGGTCTTTTTCTCCAAATGTTTTTGTTTTGTGTCATGTTTATGTGGTTTTAACTGTAACTTTAGTGGCGTGCTTTCTCTCTCGATTGCTTCACTGCACGTTGAATTCCACACTTAGGAAAGAAGACTGGGAATATCATTGTTTGTATGCTCAAATCTAGAAATTAAAATCTTTATTTAAGCTGGTAAATGGGTGGGAAATTTGCCTGGTGCACAGTTCACTTGACACTGAGGTTATCTGTGCAGAGATTTGCACTAACAGATGAGTAAGAAAGTGTTTTCTGTGGCTCTGGTAGAAAATACAAATTGATGTTACATCTACAGTAAAAACAAAGAAGTATATGAGAAGAGATTTCTTCACCTCAAGTGAAGAGCCTTACTTTGGTTTCACTTGCTTTTATGGGCATTACTTCAAACATGGTTGATTCTTGGCCATCACAGCCTTCACATGAGGCCCATGTCTGCTGCTCTCCTCAGCTCATCCCAGGAGAAGTGGCATTTGTACAAACCCAGCTCAGGACTGCCCTTGTGTTTTTGCCTATCCACCCTCTCCCTTTTCAGCCGCTGTCTTCTGTGTGAAATTATTTTGTATCCTTTGTATGTGTGAGGCTTCCTGTTGTATTTCAGCAATGCATGGGCTCACTCTGTCAGAGACAGGGCAGGTGGCTGCCTGCAGCACTGGAGCTCCAGGAGCTGCAGCTTGTTTTATGACTATTTTGCAACTTTGCTCTAGAACAGGCAAGTGTTTTCATTTGCCTAGGGTTGCAGAATCTCTTGAACTGGCACTTGTCATATCAGTAACATCTTCGAAACTCATTTTATCTCATTTTAGATGCAAAGGGGGGAAAAAGTGCAACAATCACAACTAAGTTCATGGAGATAGTTTAAGCAGAAACCTTTAACACATTACTAGCAAGATTTCTGTTGTTCTGTGTCAATTTTGGGGCAATCAAATTCATCAGCACGTGTCTCACACTGCATGTGCATGTCAGAGCCCCCAGTGTAGGCTTGAGGGCAGAAATAAGGGACACACTGCAGGCCACTCAAGACTCTCAAGCTGTGCCTTGGTGCTTTTTTATCTGAAAAGTCCCATGATGGGTATCAGAGCTGGTCCTGTGGGTGAGGCTGCACACTCTTCTAGCTGAATTCATTGCTTTTCTTTGCTTGGGTGAAGCAAATCCAGCAGAGGGATTATCCTGGGGAGGTGAAGCTTGTGTAGTTCCCACCTCTATGAATATATCAAGGTGTATTTATTTATGCCTGTGTTTTTCCCTCCCAGTATTTGAACTAGTTGGTCACTTCCAACCCTTTTTTTTTTTTAGCGGGGAGCAAGTCTCACAGGTATGACTTCCCTACCAGTTTTATGGAAGTGGGCAGTTGAGCAGAGCAGACAAGCATTATTAATGTCTCCACCGAGGGAAAAGCTAATATGGGAGTTTGACCCTTATTAGCATCAGAAAAACCATAGAAAACTAGGATTCATTTGGTTCCACTCTTACAGAACTGCTTCGTTTCTTCATTTGGCCACTGAGCTGAAAAATCACGTAGTCATACAATCCTAATTAATAGATGATCCCCAAAGGAAAGGAAAGAACATGGCTCAGAATTTATATAATTTTATATTTAAAGCATTTTGTCACTGAGTAACCTGTTGGTTACTCTTATATTATGTGTTATTTCATATTATAAGGCAACTTAAAAGGCAACATTGGTTGGTTGTTTTTAAAGAGATAGACTACACATTTTTACCTTGCATTTTTGTCAATATAAGATTGTGGTTCATGAACATTTTAGATGATGATACATGATTGCCATAAGAAGTGATTTCTATTATATCATTCTTTGGCAAGAATGAAAAAATTGAAGTGCCAAGTTTTGCATAAGTTTAGTTATCTGAAACTGGTGTGTGAGCCTTCAGCACTGAAGTCTTTTAGATACAATTTGTATACAGTTTTCTAGACTAGGTTGCCAAAATTATTTTTCCATATGGGGTTGGTTGCAGTTTTATGCATCAAAACCATCCTTAGGTGCAATCTGCTGCTGAGTATATCCTTTAAATTATCATCTCAGTGTATAAACTGCTGGTATCTGATGGACAAATACAGAAGTAAATGAAGTCACAAGAAGTCAAGCTAATACCACAGAGATTGTGTTAATTACAGCCCAGCAGCAGCAAATACAGCCTGTGCTGAAGTGATTTAAACTACAAGGAAAGCATCACTCACAGGGTTAGGTACATCCAAAGCAATGAAAACTTCTGAAGCTCATGCTAACAACTTCAAGCAGAAAGTTTTTAATTAGTTTGTCAGTCCAATAATGAATTTCAGCCATTTTATCCTCTTTGTACAAAGTGGTAGAATTTTTAGAAGTGAGGATTTGGTTGCTGTTCTTTTGGTGAAGTGCTGCTCTGGGGCACCACCTCAATCCTCCAACCTGTGGATCAGCTCAAGCAAGGAATAACCTGATGCTGACCAAGTTTGAGAAGTTTCTTTACAAAGCCACGGCAGAAGGAATAGATCAGCTGAACTTACCCTGTTCTCTCCTTGTTTCCAATTCAGGCAAATGAACAACTGTGCTTAAATAAGCACATGTATCTTTTAATCAAATATTTTTAAGATCTAAGTTGTAATTTATTGCTCTGTTTTTCAGAGTTGCTTCCTTTGAAAAGGCTTTTGAAAATGCTCTCTCTTCTTTTGCTCCTTTTTGACAGAACTTGTGCTAATGAGTCCAATGTCTTCCACCAAAATTGAGTTCACTTGATATTATTCCTCACCAAAATAAGAAACACAAAAAATAAAAAGTATATTTTGATGAATTGCTTCATGCTTATCTTTCTGAACCAAATGCTTTTATTTCCTTTTTGACTATTGCTCTACCCTGAGACAGGAATCTCCTGACTTCCCAGGATGTAAGCTTGCAGTGCTCCTGTGAAAGCAGTAAAGCAGCTGATTTATTCCAGCTGAGCATATGGCCCATTGTGTACAGCACAGCATCAAGGGGAACAAGCAATACTCCATCTTCTGCTTTTGGCAATGTTTCTTTTTCCTGTGCTTCCTGGCTTTTCTCTCTCCTAGCCAAACCCTAATGTTACAGTAAATTTAAATGTAAATATTGTTTTGTTTTTGCAGTTAATAGTTGTAGGTCAAATCACTTTTCATTAGGTTTGTAAAGTGCTACATGAAGAGATGTGTACCCTAAGGTAATGGTTTGAGTTGTTTATATCTACTGTACATTTCCCCCAACATGATTTTGAATTGTATCCTGTTGTAATTAAATAGAAAACCCACCCTGCTTCCTGTGTGTTGGTGGCACCGAGGTGATTTAAGTACTCGGGAGGCTCAACAATTAAAGTCATTAAACAATGAGCAGTGAGCAAAACTGGAAATGTTAATAGCCTTAGTTTTATCTTTCCTTTTCTGGTCTTCATTAGAGAATGAAAGACTTCAAAGGAGAGTGAGGGAAAAAACCTCTCTTTTAACTGCTTTCATGTCGTAGGATGGACAAAGAGGAGCAAATAACTAGACATGGCAATTTCTTTAAGAGATAGGCACAGAGAACTATAAAAGCTTACACACAGAAATATGAAACAAAACAGATAGATGTGGACAATCTGATATCTGTTATTTTTTAGTTATCCTAACGGGGAGGGAGACATGAGCAAAAGTAGTTGTCATTCTTTATTATCCAAACTAGTATTAGTACTGTAGCAGATATCAATGAGAAAATTTGTTTTCAAACATAGAATGATCAATTACATTGAAAAAAGATAAACTTTAGTTTAAGGCTGACTTCATGAGTGAGATCTATTTTTATTTATGTGGTGCATGTACCCTTTGGTTCTGCATATGTCACTGCAGTGAAATCAGGGGAATCGTGTGGGTGAGAGCAGACCTTGATGCAATTAATTAGGCAGGAGCTGCACACATACACCTAGGGGATGGAATCCAGTCATTTGGGGTGAGTTGAAAGGAAGATGAAATCCTTGATGTGACTTCACCTAAAACTCCCATTTAACTGCAGTTATTGCTCCTCTTCCTCAGGAAGGAATGCCAATGATGTTCCAAATCCCAGTCCCTTTAACAGGTGAGCAAAGTGCCAGTGGAAATGTAGATCATGCCTTTTAAAAGTACCTAAGGAGCAAGCTTATTTCAATTTCTTCCTGAATTCAAATGTTGCACTTGAGGACAGTTTTCCTGGCACTGGACTCCTGTCAGTCGTGTTGCTGATACTGTTCTATAATTAAAGTGTTATTAACTGAGAAGGTAGAACCCAGTGGATAGAACCCAGTGGATGAACTGAGAGATAATCTGCCACTTTTGTTTCAAGCAGCCTGTGTCGCCGGTGAAGATTTTCCGGACGCTGTGATGCCTGTCAGCTCCAGTAAGGCATGTGACCTTCACAGGGAGCTTGAGGATGAAGAGATTCCTTCATATATCGAGCAGTTTGAGAGAGATGTTCAGGATGACATAATTCTGCTTGGCAGCTTTTCACTGGAACAGGTCAGAGTTAAGAACTATGAGACAGTTTTATCACTTGCTTCATAACATGATGCTGGCTTGTTAACCTTGTACACCCCAATTCTATTTCTCTGCCTGGCAATACTTACACTGAGAGAGGAAACCATAACCATTGTCATTGGCATGCTTTATGTGACTGGCACTTCACTAAGCTAACAGCAGGACCTTTATCTTTGTCTCCATTTCAATGTGAATAAAAATAGATTGCCTTCATGGCTTCTTTCCTAAATAGTGGAGGATCTCTGACTGCTATGTAGTAATATTGCAATTGAGTTTCAATCAAGAGACTAAGTCTAGGACATCTCTCTCTGCCACATTTAACAGAGGCTTATTCATCAGTGAGCAAGTTCAGATTGGAGCCCAGGGAGGATTTATGTAGCAATGTTCATTGTACAGAGGATAAGATTATTTCCCCATTATAAATCTGTTATATTTGTCAGGGTGGCAAAGCTTTCTAAGGTTTTCTTTTTGTCATTTGTAGCATAAAGAGACATTCTGGTTCATGTTGACAAAGGCACAAGTTTGCAGGGCTGAAATGATACTTGTGGGCACCTAATGACCATTTGTCCCTTTGAAAAATCTCATACTAAGACTAGAGGACAGGAAGAGAGATTAATTGATGAATCTATCATTTTTAATTAGCAACATGAGAACAGCGCACTGGCTCTGATGGGCTTAAAATAGGTTATCCAGTGACTGATGGTGATCTAAGCTTTCTTTTATTTTTCAGGGGAAGTTTTTAGATTTTTTTTTCCCCACTGCAGGACTAAACCATATCATTGCCTTCTGCATAATGGTGAGGGGCACAATTCCTTACTGCTTTCCTCTAAATCCTGTAGCTGTATTTAATTTCTAGTGACTTTTTTTTATGGCTGGATGGGAAGTAGTATGGGTAATACTGTTCAGAGAATGTGAAATTGAAGGGAACTGTGAGGGAAAAGGACTCAGATGGTACTAAAACTTCATCTGCCTCAAGGAATTGACAGAGAATGAACCTGGGAATAGGTGAACAGAAAGTGCTACAACTTTCTAAAAAGTTATAATGTGTTGAGTGTTTGCACTTTGTTTTGGCTACTCAGATGCCCCCAAAGCTTCATGAGGCTCTGTGACATCTGAAGGAGCACAAGAGATGTGTCAAAACTTTGTTTACCCTCCCTCTAAATATGGCCACATGGCTGATCATCTTACTTGGAATCTTTTTGGAGGTTCAGCAGAGTTTGTTTCCTTGACAGAAGCAATGTATCTGTTCACCCCAAAACTACATTCTGTTTTTTAACTGACAACTACATATGTTGAATTTACATGTAATACAATACCATACAATAGTGCTTTTCTTCCTTATATTAGTCCAAAAGAAAGGCAATCCTCATTTAATGTGATTGATTGAGCTGGTCTACCCTGAATTTTCAGAGAGGGACTCATTCTTTACTTTGCAACAGAGGTCTTGAGTGCCCGTGTTTTCTGTCCATTCCTCTCACACATCTCTAACTTCAATTTTTCATGCCCTGCTAAGGAATTTAGTCCCACTGACATGGTATTAGCTGTCACATTTGCATTCTGCAATACAGAGAGCAAGAAGAAGAAATCTATTGTCTTCTAGGTCAGAGATCTGTACATCCCTTCCTTCCTTGAAAACCTACAGAAATGGGTATTTAGTCCCTTTAAACAGAAAATGGAAGAGCTGACACCATGTCATTGTGTTGGGTTTGTGTGGACAGGTTTTGGTGGTGGTGGGGATGGCTACAGGGGTGGCTTCTGTGAGAAGCTGCCAGAAGCTTCCCCCATGTCTAGCAGCACCATTCTCTGGTGGCTTCAAGATGAACCAAACACTGGCCAAGGCTGGACCAATTGGAAATGGTGGTAACACCCCTGTGATAACATATTTAAATAGGAAAAAAAAGAACAAAAAGGTATTTCACTGTTGTGATTGTGGCCAGAGCAAAGCAGAGTGAGAATATGTGAGAGGAACAGCCCTGAAGACTCCAGCCAAGATCAGTGGAGAAGGAAGGGCAGCAGGGGCTCCTGATGGCAGAACAGAGATTCCCCTGCAGCCCGTGGTGCAGACAATGGTGAAGCATCTGTGTCCCCATGGAGGACCATGGGAATACAGAGATCACCTGCAGCCATGGAGGACCATGGGGATGCAGAGATCCACCCCCAGCACACGAAGAACCGTGGGGATGCAGTGATCCACTGCAGCCCATGGAGGAGCCCACACCAGAGCAGGTGGATGCCTGAGAGGGGACTGTGATTCTGTGGGAGGCCCATGCTGGGATATGGTCCTGGCGGGATCTGCAGACCCATGGAGAGGAACCTATGCTGGGAGCAGGTTTCCTGGAAGAACTTGTGACCATGTGGGGGACTCACATTGGAGCAGCTTGTCCTTGAAGGACTGCCTGGTGTGAAAGAGTGACACTGGTGCAGTTTGTGGAGAACTGCTGCTGTGGGATGGATTCATGCTGAAGAAGTTCATAGGGAATTGTCTCCCGTGGGAGGGACCTCAAGCTGGAGCAGAGGGAGGACTCCTCTCCCTGAGCAGTGGCAGGAACAACCTGTGGTGGTCTAACAATAACCTCCATTCGCAATCTCCCTGGGCTGGTGTCTGGGGGAGGTAGAGTTGAGAAGGAGGGAGGGTTTAAAGGAAGATGTATCTAAGGCCTTATTTTATTTCTCATTATCCTGCCCTGATTTTGCTAGTAATAAATGCAATTAGCATTTCTAATTCTAGCCTGTTTTGCTAGTGATGGTCTTCAGTGAGCAATCTCTCCCTGCCCTTATCTCAACCCGTGGACCCTTCATCACATTTTCCCTCCCCTGTCCTCCTGCAGAGGGGAGTGGCAGAGGGCTGTGGTGGGTACCTGGCATCCAGCCACTGTCAACCCAATACAGTCACACTGGTATTCAAAGACCTCTAGCAATAATGTGAGCATGCTAATTCTTGTTTAATTGATCTTCTTTATTCTGTGATGGACATCTTTACTCTTGGGTCCATGGGTTTACCCCTGAAGCATTGCACTGTTGATGCTTTTCCACAACAGCTACAGGTTCATTGCTAGACTGCTGCCATGGTCCTCAGAACCTGTTGCTGCTGGCTTTGGGATGCTTCCAGCTGCTGTTGCTTGAATGTATGTTTATTGGTTTGTAAAAGTCTTTAATTTTGTGCATGGCATTTGCTTCTTATTCAGTAGAAAAAACCCTTCCCTTTTCTCTGCAGGTTAAGTGAGTAGCAGATGTACTTTAGCCAGCATAATTTATGATTAGTTAATTTAATCTGCCATAATGACATAAAGTGAGCCTGAAACAAGCTTCTATCAATTTTGCCATTAGAGGTAGCATAATATTTTCAAATGTCTACAAAACTGAATAATTAACCCTTGGGCTGAGTAAAGGAGTCTAACAGACATCTCTCTTACATTCCTTTGTTTTGACAAAATGAAAAAAAAAAAAAAAAGGAAACCCAAGGGTTAAAATTACCAGGTGAGAGTTTACAGTATGTGAGCCTGGTTTTATAAGTGAGGTTCAGAAACACACTTGGGTTGCTGCTGTTTCTTTTTAGGCTGCCAAAAATTCTCTTCAATGAAGCACCTGATTTACACTGGAGCATTGCTGGAGGCATTGGCATGAAAAGGATAGCTATGTATCATCTATCTCTCCCTTATTTGTTGTTTTTCTTTGCTTTGTAGGATCACAAAAAATGGGTGGCTTTTGTTTAAACAGCAGCTTAGCATGTTAGATGATCATGATTCAAAGCTTTTGAAAGGGCAGATGTATTTTTCAAAATAACATTTTTTGGAAGAAGGGTTTATGTTAGATTTTAGCCCTGGAACTTTAAGCTGCTTCATTTCTTACTTCACATCCTGTTTTGTAAATTCAGAAATGGAGCTGAGGTTGGCAAGAAGTGCATAAGGGGAGATCTGGTAGATTCTTGTAAAGAAAGCATTAAGCAGATGTCCATGTTCTGTTAACAAATACATTAAATAATATTAAATTTAGAAAGCAGTGCTGTTTTGTGTGACCTGCCATGTAGACACAAGTATTTCAAAGGCCCCAATGACATTTGCTTTCAATAAAGAAAAATAAACTCTGTTGCAAGAAAATCAAAACTTGGGACTCTGTTGTAGGAACTGAGGAGGTACAACCAAGGCTGGATATTCAGAGCACCACAGAAAATTATTTGTCATGAGACAATGCAGGCACACATGCTTATGGGTGGAACTAGATCTTACAGGGCAGAGAAATATACAGGGAAATACCTGAAATAATGCTGACTTATTGTGTTTGCTTAAAGATGGGGTGCTCTCAAACCATGACAGACTGCTGAAGATGGAGCAAACAGTGGTGACTGGAGTGAGGCTGCACTTGATGGGCTTTTGGCAATGTTATCTTGCTATACACTAATTTAAATTCAATGGAAAAATACAAACTAGAATTTTTAGCTGTTTCTGAACTTAGATAACAAGATGACTACTCAGTTTTATGTAGTTTTTCTCAGAAAAAAAATTAATAATAGGATGGCTGAAGGATCAGTACTGCCCCACAAGTCAAGAACATCTTTCCTGTTTCACCCTCCTCTCTCAACTTGGTTAGTACTCTTTACCAAGGATAATTTGTTCACAGCCTCCACCTCTCTGTACCAGTTTCAGCTGCTACATTTACCTCTCTGTGCAGGGCATAGCACCTTGCAGGACTTGATCATTATCAGTGTATAATCAGTTTTGATCCATGACCTCAATGTGAATTACTCAAGAGCTCTGAATGTAAAGTGCAACTTTTGCTCTTCAGTATGAGCAGCTGAGTTATAGTAGTAAGAAATGAGCTATTTGTTGCAGGTGGATAGTAATAAAATGTTGTCTTTCATCCAAAGATTTACCTTTTGGTTAAACAAAGGTTAATGCCTCAGGGCACTAGATCTAATACCCTTACAGGGTCATTATCATCACTGCTCTGACTCCTTGCCAAGTCACAAAGATCAATTTATATGATGATGGAGAGATCAGTTTTCCTTTCATTAATAGTGGACAGAACATGGGTAAAATTTGGTACTATGCAAGATGGTAAATTTACTCTCCAATCATGAATTTAACCAGTGGGATCAGACCTCAGTGATATAAAACACCAATGCACATTTGCTTGCATGTTCTACCCCGTGGATAATACTGTCATAGAGTCATACCACAGAATGGTTTGGGTTGGAAGGGACCTGAAAGGCTGTTTGTATCCTGATGGTACCTGCAGACCTCCCCTCATCAAAGCTTTAGCCTGCTAAGTGTTGTGCAGTCTGTGCTGAGTATAACCCCTGTGGGAATATACACCCCTAAGAGCAATGGAGAGCTGGAGATGACTTTTCCTCAGCAGAAACTTACTTTTTGACATTTACCAAGACTTTAAATGAGGGTCATGAGCAAATCAGTTGGGGTGGGGATTTTTTCCTTTTCCCTTTTCCTTTTCCCTTTTCATTTTCCTTTTCCTTTTCCTTCCTGAGAATTTCAGGTCAAGAATACAAATGCTGACAATATTTAATTTTCACTATGTCTTAAAAGTGGGTGACTTCATTTTACTACCTAAATGCCACACTTATTATTTGACTGTCACAGCATTTCTACAGTCAGTTAGTATAATGGTTTCTATTTCATTTGCATTATATAGTAGGAATTATGGCTATCTTCTTTAGCACATAATTTTCTTTTGAAATCCATCATTAGGCTGATCTCTTTGAATTTTATATAGTTCTACCAAGTAGCCTGCTCTTGGACTTGTAAAAAAAAAATCACAGAAACCTATATTTTGGGGCAAAAACCAAAAGGTGAACGTCCCAATGTTTGGGATATTTGGCTTTTGTCCCTTGGGCTTCTGATTTCCTGCTTAGTGAGAGTCTGTGGCCCTCAGATGTGAGTCAGCATCCCCTGAGCAGACCCAGAATCTGATGTAGAAGCCACATATGCAGCTAGGGGACTTCTCCAACCTGTAGGATAGCAATCTGAGATTTCTAAATATCTTTATTCTATTAGGCTTGCTCCTGTGTTCTCAGTTGGAAGCCTGGGAACTTTCCACATTTTTAAAGTTCCTACCTTATTGCTTCTGGACACTCAAAGAGTTTTTTTGTTTTTTGCTTTTTTTTTTTTTTTTTTTTTTTTAAAGAAGCAGGGATGATTGAAGAGGGAGCATGGAAATTAACATAAACATAAGCAGAATTGTGGAGATGTTCTATATGTTTGTATCTAGTCTGTTGCTGTGCTGTCACAATATCCCCAATATAACTATAGCTGTTCTTTTAAATTGTGGCACTTTTTGGATTGCTTTGTCTAGGGATTATGAAGGTTTCATTTAAGTAAATATTTAAATGGAAGTAATGAAAAATCTTCTGTATTTTCTATATTTTTCACTAAAAATGAATTCACTCAGTTTTTACTGTGTTCTTTCACACTTTAAGATCAGAAGGGCAATTAAAGAACTGAAGTAATTCTTGATATTCTATTGAACTGGAACAATGATTCCTACAGCTGCTGTAAATGATGATACTGCATTTGCTGCTGCTTAAGGTAATCTGACTGGTCAGCTCTCTGGCTCATTATCCTACTATAAACTCCAGTAAGGAAGTCCATTTCTATGGTTCAATAAACAGAGGCAATTGGCAAGATCCTTCAAAGAGAATTAGTGTTTTCCAAGTCTTGATGAAGTTTAAGAGACTTCATCAAGTACTGACCACCTGTAAAAAAAAAACAGAACTCAGATAAGGATTGCAAGGAAAGCATCAGCATTCCAGATGAATAGAGGCACAAACCTGAAAAAATATGTAAAATAAAGTCAAGGTTTTAATTGCACATGTATTCTCCAGAATGATTTTTTCCCCAGGGTTGTTTTATTTGTATTTTTAATGCATTTTGAGCCAAACTGTAGTCACAGGTCTAAATCACTAAGTCTACCTTTGGTTTGCTTTTATGACAGAAATACTCTTTAGCAGCATTAATAGACTACACAAATTTTGAGCTGCAGAAAAGTAATTGCTCTATATGCTGGAAAGTTTTGCTTCTGCAGTCTTGCACTAGAGCTGAATTTGTTGTGCAGAACCTGTGCTCTATGCACATCTGACCTTTACTTCATAGAACAGATTAATTCAAGTGGAGAAGAGCCAGACCTCTGGAACCTGTCTAGTCCAACCTCCTGCTCTTGAGGTATATTGGGTTTCTCATGTGTAACCTGACTTTTTGGGGGCTTTGGAGTTCACATCAGTTTATAGGTGGGGAATACAACCAGATAGTCTGTAAGATGAGAGATGTTAAAACACTGTGAAACAGAGTCCAGTTGCATTACATGCCAGCTTATTTATTTGGTACAAAGCTGAAAAATCATCACTGTTGTTCAGCCTGCTGGCAAACTGTTAGCACAGTTGGTTTCTCTCATTACTTTCATTGTGCCAGACCCTTAGACAAGATGCAGTTTTCAGGACTAGGTGGTTATGATGAGAATATATAATAAAGTCAACACGTCCACTCAAAGATATGTCAGCACAATATGATGTTGTTATACAGTTGCTCATATCAGCATTCAAATCAGAGAAGGATCTCAGCTGATTATGTGAAACAATTTCCTTTCAGCAGAGACTTGGAGCAGGAAGTGGGCTTGCAGGAGGAGGTCTGTTCTTGACAGAGAAAAATTATTAGGCATGCCAACTGATCATTTCCACTGTTATGTTTAAGACAATCATACAGTAAACTGTACTTAAGTGTGTTTTCCATCACTGTAATTTTCATATACTATTTGTAAGTGATTGTCTCTCTTAATTCAATGTTCAAATGTGTCTACACACTTGAAACAGAAGATGATGTGAAAGGGAATACAAATGGAAATTGTTGGATAAAGTAAAAGTATACTTTTTTATTACAATTATAATGGAGGCAGATTTGTGAGGCTTTACTGACAGTCAGAAAAAAGAAAGGGAACTCAGAAAGATGAAATAGTTTGTAACCTCTGACCTGAACATGATTTTTTTGGGCAGCTGTAACAAGCAAATTTGTTGCCATGACTCAAGTTTTCCCTATCTACAAAACAGACCTAAAATTAGATACCTGCTTTGTGGAAGAGTAAGAGGATTAAAGGAGTAAAGTTTCATGAGGGACTTTGAAAAGGCTTTACTAATAATAAAAACATTCTGTGCTGAAATTGACAAATATTATTAAATTGAAGAAGAATGGGGGAAAACCACAAAAAATTTTTTTCAGTGTTTCCGATTGATATTTCCTTTCAGTTTCCCCTCAGTTGTGTCCTGATTTGCTGTCAGTATCCAAAAAGTATGAAAAGGTTGTAAAATGCTGAAGTTCAGTACGTGGCTTATGAACACTTTTTCATTGTTAATGTAAACTATTCATTTTAGATCTATAGATAGGCAGAGTTCACTTTGGTTTTCCCTGACATCACTCATGTTGCATGGCTTTATACAGGAGGGAATATATTCCCTAATAAAATTTGGTTAGTGTTTTCCATCATGTCTTGATAGCATATTCTGCTGTTTCTTACTGTTTAGGCTAAAAGTGTCTGTATATTCTTAGTAGCTGGTGATTTCTGGGCTAATCTGAAGGCATCTGAACTTGTGGAATTTTGGAAGGCTAAGTCTGCCTAAAGTCTCTTAATCAGTGGTAAAAAAAATTTCAGCACCACATATTTTCAGTGCTCAGCTGTGGTAGTCAGATGTTCTCATAAATGGCCTTGCATTCATTTGCAGCATTCTCTAGATTTTGATGAGGATACCAAAGGTTTATGACCTTGAAGTTACATCTTCTCAGCTGTGAAGTAGGAAGCATCTGAAGGGGTGCAGGTGATCTCTCTGTGATCTGCAAGACAGAAATGAGAGGAATAAGTTCTCTGTTTTGAGGCTGGAGAGGCAAAATATTTGTTTTGCAGAGGTTGGGTGGCTCTGCAGCAGTCATTCCCCCAGAGTTTTCTCAATGCCTCTTAAGCAAAGTGATTCAAGTTCTTTCAATTTGTTACTACTATTATCTTGGATCAAAATCCTGAATGAAAACGTCTCTGAATTTTGAAGAAATTAAGGTCCCTTTTTTCACACCTAGTTTACAGTTGGATCTAGTTTCTATATCTTTCAAAATTAGTGTCTTTGATATATATTCTTATAAAAGCATTCACCTTGATAACAGAATACTACTTTCCTCTGTTGACTGGTAGCTCAGTCTTCACTGTATTGTTAGAGATAATGCAGTGCTTTACAGATTTATCAAAATAATCAGCCTATAATGTTGTCACTAAATGTATCTTTATCACTCAGTGTAATAAGGCTGTAGCATGACTAAAGTAAATCTCACTTTGTGTTCTGCAGTGTCAGTTTTAAAAGAGAGTTTGAGTTCTGTTGCAAAACATTCTGTTATCTAAGTTTTTAATTTGATTCCTGTGAACAGTAAATTAATTTTCTATTTGAAAGGAAAGTAAGGGAAGATTTTCTTTGTTGCATTTTCTCTTTCTCTTTGAAAAAGTCTAGGAGTTTGTGGTGCATTTTTTTTTTTGTCAGAGTGCACCATCAATAATACTTCCACGTGTCCAGGGTTTGACACAACTTTACTTTCTGTTTGTGGCCATCTCCTTGACAAGGTCACACAAATTCCAACAGGTAGTACAATTTTCAGAGCAGGTCCAGTTTCTTTGGTCTTTGCTTCCAATGAAGAGCACTCATTTAACTTTCCTCTCCATGCCTCCCTTCCCTCTCTCCAGTTAATATGGAGCAGATAAGCCTCTCAGAATTTTAATTTGCCTGGAAAGAATGTTAACTTTTCACTGTTCTTGTAATGCTTTTTTTTTTTTCATCTCAAATGTTTCTTCATTTTTTTAACTTGTTTTGTGGTGTACAGTGCATTAGATATTAAAGTCCCTGGGAATGAATCTCCACACAGCAGCCAGACTGTAAAGGAGGAGAACTAGGTGGGACCAGAAATCTGGGTTTTGTTTCTAGTCCTGCTGACATTTTGCTTGGTGAGCTCTCCCTTCTTCCATCCATAAAAATAGTGTGGGCAGGATTTCCATCACTGAAAACATTTTAGGATGCAGAGATGGAAACTCCATGTAAAAGATGTTAACTGGAAATCTTTTAAACCTTAAAAAAGGCAGTACCACCTGCACTGTGAGGCACCAACATGATGTTTCAAGGCATGGAATGAAGGGGAAGCACCAGCTCTGCATGTGGGATTGCTGTGGGCAGTGGGAGGCTGCTGGAGACCCCACAGGCTGTGTCTCCATGCTGCCTCTGCTGCACCCTGACCTGGTGAGGAAGATGTGCAGCAAGGTGGACCTACACAGCATGGGGTATGATTTTCACCCAGGCCAGTGCTTCTCTGTTTTAAATTGCAATGGGGAGAGCTCCTCAGCAAAAGTCTGTAATACTAGGACTGACCAAAAAGGGTCTTCCCTAAATGGTCCATTTTTGATGAACAATAAAATCCAAATTGGTTTTGCTTCAAAGTTTCACTGAATTTTGTGGGCTTGCTTTCAAGAGGAAAGGATATGTTGAGGTTTTATTTAATTTTTTAAATTTTTTTGAAAGTTCTATACAGCCACGTCCTGCCATTTGTGAAGTAGCTTGATGCTGAAAATAACCAGCCAGCACAGATTAGTAGCATTGAGTCAGGTTCTTGTCTTTGTAGAAACAATGTGCACCATTGTGTGTGCCTAGGCTGAGCCCAGACTGAAAGACCTTTTCAAGCCCTGGTCTTGAGGACAGGCTCTGAAATCAGTAGATGGGCCACTTGTGTAATTAGACCTCATTAGATGGAGAAACCAAGAAGGATGTATGAAGGCTACAGCTACAGCAGAGCCTGGTATGGACAAAGTGGTGTTGTGATTGAGCCCTTCTGCCCCCAAAAAGCTCCCTGCTTTTCCCAGCACCTCCCAGACCAGCGGTTCACAGATTTTAGTCACTCATTTTCTGGAGGGGCTGCAGTAATGTCTATACAGCCTTGAAGCTAAACCACATTTCATGCCTCCTGCTTGGGAACGCCCGTTGTCAACAATGGGTCGCTGTCACAGTCTAGACAATGCTGGGGTGGTGATGAGAAACAAGAGCCTTGCTATGTGCCATGCTACATGCCATCGAGAAAAAGTGCTTGCTTTATTCCAGTTAAGCTCTGATTCAAGGGATATTACAGAAATTACTATTCCACACTTAAAAAAACCCCTATATATATGTGGGCTGTTCTGTTTTTGAAAACTTACACATTTTTTTCCTCTATTAAATTGCTTCCTGGTGATGGAAATGTCTGGGATTTTTTTTTTTTTCTTTCTACTGCATCTACTTTCCTTTAGCTTGCACACCCCTGAGGTAATTAGTGTAGGTTAAAATTTACATAACTGACTTTGGGGTTTTGCAAATAGGAAAGATGGAAATTTATTCAAGGTGGTGAATAATTCATTTTAAAGCAAGTTTCCTGTTTTTTTAATCATGTGGAAGATGTATTACAGACTCATAGAGATTTTCTGAATAGGACCTTAAGCGCTGAATTGTTGATATATTTTTTTTTCTTAGTATAGGTAAAGAAATATTAACCATGACTCATTGCACTTTTCCTGTTCAATAAGATTTGAATAAACTTAACAAATTTATTAGGTAGATGATAGAGCTTTTTAAAAATCATCATGACACACTGTGACAAATATTTTACTAGGATCCAGAAGAAATAGTTTTAAATCATATTCCCATTGCCACTTCAGAGGCAAAGATGGAAAACAGCGCAGTTCATAGAGAGAAGCCTGATTCATATTTTCTTTTGAATATTCATTATTTAATTAAGATTAGGAAGATAAACAAGGAGATTGGACAGCTGTGGGAGTCTGGTAATAAAATTATTTTTTAAAAAAGAAAAGTTCTTTACTGCTGGTGTAAACCTTGAGTGGTAAGGTCTGAATGTTGTTACAATGTTATGGCTACTTGATATTTTACATGAAGTGAGTTTACTATTTCATCTTATTTCTTAATCTAAGTGCTCACCTCAAAAATAGCTTTCACAGACATCACCAAGATCTGCATCAGGAGAAAAAAATTGAACCAAACACTACTCCAACTGTGAACTTTAGCTTTGATTGCCTCTGCCCAAAACTTGAAAGCTCTTTCCACGTTCCCTGGTGGCTGCAGCCCGCTGGGCTGTGGGCAGTGTCACGGGTGGCTCTGACAGCCCTAAGCAGGCAGCTACCAGCTCTGCTGAGCAGAACCCAGAGCAGAACCAGCTCCCAGCCCTTCCTGGGGAAGTGCTGTGGGTGCTGATTTACCAACCTGGAGAGAGAAAATCACTGCCAGCAGAGATGGGGAGAAACACGTCCTGCTGGAGAGATTCCTGGTAAATTATAGTCTGAAGCTGTCCAGGAGCAGGAGAGCTTGGTTCTCACCAGTGGAGGGGCAGTGGTGGAGGAAGCATTGCCCATGACACAGTAGTGATATGGAAAACTGGAAGGACTTTTGAGCTAGTTCAATCATGCCACCTTTGTGATTGTTTATGTGTGATGCTTGACCTGGAGGATTTATTGCATCCATCTGAGGGTAGCTGCTGGGACTGCCAACAAATCACACCAATGTTTAAGGAACCATGTTGCCTATACTTTATTTTATGGGGTTAAAAAAGTTATATTAAAAGCTACATGCACAGGCTTTTGTTGTTTTTGTCTCTTTTTACACTCCAATAATTTTCATTTTGGGAAGTAGGATGTAGGATGTTTTGCCTTCAACAAGCTTACTTGAAAACAGCTAGAAATTTTCAAAAAATTAAGAGATTTGGAAGAAAGAAAAGACTTTAGCAGCAAGATATGGAGCCCTGATGGGAAATTTTTCTCCATTGACTGCTGCATTGTCTCCCTACCAAAATGAATTTTTTGCCTTTGAGGCTTGATGAGAGGAGTGGAGTGTAGTTTCAAGCTGTTTAGATGACAGTATAAGATACATAGTAGGATGCCTTCTTCTGTATTGGAAGTGTTGTATTCACATTTTATGTTGGTCTCAGGGACACCAGTAGAAGATCCAGACACATGAAATGCCCTTGAATGTTCAGCAAGATCTCTGAGCAGTGCAGGTCAGGGGGAAGAATTTTGTTTTCATGAGTGTACAGCCCTCAGCAGTTATTATTATGAGTTTTTTGCACAGAGAACACAGCCTAATAGATGCTGATGCTAGCTTCTAGATGGAAAGACTTTTTCAGCTTGCTGTGCAAGAGAAAAATAACTTCAAGCCCTCCAGCTTCATGCTGGAGAGCTGCAGAATTGTTGGGGGAGAGGGCTGCTCGTGTGAGTTAGCCTCCCACACACAGTAACCTCCAAAAATTCCAGTCCTTCTCACCAAACATCTAAAAACATTTGTGGTGAGACAAGAAAGACATCATGATTTGGAGCAGATTTAAAACAAGGTTTTAAGTTGTGAGTTCTCTGGTCTATGCCTAGCTGCTTTGTGTGCTGTTTTCTTGTGTGTGTGCAAACACACTTGCACACAAATAAATGTACATATGCTTGCATATGATTGTGTGATTAGGTCTTGTAATAATGAGGACTGTAGGACAATACCACTTACAATATACATTATACAAAGAAAAGCTTTTAAAACAAGATGAAAGCTCATTTTCTCTTGGAAATAAACATGGGAAAACACAAAAAAAAAGTTATGGGATAAAATATAATAAAGTAATAATGGCTAAAGTTCCTCATTGCTTCTGAAAAGCTTCAACCAGAAGACCTAAGGCAAACCTTTGGAAAATTACACATTTATGGCTTTTATTTCCATGTTATTTCTGTACATTTGAAAATTAATTCTGATTTTTCTTTTTCTTCTTGGCATATGGGACTCAAAGCACAGGGGAGCTTCTCACCACAAGAAACAAAAGTGGAGAGCCAGGATTCATGAATTCTTTCAAAGGTATGTCAGATATGGGCTACTTTGTAATTCCATCTGGTGTACTTTCCTTCTAAAGATCTCTCAGTTCTTTACAGATATTAATGAATGGAACTTCTCCCAGACAAGGGACCTCAGACCCAGAAAAATTAAGCCTTTGCATTTGAAAGAGGTCTCTGTTTTGGATTACCTCTATTTTCAGACACCCAGCTTGGACTGCAGTTTTTAAGTGCTATACACAGTGCACTTCAAAAGGTGACCAAATGACTTCTCCCAGCATCCTTCATCCTTGCCTCTGAATTAGTCTTAGAGAGTGAAGGAAATATGTATTGGGGCAAAGTTTTTGTGATCAATGACCTTCAGATAAATACATGCATCAAATTACCTGAAAAGAAATTAACAGACAAAATAAATAGCCCTCATGAATAGAGCAAAGGAAGCCATGTTCTTCTGTGACAGCTGATGAACATTCTGCTGAGCACAAAAGAGGCCTAACTTCACTGAGTAAATTATTGTCTTCTATCTAGTACCCAGTGAAAGGAGAAAAATTATGCAGCTAGGAAAGAGATCAAATGTGGTTATTTAAATGTTTGATGTTCAGTAATGAAAACTGTTTACCTTCATAATTGTGTATTAGCTGCTAATAAAGGCAATAGATACAGTAGTTTAAAAGTAATAAAATCAACAACAAAGTGTATTTAATTTTAAATTGAATTGCAAGAAAATGGGCATCCTAATGAACCCCTGTGTCAATGCAACTCTAACCAAATTAAGTGAAATAATTTTCATCATGAGAAGCTAAGTAAGTACAAAGTTCCAAACAACTTATCTCCTTGAGAAGAATGCTTTAACTTCTCAGATGCTTTGGGTTTATGAATTAGTTAGAGCCATTCAAGAACCATCTTTTGTTATACTTCTGTTTAGGACAGCTGGATCCAAGTTGATGTGATTAAAGCTCAGGGATAAAATCTCATAGGTGGTGATCCTCTTCTTCATGTGTTCACTTCTTAGCACTTGAATTTTGTCCTTATTTCTCATCAGTCCTGGCTTGGGCAAAATTTTCATGTACTTCATTTCCATTAGCATCCACACACACCTTCCAGCTGATTCAGTTATTGCTTAGGAATTTGTGGGATACAATTCCCTGTAGAGGAAATTTTCAATATGAAGCAGCAGTAATTTTACTGGTGTAAATGTGTACATATGGAAAAGAAAAGAAACAGGTGAGATCTGAACAGAAACTGATTTGTAGCAATGTCCTACAATCTTGGGGACAAGAGCATTGTTTCAGAAGAGGGGAATTTGAACTATGAGTTACCTAAGTAGTATGTGCACCTAGCATGCAGAGGAGGAGAATGGGAATGATGGCCCTGGTATTGAATTTTTCAAAAGCAAGTCAGAAAATACTGAAGGAATGCTTCGGAAATGCAGTACAGAGAAATGCTGTTGGGTTTGAGTCTTGTTTCCTCTCTTTCTTTCTTTCTTTCTCTCCCTTTTTTTTTTTTTTTAATTTTTTCTTTTTTTTTTTTTTTTTTTAAATGCACCAAGTGATAGTATTTTCTTTTGTGGTTAAAGACTTGACTAAGTACATTGCTTGGCAACCTAAGACAGCCTATTCTCTGGTGCCTGTGTTGTAGACACCCAAGTCAATCCTGCATTGCAAGTGCACCTGATGCAGTGGTTCTCCTTGGCTCCCTGTGGCTCCTCTCAGGAAGCTGCAGGGATTTCCCTTATCTCTGGGCTGGCCCTGAGCTATGAACAGCCTGCTCAGCCTCCACCTTCTGAGAGTCACCATGTCTTTTCTGGACTGACCCTCCCTGGCCTCCTAAAGCCCATTGTGGAAGCAAGGGCTGACATGTTTTGAAGCCAGCAAAGCATCTACAGATGTTTTTATTTAGGGTTGATAATATTTAGATGCTGATGACACTTATGACCAGAGGATTTGCTCATGGTTCTGTGTCTGTTGAAAAATGGGATGGGATTGCCAAAGCATGCAGCTTTATAGTGCTCATTGTAAATGACTTAGTTTTGCATTTGCTCCTGCTGTTTTCTTGGAATGAAGTTTTCTCCATAGGGTACTGTGCCTTTTGTGTACCCTGTGCACTAAGAAGGGCAGCATTGGGTTGTCCAGTGTTGGGCTATTCTTGCACTATTTGCTGGTATTCTGTATTGCTACAGTGACCTTTCCTCAAAAACCAAAACCAAACAACTTTGAGTTGATGTAATTATCCCCCAAATCACTTAAATACAAAGGAAGTTAACTTGTGAATAACAAGGAATGTTCTGTGGTTCACATACACCTGAAAATGTGTGTATGTGCATGTATATAATTTATATATATAGCTCTTCTCCTATATATATTCTGAAGATTTATAAATTATGTAAGATTTATATGTAAGATTTACATATAAAATTACAAGAATTTTGGGGGGAAAAAACAACAGAAAGTGAGATTTCTTTTAAACAGAACTATTTTTTTTAGTGGTTTAGAGCAACATAGACCCAAAATAGACATAATAGACCCTGTCAAAATTTATTGGAGCTGTCAGTCAGTTCTCAAAGTGACAGAGGCAATGGCTTCCTACTGAAATATTCCTAACCTAGATCTTAAGCCCCAATGCCAGACAGAGCTGACTACAGACAGGCAGTGGAAGCTGGGGTTCCTTATGTCAACCTGTGGCACAGACTGACAAATGCTGGTCTTGTTTTGTTTTCAATGCTGCATTTTGAAGTGTAGCTATTTCTCTTCTTTGGCACACTCTTGTTTCTCATAGAAACAAGATGATGTTTCTTATAATATGTTCAAGTAAAACATGAAATTGTTGTATTTCCAACAGTGAGTGCTTTCTGTATATGCACTGTAGTTCATTTCTTTTCCATTCTTCTTCCCATTCTAACCTCTGCAGGGTGGGAAGTCAGCTACTGAAAACAGAGGAGAGTGGAATGGAAGAAGAAATGGTAGCCAGCTTTGGTAACCTTGCAGGTGTGAACACTGGATTAAATGGAACAGCAGAACCTCATGGGAAGGTGCGATTCACCATGACTGCTCTTTTCCCTGATATGAACTGCTAAATCATGAGATCAATTGCATTTTTGTTTTGCTTTGCTTTTTTTTTTTTTTTTTTTCTCTTTTCATAGTTTAAGAGGATAGAATTTAACAGGTTTCAAAGTATGCTTTCCAGCAAAAGTAACCATATGCTTAAAGAGAATGTCTAAAGCTATTAATGATGAATCATTTGGGCATGGCAAGAGTTCTTCCAAACAGTTTGTCAGCGCTGGCCAAGCAGAGTCTTTCAGCAGGAGATGAGACAGCTATGCCACCATGCAAATGAGACAGGCTTGAAATATGATGAATCTTCTATCTCCTTTTCCTACTCGACTGACACTCGCTTTGAGGAAGGTTGTAAATGCAAGAGAGATTGTGGTATAATTCCTCAGACTGGCGTTTCTGCCCCCCAGTCACTATTCGATTATCTTCCAAATTGCTGTGTTTCAGAGAGATAAAGATTTTTTATGGCTTGCTGACTTGAAACAACCAGAAGAGCCAGAAAAGAGATGGCTAACCGGCCATGCATAGTAATTCCATTGGTAAATGACAAAATCTTTGTTTGTATGACATTTCCAAAGTTACTACAGAAGATGAATCTAAAATACAAAATGTCACATTTGGCATGCAAAACTATCACAATATATTTCAGTATAAAATTCATAGAGGCGTTTCATTTAGAATGTGTTTAATAACGAAGGCTGCCTGCATCAGTAATCCTGCCTTGAGGTTTAAAAAGATTGTCTTATTTATTCATATAATGTTAATTTTTTTTATATATGATTCAGAAACCAAAAATATTAAGGTTAAATCTTCATTGTTAATTAAGATTTTCTAATTAAGCTGAAAATAATTGTCATTCAGATTAGTTGTTAAGTATGGTTTGTGTTGAGAAACAAAAGAAGTTTAACAAATTCAGCTGTTTATTTAACTGCTTAATTTAATTCCAGAAGCTTTCTATCTATATGGAAATATGATATCTCTTCCAAAATAAATCCAAGACAGGATTAAAGAAGAGATTATTAGCTACTGTAGGCTTAAACAGTGAGGCCACTAAACCTAGTAGTCAAGGTAGCCATGTGATTCCTAAGTGTGGCACGGGTTCTGATATCCAGTTGCATTAAAAGAAGACCTAGCACTCATCTTTTCTCAAAATAATGCAAGAAATTGATTTTTTTGGGGAAAAGAGAAACAATACTGCTGATTTTAAGCACTGCACAATTAGTTGTGGCAGAAAGAGTTTTGTCCATTCAAATCAACACTGGCCTAACTGGGACTCCCTGACCCTGCAGATTGCATTTGGGCAGCACCAAAATATCTTCTGGTGCAGTGGGACAGACTCTATGCCATTATTGAGGCAAATGGGTAAAAATCATGCCACTGTGCCTGTTCCCCTCCACAAACCTACATAGAGGGGAGCATAGAAGGAAAGCACCAGAAAAGCATTTCTGGTATGCACTATCTATTCCATACTAAATATTCTGTAACTCAGACAACATCTTGTCAGCAGCAAGTGGCAGATGTTTCCTTTTGTCTGGACTTGGAATAAAGGTGCCTGTAGGGAGTTGTTTTTAAACTCTACACGTGTTGCACTTTGATTACTATTTTTAAGAGAATCTGATTATGTTAATCAGAAGGTGAAAGGATAGTCTGCATGTTACACAGCACTAATAGCTTTGGCAAGGCTAACAATTAGTATAAAAACATGGCCTGCCCTGTCTTTCTCTCTGTGCCTGCAGCCTGCTCAGCACATTGTGCCTGTTCTGAGAAGCATGCTGTATTTTTGAAGGTATTGTTTTCCAGTTAATTCTGCCTCATTATTGTAGGGTAGTGTCTTCTGGTGTCATACTTCACCAGCTCCACCTTCCCCCCAAGGATGCTGAACATTTTATTAGTAGTATTTGTATTGTTTTTTCTTTTATCTGTCATCTCCATGACTTTTGACCTCCCTAATTGCAGATCTTTGGTAAGCAGTAGGTAATTGCAGGTTGAACAAGAAGCGTGTTGTCTGCTTTTCAGTAGTTATTTTCTGGAAGAAATTTGTCCTTGCTAATTGTATGGTTAAAGTCAGCCCAGCCCAGATCACTAACTCTGAGCCTTCTCTCCAGGTTGACTGCTCCAAGATGCTGCAGCCACTAGAAATTCACCTCAGATGCCTGAGGGGAGTCAAAGATAAGGTCCCCAAAGGCCTCTACACTCTCAAAGTTTCTGTCCTCAGCCGCTTAGGGGGTGCCTTGGTGGAGCTGGAGGAGCAGCCTCAGGCCAGGATGACGCGGGCTGTTAGTCACGGTGGAAACTTCTACGACACTGAAATCTGCTTTGGACAGAGCATCCAGACAGTAAGCAACGCTTCATAAATATGCTGTCTTTGCTTTGAAAGTTAAAACACATCCGCCCTTTCTCCTTTAGGCTTATATATTTAATGCATTCCATCATGTTAATAATTTATTTAATAATTGAAGGTGCAATTTAGGAAGGTGCAATTTTTTTCCCCCTGGGTTAACCCTCATCATTCACTTTAAAGGTGCCAAACATATGCTACATCATATAGTGTTGTCAGCTAATTTTGAATTTTATTTTTATTCTCTCTTATCTATGCAGCTTGTCAGCTATGTAATTTGATTTCTGTAAAGTAGCTTTAGAATAATAAATGAATGAGTGGGTGTATATAAACACATGAATGCCCAAATCCTTCTGTGAGTTTTTAGCTCCATTGACCCCCATTTGCCAAAAAAGCAGCGTTTGGATTATTTTGGAAGGAGCCCAAACACTTGAGGCTCTATTCTGTCTTCTGCAACTGAGGCACACATATTTTCCTGCCTAAGCATGCTGTGCATGGCAGGATGGTTGTGTGTCAGTTGCTCACTGTTGTAGCTAATGCCTAGTGCTGGTTGGAACACTGGTCTCAGATAAACTCTCTGGCACGTGAAAGCTTCTTTACAGTTTGAAAAACAATCTTCCTCTCTCTCTGTGTGGTTTTGTTTTTTTTTAAATTTGGTTGGTTTTTGTTGTTTCTTGTTTTTTTCTTTTGCTGCTTGTTATGAGGCATTGTGAGAATGAGGAGTCTTTTCCGTTTTCAGTCATTTATTTTGGGTTATGACCTGAATGGTAGAGTTCCTCCTCCACCTATTCTATTGTGTAGATACAGAACAGACAGACAGCCCCTATCCTAAAGAGCTTTTAGGCAAAGGAGCTTTTATGTGTGGCACTGATGCCTTCAGTTACTTGTAGATAGATAATTTCAGATGTTGTTTGTTATACATTAAGTGCTGCTAAGTCACATTTTCTGCTTTTTAATTGTTTATCACCTGTAATGGATAATGAACAGTGTCTGTAAATACAACTGCCAGTTCAAAAGGAATTGCATGTATAGAGAAGGAAACTATGAATGGACTTTGACATGATGTTAAAACCAATCCATGCATCTATCAGAGAAATCACTGAGGTGTGATTCCTCCCTAGGCAGGATGCACCCATTGGGTTACTTGTCTTGAAGTATTGTCTTGAGAAGACTGGGCACTAGGACTGAATGTCTGGCATGTCCTGCTTCTTACTTGCAGCATCACATTTCTCCTAGGTCTTTGCAGATTTTGCACTTTCAAATTTGCTTCAAAGTTCTCTTGGAGCTTTACAGGGGACATTTAATTAGCATCTTCACCAAACTTAATTTTTAGTCTAGTGAACTGGGGTGCAGGAATTGGGCAAATTCCCTTAAAATGCAGGAGAAACTGGATTTATTTACTTTCTGGTAATTCCCTATCTTCATTACTCAGTGATGTACAGCAAAAGCTTAATGCTGGAATTTTAGAGAACCCTCTCCACCAGGGGAGGAGACACAGGTTATGTTGTACCCTGGATGACTGTACCTTTCTTTTCTTCCACCTTGCTAGTGGTGCACAACCTTAAGGTATGTTTGAAAAGAAACCCTTCGGGTGTGTGCTGAGATAGGAGGCAAATTTTAGGCTTCATATGGTTAGCACCTACCACAAGACTTAGGGTAAGTAGTGAGGTCTTAGTGGTGAGCTCCACATGAGCATCTGGCTTTGAACAGGATCTTACACACAGCACTGCTGCCTTGGGATATTTTATATGGTGTGAGAAATAGAAGTGCTCACAAGTGAAGAATATGCTTTTGTTTCCACTGGCCAGAATAATAATAGGAGTTCAGTGTAAACATGGCGAAAATGAAGACATGCATGCTTGATATTGAAGGAAAGCCTAATTTTAACTAATATATTAGAGAAATTGTTCCAGAACACTACATCCTTCCAAAAATAATAACCCTGTCATGTCGGCAGAGTTGGTGTCAGCGTGGGTTACCTGCTGCGTACAGAAAGTGCTGGTCATGTAAGTTAGATCTGCCTCGGGGCTAGTCTGACTCGCACACCCGACCTTTCAAAAATGTTTTTTGTTCATTAATCAATGTTCTTTGCTCCAGCTTGCCAGCTTCCCCTCTTTCTGCTCCTTCATTGTCCTCCTTTTTAGTTTGTCAACCTACTTCCCCCAGTAACCTCTGACTACATACTAGACAGAGGCTCCTAATAGCTCCAGTTGAATTTTATTTATCCTTCAGTAAGGCCAGACAGTCACACAAGTCATTTATTTTCCCTAAATTATGCTGAAAGGAACATGTATGAATGTTTTGGATGTGGTAAAACACAACTGCTGCTTCAAATGACTTTTTATAGTTTTACGAATAACAATGAACTGCATGATAAGAAGGAGAGGTGTTTTAGATTCAGCATTTCTAGGATATTTTCATGTATTTAGTGTATGCAAGTGGGCTTTAGGCTTTGATAGATTAAGTCTGTATGGTTTAGGCAAAGTGAGAGCTATTCTGAAGTTTCACCTAAATTATAAATCTAGTTCAATGTGAATTTGAGATTAAAAATTGCAGTATAGGTTAAGTAGTGGTGAAGAAGCTTTGTTTCTAAAATTCAGATGTATTTTTGCACTGCCAGATTTTTCTCAGGTATGGAATGCAAGTTGAGCGAGGAGAGGATGGGAAAGGAGATGAGATGCTTACAGTGCATAGAGTGATGCAGTTATGCAACTAGGTTGTCCTTGGCAGCACCTGTACAGATGTGACTCCATCATCTTTACACTAGAACAAGGATTTTACAAGTATAACTTCCTTATTGCTGTCTCATGGTGGCTAAGATCCTACTATAGATAAACCTAGGCACTCAGTAATTCTTTTTTATCATGATGTATTTAAAGCAGTGTTTTGCTCCACAGGATTATGTCCCAGTGTTAGCAAGTCCAGATTACATTTTTCACCTTAATGATGACTTGAAGAGCACAAATGAGTTGCAGTATGCAAAAGTTTAATTTCTCACAGAAAAAAGAAAGTGCTTGGATTTATTTTTTTTTTATCCCCCTAGGCATCTTTTCTGATGTTCTGTAGACATAAAAATAATTGTATGAAACAATAACAACAATAAGAACAACTCTTCACTTTTCAGAATCAAAGTATTCATTAGCTTCAGTGGAATAAAAGTTGGAGTGTAATTAAAAATGCTTCTATTAAAAAAACAAAACAAACAAACAAACAAACAAACAAAAAACCCCAAACTATTTTCTGCTATAATTTCAATTATTAGGACCAAAATATTTTGTTGAAAATTGCCAACTTTGTGTACAGGGTAGGAACCTTTAAGGAACATGTTCCTATTTCAAGTATTTGAAATTTCAGAAACACTTTTCTAGGAAAAAAGTATTGCCTGTTAAGAGGAGTTTTTATTCAGAATGGGAATTTCAGATAGGAAATTTTCAGCTGTTGTGAAGGGCCCTTCCATAATGCAATAACTCTGACTGCAAGTGACATTTAAAAAAACATTCATTACACTGTCCAGTCACCTGGGAAGTCAGTCTGGCACTGCTGAACAGAAACAGGGGCAATTGCATCCCTCTCCTGAGCTTCCAAACTGGTTTTTAACCCTGGTCTTGCTGCATCCATTTGTCATCAATCCTTATCCTGTGAAAGCCTTTCAAAACTGGCACTTGGGCAAAAGAGGTGTGAGCTCCACAGGTGTGTAAACTCTGGTGCTGCACATTTTCTCCAGCCTACCTGGAACTTGGGATAATACTGAATCTGTTCATATGCATGAAAAGATACCATTGCTGGCAGAATAATTCACAGAACTGAGGATTTTTAAAGTCTGTATCAACTGGTTAATATTTATGTATCAGCGTAGCGAGGTACTTGCAATATTATAACAGTAGCTGGGTACCATTTTGTTTTACTTGAGGGAAATTCAGTATGAATAAAACAGCAACTTTTCAAACATGACATTTAATCCACTCATGTAAATCATACCAGGAGATCTATTATTCATTATTAAAAGGGCACCATATTTTTATTATACTGAAAATGAAACACAAATGCTGTGAAAAATTTAGTGCCTTTTCCTGAAGTTTCAGGACACTTATCATGCAGTCATCTAGCGGGAGCTGACACTCATTTTAAAATATAGCTACAAAATTAATAAATTTGAACTCTTTTGCTTGGAAAAAGAGGATGTTCTATTTCACTGAATGAGGGATTTATTATTTATTTAAGCCTTCCTAAATACTTCAGATGGCAAAGTACTTTGATAATGTTCACATTTGGAGTTAGATATGTAACAAATAAAGTTCATATCTTTGTTGTTATTAGTCATTTTCTTCCCTGAAGTGCATTTTGAAAACTACATATATCAGAAACTGATTAACATGACCTAAGGTATTAATTCTTAAAATATGATGAAACAAACAGTTTCAAGGACATTATTCTGTGTATGTCAGCAGCTGTCTAAGGACTGTGATGCTTTTAATAATTACAAAACAAAGTATCATTAAGAAAAGTAGACCACAAACTTCTCTTTCCCCCCTCCTCCTCCCCTCCTGGTTTATTTTATTCTTGAGTGAAATGCTGGCATAAGTGAAGAACATCTAGCTCTAGGATACTTTATAGGACATAACATAAGAATTTGATACAATATGAAAAAAAGATAGTGCTTGGCAGTGCCAGAGGACTTTCAAAATGAGAGCCACTTAAATTTTCTCTGTGTGCAATTATTTGTAGTTGGGATGAAAAGGTACTACGTGAACCTTTTGGTAAATTCAGGAACTAAGCTTATACAGATGCTTGTATTTATTTGAAGACTGCAGTTCTAATCCTTTTTTTTCACAGAGAGGGAACTCATACTTTTTTACTGCTTTTATTTTGTTTATCTGAATTTGTTTGGGGGTCTGGTCTTTGCCATTTGCTAGTTATCTCTGCAACAACTTCTCAAAATGCACATTTTCAGAGCAATTCTTACAAAGCTATTACATATTTGAATTGGTTGTGTCTACTTGATTTAGCACTGTGCAATTTATTTATGTATCTAAAAATTTATCCCAAGTTTCCATTTTTGATGATTAATTTGAGTTACTTTTCCATGTTGTCTGGTCATTGTGCTCAAGTGGAGATTGTTCTTGGAAACACCTGTTGGAATGCAGCATGTATGCAGGATCACCTTAAAGCAATGCATGCTGCCCAAAAACCTCAGAAATGTGATCTGTGTTACAATGCATCATATCTGACTAGAGGAAAATATGTAGCCTGCTTTAGTAAATCTAGCAGATATATGTTAAACATCAAAAGTGTCTGGGGACAGCATTTTATTTTGGACCACTCCATGGTTTATTCCCTACTTAATTGGAAATTCTATCTGTAAGTGATCTTGACGTGAGCCATGGGATACAATAGTTGTAAAAAAGTCATATATTATCTAGGGCAAACCAGCAGGAAGGCAGAATCCAATCTCTGCCTATATCTTTAGCTCCAAGTGAATTCCAAAAAACAGAGAACACCAAGAACCAAAAAGAAAAAAAAAAAAAAAAAGCCAGCCCAAATGAAAAATTCTGTGATTGGAAAAAAAGAGCATCTCTATGACTTAGCAGAGCTGACAGTCTGGAACTGTGAAAAGGGGCCTAAACTGTGTTTTGGTCCAGATTTTCTAGTCACAGGAGCCAGCAAAACACCCTCAGAAAATGCTTTTATTTTTTTACCTTAACATACCTGGTTTTAAAGCATTTCACATTTTAAATAATTATCTGTGAGCTCAGGATGAGCAGAGTAGTTGCAAAGCTGTACTACAGAAATGGGTAGAGTTCTTTATGCAACCAAAGAACAAAAAATGTGATCTTGCTTAATCATGCAGAGCACACACAGAAAAAGATTTTCTTCTCAGAGGCTGGTCTTCCTCTCCTCTAGTGGAAGGAGAGCAGAGCTTAACTGAGTCTGGAGTATCCAGGAAAAGCTGAAGGAGCATGAGCTCTGGATTGTCACTGCTTCCCTTGCAGTGAGTGTTGCTGCATCCCTGGCTGGGCTGAAGCCTGGTTGAACAGGCTGCTATCTGAGGTGCGATGAGGAATCCAGAACAGCATCAGGGAAGGGACATGAGGTGGAGCAGCTGCTGGGCCAAGAAAGAGAGGAAAGCTGCTGCTCCTCCTCTGGAGCCCGGGGCAGCAGAGCAGCACTGCTGCGTGACTCAGCCCTGCATGCCGAGCGAGCCACGGCTCCATGAGACTCCTTGGCTCCAAGTGCTTTCTGGGCAAAGTGCGTGAGCTCCTGACACAAAAGAAATAAACTCCGCTGCATCGTGTCTGCAGTCCGTGTCATCCTGGGAAACTCGTGCTCTGACCGTGCTGAAATCAGTCTCAGGGATAAATAAGTGAAGTGGGAGTGTCAGGAGTTCCTGCTTTCCTCTCTCACAGACAGCTTCTTCCTCTCAAGATGAGGTCAGAATCCACTCAGGCCAGTATATCACCAGAAGTGCTCGGGGAGGCAGGAGCTGGATGTACCATACATTACTACTCCCTGCTGGTCCAAGAGCAGAAGAGAATTAGCAGCAGATGTGCCAGGACAATTAGCAACAGATGCAGAGGCTAAAGCTCACAGAATGCAAACATTCCTCTATATTAGGGAAGATAAAAGGCTGGATTCTGGTCCTCTGGTGTAAGGTACTTGTGCATGAGATGCTGCTGGAGTTAACTATGGGCTGAGTTATCACTCCTGGAGGAGAGGCAGGCAGTGGGGAATTGTCAGTGCTCTGGTAGCATGGGAGAGGGCAGGTGTTTGTGTAGGGGCTCTGGGAAGATGCGGGGGTGATTTGGCACAGCATGCCAGGAGGAATCCTGCTCTCTGCCACCACTGAAAGCAGTGAATGACTTGTCTGCTTACAAAATACTGCTGTCCTGTGCTCCTGACAGATCATGGGCCTGTGGCCCAAGAGCTCTGGTCCCTAGTAGTCTGCAGTACTGCTCTCAGGCATGCTAGGTGCCAGGAGAGATGGTGGTGCTGCTTAAAGGCTTAAAGAGGTCTGCAAGCTGCAGGGAGGGGAGTCAGGGAGTCATTCCACCTGTGCCAGGCCCTATTCTCTTAGAGAACAGGGAACAAAAAAAACTGTGGGGAAATAAAAGATGTGTCACTGTATGGCTGTCCTCTGATTTGTGTGTTATTTTGCATTCAGATACCTGTTCGAAGACAGGCAGTGATGGAAAGCTGGGGAAATAAGTTTTCAGCTATTCCAAAACATTTTGGTGATAGATAGGGACTTTTGGAAAAACCCTAATAACACTATATTTTATTTTTACTTCAGTCCATGTTTTTATTTCTTCCCCTCTGGCCTTTTATAAATTTCAGAGTTACACAAACACTTCCTATGAATGCCCTTCTCTCTGCCTGTATGCAGGCCTTGCACATAAACAGAGAGAGTTTGAAATCTGGTTGTGGAAGCTCCACTTTAATTGGGCAATAACAGTCTCATCTTCAGGTTTATTCATTTGACATAGTAAAATAATTTTTATTTGTTAGTCATGGCAACTGTTTCCTATTTAAAAGATTTTCTACCTGTGTTTTACACCAGTGACATTCATGTGCTGTAGTTTTCATAATCAGAAAAGATAGGCTGTTAGTTTATATGGCATTTTTCAGGGTTCTCCTCTATAATAAATAAATATTGAATTGCCTCTGCATATTTGAATTCACCTTAATCTGTTTGAATTGTATTAGTCAAATTATTGTGTGATATTAATTAAGTAGTATGATTTCTATCCACTTTTTTTTCCCTAAATTTAAAACATTTGAAGGTGCAGAGGAAAGAAGAAAAGGTTTATTTCTTCTCTGACAAGGTTAAAGCCCAAGAGTAAGTCAGACAAAAACCCCCAAAAGCTCACACTGGATATGTTTATTGAAATATTCAAATAGAATTCATTCCCTCTATTGAGTGAAACTATGGTGGCATATGGGGAAGTAAGATATATTACAATAAAAGTGATATAAAACAGTTGAATTCAGAAATAGTGGCAGGAGATAATTTTAGTTCATTATGATTTAATTCAATTAAATGCAACACTGTTAACTGCAGACTAAGAAGTATTACTTGTGCCTGTGCAGGCACACACAAGCATTATTTATTCTCTGCCGCATCTCTCTTTGTAGAAGAAATTACACCAGTGAAAGGGGGGTGCTTGATGCTTTCATAGCACTGTAAAAGTCTCTATACCTCACAGACCTCAGTGGAAATTTGACCTGAGCAAGGAGAAACACTGAGGTAAGGTGTTGGAGAGCAGACCCCTCAAAACCCAAGAAGCTGTCTTTAGGTAGTATATGCTTTTTGAATGTTAAGTGTTGGTGCAGGCTTGTGCATTAATTTACCAGACAGGGCCTCAAATGAGGTTGGCACCAGCAGGGAAAAGTAACTGCTGGTTTTATTTCTTTTCTTCAGAAACAAAACAATCCATCAGAACAAACTGCTCAGTTTGAGCTGCCTGTGCCTTGTCTGTCCCAGGCAGTGCTCTGAGTCTCCTGAAAGGGAGCAGTAACTGATCCCCATCCTCCTCCTCCTCTGCTTACCTGAGCTGTTCCCTGCTCTGTACCTGAGCACAGCAGCTCAGACCCTCAGAGGCACACAGGCATCCAAGGTCTGTGGATTTCAATCTGAGCTACCTGACTAAATCCCCTTGTGCATCCATGCCTAAGGGCTGTGCTGGCCCTGCCCCAAATCCCAGCTCATGCTCAAGCCTAGGATGAGGCTAATGAAGGGCAGGTGCCAGAGAACTGAGCTCTCTCCCAGGGTTTCTGTGGGACAGTGAGCTGTGACAGAGAGTCTGTTCGTTGTGGCAATGGGAAAGGTTTAGCATGAGCCCAAAGGCACCTGCCTGAATGCTTGGTATGATGGTATAGAGTTACAGGCAGAGGCTTGGCTGGGATTTTTGTATGGATTCAACAGGAAGAAATTTCTTATTTGTCAGGTGTGTTTTATTTGACTGTGTAAGCTGAGATGTCCTACCTGGGTCAGGCACCTAGTGTTCATGGTTAAGGGCTCCCAACAGTCTTTACAACCTCAGACCTTGTAGCAGATGGGCGTATTATAAAGTCCTTGCTTATATTTTGTGTATTATAAAGTTCTTGCTTATATTTTGTGATTATGTGTTTCCATCATGGTGTGGTTTAAACACTCAGCTCCTGTAACTGTAAACAAAAGGATGTTTCTAGTTCCAAACAGTCAGTCTGAAGTCCAGGTCCAGGATAAAAGCTTACAGCAAATGAAGAATAACTGTGAACTAGAAACAAAGAAATAAAATTCTAATTGTGACAATGATTATCCTTACACCAGCTGCTTGACCACTTTTGGTTTATATGTAAGCTAGCAGAAGAGCATATACTGGTGAATTATTCTTAAGAAAAGAGTGAGCCTGAGAAGCAAGAGAGAAACTGAAAAGGGTGCTGTGGTACAGAGGTGATTTCATCTGCAAATGCTTTGGGATTGTTCGATATTGCAGGTGACTGTCTTTGATCACAGCCTTGTAACCATCACCTTTAATTTGCAGCACAGAGGTTACTATCTAGCACCCAGCTAGCCAAATGAAATGTATGGCTTGATTAAGGATCTCTTTTGTCAGTAATTTGTGCCTAATGTTTTTAGCTTTCCCACGGGCTGTTACAGAAAATGGTAAATCTGGTTTAAATGAAACCTGATACTGTTAATGGTTTAATAGCAGCTGCCACAGGGTTATGGCATTTTTCAACAGATGCTTCTGTTTCATTTTAAGCCTACACTAAGTCTTAGAATATATTTACATAATTAATATAAAGTACATGTACATAATAATGATAATATTTATAATTTTAAAATATTTCCTTAAATGACTTTGCTATTATCTAATCCCAATATAAAACTTGAAAAAGGAAGGCTTATTATTAGAAATAATGATTTATATCCACCTCTTCAGAAAATGTTGTAGAATGCAGCACAACTGTGAGCACTTGTCATCTCCTAACCTGGCAGTTATTGGTGTAGGCAAATCACTTGCTGCTTCAGAAAAAGAGACAAAAAGCTTGGCTGCACCTGAGTTATGCTTGTTCTCGTACCTATTGTTCAGTAAAAGAAGTGATGCTTGTATTCAAATATACACATCAAGAAAGAGCTGTGTCGAGTTGGGTACTTACATGCAGAAATATTTGAAGCACTAAAGATTTGTGGATGATTATTGGCTGCACAATGTTGTCTGATTGAGGAAATCCCTGCTAATTTAAGAAGACTTTGGAATTTTAGGCTGTTTATAGTGGGTGATTGGTTGGAATGGATTTCTTCTATTTGGAGGTCTTATTCTTGACTTCCAAGAAGTGCTGAGGATGTATCCTACAGGATATTCAGAGTGAGAGGGTGCTCCTGAGTATTGTGGCCTTCTGCAAGTCTGTTCACACTGAGGCGAGTAGAAAAGGCTCTTTGACTTGGCTGGAAGGCAAGGTAGAGTTGAGCAGGCAAGTGCACTAAGGCATTTGCTGCTGTGAACTGTGAGGACTTAAATGGGAACTATGAAACATGAAAAACATGCAAATAACAGAAAATGGTCTCCATTAAAGAAGCATCCAGGATTGTTTATTTAAGAGATTAGGCAGTCAGAGTTCTCTCAGGAGAATGTGCAGGAGCAGTGGTGAAGCAGATGTTTGGCTGTGTGAGGGGTGTGGCTGGTGTATTTGCTCCTCTTGTCCCCAGGGTGACCACCCCTCATAGCTGTTGGCCTGGGTATGATGGTAGTCACTTTCTGTGTTCTAGCCTTTGTGTGGATTTTGTTCTATTTGTCCTTTTGAATGTATTAGAATTGTTCAGCAGGACCTGGGTAAATGCCCACCTTAATTAAAGAAAACAGTTAAAAATGTGGCATAGGACCAGATTTCCTTTTCTTTTTGTTTACCTTTCTTTCTTCTGTACCCACCAAAATCTTACAGAGGGATTTTCATAAGTTCATTACTTCAGGGTGTTTCTTCACCACTGGATTTCAAGTCTTTGCCATGGGAACACAATTGCTTCAGGCCCCAAGGCATTGGAAACCCTCTTCCACACCTCCAAGCTGCTCAGAAGAACATCTATATCTATCTTATAAAAAGTGTAAACTGTGCTTGCCAGTTCTCTCTGAGAACTTTTTACCTCAAAATCCTTTTACACCCTACACTGAAGTTCACATACTTTTCACTAAGTGCTTTAATTTAAAGGAAGAAGGTTATTAAGCACCAACATAATTCCCACAACTGGGTGGAGAAGAGTTTGTGACTCAGTGAGGAGCAAGTTTGCAAGTGTTCTTTTTGGGGTGTTTGGATGAACTTTTCAAAGCTGCAGCAAGATGAATCCAGTGGTGAATCTCAGCAAGCCCTCACAGGGATACCTCAGATTTCCAAGCTGGTTAGTTACTCTGTCTTAAAGATTTCTAATGGCAATATTTTTCCACCACTGGTAAATAAAGACAGAAAATGAATCCTTTCTGAAAGTCAAGAGGAAAAAAAAAAAAAAAGAAATAATAAAATAAACACACAAGAAAAAGCACAGCATTCTTTGTAGGAGTGGAAAATTGTTCAAATATGTGATTTTTGGGAAGAGCTGCTAATTGGTTTAGCGTGCAAAATTGGAACAAAAGTATGAAGTTTCTAGAGCTTTATATGATAAAAGAAAGTCAGTTCTCTTGTGATGTTTTTGTAACAAATAAATAATTTTTTTTCCTCCTTTGCTAGGTTCTACCACATAGAAAAGCTGTGAAACCAGGCATGGTACTTCTCTTTGAACTCTTCCTTCTTCGTGGCACCTATACCTGGATTGATCGAGAAGTGGGATGGGGAGCTTTTCCCTTATATGATAACAATTTTAATGTTTTGGAGGGAAAATTTAAATGTCCCTTCCTTAGAGGCCATTACGACTCCAAAATTGACCGATTCAAAAAAATTGAAAATTTTATTTCTCAGGACTTGGATCATTGGTTATGCAATCTCTACTTTCAGGTTTGTATTTTTAAAAATTGTTTAATTTTCTCTATATTTTTCTTTTTGATTGTGAAATTGGATTGTGGCTCATCTCCTATTTACTGGGATGTCTGCTTCAATCAGTAAGCATGGGAAAGACATACATGGGAAAATTATATGGGAGAAAACTGTAGTAAATGGAGTACACAGGAGCAAGGACTTCCTAAAATTCTTTTAGCAGCATCTTGGGCTGCTAGGCTTCACAAACAGTGTACAACAAGCATATTTTGGCTTTGTGGAATTCCTAACTGCCTTTTTTCCCCTCCTCATCTTCATAGGTAATTAAACTACCACAGGATTCAGATAAGCAAAGAAAGTGTGGTGTGCATGTTCATCTGCCACCTGAACTTCCCACGTATTCAAGCACTGCTGAAAAGAATGGTGTCTCAGAAAAGGTTGTACAGTCTGGACCACAAGGTGATGGATTCAAACTTTGATGTTTGCATTCAGGTTTTCACTGGATCAACCATTTCAGTGCTGTCTAGTCATTATTGTTCTTGTTATGCTAGATTTTCTTCATTCGGATGTGCATCCAACATTCCATAGCGGGAATATTGTGATTCTTCTTATAAACCTGGTTTAACTTTGTTTTCAGGTATGAGCAGTTCAAACCAGCCTCACTGCTGAGGATGGAATGACCATGCTTGTCTGTGCTTAAGGCTGAATAATGCTTGGAATGTCACAGCAATAACAGTTCAGCTGTTTATGGCACCAAGCTTACAGGAAGAGAAAATAAAAAAATGTTTTTTTTGTGTACTTCTGGAAGAACTTTAGCACCTCCCTGGGCTACAACAAGGACTTCAGATTTGGCAGGGAGATAGTTCTGGCATCAGAAGCATGCCTTATGCTACTCCTCTGAAATTCTGTTAAGATTCAATCAAGTGATAACCCACAGGAAGGGCAATTATCATTTGCTTGTGTACAGCAGATTCTGCAGAAGCTTTCTTAAAATCTCTGAGTGTTCATTTTAGACTGATCCTCCTCAGCCTCTGTGAACAGTCTGATGTAGTTGCACTGCAGACATAACTGACCATATTGCAATGGACTCACAAATTGCTCCTCTACTGGTAGAAATTCAGTAATGAGAAAAATGACAGGACACTACTGTCATTCTTTTCTTTTTTCAGCATGTAGGGTCAGACAGACATGAACAAAAATAATTCATTTCTGCTATACAGATATTTCTATATTACCTCTTGTTTAATGAATTGAAGCCAATCCATAGACTGTAGTGTATGTGTGAATATTACATGCAGATCTGAAACAGAGAATTAGTTCTTCAGGGCAGAGGTTCCTTGGGCATTTGAGAATGGCAGTAGTGATGCACTGTAGGTGGCACAGGGGGAGAATGGAGAGGCTATGGAAAGGAAAGGAAGAGAACACATAAGCAATAATCATTTAGCATGGTAAATGGGCAGCTCAGGTTGGAAGCATAACTTGAAAAGGGTCCAGGAGAAGTATTTTTCAGACAGTTAGTGGTGATTTAAGAGATAAAATGAGGTTTGCCCTGAGATACTTTTAGGCTAAGCAGCAACTGCACTGTGATCAAAAGGCTTTTATATAACCACCCTGATAAGAGAAGCATGGAGGTGTAAACATGCACTATGCTGAGGATTAAGGTCTTTTTTGTTGTCATATATCTTCTACATATCTGCCAAATTGCTTTGAGATGCAGCACACCATGAATAGTGGATCCAAAAGGTAGAACTGCAGGCAACTCTTATCAGCAGTGAAGAATTATGGACAAACCCTTAATGGACCAAACTTGTTTGGTCCTACCATCAATCTTCACATGCATTTGGAAATGCACATAGAGGGTGCAGCTAAACAGGTCATGCCTTCTGGAAACACTTGGGAAAAAACTCATGATGCTTAGTTTGAAAAGTCAAGAAAGACATGCTTTTAAGAACAGAAAAAGAGCAGTAGTGTATGTCCTATTTTGCATGTAGACCTCTGAAATTTGCCAATAAGACAATCATGGAAGATCTGTAATTTTCCTGCCCAACAGATTTGCACAAACAAAATTTTTAGGAGTAATTTTTATATTGCTGGTATTTATTTATTTTTATTGGAGTGTTCTTTAAAGATATTATTAGCTGCCAATATCCCCCATGGGTTTGTTTTTTAATGTATCTATGCAGTGCTACAGTATGCTGTTTCTTCTGGTGATATGTTGCTAAGAGATTTAATAATGGGTAAACAAACACAACATGTGGTAATCCATTTCAAATTAAAAGTTTATTAAATGCTAGCTTGATGACTTTCTGGCTATTTACAATTAAAGGAACAAACCTTAGAGAACTGGAGATCACATGGTGAAAATCACAACTTCAATGTTTCCCACAGAAAAATGTGTTTATGATCTGTGGCAAGCTGTCCCACATTGATATGCCCTATAAATTGCAGTATTATATCTGTTAAACCACCAAAAACTGGGGTGGGGAGGGGAAGGCTCTGTTAGAGTGTCATTAAGGTTGAGACACAAACCAGAGGGAGCAAGAACAGTCTAAATGAAGACGGGTGCTCTGTAACTCACTCTACTGCAGTAGTCTAAATAGTGAGTGATCTTATATATCAATACCATATGTGGTACTGCAACATATAAGCAAAATAAAGCAGGTTAGGAGATGGTGTTTTGGCCTTCACTTCAAGTTTGTCTTGGTTTTATAAGTTTAAAACAGAACCTTCATATTATTTCCATTAACTCCAGGCTACATTATTCTTTCAAGCCACAGCTCCATGTAGGTAAAGCTCTTCCCTGCTGCACAGGCTCTCTGGTCCAGAGCACAGTGCAGGGAAATGCAACATAATGCCTCTCATTCTACCTCCTTTGGAGATCATGGATGCACATTATCAGATCTGGCTGTCTCTTAGTCCAAACTGTATCTTCTCTCCATTCTTTTGAAGTGGTGTTCTCAAAGAAGCTTCTACTTTTGCCACCACCCTTTCATTTTCTTAGGAAAATACTCTGCTCTTGATCTGCTGCCCCTTACAGGATCAACAGTGCCTGTTAGAGAATAAATGAAAATTTTGGAGTAGAATTAATCATCTACTGTTGTGTGAAAGGTGGTAACAGCTCTAATAGAAGAGATTAGGTAAGAAAGTTTGATGCAACTACCAGGAATGTTGCCTTGGTAGGCTTGGATCTAAGAAATAAGGGCTTCTAAAATTCTGAAAACTTTAAAACTGTGAGTCTCCATACAAACACTGAATATGCAAATTCATCAAGAAAACATTCTCACAGTGAAATCCAGCAAGACCCCTTTTGACTTTAGCATCCACAGGAAGAGGGGATTCACATGTGCAGAATGTCAGCATAGCAGTATTTTTTGGAATTGGCAGCCCTTTCATCCTCAAAAAAAGTGGATGGACAGCACTCATATATTAGTTCTACAGCTCAAACACTTTTAGGTCAGACACAGGCTCATTTGGAAAGTGTTGCACCACATTTATTGGGAACCTTTATCCAAATGCTTGCTTTTGCAGCTGTGGTGTTGATCTGACTTGACACACAAACACCAACTGTGCCCATCTGAACTTGTGATCAGATAAAACATGCAAGTGGAAAGCTTGGTATGGTTTTATCCACTGTAGTTTTTAGAACCAAAAGAAAACCTGTCTCATTCCAGTTGATTTATTCATACCAATTAAAGATTGGCCATTTTGAAGTCCTGAAGTTATGGTCAGCACTGTACCAGCAAATATAGATGTGCACTCAAGACATAAAAAGAGTGCTTCTAAGGTAGAAGCTGGAACAGTTGCTGAGGATTAGGATACTGGAACAGGAATTTTTAAATTTTTAGTGCTAACTTTTGTCTGTTTTTGGTGAACCTAAAGAGTCATGACCGATTGTGCATATTTTTTAAGCAGTAATTATCCCAGGCTTTGGAGTGTGAAATAAGAGAGGAGTTTTATTTAGCCTGACCATGCTGGGGAGAGGTGTTATCAGGCAAGATTCTGAGGGACAGTATTTAAAGGTAGCCAGACTAGTTTCGTCCCAGAAGCAGGATGATCTTGTAATAGAACTGCACAGTGTCACATTAGCATGAATGTACTGCTCCCAATGTCTGGGCTAGCAGAAATATTTGTTGCTGTTGCTTGGATAGGTAGATTTGTCACATAGAAAGACTTCTACTACCTCAGCAGTTTTTGGACTAAACACCTACATGCAGATTTCCTGATGCGAAAATTTTCTTTCCAGAAAATCTTCTTGTCCCTTATAACCCCCCTACTCTACTATGGGAGAAAAAAAAAAAAAAAAAAAAAAGAAAAAAAAAAAAGAAAAAGCAGCTGTTTGAGAATGGTTTTAAGGACACTTTGGTGGTTTTTTTTTTGTTTGTTTTTTTTTTTTTTTTTTTTTACAATGAACAAATATCTCATTTTTTCCTTGCACTGTAATTTTTCTTTCACCTCACAAGGTTTGCTGTCTAACAGCAGTGCATGTGGCTCCTATGCATCATGTGCCCTATGCATCAACCAGAAGAAAAATTAGAACCACTCAATTGTCTTTAGTTCTCAGACTATGACCTTATAACAGAAATAAATGTTATACAGAGAGATCATTTTCAGGGTACAGTTTTTTTTTCTGGTCACTGTACAATTTAGAGTATATTTTGGTCTGCCTTCCTTCTGTCTGTCTGTTAATAACAAGGTTGGTTTGTATCACTTGGCTTCAGCAGTCCTTGAAACTCGCCAGGGTTGTAAAGCTTTAAACAGTTGCACAGGTCTTTAATTGTAAATTAGTTTTGACAGGACTGCTAAGACAAAGGGCTGGCCCATCCCATGGTGATGCTATCCGACAGCCCCTTACTGCTCCTGCAGCAAGGAAACATGTGGAAGGAATTGTTCTTTTACATTTCACAGCTTGTCATTTCCTCTGCAGGGCAACCTCTGACCTCCCCAAAAGATCCTGACACCCATAAGGGAAGTATTCCCACTGCTGTAAAGGAAGTGGGAAAGCAGTTTAATGCCACGAGAGGAGGAGAAGCGTGTGCGTCAGAAGGAGCTGTGAGGAGAAGAGAAGAGCTTAAAATGCTTCCAGCAGGTTAGGACTTTTATTGCATTACTTAATTTACTGAAAGTTTGCAAGTAGCTCTGCCTGGCATGTGTGTAAATACCCCATTTGCCTTCCCCCTCACCCTGTGATATCATCTCGTCATTATTTCACTGGGCAAAGGAAGTGATGGAAGAGTTTAAATCAATTGTTAGGGATCAAAAGCAGCTCAGACAAAAAGGCACAGAAGCAGTGGACTCCCCTGCCTAAACTATATTCGTAGGCCAAATGTGTTAGTAATTACAAGGTGTGTGTGCAGTGCACTGACAACATTAGATTACGGCTGGTGTTTCCGTGACATTTTTACATCCTTTCATTTTATTTGGTCATTTATATCCATGGATCACAACATGTTGCTGTTAGGTGCTTGGGAAGTACTTTTTCTTCCTGCAGCACATTAATAGCAATATCCTTTGTTAATTGTGCTGAGCTAAATTACATAAAAGTGCCTGTCTGTATTTACTTCAGCTAACATTTTTTTCTGGGGCATGGAATGTCTTCGGAAGGCTTGCTAATGGCTGTGGTGGAGGGTATTTTTCCTTGATTTTGTTAATTTGTTTATTTGTTTTTTGTTGTTGTTGTTTTGGTTTTTTGCTAGTTTGTTTTTTGTTTTGTTTTTAAGTCCCAGGTAAATAGTATTTGTCTGAGAATTGAGTAATACAACCCCTAGGTCTTCTCCTTAGCACAAAGACCACCATGACTGACCATGGGGCAGGGATTTGAAGGTACCAAGGATATATCCATATCTACTCCCCCTTCACAGACCAGGCCAGTGTGTAGAGATGAAAGTGCAAATGGGAATAAATTAATCACACCTTTTGAAGGGAGAGGGTGACTTTCCTTCTGTACCAGGAAGCTGTAACAGGTCATGGTTAGACACTTCACTGTGAAATATTAGGTAAGAGAGAGCTGTCTGAGGTCTGACAGCTACCTCTTATCTGTGTAAACAGTAGCTTGTTGTCTTCTTCAAGTCTATGGGCTCCCTGAAATGATACAGTAGAATTTTGGATGAATGTCAGTTTGTAGCCAATGCCAATTTCCCTTTTACAGCAACTTGTGGAATGTCATTCAAAAATGATTTCTTTGGAGCCATCCTTCTCTGTTGACTAGGAAGGCTTGAACTATGCATCTACTGTTATAGGTGCATGTGCTGAATATCTTGTGTGAGGAGGGCACAAAAAGAGGTAGGAGCTAGGGTGGCATGCCAAGTCAGGATTTGTAAATGCTGAATATTAATACTGACTATCATAGATGTGTGAGCAGTAGAATACAGAGCTGGTGTCATTTCTTGTTTAAAGGGTGTCTGTGAAAAGATGTTAAAAAAAAAAGTAATAAAAATATTTCAATATTTCAAGTGTTCTCATTAACTGTCCTGTTAAGATCAACACCTAACATGTCTTTTCTGGATGTTGGTTCTTCTAAGAATATGAAGAGCCCTAGTTTAGAAAATTTGTTCAACTTCTACATTAGTAGAATCTGCTTTGAAATCTATTTTGTTTGTTTGCCCAACATTAGTTGTGCAAAGCAGCTTAAAATACTCAAAATAGTAAAAACATAAGTAATAACCTACATGAACAAAAGGGATTTAAAATAATGTTTAGTGGTGTTTGACTTTTTTTTTTTGTCTGCTTTATTTTTTTTCTCTGATTTCTCTTCCTTGCCAACATTTGGATGTTTTCACCTTTAGAGTGTCTCTCAAAACCCAATAATTAGTTGTGCAGGTAGACAGGTATTCCTTCTCCTCTCTTCCCATCATTAATGTTTGTCTAGACCTAAAACTAGCACACTGAGTTTTTATTCAAAATATTTATGTGGAGTCTGGCAGAGACCCAGTGGCAAACACAGCATTTTAGAACCCACATTTTCAGTTTAAGACATCCTCTTAAAAATACCCTGAAGTGATGCAGCTACAGAAGTGGCCTGATTTGGAGAGATACTGAATTACCACAACTATTATCAAAGCAAGGTTCAAGCAGCAATATTTTGCATCATCCTCATATCTGACTAGGTATATTTAAGAGATAATATTGAAATAAAAAAATAAATATGAGTTTATCTGAACTATAAGCAGATCTCCAAAATATCTATGAACTTTGAATTAGGTGAAAAAAACGTTTTTGCTTATCTTTATTCATGAAACACCATAAATTTTCCTTGATGAGATCAGTTTCTTATTCTGCATCTATTGCATATTGTTTTAATCAAAAACTTGTTTCAAAAGTCGCATCACTAAAGCACAGACTTTCTGTGATGGAACACTGTCAGTAATGTTACCACTAAACTCATTATCTGCACTCAGAAAGATGGAGAGAAAAAAACCCTTCATTTTGAAATCCCCAGATATTTTCTGCAGGTTGACATATAAACTAGGATTTATACTGTACCTCATGTTTAATTTGAAGCTTCAACAGTGCCTGAATTTTTTTCTCCACTAATGCTCATCCCAGCAGGTACCTTATCCCCAGCCTTTCTCTCATATGAAGCCTAATTTCTTTTTTCAAAGCCCCCAGTTATGCACATACCACAGGTAAAACCCCTGGAAACACATGAAATATTTCTCATAAATATTGTTAGTCAAACTGTTACAAGCAACTGGCATTCTGCTGTTTTTGGGTTTGGCAGAAGCTCTGTGATCCCTTCATCTCTCTTCTGTATCACCTTTCTAGGGCATACCCAGGATAAAGTTTTTACCTCTATTTTCAGATCTTCTGCCTCAGAAGGAATCTTTTGTTTGATGTCTGTCTTCTAAAACAAACTGAGTATTGAAAATAAGATTTTCAATATTGTCCATATTTAAGATTTCAAATTCAACACCCTTCCTGCATTTGTGGAGAAATGTTGGGAAGTGAATTGTGTCCTTTTGTGCCATCAAAAGACAGTTCTGCCAGAGTAAAGCTTCAGAATAACATCTAAGATGTTATTCTAAAATGGCATCAGGCTAACAAAGGGGCTTATTACAGTAGCAGCAGATAACACTCACAACTGTATCCAGAATTTATTAAGATGTTCCTTCCATATCAAAATACCAAACACAAAACCAACTTCATTCTAATTTTATCATTGCCTTTGGAGAGGAAGCTTTACATTTGTTAAAATGTGCTTATATAAGTGAAAAATAGTTTTGTTGAGACAATTGTATTTATGCTCACAAGTATTTTAGAAACAATTTTATGAAAACCAGTGAATCTTCGTTGTTATATTTCTTCTTGTACTGCAATGATGTTCTTTTCCTACTGAGGTGCTGTTTGCTTCCACATAAAATTTGTATGCAGATGCAAAAATAATTACCTAAACAACCCCCCCCACCAAAAAAAAGCAGTTCTCATTGTTAATTCCTCATAGGTGCCATTTTAAAGGAAGCAATGTGGTATTTTAAAATGAAGATTGCTTACATCTAATTTTTAAATACAGGTATGGCCCCAGAGGCAGAGCCTCATATGGCTGAACCTTCTTTCTCTGCTGGTCTTCTCCTTCTCTGAGCAGGACTGCATAAACTTGATTGAATTGATTTTTCCAGTTAGGATCAAATTCAGATCCTGCTTATGGTTTTGAAATCCACACAATCCAAACTCTTCAATTTTCCAACTCTTGCTATGTTATTTGATTTCCCATAGACAAGTGCATTCCTAGGTAGGAAGTCTAAATAGGATCTTCATCGTGGATTTCACCACTCTAAAAGTCTTTCTTGCTGACTTAAAGAGAGGTTGCAGCTATCAGAAGGGATTGCACTTTCCTTCTCTTCTTTGGCCCCATATAAATCAGAAGTAGTTCCTATTAAACTTGTATAAGTTAATTTCCTAGCTATGCTATTTCTTTTTGCCCCTGTTTAAAAAAAAAAATCTTTTAGACTCCCCATGCCCCCAATATATAAATGATAACTAAATATTTATTATTTCACAGTATCAGCCCTGTATGTGTTTAGGGTGAAGCTGAGCAAGGGGATGTACTTTAGATGTGTGCATCAGGTATATATGGTCCATCAGTTACCAGGAACACACTAAAAAGCTGGTCTGACATGAAATCTTCAACACACAGTGGGGTCCCCACTGTTCAGTGGTGTCACCCCAAACCTTGGTTTCCTTCTGCAGGTTCACTCCTGTTGCACCACAGTACTTTCTACAGAAGACATAACCAAAGATGATAACTTCCAGACTGAATGCAGAGGGTAAAAAATGATTAAGTTTTATTCTGCAAGGGTTAGGAAGCAGTAAGACACCCTATAAAGGGTGATTTTAAAGATCATGCTATTATGCTCTGCTATTGCCTTAAGAAGGCTGATATGGAGCAGGGTAACAGAGTAGGAGTAATGTTTTTGTTTCCAACCTCTTTCCATGGTATTTTAAGAGCTAAGGTCCCAGCAGAGCTCAGGGATTTTGTATGGATAACCCTTTCTTTGAATCCCATCAGGCATGACCTATGTGGCATCTATTGGCTGGACTTAATATGACCCAGAAATGACTGCTCTCAGCACTGTCAAGGTCTGCAAATGACCTTCATACCATCATGATTTCCCAAATCCAGACATTAGTATTGTCATGCCCATTCCACAATGGTGGGAAAAAATGCCACCCTATTTTTCCTGTTTGTCTTCTATGAATGTAGACATTTAAATTATTCTGCTGGACTTATTAATAGCTGATCACAGACTCATAACTTTGGATTAAGAATCTTATTGTCTTTTCCATGCTCTGGTGTAATCATATTTTCCTGCTTTTATGGATATGTTCCTTGACTTCCAAATAAACCTATTAACAGGGAATTTACATTTGCCACTGTGCCTTTGTCACAGCTATGATACCTGTCTTTGATCATTCTTTCTTGGTGCTGATTTCTCCTCCTCAAATTGTTCATTTTTATCATGAATGATATTATGTTCCCGTGTCAGGGAACAAAATGTATTTTGAGTCAATTTACTAAAATAGTCACTGCTAAGTGTTATATCTGGACAAAGTTGACACCTTTGACATTTTCTAAAATGGGAAAAATAACTGTATTTAAGGTATGATTTATGGGTACTCTATGTCAAAGGAATTTTTATGCTATTGCAGTTCCTGATACAGCAGTCCCAACTCCTTCAATGAACAAATTGCTGATAGTGCAGCTAATTAATGCTTTATTAGTTTTCTGTGGTCAATTATAAAAAGTTATAAAAAAGTAAAATGCAATTTAATAATAAAGAACTGTGTGGTTCTTGTTTCTCTCTCAGAACTGCTTTGTTTTTTGCATGTGGAAGAAACAATTTCTACACAGCTCAGTTTTATAAGACACATTCCCTCCCCCACACCCACTAAGCAGGAGCAACTCCTATGATTAAAAAGTAGACTGGAGTCTTTAAATGTCTTTCTGATTGCTGGCCTCTATTAAAAACTTCTTAAAATAATAGATAGGTTTAATTCCTCAAGCCAAAGAAAAATTGTATCATCTTAAGTATTTTCCATATTTATTATATTGATGAGATTTGGCTACCGAGAAAAAAAAAAAAAAGGAAGTAAAAATCTCTTGTATTGCAAGTTTTAAATGTACCAGGCTAAGGTTTACTTAATTAGAACCTCCAGGCAATAAAGGAGCCCTTTTTTAAATTCTGTGAATCTTAATATGCTAAATAATGCAAAGCTTCAACTCTTCAAGCATGAGACACACATCTGGCAGCTTAACATTTAAATTACAGAAAAAAAAACCACTTCAGTAGTAATTTTCATGAAGAAAAGAATGGGAAATGTATTACAAGTAAATTTAATTTCTTTTTAGATTTTTCATCCTGTCTAATTGCAGGCATTTCCCATCTCTTCTTTTATTTATTTATTTTCATACAGATTTTTTCTGTACTTTTTATTGATCTTTAATTTGAGCAGCTTCTTACTGTTGCAGCCATTGAAGAATTACATTGTGTTTTTACTTAGCAAAAATTGTTCAGAGAAATCTATGAGGAATTAAAGTAATGAGCTCACTGGTATAGAAAGAAAAGAGCATTCAGAGCCTTACAAATAAAATATAAAAAGAGCATGCCATGATTAAATAACAGACTTGAGTTCCTTCTCCCTCCCATTTCTTAAATGTAGAATATTATTGTTTTCTTTATTCTTTTTATTGTCCTTTTTTTTTTTTTTTTTCTTGCCAAGATAATTACTGCTTTATTCATTTGACTCCAAAAACATTGTTAAAGTATTCATCATTTCAGCAAGGCTGTTTGAAACACCATTTTTGTGTACTGGGGAAAAAAAAAAAGACAAAAAATTAAACAAAGAAAACCACAGGAACTGTCTTTACAAAGGTATACTTATATTTTAATGTGCATTTATGAGTCCATACATGCATCCCTTATACAGAATACATAGAGACAGTTTGAAGAGGTTATACTGCATGTGTGCACACGTGACATAGCCAGCAGCTGTATTTTTGTGCTGTTTTGCTGTTTTCTGTAGACCTCCTTTTTCTCCCTAGATGATGTAAATATCTGTAAATTCCTCATTCACCATGAATGCTCAACATATATACACCTGTACATGTGTGTGTATATATATGTAGAAAGTAAGAAACATATCCATAGGTGTGTGCACAGACACAGGGCTTAAAACTGTGGCATTGTATGTGCATGTGCTTTGCCTCAACCACTGTAACACCTCAGAGCAGATCCTTCCTGTGCTGTGATTTTAAATACACTTGACTGTCTTTTACTGTGCAGAACTTGAAATAACTTACAAAGAGTAAAAAATGGAAATACTTGTTAAGTGTGTTTTTGGCTTGTTCTGCTAGCTACAATGTGGGAGTACATTTTTTTTCATTCCACAGGTCACTGCTTTTCAGGAGCTTGAGGGACACGTGATTTCTTGTGTTTTCTAAGAAAAGTTTATTCAAGTATGTCATGTCCTTGTGCCTTGTTCTTGATCCACAAATATGCCCATACAAGAAAATTAATCTCTTTCTGCCTCCTCAAGAACACTTCCTGGGGCATTTAAAATACCCTCCCACCTCATTCTTCTTGTGTCTATTATTTCTTTTTTTCTACTTTTCACCCCATTTTTCATCTATGCAATTGTTATTTCCAATACCACAGCATCTGAAATCTTCTCTACATTATCATACACTTTCAGAATGAAGGAGAGAAATAACCACCTATTTATTACTCAGATGGAGGGGGAAAAATGATCAGCCTCGAGTTCCTTGTTGGGAAAGGGACCAAAGCCCAGCTGCTTCCTTCCAGAGATTTACCTTGTGCACAAATCTAAAAATAATTTATATTGTGAGATTTTTTTTGTTGGTTTTTTTTCCCCTTACAGAGGATTACCAAGATTGCCATGGCAATGATGACAAACACTGTGGCTCGTTTTGCCTGAAGGAAGACCAAGGAGGACATCTCAAGGTACTGGGCTTGATATGAGCATCACCATCTCCCTTAAAGCTCACAGAGAAGCTACTGGAGCTCCTACATGTGCCATTTGAGAATGATTTGTGGTCTTGCTTGCTCTGGTTGTTGTGTTTCTTTAATATATCCCTGTGAATTTTTTTATAGCCACAATAAGGCTTCACAAGTTCAGGTGTATTGCTGTCTCCTGTACAGCTAATCTCTCCAGCAGTGAAACTTCAAAGGAGGAGTAGGAAAGACCACCAAACAATCAAACAACAGAAGATTGATAAAGCTGCAGGATATTATTTCAGTAATATGTAAACAAGAGATAGGCTTTGTATGCATCCATAAGCTTCAAGCTCTCGTGTACTTTTGCAGAAGACCCTCAGAAAATTTAAGTATATATATTTGTATTATCTTTGCCAAGCACATCATTAACTGGTGGACAAATATGGTGTCCTCAGTGCAAGTTACCATGGAATTTTATCTGCAGCATGATAACACTTTCAGGGTGAGATGACTTTGTATTCTGAAAACTGTTTCTCCCTGCACTCTATTATTAATTAGGTATTATTATTAATTAGGTATTTTCCAATGGTAGTTGCAGTTTTTTCTCAGTAAGCATTGCCCCATTTCTATCCTGAAATCAGTATGGCTGCAGTGAATGAACTGCAAACATGAACATTCAAATTGATTGTTCTGGTAATTTGTCTCACCCTGTTCTAGATAAACTCTGGAACATTTTTAATGTTTTTAATTTCCCATAGGAAAAAGTCACCACAGTACTCAGAGTACCCAAAAACGTGCATAGTGTGGCACAAATACTCCATGGCTGGGGGTCATAATTGCAACTTTTAGCTTCAGTAGAGTGGTGATCTACACTTCTGAGCAGAACCAGATTGACCAATTGGATATTCCCTTGCTTTTCAATGCCTAAGCTTCCAAGTGATTTATTTCTTCAGGAGGATAACTTGAAGCAAACAGGGTATGATATAAATGTAGCTGCAGACTGAGGTGTGCATGAGTGTTTAGCCTTACATCTAGAGGAGGGATGGTTTAGGGACTGGTGGAGTGGGTGTAATGGGCAAAGCAGCCCAGCCCAACCCATGGGAGTGGCAGAGTGAAATTCATTTCCTACAATCCCATAATAGCACAGTGCCTTTGAACAAAATGCCATGGTCTTATAGGAACCTCAGTTGTGGGTGTCTCCCAAAGCCACATAAAAGTGACCTGGTTTCAGTGAGGTGTGTAAACCCATGGGTAATGCAGCCCTGTCTAGTCCCTTTGGTCTCACTGAAATGACTCACAAGCTTACAGTTATTGACATGTTTGAATAGATTCCTGAGATGAGCCTCTTACGAGAATCCTTCTGCACAAAAGAAAAGTGAGCATGGAAAATCTCCTTTCAGAAGTTGAGCCCCTCATTTTTAATGGGATGAGTGAATCCTGATGTTCAGAGAGAGCCTTGTTTTAGCATGTTCAAGATTTAGGCATTTGGCTGATTTATATAATTTGGGCTTAATTGTATCTCTGGATAGCATCTTCTAAAATAATTTTACCTAAAAATTTTATATAGGAAACAATGACAAATTAATGTGAAGAGCAGACTTAAAGAAAAAGACACAAGTTCATGTAGTGGTTTATTCTCCTCAGCAGTCCTTTTTCTTTCTGTAAACAGATTATTTTATTTTATTTTATTTTATTTTATTTTATTTTATTTTATTTTATTTTATTTTATTTTATTTTATTTTATTTTATTTTATTTTATTTTATTTTATTTTATTTTATTTTATTTTATTTTATTTTAATAGCAAAAGGAACGAGAAAGGTCTTTCAGTCTGACCTCAACTTTTTGGGGAATATAGATTTCTCTGCCTTGCTCTCCCTGCCCCCAAATTCATCTATGCTGAAGAGCAGCAAATGGTCTCTCACCAAGTGTATTCTGAGTCATGGGCATTGCCAACAATTCAGCTTTTGTCACAATGGGTGTGCAAACCACTGCATGTATTAAGATATTGAATGGTAGCAATAAAAGAGAGAATGCTCACAGCCAGTGATTTCTGAGAGAAGTAAAACATTTTCTGTGGTTGTAATGCCAGCCACATGCAGATGACTGAGTTTCTGCTTTTTGTGCCTCAGACAAGAGCAAACACAGTCTCAGAGAAATTAACTCATAATACTCTTTAACACCTTTGGGATTTGTCTCTTAAATAATGCCTTTACATCTACTTTGCACAGTAATAGTTTAATGGAGAAAATGTCAGTACAAACAAGGTACCTTGCACATACTACCAATTCTGAAAACTTGACTTCTGGGGTATAAAGTTGGGCAGTCCTGTGGCTGAAATTTGAAATGTGCATGGCATCTGTGTAACCCAAGATTCAGAATACAAATTCACCTTTTAAAGTAAAATGTTTTGCAGAGTAAAAACCAAACAAACAAAACAAAAAAACTCAAAAATAAAAAAGAAACCCACCAAACAAAAAAACAACTAAAAAAGCAAAAAACCAAAAGAACTGTGTAGCTTGCATAATTAGCAAAGTGTAAAGTGACATGGCTGCAACAATGCATCCATCTCCTTGTCCTGTCTGGACTTGTTCACTAAATGTTAGCAAACCCTTTGCTGAGTTTGGTATTGTGCCTGGGAAGGTATTAATAGATATTGTCATGGAAGCCACCTGCAGTTGTTTTTTTGTTAAATAATGACCTCATCATGGATCTTGGTGGAAGTGATGTTTGGCTCTCCATCCAGGGGCAAAAAATGCCAAACATCACAGGAATCTGGCAGTCAGTTCAGAGGTGATGCCAGTGCTGAATCAGACCCTGTGCATGCATGTTATTCCAGGGATGAGCACATATAAGGATCCTCTACTTTGTAGCTCAAGGAGTAGTTTAAATGAGCATAAGCTGGCACCAGCACTGAAAGATGTGATACTCTCCTCTCCTTTGTGCTGGCAACTGGGACAGGGTGGCCTGGATCAGAATGGGTCCAGCTGAGAGCTAACCCAGATAGAAAAGGAAAAAAAAGAGGAGCCAAACAGTACTAATCCAATTCCCAGGTCAGTTCCCTCCATATGGTTTACCATGGGCTTGCCCAGGTGTTTGCACTGACAGCGTGTGCTACGAAACACTGGAAAAAGCAAGAGGGTGGAGGAAGACTGGCTGACTGCTGGTGTCATCATGAGCTTGCTCCTCCTTGAGAGGGTTCATCACAGCCTTATAGAAGCATAAATCAATTCACAAAAAAAAATATTCTGTGTGCAGCTCCAGGCCCCAAGATTTTAGAAGGTTGAAAAAGGTCCTTGGGTGTGTCCAGAGGAGGTGAAAATAGGGGGCTTTTCAACCTTCTAAAATCGTCAGGAGTGGCTGAGGATTTGTCTAGCTGGAGAAAAGCAGGCTCAGAGGAATCTTCTTGTTCTCTACAGCTTCCTGGGGAGGGAAAGTGGAAAGGGAAGTGCTGAAATGCTCTCGCTTATATCCAGTGATAAGACACGTGTGAATGTTTCAAAGATGCACCAGGGGAGGTTCAGAGTGGACAGCAGGAAGCAATTCTTTACTGAGAAGGTGCCCAAAAGCTTGGAACAGGCTTCCTAGGAAGGGGGTTGATGCCCCCAGCCTGTCAGTGTTTAAGAGGTATTTGGACAGTGTCATTAACAGCATGCTTTAACTTTTGGTCAGCCCTGAATTGGGCCACAGATACTTGTTGTAGGTCCCTTCCAATTGAAATGGGCTAGTCCATTCAAAGTGTTTTGAATACATATCCCAGGCAGCTTTGCATACTGTTTGTTATAGAATGAAAACAGAGCTGGAATTCAAAACAGAGAGAGTGGCACCTCTTGCTTTGCTAGCTCTGTCCAGCTGATTACCTTAGGATTCTAACTTGTTTCTTATTTTCATTTAAAGGTCAGCTGGAATAACCCACCTGACCAATGTTACAAAGAAAAATCAGGTCCCAAGAACAATGCAAGCCAAGAAGAAGGGAAAACATCTGCAGAGAGCAATTTTTATTTGGAAGACTTGGAGAAATATACCTTTTCTGTGTGGTAAGTGATCTCAGAATCAAACAGTTTCACAGCTAGAAAGTTTGCCTTGCTGCATGGGTATTACAGAGGTATCTACCTTTAGATAAAAGTTATTGGGCTGAAAAAAACCCCTAGAACCCAAAAAATACAAAACCCATTGGATTTGCTTGGACTTCTTAGCATTGTTTATGAATGAAGTTGAATTAAAAAAACTGGAAGCACTTTTTGTCTGAGAATGCAATTTTGACATTTCTACATTGTTTTGAGAAGATGTGTCAGGGGAATAAAGGCAAAAAGATTTCCAGAATAATCTTTTCAGCATTTTAGGAGCAATGTACTACCTTTTTTGGATGTTACTTTAAATACTATTACTGTTGTCTGTTATAAAATTTACATATGGGGAATGACTTAAAATGAATAGAAAAAGTGAAATTAAACAGGCTACATCAAAATGAAATCTTTTCATTTACTTATAATTATATTTCCTGGAATTTCATCTTTTAGGTAATTGCCAAAGTTGGACAGTTATTTGTAATTAGTAAAAAACAATGAAGATCCAATCCTTTACTAAATGAAATTATCTGATAATCTTTTGTATAGCTCCCTACTGTGCTTTGAATATTCAAAACCCAGCTGTAATGTACATTTCTGGAACCCATGATCTTCTTAAAATCAGCCCCTAGAGTTTCAAATAAAGCATCTAGAAAACAATTCTAATAGGTTGTATATCTGTGAAAATTTATTTTTAAATGACTTCCCTATCAAAACAGGAGACAGGATTATCTCACAGGCAAGCCAAGCAGCTTTTGACATCTCTAGTGCTGCCTATGCCCTGCTCTCATTTGCCTTGGTGCCTTTAAAATTGGCAGGAAGTCAGGTAAAGACCTTACAGACACAAAGTGCATTTTCACTGTGGTAATCTGAACTCAGCCCTAGAGGTGATTAACCCTGAGTACTAGAGAAGGCAGAAATCAGGTGGAAGAATAACACACACTCTTATAATTAAGCTTTCATAACTCTACTGGATTAATTATGGTTATTTTGAACAATTAAGGACTCCCCCATCCTGGCCATAATATAAGAATAGATTTTAGAGTAGCAGTGCTCATCCAAATATCCTTGCCAGCTCCCACTGTTTCATTTCACCTACCTCAATTTTCAAATTAAATTAACCAAATTATCATCAATTATCTGTCTCAAGGTGCTTGCTTTTCTGTAGTGGTGAACTTACTTCACTTTCTCTCTTCCGTGCCTTGCAGAGTTTACAGTGATAGAATTAATATTTAATTGTATGTGCCCCATCCCTGGAAGCCTGCAAGGCCAGGTTGGATGGAGCCCTGGACCACCTGGTCTGGTGGAAGATGTCCCTGCCCATGTCAGAGGGTTTGGAACCAGATGGCTTTTGGGGTCCCTCCTAACCCAAACCATTCTGTGGTTTTGTCCATCTTTAAATTCAGCAGCCTTGATCCTTTATTCTTCTCAAAGTTGCTCAGGTTAAAAGTGTTGGGAAAGGGGCTCCACCCTTGTCAGCCTGGCCCCAGGCTTTGAACTCCATGGCCTACTCTTGGTCAGGTAAGGTATTACACATAGCATGCCACGTAAAGAATGTGTAATGCTACAATATAATAATGTATTAATGATCAATTTTTAAAATATAAAGTTAATTCAGGTAATTTACTTGTGAATCTGATACCTTGTGAGTTGTTAATTTCATTTGTTACTATACCAGCATGATTTTTCAATTTTTACTCACTTCTGTCTGTCTCCTCCTTTCCTTCTCTCCTACTTTCTCCATCAAAGGCCATCAACTCCTCTTTGTCTGTTTCCAGACCTTCCTCTCTACTACAATTGCTACCTTTTAAAAAATGCAATGCAAGATAATTAGCAACTACAAAAATTTTTAATAGCACTGTAGATCTGGGGGCAGCTTAGATCTCCATAAACTTCAGAGTTTTAGATGCGCCAAGATGCAATCTGAGCAATTTCCTTGATCTTTTATTGCAGCTGGTAAATCATTTATTGGGCTAGGTTATTTTACAAAATCCTCTTTAAAAACAAAATCCCATAAAATATATTTATCATAAAGTACTGCACAACCAACAGTCTTCAAAGTTGTGCATACCCTGTGTTAATTAAAAGCCAGTGTTGTACAGTGACAAGTTAAAAGTATCCCTGTCTCATTCTCTCTCTTCCCCCCCACTCCCTGCCTCTCCCCATGACTTTTTTCTCTCTTCTTTTCATTCTCTCATATTCTCTTCTCTTTTAAGGCTTGCCAAAGGGGAGATTGGCGAGTACAAACAAGATACTCTTTTGTGATCACAAATATTTTTCTGATAATTTTTTTTTTTGGTTTTGCTTCCATTGCTATAGCATGCTTGTCCTTTCCCATTCATATTAATCTGACAGTGGTGTCTCACATCCGTAGGCCATAGTCAAACCTCCTTACAGTGGGCATTATACACACATGCAATAAAAAGATCATTTTGGCTGCAGAAGCCCACAGGCTTCAGCTTGGATCTGGCAGCCTGCACGAGTGCCTTTCCCACTGTGCAGCTTTGCTCAGAGCAGCAGGCTTTGCTTGGGTCCAGAGAGCTGAGGGTGAGAGGGGTGAGTCCAGAAGGTGAGGTGAGAGTGAAGAGGGTAAATTTGGTCTCAAATTGCAGGGTCATCCACGCTGCTGAGGTGGTCAGCTGCAGTCAGAGCCTGGTAGATTCTCACTGGGTGTTTGCTGACCATCCTGGAGAGGCCACCCCAGGAACTTTGCCTTGCACCACAGCATTGCTGAACCCCCCTTCTCTGAGATTTGTGTTCCTGGAGCTAAAAGCCTGTGTAATCTGCAGCAGATTTTGCATCAGTATTGTTAGTGACTATTGTCTGAATAATGGGGGGGAGAGCTGTAACCTTGAGAGAAAAGGAAGAAAGTTTGGAGGAATTTTGACCTTGCAACCCAAAACTTGCTGTCAGAAGCTCTCTAGCTCTCTTCTTCAGTTGTTTGAAACAAGCAAATTTGAGGAAAAAATGCTCTTCATGACTATTTGTCACTATAAAGCCAGATTTCCTGAACATGTATAAAAAACCAGATGTGACAATAATTTCAACACTTCAGTGCTTTAACATTGTTTTTTATGCGTGGTTCAAGAGGACATGTGAAAAAGAGCCCAATTTCAAAAATCTTCATTTGTCTTAATAAAAAAAAAATATAATGACATGTACACTTTCTGTGACTTTATGAATCTTCAGGCTTTAAATTTAAATATAAAAAACAGCAGTTTCAATTGCCAACAACATATCATCAAACACAGCTCTCAAGGGTTAATATTGCACACTAATATAAAAGTAACGATCATCCTTTGTCTCCACGCAATTAGCTTTTTAACAACGTGCCTGTAGCTCCTGCCCAGGCTAAATGCTGCTTTGAAATATTTTCTCCTCAGCTCCAAATGTGTTAAGCTGACTCTGGCCAGCTTCAATAAAACCAATTAATTGTAGGGCACTGCCTTTTGTGGGGGAGCACCCAGTGCCCCACGCAGCAGTGTTGCCCACGGTGGCTGGGTTGCAGGCTGGTCAGGGCAGCACCAGTGCAGGACCAGACAGCATCCTGATGCAGGAGACAAGCTGGCAAATGCTGTCTGGAGTCATATTCTTGCATTTCTGGAATCCAGGCCATGGATTTGGTTCTCACTTGCACCAGTCAGGAGCAGATGCTCAAGAGAGGCAGCGAGGGAATGGTGTGGATGAAATAGACTCTTGGCAGCATGTGACAGCCTGGGTAGGGTGAAGACCCCTTTACAAGCCTCTCTCTGCACCTGTAGACTTTATGAATTTTATTAATATTTTTTTTACAAGTTCAGGAGGATACTGAGGGGCAGGAAGAGTTAACCATAAAGAGCACAATACAGTAAACTTGTTTTTTATATAAAGACAATAAAATTTCCCTTTATAATACACATGTGATTTGACATTGAAATAAATGCAGATGCTTCTTTGCTTGGTGTATTCCCTGTTGTGCTTTCTAAAACACCTTCACATATGGTTTGCCTCATTCCTGTGAAACTGCTTGTTGTTTATGTCATGCAAACAGAGCAGATTGAATTTATACCAAGGTAGGAGGGTGATGAATCTTATGTTGAGGAAAATCCTTGCCTGAGTGTTTTGAATTTGTTCAAAATTAGCATTGCCTGTTAAAAATTGTCATGGATTGTCCCTTGAGCTTTTCTAAACATTTCATTAAAAAAAAAATAGAAATCAGTGACTGCCTATAAATGCAACCTTTTATTCAAATATGTAACATTTACCTAGAATCAAAGGTCAAATTTTACCAGTTTTTTATAGCTGTCCTAGTAGGATCTGTTTCATCACTATATATAAAATACTGCCATTAAGAGCAGACATTCACGTTCCTTTGTGAAAAGCAGAATAGCCCTTTATTGCTTGCTTTAAAAAGTGCTAATATTTTAAAAAATTCTCAGTAACTTCTGATAGTCCACCCAAACCCTGTTTCATTGTTTCTAACTCCATTTTGAAAGGTAATTAAAGCCAGGCCAAACTTGAACTCTTAGGAGAAATCAGAAGTCACACTGTTTTCTCTGATTGCTTTCAAATCTTTCATATGTTGTTCTTAAAAATGCTTAGGCTTTAGTTATGTGACCACAATTCCCTGGTTCTGAAGTCTTTGTGGGACTTTTTTTTTTTGCAGGCAAGTCTCAGCAGGACACAGGGCATGTTTATGTTTGTTTTGGTTTTTTAACATATTCAGGTATTAGATGGTGTTTACTTTGGTGCATGTTGTCAAATCCTTGAGGATTGAATTTTTACATCAGACCAGTACATATTTCTATGGAATTTTTCCTTCAGTTTTATTCTCATGGGAGATTTTTCTGCTACAGAAAAAAATTACCTTTTGGAAAATTATTCTATGGAGAAATCATTTAATATGAAAATGGCATCTTTCCTATGTACTCTAATTTTTCTGGAGCTCTCAGTTTCTTCTTTTATTATATAATTTAATTCATATTTGGGCAAATTCCAATGAACTGCACACATTCAGAGATTTTATTTTCTCTCTTGTGCAGTGAAAGAATTATTTCACTGTTCTGGCGCATTGTAAAATTTTGCCAGTGAAAATTGAATGAGAAATAAAATGTTTTGAAAAAAAATTGAAATCAACAAAAAGCATTATTTCAAAATCAATCTAAACTGCTGGGGGAAAAAATAGTAAACAAACTTTTAAGGATTGAAAATACATGAAACATGAGTCTTTGCTAAGAACTGTTTTCTCTGGGAGTGTTTTGCAAAGCCCTCCAATATGCATGCACATTCTAATTTTGCCAGGATTTGATATTGTTATGGTGATGTGAAACATGTACCCTTGTCTATGGACTTCAGGGCAATTATACTTAATGATGATTTTATTTATTTGTTCAGGATGATGGAAAGGGTTGGCAGCCAATGCTCTTCCTCCTGCAGGTTCCAGAGCTGCAGAACTCCAGAGCTGGCCTCTAGCAATAGAGAAGAGAAATGAGTGATACAAAGAATTAGTTGAGAGTGTCATTTGAGAGTTGTCAGTGGCTGATCAGTCACAATTACTACGGAGATGTTCGTCTGTTTGGTTGGTGTTTTTGTTTTTGTTTTTTTTCTTTTCTCTTGGCTTTAATGTTCTTGAGGAGAAAGGTGTAGTGAGCTTAGTCATGGAGCAACTTCAGTACAGATCCAAAGTTTTCCTAGAGATCTTGTCAAGAGAATTGTGTGGTTGACATCTGATTATGAGTAATGGAGCTGAAAGAGCAGGACAAATGGTCACCAGTGCTGGAGCAGTTCACAGTTTGACCTAGACCTCTCCAGGATTGTGTGTTTATAATTCCTCACCAAAATGCTCTTTCTGCTCTCTTCCTCCATCTTAGAGAATTCTTATCTGGTAAAAGTGAAAGAATATGGTTCAAATTTGGCAATAATCGAGGCAAAACTGGGTGTGACTACCGTGCAGCTCTTTGACAATAAATTGCTAATTTCTCTTCTTAAATATGGGGAATGTTGAGTCTCCAGTTACCGAGAAATGTGTGCTCACAAAGTTGTTGGAGCCTTTGCTATGAGTGCAGACAAAATATCTTCAAGACAGCACTACCAGCTTTTCTCCCTCCCAGGCATTTCACACGATTCAGCTTGGCTTCCTGCTCAGCACAAAAGCACTTTCTGACTTAGCTGAATTGCCCTTTGGTTTGTTCAGACTCATAGGAGAGTAGAAGACTTGGGAAACTGGCTGTGAAACGTGGAGTTAAGAGAGATGTGGTTGTTGTTTGTCATTTAATAAACATTTTGTTTTCATGAGCTAGAAAAGATGACATTACTGATGACTAGTGGAGAAAAGCAAAGCTATAAGTGTGCCATACATGGTCATCTCTAATGAATAGAATGAATAAAAATAATAAGTGCATTACATAGCTAACTGTCACATCTTCAGGGCACTACAGTAAATAAGTGGGAGTTATACATGTGCATTAGTAGCAAAATGGGTACCACACTTTGGATCCTATTGAGTACAGTGTGGAGAGAAAAATATGATAGATTGCTGCTTTTTATCTGTCACTGCTGTGGCACAGAAGCATAGACCATATGTATGTAAAATGACTTTGTTATTTCAGTAAATTCTCTAACTCTTTCTGTGTAGCCTGTAGCAAAATGAATAAGTAGCTGAAGATCCTGGTGGGATAGTTCTGATTTTATCAGAATAAAATACCTCTGCAGAGGCATAATTATTATTAAATATACAGTGATGTGTGACAAAACAGCCAGGGAAGTTAGCAGGGTCTCTGCTTTTACAGGTTTTCAGTACAAACTGAGATGCTTCACAAAGGGTGGGAGCAAGAAGCTGTGATGGTGAAGCTGAAAAGAGCAGGAAAGTTTGGGCAAATGTGGGCCTTGTTAACTGTGGCTCTTGTTTCCTGTTTCAGAGATGATGACAGTCAAAATGCTCCTCCTCAATCACCTAGCAGAACCAATATTTCTTGCCTTCTGTTTTGTCATTCTGTAGGTGGAAGACAAAGTCAGATTTGGGCAGGGTGGAGATGAGGATGGTGAATAGGAGAGAACAGAGAGGAACTGCCATTTGCCTGGCCTTGGATCTGAATCAATTCAAACCAAACTGTCAGGTTTGGGAGTCTGGTTACAAAATTCTGAATAAAATGCAGTCTGTCTGCCCTTTGATTTAAGAGGAAGTCCAGCCAGTGAGGAATTTACAGTCATCATCTTTAATTCTTATGATGGTGTGAATCACTGTCTTGAGCTTAGTTTTTAAACAACTCAGTAACCCTCCAGTGTACTTTGTCTTCACAAGATTTTCAGCCTGGCACCTAAATCTATCCCAGTTTTTGGTTTAAGTATCTGCTGAATGCTAATGACTGAAAACACACCGGACTGTTTAGTGGAATTAACCGTGGTGGAACTCCTGGTTCAGCTATTCTTCCTTGCAGCTGTACTGAAGGCTACGTCTCTCTCACAATGTGAAGAGATGCTCTTCCTGGCTGTTAACTCTCCAGTTTAAACCACTGCAGGGGAAGAGAGCTGAGGATGGAAAAAAAAATCCCATTCCTTCATCAGTCCCATTACTTGGAAATAGAGGGCAAGCTATTTTACAGAGCTTTTAACTAACTACTAATGTAATTTGTTCTGCATTGTTTGCCCATTAATCCAAAAATTACTTTTCCCTTTGAAGCTTGCTTTATGTAGAGGAAACAATGCCACCCTTAACTATTATGTGTATCATTTTATGCAGGATAACTCTTTTTATTTGCTTTCCATTTGGTTAAATACAGGGACCTTTGAGCATCTTTGGTTGCTTGGTAAGTTATAATATTTCAAAGTTGGAATAATTTCCATTTCAAAACATTGTATCATGATTCTCATCTTCTAAAAGACACTTGGATCTATGTTCATACCACAAGTATTCAATTTAGCCTTAGATGTGCCAGGAATTTTGAGGAATGAAAGAATTCTCTTGACTCTTGGAATATGCCTTTCTTTCTCTGGTTTAAAATACATACATCTGATGTAGAGTTTGACCTACAAAATGTCAGAAGGTGAAAGATATGTATTCAGTCTGGTTTATCACACATTTCACTGTCCTGCACAGTGCATCTGGAGAAATTCTTCCTGATCTGCACGTGCCTTATATACATAAGCACATACAAAGACTTTCCAGTTTTCCTTGAGATAGTTATTAGTACCAGCATCTCCACAGTAGGAGTGTCTTTCTTATGTCTCGAATTTCAGAAAAAAACCTGATATGGTAAATGAAAGGTTTTAAATCCATAATGCTTATTTTTCCCCCTGAAGATTAACACTGAATAAACACTGGATTTCCAGATTTGAGGCCCCGAAAGAAAGTCAGCCACTGATCCTAAAAATTAAATTGTCTTCTAGTGGCTTTAGATGGAAATATGCTTCCTTGGTATTTTTAATCAGTCCCTGATTATAGCAGGACTGTCCAAACAGTGGCCCAAGGAGTGACTACACCCAGCATCTCAGTGCCTTCCAGCAATTCCTTTTGATTGTGTATCCCCAAAAGCTTAGTGCCAGCTGTGTGGCAGTCACAGAGATGTGACTCTGCAGTGTACTGTCACCGATCTGTGGAGCCATGGGAGATTAAAAAGCCTACTCTAGTTCATTTGTAAATTGGCTATTATTTTTAGTTAGTTCCCCAGGTGAAGGCATCCATGCTATGCTAATCAGTCTGAATTAATTCTAGGAGACAGTTTGCAAAGCCGCTGGTGTCCCAGTGGTAGGCTCTCTCCTGTGTATTAGTGTGGAAACGTGTTACATTAAAAGCTCTGTTTGTTAGACAATCCTGTTTCTCTGAAACACTGAGTCTGTTTAACCTACTGTGCTAGTTATTTTCCTGAAGATTTTCAGACCTGCATTTTTCTAATAAAAATTAAGAGAAAAGATGAGTGGCTAGCAAATTCAATGAGATATGACAATGTGAGAAATTCTGAACTATGAAATCAAGTGACAAGAGAAGTAATATTTTAAGCCTGGCCCACACAAAACTGTGGCCATGTGGAATTTTCCCATTTGCCTCCACTGGGCTTTGGATCAGGCCCTGGAGATACCAACAATATTTCAAGGGTTTATGATCACTGCTAACTTTGGAAGCAGTGCCAGGCTTCAAGAATAGGAACTGCATTCCACATGCAGCAGGAATAGCCTTTTCCCTACTTTGAGTAATGTTACAGGAACAATAAAAAATTCTTGCTACTGGGAATGCCAGGCTCTGTGGGACTTGGATGGGACCTGACATTTATACAGTTCATCACTACTGTAGATCAAGGAATGCTACTTTTAGCAAAGAATGCATAATCATTCTTTTTTGTTAACCTTTGCTTCAGTGCATTCATGACAAGATTGTATGGGTATGTAGCTGTGTTTTAACAGTTTTTTAATTTCAGTTGTTGCTTGAAGCACTACTCTGGAAATTAGACACTTTTAGTAGTTCAATTATTGTTGATTTATTCATCCCTCTTGTAGATACAGTGAATGTAGTTACTATAGTAAGGTTATCTAGTTCTGAATGCCAAATGCCAAGTTTCAGAGCTTACATCTTGGCAACTGCAAGACTTATTGGCTTGGAATTTGTCATGCCAGAAGTACTGCCTTGTAGCATTTATTTCACAGATTTTCATTAAATGGGGGAAGACAAGAGAGAATAGTGCTACTGGTGACATGATGCATCAAACTGTTTACTAACATTACAGGGAATCAGTTCAAAATAACCTAACTCCAGGCTTCATTCTGCCATTTTCCTAGACTTCAATGAAAGAATAACAACAACACACTAAATATAAAACATGTAAAAGTGCTAATTGGGAAAAATGTTTTATTTAATATTACCCTCTTGGAAAAAATCAGAACGTGTAGAATATCAAAATAATCTAAAAATACTGTACAGTGTTTTGAACTTTCATTAACTTTGTTGTAATTTCTCTTTTGGGGGCAACGAGTCAGCAGAAACTTGCTTAAATTCCCCCCCCTTTAGCATCTGCTCTGATTCTGCTGCTAGACATCAAATGCTTCAGGAGCACAGAGGGGCAGATCCTCAGCTGAGGTAAGCTAAAGTGCCATTTCCAGTGAAGTGATAGCAGTTTGCTTTGACTGAAGCATAAACTTTCATAAATAACCTGCTGTAACACTTTCCATCACCCTGTAGACTGTCTGCATGTGAAATATAATGCACCTAATGGCATTTAAATTAGCTATCATTGGAGGCATCTGTCAGGCTATAATCTTCCCCAGTCATTTGTAAGGCCCTCCATCTACCACTTACCCTCCCTCCACTTTCAGTGGCATCTCTTCTGCTGTTACCCTACTAAAACAGGCATCAGCTCTCACCTCCCCTTGCCAGTTCTTCCATGTGCAGCATTAACCCATGACTTTTACTCAGAGATAACTCCTCAGGAAATCTGTGAAGTTTTTCCTCTAAACCCATCCTCCCCAAAAAGGCAGGTACAAATCATTAACATCTAGCTCTGTTTGGAGTGGTGAAAATCTGAATTTGCTGAGACCAACATGCTGCTGTACAAAACCAGCCCCCATACACAGCTTTCTGCTTAGGTTTGTGTTTAATCCTCCACTGTGCAGCTTCAGTGCAGCTTCAGTGCTACAGTTCAGTTCTCTGAAGCATGACTTGACAATTTTATTAGTTCGACCAGTGCCTTAGATGCTTACAGAATAACAAAACAAGGAATTTGGATTCACCATTTAGCAGCCACAGAACTTCAGCTGAAGGTCAGTGTTATTGCACAGATCTGATTCTAATAGCTCAGACAAAATCTGCAGTAGGTGTCTGAGTATAGCTGATACAGTCTAATACGGTGATCCATAATCAGCTGATAAATAGCATTATGTACCATAGCTCTTATTTCTGTTTCACTGGCTGTCATCAACTAAAGATTCTGCCTTTGTTTAGGATTAAAATAAAAAATCACAAACCTTTCTTTAATCATTAACTCAAAGCTTCTCCCAAAATGAACTAATCAAAACTTTCAACTGGAAAAAGTACCATGAACTTTACTTCCACTGTGATTTTATTTCCTCAGGGGTTGAGGACAGTATTTTGCACTCTATATGGAGATTTTGCACTGAAGCTTTCTTTATATTTTATTCACCAAAATTTTAAAATTTCAACTTCCCTTTTTTCACTGGGACTGCTTTTTTCTCTGGATTAAAATAAGTTTATTTGTTTGTTTGTTTGTTTGTTTTTAGGAAACACAAAACTTAAAAATATAAGATAGTAATATTCTTTTAATCCATATTTGCATTTCTTATTGTCTTTGAATCTCTGACCCATTTAATAACTCTCTCTTATTTACCTGCCTAATTTGTGTGTATGAAATATTTTTGGTTTCAGTGCTGTCCCCTTTCCTTGTTACTGGTTCACAGGTTTTCTCAGGCAGTTGGAAAACACATGCTGTTGCAGGATACTTTCTAATCCATGTTTGCCACTAACTGAATTATACATGGGTGGCATAGCACATATTCAGTCTTTCATCCTTATCAGTTGCTTCATCATTACTTTCAATCTTCAGTGAAAAATGTGACTAACATGTTGTGTGGTATAAATAGACACTGCAGTTTGAGATCATTTATGCATGGTTTGAATTTTGATGAAATTTTATACTGCCCCCTGGGCTAAACACTTAACCTAAGTGATTGTCCCAATAATTTTGTTGAATCAAACCTCTTCAGATGGAAGTTTTACCTTTCATTATCTTCTAAACTGTTTACTATAAAGCTTTCCAGGAGTGTTAGAAAGCAAATAAAAAGGGACACAGTTGCTGTTTATCAGTGATTTCTGTGAATCATTATCTTGTCATTGTAAATGAATGGAAATAGGAAAATAAAATACTTCAACTCAAAAGACTTTTTTTAGGTGATCCCAGGTCATCCTCAATATTTTTTTTACACCTAGAAAATTGAGTGTTGTACAAAGTGTGAAAGCATAAATGTAGATTTATATATTTATAAGTATTTGTGTATAAATATATTTGCTTTTGGCACTGGTAAATGTGCCAATTTATGTGATTCTTTATTTTAATTTCTTTGGTTTCTACTTAGAAACTTCTAGTCCCCACAGTTTCATGATCTTTGCATATTTATTTATTTGCTATTAAAATTACTCACCAATATTTCTGTTATTTTTAAAAATGTTGCTCTCGCTCTATATTTGAGATAATTTTTATTTCAATGACAAACATTCTCTCCGTGTAGCTTTATTGGTTTGGATGTTTAAAAGTCTGGAATTAATTTTTATAAGCTGAAAGCAATCATCCAACACTGACACTTAAAGTATTACAATAATGCAGAAAATTGTCATTGACTCAGTTAAGATGTTCCTATTTCTTACAAGAGCCAATTACAATGCAGTGTTCTTATTTTTCAACCAGAAAAGGGTCTTCTTTGGTTTTCATCTGAGTATTTTGTAGAGGTTTTCACTGTTTATAAGCATCACGAGTTGTTGTTCAACCACTTCCTTCCTTCCCTTAGCCAGTCTTAGCATTTCTAATTTGCTAATGAAATTTAGGCATTTCTCCACTCCCTAGAAAACAATATCTTTTAAAAAAACTGAAACAGGCAGTCCAGAAGAATTAAGTGTCTTAGTTCAGACGAGCTGTCCCTGGGTTGCTTGCCCACTGTGACAGAGGCAGGTCCTGTGACACCCTCTGTGGCCCCTGTCTCCTGATCCCCTTGGCCAGGGTGGGACATGAGGGGGTCTCCTACCCTCCCCATCCTCCTGGGTTTCTTTGGAGGAGCACTGGGTGCAGCTGGAGAGGGTGGAGGGGATGTCACTCAGGTCTGGTCTCCCCCTTCTCCTTGGAATCCCTGCTCCTGAGGCAGGGTGTGTGCATGTCCATGTCCATGGGGTCTGTCAGCCCTTGAGTTGCACCTTGGTACATTGGATCTGCTGTACCCAAATGAGGGGATCTGGCAAGAGTGCCTCACACAGCATGTGGGCTTGTGCAGATGAACAGCTGCTTACTGATTCTGCTGGGGGGAAAAAAAGCTCAATTTGTCCAGCACCAAAATCTGAACATTTTATCAAGAAAAAATTCCCAAAGAAAGGCAGCTTTCTGGCAAGCTCTGCTAGTCAGAAGTCTCAGCTCCCCTTCTCACAGGAGTCTCAGTGGAAAATTTTATAGCTAGCCCTAGTGCAGAGTCTTTCAGAGGTGTTGAGCACCCACTGTGACCATTAATTTAAATAAGCCCATAATGTGGTTTGCATTTAATAAAGTTGCAGCCTCCACATGAACCAGGTTTACTGAGTGTTGCCTTCTTTCCTGCTGGGTCTGAGTCTGCTGGTCTGGATAGTGTAAGAGCCTTCAGAGCACACCTTCATTCCATTTCATTATAAGTATCTAAGAAAAGACTACAGACTGTGCTTTCACCCAGTAGAGATGACTTTTATTCAGGGATAAGGATGCACACAAGAAAAGTGGCAAATAAATAGGTTTGTACTTGGAGGAGGCCTTTCATTGCTTGCCCTACTACTGACATATCAGAATTGATAATTCTAATAAAAGCAATATATTACTTTAGTACTTACACAGCATTAGAAAGATAGCATACTATTAATTCTAAAATCTTCAGAAGTAGTGGTAGAATAGAAAGCATCAAGTGCTTATGATGAAAATAAGCAAAAATGAAAACAGATCAGGTGCTTCAACAATGTGATTTAGCTTTCAAGTGGCTTCAGCAGGGCAGTAATGTCAGATAAAAAACTGAAGTTTAGTTGCAGTATTTGCAAGAGGAAGTATGTGCTGCTTACAGAAAGGAAGTGTGAAAAGCAATGCATGACTGATTTGTTCATATTTACAGTGAGAGTGCCCAAGTAGCCGTAGCTCACAGCAAGTGTTCCTTACCTTTGGCATTCTGAATTTCAATAGACTGGTGGTGGGGCTTTTGTAGCCAAGCTGGTCTCACAGACTGGCTGTTTATGTTTGTGTCATTTCACTCTGCTCCTAATGGATCTAACCAGTTTATTGTTCAAGTCTCTGTACCAAGCCCTTGTCTACATTTGGGTCCCAGCTTACTTGCTACTAAGGAGGAAAGGAAGATTTGTAGGAAAAATATTTCCAAAACCCACTGAAGACAGCTGACCAGGGTTTTCAGTATGACACTTTTAACTGATTAGACAGATCCACAATCCCCTTTTAGCTGCTGTATTTGTGTAGTGAAAACTTGGGTTTGCCTTTCAGTGGCATACTGGGATAATTTGCTCAGTGTGGAGCTCTCCTCTGTCTCTGCCAGGGTTTTGCCAAGCATTTCTCTGTCCTCCCACACAGCCCTCTGTCCAAGCCAGAGCACAGCACCGTGTTTCACCATAAGGTCAGTCCCCAGATCCTTTGGATCCCACACAATGGAAGATGTATTTTCAATTTGCACTCCTCACAATGAGTGCAGTCTCAGTGCCCTGTATGATCTGTCAGAGCACCTGCCAGAGCAGTGCCAGAATGGGTGGCACACCAGTATTTTACAGCCTGTCCCAAGCTATCCACTGAAATGAAGGAACCATATGACCCCATAAGAATCAAGAATGTGTGGTGTTACTGCTGTGGTTGAGAGGATTTTTTGACAAAGTGCTTTGCGGTGGAAAGCTGAGACTTTCAAAAAATGAAATTGTGGGAAAGAATAATTTGAAACAAAATTTGAACACCCTTGAAATATTCCATATTGATATTTTAAAAAGAACATTTGTTTGAAATGGCCACATTTTAATGGGTATAAGATGGGTTAATTTTCTATTGAAAAGGTCAAAATCATGTCAAGCCACCTTAAATTAACAGGTTCTTTCACTAACCAAAATATGCATACACAAACTTTTTTGTTTTCACAATTTTCATCTCAATTTTGGATCAGAGTCGTCTTTTGAAAACCTTCACACAAAGAAGCTACTTCTCATGCATCTCTATTCTGCAATTAAAAACTTCTGAGAGACCTTAATGTATTAGTTAAGGTGAGGTCTCACACAGCATGAAGTAAGTAAGGTTTTCTTTGTCTGCATTGGCCATTACCTTGTGTAACCCTCACCTCTCAGCAAAAAAAAAAAAATTAGATTTTGCATGAAATAAGAACAAATGGACAATAAGGACATTTCCCCAGCTTGCTACTGGCTTGCTTTATCTTGGAAAATATTCTTGCTGACTGTGCCTCAGCATCCTTATTGTACTCTTGTTAAAATGGGTATAATAGAAAAATGTTATAGATACAGACCTTCACACTCCTTCTGCATCATATAAATGGCTTCTACACATCTTTATTAATGCTTGCAAACTCCCTCTCTGCCATTTCTGCCCATTCTCCTGTGTTCTCCCTGCTTTCTTCTTTCAGTTTCTGTCAAAATCAGTAGTGTCCAGGACAATGATAGCTATGGTATTCCCTGGATTTTTAGTGCTGATTGGTTGGATTATTCAAAAATTATCACATAATAGAAAGACATTCAGAGAAATATTACCGAATTTTATGTTCTTTTCTCACCCAGCTTCATAGAACCTGGCTTTTCCCAGATTCTTCCTTTTGGGCCTGGGTGAAAGCTGAAGACTTCCAGCCTTTGTTCAAGATGTCTGGATCTCTGACAGCCCATGTGGCAATTCCAGATGCATCCATTCAGCTGTACAGTATTGCTCTACAGCACATGAGAAGGGATTCCTCTTTGCCTGAGACATGCTAAATCTATTGTGTGGGGACTAATAGCCTTCAAATGTGTAAGGAATCTGTTCTCTTGGACTTACTGCACACTTGCAGCTCTGTAGGACAGTCCTTCTCTAGTACTCCTTTACTTTTGGGTCGAGTGTGTTTATGCTCTGCAGCACGTGCAAATGTTTCCTATGAAAAAACCCAAGGGTATGAATACCCCAAGCAGAAAGGCAAAGATTATTTATTACAGAATGAAAAATATCAAATATCTTAATGATTATTTTTTTCCAAAATCATAAAGATCAGGTATACTGTTATGCAGTGATTTTCATTCTGCACAAAGAGCAGCATTTTCCAGTATGGCTTTGTATTAGGGGATTTATTACTGTGATCTGCTAGGGGGCTAATTTCTTAAACACATCAGTTAATATATAAAACAAAAGCCCCAAACAAATCACATTGAAGTCAAGATTTCTTCAGTTTCTGGAATTATGGATTAGAGAATTTGCCAATATGAAGTTCTCATATGCTGCTTAATTTTTGGAATCCCATGGATTTTTGCCCTGGACTACAAACAGCAGATGCAATACATGACCCATATGCCTTCTCTTTGTTCCCTTTTATTCCTAGCTTCGTGTAGGACAGAAAACACCAACTGATGAAATAGCAGTGACAATTATAATGTTCCATTACATAAATTTAGATGAGCTTAATATACACTGTATAACAGTCTTGATCAAAGGATTTGCTGTCAGGCAGAGAGTTGACTAACAGGCAAATGATTGGAAACAGCTTTTTTTCCAGCCTGGATTGGGTGATAATAATGTGAAAAGAATGGAAGCTCTAAAAGGAATGCTCTTTCACTGCCTATGTTGGAGCAAGCATAAAGTCTGTTGTAGCGTGGTAGAGGGTGTCTCTTTCTGAGGCTAGACCATTGCTGGGGAAGCAGAGGCAGAGAGGGTCCTGGCTCACTGGAAGGAACTCTAACCAAGCCACAGCAGTGCACAAGAGTGGCAAGGATATGCAGAAAGGCTGATACATTTAGGTTTTTAAAGCTTGTACATTTTTAACCCCTATATGCCCTGGGAAAGATGCATCATTGGCACAGAACATTCACAATGCTGCAGTCTGGGAGGTTAGACCTGATCTGGAGAGAGGTTAAGGCAGCTGGGCTGCATGCAGCTCATTTTTGGCCAGAAAGTATGCTGAGAGAGGCCAAAGAAAGTAATGTCAATTTTCTCTCCTAGAAATGCGACACAAGATCACTGAGACGAAGAAAGTGTGCCAGGGGTAATTTGACAATTGACACATCAAGGCTTAGAGGCTATATTAAAAGAACTATTAGACATGTCAATTAATTTTCCTTTGCCTCATTAATGAGCATCTGAGCTATGCATCTTCTGTTTGAAGCAGCAAGTAATCATTTTTCTAGGTTCCTTCATGCTACGACAAGTCACAGCCCTCTTGAGACGTACATCAGACAGGGCATAATAGAGTATGATTATTGTTCCTAATTTCATGAGTGACTCTAAACTTTCAAACTGAAGGGAAATTTAATATTTATTTTGAATGTTAAATGATGTTTCTGAAAAAAGGAAACCTATGCAATTCAATGTTTTTCAAAGCACCAGCTTGTTCCATAATTTTAATTTGATTCTTTAGCAGTAACTGAGTTTATCCACTAACTCCAATCCCAGATTCCAATGAAAGCTCCAAAAGAAAAAAGGGGGAAAAACCCCCCAGCAACCCATGCCCCAAAACCAAAGCCAGAGCACACTCTTTCTTTTGCTATGGGAACTATGAAGTTGCTGACAACCTTCATTAAATGCCACAGCCAACTTCTGACATGCTCAGCAGTGAGTCTCATGACCCACAAACAGAAAGCCAATCTAAATCATGGAGTGGTTGTATTTGTCTTTTGTGTCTAGAAACCCGCTGCTGGAATTTGCTGAGTGCTTCTAAAAATGTAGCAGAAGGTTCACTGTCAAAAAGCATTGTGTTTGTAAATTTTACCTTCAAACCTTGAGCAAGCAAAAACTACTTAACAAGCAGATAAACAGCCCACACAACACAACAACTAAACCACCAAAACCTTCTGTCTCTTTTTTTGGTGATGATTCGAAGTCTTTAAGCTGAAAGAATAACATCAAATATGACCCGAACAAATATGCCTTCAGGTTAAAACAGAAGCAAAATAAAAAAAAAAAAACCCAGTAAAATGTTTTAAAAAAATGTTAAGGCTACACAACTGAAACATCCTTATCATGCCACTAGATTTGAAAATTAAAATTTTAATGCAAATGTAAATTCTGAAGCATTGTGGATCACCTAGGTTTTAGGTTGATCCTTAAGGAAATAAAGGTGATTAAAACTACATACTAAGCATGAAAAAGAGGCTGTGAAATGCAGAGAACCTGAGAGAGCATTATTGTCTGAACTGAAGAAGAGGTTTTCAGAGTAACCTGTATTCTGTAACCATAGTACTGTTTCTAGTTCTAGCTTTAGTTTTTGCTAGTCTAGTAAGTTTAGTTTTTTAGCTAGTGAGTTTTTTATCTAGTTTAGTTTTTTCAAGTCTGCATTTCCTCAGCTAAATTTTTTTGGTATCCTTATAAATGTCACCCTGACTGCCCCCTGACTTCTTGAAGCTTTTACATCCTTATTTTGCTACCAAACTTATGGGAATTCATAAGAAGGTGAGCAGGCTACTTTGCTGGACAAAATTAAGACTATATAAATGCATTTAATATAAATTAAATAAAAAGCTCTATATAGGAAGGAAGGAGCAATTAGGATCCTGCTACAAACATCAAATCAAGAGCTGTAGGCGTGGGGAAGAGCATCGGACCCACAGCACAGTTTGTCACACTGGGTTTTGACAAAGATAGGGTTTTCCATCTGAGAAAAGTATGACTTTTGTAGGTGCTTCTATTTGAATGACTTATGGATGACATGGAGTCAAAGGAGCAGAGTGTACTACAAGTGAAATCCTGTCTGAAATCAGACCAGTAGTGGGAAACCTTATGGGTCAAAGGGAACTTTGTCCTCTAGGGCTGTGATTGTGATTGTCTCTATTCTAGGGAGTAGATTAATAAGCTGTAAGGACGTTTGGCAGGCTGATTGCCCCCCTCCAGTTCTTCTCCCAATAATCCAGCTTTTCAGCAGAGGAAACTAAAGCCTAAATTCAGAATCACCTCTGTGGTGAATCCTGAAGGTTATTTAAGTGTTTATTGTGTTTATTGTCTGGATGAACCTGGCTCTTTGAAAAACTGCAGTATGTCTTTCAGATATTTGGAGTTCTTGGATGAAAATTCTAAGGGCTCCAAGAAAAAACAGAATCATATCTTTGTAAAAAGTTAAAAATAATGTTTTCCATGTGCTTAAGAAACAATAAATCTTTCAACTAAGAGTATTATTTACAAATACACTTTCAGACAAATATACACAAGGGGAAAAGAAGCCCAAAACAAACAGAGAAGTTAATTTGCATGATAAGTTCAATACCTGCCAACTGTTGTTTATCAGAGACAGCAAAATAACAATCTTTTGTTCTGCCCAAATGCATTAATCTTCTGTTTTGGAAGCTTTGGTCTAATGTCTCCTGAACACTGGAGTTTATTTCTTAACCAGGTATCTTAGGAAGGCAAAGTATATGCAGTAAGGCTGTCTGTCAGTCTTTCCTAATAATTTCTGAACCTGTTGGCCAAGAGGGGTAGAAGGGAAGTATCTCAGTTTCTGCCTCCAGAGAAACACTCAGTCCCAACCTACTAGAAAGTCAGCTTCCTTCTTCCTGAAAATCCTTATTTTATGGCTGGAGTCTCAGTACTTCGTCTCTTTTAGATGTTTTCTTTTTAGCAATAAGTGGTGTGGTACTTTATATTTGAACTGAAGGAATGAGCTTATTGACATCTCTAAAGTGTGTGCTGCTTCTTTACTCTTGAGCAAATCTTCTGGTTGGGGGTGTCAAGTCCAAAATATTCTACTGTCCATGAAATATTTGATTATTTTCTCTTATAAATGCTTCTCTTGGTCATTCCTTATCATTATGATGAAATTACAGTTACCTAGGAGCCGTATTAAAACTGCTTCAAAACTGCAAATATCCACATGGATGTTGATTAGATATCCATTTTGACAAGTCAGATTTTATTCTTAGAGGAATGTGTCTTTTCTACATCATAATTTTAGAGAAAGCTTTTCCTGGTGATGCTGATGTCTTAGGCCAGCACACTATGCTATTTCTCCTCTATCTGTAGAGACACAAAGGTAGCTGGTTTTTTTTTCTGGGATTTTTTTTGTAGGCCTAGTGTCCTTTCAGTACCCCACCATCCTTTCCTTACCTCTCTGCTTCTTGTTCTCTGACACTGTGGTTTGTCATGGTGACAATGTTTTGTGTTCTGGCACAAGCTGGAGTCACTTAGTCACATCTGGGATAGGAGTTCTGAATATGTCTGAGAGGAAATGTACCCAGAGGAAAACATAGACCCAGAGCACATTTTTATCTAAAGCACACAGAAAAATCATAATGAGCTTATTATATTGCATTTTTTGTTATTGAAAAGCATTTCTAACTGGAAAAGGATTGTATCTGTCTCATATGAGCTTGATTTGTTGGGGTTTTTTTTAGTGCTTTTAGAGATGTGTGTTGCTATGGTCCTGTGCAGTAATTAGCAGAAAGTTTTAGGATTTCTTAGCATCAGGCAGAAAGCTTTGCTTCTCATAGCAAATGTCCCCTTTGGGAAGGAAGTTTCAGATGAAGAGCATTTCTCTGGATCAATAGATGACACCAACAGAAAAGGAAGCTGGCATTTGTCTTGCTGTGTCTTACATGCAGCTATGGGCTATAGAGGAAAGTATGTTATCTAGAGATTGCCTCTGATAAGGGGATATCCCTCAAACTCCCAGTGCAGCTAGCAATCACACATTGATTTTTTGAGAAACAAGCTGTAGCAATTTTTAAATTTCTGTTTTGTACTGTGGAATCAGAGGAATAAAGCTATGTCTTCACACTGGAGGAAAATTCGTGAAATTACCTGAACACCTTAAACACAGCTAGCATCCATTGTGTCATGCAGTATAGCAAGTGGGAAGGAGAGCACTGCACCAGGAATTACACAGTTTTCCTTTCTTTCTTTTTCTTTCTTTCTTTTTCTTTCTCTATTTTTTCTTAAAGGCAGAAGACCTGATTTCTGTAAACAACCCCCTGAAGGTACTCCCCCACCAATAGCAGCCCACTGTAAAATGGATAAGGTTCTCATTATGTATCCTCCATGTCTTGATCATAATTTCTTATCATGGTTGACATTCTGGTCCAGTTATATCAGGTACATTCTGTGTAAGTCCTTTAGAAGACCGGGATAAAGCCCTGCTGAATGCAGGATCATTTTGCCTTGGGCACAGAGTTAGTCAAAGTGCACATAGTTCAAGGTGGATTTCTAGTCAGATTCTGCAGTACTGGGACATTCTGAAAGAAGTATTTTTGAATTGAACGTAGCTCAGAAGGAATTAAATTAGTTCTTTAATGCTTGGTTTTTCTCCAGAGCCATCAACACAAATTACTTTCTAAAATAGGCAGCAAATATAATAACACAGCATTAAACTGGAAAGAAAAGTTAATACTATTATTACGTGATGCATTTTGTTTCACTAGATTGTATGGATAATTTTCACCATAATTTCAGTGGTGTTTACAAAGATCTTTTAAAAATATTTCAGTTTAACATTTCCTATAACTGTGTTTTTCATAATGTAATTGAATTTAAGATATCTGTACAGTATCTCAGTTTTCTGAGATAACTGTTTAATGATGTTTTTTCTGAGATTACTGGTAAATGGTGTTTTAAATATAATAGTGTCCTAGAGTATTCTGCACATGTACATAAGTCCTTTCTTTTTAGGGCTCTTAAAGATTTAATTAAACTGGCCTAACATAAATTAACTTCTTTGAGAAAACATGTTGTATTAAAGCAAAAATGTTTTTTTTAATATGAAGTGTAATAGCTTCAGTCATCTGCTTATACCTGAGTATATTCTCTTTTATCAAACTGTGAAGAAGAGTTCTTCCAAAATTGTTATATCTATATTTGGAAAATGTATGCCTCGTAAATACCCTAAACATTGCAAGCAATTTCCTGTTTGTGAGATTTCTCTTTTTAATCTATTACATTTTGTTGTAGTTTCATGAATTACCTTGTCTGGCCATTTTAAATCTACAAGGATTCATTTTTAACTGTATTCTAATTGGTGTTACCTGGGTCATGTCATACTTCATTCTCTTCATGGAGGCTCTTCCTGAGTCAAACACTTCTGTTCATGGACATGTTGCTGTACAAAATAGTAAAAATCAAAAGCTCTCATTGATACAGAGTAAAAAAAATAATTTCCAATATAAAAATTTCTCTATACAAGTTCCATTGTTCCCACAGACTCCAGACTTTCTTTTCTGCCTAAGTTCTTCCTTGTAAATTTGCTATGAAAAGCAAAAGGTCATTTTTGTCAGGTCAGTATAGAAGATTCTGGAGATCTGACTGGAATAACACTGATGGTGTTTTAGAAACATTTTTATGCACAAACTTACACCTTAAATTAACTTTTCTTTCTATCTTAACACCCACCTATTCCTAAGATGTGTAAGTATTGCAAATCTGCACAATAACTAAATTATACATTTTGTTTAACAACTGACATCCTAACTCCAGAACTTGCATTCTATTTAATTGTGACAAGGGAAGCAATGCATGCAGGAATTCAGTTTTTGTTTCATCCTGTAGCTGTGAACACCAGACAGGAGTTAAAGGGCTTTGACTCGTGGCTTGTCTGTGTTTGTGTAAGATGAAGTTTCATTGCTGCATGGCCAGACCTTCAGAAAGAAGGTTTTTCTGAAATGGAGGATCCTTTGTGCTGGGTGTCTTCTGCCTGCTCTGCCCACAGCAGCCACGAGTCTGTTGATCCTCACTGAAGGAAGGTGGCTGTTTGTGTCCAGCTGTACAGACCCATGGCATGATGCTGCTGCTAATTAAGTACAGGATGGAAAAGATCAAATCTGTGCCTTTCCCTCCCTCCCCACCACCTTATTTATATATTTATTTATTTATTTAAATAATCCACTCCACAAGGCTGTTTCTCTTATTTTGACATTTCATCTCTCTCTGCTACAGTCTTTTTTGGTAATCTCACCTGCTTGCTTGGTAGAGTTTCAACTGGTGCTGGATTGCCATTTTAACTTGGCAACTTCAGAGTCTTGTTTCCCAATGGCCTGCCAGCTAAATTGGTGTGTTACAGATGAATGCACAGCTCACAGATGGTGTTTGAGTGTTTAGTGGCTCTCAGAAGTAGATATGTATTTGGTCAGGAGGAAGATTGCATTTTTCCTCCAGACAGAGCAAATGTCCTTGGGGAGGTTTTCTGTGTCAAGGTAGAAAACAGTTCCACACATCAGGTACAGGGGTCTCTCCTAATTTAAGCACAAGTACTACCTACAAATATATATGCATTTCTTTTCTTCTGGATAGGGTACAATGCTCCTATTAACATAAACAAGAAGTTCTAAATCTTGATTCCCCTAAATGTCTATAGATATTTTAACATTTAACTTCCTGTGGTTTTCCATTTCTTTTTAAACTGAGATAAGCTGGGATGTGACCCTGTAAACTTCCTCTCCAGGTTCTAAACACTGTTTTATTGCTCATGCACAAGGTTGAGCATTCAGCATTGCTTACTGGGTGAACAGCTTTACAGATAGTGCTGGTTTTTTGAGATCTATACCTCCTCTGACATTTTGCATCCTCCCTTGTGTGGCTTGTGCCTTTTTCTCATTCATTCATTGTCATCTTATTTACTTAAAGCAGTCAGAGGGCAATAAGTAGGGGAGGAGTTACATGTTTTCTTTTGCTTCTTGACTGGCCTAGTCATGTCATGAGGATGAATAACAGAGGCTGTCTACTGCCTTTTGTTCCTTTCTAGAATGAAATAAAAACCAGAGCTGCTTAAAAGTTCTGAAAGCTGCACTCGAGTTTCCTCACTTCATGTTTGTACCCATCCAGAGCTGGAAGCAGCCAGACTGGAATATTTTAGCAAAGTCTGTTCTTGTAAGATTTCCAGACAGTTTTGCCAAGCCACTAAGCTCTTGAAAATGCAGTTAAGCATGAAATAGGCAAAGTTTTAGTTGCTTACCTAAACTGCAGCCATGATGATAATAATTTGGTTTTTTGTCATTTTTGCTTTGTCATTGTCAGATGCTGCTCAAAGCTGAAATGTGCAAAGCTTTGCCAGCTCTCTACAAGGAGCCATGCTGTTCTCCAGCACTATTGCCACTCTGCTTAAATTTTGTGATTCTTTCTTCCTCCAATGCTTTCTTCCCCAGCTGAGTAAGAAATCTCTTCTTGTGAATGTCTTGGTTAATTCCCTTAGGAGATTCTTAATTAGCTAAAGAGCTAAAGTCAGGAGATGGGCTTCTCTGCCAGCCTAACACTGTTGGGTAAAGGGACTGCTGAGGACATGAATCTGCTGCTCTGCCAATTTTCTGTTGTCATAGGTTCTTTTATAGTGAAAGCTGACTGTCCACCATCTTCAGGCTAGCACAGTTATATCCAGAGGAATATGGAGCTGTCAGCACTTTCTTCCCATTCTCTTTAATGAATGTTTCTTGGCCCACTGACCCAGAGTCCCCCCACTCAGTATAAATGAGCATAGTGGCTCCTCCAAGGCTACAGCTGTGCCAGCTCATAACCCCACAGGTGTGTTGTGGGAAAAGTTCAGCTGCTGTTTGTCCTGGCTCTTGGCTATGCATGTAATGGAAACACACCTAAGCTGTAGCTGATCCAGTTTACTGCTTGCTGGACTCTCCCATGAGTTGGCACAGCCTGGACCTTGGAAAGAGAGCAGCCACCATCAGCCTTCTCCCCAGCTTGGTGGGGCAGCATGGGTGCTTGCAGGTGTGGTCATCTACCTGTGCCATACTCTTTGCAATAAACGAAAACAATTATTGCAGTTATTGGATTACTCTTTCTTCCTGTTTTGCACTGATGTTTAATTCTTAAAAGCCCTGATTTTGGATTTTGCTTCTGGCAGTTTCTTTTTCCCACCACAGTTGCACCTGAAAAATAAATGTGCCATGATTTCCAGCATTTCTTCTGCATCGCAACTTTGGGTTTTTCAGTAAGCAATAGCTCAAATTCTCCTAGGAGCCTTTGTATGTTGAGGAACTACCTAATGTCCTCTCAGGTCTTTTGTCACCCCTGTCACAGCAGACTGCCCCTAGGTAGCCCTTGTAACTGTTTGTGATACCTGCTTTCTTGGTTCCTTGCAAACTGGAGTGTGAAACATAGGTGTGTCCTGGAAAGAGCTAGGAAAAAACAGTGCCTCCATCCTTGGCAAGTGCTCTCCCTGGTTATATTCACTTTGCATACAAATAAACAAAAAAGTAATATTTTATAAGGAATCCAGTGGATAGAATAATGGACTGTAACTCAGCAGAGCTCGGTTCACAGCTCTGCTGTTGGCTTATTGGGCAAAGTCATTTGTGTCATCACCACAGAGCCTGGGATAAAGACAATTTCTTATTAATGCAGTATGAGACTTGAAAAGGAAAAATATTATACAGAGGAAATAATAATAATATCCTTCTAACAATAATAAAATTATGTGTTTTATATATATGGTTGTATTGTGCACAATGGAAGGAGCCATATTCTCTTCTGCCTCATGCTTCATCAGTGCTGCTTTGAACTGGTTTCCATTTGAAGGGTTACATATATTAGTGAACTAAAATTAGATGTGCCTTCAGATACAGGTGTGATTTTACTCTGAAAGTGATAACATTTCATTTTAGTAACACTGGGCAGCATTTCCTGCATATTCATTTCTGTTGATAAACCATAAAGGATTTAGCACTAAGTGTAAATACCTACCATTTAGGGTGGACCTGGGGAGGGGTCTTTTTCATTTGTGAACTGGGTAAATAAATGTCTTACACTGACTCTTGGGCTGTAAGGACTGTGTATGATTCCCTGAAGGTAATTTGCATAAACTAATTCATGTCTGCATTTGCTCTTTAAATCTTCTCTGTCTGTCTGGGTGACAAAGAAGCATTTATTTTGCCTTATTTTATGCAATGTAAATAATAGATACATTCAGCATAGATCCTGAATACCTCAGCTGGTGAGCACCAGTGTAGCTCTGGAGTAAGCAGGGCTGCCTCAGCTGAGGATCTACACCACCATCAGTTCTAAGTGCAGTGCATTATACAAATGTTCACTGTAGTTTGTCAGCAACAAAGCTGTCACCCAACAGTACACACTGCCTTCTATCAGCCATTACTTTTCTGTTATCATCATCAAGTGCAGCTTAAGAGAATCTGTGCATCGTTTCTTTCCTTCTGAACAATTTCCATAGAAATAATTGACCTGCTTTTATGGTAATTCGGTCTCTGCTGTTTGTTACTGCAGCATTTCCCAAGGAAAAATGCAAAACTAATGCCCTAGAACAAAAACATTCAGCCAAATTACTTACTAGTAATCCAAGGAATCATGGATAAATCCATTGCTCAAGTGGCTTCTCATTTGGAACTTTATATAGTTTTCACCCAAGGGTTAAGGTTTTGGCTTTTTTTTTTTTTTCTTGTGTGTGGAGTGGTTATTTTGCTTTTGAAAGGTACTACTCATGCTCTCTGCCCTACAGCAACTTTAATATAAATCTCTTCTGAAAACTGTATCTGCCAGCACTGTCACTCCACCCCCAAGCTTTTAATACAACACCAGATAAAAATATTTAAAGGGACTGTTTCCACTGGTTTGGTGCATTTAATTTCATGTTTCTGCCTCTTCCTTTCTTCATTTTTCAAAAAAGTCAATAAGAGAGGTCATTTGAGCCTAGTGTTTTGAAGTGGCAACCAGTAAACAGCCATACAGCATGATTAATGAGTACTCAGGAACAGTTTCCTGAAACTCACGAGTAACTTGAGGCCAACTGAGTTTGTTTTAAAGCAAATGAAGATATTCCAGTTATGGGCTGGGACTTTCACTGCGTCACTGTGTAGGCTACATTTTCCAGCAGTTTCTACCACTGGCTGATGGTGTGAGTGTCAAGGTGTCACGCAGTCACAGGGAAGTATAACCTAGCACAGAAGTGACATTCAGAATCTGGACTTCAACAAGTTAAACAATAAAGTGCTTAATTTCCCTTTAAGAATGGGAAATTGTGATCAAGGCATTTGATGAAAATCATGAAGGCTTAAAAAGGATAATTGCTGCTACAAAAATAAAAAATAATGTTGTTTGACTCTATCCAATATATTTTTTTATTTTGCTGACTTTCAACAAGCTTGGGTTTCTGTGGAGTTTCTGAGCTGATATTGCTGTTGTCAGAGGAAAGGTGCAGCTAAGGAAAGGCATCATAGATTCTGCTCTGCTGGTTTAAGCAGGGTCATTTCTTGGAAGGGTTTTGGGTTTGATAAGTGAGCACATTCTGAATTCCTCTACTTTCATTTATAAGTTTGTTGAGCGGATGGATTCATGTGGCTGACAGAGCCAGCACCTCAGCAGGGATGACACAGCTCACAGGGGAAGATATCAGCTCTCTTTTGACCTCATGAAAGTAGTCTGTGGAGCAATGGAAGCACTGGGTGGAAGCACATGTTGAATATTCTCATGGCTGCCTAAACCTCAGGGCAGTTCCACAGCCACAGTTTGCATGGTGTGCTCATAATGCAGCTTCCACACCGTGGGTGACAGAGCTGGAGTGTGTTCATGGAGCTCCTGTGGATTGCACTGCGAGGTCCTGCTGCAGTGAGCAAGGGCTTTACTCACCTTCCCAACCCAGTGTTTTTCATTATTTCTTGTGCTCCAGGACTGCTGTGAGTGAAAAAGAACTGAGTATTTTCAGTTGACTGAGTATTTTTCAGCTCTGAGCTGTGTGTTCTCTTTCTGCGTTTGTGTGTTGGGTTGGAGGAAGGATTTATGTTCTTGAAATGTTTTACAGGTGGTCCATTGAATATTTCACTCTGGTGCTGTTTATTTGGAGGTAGCTTCAATTAGTAAATTGAGACTAAATGCCCTAGTAGTAGATGATTCTCACATAAAATGAAGTGTTGAGCTAAATCCAGATTTTTTTTAAAATATACATGATTACTTGTTCTCTTGGCACAGAGATGAAGATTGGCAGTGATCCCTGTAGGATGTGGATTTCTGACAAGGGTGAGGCTGGGTGGAACATCTATGTAATTCTGCTTGTCTGATGAAGGATGAGTATTATGAGCTAAGATAGTATTATTTTTTCTTTTTTCTTTTTTGTACAAATAAACTATTTGGTCTAACTAAAATATAGTGTGGTTAATCCTGCCCTATTAACTTTTGTCAAAGAGTGAATGCTTTAAGAGTAAATTTTGATGGAAGCTATTAAGGGTGACAAAAATTTCTTTATATGAAAGGAAGTGTAGTGCAATCTAGCTGCAGAGTTCAGAACATTTAGAATTCTGTGGTTATTGTAGTATAATACCACAGTCAATTATATTTCTTATTTTGCATTTTTCTTTGTCTCTTTCTCACACAAGCCTAGACTATGAATTCATAATGTTAATGAAATGTGTTGTGATGTTCCTGTAGGCTGCTGTGGGAAAATAATTACAACATGAGGAAGGTCATTCATGATGTGGCCCCATCTCTAAAGTAGGACTTTTTGACTGATTAGGACATAAGCAAAATGTACTACAGTAACTTGAAAAAAAGTTCAAAACCCCTGACAGACCAAACTGCAAGAATCAGCTTTCTCAGCTGATCTTTCTGTGAGAAGTTTTAGTTATTTGTACTTAAGGCCCAAAAGCTATTTTCTGGTGCTGTGCACCTGACAGCTTCTTGTCCTCTCCTTCTCCAACCATGTAACTAAAGCATGAGCCTTCTCATGAACAAAGGGGCTGGCTGACAGTGTGCCATCTCCTCCATGTGTGTCCTGCTCAACACTGAGGATCAGGAATTACATGGTGCCAAGGCTGGTCTCAAAATCCAGCCTTATGGCTGCTGGGTTTGGGGGGTTTGTTTTTCCTTCTCATTCAAACAGACTAAATGCAGAAACCTTTTAAGTTTCTTCTCTATTGCTATTCACAGTTGTCTTCATGACTGCTGGAGAAAGAAATGGACACAGCTACTTAAGAAATATGTGTAGACAGGAAAGTTCTTTAAAAGAACACAAGATACTGTGCAAGTATGTCTGTCACTTCTTCTTCAGTCACATGCTATCTTTAAAAAGCCAGCATGTTTTCTTCCACAAAAAGACCTTTATATTTCAGAACTTTCAGAAGCCTTTATCAATACAAATAACAGTTTGAGCATGATGACATCATATTCAGTCCTAGAGTTGTGTGTCTCAGCTGCTTAGTCATTTAAATCACTGGAAATAAGCGTAGCAGTTCGAAGTTTCAAAAGGTCAAAGAAGCTACTGTCTTTTCAACTTTGAATCAGCTGAGAGACTCCAGTTTCTGGGAAACATAATGCCAAGGCTGCATTTTGGCATCTCATTTCCTGCCCCCACTTCCTTTGAAGCACTACAGTAGCTAGCTTAAAGGGAAAATCACACCACTCTCAGTAGCAGGATCCTCTACAGTGCAAATTCCTTTCTATTTTCTCTTTTACTTGAAACTGAAGAGGAGCTTTAGCCCAGATTGTGTCCTGAAATATTTGACTGAAGTGCTCTTACCCAAATGCCAAAAAGCTGTTTGCAGGTTTTCAGTAAAATTAATACTTTTCAGTACAAATATGACAAGTTCTTTTACCATTTTCTCAGAAGGAAAATAAGTGATAAAGTGTTCCTCAGAGAACAATTTGTGAGAAAAATTAAAATAAAAAGGAAAACAAAAGGCTTTTAAGAGCTTAGTTTTAAATGTGATTTGCTGTCTTTGTAAAAGTGGTGGCATGATTTCTGGGGGGAAGCCACCTCTCACCTAGACTGCCATGGATAAACATTTCCTTTTTTTTTTTTTTTTTTGTAATGTCAGATGCATTGTTTAATCAAAAGTTTTTATCCGAACCTGTGCTCCTTTATCCATACAACAGGACTCTGCAGTCTTTTATCAACTGCTGCTGCTTTTATGCTTTTATGAATGACTCTGGTTTGTTTCCCTCTCTTCCAGCTGCCGTTGTGCTGCTGATGGGAAGCTGTCCAGGCAGGTTGTCCAGCGTTTCCATTTCGTGTTGTACACGGCCTTTTCAGAGCTGGGAGCTGCACGCTGGCGCTCCTGGGATTTCTTGCTGCTCGCACTGCTGGTCGTTTTGCTTTGGTTCCTCAGACTTTACCTGCATTATTTGAGCCAGTGGCTCTTTCTTCAGGCCATCTCAGTTCCTGTTGAAAAGTAAGTTCTGCTGCATTCTTTCCTCTGTAAGGATGTTTCTCCAGATAGTTTGATTCAAAGCAGGTTCTTTGCACTATGAGGAGAATTGGTGGCTGAGACTCATGCTGAGAGCTCAACATGCAAGCTCTGAGAGGAGCCCCTGCAGAAACCAAGACAACAAGGACTGCATCCAGAATCCAGTGATCTGATATGCAAATGTGCATGTCAGATGAAATTTGTAATGTAAACTTTAAACCCAGAACATGATGTGTCCATTTGTGTATGTTGTGTCATGCCTACCTCTCTCCCAGCTGAGATACTCAGCAGGTTTTGTGTCTCACAGAAGAATAATTTATCACTTTGGATAAAGTATTTCAAAATGCCTAAGGAGTGCACAAAACTGAAGAAGCATTTAAATAATATTTCATGCCACCAAAGTGATCTATGAGTAAAATACTTGTAAGAATTTGGCTTTGATGTATCAGTTTTACTGTGAGTACTGCAATGAGTTGACATATTTTAACTATATAATACATTGATTTTAGCTCAGGAATTAGACCTCTCTAGAGTGTTGCAGGAAAATCATTGCTTGTCATTACCTGGTATGAAAAACCCAAAGATGGAGTACAAGTCTAGTCAGGTGACATACACCTGACTATTCTTGTTTCTGCGTGGTAGAGAAGGCAAAAAGATTTCATCATTCTTAGGAAGAGAAATATTTCTCCAATAGAAAACTTTTTTCTTTTATTCACCTTAAAGCATCACACAAACCTGAATTAATCAGTATGAGCCAGTAATATTCAACTCTCTGACCTATGTCTGGTGTGGTAGTGGCATGGTTATTGTCTGAAATTTGAACAGAATGTATGAGCAGACTCTGGATAGTGCTGGGTATTGTTGAGGTGGTCTTCTAGATCTTAATGCAAAGCCATCCATCCCTCCCTTCTGGCCTTGCAAAGCCCCTGTCAACTTAGCCAGCTGGCACTAAAACTTCTGGGAGGCCAAGCATCAAGAGTCTGGGAAAACAAAGGAAACTCAACAGAAGGAAGCAATGCATGAGAGAGTGGTTGTCATGTTCAAAGCCACTAGTCACAGCTGTCCCAGGCAGCCAGCTAGATAAAGGATAATGGTCTCAAGCCAAAATGCTCTGGATCAGCATCCCAGTCTGTAACTGTGTGCCTGAACAATGAGACTGAGCTGAGCACTCTCCGGTCCTACCAAATGTAGTGGTAGCACTCACAAGTAGGGAATAGAGTGAGACTCAAACTGCTTCACCTTGAGTTAGGAGCAGAATTTAAGCCATTTCAATAGGATTGAGATTTTTTGCCTCAAATTTCATCTGCATGTAGTTCACAATGCTGTACTGCTCCTGTCTCTTACAGTGCCAGAAAAATTGCTCAGGGCATGAGCTTTGCAAATCCCACCATCTCATGGTGGTGAGAAGGACATTGCAATCACTTTAACTGTTTAGGTGCTAACAGCTCTGTCTTCCATTGCACATTTTCTGCTTTGTGCAGTGACCAAAGGTGCTGCTGTGCAGAGATGGGTGAGCTCCTGGGGCTCATGTTGGTGTGTTCAGCCTTTCCTGAGTAATCCCTAGAGCCTGGATGTGTACCCAGTGAACTGAGAGGCAGAGGAGTAGAATGCAGAGACAGGAGGAGGAGAAAGTTTTGGGCTTTTTTTTCTGATTAGCTTCATACAACTTTTGGTCAGAGTGTCGTGACTCAGATAGGGATGCAACTTTACAATGCAACATGCATTATTCTACCTTCTTTCAATGGCTTGCTCAGGACCACAGAAAAAATTCTCTCCTTTTGCTTGTTTACAGATTCCAGCTCTTCCCTCACACTGTGGAACTGTGCTACCAGAACTCCTTGCTGCATACCAGTGAAGAGTTGGCCATGGTTGTGGTGGGACCCCTAACCTTGAACGCAGGGCTGCTTCTCATGGTCCTGATCAGATGGGGCTGTCAGCAGCTGTTTGACTCATTCCCTTCCTTCTTGTCAAAGTTTATCATAGCTATGGGACTATGGACAGTGCTAGACCCCTTGGCAGTGTTTGTAGTGGATTCATTCCTGGGGGTGAGTCACTTAAAATAACTTGGACATGAGAACTTGACGTAGAAGTTTGTTTTATTCAGTGAATCACTGAAAGATATGAAATTCCACCCCTGGCAGTGGAATATGAAAGTTAAAAAGAAATTAAATAATAATGTTATACATTACCTTTTTATTAACAAAATTCCCATCTAATGGAGTCACTGTGTTTCTGCATAAAATTAAGAGCACTGTACAAGCCATATTTGGAGATAAGAAAGTAAATCCACTGCTGGAGTGATTGCATCTGCTTTGAAAAGAATTACTGCAATTTTGGATGTTAATGGAGATGGTTTAATGAGCAATCCTGATTATTAACGCTTCAGATTTTTCTATGCATCAAAACAGATGAAATGAAAAAAAAATAGAGGTAATCATGCACTTCTCTGACATGCAAGGTAGTTAATATAATTTACTGGCACACCTAAAAAGACTTGTGAGATTGAAAGACAGACACCTTTCAGGAGAGGGTTTCATCATATGTAAAAACAGGAGAGCAAAGTTCCCAACTCTGTGCCTGAGTATGGGCTGTGTAGCCCAGCTGTACTTGGGCGGCTGCAGGCTTTTATCACACCTGAGATAGTGCCCAGTGTCCCAGAGCACACATTTAGAATTTGGGTCTCACTGTGTGTTGCACAGGCTCCTTTCAATGGCTGCAGGATGCTGGGAGCTTCCCTGGGGTTGTGGTGTTGCTCCTCTTCTGCCCTTGCTGGTCTTTCAAATCCATCCATGTTTCTGTTACTCACTTAGATCAAGCACTAATCCACAGGTCTTGTTGTGGATCAGGCTTTTGTCAAGTCTCTTGGTTCTTCAACATCTAACCTGTGCTCTTGATTTTTCACTCTTTACACATTGTTTTCCATTTCAGTAGTTTTGAAAATTAAAATTTAGCACTTCAAGAAATTTACTTGGAACTCAATTGAGAGGTAATTGCAATACTTTAAGCATGTGGCAACATTCTCTAATTTTCACTTGGGCAGCCTGCATCTATTTGTTTATTTTATTTCAATTGTAATTATTTGGATTAAGATTTTTTTTTCCCCTAAAAGAAAAAGGTGTATTTCCTCAATAACCGGGGAAGGAATACTGAAGTGTTTAAATGGATTTTTTTCTCCCCTCTATACTGGTGTATTCATAAAAACTGGAAGAGAGGATGAGGTCTGCCTTATCTTTCCCACACTTGCATTGAGAAAATCGTTGCCATTGACTTCAGTGGAATTGTGCTCAGTTCTACACAGACTGGATTACTTATCAATTTCAAATAGCACTTGGTCAGGGAGAAACGTGAGATACAAGTAAAACAGCCTAGTTTTTCATTAAAGTGTTAAAAAAGTACACACTTCTCTGTACTTCATATTGAAAATTTGGCAGTCTTACCCACCAAGATTATCTTTGGTAGAAACTCATTTGTTCAAATATTACACAATATACTGTATGTATCCTTTCCAAAATGAAACTATATCTCTTACATGTGTTTTCATTATTGCATTTGTAATTTTTTTTTTCTCTTGGCATTCTTTCAGCAGCTATTTCAGATTTGCTTGCCAATCTATTTTAGATCAAGCCTTTTAAAAATATTGTGTTGTGGTAATATGAGTTATTTCAGTGCTAGAATGTATTTTAGTATTCAAAATGGCCTTAATACTTATGAAAGATGACAGATAGCCCTGGAGACAAAGGTTTCTGTGTTTACTAACTAATGTTTTTTATTGTTAAGGAAAGGCTAGAGAGCAGTTGCATATTTGGGGAGGGGTTTCAAGTCATAGTCCAAAATGCTGTGTCAAATGTGTTATTTCAGATTTGATTTACTGTCAGCTTGTAGAAAGATGTTCCAGGGATAAGAAACATTCCTGTGCAGTTCAAGTTCCCGTTCTGTCAGAGCTTTCCTGGGACCTCACTCTCTTTGTCTGTGGCTTCCAAAATGCAGAAAATAATAACACCTCTTTGGCCACATGGATGCCTGTCATTATGAAAAGCAGGAAACACAAAAGGCTCACATGACCACCACTTGTGGTGGTGTGATAAGTACCTGAGAGAGAGGTTGAAAGATGTCATTTAAGCTATTTAAAATGAAGACATTTTTCTTGGATCATGTCTTTGAGGACCACAAAAGGTGTATAGATTGACAGAAAACCTTTGTTAAAAAAAAAAAAAAAAGAAAAGTAAAGTTCTCCCACAGCACTTTTGCTTTGCCAGAGAGAATTGCTTGGCTAAGAGAGAAATTTATTCTTATTTGCCATTCAGACTTTTGCCTCTCTGGAGGAATGTCAGGACGTGACTGCTGTGCAGAGGATTTTCCTTGGTAGACAGTTGCTTCAGTAAGAAAGCAGTGGTAGCAGCCAATATTTTTTTTCTTTTCAAGAAGAGAAGATGGGACAGGGAGACAGGGAGATAGAATAGAACCAGAGTATTTAATTCTTTTTGATAGATCGGAATTAGTGACTAGTCTTTATATGTCATTGCCAGTCTCCTGAGACCTTCTATTTCCATGACAGAAATGTAGCAGCACTGCAAATGGTGAAGAGAGAACAAAAATGTACTCAAGAACCACAGTCCTTCTATAGCTGGACTTGTAGCTGTCATTCCTTTGCCCTGCACATCATTGCAAAGGTAGCCAGAAATGTGCAGGAAGTTTTGACACTTCCCAAGGGTTAATCTAGGCAAGCTGCTCAGAAAGGTGCAGGTTCCTTGAAGCCTAGAGGTCACAGATCCTCTCTGAATGATGGACACTGGATGCTTTGGTGGTGCAGTTTCAAATGTGTCAACACAACCTGATATGAATCTGGCGGTCACTGTGTGACTTTAAAAAAGCAAAAGTGGAGAGAGGAATTTCTTTTAGTTCTGAGCAGTAGAAGATCCATGATATGTAGTTGAATTCTTCTAAATTGATCCAGCAGAGGGCAACAATATGTCAATACAGTAGCTAGTTCTTAAGAACTAGATATGAAGAAAAAAAGATAAAAAAGGAAAATAACGGATTTTTGGAAAATAAATAATTCTATATTATGACTCCTTGGTCATTGCATAAAGGCAAATTTCAGCCTTCTTCCCCTGCCCCTTGTTCTGAAATATACAAAGAGATTTCACTTTGAGTATTTTCACTGTGATATGGGTTTTGTTCAATAAACCACCTCTATATAGTAGATTGTACTAAAATTAGCCAGAAAATAGTTTATTTCACATCTTGTGCTTAATTTCAAATTCTTTCTAGCGGACTCCTAAGTTTCAGACTGTGTGCCCCGCAAATTACATTAAAATCCTTATTATGTAGAGATTCATGTTCTTTTGTCTTTATAGTCTAATCAGGTGTGACATTTTCTTATGTTAATTTTTTTCTCCATGACAGCGATTTGGGAACAGTGTAGAGAAACCCATTGCTGATGCTGCAAAACTCTCCTGGGTGTTTCTAAGAGCAGGGGAGTCGGGAGTTCCTGGTGCCTTAATCACCGTGGTGCTTTATACCATCCTGTTCATGATCTCATCAACAATCTTGTACCTGTATTTTTTAAGGTATGCCTCTTAATCTCATTATTCCCTTAGGAGCTTCGGTTGGTGCCTCTTCTCCTGTTAGATAAAATAAGCTGACATCAGAAAAGATGCATCAGGGTCACACACCCAGAGCAGCAGATAATCAAGGAGGAGTTTTCTCCTGCCTGACTTTTAAAGCACTGGGATTGCTGGGCACAGGAAGTCAGAGACAGAGTTGCTTGTTTCCTCAACAGGAGCACAATTGATATCATGATTTTTCATAGATTCTAAGAAGTCTCTGCTTCTTTGGCTTCAGGCAATTGTGCCTGTGAAAGGGCTTAAGCTGTAAAGTGTGTGTACCTTTCATTCAAGTATTTTGGAAGATGTTGTCTTTAGCCTTACAAGAAAGGGTTTTGTGAGAAATAAGAATTTTAGAAAGCTACATCTGAAATGAAGTGCAAAATCTCTGAATTTGCAGTGGCTTCCAGAACCTTACAGCCTTTTTTGTACAGGATTTTTGTCGTGACTGAGTCATCATGACAAGATTTAACCCACATAATGTTTTCATGACGTTTGCCCATTTTCTAAACTTTGTTCCTCATGAAATTTGTCCATCTACCTTTCTTGCCAGCTTCCTAGTAGCCACCATTAGCTGTGCAGTCAATAGGGACAGGTGTGGGACACTGGAAATTAATTAGATAGATTGTCTAATATATTAAATGAAAAAACATTTTTTTTCCTAAGCTGCATTGTTTATAATGCAGTAGGAATTTTGTGCTGGCCCTTGATTCACCCAGTGATGAATATTGGCAAGCACCAATAAAAAGCCACATGAAAAGGCGAGATGCAGGCAGGCAGGTGTAAGAAGAGAAAAGCTCAGCATACACCCTCCACCTGACTGTATCATCCCTCAGTCTCCCTTCCACAAACTCTGCTGCAGCAGGCAGAAAAAGATAAATGGCAATCTAAATTTCTGCAAAGTATTTCAGAGCTCCTACATTCCTGGGAGCTGTACACAACTCCAATGTACTGGTAGTCTAGTTAATTAGTTTTTGAGACGTTAATGCCTTCTTAATCATTGACTTAATAGTTTTGAATAGCTTCATAAGTTTTAGCTGTTGTCGTTTATTACTCAGGAAAATTAATTTAAATTAAAACATTTGTAAGGCAGGTTTTTATGAGAATATTACCAACAACTTCATTGTCTGGGGAACAGGTGCAAGATCATCAAAGGTATCTTTCCTTCTGGATCAATTTTCCTGTAATGTTTTCCAATAAAGGGGTGGGGGAATAATGTTACTTGGGGGAAAAAAAGTTGTCTTACCACGACACATTTTAAAAATGATTCATAGCAAAATACAAAAGCAAAGGGAAGATAACAAAATCTGTTACAGTGCATAAGGTGTTTGAAGTTCTTTGCTTGATAACAAAAGGAAACATTTTGAATAGTGCATTATGTGCAGAGTAAAGCTGTATAAGGATACAATCTGCAATTCTATCAACTTTCTCTTCCTTGAACATCTACAGCCAGCACCATGGGAAACTTAACATAGGACTCTTGAGCAGCACACTGTCGGCCCAATAATAGTAGGATTAAAATCTTTTAGAATGTTTTTAAGGACAACGTCTCTGCATTTCTTACCACTGTATCCTCAGTATTGACACAGCAGCATTTGTTTTCAAGAGCGAATAGTATTACTGCCAAGGCAGTAGCATCCCTTTGTGTGAATATTTTTCAAATGCCATATCTCAAATACATTCAAGTGGAATGCTGCTCAGCACAGAAAACATATACTGTCAAATGAGAATCCACCACATTTTTCTCTTGTAAGATAAACCAGTATAAGTATTGAGGGATATGTTCTGCTTCTTAAGACCCCAATCCACAGGGGAGAATGGCTGTTGGATGGAGGAGGTGGTGCTGTTTGTTGGAATTGCTCAGCAGTTTGCCATTAAACTGAAGTGTTTGACAGTGTGTAGAAGAAGGAATAAGAACACTGAACTCACAAGGCCACCAAAGCAAGCAGGGGAAGTGTCTTTCTGCCACAGCTGGAGAGCTTCATGGCAGCACTGGTGAACAGGCAGGAAGATAATGAAATAATGGGCAGGGATTCAATAGCAGTAGACATCTATTTGTGTCTTTATAAACCAAAATGCATCAATAAACCTGGTTCCCCTTGTGTGTCTTGGGAGTCTCTAGTACAACCAGCATGGAAAAATATTCTAGTTGCTTTTTGGAACAATGAAAACTAGACACTAGAAACACTAGACACTAGACAGGAGTGTGTTGGTGAAATGTTTTCTGCACTGTGAGAAAATGCAGACCTGTCTGAACAAAAAGTGTCTGGTGGAAAGCATCTGAATTTCCTGGTATTGAAACGTTTTTCAGGGAAAAGCTTCAAAAATCTACATTTTGCAGTGTTAACAGCAAAATTTGTTTTGTATTTTCAATGGTGGTTTTCCAAAAAAGGATGAGAAAGGTTCAAGCTAAGATGTAATAAATTGTTTTAAACAACTAAAACTACCTTTTAACTTTTGGCTTTGGTGTAGTTCTTTGAAAAGCCCATTTTTAAATCAGACTCTGGGTAGGAAATAATTTCAATGTTTTCTGTTCTTTCTGATAGGTAAATAAATGAACTTGTAGAGTATTATACTGGTTCTCATTTGTCTAGAAAACATAATCTGTGGGTTTTTTCTTTTTATTGTATTAGCAATAAAAATAACCACTCTTATGCTTAGAACAAGGCATGTTAAGGTATAAGAAGTGTTTTATTAGTTTTCATGCCAAAGAAAAGAAATTAAAGCAGGTAACAGAAGCAGGCTGAGTACTTCTGGACAAAAGGAACAAAGCTGAAAGACAGGCTTCATGATTCTTAATTAATTCAAAGTTAATTATATTGTTTATAACCATGTGCTTAAAATCTTCATATAGAAAATGTTTATGGCAGCAAATAGACAGTAATTTAACTGCATTAAATTTTACTTAATTTGAAATAAGAACGTTGCATCAAGTGAGCTTAAATAGATGGCAAGGTCTTTCTCTTGTTTAGCAAGACAAGTGGCAAGCCATTTAAATTGCTGACCTGGAATGTCAAACACAAACACAATAGAATAATATTGCTTCAACATGTACAGGAGGTCAGAAAGTCCACAAGCTTAATTGCTAGTATTGCAACCAAGCACAAGATAATTATAAATTATGAGTCAATTCTTGCAAAAATATACCTATTGAATTGAAAGAACAGCTGATGTAGATCCAGAGATGAAGAGAAAAAAATTTTCTTTAAATACCCTGTGGAATTTAGTAAATTAGTACATAAAGGGTTCTAGTTATTTATAAAAATAATCTCTTCTGTCATGTGTTTTAAGCTCCTTTAGTATCCTACTCTGCTTTAGCACTAATTTGCAATTCATACTTTAGAGCATTTTCTATTATTTCTGGATAGCCAGTTTGTTTATATTCCCGGACTACCTACATCTTGATTAGATGATCTTCCACCTGCTCTCTCCTTTTGATAAGAGAATCCCAAAATGACATCTTGCAAACCATAGCAAACTTAGGGCTGCAGCTTCAAAAAGGAATGTTTCAAAAAAGAAGGGTGAGGGGAAAAGTACAGAGAGAACCTTTGCAGCAAAGCTTAAGTTATAAATTCCTGATCTGATGTTGAGTCAGGCTGCCAGATTTTGGGATCAGGATAGCTACTTCATCACAGAAACTCTTGGATGTGGTGCTTGACCCTAAGGTGCACATTCCCCTTTGAAGGGAGGGTTAAAGCTCCTCCCAAGATCAAGTTGAAAAATTGTCTGTTGGTGCATCTCCTTATTTCTGTTCCACATTAAATCTCAGTTGTGGGCAAAATTTTACCGAGCAACTTATTGAGTGGGCTGCTCTGCACTTTCTGTGAGCACTGTTAGGTGTGATGCAGAGCTGATGTAAATGTGGATTTCACTCTGGTTTAGCTGAACAACCTTCTGCCTCTCCCAGGCACACATTGCTCACCACATACAGGCCAATACAAGAGCCAAGGGTAGGGACAAGAGCTGTCACTGGTGCTGCTGTCCATGAGAAGGGTGAGAGTTCAGAGCCTCTAAGGAGTTATGCCTGTGCCTCATCTCCCACCTGACAAGAAATGAAGGACCTAAACAGCCCCACACAAATCCAGGCATTTTGTTGGTTGCAGTGCCACAGCAATCCATGCACATCTCATGATTACTCAGCCAGTCTCTGGAAAGGATGAAGATATTGAAAGTGGCACCAAGAAACAGCTGAATTTGAGTAAAGTACTGTCTTGGAAAAAGATACAAAAGAAAAGACCTCAGTTCAATATCCAAATCTTAGATGTTCTGATTTCTACTTTCTGAACCCCTGTTCTTGGAATAAAAGTAGAATGAGAGATTAATTGAAGAGAATCCATTTGAATGAAACAGCAGTGTTGTGATGTTTTTAAGTTCATTTTAGGCCAAAAATGTGACACAAGGCTTTTCCAAAAGCCCCACAATATTTCTTGGTTTCACCTACATCAAGAAATGCCACACAGCAAGCCTTTCTTGTGGTAGAAAATTTTACTGTGTAGTGCTCAGTCAATTCCTTACTACAGAGCAGAAATGTCATAGAAAAACAAAGCCAACAAATGAAATGAACTTTTCTAGCATCAAGAGAAGTTTAGATTATATAGGCTTCAGGCTTGGGCTTGAAAAAAAAGAGTGAGTGGTTCCTTTCTATATGATGTGGTTTGCCTATTATTGAACCCTGACACAGCAGGACTTCCATTCATGTCTAATGGTGCTACTGGAACCATTTATCCAGCCCAGTGCTAAGGACAGACATTAGACATTTCTGAAGGGGGGAAGATCAGGATCTTTTTGGGAAGTCAGTATTTTTAAATAATTAAATTAAATTGCTGCTTACATTTATGTGATTTGATTCAGGTACTGTAAATTTTCCAGAGGGCTGGGGAGGTCTGTTTGCTGTGTGTGTTGGAGAACTTGTGGGAAAGAAGCTTTTTACTCATGGGCATGGGCAAAGACCATGGTCATAAAGGGAAAACCAAACCAAAAGTCTACAAAATAATGACTTTTTTTTTTTTTTTCTCATTAAGAGTTTTTTCAAACATGAACCAAAAATATCACTTCTATCCTTAGGCTACACAGCGAAGGTTGGTTGTTGGATGCACTTCGTCGTATTCATGGTGAGGAAGGCACATTCTTTGTTCCACTGGACTTGGAGATTTCCATTCAGGAGCTGAGCTACATTATGAAGAGGGCTGAGCAGTGGAGAGGAATGAATGGTGAAAGACGGGTGGTGAGTGGTCAACAGAGTCTCCAAAAAGAGTCTGTGGTCCAAATGGATGCTTTGCATTTCTTAGTGTTATTTAAGAGGATCTAGATATTAGAAAAATTACTCTTCATTGAATGGAGAAGCTAAGAAGCATCATGTTCAGGAGAATTTTGTGACATTGCATGTGCATTGCCTGAACATCCTCAGGGGTTACAATCTGCTTAGTAACCAAAGGCCTAGAGGCATCACTGATGTCAAAAATTATCTGTACCATCTGATGGTTCTTGACTGGGTTTTAGAGACTTACTACTGGTTTAAATGTCAGTATCATCCCAGATAATTTCTCAGCCAGGTCAGCAAACTGAGGATTTCCATGAGCAAGTAGAATTCATTCCTTAAGAGGGCACAGGTGAGGCTGCCCTGAGAAGGAGGTGTGAGTTTGGTCAGTCAGATATGAGAGCCATGCTCTTCTCCCTGGCCCCTTTTCTCCAGGATTGCCCAGAAGAGTGGGCTAAGTTGGAAAAATGCAGGGAGAAATAGTCTACTCCATTATCAAAATAATTCCTCTTTCTTTTCCATTAACTCCTAGCCTCTAGTCCCACATAAAGACCTTAAGCTGTGATGTATAGGAGACACATTCTGTGTTTGCAAAGGGTCCAGTGGTGGGGCATAATCCACAGATGAGGCTTCTGGTGATAATTGCCTTCAGAGAATTGAAAACAGAAGAAGTAGTGTGGTCAGTATTCTTTAAGGGACATTGTCTTCCTTCTGGGAAGGACTTGTTCTTCCTTGCTTTCTAGCTTTGCATCAGTGTTATTAATTCCCATAGGACTCATTTAAAAACCAGCTCTTGGACAACTGGTAAAGTGCTCATCACTTTGATTTATACACCTATGAATGCCTTGTTTGGTGATTCTCCTGCTTCAATGTAGAAAAGAACAGATTCCTGATAGGAAGGAAATAGGTCCTCTTAAGCATGTATGAGTGGTTTTGTTTTTCTTTTCTAACCCTCTGGAACAAGGGACTTAAGATTAGGGTCTGCAGGTTTTTCAAATCTCTATAACTACCTCTGAAAGATCAGCAGTTTGTATAAATATATAGCCTCAGTTGTCACTGTTATAAACATCTGCCACAGCTGTAATTATTTTCCACATTTTTTTCCCCCTGTGATGACAGTTTGGACCCTGAAAGGAAAAACTGAATGAAAAAGCAGATACTCAGTAGGCTTAATTTTTGTGGGAAAGTGTAGAGCACCACATGGCATTTCAGCAGAGGGGAAGGAAAAGGTTTGAAAGAGTGAATGTGCTTCCACAACCACCTGCCTCTATTCCCACCTTTTGTGCCACTTTTTGTACGGAGAGAACTTTTGTTTTTCCAAGTAAGTAAAATAACTTCTTTTTTTTTTCGCTTCAAAACTTTCTGCAGTAAGTCAAACAACTGACAATTGGTTCCTATTTTCTTTGTTACAAATTAAGTAAGGTCAAACAAAGAGTGCATGTAGTGAACCTCATTTTACATGCCAGGACCACCAATGACACTTGCAAAAAGTGGCAGATAAGGAAACTTCCAACAACTGCATTTCTATTTTAAGTACTGAATAAATTTCTAATGATATTTCCAGCATATCATTTCTTGCAGCAGAACAGGAAGTGCTAAATAAAGTGGGGAAAAAAAAAAGAAAAACAACCAAAAAAAAAAAAAAAAAAAAAAAAAAGTGGGAAGAAAAGAAGGAAGTGTGAGAGCTAAAGACAAATGCAAAAGAATGGAAAGAAAAATTGCTTCTCTGTATACAAATAGTCTGCTGTATCTGAATGGAGGAAACCTGAATGGGTTGTCCCCTGCTACAGTAAGATACACTTCAAGGGACAGAACAGTGAAAGGCATGACCCATAGCTATAAACCAGTGTAAATGCCCAGTTTTTCTCCCAGTATGAAGCCTAGCAGGCATTAAAAGCCACACTGAACTGTGAAAACCTAGTCAGAGATCCTTTAAAATGGACCCAGCCTCAGCTGGACCCAGCACCTCAGAGGGTGCAGTCGGAATAGAGGGAAGTATCCCAAATTCAATCCTGAATTATTGGCACAAAATACAAATACTGTGAAAATAGAACCAATCTTCAAAAAAACCAAAATCTTCCTTTTTTTTTTTTTTTTTTTTTTTTCCTGTACTATTTTGATGAAAAAGGGAAACATCAAAAGAAATGTTGCTACTTTTTGGCAAATCTAATTCTGTAATAAAAACTTGCCCCATTCTAGAAATATGTTCTGCACATGGAGCATCTCCCTGCAAGACTGGGAGCTGTATTTGCAGGTTTTTTTGTGCTCCTAGGCATTGCAGGCACTGAAAGATCCTTTTTTCTGCCACAGATTTGCATAAGGTATTTATCTTGTCCCTTTCTTTTTGTATGTCTAATTGTACTAAGTAATCAGTATGGAAGACACATCACTAGGTCCTATTGCGTGCATTATTAATGTGTTAATTTTTAAATAAAATACGAAATTAACTGTGAACAATTTTTATAAAGGGAAGCATGAGACTGCCATATCTTACATCACTCTGTATAAAAAATATATTTTAAATGGAGGTCATTCAAGTAAATAGTCAGTCAAACCTTCTGGAAAAAATAGGTCTACATTTTTGCAATATTTTCTTGCTATTAACCATGTGCTTCTCATTTTTATTCGCTGGATTAAAAATTGCCCCATAAATGGGTATTTTATAATATGCTTAATTTCCTTTTATTAAATTGATAAATGCAGCAGCAGAGGACACATTTACAATATGATGAGAATGTAAGGTTATTGCATTTTATAATTTTTATATTGTTCAGAGCAGTGATTTGTCATTTGTGGAATGACATCCATGCCATCATTTCAAAGTATTTTCAGCCTTTCTTTTGATAGGAAAAAGGTCACTTTCTGTAGACCAGAAGACACCAGTCTATTAAACTAATTTGCCTACATGCAAATTTTGTCATTTTTACCTCATTAACTATTTATCATAGAGTAAAAAAATATATATATTCATGAAGGGGCAGCTAACAGCCTGATGGAGCTGGAACTAATATTTTGCAACTCTAATGATTTTTTGCATCCTTAATTAGATAGCATAAGGTTGATATGATTAGGTCAGGATGTAGTGTTTTTCATTAAAATACATTTTAGAAGCTGTATTCATAATCTGCCCTTGCAATTAAATAATGAGCCTATGAGTTTAATATTATCGACCCAATTATTATCCCACGGAAAAGTATACCTTTAATAAATTTGTGCCGTAGGACCTTCATTAGCAACAAAACGAATTATATTTCCAGGTACACAGATTACAGGGCCACAACCACGTTTATGTAGTGGTTTGGAAGGCAGTGTGCAGGGAGAGCCACCATAGCCCTGCACCTTGCAGAAAGGCCCTTGATTATTCTGGAAGAAGCCATTTACAATGCCTTTAACCAGGAAAGCTGCAAAGAGGTAAAAACGACACCTACAGAGGCAGGCAGAAACATTTCTAGAAACAAAGGTGTGCTGGAGCAGTGTTCTGTGCACCAGTGCCAGGAGGAAGCCTGGACCCCCATTCCTCCATTCCTGTTACAAACAGGGAGGCAGAGCTGAATATTTGCTGATCTTTTATTAGAGGCAGTCACGTGTTAAATGTGTGTCAGATTCTAGAATTGGTAAAATCAGGACTGGTGACAGACTGGAATATTTTAATCTGCTATTGTTAGCAGATCAGTGATGAGGTCAGGACCCTGGATTTTAGCTAAGATTTTTCCTTTTTTTTTTTTTTTTTTTAGAACTGATAAAAGTGACAATGTCTTTCTGTCCTCACTGGGTAATCACCTTTCCAATGCTAAGTAATAGTTTAGAGCCAAGGTATGAGGTGGGGTTTTCTTTTATCTAAGCAAACAAGAGTTAAAAAACAAAACAAAAAACCCAAAAAAACAACAAACAAAACAAAAAAAATCCCCAAAACCAAAACCAAACAAAACAAAAAAACCCCAACAAAAAATCCCTGACAAAACAAAACAAAACAAAAAAATCCCAAACAAAAACAAAAATAAAACCCAAAAGGCAGGGGAAGCATTTCAAGTAAAGACAGCTGACCAGAGAGGGTCTTTTTAGTGGGATCTGTTATGACTGGACTGGTTTTTACGTGAGAGTCAGTATGGTCATGTCTAAAGCCTCTGAACTATTTATCAGGTTAATTGCTATTAGCAGGAGTAAAAAGGAATAAATATGGCCCTTATGTATTTTACTGGACTTAGCCCTCAAAGTACCACCCCTGCTTGCAGCAGGACTTTTTATATAATAATATTAAAGATGAGAAAAGCTGTGCAAGTAGTAAGCTGAAACAAAACTGTTTGTATACCAAGCATGGGCCCAAAATATTGGCATATGAGGAGGTTTTCTGGGAAAAAAAAAAAGCAAGGTCTGTAGGCAAGAAGATAATGTGAAACTTGCACTTGAAATAAAGCCTGATGCACTGCAAAATTATTTTAATGAGACTAGGGCTAATTTTCTAATTTTAAAATGATATTATAGCAAACCATAAAAAATCACCCGGCAGTAGATTTTTGAAAGGAAAATATATTTGTAATTATCTTGAACACACAAGATTACTTCAGGGCCTATTATCGACACAATTTTTGGTACCACTTTACACTAATTTGCATTTATTACTCTCAGGCCAACTATTAATATGTTAATAAATAAGTCATTAATACTTGTTATTTAATTGCTATCTATTTATTCCTGTTCAATAATGCATTAATTACTTGTGAATAGTTGAGGGCAAAATTCTGCCCTTGCTAGAATCAGCACTGCCAGGAGAGGAGACTGATGTTGGACATGGCAGCATTGCAAGGGCTGCTGGAGAGCAAGTCTTTTAACTCATTTAGCACAAGGGGGTTACCTTTTGATTTTGTCTTAGAGGAGGCTTAGTGAGCCTCCAGTCTGTGCTGCAGCAAAGCTGCTGGACCACAGGTGGAAGCTGATGAAGGCAGGTGGTACCACACCTGAGACTGCTGCAATGTGTCTCTTCTTATGGTCCTGGTCTTGCTCCAACACTGGAGTTTGGAGCTTGATTTCACATAGAGGATGATGGATAAAGAGAAATGAAGTCATCCGAAAGCCAGCTCTAGACTGAGGAAAGGGTGGCACATAGTGTGTAGTGAGAAATGGAAATAGATACTTTGATTTCTTGCTTTTGGATATTGGAAAGAGAAAAAGTAGAATCCCCAGCCGTGCTCTAATTCAAAATCCCAGACTGATGCTCTCCAGATCCCTTTGTGAAAATTGACTGAAGTGTAGGTCAAAATATATTGATATCATAATTGGTATATTTCTGTTTGAAGGTTTAACACTACTCTGAGTGTGATTTCTTGCCTCCTTTTTGTTGAAAAAATGGTGAAACCAAATTTTGAACAAGAAGACCAGCTTGTTTCTGTGAATCTAATAGATCAGATCATCTTAAATTTGATGGTTTTGGAGTTGTAGAGTGAATTTTTCCCATGAACACAAACAGAAATTTTGCTGCTGCCTTTCAGGAAGACCAATTGCCAAAAGAAAGGTGAAAAGTTGCAGGAGTATTTTGACTTAAAAAAAAAAAAAATCAAGGAAATGGTCTGGAAGGGATAATACAATAATACAGACTGTGGGGCCCTGAAGGAGAAGTCAGAAATTGCAAGGTAGTAATAGAATCAAAAAACCACAAAAGTGGTTCAGGAATTTGTGCAGAAGACACAATTATGCCAAAGAAAGTAGAAAGAAACTGAGAGAAGTGCAAGGTAAGAGAAGTTGATTGGAAAGGATCATTCTACAAGATAACTATAATCATAGTTCCTTAAAAGAAGTCTTCTCAAATTTCTGATTTAGATACCATTGATCAGCAAATGGAGACAGGAAAACACGTTGATAAAGCAAAAGTATACAAAATGTAAATTTATTTTTTACTCATTCACTCTTGTGTTTGCAAACTTTTTCTGGCTTTGAGTTATACCTTATAGATACAAATACCTCATGTACACTGTATTATATTTTTAAGAAATAACAAATGGCTGACATCACTCAAGCTGCTGTTTATAAGTTCTTATAATTTTGATCTGGGGTTTCTTTTCCCTAAACTAGTTTCAGTGATCTTTTAGAAATTTAGTGTTTTGCAAGTTTACTATTTGATTTCTTTTTCCTAACCGTAAACCAAATTGCAAAAATCTTTGGAGCTGCTCACTGGAACTCTCAGTACAGTGTCTCCTGCAATTTAGATTGTATGAAAAATCAAAACTTGTATGCTGCAATAGCATAGCATAGGAAAGTAGAAAGCAGTAGCAAAGCTGACTGTGAGCCTATCTAGAAAAATTATCAGTAATATAGAATTTAATTCCTCACATGCCACTATGAATAAATCATTGTGTTGGTCTGCAGTAATGCACAATTGTTTCAGTCAGTACAAGCAAACTACCCTGCTAGTCCAGAACAATTTACCTCAGCATGTTAAGGTGACATGTAATCACCTATTTGCTACAGAAATTGTAGGAGGAGAACCTCGACCCTTTGCAGTCAACAGCAAAACTTGCACTGACTTTGTTAGGGCCAGAATTTCCATCTATCTGTGTAAGTAAAGGGGAGGGGAAGGAAATAGGGCCATGTCTCACTGAACTTCTTCATGATCTGTGTGTATAAGGTCAGATTCTCATCTGGGATAAATTATTGAAGGCAGAGTCTGTATTATTTTTTAAAAGATTAAATGGAGATTGAAAATCAGAGATGAGCAGAGGGAAGGCTCAGCCCAGTAATGAGATGTTACAGAAAACAGATCAAAATGAGGGTAGCACTCTGTTGCCTCTTAGATTTAAACCAAAATTATTTCTATATGAAAAGACAAGGCCTTGAACTGTGTAGGATTAAATTTGCCATATGGTTCTGAAACACTTAGCTTTTTATTCCTTTAGAGTATTTAGTCCACAGGGAGTGGTGGGTGAAAAGAAGAAAGGGGGGGAAATGCAGATGTTCGGAGGCATCTGGAATAGCCAAATATGCTGGCCATACCCAGGCATGCCATTAAATCTCACAACTGTGATTAGTAATTCAGAAAGTGTGCAAGTGCAAGCTGTGGAAAACAAGGTAATTCAGTCTAGGTAAAGGAAAACTTTCTTTTGCCTGTGTGGGTAGGTCTAACGAGTGGAACTGCTTAAACAGATGTGCACACAAAAAGGGGCCTTGTAATAAATTATAACAATGGTAGAATGGATATAATCAACAAGTAAACTAATGGAAACAGCATTAGAAATTAAGCTGGTAGAGTAACACTGCACAGGACTTGCTTGATTCCATGTTGTATCCCATCTTAAAGAGAAAAAATAACCAAAAGAAAGGGAGAAAACAGGGATTAAAGCCACCACATCTATGCAAGCTTCTCTGAAAGTTGCATGACAATAAGTTAGTAGAATAAAAAGAGATAAAAAGAAAAGCAAACTATACAAGCTATGTGGATGCAAATACTATGAGCTACTTACATTATTTATTTATTTTGTTGACATATTCATGGTAAGTCTATAAATTGAAAAAAAAAATGATTTAGACTCCTTGGAATTAACTTAGAGAGATAGTAAACATTATTTTGTGTTTTGAAAACGTTTATTTTATTTCCCCTTTCAATATGTATTTTGCTTCCTTTTTAAACGAGAACTGATTTATTCAAGCCTACTTTACTACCCCCATTATATGTACAATATATTATTTCCAGAGTAAATGGTAACAAATCATTTTAATCCCATAATCAATAAATTAATTATATAAAGGCATTAGTGAAGATGGACCAAACTAATAGTCTGCTGACATCCTTCTGATTATACACTGACAGAAAGGTGTTAATTTCTCTAATACTTCAGCAGACATCCAAACTGTTTTGTCAGAGATGTTGGACAGTGATGGAGGAGGAGTACACTTAACTGTAATTTTTGTAGTAATTCATGGGAAGCCTCATTGACATGTGCTAATGGCACTTGATTGCCCTCAAGATGTTTTCACAACAGAACTCTGCAAGTGCCACATCAAGGTTTGCTCAGTCAAATAGTTTTTTTCTCCTTGCATCTAGATAATTTGTGACCACAGGCAAACTTTTGAAAATCCAAGGTGGTTTGCAACACTCCGCTGGGGTGAATCTGTCATCAGCCGGCTGGTTCAGATCGGTGCACTAATGAAGAGCAAGCTCTTTGGGTTTTTTGTCATTTCTCTGCAAGCAATCCATTTTGTTTCTCCTCAGTGGCAGGGTATGTTATACATCTCATCCTGTATAATCTGACTTACATTATAATTTGATTCATACACAGTCTTTCCACAGAGATTAATTAGCATCAGGCTTGAAGTTTGCGAGTGAAAATATGATAATTAGTTTTCTTGGAACGTTAACATTTCAACACTTCAGGTTCTCTCTGTCTTTGTCTTCAATGAAGCTGCAGTAAACGAGCACTATTTCTCTTCTAAATCAGACTCTTGTGAGGTTTGAAATACAGACATTTTCATCAAGCTGGATAATTTCCATAGAAAATTTACTAGCTCATGAAATATTGGAGGAGTAATTCATACAATGACTCCCTCCTCCCCTTGGTAGGTTGAAGTATGATGTGAGCAGTTCTGAAAACCCCCAGGACAGCCACTTATTTAACAGCGATGATTCCTACTCTTTGTAACAAAAATCAGCTGACTCTTCATTTTTTGCACAAAACAGAATTAGCCAGTAGGTCTCTCATACAGTTGTCGGGTAGTGCTGTAAACAAGGTTACATCAGTTCTGAAAACAAGGTTAATCCCTGCATTTGTTTGTTCTTTGGAGTATTTAACACAGGTGACTCATTTGGCATTTTCAACATCTCAGGAATGGTAACTTAGCAAAATTCTGAAAAAAAATTAGCAATATATGTGAATAATGAGAACATTCAATGTTACAATAGTGAGCTAAAATGTTATATGAAATATCAACCCTGATGATTTAAAGACATAATGTAATCGCTAACATATGGAACCTAAGAAGGAACTCACATTATGGAAAAGTGTTTTTGTCCATTATGGGTGTGCGTAGCTGTTTAAAAACAAGTATTTGTTTTAAAATTTCTGATTTATACTGCTCAGTGTTAAACAAATTTCCTTTTTTCCAAGGATATGGTTTTAAAAGATCTGTCTTCTCTAATTGCTAAATTATCTCTTTAAGATGTAATTCATCTTATTACAACTCTGGCATCAGACATCCTCTGATCTTTGGCAGGGTACTCTTGATGCCCATTGATTTAGTCAGGTTAGGGATAAGTGAAACTCTTAACCAAGGTAGAATCTAAATTACCATGTGGTTGTGAGGTTGCATATGCAAAACATGAAGCTCATGGGTCAATTGCATATGTCACTGCAAGAATGGTTTTGCACATCAGGCTCTTTATTTCTTCTTTTAAAGGAAATTAAATTTACTACCACTTTGTATTTGTCACACATAAGGCTGCTAACAAAGACTTTAGATGCATTAGAGAACACTTAAACAATGTTACGAAACGGAAGCCTTAGTAGTTTTCTTTGTAGAAATGACCTTTAAATATTCTGGAAACTAATGGTATTTAAATGTAAAATTCCACACACTGACAGCAGAGGCTACTGAAGACACTTGCACAGGGCAGACTGAAATCTCTGCCCACTGAATCAGGCTGGTGGCAAAGACAAATACAACAGCTGGTGGCATAGAGAAAGCCCTCGCCGGGCTGTGTGTAACAGTTCAAGAGACTTAGTGAGATGGCTGAGGTTTCGACTGTGCATTGAGTTTTGAAAAAATACACACTTGATCTCAACCCAAGCAGGTCCATTCTGTTTTCTGTTTTAACCTGAGGTCAAAAGACAAAGTAAACTATGCCTGAGCCTTCAGGTGAGCTCTGTCATAGCTAAAACCCGGTTCAGGCAGAACGAATGTAGATCATCAGATTCAGTGAGGACACCTGTCCTTCCTGCTGTAGATATGCTAAAACCTGTGGTCTCAGTGGGCTACAAATCTCAGCCTGTGGATCTGAAGTAGCTACCCCTGGAAGCTTAGAAGGAGGGGATGGATTAGGCTTCCTCTGCTAAAGCCTGAAAGCACCGTCCAGTTTATATTCTGAAGTTTCCTGAAGGGGTCATGATTTTCACCCTGGCATGCTTGTCAGGGCAGAAATGTGCTCTCACCATGCTTCCCATCTACATAATTTTTCCTATCTTAGCAAAAATCAGGGCATCTAAACCAACAGTAATTTCCTGGGTCTGTCTGAAACCTGGTGTGAGCGTCTCTGAGGCCAGCCAGCGAGACTTTGTTGTTGAACAGAGCCTTGTTTTCTCCTGATCGACAAAGGGGGAGAGGAAGACATGCCCCAGGGAGGTGAGGTTGTAAGGAATTCCTTCCAACAACAAAAAAGAGAAGGAGGCAAATTGACTGTTTTATTAGGAACATGATCTGTAGTGTTTTTCATCTGGAGAGAGGATTGTTGCATGCTGATGAATAACGGGTATCGTATCACAAGAGTGCTAAAATGCCCCTGAGCAAGTTTGTTCCTTCAGCTCTCCTTCAGCAGCTCCTGCTATCCCAGCCACTGACCTGTGAAATGTGGTCGCGTGCTCTGGATTTTTTCCTGTATTTTGAAAGCTGTTCTTTTCATCTTGCAAAATATTAGGCTAAACAGTTAAATGGGAGTTGCATTTGTAAGGGTTCGTGTATTAATATTAATGGAAAATCTGAGAGGTCGGGTGGCCAGAGAGGAATAATCATGCCATTCAGGTAGCATGTGAGTACAGCAGGTTATATGGATTTATTGTTTTGAAACTTAGTTTTAAAAAAAAAGTTTTTTTGAAACTTAGTAAAAAACAGAATGGCCTTTTAAAAATCCACACTTTTGGAACAAAATACTGCAGTTCTAGAGAGGAATGTCGAAAAATGTTTAAGGGAAAAGGTTGGCAGCTTCTAACTTTGGCACGCTCTGATCAAGATGGAGACAAACTTTGAGCCTCACAACAGCTTGATGGAAAAGGGTGCTGTTCAGACAATCTACTTTCCAGGTGAATCCTAGGGCCTCCTCTCCTGTTGGCTTTGAATACCTCTCACTGTTCCTGACATAAGGTTTTGGGATCACCTCAACAGTTCTTTTTTCTCCACTGAATGGGTGCAGGGACTTATTTGCACATCAGGCTCCCTGATTATAGACCTAAAGTGCTGATCCAGTGACACTAGGATCAGCATACTGATGTAACATTTCACTGCTATCATCAGGCACTAAGACTGAATTCCTGTTTCCTCAGAATGAGAGTGGAAAAGGGAAAGGGTAAAGCTAGGCAGTGCCTTAGGGAGCTATGCTCCTTTTGCACCTCGCCTGGGCTACAGCAGTGGGAGCAGCTCATCTGGTTTTGCAGGTCATTTGTCTGGCTAGAGTAACCATGAAAGGTTATTTAAAAATAGGGAAATTGCACCTGGTCATTTAAAACATTTCAGAAGGGGTTGTTGCGCCTGTCAGATGAACGGCCATTGAAATTGGCATGCTGGCCATGACATGAGTAATTCTTCAATGAATCAGTCTTTTTGCATAGAAAATTATCCCATCAGAAACACTCTGAGTAGTGCTAGCCTGCAGGCTTGAAGCTTAAGCTCAGTCACGGCATAAAAACCTCCCCAGCCTTGTTTTCTTTTGCAGCTGAGATTACCCATTTAGAACTCGTAATTTAGACTTTTCTAAGATAAACCCCCTTTTGTATTAATGAGTCTTGCCTGAGAGAGCAAGCCTGCCAACTGGATCCTTACTTCACTAGTTCACAAAGAAGGATGCTTTTTTTAGCCTTATGAAACACACTCGGGCTATGCAGTGCCATTTAACAAGTGGGAAATAATGTAGTAAAGGCAGAAAGCTGGTTTCTGTCTCTTTCAAAGTTAATATAGGCAGAGAAAAAAACATGCACGATAGTGCCTTGTTAAGCTTTTTAGGATTACTCTTCTCTTTACCTTGATTGTTTCCTCTTTGCTGAAGTCTGATGGGCTTCAAATAAACTGAGGGCTTGTGAACCTAGGAGCCTAAGCCCTCCTGCTGCTGGGGAAAGGTTTATAGACTAGTTGCTTTCATTATCGCTTTATAAATGGCATTGTTTGAAGCAGTGTGTACTGCAGCTTGAACAGGAACTTGGAGGATGTTAGTTAATTTGCTGTTTGCTAACTAGTGTCTTTTCTGTGGTTTTTGTGGGGCTCAGGTAATTGTTAATGTTTGGGACAGATGGGAAATATTTTATTGGCAAAAGTTACTCCACCTCATCCTTAAGTCTGGACAGCACCTGCAGCAGCCCTTCAGGGCTACAGGGATGGGTAGGCAGGTAGGTGTGACACTGACACAAGCCCTGAATATTTCATCAGGCCTTTGCACAGGATGAGAGGGCCAGAACCTCCATCAGCATGCAGCAGACCTCTGTGGATCACTCCTCCCTTCAGACAGCAGTGCCAGGATTGGAACAAATTGTTTGCATGCAGCCTGTTCAGTCTCAGTGCCCTCCTGGATGGGGTGATCTTCTATTGCTTGGTATTGTCAGGGTCCCGTCTTTCAGAATATCTGGGTCTGTGGTGTCCACAACACCACATTGCTTGCCCCAGTGACAGAGAAAATGTTCTTTGGAATGGGAAAAGATCTGGGATGTCTGACTTTAAAAGTGCCTTCTCAAAAGCTCTGCTCTTTCTGTCATAGCCCTATTCATTCTTGTTTTCTTCCTCTCCAAACTTCACAGAACCATAGAATCAAAGAATATGCTGATTTGGAATTAACCCACAAGGACCATTGAGTCCAATTCCTGACCCTGCACAGAGCAGCCCCAAGAGTCACACCATGTGCCCAAGAGCACTGTCCAAAATCTTCTTGAGCTCTGCCAGGCTGGTGCTGTGACCACTTCCCTAGGGAGCCTGTTCCAGTGCCCAACCACCCTCTGGGTCAGGACTTTTTTTCTAATATCCACTCTAAACTTCTCCTGACACAATTTCAGGCCATTCCTTCAGGTCCTGTAACTGATCACCAGAGAGAAGAGATCAGTGTCTGCCCCTCCTCTTCCCCTCACAAGGAAACTGTAGACCACAATGAGTTCTCCACTCAGTCTTGTCCAGGCTGAACAGACCAAGTGACCTCAGGCCCCCTCATATGGCTTCCCCTCAAGACTCTTCATCATCTTCCTTATCCTCCTTTGGATGCTCTTCAAGAGCCTAATATCTTTCTTTTATTGCAGTATCTCTTGGTCCCCACCTCTGTGTCAAGTAGGAACCAGGGTAACCTTTTCGTCCTGTACCTGAACAAGTGAATCCTGACCACTGTGGTGCTCAGCATGGGTGTGCAAAGGAGGGCAATTTCAGGATTTCAGAAGCTTTCTTCAAGGAGAGTAGATGTGCAATTATCTGAAGGGTGTTGAGCACCCACTGTGGCACAGGCATACTGCTAATCAGAAAATCACTGCAAGTTTTTGTGATGTCTTTAAACTGACCAGTTGTCCTGCCAGTGACTGAGAAGGTGCTTTATCCTGCATGGGGAGAGCAGAAACCTGTTGCAGAGATTCCTAGCAGGTTGAAATGGCCCCTTTTCATCACTCTTCATCTAAGGACAGAGATCCTTAGCTGTGCAGGGTCAGGGACCAAGGTGCCAAGGTTCCTGTATGGAATGCTTCATGGCTGGAGAACCCTGGACCATGGAGGAGCTTGCAAAGAAACTTGAGGCACGCAGTTAGTTGTTGTGCAGAGTGGATAAAAGAAAAGGAGGCCCAGCAATAGCAAAGTATCCAAAATATTTTCTTGATCAGTTTTTGCAAGTAGAAGTATAAACATATGTGCATGAGTGAGAATGATATGACAATGGATTATGACTGTTTTCGAGTCTTTACCCTCAATTTCCTCTTGCTTACACTCTAAAAAGCATGCATGTGGATTGATGTCACTCACATATATACAGCTTGAGAAGCTATAAACAGCTTTTTGACATTACAAAAGCAGTTTTTATATTGATTTCAATGTCTTATTGGTGTTAATTTATTTGTATGTGATACTAAATACTTGAAATCAACCCTTTGGGTAGCTTCCATGTGAGTACTTTGTGCTGAAAACGAAAGGCAAATGGAATGGGCTTTTGGGGGAACAGGGAGGGAGAAAACCACCAAAAATAGCAAATAACAAACAAAACGCCTCAAAACCAAAACAAAATACTGGCATCTTTTAGTAAATATGAAATTCTTCTGCACTCTTTACTCTCTGAATGCTGGGGTACTGGAGAGGGTAAGCAATCAGAGTGAGACAATACATCCATCATTATTATTTACTATAAATGCCTATTAAATTTTTATTTATTGTCAAGCTGAATGTAAAACATCATGAAAATAAGTGAGTCAAATTTGCTAGAAAATAAAAACACCCTTGATTTTGCACTGATGATGGTACAAGTAGTGGTGCCTGTTGTGTCTGGGGTCTGACTCTCATTCATGCTGTTTTGACATCTCAACAAAGCTCTAGCTTGGGCATAACTGTGTGCCAGAGCTGTGTGAAAAGGCCTGAGTAGTGTACAAAGAGACTGGGATTTATGATTTTCGAACCTGACAGTGCCCTTTAGGCTAACCATGAAGGAACTCTGCTTGGTCTGCCATCTCTGGTTAGTAAGGGTTACTTTTGTCACTTATTGAATGTGTAACAGGATTTAGAGATGGATTAAGCTACATGTTTTGGCTTTAAAATACTGTTTTGTTTTGTTTTTCTTTAGTTTCATGGAACAAACCTCTTTTCTGCCTGCACAAGAAAGGTTGAACTGTTTAAACAAAACCTAATGAAAATTCTTGAATAAGGCAAAGATACTGCAGTTCAAATACACTCATTCTGTTTTTGTGGTGATGTGGCATCATCATGAGTAGAGTTTGTTGTTTGTTTTTCTGGCTGATGTGCAGCCAGGCAGAGATTGTAACTTAGAAGCTTAAGATTTAGACTCTCAGCCCAGGCTTTTTTGGAGAATCATTATCACTGCAATTCAGCAAGGAGATGTTTTATGGATTAAATAAACCAACAAAAATAAACAGAGAGCTCTCAGTATTTTTTTTGTGTTTGCAAACCCGTGACATTTTGTTTTTCATATCTATATTAAGCATGTGATGTTGAAAGTTACCATAGGTCAAAGACTTTTTTTTTTATTTCCTGAAGGATTCTAATACTGCATTTCCTTTATTTTTTTTTTTTATAAGGGAGTAAAAGCTTCTTCAGACAGAGCACAAACAACCATTTTCATAGCTCTTCTAAATTCAGAGAAATAATGATACAAACAACTAGGATATATCTTCAGTGAATTACTGAAGCATATTTACTATGACATTAATCCTGTTCTAGTGCAGTGCTTTCAACTGAAAGTTTTTTTCTCTAGTTGGGACTGAATTAGTCTGGGCTAAATTTTGCTTACTCTAGAACTTGACTGTGTCTGGAGAAGAGATAAAAGGGACATTTCTTCATTTGAAAGATCATGTGCATGCACATAAATCACTTGTGCCAGGATCTGATCCCTCTGCTCTGAGTTCCTGTGCCTTGCCACCACCCACAGCACCTTTTCTGATCCTTTCAGTGCAAGGACTGGCCCTAGCAGGTAAGGCAAGACTGGCAAGGTGCTGTGACCTGTGCCTGCCACATGATTTGTCAGATCAGGCAAATGATTCCTGTATCTGTGCCTCTGTTACCTCTGGAAGGCATTTTCTTCTCGTACACAATCCGGGGAGTTGTTGCATTTAGACTGAAACAATCACAGAAAATACAAACCAGAACCAGTGTGTTATTCAAATGAGAGGTCAAATTACCCCCACTGATGTAAGCAGGGTTGCCAAGGTCTGAACGAAGACACAACTTGGCCAGAGGTCTGTTTCTAATGTGAGGGTTGAAGGCTGGTAGGTCTTGTGTCTAATATCAAACAGCTGGAAGTCAGTACCAGCTCCATTGAAAAATACACACACATTTCCAAAAAACCCTCCCCATACAAAAACATAAAACACAACAACCCTGAATCTTGATATATTATTTAAACTTTGCCAGCCTTAAACTATGATTGCTCATTGTTGCCTACTATTTTACTTTGAGATCCCTGTATGAGCTATTTAAGTGCATTAAAGCAGGCTAAAATATTTCAGTATAATGCCCATACTGCTTCTCCTCACTGCTCTCTCTCTCACACACACACAAAGCCCTTTACCAAAGTGCAAGACCAGTTCTTGTATCATTTGTACCCCTGTAGATCTGTGGCAGCTTCTCTTCATTTGCATTCAATAGCAGAAAGCAAACTCTGGATGTGAGTTTAGTGAACTGTTAGCATGAGCAAGGAGGGAGGTGATTTATTAATCCTTACTTTCATTTTGCTGTGCAGCTTGTGGTGTCCTAAGATTACATGAGAAGACACTGTTATAAGTATAATCACTCAGGAACTCAACTACAGACATATATAATAAATGAATACATGGCTCAGAAATTGTTAATGGCCAGCAAAGTATTCTTTTTCTGAATTACTGCCAAGTTTCAAAACTGCATGTGTCATCTTATCACGTACTATACATTAAGTGTTGGTCATGTAAGTCAGATATGCCCTATGGGTATTTTAAATTGCAAACATAACTTTTTGAAACTCTATTGTAATGGTTTTTATTTGGCTTGGTTTCTAAATCAACATAGTTTGTTCTTACCACTTCAATTGCTTTTTCCTTATTCTTTGTTGCTTCTAAATCCTTTATCTGAACAAGATACAAAGATCAAGTAATTTGTTAGGTAGCTGAGCATCCAATGCTGTCTAAACTCTATAAAATCTGTAGTAAATTTATGGTATTTACCTGTACTTTTTTTCATGTGTAACCAGTATAGAAGTGGAGTTTAAAACAGCATAGAAGTTAGTCATGGAAGAAGCATGTTCTTTTTTTTTTTTTAATCAGGTATTGGCAAGAATAAACTTAAACCATTAAAGATAATAATGGTCTAATAAATAATAAAACATTTGAGTTTAGGCATCTTTCCTCTGCTGTACAATTGTAGTTTTGCAGTTCAGTTGATACTGTCCTATAACATAGCTCTTAGTTTGGATGCAGTCTCTTGTACATCTTTGAGGTTTCAACCCACTTCAAATCTTCCCTCCTGCTTGAGACCAACTGGACTGTAACAATGCCTGGTGACTGTTTTGGTTTCTGTTTTCTTGCCACATAGTGGCTGTCTCTATAAACAGTTGCTCTTGAAATTCCCAAATCATCAACAAGAATGTGAGGACATCAGGTTGCATGGTGCACCAGAACCTAATTGGGCTGCTTCCACCATGGATGCTATCTGTTCAGGAACTTTTGAGAACATTTTGGGAAGAAGTTATTTACTGTGAGAATTATTTATGGAAATATTTACTGTGAGGGTGGTGAGGCACTGGCACAGGTTCCCCAGAGAAGTTGTGGATGCCCCATCCCTGAAACTGCTCACGCCCAAGTTGGATGGAGCTTTAAGAAATCTGCTCTGGTGGAAGGTGTCCCTGCCCATGGAAGGGTTTGAACAATCTTTAAGGTTGCTTCCAAACCATTATATGATTCTATAATTCTGTGGTTTTTTTCTGTGATCTTTCTGAGTACAAAGAGCAGAAGATACTGATGTGCAGATGAAAGCTTTGAAGGGAAATAGGTAAAATTATCTCTGAGAGCTACAGGTGGATAAATGGACCAGTGAAGACATATATTTAGGTGCTAATATTTATGTGAAGTATAAGCAAACTGTGAGGAAAACACAAGTCTAGAAAATAGAACTGCAGCGTCTCAAGGCAGAGATGATTCAAGTAGTTCTTCCAGTCATTCTATTTCAGTGAATTGTTGTATATATAAATCTATTTATGCTGGAAGTTGGAGAGGAAATTTGTTTCACAAATAATAGTGTTATCCTAGGAAATAGAAATGAGATTATAAAATTATTTATTAAAGATCATGCTTTAGGGTTTTGAAATGGGATGCTGCTACCACAGGACAGGGTGGGTTTGACTGCTACATCACAGTTGTGATGGAGACTCCCAAGATACCTGTGGTCTTGCTGTCTCTAGAGGAGCAGCCCAGTATGGGGATCTTTTGTGGCTGCAGGAACAGGCATCAGTCTGGCTGCTGGGGCACTGCTGCAGGCAAAAGAGATGGAGAAGAAAAACTCATGTGCCAGGTATCTGCCTGCTTTAGGTATGCCTGGAGTGGTCCTGCTTCAAGAAAGCAGATAGTCTGGGTAAACAGAAGAGTGCTTTTGATGGGTAATTGCATACTAACACAGCCTGGTCTTTAATCTGTAATCTTAACTAGAAACTCAAATTGCAATTGGCTAGAAACTGCTTACTTAAGAGAAGAGTCAAGCAAGACTCATGATCATCTTGCAATGGTGGGAAGTGTGTCCTTAATATGAAAGAAAAAAAGAATTCATAAGTGCCCTTTCCCAGATTAACTCCCAGTAAAGATCTCAAAATATTTTTCTAATTATTTTTTCTCAAAATATATTTTAACTTGAGAAAAAGATGAAGCATCCCCATTTCCTATGTGCTAAGACTTTGAAAGCCTTTTGGAAGTATTTCCCTAAAACTAAACCATCAAAATGTGCTTGAAGTAAAAGGTATGCTGAGTGTTTTATGATTTACTTTGAATGGGGTTCACTCTTTCCCACAAGAGATCCCCATCCCACATAATGAGAAAAGGAACCAGAGGAGAACTTAGAAATGGTGTCCTGATTGGAAACTCACATTTCTACATGTACCAAAAAACTGGGTGGACAGTTAAATCAATCTAAAGTAACTTGACTACCCAGAAACCAGCTCTTGGTGTTTTCAATCCTTGGAAAATATCAACCAAGTTTTTGTTAACTCTGCCAACTTCAGAAGGCCTGACACTACTCTTGGGTACACTTGCCCCTCTTCTTCTTGAATAATACACTCATTTGATTGCTTTCTTTTATGCTTAGCATTCTGTGGATTGCTATGCTTTTTCTATGACAATGGGCAAACGTTCTGGTTACAGTTAAATAACATAAAACGTTTGGGTGTGATACATTCCTGTGCTGCTGTCCCTTACTCTAATTTTGCTTGATCATAGTAGCTACTTCAGCATAAAAGCATCAGAGATGCAGTGAATCAAGCACACATGCAAAGCAGAAAATGTATTTTTAAAGGAAATATGGTATTACTTCAGTGTATTATATAAACTATGATATAGTACTTTTCCACTGAAATTAAAGATTTGTACAATGTGATACAAATCTCACTGTAAAAGGCATAAAATGTACTTAGATCACATGGTGAAAATACATTAGATCTATATTTTTTAATATCTATTGTTAATTCTACTAATAATTTTTTCAAAATTTGCCCTTGTGAAAGAAAATGTGCCAGTTATAGGTGCTATTTTCTGTATTCCATATAGCATGAACTCTGTCAGCTTTACTCAGAGCGATGTAATTTTCAATGTTTACCTTTTTTTTTAATATCTTTATTATGTAACAAAAGTTTAGTGTAAAATAGGAACAATTATCATTAATTCTGTGAGTGGATAAGAAACCTGTCCTATAATAAGCTATCAGAATTGAAGCAAAATCATTAGGGAGTAAACAGTCATCTTCCTGCTGAGGATCCACTGTCTGATGTACTGAGGATGGGGAGCTGACATTCTGCTTACATTCCTTACATGACTTGTGGAAGGAGTTGCTATCCAAGCAGAGCAAGAAATAGGTACTGGTATAAAGCTTTGTTAAAATTTAGACTTCCAGGCCTGTTTGTTTTGCCAGCCCAGCATCCTGCAGTTTTGTCTCTTTGCTATTACGGTCTTCCATGCAGACTTAGCTGCCTTTAACTTAATTCATTTGGGTTTCTTATCCCCACTTTACCATTTGTAACTTGTGATGTACCGCTTCTGGTAATGTATGAGGGAACTATAAGAGGTATTGCCTCCTCCTGTGGTGGGCTGAGGGCTCAAGTTATGCTCTCCCAGACTGTGCCTTTCCCGGGGCTCCCTTCCCTTGTGCCAGGGTAAGCACTGCTTGACACTGGCCCCAAATTTCATCTGGCCTCCAACCTCCCTGCTGTAAGTGCCTCAGTGACCCCCAGGAGAGAGGATAGTGTGCAGTCCTTCTCTGCAAGTGGCAGAAGTGGCATTGTCCTCCTACCAGAAAACACGATCACCAAGCAAGAAAATTGGGGAATGACTGTTTCTGAAACTTATTAAGATTCCATGTTTGGGCAACATACGTTTTATTATAACTGGATCTTACTATGAGTAATATTTCCTAATTAACCACAGGGATTCATGAGCTTTGCAGACTGAAAGACTGAGCATAGGAAATGTCCCAGGTCTGGTTTTAATCAAATTTATGTCCTTATGAATTGCTTGCTTTTGCAAAAGTTACAGGAGCAGCTAGTCTGAGGAATTACCCAGGGGGTATAGAGATACTTCCAGTTACATACTTGAAACATCTCTGGAGCTGTACCTGTCTTAGTTAGAAAAGAACTATCTCCACAGAACTGGAGCACACTCTTGAGTGGACATGGGAGTGGTGGATGATCTCATTACCTCTATCCTCCTTTGATCCAAAGCTTTTCAAACTCACTGGGGACTGTCTTCCAGTCCATGTAGACCCTGGTGGGTCATGAATCTGGAAACTGAACTTTTGCACACAGATGAGGATGGACTTGCAGCAGTGGAAACCTTCAGCTCCCAAAAATTGTTGTTTTATTTTTTTTTTTTTAAGGATTCCTTAATGGAAAACACTTTTTTTCTGGTGTGGATCAAGCTGATTTTGACTGTGCACACACACAGACAGACACACACACTCCAATGAAGGACTGGGGGGCTGTCAGCATATGCTGTGTGTTAAAAATGTGGCAGCAATAGCTGTGTAGATAAGTACAGGGGGGACCTGTGTGTACAGATTACAGCATCAAGGAGGGAAGAGGAAGAAGAAATTGGAGCATGGCTACCAAATATACCCTGGGGTGTCACAATGGGGCTGTGAGTCACTCAACATCACAGCTCTACACAGGACAAAAGAAGGCAGCTTTTAGCAGAGCTAATGCACAAGAAGGGGTGACTAGAGTCACATTTTGGCATCTTTCTTTCTAATGGTAAATTTGTGTAAAGAAACATGTCACAGCTAGGAGGTGTACAATGTTTTACTGGCTTGTGGCTATTCTCCAGCCAGGAATATACTGTTTGTGAATATTAGGGAGTGGCTACTTCAGATAAAATTATAATAATCTGAAACTGTAAAAAAATTATGCTGGATTTTTGCTTCTCAAAACTAAACCAAAACAAGAAAAAAAAAAAAAAAAGCCCTAGAGAAAAGATTTTTTTTTTTGCTTACTTCTATGTGGGGATAAACTGGAGATCCAAGTGCACAGTTGTGATGCTGTCATGGAGTCACTGATGGCACCACAAGCCAAAGTGTCTATGTTTATGTGGCTGTGCCAGTGCACCAGTGCTGTGAGGAGCTCTGTGTAGTGGGCACCTGCTGAGCCAAAGATTTGAGATGAATAGCACCCATATTGATTTGCCTATAATGGAGTGGAAAAGAAAAATGTCCAGGTTTTGTTGCAGGTATTTTCATGGGGTATTAAATTGGTGGATTAGTTGCAAACAGCAGTACTGATAAAGTCTCCTGTCCATCTTGATGGTTGGGCCTTTCTATTAAAATGACACATAAATAACCTATTATGTCCCCCACCCATGGAAATTCAAATGCACCTGTCAAGTTGATAAAGCACTTGCCTGGAGGGAAGCATTGTTTACATTTTCACTCCATTCTTCAGAAAAAGTGAGATTCTAATTATTTTTCCCACTGTAAATTAATGCTGACTATGATGGTTAGCATATCTCTGTATTGTTATATCTATGCAAAAGTTAAATAATAGAACTGATCCATCATGTATTATGCAATGTGCATTTTTATGACAGGCTTCCCTCTGATCTTATTATGCCTTTCTTCACAAATACTTACTTTTATTTTTTTTCCTAGCAGCTGGGGGAATCTTTGTTGACTGCTGGTTCAGAAGTTGAAATCTGTCCTGTGTGAAAAGAAAAATGCAATTTACATGTTTATCGGATGCTGAACTCTGCTATATTCCAAGAAGGAAAAAATAAGGATATAAGACTATACTCCATTAATAGTAAGCTTCATTATTATGGACAATTGGTCACAGTAGACTAAACCATTTTTTCTAAAAACCAAGCACACCAAGTTCAGTAATGCAGTACAATTATTTCTGGATATCTTAGACAGTAACTTTTAATTCAGGAAATGTAAACTAGTTAAGGTAAAATCAAATGCAAACAGAATCTTGCATGCATAAAATCACACCACACTTCTGCACTAAACTTTAAGCTGGACCATAAACCATTTCTTAGAGTTCCTAGCAGTCATTTTTGCTTTGTTTGTAAATATTTCTTTTGTATGTTTCATGGTTCCTGCTTGAACTGAAGACAAAACTGCTGAAATACCACAAAGAGACTGGTTTTGCAATAGTGTGCTACAAGTGGAAAATATAATTGTGAGAAGAATTCTTGCTATCTGGTTTCTTAACTGAAGCCATTGCTGAGGGGCTCTTGGTACACTCAGAGAGCTTTGTGAGACAGCCTGCTCCTGCAAGTGACTTTTGCAAGTGTGGCAGTCCCAGCTGGTTTGCATACCCTGTTGAAGGCTCATGCAATCTTCCCTGAACCTTTAACTCTGTCTCTACTTGCTACACTGGATTTCCATTCTTAGATTTCTAGAGAAGCATCAATTCTAGGCATGGTTAAACTGTTTGCAAGAGACAAAAATAAAACCCTGACACAGGAAAAAGAAGGAGTAAACTGACCTTAGCAATTGAGGCATTTTTGGTTTAGTTTCTGATGAGTTTGCAATTGGGATGTTAACCCTATGGAGACAGAAAAAACATCCTTGGGGTGAAGAAAGCAGAGATGAGAATGGGAAATGTCATTCTTAATCACAAAGGAATACTCAAATCTCTGCTATCTTCCTTTTCATCCTTCCTTTCTTTTCTGTAACGAAACCAGCAGTTGCTTTAGCACCATGGCTTACAAAAATATGTCAGGCCCTTCTAGTACTCTTCATCCAGTACATGCCAGGGAGGTGTTTGTGAAACCTTTTTCTTTCAGCTCTTCCTCCATGGCCTATTTCTGCAGAATGCATCTGATTGCTGGTGATTATTTGGAAAATCCGATAAGATAATTTATGGACAGTTAAAGCAAGTAGCCACATAAATGTCCTCTGATCTCAACACAGGCTGGTAGCTCCTTATTTGAAAGCAGCCCCTTCCCACCTGTCTCTACAGTACTGAAGCAATGGGGCTGCAGTGTGAGAGATTCTAGATACTTCTATGGTAAATGTTTACTAATAATTAACATCTCTGCTGGAGTAGTCAGTGTACTTACTAAATTACTGAATAAGTAACCCTAATCAGAGAAAAATTACAGTATTTCTAAAAGAGGATGACCACCCTTCATGGATATTCACATATGTTTTACTAAAAGTGCTTAAATTTGCTTTTCACTTTCATTTTCCTAGCCCCCTTCCATCTGCTGCAAAAGAAAGCTGGAACCAGCAAACTAGGAGTATTTTGGTACTTACTAAACCTTACAGCAATTTTGCTATTGTTTGAATTTAAAAAAGGAAAATAAAAATTAAAATTCAAAAGACACCTTCCACAGGAGTACCATTCACACTATGCTCAACCCCTCTAGCAAAAGGACACGCTGTGCCACTGCCTGAACAGGAGGAAAACTTCTGAAACTGAAGAAGATGCACTAGCCACTAGTCCAATGTATTTTAGTTTTAAGTTCTCAGCTGATTTACTGTTCATGTAATGGTACAGTTTATAAAAAATGTTATTTATCTGCCAGGAAAAGATCTGTCCATCTGATGTAAGTCACAGGTGAATAAAAACCTGTCTCATTCCAAGACACACATCTTGAATGCACAAGGTCTTGGACAAATTGACTGAAATCTGTGAATAGGGACTTGTTTATTTTAACTATCTTTACATTTAATCAGTTCCAAACAGTAAAAATAAAATGCTCATTGCCAATAAATTAATTGACAAACTTAGCTCATTTGTTTTCTGTTTACATACGCATTCTTGCTTACAGATTGGTCAGGGTTATTTTCACAAATTTTTCACAGAATGTCTTCTGTGGGCAAACTTTATCCCATAAGATGAACTACTTCATGGATCTATTTACTATTTGTTGTTTCTGGTGTATTTTTGGTCACCAAAGTCATATAGTATTATTTCTGCTTTCTGACTATTACATTTGTAAACACATGAGTAATGAATAACAAATGTTGATGAGCAGATAATGAATAGCAGACACTCTTATTTACACAGATATGCCCTTGTATGCATTAAATTCCTGACATCCATAGGGAAAATAAGTTCTCCTAAACACTTTTGTATATAAAATCCTGTGTTTATGAAGTTACTGAAGATGCTTTCTTAAGTAACTGATTCCAGCATCCCTTATAAAATCTGGGAAATGAGGCATGGAGAGAGACTTCTCTTGCCTATCTGAATGAAACCCACTCTAAGCTTGGGATATAGCAGGATTCTCTGGAATAGGAAGGGAATGTATTTTATCTCCTTTCCTTAGGGCAAATCAATGGACAAAGACACAGCTATGCACAAAGGAAATGCAAGAAAGCTGTGGCCTTTAATTTTTACTCACTAAGGTTTTTGCTGCATTGAATATCAGTTTTCCCTGACTTAATTCTTGAGATGACTTTTTTTCCCCTAGATTTATTATTGTTTGGATGAGAGTATTTCTTCAGTTCTATTTTTTTATGGGTGACTGAAGTGTGGACACTTAAAACCACAAAAGATTTAGATCTGAAAAAATGTGATGGTGAGCAGCAGATTACACAAGCAGTGTGTGTAGTGTAGCTAAAGAACATGTAATATTCTTTATTCTTTGTAATGCACTTTGTAGTATCTAAAAACAGGAGATGAAAATCATCCCCTAGAAAAGATCTGCATTGCTGCTCACTGGACATATCCATAAATAGGATGCTATTTGCAAATCAGAGACAAAAAGACCCGCTGCTGTTTCCTAGTGCTGCTATGATGCTAAGCAGCTTTCCATAAATCTATTCTGGGATTTCTCCTTAGTCATTTACAAAGAGGTTATTCTCTGTATATGCCTTTTTTCACCGTTTAGTCTGCCCATGTCCTTTTGTTAAATAAATCAGGAAAGACTGTAACAGCAATGCTTCAGGCATTCATAATTTGACTGAAAGAAACAATTCCTGGATACTACCGGTCCCTTATGCTGGTCCATTATGTTCATAAATAGGATGATTTAGAAACGAGTTACCTCTCTGCAGAGTTACCAGGAGCCCACAAAAGCCTCTGCTAACCTGAGACACTCATGTGTCTCCTTATTGCCCCAGGAGTGAGAGGAGCACACGCTGCCGTGCTACCAGAGCTGCGCTCGCATAACTGTGTGTGCATGCTTTGTGCACGTAAGGGTTAAGTGTGAGGAGCCTTGATGTGGCTTTCTCGTGGTGGTATGATTTTTGGTAATCCTAATAGCCTTTCTTGTTCGTGCCTTTGCTTGCCATGTCTACAGTTTTATGATTTATTCATTTTCACGACTTGTCAAGTGCCGCATCTTTCCTACAGTGCCTTGCAAACTTTCCTCGCTGTCACCGAGGTCCAGTGATACCCTGATTGGAACCTGGACACCATCAAGGTGCCTTTGACATGGACAGGAAGGATGTTTTTATGTATTTCCATGTAAATTCTTCTTTTGCCAGAGCTGCTGGCAATGTTTTTAGCAACAGTTTTTCAGAAATAGGGTTTGTAATGCTTGAAGGGTGCTGTGCTTCCCTCAGAGGTTAGCACTAACCAGCTTTTGTTCTTTTAATTGTAAAGCTACACTGGTTTAACAAAGATTGCCTCTAGGATAGTAATTCCCATATTTACAACTCTTACCACAGAAAATGCACTTCCCATGTTTATGAAAGTTACTTGAAGTAAATACAGCATTCTCGACTTTTGATTCCTCTTTTTTTTTTTTTTCCTTATAATTTCAACACTTTTTTGCTGTTTTGACTAAAATTTACAGCTTGTAACTTTTGGTAATTATTAATTATGACCAGTGTTTTGTTCCATGCATTCTCAACTGGTTGATTTGGTCCCTTTTACTAATTTTATGCATTTTTAAAAAATTCTATTTTCAAACAGGTTTTTTTATACATTTTGCAATTCATGAGCCTGGAATTGATTCACATGACATTGCTAATAATAATCCTGCTACAGTTAAGAATCAGTACCAATCAAGTGTTTGGACACACATATATATTTCTCAACATTTTAAAAAGAATTTTTTCATGCTGGTGTCTTTTTTGTAAGTCACTAAAAGTCAGTCTTCCTCTCATTTCCACTGTAGCTCAGAAAATATGAGGAAATATTCTTTCTTTCACAAAAGCTGTCAAACAATAGAAAAGCTTTACAAATAAGTATGGAAATACCCTGACCTAGAAAATGTTGGTAATATTAATTGGTTGTGCTTCTGTTGTGTAATATATTTATAAATATGCATTTATCAATATATTTGTGTTTAAAATGTTCTACTTCAATAACATATTTCTCTACACTGGGTGTGGCATAATACATTTATACAACAAAATACATTTGTATTTGTACTTAAAAATGTATTTTTGTCTTTTTTCTGGGTTATGCACTGTAATTTCCAAAGTGTTGACATAATTTACTTTTTTTGTAGGAGAAACGTGTTCCACTCCTTTAAAAACCTGTGTATTTTTACGTCACGGTGTACGTTAAAAGGAGCCGTGATTGAAATAATTGTTGTCAAGGAAGAATGTATTAAAATTATTAATAAGACTTAAACTCACATGAGAGTTACTGAATCATCTGATCTGACCTAAATTCATGACCCTTCCTCCCAGTTCTTCCCTTCTCATACTTACATGAAAATAGGAGGGCCAAAAGGAGAAAAAAACTGCCAACATAATAAAGGCCAGTGAAAACTGTACATTTGCATTAGGTCCATGTAACATTTTATGATTATAATAATATAAACAAATAAACTATAAGGGCACTCACATCAGACCTCATTTCAAGCTGAACTATTATAAAACGATTAACAGCCTCACAGTCCCGCTTTAATTAAGTTATGTTGTGAAATATTCAGCATTTGAACCTGTTCTGGCCTGCCTCTTTTATCATTGAATTACCATCCTTAATGTGTTTTTCTGCTGAAAGATGAATTTCATTTAAGGATTACTGTACACTGCTCTGGCATTTTGTGGTTTCTTGTCAGCCGTTGTGAATCTAGATCATTGCTAACTTCAGTTTCTCTGACATGTCCTATATGCACAGTCTCTTGACTAGCCTGTCTCGGTGGATTTACTAACTCATATTGTATTCCTGTAGAAATGAATGGACATTTTTGATTAACTTAATGATAGAAATTTCAGATGACAGTAGAGTTTACTTTTGGAGCTTACTTCAGGTTATGTAGGCCACAGCAGCTCTCTAGTGACCTATCACTTCACAGAAATGCATTTTGAGAGTTTCAAGGCAGTGGACATCTGTCTGCCAAACACTTTCAGATGGTGCCAGCAAGGAGGGAATGGAAAGGTCCTTCTGTGCTGGGATCTCTAAATCCACAGACACAAAAAGAGCTTCTCCCCCTTCCTGGAAGTGATATTCAAATGTTTTATCCCTCACATATTGAAGAGTCTGCCTTCAGGCAAACTCTCACTACCAGGTGACTTTGAGGAAGGGTTAAAGAGCTCCAGAGAAGGGTCCTGTTTCCTTCCTTTCTAGTGCCTACCCCAGAGCAATGCTATGCAACTCACCCTCAGTGTTGGTGGTGCCTTTTCTCTTACAGTTGTCAGATGATAAATATGTGCGCTTTTTTTTAATTTTTTTTTTTTTTTTTTTTTTTTTTGGTGTGGGGGGGTTGTGTGCAGGGGAGATGTGAGGAAGACACGTAGAACAATATCATCATGTTTCATGTTCTCTTGGCTAGTCACACCAATCTCCTCATAGGGGGTTCACCAGATCTTGAAATGTGAAAACAGATCAGATGGGTTTGTGTAATCTCACTATCCTGCAGAAGTGTCTGCTCTTGGGGAGGAAGACAGAGGCTTCTGATGCCATACCTGATCCCATATGGGTATGGTGCTCTGGGAATGGCATCCAGAGTAAAGAAATTCCAAAGAAGGTCTTTGCCCTGGCAAAGTGAAGGCTTGCTCAGCCACAAAGTTTTGAGTAACATGGCTTTGGCTTCCTCACAGTAATTGTATGTTGTTAATTACACTCAGATCTAGCACCGATTGAAAAAATAGGTGGTAATTTATTTGTGTGAAAGTAGTGGAAAGTCCATGCTCTCCCCTGTGCTGGACAAGTACAGAATGCATATTTTTTGCCCCCAGAGCTCACAGCTCAAATGGACAAAACAGAGCTGCAAAAAATGAGGTGGTGTTCATACACATGGCTTGCAAAACACACAGGAAATAAGCCCCTTGGTAGTTGATAAGGACAAACACAAGAGAAGAGCAAAAAGATTCAGTGAAAATGAGGTAAGATAAAGGTCAGACAGGAAGCAGGAGAAAGCATGGGACTGATGCAGGAGGGAAGAAAACGCTTCAATAAAGGAAGCTAGCAATGCAGGGAGAAATGCATCTCACACAAAAGGAGGATTGTGACAGAGATCATCCTGTTTCTGTGTTTCCTGAAGACTAAGTTTCTGAGCTGTTTCTCTCAGCCATTTATCTTTCCTGAAGCCATAGATCAGGGAGGAGACACAAGGCCAGGAAAGCCTTGGTGCTCCTGAATTGGACAGGTTAGGAGTTCTGGTAGTGAAACATTGGGATGAGAGAGGATTGTGGTGTGGCAGCTCTTACAGCAGCTCCTCTGTGCTCAAGCCAACCCTGGAAGTTGATGGAAGTTGCCTTCCTGCTTTCTTGAGGCCACTGGCCACGTTAACTCTTATGGAGCACTGTGTGATGCAGGCATTTGCCTTGTGTGGTAGGCAGAAGAATATACAGGGCTTGTCCTGTCCTTAGGGCTGCTGTATGTTCCTAACATGCTGTCCTGAAGGAAAGCCTTTGAACCCCAGGGACTCTGGTGTGGGAAATTCAGACTGTCCTTATGTTGCATGAAATTTCAGATGACCTTTCCTTTTTTAAAAAAGGAAAAAAAATAATTGATTAGGGCTGAAGTAAATGGAAGGTGATGCTAAAATGAAGTATCCTATTGTTCTGTAGTTCCTGGAAAAGAGTTGGAGATCATTTCCTATATGTGTTTTTGCTCTTTTAATTCACCTGAAACAAATCCTTTCCTAAGGCAGTGGCTCGTAATAGCAGCATGCACGTCAGGATCATGGCATTGGCACACTGTGCTGGTTATGGGATTCCTTGTAGTGTGTAAGAACAGCTGAGGAAATGGGAACTGGAACACAAGCAAACTGAGCTAAATCTGACTTTTCCCAAGTGAGGGGAAAAATTTGTATCTGACTTTTGAGATGTCTTGTAAGAATCTGAGCTCTTCATTTCAGCCAAAAGTAAAAGTAAAACTAGGCAGAAGAGGGTTTTGATGTACCTATCTTAAATGAGAGCTTTCCTTTAGCTAGCTTTATGAGTAAATTCCAATAATTTCTGCCAGTGTAATACACATTCTTGAAAGAAAAAGCACCAACAAAAGTGGTATTTCATCTACTTTAAGTAGAAGAGTTTGAGAAGAGCATGATGTATTGTAAGAATGTACCAATACCACCAATTCCTTCCTTCCACAAACAGGAGTAGCATCTCATGGGAGAAAATGAGTGACGAAAAGGTCTTGCAAAAGTGGAGGGTTAAAAAGCTTATGCTTGCACTTCAGGGCCAGTATAAAAATAATGCTTCTCATCATCATATCTGGTTAGGATAAAGAGTGCTTAAGCCTGGTGCCATGATCAGTCTGAAGTCTTGAATTCTACTCAGCCTGTGTAAAGAATTAACATGAAAAAGGCTAAATGGAAATTCTGGCTGATGTAGGGGGATGCAAAACCTACCAAACCAGACATGTTTAGAGCAAACTAAGAAGCTAGGTAACTGTTAATAGACTAGGTGTACACAATGCCCTAAAATGCATCTTATTTATTCTGCCTCATCTGCAATTCAGTTAGCAGCACAAGGTTATTTTAATATTTTACAGAGATCAGAGCCTAAAAAGTGCTTGTGGGTACAGGAGCAAAAGCTTCTCAAAGAGAGAGAAATACAAATACTCACTCACAAAATTCTTGGGAAGCTTTCTTTTTTCCCTAATCAGCATTGCCATTTTATTGTTTAACCTACCCTGCTTGATCTCCCTACTTTTGGTTAATACAGGAGTCAATTACAGCTTCATCTGTGCAGAATTAACTTTATAGAATATACACTAGGGATTTGTCTATCTCCTCTATTTAGATCTATGTCATAAAAAAATATGCAGTAGAGAACCGCGTGCAAGCGCTGCATATGGCACGGGCTTTGCAGATTTATTGTAAAATCATTTTAAATCGGTTAAGCTCTTGCCAGAAGTTAATTAAATATGTTCCTCTGGTGGGGGGTGGGGGTCTGTGTGTGTGTGTGTCCGGGGGGGGGCTGTGTTTCACTAGGTGGCAGTGTCTGATTACATCTGGAAGGACCACGCCAGCCAGCCGGGTGTCTCCAGCTGTGACCTCCGGCAGCAGGATGGAGCCCCTGACGCTGCAGCCAGCTGCAAAGGCAGCACCACTGTCCACATCTGTGTCTACACCCTTCACCTCAGCGGCAGCCAGGAGCTCTACAGGCGCTTCCTCAGGCTGCCTGATGGGGCTATCATCGAGGTAGGTGCGAGCAGCCAGCTTTAGAAGCAAAAGGGTGCATTTCAGAACTGGGTCACAGCCACGAGGGGAAAACAGGCCCTGCCTGACCCTGCCTGAAACGCACCATAGGAAACCCTCACTCCTAAGCAGTGGTGTATAATCAATGAGTTAATGCTTTTGCAGTGCAAAGTAGCAATTTCGGATTGTTTATAGAGCCATTTAGAGGCAATTATGTAAGATATACATTGAAACGACACACATAGAGATTATTTATAAATATATATATCCCTTAGAACCACATAAGGTCATTCTGTACAGGAATTATATTTATATAAATATACAAGGTAAGTACCATGCACATTTAATGGACAGCTATTACTACAAGTATGGTCATTCACTTGGTTTGTACTCAGATACACAGAGCTAAGGCACAGTTAGATTACCTACTGGCATCTTGCACATTTCAGAATCCTGAATGTTGTCAGCATTTCAGCAGCTTGTGCACTAAAATACAATACAGGATGATATTAAAGAGGCGTATCGCCCATTACTTGTTTCATGGGCTGCATTTTGTTCATTGCTTTGCCATTTTTGTTCTAAGTGCTTTGAAGAGCAACATTTCCTTTTTGCCTTTGGTCTTGTGTTGAGAGACTCTTAAAAAAAGATTGGCATTTAAGAGAAAGTAGAGTCAAAGAAGATTACTTTGCCTTCCCAGATAAGAAGTGGGAGCATCATTATGGTGATCTTTTTACCAAAACTGGCACAAGGGGTGATGAAACACATTTTCATCTGCATATTTTTAAGGTGAAGGTTCAAGTACATCTTTCCAGCACGAGGCAAATATTGCTTTTCCTCCTTTGTTTAATGTTTCAAGGCTGTTTTCTCATTAAAGATTTTATTCTTAATGTCTTTGCCCTACTTGGCTTTTTAAAGAAAATTTAATTTAAAGGAAACTGTCCTCAAGGATTTCAAACATTACTTTCTGCCCGGGGAACTTGTGATTCACCAGAGTGAAGACACCAGAGTCTTCAAGCTGGCCAAAGAAAACAAGAGAAGGCATGTGGCCCACATGAAGTAGAACTTAATTACTGGAACAAAGAAACTGGCAAATCCAGGTCCATGCCCAAGTCTGTTGAAGAAACTCCTTATGTGAATAATTGCCTAGACTTTGGCTAAAACACCTTTTCCATATTGGAGGTCGACCAGGCAGCCCAGCTCCTACTTTCTGCCTGTCACAAATGTAGCTTTTTGCAGAATGGTTTTTCCCAATTAAGTTCTCAGCTATTCAGTGGTGAGGTTTCATTCAGCTTCCACCAGGCATTAGAAGGAGGGTCTTTGAACACCCTAGGCAATCTTAACCCAGTGCACTTTTCAGCTCATTAATCTGTTCTATACTTCTGAGAGAGAAGAAATGTAGCTTTGTCTTCCCAGGTGAGTTTTTGAGAAGCTTCCAACATCCACAAAGTAAGCAATATGTAATGTGGATGGCTCAAGCCACTTCTTTATAGTTTCCCACACCAGATCATAACATAGCCTATCCCTAAGATCCATGACTGAGTCTTACCTCATTGTCTTGAAAGCTGCACATCTAATTTAGGAGATCAATGTGTGCTTTACAGCATTTTTGCTTGTAGATCTAAATGAAATTACATGTAAGAAATGTGCTTAACTAATAATTGCAGTAAAGCCTGTATACAGATCTTACATTTAGTTGATAACAGATGTAATTATACATTTGTCTGTTTTATAGGTCAAGGCTTTCTACTTCAGTTCCAAATTAGGAATATGTAATGAATTTTAAAACTGTATACTGACAAGTGAGAAGTTTGCTGCCATGGGGAAAAATACACCTGAGCTTTACCACTTGCTGCTGTTGCCACCTGTCAGGAACAGTTTTTTTCCCTTTGCTGCAGCTAGACAATCAGGGGTAATTGAGTGAGGTTAGAAAATTATTTTGGAGCTGAAGAATGCATTGCAATGTTATGTATAGTTTTTAAGAGTGTAGGAGATGAAGGGCACCTGGGCTTCTTCGAACAATCTTTTCAGTTTGCTCCCTCTGTTGACAACTTGTTGTGTATAAGGATTTTCAGTTTGACTACCTAGAGCTGCTCTAAAGACTCGGGTGATTAGTTTACCTAATCCTAGTCTATCTTAGGTATTTTGCTCCCAGTGACTCAATGGAAAGATTTTTCTGGATCCTTATAGTCTATTTGGTCAGAAGTCTCCTGTTATTCTAAATTTAATCAGCTTCCATTGGGTCACTTATTGGTGTAAATAAGATTTTTCTTTACCAGAAGTTTATCTACATAATACAATTTTATAATCTTACCTGTTTTATTCTTGAATGGTACAACACCTCACCAAAAGAAACAAGATGATTTCACATTTTGCTTTTCATTCCTCTCCTCACCTTTCCAGCAGTGCTGAAGGAGGGAAGTAGTTTTTTCCACATTGGTGAGGGCAGAGAGTGCTTTCTGTTCTCTCTCCCTATCATAGAAACAACAGCTGCCTTTCTTCTTTCTTCATGATCAGCAAGCCTCTTTCTCCTCACCAGAGACAAGATATTTGTATGAAATGTTGTGTTAGGACTATAGGAACATGACCTGTAGGAACAGAGGTGGTTTGTGGCAGTTGTGACATGTCCTACCTTTGTATATACATCTACTCAATCTGCAGTGTCCACAGGGTAAGAAAACAATCAATTTTCTCTTATTTTGTTCTTCTGGATGGGCTAGTGCTCTTGTACAACTGCACAATGCAAGGAGTAATTCAACAGCATCTAAGAACTGGGCGTTACATGCACCTTCTTCCTGTGAAACAATCCTCCTTTGTATTACACTAACATACCAAAGGTGAAAATGTAATTATTTCAATGTAAATTTTTGTTTGTTTGTTCACTTTTATTAAGAAACTCTGAAGGCATTTAATTCTCAAGATAGCAAAATGAAAAGACTTTGAATTTTGATTTCTGTAAGTTTCAGGAATCATACCTGAAAGAGCCATAACACTTAAATACTACAGTGGAACCTCATGAATTCAGGCATTTGGGGACTAGGATATGTCCGTCAGATACTTAATGTTTTGTGACATTTACAGTATAAAGGGTATTGGCTTTGGTGGGTGTTCTTCAAAAATAATATGTTTAATAGGAGGAAATGAGCAGTTTGTCAGAAAACAGCACAGGAATTATAATAACTTTGAAAAAATATGTGCAAATATAGGCATTGTTCAGTACAAGCAGTAGATTCTTGGCATTCAGCTAACTGAGGAGTGTGTGCAGGCTGGTGAGATCTAGGGCAGTGTTTCTCTTGCCAAACCAGGAACATAAGAACAGCACTGGAATCACCAGGCCAAATTCTATCTCAGATTCATGTGTTCAACTCTTGGTGACTTTAACTTCAGATATGTTTCTGTATCTGCAGATATTCTTTGACAGGCATAAGAGGAATTTTGCATAATCTTGCTGTGAAGTCCTTGGATGCTTGTAAGGGATTCATTCCATATTTACGGCATCACCCTACTCTTTTATATTTCAGTGAAAGCAAGATTTTCTCAGAGACCTCATTCAGCAAATCACTTCAATGTGAACTTAATTTTATCCAAGGAGCCTAAACTCACTTTAATAATAGTTACCGTTTTTTTTCCCTTCCCTCCCCCCCCCGCCCCAGTAGAGCAAAACCAGAAGCACACTAGCTAGAAATAAATGTCCTCTAAGTAATAGCTTCTTTAAAATACTTATTTCTCAATGTGTGGTATTCCCATTAGAGGTCCAGATTTCCTGGTGTAACTAGAAATTTCATGTCTGGTATGAAAAGTAGCTTTAGAGGTTTCATAGGGATGAGGCAAAACTAAGTGTTTTAAAAGGAACATTAAGTACAAGGTGACATGTATAAATTGCCCTAGAAATGTTAAATAAAAAGATTTTTTTTTTAAATGTGCAACATAAAAATTATAGAGGTTAAACTTGTAGGTGCAGTCTTTTTTATCATAAGCATTGTAAAACTCAGAGAATTCACATGCAGTAAAAACCATTTTCCTTTTTACCTATAATATATTTCCCCTTTATAGTAATTCAATTTAACTGTTGGATAACCAAGAAATGACCTTCCCAAAATAAATCACTTTTCATGCTTTTTGGTATTCATTAATCTGATGTTATTGTAATATAAAGGAAAGTATTGAATTTTAGCATTTTAAATGTATTTGAAATCCATGCACAGAAAAGTTAATGGTAGTGGTACGTGTTTGCTGCCTACATGGTGATAACACCAAGTTGGTGATTTTTATCTCGACTTTTGCTGACTGGAGTTGATTTCTTATTAAAAGGGCAAAGATAAGTCACTTTAACTCAACAAAAAATCAGTTTCTTATTATAAGCCTAGTAAACCTCAGCATTGTAGAGAAAGTTTTTGTATGGTACGATTTTATCTATCAAATAAGCCTTCACAAATGTCAAGGACTCATCCAATTTAAACTTACTGGATAAAAGAGATCTGTTTTCCCTAATTACTTGAAAAGTACCTAGCAGTAATAGGATAAGACAGCGTAGGTGGGTAGCCAATTACTTAGTTTAAGCTATTTACATCAATCCATATGCTATAAATTATGTCTAAACCCTCCTGCACTTCTGGAAAAGTGAATAAAATCATATAAGTTTATTTTGAATACAAGATCAGATATGGTATGCTGAGTGACACTTAAAAAGAATGAAACAGTAACCGTAGCTTATTTTCTGAAGCAATCTTGACACTAATGCTAAATTACAGCTTGGAAACATCTAGCATTTTTACCTTTATGAGAAAAGGCTTTTTACATATTTAACATAATTCTAGGGAAAATATACTGGAATTATGTATAAAGATATGTACACTGTAACCAAAGGGCATTTATAGTCCCCAGTAGAATACTTACAACAATTTTATTGCCATTTGGTGTCATTTTCTAACAGATATAAAATACAGCCAGCAAACAAACTAGAATTTAGATTTAAGCTGACAGCTGTTCCTTCAGAAGCAATATTCAGATATTTAATCTTAAGAATACTGAATATTTTACAATTGTTTGAGCAAACTGTACTTTCAGCATGTGAAGGACTGCATGCTTTTATATACAGTTCTTGGATCTGATAATGACACTAAAAAAACAACCTTAGAATAATCTACACATTTGTTGCTCTCTTATATTCCCTGGGCAAATCAACAAATTGCCTCATGTTTTATTCTTAATTCCACAAATTCTTTTTATTTTTATACATAGTGTTGCTGTGAATATTGGGCCCTATTTTTTTCCCTGTGTGTGCATAAGCCATGCAGTTGACTCCAGCAAGTTTATGCATGGATATGAGTGCAACTTTTTCTGGTCCTAATTTTATTAAAGGAACAAACTGACCAACTTTACTGCAAAAGCCCCATGTGCTGTTTTAATGAAGAGTCTCCCTTCAGTGGTCACTAAAGGTTTGTGAAGGAGGGAAAGAGGGAGGATTGCTCCAGCTGAGGAGCAGTCTGAGGTACCTGAGGTTGGCACCCTACCTCATGACTGCAAACTCATCTCACCAGCACTGGGAGGGAACAGCACAGCTCTGGCTTTTCTGCAAGCTGGGTCAGTGGGGAGCGGGTGAGGATGTTTTGGTGGGGGAGAGGCTGGGCAAAGGTAATTACTTGGTGAAAACTGACCACTTTGGCTGGCTTCAGCAGAATCATGTCAGGTCATCCACAAACATGGCCAGCTCAAACCAACCATGAGCTGATTTCCTGGAAATCCCAATAAAAGCAAGGATTAACAGGAAAGGTTTGTCCCACAGAAGAGTGATTAATGCATGCAGGTGTGTACAGACTCGTGGGCTGAATAGGCTTTACCACATGCTGCCTGCCTAATTCTGAGATTTCATTTTGTCCCTTTGAAAACATAATATACTTTGCAACTGCATTCAGTGGGAGAATGATCTCTCTCAACATGCATTGAGGTTCAGCTGGGAATCACACATTTTACTAACTCAGCTGAGGGTTACTCCCATGGACATAGGCAACTGGATCAGTACAGCCTGCCAACTTACAGCCTTTTGTTGAGGGTCATGGCAATTTCATTTCAAATAAGAAATAAACCAGACTGTTTTAAGTTACTGTTACCAGTATACATTTCTCCTTTAATGTTATGATTCAATTAAAGATAATCAGTTTAAGAAAGGAATTAGTTGTCCAGGCAGTGCTTTCGGTCCCACTGAAAAGATGTGAACAAGGAAAAGAGATTTCCTGGAGAAAACTTGTGTTTGTATGCTGTGTTCTTAGTTTGATTCAGCTCATCTCACATGTCATGTGAGATGTTGACATGTAAATCCTGTCGTGAAATTGACCCAGTGTGTTGCTCCTTGCCCTTGTGGTGGGTAAGCCAATGCCTCTGCTGGAGATGAGGTGGATGAGCACAATGTGTTTCACTGAGCAGAAATTACTTCTCCAGATCTTCTATTTCAGATTGTTTTCCCTATCAAGTACAAGATTAGGTCCTTGCTTTCTTATTCAGTAAATTGTGGTATAGTTTTAAATGGAAGCTGTGCCTACTAATTGTGAATCTATTATCAGTTGCAGACAAGACTTTGTTGCAACAGGATGGAAATGCAGGAGGCAGCCTTGCAGCATGGCGCCATTTCCACCCTCCCTAGTGTTCTACAGATCTTCGATTTTATATACTCTATATCCCAGAAATTCACAGAGCCATGTGGAAAACTTTCCTCCAAGTGGCCATGTCCTGTTTATCTATGGTGTTGTCTGTGCTCTCATAGGAGGACCAGGAAAGGAATGAGACTGGACCTTTTGAGCAGGACTCACAGGGTTTCAGATAACCAAAAATTACTGAAATACCAGAACAGCATTATAGACTTGTTCTGTATATAAGTATTCATTTATTTTTTTTTCTTGAGGAGAATTCGGGGTGAGGAGCAAGGGTTACCTGCCTAATCAACACATGCACAAATATAATATGACCATGTAAATTTTAATTTCTTTTTTCTTGGACTCTTGAAGAATTGGAACATTTTCTTTCAGTTGTTTGCAGAAGAAATGGAAGCAAGTTCAAGCACACCCATTCAATCTGAGCCAGTGCTCAAGGGGAAAGTGCTGCCATAGCCCTCTAGTTGTATTATATAACAAACAGCAGTGATGATAATTAAGGGGTACTTTAAAAGCATTATTATGTATTAAAAATATACATTTTAGTTTAAACCCACTTAAAACACCAAGATTTGCTGTATTTTCAGTGATTTTTAGGAAAAAAAATTATGCTGAAAGGGCAGAGCCACTGATTGTTGCAGAAGGTATTTTGTACTTTTAAACACTTATAATCTTTATTCATCTCTCACAGTTTTACCTGAATCAGCAGTAAAATCTCTGAAGTCAAAGGATAATTGCCAAAACAGCATTAACTTACTTTATCTGAATAAAAAAAATAACCTTTCAAAAAGTACCTTGCAGCTACACAGATTGACAAAATACATCAATTATATTTTTGCTCACTTTATAATTACATTGCAGTAAGTGCAGAGTGAACTTTGCTACATGGTTGATTAACCATAAGGTTGCTGCTATTAAGTCACACTCAGAAACAACTTGTACTTTAATTTAAGAATGTAACTCTGCACAACATCTGATCAAGTTTAGAAAGCTGACATATCTATACAAGCTTCAATTTAAAGTACACAAGTAAATGATAGCACCTTAATTGTTGCAAAGGGTGCTGGGTATGTGAACCATCAGGTTTGGAAGAGCTCTTGGTATGTGTTAACCAGCACCAAAGAAAAGGCTTTTCCAGTGAACTATAAATATCCCCTTCCAGTGAACTATAAATATCCCCTTTGTCCTCTTTTTTTTTTTTTTTTTTTTTTTTTTTTTAATATAGAAACAAGTTTTATGAAGAACAGAGAAGGGAGCTGGGGTTGTGTAGCCTGGAGAAAAGGAGAAAAGGGATAATCTTATTATTCTACAACTGCTTGAAAGGAGGTTGTAGCCAGGTGGGGTTTGATCTTCAGCCAGGAAACAAGCAACAGGACAAGAGCAAATGGATTGGATATTAGGAAAAATTTCTTGACAGCCTCAAAGGGTTTTCAAGCACTGGAAAAGGCTGCCCAGAAAAGTGGTTGAGTCATCATCCCTGGAGGCATTTGAAAAATATGTGGATGTGGCACTCAAGAACAAGGTTTAGTGGTGGACTTGGCAGTGTTAGGCTTATGGCTCTACTCATTGATCTTAAGGTCTTTTCCAAATCTACCTAAATTATTCTATAAAATGAAATTACTGTTTCAGCTTCTGGGAAATTAGGGTTGCAACTCCAGGTATACACTCATGATATTTCCACATATTATTTTCTTGGCTTTGCATAATGCAGAAGTGTTGCTATGAAATTCTACCATGATGTTGTATCTCTTTTTGATCTGCCCTGATGATTGTTTATGCCATGAGAGAAACAGCTTTGGACAACCTAAAACTGGGCTATCTCTTAATTTGAAAGAATAAAACTAAAAATAAAGTAGCAGCTGTTCTGTGTAAGTGGTATCTAGGTGAGAAGGAAGAATAGCCTAGTACAGATAAACTTGCCTAGGGTGTAGAATGCACAAGACTACTCCAATATTTAGTCTCAACTCTTCATGTGAGGTGGGGAATATTTACTATGCTGCCGGTTTCCCTCTGTTCCTAAGGCAGCAGCACTTCCTACCTTTGCAGTGTATCAAACCCAGAAGTACAACAAAGATTTTAAGATGCTTTAACAGACAGAAAATAAGAATAGGCAAAACATACAATAGAAATTGAAGTGTATGCCCTTACATGTACTTGTGTTTGGCAAATTTATTGTAGCTGTGCTAAACTAGATTCAGAATAGCAAAGTTCTTTAAAATATTACTGTATTACTGGATCAACCTGCTTTTTCATGCTAACATTTGAGTAACAGCAGCTAGACAGAGCTGAGCTCAGTTACTTCTCAGTATCTGAAATTTGATTTCTGCTCAAACTCATCAGAGCAAAATTTCATTTATATGGGCACTCCAAAACATGAAAACAACTGGAGTCAGGGCACTCTTGTTCAAAATGCTACCCACATGACACAAGCTGAGGATATGCCATGTGATGTGGTAACTACTAATGAACTGAGCTGAATCTGATGCAGTGCCTTGGCTTTATTACCAATTTCCAGTCCTATAACATCTCCTCCTCATGGCCATGATTTCCTTCTTTGAGTGTATACTCTTTATTCACTCAAATCTTCTCCGTGTGTCATGAACATCATAAGAAGAAATTATAAAAAGCAATGGGCGTAAAAATCCCCATTCTGAGCATTTAGAGTGAGAAAAATTAGGTGAATTCACATTTCACATGTGTTTAAATTGTTAATCTCACTACTCTATCTGTATTAGTGAATACATTTAACAGTAAGTTTTACTTTGTAATATTTTGGCACAACTGTTAGAAAAATTGTTATAAGCCCAGGAGTGGAACTGAACCATGAAAGCTAAACCATAAGCTGCTGCAAAGCTTGGTTATTAGTATGACAGAATAAAATTTCACACACACAAAAGCTTCTAGGCTGTGATATTTTGAAAGCAAGAAGAGAGGGGTGGGGAAGGGTAATCAAAGTCATCTATGTTCCCTCTGATATTTCACTGAATGCTGCCATAGTAATATGTTGGTTTTGTCTGTTCTGTTTTTTAGGCATTTGGTGATATTAGTGAGGAAAGTCTTTCATGTAAAGTGAGCACAGACCCGGGGCACACAAGGGAAAAGGACAGCGAGCTGTGTACTTCTACACGAATCAAGCTGAGGGAGAGGAAAAAGAGTACTGCAAGGTGGAAAGGTACTATTTTCAGTTTCTATACCTAGATGAAAAATAATCCTGATAACTAAGCATAAAATTATTGGAAGGATAGAAAAAAGCAAATATTTATAAAACAGTTTCTTTTGGGAAGGCCAGGGTGCAATCAGTGACAGCTGAAATTTCACAGTTGTGTTTTCGTATGTGTGTTCATCACTGGGTAGTTTCATCAGCTCTTGCAAGAATCCTGAATCCTGAAGTGCTGTCCTTTACCCAAACACTGTCATGCTTTCCATTCAGCATCTCAATACAGTGACACAATCCAGAGCGATCCAACTTAGGCTTAAATCAGTATGTATTTTAGGTATGTGTCCAGACATACTGGTCTAAGTGCAAAAGTCCAAATCTCTCAGACTTGTATTGTGTTTTCCACTGTGTACTGAGTGTCACTGGCCCCCTCACAGTGCCTAGAGGGGTACATGCAGCATGGAACATCTATGCCAAGTTTTCAGTGAAATTGCACCTGAGCAAAGGTGGTATCAGGGCTTTTGATGACAGAGTGCTACAGAACACACTGGGTGTCCTTAGGCATCACTGTTATTATGAGATATCAATTTCCTCTTGTAGCTTATCAAGGCTCATTGTAGCTGGCTCCACAAGATCTCTGCTCTCAGCTGAGTCCCATCGCTGTCAGTTTTCCAATGCCCTTCAAGGATTCAAATTTAGTTAAAAGCACCTTGTGTTACTTTTAAATTCACAGTAATCTTGTTTGCTAGCAAAGAAACCTTGGTGAGTTCACATGAGCACAAAAGACATGTTTTTAAGGAAACCTGGTAAATTTAGTATATGGGCTCTTGCTGCTATACCACTTTTGCTGGGAGAGGGATGTCATACACTTTTGTTGGTGTATTTGCATCATGTCTTTCTCTAAATATTTTTTTCTAATCTTCAGGAAATCACGTTGTCTCTGACAAGAGCTAGTTCCTGCAGTGACACATGGCCCATGGAGTTGTTTACATCATGATCCATGTCCATGATATGCCTACTGTCTGACAGAATTTACATTTCTGATGGCCACATCTCTGCCCGTGCAGCATTGTCCTACAAATGCTCCCTTTGTAGCTCTTCTGTGGCTTCAACAGGCCGTGCACTGTGCTGAACTCATGAACTCATGGGATCAGATCACAGATTGGATCATGCAAACATAATTATTTCATGTGAGTTTTTTCCCCCTGCACAGCTGTGGGACATTCCTAGATTTCTCAGGTTTGCTTGTTCCTGCTTTGTCAGCTTTGCTTGCACCTGTTAGCTGTGGTGGGGAAAATTTTGCTGGTTTGTCTTTCAAACAAGTTTCATGACTAAGACATTGACAGTGTTTTCAGTAATTGTTCAAAGCACAATGCTATTGTAATTTCAAGACTAAGAGAATGCCCAGAAGAGGAGTAATGATGGCTTCATCCACCAGTTCTGTAGTCAAGTTCCAACTTGCAAAATTTACAAGATCCGAGAAACCATTTTTCTGAGGTTTTTGTGGTAGCCATACCTGCTTCTCTGTGAGCTACAGCAGCTTAAAGCAACCTGGAGGTTATGTTCATGGTTTCTTAGAAGTACTACAGTTAGAACCAGTCAGTTGTCTTTAGTTAGAACCAGTCAGTGCCTATTCTATTTGGCTCCATACAAATGTATCAGAAATTGTCCATGCCCCAAAGGCAAGAACTATATGAGACAACAGAAGAAGGTGGAAAGGGGAACACAGGCAAAAAAAGTGAAATCATTCATGCCAGGCCATCAAAGTCAGAGACAAATGGAGAATACTGCCAGTGTCCTGATTCAGTCTTCTCTTGTCCTGAAAATGAAGCTGGAAATGTGAAGAAACTTACCTTACTGCTATTTCGAATCATTTATGTAAAATTCTATAGTCAATTAAGATAGCGACATTTTTCTAGCATGCCATGATTTTCTGGTGTCCCTTTTTTCATACTGCTATGGTGAAAGTTTTTCAGATGCATTTATCTTTGCAAGATCTTATCCAATATCTTGAGCATTGTTGATTAATAGCATTACTTAAATCTATAGTTCTCATCCACTTGAATAAACATTAAATTGCATTAGGTAGTAATCTAAAGATTTAAATGTCACTCCTGAGCAGTTTTAATTTGGGTATGCATAATAATAGTTTGGTTTCCACCTCTTTTCTTGTTTTTGTTTCTTTTTTTCCAGTTTATTTTTGTGTGTGCACATATGTCTATGGTTATTTTATGACTTATTCCTAAACAGAAATAGTGTTAAAAAACTTCTGAGTATCTACAAGAATTGATGCTTTTTTTTGTGGGTTTTACTGTGTAAGATTTGTTTTACTTGGTTTACTTCTCGCTGTCATAACAGAAATAAAATTGCCTTATAATGTTTGCTCTGCCTGTTGACACTTCAAACTTTTCTACATAACTTTGGGAAAGAAATTAACTGAGGAGAAACCACCCAGTAACCTACTGCAGTTTCTGGGTAACAGTACCAAGATGCTGTGGGCAGCATCTTACTATATGCATTTTCCTGGCCTCAGTTTTGCCTTTCAGGATGACTGACTATAACTTAAAAATCCCTTTGGGCAATATTATGCCCTGGGTTTCTCACCACTGAGTGATATCCCAGGCTGGTTCTGTGAGATTTTAAATTTGGTGTTGAAATTAAGTCTGATGGTGGGACTGACTTTGTGTGGAACCACCATAGCTTCAGTTCTGATAGGACTGTGTTGCTTTTTCTGACAAATGTGGATCTAGTTCTGAAACTTTGATCAGCATGAAGGACTTGACTGACCACTTTTATTCCTCCAGTTATATTGAAAAGTCTCCACTGATTTTCATTTGATCTAGGATGTACAATTCTGTACATTACACAATTGTGAAAGCTGTAAAGTATGTTTAAATATTAAGTGTATTTATCTTATTTTTTTTTAATGTAGCATCCTACCTATTAATATTGATTACTTGCATCTTCTGAGTTTCCATATTTGTTGGTCAATGTGCAGTGGGTGGCACAGGCTTTGAAATTGTTTTCTGAAGTGCTCTTATCAGCAGCATCATCCATAATGCTCAGTTATAGTTGGATAGTAATTGCCTGTCTATGCAGTGTTCCTTTGCAACAATTTTCTCCTGTGTAGCTATATATATGTAGTCATTACTGAAAAGTGTAAATAAAGAATCCTTTTAGTAGTGTAGTTTCCCTGGGTACCTACTGTGCTCTTATTATCTAAAACATACTCCCCATCTGTAGTTCTGTTCTATTAAAGGATAAAGACATAACTATGAATTAAAAATTAAAATGCTTGTTGTAGATTGGAGAGCAGGGTCTATTAGAATATATCTGGAGCTAGGCTACCAGTACAGTAGATAGATTGCACTGAGCACCAGTTAAGCAAGGGGATGAAAAATGAGTGATTTTCATCATTCAGTTAAATATAGTGCTAAGTGGTATGTGCTAGCATTAAAAGCAAATTACTTAGCACTTCACCAATCACAGCATGAGAGAATTCCATTGGAAACAGTATTTTCAGTGATGCTCAGTCCTTAGTTTTATTAAATAAATCCACTGTTAATGCTTAAGGAAGCAGTAGAAGACGTATTGCTATGATAATAAAAAGATTGCAAATGTAAAAATAAAGAGAAGCAGTACCTCATTTTAATAAATGTGCTAAGAAGTCCTCCCTCTCTCTTAACAACAAAACTCCAAAATGCTGGTAGGTCAATAATTTTCTGTACTTTCTTAAGGTCTTCCTTCCTCCCTAATGAATATGACCTTTCCTTTTTTTTTCTCTTCTTTATAATGACATCTTTTTTTCTCATAAATCTGCTGCCATGTCACTGAACATTTTGATGAGCTTTTCTGATTCCCTCTTATATCTCCTTGATAGGATATTATTATCCAGTAATCTAAAGATGGGGAGCCTGATCCTCAGCAAAAGCACTTTTTGGCTGCTCAGTTAATGACAATGGAGATGTAAGAATTTGCAGCACAAGAGGTTTTGACATTGAGGGATGCCTTTATATCATGTAGCAACATTATTTCCTCCACAGCAATGGGCATTGAAGACATTCAGATCTGTTGTCTGAATACGCAGAAGATGTGAATAGTCATAAACCTTTTTGAGTCTCAAACCATTCCTAAGCCACTGCCACCTCCTAAACAAGAGTCAGGAGCTACACAACAGAACTCTTGGGAATGACACATGCAGGAAATGATCCAAGATCTGAGCCACAGGTTCATCTTCACCAACCAGATCAAATTTTAGAAGGAGATAAAATTGCAGTCCAGATGTGAAAATTACAAGGTCAACAAACCTGTGCATGAAGCTGTTTTGAGACCTTCATTTTCCCTGTAGTGTCATTCTTTGGGGAATCCCGTTTTGGGTTTTCTCTTATGACTAGGTTTGAGGGCTGTTTCTTTGTCAAGTGTGCTGCGTTTGGCTGGAATGGAGTCCATTTCCCATGGCAGCCCTCACTGTTCTTTGCACTGGCAGCTGGAAAGTGTTTCTGCCATGCTGGTGGGGCACGCTCACACTCTTTCTCCAACATTCTCCTCCTCACCCCTAGGCTGGGGATGGGCAACAAGCTGGGCAGGGACACGGCCAAGACAGCTCAAAGAGACCAAAAGGGTATTCCACAACATATGGCACCTGCTCAGCACTGACAGCTAAGAGAAAGGAGGACAAAAGGGCAGCATTTGTTATTTATGATGTTTGTGTTACGGAGCAACCGCTGCAAGTGCTGAAGCTCTGCTTTCTCAGAGGTGGCCAGATGTTACCTGCTGATGTGAATTAGGGAATAAAATCTCTTGTTCTCCTTTGCTTCCAATTTTTCAAGCTGCCTTTATCTTCACCCATGAGGATTTTTTCTGTCTTATCTTCTCCTCCCCATCCTGCAATGGAGTGATAGAGCAGCTTGGTGGGCAACTGATGTCCAATCAAGGTCAACTCACCAATAAAGAGAAACATGTAGGGAGTGATGTAGTTAATCTATTTTTAGTACAAATGTTGACTGGAGGTGGTTTGTGTTTTCTCGTGGCCCTTAATTTCTCAGGTTCTGTGGAAATTATGTGATCTTCCCAAAACAGGTATTCTTCCCACTTTTGCTTAACATCTGCTTAACACTTCAGCAAAATCAGTGTAGTCTTATACAGCAGAAGCCTTTCCATTAATAGTGCAGGATAATGATATTTGAGCTGAAAGAAATATTTTGCAAAATGCAGACTATTTTAAAAAGTTTCCTTGTGAAAAAGAAAATGTGTTTTTTTTAAAAAAAATGTTAAAAAACAAGACATTTAAGCAATGTTTCCTTCTCTTCATGCAGTAGACTTTCCATTCTTATTTCCCTTTTCCTGCTTAAATATACACTCCAAAATTGGCCCTATCCCCTCTGTTTTATGAGACCTTTATTCAAAGTGCTCCCTTAAACTCTAACAGATTCATTTTACTATTCTCACCAATAAAACATTTCCTTCTCAACATATTTGAGGAATTGATATTTAACATAGATTTCAAACCACAGAATTCCTTTTTCCATTTTCCTGGCTGGCACATAATGGTTCTGATGCATCTTTCCAGGGTATGCCAATCCTGTCATATACACTAATGTGAAATAATGACACAAGGTTGACTTAACTAGACATAATAGGGCATATTTCTAAAACATTCTGTATGGGAGGTATATGCACAGATCTTGCTACTTGTTAATGAAATGGGAAAACTTCTTCATCTGCACTAAGACATACATTTATAATAGCCTCCTACTCCAAAGACATGGAGTCCTTACACAAAATAATAAAAATGAAAAAAATAAAGAATTTTTTCTCTCTTCATGTTTCAGGTTACTTTTAGAACTTTACTATTCACAGAGAATTTAGAGCAGCAGCAGCTATGATGCTGTCTAAAATCAGTGCAAGAATATGCATGTATATGTATGCTCATGTGTACAGAATGAAAGCAGGACAGATTTTAGTGGCAAGGCTCTGTATTTTAAACCTTCCCAAAGTTTTCTCTTCTGTTGTTGAAGGTGTTTAAGTCTTTATTTTCTATCTTGGAATGAAAAGTCACTGTGGAAGGTTTTTGTGTTTTTTCTAAAGATATTGTCTGTGAATACATTAGAGAGGATCTGAATATCAATCAGAGCACATGCTTTAATTTTTTTTTATAATATCTTTCAAATTGGAGATGGAAAAGCCTAAATTCTTTTAATGGTCTAAATTCTTTTAATGGTTTAAAAGTGGTGGACAATAATAAGTTGCAGCCCCCAATTCCCCTCTGCTCCCCCTCTACCCCTCCACTCTTTTCTAAGCACTGAAAAACTTTCCATGTTCATTGACCTACCACCAACTCTTAAATGCTGATTTTCCTTATGAACCAATGGCCTCATGCACATGTATCTGTCTTATCAGGGACACAACATTTTACCTGAATCTGGGGCTGAGTGTATAAGCTAAGGGCTTGTCTCTGCCCCTCTGACAGCCTGAGGGATTTTAGTAGGGATGTCAAAAGAGCTGATACAGGCATGACTTGGTCCAAAAAAGAAAATAGTGAGCACAGACTAAGAGATACTGCATTCAGATTGCTCATTTCCAGCTTTCCTCTTCTACCCTTGCTGTTGTTGTGGACACAGTTCTCTCCACTGAGCACAGCTGTGACACCTGAAGAGATCATCTACAGCTGCTTTATCATGCAGGAGAAGCTCCCATGGGAGCTTTCCTCACCCATTTCAGATCAAGCACAAATACCTTCTGCTCCAGCTGCTCAAGCCTCACAGGGCCATGTTTAGCCAAAAACAGGTGAGAAATCACTCACATGAGCAGCTCTGCTAGCAGTTCTGAGTGCAGTCATCTCTGCGAGAAAGGTGTGAGGACAGGTGGGAGTGATGCTCGTTCCCTCATCCAACACAACGGCAACTGAAGTGGATTTCTGCCCTCTGTCTGTGTGTGTGTAAGGTTCAAAGGTTTATTTGCATGTCCTGTGTTTCTCATTTGATTATTAATGTTGTGAGTGATAAGACTAGGTAGGAGTCCTTACAGACAGCCCACTGGCTGGGGATGAAACATGGACTTTAACACTCATTTTAGACGGAGATGAAAAAGAAAGCAGGGAGTGTGTGCATATTACATAACATAAAAATGTAGTTTATGAGGTTTTTTATTATTATTATCACTATCCTTTCAATTATATACTCTGCTGTTGAGAAACTCAACTCGTGCCTAATTTAGCACTCATATACCTTGAGGTAAGAATGGAGCTAAAATGGGAATTGCCAACCACCTTCAGACTTAACAACACTGAAGAAGCCCCTGTATCTTCCCTGATCACAGCCTCAATAAGCAAATAGGATAATGGTTTCCTCCAGTGCACGTGCCAGCAGCTCTGTGCAAAATTCTGTGTGCTGGATAAGGAGTCATGTTCACTCTGCAGGCTGCAGAATTCCAAAGTCCACTTGACCAGGCCATACACAGTCCCAGATTTTATACTCCTGGGTAGGATGGAATAAAAACATGCTGAGATAGACACTGCTCTGAGTGAGGGACCTGGTCAGAGGACTTCTCAAGGCTTCTGATCAGATGGGACGTGAGGAGGAGAGAAAAGGGGCTTCCTACAAGGTCAGAGCTTTGTCAGCGAATGCTGCAGTGTTTCTACTGGCTGTGCAAGGTTCCAGAAAGGGGAGTGATTTGCCTGGGTAATTAGGTCGGCATTGTAGTAGTTTGGTTTCCTTTTATCCTTGTTATGTGGATAACTCGGATTTATTTTTTCTTCTCCACGGGCTCAGCAGTACAATTTCAAAATTGACATGGTTCTTATCAGAAGTTAGTAATTGGATAGTGCAACCCATTTGTTTGATAAAGCTGAACAGTTCATTTTTGGCTTCTAAAAGCTAATAGGCATTGTTCCTTCTTTGACATTTGATTTTAATGGCTGTAATGTTGCTCCTGTCTCAACAGCTCAGTGTCTGGGTGTTTTCCCTGACTCCACGCTTCCTCTGCAGGCTTCAGGAGGCTGTTTTTAACACTTTAGCTTCTGGAGTAGTTTCCTCACTCCTCTGCTATATCCTGTAGAGCTGGCAAAGACAAAGTACTAGGATTGAGGGGTGGATTAAAGCTGAAGGCAGAGGTACAGGTTTTCCCAGGCCTGCTTTGCTCCAGTTTATTTAGTAATAATGCAATAATAAAAAAACCCCAAACCCCAAATCCTCTTCATTATAGTTTTGCACCAGCATGAACCTAGGAAAGATGGTTATGTGAGGCAAAACTTTGGTATCAAAAGGATGTGTAAAACTCCTCTGACTCATTTGGCACTGAATGGACTTTTCTGGGGTATAACTTTTGATACTATAGGACTCGGATATTGCAGCTCCTTTTGCTTTGGCCTTCAAGCAAAATCAATTCATGAACTATGCAACACGGCTTCAAGGCTCTTTTTATGAGACTAGTCTAATCTACATATGGCATTGTCCCTACTTTATAGTCTTTTAATTGGCTACAAGCAGCTTACCATATTGATTGAAAAATTCTTGTTACATTTAGGGCTATGGCTAATTATGATCTTTCTCCTCTCCTTGTCTTCTTGATTTGTAGTTCACATCTCCTTCTCAGGAGCTCACTCTTTTCTCTTCTAGTCTGGAGTCTCCTTACTGAGTCTCATTCCCTCCCTGATTTCATAAAACCTCATGGCTAAGCTGCTGGTGTTAGAAAGATACTGAATAAGATGAACCTGGGGCTCAATGGCAAATTCTGCTTTTCAAATAAATACTGGAAAGCTCTTGATAGTATTATTGTCTAAGATTGGTTGTTCAGAGAGTATCTCAGCAGCAAATAAGAAAATATAGATTTTTTAAAAAATCAACCGTAAATATTTTGTTTGTGTTTTATGGGAGCTAAAGAGAGGTTACAGAGAAAAGGTCAGTTGGTAAATAAAATGCATATTTCCTTACAGTGAAATACAGTAGAATCCTTACTGAAAAGGCTGTCAAAAAACAATTGGCACTCTTGATAACTCTAAATGAGTAGCAAAATTAATTCATTCACTTACTGTTATGGGAGGAATACAAAAAGAAAATGCTATGATGAAGTATTATTTTCCAGAAATCTGACTGTAGTAATTTCTCCTAGATGATGATCCAATGATCCATGAACTTATAACTCCTGCAAAAAATAAAAAGTGTTAAATATTGTGGAATATCCATCCTATTTTAAGGCTGTTGCATCAAATTGCTGTACAATTCTCTCTGCTGATGTAATCATTGGGAAATCCGTCTAAGCAAGAAAAATGTGAAATGGCATGGCACACTGTCATGAGTAAAGCTGATTGAAAAATTCCACTTGACACCCTGTGTCACAAGCTATGTGCAGAAATTTTAGCATAATTCAGGAACTCAAAAGAGAGTTATTCCAAGACCTGGAAAATGTAATCATTCTCTTTGGAGTAAAATGTGTGAATTATTTTTATTGTTTCATTCCTTAGTATTCATATTTCCTTCTTTTGCACCTTCTTTTGCACATTTTATTTAAATGAGATCGAATGTGTTCTGGCTGAATGTCATATACATGTTTTATATAACAGAACTATGATTAACTGTATGAATAATTACCAGTTGCAACTAAACAATTCAGATGGATAGTTTCATTAAGAAAACAACATGGGGTCATTATAAGGTTCTGGTCGCTGCCCCCAATCTTAGAAAAAAATATAGTTCTCTGAACCACCAATCTGAATTGGTGATAAAACATCCCAAGTAGGCTCACATTAAGCTTATAATATGCAGGCTGCTTGATTTGTATTGAATATGTGTCTGGTGGCTGGAACCCACTGTAATGAACTAGCCCACAAATCACAGCTTAATGGGAATCTACTTATACATATTGCTTAATTAAAAGTTGTGAGCTTATTAACATGTGTCTTTGGCACTGAGCTTTGGGGATGTAATCTCTGTGCAAATAAGACTAGGTTGTAAAAGTTTTATAGATTGACAATGATATTAAATTCCATACCTTAATAACCCATCATTTTCTCAAAGCATGGTTCCTATTCTGTATTTATTCAAAGCTGTGACAAATTGTTTATTTGTAATCCTTTACAATGTAGAACTTCATGTGTTTGCTTTATCTCAGAAATGGTACTGCTGATGTCTCATCTACTTCTGTTAATTTTTTTTTGGGGTCTTGCTAGCTTTTCTGGCTGGCATACAAGCTCAGAGACTCTTTTTTCATTATAGAGGCACCCCATGGCACAACACTTTAGTTAGAATTGTGCCAGTGTTTCCATTATAAACCTCTGTTTTCATGGGTTTATAACTTTACTGTAAAAATTTGCTCCAGGCTCAAACTTGGACTAGAAGTTCCAAGAGTGGGAGGGAACATTTTTTAACAATTAGAACAAAAATCTGCAGTATGTTGCTCTTGGTTACATGACTTTCTTCATTTCTGTATGGCTAGTCTCAGAAACCCTTCTATCCAACTTTTTGTTCAAATTTTTTCTTTGGCTGTATCACATTTATTTCAGCTAATTCCACTTCATGTTCATTACTGAATTTATATTACTTAAGGAAAAAAATTAAAATAAAGCAATCTCTTGTAATGCTTTAAGAACATGACTTCTTTCTCTATGGAAATAATTATTTCAACCTATTTGGCACCTTTCCTTAGACAGAAATCTGATGATGCTATATGGGGGAGAAGAAGGGAGAAAATTGGTAAATGGAGACAGATGAGCTTTCAGAGGCTGTTGCAAGATCCTAGTGGTTTTCATGAATATCACATATGCCATAGCTGTTCTTTCAGAAGAGAATCACACATTTTCACATTACACTCTCTGAATCACAGATCTGCTAAAGAGCAAAGAAAATAAAACTCCATTCTCTTTAATTTTGGTTTCTTTCTCTTCAGGAACTCAGCTTAAGAGAAACTCACTGTGGATTTACCTCTTTCCCTTAATGCCTTGTTCCCCATCCCCTCACCTCAATATCCCACCAGAGAGCAGACAAGGTTTTCCGCAGCTGATCTCTTTGCAAAAAGGAATTAGGAACCATTTCAAACAGATGTGCTTCTTTATGTGAGAAACTTGTCCTTCCTGCCAGAATCAAATGAGTACAAATGGAACCTTCTCTCCCTAAAGGACATGAACATGAGAGGTGAGATCAGTCTGAGGGGAGCTGTTCTAAGCTTCATGGTATTCAGACCAGAACAGTCTGGTCAACAGTCAAGGGTAGTTGTTCTACCCTTGAGGAGCCAGGAGGATGTGTGGTACACCTTTGTCCCTGAACTTTACTATCGTGCTGTCCCTAAAAACATACCTGGGAGACAAAGATGAATGGTTGCTCAAACAAGCAAGTGCATGGGCAGGATTCTGGTATGGCAGACCTGTCATATCTGACAGACACAGTCTGAGACCTGTGCATCTGTGCTATCCTGGAGTTTTCCTGCAGCAGAGTTAAAACTGAGCAGTGCTGCTGAGTCTCTTCCACAATGTGGTGTCACCAAACCAGGATGAGAATTTCACATTTGAGATACCCTACAAGAAGGCATCTGCTCCACCCTGGAACTCAGTTTGTGTTCAGTTCCTGTCTGTCCTGAGCCCCAAATGGTGTTGTGCCTTCTAAAGTTTTGGGCCGAGAGTTTTGGGATAGAACATTACCAGGAACCTATTGCTAAGAGAAGTTTTTACTGAGGAAAAGGAGGGAAAGAAGGGTCTGTCTCTGGAGAGGGTTTCTGAATGCCTGGATCTAATTTCTACTCCAGTCTTTTGTAACATGCTGGAAAATGCAGTGGGATCCCTTCCCAACAGAGACCCAGCAGCCAGCAGATCTGGACTGCAGTGATATCTCACAACCCTGATTTGTACAGAGCCTGGGCAACAGGCAGTCCCTGTGGGAGATTTTACAGTGGGCATTCAGCAATAATGAGGGATTACTCACATGTGACTAACAACTAGATAATTCTTTCTAGAACAGGATGCAGATGAATATGCCCTAGTTGAAGTAATAAGTATTGTTTTCAATATACATGCTGAAATAAACTGTATAGTTACTCTGCGTTCACAGCAGTTAACACAACTGCATATGACAAATGAATAAGCAAAATTATAATAAACTATCCATGAACAATTTTCTATTTGTAGCCCACAAATTTTGAGTTCTGTACACAAACTGCTTTTATTCCTTTTTTGCATTCATCAGCAGTTCTGACAGCTCAAAAAATAATTAGTTCTGTTTGGTACAAAACTCAGTTATTTTGAACAATTGATTAGAAAAGAATCAAGTCAGATGTGGTTTTGATTTCACACTTCACAACTGTATAGCAGAAAGGAATTCTCAAACAAATGATTGTTTCAGCCTGAATTGTCAAAACATTTAATTACAAAATGAATGCACTGACAGCTTTAGACAAGAAGTTCAGCAACATGTCCATATTTGCATAAATCCATTTGATGGCACCTTTTTGTCTAATAAAATTTTTCCCTGCTTTAATCCAAAAGCTGAACTATTAGGACCTGACCCAAGAAAACAATTAAATACCACTGAAGCCTGGAACTAGATAAAGCATTTGAAGCATTGAACATGCTAAGTTTCTGGCCTGATTCCTTCTGAAACTCACTCGTTAGAAATCTACTCCCTCTTAATTAATTTGATTAAGTAGTGTTTTATCTGAGACACCCTCCATTGTGAAGAAAAGGAAAGTAAGAAGAGCTGGCTGGCATTTAGACTAACGAGAAAATGATAATTTCTCTAATACCCTGCCAGGGTTCAGTAAAATACTACTCGCATTAAAATAAAAGTTATATTTCCCTAATCTTTTAGAGATGTGTGATTCTTTCAGAATTATATTAAAATCAAAGATTTATTGCTGTCCCAAGCCTCAGCCCATTTGTTCTAAGAAGTATGTCTGAATTCCAGGGAGGAAAATGGAGAATTAATTGCAAATCTGTCTTACGTACTTTTGTATCTCAGAAATTGTATGTCTCCTTTTCACAATTTTATAATATTTTATTTTTATAATAAAACTGAACCTATGTATGTCTTTTGAATATCCTGACTCGTTAAGCAGCCAAGGCTTGCTTTGGAAGAAATATCTGTGTGTTATTTTACCTGGGTAAGAGACTCAGAGGCAATAACCCCAACCTTTGCTGTGAGATACAGACAGCTGAGAAATTAACCCATGAGCATCCTCACTTAGCTTCACTTCTCATGTTGTGAGAAAAGCCTCACAAAGGGCACCCAGAGACACAGCCAAGTCGATGCCAGGGTGCAAGGAGAGTGAGGGACAGCCAGCAAGGGTGGTGCCATATGGGATGTGTCCAGGGATTCTGGTGGTGCAGCACAGATTGCTGGCTGCTCTCAGGGGGTGATGGCAGTGGTTGGGTGTTAATGGCAGTGCTGGTGGCTCCAGGAGTCACAGTGCTGCACAGAGCATGCAGCTGGCCATGTGCCTTTCTGCTTTTGGAGCCCATCCTCATCCTCCCATGCCCCCTGCTCACTGACTCCCTGAGGCTTTGGAGGAGCATGTGCTGGCCACACAGAGGGACTGTGCTAATTCTGCAAAATCTGGGCTGCAAGTGACCACAAAGTGGGCAAGACCTGAGAAAAATCCAGCTGTTGGTGAAGCTGCCTTCTGCAGGAGATTTTCAGCTACTGCTCCTTCTGTGCTCCAGGAGCCAAGCACAAAGTGACTTCCCAAAAGCAGAGGAAAATCCAGACCTGAGGATCACAGACACTCCTGAGCCTTTACATAGGTGCCACCTAAACAAAGACAATCTGAAGCCATTCACTTCACTCTTTTTGGATCCTCTGAATATGTGACTCAGACTGTCTCTAACACAGCACTACTTTCTCAAAGCTCTAATTGATATTCAGACATAACTTTCCTCATATTAATGGAATTCACAGTTAATCTTCAGGGAAAAAATCAGCATTTTCATGTGAAATTAGGTGCATATTGCTTAATCAAGGCTTTTCTGAATTAATTCACTAACAAAAACTATTCATGCTGGTTCTCTTTCAAAAGTCTTTGTTTCAATACAGATAATAATTTTTAAACAGTTACAACTAATTATCAAAGAATTACTGAGACTCTTCATGACATACTACAAGAACAATTTCTTGTTTAAAAAATTATACTTTTTTATCATTGAAATGCTCACTTTTTTTCGATTCTTCTGTACCATAGATATCCCAGGAAAAATTATGTTTTATCTGCTACCCCAGAATACCATTGAAGAGAATTTAATTTTCCCCCAAAAAAGCCTCAGAATACCTCATTGCTTTAAAGAAAGAGGAGTAAAATCCTTCCTTTACCAGTACCAGACCAGCTTCTTGCCCAGACACTGAACCTGACAGAGAAGATGCAATGCAATCCAGAGTACAAAACCAAGACCATAAATACAAGAGGAGCAAGGCCAAGAGAAGTGAGATCTAGAGAGGCATGAGTAAGTGGGTACATGGCCTTGGGGCCAACATTGCCTCTGACCAGGCTGGATTTTGCAGAGTGCAAAGTACAGAAAGAGTTATTTCAAGCTGCAGAGCAATGAATTCCCACAGTTGCTGACACCTGGATGTGCATTTCACTGTACACCCTTGCATGAAACCCTGCTCCCTCCAAAATCAGCTGGAGCTTTGCCCATCTACACCAGGCAGTTGGCACAAATGCTGCACAGTAACCAAAGGAAAGAGGTGGGACAATATTGTAGCATGTAATCCCCTTCACCTTCACATCAGGAAAATAATCAGTGATTACTCAAGCAACTTAGGCAGAGATAAACTTCTTAGGTGATTAAGACAAACAAGATAGGGCTGCTGGTGTAATATTCTGAGAAAAGCCATTTGTTCTCCAGATGCCGTGAGAATGAAGAAAAAAAAAGAGAGATACAGAGGCTAAAAATTCTCTGGATATGTGAGTTCCTAGATGAAAAATGGGATCCTGCTTGTGTTGTCTAAACTTCTTGAGCTTACTGAGTAGGAACTAAAGGAATAAGAGGTAATTCTTTTTACTTATTCAATCATGGTCTGAGAGGAAGTCAGTGCAGTGAAGAGAGAAATGAAAATGTTCTTCAGTTGTTTAAAAACAATGAAAAGAAATTTATTCTGCCTTTAAACAGAATCATTAAAAGATCACTGTATCTAGTTTTAAAATAAATCCACATACCCATCTGGGCATATACAGAATACTTGCTGAAGGTTTTACATTATAATGCAAAAGATTTCATTATTTTTCCTGCCCTCTCATGAACATATCCAAAAAAAGGAAGGACTTTCTACATCCACCATGCAAGTACAGCTGAAATATTGCCAATGCAGGCTTTTACATCTTGTCCTATTAATCTATGCATCCTTAAAGGTGGGATGATAATTCATTCTTTTTTCCTAGAGCACTCTGGACCATAACACTAAATGGAAGAAGAACTATGTGTCCTAATTCTGAGGAATGAGACTAAAATACCAGTATATTTGACTGGTATCATTGACCAATAGGTAGTCATCAAACAGTAAAAGCTCCCAGAGCTAACACAGCAACCACAGAAGACAGAAGGAATATTTTCATTAGCTTCAGATGGACCCTTTTTTGCTCTTGGGATATATTTTAACAACAAAAGCAACAAAGGATATATCTGTGCTGCAGTAGGTGTATCCCTGTGAAGCAAATACTAAAATTGTTCTGTAGACATTTGAATGGCAAAACTGTAACTGAAGCCCCATGCTACAAGGATTTATTGTACTCAAAACCTGTCTAAAATATTCAAAATGCAAAGTGTTAATCCATTTTTGTAAACATGGCAAGTTATTTCTAAGGCTCAAAGTCTACTTAAAATGGTGAAAAGCTTATTGCCAACTTGTTAGGTAGGGATTGTAAGCAAAACATAAACACCTACAATTAAATCCACTGATTAGCCTTTCTAAAAACAAATATAAATGCTTGGGTAAATACTTTGTTCTTTCCTAATGTGGATGTGCCAAGTGATAGGGGAAGAGTTACTTATTTTTGGTGTAGATTATTTTGTTGTTGCTGTTGCCTTTTTAAAAGAATTGTTTGTGGTTTTGTTTGTTTGTTTTGAGTTTTTTGTTTGTTCTTTATTTAGAGCTCAATTGAGAAACACAAATCTTGTCATTGTCACACCTGATATTCTCTGTATTTCCTATGTAGCAACATAGTGTCACAGGCTTGAATAAACATTGTAACACCTGAGATTTTCTAATTGCTGGCTATAATGAGCATCTGATGCCCTAAGATAATATGATTTCTTTTCACCTTTCCATTGAGAGGACATCCTGTGCTGTGTTTCTCCACGCTGAGCAGAAGAGTGACTACTGGCGCCAGATGAAATAAAATCAAGATGTCTCCCAATAATTTGAGAGCCAATATATGTCACTGCTCTAGTTCCCTCTGCTCTTGACATCATTTAAGGATTTCTGTGTGAATCCACCTGGGAATGACAGAGACAGACAGCAATCAAGGCAGTCCTTCTTGAAGAAACAACTGTATATCTGACAGAGAATGAGTTTATTTACTCCTTTGCTTCTTCAGACCTTCACAAAGCCATTTGGGAATTACACTGGGATGGATATGTGAATACGGCCACTGTGAACTCTCCTTACTGAGAAAAATCTCTTACATTTCTTATTTTACACAATCAGTACATGAAACTTCCTTGGCAACATACACAATACCAGGAATTTTACCTCTAGAAATCTCAAAATGTAATAAAACCAATGCTTTCTGACAAGGAGGAACTTACAATTAGGCAATGTGTTAACTTGTTGCTGACTCTGCATTTCTAATCTGTGGGATCTGAAAGCAGCTACTTCATGGATCCTGGACTGGATAAAAATTGCATGGTCTTCCCCACGCTGCTCTCTACTCCTCCTTAACCTGTGATATCAGCTGTGACTTAAAGAATCCCTTCTACCTTCCTTTAGTCTGCATTCATATCTGCTATCAGAGGTCTTGATTTAAGAATTGCCAGCACTGGAAGGAATCTCACTGCTGTTCATAAATGCTGGTGAGATTAGGTATATGTCTTTCACTTGTTAACCTTTTCATATGTGATTGCATTCTGCAGTGCTGAACATCTTTGGATGTAACCTACAGAAGAAGTGACTTATTGTATTGGGCAATGGCCAGCTGCAGATTCTGAGCCTTCAATCAACAGATTTAGATTTATACAAGGGATTGAAGGCAGTGCAACAGCTCTGCCTCCATGCCAACCTGCAGGAGCAGTCCAGCTCCAGGATGAGAGCACATGTATAAATGGCATCTATAAATATATTGTGGCATTGACTCTGCCATCCTTTTCTTGTTAAGTGCTACATTTGCAGGAAGACTGAGTAAGCCTCTGCTCAGTCTAAGAAAGGGTAGGTTCATACACTTGCATGTGTTTAAATTCTGGGGCATGGCTTATTTATGCCTTTGCCTGCAGATATTTTGTTAACTTTTTTTTGCGTGTGTATGAGTGAATTTATTCTAGCATTTAGACTTTGTGTGGTTTGGCATGCTTCTATTTACTACCTCTTACTGAATGATGGTAGCAGAAGAGTTTTTGTGGTTTTAACCATTTTTGAGCTGTATTTCCACTAACATTTAATTTATGACCCTGGGATCAAAAGCAGTTACAACTGTGGTATGAGTATCACTGTGGGGCTTTGGTTTCTGTATAGTTAAAACTTAGTTAAGACTACAAATGAACTGCTGCAACAGTTTCCAATTATTCCTTGTGGTTTGGCCATTTGCTTCTGCATCTCAAGCTTTCAACTCATCTGAAAATAAAATTTGTTATAAATTTATCTATATTGTCACAATTTTAAAATTTAATTGGAATTGCTTTTAGCGAAAGCACTGTGTTCAATGTTGGTAGATTTCTGGGAGAGAAGGAAGGATAAGTTCATACTTTCAGTGCAATAACTGCTATATGTCTTAAAAACTTGGTATCGGTAAGAATCAAAATGTTTCCTACAAAATAAAAAAAAATTGGATTTCTTCTATTCCTAAAAAAAGCACACAAATTCCATGTTAAATATGTTTTTCTCACAGACCAGTGCTGCTTTCTTTCTCTGATTGTTTTCTTACCTTTCTTTTTACCCAATAAAGGCTGTCAGAACGAACACAAACTCATTACTTTTTGTTCTGCTACTGAGTCCCATTGCTATCTCACCTCTTTAGACCTGTTCCCTTCTACCCCAAAAATACCAGCTCCTCTCCCTCTCTTTTGTCTCTTCAGAGTCTCAGATCTGCTCTAAAGTCTACAAGGCTCTCATTCTCTACATTTTCCATGTGCAGCATATCCCTGTGCTTCTCATCTCTGCTGCCCACCCTCCAGGGCTTTGCGTCGCTCCCTCCTGAGCCTTGCAGACACACAACCCTGCATCTTGGAGAAGGTGCTGCTTTCTCAGAGTCTGCCCAAAGCAATCTGAGCACCTTGCTAAACAGCTGGAAGGCCACCTCAAGGAGAAGTCTGTCAGTTGCTTTGGCTGTGTTACTACTCTCCAATTATCTCTTCCACATTCACCCTAAACTTCTGCACCAAGTGGTTATGTTGGCTTCTACACACCCTTATTCCTACCCCCTTCATTATTTTTTTTCAGTGCTCAAAACCACTTTTTTTTTTTTTTTTTTTTTCCACAATCCTGCCTCATGACTCTCCTTTAAATTCCTCCTTCAAACTCCTATTTTTCTGTGCTGCAAAAAAAATTACAGGGCTCTGCTAAGTGCTCAGGAAGAGTCTGATAGTAATTTACTGTTATTCTGCAAAAAAATATTATTTCATTTTCACTCTGTGTTCTCCCTTCTGTCTGACTGTCTGGCTTTATCTCTTGTGTCTATCAGTTGCATTCAGAGCCCACATGCAAGTTTTCTATGTCAGTCTGTACCATTTTTCTGTGGATACATATCCTCTAGCAGAAACATCTGATCCTAGGAAATGCTGAGCCAGCAGCAGAAGATGATGTTCAGCTAAAGATTTTTGCAGTTCTTTTTCCTCATTTTTTTCTGGAGAGTCTTAGGATTTTGTTTCTTTTTTTGCATTGTTTCCTTTTCAATTTGTTTCTTTTTTAATGCATCTGGTTAAGAATGGCTTTGAACAACAATGATGGACACCAGCCTAGCTCTTGATAAGCAGCTGTCTGTAGATAGATTATTGAAATGAGGGAAAGTAAGAGTGCCACACAGCAGAGGTAATCCTAACATTGACATCACTGAGTGCTTCTTAGTAGGCAGAATAAACCCTAATAAAGTAACCAATACTGTCATGCAATATTTACATTTAGACTTAAATCAGGACATACATATGGAAAAACTATATGTGATGACATTGCAGATTGCCTTTTTCCAAATAGGTCCTTCAGGGTAGCAGCTGGATTGGTTTTCAGATAGGAGCTTCTTAATCCAGGCAGATGTAGCTCTCATCAGAAGTTAATTTGCAGAGATATTCACATATGCAAATCATGTCACAATGGTGAAATGCAACCACGTAATGACTGGAAAATGTTATACTCATAAATCATACTACCACGATCATCAAAATTTCCACTCAGCCAGGACAAATTCAACAGCATTTATGTCTTTCCAGCTTTTAGCCCATAAAAAATCTGTGTTTTTGGAGACTGTGTTACACTGGTGATCTTAAAACTCCCAAGTCTGGTATAATGAGTCCTCAAGTGCGTTATAACTTACCAGTAATTACATTTCAACATTTCTGCTTTCAGCAGTTAGTGTTTTATTCATAAACATTTAAACACTGAATTAGGCATAAAATAAGAATGTTGGCAACAACCGGGTTTAATTTCATTAACTATTAGGTAAACGTAGTATTGCTTCTTCAAATAATCCTTGGTTTGAATGCTAAAGATGTAATGAACTTCATGGTTCATAGCATCTGACATTGCTTAATTAATGGGTGCATTTATAGTACATAGGCCTCGGTAATTGATTTATATGCATGATTTGCACATACAGCTGTTAGTTCCTGTAGGAAAGTCATAATTCAAATGTGTGCATATATTCAAGATACGGGGAAAGGGGAGAAAAACCCACCTCACACACTTGTCGAGTTCCCAATAACAAACAAATAGCACAAGAAAAATAAATAGCATCAGAAAAAAACTACCAGAAGTAGCATTAATGTGATCACTTTGAGTTTCCACAGCTCACACATTTCAAGTGGAAAACATGACAAAATGCTTCTCAACATTTTTTTTTCTCTTTACAGTAGATGTGGTTAAGTCTATATATGCCCACACACCTCTGTGAGTCTGTTCATATTACAGCATATGTAGGGTGAATGGAGTCCACATTTTCCATGCCCATTTGAGTTTCTCTCCCTCTCTCAAATACACATAAACTCACCCAAGGTATACATAATTTAGATTTAGGAGCAAGAGCAATAAAGCTAAGAAAAGGTTACACTTAATATTACACATGTTTAGTCTTGGGGCAAATCTTCTCCTAACTGAAGCCAAACATTGGAGGCGAGGGAATTCAGCACAGGTTTTCTAGCCTGTCCAACAGATTACTTGTGAAAGCCAAAGTGGTGTGTTGAGAAGTCGATGCTGAAGAAAAACTGAGCTCTGAGTGGAAAGAGGTCTCCTGTGGCAGTTTAAAAAGGTTGAGGAAGAGAAACAGCTATTTCTGGATTATCCATTACCTTGGAGCTAAGGCTGCATCCTTCCTAGTACTTTCCTTGCTGTTCAGTGTATCCTGAGCAGCAGTCTCACGAACTGAAGCAAATGTTCCCAATCCAGCATGCAGAGTTCCAATTCCCCCATCTTTCTCCTTTACACTGACAACTACCCCATATTAGCAGCAAACCTTATTTCAAGGGTTCTTTCAGGAAGTGCTTGCCATTTTAGGGGTTTTGGTTTCAGTTATCAAAGCATTTCATTGTACATTAAGGAATGCAGAGCTCAGGCAACTTGATGGCTTTCACAACCCTGGCTCCATTTCCTGGTGCTCTGAGGCAACACTTAGCTTTTCACTCTCCAGACCCTTATACACCCTACATCTGCTATTCTAATGCCTGCATTCATCAGTAGACTGGCAATAATAAATTTTCTTCTTTCCTTTCTCTTTTCTTTCCAAAGGCTCTCCCTTGTACACACGTTTGTCATTTCTTCACTACTGGCTGCTGACTGGCCAAACCTCCATGAACAATAATTCCATTATAATGTAAGCCAGGGGCATGGCTGGCTTTATGGTTTGACTGGAGGCAGGTGAAAGGGTGGAAAGGAGATTATTTTAAACTCTTAATCATCACTCATCTTTTTTCAATATTCATTGACAAGCTGTAGTGGAAACTATATTTTTTCATGCGAACCCAGGCACTCTTCCAGACTCTTATTCCTTAGTATAAGCCCAATGCTTTCCTTCTGAGTGTTTTACTGCAGTCTTCTGAAACCAAATCTTTCCCACAGTGTTAGTGACTATGCCCTTACAGTCTGAGAAGGCCTAGCACTCAGACTGGTGGGCTAAAATAATTTACATCACCAGGACCTAAGAGGCATGAAGAACAAGAGCTGAGGGCTTGAACACAAGCCTAGTCCCCACACAGTGCAGATGAGTTTGTGCTGTGTGTATTGAAAGTCTCTTACACCACAATCACTTGAGAAATGCTGCTAAGAAATGCTGAGTTATTCCATTTGATTCAGAAGACATACAGTTAACAATAGAGATGGTGGTGTAAGGCAACATGTCCTTTTCTCTTTGTTGTAGAAGTAGAATCAGTTCAGGAAGCTGTGGAGTGGTAAGGACCAGTTCAGCTCTTAACATCTCCAATGCAGCATTGATGGGCACAGTGGAGCATTGATGCACAGTGGAGCTGTCACAGAAGAACTGAATCACAGGAAAATTTGGCTGCAGGGATATGATGTATGTCATGGGTGAGCCCACACCCAAACTGTAGGACCATGTAAATATCCCAATATTCACTTCAATGGTATGTCTGTTTTTCTGTCTTCACATGAAACACACACACTGTTCCAGTTTTCCTGGAAATGGGCAGTAGCCAGGATTTAGTCCATGGAGTGAATTGTTATAGCTGTTGCTAACTTTTATAGTGGAGGAAACTGAAAGGCAGACAATTAAGCTATGTTTAGAAGACATATATTAATATTGTCTTATTTATATAATATGCATGAAAAAAAACGAGAAAGTAATATGAACTCCTAAATCTAAAGAAGACTAAATGTGGGAGAGGAAAACAGAAAAAATGTATTGCAGTCTTTGAGTCAGATGATTAAATGACTTCTCCCCTTGTCCTCCACAGCCTGATTTTACTGATCTGGCACACTGTTTGGAGGTATTTCAATAATGGGTTTAGATTTTCAGAGGGTTGGCCTCTAAATTATCCTGAAATCATTACATATTTTTCAGAACAGCAGAATGTGTTTCTTGGAAGAGGCAGAAATGGTGATGATCTAAGATAAAAAATACTATGTAATATAAACATTTTCTGCTAATGCTTCCTCCTCTTCAATGTATAATCCAGTTCTCATTGATTTCAAAAGCAGTTGGGTTTCATCTGATCACTAGTTATTAAACAGCTTCTAAAGCTATAAAAAACCCCCAAAGCTTTGCTAGAAATAATCTTTGTTTTCTTGCCAGACTGTAACAATAATAACAATTGTATATAAACATGTGTATACACACATTTCCTTTCCATTTTTATATCTTCAATCATCTGGAGTTCTTCAAGCATTTTATGCAGGTGAGTAAAAAATAATTATCATTGTTTTGCAGGCACAAAGGGAAGGCATGGTTGAAGTTAGCAGAAACAGGAATAATATTGTGAATTTTCCACCAAGATTAAAAAAGATCACATTTATATGAAAACTGCACTGGGTTTCTTTGACCAAATATGCTGTGTTCAGCATTTTTTATTCTCTCCTCTAGTTCTCCCAGCCTCCCAAGTATCCTTGAGACAAGGATTGAACTCTCCCAGCAGTCTTGGCAATATTCTTGATGTTAAATTGGGCAATTGTTAGAGCATGTGTTCCTTCTGTTTGGATAGGACCACTGCTAGGTCTGCTATTTCTAAGAGTCTGATTCTGGCCCTGTGTTTTCACACCACATCAGGTGCCGGCTGGCACTGCCAGCAGGGACAGTCCCTGGCTGCCCATGCCTGTCCCAGTGCCCAGGTTGTGCCAACAGGCAGCATTCCCATGCAAGGCCAGGCAGAAGTGGAACACTGGGGCATGCCATGCCCAGGAATTTTGTTTGTTGTTTTTTTGTTTTGTTTTGTTTTGTTTTGTTTTTTGCTTCAAGCAACTCCCTATCATTTGCCCACAGGTCACATGTCCTTATCATGTTGCTGAGCAGAGACTCATCTGCAACAAGGTGACCACAGTCCTTCCTCTGCCCTAATCTGTCCTTACTTATGCAGAATCAGTGGTATCTGCAGGGATAATGGTAGATGAAGAACCAGGTATGACTGAAGGTGTTAGCTGATTTATTAATGTGGCAGGATGCTGTTTACTGAACATCAGGTAACACTGAAACAACTGATTTTTCCATCAGTATTAATGTTTCCTGCTGGAGGGGTGAATCTTGCTGTGTGCCATGTCCTCCTGACTGGTTTCAGAACATGTTCTTTCCCATGCAATGGTTCTAAAGTTTGGGGGTGTTTGCACAGCAGGGAAACATGCTCAAAGCTGCTGTAATCTCATTTGAACTCTGTAAAAGCATATGGATGTGATCTTGTGATTAAAAATAAAGTTTCCTCTAAACAGGTTCCTGGGGAAGTATTCATCTGTTCTGCAAAGGGATTGCAGTTAATTCTAACTAAGGAACACTTGAAAACTATTAGGAGAGGGTAATTTTAGCAGTTCTACAGATGATTAAAAAGTCATTTTCTAAAATATTCTCACTGGAGATTTTTTTCTTTTCTTAAAGAAAACATTTAATTGCTCCAATCAACCATAGCTACTTTCTGCTTATGATGTAATTTGTATACAAGGTATATGGTAATTTTTTATATTTGATTAGGAATACATTCCCTATAGTTCCTATCATTCACCTTTAATTGACTATAACTCACTCCTCATTAAAGAAAGAAGGACTACAGTAGATGGAGAAGGGGAACACTCTGGTTTTGCAGTAACATGACCTGGTACACTTGGTGATGTCCCTCTGACAAAAACTTTTTCCATTATTTCTCCAGTCCTGTGACACCAACAGTGAAATTCCCATCTATAGTTAGGTGAGGCCAGCTTTGATTTTAGTTCCAGAATTTGCATTGGCATCACCCATTTGTGTACTACAAAACCAGTCTCTCTGATAAGCAGAAGAAAGTCTGACCAGCCACCAACACATGACAACACTTGAAATGTTAAATAGTTTAAGTGGTCCAAGAATGTGACTCCTCTTCCCATCCTTGATGCTGAAGTTAGGCATCTCTACCACATAGCACAGAAGGCTGCTTCCAACACTCCACTCCTTGAAGATGTGACATGGTAAGTAACAGTAGAGTCCATGCATTTTATGTGTTTCTAACACCTTGTCTAAGCCCTCAGTTCTTCCTGATAACTTATCTTCAGATCTTGGATGAGTAGTGAAACAGGCAAATCAGGTGTCCAGTGAATGTGCAGCATGCCTGGATTGCCTGTCTTTAGATTCAGCTTGTGCAATAAATCCAGCAAGCAGTATGACAGTAGTTATTGGTGAGTGGTGTATATAGAAGGACAAATAGGCTCTGTATCTTCCTCTTGGGATAAACAGCTTCTTTTCATCATCAAAAGCAATCCCAGCAAGAAAGTGCCACTACAGGGCTTTGAGGTTCATTAAGTATCAAGAGTCTGTACTACCTTGTGTCTCATCCATGGGAGGCACCATTCAGTGGTGCCTTACCATCCATTGCTTCTTTCTGTAAATTTTTTTCCTCACTAGAATAGACCAAGACATATTTGCTGTGGTATAACCCTGAATCCTCTTTTTTTATTTATTCCTTGAGGGAATTGTTTAGTCCTAAGGACCATGGTAGCAACACTGAGCTGCCCACAGTGGAGTAGTTCTGTAAATATCATTGCTGTGAAGAAATAGCCATCAGTGACTTAGGACAACTGGATCAATCACTAGGACCAATCTAAAATTACTTATTTTCAAAGACTGAAATCCCAGCTTTCTCTTTTCAGCATTTTGAATTTTCATACCTTGTATGATAGCCCACTGAAACCCAAAGCTTCAGCATGTTTTCTCCAAGTTTTCTTGGAAGTTTTTAAACCTGAAGCATTTTTGTTTTCTTTACAATAGTTCTCAGGAGCACCTGTCAAGGACTGGATACTCTGGTGTCATAAAAATATGAAACAAGAGTGTCTAAGCAAAAAACAGCCACAGTTCAGAGCAGCAGAGCACTGGCAGTGGCTTGTTGGGCTCTCCCTGTTCACACTGGTGGTGCCCAGAATGCATGGTTAGGCCTTTGAACTTGGGAAAAAAGAGACCTGATGCTGCCCAGATTATTCCACAGCATGCCTGGCCTTGCCAAGCACAGACTGCAGCTTCCTCTTCACTTGTAACCTTGGGCTGGAAGCAGTCACGGTGCTCCTGCTGATGCCCCAAACTCTATCCACCTTCCCAGATTTCTTGAACTCTTTCCCTACAAGCAGCAACCTGTCTGTTCCCCAGGTGATTCCCTAAGAGAAGCAGTGTCCACACCTGTGTGGCTGTGACCGTAGCTGAGCTTCTGCTGACACAAGCAACATCATTGAGTCACCACAGAAAACTGACCTCACCCAGGATGACTTGTAGCTTTAGTTACAGAGGACTCATTGCTAATGAGAAGTTTGGCCTTGTTTTTCACCTTCTGCCTTAGCACACCACAGTCTGATGGTCTACAGGAAAGAGTGAGGGGGCTCATCAAGACACCTTTGCCCACTCTTTATATTTCTGTGTCCCTGACACACCCTTTTCCCGAAAGACTGTGGCTTTCAGCATGTCATATTAGAGAATACTCCATCCAAAAGAGAGATCAACAATAAGGAAACCATTACATTGTTGTGCACTCCTCTTTGTTCTGTAAGGTTAAAATCTGGTAATTTGCTGTGACAAACAAATAGTTCATTTGTATAACTGTTTAGTAGCTCCAGTTTTCTCCCTGAAAACCAAATACTTAATTTCTAATTATTTTGTTTGGCTTGAACTGCTGAATCTTTACCATTCCCCAAACTTTCATCAAGTCATGGTCCCTTGCCATCCCTTCCATGTGACCTCACCAAACAGTTATGCCTTCCCTTTACCCCTAGACATTTATTGTTCTTCCCATCAGTTAATTTTGCCCTCACAAGAATGTAGACACATACCTGACTACATATACTCCTATGGAAAAGAAAGAGCAGAATGTAACAGGGTGATAGTTGTCTCTAACACGGGTTGTGCTATCTGTGACCAAGATTCTGTGTAGCTATCCTAAGATGGTAAATTTTCTGCCTGTTTTTCATCTATGAGTAAACTTTCCTGAAAGCCCAGTATTACAGTAGCTAAAAAATAAATAAATCTCCTTTTAAAGAATGGAGGGCTGCCTGGCCAGTGTGAGGTGATTCCTGAGGAAGCATTGCAGAGGGGTGAGAAGAAAGGAAGGTTCCCCAGACACGTGTTGTGTTGAGACCTACCTGAGAGGTGACTCTTGCAGATATAACAGAGAACCTCTGCTCACAAGTGTCACCTGCCTTCTGTAAGTAAGGATGCAAGGACATACAAATTGATATTGGTAATTATTGTGTCCCTTTTTTGCTTTTACAGACTTTTGTTTTATCAGGAACACTAATAAATGCTTCCAGTACATTTATAGTTATCTGTTTTCTACACTCATAAATCCAAACAATTCTTAAAATAATCTGTTAAAATCCATCCTGAGGAAATGTGCTAAACCAATCTTGCAATTAAAAAAAAAATTAAAAATAATTTTATCTCAAAATGTTACATGTTGTCATGTATATTAGCTCATTTCTGACCTAGGATTTGGGACAAGGGTTGGTTTGTTTCATTATCTGAAATCCCAAATTTTTCAGATTTGTGCCAAATTATACACTTTCCATTTCTCTAATCCTAGCACTCAACATCACATCCAACAAAAGGCTGGGTATAGCCAGAGACTGATCTGACTTTGCAATTGGTGGCTCTGGTTGTGGCTTTCCAGTTGTTTATGTAAATGCAGGCCTGGGAGTAAAGTCATTATTCCTGCTGGACTCTTTGCCTCCTCCAGAAAGGCTGAGGGTTGATACAGGGTTCTGATATCAGTCTGTCTCAAATGATGCCATCACTAAGAAATCCCAGAAGGCAGCTGTGTCCTGACAGTGCCCCTTTGCCATGCTCTAAACCACTGCTGAGGTTTTTTGGAGCAGGAAGGGTTTGGCTATCTGGGGCTGCATTTTCACACAGTGTCTCCCTGGGTGTACAGCTCACTGAATTTTTGTTATAATTCACAGAAATCATCAGGTTCAACTGAAAAGAAAGCTGCGCTATAGCAAGGGGGGAAAAAAGACAGATCGGGCAAAGCAACAAATAAAATTCAAAACAACTTTACTTAAAAAAGTTTAAATGCTTCCACACATCTCATGCTCACTGTGGAAACTTGACAGTCAAATATTAAACAGTACACCATCTCACTGAATTTTATGTCATTATAGTAACAATGTCATTAGACTTGATATAGTTTTCTTTTAAATTTCAATGAAACATATTGCCTGATCTTTTAATAAAAATGACCTTTGGGAACCATAGAAATCTAGATATTTCTTTATTTATGCTGCTTCATCAGCTAATACTTCCAGTCAGAAGCTATCTTGCAAAGCATATGAAGCCCTTATATGATCCAGTAATATTGTGAGCTAAATGTTGCATTAGAACATTTTAAACTAACAAACAGAAAGCTTTCTTCTATGAAATTACTTGATGTGTTTCTGTGAACAAGGTAGTGCCAATGGAACTGTAATCTTTTGCAAATATTTCTCTATAGTCTTCATTCTATCTGGAATTTTACACCTGTTTTTTTCTGTCTTACAAACTTTTTTTATAATACATCTTTTCACAAAGTAACAGAAAGGCATATATATATGCATTTAGTCTGAACAAGCCATTATTCATCTTAAAAAAAAACAGACAAAACATTTTTGATGGCTTTCCATTGTATATAGTAATATAAATTATTACCATAAATGCTACTATAATATATAATATTACTGTATTAATTTTCAATGTTGATAGAATTTTATAGATTGCTGCATTTTCTGAGAACTGTCCAATAGACAGGAAGCTCTGAATTAATCAGGAAATCTTGAAGCCTGGGCTTAATCTGGTCTTCCCACTGACTTTCTTCAAAGGACACAACTTTAAAATAATTTAAAAATTACATACATCACATTCATCAGTTTGGAGTTAATGAGGACAATAAGCTTAAAGGACACCAAAAGCCTTGTTTGTGCTTCAAACATCTTCTTTGTGAATGATGTGAATATTATAAAGTCAGGTAGTATTTGAAAATTTAATCTGTATTCACAAATGGCCAAGGCTCCAAAATTCACAGGCAGCTTCTGAGGATATAGACTTTAAAATGTTGGTCTGTAAATCCTTTTCAAATCACGTCTTAAAAGAAACCCAATATTCAGAAAGTTGGGAAAATGGAAAATGATGAGAAAAATTGTGATATACTGTCAAACATTTATCAAGTGAGGAGAAGAAAACATTAGAAAAGAGAAAAATTGTCACATCTATGGAGTTTTTAAAGCAGGTCAGGAGTAACAAAGGGATTGCATTCTGTATAAAGCATTGCAGTGTGGATTGGAATAGGAATAAATAAACAACACCATAGGTACATAAAAATTAAACTTAATTTTTTGTCAGAATTGATCTACTAATTTAGAATAAATATGCCCTGCAGAAGTTGCTTTCTAACTTTCCAAGTGACAAAACAACTAGGAACAGTACTGACTAACATTAATGTATGACTCCTCTAATGACTTCTGTATTTTTTACTGCATTTTAAAAATTTACTGGAACTTAGTATTAAGATAAATCTAACATAAATTTCTAACAGAATCAAGGAAATTATTGACTTGTTGCTAGAATTTTCCTTCATGATTGTCTTGAGTTGTATCAGTGACCAGAAATGGAATGTACTCTGTTGGACTTCTTATTAGAAAACTGAATTTCTTAAGATAGAAAAGGACAATTTATTCCTTCACTTATAATCCAGAATTTCCTAAAAATGTGGTTCTTTGCTTACAATCTCAGTTACATCAGTGTAATAAAAGGAAGAGTTATATGTATAGTATTTTCCACAATGTATTCTGACACCATTATGTACTTTTTTGGCCTGGATCTTTGTTAGCAGAAAAAAGCTAATTAATTTCACTGACAACAGCATATTGCTTTGATTAAATCTTATTTAACAGCAAGTCATTATCTTATTGCTGACCTAAGCTCACTGTGAGAGTCAAGTCAAGCCAGGAATTTGGAGATCTGAGGTATATAAACAGTTGTAAATATAATTCTGCAGAAATATGTATGAATATGTAAACCAAACCACAATTTCCAGATAACACTAAGCACATATCACTGTATGTCAGATCCATCCAAAATTAAGCCCTTGGATCAAATAGATTGCACCTGCTTACCTTGAAATTAACCTCAGGGCAGGACATCAATGAGAGTAGGCAGAGGTGATGTTCGGCTCTGCTAATGATGAAATGGAATGCTGAGTATCCCTCCAATTTTTAACAGAATGGGCCAAATGCTGCCCTTGGTTACATTCTCAGGCCTCAGATAGCATGACTATAATTGAAAGCAGTTTTGGTTCAATATTTCTTGTATTTTAGAAGCTATGGAGCAATCAAGCAATATGACCTTTTAGTGGTCCACCAAAGAATCAAGTTCTGTTCTGTATGGGATCCAGACTAATCAATATCCTATTACAATCACAGCCTGTTTGAGGGGGTTTTTTAGATTTTTTTTTTTTACAACTGAGACACATTGGGAATAGCTTGGACAAAATATTTCTCCCTGCAGCAGCTGAGAGTTGGCAGATTCACAAACTATTAGTGTGTTAAATCTATGCTTTTCAATAAAATTACATGAGTGTTTAAGCTGTATTGTACAATGTAGTGCAAACATACCCAGGCTTAACTCATTCAAGCACTCCCCATTAAGCCAAATCTCCAAACAACATCCACAATGAGAGAGAGTTTAGAATGATACACCAGTCCTTATGCACTAATAAATACATAAAAATAACAAACTTATACTAACTTGCCAAGTATAGTAAGAGTTTAACGATCAGAAGCACAGGATAAAGTCCTTATTGGTATAGGGTTTAATTTTTCTCTTGGATGACAGAATTGGCTGAAGGAAGTCTGAACCACACAAGGAGCCAATAGCATTCCAGTGAGTCAGGATATCATCCACCATTTTCAAGCACAGAGATGACTGACAGCTTCTTTGACTTGCAGAAATACAGGGTGGGACCCTGGGGTGAGATCTCACCATTGAAGTCCATGGCATGTCTCCAGCTCTTCAGCATGGTCAGACTTCCACTGGTGAGATCAGAGCAAAATAAGGATGGCACTACAGGTGTGCCTGAGCACACATGCTGCATACATGTTGATGAGAAGAAGGAAAAAAAGCACTGGGCCTGTTCTTATTTCACAAGACTTTCTCAAAGGAAGTGAGCCCAGATTGTCTCCATATGCACTCGTCTGTATTTCAGATCAGAAATAAGGAGGGAAAAGCACAAAACCTACCCAAGGTATATTTTTCCTTCAGAATGGGTTTGTTTTCTTAAAATGAAATAGCCACAGCCTTGTTCTTAAAATCAGTAATGAACTAAAGTCAGGTCATAGGTGTTCCTTGGTTTTTAGGAAGAACATTTCTGAGGAATAAATCTAGTGGACTTGTAGGTGAGAATAACACACAGTTTCACTTGTGTTCACCTCCCAGTAAAACTTGCATGTGTGCATTTCACTGCTTAAAACTATTTCACTGGCCATCATGGAAACAGTGGGGTGAAGGATAAGAACAGTGTTTAACTTCCAAGTTGTTTTGCAGTGAAGGGGATGTGGGCAGGGGTCCTGCATAGCCACATTCCTGCAGCAAGGTGATGCTGCATGGAGGGCACACACCAGTGTGGAGCTGGAGCCTGTTGTCACCCAGTGAGACCTCTTGGACTTGAGTTTCTCTGCAGTGGCTACAGCAGGCCATGAAGAAAAAAATGGTAGGTGTAAAAGGCTTTTATTCAAACTTTATACTGCACAATATTTAATATGCCTTTCCCTGGATATCTGTTTGAAAGAAATAAAGAACCTCTAGAGTCCCCCAAACTCCTACTTGAACTTGGTAACGTGCTAAAGTAAATGTATGAAACAATATATTTCTTATTTATTTATTTTTACACACACATAGAATAGGCCAGGAAATCTCTAGTATATCATTCTGTATTCTGCATCTGCTTGATTACTCTTTGCTATGCTAATGAAAAACTAATGGCATTTGACTTTCCTGTTTGCAGAAAGCAAGAGTACTTTTTATGGGTGGGCCAAATTTTTCAAAAATGCTTTAAATGCTTTTAGAGTCAAAACCATGCATCCCTAAGGCCATGGCTTAAGACCTGGTAAGGCATGAGCTACGTATACACCCTTGAAACTGAAATAATGGAAGGTCTGTAACTGTTGTGGGATGAACACATTGGCTCTAAGTATCTAAATGAAGCTGACCTTTTACATACTAATGTTTCATTGCTGCTAATAAAAAAACTCTCCTTTTTTCAGAGGCAGGAGTGGAAAGAAATATTACTAATACTTTAGTAAGATCTATGTATTCTCACTGCAATGAAATGAGAAAGGTCAAATTTTCTCTCCCATCCCTTTTTTTTTTTATTGTATTCTCTAACTTCTCACCCATCTTTGTTGTACTAATGAAATTAAGATATCCTTCATGATATAACTGTGAGCTAGGGGGATCTAAATTACCTTCATCTGGCATCATTCCAGTATACTATAAATGAAGTAATTGTCCTTGACTATAAAATTTGCATTTTCAAGACTTAATTGCTATCATTACATCTTTTTGTAATTCTATTAATTTAACTGAATGGAGCATTTGGTTTTATGGTAAAAAATTTGCATTAAAACATTGTACATCTAAATAGAATTTTAATATTTGTGTCAAAAGCTCAGTACAGTTGTCCCACAGGACCTAAACAATTTCAGAAGAGAATAGGAAGCAGTCACACTTTAGGACAACAAACAGGTTTCCCTTTGGTGAATATTAATAAAACTTGTTGTAACAGACTTCACGTACTGAAAATCACTCCTGCCTGATCTCTATGAAAGTTTTGTTAATCTACAAATTCCATACCATAATTTTTAACAGGAAATGTATTTGCCCAGATACAGGATAGGTAGGATGTATGTTTGTTCTGTCAGGAAACAAACCTTTTTATTTTTCTTCCTTTTTTTATTCTTTTCTGACGGAACAAGGTTCTTTGGTCAAGGACCATGGACAAATGGCTAAAGCAGTGTGAGGGCCCTGAAGTGGCTGAATACACTGCAATTGAAATGATTCCCTGTGCACTTTTTTATACATGGGGCCCAGAGGTAAGCTAAGACTGTGTTACCAAGAACACACAATTTGAAAATGGGTCCACCTTCTTGCAGTGAATTTATGTGGTACTTGGGAACTGTGACTCCTCATTAAGTCTTTGGAGGTATTTAAGCCACTGGAGCCTTTGGGAAGTAAGTACCTTGTGGGTTTAGGGTTCCATGCTGGCAGAACTACAGGCAGTAACTCCAGGCACTACAAGAAACATCTAACATGTGGAAGAGTAAACAGTGTTTCATGTTGATCAGAAAAATCTATGCTATTTTCCATTTTGTGTCAACAAACACCATTGAGTTGTATAACGTATTATTTATGCAAGTAATCAAGATGGATTTGCTTCGCATTGAATATGTGTGAGGGGTTTTTGGTTATTTTGTTTGCTTGTTTTTGTTTTTGTTTTGTTTGCTTTTTGGTTTTTAATTTTTTGTTTTTTACATATGAGTAATATTTCACAAGAGGTAGAGTATGTTAGTGACAGAAATCTCATTAACTGCTCTTAATATATGTTGTTTTTACTGGACTTCATAGTCATTGTGTAATTAAGCTTCACAACTTGCTTGTGAAGCAAAAAAGATGAAAGATGTTTCCATTAAAGAGATTTATGGGATGGTGAAATTAAAGACAGATTTCTGAAAGTGTATAGGTGCCACTTTTTGTTGTTTTTGGTGCCTAAATACCTCTGAGAGCCCAAAGCTCTCGCAAATCTGTGCAGTGAGACACTGGTACCAGGCTAGACCCAAACCTGGGAGCACAGGGTGAAGCCTCTGAGACCATGGCTTCTGGGCAAGTGCCACAGTGAGTTTGCCTTCTGCCCTTGTCTCTTTAACAAGAATCACATTTACTCACTTTGTAGGCTGTGTGATGGCTCAGGGTTGGCTGGAAATGCAATATGAAAGCCGTAAGAACAGGTAACTTGCTTATTCTACAGCCATATATATATATGCATCATTTCTATGGGGATGTTGGCCTTTATTAGAAAAACTTCAGTGTCACAGATGGGGAATGAAGGACTTGCAAGAGTTTTAGTTTAGTGCTGAATCTCCCAGACCTACAAATGTCAGATCTATTGTGCCATTGGAGTCTGCTCTGTTGTTCTAGGCATGTGCACAGGGTATGAAGGCTCACAGAGGATCTGCTGTACACAAAGACTGCATTTTTTCCACTTCAGGGAGGACCCTGTGTATGTTCTTTCTTAACGGGTGAATTTCATTTGATGTGAACATTATGTTAAGGCTGAATTTCTAGGCAGATTATATGATAGTGCATTAGGAAAAAAAATCCAACCCACCCCACCACCAACAAAAAACCCCAAATCCAAAACAAAACACATATTCTTTTGAAAAATCCAGGTCTAGCTGTTAGTGTCAATTACTTCAAACACCTACTGACTTTTCTGGCACATCTATCTCATTGAATCTTGGAAGTGATTTTATGTGCCTTAAGCATTTGATCACATAATCAGCTTCTGCATAGCAATGCAAAGGATCCTGAGCATTGTCCTGGCAGATAGTCAAGTCAAACCTGACACAGAAACAAACATAAGGGAACAATTGTTGTCAAGACACATTGCATCACTTTGCATGCTAAAGCATTTGCTCTGGTAATCCACCATGCTGACATGTCCCTCTGCTGATGCCATCTGAGCAGGGACTATATCCTCAAAGTTGACATGTGCATCACATTACAGCAGTGATTTTGTTATATATCATTGATATAATGGATATTCAGAAAAGATTCATAATCTTGAAAGGTGGCTTAATCCACAGATCTCATCCATGTTCTGGTGACTTAGAGCATTTTGGAAACTCATTTTATAACGTCTCACGCTGGCTTGGGCAAAGGCAAAGTAAACAGTTGCCTAGGGCAGCAGACTTGGGAGAGAGGCAGTCCAGGTCTCCTTTCCTTCTTGCTCTCTGCTGACAGCAACAGGAATACAATCCTTTAACCTGTGTCTCCATTATCTTTCCCATTCCCCTTTCCAATTTAATTCTTATGGAAGTCTAAAGATATCTTTTTGCCTTCTCCCTGTCTCTTTTTCTTATTCACTCTCTCTAAACTCCTACTGGTTTCACCTAGATTTTCTCCTCCAGGGAGATTCCACTGTTTTCTATTTGGGCTATTCCAAGACTGTGAGAGAGTTCCTTGTTCCCTCCAAGTCTCTCATTTCTTTCTGCAGACAGCTATTCGTTACTTATTATTTGCCACCTTTGCTGAATAGCCTCAGCCATTCTCAGGTTTTTGGTAGAATGAGTTGTGTGAGTAATACAATCCTCTGTGAAAGTCTACCAGATCATTTGCCTGTTGGCAGCCATTGCTTTAAAAGAGCTTTTTGATATTGGGGAAAAATCCAGATAGCTGTAAAAAAATTTGCTGTATTGCTTATGACTCATGAGATTAAATGAGACAAAAGTAAGATGGTGTCAGCATGTTACTGAATCCCTGGAAAGGTGTGGCTTGCTCTGTCAGTAATGCTAGTCATGCAACTTAAAATTAGATTGCAGAATTCATTGCCATGGGATGTTATAGAAGCCAAAAGGTATAATCGTCTTCAAAAGGGAATTAGGAAAATTGTTCCATCAACGACTGTCAAATGCAGTTATCTAGATGCAGCATCAAGCACAGGAGACCCCTAGAACACAGGCTGCTGGGAGCTATTTGGCTGTAGCCAAAGGATCACCTCTGCATGGGTGAAAACAGTTCCTGTTCCCACTGTGTTGAAACTGATCTTGCAGTCTCTCTCATGCCTCATGGTTAAGGTGAGCTGCTCTGGACTTAGTCATCTGAAAGTTAATGTCGTTTGAAAGTGAAGTTAGAGGAAGCCTGTTCCAAGTGGCAGCTACCCCTGTCTGTGTTGAAAACACTTAAGGATGAGATAAATTGCCTAGATTAAGTGTCCTGTACTTATGACTTATACTTTTGTCCATTAAGCTTGATGGCTTTGTCTGTAAAAATGAGCAGAGTTCAAAAAGGAGTTTGTTTTTCCAAGCAAGAAGGCAAGACCTCAGATAGTCTGTGTGGGTGTTGTTTATACCTGTACTGGGTTCTTCCGCATGGATTTATTTTTCCCCTGTTTCAAAGCTTTGGATTGCCTCAACTTGCTCGACCTGGCCAATTCCACCTCCTTCTGGCGTACATAACATGCACTAATTCCCTCAACCTACACTGCAAGAAGCTCAGAGGTGTGCCACCTTTCTAAAACAACAAAGTAGCAACCTTCCTTTAGGAGTAGTGCAAGTTTCTGAAATCAGTAATTTGACAAACTGTGGCAATTTTACAAGCTATGGCAGAAGTCTCTTGCACATCAGTGTATACATAACTACCATATATAAGAGAGCAGCAGATCCTTCACCCATTTGACTTGTTATTTTTGCCTAAGGAAGGGGAGCTCACATATATAGGCATATGTTTGTTAGGGTTTTTTGCTGCACTCATTGCCTCAATCCCTACTGGCAATGGTTGTTATCAAGACAATCTGGTGAAGGGAAACAAGGAACTGTGAGTAATTTGCTTAGTGTGAGGCTAGACATGATGGTTTTTGCTTACTGCTCTTAAAGTCTTAATTAGCACAATACTTACACTAAGTGTTGAGATCTCTTCAGGAGTCAGAAAGGTGGTGCTGGTGGTGTTTTGGCAGTGGGTTTAGAAAGGATGGGAGAAAGTTTATAAGGTGACAAATAATACACTGACAGATGGCAATGACTATGTTCTGTGTTCTTTTAGTGCTCTTCAGGTAGATCTCAAGAAGGCTCAGTAAAAGGTATGACTGAGGATAAAACTACCCTGGTGCCACTGGAGCTAATAACAGCTGGATAGTGTCTTCCAGGCACAAGGAAGATTTTGAACCACACATGCCAGTGGGGCTCTAGTAGGACCTTTGCTTGGGGAAGGTTCAACCAGGGTTCAAGGTTCAAGCAGACAAGGCTGCAGGCAACATAAGTGGTACAAGGAAGCATTACCTCTTTATGACATCCAGAACCTAACTGTGCTCACTGTTTCTTGGAAGGCTGCATTTTTTCTGTTCAGTCTGAGACTTCAGTGGGATTGGTGTCTCGCATTTTTCTTTCTTAGCCTGTTCTTTATTCAATTAAGTAGAAACTGGACTCCATATTTATTCTTTTTAAAGAAATAAGTGTCTGTGGATACACATCTCTAAAATATACCTCCAAACATTGGAAAGCTTATCTTTCATTAATTGTGTATATATATATATATATATCTTTTTTCTGTTACTTTCTAATGCCTTAAAAATTGTTTTTTTGGAAAGTAATAGGGTTTTAGCTGTAATTCATCAGGTAATGAATTGGACTTTGACAGCGACTCAGCAAAGAGCCTCTGGATGCAAAAATGAAACTGCTGGTGTGAAAATACTATCTGTACTAACCACTGGATACAAGCTGCAAAAATCCAGGTTGCTGAGCAATGTCTATTTTGCAAAGTAAGAACACAGTCAAGTACAACAAGTCCTGTAGTCCAAGTGCCTTCTCTCCCTCTTGGAGTCTGTTAACTGCTGTAGCTGAGATTTAGATCAATTACACTGCATATTGCTGAGATCATGTGTTTTGCTGACAGACAGGCTTGTATCCTACTCAGTCTCATCCATCTCAGTCACATTAGCAGCTTCAAAGGTATTAAGGAGTGAGCAAGCCTGACCTTCTTCTCAGCCTCAAATGACCTTGGGGATTTTTTTTTTTTTTTTGTGTATGTTTTTGTGTGGACAAGAGACAGCAGGTGAGTCTATGTTGACACTATTAGTAAAGCTGCATGGCTCTGCAAGAATTTCACACTTTGAATGCAAAAATAGAATTTTGAGAAGGTATTTGTAGGTGCACACTTTTCAGTCCTTTATATTGACCTGCAGAGTTAAGCTCCTCATGAGAATTTAGTAGTTGTGGAAATGGTTATGCTCAAACAGAATGAATGCATCAATGTTTTAGCTCCCCTTAGCTGTTCAATCTGAAACTGTTTCCAAACGAAACTTTTTTTGTATTAAATGGAATTTTCTTAATATTCTCTTCCCATACCATTTTAGTTTAACAGCTAAGGCAGAAAATTGATGCACATTCAATGTTGGTACTTTAGAAAAAGAAATGTACTTGGCTTCTGGAAATGTCTGTACATTCATTTCAAGTCGTAGAAACACCAAACAATTTTTTTTTAATTTTAAATCCATTAATGGCTTAGCCCCATTTCCTGAAGTTTCCCTCCCATGTATGCTGGAGGTTTTTTCCTTCTCTCACTGTGCTCTATTTATTATTCTTACAGCTTAGAGTTTTCTTCCTCAGCTGCCAGTTTGTCAGTTATGATCAAGTGTTAAAAGGAAAGCAAGCATAAGCATCAATTACCAAAAATTACATAGTCAGTTTACATATTCATTAGAAGAGAGGATTTTTCTCTCAATGCATACCAGATATAAACTGTAACTGGGCACGTGAGTTGTCTGCATACTCATTTTCACATCTGAAATCTAACAGTTGGTTGGGTAATCCAGTATTCACCTGCCAGGCATGGAATTCTTGCAGTATATGAGCAATACCTTTAAATCTTTTAATATGGGAGGTTACTCAAAATATTTCAAGTACCATCTTTTCCACAGAAACAATTTTTTAGTCTCTTGTCCATAAGAAGACTGTAATCTTGGGCTACATGATCTTTTACTTGAAATTCTTTTGCATTTTCTTCTCTCCCTCACTTTATTTTTTCCTGAACAAAATGATGGGTATTCTACAAAATTGAAGTTAAAAAAAAATAGAACCAGGACCATCACACTGTAATTGCTTTTAATTTTACTACCATGAAACAAAATATTTTCTTTGTTATGGAAAAAAATAATGAAACTTTTGACACTTTAGAATTTCCTTTTCACTTAACGGTTAGGGGAAATGCTTTTTCACAACTCATAATTTTTTTCAATGTATAATCGGATTTCCTTTATGGTATGAAAATTATTTGTAGACAAGCATAAACTCTCCATTAGAAACATAAAAAGTAAGTGGGGTAAACTGACAGTTCTCAGGGTTTTTTAAGTCACTATGAAGATTTCTATTTGCCTCCCCACTAATTTGTAGGGTATACACTGTGAACATCCTTGTTGCAAAGCATTCTTAACCCACTCTAGAAATGTGAGGTTCCCTTCATGTTGAAATGTGCTAGAATTTTTAACTATATTAAAATGCTTCTTCTGCAGTCTGTTTGGCCCATGCCAGTTGGGTTTGGCCAGTTGGGTACAGACTGATCTGTCGAGAGGAGACAAAAACCAAGCTAAATCCCAGATTTGTGTACCCATGGGTAGTCCATTCCCATCATCTTGGCCTCTGTGGCAACCTTCAGCTGCTCGTTGTGCAGGCTGATGTAGATCCCTGTGTTCATAACAAGACTTTGGAAAGTCCTTCGTGGCTGCTTCAGCATAAAAACACAACTCTGGATCTGATGGTAAGAATGTGAGCTTAGCCTGGTTTGGACAATGATGCTGTTATTCTTTCACTTGGTGAGCAGTGATTGAAATCATAAACTAATGCTTTCCACATAGATGATAGGGAGAACAGCTGCTGCCTTAAGGAAAAATCAAAACATTTCACTTCTAAAATATCTCTATAAAGCCCTATAAATGTATTTTTCATTTTGTGTACCTGGGAATAGCTAAGCCCAAGCATAGTTAGGGGTAGACTTGCTGAAATATTGCAGTGAGAGTTGTCATCAAGCCTTTCCTAGTGTTCAGGTCACTTTGGCACCTGCAGTCTTAAGACTTTGAAGCTTGCAAACACAACTCAAACTCAGACTGAAAGCAGTGTGAGCATAGTCCTTCAGAGATTTGTACCTCTAACATGCAGTTCTATTGAGACTGGCAGCAAGCCTGCTAATTTTTACCAGTTGTGGCAGATTGTTTTAATGTCTTTTACCCTTTATATAAAGATGGTCTGCTCAAATGCCTGTATTTTCGTGTTTAAAACCATTGGACCTTTCCTAACTGGTAAAATCGTGTATTCACTCTACTTTTCTTAAACGTTTCCAGAACATGCAATTGGGCTGCAGTTCTGTACGTGTTCCTAATTTCCTTCTGTCTGAAAGCCATGGAGATGTTCTGCAGTGCTTTTCCCTGCCCCGAAATATCTAGAGCACTTCTTGATGTCATTGGTGTCTTATTTCTTTCTTTGAAGAAGGAGTGGAGAAACTCCTGGGTGTGGGCAAGCGTGAGAGCAGAATGATGGCAACCCCTGGCTGGCCACTGGCCCCTTGGGATACTGTCAACATCCAGTGCAGTGCAGCCTGTAATAATTCCTGCCTGTTTTGGGTATGAAGGCAGAAGAAAGGGAATATATGACTTCCTTCTGCAACTTACTGCCCTGTAAAAGAATTTTAAAGAATCTTTGGGGAAAATCTAGGCGTCAGATGCACATCTGTGGATGTCACTGAGTTCACAGAAGACCATGTGAGTGTGTACATTAACAGACAAAATATGGCTTTTGATCTTTAAGAGCAATTAATATAAAATCTGTCATTGCACTACTGTGTAATAGGATATTTTTAAATACTTTGTTGAAAATACTCCCCAAACTGAAATACAAAAACATAACATCCCAGGCCTTGGTCTTTTAATGGCCTATCTTCACCAATGCTTATCTGACCTTTGATAACTGTTTGCAAATGTGTTTGGCTTTTATGCTTTGAAATCCAGTAAAATATTTAATTAAATTTAATTAACTTTAATTCATTTAATTAAAAACAATGAAATAACAAACCCCAGCACTTTCCTGTCCTCATATCTGTCCATGCTTGAGAGTGGCATCATATTTGGAAAAGAAAGGAGAAACAGTTGTCCTGGCTACCTGCAGGGGCTCCCCTGTGACCAGGCCTTTTCTGCTACCCCACAAGACCCAACTGTGTTGGCTCAGCACTCATTCTGTAAGCCTGCAAGCACAGAGACTTTCAGCATGTGATTACATTTATGAGCCTGCAGGTTGCCCAGCACCTCTTGTAGCTATTACCTGAAGGAGTGGGATGGATTAAAAATGTTTGCTGACATAGATCTCTCAGGGGCATGCAGACTGACAGCTTGAAGGTGGCTCCCCAGGGTCTATCGACACCTTGAAACTGCTGCAGTTGCATCAACTTGTGAGTGGGTGTTAATGAAAGGCAATGAACCTCAACTGGATGCACCTTGGTTTTCACTTTACCTTCCTGAAATTCTCCGTGTATTGGTCTGACCTAAATGTTCACCATGAAATCTGAAGCAGCTTCTGCCTAGAAAGGCTCCCACAAACAGAAAAACAAATCCAGGTCTGAGGAAGTGGTATTGAGTGGAGTCTGCCTGAGACAGGTTCTTAGGAGGAACAGCAAACTCTCCTCTTCTATTTCTTCATCAGGGAAATAGCACAATGGGATTCTTGAAGAAGAAATTAACATAAGGCCTTTTTAGGTCTCTATTAGTCTGTCAAATGGCAAATGAAAGGGACAGAAACTGTAGGAGCCACTTCATCAAGGTAACAGTCTTAGGTGAATAGGATTGTTGTGTTGGCTCAGAACAAGCATTTCTATGTTTACATTAAAAGGAGGTGTGATCTTATTCTCTGTTCTGCAGTCCGTTGGTTACACTAGAGACCTTTCTTCTGAAAGGTTAGCTTAAGTCTTCTGGATTTCTTTCCCCTTTTTATACTGGAGCATCTCTATTTTTTGGCTGAAGTGTTTAGTATTCACCTCCAGGCAGAAACTGAGGCTAGAACCTTTCCACCTGGTCCTTTAGCTGAGATTTTATTAAGTCATGAACTATGGAGGGAAGGATAAAAATAGAAACATACATGCAGCCCTAACCATAAAAAGAACTTGTATTTTAGCAATAACAAATATGCATCTTTTACAGTATTTCTATTTTGCTGATACTCAAAGTCCAATGGACTAATTTTTTGGTATTAAGCATCATAGATTAGAGCTGAAGTACTAATATTCTATGAAAAGCCATCTAAATTAGTTTTGATTGGACTTTTATTGTTGATTTTATTGTATCAGATGCTGTTTATTCCATTCAGAATGACACATAAAAAACCCATTTATTATTTTTTTGTGACACTAATTTGGTGTGCAATATGACCTTTTTGTCCCCCTGCCCATCTCTTTAAAAGTAGTAACTGTAAAATTTTGCTTAAAAAATCCAAGCAGCAGAGACATAACAAAAAACAAAAAAAGCAGGACCCCCAAACAAGCAAACAAAGCTACAAAAAACACCCTGGAAACCAAAACTCTGGTTTTCTTCATGCTTGGTTAGTCTATTAGAAAAGACTTAGTTGCAGCAAACTGCTACCCAAAATAGTAGTGAGGAAGAGAATGCTATAGTTTATAGAAAAGTATTGGCATAGCTGGAGATCAGTTACATTACCTAGTATCCATCCACTGTTCTCTTTGTAGTAGGAGATACGCCTGCAGTGCTTTGGAGACGAGAAAAACTGAAAACAAAGCACTCTCTACATACACACAATGCTGTATTGCAATGAACCTTTTCAATGTGTTAATACAGTAAAATACCCATTATCTGAATTCCATATTCTTCAATTACCATAGCTTGTGATTCAGATAAATGAGAATCACCAAGATATAAACTTGCACCATATATTAACTCACTGGATATTAATCTCTTCCTCATATTATTTGTATAATCTGCAGCATGATTTGGCACATAAACACAGCAGGTTAAGTTTATTGTACAAATTCAGTGCAAATTATCTCTTGCACCAAAAAAACGCATTCAAGTTATACCTCAAGGTACAAATCTGAATTAATGTAAACCAGGCTTTGTGTGTTCAAGTTTGTAAGCATATCCTAGCAGATTCATCAGGAAGAAGGCTAGTCAGTGCAGATCAAAAATTAGAAACTATTATCTGTGTTGCAGCACATGTATAAGTGAAGATAGGATCTACTTTCATTATTCTCCAGCTGCTGGAAGATTTCAAATAGTATTTTGGATTGCTTCTTCTATTTCTATTAGAGAATGGAGTACAGAAAGTCTTGGGGCAATTGAAGCCCTATAGTAAATTGTTTGAAGTAGATGCAGGTAGATAATTTGTGAATTTTGTTCCTAGAATTACAATTAGAGATGATGCTGAAAGTAGCTTTTCTGAACATCAGAAGTGCAGATAAAGTTTATTGTTTTGTGGGAAGGTTTAGTTGGATGTAGTGCTGCTCTTTAAAGATTAGGCCAGCCTCATTAAACCTGGATACACATTAACCATTTCGATCTACAGCTTCTGCCTGTCTTCATGTTTAGCATTTGGTTGGTGCTGAATGCTTACTTCATTTTTAGGCTTAGCTTGTTCAAGCAGCTGAAGTTTTCCTGTTTGCTTTTTTTCTGATGGAAAACATGCACACTGGGAATCCAGAATACCTCACCCTCTTTTGGTGCTGTGCTACCTTCTTGCTGACTGTCAGGGATGGGAAGGGCCATAGGTATTGCTCCTGTAGAATGCGTGAATCGGATATGTTTGGTATTGAGGTGGGAAAAAAGTGCCATCCAATCCTGGTATTAATTTTGATGCTCAAAGATGACATAAAGGCTGCACGGCAGGGAGCAATGCCCACTGAGGAGGAAGGAAGCAGCCCTGCACTCCTCTGTGATTGGGACTGACTGTGTTGTTGCTGGGTGGAACAGTGTAATGCTGTTGCTGCTCCTGCTCCAGCACTGTGATGTTTCTGTTCCAGATTGTGCTGACTCACATTCAAGAAAATATGATACACAGACACAATGCACTGTAACTCTTTTCCTTCCCCCCAGTAACCTCGGTAAGTGTTTGGTTTCTTTTTCCTCTCTTTGGTTAGCATGGTGCAAATATAGCTTTACTGTTAGAATTAATAGGAGGGGGAAAGGCAACCTTGTAAACAAACTGCTAGCAGACAGATTAATCTTGGACAGGGCATTTAAATGCAACCTGCTGTTTGTGGTACCTCCACCTTCCTTTAAAGCTGATCAATCCCGATAATTCACCCCTCACTACAAACTACACTTGTTAGAGCTGTGTTCTTAAATGGAAGAAGTGCTTACAATGCCCATTTACAACTGTATTCTGTTTAATTAGTCAGCACAGCCAGTGCTGCAGGGATAGATCGCTTGCCTTTAAAGATTTGAGAATGTTAATAGTACAGTATATCATTTTAATTATTATTGGATTAATGTTGTGTCTCGAAGAACATCTAATGCAAATCACAAGAAATGGCCTGAAGTGACCCAAGGGTTGTGCTTTATTAGAAAAGTAATAGGTCCATTGCTTAAATATAAAAAGAGGTTCTTTCTTCAAATGTCACTCTGCACTGGGCTTCTCCGTGTGTGTATGTGGAAATGAAATCCTTTTACTTCCACTTTGTCCACAGAAAGTTTCTGTAGCTCATGCATTAAATGGCTGAGAGAGCAGCTGTAATAGCAAGAGATGAAGAGGAGATCCAAAACAGCAGCGATGATGAAGACCGATGTCCGACTCACGATGCTGCACCAGCACGCCCTGGTTGCTCTGCTCGGCTAGGCAGCGCTAATAAAGACAAGGGACACCCAGGAGTGCCAGAAAGGCTGGCTGTCCTCTCCAGCAGGGCAGTGGCCCAGCTGAAGGCCCTGCCTGGCCCAGGGACAGTCAGTGCACAGAGGACAGCCCCTGGGCTGGCTGAGCATCCCCCGGCAGCTGTAGATGCCTTGTTAGGCTCCTCCTCATGCCCTGGCAGCCCGCTAGCCTCCCTGCCTGCCACCATCCACTGTGGCAATGGCAAATGGTGCTCAGAGGGGCGGCAGGCAGGGAGCGGCACCCAGGGCAGCAGGGCCTCCTGCAGCTTGGGCAGTGTCATCTGGATGAAGACCACAACAGTAATGGAGACCTTAGAAAACAAGAAAAAGGAGGAAAAGGAGAAGTACCGGCTCCAGCTAGCCATGTACCGACGGCTCCTGCTGCTGCGCTCCATCAGGAGTTTGCACAGGCAGCTGGAGCAGCAGCAGGCCAGGCTGCAGGAATGCTATGGTGTGGTGATAAACACAAAGAAAGAAGTGTTGAAACACATTTGCTCAACCTCGCCCTCACCTTCGCCGTAATCGTGTTACTGCCTGCAGAAATGAGCTTTGCAATGCCACCAGAGCTGCCAGTAAACTTGCATGCCACAGGGAGGGTATCCTCGTGTGCAGATCCAGAAGAGAGAAGGTACAGCCTTGTCCCCTGAATTTATTTGGAGGAAAAAAGAACAAGGGTGAAGCTGTGCAAGAAGCTGACTCCCAAAGCCCATTCAAAGCTACAAGGTGAAAAAGGATTTTTTTGGCAGATAGGTTTGTAAAAGAAAAAAAAAAAATCACCACAAACTGGGAACCTAGTCGGTTACCTGATCCGTAAAGGTGGCTAGATGTAAGGTTGCTGCCTGCTGAATATGATATGGCACACCTCCCTTCTACTTTCAGAGCCAACAAAATTTGAACAGAATTAGGGTTTATTTGTCTGCAAGAATACCTGAATTTAAAAAGCCAGTATATTTGAAACACTTAGGCTCAGGCTTGATAATATCTACCTAGATGCCTCTTTTTTGCAAAACTCCTAAGGGCACCGTATGTTTGCAACCTCAACTTTCCTTTAAAATTTATTCAGATTAATCAGAACTATTGTGAGAAGGTAGGACAGCCAAACATACACAGGGAAAGAGTGCAAATGCCTCAGCCTGATTTCCTCAGGAAAGTAATGTGAAAACAAAGGCCTTGTAGTCTAACTTTGCACTGGAAACCCAGGCTGGCAGTGCCAGGGGAATGTTCAAGGTCTGCACAATTATTAATCTGCTGCTAATTCCCAGTGGCACTAGCATCTGCAAATCAAGCATATTTTGTGCCTTACTGCTGTCATTTAATGGAAGTTGGTGACAATTAGCACTTTTTATCCAGGTGTATTAGACATGTGGAAAACCCTGGAGCGCTGTTTCTCCAATTGCAAGGTTAGGATGCCTGCAGGGAAATTGATGTCAGTATGCAACAAACACGCAGGGAAAATGAAAACAAAAAGATGCAACTCTTTTGTATGCATTTAAAAGGCAATGTGAGTCACTATTATTGAACAGCAAATTGAATTGTTGAATGTGCTCTTTTAGGATTGGAAGCAAAATATGATTCAAGAAGAAAAGATACAGAAAAGTTTCCTATTCTAGGATTTCAAGGGATATGGGAAAATCACATTTTTTTCAGATATGTATTTCTGATCATGCCAGCGTTCCGTTTTCCTTTCCCCTCTTTTTTTTTTTTTTTTTTTTTTTTTTTTTTTAATAATTGATTATCTAGATGAACTATCAAACAGGTTTTGAAGTGGGGTTTTTCCTGCATAAAAAGTCAAGTCTGCTTTTAATCATCTTATCTTTATGAGAATAATGTGCTATATAGAGGAAAAATTTTATTCTCACTTTTTTTTCTTTTTTTTTTTTTTTTGGTGCATATACAGGGAGAGGTGTGTTGGTGTATGCATGCACACACACCTCCCTGTCTTCAAGAGGTTATGAAAAGCTGGTGCTTCTTTTTCTGTAGCTGAAGCAGGAATAATCTCTCAAAATAATCTCTGCTGTCTACAAGGAGTTTGGTTGATTAGATTCACATGCACACATCTGTGAGCAAGGTATTGAAGTAATTCAACAAATGAAGTGCAGCACAACATTGTCATTATTCCGTCTTTGTATTTCTGCGCACCCAAAAATTATGGAAGCCCCCTGGGTATGCACAACCTCAGATAGGTTCATACATTTCCTTGGGCCCTTGTGTAGCCTCTCATGCAGCACGAACCAGTAACTTTGAATGCAGAATTACCATAGAAACATCCTTGGCATCAAGGAGATATTTGAAGGAGCATCCTCGACTGCATCATTTGGGGAATTCAGGTTGCCAGAGGCCTTTAGTGGGCTACAGAAGAGAACTGGTGGTCGCATGTGACTGGGAAAAATTACTCCTGAGCTCTGATCCCATCTCACTCTCTGCTCAGCCTAGGGAAAGCTGTTCTCCCTCAGCAATGCAGGTTTCCTAAAGAATGCTTAAATACGAAACTTGCCTGTTCTTCCTTCATGTGCCTCTCAAGAAGGATTCAAGGAATTGATCATGGCAAATACAGCTATGGAAAGATTTTAAAATTTCTTTCCCCCCCATACTTCTTGAACTAGAAAAGCCTTTTTGTCATTGTTAAGAGTAAGTGTTATGTGAACCAAGCACAAGCAAACCACCATGTCACCTCCTTTGGGGAAAGATGCATTGGAGAAGCATCACATCTCAAAAATATTGTGGCATTTTGACACCAAATGTTAAATTATTTTCATTAGGAAGACACTCAAAATTAATATTGTAGTTAATGTTAGCCAACTTTTCTTTCGAACTGAAAAAAAAAAATCTTTTAAAGTGTATTCAGGTTGACTAATAGTATAATGTAACTTTACACTGAAATAAAATAGATCAATGAAAATATAAACCCAACCCCAAAAACTAAAAAAAAAACCCCAACCCTGTTAAAGTAACTGTTTTGCTTCAGTAGCTGCTGAAGTAGAGAACTGTTCTGCCTTTGCTGCAAGAGTACCCTATGTTATTGCATAGAGCTACCTATAGTGTCATATTTGCATTAAGGAGTGACTGGAATCAGATTAAGAAATAATTTTCACATAGCAACTGGTGCAGAAATAGTCTGTCGGTCCATCCAACTATAAATCCTTTGTGGCAGAACAGTGATAATCTTTGTTTTGTACAACATCTCATAAAATTTTTTCATCCTAACTGGGATCAGTAGATGTTTCTGCATTATGAATATTAAATACTGAAAGATTTGTGCATGAGCAATGATGTCTGGAATGCTGGCAGGAAAATGAAGCCAGGAGTTATTCTGTGTGTGCACATTATTTTCATGTAGTACTTCTATGGATACATGCAAAATAAATATTAATTGAGGAAATAACATCAGTCTTTGCAAGAATTTGCTTATCAGCTGGTGCTTCTAGTGGGGTTACTAATAAGTGGAGTTGGACAAACTAGTTAAAAGCAATATGATTTTTTAAATGACTTTATTTTAGAAGCTTGGAAAATTTGTCTAAACAGCTATGCGGTTTTTCCTTGCATTTTTAGTGCATTTTGGGAGTTGAAGGCCAGTGAGAAAGTTCCAGATTGCCATGGGTAACTCTTGGAGGTGTTTTCAGGCATAGCAGACCAAGTAACAGTCTCAGGTTGAATAAAAGTGTTTCCTCTCATATAGTTTAACCTCTTCATGTTCTTAAGAGCTTTGGTAATTTGGGTGAGGTCCAATGAAATTTCTTAAAATTTGTTTTTCTATCTGAACTCAGCTTATGCCCCTCACAGAAACTGGGGTAATGATGACAAAATGAGCAGTTTCAGTAGGGCCTTTCTCCCCATTATCTTTACCATCTTCTAGAGTCTGCCAAACTAATGATCTCCCTATAACTTTTCTACTTTTACAGCAAAGGCTGAAGGTAAAATTCTGCTGCCTGAGCTGTAAGGTTCTGCTGCTCACCTGTTCTGAAATGGCACAATCATGGTTTTACTGTGAAAAAGTGGAATGCTTAAAAGGTGTCAGCCCCTTGGAATAGTTGTTAACACTTAAAAGTTGTAGCTTGTGCCAACCTTAATCCAGAAACATTCAAAAATGGAATGGAGCTATAATACACTTGAGTGACAAAATGCTTTCCTGAGATGTTCTTTAACACAAATGCTTTTTTTCTACATCTCCAGCATTTCAATTAGCTAAAATGCTGCCCTGGAGACTGTCCAGAACTGTGTTTTTGCTGTTTCTGTTGTTGATGGCCATGAGTCAGCCAAGACAAACAGCCCACCTTAACACATTCACTTATTACCTTTTGTGATGTAGCTATGCAAGGGATTTGTTCAGTTCCTCCTTTCTGAGATTTTCCTAAGTGTCTATCATATTTAAAATCAGGACAAGGAGACAATTTTACCAATTTATAGTAAATTATTGATTTTGTGGTAAACCTAAGAGCCATGTACTACTAAATGCAGATTATCCTGCACTGTTCTTGGAACTGTGAAAACTATGGACTCTGGTCATGACATAAACATACAAAACATGAGAAGACTAGGAGAAACCCTTTAGAATCCTTGTTGCAATTTATTTCTATAAATGTTATGAATCTAAAATATAAATACATTGGAGATGCCCTTTTTGCTTATGACTGTTGAAAGCAGAGTGGTAATACAAATATGGTTTGGGGATATGTTTGAGTGGGACTGTACTCCAAATGAACTTGGCAAGGAGTAAGTGTTCTTCAATTTTAAAATTCAGAGATTCAAAGTGTGATATCCAAAACTCTGGATGGGGGATGAAGGAGTGAAACTCTTTTGCTCATTAGGCTAGATGCATGCTAAGGGTTTTTGTGCAATGTGTGAGTGGATACCCATCTCTGAATTTGAGTGACAATAGTTATTGTTGCCAAAATTCATACATACAACTTAGTCCCCTAACCCTGACGGCCACCTAAATTGTAATATATTGAAGTCGAGTGTCCTGATGATTTTCAATGTCATTTGCATCTGTGCTAGGACTTTGAGGTATGTCTTGTTTATGTTCCTTCTTAATTCTGATGCATTTCTAGCTCTTGGTGTCTTCAAACAACTACAAAGGTCTTATATGGCACCAATATTTTGGCTTTTGGCTTTTCTACATTTGGAGAAGGACTTCCCATGTGTCCCTTGTGCTATTAAAGAAAGGGGAGTTAGTTGTTTTGATTTTTTTTTTTTTAATTTAGTGAAAATTTGAAGTAGGGGAGAGGGTTCTGTGAAAACATTTTTAGAGAGTTTACTTAAGTGTCTTGAAAATAACAGAGGTTCTTACAGCTGCAAATAAGTTTCTCTAATTGTATCGATCATCTTCTCACACAATTTTAGCCAAGTCTACAAAACAAATGAAAAAGTTCCTCTATCTTTGACAAATGAAAGTCTCTAAGTCCACAGCCTAAAGTGACTTCTCTGTGCATGAGAAGCAAGAAATTCTTGAGAATCTCAATAAAAGTTACATTTTCCTTTTGATGAGTGGGGGTTGGAAAGGAAAGGGAATGTGTGACCATTCATCACAGCACCAGGCTCGTTAGTACCCAGGAACTTTCTACTCTAAATGACAAAGAGTTTCACTGTCACCAAAGAGAAATTGCTGCTGACCTTAGACCTCTTTTTGGAAAGTAAAATAATGGAGCACAGGAGCAGAGTTTGATATTTGACCGAATTCTACACAATTATCATGCATGTGTATATAATAAAATTAATTCTGTGTCTCTGCATTGTAGCCTCAGGCAAGCAGCGTACAATCAGTTTTGTATGTATAATAGATCACAGAGTTGTTCATGAATAATACAAATGTATTGAGCAGATACTAGTGAGTGAGGATGTTTGTCTTTGCATGGAATCGAAGTGAACATGTAATATTGTGATAATATATATTTGATGAATTCAGGTCTGACTTGCCTTTGCCATAGCCTGCTAATTCCCCGACAAGGGTTGCCACAATAATTGAGTTTCCAATAACATTATGATTATTTCCACATGATAATTTAATTGTAGGTATTTTTTAATATTGTAATAATGTAGATTTGTGATTATTATGCATTTGCATGCAGATTTTCATGGTGTCTTGGAGCACATCCCTACATTTATAACTTAATTTCCTCTATTATTGCATATATATTTTGGGATGAACTCATTAATGCAAACTAAAAAAAAAAAAAAGTAGGTCTTTTTTGGTCATTTTGCCTTTATTATAAATGGTTGAAAGCTTTGCTCATTTTTTTCGACCAGCCTAAATAAGTGAATAAACAAAAGACAACTGTAATTCATGGATGGATTAATTTAAAAGAATAATGTAATTACAAATCATGGCAGATTTGTCTGGGGTAATTGGGATGCAGACTGGTACAAATTTTGCTTTACTGAAACAAAGCTTGTTTAAATGAATCACCAAGTTTGGTAGAGGCTCTTTTCCATTCTTCCAATTCCCCAATATAACATGATGGCAAAGTAACACTGACTCAAAATTCATGGGTGCCTGTGCAAATGGGTATATCAACACAGAACCTGGAACTTCTGTACCTTCCTAGATATTATTTTATCAAGCAAAATGTCCAGTAAGAATAGAATGTTATATACAGAGTCATGACACCAGAGGGGTTTCAATCAGTTAATTTGTCCACTCTGGAAAGAGGCTGGTTGCTTGCCTTATAACAACCTTCAAACTGTGTTAGAAAGCCTGGCCTGAAACTTAGTGAGACAAAGGGAGGTAGAAATAAACTCTATTCCCATTATTGGAGCAGACATTTGTTTGATCCTGTGAGCATTCTGCTTTGAATAGGAGAGCTCTCTTCCAGGCCTATCAGAAATTCAAAGTGAAAATGTCTTCGGCTAAATACATCTGTTTTGAAAAGAAACTTCCCAGAGAAAAGACCATGGGCTTTGGGTGTTCTTTTCTCTGGTACATGCAGTTGAGGACTGTCCTCTCTTTATCTGTAAAATCTCAGCTCTGCAAATAGAACTGGGGTCACAATTATGTTCTTGGTCTCTCATAGCTGACATGTTCATTTTCCATTTCTCACATGGCAGGAACATGTACCACGAACTAGGAGAAGAAGCCTGGTCCAAATCTTCAGAAATGAAAGTTTAAAACTGGGTGCTGGAATATCTAACTTACTGCTCTCCCTTCACATTGCTCTTTAGTGCACATCCACACTACTGTTTCCAGCATGGCTTGGTGCCTGCTTTCTCTTTTCAAAGATATTCCTCTAAATTAACCACACACAAGACACAAGGAGATTAAGTCCCTCTCTTTCATCTTCCCTTGCTCTGTGGACCTAAGAGTTGAACAGAAAAGTTAAAGCCTGATTAAGGCAATGAAGAGAACAGTCATGGTTCTGCAGTACAAGATGGCCTCTCCAGGTTTTGCAGCAGAACTACTTGTAAATTAGATTCTGACCCGAAACCCATGAAGCCTTTTGGAAACTCCATATCTCACCAAGAAGTACCTTGGTAACTGGCTTCTATTGGAGCTTTAAAAGTATCAAAACATAGAGGTAGTCCCATTGACAGAACTTTAAAAATCTTTGTTGAGATCAAGATAGAGTTCAAAACAAGATCTGGAAGACCAGTGTAACTGATAGTTTGTTTTATAATGGGTCAGCAGCATAAAATTAAGGGTGCCTTTTACCCTGTGGCATTAGATCTGGAAATGATCACAAGTGTTATTTGTCATACATGAAGTGCCATGGAATATGAAAATTATCATTCTGTCCATAAGTCTTGGATGAGTTTTATATTCTTGCTTGTTGTGAAGAAATTTGACATTGTGTCAGATAACAAATTATTTATAACTGGATGATAGTCTTCATTACTATATGTTTCTGATGTTACATATACAGATATAATAGATGGAAAGCCTGTTAAAATGCACTGATTTGTGTTATATTAATGAGTATTTTTCTCTGATGAAAGAAATTGAGGCTAAAAATTTATAATGCAGAGGATGTAGCTGCCCTGGCCTCTCAACCCTTGCAGCAGCACAGAGGACTTAGAAGAGGACATAGTTCCTTTTTTACCTTTTACCTGATGAGTTTTGAACTTAAGTGACCCATGTGTTCAGAGATGTCAGAATTGCTCTAATATTTTAAATTGGGAGAAGTGGAGTGGAGCCCCTTAGCCTTTCCTATTTGTGCTGCTTCTCACTATGTGAAAAAAGTGGAATGATTTTTAAGGTCCCTTCCAACTGAAACCATTCTATGATTCTGTGTCCCTTACTTTGCTCACAATATGTGACAAAGCACTATTTAATTTCAGGTCACTTGGAAAAAAGGCTTCTTTTGACACAAAATAATTTGTTGTTGCTGCTTTGTTCCTCCAGTTGAATGGGGAAAAAGCCAAAAAAACACCTTCAGTTTTCTTGCTGTTTTTTTCCCCATTTGTAGCTGTCTCTGGAGCAGTGGGACCACGCCATTTCTGTGTAAGGCAGGGATAGTTTTTCTTGTGCACAGACCAACACTTCCCCAGTCATTCTTAGGGAAAGCATTCCTCAAAAATAAGAAGGTATTTATGTATAGCCCATCTTCTCTATTGCTTGAAAAATGCATGATTCATGGCCCCTGGTTGTTCTTCTCATAGTGGGGAAGGTTTATTGGCCATAATCCTGGAACTCTGGAAGTCCCCTGTGTGTCAAATGATCACTGATTGTATTCGAAAAGGATGCTTCAGTGACAGCAGGCAGCCCCTGGGCAGAAAGAGGTGTCCCTTGTCCCTGAGCAATAACCTGTATGGAAGATTGAGACTTGTTGATAGACCTCCATGGAAGTCTTACCTAGTAGTCAGGGCTTAGCAGTGTCTGGCTAGTGAAGGATCCCTCAGTACAGGATGCTTGAACTTGATTTGTTGCTCTCATCAAGGAGGGCATAAAGGTAGGCAAGAACTGAACATGCCTGGAGGCCCAGGCAGATGCAGTTTTACCACAGCCTCTGTCTTACAGGAGAGAAAGAAAGAAAGAAAAGGCTGCTAGAATTTACAAAATATAGTTATTGACTAATTTCTTCATCAGCAAGAGCAGTAAGAAATCAGTGAGGTCTCTCCTGAGAGATCAGTGGTGTCACCTCACATGTCCTCAGGGTGCCAAATGGTATAAAACACTCACTTTGAAAGTACTGCACCGTGATAAGCTTCATCTCCCAAGGGATGCATTGTGTGTACATTTTGTTATATGTAATGACACACTGAAAGGGCAGTGAAGCTGTTAAGGGAATGCTGCATGTCTAAAAAGAACTTATTTTTCTTTCAACCAATAAAAGAAAGAAAGAGTCTTTCAAAAAAGCAGTTCAAATAATATCATTTAAATGCAAGAAATGATAAAATACTAGGGAGAATTCACCTGTCAGATGAAGAAATTTAAAATATGTGGTCTTCTGTGTAATATGCACATTTCAATTTGGACCATTTTCCTGGTAAAGCAAGAAACCTTTACAAAAACCTTTTAAAATAGTCAATATATATACAGAATTTTAAGGCTGACACCACCAGCATAATGGCAGCAATTATTTAAAACAGTAGATTTGAAGAATAAAGGACAAATTGAAGTAATTTCATTCTAGACAATGTATGAGAGGTTGTGAGTTTCAATAAGACCAAAGTTGGATGTGAGACTCTGGGAGTTCCTCAGCAAAGGTGATTTTGCAGAAAAAACATTCAGTGCATATAAAAAATACCCCTAGAGCTGACTACAATGTTAACAACAATATTTTGAAATGAAGCTAAAAAAGACTCATGTTCCTTTCAACATAATTCCATATGGACACATTCAAGAATTCTGTACGGCCTCAGTGTGCCAGGGTCCATTTCCAGCAGAAATACTTTTGCCTACAAAATATATGGAAATGTATATGAATGTTTTCATGTATTTCCAAGGCAAAAGTAGTTGCCCTCCTTAAACCTGACACAGAATGAAATCTAACTATATAAAATCTCAGTCAGCAAAGTGACAGAACAATTGGGCAAATGCGTTTCTGATGAACTTTAAATGTGAAATTATAATTGGACAAATAATTCATTTGCTATTATTCAGAAATAAACAAGGACTCGTAAAAAATTAGAAAAGCGAATTGGAGGGAATTGGGCAGTTGTATCTACTATTACTTCAGAACTAACCATCAATCACTGTCAGTTAATTATCATTAAGATTGCATAAAAAAAGGCCCCTGTGGGAGTAGGATAGGCTGTGAGTTTCATTCTTCCGTTAAAAAGAAGATAAGGAATATAAGCCTTGTTTTAAATTTTGGTTTTATTGTTTTATTTTGTTTTGGTTAGGTTTGTTTTTATTCATCTGGATCTTTTTGTATTCAAATAAATTATATGAAAAGGTGAATGTTGAATAATTGTTCTGAGAGCTACCATATGGATTGCAGTGGCAAGGAATTTGAACAAGGGATTTGAAATTAAAGATGTTATGTGTCAGGAAAAGTTTAAAGATTTTTAATTTTTTCTTCTTTCTTTCTTTTCTTTCCAAAATCTAATTAAATTGCCTTTTTAAGTTGGAAAAATTGCTGGATTTTTTTTTTTTTTTTTATGTTTTCAGCTCCAAAAACTGATTCTTTATCAGAACATAAACCAGTGTGAATCCCCACAAAGATATAACCCCCAGAAATTTTTGGAGCTTATGAGCTGGTCTGTGGGGCTCATTAGCACTTAGCTAAGGGCAGAAACAGGAATGCAGTTGTGAGCAGGAGCAGCTACTTTCTTTCCAGGGTGCATCCCTGCACTGCTGGGTAGTGCTCACACTCTTAAAAGTGTCCAGGTTTATTGACAATGCTCACCAGCATCACAAACAGCAGCTGGTACCTGAGCTCTGAGCAATTCCTGCCTGGGATATAAATTTGGTTCTGTCAGCTGGTGCTTGCTCAGCCTGAGGATCACAAGGCTCTCCTAGCCAAGTACTCTCTCTGCAGAAGGAGGCTATAGAGATTAAACTAAACTATGATTTTATGTATTTACATAAATTTATATAACTGAAATCTTTAAATAACATATTACAATTTTATCTTACTATATACAATTAAAATTATGCACTTGTTTATAAGGGTCTTATAAATTTCTATAGATATATAAATCTATACAGATTTATGTAACTTTATATAACTAAACTAACATGCATTTTTCACATCTTTGTGTAATTGCTTATCATAGTAAAATATTTGTGTTATAGGAAGAATCTTTTGTTTGTTGGGATTTCAGTTTGGTTTTTTGTGAGGCTTTTTTGTTAACATTTTTCTTCCTCTCTAATGACAGAAGAGCCTTATGAACTAGAAGAATTTAAAGTCTGAAGTCTTCAGGGCCAAAGAAAAAGAATAATTAAAGAATAATTTAAAAACCCAAACCCCTGCACTTGGAATTAACCAGGTTTTGGACAGTTACTCAAATAAACCTCAGAGGTGTAGATTCCCACACAGATGTCAAAGAGGAAAAAGGCCTGTAAATGACACAACTTGAAACCAAAATGAAGTCTTTAACACTGCTGACCAATGGTTTCTAATGAGGACAAATGACTGACTTAAACGAGAGCAGAGCTGTCCCATTTAGGGCTCTACAGGTTGAATGCAGCCCATCAGGACAATTCATCTGCTCCTGTCGACCTCCTCCTCCTGGGAAAGCCTCTTTTCCCATACCCAAACTGCAGGCACCACTTAGGGAGTGATGATTATTAGCCAGATGGACACAAGATAGAGACCCGTGTTTGGATCAGGTCAGGAAACTCACATTGTCCATGCATCCCATTTCATTTTATTGCATGTATTCTGATGAGTAAGGAAAGGTTATATTTTGGATAAAAACTCATCAACTAAGTTTGTTTCTATTCTGTCTTTGCTCCATCATGTGTGGAGTTACATGCTTTTTATTTAGCTATTGGAAAAGTGGGATGCTCCAGTGCCAATTTTATTTTGCAAGGTTGGGTCAATGTTAGCATGTCTGTAAACTAGTGGAAAGGGGAATTAGGCCATAGCAGAAAGGGACAGTGCATCTTGAAAGAAAAGTAAGATGGAAACCCTTACCTCTTCTAATTTACATATGGTGACATTTTCCAGAAATATTGTAACATTAGCAGTGGCATAATGAAATTCTGCCTATCAGCCGTGGAAGGAATAATGTTACTGTAAAGGTAACCTGTCCACAGTTTGTTATCAAGAAAATATTCATGGCAAGAAACATACATTTACCAATGAGTATTAAGAATAGTAGTTTTCCCTTATAGTTTTTCCTCATGGGCTATCCATCTTCCCCTCCAGATTTACTGCATGATCACTCCCTTTACATGCTAATTATGTGCTGCTCCGGTGAATTTGTTAGTAGTGACACTTTGGGGACCCAGTGGGACTGCAACTCATTATGTGGCAATGTCCAGATATATCAGATATTATTAGCTGTCATTAATCTGCTGTGGAAGCATTGAGTGCACAGCCAGGAGAGAGACCAGGAAATAGAGTAAAAATGAAGTCTGCAGCCACCCTGGCCCCCAGAAGGTCAGAGGGCAAATCAGCAGGGGAGAAGAATACACCTTAAAATGGCCAGTGCTTAGCAGCAGATTTTTAACCCATTACAAACCAGCATTACTTAGAAGAAGAAAGGCAAAAAGAAGTGATTGTTTATGTTGTCTGTCTGACTATGCCTTACTGGGAGAAACAGGAATACAGCATCTCAAAATATCTTTTTTATAAACTGCTTTGTAAACTGAATCAAAGCAATAAAAGTGTGTGAATATGAAGAGTGAGTAACACGAAGTGTCCATCTGAATGTGGATAGCACTGAGATAAAGCTTTGAAATTAGGGACATGTAACATGGAACGGGATTATTCCTGCCCCTCCATTTGAGAGGTGTATTTTATACAACTGGACCAGGCAGTAGAGAAGATCTTGTAGAAATGAAGAGGGTGCTCTTGCTGTCCACCCAGTCTTGTAATTTGCTGTGTAAGGGGTTTGCCTCTAGTGCTGGTCAGCCTCTGCTATGCAGCTTAAAAAATGCAAATCACAATAAGTTTCATTTTTGCTCTTAATTATGAAAACTAGTCATTTGTAGGAGTTATGTTTGTGCAGAATTTATTACATCTGTTTGGAGTATGGAAATAAAAGCTGAAGAAACATCATTCCCAGAAAAGTCCACAGTCTTTCCAATCTCCAAGATGACTTGCAGAGTACTGTCCAGGATTGTAAGAAGCATTTTGTTTCTTCACATCAGCTACTAAGGCTGGAAGAAACCAGTCAGGCTTTAAGACAAGCTGAGTCTTCTCTTGTCTGAAATTAAACAAAAACCAGCAATACAGAGGTTAGAAATCTTTCAATTTAATAGTGATGTATTATCTAGACAATTTTCAGAGCAAGGGAAAGGTTATAGGTTGGTTAGTCTGTGTGCATTGGTAACTTACCAGTACCTTTTGCTACTGTCAAAGGACAACCTGAGAAGTCAAGGACCTTAAAACAGAAGGATGAGATAGGGAGATTTAAGATAGGAAAAACTGCATTGTATCAAGGAAAATAAAAATAAATTTTTGTTTCCAAGGTTGCAGGGACCTATGCTCCCTTATTTAGAACTTGCAGTGCTTTAGTTAGGTTTATACAAAGACTAGAGGAAAGAAATCACCCCAAAATTCTTAAATAAATGACAAATACTTGTTTGCGAAGCTTGACTAAAATTCTTCATCCAGTTGCTTGGATACTTCCCAGTGAGCCACCCATCTGAGTTTCCTGAAGGAATTTGGGAAGTACTGGTTTTATTCAAATGTAAAGGGTCTAATCTAATGCTTCACAACTTTTCACATACTGTGACCTTTCTGTGCTCTTATCCTATCTTAATGAGGGTAATAACAGGAAGAATAAGAAAGGTCCGATGTTTTATTTATAGAACTGTCTTCAATTAGACAGACTCTGATAAACTCGTGCAAAAACAACCACCATGGGCTTAGTTTAAGGCTCTCTTGAATTCAGCACAATCCCATGAAATAGAGAGCAATGTTATTATTTGTTGAGATGACTCCCATTAAGACTTCCTAAACCAACAGCCATTCATGAACTCAGGTTCTAGGAAAATATTTAAAAGTGATTTTGGTGTAATTGTAGGGTTTGCAGAAGTACCCTGAAATGTTAGTGTTAGCAATGTGGCAGGTGACCAGCACCCAGGGAAATAAGGAAGTTTTATCATTGGTCTTGAAACTTTGCAGTCTTGGCTTGCAGGAGGATTGGTTTATATTTATGTGAGAACAATGACATTTGAAAGTAGAGTTACAGTGACAATGGTGCTAATGTGGACAAAAAAAGATGCAAAAACTGAGTGCTGTATGAATGTATTCATAGTTTCTTTTTTAGTCTTTTTCTAATGTTTATGAAATTTTGCACATATGGCATGGCTTGCCCTTTCTGCAGGGAAATAGAATAAAAATTCATTGCAGTTTTCTCTCCTTTGAGTTCTTAGAATAATTGAATATGAGGTGAATACTATTTTAGTGGTAGGTTAATGAGTTACAGGTCATGCTTCCAGTGGAAAAACTGCACTCAGCCTCCATGGTTCTGTTTGCCAAATTTGCACTGATGAAGCCATTATGGCAGGCTCACTTTGATTTCTTATTTTCATGGAGGAACATTTCTGTGATTTGCCCATCAAGATTATGCTGTATTTTCAGTGCCTGTGTTGCTCTTTAAGATCCTGCAGGCACTTATTTTCACATTTACCATGATACGCATGAGTAACCCTCTCTCAGCTGGTGAAACTAGTCAGGTGTAGAACTCTGATGAATGTTCTTTAGAGCTGGGGCCTGAGCAAATTCCACACAACACAAAAGTGTGTTACATTTTACAGCTCTCTGCATTATTCTATATTCCATTGTTCGTAATAAGATGAATAGTTAGGTCTTAGCTAGAGAAACTTGTATTAGCAATGTTAACAGATATCTGCACAGCTGTCTTTGGTATTTATCGTATGAAAATGGTGTGTTAGGTATGAAGTTCAGTCTTTAAAAGAGTGATCAATATTAGTACTCTTTCATATACATACACAGAATTGTTTACAAAGTAAAAAGTAGGTTTAAAATGATAGTAAATTGTAATATAATGGCAGGATAAGGTCATCATCTTGAATTTGGATTGTGGAGAGCACTGGAATGCTCTTTTCCTTATGGCTCAGACTCCTAGCAGAAGTTTTGCCTTCCTGAACAAGCATGAACACTTTTAGGAATATCCCACTGCACTTGATTTTTTTTCCTTATCTGCTTTGTAAAAGATAATAATAGTTAGAGATTTATAGTGTTTAAAGTGTGCACAGTTAGTTAAAATTAAGACTATATTCATCTTCCTGAAAGTTAAAATCAGTACAATCTCTGAACTAATATATTTTATTTGCCAAGGAATTGCTTCGGCCTGTCAGCCATTAGATCACTGGGAAATACTCTTAGAGGCTGTGGGAGAACCTTTCCTCCCGAATTTTAGGATCATGACATGATCCTTTGATTCTACAACTCCTTTGCAAATGCCTGCAAGTGGCAAGGCTCTGTCACAATTCTGCTCTTCTTACCTCATGCAAAGCTTTATAGCAGGCAACAGTGGCTGTACAGTAAGTGGTTAAGTGTCATAAATTACCCCACCTCAGGTAAAGGGCAATCAATACTTGGGGTGATTCCTTGGTTTTGTGATGTTTACTAGGAAAAAATATAAGGAGAAATTAATTAGAATCACTGCAGTTTCCTGATATACCTGATCATTTACTCAACATTATGATAATCACTCATTCAGGAGACTTAGGCTCTTGCATAATGAGGTACTGGTTAGACTGAGAGAAGAAGGGTGGATCTGACCTCAAATTAGGGCTGTGAATTGTCATTAATATTTTATTTTAAAGAATTCTGGTGCAACTGAGACAGAAACAAGAAAATGCAACCAGAACAGTAATGCACCACCAAAGCTCAGGCCAATGTTCCATGACTATCTAAAGATTTTCACTATATTTTCCATAGTCACAGACATTTTTTATAATTGCCAGTACTTTCATTTTGTTACCACTAAAAGAATGGAAATCAGAGCCCTCTTGCTGTTCTTCTATCTAAAAAAAAGGGTAGGAGTGTTTAGGAAAAAAAAAAAATTAAATGAATAAAAGAGATTAAAGAGAAACTGTTTAAAGTGTGTGGAACTATGAACATTTGAGAATTCATGTTTTGCTGCCACAAATTGTTTTGCACATGTCTGTGCATGTCTGTGTGTTTATATATGCTGAAAATGCATATCGCTGGATCAAGAGTGAGTAACAATTTCCTAAGCCTCCACCAGACAGTTGTAACTGTTTCTTTCAGATAAAAACTAATTACTACACAAACAAATACGGAAAAGTCATACCTTAAATTCACTTGAATTTCTTTTAGTGAGGAGTTACATTATGCAGTACCAAAACATAATAACTTCCTAGATTTATTGTAATATGTTTTTAAATGCATCAGGTGTTTACTGAGGTTTTGTTTCCTTAGAAGCATTGTGGCCATGCATTCAACTTTTGAACCTTGTTCTGCAATGTTGTAGAATCAACTGCCTCTGGAAAATAAAGAAAGAAACAAACAAAATCCCCCAAAGCTACAACAGATGAACAAACACAAACCAGAAACTCCAAAACAAACAAACAAAAAACACTGTTGAAATTTTTGTCAGGAGAAAAAGATTTAGAGGTTTGCAGGAATTTTTCTATTCCCCTTAACAAATCCTGGTGGTCTGGACCTGGATCTAGCACAGTGCTGCTTGAAGTGGGTGCCTCCTCTGAATGTGTTAAAGATCCCAGTGATCTCTTCACTTTCTCCCTCCTCTGTGCACCCAAACCTGCCCTTGTTTTGACGGCATCCCCTTTTGAACAGCTTTATATGATTGCTTCCAACCACAGGTTACTTTATTCAAGTTGATTTGCCACAGAACACTTGCCCATTAGCAAACCCTGCTTTAAAATCTGCTTATGGTTATGTCCAGATAAAAGCACGTGAGGTCAGTTTGGTAGAGCAGAGACAAAATGCTTTAACATAAGGTTTTCTCTTCTGTGCAGGCAGCTAATAAAAGTGCCCGCAGGTGTTGAGAATTATCCTTCTCTAGGAGATTTCTTTACAATCTGAACCTAATCTTGGTGAAAGCTTTGGCAAGGATATCTGGCACATTAATTAAATGACTTTCCCTCCCCCACAGTTCTTAGGCTGTACCTTTGATTAACCACCTTTGTGCCCGGGAAAGAAACTGCTGGATAGGCGCTGTCAGTTTTACAGGTGTATGGATGTTAGAGATAACTTGGGATTCCTTCTTTATCTGGATAGATGCTCCTTACTCTTTCAACACTACACAGCTTTTCCCTTAGCTACTGCTGCTGAGATCCTGCAGGGATATTATGAGATTTTAGTATGAAGACCTTTTTATTCAGTGTGTATCTCTGGATGGCCTCTGCTGAGAAGTTTCAGATCCTTAAGGGAAAAAGCCTAACTCCTCCAAAGCTCCCCCTCGATTTAAATGGCTTTTCCTTGCTGCAGTATCACAGCTGTGACACATCAAACCTAGTAGCTGGTGTGGCAGGACATGCATTCCCAAATCAGCCTCAGTGACGAAAGGTGATTTGCAGTGACAGGTTTCATATCTTACGGTGTCATTTTCATGAATGGCTTGGTTAATTAAATTTAATGTGGAACAAGAGCTTGCTTACATTCTGCCAGGCTTAAGATGTTCTTACTCACACCTTACTTAAAGAACAATTCCTACTGTTGAATAAGGGCTCCAGGATTTAGCCCTCTGTTAGCAGTCTTCCATAAACCCTTTGTTTTCCTAACATGTTAAAAACCAAGGCTTAATGGGTTCATGATGACATCAGTAATCAAGATTTGTGTGGTGTTGGCAGATGTTGAATTTTCAGTGAAAACCATTAAACAGATTTGAGTCAGGGCAAGTTTCACAACATGCAGGTATTATACTGGTGGTTACACGTGTTGACTTCAGCTTTATTTATTACAAAGGAAAACAGGCCTGTACTTATACAACAACAGCAATGAGAAATTAATCTTCCCAATAGGAAAATCAGTCTTGTCTTGTTAAAGGTACTCAAAGTTACTTGTTGAGCATGCTGAGCTTGCAAAAACTATGTCTGCAACTTTCAGATTTAATAAAATCTGAAATTAAATATTAAAAGTAAATATAAGAATTTTTTTTTGTTACCTGGGCCTTTTTTTTGGCCAATTGTAAAGAATGCAGCATTTCAGAAAGTGTTGCCTGTCCACTTTTTGCCAACCTTTCTTTCCGAAATTTCTCCAGTTTATTTTCATCTCAGATTAGATTTGTTACTTTTGAATACTCATTGACTGTCAGCTCAGAATGCACCAAACTGTACTAGTTGTAATATTCTTCAATATTAAAAAGTTGCTTTTTTTCATATGAGTATGAAGTTTGCCCAGTGTTATTGTCTGGACCAAGGATGGTGTCCAGGCCTACATGTGGTGTGCTATGTGCCTAAGAAACATATGCCAAACTCTGAAACCAAATACATAGGGAGAAATGATTCTTCAAATAAAAGCAAGGTTCAATATAGGGAAAAAAAGTAAAATCCCTCAATAAACCAAGGTGATAACAGCAAGAAAAATCAAAGGAGAGCACTTTTAATTTTGTGTATGTAGTAATTTGAAAGGAGATGTATTTAGTTGCTGCTATGTTTGGTTCGTACATTAATTAGGACTTCAGTTTGTAGATTTACTGGTGCAGTGCACTGTAAAAAAAATCTATTATGTCTCCTTTTCTGTTCAACTGCAAATGTGTTGGAGACTGTATTTTCTTGGAAACTAAACTTCCACAGTTCTTATGAATTACTTTAAATTCTGCTTATGTATCAGGAGGCATCTCATCTTAGTTCTTTTGTTTTACCAGTAAAGTTGCTCTTACAGTGCACCTTTTTCACACCTAAAGTTTTTCTTGAGTCTCTGACTGTTACTGCTAAGGCATGAAGTTTTCTGAATGCCAGAGTTAATGCTGATGGTAACTAGGGGTCCATCAGGTTTTTTTTCAGTTTTATGGTGCACTGCATAGAGAATCATTAGAACAGCAAGGGGATATATATCACTTCTGCATTTAAAAGTAAGTAAACAAAACAGAAAAGGAGAACCTAGCATTCTGTCTTATAAAAAAGGATTTAATTTTCTATTTTTAGACACTTTGAGGAAACTTTGCTTTTCATTATCCTGATTTATAAAAATTAAAACTCTTTCCAATATGGCTTTTATTCAGATGATCTTAAAAATAATTTAATATTGAAATGTTGCTTTGATAATGTGGGATTCAAAAAGACTTTAAATTTTTTGTCAGCTTTTCAGTTTATTTTATTCCCATTTGTCTCATTTAACATTATAGCTGCACAAAATAAGATCAATGTGTTTTGAACAAGTAATGGAATTTTCCTTCACTATTCTTTCCACTATTTAAGTTTAGCTTCAGGTTGGAACCAAGTCAATTTTTTCTATCTTGCAGTTCTGTATAAAATGAAACTTAAACTTTGATGGAGGGCTATTTTTCATCAGGCAAACAAACAAAAAAGTCCTTTATTGGGTCCATGTAAAATCATAGTTTCTTCATCAGCACAGCTTTTCCAGTATATGAAACCAGTCACCTGATAAAAAGGTTGTGTCAGATGATAAGCTTTGAACTAGAACCTCAGTTTTCACTAGCTAAAGAACAAATGATCATCCACAGATGCGAGCATGCAAAAGGAAAACATTCTTTCCCAAACTTTTCAAGTAAAAAACAAATGATGAAATGTTGGGTAATTATAATTTCATGAGTTACGTGATCTCCTATTTATTACAAATGAGTAAATAGAAGGACTCTGATTATTTACACTACTGACCTGCCCCAGGTTTATGGCATTTATTATAGTCAGTAATGTTTATAGCAAAATTTTTCTTAACAATAACATTTATAATATTTTAATGTGTGTGCGTGGAGGGGAATAGTACATGAAAGAATTTCAGTGCAAATAAACCTAGACCATTTTGCATTTGGAACTCCTCTGTATTATTTTAGGACCCAAGTTCTCAAAACAGTTATGGTTAACTTTATTCACACAATTCCAATGGGACAACTCATATGTAGAAAGCTAAATCTTCTCTTAAGTGTTTTCTTACATCCTTTCCCATCCCACCCTTCACCTCCTGATGTGCATGGGTTGGGGTAGGTATGTCTAAACATATTCCTGAACACACTGAACTGTTTCCTCCTTCTCTGGAGCACATAATTTTAATTAAATAAATATATATGGGTTTGGGTGTGGATGAATGTACAGATATTTGCACAAGTATTAATTAATTTATTATGTGGGTATCAAGTAATTATCTCTTTTGCTTCAAGGGCAATTTGCTGCCATACTAAGCAGAAGGCATTCTTTCCCCAAACAAAACAAGCATAACACCACTTTCAGCTATGTGCTGAAATGTGTGATCAGTATTATAATGTGTTAAGCATGGCATCATTATTCTAAAGCCAGCCACAGAGATATAAAATGCACTGTGAGACTGCAAACTGAGCACAGTTTGATTGTAGGACACCCGGGTAGAGGGGTTTTGTATTAGAATATACATTGCATTTATAATGCCTGCTTCTCTAAAATGTAATTAGGTTTTTTTATGAACTGGTAAAATATAGTAAATAAAGGACTCAGGGGATTTCCATATAGCCACATTTATTCCCACATGTCTTTCCAAATCATAAATGGTTGTCTTCCTTAGAAATGGATTAGGACAAATTGCATTAGGACACGATCATGAATCTGATTAAGGTGGAACCATGATCAGGTTTTTTCTTTTGGGCAACCATGTTTTCTTATAACAACCAGAAGACAAAAAAGCCTTTGGCAAGATGTTTCAAAAGGCCTTTCTCATATGCACATAAAAGCAGTTTTCATGCTAATTCAAAAATTGGTCCACACCTATAATTTCTTTATATAGCCAAGACAAAGCTTTGGGCAAAATTTTTCAGTAGTATATATTTCAGATGCAGACTTGTGGTTTCTGTGAAAGCTCCTAAAAAGGAATTTCCATGCATAATTTCCTTAAGGAAACACTCTGAAAGCAAGCTGCAAGAGAGGCAGAAGATCAAGCATTGATTCCAAATTGGTTCAGGGAGAGGAATGCTGAGAACAAAAACATCCTCAGTGGAAAACTGATGTAATATACAGAATAAACACCTTTTATGAACACACTCTTAGAAAGACCCCAGCTCCTTCTCTTCCTGTGTTAGCAAGCCACCCAAACTGAGTACACTATGTGACATTATTTGAGAAAGAAGGAAATGAGCACGGATGTATCTGTTGATGCGCAGAAATGAAAATGTGTTGAAAATTCCTATTTCAGAAAAAAAAAAAAAAAGGCTGTTACTTTCTTCTTCATTCCCCGCTATTTATCTTTTTTTTAAACAGTAGTTTCAACTCCATATAGCTAAAGGGAACTTAATTATAGTGTTGTTATCTCTGTGTCATAATCAAATCTGTGGTGACTTGAAGGGTCTGGGAAAGACATCTTTGTTCACCCTCTTGGGGCTCCATGGCATATGAGTGTTTTGGTCTCTCACACTAACATGTAGGATTCAGCTGAGAAGAAGAACCCTTTAAGTCTATAGAGGTCTATACAAAGTAAGAAGTGCCCTGTCTCCAAGGACTAGTGTTTGGCATATGAAAACAAAGAGGATTAGTCTAATGAATAACTCTGGAAGCTAAAGGAGCTCCATAATTTTCGTGCTTAGTATCATCATGTTGGACTGTTCAAGTAACTCTATTCTGCTGCCTTATGGTTAGTCTTACTGGTTTTTACTTGCTTGGGATTTTTTTCCAGTTTAGACCAAGATTTAGTGATGTTCATTTTAAATTTTTCATCTCTGACTCGATATTAGCATTGTTTTGGCAGACGTAAGTAAGAATCTGAATTCTTCATGTGTTTCATGCAGGCGGAGACCAGACAACAAAAACTCAGATCTGCACTGTGGTCCAAATTTTGGAGTGTACCCATCTGAACTAAATTTTTCCTAAGGCTGGAAAACATCTAGCTATCTCTTGTACGTTGTTCTTGACAACTTGCCCTGCTTTCATCCAGAAGCTGAGGGCCTGACATGAATGTGGGTGGAAGCTGGAGCTAGTGACCCAGCATGTGAATCCTCACTGTTTTTTCAGGCTGACAATCCTTAGGTACTCCACCAAACTTTGCATGTTTATATGGACTGGGTGTCTGAAAGCATTTTGAATCAGTAACATTAGTTCATAGTCTGGTGTAATAACAACCAGAAAAATGCAAACCCCCCTTTTATGTCTCTTACTTCCCCTGGCATTTCCAAGTGGATTTGCTCACAGCTGGGACTTTCAACACAGCTAGGGGAAGATCCCATTCAGAGGAACTTAAATCAGATGGGGCACGCTTCTGGATTTCTTGGCCAAGCTGGGACTGAGTTCTGAAACAAAAATATGCATGTTCTCCCTTGGGCTCTTCAAAGTAGAGGTTCAGCTACATTTCACAACAGTAATTTTCAGCTGAAACAGGAAAGGTGCAAAAGCCCTGCCCTGATGTTCCCCAAACCTTCTGTTTGACAACACCCTGTGCAAGACAACATGCTGGCTCATGTTCACAGAGTCATGACTTGTACAGTTCAAGCTTTATCAAAACTGTTAGAAAACTCGAGTTCAAAAACAATCGTGGTGAACTGGAATGTAATTGTGTTAATAAAAAAGAAAACAAGAAATAAACCACGATAAAATGGGAGAAATAAAAGTAAGTCAAAAGAGTAATAATTTCTATTTTTTAGAAACTTAAACATTTCTGTGAAATATAGAGCTTGGGAAGTCTGATAATTATCCATGAAAACAATATCTTTACATGTATTTAAAAGTATATCCAGACATTTTCAGGATTTTCCCAGCTCTAAAGCAGATTGAGCTGTGTACTAAAAAGGGTAAAAAATTAACATTGTCTTTGTTACATTTATTTTTCTTGACCATTTTAGTTTTTGTTTTAAATTGACAATGGACCATTCCAATAGAACTGAGCTTTTTTTTTAACTATTTCCTAAAATGGAATTTTATGTCTAAAGTGTTAAATGAAAAGATTCCAATTACATGTCATGCAAATAGTGTTCATACTTGATTTTCCCACAGATTCTCTGCTTGGAAAGTTCCTTCGAAAATTAAATAGTTCATACAATCTATCAGAACAGTCATCTCAATCATGCAGTCTTCTTATTTTCTCTGATTGGCCAAGGTTTTGCAAACTACTTTCACTTCTGTCTGAAAAAAGGTTTATTTGTTTCACAAAAGTATTTTCATTTCATGAATGAATTAATCTCTGCTGCAGACATAAAAATTCATTCTCTTGACACTTTGTTCACATTAATACTTGTGAGACATAACAAAGATGAAGCAAAATTCAATGTTTCTTAGAGGTGCCATGTTTATTTTTCCTGTTAATTTGCTGGTACCTTGCAGCTTGACCATCACTGCAAATCTGTTCTTTAATTTCTCTACAAAAAGAGGTAAATTAGTCACCAGAAGGCCCTGCAATTCAAAGTATGTATGGAAAGTGATTGGAAAACCTGGGCTCCTGGTTGCAATTATTCACATGATTTACCTGCAGTCATGTCACTTTTATGGCACTAGAAGATATGTTATATCTATTTATTCAGCTAATTGTTCCAATCAATTTCTGTGACAAATGTACTTAAATCCAATAGGGTTGGGTGTTACATTCTTAGCTAGCTTAGAGCTTTATGGAGTTATGTCAGATGGAAAAGCTGGCCAAGGAAAAGGTGGAAATGGAACAGACCAAAATAACCCCTGAGACCTTTTTATTACAGTTATATTTCAAATAATTTCTAATGAGGAGATGTACTGGAAAGACTATCAGAATAATAGAATAATGGTATCTGGAAGGAATTTAGGAAGTCATCCAGTCCAAGACTTCTGTAGAGCTCAAATCTTTATTATTCTATTTCTCTGATAGTATCCAACATTTTGTGACTGGAAAAATTTCAAAACTTTCTCTGATTTCCGGCTAAATATCAATTATCTTAATATTGGAAATCTTTTTCTCTGTAGATAAGTACTTTTACAAACAAATATAGTTGCCATATACCCTCTAGATATGTTATTCATGCACAGTCCTGTCTCTTTGACTCAAAGAGATCACAGGTGTCATGGAGGAAAACAAAACTCTGTTAAAGAAGGCTGTGAAAAAAAAAAAATCTTGGAGCAAGGCAATTAGGGTAGCAGTATGTCTTCTGCTCAGAACGAGTGATGAGTATGGCCTGTCTGACCAAACCAAAGCGTAAGCTCATGAATGCATCACCCACCATTCCCTCCTGCTACCACATCAGCCTCACTGCTTAGGAATTCTTACACTCTCAGCACCTAAAGCTCCCAATGACAACATCCAGTGTGCAAAACAATGGATCTGGTACATCCACTGAAATTAGGAATAAGACTAAGAGAAAATGTCTTGGAAAGAAAATCAAGGTCATGATAGAAGAGCCTCAGACAGTTTGAACTACAGACTTTGCAAGTGACTAGGAAAAAGTCATTCTGCTAAATGACTGAGTGAAGGTGCACACAAGGATGTACTAATGTGTATGTATATATTTTGGATACATATATGTGCACATAAAAATAAAAGCTGAATTTTTTTCTTCCTTATTTCAGAAGTTTGTTTCAAAAACCACAGAAATTTAGATTATCAAGTACACTTTATTTAATAATCTTGCAATTACAAAATTATATATTAAAATCTATAAGTCATTAACACCGGTCAGGCTGATAATAAGAGTTTAACTGAAAGAGTTTGCATGATGTCTTACAGCTACGTATGGTTAGAAATTGGAGTTTTCTGACAAAACTGTTACGGAATAATTATGGGATTAAAAAGCTGGAATAAGGTTATTTAAAAAAAAAAAAACGTTGTAAGGTAATGTGAGCCAGAACTCTCAAAGTCCCTTAATAGGTGTTCTTAACTCAGTGTTAATACTTTATTTAACATAATGTGCTCTGCACTCTTTAAATTGTTAGCCTGGAACAGATGATTTATGTTGCTCTTGCATCCAAACAAGAATTAATGCCCTGATCCTATTTGACTGGAATTGTTAAGCACTTTTGTTCTCAGGCTTGTATCAGAATGATAACAAAAACATAAAATCAGCAAGCTTTTTAATGAATGCAGGGTTAATTTGAAGTGCCCTGATTTACAGATATTGGAGAAATGTTCTCTTTCAAGTGTTTACTGAGGTGTTAGAAAATTTGTGTTCATATTCATCTCAAACATTTAGTATACTGAAGTTTCTTTGTTTCCAAAATATTAGAAGGTTGCTGTTAAGAAAGCCATTGGAACCAAGTATTTTTCTTTTTATTATCTTTTACAAACAGTGGTATCTTTCATCATATTTTGAGGGAATCTCAAGTGAATAACTCAGGTAGGTCTTTTGATCCTATCCAGATCATGGTTTTATAGGTTTTTGTTGTTTTCCAGGTGTTATTTCCCCCCTCCTCCTTCCAATATTTTAATTTTATGTATTTCTTGCCTGCATAATGTTTTATTCATCTGCTTTAATTATTTTTATTGGTTAATCTTGGTACAACTGGATTTTTCTAGTGTAAAAGGCAATCAGTGCAAGCACAGTGACTGATGTAGTTACTTGCCAGTATTTCACTACAGGTGTGCAATATTATAGTCAACTGTACAGATGACTTCCACTCCTGTTCATTTTGGTTTAACTACTGAAACAAATACGGGCACTGTCTTTTCTTTGCTGATTATTGTCCCTATGTAGTTTTGCTGTTAAGAATGGTGGACAGTCCCCTGTCTTATTGCTGCTGGTTAGAGCTGTTCAAAGGAACAAACAGGATTACCACGAGTATGGTACCATTTTCAACTTTTATGAGAAAACCTTATGACCAGAATGTTCAGAAAAGCTGAGCTGTTTTTATGATCTGGCATGTAAAGCAATGATTATTTTCACCTTGGCATAGTTTTGACTTAATAGAACATCTTACAAGAGCTATGTAGAGCATTCAAGTGACAACATGCTTACATATATTCTCTGTAACAAGAAAAACAAAAAGAAGGGAAGAAATGTTAACTAATGAATAGTTGATGTGCACATAACCGAAATGAAGAAGATGGAAACAAAAGTTCAAGCCATGGCAATGAGAAATTACATTTCTTATGGGCATAGTAAAATATAGAGTTCATCCATGGAAAATTTTATTGAGAAGCCTAAGTGGCATTACTGAGATTGTCCTGAGACAAGAAAAAGAGAATTTCTAAAGCTGATGGGATGAACATCAACAGAGAGTCTAATGTTTTTCCAAAGTCTATTAGAGCACTTTGACTTCCCTCGCTTTGCCAAACTTGTCTGAATATTCACCAAAATGTGATTTCTTATCATTGTGAAGGTTGATATCCTACCTCAGCTTGACCATGAACAAGAGAGGCTGGTGACAATAAAGAGGACATATGCACTATACTTAAATATCCTACAATATCAAATTTAGCAGATTAGAACTTTGGCCTGTTTGAATTTATAGTATGATACAGTCCTTCCTATCTGGATTGATTCCTTCAGTGCTAAAATATGTACTGTTAATTTAACTGCAGGAGAGTGAGATTGCAGTTGCCAATTTAACCTTAATGTGTGGATTTGAGAAGATGTTTCTTCTGATTCAATGTAAATTGCTAGCAAATTTACAAAGCCCTTCATATATAAAGCATATGCATAAAACATATGGCTTCCCTTCCTCCAAGAATGAAGTTCTTCACCTTGTTCAGTGGTTATCTCCTTACATCTGCCTCAACCATTCAAAAATAGCTAGAGCCCCAGTTTGAGAGCTGAGAAATAAGGGAGAGATAAAACACTCACTTTTCAGTTTTGTGTCCTTCAGTCATTAAATGTTTTATGTCATGCGATGGGAAGAAATTAGTTGGGAAAAGATCTGATATTTTAGAAATACTATGTCTCTTGGTGACTTAACCAGGATGATTTAGCTGTCTCAAACTGGGCTTCAAAAACTCTGGCAGTCTATGAATCCAAAGTTTTGATGGAGAAGTCCTAGAACAGCTAACAAATCATGCTATATGTATGTTACATCAAACAACTCTGAAGCCCTGAAAGGATCAGGATCCAGAGACTCCATAAAGTCCCTGGAGACTTTTACTTTTGCTATTGGTTGTACATGCAAAACAGTCATATACTCTGGAGATGAGAAGTAGAATGAAAGCCTGAGGAAATAGCATCCATTTCTGAAAATGTTACAATAAGTGACTTTGCCAAGGTCGTGCAGGAAATGGGAGTCAGACTATATAAATCTAAAGTTTTTAGTCACAGCCCTCAACAGCAGCCTTTCTTTTCTTCTTTTTTCTCTTTCAACTGGAGCTGCCACAACCCACATTTATATTCTAGATGTTGCCTAAAAGAAAGGAGAAATGAATTTTCAATTTTTCTTTCTGTTGCATTGTCTGTTTATTACGCACAGTGTTGTTGCACATAATGCCTGGATGTAAAATGATTCAGGGACTAATGTCTTCAGTCATAACGTGGGAAAACAGAGAAGCAGTTGGATAGTAATTTCTCACACTGTTCTGCCAGGGCAGTTCTTTCTGCTGTGATTTAAGAAAGTGCAAGCAGTGGAAAAGGTTCCCTTTGAAAGTGTTTTAAATGTCAAATATAAGATTCATTTCTATACTGCTTTAATCCAAATGCCAGAGCTCTGAGCTAATCTATCAATCTGACCAAGACTTCATGTGTTTTACCTATCCAAACAGCTATCTCTTAACTGCAAGTCCTGCTAACACCAATGCATAATACCAGTATATTTTTAAAGAAAAGACTGATTTCTTTGTGGATGTGTGCTGTGGCATCCTTAGGCTCATTTAGTAGAGCTTTATGTGACAGGGCCTTAGATATGTAGAAATCTAGTTGTGCCTGGTTCTTGTACACTGGAACACTGGCTGGGGAGCCAAGAAAATGAGAGAGAAGAAACCCCAGGATTATTACAGCAGTGGAAGTAAATGAGTAGTGTTAAGGACATTTCATATAGAGATGCTAAGTCTAGATCTGGGCACTGCTGTCATTAGATAGGGCCTCTGCCACAGGGACCCTGGAGTTGGCTCTGGTGCATTATCATCTGCTGATGCTCTGCTTGAAGGAGCAAGTCTCTCAGAAAATCAGTCAGCTCTGCCTGTGAGAGTGGATCAGCTGCTAATAAACAGTTTCTCTTCAGTCATTGCAAAGGAATATATACCCTCCTGAAAAATATATGCTCTCCTTCAGCTCAAAGTACAACTATTCACAGCTTTTAGCCAGGAGGTCCCAATTTCCCTTTGGATACTAAATCTTTTCCTCTAGGAGAAATTTACAGTCTTCTCCCATTTTTGGTCTTATTTTTCAGTCCCTTATTTGTGTGATTCTTCTAATTTTTTTCCAATTATTTGACTCATTTTTAACATATGTAAATCAAAGTATATTCTAGTAGCTATTTTCTCTTTACAAGATTCAGAGTTAATATAATTTACGTGCTTCTGCACAATGGTATCCTGTCTGGGTCATCAAGGTAGCACAGTTAGCCACAGCACTACACTTAGTTTCCTCTCTCCAGGGTGTTCATCACCTTTTATTCTAGGCTGCTGTTTTCCCATATGATGTAGGGTCTAAGGTCTACCTTCTATACGTCCTTAGAGATGTTTCTGTGAAATTGACTTGGAGTATGCTTTTTTTTTTTTTTTTTTAATTTTTTTAAGACAGATAATTGTTTAGTTTTTAGATTTCAATAGAGTGAAAATTTACACAAGAGGACAATACCTTTCTGATCTGTGAGGAGTTCTGGGGCAAAGAACTCAACAGTATGGAGTGGCTCAACCACAGAAATTGCTGTCTGACACTTAATTCAGCTAAAGTTTAAAGGCTGTGCTACAGACAATCCATGTTGTCTAATGTAAAATAGAAAGATCTCAAATCCCTGGGAAAGCCGTTCAGGCATAGAGGGATCATTTACCTGATTCCTTTTTTAAACCAAAAACGACATGACCTTATGATTTACCTAAACCATAATGAGCAAATTGTGGTTATTCAGCCACTCTCCTTCCAGGAAGGGCTGCTCACTGGTTTTCTATCACAGGAAGGTAATTATCTTCCATGAGAACAACATTTTGAGCCATCAGCATGGTGATGGTAAAGAAAGATCTCAGCTGCATCTCACTTCACCAGTCTACCTCAGTGCCTTTACTGTGTCAACTGTTTCTTAGTACCCATCTTCAGGCATGGATATCCAGGTGTGATTGTTCCAGAAATGCTGCAAGGTAACAGGTATTCTAAGGCTACATTTGTTAGAGCAGGCTGTGTAAAGCAAGCATTAACACTGGTTTCAGGAGTGATTTTGACAGTGCTTGCTTTCTCCCATTTACTTCACAGATCTATTCTGTCTCCCAAACATCTTGCTCATCAGCCCCAAAGCTCTTGCAGTTGGTGTGGGGATTATTGTCACACAGGTCAATTTGTTCCAGGTAAGCCAAGCTGTTAAGATACTGGCTAATGAAAACTGGGATGAGTCAGACTGAAATTATTTTGACCATTTATGGGCTGTGCCTTAGTTAAATTAAAACATTTTAAAATCCAAACTAGTGAAGTTAAAGTACCTACAGTTTAAAATGGGGTCTATCAGGACTTCCATCCAAATACCAAGATAGGGTTCTCTTTTTGAAGAAGACAGTGGGGCCAGAGACCAAACAACACTCTAGTCAGGGGCAGATGTGCTTTGTATGAACCTGTGGAGGTAAAATGAGAGAATTTTTCCTCAACAGGATAATACATGTAAAACTAGTTTTAGACAACTAATACCTTACATGTTTTTTATTTTTCTCTTGTGAAATTAAATAAAAAATTAATACAAGGATCCTGTCATCTTCCAGATTTTTTTAATAAGCAAACCAAGTGTTTCTGCAAAAGTTCTATGTACACATGGTTAGAAGAGGAAGGGAGGGAACAGATTATTGCACAAGCTGATTGAAGTTTTCTTTTGACCACAATTAAAGTCAAAGTGCCAATCTGAGTTTTATGTAGCAATCTTTCTTCATGGGAGATGCGTCATTCTTAAAAATTAGGATGTGAAATACTGATCCTGTTAAATAACCTGGAACACTTCAGATGACTCAGGAAGGTCAAATCTTCATCCTGAACGTCTAGAGTCGTATTATAATGTCTCTAGTACAAAATCCAAGATTAGCCATTTATTAAAGTTCTTATTTTTGGCCAGTTAGGTTTAGCACTTGGGTTTGGAAGGGAGTGTAATACAGAGACTGATATTTATAGGAGATCTGGGAGTAGTTTTCTTTTTGTTATCCTTGTTATTTTTTAATCAATGTCAAAAAGGAGAACAGAGAGTTTTTGGAGTTCTGCATTCATTTTCCCTTGCTGTTGAGAATGATCTCTTATATAAATGTTTACCCAGGTTTGAAACAAAATCACCAATAATCCAAAGATTTATCAAGCAAGTATAATAGTATATTTATGTTGCATTAAATTTTGTCTACTATCTAGTTTGAAAAGTTTTTTTTCCCTTTTTTTTTTTTTTTTAGCCTTTTCTAAACAGGGAGCTCCATAAAACTTAATAATAAGTATAATTCTTGTGGTCAACAAAAATTAAGACTTGAAGCATGTGAAATCTGGCACATGCAGCATTTTGGGAGAGTTTTTGTGTTTGATTGGTAGGTTTGGGTTCTTTTGTTGTTGCTATTTTCTCTTAATGTGTAGTTTAAATGAAATATGTTTGGAGAGCCAGCTCTTCCTCTGGGAAATCTATGTAAATAGTAAGCATAGTCACGTCTAAAATAAGACTTCTGGGAAAAAAAGAGATGATTCTATTAATGACTTTGGAAAGGTAAAGAAGCAGTCAGAAACACTTGATTTTTATATATATATATATATATATATATATATATATATATATATATATTTTTATGAGAGAAATCGTCTCAGTCAAAAGCTAAACAAAATATTATGAGTGAGTTTAAGGACACAGGCCCTACCTTGTTGTATTTCCTCACATAAATAGCTCCACTGAGAAGGGCAAATATATGACATCTAAATGGGCTCCTTTAGGGGGAGTGGTCCTACTAGAAAGCAGTGTAATCTTCGGCAATGGCAGAAGGAGTCCAAATTTCGTTTTTAACAGACAGGCTAATCAGTAGCAATTAAGAGGCAAAGTAGCAGACTAATAAAGTATACTTGTCACCAGTTGTCATCTTAGTGATCAATTCACACCTCCACAACAATAACATCGACCCTTCAATGCTCTAATGACCCCGAGTTCCCAAAGTGACAGAAGGATTAGGACAAAGATAATGTGCTGGAAAGGTGCTAATGAAGTGGTGGGATTACAAGATGAGTTGTACCCTTGATAGACAGCAAAAGGGAGTTTTCAGTCCCACTCCAGCTATGAGATTCACATGGATAAATTCTCATTGACTTCCACTTCCAGTCAGGATCGAGACCTTAATTTAATTAATTAGGGTTTTTAATTTCTTAGTTAAATTTGAAACATGCATCTTTGTGTTCTCTGAAAGCAGCAGATATTTCTTAGGCAATTAAGTTCACTCTCATGCTGTTTATTTAACTCATCTCTGTAAGTTGTATGTTGCAGACATTTGTGTTTGTATAATTTTAATTTTGTGCAATTAGTTTTACAGAAATATTTGTGTGTGTGTGTGTGTGTAGAATGTACACAACTGCTTTTCCATGCACTGATTGTTTTCAAAAATTAGAAGCAGAATATGTAATTAGGGTGTATAAAAATGGTGTCACCTTCTTTCTCAGCATTACATGTGGATAGATAGATAGATGATAGATAGATAGATAGATAGATAGATAGATAGATAGATAGATAGATAGATAGATAGATAATGTATGGTAATAGCATTTTGAGGTGCTAATACAGAAATGGTGTTCTAGTAGATGTTGAAAATACATATCTTAAAATGACCACAATATTTAGCATATAATCAAAATAATTCTGTTCATTAAATGCCACCTGCTCTTGTAAAATTATACTTGAACTATATCTGTAACCCATTTCAAAAGAATATGTTGATATTAAAGATGGGGAAAGGGTACAACAGGCCATTTATGGTATTTTAAGCCTCGGTCTTCATTAGATGTTACTCTGCTGCTTCGTTGTAGCTAATTAACTTGTATATTGAAAACCCTTTAGAATGATTTGATACAGGGAGATGTGGGAATACGTCGTGCTGGGATTAACACATTTATATTGCTGTAGCTGTGTGCCTGCTGTTTGGGTGCAGGGGGAGGTAACCATTTGCAAATTTAGCTGTATCAAGATCATTTTCAAGTGGTATAAATTCTATTGCTAGCAATTTGAACAAAATCTGCTTGATTTCAGTGGGAAATGTACAGATAGTTTGCTGCACATTCTAGTGCCAGATTCTGCCTTGAAAGTTTAGTGTTGAGAAGCTTTATTTGTTTTAGGTATTTTGTGATTTGTGTGTGTGTGTGAGGAGAAATAGAGGTTTTGAAATTCCAGCATTAGGAAGTTGTATTTTGAAACAAGATGCTGTAACTTCTTTGATAATCAAAATGAAATTTTAAATATATCTGTGTCGTGCCCTCTGTTTCCCTTAAGATTTTGACTTTCTAGTTTCTAGCTTTACAGTTAAGCACTGAAAAACTAGTTGACCATGCCATACAAATTTTTCCTATTGTGTACTTTGTACCATACAGTACTATTCATAAGTCTGTAAAATATTGCACGTGTGATAATTAATTAACTCTTCATAGAAAGTTTATCTTTGTGTGGAAAATTGGCTCAAAACTTCTTTCCCTCAAATTTTAGGAGTAAAAAATGAAAATTGATTGTAATGCAGAGCACAGGTGTGAACTTCCCCATGCTGAATACAAGCCAAGGAATATGGGTCAGGAATTTATGAGAAAAGTCATGACTGACATGTTTCAGCACCAGCAGTACATCCATGAAGCAACATGAACTTGAACCAGGAGTCTATCTTCTAGCACGTCATATGACATTTTTAAATTACCAGTATGATTTTGTAATGCATTTAGGGTTATTCTGACTTTTTGCCACTGCAAGCCAGGAACAGAAGCAAGCTGAGGGGAAGGCAGCAGTATTTCCTTGCCAGTTCCTATCCACATGTCAACACACTGTTATGAGAGGTAAATCTTGAACTGCAGGAGTTTACTGTGGGCTTTGTGTTCAAAGGTGAGATTGGATCCTATAATTTGTAAGGCTGTTGATTTCACTACATGCCAAATGTGAGATAGGCAGCATATAAAGGCAAATGTCTTTATTGCAGAAATATGGCCTGAATTTAATATTTTGTACCCAACATGTGGACCCTGTAATTTTCTGTTACAAGACAGATTTGATCTTTCTTTACAGTTGCAGTACATTGGGGTAGAGGTACTTTTAATTTCACTCTGATATAGCACGGTGAGCCATTTTTCAAACAATATGCCCAGTCAGTCTTTATTTATTATTTTCTTTTATGCTTAACAGATTGCCCATTCAAAAGGGAAGAGCTATTGCCTCGCCAGTCACCTTGCTGTGAAGTTGCAATGTAGCAAATGACTGATGTATGCATACATGTGGGCACTGTTTTAACCCACATTTCACACCGCCATAATCGATTCGTTGGTTTTGAAGAACAAAACAAAAACAACCGCCCTTGCCCAGCTGCAGCAGGCAAGAGTTAGGACATATGCTGGTGTGAAAGGGGAGCGGGGCTGGAGACCCCTGCCGAAAACAGCAGAACAAAGGGAGCGCAATCGCCTTGGCAAGGCACGGGATGACTTAAATACCCTATTGTATGAAACATGAATAGGTTGGCGTTGTGAATTGCGGCGTGGGGGGCTCCTCCGTGCCGCCGATTAGCCACACGATTACCCCGATTACACGGGGAAATGGCTAAGGTAAATAAGGCCAGCCTTCTGCCACCTCCTCCGTGGGGCCAGGAGCAGGCTGGCCCAACCCTTTGCTGCTACCGGGAGATGGAAGGGGCGAGGGTGGAGCAGAAGGGGAGTGAAGATTCAGGTAAGTCCTGCGGATAATAAAAACAAGGATTTCAAGGGCAACGGTGTTAAAATGTCTTTCCGGTCAAGTGATGTATGGGCATTGTTCACTGCTACTACACAAGTAAACTGCTCAGTCAAAAAGAGACCTTCTCTCTCTCCTCCCAGGTTAAGGGACTGCCATGGGTGATGATTGCAAAGAGTGTGGGAGGAGGGATCTGTGTGCTGCCATCTTCTCTCACCTCCACAATCTTTTGAACAGATTGGTTCTCCCCTCCCTCCTCACCATGCAGCTCTTACAGCCATGGGGTAACACTGCAAAAAACATGTTTATTCAACCCAGGGCAGTTCAAGGAGAGATTGTTTCCCTATGCTGGAGTTTTAAGGTACATATAATCAGCTGTCATCCAATATAAATTAACGTCTACATTATCTCAGCCTCAAATGAGACTTGATATGTACGTGTTCACAATATGAATTGTGTAATGTGAATTATGAGTGTGTATATTATGGATTTCAGAGTGCCCATCAGTCCCACTTGTTATTGAATCACTCAATCAAAGAATCACAGAATTGTAGAATATGCTGAGCTGGAAGGGATCCACAAGGATCTTCAAATCCAGCTCCTGGTCTGGCAAAGCACCATCCCCAATGCCCCAGAGCATTGTACAAAATCTTGAACTCTGTCATGCTTGGATTTGTGACCACTGCCTTGGGGAGCCTGTTCCAGTACCCAGCCACCCTTTGGGGAAAGGAACTTTTCTAATATCTAACCTAAACCTCCCCTGACACAGCTTCAGGCCATTCCCTTGGGTCCTGTCACAAGTCACCACAGGAAAGAGATCAGTGTCTGTCCCTCTTCTTCCCTTCATGAGAAGCTGTAACTGCAGTGAGGTCTCCCCTTAGTCTTCTCTTCTCCAGGCTGAACAGACCAAGTGACCTCAGCTGCTCCTCATACAGTTTTCCCTCAAGGCTCTCCACCATCCTAGTGGATCTCCTTTGGATGCCCTTTAGTAGCTTAATGTTTTTTGCTGTAGTGGCACCCAAACCAGCCCCCAGCACTGGAGGTGAGGCTGTCCCAGCTCAGAGCAGAGCAGGACAATCCCCTCCCTTGCCCAGCTGTGATGCTGTGCCTGATCCCCCAGGACAGGGTTGTCCCTCCTGGCTGCCAGGGCACTGCTGGCTCCTGTTCAACTTGCACTGACCAGGACCCCCAGGTCCCTTTCCATGGGGCTGCTCTCCAGCCTCTCATTCCCCAGTCTGTCTGTACATCCAGGGTTGTTCTGTCCCAGGAGCAGAATCTGGCACTGTCCCTTGCTGAATTTCATACGGATGGGGATTGCCCATCTCTAATGTGTCAAAGTCTCTCTGCAGGACCTCTCTGCCTTTGAGGGGGTTCAGTAGCTCCTGTCAGTTTTGTATCATCTGTGAACTTGCTCAGTGTCCCTTCCAGTCCTGCATCCAAGTCATTAATGAAGATGTTGAATAGCACAGGGCTGAGCATGGGGCTCTATGGAACCTCATTATTGACAGATTCCCAATCTGATGTCACCCTATTCAGTACAGCCCTTTGTGCCTGGCCCATGGGCCAGTTACTATACATGTAGATGTAGGTGGTCTCAAAAGTGAAGATATTTTTGTCTCAAATAAGATGTGTCTTATTCTAGCTTGTCAGTTGAAGACACTTGTAATGTTTGTGTGTTTTGTAGCATCTTTTACAAAAGTAATCTCCATCTCATTTCCAGAACCATAGAATTGATAATGATTGCAATTGCCAAGTTGGAAATTTCCAGTAATTTCCACTGCTAAGTTGGGAAAGATTACCCAGCAAAACTGTCTTCACTACTAAATCATATCTCTGAGTACCACATCCCCACATCTTTCAAACACTTCCAAGGATGGCAAGACAACCAATTCCCTGGGCAGCCTGTTTCAGTGCCTGACCACCCCTTCACTGAAAAAAATGTCCATAATATCCAATCTAAGCCTCCCTTGGTGAAGCTTGAGGCCATTTCACCTCATCCTGTCACTTCTTACCTGAGAGGAGAGACTATCCCTCACCTGTTACAGCCTCCTTTTGGGTAGCTGTAGAGAACAATGAGGTTTCCCCTGCCCTCCAGAGAATCCAGCTGGAGGTGCTGTGGGATCTCCCACCTCATTGCAAAGGTAATAAATGCATAAATGAAGACACAACATCCTTGCAGGGAGGAGCCTTTGCACCGAGAGCTCTTTGACGCAAATGATGTTCCCAGTTGCAAGGCAATCAAAAAACATCAGGGCTCCCAAAGGACACCACAGCTCCCTGGGTGCTTTTAGGGAAATTTTGGTGTCTATAAGTCACAGTTGCTCAGAAAGTACTAAAGTGGGTTAAAATGAGACCTGGTTTTCCCTAGAATGGAAAATAATCAGTTTGAGGCATTAACTGGAAATATTGTTTAAAACAAGGGGAAAGGGGAGGTTTGACTTTTGTGATTTTCTTTCTTTTTAGTTTTAGGTGACCTACTAACAAAATTCAGTGCAGGTTTATGAATAGTTTGCCTTGTCCTAAATTTGCATTCTTCCCTAAATAAAACATTCAGCTGGAAATTTTTGCCCAAGACTGACTTGTATTATTCCACTGAGATTATCAGTATTGGCAAAACAGATTAAGAAAGCTATTGAATGAGATTGGTAACTCTTTGGTATTTAATGGATTTTTATTCATAAATATGCAAATAGTGCTCTAGTTATGAAAATATTCACAAATCTTAATAGATCACAGAGAAAAAGTTGCAACTTTTCCTTTTGCTCTGATGCACAGTTGGAAGTATAAAATAAATTTCATATCCTGCCTCACTGCTACAGAGATCAAACAATTGGAAGAAAAACCTCAACCCCAAAGTAAAAAAACACTCAGCAGAACTTAAAAAAAAATTAATTAAAGACCCATTTCTTTTAGCAGTGCATATTTTAAATCTTTTTATTTCTAAACACCCCCCCAATATAATATCACAAAATTTATTCCCTGACCATTAAATATAATGCTTGCTGTACTTTCAAAAGTTCTGGGGCCTATGAGCTCTTTGCCCTTTCTGTGGTAAAAGCCAATTTGGCTAATTGCATCATTTTATATAAACTAAACATCCCATAATTTTTGCTTCATGCCACAATCTGCTGAACATTGTGAATTTACCTAGTTATATGGTATTTGTGTTTCACTCAGGATTCGGTTTGTATCTGTGTATATGCTTTGTACTGAAGTTCTCAGAGAACTTGTGTTTTTCTAATGCCTTATTTCCTTACATTTTGGATTTGAAAAGACATCTTGATTGCACTGAACTTTATTGATGGTTTTTGGTGGAATCAAATGAAAAGTGCCTGGTTTATGGCTATTCTTTATTTGAAGACAATTTTTTTCTTTCTGCATAGCTGTCTCTGTTTGCAATCTCTGGATGTCTAGAGCTTTGGGTCTGGGTATTTCTTGTTACCTTTATTAAATTCAATCAGAGCAGCTCAGTGAGATAGAATGGTTTGTAAAAAGTTTATGTTGCCTAAAAATTGTGAAGTTTTTCATCACATCCCTAATTTTAATTTGATTTTCATATTGTGAAATTTTGCATGCACTTCTGGTTTCACATATAATTCCACTGGTTATCCAAAGAGCTGCACTGTTATTGGACATATAAGCTCAGTTCAGATACTCCTGTTGTCTTAAATCCAATCCTGGGCAACTGTTTGTCATAGCAAATAATAGAAGAGAAACTTCCCAGGCAGGTTTCTTTCCAATGACCTGTTTGTTGTTTAGGACATGCAGAGATTATTGACTGAGCAGCAAGAAAGAAGGGTGAATTGATCTGATAGTGAAATTATACATTTTTTGCTGAGCAGGGGATTTTTCTGATGGAGAAGGAACAAATTGACTTATTGGTTAATTGAAGGAGAGAATTGACTGGGAGAGGCACTGAGAATTTGACGAATGTCAGCTGCAAGAAAGAAGGATTCTTCAAATAGATATATGCATAAACATTTATTTATTTCCTCATTTGTCTGACTCTTACTTAATATGTAATAGAGATGAGTGGCTTTACTTTGACTCTTTTTGGCAAGATGGGTAGGCTGACTTTGTGTGAAACTTTCTCTTTTTAAAGATGACTGGATGTGTTCTTCCTTCATTGAAGCCTGTAAAAGTTTGTTGCTGCTGTGTTTTTCCTTAAGCTGTGCCTTCTGTTTCAGTTTATTAAGACTGCCAGTGTATGTGTAGGTTCTTTTTCACCAGCTGCAGTTCCCTAACACTGGCCTGAGTTAGGCCAGGTGCATGTTAGGCACCTGACTTCCACGGAAAACAATATGATTTTTTTTTTCCCTCTTTAAATAATCTGCCATTTTCACTAGGCAGCTCTCTGTATTTGTAGGACAGAACTGCTCCCATAAGTACAGCCATTGGTCTTTCCCCCTTTGGAAAGGGGACCATGTTTTGCTCTGTTTTGCTGGTACAACAGTGGTCTTATCTGTAGTGAGGGCTTCTAAGTGCTACAGTAATTAAAAAAAGTAAAAGTGATACCAACAACATTCATACTAGTAGTAATAAATAGCTACATATTGGTGCCACATACATATTAATTAATTAATCCAATGCTTAATTTAACTTCTAATTAATTTAGAATTAATTTCCTAATTTCACTCTAGATGAGAGAATAATCTTCAATATGGTGCCATAATCTTCATATGGTGCCTTTAAGGAGACCAGAAGCAATTTCATTCTCATTTTACAGGAATGGCATTGAAGGCATCCAAAGCTGTCTTCTGAGGACTCTTAACTCTTAAGGTGTCCTTAAAGAAGTTTCTGTCCTCTGTTTGGGAAGACTGTGCTTGTAATGGGGTTAGGGAAGGAGCCTATTCAGGAAATTTTCCATGTTGTGGGGCAGGAAATGGCAGAGTCCCCGGGGATCAGTGTGGTTATTGGAGCTGTGTTGCAATGTTACAATAATTTCCCTCTTGCATGACATCACCATGGGGATTGCAGAGAAACTGAAGGCTAGGGACTGATCTGACACAGTCACAGTCAAGAAACTGTGTCTGTCCTTCTTCTCTCTGTACCCTTCCTGACTGCTCAGATGTGCCATGGCCTTATTTTTATTACCATTAGGAAAGATTCAGCTGCATTTACAGCAGGGATATTGCAGGAATGAACTCTGTGAAGAAATAATAGTAGAGATTTTAAGCTCCCAAGAGGAGAAGGAAGGACCTTTAATTAGCAAATAATAGGTTTAGCCCATAAACTACTCACAAAGAAAAAAAGTCACTAGGCATCATAAAGGAAAGGGATAAGGAACAAGTCTTTAAATAATTTGCTTATTAAAATAATTATTGTTTTTGTCTGGGACATTGCTTTATTTTGAAATACATTTGGTATTTTAAAAGATATAGGAACAGCTTTGCTTGAAGGCACTCCTCTCAGGGAGTGATGCTTAACACTTGTATGCTGTTGAAGAAAAACCAGAGGTAGGTAACTTGGGGGCAGGGTATTTGGGGAAGTTTTTGCAGCTGGAAAATATCTTAACATTTGAATTCCTAATGGGAAACTTATAAACACACCAGAGCTGAACAAATATTTCAGTGTGAATAATTTATATGACAATGCCCCTCATAATAACAGGCTGCTGCAGTTCTGTGGGATGGCTAGCACTGTTTGACTGACAGAGGAGGAGAGGTGTCACCACCACATGATAACCCTTGCTCTGTCTTGCACCAGCTGGGATCTCACCTTGAACTGAGCCAATCCATCATCCTGCTAAAGAAAAGATAACAGCTGCCTTTTTCTATAAAACAAAAGAGTTTGATTGAAGGATGCTTTTCTCCATTTTCCTCCCTTATAATGTAGCAAGTTTTGCCTCGTAGAAAGTGCAACCTTAGAAGATTTCTCACAAAATCAAAAGCTTGCCCACAGATAGCCTGTTAAATGTGCACCGTGCGTTTGTCAGGGATGCTCTAAGTGGTGCTGAAGCTGACAGAATGCAAGCAGGAGCTGACAGCTTCACTCCAGTTTCCACTGATTAAAGGCTGCAGGGGCCTGGGGGCCCCATCTCGCAGAGAGGACCTCTGCAAATTCACCAGAGCACTTCCAGTCTGCACATTTTGCATCAGCTGGCTCAGAGGATGTCAGGTACTGCACTCAGCAATCAACTTCTTCCTCCAGTTTTGGAGTGAGAACATATAAAGAAAAGAAGTTAAATATGCAAAGGAGGATTACCTTATACTATGCATGTACATTATATTATGTGTGACAAATGACAGTGTAAAATGCAAACATTGCATATGTGTGTACATTTAAGGCCATTGTGGCTCTAAAGCATGGCTTAAATCTCACAGCCTTCTCCCCATTCCCTCACCTATCACACATATTGAGTTCTTGCAGGCTGAACATGATGGCTGCTCACTTTGGGAGCTCTTCCCAAGGCCCTGAAGCCAAGGTGTTCAAGCATAACCAGGGATTCAGCATTATCTAACCAGAACCATTAAAAAAATAAATTATCAGGATCAAAGAGTGCTTGGCACTGTCTGGTAACAAGAGGGAGATCACAGCTCTTGCTCTTTTGAACGTTCTCCTTTATAATTCCCAACTCTTAGCAACTGTGCAGTGCTTGTGTATGCTGTATATAACTTGTAGTTTAGCCTGTGAGGAATGAACATCTAATTAGGGAAATCTTTTCCTCTCTGTTTCTTCACAGGTCAGTTTTTTCACAGTGATGTTTTTCTTATTCCTTCCCTAATGCAAAGAGAATGTCCCAAACAAATATCCCCTCCCAAACTTGGATAATAAAAAAACACTTTAAAAAAAATTTGTTTTACTAAAATAAATAATTTTCTTTGCATTATTTCTTCAAGGACCTTTCTGTTAAGCAAGACAAGACATCTTTCCCTTCTTCCCTAAATTTAAATTTTAGTCTTGCTTTATTGGCACCAAAAGTCAAATCCTTAAAACTGCTGATTAAAAAATTCATGCACTCTTTGGAACACTATGACAAAGTACTTTTTAAAACACTTGAAAATAAATCAGAACTTGTGGTTTAATAATCAGAACTGCAGGCACAAAATAGAGTAAGTCAAGTAACAGACATTTGTTAGCTTTTTTTACATTAATCCATTAATATATTTTTAGAAATGCTAAATATTTAAAGCTCCAGACCGAGAGCTATTCTTAGGGTGATTTCTTCCCTTAAGTTGAGTTCAGGTAATGCTTTTGATCTCCATTTCCATTCACCTAACTGGAAATTAATTTTTCACGAGTGGATATTTGCTGAGAGGAAGACACAGAGGATATGCCTCCAATTAAAAGGAATTAAGAAATTTCTCTTCATCCCTTAGCTTTTTATTATAACTTAGACAAACTGTTGACCAGTGTACCAGTATATCAACATAAGATTTCCATAGTCTGAGTCCCTTTGTATTGATTTTTAAAAGGGAGCTAGAAGGACCTAGGGGCTTTTAAACTTCAGAACTCAAGGAATTTTTTAATTTCCCCTACACTGAGCAATAGGAGCCTTATATCGGGATATTTCAGTGTGTATATATTCAGTTGTATGCATGTGTCTGCATTTTTTTTAATATACATATATACACTTGCTTATTATGCTTATTATTTAAGTATAATACATATGTGTGTATATATGTGTATGTATAAATTACATGCCTTGCATGCAAACATGCATGTATATACATGGATCCTCTTAGTCTACTTTTCTCCCAGTCTTATTTGAGCCTGTCTTTCTTTGTTTTAAATCATTTTTTGGCTTATTTAAGGCTCTGCTGGACCCATCAAATTCTGCCTCAGATGGCATATCAGACTTGCTTTAAATTAAAAAGAATTTTTAAAAATTGCAATAATAGAGAAGACAGATAAAAGATAATACAAAGATAATACAAAGAAATAACAAGAGAATATAGTTTCTATTGCTGGAATAGTTTATTAAAAACAAAAGAAAACAAAACAAAACACAAATAAGAGATATAAATTAAAATCCTCACATTAAAAATTTGTCCACTTCTGAAGGGATGTTCTGATGTTTTGAGAAGGATTTGAACTGCCAAAAAAAAAAAGAAGATAACTGTATGCTTGTAAAGAGACCAGGAAAGAGAGCTTAGGAAAGCAAGTGTGCTCTGCAGAAGTAGTTCAGTTTGCATAATTTATTTTAAATATGGATCCTCTCTGGTGTGTGAGCACTCCCTCCCTCACCTCCCCCACCCCCCTCTTCTCTTTTAAAAATAGGAATTTCTCTGCTGCTTGCATTCCAATATTCCAGTTCAAATAGAGTGCCTGGTGGTAGCTCAGCACCTGTGTACTTGACTACTTACTGCTGAGGAGCCTTGCTTGCTGGTAATCTAGATTTATGGTAAGTCTACCCTTTCCCTTCATCTGCAAGGTCCAGGGACATTCGGGTAGCCAATCTGCCCTTAAATATGTCTCTGAGGAAATGGTGCTAATTAGTATTGGAATTTACAGCCTTTCATTTTATTGACTTGTCCTACTTTCTTCGATAATTAACTAATGAGTAAAGTAATGAGCTATGTTAGTCAGTCATGATGTTCAATTAAACAGCAAATCAATTATTGAAAATAGTTTCGGACAGCTCTGGTGTCGTCACGGGGAGCGTGTGTGCGTGTGTGTGCACATGGGCTTTAAATGTGTGCCCTACATGTGGCAGTGTCTCTCCCTGGGGGCACCTGGCTCCTGGAGCGCTCTCTAATCACACCCAAACCAAACCAGCAGACCCTCTGGCTTGCCTTGCCCACGGTCTGCTCAGCTGTGCTACACAGCACCCTGATAGTCTGAGCTTATCTGTAAGGGGCTCCCAAAGCCTGAGAAAGATGATTACTGTTAATTAGGGAGCACTTTTCCTGATGGGAGATTGGATGTTACAAAACAGGGGTGCCTGTTCACAGGTACTACCCCTCTGCCTCTTTCGTGGCACGTGCAATGTTTCCCACCGGTGAGCAAGGTCACCTGCCCCAGAGCTTGGCATTACAGCAGCAGGGACCAACATACAAATATGTGTCCTCAAAGCCTTGCCTCTCTTCTGGCCACAGCAATGCCCATGAACAACACAGAGGATGGCAGGGAGTTCAGGATTTTTCCCCTTTGAAGGCTTTGCATACCAGCCTGAGCAGCAGTTGTCCATGGGAGGACACTTATAGGACCACCATGTCATGAGTCCCCTGCACCAAACCTGGGAAAGCACTGCAAACACACTCTTGTGTGGCCAGTGGCAGGTCAGGTTACCATTTGCAGGGGCAAAGCCATGGCGATGGGCCTGGTACATTTGTCTGTCTGTCCAGATCGGACAACTTCATTTAGTGTGGGCTGGGCAAAGATTTGTGTTGGCAGGATGAGAAACAGGCATTCATTATCTCCCTAATTTGGTGAGTTCAGTTTTGTCTATGAAATGTAAAGGGCAGTTCTGGCAAAGAAAGATGTAGTTGATACCATAATTCATTAACTTGCTAGCTCTTTAGGTCTAATTATTCTTCCAGTGGAGCCTTTACCCTTCCTGTTTCCTTCAGGTCTTTTGCTTCATCTTCTCTTCCACAGGAGCTGGTAGCACAGTTGCACCTGCTACCCATGGCTCCTCAGGCTTTCACACTCACCTTCCCAGCACCCACCTTAGCTCTGTGTTTGGTGTAAGAGTGCACCACAGCATCCAGCAAGCAAAACTGTCCTGAAACTTCAAAAGTTTGGGAACAACTTTAACTGTCCTGTGCTCTACTCACACAAATAAATATTGACTTGCCCTGTCAAAATACCACTTCATTTTGGACAGCAGTGGCTTTTAGAGAGGACAGTAACATTGCATATATTGCATTAAGCAAAAAAAAGTTAAGGATATTAGATGAAAAATTCGGGTTGAGATTGAAATTTTAACCTAATATAATTCAGATATGCAACCAGAAAGAACATTCTAATACAGCTCTGTTCGAGTAAGAAGGCGGCACAAATTGTGCCAATCCATGCTTGTAGTCCCTCTAGTCATAAAAAAGTATTATTTATTAATAATAATAGCCATCTTAAGATGCTTTTTCCCAAAGACAGTGAGCAGGCAGAAAGCTCCCCCCTGCCTTCCAAATCCAGAAGGTAAAGCAGGCCAGTGAGCAAGCTGTGTAAATAGAGAGAGGAGACTAAATGCATTGGCCTTAGCCATCCAATTGAATCATGATTCATTAGAGAAGCAGCAAGCCAAAAGAAATCAAAGACAGTTCAAAAAAGGCAACATAAAGTTTTCATTTCCAAACAGTTTTAATTCACTGTTTGTCCTCTTTACTGAGAGTATGCAAGGAACACAAACATTCCCATATGATTTAAATTACAATTTACATATGAATTACATTAGAAATATGAGCTACACTAAAGAGATAATTAGTGCTGTCCTGGGTTATGTGAGCACAAACAAAATTAAATAAGAACAATTTCAAAGCCAAGTTTTGCTTTGCCTTTTCAACTAAGCTGGTTTAATCAGTGATAATGACTGAAATAAATCCACTACATATAAAACAATGCAGAACATATCATGCTGTGTGAAATGTCATTACTACATCCCATGCCTTGGTAAATCTCACGGTCAAAAAGGAATGCAAAGTCCCTGGTAGGATGCTACACAAAATTTGGTACTGCTGGGTGCCCAGCACTGGAGGTGATGGTCCCTAGGGCTTGCAAGGCAGCAGGACCCACAGCAGGCCAGCATTTGCTGCACAGCATCACAGAGAAAGTAACTGGGAGGGGAGGGCTGTGAGGGTGTGTGACAGGGATTTTTTTTTAACATGACATATGAATGAGAAAGAGCTGCCACAGAAAAAAAAAAAAAAAAAGGCCAATGTTAGCAGAGAGCAATGAGAGGGAGGGGAGCAGAAGAATCAGGGGGAAGAGGGGGGAGACAAGGGGAGAAGAGGAGAAAGTGAGATGGATAAAAAATACCACACAGAAGCAAGCTACCTGAGAATCAGTGCCTCAGCCCCTAAATAGAGCTATGGTTTATGACTACCTTGCCTAATGAGCTAAACTCTGGTGACCATAAAACTGAAATATAATTATGACATTAAAGATGCCTATATTTGAACTTAATTATTAATTAATTTAATGAGAGAATAGGAGGTTGTAAAATTGCTAATTAAACAGCTCTGTAAAACTGCAGACGGCAGAGGATTTACCAAATGATGAATCCCACAACAGTATTTGGGCTATATCAATATTCTATTAATATACAGTATGCCAGAGGTACTGGCTAGTACGCTACTCACAGTTAAGCCGATGTGACAGGCATACAGAGTGAAAGAAAATGAAGGACATAAAATTCCGGATGACAACAACCTTGAAGACGATCTCTGCCCCCACCTCTGTGGCAATTTCTGAAATCGGTTAAATAAACTCAGAAATGCAGGATAAAAATCAGTCTTGCTGTCGCAAATGTGAATAAATTGGCTCGAAGCGAGGGACCCACCTATGGTCCTTAGGCACCGTGTGCTGCCTCGCTCTCCGCTTGTGAGTGGGAATGGTCAGAGCGAGTCTGGACTGAAGTCCAGCAGAAAGGGAGGGATGCAGCAAGAGTGAGTGTGTGTGTGCTTGCAAGTGAAAGAGGAGCTGAGCAAGAGCGAAAAATAACTGTCCCCGTGTGATTAGTGAAATTAAACTCAAGTGAACCTTCAGGGGCTGAATTCGAACCTACGGGGGACAATTTTAGAGATTCCCACGTTGCACTATCAGCATGTGAGGAATTTTGCTCTAAGATTTGAGTGGCAATGCCATTCGGATGACATTCATTTAAAAATACAGGGGAGGGGTGCGGGGAAATGTTTTCATTTAGCACTGAGCCTAATTCAAAAACCATCAAAAGAAAACTTATTGGGGTATCTCACCCTATATCTCTAAATGTCAGTCATGACTAATTACTGGGATAAAAAAAAACCTCAAATATCCTTTTTTTTGGTAGGAAACAATGAAACACCTCTGGGCACTGTAACAGAAACCATGAATAACGCTAGGTTAACTGTAAGAGGTACATTTTGATATTTGCATGAATCCTTAGAACTGTTGCTTTTTATATCTGCCATATGTCATAGCTTTTCCTTCATGTATTTTGGTTTTTTAATGCCCTGTTGACAGCCACAAGAAGGAATTTAACACACAAAATCAAGAAAATTGTGTGGGAGGAGACTTGCCTTTCACTCTAAGGAAAACAGTATATTCATCACAGTAATATCTCCCACTTCTGGAAAATTAGTGGATGATCTTGAGAGCAAGGGCAAGAGTTGTATTTCCAAGACCTTTGGTAGTTCTAAAGAAGCTACATAAAACTTTCAGTGCCTCACTTTCTGGGGGCCATTTGTTTTGTGTCATTTATCATTCATGTTTCAGAACAGTAACTGGACACTTGTATGTAATTTCCAAGGAAGTGATCTCTAGAAGTCATTGTTTATTAACTGGCTTGGGAAAAGACTTTAGAAGTGTCACTTCTTACTTTTTTTTTTTTTTTTTATTTTTTTTTATTTTATTTTAATGTCCATCTTTATCTATATGAACATGGTAATTTAAAGCAGATATGCTTCACATGATAGTCTTATTACCTTGTCTCAAATACTTACAGTTTTCAGTCTTTTGATGCTCAGAAACTTCACTGGTGGGTTTTGTATGAGGATCTGCAGCTGAAAGAGCTGCTGCTTTAAAAAATTTGATCCCAATTTAGAAAACTACTCTGGCTGGTTTCTATCTTATAATATGTGCAATTAATAAATATGAAAGCTTCTATGCATTTATTATCATTGTATCATGCCCTGCAGTTTTATAGATCCAATTTTTCAAAAAGTGACTTCATCTACCAGAAATAAAACCACACAGACTTCTTCTATCGTATAGTCAGCTATCAAATCTGCCCCTTGACTGGAGGCTTTTGTGAGATCTGGATTGTGTTCTTACTCAGTTTTCAAGCTCAAGAAAGCAGGTAATGAATTAAAAGTTCTGGGTTTACAGTAAAAAGGAAATTCCAGATGGCTCATCATCACTGCATTGCATCAAAGAAATTACCTCTGTATCTCCACCAGAACTACCCATGGTTAACTTTATTACACATAGGTCTCATTCTTTGGTAGAGAAATTCATCCTGCAGCAGAGTGGCTGACTTGAAACAGAAGAGAAAGGCACAAACTCTGGGGATGCCATTACCTCCAAGTTCCCTTGATGCAGACATTGTAGCACTCCCTTTGAGGCAGAAATATTTGAGAAAGAGCAAATACTGGTTAGTTGTTCTCCAGCCAAAGCTGGTTGATGTTTTCTGTGGTACTTGCTGCCTTCCAGTAATGAGGAAACCCTGGCCAGGTATGGACAGTGACCTCCTCATTGCAAGGAGCAGGAAAGGCCCAGCCAATAGCTCTGAACCCAAAAATCATGATCATCTTTGTAAGACTGGTCACTACAGACCCTGGGAGAAAATTATTTTGTCTAATTTCTCTGCTCTGGGTTCTAGGGGCTGGTCACCATCACCTGACAGTGATTTTAGGGCTCAGCAGGGGCAGGGTCTCTCTGGGTACCAGCAGCCATAGTACAATGCTGCTCCCAGCCTTGTGTCACCCATCACCAAGCAGTGGGTCACAGCTTGAAAACCTCTGGGACTGCACATTCCTTAAATGATACAGGTGAAATCCAGCTGTGGCCCACAGCTGACAGGGGTGCCTGTCAAGCTTGATCACCAGGAGAGAGCTCCTGGTTTACAAACCCAAAGCTTTCACTGATCTGATTTAATTCCTGAGGATTTGTTTGTTTTAATCATGACTTAAATCTTCAAGGAGGTTAACTTGGTTTAAGTTTTCTTCTGCTTTTATTTGCATTTGTCCTTTTTGTGCCCTTTAGAAAGCTTTTCCTTTTTCCCTTGGTTGGTAAGCTGTAAAATATGTGACTAACTACATGCTACTGAGTAAGCTGTTAATCGTGTATTTGTGTATTTGCTGCTGATCAGAAAGATTTTTTATGTCTTTGCCCATCCAATTAGCCAGGTTTTCAGTTTAATATAATTTAACTTCATCCTTTTTTCCATTTCAGAATGATAGAACATGGTATGTGGTATTAAGTCCTTTTCATTAGGTGAATACTATTTTTGTTTTGGTATTTGTGTTAGAAAAGATTTATAAACTCCTCACAATCTCTTTACAATTGAAGGGAAAAATAATTTGAAATAACTCTGACTAAGTAAATAAATCAAACTCAACGGCTATGTAGAAGGGAAAAATACATTTCCTTAAACATATATTGTTTTCATTTTATTTCATATCTACTGTATGCATTGTAACTTAAAACCAAGATTTTTTAAGCTTCCAACTGATTTCTAATGCTGTTTGAATTATTCATTGAAAAAAACTAATTGAATACATTGAAATCAAGATGAAAACTTCTATAATTTCTGAAAACAAAATTTCTGCAGTCAAAAATTTTAAACTGAAGTAAAAAATGCTGACTTTATTTTTTATTTCTTTACTAGTGATTTCAAATGATCAGTGATTTTATTTTTTTTTTTAAACCTCAGTGTGAGACTAGCACTGCTTGCAATCATCATGGCATTGCAGAGACAAAAACATGGGGAAAACACATATACAAAAGTAACAAAAAAATAAGTTTCTTACTCAAGCATAAAGACTGCAGATCTGAAAGTTGAAATTTGAAAATAGAGAATTACTGTATTTATCAAAAAGCAAAATAATTTGCATTAGTTCCTGTTACTGTAAACCTTCTTTACATCAAAAGAAATGGCACAGATTGAATCAGATAGGAAATATATGGAGTCATGACTCCATGTCAGGAAAACAGGTCAGTTATTACATTTGGTATGAGATTTGAAAGGTAAAAAGGGGTCTTCCCATGTATGCATATTGGCATAAGTATGTATGGCAAAAGTTTGGAATTAAATTAACAGCTCCATTTCTCCACAAGGTGAATAATCCAGCTGGCCCTGCAAACTAACTAAAAGAGATTAGCAACAGTAAAAAAGTAAAAAAAGCAGTAAAAAGCATTTTAAAAACACAGGGGTCAAGTAGACCTGTGCAGCATTGAGGTGACAGGTACCTCATGATTATAGGATGTTGAGAGAAAGAACTGGTAATTTTTTATTACTTTTCCATAGATCACAAGTTCTTCTGGAAGAAACATAAAGGACAATTTTCCTTTCCTTTCACTTTGCCATCAGATCACACATTTGGATTAATCTCTGTACCCAGCTGTACTTACTGTTTATCTACAGCCTGTGAACTTTCCATACTTCATTTAGATAATTATCAAAAACCCTCCTCCAAATGCAAGTGTTTAGAGGACAGCAAGCAGGTTTCAGCTGCTGAAGCAAACTGTTGTGACCTCTGTGAATATTTTTCTTGAAGGAATTGCACAGACTTCATAATGCCATGAGGAAAATTGAAGTATGGCAACCCTTCATGCCTGGCATGTCCTTGAAAACTCTATTTGGGTACATCTCTTGTGTTGCAAATCACCAACCAGACAAGCATCAAACAGGAATGCGTCTCCCTTTCTGCTCCCAAGCTCCAAATGTGTTAACTTTTCCTGACTCTGTGAGTTTTGATTCAACTCTGGAGGGAAAGGAAGGTAACAAAGCAATCTGACTGATGTTGGCTGCACCCAGGTCTCAAGCTGGGCACTCAGCATCCTTCTACTGCAGTATTGTGCCTTGGTACTGTTTGTCCAACTGAGAGAAGGCATCAGGAGTAAAATCACTATACAATTGTGTTGTGCTGGAAAGCCAAACTTGTTACAACCCCAGCTGGTCACAACCACACTTAAAACTGTACTAAATACAGTTCCCCTCTCCTGGATTTCAGTGGGACTATTCAACAGTTAAAATTATGTGTCTGTGTAAGTGCTAGACTGCATTTATAGGCAAATTTTAGACCTTGGGACCACCTTAATATTTTTTTCCCTTCTGTTTTGTTAAATTAGCTAATTCTTATTTTTTGTAAAATAAACAAAAGCCACAGTCATGCATGAAAAATATGTTAAAAAAACCTAATAAAAAGAAAATGAAGTATAAAAAACAATGTGGAAAGATATAAGATTTAGCTATAGAAAAAAATAAATAATCTAAATACAAAGACACCTTATCTACAAGTAGAAACAGACTGAGACAATATTTTCTTCTGAAAGAAAAATCTAAATATAGATTAAATGACATAATTTAAGTAAACATTTCCCCCCCCCCCAAAAAAAAAAAACAAAACAGCTGTCTGTTTTCATCAGATCCACTTGAAAAATTAAGGATAATGGAAAAGGTTATTAAAGCATCTCAGAAGTGCAGGTGTTGCAGCATTTTAAAAAAGTAATGCTGAAGAACTAGAGGAACGGATCATAATGCCACCATTTTTTCTAAAATGTAGAGATACCTTGAGAGAGGGTAGGAAGGTAAAGGCAAGCATGTCTTCTGTGAAAGACTTCTGATGCCCAAAATATGATTAATCTGTGGCTTCATCTTTGTGCTTGTGAAAGAAATTGTAAGAACTGGGAGATAAGCCAGTCTGGGATGGGGTGGTAAACCCCCAAATTCTTCAGTTCCTAGCATTAGCAGCAGAATAGATGCCTGACACAGTAAATCGTTTTGGAAGGATTAAATAAAAATTTGGTCATTGCATTATGAAAAGGAAGATCCCATCTGGTCTGAGTTTGCTTCTTGTTTGTAAATGCCTTAGTTTGAATGAAGACTAGGGAAAAAAAAAAGAAGAGATATTGCTCATTCTCCCAAACAAATAGAAAATCCATCTGATGATGGTCCTCCACCACAGGTCAGCAGGATGTCATTTATAGACAGCCATGGACATTTCTTCAGGGAGCTCCATGTATATACATGCACTTGGCCAGGCCTAAGCTTTCCTGGAGACATCATCTCCCTGAAAACGTATTTATCTTCCTTTTGATGTATCCTGTCACAGTAACATGTTCTTTCACTGCATCATCAAATTCTATTAGGACACATGAGAGCAGCCACCCAAGGGGGTGACCTCACTCTCGCCCTGCTTTGATCTAGCTCAGTCATTTCTGGTGACTCAGGTGTATCAAACAACTCCCAGGAAATGTCAGAAAAAAAACTGCTGTTCTCATGGGTTGCATGTGCAGTTGAGAATACCAACTGCAGTGAACAACTGGGCAGCACAAGTTCAAGGTACACAAACTATTTAAATAATATGCTGGAAAATACCCCAACCACAAGTTGAAAAGCCTTCTTTTTTCCCATGCTTTCTTCTTAATTTGAAAATGCAACATGCAGTCAAAATGTTAAAGATAATAATGGGTCAATCTAACACCCTTCTTGTAATCAAGGAGGAGGAAAACTTTATGTGTGCACATGATGAACAAATGAAGATACTTTATAGAAATGTTAAAACATTCTCCCAGTCCACCTATGCACCTGTTTACACACATGTTTGTACTCATAAATGAGAGAAAAAATTATTAAAGGAGACAGTAGGTGAGTAGTATCAGTTTCACATTTTAGTCTCTAAGCCACCTTCAGGAGTAGTTTAAGAGCAAAGATTCCGATACTTGCTTACACTGATAACATCACAATGCAAAATAAATTTGAACAATGGTGCAAATTGCATTTAATCTGTACAGCCTGATGCAAGATGAAGAGTAGTATTATTGAGCAAGTGTCATAGACACTCTCCCTCTGAAAATGGTTTAATATATCAGCATTAGGTGCAGTTTAGTTATCCTCTAAACAGAAATGACCTGGTGTTGTACTGGAATGAAAGTTTTTATTAAAGGGCTTGACTTGAATAGAAGGAAAACCATCACATTTTGCTTCCTCATTTTTCCCCACTTATATCAGTTGCTCTAATGAGAGACATTGCCTTTCTCAACATGCCTTCTCTTCTGTCTCTTTACACCAGCATGGCAACAAGAACATTACTACAATAAAATTATGTGCTACATTTCAAAAGTGCAGCAGGAGAGAAAATTTTAAAAATCCTTTTTCCTCCCCCTCTCTCTCCATGCTCCTCAAGCTCTTTTGTACTGACACCTTTTCCTGCCCTGCTTATAGTGAGGTTTATTTCTTCTCCAGCAATGCATTTCAGAGGCGAGTGGATCACGGTTGTGTGTTAAATCATGAACAAAACCAATCTCTCTCCCTCTCCCCCCCTTTCCTGTTGTCTGTCCTTTTTACTTAAACATAGCTTCTAGGTTAATGATTCATTCTTCTAAAAGGCTGCTGTGCCTAGCAGATTATACTGTAAAATCTGCCATTCTGTTTATGTTTAAAATACAAGATTAAAGCAGTGGTCATGCTGAGGGAAATGGTTCTCACACAGAACAAGAAAGGATCAATCCACGTCTGCCGAATCCAGCCTGGTTTAGTGGAGTCTGCTGTTTTGGTGTGCTGCCAGACCCCAAAGAAACGCTGGTGTGCTTTGAAACTTGGTAGCCATTCTTAGACTGGGCACAGCAAGTAGCTAAAAAAAGGCTTATCACACGCTAAAGTACCTCTGAAAGTTACAGCAGCCTAGCTGTCTCTAATTTGCAGGGAAAGCACTTGAGAAATAAATTACTGAGTCTTCATCAAAAACAAAAGGTGAAAAATTTTAGTAAAAAGTAGCCTGTATGGTACCTTTAAAAGTGTGTGGGGCTAGAATTTGCCCCTAGTACTGTAGAATCAATATCCAGGTTATATAGAGTTAAATTATCACTGGCAGTAATGCTCTTTTTTTATTGAGTCATGCATTAGCATAAAGGAAAATAAGACTCCAAGTTACTTTTTTTTTTTTTTTGTTCCTACAGTGTGACTTAACTCACCAGATCAAATAGGTTGATCCATAAAAACTAGTTGGGCATGTAATGCCAGTCAGATATTAGATTGGAGACTTGTATACACTTGAAATTTACAAAAATAGCTCATTTGAAATAATTGCTCTGAAACAGCTATTTGGGCAGAAAAGCTGTAGGGATATTTCTCAACCATTTCAGATTAGTTATTTCAGTAAATTTCTAAGTATAGACAAGCCCTCGTGATGTGTCCTGCCAAATGAAGATTGTTCTATTCAATTAGCTCTCATTAAGGAAGGCAGAGTGGGGTAAAAGTAGATTCTCATTAAATATAAATTTTCATATTTATTAAGCAGAAGTGAGAATACACAAATTCAAATTCTCTACTCATTAAGTGAAACAGGCCTTCTAAAGAAACCATGAGTCTACTCAATGGAGACTTAAAATGTGTCTGGAAAAGGTTGTTTGGTGTTTGAGGGACCTGGGCTGATGGGGACTCTGCCTTTTGGGTGAGAGTCTGAATCATGGTTATGAATCATGACTACAAATTACATTTATTTCAAGGAAAGGCCATTCTAGACACATCTTATTGTTTGTTGGAGATATTTTTCTTTTCCCCCCAAAATTTTTGGCTCTATTTTTAAGCAGGACAGGGAGTAGTTTTAAATAAAAGACAATACTTTGAGGGGCAGGGAGTGAAAACACTGTATGTCAGGTGTCTCCATAAAAGTCAAAGTCATCCATAAAAAGATAACATCTTTCCTAACTGTGGTGTTTAAACAGAAGTGAGTTTAAAAACTGTGGAAGCATGGTTTGAATAGGAAATCTAGACTTTCAGCCACCATGTCTGTGAGCAGAAAATGCTGCTGCTATTCAGTACTCAGAGTGGTGCTTGGTAGTTCTGTGTTGAAGCTGCTTTCCATCCTTGCAGTGCTGGCCATGACCTTCCCCTGTTCTAGAAAACATGTCTTAGAGAAAAAAACCACCTAAATTCTTTCTAAAACTTCACGACTGAAAAGATTGCTACATGCATATGGATTAAAAGCTAGACTGTTTATTATACATATTTAGACCTGAATTGGACATAGATTACTAGCCAGGCCAGACTAAACATTTTTAATTTAACAAACCAGTGCTGGCCATAAAGAGGGGGTGAAATAAATGTTTAATATATCCTATATCATCTTTCCCCAAATGGTTTCTATTTATCATCCAAGTACCTAATCAATGTAACTACATATAAAATCCACAGATTTTATAGTCCAGTAATAAGTACATGCAAATTATGTTGTCATATAAACATACTGGCACAAAAAGATGTATAATACCTATCAGACTAGTTAGCCATTATCTTAATTATGAAAGGATTATCCCTGTAAAGGCAAGGCCATAATATAATAGGAGTTCTGAAATATGAACAATCTCTAGCTATGTTTACCATTAATTCAGACTGCACTTTTATTTCCATTTCCCTTTTTCTACTGTTTATTTTTGTTAATGTTTATGTGTCCCTTTGTAAGCAGCACTATGGTACAGCATCCCATCAAATTCACCATGAAAGCTCCAAAGAGCCATCCTAAGTATATTAATCCTCCATAAAAATAAATAAGCTGTATGAGAGAGAGTATTTCTATAAGGCTTGAGTGTTAGTACTGGCAGCTGGACCATGAGGTGGAGAGAATGTGTGTGCCAACTTTGAGATTCATGCATGAAAAAGCTTTTTGCATTTTTTTTTCTTTCTGAGATGGGTTCTGTTGGTGATTTTTTTCTCTCGCTCAGTAAAAAATTTTCTGTAATAATGGCACTGTCTTTATTCCTCTTTCTGTGGAAGTCAAAAATTCTTTCTGAAGGGTAGGTGAAAGATAGGGGTGTCTGAAAGAGATCAGATCACACCAGAAAGGTGTTTCACAGTTGGGACTTTGCAGATACAATATAGGAAAAATACCAAATATAAGTAAAACTTCATCTTTTCCGAACATTGCATTTGCTATGATGTATTTTCTGAAAGCCGCCCAAGTATAACTATTTATTTTAACTAAAGTAATCAAGATTAATGTCAGCAGTTATGACACACGCTGTTTGCTAAAGAACACATAGAACAATTGCTCAAGGCAAGCTTCATTAAGAAATCAGATAAAATTAGTAAAACTGATTATATTTCAAAACTCAGCAGCGGCAGCAGCTCAAATTGCCATTCAGGAGCCTCCAATTAACACAATTGGTCTTGTTCACAATCAGCTTTGTAATCTCATTAGCCTATTATATTTTAATCATTGGGATAACTGCACAACAAAACTTATTTTATTTTTGCACTGACTGCTGATGGCATAAGTGGACGTGCAACAGACTTTTTCTTTCTCTTTTGCTTTCCTTTCTTTTTTTTCCCCCCATCCAGAGAACAATGAGGACTCCTTAGAGCATTATCCTGGTTACAGATTATTACCATACACTCTGTCAGAGCTAGGGAACGCTGACAGCAGGCATCTAATTTGGCATTAATTGGCAGGGGACTAATTGCATAACTGACATTGCTAGTGAAACTTAGAGAATGTAAGGTAGGGATGGTGCAGAGTACCAGAAGAGAGAGAAAAAGAGAGGGGAGAAAGAGCAAACAAATGCCTGCAGACAGCTCTGCAGACACACACATATAACTCATTTGCCTCCTTGGTGTGCTGCCTTGTTTCGTAAATGTGTTCCAGAGATATTGGCCCTTGTAAAAACACAGAGTCTTTCTGTCCTTTAGGTACTGGCAGTCAGCAAATGCCTACAATACCAGTGTTCCATTGATATTGAGTATTGCCTGCTGCAATGAGATTATGTTCTATTGATGGGAACTGGGGTGTAACATAGCCATCTACAGAAAGCAATAGGTTGCCCTATTTTCAAGCTGAAAATGCTATGTATTTTATGAACTGCCTCTATCTTGCACACCAGGGATGTCTCTGTGGCTAAAGCCATAATAGGATTTTCCTAAATGATACAGAAATACAAATATTCTGACTGAGCACTTTTCTGGGCTCGTCTTATTTACCAGCAAGCTTTGATACAGTATTTTGCTTCCACCTTTAAAAGGACATTTTCAATTTCCCATTTCCCTTATGAGTGCTTCCTGTAAAGGTGTCAATAACCACTAATTGCGTTCTGCTTGGCCAGTCTGCAAATCAAAACAGCAGAGGCAGCAAGCCAATATGCATTCAAATCCCGTTACTTGGCTGCCTCATTCTCAACTGGAAAGATATGAGAAGGCAAACAGTCACACAATTGTATGCTGGGAAATTTGGAGTTGCCCCTGTGATCTCCAAAGGTACCTGTGTGGTTGCTTGTTATTCTCTGATTTTTAGCTTAAGAGGGTTACTGATGGGAGTATTTCAGTGTTGTTTTATCTTCAGTCCAGAAAATGGCATGTCTTAGGTCAGAGAAAATGTAAAAGGAAATAACTCTGCAGTAGGAGCACAATGTATGCAATAACTAAATTAGGAGCTTGCTGCAACAGGCAGGCAGGCCAGTGACACAACATGGAGATTTCACTGTTTTGGTGGCCTAAGCAAGGGATAGGTGGGATTTAGCTGTGCTGAATATCATACAGTGAAACAAGCCATTGATTTGATTATTTTTGCTATTCTTTCATGACTTATATGTCAGCAGAGTGTTGATTTTCTTAAACCAATTTGCCAAAGTGTTAGCTGCCTAATTTCTGCTCGTAATATTCAGCCTGGAGTTTGGTTAAAAGCAGTCCATTGTCAGCATTTGTTTCTGTAGTTCAAACTGCTCTGATTTCAGTGTTATGAAAGTCAATTTCCTTTCCTGGTTTGAGGAATGAACTGCCCACCAAAACAAGTTCCAGAAACACTTTGCACAGGTTTTAATTTTTTTTTTAATTTCACTTAAAATCTTCATCTTAGGCAAAAATTTCCACCAGAGAAATTCATACACAGAGAAAACTCTTGCAGAAAGGCTGTCCAGAGGTGCCAAGAGAGCCAGCTCAGGGTGACTGAAAACACCAAGTGCGTGTGAGGAGGACAATCCATTTCCAAGCCTGTTCTGTTCTCTTGTGCACAGAGGGGAAGGAGAGGTGTCATCTCTTGTGTCTCCCCACCACAGCCCATTCAGAACCACGCTTAACTTGGCTGCCAGGGGCCACAGGTTTTATATTTCTAGTGACTGTAGGGATGACCCTTCCTGATGATGCTGGAGGATTGCTGAGTCACAGGATTTTTGTCTTGTAACCGTGGATCCAAGAGCAGCAATTTGTCCCTCTTCCACAAAGTATATGAGCAGATGCTTGGAAGGATGGTAAATTAGCATTGAGAGAGCTTGGGAGGATGGGAGGTCTTTCCTTTCATCTGCTACCTAGCTTACCTGACTGTGTTTATAACAATCAGAACTTTAGAAAATAATAAAAGATTATTCCGCCATCCTTTTTAGGGGGGAAATACTTTGAAGAGATGATGGATTTTGTCATCATTTTGCCTAAATAACTTCCACTGTTAATTGTTTTTTGTTTAGCAATCAACTTGGCAGCTTCTACTCTATTCTATTAGTTTTCTTTGAAAGACATGCAATACACTTAAGGAGCTGGACAAACTACTGATATGACTCTCATGTTCAAACTAAAAAATGCCAGGAGGGCAGCATAAAAATACCAGCTCAAGCTGATGCTTACCACTAGATGTCCTATGGTAGTACAAATGGCCAAGGTGAGTCAAGGCTGGCACAACATTGTCACTGTGAGATATTCAGTGATGTTTCTTTTTTTGTCACAGCAGACTTAGGAGTTGCTGATGTCTCCTTTCTTCACACTGTTCGTCACCTAGGTCTTTGAATGAAAGCAGGCTCCAAAGGGCACTGATCGCTAGACTGATGTGCCTAAACATAGTGTGATGTGTCTGCTGCCAGGCCTCCTTCCCATTCCCTGAGTGTTCTGCACTGTCACTTCTTTGCATAAATCAGTTGGTGAGGAATTCTACTTTGCTGCAAAGGTTTGCTGGGGTGGGAGCTAAGACCAGCTCATTCTTAGTATCAGGTGGTGCTGTGGTAGGTAGATACTGCAGAGTGTAAAAACTGATGGTGTCTAATGCTATAAGTCATGGTTTCTGACAGCTGCTGGATTACTGGTATATTTTGCTCACCAAGCATATTTTGCATGAGTTGTAAAAGTGATGTTATCAGTGGTAGTAAGTGGACTCCTCATCGCAGAAATGTACAGGCAGCAGCAGAGCACCAGTGCAGCAGAAAGAGATGGGGGCAAAAGTTATTCTGATATTGAGTTGAACAGAGTTGAACTCTGCTTCAGAATCTGTGACTGAGCCTTTTTGACCTGTGAAGGAGAGCTTCTGCTGCTGCCATGCATGCTGACTGAACCCTTATCTCTTCCTTTGCTCTCAAGGCTTAACCCTGCTCACTTCAGCACACTGTGGGGCATGCTGCTTGTCAGTCAGAGCCCGTGAATATTCTCCCCCACTGCACCTGCAAGGTGTATTGGAATAGGTTAGGCAGATACCTCTCACACCCATGAGACAAGCAAGCTACTCCCAGGCAACAGCCTGAAGCATTTGAAGCTGTGGTAGTGCCTCCATACAAACATACACACCTGGCCAGCAGGAAGAGATCTGTGTCTACTTCACAGGAAACACCACTATCATGTGATGGCACCTGTCATTGTGGGTTTGAGAGTCAGTTAAAATGCATTCAGTGCTTAAGGATTTTCTTAAGAAAATATTTGTGGCAATTGTGAAAGACTGGTGTAGCTTCATAAAAGTACCTAAGGACAATCACTTACTATTCTACTGAAAGAAATGGCTTTTTCCTTCACAATTGAGACTGGCATATATTAATTTATTTCTTTGCCCTTTACCAAGGTCATTTACATTTTCTTTGTATCAGGCTCTTCGCAGTGCTAGCCAGCCATTTTAAGCCTGGGAGCACAGCTAGTACATTGCATGGCCGAGCTGGATTTTAAAATACCTACACCTTGGTAGAATCATCAGGTTTCTCCCTCACAGAGAAGCTTCTCTGCTCAAGCTCAGGCTGGTTGGGTACCATGTGCCCTGCAGCCATGTGTGTCATCTCCTCTGCCTGCCTCGTTCTCCCCTTGCTGTTCTTTGTTTCTGCCATTTCCCAGTCTTTTTCACTACTGGTCTGGGCACACAATGACTCTGGAAGACCATAAGCAAAGCAAATTAAAATGATGTGCCTTGAATTTTGCACCAGCGGGCCTCAGTTCAGTTTTAGAAGTTCATTGCTAGTCTTTTTGGTATGATAGTGACTCCCTCAGCAGCTCAGACAGCAGCAGCAGATGGGCCTAAGAGTTATGTTTCTGAGCCTGCCTGCCCCTCCTTGCTCTTCCTGTCTGTCTGAGTGCTCACATTTTGTGCTGTAAAATCACACAGCGTGTATCCCGACACCACCCCCAGCAGCAACAGCAGAAAAGCCCTGGGACTCACAGAAAATGTATCTGTGGGACCAAAAGATATCTCAGGATCCCAGGATCCTGCTTTCTGTGGTCCCAGGTTGCATTCCCTAGTTAAGCACCATCAATATCAATACTTAATGGTATTCTCTAAGCTCAGGCAGTGAAGAAAATAGGGTTGTTATCTATCAAAGCACATTTTAGTTTTTGACAAGTAAAAAGCAGCATGGGGAATGCAGTAAGTCTGAAATGAAAGCCTAAAAGAAAACTCATATAACATCTGGTGTCATTTATCCCCTGTTGGCCTTCCATAGTGTGATATGATGAGCTTGTTCTGATTTAAGATCAGATGATTTGGTTTGAAAGAGGGGAATGGGGGATGCAGGCAGTCTGGCAGCAAATTGGGATACAAAATCTGCTCAAATAATTGGAAACACGACAGATTTTCCTTAACTGATGCCAGTGGCATCTTAGTTTATCCATCTCTCTCAGCTGAATTTGTTAAGTGCATTATCTTATTGGTTTTAAAGTTTTCATCTCACTTATTTGCAGGGGAAAATGTGAGCAAATCAGTCATGATGGATTGCCTAATTTTCTGGGCTGAATAAACCAGTTTTATAAGACTGTTGATTCCTGGGTTATTAGTTAATAGAAACATTTATCAATTTCTTTATAGAGAAGGGGAAAAAAACTTTAACCAATGATTGCATTTTAAAACTTTCATTAATGTTTCCACATAATGCTTAGTGTTGGACATGAATATGGTAATCACAGATTTAAGGTTGGCTTGAAGCAAATTTTTTTCTGTCCTTCCTCTCTTCTCTTTTTTCTGTAGAAATTAGAAAAAAAAAATAGTCAAGCAAAAGGATGTCATTAGATTGGTAATTATGTTGAGTGTTCTTTGATCAAGAAAAGGGGCAGAGGAAGAGAAAGATCATTTCCTAGCTAGCAAATGCAATGCCTGTATCCATTACCAATTTTCTCTACATAAACAGGGCCTGATTCTGTGAATTTGAATCCTTATGACTTATCAATCTCTGTCTTCTTCTTCTTGACTCAAGTGTCAGCTGGATGTTAACCCTCACTTCTGTGTGGCTTGAGCACAACATTAAAGTTGTGCCTAAAGGCATTCCATAAGGCCTTTGAGGTACTTTGAGGTACCTAGATTAATAAGCCTGTTTTTGTGTGGTTCACAATGGAAACTCTAAAATGTTGTCCTGCTGATAGAGATCCAAGAGATATAATCTATGTAGTGACCCTATTATAAAAAAACCAAACAAAATCAAAACCACTTCCTAATGAGAAAAAACTCCCCATTCAGTCTTACTGAAGTGTCATCAATATTTGTTTTTAAATGCAATGTCTGCAAGCAGATGAAGACCCAGTGGGTGATATAGCCCATGTACTGCATTAGATGTGGCACTGTGCACTGCCCCAGTTGATGCTCACAGGGACTAAAAGATGTCCTCTTGCTCTCATCAAGGTGTAGCTTGCCCTTACCCAGCGTGTAGCTGTTCCTGTTACCTGCACATTATAAAACCCTTTGCATAAAGGGCCTTAATATAACTGAGAATCTTTGCACATTGATCAAACCGAAGTATCATTTAAAAAGACATCAAGTTCAGAGCAAGAATACATCATGTGTGGACTGGTGAATAATGAACTCATGTTCTAAATGAGATGCAGGATGTCCATTAAATTTTTTTAACACCTCTATTTCCATTTCCATCTCCTTTTTAACATCTCAGATACCTGTGTTGAGTGGTGCTTCCAGAAGTGCAAAAGACACTTCCTTCAGAATAAGAATGAAGGGAGTTAAAAAACTTTTATGCAAGTAGACTTTGCTGTGAAATGTTATCTTTTGTTAGTTCAAAGGTTTCTGAAGATATAAATTCTTCACAACTGCCCTGAGGTACTGAGAATGTAAATTGAATACTTTACAATTTGTAGACTGTTCCTGCAGTAATGTGTATCTCCTCTGTGAGTGAGTGTTTAGGGATTTTTCAATTACTGTAGTCTGAAAACTCTCTGAGATTCTTTAGGGCAAAAAAAGGCTTCCTTCTCAAAGTTGAGTCACTGATGTTCAAATTAGCTGCCAAAAGCATTCTAATGATCTGTGTTCCAGATTTTGCTAAACAGGAAAAAAAATTGGCCCATTTCACCAGGGGAAAGAAAAAACCACCCCAAGCCTTTCCTCCCCTACCAGAAGTATTCAAAGGTTAGGCATTTTGCCAGGGTCAAGAGTAAGAAGAATTGTTGACAAGAAGTACACCTTGTTTGATAGGTCAAGGTCATTATTAAGGGATTCAAATGAACTTCTTTACATTTCCAGGGCTGTAGCATATGTGTGGCCTCCAGGCTCACCGTGTTGTTTAATAGCTTTTGTGAAGCTGTAAGTTAAACGATAAATTGGCTGAATATGTCTTTAAATCCAGTCCATTCCAAAACTGTATATAGTACCCTTACACTTTTATATACTGTGATCAAATGTACTTTAGAGAGCATGGCAGGAATGGTCAGAAAGACCAGCCTTATGCCATCTGACTATGATTTAGCAGTGTTTACCACAGACTACTCTTGCTACAGTTTATTGCTGCTAAGGTCAATAACTAATACAATTTAACAGCTACTGCATCTCTAACAAATAAAAGATCCCAGCGTATTTCTAAATGCAATGTGCATCAAAAATAGAACAGTTAAAAACACTGGGGGTAGCAGAAGTCTGTAATATTAAGTAACTGATTAGGACATCATGAGGATCTTCTGTGGCAGCCAGCAGAGGTGACCATCCTGATCCCTCTGACTGTCCAGGGCTGAGCTGCTTGCTGGCTTGAGAGCAGGTGAGTCTGAACTAGCACACCAGGCTGCAGCATCTGTGGGATCTTTCCTAAACCCATGCATCAGTCATTTATTTCTGGATGCAGCAACTGTGTAATTAGTCCCCAAATGCACTGCATTTGCCAAGATTTGGATTGCTCAAGTGGTTTCTGCACAGTGATTGGTCATTTGGAGCCACTTCTGACACAGAAAGTGGGGAATGTTTCTGAAATTAGAAGGCAGCAGATTAAAGTGTGATGAGAGGGAGTATTTATTAGAAGCATAGAATCCTTCAGGCTGGAAAAGATCTGTAAGGTCATGGAATCCAACCCTTTACCCAGCACTGCCAATTCCCACCAAACCATGTCCCTCAGCGCCACATCCACACATCTTTTAAATACCACCAGGGTTGCTGATTCAGCCACTTCCCTGGGAAGTCCTTTCCAATGCTTGACAACCCTTTCATTGAAGAAATTTTTCCTAATATCCAATCTAAATATCCCCTGGTTCAATTTGAGGCCATCTCATAGGGCATAAGTGGTAACTGATGGAATTCATTGCCACCAAGTTACATTTGTCAGAACATTCAAGTTCTGAGAGCTGGAAAGGGAGAACTGAGAGAAAAACTCAGTTCCATTTGAAAAGTGTTTTATTCTTGTAGCCTTCAGAATGCACAGCCTTAATCTGACTTTGTTTGAAAACATTTAGTGAATATTCCTGTCTCCTCTCAAGAATTTTTCCTGCTGCTGAGCCTGTTGGTCTCTGGCTTGTATTCTCTGTTCACAAAGCTTGTTTTCATTCAGATTCTACCTATTACAATCCAAAGATTTGCCCTTTCCTATTTCATTACTCCCTATCCACCAGTATTAATTTGTTCCACTGCATGCTTTGCTATTTAGCTTTGACAGACTTTCTAGTCATCCTAGAGACTTTGCAGCCCTTTAAATTATGCAAAATGCATATGATTTTAAAACAAAAAAATACATAGCCTGCCCTTTGCAGTCAGTTTATGAAATGGTGTTATTGTGAATGAGACCCACATCCTTGTAGTGTATAAATTTGGTTCCCAGTCACTGGTGAATTTCTCTTCTCTGCCTCCAGCTCTGCCAGTGGCCCCTTTCTGCACCCCCAGTGGGCTGGTGTGTTTCTGGCCATGCTGAATGTGACACCAACTCTTCTCTGCAGATCTGCCAAGGGTCACAAGTCCTGCAGCGTGCTCTTCATAGGCCATCTGCACTACACCCGGCTTTCAAGAGTGTGATCCACAGGGAGGAGATTTCTCTGCATAGGAATTCTTCATAGGATACAATGAATGTATAATTAAAGAGGATTTTAATGCAAGGGAGTAACAGAAACATAACTTCGGCCATCCTGTCAGAGCTTAGGCACACCAGAAGCTTTACTGTGACTTTGAGGGAAAAGAAGTCACAACTGATAAACCTTCCTTAACTGATAATTTCTTAAACAAACTCCTGTGATCCCCATTGATAATGTGGGAAACAGGGAAATAAGGACACTGACAATTAGGTTATATGCCACAGTTAAACCCCATGAAACCAAGAAATAAAGAGTCAAGAGTGGTTTGGTGAACACACAGCTGCCACAAAAGTATTTTCCACATGGGTTTCTTTGCAACCCAACTTTTTAACATTGGGTCTTTGCCTTTTCTCCAGCACTATTTAGTTGCACAAATTATCCAGGATAAACTGAGTAACTGGGCCAGATTACGCAGTTTGATGTTTTTATTTCTGGGTGAGCAGTTTTTGGGATCTGTTAATGTTTCCCGGCTGGATTACGGAAACGCTGAGTTTCCCCCTTTCCCGAGCAGTTCGGTGTTCTTCCCCACTGGTCCCTCGCCGGCGAGGATGACATAATCTGCCGTCGGGCCTGTTCCCTGGCAACCATCCCATTTCTTGGCTCTTTCCAGCTGAAAGCCAGTCTGAGTCACCCTGCACATTTCCAGTGTATCAAACAGACATAGGCTCGAGTTAATCTTGTTAGCACAATGAGGCAGTTTTCAAACATTGCAGCAAATCAAATCATCCCCAAGGACCGCGAGGGAGGAGAGGGCGGAGGGAGGGTGGGGGAGAGAGAGGCGAGGGCTCACCATCAAAGGTGGAAAAAGCACAGAGGGAGCCTGGCTTCCACCTGGACAGCAGGCTCCTCCACCAAGGCACGGCCAGATCCTGCTCTTCCCTCCCCACCGGTGCCGCATCCATGCCCGCTCAGAGCGGAGGCAGCGATGGACAGCCACGGTGAGAGAGCCCATCCATCTGCGAGGGAAGAAGCAGCTTTGATGGTTCCCCAGTGGATGTAATTGTGCTCATTACTGCCCATTTACATTTCATCACTCGATTATCGCAAATGCCTCATTACTGTTGATAAGGGTTTGCTGTTGAACTACTTGCTAACTATTCATTCCTGAGCTTTGCTGTCATCAGGCAGACCGTGTGAGACAGGAGAGGATTGGGGAGGGCTGGGGGAGAGGGGGGAGCAATGGGAAGACATGAGGAGGGGGAGGAGAGACAGGAGGTGAGAAAGGTCTTCTATCAGATTTGATTAAAGGCTGTGATTTAAATCGATATTTAATAAAGTGGCTGCTGCCACATAACGCGTGCAATTCCCCATGCAGGCAGAATCATGAATCCGAGGGCCTTGCTGCCTGCTACATAACTCAATTGGGTTTTGTGCACTGGTCTGGCACCTGTGTCCCTGAGCACAGCGCCTCCGAGGTAATGGGTTTATGAGCCGATGAACAGAGCTGATAGGTTCTAAATGGATTAACTAGGTGTCTGCAGCCTAGTGATGAATACATCAGGAAAAAAAAAAAAAGAGAGAGAGAGATAGAGAGAGAGAAAGGAAAAAGGAAAAAAAAAACTGTCTGCATAAGCAGAGAGTGATAGAATGTGTTGACAGACGCTGTGGCTGTCACGAACCCCACAGGGTGAAACACTGCTCAGCTCCTGTCAGTCAAGTGCTCTCTGGATAGCAGGTGAAGACAGTAGGCAGCAAGGCTTCACAAGCCTGCAGGTGACAGGTAGCATCACCCTGCTGCTGCTCCAACAACTGCTGCAAAAGGCTGAAATGGAGCATGACTCATCTCACAGCTATGGCCAGTCTGGGATTTCCTCAAAGGCACTGTGTAAGCCGCTTTGGCTGGTGGGCCTGCCTTCCACCACGGCTCAAGCACATGCTCCAGCCAACCTGGGTGTGTGTTTATATCCCTGGGAGTGGGTTATTGTTGTGATCTCACAGGGGTTCCTCAAGCAGGGTCAGATTTCTGCAGAGCTGAGCCCTGCACACAGATACCCACTGTAGGGCTCTTCCTGCCCCTAAGTGCTTTTTAACCACAAGAGCCATGAAAAAAGTATTATTGTATTCCCAGATGGGAGATAGGAACCAACAGATTAAATAATTTGCCCAAGATTCCATAGGAGAACTGGACATTGACACCAAATCTCTTACACTCCAGTCTAATGCCCTAACTGTGGAGTCATCCTTCCTCCTCTGGACAGGGCCATGGAGTCTCACAGTCCATGACTGATCTTCAGAACATGTTGTAAGTGGAAAATAAAATCAGATAGACCTTAATGATGACCTCTATCTACTACCAGTAAACTACCAATAGTACAGCGTTAGGTGGGAGGATTTTGTGGGTTTATGACTTTTCCACCACCCATTGTACTGGCTAAGAAGATACATGTTTTGTAAGTGCCATAATCTGCCACAGCACTGGGGGAAAAAAAAAAAAAAAAAAAGCCATGTTATTATATGCAGACATTACACAGATAAATGGACCAATGTCTGTATCTGCTGTCACAATTGCACAGGAGTTAACCAGACTGGTTTGAAGTAGGCAGCTGTTTTTTTAGAATATGTTGCCTTTTTTCTAAAAATTGAAAACGGAATACTTTTATTTGAAAAATACTTCCACAGCGCTCATGAGATTTATATTTTGGATTTTTATCCCACCATTGTTCTTGCTGTGTGATTCTCCCCAAACAGATTACATTGCATACAATTTTCACCTCTTGCTGAGCTGCTGCAATGAATTATGGAACCCACTGGTTTCCCATGGGAAATGAAGTCAGAAATATCACTACCCCAGATATTTCAGAATTGAAATCTTTAGTTAAAAGACAAAAAAAAAAAGGTAAGAAAGGAACCTTTTGCAAGAAATAGCCAGTTCTTCCCCCCATTTTTTTTGTGAAAAATGGAGTAATTTTTAACTTTAAATATGTTTAACATAGAACAGGGTAGACATAGCAGACAGCTGCTTACTATGTTGTCCTACATAAACCACAATTTAAAACCATTATTTGATCATATTAAGCCATGATTTCAAAAATCTGCTCAGCCAGGTGCACCCAGGAGAGTGAATTCTCTTAGGTATTGCTCTGCGCCCACATTTACTGGTTGCTTTTTAAATTTTTGTCCCAATTTTTAGTAAGTTTATTCCTGAAAGGAAAAAAAAAAAAGTAATGGAATGAGGGGTTTTTTTTCCCTACAAAACAACTTCTACAACAAAATTGTATGCAATTAGAGTGGCTTGAATCATTCAGTGTTATTCAGACCATCTGCATTAACTATATAATGCCATCCCAGCAATAGAAGACTCCATTCAAAGGTATTATTATAAGAAACAGGGGTTTTTTTGCAAGGATACATTTTGGAAAAGGAAAAGAAGGTTATGGACAGGGAGACAAATACATCCATCAGCAAATGATCAGGTAACAATTGGTTCTGTGCAAGATAATGCAAAAAAGCTCGTCAGAATGCTTGTCTGGCTCACTGAATTTGTATGGTTTACCTTCAAAACCACAGGATTTGAAGTAAGCCTTACCTTCAAATTTTAAGGGATTACCTTCTCATTTTAAGTTCACTGTGTGTAATCCAATCAGATCTCAGCCACACAGATATCTGAAGACTCTGGACACAAAAATTCATTCAGAGTTCTGAAGTGTCTGATGTCTGTAACAATTAAAGATATAGTAAATGCCATGATTATACATAATAAGTCTACATTGAATGAACAGCCATTGATAACAAAAGTGCATCTTATTCTGCTTATATATCTAAGAGTTTCTTCCTGTTGGTTAGTTCAGTCTTACAAAATCAGATTAGATTACAGAATTTCCGCCCTAAAATTTAAGAGAAAAAACAGTGAACCAACAGCCGCAAAAAAGAGGGTGACTCACTAAAAGGAAAAAATACTCTAATCTGAAAATATCAGTGTGACAGACATCAAATGCACAATGGATTGACTCATCATGGGGGGATGTGTTGTGATATAGCATGACTATTGATAATTTTTTTTTAATGAAATCTTCAATTCTGGTCAAATTCTGTTTGTTTTGCTCAAAAATTTACTGTCCAATTGCTAATGTACTGCCTCTTACCAATGAACATTCCTGCTTAGTACTTGTCCAATTGAGTTGTGACTTAATTTCAGAGAGAGAGCACTCATTCCAGCCTTATAAATATGAGAGTTGCCAATGCTCCTGCCATCAGTTTCTCCATTGTATATAGGGTTAGAAAAATGTGTGTACTCAGGTCAGTGTACTCAGCACAGAGTAAGAAGGAAGAAAATGAAGCTACTTCTATTTGGGTGATCAGGAAATACCAAAATAAAATGTTATAGGGAAATAAATCATATCTCACTCTAATTCCCTGTGCAATTTGGAAAATGTACAAAACATTTTTTTAATATTTTCATGTCAAAGTGATTCCTTTTATTAAAAAAAATCAATTAAATATTCCTGCCCTGTCCCCTGACCTCTCCCCCACGTCTTCCCTCCAGAATAAAAAGGCTGTTATGGAGGAAGAGTAGTTGCCTCCTGGCATTAAAACATGGACTGTGTGCATCCATCTGTTCAATGGAAATCATAGACCCTTGAGTCACACGAAATGGTGACTCAGAATCAGAGGGAGATGACATTTGGAAGCTCTCTGTCAAGATAGTTCTGACACTTTTGTTGTCATTTGTGATCCTTGATGATTCTTTGTCTTGCCTTCTGAAGGGCCTTAATTTTTGTCCTCTGGAAAACTGAGGTCAGAAATACGTCCTTCCAGGAGGTAGCATGCTGTAGGGATTTGATTTGATCCTTTGATAAAGTTTAGTAAAGGCTCACCTCCTTCTGGTTGCTGCTCTCTGTGGGGAAGGTTTTTGGCCACCCTACAACCACAATCCCTCCAGCTCAGCCCTACAAAGTCCTCTCAGATGCTTTAGACAGCATTCACTTCCTCTTGCTCATCCATTCCTGCAAGAAACATTAATGTCCTGTCCTTTCTTGTCTAACCCCATGACATATTAAGGATACATGTGCATGAGTATATTTGTGTTCTGAGGAGTGATCCATGAGCAGTTTCTTCTGTTGTGAAATTTGGCCCTACTGAGATATGCACAACTGCCTACAAACAGTTTGGGGTGCTGAGCACTCACAGCTCATACCCCCAGAAGAGCTGTCAGGGTGTTCAGCTTGCCTGGTTCTTGGCCATGGGGGCATAACACAGGAAGGATTTAGTCATACTTCACCCAAGAAATATTTTGCAGATGCAGCTCAATGAAGGCATCTGGACCAAGAAAGATAATTAAACCAGGATAGAAACAAAGACAAACTCCTTCCATAACCTAAAGAGAATTTGACCAATTGAGTCCCTTTGTTTGTATCAACTAAACATTCGTGCACAGAAATCCGATGGTTAGGATAAATATTTGGTGCCTACTTGGTAATATTCATGAAATGTATTTGCATGTTTAGATTTTTCCAAATCTGCATACCTAAACTTTAAGCATATGTGCAATCAGCTTCAAGTTTTCCAAACAAAAAAAGACCAAGAAAGGGGGGAAAAAGAGCATCTGCTCCTCAGCTAATCAAACCACCCAGGGAGATTGTCAATAAACAGTGCAAGGACCGGGTCCTCCTGCCGCTCCTTATTTCCTATGTGTCATATTCCATAATGCCAGTTAACTGAAAGCAGATCGTTGAAGATTGCTGGAAAAGGGTTGTTGGTTTTCATTTTGTTTGGTTTGTTTTGTTGTTTTTTTTTGTTTTTTTGTTTTTTTTAATTTAAGAAAGGCCAAAACATTATTGAGTGGGAAGTGCTGGCAAAACTCTGGGGTGAGGAAAAGAAAGTGTGAGAAGTGACTTCCTGACCATCAAAGTGAGAGGAGGGTTAAGAGCTGCTCCAGGTGTGAGAGCAGTGTCCCCTGCCACCACTGGAGAGACCCTGGTGGGGCTGGGGGAGCTGGAAATAAAGGAATGAAGTTAAGAATGAGAATCAGAAGGGTGAGAGTATTTTACTTTTTTTTGCCTTTGTTCCTCTCCTTTCAACTCTATTTAGCTGGCAATAAATAATTAATAAAACAGCTTATTAATTTATTTTGAATGAAAAATGTTACTCTTCACCAAATCAAGCATGTTTTACCCATGAATATTGATAATTGTATTGATAATTTTTGGCAAGCTTTTCCATCTTATTTCCCCCACCCTCCTGAGGCAGAAAAATGAGAGAGAAGTGTGTGACCAGGGCAGGCCACAGAAGGAAGGTCATGATATAAGGTCAGTATATAAGAGGATTTCCTTGACAAGAACAATTATAACATTTTTGGATATCAGGAGGCAGTCTATGACTATATTATGCAGTTTAGAGTAAACAACTGGAACAAACCATCCATAGTGTGTGTTCTGAAGAAAATGCCAGCTCTTCCCAGCATGCTTAAGTATCCCTTAAGAGTTACTGGCCATCTTATTTAATAGGTGCTTGTGCATGTTGAAAAAGAAAAGGTGATTTCTATCTGTGCTGTTAGAGCAACATTTTTAGTGGGCATAGAGCTGATACCTTGAATTGAAAAATATTATCTATATATTATATATAAATTTGCTTAATGCTACATGCTGCTTAGAAATGTATCCTATATGGGATAAAATAGAATAAGAAACACGACAATGTAGGGAAAGGTGAGGAATAAGAGAGACAGCTGCTTTATACGTTACCATTTCATACTCACAACAGCCACTTTTGGGTCTTCGTTTTGTTTTGGTTTTTTTTAATTGCATTTTTTTTTGTCCTTCTTTCTCCCCTGCCTTTATTTTTATTGAAGCTAAGGCTTTCCCATGGTTTTATACAATTCATAACATACAAACCTGCCAGCTTGTATATGCTATGTTTTCCCCTTGACTAGTCAACCTGTGGTAGAGAGGCTGTTACGTTAAAACTGGTCGTGCTGGGAAGCATAAGCAGGATGGAAAGTGGTTGGGGTAGGAGTAATGGGTGTTTTCCCAGTATAACTGTTGCAGGATCTCCCAGTCAGAAGAAACCTTGTGCCAGAAAGGAAATGGTGTCAGAAAGAGCCAAAACCTGCTGACTATGGAGGTGAGGTGTTGCTTTCATTTCTTGTACCCGGGTTATGTGCTGCCAAATCTGTGACAACAGCTCTGTGTGACCATGGCCCAGTGCATGGCAGTACCACTGTGACTCTGTAACCCCTTTTCCATCAGATCAGGATGTGCCTTTCTGTGCTTTTTGACATGCAGGCTGCAATGGGGAGTTTGTGCCCCAACAAGGTATTTTGGTGTAAAACCACCAGGTCACTCTTTCCTTGAGTTGTAATATGCTGTAACACCAAAGAGGTTGCTGTAAGGTTACACACACCCTCACACCAGTTATAAGCCAAGCTTAAAGCAGTAGCTGAGATGTATAGAGAAATTACTTCAGATTTATTTACAGAGACTCATTTGTGTTGAACTAGCAGTTTTCTATTGTGTCAGCAACTCTCTATTGCATTTATTTGTTACTGTGACATTAGGCAAGAGTACAATCCTATTAAACCTGTACATTACATTTCACAGAATTGTAAGCCTTTTTTATTTCGCAGAATGAGAAGAAGCATGAATTCTTACTGCTGAAAATTCCTGATACAGCAGTCAAGACTAAAAGTATTGTCACTCTCAGAGTAGGAGCTTGGTGGGTTTTTTTTAAACCATTGTATTTTTTAATAACTTCATACCTAAAATAAAATGTACTGGGTTTTGCTATCCATTGGGAGGATAAGGAATATACTTAGACTTCTACCAGTGTAGAATCAAGAGGAAAGTTATCACTCTGTTTTTTTCAGCTGGCATCTTGTCTAGCAAGGAATTTCTTCATTTTGGGTTTAGCCTCTGTTTTGCAGTAGACCATTGATGCAAGGCTTTAAAACTGATCTATTAAAAACCCAAGTCTAAAATGGCAATTATTCCTAAAGCCAAGCTACGTAAGACCCTCTGAGCATTTAGATGATGGCCCTGGGATTTCCCTACACGTTCTCAGAGCCAGCTGAGGGGCTCATTCTCACTGATCCTGCAAAAACCCTCAGCAGAGACATTCAGCAGAACGTCTCAGGTAGCAAAATTCACTGTATTGAATCATTTTTTAGGAATGCTTTGGTTTTCTTGAGGTAACATTTTGAACCAACAGTGCAGACTCTGAAAATTGCATGGAAGTGAATGACCACAGAGCACAAACTTGCTCCTTTTCTTTTTGTGAATGCTTTGGGCATGGGAAACAGATAATGATTGGGAAAAGAGTGTTTGGTGAGACAGGCATTTAGTCTAGTCCTCATTTACAGTATAAATGGAGGAAAAATAATCTTTCTGCAAATCCGTTCCAAAAACGGAGAGAATGGGAAACCAGCTTTAAAAGCCTCTTACCACTGTGGTAAGAGTGCATGACATCAGAGCCTATAAATGCAGCTTTTTTTTCTGCTAACACTATTAACTATTTTAATTAATATGATGGACTCACTGGAAATTATAAATAAATGAGAAATTGACTTTCTCTGAAGACAAAAGTCTGTGGTACTGTTTCAGACTCTGGATGGGAATCCAATAAATTCTAGTTCATTTCTTGTTTATGTCATGCCTTGGTGTCACCTTGTACAAATCCTTGTCTCTACATCTGTTCTATCTCCCATAAAAAGGATATAATATCTCCTACCCTTGGAGATGTTTTGTAAGGATGTGTTCATAAGGCACTTCAATATTTTTGTGATCAGAATTTCTGGGGATGAAAAGTCTATTTGCAAACGATTATAAGATCTGATTATAAGTCTGTTCAAATATTTCTTTACTGGCTATTTTATTTGCTATGATACAAAGTTTGTTGAAAATTTCAGTCTGCCAACAATTTCTACACTATTTGTAATACATAGCAGTGCAAAGTTAAGTTATGACAAATTCTGAGCTTTTAAGAAAGGGACTGTTCCAAAGTTCTACTTGTACTTCTCAGTGTGAGATTGTTTACAGCAATATGAATTTACAGTAATTTTAAATATTGACAGTTATTTGTTTTCTGCCATGCACTTGTGTCTAGCAATGTCTGAATATTTACATCTTCATCTCAATTTTGTAGCAAAATAATGTGACAAAGTAGTGTTTAGTATAAAACTGTTGAATCAATTTGGACATAATTTTATTTTTTAATGGGTAAATCATTATTTAACTATAAAATGGAAATGACTGAACATGTGCCCTATTATTAATTGTTATCCTTTTCAAATGTGTAGATAGTATTGAATTTAAATCCCATATGGAATAAATAGTTACATCAACACACATGTTATTTGCAAACTTACATTCTGTGAATCATATGTACTAAACTGGTAATTGTTTGAAAGATTGATATATTGGATTACCTTCAAGACCTTAGCTGGTGAAAAGTTGAAGTTATGAGGAATTCTGCGAGAGTCAAGCAAGATTTATCAAAGTTCAATGCTGAAAAAATAAAATTACACATGTACCTTTTGGTACTTCTTGAGGTAATTAACATTTTTTTTTTATTTGGCCAAATATTTGTAATAAAATGTACTTGTTTTTCTGCTTCTAAGGGAAGATTTTTATCCATCCTGACTCCCTAATGCAATGTAAGAAGATCTGTGATGATATCAAATTCTAGCTCTGGTGAATTTCCTAGGATAAAAGTTCCTCTGGAAGCATGAGTGCAGAAGATACCAGGAAGCAGGGGCTGGGGAGACTGGGGCAGTGGCAGCAGGGATGCCAACAGCTCAGGGAATTCTGTGGCAGCCCAGTGGGACTGAGCTGAGGCACGGCCAAGAAAAGATAAAAATACTTCTCTAAAGCAAAGACACAATTTTGAAACTCTTGAGCAACCCAGTATCACCAAGGCCAGAAGGCAATTTTTTAACTCCTTTGTCCAGGGTGAGTGAAGAAAGAAAAGGCAAGAGTTCCCTGCTAGTATTCCAGAGCTCAGGCTGAGGTTTGAAACTGCTTCCCATGCCAGAGTAATTTCAAAAAATGAGTCATGTGTACAGCATGAGACACCTGAAAATGCCAGCTCAACCAAGACCCTGAGCTTTTGATCTCTGTAGTTTCAGTCACCTCAAGATGGAGAAGAAACTTGGAGCTCGTAAAGTACTCAGAGTTTCTACTGGTGTTTGAAAGGGTAAAATTAATACTTTGTACTGGCTGTATTTCTAATCCATTATATAAATATCAGGGAATCCCCAATTCCTCGTGCAGTAACCCTGTTTTCAAACACAGGAATATCATATCTTGAAGGAGAATATATTTAACAGCAGATACCACAGTAGGTTTAATGTTCTAAAGAATTTTTTTAAAACTTCCTTCTGTCATTGACTTTTTTTTGAGCTAAAGTATATTTTACATTACAGTATTTTACCACAGGTGTTCTGGGTATTAATGCAAGTTACTTTAAATATATGTGTGTTACTTTTATATATGTGTTTGTGTATGAATACACACTATTGTACTATTGATCTCTGTTGGAAATCTGAGGCTATATCACAGAAGTGTATTTTCCCTTCAGAAAAGTACTTTCTTCATCAGCATTGGGGAACATCTGTAGATGGCAGCTCATGAGAAGGAGACACCCTAATATGATCCTTAGTGAAATGGATCTTTAATTTTTTTCCTATGAGTTCCCATCATTAAGCATTTTCATTAGGACATGTAGAGGTCAAGTTCCTTGAATAGTGCTGATAGCAAGTCAGGAATATCTGGTGAAAGTTATATCTAATATAAATGTATTCACATTTACAACATTGAAAAAGAAAATCTCAAGTTTATTACCAAAGTTAGAGACCAGATTCAAAGTCGTGTTTGACTAATCTGTCATCTATCTCTCCTCACTAAGAGTGGTAATTTTTGTTTTAATATTTTGACTCTGAGCTCTTTTTAAGGGGTGTGTGGGCATTTTTGTAAGTATTACAAATTAAATGCTAAACATGATGAATTTTAACAGGAAAAAGTACTTGAAAATCCGTGTATTACTTTTCAAGGAAAATCTTGTATTTGCTAAAAAGTTAAATGTATTACTAAATGCTGATCAATAGAGAAATATAATGCAATATGTAGGGGGCCTGTTGTAAATTGAGATGGCTGTACTTTAAGTCTTTTAACATAATAACTATTGTAACATTGTTTTGAAATGTTTTGCAGAATTTTGTAGCTGAGAGAGAAATAATCCAGAGTTTAGGGAAGACAGAAAACATCTTGTGGTACAGCATTGTAGGAAAGCAAATTAATATATGTGAATGTTACAAAGTTTGGATAACAACTATTTTGTTTCCACTGATTAAAAATGGAATAGAAGACTTTGCTGAGATTTTTATAATAAAAAGTGGCCCTTTTTTTAAATATAAAAACACAGAAAGAAAGAAGAAAGGCTAGCATTAAAAAAGTCTCAGAAACTTCTGATGATTAGTAAGTATTGGTCACCAGTAAGAGATCAGATGTTACTAATTTTTTTTTTTTATATACAACAGAACTCAGGATCCAGCAATAATACTCCAGATGAGAAAGCATTTTGTGGTGACAGCTGGCAAACACCTTCTTTCTTAGTGTCAGTCCCAGTGATACACTTGGAACATATGCAGGAAGATGAAACAAATACTGCATGGACAGCTCAGAAAACTTCCAGCTTGTAATTTATTTTTTAAGATGAATTCAATTTGTTTGCTACATCAAAAAATCACCAGAAAAGAATAGCATGAAAGACAAAAGAACTGGCCAACAATTGCAATTTGGAAACAGTGTAATTCCCCTGTGTGTTTCTCTGAAAATTGTTCCTTTAAGAACAACAGTGTTGTGTCATCAGTCTCTAAGAAATCACTGTTAAGTTTCTGAGACCAATGATTCTAACTGACACAGTTCAAAAGAGAATGAACTATGTCAATAAACAGTGAGGTGTCATCAAAGAGACTGAGAAGACTACAAAGTCTTAAATTATCACCCTAAACTCTTATGATGTAAAGAGCATTTTTTTTTCTTTGCCTTATTAGCATTCTCATTCTTCTTAAAAAGACAGGTGGAAATTTTGTAAATATTGACTTATATTAGAGTTTTCCAGAATTATTCCTGTTCCATAACAACCATGTTGCAGGGAAAGTACATAGTTGATAAGTGTAATAATTTCTGTGCCACAGATAGCACATCTGGCACTCACATGTCACTCACTTGGGCCTGCATGAAGGTGATCAGATAATTTCCCACACTTACCACCTTTGTCCAAGGATATTTCTTTTTAAAGCACTTTGTCATGTCTTGCAAGTTCTGTGTTAGTGGTTGTGAAAATCTAAATGAAATCTCCTTCCTCTATTTATTTTAATCCAAAATACAGACATATATGTGTATATATAAAAAATAAATATTATTAATTATAAAACAGTCTTGGTAGATGTGTTTCAAAGTTTAGAATTCCCAAATAAAACAATATTCCCAACAGCATTTTCCTCATTTAAAATTATTCATATGCATTCCCCAGAGTACTGGGAGAGCAGATAGAAGAAGCTTTTTATATACAGCGTATAATTGACAAAATCAGGTTCCCAGCATACAGATAAAAAGGTGTCCCATTTCTGCTGGATCCACTTTTTGAAAATCTGTGATGTGTTTTTGATTCACTCACTGAAAGTAATGCTCAGAGAAGGGATGGGATAATTTTGGGGAGAGAAGGGACTCGTGTTTCAGGAAAAGTGATTGCTCGGATCCAGAGATCATCTGGGAACCAAGTGAAGACAGTATGTGTGTGGTCTGAGGTCAACTGTCCCCATTGTTCAGTCTAGTCTGTCTCTCAGTAATGAGCTAGTCTTTCTGCAAGCTCTGCCTTTACAATAGAGCTAAGAAGAGAGGGTGCTCATTTTAAACAAGCATCTCACTGATGCTCACATTTGCCCCCACTGAATTTCATGGATGCTACACTACTGCTCCTGAAAATGCTGCCTTCTTTTCCTTACCTGTTCTTGCCTCTGAGAAAAGGCAGGGAACCAAAGGTTCCTGACGTGGTGAGGGAGAAGTCCTTTGCTGTGGAAATGTTGGCAGTCCATATCTGTAAGCTGGAGGGAGGTTTAGGCTGAGCATGTGTGGTGCTGCAGACAGCAGCAGCTGGTTCTGCCTCTGGAACAGCAGCCACTGTACCTGGGGCTGGATCAGGGTGTGTTGCATTCTAACAGGGGTATTATAAACTTCTAATCTTCTGACACTGTGCTTGTTGCTTTGGAGAAAGAGTGAGCTGTAGTAAAGTTATTTAACAGTTTCTGTGAAAAAAATTTGGAACCTCAATGGCTATTTCACTTAAGTAGGTGGGAGATATTTTTCTGGAAAATGTTTCAAGGCTAGAAGTTAATGTTATTTTATAAATGTTTTCCTTCCTTAAGCAGCACTCTGAAGGGGTTAGGTTTGCTCTTGAGCATTACCTCAGACAGTTTTCATAAACACATTTTAGAAGATGGTGCTGGCTTTGTTGGAAAATACTATTTCCCTTTTGTGAAATTTTATTCTAAATTATTATTTGAATATGTGTATTGGAGCTTGTCATACTAAAATCCTTGAACACATAGAAACCTTCCAGAATTAGAGAAGATAGCTCATTTCTGTGTTTAATAGTCCTGACAGACTTTTCTTCTAGATTCACTTCTAATTGTTCCTTTATCCCTTTTATTATTTCTGGCTCCAAAATTTCCTGTAGCAATAAGCTCCATATTTTAATCATATGCCAAATGAGAAAGTATTTATACTTTTTTAACTTTAAACAGGCTGTAGTAATTTCATGTTCTTCAGAATGAGAAATAGTTATAATTGTTACCTATTCATTCTCTCCATGCCATTTGTGGTGTGCTTTACTTTTCTAAGATCACAATTTATTTCTTTCTGAATCAGTAGAGTCCTAATATGTAGTACACTGCTCATCTGTGGCATCATCTCTCTTTTTCTAGGAGACTGAATGCCACAGGAAAGTATTTTAACAAGATGCTTCTATTGTCTTGCTCTGTGCTAAACTTGGAGCTGGGAGTGGAAACACCTCATCTGATTTAAAGGGCTTTGATGCAACCTAAGAGTAAGGATAGTTCTGTGTGTACTTTTCTCTTAGCTTTTAAGTTTTATTGCATTAGTGGAGCAGAATATTTGTGGTGTTCCAAGAAGAGTGCAGGCCTGATTCATACACACCTTTCTGAACAGTGTGGGGGCAGTCACCTTCTGCAATGACAGCAGTTTTCCACCCACCTTCAAGGGAACCCTGATGATGGCCAGTCTGCAAAACTCTAGTGGTGAGTGCACATAGGGAAGTGTGAGTTTATATCAGATAATTTATACCGGATTCTGCTTAGTTTTAAAATGACATCTGAGTAAAAGTGTGTGAAAGGAGGTGGAGATCAGTATCAAAGGACCTTGAAAAGCCCTCCTGGTGCCATATTTCACTATCCAACACTTTGGCTAGAGGTCTGTTTGAGTCAGGCTTCTTGCTGGAGTACTCAGGCTACAGACACACTCTCCTGGTGAGCTGTAGCCTGTGACAATTGGCATTAAACAGTCTGCAAGAGCCAGTGAGAGCTGGAGATGGCAGAAGGCTTCTATAGCAAGAACAACTGCAAAAAAGGGAAGAGATTTCACTACCATCACAGCTTACTTCAGAGCCGAATTCCTGCTTGTTTTAAAGTAAAAAGTGATGTCTTTTTATCACAGTGTAACTCTGAGACAGTAGGTGAAAGTGCTTGGAAGCTAAGAAAGTTGGCTAAGTGCTTGTTCTTATGTGTTCATAGAGATGTTACTCTCCAGGTGTATGCCATTCAGTATCATCATACTAATGTTGATATTATGATTTCTAGGTTCAACTGAGCAAGAATTCACTGTGTTTTCCGCTATGCACTTTCAGTGAAATAGAAATATCAGTTCAAATATTTGGGAGAGTTAGATATTCTTTAATAAATAGATCATTAATAATCATCCATTCAGGTCTTTTTCAGTCATCTGGGGGCAGCAGAAGGAAAGAAGGAAGAAAAGTAGGGAGAAAACTAATAAGGTGAAGGTTGGGCGATAGTTTTCAATTTTCTTGGGCAGAGGAAATGGAGAACTTTAGTAAAATCAGCATTTTCCATCCTAAGGCTTAGGTTTTATTTGTGACAGGCCTTTTGTCTAGATCTACAGCAGTGAAATGGATCTAGTTCACTTGACCATAGTAATTTTTAGGCAGGCAGAAAATGTACTTGCTTGAGAACTCCAACTGGCTAAAGTGGTAAAGGATTATGCTCATGGATTGAGACCAATATCTAAGTTTTTTTCTTAATCTAGAGTTGTGGTTGTTTGTATGTTTACATTGTATTTAATTTCTTCAGCCCACACAGAAGACTAGACAGACAAAAGTAGATCTGCAAGAATGCCACTGTCTACTGAAAAATACTGTAGGTCTGCCCTCTTCTGGGCAGTAGGGTTCCAGAGCCTGCTGTGACAGGTTTTTGGTTTCCCTCATACTATTTTCCAGCTAATTGTGTAAGATTTGTAGGCCTGTGAGCTGAGACAGCTCCTCCTGTCCTCTCCTCCCTGTTATCTCCAACTGTGAGACAGCCCTTCTTGCACCTATTAGAAATTAACAGAAGTCAGGAATTAGGGATATGAGGTCATCAGCTTGCTGGGTAAAGATAAGCTCTGCCCTTGTTCATTGTGAGCTCCCAGGGAACTTGGAGTGCTCCTGAGGCAATGCTTCAGGATATGCTTAACACAAATCCCAGTCTCTCCATGTGTTGGATGTATCCTGCCTAGTCTTGAATGTCATAATACAATGTCTTCTCACAGGTAACATAAATATCTGTGTTAAGCCTGGATCCAAATAAAAGAATCATAAGGAAGAAGAAAATCCAAAGAAGGAAATCTCAATTTTAAGACTTAGCATAAGGAAATAATCTCTCTAATTATGATATGCAGTTTCACCAGGCTCATTCTGCATCCAGAAACCCAAAATGAGCATTTTCTCAGAGCCAGGAAAAGTTAACTCTTTCTGTCTCTTCCATTGTTAAGTGAATATGGAAGCATTTCACTGTCTAGTTACTTTGGGATCTTCTATTCAATCACTTAACACATTCTGATTCTCAGTTGCTACCATTTTAAATCCTCAGTGGTTTTGAAAACATAAAAGTGAACATTTCCTGCTGTATGCCACCAGACACTGCATCCACCTGGACCCAGCCACATTTGCAGGGCTTTGCAGCACATTCAGGGTGCAGCCTGTACTGTGAGATGGCGTGGCTGGGTTTGCTTGGAGGGACATTGTTCAGGGCCTGATTGCTGGATTATCCCAGTCTGTGAGGGATGTTTGCCATTCCACATCATGGTCTGACATCTTGTTATAATCTACCTTACTTCTGCATGCTTTGTGAAGACTTGGCAGTTTTCTTCTCACTTAGACAGTGTGTGTGTGTATCAAACCTCTGGCTGTGGATGAGAGTGCCTGGGATTAAGAACATTCACACCCCTCATTTTCCTTTTGTGCAGCTCAGTTTTCACGGTTGCTTTCCAAAAAAGACAATTTGCATATTTCATCCATTGTTAGTAAACAGATTATAAGGCACTCGTTTGTGTGCTAAATCACAGCAAACTGTGCTTTGTGAATCTGATTCTCATCTCCCCTTCATTCTAACCTGGCTTAACTCCACTGATTTCAGTGGAATTACTGCTGATTTATGTTGTGAAAGTGAGGGGAGAATCCAACAAGCAAATTTCCCTTTTGCACAAGAGCGTGCCAAAAGAAGTCCTAATTTACCACTGTGAATCTCTTCCAATATAGTGCTGGCTTAATTTCTTTTGAATTACTTGGCTGGAATGTTACTGCAGTGAATCAGGCCCAGGATTTGTATAATTATCTTTGTGTGCTTCTTTCTCTTTTTTTTTTTTTTTCTCTATGCATATTACCTCACATGAAGACTGAATTTACTGTCTGCTTTGCAGGTGACTTGCATATGACTCTATAAGGAAATGCATTTTTTGAAATCATAAGATCAGTTCAACAGATAATGGGCTACCGAAAATGGAAATTCCAACACAACAGATCTTTGTTTCTGGTTATGTCATACTGTCTAAATAACCTGTAATTTCTCCCCAGCTTTTTACAGTAGTATCTCAGTGTGTACTATAATTACTGAGCGATTTTGCTGTAACGTGGCTTTGGTAATGATGTGAAAATGCTGCCCTGCCTGTCCTTTTATCTTGAGAAGGATATACACAACACAATATAGCTAAATGCGTGATAACCGCTTATTTACACATAGCTGTATCTAGCAATAACTGCACAAAACTTGGTTTTCAGTAGTCTTTTCTGGTTTTTGTACATTTACATACTTGTAACTACGGTCTGAAAATTAATATATCTGTGCAATGAAGCATAAACTACAATAAAGATGAGTCCATCTTTTTAAAATTCAAGTGAAATACATACCTACAAACTGATAAATACCAAACTAAAATCAATATAAAAAAACTGATAAGAGTAAGTTTGGCAGAAAGGGGAAATTTCTGCTTGTATGAACAAATTATACAATTTAGCTTTGTGCTGTTTGCACTTATTCTAGGCAATTTACAAACTTAATATTGATGAGTAAAATCTTTCACGATCCAGGTTTCTTTAGTAGTGGGTTTTGTACACTTGATGAATCAACAGGGCTTACACTTCTAAATTACTGAAGTACTTTGAAACATTTCTTCTCCACCCCTGTTTGCTGCATACCCTACATGCAGAACATAAGGTTAAAATCAGCTTGATGGCTGTGTTTCTGCAGCTGACTTGGGTGGAAAGCAGACAACCTTGTGTAAAAGATTCTCTCAAATTCTTCTGAGAGAATCCATGTGAAGAGGAGAGGAAAACACTGGCTCAGAAGCAGTAATGGTTTGTGTTTTCATTACCCTACAGTTGTAATCACCTGCATGAGAGGTAAAATTGTGGTGCACACTGCTCTGCTGCTACCCCAGAGTGGCTCTTGAGGCAGTTACCTGGATCCATGATTTAATCTTTCACAAGCAGAAGCTCCTTAGGTCCCTCCTTGCTGTGACAAAGGACTCTCTGAAGCATAAGTTAAAATGAGACCTCATTTACTTGGCCATTACTGCACATACAGTAATGATTAGAAGAAAATCTGGAAGCAGGGAAAGACTAAAAGCACATTCACACACACAAGAAAAGGAAGAGATGAACCTGAATCTTTCACAAATAAACCATCAAGGTATCAGTTCCATGGAATTCCAATGTTAACATTATTACAATGAAAAATAATTAGAGTGATTTGAAAATAGCACTAACAATTCTGCCACACACTGCCTAGTTAGTAATTAATGACAATTACTGCCATTTCTTAGTCAAGCTCCACATAACAGAGCTGTTGAAAAATAATTTTCCTGTAGCCTACTGTAAAAACAGTAAGAACAACTATTCTAAGTCCCCCAAACACAAGAGATGACAATATGAGCATCTTTAATTTAAGTTTTGAATCTATAATTTCATATGCTAAATAGGGAGAATAAAGATATATTTGAAATGTAAAATGCTTTTAAGCATTTCCTAATTTAGCATGTCAGCACGTCAACAGTATTTTAAATACTGCATTGCAATTTCAAAGAAGTAGTAATGTGGTTTGTTGAGTTACACCCATCTTTGTACATTAATATTTTCTCTCTCATGTATTCATAAACACATCTGAATTTAAACATGAAACTGTGCTTGTGCAGAAATGTGGATGGATGGACAGATGGATGAATATCTGCCTCCCTTAGTGACTTGTATAAATAGTGTGTTTGCAAAAGAAGTGGAGGAACACAGTTAAAGAGTCAATTGTTCCTAAAGAAAATAAACATTTCCTGGAAGGCTTACAGTACCAGTTGCCACATAACTGTATGTGTCCAATATCTGAAAAGTAATAACCATAATTTAAAAAAAAATCAGAGAAGTAATATCTTAGTAGCAATTGGAAAAGTCTGCCTGTCTTTTGCTTCATTCCTGGAAGGTGCAAGCCAATACTGTTCAATTTCCCTCTGTTTCAGGACAGCATCTGCCACATTACAGGACTGGACCATCAGTGCATACAGAGGATAAGCAAGATGCAGGCCAAGAGAAATGAAATTGGTCTAATGCCAGTCTTGCAATGATTGAAAGGAATGAGCTACAGTGGAAATACAAAAAAAAATCTTGGAGGTGACAAGGGAAAACATGGAAAGCTGGAAGGCGAACTTTTTACTCCCTCTTTACTATCAGACCTGATGGTATAGGTACAGAGCAGGCTGTTTGTTTAACATAGTCACTTTCTGCTTGATGTATTTACTAGCAGGAATATCAAATAACTAAGGTGTTCAATGTACCCTTTTTGCTCCCTCTGTTCCAAGACTGGTCATAATCAATCGGGCCATTAAATGCAAGAATTCTTCTCACAGTATCTAAGCCTTTACAGAGTATTTCACAGAGAAGAACAAAACATGTAACAGTGACTATGAAACAAACAACACACGGAGCAGTAAATAGTCAATGGCACAGCAGGACAATCATACCACCAACCTCAGTCACCTGCTAAGTTAGCTTGTGAGGAGTCCCAGGCTCCTCATGTAGTCAGTGAGGAGGGAGAGCTCTTCTGTGAGGAAATTCAGAGAAGCAAAGAAAGTATTTTTATCTGCTCCATTGCTTGTGCTAGATAATTTGATGTGGGCATTATGAATGCTTACTATAAAGTAGTAATTGGAAAACAACAGCTGCAATGACTGGAACAGGCATCACAACCCCACATCCAATTGTTTCCTTTCTAAATTGCAGGAGAAATACATTCAAACTCAGAGTTGTCCAAGCTAGAGGAAAAACCTCTGCAAAGAGCCTCCTTGTCAATACTGTGGTGGATTCAAAAATCCTGGGCAAGCACAAGGAATGCTCAAAATGTTTGTGACCATTGTTCTATGCTGAGGAGATGTCCACAGGAAGCAATGATGTTATAGCCAGAGCTTTGTGACAGCTCAAAGAGCCCAGATTCTGTACTACAAAGCAAAAATATCTTTGCAGTTTGGGTCGTTAGTTTATGTTAAATTGAAACAGAAGGAGCCAAGTCTATGTTGGAGCAGAAAGAGTGATGTTCTGTTGTGTCTGTTAGTCCTGTCTGGCAGTAACCTTCTGATATGGTGCAAGGGAAAGGAAGGAATAATGTCCCTGGATTTGAGAAGTAAGAAGGGAAAGACTGTAGGAGTACAGGTGCTGCTCATAAAATGTGACTGAGTGAATTTTCACCAGCACTCATGCTTGGAATGTCAGCTAGGAGAGAATATCTAAAATAACTGGATAAACTGCAGATGGTGTTTTAAGAAGAGTCTTGTTTGAGAATACAGTAGAAATAGAAATTATGCAAAGAATCAGTTCTCATTATTGGTAACTAATACTGATAATAATCTAGTGTGAACCTATGTGAGTGCCTATTTCTGCCAACCCTGCTTCCCATCCAGGCTACAATACTGGCCTGTGCTTTAACGGCACAATCTGGCCCAAGATTGGCATTGGTTCAAAACAGCCAACTCAGAAATGAAATACGTGGAAAGGGAAAAAGCAAAACAAAACTCCATGTGAAAGGAAAAAGATCCAAACAACTGATGGTCTTTCTGATCCCTGAATGGATGCCAGTTGTCCTGAGGCTGTGAAATGGCCAACAGATAATTCCAAACTTTGAAAGGCATCCATATTACCACTCAGTCAGGAAAGGGAAAAAGAAACAGCGTATTAAAAAAACAAAAGAGGAGGGTTAAAAAAAAAAATACCCAGCTCTCTGTCAACAACCTTTATAAAAATGTCTCTTAAAAAAAATGGATCTCAGGATGTATTTCCATTCAGTGTGCCAAAGCCACATTTACCCACCAGGTCTGTTCCCTGCTCAAGCCAAGTTTACCATCTCACAGCAATGCTCATGACTCCAGAAGCCAACAGGGATGACTAATGAAATTGCACTTCCACGAACTATGGCAACAAGCATGTGGGGCACACGGCACAGGGGAATAAACATGAAATTCATACATGGCCACCTCGAGTTTTCTTGCTTGTGGGGGAAAGAGGCCCAAATCATCCACATGCACAGAGGGAGCAAGCAAGCTTTCCAGATCAACTGGCTCCTTCATGACAAGAGCAGGACACGAGCCAGACATGTCACTCTCACTTTCTGCCTCTTTTATCTCTCGCCACAACTAGGGACTGCAGAGAGGAGATTGTTCTGGCTGGAAGCGAAGGGACACAGGTGGTACCAGCAGCTGCAAGCTCTTTAGCTCTCGTTGGCTCCACTTATTAGAACATGCATTGTATGTTTAATACGTCGCCTCCCGTGGTGTGGGAGCAAGAGCTGGAGGCTGGGGGTGCTGCACCATGGTCTCTCCTATTGCTGGGGAGGGAAGGCAAGGTGGAGGCTGCTCCTACTTAGAGATAATTAGAAGCTAGGGCTCCTGAAGAGAATTTGGTAACTCCACAAGAAAACCAGCTGTCCTTGATTACAGTGATATATTAGTCACTCTATGGTTGCTGTGCCAGTCAGCATTTTGCATACAGCAAATAAATGCAGAGATATTTTCTAGGCAGAAATATGTGGGGACAAGGTTCTATGCATGGCTTACCTCTGAGATGGGCTGATTTGTTTGTTTATTTGTTTTTATATTGCTAGCTATAAAGAACAAAGGATTTGGGGAGGTCTGAGCCAAGTTTCTTCCTTTTATTTACCTTTTAAATCTAAGGATCACCATATTTTTAGTCTTGCCAAACTCCCTCTGTGTGTGATAATACTGTTCACCTATAACATACATGGGGGAGGTTCTACCATGAACAGCATGATTTGAATCAATTCAAATTATCACATGCTCTGATAACTTAGTAAAATTTTATGAACCACTATTGACACCCATGGGAAACTATTTTCCACGCTGCTTATTTCCAGAAATATTACCTGAAAAGTATTGTTTACTCCCTGTAATTTTAATTTTAAAAGCTAGTTGGTCATGATGTATTAATTTTATTTGAGGTTTTAAAATAATAATCTGAGTCTAGCGCTCTTGAGTTTGAAAGTTACTGGAACGTATTTTCAGAGAAAATAATAAAATGTGTGGAAGCAAATGGGTGAAAGGGGAGAAAAATGCAGCACAGGGTTTTCAATGTAGATTGTTACCACAATCAACTGATACTCCTTGGTGAGATTTTCTTTGACAAATGAATTGCAGAAGATTTGTCGACTTGTGTTTCAAAGGGGTGGAAAATTACCAAGGCATAAAGGAAGGATTTGGTCAAGAGTTTTGAGGTGGAGCAGAACAGGTGTAAGGGCATATGACAGTATTTTGTGCTGGAAGAGTAGGTATTGCAGTTACAGGTTCCTGCAGGCTCAGTCTTATGACAGGTTTTACTTAATACTTGCATGATTGACCATGTCATATAAAGCAAGAGAGTATTAATTACATTTGTTGAGGTTTTCCTAACCTTGGCTGCAGAGATATATAGCATACATACCAGAAAGGCAGCATGGTTAGGATCGATGGAGGGAGAATATTACACAAGATGTGAGCATGAACTGCTTGGTCACTTATCCATGAAGCAACAACAATTTTGCTTTTTGTTAGAGATTCTTACCTGGAAATAACAGAAGGGAAAGAATTGGGTGTACAATCAGTCAAGCACATCCATGGCTGAGACCCATGATCCCATGGAAGAGGCAAATGCAAGCCCAGGATGTATTGACAATGAATAAAATCCAGAGTTCTCAGTAGAAAATCCATACCTGTGTCAAATAGCTGAAAGTGATTCTGATCTACAGGAACACTTTAAGTTTTGCTGACAAGATGAAATAGCACCTAAGTTTCTGAAATGCTTGAAAACTGGTATTCAAGTGCATGTCAAAATAATCACAATCAATTTGTTTGGCTCATTCTCCAGATTGCCAGATTGTACTCAACTTTTATTGTTCCGTTAAGCCTAAATATAATCTTAAGCGCTTCTTTACCTGTGTTGCAGAACAACTTATGATTTTTCCTCAAACTTCTGTCCCACTCCCTCCCCAAGCTCTTAGTGTGTCTAAATGGCTGCAATGGGAAGCAGCACAATTTTAAGGAGGAAAGACAGAGGACAAAAAGAAACTGGTATTTGCCATCAAGTGAAAATAACTTACCCAAATGCAAACTCTTGATGGGGACTGGGAGCCTTTTTGCAGTGCCACAATACTTACCTACCACGTAAACAAGGCAACACATATCTCTTGAGCTGCTTTAGTCTCCCCACACCTTCCACTCCCAATAAACTGTATAATCCTGAAGCAATTTCAGTTTATTTTTGAATGCAATGTGCAACTGTGTAATTCACTGTGGCATAGTTAACAGTCCTGGCATATAATGTATGTCTTTCTCCAGGAGATGTTGAGGAAACAGTATTTGAAAACTTACAGTTTACCCTAAGCAGCCACCATTGGGATCTACCCCAATATCAGTGTACTTTTATTACATTGTGATATCCTCAGCAAAGTATTTTTCCAGTTCTCTAAATTTTGAAGTATCTCTGTTAGCCCTCCACCAGCATGGAACTACAATGGAAAAAAAGGAAGTACTTTAACTTCTTACCCAATGTCAGTGGATCATAGAGTCTCTAGAACCAAGATTTTCATGTGCAGATTAACATTTCCTGAGACATTAAGTCAAGTAATTATGAACACAGCTTGATTACTACATGCAATCAAAGCCAGGCTTGCTGTTTTGGACCAGTTTTTTCCAGCCTGAGTAAGCACTGCTATTACTAACTCTTGCTTTTCCTGGTTTTCATCCTGTTTACAGACTGGAAAAACAGAAATGTCATAAGTAACTGAGGGAAAACTAGGCTAAGTAGAAACTTGTCATGGATTTGGCCTCATTTCACTCACACCCTTTCCCAATACTGCAAATAGACTCCTGAGAGCAAGCATCAATGCCATGCAAATCTAATTGGAAAAGTAATAAACAGAAACCTACTTGGATGCTTTTCTTGCTGCCTATAACCCAGGCAGCCACCTAGAAATTTAATACATTTCACTGAGTCTGTTGACATGCTGACAAATATGAAATTAGGAAAAAATAAAAGTAAAATCATGTACTTTCTGATGCCCCTGACATTTGTATTTCCTGTCATATACTGTAGTCAGTAGAGAACATTAACTTGTATCTGTCTGCATTTCCTTGTGTCCTACTCCTGTGCTATTTTATTCCTATGAAAGATAAAAAATTAACAGTCTGTAGATCAAGTAATTATAATCATGAGGCCACAGGTTGATAGGGCCTATGGAGAAATATCTACCTTTAAAAATGTAAGTATAATTACTACATTATGTCTTGGAATAAATGGGAGAGAGGGGGAGCTGTGGACTTCTGTCATGGCTATTGAATCAAAACGAGGAGGGAAGGAAACATCACTGGCTAGGGCAGAGATAGGGCAGAGATTAGGCAAAAAAGGAATGTTTAAAATAACTGTGGGGCAGATCCTTGACGATTTCACTCATTACCTCCTTTAATACCCCTGCTAGCATTTCTGTTTTGTAGAGCTCTGTAAGGTGCACCAGGCTAAGTGATTTTGCATCTCCAAGACACATTATCTGTGCTGCTCATGTAATAGTGCAGCAGTTTGCTCACAAATACAAATAAGTATGCACTGGGAGGAAAGCTTGTTTCTCCCACCCCTTACTCCACAGCTGCCTGCAACCACTCCAGGTTTCAGAAACAGGCTTGCATTTGATCCTGAGAAGTCCAGTCTGTAAATATAAGATCATTGATTTTCTTTCCCCTGTGGACATAGTCATCCATCCTAACTTTCCTACTCTTCTGTTTTCTCCAGGAAAGCATTGAGGAAATTTTAGGTGGTCTTTTGGGGAATCAACACTTGCTTTGTTCTCCTCCTGGGGGGTGACTTCCCTGAATGTGACTTGATCCCAAGAGGTGACTGTGCAAATTGAGCAAGTAAAATGCATATAGAGGTTTCCTCTCCATAGATGAAGCTGCAGTTAGGAACTTGCTAAAAGGAAGCTGACTGATCTCTTGCCGTATTTTCAGGCTTTAAATGAACCCTTTGGAAACCTGAACCTTGGCAAAGATATCCTGACTTGAAAATGACTCCTCTGACCTCTGCTGCCTTGGATGCCAGCTTGGAAGCAAGGAAGCGAGGAAGATCAAGCAGGGTGGGAAGAAGGGAGTCAGTGAGCAAATGAAGAAAAGGGCAAACCTGAAGCAAAATCCACAGAAAAGAGTACAACTCCCTACATGATGGCAGGAAGATGGTTAACCCACAGGTTATATGTATAAAACCACCATGATTTGGGAAATGCAGTGGTGCTAGCTGCTGGAAGCAGGGAAAATAATTTGCATGATGTCATGCTAGAAATACTTTCTGCTGCTCTTAATTTCATTACTTCTCTTCCCTTTTTTCTAACTTGCTGGGCAACTTTAAACAAGGCTTGTAACATGCCAAGGCCTCTGTTTACTCATTAGTGAAGTGTGTACAGTAATATTACCTACCTCAAAGGTTAAATGATTGAAGCTTAATTAATGCTTTCTTCTATAATATTTGTTTAAAGAAAATACACTACTGCAACACTCCTACTGTATTATTACCGTTTTTAAATTTTATTATGCCTTCCCAACCTTTGTTGTCATCATGATGTCTTAATATTTATTTCACAAAAGTAATTGAGAACTCTTTCAAAATGGGGGGAAGGGAAAGTCATGTAATAATATGGAGGCAATAGCATTATATTAGAAACACTTACCTGTGGTGAATTCTAGCCATACATGGAGCCTTTCAGTGTGGGGCTTCTGTGGGATGTGAGCAGTACATAGTTCCTAGGGATAAGGGATTTGTCTCACTGTGCTGCTGGTTTGTGCAAATACAAAGTCACAGAGTGAGTCATAAACTAAAATCTCAGCTTTGTCTTTGACGTAGATGCTCCAAATAAAGTCTGCCTTTTGATACTCATAAAAATTCCCAGTCAATATTTTGAGACATGAATTCATTTTTTTACTCCATTACATGGGATAGAGAGAAGACCAATCCATACCTCTGTGAAATACATGAAGGGAAAAACAAAGGGTGTAGTAAACAGCTGGATTTACTTTGTAGCTGGATGAAATTTTGGGCCAGTGAGAGTCTAAGGGACAAATCCTGCGCATTTATTTTAAAATCTGGAAAAGGGTTTTTGCCCACATTATCATTTCCTTTCCTGATGGGACTGGAGACCTGCCAGGGCTGGATCAGCTAAATCTGGGCTTGACCAAGCGTTTCATTGCCAGAAGCCCTTCCTGGCAGCACTGCTCCCCTTTGCTCCTGCCCTTAGGTGAAAATGCCCTTTGGCAGGAATGGAACCACAGCCTGAGTGTGGTGAGTGCTGGTGGATACCAGGGAGCTGCCTCCTGTAACTCTGTGTGTGGAGAAAAGTGTTCAAAATCTCACTCTTTGCTTCACACCTGTGTCTGAGCATAGTTCTGTGTCCTGTTTGGCACTTGCAGGACAGCAGACTAAGTTAATGAAAAGTTTGCAATCAGAAGGATGCATCAAAAAAAGAGAAAGTGAAATGGGCTAGTGAAATCCTTCTAGCTCTGTTTGGATTAATAAAATTAAATAATTGCTTGAAATCAAGTGTGAAGGAATATTGTTATTCTATTATCAGTATTAACATTTATGAATTCTAGAAGGTAACTCCATCTTAGAAATTAGATATCTTGAATTAGAAGATTTTTCTATTTAATTTCAGGGTAAGTTTAAAAGAAATTAGGCCTTCAAATTTTGGACAGCATTCTATCACCAGCAAGAGTAAGAGAAATTAAATAGGAATCTCCTTTTCCGGACCTTTGACTTCTGGAATGTTTTTGAAAACTCTTCCTGGCTACTGATGATGTAAGAGTGAAAATTAGAGTATGATTTTTTTAATCCTCAATTGAGTTTGCATTGCACCTTCCTTTAGATTGTGAACTCTGCAAACTTCACACTAGAGTAACTGAGAGGGAATAAACAGGAAACCCCACAGTGCCATTTTTCCCATGATCAGAATGTAGGTTAACTTCAAGATTTCCAGGAACTAGAACTACGTTGCTGCCGTTTCTCTCTTTATAGATCATAGCAATAACCCCCCCTTCCATTTCCACAGATAGCCTAACTATTCCACTTTTTGGTGGTTCTTTCATGATTAAGACACTGATCTGAGATATGGGAGATCTGTGTCAAATTTCTAGCCCTGCAATAGATTCCTCTGTGACCTGGGGGAAAGCAATTAGTACTGCTGTGATTTCACTCCCTGACTGTAAAACAAAGATGGTATTGACTTTGCTTGTCTACAGGAGTACATTGCCAAGCATGAGCAATGTAAAATTTTGGAAAGAAAATAATTCTCTTTTTCTTCCAACCCTTTAGTGTTAGTACAAGTGTTGGAGAATCCAGTGGGTGAGGAAAAAAAAGAAGTTGTGGGCATTTAACCTGTATCAGATCACTAAATTGGTGGAGACTGTACTGAGGAGATAGTGCTGGGGACTTGGGGTGAAGCAAGAAAGCTTCAGCTGAGCATCTTTACTGAGACAAAGCTAAATGGAATTGTACCCCATCTTCTAGTTGCACATGAGCCCCACCAGCACAGTTGCTGTTTACAGCACCGCAGCTAGACAGCCAAATTGCTATTGGACTCAAATTGTGATAGACTCTAGAAATGAAAGCATTTGTTAAATGACTATTGTCCTGAACAGCTACTTTAGAATTGGATATGTTGATCAAAGAAAATATCTCTGTTTTCCACTTGGGACAGTGATTACAGGCAAATGAAGTAATTTGTTGACAGCTGAAACTGTGTCAACACTAAGAACTGAATTCAGTTCCCTGCGATCCTGCTTAGTGTTTTTCTCGGGGGGCACTCTTTCCTCCCCACCAGCTTGAAGATTGTGCACATAAATTAAATGGATTCAAACTGTACCTTTAGTGGAATTAGTAAGTGTTTCTGCCAGGAAAATATTAATCTTCAGGGAAAAAGTTTTGGACAGGGCCTCATAGTATAGCACAAATCAACAGTGCTCCAAGTATATGAGGTTATAAGTCAGATGGAATAAATATTTTCTGCCCCAGAAAACAGAGTCATTCCCATTCTGCAGGACAACACTACAGCTCCTAAAAAGAGGATAATAACCAGAAAAGGAATTTTATGGGTTAAGCAGTCAACAGCATCCCCCACCCAAGGGCTCTGCACTTCAAACCAGGTGCCTCTGCCCCTAACCCTTCATCTACCAGTCCCTCTTGTTGCCCTCCTTGAGGAAGCCCCAGGGTTTTAACAGCAAAAGAGACATCACAACTTCCCGTGGGCTCCCCTTGGTGCCTGCAGCTCCGTGTTGGTTCAGGCAGTAATTGTGTGATCATGCTGGGCTGGCAAGACCTGCCCTTCTCTCACCTGAATGTGGCAGGTGCAGAGTCCTGCTGGGCCAAGCAGCTGGAAATCTGAGGAGCTGAACCAGGCACCCCATCTCAGACAGGCACACAAAGTGTGTGGCTCTGCCCTTCACCATTGGCAACTGAAGAAATTGCTCTGTCAGCTGATTCCTGGCATAATTACAGAGCCAGGGCACGGCACCTTCTCCTCCAGTGGAACTCTACAACCTACCTGCAGCATCAGTATCTGTGTATGGTTGAGTACTCTCTGCTGGGGCAATCATCTTGCTTTAATTTAGGACACTAATGATATCATAAGATAGTTTGATGACAGTGTAATTCTTTCAATATTTGTTGTTACTGGATATAACAGCTGGTTTTGATGCTATAAAACACATCATTTCATGTCCTCCCAGGGAGTGGTAAGGGGAAGAAAGAGGGTGGTAACAGGGACACAGGCAGAGGAGGAGGGAGAGAAGGAAAGGGAAGTCACTCAGTGCTTGCCTGATCTGCTATTTGGAGTGAATGATAATTTTTTAGTACAGCAAAGCTGGCAGCAGTGCTTTTGCCATCATGGTTTTTTCCGTGCTTCTCTGCTTATCTCTCAGCATGACCACTGAAATCTGTGAGATCACACTACGAGCCATGGTATCCTGTCAGGTTTGAAATTATTTCCGACAGGCTACAAAAACAATTGGGCCCTCACTTTGGCTGCTTTTACACTAGTTGAAGTCTAATTTATAAGATAGATCATTCGCTCCACTGGTTCTGTCCTTGATACTTTTCAAGCTATGGCTGGTGTTGGTGACTTTTGTTTTGTGATTCGTGCATCTTCTGTGGTTTTTTTTATTTGCTTTGTTTTTTGGGTGGTTTCTTTTTGCTTTTCCAGCTCATATCCCTATTTCATAGTCACAACTTCTTTATCCAAATGCATTATTTCCCTTCAAGTAGCTACTTCACTGTTCATATCAGCTGTGACCTTCACAATACATCATGGCCTGCCTGAGCTGAGATTTATTTAATACTCTCTAGAAAGCTCTCCAGTTAGATTTTAACAGTATTTGTTCTACCTTTGTCTATGAAATAGGAGAAAGCTTATTTTCCCTTTAGACCATAGGGCAATGCACAATTACTGCTAGGGACTGCTAAAGAATTAAATAATAATCATTTAAAGATACAGTTTTGCTGAGCTCCATTGGACCTGTCTAGTTATAAGCCCACTCTTTGTTATGTAAAATTAGGTATTAAATTGAAATCATACTTTATTTATAGAGAAATACACAGTGAGACTGAGCTTAAATCAACTAACTGGGCTACTCTGTTCCCACCAAAATGCCTTTGAAAATATCACCTCTGTGGGATTGACTGTACGAATTAGATATTCCTTTTGATCCTTTTGTCTCTTGCATAGAACACTGAAATAAAATTTCAGTAAAATATGAAAAGTTAAAACTTGCACCTCATCTATGCTCCACTGTGAATTGAAACCAGGTTATATTTTTATGACTACTGAAATATACCTATATCTTAAAATTATTTTTTGCAATATTGTTTTCCTGGTGATATTATGAATATTTAGCATGTGAGATAGCTGGGGAATGACACTCATGTAAGTAAAAGAAATTTTGTTCCTCTTCACACTTTTATTCTTCTAGTTTCTAAAAGTCCAAAGGTCCATTGAAAACCCATGAATTATTTGTATTTTGCATTTTTCAAATATTGTGCATTAATTGCATCATAAGGGCTTCTTAATCTACACCACTGAGCCCCATATTTTAACAAAAGATCCCAGCAGACTTCATGCAGCTCTTGGTATGTGAAGAGCTCAGTAAAAAGAGCACTGTGGTCAGATTCAGGAGGTGGAGTTTTCATCCTTCCTATATTTGCCTTGTGGTTTTCTGGGACAAAGGACTCCACAAAATGCCTTGTTATGTTTGATAGATTACTGCTGCAGCCTGATGCTGTTCTAGAGTTTCTGTTTCACCAGCCATTGAACAAGGTCTGTTTTAGTTAGCATTTTAGTGGAGTGAATGGACAAGTTTTTGATGAAAAGCATCCCATAGCGTGTAGCTGTTATTAAATGCTGGCCAGATCACTGCACACTTTGTAAAGCATTTTAGCCAGGCTCTACAATCAATGAGAAGACACAGGAACTTGAATTTCTCCTGTGTTAAAGAACTTTCCTATAAAATGGCAATAGTTCTTAGGGCTTCATGGGAGAAAACCCAAAGTGCAGAAGATGCCATGAAGATGCCATTTGTTATTTTTCAAACATGATATAGATATGCCATGCTAAGACCATTCCTCTCAATGGTAAAACTGTTCAGCTCAAGAAATGTGAAATTTCTGTTTCTACACTTCTTTTTCTATGATCTTTTTGACTGATTCCAAGGTGACAGATGACTGGGTGGCAGAATGTGTGATGGATAGCTTGATTATTTTAACAATTAAATATGTAATGAAGAGCTGGAAAGGTTCCATGTAAGTCTCATTTTCACCCTGGTTAAATATGGTGTGCATAATTAATTTTCAAATATGAAAGGGCTCCAGCAAGAAAAGAAATGAAAGAAAGTTGAAGAGATGGTGAATATTTTATCAAACGTCACTCATTCACAACTCATTAATATACATAGTCCAGGAGTAACCATCTCTTATGAAGTTAAATGCAGCAGTGCTTATTTTCTCAGAGATTATCCAGTTTATTTTTGAACACAATGGTTTAATATCATTTATGGACCAAACCCAAGCTTGTGTGCCTCTCAGAGAGGCCATCAGAAGGTGAAAAGTCATGGCTTTCTACAGGGAGGTCAGAGATAGCCCACATTTCAAAGAAAGGAGACTTTGTCTTTTTCATCAGTACACAACTTTCTTTAACAGTAAAGCAAAAGGAGCTGCTTTTCCTCATCCACAAGGGATTAATCTTGTCTACCTGGAGCCACCTCAGAGCTCTGATCTAGGAAAGTGAACTTATTCAGCACTCAGTGAAGTGAAACAGACGTGCTTGGGGAGATTTCAACCTGCCTGTGTCAGTCATGCATCCTGTGCAGAGACCACCAGGAAACCTCCCTCTCCCTCTGTGACCACTGGTCAAAGGATGAAGGAATAGTCTTGTGTTCCTGTGCTGGCAAGGTACTTATGTGTATCTGAAATTTAGATCCCAGCACTGGGTTTCCCTATTTAAAAACACAATTTTATCTTTCTTTGTGCTTTTTCTTCAGCTGGAGACAGTGATTTCCCCATTTGCATTCTGAGACCCTGGTTCTCACAGCAACTGGTTAGAGGTGAGGAAAATGGCACAATGCTCTGTCACCATTTTGGACTTAATGGAGATGATGAAAACTTGGATATTCATCTTGAAGGAAAATCCATTTCCTCAAAATTTATATGTTTTAAATTAAGTATTGAAAATGCCTCTCTGTGCTATTCTCTTTTTTTTTTTTTTTCCTGGCTTTTTATTTTTTCATAATTGTAGAAGTGTCTTTAAAAATAATAAACTAAATGTTCTATTTCAATTTGTTGGACCAAATCTACCTATCCCTTTTGGGCCCTGTTCAGTATTCCTCTGAGCTGTTTGAATGACACAGATGGACAGGCTGTCATCTTTATCTTTTACCAAAGGAACTAGGCTACTTTGTCAGACCAAAAGCTCCAGATATTTGGGTTCAAATATGAGCTAATTATATCACTCCACATTATAAAATCAGGACTTTAAAAAACTGTTTTTCCTTTCAAAAAATTAGCAGGGAAATCCTAGCTAGTTCTATAACTTAACTTGTGAGCAGTGTGATTCATAGCTAGAGAATGCTTTGAAGATATACTGTGCTATGTAAATGCCAAAAAATAATAATTATAATAATTAGAATATTATTAAATATGGGAGGAGAGAAGATTAAACAATGGGCTTCATTATGAAATGCTTTTGGATGAACTAAGACTGAGGACATTTGCAGTCCCCTTTCTCTGGAAAAGAAACATCCTTGCTCCTGTATGCTGTTTTCTGACCTTAGTGCACATCCTTGGTCTTTCAGCATGAATCAGATATAAGGAAGAAACTCAGCAAAAGGAGAAAAAATGCATGTAGCAAGAGAGGCATTATTGTATTCTAACTGCCAAGAAGAGACTGTTTTTATTCTCAATTACCCAATCATGGCCACCAAACTCCTAGATATGTAATCCAAGAGATTCTGAGCCTTTTCAGTGAAGTTGGAGGCAAAATCCTGGTCTATCTGAAAAGTTTACATTTTGTTATGTTGAATTTTCTGTGCGTTATTTCTTCACCTGACACTGTGGACATAAACTTCAGAATGCCTTTCTTCTTTGCTGCTCTGAACATTCCATTCTTTAAGAGGAAACACTGATCACTATGATTATTATTTACTAATTTTGTTTGCTGTAGTCCCTAGAAGGGACTAATCAAGCTCAGAACGGTTCTGTCCTATGTGCTTTTATTTAGCATTTTACCAAAGCCCAGAGTAACTGAAAATATCTTTCAAACTGCAAGGAAACCAATCTTCATCACCTTGCTAAAATAAGGATTCAATCTCAAATAAGGAGAAGCTGTAATATCTCATCCCTTTGCAATCACTGTCAGCCTACCAATTATGAACTCCTTTATTTTGGCTGTTAACCACAGTGCTACAAAGTTCTTGGTTGAAATAGGGTTCCTCTGCATCTCTGAACACAGCTGCCAGAAGAAGGCAACTCCACCAAAAAGGGCACACTGAAAAGTATTCCACTGGCTTCCATCAGTCCCAGTTTACCTCAGGAAATGGAAGAGTGAAGGGGGAAGCTTCAAATTTGATGTAGGCAGCTGTGTCTGCATGAAATACAGCCCCTGGGGCAGTGAGGAGCATCCTTGGTGTTAACTTCAATGGGCCCAGACACTCATTGTCAGTAGCTGATGGACAGAGAACCAGGTTGGGTGTGGTGGAGACAAAACTGGAACATGGTGTGTGCCCATGGTTGGCTGGCCTTCATAGAATCTTATTTTTGTGTGCTTTTAGTTTAGGACCATCTGTGGCTCGATACATCCTGAAAGTAACTGCATCTAGGAAAGCAAACTGAGGTTTGGGGCTCCTTTGGAGCTCTGTGTAATAATTTAGGTGGGTCATTTCTCCAGCATTTGTGTGACTGGTCAAGCTCACATTTTGTTTTTTCTCCATCCTCACTTTATTCTGCTCCTACCAAGTCAGTGCTGCAGCTTGTGTTGACTTCACAGATGGCACAGGCAAACTGTTCTTCTAGAGGAGCATCATATACTAAAAGTTTTGTTCATTTCCATCAAATTGTGTTATATAACAAATAGTAGTGTCAATAATTCTTGTTAAGAATCTCAGTTATCACCTTGTAGCCCTGCAGATTACTGAGTCAGATCTAATGATCAAAGAACTTGTTGAACCTCCATATATTTTTGTAGCATTTCTTATGGGCTTGCCTGTAAAATATACCATTTTTGGCATGCAGTAAATTCTATATAAAATTGTGGGTTTAGTTCTATAAGGAAAACAAGTCTTCTAAACCTGTTCTCTGCTGTTGCTTGCCTTTGATTCCTATTTACCATTTCTTCAGTTCAGGGAAGTCTTCTGTTCTTTAGAATACCTTAACAAATGCTGAACTCCCAGAACCAATTGTCCAAACCCTCTTATTTATTTACTTTACCATCATTCTGTCCCTGAGTCCAGCTTGCTGTCCTAGAGCTATGTGGAATTTATTGCAAAGAAAATCACAATGTTGCCAGTAGATAAAACAATCTTTAAAAATAAGTAACTTCTTGAGAAGTGAGACAGTACAATTTTTAAAGCAACACCATGCGCTGTCAAATTCAGCAAGAGACTGTGCAGCCACTGGCTGTTGATAAAATGGAGATCAGTGATTCCCTGAGTCAAGGTCAGAGATGACAAAATGACAAAGGCCCAGAAGCAGGGACAGAAGGCCTAAATATCAGATCAGCTTTTGTGTCTTTCAACAGCAAAATAATTTCAATATTTAACTTCCTTTTCTGCCTAAGCCTTCGAGGTCCACAGTGGGTAAGAAGTCACTCAAGTTGTCTTCTTTGTCAGTTTTAAATCATTCCAAGAGATGCAAATTGCTTCCTAACAGAGACCCCTCCTGAGCTGTGTTTGCATTTTGCAGAATAAGAGCTTTTTAAAGCTTTCCACTTCATAAAGGGGCTAACATCTTCTATTCTCTTTGTCAAGTGACTCTTGAAAGAATATGTGGTACTGTACCTCTGAAACATTAAAATGAGAGATAATCCCTTATTCTGCAGGGAATTTGAAACCAACATATTGCAGATTATAAAGATCATCTTGAAGAGATTTGACATGAAGCTATTATGAAACATAATTTTTACAGATTTTACCTCACGTCAGGAGCAGTTCATTTACAATAACTGGTCTATTCCAACAATGCTTCTGGTAAGTTTGGTAGTTTATTGCCATTATTTTTAAAATATTCCTACTGTGACGTGTCCTTACTGGATGCTCTTTTAGAATTCAGTTAGTGTTTTTGACTAAATACTCATTTTAAGACTTTGCCAAGATACAAGAGGCAAACACTTGCACCAAGGAAAGAATATACCTAGAGGTTCACTGAATGATGTATCTCCTCTAGATTTAAATAACTATGTGTTTAATCACAATGATAAAATACCAAATGTGTACTGCTTACATTTCTTCTTAACTGAAACTGGCAGTGCAGGGATAGGGTCTAATTAGTACAAGTGTCCTTGTCTGATGGAATAACATAAAAATTCCAATAAAGTGTTTATTTTCCAGCAATATTTATACTAATCTTAATATACCTCTTCTATCTACATCCCAAAGACAAGATGGTTTGCCAAGCAGATGGTGGAGAAAAGTTAGGGTGGCCAAAACCAGCAAAAATTCTGTTTAATGACAAATTTGAGATTTCAAGACCTGTTTTCACAACAGTGAAGAATGAAACCAAAACCCCTGGTAATTATTTACACACACAAGCAGTGATTCCACAGTTGTCTCTACCTTTCACAACTCTCAGTTGAGATGTAAGAAATAGAAGTATGAAATGTTGGATGAAAGAAAAAAAAAAAGAGATAAAACAGTGCAAAAGTATCACAAAGAAGAAGACAGTAGTGTGTCTCAATATCCTGTCCATCACTGAGATTTGTAGCATGTGATGGATTCTGAATGCATTCCAGACTGGAGTTGCCATGAGCCTGAAAGGTAGTTTTCAATAACTTCATTTAGAATTCAATCTGTATGGATTCTAAGGGCAAACCAAACATGTCCAGCTTCAGGATCTAGGTCTGTGATAGTATTTTACCACTGTTTCACTTTAGTTAATATTTTCTAGTTAAAAATCCAATCTGCAGGGCTTGTGGATATATCTTGATGGCATCTTAGAGCACACTTTGTGATCTGTGGTCTGCAGACTTATTGTAATCAGTGAGTCATATTTTTAAACATTTCCGATAATGTCCATCTTTGCAGATTCAAACTCTGAGAGTTTCTGGTGAATTTATGAATTATTGATTTCAAGTGCTACTCAATATTTGTGTTTTCTTAATATCAGGTAAGAAAAGAAATATCATCATAATCTTAGAAAAATGCATCTTCCAACAGAAGAAAAATATTTATTCCATCACCTTATCCAGTTGTTTTGCACTATGTAGGTTGGAACTACTTGGCATAGAGACTGTTTTTCCTCTCATCTTTCTAAAATACCCACCACAATATAATCCTCATTTGAACCTAATGACATTACTGGCATCAACTGTGTGCATAGTTTCTAGCATGAATGAAAATTTCCAGGAGAATGTCCTGCTCCCCCAGGTAGTTGTACATATATGTCTAGGGATGTGCAGATATATGATTGAATATGTACTTCTTTGCATCTGCATGCACATTGGAGATTTTCTGGATATAATTTGAGAAACAATTAGACAAGTAAAAATGTTGCTACATGCATTTGTCTCTGGTGGAGAAACACTCTGGGAATTTATAGAGGGAAAGGCAGGCACTTGAGTATCTTGCCTAGTTTAGAAGAAGAGACAAAAGCTTCAAATTAAACCAATGGCTCCAGGAGACTCAAACACCTGCTACAAGTCAGAGGAAGGAAGAGGACTGTAGAACATGCCTATTTTCATACAGTCAAAAGGCTACACGTAATGCAGACAGAACTGATTCTGGAAGAGGGTGTATTTCCTTCTCATTGGGGATACCAAATGAAAAATACAATTTGTTTGCTCACTACCATTGCCCCATAATGAGCGAGCAGAGGTGTGGGGGAAGGTGAAGGAGAGAGCTTTGGCCAAGCAGAATCAAGGGGGGAAAAATTAATTGACTCCTGTAGTTGACCAGCTGTCTCCACAGCATCCTGGCCTCTGAAGGCCCTAGTAGAGTTAGGATGCTGCAGTGCTCTACAAACACCCCCTCACCTCGGTTTTAAAAGGCTTCATTGCGCCTTATCACATCAAAGCAAAGCATCTGCATGTTTCAGTTGTGGGGCATCATGTGTCTGGCTCCCCTCTGGCTCCCACTAATCCTCTGGATTATCACAGCTCTCTAAAGCGGCTCTTAAAAACCCTGTGAAAATAGGACTCCAAGTGGGTGTGTGAGAAGTGGGGACTGAAGCAATAAGGCTGCCTGTGCCTATGGAACTCATATAATCACAGCCTACATTACCCAAAAAAGGTGTTGAAAAGTCTGCTTTTGCCCCAGCTGATCCCAGACAATACTGGCTCTCAGGGAGACAAAACAAGATTGAGTCTGGTTCATTCATTTGCTGGAGCACATCTGAACTGCTGCTATGAGTTACAGCTCATGCTGAGCACATGAGGCAGTGCTCCTCAGTGATCTTACATCATTCAGGATTTTTTGCTCTCCTTTTCAAAGTCACCATCTGCAAATCAGGGAGCTATGCAAGATGATGATGCCCTCCCAGAGGGGCTGTGGTTTGTGCAGGGTGGTCTTTGGCACAGGCTGCAAAGAGAGGAGATGACGTGGGAAACCTTTGCTGTGGAGGTGGCATCTGACTCTTCCACTGCTGTCTGTCCCTTCAGATCTCTGGGGAGGAGATGGTTTCATAGGGCTGATATCCCAGCAGTCCAGGTGTGAAAAAAGAGGGTTCCAGCCTGTAATGACAATTCCAGTGCCTTTCATAATCCTCAAATCCTCTTCATAGAAAATAAGCCAAGCAATCACACTAAATGCAAAGGTTTCACTGTGTAAAGGGGCAAGAAGTTTATGCAGACAATATGGCTCTTTCCCTGCTTTAGATCTGTTGGCTGCTCATTCCCAAAGGAAAATATAATAATCCCCATGAAAGTCATGGTATTGAGAACTAAATGATAGTAAACCCTAAAATCTTCAGTAGTTCATGGGATCTTTTTTTCCTTTTCTCTCATTTAAAAATAAAAAAAGATTATGCATGTCTGACATTGACACAAAGTCTGGAGAACTGACCCATAAAGTAATTAGGAGAGGAATTCACCCTCTGCTCTGCCCCCCCCCCCTCCAACCTTTCCCATCTCAAAGCCAGATCAGATGAAAGGCAGGCTCTGTTTACTTCCTGATCTGTCTAATTTCGGTAACGAGGACCATCCTGACTTCATCTTCCTGCAGCTGCTAGAAGTGAAACTCAAGAGGCTGCCCCAGGCACTGCAGCACCTTCTCAGAGCTGCTTGACCTTAATGGATTAGCGTTTCCCTGAGCAGGTGGCAATATAACAAGAGGAGACAAACTTTTGCACTTAGGAGACCTCTGGTGAATGGCATCGAATTTCGGGAGGTTGAAACAGAGCAAAGAGACTTCTGATGCCTTCCCACCTTAACCCTGTGCCACCTTAACCCCCTTGCTATGCATATAAGTTACAGCTTTCCAGTTAGGAACCTAAGTCCGTTTATTAAGGAATCAAAGTAGAAACAGCCTTATATTCTTAACTTGTCCTACCCTCACAAATCCTGTTGAATTAAAGGAGAGCAATGGGTGCTTTGATTTCAGTCAGCTTATGTCTGAGTGTCTGAATAGGGTGTTAGGAGTATTACTTCAGGCTCCTGATTTTGCAAGTATGTACCACAGTAAATGCATCATAGTCAAAGCAATAATAACATGTTTTGCTTTGAGGTTGCAATTCTACCAAATAATTCAGGGTTTAAACTGGCAGTGCCAAATGCATTGTACTGTATACTTTCAGCAGGTAGAAGAGCAGAAAAAAAGCTGGTTTATTTTAAAAAAAGTATTTGTTAATTTCTCCTACACACATCAGCCCTAGCAACAGAGCAGATTCTACTTTATCCTAGTGCACTTTCCACTGTCTACTATGATCTGTTTGTTTAAGGATTCATCATAATAATTGCAAGTCAAAACTGTCAAACAGATGTCCAAGATCTGATAGCCAGGTGTCAGTTACCCTGTCAAAACCTAAAGACAGAGACACCTCTACTTAGGCTTCATTACACTCACTCTTCATTTGCTCAGCACCTGCAGCTCCCACTATGATGACTTACAAGATCAGATCGTGCATGTTTTCAAACATGTTAGTTGCTAGATTTTCCAACCAGCAGCTAAGAAATGTGAGATTGGTTTTTTACCAAAATACAAAGGAACATTTCAAGGAGACAGACAAGGCAGTAAAACAAAAGCAAGAAAAATGTAGTGCTAAAATCTGAAAATGTGTTTTGTGTTATAAGTAAACCTTCTACCTTCTGAATAGCTTGTTCTTGTCAATAATGTATAGGAATCTTACTTGAATATGCATATGCATATTTATAGATTTAATTTTATATATACCTTTGTGTCTACTATTATATATACATGTGCATATATATGTTTGTGTATTTTTAGTCCATGTGAGATGCTACCAGATATTTATTTATGAGATATTTATTTTTGGGCTCCAGTAGTTAATGCATTTCTTCTTCAGCAGAATATGTTTTGTGTATTTTAAAGTTGTCATGTCAAATGATTTCAGAGGAAAGTACTGACATACTATTCACTTAAAACCTGCAGTCATTCAAGATCAAGGACATTGTCCCTATAAGAAAATAATGTCCTGAGAAGCATTGCTTCTGGGATCACATCATGTGTTTGTCCAGTGACATCCAGCTGTTCTGAACATATCTGGCCCTCTATTGTCCTGTCCCTAAAGACCTGTATTGCCATATACCATTCATGAATATTAAAAGCACGATTATACTTTTCACCCCAGCATGGTTCATCTGTCTGTCTAGATATGTATGTCAGCTATTTTAACTGAAACTGTCTCTCTGACTGGTACCTCACATACTCGTATAGTGTTTGCATGATTTTATGAATACATCAAAAATGTAAAGCTGCATGTCCTACGTGCACATTTTCGGATTTTTTTAGCAAGGGTGAATTCCCCAGGGCCTGTGCAAAGCAGAAGTAACTGTCAGACAGAAAGATCAGCAAAGATGAGAGTGGATCTCTCCCCTACTCTGGTGGGGGTCCCTCAGACAGCACTTGCTGGTGCTGTGTCTGTGACAGTTTTTTGGGCAGTGACACACAGCTTTGCAGGTGGGGCCACCTAGGAAACCCCCTCCTGTCCTCTAAAAGAAAAAAAAACTACTGTAGAGCTTAGGAGCAGGAGGCCAGCAGGTTTCAGCACGTGGCCTGATTTCACTCTGCACTGTGGATCTCTGTGCCCTCAGACCTCCTCTGAGGACAGCCCAATAGGTGTGTCTCCTGCCCAACACACTCAGAGGCTTTTTCTGCAACAGATTGGAAAGAGGAAAATCGTATATGAGTGAAGTAAAGGCAGAAGCATTCAAAATTATATGTAGCACATATCTTCAACTTCATCAGAAATCTCACACGTGTGAGAGTCAGAGAAATCCTGGAAATTTCTGGCATTCCCTTAGATTTGGGGGTCTATAAACTAATTAATGGATGGAATCATCTCTACAATGCGATAGGTAGATTTTTTATTTGTGGCAGATATAATAATGATAGTTTCTTTCATTAAGTTTTAGTAATAATCTTTATTTAATAATTAATACAAGTATAATTTAATACAGTACAAATTAAAAGTATTCTTCATTTCTCTGTAATGTTTCAGAAAGCACTGTCAAAGGACAAACGATAGCAATTGCTTACAAAATACATGCATTAGTCAGATCATATGTAGACATTTACTTTGCAATACCTAGAGGCCTTATCCTGAAGACAGTTTACAACACCATTACTATTCTGAATAGTAAACTTTTGATTTGTCAAAAGAAACCAGTCAGATATAGCCCATATCCTTGCATGGTATAGCTATAAAATATGGGCATTAATTTGTGCTTGAACACTGAACTTCATGGTAACTGTAGGTCAGATTTCACCCAGAAATCCTTCAGCAGGCACCATTTAAATTATGGCATCAGTCCTACTGAAAAAAATGAAATCTTTCTTCTCCATAGTCAGATAAGAAGTAAGACTTTTTCCATGAAGGTCTAGGCAGACAATTCCCACCAGCAAAGGCTCTGTTGACTAACGAGTCACGTTATTAAGTGGGGCACGTGCAATTCCCCAAGTATCTCCACCACAGTAATACACTGTCGTGTCACAGTCTTGTGGTATTCAAATTAGCAGTGCAGATAAGCCATTATTCTGCTGTGAGGTTGCTGCATCTTTCAGAGGTTATCCCCAGGCCAAAATGAAGCTTCCACCTCCAACCAAAGTGTTCAGTTCTGCCAAAAGCCTGCAACAAGAAGCACTGAAGTTTTTCTGACATGATCAGTTAATGAGGCCTAGTGTCTTTCCTTAAACCATGGTTTGGGACTTAACTCTTCTCCCAAAATCATAATATGACAGCAGTTATGATTTCCCAACACTTTATAATTTTGGTAGAGGAAGGATAAAATCATTTCATACAGCTAAAACTTAACATAAAGAAACTTGAACATTGTTTTACATTCATTCCAGAAATTAAAAAGAAAAATATGAGTATTTTTCTGCCTTGATTTGAATTTCTCATTGTTCTGCCATGTAAAGGACTGTCAAGAATTGGTGAATGACTACATATATAATATTAGGATGGATCTTCCACTGCAAGTGAGTACTTGCTGTCTTTAAAAGAGCTAATAATTAGGCTGCATGTATACTGAAATATTTGGTTTTCCTTGTAACCATTAGAGACCATGGCATTTTTGGTTCAGATGCTTCCTACCCACAGATAGTATCTTAGTTTTGGCTGGCTTTTCAGTCAAAAAACAGGAAAGGAGTGGCAAAGAGCACTGAATTTTTAATAAAGCAATAATGGCTTTAATCTTCCTTGCTCAACAGTTGCAAAAGACTGAAACATCAAAGAAATATAAGTAAAAGATGAAGAATACATAGAAAAAATCCCAAACCAAGCCAGACAGAAGATGTCTCTTACAGGTTCCCTTAGAAGTGTTCTGTTTTCCAGCTTCAGACCCAAATCCTCAAGTGGTCACAGATAAAGAAAAGACTGGGAGCCTTTTAGAAATAAAAACCAATTCTGAAATGTAAAAGAGATGGGTTATTGGTGGGGATCTTTTTCAGGACAAAATTGTGTAAGTTTTGCATTATGCAGACTTCAAACGTTGTAAAACCAGCTGCTAAAAAAGTATCTGTGGGGAAAAGGCCTGACTCAGGGAAAAAAAACCAGAATGGATAAAAGCTTTGTGAAAGAAACCTCTTTCCTCACCTTAGGAAAGATGTTTATTGTGACATGAGCTGGAATTGGGAGCTCCTGTGTGTTGCACCATATTTGTGCACCTCTCCTAATGGGAAAAAAAGGAAGATATTTGCATGGAGTTGCTAAGAAACTTGGTCCCAGGCCTAATGAAGATAGGAAAATACTTGCTTTGATTACTGTGCATTCAAATTCAGGGTCTTTATGCCCTGTGGATCAAGATGATCAAACTCACGGATGTAATGAGCTTAAAAAGGAAATATCACTCCTGACACGTTTAATCCAAGAGATTTTATGTTGTCAAGAAACTGCATATTTTTATAATGGTCAAGGTCTTCAGACATTGCAAAAAAACATATTTTTGGTAGATTTTCAGAACCAGAGATTTTAGAAAACTTGATTGTGTTATATTTCTCCAAAGTAAACATAAAAGGATTTCAGATTGACATATATATAAGACCTTTACTACATGTAAAAATCCCATCAACTATAATAAGGACATTTTTGTTGCTTGGCATGTTTAGAGAGATATAATACTCACTTTGGGGCTTTTTAATTTTACTTTTATCCTTTTTTAAAAAATTACTTTTCATTGTTTTAGGAAAACATTCAAATAACTTAACCACCATCTACCTCCCAAAATTCTCTCATAATTTCAAATTGGCTGCAATATGCTTTTTTACTTCCTGCCCTAAACTACCATATAATGTCATATCATGGTCTGTCCATTAGCTGCCAAAATTGTCCTTGTCCCTGTCTACTGATAGGAGACATCAATACTCTGTACCTATCACATCCTCACATGAAGCCATAGGGATCAGGTTTCTTGTTGCCAAACATCAGCTGAGAAATTTATCCTGCCTAAAGATCTGGGTTCATTTATCACATCTAGCATTTTAGTTGGAAAGCATTCAGGGAAGAAAATGTAAAAGAACCTCTCACCCTGCCAGTGGACTTGAACACCTTCAGGACTCTTTTTTCCCGCCTCTTTTCAACAATTCCCTGTCTCCTTAAATTTAAATTGTCTAAGGCTTCTGAGCACACAGTGAAACTTCTTTTAAAGAGATTTTGCTTGCCTTGTGTTTCTCAAACTCTCTACTCCATCTCTGACTCATTTCACGTGGGAGTATTTGCAAAACTCTCTGGCTCACCCAGTCTTTGATTGACGTCACCATTGTCTCCTTGCTATTTTTATCCACCTTGTCAGGGCTAGTAAGCATGGTGCAGCATGTTTATTCCGAGTCAATTTTTCATCAGTGTTATGCAGCTTGAAGGTTTTAGTGATGTCTCTAAAGCTGCTTAGTTGATCTTTATGTGGAAGCTTAAATAAATGCTGTTTGCATTTAGGACTGGTAAATCTGGAGGATTTCTGTTCCTCATTCTTTGCCACCTCAGCAGCAGTAAGGTGCTTTGCAGAATTTCAGCCAGTGCCTACATGTCATTTATACTTAGTTATGTATTGGTATTCTCATGATTCATCACAGAAGAGGGAGGGTGGCAGAGAATTTGTGAGAAAAAAAAAAGAGGATGAAATAATACAAATGAACCTTGCCACAGTTTTTATATAACCTCTGGCAAATCACTCAGCCTTTCCACCCCGGCAGTCCATGTCTGCAGCTGGAGATTCAGTGCTCATTTCTCTCTGACTTGCAGAACTCAGTTCATGCCTGATGGAGAGGTGGAAGAAGAGCAAAGTTCAAATAAATCCTGAGGGAGAACCTGAAAAGTGGGGTTAACCTCTATTCTGTTGCTGTCATCAAAAAGGGACCTGTAAATATATAGGTTACTATTATGTTTAATTAACTCTTGCAGGCTCCAGGCACTATGGCCCAAATCCAGCTTCCACCTCTGCAGGCTTTGAAGTGCTGGAGGAAGCGTGTCTATGGTAGCGTAATCAATTTCTTCTCACAAGGTGAGAGGACTTTAATGAAGGAAAGAATGATCGATGGATGTTTGCCAGCATGCTTGGCTTTGCTTCACAAATGTTCTCATTGCTGGCATTAAACCAAGCCAGAGGATCCACTTATCCACCCACATGTTACTTACTCGTGGTGGGAGGTAGAAGAACACGGCAGAACGAGCAAGAGAAATCACATTTCCTTGGCTTTCTATCCCACCAAGTAATCCATTCCATTTCCTAGTGTACAGGTCTTACCAAAACATCACCTTTTTTCCTTTTGACAGTTTATTCCCCCTCCCAGCTTCTTGCACTGTGGTCCTTGTACAGCCCTGCAAGCAGTTGCAGGATTTTGCCCAAAGAGTAGAGCTGTTATCAGGGCTGGTGGGATCAGATGCACCCGCTGAAATTCCTGCTTGTTCAGCTGGTCTGTGTGCTCAGATAGCCTCGATCAGCTGCTTATTGCTACTTCAGCTCCACTCCCTGCTCATGTGTGGAGGACTTCCTATTAGACAGTTTTATATTCTTGGCATGAGAGACAAATGCTGGAGCAAATCTCTTCCAACCGATCATACTACACTTAACAACTTCCGCTCCTTGATTACTGAGGAAACTATTAGAAGAAGAAAGTGTGTAGATCTTTCATCATGCCTGCCTTAACTTAGGGGAGGTCAGGAATGGTAAGGGGAGGAGAGATTTGAGCAGTCATTTAACTTTCCTAAAAGCTCTTATTCCTCTGTTTTCTCTGTTTGGCATCTTGTCTGCTATCTAATTACTTCCATATCAAGTTCTTTAACTCAGCATGCCACCTCCTCTGCATGCTTTTAAAATTTCATACAGGTCTATGTCTGAAAGTGCAATTTTAAGACCCTCTTTTCACTTCTAACAAACACAGTCTGTAACTTTCAAGAACAGATGCGCTACAGCTGAAACTTTTATCCACACTTCATGTATTCCACTCTTGTCCCCATGATGTCAATGAAACTGCACATACTCAGGAAACTGCAAACACAAATCTTTTCTGAAGCTGGTCCCTAATGTGCTTGTTTGTGATCCTCAATACAATATTTGAAACTAGAATAACTGGAAAGGGTTTAGGTAATTTCAGGTGTTTATTATTGTGACTTGGGCATTTGTGTGGTATGAGGTCAGGTTAAAAAATATTATTTGGTGCAGAATTAAGGAAGCCCTCAAGAAAAGCAATGAGAGTGTCTTACTCATACCTGCAATACAGCATTGTGTTTCTGTTCTTCAGAGCAGATTTCTGAAACAGAGAAATGTATTGCTATATTTTAATTCATATAGAAGAATTATTTAGATTGAAAGGTGTATAGATAGTAAGAGTTTTGTTACTATGGAAATTACAATAATTTTTATACTGTTTGATAAGGATTCAGTCTCTTATGTGGTGCTGAATTTAGACACCTTAATGGTGAAAGAAGCAGTTAAAGTTAGTGCTGTCAGATAACAACATTTATTGGTCAAATAAATAGGACTAAGACCCATATTTTAAAATATATTTCTCTTCAACTTTCAGTGTCTTTGACTTCAACTTTAAGTAGGCAGATGCTCAGTTTCCTGAAGACTATTTGGGGTATCAGAGCCTGATTTTGTATGAGAGGATTTGTGCTCAGCATTCAATTTGGGCAACCAGGAGATAAAATATTTATAGGCTGAAATAATCTTTATACATGCAAATCAAGTAGTTTGATAGCTAAATGCCAACAACTATATTTGTAACTGATGACACCTACATTCCTTTAGGCTAAGACTGACAAGTCAAGCCTTTGGGCTACGATTTTCAAAAGCTCAGGGATTTGTATATATACTTCCCAGAAAGAGAAAAATTAAACTGGGCACTCAGGTCCTATAGTCAGTTTCAAACATGACTTCCCAAAATCACTCAGTCTCTTCCTTTCTCTTCCAATACAGAGAATGCTTTCATGCCTTTTGGAAACAATTCCTCAGAGAAAACGACCATTTAAACTAAACTGTGCTTAGGTGAATGAACCAGGCTGGGCAGCAAAAGAGGCAAAAGTTGCTCTCTGATCTTAAAGTGAGGAAAAAGTCTGATCCTGAGGAAGAAGCAATGACAGGATAAGCTGATGGAGTTCTTTCCAACTCCCACGTACAAGCTAAGTATGATGATCTGCCTCACGGCCCTAAAGGACTTCTAGTAGTTTCTGGGAGAATGGATCTTCTGTTTCTTTTCTCCACAGCAAAGTTTTCCAACAGCACAGATAATGCTCAAGAAATGAAGGGTTTTTTTCCCTGACTACTGGCTATTGCAATATTCCATTTTATTTCGCATTTTCTGTACCATGTAATTTGGGCCTTGTACACAGTGTTAATACATGCAATAATTATAATTCTCCTTGACTGCATCATATTTAAAGGTGTAAGCTTCTCAATTCATCTCCTTGAGGCAGATTACCCAGGAGACAACCCGCACATTACAGATGGAGCTACTCTGATCCCATTAACTGAACAGTGAGGAGAGCATTTGAATCACACACTCCAGAGCCTAGTGAAACCCTGATCTCATTAAAAGCAAAGCTGGCAAGGCTGTACCATTGGGGTGCCACTTTGGGTGTGCCTTTGAACTTAAGACTGAATCCAAGGGGCAAGTGTTGAGTGGAAATGGGACTGAGACATTAGGATGAGGTCCCTTACACCACATCCACCTGTGCCTGTGAACTTCTGATCCTTTCTACCAGACACCTCTCAGCAATTTCTGAAGGTGCCAGGGGGCTCAAACCACCAAAGTGAGGCACAGAAGGAAAATAAAGGAGCAGACAACTTAAAACCAAGTGGATTAATTAAATAATCTATATATTTACCAGTGGTAATTCTACAGTAAAAAGCCTCCGGGGTTAGACATTTTATAGGGATTTCAATTCCTTAATTTGGAAGGTTTGAAACCCTGAGGATTGTTACTCTTCTTGGTTTTTTAAGTGATTTTGTGGAATTGTCATGGTGCAGGCTTTGTCTTTTGGGCTGTTTGCTGTCAATACAAACATCTTTCAAGGACAAGCTGTAAGACACTCCCACTGTTGTATTACAACATGTAGTCCATTGATTTTTCTAGTGTTTAATGGTCTATAGGTGCACATACTGATCTAGAAAATTAGGAAATCTGGACTACATTTGCTGCCTCACCAAAAAAAAAAAAATCTCTTTTCTTTAACTAGGATAAAAGACTTGTTTACCAAATTTTGCATTTTGTTGTCTGATCTACTGCTATGGTGAAAAATATTCTGTGTAAGAATTAAGTACTGCTTATTACCATGGTCATGTGTTAATTCTCGATGTGGGTAAATACATCTCATCTATACATTCAGTAATGCTACTGAAGATGAACAAAAAATAAAAAACATATAGATCTCTCTTACCCTTACTCTCCCTTCTTCTTTGTCCCAAATAACCTCCTTAAGATTTAACAATTTTACATCTTTATTATTGGGAAACACAAGCTCAAATATACTTTTCTTTTCCTCCTCACTTTTTTTGTCCTGTTCACACCTCTCCTCCCACCCCTTTCAACTGTGCTAGTCAGAAATGAGCATCTAATATTCTGTTTGACTGGTAGGCTTTTCCAAAGCATGGCTCTGGAATTGTAACACAATGACTGTGGATGCAGAGGCATAAAACTCTTCTTTCTCTTGCAAGGAACCTGAAAAGATTTAAGATGAAAATGTCAGTGAATGAGCTGTTTAAGTAGAAGTGCAAACTAAATTCAAACTCCAGCTGGTCATTTCTGTATGGAAAAAGAATGGCAGTAAGGTTAAAAACAGTGGCATTGCAAGAGTACCTTGACCTCAGGAAGTTAATTTTTCCTTGTTATGATATCCCTATTAGTGTCCCTGTTAGTTTGAGTCTTCCAGTACAACAGAAAGAAATCCCAAACCAAAACAAAAACCACCCAGTTTTTTATTCTATTTTTCTTTTTGGATAAAAATGCAGAAATCTTTCCACACCAAAAGGGAATAGGGAGAGAGCATTATGTTTTGCTTTTAGGCACTTCAGGGACGGAACAAAGCACAGGCAAACTAAATGCCTAAACTAAATGAGAGTTAAACTTACCTTAGGGAAAAAGGGAATCAGCAGCTAGAAACAATATTTGCTTTTAAGCAGTGATGTGCTATAGATAAGACTGTTTTGTCCCAGCCTCCTATAAGTACTCTGTCCTTGAATGCTCCCACAGGAGGGGAGGAGGAGAAATCAGCCAAATAAGTAACATCTCCTGCCATTTAAGTCATAAAAATTTTGCATAGCCAAGGTGAGGTGAAAGCACTGCTTAGAAAGCTGGCAATATTGCATTGCTGTGGAGGGGATTTATCTGTACTAAGTTAGATATTCTTGTAAGAATAGGTCAGATGAGCTCTGGGTGGGTGAGGGAAAGGGCTCCTTTCTGGAATGAGGTGCTGCTGTTGCTCAGAGGAGCAGGAGATCCATGTGTCAGATGGGAGCAGCTACCTCAGAGGTGATGGGAAGGCTTTCCCAAAACATCAGGCAGGTTTAGCTGCTGGAAAGTGAGACACAGCAAGCCAAACATAGAAACTGCAAGGACAAGACTGGCGTTGGATTTAAGCTTTTTCCTTTCTTTTTCATGGGGAAATTTAGTGGTGGGGTTTTACTGTTTAGTTGGTATGGGTTTGGGGTGTACATGTTATTATTTGGTTATTTAATCTGTTACCTATTTGGCATACATGTTTTTAACAGCTTCTAGTTTTTATTCAAGTGAAGTTATGACTTTTTTTTTTCCTATCTTCTCCATGAATCTCCTTCAAAAATGGGCAGAGCAACCTGAGCTGCAGCTTCAGCTGCAGTTGTGTTACACTTTTCTGGAAATAGGTAATTTTCCCTTTAAAATGTCCTCTCTTTTGGCAGGTATTACTGCGTTATTTTGACATTGTTATTGTACAATGAGTGTTAGAGCTAGAAGATCCTGTGGAACATGTCAGTATACTGTAAAAACACCTGCTATCTTAATAAATCCAATTAATTGCAAGGGGAAATTATTCTTATGGAGAAGTATATGAAAGGAAGGGATAAATCATTGCTCATAGCAATGTTTTAGTCTCTATCCAGAGAGTCAATGTGTGTGGGAGAGATCTGAGGCAGGGAAAGCATCTCAAATTTCCCTCTACTCTGGTTGCAAAATTTTAGAGAGATGTTTCCCAGATCCACCCTTAACATGTCAGGAGTCCTGGAGTGGCCATACCTGCATAATGGTAATTTTATTCCTTTTTCTAAGAGAGTTACTACAGACCTGGAAGAGGACAGTTTATAACATTTCTTCTCCCCATATCCCAGGCAGCATATCAGTTTAGAGACCTCCCCAGTGTCTTTCCTGAGGTCTTCAGAGCTTCTGTGGAACTGACATCTTCTGTGCATGGTAGGCTTGAGTTTTATGGCAAGAGGAGCCTTCCCTTTATGCAGCAGAATGGACAATGCAGGCCAATAAAAACATGCATCCATTGTACAGCATGAAAGAGGCTTCTCTGCAAAGAGTGTTGTTTGTTTTTCTTTATGTCTTCTCTGCTGCCAAACACAGACGACTTCTGCTCCTTCTCTCTCATCACCAGCTCCCATTCAGTGTGCCTCCTTAGCACGCTCTGAGATGGTGACACACACTCCATTGAACCCTGCTGGAGTCTGAATTTCACAGCATGAGACAAATAAACAGCCTTTTTTTTTTTCTTTTTTGTCTAACTTTCCAGACCGACATGCTTTAAAATAAAATAAACAAGGATTTTGAAACCTACGTTGATCAACAGTGGTGTGGTATGCAGAAAATATGTTGTGAAACAAATGCTTTGAATTAGGACAAATGCAAAGGCTTAGGGCTGATTAATAGCTACTGCAGTCAAAGACTTCTGAGATTTCTTTCAGTGTTGTGGGCCAGGATAGAATTTCAAACATATTAATTAGCAATAGTGTGCATGTTTGTTGGTGAACCACTAAGCAAAGTAAATTTAGTGCTAGAACAAGCCAAGAAATACTTTTGGATACTCAGTCACAAAGAAATCAAAGCAAGAGTGCCACTGTCAGCCTCTGCATTAATTGGTCTGTAGGAGTGGGTGACTTTGAAGACAGGGAGGAATGAAAGACTGATAGACTAAGGATAGATTTCACTTGCTAGTCATGCACCAATATTGATTGATGGATTGATTCAGTGTGACTGATGAAAAGCTCTATCAGCCTTCTGCAGCATCATGTCCAAACAGGTAAAAATGTTCATCTGAATAAACTAACTGTCTAGTGGTGTGTAAATATGATCTCTACAACAGCTGGAAGAATCCCTCACTGTAAAAATAATATTTTCCTTTTTGATGTGATGAACTTTTGCATATAGATTGAATAAATTTGTAATTCTTTTTTTAATTAAACTATCCACTAGGAATGGGTTGATTAGACACCTTTTTTGCCTCCTCCTTGGACTGGCATTTCATATGATGAAGACAGAGGTAACAGCAGAAAGTCATTGAGCCTCTATTATCTCTTCACCCAAAGCTAGTCAGAGGTGAAGAGCTGGCTGCCAACCAGAAAAATCAGCTGCTCTCATGAGCTGGTAACTGAGTAACTGATTATCTGACATAGAAATCTGGTGATTAAAAAGGAAAAGGTCTCTAGGTCATTGGTCATCTCATTTATTGGGAAGCAGAAGTCCTTTCTACCTCAATGGCTTCAGGAATAAGACAGGATGCCAGGTGCTTAAGGGAAATAAATGCAAGTCTATATGGAAGAGGAAAGGAAAGATCCTGAAAACCTAAAAGGACTCAGATGAATGCTCAAGAATGGGAGGAAAAATTTGGGTAAGTGAAGGCATATACTTATACCACTATTTCCTTTAGCTCCATTTAGCTTTTCTCCTTAGAGCATGGGCTAATGGCATAAAAGCCCTTGGAGAAGCTGTTATGTTACACATTTCACAGCATCTGTGAAGCGGTGAACTGTGATCCAGAGCCTTTACAAAGCTGGTGAAAAATGGTAAGCTCAAGCAACTGGGTTACAGTGAGGGAGCAGCACAGATCCTGATTCCTTGCTTTAGCAGCTGAAGCCAAAGTGCCCAAGTTGGAAGAGTACTGAAACATGCTCTGGTTAAGAGAAGCAGACTTTGGCCATTATGGTGGAACTCACCACTGCAGACTTGAAAGTGTGTGCCAAGAGACAATTATTAGGCCCATGGTCTCCATAATATTGACACCACGGAGAAGTTTCTCCATCTGATTTCTCTCCAGTCTGGAGCAGAAGCAGATATCTAGATGTCCTCTGAAATTCGCTGAGAACCCATTCAGGGCAGGAGATCCATTCTGGGGAAAGAAAAACGTGCCTGTGAAACTACTCTGCAAGGCAGTCAGGCTGGGAAGTACTTTCAGTTCTGATCACAATGGTGATGCTTGATCTGGGAAGATGTCTAATTGTTCAGAGTTGTAAAAAATTGTATCTTTGGCCTCCCCTTGTAGAAGAGAGTCCAGCAACAAAGACCCTGCCAGTTTCAAACCAAGCATAGTGAGAGAGACAGAAGTTAGTACCAGAAATGGGATTGTTAAGGCTCCATCTCCTGGAGTCACGCAATTATGCAAAACACTCATGGTTTAATGGTTTGTTCTTTTAACACCTTGTCTTACCATGGTTGAAAAGTCAAGTTGGAAATGGCTGTAGAGCAAGAGGCAAGCAAAGGCAACCAGAGAGTTTGTTGGCTGGCTGGTTTTCAATTGCATGATTTGGGCAGGGGGTTGAGAGTTCAGGAAAGCCTCTCTTCGGCAGCAGTGAGAGCTTCCTCTAGGCAATTCTGTAGTAAGCACTAACAGAAACTCTCATGAGGTCTGTATCTGACCCCATGCTGCTGTGATATTATTTACTTCACACCAGCACTATGTGAGTGATAACACCATCTGGAGGTGTTCCAAGGTCAGCAGAGCCCTGTGGCACAGGACTGTATTGTACCATATGGAACTCTTAAGTGCTGAGTAACCACTGCCTGAGGATCCACCTTCTCCCTTCTGGTCACTTCCAGAATCAAAAGTCAAAATTTGCTTTAAACCACAACTTCTCCGGCAAAACCTCAGCCATGCAGCACACAAGTCCATCCCCACCAGAATAACACTCCCCCACAGGTCAGACCTGGTTCTAAGTCCCAAGTGCCAGAGATGCCTTTTGCATCTGTTAGCACCACACCTGTCAGGAAAGTGGACAATTACCTGTGATTACTCCAGCTTAAAATATTATGTTGGGGCTCCATAAGTAAAAGCATCAAACTGTTAAAGAAATATATGGTACTCAAGGAAGTCACAACTTCATTGTAACAATACTAAAGGTTTCTCATATTCTCTGCTTTAACTGGTGGCTGATGGCTGCTGCTTTCCTCAAGCTTTCCCTTATAAACAAATAACATGCTGAATTTTCTCTTGTGAAAACTGATTTTACTAATTGCAGTATTTTCTTCCATGAGCCTTTGGGCGGTTGCTGCAGTTATTAACCAAGTTGATTTTTCCAGTAACAATTAGTATCAAGGTGTTAGAGTTCCCAGACACACACATACACACCTATCTTCCACTGTTTTTGAAGTGTGATGGCAAATACAGTATTTTGCTTTCTAAGCTATAAAAGCATTTTTAAAAGTTCAAATATACTTAATCCATAAAAGTAATTTATGCCTGTGCAAGTAGGAGAAAGAAAGGTTACCAATTAATGGCCTGAATTATTTAAAAATTACTGAGGTAGGCACTTTTCCTCCCGATTTTTGATGACTTTTCACATGCAAATGTTGGCCTACATTGTACTTGCACTTACTAAAGGTAGACTCATGCAGATATGGAAATCATTGCACAGTATTGAAAAGATAGATTTAATGTGCACTCTGACTAAACCATAAGGTTGTGGTGGCATAAAGTACATCTGTTATGCTTATGCATTGCTCTAATCATATGAATGGCTGAGAAAAAGCCTGGCAAAAATATTCTAGGCCCAATAAAGTAAATGCCAAAACTTCTCCTTGATTTGGGATGCACAGTTTCCTTGGAATGTTTCATGGCTGGCACCATCAGCTTAAGATACAGTTACAGTAAGAACTGTTTTCTTTAATCAAAGCATTACTTCAGTCTCCTGAAGTTTCCTACATATTTCTTCCTCCTCTTTCAATAGTCACTTTTCCCCTGTGATACCCATTAAGTATATTGCTCTTTATGGGACCAAGTTTAGTAAAACATGCATGTTTAATATCAAAGTCCTCTGAAGCCTATTTACTGAATAGCAGTGTCCTGAAGGTTCGGTAGTTTTTCATTAGACACATATCTAAAATTTGGTTGGAACATGTCCTTATCTATCACAACAGTGATAAGACACAGAAATGAACATATTTATGTTTTCTTGATGGTTACTGAAACTAGTTTAAATAGTGTGGTTCTACGGAGATGTTACAAAAGTATCATCTCAGGGAGCTGATTGAGACAGAACTCTGGGTCACTCATGCCCTTCCACAGGATGTTTTATTTATAGAAGCAGGACAGCTAGACTGAAGACTAGTCCACGACTAGGCACACTAGGAAAAGGGAAAATAAATGTCTTCTTAGAAGTTTTCATAGACACATTTAAGAAGAACATCTGTGGATCCAGAGTGGATTAAGCCCTCCACGATCATAGCATTTTATGTGAATAATATTGAAGACTTTAGCCTTGATCTCGTAATACAAGCTTGGTTTTATTTATGCAAATACTATTGATTTATTAGGCAACCTTAACTCTACATCACAGACTAGGAAAGGGGAGGGAAGGAGTGAAAAACTACTGCTTATTCACAGCTTTAAAGGAAGTCTTTAAGGCATTTTGTTCTGGGAGGTGAAATTATCTATTCCCCCAAAGGTTCAAAGCAGAGTAGCTGAGCTTTTTTAATTGGTCAAAATTACACTTAAGCTCTGAGGTTTTTCTCTCGTTCTCTCTCTCCTCTTTATCTATTTCTTTCTTTATCTCTCTCCTCTTTCCTCTTTCTCTCTCTGTCTTGCCTTCCTTCTCTCCTTCTTTTCTTGCTTTTCCTTTTTTCTTCATTTCTTTTCCTTATGAGTTTGTATTTTTTTCCTTCTACATCCTACTAAAAAGAGTCTCAAAATATTCCTGATGGACTGAAGCTTCACAAGGAGAATAATAGGCATAATAACTATCATACAGCTAGAGTGGAAAAGAGGCATGCTGGGTATATCTGTCTCCCTATAGATGCTGTTCCATTTTTATTCAAGTGGAAATTGCAAGAGTTGTGTAGATGGGTCCTCTGAAGATCTCTGAATCAAACCAGTTTTAATTAATCTTATCAATCATTTCAGAATAATCAAATTAATGAAAAAAATGTGGTTGACTCTTTGATTCCAGCAGCAGCTACATTTTATCATATGAAAAAATGGCTTTTCCCTTTGTATTCTAAATGACTGAAATTTGAAAAATAGATTTGTTAACTTCATAAAGGGCAGTAAATGTTATTACAAAAGTGGTTGGTTAACTTGTCACTGTTCTGTTCTGAGGTTTGGAGTAACACTCACAATGGGATTATTGATATAAATAGCATCTTTTTAGGAGGAGGAAAGCAACATGTTCCTTTGCAGCAGTTCATTTATTAAAACCTCAAGTAATCTTTATCCTTTCAAAAGATGGGAGCTCCTTGAAAATAAAAGGTATATTAATGAGGGGAATATAACTCACCCAGCTTATAGATATTCTATCACTCTTTAGGACCATAATATGGGTTTTGATAGAGTCAGGTGTATGATGAAGAGCCGTGGTAGCTGTGTAGAGCTCGGCAAAAGCAACAGGAGTACCTAGCCCATCTGCTAACTACAATTTAATGGCTTGACTTCTGGCACATTGCTGGCAGAAAAAGCGACACGCACTGCTTTATACACTGAGCAATGTGCAGTCTACACTAGTTCCATTTTATATAGACAGTAAACTCCTTGGGGCAAGGTGTCTTTCTGTGCTGTATTTGACAAACACTTTGCACAGTGAGGCTCTAGGTTTGGGACTCGGTGTTTTTACCACGGTGCAGAGATGCTGGGGCCAGCAGCATGTGAGCTCTGCTGGGAGGAGGCAGCCCACCTACAGCACTGGAGTGCTGTGCCTGCATAGCTGAGAAAGTGCCAGGCTCTCGTGTCTCTGACAAGGATGGGGCTGTGCCATGCCAGCGCCACCACGCCACGTGGGATCCGTGACAATGGAGCTGTGTCCCCCCAGTGTGACAGCTTGGATCTCCCCTAGCTCAGGCACCTTTGTGCCATGACTTCTATCCCAGGACAGAATGGCACTTAGTCTCCCAGGCACAGTGACACTGCAAAAAGACACAGCCCTGCAGGCACTGCTCTAGGACCTGCACCCCAAGCAAATCCTCAAAGCAGCTCCTTTTGCCAGACACATCCAAATCTTCCCAGGTCTCCTGCCTCTTTGGGACTCTTGGTTCCACCATGTGCCTGTTCCTGTGAAATGTTTATGCGTGGAAGTAGCACCAGGGATTTCACCAGATCGTATTACCTATATAATATATTTAAACTCTATTATAGTGCTTTCTTGATTGTATGTCTGAGCATTCTGTGCTTTATAGGGTGTTGCTCAGATTGGTTTTAATGGGATTAAAGAGCTTTTAGAAATTGTTTCTATAGGAATTTGACACAATTTTTTTTATAAGATCTACTCTGGCCATAGGTATTGATTGATGTCCTGCAGATCCAGGGTGTGTTGGTTCCCCTCTCCGACCCTGTGTTTCAGTGTTGACCTGCATGTTTTCCGTGGCATGTTCTGGATTTCATTTCTCAGCTCACTTATTTTTTCTGTACCTTGCAACTCATCCTTGCTTTGGGAATGTCAGTGCAGTTTGGGAAATGCAGTAGTGACAGGTGACAATGAAGTGTCTTTCTTGATTCTAAGTGCTGATGCCAATACAATGACATGACAATACTACAGCAGCATTCATAGTATTAGTCTTGAGTCCCCCTCTTTCTGGGGACATTCCCATTTCTGGTTCTCACCTTTCACACCTTTCTGTGTGTTCCCTCAGAGCTAGGAAGCTTCTACCTGCACTCCTCCCAAATAAGAGAAGGAGAAGGGAGAGGCAGGAGAGTGGCACATGCTCCTCTCTGCACAGTTCTGCAGCTGTGACAATTATTGAGCTGCACACAGCTTGTAGCAAAAGAGCAGGAGAGGGAAGGAGGCCATGCTAGGGAGGGAAATCCTGTATCACAAGAGATTTGGGTTGAAGAAGGGTCCAGGTACCTCTGGCAACACCTTGTTAATATCCCTTTGAGTGACAGATGCAAGAACTCAATACCTAAGTTCAACTATTTTTTCTTTTCTAAAGAATTTGTCTTTCTAAAGAACTTTTTAAATATAGCTTAGAAATGAAGTGTCCCACAAATATCAAGCAAAAGTAAACTAAATATTTTTACCATTTCAAATCATCCTAATTGAATGAGAAGGCTGTGTATAGAACTGTAATTCTGTCCAGAGGCTGCTTGTCAAGTCATGTTTTTATTGTAATTACCTGATTTGTTCAGCTTTAATAGTATTTACTTTCGAAGGTCAGCTATCCTGCTCTGAAATGGTTAGTGAAGGCTATGAGAATACATAATACCCATGGGGAGAAAAGCAAAGACCACATATGCTCTTTTAATTTTTACTTCACAGCAGAAGAGGTAGTATTTTCTTTCACTTCTTAGCAGTCCATATTTCTTCATCAGTACTATTTATTATTTAGTACATAGTAACTCCTAGAAGTGCTGCTTGTGTCTGGTCTCCAGTGAATGCTTCAAAATATTTGTCCATTATCAGAATCAACCCATACCTTAGAGACCTTATAATTCAAAGAGGAAAAACAAAGCAAAAGAAAAACAGTATAATTCTCTTCAGAGAGAACAGAAAGGTGCAAAATGTTGCACTACACCCTCAAAACTTTGCTGAACATCATAATCACAGAGTTGTTAGCTCTCTCCACATCATGAGTGTGTAGGTGAACAAATCATGTTCTGTCTTCCTGTCTGTGTGAGACATGTGCAGAAAAATACTTGGTCTCCCTCCCCTAAAATCACTTCTATGAACTGTAAGAAGACCAATAAGTCCTTCTGAGTGAACTCAGAAGCAATCAAATATCCATCATGAGTTTTTAAAGTTGCTCCAAGATTTTATTGTTGTTGTTGTCGTTGCTGTTTATTGTTTGATAATGTTACAAATTTAGCTGTCTAAAAAAGATTTGAAGAGGAAAATAAACCAATTCCCCTAGGAAGATGAGAAGTATTTGTATTATTCTTCTACCTCAAAAACAGTTTCAGGTTGAAAGCTAAACTTTCAGCCTCCAATCATTGGTGTCAGGATGCTCTGCAAGGCAGACCTTTATTATTCAATTACCACACATAACAAAGGAAAAAAGAGCACGTTCAATCTTTCTTTTTAAAATAAAAATATTAAAAAAAAAATAAAGCTAGCTCATAATTTTTCTTTGTTCAGCAGTCCTTGTTTCAGTTTTGCAAGGAGGATTCAGTGGTCCCTGACTCGTGGGTTTTTCCATGGAATAATCATTTTGTGTGCAGCCTGCTGATTAACTATGTTACAGCATAAATCCAGCAGAGGAAAATCCCCAAATAACAAAATAACCTAACATGCAAAGCCAACAGTAGACTTTTAAATACACTTCATTATTTTTAAAGTCTTTGTGTTCCTTACAATTTGAAAGGAGCATTAATGTATTCATAAGCACTAACCTTAAGTCAGTGCTGCGTGCTCAAGCATAAATTCTATTATCAGTGGATCTACTGCAATTCTTGGAAGAGGGAAAGTTGCTGAGTACTAATGTTGTTGGCAGTTTTTTGTTGAATATAAGAACTTTCCTAGAGCTCACCTAAAGAGAAAGATTTTTGTAACTCCTTTCTCACCTTCACCTCCTCAATTACTCTCTCCCCTACTCCTAACCTAATTTTAAATCACTATTTTTGAGTAAAATCGTCATTACTTTTAAGCAAAATCTTCTAACAAAGTTAAATTTCTGTATTTAATTTACCTTTAAGGTATGAGCACAGTAATTTTCCCAAGTAAATAATCTATACTGTTTCCATTTTTGTAGTGGGATGTTTTCTTTCTCCAAAGTATGTTTGATTAGAAAAAAATTTCTAGGTGGTTTCAGAAATTCAGCTCAAGCAGTTGGACACTGCGTTACTCAGTGGTATAGTGAAAAAATGGAATGGAAAAACTAATACATTTTCTCTTCCAAAGTAGGCAACATGGGAGTGATCAACTAGAAACACCTGTATTAAATTTTCCTGTGATTACCTGTAACTACATAGCATTCTTCTGAGTGGTCCTTTCTGGAAACTTAAAAAAATCCCACTGCAGTATCTCCATTTCTGGGCTAGCTTGAGCCTCTTTGACCTTCTGCTCAAGGAGATATATTTCCAGTTTCTTTTCTGGTGAGATTCTTAAAGGGCTGGAATAAGGATTTTGTCAGTTTGCATTAGCAAAGCTGGGCAGAGGAAATGACACCACACCCGCTTATGCAAAGCATGTTATATATCCATAGGCACACCTCAACAGCATTAAACCATAATCTAGAGAAAGCAGAGGAAGTGCACGACAGGGACAATTAGGTCCATCACAGGGTTTATCCTGGTTTCCCCAGGTCCTCACTGTAACTCCCTGTGGCAGTTTGAGGTCTATCAGCACAGTATTTCCTGCAGCACACGCCTCCTCACCTGCTGCTGGCTCAAAACACGACTAGAACAGCCCTAAAGGAAGCAGAAACAAGGTAAACCATGTAAATAAGGTTCATCTCAGCAGGTCTCCTCCTGCACATGAAAAATGCACCCTGTTGAAACCCTGGACTCTTTCACCTTCTGTTAAAGCATTGTACACATCAAAGGTCTATTTAAAGGACTATTTAAAGGTCACAAAAAAGGAGACCAAGCTTGGGTTATTCTGTTTTCTGGAACATCAAGGGATTGCAAACAGAACTCCTTTGCTAAGTGACATTTTAACATCAGCCCAAGATACACAGGGAGATACTGATTCAATAATTCCATAAAATCTAGGAATAAGGGCTTTCATCACTATAAGATAGAAATTCTGGAACTACATTTTTAAAAAACAAACAAACAAACAAACAAATTCTAATTAGAACTGAGAAAAATCAATTCTTCCAGTAAAATTCCTTGTCTAAAATTGACCTGTATCCAGTAATAGTGCAAATAGACAGCACTGCTCACACTCTACTTTTTGACAGACAAAAATTCATATCAAAATCAGACCAAATTCTTTACTTTTATATGTGAATAAAGAATAGATTTCTTCACACAAACTGCTCCAAAATTTACCCACCTTCACCTCTGACTGCTTCTTTGTAAAGATATGCTGTAATGATGTGCTCACATATGGGATTATGTAGTTAAACTAGGTAAGCCCTTAAAAAAGAATAATAATTCTATTGTACACAATTCCATAATTTGTTGCCTTCCTTTCAAACTGTAATCTTATATTTAGTTTTCAAACCTAGAACTCTTTGTTATATTGTATGGCTAACAATTTCAAATTGCACCATGTCTCCTCCCTCACTTTTTGTGAGCTTTTGTTCACTGCTTCATCACTACCTGCATGCAGAGACAGGCGAGCATAGTCTGTAGGCTACAATAATAATGGCACACCAGATAACATCACTGGAGCAGCTTCATGCTACAAACATATCTGAAACTTTCCATTCTTCAGAACTACTGGGAGGCTTGGTAATCTTATGAGTATTAGGAAACATCTGTTTATCTAGTTATGCCAAGGAAAAAAATATCTCACACGGAGAACTTGACGCCTAAAATATTTAAAACAAAAAAAAAAAAGGGGGGGTCTAGAAGTGATAGAAAAGTAAGAGCAGAGATAAAAACGGCAACATGAAATTAGACCAAAAGAGGAAAAAACCAAAAAGGAAGAGAGAGAGGGAATTAAGTACATATTCCTACTATTAATCCCTTCAGAAGGCAGAATTTCACCTAACCCTACTTTTCTAGATTCATCATTTCTGCCAGAAGCTTCCCTGACTTGAATTTGAAGACAATACTTAGCATTTGTGTGGCATAGGGGATGGAGAACAGGTATTATGTCTTTCAAAAGTAAGGGGTAACCAGTGGGAAATTATGCAGTCATTTCCCTTTTCAACTTATGTTTTTAAGAAGACCCTACTAATCATGACTGGGATTTTTTAAAGCTAACTGTTTTGCAAAAAATAAGAACAGAACCAAAATACAATACATAGGAGATTTAAAGGAGCTGAAATTCTGGGACATTAAGCAACAAATTTATTGAGAGCAAAGTCAGGCCACTAAAAATCTGAGTTTCATTTCTCAGTCAGGCTAGGCCCTTGAAATCCATATGCATTACTCTGTATGATGACCAATTATTTGTTTTTTATTAAAATACCTCTTCAAAGAAGACAAAAATTTAACCTTCCCAACATCTGTTAAAGATGTGCACTATAACTTCTATCTGAATGGGACTCCTGCCTTGTCATGAACTCTGTTTTTCTTCTTAGATAAGAATAATTAGCTATATTTAAAATAGTTAATTTTAACAAGCTTAGCTATAACTGATCCAGATCAGTTTGTGTGCCTGTCCCCACGATGTCTTGGTCACCTAGAATCCTCCACAGCTGCAATTCATTATTTCCCAGTTACTGATTCCCAGCACCAAAACTGCTGAACAGCACCGAGCCAGTATTGATCCTTGTGGTGACTTCCCAATGTTAGGATACAACTGTTCAACAGCAAGTCAGCATTACCCATTGACCACTGATGGCTGTGATTTTTGAAAGCTGTCAGGTGGACAACTTTTAATCCATTTAACATGTTCTTTATTGGTGTTGTGTAGCATTGATTCCACAGTCAGAATATTATGCACCACTAAATCAAAGGTCTTTGAGAAGTCCATTGCATTTACAGAACATCCCATCAATCAATCCTCAAAATGGAGCAGTGTAATCCTCAAGTGTAAAAGATGCTTATTTTCTTGGAGTTATTTCTGTTATTCCATTAGAAGTTAAGAAGGGGGTAATATACCTCGTCATCAGATAGAAGGATACCATCCCCCTCATTTCCAAAAGCAGGGAACAGAAATATTTACTGAAGTTTTCCATCCATTTTGCATGGAGAATAATACTGCCATTTCCCCTCTACTGTGTTTTGTTGCCATCTCGATGAGAGAAACCTTCCAAACATTTTAGATCATCCAACATCTATTTGTCCTTTATCCTATCATATGTTTGTCTGCTATGACAATGTAGATTAGTACACTTTTTTCTCCTTCTCTTGCATCAAAATATGATTTATGGCTATGGAGTTGTTTTTTTTTTCAGAGAATTCTAACTTTTTATTAATATTCTTTTTTCTGGGTTTTGTTTAAGATTTTACCAAATTTTTCTTCTTTAAATCACCATGTTTTGTGCATATATACATCATTATTATCAATCAATGTCAATGTGAGAGTTAGTGGCTTGATAAACCAAATCTCTTCGTGTTGCCTCTTACTAAACTTGTTACCCGATTGACTGAATATTGGAAAAATTGGTATGACAAGAGACCTAAAAATATGGAGCATGTAGTTAAAATGACAGTCCCACAGAAGACACTCACTGAGGATGTATGAAAGGAAAAATAGTTTATGTGGTTTACGTGCATGAACTGGGCAAGAGACACAGAAGAATCAGCAGAACTGAGAGCCACTGTGGCTCTTGCTTGCTGCTGTGAAGAGGGAATGTTGACAGTCTACAGGTTCTTTCCCAGATTCTGCTCTTACCTTTGTAAATGCCTATTCTGCACATAATTTCTTCTGGCAAAGATACTGCTTTTGTTATTTGCTTTCAATCTGAGCCTTCAGTTTGTCATGAGTCTTGATTCATAATGAATTTTCTAGGTCTGGCTTTGCTAGGTCTTTTTCTGAAAAATCCCATTCACAGAAATTATTTTGGATAAGATTATAAACATAAATGACCTCTTTCACTTATTGAAGCTTTAATATCTGCTAGAACATTTTGTGTAGTATATGCCATGCCAGAGATATAGTAGCCTGCCCCAAGTTTGGAATTCCTCTGTGAATGGGAAAATCAGTACTTTTCCTTAAATTACTAATAAACCTAAAGTCTCATTTGATTTCACTTTCTAGGATCTATTCGTGGTCATCTGCATTAGTATATTAAAGAGATAAAGCAACAGCAAACCTTCTACCTTTTCCTTTTTTGGAGTACAAACCACTTCCATGATATTTTTTCACAGTTACATCATTTAAGCATGTGATGTGTGAAGTAAACATGGCAGACATGCCATCTTCAACTCAAAGCTTTTTCTCTTAATCAAATCCTTTAAAACCAGCTAAGCAGAGATACAGTTGGCACTAATATTCCACCTTGAGATCTCTTATGCCCCCTTCTAGATGTGACCAGCACATGTTTGACAGCTGTTTGTAACTCCTACTTCTCTTTGGCCTTTGCCAGCCTTTCTTTTGAAATGACTGAGGGAGCTCTTGTGCACTCCTCCTAGCTGACTTCCTGAGGCACCAGCATGTGGAATGATCCTATCCAACAATCTAATTTCATCATATATAACATAATTGTGCTTTGGACTGAGGCTACCCTATATTCAATGTAACCACTGATCCTTAGACATCCACTGGTAGCTCCAGCAAGAAAATAATTCATTTTTATGCTATAAAGAAGTCTAGTAAGTCTATATATCTGAATTGTAGTTCAAAAGAAAAGCATTTGGAAATATTTGTAATGAGCATCCTTTGATTACAAAGGGACCAATATTTTTTCTTTGACCAACTTTTTTGTTTCCATTTTGAAATGCTGAAGAATGGATAATCCATCAGTACTGTCTACACAGTTCAAGAACTATTGTCAGAACATATAAAAAATGCCTGAAATGTGAAGGCCCGACACAATGCACATTTATGTCAATAACAGTGCATTTTTCTACAGAAGTCATGGACTTTGCATCAGATTTCATCACAAAGGAAATGATAAAATGCTTGAGAACTCCAACCCTGTTCTGTTAAATTAAATGAAATTGCTATAGATCAAAGGAAAGCCCAAATAGTTAGTATGGAGAAACAATAGGATCGTGCATTCTTAAAGAAAATGGAAAATAGTAATCATATTCAGAAGAAAAATGCAGTAAAGAAAACAATTTGATGTAATATTCTGTTGGCAAAAAAGATATCTCATTTTCAATTTAATATTAAAAAATTGCTCACATTAATTCTCTTCAGTTTTCCAATATACATGTATGAGCTGCAGATTGAGCTGTGCAATTCATCATAAGTGTTATTTGCCAATATAATGTCCAGACTACTGACTCTGACAAGAAGGAACAACTTACTTGATACTTTACATCCTTCTTATTCTCAGTTTCTTACTCCTGTTAGAGACTGAAACAGTTCATGCCTCAAACATTGATATAAAGTTTTGCTCATTTTAACACAAGCTGTATAAAGAAGCTACAACCAAAGAAGCCTGCCTGAAGATGCCTGACTGGGACTTTGGATTGAAAGTCAAACACCTGAGATTAAATAAACGGAAAACACATTTTTCAATCACCTGAAACAAACAAGTAAATAAGGAAAAGAATGTGAGCCAAACTTAGCAGCCATGCTAACAGTCATCTCTGGCTTTCTTTGAGGTGAGGGAGGCCATAGTCCACTGACCCATTACATGGGAGCAGGTTTGCACAGATTTCCCCCTGGCTGAGGTGGGGGGAAGAAGTTTCAGTGGGTTGTAACCTCTGCTCAGGGGCTGAGAACCCATCCTCCCTTAAACAACTGGCTATGGAACCCCCAACCCTGGGAAAGACACATCCACAGGACATTAATGTGAGAGACAGCTGAGAGGGTGTCTTAATCTACCAAAATCCTCTCCAAAGTGTCCCCCAGAGTCATCCCTGGAGCCTTGCACCAGAGCACTGCAGGTGATGCAGCAAACCCAGAGTCTGCTGTAAGAGACAAGGACAAACTACCCCCCACCGGGAGGTGCCTGGATTTTCCTACCTGGCCTGAGCATGTATTAACCCACATCAGATTCTGGGATTTTCAGGGTGACCTCCACCACCAAGACCAGCTGGAGAGGATCAATGGAGCATCACCAGAATCCACAGAGTGATGATATTTTCCTTACTCTCTTTTTGTCCCTCCCACCTTTTTCCTATTTCTTTTTTTTTTTCCACTCTCTCTCTCCCCTCATATTTGTCATCAAATAAAACCTATACTATTGTCACTGGCATATGGCCTCATTTGTACCTTAATTCAGGCAGGGGCATTTCTAAGAACCTTAGTAATCAGATCTTGACAACTCCCTATGTATGCTACAGTGCAGTAGTGTTATTTAGTTCATTAAAAAAATTAATTATAAAATGTATGTAAAAGGGTTGATATTGTCAGGTCTTTTATAAACACTACTGCAAAGAGTACATGAAGTCCAAGTGAGGGAATAGCAAAGACTAGGAATACTGCAAATACATTTTACACTGCCTGAACATCAGCCCATGAAACTTGTACACTATTTATTTGGTTTTCATCAGATAATTTCACTTCTTTACTGAAATAGTTCAGTTCTTAGTATCATGCAGATACACAGGCGAGAAAAATGGAATTAGTACTTTAAAAATTTACACAAAATGCCTACAGTGGTTCAGGTACACCTCTGCCCAAATGGAGGAACATGAACAAAAGGATCTCTTCATAAACTACAGATGTCCAGGACATCTTTTATCTCCAGATTTTCAGATAGTGTCCAGATTCCATAGCCTAGCTTAAGTCCTAACTCTGCTGTCTTTGTACTTACAGATTTTGGAGAAAACCTGATTAGAACGTATTTATTAAAAACCCAATCTGTAGAGTGCCAAAATCCAGTTTCACTGTGACTCCTGATTGTTTCTATAATGCAAACTTATATTACCTTTCAGAATAGCAATGGAGAGTCAACATAGACCACACTGAAAGAAAGAACTGTTTTCTTTTTTGAGTTTCCCTATGTATTTGCTCTTCCATAGCCTGGTTGCATCATAGGTGCCTTCCCTATGTATCTTTTAGGTTAATGTGATCCCACACATTAATGGAAATCTGCCTGATACTGTAGATAAACAAAACCAACTTTTTTTAGTCTCTAAATAGGAAAGATATTCAACATCATAATTTTTGGTGTGGAATAACATACATTGAGATTTCAGGTTTCAGAGAATGTCAAGTAAGTGTATAATTGTTTTTTGGGTCTGTTTTTCTACTCTAGTACAATTTTTGTTCTGCAGAACCAATGTTTGAACTTAGCCCTCCCATATCACAGGCAATATTGTACCAACACAATTATTGGCCTGTTGCAGTTAATATCACAAATACAGCTTTTAATTGGACAAAAATCTGTTCAGTCAGGAAGGAAGACATGCTCTAGACATAGGTTCAAAAAGCAATTTCTCAGGGTAGAAGGCTGCAATAGACACAGAGAAATGATACAGGCCACAGTGCCCATTTCCACCTGTGCCTCTGTGGATGGCAGGACGGCTGCAGCTGCTACCTGAGATGCAGCAACCAAATTTTTGATCCAGTCATGCTTCTCTCAACCAGGTCCAGGTTCCCCTGTCTTACAGATACAGTGACAGTTCTTACCCCTCACTTCTGAATCAATAAAACTAGTTTTCTGCCTACTCTACTGAGGACCCTGAGCTGGGCTTGCCACCAGCTTAGTTCTTGCCACTTCAAAACTATTATGAATAAATAGATGGGCATAAAACCCAGCCTACAGCCTGAATAGCAATTTGCCTTTCTTTTTTTAGAACTAAATACCAAAGAGATTTTTTTGTCTCCCTGTTTGTACCATATCCTGGCTTCTTATACACAAAGCAATTCACTGGAAATAGATCTCATCTCTTTTTTTAAGTACTTTCATTCTTTACATTAATCAGAAGTTAATCAGAGTAAGTGGGAGTCCCATGTTCCCAGAATAGCTCCAGAAAGCATTCAAGAAGCAGGAGCTATGCTGGTACTTTTCTGCAAAAGGTTGCCATGACAAGAGAAGAGTTTCTTCTTCTAAATCTTTTTTGATTGTTTCTGAGGTCATCTTGGGCAGCCAGCACTATGTGAGAGAAGAATGAGAAGCTCAAAATCATCATAATAATACAAAAATAGGCTAATTTTCACATTATGTAACTAAATGGGAAAGGAAGGAAATGAAGATAGCATTGGATTAAATTAATGTAGTCGCAGATCACTGTAGTCAGAATAATCATCTTGTGTATGATTTAAAAGGAGAGGGTGTTATGTTTTTTTTAATGGATCCAGCTGCAAGCAATTGTGAAGGAACTAAATAGAATCAGTAATGATGCTCTAAGAAATAAGCAAATGTTGTTTGTTTCTTTCTTTCTAAGGGGGAAATCAAATAAATAAATGACTCAGAATTTAAGACAGACTCCACAAACAGAGCATTTAAGAGGTTGTTACAAATCAGTTCTCCATGAGATGTCTGAAAGGTGGTGTACAGAAAGATCAACTTCAGCATCCCCCAAGTCAGTGGGAATAAAAGTCTTCTTTCAGAATATAGGTTTTATCTGCCTGCTGGGATTTACCTCCCTGGGCAACCCATGTGTCTCTCCACTTTTGGCATTTCCTCACTAGGCTATCCCTGGTATCACTCCTTCCTCACCTTCAACTCCTGTAAAAGTTAATCCAATGATTCTCAGATGAATCTTCCAGTTTATTAATAAAACCACTCATAACTTTTTAAAAAGATCAAACAATAAAATCAGTTGAAAACTAAAAGCAGCAGCCACCAAGACCTGAAACTCAGAAACAAAGGCAGGTCCTGGTCAAGCTCACAGGTTAGCAAAGGGCTGAAATACACTGCATTATACTGTCTAACAGGGATCCCTGGCTGTTCAGGCAACTGGTCTCTGCTATCTCATTTTCTCACACTGAAGTCTCCTTCTGATCCACACACCAGGGAATTATCTGCCATCTTGCCTGTAGTGTTCTCAGCCCTTCCCAATGTATTGGCATAGAAGGAGGGGTGGAGGTGAGAGAGGAAAGGGGAGTTGATTAATTTTTCCCAAAAGCTATAGAAAATTACCCCTTTCACCCCTCCAACTGAAATAATTTCAACCTGCCTGGTGTGATTTACTGCACCAACCCATCCTTAAGGCCTACAGTAATCAAGCTGTCCTTTAGTAACCTGTAATTGTCACATTTCCTCCATTGTCTTGCAATACAGGAAAGACTACCTAAAGCCATTAATGCTGGAGAGGGTTTAAGGCTATGAAACAAGTCCTGGGGCAGCATCAGGTGTCTGACTCTCAGCTGAAAAATTTAATGTCTCTTTTTCTTCCCCCAACAAACGGGCCACCTCTGAACATTTCTTGATTGCCCCTTGCTGTTCTTACAAGGCAATGATGTGACTTTCACAATGAGCAGTCCCACTGGTGGCAACAGGACCGCTCCACTTCTTGCAGTCTTTGCAGATACAGGATTCCTGACTTGGCCAAATTCCCACATGACAGAGCTGTCACACGCTGGAGAAGCACGATTTACTTTCTAAAGTGCAAAATGAGACAGAGAATGGGAGAGAAAGTAATTATACTGGCAGATTAATTTCCTATCAGAGAAGACAGATTATAAAGGGTAATGTTTCTTGGACCTTTTCGAATGCACCACTTTGTAGCAGTCTGAATGTAAAATGATATGAGGAAATACAAACTATTACAGAGAGTGGCTCTGTTTGGCCTGCCTGTTCAGTGGGCTCACTTTTTTATTATGTTTAGTCTTTAGTTTAAGGGGAGAATTTTAATTGTTTGCCCTGGAGATAATTAATTTTATTCTGAAATTTGAAAATTGTGTATGTCAAAAAATACTCTTGGATTCGTAAATGTTAGACTGCTTGTATTCAGAGTACTTGTCACTTCTCCAAACTATTCTGCACATATGAACACTTCTTAGAAGAAAGAATAGAAATGTTTTGTTGATACTTAGCACAGCTAACAGTTTAAATGTCACCCTGAAATAGAACTCATTAGTAGAGGCATCATTTCTCTTTCCCATATTAATAATAATTCATCTAAACAAATAAGCCATGCATCTGTTGGGTATGGCCACACTGAAAACAAATATGGAGAAAATCACAAGTTATTCAGCTGGAATATGTTATGGGTTACACTAGTTTTCACAAACATGCTTGATCCTGTGGGTAAATCAACTTTTCTCCAAAGGATACCTTATGGATAACTGTGCATTGTCAATAGGTTGTTCTGCTGTGTTGCTGAGATAAGGAGCATGAATTTTATTGTACCATATTTAGTATCCAAATAAGACAAATAGAATAAAAGACCAGAGAATTTGCAGGTGATTTATTCCATAAATTGCAGCCGTGAATTGTCAACTACTGGAATGTTGTTTTCCTTCCATTGACTACCTGTTGGAAATATTCTGATGTTTTAAAAATCATTCTTAATCACTCTTAGTCTGCCATTTACTAGGGATTAGTTGACTGCAAACTAACTAACATAGAATTAATTTTATTGGACTATGGCTAATTTTTCATGTTTATGTAACACACTGACCTTGAGTTTTCTTATGTTTTATAGTACAGATTTTTATTAGGAGAAATGCAGAAGTTTTTTTTTTTTTTTTTTTTTCTGAGTTACCTGGACCTTAAAATCTTTCATTTGGACAAACATTCCTACCAATAAATCATTCACTAGAATGATCAGATAAAGCATACATTAAATATGCATGAACATAATTGAAATGAGTTTATTTAAGAGCTCGAATGAGTATTTGTAGACAGCTTTCTGAAGCATTTATTCAGCACTACTGAAAATAGTACAACTTTTGAATAAAAAGAATTGACATATGATAAATGTAGGGCTGAGAGCACACTGGACAAGATATTACTGGGATGGGAAAATTTTCACGGAAAAAAACAAACCCACCAAACAATTAATTAATTGCATATCCCACACTGAAAATGTTCTTACTTGTCTGGGCAAACACAAACTTGTGCTTTTAAAGGAGGAGTTAAAATAGGAAGGAAAAATGTATCATAAACACATTGGTAGAGTCATCATAAATGTCAGTAATGCAAAATGGGGAGATTGAAGATTGATAGAATTGTGAATTACCAGGCTGTGCTCCAAAGCAGATTTATTCAGTGATTGGTTCTTTGTACTCTACAGCAACTCTGATTTCACATTCAACTTGTTTGTTCTTGTTTCTAAAGGGGGAAAAGAATATATGTTTCATATATTTATGTATTTTCATCCTGGATATTCCTCACTTAAAAAAACCCCCAAACATTCCCAACTAGTTATTTCATGAGGCTTCAAAGCCTTTTGCAGACATTAACTAGTTAAATTCCACTACGCTTCTCTGAGGCAGAAAACTAAGTTTTAAAATTTCTAATTGTTGAATAAGGAAACCTAGGGACAAAGGTTTAGTGATTTACTGAGGCCACAGGAAACAGTATAAGAAGTGGAATAAGAACTTGTTTCAGCCCATTCCTGTGGCTGGTAGCATACCAGAACACATGACAATTATAAAATTTCCCACACTTTATCCATAGTCTACCTTTTTACTCCTTCCCTTTTCTACCTAGATAAAAAATATCCAAGCATTATTCCATATAAAGTACTGGTATTGCTATTTCTGTCATCTTGTATCTTCAAACAAACTGATTTTTTTACTCTTTTGTTTAAAAGGCTACATTATCTTACAGACAAGTTAGTCTTCCTCTCAGGAATAAAAAATGCCTGTGGATAGTGAAAACATGACTATCACTAAAGTGTTTAAGACCCACACTAACAAAGACCACAAATGATGGCTCCACATCTTTGTTGGAGTCTTTGGAATATAGCAAATCATGTTGTTAGTCAACCAAATGTTTTTTTCCAAAGTTAAAATGTTATTTCATTGAAAACAGTTCCAGAAATAAAATTAATCTAAGAATATAATCCCAAATATTTTAGACTGGACATTTTGAAATCAGATTAAATTTCTGTTTGCTGACTTAAATGTTTACTTACTGATTTAAAAGAACAATATTAATACATTAAATCAAAATTTCCCCCACTCTTTATATTTGTTATGATTGCAATAAATAGGATAAGTTCTGGATTTATTTCTGTGACTCTTATCTTCACCTAAGCCCTTCCTTTTATTTTCATTCATCCATTCCATTTTCAAACCTTTCTTGACTTTGGAAGGCAGAAGGGAAAAGTGAAATAGTGTGAATAAGCTACCACACATCCTGAAGTATTGAGAAAGTGGTAAAAAATTACAAAAATGGAGAGAAGACAAAAAGCAAATGCTTCATAAATTAAAAAAGGTTTTGAGGTAAAGTCACTTAGAACAAAAATTCTCTCTGCAAGCACATTTGAAATGAGTATTTTTAAATTATTTGGGAGAGGGTTGGGTGGGGTCTGTATTTAAAATTCCCCTTGAAACTTTCTTGAATGGAAAGGGTGAAGAGTATTTTGGGAAGCCTTTTCCATAAAAAAACCTGAGATTTTAGGTGAATGAGGCAAACTACACAACAGCTTTTAGGACATTTTTATTATATTCACTAACAATCAGATTCATTTTTCTGCATTCAGGTAACTTTGTTTATGTAGGGCACATCAAGAAAAAACAGTTGTCAAGAAGTTAATTGCCCTACAGTCTTTATATAAACTTGCTCTAACAGGCCAAGCTTACTTGAAAAGTTTCCCTCCTGTTTCTGCAAGCATCTTTCAAATAGCTTTTCCCCATACCTTCCAAGAGGTAGTGAAATGCACTCACAGCATATCTTAAGTTTGCACTGGATACATGTGGATCTATGAACAGTAAAACTGGAAAAAATGCTTTCACATAAAATTCCTTTATTATTTCAGTTGAATTGCAAAGTTAATGTATTGAATACCTTATCATAGCAATATGACAAATGGGACATGCTTTCAGTACTCCATGGAGCTTCCTGTGTGATTCACAACCACATATTTTAAATTCCTTTTAAAATTCCTTTTAAAAATTGATTCATTTAGATAACACCATCAACAGAAGAATCACCTGAAGCCCACACAAAGAACTTGCTAATGAATGTTTTGGTTAAATCCAAAGATTTAGTTTTAAAATGCTTATGAATAGTGTGCCAGAAAAATGCACCAGGCTTCCATCTGTACATTGCTTCGATCTGATACAATTAAATGGACCTTTGTGTGACCTCCCTGACCTATCCAGAACTCCCACTGGCTTTCAAGATTGACAGTAATGCCAGCAAGAAGCTTATGAAACAGGGTAAATCTGCTAAGGCAAATAAACCCCTTTTTCAATAGTGCCTCAAGCATTTAGGCACAGATCTTGGAAGGGTTCTTAGCAGTAATAAACTTTCTAAAGACCACAACCTCAATGCCTAAGTTTTCCAGTCTTTGACATAACCTACCCAGCCAGGGATCTTAAGAGTCTAAATGGTAAACAGGCCTAAGGTGCTTTGAGATCCACAGAGTGTGCCATACACGTTTAAACAAGTACATCCTTGACAAATCTCAAAAGCATGCCAAAATCCTGACTCAGGACTCTAGTGAGTCGAGTTTCTAACTCACAGAAAATGGACAGTTATTGCAGTAGTAAGGCTGTGTTTTGTTTTGTTGCACTGTGGGGTTTTTTTCATTTTGTTTTGTTTTGTTTCTCATAAAGCTTCAGATTATGGCCTTCCACTGAGCTGCTTTGTGTCCTCAGAGGCAAAAAGCCAGTCTAACTCAGTATTGGGGAATTATTAATCCCAGGGCACCATGGAGTTAGTGTGGTCAGTCAGGAGCAGTGACTATCCTGTAATTGAAGGTGTCTAAGAAAAGCCTTACATGGTTTTGACCTGCCATGAATGCATCTCAAGGGCAGGGTTATTATGCTTTAACTAAATGTTTGACTTTTGAATGCCTCTGCTGTTACTTAAATTACTGATATCTTGTTGAGGAGTGAACCCAGGGGAGTGTAGTGCGAAGAGAACAACACGAGAATGTGGAAACAATGGTGAAAGACAGAAAGAATATTTAAACAGAACAGAGAAATTGAATGGCAAGAGATGAAGAGGAATAAAATATGCCCTACAATGGGCAAGTAACACAAAGCATGAAGAGGGAGGTTATTTTGGAAAATGCATCAAACCCACCTCTATTTCTATTTACAAGCTGATTCAGCAGTGCCTGTCATTCAAATCATGTCTCAACAGCAAAGGAATTGTTGTGAGAAGCAAATCATAAAACCAACAGGTGCAGAGAACATGCCGCTGCTGCTATGTTTGAAAAAAAATAAATTACAGGTCTCACATTTAACATCAACTACAAAAAGTTGAGGTGGAAGAAACTGCTATAGAATGTGAGCCAGCAAGCTCCTATCCCTACAGTGGTTTGGTGGTGGTTTTTCTTAATTTTTATTTCACTCACACTTTCCATGCAGGATCTCAGGTGTGTGCATTTCTCTTTTGGGTTTTTTTAATCTACTTTGCCAAATTTCTCACTGGTTTCTCTAATGAAAGGTTCTACTGCTAGAAGATAGACTCTACTTGCTTCCTCTTATTATTTTAAATTGCATTTTGTGAGCTGCCTAGGGATTTTGTGGCCACAACTGTCCTATTTACTTCACCGCCTTTCTCTTCCTTTTTTCTTTATTATTATTACTATTACTCTACATTGTTGTTGCTGTTGTTATTATTATTATTATTATTATTATTATTATTATTATTATTATTATTATTATTATTATTATTATTATTATTATTTCTACTACTAAAAGCTTGTGAATGCAGTGACTGAAATGCAGAATGCCAGCAGAGGTGTCTGCATGTGAGGAAGCACAGCTAACCGCACTAACCAGCAGATTTTAGGTAGCTGCTTTTCACAGCAAGCCAGTCCAACTTCCATGCGAGCTGAGCTTCTCCAGCAGCAGCAGCAGCAGCAGCCAGCGGGTGCCAAAGTGATATCACCCCACAGGTCCCTGCCCTTTAGCACCCAGGCACCCGCACACCACTCGGGCAGCAGCAGAGGAGCCTCGGCCGAGCCCGCCAGCCAGATCCAGAGGCAGCACGGCGAGAGGAAAGCTCACACAAGCCGCAGTTAGCCAACTGCCATATGCCCTGACAAAGCTGCTGACAGCAGTGGCGAGCCCAGGGAGGGCTTTTATCATTAGCCCCTCACCCAGCAGCGGAGGAAACTCATTTAGCCCCATGCTGGACTTTCATTAGGAGCGACTTGCATCAGATGGTCGCAGCGTTCTGGCGCTGGTGCCGCCCGGCCCGTTGCTGGAGACGGGGCCATATCTCAGCCCAGCAGGGACCCCCGGATTGTGGTGACAGATGCCAAGACAGCAGCGGTAGCAGTGACAAAGGCAGCTTGGTTTGGTGCTATCTTTTATGCTGGCATGTCGCAGCCCTGAACTTTCCAAAGATTTGGCTTTTCGCAAACTACTTATTCCTCTTGCTGACAGAAAGGCGGGGAGTTTATATAGATGGGGAGAAATAATCTAAAATAAAATATGCTTGAAATTACCACTTGAAGCTGAAGCAAGCAGCAAAGAAGCTGTCACTGACAATCATTATTTCTAACCTTGGGACTGTAATAAAAAATCAATGAAGCAAGAGATGTCAATATTCTAGTAACAAAGATGTGATACCAGCACCCTCTCCTCCCAACATCCTAGCTGCTTATGGTAAATATATACAAAAGTGGAAGCATAGATGTCACAATAGAAACACTTTTCTCTTTCCAGAAATATCCCATCATTTTGGGACAACTGCTTGCATTGCTTGCAGGAGAGGATTTTCAAGGAGAAGTGAACCAAAACAGTATTTTTTGACACCGAGCTGCACATTCTTCGAAGAGCACAGTGACTCTTGTCAAATGCAATTTTTAAAACACCGTAACACCTTGACTGTTTCACTTCCTTCCTGCCTGCTTCCCAAACATGGATATGCAGGATTTAAATCCCTCACACATCGTGCAGTTGGCTACTTTACCGTGAAGATGGAGCTTGAACTGATACGGGTTAACAAAAATAAATAAATCTCTTGATTTTTATCAGTGCGTTTTAATGAACTTCTATGTTTAATTAAAACCAAACACACCCAAAGAAGAAAACGAGCTTTTTAAAAACCCATAGCTTCCTTCCCGTACTTTACTCATCAGCACGATAGAAGGCCGTCCTACGCTATTTAGTAGGTTTGACTGACCGCTGCTGCAGCCGGGCAGGCTCTGTCAGGCCTCGCTGACCCGAGACGAACTAAAATGGTTTTCACTCGCATTTTTTTATGGCTCTTCCGTAAGCCAGAAGCCCATCGGGGCGCACAGCCGGGCAAGCCGGGCCGTGGAGCTGGTATCCTCAGGCCCATCCTGCCGCTCCGCTTTCCAGAAGAGATCGCGCAGGGGGAGCGGCGGGCAGCTTTGCTCATCCGCTCCATCATTTTAATATTTTATTCCATTCCGTCCTGCCGAGCAGGCCGGGCCGGGCCGGGCCCGCGCAGGTGGGCGGTGTTGAGGCGCCACCTACCGGGCGGCGGCGGCAGCGGCCCCTCAGCGGGGCGGAGGTGGGGCCGGGGCGCACGGCCCTGCCCGCCCGCACGGACAGTGCCCGAAACAAATAAACACATCGCCCCTTTATTTCTGCACAAAGACCCCCCGAGCCCCTCTGCCTGGCCGCGGGGCCCGGCAAGGGTCGGAGGCGCCGCCGCGGACGAGGCGGTTCCAGCTTTAATTGCTTCCATTCGGCCTCAGCCCGGGGTGGGCGCGACACGGACGTAAGCGAATGTGTCCTGACCACAGGAAGGAGCAGTGTTGAACGTTTTAATTACACGGGGAGCGAAACAAAGTAAAAGCAGAACAATGAAGAGCAAATGTAAAGAAAGGGAAGCTAATTAATGGAACATTAACGTTAGAATGTAATGCGAGCGGGCTGAATCTGTTTTGCAGCATGAAAGGAGGGAGAACAGTGCTATTGTCCTGGAAAGAAGTGAGCGCAGCCCGGCTCCCAGCCTGTCGTGCGCGGCAGGGCTGCCCTGGCCCTGAGCGGGTTGTTCCCGCTGGAGGGATGCTTTCTTCACATTCAGCATCTTTAGGGAGCTGGGAACCAACTACCTAGCCTTGAAATCCATAGAAATGCCAGGTACGCAGCCATTCATTCTGATGGTTTAATCTCCACTGGCAAAGCATAGCTCAGGGTATATTCTAAACTACCCTTGCCACTTGCCACAGACCTGTGCAGTTGCTAGCTCACCATTTCTAGCACATACTACATTTGGTTATTCTTATACCTCAAATGTGGGAATTTCATGAGGGTCTAGTTACCCTTGGTAGCCTCTGAGGTCAGAGTGAAGAAGAGGCTGTGCTAAAGATATATTGATATAAATCTAATGTACTGACAATGCCAATGTGCTAGTTCTCTATGTAGAACATGCTAATATGATTGTGGTACATCATAACATGATGATAATGCCAAAATTTGCCTTCTGCTCTTCAGTGGGGAAGAGCCACTCTCTTCTACCGGCCTGCTGACTTCAGAGGGAGCCCAGGGTGACCACCTGGCTGGTTTAACTGCTCACAATGGATCACAATGCTGTCAGGAATAAGTAACTTTCCTTAAAGGGCCTCCTCTAAAGTCTGTTCAGGTAAACTCTTTCCTGTTTCAGGCCTCTTTGGTTTTCCCACAATTAGTGTGAGGCATTACAACATATGTGCATGAGCAGAAGAAATGGAGGTCAGGTTTATTATTTATTATATCCTTTGCTTATTTGTCCCAAATGCTGTCTCAGCTTGTGTGACAGCTGGTGCTGTGATGAAGTTTTCATTACAGTCCCTGAACTTTAGCCAGGTTTTCAGACCTGTTGATGACACTCCAGAAAACACAAAAGAATCAAAGTGTTTTCAGCAGAAAGCATTTATGTGTCATGAGATACATATTTTAACCAGAAACTTGCAATTCCTGGCAGACTGTGACTGGTTTAGTTAAGCTTCCATAAATCAAAGAGCGATGCACAGACTATGAACATCAAAAACATCAGAATCCCACAGACAGGTATGTCAGTGCCTGGCAGCTTTGGACAAAATTTGCAAAAAGGGATCAAAGAGCTTCTACTCAACATTTAGGACTTAATGTAAATCACAGTCATCCTAGTGGGGGTTTCGCAATTGTCTTTACTAGGAGGCAAAGTCATCCTTCTGTGGGGAGGCAGGAGGCAAGAAGAGTCATCCTTAATATGAAAGGGTGCCCTAATATATTTTGCAGTCACTTGTTTTGTGTGTTGTTTCTTAAAGCAGCTAACTAGCTAGTATCGCTATGTAGGTGTACATCAAGTCAATAAAGCAAGCAATATGTTATTTCATAGTTGTTTTTTAATGATCTTAATATGCTTTTATTAGTAGTGCATGTTCATAGCAAATGCACTACAGATTTGAAAAAGTGTTGCTAGTGAAGAGTGAGATGGTAAAGAATAAAGTGTACTTGGTTAAAGTTATATCATACTTTTCCAAATTTCATTGTAATGTTTAGACCTGAATGTTTTCTACTCAATAGTAGGACCTTTTCCAAATGCCACTTCAGGGACAAGTTTATGCAATGGATGGATCAAAGCTTAAAGTCTGAAGTCTTCAAGTTTTGAATTTTGTCTAAGACCTAGGCAAGGATCAAAATAACCTTCCCCCAAATCTAAAAAAATTTGCAATTTTAAAAGCTGACTGTTGCCAAACTTAATAAAATTTTAAATCCAGAAACATATGTAGTTCTGATTCTTTTAACATTATCACCCTAATAAAGTGTATCTGGACATGGGAGGAATATTTAAGCATTAACTTGTTTGTGTCTACCATCTAGCAGTTTATTGCATTATAAATACCTATGTAAGACTTCATTAAAATAAGCCATTGATCATGGAAAGCAGAGTGAATATGGATAACCAGATTTTTTTCTCTTTCTACTGGAAATCTTAATCCAGCAAAATTAATCTACCACCACATAAGGCCTATGTTTGCTCTTCTGCTCTACATCTTCTAATCATATTTATAGTCCATTTGAGAAATGAAACTAAAACAGTCCTTGAGTTTTCCATTCCATCATCAGAATGAACAAAGGATGGTGCATAAAACTATTTGGAATTATGTCCTTTTCTGGAACATTTCTTCTGACTCAGTATTAGAGGATATGCCAGTGAAAACAGCTGCCTGATGAGATAGAACTTGGAATCTGTTCCTCAGACATTTTACCTGCTTCACCTTGTACTATTCTAGCATCCACAAATTTTCACCTCAAGCCACGCAGTGGAAGATTGTTTTTGCCATTCCTCTCTTCCAGGAGTACTTGAGAAGGTTGCAGAGGCCAGGCCAGTTATCCTGATGGCAAATAGAGAAAAACCCTGTGCATTTCAGAGGAGTCTAAATAGAAGCATATCTGAAATCTGCAGTGCATTGCATCAATGGTGCTGGGTCAAAGCTTTTGGCCCAGATGTTGTCTTGCATGTAAATAGAGATGTGCTTGCAAAAAAGGGAAAACTTTCATCCAGGTACATAAGCAGTAATTCCAATCACCCCTGGAAGACCCTGTGGTATCAAAGCCTTCCTTCTGGAGTGGGTCAGACTCACTTTGTTCTTCACTGAGGACAGCTTTTCACAGTATTCAGGTACACATACAGCTGGTAGGGCAGAGGACTTGACATCACTTCACAGCAGGCAACCCAGTCCTTAAGAGGCTCTTCTAGACCCCACTACAAGCAAATTGGTTTGCATTTTCCTTGGTATGTGCTCTATACCATAATGTTGTCATGAGCAATGTCAAGCAATTAAAGTGCAGTGCTGATGGAAGCCCTGCAATGGCTGTGTGCAGGGTAATGAAGTGTCAGCAGTAAGAAGCAGAAGACATGTAGGAAAATGTTCATCTCTGGCCTCATTTGTTGACACCTGGTAGGACTGATGCATGAACATAGTAGGGGAAGGACATACTAAGCAGGCAAGAGACAAGCAAATGTCTCATCAATAGCTGATCATCTTCTTCTGAGCAGAATTTACTCAGAAATAGTTGCCAGCATTAGGGATGCAAATAACAGCAGGTAAACTATAGCAAACTATGCAAACGTTGGTGGTTAAACTTGCTTCAAGTCCAGAAAAGGTAGAAAGACTAGAGAGTGTTACATGCTGTAAAGTATGTCTGTGGTCTTCATGGTTTTCTCTCAAATGGGACATTGACTCTTTACCATTAGAAAATGTCTGTTTTCAGCCTAGCTCATCTTCTGAAACTGCTCTGAGGCTAAAATATCGAGGAGAAATAACAGATTCCCAAATCCATTTTACCATCCATCTCACGCCTTTTAGCGATGGGAATAAATACAAGGGATTCAGTGAAGGTGAACATGTTTTTAATACTTTTTATTAAAGTGCCACCTCCATTAATACAAATGAAATTTAGCAACAAGATGTGTGTGTATTTGCCTTTGTGTCCATATAATTAAATAAGGTATCCTGCAAGAAGAATACACTGAACAGGCTTTCCAAGATCATGAAATAATTCAGTATGGTATCCAGACCAAAAATCTCAAGTGATTATCACAAATAGAGATTCCAACCTTTTAGTTTTTTAATGTGCTAGAAGCAATTTTGCCTGTACATATGATTTCTTTCCAATTTCTTAATGGAATGATGTAATGTGGACATTTTACAGAAAAATCAGGATATAGCAAAGACCTGCTTTGAATGTTATTAATTTTAAAGTTTCCAGAGTTTGTTTATAGAGATCTGAAGAGATTTTGAATGTAATGCAGTTTTTCAGAGTAAATAAAAGGTACCTCTTAAATGATACTGGCAACTAGCATCACCCATATGTAAGGGGCACTCCATGTGACATCTCCATTGGAAAGACCAATAATTTTAAAAATGCTAAAAAGTCCTATATGCCAAATACACAGTATCTTAGCAAAATTTAATACAGAGCTGAAAGCTTTTTTTCGGGGAAAAATTTTAAAATAAAATCTGCAAAATCTGGGGCAACTTCGGAGTTTCTCTTTTAGTGTAGAAGCAATTGCAATGGGAGAAATAACCTGGGGAGAAAATAGATGTATGGATAGAATGTAAATTAAGGACATAGTGATGAAAGCATGTCTTCGTGTTTTATATGGTTCTCATGAAAGACAATTGCTAATAAGAAGTGACTGGTTAAATTGTGTCAATGACCAATCCTATTCTGCATGTTCTGCTGAAGCCAGGCACCCTCTGAGGACAGCTGGAGCTCAGCCAGAATGTCATGACTGTGGTCAAGGTCATAGGTCCTTATGTGCCAAGCAATACAGTCTTTTTCCTAATCTTTACAAACTCTTTTTCCTTTTTTTTTTTTTTTTTCCATGGGGAAACAGACTGGAATATACTCAGACACCGTTAGTATTTTTAATCCTTATCTCCTTTTGATATAAAAATAAAGCTACCAGTTATTTTTTCTTTCATTATTAAGCCCTTGGTTTTTACAAGGATTTCAGAACTTGGCCTAGATTAGAAACAAAAATAGTAAGAGCTCTTTTTCACAAGAAATAAGATTTAAATGTATTAGGGGGCATATGCCCTCCTTTTTAGCAATCAGCACGGGGAGTTCTTTTCTTCTGACCCTGAAAATAATCAACTACAGTAGTTCAAAATATGTTTTTATGGTTTATTTTTGTAAATGCTGTTTGTAGTAATATTCCATTAACACACATACACATGAGTCCTTTCACAGCCTTTTTCTGGCTAAAATTTGTCTTGCTATGAATAGTTGGTAGGCAGCCCAGTGCAGGGAGATTGGACTGAGTGTTGAGACAGGTGTATTTTTGGCTCAGCCAGTATGTAATTGTGGTCTCTGCATCAGTTTTTCCTCCTACCTTAGTTTTTCTGTTCTGCTTAAACAAAAGCTTCGAGTTCTAAGGCATGACATCTCACTATGTATTTGTAAGTAACCATATCCAAAACAATGGTTTGTACTTGAATTCTTATGCTCCATTAACATTGAAATAACAGCAGTCTTTCAATGGTTGCCTCTTCAGAGGAGTTGGGCAGCTTTGACATCATGCTTTAATATTAAATTGGGCTTTGTTTGGAGCTGTAGCAGTCAGGAACAAACTATTATGTGTGGGCATGTGAGTGCAGGAACAAATGGAAAGGGCTGCATCCAGGACTCTGGAAATCATTATGTTCATGCCATCACAGGCTACCACATTGCACAGTTCTTTCCAGAGTCAGAGCCTCAGTTTGAAGGTCCATTAGACTCTCCAAATTTTGCAAAAACCAAAACCTGGTTATTTTTTTTGAGGTTCCTGATGGTTGCTATATCCTGAACCAGTGCCACTGCTGAAGGTTCAGTGGCCTCATCACTCTCCAACACTGATGCTGGCCAGTTCCTTTTCATTCCTTGGTGCTGGCAACAATGTTCTGATGCAAGACTAAATCTCTGTCCTCAGTGAGAGTGTTTTTTGGAAAAGGATGAAGTGCCAGATAATATCAGACTAGGCCCACAGCTCAACTATTGTAGCGCCTGCTCTCTGGTTTTCTGGCATGGAAGTAGTTCTCATCTTGATCTCTAAGTTAGAAGAATTAAATGCTCACACCCAGATTTGTGTGGTTTAATCTGCCTTTCAGAAGAAAAGTGAAATAATTTTGCATATTTTTATTACTGTTCAGAGAAATTTCCTCTTCACATTCCATGTCTTCTGGGCTTCATTGCCTAGGCACATGTCAATCTGAGGTGCATTTTTTATCTTGCAGTTCAACAAAGGCCTTCCTTCTCCTTGCACTGAGACACAGTTAACTCATCTCAGCCTTTCTTATGAATAGACACTATGTTCCCCAGTCTAATTTTAAAGGTGTAAATTTATTTCCTCATTAGATGTTTGAATTACCTGAGGCTCGTTTATCATGATCCTCTTTCTTAAATATTCTTTAATGCTGCAATATCCTTTTGAAGTATATAACCATATACTACAGCTGAGATCAGGCATTGCTAGTGATTTATGTAATGACATTTCATTATTTCCCATATTACTATCCATTCCAATCTCTAATTCATCCTTCTTGGGTTTGCCAAGCAAAATGGTAATATTGATCATTGCTTTTCTAGCAATCGTCTGCATCTGTTTTGTGTCTCACACAGTCATTATTAAAGGCAGCAAACAAAGCCTAATGAATTTCAGAAAGCCCAGTTTGGAAGTTGTAGTACTTTTTTTGTGCAGACATGAAGAGTTGGCTTGTCCACAGATTCAGTTTAGATGCACAAGACTAGATCATTTGCAAAAAACTTTGGTTCAGACAAGCTTGACAAGTGACCTATGAAAACACTTTTCATGACCAAATACCCTGAATCTAAACCACATAATACTTTTGCTATGTCTTCCCCATTGGTATTCCTTAGAAACTATATATTTTCTTTTAATGTGGCCAATCACAGCAAGTATGTTCTCTTTGTTTCTCTTCCTGCACTCCCATCTTACAATGCTGCAAATTCACAAGTAAATAAAGTAATCCCAGCTAGAATTTCTACTAGTGTCTGCTCCTTCATTCCTAGACTTTAATGGCCATTTCCTTACCTTACCTGGACATGAGGCAAATTGTCTCCAGTTGATGAAATGCAGCAAAAACATGAAAGACCAACAGAAGGACTAGTTTACCACTAGGCTGGAAAAGACAACTACCTTACTTTTGAATTGAAAATATGTATATGCCTATAATCCACAAAAATAGACTATCTAACCTGCTCTGGAACTTCCCAAAAATGCTCTCACACCAAGCATCCATGTGTGAAGGATTCTGGTTGCTTCGTATTTGAATTCCTGAACTTATGCTTTGGTCTTCTGGAACACCTGGGCACAAGCCCAAGAGCCTGGCATTTTCTCCCTCTTCCCACATCCAGATAAAAAGCAACTGGGTCTCCAGTCTTGCCCTGGAGACTCTTAGCTGTTCTGTAGGTATGAAAAAGTGAGTACCAAAAAGCAAACTGATAGAAATAAGCTATTTTGCCAACCGTGTACAAGAGTTCTGTGCACAGTCAGCTGTGTGATGTGGGTGCATGCCTGCCTACAGAAACATGAGCTTGAGAGTTGTAGACCTAGCTGTTAAAAAGGAAGAGTTAAACAAGAAAAGCTTTTCAGACCTTACAGGGTTTTTTTGCAATCATAATGTGGTTTGGCTTCTCTGGACAAACAGAACTATTTGCCTCTTTCTCCTCAATGGTTAAAACTACATTTCTTGGGAAAGACTAATAAAATGAACAATAGAACCCTGGAGCCTGCAGAGCTTGGGTCCAGTTCGTACAAAGAGAAAACAAAATAAATAAAAAAAAAAAACCAAAAAAGGCTGACTTCTTGAATTTTGCCACAACAACCTCATGCCTAGAACCACAGGAGGAGGTCCACACAGAGCTCGGCCATTAATTACAATTTTTGCATCCTTTTGGTTGTACTTTTTGATGACAAGAGCAACTAGAGAAAATCAGAACAGAGTTGGGGATCATCCTGAGTAACTTCTTGCTTTCCCTGTCTCGTCTCAGGGAGTGGCAGCCCCTGGACTTATTTCTGCAATTTCCGGAATATTTTCCATGAAGTGCTGACTTGCAGTCTGCAGTCTGTATCACTTAGAGCAATATTCAGCATCACAAAGGATCAGATCCCGTAGCAGAATCCAGCCAATCTGGACTTACAACTTGTCAGCAGTAATCCACTGTGAGCAAGGTGACAGAGTACCAAAGATCAGCATGGCTGGATGGTTGGCACATGTGTCCCACATTTTTGGGGACACACGTATGACTGTGTGTTACATTAATATGCTCTGACTTATCTTACAGTAAAGAACTCAGCCTCCTTCTATAAATTCATTGTGGTTGAGTGCTCACCAATTGTCTGCAGCTGTTTGTTAGACATGAGACTCTCTGTATTGTCAAATATTAGCTAATTTATAGCAGGAGAATCTTTACCTCCAGTATGTGATGCACCTCATTCGAACCTATTTTGCACCTATTCTTGCTTGCTCTGGGTAATGGGTAGTGTGTGAGCCAGAAAGAACTGCTCGACTTTCATAAATATAATGAGCTTCCAAGAGTGGCAATTAAAAAAAGAAATATGCATAAATTAATTTCTAATTTCTTACTGGCAAATGCAATGTATTTGTATCGATTAACAAAGACACAATGCCCATGAAATCCTACAAAATCATTTTTTTCCCCTATCATGTTTCAGAAGATAAATTTGCTTTAATACTTAGTGTTAGAAACAGCTCAAAAATGAGACATGACAGTCCTAGAAATCCTAAAGAACCAAATATGAATTTCTCCAAAGGGATTTGATCTCAGTTTCATACTCAGCATTTTTCTTACTGGTTTATTTGGAGCATATAAAAGTATTAATTTATTGCTGCATTTAATATGGAGTGTGGTGAGTAGCTGGATTTTGAACCAACTTGTCATTGCTGAAAATGTCAGGGCCACTTCTTCAATACTCATTGAAATTTTTAGTTAAACAATGACAGATATATATAGCAAACTAGCAGTCGAAGAAAAGCACACCTTATGTCAATGAAGTAGTGCATAACATCACCTTCCTGTGGGGACAGAAATTACCACTATTAAAGAAACCACTCCAATTTTTCAGGTTTAAGTCAAAGATGTGTGAGAAGCCATATCTTTCTGTTTCCACCTAGAGGCCACATAATATAGGAACATTCTCCAGCCTCGTAGGTAGGGAAAGATTCAGATCTGAAGGAGGGAGGCCAGGAAGGAGCAATGAGAATTGCAAGGAACTCAGAGCACATGGGATATAAGGAAACACTGATGGTCTGCCAGTAGTGGTCAAAAGTGACTGCTAAAGAAAACTGTGCAGGGGAAAAATATAAGAGTCTGGCTACTTATAAAGGAGTGAAAAACATCTTCTCACATCCATTAAAGATAAAGGAAAAAATGTATTTCAAGTAAAAGCAATTTAGGTTTAGATTTCAGATAAAAAAATTCTAGTGATATAAGTAATGGAACCAGAATATATTGCCAAGAGAAACTGATAAATTTCATATGTCAGTCAAGATTTTTAAAATTCATTGAGAAGATGCTTTCATGTTTGACTACTTAGTTCCATCAGAAAGGTGGAAGGGCCGACTAGATGTTCTGAAACACAGGATCCTAGATGAAGTCTATTTCCTATGCTTCTGTTATAGCTATTTATTTCATGGTCTAGGAGTAAATTAGCCAGCTTTAGATCTGAAGTCTTACTTTTTTCACATTTTCCTGCTTCCTTTTAAATTTTTTCTTTTCTATTTTTTTCCTTCTGGATCCATTGAAAAGTGAATGTTTTTTGTCTCACTGCTTGACTCTTCCACACTAAGTCTCTTCCTCTTTCTGTAATCTTTCTTCCACATCTGTGCAAAGCTACTCTATTTCTTGTGTGTTTCCACAGTACATCACTGCAAAGTTATACTAAATTCTTGCTTGATTATGCATTGGAATCACCCGGTTTTCAATGACAGAAATAATCCTGTTCCTGCAGAAAATATCAAGATTTGTTCCCAGCTTCTGATCCTCAAGTTAGCAGAAGCAAACGTTTTATTATATGCAGCTTTGGCCACATAAACTCAGCAGTTAAAGAGGATTTTCAGTTACTAAACTGCTGTGAATTTTTTTTTAAGAACCAGGTCTATACAAAAGCTTGAAGTTTCTTGCCGTTCTTCTAAAAGACCTCAGAAGTTTTGTTACACATTTCAGCAGCAGTAGGACTACTTCATTGTACTGGGAAAATATTACTTACCCTCCTTTTTTTTTTTTTTTTTTTTTTTACTTTGCATGACAGTTCTCATAGAATACTAAATAATGCCAGCAGGATTTAAAATTGAATTCAGAATTATTTTAATTACCTTAAATGTTTTACTTTTTTTTCAAACTAAATGCATAAATAGGATCTGCTCAAACATGCCTAGCAGGAGGCATTTAAATGCCTCATGCAGATAGGCCGTTCCCTGCTTCCTTGTTTGGTTTGGTTTTCCCTTTCTTGTTTAAAAAATCCAGTAGTGAATGAATGAAACATAATTATGCAAATATGTTAAATCCAGTTGACAGGCAGGATGCAGGCAATGCTAAAGCAAAACTGGTAAGCTGAGGGCAACATCTACATTTCATTATTTATTAGGGGCCAGATATGAAAAGGCATTTGAGCACCCAGAGAGACAGCCAGTCAGTAATATTTACGAAAACACCTCAGTGAATGAGGTGCATTATTCCTGTGCAGTTTTACTGGTGGCAATGTGGGCAAATTAGTGGGGGAAATTAGTAAGCAGTGGCCCTCCAAATTAATCTACTTTATGAGTCAGCAATCTTATGTGTTTCTCCGAACGCAAATCCCAAGTGCAAAACAAGTGTCATGCATACATCTACTCTCTCGGTTTTTAAATGACTGTATGCTATATGTAAGAAAAGAACATTTTGTGCAGTATATAGAAACTCTACTAGTGACAGTTTTACCAGTTCATATTGAAATGCTGTAGGAAATTATAGATCATGAGCTGCAATTTCAGTGGTAAACCCAAAAGTTATTTCCAAGTCTCTGCAAAGGTGTGTCATAAATCTGGTCAAAGAGAACATGACAAAGAACTTACATAGTTAGCATTTTTCTACTGTAAGAACTGGATAAAAACTGAAAAAAAAAAAATTTGAAAATGACACTGTTGTTTCTATGTGCTATTTATGAAAGACATTGCTTCTGACACAGCTACTTATGGATGCTGACCTTTGTAAAAAAATAAGGATACAAACCTTCATATGTTGAGATAGATTGGCCGTTATGAATAAATGGAGGATTCCAAACAAAATAAACTCTAAAATTTGTCAGTTTTGGCAGTTTGCTATAAAACTCACATGACAAATTTGTGTTGGGTCCAATCTATTGAACAGTCACATTACTGACTTGGACAATGTATTATGAAGTACACATAAAACTGGCAGATGGCATCTTTCTAGGAGGGATTCCAAGCACTTGGGAGGACAAGATTAGTACTCAGAGTATCCTAAAAATCTTACTGAAATACTCCAAGACCAACAATATTAAATTCTAAGGAATGCTTTTTGGGAAGACAGAAAACCAACAGAAAATGTGAAATGGCTGAACAGAAAAGTATCTGTCAGCAATGATGAATTAAAACATTTTAATATGTTGAACGTTATATCGAGTAAAAAGACCAGTGTCACTGTGGAGTGTGCTGGGTGGCATGCCATAAGATAGAGATGGATATCTTTATTCTGTCCTGTGCAGCAAGATCAGGACTTCAGCTAAAGTATGTGGTCAGGTTTTGAGCATGGCATTTTAAGAAAAAATGCAGACTAACTAGAATGCAGGCTAACAGCATAAACACTGCTAAGGAGTTTAAAAATGTGACAGAAAGTTGAAAGAAATGGATTTGTTTGGTTTTAAAAAGTGAGGAGCAATTCAGTAATCATTGAATATGTAAAAAGATTCTGTAATGAGCACAAACATCAGTTACTCTCCATGTTCACCCAATGTAAAAAAGAAATCACTGCCTTAATTTTTCTAAAGCGAGAAAAGGGTTAGATTAGATTAAATTAGGTATTTAAAAAAAAACTTTACATCTGCAAGGCTTTTAAGGACTGAAAGAGGCTGCCTAGGGAGCTTTTTTACTTCATAACTGAAGACCTCTGTGAACAGATTAGACAAAAATCAGATGGTCTGAGAATATCTGATGGTCTCTCAAAGCAGGGAGAGCTGAGTTTTAAGGATGATTTCCATCCCTGCATATCTATGATACTACTGTGAAAACCCCTAGAAAACAATATTCTTAAATTACCCAAAATCCATATTTACTTTCTTACTTAACTCACATTTATAGAAAAGATTCAATGCAATCAGAAATTCATATTGATCATGTCAATTGCAGATAGTCCCTTTGGGATTTACATTTCAGTGTGGAAAGCTTCCTACAAACAAACCAACAAACAGAATCTTGATAAACTCTTTTTACTTGTCTCAAAAAGTGCAGGGAGAGTTTATATCCCTTTGAAGTAAAAGGTATGATTTGTATTGGTTACAAGAGGGAATGCTTTTTTCAGGATTGAGATTTGTTATGCTTCTTCCTGGAGAAGTGCACTTGGATTATCAGCAAATTTGTAAAAATTGCAAGTCAAATTTAGTAGGACTGAGTGCCTATTAAACTTACAAACATGGTGTGCACATCAATTGTATGTTTATTTTAAATATTATATTATGTTACATTACAGGTGTAATGCCATAATTTTTGTATTTGTAATTTTTTGGAATGTAGAATTTTCAGAGGTATTTCTAAAGGTATTAGGTATAACCTTGTCATTGAAGTGTTATATCTTCTTAAACTCATGCAGTGGAATAGCATTTTTAGCTAATAAAATTCTTAAACTTGAGCTCTTTGTGCCCTGTTAAGAAAGTAGCCTTATCTGAACCTTAAGTCATGACAGACAGATTGCAAAGATTAACATGTCTGTAATCTACATGCAAGTCATTTGATTTTAAAGCAGTAGGACTTGCAGAAGGAAACTTTTCCCAGGTGCCAATGTGCTTTAACTAGATGCTAGTAGCATTGTAAATATTACAATTACACGCATTTCAAAGAGAGTCAAATAGCCTTTCCCTTTAACCCTCTGCCAACTTTATTTCTTCCTAAAATTACAGAGTGACTGTTCAGACATTGAAGTGATTTGCCACACAGATACCAGCATGCAGTTAGTAACAACAGCACCATGCAGATGCATGGCAAAAAATACAGCAGCCTGCTCAAAATTAGATTTTTCTGTTTATGATTTCTAAAATCAAGAGCTGCGACTTCCCTTGTCTCTCCATCTTTCCCATCTGATACCTGCTGCATTCAGATCACTTTTACAGCAATGATGTTCTCATTGTGAGCATGTGCTCAAGACCTTACTCATACCTTATAGGCTAATGATTGGCTTTACCTCACCGTGCATGAAGGTGTCAGTAGGTATTAATAATACTGTGAAAGAGATAACAGTATTTCCATAAATTGACCTTCTTGATGATGACTTCACCCCATTTTCTTCAGTTCAGTTTAATGACTTGAAGAGTGTTCGGTGATGAAACCATTCCCAAGCATAAATTATTCACTACAGGAGAAAAGTAGTAGTTCCATTTTGCAATTTTCCATCAGTGGCTGAACCTCTGTAGGTGAATTGTCTGCAGAGGAAGAACAATTCTCCTGACCCTCATAAACTTATTTGCACCCTTTTAAAACAAGATAGCAATAAAAAAATTTAATAAGGAGAAAAAAAAATTCTTCAAAATAAATGTTGACCCGTCCATTTGTGCTCTTAATGTGTATGTGTCTATATATGCATATACATATATATATATAGCTTGTAGAAGAAAAAAAAAAAATTAAAGTACATTTACTCTAGATCATTAACAAGGAACTTCATTTAAAAGATACAAATAAGAAAGATCAAAGAGCTGGACTGGAATCAACATGACCATAAATATTTTAAATGCTTGACATTACATACCAGACACAAATAAACAGAGAAGCAAATTATAGCTAGTATTTCTAAAGATAAAAATATTTACCATCTGCGTGTTAATATTTGCATATTCAGTACTAGCTTTTTAGCCATGTTTCTGAAATTATGATTTTCCTGTTATCTCTCTATCACTTATTATATCACACTGCCACATTCACCTGGAATTTGATGCAGAGAAGAAATCTCTGCCTTTCTGCAGTTAGAGTTTTTCCAGGTGGGATGTACCATATTTGCTGTCCTTCCCTGGTGTTTTTCCTGATCTGTTTCCTCGACATCTTGCATCTGCTGGAGGTGGTGGGGTGGAGGCAGCCCACTGCTGGACTGCAGTGTCTGCTACTGTGCTCAGAGATGAGAAATGTGAGAAATGTGCTCAGAGATGAGTCGTAAATTCTCAGCTAGATCATAAGAATGGGAAGCCTGTTTGGAGCTCTCCAGAATGCCTGCTTTCTGATTTATGTAGATTGATTTTTTTTTTTTTTTTAATGCACATTACAGCCCTAACTGACTGAAAGTGTGAACTTTTGGGGTACAAGGTCTGTTAAAGCTTATACACTGTCATGAATGGAAACTACTCTTGAATTTATGCTGTGCATAAAGTCAGAGAGCTGAGATTTTGTTCTATCAGCACGATTTGGACATATGATAATAGGCCTGTAGAGGATGGAAATTCTGCAGAGATTTTTGTAAATTACTTTCCCACTTAGGCACATTAAAACACCAAAACATTTCCTTTCCTTTTACAATATATCCTTTCAAAGATATCCCTTTCCCTGATGCTACTGGGACAATCATTTTAAGCCACAAATCAGAAGGTAGAATATGAGGAAATAAAATAAAAGCTGTTGTATACATGCATCATAATCTTCTGATATTCAAGGGAATATAATCTTATATTAGGAACTACCTGGCTGTTCCAAGAGGTGCCAAATTATGAAGATCTAAATCAAACCTGGTAGACCATCATATTTTAGCAATTTGATGGATTTTCTCTTGCCTTTTACCCTTATTACTGTGTAACTGCACAGAAGTTGTAATTCCTGAAAAGTCCCAGAATGGTAAATGCAGTTCAGATCTGGGCACTTGCTGGTTTCTCCACTTTGAAAGGTAATTGAATGGGAACAAGTACAAGTGCAATTGAATATGTAGGCTAGAGGCACTAAGTTGCAGCCTCAAAGAGGTCATGCAGAAATGAATTTTTAAAAAGGACTATAAAATTGCATCTAAGATAGATGGGGTGCAAAAGCAATATTTAAATGAAATTGTTATGGATATAAGTCACTTGCCAGGCATTCTAACTATTTCCAACATAAAATATGTTTTCACTTCATATATAAAACATTGTTATTATTCACATCCTGTGTCATGTTAACATATTAAAACTTAAATGTTTAATGCATATATTAAAATTTTGTGTCATCATTAACACCGCTGATGAATACCCTTTAACAAAAATAATGGAAAAGATATGTCAAGGCAGATAATTTTTACAATTAGAATAAAAATATGTAACCTAAAGTGTGATAAGATAGAACCGTTTAATTCAAAGTTTCCCAATCCCCTCTCCTTGCTCATGGGAATCCAACTGCCATTTGTTTTCCTATTAAATGACATTTCAAATACTTTATTATAAACATAAATCACATCTCCTTTTGAGAAGGCAAATGACAAACTAAATTTGAGATCTGACTTGCACTTCTATGCTCTACCCAGGACTAAATAGATGAGCAGTTGCTATATAGATTGTATTTGATGGATAAACAAAGAGAGGCAGTAGGTTATGGAAAACATGTCACTTGGAACTGACATCTGCCCTCATAAGTCGTGAGTGTCTTACCCTGCCGTGTCACCTCTGCAGACATCAGTTCTCCATCCTGGTTCATAACATCCAAGGGAAGAGATTTACTCTTTTTTTTTAGTCAAGCTGCCTCCTGTAAAATACATACCTTTCCCTAAAGGGGGATATTCTCTTCCCTGTGGCCAGGTAGCCAGGGAGCAATGCCCTCAGTACTGGGGATGAGGGGTGCAGAACAACAGGCAGTTGCATGGGATCAGGAGTGTTGGCAGGGGATGGGATCAGAGGAAGCGTGCTCAGGCTGCCCTTTGTGGGGGTGCCATGGGATGGGTGAGACAGCTCCAGCCAGCAAGGTGCCACCAGCATGGTCCCAGCTTCATGGTCACTGGGTGTGTTTAAATGGAACCTTCCAGAGAATTTTTTTTTTTTTTTTCCCATCAGCAATGATTTCCTTCCCTGACATGCAGGAGGTGTTGGTGCTGGCAATCCATCAACACTTCTCCAATGGACCCACACAGAGTGAGTGCATGCACGAGTGCCACTGAGGCAAAACCTCTGTTTGACCAGCAGGGCTGGATATATCTGGGCTAGATATTTTAATATAGAGACATGGTTAGGTTTGTCTGTACAAAAACTAGAGATACCCACTGAATTCACCTGAATTAATGAAACAAGGGTTCACTAATTAAGGCTTTACAAGTGGAGAAAGGAAATAAACTATCTTAATAAAATTGCTGAAAACTACAAGATACAACATCCAAATCCCTAACATTTACATCACATAATTTCTAACTCTTACAGTTTTATTACCATTTTAATACAAATCAGGTGTTTGGACAAATTTTTTTTCCTAAAAACACATTCTTACAATCAAGTGGTTAAAACATTATCTTGACTTTTATTTAAGTATGGTCCATTTATTGATCATACAACTGTAGAGAAAAATTTAAGGATTCGATTCTTCAGGGTTCACAATCGAAAAGACAAGCAAATAAAACTTGAAGCATTTTTTTTTTTCCTTTGGTAAACTTCTGGGGTTGTAATTGGCTGCAATATTCAGTGACCCAATTCAAGATTTCTGAAAGCTGGACATTGGCAATATCAATGCTCTTGTTCTGAAAGACATATAGTCAGCACATATTTGGAATGACCACTATAATTCACTCCTGAGCTATACATTCAACCCAAATATACAATGAAAAAATCCTTTACCATGTCATTAATTTTTTTTGGGGATGTGTATTTATAATATGTAATGAAGAAACACAAGCCGCTCTCATACTGTAGAATGCTTTTTATTTTCTCCTGTTATTGTGGGTGAGAAAATTAGTTTAGCCTGATTATTAGCCAAATTAATTGTAATGGGGAAGAGAGTGTCCCACTAGAACACCAAGAATAAACTCAATTTCACTCTCTTTCTTTGTGATGCAAATCAGTAAATGAGTTCAGATATTTGCTTTCTACCTAGTATTTCTCCGTCTTCCACTAGCACAAAATTATTTAGGAATAGTTGTTTAATGATATTTTTTTTTCAGTTAGACAGATTAACTGCATTTATTTTCAGAGAGAAAGAGCGAGAGAGCTTTAAAGCTTTGTAGAGCTTTAAAAATTCCTGTGCATAACTATCACTTTTAGAAACTTATCTTTTAATATATTATAATCTTTTCTCTGTCACTTAATGACCTTTTTCACTTGAATCTTTCTTAGAAAATTAAAGCATTTTATTTTATTTTATTTTAAGGTTTTAGGTGCATCAGAAATATTAAATTTGTCCTTTTATAGTTTGTCTTAAAAATAGATTTTTTAAGTTAGCTAATGTGATACTGATATTCATGATACCTTAAAAAAATCTACAGGAACAACTAATCATGAAATATGTAGGGTTTTTCTTATCTTTTCTAGGATCAGTTAACTTAATGTTAGCCAATCTGAATTAAAAAAAAATAAATAAAAACAAAACCCAGCATTTTTCCAATCATCAGAGGCTGAAATAAGTTTTAATGGAGATTTGTTTCTGAAAGAACTCCATGGCATAGAAAATGATCCACCAATAGGCAAGAAAAAAGGAACATTCAGTTCTAATACCTAATGATAAAAATGCCAGGAATTTTTTAAAGCACCCTGACGTAGCAGAACACATCAGATTCAGGTGAATCTAATAAATACAAGCAATAAGAATTATAAGAATTGTAACTTTTTTAACTGTTTAACATTTTTGAAAATGAAATCATTAAAGGAAAATAAAAAGGGCTACTTTCTATAAAAAAATTTTACATCTTTAATTATCCATTTTTAATCAGTTAGGCATAAATTAGCAGTCTTAAAAAAGAAAATTTTCAGAAAATATATTCTTAGTCTCTGAAATACAAAGATTACAACTATAACAAATTCCCTGAAATTAAATTAAATTTAAATTGTCTTTTACCCTGTAATATGTCTAAAAAGGCTCATCTGAAATATAATGTAAATGTCAAAAAAAGGGAAAAGTAACATCTGAGAAGTTATGGCAGACCTAATAGCATTCCTATAAAAATAAATGCAGAAATTTTGACTATAATTTCCCTCTAAGTAACATATATTTTAGAAATAAAAAAAAATTCATTAAAATGATGAATTAAAAAAAAAAAAACCAAACAAACAAGCAAAAAAAAAAAACCAAACCAAAAAAAAAAAAACCAAAAAGATGAAAAAGCTCATAATCATGATATCATCATCATGAAATTAGGGGGAGCATATCAGGAAAAAAGTTAACTGTTACACAGTTTCCCATACTCATGCCTATTTAGGAAAAAAATCCACAACCTTGTCATTTGAAATATCATACATGTACATCATAGATCAGTGATTAAAACTTCATATGCATGAAGATGTAGTACAATTTCAACTTCATAATATTTTGTCCTGAGATATTAATAGGGTAGCTTTAAAAAGAAATTGGGCAACATTTGACTATAAATCTTTTCTGGAGCATTTATATACTGCAGGAAATAATATTCTAAAAGGCTTTTCCAAGGACCATAAGGGAACTCACCATATTTTATTGAACTCAGTTATGCACTCCCTTATAGATTATGTTGGAAAATCCCAGTGTACATCAAAGCAGGTGCTGTTTTATCCATTGCACTACAAACAGAGACCTGCTGCAGTCAGTGCTGACTACCAGAGTTGTCAGATTAACACACCAGGGCAATTCAGCGAGGGAGGAGATTTCCTCTTCTCAGTGTGCAACTTGTTCGTGTTTCACAAATCACTGCTCCCTATCTGCTTTGTGCTGCTGAATCTAAAACCTGCTTTCTGTATTCCTCTGTATAGATCTTCACAGAAGCAGATACACATAAATCATCACTTCACAAATCTTAGCTTCTTAAATACAGCCGTGCTTACCTGGCCTGATGACAGCAGCCCTGAGCACCTGGCAGCTCACACTGCTGCCAGCAGCAGCAGCTGAATTATCAACACAGCTTTGGAGTCAGCTCAGGTACCAACATGGGCACAACACCATGCTCTGGTGATGACACCACTAGCACAAAATGTCCTGGATTACCTGAAATATGACTTAAGCATTCTTACTTTCCAAAACAGGACAGTTACACACAGACAGGGCACTGGAAATTATCTATGCCACTTCAAATCTCTTGAAACACGCCTAGGGATTGCTCTGGGTGGTATTGGCTGGTGGAGCTAGCAAGTTCAAAGCAATGGAAGAGCCCAAACTAGCAATTCAATAGCACGAAAGGTCAGTGTCACATCCTAAGCCTAATTCCCTGACAGGTTTCAGTACAGCAGCATGAATCTGGCTGCAGAAACCACATTTGCTTTTCTATCAATAAAGTATTAGCGACAAATCTTTTCTTCAGCAGCCACAGGAAAGTAAAAACTGAGAAAAGCATTCAGATAAGATGAAAAACTGTTTCAGTGTTTAATGGTAATGGACACTCAGAGTACTATGAATATTTTTTCCAGACTCAGTGTATTTCACTCATGCTTTAGACAGCCCAGTACTTCTGTGGCAAATCTCAAACCAAACTTCGCAGTTTAGTCTCAGAATAACTGAGTGCTTAATTAAAAGCTGCAACTTATAGACAATTTTTTTCCTATATTAATATTTAGTCAGTCAGTGTGCTGGAAATGTAACACGTAGGAAGGGTAACACGTAGTTCTAAATGGTTTCAAAATAGTAAAGGAGGGAAACACACACAGCAGTGTTTCTGATGAAATTAAAAACATGATGCATAGTGATTTCAAGTAGCCACCAGGTATTAAGGCCAACAGACTGAGTTGCTCTAAATACTCATGAACAGGGATGGGGAAACAGCCTTTTCACCCTCCTGAATCTTTCTTTGCTAGTCTTCTCACACCAGGTGTGGTGTGACTGTTATTTTGAAAGGCTGAAGTCAAATACTCTGTTTCAGAGTTCAGGTTGTTTTCCCCCTTTCCTGAAGAGCAGCCACTGTCTGTTATTTCCTGTAGTGCATGTCTCAGTGGGGCTGGCTCTCCTCTCCAGAAGGGAAAGGTAGGCTGACCACCCTTGTGATGATAGCTGCCATTTCCACTGCTTGCAGTGAGGAAATTCAGCTTGACTCAGGGAAGGAGGCCCCCTCCTGATTTCCACAGACAGGGATTGCAGTGGTAAGCAATAAATGAATGGGGGAAGCAGAAGACGTTCTGGAGTGCCAAGGGGAAAGTGCTTTGAGAGTGGCTGAAGGGGATTGAAGGGATGGGTCTGAAGGGACCGTGAGAAAAGGGTGCATGAACATGAAATATGGGGGAAGAGTGTCAGAAAACAGATAGCATCATGTAAGTGTAGGCTAAAAGAGAGTGTGTGGTCTCTAGGCAGAATACAGGATGCAATCTGTACATAGAAAACTATTACTTAGCAGTGCTAAGTGTCTAAAAACAATTGTACTGCAAAACGTCTGATGAACATGAGGTCCTAATGTAAATAAATTGCTAGTATGTGCATATATATGTATTCATTCTTTAAAATATACTTATCATTGCAATATCAGTAATACATATACACTATATAATAAATAGATAGATAGATAGATAGATAGATAGATAGATAGATAGATAGATAGATAGATAGATAGATAGAATGATTTTCAGGGTTTCAGAAGTACAAGGTGTTTCAGCTCACAGTGGGGCTGATACATGCTTCCTCCATTGCACACTGAACAAGCAGAAGAGACACTTCACTCCTTTAAAGAGACAGAACACAAAAACAATTTAAAGAATTTTAAAATAATGGAGCAAAAGTGAGATTAAGAAAGTATGTCTGTCTCTAAAACAAAGAAAATAAGACCATAACATAAAGAAGTTGCCTAGTCTGGGGACCAGGCAGTTGTTTCACCCTGCAGTACAACTGGAGGTATTAGCAGCTTTTTTCACATGCAGGAGTGTGAGTCGACCAGATGCCTCAAAATGTAAAATACAACACAGTGCTGTAGCCATTTTCCTTGTGTCCATAAGCATGTTATCCAGTTGTCTACCTGCATATAGGGATATAACCACATGCAACATGCAAACACATATAATAGTGCTTTGTGCCTGCTGAGCTTAAATACACACATATTTACAAGGTATTTATTGAGGGAGCTACTGCATCTTGATCTCCTTTTGCGTTTTAATAAAATCAGCCTTTCTGAAGGAGCTAATTATGCAAAGCCTCTCTATATCTCATAAATCTCAACCATCTTACTCCAATAAAAAACTGGGATACATTTGTTTTTAGATGGCTCTGGCCAGAAAGACCTGGAGAATGCTCCCCCACCCGACATCATTTCGACTCATCTTCATTTGCTCTGCTGGGAAGTCGCCTCTGTAACGGGCGGTGCTGGGTGAAGTGCCCTGCTGTGACGTGGGACGTCGGGTCCTGTCAGTCACATCAGCTGATGTGATGTGACTGAGCCTAATGTGATGGGACCAATGCCCTGCTGAATGTCTACTGTGTCACTGCCGTGTTCAGGGCTGGTTTCTCTGAGACGGAATGCAGTGAAGGAAGCCGGGCTTGCCGCGGCTGATGGAGCTAAATGATTTTGGAAATGAAAATGCAGTAAGGTGTTTGCTGCATATGCAGGCACAAGTAGCATATTTGGCATGTTTTTGTTTTTCTATTTGTTTGCAATGGCAAACAAATGATACCCAGTTGTGAATTTTGCAAAAGTTTTCTGTCCATCTTGTAAAATTATGACTAGGGTCTATCTGAGGGCAGGACTAGCATGCCACGTCTTGAGTGCTGCTCTGCTTGGGACAAATTCTGTTTCTGGAAGACCCATCCACTACTCCCTGATGAGTGCCACAGTGCAAATTTGAAAGTCTTCTCCTGCAGCCCCTCCACATTCAGAGCCAACAGCCACTGTTTTTGCTAGCAGCTTTTTCACACCAATTCTACTCTATGCCCCTGATCCTCAGCAACAAAGCATCTTGAGGCAGCTTGTCCTAGTGGCAGTTCCTCTCAGAATGCAAACTAGTATCTGAAAAAGCACCATAAAGTTTACTCAGATCTTAAAAATGTTTTCAGAATACTTCCAAGGAAATAAACCCAGTAATCACCCATTAAGACATCACACTTAGCAGAAATGTTGACTTTCAAGGATATGGCTTTCTCTACACTTTTGGCAGTGACAGCCCTCAGATCTCTGTATCTTGTTCCTATTAGCAGTCCTTCCACATGAGACACAGGAGCTGGTGAAGCCCATAAAAGAAGCAAGTCAGTCCTGTCCTCATCATCTGCCAGTGATACAGCTCCCAGTGAAACTGGATGGGTAATGAAAGTAAATTGCCTCTTCTGAAGTCTGCTCCAGGTGAGAGTTCTAGCAAGAATTTTTTTGTATCTTTTGGCTAAGTGCTCCACTCTGAAATTTTGACCATCCCAACAATGCATTATCACTAGTTTCACCACAGTGATCTTGAACAATTACTCTGGCACTAAGCAGCTATTTCATTTTATGATAAAGCAAATTTTACCACAATTTTTCAATATGGCTTTACATGGGTCACTTCAATCACAGAGAAATTACTGATAGCTTTTTACTCCAAACCCTCTAAGTTTCTGTACATATTGGTTGTGGTAGAAATGCACCCCTGTTTATTATTCTCATTGTGGAGTAGTCCAATAAATAGCAGTGTTGCCAGTACAGAGAAAGCCCTTTGAGTTAGATACTAATATGGAAGAAACCTCTTGTGTCAGAATTCACAGGGATGTGCAAGAAAGATGGTGTATCTATCTTCTGGCACAATTTCTTAGAAACATGTCAGCCAGTTGCTACTATTCAAAAACTTATTAAAAAAAAAAAACAAACTAACAAATAAACCCTGACTCAATCAAGCATTTCAATTTTTATGTAGCTAAACAATCAATTTATGCTCCCACTCCATTTAAGAGTCTCCTGAATATTGTATTCTATTGCTGGAACTTCTTTGTTTTTATTTTACATTGGAAATTACTGGCTTAGAGAAAGGTGGACCAATCACATCAAAAGGGAAGAATAAGTCAAAAAGTTTGCTTTTAGGGAAAGCATCATTGGGATTGTTATTAGTACAAAATGTGCTATCTTGGTAGAAAACAGAAAAAGAGCTGGGTGGAGGAGCACACAGAGAGAGTGAAACTGAGAGCAAACCTTAGAAATGGAGCTTCAAAGGAACTTGGAAAGTATTTATTTCAATGAGCAGAATTCACAAAGCCACATGCAAAAACCAGAGGAATCTGTGTGTCTCAACAGTCCCAACACTGAGATAAGTGGCAGAGGGGTTATCAAAATGAGCTCATGCCAAATGCTGCTGCATGGAGCACATGAACAACATTTCCTCCACTGCCATAAAAAGCTGCCAACCCCCAGCATTGAGTCAAGCAGGTTTTTAAAACTCTTACTTAAGCCAAGATATGGTTTCTTGTACTTAGAACTATAAATCAGTCTCTCAAATGTAGATGACTGTCTCATTCCTCATGACGGGAAGATGAGCTGGCAGAAATACCATTCCTTCTGGGAAGTAAGTTCAAACACTTTCAAACTGGGTGCATGGCTCAGGTTTCCCAGTCATGTGCAAGGACTCCAACCTACTAATCAACTCCCATTTTCCAAAGGGCAGACTTTCCTTTCTGACTGCACCACACCCCTTCCCCCTCAGGCCTTCACACCATGACTGACTGACAGTGGCTGTGCACTGGGGTAATGACAGTGCTGCTGGGTGCACTCTACCTCCCCAGGCCATCACATCCGAGGTTCAGCTGTAGGAATGGTAAGGCTGCAAAGCCCTACAGGGCTTTGGCTCAATGGTGCTCTGTCCAACTAAGATAAGGGCAATGCTGCATGCATGTGGTAACATCACTTCAAGGCTATAAAGAAGCTTTGTGGTGTCAACAGAGGTTCCTGGATAGGCTCTCCTACCCTTAATAGTTAAGCAATGTAATTGTTATTTATTTTTAAATACTTCCCTTTGATTTAATTGCCTATATGCTCCCTAGGGTGCATTTTAATTACCAAACTACTACTTTGGGTCCTGGCTAAGAACTTCCACATAAAAGTGAGTCTTGAAATTCAGGAAAGGTGAGTTCCTCATTGCTGGACAGTGACCCACAGTTTAAAATCCAGGATTTGCAAGGTAATTCTCATTCATGGCATAAGTGGAGACAGTTGGTGGAAAGGAGGTTAAGAAGGTAACATCTACCATTTTCTCCTTACCCATTAATGTGCACAGATGGGTGTGGTGGCCATGTTCCAGCACACTGTGTCCCACCTGCATTTCTACAACAGCTGCTGGAGACATCAAAGCTTGCAGGCTGGAATTTCCAGGAACTGGCTGTTGGCTGCCAGCACTGCTCCTCTAGGATTTGGGACTGGTAGATGCTGACATCACAGCTGCATGCTCTAGTGCTCCAGCACTGAGTGGGGAGATGGCAATCCTGTGTGAAGAATGTCATCAGAGCATCATCAGTCTGACTCCAGAGGAGAAGGAAATATTTCTGTTGTGGGCATGGTCTCTGACAGGGTGGAATGAAATCCCAGCCATCTGCAATTACTGATAAAGCTTTGGGAATTGTCCAGGAGGACGGTCCCTGGAGGGAATGGCTGTGCCATAGCAAGGAGGTGACTGGCATGATCTAATAGGCATTCTCCACCTCCAGTATTTATATCTCCATGATTATTGGTAAGGATTGAGCTAGAGGAAGACACAGCAGTTGATGGATTAGGATGCTACTTAATTTTCATTATGTGTCTCTTCAGATGGAAAATGAGGCCTTTTAACCTTCTAGCAAGCTCCCTGCTAGAATCTGCATTGTGGATTCTGGAAAAAAAATTAGGCTCTTTAGACACTTAAGGATGCTTATTCATCCTTTGTGCAAGTGGCTGTTAAAGGGTGCTGTTATATTGAATATTTAGGCACTTGGATTCTGCTTGTGCAGAGACAGCAGCAGCCCCCATGGGATAGGCAGTACTGCAGAGAGCAGTAAAGATGCTTCTGTCAGGGTATCTTGGCTAGTCTTTGATCAAAGCAGGATGGCAATTATAAACATAGATTTAGGGCCAAGTATGAAAATGAAAGGGCCAGTTACATTTGCAAGGGTAAAGAAGACTCTGTAGCTTAACCTTAAGGCCATCTCAGATAATTTTTTTTTCCTTTCTATGAATCTTTCTTAGACATTTGATTCTTCATTGCACACAACTTAACTCAGGTCCTGCTGTGATAGCCATTCATTTTGTGTAGCTTGTCCCTGCCTCTTTCTGTTTGTGACTCCTCCTTTAATTTCAATCTTGAAGAAATATAATGCAATAATAGAATAAAACTTTATTTAATCTTTCTGTCTGCATATAGGGCCCAAAAGCTTGGAGGAACATCAGAAAATATTATTTTGTCTGGGACTTTTAACAGGCAAAAGAAAAAGTGACAGCAATTGTATTTGAAGTGTGGAAGTTGTATATAAAATAATTACATCTCATGGCTTTTCCTTTTGGGGAAAAGAAATACCATTATGAAAGTAGTTTCCATGGGGTGAGATTTTCAAAAGTGTCAAGCATACACAATTGGGACCAGATTTCTAGAAGGCTTTAGCTCTGGCATAGAAATAAGTGACCAGATGTCCAAACACTAGATTATGAGCATTTATAAAAATCTGGCCTGTATTTAAGAGCATAAATGGGAGCTGAGCTGTTTGGAAATATCTCACCTCCATGCTGGGTGTTGAAAAAAAATGTCTTGGTCTGAGCCTGTTTTGGTGGGGCATTGTTTTTTGTTTTAGGGTTTTTTTGGTCTTGTTTGTTTAGAGATTTTTTCTGTTGTTTTTAAAAGAGAACTGGTCTTGCATGTCATTAAGTTGTTTACTGGTTTTGTGGAGCTTTTTGCTTCTAAGCACATATTTCTGTTCGTTCATCCAAACAGTTGAGTTGCCTTTAAGCAATATTGATGTACTTAAAACTAAGTATCCTTCGTTGGGCTGGAGAATGATTTTATTTTTCCAAATACTTCCCTGTTTAGCTGTGAAATGTACACTGTCTTTACCAAAAGGCCACATGTGTGGAGGAGGTGTGACTGAATGGGGGCCAGCCACAGTAAAGCAGAGCTTATCTCAGTGTCTGTGGCTGTGTAATTCTGCAAGTGTCTTGGCAATAAGCTCTAAATACTGCAGTTGGACCATAAATAAACATGAGAAAGTTTTTCTTTAGGTAGAGTATTGACAACCTTTCTTCTGGAGCTGTGCATCAAGAGTTGAGTAGGCTAGAAATGTGCTGGAGCAAGTCCAGAGAAAAGCAATGGAGCTGGTGAAGGTCTAGGGAGTAAGTCCCATGAGGAGCAGCTAAGGGAGATGTGGGAGATGTGTTAGCCTGGAGAGGATGAGATTTAGAAAAGTCTTTATCACTCTCTACAACTACCTGAAAGGAGGTTGTAGCCAGGTGGGGGTCAGCCTCTTCTCCCAGGTAAGAAATGACAAGATAAGAGAAAATGGCTTCAGGTTGTGCCTGAAGAAGTCCAAACTGGACATCAGGAAGACTTTTTTTCACTGAAAGAGTGGTTAAGCATTGGCACAGACTGACCAGGGATCTGGTGGAGTCACCAATCCCTGGAGGGGTTCAAGAAGCAGCTGAACATGGCACTCAGCGATGTGATCTAATTTACAAGGTGGTGATTGGGCAAAGGTTGGACTTGATGATCTTGGAGGCCTTTTCAAACCTAGATGATATTGTGATCCTGTGAAAATGGACCTATACCAAAAGAAAAAGGATACTTGTATCCCCCACCTCAAAAAAAAAAAAAAAAAGAAAAAAAAAAAAAAAGGGAAAAAAAAGTACCCAGGCTGTAAAGTCTTTTCAGAGAGTTGTTCTAATGAACAGTAAAAATTGGCACCCTCCATTCCCTATAAAGCCCAAGTGTTGTAAGAGCATTGAAGGGTAAGGTAATATATCTTCTATTTCTTTTAGAGGAATATATATCTACTTTAGGTATCAATTCAGCTTTGGAGAATAATTTAGTCATACTTGTAAATGGCATTCCAACAAAAAAGGTCATCAGATTTGACGGCACTGGATTGACTTATGGAAAACTAAGGCTGACTTTCTGGGGTTAGAAATTTTAACCCTTTTCAAGCAGCTGCTGATGCCAGGAATCTGCTACAAATTTCCATGATGGTTTGAGGATGTAGGAACACACAACTGCCTACACAATAAGCAGTTATTTCAGAATATCCCAGCAAAGCTTACTTACTTTGAATATTGCGTCCTATATATAAGCCTAAAACTCTTATCAGATATTGAAAAGGCATGGACAGCAGCTCTTGTACAGGTTGCAGATCAGGCAATCTCCAGGTTGGCTGATGGATGAGATAAACACCTCTCATCACTATGCTGGATCAATTCTTACTTAGGTGCTAGATTTATGACTGCTTCTCCCATCCATTTTCAGATTCTGTCATTGTTTCTGCTTTGGCTCAGGGCCAAATTAAGTTGTTCTACTATAAGTCAATGTTTAGAGCCCCAGGTCCTGGAGTAGAAAGTGATTTCATAACCTCTGCTCTCAATTAAAAGAAAATACAATTTTTGTGAATCAGTGTTTGTCAGTGTATAGCACGTACTGCCTTCCCATGTCCACTTTCTCTTCTCAGGGCTTTCAAAAAATGGGTCACTGCAACATGTAATCCTGACTGGAATATTTTCTGGAGATGACATGACCTCTTAATTTCTAATTCTTCTGATCCCAACTTTTGGGAACAGAAAGAATAAAGGGACAGGATGAACATTTCTGTCACTGGCATCCAATTTTGCTTCACAGCTGAAGCCACCACATCTCACAGCCCCCATGTTTTTTTGGAAATATTGAAGTGCTTTCCTTCCACAGAAAACCTGAAATTTCATGAGCTGATGAGACTCCAATCCAGCAGGCAGCTGCTGGAAATGCCACCCAGGCATGGGTGTGGCCAAGCTGTGACAGAGGTCAGCACTTTCCAACATCTCCAGGTTTGCCAATCTCAGAGCTAGAGAAACCCACAGGGAACAATTTTTCATCTTCTACATAAACTTCTTTTGGGAGCAGTTTTTTTTTTTTTGGTTTTTTTTTTTTTTTTCCAGAAGAAAGTTGCTAAGCGTTTCCATACGACAGCTTCATTTTCTGTCCAACAGCAGCACTGTGCAGGCAGACTGCTGTGTCAGGCAGCTACCATGAACACGTGTCTTGGAGCTCCACCAAGTCTTTTTCCCATAGAGATTTTGTTCAGTTCTGCTGGAGGTACTGAACAGCACAGTAGCTCTTGCCAAAACACTTCCTTGTACATTTATTTAGAGTGCATGGAATAGCTATTCCTCTAGCATGTATCCGCTCCTATTCACCTGCCTTATCTTTTTTTTTTTCTTTTAGAAATATAAATGTCAGTAGAGAATTAAAAAAGCAAAATGCATTGTTTAGCCTGTCTAGAGAACACACCATGAAATAGAAAGCATTTGCAAAACTAACCCAGCGCAGCACTGACAGCGGGACTAAGCTGCATAAATGTATTCAGAATGAATGTCTTTCAGTAAATGGGTTCACAAGACATCTATGCACACTTTTTTACCTTGTGTGCCACAGAAGTTGTATCCCTGCAGACCTTCTGTGGCCTGGTAAGAAAAAGCTCAGGTGCAGCTGCATGACTCCTTACTTGTGTATCCACATCCACTGATCTTCCTCTGGTTAAGCAGGCAGCTGTGACTGCAGACTCTCAGACAGGAGCAAAACCTTGTAACTCCAAAGCAGGCATTCAAATGGGACGTGCAGCCTTCTCTGCCTGCCTTACTCAAATTCTTGCACAAAACCTTTACTGAGGAAGGAGTGGGGCACAATCTCAAGTTCCGAATTCAACAGAATTTCTAAATCCAGAGCAAAGGAGTTCTGCTCTCATCCTAAGAGCCTGGTAATCTTCACTGAGCAAAAACCTTGATCCCTGAAAGGGCTGTGAATAGTATCACAGCTGAAAATCTTCCAGTGATATTAGTTTTCCATCTGAAAACAGATTCAATGCTTAACTCTCATCAACAAGAAGTAATTTGATCAAGCCAAATAATTACCTGAAATTACATTTACTAGATATTTTAAACAGCTATTTTGATTTATTTAAGATTTATCTGGGATTTAAATCAGTGTCCCAATCTAAGCTGAAATAAAATTTCAAAAGATTTGTCTCTTGCATGGAATTTGAAGACCAAATTATCAGTATTAAGAATTACTGATGGAAATAAAGATTTTTATTGTGATGTGTAGCTGTGCAGTGCTGGAGCCTGCCAGAAACTAATAGAAATGAAACACTTAAATACTGTCATAGAGAAGGGACTCACTTCCTTCTTCTGTGATTTAATCTGCCATTGACTTGAAGAGTATCTTTAAAGGATTGAATATATAAATAATGATCATATAATACACTTAATAAGCAGTCACTTGCTGACTGCAGTCTATACAGTTACTTCTAGCTGGAATGCTGGTCCTGAATATTTGAATTCCCTCTTTTGCTTTTCACCTCCTTCTTCTCTGCCAAGTTGCAATTTCCATACTGGGTTATATCAACAGTGGTGGGAATAATGTTTCTAACTGCATCTCCACTTCTATTAAAAACAAACATTTCCACATAAACCTGCTAATGTAAGGCATGGTATTACTTACATTTTTTCCCTGTTAATGATGAAAACAAATGAGTAAGATTTATCTCTTTGACAAGTCATGTGGGTGTGAATCTTTAATTAGCATATAACAGGTTTAGACTTCAAGTCCCCATAGGCGTGGGAATCACTTAAAGAAGAAAATCCCACTTAGTAAATCTTTGGCTTAGGAAGCCAAGAATGTTATTTTAAGAGATACCTGTAAAGATGAAGATTGCAATCTTTGTGCATGTCAAGGTAAAAAAGCAAGCTATTTCATCTCCCAGAAACTCGGTGACCATACTTTGATGACAAGCCAGATGGCAGCTGTTCCCCTAGCCCGGTGCCAAGAAAGATGATTGGAGCTGCAATTTACCTTCCGTGGTGAAGCTCAGTGCTGGAGCATACCACAGCTGTGGATTTGGCTGCTGCCAGTAGGTGTGTGCACAGTTGGTTTCCTCCCAATTTGGATTCATCAGGTAAGAGGCTGTATCAGTACCCAGCAATTATGAAATTGGCATGCGTTGGATTGTTTACTCACAGTAATATTCCTACTGGACTTTATTAAAACACCATCTGTTGTCAGTACAGACAAAGAATCAAACCAGAAATATCCACAGAGAGAGAGTGTGCATGTGCACGTGTGTGAGTGTATGTTCAGCTCTATTGCAGGATCAGGTCATATTTCATATTCTCTTTTCTTTTTTCTTCACAGGTAGCTTTCCATAAAATGCCTACAGTCCTGATGACTTTTCCCCCTCTTCTAATTCCATCTTGAAAAAGAAAATTAGAGTGGAAAAAAATTAAAACTGGTCAAAGGGAAGTTATACCTCTGTGAGTAATGCTGGAATGGAAATAAACGAGTTTTTGCATATGGATGGAACAACATTAGCTTTACTACAAATTAAGGCTGAAATGGTTGAAGAAAAAGTCATCCGACTAAATGATATTCAGTTAGAACAAATTTCTGAGTTAATGTGTAGTATATGGGGTGAGTAATAAAGGATATCTGCCAATAATAATATCTTTAGGGCTTGAGAAAAAGAAGGGACTAGCTTTTACAATCAGCTGTTAGCTCTTGATTACTTTTTTTTCTTTAATCTTTCAGATGGGGATCAGATATTCTTAATACACAGCTGGTCTTCACAAATGGCCAGGAAGTTTTTTTGTGTACACCTATATATAATTCCAGGTGAAATTAATTAGTTGGAATTCTTCATCAGGTAACACACTAATAAAATATGATGCAAGTAATTAAAAATGCAAATACAGGGAAGAGAGCAGTAAAACTTAGATATGTCATTTCAGTCCTACAAAAAGGCATCTGTCATTTTAGCTCTTTAGTGCATGCATTCACACATACACATACACATACACAAAAACACCCTTTAAAAATAAAAATGTAAACAAGTCCCAGTTCACATCGTAAGATTAAAGCTGTAATAAAGGGAGAGAACACAAGCCAAGAACATCCCCTGGGAGAAGCAGGAAAGTGCGTTAAAATGCTTGGGTTGTTTATGAACTAAGTGTTTGGAGATCTCTCAGTGCTGAATGAAGGAGTTGGGGTATTTTAGAGGACCCACAGGAGGTTATTTACTACTATGGGGAGTCACTAAAGCCTGCTTTACTCACTATACCCAGCCACCAGAAAGAAAATATTAGTGCTAATATAAGTGTGTGCAATCTACCACCTGTGGTGGGATTGTGCATAGTCGAGAGGGAGGAGATTTGCCCCAAATATGAGCCCATCCTTGTTGCATTATTTAATTTCATCCTCATGTGGGCCAAAGTTCTTCCCTAAGTTATAACCACAAAGCCATTGCAGAAGTTTGACTCTGGGCAGAGTAGAACATACCTTCCATGTCTAAGGTATAATTCTCTGCCTTGGTTTTCATCATCATCATCAGTGCTCCTCCAGCAAATTACTTAAACCCTGTGTGCTTAAGTCTTGTAGCCTACTCTGCCAAGCCTATACTGGATGCACTGCATTAAACCAGTAACATCTCCAACAATAATGTCCCCAAAATCTAGGCCCTTGTTTTTTGAAACTCACAGAGGACTAATTTCCTCAAGTTTATACCAATGTTCCTCAAAAAGTACTTTGCTTTTTTGCTTCAGTTTTATGTATCTATTTATTCTCCTGGTAGGAGTATTGTAACATTTTGCCTTGACTTATATCTTATGTAGAAACTCCTTTTATTTTTATCAGTTTAATAGTAATAATCTCAGTATTTGACACTGCAAGAGGTTGCCCAGAGAAGTTATGGAAGTGTTGAAGGCCAGATTGGATAGGTCTTTGTGCAACCTGATTTGGTGGAAAGTGTCCCTGCCTGTTGCAGGGGGGATGGAGCTAGATGTTCATAGAATCAGAGATGAGAATCACAGGCTGAGTTGGAAGGGACTCAGAAGGATCACTGAAGTCCAGTTCCTGACCCTGCACAGGACCCCCCCCCCCCCAAGAATCACATAATGTGCCTGAGAGTGTTACCCAAATATGCTGGACACCAACAGATGGTGGAGTTTGCACTCCTGAGGAATATGTGTCAGGTAAAGAGTAAAGTTAGGCCCCTAAACTTTAAGAAAGAAGACTTCCAGCTCTTCTGAAAGATAGCAGAATCCCCTGCAAGTCTACCCTCAGGGACAAGGAAGAGGACAGAGCTGGCAGATCTTTAAGGAAGTCTTTCATAGATTCCAAAAGCTGACAATCCCCAGGCCAAGAAGTCAGGCAAAGAAGGCAAGAGACCAGCAGCATGGCTGAGTAGGGACCTGTTGGTCAAATTACAGGTAAAGTAGTAAATGCATAGACAGCTTAAGCTAGGACAAGTGACCTGGGAAGAGTATAGAGATGAAATACGGTTGTGCAGGGATGGGGTGAGGAAGGCCAAAACAAAGCTGGAATTGAACCTGGCAAGGAGTGCAAAGGAATAATAGGAAGGGCAGAAAATGAAGGTCAAAGAATGTGTACCCCACCTGATAAACAGTGCTGAAAATCTGATAGCAATGGATGAGAAAGCTGAAGTACTCAACACCTTATTCCCCAGTCTTCACTGATAGCCTCTCCTCCCACACCTCTCAAGTGGACAAACAGCAGGATGGAGATTGGAGGAGCAAAGTCCCTCCCACTGCAAGTGAAGAATCAGGTTCACAACCACCTAACATCCTAATATATCAGGTCTATGGGACCTGATGAGATCCATCCCAGAGACCTGTGGGAACTGCCTGATGTAGTTCCCATGCCACTTTCCATGATGTTTGAAAAGTCATGGCAGTTACAAAATCACAGGATCACTGTGGTTGGATTCAGGTTGGAAGAAACCTTCAAGATCATCGAGTCCAACCCATGCCCTAACACCTCCACAAGACCATGGCACTGAGTGCCACCATCCAGTCTTTTTTTAAACATATCCAGCACTTTCAGGTTAAAAGGGAAAACATTGTACCCATTTTTCAAAAGGGTAGAAAGGAAGACACTGGGAACTATTGACCTGTCAGTCTCACCTCTGTGCCTGGGAAGATCATGGAACAAATCCTCTTAAGAAGCTATGTTAAGGCACATGGAGGACAGGGAAGGGATTTAGGACAGCCAGCATGGCTTCACCAAGGCCAAGTCCTGTCTGATCAACCTTGTGGCCTTCTGTCATTGGGTGACTACATCAGAGGATAAGGGAAGGGCTACAGATATCATTTATGTGGACTTCTCTAAAGCCTATGATATGGTTGTCCACAGCATCCTCCCCTCTAAACTGGAGAGAGGTGGATTTGATGAGTGGACTGTTAGAAGGTAAAGAAGGTGGTTGGATGGTCACATCCAGAGGGTAGAGGTCAATGGCTTAATCCCCAAGGTCTTTGGTGAAAAGCAGAGTTCCTCAGGGGTCCATACTGGGGCCAGTGTTATTTCATATTTCATTAATTATGTAGATGCCTCTGCAGATTTGCACGTGGTACCAAGCTGAGCAGTGTGGAAAAGCAGGATTCATATTTGTCCCCAACTCCTAGCCCTTCTCAGCCTCAGACCTTCAAGGTTTATGTGCTTGTCACTACTGCAGCAGTTAGACTAGGTAGACTCCCACATTTCACTACATCAAGAAATATGAAATGTCTTTAAGCTACATAGTTGAATTTTTTAGAGGAAATACAGTGCTCACAATCTGTCTTTAAAATGGCTTATTTTTCCTGAATGCTAATATTTGAAATCTGGATTTTAATGATTTAATAATCTTCAGTTGCTCTGATAATCTTGGTAAGGTAAAACAAAACTTCCCAATCACGCCAAGCTTTCTGAAGAAGGAGAAAGTTTCCATAGCAAAAGTACATTTTTATTCTGTGTATATACTCAGCCTCCAAGTCTCTTCTATGGGGGTGGTGGGCAGGGAAGAGAGGGAAAAAAAAGTAAACACATGAAATGGAGCTGCCAACTGTTCCAAAACAGAAAGATTTTATGGCCCACAGGTCTATTAGAAATTCAACAGAAGCAACTAATTACAAGAACCAAAAAATTCTCCTCCCCAAAGTGCAGCATGCAGAAGTGACCTGTTAGGAAGATTGATGCCAAATATGTTTGCCAGCAGCAGGGCCAGGGTTTGCTCCACACTGGAGCTGGGAGGGCACTGCTGGCACACAGGCTGCCTCCTGCTCTACCTGTGCATCAACACTTCCAGAATAGTCTGCCATGCTGTGCACTGCAAACACGCTGAGGCTGAACAACATCTGTGCCAGCGCTTCTGCATCCTTATAAATCATTTCTCAGCTCTTGCTGGGACAACAAGGAAGAAAATGTTGGCATATAAATGCAAATCACTGTTATGTCCTATGCAATAGAATAATAATTGTGTTGATTTACCAGCCATGCAGTGTTCCCAGGGATGGATGGGAAATATTGGCAAAGAAAGGACTGTACTTCCAGCAAAAGAGCAGATTTGCTGAACTATATAAAAGTGGTTGGAATAATCAGATGCTTCTGTCTAGGAAACTTGTTTCTTGTTATGCTGAGCATGACCTCATGGCTGGTTGAAATGTAATTACTTCACCTTTAGTCATGTTAAAAATAAAAGTGTCCAGAGACATTATTTAGTCAGTTACATGATGAGCATATATATATGGGCATTTTTTTCCCTCTCCTGTGTGGGGTTGTGGGTACCTCTGAAGTCACTGGCTGAATACATTACCTGTGCATTTAATCTCAGTTGAGGTCAATTTTAAAACTTTCATTGGGACAAGGTTTTACCCTCCAAATATAAAGTCACTTTTTAACCGTAACTGTGAAGCCTATGACTGACTTTGCACGGTTTTATATGGTTTTTTTCTCTCAAATTTTTATTTATGATAAGTTCACTATCATGCTTAGTATCTCATCCCCTACATATATGTTATGAAAAGAAGATAGTATTTCTAGCACACAGTAAGATCATCAACCTAGAGCTGCACTGATGGGATGAAATGCCTGCTAGTCACTTCATGCTTTCCCATTAGCTTCCAGCAGGATTACTTTGTTTAATTTTCCATACCACATTGACCACAATAAACTATGTAAAGCAAGTTTACAAATGTTTCAGGATTTTTTAGGAGGCTGACAGACTGCTTTTCTTGCATGACAGTTACATCATGCTAACAATTCCTATCAAGATATGCAATGACATTTCATAATACAATTTTTCTCTCAGAATTCCCTGTGTTCTGCACCTGTACTTTTTGAACAAACAACCACCCAAACACACGCATAGTCTAGTACATTATATCACATTATCTGTTCCAGTTGTGCTGCTGAAGCTGAAAAACTTTTTGTCACATAGTGCACCGCAGGCTGAATTCACACCTCAAAGCACAAGCAGAAATCTATGAAAAAATCATGTGATACAAAATTTTGTTCTAAGGCATCTAGACCTAAGTTTGAAAAATATACTTGTATGTACCATCTCTAAAATAGCACTTTGAATTCCAAATCAGTACCGTAGTCTTAGTTTGAATACCATAAAAGTTTTCTTTTCTGGTTTAACCTATATGTACAGATTACAGATACTTTTGCAGATTTTCTTAGGTTCCAGTATTTTTTCCATGTATATAGCTCTGCTATTGTGAAAGATCCAGACACTTCATAATTTTTGAGTGTGTGCATGGCTGAAGGTAGTAATGTTCCAGATAAAAATTAAAAATTATACAAAAATCATAAGACTTTTATCAAAGAAAAGCTGTGATAGCAGGTGTTATGCTTGGTAACAAATTTTCCATAATTATTTATGCAGAATAGTGTATATTATGTGCTAGTTTATTCTTGTATACTTCATTCATATATATTCATATATACTTCATACATTATACAGTACTCTTATATACAATTATCATATAGCATTTCATGATTGATCAGTATCTTACTATGAAGATCACAAAAGGCCAAAAAAAAAGCAAGGCAGAAAGGAAACAAAGCCAAATAACACAGTCTATTTTTACAATCAAAATAGTGCCATAATAGATCTAATGTGTAGCACCCTTATTCTAATGCCTCAAGTGAACAATACCACATAGTAAATTGTACAGCATTCAGGGTATCCAAAATGATAAAAAGATCATGTAGTATTTTTAGAAGTTAAACCTTAGACTTACCAATACATCTCAGGCCTAAAAATATTCTTCTTACTTGACATAAATTCCTTGAATTCCCATCAAATAATTTAAGCAAATTATGAAAGATGCATTTCAGGATGGGACAAGTCCTCTTCTGTCAGTGCTGGCTTTGTCTTCAGGGAAACCAAACTGCTTGTTTAGGCTAGAAAGTAAGTTCAGCCACTTTAACTTCAGACAAGCAGCCAGGACACAGGAAGAATGCATTTGGGGGCAAAAAATAAAGAGTTCTACAGAAGTTACCTTGTTGTTAAGTAGAGACGCAGCCAAGCACTAAAAATAAGAGCTGGTTTTTGGTTTTGGTTTTTTTGAGAGCCTTCTAAAGGCAGAGAAACTCTATACAGCTTGGGGTTTGCAGGTTCATATGCCCAAACTGAACAAAACTGGTAAAAAAGGCATGCCAATTACACATGTTCTTCACCTCAGTCTCTGCCCAATAATTAATTAAGCACAGCTGAAGAAATGGAAGCTAGTTGTATGGTACCACATCAAAGAAACTTGGCTGACTAGCATCAGTCTCAACCCACCTTTTCTCAAAGGAAAATGCATTTCCTACTTTTCCTGCAGTTCTACTGTTGAGTACATCCCTCTATCCACCACTGGATAAAGAGGCATTCCATACTTACAGCACCACAGCTCTAATCCAAACTTCACAATCTGTTTTTTAATAGGAAATAACACCAAGAAAACAAAACCATCCGTGCCATTTGGCAGATGTTTGGAAGCTCTGACAAGCAGATTTAGAATCAATGGTCAGGCATTTTTGGTTCTCATGTGGTCTCCTTAGTAAGAGAGACACAGCTGCACACATTCTGTGCCACAGATGTAAAGCTGCCTATCATCTAATGTTCTACCTCCAAAAGACAACAGAAAAATGGAAATGAAACTAAGAGCCTCAGGTTTTCCTACCAAACCAATCTCACCAGCATATCAAAGATAGGTTTCCATTAACAGTGCAGCTGCCAATGAATTTCCAGCTCTTTTCTCAATACCTTATGCCTCACTACTTAATGTCTGACTTGAAATCAAGTTGGTGAGGTAACATATGCAGAAGTTAAAGCAAAACCATGTCTAGATAAGGTCATCTGGTTAAAGTAATTCTCATATCCACAAAAATAGACCAAACCTTATACTCAATAAGATCATTCTCACAAATGCCATTAAAAAAAGGAGACATTGCTATTTATTGTTGTTATTCTGTCTATTTTAAAAAATCGTGGGATACACTCAGACCAAAATGTGCTAGGAGACACATAAAAAGAGAGAAGGAGAGAAGGAAAGATTAAAAAATATTGTGTTTTTGGAAATGAGAGTCATTTTATTGAAGAAATAACCATTTCCTACATAAATGAAAATACTAATCACTGCTGTTTGCATAAAAGCTCTGCCTATGGAATCTGAATAAGAAATATTTCTCTAACTTCTGTGTTTTCCTCGGTTTCTTTTTATTTGTCATTTATTTATTCTTCTGACAGAAATGGAGAAAGGAAAAGAAAACCCAAAAGACAGGGAGTCAGGCAGCTAGGAAGTATAAGCTAAGAAATAATGCTTTTTTTGTTAAAAACAAACAAACAAAACAAACAACAAAACCAAAACAAAACAAATCATTAAAAATACCAGAATGATCCCATCTTATCCACATTCTCAGCCATTGAAAATGGATTTGTTTCTCTTGGTGAAGCTTTGCTTTCTGCTGGGATATTTTAGAAGACCAAAATGAACTCTGGTATTCAGACTTCCTACAATTCTCTATGGCATTCAGGTGAATGTGCTTAGTCATCTTGTCTCCCACCTCTATAGGCATAATGCCAGTAGATACTACTAATAATATGCCAAAACCACAATTCATAGATTCATAATTATTTTGGTGTTCAGATTTTTGCTTTTATTTGAATACAGAGAAATTTGAATACACTAGATTGAGATGGCTTTGGGCTTTAAAAAAATGTTTATCACACCATTTTTACTTTTCTTGATCCTCTCTTCTTGATCCCCTGTTTTGCTAATTTATATTTTTCCTGATGCACTTAGTTCAGCAGTGAGGATGTTTCCAGTTTTTCTGGAAAGACAGGACTCCTGGTCCTGTTCTGCTTTTCCATCTTGTAAATATTTAGACAATTATTGCAACAAAATGTGTATATATGTAGGTACTGCATGTTCATTCATTGATTACCTGCAAAAACCTAGAAACTCATGAAGATACAATAAAGAAGTGACATTACTTGATGCTTTCTCTTCATTGCCTTCGATTTTAATGAAAAGTCTTTTAATGCAAAATAAATCCTGATCAGCAATGGAAAAATTCTGCTTCAGAGAATTTTTATTCTGCTTCTGCTACCCCAACCATCAGTCTTCATTCTGAAGTACAGCTGAGTTTAACAGTGCTACAGGTATTTTCTCTGAGGACAAAAAGGCATCCTGAAGAGGAGCAAACAGCTGTGCTACATTGCTGCTTTGCACCAAACAGGCACCAAGTTCACCACTTCTGGTGTATAAGTAGCATTCATTTGTGCTGTGTGGGTGCAGCCTAATCACCAGGAAGCAGATATTCACCAGCAATTAAACTGACATGAGTCAATGGTCATTGGTCAGAGACATGGCAAGGCTCCTCAGATCCTGGTGTCTAACAATAGGCCCTTTTGCCTTGAATAATTACAAATCTTATATGGCTGACACATCTTAATTCATGAGATCCTGGTGTGTATAATTGGATAGAAGTATGAACTTGATTACACTAGTGAACTTGCTTTCCAGAGGGGGAAAAAAAGTGATAACAGGCTTCATTGTCATCAAAGGGTAAAGAAATGTGACAATCTGGGAACCAGTTTTAGGACCCCATCTGCTAAACCAGAAAGAAATCAAGATTTTACAGTTCTATAAATATTTTAGTGTATGCCATCATTTATGAACTCTGGCAGCTATCATAAAATCTCTCTGACTTTTGTTACAACTGCATATAAGGCCAGAAAATTGCATCTCATGGTAAACCATAAAAACCTAAGTAAAAGCACCATTCCTTTCAGTATATTCTAAAAATATACAACCTCCCTGTCAGTACATGGCAGGGTTGTTACCATCCCAAGATGCCTGTTTCTTTCTCATTTTTTTTTATCTGATCTTACCCTGGTCTTTTCAAACCCTTCTGTATTTCAGTATCCTTTTATGTTCCATAAATAACAGCCATCACAGTACAACAGCTGAAATAGCTTTTACTTTGTCACAACGTACTGTAAGCAAGAGACACTAGGGTGATGCTAATGCCCTGGATACAGGAAGAATTTATGCGAACCTCCTCTCTAATTGTTCCTGAAATGATTTTCATTCAGGGGTGAGTTCCTTTAGAGCCCTGAAATAGAGCTAGCCTCAGAGCAGGTTTTGATGCTTTAATCACCCAAGTAGAAAACCTCCATAAAAGAAAGGATATAAATAAAAATTATCCTGAGATTAACAATGCTCCTTCTAAACTTAAACTCCCAGTCTGGCCCTGTGTTGCAAAGTGTCTCTAAAAGACCCAGAGATCGTGAATCATCAAGTTTTTGATTGCAGAGGCTATTCTGACATGATAGGTAGCACCTGCACAGTTTGAATTATAGAACAGTATTGTCTAAAATAACCTGTCAACCTGAATAATACTAATTTATGTTTTACATCTACAAAGTTTCTAGAATACATTTAGTTGAACAGATTGGGGGTGGGGAGGGAGGGAGGGAGAGGGGCAGGCTCTGTGTGTTGTGTGTGTAGCCAAACAAGAGAAGAGACAATCACTCTATTAAAAATAAATACAGAAGCCAATGGGTTGTCAAAGACCCTTGATTCAGGAAAGATATTTACCAGCTTTAAGACTTAATTTCAGAAGATGCCTAGACAGCAAGAGACATGAAATCTCTGTCATCTCATTTGCAGAGGCAAAGCTGAAAGCTGAATGTTGAAGTGACTGCACATGCAACTATTTCCAAAATAAATACACAAATCAGTTTTCTAACATATTCATTACACACCTTAGCTGGGCATGTGCCTGTCCAGGCAACTGGTTAAAACACTGCATATGTTACTTCTTCTTTCTCATACAGCAAGACTTCTGTAGCTCTTAGTATTACTGTGTCTTAGCATGTGCATTTGTTTTAACCAAACCAAATCAGACTTAATACTTCTTGTGTCAAAGCTCTCACAACAGCCCAAAATTCTCATCTTAAAATGAGAAAGAGCTAAAATTTAAATGAAGGGCTGAGTGGAACAATCGAAGTGTAAATAGGTAAACACTTTATCTGTAAATCAGCAAGGTCTAATATATTCCATCCTGTGTGATCAGTATCCACCTTCCCTTTCACAAATTACTCTAGACTGCATACCAGTTTCAGGGCAAATTGGTACAGAGTTGTGCTGATGTTGGCTGAGGTAGAGTTAATTTTCTTCACACTGGCCAACATGGGAGTATGTTCAGGATTTGTGCTGAACACAGGGTTGGTAATACAGAGTTGTTTTTGTTATTGCTGAGCAGGGCTTGCACAGAGACAAGGCCTTTTCTGCTTTTTTGTACTGCCAAACTGGAGAGGGATTTGGGGGTGCATGGGAGGGTGGGAGGAACAGAGCCAGGCCAGGTGACCCCAGCTGACCAAGGGATATACCAGACCATATGGCATCATGCTCAGTATATAAGGCTGAGGGGAAGAAGGAAGAAGAAGGAATGTTTGGAGTGATGGCATTTGTCTTGTACATATTACATGTGAAGGGGCCCTGTTCTCCTGAATATGGCTGAACACCTGCCTGTCCATGGGATGAATTCTCTACTTTGCTCTGTCTGTGTCCATGGCTTTTGCTTTTCCTGTTAAACTGTCTTTATGTCAACCCACAAGTTTTCCTGCTTTTACCCTTCCAATTCTCTCTCTGATCCCACTGGTGTGGTAATAAATATGTGAGTGAGTGGGACTTGGTCCTTGGCTGGGATTAAACCATGAAAAGAGTGCAGGAGAAACACTGGCAATAAATTCTAATGGTGATCAAAATATATATACATGAAAATTATAAACAGTTCACTTAATACTTTTAAGTTTATCTGTATGCTGTTTAAGATACAACACTCCTTTCCCTAAATGAAAACAATTCTTACAAAAATTAAAATTAAAAAATCAATCAATTAATCTTTCTCTTGTTGGCAACTCCAGCCTTTAAAATTAAGATCCCTTTTCCCCAGCTCCTACATGTTCTAACTCAGAGGAAGATGCATTCTTCATGTCCCATGGCTGGCTGGTGTTAGATCACACGTCCCTCATCATTGCAGTCTATGCAGAATTCCTACACAGTGTGCTCACACTGCTCTTGTGGTTTAGATGGGAAGGTCTCCTTGCTCATCTGCTAATGCAAATGGGATTTCTGAAGAGGCAGCAGGACAATTATTCAAGCTTGACCTCACAACATCCTTTAGTTTCCCTTCTAGATTCTACTTCAACTTTTTTCATCAGCTCCTGCACTACCTTGTAAGCAGTGGCATCATCATTTTCCTGTAAAGCCAGCACTGTAGTCAACTGCCAAGAAACAAAGAGCACAAACAAGCTTCCAAATGTACTTCATTTCACAACAACAAAAAAACCAAACAAAAAACAAAACAAAACAAAAACCACAAAAATCAATAACCAAGTACCAAACTTTCTGGTGAAAAATGGTGAAAATGGTGTATTTCTACACTTCATCTGAAAAGCAACCAAGAGTATGTTTAGTTGTGGAGTCCTACTTTAACAAGATTCCAACCCCTTTTCCCTGCTGCAATGTCACATCTCTGTGGAAGCTACATGGAAACTCCTTTAAAGAAGGTAAGAAACAGGAGCTCAAGTACCAGGTCACACCACCAGCAGTCACTTTGAACTGATATAGAGTAGTGGGCTGGTATGAAAATATTAGACTGGGGAATGGTGCTGGGACCTGGAAATGCCTCCACCAGGAGGACAACAGCCTCAGGCTGGAAAGACAGCAGTCACCTCATCATCATGAAACCCAGCTGGAGTCCTGAGTCCATGGATCTGCTGGAGTGAGTCCAGAGGATGCCACAAAGATAATCAGAGGGCTGAGTGCCTCTCCTGTGAGGACAGACTGAGAGAACTGGGACTGTTCAGCCTGGAGAAGTGAAGGCACCAAGGAGACCTCAGAGCAATTTTCCAGTACCCAAATGGGACCGATATGAAAGATGATGACAAACTTTTTAGTAGCATATATTGTGATAGAACAAGGACAATGGTTTAAAACTAAAGGAGGGTTGGTTTAGATTAGACTTTTTTTTTATTTTTTTTTTTTTTATTTAACAGTGGGAGTGGTAAAACATTTGAACATGTTGCCCAGAGAAGTCATGGATGCCCCACCCCTGGAAATATTGAAGGGCCTTGGGCAACCTAGTCTAGTTGAAGGTGTCCCTGTTTATTGCAGGGAGGTTTGACTGAACGACCTTTAAAGGTGCCTTCCAGCCCAAACTAGTCTATGATTCTGTAATTCTATTTTATTATGCTGATAATACACGGCGATGGGAGTGGTCAAGTTTATGTCGCGTCATTTCTAAAGGTGATTAAAATTAACTAAGAAATAAGTAAAAAGATGGAAGTTTCAATGGATGAGGAGAGATTACATCAAAGAATACTGTCCATGTGAAAAAAGTATATGCTACACCAAAGCCTATCGAAAAATTGCAAACATGATTTTAAAAGATGGAGACAAAAAACAGAGGTCGTTCCGTATTTGCATATTTGCACTCTGAGTGTTCTGTTGAGGCACCTGATTCATGAACTTTGATCAGAGAACGAGATGTGACTTCACTACTATTTTCCTTGAGTGACAGCCACTCGGTGTAACTGTGCTTGAGGATATTTTTGCATTGAAATCTCAAAAAGATGTGAATAGCTGTAAACCACATTTCCAACTCACAGGCTTTCAAGAGGTTTGGCCTATTCAGACCTGTTTAATTAAAATGCCCCTTTTCAGTCATCATCTCCAAGACTGTTGACACCAAAACAATTTTTTTTAAAGCTTGATAAAATTTTCCAGTTTTGCTTCGCATGGCTTTTGATTTATTGTTAGTTTATTTCAACACTTTCAGGGCCAGATCCCCACTGGCTTTAACTTGGTATTCAGAGAAGCTTCTTATCATAGAAATTAATCAATTTTTATGTTTTCCAGAATCCAGTTGGTTGATGGCAGAATTCAGCATTGAATTCACAGATGTTTTGATTTCTCCATAGAGAACTACATTTATGGTCATGAAGAGCAATCAGCTGATTGCTGTAAAAAGTCCTGTCATGTGAAAATACTGAGATTACAAAACTCAAGCCAGAAGAATTTTACCCTTATTGCTAAACCAGTGACAGAACTTTTTCCATAGATTCTGTTTAGCCATAAATATTACATATACTTTTAAAAAGTTTTCATGCTACCAAGATTTTTTTAGTAGAAATTGCTCCAGAAAGTGATCTTTTAAACTAAATATTTCGCAAAAGATTACAGCAAGAACATAAACATTTCAGCCAGTGTAACTAAACCATTCAACCAAGAAAAAGAAAATGTTCTTCTAATATTTAGGTAGAGAAAATTATTATAGCATGTCATTCCATTAATTGCAGCTGTTCATATTTCTTTATAAACCCATCAAGAATGTCAGCAATCCAAACATCATAATTTCAAACACCTAAAAGGAAAAATCTTACCCTAAACTTCAATCAGACCTTATAATAAAGCAACAAGAAGTGATGAAAATTGAAGACAAGTTACCTTTTAAAGATTTATTGAAAATTATTTTCCTGAAATCAACAAAAGCAATTTCCCTACATGATTATTCTTCAAGACTTGCAAAATTTTCCAAGACTGACCCCTACTGAGTGAATACAATTGGAGCCTTCTCCTTGGTATCTGGGAACAATGAATAAAATCCTCAGTTTAATCAAGTTTGTTGTCCAAACCAGCACAGGAATCCAACCACAGCACAGACAGAACAGATTTAATTGTAGTTATCTTCTTGGTACTGGGAATATGTGTGCTTCAAATATCATTTATTCAGGATTCCAGACTGCAAAAAAAGATGCTCTAGAAAAGTAGGCCATATGACAATTCCCACAAAAATTCAAACTCCCCATGTCAAAAACCTTTTGTCATTCATTCCTACTTTCACTTTAGAAACTTTTAACCACTTTCAGCCCGTGTAACAGTGTTCCCATCCTTACTGCTTGGCATTGTTTTCCAAACGCAATTTTTTGAAGCACACATCCTAATGTTTTGTTAGCATTCAGAAAGGTTACCTCTGTGCTCTTTCTTTTCTCTGCTCTTTCTGCCATACAGCTGAGAACAGCCACAGTACAAAAATTGCTGTGACACTCTTTGAAATAGGTACTTCCTAATTATGCAGTATTCTTAGCTAATAGTTTTCAGATTTTCTGACCTTATGGCTCCATCATTTTATTGAACAGGCAAATTACATTTGTTAGATGCTAAATGAGCATATTTCTCTTTCCTCATGCTCACTCCTTCTGCAATTTACAATGTAAACATACTCTATTTTATTGCAGGGACCAGTGGTCTGGCTTTGAAAACAACCTCTTAGTGGTTCAGTACATTCACAAATTTCCTTAAGGTGGAGTAAGCACTGTGCATTTAATTTTCCCAGGTATTTGCTTACCTGCATTTATCAATAACCACACCAGCTGTGATCTTCATCACTTCTTAATTGCCCATATTCTTTTATTTCCCTTTAAATGATAGATTCAAAAAAGCAGCTTAGTGGTTCAGTCATATTAAAATCATAATTTATTTTGCCTCACTCCTCATTTATTAATGGACTTAGTCTACCTTCTTGCTAATAAACCTCCCAGTAATGAGTTTAGTCCACAGAGGATACATTTCCACCTCAACAAACCACCAAGCAATTTAGGACAGTTGGTAGTCTCTGCTTAAGGGAGTCCAAAAACTGGAATAGAAATTTATGCAGGCCATAATTAAAGTACTTTCTGGGAGCTGTGTGGGGAGTTTACTGACGTTCTTTGCACCGTGCCCATCTGTGGTCAGTGTAATTAATCCTTGACTCGAACTCCAATGAGAACTAATCCTCACTGACAGTTTTTGATAAAGATAAGGCCTCAAACACTTATGCAGCGATCAGACTCTGGTTATTTTCTTTCTTTAAACAGAAAAGGTGTGTTGAGGTGATGAGGACAGATCTTTGTGGAGCTGCTCAGTGCTGGGGAAGGCATGCAGACAGCAGAAGAGCCATTTGCTGGGATAACAGCTGTTCCAGATGTGTGAAAAGCCCAACATGCACAGAAAAATAAGAAGCAGAACCTTGACAGTGCATAGTTACAAGAGAAGATTACCTCATGGAAGTGAAATATAAGTTGTTTCTACTGGAATTACTAAATTGAATGCACAATTATAGATTTGAGGGAAGGAAAGTCATTGGGCTGAGGGATAATACACTGCAAGAGACAAGCCAAAACACTGAGATTGAGAAGGTTTAATCATGTCTGTTCTTAATGACAAATCCCTGTGACATCCTTCCCTTTTGTGACTGTAAGATTTTAGGAGCAAGCAACTTATTTGTCCAGCACCTAAAAAACTGGGCTCATGGTATGGGTTGGGGGTTCTCATAAATCTAAGCTTGTCATGCTGCCTAGCAAGAAACTCCTGTAATAATGCAATTTTCTCCTTTCATCACACAGGATTACTTAGAGACAAGAGAAAGAGGATATTGAGGTAAGTCTTCCTCCCTGCTGCTCTGTAGGAGCAGCATAGCAGATCTTTTCCAGACTGATAGGATGCTGAGGGGAAGAAAATGGGCTAAACTGGGGGAGAGGAGAGTCCTGCTGGGAGAGATCTCATCAGAGACTGGGAGTGAGACACTCCCTGTTTTCCACCTCACAGGGGGAGTGAGGCTGAAGTCTTGCCTTTTCAATTTGCTAATACTTAATGATACTTTGCAAAGAAAAATACCATCTAATACATAGAGGAGAAGCAGGTCTAGAAAGAGTAACACTTCAGTGGAAATTACTTACTTTCTTCTGGACCTCTTCTTTTGGGATCTTTGGATTTTGGAGGTATAATTGGTGTTTTTGTGCACTCTGGGAAGGACAGTGCCTCTCATTTTCTTAACAGTCTCCCCCATTTTCACACACTTACATACAAATGCTGAAGAGAGACCAGTTCAAGACTTTACATTCCTATATATGCAAGAAACCCACATACATGGGGTTTTTTTTAATCCATGGTATTTTATCACCAATAATTAGCATGGACACACACACTAAAATGCAGGTGTTGACCAATCAGAATAACAGCAAACGAAACTCACTTTGCAAGATAAAGAATTCTACTCAGAATTTGGGAGAGGTTTCAGGGAGAGAACACAAGAGAGTGTAGCTTTTCTAAAGGCATTTTTGGTTGTCATTAAACACAGTCAGGGTTTCCAAAGCTAAAATACATGTTAACACATTCCAAAACACTTCTAATAGAATATTTTTTCAGTGCTTCAGTACAGCAAATGATGCAAAGCCAAAATTCCCCAGACAATGCACAGAACATTAGAGAATTAGTTTAACATTCTTACAACCCTGCAATTTTATTTAAACAAATTCTTCCCTACCCAATTCCCTGCAGAGAAGTATTGTACCCTTTTGTTGATTGTAGTGGACATATTGCAGATCTCCGATTACCTTCCCAAAGGACCACCCACAACAAGAAGTTTTTTGTGTTGCAAGCTCAGCTTAGTTCATTCCCTCCTTTTTTCTTTCTTCTTGATTTTTCTTTTTTTTCCCCCCTCAATTTTAATTTTCTTAGCATTCTTATAGGCTGTGGATGAACTGACAGACTAGCCTGCCATCTGTTCTTTCATGACATGGTGCAACCTAATCAATTATCCCCAAACCACTTTGGAGTAAATAACATGTCTACAATAATAATAATTAGTCAGTTAAAAAGAAAACAGCATCATGCAACTCCTGGTGGGAATTAGGTAGATTTCACAACACAGCATTTTATTAACTGAGATTTTCAGATCAGGAGAAAGCAACTTTGGGAGGAAAAAGAATCACCTTCAGTAATTTATTCTGAAACAAGACAATATCTCTAGACTATGGAAATCTTTGATCCTTTTTAACCAATGATGCCAGATTCAAGTAAATGTGCCACTCATGAGTTTCTAAGATTTTGCTATTAATATATGTGCTAGAATAAGCCTAACACTTGTATTAGTTAAGAACCATATTAAAATTACAAGAAGTATTTTAAAAATCACCCAATGACAAGCAGATGACATTATTATAAAAATGTCACAATGAGAAAATTGCATTATTACAGGAGTTTCTTGCTAGGCAGTACTACAAGCTTAGATTTATGAGAGCCCCATCCCATACCATGAGGCCTGGCATCTTCAGGGAGAGATTTGTCTTCAGCAAGCATCACAAGTAAAAATCCTAAGCAAGAGGAGTTCATGACACATGCACCCATTGAAGAACATGCAAAATGCAGAAACATAAACTGCTACAGTGAGAAAACAGGTTTGCAATAAATAAAAGGACCTCAGAATTTCTGGCAGATTGCCATTAATGTCAGTGGATACCAAGATCACATGAAGTCATTCCTTATGAAGTTAATCTGAACATCACTTTTCACAATGCAACCTTTTGCTATTTTAACTCTATGACATTGATTTAGACAGAATACACTAGAAACTATTCTACTTAATCAATTGATGGACATTGAAAACACATCTTAGCACTTGAATGCTTAGCACATTCTCAGTATTTTCACTTTTGCAACACGATGGAAACAATAGATAAATCAGAAATAGTCAATGTTCCAGTGAGCTAATCAGCAAATTACCAAATAAAATTTCAGTCAAGGAATCAGTGCAATCTCAGTGAACAGATCACATTGATGGATCAGAAGGAAGCATTTTCTCATTATTATCTTCGCTTTGAATAGGAAAGGATTGATATGGTGTGCATTCTATGGGTTGTGTCCTGAAAGAGGACAACACAAGTAGCTGTGCTACCAAATGACATTTCTGATGTGTTTTTAAGTATTAAGGACATAGCAATACGTAAAATAACTCAAAGTTGACAAATGCTGTCCCAGTCTTTTTCTAAATGGTCAAAACTTCTCATCCTTGAACCAGGTTCCTTTAACCTTCATATATATCTGGACATTTTCCCCAAAGCTGCCTGCACAGCCTGAGACAATGTAGACTATCTCTTGCAAAGAAACAAGAAGAATTGTAGGAAATATCTTAGAGGCTTTGACATATTTAAATATCAGACCAGGTACCATAGCATATCATAATCTCAATAATGCTAAATGAGAATGCTGAACACATTGGATGTGTTTGCTCTCATGCTGCCTTGTCTACCAAGGAAATTATCTATAAAATGTAATGCACAGCAGCAAAGAATCTCACACTTTATGGTGCAGTCCTTCACAGGCTAGATTTTGTGTGTTCTTACACAGATGGTGAGGCGTGAGGCAAACTCAAGCTCACACAGCTGTGGTCTTGTTGCAGCTTCTCAGAAGATAAACAATTAGGTGGGATCATGGGGAGAAGGGGTGAAGAGAAGTCTGTGCCACAATGCAGGCCAGTGAAGATAAAGAAATGAACACAGATGATCTTCACTGGACCCTCCATGACTGCTCTGCTGTGATTTCTGTGACATGTATGTACCAACATATTTGCCTGTTTAGGTTCTCGTACCACCCCTCCTCCTGCAAAAGCCAAATGCTTCTGGCATCCTGACAATTATGTTTCACTTCCAATTTTCTAGGTCCTTCAAAAGAGCATTCACCTTTCTGTTGCAGCTGCTGACCTCTTGCTTCTGCCTGTTTCTCCATGTTTTACCATCCACTTCAGAAAGGGGCTAGCAATTATGTGCCTGATGTTTCCCTAACCTTGACCACCTTGAAATGTGATTTTGTGATTTTTGTTGAAATGTAGGACATGGATCCCTTGCAGGCTTTTACAAACATGAGAGTTCCCATGTGTCGTTGACACTGATGAATTGCTAGATCACTACAGAACAACTTGGAAATGGCAACGGAGCTGGCTCCACTGCAGCTAACTTGAGCTCCTGAGAGGGACCAGAGGGGTTTTTTGATTCCTTTTATTACGTGATATCAATTAAGCATTTAACAAGTTACAATAAAAAGCAACTTTCCAATGGAATTTTTAATGCAATGAAAACAAATTACCTTCAAGATGGTTATCATTTGGAATCTTGAAGAGAATGAAAATCAGGCAAATGCCAACACATATTCATCCAGATTGCCCATAACAACTTGCCAGGCATCCCTGTTTCAAATCAAGTAAATCTGTGCAGCTTCTCTTTGACAGCAACACAAAATCCCTTGTGAAATGCATTGAATGGCACAGCTGAGGCAGAATGTTAGCAGAAGATACTGCGCCAAGCAGCTTTTGTTTTGAAGTGGGTACTTCTGTTATGCAATCCTCTTAGAATTTGCTTCTTTCAAAGAAAGAAAGACAAAAAAAAGCCTCAGCAAACAAAAACCGCAAATCCCATACGTTTCTCAACTTGGTTGATATTTCTCCACTTGGACACAGTCTATTCACAGCAATGCCAAAATTCTGGCATTGGCACAGACTATATTTGTAGCATTCATCTAGAGTAAAGGACCAAACAGTGCATGATGGCTGGGATGAAGGTGTTTACTGGAAGAGAGAGGCTACAACTGTCTGAACAAGTATGATGCCCATAAACGGAAAATAGAAGTGGAATTCACTAATATTAACAATGTGCTAATTAGGATTATGAGCAACTTTAACAACTCATTTTAATTCTGGTACTTTCTGAGACTTTCTATAGTCACAAGGAAGATGAGACTATGGACAAAAGATTAATTTACAAACTTAAGAACTTGTCCATGTAATTTTGCATTTATCCAAGGAAAGAAAACCTGGACTTCATATTGAAAACTTCTGAGCCCTTCATCAAAGGCTCACTTGAGCAACAGGAATGAGGGAGAGTGCAGGTGGTTAACTTCATGTACCATTTCTCACACAAAAGGCAGCCACAAATGCACTCTCAGGCTGTGGGGGTAACATACTTTGCCCTTTCTCTGCTTCCTTGCCTTTGGGACAAGTGGGGAAGGAGGCACACAGTGAAGAAGATGAGATGTGGACTGTGGCTCCTGAGGCACACCAAGCAGAACAGAGCGTGTGTGAAGGTGAAGCTCTGCTCTGAAGAGTGGTCTGGGCTCTGCAGGCCACCTGTTCTGAAGGGAGAAACTGCCCCTCACTGGGCTCTCCCACATTTGTACAACAGCTGACTCTACACTTTTGCAACCTCACTCTACACGTGTTCTCTCACCAGAGCACACAGCGTTACAGGCACCCTTCCTCCTCCCCCTAACAGGATCCTTTCATTTCACTAAGACACATTGTCATGGCTGCAGATTCCTGCTGCTTATTTCTGGTGTGATGTCCATATGCACAGCACTTCTAGAGATGTGTTGCTGTCATGGCAGTACAGGCAAAGAATTTTCATCCTTGCCCTCTCCCATGGCCAATTCTGCCTCACACTGCACATTTTTTGGAGATTACTTATTTTCTTGTTCCCTCTGTTCTCTGCAGAGTGTATCCAACATGCCACAGAGCAAAAATACATTTGGTGCTTCCACAAGACATATTTGCAACTTTAGTAGCTTTCATCTTCTCTGACCTTTTCCATGATATTCTCAGAACCTCAGAAAGTCTCATGACAATATGGGAAAAACCCTCCAATGCTCCATGCACATATGTGGGCTTTCTCTTGTGTTGCACTCAAGTTCAGTTAGATGTTCTTCAGCCTTTGATCTTCTTTAATCAGAAGAAGGAAGGAGGCTGAGGGAGGAGAATATGAGCTTGCTTTCATGCTTGCTCTAATTCTTAGGTCCAATAAAGAGGACAGAACAAGGATGCTCAGGGAATTAAGTTCAAGACAATCAAAGAAATGACTGAGAGGATTCTGCACCCTGCCAGCTATCCTGAGCTTTGCCCCTCACTCATGTGGCTAAGCTTTGAGGAAGGAGGGCTTCTCTGTTAACAGGGGTTAGTGTCTTTACTCCCCCACCCCCTTCTCTACCACCTCATGCTCATCTTTATTAGCTTTTTCACACTACACAGTCCTCTCATCGATTACAAGGGCCGGCACAAAGCAGCCTAATGATGGGTCAGCCTTAATGAGAAAAGCGGCTGCTCTTGAAGTGATGTGGCTTCGTCCTGCACCCTGCCGAGTCCTGGCATGCAGAGCTTTGCCTCCTTTTAGAGAGCAGAGCCATGGAAAATCAACAGTGAGCAGCCTGGTGCCTCTGAACAGAAAGGGCCATGTGCATGGCTATTTAGTGCTGTAAAAGAGAGAGCATTTGCACAAACGGGAGTGAACATAAGGAGGCCTTCAGAGAAGAATGGGGCCTTGGCAAATTTATAGACTCCCCTGAAAGAAAGTGATTACAGATCATTATCCAATTGAGGCAGATTGATGGGTTAGGGTCAAAGTAATACTGCAGAGCTCACTGGAGGGACAATGCCTGCTTGTCAGTTCTGTCCGGGAAAAGAAAGAGAAGGGAAACTACCACACAGAGAGGAAAGGCTTAAGCTTTTCCAGCCCCTATCCGAAAAATCGTTTCTTATCTTGAACATATGTCCTTTAAAATAAATAAATAAATAAATAAAAACAACAAGGAAAAAACAAACCCCAACATTGCAGGACCGGTATCACTGAGTTAAAACTGCGTGTTCAAAATTGCAAAATAATTGTGCAGATAGTGTGCAAACAACACACACCCAAAGTCTTGTGATAGGTACTCCCAGAAATCACAGTGAGTACTAACACTAGTAAGGGATAAATTGCATCTTTGTTTCATTTATATTAAAAAAAAACCAAAGAGATCTTCTAAAATAAATGTGTATTTATGGTTTTTTTTTTTTTTTTAATTTTGGTGAAAGAAGGACATTTTGTTAACAGCTATGGTTGAACAGATTTGAAACTCTGTAACATCTGGTCAGGCAAAATTCAGCGACACTGACATTGAATAGAACAAGAATAAATGTGTTTCTATTGTTTCTTCTGTATTAATTTTTAGAGTGTTTAAAAGTGCTTTGCATTCATGCACTTTTCAAATAGCCATAGAAATGGAAACAGCATGGCCCAAAAAGCAGCTCACAGCATTTATTGTGCATTTGCCTCACATTTTCCAATATAATTTTGGAATGTAAAGAATTTGAGAAAAGAGAGAACACAATGCATTCATGACAGACCTGATTTGTTTAATTTTGTTTATTTACTGACATCTCTGTGTTGCCTGTGTCTCAGAAGCAGAGCACCACACACACTTTAATGGACGTGTTCCCATGTCCCAGAGGATAGAAAGCAACATTGGCCTTGTTTCAAGTAAAGGCTCAGTAGGGCAGCTTGGCCTTGGGGCCACTGTCTTGAGAATTTAGCAAGGGTTCCTCGAGTTTTGTTACAAAACTTCCACAGCCTTGAAAGTTACAGCCCCAGCACTCTGAGGCTCTGGTGTCTTTCCTGGAAACTCGTGTCCTCTTGCAGAGGTTGTTCAGACATAAAAGGACCTATCCTGACTCAGAGTCCATTGGAGAGAATACATCAATGGCTTCATGCTAGAGTCACCTGAAAAATCTGTGGGAATACCAGGTGCAGGAACTGGTAACCTAGCTCCCATCTGTGGCAGTGACAGAAATTACCTGTCCTGCAGCCATTAGATAAATTCTTTGCTCAGCTTTGCAAATAGCTCTGAGTTCACTCCAGCTTGCTAGTTCTCACTTAAAGCAGTTTGGATAACAAAGAAAATAAAACCATTGCTGGTGTCATAGTCATCTGCAAATTGTAAAGGTGTTAAAAGCATCAGGAAAGACTCAAAGACTCTCACTTCAAGTAGTACCTCTTGCATTCAGGTGTTTTTTTATATTCATTTGGTAGCAACCCTGCTGCAGCATGATCACGTGCCTTCTATGGAGTACTCCTAAAGAGAATTCTCTGATATTTTTGCTAAAAGAAAAGAGATGGTTCACCAAATCACTCTTTCTTTTTGTGGAGGTTCCCCCAGACTCTTAGCACCACCATTTTTATCTTCTCTCTACTGGTTCTCAAAACCACTGAATTTTCAGTGTAACTTACAGCTCTTCTCCACTGCTCTGAGATGGTTTGTCATCTCATATTCTATCTATAAACCAAAAAGGACCCAAATGACATTCATCCCAGAAAAATTCTAGAAAGAGCCATGGAGTATCTGTGCAATGCCATTCCACATAAGGCATCTTTCCCCACCTTGGCATCAGTAAAACCAGTTATGCCACATGGTTAAAAAAAAAAAAAAAAAAAAAAAAGAAAGATAAAAAAATAATGTGTGATTGGTTTCCTACCTTACTCTGTTGGCAAGACTGGAGTTGTAATTTCTACATGTGTTCCCTGAACTAAGTTTATGTCTGACTCTTTTCCCATTTTCCTCACTCATCATTTTGTTATTGGGTGTGACATGGGCTCTTCCATGCCATACATTCTGGAATCTCTCAGAATCTGATGGAGTTGTCATTGAGACAAGATACCACTGATGCCTTTTCCTCCTCTTACATTGAGAGCCAGACACAGTTAAAGGATTAGAGGTTTTACCTTGGTATTTTAATAAGGATCCTTATTGGTGAGCCACTTCACCAAGGTGGAATGCACCACAATGCACCTTGGCAAAGTGGTGCACCAATAAGGATCCTTATTAAAATACCGAGGTAAAACCCCTTATCCCTAAACCATGTCTGGCTCTCAATTTTCTATGACCACAAAAAGGCATCATCAGCTATAAGACGACACACACTGTGCTAAAATATCTTTTGTCTTCCAACTTTTTTCTGTTTTAGACCAACAATATTCATTTTATGCTGTTCATTATTTAGAAACAACTTGTATCTACTGTTCTTGAAGTTAGCTTGCATTTGTTTCCACTTGCTTCCTCTAGTTTGGCAGGAGATGTGCGTATGTGCAGGACTCCATATGTTTTCAGGGATAATCTGCTTTTTACTACCAGTAAGAATAACCTTGAGTACATATTGCACTGTCACAGCACATTTTCTGTATTAATCAGAAAGTAGAACTGGTGCATTGGAAAAGCAGACCATATTTTTAAAGGCAAATTCATAAACCTGTTTTTATGAACAGAGAATGCTGAGGGATGGGGGTGGGGGATATCACAGGAAAACAGATGTGTGCTTATGATCTGAACTCTCTGTCCTACCAACATCATGTTGTGTTGGAGCTGATCCATGGAGAAGTCTCCCTGTAAATGAGGCTGGGTGCTGAAATGTCCATACCATTTCAGCAAACTCAGCATGAGCACACCGAGTGGAACACAGCACACAACAAGGTCGAAGGAGAGAAATGGCTGCTCCCTTCCACTCCAATCAAGAAACCCATCAGATATTCAGGGGGAAAAAAAACAGCAACCAAAAACAAACCACAAATCCTAGAATCACTCAGCTGGAAATAAGGGAGGGGGGAAAAAAGAGCATTTCTCTTAAGGACACTTTCCATTCTATTTATAGCTGTAGTTTGTATGGTGCTTAACGTTTGACCCGCAGGGTTCACAGGTAAGTAAGAAATGCACAGATGTGTGTATTCCAAGTTATATTTCATCCATATGTGAAAAATAATCACAGGAGAGCTACAGAAAACTACACACTCGGGGTAGGAACCTACTTAGCCCATCTGATTCATGCTAAGTCTGTCCTCTGGCAAATCTTAAGTTTCACTGGTGTTTCTGTCTGAGTAAAAACTCAGGGCAAAATCATGAGACATTCAGCACTGGTGGAATCTTTGTCACAAACTTCACAGATTCCAGGAAATTAGCATGAGTGAGCCTTGCTCTTTAATTGTTTTCATTGTACAATGTTTATAATACTGTAGTGGTAAAGAAGATGCAATCTTCCCTCAAAAAGGATGTGAAACGGGTGAGACAAGAATCAGGTCTGTTGTTCTGGGAGAGTTTCCTTATTTTTAAGTTCTTAAGTCAAAGAGAAATAAAAAAAGCCTAAATTGTTTTTGGTTTTTTTTTCCCCCGTAATATAGCTTCCAATGTTTTCCTTTAATTTTTTAAGTAGTTTTTCATTGTTGCTGTCTGAGGTATTGGCTGGGTATTTTTTAGAGAAGGGAGGCACCTTGTCTGTGTGGGTGAATTGGACTCACTAAAACATGTTTCTGCCTGCTGAGTCTTATTGCAATGGTTTACTGTGCTCTGCCTGTTGATACAGCATCCCCTCTACACAGAGCTGGCAGAGTATTGACAACAATTTCAGATACATAATTCGTTTAAGAAAAAAATGCCTAAATTGGGCTGTATCATTCATTATGAGTTTCTCAATTCTGCCTACAAAGAACTTGAACTACAAAATAGCTTTGGGTGTAGTGCCTTTCTTCACAGGGAAGATCATCTTCCTTGTGCTCTCAGGTGGAGAGACCCTTAGGGATGTTGGTATAGCAGGTGCCTACACTTGTGTAAAAGGAGATTCCTACATAAAGCAAATCTCCCTGAACATCTGCTGAAGTCTCCTCTTCACCAACAGAGCAGAGCTACTACTTCATTGTATGGGGCTACTGCCTTTGATTTATCAGATTATGTATCATGGTGTTCCATTGCATAGGGCTAGCAACATTTTTGTAGCCATAAAGCCTAAGGACATGAGTAATATATATATATATATATATATAATTTCTATATAGAATGGCATAAACAAGTGCATTATTTCAGGAAATATTGACCAGATGAAATGTATAATCAATCTATAAAACTTTCATTTATGCATAAAGCCATGAATAAAAGGGTGCTTAATTTTACCAGTTAAGTTAAAAGGTCTAAAAAATGCTGTCACATTCTTTATTATTTTTCCATCCCTAAAGACATGTTTGGCACTGAAGTCATGACTTTATGGCCAACAAAAGTTGAAGAACCTCTCTGCCCCAGGTTATTCTCTCCAATCAAACCCAGGTCTACAATGGGGTTAAAATTTGTTACCACATGCCTGCTCTTTACAGATCTGTGTAAAGGACAAGGTGGACAAACTAGCGGCCAGACTGACTGTAACATCTTAAGAAAAATACCAAAGAAGCAGATTCAGCAAAAAAGGTCTAAACACAAAGAACTAATCCTGTACCCTTCCAAGTGGTCCTGCCCTATTGAGACTGAGAAAAAAATGAGTGATGAAGATGCTGCAGCCTGTACTGTTGAGCATGTGAAAATATTCTGTGACTAGAACAAGGGTCATGCATTTTCAAAGTCAGTTCAATTAAGCAAAACGCCAGTTCCAGTCCTTTGGACTCACCAATTAAACTGCAGCCAAAAATGTTGCCCATTTGCCCCACAGAGGACTGAGTGTATTTATAGTCCCCAAATGCCTATGGTCTAATCAAAACTGTCACATAACAAGAAGCCAGCCAAGAAACTCAGACAGTTTGGTTAATGAGACAAAGAGCAGCTTCGTATTCATTCCCTCCTAAACAAAGATCTGAGGAAAGGGCATGGACTGGTGGGGGAGAGAGACTGCAAGTACAGCAGGCCCAAAGAGAGGGGCACAAGCAGACAGTCAATTAGGCAATGCATCCAAGCCTGATCTGAAGGCTCATGGCAAACAGAGCAGCCATTCATGCACTCTGACATGCAGGTCAATAGAAGTAATCACATGCTCGCCTGGAACTTATGGATGTGGCTGTGAAACAGCACGTGGCAACATATGATGAAACTCAGCTCCTGATCACAACCTACAGTGACAAAATGAAAAACATCTCTGAATTTTTTTCCCATCAAAAAACAACAACTGCATTTTTTAAAATTCAAAATACAACTTTTTTTTTTTTTTTTTTTTTTTTTTTTCCCCACTGAATAATTATCAGTAATTTTAATAGATTTGCCAGGTATTGTCTTCCATATCTGAATTGTTTCTCATTCTGATTATCTGACAATTTTTATCTTCCTAGAAAACACATCAAACTCCTCCATGAAAACTATTCTCCGTGTTAACTGTTCTTAAAGACAAGACAAATGCATTCTCTATTTCAAAGCACACATAGATCAAAAGAAAAGCTAGGAAATAATTTTTCTTCCTATTGGGTGCTACTTCCTGTTTGGCCAGATGCATTATCTTGTTTGCTTTCTCTGTTTCTGAAGCATCTGCTAGCAGTTACTGTCAGAAATGTGAAAATGACCATGGTCAACCAGTAGTTTTAGCTGGTGGATCCTGTGTTCTGAGTAAATTGCAGATATTGCTTTCACTAACTCAAGCAACACGTGCCAACAAGCACAGCCGAAGAGTGCTAAAGGTTTTCCAACAAATAATCAGACTATGGCTCCAACAAGGGCTTGTATCTTTTTCTTTGGGAGCTGAGTTAAGCCATTCAGCTCACTAACAAGTTTGGGCAAAGAGGCTGCTCACAGGCCAAGACCTAAGAGCTTACAAACAGTTCTGCAACCCCAAGCTTGTCTAGAAGCTCCATTAAAATTAAAAAAAAAAAAAAAAAAAAAAAAAAAGGAAAAGAAAAAAAGAAGAAGAAACATAAATTAGCACTCTCCTGGCAGGGTTTTGGAAGCATTCATAATGTTGGCAGGGCAAGGAGCTGTTGAGTTGTACCATTGTCTTTAGGAGGTGAGGTAGAAAGGGATTTCTTCACTGCTCCCTTTTTTTCAGGTGTCTAGTGAGTGTTTGATGCCAAAAGACAAAGCAGAGAAAATTAGAAGAAACACTATCATGAAGCATCAATTTTAAGCAAGGAAATTTTTCTCATATATTTGTTTTTCTTAGCAATATTTGGAGGGAAGGAAATCAAAGCTCCAATGTATTCCAAGAACCAGATTTTGTGCCAAAATGATACGAAAGCAAGAATAATAAACTTGAGGAGCACAAATCAGCTGGTTGGTTAAATGTGGTAACAAAACGGTGTGTTAACAGGAAGAAGGGCAGAGGGTGGGAGGGAGAAGAGCAAAGACACAGTGTCGCCTAATTTGTTAAATCTGTGAAAACCTTGGATTGGAAACAGTTCTGTTACACCTGCCTTGTAATCTCCAAAGATTAAAAGGGCAACATAGCCAATTTTAGGATTGCTGGTACAAAAACTTCCTCAAATATGGAATAAGAGTAACTATGCCTGTCATTCAAGTCTAGAGGAGCCCTCAAAAGCTATAAATAATTTGTGCAAGCCTCTTATCATCCTGAAATACATGTGTTTAGAAATCTGCTAGAACTAAGCTGCCAGAGGCAGCAGTCCCGTTACATACTGTTGGCCTGTATGTCTGATACGTGACATTTTCCTAATCCTGTCAGGGATAATCTGTCACATAACCATCTTTTAGATTATACTTTGAGACTGTGGTCTTTTAGTACAAACATAAATAAGCTTAAATTATTAGGCTGCCCATCAGGAAGATGATCACTGCTCTTGTACAGAGGAAAATATTAGATAACCAAATACATTCTAAACACCAGAGCAATGTATCAGGAGTGAACAGAAGCACAAACCAGTCCAAAGGCTTAGGCACAGCAGTGGCTATGACCTAAAGAGGTTTTGTCTGCTCTGCTTGTATTCAGCAAATCTAGGTTTGCTTTTCCACCTATTCATGATCTATAGATCTAATGAAGGGGTGATACACTTGAGTATCTGTGCCACACACTGTTCTCCAGGAAGTATCCAGACTATGTAGTATTTTTCTACTGAAGTCATAGGATACTCCTGAATGCTGTTATTTCCTTTAATGTAAAATAGTAAGGTCTTTCAATTAGTTTTTTTCCAATACTTATGCCACCTCCTGCTCCAAATCAACTAATTTTCCTTCTTTTTTGCATTATGTGACATTTGTCTTGAATTAATCTGAAGCCTAAAGATTGTGATTTTTTTCTATGAAAATAAAATAACACACTGGGTTTTGGCAGGGAAGAAACTGGCCACCAGAAATATTGCTCAATAGCTCGGCAGCAGAATAGTTCAAAGTCTAGCAACTTGAAAATTAGACCATTACAGTAATGATGAGGAATTCACATATTCTATAGGGAATTATTTAATTTTGCTTTATAGATAGACAAAATGTATTGGATTTCAATTGTATGAACATTATGTGGGGCAAACAGTGGTAGGATATTGAGATTCCACTGAACCTATACTGCAACATCTGTTGTTCAACCTACTCATGGATGAATGGGAAGACAGGGTCAACAATGAAGTGACAAAGATTGGGGTTGATGCAAAGTGATTTGTGGTCATCAAACTGACTGTGAACAGCTGCAGAAGGATATCATGGCATTGGGTGCCTGGGTAAAATAATGGCAGATGGAATGCTTTGGTGATAAGTCCAGAATAACACATATGGAAAAAGCATATGCCACTGTATGTAACTGTGCTGTTTACAGTACTGCATCTGCTTCTGGATAACCAACATCTCAGGAAGTATGCAGGAGAGCTGGAATAGTAGGACCAAAGCAAAACAGATGATCAGAAGTATGAGATTGCTTCCTTATGAGTAGAGACTGAATAATCTGGGACATGTGAAAGGGACGGCTACAATGTTAAAGGTCATAAAGCCATTAATGCCATGAAGAAGATTATCACAGATTATTTTCCTTTTAAGTTATGTGTATATATGTGTATGTGTGTTATTTTCCATAACCCAGGGACCACAACAGGTAGCAACAAGAATAAGGTTTAGAACAAATGAATGCTTATTCTCAAGAGACAACCTTTTATCAATGGACTACTTGTGATGTCAATTGTATAAAAGAGGTCAAAACATCCTTAGACACACTCATGAAGGGTCCATTGGGACATTTTAAACACAAAGACAGAAGTACAACACCCTGCTCAGGAGGGTTAGGTTTTCAGGCGTGGAAGGCCTTGCCAGAAGCAGCATCACCCTGTGTTTGCCCTGCTGACACCCTCACTCCCCAGGCTCCTCTTACTGACCACAGTCAGAGACCCTTGGGCTTATATTGCACCAGAGGGGAAAGTCTGCATTAACACGCCCTAGAGGAACTTAGAATCATTCTAAAGTGAAACTAAAATGCTGGATTTTTAAAATTTTTTTAAATTTTTTTTAGAAGATCAACTCAGGATTTCTCATTGTATAGACAGGTATTTGTTGTATTCACCACTTTTAATAATTATATTTGTAGTTTAATCCTCTGCTTTAGTAAATCCACTCCCAAGTGCTCCAGATCTTTGCATGCAAAACAAACTATACACAAGTAAGCCAGGAGTGGACACGCTTGGCTGCCTGGTTGTTTAATTAGAAACTGAAGCAAAAGGCATCCTGCCTCAGGGAGACAAGCAGGCTGCAGATTGTGACACTGCCATAGCCTTGCTCTGTCTCTCTTTAGCCTTAAGCAAATCTGATCTTGGGCATCCTGACCCTGACTAATTGCATACTGTTTCCTGTGATGCTGTGAAGCTCCTTCCACCCAATGCTGGACTATTAAGCTTCTCTGCTCTGTCTGGTAATTAAGTAGCAGAATGCCAAACTCTTTCTTCTGGCTGTTGTTTTGGGGTGGTTATTTTTGCACCCTTCTTCCCTCCTCCTCCTCCTCCCCGATTCCCTTGTATACAAAGGGCAGTTGAATGCTTTGTTTGTCATTTTGTTACACTGTTGAGGGGCAAATATATCGTATCACCTTTCAAAAGACAAGGAAGGGGATAAATGCACTAACTTGAGAGACAAAGTGTCAGGACACTAATGAAAATCGCTAGTGACTAGACAGCACGCAAGACCTTATTTTAAGAGACTCTGTAAAAGAAGAAAACTTTGTCAGCCTATGCAAATGTCAAGTCTGCAGAACACTGGCACATTTTTCTGTCAGAGACAAAAGTATAGGCGTTTTAGGGATTCATTTGCAAGTAACTATGTAAGCAAGTTTAAATGTCGCCCATAAAATACGTGAGTTACAAGTGTCTTCTAGCTTGTATCTTGGCATCCAGATTTGCAAAAAAATAAGATTTGTTTTTTCAGATATCTTTATTTCTTTTTCTTTTCCTTTTGTGTTTTTTTTTTTTTAATAGGAACTGTATGTGAGAATGACATGTATTTTTTTATTTATTAAAATGAAAATGGAGATTAAAATAATTAATCAAAATTTTACCAACCATAAAGACTTCCCTGGGTCATTATATTAGTTTATTAGATAAAATTAAACATAAAGACACTTTAAATTAATTATAACCAGCTTGCAAAATAACAAGTATATTGTGTTTGGGAAAAGTAGCTCCATCTGATGTGCACCAGCCAGCATGTGTAACACGGTCATTATTTGCCCTGTCCCTTTGAAAATCATTTTATTGGAATGTATCAGTTAAACTAAAACACATGACCCTCCTCCTTGTGACATGAAAGAAACCACTGAAGAGAAGTCTCTTTTTTTTCCCTCCCTTCTACTCATGTGAAATTTCTGGGGAAAAAAAAGTAGCTTCAAGGATTTTTATCAGTGTCTGTGTAATGACAAGTGCATCACATGCATCCTGAACCATTAGCTGCCTACATCTGAAAGAATTTGCTCAACATTTAGGAATTCACTTAATGAAAGGCTGGCCTATTAAGCTCTGCTAGCTTTGGAAGTTGATTGAGCTTTTCTTTTCAACTTCCTGCATGGTTGTAAATGATGCTATGCAGTGCCCTCATGTGATCTATTCTAGACAACAAGTTTGCTTTGTAACACCACAAGAATCCAAGTACCAGGTGATACATTTCTGATTGGAGATGCAACTATATGGTATAAGACTCTTCACAAATCTCTGCATGAAATCACAAATTTAAAAAGCAGCAGCTCCATAAATCATCCATTTATATTCTGGGGAGATAAAGAAGCAACACTTCCCTCATATTACCTGCATGACTTCTGAAACAATAATTAGATTAAAAAAATTAAAAGTCAGTAAAAGGCCAAGAGTTAGTGGATGATATCTCTTCTCTCACACTGCTGAAAACAACAAAGACCAGAATTAGGTCCCCTAGAAAAAAGTATTGGTCAGTAATTTTGGCTGAAAGATGGGTTTGCCTTTTTAATGGCTTAACACTCCTGGTATTTCAAGACCATTGTGAAAGGTTGTGAAGGGGTCTGTGAGAGCAATGTACTCTGCACTGGGTAGGCATTGCTGCCTCCTTACCCTGGTGATTAATGTAAATGCCTGATGTGGGGCAGGGATAACAGGATGGCATTAAAGGAAGACATTACCATGGGAGGACATACCAGAAGGTGAGCCCACTGGCTCATGGAACACTCACCTGCATCCCTAACACAACTGTATTGTTGAATTTATGGGATGAGCAAGACATGTTTTCTCAGAATTGCAGAGAAACAGGTTTCCTTTCAATGACCTCATTTTCTTTTCATGTTGAGTGTAAGCATCATTAAATAGTGTCAGATGGGCAGCACTGGAGACTGGAATCATAGCAAAAGAAGTTTAATCTTGTTTCAGGATTTACAGGCAGAGTGCCCATGAATGAGGTTGAGACTGGGCTCTACTTCCATGAGGTAGGTAAAGCAAGCAAAAACCAAGAAAGAGTTATTCTCCTTTTGAGGCTTGGGAAGAGAGTTATGTCACATGAGTTTGGCACACAGTCCCTCAACAAGACACCTGATGAATAGCTTATGAAATTACATTTATGAAATTGAATTTAATTTTAGAACAAAACTACAGACAGCATGCATTCCAGTTAATTTTTCTTCAGGCTCCAAGGACTGAGGGGTTGGGATTTTTGGTTTTCTTTTTTGTTTCCCAAACTGATTACCTACTTAACTCCTCAAATAATTATCCCTGATGACTTTGAACTACAGTTACTAGTGAAATAACACCTTCTTCTAGAGGGCAAGTTGCCAGCTTCCTTCAAATGAAAGGCCTGGATTTATGAAGTCATTTCTTGATGATCTCACTAATTATCTTCTTGTCTCTGATCTTCCCTTTTGGGTAAGGTTATTGGGAAAGCTGAGTAAGGTAACTGCAGTCTTAGGACAAATTTACCCTCATCCATTGTGTATCTTGCCTTTAAGAGTTGATGCAGCACAGACTTTATCACACCCAATGGGGAAGAGCTCAACATAATGACAGACAGGAGATGGGGCTAACACAGATATTTAGATATAAGCAAATCATAGCTCTTATACCAAAGACCAGGAGATTTTCTTTTAAATTGTTTGTGAGTTGGTGTGGAGTACAGTCATACTGCTTGCTCCTGAATTGTTCTGCACCTCTAATTCAAAATAAGTCAATGAAATACCCAATAGTGCTTGTTTCAACACTCCCAGGAGGTCTTCTCCAAGAGAAGTTCCTTTAAGCACATATAAGGCCGATGGTAATGGAAATAAGAGATTATAGCATGTTCAGAGCACTATGCTTGTATTAAAAGTCTAGCTGACAGCAGAATACAGTAGCTACTTGTCATAAAATCCATTTTTCACGACTCCCACTCTGGCTAGATGCAAACAAACACCCAGCCAAGAGAAAAATAAGTGGCTAAAAATAGTGCCAGCAGCCATAATGGCTGGAATTGGACACTGGAGGGAGACACAGTTGCACAGACTAACCCAAAGACACTCTGGTCCTTTCTTGCACCAGTATTGAGTGCATGCCCTAAGAATGGTGCATTGAAACCCCAGCTGATCTGCCTTGATTCCTCATTCTCCACATCAGCAAGGAAGGAAAGGGAAACAGAAAGCCTGGGCCAGTTAATGAATCATAAAGCCCTAGTCTCTATTGTCGTTGGAGGAGGAGTGTGAAGTTCCTGTAAAAAGCCTGCAGGAATTCATCACCAATGGTGTGGAACTGTTTTTTGAATCAAGCCCTGAGAACCCATCATGATTTGCATTCATGTAAACACCTACATTTTTTCGTTAACTGAACTGATTTAACTGCTAATTAAAACTAGTCAGTAAGCACAACGCAAAATTAATTAAACCATTTAGTCAGTAGATGCAAATGAGGTAAAGTTATGGCTTGGACACAATGAAAAGAAGTACAAGTACTACTCATCATCTGGCAAAATAGTTCTTGAGGTAAATACTTTCCCCAGAGATGATGTAAAGCAATAAAAAAAAATCACACTGCTGACTACATATGATCCTTTATTGATAAAATGTGCTGGAATCCAGCTTCTTCTCTTTGAAACAGTGATGAAATGGACTCAGTGGATTTTAAAAATGTTCTCCCATACAAGAAATATTTCATAGTAAGGTCTGGATGCTAGCTCAATCTACACAGGCATGCAAGTTGCTCCTGTCTGACACTGGCAAGTGTTTTGCCTCAACCTGGACCTTATATTTTTGACAGCTATTTTTATAGCTTTACATTTTCTCATGGGGAAAGTATCTGCTTGGTGAACTCTATTGTCTGATGATAAGTGGAAGTAGTATTTTCTCAGAGAAAAAGACAGAAATATGTGTCTCTGTCTGCAGTATCTCTGCATTCTGCCTCCTCATTGCACAGGACTCATGAGCCTCACAACCCTAATTGTACTTTTTCTACTAAGATCTGCCCTGGGACAGGGACACACATACAGCCACCCATGTTGTGTGAACTGAAATAGCTTTAAAAAAATTAGAACAAAAAATAAAAAAAAAGAACCAAGATGCAGAAAGGTATGGTTTATCAGCTATTCATGTTCATGTGTGAGAGCCTGAACCCAGGAACAAGTCCAGTCCTCATGAATCACTGGGTTGCCTATGAGGTGCTAGGCAGTGCTCAGGAGAGTTTCCTTAGGCAGGTTCAGATGCTGTGCAGGTGTATCTACCCATGTGCCATTCTGCAATGCCTGCTACTAGAGAGTGCCTTCCACCTTTTTCCTTATCCCAGGTGCCCCAGAATGGCACTGAAAACAAGAGCTCTGGAAGGGGAGATGTCTGCACTCAGGAGATTGTCCAACAAAAGGTGCTGGGAACAGAAGTGGGATTTAAATCTTTCCTCTTCCTCTGGCTCTCCCCAGCAGTGTCCCCTCTCCTCTGGCTTCCATCTCCCAGCACATGGCTCTTCCTGCTGAGCACACACAGCTCACACTTCCCTCTTTCTGTGTTCAGGATTCAAGTTTTCCATTTTGTGGCATGCAGTTGTGGTCGTAAAAGGTTTTTGGATTCACACAGTCCCTAAAACTGTCATCCAGCATGCAGGAGAGCTCTCTCTGTTTCCTCCCACTGCCTGAGGGGGTGCAAGCTCTCACACCCTAATCCTGGAAGTCCAAGCCAGCAGCCCAGTGTCAATGCTGGTCAGCACAGGAGAGAAGGGGACTTGCCTCCCTCCTTCTGAGCACATGTTGTTCCACAGGAATATTCCTGGGGACCCCTGGGACAAAGACACCTTCCCATGGCACTGTCTGGGGAAGAACTGCTCTCAGCTGCTGACCCAGCACCACATCCTGTACCTGTTCCACAGACAGCTACTGGGCTGGCCCCTGAGGGGTTTTCACTAGCAAAATGTGTAATTGCCGACTTCCCAGTGGGATTTGGTGGGAAGGTTTGGCATTTCTATCAATGAATGAAGTGTGAGCTGTCAGTCACTGGACACAGCACAACTTAAAGTACCTTTGGAGGCTGGAGGCTGCATGAGCAGAGAGCTCAGACAATGTGTTGGAGGCCTCCAGAGAAGCAGACAACACTCCCCAACTTCACCCACACCCCCCAAAACCTTCTGCTGTCACTCCAGCCTTTCCCAGTGTCTCCTGACCAGCGAAAGCAGCTGAGTGCTGGCAGGGCTGCACATGCTGGTGAGATACAAGGAGAGAGCAGCTGGAAAGGGCTCTGCCTGGCTGGATCCTTCCCAGGCTGACAACCAACCTGGCAGCCAGGCATCCTGCACACCAGCAGTCAAGTGCCATGCAAAGCAGCATCCCTTTTCCAGAACAATGCTTTGTTTTTCTGTCTCTGCAACCAAACTCTTTGAATGCAGTTAGAAAAACTAAAAACAACAGCTTGCTCATTCTTAGCTAAGTTAAGGAATCTGCCAGCCCCACATCTGATTGCTGATTTGTTTTCACTTAGCAAGTCTTCTGTTTGAGATGTTAGCACATCTTTTCTCATTACTGTTACAGTTATGACAGAGTAAGAAGCCTTTGTTTCCTTAACCTTTTTTTCAGTCACCTTTAGATGGGTTTCTGCCTTATCTGCTTCCATTCTAACACCAAAAAAAAAAAAAAAAAAAAAAAAAAAAAAAAAAAAAAAAAAAAAAAAAAAAAGAAAGAACAAATGAGGACATTTCTTGGATGGTTTTGGAGGATGGGGGGAACAGGGCATTATCAAGTCTGTATTTTAATATTCCCCTTTTCCCTTGTGATTTCTGCTAATTGTAAGAATACCCCACTCCTCAAGTGTCCTCAAGGGTGATGCCTACTGTGCTCTGTCTCTCCTGCCACCACAGCACCCCTCACACAAGACACCTGCTATGCCAGATTTGAGGCAAACCTAATATAGTTACACTGTAAAAGGTATGGTACTCATCTGCATACTGCAAAGATGGAACTAATGCAAGCCAAAATAAATTTTCTTTTCTTTCTGTAAGTACCATTACTAATATATTTCACATGGTTAAAAATGCGTTATATCCAGGCTCCTTCTTTAAATGTGCATGCATAAATTTTGCTTGGATACTGTTAAATATAATTTCAAGCAGCAGAAACAAAATAGCATTTCATAAAAAAAGCATTTAAGAAGAAACAAATGCATTACAGTTAAAGTTTCATGAACACTGATAAGATTGCTGAATAAAGCAGCTTAGTAAAAACAAAACAGAAACAAAGGACCATCTACCTCAGTTAGGGTGATGGGAGGCCACTCCATTTTACAAAATCCACACTGTAGGGAAAACTCAACCAAGAGCTGTCCCTTTTGAGTGAAAAGGGCCACAAGGCACGCTTTCATGAGCAGATCTCTGAGCTGTACAGGTGAAAGGAGTTGGACTAGAGGTGCTGCTGTCTCAGCTGTGGCATGATGCACAGCTCTGCAAGGCCACTTAGAGAGTGAGTGCTGAGGAAATCAGCACAGGTATGAACATCTCGTCCTCAGCTTGTGCTGCTTCCTCCTGGCCCTGCTGCAGCAGCAAACCCTGTCACTGCCTAAGGCAGCAGGCTGCTGTAGCCAGCACAGTAACTGCCTATTTTGCCTGTTTTCCCAGTCCCTGGAAACTCAGACTGCTGCAGCTGCCACCACCAGAGGACATTGCCAGGATGCTTGGGATGCCCAGGACACCAAGACCAACATCCCAGTAGTAACTGTATTTTCTTCACTCTTTCCAACCTATCCCACATCCCATAGGCTGATGTAGAAGCAGCAAGCCTGGTTCACTAGGCTCACTAGGCTTCTCCATCCTGGCTCTGCTACTTTCCTTTTCCCTCCTCTTTTGCCTCTTGCTCAGTTTTGCCAACACAGCTGAGATGGATGAAGGAAGCTGAAGATATTGGCTGAATGTGGTTGTTCTGGAGTTCAAGACAGCCCAAAAGGGCTGCACATCACTGTGCTATATAGCTATATGCCCTGAGTTAATATTCTCATTGTCTGCATAGCACAGGCCTGTGTCAGCCATTTGAGCCTTTCTACCAACTCAGAATATATATAATTAATTTGAAGACCCTTTGGAGCAGGGATTTTCCTCTGCTGAATAGCTGCATGGTAGCCTGTTGAATAGAGACAGGCTTCTGATCAATGCCTCATGGTGATAATCTTGTAATCCAAATAATTTTCATAAGAAAATAAATATATCTCACGTCAAATATATAATGATGCTGTTCAGGACTTCATGGTGGTGTTTCTAAAAATTTTTTTATCATATTAAAAAATATAAGGTCTTGGTATAATTTCCTTACCTTCTATAGTATTTTATATGACCAAAAGGCCTTTTTTCCTCCCTGTTTCATCCACTTATAATCCTTTGGCTTTTGCAGGGTGAACAAAGAGAGACTAGAAACCATACCTATGATCCTAAGAATCTACATCTTTCCACAAACATCCCTATCTCCCTCCATCTCCCTGTGTCAGAATAGTATTACTTGGGTTGCAAAATCAGGCATCCGAAAGTTTGGAAGTTCAGATTTTATCTACCTATCTAATTCAGCCACACAGTGTGTGTTACAACAGCATGTGAGTAATTAAATTCTATTATTATCCAGTGAATTTCACGTTATCCAGAGCAGACTGGATGGTGCACATTTAATGAGTGACTTTGCATAACTCTTTTTCCTTATTACTCAGTGCCAGGTCCCCAGCTCTGCAGCTGGAACTCTAGATCTTAAAATAAGGTTTTGACAATCTTTTCTGTGCCTCCACCATTATTGTGCTCTATGGATACCAGTGCTTGTTTTGTTTTGTTGTGCTTTTTTTTTTTTAGCAATATCCTCCTGAGATAACAATTGATTTTCTGTGTTTTAAGAATAAGGAAGTGGGACATAGAAAGGTTGAGATCTTATGTGAAACCATATCCTGGGTACCTGATCTGAGATGCCACAGGTTTTCATAGATCTTTTATATATCTTAGTGCAGAATGCTATCCTTTACATCTCTAAGCATGATGTATTTCTCTTCACCTTGTACTAACCTCTCCTATTGGGTAGATTAAAGATGTTAGACACCACAATCAGAATTTTTCCCCAAAAACAACTATGAGAACCTAGTGGTAAGGGCAGAAAATTAATCCCGCTCATGTGAGCAATGCTTAAGTGCCTTTACTATGAAAGTAATCTCACATGCAACCCCCTGCTCTGTGCAAGATGTACAAGACCTACATCAGACAAACAATCAAGCAAGGGTCCCTGATACAACTGTCTCCTTCATTACAAAACTTTGGTTCAGGTCCAGAACAGCCTGAATAACAAGGAGCCCAACAGCCCCACCTATAATTATGAAGAGAGCTTCCAAATACAATATCAAACACAAAGGCTTGAGGAATGTTAACTGCTGCATGTAGAACAAGCTCCAGTTAAAATACTGACAGATTTATTTCTTGCAGTTGAAAAACCAAACAACATTCAATAAATTTAGTGTGTGATAGTAGCAAACAGTAGGACTGCTGCAGAGCACACATCAAGCCTCACTCATTGTGTGAGGTTTCCTTGTTGGCCATCTTCTGTGGAAAACAGAAGATCTGCATCAGAGAGAGCAGACACAGAGCATCACCAGCCTTCTCTTTGTATGTACCAGTAAAACATGTCAAAATCCTTCAGCATGTAGTTTGCAGCAAAACCACAATGTGTGTTTGCTATAGCATGTCCCCACATTTGCAATTTCTTAGACAGCAGAGCATCTCATCTAATGGCTGCTGCAGAGTCCCCACACTGTCAGAGGTGCCTGGAGCCACAGCAAGGCAAGGAAGAGCAAGAAGGATCCCCAGGAGGGTGCTAAATATACCTGGGCTGTGCCATCAACACTCCCAGCAACACCACCCAGATCTGTGGTTGAAGCCTGTCTACACTATCAGTATGATTAACCACACCAGCAACTTTTAATTACCTGCAGATGGGGTGGGAGCATGTGGGGAAATTGCTACCTTGTAGAGTAAATCATCACCTCCCTTCCTTTTACCCCTTATGCAATAGAGAACACTGCCTAGTGACAGCTATAGGACCAGGATTTCCTAAGCCTACTATTGGGGATCTAGTTCTGAAAATTATGGAAAATTTTGGCAGCATTTTGAATAGAGTTCTTCCAGCTGGAAGCCTTCAAATTTGGTAAGTTCTCTGTATGGGTTGGCTCAATGGAAAGCATTAAACTGGTGTAGGATCAGACTCATCACTGAGAACAGCAAAGGTTTTCTTCTTCCTGCTTTTCGAAAAGAAGCTAACCTCCTGCTGGAGCCAATGAAAGGGAAGAAAAGCAAATGCACTAGGAATGACTAGGTAATTTTTTGGAAAAAAATATTAGGCCTGCACAATATTATAATATTTAAACACTTTAAACACTTGGGTAAGTTGTAGCAGTTGATACTGAATGACTTCATTAGAAGGAACTGAGGTCAACGCCTCAGCTTTCTCATGTGGAGGCTCAGTATTTTATAAAAATCAGGATTCTTCCAAAACTCATATGCATTTATATGTATCTCTCATTTCTGGAAGTTTGAGCCAGTAATCATTATAAACATGTTGTTAGCTTGCAAAACAGCAAAGAACCTTGAGTTCAGACTTTTTAACCTTATTTTAGCACAATCAAATTCTGTTCTGTATGGTAAGTTTCTCTTTGTCAACAAAGAGTTTATTCTACAAGCACTGACATTAATTAAACACAATTTCTCAAGGTTTTTTCAACTAAAATCCCAGCTCTGCCTCCTTGATTTTTATGACCCCTACCATCAACATGTGTGCCCATCCCTAGTAAGGAATGGTTTTGTGCCTATCATAGCTTATTTTTCTTTATTTTCTTCCATATTTTCACTCAGTTTTGTTAGCTAACAAATGCATGTGGACTGCCCTCTGTGTAAACTGCCATGGCTCTTTCTGGATAAAGGCATCTGCTCCTCTCTGCAATTTGGGTGACATCCTGACTCTCAAGTTCAAAAGTTTCTAGAAGAAGAGTGACTGATTGATATGAAGACTTGCAACTCCTACAGCAACCAAGCCACAAACATACTCTGTCAGGAATACTATGTGTTGATGTGTTTTATGAAGAAGAACCCACACATATCTGAAGCAGAAGGAAATACATACCAAAAAGCACAGCACAGACAGTATACAGAAACAACATATGCAATTACTTGAGTATACACCACGAGAATTTTGTATACCACTTAGGGCACAGCATACTGGTGTTTAAAAAGAAAATCCTTTTAGTTTTCATCACACTAAAAATTTACCATCTGTTACATGGAAGTTTGTTTTTCCCTTTCGTTGTAATTAACTTTTTATTGAATTAATTACTCCAGGTGAGCTGGAAGCGGCTGTTCTACCTCACCTGGTGTGGCTGAGTGTACCCACGCCCAGCCTTGCCATTCACCATTCAGATGCAAATCATCCTGCTCCCCACACGAAATCCTTGGCACACACCCAAAAAGCCTGCTAGCGACAGAAAACAATAACATGGCAGGCAGCTGCTGCTGCACAAAAGGGAAAAAAAGTTTTAGTAAAAAAGGACGTATATTTCCTGCTTGGCCATTTAAAAATGTGTATTCTACTGAACAAAGCAGATGAGAAAATATTGGGGATAGAGAGAGAATGAATTTTAAATAACTAGCACATGGCACCTACAGGACACTGACCCCTTTTGTGCATGACAATAAATAATTTTGTTACCCTGATACATTATGAATTTGTTTGTGTCTATACATGTATACACACACATGCAAGGAAGAAAATCTGTCAAGAAATTAAAATAGAGCAGTGACCTGAACAGGATTATGAAAGAGTTCTGTTAATTTCAGTAACATTGTACTCAAACATACACAAAAAGGTTGGATTCCTCATCTGAGGAACCTGTCTGGAGATGATGAATTAATTCCATGTACATTTATAAATTGAGGTCACAAAATAAATAGATGAAAGCTGCTTAAAATAAAATTACATATTGCATGCATGATTATCTCTCTATGAGACTGCAAGAAAGAATAATCTGTTCCTAAATTTTATTTATTTTAGCTATTTACTAAATGTTCCTTTGTTGAAGAATAGAATAGAATAGAATAGAATAGAATAGAATAGAATAGAATAGAATAGAATAGAATAGAGCACAAAGTGGCAGAAGCCAGACCCCTTGATGAGTACTACAACACATAGCACAATCCATTTATTTTGGGAATGTCCTGAGACACTATGGCAGCTTTTTGCAGTAGAGGTGGCCTCCACATTGCAATGGTTCTCATGTATGTGCAAAGCTCAGTACAGCAATCTGGCCTTTATTGCCCTTCAAACAGCACATGCTATTCTTTTTTTACCAAGTCAGTACATGTTAATGTACTTTTGCTTTTTGTTGTTTTGATGGCTTTTTTCTCTTCCTCTTAAAACCTTCTCAAAGCTTAGGTTAAAGCTCCCCTTGCTGAGAGACAGATGCAGGGATGAGGTTGCTATTATCTGAGTTGTTCATAGCCAACAGAAGAAGCAACAAAATAGGATCATGCAGAACAGGCATACAAGTCATCACTGTTAGTGAAGTAATTACACATTTGGCCCTGGTACAGGCTTTCTGCTTGCCAAAGCACAGGGTGGAAGTTTAAGAAGAAAATGGTTATCCCTATTAAGAGCTAAGCTGGTCAATCAATCCTTTATCAATTCCCCTGACACAGCAGCACAAGATTGTGGTTGACTTCCCAGAGAGCACATGGGATGTCTCCAGTTAGCTGAAACCCACTTCTGAGTCTATCTATCCTGAAACCACATGATCCTTGGAGGCAGTGAGCTCCAGTGACTTGTTAGAAAGGGTAATTCCGTAATAAGACGGTTTTATGGTCTGGATGCAACATTACAAACCAAGAAAAGATGCAGTCAGGAGAAACTCTAATCCACACAACAAACCTACTAGTATTAGGTTTGCCAGCCACACTAACTTTTATGCTTTTCTGGGTGCTGGTGTGGAGCTCAGATTTTTACAGCAATTGTCTCAGTAACTATTTGCTGGCTTGAGTTTGTCTGATTGCGTCACAACTATAATGGAATAATGTGCTGAAATGATAAAAAATGAGGAATGTGTGAGCAACAATGACCAAACCTCCCACAGAAAATGTAGGGAAGAGTTCTCAGAGCTGGTGGAACAATACTGTTGCGATACACCGCTGATGGGACTCGAGCCAACACCTCTGCACGATGCTGCAACACACAGTGTGGACGTAACAGCTCAGGGCAAGTTTAATCCCAACGCCTCTGCACCACATCATTGCACAGCATAGAGGTGCCAGAGAAGGCAGCATGGGGCCAGCTGGCACAGCACAAGCACTCTTACCTGCTGACAAGCCCTCAGTGGCAGTGTGAGGGAAAATGATGGCACAAGGGACACTGGCTCCCACCATGAGCACAATCAAACCCACTATCAAATCACTCTGAAAACTCTTACATGCCTCCTGGGGATCCTTTTCTGCCCAAGCTATCTGTAGAAGTTATTTGTGTCTTTACTTATTTTAAGAAGACTCATCCTGAACCTGCTGCTAAACCAAGGTGACCAAGGAGCCACTCGGGGGGGAATAGAACTGACCAGATTACTGAGCTATCAGAAGCTGCAATAACTAGGTTGCCTGAGGACTCAGCTTCATGCCCATCCCAGCATCATCATTGGAGGAAATGGCAACTGCAGGAAATTTGTCATCTCTTTCTTATAAACCATATCAGGAGATTTCTCTCAAGCACATGTCTTGTGATTGTAGCCACAGAAATACCATCGAATGGGTGGAGAAAGAAGGCAACTCTGGACTAAATCCCTCTTTGTTTTGTAGGGAAACTGACACATGAATGGTAAACTGTAATTTTTATTATATTTAAAAGCTACTTAAAGATCTTATTCACATGCTGTCAAACATGTTATTAACTTTGATAAGGAAAGTGAGAATACAATTTCACCCTTATTACACAAATGTGTGAAAGGACAGCTAGAGCATTCACCACACCAAAAAGTCACATGTGTTTCCATGTAAAAGATATTTAAATGGATGTGCAAATCTATGGGACTATGTATGCATGACTTCTAAAAGACAGGATTTTTCCAGCTGATTATTGACATTAATAGATTATATTTTCACATGCCACAAATAGAATAGAATCATAGAATGGTTTGGGTTGGCAGGGGCTTTGGGTAAGAATATTCTGAATGAGATCAGCTTGCCCAGGGCCCAAGCCAGCCTGGCCTTGAACACTTCCAGGGATTGGGCATCCACCACTCCTGTGGGCAACCTATTCCAGTTCCTCACTACCCTCATAATAAAGAATTTCTTCCTAATCTAAGCCACCCTCTGTCAGTTTAAAGCCATAATCCCTTGTCCTGTCACTACTATCCTTGTAAAAACTCTTCCACTACTCACACTACTATAAATTACTCAGCTGAACCATCCCATGGTCTGTTACCATATGCAAGTTACCAAAGTATGATGTTGTTTGATAAGGTTCAGGTCACTCATAAATTATACCAGAATGATAAATCTAAGGCATGTATGCTGTGTGGATAGCTTTTTGACGAGGAAATTGAGCAAACCATAAAGATGTAGTGTTCTTTTAAAATCTTCCTTTCCAGAAGTTTATACTGATTTTGGCTACTAGCTGAAATGCAGAAAGAAAAGAGAGCCAGGGCTATGACAAGAATGACTTGGTTTCTGAAAGAGCAATACTTGTTTTCAGTTATTACAAAATTTTATACGAATAGTACAGTTTCCAACCTTCTACATTCATACAGAGGGCTTTCAATGAAGTGTGTTTACATATTGTTTTCCTAGAGAAACACTTCAATAAAGCCCAAAACACAGCAATGATCCTGTAAGCAAATAAAATTATTTACTCTAACTGCATATGAATGTTATTATTATTGTGGTAAAATCCACTGATCCCTGGAAACCCACTGGAGACAATTTCTGATATGCAGAGTTTATGGTAGTAGATGCAGGCATATCCCAGAAGGTTGCTAAGGAACTAGCAGATACATGCATTTTTTTGCAGAACTGACATGTAAAATACATCCCTGTTTCTTGGATTAGGTGAACTGAGAAAGCTGTGTGGAACAAGATACTCATAACAAATTCTCCTTATATCCCTTAATCAAGAAACCCCTGAGATATATAACTATGAATAATTCAACCTTTCACTAACATTTGGTGCAATTAATAACAGCACTTTAAAGCTGCTAGCTTTGTTTATCTTTTTATGCATAATTAAAGGGTGTTGATATTTAAGTTTTCAGCCAAGGAGCAAACTTGGTTTGGTTTTGCTGCCAGCAGCTGCTCCTGGCTTAACTAAGATGTGATAACCTGATATTGCTCCATCTCAGCACACGAGGTGCAGTCGGCTTTCATCTCTGCCACCACTCCTGTTCAGGCTTAATTGTGATGGAATTCTGTGCTCTGTCTGAATCAGTAGCTGTCTTCTTTCTCTTCTTGCCACACATGCAGTAGCAGCTTGGAGCTGTGGTCAGAACTTGCCTAATTTTCTCAGGGGTACCACTCACCAAAGGCATGGTATTTGAAAAGCGGTTTTCTGTTTCACCCTTTCCAACAGTTTCAGTATGCAAAATAAAGAAATTTGAAAAACAGACAGCTACCAGTGCATTAGATTTTCTGCTCCTGTGATTAAATGGATCCCTGGCTTCCAACGCATAAATGAAGTCCAGAAAAATTTCCTTTCTAAAATATGTGCTCTAAATTTCTTTGGTGTTACTATATGCTTTGTCATTTCAGTTTCCTTTTGTCTCATCAGAGAATTTCTCTAGCAGATTACTTTATTACTTTTGCTGAAAGGAAACTCTCCAACAAGGTCTCTAGGAAGAGATTTCACATAATTTTCCACTTTTCCCAGTGTTTTTATTAATTAAAAAAAGTGATTTTTAATTTCCAGCACTTTCTGGTAATTGCGAAAGTTTTTAAATTAGGAACCAAAAGTAACGAATGAGTGATTGTATTCCTCCTTTAGGTCAGAACTTAAACTGCTGAATTCCAGAATTAATAAACTACAACAAACTCCTTTTATATTTTCTATAACTTAGCTGGTTTCTGACCACAGGGCCCTTTACATATCTTGAAGTGGCACACATGGCTACATTAGCATCACCATTTCAAGTCCCATCTGCATTATATTTTTCAGTTTTTCAGACTTTAAAATCCATCTGAACAAAGGGAAAAGTCAAAATATGGCAATGTTTCCATCAAATTAAACAGTCAACTGCAACCACCACCCTGCAACCTCAAAACAGCCTCTGCTTCCAGAGCTAGAGCAAGAATAGACTTCTTAGGTGTGGTCACAGCCAACTTTCTCTTATGGAATTTAAACATCCTTCTGGGGTAAGCTGATTGACTGCACTCAGTAATTTCTCATTTTCTAGTGAGAGCATGCTTTGTAAAAGCAAAGTGATTACAGGTAGGAAATGCATCCAGTTAAGATCTACAGCACTTGGTTACATGTATTCACACCCACAATTTGGTTCCCAACTTCTGCTTTTCTGGTGATCACATAGTCCATATTCCTAAAGCCCTTTGAAATGTTTTCAGAGATGTATGGATGACTGAGTAATCCCTGTCAATCTGAGAAAGATTTTATCAATGGTGGAATAAGGGACAAGGAAACATGGTGTTTTCTGTGGACCTAGTTTGGTTTTGTGCTTCAAGACAGTTCACTGGATAGAGAAATAACATTTTGTTTCAATATATTATGTTCATACTTTGACCTATGCTTGAAGAGAGAAGTCTGTGTCCAACTACTTATATCCGTGGTTCCATGCTTTGAAAGGTTGTTAAAGGGTCTGAATACCCATGAAACCAACTGAGCCCAGCTGGAACTTTGGAAACAGAAAATCAAAGGTAATATTAAGTTAATATTCTCAAACATGACAATGTCATACAGAATGCAAATTCTCAGTTACAAATTTTCACAGGATCATAAATAAAAAATAATAATTAAAACAAACAAACAAAAAAAATCCATAACAACAAAAAAAAATCAAACTTTAGGGAATGTTACAATTCTGAGCCCTTAGAAGGGCTAAGATGGGCTTCATAGGGTGCCCAGATTCCCAAATCTCTCAGTAACATTTGAAATAGGTTTTGGTTCTTGAGGTCACTTAGCTACCTCAGAATATTTTTCTCCAAGATACTAAATATGTGATTAAAGAGTCAGCTGCCTGTAAGGCTATTGGCTTGTTTCCCTAACCCAGGAAGGACTAACATCCTGCCAAAATCTTTTTCAGGCTTTTCCCTCAGGCTGACTTTATTAATTCATCGGGGGAAAAAAAAGAACAAGAAAAGAAAAAGAAACCATCTCTCACAAAACAGGAGCTGCAGGGGCCATTTCACCATGCTGCAGCTCTCCTTGCTCTAAAGCCAACATCTCTCCTTTTATTCCTCATCTCAATGAGCTTTCTCAACTCTTGGTAAGCACTGTCTGACCTAAATGAGTCAGGGAATGGGCAGAAGTTTCCACCTCCTGGGGCCCTTGACCCTTAGCATGGCTGCCTCTCCTTCTGTCATGCCTGACCTCAAACTCCAGGACTGGCATTAAACTCTTTAGGAAATTAGCACAGTAGACATATAGTTAAGTACCTACTTGGATATCCAATTTCTAGCTTCTGTTTTTGAGAACTTGCCTGCTGTTCCCTCTGCTCTAAGGCAGGATGTGGTTATTGCTGGCATTAAAAGTTGTTCTGCATCCTTAACTTCTCATGGAAGGGAAAAAGTGAGCAAGGTGCTCCTCAGAGTGGAAGCAAGGTGCTCTTATGAAGCTGTCAGCTTGCTTAGCAGTAGGTTCCTAGAGCTGTATTGGCACCAACACATTTTATAAAGTCGTTGCTGCTCCTGTTGTAACATTTCTGCTACAGCTCCCTAAATAGAATGATTGGCCAGTTTGCTCAAAACATGGCCTGAGTCTCTAGAGGGCAGGTAGAACAGAGACCATGTTATTACGGGGAGCCACAGCCCAGCACTCTGCCATTTAAATGGCATGGAGCACAAAGATGGATGTTGCATAAGTATCAGTGTGGGCAGAACAAAGGCCCCCTTCTATAGATGGCCAGCAGTGCACCCAGTTTAGGGAAGTGCTCTAAGTCACTATGATGTATAGAGGTAAAAAGCATAAAGAAGGCCAACTTTGCCCTCCCAAACACTGCCAGTGCTTCCCAGGCTCATACAAGGAGGTGCCAAGTAACAGCCTTCAAAGAGCTCCCCTTTATCCATTCAGATTCACTGTTACCTCCTGCTTTGGGTTGCTGAAACCTCTTTTCATAGGTCTGTTCTCCACAGCCAATATGTTCACACATTTATATACCAAATATTTCCCTCTCAGTACCTGTCATGCCCATGTCACACCTTAACAGCATGACCAACCACTTTCTTTTTAGTTTTTGTAGTGCAAGGATGTCACCATCTACAGTCCCAGGAAGTGAGAACGTCTCTAGCTTGTTGTAGTTTATATTAAAAGTGCAGTTAGGCAGCACTAATGCTCTCTGTAATGGCAGAAAAAGGATCATGCAATACAGTATTTTTTGTTAAATAAGCCTCTATATCTTTTAATGCTAGAGAAAGGAATCTTTTATCATTTGTTTTTGTTTTAATTTGTTTTTGCTGACATTGAATTTAATGGGAGGGAAAATTTAATGCAATTCAAATCTGATCTTTCTTGAAGCAGGCACAGGAGATCAAAAAACACACCCTATGCAGGCAATAACTTTTAGCTAGAACAGCTGGGAAGGTTTGATCAGATTCTAGTTCTCTCAGTGGGGTCAAAAAGGAGAGAAGGAAGCCAAAAAGACAAACTAGAGGGGAAAAAAAGGATTTATTTTTGCAGGTATTATTCTAGTTCCCACATGCATCTCCACAAGGGCAATAAAAGCAAATGGCTTCCTGCTCCTTGTTCCTACCACGAGTTTGAGATTTCGTGTCATTTGACAAGGGTTACTGTCGCTTAATCATTTCTAGAGTGCATTAGGTGAAAACAGCACTTTGTAACAATTTGAAAAGACAGACTCCACTTGTCCTGAATGTTTATAATCTAGGGACAAATCTTTACAAATCCTGTGGCTCTGCAGTTCACGTTTAAGCCACAAAGGCTCAGGAGCTCTCAGGACTCAGCACTGCTTCAGCTGGATCATTCTCTGAATGAAATCTAGGGAATTCTGCCAGGCCTTCATTATTTGAAGGCACAAGCTATCATTCAGAGGACCAGGATGTCACAGAACAAGCTTAGAAGGGAGACAGCCACACATGGAAAGGAAAACCTGGCAGAATGCATAACTCCTCTGCTAGGGGTGAGGCTTCAGCAGCTTGGGAAATAATAACTGGGTGATGGGGTGGAGACTGCAGGAACAAATCTGTGCTTGTGCTACATCTTGACTAATTCCTTTGACTTCAGCAAGAGTTACTGGCCTGAGTAAGGTGAGGATTTAGAAGGTGCATGTTGCTACACAGCACAATGCATGAACTGTAGACTTTTACAAGCGTTTCAGACTAACACCAAGCCTGTTAAAACCAGGAACTGCCACCTGGGATTAACCTTGCAGTATGATATTCATTATTCACCAGCATGGCAATCCAACAGAGACTGACCTATGCAGCCTGATATTCATTAAATTGCAGTGCAGCATCTCTGAGGTGCCCACGGTGCAGCCTGTGTGTGTGCATTTCTGTGTGTGCACTTATCTCCATGTACTATAAAATATGAAGGCAAGAGGGAGGGATGTATATTCAGAAAGGACACAAATTCAGCATGAACAGTGGCTGGCCTTGCAGGGATCTCTGGTAAAGGGTGCCAAGTAACGTTTGGCTTCCCAGGTCAGATATTTTTTTTTTTTATCCTAAATCTACTCATGCAAAGACAACAGCTTATAGCTTGCAGATGGCTCATTCTGCTGATCTGCCAGTATTCACACTCAGAGTGTGGAATTATATCACATGAGCAAGGGGATTGCTGTCTTTTCTCATGGCTTTGTTATTGCAGGCAAAAAAAAAAAAAAAAAAAAAAAATACAGCTAACCAGAAAATAAGAGAAAGAATAAAAATAAGAATCATTATTTTTGAGGGATTTTAAAATTTAATTTAAAAGACAAGCCAAACATGAGCTCCCAGTCAAACTTATCTTAATCATATGTTTATCAAGACAGCCAGAAAATGAGATGGATTTATTATTTTAAATAAAGGACCCACTAACACTACTAGGCAAAAGGTTTATTCTCCTCACTTGGGGTGCTTGCTTGCCATTTTCATATTTTGAAAAATTCCCTGAACAATGATAATCATTAAGAATAATTGCTAATGTTATAAATACTGAGAGCCTCAAATTCATTAACAACACCAAGGAAAACAAATTAGTATGAATACTTAAATTCAGTCCCTGAAAAGGAGAGACACAACCTTTTTACACAATATTATAATCGATTTCAAAATCTCGGTAGGGTTGCACTTTTGTAAACCAGTAGCGATTGTATTAATTTATTGAAGTTATCTAGGGATTGTACCAATATAGCACAGAAATGCTGACCTGTGAAATAGGTACTCTGTGAAAAAACACACAAGAAATCCATTGATGTAATTTGATCTAAAGAAAAAGGTTAATATTTTGTCATTTGGAAAATTATTTAGGTTGATAAAAGCTATTCACACATTTGTGATGAAGTAGTTGGACGTTTTCATCTGAAAATGCATTTTTTAAAAGGGAAGGGCTAAGTGTTTCACAACAGCTGCAAGACAACAGAAATATAGAGCAACAAGAGATGGTTCAGCAAAGATGATGAAGGGACTAGAGCCTGTCTCCCATGAGGAAAGGCTGAGACAGACAGGACTGTTCTCTTAGAGGACAGAAGACTCAGGGGTGTGTTATTAATGTATATAAATTCCTGAAGGGAGATTTTTCTAGAGAAGAACTCTTCTTCCCCGTAGTGCCCAGATACAAGAGGCAAAAGTATAAACTGAAACACAGGAGGTTCTCTCTGAACATCAAGAAACACTTTTTCACCGAGGAAAAAATGAGGATGACTGAGCACTGGCACAGGTTTCCCAGAGAGGTGGAGGGTTCTCCTCCCTTGGAAACATTCAAAAGCTGTCTAGAAATGATCCTGGGCAGTTTGTTCTAAAGGACCCTGCTGAAGCAGAGGGGCTGGACCAGACGACCTTCAGAGGTCCCTTCCAACCTCCACCAGCTGCTTATTCTGTGCTTCATCATTTCACAGCATCACAGAATACTCAGAGTTGGAAAGGACTCACAAGCATCATCAAGTCCAGCTCTTAAGTGAATGGTCCATATGGAGATTCAACCCACAACCTTGAGGCTGTCAGCACCACACTCTAACCAAGATAATCTCAGGTGTTTCAGTTTGGGTTTTTTTGTTGTTGTTGTTTGTTTGTTTCTGAAAGATGTCATTCAACTAAAACAAGCCCTTTTTTGTTTGGGTGAGGAAAGTAAGGTAAGGTAGAGCAAAGTGATCCTTCTAGCCTCAGTCTTAGCATATGAGTTTAAGCTTCCTCAGTTCTGACATACCATGAAGTTCAATCCTCTGTAGCTCCTCTGTTAAGAGGAAAAGGAGAGTTTTAACAGGACAGTCCCTTCTAAGGGGTCAGAGGGCCCGATGTGCAGACCAGACACAACTCACAGGGAAGTCTGCTGACTCCAGGGGAGACAAGAGACATTAATATTACTACTCCATTACTATTATTATTATTATTACTCCAGCCCAGTAAGATTCTCTGATTACTATCCACTACAGGTTGTTCAAACCGACAGTGACAAAATAAAAAAGAGGAGTCTGAGGGCAATCAGAACAAACTTCAGGGGCCTGGGATGATGGGCAGAAGGGATCAGGAGCACAGGTAGTCATTTCCTCGATTGTCCTGGTAACAAGGAATAATACTGGATAGGAATAAGCAGATCCATCAGGCCAATGCATGGCTCCAAGGAGGGTGCCAGTAGAGTAATTCCAATTCAGCATATTCTGTGATTCTGTGAGATTATTTCACCTTCTCTCCTCCAACAAACTGAAAGATTAAACTGCCCCTTCTCTCATCATCATTGCAATCTGGTGTGATTCCTCATTCAGTTTTCATCCCAAAATAATTCCCTAAAATATTTGGCAACGCCCCATTAGACCCATTCTCCTCCCTTTTCCCTGTACTTCTGTGTCTTTGGCCTTGAGTATACACCAAAGGGAATCAATTTAACTGAGCTTGTAAGTTCAGCTTGAATGTACGTGAACCTGGCAGCACAGAGTGGCCTAAAATGAACGAGAGGAACCAGTGATCCCTGTGGCACTCTTTGCATCATATAGTCCTCAGTCTCATTGGGAATCATTAGCCAGGGATCTTTGCATGTAATAATATACAACCCCCCCCCCCCCCCCAAAAAAAAAACAAAAGAAAATAAGTTTTCTTGACTAGTTAAGACTGACATTTTATTTGACATTTTTTTCCTGTTTATTAGGACAGCTTTGTAGGATTTTGTCACACAACATGTGAAAAGAAAAGAGTTGTTGAGCAAACTCTATCATGAGGTTACAGGATAGATGCATTTGCAGGTGTTTGATTCCAGATGGTGATAAGTGTAACATGGACAACAGACAGATGTGGCAGTAACTTTTTACTTGTTTCCACAATTCTTAAGAGAGCCAGTCCTAGATTGACATCTCCATGGCAATCAGCGTACTACAAAGATTAATATGATGATTAGAGCTGCAAAAGATTACAAATGCTATATAAAGAAAGTTATTGATGCTTAACAAATGGATATCCAGGAAGTAAAAAGAGGCATGGAGAAAATATTGATAAGAAGGATAAGCAGTGGACAATAGATTTACGTTTGTGACATTTGGAGGAATGTAGGAAGGCAAGGAGAATTTTAAAGGAGGCTTTGAAGTGTAGGCCATGCAGTGGCCCTGAAAGTTTCTCTTTAATTTTTCCCATAAAGGAAAGGCAGAATAAAAGGGATTGTAGGAATAGTTTGAAACTTAAAAGAGGTGGAACATGAACTAAAAAACCTTAAAAGCCAGCATACCTGTCCAAACAATGCAAATAGATGGGGTGCCATAGTTTAATTAAAAGGATAGAAAATTTATAATACATGTAACAGCACAGAACTATATTTGTCTAGAGACACAAAAAAAGAGAGAAGAAAATACTGAACCACCACATAATAAAAGCCCAGACAACAGTAAGCAGCTTTTCAAATAGAGAATAAGCACCTGATTTTGAGTTGTTACTCTGAGAAAATCAGCAAACTTACAACCTTGAGAAGGTCACTGCAGAGAAGACATCAAGTGAAGGAAGATGACCTTTAATGAATCTACTTACAAAGGACTAAGCAAAAGAAAAGAATGATACAGAATATTCACCTAAGAGAAAAAGAAGGGAACAAAGTTTCAGAAGTGTGTACCACGGAAGAAGAGGATAAGAAAGCAGAGGCTAGAGAACAGCAGATATGAGGAAACTAAAAAGAGCAACTAGGAATTAATGTAAGTAGTAAATGCACTATATTAAAGCAAGTTAAATATAGAAATTATTTTTCCAATACTTTTCTTTTCAAAAGCTATGTCTTCTGTTATGAAAACCTTGCTGAGACATCTTGAATGGTGAGAAGGTAAGCCTGTAAAACTCTGTTAAAATCCTGTAAAGCTAGGGTAAAATTCTGTCTACGATACAATAGATTCTGCTCTGAGAGAATTTCCTTATTTTATAAGCACAAACTACTTGGAGAGCATTTTTATACATCTCTTGTCCAAGAAAGAAAGCAACAATAGTCAAATCATTTTCAAATCCCATTAAAAATATATTTTAAGAGAGTATTGGGTCTCCTTTCCCCCCTATTTTTATCTATGCCAGGTTACCAGTCCCTAAAGAGGATAATAGTTTCTAGAGCACTCCTCTGGGAGATTTCAGCTAGGTGTGGCCTAATTGTGAGATGTGCTGCCACATGAAAGCTTCTGCAGGGCAAGGAACAGAGATTATATTCGCATTTAAATCATTCTGTGGTAGGCATAACAGTAGGATTTGTAACCTGAAATGGCTACAGAACCCTTCCAAATAGGGTTTAAGTGACAAAGTCAAGTCAGGATATGCAGAATGAGGAAATGCATCAAATAATCCGTGTGGAAAATCACATCCAAACGCCCTCAACTCCAGTTGTGAAAACTCTTGAGAGCATAATGAAGACTGGGGATCAACAAGCTATGGAAAATAATGAACAATGACAATGAAGTAGCCTACTCTAGAGTCAGATTTCTGATCTGTAGCTCTTGTTGTTGTCCCTGATTCATGATCCTCTTTACCCATCTATGAAAGATGAACAAATTATTTTACAGGGTGGTGGGATTGAACCTTAATTTGCTAACTTTCCAAAAGAATGGTGAGATCCTGAGATATGAAGGGGCCAAATTTAATGCTCATTGTTTAGGCTCTAGTCTGTCTGTGCTCAGACAGAACTACTCCCACTGAGACTGGGAGCTGAACAACAATTCCCGAAGTTGGTCCATTTTTCCTAGGAAAATGAGACAGTTGCAAAGTACAGTTCATTCAGTACCCTGGAGATACAGCATTATGGTTAGTTACACATCTCAGAAAGCCTCTTCAGCAATATTGCAATGGCTTTGAATTCTTACAAGGCTATGCAGTCCAAGTAAAACAAAGCTGCTGGCAAAAGTAATAAGCCAGCACTCCACACCTGATTAAGCAGCATTGTTTTTGGTCTAGCACCACGCCAAGTTCTCGTGTCAATGTGGATGCACGGTATCCCAGAACTGCTTAAAGTGAAGCTTTCACCACAGCAGCAGTGGGCAACCTGCTTTATGAGCAGGTATGCCTAACACTGTTTATAAACTCAGCAGTTTTCAGGAATCAAGCCCCTCTCGGTATACACACATACACAAAACAAAACAAAAATCCCAACAAGAAAAGACCCAACAACCCTTTCTCAAATCCCAGAGGTGATGGAATATAAATAAGGGAAACTGAGCCCTTAAATGATCTGCACATGCACACATTACCTACAGCAGTTTTGGTTGCTAACTGTAAGCAGCTGCCAATTTCCCTCTAATGCTCAGACTACTTGCTAACTGATCTGCAAGTCCCAAAAGTGTGTTATCTTTAATGTGCCTCTAATTTTGCTAAGAGCCTACTATTTATAGTATGTCATTTATTTACTTATTTACCTTCAACTAATTAAAGCTATAATTTAAAAAAAATGCAGCAGAAAGGAAAACACACTCTTTTCCTCTGCGTGTGTGTGTGTGTGTGTGTGTGTGTGTGTAGAAAACCCAATCTGTTCACTTACTGGATGAATGTTACAAAAGTTCTGTTTTGCTTGGAAAAGCAATGCATGAGTAAAAGCTCCAAAACCCTAGCATTATTATCTCTAATTACAATTGGCAATATGTGGCAATCATAATTATTCATTTATGCAAAATAGCTTACAGTGTGTCTCATTTTTTATTCCCTGTTAAAGGATGGCTCAACAAAAGAAGAAAAAAAAAGATTATAGTGCTGAACATAATTGTGCTAAATGCTCAGTCATTTTGTTTAAAAAATACTACAAAACTAAACTGCTATTTCTGCAGAGACAGAAAGTGATTTAACAAGGATATATAGTATACTCTGCAGGTGGAAATCAATTTAAAAAATATATTTCCCTGAAAAGGAGCGATATTTCACAAAAAAACCTTAGAAGCATATTTTTTGCCATTTCTGAGAAAGAAAGAAAGAAAGAAAGAAAGAAAGAAAGAAAGAAAGAAAGAAAGAAAGAAGAAGAAAGAAAGAAAGAAGAAGAAGAAGAAAGAAAGAAAGAAAAAGAAGAGAAAGAGAAAGAAAAGAAAGAAAGAAAGAAGAAAGAAAGAAGAAGAAAGAAGAAAGAAAGAAAGAAAGAAAGAAAGAAGAAAGAAAGAGAAAGAAAAGAGAAAGAAAGAAAGAAGCCCTCCTTGCTTTAATCTAGCACGTTTCTCCCTGTTAGTAAATGCAAATTTGCAAATAGTCAGAGAGAGACCGTGACCATAATAACTATTGCTATGGTTCTGCAACATGACACTCCATTCTATTTCAGTTCTAGCACAGTACACTAAGCAATTGAATAGGATCAAATGCACTTCATGACAAAAAAATAAAAAAAAAAAAAAAAAAAAGGGAAGACGAGTTCACACTACTCACATAAGTAATCCCTATTTATGTTTGTATTTCTAGTGAAATATCACCCTAATTTATGGTACTCAGAAAAGCCAGAGTTCATGAGAGTTGCCAGTCACGCTTTAATCAGGCACTTGGGGTCAGGGACTTTAGAGGACAACCTCCCCAAATAGAAAGGATTCAGATTCAGGATGCCAGGTCCAGAGATTCAGCCTCAAGAAAATAAATGCTGAGAAGGCTGTTTGTTGTGTATTAGGAGAAATTGGAAAGACACTCTAAAACCTGTCTGGAACAGACACGGCTGCTTTAATCCTGACACGTTGTACCAGATGACCAGCCTTTTCTCTCAGATCCAATCCCACACTTTCTTCTGGAACAACCTTTCCCCCATCACACTTATTCCTGTCTCAGAGCAAAACTGAAGGTAATGGAACTATTTCTGTGAAAACAATCATCCACTGAACCAATGGGTTTTTTTGATGGCTAGGCATTTAAAAAGTTTTTCAAAGTGTCTTAAATATATAAAAATGTAGGAGACATTAAAATCAAATAGGAAGCAGATCTTTCTTTTTCTTGTGCTGATGGTGCTGATTAGAGCAGAGGAAATGGAGATCACCATTGGAATGCATGGGAAAAAACAGGCTTCCAGAATAATATGTAACACTATGTATTTTTACCAAACAAAAGTTTGTCAGATTCATAGAGTTGTTAAGAGTCAATTTTTTCTCTCGACTTAGTAAATGATGACAGAAAATGAGGTCAACATGACAGAACATCATACATTAAAAATTTAAAGCAAAATAAATAAAATCCAAATCTGAAAGAAACAAAGGACAGTATTGCCATTACTTTCCACTTTTGTTTCTACTTGTTTTTATCAGACACAATAAATGACTAGCATGTGAGCTTGTCTCCTTTTTCTCTCTTGAGCATATGATTAGGATGCAGGAGATACCAACTAGCAGTGATTTCTTACTACAGCTAATTCAATGTGTTTTGGTCCATTACTACCAGAAGACATTTTCCACCCTTCACACAGAACCAGGAAGAAACATTCTGTTTGCATTACAGTAAATGTCAAAATTCATTTTTAAATCAGAATGTAGAGTTGGGTCCTGTCTCTGCTGTGCATATTATAGCTCAGAGGTCTGGGTTTTCCTGACAAAGTTACCATTTGCTTAACACAGCACAACAGCTGCATGAGAATCCCTGATTACAAAAAAACCAGCTTGTTACATTGTTCCGCACTGTGATCTACAAAGAAGAGATATCAAACACTACAACCCCAGATGTACCTTTGGAGCAATGGGAAAGAAATCCCCTGTAGCAGATGAAGGAACAAGTGAAGGCCATCTACAAAAGGTACACTTCAGTGAGGAAAGTGTTCACTTGGGACAGCTGAGAGTGCAGCCCAGCCCTTTCTCTAGTGACAGCCCAATACAAAATAACAGTGTGATGGCAACCAAAAAACAGCAGCCTCCCCAGTATGCAGCTTCCAGCCCACTCTAGCAATTCACACGGGTGAATCTCAAAGTTGAACACTATCACTCACTGACCTGGAGGCCTGGCTAGATTGTGGACAGAGTATTTGTCACCCAGTCAATTGTCACAGGGATTGCTGATAACTGTTTGCATTAAGTAAAGCAATATGCACAGGACTAAATATGTTACCTTAGGAGAAATGTGCAGAATACAGAATTTCCAGCATGAAGAAACTTCCATTTCTGTACCATTCTTCTAGTTTTAAGAGGGAGTGCCAACCTGTTCAAAATTAAGAAATACAAACCAAACACTATAAATTGAGACAACCATTTGGGAAGAATAGTATCATTCTTTTCAATATTTCTTTTTAACTGAAAGCAATAATTTGGGCTTTCTTCTACCCAAATGTTTCATGTACTTCAATAAATCGGTCAGAATTGCTTCACTGGTGGTCAGCTCTGTCCCTAAAGCTATCGCATGGCAGTCAGAAAAAAAAAGGTACAACATACTTATTTTCTCCTATAGACTTCTCCTATGGCTTCCTGGCCAGGTTGTATATTCCTTATGACATTCAGAGAGTTGTGACAGTCATAATATAATAATTAGATTAAGACAAAAAGAATCATCTCTGAACCACAGGAAAAGTAGGGAAATCTCCAAGACAGCATAAACTGCAGACCTAAGTTACAATTTCTAACAAGATTGTGGCTTAACACTTAAATTAATTCATGTCAAATATTACAATTAAAAGTATTCTATAATAAGGAAAAGTTTTCTCAAACTTTCCTAAATGAAACTTGAAGCATGCAAGACAGGAGACTGTTCATCAAAAAAGCATATTATTTGGCATTTCTAGGCAGGTTTTTGATACAATGAATGTTCTTTCCTCTTCTCTTTATAAAATAATGATTGGCTGGCACAGAAAGTGAAGATTCATTACAATATGGACAATAATGATTGTAAAAATAATAAATATATTTAAAAATTACAATAGCCAAAATAATTTCATTTTCATATGTATCAAAATGACCATACAGTTTATCTGAAGGCTTTTTCCCATCATGTCTCTGTGATTTCACAAGACACATTCTTTCCACCAATACTATGGATGGTAACAGCCTCTACAAACTAATCCTTCCCTCTTTATCCAAACCACGAATTTTTCTAGTCTTAGAATTATTGTCTTTACTTATTTATAAAGTTAAATTCTACCTTACACAAAATACAGTGGGTTTAGGTGAGTTTTTTTCTATGTGTCTTGTTAGTACAGTGTGTTCCCCAGAGTATCAACAGGCCTGTTTTTAAAGGCCTGGTAAGGCAGTTCTCCATATCTTGGAAATGGTTTTCAGAGCCTTAAATTATATTTATCCATAGTTTTCTATGGTATTATATATAATATTTGGAAATGCAATCTGAATATTACTAATCCATCCTCTGGCTGGAATTAATTTGCCCTTATCTCAGTTTTCATATGTGGAAAAAAATACAAAAGGACTAATATCAGAAATGGGGAAGGTTAAATGAAATCACAGGGGCTTGGTGTAAATGACTGAGGGGAAGCACATGGGTAATGCCAACTTACAAAGTGATTCCAACGCTCAAGTTTTGGACCTTTGAGTACAAGTCCCTGAGTTTTACCCACAGGGCAGTACAAACCCAAGTCCTGACCTATCTACTTGATTTTCAGATCCTCATTCAAACTCTGCCCTAGTTCTTTAGATACTATTAGTTTCCTCTTGAAAATAAGCAGAGTACGTGGTAACACAAAGCTACAAAATCCTTCATAACGTCTTACAGATGACTGAGTTGCACATCAGCAATTACAAATTAAAGGAAAGGTGAGGAACTTTCCCAAAATAAATTTTACACCTATGTTACCAGGGAAACATAATGTAGACAAATGAAGATCTTATTTACTAGTTAGTTTCCAAAAATGTTTTTCCCTGGTAGAAAATTATGCCAATGGAATAGCTGGATTTAACTTGGTAAAAATCATCCAATGGTGAGGGGTGTACAATTGGTGACACATGCACTTCAACAGTATGGTTTTTTTAAATCTTTCATCACTATTTCCTCTTCTCATCCTTCATGGTCTAAACTTCAAAGGGCACTTTAGGACTGAGACAGTCAGAGTTCTGATGCTCTGCTTCCAGCAAGCACCACAGTGCACTGGCACTGCACGAGAAGGGATGGAACAGCCAGGTGGGTGGAACTGTGTCCCACTAACTCAAGGGCAAGCCTTCCACTGACTGCAGTGGGGCCACACTTCATATGACTCACTGTCACATTTATTAAGGAAATATGCCTTTTCCTCTAAGAGGAAACAGCTTCCCTTCAGCATCAGTAGTTTTAAGATGATATAAGAATGGGTATGTTTGCAATTATTTGGCTCAAACTGTACACTGAGGACTAATAAACAATTACTAGCTTAGCTTAACAGTTTCCAAATACACAAAAAGGAGGTTCTGAAGAATCATAGGTTACCCAGGGAAACCTTAATGTAATTCACAGGGAAGCTTGCAATTTCTTCAGCACAGAGTTTGAAAACAAAGCAAAGCAAAGATTTGTCGTGTTTCATATTTCCAAGCCAGTATGCCTACACTCATGTGGTTTCCATCTCTGGCAGAGTGTAAAGAGGAAGTAAAATGTCAAGTTGTTTATTTCTGTGCAATTTTCTTATCTCAAAATAACACCGAGTTTTGCTAAATCCAATCTGTCTTTAATAATAGACAGAGGAATTCCTTTGCTCGGCACTCTTGCTTTTAGAGAAATCTCATGATCTGGAAGGAGAGGAGTTAAATCTCTTTTGACAATTTTGTCAAAACCAAAAATGTCATCTGAAACAGCAGCCTTGTTTTCTAGGGAAATAAAGAAATTGTTTTCCTTTAGTTCAGGTCCATATACCACCTTTTCATATTATTCTTTTTTTTTATATTGTTTTACTGCAGATGAAAAGAAAAGCAGAGACAGACAAAAGGACATCTAGAAATTTCACTTTTCATTATCATAAGCTTTCATTTAATAGTATGAGAAAAATGAATATGCTTAAATCAGCAGTTGTTCTTTACCTCCACAGAAAGTCTTCATTGTCAAATATGTGATCAAAGTTCCCTGCCTAAAAGTTGAGGACCCTAGGCCTGATTTCAAAGTATTAGAGATTCAGCTACATCTTCTTTTTGAAAATAAGTATAAATTTCAGCATATAAGCCTTGTACTTCTGCCCTTTTTTAACTACCCATTTCTGAGATAAATGAAATGCATGAATACATAAAAGTTCTCTGTGCTTCCATATACTTCGTTCTTAAATCACGCTGCAGATTTGAGCGATATCACATTATTTTTTAAAAAGACATCTTCAAACGTATCTAATCCAAATTTGGTCTATTAATATGTTTTTCTATGTCAAACACTGCATGAGTTTGCAAATGCACTTGTAAGTACCCCACTTCCCCAAAACTCTATACTTCATAAGAGAGATTTAGCTGCAGCAGTATAGAACACAGCAGCCCCAAAGAAAAATGAAAAGAGAAAAACATTCTTTTCCATTGCTCCATTTTGATTCCAGTTCCCCTATCCAAAATACTCTATCTCATGCATTTGGACAAAGGGAAGAATAAAACTTGTGCTTCTTCCTGCAGCCATCTTTGGACTTGTGGTTAACATTGTCTTTATGACCTGTATATAGGATAGCTCCAGATGATGGTACCAGACTGTAGCACAAGGCTGTACAGCTCATGGTCTCTCTTTTACAAACATGTCCCTTCCCACTGGCAGCAAATCCCTTTTAAATGACAATACAAGACTCTAAAGGGCTGACTAATAGACAGAAGAGGAGCAAAGCCTCCTGAGATAGCTAGCAATAAATACAAAACTGAGGATGAAGTAAGAACTTCACAGACCAGCACAGATCTTCCTTTTTGTTTGAATTCCTGTCATTCTTGCAGAAGCATGATTAAATGATTCAGGATTGGTCCATTAGCAGAAAGGAGTTGAACACAAATGGCTGTGTTCACATTTAGTGTTGCTTGACATCTAGATACAAAAATCTTTGTAGATTACAGATTTCTTTAAAAGCATTCATGGGTAAAAAGAGCAATTTTTAGATTTAGATGTCTGTTTCCTTCTGCTCTATATCTCTAACCACAGGACTAACAGAAAGTGAGAGTGCTTCCCCTTGCAAACATGGAATATACATTGATATCTGAAGACAAAATCATCCTCTTGGTTCCTACATGTTGAGACTGTAAAGCTTGTGATGTCGACAAACTGAGTTTTGCAAACCACCCACAGCCATCGTGCCCATATGTGTCTGGTTTATCATCCCTCAAAACAGGCTGAATTCCTCTCAGTGCACACAGGCAAATGAGGCACAGGGGTACCCACACTGAAATGCTTTTTACTTTTCTTTAGCTACTTAATGCTTAAGCAACTTGTTTAGGCCAGACACCCAGGCTCCCCCAGTATCAATGGGTGCAGATACAGGCACCTGCAGGGGGTGATTCATCTTCTTCAAAGATAGGGGTCTAAACCAGGGCTTACAGCTGCCTTCTGGAGCTGCCTATCTCTCACATGGACTACAGTGGGAGCCTAGATGACTAGCTGAGATTAGGTGCCTAATTTTTAAGCAGATAAATTTTCTTGCCTGAGGTTACATGAGAAATCTGTGGCAGAACCAGGGTTTGAACCCACGTGTTCCACACGGAGCTGGTAAGGGATCACTCAGTCAATTCCATGCTTGTGTTACAAAGGTTTTGTGTGTCCACAACAGCTTATTAGACAAGACACACACACACAATCAAAAAATCTAACACAATGATGATTAGTCACCAATCTCTCACACACCTTAGCTTATGAAACACCTATTTTAAATGTCTAAAATAGCCATTAAGAAATTTTACCTGTGGTCTGCCACCTATGCAATAAGTGTCCCAACCACAAAGATTCTCAGAGATCTTCTGAGAATTCTGCAATATAGTTACAATAATTTCCTATTTATGAAGATGGAAGGAGACAGTTGCATGAACACTCATAAAAACTGTGATAGCAATTGTTAGGGAAGAATCACCTGGAACATGCCTGAGTTCTGGGTAATAAAAAAAAGGTCTTCCCACCTAAATGCTGCTTTTTCAGATTAAAGAATCTCAGCAATATCCAGGTACTTCAGAAGAAACCTCTTCATACATTATTTAATACTGCACCCAAATGTCTCATATTTCTGGCCAATGGAGGATGCAAAATATTACCCTGAGAAACCCAGAACAAGTGAAATGATGGCCACATTTGTCTGACATGCTTAGACTTAATTACTACAGTTTGAAGAGTTCAGTAGAATCTGCAGGGGTTAGTATAAATACAATCATCCAGACTCTGAACCCAACTGGACTGTGGCCAAATGGCCACATTTGTTCTGAAAAATAAGCCTGAGTTCTCTATAAAAACAATTGAATAATTATATTTGTCAAATGCTTGTGTCACTGAGGAATTATATATTTTACACCAGCTACATATGTTGTATTTTCCACATTTCCACATTTTATTTCTCAGCCTATTTTTCATTTTTGATCAAAATATGTTGTCCTATTGGAGAACTAATTATGAGATAAAATGGTTCAAATTGTAATTCCAGGATTCATTTATGACTCAACAATATTATTGCTTCTTATACATAATCTTTTTTGTGCATGTGTTACTCAAAATAAGGTTCATTGCTCTCTTTTCAGGTTCACAGAGATGAAAAATCCACTGAGGTTAAGGAGATTTACATCAGTCTAAAAGCTAATTTGGGAGAAAATTTAGAACTCCCTCAAAACAAACCTTTGCAGAAAGAAAGTTCTTTCTGATATGCAAGACAAATTTCAATACTTTTGTCTTGAAGCAGTGCAGGTCTTATATGATATATTAATGAAGCTGGAATATTACAGAACTTGGAATATCCACTCTGATTTGTACTTTGCCCTTTGATATTTCTCTACTTTATTTTGAGACACTTTCTACCCTGGCTCCTGCTCAGTCCTCCAAAAAAAAAGACCTCAAAACCAAAACCCCAACACACAAACATACAGAATTTTTCTCTTGAAGTCTTAGTCCCATCACACTAGGATCTGATAAAATAATTCAAAAGTGAGTAATGCAAACAGTCTGTTCTCAGAATCCTATTCACACCAATCTGAGGCAATGATTTAAATGCTATAAATAGTCATTTGGTATCTTTTCCATACTAAAACATTTTCTAACTACTCTGATATAGTTCAGAGGTTTTCAAAACACTGAAAGTATTTATTTAGTTCCTGTAAAGCAACAGGAATTCTTAATCCTGTCTACGGGTCAGGGAAGTGGCAGAAGAGGAAGAGGAAGAGGTAGAGGAAGAGAGAAGAGGAGAGGAAGAGGAGAGGGAGGAGGAGAGGAGAGGAGAGGAGAGGAGAGGAGAGGAGAGGAGAGGAGAGGAGAGGAGAGGAGAGGAGAGGAGAGGAGAGGAGAGGAGAGGAGAGGAGAGGAGAGGAGAGGAGAGGAGAGGAGAGGAGAGGAGAGGAGAGGAGAGGAGAGGAGAGGAGAGGAGAGGAGAGGAGGAGGAGAGGAGAGGAGGGAGAGGAGAGGAGAGGAGAGGAGAGGAGAGGAGAGGAGAGGAGAGGAGAGGAGAGGAGAGGAGAGGAGAGGAGAGGAGAGGAGAGGAGAGGAGAGGAGAGGAGAGGAGAGAGAAGAGAGAAGAGAGAAGAGAGAAGAGAGAAGAGAGAAGAGAAGAGAAGAGAGGAGAAGAGAAGAGAAGAGGAGAGAGGAGAGGAGAAGAGAAGAGAGGAGAAGAGAAGAGAAGAGAAGAGAAGAGAAGAGAAGAGAAGAGAAGAGAAAGAGAAGAGAAAGAGAAGAGAAGAGAAGAGGAAGAGAAGAGGAAGAGAAGAGGAAGAGAAGAGGAAGAGAAGAGGAGGAGAAGAGAAGAGAAGAGAAGAGAAGAGAAGAGAAGAGAAGAGAAGAGAAGAGAAGAGAAGAGAAGAGAAGAGAAGAGAAGAGAAAAGAGAAGAGAGAAAAGGGAGAAAGGTAAGGAATGAAAATAAAAAGGAAAGAAATAAACAGTTCAAGTTCTTTGTGAAATGCTGCCATCTATAGAGTTCCAGTCGACACTGCTTTCTGTGGAGATCCCAAGGAAAACCACAGGCAGGTTGCTTCAAAATGTGGTTAGTCCAGTAAATGACACAGGTTTGGGGTTTTTTTTTCAACAAATGATAATATAAATTGTAGCTTTGGCTACAACATTAAGTTGACAATAGCTTCTACCACAACTATTTCTTGAATGTGTAAGCAGCATTTTTAGTTATCTACTGCAAAGTTTTCCTGTGTTTTGTTGGGAGCATATATTAATATCAACACCTTATGTTGTCCTGTCTTTATTTACACTGGTTTCCCAAATTTCAAGGCATACAAGCAGAAATCCTTCCTGCTGTTCCCCATGTACATATCCCCAAGCATAATATTGCCTGCATTCTCAAAATGGCCAAATAAGTAAGCAGCTAATTATAATTTTCTCACATTATCTCTATTATACCTGAAAATTAAGATGTTTGACACTTTAAAATATTAAAAACGTGCACATCACACCTCCTGCCTTAGCATTTCTGCTAATGATAAGGCAGCAACTGAACCTGTGGGTAAGACAAGCAGACAGAAAGCGGATAACTTTGAAGAGATAGAAGTATTAGGAATATTTGTCAGCTGTTACAAATAATAATAACCATATCAAAAAGCCCAGTTTGGAAGCTACTCAGATCTTTAGGAAAAAATGGTCCTCATTTAGTACTGCAGAGGTCTGAATCCTCTCACAAGTGAAAATACAGGTGAAAAGTGGGGGTCATTTTACTTGCTTAAATTGTGATTAAGTGGCATATTTAATCATTAAGATAGATTCTGAAAGATGCCTATATGAGACAGTACTGTTCAGGTCTGTTTTACAAAATCACAGAATCATAAAATCAATTAGGTTGGAACAGATCTCTGAGGTCATCAAGTCCAAGCTATGACTAAACACCAACTAGATCATGGCACAAAATCCCACCTCCAGTTTTTCCTTAAGCACCTTCAGGGGTGGTGATTCCACCACCTCCCATTCCAATCTAACCACACCTTCTGTGAAAAAATTCCACATAAAGTCCCTAAATTATCTCTTGCCTACCAAGTCTTCCCTTGCCACCACCTCCCACTTGTGAAATGTTGCCAGCAGAGGAACTTCCCATGGCTGGAAAGGTGTGGTAGGAATAATCCTCATTCATGCCTGCTCTGAAAGACAGAGCCAGCTCAGCCCTCATCCATGGAGGTCAGGCCCATGTCAAAGAGAAGGACATTAGGACATTAGAATAACATTAGGGCATTAGAATTAAAAATAATATCAGCCCTACATTCCCTAACAAAATATCTAGCAAGATACTTACTTTCACACTCTCTTACTCTATCCAAATTGCACAGTGCTGGCAAATCTTTTATCCAAACCACAAGTTAAGCTGTCTGCAGGCAAAACATTACCTCTTCCACTTTGACTCCCCACAATTCCTTTTTCAAGAGTTTACAATCTTTACACACTGTATTGACTTCAGAGGGTGGCACTTGTCTGGCAAACTGGGATGCATTAATCACCCCTTGAGCATAACTATCAGCAGACCAAGTTACTAAACCTCTCTCCCTCTGCAGGTCATTCAACAGGAAAATGTTGGAATCAGTGGAGCTGCATTAACCATTAATTGCATTATAAGCAAAATAAGACTCTAAATGAAGTTAAAATTTACCTCCTAGAGAAAACACTGCAGAGATCAAAGATGAGACACTTCTAGAGAATTCCCAAAGGCAGAGATTGTTTTAAAAAATTCATCCTTCCCTGTTTGACTTCCAGCTCCCAAACACACATCCTATCCCTGTGCTTTAGAGAGGAGACAGTGGCCAAATGTCCATTAGCAGCAGCCACAGCCACACTAAGCTTCCAAATCCTTCCTTCATTCCAAAGCTGGTGAGAAAACCAGATCTACCTAAGGTGCTAAAAAGGTGTGGCAGCCCTACCTGTGAGACTCTTGGTGACAGAAATTCTGAGATGGTCCTTCTGGGTTTTGCTGTTTGCAAAAGGTGTGAAAATATTTGCCAGCCCACAACAAATAAAAGATGTGATAATAACCACTTAATGCTTTTGGAATGAACTTGTTTGCATTTAGTTCTAACCCATCTGAACAACTCTGGCTCAGATAATGCTGCCCACGCTGCAGTTGGTGTTTTATCAGGAGGTTTGGAAGGGACACAATTTGTTGCAATGTCACAGAAGGAACTTCTTTCTCACTGCACCCCAGTGCAGAGGCAACACTGGCATGCCAGGCTATGGCCATGGCATGAGGACAGAAGGCAGAGCTGTCAGGATCTGCAACTGCTTTGAGGAAGGACCTGGGGCTAAGTGGCCAGTGGAGTGAGGGCCACAACAAATGAGAAAGTCTCCAATTGCTCTCCCATCTACCTCATGCAGAAATAACAGCAAACAGGTGGACAGGATGGGTTGCAAGCACTAGGAGATGGGGAGTGAGGCAATGGTCTCCTTTGCTGAGATGTAGCAGCAGCTCAGGTTTAGGGCTGGGTTCACAAGCACAGCTGATCAAATGCAGCTGAAACTCTGAGATGCGGACACCTGCTCCATTATTCTCCACTGTTAAAAAAGTCCCCTGTTCTGAGGGGTGTGGACCATTTCCCCACCATGTATTGCCATGTAGGTGCAGAATCACCCACCACCCTGAAATGGAGCATCACCACTGATAAATTGTTTAAATAATATTGGGAGTGGGGGCTGGGGAAGGAGGAACAGGTCCCATTGCACTCACCAGCAAAGAGGGATATCCATTCACGAAGAAGGACATGCAAAAATCCATGCCTATTTGTCACTTGTTGCATTAATTATTTGATGTTTTCTCTCTTTTCTGTCACCAGAGGAGTCAGGACAAACTGTTACTGAGGAAACCAATCACCACAAATGAGGCAAAGTGAACAGATCACCAAGACCTTGCATGTTGGGAAAGAACATACAAACACCTATTGAATCCTGGTATATAATGAATCATGGATTGCTATCATCTCACCAAGGAGAAAAATGCCATATTTATCATCGAAGGTAGTTGAAAGATAATTTGGCCATTTTGAAGAATCTGAATGCATGCTTTTAATGAAATACATCCTTCCCAAAGCCTATTTCCCCTGTACTGCAGAAAGACTCCATTTTCCCTGCTTTGCTGCACAGACTCAGGTTTGCATTTATATGTAGGAGAAGTTTCTTAGCTGACAAATCTCACTCAGTCACTGAGGGTAACTCCACATTGCCAGAATGAACTGGTAAAGTTCCTGCTGCTGAAGGTACTGTACACGACAATATATGTCTTGCTCAAGAATTCAGATGTCACCCACCTGCCATTAGGTACAATGCACACTTTTATAGCCAGTGCAGCTGCCTGGAAGGCAGAACAAGATATGAATAACCATTTCCTAGCCCATTTTGTTCAGCTCTGAGTCTTCTACATTGCTGAACTGCTTCAGATATTAAGATAGAATAACTAAGACTGGATCACACATATGAAGTGGCATCAAGCAGGAATACTAAGTGGCAACATACGTGAATAAAAAAGTGATTGCAATAAGTATGAGTCAAATAAATTAATATTTTGCCTTGGATGAGATTCTTTATGTTTGGTAACTATTGCTTGTGCTGATGATATAACACATGCTGACACCAAATATCAATTCTAGGTAAATCCAATTAAGCCCAGAAGCAAAACAGCTGGATTAGCAGTTCACTGCATAAATTATTTTTCTTCCATTTACTTTGTCTTTTTGCAAATGAGCCTTTTAACATAAAAAAATTTAGCACTCAAGTTCGCCTGTGCTTATTAATCCCAGAAGCCTAAAATGAAGAGGGGAAAAAAATGTATTTTCTTCCTTTGTTGTTTGTTGGCATATGCTGTTCAGCTCCCTCGTGTAGTCTCCCCAGATTGCAGGTAGTTTTCATTCTTTCTTGAATAAGTCACTTGCATTGCACTTACATGGTGTCAGACCAAGAAACTCACTTTTTTGTTTTTAATTCCCGGTTGATGCATTAATGCATGGTTATTTTATATTTTATATTTTATATTTTATATTATTTTATATTTTTAAAATTTACTTATTCTATGTAAAATTAATATAAAACTGTCAAGGCTGGAGTTGAACATGCTTACTACTGCTTTATTTCAGTTGCAACAACATAGACTATACAGGAGTTGTTTTATTTGATCTCTTTTTTTTTTCCTATTGTTTTTCTTCATTATATGGCTGTCACCATAAAGGGCAATGTAGAGATTGGGAATCAATACATGCTACTCCTGTAGATACACAAATAATCACAAATTGTAATCATTGATTGATTTTCAGCATTCTGATAGTGACACATTGAGTGGAAGGGACTCTGATCTCAGTTGTGCTAGGGGAAATCTGGAGCAGTGATTCACAGCTGGAATTGTAATAAAGACCTGCCTGAGAAATGCATCATTTCAGTCAATGAAACATGTAACGTATTATTGGAGAAAATTACTTTTCCCTTCTGCTCATGATCAGGGCTGAGAACAGCAAATGTTTGAGCAGCAGAGCCATGCTTCAGCCTCCAAGGTTGAGTGCCACCAGTCCAATTCATGGCTTATTCCAGGGCCCATATCAAACATTACCACACACACACATCCCTCTTCCAATCCCCTCAGATATTATCAGTTTGAGATTTCCATTCCTCTCAGCCTTTATTTTCCCAGAGAGCTTTCATGGCATGCATACACAGGCACCTAATGTCCAGATTCCCTGTGAACAGGTCACAGAACAGAGGGCCACAGTCCAGGTGAAAGACACCCACACACCAGATGTCAGAGCAGTTGGTGGTACACTGTCCAGACAAATATATCTTTTTAGATGCCTACATGTCTATAAATATAAAATGATGAATAAAAGACTACTAAATTGTGCCCACTGCTGTGAAGCGATTTTTAAAATATTGTTTCTATCATTTGTCTTTATAGCTGTTAAGGATCTTTAAAGTAATAAAATATCAGTCCTTTTTCTTAACTGGAGTGGGAGATGATGAAATATTTTGGCTTTGTTACAAAAGAAGAGGAACTGAAGGTTAAAAAATGAGGGACATTTTTGTACAAGCTAAAAGAAGGAGATAGACTATTGTTAACAGTCCCTCTAATTTTCCAGTAATAGGAAAACATTCCTGTTTCCTATTTTTCCTATGTAAAATACCTTCCTTATAAAGACTGATACTGCTTCCACGGGCATAAGGAGTAGCTTTGTTGTGAACTTTCCTGGGAACAGACACAGGGGCAAAGATCAAATTTTAGCCATAGATCAATTTTTTAAACAGGTATTTTCTTATGCAGATATAATTTTGGAGAGACAGCTCTTACCTGTATCAGCAGATTTTCAAAAAAAAAAGAATTTTCCTGAAAAACAGAAGAAGTGAAACACAAAACCACAAAACTCTGAAAAATAGAGTGAAAAAGTAAAACATAAAAAGTATATATAATGACACAAAGAATCCATCTGGCAAGAATGGCAAGTCTAGACTTTCAGAAATCAAAGACAAGTGAAGAGTTATTAATTCTGGCAGAAAAACTTCCATGCCTGATGTGCTTCTCCACCATTCTTGAATTTGCCTATTTGCAAGTGACTAATGTAAATCCTTTTCTTTAAAATAAGAATCCATTTCTTTAAAAAATGCATGCTGGCCATTAAATTGATGATTCTTGTGGGTTCCTTCCAACTCAGGATATTCTGTGATTCTAAACTGGCAGAGCTTGAAAGGATACCATTATTTGAAAAACTGGAGAAAGGGGAGAGGAGAAGGAAAAAAATAGTATTAACTGAAGTAGAATTTTTTCCACCCTAGGTACAAAACATTAGCATTTGTATTCCAAAAAAGATGATTTTTACTTTGATGAAGGTTCATATCTGATTCATTAATTTACACAGAAGAATAAATTTGACTTTTTCTCATTGCTTTTGTCTGTAGAAAATTAGGAAATTTCACACTCTCAATTAGTAAGTACAATCCCAATAAAATTAAACTTTGCAGAAATAAAATTTATCCTGCTATGTTTATAAGCAGTATAATATTATTGAGAGGACAGGGTCCTACTGCCACTGCCTTGTGACAGCCAAAGGCCTTGGCTATGGCAGGGGAGGTGGCAGCTCTGTGATGCCTTCAGTGCCCACTGGTTCTGCCATGGGTAGAAAATATGGGCAGATTCATCTTCTGACACTGGATTAGGTGAGTACAATTACAACTGGTGGCACACAAAATCATACTAAAATAAAAACCTCAGCATTTTAATTTGTGCATGAAGAACATCCTGTTATTAATTGAAAAAAATGAACTGGAAAGTTGGGCAAATGGCAAGGTACAGAGAGGTGTCTGGAAGCAGTGTAGCACACTAAGGAGATATGCTCAAATTATTCATCCTGACCTCTGAAAAAAAAAAAGAATCAATTTTATGTTATCCATATGAACTTGTCTGTCTTCATGATACCCATTAAATAAATTTCTTAATCTGGCAAACACATCTTCAGTAATATTTTAAAGTTTTATCTTTCGGAAAACATTCCTGGAGAGTTTTCAATTATTTTATATTTTATATAGTTATTTATATTTTACATTTGATTATTGAAGACTTCAGATTTACCTTTGAAGATCCTGATTCATAGATGAGAAATAAACACAGCACTGATGGGGAAGTTCTGGTGACTCTGCACAATTACCTGCTGGGCTTTCATTGATATGGTGATAACACCTGAATGTGTGCATTCAAACTGTCCAATTCAGCATTATAGTAACCTCAAATAGCCTCTCATCCTATTATATCTCTAATTTTGTTACCACCTATTCAGTTTTGCTATCTATCCACAAAGGAAATAAAAAGTTTAATCAGTTAATATCCTGCAAATTTTCTTTAATAACACTACTTCTACAAAACTGTGCTCAACAAAATGAGCTGAAATTGTTTAATTTTCAGTTAAAAAGTACTCATCTATTCATGAGGGCTCAAAGAATAACAAAAAAGCAATGAGTTAGATACTTCTCCAGTATCTGTGTTCTCATGATACAAGTATTGGAAGAAAATTACTAAGTTTTCACAAATTTATTACTAAAATTACTAATGTTTCACAAATTATCAGAATAATTTTTACAGTCTCTTTGCTTAAGACAAAAATATGCAAGAATCTATTTGGATAAATTTGCAATGCTATGCAACACTGCAAATAATAATAATACTGTCAAACTGTACATTTTCTAACTGTGATCTGGCAACTGAAAACCAGATATAGAAGGACAATGCCATTTGTCCTTGCAGTGGTTGCAAAGAGCTGCAGTTTGAAAGGTGATCTTCCGTGTTGCATGCTGTCCTTTTCTTCCATACTGAGTTCAAATGCAGCCATTCTGCATGGCTGTAATGGATCAAACTGTTGTGCCAGTGTGTGATCCCAGAGGATGTCCTTTGAACTCAGCACCAGTGTAGTGAACAAGAATCTCAGATGTAGATACAGAAATTCTTTTTCTCCCCATCATACCTTCCAAACACCCAAAAGTATTTACATGGCAAATTAGCCAATGCAGTGGGTGCATTTCCTTTACAAGAATTATCAATTTTCTTCAATGCAGGCTCCAGCATAGCACTTTTTACCATCTTCAAAAGAGAGATTCTCCTTGAAGAATGAGGGATTTCTTTCACAGGTGTGATTTAGCCCATCATGAAATATGTATCCCTTAGGTTTCCTGTCCCAATTTTTTAAGCAAACTCCTACTTTAGTCAGCATTAACCACTCATTTTTATATTTCAATAAACCCTGAATGGATAACAGCTGGTGATCTTTGATTTATTTTAAAACATCTCCTTGACTGCTTTCTGAAAGTGAGAGTACTTGCTGCTTTTACAAGTTGGGTTGGCAGCTATTTCTTCACTCAGAGGTTATTGAGGAATGGATGTTTCTGTGTCTGGGCTCTCCAGAGCAAGTGGAATGGAGCTTAGATGGGACTGTGTGCTGGCTGTGCTGAACAGACTGGGTCACAACCAGGAGGTGACTGGCAATATTTGAAACTACTAATCTCTTTTTTTTCCTTCATGACTGTGTCTGAAACAAGGCCAATAATGCCAAGTGTGTGGGTTTGGACTCCATATGGGCTGTTCACTTGAGTGTTGGACTTGATGATCCTTGAGGGTCCCTTCCAGCTCAGGATATTCTGTGACTCTTCCGAGAATAGCAACTGCTGACACCATGATATTTACTGCTGGTTCCTCTCTATACCACAGATCATCATTCAGTGTGCAAAGCTGTTATTCAAACCCCTGCCCTTCTGCCATGTATATACAATGTAGATATTAATGCTTTTGTATTTCACAGTTTTTTCATAAGCCCATCGTGTTACACATAATACTTCAGAATGGAGGAATACTCTGCTCTAACTGTGCATTTAGAAGCTAAATCATACTGCAAACTTCACTCTGTGTTAATTATTTGTGAAAAATATTTTCACTGGCAACAATAAGTAATTGCAATGCTACCTGTTGTTATTAAGAAGGTTGAATGTACATTTATCACACACATCAAAAAACAGCCAGCAGATATTCTAACTCATAATTCTGAAATATATTGCAACAGACTTTTTATTTATAATATGTAAAAACTATACGTATTTGAATACTAGACACATTGATAAGTAGCACTTTTTCTCCTTTTAAATAAATCTGGCAGTACATGCTTAAATTGAATTTCTCCAGTTCTTACTTGGATAAATTGCAATACTTGCAAAATAATCTCAGCAAGTTTCAGCAAAAATATAAAAGGTATGAGATAAAAAAGAAAATGCAACTCACCTGGTTTTCATGTCATCAATGCTACAACTCAATAGTGGAATATTAAGAAGCATTTTTAAATGTATTTAAAAACACCCAAATACTCAAGATCGTTTTTTGCAAGTTGTTAACTGACGTGACCCACACTCTCAATGATTTACAAGGTCCCATCATTTTGCAAATTAGATTAAAATATACTACTACTACTACTACTACTACTACTACTACTATTAGTAACAGCAACAATAATAATACACAACGTTATGTGATGATGCCACAGCCCAGATTCTTTAAGTCTGCTTTGTGCATTAATATGATATTGAGGTCCTATGTCACATGATATACTAAGGAGAGATTCTTACACATTGTGTTAAAGAGATATTTGGAGGCAAAGCACAGCTCATATTACTGAGGTCATCAGAATTTGCCTCCTTGTTAAGGTTTGGAAAAATGAAAAAGATTTTATCAATTGCCAGTGTAATGCTTTTCCACAGACAGCCTTTGGAAAGCATTGCAAAATACAGTCACAGAATGTGAGTAACAGGAAACACAGAACATTTTTAGGAAAAGAGAAAAAATAAATAAGAGCTTTTTAGAATGCTTAGAGACATTATAGTTTTATAGAGTGGCAGGTTTTTTCACTAAAAAAAAGAAAGAAAATCCAAGCAAGACTAGCTAAGTTTTCACTGCTTTATAAATAATATTTCTTTGCATTTTATTTATCCAGAATTATATTATTTTTATGTCCCAATGCCAAGAAATCTGGTTAGCAAAGTACCAGATTCTTTTATTTGATTTTATTTGATTTCATTCGATTTCATTAGGGACCATCAGCCTTGCTGCTTAAGTGCCCGACTACTGTTTGCAGTTAAACATTCATTAGGGAATCCCCAGTGGGTTCATTCATTTCACCAAGGTCCAATTACAGTGCCACAAATGCAGTTTTTGCAGCAATTAGCTGATTTTTCCTGTTTATGTTCTGTGTCTTTAGGAAGACGACTATTTTGTGGAGGTCAGATTTTTAATTAGGTGCAATTTAGGGCCCATAAGAAAACTGATAATTTACTAAATAGCTGTGGTGGACTTAACTGCTCAGAGAGGAGGTAAATAACACAACAGGGACATCAGGAATAAGCTCCCCTGGTGTGCAGAGCTTGGAGCCCCATGGTGTAAGGAATAGATTTCGTGTTAAACAGCTGTCAGGTCCCTCACCTCAGGAGCCACCACGTTATCAGCACTGGGTACAGGGAAACCAGTCTGGAAAAGCACCTGCAGAGAGCTGCTGGCTTCAGGTGGCTGCAAAGAGACCTCAGGGTGAAAGAAAATAACAAAAATTCAGGTTCTGCTCCCTGAATACTTGGCAGTGCCTTTATCGACTGCTGCATTCCGTGAAACAAATGATATTCAAAGGTGGGTGAATCTCACAGTGATCATGAATACTTCTTACCAAAGTGGATTACTACATGATAGCTTGGATTTCTGCAAAGGTCTGTGCTTTCTGCCCTTTAACAAGGCACTTTATTTTTACAAACATGTGCACAAGTTGCCTTACACTTGGGAAACTGAGAACTGTGAGAGTTGATGAAGAGCACACATTTAAAGTGAGATCTTCATAGGATCATAAATGTATTCTGAAAAATTCTAAGCAGACTTGCCACCTCCAAATTTCAACCCTGATAGTTGAATACCAGCCATCATATCACAATGAAATTTCTGAAGAAACTCATGTTTGGCTGAAATGTGTTTCTCCCACAGGAAATAGGTAAGGAAGGACCAGAAAGTCACTGCATTTTTTCTTTAACCTTTGACCCAGCACTCAACTGCAAAGTTGTAGCCAGGCATGAAAAAAAGCAATACTGTCAAGAAGTGTATTTTACAAACTTTGAAATCTCTTTGCTAGTCACCATTCCTGCCAGGATATATGAAAACATTAAAAGGAGTAGGGCAGAAACTCCTGTATCTTCTAGTGAGAATGAAAATCTACAATTAAGCAGTAAATGTGCAAAGAAAATGCATGATGGCTTTGCATCTGAGTGTAAAAGTGCAAAAATGTAACAATTTTGGAAAACCTGATATTTTGAGAAAAGCACAATCTACATCATGGCTCTTGTTCTTCTCATGCAAACTCCCCATTCTGGCAGGCAATCCATAATCATGGATAAAATTTTCAGGTTAATTTAACTAGAAAAAATAAACAACTCTGGAGAAAGCATAAGTTTAGAGAAAACTTTAGATCATGAAAATCTGTTATTAGGCAGTGATCCCTTTCTTATTATTTAGACAAAAAATGCATAACTTTTTTTTTTTTTTTAATTAATCAGTTTTCCTTGTACATAGACGTAACATTGAAAGATGCTGGCTAAAAAAAACCCCAATAAATTAAGTAGCTAGATTTTGAGAAGCTGAAACCAAACTCTCAGATCAGTGGCAAACCAAAGAGCATCTCTATAAGGTGGTCTGAAAGGAATCTATGCTGTGGGATAATGACTCTATGGCTTAAGCTACCTAATACAGAATAAGTGCTGTTCAAACTTGCATTGTACTTTCAATGAGGGGTCTTAAACCCATGAAGTAACAGAAAACCAGGATTGTGTGAAATCTTTGCATCCAGTCAAACATACAGAATTGAGGAAGGCCTGTCTTTTCTAATATTTTTAAAATATTTTCTACATTTCAGAGAAAGATTTGAGGGTTCTGAATCAAATGAACAATTTTTAAAACATGTTATTAAAAGAATATGGTACAATAAGCAAAACACTTTGCAACATTAACTCCTAATTACTTTGGAAAACAATTTCATTTGGAGTCCAGCTTGACTTGCAAAGGACTCATGGTGGCAATTAATAACAATCAGTCACTGAAGTAACTTTGTATAAATAATGTGCTGAACTATGTCCCAAAAGGGCTAAAACAAACACATGGACTTCAGCGTGAACTCAGCCAAATTAAAAAAAGAAAAAAAAAATATTGCAAGTGACTTAATTTCACACTTTTTATGCTTAGCTGTTCCCTCAGTGTATTACACACCATGTCTCAAAGGCTGGGTTTTCTGTCATTAACATAATCAGAAATGCAATTTTCATAATTCAAGTCATATAAACAATGAGCTGCGGGCAGCCAGGGGACAGGTGTCATCCACAGCACATGGTTCTACTGGAAAGACAGGTACAATTAAGTGACAAAGAAGCATTACTGTTACAGTGAGAATAACTTCCAAATACATGAGATAGAGACACATTTTCACAGCTCAGAGAGGCATCCCAGTCAAACATTCTGCTATTTGCCTGTTCACATCCCTCTGCATAGGGCAGCAGGATACAGGGACAGAAATAAGCTCTTAGACCATAGGATCATAGGTCAGTTCAGGTCAGTTCAGGTCAGAGGAGACCAGATCCAGCCTCCTGCTCAAAGCTGGGTCAACTTAACTCATTCTCTTGTGACAGCATAGACATAAACTAGTATAGCTAAAACAACAAATACATATAAAATAACATATATATGTATACTAATTATAGGAATTAAATTGTTTTACGAGTTAATCCTGGCTTCTTAAGAAAATTAATGATAGTCACATTCTATAGGTACTGTCAGGTGTTGGCCCATTTCATCCCTGTTAGCAAAAGTTTGTGAAGGTGTGTGTAGAGGTGTAAAGGCTTAAGGAGACAGAGAGAAACAGTGGTGTTATGAAAAGCCCAACTGTAGGAAAAGCTTCAAACAAAAATTTTACCTTAGTAGAGCCAGCATTAATCAAATATCAAACTTGGAAACACTGAAAAGCAGGCCCCATATTGCTTCCTTGTAGATACCCCATCTCTTCCTTAGATGCAGATGGAAAACAGAATGGCAGGCTCTGAAGGGGCAAGCTCTCAACACTTACAAGTAGAATCCCAAAGTAATGGAAAGCCCATAATAAAGGGAATTTTTTGCCATCTGCAGGATAGGCAGACAATTTGAGGTGGTCTCAATGGGGCCATCTATTTGAGGACATCTCAGGCCTTCAGATTTTCTTTCTTTCTGTATAACAACTTACAAGGAAATCCAGCACTTCTGGGCCTTCTTAGAGGTTGAAGAAAGCTGCTTATCCTAAAGTTTATTTCATCATCCTGATGTCCCTGTGAAAACTAAAAAACATTCCCAAAGAACTCCGCTGTAGAAGGACCAAGTCCTGGAAAGCAGAATTAAAATAATTTCATGGGCAAGTGATTAGCCATTTTTTGCAAGTATTTCTTTCATGTTTCTATGCTGTTTGAAAGAGTCCAACACAACAGTCAGGTCACAATCTGCACTGCTGTGTTCACCTGCTCAGTCTTTCTCCTCAGACAGAATTTTGAAATCCAACAAGTCTGCATACAGACCTATAAAAAATTCTTAATTGTTTAGTTAAGCTTAAAATTATGTTTGGCAGATTGTAAGGCCAGAAAGCTGGTTAAGGTCACCTGATACTGAAAAACTAACTAAAAACATGCAACTGCTTTATTACTTTAACTGTACATACCAAAACTGACTGCTAAGCATTCACATACCACAGATGTACAAGGTGGGCATCTTTCTTAACAATGTGTCAGCAACCTTTTAGAGAAATACAAGAGGAGAGCAAAGAGAGAATCATTCTTGGCACATTCTTAGCCTTTGAAGGCTGTCCTGGCTTCAAACATCTGAGGCAAGAACAATCTTAATAATGAATGCTATAATAGCACAACATAACCTGTTACACTGTGATACAATGCAGGTCCAGCATTACTTGATTAAATGTGTGTGTGAAGTGCAGCAATGATGCTTTTGAACAAAACATTCTTGTGTAGGAACTCATTGCTAGTTGTGTTTTGTTAGGCATCAAGAAATTCACTAAAAAATTACCTTTCCTAATTATAGGATACCTGCAGTGTCAGAAAATTTATCGGTTTTACTTAGAGTATTTTGTCACTGTGTTTTGCACAGAGAAAGAAAAACACAAACAAAAAAATTTCTTTTCTCTTTCCCTCCTATTGTCATTGCAAAAATGGTAGCTGCTATATTCTGATTCTGATCTGCACATTAGAAAAAGAAGGCTGGTCAAATATGGCCAAGGAGCCAATTTTCAAATATGATTAATTTGTCTGATTTAATATTCTAAAATTTTCACATGACCTAAGCCCTTATGCTGAGTGAGCAATCAGTAATTTTTTAATAAGCCTGTTTTCAATAAAGGAGGAATTAAGGGGAGGGAGCAGAAGGGAATAGAGAAAATAAGCAGTTCAGCTGATCAGCCAAATTTTGAAACAAATAAAAGAAGTACAGTCCAAGGTGTAATAACCTTTAGATACAAGCAAGCCAGAGCAGTATTTTGCACATGAACTATAAAACCACATACTGAAAACTAACGTCAGTGCCAAGTTACATGCCATGGAATCATTCCATATTTAATGAAATCACATGGAGTGTAAGTCAGGACAGAAATCTGACCTTGTTTTTAATTTGAAACTGACAAAAATTTAGCTGTAAAAAAAAGCATATTTGCTTCTTAACAGAATGATGTACCGTACATTTATTCAAATACCATAATTATTACAATCATCACCTGGGTTCTGTTTCATCTCAGATTTTTTTTTTCTGGAATTATTTCATCTGTTGTTTCCCCATCTAAATATGACAATTTTCATTTTCAGCAACATTAAGTGATTCAGCATTCATATTCAACATTCATTCCTTGTCTAGAGAGTGTTCATAGAAAAGACAAGCTACAAAGTTATTGCACAGCATCTAGATACCAGCAAGTCTCAAGAGCCTAATTGTGATCCCAAGAGCAACAGAGTTGATAGAGGGATTCAGATATTCAGGTGACTTCAGAATAAAACCTTTATCTCAACATTGGCTTTAAAATTCATCTTTAAGGAAATGGGAAGAGGAATCCCATTATCCAACAGTTGCCAGTCACACAGATTGGAGGTGTGCAAGGGTAGGCACTGTGACACATGAAAGCAATTCACCACATCTTTCCTGCATTTTTTTCCCCCAGGTAATTCCAGCACCAGAAGATGAAAAGAAAAGCATATGTGTAATTTATCATATTGTCTAGGAATGCTTGTTCACCATTGGTCTAGCAGACACACTCCCAAAGCTCTCCATGCTTTCCCATTGTTTTCCATGATAACACGTGTGGGAGTCCAGGGTTTTCCCTGGCTCCTTTGGGGGTGCAAAAACCCCCCTGGCAGACCCCTCAGAGACCCCTGAGTGCTGCCCAGGAGCTGCAGGGGCTGGATTTGGCTCCTTGGGAGAATCTGCCCACATTGAGAGAAGAGACACAAAAATAATGATGAGTAGAGTGTAAATTAGAATGTTAGAACGTAGATAAATAGGTTTTCTTGAATGTTTATGATAAGGGACACGTGGCCAAGATGGAGAATTTGGGGGGTGGACACCTTTTCCTCCTTCTTCTCCATGTCATCCATGTTGGGTGACACGTTGGCCTCTTGGATTGGTTGGGGTCAGGGCTGGACCATTTAATAAAATTGTATTGTATTGGTAAAATTTTGTAAACATGTAATACGTAGTACTAACTATATAAGATAAGCCCTGCCTTGACCAGGCAGATTCCACCATGGATGCCAGGCTGAGCAGACCGCTGCTGGCCAGGCAAAGTGTCCCAGAGATAAGAAACAATAAACTGTCCTTGGAAAAAGAGAAAACCGTCTCCGGCAGTCTCTCTTCGGCGGCTTTGGGGAAAACCAGGTTTTGAACCACCTTCGTGTCCCTCTGGGGTGATCTCGGGGCAGAAGAGGAGCCCCAGACTGGGACAACACGTAGCATGCTGATTTGCTGTTGTGATGGTGAGGCACCTCTTTACATGACAGATTCCATGAGTAAAGCCAGCTGTGCCAATATGGGCAAAGTCTTCCTCAAAACATCATGACTGGCAGCACCAATGCCTCTGCCAGGCCCTTGTCTCTTTTGATCATCTCTCTTTCCTCTTTTAACAACTCTCCCTGTTTCATTGCCAGTCCAGGACCTCTTCCCATTGACAAAATTGAAGCTGATAGTGGAGTCACCAGCTGGGAAGTCAGGTGGGAGCCCTACCTGCCAGTTCCTCACTTCCAGCCTAAAGACCAGGATACTAGAGACAGCAATGCAATATTACTAGCTAGAAAATGGGTCACTCAGGAGCACATTCCCAGAGCCTGTAACACAATAGAATAAACCCAGCTAGTGAGAACCATGGCACTTGACATCAGCTCTGTCACTGAACATAACAGGAGGAACTCTGCTTCCTTGCCTTTTAAGCAGAGAAGTGCTTCTCCCACTCTAGGCAGACAGGGTAGGAACAGCCACACAAACACACTGTATTTGCAACTAGATCATATCTTTGTTTCCTATAGCAAAAATAATGTCCCCACTACAGAACCATCTTTCCTCTCCCACTTCTCCATCTGGTGGTCCAGCCTGAATCCTCATATTTTTTTCTGGGAAATTGGCCAATCTAAAAGCATCAACTCTGAAAAAGTTTCTAAGAAGCAGCTTGACTCACCCAGCTGCAGCTTTTTTTAGGTGCAAAAAACTGTCAAGAAAGGAGGGGGCTTAGCCACTGGGAAATAATACAGGTGTATCCATCTCCTCAGAGGCAGAGATTTTGCCACAAGACAGCCACTACAGCATCCAGTGGAGCACAATTCCCACAGCAAACCCAGATCCCACTTGCAGGCAATGCTGGTTTAAAAGCTCAGGTTTGTGACCTGCTCTCTGCCTGCATGCAGTACACACTCGATTTATTGCAGAGCAGCCTCAAAATCTGCCAACTACTGTGACAGTGACATGGTGTTTATTCAGTAAAAGCTTCTGTTTGCTCAGGAAAGCCCTCAGCTATCTCCTGCCCAGCTGGGGATCTCTGTTCCTAGAGACAATCTGAAAACACATGCAGAGTGCCACAGGGGGATCAGTGACAGGCTGATCTTTCACAGAGTTTTTTTTACCTGTCCGTAATTGTCTGTAATTGAGGATGGTTCAGTCTGTCCTTAGACCTGGCCTTTCCTCTTTTCCCCCCACTCTACCTTGTAGAAGTAGAAACTGGTAACTTGGGAGGAGTTTGCCTCCTGGAAAATGTGGCTTGTTACCAATTACTGAAAGCACATTGAGAGTTTCATTTCACAAGCCATTACACCAACCAACCCTGTAGATTTTGAACAGCCCTAGTGACAAGTCCCTCCTAGCCAGTCCATCCATGATATATTAAATAATCCTAGCAGTGCCTGCTAGAACCACATCCAAGAATCACACTGGCCACTGAATATTCACTGGGAGCCATAGAGTAACCCACAGAAGTGAGCCAGAGTCCACATCCATAGCAATTTCTGCCAAGTAAGACTGAAGTGGAGTACACATGTTGGCAACTGTGTACTTGGATAAATCTTGGATAAATGTGTTATTCTGTTGCCATGGGAAGAGTGCTTGGCAAAAGAAACAATTAAAGAGTAATGAGACAGCTTTGGGAAATGGGCAATATGAAATGTTGTCTGCTCCATTTCCTCGTTTACCTTATTGCATACATGCAATGTGAAATTAAGTCATTTTGACAGTGAAATAATGCTGAAAACACCATGAGGAGACAAGAATCTTATTATTTTAATATTGTGTTTAGTACTAGAATACTTCTGTCTATGTTCCTCAGATTGTTTTCTAAGTTACTTATGTAACTACTTCTTAAAATGGCCTTGTTTACCTATAATATCCACGTAGAAAGTGGAAACTGCTGGAAAGACAGGAAATATGGCACTAACAAGAGCAAAAATAAATAAAATTAAATCCATTGCATGAAACTGTAAGTCAAAATTTTCTTATGAGCAGAAAGACACTGATCAGTAGCTTTGGTGCTGGCTTGCATCAGTTGACAAGCACTTCATCAAATGGCTCAGACACACATGAAATCACAGAATCAGGTGCTGGGTGAGGTTGGAAGGGACCTCTGGAGGTCACACAGTCCAAGCCACCTGCTCAAGCACAGCCATCTGGAGCTGGTTTTCCAGGACCATGTCCAAATTGCTTTTGAGTACCTCCAAGCATGGAGTCTCTCTGGGCAACCTGTGCCAGGGCTTGGTCACTCTCACAGCAAAAAAAAGTGACTGATGGGATGAGCTGGAGGGGCAGGCTCAGGGGATGAGTGTACCATGAAATACTGACACGTGGATGAGTGTGCTTGCATTTCATGTGTGTGTGCAGCCCAGCTACTGCAGCTCCTGGCTGGAGCCCAGGGACACCATCTGGGGTGGGGTACACTGAGTGCTTGCAGGTACTTTCTTCTGAAATGTTTGTTTTTCTTTCTCACTGGTTTCAAACATGCTGGGCATATCAGTGAAACAAGAGGTAAACATGGTGCTGTCTCAGATTACATCTGCTCCCCAGGCAATCTCCAAAGCAAACATTGGTCTCCCAATGAAAAATACAGCTATTACCCATTATTGGACACATCCAGTCACTGCCTGACCACCGAGTTGCACAGTTAATGAATCTGACCATTTCTAATAAAAATAAACCAGACAAAGGAAGTGGCCAGCTTAAGCTGAATTTAAGGAGAAGAAGAAAAGAGATTTAATAAAAAAAATACCCAGGGTTGATGTTTCCTTTTTATTTAAAATATAGCTTTCTCAGGAATGACACAATCACAGAGACACCATTAGCAGAGCCACACATTGGTGCCAGATTTTAAGGTCTTTACCCATATGACTTAATTTTGGAAACAGTAAAAACCAAAAAGGAAATTCCTCTGGTCCTGTTATTTCACAGTTCAAGTTTCATATAAAAGTATTTCTAAACAGAGCGTAAAAGTATATCAGTCAAAATTAACCAAACCACTTATAAAACTAGTAGAAAGAGTATTTAAAGATTGTATCTGTATTCCCTGGTCCCCTTCCTATATATTAAAGTTATTTAGGAATCAAGTCAGTTTGTGTAAAGCAGATCAAGAAAAGCTCCAGCAGAAACAGTCTACAAACTACAGTTTTTAAAGAGAAATTTTATAGGATACATTTGAGATTTTTTCTTTCCAGAGACTCAATCTGTTCACATGCAGAAGATTCCTTCCAAGTTGCAGTATTTTTTATTAATCCAGGATCAACATTTCTACTGAATATAAATTTACGTATTTTAAACTCCAAATAATTTCATTAAGACACACTTCAAATCTGCACACATTATTTCAAAGTGAAAGTTTCAATTTCTCGCTAGAATTTTCTAAAACTGTCAAGGAGACTGACAGTTCTTTTCCTGTAAATGTTGGTTATGAAAACATTAATTTTTTTTGTAACAAAAAACTTCCAACTAGAAAAGAAAAAATTACCTGAAAGAGATTTCCCTGTCTTGCAATTGGCATTGAGAAACTGCAGCTGCATTATGCGTGCATTGTTTTGGGGTTTTTTTTCTGTAAAGAAAAATCACACACACTTCAAGTATTTTTGATTGTCTTAAAGAAAAACAGGTTGGGACCAGGAGAAAAGAAAACCATAGACTGTAATTTCACTTTTCATTCCAAAGATTGGGATTTGTGTTCTTCAGCAATGACCTAATGTCCCACAAATAAATTTACCAAATTCAGACAAAACCATGAACTGATTTTTATGTTGCAGAAACTGGCATGTTCTGTGCTAACTGAAGATCCCAGGCTTCATATTGTGACAACCCACTGAGAGTTTTTGAAATCAGTAGTGGCTTTTTCTCCAGTTTCTGGAAGGATTTCAGGATTATGAAACATCAAACTTTAATTCTTTAATAGAAATGAAGAATTTCAGCTGACGCAAAATCTCTTACACAGAAGGCAGTGGCTCTTGGTTGTGTTATCAGCTATCAGTGTGACAATTCTTTCTTCTCAGCTGACCTAAATGCTCTCTTGACAAGCAGACAACCCCAAACCCACAACTGGAATGCAGGCAATTAAAAGTGGCTTTCATTGCTTGAAAAGAGTTGCCCTCACATCTTCAAAAATGTTCCATGCCAGCTAATAACAGTACTGGTAAAACAGAAAAGGGATGTGATTTGGAGGTGTCTGACCTTTAGGAATGACTTTTCTTCCATCACTGATTGGTCTGATCAGCCTTTAGGAATTAAATCAAGCCAGAGTTACTGGTATGGCCTTGAGCCTCCATTAATTTCTGAATGTGTGAATGAACAAACACTCCCCTTACACAAGCACACTGCACACCCTGCTGAGTCATTTGATTCTCTGCCCTACAAAATGACCCAATTGTGCTTCCCAAAGTTTCTCACAGACAGAGATAGCAGGGTCAGTGTGTGGGAAATGCATTTATTTCTTAGTCTAGCTCCAAAACATCATTTATGTTATCATATTTGTCTAAAGCTAATGTGTCCTTCCTCTTCTCCTTCTCTTTGTATACCCTCTGTGAATTCCATTTCACATTTTCATAACCACTAACTGTAAAAATAGGAAGCAGACAGAAACTGTCATGGTTTCCTAGGTTTCAGTGGAATCTCCATGAGGAGGGTGAGCCTAAGACTGGGTTTATAGAGTCAGCAGCAGTGAAGTATATTGTAGTTTCATATCATTCCAATCTAACTCCTCTACATCTTGTTATCTACTTCAGTAAATTAGCGTATAAAACACATAAATGATTGGCAAAAATTAACTGTACATTTCTACTTTAACTGAACAATTTGCATGGCATTATGGGGGTGGGGGGGTGGGAAAGATTAGTTTTCCAAGATCTAAACAAGCATTATTTTGCAATCTTTGGCCTGTAACTGAAAGATAATAGTTTTAATTTGCATTCAAATAAAGTAAATCTCTCAGTGGAAAAGACTTTTTATAGTTCCCATAAACCAGAAACAGATTAAAGTGCAGACAGTGTAAGGAGGACAGAAGGATAAATCAACCAGATAAACGAGATCATAAAAAAAAAAAAAAAAAAAAAAAAAAAGAAAAAAAAAGAAGAAAAATAATCCTTTCTAAATATTCACTTAGCTTCCCAAAGCCTGTAGGCTGGACAAAAGTGTCTGTGATTTCCCCAGATTTTTGTCATTAAAGTTTTGGCTTTAGCTCAAAAGCAAAGAACCTTTACTTAGGGATACCAAGCCTGGAAATATTCTGACTTTCTCTTGTTAATTCCAAATCCTTTTATTTGGAGACCCTGCCATTCTACAGGAAGGACAGATGAGCTCCTTAGACCAAGTATTTTTGCAACTATGCCAGTATGGTGGCAAGGTGAAACACGGTTTTCTGGATCTGAAAGTGTAATGTGCCCACAGTTTCCTCTGAAGTCAGTCATGATGATCAGTGTACTCAGATTCTGAAGAGACCTACCAGATTTTCCCCTGGGGGACTCACTGAAACAAGGTAGGTGTTGCTCTCAAAATTATTTTTGCTATTTATTTGGTTATAGGTGAATGTAATGCATGTAAGCAGCTCTGAGAAGAGATATCAAGAACAGGACACCCATCTACAGCCTGGCAAACAAAGCATGCAAGATAGATGAGCATGTGTCTCATAACATATTATCCATGAGCCAGACCTCTGGTTTTTGTCCAGTTGCAGTGTGCCACTCCTCCACCTGAATGGTCAAGCTCTTTTTCCCTCACAGCCTGGGATTTAAGGTATCCACATGGGAGATGTGCATTCAGGCCTCCTTTGGGAATAGTAGATTAAAGAGCCTGTGCACCTGGATGAGTACATTGATCACTGGGCTAATTTACAAAAGGTTTGTTTCACCTGCTGGCAATGCTTTATGAAAGTTAACCCAGCTCAGCCCTTTAAAAGAGACCCTTTGGGCCCTTCCTTCAGGAAAGAATGCCAGTCCATGGGTCCTGTGGAGACAATACAGACAGTTCAGCTCTGAGAAGAGATAGGAGTTAAAGCCACTTCTTCATTGAGAATTTTGCCCTGGTTAGCTGCAGCTCTCCCACCTTTTGCAATTATTTTGCCCTTTGTGAGCCCTTCTTTTAGCAGGGACTGCACAGAGAAAACAGTTAACCTGAGACTTTGGATTCCACTTGGAGTTGATGCTGCCCAAAAGCTTAACAATGGGCCTAGAACTAAATGGTTTTAGCATTGGGTTAAGTGCAAATAATCCATGGCTTTCAGCTTACAAAATAAGGGAAGCAAAAATATAAAAGTGACAACTGATTTGAGAATTCTACTAAGCATCAAATTATGCTATGGTGCCACAAGTCTTGAAAACAGGGACCATTTCTATGAAGTTCCCCTCTACTTGTGAGCATAAATGCATATACCTAATTAGGAAAATCTTTACAATAATGCAGTTATTGATTAAGCTTCATGTCTGTACATCCATAGGGATACCTTTTGTTGTGAGGATTCTGAATTTCACTACACTCTGGGAAATATGGGATTGTTTTGCCCTGACGGATCCAGGAACTTGTCAGGAATGTCACTTGTGTGGCTGAGTCTTCCACCATCACAAATATGCTTCAGTACAATTGTTTTGAGTGAAATTATGTAAGGATATGGCTCCATGTATTTCATCTGGCTTCCTATTTTAGCTGGAAAATCTTGGGTTTTAATACACCCAAAGAAAGAGAAGCCTAATCAAAAACTTTTGAGAGATTCAAAACGTTATTCTCCCTAAAGGCACATTCTCCCATCTCTCCATGTAATCCAGGACTGAATTTGGCCTCAAACAGCAGTGTCATCACCTGTGACAACAAAGACTGAGGAAAGGTTGTGCCCTCCGTACCACATATTTTTAACACAATGAACAAAAAAGTAACAGTTGGGGTTTTTGTAACAGAAGATCAAGTTTTAGACTGTTAAAAATCCTTCTGAATCAAACATTAGAAAGCATCATGCATAGTTCCTAAAAACCAATCTTGCAAGATACTGTGTGTCTTTTGATTGAAAAGGAAAGGCAGGATGTTTTTGTGGTATTTTGTTCAATTTTAAGCCAATAAGAGGAAGTAGATTCATGAAGACATAGAAGTTGAAAATAGCATTCAGTCCTCTCACTACCTGACTGATCTTTGTTTTAGGAAAGAGGATTTAGGAACAGCTTTAAAATATGTAACATTATGTCTTTTATTATGAAAATTATGTTATGAAAAGTTATGAAAATGCTGTGTTTCTTTCTATGGATCTTTCTCTCTGCCTCTATATGTGTGTTATATATATATATATATATATGTATTTAAGGTTGCTTTGAGAAACTATTGCTTTAAATGAATGAGAACAAAAATCAAACTCCATTTCTAGAAGTGTTCCTATTTGAGGACTGTATATACAACTAGCAAGACAAACTTGTTTTGTGTCATGGCTTTAGAACTAACAGCTTCACTGGCTTTAAACAGAAAATGGACATTTTGAAAATGGCAAGGAAATGACAATCAAAGTGACTGAACTTTCATAGCAGCTAATCCATTTTCATATGCTTGGTACTAAAGTTAATGCTATTATTTGTATCCTTAAAGTTAAATGCTCCAATGATCCAAGACTATTATCTTGGTTTTCTATCAGAAACTATGTCTAAGTTCCTTACAGTAAAAAAAAAAAAGGCCTTTTGTTTCTACAAATAAAATACAAGAAATTATGCAAAAAATAAGGGCAAGATTAATACTTTAAAGCAAAGAATAGATGGTGGTGCAAGAGGAGAAAAAGTGCAGCAGACTTGGAAAAAGGGAACCAGTAGGGTTCTTTGAATGACCCAGAGAATCATTCCTCTTTTTAAGGCGGCAATAACATTCTAAACATCCCACCCAGTCATGATGACATGCACACACAAAGAAAATAAATAAAACAAAATAAAACAGCCTCTTATTTAGCTCTGTTTAAAGCTATTCTGAAATTCAGAACAAGGTCAACATCAGGTTTCCCTCTTGGCAGATAAGGCATTTCTCTGCAGCATAGGGCAAAACAGTGGATGGTAGGATGCAGCTCACTGCAATAGCAGGCATAAATGCATCTTGTTTGGAGGGAAAAAATGCCTTTCTTTATATAAGTTGAAAACCCAATCCTGTGTGCCTGCTGCACTTTATTAAAAAAGTAAGAATAAGATACAATCAAAAAATCCAATTTACTTAAAAAAAAAAAAAATAAAAGGAGCAATGCAAAACTGACTATTCCTTATGTTTCTAGACACAGGACTATAAAATTTTAAGACCCATCAGTCATTGCACCTGAGTGCCCTTTGCAGTATGTATGCACAAGTGCAGAGGGCTGAATTCAGCACTAACATAGGTGGGGACACCTGCAATGGAACTGTTTATCCAATGCCAGTGGCTAACTGAGCCCACAATGTTCAAAAGGAGAGGTTTCATAAAACATAGTAGAATCTGCTGATATGGGTCCCTTGGAAATTATTTAATGGCTGGAAATCTTTGAGGGAACAGAACAGATGAAGTTCCTCAGTGGCTTTTTACAGTAGTCACTGCACTAATGAACATCTGGAGTTCTTGCTGCTCTCTTAGTTTTATTCAGTCTAATCCAAACTGCATTAGACCTTTATGTGTTCATGATAAACTGGCAGCAAAGAATGCCTTAAATAGAAAGAGACAATAAAGACAATTTTTCCATTAACAATATATTTCCCTTTGGAGTCAGAGTTACATTATTGGTTTGCTCCAGAAGCACAACATAAACTGCCTCCTATTTGTGAAACATTATTATTATATCTTCTAGCTGGAGATGTTTCTTGAACAAAAGCCTCAAGTCAATTCCTTCTCACAAGTCAAACTAAGATACCACATACAAGCACAGGTCTATCATAAGCTACACTGGAAAAATTAATTCACCCAAATTACTTCATTTGAAGTGTGTGGTTCTCGCTGATTTGCCAATCAGCTGCTCCTAAAAGTAGCACTGCAGTAGTTCAGCATTTCTGCAAGGGCTGAGGTGGAGCCAGCAGTCGTTGGCTCTGTACACTGCTCTGTGCTGGGAGAGAGTGGTGCTCATAGTCCACACTCCAAACTGCTCACAGTGTCTGTAACACATAGCTCCTTTTGTCTGAAACACACGGCTTTTTCACTGGTAAAGCCTCATGGAAGTCTAACAGGAGAAGGTTCCTTGTTCTGTCAGAGCTCCAAGTTTGAACATTTTCATTCCATTTATTTATTAATTCCATCTTGCAAACATGGCCTGATTCCTGGGCAATTCCTCCAAAATACCATAGGAACATATAGAAAAAAAATTCCAAAAATGTGCTCCACTTCTCTGCTGCCAGCCTCCAAAGTCCATCAGAGTGCAGAGTCCTTCTCCTCCCTTTCTTTGTTAGCAACTCACCTACAACAATCTGGTAACACTCGCTCCTCTTTGAATCATTGTTTATGCTCTTCCCTTACAGCAATTATTCTGTAAATAAAAATCCATTCCAATGCTCACTAATAAGGAAATAAAAAGGTTGTAAACCTAGTGATATTATGCTGAAGATTATATTTTCAAGAATGTTACTGACAACTTCTATGTGCTACATTCAGCCAAGCCTGTTAAAGTTCTCTCCTCATTGTTTTTCTCTGATTTTAGTGAATTGGTATTTCTTCCAAAACTGTACTCTCAAATGACTTCCCACCTCATTCAATTGTTCAAGCATTTCCCTTTTCTTTTCAGCCTTCTCTTCATGAGTTTCTCCTCGAATTTTAAAGCCTGTCCTTTGAAGCTTATCCACCACTAGGATACCTGTTTGTAGCAGTCTGACCCACCACGTTCCTCAGACATTCCAGGTGCAGCTCCCAGACTGGTGTAAGTGCCACTGACTGTCACAGACCTGTGCTCTTTTCCCAGTCCCAAGAGCCCCCAGGCTTCAATGTTTCATTATAGATTTCTCCACCATTTTCAGTAACCAGCCTTTTTCTGAGTTCAACAAGTGGCTAAGACAAGTCTCCTTACTAACTTTCCAAACTTACTTTTCTTCTCCTTTATTTTTTTTAATTATTTGGCAGGCTAGAAATGTTATGAGTCCTCTATTCTGAAGCACATATGCAGAAAAACTTTCTCTGCATGGGGTAATGCTATGCTGGGCTCCAGCTCAGAGCCTTAGCTCTGACAGTAAGAAAGAGAGCACATTAGTAGTGTATCTCACTGCTCCTGCTTTTCTTTTTGGCAAGAACTGCTTCTCTGAGCCAGCAGGTGTTTAATGCTATTAAATTTATGGGTAGTGAAAGCTGTTGAATTTTAAAACATCTGGGTAACATAAATTATCAGAATTTTTTTTCAGTATAAGGCTGAAAAATGGTTTTGAGATCTGCAAAAAAGCATTAGCAGCATTGACAAAACTGTGTTTATTTTTAAATATTTGACCATTTGACTCTGGCTTCCCACAAGGATCCTTATACTCATAGTTACAGTGCCCATAGATTGTGAACTTGGGAACAGCAGGTAAATCTCATCAGCATTCAATTTTTGGTGTGTTCCACATGGATCATGTAATATGCCAGAAAATGTCAAAAGCCATGGGTATTTCTCACATGGTGCACAATCTCCTGGATCTCCTTCTGCAGGGTTTGATCCATATTTTTCTTCCTCACATAGGTCTGCCTGCTCTTGGCCATAACATATCATGAAAAGCATAACAGGAGGAGGGGGCAGAAAAGAGGAAGGAAGATCTTAATTTGAAAAAGCTCACTGGCTGGTGTGGTGTGAAAGAGCTAGTGAACAAAGTGAGCAGGTGATAAGAAGCATACAAAATGATTTGAAGTGCTTAATTTGCTTCACTGTCAACCCTCTTGATTTGAGTGGAAGCAGTGTGAGCTTCCAAGGCACTGAGGATCTGTGGCCCAGCAGGATTGAGGGTGGATAACAGCCCTGGATGATGACCTGCAGGATGGTTTCTGTCTTGGAGAGTCCAACCCTAGTTTAGACAGCTGAGGATTTCTGAAGCCTCACTGATTCCTCACAGACTTGTAGGCTTCCTGAGACAAGTCCCTGTTTACTCAGAGTTGGGAATCGCTGACCGTGGGATGCACTCAGGTTGTGAACAGAGAGGGGATTTGACAATTTCGGTTGGAGCAGACCCAAGTGTTGCTGGCTGAGCTGCTCCCACAAGACTGAGCACATGGTCCATGTATTGTTGGAGACAACGAATTTGCATCTATGTGGGCAAGAAAGACATGCCAAAAAAGCAGCACAAGAGATTAAACAGGAGGTTCCAATGCCCATTAGAAACATAATTCTGATAGTTTGTTTTCTTCTCTATCATACTCTTCCATCTCTTATTTCCTCTATGACCCCTATTTTCACTATTATTTTTCTCCCCTCCATCAAAGTTTCCTAGAGCTCAGAACTGATCAGCTCTATGAGGAATTTCAAGTCCATAAACTTAATAAACAGAAGAAATACTGGAATGGATTTTTAACAGTCATAATCATCAATGCATGAGAAATAGAAGCCAAGGAAATAAAATGCATCCCATAATTTTATTTTTTATTTAATAGCAGTTATTTCAAGATTTGCTTCACCAATGTGGTTTCCATAAACTAAGAAGCTAAGTCTCAAACATGGGTGTTTGGTGTCTGGTCTACATTTGAAGTAACACAGGAGCTAAGAGAAGAGGAAAGACATAAATACCCTATAGCACTACTTAATGTGCATTAGGTAAACATTTCCATTAAAAGTACATAGCACATCCACAACTAAATATTTTCTCTGATATGATTGTCTGATGGAATAGTGACCTATTTCCAAGCACTTCTGATTCAGGGGAAGGTCAGATACAAATAAAAATTTGATATCTGCCCTCCAGCTTTATAGTAAGTGTGTCTGTTTAGGAAAAAAATATATTTGAGATAATAGTACCAACTCAGAAAAATGAGTAAGCTGAAATACTGATTAGGGACATCATCTCCTGGCTAGCCTCTTACAGCTCAGATTTCTTTCCCCCACAACAGTGCAAAAAAAGATTACTATAATGAAATAATAAAAATAACAAGCCTGGAAATTTTCAGGTCACCTTAGTTTGAATGCTGGTTAACAAACCTCAGTGTTTCCCTTCCACAGTTTTGCAGATCTCAGCCAAACACTTTCCCCACATGACCATGCTTTCCTCAGTGAAGCAGCCCATTCTGCCTGCCCTGCTGCAGCTGTAGAACATCTGGGAGGGAAGATCCTTTGCCCCCAGGACTCCCCACAGCACAGTGTGGTTATGAATTAGAATGGTGCACAGGGAGTATGATTTGGCTCTCTACATTTCCTGTTGTGAAATTTTGACCTACTCTGATTAATGTTTATTTTTATATGACTACCAAGTTATTGGAAGCTCTTCTCCTCCTGCCCTCACCTTCTCTGGATACCATGTATACAGACACACACACACACATATATATACACATAGGCATTATTAGACATATTATTTCAAATCATTAAAACAAATGCTTTATACTTTAAAAAACTCCTCTTTTCTCAAAACCTGTGGAAATTCTGAAAGTTCAGTTTCATTCACTATCAAAATCCCCATTTATGAAAATCTTTACTTTTCCAATTTAAACTGACTTTTTAACCAAAAGCAAAACAAACACAGCAGTTACTGTTGGCACATGTTCTTAACTTTTTTCAGCATTTTTTTACCAGCCATTCCCTTAAGCTACATTTCAAAACCACAGTTATTTTTTTCTCCTGTACAAAGGAAAAGGTTCTTTATGTCATTTTCATGACTACACAAGGATATCTATCATCATTTTTACTAACCAACTACTTCCCTTCATTCATCCCCAGATCTATGTCTATTGTGAAATATGGTGTAATATAGAATAAATCCCTACAAAATAAAGTGGTTACCTCATCTAAAAATCAGGTTTCTTTGTTAACTAGTGATTTTCCATTACTCTAGGTGCCTGAATAATATCTTAACAGCTTAAGGCAAAGAAAGTACGTAAAGTACTACTTATTAAATATCAAACACTCCAAAAATATTCAGAGAACAAACTAGAACAATATTAGGCTGCATGCTATAAACTTACACTGTTTTAAAATTGTTTCCCCTCCACATTTCACAGATTATTCCCAATACTAAAATTTGGTGGATGTTCATCATACAAAAGGGTGCTTAGTGAGGAATGAGGTGCTAGCAGCACATTATTTAAGATGTGGGACTCTGTCAAAGTGTGTTGCTCTTCAAGTGCCCCTTCAGGACACTTGAAAAAGGTGAGAGAAATACCCACTTCAGCCCTCCAAAGGTACCAGCAGAATACAAGCAACCCAGAAGAGTGGCTGAAAACATTAATTTGTTCTCAAGGACTCTTTTGGTTCAGCAAGATTTAGCAGTTGGGCTCAAGGGTTAATCCTAAAACATCTCTTTAATCAGAGGACAGTACAGCTGGGAAACTGAGGCACAGATGCACAGGACACAAATAGAAACAATTCAACATCATCACAGAGACAATTAAAGAGTAGGGAATTTAGGAATCTAATAACCCATATTGGAATTTAGCCAAGATGCTGAAACAGATGCACAAAGCTGTTGCAAGGATGCTTTGTGTATTCTTTGTCATTTTAATATCTTATGTTATACCATATGGTCCCACATTTCAATCATTGCCATATAAGCCACAAAAGAGGTAAAAGAAACTGTTGACAAAACATTTATAGAGAATAAATTCCCTGAGGATCTTTTGGGTCTGGGATTTTACAGGCATTCCATTTTCAAAATGCTTCTAGACTTAAATAATCCTGGGGAAATATCCCTTTCTCCAGGGCACAGTTGGAAACACAAGACATTGACTGTGCCCAGTGATAGAGCAAAGTCCACAGACCAAAGAAAAAATAGGAGAGAAAGACATTCAAAATCATTTGAGAAGGCCTGTGGCAAGAAAAATTCAGAGCAGGGGACATCAGGCCAGGAAAGAGCATGGCCAGGAGAAGCAGCCAGGAGAGCTACCACACAGCTGTTTCCTCCTCTGCCCCCTCTCCCAGAGCTTTGTCCTTTAGCTGACTCTGGCTCTGTCTGCTTTAGTAGGCTTCCTGCTCTTTGTAGATTTAAACAAATTCTTTGTTATTCATTTATGTGCTTTTGGCTGTTTGCTTTGCAAAATGCCTTTTAGTATCTCCACATTAGTCTCATATTTACCTACCATTAGTTATAACCCTCTTCATAAGCTGAGATCTTCCCTTCCTGTACGTTCAGATTTTCCAGAATTTTTCCTGTACCTACACCTATTAATTTGCAGTCCCATTCTTTGAGTTGCTCTTTTTTCTTTTTTTTTTTTTTTCCCCTCCTAGGGGTAGTCATTTATTACTCATTTTATGGGATGTTTAAGTAGCCCCCATGCTGAGCTGCAACACTTTAATTTCCTCACTTTTCACCTTAACATCTATTTAACTAGCTTCCTCATTTTTAAGCCTCCAATTTAGTGCACAATTTAGCATCAGTATACTGGTTCTCAGTACAATTCATCCTCTGAGGACACTTCTATTATATTATTACTTAAGCACATCTGCACTAATGTCAGCCACTTTAGTGTGGCTGCATTGCAAGGCAGGGATACAGAACCCTGCTCATGGGGCTACAGCAGCACACACTGAACACTGAATTTGCCCTGATTTTAAAGGGGTCACTGGGAGCTCTGCCCCAAAACCAACATGTCCAGATAAGCAGTTTTGCACACAGTGGGTTGGGAGGCTCCCAGCACAGAGAACTTGGCCATGAGCAGGTGCTGTAGGGGTGGTGGTGGTGCTGAAGTTTAGCTGTTTTGCTTGAGGGCTTTTTTCAGTTTCACCATTACACATGTGTGTCCTGTTCAGTTTGCCTTTGCACAGGAATAAATATACAAGGACTCTTAAGAAAACAAAACCTGATCTCATTTTTTAAACTCCAAGGTAAGATAAGAATAAAGGGGAGGTTGGGAAAGATTTTGCAATTGCCTATCTTATGAAGAATACAGTCACTTTGAGAGACAGAGGGAAATAAAAGAACATCACACACAAATTCAGGGATATTGGTAGCTTTTACTGAGGGTTTACTAGACATACATGTAAATAAAATATCCCTTGACAGAAAACCCTGATAATATTTGGTGTCTTCCAGAGAAAATGCTGATTTCTCAAAACTTGAATTTGTGATGGTTATTTTCAAAGGCTTTTTAGTCATTTGTACCTCTGTGCTCTCTTTAGGGGCATGGCTTTTCTTTGTGGGATTTCATGCAGTGCCTGTTACAAGATGACATTAATCTTTGTTCAGATGCCTGGACCTTATTCTAATTTTGTGTTTATAGTAATCCCTTGCTTCAATTTTATGGCTGCATCTTTTACTTTTGCTTTCAAATGTGGAGGATAAGTCACCTGATCACAAAAAAATAAACAAAGAAAACAATGTTTGTTCTTCAGACCATAGGGTCACTCAGCAAAGTTGGTTGGTTTAGTTTTTGAAGCCAAGACCAGCTGAAAGTTCAGATACACATTTATCACAACAATGGAAAACACAAATTGGCTTCGTTTCCTTTTCCTCTGTATGAAGTCATTACCAAACATATTGGCTTGGAACCCTAGGGATTAGGAAGCAGTCAGATTTAGAACAGGAATAAAAATGCTAGGATTTTTCAGCAATAAAAGAGTGAACTTGAAACTACAAAAGGAAAAAAGAGAGTGAGAAAGCCAAAAGCAGTGATAGAATTGAGACTGATGACTTTGTAATCGGAATTAATACAATAAGGAAATTAACAGACTTGGGAAATGCTTTAGACTCATAGAGAACATTAAAAGTTGATTAAGTATAAAAAGGGAAAGACCGAAGCTGTAAGGACTATAAATTCACATTTTCTTCAGTAAGGAAAGGGTTAAAATACAAGTGACAATGCAGGAGAAGGAAAACAGGGAAAATTACAACTTCGATATTTTGTTAATTCCTGTACTGAGCAATTCTGAGCTCATTGTATGGAGAAAGCATATTTTCACTCCTGTTGGCATCTGAGATGCCATTAACTGTGGGTTGACTGTAGCCAAAAGTTTTGGTGCAAGTCTCAGGGGCAGAGAAGTCCTGTGGGATGGGGCAATGCAGAGCAGTGGGAATGGCAGTCTCTCCACCCTCCTTACCAGCCCCATCAGCTGCCCCAGCTCCCTGCCAGCACAGAAAGGTGATTCTTCAGCCTGTCTCTGCCATCCCTGAGTGCCCCTTGCCTCTTGGGCAACTGCATGCTGATGGGTGGTTTAGTCTCTGTAAGAGGGAAAAGGTAATATTCCAGAAGACTTGTGATGCAATACCCTTCCCTCCTCAAAATATTCAACAGGAAGCTAGAAATGTTAAGCCATTCCCTATCCAATAATCCTCTTAAAAAGACATCCTGGATCCAGTTGCTTTATGATGCTTCTGGTAATGCACACCAATAGATAGCAATAGAGTTGTGTTCCAAACCCTATCCAAAATGGTCCATAATCAATTTTTTTACCTCATAGGAGATTCAAAATTCAATAGTCTGGAAGCCTAGGCAAGAGAAAGCTATGTTTAAACATCATCCCCTGCATGCCTGCAGAGTATAATACTTTTTAAAAGCTCATTTGACATATAGAAAAACATTTCACTATCCATAAACACAGTAGCTCTGTGTATAAAAAAGTGAGTAAATTAAACTATCTGAATGAAAAAAAGAGCTGAACTGTGGGAGCAAAAATCAACTGAGTTAAAATGAGCAAAAGTTGAAGCTCTTTGTTTCAAATATAAAGAGAGAGGCAGGAAAAATATTCCTCTGAAATATTCATGTTCTGAAAACATGCTTTAAGTATATATAAAGATCCCAGTTTTTTACTTTTATCAGGTCATGCCTTAGTCCCTGGGTAGGCACATTTTGACCCAATAGCTCTCATTCTGGGATCAGGGCTTAAATGACCTATTTGGATCTTAGATAGAGCAGCTGCTCTGGGGAGACACAGACTCTCTGCAGCATCTGTCTTCCTTAATGGAAAGCAAGTTCCTATTTGTTTACCTGCAAAAAGCTGCAAGTGCCATTAAAAGAGTGCTCAGGACAGTTTCAGTGCCATGTCCTGAGATATAAAATTTTCTTTGATGTGTCTCAATCAGGAATTTTCAACCTACTTTAATTTTCCTTTATTCCTTGCACCAAACAATAACAGTAGGAAACCTGAAACATCCCCAGTGTTACTAGTGTTGTGAAAAAAGGAGATACCCACCTTACTGAATTATTTCCAAATATTGCTGTACTTCTCTATGCATCCCTAGTATAAAGGGGAAAAAAGTGAAACCTAATCATTAAAAGAAAACCTGTTTGGATTGTTTGAAGTGTGAAGGAGTTTTGTAATTAGAAATTACACTTCCTTACATTTCTTAATCTGATGGAGGTTTTTCCCTTTTCTTTCTGTCTTGCTTTTAATTTGACATGTCAATCAATGTTAACATTAGGAAAAACAGCAAATATAAACCTTGTAATTTATATACATTCATATTGTACACCATAATAGCTCTCATCTTGGCAAAAGTTAGCAGATTGTTCTCTGCTCTCAGGAGGAAATAGCATTCATTTTAGGTTTTAATGGAGCTTTAGGGTTATGGTAACTCAAACTAAATCATCAATTATTTCTGAATCCCATGTTATGTGTTCTCTTTTCTTCCCTTTGTTGGTAGCAACTGGCAACTAAAACTTGTGCATTAAATAATATACAGCCCCACAGTCTAGATTAGAACAGCAACACATCAAGCCATTCCTGACATGACAGGAGCCCTGTCCCAGCAGCAATGGCACATGCAAACTAATGTCTGCTATTGTCTAGAATAGCAATGGTGTTGTGGACACAGAACTATGTCACCACAGGCACAACAGCTACAAGTATAAATTCTCATGCACAGGTACTTCCACCAGAACACTGGCATTACGCCACATAAATGGATGAGAAATTAGAAGCAAGTAATGGCAGAGTCAAATAATTACTGCTATTTGGCCAAATGTAATGTAAAATTCCAAAAGTATTTTACAATACCTTTCCCGCAATTGAAAGAGCAAGACATTCAGATGTATGAACAGAAATTTTCAGGGTATGTTCCTTCATTTATCTAAAACCTTTTTCAATCTGAAATTGGAATGCAGAGATAGTCAAACCAACTGGTGTGATAGTCAGAAGTGCATACACCTGTATGACAAGCTAGTTTTAACATAAATTTCTGTGACACTAACCACAACCACCAAAACATAAATCTTATTTTAGTGCTTTTCTCAGGAGGTTGGCATCCTTTCTAAGATATCTTCTTGAAAGATTTGTCTGTACTTGCCCTTGTGCTCCTACAGCTGAGAGATACAGATTTGCAGTACTTTTCAATGAGATTTGTCAGCTACTCTAATGAGACAGTAGATTAACTCTACAGCATTATGAAGAACCACAGAGCCTGATGATATGCCAGATGGCTTTGGGAACTACTTTTGATCCAGACAATTCATAATTTCTGTATATTTTTGATACATTTGGTCCAGAACAAATGAGCCACTGAATTTCCTTTTTTCTTCTACAGCTCAATCAGTCAGAAAGATTAAGTGTTTTTTGGACAGCACTTGTTTAGAAATCATTGGAGGTTCAAAAGTTCTTCAGATTTTGAAATTGTGATGTGTGCAGTGATATGAAGTCAGTGTCACTTCCATTTAAAATGCTAAACATGTATTCTAAAGTAGATCATGTGCACTTGCCAGTTCAGATTTTGCCACTTGTGGCTTGCTGGCATATTTTATTCCTGGTTCGAAGGATGAATAAGAAAAAGGATAAATAAATTCTAGGCTATCTACACTTGACATGTTATTTTTGTTATACATAATTAGCTGGGGAAAAACAATTGAAGAACTAAATACATGTAAGCAGCAAGTCATATATAGCTGTGTTTTTTCAGCCACTTGGCATTAACTATGTGATAAACCATGTAGGGATAAGAAGAACTGTTGGCTTCCTACCATAAACAAGATTTTCTGCACTCCACATATCTTCTCACACAGAACATACTCTCACCAAAAGCAGCATAGCTTCAGAAAAGGAAAACCCAGGCACTTTGAAAAGCCACCAGGGAGGCAAATGCCCAGCATTGGTACTTCACAGACTAGAAGAAAAAATGTAGTTTTATATCTTTTGGATAAATTCACCAATGTAACTTGACCAGAGGTGCTACTGCAGTGGCAGTGACATTCCTAAGTTTCTATTTCCCTCCTCTTACCTCTTCTATATAACTGCATCTTCTGCTGTCTAACAAAAGTAGGCTTTTACCTTGCAGGACATTGTACCTGAGGCCATTTACCAGGAAAGAAAAAATGATATTATTCTGCAGGTGCAGGTGCACTGCATAAATTTACAACCACTGGCATCTAACAAAAGCAAGGATACTAAACAAAAAAACCCCAACATTTTGGCTTACCTTTAAAATGCTGAAAGAAGCTAGACCAATGTGATCCTAGACCTAAGAAGGAAAATCAAAATGAGCTTTGGAAACAAAAAAAAGCGTATTCTGCATTTCTTCAGTTTTTCTGACAATCTCTGGAGATTAATAGCTGTAGATGTAAGATGCTGGATAAAAGGAATATGCAAATATGAGGAACATCTTAAAATAAGGGGGCACATATAATGGAAACTGGTGTACCATCCATTTTTGATACACCAGCACCCACTCATTACAGCCATTCTCATTACAGCCATTACATACAGAGCCTTTCTTCTGGCTTCCCTCCTTCACACTATTTAATTTCTCCTTTAAGTAGTAAGTCTTAATTTTCCCTTGTGCATTAATGTCATAACATTAATGTCATTCTTTTTCTTTCTATTCTTTCTCCTTTTTCCTCACATACTGACAAAGGCTTATTCTGCCCATGATTCCTACTAGGTCTCTTTCCCTATATAATATTTTCTAATTCCACCTATTTTCCTTTCTACAAAGTTTATTCCTTCCACAAAAGATTTAATTACCTAACCCAAGTATGTGAAAGGATGTTCCCACAAGTCAAGCTAGTAAAACGCAAGAGTTGGCCCCATTATGTTTATTTTACACACAGAGGGGAGAAAGGGAACTTGTATGATGAGAAAAATACAAAAAGCAAAAAAAAAATTAAAACTAACACTTGCAGTGATTTCAGCCCCAGTGGAAAACACACATTTATTGGGAAGAATTCTCAGCAGTAATGCTGGAAATCTAACATTTTCTAGTTCAATTACAACATCGGATCCTAGATATTGGTAAGAGGCTTGTTTCTCAGAACTTTGATACTGAATCAATACTGTGCTAACTTGTGATGCATTAAAACAGTGCAGGAGGTGTCCAAATGTTATTAATAGTTTCATAGCCTTCCCATCTATTCTGCCAGACATACTTAGTTATTGTCAAAATTACTGTTTTATTGAAATAAAAACAAGCACGTTATGGACTTACATGAAGTTGCACTTTGAAAGACAACCTAACGAATTCCAGGGAGTGTGACTGCACCCTCAGTGTTTTTCTGCACCTTGAGCACAGAAATTCAAAGGCTTCACTTTACCTGTGGCCTGCTTTTGAGCAACAGGAATGGTGGGGACCCCAACACCACCACCATATTTTGGGGCTGGTGCAGGTTCAGTGGCATTTAAGAGCCAAGCACTTGGCCAAGCCCCCAGATATGACAGGCAAGCACTTCCATATGGAATAAATCTTCTCCCACTTCACAGATCCACAGTGGAATTCTCTACACTCCATCTGTTGGTACAGACTCCCTTTCTACTCAATGCAGAAAAATGAGCACTTGCAGAGTGCTTACAATTCACCTGCTGTGCCCTAATAGAGGAAAAACAGTGCTAAGAATCGCCTGATTTTTATCACAGGCCTGCAAAGCCAAGCAGATGGAGATATGGGCTATTGATTCCTGCATTTGGACAAACAACTCCCAGCCATGGTGTATAAAACTGAGTAATATGGATGTTCTCTTCAGCCTTGTGTCCTGGAGCTATTCCCTTCCCCTTCATCTTCCAAGTAGCCCTATACGATGAATTTCCTATTTTGGGGTTTTTTATCATCAATGTCTTAACTGCTACTTCATTGGACTGAATTTCCATGCTGCTCTCACATTTAGGCAGCTCACGTAACTAATTCATTTCCCTCCCCAGGTCTTGTAATTGATGATTTCCAGTTTCATAGAAGGACACTATTGTTATAAGTCCCTTGATGGTTAGGTAATTCAGAAAATCCCATCTCAGATTTCTCCCTTTAAAAACTTCACCTATGTTTCCCTGTCTATTCACACAGTCACAGACTCTGTTAGGAGCCTCCAACACTACAAATTAGAATTTACTGGGATGACTGAGAACTTTTCAGTTTATTTTTATGAAATGGATTATTCTCAGCTGGGACCTAGATGTTGACCTCATTGATTTTTTTCCCCCACATAGGCCACTAATGCAGCACTGGAATGTGTCATATTTGACTGGACACAATCAAAGCTGCTGAACTTGCCTACAACCACTTTTGTGTGCAGTTCTATTAGGCTGAGATTCCCTGATGCATGAGACAAAGTTTCTTTCCATGCTGGTGGAACAAAAGGAGAAAAAATTTAGAATATTTGGCCAATCATAGGGTTAGAGGATGGAATTTTGTAATGTAAATACTGATCCAAGCAGAAACCACAGATTTTTAAGGAAGAAAGAGCTATATAACCTTCATATGGTTAAAAGAAAACAGAACCAATTATTCATTTTTCTCCTCTCCAAAGAATTACTAGTTTACTACCATTTCCTTCTTTAGGACTAGTGCTGATGAAATTGCATCTTATAATCTAACCTATTAGTGTTTGCAAAAATGACACTCCATTAAGAAATAAATTAGTCATTCATCTATGATGGTCACAAAAAACAGTGAAGTTTTTCTTCTCCTTCTTTCTTCCTTTTCTAATCCTTGGATTTTACCTATAGCCTGCATGCAAGTAATGCACATTAGTCAATTAATAAACTGTTAAATGACAACAGTTCCAGGCAATTTAATTACTGTTGGTAAAATAAGAAATGAGTTATTGCATGTCAGTAACTAATTTCAGCTCCTTTCCTTGGAACAAATCAGCTTTCAGTGTGATGGCTTATTTAGGAAAAAAAAATTCTCCATAGCAAATGCAAACTACTGAGTCATATTTTGGAAAAAAATATAAATGCCTTGTCAAAATCTTCTGCCCTTTGCTCCTTTTGCCAGGCAAAACTTATTTTAGAAACTAGATTACTGTTTCTGCAACTACAAATACTAAAAAATATAGTGTGAGCATAAAAAAAGGAAAAAAAAAACATTCAACCCAGAAAAAAAAAGCTCTTCCCTCCATTTCAGCCATTCTGTATGTTTATATCATAAGTATACTAAGATGAATGAACTTTAACCATCCACTGAAATATGTAATTCTGCAGTAAAACACTCATTTGCTGTAGCTGAGGGTATGCACTATTGTGCATAAGTTTTCTTTTCTGAAGTATAAAGAAATAATTTGGATAAATCCATATCCAAATATTGATAATAATGTCTAGCAGAACAATTCATAACCCTAAATTTTAATAACTTCCTATAACAAAATGACATCCAAAACACATTAGTAGCTGCTGGTCTCAAAAGACAACAGCATGGTTGACAACCTCTCCTCGAGGAAGAAGAGGAAACACCAGTTTAGGAATATCTCATATTAATGTTGGTGCTTCATACCAGAAGGAATTCAGCAGTACCCCAGAGGCTCCACCTCCCTCATGCAGGTTCTGTGACATTTCTGGAGTGAGTTGACTCCACCACCACTCTATGACTAGAGACAGCTTTCTCAGAACGTTTATTTCACTGTTCTGTGGCATTTTTCACAGGGAAGGAAGTAACTTTTAATGCAAAAAGCTCTGAGAAAATTTCATTTTCCTATCCTTGCACAGGTGTGGACTGCTAAGCAATACTAACAGACTCTTGAATGAGTGACTACATAGAAAGCAAGGAAAATCACTGGAAACATTTTGTTGTTTTTTTTTTAATCCACAGCCTATTTAACACCTCACTGCTGGGAATTTGTGCTTGACTGAGGGTTCCTCAAAAAAAATATAGTACAGATGGATTTTTATGCAAACATTAGGCAATGCAAGGGTTGCCACAAATAAAACAAATAAATTTTAGAAAGTGACACCACCAGGAACCTTCGCTTTCACAAAATTTTCCAAAAAATACACTTTGTTAAAAAGAAGACGCACCAGTTTCTTGAACACTTAATAACAGTTTCATAATAACTAAACTGCAGCAGTTCTTATAGAATCAAGTCAAGTGAGTAAAAAAAAAACAGTTTTATATTAATGGTCAAGAATTGAGCTAGTCCAAAGCTCTCAAACAAAGCAGCTTTCACTTGAAAATCACCTGTTCAAGACACCTGCTTAAATGCAACCATAAATTCAAAGCTCCAAAAAAAAAAAAAAAATGAAAAAAAAATAGCCCTTACATCCATATATTCCTTAGAGTTTTCATAGTTACATTTTTTATCTAAGATAACTTAGACTTCAGTGTGTCCGGAATGCTTACTGCATTCACCTTTATAGACTAAAATCCAAGGTATGTTAAAACACCAATATCAGTCAAAACACCTCTTTTGTCTGGCCTCAACAGTCATAAATATGAGCAAAAGGGTTTTAATCATCCCCATCAAGAACCATTTCCTCACTATATAATAATATGTATGTATTCTTTAATAGTGAAATTTAATTGACTCCCAAATGAAGGAACACAGACCTGAGAACACAGGTCATGATATCAGTGGCTGGCTGCATCAGACATCTTTATTACTATACTATCCTGAACAATGTCACAGCCACTTTTTAAAATTAAAATTAATACACAGAAAATTATGCCACTCTAATAAATGAAAATTAAGTGCACATAAAGAATTGAACACATGCTTACCAGTAATTACTGTTCATATATGACTATATCAATAGTAGTTTTGCTACAGATAAAGTCTAAGCAACCTTGCTAAAAATAGATACTAAAATTGTGCTGATCTAAAGACTCATCAGAACATAAATTTCCTAGAAAAAAATTAACAATTGTCTGCAGTATGAGAGTGCAAACAGCTTAATAATTAGAAGCATTTCTGTGTACAGAATTACTTCACTCGTAAAACAGTCCACACTTCCTCTCTGTGGTTCCTTGATAGTTCATTCCTTGATGTAACAATCCACTTGCTGCTCCCTAAATACAGATACAGGAGAGATTCTCCTGGACAAGAGTTATTGTATTTCTGCTCATGACTCTGTGGACATGAGTAGTCCTACCTTAGATGCACAGTGAAGTAAATTTGATATGTTAGGATTCACCAGTCATAATAAGAGGTGCATAATAAGCTAGTCTGCTCCAGAAATACCTGCTTTGTTGTGCAAGTGCAGTGACTGTCTGAGCATGCAGTTCATCACTCAGTGCTTTCTGAGACAGGGAAAAATGCTGTTCTGCACATTGGCTATAACCAGCTTGCTAGTTATGTCCAAAATACTCAGCAGTAGCACAGAGAGAATCATCCTGCCTGTCAGAGCAGAGTACTTGAAAATACTCCAAACTTATGAAGTCCTGAGGCACAGATTAATCCCAGGGCCAGGCAACAGGAACTGGTGGTCTATTGCTTGGAGCCCATAGAATTCATCAACTAGACAAATGCATTTGCAGGTAACAGGACCTTCCACCGTCATAATACAGAGTGTCACCATGGTCATTGCCTAAGCAAAAGTACTGGGTTTGTTTTTTTTCCAGTCATACAGATCTGTCTGGCTATCAACAGAAAAAGCAAAAAGAATGTTTTAATGATTATGGCAAGAAATAATGGAATTTGCAAACTTTCTGCAGTATGGTAAGATCTTAAAAATTTACGTATTTGTTTGTGAGCAGAAGAAAATAAATCCATCTCTCCTTCATCCTGTCTACATTTTAGTCATGTCGAAGGATTTAATTGGGACATAAACATTCTTCATTAATTCCCAATAACTCCAAGATTTGGAGCCCCATTTATGGGCATATATGCTTTGCCAGAGACAACCTTACTGCATTTTTTAACTGTTGCAGTTGCACATAGACACCCAGAAGGAAATCACCTTCCTGGTATGCTCTGAACAGTTTCACCTTTTGACTCTTCCATAAAGAAGCAAGAGCTTCTTTAAGTATGCTTTACTAATGAGCTTGATGATACCCTTCAAATCAGAGAGTTCACACAACCTGTGGTATAGTTACATTTCTATTACTTAATACAATTTCAGTTGCATAACATCTGTCTTGTCTTGTGTAGGCAAGTCTCCATATATTTACAGGGCAAATGTAATTTATTGCAGAAGCAATAATAAAGAGGCATAGCAGAGATAATAACAGGAAAACTGTAGTCAGACCTACAGTTTCTGCCACAATGCATTGTTTACTTATTAAAAACTAATTAGTAATAAATAAAAACATCCAAAGTGATCCACAAGGCTGAGTAGCATCTAGAAAACAGGAACAATAAATGTTGTATGAATTACCAGAGAGGAATATGTCAGAAAACCTCTTGTCATAGGCATTGTCCACTACCTTCCCTCTCCTCTCACAAATTGTTTCATAATAGAAAGGACAGGAACAAATATTGCCTCAGGACACAGATTACCCTCTATGTGCTATTTCAGGTAATGGGGCACAGGATTTCACAGGGACATTAGCATGTGCAATTGCTGTCCTAGAAGGGACTTGTTCCCAAAAGTCAGGACATTAAATTTAGGAAGTACCTGATTATCACTGTTCTTTGAAAATCCAGCTGAGCAATGCCAAAAAGAAGCCCCTCTTTAGATGTCTATCCCTTCATCCTTTTTCTAGTTATCAATAGTCATAAAGAATTATTACATCAGAATTCTTTCAATATCAGATTATTAAGAAAAAGTCTATCAGGCATTTTATAATGCAAATATGTCTTTTTAGGTCTTTCAGAGGGAATGAATCCAGGAGTTATTGTCCATTCATGCTTTGACCTCTCATCTTCCAGAGCCTCTGGCACATCTACCCTTTTTCTTATGCATTAGCTATTCAGAACTGCTTTCCAAGGAAACCCACATTCAATCCCCCACTTGTAATGTAGATTTACAGTTTAGTTATCTATTGTGAATAATTAGTCTCCTAAAAATTGCTTTGGTAACATTTAATGTGCCACGGGTTCTCTGCTGTGCTCTCCTTCCATATTTCAACGTTTTATATTGTAGCTCCCTTTTGACAAACCCTATTAACTAAACCTTCCAGGCCTTACTGAAAATGTCAGGCTATAGAAAACAGATAAGAATTGTCATCCTTCAGTGCCAGCAGAGGCCTCCTGACTTGAATCTGGCAACCCTTTACTAAAGCTATAACTTACAGAGCAAGAGAAGAAATGGAATCAACTGCTGGGGCAATGTAAAAGTGCACACAGTAGAATGCTTTACAGTTTGCTGTGTTCTGTAGTTAGCAGCTATCTTCTTTTGCTCTGAAAACCTACTGAAATTAAAATCTTCAAATGAGGCAATGATGAGTAAGATTAGTGAAGTGCCTGGGTTGCAATGACCAGTGCAGGACCCAGAATTTCAGAACACATTTGATTGCAGAATCAGTTGCTAAACCAACAATTTTAAGAGCCACATCCAAATTCTAGCCTTATATTCAGAAGTGGTTTTAATTTTGTTGATAATCAAGAGGAAGTAGGGAATGTGGATAAATGTCATATATATAGTCTCATTTCATTATTTTAAGGACTCAATATATAAAGACTAGAAGACTTTTTCCCTGTAATTTCAAAATTGTTGGTCCTTTGAGGAAAGAAAAATACATTTGCTTCTTGCAGACAAAGAATCAAAATTTATCATTTTTGTCATTTGCAGTGTCTGCTTCACACCATTCTCTCACAGACCAGATTTTGGAAATAGAGCTCCTGGAGACATTATGGCCTGTAAGGATGTCCAGCACTGAGATCCTGAACAGCAATGACCTCTCGCTTTGACTTCCAGAGTTAAGGCATTTTAAAAAGGTAGGCAGCTAGTGCTTAACCAATCCCAGCCATACTCAAACCATCTCACAGGGAGAGCCTGTTGTGGCTGATCACCCACCACAGCAAGTAGCCAAATAGCCAGATAGACCCCTTATCTCATATTGAAAACCACAGATATTGGTTTGAGCCTCTCACTCTCAGTTCCTTTCATTTTGCTTCTTTAATATGCTTTGGTAAACCCTAGGTACCCAGCTGCATCCTCAGGTTCCCAAAACAAGTTTTAGAAACAAATTGAAAATTATGCAGAGTGCCACCATCTCCTGCTTTACCCATGCTGGAAAGCCAAGGTGGAGCTATCAGAGTGTGTGTCCTACATGAAACACCAAGGCTTCACTTCCTACAAATTCCTCCTTGCTCATAGCTGTGTATGTTCAATCCATACAATGAAGTCAGGAGAATCACATATAAATGTTTCTATGAATGAGACATTTATTTTTAAAGGTGGTTCAAAAGGAAAAAAAACAAAGTAATTGCCATAGAAGTTGTTGCTCACATCACTACAGACATATCACCTTGGGGCCTGCTGGTCTAGGACAGGTGATCAAAACCAAAATCTTTATCTTTTGTGAAAGGTAATGTCAGCAGCCACACTCACCAATAAGGGCTGCCACCTAATGTTTGTGTCATGGTAAATGATTATAGGCAGACAAATCTGCTGCTTTGTTTTAATCAGTTACTTAATCAGCTTCCTTGGAATGAACTGCTTTGGCTCAACAGACTGAGTGACGAAACTTGTCAAAGCGGAGGGTGTAATAGAAATGTACTGATAAATCATGGAAAAGTGATGGCATTCTTCTCTTTATTTACCCTGTTGTTTCTATCACAGCAAGTTAACCTCAGCAACTTTCATTCATCTTTTGTTGTTATTGCTGGGAAATTTAGTATTTAGCTCAAGATGTTTCGCATGATGAATTATTAAAAATCTTTAACTGTTGGACAACCTTCTAGAGGTATAAGATTTTTTAGGAAAAAAATTATCCCTTGTTTTGCTGTGAGGGGAGACAGCTAATGAAAAATGGTCCAGAATTATTGTGAAACAATTGTCTGTAGTGTAATCAAGTCTGCTTCTGCCCTCCAACTACTCCAAGATATAATGATACATGTATCATTAAGCAGCTGCTATGGATGCCTGAGGAAACTGGTAGAAATTTGTACCTTTTGCTTTTCTTTCTCTATTCAATCTGCTCCGTTACACTCCTTCCATCCACTTCCCACTGCACTTTTTAAATCTACAGGCTTGGGGAATAGCAGCTGGGAAATGCCCAGCAGAAAAAGACCTGGGGGTGCAGGTCAACAGTGGCTGAGCATGAGCCAGCCTGTGCTCAGGTCAATGGCCAAGAGCATCCTGGCCTGGATCAGCAATGGTGTGGCCAGCAGGACTGGGGCTCTGTTTGTCCCCATGCACTGGGCATGGGTGAGACCTCAGCTCCAATCCTGTGTTCAGTTTTGGCCCCTCACTTCAGGAAGCACATTGAGGGGCTGGAGCGTGTCCAGAGAAGGGAACAAAGCTGGGGAAGGGTCTGGAGTGCAAGTTCTATGAGGAGCAACTGAGGGAGCTAGGGGTGTTTAGCCTGGAGGAAAGGTGGCTCAGGAGGGACATCACCACTCTCTACAACTGCCTAAAAGGAGAGTGTTGCCAGGTTGGTCTCTTCTCCCAAGTTAAAAGTAATAGAACAAGAGGAAAAGGCCTCAAGTTGAATTTGGGGGAGGAGGAGGAGGCAGGATTTCTATGGGATTTTAGGTAAAATTTCTTCACTAGAAGTGTTGTCAGGTATTAGAACAGGTTGCTCAGGGAAGTGGTTTAATTATCATTCCTAGAATTGTTCAAATGATAGTAGATGTGCAACACAGGAACACATCCAGTGGTGAACTTAGCAGGGCTGGGCCATTAGTTGGACTCAAGTTTCTTTTCCAAACTGAAGGATTCTATGGTTCTATACAATCTTAGCTGGATTCTGCCACTGGCTATGCTGGTGTAACCCTTCCCCAAAGGCTTGTCTGCTATCTCTGAAAAAGGACATTCCTGGCACCTTAATTATGGAATCTTTCAAATAAGCACTTTCATGGTTGTGAGTTTTAACACAGCAAGTAGAGGGCAAGGGAGAGTGTGTGACTAAAGTTCAATTAGAAGAGCTTAGAAATAAAACAATTGGGTTTATAATGATTGATAAATATTGTGCAATATTAAAGACTATAATTAGGTGTGTGGGTTTCTCCTACCTATTCTCAGTCCCCAGGCACATGGTCAGCTGTTGACAAATTTTTCTATGCAAAGGTACAACGTTATGTTTTTTAAGTGGATAAGCTGTCACCAGGGTGCCTGTCAAGAGAAATTTATTTCTGGCACATGTTGCAGAACACTATCCTCTCTTTTAGTCATCAACAAAAACACTAATGTGATCATGCCAGCACATAGATATTCAAGAAGATGGACACTGATGGGTGGGCGTCATGGAAAACACAACTGAGCGACCTCTTTAATTGGTAGAGGCAGTTTATTTGTACATAAAAAAACCACAACAGCTTGGTTTTCCTAAGAGAGAAAAAAAGAAAGCTAAGCAGCTCCCAGCTAAATTTCCCTGTGCTGGCAAAGAGAGGGTAAGAGGGTAAAGCTGCATGAAATTTTCCTGTTGAAACTTGAAATAATGCTAGATCAAATCCAAACCAGCCTCCAGGAGTCAGTGAAGCTCTGGAATACTTTCAACCAGGAGATTTTTCCTAGATTTTGACTCTGTTTAAGGGCAGATAGGACAGCATGCCCCCTCTCCCATCCCCTGTGGCCAGACACTTGATCAAGGGCCTCAGTGACTGCAAGGTTTCACAAGCAATCAGCTTTACTCTAAATCTGCCACCACTGATTCAGTGACAGAAAGCTTTCAAAAAATTCCAGCCCAGAGGAGCTGCTTTTATTTGCAAAAAGCAATCTAGATCTTTCCACACCTAAAAAGACTTAGATTTGTTAAACATGAGCTAGCACAAGCAGTCAGAAAATATTGAGAAGTCTGTGGCACCAAAAATCATTTAGTAGAGACATAATTTCAGAGAAGTTCTGGAGGTTACTGCTTAAAAGGTTAGCATCTCCAACAGCCTACCTGCCCCACTAGTGCTTAGACTCTCAGGAGCAGCAGCAGAAAAGAAAACATTTGCAGTTTGATCAGCTAGTTTGACTTACCATGGTGATGTAGATAGGACTGCATTATTACACCAGACTGAGAATGAGTGAGCTGGAGCACAGGTACTTGTTACCTCCTGGTTTTGCCTTCAGAGGACATGGGAAAAGGCCTGGAGAGTCAGGAATAGCACAGTCAGAAACCAGCCAGTGAGATTCATCACAGAATGTCAGAGGTCCTTCTATCCTGTCACAAGCAATTCTGACTGTTACTGAAGAAGGAAAGCTGTAATTTTTTATGTGCTCAAGGTACCAAAAACCTTTGTACTAACCATGCCACAACAGAAGTCATATCTATTGGAATAGGAATACTTGATTTCAGCTTTGAAAACGCATTTTTGCCAACAGGATGTCGGCACAAAATATTTTCCAAAACATAATAAATTAAAAAACCCCAGTAATAATCTGTAAAACATTGATAATGTGCTAGTCTTATGGTTCTCTTTTTTTCATAAATTAGTAAAAGAAAAGGGAAAAAAATGTCTATTTTTAAAATTATTATTGATTTTCCTTGTCCATATCACTTCAACTTTGACCCATGAGATTTGTCTCTTCTATAAGATCAATACAAAGCATTGGACCTTATAGGATATAATTTTTCACATCCACTAGATGACGAGCTATAGATTCATATTTTGGTCAGAATTTCCCCTTTGCAGCCAGGCATTGATGATTTTGAGAGCACTCATATTAATTTTAAAAAACTTAATTAAGACAGTAAATTAATGATAATTGCACTTATTATTGACTGGGAAAGAAGAGAAAACATTGCAATTTTCTGTTCTGTGTAAATTTGACAATTTACATACTGCTGTAAGACTCCTGACAGAAAGAAGCCTCCCTAACTCAGAAAGTGCATCTCTTCAACAAGATCACCTACAAAGCAGCTGAGGAAACAAAACAGGACATAAATTAAACACTAAAACTTCACACAACACACTGCATGTATGCAGTCTATACTTTGGCCAGGCCCTGAACTTTGAAACACTTTTTGATTCCAGTTCTCTGTCACGTTCTCAGAACAGAGATGCTTACTGTGTCACAGTAAGAGTCACCAATTCATAGTTACAAATCAGAGTATGAAGAGGGAGAAACCAATAGATCACAGATCCTTTCCTATCTCCCAGCATAAATTTCCAGGATGGAGAAATCTCTAGGCAGCACAATTCTTCTATTTATTAAGTCTGGGCTTACTTTGAGAATTTATTGACAAACAACAGTAAAATGATGACAGGATTCTTTTAAACTTCTTGCCCCTCAAAGAGTAACCAGTCAAAAAAGCTCTCCTCACAGACCAAATATTTTCTTCTAAGAATGATTGCACAAGAATTTTAGTCTGAATTATACAAAGAATTGTGTGGTTTTTTACTTACCAAATAATCAATAAAAGTTGTGGGAAGCATAACTTGGGACTGCATATTAATCTTGCATTCAGCCTTCCTTGCTAGTTTTCAACAGGACCTATTCATCTTGCTGAGTCCATAGAAGTGATTTGTTTCATCTGTACACTCCATGCACCACTAAATATAAAATCAACTTCTTTTTAACAAAGTGGAAAGCAGCATGAGGCCCTTCCTGAAAGCCTGGGCCCTGGCAAGAGCATTGCAAATGGTGGGAAGTTGGCAGCCTGGGAAAGCAACTCCTTTATGGCACAAGCCACACTGTGAGCAGATCGGTTTTGGAAATAAACACTGTTGGTTTCTCCCCTAAGAAACTCCACAGATACCCTGTGGACCTTCTGTGATGTGACATATTTGTAGGAAAGCACAGAAACAAGGGGGATAAGAGCAGCCAGACTGGATCAGTCCACGGGTCTATTTAGCCCAGTGTCCTGTATCTGACAATGGCCAAAAGTGGATGAAAGAACCAGGAAACAGGAAAATCTGTATATAAAGGTACTTTCCCAAAATGCTCTCCCAGCCTTTAACTGGGAGATGTTTAATTCAACAGATCTGTCTGCCATAAACACCACAGTTTTTATCCATAAAGTTACCCAGTTTTTCAACCTGTGCAAACATCTGATTCCAATCACCCTGTAGCAGGTAATTTCAGTGCATTGCTGTATCCTTTCTGAACACTGATTTTTGTTTTAAGTGGCTACTCTGGCTTCATCAGATACCTTCTGACTCTTCCACAAGTTAAGCAGATCTGTATTCACCCACATCTCTCCCCTCTCCATGCTGAGGTGAAGCATCCTGTCTTACCTCAGGATTCCTTGGGCAGAAGCAGCTCCATTCCCTTGTCAGCATCCCCTTACTCCTGTTAAATGTCAGGACAGAAAGAGTACATCATGCTAAAACACCAGTTCTGTAGGAGCCTGGGGAGATAAAGAGCCCATGCACCACTGAGCTGAAGGAGGAGAACAGTTTCAGTGTCTCAGCCAGGGTTTCTGAGGGGACAGCCTGCCAATGCTGTGGTTTTCCCTTTTGGCTGTGACACAGGGCATCAGAAGGGGCAGGAAAGACAGGCCAGCAGTTCCAGACCCCTTGTTTGAAAGGCTTAAGAGCATTGCAGTACCTGCTTGTACTGTGACTCTTCCTGGTCAGCAATGCTGTGAAAGATTTGGGTGTTACCCACCTTCTCACTGGGTATTTAAGCAGTGGCTACTACAGAGCAACTCTGAACTTCCTGGGGGTCTCAGTGCACCACAGTCATCACCAGGGCTTTCATCAGTAAAAGCAGCCATGGGAGAAACTTGGAAGGACTCAGAGATTTCCACTTGGAAATTTAACTTCTGGGGACTCAGCAGTTGTGTTGCTTAGTCAGGCACACAGTTCAACAGCACTGCAGAAAATATTGGTGGCGAAGGTGCTGCAGGTATCACTGAACTAGAGTGAAGTTCAAAGAGGTAAGACTCAAAAGGTCCAGCTTCATTTATCCATTTGTGCCCAAAAAATGCTGTAAGGAGAGAAGAACATGACATGGTACCAGCCCTCCACAGGTGAGAGAAAAGCTGCATTTTCTGCAGTGCAATGTGTTTTTGAAAATGCAGAATGCAAATCAAGCAGCTTTTGTCAATCTGTGGTCACTTCTGGAGAAGTAGGGAAGACATTCTACTTATTTTTCAATAGTAATTTACCTATAAAGTCTTGCTAAAATCTGATGTTTCGAAACAAAAATTAAATTAGTCTTAATACTGGGGGTAGAATTGCAGACTGAAGAAAAGAAACACGGAATATTTTTGATGCAAGGAGCCATAAAAAAAACCCCCATGCATAGAGAAAAAGAAAACCTGAGAAAATAAAAACCCCTTTTTAATAAAGTTCTAAGATAAATTATCTAAATTTGGGGGGAAATTTAATTGCTTACTTTCTTCCTCTGACTTCAAAGGAAGGACCTGATTTCTTATGCAGAACATTAAAGGATCATTTTATCAAAGAATAGATATATGTATCCCATAGAACAGAGAAGTTTAAATGCTTTTTTTCCCCATAAGTTTTAGCAATATAAAATATTCTCTACAAGTTCTTCTAAACATTAAACAGAGCTAATACTGTCCATCCAAAAATTTCTGGTCTCTACTGTTTTCTAATGCAGCAAGGAGGAAATAATTTGTCTCTGTGGTCTCTATAATTAACACTCAGATTCTCAGGGTGCTTCCAGGCCTCTTTAGGAACTTGGAAAACCTAGTAATATTCACTTCATATATCATCAAGAATCACTGATGCATAATAATGTGTAGCAATACAGAAATCTGACTGCAGACCACAGTAATATTGACTATCAACACTATACTGGTATAACAATTACAAAAGTAATTAGCATGTCATCTTCTTTTCTGACAGCCAACTAATCAAATAACAGAAGCAGAACATAAGAAAAATATAAAGAAAGTAATGCAAATACTTATAAATAGCTTTTTCTGCCTCTTGGTGATACATGCACACTGATATTTTTCTTTGGAGTCACTGATGAAAAATAGAGTAGCATAAGAAAATTCAGAATCCTAAACAAGAGGCTTTATTTTCACACCTGCCTTGTAGTTTGAGTCAGCTACCCGTAGTGATGTCTACTCCAGGTAGTACATTTGCAATTTAAAATCATGGCAGTAGCTGCAAGGTCTTCTCAGAAAGGTGCCACTCATATTAGGATAAGGAACCACACTTCCTGAAGTGGGGAACAAAAAAAAAAAAAAAAAAAAAAAAAAAAAAAAAAAAAAAAAAAAAAAAAAAAAAAAAAAATTTCTACAGAAAAAATTGTGTAAGGTGCTGAGCCTTTTGAGGTGGTGCCTGAGACAACACTGTTGAAACACAGACCCAGAGAAATCAGTGGCAAAGCTCTTGCTTGCATCAACAAAACAGCACCCTCTTTATTAGCAGAATAAAACCCAAGTGCCTCTATATTTTCTATGTACTGAGTGCTTGGGAAAGGACTGGCTTTGTTTTGGGGAGCAAAGAGCTGAAGGCAGGTGAGCCATTCTCACCCGATGCCACAGCCTCTGCTTCTCACTCCAGCCGCTGCAGATGCCCCCTGGACTGAAGAAGGGGAGTTTGACAGATTGAGTGAGCAGTGATTTAATGTGGGCTACTCCTGCACTGTGAGGGGACTCTCACAGCTCCTTGCTGGAGATGGCTGCTGAGCTACCAGGGGCTCTGGAGAAGCTGGCTGTGCTTCACCGTGCAGCCACCGCAGGACTTGTTGGGGGCACCTCCAGATGCGCAGCCCCCGTGCAGTCTCAGTAACATAATTAGACCTGGGATTTATTTAGCTCTATTCAACATGTTTTCAGTAGGGCTGATTATGTGCCATTCCCTTAGGAGCCCTGTTATAATTTGGAGCTTCCTCAGAGCTGCAGGGATTTGAAGCAGGGGGGGACTTAAATAGCATTACATTTGTACTGCTGAGGTATTCCCTTTCGGGCCAGAGGTAGCTTAGCCTCCTACCATGCCCACAAGATTTTCTTTCTGTCAGCACATCTACAGTTGATAATTTGAAGCATTTTCCAGGGAGCTGGATGGAGTTATGTCTCCCAACAGTTGTTATTCAAACACGTTACGGATATTTGGGCATTTTGGCAGAGAGTGGTTTGATGTAATTAGGATCAGTTTCTGGTTATGGCCGTGCCAGGCCAGAGGCAGAGGGCACTTCCCAGAGTGGGAAGAGGAAAAGCCAAAGGCAACGATTAAAACAGATTATTATACACTTTTGAGCTAACATGTGGAATCAATAGCAAAACATTAGCAGCTGTGCTCAGCTGTAGAAAAGCCTGCAGTCTTACTGTAACCAATAAAAATAAATTATGGACTGAAAGGAAGGAATGGAAAAAATGGTGGGGAAAGCAACATTCAAAGAAAAAATATAATACAAACATTGAAAATACTTTCTAACCTGAAAGAGTGGGTTTGTTTGGTTTGTCTTCAGCTTGCTTGTTTTTAAATTATATTAACAAGTTGAATGCATGTTTTAATTAGTGGGATCCATGATAACCAAGGCAATAATGGCAACATCCCACAAGCTCAGAAGGTAAAAAAAAAGAAAGTGATAATCAAATTGGCAAATGTTAGATTTTGCACTCTGTTTTCCTAATAAAGTGAAATAAGACCTTACCCGACTTTTAGATTGGCAGAAATACGAGGAAAGAAAATTGCAGACCTGAGAAGTTTGCTTGGTGGAAAGGCACTGCACAATAAATGCTCTGAAAAATGCAAGGCATCTGTTGGACACCCAGGAAGAAGGTAAGGATATGACTTGTTGGTTACAAGGAAAAATCAAGGATAGAATCTTTATTCTGTTAAAGTGCAGCACAAGATTGACTCAGGGTGAAGGACCTAGAGCAAGATTTAGTTCCAAAACTCAAAAATTAGTAGTACAATTAGTAGTACAATCTTTAGTGCTAATGTATGTGATTCATGTAAGCAGTGAAGTTTGGCCAGGGGAGTTTATTAACCATTAAAGTTAAGAAGTTCTTGGGAAAAAATCTATTCATACATGTTATAAGATAAAAAGGATGCAAGTCTTCTCTGTCACTACATTTCTGCCTCATATTTAAATATATCACTGAACCAAAATAAATTAAAAAAGAAAATATTAACAGATCTATACTCTGAAGAAAGAAAAAACCAAAACAACAAAACAGTAGTCATTTTACTAAAAATGAGAAAGCTAATCCTGCATCTTAATTTCCACTTAAAGAAACTTGTGGCTTTCAGTGATAATTTCAGCGTGACTGGTCAGAAATGAAGCTAACAAAAGCAACAAGTGTTAATTGACCCATATTTAATTTTAATCTAATCTGACAGTCAAGAGTGACTAATTAACTTTACAGAACAAATGAAGACTTTGTTAAATATCTAATTTCTTCATCCCTTCAGTTTTGATGTTAAAGCCCATGAGAAATCATCTCAGACATTGCCAAAGCCTCTCAAAACAAAACAGAGAGGACCTGAATGCATATTCATAGACTTCATATGAAGAAAGGAAAAGGAAGAAAAGCTAGAACGAAGAATTTAACCAAACAAGAAGAAGGATTAAACTATGATTACCTTTAACACTGCTCTGGATTCAAAACACAGTCAAATAACTTTTTATACTAAAAGGGTCCATACAGCTAAGAGGAGAACAGTATAAAATCTTTCTTAGAAAAAGATTAATGTAGTCAAAACCAGAGAACACATCCTTAGCAAAGCAGGCCTTACATGTTTTTTCCCATACCACAGAAAGGTTTGAAGCTTCAAAATTAATTCCATCCTTTTCTTGAATTTAAAGGTTTTTCAAATATACATTTTTTGCAATGAGAAATTACACTTACTGCCTCACTACAGCTATTAACACCAAATACAGCAGTCACAGATTCCAGGACTTTTCCTGCTTGGTTGAGTAATCAGAGAAACCTCATTGCATCCTAGACTCCACTTTATTAGTAGAATTTCTGCTCTAAATGAGACACCTTCAAATATAACACCAAATGTAAAGGGTTTTTTTAACCTACATTTTACTTTTAGAGGACATTCTTGTTAGAAAATTTCTTTTTTGCTGTAGTCACTACAGTCCAACTCCAGGATCAAAACAACATTCTCATTCCTTTTCCTAGCTCCCATGATTTGTTCCTTTTTTGGTGTTTAATTAGAAACCTGTCAGAATAAGTCATGTCTTAGTGAATTAGAATATTCTGTAATACTCTAAAATGTACACATATCTCCTCTTATCCAGCAGGACATCAGTTAGAAAATGCCCATCAGACAATCATGGTGCATTGTATATCAGCAAAGTGATCTCCTGGCTGCTCTGGTATCAGTGCAGAGGGGAGGGCTGAAACTGCTTGTTCTCCAAAACACAATAGAAGAAATTTTACAGCTGCACATATCCAAGACAGTTTCTGTTGTATAGGCCTGGACTGCACAGTCCCACCAAGCAATCTGGAGGAATCATCACAAGCTCAGATGGATAGGGTAATTTTGCCAACCTTTGAAACTGTGGTTTCACAGACAGTAAATATTAAAAGTGGGAGAATGAGATGACTATGGAATCTCTCCAACAGTAGCTGGGTGCTTCAATAAAACAGTTTTCCCACTTTCTTTCAAAACCAGTATTAACAAAGATATAGAAAACACTTGTGGTCTGCCTTTTGCATCCCAGATTCCTGCCTTTCCCCCTTATTTGCACATACCAAGAATTGCTCTCCTCAGCCTCCATGGAAGCAAGAAGCCTAGCATATGCAAAAAAGAAGATCCTCTCGAGCTCCACTATCAGCCATGCATATATGCATAGTTTTCTTTTTCCACATTGCATGGAGTGACTGACTCTTTCAGGAAACTGCACAGAAAAACTTGTTTAATTCTCACAGGAAATATGCAACCAAATACTAACATCTCCATCCTAGCATGACTTCTAAGCATTTTGTTCAAAGTCTTACAGTGAATGAATATCAAGCTCAAGGAACAGTCTCATGGATCCTTAATAACCTGCCTCAGAATATAATCCACTCCACCTCATTGTCTCAGTTTACTTCCCTGGAAAATGGGCTGAATAACATGCTGCATATTTTCAACTGTAGTTTTAAACTGCAGTTTACAGTGTCTGAATGCATGAATAGACACTCTGAGTTTATTATAATTAACTCATCTATGATACCTGAAAATCTGTTCACCACCTGTTCAATACAAAACTAGTTTTTTTGGTCTAACAGTTTTTAATTAATCATCCATGTTTGTCTCCCTCCATATTGACCCACTCTCATGTTGTTGAAATGAAAACACAGCTTCCTCTAACTGCAGAAGTAGAGTGATGTCTTCCATGTCTTTTACTGCATCCAAAATATGTCAATTTTGTGTTGCACTGGAATATATTTGTAACTTAGTAAGAGCAGACATTCTTTGTATGAATATGATTATTTATGTGTCCTTCCTTCCATTCCCTACTAATTCCTTTACTGCTGCACTCTTTCATCTTTCATTAATTAATACCAAATACCTCTCATTCAGCCTTCCCATCACTAATTTCTTTTCAATATTTTTTCTGGAGCTTCTGATGAAAACTGTAATGTAATCGATGTAATTGTTGACCCAAAAACTGATATGCTCAGACACAGAAGCTGGCAATGCAATGAAAACCACTTTACTTAACATGGCATCCTCAGAGGCAGTTTGACCACTGCCATGTGAGCAGTTGAATAATCCCTACAACCAGAATAAAAACTTCTGGAAAGGCAAAACCAACAGCCAGTCAGAAGTAACATGAGTTAGCATCATGGGTACATGTGCTGGAAAACAAGAGAGGAAAATCCCTTCTATTTGTTAAGCTATTGCTTAACAATTTCAAAAATCCCTCAATTTCAGGTGGCAGTGGAAGAAAAGGTTTTATTTAACCACAGTCCTAAAATACATTAAAATCCAAGGAAAAGTTTATGATTATGATTAAAATTATTAAAAGCATGATTGTCTTGATAAAAAATACAAGACCTACAGATTTTAGGATTTTGATCTCCTCCCTTTTTAAGCCTATAAATTTCTCAGGTTTAGATGGTATAATGGCTCCAAATTACTTAAAAGAAAAAAATGAGAAAGCCTGTGTATTTGTATATCCAAATCCATTTACCTGAGAAAATATGCCACGTGAAAAGCATCAAAATCCATAACAGAGACATTATCAATGTCTTTGTAGTATTGGTTGTTCTCAAAATAATGAGAGAAATGGAGTGCTGTTATCTTTGCCACATTATCTATGTGAGTAACTCCATTAAAGACCAGGCTAGCCTCTCAGAAACTTCTTTTACTCAATCAATGACCTTGTTTCCATGGCAGGCTAACACAAGGTGCCATTGATGATGACTTGATTTCCTTTCGCATCTGAAGTGGAAAAGGAGAAGACAGACTAAATGAAATCCCATCCATCTTAATGAAATACAATTATATTCTCCTTATTAATCATTTAAAAATCAATATGTCTCTTCTTGGCAAACCCCGCCAGAATTTGTCATTCTGTGCCAGGCCTCAATACATCTTGTCCTGTAGTGATTTTTATAAGTTCAGTCACCTGTTTCCCAGGGTAAATAACAGAGCCTCTTTGTGTTGTGAGGAGAGCTCGAAGAATGACACTGGCAGGGAGGCTAAAAAGACAGCCTGCACATTTTAATCAGTAAAAACAAGCGTTTCTTTCCTGTGGACATTTTTAAATGAGTAGTGTTCACTAGGGAAAATAAAAAAGGGGCTAAAGAAAAAAAAAAACCTACAGGTCAGCTTATATGTACAGTTTCATTTAGAACATTGTTTATCTAACCACCAATAGTTTCTGCCTAAACTAATCTTACTTATTGCATGAGATGGTAATAATTGTATGGACTTGCTTGCAAATCTCTGGGTCTGAAAGAACAGTGTGAGTTGGAATTCTTCCTATATCAATTTCTGCTGATTTACAAATTTGTAGGAATAATACTACTCACTGTCCAAATACTTCTATTTTCTCTACTTTAGATGCAATAAAAACTTAAAATCTTCAGCAACAGCAGCATGCATTATATTGAAATAAAATGGAAGTATTAATTAAAAAATGTTTGCAGGAGGTTGTTCTAGTCCTTTAATGAATTATTAACAATAACAGGCAATCTCAGAAAGGTATTGATAACACATAGATCACTAGGATAGTTATTAAAACTTGTGTAAGGAGTAGTGAAATTTCAATCTTTTTAAGATAAACAATTATCAAGAAATCATACCATTTTGAAAACAGCTATCTTATCTGCTTCAGCCAACCCTTCCCACACAGTCATTGATGTTCCCATGTGTGTGTCATTAATGCATCTCCAATGGGTGAAAAAGACAACTCACTGCATCACCAGGATAAATCCTTGGGTCCCCTGCCTCCAGCCATGGTGTGGGGCAGCTACAGTCCTCACACTTCTTTATATTGGGAAACCTTGCAGAGTGCCTCAGCTTCTCAGTGACCTTTTACATTGGCCATGAAAAGCTGCAATCACCAGGATTTCATCTGGCGTGTAACTGCTTAAAAAAAAAAAAAAAAAAAAAAAAAAAAAAAAAAAGGAAAAAAAAGGTAACTTTTTCCAAAAAAATAAAGTCAAGATTACAAAAGCACCCTGCCAGCTCTGCTCACCTCTTTTAGGCACGTGATGCTATGAAGTTTGTTCTGTACAGCTATGCAAAACATGCACCGCTTGCAAAGTCAGAAGGGGATATACAATAATGTGTGTTACCATTTGCTGCTAGTGTTGATTTCTCCTCTTTGTTCTATTAACCTCCTCTGCTTTATGTTCCAATATGGAGTCAAATACCTTTCACAACAATTCAATATTTACCTGCCCAAAGTAAATAAGAGATCCCTGAAGACCTACATTCGATATGTATTGAGTTTCTAATAAATCCTGTTTGCACATGGAAATACAAGACTTGCCAGGATGGATGATATTTCAAACCCGTTTAGTCCAATATTCTGCCTTAGTAAACAGCACCAAGGTGCTTCAGAGGAAGGTAAAAGAAATCCAGCAATAATCAGTTGTATAGCTTTATATAATTCAGTCTATGAGGGACTTCTGGAGGGCATCTGATCCAAGGCCCACTCAAAGCAATGCCCTTTTTCAGGTCAGATTTGCTGTTTGTACAGAGAATATGCAGGTAGGGCCTGAGATGTGATGGGGGACAATTTCTCACATGCCACCAGGCATACCAGGACAATTTATGGACAGGTCTGTGAGCATTCATGCTCCTCATACACACAGGGATGTGTGAACAATGCAGGTGGGCATTCACATGGCATTTGCAACCACTTCTGAGACTGCTCTTAAGAGTTCTCAAGCACTTTTCTATGTTTCTTTTAGTAAATAAAATAAAATGTACAATCAAAGTAACATTACTACCTGGACAGGAAATGTAGTGGGAATAGCAGGATACTAACACAGGCACAGTCCTCTGGCATACATTGCCACAAGTGGTCATGCAAAATTAAGAAGCATCCTCTGCTACCTGATTTTTATTCTCTGTAAATATGTACTAACTAATGATAATTAATTCTAATTTTAACAATTTGTAATAAATACAATACAATAAAACAATGGGAAATTAAGGATTTCTTTTCTCCTACAGTCTCCTTGAAATGTTTTTTTCTTGTCTCTTACTTCACTTTATCTAATTTGAATATTGCATTTTTAAGAGACAATATTTACTTTACAGAAAACCAGCACAAACATTTCAAGCAAATGTACTGAGAATAGTAGATTTTTTTCCAAGTCCTGTGGCCTCTGCTGTTCCCATTGACATAGTCTTATAATTCTGATATAGGTTTAAAATAGGAAAAAAGCAAATAGATGCAGTAGGTCTTCATTTTTATTTTCAAAAAGGATTTTCACCTGTGGTACATGTGAGATTTTTGTGGGATTTTCTTGTTAAAACCCTAACAGAGGCATCATCAAAATAAAAACTTACCAATAGAAAGCCCTTTTTTATAAAATCCATTATTTTGCAGTGCTTCCTTTATCAGTGGGAACTTTTTCCATCTCCATAGGCTTTAGGGTTAAAATTATACATCCGTATTGCATGCAAAACCTTCAGCTGCTAAAATAACTCCAGTGATCAGCAATTATGAAAATGTTAATGTATCTGCTGATAACACAGTCCACAGGTTGTCACACATAAGAATTTTCAATTTACATTAAATCCCCTACTTTGCTTCCATCACTCATTAGTGGTGACCAGTATAAATGTGACACTTTCTCAAATGGCAGCAGTGTGCACCTTCACAGCATTTGCCCCACCTTACTGACTAACATCTCAAAGTTTGGTGCCTCAGCCAACACAGAATGGAATGCAATGGGCATCTCCAGAGCCAAGTCATCCCACCCTAACACAGGAGCCTGGGCACCAGGCTGGGCCTGTTAGTTGGATGCTGTACTTACAGCAGAAAATATGAGCTTGCTCTCCTTCAGGAAATACTGATGATGACTCTTTCCATAAACAATGGGATCATCAGGTGGAGGAAATTAAGGAGTAGAAAGAAACGGTTGCAGTAACTAGGATGACTACTGGTCAGCACTTGAAAACTGTGGATATTTTCCCAGGCTGCATTAGGTTCAGTATTTCTAGAAGCAGAAAAAAAAAAAAAAGAGCAGCCCCTGTTTAAGGTTTTGTGCAGGAGGACTCATACAGACCACAAAGCCCCATTGTGGTCAAACACGTTTAAGATCGATTAGTTTAAAGAGTCGGTACTGAACTGAAACAATTGAAGGAAAGGAACACCTATTTTATTAGAGAAGCCCAACAGTGCACTGCATGTTTAACAGAGCAGAACAAAGGCTAAGAGGTGCTGTGATTGCTGTCTATAAATGTATCAGGGGGTAAGCAGCAGGGAGGAAGAAAGCTATTCGCATTGAAGGACAGCGCTGACACAAAACAAATAGGTATAAACCAGCCACAATTACACTGGAAATTACAAGAGGATTCCTAACCATCAGAGCAGTGAAATGTTTCCTATAGGAACAGAGGGGAACAAAATCACAATGATTTTAACTTTGGACCATGATGTGTTTATGAATGGGATTAGAGATGATGTAATTGTCCCCCATATTCAAGGACTAGCTTAATGATTAAGGAAGTGGTCTCCCTTCATTCACCCCAAGTATTTAGCAGCTTACTGCCTAAATACAATAGACTCATGGTCATTTGCATTTAGCCCATTGTTGAAATTAGTCATCTACACAAGTTTCATCTCTACATTTAATATTTACTGAATAATAAACAATAGTTACATATTTAGATAAGAAAAATCCCACACAGTGCCTACTATTTCCTCTTCTTCAGACTGTACTTTCACAATTTTCTCATACATTTCTCCACATTAAATCCTTATCTTTAAAAGCTCCTACAGAAACACTAATATTTGTACAAGTAGTAACTACATGGAAATGTCAGTATTTCCATCCCTGTAAATTTTTCTGTATAATCAGTTCCAAAATGATGAAGCTGATTTCATTTAAAAAAAAAAAGTTTAATTTATTCAGACCAGTGTATTATCTTCTGATCATTTTTGTCTCCTTATTTCATTTTTCAATTCACATGAAATCCCCTACTTTGCTTCCATTACTCATTCACCCTTGTTGTCCAAAATCAAAATTGGTGGAAAGAAAGTTAAATTGTTTAGGATCAAGAATAAAATAATTTTTCAAATGCCTAGGAAGGGGAAGGATTAATGCACTTTGATGTTAATACCATGTCTTTCGTAGTTTTCCTGTTTGTTTGTTTTTCATCTTTCCCTATTGTCAGCAATGTACTGCATTTTATAGGCAGCCTAACACAGAGCAGATGCTGATTAAAGGAAATGTGGTTTTCACTGTGACATTTAAAAAAATATCACTTGCTCTAGTCTAAACGCTATATTCCTAATGAGTTTTATTTTATTAACTGTTGTGTGAAAATACAATGAGCTTATATTTAATTGAAACAGAAGTTTTTACAGCTAACTTGATGGACTGTGACTAGGCACTTAAGATTGACCAGAATGCTCCTGCTGTCTACCCTGAGGGCTGAAATATGAGGTGCAGGCACACATGGCTCTTCACTCCTATATATCCATGGGGCTGGACCAGAGAGAGTACTTCTCTCCATGGCACGAGCTGACACTCTCCTGCTACTGCTCCCTTCTTCTCCACATCTTACCACCCTCCTTCCCTTCTAGATTCATCAATTCCAGCTCCATAGGGCAGAGGCTGGCTGTCTTTAACTCAAAGAAAGCCTAATTCTCACCAGTCATCACCTCAGCAGGCATTGGTAGATACAGTTGTACCTATGGTGTGCCTGTAGATACAGTATGCCTTTTATATCTACAGAAGATATAAATTGTCCCAAATGCTGCTAGGCTAAAGAGACATTGCAAATGGAAGTCAAAGAGCAGGAGAAAAAAACTTGCACAAGAGACAAAACTTAATAGCAGTAAAAAAAAATATTACATTATGATTTTCATGACACTGTGAAACACATCTGTTCACTTTGGCATAAAATAAAGATTAATTTTACATGGCATTGTCAAACACGTCTGTTCACTTTGGCTTAAAATAAAGATTCATTTTACCTGATGTGCAGGTAGAAAATGTAAGGGTATGTTTCATTATGCTTTAATTTTTGAAATAAGCTCACATAATAGAACATTGTTGTGCAGACTGTTCATTGTCACAGGCTTCATGGGAACTAGAGGAGCACATCATTTCAGGCCCAATCCTGGAACAGCATAACTTAGTAAAATTGCTACTGGATTTAAGATGTCCATGATCTGATTCTCTCACCTGAAGAGGAGTGGCTCTTCTCCCAACCTTTCTATAGTGAAACCTGATATGCTTTTCCCTCTACATCATATTTGTACAGTGAACAGCAGGTAGTGACGAAAGGATTTTTTCTTAGCACCATATCTTTAAATGCATCAGCACTCATAAAGAAATGAGCAAACACAGATGAAGTAATCCAAAGGTTAAATTACAGAATTTTTAAGTGTACCTATTGCTTTTAAAGAAAAACCAGGGAGCACAGCCCCAGCTTAACATATTTTTTGCATATCTATTCAAGAATATTTGCAATACTGTACACGGAGTGAAAAGACATTCAGATCCTTTGACCTTTAAAATCCAAATCTCAGCTCACCTGACTTGAAAGTTATCACCATCTTTTTATTGCACAATGATAGCAGCTCATACCTGATTTTCATCATTACCCACCAGGTCAAGATGTAGCAGATTGATCAGCAGGGAAGAGGTGCAGGGCATGGCACAGAGGCCCAGAGTATGACATTTCCAGACACATTTTCCTGTAACTGAAAGGAAAGATGTACCTCACTCTTGACACATTGCTCATTTTGAAGTTAGGCCAGCTTGAGGTTCACTGCTCTGTTGTGATGTCTAGAGCATGGCTGGATATTATTGGCATGTCCTATGCAGTCAAGCCTGCCCTAGACTTGCAGCTGTATGTTAAAAAAAACAAATTAAGACCTGTTCTCTTTAAATTATTATCCAAGTGTCACAATGTGACAAGCTATGGCAAGTTGTAATTCATAGGGTTTTGGCCACTGAGGGTTTATGGTTATCACAGGGCTTGGTCTCAATGTGTTCCACCTCTCTACAGAAAGCAATATGGCTTACCTGAAATGCATTTCTTTACCTGAAGCCTTCTCTTTCTCCAGCTCCAAAATAAAATTACTACTAGCTTCTTCACTATCCTTTGGGCTCCTTGGCATCTTACCTCCTCAACATTATTGTCAGAATTGTCCTTCTACTTGAAACTCTCAATAGGCATTTTAGCAGCTCATGTATGTGATTACAGCCATTCACCTCTACAGTTAAAGGAAATATAATTTCTCTTTGTCTTAGATTTCCGTTATTGACATTCTCTTTCAGAAAAGAATGAACACCACCAAAATAAACCAAAAAAAAACCCCTCCCCCAAAAAAAAAAACCAAACCCAAAACCACACAGCACATTAACAAGAGAGAATAGCAGTTTGGGTAACAAATTCTGCTGCCCAGTTCCTGAAAAGATTGATCCCATTTAGTTTAGATGGTCACATAAGGAGGCCAAAAGGAACTACTCACAGAAAGTTAGCAGAAGACAGAAGAACAATTAGCCCAGAAGTTTCTATAGATTTTCAGGATGTCTTTTCATAGCTTCTGGCTACAACAGCTGAGAGATAAGTTCATCTGGCTGTGATTTCTTTTTGTCAGACATCTTCCATCTTGCCAGAGAAGAAGGTGCTACAGATACACACATAAGATATGCAGGAAGCTGCTTTTGACAAAGAAAATATGAAGCAGTGTTCAGTTGGACAAATGCTAAAAAAATTCAAGTGAACACATCTTTTGTATTCATTGTAGGATTGCCCAGTATGTAAGGAAGGATTTCTAAGTGTATATCCTGGACAAGAGCTATTAAAATATCAGATCCAGCTGTGACTAGGGCTGTGAATATGGTCTGCCCAAACTATGACTAAGTTCCAGGTGTGTGATGACTGTTGCATTCCTGTTTCATATATGCCACCTCCCTCTAGGCTTTGAGGTTCCAAACACAGCACAAGGTCAGGCTGCAGGGGTGATACTTACCTTGCTACTCTGGGAGAACCTGCAGACCACATGCTGGCAAAATACATAAATAAACCTTGGTAAAAATAAATCCAGCAACTTTATTTAACATACTGTAAAGGAGACCATTTGGAGAAAAACAATTCTATTATCAGGGCCAATTATTTACTTCCAGACAAGTCCTCTGTCCTGGATACTTCCTTGCAAGTTGGTTGTCATTTCCTAGATTCATGCTGATTCCATACACATGGCCATATCCTTAGTTTATGTAAATAACTGCAGCACTGTTAATGTAGGCAAAGCTGTGTCAACTTAGACCAGCTGAGGATAAGAATGAGGTTCTTAGGACATAAGAAGAGACAGACAGGAGGGGAAAAAAGAAGGAAACACCCTTAACCACAGGGGAAAAAAAAAGCAAATAATTGCACTTCATACTAATATTGTAGACAAAATAAATGGCATCATACTGGATTTGTGATGGGAATTTGCAGGGAAAGCAGACAGGCACCCTGATTTTATTCCAGCTCTGTGCCTATAGCTTCTAGCACAGTAACCCAAGGGAAAAGATAAAGCAAGCCTCTGCAATCTCTGGTTCTAGTTGTACAAACACAATACATTCTTTTAGAGTGGGGAAATCATGCATATATAATTCTTCCTTTGTGTGTGGGGGGTGTGTGTGTGTTTGTGTGCAAGTCTCTAAGACTTTGAATACTGCAAAGTTAATTCCAAAAACAAATTTGTCAAGAAAAGACTAAATAAGTGTCTTGACTAAGATAAAGATGGCATCATTAGTAACCTCACTGTGAGCTACCAGAGAGTCCACACATGACCTAACCACAGGTTTCACAAGCTCATTGCTCATAGAACAATTTCCTTGTCTTTTTTTTTTTTTTCTTTTTTTTTCCTACTTATCTGCCATGGATATCTTTTCCTCACCTGCTTCAAAGGAATTTGTAATGTTTTGAAATTTTGGTACCAGAGAGGAAAGAGGACTTCAAAGGACAGCAGACAGACATTATCCTTCTAAGACATTCTCCCCAGACTGGTAGATGTGAAAAACCTCAAACTTTTAATTGTTTACAATCTAGATACAGTAGTCCAGACTGAGGATTTTGGCAGCCACAAAGCCAAAATAGCTAAAAACTTCCTTAGCTTTGGCTATGGTGGAAATGGTGAAACTCAGCATGTACTGAAACTAAGACAAAAATAACTGTGTTGTATTTTAGGACCATGGGACTGGTTTTCAGCTGCACCTGAAAAAGGACTGAGATAAAACACTTTCACACAAAGTTTTGGGAAAGGAGTGGAAATTTTCTCATTCATTTGTGGTCCGTTTCATGTGTGCACAACACTTCACATTACGGGATCCTGGTGCTTGCACATGGGTTGGGACATTCTCGTGTTACAGCCATTCAATTCTTGTTTTCTTATTGAAGATTGATAACAAGGAAATGTTAAGCACAATTTGCTTGTTGGAAACATCGCAAAGACTTTGGTCATGTTTCCTGAAATGCACCATTAAAGGAAAAGGTAAAGCTACGCCACATGAACAAAACCAAATTCAAAACTTTTCCCTAGAACCAGACACCTTTCACAATGTGACATATTTCACAGTAATACTCCCAAGAAGACTGAGAAGCAGCATTTGTATTTCTTTAACATGGCTGAAGCACCAATAAGTCTGTGATTGAAAGCAGTGCTGAGAATATGGTTTACTTTCCTCAGAATTGATCTTCTATTGTTTGCCTAGTCCAGCTGAGGTGTAACATGTAACACCTTGTGTGAATTTCTTCTTTGGTCATGGATTATCACTATCACAGTGATTCAAAAGCTCTAACACAAGTGAGTTTATTGTTTTCAATATTTTCATTTAAGCACTTTAATCAATACCTGCCAAGACAATTAAAGGGCTCAAATAGTTTCCAAGAGGAATTTTCCCTCTGAATCAATCTCTTTTTTATTTTTTAATTTTATTTTTTTATTTATTCCCCTATTTAATTTATTTTAAACACTAACAAAAAAGTTAACACCATTTCCCCAAATTCACCCACTATTCTTATTCTTGTTTTATAAAGGAAATGAAATTTGTCATGCTGCTATACATCATTTACACTGCAGTACAATGTCCCATCTGTGTGTCAAGTACAAAACAAAAGCATTTTGTGAAAAATTGCTAAAGTAGTAATGATTTTTGTCCTCAACTCTTTGTTTTGCCTTTCAATAAAGAAGGCGACATGTGCCACAAATGATATATTATTGTTTAAGTACAACCCTAGTAACACAGTGCATAACCAAAACCATGTTTCACAGCAGAGAAACTATAGTTTACTGCCCCTATGGCTCTGATGAGAATATAATGTTCTACAGTTTATAAATGCTTTGAGGTCAACACATGATTTACTTCAGCTTGTTCATCCAATGAGCAGGAGGTCCAAAAATATATCAAGCTATTAGACAGCCCACTGGAAGCTTGGCGGAGGCTCCCAGTGATGGAAAGCATGCCATGGAAGCCTCTCTGTCAACTGGAGATGAGATAATTAGATCCAGGTAATACATTGGAGCCCCATCAGGGAACAGGACAGCAAACATGTCATCTTTACGATTTTTTCTCATCCTCCCCAGCACCATTGGCCTGAGATAGTAAAAAGTGTGAAGGATTCATCAGTTCCCAGCAAAAGCACAGCAGCAGGATAATCAAGCTATCATCTTTTCATCATCCTCATTATCCAGAGACCTGGTGTTCTGTATAAACAACAAAACAACATCAAATGTAGATTGAGGAGCCATGGTAGTTAGCTCCAGTTTTTGTTTTATGTTCCAGGGTAATACCACACAACACAGTTGGGCTGGGGTCTTGTAATACCAAAAAGAGATTGAGACTCTATATTTAAATTACAAAAATATTTTGTGCAAAAAATCTCTTTCTAATAATTAGAGGCTCAAGCTTCAACCCTATAACTAAATATTCCTCAATGGAATGTTCTGGTGGATCTGACCTCATATGCTGGGGTAAAGGAGTTTTATACAGCATATCCAGCTAAACCCACAAAACCCTGGCTTTTTTCTCATGCACATCACTATGCACACTTTTTTTTTTTGAGGACTTGCTAGCTAAAATTCGAAAGTGGAGAGTTGCTACAAGAGGAAACCCAGTGCCCAGGAGTAGCAACTCCTTTGCATAAGAAAAATAATTGAAAAACACCCATCTACGTGTCAGCACAAAAAAAATTGTGTTTCATACTGAAATCAACTTAGAAGACTTTATGCTTTCTTTAGACACTCATGCACCCTGGAACACAAAATAAAATTTTGAGAAATTGTGGTCAGAAATCAAAAACACTTTGAATACAATGTATTCTAAATACATAATCTTTTCCATTTTCCAGGCTTTTCATATTCACAGAAAAAGCAAAAGGATAGATTCAGCCATGACTGATGTTGAAAAATCACAGTCTTATATGTGCCCATTGATTATTGCAAGCATCTAATTTTTAATATAGGTATATAAATACATACACACGTTATATACGGTAAAATTCCTGTTCCCAAAAACATATTGATGACTCATGTTTCATTTCCTTTCCTGGTAGCTGATATTTAGAAAAATCTTTCTTCTCACTTCTTATTTTTCTCACTCACACATTGCACATAGGTAAAGGAAGTAGGTTATAGGGGGGGGAAAGGAAGAGTTTATCTCAGATGCAGAAGTCCTCTTGAAGCCTCACTTCTGTCAGTGACACAGCCCCTCACTGGAGAAACTGATGGACTAACTCCATGTGCTTTATCCACCTTTACACTTTTGGTTTTTGCTTTTGCTTTACTTTTCCTGAATATATTTGTTCTGTGAACCCACCAGGAGAGGAAAGCAAGACATGGCTGTTGCATATTGGGAATGGATTTTCACACTTCAGTCTTAAACAATCCTAAAACCTGAAGCCATGAAAATCCAGAATCTTTATTATTAAGTATACAGTTTAGTCCTATAGAAATTTAAATGAAATTCCTAACTAACCTTTTAAAGAAATACATCCATGCCTCAGAAAATGTTTATTGCCATGGCACATACCCAACATTGCTTTTAGTCCATTTTTCAGAAAATATTAAAAGGAAAAAAAAAGATCTTAATGGAAAGAAATTACTAATATTGCAAGTATGAAGTGAATTCTAAAGAGAATATCAAAATTCAGAATAAGACAATGCTACCTCTAGAAAAGCAGGCTGAATAAAACATCCTGAAAGTAGAATGCAGGACAAAAATGTATTTTTTTCCAATTGCCATCTAAGTAAAATTGATTTTTCTATTTTTCCCTTTTATAAGTATGACAGGGAGTATCTTCATGGAGCTCCAGGAACCTCAGAGAGCAGTTGTGGCAACCATCATTGATGTGACCAAAGGTGAGTAAATTTAAGCTACTGAAAACACTAAAAGAGGAAAAATTCATGTCTAGCAGAGAAAGTACTAAGATTAAAAATGAAAAAGCATGGGTAGGCTAGATAAAATCAATATAACTTTTCCCAGGGTGTTCTTTTATAAACATTACTTTAGTTCTTCCTTGACCACAATATATATACAGAAAATAAAATGGCATTTTTATGACTCATAATCCCAATCTTTACCTCCATGAAGCTGTTCACAAAGACTCAGAAGCTGAATGGATTTAAGACTGGAGCTATAATGGCAAATCATACCCTTTTGCATCACACAGTTAGGGAGACACATAGCATTTAAGATTCACATCTATAAAAAGGAGAAGTTAATGGCAAAGCCACAAAATACTGCTACAGTTACAGTACCCAAATTGAAATTCTGCACTAGTCATCATGAAGAAAGCATAGCAATATAGTTCACAGCTACATGGGACAGTGGGAAAATTACAGAAACTGCTTATTTAAGACCTTCCTAGGCATGAAGAAAATGTAGGAATGTATACATGCTAAAGACACTGCAGGCTGGACAGCAAACACCTAAAGATTAAATATTTTATTCCATTTACCTCTAATAATAGGAAATTAATATAAATACATTTTCTTTCCCCCTTTTTCCTCCTTATTTGTGACTATAAAGTACACTGTCTATCCCAAGCAGACTAGAAACAGGAAAAGGAAATAATCCCTGCAGATTTGCAGGCAAGACATAAGAAAAACCTCAGTTAGAACCACTTATGAGCAACAGCCATACAGAAAAACAAGACGTAAGCAGTAAAAGCTGACTGATCTTATGACTTAAATTAGAGAAAGATATCTAAGAATTTACTAGCAATGAACTCTGGAATACCTGCCAACTTTTACAGATGCAGAACAATGACAGAGGGGAAAAAGAAAAAGAAAGCTGAACTGAATACTGAAGCTGGAATACTGCAACAAAGCAGAATTATGACTTAAGGCAACTGCACAACAAAAAAAAAGGGACCGGTTTAGAAGAAGAGGAGGAAGATAAATCCAGAAGGCATGGGGAAAAAATACACAAATTAACACACTAAATAAAGGGATCTTAAAAACATGCAGAGATTTAATGTATTAATGAAGTGCATGATGAGTGGATGTTAGAAGCAAAAAAAGGTACAACATGGGGAAATCTGGATATCCAGAGACAAAACCACAGAGAAGAAGAAACATACTCATAGTTGTCATGACACTACATAAAAATCCCATACTTGAAATCTATTTTATGATTCCAATTTGAAAAAAAAAAAAATCAAAAACCAATTTGATTCAGTCTCCCGATTTTTAAAAATTATTTCTAATAATTAATTACTTGGAATTTCCATGTCAACATTTCAAATTAGTGTTACTTGCCAGTATGACAGAGAAGACAGGCACAGCCCACCCTGTTGGACCATGGCCCTATATGGAACCTGCTGTCTTCAACCTCAGCAAAAATGAGACAGACTGAAAATTGTCTAGGGAGGCCTTGAACTAAACTTTCCACTTGCTTCAATGAGCACAGCCACTAGAGAACTAGAATTTTATGCATTGGAAGTAACTTCTACAGACAGTGGAAGCAAACTATGCAAGATTCGTTTTCATTCTGGAGGTGCCTCATAAAAGTTCAACAATATTTAATTCCCTCACAACAGCTTGGTCACTACCAGAGCACTATGTGCTTTTTGTGGTGCTAAACACAATTTATTTTTTAAAAAGTCTATAGAAAACTCACCTAAAAACTTTTATCATAACTTTATTTTGAAACTTTTCAAGAAAATTCTGATTCAGTTTTACCACAACCCCCCCCCCAAAAAATCACGAAAAATCCCCATCTTAACCCACCCAAAAGAACATCCAAATAAAAAAGTATTTTGATATTATGCATACCATCCTCTTTGAAAGCATTCCAGATAAATATGAAAAACTGCCTGTGTTACAAGTAGTCCAGAAAAAAAAAAAAATAAACAGGTTAAAATATGAGGAGATTGTATCCTGTAAGTGGCAGGGAATGTGCTGTTGGTAGTCTTTTGTAAAGATCTGTATGGGGGAAAGTAATTTAGATGAAAAATGAGCACTTAGAAATTAGAATGCTGTCAGGTAAGATATCTGGAATCAGGCTGCAAAAAATTTGGTGGCTGAGTTGTTGCTGTCAGTCATCAGTGATGTACAATATTAGTATAGAAATCCATACAAAAGTTAAATACTGCATGCAGAACGATAATGTCATGAATGATCATTAATCTGCTAAACAGTAGGAAAGATTCCCTCAAAATAATAGATTTCATTTTTGAAAGAAAAATTATACTAGAAGAAATCAAAAGAAATAGGTGGATCACATTTATCTTATGCAATAATATTCTTTTAATGATAACAACTGAATCTTACGATGTAGTCTATATATAAATTTCATACAAGTTACCTTCAAGCACTCAGTAGATCAATTTAATTAAACCATAGTTTCTCAAAATTGTAGAATAAATTTTATTCTGTGCCATTACCACAGATTAATACAGATGCATTTTTGAAGTGAAGTATACAGACTGTAGAGTAGATCTTCCTATAAATATAGAGACAACTCAGTCAAAAATATTAATTTATTACCTTTGTCTTTGTTGGTGCAATAAAGTGTAATAGTTAGTATACTTTTACACTGACATCTAGCAATGAGAGGGTCAAGTCAGTGTAATAAAGCTGGCAGACTAGCACAAGTGTCTGCTTTTGTTATAAATATTACATAGCAGACATTTTCTGAATGAGAATGTGAAAGAATATTCTAGAAAAGGAATGCAAATTTACTATGAACATCAGAAAACTGAAACAGTCATGATTCAAACACCCATGAGTGTAAAAAGTAGAACCTAAATCAGGGAGGTGTCAACTCTTTGATATTGCTATCTCAATGTGGCTCAGAACACAGCCAAGAAACAAGTAACATGCATATAAAAAGTGCTTTCAAACATATATTTTTATGAAAAACTAGATTATTACAAAACCAGTTATTATATTTGTGAACTATTTTCAAGCACTCACATAAAATGCAGATAATACACTTGATTACTTTGTCACAATTCCTTGAACTCTCTCCAACCCCACAAGAACATTTTGTACCCTGCAATCACCTTACGACACATCTGAAAGGAGATTATAAATAATATGGCAGGATGGAAAGCATTACAAAGTAAAACTAAGCCTTTGGATTGTGTCTTTTTCCTTAGTGTTGTTTGTTAAACAATATGCCAGTGGATCTTATGGCTCTGAATCATCTGGTACCATCCATTAGTGGATAGGCTACTGAGTCAATGGTCTTAGAATACACAAACAAGAAAATCTCCAAAAAGTGATCTCCTCTTCTAGTCTCCAACCTAAAAAGATATTGTCACTTCTTTTCCCTAGCAGAAACTGCTTTTTTGGCTGGACTAGCAGAGACTCATGTGACTGTAGTCTTTGTCATGGAAGTCCATTGAACATAAATATTGTTCACACCCAATATTTGTCAATACTCTATAATGACTGCAACTATTTAAGTTCCACATTCATGTCCTTTACACATGCTATATAGCCCTGCTAACATTTCCCAACACAGCTGTAACTTGGCACGTGGCAAAAGAGAACATACTGCATTTGCTTATGGTCAGGCAGCTGAAGTCTAGACCACAGACAATGCACAAGTTTCCTCTTTTGAGTGACGTGGGGCTTTTGCTCATGTGTAATACTTTGATAGACCAAGTGCTGCAGTACATTACAGATGCAGTGTGCTGCTGAGCACAAAACTATGGCAGCAGCTCATGGCAAACTTTGCAGACATCTACAGCAAAAAGGAGCAGATGTATTGGGTGGAGCCAGGCAATGCTCAGCACCCAGTGTCAGTCCCAAACACCCTCCACACTGATGTTGCAGTGGCAAATTCCCTTTACAGACACAGGATGACACCAGCATGCAAAGGAAAGGAGCCACTGCCAGTCCATCCGTTCTCACACTGCAGTCACCCCTCAATCCATCAAACAGCTGTGAACAGAACTGTGCCAGAAACAGCACCATGGTGTTTCTCCAACTCTGCTAATTCCCTATGCTCAGTTTAATTATATGAACTGCTCCGGATACTAATCAACACATCCCATTATGATGATGCAGTAATAAATGTAATTATGAAAGCAACATGAATAATTTCATTAACTACATTTCAAGCTGTCTCATCCTCTCCATTCCCTTTGTTGGCAACATAGAGTGGGTCTGCTCAGAACTTCTGGGAATTAGTTCACATACATATGACATGTTTGTACTGAAAAGCACAGTCCTGCAGACCTGAATCAAAGAAAAAGTAACTTAGATGTCTGCTGGGAGTTTTGCCAGAATTATGACTGCAGTATTCAGGCCACTGTGTGCCAAGAACTCTGAAAATAAATGCTTCCTTACAGAAAATAATGTTTGATTTTAAAATCCAATTCCAGTACCCAAGTGGCAGGAAGTGAGTCCGCCAGTGGCCCTATAAGCACAGTGTCAATAACTGTCCATTCTTCTTTCTGCTGCTCACTCTTTGTAATCCAGCATTACTTGGCAGGCTACAACAGGGAGAATGGCCACATGGCTTACTGTGTGGTGTAGAAACAAAGGAAACTATCTGGCTCAGACAACATATAATTTAGGATTATAAAAACAAAAGACAGAACAAGAAGAGTTAAAAGGACAAAAAAAAAATAGAGTGTCAAAGATGGTGGATCAGCTTTTAAAAAAATGTCTTCCTGCTGCCTGGTACCAAACCAGATTACCAGCTTTTCCTTCTCCCTTCTTCCCATCCATCAGATCTCTTCTCAGGCTGAGATGAAGAAGTTTCCACAGCCCTTCACAAGAAAAATTGAGCCAGATTCCCAACCTCCAAGCCTTCTGCTGCCCTTACAACAAGCTTAGGCTTTGTCATCTTGATTCCTGTTTTAGAGTGGCCAACACAAGAGGAGGAAGCAGAACTCCACCTGAGAAGCTGGCCTTAAATTACAGTTATAGCATGGTAAGTGATCCCAGATTGACCACTGAATTTTGCCAGGTGATGTACACTGTCATCTGTGCAATATGATAGAACCTGCTGAACACCAGGTCTGTCCCATTTCCCAAGCTCGGTCTGCTCTAAAGCTCAGCTTACATCTAGATCCCAGCATGCTCCCACATACCAAGATTGCAGAGGGTCTGGAGTGTGATCAGCCATGTAAGCACAGCTGTGTCTGACAGGACAGACATTTAGCACCTGACCTATTCAAGCCCTGAGTAGCTCAGTCATGGAACTGATGGGGTGGTATCAAATGCTGCAGAGACTACAGTTAAAAAATAAAATCTCAAAATTTTCCCACAGAAATGCTGCTTCTGTTTGCAACTGATGGAGTCTTGCTGAGCTAAAAGTCAGGGTGAAATTTTTTACTTCTTTCATATATGGGACTTTAACATGCACATGCTATAGGAACTATAAATTAAGAAGCTAAAATAAGTCTACTTTTCAGATGAATAAAGAAAATCCATGACAAAAGAGAAGGAATGGTTGACATACTCTGTTTGACTCAGGCTATTGCTCTGAGTTGTATAAGGATATTAAGAAAAATTTTATCCAGAGGTCCCACATGGGAAGTATACAGAAGCTGACTTCTGAAATTAGAAAACCTATACTAAGCTCATGAACATTTTAAAATCCCTCCTTGCATTTATATCCAATATAATGACAATTTTCTGTATTAGGAATGACCTTAAAACAGGAAGCCTGAATTACATATATAGCTGGGGGATAAGATTCAGATGGATCCTACAGAAGCATGAACTAAAAACTAAATTAAAACAAACACATCATTAAAAAGTATGTAAACAGCCTCATTCATTGAAGTGCTTTCATTGAAGTACCCTTTCTTGAAGGCAGCTTCAGTTTGGAGGACACAGATAGAAAATTATCTTCCTGGAAATTGCCAAGCTAAAGGGGAAAAAAAACCACGAGAAAACAGTTATATTTGTATTAACTAATAAAATATATTACTTTAGATTCATGTAGGGAGTTCAGACTGTATAATTGTGATTTTCATGTCTTACAGATACACGTCTGTGTTGATCAGCTTTTACTTTACAAATCTTATTTTTATGATTTCTAGCTAGGCATAAAATCCCACAATATGACAAAGGGCATCAGTATAAGGTCTCATCTTGGAAGTGCACTACTATCTTTTTCCTCTCTTTGTAAATTTTAAAATGCTTTTAAAGAAATTTAGGCTCATTGATTAAGTTGAAAGAATGCAATAATTAAGTCTGTCAGTCCCAAGTATTTTCTGCTCCTGTGTAAGGAATAAAGAACTTATGTGTCTAATTCACCACTTTATTTTAGGAAATTGTTATGCTTTCAGTGGAGTTATTTTGAGTGACAACCACAGTGCAAAAATAATTAGGACATATTACACTAATATATGGTCACTGAATTCTGTTTTTAAGAAAAAAAAAAATAAACAGAAAAAAAAAAAAAAAGAAAAGAAAAAAACTGAAGCAAAAAAATCTAGCAAAGTGAACAACTATGAGAATTCCGCAATAAAATTTAGGAGAAAAATATCATTCTTAAATTCTGCATTTCCATGATGTTCCAGGAGAACTCTGCTGAAGAATATGGATGGAATGTATGTAGAAAGAGAGCATGTGATATTTTGGAAAAAAAAAAAAGGCAGCAGAGAAGTCAAATTTTGCAAATGAGGAAGAATACATGCAGAAGGAAGGAACACAGAACTGTTTCATGCTTAAACAGTAGAAGCAAGCAGATTCTGTTAATACTTGTATGAGTCCCCTTAATGTTTCTGAAGTGTTGTGCTTAACAAGGACTTTTTTTTTCTAGCAAGCCCTTCCATAACCTGAAATGTAATTGTGGAAAAGTTCATGTGAGGAATGTTTATTTTATATTGGTCTGTTTCTTTTGGATTGCTTTTTCAAAATATGACAAACATGAACACATCAACTTATTTCACTCCTTTATGTTCTGATCAATGTCAGGCATGATTTTTGCATGTTAAATTCATAAAGATGGTTTTAATTGAGCTTTACAAACTGGCAGGGACCATGTTAGATTTTGAAAACTATAGTCCTCTTCTTAATTTCACTCTCATATATGTGACAGCTGGGGAAGAGCTCAAGTAATTTCAAGAGGACATCATTTTCTCTGGAAGAAATACAGAAGCAGTGATGTGTACAGAGTAGCCTCATTTTTTATCTGACTACAAAGACCAGGATATAAGGGTTCTCAAAATGCATTATTTTAAATTGGGAAAAATCACACTGACAATGCAGACCATTTCAGTCATAACTAAAAAATTGCGTATTAGAACAGTTCTAATAAATCAGTGACATTTTAAACCAAACCAATTTGTATTTAAGATATATCTAAAACTAAAGCCCTCCACTGAGAGCTAGAAATTGAATGGCTCAAAAAAATGTTAAGCTCACAGAGTTTGCTTTTTTGGTGGAGGTGTCAGCCAGTGACATGTCATCCCACTGAGGGGTCTTCCCTTAAAACTTTGATCCAATCATATGATTTCCCCAAACCTTTCAGAAATCAAATATCTGAATTCAAGCACCCATTCCCAGAATTTGTAACTAGCAATGAAGCACTTCAATAAATAATCTTTTGGAATATAAATTGAAATTGCAATGTCAAAAATTTCTCTGGCTGAGCATAATGTCCCTGTTAGTCATGAGCCTTTTTTCTTCTCCAAGTTGTGACTGCTTTCATGCTCACACTGAAAGCAGATGGTCAGCATAAATATGTAGAATGTTTTGTTGTTGAACACAGAAAATATTGAGCACTAAAAATAATACATACACTGTTTAGATTCTCCAGAGGAGCTCCCCAGGTTTCATTGCAGCTTTTGAAACTCCAGTCCACAGTGTGGAAATAGTGAAGTTTAATATGCTTTTATAGAAGCTCCTTGTCACCTTCTGCTGAACAAATACAGGAAAACAACAATCTTGAATATTTCCCTAGTGTCAAAATAAATAAATAAAAAATTTAAATTTGCTTCAGAGACAAACATGACCCTTTAAATAAGTTTTCCACCTATATTTTGGTATGCATGATACATCCCTCAGAGACTACTTACAGCATTGAAGGACTTTGGCAAATATATGCAAATATGTTCACACAAAAATTTGCCCAAGGGATGACAGTCCTAAAACCTCTTCACAAAAGTCTCTTTGTCAACCAGGGGTAGTAAAAATGTCCTGTAAGGAAGGTGATCTATCACAAACTGCAAACAAATAAGTTGATGAAAAAAAGACACAAAACAGTTTGCAAAACAATCACAGGCTTTAAAATATGTTTCCATAAAGGTTTCCTGACCAATATCAAACTAAGATTCATTTCAAACTTCTCCTCCCCCTCTCCAAAAAAAGAAGGGTGAATTCACCAGATGCATTATTTACCACATCTGTCACCTTGCTGTCAACTCCAACACTTTTTTCCCCACCACTAACAAAAAGTTCAAAAGGGGAAGATCATCTGATTTTTCCTGACAATTCCTTTCCTATTTCCAATCTGGAAGCATATATATTTCAGATATTTAGCTCTGGCTGGTTTGTTTCAGATTTGATACTTTTCAGAGGCTTACTGTATGTGTGTTACCATATATGTCTCAATATGTTTTTTTTAAAAAAAGGAAAGAAAGGGGAAAAAATCATTCTGTTTCAAATAATGAGCATGTGCACCTTTTTGCCTCAGGCCTTCATACACAATTTAGCCAGAAAGCCAGGGCAGATCATGATTTAGCATTTGACATCTCTTGCCTTCAGGCCAGGGGAGACTAATACAGATTTCTGACTCTGAGCACACCATGGAAAAAAAAAGTGAGAGAGAGAGGCCTTTTATTGACTAAATGATAAAGAGGTTTGTAATGATAAATAACAGTCATTTTATTGTGGAATTCCCCAGAAAAGATGCATTCTGCAGTGTCTGAAGAAGCCTAAAAGCCGAAGCTGGTTCCCTGTGGATCCGAACCTGTTAAGCTCCAATCTTTCCAGGCAGAAATAGAGGTCGCAAATTGCATAGGACCTGCACTATTAAAACTGTATAAGCACGATACATAATCACTGCTGCATCCAGGACAGTTAGCACTAAGAGGATTAGCTGAAGGCTGCTTCTGGCTTTCTCTCCCTCAGCCTGCATCTAAAACAAGCCTGGTACACACCCAGACTGCTAGAGAATTTTCTGCCAGCTTTGATCGATAGTTTAATTGTAAACTTTGGGAGCAATAATGGATAATTCAGCTTGAACCGTCCATTATAAGAGCTGTTGCAGAGGATGGAGCTTTCAAAATTAAACAAGAGTTGTGTAATATTATTACATTTGTACTCCTCACCTACAGTTAAATTCCATTTACAAATACTGTCTTGACAATGTATGGAGTTCAATAAACATAAGCCCAGGTGGGTTGAGTGGGGAAAGGAAAGAGGAGAGAAGCTGAAGCCAATTATTTGCCATCTATTCCAGAAAGATTTTTATTTTAACCTCACATATTATAACACATCAAAATGGAAACAGGAAGACAGGAGATAGTTTCAAGCACTGAACTAAGTTGTGGTTACTGTTTCGACTGCAGCACCATGATGGAAATGTACCTAAATATCTGTGGAGGGATCATGGTACAGCAATATCAGCAGAAAAATATCCCAGGAAAGTGGTAAACATGCACTGCTTACCAGGTGGTCTATGTTGTCTATGTTGGAGCAATCAAATTTTTAATAGGACTTGCACCAGTCAGTTGAGCTAGACTGGAGATATTCATGCTATCATATAGGTCATTTTCTAAAACACAAGAAGACACAGCAACGTTCTGTGGTGAGAAATCATCCTGACTTGGAAGACAAATAGACAGAATGAGCAGGAATTTAGCTATCAAGCTTTCTGGCAAACACACTCTACCATACCACACATGCAAACACTGCCACAGAATTCTTAAATGAGGAGTGAGGAAGAGGAACTTGTAAGAACGTGGATTTTGAAATAAAAGCAGCAGTTCTGCAGGCAAAAATGGAATTCTGTTTGCAGAACCAAGCATTTTTTTAGTTTTATTCATAAATTAGTTGCTTGAAGAAAATTTGCTGAAAATTGCAACAAGAGTTAGAAAAGTAGTTCATGCTACCAGCTTTCCCATGAATTTAGGAACACAAGTCAAATTTACTCCATAAACCATCTCACAGCTAATTTGAATTAAATGAATTCCCTAATCATAACAAGGTGAGTTAGGAATGATTGTCAAGGTCACAAAGAGCTTTTCCCACTCCTCATAAAGGCTATTGACATCCATCTAAAATCTCCACAAATCCATCTTAGTTTTCACAGCCAAACTTCCATGGTTTTTTGCTAATGACTAGACTCATGACCAGAAGTATTTTGCCTTGGCTTCTTTTGGTTTTGAGAAGTTGATGTCCATATTTAACAGTGTACTACTCACAAAAGTCAGCTTAAGCTCTTCCTGCATGCTCTCTAATGACTGACTACCATGCAATAAATTCATAGTATTCCTATTGCCTTTCTTATCATCCAGCTAGGACACCTTGACAGAAAAATTTCCAGCATGAAGAAAAAGAGCAAAAAAGGAAAGCTTTTTTTGTCTGCTTGGAAATCCAAAGCTCCTTTTGAAAAAATAGGTAAGTAGAAAACAAACTGGATTCTTCAACCAGTGCAACTTGCAAACCAGGAGTTGCTGGTTTTCAAACAAAGCCAGATAGAAACAATTTTTGCAGCACAATAGTACCTACATGTTGTGTAGCCATTGCCATGGAAATGCTCTAACTTCCATGGCTAAGTTATCTCCAAAGAAAACTTCGTATCATTCCACTCCTTTTCTTTTACAGCAAAGAAAACATTTTTCCATTTGCAGTAAGTTCTTTGCAAAATAATGCAGATTTTGGTGTCATAAAGTATTAATACGTTTTTAGCCTTTAACTGTGGTTTTTCCTCTTGGGAAATGAGGCAAATAAAATTTTTATTTGTTGATCATTGATTTATAATGCCACTATATTGCTGCCAGCTCCAACAAAGAACTCCTTGCACCAACAAAGACTCCCTCAGGCTGTGGGAAGACACCAGAGTTTGCAAATGGAATCTGCACTCCAAGGAATCTCCTATGGCTCTAATAGTGTATGCTTAAAGACAGTCACACTGTCATCCACCAGAAACAGTCTGGCCATCAGAAACAGTGTGGCCAGCAGAGCCATGGCAGTGATTTTCCCTCTGGACTTGGCACTGGTGAGGTTGCATTTCAAATCCTGTATTCAGCTGAGTTTCTCTCTACAAGAAAGATATTGAAGTGCTGGAGCACATCCAGAGAAGGGCAACAAAGCTGGTAAAGGGTCTGGAGAGCAAGTCCAATGAGGAGTAACTGAAAGAGCTGAGGATGTTTAGCCTGGAGAAAAGGAGGCTCAGGGGGAATTTATTGATCTCTACAACCATCTGAAAGGAGGATGTAGCCCCATGTAGGTGGGGGTCAGTGTCTTCTCTCAAGTTATCACTTGTAAGATGAGAGGAAATGGCCTGAAGTTGAATCAACAGGGGTTTAGATTGAGTATTAGGAAAAATTTCTTCACTGAAAGGGTTGTCAGGCATTGGGATAGACTGCCAGGGGAAGTGGTGGAATCACCATCCCTGGAAGCATTAAAAAAATAAAAAAAAATTAGATGCAGCACTAATTTTTTGCCAAATCTTTAATTTGATCAGGCACATATTAGGAGAATGTTACAAGAATAGTTATCAACTACAAGCACAAGGCAGGTTACAATTAATTCTGCTTGGTAAAGGAGATTTCCACTTTGAAAATGTGAATGGACTGAAGCTATTGACGTAGAGTTGGTTTTTTCAGGATATTGAGGCTACAACTGAAATACTAAGAAAATCAATAGAGTTCATCCAACATGTTTTCCAGCTTTCATGGGTCCTTCACATAAAAAGAAATTAGGGAAAGATCTGTGTGTGAAAAGAAGGTGGAATTTTTTTGTCCTAGTTACTGGAGTGATTGACAGAGTTTAATCTATCAAATCAGTCACAGGCTGTCAACCTGTGCTCAGCAATCACAGGTTCAAGGATAAGTACTTAGCATCTCTCAGAATTGAGACAATGTTATCCCAAGTAGAGGTTTAATAAAAACTGCCTATTTCAACCTCCTTTTCTGAAAAAATAAAACTAAACTAAACTAAACTAAACTAAACTAAACTAAACTAAACTAAAATAAAATAAAATAAAATATATATATTAAGAGTAATGTATTTGTTTAAAGGGGAAAAACAAGTTAAAAAGGAAGATATGTATGCAAAGCTAAGACTTTTTGGTTGTGTAATTTACAGTACAGTTTGGCCTTTACTAATAATTTGCTTTGCTTAAAACGGATAGACCAAAAATCACATAATCCAACTGAAACATCATGATTCACTTTAATGTCTCTCCCTCCTTTTTCATTTCCCAGGGTCACCCACCAGTCTCAAAACTATCTGTCCCATACCACCCATATTTTAACTCTCAAGAACAAAATTCCTGAAATTTATTTCTATCAGAAAGCTCAACAGTGGTGTAACAAAAATACTTGCAAAACCAAACCACTGCAGATAAGTACCCCTTATTATTCAGTACATATAAACTCATTCTATCGAGGGACAGTGCTATGGTTCCTAAGATCTGGGTCAGTTTGTCCAGAATGAGCTCTAATCCTTCAGACTCTTTGTCTCTCTCTTGCTCTTGACATGCAGTGAATGCCAACAGCCCTCTCCCTCTCACAGCTGGTTATTGAAAGAGTTATGACAACATTTAAGTGGCACAAGAGTTCTGTTCTTTCTCAGCAGACTCATGTGAAAAGAACTAAATTAGTAATTGCAACTGCAGAGTTTCTTATTTTCAATTTCCTTTGGCTCTCAATAGCATTTTTTCTCAAGACTAATTTCATCCCAGTATATCTGATAAGAGATTTTTTAAAAATACGCATTTTTGGTGAAGATACAGTATTCATGTGGGCATCCAGCCATTTCTTTCACAAAGACAAAATGACTTTTATGCAAGCTCTTTAGTTTTCTATTTGCAGAAATACTTCTTGGCAGATACTGCTTAATTGATATGCACATTTCCAAGGTCACCTTTTACAGCAAAATAAATATTTCTCTCTGTTCCCTTTCTAAATCCCTGTATTTTCCTCATGATGTTATCTATGACAACAGGACTGTGCTTGATGCACAGGGTCACACTCAATTTTTCACAAGCATTTTCACTTTTTCTTGAAAGAGGTTTTTGCTGTCTACCCAGCAGTGCACTGCGATGGCACACACGGCAACCTGAAAAGCTTGGGAAGAAGGAGTTGAAGAAATGTCGTGCAATCAACTCCAGTTTGGGAAGAGCTTCACTTGCTGGCAACAAGGTTTATAACCACAAGAAAACCATCATTAAGAAATTCTGGTCTTCTGATACACTTCTTAGTAGAATCCTGCTCTGTAGCCCCCAGCTCTGGCTAAGTGCCAATGCCATTACAAACTCACGACAAAACGCCTCTTCATTTTAGCAGGATGAGTTACGCCACTTACATTGCTTGCTTTTAAGCCCCCTAACACAGTGTCTTTATATCCAGATCAGGATACACAATCAGGGTTTATTTAGTTGCTTACTATCCTTGAAGGTTTTGCAGCTCACTGTGGCCTGTGATTTTCTAGGAGAGGTTGGGCTCCATTGTCTCCATCACATCTGAGCAGCTCCTGCTTCCAATCACTTGGTGGTGCTGCAGGAGAACCAGAAGGGGCATTGCCAAACCTGCCTATAGGGAACATATTTTTCCCTCTTCTCTGGAAATGATTAATGAAAAGAATAGTCTGGAAATATGTTTTAGCCAGTCAGGGAGACAACTGACCAAACACTTCACCTATATCCCAGCACTCTACATCAGTTCTGTGGTTTATAACACCTGTTGGAAAAAAAGAGAATAACTCCTTCAAGGCCATGAAGTGCTGGTATCCATGCTTAGCACAAGCTAAAAAGATGCCTTTCAAAGTTAAGTGGGCATTATCTTTGGGACTAAAAATGTCATTTACTGCCACCTGTACTTTAGTGCTAGGAAGGGACATCAACATGGTTACCTGATGACACACATTAAACAAGAGGTAATCCATGCTGAAACAATCCTACAGTTCCAAGACAAAAGAAGGTGGGCCGTAGAAAAAAAAATATCAATATACACAAGTTTTATATTCAACATGAATATAAAATATAAATATAAATCAGAACTACCACAGTTCTGATGGACCTTTGTCAGGAATTCAGAAAAGGCTCTTTAGCAGAGATTGGAAAGACTTACTGCTTTGGGTTTTTGAGGCCAGGTTTTGGTAGCAGCTGCCAAGAGCTTCTCCCAAGTCTGGCAGAGCCATTGACGGCCAGATCCAAGACAGACCCATTGCTGACCAAGGCTGAGCAATAGTGGTTGCAATTCTGGGAAAATATGTTTAAGAAAGAGAAAAAGTTGTCACACAGGAGCAATGGCAGCTGGAGAAAGGAGTGAGAACATGTGAGAGAAACAGCCCTGCAGACACCAAGGTCAGTGAAGGAGGAGGGAGAGGAGGTGCTCCAGGTGCCAGAGCAGAGATTCCCCTTCTGCTGCCCCAGGAGGTTCACAGTGGAGCAGACATCCACCTGCAGCCCATAGAGGACCAGGTGGATGCACAAAGAGGGCTGTGATCCTGTGGGAAGCATGTGCTGCAGCAGGCTCCTAGCAGGATCTGCAGCCCTGTGGAGAGGGGAGTGGGTTTGCTGTTCCACCCTGGAGTAGGCTTGCTGGCAGGACTTGTGACCCTGTGGGAGATCCACATTGGAGCAGGCTATTCCTGAAAGACAGCACCCCACGGTGGGGAAGTTAATGAAGAATTGCAGCCTGTGGGAAGGACTTGTCTTGCAGAAATGCATGGAGGACTATGTCCAATGGAAAGGACCCCACATCAGATCCAGGGAAGAATGTGAGGAGCCCTCTCTCTGTGAAGGAAGGAATGGTAGGGACATGTGATGAACTGATCACAACCCCAGTTCCACATCCCCTTACACTCCTGTGGGGAGGAGGTAGAGAATTTTGAAGTGAAGCTGAACCTGGAAAGCAGGGAAGTGTAGGGGAAGGTGTTTAAAGATTCAGTGTTTAATTCTCATTATCCTACTCTGACTTGTTTGGCAATAAATTAAACTAATTTTCCCCTCGATTGGCAATAAATAAAACTAATTTTCCCTAGATTAAGTTTGTTATGCCTGTAATGATAAACAGTGAGTACTCTCTCCCTGCCCTCATCTCAACCCAGAAGCCTTTTTGCTCTCCCTGTTCAGCTGAGGAGGGGAGTGATAAAGCAGCTCTGGTGGGCACCTGGGTTAGCCCACCACATATAACATAAGTTACAAGTAAGTATAATCATTACTCAGGGTACACCAAATATCCATCAGCTCCTGCCAATCACTTGAAGAAAAGTCCCAGGGAAATTCTGACAAATGTTTTGTGTCACTGCCCAAGGTGTCTCCTTAAACTTGTGATCACTTCAGGAGGACATGCAGGTGGTCTGGAACCCAGCCCTTTCCGATGCCTGCTGATGAGAGATGGCAGGAGGTTGTTCTTAGAGGTTTTCATGGTTGTTTATTGTTTCTTATCTCAGGAATGTTTTGTCCAGCTAACAGCGATCTGTCCAGCCAGACATCCAGTGCAGAATCTGCCTGGCAAAGGCAGGACTTATCTTCTATACTCTAAATTATGCACTAGTTATTTATAATAACTTTCCAATACAACTTTGTTAAACAGTCCAGCTTTTTCCCCATCCAGCATGTGCCAACATGTCACCCAACATGGATAACATGGAGATGAAGAAGGAAGAAGTATCCATGCCCTAAATTCTCCATGTTGGCCACGTGTCCCTTATAACAAACATCCCCAAAAGTGTATTTATCTACATTCTAACAGTCTAATTTACACTTTATTAATTTTTGTGGCTTGCTTCTCTTCCTTCTGTGTTGGTAATTTCCCCCAAGGGTTTGAATTTAGGGCCTGAGACACTTGGGTCTCACTCAGGGGTCTTTGAGACCCTCGCCAGAGGGGTTTTGAGATCCCCAATGAGGCCAGGGGTACGCCCTGGGCTCCTACAGTTTTGTAACCTTTTGTGGAGATGAAAATACAGTTGCATACCATGCAGTATACAGAAGTATAGGACTACAGGAGGATTAAAAAATCATATATATAGACTATCCTCTATTCTTTTGTGTGAGTGTCAGTAGACAGATTTCTATTAAAACATGGGTGCTTAATTTCTAAGACACCAGTTTTGCTACAAGTGATGTTCAAACCCAGGCTAATCACAGTGGAAGAAAAATACAGCAGATTCTTGACATCTTTAATCTCAAAATAGTAAGGTTGCTACTCAGAAAAGCTGACCAGACAGCTCTGCTAGCAGCCTCCATGCATGTGGGAGTCAGGATTCCAGTTTTAATATGTTCTCATCCCCACTAAGGCAAATTTTCCTTGCATGATGCTTTTATGAAGATCAGCAACTGAGGAAACAAACATTGCTCTAAGCTTGGCAATGGTTAGTCCAAAACCCTTCAGCAAAGAACCAGTCACAAAACCAGACAATAATTCCCTTGTGCTGACATCCAGTCCTTGCTGTAGCAGCAATTCACCTTTGCAGTGTTAAACACATTTCCATCTGCAGGCTGCCAAAAACCAGCATTTACTTTGAGCAGAAATCAACGGACTTTTGAGCACAACAGAACTTTTTTTTCCCTTTCTGTGTGGGTATTTCTTTACTTGAAAGAAAGCTGTATGAAAGACAAGGAAAGTGTCTTTGATGTGTATGTGCCATTTTAAAATAAAGGCTCCCTCTCACATATTCAGAATTTTACCAAGAAGTAGCAATTACAGGATTATCTGTGACTTCAAACATGAATACTTTGGATGCTGTTCTTGCCTTGCTTTGTTACATTAATAATTATGTTTTAAGCAGTTTGGGATTTCTGTTCGTATTTACAAACTACAGTTTGGTAATAAATGTGAAATCACAGGATTGCTCACCAAAAGGGAAGTTTGCTTTCTGTCTTGTTATAACAAGTTTCAGCAGGTAGCTAATTAACATAAAAGAGATATTTCTTTAGTCCCTTTACAGGAAGAAAGAGGGTAGACAAGCTATGAATTTCTGAGTGAGGTTTTGGGGTTTGGCCTTTGTAAGACCTGGTGAAGTAGTGTGCTTATTCCTCTATAAAATTTTGCACTTGAAATTTGGAAAAGCTGTCTTCAAGGCATCCAGAAAATCATGCAAACACCAAGAAATTCTTATCAGGCAAACTACCAGCTGTTATTAGCATTCAGGATTTGATCAAGAGGATGGGAATTTTTGCTCAAATAGCTGACTACAGTCTAACCAATAACTCCAAATGGAAGCATTTAGAAGAGCTGGTGGCACAGACAATGCTGGGGAATGGGGTGTGCCCATTTGCAGTCTCTGCAAAGCCACAGTCAAACATTACAGAAAAGGGCCCAACTGTTGCCTTCTGAGGTCCCTAAATACACATCAGGTTAATAACATTCACCAATGCCAGAACTCCAGAAAAATGTTTCAGTACTGGAATTTAACATGGAAGAAATTTTGTCACTCTTTTGATTCCTTGGGAAGCCCCAGGAGAGAAGACAAACAAATACAAATATCTATAAATCAGACTGGAGTCCAAAGGCTGCAAAGGTTCTTTAAAGTCACCTCAGCTTTATTTTATGCACCTTGGTCTGTAAGTTCATCTTTCAAAGAATTTTGCTGTTGCAATAAACTCACACACACTTTGGCTGAAAAAATATGGGGGTGGAACAGGAAGTAATTGAATATGTCAAAGAGTAGCTGGAGTTTTTTCTGACAGAGCTATTTTGGAAATGTTAAGGACTTCACTGTCTGAAATGCAAAAATTCTGCTTCAATAGTTTCCAAAAATAATCGATTTTCCTAGAAGAACAGTTTTCATTTAAAAATTCACCTCTAATTTTAAAAAAATTAAATCTTTAAAGACAAATAAAGAAAAAAAATAAAAAATCTCACATTTATGCAGCATGATTCAATATATGCTGGCCAAAGAACTTTGAATGGAAACATTCTTTTTTTTTTTTTAAAGAGAGAACTGAAAACATTCTGTGCTGATTCAAACCATGTAAAACAAAATATCCTTTATTCACAGCAACAGTCATAACACCTGTGCAAGCTACATAAATAGTATTGTTCTCTTCTTGAGGAAGCTGAGCACGCAATAGTCCAGTGACTTACCCAAGATCACATAGGAAGTAAATATTATTGCAGAGAATTATTCCCTTCCCCTTTCCTTGTTAGTGAAAATATTAAAATGGCCATCAGAACAAACTGCCACCTCATCCTGCCAGTCTCTGCAAACAGAAATAAATAGCCCAAGTCAAATTGGAGTTGGAGGCAAATCCTATCAGAGCCATCTTTTATCTACCATACTTAGAATTTTCATCTTGAGAGTGGAGGTTTTGTGTGGCTGTTGGTTTCCTAAATCTATGAAAGCATTGAGCATATTAGAACATTCAGCAATGCTTCACATCAGACAGAAGCCTCCCATGCTTTGAGTTTTCCTTTAGAGATTTCCAAAGCCTTATTCTCTCTAAAATACTTCCACCTACACATGCTTGGTTACTTGGCATGCAAACCACCAATATCAGAGAGAATTGCTCTACCCTTCAATGGCAGATTCCAGCTAATCCTGTAAAAACACTTCTCAGCAGAACAGGAAGACCATGGTATTGAGGGCTCCTTGGGATGATTGCATGTGTGCACAGAGAGTAGGTTCAGTGTGCTGGTGACACACTGCTCTGTCTCTGCTCTACTTCACCCTGCATGTTAAATCTCTGCCCTGCAGGAATACCAGAAAAGTATTTACAGAAGGAGGTCTGAACTATCTCATCCTATATGTGGGGAAATGCTTCACCCTGCTACTGGGTGAAACAGGGCTTATACAGTTGATTTGCCATGATTGCTGCTTGTGCTGCCACACAGCACAGCTTTGTTGCTACCCAGTGAGCACCAGGTTCATAGGGACCTGACTTACATAAACCCCAACTTAATTCCAGATTGTGCACCTTTTACCAACCTAAGATTTTAGTCTCTTCCTGTACTCCTGCATTCCACTAGTATTTCATCAAGAAGGGGGAACAAAGACTATCTTATCTAATCAGATTGAAGGACATCTTTTAGTCTCCATGAAAAAGCATGGCCATGGTGCCTCACAAGTAGTTTGAGTCCTTTATGTTTATGTTCTCAGTTTGAGCAAGCAGAAAATAATAGGTTTAGCTTTTGTAATTCCCTGCATGCCTCCCAAAAACAGTCCAGTTCTATCCTGACCACAGAAGTCCTTGCTTTCCAAATAAAGGCATGTGTTAAATAAGCCTGGATAGAAACAGGACTAAAATGAGACCACAGCATTCATTTTTATCTTTGACTCTTGGCACTGAAATGTGGGTCTAGAGGGATGCCACAAAACCATTTTGAAAATAGTTTCCAGAGGACAAAGCTAAAATCTGGATTTCATTTCACTCTGTCCTTCAGATAACGATTTGTCCTAAAGTGTTTACAGATTATAGAGGAAGCACACATGCATTTTGCCTAAATATGCATGAAAAGATGATGGCAGACTGAGGAGCTAATCCTGTTCTTCCAGTATGCCATACAGATTTGCACAGAACACTTTGTGCATTTTTACTCGCATAAATATTTTGTCTGTTGAGGTGACCCAAAGTAAGAAAAGGCCACAAAATGTGTTTTTTTTAGTGGAAGAGCATCTCTTGAGAAAATAACCACATTTGAACTGCCAAAGATTACGACATGAACCCAAACAAAAAGACTCCCACACACCCATAGGTACTCCTCTGTAACAGAGTTCACTTGTGCAGGAATAGGAGACTGGCCTTTCACATGTCCCAGGAAGTGTGCACAATGCCTGTCTGTTTAACATCCCCAAGACACCCACATGTAAGGAGCATGATATTCCACATCCCTGAACACTGTGAAGGACTGCAGTGAAGACCAAGGCTCAAATTACTGCTATCAAGTGCACAGTGATATCATGGACAGAACTTCCTGCAAAGCCATATTTCCATTTTCTATTTTGTCTGATCTGGGCTGAGCTACTCTAAACCAGACACATGTGCACAAGGAGGCAGGCTTAAAACTTCAGATTTTGTTACCAGCAGTGAAAAAAAAAATACTCTAAGCCTAAGAATAACCATTAAACAAATTTTCCTTGCAGCTCCATCCTAATTACTGCCTGCCTGCTTGTTGTCTGACTCCACGCAGCAAATATGTAATTCAAGACATATTTGATGCATGATTTTAGAATGCTGAAAAATTATGTTCATGTGAGTAGAATTCAGTTTTTAAAGGCATCATCCTGCACTCTTTCCCGAGAATTGCTATGGTTCATCAGTTGTCTGTCAGACCTCCCGTCACACTCAAATGAATTGACAAAAAATCCCATTACAAAATGCAGAAAAGAACCATAGTTTTCTTCCTGCAATCATATTTTGTAAGTATTAAATCCAGACTACACAAAGCAAATTGTCAGCAGTAAATTCAATAGACAAACAATGGTTGTAACAGACTACAGTTGTGCTACATCAGAATAATAATTTCCTGATTAATTCATAATTGTACACCACAGCTTCTCTTTTTCACTTTTCAGTGTTAAGCAGTAACCTCATCTATCCTCATCTATGGCATATCCGTGAAAGCAACCTAAGAACTACACACTGAATCACATTTAGACTTTGGAAAGATGGAGGGAGCATTGTCTGAAACACACATCTTGTCTCAGGACCCAGAAACCCTACCAGGTGTACTGGTTGAGATTTTGCCATAAATACTAAGCATAAGATAACACAAGAAAGCAAGAGGACACGTTGCTAAAACAGCCTATCCTGCTCCAACATTTAATAGTAGCATTTCTTTGTTTTGAGACTGCAAGAGCCTTCTAGTACTACAGAAAAGCCTTTTCCAGCAAACATCTTAGTGGAAAGAAAAGAGATACCCTATAACTTCTCAGGGGAGCTGAGGAAATCTGCAAACCTTACCTTGGCAAAATTCCCATCAGAGGCCACAGACTCAGGCAAAAACATTTAAAGTTCCCCACAGGAATCAGGGACTAAAAAGATGTACCAGATTACATGAGCCAGGTCCCTTGTAGACATGCCACAAGAGTGGGTAATCCATAATTTATCAATAAGAAAAGTTGTCAAAGATTATGCCACAACAGGAAACAATGTGGGAGAAAATATCATTTAAATCAAAAGTCAGAAACAGACAACATTGAACCAAAAGTTGAGAGAGAAATTCTGGCTTTAGGATTGTTCTCAAGATGTCCACACAGCCAGCTCTAAATCAAAGCAAAGGCTCTTAAGTGACTTACAATTGTTCAAGTTACTAGCAAAAATGTGGTAGGACATAGTACTGCCTTAGAAAATATTAAAAAACACTTAGCAGATAGTATGGTAAAAATAAGTAACAATAATAGATAATAAGTAGGAAACCATGTGCACACACTCACATGGTAACAAGCTATGATTATATACTGTATATAAAAGAGCATCGACCTGTTCAATAATTTATTAGTCCTTATTGGGCAATGTTTGACTTATACTAATCATTTTATCAATATTTTTTTTATATGAAATGTGAATGAAAAAGTGCTAGTGGCAATCCTGGATATGAGAATAACTCAGTTAAGAGGCTGACACAAAAATTCAAGGAAGATCTATAAAACAGGCAGTTGAACATAAATTCCATGATGTAAGCCTATGAGTGTTCAATGCATTAGGATTGGTCAGCAGGGTCAAAAATTAATTTTTTTATTAACATGAAAAATGTTTGGAGAATCATTGCAATTAAAGAAAAAGTTAAGTGAAAAGATATAAACAAAGCAATAGATTACAGGAACATCTTCCTGTGATTTAGAAACTAGGTATCTGTTTACAGTTTAGGAAGAAGTAGAACATGGGTCCAATAAACTAAACAAAAAAATAGATAGCAGGAGAAAGTAAGGTCATAGAGAGGTGGGAATATGTGCTAAATTATGTCAGCTAGCCAAAACTAAAGAAGATTAATAGGAGATTTAAAAGGACCCAAAAGAACTAGGGAACCATGCATTTGAAATTCAACACAGAAAAGGAATCTTAACTTTTGCTGAAAGGAAAAAAATTCTTAGTTTCACGCATGTGTAAGTAGCTACTCCAGTGAAAAATAAAAGAAAACCTAGAACACTGTAACAACAAAAGGGAAGCAATTTGTACAGCTCTATGAAGGTATCTTACTCTTGACCACCCACCTGCATGGAAACTTAATACAGGTTCCATTGACAGAATATCAACAATGAAATAGTAATTTTTGAAATCTATTACACTTCTTGACTTCTAACACTAGCTGCATTGTGATAAACTCCATCTTAAATAAAACATAGGAGATACAGAAAAGGCATGGAACTTTGCAGTGGTACTGAAAAACTTCCCCAGAAGTAGAAATAAGAAAGTTTAACACTATTCCCTTGAAAGAAACACAAAGAGTTAATGTAATGGGGGAAAGATGGGTACAAACAGGCAGCTGACAGTGTTGCTACTGGCTTAGAGTAACTATGGCTCACTTTCCACTGGGCTCAGGGAAATACAATCATCACTCAGAGTTTGTTCACATATGTGAGCACACTAGGATTGACAGAAAGGATATGGGTGTCTGCTAATGTAATTTTTTTGAAATCTATTTCACAAACAGCATAATCATTATTAATAAAATATGTATTGGCTATTGTTCTGAAAATATTATCTTTTAGATTTCTACTATTATTTGAAATAATTCCCAAACTCATTAAGGTATCTTTATCCACAAAAACATTGAAAAATTACTGAATTAACATGATGCAAGGACCACAAGACCTGGGTCACAAACAATGTCTTTTACTCCCAAAGCAAGCTTCTGTTACTGTGGGCACAGATTCAAGCTTTGCCTTAACAGGCAAGAAATGATGAGTGAGTTAACAGCACAGAATTGCCATGCTGAAAGACAAGGGGAACAGCTCAGTGCAGGTGCAAAATTCCGGGGGCTCGAGGCACATAATGTCAGTTCTCATAAGTAATCATCTCTCCAGACTGCTATTATTTCAGGTGCTCCTCACTATTTACATGGAAAACAGTTGTCATTATTTCATCATCTGGCCACTTTGGAGGACTCTGTAGGATTTAGATAATGCTTTTTAAAAATTGCATGGATTATTGAATTAAACCAAATTGATTTGTTGGCTTGGGGAAGGGGTGAGAAAAAGAGCCTTATTGCCATTACTCAGTAAGTTTATTACAGATTGTTCACTAAACAAAAATTACAGGCTTTGTTTGCATGTTGTGTGACAAACTTGAAACTACAAGTGTTTACATGTGCTGCACGCATACACTTTGGGGTTTTAATAGCTGGTTGACAAGAGATTAAAGGCAGAAATATGGCATTTTATTAAAGCAAACATATCAGTATGCCTACCATGATAAAATGATCTAGTTTTCTTCAGACACAAAAGTTTCTGTTGAGTGATACCTTTGAAATTCCTTGAGGGCACCCTATTATTCACTTTCCTCAGCAGAGAGCAGCTGCAAATGGTCTCCAATTTTCAAAGAGTATTGCCTGGTCATTCTTTACTGTCAAAATGAAGAAGAGCATAAAAGTTAAGTCAATAAAGTAATATGAAATGCTTAATATAAAAATTCAAGAATGAATGATTAACCATTAAAAACTTACAGTAGCTATTTCAGCCAGGAAAAAAAATTAACATTTCCCTTGAAACCTATTAACACTCCTTGTAAACAATATTCTTTCTTGAAATATATGACCTTTCCTAATGCTCTCCATACACATGGCATTTTTCTTATATCCACTTTACCTTCACTGATATGCAGCTGAATTCCTCAGGAGAGGGTGTTTAGAGCCCCTTCCACTGATGCACAGAAAAAAATGTATCCTTTGATTGCATTCCCCTTCACAAATACACCTAACTTTCAGCTTTAGATCTTAAAATCCTTTCCTCATCTGAGAGTCCCATGGCCTGTTGCGGTTGCTGACATGCCACCACCATTCCAGCTACAGTCAAATGCCAAACATAAAATTGATGTCTCTCATTTGAGCCACTGGCAGCCACATGTATGTGCAGCAGGTGAAATGGCACTTCCCTGCTGCATGTAGCTGAACACCACATTTAAAAATCACAAAATTATCTCAGTTTCTGAGCCTTGGGTGACTGCTTACACTAAGCACTGTTTGTGCAACCTTCTGCACAGGGTTAGAACCTGAGATTCCACTGGTTCCACAATGACAGTGCAAGCCAAAACAATAGTAAGGTAATTTGTAGCTTGCTGGAAGCAATTCCATGATTAGAAAATGTTTATGACAAAAATGATTCGAACAGTGATGGAACTGGAAGGTGCACAGCAAAGGTGGCCATCAATGCTGTGTGAAATACCAAGTGTCCAGTTGAAAAATATGTCAAAGGAAGGGGAGGGTGACATCAAGGGATGGCTTCCTGTGGCTCACTCATAGTACATAGATAACTGCCACTGGGGCTAAGACATCTTCAATTTCTCCTTCTTACCAGGATTTATGGGAACAGACCAACAGGCCAACACGCTGTGCAAGACAGCACATCACAGTGACAGTAACCACAGTAGGTTTCTGAATTTCACGTCTGCTGGACTTTGCATGCAGTGTCTGACATAAGCAAACACACTTACAGATCACTTTTGGTAGATCATAATCAGATTTCTGGGGAAGTCAATATTAGAGAAACCCTGATTAGGAAAGTAAAGGCAACCATGGCTTGGAAACATGAAAACAAACAAACAAAAAAAAGTAATATTATCATAAATTAAAATCCTTCCATTAGGAAAATACTCTCTAAAAAGCAGAGAAGAGCCCAACTGAGATAATGCAAATGACATGGATATCCACTTGTAGTTGCAGCAATTCTAGAAGGACAAGTACTACAGATTATAGGGAGTTAATTATCTGCATCATTCAAGAGGATAACTTCATTCTGACTTTAGAGACAGGTGTCTAAATACAGATATAAAGACAAATACAGTCATATCCTAATAATATTTCAGAGCCCTTGAAGGCAGGGAGAACAGGGCCCTGAGCCCCTCTTTGGTCTAGTAGAAGGTCATGGCGTGGGAGTTGTAACTAGATGATCTTTAAGGTCTCTTCCAATCCAAAATGTTCTGCAATTCTAAGATTTCTGGTTATGTGGAAAAATGGAATTCCTATTTCACTTCACTTGCCTGTGAAATAGACACAGAATCTGGGGGAAAAAAATTACATAAACCAGGGATCATAAGTCACACCTCAAAATGCAGTATTGAAAAATTGCACTGAAACATGGGACTCTGTCTTTGCTGCATAGACTGAACCCACACCAAAATAATCACAATTTACATGTATTCATAAAGAACTTGAACAACTTCCCTGAAGTGCTGCTCAAATGCATCGCTAAACAAAGGAAAGATGCATCTGTGTTCTGCACTGTACAATTAAAAGTGGTTAAAACAATATCATCTTACATAAGGTCTACAGAAGACAGTGAACTGAAGTGAACCCCACATTAACAGGCCTTGTTTCCTTGTTACAAAACTTAATGCAAACTGTTGGTAATTAGATGTTAAGTAGATCTTTCAAGATACCAATTTAGAAAACAGAAAGCCACAAGCATTAGTGATGGATATTACATTTGAAGTCACATTGAAAGCAAGGATCGTAACATCTACATTGTAACTGGTGAACCCTTTGATCTAGTGCTTCAGTGTTACAGCATTTACTCTAATAATCTTGGAAATACATATTTTACATGTACTCTGATTTCAAACAGAAAGAGTGGAAACATCATGTATTAAAAGCCTCAAAAGACTTTTCCACAAAGCTAAGAAAAAATTCAGTGAGATGCTGAATATAATATGAACATTTTAATCAAAGTAGTCTTAATTCAAAGAAACAAAAGTGGGGATTGCTCAGACAGGCTTAGACAAGCCTATTGAAAATCCTGTATCTCTGCTTAAACTAACATACTTTGTTAAGTTCCACTGAAATTTGTAGCTTTTAGATTAAAAATAATTTTTAAAAAGCTTCATTTTCCTGACAGAAATCTCAGTTTTCATGGTCTGACATCATTAAAGATTACAACTTCCTCCAAAAAAACTATTAAACCCATAGAGTTCAGACCCTTATTGCTGGTTGCCCTGATAAAGTTCTTTATCAGCTGGCCTCAGTGAAAAATACCACAACTGGTCATAGGCCACCCAATCATTCCAGATTTCTTGTTGCAGGAAGAAATTAAACTCACCTGTGAAGTAGGCACCCAATCAGAGTGAGACTGGATCATATATACAGTAAAAGAGTGGACAGCTCAGACACATTTATTGGTTAAATTTCACAAAATTTAGTAAAGCTGTAAAGTGGGAGCTCATTGAAACCACTGCACATATATGGACAGTTGCAAGGGAAGATGACCCAAAAGACACAGGATGTGGTAGGCAGTAAATAGACAAAACACTAATAAAAAGCAAGACAGAGTTAGAAGTGATGTGTGGTGATAATGTATTATATATAGTCTTGAAATAGAACAGAATAAGCATCAGAAACTTGCTAATGAAGTAATATGAAAGTTTAAGGACAAACCAGAGACTGAGGATCAGACACATGTGAATAAAAACAGGTGTGGATGATGTAGACCTGTATATTTGAGCTCTCTTTGACAGTGATCATTTAGCCATGAAATAACAGCACAATTTCATAAAATTTTGTCTTTCACGGTTCTTACTATAATTTCTTTTCCTTTTACAATATAGTAGAAAAGAACTGTGTGCTCAAAAGTTGCTTTCATACCTTTACTTATATTCTTGAAGACCTTCTAAACACCATCCTCGCTGAAGAAAATGTAAGACTAGAAGCTGATGTTAATTAACCTTTTCTGGAAACTTTTAACTCAGACTACCTTCTCCCAGAAGAAATGTATTGGTCAGGCATGAATACTCAGCATCATTATGGCTTTTAATTTGTTTGTTTTAAATGCATGGTATTTTTCTAAATGAAGCTTCTGTGAATTCTAGCTGAAAACTAAATAACATTCCTTAAAACATATTATTGGCATCCAATTTTTGCTCATGATTTAAATTCCTACAGGTTTATTTTCTTATAAAGGAACATTATAGAAATATAAGAAAAAAGGTTAAAGGTCTGCCTTGGCATATTTTATATAATTTCCTGTGTTAAGCAGCACAAACTTTCTATACTTGAATTATGTTCCACTATCAATTAGGTCACATCCATCAGTGAAAACAGCAACACTAATTTTACTGTGGTCTAAACCAAAATGGAATTGTCATAGAACATAGAATTGTTAATAATAAATGCTTCAGAGCATTTAGTAGTAGTAGTAGTAGTAGTAGTAGTAGTAGTAGTAGTAGTAGTAGTAGTAGTAGTATTAGGCATTTACACCAGCAAAATACACTCCCCATTTCACACTCTATATAGTTATTCTTGCTAGGCTGGTGACCACCACCAAGGGTGGTGAGAGTACAAAGAGCTCCAGCATGTTGGGCATTCTACTTTACTCTTTTTGATGACACACCTTGATATTGCTTTGCCTTATAGACATGTACCATTGCGTGCAATGCTAAAAGCCCCAAATCTCAGAACACAGAATGAACTTTTCTCAACTTGAAATCAGCCTCATGAGTTTGGAGGATGTGGTGTAACATGTGAATTCAGCAGGTGTGGCACCAGCAGGGACATTGCACTTCAGTAGATGCTACAGATGTCAAGGCAGCCCTGCATAACTAATAGCAGAAGTCCCCATAGGAATTTTTTAGGATTCTAGTAAAATTTTCCTAAAACATTTTTGTAGTTGAAACAGTACAGTTTAATCTTGATTAGTACCTTTTTAGCTTGCCTTCCCCTGTGCATTCATTCATGATTTATATTCTTTGCCTCTGCAGTGAATTATAGAGCCCAATTCAGGAGGAATCCTGACACTCAGTGGAATGTCAGGGTTCCAATATACACTTGAGATGAGAAGCAGAACACACCAGATCCTGAATCCCACTAACCCTAAGCACAGCCTACTGCACTCCATTTTTTATTGTACATCCCTACCGCAGCAAAAGCACTCATAATGTGAGAGAGCTTCTACAAAATGAAATAATCTTAGGAGGAGGTAAAATTTTACATGGTGACTTTTTATTCTAAGCTTTCTTCAAGCAGACTCATAAACCATAGGATAAACTCCTTTTTCATGAATATTCAGTTCACAGCCTTTTGCAGAAAATCATTGAGAGCCGTCCTGATAGAGAGTGACATCTTGATCTCACATTGACACATTACATTGCATCCCATCTTCTCAAATCAGAAATGAAAAGAGTGGCTGCATTCCACAGTCTCTGAATTCTTTCAAGACAGCTCAGCAATCTACGGCTGAAAGGTAGGATAAATTATTACAGGAGACTTCTCAGCATGGCTGTTCTAAATCAAATGCTGTCAAATAATTTTTAACTTTCTTTGATCTGCACTCAATCTCTGTGTTCTTTGCTGACCTATAGCACAGACTCTCCTTGACTTCCATTCCTTTCTTTTTCAGTCTCTCTGCTCATAAACTTTTATTTTCCCTTTTTTATCATGTACGTGTAGAAATGTATATAAAAAAAAGACCCTAGATCTAATGGCTTGGTGACTTTTATTTTATTGTTTCTTGGAAAAAACCCACCAACCTAGTAAGTATGGTAGGAATCTAAAAAGAAATGAGAAAAAGACAGGAAGTTAAATAATCTTGCAAGAAGGAAAAATATGATATTTTAGGCTGAGAAAGTATTCTCCCTAAGGTGCTTTATGGTTATAAGAGGCACATCACACAAACTCTGTATCTGCTGGCTCCGACAGTATATTTTATAGGAGTAATGACTATAACTTAAAAAGCTGGACAGAGAAGATACTTGGACATGCAAGGAAAAAAAAAGGAATATAAATATTAATGAAGAGAAATAAATGAGAGCAAAAGGGGAAACTGTAGAGACATAGAGTGGGACAAAATGAAAAGGAAACGACATGGCTTAAGCAATAGCATAATAAAATTAAACAAATGAATCCACAGTAAATACTGACATCATTAATGGTGATTGCTACTGAAATGGTGCCTGGGGACTGCAGTGCAGGGTCTCTTTGCATTTCACACTGCATTGCATAGCATGAACAAACTCCAGACATGAAAGACACTCAACTGCCTTGCCAGGGTGTAATAGATGAGTATGTGGACAGAGATAAAGAGAGATGACAAAAGGTAATAGCAGGACAAGGCACCATCAGTCTGAAATGCTACACTCTTCTGCTTACTTTGAGGAGAAATATGGAGCCTAGTCCATATGATCTGAACAACCCTGAACTGTTCAGCTTTGCATTCTTTATACCTGAGCAGCTTCAAACACAGTCCAAAATTTGTATAAAGCCAATGTATTTAATTCCCTTCTGCTTCCTAAACATCTCTTTTGCATCACCTGGGTTTCCAAATGCCTCATCTGTGGTAGCAAAGCACAGTCACAAAACTGTGACTCTTGATTAACTGAAGCTGTGACAATTTATTGGTTTGGGACATTGCCCATGCTCCAACTCTCAGAAGATGCAATGCAAAACCCCAGAACTAGAACAGGTCTCTGTTTTGCACTACAGCAGGTAGAACATACAAGCAAGAACTTGCCCAATCTCCTTAAAAGTCTCCACTGGCAAAGAATGCATAACCTGTCATTCCAGGGATTAACTTAGTTACAGCTAGAAAGTCTCTCCTAATGTTAGTCATTTTTGTTGATAAATGAACACTGTTTCCTGCTATGAATTTGCTGGATCTGGAGAGGTGTCCTTGATATATCAAAAAACTGTTTTGTGTCTCTTCAAATTTCTTTTTCTATGAAAAGCAAGAGAAACACCATTTTAAAAAAGGTTTTTCTCGGTGAGTTCTACATCATGATCCTTTTCTTTCACGCACTACCTGTTAGCCTTCTCTTGAACACTCCACAGTCTGTCTATGTTTATTTCTAAATTGTAATTCCCAGAATTTAGGCAAAACCTATTCCAATTGAATGACAAAGATGAAACAGGTATCTGACCTTATATTCAGTCATATTAAAGTGTTTATAGAAGTTCATGCTTGATACTGAACTAGTGGGCATGAACTATCCTAATTAAATTCTGTTTAAATGCCAGCCCAACTACAGAACTTCCTCAAGAACACTTCACCCTGCTATTGAAACTGTGTTCAAAACTCTCACTGCTCACTGCTCTTAATACCAATTTAACTCTACCATAAAGTTACAGGGAATTTTCAGGAGAGGCAGAGATGGCAACTCTAATTCCTTTTTAATAAAAAATCATGTATGAGAGCCATGGAAAAGGGGGAAGAGTTGCTATTTTACATTAAAGAGGGTGGCTGGATGCAGATACACTGTGATAGCTTGACTGAAAAGTTAGTAAAAAGAAAAAAGATAGAATATGGAAGTTGGATTTTCAATGGCCACTACATAACAGTCTCAAAGAGACCTGGACTACATCAGCTGTGAGAACATACTGTGAACAGTACCTCTGAGAATTGCTCACACCATTTGGTAATATAAACAAGTATTCTGAGAGTCCAGTCAGCAAAGAACATGGAAATCTGTAGGAAGGGTTTTCATAGTCCAGACTTACTTCCTTTCACAGTTTTCACCCTTTCCCACTTGCCCCAGGAAAGTTACAGCTACTGTTAAAGCAATGAAGATACCATTGCTCAGCTCTGCACTGTTTAAACCTGAGCAGCTACTGGAGTTCATATTTTGTTTTCCATATTTCTCCTCTTATGCATTCAAATTCAAATTGACAAATTCCTTTGTATATCATTTTAAACCCTCCCCATCTCTAATGCATCAGTATCTTGTTACATTGCCTTTGATTTCATTGTTTGCAATGCTAGTACCAGCAGCATGGAATTGCCAAGGCACTAAGCAGCCCAATTTTTCTTTAATTTCTTAGAAAATTGACAGCTTTATGAACTGTCTCTTTACCTATGCCCCATAAACATGTCAGGCTGTGGAAAACCATTCTAATTAAATCCCGAGGGATTGCAATGGAAGATTATAGCTTCTTGGCAGGTTATTAAAAAACAGTTGTTCATATATACACAAATATCTGTACTAGAAGCTAGCATTTGACAGAACAGCCAAGGAATTAACCCCACTGGCAACTCCAAATAACACTCACCAAAAAAACCCAAAACAACAGCAAAAACAAGAGCTACCACCACCAAAAAAAGCAACAAACCACCAAAATCTAAAACAAATAATAACCCATCAACCACAAGCAAAAGAACTGAAGCCAACCAAAAAAAACAAGGAAAAACAACCAAGTTAATTAAAATGGGAATGGGCAGAGACCATTAAAATGGGGCAGTTGCTCTTGTATTTGATTCCTTTTAAAAAGCTGCAAATTCCAACTATCATTTGGAATCATCATCTATTATCCTTGATTAGGATCACCTGATAAAAAAAAAAAAAAAAAAAAAAAACTTCCAAAATTCTATTTTGTTGAGAGAGCCTCTTGAGCTGTAGTTACAACAGGCAACTTTGTCCCTCCTCTAGGACCTGCCATCTTCCAGGAGAGCAGCCTTGCTACCTGAGTGAGGAGGGAAAAGGGAACAAATCAAATGTTATTGCACCAAAGGTAGCTATGAAGAAACAAGTACAGTATCACTGAGCCAGCTATGTAATGGGTTTTGCAACTAACTGGACTTCTGAGGAGCTAGAGATGATTTTAGCTTTTTTTTTCTTAAACATGTTCTGGTGTCACCAAATATAATCTGTCATGCAAACGTTTAGTACATCACTACTTAGATTTGCTGGTGTTCCACATTTATGTGAGCAGCGTTTCAATCAACATCAAGAAATGAGAAAAATCCAAGACTTAAAATCTTAAAAGACTGACACATAAAGATGCATTGATTTCATGGTCTCTGAGATGACAGAGAATCACACTTAGAGGACTCTAAGTTTTTATCTGAAGAAAACTACATTAGTTGCACTCTACATAAAAGGAGCTTTAAAAGAAATACCTGCTACTCTGACAATACATGTGTGAAACACCAAAAAAGCTGTGTATCAAACTGAAAGCAAGAAGAATAAAGAATGAACACAGAAGTAACTGAGTATAGCATCAGATGAACTCAAGTCAAACAAATTCAGAATTAAATATATCTGCTATCATCTTTTTGTGTTCATTTATAAACTGAAAATGATGCACCAGTGTTGGTTACCCAAAAATCACTTCACTCTACCAATGAGAGTGAAGAATCAAGTAAGGATAAGAATTAAAAGGTGTATTTTAGAAGTACATTGGACCTGACAGATGATTTCTCCCCTACCAATTACTTGATTCATTCACTCATATAAGATATACCACATCTTATGTATTACTTGACTAGGAAATGATTAGGTGATTAAATACATGAAACCTGGTCCAGTGCTCACACAGTACATTAAAGCTCTCAGATGACTACTGGCTACATTCTGGCCTTACCTGACATCAGGGGTTTATTGTTCTGCCTCTAGAAGGGAATACATTAACAGATGACAAGTAAAATAAACATTAGAATTCAAACATTGATAAGGTTTTTTTGGATAGGTGAATTTCTATTCCAAATCACTTAACAGATTTCAACAACATGCCAGTCTTTCTATTATTTGTTTAATTTTAAAAGGGTATATCTTAATCTTATTGGAAAAATGCAACAGAGTATCTGTTTGACTGTGAGCAAGGATACTTTCAATGTGATAGGGACATTTTCCTCCACAAATTAATACATTTAATACTGAAAGTTATCCTGTCAGCCTTCAGGTTTTATTCATGATTTATGTCATGCTCAGAAATATCTATGTTAAAAATTTACTTATCAGACTATTTGAAGAGAGAAAAACCAAGAGAGAAATCTTCTTGTTCTTCACTAGAAAAAAAAAAAAAAAAAATCTAAACTGGCTTTCTATTGCTAGGATCAGACACTTGAACCTCCTTTATCCTCCTGTAGCATCTCAGGTCTTTCACTGGACGGATCAGCTACCCATTCACTGTATAGAATAGGATTTTTCTTACAAGGCACCTAATTTATATCTTCATGTACTATCACAAAAGAAGAATGCAGTCTTCTGAGAAAAAAATAGGAAACAATAAAACAAAAAATGTCCAGTATTACCTGTCCCGTCTCTGAGGGTCTCTTCAGGCTTGAGACCTCCCCAGAGAGGGCATGGAGGTGGTAAAAAGTCTGGTTCTCTCGGAGGCGCCGACAAGAAAGCAGCTCGAGACGACCTTGTGTTGTTTTGGGGCTGTTTATTTGTCTTATCTTAAAAAAGTTTCTGCCAGCCCGGCACAGGTCCGCTCTGCAGGTCGACCATAGCAGAAAGGTCTCCTGAGAGGGCTGAGCCAAGGTATTTATACTCTAAACTACGTATACAATATTTACAAATTTTCCCCAATGCCATGTAACTCTTTACAATGTCCAGTTCTCTCCCATCCAATCTGTGGTTCCCAGGGTGCAACTTCAGCATGGATGACATGAAGAAGAAGGAGGAAGAAGTCCACCACACCCAGGGTCCTACATCTTGGCCACATGGCCCTTAATATAAACAATCTAAAAAACTACTTATACTACATTTTAACAATCTAATTTACACTCTACTCATCATTCTTTTCTGTGTCTCTTCTCTCAGCGTGGGCAGATTTTCCCAAGGAGCCAAATCCAGCCCCTGCAGCTCCTGGGCAGCACTCGGGGGTCTCTGAGGGGTCTGCCAGGGGGGTTTTTGCACCCCCAAAGGAGCCAGGGAAAAACCCTGGACTCCCACAATTACCCACTTTCTTATTTAAATTTACAAATTGGAAAGGGGTGAATATTTGACTTTGGAGTCACTGCACATAACTAACAAATAAGGCATTGACTGTATCTACTGCAGGACCACGTCTTTGACAGGAGAGAAAAAATTCTTCAAAAATAATGAAGAATTATATCACTTATATCTGAGTTCTATAAAAACACCCATCTTTCTCCAAAACTTAATGCTAACTGAGATGAATCTGGCTTCCCTGCTTTCTAATAGCTAGGTTTTGTTTACTGGAAGGGGACGTGGGGAGGGAGAAAGTGATTTTGATTTATATACCTGCAATCATAGGATAGAGAAAAAAAAGTTTTCAACCACAATCCCCAGTTCTCAAAATGAATCATTTGCCGGTTATAGTTGAGTGGAGACTGATTTACCACAGTATAAAAATTGTTTTAAAAAATACTTTTCAGAAAAATGTTTACCAAAAATGCATGTTAAACTAATTTCCTTGCTCTCTGTTACAGCAAAGAAAACAAAAATGGGGAAGACATAACATTAAGTATTAACTAAGTCAGAATTCTGCCATGTTGTATATCCAACATGCCCAATCCCAGTGAAAGCCTAATGTTTAAGAGTTAAGGCAGGACTTTCATGGAGACACCAAGGCAAGAGAGTGGCATGAAACCTCGAGCAGTATTCTGGGCCAATTTGTATAAAAAATACACACTTCTTGCATGATAAAGTGTACCTCCAGCACTTGGTTGTCAGTGTGCCTCTCACAACAATATTATCAGGAGAGGAAAGTATAATTTAAGAGGAGAAAAGGTGTTTGAAGCACACAAGTGATCTTTAGTTTTGCCAAAGATGAATGCAGAACCAGAGATAAAGTCAGAATTACTTTAGACTTTTTTTGGCAGTAACACATTTATAATTAATACTAATAGTAATTAATAATTATGATTGGCTCTCTGAAAGCTCTAAAATCAGGTTCAATCCTTCCTAAAGAGCAGTGGTGACTGAACCTCCCCATGTTCAATGAAGAATGCTAAGGAAGTTAAGTTAGCCTTTGCCAGAGGCTAGGAGTGTGAACATGAACAGTTCTTTTCCCTCTTTAATATTCATTTATACAAGTCAAATTCTGATTCCATTTATAATAACATAAATCTAGAATTACTCCCTTGCAGTCACTGGAGTGAGTTCAGATTTACTGCAGACTCTGTAAATAAGAACAGAATTTAGCCCATACACATTTAATTATCTTGTCTAACAGACTATATCTCTTGATGAAATTAAAAAAAACAAAAAACAAAAAACAAAAAACAGAAACAAACTGCCTCAGACTTGGGAATGAGCAATAAAAAAGGCAACACTGAGCAGCTCCTGCACCAGCAGGAAGGTCCCCAGGAAAGGTAGGTAAGTACAACCTAAGGGACAAACCTATTTCTTTATGTTTTCCTGGAGATCTTAAATTCTGTCAAAAGTATATTCAGCTCTGATAAATCGTAAATATACTGTAGACTTGCTCCATTTCCTAGGTGTGTTGCTGATTGTTAGTAATTTACACTCAAGATATAGCAACGATTTGCCATTGGCTTGGGGGAAATTGTTTTGCTGCCTATGATTTATAGCTATGATTTGCCTAAGAGTTTTATGAGGCAGTTTTTCCTGAATATGCCCTCAGTGAAAGGCCCCCAGACAGAGGCAGCTTACAGAGACCCTCAGACAGCATCTTATTTCTCCTTCACCCAAATAACAGGAGACTGTTCAAATTTTGTATTACTTTCACCCTTCTTCCTCTTCCTCAAAAAAAAAGGACACCATGAGGCAAGGCAATATTGACACTATAGTGACTGAAAGACAGGTTTTCATGGATTTCATGATATGTAGCACATGCCTGTCTCAGCATGATATATCACAGTATTCTCAGTGACAGTGACATACCAGTTAATCTGGGTAAAGTATAATACTTGATGTCACTGTGATACACCTGCATCTCATGGGAAGGCACTTAGACCTTACAAAGCAGGAAGGCTTGATAATGGGGAAAAAGTGCCAAAATCTCATTTCTGAATACGTGAAGCAACTGTTAAGAAGGGTCCATTAGTTTATCAAAAATATGCCCAAGAGTATGTTCTGTGGCCTGTTACTGCTGAGTTACTTGACTAGGGAATAACATATCTCATCAGACATGTTTTGAGCCTAACTCACAAGAGAGCTCCAAACAGCTCTCAGCATTGTGTTCATTTTCTGTAACTACTTCCCTTCCTTTTTTCCTTAGTCACATATTTTCCCCAACAGTTAAAATCAGGTTTTGAAAATACATATGACCAAAATGCTATCTGGATATTCACAGATGTTCTATTTTCTATTTAATTAGCAGATTCCCTTATGGTATTGATTATATTTTATTGCTGTTGCATTAGAACTTCTGAAATAATGGGATCTCAGTATTGTGCTGGAACTTGGAAAACACAGAACAGACTAATTTATTATAGCTTAACTGTAGTTGCATGTTTAACTTCCCAAGGTCAGCACCAGAAATGCAGCAGCCAACCTAGCAGTTGCTTATTCCATTTCAACACTTAAGTGGATTTAGAGGTTACAGGTAATTTGTTCCAAAATTATTTGTCCAGATCCCTGTCCTGCAAAAATGTTCTCGAAACATTCCATAGTGACAGGTGACACTCAATGGCTCACTGAAATCCCTTCATAATCATGATATAAATCCCAATAATCATGATATAAAGGCCAGATGATGTCTAAGTGTGTCACACTGGAGTGCCAAAACCTAAAGGACTTAAAATCAGCACTGTAAGCAAAAGAATCACTACACACTGAATGTTTCTCTTGCTTTGTTAGGACATTAGCTAGACACATAAACCAACCAGGTTGCAGATAAAATACCACACATGTTTTCATGATACAAGGAATCATAAGGATATTATTTGTTAAGCAGCATCTCAAGTATGTGTTTGGCACCCTACTTTTCTCAACACTACTGTTCTGCTTTGCAACCCTGGGGTGTGTCACATCCTCCAGACCCACTTAGCCTTATCTTGTCAGCATACAGGCAGCAGCATGGGTCTGAAACATCCAGCATGGAAGGAGGCATTTGCCTAACTCAGGCAGCCTCTGCAGAGAAGTTCACCAGCTGGACCATGCACCACCCTACATGAACTATTCAGCACCTTCTCAGAGTTTTGCTTTAGTTTCTGTGTGAAGTCAGATTTCATGTTTAAACAGAAGGTATGTTGATTTATATATTAAACACAAATTTCTCTAACTTCAACACTACACAGTCATTGATCACATATCATTCCCTTAAACTTCTAAGTATAAAGACTTTGCAGGCTGAAAATATCAACTCTTCTCATTTCTGAGACAACAGAGCCATTGCGAACAGTGGCTACAGCCCATCTTCCCACTTTGATCTCAGTAGCTGAACACCTTAGCTCTGATGGTTGGCAGAGCTGCGTGGGAATATGGTGCTCAAAAGAACACTGGATACTCGTTTTGTTGCTATGCAGTAAAATTATTTGCTTTGATTCACTTATTGCCATGAAGTCTAAGGGAAAGTACACATCTAACTTTATGCAGTATTGCAATTTGTACTCTGCACAACCTAAACAAACACACACAAAATTCCCTTCTCATGACCACAGAAAAAAAAAAAAACAAACAGGGAAAAACAGGAAGATGGAACATTCTGCAGTGGTCCCCCAGAGCATGAACAAGGGCCATAGCACAAGCTTACATCATGAATACTGACATTTCACAGTTTGGCAAGGCACACCACAGCAAGTTGCTGCACTTGCTCAGTTCAAGATGAGTAGACAGTAAAAAAGGTAATTGTGGCATCTGCCAGAGGAATCTTAGGGTATAGATTCAAAAGGATCAAAGCAGGTTAGGTTTAGGAATACTTGTGAATATCAATGTTGTCTTCTACTGTAGATGAATGCAAGAGAGGGATGAATTTATGCTGAGACTACATATAGATCCAGAAATTTGGCTTCTTATATATATGTGCATCATTCACTTGAGAAGTCCTATTTAGATTACTTGTTTAAAGAACTACCCTTTTCCTTAGAGGAAATACTATGTTATTAGAGAGTAAGAATATATTTTTCACCATGCCAGCTCAATAGTATAAAATGTATACTCCCAATTATAACTTAACACTGTTTCTAAAATATTTGCAAAAATAGCAGTTTGACAGATCAAGTGCAAATGAAGAGCCCATCAAGGTACAAAGTGCCACATGCTTATAACCACAGAAAAACCCCAGAGATGAGAGTATGTTCCAATAAATATTGATGCTATCAGGTCTGAATATCAATTAAATATATTTCCCTTTAAATAATGTTTAATCAGTGGTAAACCACAAGTCACCTCCAGCTACCATCCATAAAGCATAGTTTTCTACACTCGGTATGTGACGAATTCATTTTGAAGCATGTCTGAACTTTTTTGTCATGAGCATCAGACTGAATGCCTGTAATAAAAATGACAGGTAAATAAGAATAAATGGTTTAACGTTAGCAAGAAATAGGGCTCTGCTGTTTCACCTCTGATGACAGAATCACAAGTTTAGCTCTCCCCTGAAGTTAAATGCAATGTTCTCCCACATCAAACCTTTAACACCTCTTTTTTTTTCTTCCCAGATTGCAGCAGCCCAAATGTAATTTGAGGGAATTCACGAAACGCACTTTGTAAACAGATATTTATTGCCTGCAAGATAAATAGTCAAAATACATCAGATTTATTGATGCCTTGGGAATAGGGTATTATGGCAGTTTAGAAAGGAACCGTGAGCAAAATCACTGCAGGAACTGAATGTGGATCGGTCTGCACAGAGTGGGAAAAGCAACACAACAGGAAATATAGAGGACACAAAATGTTTAGGATAACATGAGTAAAACCAAATGCACTGCAGCTTTTGTAGCAAACGTTCAACAGGAACATGTACATCAAATGCCTAGAATTTATTAAAAAAAAAAAAGAAAATTATTTCATACATCAAGGGAGAAAGAAAGACTTTTGCAAAGAGGAAGGGAATAATCAATTCTACTTGTGCACTTTGGCAGGGTAAGTAGTAAGATGCTTTTATTTCAGAAGGTGAGATTTAGAAAACAGTGAAAAAACTATAATATTAGGAACAATTAAGCCTTAAAATAGACTGCCTAGAGTGATCATGGAATCTCCAGTTGGAGGTTTTCATTGGGATGTTAGACAAAGATGTGTCAAAAACAATACAAATAAACTTGATTCTACTTCTTGATTCTTCTCAGACTTGTTTCTCAATATTTTACAAAACATTTGCAAATTGCTTTTTTAAATTCATTGTTAGAATTGCATTTTACATTTAAAATAACATATGAAAACTCCAGTGCTGCAGAATGAAAACAACTTGGATTTCACTAATTTTCTTTTATATATTTTGAACTGCCTCTCTAAGACCACACAAGAATTGGGACCCTTATTGATTACACTATATAACACAGAATAGCAGAAAGCTCTAACCTGTCAGTTGTGGGGCAGGCAACTTATGGTGTGCTAATACCACAGGGCTGATAAAATGACCAAGAATTTCTGATGTTAAGAGGACTGCAACACTCCTAGCAGTGAAGGAGTGCTTAGGAGTTTGATCTCATCACTGACACAAGATTTTAGAAGAGCATGTGAACTATATTTTGCCTATATATATATATATATATATATATATATTATACACATGTGCAGAAAGCACACTGTAACAACACTGTAGAAATTCCTATCAACTCACCTCACTTATACCTAACGTCAGGAACTGTTCTCTCCCTGACCTGTCCAGCTCATATAAAATCTTGCCTCAGATTTCCTTGATTCTTTCAATCCACCATGCATTCACCATGTAAGTATATACTTATCTGTTTTTGTTAATTTGTCTACTACTTTACTCTCAAAATATGCTTTAAACATTGGTCCATGTAAGGGAATGACCTTAAGAATATTATGTAAAAATGTTCATTTTAAACTAGATGTGTCCTCTTTATTCTCAGGTTACAAAGACCTTTTTTAACAAGCACCCCAACAAGCATTTATCTATGTCCCACATGTGTTTATTACACCAGTTGCCAGTGCTTCTGAAAATGACTGAGGTTTTTCAATAACTACATATAGTATTCCATAGCTTATTTAATTTTTTCTATGAGTTTCCAAGAGCATGGTGTAGCCTTTTGTAAATTTTGGAGGGATTAGGTACATTTTGTATCTTATGGAGCATCAACTAAACCTCAGTGACTAACAAACAATCTTTACCAGTTATATTCAACACCCCTTCATGTGAGCCAACAAACACAATGTGGAAGAAGCATCTTAACAGCATAATTGAGCCAGTGGGAACTGGAGCTGGTTGGTATTATTATTGTAAAAGCTGTTCCTACCCTGCTCACCACTAAGCTATGTGTCTTCTTACCAACTATTCCCTTATTTGAAATTTTTACACAACAATATTAGCCAGAAAACACTCAAATTCCATTTTGGAAGTACACCCTACACAAGAAAGACTTTTTGATGAAGAGAAGAGTCAATTCAGTACAAATCATATTGAACTGTTGTATACTGCAAAAAACAGACAGACATGAAGGGAGCATGCACAGCCTGACTTTGGGCAGCACAGTCAGGCCAGTTGTCAACAGAGAGAAATCATTCACTTCATAGGACCACAAAGCAGGCTCCTGCCCAAGGTACTTTGAATTATCCTCTGCAGTAATACCAATCAGAGAGGAATCCAGGGCTAACTAATAGTTTACTACCTCAGTACACCATATAATGAGTCTAATTTTCATTCAGAACTTTACAACAGGTTAGAGATGAAAAGTTATCAACAAGCCATGACTTCCTGGAAGACATTTGTTTCTCTCTCTTCTTCTTGACTCAAAATCATTTCCACTCTTGTAACACCTGATGTGTGCAGGCTCCCCAGGACAGACAAATTCATGTGTAAGTAGACTGTTTGTTTTGAATTAGGAAAAAAACTTCCTGGAGTCATTCTTCATAAACCAAACAGATGACATTAAAGGAAACAGTGGATAATCTCATTTGGCTTAAAAAGGGTAATGAACAAGTGCCAAAAAGATTTTCACTGATAATACAAACTGATTTGAAACAGGCTGGCTGTACTCTGGTCTGCAGTAGTAGACTGGTTGTTGTTCACTGCTGTATACCTAATTTATGGACCATCTCCTAATGCCTACAAGCTGCTATTCATGGGAAATACATCTAGCCTACTTTATCTCTATATATGCCTAAGAATCCTTTACTGAGATACAATTGAGAGGTATGTACCCACAGGGGCAGTTTAGAGAACTCCTCCAAAGTTTTCTGCAGCTCGGGACTTCTCACCCGCCCTGTCAGATGCTCACCCTGTTCAGGTCATCTCTGCAGCCCTTCAGTATTGCCTCACCCTCAGTCCTTCCTGTGCACCTGGAAGGTGCTTTCCACCAGTGAGCAAAACCTGACTTACATCATCCAGCTTTCCACAGCCAGCCTGACAAGCTCCCCAGACTGGCTCAGGGCAGGAGCTTGGAGATTCAGACCAGCAGAGTAATCAAACCAAAAGCCAGGCAAGGTAAAGATACCCCTACAGAACCCTGCAGTTTAGGTGATCCAGCCCGTTAGGAAACAGGGATTTGTAAATAATTCCTTTTTTAACAGAGTTTTTATTTTTAGTTTAAAATGAGCAAACAAAACTAAGAGTCTTCAAATCCACTGGGGTAAAATAATAATCTTGCCACATAGCCAGTCCAGCTTGAAATGACCTCCCACTGCTGTTTGGGTTTGAGATTTTTGAGGTTTTTTAAACATACAGGACTCAACCCTTGACCTCTCCCCCTTCCTCCTTCCCTCCCCAAAAAAATCTTTAAAGATAAAGATACCAGTAAAGATAGAACACAGTAAAATTTGAAACGCAAACTGAAATACAAACTAATAAATAAATAGAGTAACCTCATATTCCATCTTTCACTCAATTCCTGACCTGGTTAGCCCATCCCCTGGCCAGCCAGAGCAACTGCCAAGGTACTTCAATACTGGGAAAAATCCCGTTGTATATAAAGAATCCCTTCACAGACAAAATTTTGAAGATGGACTTTGTCATTTAAGGGAAGTTGAGACAGAAATTTAATTTTTAAATTACTTTTAGTTTCTCTCTTCACAATGTTGCTTTAAGACCCTTTGTTTGCTTCAGTATCAGTCACCTTGAGGTGGAACCAGAACAGGAATCTGAAATGCCCAATAACCAGAAAAAAACCTGTTCTTGTGGTACTCCTGACCACACCAAATGCAAAGAGCACAAAGAGCTCATTTTCTTAAGTCTCCTAAACCCATTTCCACCCTAAAGAGCCACAGAAAAACCTCAGATAAACATCCAGATCTTTGACTGTTTATGCAAACTGAACACTTCACAGGGTTTTGGAGACTAGCCCATCACTAAAAGCAATAAGAAAAGCTTTCCATACCCAGAATCCAAAAGCTTTTGTCTCCTTCATGGCCATGATCAAATGCTGGTGGTTTTTTTTCCTCTTATTTTCAGATTTCATCCACCAGACAGAAAAACAGACAAGTGCACTGTATCATTCAGGTAAATTTTCTTTTTGGAATTTACAGATTAACATAAACAAAACCAAATTGTAAGTGCAGCCCAAACAAGTCACACAAAGAGCCCAATGCTATAGGTCAAATTCCATTCCTGCAACAATTTTACCCAAAACAGATGTATAACTAACCTTACAAAAACATGTGAGTTCCTATTTTGGCTGCTGGTTAAGAACCTCCTGTGCAGTTTATTCTGTCAAGGGCAGAAGTAAGATACTCCAGACAAAAACTAAAAACAAAACAAAACAAAACAAAACAAAACAAAACAAAACAACAAAAACCAAACCAAACCAAACCAAAAAAAAAAAAAAACCAAAACAAAAACAAAAATAGTGACCCTTAGAAGAACACATGCAAACTTATTAATTAATTCTCTAAGTACACATGGACAGTGAACAATATTGATTTTAGGGATATTCAGAATTTTAAAGTAATTGGTTTTCCTCTAGCATAGCTCTCCATCACCACAAGCCTTAAATGCAGAATGATCCAAAGATTCAAGCCCAGGATTATTTTTCCACAATGCACTAGACTTTCCAGATGACTCTCAAATACTCCCAGATCATGCATGTGACTCAGAATACAATAAAAAACATTTTTAAATTCTGATTTCTGCAAAAGCTACTCAGTGAAAACCTGACATTTCAAAAACTATAAACTGGGAAGACCTATAATAGATAAAATTAAAAACAAAAACAAAAAAAAAAAACAACAAATAAGTAAGAAGGACTTTATCATGGGCTTGTCTGCAAAGCATAATAGGATATCTTCCATCCCACCATACCCTCACATCATAAGCTCACTAAGAGGTGAGTTTCGCTGACAGGCTTCACAAAAAAATCCCCAAATCCTCAACACAGGCGTGGCAGAGAGAATCCTCCCCCAAGGGGCAAATTCCTTCCTCTGGGCAGGGGCTGATAAAAGCATTAAGAGGCCCAAGAAACAGTTCTGTGCTGTGAGCGCTTTTGGTATGTGATCCCAGGCTAGTCCAGAGGAAAGATCTAGAGTATCTCTGAAGGTCTGTTAATGTTTTTATACCTCCACAAACACTTTCCCCATGGAAAGTGAAGACAGCAATTAACAGGAAAGAGAGGGAGTGCAATGTACCCCATGGATGCCTGTTAGCAAAGGTGCCAGGTCTTGTCTCAGAAACTCATCAGGAGAAAATCCTGCATCACAACATCACTCTGTTTTGTCTCAGTATTAGATAACCAGGAGTTAAGGGCTAATGTGGCTTTCAAGCAAACCAAGTTGAAAGGCGGTTGTCCCAGCTCAATATGTATTGAACTGGAGAATAAAGATCACTGAAGCTTGAAGGGTATAGCATAAGACTAGCTATGAACCTAATTACTTGAGTAATTGAATGAGAATATATCCCACCCTAATTACAAGCAATAATATTTTTAAAGTAAACTAACTAGAAGATGTCAATATATGATAATCAAAAATATGTGGCATAGTTCTTGGATTTTGTGGGATCAATACCTCTCCTTTCAGTGGTGTTCTAAATTGCTTCCTTTGTATGGGTCACTATATCACCCTTTAACAACTTCCACCTAGCCCCACCAAAGAAAGAGAAATCTGAATAGACTGGTGCTCATGATTCACTCTCCAGTGGCACTTGGAGCCTCCTGTCCCCCCAAGGTGTGGCTCTTGCTGCAAATCCAAGCAGGGGTTCTTAGCCTCTTCCATAGGGTTCTGTGGCCTCCCTAAAGGAATGAAGATCTTGCACCCCTTTTGTTAATGCTGACAGTGCGATTTCTTTTAAAGACGAGCTTTCGTTAGCTACAAATGAGATTATTAAAAACAAACAAACAAACCAACCTGCTCCTGCTGTACTGACTTTGCTCTGTTACACACGTTTACAGCCGTACAGCCACACCGCTCAGACAAACCCTTCTCAGAGCTGGGCTGTCAGCTCTCACTTCCTTCCTTCCTTCTTCCCCTCCTCGTGTTTTTGTTTTGTGTTTACTTTATTCATCAGTGCAAGAAGGAATAAGCAAGGGGAAGGTTTAGCCTTGATTGGTCTGAATCTGCAAGGGCCAGAGGTTTCAGATTTGGGAGTTCCATAAGGGACAAAACGCTTTATGCTTTCTCCGAGTGGTGCAAAAGCACAAGCCTGCTTCTCTCGAGTAACAAAGATTGTTTCTGAGCAGCTTTTCCCGAGGCACCGAGTGATGTAAAGGATGATTGGCAGAGTGCGTGGCTCTGAATAAATGAATAGCACACATATGTTCTTTTTTTTTTTTTTTCCCATTTTTTTTTTCTTTCCCCCCTCTCCTCCGAGAGGCTTTCCAGCCCCGTTTCGAGCGTGCACTTGCGGAGCAGCACCTGCGTGTTGCTGGCTTCGTGCAGGAGACCTGGCGGGCTGACACTCCCACGGCGAAGGGCTCTCTTAATAAATGTTTCTGAGGCAAAAAGCCATTTTTTTGGGGCTCGTTTCCGGCTCAGGGCCATCCGCACGCCCACACTGCCACCTGCCGGCACCGGCCCAGCGCGGCCTGCTCCTCCCGGAGCGCGGGGCGGCAAAAAAAACACTAAACATCAAGGAAAATGAAGTTACCCTCGTTGCTTTGAAAGGTGGAAAGCTTTATACCAGTATCCCAGAGACAACTGTCCCGCACAGCTGGCCGGGAGCTGGTTTTTGCTCCCGGTGTTAATAACCCGAATAGCTCCCCGCCTGTGTCCAGGCCTGAGCTCCCACAGCTCACATCAGGTTTAGCAAATAGACGGCTGCCAAAAAATCATTTCCAGTCATTGTCAAACGTGGCTGGACACCGTATTCACTTTCTAAGGACAATTATTGATCTGCAGCTGCCCAGTGGCCATCCCTGTCATTTATCCCCTTGGCCGCTAAGAACTGTGCCAGAGTTCCCAGTTTAATGGAATTAGATCATTTGGGCAATTGCCACTTCATGTGAGTTACTTTAATTCCTCTACTGCCACGCTGCCCTTCCCATTCCATGTCAGTGATGCTCCTGCAAAGCCTGCTGGATCCTAGCACTGTTCTGAAATAGTGGTGCCTTCTCAGACACCACAAGTCCAGGGGTAATTGCACCTTAGCTCCTGATCTTGGAACAATGGTGCATGAATCAAACCATCAGCCAAAACAAAAAAAACCCAAAAACTTACAAACCTAAAACACCAAAAATCAGATCTCTCACCATCTCGTTGCCACAGTCACATTCAAGATTTGTGCACACAATTGAAGAACCATCATTTAACCAGAGCAGTTGAATTATCACCAAAAAACCCAGCCACAGTTTGTAAATAGAATTTCATTTTAAACATTTTAACAGATCTTGCTTTTTGTGAGCGTTTGTGTGAGGAAATTTTTCTCCACACAAGTGTTTACAGTAAACAAATGTGAGGCCCACTACTTCAGTTGGCAGATGAAAAATCAGAATGGCATTCCACAGTGAGCTAAATTCTTTTTGTAAGCAAAAGGAAAATTCTACCTTCCTTTCAAGGCAAATACTATAGAATAATACTTTTGCTGGCCAGAAATTCTTAACAAAGAAACCAGTGAAAAAACATACATCAAATTATTCTGACAGATCCAGTAGATCTTCAAGGCTTACAGAATATACAATTCATTATATTTAAGCTGTCAGATACAAAAATAACATCAATACCATGTAATTCAGGTGACCAATCATGCAGCCAAAGTATCTTAGCATTTCATAGGATGACAACAGGGACAAATCAGATAATGATTCACAGACTAAAATGTGCTTTACATTTACAGTTAAAGCAGCACAATGGGAAAAAAAAATAATAAAATAGATAAAATAACCCTCCACAAAAGTCTCCCCAGAAAAGAAATTGCAGAAAAAGCATTCTAAACATACTTCAACCAGCTTTAACTGTGACTTTTGTGGCTGCTTATATGTCAGAAAGCAATGCCAGTGGTTCTTAACTGATTTTGTTCAGGCAAAGCAGCTCCATCAGTAAAACACTCACTGACCTCAGCCTATTATCCCTAGTCACAGGGACATCAGAAGAAGCCATGCACAAAAGAGATTTCCCTTTCTGTATCAACTCCAGGTGCTTTACACTCTTCCCTGCATTCAGCACCTCCAGAACTGGACTTAGAGGGTATGAAGCTGGAGGAATTTAATTTCCAACTCATTCTGAAGACCCCTGTAATTCTATTAACTTTCTACAGCAGCCCACGTACAGCCCAGCTCAGCAAGTTATAATTAAAAAAAAATAAATAAATAAAAAATTAAAAAAAACCAAACAAGAACAAAAAGCTGTGCAGTTTTTTACTCGTCCTACTTGCTGAGTAGCAATGCAGTTATCCAGAGAGGTTCTCTTTGCACTCTCAGGTTTTGGGACTCCCGTGCAGTCACATCAAAGTAGCAGCCTTGGCCACAGCAGCTCCTCTGACTGCTCATACATGGACTAAAGGGCTCACAGTCATTACACTAACATTTACTGCCCTCCCAGCCATTACATACTCTGGGGACAAGCAGGCAGACCAAATGACTGTAATGACATAAACGGAAATTCCTTCAAAATCACAAAAAAAACAACTACATCAAACAAACAAACAAACAAACAACCACACAAAAAAATAAAAAAAATAAAATAAAATAAAACCCTAAAATCACAATTCAAAATTATTCACCACCATCACATAACTGTTCGAAAATAAACTCTCTCTTCAAAAATTCTAACCATGACTTCTGCTGGTTAAATCCCATAGGGGTAATCAATATTTCTTACTAGCTTTTAATATGCTCCTCTTCAATTTCATGAGCTAACATCTGTGATTCTGAATTACTGACAGAAATAACTAGGATACAGTTACAGAAGTAAGTAATTCCATGTATTTACAATAGCAGTGTTCTGGGAGTTTCCCCATCTGAAACCAAGTTGGTGTACAAACAGAACATAATAAATACAGAGATCTCTTGAAGATCATTATGTTAGAAAGTCCCTGAAAACTGGTAGGCAAACCCTTGTCTCTCAGCCACATGCCTGCTCTGCATCTCAAATCCATTATAGTTACATGATATCAAAAATTATCCTTTTTTTGAGCTGGCTTTACAACAAGGGTAAAATTACATGGATTTTTTTTTTTTTCAATATGAGACTGTTCAAAGCATCTCTTTTTTTTTTTCTGTAAAATTATCTCAAGTATTTGAAAGTAAAAGTTCCATTTCCATTCTATATGTTTTAAATGAAGAAAAAGGTAGCAATATTTTAAATTTACCAGAGGAATCCTGTGCCTTCCATTTTGAAAAATTGACTATTTAGCAACTGATCTGTATTTGTTCTTAATTAAGATTTCAGTAAAAATAATCATTGAACATTTTAATGAGAAAAGAATATGGGTCATTTTTGAAACCTGGATAACAAAAATAACTTTCTCCCAAAAAATAAAGGGGAACAATGAGTTTATCAATGAAGTTTACCAATTAGTTGGGCTTTTTTTCCCCAAACAGCTTCAGTAGAGGAATAATTATATATCAGAAAAATCTGAGTACTATATTGCCAACATTTAACTCAACACCCCTATATCCTGTTAATTTTCCCAATATCTGGAATGACCTCATATTTTAGTTGACTGAACAAAATGTTTGTATTTAAGACTTCATAAAACATTTGGGCAATTTGAGTTTGTACACTGGCCACTGAAAAATTTCACCAAATTCTTTGCACTACAGAAACCAGCAAACAAACATCTTCAAGTCACAGAATACACAAGTATCACAGGGGCAGTGCTCACTCCTGCATAGGAAATGGGTGTCCTCAGAAGTAGCCAATAATGTTTGTAGGCAACAGGTTCAAAATTATAGATGTAAAGGGAATATTCCATATCAGTTACTTTGCATGGCCAAAACCTGCCATAATTTACCAAGCAACATCCCTACAGTACACATCCAGTCAGTGGATGACACAACCTGTTTGGGGCAGAGCTTCTGCTCTAGCTGCTCAAGACTACTGCAGGGAAAGGGAGGTCATCTGGAGATTTTCCTCTTCTTTAGGTCCTCTCACTGCCAGAACTGCAGAGATGAAGGAAAAAGGAACATGGAGTTCTCCATAGTTCAGGATTTTGAGAAAAGGTGCCTTACTACTTAAAGCAAGGTGTTCACATCATTTGCGTCATTATTTCTGTCAGGACTGAATTTGGCCCAGGTACTTGTTTTGGTCACTATTAGGTCAAATTGAACTCCACATCGAAAATATTTGATTGCTCTTTGTTGATCTTTCTGTTAAAAGGGCATTGTGAAAATTAGCAGCAGTTATTTTCATCTCATAGCTATGAATGATTCTTTAACAGATTCACAACAAAATTTAACACAGAAAATATTCCAAAGCACAGCTCATATCAAAAGTGAGCAGTAGGAAACAAGCATCACTAAACCTCACTAAATCTGACTTGACATTACTAAGAGACACAGCACTGTAAATTTCCCTACAATGTAGTCCTTCTGAGAGCTTTCTAACATAAAGGTCTGCATAAAAATATTCTCCAGAAATAAAATTTAACAGGGTATGATGTTATCCGGTATGATGTTTTTAGTAGTATCAAAACAAAAAAAAAATCAACTCCGCAGATTGAAGAAACACAGTGAATAAGAAAAAAAATGTTTCATGATCCTAGAAGAACAATATTTCTGCAGACATAATTAGACACCAAGTTCACAATACACAGATATTAATAGCATTCACAGCTGTGTAAAAGCGTGACACCACTTGGAAATCAAATAAGTCAGACCTCTAAATACTTGTAACCAGTCCAATTTACTCATTTACACCAGCCTGATTTACTCATTTAAACCAGTGAAAAATCTGAAATCAATAATATTATAAAATTTGTAAGTACAGATAATGTTATCTGGAGCATCATATGTTCAGGTACTTATTTTGAGATTTGTTAGAGATTCAACCCTGAAGTCATGAATGCTTCAGATTTAATTATTTTAAGAAACAGTTAAAATATTGATAACCCCTTGGTTGCAAAGGATAGACCAAAACCATGAACTCTGAAGACTGGCCCAAAAGCTAGAGGGAAATGAAAATAATTGGTTTAATCACAAATTTATAATTGATACTGTTACTTACAGACTGTGACTGCTGGTACCATTGGCCTGCTCCACACATAAATGAGACAGCATCCTGTCCTTTTCTATATAATGAAATACACTGCCCTGCATCTGTGACTAAACAGCAGGTCCTCTCCATTTTTTCACCATGGTCTGGATCAAAAGTGTGCATCCTTAATATACTTTAACTCAAGTGTGAGGCATCCTTGCTTGGATTTCCTTTAGAAAACAGCCAAAGTGGAAGCTGAAGACAGATCACTGCAAGCTGTGGTAAACACACTGGCCTGCATAATCAATGTATCTAAGATTAAAGCCCCACCAACAACTGTCCCTGCTGCAAAGTTTAGACAGCTTTCTCTGTAAGTAACTATGAAACTAATGGGGTCTGGATTCCTATGAACTTGTACTTGTTTGATCATCTAATGGGACCCAAAAGAATTCCATAATGCATTTGTGATTTCTCTTATGCAGATTCCCAGGAGACCAATGTGTGAGCTCAGCTGGGAGTCACTTCGTCAGCATAGCTGCTTGTATCAACTCCCTCCTCTTCCATGCATTTCTGAAGATCATGGACTTCATTCCTTGAGAACTGCTCCTCTTCTGGCAAATCTGGCTGAAGATTTCCAGCAGTTTGGACATCATGAGGATGGTCAGAATGCAGAATAAACAAAGGCAGAGACAGACACAATGACCAGCTCAACCTCCTTCCTAGGAAACCAAGCTAAAAGAGAAAATATGTTTGCACAATTATACGCTGAGCTCATTTCTGTCAGGTGAGTGGCTCCTAGTTTTAATAAAATACTAACTTTGATTAAATATAACCAATTTTGAAATGTGTGTCGGAGCACTCCAGTTCTTCTGAGCTTGGAGTTTTTAAGGGACTAACAAGAATGTACTGTATTTTTTTCCCAATTTATTTCAATTACACTTTTATAATGGCAGAATAATGGCAAGATTAGTCTATTTTATCATGATTAAATCTTGATTAACATATTAAATAACCATTGTGCACTAATTAACTCTATTAAATGCAATGTCCAATACATTGTTCTACTTCTGTAGACTTCCAATGAAAAAGTAACTATCATTAGTATGGTTATTTCTTATACAGTGTTTTTAGGATCCAACACAGAGTGTCACTATGGGCTAAGTACCTTAAAGCATGATTTTGATAAGATATTTGGAAAGACTTTATTTTGAAAGAAATTTGCGGATAAGTTACAATATGAACAGAAAATAATACTTTCTTTTAGAGAGCATTTCCAAACATGCCCTATGCAATCTGAGCGCTGAGGATATAAAATTTAAATCTATACTCTTGTAAGGACAGCATGAAGTTGAATTTTAGATAACCTTCCAGTTCAATTATGTGAGGTAGCATTACAGTATTTTGCAGGATGCACAGATGAAAAGCCATTACAAGAGATTTGTCACTATTTCACAACTGTGAACAACTCTAGGCAAAGCCTTTAACCAGTGGTTTAAAACTCCCTTGTGTCTACATCTCGCAGTAACTTTTTATTCCACTGGAAACACTTTAAACATCTAGTTTCCTCTGTCATGAGCACTCACAGGAACCCAGACATCTGCAACCTGATTTCCTTGTGTTGCAAACTTCTCAAAATACAAAATGAGAGCAGCCATCACTGTAAGCCAACACATTTATGCCACATTTTCAGCCAACTCTTAAATACAGTTGGGGGTTTTTATGCACAAAAACACATGGACTGAACTGAAATGAATAAAAAATAGATTTTTTAAATCTGTCTATCTGCTTTACAAGATGTTTCAAATGTGCAATTGGCGATGACATGAAGTGCTCAAACTCAGACTTGTCTAACTCGGGGCACTGAGCTGAGGCACCTCCATTTTCCTAAGGGTCACTGCAGGGACTCATGCACCTCCACATGCCAATTTAGAAACAAGGTGTAAAAACAAAACAGCAGAAGCTCTTGCTGTGATAGAAATAAGCAATAGTTGCATATGTTTCTTTCAATAAAAGGCACAATTGTACTTCAAGAAGCACAAATGTACAGCTGGGATTTGCCTACCCCAGTACTGTGTCTTTTCATACTTCTCTAGGTTCAAATCCTACAATATAACAAAAGTAAATTGTAAGGCAGAAAATAAGCTTCAGTTTTGTGTTATATAGCACCTTTCCAGATAATTGCATCCACACAAGGGAAACTTAATGACAAGCAGAAGCCATCACTGTGCCAGGAAGCTGCAAGGTTCTGGCCTTTAGGCACAAGGGGCCAGGAGCTAGAGCTGATAACACAGTTGGCAAGGTAGGATTTCACCAGGCAAGTGGCATGTGCTATTGTCCTCAAGTAAAGCAAGGGCCAGGGATGGTGGCCAGGTTCAAAGTGGAGATCATGAGGCAATTTTGAGGTGATAAGGCAGGTCTGAGGTCAAACTGGGAAGTCAGATCAAGTCCTGTGCAGTAGCCAGGGCAAGACCCCATTCATAGAGGGTATGGTGTAAAAACCAAATGTCAGTATTTCACATTGTTGGTAGGACAGTATTGCATCTCTCCCCAGATATGATGCATTAGACATCATATGCCTGTCACCTTCTCCATCTGCTCAGAGTGCAAGAGAGAGGTGCCAAGAGCAGGCAAGTCACCTGTGCCATATAGCAGAGGCTTGCTCTCAAGAACAGTCCTGGACCCCGAAAATTCCCAACTATCACCAGCACAGCTCTGTGCTATCACCTGGGTGCATCCAAGAGGAGGGTCTCCCACTTGTCACACAGACCTGTGCTCACCCTGGGACCAGATGTCTGCACTCCTTTCCTCCCTTCACGTGATGCAGGAAAAGCTGTTGCACACATTGGGGCTCCAGGACACTGAGAGGTCTGCCCATGTGGGATATTTTCATTCAGCTCAACAGAAATGTAAATGTCAGCAACAAATATCTTTGTCAGATTTCCAAAGAATGAACAATGTACTTATTCACAGACAAAAGGGATTGTTTCTGAACATGATCTCTGCCTTCAGGCTGTAGGACAATGCCTTTTTAGTGGTCTCCATCAAACTTTGTTTGAAATTATGTTAGTAACTGGCAGAATTTTTTAATTAGACCACCAAATGGCAACCTTAATGCACAGGATATACAGTCATTGGCTTTTACTTTGAATTTCTTTTATTGTCTAGAGTAAAAGAATCAGAAAGAAAAGGAACTGGTTACTACAAAAGCATGGTAACTACTTCAATCCTTAGCTATAAACATACAGTAATTAATCAATTAATGCAGATCACGTACATCCAGGAAAAGATTGTGTATGTAGGATGAAGTCAGCATAAACCTTTTGTATAGTTTTATGAATGATCTAATGTTGTAACTCACTCAAGATACTTTGGATTTACAGCAATACATAAGCAGACTGTAGAATCAGAATTAAATTAAAGAGTTGATCCATATTAATAATTATTTTTTAAAAATAAGTAATTGTTTCTGGTGAACTTAAGAGATTTTGATATTCATTGTGGAATAAAAATGCATCATGACTTTCCACAGTCAGAACTGAATCAGAAAAACAAACCTATTCAGCGAGAGCTCTTAAAAATTAATTATGTATTCATGTAACTTTAGCACATGCTTACAATTAGCCATTACCTTGAATGCTTTTGAGAATAAGAAACAAATTCTTCTGAGTTTAGGAATAATTTAAAATGGTCACAAACACTTTTGATATCTTAATACTCTTTTTAAAATTAGCTCTATCATAAAGGGCATTTTCAGAACTAATTAACTACTGCTTCTGAAGGGAAAGGACTTTCATACCCTCTGAGGAACCATTTCATGTATTACTATGTTTTTCCATCCTTTGCATTTCCAGAACACAAGTCTTTGCACACAATGTCCTGTACAAGTCCAGTACACAAATCTTCATCAGAATGTACATATATGTACATACATGCATATTATACAAATAAATATTGCTGTCTGCAGCTGTGTAAGTTTAAGAAAATTTAGCTCAGCTAAGAAGCCTTTATTTTTAATTCTGTCATTGTTTCCATATATATATATGTATATATATATATTACTGTTTCAACTCACAATCTGGAATAAAAAAACCCCGAAAATAAATATTGAAATGAATTTTAAAAGGAAATTATTCATGGGAATTCTGAGGGCATAAACCTTGTTTTGATAACAGCTTATGTTTTATATGAAAGTGTGTGTTTGCCAGCTAAATTCCCCTATCCACAGGCTTAAATTGAAAGTCCATGGAAATAAGTTATTTGATTCCTTGAAAACAATTCAACTGAATCAATTTCTAGTTATCTTTGGGCATGTTCTTTAAATTAAAAGAAACAAAAAATTATATTATTCTATAACTGGCTTTTCATCTGAAGAAAGTATCATGCATTTATAATTTTGAACACTTTTTAACTTCATATTTTCATCTGAAGACTTCCCCTGATGTTGTGTGTAGTTGTGTGGCATTGATTTCAGAATAAGCTTCTAAGTCAAGGTGTGATCAGTTATATAGACAGGCTCACTGCACTTTCATATTTCTGAAATATCCCTGGAGGGTTTTACCATTTCTCAGTGTCATAGATTTTAATCTTTATGGAGTGAAATCCAAAATTACCAAACACAAAGTATCTCTCAATTCAAGTACAGTACATGGTAATCACATGAACCCCATAATCCAAAATACAAGGTGTTTATAGAGACTAGTCCACAGTCTATTGAAGTCGAAGTCCATCTTAAGTTACATTATTCCAATATCATGAGTTCATTCATTTGCTATGAATCTCCTCTCAAAATTCCTTCTTAGAAGGAAAAAATCTATTCCATGACAACAAGATAGTTAGGTCTCAAACACATTTCATGTTCAATATTTCTATAGAAGTCATAATGCAAAAGAAATTAAATCTCCCATATATAAATGAAGCCAAATAAATGTTTTGACGTCTCTGAATGCAATCATAAGTGAAATCTTTATGCTTTTAGTACCAAAAGAGGAATTAAGATCTGCTTAAGCTAGAAGAACAAATGTTGGCTAAAATGCAGGTAAGCATTTTAGTACAAAACTTGCAAACTTGTAAACTTCTGTACACCCATGAAAACATCCCTGTAGCTCAAACTGACTCCAAGTTCTGTGATTCAGTGCATTTCTGCAACAATGAGGTTAAATTATTAACCTGAACTGAGTTGCAAAACACACGAGCCTGTGCAGTTTGACCCTAATGACACTGCTTTTGGACTGGAACTAGATCATACCTTGCTCACACCATCACAGACAATACCTGAAAATAAAAAAGTTCAAGAAAAAACCCAAACACAAATTAACAATAAGGAAGTTAAAACTTGTTGAACTCTCCAGAACTTGTGAAGTAGGATGAGACAGGGAGATGCAGAAACTTCAATAAACGGCAATGGATTTAGATTTAAATTTAGGTTGACACTGCTGCTAAACCACAGAATTAGAATTCAGGTCTGGGTTTCATTGCTGTCTGTGTCATAGACACATAATGTGATTTTAGATAACCCACCATAATCTTAGTTCATTTAGGTATCAACAGACATATTTACAAGAGATAAATTGGATGCTTATGGGAGGCAGATTCTTAAAGCACCTTCTCCAGTCAGTGCAAACCTTACTGTCTCAAATACTACAGCACAAAATGGGAATAAAGGCATCCTGCATACCCATTTTTCTCTTCGGATTTTCCACATTTCAAGGGCCCTTAGTGATTCCTTTGTCCCCATTTTCTTTGTACATTGCCTAGCACAAAACCTCAAGATTATTATAAAGCCTGGGGACCTTTAAATAAAGTGATATACCAGTAAGTACTTAGCACACTCTCAATACAGTCTCTACCAGAACAATTTCTCACTGTTAGAAACAACCTTTGGTAAAAGACAACATGTCAGTGTACTCTCAGGGAATTTGGACAATTTTCTAATTAATTTCTGAACATTTGTAACACAAACCAAGCACCAGTAAATTATGCTTAGAGTATTTGGAAGACTTCCAACCTCATTTTCTTCACTTCTCCCTCTTCTTTCACTAGAAGAGGCAGATACAGTTAAAATCACACAACAAAAATACTTCTTTACAGAACACTTGCAGCAATTACCATTTTTATAAACCTTATTCTCTTATGCTTAGGGTTTGTCCTCAGCTGATCTTGCTTCAGGTCAAGAAGTGACCCAATAAATGCAAGAAGCAGATAGTCTAGACTTCCTGTTTAAATATAGTTCAATATAAAGCATTTTAATGGTAAAGTCTCTCAAGGGCACTTATGAGACAGAGAAACACTTGAAGAAATTATTCATGCACTTGTTTACATTAGTATTTATAGTGTTACCCTTAAAATAATCACTTCACTACATAAAATCCACTGTACCTGTAAGTTGTTACATCAAAAGCAAACCAATCAAATAAATAGTGCAGGACTATTTCAGATGATCTACTTGCACTGAGTCACAGCACTACTTAGGTCTGTCAAGTTTAATTCAGGACTTAGCTGAAAGGTCTTGGTAAGAGTCTCATTCAAAGTCCACTTTGCATAGCTCACCACATGTTGGCAAGACATCTTTCACAGTGCTGCAGGGAATAAGGCCAGGGTTGTCCTGCTGTGGGTCCCAAACACAGCAGTTTTCTCAAATGACCCATTTCACTTCCTGATTTGAGAGTTAAGGGGCAGCACCAGGTCCTTTCTGAAAAATGTCTTCATCTGATTGTCAGATACTTCATTAAGAAAAACACCACCAAGACAAACTCTTCTCCCACAACTGATCATGGTGGTTTCCTTCCTCAGAGGTTGTGTGCTCTGGCAGCCACAATTATATAAAGTGCTGCAGTACAAAGCCAAGGGTGAGGCAGTCAAATCAAACAACCAGATCCATCTACCACAACAACACTAGTTTCAATTCCACTTCTATATTAAACATCCTCTTTATTATGGTCTAGTGCTGCCTTCATATTGCACCTCCCTCACAGCAAGCAACCCCTTTCACTAGCTCAGTTACAAGGCTCAGTGTATAGACCCTGTAAAAGTCATTACAGCAGTGCAATTTCTAATACTTGCATTTTCACTATAGCAAAATCTCACAGGGATCAGACCCACTTATGGTCTTAACTAAAACTAGCCATCTGACTTAATTAACATTTAGAATTCATCAAACCTTGCAGGGCTCATACTGGGCTCTGGGGCAGCTTGGCAGTGCTCACATTGGCCTCCTGCTGGGTCTTTGTCTCTGGTAGCAGTGTTTTTCCACCAGATGACACACTTGGTGTTAAAGCATAGGAAGAATGAAACTAAAAAAAAAAAAAAAAAAAAAAAAAAAAAAATTTAAAAAAAAATTCACTTTCACAGTATCTTCATGTCATACAATGCACCACACAGCACAGGGAGAGCAAGAGGCAGAAATAGTAAGAGCAGCAGGAACTAAGAGAAACTCACATTGCCCTTATATATTTGCTCCATAAGTTGTAACCCAACAACAGTCATGTCTGTAAATATCTTTCTGTGCAATACAAATCCTGAATGTATTTTCGTTTCTCTCCATATATGCACATTGATATTAAAAGCAGCATAAAGATTTGTTTATTTGAAGGAACTACAGATGTTGGAAAGGTTTCCCAAAATTGGGAATGATGTCAATAGGGAATCAGACTTCCATTTGGGCCATCCAAAACACCTAAATTTTTCAAGACCAATGCTCAGAGCATCGAACATTGATGGACAGACAGCTGCTGCTCATGGTTTTGGCTGCTTCAGGTGGGTCTGGAGCAGTCCCATGGAACGAGATCTCCTTATAACCTCTTTTTGTGACCTCACTGTACATAGCCTTCACACAAGCCTGCTTTGCATTTCTTCCTTCTTTGTACCCAAGTGGCAAGTCACCAGCAATTCTCAAGTAACCACCAGAGACACAGTATTATTTCGATGACCTTAATGTGTGTTGGCTTGATTAATTAGACTTTATGAAGTGTTTTATTTTTCTGCTCTGTGAAAATGCAGGTGAATGTAAAAAACGTGTTTGCTAAGAACTATCATGAGATTAAGTACAAACACAATGATATTGAGAAAAGAAAATGTCAGCTGTATAAATATACTTTTCCAAAGTGCAATATAAAGGCAAGCTTCAAATATTTAGCAAGAATTTCCACTACAATTTGAGTTTTTACCTCCTTAAAACTTCGATGGTCTCTGTTCCTCAGGGAATTATTATTATTGTTAATAATAATAATAATTAATTCTATTCTTATAGAAAAGCACCATGAGTCCTATATTTTGTCATATTTGAAGACTCTATTATTGTTAAGACATGAAGCCTGTACACTCTTTTCACTGCATACCAGAGGCTGCAAGCACTGAGAAGGAGCAATGCAAGTGCATGAGAAAGGCAAAAAATAACAAATTCCAACACAGGTCTTTCCTGAGAAACTATTAATTTCCTATAGGACAAACAACATATTTGGTGGCAGTGAAAATATGACAGCTCTATCTATCAATTCAACCAAGTTTATCATGAAGTTTAAGCATTTCTTAACTGTCAAACTATAACATATCCCTAGAAATAATAAACTACATTCTGAACCATCTGCCAAAAGCACACAGGGAAAAAAAAAAAAAAAAAGATACAAAAAAAGACTTCCAAACCATAAATAATATTTTTGCAGTCATATTTGCATCCTTATTCCTGAAACCAATTTAAAAAACAATTGGACAGGGCAGCCTGGGAATAAAGAATCATTTGCTATTAGACTTTAATGTGTGATTACTTAGTAATGTAATTGAAAGCATGACTGTAGCACATTGCCAGCTTTCTATTGCCAGGAGATTACATCGTAAATGATACAGAGCATTTCATATCATCTTTTTTATTCCATATTTTTTGTGACAAGAAGTTTTGCTTGATCTTTGAATTTGCTTTTCTTTCTCAAATACTGCACAATCAAAGGTTTGTGGGAAGGAAATGTGGTGAAGGAGAGGTGGTAGGTCCTAATTCATAACTAACACGAGAAAATATAAGATATTAATCGTCATGATTGCATTGGCAGATTTGTGGTGAAGGCAAATGATACTCAAGAATATATAAGTGACACAATGATGCACCTTTAGGGCTCTATTTTTGGCTCTGATTCTGTGAATTAGAGTAAAATCCAATGACTAACTGTGCAGCCTATGTCTGTTGGAGCAACTTCCTAGAAATATGTTGAGTTATACCATTTGTACCTCCTGAAGACCTGACCCAAATCATAGTACTCCATGAAGCCTCATGGTGTTTAAAGGCTTGACCATCAACCAAGGTAGCCAGGAAAAGCTGGATGGGCTTTCAGAGGAGTTGTGTCCTTTTACAAATGCAGAGACCCTAGACCTTCATTAAGAAGCTGCACTGATAGCTGCAGAAGAGATACAGAAATTCAGAGCTCCCCACCTTGCACAGAAAGCATTGACTTAGCAGTGTTTTCCTTCCTTTGTCTTTAGAGCCTTTCCTGTGGCTTCAACAACTTCCACAATGAAAATTCCAAAGGCTTTACTGCTAAGGAGGTCTTGTTACTCAGCTCACCTAGCATAGCTAAGGGCATCCTGGCTCTCTAACTCCTTCCTTCTCAAAGTCCATCTAGTTCGCAAAAAATACTCTAAACAGAAAATAATCAAAAGTTCAAGCATTTTAGGGACACTGGGATTTTTGTCCACATAGACTGGGGTACAAATCACACCTTTCTGGTCCTTGTACAAAGAACCTGTGTCACCCCATGCACGTGAGCCCCACACCCAAGAACTTGCCTGGCTCAGCAGTCACCATAAACAAACCTCATCAGACAAATTCAGTAGAACCATGCTGCCACAGAGCTATCATCAAATGCTATAGCTTTCATATTTGATTGTTTTATGCCTTCAGATTGCCTAAGATATGCATTTCACATTTTAAGGGCAGAGGATTCTGGGATGTAAAACCCACTCTGACAAGTGAACTCAAGAAGGAACTGTGAGGAGCTGAAATTTACAGTGATTTCGTTTCCCTTTCAGCCCATTCTCTCAAATTTTCCTCAAAAATCAGGGAATGGAGCTTGAGTAAGGATTCTGGCATTTGCTTCACAGGCTTTGTTTTGTCTTTATCCTGTTTTGCTGAATGTCATATGGCAAGAGAGGCAATACAGACCTCCAAGACAAGGGGATGTTTCAGAATAGGAATTATCATTCACAGGCAACAGTCTGTCTCCTCTGTCACACCACTAGTACTGAAACCAAGAAGGAAAGAATAAAACAGTAACTACAAGGTGGCAAGGTGCAGAGTCATCCTTCCAGAGACTGATTCTGGGCTAGCTTTCCCTCCAGTAAAAACATGACTGCATCTTGACAGGGACCCTTCAACTACAGCATGCAATTCATTTTTCCAGAGAAACTTTTTATTATGAAACTTCTTATAAAAATCATTGGCTTCTCAGCTGCTTTTACATAGTTTCTTAAACTGTTTTCGCAGCACTGAGTGATTGGAGCAAACTGGATTACTTCCCTCTAATTTGTCCTAGTGGCCTACCGTATACATTAATAAAATGTTTTGTTTTTTTTTTTTTCTGTCTATAGCTCTGTTTTTACTAAAGAAAGCCATGCCAGTTGCATTAAAATACTTTTAACCTATTCAATTCCTGACAGTGGAAGTACCAGAGCCTCCTGGGCTTTGTAATATAATAGCATCCCTTTATCACGTTGAATGGTTTATTGGAACCAGCTTGTACAGATGATTTAGTTTACCATAGTGAGACCACAACTGCAGGGCTCCAATCTCTGTTTGGGGACTCTTCTGTAATTTTTAGTGTTTCCAGTTTGGCCTTCAAATGGGTTTGCTTTTTCGGGTGTTTTCTGTTTGTGTTTTTGACAGGCATTAGGGGGGTTTGTGTGGTTTCTGTCATTTTTGGGTTTGTTTTTTTTTTCTGTTTGCTTCCTTTTTAACTAATTTTTTCATATAACTTCAGTTACAGTTTTCATTCTTTGCCCTCTTGGTATATATATTCTTAAGATAACACCTGGTCCAAATAGTGTGCATTTTGTGAACACATAATGGCCACTCATTTTCATCAGAACAGGAATTGGTTTTATGCAACATGAGGCAGAAACCTTTCCCAAATTTATTCTATGTAGAATTTCTAATATGACAAACATTACTTGGACAAGTGTTCTCACTCTATAGAAAAGGACAGTCACATCAGAGATCTGAGACTGCAGATGGACTGGGTCAGATAACAAACCTGGTAACTTCATGTAGCAGCTGGCACAAGTCGTGTGCATCTAGCATTGCTCCTGGCATAAATCTGTGGATTTTAACCTACCTTTTCTATGACAGACATAAATGAAATACTACCACACACTTGTTCCAAAAAATCAGTTTTGCTTTGCTCAGGGTAGTATATGGCCCAACCATGGAAACAACCTGTTGATCATTGAGAAGTACAGAAGTGTCCAGAGTTGTCTGAAGCAGACTGTGAGCACCACCAATAGATTTTGTTCACCATCTGTGAACAAAATCCACTCAGCCTTTACACTGTCATTTGGACTTAAACCATGACACTTTGGCAGAAGAGAGCATTCCTTCCAGGGCATTTAATGGAATTTCTGCACATGATAATCTGCTGCTGATCTCATAATATGATTCTGTGTCTGGGTATATTAACATTCGCATAGATAAAAGATTCTCTTTCAGCTACAGATGAGTATGTAAAAACATAACTTTCTACAGTTTTTTATGATTACACTTGCATACAAAAGCATTTTAATTGCATTACAAATCAAGTTTTACCATGAATATATAGAAAAAAAATACAAGCAGTCTCTGTGTTACTTCAAAAATTTTTCTTAAATGGTAGACTTTCATAAACTTTAGTTTGAGGTTTGCACTGGTACCAAAGTGAGATTCTTACCTCAAAAATATGCAGCTGTCTCCTCTGCCTTGAGCTGTTGAGTAGCATGGATTTGACTCAGTTTCATTTGCCTTGGAAGATTCCCTAAAAACACTTGTCTAGTGCACTTCTCCATCTCTTGAGTAATTTCTATAAGGAGCAGCCAAAACATTGGAAATTTTTCATCCTTCATGTAAAGACATTCCATCATGGGTGGGGGGAAGAGGGGTAGAGAGAAAATAATTTTAAGTCTGCTATTCTTTCCCCTTCAGAAGAAAATTAGATAGTAGAAAAGTCTGAGACCAAACCTATAAACCTGCTAAGCTCTCCAGAGGAAGAGAGTAGTGAGGAGATGAAGAAGAGACTAATGACAACTTTCCAGAAGTATCCTGGTGGACAGAAGCAAAGTCCTTCAACAAAAGGACAAAAAGTAACAGTTACGAATAGAAACAAGGGAAATTCCAATTGTATATGTATAAAAAAAATCCTCACAATAAGCATGTCTAAGCACTGAAACAGTTGTCTGGAGTGGCAGAGAACTTTACATCTTGAGGATTTCCAGATCCTTGTTTAAGTGCCTGAACATCCTTATCAAAATTGAGCAGGACAAACTGAGCAACCTTGAGCAGGAAAGACTAAATGACCTCCCAAAATTCCCTCCAATCGAAATTTTTCTATGATTCTTCTGTTCCATGTTTACACACTCTTACAGGAGGGGTGGTAGTAGGAGTATATGGTTACAGGCTTTACAGGCACTGATACAAAAGTTAGTGGGTACTGTCACTGGTACAAAATGTCTGCTGTCACTGAGAAAATTGAAGAAAATCAGCCAAAGAGACCACATGACAGACCCCCACAGAACAAATGATTTCTACTCTCTGGTGTCCAGCAATTATGTCCTGATGCAGAACCAGAAGAAATCTACATTGACCTTGGAGAGGATATTGCTCTGTGTCTTAGAAAATGTGATCACAGCAGGTACAGAGATGGATATTCACTAAACCTAGATGAAAAAAGAACCCATTGTGTGCACATTAAAAAATTTCAACAACTGTCCTTTCTTATGAAAATATTCACCTCACAGTATTGTCACATCAACAAATCTTGCAGTGTCTGCTGTACATGTACCAGCTGCAATCATCAGATACCCAGATCACAGCTAATCCATTATGAACTCCTGCCATTTTCTTCCACTACTTGACTTCCCCGGGTCAGAGGATGCAAATTGCCCTGGACTCCATCAAATCTGAGTAGTTTGTCTAATGTGGACAAATTTCTTCTGGTGACATGCTGGTAAATGAGACCACAAAACATATTATTCTATTGAAATCCCATCATATGCGAATCCAGGTTCACAGAATTAGAAGGCAAAGACGTAATTCCAGTTGACCACAGAGCCTCCAGTATGTAAATTAGATTTGGCTAGTTCTATGCAACAGAGCTATCAAGTAAACTGGTGAAACATACCCTAAGAAACCAGATACAACAGCCTGAAGTAAACTATAATTGGTTTGTCAAACTTTATAAATACAGTTATATTGACTAAAAAAAATTATCCCTGCCAGTTAGTCCAATTTGGGGAATTACTTCGGAATGTTACCTCATGACTAAAAAAGTTCTGCCATAGTTACAACACATGGAATGTATTAAGTGAACACTCCAAAATTCTTGTGGGATTCATTTTTTATTACAGGTCCTGACAGAATTTTTTATTTTCTCTTACAGCTTTTTGTCTTTTACTACCCATATCACTGGACACCAAGTGTTAGCTGGTCCTGAAGAGCTCTAACCCCTCTTTCTAACCTACTAAACACCACAACTTTCCCAAGTTCAACACCTATAAACCCACCAAAACCTCAACCATATTACTTTGTGCTGGTTTATTTCTCTCACATCTGAAGTGAATCAGTACTTGGCCATCTCTGGAACATGGTCTTACTGTAAAGAACATATCATTGATTAAGCAGTGGCTGATTTGAATTATCTGGCCAGCTACAAGAGAGGCAAAGCAATCTCCTGCAGTACTGGCACATATGTCATAGGCCAATATGGTTTATCTATATCTACCTAGCCTTATTGAACTATACAGAAATTACTCTCACAAGAGAGATTCTTTCAATTTTAAGATATAGTCAAGATGCCCAGAATATTTTGGGTTATCAAAGAGCCTTCTGGCACATTTAAAATAAGAACAGCAACATTAGCTTCATCACCATCACTGAACTTGATAGTGGGATATTACATCTAGGAGCTGGAACTGTATCAAAAAGAAATTCCTGTACAGCATCATTGTATGCTCTTAAACCACTGCTAGTTTTTGCCCCAGAGACAGGATATACTTCAATGATGTGAGAAGTAATCTCTGTATGCTTTGCAGTTAGGTTTACTATTCTTTCTGTCATTCCTTAAGATAAAATGGCACTAGCCAGAGGAAAGAGTTTATTTCAAGAGTAGGGTGGTTTGTGTTAGCTTTTTGGTTTTGTTTTGTTGGGGATTTTTTCTCCATTTTTGTGTCCGTCAGCCCAGTTGGACTATCAGACCAGTGGAGACTAATATCTATTCTTCCTTCTCTAAAAAGCATTCCATGGAGTTGACTGCTATAGATAAATGCTCCTCATCCTGATATCTACCAGCAGCATACAGTGGTTTGCCCCAGTATCATAGAAAATTCTCTGAGTAAGGTTAGACTAGATAATAGTAGCTTCCTTTCTGTGGTTCCACTCCCAAAAAGGTTACAGTCATCCATCCCTACAATTGTTAGACAATGGAATAATTGCCTAAAACTGTAGCAGCAACACTTTGATGGAGACTGTAGAAATATACTAGCATAATAGTTTATATTTTCTTAAGTTTTGTTTAATGTACTGCAATACAATATTCTAATGAGGTCTCTGGAGACATGTATCCTCCTGAGAAACATATGCTAAACAAACATCACGTTTCCTTCATTCACCAGTCCAGTTCAGTGTTCTGAATGCTATTAGCAGGCCTACTCTGGGAAATTTTGCCACTGCTTGTTCCTGATGCCTCTTCTACATAAAAAAAAAGCCAGAGCACTAATTTAAAACAAAATAAATATCTAAGTCTCACACCAGATTGGTCTAACAAACTTAGTTTGAGCACAAGTATCACCTTTCATGGTTTAGTTTAACCTGCTCAGGAAGAGGTCTAAGGTCGGCCAAAATCCTATAAGCTGCATACAAGGCACTGGGTGCATTCAGAGACCAGCATTTCTATAGCTGGTAAAACATTTCTACACAGCCAACAACACCATATATTGCTGAACTCATGCTTAATGTTAATCCATTTTATAACTAACAAATAAATTAACTAACAAATAATGCAGATGTCTTCCTCCACCACATTAGCGTTAAGTGCTTGATCAATCCATATGAACATCAAAAGTAACTTCTAAACACCTTGGTTATCTCAACCTTTTAGCCAGTAAGTCTCTTCAGAATATAGTTGCCTATGGAACTATTCCGTCAGGAAACTTTGTAACCTCCAAAAATTACTATCAGGACTATATATTTGATCTGGGTTGTCCACAAAACCAGTATTAAGAGTGGCTAATTCTTGGGGATGCTCTCTCTTTGAGGAAGATAGAGACCTTTTTTGGTCAGAGTATCTCTTCAGAGTCCTACTGATGGCATCAAACTATGACTAAAGTCATCAAATTGCAAATCATCCCTAGTGCTGCACTGCAGAAGGTGATGAGCAGCCATGATGCAGCAGAGGTGACATATCTGTCATGCATTAACAGTGCATTATGTAGCTAAGCAATATTTTTTCCAGCTCCTGTTGACACTGGCTTTGTTAAAGTAATTCCTGTTGACATTACTGCAACTGTGGCAACCATAAGAGAGCTAACATTTGCCTAAATAATCAAACAACCACAAAGTCACCAATAGACACAACAGAAAAGTAATTCACGAAAGATTTAATACTTCTGCCCATCAAGAGCCTACACCCTTTCAACAAGGGCCTTATTTGAAAAATACTTGCTGGTCACAAATTGTTTTCTTCTTTGCCCTTTATATCCTGGCTAATCTGTAAATAGCATTTTCTGGTAAGTATTAGAAAATTTCATTTTAGCCATAGCCAGAAAATAAGAACCAAAATTTAAGAAATGGCATCTTTTTTTTTTTTTTCTTCTAATTGTGAATCAACAGTGATCCATCTGTTTCAAAAGAAAATATAATTAGGAAACTCAGTGGAAATCTGCCTTCATTTTTATCTTCACAATTTATGTCTTTGATACAGATTTTAGTGACAAAAAGAGTAGCATTGATGTTGCATCTACAACAGAGACCAAATAAAATATTATATTTTAAATTATGAAAAACTGTTGAAGATTCTTTCTTGTATACCATAACCAGAAAATCAGCATTACATTGAGCAACACTTCTCATTCAGATACTCCTGTGCAATTAAAGGGTATTGTGTTTAAATGGAAGAACAGAATCAGTCAAGAATAGTCAAGTTTCTGACAGGTTTTGGAAAGCTACAGAGCTGCTGGTAGGACAGGTTCAAATGTGCATGTGTTTTAATAAAACAAAACCACATAAAGCCTTTGACAAGCTACAGCAGATTGAGAGAATAGTTTGAACAGATTATCAACCCAAAACTGTTAAGGTGAACATTGTCATTAGTAGAGCAGATAAAAACACTTAAGAAAGCACTAGGATTTCAGTAGAATCACAGAATCAGCTAGAAGTTTTCCAGCACTTTTTTTTTTTTTAATATAACTTCTTTTCAAAATGGTAAACTGTCAAAACACAGTCTTCTTTGAAGGAGAGGAAAGGTTAAAATGATAGTTTCTTTATAGTTTTTTTAAAATAGAGTATCCTTTGACTTTTCCATTCAGAGGGAGGAACTAAGAGAGGTGAAAGACTGTAGTGATTTGGGAATTTCATAAAAGGCACTACTTCAGAAGTGGAAATAAATAACTGCAGTTCCTATCCATCCTGGCCCAGGGCACTTGGACATCCTCTTCTTACCTTCCCTGCTGACAGAAGTGCAGTGGAGGCTACAATTCACTTGGTACCAGCTTCAGTGTGCCAAGTGACAGGCAAAAGAGAAAAGTAGGTGAGCAAGAAAACAAACAAGGAAACCAAGAGCACCAACTCCCTCTGGGAGGAAAGGAAAATTAGGCCATTGTTGCTATGAACAGTTCCTAAAGATACTTAAAAAATGCGCTTAAGGGTGTGGCATAAAGCCTTATTAAGCAAGAGAATGAATGCCATAATCCTCTGAACACTGCTTCTTGGGGACAAACATTTAAAACCAAAACACTTTTTTTTTTTTTCTATATCTGCTTCTTACCTGGCCTAATATACTGATAGTTAATGAGAAATTAAAGATATGTGCCTTTGGTTATTGTTGTTAATTAAAGAACAAAGTAGAATATTTTCATCTGTATCCATGATTTAAACAGTAGTTGAGCTTAAATAGGAATTATCTAAGGATTGCAGGGTTTGTCCCACTATGTTACCTATAATTACTCTTAACCTACATAAATAAGATAACAGTATCCCCAAAGTAAATGAGATGTCAGCCTTCAGCTTGTTTCAAACCATTGAAGGCGCTGAAAATCTCTGCTGACTTCAATGGACTTTGGATCAAACCAATAAGTCTTTAAAGTATTTTGGATTAAAGTGGATTTTGGCAGTTGTCCAAAGAGAAAAAGACTTTAGAGCAGCAGAGGGATTCCTGGGAATTGTCAGATGACAGGTTTTCCTATAGCAACAGACTTCAGACTTTCTTTACAGTATAATTGTATCAAGCCTGGCATTCATTAAAAAAAAAAAATTAAAAAAGTAGTCCATTATAGGAATCTATTTATTTTAGCATAACTATTGTGCCTATTTAAGTGTCTGAGTATTTATCTTTAGGGGAGAGAAAAGCTTTATGGATAGGTAAATGCACTCTGAATGCAGGTTAAAGCATCTTCTTTCTGGTTAATGTTTTTAAGGTTTAATATATGGCATTATTACTTGGTGGAAGAGAAATTAAATGTAATATAGTGGAATCTAATGGCACATGATGCATCTAATCAAAGCTTAAGAGAGAAAACAATGCTTTATGGATGAGAGCTGTCACTCAAATTACAGCATTTTGTATTCCTTTAAATGAATAGAAGTTAAGAAGATAATCACCATTTCATGGCTGGTATCTGAGAACCACAGTCACACATATATGCTAGTCACAGCTTCAGGGCTTGTGTCCCCCACCTCTGCTCGCCCTGGACTGCTCCAAGTCCTGGAGAGAAAAGTGAAAAAGCACCATGTGATTTGTAAGCCTTGAAATAAGAATATTTCTTTCATTTTTTTTTTATCATTCAGTCTACATAAAGATTTTCAACAAGCCAGCTTCTGGATGCTGTACTGTGCTCACCTCTCACTGACAGCAAGTGGTGGAGATCCAGTGAATGTCAATGTTTTCAGTGATTTCACTGGAATGAGCTGTAGAAGCACTGGATTGGATGACATTTTCCAGGCCACCAAGGCCATCCCAGCTGCTCAGTCAAACAACTGAAGTCCAAGCATGGGAATTATATTACTACTATCATTTTTTTTTTTCATTCTAACTTCCATAGGAATTAGAAGGTTGGGGGTTTGTTGATGTGGTTTTTGTGTTGGTTTTTGTCTTTTTCCACTCCCACTCTTCCTTTCAGAGAAATGTTCTGGAACCTAAGTTCTCAAATAGTACAGAAGCATCTTTCTAATTTCCATTCTAGTGAATTTATGACTGTTTTATAACCATTTATTCTTGTGCCAGTGTTGCTCATTCTTCCTTCCTGGCTTTTATTTCCTGACATATAAAGATAGCAATGATATCTCCCCTCAGAGCTTTAGGCATAAAAGGGTGATTGTGCAGTAAAGTCAAGAGTTGAGCAGCAGAAGACACATCTACTACTGAGCCATTCATCTTTCCTTAGGGTGGTGGTGGGCCAGCTTCAATAAGCCAACTTAGTTATAGACAAAATAAAAATCAGTCCTTGTCTAAAAGCGTTGCATTTTATATTGGCTATATTCCTTTAAAACTTACTAACTTCACATTCTTTTTATTTTGCCACTTTGTGTATTTTTAGGGGCAACAACAGACAAATTTCTGAAAATAAATACTAGTGTCCATGGGATCACAGAACTTTTAAAGATGAAACTACTAGATAGAAATATCTCTATGAGAGAAGAAAGCAAAGGAGAAAATTTTCATAAGAAAACTTGTGTTGTTTGTTTCTTACAAGAGATGAACAATTTTAGTTGCTCATTTCAGCTGTGACTGAGGTGCTCCTGCTTCATCAGCTACCCAGCCTGGCTAATCAAGTGAACAGGGACCATTTCCATGTTTCTGGCTTTCAGAGATTATGTCATACTTACTGATAGCTAGAAATTAAGTTGAACAAAGAAGGAAGTGACACAGTTCCAGAAAAGACACCAAAAACCAACAGAAGAAAAATCCCCAGCTGCACCCCTCTTCAGGTGAGGTTAAATGCAAAAGAAACTTTAATCAAATTCAGAGGAATTCTCATCTACTAAAAATAGTTTAATTATCCAAAGATCTAAGGGCTGCATATTCTGCAAAGCAGGACACAAAGTATGCTAAATCAAAGACTATTTCCTTAGAGCACACATTTTGAAGTATTACCTTTCAGCAGACTAAAAAATAAGTTTTTTATTCCATCCCATTAAGAGATCCTCCTACTGGGCTGCCATCCAATTGCAATTGATACCCCTTAAAGTTCAACACTTTGACCCTCCTGATACAAAACACTCTTCCCAGTAATTCTGTCTTAAGAGATCCACAGATGAATGAGACCAAGCAAAAAAGAATCAGGAGGGAATTGTACACTAAGCATCAAATGTCACTTTATTGAATCTGGGAAAAGAGAGTAAAGTTTCCACTTCTTTCCTCAAGCCTGCATGGCAGCTGGAATGAACAAAAATGAGGATGTGCCACTCTTCTAAGCACTCGGTACTTGTGTGCTGTCTGGAAAGGCAGTACTCAATCTACTCAGGTGTGGTTCCCTAAAAAAACAAACAAAACCCAGAAACAAACAAACAAACAAACAAAAAAATCCTCTCTTGTTTCCCTCCTTACTCCTGCTAAAGAAAAACAGCCACCAAAAAACCCCCACCTATTATGAGTTCTACAATCCAGAGTTGTGCGTGTATCTGCAGCTTTAAAGACTATATAAAATTTCTGAACAATTCTGTGATCAGTCCCACTGAGGAACTTTCCATAATGTTTAAAAGGGTTATGGAAATGCATGATACTTGCATAAAAGCAAGTAACAAACAAAATTAATAGACTGCCATACTGGCAATACCCCATGGACTCAGACATCAAAAAATTTTCATCCCCACTCTTTCAGATATTTATAAAAATATGCAAGTCAAGGATTCCTCTGCTCCACTCACAAGTGGATGAATACATGCACAATAGGACACAGCCTCTTCATGATATATCACTTTTATGTATGCAATGCAATGCAATAATTGCCTACTATCAGAATGTTAGTAATATAGCATCTAAACATAAAGAAATTTCGATCAAGAAATATAATTCAATAAGGAGAATTAAGCTTTAACCACTATATATATGTGTGTATATATGACTATAAACATATTTTTATTCTTATTCTACTCCCTCAGCTCCATTTCTTGTAGAGCTGGATGAGTCAGCTAAGTGAACAGCAAATTTAGGCATTAGTATTTCCTACATGTGTATTTCAAACTGTTTAAATATTAAGCTTAACAAATTCATGGATATACCTGTGAACAACACTAATACTATATCAGCTTTATTAACAGGCAGAGACACATAGGAGATCAATTTATTTAATCCTTGATCAAGTCATACTCTTAGAGAGGCCAATGATATTTTGATCAATAAAAGCGTATAGAAAACTTATCACATAATATTAAACATACCTAATACCACTTACAAACCCAGCAACTGCAAATGTCAGCAAATGTGCAGAAGTCTGGGTTTTACCTTAGTAACCTGACCAAGTTAAACTATAGAGCCAGTTCTTAAATCACCTGGCAGGCCATTTGTACTGCACAAGGTGTGAATTATGATTCTTTGACTCCTTATGTTTTCTTCCTTACTGCAGAACTGCTCCAATGACTTATATCTTGGGCACTACCACAAGATGGATGTTTTAGAGCATTTGCAGCGTGGAGTGAATGTAGTAGTGATTCTTAAAGGACTGCAAGAAATACTTTTAGTGTTTTAAAGCATAAGGAAGAAAATATCCAACGTGATTCTTTAATTATTTTTTTCAGCTTTCCTGTTACAAGACAATTAATTTAACAAAAGGATCTAAACTGGCAATATTGAAAGTGAAAGCTACAGAGACATCTTAGTATTGACACAGCATGCCAGTACTAAAAAGTCTCTGTAGCTTTCACTTTCAATAATAAATGAAGCCCTTGCTAATACTAAAAATATTCTTATGAAATATCAGTTATTTTCTTTGCATATAGTTATGCCCTTGTAAATTTTCAAACAATTGCAGAAACAATTTTCAAATAACATATTTCTTGAAATATGCACAGTAAAAATTCTAATATCTGTTACTTCTATTGTGTTGATTCACATGTCCTTTACCATCTAGTAAATTTAACATTATCTATCTGTGGATTCATTTATTTTACAGATTGAACTTATTCTGGAGATAGGGCAGAATCCATTTCCATTATAGAAATAGCAAGAGGAAGGAATGAAGAATGACTAGGAAAAACCCCTCATACCTAAGAAATTGCTGCTGGAGAAATTTGCAGCTTCCAGGAACTAAAATGCACTATGAGTTTCTTTCCAAAATAACTTTCTTCAAGCATCATAAATTCAATGCAAGACAGGCTTCAGAAACCCAGGTAAAGAGAGATTTTGCCTGTGAACCAAGTGAGAGCCAGACAAGGACCATCAGTAAGGGTTGGTATTTGCACTGCATGCCTAAGTTGCTCTGCTCTGACAGCCCTACAAGAAAAAAATAACAGTTTACAAGTAAAACTGAGATATGTTGTCTCCTAGAAACATACAGTCTTTGCCAGCTCCAGACAGAAGCAAGGAGCATGAAATGTGAATGTGATTTCCCTTGAGAATACATATTATTACAAAAGACAGAGGCTAGATTCCTGACAGCTTTCTAGGATCTCATAACTTCAGATCTGCTTAGATGATTTTAGATCTCCTTAAATGATGAATTACAGATTAAGAACAGTATCTCCCATTTATTTTGTCACCTAATTTTGACCAGAACGTGACTCTATTTCATATTTTCAAAATAAACATAGGAAATCTTAGGGGGAAAAAAAGCAACAAAAATATATTTAAAAAATAAAGCAAAACATGAGAAGACCAACTAAGCCATGAAACTATTCACCATGAAACAAAACCAGTTTCCTTCTTAAGATCTAAAGTCACATGCTGCCAACTAGAAAAATCACTTGTAAATACTAGTACTGAGGTCAACAAAGTTTCTGCTACTGGTCTTCAGCTACTGAGGTTTCACCTCATCTTTTGTAATCTCCTGGAATCAGCACCTCATATCACTGCACTAGTCTGTCTGAGACAACATTTCTGCATGCAGAAGAAACCCATAATTCCTGCTCATTCATTGAAACCACAATTCATTTAGTGTAATGGATGCCAGGGTTTAGCTAGGTTATCATCTGAAACAGGTTTAACGTAGAGTCTGTAACCAGCAGGATTCTTGGAAAAACAAATAGCCTTGAAGGGATAATCACTATTTGGAAGTCAAGTTATGTAAAACATATTTCCCCCTGTGTTATTGCTTCAAGTTGTTTGATTGCACCTAGTATGTGTAAAGAGTGGAAATTATAGAATCTTCACCCTGAGTGGTTTGGGCTCTGTTGTTGTATTTAGCTACTTAAGTTTGAAAGGGTTTTCTTGCCTTTTTCTTTTGGTCTTTCTTCATGCAGGTAAAAAGCTGATAGGAGCAAAGTAATGAGGCAGGATAAAGAAATTTGCAGCCAAGGAAAGTCTGCCAATTTTCTAAAACAGATGCCAATGCTTTTGGCACCTTCTTGTAGTTGACTAAAAACAGTCCAAATTTATCATCAAAGAGCTAGCCAAGCATGCAGATTGCACATATATCTCCCTCAAAAGGAAAGCTTACAAAGTTAAAAAAACTTCACAGTATCACTCTCTCTTAAAACACAGATGAAATAACCCTCCTTCCTTCCTCCCAGCACAGACAGCACTATCTACTCCAGTCTACACACAATTGCACTTCTTTCTACTCTATTATCTATGTATATTGTACACATAACAGACAATAAGGTACACTAGGAGTAAATATAATAAATATAATAAACCCACACATACCAGTGTGTAGCTACTATTTACCCTCAAATATTCCCAGTACAGAAACTGAAAGAGAACATGGTAGAATCAATAGACCATATATTCCTGCTCCACTACAGACAAACTACTTCTTTCATGGCTCCATCCTGTCAGGAAGAATGCCAAAGCCTGGGTCCATGACTTTCTTCAAGCAAAACATTTCCTCACATGTATTCTTCAAGCAACTACTAGAATTGCACAATGTGACTACAATACCACTACCCCTGGCAAGCCACAGCCTTCAAGGTACGTGTGCATTGTTGGATCAAACCCAATTCCCACATGCCTAAGTTTTGTTTAAAAAAAACGTATTTCTGCCTGTGTTTGAAGAGACATTGGGAAATGGAAAGCATGGGGGAAAGGGTAACCTTTCAAAGTAGCCACTACACTTTACAATTCTATTTGTTTTGCCTTTATATTTTCCTTCATTCTCTGCCAACAGAAGACCAAGCAGAAAAACCTTTACCTTCCAATCTGTACACAACAGTCCTGCTGCATTCCTAAACTAGGCAGACAAGGTTTTCTCATGGAAAATCTTGAAAAATGGAAGATACTTCTTTGAAAGAGCATTTTCTTGTAAGTACAAGAAATTAATACTGGTTTTAGAGTTGTAATGTTTTAGTTTCCTGACCTGAGAGTGTGAATTGGCCTCAGTCATGCTAGGATTACACCCCTGAAAATTTGTATTGCATAATTATAATATGTACCATAGTCATAATATAATATGCATAATCATTAATGTGATGAAATACATTAAAGGTACAACAGAATGTGGAATAACACTGCATTGACATGCTCTTTGAACAGGGCACACCATAGTTACCATGAGGCAGATCCTCAGCTAGGGCAGACTCTTGTAGCTCAACCCAAAGCTAAGCAGCCAGAAAAAAAAAAAAAAAAAAGGGGGGAAAAAAGAGTTTGAGGATTTTGTTTTAGTTTTATTTTACTGTAACCATACTTACTTGATAATAAGAGGACAAACATTTTGACAAAATGATGACACACAGACATGGAAAACTGAGTCTGTACATGTTTCTGTACAGATCATATACATAGCGATTTTCTGAGGTTCTGCTTGTTCTCTTACACAGGAATGTATATAGACAAATAAAATATTATTCATTTTTCATTATAGTTATCATTTCAGGAAAGCAGAATGTTGCTAAAGTCACTTAATTTTCACATTCATTTTACAAGATGGAGATTACACTTTAAACAGATAAAAGAATCTAAATGAACTAGAACAGGCAAATACATTTTGTCAGTTTTGCTCGAATGTTATTAACTCAGGAGGTGAAGGTCATGCTTCATGTCCTTTAAAAAAAAATAGCTTTCCTTTAAAATTGTATTTCTACAGTCTCATTCTGTAGAATGTTTTCTGAGATGGCTTTTTAATTTTCTCTAATTTTCAGATAAATAGACATGCCTACACCCCAAAAGTGACTTAACCCAAGACAACTACTTTAATAAGCTACACATTCTCAATATCATTCTTAATGCATCACACATGCAAGAGTCTCCCAGGACTACATTCTGCCCTCTGCTATGCAGACAGCTTATTATTCAAAATATGCAATGAATCATTAATGATACACACCCGCAGAGGGGAGATCAGAATTAAGCCCTTAGTCAGTGTATAATATTTGTTCTCAAACTTCATCTATCAGGAGCAATGGTACTTCACTTACCATTGCCAAAAAAACAAATTGAAAAAAAAAATTAAATGTATAAGGTCTATATGATTTTTCTTCTTTCTGTGACCTCTACACTATGTATTAGGGACAGGTATTTTACAAAGTTCTCTCCTGTTTCTACTTGTGCATAGATATAATGGTCCATTTAGCAGCTACTGCTGTCTTGTCATCCCTACTGCTAAGGTAGCACCATTTTTGGCTTTGTTTACATGTATGATAAAGAAGCTTAGCTCCTTTGTCTACTTTTATTTCATTACCCAACCTGAAAAGACTGGAAGGGGTGCCCTAGAAAGGAGAACTTCAAAACATACCCAGTTCCCAGATACCACGACTTGCAACAAGTCACTTTCTTGAATTTCATTCTACAGCTTCTGGAATTATTTTTCTGTCACATGTGAGTATCAATTTTTATGGAAAATGGGAAAAAAACCTTTTAGTTACTTTGAAAACAACCTGCTTCTAAAACTATAATATTTTTTTAGACAACTACTACTACAATATTTTGTCAAAAGTGTCCAATAAAAAAAATAAACTGGAAAAAGTAATACAAATTTAACACAAAGAAATTAAAAACTGTTTAAATGTTCCTTCATATTTTTCTGAACACTGCTTTTTTTTTTATTTGCTAAGCATGTATTATGGAAACCAAACACTTTTTCCATTGTGCCCATAGTCTCTTTAGGCCAGAAGAGCACAGCAGAGTTAGACCTATCCATCTCTTTTCAGGCTCTATTTGTATTCTCTGCATTAAAGCCTGGAAGTCTGGAGACAGTGGACTCGTAATTTCCCCAAAAACTTTTGAGGAAAGGAAGCAAAAATAATGGGAGTGTTCTTCCAGTATATCTTACACCCACAAGCCAAGCCAAACCCAAGACTTAAAAGGCCTTTCATCACCTGTGCCTATAACATCAGATGTGTCAGATTTACCTCACATCTGCATAATTGATTGGCATGGATCTTCACATTCCAATCAATTAGGTGTGCAATTAGCATTCTCTGCATATCACTCTGCAGTGCTGTGCCCATGCACTTTCAATGCCTTAAGACATTTTTGAGAGAAAGCATACACATTAAGCCCACATACCCTGTACCTGAAGGTTTGATAGCCTTCAAATCTGGATCCCAGGTATGAAATGTATTTGTGTATGAAATTGCAAATATGTAGATGTTGAGGCAGAAAGGATGAGTGATACTGATATTTACACCCCTCCTTAAAGGTGAAGGCAAGTACTTTCCAATAGCCACACCTTTCCTAATGTACACCTTCATCTTAAAAGCTAAAGGAAGGTGTGCAGCAAGGACTTTGCTGCAACATTCCCCAAAGCAGTGTTCAGATATGAAAAGGGTGGAGAATGCATTTTGTGATTAAAACACCCCTGTGCCTTCTGTGGCCCTTCAGTGGGGTGCAGGAGAAGGAGGAAGGAACTTTTTAGACGGGTATGCATTGTTGTCATAGCCTGAGGAATTCTTTAGGAGTACAGTACATGTTTTTACCAGACCTACAACCAAAGGTAAGTTCTTACTAGGACAGATAAAATAGCTAGAGAATAAAATGAACTGCATCAGTCCTGGGTAAAATTCACCTCTCAACCGAGGCCCAGAGCCTTGAAGAGGCACCTAATTTGCTCAGTTCCTATAGATGATGAGATTAAGCTGAGAGGAAGAAGCCCATTTGGTAGGACCCACCACCTTACAGAAACAACTCTTCTGTTAAAATTCAATAGACTGATGGGCAAATCTTAATCTCTGTTGTCTTTATGCAGAGGTACCACGCTGCTGACAGATTAACAGATTGTTTTACAGGGAGATATTTTGGACACCTAACTGAGTCCCTCCTGGTGAGCCCCTCCTGAGCTTACTCATCTGCTACCAAACATGAGACAGCTGACAGGTTTTTAAATGATGAACTCCTATGGGTCACATTACTTAATTATACAGTACATCCAGGGATACGCACATGGGTCTTTTATGGTAAATGATATGACTGTCTTAAAAACTCATTAATATGTCATTAACCAAGCAGACATTTACTAATTAAACAATTAGCCCCTCTCTTCAATTCCTTTGTTCCACTCAGAGATGCTCATTTACTGCGATCCCGGCTCAGATATTTTTTTCCCTTTTAATTTCTTTTTCAGGAAAACTAAGTGTCTATAAAACATTTCCTTTGTTTTTGTCTCAGTTTAGTCAAATGGGAAACCAAAACAAAGTCTAGATTCCCAGCTGGTGAAAATCAGCTTTATCTCATGGAAGTCAAAGGAGTTATGGTGATTTACTCCACCTGAGGATTTTGCTCCAGGGTTCCCAAATCCAAGTCATGTATTGATTTCAAATGCATGTCTACTGTCAAAATATGCAGGGCTTTGCCTGTCCAAACTGATACTGATTCTTACAAAACTTCCAGAAATGCATTCAACAGCCACTCTGAGCTGCATTATTATTAAATACAAACAAAACCCCCATAACCAATAAAGCAAGTATAAATATGCATAGATCAAGGTCTGGAAGCAGATTATTCTGCATCACCATATGAAGTTAAACACCAAAGGAGCACGCTGTATTCTTACCTTTGAAATTCAAAGGATTTTTAATAATTTTACTTGAGCTGTTTTCTGCTGATAAATGTAGCTTGATCATGTTTGATGTGTTTTAACTGTGTAGTAAACTCTAATACAAAGAAGGATTATCGAGTATCTCAAACTGCAATATAGTGAGTTTCTTTTTGGAGAGAAATCCCCCATCATTTGCAGAAGATTATAGAAAGGGTTCAACCAAGCACCAGCAAAGGATGAAAGACAAGCCTTTTAAAAAACCCATCCTCATACTGATAACACAGTGAAGAATTCTACCTTGGCTCTAATCCTTTCTGCACTGTATCCTCACTCAGAATCACACTAAACTTCAAGTCAGGTCCTAGAGGTCAAGGGGGTCACTAGCGTAAATAAAATACAATGTTAGCTACAAGTAGGGATGAAAACCTTCCCTTGGGTTTTCACCTGCCTCCACAGGTGAGCAGTCTGTGGCAGCTGGAGGCTTCTGTAGCATAAGTCACCAGGGATCATGAAGTAGCTTCAGAGTAGCTAAGAGCAGCTGACACCTCAGAATTCACCAGAACCCAACAAACCACCAGAAAAATGCCAACAGCTTTATTGCAGTGGAAGCTCTGGCCCCGAAAGTGTGAGGTATACTATGTGAAAAGAACAAATGAATACAGTATTTAAGACCAAACAAAACTTGAGAAAGTTCTTGTTTAGGAGAAGGGCTCTGTGCACAATCACGAGACAGAAGTCTTCCATATTCTTTGTGGACAAGCATACAGCCTCTGTGCTGAACTCCAGATCAGTTAGGACAGTAATATAACACAAAACCTATCACAGTATAGACTCCTGCACAGTATCTATTAGGCATTAATTTTGTGACAATAGCTCTTTTGCAGCACCCAAAAATTATAAAGAAACTGAAGCCCAGATGAAAATTGATCTCTAAGGATAAATCCTTGAATTTCAGATTATGGCTTTTTTTATGTAAGATTTCTTCTTGAATTGCTATTTATTTAGATAATAAGGGCAGTGTGAGAATGGAGAGACATTATGAATGCGATGTAAATCACACATAATTTTCATAGATTTTCAAGAGGCCTTTAGACAGAAGAAATATGTCTTCTAGTGATTATTAGAACCAGCTAAAGGTTTGCACATTTGCTACTAGCCAAGCGACCCTAATTCCACAATCAGGGAGTGATTAAGTATTATGATGAAACCCTGTGCTTCGGATCTTCATTTTCACCACTGCTACACAGACAAGAACACATAGGCAAGGAAGCTGCAGCCCCACTCTTTAATAGCTGCTGCATAGAAGGACAAATTTCCAGAACTGGAAACATAGAAAAGTGGTATTTGCGTGAGAAAGACTTTCACAAAGAAAGATCAATCCCCCCTCCACTGACTGAAGAGAAAATTAATTACTGCAGTTGGCAGAGGATAAATGATTCCAATTTACAGAGTTGTGTAATTATAGCAGCTGCAGAGTCGAAGACTGGATGCTAACTTTGAACCTCCACCCCAACATGACATTTCTACTTGCATTTAGTTCTGCCACTTGTGAGCATGTTGAAAGTTCTCTCACTGTGTCTTCATAATTATATGTTGGTTCAAAAATAATCATTGGCTCCATTGCATAGACGAAACCTTATCATCTGGTTAGCAAAAGGTATGTTGTATCGTCTTTGAAGTGCTGAAATCCCCACAGTGGAAAATTTATTAGGGGAAAGTGATGTTATGGCAACACAATTAATTCTGCCACAACATGCAGAATTAACTACACTGTTAAGAATTAAGGATTCAAAGAAGAGTTCAAAGGAAGAAAAATACTGTATGTCAAATCATAAAGTATAACCTTTGCATAAGGTCTAACAACACCAAATTGTAAAGAGGCATCTCAGTGAGACACCTAGTTTATTAAAAAAAAAAAAAAGGGGAAAGAAATGGTTAAGGAGATGGAGAAACATCTTTAGTGATTTACTTGTTTTTCTCATGGGAGGTTGTCAGTTATGCTTGTATAGAGAATTCTGTTCTCTTTTTGAAGCCAAGAGGAAAGTTTTTAATCTCATCTTTAACTTTAATCCTTTAAAATATGTAAGAGATTTAGACGTGAACAGGGTAAATTTGGCAGAAGATCCTAGCTATGGAAGTAAGGTAATTTCTTTCAACTACTGATTGCCAAGGGAGTTCAAAGCCTGCCACCTAAACTATCTATCAATTCCAGCTACAAGCTGCAATCTACTGATTTTTCACATTTCTTTCTATTGATCAAAAATATTTAGAAAAGTCACCAGCTACGAGTGAGTGAAACGATGTGATTATTACAGACAGGGATGAGGGCTCTCTAGTGCAGTTGCTTTTTTCAGAACAAATGAAGAATGAAAGACATTTTCTCAAGCTATATGCACAATAGCATCTGTTGTGACTGTAGTTATTTTATGCACCAACAAGAAAGGAGCTAGTCCACAAGAACAATTTCAGAAAGTATCAGAAAACTGGGCAGCTGAGTCAAACATTTCGCTTTTAATACAAGGAGGCTTTGGACTTTAACAGATAGTTTTGCACCATCTTAAGGTCACAAAAGCCTCATGTACAAGGCAACCTGATTACATTCCACTACTGGAATGGAGGTGTAGAAGTCACAGTGTGACTTTTTCCCCTAAAGTGTCTGTACAGCCATACATACACTGAAACCCCCTGCCATACACAACTATTAGGCTATTGCAGTTGAACTGGGGTCGAATCCCATATTATCCTGTGAGAATGTGTTCCTGTTCTATTGAACACTTCCTAATGGCAGTAAAAAACATCCCAGGTTTTTGGGGTTTTGATTTCCAAAAGGCTAGGGCACAGCGGGAAACTAAAGAAAACATTTTTGTGGAAAATTGGCACAAAGTAGCAACATACCTTGACTAAAGTTACACAGAAAGTCTTGGAAAAGCTGAACATTGAGCCAAATAGCTGAAACCTCCCTCTTCTGGTCATGGTCAGCCTCTGGTTTTAATTACCTGGGTACAAATCCACCAGCTATAAGGAACTAACAGATTTACACCTCTCTACTTAAACCACTCTTATTTATTAGGCAAATTGGCAGTTTTCAGTGCCATGGCATTAACAAACCTAGAGGACAGCTGAGGCCTGTTTTAAAAAGGACTGATTTGAAATGACTGGAGATCTCAGGTTTTGGCCCTGTGCAACTTCAGTACAACAGATGAAGCAATTATATAATCAGATAGGCTTGGCCTTGTCTACTCTTTGATCAATTCAACATGTGCCAAATCCATGTCATATGAATGAAAAATCTAATCCAGAACAAAATGACTATGTCATAGGAACAAAAAACTAATCCAAGAGGGCTCACATCTGTTCTCAGTCATATCAGACCCAGAACAAGCTGTAATGCCATTGAACTTGATGCATTTTATACCAGTACTAATAAGATTAGGATTTAACTTCCTCTTCCCTCTCTTAAACAATGTATAGAGTCAGTATAATTAAAAATCAATATGGAAGAGAATAAACTGCTGCAGTACTCAGTGGAGATCTAATAATCTTTAAAATACCATAAAAAACTTGTTTCTTTTGAATCTAATTTGTATAAGGTCCCATTGTACAGATGAAACACTTCATTAATATACCTCAAACACTTACTGCAAAACTTTTTTAAAACATCACCAGCAAGATCATGAACACCAGTCATGGGTATAAGATATGCTTGATGAAACATTCTGGAAATCTTGAGCAAGCATTTGGTATATTTGTACAAGCTGTACACTTATAGGCTAAAATTTTGTAACTATACTAGCCTATGATATAGGAATTCATGTAATTGGAAAGCTCCCAGAGAATTCAGTAAAGTTGTTGCCTGAATAAGGTATTCAGAATCTGCCAGAGATATGGATGAGGTAGTGTTACCAGAGTTCTGTCAGGAGCCAGTCCAAATCTGTGCAAAGTCAATTCAGACTACTCTAGAACACCCCTCTTAAAAGTATCTTTATCCTTGAGCAAGCATAAAGATAGAGAGAATTTTAAAAAAAACCAAACTCTTTTTACTTAGCCTATGATTTTTCTTCAAGCTTTCATACACACCACTGGCAGCCTTCTGCAGCTGGATTTTGATTTCCTTCCTATTTCTGTGATTGTTTCCATGGAAATTATAGCCATCTCACAAATACAAATTTATGCCTTTGTGGAAAAAAACAATATTCTAACATAGGAAAGCACAAATATCACAAATTGAAAATTGACAAAAAATAAAGAAGCTTGCTGTAAAACTTTGCAAATGTTGAATTTGGAATCAGAAAGAAGCTTGAGCATATTTACAATTTCAAGCTGTTGAGACATCCTTGTGTGCATAAAGAACACAGTGCATGGAGGTTTCTTACTAATAAGCTTACTACCTCTTACAGTATTTAGTCAGAAAATACAAATAGATCTATACTAATTGGGCAGATTTAAGAATTTAAATGTGAATATAAACCAGTATCCCAGAAATGTGTTTCCTTTGATATATATATTAGGCATAAGAATGAGATTAGGGTGACACTCATAGAACCTTTGTTAGAAGTTTATCTCCTCATGTTTCCTGTGTACCTGAAAGACAGGAGATTCCTTCAGAAGGCACTTTCTAGAGACTCAAGAGAATTCTCACAGCACTTCAACTAGAGTCATGTTCTGACCTTCTGGAAGAGAACTGGGCTTTTTAATTATTTCACTTTTTTGGTTTGCTGTTTTTTGCATGTGCTTTCCACAAATGCTGCTGGAATCTGTTGTGGCCATATCTGCAACGACAATAACAGCAATTTTGAATGCTTATTGATCAACTCATTTTTCTTTTTAGTAATCTATAATAACATGAAGGTCATCTGCGTGAGCTCTTAAACCCCACTTGATGCGATTATTTCATTTATGCTATTTTTTATACATTTATTCTCACTGATTTTCCATTTCTATGATAATTCCTTGAAAACTCAATTTACTAATTTTCTGCTTATAATTTTCTGGATCTTTACAGTGCTAATGAAATCTAGACAGAAAGTTCAGAACCATAAGACTTCAGATGGATAAGATTCTAATTTTTTTCAATAACATGCCACTCATACTGCTTTCCTGCAGGAATATTTTTCAGGTGAAAAAATCCCATAAAAAAGAACAGGCATCAGAGAATTAAGACTACTGAGAGGATCTCTAGCTGCCAAGTTCAAGAAGTGCTAGAATTCACAACTTCCAAAGACTACTGTTCATTTTACTCTTTGAAACCATCACTCTGCAGAAAGAACACAGATGTCTGAATTTCCCTAGTTTTCCTGCAGATCCTTGTAATTTGAAAGATTAGGCTCCTAAATTCCTTTGTCCTTCATCAGAAATGAGAACTGGATGTGGTTAACATATAATAAGGATACTTCATCTTTGTGAAACTGGAAAACATCATTCCTCATGTCCCTCCACATTATCCTGAAATATGACCTCAATGTAATAGATTTCATTGAGGGAAATTTATTCCTCCTCTTTTGTTTTCTTTGCCTTCCTTTTTTTTCATTCCCAAACCAGAAAAGCTGAGGGGAAGTCGGGGGAAGTCCAAGAAAAAAAGCCAGTTGAAAATTAGAAAGGTTCGTTTTGTGAGCACAAAAATTATCCTATTACAGACCTCAAAATAGCAAACAACATCATAAATAAAGCTTTCTGGTCCATTTAATTGCTTTTATTGTTGTCATTTTCTCAGTTACACTAATTCAGCTGACCAACATTTCATTCACACAAATTGCCAGAAAGCTTAAGAATAGCAAAGGCTTGCCCAAATTATTATTATTATTATTATTATTATTATTATTATTATTATTATTATTATTATTGTTGTTGTTGTTGTTATTATTATTACTATTATTATTATTATTGTTTGTTGTTGTTGTTACTGCTGTTACTTTGTTGTTGTTTAATTATATAGGTGAATAATAATAATAATAATAATAATAATAATAATAATAATAATAATATACACTGGAGAAGAAGAACTAGACATTTCTAAAATCTTGTAAGGATTAAAAAAAATTCTTTTATATCACTTTGTATCATCTATCTTAAAAAAAAAAAAAAAAAAAAAAAAAGACTGTAACTGATGAACCAGCTCCTGAGAAAAATCACAAAAACCAAATGACAAACTCCATTTGTCAAGTAATCAATATGGTTAAGGTTTGATGACACAAATAATTACCAAAATAAATTAAAGGCTTCACATAAACATCAATCTTAGAATAATCTAACATTGACTTTCAGAATTATCTAGCCTCTCTGGCATGGAGTTGAAGGATAAGATGCTGAAAAACAGAAAGAAAAACAGAGGTGCCAGATGAGGAGGGGAAAAAAGCCCTTTTGATTTAACTAGAAAAGATGTTTTGTGTATTTTTTGAAAAGAACTTTGGTAGAGTGGAAAAGGGTGAAATACTGTAAAAACAATAGAAATCACTACAAAATTGTAGAGCTGAAGCAGCAGTCATGAACCACTGACTGAAAGAGTAAGAAAATAAGGCAGCAATCTAAGACATTATCAGGTATCAGACATATAAACAAATTTATGAAATATAATGTAAATTTTTTTATCATATAAAGATATTTATTTTTGTTGCAATGAAAAAAAAGTTAAGGTGCTTAGAGCTTGAGGACTTTGCTACCATAAGAATCTGAAATGCAACAGCTCTAATAGGTACCACTCTCTCACTCTTCTTTCACTTAGTGCAGCAGAATAAAGTCTAATATCTGGAAGTAAATATGAAACCCAACATAATTTCACAATTATGAACATTTAATACAGCTGATGCAAATTTTTTTTGCAGTAGTGGATATTTTTAGTGATCTGTTTTGGTTCATTCATAGCGCTGTTCTGTGTCTTTTTGCTAAGCTTCTATAGTTGCCTGAAATTTTTTATTACATGCTTGCTTTCTTTGGCCAAGTAATCTAAGTTGCAATTCTATTTAAGAGAACACATATAAAAGCACAAAACAGGTAATTAGTTTCTTATATTTCACTATAGCTTCTCCTAAAAAGTCCACCATTTTTTTCTTTTCCATTAATGGAAGTGAAACAGCTCAATTCAAAAGTTTTTACACATGATCCATAGGCAAGTTCTAAGGTGACCATGACAAGAGCTTAGCATCCATAATAAATTAATTGCAAAAGGGTTTGGACATTTGCTTGGAAATATTTAGAAATCTGAAAATCAGGGAACTTCAAAAGCAACTCTGCAACAATATCAATATTACTTAAAGCAGATGAAAGTCTCCTCTGTGATAACTATATAATGTTACACAGATGACAATGACATCAGAGTCTGATGCAAATTTCACTTCATTATTGACCCAATTTCTGTTTTAAATCATATAAGAACCATGCCAATATTCACCTCCCTAGTCCTTAAATTACACAGCATTTCAGTAAGCAAGATATGCAGTTATACAAAGGAAAGCTCCTTGTATAAGACATTTGTTTGCAAGAATTGTTTTCTTAAGAGTTTGCTCTAGAAGCATATTAATTGTATCACAGGTAGTTTCAATCCTGAAAGCAAAACAGAGCACTATGTTTCCTGTTAGTTTTATTGCAAATCAAAATATTTTGGTTTAGTTACCGTTCTGCACCTGCAGTAGCCCACAGTCTGACACACAGGCTGGACAGCAGGGACTGTATTTCCCATCAGAGTGTCCTGTGCTTTGATTCACTCAACATGAGCCATTATGGGTAACCCAACAGCACTGATGGGCAAAAGCAAATGCAGAGCACAGCAGCATTTTGGGCAGGTGCAGTGCACCACTGAAGCAAAACCTTCCACTTCCAAGTACTCTGCTAATTTTGTAACACTTCTAAACAAAATGTAATGTCCCACAAGACTGGTGTTCCACTTTTCAACTCCACATGGTCTAAGAAAATTGTTTTCACATATTTTAGCCCAAAAGAGTGCTTTGTATAGATTTGTGCAAGTGGGAAAAAAAAATCAGCTGCAAATTAGTTTGTGATTTGTGTTTGTGCCTTCCTCATGATTCTGCTGAGACAAAGCTTCAATGACCTGCCATCAGTTCAATTTCCTGATTTCTTGAAGCTTGAGTAAAGTTTGACAGTTTGATACGGGTTGTGACAGTTTACTTTTTTTTATTCCTTGCTTTTTAATCAGGTCTCTATTTCTTTATTATTATCATTATGTGTGTGTGTGTGTGTGTGTTTTAATGACTTGGAAATTTTTTTTTCACCACCAAACAAAAGATACAAATGATAAACTGATATTCAATTTTCTTTACAATTTTTTAGTCTTCAGAAGTGTGCTAGGCATTTCATAGGAGGTATGAAAGGCATCAGTGAGCTTGTGAAGGTGAACTGCAGGTTGTAGGCCATTATACATTTTATGAGATTAATTAAAGAGAGACACAAATTTCAGACCAGATATAATTTTATATCTTAATATGATTACAAATAATATTGTCTGCTCCTCCTCAAGATATTTTATATCCACATAATATAGCACATTTCTTCATTCACTTTGATTGTTCTGATCACAGAAAAAATGAAGCCTGCCTTATACCTCAGAAGGTTTCCAGGACCATAACAACAAAAATAAATTCATGTTAAGATAATTAAGTATTAAACTGAAGGGAACTTTCAAACTCAGTAAGGAACTGGACAGTACTTAAGATATATTGTAATGAGGGTGTATCTGCATTCTTCTTCCACTGCTTTTCAAATCATGTTACCTCTGTCCATCTGGCTCTCCCAGCATGGGTACCCTGAAGACAGGGACCTACCACCCCTCTTGGTGAAGTGCAGTGTGGTAGAGCTGTCATCCAGCTTCTCATTAACAGCCTTGTGATTAGTGAAGCCCTTTGGGAAGTGGAAAAGCCTTTTCCTAAAGCACCTTCGTCAACTTTATAGAGTTCAAAACCCCATCTCCAGAGAGCACTGTCCTCATCAAAATATATTCTGTTTCAGAATAAGGAATTTTCTCACTCTTTCCCTTTGGGGCTATGAAACTTGAGTGGTAGAAACCCAGAATTATTGAATCAGAGAGAGTAACTGGCTAGGGAACCAAAGTGAGAGTGAGAGAACCTGAATGCTAGGAATTCTCTCAAGCACAGTTCAATGCAAAGAACCAGTGCATCCAGCCAGCTTGTAATATGGCCACTGGAACTATTCTTCCAGAGACTTACGTGAAGGAAGAACCAGTTTCTGCATCCCAAATGAACTTTTAAGTAATATACACTAACAACCTCAAAATGCTCCTAGTTCTCAAGTGTGGAAGGTAACTATTGGGACTCCAGAACAGTTGTGGGGAGGCACATCTGGAAGCTGACATCTGCAACCCTAACCAACAGCTGAACAGGGACTTTCTGGGACACAGTTTGTGGTTTCAGATGTCTGTGTCTTATGCATTCTCTTAAGCTCAGTTACTGAATCTAGCCTGAAGCGTGCTTGTGGTCACTCTTGGGGAATATCCAGGTACAAGGGTGGAAATAGCACAGTCCAGAGCTTCGTCATTCACAATGCAGCAGTGAATGTTACGTGCTGAAGGGATTTTGGATAACAGTGCTCCCACCAAGTTCTCTAGCAAAATGCTCCATTGCAGTGTGAGCAGAAGCAGGTATGTATCATCTGTTATTGTCTCTAAGGGCTGCCATTGAGCTGCAATTTGTGTGAAGAGGACATTGCTCCAGAAATATAAACATATGAGAAATCCATCCAAACATCTCTAACCTTGACATTATTACTTTGTATCACCAAAACCATCCTTGAAATAATCTATTTTCATGTCCCTATACAGGTTTCACCAATCCCTTATCCATTGCTGCACAACAAACAGCCTTAAACTTTAATAGGCTGCACGACTTTTATTTCCTCCCTGGTCATTGCATTTTGTCTACAAAGTTGCCATATTTTTTATATTTTTAATACAAAGACACTTGGAGTTGTGTTTGTGCCTGGAAGATTGGAAAATATCTAGCTTTAGGCTATATTATATGCATATGAGGACCTAATACTATTTAAATAACAGTTAAAACCACAACCTTCAAATACAAAGCCAGCTATTAAAATATTGCTGGAGGCAATGTGGCAAGGTTTTATACTAGTTTTATGCAAGATACAGGAACAGGAGAGAAGGTTGTGTCATTTGAATGACTACACCGTATTCCTCTCTATTTTCTAATTATCACAGATTTAATCAACTTGTTCTGTTTGTATATTTCGTAATAACCTTTCCTCGTCCCCTTTTATTCAGGGGAGGAGAAGGAGAGGAATTTATATAACACAGTAAGTTTAAAAAATATGAGCTACATGGAAGACAGAACAGCAACTAAGATACTGTGATTAATTTCATAGACTTCCAGTAGGAAGTATTTAGTTTATCGGCACATAGTAAATGAATATTAAAATATGCATACCCCAAGGCTACAAGTGAAAGTAGATAACAGCTGTTGGTCTAAAATGTGGTTCCATAATGCAGAGATTGGAATAAGCTTGTAATTATGAATTAAAGCTAGAACAGTAAAAAAAAATTACAAACACATTATGAAGATATTCTTTAGCTCATACCATTTAAAACAAGCTCTCTTCATTTACAAAATGGAGCAGAAGGGAATGGATTGCTCTTTTCAGATTCAGAAAAAAAATATTTAAGAAAAATCAATAATGACCACCTGCTTTTTTAAGCTCATCTTTTTAAAAATAAAAGAAACTCACTTTTAGCTCAACAGAATTTTATATCAGACAATAAAAAAGAAATACCATTATTTACTACTATAATGAAAAATCTAGCTTTGTATAGCAAGTATGTTAGTACCCCTGAACAAGACATCACAGACCTGGAAAAGATAGGAAAAAAAAAAAAGCCAAATAATCTGCTTCCCTGCATTAAGTATACTCTTGGCCAGTTTGTTCTTCCTTTTACTCAGTGTATTGTCATTATGCAAGAAAGATGCATGCCAGTCTGAGGGACAAAATTGTATCTGGCATTAAAATACTTCTAAACTCCATTTTTACCTCATGTATAAATTATAGATGCTATTTTTAGCTTATGCCTCAAAATTTTCAAATCTCTTGTTCTATAAGAAATCATTAAGTGTGCAATTAAAGTGGAGTTTCATGGAAGAAAATAAAGAAGACAGCATTTTATAAATAAGGTCTAAGTGAAACCCATCTAAAAATATCCTTTTTTAATTCCACCAGATAGTAGTTCTACAAAAACACACACACACACACACACACACATACAAAATTACTCTTTTAACAGATTTTCTAGCTGGATTTCACTAGCAGAAATAAGCCCTCGATTGCCACACAAAAGGCACAAAGCACAATTTGAAGGCTTATCCAAAATATGGAGGGGAAAGAGGGGAAGATTCAAAAAATCTAGTTCCACTTCACAAATTATAAGGTGAATGTCCTTGTGTGCTTGATGGAAAATGCTTAACTTCCCCAGGATATAATTCTGACCAGTCTCATTGCTCTGAATCACCTGAGGGCTTTTCTTTCTGTGTTGCCTAAACCTGACACAGGCATATGTTTACCTTGCTCATCAGTGACTCCTCAGAAGCTTCCCTGATGATACAAAGCATGGAGGAGTGGCTGATACCTCAGAGGGTTGTGTTGCCCTTCAGCAGGGTGGAGACTTGGACAGAGAAGAATCTTCTGAAATTCCACAAAGGGAAATAAGGGTCCTACACCTGGGGAGGAAAAACTCCATGAACCAGGCTGAAAGGTGACCTGCTGGAAAGCAATTCTGCAGAGAAAGACCTCGAGGTCCTGATGGACAACAAACTGTCCATAAGCCAGCAGAGAGTCCTTATGGCCAAGAGAGCCAATGGAATCCTGGAATACCTTTGGAAAAGCTTTACCAGCAGGTCAAGGAAGGTGATCTGCTCCTCTATGCAGCCTTGGTGAGGCTGTACCTGGACTGCTGTGCCCAGCTCTGCTCTATGCAGTGCAAGAAGGACATGGAACTCTTGGAGTGGGTCCAGGGGAGAGCTGAAAGCTAGTGAAATCCACTGGAGCACCTTTCTTAGGACAAAAGGTTGAGGAAGCTGGTTCTGTTCAGTCTCAAGAGGAGATAACTGAGAACACACCTCATCAATGTCTATCAGTATCTTCAGGGAGGGTAACAAGAGGATGGAGCCAGGCTCTTCTCATTGGTGCCAGGCAATAGGACAAGAGGAAATGGGCAGAAAGTAATGCATAGGAAATTCCACCTGAACCAGAGGAAGAAGTACTTTACTGTGTGGCTAACTCACGCTAGATCTGGTTGCCCAGAAAGGTTGCAGGAAGTTGCCCTCACTGGAGATATTCCAGAACAGTCTGAATGCAATCCCATTCAATGTGCTCTGGGACAGCACTGCTTGGCCAGAGAAGTTGGACTAGACAACCTTCTGTGATCCCTTTCAACCTGACCCACACTGTGATTCTGTGATATCTTCAGTATGAGATGGGTATGAACAATCTAGAGTTTATAGAAAATCTATATGACCCTAGAAATGCCTGTTAAAAAAATTGAAAAGTATTTGATCCTACTACATCCAAACTACTTTCTGCAAGTTAAGAGACCTGTGTGTGTGACTGCTGACACATTATACATTTTAATTTTAAAATCACAAATAATTAGAAACACTCAAGGTCAAGGGTAACACAATATTCATTCTAACTTGAAAAGCAATTTGGAATAGACCTAGCAGGTAGGCCCTTTCACTGATAAATAGTTCTGACTTTCCCATGTATATGCACCTGGGATATGCTCTTCCTTTTTAAAGTCTACATAGATAACTTTTAATATTTTATTCCTATTTTCTTTTTCTCTCTGCCACCCACCCCTCCATCCTGCCATATATATTTCCATATATGTGGTGCTTCCCTAAATGACAGAGACTGTCAAGAGACTCAAATATCCATTGACTAGCAAAATGCAAGAAATTGTAACAGTGCTTAGGGAACCAATGAGCTTTAAAAGACTATTGCGAACTATTGCTAAAATGTTAAAGTTACTCTGTTTTATGTAATTTTATTTCAAAAGCCACTATGAGTCCTCTATGAATAACTCATAAATCACATAGTTTTTTTTCATGTCATCATAAAGACAAAGCTTTTTTTATAATAACAGGAAATATCACTTAGAAGATCCACAGAAGTTTTTAATCTCTGTCCTGTTGCATTTGACTTCTTATGATTTCAAATAAATACCTAATTTTTAGAGAGCTCTTACATTCAGTGTCTCCTTTAGAGAAGAATTTTGTGAGAATGAATGAAATTTTAAACCATTTTTGGTTATGACAGCTAATAAAAATGAATGAGTTTTATATAAGACAGACAGTGTGCACCAATTGCTATGTACTGGTAAGCAAGATCAATTAGCCCCTTGCTCTTCAGAACTTGGAGGTTTAGTCTGTCAGATTGTCCTTTCCAAATAAATGTTTAAGTTTTCCGCAAAAAAAAAAAGAAAATACAGTGGCAGAAATTAAATTACAGAAATTTAGTAAATCTTTGCAAGTATTTTACAAAATACCATTCTTTACTTAATAACGGGCAAGCAACATATTTTATGATTTCCCATTCATTCGACAAAGCTATGGTGTTTGTAATTGTGTATATAAAGCCATCAGTCTTGCAGAGCCATCTTTAGCTGAGCAAGCCCCAAAGCATCCCGTCCATTCTGCTCAGATCTGATCAGCATCTTTATAGTTTATCAGCCTTGGGGTTCAATTTTGTTTTGGATGCTTTTATAAATGAGCACAATCACTGGTGAATCTGTTCTTCCAGATTGCAAAGAGAAAAATCGAGAGAAGAACTTTAGTAGATTACTGTGTCACTGAGGATAAAGTACAAGCACAAATGCACCTAAAGTAGTCTCAGAGATTATTTCATTGGGTGTACATTTTCAGTTTTATTTCAGTAAAATTAGATGATTGTCTTAGTTATTATTGTTTTTGAAGCTATATTCTGTCCCCAGGCAAGGTGCATGATCAATGCACTATCTAGCAAAATCAATTTGTTGCAAAGTACTATTTATTTAAGAAAAGGAAAGAGGGGGAGAGAAGAAGAGAGTAATGCATAGCAAATGTGAAGATGATTATAAGACTTTCTTATAGTAAAGCTGAATTTCATCACTGAAGCATAGAAGTTAAGAAATAATATAGCCTATTTCACAAACCCTGCACAAAACTGCTTCTATATACATATTTAAACTCTAAGGTAACAAGTGAAAAGCTATCCTCAAGTTTTGTGGCTTCTTCTGTTTTTCTTATAAGAAATGAATTTCCAGCAATAAATTAATGTGATCAATGATACTTTTCTGACATACAGATCAGGTGCAGAAGTGTTTCCACTTCTACATAAACTGGATATAATACATACATTATAATATAAAAAAGGGTTTGGCTTCTTTTCTACAGCAGTAAAAAGTCTGTACTTGCTATGCTTTCTTATTCAAGAGATCATCAATATCACTGAATATCTTATGGGTTAGGGGAATGTGATTTTCTCAAATAGCAGGAAGGCTGCACTCTCATGACAGATAGGGTCAATTTTGTTTTCAGAAGCTGTTGATGCTCTTATGTTATCTCTGTCATGGCCACCATATTAGAAGTGTAGTGAAAATCCATTATCTGCAATCTCAGTCGAAATGCTGGCCACTCTGAATAGTTACAGGCAACACAAACTTCCCATCAGCTGGAAACTGAATATTCGTAGGTTCGATGAGAAAACTTCACCAAAAATGGTTAACTGCAGTTGGTCAGAGTTGCTATCATCTTTTCATTCAGGATCATCATCAGGATATTAAAAAAGGTTCCAGAAATTATGATGCTCTAAAGAAATCAGATTCCTAAATTGTATTAGGAATCCAAATTCTGGCAGCAGTTTCAATCCCCATCTGTCAGTAACTACAGCACGTGTTGTACAGAAACCACTGACACACACAGGTGTGGATATAACCATTTCATTTCAGGACTCCAGCAACAAGACAGCTGAAATCAGGAGTAAGAAAGCAGCTACCCAAAAATGATGGTGAATATGGTTTGTTTTCCATCTCATAAAAAACCAGTGCTCTCAGTACTGAATTTTGAGGTGGGTAGTCTCTCTTCTAGCAGATTAATAGGAAAGGGGTTACTTGGAATGCAGCAACAATCTCTAATGGCACCACTTAAGTTATCCTTGCTCTCTACTTAATTACCCTGCCCTTTAACTGGAAAAAAGAGGAGGACCCATATTGTTGTGCAACAGAATGATCAGCTAATCTATCTGGCATTTGCTATTAATTATGCATGTTTTCAGGCAGCAGAGCTACACAATAATTCTTTCTTAGTTTACATTATCAAATGATAGGTGGCACTGCTGAAGTAGACCCTCTTGAAGCCACAGTGGTGAGACATTTGAATAAGCCATTTTCAAAGGTGAGATGGTGCATATTACCCAGAGCTACTTAATGAAGGAATTGTGTGGAAATGCTGCAGGAGCAAAAGACTTGGCAAGTGAGTTAAAGCAGCCTCATAGGAATTAGGACAATGCTGAGATCCCCGTGGATGGCACTAGTCAAAGCAGTGAATGGGAAAGACAGCAAGCCTGTCCAGCTTGACAGTTACCAATGTCTGTGTCATACCTACATGCTTGCTTTAATTCTCTCTTTAAAAGTCCCCAAAACTCTCCAGAAACAGATGCAGCCTTGGCTGAATGATCAGACAGATATCATAATAAAGGCAACTCAAGGAGCACGTACAGACACAATATAAAGCTATTTTTATGACCTGTCTGCTCTTTTACACCATCTTGTATTCCTGTTAAATGTTATTGTTTTTAATGTTCTTTTGAAAATAATTTAATTGTTAAGGGAGAGGGAAAAATCACTAGAGTTAAAAATCAGAACTAGATTTCCACTGAAATCCCAAATACAACTCTTGCCTTTCCCCCACCCACATATTTGAGTTTCTGTCATTCAGACTGTAAATTACTTTGTGTATACATCTAGTCATGGGCACAAAATATACACATAAACATTTATATGCAAATCCAGACATGTATACACACCTAGAAAAGATGTGTTGTTCTGCAAATAAGTAGCCTGGCAAATTATGATGACTAAAAGGAAAAATCCTCCATGGATGTATGATTTCCAGGAAGACACTTGTAACTGCTTGCATTTTCCTCTGGGAAATGGTCACTGTTGAAAGGGAGATACGAGGCCAGACATTTCATGGGTGAGACACAGCAGGGAGACTGAGGCTGCAGACAAACCCTCCCCATTCTGATGTCCTGTTTCAGGTCAGAACATCTGTGGCAGACCTGAGGACCCTCAAAGACCAGAAAGTACAAGTTCTGAGGAGAGGAGCCCCATCTGCATATGGCACACTACTGCACACAGAGGAAGAGAGAATTAACAGTTCACAATCTGTTCTATGTGATGGTCATCCTGGCCTGACAGTTTTGGGTCAAGGACACAGAAATCAAAATGCAAATTAACACACAGTGAATGATAAGGGGAAAAAATGCTACACAGGAATTATTAGATGAAGAGATTATGACAAAGGAGTCAGATTCCATTAGGACACTCACAATAATGTTCTCAAAAGATGCATACACTTTTTTTTTTTAAGAATACACAGTGCTGATGCTTAAGATATTTCAGTATAAATATTTTCTCTCATTTCAATCCACACATCACCTTTCCAGTTATGTTCCATTGTGAGTTTTATGTTTAAGTAGAATTCAAATATTGAAGCTGAAGACACAATCAAAACAGACAGCATTTTTATGAGTTTTATGTGCATTCAATGACAAGCTGTAATATTCATGTATTTCTTATGCTTACTATCAAAGTGGACTCAAACTTCAGCATTTTTCCAGATAAAAAAATGAAAGCTTGGTTTTTCTAAGTCTCATATTTATCTCATGCATTAAAATACAATTTTTTTTTTTTTTTAGGGCTTCAGCAGTAATTTATAGATTGAATTAGAAATAGATTCCAATTAGAGAAAAAAACCCACAACCATAAAGATTCATTCAAATTCTGCTGATGAAATTTTGGAAAATATGCTTAGATAGCTATGTTCTCAGCTCAAAAACAAAAAAAAATCAATCTGGAAATATTTTCAGGGTACTACTGGTAACTTTTTAGTATTCCATCAATATTAAAATTAATTTGGAAAAAAGAAAAAGTAGCAGATATAGAAGTAAAGTAGCCATTATGAGATAGTTTGGCTATATTTAAACACATTTAGGATCAAAAGAGACAGTTAACAGTCAAACAGCAGAGAAAGAAAATATACCATGATATCAGGAGAAGAACTCATGCACAATCATGAGTAGTTAAAAAAAATATTGTTCTAAGTCATTAGTTAAAGTATTGAAAGATTTAACTATGGTAGAAATTAAAACATTTATTTGTATGTTTTGGTATTAACATAGCAAACTGCAACATTGCCTTCTCAGAAAATCTAGCAAGTTCACTAGTTCTTTCCTAGTTCAGATTTTCATGGTTATTTATTCAAACAATAACTGGAACACACCTAGTTATAAAACCATGGCAGCTTTTAACAGCTTGTACAGCTTCTGGTCATGACAAACTCAAGGATGAAAAGGTTAAGAAGCCTACATTTTTCTAGGAGTTCTTGGGGAAGTACATGTGTTTTGTTAACTTATAAGAGCAAAAGATGAGAAAACTGAGCCAATGCTGGTTAATGAGTGAAGGCTCAATGTGTATTTGGAAAGGCACCTGAAAGGTGACATCCATTTCCAAAGCTTAATAGTTGGGAATGCAAGTTTCTTTCTTTTAGCAGGAATCCTGCAATATCATTCTTAATTTTCCTTGCTTTGTTTGGCCACAGTAAATTCCTGCTTCTCAAAGTAAAAATTTTCATCCTCTGTTTTTTTTTCAGTACTGTCCTTGTTTGTAATTGTGTTCTATTCCAACTCTAAATCCAGATACTGTATTTAGGAAAGCCCTCTGCACCCTGATAGAAGCATTTACTTGTTGCTGTTGCAACAAACTAAGACTAGAATTTGTCCAATATCTCAGGCCTGTATGTTAAAAAAATTTCAAGTTCATCTAGAGATGCAGCACTCCAATTTTGAAATAGTTACACCTACAGTAGAGAGGATTACTCACTGTTTTAATTATATAATTAGCTATAATTTATGGCAATATGTAATTTATATAGGTAGGAAAATCTTTATTATACCGTTTTGAAGGTGTGACAAGAATGGAGGGGCAAATCAAACAAGGGAAAATACAGTATTTGCCTTAACAAGGATGTATCAGGACAAAAAGTAGGTAGAGATGAAATTCTACACCTTAATTGCCACAGATTAAACTAAAGAAAAGTTTCAAAGAAATACAGAAACATTTTTGCAGTCTGTCAAAAACATCTAACATTTACAAGAGCCAGCTGTATCTTGCCAGGATGTTTTTCTCCCCTTCCAAGACACTTTAGCCTTCAATGTTGACAGATTTACCCCCAAAATTACAGCCATGATTCCTCTTTTACATTCAGAAAGGAAACAAGCTGATGTACCAGCTTAGACTGAGCTAGAAGTCAGGAAACAAAACTTCTGTAAGGTATTCCATTTTAATCAGATACAGTCACACTATCCAAATAGGGAGAAGTTTGCTATAAATTAGCCATTTTCCCCCTGCATTAACAGCCAGGGAGAATAATTGCATTTTGCAGCCATTTCACACTATTGGTTTTGGGTTTTTGCCAGGTTGGAGACCTGACTCAAAGAATTGCACTCCAACTACAGTACACCAGTTCAATCTCAGCAAGCACTGGGGACAAGACAGGAGCAGCCAGCTCCTCATTCCTCTATCAAAGTGCTTTGTGCTTAGGCTATTACATAGTAGCATAGGCTATTACTCCTCCTCCAGGAGGAGTTCAGAGAAAAAGTCCAACATGGCTGTTGGACAAAGGCTGTTCAAAACTCACACAGAGCAGTGACAGAAGACAACAAGTTGTGGGAATTCACTGTTGCGGACAAAGGCTGAAGAATTGCTACCAGAAGTATCTTTGATGCTCAGACATCTATTTCTAAAACATATTGTTTCCAAAACCGTGTAAAATGGCAGGAATTCTCAAAGAGTACCTTCTAAGTTTGTTCTAAGTACATACTGGGGCATATCCTGAAGATAATTAATTTCCATTTGTGATCTACCCCCAATACTATTATTAAAAAAGCACCACAAAAGTTCCAATAAAATCATTTAGTTACTTGATAAGCAATATTTTTCTAGAAGTTAAGCAAGTAACACAGGAACTGGGTCACATCTACAGCTCATCTGAGGCTGTATGAGGTCAAACACATCACTAATGGATGTTCTGTGAAAGAAATAGCAAACCTAGACTAACATTATTTTTTAGTATCCCTTACGCATCATAGTTATCTGTGGTTTTACAAGATCCCCTGAGACAAATGTTAAATTGTCTTCATGCTATAAAAGAGGTCCTATCTAAGTCACAAAGGTACCAGGAACAGAAACCTTCTTAGACCCCTTTTGGCAAGTTTTGGTCTATCTTAACTGGGTTGGCATCTCCTCCTTATTTGGCACAGGTGCATCACTGAAGTCAAAATGAGCATCTCAACAGAACATCGTGCAGCCATAGTAGTCTACTAATATGATGCCAATCATAAAATTAAAACTTTCTTCCCTTGGTTAATCTAACAATGGAACCTTGTTTATTCCCATTATTACCAGAAGATATTCTGGTTGAGGCTTTTACCTGTGTCATAGTCAGGGTGAGATTTAGTTTTCTGCAGACAGATCCCCTAATTTAGTTTTTTACCTATATCCTACTCACTGTATCTGACAGTGCAGGGGCTGAGGATTCCCCCCATCACCCACCCCATACACCCTCCAATCTGCTCTCAAAACTTGGTTCTCTTTCTACACACATACAAAATCAGCAATAAGCTGTTCACTGTCAGTGGAGGGACAGCACAGCCTGTAGCCATGTAGGTGGTCATTAAGGGAGTAAAAAAAACCCTCAAACTCCAGAGAAGAAAATGCATCCAGACACCATTTTCCAACTTAGCGGGTAATTTTAGAAACACAAAAGAACATTCACAGCATAGATATTTGCTTTAACACCGCTCCTGTATAACTAAGGAACAATTTTGGTTCATAACAAATGATTAAAGCACCAATTATTTTGACTAAACTTGCATTTGAAGCCCTCAGGCTGCCATGGACTTTAAAGCCATTAATTCATTATTTAGCTGTCAGTGTGGAAAAATGTCACAAGCTTAAAGGTTTAACAAACACTTGGCAATATTAAAGCAAATGATCACATTTGAAATTTCAAACTGTTACACGATTTTATTTATTAGATAATGTAGATTACCTTTTGTACACACATTTCTTGCAATGTATTCTAGAACAATTTTGTGTTGAACAGAATCTAATCATATTTTAAGCATAAATTTAAATGAAGAAAGAGAGAAAAGACCCCCTCAAGAGCTTCTGGGAAATCATTTACAAAAATCTTTGAGGCTCAGGTGAAACAAGTTGCGCTGTGGGATTTGAAAGATCTGTGGAAGTGTAAGCTATAAAATCACTTCATCTTGGATGCTTAGAAAGGTGGTTTGGGAAAGAAACTCCACTTTTTCAATGCCTCAGTGATATATGGCACTGACACTAATGGCTATAAAACCTTATTAGGGAGTGCTGTGAAACTCATATATTTGAGTTTCTTATGTGGAAAGATTTGAGTATTCACATTACTGTGTAAAAGACGACATGTCCACGTTCATCTCTGGAAAGTGGATTGATTCTGGCAATCTATTCGGCTATATACAAATATCTTAGCTCTCCAGGACTGTGACAGAGGCAAGCAAATGGCACAGCTCTCACTCCTAAAGCTCTGGCAAGGCTTTCTGATTATTTGATACAAAACCTAACTTTCACTGAATCTCATCTGTGTGGCCATCTAAAATAAAACTATGGCTCAAACCAAGGTTTGGGTACTGCAAACTTCAGTAATGAAGTAGAAACAGTGAATCATTTACATCTTGGCTAATCATAGGATTAAACTTTGCATTATAAAAAGCAAAGTGCTGGCTGTAATATAGCAGACCCAATACTTAGGAGCTGGGGCTGAAGATGAGCTGGGAAATCAAGCCAGCAGGTTGGGAAATCAAGCCAGCAGTTTGGAACATCAAGGCACAAGGTTCTCAAGCCTCAGGGTAGGGGATTCCAAGGAGGCTCCTCACAGGTCTGACACAAGGTTGTAAGGCTATATCACACTGAGGCAGACCTCAATAACAGGCAACCAAAGCCCTTGAGGGTGGGTTGTGAGTCCTCTCCAGACACTGGCAGGCAGAGGTCCAAATGGGATTTGTTTTTAGTGTGCTGCTTTGATTCAAGGGGAGGATTATTCAGCTCCAGTTCGGCTTGAGTGGACATCAGTAGGAGGTGTCTGACAGTCAGTGCACTATCAGATAATCCCACCTGCCATCAGTTTCCTCATCTGCAGTCTGCACTACATGCTGTGGAAGTGCATCACCAGACAGTGAGGACACTGCTGTGCTTGCCCTGTCATCAACCACAACTCCTGGTTCAGGCCTGTCCTGGCTCTACCAAGCACCTGCCCCAGGAGAAGTGGAGAACCAGAACTACAGCAAGAACCAGTTAACTCTGGATTGGGGAAAGGAGTACCCCTTGCACTGAATTAATATGTCCGTCTCTGTCTGCAGAAAAGACTACCCAGGAAGGCCAGAGAGACTTTTTCCTTGGGTAAGAGGAAAGAGAAAGCCATAGCCTCAATGCTAGAAGAGGAAGCCTTGAAAGGAAAAGAAGATGGTTAAACCCTGAAGAATTTACAGGGGCTCTGTGTTTAAAAGGATGTCAAAGTAGATTTCAGAAAAAATAATGCAAGTTCATAAGTTCCTGATTTTAAGCCAGTCCTGGAGAGAATCAACAACGAGAAATGAAATCACATCATGACCCAAGTTTAGAGATGGTGCTGTGCAAGACACTAACTTGAAAAAGAGAGAATTAAATTGATAAATCCTAGGTTGCTTCAGATATGAGATTTTCCAGATGAAACTCCTAGTAATTTAGTTACCATATCCCACAGGAGAGACAGGAATCTAAATTACATATGTATTTAAGACACACAAATTTAACAAATATAAACAAACCTCCCACATTAATTTTCCAATCCAAGCAATATCTTTTTAATGGGCCCTTTTGCTCTCATTTTCCTTTCACCTTCTAAACAATGGGAGACCCAATTCTGTTTACCACCACTGGCATTTCCAGAATCTCAAATGCAGATCTGTCATTCTAAGTCTAAGCTCCCTGTTAATGTCAGTGCAGATTCCTCTGAGTGGCAGGGCCCATTCCCTGTCAGTAAACCTGCACACAAACATAACATGCACTAAGAATATCAACACTGAAAATTGCTCTCACCAAAGCAGAAAGAAGATAATACTTCCTGTCCCTGTGAAAGCCAAGAGGCTTCAGAGGGCTTGGAAGGAATTCTGAAACAGTTTTCACTGTTCTTGCAGAAGACACATATATCCCCTCCAAATGCCCACCACTGGTAAGAATGCACTTTGAAAAGCACAGAGGGCAAATACTCCCTCACCAATAGGCTGACAGTGCAGAAATATAAGATTAGATCTCATTTAAAGTACCAGAAAATGATCTGTCTCAGCAGTCTGCAAAATGTAGATAGACAATGCTCCTTCCTGTTTTTTGTCAACCACGGAGAATTCTGCCTTTAGCTGGGCTGCACATAACATGGTCTTTTTAAGGTGTGTCAATATCCTCCACAAGACAGTTACCTAAGCCTGCCTTGTCCATCTAATCTCATCACAATTCCTGCTACTAATAAATGCTACATTCCTAAGCCTGGAATCATTTCAGTGGCAAAAGGAACTGTGTGTTATTGCTGAAGCCCCCCAGCCATTGTCCAATCACTTTTTAACTTAAGGTTAAAAAATTAGTTTTCAGTGAAATTAGATACTGTGTGCATCTTAGGAAAGCAGAGACAAGGAAAAACCATTTTTAATGTCATCTCCAAAGCCAAGAAAATGCTGTGAGCAATATTGTGTTAAAAATTTAAGTCCTGGAAAAACAAAAGCCTTAAAAATGCAAGATGTTACTAATATCAATTGGAGAAACAATTTTAAAATATTTAAAAGGTTCTTGCTTTTCCATTTAGACAAAGAAAGGAAGATGGCAACGACTTAGTAATTATGCTTCATGCCACAGACTCACAGTTACAGAAAATATACGGTCATGGGCATATGAATTTGCAGTTGTTGTTTAATATGGTGAATGTAATGAATAACTGAAAGACATTATATATTTATGTGTTTAGAGACATTTGTCTGAGTGTATTTTCTGCTGTCACCCAGTATAAGCATATGAACAAAAGCTTGGTACCCCTGCAGTTAGTGGTAAAACACCATTGCCTCCAATGGAGCCAGACTTAAGTATTTACATATGTACACCCATACTGTAAATATCTTTTATTCTTATTTGTTGAAGCTTTACCCATTAAGTTGAAGTCTGAGATAATATTAGGTTTCTGGGCCTCTGAAAATGTATACCAAGTAATTTGGTGCAAAGATGCTTCCAAAATCATATCACTGTGATAGATCTTCTGGATTCATAGCTGTGCATCAATCCTGGTGTACACACTAGTTATAGCCTGAAGGCACAATAAACAATGCAAGTTAGTAAGTGGGGCCTTGAATTTTTGTTTCAAGCAAGTGTTTAGTTTCTAACAGCAGGAATATATATGAACAAAGAGAAAAACAGGACAGTACAAGTTTAGACGAGAGATGGCTCTTTTACCTGAATTTAATCCTTCCCCTGCAAAGACAGCAAAAAACTCCCAATTTATTTTGTTTGACCCTGTCCAAAAATTCAATAAAAGTCCTGGCATCAGTGGACTTTGGATTAGATTGGCTAGGAATGTGTTCGTGCTCATGTGAACAAATAAAAATAATTTTAATTTTAAAAGGTTCAGAGAATAGTACAAGGAAGAAAAAAAATTCTATCATATTGAAAAACCTGACCCTATCAAAATAACTAGGACATTTGGAGCATATTCCACCCTAAACTCTTACAATGCTAAAAAGCTTCACAGGAATCAAAGTATTTGATATAACAAGTATTTGTTATAACAAGAGTTAACCCAGTAAACAACATTGGACAAATATTTGCAATCACCTATTTGACTCAAACACTGTTCAAAATACTGTTTGTTTTATAGAATTTACTAGAAATAAATGAATGATGGACTTATCTTTTGTCACCAAAACCAAGCCCTCTTAGGCTAAGCAACTCACTCCTGTATTTATGTTTGTGTATTTTACAATGAAATAAGTAAGCTTCTTGTCCTTACCACTCAAAACCTAAACTGCCCTAATGGCTAAAAAATCTTTAAAAATCCATCATAATGCATTTATACATATATCTTCTGCTATCATGCCCATTGAACTTTTAAAATCCCTTCTCCCTACTTAATATCTTTACATGTTCATATATTCATGCAGAAATAGCTAATTTTTTTCCATTTTTCCAAAATTATGAAATAATCATATTGTTTCTCCACAAAAAGAAGTGAATTTATCCTCAAAATATTCTTTCCTTTTTATCTTGATGTTCTCTCAAATAAAATGTAACCTTGAATCTTGATTAGACACCGACTTCAGATACTCAAATTTCCACATATAAGAAATTTAAATTAATATAGGAGAAAATTACTAATTAACAAAGTTAATAATTCATTTTGCACAGTATTTTTAAGCATATTTCATAGCAGGAATACCAAATGGGTTGTCTAGTTCTAGTAGTAAAAATTTTGAAGAAATACACACTATAGAGTCTCAGTATTGACAAGGAGCAAGGTATCAGCAGATTGGTATTTTAGCACTAATATTTCATTATTATTTAATTAATATTTCAAGAATTCAGATACTCATCTCCTTTGAGCTGGCATTGAAAACTATTTCCTCTTTGCTGTTACATATGCAGAACGCTTCTCTTGCACTAAACAAAATACAAAGTGAACTCAATTTACACAAACTAGACAGCTAAGAAAGCAGCACAAAGCTGCATACAAGTTTCCAAAAATGCAATCACTACTGAAGAGAAAAGCAAATAATCAAAAACAATTTTGTAAATTGGCACTTCACTTTTAAACTAATAGTTTTTGACAGTTCTCTCTTACAAATCCATAATCTTGCCAACAGCTTTCTCTTCTTGTTTCTGTAGAACTAAAATTTTTTCAGATTCTTAACTTGATAGCTAAAGAGCTATGACAAGTACAAAGCTTTGCCCAAATGCCAACATTAGTAATGCTAATGCTAAAGGTGACTGTTGGATATTTGTGAGTAAATTATAACACTGAAGTTAGTTAACAGAAAATAAGCCTGTGAGATCAGTTGGAGGCCTAAAGACAGAACATCTGACACTCTTACATTGTGTTTTCACAGGATCTAGCCTAGTGGGATTTAAATGAGCTCTATTAGCAGCTATTACACTATGAGAATTAAATAACAATGTCAATCATAACAAATGGAAAACACTGTAAATTTTAGGGGGACACTATCACTGCTTATGTATGAAATTTTATCAGTGGCACCCTCAGAACTCGAACACTAGATAAAACAACTTTCTAGAAAAAGTCCTAAGGAGATACTGATGGATATCCTTTACTTTAACAGTGGCAAGGAGGCCTAGAAGTAAGACTCCAATACATGGAAATGAGAAAAACATATATATAAAAGATTTAAATTCTGTGATCAGCAGAATCAAGAATGCCTGGTCTCACAGGAGTCTGTGTTTTATAACTGGGATTTTCTAGTGCCTAATAAGATGTGACTTTCAGCTACAGTTCTTCTAACAGTTAGGGCATTTATAATTTCTCCCTCCTGCACAGATTCACTTTTGGTAATAAACATGCTTCCAACATCAATGCTTTCCTGCAGAGTAATTAATAAATGTTTTTTCTTCTATCCAGATGCTTTGCAAGAAATATCCACAAAATTATCATCTTTGACGCCTGTAGGTTTTTTGTCAAATTGCATGGTTGCAATCATGCAAATAGTTAAAAATTTAACCCTGGAGAACAACTGTTTGCAGGGATAAGTCTTATTTCCTTCTAAAGACATGCTAAGCTATAGTAGGCAAAGGTTTTTCAGTTTTCTTTCATTAATAAATATCAGATCATTTACAAAGACTTCTTTATACTGGTATTTAGGGAGGTCAGCTGGAAATAATGGAACACAATCAAACTCCAGATCTAATAATGTGGCTAAGGATTGTCTCCTTCAATGCAGATGTCTCACAAACTTATTTTTGAAGCTGCCTTCTGCAGACCTCAGTGCAAGCCCAAGCTGACAGAACACAGATTTAAAAAGAGGAGCAGGTCAGCTGGCAGGTCAGCCAGAGGGATGGAGTTACTTAGACAGGCCTTCAGGCTGCCTCTACTTAGTAGTGTCTCAATGACCTCTGGAATAAGCCATGCTGGAAAGGTGCAAAGGTGCTCTAAAACTCCCTTAGCCATTCCCCTCGTGGGCCAGATTTGCTGTTCAGCCCTACAAAGATGCTCTCCCAGTGTAACATTTGCTCGCATTGAGTAGTCTGAAATAATGCTTGGTTTATTTATCTACTTTGGATGAGAACCAATCCCAAGGCCCTCAGCACATTGCTAATTAATTCCTTTCCCATGAGAAGAAAATTATTTCTTTCCTTATTTTTAACAGCCTTCGAACGACGTGAGGGTCTTTCTGGCTGCAAGGTAATTACAGAGCTGCTGCTTCTCACCTAAAACCTCTCACTATTTGCACAGAACATTTTTAGTATGCACTACATCCTTGTCATCCTTTAAATGTTTCTGTAATTAAAGCCAATGCTGCCAAAAAGATGTTCCAAGTTGAATAAAAAAATATTTATTTGCATGAGTAAACTGGCTAATTACTTGGGCGATCTCACACAAATATTTTTCCCATAAGTTGTGTTTAGGAATAGAAAAAGTAACCATCAAGTCAAGCATGCAGTGAGGAAAAAAAAAACAGAGCCATTAAATTAAACTTGGTATACTCCTCTATACTTGATTTTCCAAGGAAAAAAAACCACATATATTCGTTGCAAACACACAGTCCTGCACATGCATTGGCTGTTATTGAAAGACTGCAACTCTGCTGCTCAGTAGAACTGAAAACACGCTCATGTGCAGATGCCCTCCTTGAAACAAAATAAAAATCAAATAGACAGATTCAGACTGTGCCATTAAGCCACTCACCATCCCCAACAAGAACTCCTGGTGCTATTGTGCTCTGTAGCTTCCACTGTATCACTTCATCAGAGATTTGGGAAACTCTCATTTCTACAAGCAAACAGTTCTGAAGACTGGCTTTATCAGACAGTCACATAGCTTCTTCTCCCTCTATCACATTTACTTGTCATGAATTATTTGGCTAGATTTTGATTTAGACTAATTCAACCAGGATGGTGAGCAAAGAGAAAAGGCAGAGACTCCATTAAAGAAGGCTGTTAAGGTATTATTTGTAACAGTAATAGTGCCCTTCCCCTTCCATGGAGAGATACCTGCTTCTTTTACATGCCCTAGGTCAAGACCAAAACATGAAAGATATGTGAAAACATTAGCCCTGCTTATGCAAGCCAGAAGTTTTACTGACTCCTTTACATTTGATTATGTTTTCATGCATAACTTCAAATGAGTCATTTCATCCTACCACCTGGTTTCCAGACACTTCATCCCCCAACTTCGTTTGCTTAAGGAGCTCTTCTTGTCCATCTGAATGTTTTGGGTACTAATTGGCAGAGGATTTCCCCTCCACTGTTTTTCATTCTGTGTTTTCAAGGTGGTCCTTTATCTAAGTCCATTCAAAGACAGCTCTGCTTGCCATGTACTGAATGCCCTTGAGCTGTGTTACATCACTCACAACTGCAAATAGTTTGCAGTGATCTCTCTTGGCCCAACTTTAATAAGAATATTGTAGAAAGGGCTGGTGATTCTGTTTTGGATTTTAGTGTTTGGGTTACTCATGTTTCCATAAAACTGAGTACGGGTCACAAAGCAACCACTGAATTGGATTTATAACCTTTATGGGAAATTCATCTTCCCTGAGACAGGATTCCTGCTATGCCTGAACTCAGCTGCAAAGCACTGTGTCAAGGCCTCGAGCCCTTTAGTGGTAAATATTTATTTTGAAAATGGTTTACTTCTTTAGTAAATAGCAATTATGGATTAGGGTGGGCAGTAACATTCACCTTTACAAAATTGTCCTCCAAAAATACAGCAAAGAAGTTTTTTTCCCCCAAGGTCTAGACCTAACTGCTGCTGGGAGTAGAATGTAACATCTTGGAGCAACTATGAAAAAAGAGGTGTCACAATAGTAAAGAAGGCAAAAAGTTTTGTTTGGGTAAAAGAAAAAGGGAAAAAACCCAAAACAAACTACGTTTGAATGTTCGTGACTGATTCTCAGACACATTTTATGTCCAGCATTAACAAGCTCAGGTCATCCACACACTGATCCAAAAGAATAAGGGTTATCCATAACTAGGCTGCAGAAAAAACAGGAAAGCAAAACTTAGAAAAATACCTCATGCTTTAAAAAAAAATGAAATTATCTCTAGGAAACAATTTCTGGTAACAGCAATGTTATACTTAACCCCTTTGAGCCTTTTAGCTGCTAGATGGTGCAGCAAAAATCTTAAACAGAATGTGCCACTGTGCTTTTCAAATGAAGAAAACTGCTAGTAATGACTGGAAAATGTATTTCAGTTATTTTGTCTTAGAATTAAAGTATCATAATTTTTCAGATAGACTGAAACAAGTCCACAATAAGCTTAACCCAGTTTAAATTTCTGACATGACTGTCCAGTGAAATGATGAGAAAAGAAGAAACAGTGACAAGATATTATAGTCTGAACAGTACCTTTCTAGACGAGAGTAAAAGGTTTAAAACTGTGATCAAGTCAATATTATTTGTTCCAAAGAAGGTAGCACATCAAGAACATCTGGTGGTGTACCTGTGAGATCTCTCTGCAGACTCTTTCAGGCAGTATTTCATATATTATGTCTTATAAAAATTACATACAGTTTGCTAATACTACATATCAAAAGAAAAACAAAGACAGAAACCTGGTTCCCCTTATAGATTATTATCTGTATTAAATAATGGCCAAATGCTCTCCTGGCTTAATTCCATTAAGAGCAATGGAGTCATGCCAGGAAGGTATTTGACCCTAAGCATTTAATGAGCATTTTACTTGAAAGATTAGGAGCCAGTTCATTCTCTGGTATAAGCTGGTATAATTTCATTGCCTTACATGGAACTGTGCGAGCTCACAATAGCTGAGGATCTAGACTCACAAGAAAGTGGAGTTATTTTTGCCCTAACATGTATGTGTGGCTCATATCTTCATGTATGCTCAACTTGTCAAATATTCTTGCAAAGATCAAGCCTGACCTGCAAAACTTCCCCACCCTCGAAAATGCCTAAGTGGGAATTTCTTCAGTTTTTATATATCAGTTTAACAGCATGGGGTTCTCTTTCTCCCCTCCTAAGCCTTCAAGTAAGGATTCTGCTAAATGCATACCTCTTCAGTCATATCCAATTTGGCTCTGACTACTATGAAGTTACATTAAGGCAAAAATTATTTCATGTTAGATTGTCAATTATGTAAAAGTCATAAGCCATTTTTATGAACTACATCTATAAATTTCAGTCTTTTTTCTTTAAGATATTATCATCCTGCCTCAAAACAATGCTGGAAAGCAAAACTAATAATGCACAAAACTCCCATTCTCTGATGAAGGGTTATTATTCTTCATGTAATGACATTCAAAACCAATCTTCTCCTCCTTTTTCCTATTACTAAGTACAGATACACTTAGGTATGTTTATCAATTTTTGCTCATGGTTATGAATTCTAAATCATTAGGGCAAAAGCTAACTTCAGTGAAAGACTAAATTAACAATTGCAAAATACAATAAGCATCCGTTGTACTTTCTTCCATCTCAGCTGTCGGATTTAATACGAGTACAACATTTCTAATCCTACTGAACGTGCTGGAAAGCAAAGAGCTGGACTATCAACTGATGCAAATCAGTTTAACTCCATTCGAGCTGATTTACAACACCAAAAATCTCCCTCCTTAAGAAGGACTAAAACAGTGTCAGGATCAAACAGTGTCAGAGGTTTTGGACAACATCATTTTAGTAATATCCTTGAGAATTTTAGTGGGAATGGAGATATGACCAGTTTCTCTGCCAGATTTCCGCTTTGAGGTGAGTTCTAGACAAACAAGTGGGGTAGTTTCAAGATAAAAACTGAAATAGAACACATTCCTTTCACATTCTTTAGGAAGACTTTAGAAAATTCTCAATAACTGAAAGGAAACACGCTGACTTAACACACAACCACACTTAAAGGATTTGGCATCTGGATAATCTGTAAAGTTCTAGGCACGATATATGGCATTGGTTGATTGAGAATATCTCAAATAATCATTTTAATCACTTCAAAATATGCTGAAGAAAAGTCTGAATAAGAATGATCATATGATTTCACTTAATTGAAGATTTTTCTGAAATATATGAAGGAAATATGCAAACAGTGCATTTGTGTAATAAGAATGGTTAGCAATATAGCATTAGGGCACTCTAGGGCATGTTTTATTGGTTCATTAAATCTTGCCTCAGGTGTGTTCTACCACTCGAGGCAAGTATTAATGGACCAATAAAAAAGACCCTGGGGTCTTTTAATGCCATAATACTATGTCTGTCTACATTTAAATTAATTTTTTAAATAGCTTTTAAAAATAATTTTCCTTGGTACTTAATATATCCTTCCACTATTTAAAATTTTGTGGTAGAAATATGAAATGGCTAGAAAACAAAGACAGAAAAGTCTACTCCCTAATAAAAATGTAAGTACTTTCTGAACAGTAAAAATGTTAACCTCTTTTACCTCAAATGCCTCCCTCATTTCATACACTCACTTTTTCTTGTTTTCTGATTCATTCTCATATCATAAAACCAGTATGAAAGACAGCTATGTAGACCTGTTTTCTACTTTATGGAATCCATCAGAATCAAGCTGTTCTTCAAAGCAGCTTGATTTCAACAACCTTAAAACTTAGGCTGAATTCCCTAGACAGCTGCTAAGTGATACAAGAATCCTGTCTGTTTTTCTAGAGATGGACAAGCTGATAGTCTGTAATAAAAACTGCAAGACCATTTTCTGCCAGTAGCAGACACAGAACAGCAAAGCACACAGCTTGGAGATAAATTGTTTTGGGGAGGAAGAAGAAGAGGAGTTATAACCAGCTCAATTTATTAAATATCCTAAAGATCATTTCCCCCCACCTTTCAGAACAGCAAAACTATTGAAATATCAATAAACTTCCTTCAGGTGAACTGGGGCTTTTGTCAACATCCTGAAATCAGACACAGCAATGTTGCAGAAAACAACCTGAGTGAAAATTTGGTTGAGGTTGACCTAAGGATAATAAACTAAAAAGATAAGGCATGAAGATATGCATCATTTTGAAATATACATGCCTGTTTGATTGGAGCAAAATTACATGATATACAAGTGTCTCATAACACTTTCCAAGCCACCCCCTGGAAAGTGTTTTTGTATAAAGCAGTGATACTCTAACCTCTTTTTGGTTTTGTTTTTTCTCCCCGAAATAATCATTATAATTTCCAATGCTCCAAGTGAAGTTGCAGAGTTGACAGTATAGACTGGTTTCACAGACTAACCAAGAAGGCCTCATTGAGAATAAGAAATACCTGCATGGATTCAACTGCTGCTGGTGAAAAATTTCCTGGGAAGTCAGTCACCTACTGTCTGACAAATTCTGCTCACACTGCAAGCTTGTATTTCTTTCATTAGACAGATGACCAAGGACTGGAAGCTGTTGAAGGGATGTGTATATTCCCCACTCAGGCATTGCCTTGTGTCCTGAGACACCCTTAGATCCACAATGATTGTTCATAGGGCAAACTCTGCCCCAAATCAGCTTAATAGCATTTAAGAAACACTTGATGTAAGTCCAACTACAGAAACTGCTAGTAACTAGTTCAGTGATCTCCTTTGAGTTATGCAACATCACCTGCTTATTCATTGTTCTACTAGACAAAAATTTCACCACTATTTTGGAACCAGAATGTGACATGGTCCCAGACATTGTATGCTACCTTCATAGAAGTAGTTCAGTATGGGAAGGCATACAAGGCATGGGAAGGCTTTCTCTCTAAGTGCAAAGTGATTGTGTCCTCCAGGAAGTCCTTATTTATCCCCCCAAATCAGGCACCAATCCTGCCATGTAGGTTATTTAAATCGATTAGCAGAGAGAAGAGCTGATGATATACTAAAGGACTTAGTACGCATTTTTAATTATTATTTCTCTTCTTGTGAGCAAGATGTGTTCTCACAATGTACAGAAGCATAAACAACAGAATCCAAAATATAGCGGGATTTTCCTGTGTCAGCCAGTGACGGTTATCTTCAGCCTGCTTCCAAAGCAGATATTATGGTTTCTCTGTAAGAAACACCCATCTAAACTATCAGTAAGTAGCAAGATCTGCCTGCCCAGTCCCCTCAATCTACAAAGACATTGATTGTGTAACTATTCCACTGTGCGAAAATTGATTCTAGGATTGGATGAAACTCTAAGTTTGTTTCTACATCAAGAGGTATAAGTATTTTCCAAGTAATGACCGAGAGACTTTGTCACCAATACACAATCCATATGTAAATACCTAGACATTACAGGTACGTAGCTATTAGAAGGCTCTGTAAGATATCAGCATTGCTTATTGTATGTGAAGTCAATTTGAAAGGAAATTCAGGAATAGAGCTGCCATTTTTTTCCTCTAATTCTGCTAACTAAACCCACCAGAGATCACACCTAGAGCTGTATTTCTAGTGCAACCACTTGAATTCACATTAGATTTATCTCACCCTATAAAAGCACAATTCATTAAACAGACTGATAAAACTGGTCTGTTTAAACTAAGGCAATTTTATCACAGTCATTTCAATTATTTAACACTGCTTTCTTAAATCAGTACTTAAAGCTTTCCTTTGACAAGTATTCTTTAAATAAATGAGCTGCAATTTAAGCAATGAGAAAATAATGACCCAGAACAATATATACAATTAGGGAGATATTTTCCAAATATAAATGCTCAGTACATTTAAAAAGTGATGCACAATGTCTCAGACAACACACACTTCACACACTGAAGTGACTTTCACAGTTGATGGTGGGAGTATCCAAAGAACTTCTAACCCAAAGACTCACTCCTAATCCCAAATTCTGACAAAGTTTTGCCACAACAATATTTTTTGATAATTTAAGATTGTCCAGCTCCATCTGTCCAGTTCTTATCACAGAACAAAAACTATGGAAATGTTACAGTGCTGACATGAAGCCAATGACATATTTAACAGAGCTCTTCATTGAGCTATAGTGGCATACAGGAATTGAAACAGGGTGACCAAGTCAGGGGTTATAAACCAAGTGTGACAGACAGCAAACAAAACTGATCTGAGCCCTACAAGCACCTTTGTATACTTCTGGTAAACTTTTTTTTTCTTTTTCTTCCACACAGAAAATATTTATTATTTATGTCCAAGCACATACTGCATCATTCCATTTTTTATATCATGCAACTACTGAAATCACTGAAAGAGCATAAGTTTGAAATTTTAATGACTCACTAATCAAGGGAACCACTGCAGTACCTTTGGAACAATCTGGATATACCTTCCCAATATTACTTTTATTGCAGCTGGCAACTCCACCATGATGACTTTTAAAACAAATCTAGATCTCAGAATATAAGCTGCATACCTAATTTGCCTAACTCTGCATCAATGACAACAAAATGCATAATGGATTTTGCTTTTAAGACTATCTGCAATAAAGCTAGATAAGACCCTGAAGTAAAATTCATTTGCTCCCTATTGAAGCAATTTCCTATACTGAATTCACAGTCACACAAACCACCAACGAAATGCTGAAACAAATTTTAGCCACAAGAGGAATGTATTGCATAAAGTCTATCACAAATAAGTTTACAGACTTTTAAAATGAAATAGACTTTCATATAGGTGCTCCTTTGACTTAGTCATGGATTGCTAAGCATTCACCATGCTGTAAAAATTCAAATTTAAGCTTTCCTTATTCAAAGATAGACCAATTAGCCTTCAGGTTATTTCAGAGGGAGCAATAGCCCTCATCCAGCCCTGAAGAAAGGAAATGGTTCAGAGGGAAAGAGTTGTAAAACCAAATATTTAAATTTTCCTACTTTGTCATGTTTATCAGCAGTACTCCCATGTTTGGGAAACACTGCAAGCTCTGACAAATGACAGTGATACAGTGGCCCCTCACTACAAGAAAGATATCGAGGAGTGTGTTCAAAAAAAGGCAGTGTAGCCCATGAAAGGATAAGAACAGAAGTGTGATGAGGAGCAGCTGAGGGAGCTGGGGCTGTTTAGCCTGGGAAAAGGGTCCTGAGGAGACCCTACAACTTCCTGAAAAGAGGTTGTAATGAGATGGAGGTCAGCCCCCCAGATAACAAGTGGCAGGATGAGATGAAATAGCCTCAAAGTTGTGCCAGGGAAGGTTTAGACTGAATATTAAGAATTTTTTTTCACTGAGAGGGTTGTCAGGCATTGCAACACCTGCTAAATGAAGTGGTGGATTCACCACCCCTGGAAGCATTCAAAATATGTTTGCATTTGGCCCTTAAGAACATGGTTAACAGTGCACATGGGTAGTGGGTGGGTCCATGATCTTAGAGATCTTTTCAAAGATGAGTCTGATTATACACTCACAGGTACCACACTAATTACTTCCTCCTGACCATACCCATTCACTTACTACCATACTTGGCTTGAAGTTGATCATCATAATAAAACTTCATGTATTCTTACATTATACCTAAATCTGGAGGTTAGCCAGCACTATTCAGCCCTCAGGACATAACGTAGGTAAAACTCAAACTTCATAATAAACATCTCATTTTAAACCTGAATCAAAATTGTGTCTCAATGCAAGAACAAAAGCCTTCTTTTGTGGAAGTAAATTATCAAAACAACCTCTATGGTCATGTCACAGCATTATAAAGATTATAAGAGCAACCATCACCAAGTCATACTAACATGTTACTCCCCTAAGAACTTGGTTGAAGTCAGTGGAGCTGCTCCTGCTTTTAAATCCTTCTCTGTCTGATGGTGAGACTGTACTGACAGAACCCGATTCTCACGGATGTTTAGATCATCACTGCTGTTGCCATTGTCAGATATGAAAACAGGCTGCTTCCATCACTGTTTGTCTTTTTAAACTTATGAGAAAAAAGAACTGCTTGGTATAAACAAACTTCAAAATTTGTAGACTTCTCAGCCCAGACCATTCTGAGCACAAGTCTGCAACTCCTTTACAAAATAAAAAAATTGTAATATTGGCAAGAGATGCATAAATAATGATGAGATTAAAAAGAAAGGATATTAGTATGTTTTAGCTTACAGAGACCATTTCTATACCGTCAGTTGCTGACATGTAGCCTTTGAAAAATAAACATATTTATGCAATTGCTACATAGACCTCCTGTGTAGTATAAATAGATACTCTGCTAAATATAAAAACAGCAGGCATGCACAAAAGTATACATGCACTAAGGATTAGTTACAAGGGAGCTAACAGAAAGACAATGCCTCCTGGGTTTACAGGGCAAATGTAATTTCTATAATGAACCTTTTTTTTTTAATTTCTAATAGATTTAGACCCAGGCAATAAGGTAGAAGTTTTTGTAAGAGAAAGTAGTACACTGACAATATCATGAAAGAGAGAATTGATTCCAAACAAATGAATATTAAATAGCTAGACATCAAAGGAAAGTACACAATTGTTGCTTTAGGAAGGAGAGGGAAAAAGCCACACCATTTTCAACAGTCATCAGTAGCCAAAAAACAACACGAACCTATCATTAGTGTTTACTGATGATAACTAGATATGCTTCTGTTAGTATTCCAGAGCCAGCCCTGCCATAGTAATGTTTATTATTACTCTTTGTAGCTGTAGGCAGCCAGAGGCTCACTGTGTCTATCCCTTTCTCATCATTTTAAAAAGATTAATCTTTAGACAATGATCTGCTGATATCATTAATCTTAGTCTTGAACTTCTTTGTTGTTCTTGCCCAGTAATGAACAGTAACACTAAAAATGCATTTCCTTCAAAAACAACAGGGACCTGATTTGTTAGGACTCTGCACTTGGAGTAATTTTTCACTGCAGCACAGTATCAATGTAAGATGGCAACCTAGGTGAGACATCCTTATTCTCTGCATCACTGTCCCATTTTTGTACCAAGCCAAATCAGTTTATGATAATATAATTATAGCTGTTGCCAGAGTAGAAAACAGTGCCAGAGTTTCATGCACACTCCCATGACACAGATGGCCCTGCAGTCCAGCACTGTGCCACAGATGTATTCCTCTTGGTGTTACAGAAAGACAGAGTCTTTCTGTGGAAAGGTGTAATAAGTTTTTTCAATAATCACTACTCAAATGTTTAGCTGCTCACATATTTCCCCCTCAATAAAAATTCTAGAACTCATCTCTACATGAAACTTCACACTTAGACACTTTCATTTTCCCAGCTTTAAAATAATGTTTGTTAGGAATAAGAAAAAAACAAACCTTGTTCCAGAAACACAGATGAGTAATTTTCATCTGCATCTTCCAGGAAAAAAAATAAATCTTATTCTTATCAGAAATTTAAACACACTAAAAGTTGAAAATTTCAAATTTTCAATTTTCATTTTTTTTTTCTTTTTCTTTCATATAGAATATTTTTCATTAACACTAAATTCACTGGAAAATCCAGTTCTCCAGACAGCAATAGTGTTTCATGCCAGTTAACCCATGTCTATAGCAGGGGACTATTCACTGAGATAAAAGCCAGCTATATGGCTTCTAAATCCAAGCCTTTTCTATGAGTTAATATAGTGTTCTCTTCCTCAGAACTTCTGGAAAAACAGTGTTAATATATTTAAGCTTGTGCATGACAAAGCTATTAACTGTGTTCTTCTTCTATTCAGTATACCTGGGCTCCTTAGAGTTCCAAGCATTGGAGAAATGAATTTAATAATATATGTGTCAGATAGGCACGATGCTCCTTAGTACACTCAATAATACAGAATTCAAAATAGAAAAAGATTATAAAAATAACAAAATGTTGATGCAGCAAAAAAAAAACTTTCAAAACTTATGCTTGTGGGAAGTGCTACCATTTTCACTCATCAATTTCAGTACACCTTTCACAGTCCCTCTTCCCAATCAATATAAATTTCCCTATATTACTTCCTGGTTAGATCCACACTTTCACATTCAGGTAAGTTCTCATAGTGTGCCACTCACGCATGTATTATATATTTTTTTTTTTATGAGTAAAGTCAATGCTATTCAAGCGTTGCATATTATTTTTTCCTTCTCTCCTCACCAGCAACCCCACACCTCCTGGGAAAAAGTGAAAAGAGCAATATGCTCAAGAGAAAGCATTTATAGGAGTCACACCTGATGTTTCTTGTTAGTATCACAAATGAAAACTACTGCTTCCCAAATCATGCAGACCAGGTAAAATCTTGGAGCAAGGTCTTCTCTTTGTCACTCTTATTGCCCATTTAATCAGTAAAACATAGAAGAGTTGCCCAGAGTTATGCAAGAGCAGAATCTGTACCAAATTTGCCCCATGATCTCCATCCTGTAAAAAGCTAATCCTGTACTGTACGTGTAGCTCCAAGACAAGCCAATATTCTACCATCTAGTCAGTCATGGCAGCCCTAATCCAAAAAGCATGCTGTCTAATCATCGATTTTTGGGGGTAAAATCTTCCATCCTAAGTCTTTACCCCATGTTAAAATATTTTAACATTTGATTAAATTCCCTTCAGACACTTATTTGTGGGAAAGTAAAATAAAAAAAATTCCAAATTAGTAAGAGAAAAATCTACCCAGATCTTTCACCACAGCTAAAATGACTGAAGCTAAGTATGTTTAAGTGCATGAGAGCATGATTTAAATATGCATAGGCATTTCTACCTCAATTAAAATTTGCAAAGAACACAAAGAATTCTAAGTCGTGAGGAAAAATTAAGTTCAAAAGAAAAACAAACAAAACAACATAACAAAAGGTCAAGGTTGTTCTAGCTTTTTAGTTAAATAATTAAAGATCATTTCTGCATAGACACAAGAGATTATAATGGCATCTTATTCTACCACCATTAAATTTTATGGCAAAATTTCTATTCACTTGACTTGGGATAACGTTAAGGAAGAAAAATCAGAAATCAGTTCTTCTAAATGCAGATTCCATTGCTGTCCCTGCAACAACTTACCTGTGCCACCAGCCAGTAAAATACTCAGAGCCTGATTCAGCTCACTGGTGTGCCATCCGTAGCTGAGGCTCTTCATGCACATACAAGGGTGAGAAGAAAGAGGCTGAATGGCAGAAGAAACAGAGATCCATATTTCTCAAAGTGCAAAAGAACTGTGAGTAATTTCTCAAGTTCCTCCCATCTCCATTCATTTGGAGATCCAACACAACTGGATTTCATTCCCTTCAAAGTAGTCCCTGGTGCTCTTTGAGGTGTCCAAGAGAAGTAAAGGTAATTCTTGTGCCAGAATGAGCATGGGAGCATACAGCTGCTAACTTCCCTGACTCTGATTTCCAGCTGTAAAAGAAAGGGGTATGGAATTACCTTGCAATTGTATAGCAGTAGTGAATCACAAAATTTAACTATGGATAAATAAAGCAATTTTCAAATTTTGAAAATTTGACATTGGAAACATAATAGACTCTAGAAGCAACAATTCAGCTTTTTATGGACATCTTGACCCAATGTTCTTGTTTATTCTCTGTAAAACATAAAGCTACCTTATCATGTGATACAATGGTCCAATACCTGATACACAGTTTATCCTGGCTTTTCCTTTCTTGACATTATTCATTTTTAGCAGAAGAGTATTTGCATATTCTCTGAAAATAAAAGCTCTTCAGAAGGAATTTTCAAGGTTATATTCAAAATTATCTGAACCTGAAAACCTCACATATATATTTAGTTTCCATCAATGAAGTTTCTTTAAAACATCAGGCTTGTGCATGATTCTTTACAGTTTAGGGGCCTAGAAGAATTGGGATGAAAGACAAGAAGCAGTAAAAAGTTAGAGTACTAAACAAAGTACAAATAAAGGAGAAAAAACAACACAAATTATACCAGAGCAAACATCAGAAAAAACAATCATCCACTCTACTGCGGCAAAGGAGCTATCCAGCAAAATCTGACTAAACACCTTGTTTCCAGGGTTTGTTTTTTTGTTTGGTTTATTTTTTTTTTTTTTTTTTTAGACCCTATTAAAACATTTCTAAAATATGCAAGAAATTACTTTGAAAAGCATTAATTGCAATATGAAATTTTGCTTAAATTTCTTGGGCACTGATTTGTGTACAGGCTTTTATACCAAGTTCCCACGAAGCCATAAAACGTTTCAAATACTGTCTGTGCAAATGCAAAATTTATGAATTCACACATCTCTGGTTGATTTATGTGAAATAATAATGCACTATTTAATGCTTAAACATGGCTAGAAGCAATACTAGGCTATCAAGATGTACAATGAAATAATAGATTTATAAGACGGATAACCTTCCTGCCTAGAGAAGCTTGTTTAAAGGTGTTGTACAGATATATTAAACTATATGTAATTTTATACTAACTTAATGCTGTAGGCCTATACTGCAAGCAATAAAAGATTACTGCCACAGTATTTTCAATAATAAAATGATCTGGCTATGCAACATAAGGTATCAGAGGAGTAAAAAAAAAATCTTTATGATTTCAAACTTTTTACTCCTCTTTCGATTTAATTTAAATATTTAACTGTTGTCTTCACCTTTCACAGCTCACTGTCATCAACTTTCGTCTGATTTATCAAAATTACTTTTATTTCCCCCTTAAAGGGTGCCAGTTTCTCTCTTTCTCTGTGTCACTAAATAACAACATTTTCAAAGATGTTTGCATTAAAATAAAAGGGACTTTGTGTGGGACGGGGTGCCTCTTATAGGGCAGATTTTCTGCTGAGGCAGAAAACACCACTGCCACCTTGTCAGGAGCAGCAGCTTCCATCAGCTGCACATTCCTGGTGGGGCATACAAAGATAGCAGGATTAGCCCTTAGGTAGACCTGCTACATACAATATTGCATAGCAACTCACAACATTGAGTGACATTAGCTGGACTACTTCTAAAAAACTGTGTGAAGAACAAAACCTTAGCATATTCAGGAACTTGTACCATTAGTTCAATGACAGTCACCCTCTCAAATACATGCTGGAGCAGCACCCATAGAGCCTATATGTTCACATTTATTTTTTTCAGAAGAGCTCACAGTTTGTTTGACTGTTTGTTTTTTAATTCAGTACTGAACAAAAGGCTTTTAAATATAAGGCCCTTTCAGGCAACTTTCCCACTATAAGTATATTTTCACAGAAATTCTGATTAGAAGCCTACCCTTGGAAAAAAATTCACATTATAATCTGAAAGTGAACAATTCTTCCTTTGGTTTTCTCTTTTACATTTTTACTTTATTCTGCTGGTTTTTTAGTTGTTCAAGTGAGTGGGTTTTCGTAAGTCAACAAATGAAAAACAAAGATTAAATAGAGTTCAAATATACTTAGTAGCAATTTTATTTAGTAGACAAAAAATAATGCATTTTTCTTAGCGTATCTCTTACCAATATTGCCATAGACTGAATCCTGTTCTTCTTTGATAGTCTCAAGTCATGAGAGAGATAAGAACCCACACTGAAAGTTGCTGAAAACTTTCAAATGATTCTAGATTTTGATATGCAGCTCTTAAATATGAAGGAAAAGCAAAGTGGTCTAAAGCCAGTGCAAGTTGTGGGCAGCTAGCACAAAAAACAGACAGAACAATGGCACTCCGGTATAAAAACTTAAGTTCCCAATCAACCAGTTAACCATCCTGGGTTTGGCTTTTAAGCTCTCTGGACAGTGTAGCCTCCTCCTGCTGATGGATGGGTCAGTCAGGTACAACATTTGTTGTACCTGAGCTCAGCCGAGGTGTGTGAATCTGGCAGCTCTCCAGTGGTCAGCCTCAGGAGACTCCCAGAAAGCAATGACAGGATGCATCTTTTCAGACATTCAGAAGGTAGATGTCTGCTCATGACACCAGCAGTGGTAGTTCTACTTTTAATCTATCACTTATCTAAGATGGTCATAGTGAATCATATCCCAGATACCAATTTCTTCATATTGACTAGGAGCAGACACTACAGGATCAGGTTCAGCATTCTACTCTGCATCCTAAAGACAAGAGGAATTCCCCGCAAAGGTCTTACGGAAGTCAAAATTTTCTTTCACTCAATCTTAATGTAAATTAATAAAGAATTTTATAATAAAGAAGCTTAATAAAGAATTTACACGATGAGTTTGTTATACAGAATAATTGGAGGTAATGGTGTCTCCAAGGAAGAGGGGAAACAATCCAAAACTCATTGCAGAGATTTTCCCTCCTTCAGTGGCTATACTGGGCATCCAGACTGAGGCACATTATTACACATTCCCATTCTCCTCAGAGCTAGCAAAACTGAACACAGAAGAGGAAGAAGACCCTCATTTCTCTTTCTCCAGCAAGCAGGTTACAATTGATTCTGGCTTATATTAAATTGGTCTTTGATGATGTTCTACATTTTCAAAGTATCCTAGAGACTTTCAACTAAACCTTTTAACACCCTAATGAGACAGGGGAATTGCTGTTCTGCCTCCTTGTAAATGAAGGAACTGAAAGACAGATATCACAGGCTATGCATTTAAAACCATTTGCTAAATTTGAGTAATTCAGTATCTGGATTCTCATTTTGGGACTCCCAAAGCATAACTTTTAAAGGTAATCAGTACCCACTGCTCAGAGCTCAACAGCAGCTGAGATCATTCAACTCCTGCAAAAAAATCACACTGAAGACCTTTCAAAGCAGGCACACAAGAAGCAGAGCACACAAAATAGTGGGCCTTTCTCAACATGCTTTGCTGAAATATTGGATTGAAATAATAATTTTTAAAAAATTAGCCACTCTAACATTAATCAACACCACAGAAAATGAAGCAAATATTATGCTTGAGCATGTCAATCATACGTACATATTGCACAATTGCTTATACATGTTAATGTCCAATTCCATTATTAGTCACTGTTTCTTATTTTAAACAGAAAAGCAAAACTCATACAACCATAAATACTCTGGTTTACTAGCTCTTTTTTTCTTCTGTATTTATTCCATTATCAGCAGTGGTGAGCATATAACAAGCAGTCTTTGAGGGAAGAAGTTTTGTGCTAATGACACTTTTAATAGCCATTTAAAACCAGATGAAGTAGAGTGTAGACAGCTTTATATACATCTAGGTGTTGAGTCTTCTTTTTAACCAGCAAAACCACTTTTTCAAAGTTCAGAGAAAATTAATCTGAACTATATAATATTTTACTTGCACAACTGCTAGCCACAGGTTAAGGGTGTTTCCTGCATTTTCAGAACCTAAGCAAATATTATTTCAAGCCAGAGTGGTACTGAGTATTTATGGCTAAAAGTGCTGCAGAGGTACAAACAAGATGGTGAAGGGAGGTGATGGTTACAGAGGCTTCATGAATCATGACATCTCATCGGCTCAAAATTTATTCTACAGCTCCCCACTTGGGAAAAAAACAACTTGAAAAGAGAGGTAAAATACCCCCCACGGGGAACACAGTCACTCTCTCACCCCTAAACTGAGCAAATCCAGCCATTTTTAACTCTGCCAGTAAATACTGACAACTCTGACTCTAAATCCTCCATTACCTAAACTTGCAAAAATGCCCAATAAAAGAATTGTAACTAGAGTTCTACAACCGTGAAAGAGAAGTACAAAGCTAACTACATACTATTGTATGTGTATTTAACAACTACAATTACAGGCATTTAAAGCAAAATTCTCTCTTCCATTAACTAGAGATTTGACACCAAGATTTGATGCAGGATACACGATGAAACTTGCCTTAGGTAACCACAGGAGGACCAAAAAAACTAGCTTCATCCAAGGTCATTTTTAACTAAGATGTAGCAAAATTACTGTGAAAACTTCCAAAGGAGATAATAAAAATTATTCCATATGGGCATATTCTCTGAGGAAGAAATATTTAATACCAAAAAATAAACTCTGATATAATATACCACAAACAGTGGATCTTTTACATACTATCATACTCTCTAGTTTCATAATATCCTGCTTAGAAAAGATTAGTTCGCCATTAAAAGTACTCAATTTAAAACTCTACTTCAGATCACAACACAAAACACTGCAAAGTGCTATGAAAGTAATAGAAGAGTAAAAAAAAAAAATTAAGCACAGCATTAAAAGATGAGAAACATTTCAATTTAGATGCTGAAAATATCTGACAAAATCCAAATATTACATGCTAAGGTACATCTCAGCCTGATCAGTTTTCTCAAAATCACTCACATAATCTTAATACTGTTTAGATGATTAAGTTCTGTGACAAAGAAATTCTAAAAAAGGAATGTTTGTTAAATATGCAGATTTCCACCTAAAGAAAATAATGGCAAAATAAGATTGATCATGAAATAACCACAACTTGAATTCTAGTGGGGTATAGACTGAAAATGGAGCATAGGTCAGTAAAGGGGCAGGCAGAGACCAATGCAAGGTCAATATCAGGGTATTCTCATAAACAAATACCCTTGTTTGAACATTCCAGCAAATTACCTATTGCACATAAGGTGTGTTGGTCCACACAGTAACTTTTTTCAAGACAAACGACCCAAGATTTTCTTATAATAAAGAATATCTTGTGAATGCTACATGCTTACACTGCTAAGTAACAATATTCTAAATCTTTTAAGTTGCTCTATGCAACTTAAGGGAGTGCAAATTCCAGTGCACAGTTGAACAATGCCCTATTAATGCTCTGAGAAGTCACTGGAGCTACAAAGCATTACAGCACAGATTATGAGTTTATTTATACAAATAAATGTATTATGTTTCTTTCTCCCCAAAATTACAACAAAAGACATCATTTATTTCAACCAAAATCAATCAAGACAACAAAAACCACCCAAACAAAATAAACTTCATTTTCATCTCTACTTGTCTCACATAAATCTTAAGTTTTTATTGTCAGCATGAACCATCTTTAGCTAAGTCCCCCAAAATTGTTTTTATTCCCAAACGTATAACTAAAAACAATTAGCTGAACTTTCTAAGAAAATGCTCTGTTAGGCTATGACTAAGCATGTAAAGTTTCAGAGCCCAGGAGGGAATTTTCTGCAAAATTACAAGCAATTGAACATTTCCACTACAATTAATCGTGTGCCCTAGGAAATGTACATCTTGGACAATTAAATTTTCTCCCACTTATGCTCAGCACAGCATTTTCAATTGATCGTAATCTTTTCTTGACTCCATTTTCTTAAAGTGGATGGTCCTCCTAAGAATGTTTCTATGCCAGGTTTTAATGTTACATCTATCAATGTATTTTACAGTGTTACAACTAGGTTCTTAAAGCAATACTTCTGCATTTATGTTCAAGAATATCAGAGTCATTTTATTTCCCTGAAAGTGAGGTATTACAGCTCCAGCTGATTTCAGTAAATATGCATGGGAAACGTAGTCACTGCAAACAGAAAATTAAATTTCTCTAGAAATAAATTTGATAATTTTGGCATACTATGAACAATATCTGAAGTTGAATGGCAAAACATCAGTCCAAAAGACTATGCACAGAATTTGAGGTATTTTGATGCGATGAATGCAATGCTAAAATTTCATCAGCCAACAATCTGCTCTGTTTTCAGTTCAGAGCCATTGACCCTAAGAAACAGATCAGTCAAATTACGTATTTAAGTGTTGGTCACCTCTTATCATTACCAGCAATTTTAAATTAGTTGAGCCAAACTAGTAAACAGAAGTCCAAAAACAAAACTAAAAGCAAAAGGTACCATGACATAACACACTAATGCATTCCAGTGTCATCCAATACACAAAGCCTTGCTGTCCTGAGGGCACAAAGCACAAGGGCTTCTGCAACTCATCTCAGACCAAAGTGGCATCCTGACAAGTGAATAATCTCAGCAGCACAATAAGACTCAACAAGTAAAGACCAGTTCAAAGCTGACTGATATTTTTTTAACAGAATTTCCTTGTTATTTAGGTACTAGCATTACTTATGTTGCAGATTAAAGCTAGAAAGCTTGCAAAATACTCTACCATGGCAAAGTTTTGCTTCCCAGGTGCCTAAACCATTTTGCACAGAGTCTTGGGCTATTGGGAAAAAGAGTAAGGGGACAATATTTTACTCTTCTGCCTACCTGCAAGTTACATCCTTCCCCAGCTGAGGAAAAACTGACCTGTGCATTCATTTTCCCTCCACTCATCTACTTGCAGAAAAGGAGATGTAAGAGTGTCAGGCAGCTAAAGGATGCTTGAGTGTTGTTCTGCCTGCCAATCTTATAATAACTGCAGGAAGTGGACAGGGGTCCCCAGTGACAAAACCCAAGCAAAGTAAATGAGACTTCAATATATTTTTAAAATAATGTTTGTGTGCTAAGGGAAAACACAATTCTTGCCCCTTTCCAATCAATGGAACCCAGTGTCTGCAATTATCTACAGGGAGGTTTCTATGCAGTTAGGAGGAATTACTGGTTTCTGACAGTAACATCCCCAGGCTTAAAGCCCCTAACTCTATCTATCATTCCTAAGTACTTAACATTCTCTGCAATCTAGAAATCCTCTGGATGTGTGGACCAGTTGTGTAACAAAAGCTGCACTAATACACACCCCGGATTACTCAAATTCTCATATTCAACTTTTTTTCTTTTCAATTCCCTGTACTTCTCAAAGACACTACTATTGAAAATTATATTTTTTCAATGGTGCATAAACAACACAGATGAAAGCTCTTCACATGCAAAGCAATCAAGCTAAGTCTGCATTAAGTAACTTTTTTTCCTCTTTTTTTTTTGCCTCCTGGTTGTAAATGTAGAATACAATATGCTCACTGTGATTTTAAAGTGTTAATAAATCCTAAGGTAAAGAAATATCTTTATGATTCTGAAGGAGTCTTGAGATGGTTCGGCAGTCTTGGATTTGCATTTAGTTGCAATGCAGGAATAAAACAAAAGCAAAAAAAGTTTTTAAGTGTTATCACAGAAGTGGCTGATACAGTGAGATGGTTCCCTCTTCTGGCCAAAGCTGGAGGAAAATATATTCTAATTTTAGTTTTTTTAGTTGAAATCACATAATTTGTAGAATTTAAAACTTAAAAATCAATCTAATATTAGTTTACAACAAATTCATCTAAATATTTTTAAAATAGATTTTCAGAAATTAGTCCTGAGATAAGATAAATTTTCAGAAAACGCTTTAGGAAAGGTCATATTGTATCTGCTGTCTGGAATTTCATGGATTACCTTACTGATAAACCAATATTAGTACAGATCTCAGAATCATGCAACCAGTTTATTAATCACATAACAAATATGAATTCTTGAAAAGAAAGAAACTGAAAAAAAAAATCTAAACAGTTAAATTAATAAATAAGAAATTATTCCTCATTTGGCCCTGGTTAACCTTTTAATTTCCAACAATACTGCAATCCAAGTACCTGCTGGTATTTATGGCAATGCAAGCTTAAAACAGATAATTTTTTTTTAAAGAAAGGCCGCAAACCAGAATATCTCCTTTCTATATATTGCATCCAAAAACCAAACTGCAACCCTAACAGTGCCAGTGCCAATTCAAGAGCATATATTATGGGTTTTTTCACAAGGTAAATAAAATATAAAAAAACTGACACCAAGAAGTCAGGCAATACCTCACTGAACTGAAAGAGCAACTCTTTGGGCAATCAGTAAAAATTATTGTCATTGATATCATAATTTCAGAGTTGAATTGTCCAGTCTCATATGTTCAGAAGCTATTTTTTACCTAATCCATGAGGCAAAAATATATTTTTTTAAAGTCCAGCTAAAGAGTAGACAAAGAAACAAGGAAGAAATGGCTGAAAAGCAGCAACAAAAACTTCCTTGTAAAGTGAAAAACTTCCTTTCCTGCGAAAAGAAGGGAAAATGGAAAGCACAGGACTTCCATAGGGCCCAGTTTTATTTGGATTCCAAAGCTCTAACAAATAATGCAGAACTTGGGGATGAGATTCTTCTACTGAAATGGCTGTTCCATGTTAGTTTGTTAAAAACAGGCTAAGTTCAGCCCTTTGTCTACTTTGATCACCATCCATTTTCTGGATTCTGGGCACCATTTCTCCCATGTTCATCACTCTTTTTTGAATTGCACCCTGGAGAAATTCCATGAAATCCAATTTTTTTTCACAGTCCCAATTACTGTAATACATTCCTGACAAAAGCCAACACAAAGTTTTGGAGCTGAAACAATGTGCATTTCAAACTGATGCTTTTCTGGGACATTATATTGCCTCTCCTAGGAGATTTTCAGCTTCTCATTCACTGTAATTCCTATCAGCCCTATCTGCTAAAAAAAAAACATCAGAGAAGTTTCACTGTGCAGCACATCACCCAAACCAGAGGAGTTTCCTGGCTAATGATGACAAACATGGGAGGACATGAAAAAAAATATTTCTTCTCTTCTGTACTGTAAGACTTCTGCTCTTTTAGATTCTGGTAGGAACTCACAGCAATAAATTTCTTCATAAAAAGATCCTTTCTTCTTCCACCGAGTTAATGTCGCCACATAACTCCAAATTCTTTTAATAACTCTCTTTTTTCCTCGACTTGCTTGTTTTATTATGCAGACACTGACACTATTACCTCTGTTTGTATCCTACCTTTTTTGTTCAGGGAAAATCATAGCAAGTTAATCAAAGTGTTAAAACAGAAACAAAATAAACACAGGTAAAAGCAAACAAGAAACACCATTTTGGTTCTGCAGAATTGCACAGAGAACCAGGAAGACAGGACATAGACAGAGAAAAGGAAGATTTTGAACAAGGCACAATCTTGTGCACGCATAACATGAAAAATTAAGTTGCCACTGAAAGAGTTCCATCAAGACCTGTGATTAAAAAGCCCAACCCAAGCCTCATTTAGAATGAAGAGCTGCATCTGCAGCAGCACATGGAGCACAGCCAAGGCACAGGATTGAATCCTAACCTATAACCACCTATTAATACTTAGTTGCTGTGTGTTGTCCACTATGGCTTCATGCCATGCCAAGAAGCAATCTCCAAGACCATTCCCAGACTTCATCTGTGGTGAATACAGCACAGGGCTTGTTCTCAATGCACAACATGGATTTTGGGAGAAGGCAGGCAAGGAAAGGGTAAATGAGTTTAGCTTTAAGGACAGAAACTACTCATTCGCCTTTGTATTTTCCCCTTCTCTGCACCACTTTACTTGGGCATATTTTACATGCAACCCAGAAGTGCAAAATACATTTATTGGCTAACGTGCGCAAAAAGACATCAGGGATAAATGATTTACTAAACCAGGCATTAATATTGTATTATTCTTAATAATACACCTCAGTAATAATGAGTATTTTCCAGTTAGGCAGGCACCAGCCTGGTGGGGAATGGTTGGTGTCTGTTACTCTTCAATATTGTTGATCTCCCATCTGCCAAGTATATTTTTTTTTCTATTTTTCCATGTTACCAGTTTTTCTCTTGAATTCCTGACAACTTTTATCTAAACCCATTTAATTTATCTTACCTCCATCTGCCATTTTACCTTCCCTGTCTGGTGCAGTAGGTACTTTCTTACAGCTCAGATTTTGTCTGGAGTCTAAGTTGTTACACTGCCTTATCAATGCTGAACCTTGGAGGAAGTTAATGCCTGAGAGGGTGGTCATACATTCAAGGTCAAGAGAAAGGGATTTCTTCCAATTTATTGGCAAATAAAACCAGTTTTATATCAGCAAATTATATAAAAGTTAGTTTAGTTAGAATTGGCTCTGTAATATTAAAGTACTACATATGTGTCCCTCAATATAAACAATAACTTAAGCATCATTATTTTTTCCCCTTGGAAGAAAATTAATTCAGGAGAAAAAAAATAAAACCATTTGTCTTCCTCTAAAAATATTATCCTGGAAGTTCAAGTCGCTAATTTTATAAAAATAAAATTAATTTTCATTGAAAAAGTTGTGAAATATTCAGAAACATTATAAAGAAAAAATACTTTGCTGGTGAAATTTATGTTATGGGCCAAAATGGGACTTAAATAATCTTTATTTCTATGTTTCTTTTGCATTGAATTACAATGAATGTTAATGGTACAGTGACCTGATATTAAAAGGTTTTCCTTCAACATATGCTTTCATACGGAACCAAAATTTTCCTATAATGGCAAGTTCTTCAAAACAAAACTTTTTAGAAAAGCTACATAAATAAAAGGCTGTTTTACTTTTTCTGCAAGCTTGACTTCCTGGCTTGTTATTGTTGTGTAAGAGAATGACACAGAAAGTTTTATAAAGCACAGAGAAACAGAATGTTTTGAATATTAAAACAAGCTTTTGTAAATTTATTTTGCCTCAGATGATTTGCTTACTGAATCTTAAATTCCCCAACAACACTCACATTAGCAATGCTAACACTGGTAGATGACATACAATCTTTCCCCACACACGAAGCCCAGCTGAACAAAGAGAATTAAAGAAACTTTTGCCAGCTTCAGTGATGACAAGCATTAAATAAAGCATTTATTTGACAAAAAAAAAAAGTCAAGAAAGTAATAAATATTTATGTGTGAACTAAATTCCAAATTTCTAAATCTCTAAATCTATAAGGAACACTACATAAAGGATCAGGTATTTTATACCCTTCTGTACCTTGTTTCTAGGATTTTCTCAGTGGAGAAAAAACTGTCAACAGAATGTATTAAATTCAATACTGTCATTTGCCCAAATAAACATGGAATTTTATGAATATAACTGAAATAAGAACAAGTCCAAAAGATAAAGGTTCATATGTGTGCAATCTGAATATTTCACATGCCACCCTCAAGAAGTATTTCAAATTTTTTATTTGTTTTTCAACAAAGTAACAGCCAATTTTCAGTATGTGACAAGTTTAGTATTGTTTGAAGCTGATTTCAATGGTAGAAGGCTCAAAAATGCATGATACATATGTCAGTTTCTTATCATTTTCTAGAAAAATAAAATATATATTAAAAAAGAAAAGCAATCAAACAAACAAAAAGCCCGAAAAACTAAAGTCCTAAAAATCAGACCTCCAGATAATATTATTAGTTTTTGCTCTGGCTTTTAAATACAGTTATTCTTTCTGTCAAATTTATGGAAATTGGATTTTGGTACAATATAATTTTTAATTCTTGATGGTATGAGCATTGATTGTACCTTGATTCCATTATTTTAGTTCTTTCAAATCAGATTTAAATTAAATATTACACGTATTAGCTTATAGCCTTTCAGTTCGGCTTTATAATCTTAATGCTATATCAAGTATTCTTAATTAGTAGCAACCATGGAGAAACAATACAAAAAAAGCAGCTCAGAGTTGGGTGAGATAAAGAGATCAACTACCACACAGCTTAGGGATTTTTTCAAAACAGATCTAATATAACTCTACTTAATACAAACTTACACAGTTTTTGTCTCAAGTAAAACCCAGAAAAAACAGCTCAGAGGTACACATCAAAGCTTTAAAATTTTTTAAAAAGGCAAACCTAAGGAAGGTGAAGATCTGTGGAGAAATTTAAGAGTTAGACTCAATGATCCTTGTGGGTCCCTTCCAAATCAGAACTTTCAGCAGTTCTGGGATTCATTACAACTTGCCCAGCTTTAATTTTACTCCTTTAGAGGGTGCCTTAATAAAAGCCAGCAGGCAATGACAGAGTCACCTTGAGTGTCGTTCAGTGCTGTGGTCAGCTGGCCTTGATGCATCACTCCAGGTGGAAAGCACAGCGCTCAGGCTGCGACAGCACTGTGTCGTGTCCCCTCACACACAGGACTCCACACTGAGTGACAGACCTGTCTCTACAGACAGCTTCTCAGACAGGCCTGCATTTACAAGGGATGATGCCAAGCACTTTTGTTTTGTGTTTCTGAGGGTCTTTACGCTGAGAGGTGACTGTTGACATTTTGGCAGTTTGATGTGAAGAACATGGATATATTTTCCTGCAGTCTTGAACACGACATATGGGAGCCAGAACTCACCTGTCACGAGTTGCCAACCATAATACATAGTTTGTAAGAAAAAATAACCTCTGGGAATATCCAAATGATATTAATACAGTATGGCTAAGGAGACAGGGGCCATAGGCAGGCCTGGCATATAAGGACACTGCTGCCATTGACTTTGGATGATGTAACACTTCCTTTCACCACAGTTGTACGTGGTCCCAAGTGACTTTCAATTTAAAGAAACATCATTCTCAATTAAAGAAATCACAGGCATAACAGTAAAGACAGACATATATATAAACTTCATTTCTTTCAGTTTTATTATGAAATCATTAGAAGCAGAAATCACCTTTAAGCCATTGAATGGCTTTTTCCTGAGTATTCTCGCTTTAGAACATATATACTGTTTCAGTGCCTAAATGATGGGTTCACTCACTCACAACACTTCTTACTATGCTGTAATTTCTCTAAAAGTAAATAAAAATAAAAATGTCCCATACAGAGACACATCTGGAAATAGAAAAAATAAATTTTCTGCAAAAATAGTTGGTTAGAAAATGGTTCTTCATACCCAGGCGAAAGCTGAAAATAGTAGATGTATAAACTTCTGAACTTACAAAGCATAATATTTTTGATCTGAGTGCAAACAATGATGAAAAAAGTTCTGCATAAAACTAGAGAAGTATTTCCAGAAATACAAGTGGCAATGAAATTGAAATAATTGGTCTCCTCCTACAAACCATCATGAAACAGTAGTGTATCAATCAATGCCTCCAATGTAAGACAATAAATTGCCACATGATTTTCACATCTACCCATTTAGCAGTCCTCTTTCCAATGCCACTCTTCCTGTCAAATCCTAGCACATTCCTAACAGCCAACTCACTTAACTCCCACAAGAAATACTTTGCTGTAGTTTGTTTTCATCCATTTTGTTCATCATTTGCACTGGAACCATGGTCACTGTGTTAAGATTCACATGCAAACTCACCACAAATAGCAAATTTCTGCACCTCTGAAAAGCTTGCAAAGCTCAGTCCTGCAATATTTAACATGATTGCATATTTGTCATACCAGACCTGATCTTGCATTCCAAAAAGGGTTTCAGTGAACCAAAATTCCCACTACGCTGAGCAGAAGCAGCAACATATCTCATGGCACCTGAAGTCTTTCACATCCAATCAGTACAGTCAATCTCAATACAACTTAATTTGTGGCAGAAGAAGCACAGTTACTGAGTGATGTGCATCTTGCAATGCTGTGTGCTGCAATCATTTTTATATCAAGCCTGTGTAATCACCAGACCACACTGGGGAATGCTACTGACTAAAGAAACAACTGATAACTTAATATTCAAAATGCACAATCCCACCAGATACCCTAAGACCATTGCTGGAATTTTTGCTACTACAAGTTGCTGTTCCTGAGAACAGGGATCAAATAGGGAAAAAAAAAACCCTGAAAAATTAAACCACATTTGTATATTTATAACATTATTATTATTATTGTTAACCCACTTTTGAGTTGAGCCAAATTGTGATGCAAAGCAGCTTACTCCTGTGACCTTCCTACATACCTGACTACAGATGACTTAAACCAATATGGCATTAAAAAAATGGATTATTAATTATTAATCCATATTAAAAAATACGGATTAAAAAATCCCGTACTAAGTAGTTTATTTTCAACCCCTTGTTTTTGCTATTAAGACACTTTAGGTAATGAATTATGGAAGTGAATACACATTCCTTAAAGTTGATCTAAAATTCAAAACGTGAAATTTCATTAAAGAAAAAGAAAAAAAAGGCAACCTACAGGTTTAGATTCCTTAGCATGTTGTACTATAGACAGAAATATATAAACTTTCTTAATTTCAAAAGGTTGGCTTTCTGTAGGTTTTGAGTCTATTTTGATTCATGTGCAAATAAAACTATCAGAAAATTTGTCATCCTCTGTTTTTTTTCTGTTTGTGTGTGTGTGTGATGATCTATGGTACTGCCTAGATGATTATACTTCACCATCTGGTTAACCTTATCACCAAGACACTAGAAAGCAAATCCTGTGCAGTACAATTTTATCTATACTTCTGTTATTCTGATCAGAAGCAGTTATCCAAAACTATGAAAAATTGTTATGGAGACTTGAAATGTGCTGCATAAACCACTTGTGATTGGATTGAACTAAGGGCTCCTGAACCATTCAAGGAAAAATATTACCCCTCAAAACTCCACTCATGATCATGGTTTTCATGAGTGAGAATATGCTATGTTCGATACTAGACAAATGGATAAATACTGATTGGTACCAAAGTACTGAGAAAGCAAAGCACCTAGAAGCAGGTTGAAGTTCTTCATATGTAAAAAATCTTCAAACATTCCTGTCTCAGTAACTTACTTGGAATTTAGAAAAGATAAGCAGCAATTAAATTTTTGCACTTGATTTTTCAGGGCAAAATGAACATATTTATGCTACAGATCAACAGCTACATTGAAATCTCACACAGTGGTTTATCCATATACACATGAGTGAGAAAACTCTTAAATTTATAGCATAAGAGCTAAGCAGAACTGAATATCTCATATACCATATAACAGTTATGCTGATGCTCACAAGTACTCTCTTTATAAGAAAGAGGGATGCATTTCTGCGTTAATTTTTGAAAATTGATGTTTCTCAGTGTTTGAGACAGTAAAGTCTCCTAAATAGGCCACTGAAACTTTAGAACACATTTAGTCTGTGCTAGAAAGTGAAGTGCAAGTCATCAGGCATATTGACTGGTTGTCCTAATTCCTTAGAGAAAAATGTTTGCCTGAGCAGACTTTTTTACTTGTAGGCATTCTCAAAGAAAGCACAATGATCTGTTTTTTCTAAATGGCAGTGAGGAAGATGTTACCTAATCATTTTTTCTTGTTGGCAAAGGGAGAAGCCTTTATGAAGTAAAGGCAAACATTTTAATTGAAGTTGATAAAAGAATACATCTTCAAGAGATCCAAAAACTTTGCTCAGCTTTTCTTTTGCAGTTTTCTCTGGCAAAAATACAAGAGTCTCACTGTCTAGTGCAAGGCAGCTTCCAGCTGCCATAGTCATAAAGAAATGAGGAAGAGAAGATAAAGCATAAAGAGGTACATTGCTGCTACCTCACAATTGTCATTCAATATTCCTCAGGTGATTTTCCAAGTAGATTGTTCAGCCTTAACTTTTTGATGCAGTAGTATTTTTTTTTAACTAAAATTTATCATAGTTTGAATCCTGTCTAGTGCTATGTACCATACAAGGTTGTAAACAAAGATATTTGCTCTGTAAATGAATGCAAACTGTTCTACTGTTCTACTGACATATTATTTCAGTAGTTATGCTGAGCTTCTTGGATTAGCCACTACTAATGTGATAAACAAGAAAAATTAGTAAATCAGAAGGAGGCAGGGAGAAATTACCATAGGAAGGCAGCACAGAGTAAACAAAACCACCTTATAGTCCATGCCAGGCCCTAGTATAAAGCAGGATTAGGTAAGTGAAAACCTTGGATCTCAGTGCTACAGCAGGTACATAGTATATTGCATCCCACTGCTAAAGAAAGGCTGCAATGAATTACAGCTCTCCACATAAATCCTCTAATTTATGCCAGAAGCTGTTATAATCCTTCCCTTGACAGAATCTTTTTTATTTCAGCTCTCAGGAGAGCTGCATCAAATAATCTACCACACTGAGTCATGCATATTACAGGCACACACATCCTTTACAGCAGGACTTCAATATAGTGGGCAGCCCAGACTGTAATTTTTAGAAAGAACAAAGCCAGAATCTTCTGATAACCACCCCACTTGAAAGGAATTGAAAAATTTTTGTTTGCAAAACAGAACAAACACACTTGTGTTTATTGTCACCCAAATGAAAGGCCAGTAACATAAGTTAGGTTTTCCTTCAACATAAAATCTCAAAAATAACATTAGAGGACCACCACATCCTGCTAACACAGAATTTAGTGTTATACATTGCAGAGGAATTCCATCCTAACCCCTGTTACAATCTTCTTCCTCATATCTACAGAATGCCAAGAGCTTTGAAATGCATTAGTATGCAAATATCTTGGGTGGCTTTACTACACATTTATATTGCAGAGTAATCAATAAATTATTATTTCAATATTTATTGGAATCTCAGAATAAGAAAGAAGACAGATTACACAAATCCATCTTAGCTGATTAATGGCTACTCCAGCAAAAGGCATACACTGATGGAGTGGGTCAGTATGCAGACTATATTACTGAATATTTCAGCTCAGTTGTAAATATAGTATCTGTTTCTCTTAGGGACTGTCACACTGAGTGCAGTATAAAAGGCAATAAATTTCAACAGATTAATTAACTCTTTGGTTACTGGGGCTGTGTGTCACCTATCCTGGCACCTAATAAAAAATCCTTTAATGCCAAGACATAAAGGAGGGCCTCTTTGAAAATGAGTTATTAACAGCATTTCGTGAATAGATGGAGAAATTGTAGCCCAGCCATTTAAGTGTCATAAAGTGCAGCAAAGGCTGCTGGAGGCCTCTGAGGGACGCCAGGCAATACCATAACAATCAAATCTGAGATGGAAGAGGGATTGAGCTGTCCACTCAGAATTTTTATATTGTCAAAGAGCAGCGAGGAAATAATGTGATCAAGAAGTGAATTAACCTTGTGTGTGAAAGAAAGGGGATGATCTGATGGAAAAGGCAGTAAAGTAAAAATCACTCCATAATGCCTACATTGCAGGCTGGTCATGAGGGGCCCCTAATGTCTGCAGGCTGTCAGGGAACAGATCCAGCCCTCTAAGTACCTTAAACCCATTACCTGCATTAGTCAGTAATTGGAATACATTTATTCATACTTTCAAAGTTCTTAGGGTTCTGGTGCTGGCTAACCACACAGCATTAATTTCTGAAATGTTTTCTGCTTCTATCCTTGTGATAGAACAGAGTAGAACAGTCTTCTGGGGCAATTAATACTCAAAAAGGCATGAAAGACTTATACACCGTATTATATGTATACATATGTCTATATCATGCCATACAATTTAATCGGGTTTCCTTGGTGTCAATTCCCTATGAAGCTCTGCTGGCATTTCCAGTAAATAGCAAGCTACATAAATTTGCACTATTGGAATTGAGAGGATATGAGAGGACTCCACCAAGAAGGAAATAATCCATAACAAGTTTAACAAGGTTGCTTTGACCTAAATGTCTTTAGTAACATCCTAGTCAAGCAAGAGGCTGTGAAAGTCATACAGTACACTTCTGCTCTGTAGGAGCATGGAAAGTCTTTTCTTCTTACACAAGACAAAAATTTTCCTTGAGCCATTCATTATGGAAATGATGGACAGAATCTGGAAGTAGATGATGTCTACTTAGCCCAAACCTCTCAAATATACAAAACCCACAATGACACCAATGAAGTCTAGTATAAGAAAAATCTTGGCTGAACACACATATCTAGAGTGACCCACAACTATAGATAGAGGACATGAAGAGTGGGCCCACACCTCATGTTTTGCATGTTTAAAAGTATCCTTCTATTCTTAAGGTTGCCTTCCTCATAAAAGAATTGTTCACCATTATCCCAAAGCAGAACCTGCAGCTCTTCAGTGAGACCTCAGACCATCTAGTTGCAGCATTGCTATATAATGTGAGCACTAGAAGAACATCCTCTGTGGAAGATCTCCCAAATTTTTATTCTGGCTATTAGAAGTAAGCAGAATTACAAAATCAATATACAAGTTCAACAAGGATTTTAAAATGTACTGTGGTTTTCCAAGAATTCTTACTTTGTGAGGAAGTTTTAGTTATCATCCGCTCCTGCATACTGTAGTTCATCTAGCAATCAAAATTAGGTTGAAAATTGCAAGAATTCAAATTTCCTTGTTCTGCCAACAGAATTTGCCAAAAAGAGTATGTTTCCTAATCAGCCATTGCCATGAAAGGAAAAGCACAGGACTTGTGTTGCAAGCCATCTCCCTTAATAGCTCATGTTCAGTCACCATCCTGAGATGGTACTGGTGGTGCTGTGGTTGTTCTCCACTGGAAAATCTCCCTAGTCCAGCCTCTAGCACTTCTGACCTTCAGCATCTGAACACAGTTTTAGCTTAACCAAGATAGTTTATTAAGAACTACTGTTATATTTAAATTTCAGAAGGCCTATAGTAAATACTAGTGCAGGCTATCCTTTCCTTTAGCAAACTGACATGAAGAAAACAAAGATGGCCACTGACATTTCTGCAAATATCACTTCTTAGACAGGCTTTTGTGAAACAGTGTCTTTGTATTTATGCAGAGGATTTGTTAACATTAGAAAGGGATATAAAATTAAAATAATAATAATAAACAAAGTATTTCCCTCTCATTATGAATACATTCTCTTCCTCAAATTCTATTCAGCAGGTCAACAATAACAGGACTTGAATGAGTTTGGAAAACTTTGGACATGCTTATATAACAGATTACATTATGAATATAACCATTGAGTTATTCTTCTCTGCTCCATCAAGATAGTCCACATTCTTATATGTTCATGACAAACATACAGCAAAATACTTTGTTGTCTGTCAGTATTATATCCACTTATCACCAGAAACTATACAAAAGCTGCCTCTAGGCACATCTCTCCAGGGCATAGAAAAGTACATCCCTAATCTCCATTTCCCTTGTGTTCAAGCAGCTGAATATCCAAAGCAACTAAGTGAGCAAAAAATACTGCAGAATACATTCATAGCTGAAATTAGGTTTGTCACTTCCAACTCTAAAGTACAACAAATAATGCACCCAAATCCATCACCCAAGAAAATGTGGAATCAAGCTGTGCCTCGCTGAGCAGATTAAAAAGCACTTTTACTTTATTAAAAAAAAAAAAAAAAAAAAAATCCAAAACAAAACAAAAACACCTACCATTTTTGCAACAAAGCAGATGAATGAAAAAGTCTTTCTCGAAGTCTGCAGAGCAGAAGAAAGCATCAAACAAGGTTCAAGCACACCAAAGTTAAATTTAGCAGAAATCCAGGCACAGACTGCAAAGTATTGTGTGCATCAGGGAAAACTATGCATCCTTCTACCAGACTTTCAGTTCAGTAGTATGTGAAAATAACCTCATCATTTTTAGTAACCTCAGACTGATAATCCAATTGCTAAAAATGAAAAATAATTTTGTCAAATAATATTAAATTCAGGCAACATTTGCTGAGCTTAATAACATTGGAGCACATGGCCACAAATGTAGCAAGACCTAAGATCAATGTTTCAGATTCTTCCAGATTGGTGGGAAACAGACATTAACTCCTCAACAAACATTATAAAAATTGAAATCTCCATTAAAAGCTTGTTTAGTAGTTCAGTTGCATTTTAATACCTTAAAATTCATTACTTAACCCACAGGCTTCATTTCTAGTAATGAAATGGGCACAAACTATTAGGAGGAAAAATTACTTATATAATAGTACTATTTACATTCACAATCAGAGAAGCTTTACTGATCCTGACTAACTCTTGAATGTCATTCAACTAAAATCAGGTTGAATTAAACTTTTGCCATGACTATGCTACATGCACAAATATTTCTAAAATAAATAAATAAATAAATAAATAAATAAATAAATAAATAAATCACAGAACAGAAATATAATGAAAAAAAAAGTAACAAATACACTGAGCCAGCAAAATTTTGAGAACAAAGACAAAAAAGAAAAATATGCCTGCCATCAAATACAAATTAAAAAATTATATTGTAAGAATTAGCCTACATTTTAAATGGCAAAGTAAAGTCAAACTGTCCTTAAAGCTGAAGCATTCTGGGACAATGATCACTGGGCTGTGAAAGGAATTAATGAGCTCTAACAGTACAAGTACTACTGCCCACTGTGTTATAAATGCTTCTTCGGTTTTCTTACCTATAAACAGGAGCTGGAATAAAAACAGCATGGTGTTGAAAGACTAATTGTGAGAGCTTACATCCGCTTCAGAAATTATCGAACACGGTACTAGATTAAAGTATTACAGATAAATGGTTAGACTAAAAGGCCACTTGTCTATGTAGATGACTTTTCACTTCAGGAAATGAGCAAACAAAATGTTTTTCATTCTTTCACAATAGAAAATGTTAAAAATATGAATGTGTGAGCCACGAAACATCAGTGTTCACAACTTAAGACCCTCCAGCATGTAAAACGCTGAACATAGAGGCTAAAGAATCCCATAGAAAATTACACAAAGGAACTTTGCTTCAATCTAAAAAAATATAAATATTTTTGTTTTGGAAGAGCCACTGAAAGATGTCCAGACACCTCAGCCGAAAACAGTGATCCTGCTTAGGATGTCCTGGAAAGTTGTTCTAGTGAGTGAACTATCAAAGAATTTCTAATAGGGTGGTTCCAAATTATCAGATTGCAAACTAGCACAGTTTGAGACACTTCTCCACAAGAAATGGCCTCTAAGATAGCTGAAGTGCAACATCTTACAAGCAAAGGACCATGAAATGAATTTTTCTATATGACTAGGGGCTCTTCTAATACAACTGTAGTATTACATGTCTTCAGAATGGCCGATTGAGATTACTGCTCACACAAATGGAATAATTCTAACCAATTTTACCAGTCAAACTATTTTCCACAGCCACTACTAGTAAAATAACACTGCTTTATGTTAATGAACCTACAAAATTCATTTTTGTCTTTCTTTAAGAGGCTTGATCTTAATTAAGACTTAATCTTCAAAATTAGATGCACACAGGAACACAGGTACACAGGAACTAAAGGCCACAAGTTTCTACCTAAACAAAAATCATTTAACACTACCTTTACTCCTTTACAGTGAAACCTCTGATTCTTGCTTGCAGAAGGATTTTCTGCCACCAGCTTTTGTGCCCCAAGTAATTTTCATCTTTCTCACACACCATTAATAATGCTACTGCTCCAGGTATCACTAAACAATATAATTAATGGAGCCCAAGAACACTGCAACCTAGCCATGTTGCAATGTGATTTGGGTCTATAAAGAACATGCTGAAGGCTTAGGCTGAATTGGCCAGATAATCCCAAATAATAATGCTGTGTAGGTTCAGGGGAAAAAAAAAAAAAAAAAAAAAAAAAAAAAAAAAAAAAAACCAGAAATACACCACCTTCAACATATCCAAGCAATCAGAATATAACTGTATTAAACTGAGAATAATATGCATGTTGTAATGCTGCTTCACTTATTTGTAAATATCAGTTTAAACTGCTTAGCAAAGGAAAAAAGCTTGCAAGATGGACCACAGGGAAAAAAAGACTTTAGATTATTGGCCTAAGTTCAGCAGCAGAGTTAGCAATTTATGGACTTGATTATACCTTCAAAATGAACAATAACCCAGTAACTACTGCAGTAGAAAGGTACTAAATTTTTATGATATGGGGTAATCAGGTTGGCTACCAAAGACATAGGAGACATGCTGCAAAGAAGAAACAATTCACATTAAAATAGTCAAGTAACAAATTCCCTTCTTGAAAAGGATATTTTTCTTTATATGATGTCTTTAGCAGACTGTGGGCTGTTTCTTTAAATGAATGCTTATAACACACTTCATTTTCAGGCACACTTGGTTACAGAAACAGGCATCACAGTGCACATCGTGTTTAGAAATAAATAGAGCTGTCATACTTGGATTCATATTGACATTTACATCAGACTCCTAATCTGTGGAGATTTGACAGATGGGAAAAAGTCAGCCATCCCACATATAAATGACACTTACATATTCATAATCAACATATTTTTGCTTGTTTACTCAGTAAAGCAAAACAAGTTTATTTTTACATCTCCACTATGGCAGTAAATAGTCTGACATTTCAGCATATTTAGAAATAGTAAGCCATTTTATTGCAATTACAATTTCCAGGAAGAAAATAAGAGAAAAAATAGTGGTGCTTTTCAAAAAATATTAAAAAAATTAAAAAAAAAAAAAAAAAGTATTCTTTCTTGTAGAAGATTTTAAAAAAATCATATTCTTTGCTTCATGGTGTAATGGGTACTCACAGACTGTCGAATTAGCAATTTCATGCAAAATCAGTAAACTTTTCCCTTCTATTTAGTGCGTGAATTGTGGAAAAAAAATGAAATAAAAATTAAATACCTATGATAACACAATAAATATTCAAGGAAATGTAGATCTTTAAAATAATGTCTACAGGAGTAACTCAGTTGCAGTTAAAATTAATTAAATAAAATTAAATAAAATTATAAAATAGAGCTCAAATAAAATTCAGTAAAATTCAAAATTTAATAAAAAATTGTACCCAAAATATTTTGGACTCTACTATGTTTTTTTCCAATTTCTTGCTGTTATCTAGAACCCAAAACATGTTTTACACTGTCCTCTCCCAAATGTTTGTGTAATGAGTTGAGCATAGATCTGGGCACAATCCCTGTGTAGTTAGATGCTGGATACATCCATGAGGATTTTTTATGAAGGCCATGAAGGCACATAAGACACATAGGACAAATCTTAGGGCACTGCTAAGGACACTGCATTAACTTTCTAGACACCAATTTAACTTTTTCAGATGCATTTATTATGTGACCAAATATTATTCTGTTCAAATATTTTTGGAAGACTTTGGATACATTATATCTCACCCTGTTTTGAAAAGCCAATGTTTTAAAATGCAAAAAGAAAATTTGTCAGTATACTTAATCCTAATAAAAATAAAACAAGATAATACCAATAATGCAGACAAACCTCAAAACCTCAAGGAAAAGTGACCATGCAGAGGGTGCACTACACCAAATAGAATGTGCATCATATGAATTAATACATATTTCTATATTTTTCCAAAGTTATTCCATATCATAATCTCCTCTATTTAGAGAGCTTTATTTGCTATAAGTTTATGCAAATTTGACCACAACTCAAACTCTATCTTGCTGAAAGAATCTAGATGTTATCACAGTAATAAAAAAGATTCAAACATGATTAGAAGACATTACTACTAATGGACAAACAACATACTTATTATGTAACAATTTTTTTAATTGCTCTAAAAGTAAAATATTATGCAAATAAAATATTTAGAGGTCTTCTAGGACATCTGTAACAGAAAACATTCCCTATGACACTAAATGATACAAACCAACACAAAATGGAACTTTTTAGCAAAGAATATGCAAAAGGGTGAAGGTGGCACTTAAATAAGTGTCTGGCTCTGACAGCTTTGATCAGTTGAATTTTGCAGAAATCGAATGACATTTCCCACCAAAAGGACCAGAGGAAACTACATGGCACATATCAGTTCAAAGATAGTATATCCAATGACAAGAAGACATCTTTGTCATCAGCTCTGTGACTCCTCTGGTAATTTCTCTGTGGTCTTTTCACAATGGAAGATATAACTTTATGTTGATTTGAGGAAGGGAGAAATAGGCTCAGTTGAAAACAGTTTCACTGGTCATTCTTTGCTGTAGTGTACCATATGGATCCGTTCTCAGATGGGTAGAGACACCTTAACAGAATTTACCATTAAAATAATTCGGCAAGGACAAGCTGTACACACCAGGAAGAGTTAACACAAGAGGGAGATCTGCATTCCCTTCTTACCTTAGACTCTGGAGTCCATTTAAAGTGTGCATATCATTGCATCCTGTAGCATACTGGTTTTGATGCCAATAAAGCAGTAACGAAACTACTTCAGAGGAATGCTGCTTTAGCTTTGAAAGATACTACTAAGGCACTATAAAATATCATTAAAACACCCATGAGTACAAAACAAGTGATGTGAAAATTCATTTCAATACCTTCCCATGCATAACATGTTAGTTACTTCAGATTACATTATGCTACAGAGGTTTTTTACAATCTTGCCTTCAGAAAATTTGAGAATATGTATAAAATCCATTATTTATTATACCACATCTTTAGTAATAAATACAGTATATTGCTTTTAACTTCAATTGTGACTAATTCCCAGCTGATTTTATTTCTAACGCATCAGCAAAGTACACAGACTTCTTTGGCACCAATTATTAACTTATAAACTAATTCAGAAGAAACCAATGTAGTATAAAAATTACTTCAGTCCTCTTTTAAGACGAATTAAGATGTAATAAAGAATGAACTTCAAAAACTCATGAGTTTTGTTTCAAATTAATTTCAATTCAATATTAATTTTTTTTTTGCTTATCTGAAAGTGGTATTCTCTAGCCAAGCCTGTCCAGACTTATTCTCTCCCTAGTTACCATTATAAAATAGAATTATAAAATAGACCCTATCTTCTTCTTCTGAGAAATATCAATCTTTCCTACCAAGTATTCACTTGAACCCAAAAACCTATTTTCTTTGTTTTTCAGGAACATACTCAGCTTGCCAAACACCAATTTCCAAGTTTATGTACCTGGAAATACTGCATAATGCATATGTATAATGATTGAAGAAGTGACTAAGTCCCTGTGCACCATATTTAAGGAGATATTGCAGTATGATGATGTTCCCACTTAGTGGAAGAGGGGGAATATAACCCCTTTTTTTAAAAAGCAGGGGGGAAAGGGAAGACCTGGAGATGTACAGGCCAGTCAGTCTCACCTCTGTGCCCAAACAAGATCATGGAGCAGATCCTCTCGGAAACCATGATAAGCCACATGGAAAAAAGGAGGGGATTTGTGGCAGCCAACATGGATTCAATACAGGCAAACCATGCCTGACAAATCTGGTGGCCCTCTGTAATGGGGTTACAGTGGTGGTGAATGAGGGAAAAGACACCTGCCTGAGTTTGTGCAAAGCATTTGATGTTGTCCAACACTAGGCCATTGTCTCTAAAATGGAGATAGATTGATTTGATAGGTGGACTGCTTAATGGATAAGGAAATGGAGGGATGGTTGCACTCAGCTGTAATCAGTGTCCCAACATCCAAGTGGAGATGAGTTACAAGGGGCATTCCTCAAGAGTTGCTGTCGAGGCTGTCACTGTTCAACATTTTCATCCATGACATGGACAGTGGGATTGAGCACACCCTGATCAAGTTGGTCAGAAAGCGAATCATAACCAGGGGTACATCAAAAGAAGTGTGGCCAGCAGGCCAAGGGAGGTGATCCAGCCCCTCCACTCCACCTGGAGTGCTGTGTCCCAGCTCAGGGATCCACAACATAAGCAGGACATGGATCAGTTGGAGTAAGTCCAGAAGAGGGTCATGAACACTATCAAGAGAGCTGGAGCTCCTCTCCTGTGAAGACAGGCTGAGAGACTTGGGGTTGTTCAACCTAGAGAAGAGAAGGCTCTGGAGAGGCCTTGGGGCAGTCTTCCAGTGCCAAAAGGGAGCCTGCAAGAGAATTGGAAAGGGACTTTTTACCAAGGTATGTCTTGATAGGACAAGGGGGAATGGCTTTAAACTGAAGGAGGGTAGGTTTACATAAGATATTAGGAAGAAATCCTTTAGTGTGATTATGATGAGGCACTGGAATGCATTGCCCAGAGAAGTTGTGGATGCCCCATCCCTGGAAGCATTCAAGGCCAAACCAGAGGGGCTTTCAGCAACCTCATCAAGTGGGTGTCCCTCATATGGCAGGGTGATTGGAACCAGATGATCTTTAAGGTCTTTTCCAACACAAGCCATTTTGTGGCAACTTCACTTAGGAGTTCCATGACCTTTACAGTACCACTCAGTGCTAGATTCATCCAGAGTGAAAATCCATTAAAGCTCCCTAACTGAACATTACAGTGGCCAAAAGCTTAAATGAATTTAAAGCAATAGACAAAGTGTAGGAGGAAATGCCTACTAGAGGCCATTAAACAGTCTACACACAACCTCCACAAAAGTTACTAGCACAAGCCAGGGGCCTATGCTAAGAGAGGGACTATCCTCAGCTCCCTAGACTCCACAGAGAACGACTAAACAGACCTTTGATCTGACCTAATATTTGTTCTTAAGTTACTTCTCACTCTCAGATATCCCTCTACACTTATCAAAACACACATCTCATATCTCCAGGACATATAAACAGCTTCATCCTTACTCAGCAAACCTTCCAAATCTTACACTTCAAGAAAAAACATCCATCACACCTTCACTTCTCAGAAGCAGGTCCTGAACTCAGGCTTTGCAGATCCACAACATACTCTATTATTTACAGTCTAGAAGACCCTAAATTATTTCAAAAATAATGCAATAGGACAGTGAGAATTTTTTTTATAGAAAACATTCTATCAATCAACCTGCCTCACTAGTACTTATTCTGCCACTGTCCCCAGTGTAACACAAGACCTGCAGGCACAAGTGAGACCACTTTTACTCTCATGCTCTGGAGTGTCATCAGTGTAATGCTGTCAATACCAAGTCATAAGCCCATTCACAACTGCGTATGAGTAAAAAGAAGTTATTCCAAAGAAGGCTGCTTGTGACTTAAACTGACCAGTTAAAGTTACTTTAAACACCTCCAATCACAAAATAAAAAATTATTTTAATGCCTCCTGGCTTAAGCACAACTTTTCTGATATCAACCAGTTATGACTACAAAATTCCCTACATTTTTATTCCAAATAAATTGTAGAATATAGATCTGGACATTCACTCTCTCAGAGCAAATTACTTACTGTTTGCATTTCTAAGTATTAGCATTTATATGCACCAGTGACGAGACAGAAATAATGAAGTTGTATCTAGACTGTTATCAACACTTGATAGATTATCTGTCTGGCCCTACGTTCCATGTTTTAAGTGCAATTTAAAAATTTAAAAATCAGTATTACAGTACTTTGTAATGTCAGAAGGCAGAACCTTAATTTAACTTTATAATTCTAGACACAATAGCTTTCCCTTGAATATGAAGTGATGTATCACACATTTCAAACTCTGGATTCTATAATCATAGAGCTTTTTGTTACCGTTAAAGCTGCAATTTAGGTTCTGAGGCAGTAAAAGCAGTAGTACAAGGAATACATTAGAAATCGTTTTTAAAATTAGGCTAAGAAAAATCATTGCAGCTGGAATTTAAGTAGAGAAAATTACAGGAAAGTATTCAGAAAACATTTATTACAGAAGCCTAACAACATACATATTTTAATAACATATATATTAACACATATGGATTTTTAATTGCATGGATATTGTGATACTCGACTAGTCATCATCAGTTGGACGGGCACTCATTTCTAATTTTAAAAACATTCCTAGTAAAAAGCCCGTAGTGCCTTTCTTCTATATGTGCCATATTTAATTTGTTTGCATTCTATTGCACCTCAGAATAACAGCAATCAAAATCCTGTGCAAAGCTGGCAGAAAAATTTTACTGCATTAAACTATCACAAAGATCATTATATCTGCCAGCAGGAGAAAAGAACTATTGTTTTCCCCCTTTTCCCCAGGCCACAGAGGTAAACAGCTGCTCTTCTTTCTGTCAGTCAAGCTTCTAGGTTTACCTAACTCCCACTAACTCAGCAAATGGCCAGTTACAACAGTAAAAATACATTTTCATCTAACCAAAATGCTTACTTATGCATAATACTTAATTGCATCAAATGTAAACCCTAAAACAAAATTTACTGAAAAAAATGGTCACTTTGCATGTAATTCCCCACCAGTTCTTTATAAAAATGATAAACCAGCAAATGACATCAGCTTTAGCTGTATCAAGACTCACAAAATGCATCCCCATTGGCCCTGATTTAGTCAACATAGAAGGTTCTAAAAATATTTATCCAAATAACACACATCTCTGAGGTGGATTCAAGCATTTGAAAGTGGTATTAATTTGCCTTTCATGCTGAAATATAGCAAACCCCCCTCATTGTTCTGCTTCATTAGCTTCATTTTATTTATAACCCTGGTGAAAATGTTCATGGATACTTGTGTCACTCGTGGGGATGTTTCATGAGGAAACATATCCATATTGGGTAATTTTGCCACACAGAGGAAATGTTTTTTATTCCTTTAAATTCTTAATAGCAACACACATTATGCCACAAAGTTATTTCTGTCCAAAGCCCATTGACAAAATGCAAGATATGCATCACCTATTATAAACATCCCATATTTGTGTTCCCCTTCACAAATAAGAAGTGCCTAACACCTTTGTTCTGATTAATTCCCAACCTGGTGTATGGGAAGTGGGTACAGGGATACCATTTCACTGCAGAAAAATTAGAACTGCTGATATTGAATGGGCATGAAAACAATCTAGGCTAGACAGCAAAGGCAACAAAGTCCATTATGGAGCTGGCCTTTCTAAATTAGACTGTAGTGAACAAAAACTCTTGTTAATAAAACTACAGCCAACAGCATTACTGTGTACGTTCTGGAAGAAAAAATAATTAGGATTAAGTTTGTGCACAGACTAAGCTTTCCTATTGGTACCTTGAGTAGGTCAAGAAGAAGTACAGACAGGGAGTGTGAGAACTTTGAGATCTTTAATACTTCCACTGCCTGTGCTTGTGATGTACAACATCTATTTCCTGGATAAACAGAGAAGTTAGGTCCCCAGAGCCTGAATCCAGTACCTTTCATAAGCCCTAACTTCATTTTTACAAACTATAAAAGAAAATGTAATTTGCTTTCCAGCTTTACCAGTAATCCATACGTGTTCATATTGCAGACTGCAAAAGCATCTGTGAGATCAATAATAAACATTCTACTCGTCATTTACTCTTCTGCTTTATTTAAAGAGAACATTCTCCAGCATACATGCCACTCTCCAGTTGGAATGATGGAATATGGATAATAGAAATAGAAAAACACATTGCAAACAGCAAAATATATGCTCTTTAACAACAGGCAAGAGACATCTCAAAATCAAGCATTTCTGAATTTCTGCATTTCTGAATTTAAAGAAGAATACAATAGAATATCAACAAGTCTCAGATATTAGGGAATATCAGGTCACATCTGCCAGTGTGTTTCTCATCAACACTCTTCCTAATCAAGAGCCTCATGTACTCAGGTTCCTTCCACCCAGTCACAGGTTAATTATACATTCTAATTTAGTGGAGTAGTTGGATTTTCCTGCTATCTGCCTGCTTCCACTGAGTCAGTAAGACACACTCAGAGAAGCACAGAATAGGTAAGGTTAGAAGGGACCACTGGAGGTCATCTAGTCCAACCACTCTATTCAAGCAGGGTCCCCTAAAGTACAGTATTCAGGATTGTGTCCAGATGGCTTTTGAATATCTCCAGTGAAGGAGAATCCTGAATATCTCCAGCCAGGGACAATCCACAGCCTCTTTGGGCAATTTGTTCCAGTGCTCACCCATGCACATAGGAAAGAACTTCTTCCTCATATTCAGGTGGAACTTCCTGTGAAATCACTCCACTGACATCTGCAACAATAAAGTTTATTACAGCTGACTGACCTAAGTAATTTATTTACAGGAAACTTGAAAACACCAGATGATCACATGCAAGCTTGAATATATTTACTTGAGTTACTGGGGCAGTTACTTCTGTCATTGATATAGTGAAAAGCACCATCCATATTGTTGCAAAAAAAGCACAATTGTTTGCTAAATGTGAAATCCCTCAATCAGGTAAAGGAAACTCAAACCAAGAAGCATTGAAAGCTCCCAGGGTGGCTGCAAGGATTTTTCTCAATAATCATGAATTGCATATTTCAGAAATAGCTAGTTGTTATTCAGAGGGTTGCTATTCAAATTTTTATTTATTTGTTTTTGTGCAACCATGTAGTGTACATTTTCATTTTTGTGTTTGCCACTTAATAGATACGCTTAGAAATATGATGTTAAATGCTGGAGCACTTGTTGCTACTGTCTATAACACACGCTGATTTACTACACTAACATTGGATGAGGTAAAAACTTTTAAAACACTGTAAATGTAAAAGCTTGAATTTCCTAAATATATGTCTATTGTCTTGTAGTGATTATGTATGTTAAATACCTCTGCACATAATTACAGAAAACACAGCACTACCATTTTATAGACTGACATGAATAACTGGATTTTATGTGTTTTCAAGCTACATCTGATTTGCACATTTTGCCCAAAATGCCTTTAGCTACCTTTCTTCTAAATTCTTTACCTGATTCCTTTGGCCATTATACTCTATGCATTCTGCTGTTATTGCTCTCATTTACCTTTTCGCTTGTCATTATTAAATACTTTTATTATTTTCTTCCTGCAGCCTCACGTGGAATGATCGGAATACCTCTCTCCAAATGCATTTTTGTCTTTTTTTTTTTTTTTTTTTTTTTTAATGAAAGCAGCAGCATTGGGTGGGTGATTCATAGCTCGAATCAGAACAGCAGAGCATCAACCAAACCTTGGAAAAAAACTTCTTCAGGACTCCAAAGAATCTTGATGCCACCGTGGTGTGAAATACGATCGCCGGCTCCGGGAGGCTTTTCCGGAGCATTAAGGCAGCCCCAGTCGCTGCGGACCTGCAGCAGCCCCCGAGCGAAGCACACCTGGGAGGCGAGGTGACACCCCCACACGTGTCCCTGTCGCTCCTCCTGCAGCCGCAGGGAGCCCAAGTTCTCCTCAGCCCTTCCCGGTGCTCCTGCCACCCTGGGCTCCTTCCCCCGCCGCGGCTGCTCCCTGGCGGGGCAGGCACAGCGGATCATCGCCCTGCCAGCGGCAGCCGGGGCGCTGCGGGAAGAGCCTGTGCCGCAGGAGGATGGAGGTGAATGATCCTCCCGCTCTGCTTGGCCGGGAAAGACACATCTGGAGTGTGTGTCCAGTGCTGGGCCACTCGGTACGAGAGAGGCACGGAGCTCCTGGATAGAATCAGTGGAGGGATGCAAAGACGATTTGGGAGGAGAGACTGAGGGAGCTGGGGTGCTTAGTCTGGGGGAGCCTGAGGGGAGATGTCACCAGGACATGTAATTATCTCAAAGGCAGGTGCCGAGAGGGTGGTGCCAGACTCTTTTCAGTGGTGCACGGAGAGGAGCAAAGGCCATAAAATGAAACACAAGAAGTTCCACCTCAACATGAGGAAGAAATCTTTACACTGAGGGTGGCAGAGCACTGTAACACGCTGCCCAGGGAGGGCATGGAGTCTCCCTCTCTGGAGAGCAGAAGCCCACCTGGACTTGTTCCTGTGTCACCTGCTCTAGGTCACCCTGCCTTGTCAAGGGGGTTGGACTCGATCTCCAGAGGTCCCTCCCATCCCTAACGATTCTGTGAGTCTGTGAACTCCCCGGTCTCCCGCAGGGAACGCGGGGAAGCCCCTCAGCAGCCGACTCTGGCATCCAGGACCCCGGAGCGATGAGGGATGAGCGAGCCCCCGGCCCCGCCGCGCCCCTCAGGCGCTCCCTGGCACCGCGGCCCCGCCCACAAGGCGCGGGCTGCAGGCGCCGCGCCCGCCCCAGGCCGGGCAGCGGAACGCCGAGCGAGCGAGCGAGCGAGCGGCGCGGTGCCGATGCGCTCGCTGCTCGCGCCGACCCCTGGCCGCCACTTCCGCCGGCGCGGGCCCGCGGCAGGCAGCGATCCCGGCGGGCGGGCGGGACGCGCTGGCGGGGGGCGGCCGGCCGGAGCCGCCGTGCCTCTCCTCGCCCGCCGGACAGGTACGGGGCGGGGCCGCTCCCCGCGCCTTTCCTCCCTCAGTCCCTCAGGAAGGGGGGCGAGCGGAAGCGTCGCCCGGCATCGGGGGGCCATGGGCGCCACGGTGAGGGGCGGCGGGGGCGGCATGCGGAGCGGGAGGAGGCTGACACTGAGCGCCGGGAGGGTTTTGGCCGGTCCGGGGAGGCGGTGTCCCGCGGGGCCCGTGGGCAGCGAGGCGTTCCCTTTCCCGGGGGAAGGGCGGGGAATGGCGGCCTGTGGCGGCTGGAGAGAGAGCTTTGCCAGCCCTGCCCGGGACAGCTGCCGGGCGCTCGGAAGGCACACACCTGGCAGGAAGGAAGCCTCAGGGATCGTGCTGGACCCTGTTCCCTTCCCTCCTTTGCCTCCGGAGCAGGGCGCAGGCAGCGTCAAGCAGAGTATCTGCTCAGGTTTCCCACAGATGGACTTTGGCGTCCCGGTCACCTGGCGCATCCCCGCTGCGGTGCCAGCCGCTGTCCTGCCGCCAAGCGCTTCTGGCAGAGTCTCCGGGGGATCATGGCCAAGGCCAACGTGGAGCTTGCCTTGTGTGTCTCAGGCGAGCGGGTTTTCTGAGGCGCTGGTTTCTGCCAAAATTACGGGTCTAACAAATGTTCTTCAGTGTTAACAACATCGGCCAACCAAGGCTCGAGCTTCTTACTGATGTTCTTGCCATGCTTGGTACAAGTCGTTAACTTTTTGGAGGCCAAAGAAATGTCGCTTTTTTACTCACTTGTTCGTTTGTTTCTCCTTTATGTAATAATGACTGTTTTGTCTGCTAGGTTAAAGTACTGATCTGCAAGGGACTTTTTTTTAAAAGGGGAAGAAACAAGAAGTCTTTGCTCTAAAGAATGTGTTGTTTAAACTTTTACACATAGGAGAAAGAAAAGAGGAACATTGGTATTTTACACAAATCAGGACAGCTCTTAACTCTTAATAAAACAGATTTTTTTGTCTGTTTGTTCAAGACTTGAATTAGTTGCTCGAGGGAGTTTGATAGGAGTAAGAATAACAGTTTTCATACTTAGAAAAATAGCAGTTGAAGAAGTCAGTGAATTTCAGAGGAGTTCTGTCACTGTTGCTAATGAAATTACTTGTGGAGACTGTTTCAAATGCATGCCTACACTTACAGTTTCTTCAGCTGTTACATAAGTCTACATAAGTCTAGAGATGGAAAGGGTAAATATGTTCATGATCACTTCATATCCACTTGCTCTCATTCTTCTGTCCTTAAAACTATTTTTTTTTCCTTAGTGGTACTCCATACTTGTATTGAAACCAGATCTGTTTTCTTTTCATTGGGGTTTTGTTAGGCTAGACAAGTTATGCTTTCATCTTATTTCAGTTCCTAAGATGGGCAACCTGTTCCTCCATCCCAATAACCCTTGTTTGCCACTGTTCTTTCCATCTTTCTCTGAGGGTGATCAGAACTCTATTGTATTGTATGGGAAGGTGCACTCATGCCTTATTGTCTGACATTAGTGCTTTTCTGGTTTTACTGAAAATAGTCTAAAGGTTTTTTTCTTATGTTTTTTGGTCACTTCGTGTTGGGAATCCACAGGGGTAAACTTTCTATCTCTTGCTTTGATCTTCAGCTAAAGAGCTATGAATTTAAGAACAAATGATTATTACAGTCCCTAAATTTCTGTTATACTCCCCAAGATGTTCTTTCAGAACTCTATTAAGAGTAGATCATATGAGAAAAGGAAACATGAGCACATTGCAAGCTTTGTACTAATACTAAATTTTTCAGCTAACCTTAAAATTTCTAGTATTATATAATGTATTTATTTAGCAGTGTTTTAGCAGATTGCATTTATTGCATGATCTAGTGTTAATGTACAGGGACATTTTCAATTTTAAAAACGGGGAAAGCATTTTTTTTATAAATGTGTGATGAGGAGAATTACTCTTCAGCTGGGAAAAACAAATCACTAAACAGTTGGGACAAACTCAGTTTAATTACTGACTGCTCACTGAAATTGATGCTGACCTACACTTAAGTATCTTAGGACAATTGGCTGACCAGTATGTTTTATCTTTAAAAATGTCCATCAAATATCATACTTGCTGTCTGCTGTGCTGGAGGACAGAATTACTTGCATCTCAGTCTACTAAGCTCATACATTCCTTCTCTGGGCTTCAGTCATCCTGTTTTGTTTTCTGTTACATCTGGAAAAGCTGCATGCGATAAATATTAAAAGGATTGCAGTATCATAGACCTCATCAGATAAACAATCTGATTTTTGAGACTTGCATCTCAATCTGCTTGTTTGAGTCTCCATGTGCTTTTTTGAAAAATTGTGCAAGAAATAGTGAATAAATGTGAGGATGAGGGCATAACTTCTTCTACTTCCATGCTGGTAAATGGTCATAGGCTCAAATCTGTGGTTTTTAGTAAGGCTTCCCATGTTGTGGACTAGTCTGGTGTGTTTTGCTCAGAAGGTGAAGGAAAGTAGGCAGATCCACAGTGCTTCAATATCAGTTCTTTCTCTGTGAGTTGGTCATGGAGATCACTTCTCTCCCAAGCAGTCACTCCTGTGAGCACGTGATAGGACCAGTTAGAGCTGTTGAGAAACTCAAGATGTTTTCTGTTGCTGATGTTTTGGGGTTGATTGGTTAATTTGTTTGCTATATTGAGTGTACGAATGAAGCAAAACTGCTTTCACAAAGTGTTGATGGCCTCTGTTGTTAACTTTGGTGTTAACAAAGTTAACTGATGTTAACTTTGGACATCAGAAAAGATAAGTTAAATTTGTTAATAAAGACAATTTGACAAAACTCTGAAACCTTTATATTTTCCCTATAAATGTCACATCCATTTACTGTTGTTATTGGAAGGCTGTATGTTATGTCCCATCTGACTTCAGCATTTCTTTCAGCTTTCAGGCAGAAAACACACAGGAGAAAAGCAAGCAGAAGACAATAGTCCCGAATGCAGCGAACCAGGAACCATGGATCTGAAATTCCCTTCATCAAGAAAATACATTTCCATCAGTGTACCTTCCAAATCTCAAGCTATGTCTCCCCATATCAAATCAGTAGATGATGTTGTAGTTCTTGGCATGAATCTCAGCAAATTTAGCAAACCTACTCAATTTTTCATCTGTGTTTCTGGAGTTTTTATGTTTTATCTAATCTATGGATATTTACAGGTAAATATTATGAACTTGTGTCTTAGACCAATTCCTCCCACCCCTTTTCTTTTTCAATAGCATAATAATATAGTGTGTATTTTAATATGTATAGATGTCTAAACTAGGTGTTTGTTACAAAGTCAGCCTTTTAGTATTCAAGAACAGCAAGTAATATATAATCTAAGTTTCCATTATGGCTCATGTGCCTGTAAAGTGTCAATCACTTGGACTTTCATAACTTGATCTTTTACTTCTGTGTGCAGGATAGACCAAAGTCTTCATTGATGCTGAAACCTTTTGATCTTCCTAATTTCCATGAGTTACTGTCATCTTATTTTTCTCTCTGCTCTCAGGACAGATTTGAAACATATACTGTGGTAGTTTGTTAAACAGAAGTATAATATTTATGCAATTTTAGTTAAACATTTACCATTCTGCTAATATTTTCTCTCTTATCTTGGGCATCTATGTTTCTGTTCCCTATTTAATATTATTTTGAAATTCACTGAGTATTCTCAATAAAGCAGTATTAAAAAGCATGATAATTAAAAATCATTTTTCTAATGCAGTTTTCCAAAGCAGCTGAGAAGTTTGTTAACATAAAGTTCCTTCAAAAGAGTTAAGAGAACATGATCAGTAATTAAAAGCAAAATCTTGAAAAGGCAAATATTAGGTTGCTTTTGTTTCCATGACTGATACACCTACATAAGTCTTTATGTAGTGTATGTATTTTTCCATTAAAAATTGCTCTGGTTTAAAATATTCCTACAGCGTGCAAATTTGTGAAAATTGTCAGTAAGGGTACTTGTTAGAGAGAATTTGCATTAAATTTATCCTGAGATATTTATAAAATCTAAATAAAAACGGTCTGCTGAAGTAAATGAACTGAAAAGCAGCAAAAAAGCAGGCAGGAAGCCATCTATAATATAATTACTAATAGATCAAATGCCTCCCTCTAATGAATCGATCCATTAATTTTATTGTATTTGCAACAACAGTAAAATTTCTTCTTTCATTTTGGAGAACATAAATTGTCTTTTCTTTTTCAATGCTTTGCAAGTTAAATAAGGCAGATAAATGTAGTTGATAACCAGCATCTGCAAAGCCTAGATTTGCATGTACATGAAGGAAAAAGGTCTGTTGAATTTTTTGTCCATTTAATGTTTTGGTGTATGTACATGACTTTGGTGGATTTTTGTTTTTATAGGAATTGATATTTTCAGTGGAAGGTTTTAAACCTTTTGGTTGGTACCTCACTTTAGTGCAATTTGGATTTTATTCCATTTTTGGACTAATAGAATTGCAGTTGATTCAGGACAAAAGAAGAAGGTATGTGTTTTTCCAAGCATTTTACCCACTGTCCATGAAATTAGAAGTATTTGATACTTATGGTAAATTTAACTTCTGCTTTTTGAATGTGAGGAATTGCTAGCAGTTCTGTAGATAAAAGAAAGTAAATTTGCTGGATGACATTAGAGAATATTTTAGAAGCACCCACTTGGATTTCAGACCTGTAAGTAGTTTTGTTGACCCTGCTGTCCCTGTCCCACTTACAGAACATATTGTATCCTTAAGGTGGCTGACTCATGTACGTGTTTCTTGGGATTATCACTTCTAGAATAGAGCCAGTGCACTTCCCAGCACTTGAAGCCATCTGTCAGTGAATATGTTTTCCTCAAATATTGGCACCTCCTCACCAAGAGGTTCCTCTAACATGCTGTGCATCTTGGAGAGTGTCAGAGGTCTGCTCTCTGCTTGCCCTGTGGCTGAGTGGGTTTGCTTCAAAGGATGTGCTGAAGTGTTGGGGTTTTCATTTAACAGCATTCATAACACTCTGCCACAGAACTGTTCTGTTTTCACTGCAATTGACCAAGGACATTTTTGATGTCTTCAATTCCTTGGAAATGGTATCTTTTCTGACTCTGTGTAGCCATTTGGCAGCCTCCTACCCATCTATAGCTTCTGTAAAGTTACTGAGACACTCTGGAAACTTGAATATAGGCTGTCATGGTGTACATGGATTTAAAAATTGCATTATATTCTAGTTCAACATAACTAGTTTTCCTTACCTGCAGTCAGCCTTGGATGATTTTGCATATACTGGTGTTTGATTATAAAATTATTTTTTTGCCAAACAACATAACTTTGTTGTTGATAAATTATTCCTTTTACTTTAAACACTGCCAGCTTGTATTTCAAGTTATCTGACTTTTTGAGATGCATCAGATAATATTGCACAGTTACCTTTTGGGTTACTAGTATTTATGGGGTATTATTACCAGTTGGTAATGCTTACAGAGCATGACCCTTCAAGTAAGTTGTGTTGGAAATGTAGATCTGAAATATGTTTTAAATTTTATTTTGTATAACCTTGGCATCTTCTTGTAGACATGCAGAAATCTGTGTTTCTTGTATTTTAAATTTTTCTTGCATGCCTCACAGTATGTGCACATCACATAATGAGTTACAGATAAGACAGGATTGCAGCAAGACAGCTCCTTATGTTCTTAGTGTGGTTCTAAGTATGCATGAAAAATAGCTGAACATATGCACAGCAATAACTGTAAAAAAATCACAAAGTGAGCACAAAAGTAACTGTTGGATCATCTGTTGTCAGGTGATAAGTTCATCAAATTGTAAATAAAACATTGAAAATGTTCAACGACCCCTCTGTTCATGGTATCTGAATCACTTCTCTTTTAGTTTCTTTGAGTTTCATAAAACAGTAGTACTTTTTTCAACTTTCTTCATTTTACAAATGTCAAGGTTCACGTGAAAACTTCAACAAAGAACTTGTCACAGTGACCTGTGGCAGAACTGAGATCTAGGTTATCTTGGTATACCAATCTTCCACATTTCCTTTGACAAATAACCTGAAACCTTTGTCTTGATTCCTGTGTAAATAACATACCTTTCCAGAAGGAGATTAAAGAATTACTGCTTGAATGCTTCATGAGCCATAAAGTTTTTATTGTCTTGTATCTGTGCTTTTTATTCGTAGTAAGTGAGAGAAATTAAATATGAAATCAGACATTTATGTGTATTTTTAAATTTATATGAAGTGAAATTCAATGAGAAAGATGTTGAGGCTCTATTACAAAAGTATTTCTTTACCTGCATTTTCCAAGCTAAATCTCTAGATGAGTCTGTAACACCAAGATTTGTATGTTTATGTTTTGTAGAATTCCTGGCAAAACCTACATGATAATAGCATTTTTGACAGTGGGAACTATGGGTTTGTCAAATACCTCTTTAGGATATCTGAATTACCCTACACAAGTCATCTTCAAGTGCTGTAAGCTGATTCCAGTTATGATAGGTGGGGTTTTTATACAAGGTAAGTGTTAGTCTTGATATGATATGTAATTTTTTAATTGCTTCTTTGGGAGGCAGTCATACATAGAATCCTGTGGTTTTGTTTGATTCCACTGGTATAATTTTTCCTATAGGAGGAAAAATGAGACTTTCTGGAGCGTCTTCTGAGAAAATGTACAAATATAATTAGATCAACAGAAAATATAGGGAAAAACATTCTACAGGTCACTTGCAAAACTTCAGTTTTTACACAAGCTTTCTTAATTTTAAAGAAGTATAAGTTTGTTTTCTTAACTAAATTCATAAATGAAACAATTTCAATATTGAAATGGAAAACTTGGGGAAAAAAAAAAACAACCATGAGTTGTGGAGAAAATCCCTACTCTTGTTTCAAAATATTAATTCCTAAATTTTGATTGTATGTTTAATCAGAAATACACCTCATTCTGCATGTCTATGGCTAGTGCTAAAGTCATAGTGCATATTCCAAGAAGAGAAAATGGAATATGGAGAAAACCAGATAAAGGTTATAGTTATGTGAATAAATATACTTAGTGTTTCTGGATTTAGAAGACTTAAGTATATTATAAAAATTTGTGTTCAATGCACAAACATTTAGTCAGTAAAGCTCCACATGGACAAGTGTTATGTAACAAAATGTAGAATGCTGTATTTCTGTTTCTCTAGGTAATTCTGGCCTTTGGGTTGAAAAACAGCTCTGAATTTTCAGTGGAGATTTCAATTTTATATATGTACATGCCCACACAGTATTTACCTTTTATTAGGAGTAATTTTTTATCATTTTAATGCAAAGTGACTGGTATTTCCCTTTGTGAAAATTTTTATTGTATTGTAGTAGTGCAGTCTCAGAAACTATTTTTTTTATATTACTGTTAAAAAAAATTCAGTTCAGCAGAGTTCCCTCCGAAGCTTATGTTCAAAATTCTGCTTCTGAGCAAACAATATGTTATTTCAAACAAGATACACTAACTGCTGCTTTTTCATGTCCTTACTTTCTTTTTCTATTCCTCTCCATTACCTGCTTCCCAAAACTATAAGACAGTGTCAGGTTCTCAGAATACCAAAGTTGTCTATTAGTGTTTGCAATTGACTTCTTTCACATCAGTAAAGACAGCTTTCATGTCTTGTATGAGGAAAAAAAATATTAAGAAGCATCTAAGCTGCCCTGAAGTTGGTAAGGGAGTGCTTTTTCAGGGAGGATGTGCTTTGTGTCAGTGCTGTAACTGTGTACTCAAACCAAAGCTGATCACAAGAATCAGGTATTTCCTATTAGGGTCCTCCCCTGTGTTAGGAATTTCTGTTGTGGAAGAAACGAAGTCCAGTTGTGAAAGACCAGAGCATTGAGTCTTCTGTTTAAGTAGAATAATGCCTTGACAATGTTTCCTTTGTCTTCTCGTCTGTTAAACAGGAAAATATGAAATTGTGAGAGCGCTAACAGTCCATTCTTGCTGTTTGCATTTTGTAGGAAAGCGTTACAATATTGTAGACGTGTCTGCTGCCCTTTGTATGAGCCTTGGATTAATATGGTTTACTTTAGCTGATAGCACAGTTGCACCAAACTTCAACTTGACAGGTAAGACATATTATACTTTAGAGTTTAAGAAAATGCTTGGTTTTTCCTACAATAAGCATTCCATAGAAGTTCTGAGCTCTCGTTGGAGTGGCTTCAGGTATCCTACTGAAAACACAAGTTTCATTGTAGCTTAGCACTAGCAGAACTCTGTCTGTGGCAGAAGAGGCCTTTGTTCAAAGCATAAGTTCTTAGGTTCCTAAAATTTCCAGAAACTGCACCCTTTTGGTTGAAATGTCTCATATGTTCTCAAGAAAAACTTACCCCGGTATATATATATATATTTAAATAAATACGATAAAATTCAGTTGGAACATTTTAAAACTTAAAAATATTTAAGTTTTTAAAACTTAAAAATATGTCTTTTATAGTTAAATTTTTAAGTGTTTTTCCATTTCAGAATTATATACTTTATATTAACTGATGATCTCAGGCAGATTTGCTGTAGTTTTTAGGTGGAGTTCTCACATTTTAAGCTTTTAGTACTATCTAAAATCAGAAGCAAAGCAAGGATTTTAACTGCTTGGATTTAAAATTTTAGTTGAATTTCTTTCTCAAATGACCAAGGATAGTTGATTTCCTGAGTTCATTCCAATGATTTGTGTAGAACTGTTTCCGTGCAGATTTCTTTGAGATCTAATTTGGGCCCAGTTATTCTAATTGTTCTTACACATGCTTTACATACAATGCCACATTGCTGCTCTCATCCATGGCTTTGCAGCTGCTGCTTCTGCTCAGCACTGTCACAGTGAGTGGAACAATTCTCCTCACACTCCAGATGGTGTAATGGGTGTAAATTTTTCTTGTCTCCACATTTCTCCTCTCCATATGCACTGCTGCTTCAGGTTCCAGGTAACCTTTTCATCTCAGTCCAGTGCTGATCCATACATTTGTCCAGTGGTGTGCCTGGGCCATTAAACATAGCTGGAACAAGAATTATGATGGAGAATGCCCATAGAGACATTCATCCATCACTTTACAGAGTAGAATTGCTGAGCTGGAGCTGTTATTATATCTTTGGACCAGAGCTGAATCCATGCAGATGAGATACCTGTATTTTTGCATTACCAGTATTTTTCATGTTATGTTTTCATGTTTCCATTGAGTTATACCTTTTCCAGTGCCTGATAATTTTGAATGATGAAGAGACCTGGAAGTTCTAGCCATGGAAAGGAAATTATTCCCAAACTAAAACCACTGGTTTCAAAGTTCTTGCCTAGAAAATGCCACCTTAAACTTCATGGGCCTTAAAAATGTTAAATCTTCCACCTCCAACTGAAAGAATGTAGGATTAAGAAAATAATACACTGCTCATTTCTAGTCTTCTAGTTTCTTCCATGACACGATCTTTTAAGGAACCAAGACTAGAGAAGGTTTCTGTTTGCATTTTGATGATTAGTATATTCTGTATTGTTGTATACTTAGGAAAAGTATTTCAACATGTGATCATCATTAAGTACAACAGTCATGAAAGTTTGTAGGTTGGGAAATGAACGATGACTGACATGACTAGAGTCATCAGTGTTTGTTATTGGAAAGGTGATTACAGTAGTGACTGTATAGTGACTTCATTGTGAGCATAAGTGGTAACCTAAAACCATGGGGTTTGTACCTGAACAGTAGGGTTTTTTAAATTAATGTTTCAGTAATGAGAGATTTCTACTCGCATTTCATACTGGCACATCTACATGCAATCCTCTTGCATTTGTTTTACCATTACAACTAACATTTCTATTTGCCTTTGTCAGGAAAAGCAATAATGTGGGATTAACTACTCAAAAAGAGTATTTTCTCTGGTTATTAAACTTCATTAACTAGCTGCTACTGATACTCTTTTGCTCTTGTTGCTACAAAAACTACAGCTGGGTTCTTCATAGCAATGTTCAGATGTTCCCAACAAGCTTAAAGACACACAGTGCTCAGGGGCTCATTAGTGGAGGGAGAATGGATGTAGGCACTGCTTTGTACTGGTGTCATGAAATATTTTTGGTGTTTTGACTTTTAGAATATGTTATATAGGGGAGGGCTGGTTATTATTTTCTATTCCTTGGACTTTTTGCCACCATTTTGCTGGTGAATATACTGAAGAGGTTTTTGTTTGTTTTAATAGGTGTGATCCTAATATCCCTTGCCCTCTGCGCAGATGCAGTTATAGGAAATGTACAGGAAAAAGCTATGAAGTTGCACAATGGCTCTAATTCAGAAATGGTAAATATCACATTTGCAATTCTAAAGGAGCATGTTTTGTCATAGGCAAGGCATACATTGACTAAGCATGTACTTTATGTACTTTTCTCTTACTTATGGAAGGAAAAGCTCTTGGTATACTGTTCTTAGGGTTTTCTGTTTGTCTGAAAACTTCCGCTGATTTTTCTGTTGCATTTTTTAACCTTTCAAGGGTGCTGCTTTCTGTGTGCAACTTCAAATGTATGTATTCAAATTTCTATCAACAATTCCTTTGTCTACCCTGCAGGCCTGAGATCAATGTAGTGTTTTTTGTAGGATCATGCACTTAATCTCTGAAAAATACACACCGTTCTTCTGGTGTAGTTGAACATGTGCTACATGGAACATGTTGCTTTTCTTACTTGTTATACTTCATGTTCTAGGGTGTGCTAGCACTTAGGGGGTAGGATTTTTTAAGTCTTTTTAAATCTCTAAAACTCTGGGTGAACTCTTTGTTCCTGATTCAGTCAAATACAATTTTGAAAATGTCTTGCTTAGTATTTTTTATATACTTACTTGGAATTCATATTATCTGTTCATATGGTCTGAGGTTATTTTTCTTTATAGACAAAGCTTGTTTGAATTTGGTGTATTTTTCTCTGAAATTGAGTAAATATAAGTAAGTCTTTTACTATGAAAGGCACAATATGAATATGCCACAGGTAAAAAGGTACTGAAATTTATTTTCTATATTTGACATGTATTTGATATTTAACTAGAAAATCTAATTTCTCATGAGAATAGCATCATAAATGGAGAAAAATTAGAAGGAATCTTCATTTATGGCTGAAAGTGATTTAGGGTGGCTCAAGAAGTTTAAGCTACAAGTTTCTGGAAAGCAGAAGAATATATACCAAAAAGTGTCACTGTATTCTTGTTTTTATTCTTGTGCTTTTTCTTAGTGTTCACTGTTGACTGCTGCTGGGGGCAGAGATTTAGCCACATGACCTGGTGCAGCTTTCTTAAGGTGTCATTTCCAAAATCTGAAACCAAAGTGCAATCTGTTGCTGTTTTCTTGTCCACTTTGTATGTGACTGTTGTCACTACCTTACCTACAAAACTCCTACTGTCTCCCAGACTTTGCTTTTTATTCTGCATTAGTCTGACAAATGTTGGTCCTCATGCTGTATACTCATACTACTTGTAGAGGATGAGTGTAATGGTTTAGGATATAAGGGTTTTGGCTGTGGTTTAGACAGTCCACTTCAAGATTTTGTTCAATTCGGTGGAGAAGTACAAGCAGAATTTTGGAAATAATTTTCTACACTTGAGACTGTGGGTAAAAAATTAATCTGAATTGGAGATCAGGTTTAATGGACAGTGATGTGGAAATAAAATTGAGCGATAAAGGAGTCTGTCATCCACAGGATCTCTTACTGTGTCAAATTTGGAAAGTGCCCTGGACTTAAGCAATTGTGAAAAGAGAAAAGGAAATAATAACCACTGTTCTGGAAGGTTATACCTGATTTTTGCCGTGTGTGTCATTCTATGGACATGATGTATGTTATGCTGCCTAGCAAGGAAATAGGATTGTGGTGCTTCCTGGCTGTGAAAACTGAAGTGTTTGGGTAGTTAGGGAGACAAGTTGGATGCAGAGACAAGTGAAGAGCTAGGGACTGACTTCTGTGTGTATAAACAGAGTCAAGTAAAAGCTCTGAGGGCCTGGTCCTTGGTTTTTAAAGAGCAGGTTGGCACTTTAAACATAAATGCATCCTTTATTATGGAGCAGTGATAAGTGGTCTGTTGTGTCATGGAATTACTGACATTTTTTTCTCAGTAACTGAGATGCAACAAGACACTGAGTTTTGAAATCATAGAGCAGCATGTTCTAGTCAGTATTGTGTAGAATAGTTCTGTTGACAAGAAAAGGCTGCAAAGTGTTGCCCAAACAGCTGAATGCCTCCTGCTGCATGGGAGGATGGATGGATGGATGGATGGATGGATGGATGGATGGATGGATGGATGGATGGATGGATGGATGGATGGATGGATGGATAGCTCCAGTTTCTACCTCTGTTGGCTCCATGTGGGAAAGGATAGATGAAGATTGTTTTGTTGCTCAGTGCAGCTATGAATTGATTAAGGCTGCAGACAGAATAAAGAGCTTACCTGTTTCCTGAGTGTTCAGAGCACTGAGCTGGTCATATTTGAAAATCCTGAAAACCATTGTCCATGTGTACCATGCATGTGAACTGATGAAACATACGTGATGCTTCTGGTGATTCTGTGCTACCCTTTGCACATTTAATGTAAAGCAGATCTTAACTGCGCTGGATAAGTAGCAGAAAACTAAATATGTGTAATGTGTTCTTCAGACTGTTAAATTGCATAGTTGTGGGCAGGTTTATTTAGGCTGTGAAATCCTGAACTTGAAGGATTTGCAGTTGACACTGACCTCAGGATATTATTAACTGACTAGCTTTCCAAACTTCTATGTTGTTGTGGGTAGGAAGAATGTGTCTAACACTTAATGTTGACTTTTCACTGTGTATCAACTATTATATAAATCATAGTAAAAATATCATCAAACCCTGCAAATTCAGCTCTGAAAAGCTGAGCATATTAATAGGGTCAAGCATTTGAAAGCATTTAATTTTGTCTTTTTGTGTAGTATCACCTAGTAATTATTTTCTCTTACACTATTCTAGGTTTTATATTCCTATTCAATAGGTTTTGTGTATATTTTATTTGGATTAACATGCACTAGTGGATTAAGCCCTGCAGTAACATTTTGTTCAAAGGTAGGTGTAAAGATTTCCCTTTTTCTATGAAGAATCTCATTGGAAAACCTTGCTCTGTATGATTTAGAAAATCTCATCAATTCTCTCTCTAAAGTTCTATTTTCATCATGTAAACAGGTTAACTTGTATAATTCATACAGTAAGCAAGTTTTTCCAGTCTTTGATGTATAAGACAGGGTAATGTTTTTAAAAGCAACAAAATCACAGGACCAGACTTATGAGCTTATAATTTCATTATTATTTTTCCATTATTTAACTAAAATTAAATAAGGATTTTTGCATGAATGCATTGTTGAACAGCTTATTATTGCTCAAGCAGTTGATTAAAGTCTGTAGTTTTATGTCATTTTGCAATACCTCAGGGTTTGTTTTACATTTTCCTAACCGGCTTTTTTATTGTTGCAGCATCCAGTTCAGACTTATGGTTATGCATTCCTTTTCTCCCTGACTGGGTATTTTGGCATATCCTTTGTTCTAGCTTTGATTAAAATCTTTGGTGCCCTTCTCGCTGTAACAGGTATGAACAAATGATATTTTTTCTGCCTTTGTATAAAAACAAAGTAATCCTATTCTATTGTTTAGGACAGAGCTTTTGAGAATTGTTCTTATTCTGGCTTTTTTTCCTGTTCTTTGTGCTGACTGATTTGTGTAGCATAGATCTTCACACGATAGAATGTGTTTGAGAGCTTCCTGATTTTTTTGTGCCACAGTTTCAACCGTGAAGAGCCTGTTAAGTAAACTTGTGCATCTAGTCCGTGCTATGTTTTAGTGCAGTAACAAACACTGTTCTAAATGGAGGAGTTGAAATTGAATCACAGAATCATTTGGGTTGAAAGAATGTAAAATACCATCTAGTTCCAACTCCCCTGCTATGGACAGGGACACTTTCCATTAGACCAGTTTGCTCAGAGCCCCATCCAACTTGGCCTTGAACACTCCCAGGGATAAGGCAGACACAGCTTCTCTGGACAATCTGAGTCTCACCACTCTGACAGTAAAGAGTTTCTTCCTAATATCTAATCTAAAGCAACCCTCTTTCAGTTTAAAGCCATTCCCTCTTGTCCTGTCACTACATGCCCTTGTAAATAGTCCCCAACTCTCATGCAGGCCCACTTTAGGTACTGTGAGATGCTATAGGGTCTCCCCAGAGCCTTCTCCAGGTTGAACAATCCCAAGTCTCTCAGCCTGTCTTCATAGGAAAATACAGAAAAGATCTATCATTTAAAACTTAAAAGGAAAAGTAAGGATGTTCTAGAAAGGCATAGTGGGCAGGGACATTGTTTCCAAGCACATGAAGCTACAAACATTAGTCACAAGGGCCTGTTCCCGGGGAAGGTATAGCAAAATGTCATGTAGCTACTTTCCTTTCTTCTTTCCCTAAAATACACCCTGGTTTCTGTCAGGTGATGCTCTGGTTCACTCACAGTAGTTGAGAGGAAAATACATAATTGTTCTCTGACCTGAGGGTTGCATGCTCTGATTTCTTATCAGTTATTTCCTCTGCAGCGTATCTGTTTTGTATTTGCTTTTAACCAAGTTCAGTAGTTCTCCTGACTGGAAATTGACCCAGAGGAGAGGGTTGCTTCATGTATTAAAATACCTCTTTATAAAAAAAGTCATTGTACTAAAAACAGTTTTAAAATGCTGTAGAATAGTAAACCTTTCCCAGGTTTTCTTATGTCTGACCTTGACAATTTTAATACTTGAGCCCTTTCTGTCTTGCCTGTAGCAATATGAAAATGTTTATTGTGCCTTGGAAGAACACCACATTCATTACTGTCCCTCCCAGCTCCCCCATGCACCCTCCCCCTTCTTGAGGGGAGTGGGGTGAAAGAGTTTAATGAAAATTGTATTTCTATTAGCAGAATGAGAAATTATCAGACTTAATTGGGAAAAAGAAGAAAAGGCACTTAATTTAGAAGGAAATGGTTACATAAATATTTTAATTAATAACTGATTTGAAAGAACAGAAATAATTGTAATTAGAAAAACTGAAGTAATTTAACCATTTTTTAAATTATTCATTTGTAAACTGTTTTCTAATTAAAACTCAATTTTCTTTTTCATTCTCCTTTAATTTTTCATGTAATAGAAAATCATTTTATTTGATGTGCATAAATTTCTTAAAATGTAAAAAGAAAATTAGTACTAAAAAGTTGAAGTGGGACAGATAAAGCAGTAGTGAAGGCTGTTTTTCTACTATAAAACACTCTTAAGTGAATATTTGTTTATGGGGTAGAGTTGGGAAGAATGAAACTTGCTTTTCTAGCCAAAGTACTGTGAAAGTATATCAGTAGTCATTGGTTCCTTTTGCCAATGTGTTGGAGTAAGACTAATTTGGATCAAGTTACACAAATATGACTTTCCAGTATAGTATAGTAAAAGGAACTTCATGGTAAACAATATATTTTCTGATAATTAAAAAACGCATTCTTTAGGTACAGACCTACTGCACCCTGTACTGGGTGTTTCTCAAATGAGAACCCTGTGCCATCAGGTAGAATAACCCCTTCTCTGGCCCTTAGCCTCCATAGCTAAACTTGTGTGCCTGGCTGCATTCTTGCTTTGTTTTTAAACATTTTCCACAATTTTCACTCATTTATCAATTTTGTTTCAGTGATAAGCTACATAGGTTTCCTGGTACACAATTTGCTAGTAATGCTTTATCCTTGTTCATTGCAGATAGCATTGAAATTGTTCAAATAATTGTTGGAACTATAGTTAATTTCAGATCAACCAGAGAGTTTTTATCTCTATTTTGGAAACAGGATTGTGTTCTTTACTCTTTTTACTACTTTGGTTCTTTTTAGTGAACAGATCACATGCAGAAGAATGTCTCTCAGTGGTTTTGCTGAAAACCTCCTAATGCAGTCATTGAAATCTGACATCCTTGGTCGCTTAAGCTTCTAAGCAGAATTGTAGTTCTCTGCACTGTTTGGGATATTTTTTGTAACTTCAAAAGAATGATGACAGAATAGTCCCATTCCACTGAAAAACAGAGCCCAAAACATCACAGAGTTATAATAACATGAGGTGGGAATGGCAAGATATTTGACCTTTGGTCTTTGGTGTACATCCAGGCTTTAACAGATGAGTTTATATCATCAGTTTACTTGCATATTGCTCTCAGAGACTGTAGATTGATTATTAAATACCAAGTCTTTTTCTAGAAATTTTCCTTGCTGCAGATAGTGTGGCTGCAGACAGTATTACTGACACAGTGTACTTGTTTTCAAAAATCACATGGTTCCAGTGCTGCACTGGTGCATCTGCAGTCTGTGTTTGCACCAAGGGTGTGATCATCATTTTAGTGAGACAGTTATTTTATGAGGTTACCTGCTAAGCCTTGGTTATGCTGTTTTGTTGTAACTGAATTCTCAAAAAGGTTAATACTTGTTTTTCCTCTGCAGTAACAACAGGAAGAAAAGCAATGACCATTGTGCTTTCTTTTTTGTTCTTTGCAAAGCCGTTCACGTTACAGTAAGTAACAGTTTTATAGTTTTTAGTGGTTTACAAAGTATTTTATAAGAATATTATGTTCTTCATCATGGAAACATAACTACACTAATTGATCATATTCAGAGTTTAATGTTTATCTTTTCATATCTTCTACAAATGTTGGCAATCTACTGTAAACATTGACTGGCTTATTGATGCTAATCATGCTAGAGAAAAGAGTTTACATTTTTCTAAAGGTCTGGAAGACAACAAAGAAAATTTAAGAAAACCCTTACGTAATATCTAGTGCTTATGATACATAATAAATTGTTTGAGTAAAACTGTGTCTACATTGATATGGATATAAGGCATGAGTGAGGAAACATTTTGGACCAGTAACAAATAGTGTAGCTCTCAGGGCCATATGAAAGAAAAACATACTAAAACCCCTGAGGATTATTTTATTCATGTGAGAAAGAAAAGCTACTGTTTAGTTATTATTTAACTTACAAATGCAGTTTAATGAGTTCTCCAGCCAGAACAGAAAAAAAGAAGGGTGGAGGGATAGTGATAATAAAGATTCAGGGACATTCTGTCTCAAGGCCCACTGATTTTTGGGGGATATTTCTTCATCTCTTTTCTTCTTAATGCAAGGATCGTTTAATCTGCAAATATTGGTATATAATTGCTACAGATAAAGTGCTAATGGTAACTTTTTTCCCCTCCTCTGCCTCCTTCTAGGTACGTGTGGTCAGGCTTACTGGTTGTCCTTGGTATATTTCTTAATGTTTACAGTAAGAATATGGACAAAATCAAACTGCCTTCACTGCTTGGTGTTTGGAAAAAAAGTGTGGAAGAAAGAAAATCAAGGACGTTGTCACAAACTGTATAGACAGTGGTTCATGCCTTGTCTAGACTTTGACTTACTATTTTATTGGAACAGTCTTCAACTGATTCACTTTCCAAAGGGAATGTTATTAAAACCAAAGGAGCTGAAGGCATATTGTCTGCTTACAGATTGCTATAAATGCACACTTTTGTGAGCCCTTTCTTCAGAGCACTTGAATTCATCACAAACAGTTGTTGTAGGCCATTGTCAGATGGTTTTATTGCAATGAAGGACAGCAGCTCCTGGCAAACTGCTGAGAAGCTGCACTCAAGTGGGACAGTAGAAGACTAGTTTTGGGCATTTTAATAATATTGGCCATGTGGCTGATCTGAGATTAGTGGTTCTTTGTTAATTGTCTAGGTGGGGTAATTTAAATGTAATGCTGTATTAATCACCAACTGGTTGACCAAATTGTGAATTTAAAGGTGAAAGGTTTAGAATACAGTATGTTGTCACTCTTTTACATTTTAAATAAAAATGTTGGGGTTTTTTTTAAATTATTGTTTAGATCATCACAGAACTTGATATTTATTGTAATAATTGAAGTTTTTATGGAAATTTTAGTGTTACTCTGAGTATTGCTTGCAAGTAACAAAACTGAGATTGAGTTTGTGCAGTCAACACTCATGCTTTTGCTTGGGGAAATGGTCTTTTAGGCCTGAATGAGGTGGGACTGAAACAGTGGTGTAAGAAATTTATTTGCTTAATCTGTGGTAAAATATGGAATTTTTAGTGGCTTATGGCCCTCTCTATCATAGTGGTATAAAGAGACATGGAATTTCTCCTTAAATTCATATCATCAAATCAAAATTCTTCAATTTTAATATTGGAGTAACTAATGACAGCATCAGCTAATGTGATTGAAATACGTACTGTGTCAGTCTGTGTGGTCTTCTGATGAAGTTAAAAGGATTAGGGTACAGATTACAATTTTCTTTCTTCAGTGGCAGGAGGAGACAATGTGCTACCAATCTGTCTTTTTCATCATGAATTTAGGAAGACTAAGTCCATTTATCTCTTTCATAGTCAACTTGCTTTTGAATCACTTTTCATCTCTTTCATTTTATATATTTAACAACAGCACTTTAAAAATACTAATCACCTTACAAATCATTGTTCTTATGTGGTCATGGTTTTGTTTTTGTTTTTTTTTGTTGTGTCCCTTAGATACATTTTGGTGTGTGTTCTTTCAACTTAGACAAAAATTAATTGGATAATAGAAATACATTGTCAGAAAGAACATACAAAGAATTTAAATATCTCACAGGATGGCCTTCTGTCAAAAATACTAGTTAATGAAAATATTCAAGATGTACAAAATGTTTTTCAGACACTTGGGAAGAATTGCTGTTTAAAGGAGTTTGTAGTCAAAGCACAGACACAAAATGTGCCTTAAATTTTTCTTATTAATTTGGTAGCTCTGTCTGTCTGTCACATTAAGTAAGTTAGGGAATAGAGCACGGGATACCAGCCATCTGAGCACGATGGGATGAGCAAGAGAAGAGCTGTGCTGACATAACTGCACTGTTCCCAGTGCTGACACTCCTCTGGGGGGTCAGCAAAGCCTCTCTACACATACAAACCCACTGTTGCCAAGTCGGGAGAATTTGTTGCATGGGACAGTTTGGTTTTTAAATTCCCAGCTGCTGCAAGATCGATTGTGTCCTGGGTGGGGTAGAGAGGTGAGAATTCGATGTACAGATACACCTGCAAAGAGACAGATGGCCTGCCATGCCTCTCTGTTTTCTTGTTGCAGCCAAAGTTTTATGGTAAAGTACGACAAAGCATTCCAATTTCAAATTTAGTGTAAGAGTGCATTTGACCAAGTCAAGAGGATTGATACACTTCTTTACCTGTAATATTTATCAACTCTTACATTCCCTTGCACTCTTTGCACTAAATGAAGTTTGTTTTTCCAGCGAGGTTAAGATAATTTTACAGTACTAATTCTGCCATGTAAACTCTGCCTGTTGCTATACTTTATTAACCTTCAGGAAAACAAATTATGTGAAAGCTACAGTATATGCAGAAAGTCATAGTAAATATAATTCATTTGGCATCTATTTTATTTAAATAAATGAGAAGTCATTCACCAAGTTTCTGACTAGAATTCAAATGTGGTATGTATGTTTCTGAATTGTTATAATCCGGTTTAGTCACTGTTGTCTGTGTTTGGAGAGAATAGTAATCATAATAATTAACTTTTTAATTTATTGTCTATTTTATACAGGACTGAGTTAATGAGTTATTGTTAGGGGAAGTTTTGATTTATTTTTTTAATAATTTTCTTAACTGTAGAAATGTAGGTTTTGTTTTACTGGTGTACTTTAAAATTATTTTTATATACAAATGAATATTGTAGGTTTACTGTTAATAGCATAGATTTAAGAGTCAGCTCTTTATTTTCATAGGTGTGAGTCCAGTATTTGCCAATTGACAATATGTAATTGTGTTAAAGAAAATGCACACACAAGTGAGAGTAGTTCATAATTTGCCACACAGTTTCATGCCTTCATTAAGAAAGCTTAAATTTCAGTGAGCTGTAGTTTATGGGGTTGTGGGGTTTTTTAATAAGCTTCATAGTGCATGCAAGTTAGAAAACCTTACAAACCTGCAAGTGTTCTTACTTACAAAATTTTGGGGTTGAGTCTTCTGTAATGTATATGTATGTTGGTTTTGTGTTGTCTATGAAATATGAATAAGGGCTTGTCCACAAAGTAACTATAAATTATTTATTTTTTGTGTAAGAGCACTTATATTGGGATGTTGGTTAACCCTTCCCTGCATTGAAGGCTGGTCTTAGTAACTATTACATTTTATACTTATTGTCTCCTGGGCTCTACAGCAGGCATGGTAAAACTATAGGAAAAAAAAGCATTCAGTTCTCTCACCATAAAATTTGTTATCTAAACATAATGTGAATTAGTTGCTTCTTATTCTTGTGTTACACAACTTTTTCCTCTCTATAAAAAAATCTGCGTTTTAGAAATTAGTTATAACAGCATGGAAATTCTCAGTAAAATTTAAGTCTGACCAAGATCTCCATTGATGTCAGCAGCCTGCCTCTGTGGCAGCTGCTTTGGCCTCCTTTGGAAATAGGTGGGAGCTCTGTTTTCCTAAATCAGATGCATTTGCAGTTGCTTCCATATTACATTTTTGCATTTGTCTGGCACACTTCAGTAATGAGGAAATTGACTGTGCAGTGGATTTCTTCAGTATTTCAGTACGTCAGTACCATCAGAACTGCTGATTACACAGGTACCTGTGTGTGATACAAGTGTGGAGGACTAATGCCCTGCCCTCCAAACCTACAGTGCTTCCTGATACTGCATTAAACTGTTTTCCTTCATCTTGTTTTACTGCTCCTGTGCTTTGAGCTTAACAAACATTTTAAGCTAAGCTTGGACTTTGTCATTCCCACTTGTCTTCCTTACTTCCTTACTTGTCCTTCTTGCTTTTAGATGTGAAATCCTTTTTCAACGTGCTCTGTGTATTATGGTTTATTTCAGGTTTGTATTCCTGCATTTAAGGGCTTATATCACACTGTTACAGGTTGGTCACATTCCAGATTTTCTGTTTCATATCATTTATAACCATCTGGATGATTACTTTAAATTCTTTTTTCTCCATGAAAAAAACTTTCATATATCTCGTTATTTTTGGAAAGTTCTTGCTGAGTGCACATATGAGTTAACTCTTTGACCTCATTCCATCTTCCAAGAAAATCTCTCTTCTCTCTTGCTTGCCTGTGAGAACTAGAGGAAGAGGAAATAAATTATTTCAAGTGCTCTTTTTTTTCTTTAATAAGTGCCTTCCTCCCTAACCTGGTGTGTCTTAATTGTTTCTTTTCTTTCTGCCTCCCATGCTCCCAGGCACAAACAAGCCCCTCTCTCATGTTTGACTGCTGCTTGTTCAATCATGGAAACTTTTTGAGTTGTTTACTGTTCTGAAAAGAGGTATAAAATTGCATGTATACTCTGGAGGGCAGGAAATAATAAGTAAACTTCACAAGTTAAGGAAGTAATTAAATGGATTAATACTTTTTTCTGGAGGGATTTTATATAAGGTTTAGTTAATAGCTCAGAATTTGTTAGTGGAAGGGGTTTTCTTTTACATTTTACCTGTTTAAAAGTCTTTATATTAATTTTAATATTTAATATCAAACTTCTAACTGTTCAGACAGTTTATAGAGATTAATTTCAGTCTTGCCTATGAGGCAGAAAAGCCCTATCTCCATTTCAGAGAATGTAGCATAAGTGGTATTTTGCCTTAAGTTGCCTTGGTAAGTCTGTGATGGGGAAGGAATAGATGTTAATACCCCCAGTTATTCTGTGCCCCATGTCCAGCAGAGCCCATCTGCACTTTAAATTAAATGGTACCAATGTAAGCCTCGTTTTCTTTTACCCCCAGCATAAGAGATGATAAATTGTTTCTTTTCCTTGTTCTGTACAAGTATGATTTAAAGGGAAAATAAAACAGCCATTAAATAGCTTTCCTGTATTTTATTTGAAGCTTTTTGGCATTGTTATTTTCTTGTTATTTGTTCTATTTTCTATGAGCACTGCTGTGGAAGCAAGCCAGTAGCAGTTCTAGGAGAAGCGTTAATATCCTTCACTTAAAGGTGACTGGTTCACCTTGCTAACTAGTCAAAAGCTGCTGCCATGGGAAAACTGTGAGGAATTGTCATCACATGAGGTATTAAACATAATGATGCCTTGTTGGGTCTGTATGGCTTTGCCATTCACTTGTAGAGAAGCAAAGACTGTTGCACTAAAGAACATTTGTGCACAGATAGTTAGCATAGAATATAATGCTGACTTAACATTTCTCTACACCTGGATTGTGCTGTTGTGCTGGTTTTTTGAGGTGTGTTAGTACTGCATTGCTTGTCTCTACTCTTGGTTATTTCAGTGTTTTCTTTGTTAGATTTCTCAGTTTTATGCTTCCTCTTTTTTCCCTTTTTTTTTTTAATACTTATGTTTTAAGTGTAAAGTTTTACTTTGTAGTTTTAATTGCACCTATGTAGTGCTGTGTCCAGTTCTGAGCTCTCCAGCACAAGAGGGAAATGAGACTAGAGGAGAGAGTCTAGCAAAGTGATGCGAAGATGATACTCGACCAACTCGCCTGTGAGGAAAGCAGAGAGAGCTGGCACTTTTCATCCAGGAGAAGAGAAGGCTGGAGGGAATCCCATCGTGTACAAACACTGAAGGGAGGGCACAAAGATAAGGGAGCCAGGCTTTTTTCAGCAAAGCCCAGCGACAGCACACGCTGAAACACAGGAGGTTCCCTCTGAAGAGAAAGTACTTTATAACTGTGATAGTGATCGAGCACTGGCATGGATTGTTCAGAGAGGTTGTTAAGTCCACATTGGATATATTCAAAAACTGGATGTGGTCCTCTGCAGCTGCCTGTGGGTGGCTTTGCTTTGAGAGGGGAGGTTAGACCATATGACCTCCAAAGGCACTTCCAACCTCAGTCGTTCTGTGATCTTTAACCTTACTGTCTATCTTCCACTTTTTCTCTCCTGTTTACAAATTGTTAATAAATATGCTTGAAACTAGAATCTCTGAGTTGGTTACAGTAACTGCTGGAGCTGGCTAGGCCATGCTGGAAACACCTGCTAGTGTGGTTCTGGCTGAACCAGTAGTGCCTTCAGAGCACAATCCAATGGGGAGAGATACCTTCATTTGGAACTGCTGCTCAGTGCAAAACAAGAGTATGTGACTGAGAGCAAATGGATGACACTGTGAATGAAACTGATACTATCAATACAGAATGAGTTCGAAGTTGCTTTTTATTTTCTACATTAAGATCTTGCAGAGCTGTTTGCTGCTCTAGTGCAGCGCCTGATCCTCAGATAGGCTGGAGGTGTTGCTACACCACTTCATGCCTTCTTGTCAGCATTTGGCATGAATGTGAACATGTGGTAGATGCCCTGTCACTCCTTCAGAACCTGAGAATAAATTCCACTTAAATACAGTTCTGTAGTGACAGGCATTAATGCAAGCAGAGCAGTGCAAAAATCCAGTACATAACAGGGCGTGCAAGAAACGTGGACAAACTATCAGGGGCTGTTGTGATGGGGTAATGGTTTCAAACTAAAAGAGGGTGATTTATGTTGGGTAGAAGGAAGAAACTGTTTACAGTGAGAGTGACAAACCAGTGGAACAGTTGCCCAAAGAGGTGGTAGATGCTCCATCCCTGGAAACATTCAGGGTTGGACAGGACTCTGAGCCACCTGATCTAATTGAAGGTTAGACCAAGTGACCTTTAAAGGTCTCTTCTAAACCAAACTATTCTATGTTCTCAAAGAGGATTTGAGGTCCCTGGAGGGTTTTAATACATAAAGAAGAGTTCACATAAGCTTCAGGCAGCAACAAGCAGAATTTAAGCTCTTTAGGCTTTAACATGCCTTTAATCTTTTGTTGATGTAGCCTAAAGTTAGGATTATTTATTTTATGTACTATCCAAATTTTGGTACTGGAAAATCATTTTAGTGAGAAATACACTAAAAATTACCCTTAATAAGCAGTTCAAGCTAACAGCTGGTAGTGCTGTATACCTAGTTTACACTATCCTGTGCAGTACAGCTAATAGACAAAAACTGAGTGCTTAGCCTCTTCAAGTGAAGACTATTCTTGCTGTTAGGAAATATATGAAAGAAAAATTCTGTGTAACTTTGTAGATAAGTACTGGTTTAAAGGTAGGTAATCCTTACTGTGAGTCACACCTGATTTCCCTGGACTCCTTAAAAAAATCACTCATGCCTGGCTATACAAGCTTGGCTTGCAGACTTCATCTTTGCTGGGATTAAAGCAGCCTGAGATTAAGGTATCATACTTGCATGTTTACCAGGTATGAGACCACTTATTCCCTGAAGCTTTTGGATCCCCAGGCACACATGTAAAGGCTGCTTGAATCAACCATCTTAGACTTGGTAAATTTTGCATTGAAACACAGGTTCAATATAATCTATTTTTGATAGATAAGAGCTCGGGGGTTTTTTCCAAGAAAAACATAGGCTGTGTTGAAATGATACATAGTTTGACTTCTCAGAAAAAATGTCACTAGTGAAGAGGGCTAGCTTCCTTCCTACTGAGAGCTAAATTTGCGTGGAGAACAGGTGTAGCTGTGTATCAGAAAGGTGCAATGTGATATTTTTTACCAAATTATATTTCTGCACTCTGCATTGTGATAGGATAAGGAAAGGAGTGAAAATCAAGATGTATTGGAGAGCAATAGTGTTAATTTTTGGCTGTCCTACTTTTGCATTGTATAACACTGGATGCAACAGATACAAAACAGGTTTCAATATTCAAACTAAGGCTCAGGACAGGGATTTTTTTAAGGAATTGAAGACAACTTAAATACTGTTGAGCCCTTACTACTTTCTGTTCTGAAAATGCCAAATTCAACTACCACAGAAGAGCATCAGACTGCCCCTCTGTGCAAAGCTTCTCTTCCTGTCTGTGGAGATCCACTGTGAAGACAGATTAATCTTAAATGTGTGTCTTGCTTGATGCAGGTATGCTGAGACTTTGTGGCTGAAAAAAAGGTTGATTCTGACAGTCATGTTCACTGCAGGTCCTTCAAATCTGAGAATATCTGTGCAAAATGTGAAAATGACTGAACCATATTTGGTAGGTACACAGGTGGCTGAAGGAAGCTGTATATGATTTAGTGTGCAATTTCTTCAATATTTCTTCTTTAGTGTGCAATTTCTTCAAATGCTAGATTTCTTCTTCTGGAACTGTGGTTTGATCAGATTAACTGTTCTCTTTCTGCTAATAGTTAAAATGTGGGGGTTTTTGAAAATGCAGATAATTGTGTTTTGCATATTTTAAGGATTTCAGATTGATTCTTTTTAATTTATTTTTCCTAATTGGAATGTTATGGTGCAGGGGATTATCTATAAGTAGTTTTCAATATTAGGCTTTTATTCTCTGTTTAGTTTATTTATTGAGACTCACAGCAAAAACTGTCTGCATCCCTTCTTGTCCATGTTCATTTCTATTATTACAATCTCTTTTCAAGAGAATTGGTAACCTACATTATTTTCTCAGCATCATGTAGTAAATAATGGTACATGTCTGAAACTCATCACAACAGCAAATAAGATGGTGTATAGTGCATCATCCTTTCCAAACTGCCACAGCAGGGAGGCCTGGCAGTGCATCCATTACCTCTGTTATTTCTCACAGAAAGCTTAGTTTTTCTGCCCTTTGATGCTTTAAGGCAGCAACAGAAAAAGAGCTGAGATAGGTACATGGGGATATAAGCCTTTGGGAGAATGTTTTATTTTAGTCAGAGGTGCAACCCACACTGGATTGCTTGTGGCTTTATCTCCATATGTGCTCCTCTGCCCTTACCCTTTTCATGTTCTCATAACTGGAGAATACATTTAAAAATACAACATCCTAGTTACTAATTTTGTACTGTGCAAATTTTTTTTATTGTTTTGTATTCCTTTCACCATGACAACCTTATTGAATGTTTATTTTGTTATCCTTTTAAGCAAAAGATGCATGGACTATTTCTTTATGCAGATAAATTCTTGAGTTATTAAAAATAAGGACCAGATCCTCAAAAATATGTAAATGTTTTGCTCCTTTAAATGGATGATAGACAGCAAAGCATTTGTGTCCACAAATTCCTGTGAAGTGAGACTCAGAAAAATTCCACACGGTTGGAACTGCCCATGTGTGCACACTTCTCACTGGAAAAAACCCATAAATTTATCCCATGTGTATTGAGCACGTAGGATGTTACTGTGGAGCAGCTGGCTGCATAAGATCATATTCTTCCATACCTTGCAGCAGCTTTCATGTGTCTGTTACCTGTACTCAGTTACATTTTGCACAAACCTGGAGAAAATCTGGGAGTGAGCAGAGGGATGCAGCCAATACTTCCTTGAATACTGTGTAGCCTCATAACCTCAGCATTCTCTTTAGCAGAAAAAATGGTGAAAAATCACAGCAAAGCCTCACTGGTTGTGGTCTATTAATGCCCAGCTATCAAAACAGCAGTACCAGTAGCTTCTGAGTTGCCCACTGCTGTAGGGATGAACAATTTCCCTCTCTGCTAAACCAGTTAATATAAAGTCTGAGTTTATACCAGTTATATTATCCTACTGATAAATAAAACCAACACATTTTTCTATCAGGTGTAATTTCATTTCTGTTTAAATGTGAGCTACATCCTGACTCTCTTTACTACTGTAAAGTCAATTGCAGATTTGTTTTGACATTGAAATGACTGACACTTATGAGTCTAACTTAATTTCATCTCTTTGCCTCTGGAATTCTGTTATCCAAAAGCAAACCAAGTGATTTATTTGTATTTGTTGCTCAAAAGTCTGTGTCTGGCACTACTGCATATTATTTTTTAAACAATGTAAATAATAAAGTTCTGTTCAGACACAAATCCCTGTTTCTCCACGGCTATCTGTGAAAATCTCTATTGGTAGTTTGCAAGAAGCACCTTGACTACAAATTTGTCCGAATTCTATTGAATGTAGTGTATTGCACAGTGTACCATAAAGCCTGTTGATAAGTATGAGTTGCATGGACTTCAGATCTACTGTTATTTCAGTGCAAGAAGACTTAATTGCTACTTAGATTTCAGAATTACACAGAACAGAATCTCATATCTGTGGGATCTTCTGTTGAAACAGAGGAGTTAGTTCTTCTGTTCTGCCAAAAAAATAACATCTTTCCTGAAGAAAAATAAAGTATTTGAGATCTTGCCTTTTAAATGGAGGACAGCACACTTGCATTAGCTCATATGTTTAATATGCAAGAAATTAGTGGGGTTTTGTAGAATAATGAACAACAATCAATGATTTTTAAAGAAACTGTGAATGCAAATTGAGACTTGAAGAAGTTCTTGAAGAAAAGCAAAAAACATAGAGATTACCACAAAATGAGATCAAGTACATCCTCCCTGGGGTTGAGTTCCAGCAATTTAAACTCCTTCAAACTCAACAGCCAAACTGGAGTAATCATGAGTATTCTTTGGCTTGGACTGAGGACAAATTTCATCCTTAGGGAAAGTGTAGGGAATATTTTGGTGGTAGAAAAGGTAGGAAAAACAAAAGCCAAGAAAGAACAATTCAGACTTACTGGAAATAATGTTTGATCTAAGACAAGGTGTTATACTTTTAGTTAAAGGCTGGAATAGATCTTTATCCAGTGATCAAGTTGCCCCACCAGTCATCTTGGCTCCTGGAGTTTCTTTCAGTCCCCTTTTCCTTGAGAAGGCTGTAATGATACAAGTTCATAAAGGAGGTTTAAGTAAGAGGTTGAAATGATGGGCACTTTCCCACCACTTTGTGTAACATAATTTACTTGGGCAGTTTTGTAGCTAGGAGAGAACTGAAATAAAATAATCAGGTCTTCTGTGTAGGTTTTATATTAAAGGTGCATTGTATCTTACCAGTTTTACAGGACAAAATAGAATCAGCACAAATTATTCTTTCCAATTTTATTCTTTATATTTCACTAGCATTGTAGTTGGAGCATCAACACCAGGGAATCTGATCTTCACATTTCTATTACTCCTCCAAAATAAGGCAGGGATCGCAGTTTAGCAGGGAGTCCAGAGTGCTTTCTCAATGTGAAGAAGTACTGGGGTTTTGTTTTACTTGTCCTTTCAAGATCTTGTCCCTCTGAAAATCCTCTAAAGCATCAGGTAAATAGAAGAAAATGAGTGCTTGTTTTTCTTTGATTTTGCTCTAGACTTTTTTTCACATTTTGGTAATGTAAAAGCACAGAATATAAATTTTGTGGGGAGGTTATAAATATTCCCAACCAGAAGACCCCAGTTTGTCACTTTACCCACATACCCACCTATCCTAAACACCCCACACCTTTTCCGTGCTTTGCATCCAGACATGCTAAGGATAAAACATGGAAGGGAAAATGTATAGTGTTGTTTTAAAAATCCTTAATTTGGAGATCTAAAATGGCTGTCTGGCACTGAATAGTTACAGCTTCACGTCTCTGCAGGCTGAAGTGAGGCTGAGGGCTTTAGTTACATTCTCTGCTTTGTTCTCTATAGTTTCATAAGTGTAACTTTAATTGAATTTTCTGGATTTACAGTACTTGTCTTAGGAAAATTATTTGAACCATGTAGCTTTGGCTGTTTGTTTTGGGGTAACACGTACCCAGCTCTGCCTTGCCAACAGCCCTGTGGTCCCAAGTCACCACAAAATCATGGGAAGCAACCCAAACCAACAGGCAGTCAGCCTCATGTGAAAAATGACAACATATTTCTCCCCATTTCAGAGGAAAAGAAAAGAGTGACTCTACTGTGGACCTGCTGGATCCCAGCCCAGTGCCTTTGTACCATAACCTCTGTATTGCTCTTCCTTTGTTTTATAGGTTGCACTTAGAGTCAGTGGCCTTATGCTGCTGTTTAAGGAAACTGTACAGCCTGGCTGTATTCCCATCAGCTGACAGAGATGTGAGAATTTCATTAGCTTGATAACTGCTCTCATTCTGACTGATATAACATGAAAAAATGTAGTTTGAAAATACCTTCCAGGGCTCTTGTGGTGGCCCAGATAGGGCTGTGTCAGAGACCCCAATTCATTTCACAGCCTTTCAGGCCTCTGGATGCCACATTCTCTAGCTAGACTCCCACAGGTTTCTCCACAGCAGTCAGAAGGGCAGATGAGCAAGAAGCAGAGTCAGTACTTCAGCAAGTGTTTGGATACTTGATGGAGTTTCATCAGGAAATGCTTTTGATGCAGTAACTCCCTTAATTAGCACATAGGCTTGCAACCTTCACTATTCCAGGATGCTCTCTCAGCAGCAGGATAGAAATAGGTTTCCCTCTCACCTTACTACAAAGGGAGCTGTGAGTCTTTTGGAAAGTGTGACCTCAGAGCAAAGAATTCCCATTGTCATCTGTGAATTTTAGATTAAAAGATTCATATACTCAACTTTATTTAGGGAAAATAATATTTGAATTTTAAAAGCATGAGTGTTCAGCAAGTAAAATTCAAAATGCCTTGACTAGCTACCATCAAGCACCCAGCTCTTCCTGGATAAACACCAGGCTACAAATACGTCACAAAAAATGGAAAATAATGTTGAATTATAAATATATTTGAGAAAATTGTACTGCACTGGCTGACAATTCATTTTAAAAGAGGAGTTGAAATTGATCAAATGAATTGTTTGTTACTAATTATTTGCCTAGTTCTAGCTGTGATGTGAGACCTTGAGGGTGGGAATAAATTATCTTAATGAGGGATTAGGTTAAGGCATGTTATAAATTCTCATTTCAAGAGCTAACCCCACTATTAATATATTTGCCTATAACTGTGAATCTTCTTTAATAGCTGCCTGTCGTTTTTTTTGCACTGCATAAAATGTTCCTCTGTTTTTAAATCCATGTTGTGAAGAGGAAGTGTTGGTCTCCCTGACTTCATCTTCATTAGGAAAAAACTCAGAAATATCAACAAAGAAAGAACAGTAATGTAGACTGTAAGTTATATTTCATTAAGGAGAAAAAAATGCTCACATCCCAAGGATAAAGTACCAGATACCTTTTGCTGTGAGCTGAACACATCCCTGCTTTGGGAAATCCTGTTGTGTAAAGCATGAAACGTTAGAGAGAGTTTTCCAAGTGAAAATAGGATGGAGAAATGAGGGAAAACTGTTCATAAAACCTTGAAGGGAAAGAGGAACAGGGAGGCATGTCTTGCTTCCTGGTGACAGAGTCATTAGTTGCCTCTTATGATCCAAACTGTACAGACTCATCATGGTTTGGCTCAGACAATTCAAGCAGCAACAATTTTAAATCCTGTCTCCCTCCATTAAGACTCTGTAGTCACATTATTATTATTATACTTGATTATTATAACTGTTATTAATACTTCATAGCAAATTCTGAGGTAAAGCATTGGCAAATTGAAATGGGGACCATTTCTCTTTGTGTATTTGGGCAACGTTTTGTGAGTCTAGATGCAATCTAGCAACCACATAATAATAAAACATTGTGTTTTTCTCTCCCTGTGCCTTTCCCATTTTCCTTAGTTGTCCTCAAAATGCTTTTAAAAGAAAGGCCATGTTAATATTTGCATTCCTACAGGCAGGTCAGCACCCACAGTCACTCAGCAGGTCAGTGTGCAGCCAACACTCACACACCTCCCTGTGCCTCGTGGGCAAGAGTCCTGTGCATGCACTTTTCTTTACATTTTGCTTTGTCACAAGGCCATCAGTGCTGGCTGTTTTCTCAGGCAAGAGTAGAGAAGCATGGGGGATGTGTTAGAAAGGATGTGTGCCTTTACTTGAATTTGCTTTGTTTCAGAATTAATTTCATTGGATTTCCTCTGTATTTTTAAGGTGTGATAAAATGCCTCCCTTTTCCAAAGGCTTTAGAGGACTTATTAAAAAGATACTTTGCTTCCCTTCTTTTTTACTTTTTAAATACACACTGCTGATTTTGACTCATTACCTATCTCCCCATTTCTGCAGCACCTGGGCTATAATTCCTTTGGCTCTGGGAACGCACAGGAGATGATACACTCTCCATGCTTATTGTCAGAGCTTTTGGGGAATGCTGTTCATCTCACTGGAAACAGAGTTGGACCCTCTCTACTTTCAGAGAGACTTTTTTCCAAGCACTGCCAAGCTATTGAAATTCAGAACAGTAGCAAACTTCCCAGTATTCATTATTCTTTTTAGTCTCAATTCAGAAGCAGCATTTGTGTGCTTGGTTTGTGCAGGAAAGATTCATCACATTCTTGGGTCAGCTACCTTGTCAGCTCCACAAACACAAGCACACACACGGACACACAGAGAGGGAAGGAAAAATGAGCTTCATATGCTTCATTCATGTCAGAACTCAACAACTTTAGGAGTGCAAATATTCTGCAGTCACTCATGAAAAGAAATTTTTAATAATAAATATCTAACAATTAATGGGCTGGTAGCTGCAGTTGTCTTCAGGGCATAATATCTAATTTCCTTGCAATGTTTCATATCCTTACTTTTCATGCTGCAACAGTCCATCATTAAAACCAAACGCAGGTTTCTATCACTTTTATTTATTTTTCAAATCAACTTATAAATCAGTGCCAGACCTTGTTACAGATGAGTTCCAATAAATTATCAGCTGTGGACAAATTCTGAATGTTAAACATTCTCTGTTTTTCCCTTTTTTTTTTCCACCCCCACATGCTGTGCTCCTATGTCACCCTTTGAGACTGGAGCTCATGCAGGAGTTTTTGGAGGGATTTTGCCCTCCTAAACAAGATGGGATCCTGGCTACATAATGATATGCTTTTTAAATAATGTAAAAATATAAAAATGTTTGCTTTTCAAGTTAAAAAATACCTAGGGGGACAGTTTCACATAACCTGCAACAAAATTTACATCTCTGGACTTTAGTAAAATAGACATCATTTTTTCTACTTCTAGCTGACAGGTAATTCCCAGAGCAACTTGTAACCCTAATCTAATTCACATTAATTCTTTTACCAAAATGCTCTGTCACTGCCCTTTGGAAGAAGGTCATAAATGCTATCATGTGCTGATGCTAACTTTTCATTAGCTGATTTGTCACTTCTAAATTGGATTGTTGCAATTAGCAGTATATTGCTGGTTTTGATATGACTCTATCAGTTAAGTAAATTTTATTGCTAGTTTTACCACTGGGCTAAGATACATCAAATGGCCTAAAGTAGCATAGCCTTGCATGGCTGATGGGAAGCTCTGAATATAGTAATTAGCAAAACAACCTTTTAAAATGTTCTAGGTTCAATTAGCCTGAATGAACTCTGTAAGACGTGAATATGTATGGAAGTAAAGATGCATCCAAAAAACTCATTTACAGAAAGCCCTCTCCAAAATGTTGTGTCCTGTCATAATTTTCCTGTTTCAAGTCTCCTCTATTCTGCTTGTTTTCACTTTTTTTTCTTTTGTTAATCATTATGCTCCTTTTTTCTTTCGCATCTCTTGGGTTTTCAAAACTTTCCCTTTATTGTTAGACATCATGGATTTCAATTCCCACAGACAGAATAAGACTTTGTTGATTTTGCCTCCTTGAATTCAAGAAAACTTCAACCCATTCCAACCTTAAAGAGAATCAAATAGAAATTACCCATTGTTCCCTCTTTTCTTTTTTAGGTTGGTTTTGCTTTGGTTTGGTTTTTTAAATAAAACCCCCTATTATTAGATTCTACTGTTACTTTATCAAGTGGTATTTCTGGTCATTGTCTAACACCTTGCTGGGTAAATTAGGTAATTTGATATATTGTTGAGTGACAGACAATGCTAATCCTTAGCATAAAATTGGAAATCCTTGAAAAAAAACAGGAAGAATTTCTACACAATGTGGTTAGATCACAACATGAATGAGAGATAGATGTGCAGATTATGCAGCAGTTTTAGACACTTTCCTCCTGAATTAAAAAAAAATTAAAATCTTGTAATTATACAGTGCCAACTTTTGGTTTCATCTGAATGCAGCAAGAAAATCCTTGGTGTGTGTTTGAGGTCTCTTCTGATTCCTGCCTAATGAATTATTTTTAGTCTTTTTTATGCATCTCTTCCCAGGTACCTGCCATTATTTCAGTAAAGCAATTATTTTTTCCCCTTAGTTCTTCATTTAAATACATGTCTTTGTAATCAGGCAGATAGAAAAAAAAAAGAAAAAAAAAAAGTATGACTTATTGTTTCTCCTTGTCCCTCAGATTAAATGCTTTTCAGGGCCAAGATGCTGTTGGTTTCATGGTCTGCTCTGCATCTTCTGTCAGCAAACAACAAGTGCACAAATGGGCACAGGTGCAGAGCTGAGCCACACAACCTCCCTCTGACTGAAGGTGTAACTTCTGCTGCTACACAGAAGCACCTGGTCTGTTCTGTTCATCAGTCCCTGTGAATGACCAACAAGGAAAATTAAGGATGTATTGAGTTGCAAAACATGCAAATCTGGGGATAGAGCAAAACTTGAGCTTTGCTGCCCTGCCCTGCTAAATTTCAGTCAGTCCATTTGCACTGTTTGTGTGATACAGAAAACAGCCTAGAGCAAGTACTGAGCTGGGAATGTACAATTCAAACCCTTCCTGAGGAGGTGTATTTTTAAATCTGGACCCAGTGAGGAAGAACGATTTATTTGATCCTTCCCCTTAATTCTATCCATGTGACAAAGAAATTGGGGTAAGAAACAGAGACAACCTTTCCTATTCTCTGCAGCGAGTCTTTTGAGTTTGTTTCAAAATATTTAATATTGCTGATATCAATGCTCTTATATATACCCATTGAAATCCTACAGGGGAGAAGATACAAGAGAGATGTAACCACACAAAATGATGAATTTGGGGATGAATTTGTGCTTTCCCATGCTCCCACAGACTTTTGTCACTCCTGCACTCAGGTGATGCCACTGAAGCTGCACAGGATTTGGAGCTCTCATCAGTGGTTCTTCTGTCAGCCAAATGTCTTTGCAGCATAACCTGGTCCTATGGGATGGTTCTATTATTCCAACACAGACATGTTGCACCTTAACCACAACACAAACAGACATATCAGTTATACATCAAGAAAATAACCATTTTCCATTGCCAGTTTGAATCCCAGAGGCTTTCAACAAGTTTAAATTCATACTGAGATGCTTAGACTTAAACTGAGATCTAGCTGTGTATGCTCAATGCCAATAAAAAGCAGGGCACTTTTATTTATGTGTTCATACAGAAGCTGATTTCAGGAATCCAGACTGAAAATTAATAACAGATATTTTATTCTGAGAAATTTCTTCCCCCATCTTCTAAACTCCCTGTGATCTTTGCACTGTATAGAAAAAGTTGCCTTATAGTCTGACTTCAAGGAAGTATGAATTGAGACTACAGCTTCTATCCACAGCTCTCCCCTTCACTTCCCTTGAAGTTTAGGGCAAATCTCACACTTTTTCCACCTATGCTGTCTCAGATCCCATAACAGATTTTTGGGAATGCAATGTACCAGAATTGCTGTCAGGCCTAATTAATTTTCAGGGTGCTTGGAGTTGTTTGAATGAAAGATGCTATAGAAGGGGAAAGGTACTGACTATATTGTTATTATTGTTGTTATTTCACAGGATCCCTGTCCATTGTTCTCAGGAGCAGCCTGTGCCTGGTAGAAGACTGATTCTATTCTTTCTAGACACGAGCTCTATTAACATACAAACGAACAGGTCACACTATTCTTGGAGCAGAACTCTTTAGCATGTTAATGACATTCACACTGGTGGCCCCTTAGTGCTCTGGAGAAACACAGGTTTTGCTTAGTGCTTAATAAAAAAAAGGCCATCATAAAATATGTCACCGATTAATATTGTCACAAGAGATAAAAAGGAAGAGGAAAATGAGAGATTTATATTTTCCTGGGTGCCAAGTGTGGCTTCCACTTGTACTGGAACCTCCCTATTACTATAGCATTTATTCATAGTTACTTTGCAGAGGCATATATGAGCCTAAATATCCAAGGGAACGCTCAAAAAAAGAGCTTGACTTCTGTTTCTGGGTACCTGAAGTGACAACTTTTATCAGTGGCTTAGAAAAGAGACCATAGTTAATATGGATGAATGTGGTGATGGCAGCCAGAAGCATGGGATGGATCCACAGCCATCATATCCTGCCCTAAGGCCACTAGAGGACTGCTACAACTGATGCCATCCAAGGACTGGGCTCACAGCTCTGGCTATGTAATTTGGTCCTCCTGTGCAAGATGAGCATTTCTGAACATCTGGTCCTGCACATAAACAGATGAGATATTTTTACATTTATGGCCACAGTAATATGCAGTACTTCAAAACTTCAGGTGTATTTTAGACATGACAAGGCATAGGAAAAACTCTTGCTCCTTATTTCTTGCAAAGCACAATTTACAGAACACTTTTTGGATCAGGGATTCTACACATCACAAGACGTGAATGAGAGAAAAAACTATTTGCTTGTAGGGCTTTATCCATGGCCTAAAGTCGTAAGTAGAAACCACTTTCCTTGATTCTCTTGGGCTTTGTACCAAGCCCTTAGTTAGGAATGGCATTTTATTGTTGAAAAAAAATTGTTTGGTGGCAGGATATGTATGCATGCCTTTAAAAACAGTCTTCTGTTAAAACATACTAGATTAATTTTCCTCTGTCATTTTTAGTTTAGAAGTAAACAGCTTCAACAGGGTGCAGGAGTGCACAGCAGCATTACCCATATCCAGTGCTTGTTGCTTGCTATGTTGCCCATTATAGCAAAGGTGAGTTGTTCCATGAGGGGAAGAAAACACTTTAGGGCTTCCAGCAGCCAAGCAGAGAGATCAAGCAGAGCTCAGCACCAGCCAGAGGCTGTCCACATGCTGCTCCAGCCAGAAATGCTCTGTACACACACTGAAAATCGTGGCAGGGATTTCAAGATATCATGCTGACACTGATGTTGCCATTTTAAATTCAATCAATTAATATTCTAAAGAGGCAAAAACATTGCAGTGGTAGGTATACCGCTGCTGCCCTCATGGAGCTAAACATTATAACAAGTGCTGGTACTAAGTGGTTTTCTGAGTCCCATAAAGGTTAGATCATATCTTTGAGGATTTCATGCATTTCTTCTTTTTTTCCCCTGATTAGTTCATTTTTATTAATATTAGCTATAGTCAGGGAGTTTACCCAGAAGTGAATGAGAAAATGAAACTGAAAAGCAGTTAATTGGTACTTTAATTGCACAGATACAGGCTTTGAAATTTCAGCAGCAAACCGAAGTTAAAATATTTACAGGGAAAAGAGCAACAGAGATATTTCTTCGCAGGCTTTTAATTGGAATCCTAATGAAATCACCTTGTGAAGGTGTGGGATGCCTGGAGCATGTACGTGTGATGGCGAAGGAGGTGACTCTGTGCATTAACATTCACAAAGAGAACAGCTTGTGACATGGTTTGGGCATGGGCTCTCAAAGCTTCCCAGCTGTGGGGAAAGCAAACTTTGCCACTCCAAGCGCAGGGAGCAGAGCTTTCCAGTTTATCTTTCTAGTCTTTCTCAGCAGTGGATGGGAAAAGAGGGATTCCTCCAGGAGGCAGAAATGGCCACAGGTAAGGACTCCTGTGAGATGACATGGGACTTTTTTTTCATTCATGTGTTTACCCTTAGGAAAACCAGAGCACCAAGTAGATTTGCATGGCTGATTTTCACATGGAATGAAATGGAACATGGCCTGTACCCAGCTCAGCATACTCAGGAGAGTTTTCCTGGGGTCCACACTTACACCTGGATCAGGCTTCTCCTCCAAATCATCCTCCTGTCACTCTCCATCAATGAAAGAGAAATAAGGGCCTGAACAGTTAACACTGAATCAGTGTGGCTTGGGTACTTCTGCAAGTGTAGAATAACAACTACCATGGTACATTTCCTACTAGAGATAAGACTAGGTTATGTCCATATTCTTAGTGCACTGCAACTTTGGAAATGGCAGAAAAAGATTAGAGTGTTTATTTTTCTGCCAGTTGTTTTATGCAGGAGGATCTATCCTGACTCCTATGAAATTGCTATGTCCATAACTGTGAATGTACTAATAAGAGTACAAGTATACTTACAAGAGTAAACCAGCATGACACTAATTAGTTAACATTTGAAAAATTTGACATGGAATAAGAAATATTTGTGTCACATGGGAGTCTGTCTCTGAAGGACCTGTACTCAATATTTGGTCAGCATTCTCAGGTTTTTTTCTCCTACAATAAGCATCTGGGTTTCAAAGATGTTGCATGCCTAGCAGGTTTCATAGGACTTAGCAGAACTGTCTTTGATGAATATATTGAGACATTAAATGAGGGACATTAAATAAGGCTCCACCCAAAAACTCCCTTTTTATCTGATTTTCACTCTTTTCTAGTGCATTGCTTGACCACAGAAATTTTCCATTTCTGTTACAGAGATAGCAAAGAAGAAGGAAGAAACTAACTTATCAGTTCAACTGAAAATGGACATGACCTCAGTCATTCATCAAACACAATCAAAGTTGAGACAGTGATGTCAGTAAATCCCATTTCAAAAAACTTTTATATGCAGAGACCTCCTTCACTTTGAGATATAACTCACTACACACCAAAGTCTCAATAAGCCACAGAGGCAGCAATAATTTCTAAGACAACCTCATGTTTTACCAAAACTGCTAAAAGAATCCAAGGCTGCTAAGAACAATGACAGAAGCTTGAAAAGATAAAAAAGATCACTTTATTGTCTTATGAAAGGCCTCTATTAAACACTATAAAAATACATCATCAGGGGAATCCAAGATGTGATACTACCCAGATATCTACTGCACTTCTGGATTAATAACATGAAGTCTTAAGTAGGGCAAGACTTTTGTTTCATATGAAGGGGAAAGCACCAGCATTTATATGAACAACTCAAATCTTGATTCTTATCCCTCATATCATTTTTCCTTTGCAAATATCTATTTTTAAATGCAGCTTTCAACCAAAGATGCATGTGGGTTTTCACTTGCATCACAAACAAGCCAGCACACATTTAAGTTGAGTTAGTGCCATCAATTGCCTTCTGCCCATCCCTACTCTCCCTGAACTCAGTAGGAAGCTGGAGAGAACAGAGTACTGAGTTGTTTGGCATCAGGAAGGGTTGTAAAGGCTTTTGAAATTTATGGAAGTGCAAGAAGTGGTGCCTATATAAGATCTTATCTCATTGTGAAGAGTAGGAGAATGTGTACAGAGTAGGAATATTTTTATAAGCTAACAAGTAACATTTTGTGGCAAATTTCACTCGAGATCATTATTTTCCATTCTGGTCTTAACATAGGATAGGACAGAATAGAATAGAATAGAATAGAATAGAATAGAATAGAATAGAATAGAATAGAATAGAATAGAATAGAATAGAATAGAATAGAATAGAATAGAATAGAATAGAATAGAATAGAATAGAATAGAATAGAATAGAAAAGAAAAGAATTTGGAAGGGACCCAGAATAATTATCAGGTCTAACTGCCTGCTGTACTAACATTCCATACTTCTCTCTCGTCCTCCATATATACATATGGGTCATTTATATATGTTTGCATTCTCCAAATAAACAAAAAATATGCAAAATTTGAGACTATAGAATTTAATTATAAATTTAATGATACCGACTTCCAGAGATTGATTATCCATTTCATCAACTAAGTTACTTTTTGGTGCACCTTTGATCTTCTCATTTGCAAAAATCTTCCACATTAAATTTACAGCCTCTCTTTCATTTGGATAAATTGTGCAACTTCAGGGCATTTATTCATGAGTGCTTTAAAAAATCTTTATGGGACTCAGTAAAGAAAACACAAAACCTCGTCTCTGAGAATAAACTAGTTTGTGTCTGGTTAGAGTATTCTGGATGTTCCACAGTCAGCATGACACTGTATTTAGGAGGGGAAAGAAGACTAATTTTTACTTGTTGGTACAGATCCAAAACACAGAGAGGCCTGTTAACTTCACTGAGCTCTGGCAGAAGCTTCCAGTCTAGGAAGAAGGATGCTGCTGCGCACTCCAGCAGCAGCAGTAGCCCTGGCAGTTATCTTCGCCCCTAAACATATCCAAAAAGCAATTTAACGCACCAGCAGCAGTTGCCTATTAATCGGGCTAGAAAAAAAGGTAGCCTGGGAGGGTGGGTTTAAAAAGAGGAATGTGGCACTATTATGTATTGCTTGCAAAGTAAACAAGCAACATCAGTATAGTCATTTCCTAATTACGAGCTGTTTCATAAACTGTAAATGCTAACATGGGAGAGGTAAATCATAGCAATTTAATTAATAAAACACTTTAGACAATTAAATCCATATGTGCATGTCCTGGGGCACAACATCAATAATAGAAGCTTGCAGGCATATTTTGGAAATTTTATGCAATCATTTGCAGATCTTGTAGTCAATAATTGGTACAAACTGTTTTAACTCTTCCTTGCCTGGTCTGGAAAATGGAAAGGAATTGCTAATTGCTAATATTATTATTGATTACATTATTGTTATTTCATTGCCTATTTTTGCCTTCTATGTGTATATTTTTAAATTATTTCTGTGCAGGCCAAAAAATAAATCTGATTTCTTTCTTATATGTGTATTAGCTTTCTACCCAGTATAATGAATTAACTTCATCCTGGGAATGTAACAGACTTGTTTTTCTGGTCCAAAGAGCTAGAGTAAAATTTATACATACACTAAAACTTTGGGCCCTGAACAATTTCTGAACAATGGGAATTGAGCTCTGGAGTTCAAGGATCTATCTGTGAGCAAAGATATCTTTACAGCTTTTGGAGACTCTAAGCATGAAAGGTGACTTCTACAACTAAAAGATGTTCAGAGAGGCTGCCTCATGTGTGCAATAAGGCAGACTGATGCACAGGCTGTTATCCTGATACTTCACAAACCAGGCTGACAGCAATCCAGAAAAGAAACTAAACTCCTGTGTACCAAGAAAGTGCTGGCATCTTCCAAGGCTCATTAAGCCTGGAGAAGGAACTAGCATAGATCCCATCCTCACACTAATTTCCAGTGTCTATGTAAAGCTTTGTTCTTACAATTTCAGGCAATAATGAATCCAGCTCTGGCAACATCAAAGCCTGGTATGATCTTTGAATCACTATAACTGCATGTCCTCTGGGACAATGCAAATCACAAAGACTTTTAAAGCAATTAATGGATTCAGAGCCATTTAGATCAAAGTTCCAGCTCTGATTTATGCACTGCCATGATAGCAGTGTTTCCTGGGGACAAGGCAGTTCACAAAGTCCCAGAAGCAGCATATAAATGCTGGGGACATCTTCAGTTAAGGGGATCTCACACCATGTAGTCTTCCAGTAGAGATCAAACAGATGTTAAATCCCCAGGGAAAACAGCCAAGCCTTCTGAGAAACTCCATTTTAAGCCATACACATAGTTCAAGGCCCTGAAACTTAACTGTGTACTCACTGTAAACTTTAAATGTCCATCCACTTCCCAAAAAGAGACAAAGAGGATATTTAATCACAAAAAAGGGAAGATTTGCCAAAGACTTAAAGAAATCCACCAGGGATTTCACCATGTCTATTGCTGTCATATAAAAAAACAATGGATGATGAATTTAAATTGTTGAACAGATAAGTAGAGAGATGAATTAGTTGGTAAAGTGTCTTTGCTCTTTACTTATGAAGACAGAATGGGGAAAAATCCATTCTCTCAGAGCACACTACCAATTACCATGAATTCCATCTTCCCTTGAGTTTTTGTTCTCTCAAGTTGTGTTAAGTATTGCTATAACCTTTCTCTCAACAGAAAATCAAGAGATTAAACATATGTCCCTCTTCCTGATCTTTACAGATGATGTTTGCACTGACTGTTGTTGTATGCAGGATCAGAATTTCATACACTTCAATCTGCAGAGTATTTGAGGCTTTCTGAGGGAGTAAAGTAAGTATGAATCACTTTGTGTTTCAAAGTGATGTTACTGATAATGATACAAAAATGTCTGTCTGTTTGTAGGGAGGGAAAAAATCAGGAACCTTCTGGAAATGTGGATTAAAGAGCCTGAGAGGTTTAAAAATTTCAGTGTTCAATTGCAAATCATTTTAAATTGAAGCTTAGTTTCTTCAAATTCCTTTTTAATTATTATTATTCAGTTATTTGGCAATTCAACAGAGCATGCCATAGCAGTTTTATTTTAAACTGGAAGGGCACTTGTGGCATGAAATTCTGACATAAGGGATGTTGGTTGTAACTATGTGGGCCATTATCAAATAAATTGCCAATATATAATAATGACTATTTGCTTTTTGGTTTTATTTATAATTGTTTTTTCTACCCTGTAGAACACAGTAAAATTCTTCTGGCTCATGCATGTTTTCACAGCGTGGAACAATATCAAAGTGAATAATGTTGAGGTGGTTACTGGCAAAGCATTACAGAGAGTATGTTTGTTTGACATCATTTATATGTAAATCCAGTTCATCGAGATGTTAGGCAATTTCAGAGCCATGCTGCACTGCCTTGCTACCCTGTTGCAGGGGTTTCTTTTGTTACACAGCTTTGATTCCTGATACAGACTGGCCTCCTTCCTCAGAAGTGAGCAAATGCCCCCCCAACACTCCCATTCCCATTGCTCAGTTAGGCTGGTACATGTTGACTCTGATAACACTGCTGCTGACTCCTGCTGCCCCAGCTCTAAGACTGTCTTGGCATCTGAGAATAATAATCTCATCGTTTTTGGGTGACTGCAGAAAATCTTGACTGAAAGGGGAGAACAGGTACTCTGTTCAGAACACTACAGTGTTCTGAAACTGGCAGCCCTGTTGGCTGTCTCTCCAGTTTGGAGCTGTGAGAGAGCTATCACCCTGTGTAGCACAGTCCCGGTGGGGTTCTGCAGGGCTCCATCCTCAGCCCTGTGCTCTTTGATATCTTCATGAACAACTTGGATGCGGGACTTGAAGAAATACTAAATTTGCAGATAACACTAAATTGTAGAAGGTGTCAACTTCCTCAAGGGCAGAGAGGTCCTGCAAAGACACCTCAACAAATGGGCAATCACCAGCTGTGTGAAATTCAGCAAGGGACAGTGCCAGATTCTACATCTGGGATGGGGCAACCCTGGATGTACAGGGAATGAGAGGCTGGAGAGCAGCCCCATGGAAAGGGACCTGGGGGTCCTGGTCAGTGCAAGTTGAACAGGAGCCAGCAGTGCCCTGGCAGCCAGGAGGGACAACCCTGTCCTGGGGGATCAGGCACAGCATCACAGCTGGACAAGGGAGGGGATTGTCCTGCTCTGCTCTGAGCTGGGGCAGCCTCACCTCCAGTGCTGGGGGCAGCTTTGGGTGCCACAATGCAAAAAGATATAAAGTTCTTAGAGAAGATCCAAAGGAGGACTACAAAGATGTTGAAGGATCTGGAGGGAAAGCCATATGAGGAGTGACTGAGATCATTTCAACAGGCTTCAGTTTTTATTGAGTCTGAGGTGCAGCAGCAAACCATCCCATGTAATTTAAATTCATGACAGGCAGACTGTGCAAAACACAGGCATTACTGTGACATGTGGCCTACATAATGTCAAAGTGGCACCTTTTGATATGCCCCTAAAAAAAAGAGTGAAAGTCCCAAACAGGGATGAAGTTGGTCTAGTTACACTACATGAGCCTGCATTCCTCTTATCTAGAAAAGATATTCACAAAGCAGTAGCTGCTACTGGCAGCCTGATATGCTCACCTGTAAAGTACAGAAGCATCATGCCATGGAGTGAATCTGGGAGGAAGCACTGTGTGTGCTGGGGCCTTCCCAAGGCTCTGGGCCGCTGAAGAGAGGCCATTGCCAGGGAGGTGGTCAGAGATTACCTCAGGGATGGAATATTGTCCTTCCACAATGGATTCCCTCCTGTCGTCACCAGATTGAGGTAGAATCTTACAGATGTTCCAGATACCAAGTATTTCTGTGGCCTCTGTCAGGCATTGGAGGTTGGATATAATCATCATCATCTTCATCATCATCCTTATCATCATAAAATACCGCTGTTATTATAGCAATAGTCATTATAAAAATGACAATAGCAACCACAAAAAAAGAAAGAAAAAGTCCTCACTGATGCTTTAAAACAAAGTTTTCTGGCCAGATCATGGAGATTTAGAGAACGATGGAAGTGTTTAGCACGTATGCTCAATTTGTTTATTAAAAGGAAGGAATCATAGTGTCATTACTAGAGAAGGAAAGTGGTGTGAATCCAAACAGCTCCCTGATATATGCAAAAAATTATTGCAATCAAAACCAAAACATGGTCTATTTCTCACTGTAATAACAGGAGGAGTATTGAAAAGTACTATTTCAATGCATGAGAGCCTTCTCACTATCAAAATTTAATGCTTTTCCTCTCTCCACTTCATTGGTAATAATAAAAATACATTTTCAGGACACTGTATGACATCATGGGGTTTTTTTGGTAATAATAGCTACATGGGTTTAGATATCTCCCCAGTAAATTATAATTTAATTTTCAGCTATTTAAAGGTCACTCTGAATAATATATATGCTGCTTAATAATCAGTTAAAATAAAGGCACCTTTCAGGAGTGTAGGCTAATAGCAGTATTGCCTTTTCACAGGCCTTTGCTGTTTCCATTTTTTGTATGACCAGTGAAGCAAGAGAGAAGTTCCCTCATATGCCCGAGCCAGATCTTCAGTCTCTCTTTCTGTCTCTTTTTAATGGGAGGAACAAAAACCTTTTCGCAATCAGCAGTAATCTCTCCAAAGGTCTTTTAATTTAAAAAGTCATAAGTGTTAATTAGCTATTATTAAGTGCCCCCTGTATAAATTAACGTGATTGATGAAAAAATTAAGGGTAATGAAAAATGTAGCAATGCATGTATTTTTAAGAGACTATATTAAAGATGAGAGTCCCCAAAGACAGAAACTAAGGCCTGATGCACCCGTGCCCTGTCTTTATTAGTACTAATAATAAAAAAATATATAGATATATGTCTCAGGAATGCACATGGATATGTTGGATATACCAGTTTTAATATACTTCTCACTTCACTGAGCTTTGAATACCTATTTGTCACAAGGGCTTGTTCCAGTGTGATATAATGTCCAAATTCTATTTGGTTTGTAGATCAAAATGAGTTCCTTTGAAATTGGAAACTGAAATCCAGAGTTAGAGGGAGAACTGAACTAACTGAATGACTGGTTTCCCCTTAATCTTACATATATCTCAACAGGGCACTATTCTGCCACCTGTTTGTCTACATGAACCTGTTCTACATTGAACCATCATTTCTTTTAACAACATTTCAGAAGAAACAGACTAGATTAAGCCACAGTGACTGCATATCAAGAGATATTTTCCAGTGAAAAGCATTTGAATAAATGATACCAGATCTGGATATTTTATTTGTCTTCTTCTCAATTACCCAGAAAATATTACTTGCATCATGTAGTCACTAGTTTACTTGCATTTCTGAAATGAAATTAAATCATAAAATCATAACAATAATGGGACCTACACCACATTAATACTCATTAAGAAAGTTTCCACAAGAACTAGGCTGGCATTACAAAGAGAACTAGGAGAAATTTATTATTAGACTTCTTACATGCTATAAACTCAGAATCCCTCTCAAAGAGATAGGGACTTAACCCTAGACTGCAGGGCTCTGCTGAGGTGTGTGAGCAGAAAGAAGTCTCCCAGTCTGCAGCTGTGACAAGGCCTGGTTTCCTGTGACATCTTGCCAGGTAGGGTGGCTGTCCTACCTTCCTCACCCCTCTGTTGCTCCACCTCCTGTTCCTAGTCAGCAGGCTGGCAAGCTGTGAACCTGTGGGTTGTGGGCTGGCTGCGAGACCGGGGATTCTGCATGGCAAAATTGGTTATGTGTTTGCTGGCTCTGGGTAGCCTGCAAAGTATCCAATCTCTCATGAGCATGTAGTCCCCAAAACTGGCTTCAGAGAGTTCATGAAGTCTCCTCTTCTTCCCTCAAGCCAGCCCCCAGGAAATTATTATGTGGAACTAACATGGGAGTATCTCTCTGTAATCCTACCTGATGAATCTGAAGCTGAACATGATTCAAGGTATTGGATGGTCATGAACAGCATAATAAGCCTGTTCTTCTTATTTTATTTTGTTTTCAGTCTGTAGTTTCTTCACCCCAGTTCTGCATCTTGTTAACTAAACTAAACAGGATTTAAAATAAACTGTACAGCCCTGTAAACTGTAGAGCCCTGAAAGTCCAGACTAACTTGTATGGTTTAGAAACCAGCATAACTCAAAATATTGGTATATGTGACATATGATATTAAACCTGTCCAACCCCTTCCAGTATGAGATCATATTTTTCATTTGCTCATCACTTTTTTCCATTTAATTAATTAAGTAATTGTACTGAAATTTTTCAGGGCAAGAATCTGTGTCTCGCTAATAGTTTTAAAGCAAAAAGGGCGAAACATTTTTGAGAGAAAATGCAGTTTTCTGGTTCTAATAAAAGAATCTTGCTGTTATTCGTGATTATATGGCCCACATTTTATGCTCTAGTGCAAAAGTTGGGAAGTGGGAAGAACATACCAGATATATGCCTTTAGCACAAATTTGATCAAATCTCAAATCTCTGTAAACCCTCTGTGAAGTCTGCTGTCAAGAACTGGAAAGATTTTGACAGCTGAAGTCTCTGAAGAGCCTGACTGCATTAAGCAGCCCCATGCAATGAGCAAGGTGCACGTGCACTGCTCCCAGAGGGCTGGGCATTCTTTAGCCAAGAGCTCCAGGGGAGAAGAAAAAAATTATCTCAACATACCAGAAAAGGAGAAAAGACCAAAAAGAACAGCTATATTAAGTCGGATCAAAAGATCATCTAATCCAATACCTTTTGTCTGACGGCAATAAATAGTGAAATCATAAAGAAAAGTATAAGAATAAAGTATGAAGTAATAGTAGCCTAGAAGATACTTCAGTTTTCTGAAAATTTGCAACTCTGAGGCTTCTGGAGTCAGAGGTAGTTTCTGTATATGAAATCATTCTCAGATTTCTCCTTGATGAGCCTGTCCAGTCCTGGACTCCATGTGAACCTCAAGCTTCCATAGTACAAAAATAATTGCTATGCTTTGTTTTGAATTTGTTCCTATCCCTTTAATATCCCAATAGCTGTTTTATTGGAAGATGAACAAACCTGTCTATGGTTTTAGCTTTCATTCTGCACAAACAGAACTTGAGTCTAGCGAAAACCCAGTAAGAACATAAGATGTTCTTCTAATGAGTGATGATAATACATGAAAGTGGTATTTCAGTTGTAACAAATCTCTGTTTATGAGATTAAAAAGACTTACAAAGAACCATAGAATAATTTAGAACTAGAAAGGACCTATGTGGTAGAACGATTTAATCCTATCACAAAGCAGGTCCAACTAGGTGCTCAGAGACTGGGCTTGGCAAGTTTGGAATAACACCAATGATGAAGAGTATGCAGCCTTTCTGGCAATGTGTTCCAATACCTGATTGTTCTCATTGTGAAAATTTGATTCCTAATATCTAAAAAGAATTTTTCTAATTGCAGCTTGGTCCCACTGCCCATCATCCTTTAAATATGAACCATCCTTATATTTTCTTGGATGGTAGAAGGAAGAAATAAAGTCTCACCTAAAACTACCTCTTTCCAAGTGAAAACACCTAGTGAACTCCTCAGCCATCCCTCATATATCCTGTGTTTCCACCTCCAACCATCTTGTTTGCCCCACACTGAACTCATGTCAGTGTGACAATGTCATTTTTATAGTGGAAGACCAAAATTGAACACAGTGCTCACGATACAATTGCATGGGTGATTATGTTCATTATTTTAACTTCCAAGCAGTGTCCCAGGGCCCCCAGGCCCCTAGAGAAAGGTTTCATATTTGTTTTTAGTGAACAGGCATGGAATGAGAACACTAGGAAAAGGTTTTTGGCTCATTGAAAGAAGTAACTGGAGGCCACTTTCCAAGAACACAGCAGCCCCTGAGCCTCATCTGGTATTAATCATCACAGCTGCATTCAAGGCTATGCAACCATGCAAATTTATATTAGCTGAGAAGGTGATGTGCTGCCCAAGCCAAGGGAGCATTGTAAAGCCAATCAAAGAATATCTATTTCTTTTTCTCCATGACCCCATAAGAGACTGAATCCTTATTAATTTGCACTTAAATGTAGAAGAAAATAGATGTCTGAAGATCCAGTAGATCTGCTGACTTAGAGAAAAGTCCACTGCACCGGAAGAAAGATTCAAGTGGATTATATTTGAGTTTTTCATGAAATGTACACTCAGTTATCAGGTATTATTATTCCTCATAATCTACAGCACAAGAAGTCACTCTGACACAGATCTTATGCCACCTATCTGCAAGGAGTCTCAATTATTCAAGAACAAAGTCCTTTTGAACTTTGCTCAATATGGAAGATAATTAATCAAACCACCAACCCAACATTTACAAACCAGAAAGGTTTGGGGTTTTTTGACTAGAAATCAGTAGAAATATCTATCCACTTCATAAAATCAAAGAATGCTTTTAATTGCAGAAAGCCTTACTTTGTGAAAAAGAATACCCTTGGATTGTGTTTGAACATGTACAAAAAAAATCTACAAATTTTGTTCCTCTCTATACTATAAATCACTCCTCCATAATAATACCTTTCTGTCCAAGCACACTAATCAAATCTCTTCCCTGTCACTGGAATTATTACATTTTAACAAGCACAGGATTTAATCATCAGTGCAGGCTTTTCTCGCATTTGCTTCATTCAGGTCTTGACAGCAAACCTTTACTCATGAGTTGTCCTTACAGAGGTGGTTAGATTACCATTTTGACTACTCATGTGAGTAATACTTTCCTGTGTCAGGCCTTTAATTAGCTGAATGCTTTCAGAGATATTTCTATAAACTGCATTTTCTCTGTGAACCATGGTATCCTTTCTCCCTCCCTCGTGTTAATGACTTGGGCAGGTATGTATTTGCCAGACGTATCAATCACTTTCTCCTCACTTTCTGCACATATCAAGTCCTTCTCATTGCTTCTCATGAATTTTAAGAAGCTCCTTTGATAGAAAAGACCTTGGCATCTGTAGTGCATGTCATCTAGGATTTAATCTTTTGTGACAGAAATACAGGGCACTGCCCAGCTAAAACATTAGCCCACATAGTTTTCAACCTTGCCAGCTGCTTTGCTTCTTTGTCTTTCTGATGCCCTCTCATAGCTTCTGCAGCTTAGAGGTCATCAGTGCATGTTCACAGGTCGCCATCAGCATCCAGGAGTGACTACAGATGTTGCTAAGGTGATTTCTTTAATTAGATAAGTAGCTGCTCATTGGCAGAATATGCTGCACCTGGGACTAATGATGAGTTTTTGTAATATATTAATCTATTCCTGTTAGAGACTTGAGGTGAGAAAGAAGGATCTTATAAACTTGATGAACTGTCTAAATTGACTTGTTATTCAAAATGCTCCATTTTCTATCTAAACTGATGGATAACCAAAAATTAAAACTCATCTGTAATATCAGGGATGTCCAGCCAAATGTTTGCTCACAGTTCTTTGTTCTGTGTCATATATTCAAGGATTACCAATCTTACAAGATTTTACAAGTTGTGTAAGGATTAAAATTTCCACATCAGAGCCTGAAGAGTACTCATCCTACATCTGCTTTTCCAGGAACTTAGACAAGCAACTCAGTTCAGTGGACTTTGCAGGAAAGCAGCTGAGTGAGACATATGCAAATTAAATCGGCAACAGTAATATCTATAGAAGGCTGAAATGGAAGCTGGGGAGGCAGCTTGTGAGGCTCTGCTAGATTAGTTAGGGCTTACCTGTCATTGTGCTTGAGTTAGAGGCAGGAGAGCCAAGTAAAAGAAAGTTGGACAAGGAAATTCCCATTGTGCTCTGCTCCATTTCTCATTGACCCCCTGTGATACATCATGTTGCAACAAATTCTGACAAGCAATGAAGAATCTGAATTCTCAAGCTCATCCAGGGATTATTCTCCCTCTTCCACCTTCAGGGAAAATTAATTTGTTTGCTTATAAAATATTCATTTTTTATTCGAGTGTTATTCACAGTTTTAAATCTAAAACATCCAAACACTATTTGGTTTGGAGGAAGGGGAAAGTGGATTCAGTTTTCACATCCAGATAATGATGCCATGGCTTTTTCTTGAATCAAGTTTCAAAAAGGTTTTCCTATTTTGTTTTCCACATTTATTTTTATTATAATTTTATGAGATTAAGAAGAAAAAGGCAGAAGCTTAAAAACAAACAAACAAAAACACTTTGGGTCACACAATTCAGACCTGTTCATTTCTATAATGTCTGCTAAGATTCATCTTCTTGATTGAGAAAAGGCTACACAATTTCTGTAGGATCCCACAAACAGCAAAGGGAATGTGGCCTCTTTTTTCTGGCATGAAAAAGGCCTAAGCAAGAAAGGGAAAAGGGGACTGCAAATGAGGATTTTCAGAATTGTAGCCAAACTCTAGACAATGCAAAGTATCTAAGTAATGAAATTAATTTTCCAATGCAAGTATTTCTATTTTACTACTATCGCTGTTCCTAGTGAGGATTTGAGGTCATCTCAAGCAGACTGGTCAGTCCATACCCCCAGATCAGAAACAACTTCATCAGATTCCAAATCCACCCTTGGGTATTGCAGATCATATGGGAAACAAGATAATTGAATGTTCTGAGAACCCTAGAAGCTGATTCAAGCATCTGCCCTAGATAAGCCTGATAGGTGAAAGGAGGAGAGAATTTTAGCCTTAACTCTGAATATCCCTGCATTCTCCATTCATACAGGCAATACTTCACTAGGCAACTGCAGCCTTGGGAATGCAGGGGGCAGTCTCCACAAATGTTATGAGTCCTGTGATATTAAGAAATCTCCACTGGCTCAATGAATCAAGTTCTGTCATTTCATAAGCCACTTCAGTAGCGCTAGGGGGTTGTTCTAACTCAGTAATACAAGAGACCAAAAAATTCAATATTTCTCTCTTGTTGTTACTCCTGTTTCACATATGCATATCCTTCTAGTACTAACAGCAGTTTTACCACCTTTTAGCACAGATTTACACACCTACACCACAAAAGATTTGAGTGGGATATCTGCACCCAACAATGAAGGGGCCTTAGAGCTGTGCCTTCCACTCTTGTCAAGTTCAATTTCAAACAGCTTCCAGAAGTCCTTGAGACACAAATATGTTTTCTCACTCTAGGTTTTTTAAAAGGCATTGGAAAGCAAAGCTGTATGAGGGAGAAACATCACAACTGTCTTGCTAAAGAAATAAAACAGAGAAAACCACAATACCACTAAAAGCCCCTCCTTGTCAATAAAGCAGTTTTACAGCAAAAGCATTTAATTTTATTTTGTTTTTCATTCATTGCCATCAAGTCCTAGCTGTCTTCAGGAAAAGAATGAATTTGACAGTTTCATGTTGACTCTTATATTTTCCATTACTGACTCTTTTCATCTCTGTCCTAGAGCAAAAATACATTTCCCTTTTTAAGCTTTTGATGATAAAAATCTCATCTGTAACCTCATAAATGATCCTTTATTATCTATATTAATAATGAATAAATGTCTGTTGAATACCCCTGATCCTTTGCATTAATAGTGCCAGATGTATTATAGATAACCTTTTGATTTAACAGCACAAACTGTGAAACAATATTAAACCAGCAAAGGACTGATCTTACTGGAGTCACTAAGGTCAAAATTATAAGCATTTCTTTCATTTCTATTTGTAAATTGTCCCATTAGGCAGCATCAGTCTCCATCATTTATTTTTGAGTGTGGTACTCCCACACTAGCTGCAGTCCTAGAAATAGAGCTCATAAATAATACCTTGAATAATTTTTTTAAACATTTCCGTCTCTTCTCCTTCCTCATGCCTCCTGATGATCTTAATTAATAGAGCATTACTGCACGAGCAGATCCACTTCCGTTTACTGGACTATCATTTAAAAATATGTTGCTCGCCTCTTTTCCTATTAGCCCTGTCAGGATCAGGCACAAACTTCACTCAATCATTTTTTGAGATGCCACTGAGAGAACTGTAGTTATTCCTGAACAAAGGGATGAAGCTCCCATTAGTTTGGCACAACTGCATGCTGTAACTTTGACTGCTTTCCTCTTACATACCATTGTGATCATTCCTTTATGATCGTGTTCAGGTGGGTTGCTGCTATACACTGATGGCCACAACATCTGAAAAGCCATTTGCCTGGAACTCTGAATGACACCCTTCCTAAATATTTCCTTCTGCCCACTGTCCTCTGACTCCTGTTAAAACTTTCAATGCTTCTAATGGAAGTGAAGTACCATTTTTAATATTAGGTAACAAAATACAGTGTGTCTTTTTTTGCCAGGGGAAGAAAAAAAGATTCCCATTGAAGTCAAGTGGGCAATATCCTAGTTTTGTGCTAATTCTTAAGAGTAGCTTCTGAAATAAAATACTTTATGCTGCTGAGGGCTAAAGCACAGCAATTTTGCACACCCACTTACCTGTAGCAATAAGTGTAGCTACACTGATATCAGGCCAATTCAAAAAAGCCTGAAAAGTTCCTATTACCTGTGTAGCACTTTTCCTCTAGGATGGGTGCTCTAAAAGCATCAGCTGAGAAATGCTAGTTGAGATACATGGTGGCAGATGGAGCTATTTAGGCTTAGTGCTGCTCATCTTTTATTCCCAGCTCTGTGCTACTGATTTTGCCCAAGAACCATCTTCTTCCACAGGGAATACTCTCATACCTCAATAGCTGGGACACAGTTTATCCCCAAATATTTTAGGCTTTTTTAGAACCATTAGAATAACATTCTGCAGTTATGAAAGTGCTACCAGTACAATTCAATAACTATTAGTTTAATGTCTAAGTAAAATTAGTAGTGCAGAACACCTTAGGTTCTGTTCAAGACCCTGCAGTGGCTGCAGTTACTGCCAATTTACCTCTCCAGAAAGTATTTCAAGACTTGGACATGCAAAATGTAAAGTTATGCTTTGAAGTCAACACTAAAATGGGTTGCAATCATTCTCTCGGAATTTAAGAAAGAAAACTCAATAGCTTTTGATACAGCAAAAATGAACCAGGTATCAATTATGAAGTGGAAAAAATAAACTCCACAATTATTGAATTGTACCATTGGTCAAGTTTTGATAACCCATGGTGAAAACAGCTTTTAAGGCTTTAATTTTCAGTTACATATATTGTAATAAACACCTCCGTCAAGGACTATTCTCCTGCCACTGCTGGAATTACCCAGGCATGATAAAGGTTCTCAAAATGTTTTTATAGACATGTATGTAAGAAAGTAGCACGCTTCAGGCAGTTTTGCAATCTGTAGGCTGAAAAAACCCTATTTCTGTCATCTTATAGCTGAATTTGGATTTGCATGTCAGTGCAAACCATGCTGGAAGCTGTGAGTGAAAACCTGATACCATTGAAGTCAACAGTAGTTTTGCTGTGGCCTCACACAAGTCAGCTGACAGCTTACCAGATTCAGCTGTTCCAAAGAAAGTCAAAGGTAGTTTTTGACAAATAACCAAAAAAAAAAAAAAAAAAAAAGATGAAACTATTTAAGTAAAATTAAATTGCTGAGATAATAATAGCTAAAGTTGACATTAAAATTTATGGTGTTTGTTATCGCTTCAAAGGCAAAAATAAGTACCTCTCTTCTGCCAGTGTTGTAACATTATCATACATCAACTAATTCCGTTTGATTCATGAGTTACATCCATAACAGTTACGGCCATTAGGCAAGATCTGCTTTCAAGGCCTAATCCAACAAACACCTGCATACTTAATCACTTCAGTCACAAGCACAAGTGTTCCCTGTCTTGCAGACTCTTTTCAACACTGCATGCATGCATCTCTCAGGAAAGGCATGTAAGACATATTTGGCCAAGTTCCTGGCTAATCTGTTCTGGAGAGTGGCATGGCAATATCCTGATTCTGCATATCATCCCCTGACATCACCAGATGGACTCTCTGTTGGTTGTTCAGGGGAACATCCAAGAGCAACACAATTAGATGGACACATTGACAAATGCCAAAATGAATCTGCTTGTGACATCTTGGCTCAGTGGGTCCAAGAGATGTTTTGTTGCTGGATTGGAGTGGATTTTGAGGACTTCACTCTCTAACTTCAACTACTGGAATTGGTTATACATGATGTATGCACCTCAGTAGTACCTACCTTAAGCCTCCCTGTAATCTCAAACCAAAGAAACAGATTTTCCAGACTACATGGGTAATTAAAGAAGAGTTCAAAATATATGTAATTTACTTAGGCTAAGCCCTGACAGGGGGGATTTGTAACAAAATGCATATTTTAGCTACATTCTTTCTTAACTGTATAACAAAACACTGCAGACTTCGTAGTTTGCTTTCTTGTTGAATGATAAACAGTGCCTCAAATTAAACACGATTCTTCTCTGTGAAACTAAACTGCAGCTTCCTAAAGGCAGTAATGGTATTTCCTTTTTGTGTTGTTTTTCTCTCCATTTCCTCTTGATGAAAGCCACTGTCTGCATTGCCGGGCTTTAGTATTTCAGCTGGAGTGATAGCATCAAAGATATTTCATGCCTTGAACCTTTCCTTTGTCTCATCTGATCTACATAAGAAATACACCGGCATCTGATTCTTTGACTTTGTGATTCTTTGTATCTCTGAGTTTATTCTATTTCTCTAAATTAGTATGTATTTCCATTTAACATCTAGGTGGTTTCAAATCTTCAAATCTTCTATCCCTTTCTTTTCTATTGGCTACATTTACAGTGTTACAAATATCAGCAAATGGGCTTAGTCTCTCACTTCCTTTATGACCCTCCTCATGTTCATTAGCACCAGCTCTTCAAGGACTCTTGCTCAAATAATTTGGCTATATTCTCCAGGCATTTCATGGTGTGAGCCACAGCAGAATTGTTACTGACAGTTAACACACACACTCATCACATCCTGTGACTCTAGAAAAGAGAAGAAAAGCCATGGTTTGAAACCTTGTATTTTTCTTGTTCATGTACAGCTCTGATTTCTGTTAGAAGAAGAAATATGTTTTTAAAAATGTGTTTCTGCTTCCAGAATCTGGACTACCTCTGATATGTTGAAGAGACAATATTTTCTGTAGAAATACAGCCACAGTGTGAGATACTGTAATAAAATAATAAAAATGGAATAGCAGCAGTTGAGAGAGGTAGAATTCCAGCTCAGCTGCTCTGAATGTTGGACAAACTTTAATTCTTGGTATGGAACCAACAAAATAGTTTTACTGGGGAGATACACAAGAGATATTCAGTATGAAACACTGAATATAACCACTACTAAAGTTCACAGGCTTGCAGCTGATGTTTGACAACAACAATAACTTTCTTCAATCAAAGGTCTAAGCAGTTAGGAGCAGAATTCCCTGATGTATTTTCTATCCCTGAACTTCTTCCCCATGTTGCAATTCTGCAAATGAAGCAAACTGGCCTTAATTCACCCTACCCACCAGAACAGGACTCTTTTGGTACTTAGTATCTCTTATATCTTTGAACAGGTGAAGATTTCTGAACACAGAAAAATCAAGCTGTAAAATCTATATATGTTAGTCATCAGTATTTGATAGATTTTTTATTATTGGAAAACTTTTTTAGAGGTTATATGTAAATGAAATTTCCCCAGCCTGTCATCAGTAGCACTGTATATTAGAATAAAATTCCATAATTGGCAATAAAAAATCAGAAAAGCAGGACTTTACTGGTCCTAATGTTTAAAGAGTAATAGTCAATGTTTTTACTAGAGTAAGTAGAAGCAAGATAACATTCTCTTTCAATTCTTGGACAATTTAAGACAGCATGCCATTAGTGGTGACTGATAACAAAGTATCCCAAGTCCTCTTTCTTCTTGTTTTGAGTGAATCTAATTCTTGTTTTTCTTCATTGAACAAGCACATCTTCTGTCCACATTCTAATAAACACAAGGGGTACCTTTTTTAGCCTCATTCACAGTCACCCTCTCTGGTTCTTCTATTAGTCTGGAATATTATTTTAACCATCTTCAAAGGGGTCATCAAGGGAGAAGTAGTCAGGGGGGGAAATGTAGGGGAGGGGGGAAAAGCAGTGAAATAAGTAAGTGCAATAATTGTTCTTGGATGAAGAAAATGGTAGAAGGAAAAATATCCAGCTTCATCAGTAATGCAGGCTCTGCCATCCCCAGATGTTTCAGAAGCATTAGAATTGCTCCCTGCAAGAAAAATTGGATTAGTCACAATCTTGTCGACTAATGGGCACACTCTGTGATCTTTAGAGCTTCATTTACTGGGTTAATAGTGCTTTGCCTGAGTTCCTTTGCAATAGGGAAAAAAAAAAAAAACCTGTAAGAAGAAATATTCTGGGTGCAGTCCACAGCCACTGACACGAGTAATATCATATTCATCACAGACAGACCTCGTATCTCATTACTACTGAAGAGTTTGCCCCCAAGGCATTTGAGCTCAGTCAGGCCAGGCCCCTCATGTGGAACCGTTCAGGTATATTGTGAAATGATTTAATGCGATAATAATGTCCACTTTGTGAGATAGATTATGTTTTTTATAGTGGCTGATGGTTAATGAATGATACATTAGCAAACATCACTAAAACATTATTGAGAAAATGCAGATATGAGATAGTAACTCCCTGATTCCCTACCCCCACTCTCTCCCAGATGCATAAAAATGGAATGCAGAACTTACAGAAAACAGAATACTTGACATTATTGTGATGCTACCAGCTTGCATAGTCTCTTTTTTGTTTGCTTGTTCTCTAGAGAAGGGGCAAAAGAGATATTTTTAAATGTTGTAAACACAAACTGAAATATCTCTTCTTAAATCAAATGAGAATCAATGAAAGTGCAAACCTGAAAAATACATTATATGTTGACCCAGTTTATTAGATGAAACCGTTTACCCTGATTTGATTTATCTGGCAATACACTGCTCAGCTGTGAAATGAGATAAGAAGAGCCTATTCACCTTATTTACAATATTATAGTGACTCCCTAGCACCACTATGGTTAAGGATCTGTCAGCAACTCCATTGCAAACACTATTTTTTTAGGGTTTGTAACATGGCTGTAGACTCATGCTTAGTTTGAACAAGGCAATCCAAAACCAATAGATGAAATTAAAATCTCCTATTGAGTTCCATGGATTTTGGATTTATGAAGCACAATATTAAAATATGAATAACTCTAGGTAATTTTCCACATTTTTAGTTATTATTGTTGTGCTTTGAGAACTACCAAGAAGGTCAGACCCCTGAGAGAGCAACTTTACTGAGTTCAACAGAGTGACAATGATTTACACCACTTGAAAAGCTGTCCCTTCTGTCAGGATCATACTTGGCAAAGGTGAATTAGACCAAGCAGTCCTTTTTCTCTTTTTGTATTACTTTGATATTCTGTATTCTTTGACTTACATTTCTTAAACCTCTTTGTCTCCTCAATAAGGAGGAATTTGTCCCACACCCTTTCAGTGGGAATTAAACTACTTCTGAACCCACAGTCTAGAATTTCTGTATTTTCCGTAAACCTTCTGCAATGGCTGCTGACCTGGAGTTTTCTTTTCAAAAATAAAGATCTTTTCTGTTCCAGGCCCTTTTTCTCTTTTGTTCTGTTTCAAAACTGAAGCCTCTAAAGAAGTGCTGTTCTGGTTTTCTTCATTTTAGTTTGTGAATGTCTTAAAAGAATTGAGAAGAAAAAGAATTAGGGAAGGCTATGGAGGCACTGTCTCCTGAGGTCAAACAGTACCTGATGAATGCAATTACACAGACACAAAATGGATTTTATCCCTTTCACAGACAGTGTAGATGTACACTTACCAGCAGCATCTCCCAGCAATAACAATTAGACAAAGGAAAGGCCTTTGCTGCTCTGGATTTCATTTGATCTTCACCTGTGTGACTGAGGAGGCTGGATCACACCAGTAAGGACACTGCCTCCTTATTTTGTAAAACAAAACAAAGCGCATATTAAAATATCAGCATAGCTCTTTAACAATGATCCTTCTACCTCATAGGCTTTGGGGAGAAATTTGAGAGGGAACAAAAACAAACAGAAATTTGAATAAACTAAGACTGTAGCAAAGGGACAGTTAGTTCATTCATTTCCTCACAGTCACAATTTTTTCTCAGGTTCACAAGGAGATGTATAACAGGAGGCCTGTGTGGCTGTGATGGTGGGAGCTGTGAGGCGGTGATGGAAAGAAGCTCCATTCACCAGAGCTCTGCAGCCTGCCCAGCTCCCACACCCATCTGTGAGGGCAGAGGGGTGCTGGCTGTGAGGAGGAGCCCTGTCCCACCACCTAAGCCAGCCCAAATCCTGGCGGCTGCCATGGATCCTGCCAGTACCAGCGGCAGAGGCCTGCAGGGGAACCAGCAGCAGCGAGAGGTGGCTCCCTGAGGAGTAAGGACAGGGAGAGAGGCGAAAGGATCTGGGGGCTTGGGGCTTAAACCCACCTTGATAAACTGTTTCTTAATTTAAAAACGGGAAAAAAACTATGGCAGGAGGGTTGTGCAGTCCTGTGGTTCTCTGCTTTTGGCAGCACGGCAGGCAGGACTCGATCTCCATCACAGCCCCTTAGAGCTGTGGTGGCACCGCCTGCTCGGGCCAGACGTGCTGTGCAGGGCAATGCCACGGCTGCTGAGGCTGCCCTGGGGAAATAAACCTGCAAGGGGAAACATCCCAAGGGCAGTCACATCTCCCTGGGCCACAGTTGCTCTCACAGGTGCCCAAGGGAGAGGTGAGGAATGTAGCAGGGCCCTCAGTGAGTGTCCATGTTGGAATTGTCTCTCCAGTCACAGCGGGGCACAGCCCCAGGCCTGGGGCAGCGGCACACACGAGTGCTGAGCCTTTCCTCCCCTCCAAGGGGTGCCTGGATTCAGACTCCCAAGGTGAGATAGTTTATGGACATGGTGCAGAGTCTCTTTGTTAATGTAGCTCTGGCAGGCAAAAAGCTCAGGATCTGCCCGTGCTGAGATGCACCTCGATGTTCTCAGTGGGACCTGCCTTGGTGGGAATCAGCCCCAGCTCTGGTCATGGACTGCAATCAGCCATCAAGCTCCATTTTTCTTGTGTTGGTAAGGCTTTTACTTTGCTTGCTTGCCTAATAGACAGTTTAGTATGATTTCTTTTTATGTTGTCTACATTTGTAATGTTCTGAAATTTATTTTGTGGATATTATCCATGCTACTTAAATGCATCTCTTCTACTCGGTAGGCTCCAGCACATGCACACTACTAAAAAAATTGCTGAATGTTCTGCTTAAGCAGAAAACACATTTTTCTACTTGCACTTAGCGTCTCATTAATCATCGCCGCGGTCACGATGTCTTATTTGTGATGGGTTGGTTGCCTCAGTCTTTTATAAAATAGCGTGTACAGTGCTTTTATATGTTTTGTTCTTTTTATCACACTGCCTGCTATGGTCAGAATCAAAGGAAAACACAATGCTTGCATATAAAACCCTCCTTCCGGTTGTATTGGTAAAACCAAAGTCATAGTCAGTCTCTGTGAATTGCAAATTAGACCTCCAAAGCGTATAGAAATTTGAGGCAAATGTAACTCTTCTTTCTTGCCTTCTTTTGATGGATATAGACTGATTAACACACTATGAAAAACAAAATTACCTGCTCTTCTTGCATTTTATCAGAGGGATGGAATTCATGTAAGACAGGGGTTTTAGGATTTTATGTTTGTACATTTGGAAAAGATGCCATAATAAGACTCATAAATTGTGTGGGCCTTTCCACTATGGCAGGCAGCTCAAACTCTTCAAAGGAAGGTAATGATGACTTGAAAAATCATCAGAATATCTGGAAATTAAACAGAATGTATCTGAAATTAATGTTTTTAAATTATAGAAAGCCAGAAATTAATTATTTATTCTCCCACTGTATGGCATTACTAGAAGTAAGGATTGATTTTTTTTCACTCTTGGAGACATCATGGGGTGAGCTTTGAAATGAGACAAGGGTCTTTGTTAGTGACAGGATGTAGCAGGCAGATAGTAGAGGCCAGAAACTCATGAAGAGAAACTATCTTTGTCAATTTTATAAAGATGGCATTATTCCTTGTCAAATACTGGCACTGATTTTTGTCAACCTGCCCACTCACACTACATATCTCTAATCATTTGAATTGAGCATTTCCTTATTTTTAAGTAGAGTTGCAGATTTCTCTTAGTCAATTATGCAGGAAACTTTTTTTTTAAGTCTTATAGTAATATTTGCTTTATTCTTCAAGCTGCATGATAAGTTAATTGTATATCTCCATGTTGAATCTAAATGCTTTATAAACTTCCCAGAGTATTTTTGACATTTCCTTTTCCGTGACTGTTATTCTGGCAAATACTTTTTGTGAACCACAACTATTCTTTTCCTTTATTTCCTCAAAGATATAGATATGCATGTGCAGAGAAGTGGGAACCAACTGGGGCCACCAATAGATATAGTACCATGTCTGAGCACTTAAAAAACTTCCCTCAGCTCAAGAAGTTGGAATTTACTATGGAAATCTCAGTACTATGCCTGTTTGATGTAACACCTAGAAGTCCTACTCCTGGATTAACACCATACTGTATTAGAGACTAAACACACATGGAACAGAGAAACTTCAGTGTAAAAAAAATTAATATAAAGCAAGACATAAAACTGGGAAATGGTTAGGTTAGCTGACACAAGAAAATGCAGGATAGCATAATGGGTTTCATCTGAAGAATATTTTATTTTATTAATAGCATGGGCATGAGAATGGCATTCTGATATCTAGAAATTCAAGATCAGTCAACAGGAAGCAGCAAAATAAGTCTGCACATTTCACAACCAGGAGAAAGCTTCAGGATAAATTTGCAACTAGACACACGGGATGTTGAATTTTGTTATTTGTTATTACATAATTAATCCTTAGAAATTCTCTGCTTATTTAGAATAAACAAGGAGAAATGGGAGAAAATGTTTTATTCTCAGTTTTCTAAGTAATGATCAGAGCAGGTCAGTAAAACATTATCCCTTTGATAAAGTTATAAAATTGCAGTCCTTTCCCTGTCTTTTGTTTGTTTGTTTGCCCATTTCAGTTGTCTCCAGGTGTTTGGTGTTATCTTGTGCTTTTCAAGATGACAGGAATGGGAGGATGTTTCTAAATAATATGTTGCCCTGACTTTATAAGGCTTGTTTTGTCTGGCAAATGAATTATGTAAACCTTCTCCACCCGAAACTGTTTCAAGTCAATTAATTGTTGTAATTACTTAAGATTTCTTTTTAATGAATATGACTCTCAGGGGATTTGATGATATCCTGTCATCTGTAGGCCTGATAAATGAAAAGTGATTTGTGGCTTGCTGCAAACTGAACCCTTGTACTTGAACAATGCCTTTCTTTCCTAAGTGCTCATTAAATGGAAGAAATGCCCTTGATGGAATTAGGACTATTTGCTCTAGCTGGTCCCTAGTAAGAATGGATAGTATAGGCAGATAATTTTTGGCAATTTACCCCTTTTGTTCTCCCTTCCCTTAAATGCAGGTCTTGTTAACCAGTAGACCATTACTCATACCGAACACATGACCCCAGTGAGGTCACCCACTGTAACTGATAGTGGTTTAGCTGTTCCATCTCTCATCTCCATCAGGTGCACTGAAACGGGAAAGATCAGCAGTCAGTCAGTGCTGAAGAAGACCAGTGCAGTATGATGGTTTTTTATCTCATCTTTTCTACAGCCTTCTTCACACCCACCAACACTTTGCAATCAGAAGAGCCAAATCTAACTAGCAAAGCACCTTTCCTTTGTTTTTGTGCAGCACTAGTTCCCAATGTGCACTGCCTAGTTTCCAGTGCCTCTCAGGAAAATCAGAGCTGCCCAGTGCTGCAGATAAAGACAAACAATCTGAAGCAGCAGGACAAGGAACCATGAAATCTGCACTGGGTTCCTACAAACAGTGAGACTTCTTATATATCAGTGTCAGCTAACCTATTCTCCCCTACACTGCCATTAACATAATCTAATCACCAATGCTAGGGAAGTACAAAGCAGCTGAGTTTTCCTGCTTGAATTTCCATTGGTGAAATGGGGATTCCTGCTTTTATTGCAAGACCTTTCCTGAATATCATGTGAGTACATTACACATCTTAAAAGTCAAACCAAAATGTAAGGTCTTGGTCGTAGTTTGGAATGTAAGGACAATGAATTATCATATATTAGAAGCAAAGATCACTTTGACATTTTTGCAGTCAGGAGAGGGTAACTCAGACATGTGTAGCTGTCTAGATGTGGCAGTCATAGGTAGAGTAAGTGCACAAAAGAGACAGCATCCCTGATAATAGAAGAAAATTAACAAAGAGAGGAAGTTGTTTGGAATAAACTCCTTATGTTAGTTATTTAAGAAAAACAAGTGGACATGAAGGACAGGAAGGTAAAAAAAATGTGAGGAAAGAGTGACAAGGAAGCACGAGACCAGTGTCTGGGACAAAGATTCCTCAGAAGAGAAGAAAATATGGAATTTTCACAGAAAGGGATTACCCACTTTGTGATTCAAAATCCAGGAATGATTGTAGCGATTTAAACAAAATTACATCAGATCCTGAATCTTTTATAAACTCTTAACCTCACTTCTTTGTGATGGCATAACAGAGACTGTTCCACTCTTCCCCTTCCCCCCTATCCTGCCCTTTTTCTCTCTGGTTGTCAAGAGTTATAGGCAAGGATACAGGTCTACAGTAAAGTGAAGGAACAGTTTTTCCTGGCTTGATGGGCCCTGCTGAAAAAGCAGTATCTGGAAGTATTATGAAAGTGATTGTCTTTGGCACAGTAATTGGATGGAAGACATTCAGATCACCTTTGATTAGATGAACTTTTGAAACTACTGAGATTTATCAGTGCATAGATCTTATTCTCAGAGGACTCAAGAGAAAGTGTCCCATTAACTTAATGAATCAGGCCGCCAGAGAACAACTGCTTTTGAAGTCAGAATGAGAGATTTCCCATCAGTGGCACAAATTCTGCCAATAAAGGCAATAGGATTTCTCAAGTGAAATGAGATTAGAATATGTCTCCCCTGATTTTCAGTAGTTAAATGACTGACTATCCTGTAATAGGCTAATTATTAGATTTCCCTTCAATTTTAGTATTGCAGGAAGAAATGAAAGCTTTCCCTCCCTACCTAGACTGCATGGCAGCTGTGGCAATGTTTCATCAATGCCATTGCAAAGTCTTGACCTTTGAAAGGTGGCGTGGTGCGTTCATCTTTCCCAGCCTCATCTGCCTTCAGCAAGGTGTCACCAGCTCTGGAACTTCTGGCAATTTGACAAAGGCATCTTCCCATATGTCAGTTCTTGTTATCCACTCCGTCTTCTTCACATATGACACACATGTCAGCTCTCATTTTTCCACTACTTGCTTTGTTTGTCCCTTCACAGGTGGGAGATGTTCTCTTTTTTGAACCATTTCCAGGATGGTTCTTATTTCCCTTCAGTACCTTTCTGGCTTTACTTGACAACTTAAAAGATCTGATGTTTTGTGGTTCTTCACAAAGTAAAACAGCTTTTTAGAGTCTCTCTTACTTAGCTGTAGTATGCCTCTTTTACAAATTTTATTCTTCCAGCTCCCATGTATAAGTTGTTGCTAAATGTTTTTTACACAATGTGTATGGAAGTTGCTCACCTTAGACTGCTTGTTTATTAACAGCAATGAATACTTTTAGACCCTCTTTATTCCCTTTAAAAACATTTCAAGAGCTGTTTGTTTCATCATTGTAAGAACGGGTTATTGTGAAATATTAACATCCTAATTTTACAGATGGCAAAACTACCACCAACCTCCCACACACTCCTGTTTAGACTGCAGGACTCCAAGTAGTGTTATTTGTGATGGGCCATGGACAAAAAGGCTATTCAAATCACTGATCACCACCTCTCCTCTCATCTGGAAGTGAAACAGAAGGAAACAGAGAATATGGAAACATATTCTTGCCAGTCTGTCGTTCATAAATGCGGGGAGCATCTGGCTGTGCCCCTCCTAGCTGCTCAGTGGTCTTTGAAGTTGGTGGTTCTAGGGAAGACAATCAAAACCCAAAACTTACAAGGAATACCTGTTGCCTTCCAAGTGGTCATAAAGGTTGAAATAACCCATATTCATGGCCCTGTTACTCCATATGTGACACGACACGTTTGGACATCTGCAGTAAAGAATTCAATAAGAGCTGAGACAATGTGCAGTTACTGTTCTAATTGCATATGATGGCTGCACATAATTATTAATCTGAGTGATGAAATTAAGAGAAATATGGTAATTTAAGTAACTCCTAAGACTTTTCTTATATTATTTTTTGTATTTCTTCACTTTTCAAAATACATCTTATATTAATTTTATATCAAAATGACATCCAAAATTAGAAGCAGATAATAAAGGCATCCCATTGCTGAGGTGTCCTCCTGTGTAAGACTAGACTACCTTGGACCACATACTAATAAAATTGTCTTTTCTAGATAGTTTGGGATTTTTATTACACTACTTTATTTTTTAGTTATTTCTTGTTTGTTTGTTTGGTCCTGGCACACTTGGAAAACTGCTAGCACAAAGTAGTATGAATAGTCATGCTTGTCCCATTTTTCAGAGCTCCTCTTTTAATATAGTACACTGAGATTGCTCAGAGGTCAAATCAAATACATTACCTTGTTTTTACATAGATTTTATAAGGACAGTATGTTTTCTTAAAGTTAGAAATGTTTTTTCATTGACAAACAAGTGATAGATGAAATTGTAATGTTAATTTATATCACAACATTCGTGAAGTTTTTACAAAACATTGAGTTGCCAAACAGACAAATCAGGCTTGCACAATTCAAACATGATTCAAATGAAAGATTTGAAAGAATGCACAATCTAAACTTAGAAGAAAGCTAACTGACAATATCAAATGAGAGGTATTAGAAGTCTTTAAAATGCTCTTTTTCATATCAGGCAGTTATCAGTAACAAAATAAAAGATGTAATATTTTATTATTGTAGACAGAATGCATGCTTTCAGAAATTGCCTATGGGCACACACTTTCATGCAACACAATAAACACTTTAAACTGTGTATCTCAATAATAAAAGCATTAAGAACCACCCATTTACATTTGATAAACTCTTTCCTGTTATTTATGTGAGTGAAATAACAATGTCTACTTCAGAGATATGATATGGACATATATTAATTGATGATTTCTCAAGTTTTCACAGTTCTAAAATGCAAAGCTTTTATGTTGTATGTGTCTGCATATATATATTACATATATATGTAAATCATTCTGTGAATGTATTATTATTGCTGTTCTAAATTTTTCTTCAATTTTTGCTCCCTACATCAAAATTTTATTTTAAAAATTATTGGTACTGTAAGTGTGAAATATAGTCAGCTATTTGAATGCCTATAAATCAGTCATCTGTGTTACAGACTGTACCAACAAAAAAAGGAATCAAATTTGCCAGTAAATGCTACTCTGATAAATCTAATTTTAAGTATATGGTATCACTAAGGATGTAATATAACATGTTTTGTGACTCTAAACTGGCAAATAAATTATTTCTCTCTTTACTAATTGCACTGTACATGGTGATTAAGAGTAGTTTGAATTTAGATTTTTGCTTCAGTGGTAATTACATATATCTCAAGGAAGTTTGTTCTGTGCTTTTGGAGATGATAATTGCATTGTACACCACTGTAATCAAGAAACCAAAAAAGCCATGCAAACTGATATATTTTAGACAAACAGAGCACTTTAGGAGACAAAGGACAATATGTTCTCTTAGCTAGTGTTGTAACCTTTACACCACTTTACCTGGAAATAAGGTTTAAGGGAATGCATGGCAGAGCAGCATGTGTGCTTCTAAACAGGTTTTTGCTTGCTATTTTGATTTTTTATTTTTAATTATTATCTTTGTCCTTTGCAAAATCTCTGATTTTTTTAAGGACAGCCAAGTAGTACAAGTTTCATGATTATTAAATATACCACCCTAATAACCTCCATAGTCTGGAGGTTAGATCAATAAAGACACACTTCCATAATGACCCACCCAACTCACTGCACTGAGGGCAGCTGTTCAAAGGATATGACAATAAGTCAGAAAAGAGTCAATGGCAATGGAGAAATAATGTCAGGCATGGCCATAAAAGTATATGCAAAGCAAGTGTAGAGCCAGGGTGGACTCTAAGATATTCATAATCCCCTCATGCACACACACAGCACACCCCCAGTTTGAAGCAGGAGAGACGTAGGAACACTGAAATGCAGCATTCTGCACACCTTCATGTCCAAAGGTTCTCCCAAAATACAAAAATGGCACTGTCATGCCTGTCCTAGTACAGTGGATGTGTGCAGCAGATGCAAAACAGAGAACCTACATGAGCTTTATTTAGTGAAATACAGTCCCCAAGTGATCAGAAAGTACAAACCATCAGATAAAAGGATGTTAAATACTATAATGGCTTTTTATGAATAAATCTCTGCACATCTACATAGAGCAGTTAACAATTCATCTCTGTATGCTCTTAGACTTTATTATGAATTTATTTTGAGTAGGGGCACAGCTACTGCACAACATCAGGCAGTTGAGCATATAGATATGCCTTTAGCTAGCTCAAATTAGAGCACACATTCCTGCTAGGTTTTGGGGTTGGTATGAAGTTTTTTTATTAAATGCAATTTCTTCAGGAATTTATTTTTATTGACTTCATTTTGTAAAGAAGCTTACTTTTACATGCACACAGATGAAAAGTAAGAAGCACAAAGTCAATTAGAGGAAAAATAAATAAAATTATAGCACATAGTTTCAAATACAATGAAGAAAAAAAGTGTTTCCTTTGGTTTTGATTTTACTCAATCTGAGTGCATTGTCTCTGTACAGTACTTCCTAACCTACACTTCAACCATTTCCAAAAGTAGAAGGAAGAAGAAGTAGGATACACAAAAGATAAGTGATTTATGCTACTTGACTTTTTCTTAAACTTGATAAAGGTTTTAAAGGGCAATGTTACTAAAATACTGTGGAATCTTCCTTTGTGTAGTTAAATGGACTAAAGAATTTATTTTTTTTTTTATTTATTTAAAGTGTCCTAAATTGTTTTATGATCTGCAACAATACATCATAGATCATAATCAGATGTACAATTAATACAAAAAAATACCAACGGGATTACATAAAGAGATATGCTTACCCTGATTTAAAATTCATGTAGTGTTTCCCTAGGGTTACCTAGCAAAGGTGAGTGTTTGAGAAGGGTAGCTAAAATGTTTTTGTGCCTGGCAAAATAATTCTTCCAGAAGAATATCAATATTGATAAAATATTTGTATGGGGAAATCATGATTGGAACTGCACAGACAAGGAAAATTAATTTTAGTCAGTCTAATTTTGTAAAGAGCTGATTCCATAAGGCTGGCAAGGAACAAGGATATATGATAATATATCTGCCAGCAGTATTGGAAGAGGGCTCCAAAAATAATTAATATGTCCTAAAAATAACACAGCTTAAAATAATAATAATAATTAATTTTTAGGTACTTTTTATTAACTTTCTAAGTTACAAGCCTGTAGGAATTTAATTCATGTTTTCATATGATTCTTTCCATCTGCAAACTCACTTCTAAGAAAAACTAGTGAATGGAAGCTCAGATTTTTATTCAGTCTCTGTGACTGTAGGAGTTTGCTCAAGAAGGCTACTAAATACCATGGTAAAATAGGACGTTGATGAGACTGTATATTCATACACATTTATAAACCATATGTGACACACAAACATGCTAACCTCTATCTCTGTGTGGAAAAAAAAAAGAAAAACAAGGAGATTTTCAGAAATCTATAATTTTTCTTCATGTAGTAAATCTTCTACCAGGCTTTGACAGAAATAGAGAAGTAAATATTTCCTGTGCTATGGTCTTTGTATGGAATACATATATAAGAAGCAGAAAGGCAACCTTTTAACTCTACAATATTAAAACCCTTAACAGAAAAAATAGAAAAGATTTTTTTAGAAAAGAGAAAGCTGGACAGATGCAATACTGAAACATGCTCCTTTAAGAATTCCTGTGTGCTCCTGAGTTCTTTTTCATCACCATAAGCTCTCTGCTAGGTGTGGAACCATAAGCATATGAAAGCCTGTCATGCAGGTGTATTTCGTATACCTGCCACACTGTGAACTCACCATGTCTCTGGCCCTGAGGAGAAGTTCTCTTTCCTTGCAGCAAGATTATGTTTTTAAAATCTGACTTTTAAACCTCTTACTGAATTTTTTAATGGATTAAATTCATCATGTCACCAGCTGCTGTGCAGCTAATAGAGCCATAAAACACTGTATTAAAGGATTACCCATGCAAAATTTCCTTTTGTGCTAATGTGAATTTTAATACTTTTAACATTTAGTTGAGATGGGAATGTCCAAGAACAGCTTGTTCAATAGGTTGTTCTATAAAATTAAGTTCCTCAGCTCATCACAAATGCCAGGACTCCATTAAGTTGAAATTTTACAGAGAGGCTAAGATGATTCACTGTATATAGCATTCACAGGGAAAAAGGCAACATCTGCTTCTTCATTAATGCTGTAAAACAAGGAAGTAAAACACACATGAGCACCGTAACTGTAGGGAAACTGGGCTGAGCAGCTGAGAATCCTGGCTTCAAATTAGAGGTCAGTTTATACCCTACTGTACATGGGATATTAAGAACTGAAGGAATATGAAATCCCACTCTCTGAAGCAGCGTGACAACTGTAGGCCTTTTCTTTAGTCTCACATTAATGTAAAGTCAGGAGGAATTTCATGAAAGTTCTTTAACTTAGGTAGGATGTGTGGGGAAGAGAAGGGAGAGTCATGCTTTCAGAACAGGGAGCGAGACCTTTAATTTTATTCTTATCTATAAACAGTAATTAAACAGGTAACATTTATGTACCTGAAATCATGAAATGACTGCAAATAAGATGTAAAAGGTTACAGTTTGAATTTCTTTCATCTGGCAGCAACAAAATGGTCTTCAGGAGGATTCCTCTCTGCAGTAGCTATAGGATTAAGAACTGGATATCTTTCTGGCTCATATTTTATAATAACTCCTATTTTGTGCAGAATAGGATAAGTTAACAGGATGCTAGTCAGCTTTAAAAAGATCCTCACCAAGCTTCTTCCATGCTATCTTACCCATAAAAAGGATCACTCATGGAAACCAGCATTACTAAATAGATACAATCCTTGATTACTGCTGGAATGAATACATAATTAAGTACTCAGACCTTGCTAAGACTGGCTTTTTCCTGCCATACACCACAGGATAAGCTTGAAGGAAGAGCAAAAAGCAGGCAAAAATATGGTACTCACAGTCCATCAGCAACTGCACTGAGCATCACTCTTGATAGTGCAGCATTTGAGCAGAGAAGACTGTCAAAAATATGGAAAACTTAAGTTTTCTTGTGACCCTAATATCATTTGGACAAAAATAATGATCAGTAATGCAAATATTTTTTTGTGTTTTCAAATCATCATGTGAAAATAATTTTCTCTTTATGGTAGTTTGGGTGCTGCTCATGCCAGTACCAGCCATACACTTTACCCTACTGTCTGTGCCTGAGTGTGCAGAGGGTACTTCCGAATTCCTGGGGTATCCAGAGTGCTTCTTCCATCCCACCCTGTGCATGTGGGAAAGGAGAAGAAACTGCTCACACTAACCCATACACCATGCACCCTGGTAGAGAGGAAGGTGACTGCCTTTGTCACCCACTGATCCCAAAGGGACCACAACAACTTCCAGCAGCCTCCTTGGTGGAAGCCTGCACAGGTGTTTGCCTTTGAAAGTTTCCTGAAAGGCAGGGATGTTCTCAGCCAGGAGTCGGATCTATGGGCAGAGGAGAACAACAGGAGCAGCCAGCGGATTGCAGTTTCTCAATATCCTTTGAAAATCCAGCAATGAGCAGTTGGCTGCCTTTTAAGTGTTTCTCAATGAGGCAGACTTTATTTAAAGCAAGCATTTCATACTGCTAAATTATTTGCCAAAATTTTGAGGTAGTGATAGTAGTAGTAGCAGCAGTAGTAGTAATAGTAGTAGTACTAGAAGTAAAGACTCCTGATGCTCACTTTGGAATAAAAATAGGGATAGTTATGTAAAATCCAACACAAGATTGGTGAGGAAGTTTTAACAGGAATATACTGGAGGTGCTGTTCCTTGCCCTAGCTGAATTTTCTCCACAGCTCCGTATTTTGTTCTCCATGTGTATTAGTGTTCTGAGAGCCTGTCATTTCTTATCAGAATGAGAAAGGCTAAAGAGATAATATTTCAATAACATACTGGCCTGATCATAAAATAACTCAATGGAAATGTGTAACTGCCTCAGGCAGCACAGCAGGATAGTCAGCAGTCAGATGATTTCTATTCAGGGTTTCTTTTTTTTATGGTTACATTTTCTGTTATATCAGACATACCCTCAAGTCTTAGTTATGCTTTTATTCAAAAGGAGATCTGCAGTATAAAGACCTACAAAACTTATTATGATATATTACTGTAAAAAAATAAAAGTTGGTGCCACAGTAGCATATTGATAAGGACAGGCCTGCCACATTAATTGACCTTTTTCATCTCAACCACCAGGGCTGAGGCCTAAGCATCTCAGTTGCTTAGCAACAAGGTCACTGCTTTCAGGCCTTAAATGCACCAAAAAAAAAATAGTTAAGAAAAAAATCAGAAGATGTGATCTTATGAAGGCAGAAGATATTTGGCAGAGGAAATTTTTTTCTTCAATTGTTATTTTACCCTGTTCTGTTGATCATAGTGCTTAGAGGGCAAAAGGGAAACCAGGGTCTAAAATATTTCTGATACAAATAAACAGCAAGATAGTACTGAAACCACAGGCACATGTTCCTGCTCAGTACTGGTCCTGAAGAAAAGCTTTTGATTTTTTTGGGTTTTTTTGTTTGTTTTTAGAACATTCATAGATATTTAAAGATACCTCATATTGTTCTTTTATGTGCATAAAATATATTCATACATACAAATTACTAAGTGACCCTGTACAATTTTTTTTTTTTTTTTTTTTTTTTTTTGGACAGCAGGAAGCAGCAGAAAAGTAAAGAGGGGTTCCTATTGTCTAGATTCTATTTCAGCATTCTATCATAAACATTAGTGCTCACTGCTATATTTAATGACAGGGCTTTAGGCAACACAACATCTCCTAAAGGTCAGCTCAGAGAGCAGTTTGTTTCTTCCCTCCACAGCATGAAATACAGGGAAAAGTCAACACTTCTTTTAAACTTTAATAAAGGCCATGGAACAAGAGAGCTTCTCTGCCAGGAAGCAAAATCTTTGTACACAAGAGTAACCAAATGTTCATTGCAGGTTTCTCCTGAAGAAGATTCTTATTGCCAGAGTTATAAAACCTGTATTTTATTCCCAAATAGTCAGCACCAAAAAGTATAAATGGCACCATGAATTTCACTCTGTTTTCACACTAATCCTCTCCAAGTCCAAATTTGAGTTGGGAGGCTTCTGTTTTATCAGACCTAGTGTAAATAACTCTATGGTTTTCAGTGAACATGTTTAATGTAAAATACAAGCCCGTACTTCTTATAAAAATCAGTTATGGTTAAATCTAATGTTAACTATAGGCCACAAAATGTATTTTTTAATTTTTTTCATTTATGGTTTTACTTTTAATAGTCTAGACTTCCCCTAGAGTGTTTGAATCTTTTCTCACTGTTGCTGCATGGCAACAGAAGTATTTATATGGAAGCTGTTCACAGAATCATAGAAGCATTGAGGATGGATGGGGCCTCTAGGGATAGGCTAGTCAAATCACCCTGAATAAGGTTCCCTTGCATCTTCTGTTCTTGAGGTGGAACAGTCCCATCTCTCCTAACCTCTTCCCATAAAATGCTCTACACCCTTTTTCATGCTCATGGTCCTATGCTGGCCTTGTTCTGTTTCTTATACTTAGAAACCCTAAACTGCATTCAACACTCCAAATTGATGTAATCAGGGCTGTCACATCCCACCCACTGTTCATACATCTAATTTATACTTCTGCAATTTGTCTATGAAGATGTTAGAGTGTCAAAAGTGTCAAAAGCCTTACTATAGCAAATATGAACAACAATCACTGGTCTCCTGTCAACCACCAAGGTAGTTTTCTCATAACAAAAGCAATCAACCTGGTGAAGTGTGCTTTCCTCTTTGCAAATTCATTCTTCTATTCCTGCATGCTTTCAGAAAAAGTTTGCAGGATTTATTTATATAATCCCTTACCCAGCCCTCTTCTACTGAGGGTAGATCTTTCTTGCTCTGGAATTTCACACTGGTCTGAGGCAGCTGGGATTCCATGAGCTCAGTCATGCCTTTAAGACCAAGGTGAAGAAGGCATTGAGTACCTTGACCTATTTGCTGTTCTCTGACACCAGATCAATTATTCCATTCATCAGAATGGTTGCATATTCTTTGTAGTCTTCCTTTTGCTGGTGGTGTACTAGCAGATCTTATTGCCCTTCACATCCCTCATCAGATTCAAATCAATAGACTTTGTATTTTCTTACCTGGTTTTTGCTTATCCAGACAGTGTCCATATATTCCTCTTAGGTCACCTGCTTCTGCTTCCACCTCCTATACACTTCCTTTTCACATTTGAATTTTGACAGGAGCTTCTTGATCATCTGCTCTGGCTTCCTGTCACTTTTGCTTCATTTCCTGTGCACAGAGAGAAATCATTATTGAGTTTGGACAATGTGATCCCTCAAAATCAATCAGCTTTCTTAGACTTATCTTCTCTCCAGAGCCATTTCATGTGGGATTTTTTTCAAGCAGAACCATGAAGAGCCCAAAGTTTGCTCTCCTGAAAGCCAGGATTGTAATCCTGTGATGGTTATCTTTTTGTCTTGGTATTCACATTTTCCCAATTAATGGTGTTTAAATGTGAGGGGAAAGGGGCAGTGACACACAGCTATAAAATGACAGAAAAACTGCTGTGGTTACAAATTGTCCAGAATATAGCAAGATTTTAAGAACACATTCTAGGCAGGGATGCCTCAGAAAGCTCTCAATGTATTAATGCAATGCCCTCTCTTTCACTTCAGTTATTTTTCTAATAAGATAACCAAAGTGCCTACACTCAGTTGTTGTCTGGAGCAGTAGATAAAATGGGCACCTCACACTGCTTCCTGATCTTGGTATCCAAAACAGGAATTTGAATGCCCTAGTTCAGTCCTCACACTTGCATACTAACTTCCAACACAGAGTTATCACTAGGATTACAGATATTTGAGAATTCTGTGTGTCACATGAGAACTGTACAGGACATGGTCATCAAGCATTAGTCTTTGCATATCTCATGAAGCTGGAGCATTTTGTCTACATAGTACATTTAAGGAGGTAAATGCATTTAACCAGAACAACCCATTTGGAAACTGTGATAATGAATGTCATAGACATTGCTAGTAGTGTCCTGAAACAAGCCCCACTTGCTTAAAAAATTAAATGTCTGCACATACGGTGTCTAGCAATACCTTTAGTTTGACAATATTTAATAGTTGTGTGCAGGGAACCCAGCGACTTGCACAGTTGTTGTTTGATCTTACTTGTTGATTTTAAATAACATCAGCAGGATATTTGCCATGAACAAAAGATCAGCTTTAGTACAATATCTTTTGGCTAATTGAGTTTAGCGTTCTGATATGTTCCTGAACATCAAAATGTTAATCAGTTGTAACAGCTAAATCAGCATGGCAGGCTCTGTCTCTACACCAAGATCAGGTATTAAATATCTATTAACCTTCAAAGTTACCTGCTTTTGGTATTCATTAACACCAAAGATCACCTAAGACTTTTGATGAATTCAAACTTGGCCCCTACTTGTAAAAGTTCTATGAAAGTGTGAGTTTCAATGGTAACTCTATGGAAGTGACACAGTAGAGGGGCAGGAGTATCAGTGTAAATGTAGTCACATAGCAAACACAATCTTCCTGATGTTTCTTTCCTCTAGTTGTTCTGTGTAAAGATTCTCAGCAAAACCACAGATTTACTAGAGTATGTAGATCTCTTGTACACGACTCAGCAAAATGTGACTTCTAATACAAAGCCCAAGTACATTTCTGGCTTGGAGAGAGAAAGACCAGTGTAAACCTGTGGCATAAATGTGTCAAAACATAGGTGAGTATATCTTTAAATGATAAATGAAACCATGAGCTGCAGCTATGCTAAGCCCAGATTTGAGCTTCAGGAGCTTCCAGAGTGAGATGCTCTTTTTTTTTTGTCTCAGTAGCAAACTCCTACAAGGTTCTGCAGGTTATTTGGCTCTGCAGGTGTTAGTTTACTACCATGGTGAAAGTCTGAAAGCCAGGGAGTGTTACAAGTGACCGCTCTGCAATTTTCCTACCGACTCAAACCAGTCTGGTGTGTTTATAGGCACTACTGAAATGTTCTTTGACCTGCAGGACTGGAAAATAAATTCTTGAAAAGATAATCAATATGAGCCAGTGATCACTTTACAAGACAACCAGTTGAACCAGGTTATGCTGTTATTGGCACAAGCCAGTAACAAGTATTTTTAACACATGGGGGACTTAGTTTCATTGGAAACAGGCGCTTAGAAAAATCAACCAGTGCCCAACATTTCCAAAAAGAGATCTGAAACTAAAGTAAATTTCCTGATGTAAACTACAGTGAGTCCATATTGGACTCCAAGTCTAGACAAAAGGGTAGTCAGTACCTGCACAGGTATGTCAGGTTCGTTTTGTATAGCAGTGGGTAACAGTTTCTCTGCATTAATTTGAGGTCAAAACTGCTCAAGACAACTATTTCCTTCCAACCATTCCCTTTGAGACACTTTTTCTCTAGTAATCTTGCAAAAGGACTCAGTGCAAAGTTACTATGGCCCTTCCTACTGCACACAGAAAAAAGCTGATTGAACTTTTTACCTTTTGGTTATGCTTTTGATCTGTAGCCCACATGAGCTCATTAAGATCATATTATTTAGCTTAAACTTCAGATACTTGACCATTTCTCACAGTAGCCCCAGGCTGGGTGCGGAGTAATATTGTTCATGCCGGCTTCCTGGCATGGCAACATGTCATAAAGTATCTGCTGGGATATGACAGAAGAGGTGGGCTGGGGGTTGGAAGATGGAATAAAGAGGCTCAGACACTTAAGAGAGATTGCAAGGAGAGGTCAGTGCCCATCAGATGGCAGGATACAGAATCCCAATTACTCAGGAATGCTCAGTGTGGGCTGCCTGATGCAGACTGCAATAAATCTTATGGCAGGCATTAGGAACACCTGGTTTCAGATGAGAAGGTTTTTCTTAGGTCCATCTAAATCAATCCTCTTTCTTCCCCTTGCCTGCACTGATCTCTATCTAGTGGGGGGAGGAGGGGCAAAAGCAACAGGCAGGTGATCTTATTATGGGTCCTGTCAGCCTCACTAATGCAAAACAGGTAACAGGCAGAAGAGACAAAAAGATGGTTTAAACTGTGCAATAGCTCCTGTCACCTGCCTTAAGATTTGAGAGGAGCTTGGCATATGTCATAACACTGGATTCTTTCCAGCCCACACTCAGATATCAGATGAGCTTGATGGTCATGAGTCCATTCATTAAAAGCTTTTAACATTGCTGACCTCCTGCATAGCTTGGGTCCATTGTTCTACTGGGAGAAGAAGCAAGGAGGTAAACAGAGTTCAGCCACTGTCAGCTCTACTAACCTAAATCAAAATAGTGATTTCAGGGAACTTGGTCTGGCCACATTCACGATAGTCCTATATTGCTTTAAAAAGACAAAAGAATAGCCTTTAGTTGTTTGGGGTTTTTTTAAATAAGGTCGTGAGCATTACAATTGACTGTTTACAGATTTGTATATTTTAGCCTTGCTGTCTGAGAAGGTTTAAGCTCTGATTTAAGCATTTTCCTCGGCTGGAACATCTGTAGGATCTTTCTCCTCCAACCTGCTCTCATAGAAGTTTCTTAATCTCTCAGAGATCTCTACTGTTTCATTAAAAGATTCAAAATTTACCAAGGAGGGAGAGATATATATACACTCGTACAAGAAGAGGGAAACTAATTATTCCATGACCTTCTCCCATGTCAAGTAGCCTGAAAATCAGCCATTGGCAATCTGGGGTTGTGGTTCAGTGTGTTGCCCATTTTTTCTTTCTAAGTGTTTTTTTGTCCCTCTACATTTTTACAAGTTTAAAAAAAACTTCCCAAATTATTTTTTTCCTCTCCCTCAAGATGGGGTTTTGTCTTTTGAACAACTCTCTTTAGGTCCCCTGAGACATAACAGGTAATCACATGGCCCAGTTACAAATGGAGAATGTATGTGACTGTCCCAGCATTGCTGTCTCAGCATCCACTGCAAACAGATATCTAGCTCTGGCCCTGGCTAACACATCCATAATTTTCCATGATGAGAAAGGCCAGTTCAAGGCCTTAAACAAGGAAGGAAATAGAATGAAGTCTTCACACGGGCACCCAGTGGCAGATTGGAGCTTGCTGGCTTCCCCATTGCACCTTGTGAATAGCCACTGTATTCCCAAGAGTGTCACCCACAGCATTGGCTGTGTGTAATGAAAAGACTGGAGAATCTGCCACCTGGGATCATTTCAGAAATGGTGCTCACTGGGCTACCTCACTGATAATCTTCTCCCCCTGGTACATACAGCAGCAGCACAACTCAGTGCACTCAAAGCTACAGGAGCCACTGAAAAACTTCACAGTAAATTAAGTACAATTAGCAGAGCAAACAACACTACTGCTAGCCTCATAGTCTTGTAATTATTCTGACAGCACTTATTATTTGGGCCATTTCTCAAATCAGTGGTCTTTGTAAATGAATATCATCATAATTAAGTCTTCTCTCAAATAAAGTATCTCTGGGTACAGTAAAGACTTGGGGAAGAAGGAGTTAGATCTTCTAATTGAAATAAACATTGCAGTGCCACTTGTCAGACTCTGTCCTTATGAATGTCAGAAGGACAACAACAAAAAGAACCCATGACCTGGTTCTTGCTGACTTTATCAGTGTTTACATGTTGAATTTCTGGATTGTATCCAGATGGCACTGTGACACAGACTGCAGGAGAAAATCTGGCTAGTAGTATAAAAAGCCATGTGTCAGACTTCCTGTGTCCAGCAGTAGATCCCTCATATATGCTGGTCCTCTGTGGGTCTGTGAAATTGTGTCATTATGGGATGATGTAACTGAAGTGCACAACCTTTCAAGCACAGCTCAAGGCAGATCTTCTCATTGCTGCCTGTGAAAGCATGCTACACTTAGCCTTAGGCTTGCATTTAACATCCTTCACCTAAAGAGTTTGCAGACTAGGAGCCAGCCTGGCTAGGCTGAACACTGGGGTTTAGTGTCTGAAGTGCAGCACTGGAACCACAGAAACAAGACTGCATCCTTAGGACCCTCACAACAGTTATCTTGAGATCAGATGTGGGATGGGCTGGCATTGTCAGTGTCTCAAATTCCATCTGAAGCCAATGGGATCTATCCATCTTTGCAGCCTCTGGGAACCTGTTAGCTCTACTGCTGTTTTACTGCCAAATACAGATGGAGGTGACTGACTTCAAGCAGGAAGGCTCAAAAAGCTGTGGCTAGTACAGCTAACAGCATAGTTATTTGAAAAGGTTCAACACCTTTCCTGCTGCATACTGACTTGGCTCCGCTGAGTGACAAAGCGGTGGCAATTTGTTCCAGTTTCAACTATCCCAAGAGTAAGGGTGAATTAAGGACACATATGTTGAGACCATCAAAATACAGAAGTGTGAAGTGACTAGAAATTACAAGACCACCTGTCAGAAATAAAATCCAGGAATAAAGATTCACATTCGTGATAACTTTCTCTGCATAGCAGAGGCCAGACATGGATAAGTGTCTGCAAAGATAAGGAGTGAACAGCCAAAAAAAAACCTGCCAGAAAAAAAAAAAAATCAAAAGATAATATTGTAGTTAAAGTACATGCTTTTGACTCTTTAGTTCAAAATTTACTGCTACTGAAGGTTTTCTACATAGTCAAAGACAAGAGGCATGCAGAATTTTAGGTAAGGGAATGCCAGATGCATTTCTCAGGGAGGAGGGGCCACTAGGTGGCACAAAAGTTGCCTAATTTAAGCAAATTCTCTAGTTTGAGATTGGAAAATATCACTTCAAAAAATGAACTGCAGCTTTATTAACACAAACTTGTAATGTAACCAGCAAGGGAAATACACTGATGTTCAGAATCTCGGGGTACTTTAGGTCCTTTCTGTACATTGTAGGATTACTGTAGTTCTACTATTTTTGTCTCCTCTCTCCAAAAAAAAAAACCAAAATAAAGCTGCTTTGTTTTTCAAAATAATAATTGAGTCAATCTTAGGAAAAGCAACTCTGCAAAATAAGAAGAGAAGAAAAAAAAAGTACCAATGCATTGCTTTTTGTATTATAAACCAAAAATGCATAACCAGAAAGAGTTGACGGATTAATTGTACTAAAATATGGAAGCAAATGTGATGTATTAAAAAAAAACATATTTTGCATTGCTTTGTAGTAGAGTCCAGGAAAGCCTCAGTGGCAAGACACCCTGACATCAAGGATGTAGGATTATTTTTGAAAGAGGTGAGAATGACATCAGGAAAAAAGACAGGAAGAAGAAAAATATGTGTAGCAGGAGAGATTGTAGCAGTGAAAATTTGTAACCTGAGAAGCAGTCAGATGTTGTAGAGGTCATCCTTACCCATGAAATCTCCAAGGTATTTAAATATCACCCCCATTTATAAAACAGAAACAACTGAAGACCAAACACTTTGGCCTCAGTGGACATGCAAGGAAGACCCCAGAATTCATCTGACCCCCTGGCCATACAGAATGTTGTACAATTTGCTACTGGGGCCACCAACTGTCTGAGCAATGCCTTACACACTACATGAATATCCACGGAGTCATTTTGGTCAAGGAGAGTCAACCTACAATCTGAAATCAGTTTTAATGAGAAGACTTTGATGGGCATTATGTCAGCTTCCTTCAACCTTGGGCTTTTGATTGACTGCTGAGGACTGTCCTTTAGATGATAACAAGGATGCTGTCAGTCCTGCACAGATTGCCTGCACCAGGCTTGAATGAAAAAGCAAGTACTGAGTATATCATATGTGCTCCTTCTTCTTCAGAATGAATTTCTGCTTGAATTAAAATCACTATAGGTAGTATTTAAAAAACAGTTATGGATGACACCTTTAAAATTAGTTGCCTCTCAAGGTCAATTATGGGCCTGATCACAAAACTGTAGGTCTTGAGAGAAGGAGAGGAGAGGAGAGGAGAGGAGAGGAGAGGAGAGGAGAGGAGAGGAGAGGAGAGGAGAGGAGAGGGGAGGGGAGGGGAGGAGAGGAGAGGAGAGGGAGAGGAGAGGATGAGGAGAGGAGAGGAGAGGAGGAGGAGAGGATGAGGAGAGGAGAGGAGAGGAGAGGGAGGAGAGGAGAGGAGAGGAGAGGAGGAGGAGAGGAGAGGAGAGGAGAGGAGAGGAGAGGAGAGGAGAGGAGAGGAGAGGAGAGGAGAGGAGAGGAGAGGAGAGGAGAGGAGAGGAGAGGAGAGGAGAGGAGAGGAGAGGAGAGGAGAGGAGAGGAGAGGAGAGGAGAGGAGAGGAGAGGAGAGGAGAGGAGAGGAGAGGAGAGGAGAGGAGAGGAGAGGAGAGGAAAATAAATGTTGGAAAAATGTTTTTTTACTTTCAGCCCTGCTACTGCAAATAAGTAAAAGCAAGATATATCTTTAAGAAGAAAATAATGAATTTCAGTTTTCTACTGCACTTCCTACTTTCTCACAAACAGTGATATCTGCTAACACCCCTGTACTTCAGATGTCAGAGCAAAGCAGTTCAAAAATCCCCAGATAGAGAAATAAAAAAAGAGGGACACCTTTGTCAATGAAAGATTTTTCAGAGAAAATGGAGCTTTGTATTGAATATTCAGAGTCCTAGAAACATGACAACATGTGGGAAAAGAAGTATTGTTTTGATAAAAGGACTCATATGAATAAGATTTTGAATTCTACTGCAGCTCATCTAACTACAAAATGGCCACTCTCCCCGAGCTATATCCTTAAATGAAGCTATGACTAAGGCATGCATTAAGCTGGGAATTTTTATCCTGGAATGTTCAAAACTACATGGATTGTCTCTATGCTTTTGTTCTCAACATACAATATTATCAAATGATCAGGCTGAAAATACTATTTATCTGCTGGGAAAAATTATCCCTGGTTCCCACAAGATTGCACCCGATATTAGCATTCCACTGTTAAGTGGTTTATAAAGGTTAATAAATAATTAATGGATGTTATAAGCACTTTTCAGATATGATCAGTATATGCAATAGATGCATATCAGTATGTGCAGTTGTAGTTGGTTATGTGGTATTGGGCTGCTGTAGTCCATTTATTAAAACAGCTGCAAATAATTTAGTAACTCTTTCTACACTTCTTATATCTGGAAGAATAACAGAAGTGTGACCAAAAAAGGAAACAAGTTCTTCCACTTTCTCAGCAGTACAACTCAGTTTAATTTGACTTTGAGTTGGTCCTAATGATTTTTTTTCCCTTTTATCATTGTTGTTTTAATTCTAGAATCTATTAAATGAGATAATAATCCACGAGATTTTAAATCTTTATTGTGGGAGAGCAATAAAGCCCCTGAAACAACAGGAGAGTTTAACATTTGATAAAAATTCTTAAGGAATTAAACTTGCATATTGTAAATGCAGATGTATATAAGAAAGATTTGTGGTACAATAGATCTTGTCATTTTCCCACTGTATCACTAACTGGGAAACTGGATCATACAAAAATTTTTATATAGGATCAGGTGCATATTTTCTGCCCATTTTTGATAGGACCAAACCTGAGGTGGTTTTTTGGGTTTGTTTGGGGTTTGGGGTTTTTTTTAAGAAGGTATACTCTGAGCAAAGACTCTAAGAAAGCAGTAACAAATACAAGGGGATACACCTCTATATACCAGCCAGAATTACCCACTCTGTCTTATCCAAGCTAATAGTGGATAAAATCTTTGTTCTTGAGCTGGCTGCTGGCTTCACTGTGCTCTGCCTAGGGACTCTGACAGACCAGCTGATAAATGTAGCTGCCTTTTGCCACACGTGCCATCCTTCCTTCCTCCAGAAGTTGCCCTGTGGCTGTGGCTGCAGAACAGAACATGTAAGGCTCTGCACAGTCACCATTCTTCAGTGGTTTGTGGTTAACCCTGAGGTGCAGCTTTGCATCATTCCCTTGGCTGAGCAAGGGTGCCTACTTAGGCCATTACATGGAAGGAGGAAACATTAACATTTTTGGACAGCAAGATTTGCAAACTTTTACTCTTCATCTTCCTCAGGACAAAAGAAAGGTTCTGGTATCACATCCCTCATATTTTCTCTTTCAACCTGATACTCAACTTTGTTGCATCCTTTAGGCTGTCGTGGTATTTTAGATCTTAAACCCATGAAGAGCTGTAAACTGAGAGCAATACCTAATTCCTTCTCAATTAAATCCCTCATGGAAGATCAGAAACCCTGTCCTGATCAAGAACCAGTCAGAGCTCTTGACTCCTGTGAAACAGGGGCCAAGAAATTCCAAATACTTTTGCCAAAACTTGAGTCAAAGTGGATTTATTGCTTTCAGAAATACGTACTCATTTAATGACTGACAGCAACAGCAAGAGTAGCATCAGTAGCATCAGCAGCAACAACAGCAACATAGTAAAATAGATACACCTTGTCTATGTCTCAGGGTTAAAATTTCTGTGTTTTGAGAAACTTCTGAAATCTGGTTAGTTGAACAGTAGCCAGGAAGATGGCAACACTGAAGGGGTGAAATTAAATAACAGACATTTAAGACACATTACTTATTTTTGCTTAGAGAAGGATTCAAATTAAACTATGAACTGACTGAATTGCCTGCTTACTTCATTTTGCCTAATTATTATCCACCAATATTTGGAAATACCTCCCTTAGAAATATCTAATGCTGCATATCAAGGTCTCATTAAGATTTTATTTGGATCAATATAGCCCATTTTGCTTGTATTTGCATATTCAACAGCCTGTGTTTTTGGAAACCTCAAGTCCCCACACTTCCCCAGGGGTTTCTGAGTTCCCATAACACTTCCCATCTCTACAGTGAAGGCTAAGAGGAAAACTCTGGCCCCTGAAGCCAATGACAAAACTGATATTAGCACAGCAAATTCAGAATTTAAGTAATACACTATAGCTTGCAGATTTTTATCTGTATTTCTTTCTTATTCCCCAGATTTATTGCACTTCCAAAAGACGCTGTGTTAACTAACTAATCAGTGCACAACATTTTCTTTTTAACATAAAAAGATATTTTTTCTACTTAACCATTCACCATGTCAAGGAATTAAAAAAGAATATGTTGAGGGGTTTGCCCTTGATTAAAACATAAAATGTGGCAATAAATATCTTTTATTGGTTATAATATCTTTCCTTTATTAGGAAGATAACAGACCACTGGTTAACCAATCATGAAATATTAATTTAAAAGAAAAATATATGATATGGAATTATTTCTGTTGTGTCTGCCTGGTTTTTATGTCTTCTTGTCTTCCTTTAAAAATTGGAGCTTTTCTAGTTTGTTTCTTTCTAACTACTTGATATGATATTACTCAAGCCAGTGAAGTGAAGCAGCAGATTTTGAACTGATGTTAGCACTTGCTTTACTTGTTTGTCAATGCTGTTCTGGTATATGGATTTTTTTTAAGCAGAATGAAAAATAAAAATAACTTTCAGCATTGATTTCAGAAAAATCTTTACAGTATCTTATAACTATTTTATATATACATTTCATATATAGTATATCTGATATAAAGTATCTGAAACATGCACACATACTGGAGCTTAGCACTTATAAGAATTAATTGAAACCTTTGCCAAAATGCTTTACTGAACTGGGAGGATGGCACACACTTCATTTCAAAAATCACTTACCAATATGTTGTAATTATCATGATGAAAATCCACATAAAACAGCATAGTAAATTTGACATTTTGAGAAAGCCTTCATGTTCTAAGGTTTTTATTGTATATTAACAGCATATTACAGTGTTTATAACTTTTTCTAAAAAAAGCTTATTTTTCAGGTGTGTTTTACAGGGTCTTTATTTCTAACTCCACCAATGCTACATAGTTGAGGATCTTATATGCCTACTTCTCATTTAATAAAAAAAATCTTATTACTGTAAAATTCCATTACTCTCATGCCTCCCTATGTAGTACAATGTTAAGTACACTACAATACCGAGTCCCAGATGGAATACAATGCTGTAATTCAATTGAGGGATCCTGCTAATGTCCCACACTGAAGAATATTGCTTAAGGGTTTGGGTATGGTAGCAAACCTCTCAGCCTTAAGACTGAATTAGAGCCTGACTATTCAATCTGGGCCTTTGTGCTATAGTTTGTAGTGTACAAACTGATTATTTGTAATACATCTGTAAAACAATTATTGCAATAAAAAATAGAAAGAAAAAACACTGTAAATTAAAGTTTGTCCATAAGAATTATGCTAATGGTACAGCTGGGGTTACAATGAGCATAGAACAGAAAGAGGTTTTCTGAACATGTTAAAGATTGTGTGGAAAGTCTGCTGAAGGGGGGTTCAATCCAGCCATTCCCAGTTCTACTAGAAAGGATCACTGCTTCACTTCTCAAAGATAAATTAAATCCTGTGGGTAGGTTTGAGCCTTGATTTAGCTGAAGAGATAGTCATGAAGACTAAAATGTCTTCTCTTTAGATGTCTAATATCTTGTTTGACCCTGAAGCCACCTGCCAAACTTCCAGCTGACTCTTGTGGCACCCAAAATCTCCAGTCCTGTAGTTTTCAGCAGCAAAGCTTACTCACCATGCACAGGTGACCAGAAGTGCATCTATCATGGCAGAGATGCACACCTAGTATTAAAGTATTTTCTCCAACTCCAGTTGTTTTTGTTGCTGCTGCTCTGTTTTTAGTGGAATACTGAAACACTAGTGGAGCCATGCACAGGAAAAGTAACCATGGCTCCCTTGCTCAGCAATTGCATAACTCCAGCCAAACTTTAAACTGGATAAATTTAAATTAGAAAAACAAAGAGTGAGTGGTACTGTCGCACAGCATTTTAACAGCTTTGAGGCAGAGTAAGCCAAAGCCTTCTCTATCTCTCAAATGGTGCTTGGCTGAATACAGGAGCTGATTTTAAAACTATGCCAATCTGTAAAGCTTTCAGCACAGAATATACCCTTACTAGATCAATACATTGGAGTTATGCAGACACAAAGGAAAAAATAGTAATTGGTTAAATGAATGTCCTTCACTGTCACAACAGAGGGAAATGAGAGCTGAAAGGAGGCTTGTTATGGTGCACTCCCTTGAGCCAAGGTGCACTAAATGTGCTGGACTGCTGGGTCATTGGGGTGTCACAAAGTTGTGGATTACCAAGTACCTCTCTTATGTCTCCCTTGTTGTCAAGAAATCTGTACCTTCATAGAATTACCAATAAAACAGTCGTAGCAGCAGATTAGGTTTAAAAATCTACCTAATGTAGCGTGAAATTTAGAGTGTATGCTCCAGCGATCAGAGCTGCAGTGTTGACCCATTATGCTCTGCAGTCACATTCTTCCATTTTCACCCTTTGAAGCCACAAAGGGAGGGGGAGCAAATAACACACATGCTTGCAACCATTTTGTCTTGTGGTTTTTTGGGTTTTTCTTCTGAAGTAGGGTTGTAGCTCATGGTGCCTGAGAGGGTTTGTTTAGAGCTTTGCTTAACTTTGCTTAATAGAGTACATCATGGCTGTTTGCTGTGCTTCGAGGCAAAGCAGCCTTGGGTTTTCAGATTCATGGAAAGGAAGTATCTTCTTAATTTTTCAGGCTCGGGATTTAGCAAAATTGAGCTGTCATCCTATGTAAGTTAAGAACAATCAAAGTTCTATCCTTTAGCATACAGTGAAATAAACTTCACTGAGAATCAGAGAGGCAGAAGATAGCTAAAGCTTGTGTTACAAGTCAGAAAGATGCAGCCATGATTGAAAAAGTATGTGAGATATTCTTCTCTGCCTTAGCAATTATGCTGTAGTATAAAATGTGAATTTAATGTTTTTTCACACTTTCTTCCCCTTCTCTGCATTGACAAAAAATAAATAGCACACTTTGACTCAGCAGTCAAAAAAATTCAAGAAAGACTGTTTACATATGTGAACTTCATTTTTAATCTCAGATCAGATATACTTAGTGGTTTCAGCATCTAGTTTAACTTTGCATTTCTGGGCCTAGACTGAGTTGTCATTGCAATGATACCTGCAGCAACCTTAGCTGCAGTAACATCAGGTGAACAGGAGAGGAGTGGGATTTATATACATATTGCAAAATTAAAAAATACACCATCCCATTTGCAAAATCTGAAGTTACATCCTATTCTGACTCACTGAGACTTGGATGCTGTAATACAACAGAGCCTGAACTGTGGCAAAATAAGATTCCTGACTTCCATTCTGGCAGATCTTATCAAAGAGTTTGGTAAGCGTTCTGTCCTTCTGTGTCAAGTTGTGCTGGAATCTTGACTGTCAGTGCAAAGGGATTACCAGCCCTTCTTATCCAGTAAGATAAAAAGCAAAAGACAAGCAAAAAAACCAACAAAGATCCAACATACGGGGTTTTGAATCTCAGGATTTTTAAGACAATTGGATGATCATGTGGAACTTGTTTCATGATTCTTCAGTGCTTGGGTGTGTGTTTTCTCATTGAACACTGTCAGTAAAATCACACAATAGAGGCTGGTTGCAACCCTGTTGGGAAACTGCATTTCCCCTATGCAACAAGCTCAGGGCACTGTGGGGCCCAGTATATAAGCCAAAAGATTTCTGCATTACAGCATCAGGTTATCATAACCTATCTCCCCCTCCTTCCTACCCCCAGAACTCATCTATATGCTAATTTAACATGACTAATGCCGCCCCACAATATAATGGCTCTAATGTTTTCAGGGGAGGAAAGAGAGTGGAAAGGAGCTGAGGTCCTGTTTGATTAGCGAAGAGTCTTCTGACAAAAATCCCAGATTTTCTGATGATGAGGTCTGATTGCATCAACACCCTGGACACATCTGGTTCAGGACTTAACCAAGCTTGCAGTTAGGTTTGAGTTTACATTCCTGTGAATGTAAGCAAATGTAAAATGCAATTTTCTCACCTGTTTTTGTGGCAATAGCTAATCAAGCTTGGCTGTTTGTTTAAAAGGACAGGCACTGTCATTCATATTGTCAGGGGCTAGAAACCACCCTAGCTGCATCTGACAGAGCTCCCTGCTGAGTTACAAGATATCTGAGCTAGCTGGGATTTGGCTCCTGGGCCTTTCTGGCTCAGTCATACAGCCTGGGGAGCTTTCGGTTTCTCCACAAACACGTGCATTGATAGTCCCTCTGCCCCCTTCCCCCTTCCTCCCTCACACTCACTGTAACACTATTAAGATATCAAATGCTGCAATTACAACAAGAAAACCCTAATTAGGCAGCAGCAGCTTCTGTAATAAAGGAATCAAGGAAACCTGAAGAAAGAGCTAAGAGGAAACACAACAGAGGCTTTCAAATCACAGGCTTCTGGTTCTTAAAGGACTACTCAATGCAGACAGTCCTCCACCAGTTTCACTTCACCAGCTTTCTCCATAATTTTCTAGGACAAAAGAAGTAATACCAACATAGAGTCCTGTGGCCATAATCAAATAATAATTGGCCTCGGAGATCACTTATGACAATCAGGGAAGTAATAAGGTTTCTGAATAATTATGAATAATTAGGCACATTTATGAATAATTATACTGTTAATAACTATCTAACACATCCAGTTTTTAAACTGTAATTCAGTCATTATTGATTGGTTAGCCATCATCTTCACTGCTGTTTCCCTACTCATTAACATCCTGATTCAGCCAGGAGCCCTGCAAGGCTGCATTTATTCTTTTGGCGTGTCAGAAGAGAAAAGTTTTATTTCTCTAACTTCTGAATACCACAGAGGCAGATTTCCCTGACCATAGAGGAGGGATATTTTTGGAAGGAAAATATTCTGTCACTTTCTAAATGTGATGTTAAGACAGTGCAAAATACACCGACAATGTGGAGTGCGGAAAGCTGTTCTACGATGGTATGTCTGGAGTTTCTAACTATTTAACTTCCTCTGTTTGGAATGCAAAATTTTTAAGGTGTGGAACATCTTGTATGAAATTGAGTTAGCAGACCTAGTTCAAGATGCCCACAGCAGCAGTGGTGGAAATAAATTATGTTCCTTCAAGAGAGAAGAGTCTGGGGCATAAAATTTCTGCTCTGGGAAGGAAAGGTCCATGGAGCAAGATCACAGCCAGGACAGGACCTCAGGCACAAAGAAAGCCTTGCCTGCTGCTCTGTGAAGAAAAACAGTGATGGAACCAGCAATGCCACCACCTCCATCAGTACTTCTCTGTGCTCTGCCAGCTCTCCCATGACTCAGCTGAAGCCCAAGACAGCAGGACAGCAGACTCTGGCTTTGCCTAATAACCACCATTGCAAGGAGGAACCTGCTCCTCATTTTAGCAGCCTCCTCAAACATTGCTTGTGCTTGTGTCTAAAGCTGGCCCTGGTTACATAAATTAGGTAGATAAATTAATGTCACAGTTGCTGGCAAAGCCAATAATTAAAGGTAATGCTATGTATACCATCCAGAACACCTATGTTTTCAGGGACACTGTATCAGGTAAACACCAACAGGATAGAATGAAGCCACTCAGGAAAAATAAATGGAGCATCCTAGCTTTTAAACAAGAGACTGTTTAAAGAACTTTTCTTCTATCACCTTAAACAACTGCTGCTCTGCCTCTTATTTACTTTGCACATTTCACCCTGAAGAGCTGGGTTTGACATGGAGGAAATGTGAGTCATGGTCTTGTATGATTTCAGTACACTGGACACATGCTACCTGTTTTTGAAAAAGCATTCAAGAGAGTAAAAGATATAGATCAGGTGCCATGAATTGTAAGTCCCAGTTTGAAAATATAGAAATGCTGCAGTATGGAAATTTTGCATTATGCAAAAACCAAAGCAGACCAACATTTGTAAATCCCCTTTTTTTCCAGGACATGAATAGAATTCTGAATGGTTTTTGAAGAAACATCTTTATTTATTTGGTGTTTGCTACTCCTGACAGGTAGTACAGGATAGCAAATTTCATGCTGAACATAAAGATAAGTGCTTAAATCACTCCAAGCATTCCTTTTAAAAGTATTAAAAAAAATAACTGCCATAGATAAATATTCTGCCTGTATGATTTTACATTGCTCCCCATTCCCCTGGAAAGAAAGTTGATTCATTTTCCCTTTGGAAGAATTTACTTTCTGCTTTTTCTCCATAGCTTTATAATACATTTCTGTGACACAATGCACTGTTTTTATAGCTAGATCAGGAAAAAAAAAGTTATAAACCCATCACTTGCTAAGGCTTTGGTTCCAACTATGCTTCAGACTCTGCAAGGGTCAAAGTAGCTGTGATAAACTCTGTTATCTCTTTCATAATCTTCAAGCACAGTCTTTCTAATCTCCACCTGAAGGCCCTGAAAGGAGAAGAAAATAAATCAAACCACTTAGCAGGAAGAATGAATGAATGTTGAATGTTTCTTAACCTGGAAGTGACCATTTCTGAAAAGCAGAAAAAGATCCCAACATAAAATTCCGAGAAGGAGCTGTGAAAAACTGGCTCTTCTACTTTGGTTCTGAAGTGCTAAGATGTGGCATGAAAAATGGATAAGGAAAACTGCAGTCTTTTCACTTTTAGGTAATAAAAATGATAAATCTCTATCAAAGATCCAGAAAAGTCATTATTTGCTTTTCATATACTGAAACTCTTTAAACAGTAGAACTTATTACCTTCAAATGTTCTGGAGACAAAAAGGTTGGGGAAGCCCTTGGGGACTCTGGTCACTAGATATGACCTTTATCTTACATACTTTAAAATGGAGTAGATGGCAAGTATCCCAGGTTATATACAGGCCCTTTAAAAAAAGGCAAGTCAAGAACATTTAGTTTTCTGTAAAAGTATAGATTTTAGCCTTTATTTCAGTACCAGTAGTTCATCTTTCACTTCTTTCCTTATAGCTATGGAAGAAGGGATTGGGAATTCCCTGGTAGAACATTTGCCTCTACCAGCTGATGCAGTAGATATGTTCAAGGGCAGAATTTCCTTTTGTAATCAAAGACAACCACTGCTGCTGAGTCTCCTATGAAGACCACATGCAATCTCTCTGTGTTTCCATGATTATGTCAGATCCATCACCTAAGTGCATGGCAAAGCCCTTCATATTTAGGGAAAGGAGGAGGTGTGAACTGAAATTGAAATAAAACTTTTGCTATGATTGGCTATTTGTTTATTGGTGCACTTTAAAGTGTCAAGCAGAATTTGGAAACCCTGAGTTTTCTTTCTGGTAATTGTTTCTTTCTGGTAATTGATTGAATTTTGAGTGGGGAAAATATTTATGCTTGATTATATGATCAAAGCCCAGCATGGATTTACTGGGAAAAATAAGTAGACAAATAGTTGTTAATTTCCATCTTGAATTGCTTGATTCTGTTTCAAAATGATTGCTTTTTATTCTGTGTTGGTTTTGTGGTCGACATGAGAAGTTTCTGTTTTAATTTGTCCCAACTGTAGCACACACTGGGAAGCACAATTTGACTGAGCTCTGAAGCACTGCTAAAAACATTCATTTTCTTGAGCATAAGCATCTTTAGGATCTGTCTCCCCAGCATTAGACTCTGCAAGGCATTGTGTATATTCCTGCCTTCAGATCATGGAGAAATACCACGTTACAGCTGGTGCTTGTACCAGGGAGGCAGAGAAATGTGAGACCAATCTTCTTTCAAAGTGAAAAAGTCACCTTGCACGCAGCCACCTGGGGACCCCACACTCTCTTGCCTCTCCCCAGTTGTGCAAGACACTGTGCCCCAGGCCATGCTAACCTCCCCCTGCCCCCACCCCTGCCCACCCTTTCATCTTCAATTTGTTCATCCCCACACCACGGATGTCATCGAAAGCAAGGGCCAATTAGCTGAATGTAGTCAGGGCACAGTGATTTGGATCCTGTGTTTTTGAAAAATAGATCCAAAAGTGTACATTCAAAGTGGTTCCTGACTGCAACCATCAGAGCTGGTGAAATGCTGGCAATGTGGGGCAATGAGAGGCAGAGCAGAAAGAGGACACTCAGGTGGGACCTAGCCCTCAGGTTAGCTCTGTGGGATGCAAATTTGAGACCATGATAACTTCCAGTGGGTTCTTTGGTTTCCATTAGACATCATTAATGTTTTCAAAGAAGCATGAAATCCACACTCCTGATTTCTCTGCTCCCCCTCCCCCATCCATGTCCCTCCTGAATCACAAAGGGGACCTTCTTTTGTTGTATTTGGATAATTATTCTGCTGTCTTCCCTCCTGCTACCAGCTAAACATCTGTAATTGATGAAAGGAACACATTGAGAATTTGAGATGAAAAAGCGAAGAGAGAGCAAAGCTGGGCAAATGAGCCAGTGGGTTGAAGCACTTGGGACATTAGAGGGTGTCAAGGATGGCAAATGACTTCATTGAAGTAATGATGATAAACATTTTATCCCTGTGCATATATGTGCATTATACCTAACGATCTCAAGCGTAAGTAAGTGAAGAAAGGCACTAAATAAATCATATGAACAGGCCCTAAATGGGAATCCCTAAGGAATAGGATCTGAATTGTAAATGCGTGCCTGAATTTCACACATCAAATTACAATAAGGAGATTGATATTTTAAACAGCTCTGTACTTAAAGAGTACTGTATCTAGTCCTGAGGATTTTTCTTTTGCTTAGGGTTGGTTTATTTTTTCAGTTAAACTGTGTGTTTGTGTGTATGCATACACATATACACATACACATGTGTGTGTAAATTCATTAAGTGAGGTAGTTTACATAGCAGTGGGTTGCTCTGGTTTCATTAGCATCTCAGAGACTGGCTAAAATGGGATTTTTTTCTGCCTCACTGAGATTTTTGAAGACATAAATTCTTAGGGACAAACTCTTTTCCACCAAAGAAAATAGAAAAAAAAAATCCCTTGTTTAAATTAACTTACTCTAGACTTGATATGATGAAAGTGGAAATACAATCTGACACTTACACTAACACTTATTTAAACTTTGTCCCTCCCTCCCTCAAACTATGGAGCCAAATTCTTAGCTGGTGTCAACTGACAAAACTTCTTGAGCTGTCAGCAGACAGTGCCTGTTGGCATGAGCTGATTTGGTCCAGTAGCTTCACAAATAGAGAATGAACTTAAATATTAATGGGAACAGTTTTTATGCAGAACAAATTAGACTAGAAATTTCATCCTATCCCCTTCCAGTCTCACACATCCTAAAATCATCAAAAGTACAACTGGAGTATTATAAACACATATTAATGAATCTAATAAGGTATGGGAAAGCTTCCAGGCTGGAAGAAATGGAAATGTCCTCACAGATAGCTCTGGCCCCCACTGCATTCTTCAGTGGAAATGTATGAGAAGATAACTATGAAGACTAAAAACCTGTGGCATTTCAGCTGTTCTACAGGTTTTCTCATTAGAAGAAAAGGATTTTAACCTGTCTAGTGAAAGGATTCTGCCCCCAGACATCACAGTCACAGAATCTCCACATCCTTCTTCCTAGCAGTTGTAGAAAGGCAGTTTGAAGGAGCAGGATCTGCATGAAAGCACATTCCTCCTTGGCAGGCAGGAGCACTGCCTGTGCAAGCTTTTGGAGATGCTGCATCTGAGTTTCCCATTCAGCATTTTCAGAGCAGAAAGCAGCAGTGAATGAACCTTTTAAGTATCAACTCTTTTGGCTTTTTCCCCAGAGGATTGCCAGCCCTGCATGCAGGGTTTCTTTCCCAGGTCTTGATCTTAACTGGGAATTTAATTTCATGCATATTGCATTTAATTGCATTAATTGTGTTGCTGCTAAGATTGTGCCTTCCCAAATGCTCATATATATGTACATTTTACCTCCATTCCTATTTATGTATCTGTATGTTTGTGTACACAGACAAATACACACACACAGTTACTTTGCATTGGGGAAGTATTCGTACATCATTCCATGACATAAGCAATTTAACCCATCCCCTGATTAAACTTTGTCCATTATGAGGAATCTGGAAAGTGAACGCATGAGGTACACATTTTTCATTTAAACAAGTCCTTTCTACTGCAGACACTTACAAAAACAAAAATCTATGTACTAATTTTTTAACAATTTCCATCTGCTTGGTGGTGTATAAAGCAAAAGGTCATACAGTAGCTTTAAGTGTAAGGACTAGATCCAGAACCTACTAAAGTCATTCCCTGATGCCTATTCCAGCCTTTACTCAGAACAGAAAAAGCTTTGAATACTGGGGACACAAACTACTTTGACTTGCTTTGTTTTTCAAACTGAATATATTTCAAAGTGTTGCTAAATTATAAATAAGTTTTCCTATCAACACTGTAACCACTTTTATTTTGACTGGAAAAGCAGAATTTCTTTTTGAAATAAGACATATCCACTTATTCTTTATATTAGCACACTATATTTTCTATTAAATTGGTGGAGTTTTTTAAAAGAGTATTGCATCTTGCAGTCCCTGAAAGAATGTTCAATTCTTCAGTAGACTTGTTTGACTATTGATTGATTTTTGGAAATATGTTGACACAGGTCTTTCTCTGAAAAAGTCACGTCCTTTTTCTTTCATTCCTAAACTGGTATGTCATATTTTTGCCTTTTTGCCACACGATTAATGTTGTTTTGCAAGATTCAAGAATCACTAAACATATGCTCAGATGGAAACATTTGTATTTGTAATGTGTCCTATTACCTTAGCTTTCCAGCCAATCTGCAAAATATGTTTCCTCTTGGACTTAATAAGTATTAGTGGTGCAGGTAGTGACAACATAGAAGGTTTACTGATCTGACCTTGTCCTTGCCATGAAACCAGACCCTCCTTGCAGATTCAGGAATGTGGTGTATCTGGTACAATTTCTTTCTCCCTCCAGGTCTCCAGGAAGTACTTTTCTTATTAGACTTTTTTGTTTGTTTATTATTTTAAAGTACTGCTGTTTCTTCTTGATTTGAAATATTTTGTATGACACTGAGCACAGCATAACCAGGGCAACACATCTCTTCTTGTCCTCAGCCAGCAGATAGCTTTACATTCTCAAATTCCTCTGGCTTCCTTAAATGCTCAGCGTATTCAGTGTACTGCAGGATCAAACCTTCAGTGGATATCCCCTGGGAAATCAAAAGAAAGATTCCTTCAAGCCAGCTAACATCATATATATTCAATGAATACAAAGGGGATGAGACAGAGCATAATCCAGTATTTGAGGGATTTTACTGGCATGATATTGCAAAGATCGTGTTAGTCCATGCTGAGAAACACTGCAGGTTTTGTGAGGGCTAAATGTGTGTTCTCTGTCAATGCAGGAACCTGCCCTTCAAGTGATCACAGTGCTCCTGTTTCCTAACTCAGAATCAGAAACTGATTGCCCAGGTGCATGAGGCTGGCCTGTACTGGTTTTTCAAAGTGCTGGAGTGTAGAGAAGGGGAAAGAAATATTTTACTGGCAGGATTCTTTTTACTCCTCAACAGATTTAATACCACGTGCTTGGAACTTTGCAGAAGCACGGAATACTAGTCCCAGTCCCAGAGAAATGGATCGGTGGATGGGACTATATAACAACCCATAAAAGCCATTTATAAATACCACCAGCAACTTCTATTACACCTGTAGAATCTCTGCAACCTTTCATGCTATCATGAAAGTTCCTACACATCTGTATGGAGCTGCATGTGCTCCGTGGTCTAAGCCACAACTGGGAAATAGTGACACCTCCATAAATACAGAATTTGAATGTAGGAATAGCAATCTGTTTCAGGAGAAAGATGGGCAGAGGGGTAGCAGGAGGAAAACCTACTGAAAAGCACAGTTAATCCCTTTGTACTGTGGAAATGAATCTGGCTTTGGTGCTGGGGGCTGAGTTTGTGTTGATGCACAGAAGTAAAACAAGAGTATTCAGACAAGTGGAACATGATCTGATAAGCCTGGAAATAACTCTGTCAGGCTATCCAGTCCAAATGACATCCCTGTCTGTGTCCTTTCAACACATTTGATTTGAGTACAAGCTTCCCAGAGGAAGGCTTTTCCTGTGCTTTCCGTCCTGCTTCACTACTTCACAAACTCCCTCACAGCAGAAGCAGGGCAGGCTAATGTGAGAGGAGAGCTATACACTTTTCTAGAAGGGACAATATTTCTTCAGTGGGTTTTTTCTTTTTCAGAGTGCAACCTGACTATCCTTTCAATATGTGCTAATCAATCTTTTTACTCTGACAGTTTAACACAGAAATGAAGTTGTACCTTTCATTTATAAGATGCTTCAACTCTGTGTGTGTACAAGAATAGATAAAACTAGAAATAGGTCTGCTCAGGTTTTTCCAATGTGAGGGAGATTTTTATAGACTTCCCAGAGCACAATTTCATTAAGGTTGATATTCACAGAAGGAAACTTTTGCAAAATGTATATCCTTATAACACAAATAAAATGCAACAAGATTTGTGCCTGAAGATTCATAGACTTGAATAATGTTCACACAATACCAAATTTCACTAAACTTAATATAAAGATTTATATTTGAGCTATAGTCTTCAATTTGCACGATTTATGCCCAAGCAGTTACATGGCTGCATTTATCAGAAAGGGGCTGTTCTTCTGGAAGGTAATTCTACTAAAGCTTGTGATCATTTGGCTCTTGATCAGTGAAATGAAATGAATCTCATTTTCTGTGTCTGTCTCTTCGTATGTTTTCCACCCTCATATGCTTTAGCTCTGGCAAGAATACGTATTTCAAATCAGGATGTGAATCACCTGCTCATGAATCAGCCAAATGCAGGCTCTGCACCTAACACCATCTTTAATATTTCTCCTAGGCATGCCAGTTGTCCTATCCGCAACATCCTATTGTCTAAGTGTTTACCTGTGAGCAATTCAGGCACATCATAGTGGGTGGGAGATCAGCACTCCTTTGGCAGCCTTCAGAGTCACACTGATACCTCCAAAGCACTCATCATACCCATCACCGCTGACTGAATGGTGCTGCCTTTGGGAGGGGAATATTGACTCGTGTCAGAAAATTTGAGAAGCTCACATTTATATCTGGATCATGATATAAAGGTGAATGAGTAGACTCTCTTGGGCTATGGCAAACAATGAAGATCATCATACACTCTCATTAATGTGGTCACTTATCCCTGAAATAAACCTTATTGACTGCTGTGATATCATTTGCATTAATCAATTAATAAATAGTGCTTTCATCTTAATAAGAAAGAACAGAATCATCTTGACTAGATTAGGAATATTAGAATAGAAATAACCAGATAACCATCTCTTAAAATAAAGCAGGGTAAAAGCTCTTCATTCTTTTTCCAAAAGTATGATTTTGGTTTAGAAAAAAAAAAAATAAAAAAGAGACAAGAAAATTTAAGGGAAAGAATCACCAAAAGCCCCCCCCTTTTTCTTTTTTCATGACTTATGCCTCTTCTGCAGCTGTGAGCACATTCATTTCTCCATAATCCCTAGCACTGCAGAAGAAAGAGGGCCTTCAGGTGAAAGGTTACCTACATTTATAATGTCAGGCACTGAGGCTGGTGAGGTAAAAGGTAAATGGTAATTTTATCATTAGCGTGCCTGACCCCTTGCCCTGGCCATATCTCATAGGAGACGTTAGGAACAGCTCACCTGCCAAGATGCAAACACTTAAAGGTCAATGCGCACAGAAATCTTGGAGAGCTTACAACTGAATTGCTGACACCTTTTATTATCACCGCTTAAATAAATGATTCAAGTGGCGAGACAATGCTAAGACTGCTTTAATGTCAAGATTTACAGGAGGAGTTCTTGGAACATTATTTTCTAAAGCCTGACTATGTGGATATGATTCTTTAATTCTACAACTTCATGAACAATGAGGTGGATTTCATACCACTTAAAGGAGTTAAAGTCTTTTGCAAGGTTTTTCAGCGCCACATAGAGCAGTTTTATTTCCATTGGAGCAATGAATGCAGATTCCTGAATCCACTATCATCCTAGTATACAATGTCAGAAAACTGATTTCACCTCTGTGAATGAGAACTTATGGTTTATGGGAGGATATCTTGCAACCAAATGACAAATTTTGGGACACCAACTACATTCCATTATTATTTAATGAAGTAATTAGGTAAAGATATTTTCCTGTTTGTCCAAGCTGTTTCCACATTAAAAAGCTCTGAAATATGGACACATCAGCATAAGGATTCGAAAGAGCACCAAGTTTTACCCATGCATGTAATATTTACAGGATCAACAACTATGATTTGAAGGAGTGAGTGTAATTTACTCCTGACCCAGTATCTCACACCTCCCATTGTTAGTCAGGTATACAGCACTCTGTGTGGTTTGACATTTGTGAACATGTTAAATCTGCCTTACATAAAGTTCCACCAGTAGAGGATACCTTGAACATCCACCCCTAAAAGCAATATTTTGTTTGACACTACAAACACAGCAACTGGTTATTAGAGTGTGATGCAAGCCCTCTGCATCTGGCACAATGGTCACTGTTCTCATTAATCTTCTGTCCTCTGCCTTGTCTCCACCTACTCCATCTCTCCTCACAAATAAAATAGTCGCTTCCTCTGACCTAGTGACATTCAAATCTTCTTCTCCAGGTAAGGTTCCACTTACTTTTCTGATGTATTTCATAAACCTTCATCCTAAAACCGTTGCATACCCCTGAAACTGTCCAATGAAAAGCTTAACTTCTCTCTCCCACCTATCACCTGTATCACTAGCACACTGTGGTGCTTGCACTTTTTTCCTGTATTATTTTGTTCCTGCCATCTTCTTCTTGTGCCACGTAAAGAGGTAATGCAGTAATAAAAGCAGTTTAAATGAGAGGAAAAAAATATGTGTGTACCCAAAGAATGTATATTTAAAGAAACTGATCAAAACCAAGGACTGCAGTGAAATATAGACAGTGTTTATGAAAAAAAAAAAAAAAAGATATCATAGGAGCTTCAGTCATGCAAGTGCTTTGCTTGGAACAATAGTAGGTGAGCCACACATCTCTGGCTTTTTGCACCTCAGCAATATTTACAGAAGAATAAGGCATTGCTACAAGAGGATGCACCTACTGATTGTAAAATTCAGGCTTCTGTTATCACAAATCTCTTATTTTTTTCCTGTGATATCCTACGTACAAGATCTGGTCATAAGTGACTTCTCTTGGTTTCATTATGTAAGGTAATTCTATCTAGAAACATATCAGTAAATCTTACTGCAAAGCTGTAATCTCACTTTGGCTTTCACATTTATAAAATGAGAAAGAATGTTGCACCTCCAGAGGGCTGCTAGATATAGAGCTGAAATGTAGTTTAAAAAAGCATTTTTATATTATTTATTGATAATCCCTCTTTATTAGTAATTATAATTTATTGTTGTCATTCTTAAAAATTATGAAGGTCAAGGACACCAGAGATTACTACTTATTTAACTTATAATGAAATGCAATATTTCATCTTTCTTTGCCATTTGCTGCTAAAATGGCTTATTGTCTGAAGGCAGACATTTTGGGAAAGAAGCAAAATAACCATCTATCAAAGTTTTTGAATTCACAAAGTCCTCAATTTTGGGAAATGGGAACAAATTCCAAATCACTTGACATGCTAGGAAGGTTCATCTAAGGCTTGAATGATCTTGAACCTTGACTGGTAACACTGGACATCATGTACTTCAGATAATTTAAATGCTTCTTCTTTCCCAATAATTCAGCATCCTTAGTTAGCATCCCATCTAAGATATTTTCCCTTATTGTTACCTGCCCAACAGATCTATCAATGGAAGATAAAAAGCAATGAGAGTCCTGGTGTATTTAGTGCCATAGCATGTAATATTGTTGGAGCTTTGCCTGACCAACTCTATAAAATCTCACTAACTTGTGGCACTCCCTCCACAGGAGCTTCTGGCTGCATAGGCAGAGCTCTGGCAGACACTCACATGCCAGGAGTATTAAGGAATTCACTGGAGCTACAGATTTAGCTATGACTAACTTTATGCAACAAGTTATCTCAGTGGGATTTAAGCTCAGCCTGACGCTTAAGCACTTAAATAAGTCAAGGATGTAACAATGAAGTGCTGGAATTACAGCTGCCATTTCATCAAATGAATCATATAAAATATATACTCTTGGACCCAGCTACAGTTTTTTACCTGCAGAGCTGCTTGCATGGAATTTAATAACAGAACAAAACTGCACAAGTGGCAATCTTTCTTGCCTTGCTCTGGTCTTGTGCATCAAAACCTTCTATACAATCTCAATTCTGATAATACATGATTAAGATCTTGTAAAAGAGTTTATAACCATCATAAAAATATATTTACTTTTTTACCCGACCACCTGAGCAACACACCAGGTAGTAATAAAATTAATTTTATTACATGTCTTTTAGGACACAAAAGAAATAAAACACTTTCTTTTTTATGCCAATATTATACAACCATGCTTAAGCAAAACATCTGTTCTGACTCACCTTTTTATGTTTCTTGGTTGTTTTTCTTGTTTGCTTTGAAATATTTATTTTCCACACCATCACAAGCACTCAAAGAGCAATCAATTATCAATTAAGAGTAATTACCCTAACGAACATTTAGAAAAACTCAAAGAGATAGAGGCTTCCTCCTTTGCTTGTCATCTAAAGTTATTTCCTTTTGGATCACAGTGGTCCCTATCTGAATTCTGACTGTGAACATGTGCAGATCATGCCACTGCCTCTGACACCAGCTGGTTATTTGCACATGTGGAAATAGACTCCACTCAACATGGAAAGTAAGCATTGCATTGCAGCTCCTGTCTAGATGTTCACCTGATAAATAATAAAGAGAGAGGCTCTTGATTTTTAGCGTACTGCTGCTGATGGGAACCAGCTACAAACAGGTGGAATGTGACAAAACATCCAACTCAGCACCTTCTCCCTGCAGAGAATGATAACTGATGCACTTGCACCTTTACATAAAGATGGAAGATGTTGCTCTTACTATTTCCAACACATGGAAGATGTTTACTTTTATATCTGTTGATATGTGCAGCCATAAACTCCAACATAAACTCCAATATTTCATTCTGTATCCACAAGAATGCGAACTTGAGAGAATAACTGGGCTGGATATTCTTGGCTTGAGAAGCTGATATCCTATCACAGGATCAGACACTCCTTTCTTTCTGTGTATCCACACAGACTAATACAAGGTGTTACAGGTCACAGGTAGTTTCATATGGAAGTATCTGATATTTACTTTTCCTTACTAGAAGAGCCAAAACCACAATGCATGAGAATATATCATTTGGTCATAGCACTTCAGGATAATGGTTGTTCTTAAATATGGTTACAAGGCTTTCAGGTAGATCTTTCCTCCATGATTCTGCCCCCATAGAACACACATTCCTGTGCACATTTCTGGAATCAGGCCTCACCACAGCAGAGGAACAGACAGTCAGACCAATGTATTCTAATACCTCCTAATGAAGACCAATTTTTCTTTGTTGTTTTGTTTCTTAATAACCTCCAATTGCAAAATATGTAGGAAGCCACGCATAAATTCTGGTTATAGTGTCATCCCCTAAGAGACAAACACAGGCAGCAGCAATTTTTTAAGTGAGGGGGAAAAAAAGAATATCCAATTTTCCACTACAGAACAGGTGCACTCAGATTTTCAAAGTACATCGCACTTGTCTCTCTTGTTTATTTAATCCTAATTTATCGGATCAAGACAAAGAATAGTACAGTTTGGTTTTCTGGCATGTTCTTGTCCACAGCAAAAAGAAGGTCATTGCATTTGGGTACTAATCTACCAGTGCAGTAAGCCGTGATTAAAATGTCTTGGTAATGTTCTCAGAAAAGCATTACAACTGCTTGAATCCATATCCATCCATGGCCAGAGAAGAGGGGATGCTAGTCTGGTTTGGTTAAATACATATAAACTTATTCCCCAGTCAGTCAGCTAGAGCAGCAGCCCTGCATTTCAGCAAGCGAAATAAAAAGATTGCCTGGGGTCAGGATAAAAGCAAAGGTACGCAGGGCCGTGAAGCAGTTTGCACTGTTATCATTGCACTTCAGAGGACCCAACAGAGCTCTCACTGGGGATCACAAGTGACCTCAGCTCTCCTTATAAGTTTGTCATGCCTCTAAATTTATTTTAATGTCCACTGAGAAGGTGAAGGGTTAACTAAGGAGGACAACTGAGGGAGTGGGGGGATGTGTGTTTTGGCTTTGTGCTATGTTCCAATTCTGTCAAGGAGTCTTTGGATAGATAAGCAGGGAGAGATGTAGTCCTTAGATTAAAGTGAAATGAAGGTGCAATGCAAAAAAAGGATATCTCTGTTCAACTTCTGAGTGAAGTTCTGTGTGCCTGAGCCACGCTTCCCCTGCTGCCACTGCTGTGGCTTCTCTTCTTGTTTTTTCATAATTGTCCCCGTTATGAGTCTTTGTTCACAAAGGTGGAAAACACGGAGGGCTCTAATGATGCATTATCACAGGTCAGGGAATGAAGCACATAAATCTCCCTGGCATTTGCCTCCACACAATACCTCTAAAAGGACAGCAGCCTTCCTTGAAGATGTAGCTTTTCCCCAGTCAGATGACTCAACAAGGCACTGTACCTGTGGGCTTTTGCCAGGATAATCACCTTTTCCTCTCACTGCTCCTTGGACAGCTCCGACCTTGTCTGCTTTTCTTTAGTCTGCCATGTTTCCTGTAATGAAGACTAGAATTCAATTGTACATCTGGGACTAATAGCTCTCTAAACCTAGATTATTTCTCTCACAGTTAGAGTCAGATTGTCATAAACATACAAGCAGTGAAGTACAGAGAGATGCTTTCACTGTAAAAGCTATTTTGAAAGCAAAACTTCAGTCTAATTTAAAGATGTTATTGTTGTTATAGTTGGAGACTGATGGAGCTGTCCTAGAAGGCCATGTCAGTACTGCAATTGGCTTAGTTTAAATCAACAGAAACCTGTATTGTACAAAGGAGTGAGAGTAAGAGTATGTACAAAATGTCAGTAATCAATGGCAGTTGTGTTATTGTCATGACAGTATGATGGCAGTTCAGTGAAGCAATTATTAATTTTTCATAATACCACTGAAAGCAAAGAATCCCAAAGAAATAACAAGGTTTACTATATATTACACAAAGAATTACCAAGGATACAGTAAAATAGAATAGAAAATTTTGTCATATACTCTGAGAAAATCTACCTTTTAAACCAAAGATCATTGTACAGGTTCTCTGCTACTGTAAATGGAATAACATCACCACTGTAGTGAATGCATTATTTTAAACCAGCTGGGTATTAGAAACTTCCAGGTCACTTTTTGATGATTTCTTTCTCACATAGGCATTATATTAGTGTTGACTCCAAAAATAGTAGCATTGCCATTTTGTAGGGATCTAAATCCCAGCTCCTTACACTCTGCACTAGAATGACCAGTTGTACATGGAAAGATAACAGAGAACTTAGCACTTGATTAACACTGATGTAGCCAAAATAATGGCAGTTGTTCTCAGGGCAACACTGGCCATATGGAATCAAGTGGAATACAGGCAGCTCCTATTGGTTTTGAGTCATCCACTGATAAACACATTTTAACACATAATCAAATGTTAATTTTACTGGGAGTCCACTCTCCTGTAAAGAAAAAATTCAATGCAAGAAGTGATGGCCTCCAATATGCTACCAGTCCTGCTATTGTATTTGGACTCACAATACACTCAGTTTGTATGTTTAGGGAATATGGCTTTTACAGGGTCTTCATCCTGACAAAGATCATACAGTCCTTGTGGGAATTCTAGCAGACCTTAACAAAATCATTTTCCCAGTTTCCATTTCTTTGTTATGTCTTAAACACCAGTGGACACGGGTATCGTTATTTCTACTGTTTTCAGAACTATCTTTTTCAGATTGAAATCCCATTTATTCTACACAGTGCTTATTTATTTCTTTCTCTCTTTCTTAATTTGTGCTTCATCTAGCTTCCTGCAGAACAGTTTTGCAGCTGTTAACATAAGCAGAATATTTCATTCTATTTCCAGAATAAAGGTTACACATATTTTTTTCTTGGTGTTCTCAGAATGGCATGTTTTCTTATCATGATGCCTCTAAAGAAACTAATAATCATTTTCCATCAATTTCAACTTTGGTTATGATTTTAAAACAAATTTATCACAATCACAAAAGCACTTGCAACTATGTTCTTCAATCTACTTATTTTACATCCTCTTTCATGAACATTCAAAATTATCTTAATTATGCTTAATGATGCTTTATTAGTCCCTTGTTAAGTCTCTTTGGTTGCTGGGCTTTGACTTCCTTTGCATTTCTCTTACAGAATTGTTTTCCTTTTATTAATGCAATATTATAAACCTATAGCATTTAGTTACTTCCAAAGCAGAACTGAAAGCTCTTTTTCAGAGATTTGTTGCTTCTACCATTGACAATGGGAATGAAGTTGCCCTATAAACTCAACACACTGATTGTACTGGCATTTTCATAAACAGCTCTGAGACACTTGGTGTGAGAAATAATAATGCTTATATTGAATTTGCATTGCACAGTGCACGTCTCTCCCTGCAGAGTAGCTGTTTTTGCTAACCAGTGTTTCATGACAGCTGTATCTCACTTCTTATGAACACAGCAAGGGGTCAGCTGAGAGGAGGAGCCTTACCACAATGAATTTGAAGTATATTAACAATGAAGTTAAGTACATGCAATCCTCAGCAAGTGTTGGTGAATCTGAAAACAAATGCAAATCAGACACAGGGAATTTTATATTCACCAGTAAAGGTGGTAGCACAACTGACTCCACAGAGAAGAGTAACAGATGTGGAGGAAACCCCAGTGATGGGCACCAAATTAATTTATATCTGCTGAGAACTTGGAGTGAGAAGATTAGAGAAGAGGGTTATAGAAAGCACCAAAAAAAGTTGACTTGGGCACAAAATTAGATTATCTGCTGTTTCTGGAGAATTTAGATTAATATTTGTCCTAATGAGGACCTGGAAGTGTTTCAGAATCAAAAAACCTCCAGGATTTGATCAATTATTTACCAATAATAAACAAGTAGCCAGATATGAAATAAGAAAAGAAAGTTTCCTTCATCTTTGGCAACACTGTAAAACTGTAATTGCTGAATCTAAACTATCATATTCAGCTGTACCAACTCCTGAAGAATATTTCATTGCCTGGATTCCTTTTCTCCTTGTCATCATGTTTTCACAATATTTGTAAAAAATATGGCACAACCGACCTTTCATCCTGAGAAACACAGAAATGTACAAAACATGCAAGTTTTTTCTGTGGTTCTAGCTACAGGCCCCTCATTTTCATGGGCTGCTTCACAAGGAACTCTCCGAACAAGAATCCCAGCTATGCTCCCTCCCTGTTTCTTTTATGCACCTTGTTACTGGCATAGCATGAGATGAAATAAAAAAAAAAAAAAAAAAAAGAAAAGAAAAGAAAAAAGAAGTCTTTGACTTAGGATAAACACATCTTAGCAAAACCCAAAACATCAGTATATTCTCATTCTGCATCCAAAAACACAGCAGTGAACCAGCTACTGAGAAGAATTTGACTTTATCCCAGCTGAAAACAGGACATGCCCTTCAGCCCCCTCACCTCTGTGGCAATACAAGGAGCTGAAAAGGCCTTGATTCTGTGCAAACACTGCTGAGCAATAAAAAAAAAAAAATAAATCTCTGTATTATTAACACCATTTTCAACATAAATCCAAAACACAGTCCCATTCTAGTCACTAAAGAAAACTAACCCCATCCTAGCCAAAACTATCACACTGAGCAACAAGTTTTTAGTTGCTTTCTATGGAAGGAACAAAATTCGGGCATCAAAGCCTTCTAGCTCTCATAATAGTACAGAGGGTCATTTTTTCAAATGGTTAGACTTTACCCCCAGGCTTTCAGGATTATATGCAGTGTCATTATCAAGAAAAATCTCACTGCATTAAGAAGCAGCCATTACTTTTAAAAAGACAGAGACAATGAGTTTTGGTTTTTTTTTGTTAAAAACAAAACAAAACCAATAAAATTTTATCAAATAAGCATCATGAACTTATATGTGAAAATAAAGTATACATTGGAATTGACACTTCCCTAGCTCTTGTAATAATAAATTATATACTCAAGCCAATCTTTCTTACATAACAGGAATGGTGTTTAATTCATCCATGTCTTAATATGTGCCTAACATCAAGTGTGAAACTTACAGAGTGCCTCACCTCTTCAAGTACCTTTGTAAAGTCAGGACATGCTTACAAAAGCCTATCTGTTTAAGCAAAATGAAGGAAGGCTTGACAACAGTTTAGGAAGTTATCCTGCCATTCCTACAATCAAATCTCATCCAATTATTTCACCCATTTAGAATCCTGTCTTTTGCATTAATTTGCTTACCAACCTGATGTTTATACCAACCTCTCAGAATTACCAAGTTGTAGGTAAGAGTAGAGAGAATGCAAATACACTGTACTTATGCGGCAAAGGATTGAAGACATGATCTTCCCCTTCTTGTTTGCTAACACTTGTTGTCATTGTTTCACAAACAAAAATTAAACTCACAAACACCAACACCCTCTTCAAACTGTGAAGAGTGATCCCTGGTATCCAGAACAAAACTTCAGTGCAGTTCAACACACAACAGTTCCTCTCTGACTCACAATACTTATCCCCACAAAATATATCTGTCATGTCTGTGCTATGTAAATGGAGCCACTTCAGCATGCAGCTTTCAAAGGTAGCTTCTTTTAGCTGGAACAGTACTGCTTCACAAGTAAGTGTGCTTTATGTTAGATGAAGTCCTGAAAGAGAATAGCTCATCTTTTATATAAGCACATGTGATGAACGACCAGCAGAATCAGCTGAGTCAGTAATCAATGGTTGACTACAAAAAACATATGTCTGGGAATCCAACAAATTGGTTTGTTTTCTGAAGTCACATCTTATGTTGAATGTGGTGTTTATCAACATTAATCTTCAATAGTGGCTGCCAGTGGGGCTGTAACTTATTCATTTGAGTGAGATACTTGATTGATGTTGTTCATACGAACTTCTATTCTCAAAGCAATATCTATATGGAAAAAACACTTTGCCGTGATTAAGGGAATTATTGATGTTTTCATTTTTAGACAATAACATCTCATCTAGGGTTCACAAATAGTAGCAGATTCAACAGCTTCAAGTTTTAGGTCTTTGTGGCAGCCTAATGGATTCAAAGCACAAAGTGAGACTTCAGGCAAAACTTGCAGCACAAAGCAGGAGATTTGGATAATATCAACACAACTTCATGCCTTCACAGTTTTGTTTAAGGTCAATCTCTTGACACTGCTAGTATGATATGCAGGCTGAGGCACAGAGAGAACTGTTGACACCCAGGGAAACATCCAGTTAGAGGAAGAGTAACCTCTGATCTGCTCACTCCGTCCTTCTCCACTGCCCCACCATGATTTCACCTCAAAACTAGAAAGTGTGGAGGGAACCTCCTTGCAGCATTTTCCGTCTTACATTAGGGGCATTCTCCACAAACCAGAAAAGTTTTAATGTCTCACTCATCTGAAGAAAATAAAGCAAGAGTGGGTGTTCTTATTTATTTCTCTATTTTATATCTACCCTAATATCCTAACCACCCACACTACTTACATGGCAGCTTTTGAATTTTCTTTACAATACTTTAGCTTTTTTTTCTTACAAATCAGCTTTAGCCCTGTGTCTTTTTTAATCTCTATTTTCACCATCTATCTTGCAATAGACATACATTACTGAAGGAAGTTTGTTGCTGGTTTTAAGGGATATTTGTTTGAGTCACTGTTGCTTTTTTATTGGATGTTAAAAGGAGGGAGATTGGAAAGATTTTTTTCATTTAAATATACTCACAGTTTGGACTGAATTTTGCAATCTGACTGGCCTGGTCAAATATTGAGATCCATAGGAAATTTAAAAGAACATTAATTGTGTATTCTTCCCTTTCAGTTAGACAGTACACCTCTGAGTTACATATTTTAGCTTCCCAAGGGTTAATTATTTCAGCTTGGTAGTCTAATTCTAAATATCAGCCATAGGTTTAAACCCTGGAGTGTGAATCTGAGAAATTGTCTTCTGCTAATCCAACTCCCCAGAGGCATTTTAGGTGATTACAGTCATTCTAGCTGTAATTTATATAATTATAGAAAATCTGATTTTTCTTGGTTGTCTTTTTTTCCCATTTGTCTCCTGTTGCCTGGCCTGAAATAGAAAGCAGAGATTTCATTTATGCTGCTAGGTATGTAAGTGTATGTATTTTCCCCAAGCTGTATTGATCATGGGATGCTGTGGTGATGTTTTACCAAGTGACAGCTTTAGAAAAATGCATCTGTGCAGGTGTACATGAAAGTCAAGAAAGGGAAATGAAACAGCAAGGCATGCATGATCACCCTTGTAAAGGTGAGGCAAATTGCAGGATACCACCATGTAGAGGCTACAGCCAGTGGTTACACTCTGCAATTAACCAATCCAGTGAATAGGACTGGAACTTGAGGATGGTTTAACAGAGGACTACCAGTGCAACATGCAATGTCTTTCCTCTCCAGTAACATTGATGGGAGAGGCTGGAGAGAATAGGGAAGCAGAAGAACATTTCATTCATGAAGAAAGACAACTTGGGTCTTGCATGTGTGCAGGAGAACCATTCTTGCTGTCAGGAGTTGCCTAATTGCTCATCACAGCCCATTTTAGACCATCTTTCTCTCATAATGTGCTGGGATTTCTAAGAGATGTCTAATTACATATCCAACCTATGCCAAGCCTTAAAGAGGTTGTGTTGAAAACAAAACAAGCAAACAAACAAACAAACAAACAAAACCAAACTAAAACCAAAACCAAAACCAAGCAAAAAAAAAAAAACAAACAAACAAAAAATGCAGAAAAAAATCCCTGAGGTCTATAGAAAAAAAAAATTCAGACACAAAATCCCTAGCAAAGCATGGAGACAACCATTATGCACAATACAGAAGATACCTTATAAATGACAGATAGCATATAGATAGACATTTAATCAATGCTAAAAAATTTGGAAAATATATATATATATTTAATATGTTTCAAAATGTTGGGAGAAGGTAGAAAAACATCCTATTTTCATTTCAAGATTTTATTCTAATAACACCTACCAATTTTCCTTGAGAAAGATGTAGATTCTCACAACTAGGATTCCTTCCATTTTAATCTGCTTCTCCTGAGCGCCATAGAGTGTCTAGACCAGAAAAGACCTCAGTTCAAATCCCAGCTCTCCTGGGAAGGGCTCAGAATATTCCTCTGAGTATCCAGAGGATGTTTTGTGTCCTGCTGAAATGCTTCCACTACTTGGGAAACTTTTAAATGCTCATTAGACCATATTAAGGAGAATGTGAGAATAAATTGATAGCTGCTCTCCAGAAAACCCTTGCAAAGAACTGAAGTAATTGTGATAGATAGATAGATAGATAGATAGATAGATAGATAGATAGATAGATAGATGGATAGACAGATAGATGGATGCAATCCTTTTCTAAGGATGCAGGGGATGATGCAGGCAGAAGCTGTCTCCACCTCTGAAAGCACAGGATCTGAGAGCAGAAGGGAAGGGAAAGAGAACAATTACTTCATGGATTTTTTTTTTTTTTCTATCAAATCATGTATCTGTCCAAAAGCCTTCTGAAAAAAAAAAATAAATATAAATTAAAAAAAAGATAATATTTTTGTTGGGAGCTTGAGCATATACTCAGAAGTGAATACATGACAGAACTGTGATTTTTACCCTTGGAAGGTTTTTACAACAATTCTCCTTTGCACTCAGTTTCACAGCAGTGTGACACCAACCACAATGGCCCTTTGACAGCATAACAGATGATTCCTGTAGTGTCTTAGTTACTTAAAAGAGTCAAAAATCAAAAAATAATAGTAATGCTTTCTTTGAATTCACAATATTTTTTATACTTATTAGAAAATTTGTTAATATCATGGTGTAAAATGCTTAAGCCGGTAGATTCCTTTGGATTTTCTCCCATTCTTCCATTCCAAAAAAGAACAGGTGAATGACATATGACATGTTTTTTAAATTGGGAAATATTATTCCTTATCAATTTGCTTGCATTAAGGAACAGGTAATATGATATGGTCAGAACAATATTTATTTGTAGCGGTTCATGACCTCTTCATTTATATGAATACTTATGACTCATATTTCTTGCCTTCTCCATCTCTCTCTCCCCTATAGCTTTATTTTTATTACAAGCTTTTATATTTGCTATTACTCATAAAACACTTCCAAGTAGATATTTAGGTGCTGTCACCTGGATCTGACCCTCTAAGTTCTTTCTGTCCCATCCAAAAAATAGTGACTGACTGAAAAGCAGAAGAAAACTAATAACTACTAAATCATCAAGTAGGTTATTGCTTTTCTTACTCATCCCTCCCCACTTCACCCCCACATACTAAAGAAAAAAAAAATCGAGACAGGCAAGGTTTTCAAATCACATATTCCTTCAGCAATAATAAGGTGGTTGATGCTTAAAGCCTCTCGCCAACCTTAATCCCTAAATCCCTTGCATGCCATAGCAAATTGAAATTCAGTTTGGGCTGTCCAGCCTTGTAAAGACAAACCATCCTTCATCAAAGAGGTGTCTGTGTTGATAAATTGCTCCCTTCATACACATGACACTATCTCTAAAAGTGATTTGTGTACATTAGGACAGCAGAAAAAGATGAAACGAAAAACCCTTAAGAGTAAACTAAGATGAAGAAGAAAAAAGATTACTTGGAGCAGTCAAGTAGCTTTTTACAGAATCAAATTTTGGGAAGAATCATTCATTGTAGTCTCTGTAAAACACAAATCCTGCATATAGGCCCAGCAGACATGACTTACCATGGATGTAAAACCCACTGTGGAATTGCTCAGATGTGTTTGCAAAGCTGCTGTGGGGATGGAGTTCAGGAGGGCAAAATACTGAGCAAACGGAATGAATTCTTCCCTTATCTGATTGAAAGCAAACATATTGCATCATTAACAAGTATTTTGGTTCCTGCTGTTCCAGTGCAGCTAGGATGAAATCTTAAGATGTTGTTGTGTTTTATCCAATGCACAAGATCATTTTTCTCCTAGAGATGCACAGCTCTGGCTGCTGCTGTTGCTGCTGTCTTCCAGTTGGAATTTGTGTGTCCTCAGTAACTATCCTTCATTGTTTTTTGCAGTGCTCCTAATATAACATACTTTGAGAAAGGTTTGCTCCTGCAGCTACTGCTTAGGATGTAAAATGCTGCTCCTGGCACTTCAGGGGTCTCTATGTTTTCCTGATTAAGAAATCGAAACAAACCAAAGTTGAGGGAAATTGAATATGCAAAAAGTAGAGGGTTAAATAAGAATTTCACCCAAACAAAATTCAGTGGAATTGAAAGGTGGCAATCTGATAATACCTGTTTTAATAGTAACATTCTGTGTTGCAGTGATTAGCAGGTAAATATCTATTTTGCAGTAATTAGAAGAAAAAATGGCTTGTTGAAGAATTTCATCAGCAAGTTCTCAGCCTCGTATAGCAAGGAGCAAATGCATATTTTTAGCATTCCTGTATAGAAAACCTTCTCTTGTCTCCTGCCACAAAAATCCCTCAGACCTCAGGCTCTATAATAAAGAATGGAGACAGGTTATGGTGGAACAAATGTTGCAGGTGTGTTTTGAACCTGCTTCCAGTCCTTTTCACTCACTTCCCACAGGCTTCCCAGTAATATTGTGGGCACTTCACAAGACTGGCCACTTGACAGAATTTGCCCGCCTATAATAGTTCCCTGAAGACCAGCAACAGCAAAAACACCAAGAGAAATCCAAAGAAGAAAAGAGATTATTTCAAAAGTAAGCAAAAATAGAAATATGTGGCAAGTCTATATGTATGTACCTGAAGGTAATCAGATCAGACATAAGAATTATGCTGATCCCTACACGGATCCTTTGTCTCTCCTTAAGGCTGATAACTCACATCTCAAAGAACCTTGACAAATAGAGAGATTGACACTCTCCTCATTCAGACCTGATGTGCGTCAACCATTTTACCATAATTCAATTTTGTATGCATGATCTGAGTTCTTCTACAATGTGTTGTTCAGAGAATTCATATGGCTTTGCACACCTGATTAATTACTTAACTAATCCTGCTTTTTTTCCACTTTGCAAATCAAAGAACCTCAAGTAAATTCCTCTATACAGGCTGCTGCATTCTGATGCTTATTTTAAATACAGTATGAGTGGAAATGTAAGACTAAACTATAACATACATTGTGCCTGCTTTCTTAATTTGCTATAGATATAAAAGCAAGGAAAACAAAACAAAGGCAGAATGGAGCGGTTGAGGGGTCTGAAACAGTAGAAATCAGAAAGGAGGACGGGCCAGCCTAAATGTATGGATGCTTGGATGGGTGATACTCAAAATTCCCATGTCTTCACAGCCTTATCAACTTTTTACTGTCTTTTATATGTACATATATGTGTATGTGCATATATTAATATCTGTAAATAATTAAATTATGAAGTTCAGATATTTAATTTATGCCATGTCCCTGAAAATGTTTCATCTAATATTAGAATTTTTGTCAATGAAGAGTTTTCATACCTAGATCTTCTTTCACCTCCATTTTCTGTGGAATCCAGAAAATTAGTATATTTTCTGTCATTTTTATACACTCTAAATTTGTTTATTTGGGTTATAATTTAATTTTGATATTCAGTTCAGTCCTCCCAAGGGATTTCTAATGGAATTTCAGAATATCAATCAGTTAAAATGTTGTTCCAACTGATAGATATTGATTTTTCTGTGTGTCATGCATTAGCAGCAGTCACTTTACAGTACCATGGAGAGTTTTGTTAGACCAGTCCCTCCACGCAGACTTGGTTTGACCTGTGATGGTCTGTAGCCTGAAGATTTTGTAGTTTAAATAATCAGGAGAAATGGAAGGTGGGAAAGCAGCATGGGAAGTGTCCCAGCTTACAAAGGCAGGGAGAGGGGCAGAGTGCTGGATTCACAGCACAACCAGACTAAGCCAGGTGCCTCTCTGCAGGCTGCCCCTCAGACAGGCAGCAGGCAGAAGGGAAGCCCACAGCTGTCAGGTCAGCCTTCCTGAGATCTAAGTCTGCTAGGAGTCTTCCCATGGGCTAACAGGGAGCCAAAGGCAACAATGCTGCCAGCCACAAAGGTTTCTTTGATGGACAGGAATCCTTTAAAGTTACAAGATTGGTGAAAGATGCTGATGGCTCCAAGGGTTCAGCACAGTCATAAGTCTCATGGAAATAAAGTTGCTGGATGGCTTTACAAATCAGGTCCCACTCTCCACCTTTCAACTATTTCTGATTGCCATAATGTTTACAGCAAAAACAATTTCCTGGTCTTCTTTTGCCCCTGAGCAGTCCCTCTCCCACTCCTCATTCCTCTTGTCCTTGTCAGACCTGCTTTATTTCCAGTGGACTCACAGTTCCCTATCCCTGCTCACCCAGCCCAGGGGTTCATCTCCAGGATTGCTCAGGGACTGGGCAGAGGTCCCCCCAGGGTCCCTTGGAGTGGCACCCATGGCAGCAGCTGTTGGGAAATGCTGAATGCTGTGCAGACTCCGTGCTTCCCAGAAGCCAAACACAGAACTCATGCAACACCCTCAGGTACCAGCAGCTCTTTCTCACCCCCAGCATTAGCCCACCAGCCCCATTCTGTGCAGATGCTTCTAGGCTCACAGGTAAAAATCCCTGCTGTGCTCTCATATTCACAGTCATCCCCCTGCACAAAACTGCCCCCACCTGCAATATCTTGGAGTAGTAAACCATTTGTTTAATCTCTTTGCTTTTCCCTGACTGCCAGTAATGAAATGCTGCTCTTTCTGAAATAATTTCCTGACTATTTGCTGAGATTCATCTCCGACATTTCATTAAATATGATCATTTAACTGTACAAGTACAAATGTATTTTTAATTTAGCTTACTGCAGATATTATAGATGTGGGGAAATGAATTTGCATTGCTCTAGGACAAATATATCATTCACATATGAATGCCACAAAAGAACAAATTATTAAAAATTACTGAAACTTCCACAAAGATTTATACTTAACATTTCCATTTTCAATCTCAGTGCCAGGGAAACATATAGCTTGTCACTATATCACACATGATGTTATGAAGAATATTTGGAAGGTTTCCCTGGGAATCTTTATCAACATTTCCATCTTGGATTTCACATCAAGGAGCAAAATCTGCTTTCAGGGAGAAAGGTGAATTCAGCTGGGGTTTGTTTGGGAAAACTTGTCTTATCAAATAAGCTTTCATTAAAGAATTCCATGACCACACATGAAAAGAGATTAAGATAAACCCAAAAAAATAGAAATAGATTAAATATTGATTAATTTATCCAATGCATCTTCCACCCATAATATCGTGTCAACTGTATATTTGTAAACCAGCAAAGTTAGAAAAGAGAAAAAAGATAAAAATTAACCCCAAGCTGGTTACAAAGAGAGGTTACTTAGACCCCAATGTGTGTTTCAAATATTTTTGAATTTCAAGAGAATCTGGAAGTGAACTGTTTTAGGTTTGGTTCCTTGGATTTTTTTCACATTTCAGGACTAAACACTGTTGTTTAGGAAGAAGGCAAAAGAGTGGCCATCAATATACTGTGTGTTTTAGCATTAAAAGTTATATATGTTAGAACTTTAATATTAGCAAAACTTCCAAATGTGAAGTTTTAAAGAATGAGGGGTATATTGTGCTCATCTCTACATAAAGAGGAGTAAAAGAAGGCAGGCTCTTCTCCTATATATCACAGTTTGCCTTTTAGAAGATATATTACTTAGAAATGTGTTCATAAATAACAGTAGTTTATTCAACATCTCAAACTGTGTGGTGAAATTTCAACAATGTATTTCAATCTGTACTGGCCTTGATGACAGGACTTCAAACATATTTGATTCTTGGGCCATAATTTCTGTACAGGGGGCTCTGGATTTGACCCTTTTGTTTATGAGAGGAAAGTACCAATAACATAATAGAGCAATCATATGCTGGAATTTATATTTTATCATGTTCTGTTTCCATGAAATGTAACATTTTCTTAACTGTATTCCATGCATTTCTCTCTCTCCGTTTTTCTGTACATATTTTAGAAATTTATTAGTATTTTGAACATAAGTTCTCTACTTTCACAGAAAACAACATTACAACACAAACATTTCTGATGTCTTTTCAAAATCTGAAACAGGGTGGTGGCCCCTCTGTGACTCAGAGCTTCCAGAGCACCTGTTCACAAACTGAAGGCCATCATTTCTTTGAAAAGCTACTCTCGTTGTCTTACAACTCTGTGACAGGTGTCTCTGAAATTAATTTTGAAAAATTATTTTAAGCTGAGCCTCTCAAATTGTATTGTAAGTAGACCAGAGCCATATGCCTTTTTTCCAGTTAATTTTATAGTCAGATGACAGTGAAGTGAGTTTAGGATGCTACACATAATGTCTATGTAATTTTAGTATATGTCTGTGAGGAGACTGGAGGTGAAAATTTGTCTGAATTCATGTCAGTCTGGTTCAGCACATTTGAAATTAATTTACTCAGTTCTTTGTAGTTTCCCAGTGGACACTTAGGTATGTCCTACAGAAGGGCACTTTGCTGACTTCTGTGTGGGAGAGGACAAAACTTTTATTTGCTGAGATAGGACATTGTTTCAGTCATATGGAAAAGTGGCAGAGCTGGGAAACAAGCCCTACCTCAGAATGCTCAGAAACCACATGAGAAGACACAGGGCCTTGGATTTGAGAGGTAGAAAATTGCAAACAGTTCCCACTGACTGGTCTTGTCAGGCTCCTCATGAAACCTTCATCTCCTTCTTTCTAGTTCTGTGCACCGGGGCATGGCATGGCATGATGAGCTTGCTAGTGGAAGGGGCCACAGCTCAATTCCTACCTCCACTCCTTACCTTCCAGGTGAGCTAAGAAAATCCCTTCACAGAGTTTCAGCTCTTATCACATCAGCTGATTTTTTCTAAACTACACTTTACAATTTCAAATGTGGCAAAACAGCCTCTTGAAGCAGTCTCCCCATCTTCTCATGAAGAATGCGTTGCAATAAAAGTACAAGAAAACTTTGCCACGTTTCTCAGTTGCTCAGCTGTGGTCACAGTGGAAAAAATATGGCTGATAACAAAATTATCAGCATGCACACAAAACAACAAAAAAATGCACTATCCATTACAGCACAATTGTTGAGCCACTTCAACAGTTTTTCCTTCGTTTTTCTAGATTATTTATACTCTGTGCAGCTGTAGGCTGATTTCTGTTTTGGTTCTTTGAACACATTTAAAAGTCCAATTCCTGTGGAGTTCAGCCAAAACTTCACTGAAAGAACACAGAGGAGAAACTTGGTAAGAGACTTAGGATTCAGCTCAACTTCATTTTAATACATTTCTTCCTGATAAAATCAATCATAAAACTTGTGTCTTGCTGGAGTGTCCTCCCAAACTTTACCTGACAGGAAAATAGATATCTTGCCCAACAATTCAAAGAGATGCTTGAAGGGTCCTACCATGGATTTCATTGACGGTATATGAAGGTCCACATCAGTTGGAACAAGGAATACACTGCAAAAGTGATCCCACTCCTCTTGTCTGAGAGGTCAAACACTAATAATATTGACATGAGAGGAATTAGAGGCAATGGTTAATGGAGACAGGACCCTCACTCTATCTCACTAGAAGATATTTGCCAGGGTCGCTAGGTCTGTGTGCAGCTGAAAGAATAAGCAATGCAGCCAAGTAGCAAATATGTAAGCCAACAGATGTAAATATTTCTATCACATCAGTGGTTGGTTCTGGTCAGCAATAGGACCATGTTTTGCAGTTTGAAAAAATAACTGAATAAGGGGAAGGCAGAATAATCATGCTGTGATAAATTAGGTTTGTGATTAGAAAGACTGTAATTCCTGGGTGGTGGAAATAGAAGATGCTTGGGGAAATGCCAGGCTAAGGGAGTTAAGTACCAAATCTCATTGAATTTCAACTGCCATGTTAGTTATCTAATTGTACTGCAATAAGAAAGCTGCTTTAAAGGCCCTACAGCATTTTTTTATACCAAGAACTTTTGACAAAGTTTACTTGGAATTTTTTTCCCTTTTTAATTCCCAAGGACTGTCTTTTCTGAGCAGTGAAGGAGAAGCCCTCTGCCTCATTTTTTCCATGGTCTCTGCAAATTGCTAGTGTTACACCTTATTTATTTTCCAGCACCAGCTTATTTCCAACAACAACATGCATTCCTCAGTATTCTAATCTGTTCCAGTATATATGAAATAGAAGAAAGCAGAGGCAGGTTTTAAAGTTTGGATTTTTTTTCCTTAGGATGGAGCTAGTGGAAGAATTGTCTTGATATTTGACCAAGCAAATTATGCCATCTAGTAGGTGCTTTAATTTGTATGCCTGAGGCTTAAACAATGCCACATCCACTTAGGGACCTGAGCATTACTGCTCTGCTCCTGTTACAGTTTGTGATATCGGATCGTGTTACTGTGGATATGTGTCTGTAAGTCCTACTGGCTACGTGTGTGCTTATGGGTGCATTTCTAGCATGGGAATGGGAGATGAAAAATAAATCTAAATATTATGGAGAAGTAATGATTTTTGTAATTTAAATAAAATGATCCATTGGTACATATTTTTGGACCAAATGAACAAAGACGTCACAAGTAATCAAAAGTTTAGGGTCTAGAATTCCTACTAATCTGAAGTGATCTTGAATGCAGGATGTCAAAAGCTTTCAAATTGATAAGAGAACAGTCGTAGATCAGCATGACATAGCAAACAACCAGTTGAAGTGCTGAGCTAAATAAGCCACACTAACATGTCAAAACCTTTTTTAATTTATTTTAAAACTATTTAATATCTATAGCTTTTCCCATACATCCCTTAAAATGCCCCTTACAATTTAGTTCATAGATTTGTAACATGTAAGCATATTTTAATGAGATACAGATCATCTAATTACATATTTGTTTCAAGCACATCATGAATGTTCCAGATGTTCCAATTATCAACTGCAGCATCACAGGAGCACATAAGTTACTCCCAGTGCTCAGGCATCTTCTACAAAAAGTTATCACCACAAACTCTCTTGCCTACTGAGGGTAGCACTAGCTGTATTTTCTCATCTGCAGTTAATGCCCTGCTCCAGTGCTGTCCCTGTTATTACTGTGGCTATAGATTTGTAGAACTGGGAAAAGAGTACCAAATTCATCAAGGCCAAGTATTTTCATTCTCCTTTCCCTATGTAAACATGTTTGTTATCTATTTGATAACAAGTAGAATGAAACCTAATATGGAGCTATTGCCAACAAGGGTCAGGTATTCTATGTTATCAAAGCAGGACAATAACAATCATAAGTATTTGCATAATGCCACCTCTACAGAAATGAGGAAATCTCTGGACAGATAAAACACAGAGGAATGAATGCAGGAGCTCTGAGTTCTGTTAGTAGCTCTGCTGCAGATATCTTCTGTCACCATATTTGAGTGAATCACTGTTTGAATACATATTTGTATTTCTGTAAAATGGGAATATTGCCATTTGCCGATACAGGAATTTTTGGCCACCGTTTTGGAGGAGCTCTTTGACTGTGATGATGTGAAACTTCATGCATCGAGATATTTTGAGCCTCTTGGCATTTAAAAATGTGCAGGTGAAGCTTCTGTGAAAATTTGATTAAAATTTATGTCAAGTGAAGTTTTTTTAGATGCAGTTCTGCTTTTCTACTCAGAGTCCATGGGTTTGTCTATGCTTCACACTGACCCTTAATAATGCTTGCAGTTAAAACAGTAACAGCAGCATAATAACAATCTTGATAATAGTGAAGCTTACCCTGTACTGACAGGTAAAATACTGTCAAGTTCAGATAATTAAACTCTATTGCCTTTTTCAGTCACTAAACGGACCATCACACAGAGAAGGCTTCCATAATTTAGTTATAAATGATCCATTAATTTGTATTAGCATCATTTCTAAAGCAGAAGCCTAATGATGATGATAAGAATGGTAACAGCAACAAGACAGTTAAAAGAAGGGCTTACTTGCCAAGAAATATGAGTGCATATGAGCATAGTCAACACTATATGCTCAAAAAATGCCAGTATTTTAATTAACTATGCCTAAGTGGAAATGGAGAATTCTCCATCCCTAACCATCCAAGCTACCATGGAGTTAAATCCAAAAATATCTATAAAGATTGTGTACTGTCAAGTGGTTGGCACTCTTTTTGTCACCAAGGCCTTCATCTCCTGACTGTAAGATCTGCACACACACCAGATCACACCCAAGCTTTGGATACCTGGGCAAGGAGAAGAGGGCAGATTCTATCAGAATTTGAACACACTGCCTTGTTACCAGCCTTTGTTCTGTGTGGATTGTAAATAGTCTGTAGATGTGACCTACAAGATCATAAAGTAAGGGAGTTTGAACTCTGGTAAAATTGTATCAGTTATTTCACGAAGAAATTGGTCAGAAGAAATACTGAATACTAGGGACAGCTCTAGGTTAAACATTAGCAAGGAATCTTCTATCTATCACCTCAGGTTCAAAAATAAGTATATTAGAGAGAACTCCATTTTGTCTGGAAAAATGGCTCTTACACTTTGCCACAGAACCAACTGAATTGAAAAGCAAGTAAATCACCAGCTAAAGTGAAAGTTTTGAACCATCATCAAAGATCTGAAACTTCAGTGGTTTTGCATAACCCTCCTTATTTCAGGAGGCTTTGCAATAAAATTCAGAGCAAAATCACCTTATTTTTGTGAACAGCCACTGGTAAAACAACAAAGAAGATACTTGAAAACCAATTTAACATTGCATAGCAAGTGTCCTTCAGGTCCTGCATAACAAGTCAACAGGTAAATTGTAATGATAGAGTCATTTTTAAGGGGCAGGTTTTCAGTGTATTCACTTCGGTGCAATTTTCTTCTTGTCATTTTTTGGAAAAGCCTGTTATCCACTATTTTCAGTCTTTTATTTATTTTTAGCTTTTCAGTCTATTATTTATACAGTTGATACAAGCAAATACTTTCTGCATATATCCTGCTCTTGCATAAGACATGAGCAGCTCTTTTTGTTATGCCTTTCTTGAAATCAAAAATCAAATTGTAAAGTATTATTTTAAAAATTATCCAGTATCATCCACTGCTGCAGTAACTTTATTGTATTCACCCAGCTACATGTTTCCAACAGAAATCTTGTTAAAATGCAAGCTGGAATAATATATTAATTCCACTAAAAGGTAACTGTGTTTAACTGAAAAAACAGCCTGATCTAAATTTGCTAAACTGCTCCTGGAGTAGCAGATAAGTGAGCCACAGTAGCAGAAACAGAAGAATGGGGCTCAGAAGACAATTCACCCCAGTGTTTTTGCACTCTGTCTTCAGGCAAGCCACATAGGCATTTTTCCCTCTTTCTTACCATCTTCACACTGTTAATTCAAATTGATGTTTAGCTTCATCACCAAGATGATGTTAAATGTATTAGAACCCATGAGCATTGCCTCTCGAGCGAGTCTTCCTGTTGTAAAACAAAATTGTGACATGATGGGAGACCTGTCTATCTGCATCTTATGAATTCTAATTTTACTGTGAAATTACTCTATCATCAAACATATCAGTGTAAGTGGGATCTACCATACCCTATCTGTGCTGTATCATACATTGATCTACCTTAGAAAATACGGCATTTTGAATATCAGTCATCTTCTATTGAAATGCACACTCGGTGTAACAATAACTGGTTGAAGTGAGGAGCATAATCAATCCAAAACTTTGTGAAGAACAAGTATGGGGTGTGAAACTAAGGTAGCAAGACTGGAAGCCCATGGCAAGTGAGGATGAGAGGAATATATCCAAGTTATAGGGAAAGACTTTTAAAATCAGGTGTCAGCCAGTGCAGAGATTTAGAGCAGAGATATTAAGACAGAGATTTAATGGTCCCAAAAATGATGTGTTGAAAAAGGGATTCAGGACTGGCCTGACTCAAAAGACCTTTCCAAATTAATAGAAAAATTAAGACATGAAATCTGTATAGGGTTTACTGCTGTAGCCAGATTTGAAAATTTCATTTTTATTGGGACAGAACACCTGCATTTAAGATTTTGTCCAAACTGTCTGTGTATGTCATGTCATTTCCTACTTCTTTTCTTTGAAGGGTTAAATTATAAATGCAGAGTGTCTGCTGTGTACTCACTCCATGGAAGAGTGTAATTTACCTTTTGGGCAAATACCACCTGCCTGAAAAACCTGAAGTGCTCAGAGCCAAGGTCTCGATTTTTGTGGTAAGGAATAGCAGAACTGCCTGCTGGAAATATAACATGAATGCAGAAGGAAATATTTAAAACATAATAGACCAGCCTAAAACACGAAGTCTAAATTAACAATATTCACGTATCTAGCTACAACTTTGATGGGTTTTGTGCATATAAGTACAAATAGTCAACTGAGAAAATTTAAAGAGAAAAATTACACAGGAGTAAATGTGTGCTGTAAAAATCCTGAGTTGCATATTGCAATCCACCTTGATCTAGTTCCTTACTGCACTTGGTTATATTGTTCTTTTTTTTTTTTCCTATGCAAAGCACCTCAAGTAAAGCCAAAAAAAAAAAAAAATATTTTAAAAGAAACCAAAATTAATTCCTTGGTATGAATACCAGACCAAAATGTTACCATTCTCCTAGTTTTATTTTGGGCTTCCTACACAGATACTGTGCACTTGATACACACATGGGTTTACAAGTTTAATTTAACAGCAGCAGATCTCATAGGCCTGGGTTGGCTACATCTGCACTACCACAGGAGAGTTGGAGAATAAGAACCCAGTAGAGGCAAAGGAACCCTCCTCCCATAACTACAGGGACAGACTATTCCTATGCAATTAATATTATATGCAGCTTAGATCAAGGTGAGAATTCATGAGCCTGGTTTCTGGCCAAGGGGAAACATTTCCTAGCATTTACTTCCCACATTAAATGTAAGGTTCTGCACTCATCACATCAGACGTTCTGCCCTCTGGAGCACAGAGTGCTGCAGGTCCTATCTAGATAGGCACACATATATGACTGCTTTTCTGTTGAATTAGCCTGGCTACATTATACAGAGTTTATGCAAGCTTTATTTCTTGTGAATTTTGTATTAGGCTGAGGGAGATCAGCTGCTGATTTACAGCAAAAGTTTGAATGAAGCAGGCAGACAGCATGTAATTTGGCAGAAACCCCAGCAGTACGAAATTAATACATACAAATACTTTTACATCATTTAAATTGCTGGAGTGAGATTATCCCAGCTCAGTGCTTTAAATCCTATAGCCAAAAAGTTTTTGATGTGGAATTAGTGCCCTATTGTTTGATTTACTGTGGCCACAAATTTATTCAGCTAATATCTTTTCTTCTCTGGGCTGCTGGCTCAATGTAGAGCTGGAGGGTGACCATCACCTCAGCACGTCCACATACATTGAAGTGTCTAAGGCAACCAGTGATTCTCGTGAGTTTCTTCGAGTGTTTTGGTTTTTTTCTTTTAGAGAAGCCTTTCATTTCTCTCAGCTTATCATGGAGTTTTGCTGAATCTCAGGTGTTGCCAGTATTCCTGTTAATGCCTAAAGAAGGGGAGAAGTTTTGTGTGTAATAATAAAACAATGATTTTGTGCTGTTAATTGACTTGAGCACTGCTTTCTGTAAGTGCAACCTATTCCCATAAAAGCTTTAGTCTCCTGCTTCTCAGCAGGGACTAATTCAGGTGGGGCACCTGATTAGGTGAACAGTTAATCACTTGGAACATTTGAAACTAACTTCGGTAAGCCCAGGCACTTGTCTCTAGCACTGAAGCTCACAAAGGTGCTACAAAAGCCCAGTTAGAAAACTAAACTTTCCATAAGATTTGGTAAAAGTTTATCAGGCAGTTGCTAGTGATCTGTTTTTGAAACTCTTTCTTCCAGATGCCTAAAATACAGCCACTCTCCCAAGAGTGATTATGCTGTAGGTGAAACCTCTCTATTTTTAGTCATAAATTCATTGTGAAGGAGATTCTTTTAATTTTGTACAATCCCAGGTGTATTGTCTGTGGTTAAAATAGCAGGTGATAATAACAATAATGATTCAGCAGCATAGGCAAAAGTCTGTTCTTACCAGAGAAAAGTCAGGAAAGTAGGGAAAAGAAAACTGATAATATTTAGATTTGTTAAATCCTCTCAGATTTGCTGGATGCAAAAAGATGCAGGCCTGTACTGTACTCAGCTAGCAAATCAGAGGAAGACAGACTGCCAGATGCAATCAGCTGCAGGGGAATCAGCCCCAACAACCTGACTTTTCTTTTTCTTTGCCTTCTTCTCAATGTTAGCCTAAATTTTCAGAGTCACTAATATCTGCCATCTTCCCCAGCCCAACGTGGGCAAAGTTTAAACTAGTCATAGCTTTATTAACAATTAATTTAAGAGCAGAACTATATCATTAGTTCAGCCAAGTAATAAACATATACCACTAGGAAAATTGTTTCATTTAAGGGGCATTAACCTAAATTCTTTAGTGAATTTTATTTGTAAAAGTCATCTTCTATTGAACTTGATAGCCATCTCACAGCAGGAGAACTGCCAGGGTGAGATGCAAATCATGTAGGAGTAGAGAGCATTTAAGGAAAATATTTGAATTTTTAAGGGATTACAATTTAGTTGCAATTATTATTATTATTACCATTATTATTACTATTGTTATTACTATTTTTATTACTGTAATTACTATTAATATTTAGTTTATATGGATAAAGGAATCTTGTAGAGTTCACAATTTTGAAAAATCTACCAAGCTAAAGACATGGCTGTGCCATTCCATGTACACTTAACCCTTTCACAGACTTCACCAGCCTCTACTGTTCCCCTGAGTTTCAGAAGTAGGGTCTACACCACAAAGTCTTTCACCAACAAGAGAAGCATGTCCACCTCCACAGTTTAAAATTTGAGGGTAGTTAAACAGTAAGAAACAGAATTTTCCAGTTCTTACGCCCCATTAAGGCTCCAGTTCTGCAGTGCCTTCACCCACATGGAGAATCACTGAATCCAGTGAATATCAGCACATGCTCTGAAACCATTTTTAATGAGAGGAAAAGTTACAGCAGAACTGGCAATGCTCCTATCACAACCTGTAAGCTACAGAGCAGAGAAAAAAATCTGTTTATTAAAACTCATTTTGCAACAATTTAATTAAACTCATTTCTTAGATTGAAGAAAGCATATCTTCAAGCCTTTGAAGTTTTGAATCACTTGTCTTGCATGCCACATTGAGTTCATGATTATGCATTTCCTAGTAATAAATTATAAGAATATTTAAGCAAAATTGTACCAACATTCTCTTTTCCCTGACTCAGACTAAACAAATGTCAAAAGAGTTGGTACAAATGGTCAACATGAGACTGAGTCAATTACAGAGTTTTGGAGTGGTTCTGGTTTCACCCAGATTATTCAGCTTTGCCTTCTAAACTAAATATGAAAGGACCCTACCTTATTTAACAATCAATATGGGGATGTTACCAAACCAATCCAAAACAGGGTTCCATCCCTCATTAGTAATTAGAATGCATTGGTGAGTGTAAAAGTCTGATTAAATAAAAATTTAATGATTTGCATCTACTGAATTGTTGTAAGATTTATAAAGCTTTGTTATTGTGTCCTACATTGCAATAATAGACAGATTAGAGCTGAAGACAAGAATTTTCCAATTAAGATAAGCAATTGGTAACCTTAAAGGATAGGTAAAACGATTGATCCCCTGCCATCACCTCCTTACTGGCAATAAAGAGTGAACAGGAAGAGACAATTACTCTTTTCTGAACCACCAAAGAAACAGATTGCATGCAGCAGTTGCACTGGATGGCTCTGGCAACCACCTACACTGGTGAGAAAATATATATACCTTTCAGATTTTGGCAGGGTACACCAGCCTTAGGGTACATTGTAAAGGCTAATCAGCCAGTCTGACAGGGAGCTGAGATGTAAATTCAGCTAAGGATACTTATTAAGTATAATCTTAGTAATACATTTTCTTACTTCATCTATTTGTAATTTTATTCTATTATTTCTAATGTGCATTATTTCCTAGCTAACTCTAGGTTTTTATCCTTAAACCTTTTCAAAGGATTTAAGGATCTGACAAACTACAAAGCATGCCAGTTCTTTATCCCTGAAGTCAGACAGCTGAAATACTCTTTGTTGTGCCCCATATCTCAATACCTTTATCCATGTTTTCCAAAGAATATCAGTGCTGAACTTCTAATTTTGCCTGGCTGAGAAAATAGAGTTTTAAGAGTAAGTAAAAGAAACGTCACCAGTGGCCTGTATATGGTAAATGTTTGTTCATTCTCACAAAGAATTTTGGAAACTGTCTAAACCTCAGGGTCCTTATACCACCATAGAACACAGTAAATGTTTTATACTTAGTAGTAACAGTATTTTGGTAGTAGGTAGCTACTTCCTGGAAAAACAAAGCATTTTGTGTTTAACTATCTATCCTTTACTGATTGCTTTGAACAACAGTTTTTAAAGCAGACTGAAATTACTGTACTAATGTGACAAATCTGCTGCTGAGATTTTTTTGTGATCAGCAGGCCCTAATAATTCCTCCATTATTAGCAACAGCTGCAAGTACCAACACAAGCATTTTGCTTAGTAACAATGATTACTATAAAGTACATTTAACATATTGAAATTTGAAGCCTTGTTCACGCACACATTCTTGTCACAAGCTCTTCCTTTCCTCACTAACCACAGTTAGGATCGGTGTAAGAACCTCTGCTGACATGGCCTGCATGAAATTATGTCCTTTAGTCTCCCTCACACACCTGCATGCAGGACATTTGTATCAGTGTGCTGCAGAATGGCACAAGGCAGCTCCATTCATGTCTGAAACTGCATCAATGTGACATCTCAGCCTCCTGCAACATATGTCTCTATGCCTTTTGCTTCTTTCTTTGATTAAGCTGACAAAGTATCTTTCCTGTACGTGCATTGGAATAAAAAATGAAAAAGAGGAGAGAATGGGGTAATTTGAAGGTACAGCACAGTCAGATACTTTTGTCCTTGTAGGAAAGGCAGAGAGCAGAGATGTGCTTGTCTGTGTTTACCTGCAGATCTCAAGCAAAGCTTAAGATTAAAAGCAAGAGTGAGAATGAGTAGCAGTATACAGGGGCCAGGACACTTCAGTCACCAGGTTCAAGTGTTATTCTTCTTCAATATCCTAATTCCAGCCATACAAAAATAAATCACAAAACTTGTTTACATTAATTTCAGCAACATATTTTTAATCTATGTTCTTTAATCTTGATAAGCACTTTACTACAAAATATTCACACTGGGTTTCATTTGCCATAGAAAATGTTGCAAAGGAGATGCACAGAGAACAGGTCTTACTAAGATTGAGTCCTCTCTCCTCTCTTGTGTTAGCTCCCAACTAGCAGCTCTCTCTGGTGAGTGCTAAATGAAAACCAGAGAAGGGGTGACTTTAGAGGCTCTCAAGCAGCTTTTGGTACTTAACTCCTTGGCAGAAAGTCACAGTACATATCAGCAGGAACACAGGCAGTTAGATAAAAGGGAAGAAAGCCTGCATCAGATGATTGGAGAGGCCCATCAAGGAGAGAAACGAAAGAGAAATAATTGCTAGGAAGTTTTCTTAGTGCATTTCCAACTTAGACACATGCACGGAGCTACTGAAGACGGAGATGACAACCAATAATAATGCTCTGCTAGAGAGGCAGGTCTAGGTCACGGCTTCGTTCATGCTGGTCAGATCTGATTGACTGTGACAAACAGTGCTGAGTAATTGCTCTAATCACTCCGGTAGGCATTGTACCTTGGCCCCACAAAAGGATGATGCAACAGCAGCTTCAGAAGCCTGCTGGCCCTTCAACCTGACATCTCTGACAGCAACGCATTTGTTTTAATGGGTGGGTTATTTGGAGTTGCTGCTGTTCAACAGGGGGAAAGCCCAATGAGTATTCCTAAGTTGGCCAGAGATAAGGGTCTCATTAAAGTGCTCAGGAGTACTTATTTGCAGGTTGATTTGCTGTGATGATCAGTTGGTGGAAAGCTATAACAACGAGAAGTACAAAAACATGTCATAGAGCATTGGCTGCAGGTTTGTGTTTCTCAAGAGCAGCAAACAATTAGGGTGGTGTGCCATCAAAACTTTCACATCAACAAAGCAACACATTTGGTTTAAATGAGACAAAGTCAAATCTACTTAAAGAAAACCAGAACTGGAACATTCTTCTGCAGTGCAAGCCACTTCAGGACACCAGTCTTGGAGAAGAGTGTTGAGTAAAACATACCATGAGGAATCTCTAGCTCCTTCCTGTAATTCCTGCTTTTTTTCCTTCTTTGTGTCAAATAAGACTCTGCTTACAGCAAAAAAGTTTTGTGAAATCTGGTTTCCCTTCTAAAGCAGCCTGAGATATCTTCATCTTCCTAATTATAGGATGTCTTAAGAATATATCCTGTGTAGAAAGAAGCAGTCTTTGTTTGCCTGATTATAAAGGAATGCTACATTTCTTAAGCTCTTCGGCTACTCCTCTCTCCTAGCCATTTTCTGCCTCAGGAAGCTGTGTTCAAGGCTCTCCTTGTTCAGAGCAAGTCTGATGACACATTGAGATGAACTTGAGTGTCTGGTTTGCTGGCTGCCACAAGAGCATCTGCCTCACAAACAGCATGCACTACGTGATTTTATTGCCCACTCTCTCAGTACCAAAAGCAAACACTGCTTGCTGGGATGCACTCCCAAGTATCTCATCTGTAAATACTAAGTGAATTGTCATTGAAATATACAGCATAGCCTTCTATTATGAGAGCTAAAATGTTTAACACATGGGTGAGTCCCCTCTGGGGGACTAACACTTGGCAGAGCTGGCCTTCCTTAATAACATGTTGTTCTCCAATGGAATGACTACAATAGATAATACTAAGTGGATGTAAGTGAAAGGCATGCTGGTAAATACTTTATTTATTTTTACTTACTTCTGTGTGTGTGCACACATGCAGCAGTGTCTGTCTGTAGGGAGTTCAGACTGCTTGACCTTCAGAAAATAGGTGGAGCTGCAAATTCAACAGCACAGTTGTTTGCACTGCCTTAAGCATTAATTCCCCTATAATGGAGGAATTCCAGAACTGACCCTTAGGGCAAGTTTATAGTTTATATCACCTAGCTGCTGCCAGGCAGTGGGAACTGTGATTCAGCTTTATATTTAAAATGCATTTTTGTCTTAATTATTTGCTGCTAACTTAGGTTGTCAGCATTTTGCAGGAGTGTGTGCATATGGATGTGTACATGATGGTGCATGTGTGACTGAAAAGAGGCAGACTCAGAGTGTGACTGAGCATCAGCCATTTAATGAGGGTTGTGGCTTCCTCCTTGGTGACCAAAGCACAGGAAAGCCATGGTGTGCTAACCAGGGAAAGCAGCCACATTTGCCTTCTCTTAGAAGTTTTATCCAGGAAAGGTGAATTTGAGCAGATTGGCCCACCCTGACTAGAGCTATAAATGATGACTGTAAGTCTGGAGAATGACCTGCAAGATTGTTCTAGCAACATCTAGATATTTAGTAAATACTAGATATCAGGATATCTAGTAATATCTAGTAAAAGCAAAGGCAGTGTTTGAATGTCACACATATAAAGGCATGCAGTTTTAGCCCATGCTTTCTTCCAGGCTGACATATCTTTATTAAATTAATCTTAAATTAAATTAAAGATTGATCACCCAAAATATAGCCTATTGAAGTAATGAACTCTTAACATGGCTTGTCATTGGAGTTCTTAGGCCACTGAAGCCTCTCCTGAGCCAGCTTTTGAAACATTGCTGTCCTTGTATCCATCTCCACTTAATTTTATTCAAGGATTACATGAGGGAATTTTTGGAATATTGGAAAATTAAAAAAAACTATGTAGCTTCTGTCATTCATGATGTAAAAAGTAATTTATCTTGACTTATTGGTCCTATTTTTTTTTCCTCTTGTCATATCTGTATTGATAAGTGATTCTATTTACTTCATTGAAGGCAGTCAGTTATATCCACAATTGGTGCCCACAGATGCAGCTTCAATGACTTTGATTTGCAAAGCTGTGGATCTGGCCCATGTTCTCAGTGGACCAATTCCAGATACACATGAAGGTTAGAATCTAACCCAACAGGTATCCAGAACAGTTACAGTTTTAATTGTGGGAATTACTTGTGTAGGGACATTACACTGAAATTTGATTATAGCTGCTTCGACAAGTGTAACACTCTGTAGGAAAATCAATCCTGTTTCTGTAATGAAGAAAAACAAATCATTTTCTAAAGGAAATATGATTATACATTCACAGCTTAGGTTGAAGAAACAGAAGGCAGCTTAATACAGTGCAGGCTTGCTCAGAGGGAATATCCACTCGCTGAGGCCAGCATAACAAGATTGGATTCCAGTTTAATGTGGTTGTGACTCAAATCCCTTTGGAGAGTTTGTTTGACAATCTGACAAAGTTATCTCAAGAAAAATAGGTTAAAAAACATAAACTTGACTTCAGTAACTGCATTTCCTCTTCAGCATGTAGAGTATTTTGCCTGGAGGCTCCTGCAGCCCGAAGCCCCATAGGTAATACCACTTTGTGCCTTTACATAAACCAAAATGTTTTAGCAGGCATTTTGCTCCCAGAAAACGTTTGCCATGTGATCTTAATACGGGGAAATAAGGTCTTTCTGATTTCTCTATATGAAAAAGAGAATATGAAGGAGATGAAGTGTAACTGTTGTTACTGCAAGGACATGGGCTCATTTCCAGTAATTTCTAACTACTGTTTTAGTTATATTTGAGTAGATGCCTAGTTCCTTCATGATGCATTTCAGAAATCTCAGTTTAAAGCTGAATCCTCACACTTAGTGTCAAAGCAGAACGTGCTAAGTGAAAGTGAATGCACAGCCCTGCTCTGCTTCTGCAGATGGGAAATGGAGGCCCAGAGAAATGCGCCATGTTGCCTTTGGGGCTAATTGCTTAGTCACTGGCAGAGTCGAGTCGCTCCCACACTCTGTCTTCAGGCACAGTCACAGAGTAGCAATGGCAGTAATTGGAGCCTTCAAGATATTACAACCTCTAACTATTCATTACTGTCCTCAGTTGTCATTTACCATCTTTCAGCGGGTGGTTACCAGCTCACAGTTGAGCCACCAGAACAGATTATGTAAATCCTAAGGATTCAAAGCCTAATCAGACAGGTCTTCTCAAGTCACCTTCATCCCTATGAAGGAAAGCTGAAGGACTTGAGTTTGTTCTGCCTGGAGGAAAAAAGGTTTCAGGGAGACCTTATTCTGGGATTTCGGTACATAGAGGGGGCCTGTAAGAAACATGGAGACAGACTTTTCAGTCTGAAAAGGACAAGGACTAATGGCTTTAAATTACAAGAGGGTAAATTTAGATTAGATACAAGGAAGAGCTCTTTCATGATGTGGTTGGTAAAGCCCTGGAACCATCTGCCAGAAAGGTGGTGGATGCCCCATTTCTGGAAATATTGAAGGCCAAGCTGGACAGGACTCTGAGCAACCCGATCTAGTAGAAGATGTTGCTGGTTATTGGAGAGGGGTTGGTCTATAACACTTTTAATGGACCTTTCTAATGCAAACTAGTCTATAATTCTACTGTTTTGTCTCTGGTTTAGGTTGAGCAGGATGAACTGAAGTGAGTGTGGCATGGGATATTTTTGGAAGCACAAAATAACACGACAATGACAACAGACTGTCCTGTCTCCAGGGCATCAGCTGAGGAATACAGAGAACACAAGCTTCATGAGGTCTCTGAAACCAACTGAAGATGACCCCAGCACAATATTGCAGTGACCCAAGATAAACAATCAGGACAGGTCACAGGACAGAGAGAGAGGATACATACACAGTTGAACAACTTTTGCTCTGAATTCCTGCGTGACTCACTCAGATCATGAGGTGGAACACTTCCAAAGAGCATTCTGAACTTCAGCATTGTCTTGCTGAAGTTGCAATCAATCTTGCCCAAATTGATTCAGATCCAAATACTAAGAGTAGGGAGCTGCCACCTCTCAGAGAGTTTAAGTCCCTTTCTCTTCAGTGTTCAGTAAATATCACTGGTCAGGTGGGCATCTTCCTGGGAAACATTTACAAGGTGATGTTTGGAAACACCTCCTTTCAGAAGTTCTCCTCATACTCTGGAGCTCCCCATATTTTAAGTATAACCTTCTGTTGTGGTTATAACTCTTCTCACAGACAGAGATGCTTCAGAAAACAAGAACCTGCCATTTCTTAGCCTTACTGTGCTCCATTTAATCAGCAATGAGAAAAGGTTTGGCGAAACAATTAGTTCTGTCTCCTGTTCTCTGTTCATGCAACCCAGCAAGAAACACCATACTCTGGGCATCACATCTGAATTCCTCCTTCAGCAGCTTGTAGCAGGAAATAGGCACTTCCAGGGGCAGAACCAACAGCAAATCCATGTTGTTGCCACCTACTGCATCCTGGAACTCTGGTGCCCTGACATGTTATGACATTAAAACAGTGCCTTGCTTGTGACATGGATAATTTCCAAGGTTTTCCTGTGGTGATAACAGCCTCATAAGCAGAAGCTAACTTTCCTACCACAGTGCAACAGGCCACCATCCCAAACTACACCTGAGAGATGAGAACAAATGGCATATGGGATATGCTGCAGTCTGGGCTATCTCAGGGCACCAGCTGATATAAGCACTATCTGATGTGCTGTGAATAATTCAGCAGGAGTGCATGCCTGTCTGCACCAAATTTGTATGGCCAGGTGATCCAGTAATGCATAAATCCAATCTTAGCGATCATCTGACCACAGCCTAAACATTCAATGCTTGGCTATACCATTAATCTCACTGTGTGATTTTAGACAAGTCATTTTCCCTTCCCTGAAAATCACTTTCCCACAGCTGGAAAATGGGACATAAGAGGTTCCTGTAAACCCATATCTCTTGGGGGCTTACTGTCCCACTGCAGAATGTAAGCAAATTTTGCTTTGTTAGAACGAGTGTTTGCAAAGAAACAGTAATAATACAATAACTTTAAAGTTGCGAGAGAAGTCAGAATGGAGAACAGTTGTGTTTTAAATATTGGTTGAAGGCTGTCTGAAAAAATAATGGGCTTTATTTTTATCCAGAAAACAACTGTTAGAGAAAGAAATTGTTTATCTGTCCATCCAGTAGATGCAACTAGTCCAAAGGAGCCCTTTCTGAAGGCTGGACTCTGGAGCACAGAAATCAGCCTCAGCACTGGCAAATTCTAATACTGAAAGAATCCTGCTGCTTTAATTAGATTAAACTGAAATAATACTTGCAGTTTTATCCATCTGTTCCTTTTTCTGTTTTCAAATGAGTTCTTCTCTTTATTACTGGACTGAAATATTTCTGTGAAGAGTATTAGGTAATTTCACATAATGTTAACCTGTGAATCATTATAAAGCTAAAAAAATAGATGTGTGGGAATAGTATGATGAAATTCACCTTTGTTCAGTCAAATTATTTTTTAAAAAATTTTTAAAAGCTGAGAGAAAATGGCATAATATGTATCAGAAGTCATTCTAAACCATACTTACTAGCTGTTTCAAAATTGCATCTTTTAACCTTTCAAAATAAGTTATTCTAAAATAGTGGGCAGTGTTGAGGAAACTATTGCATTTACTCAGACTATTTTTCTCTCACTACTGATGTCTGCAACATGCTGCCACTGTTACTATTGCCCTCAGTGATTAATGGATTTGCCCATGTTTTGGAATAAAAGTAGTTTTAACATTATGGGCTAGATTCAGCCCTATACTGGAACACCTCAAATCTGTCTAAAGCCTGTTTTAAGCTCATATATCCTTTTCCTTTGTTCCTTTTTTAAAAAAATTGTATATCCCTGTTGCACAAAATGGGGACTGACTGTAAGTGAATTAGTCCCCCTTTTAACAAAGCTGTTTAAGTTAATATTTAAGTATGTGAGTAATCAATAAACTCAACTCCAGGGACATGAAATAAGTGTGTGACTACAAAGCTCCCTGAATACATGCCTTAGCATGGCTGAGGAATGGGAAGTCTTCTTCATAAAGCTGATCCCAGAGCTTTTGAACAGTGGGGAACTGCAAATTAAAGCAGCCACCCGTGTACTGAACAATCTTCTCTCTAACACAACCTCTTGAGTTTAGCTGTCGTGCTTTGCCCATCACCATAGTAGCTGAGCACATTTGGAAAGTTAAGGCAACCATTTCACACTAGATTCTAAGATTAAAAATGTTTAGTTTTTAGCTGTGGAAATTTACTTACATTACTTTTTAGGCACACAGGGAGCACACATTGCCTTACACACCCACCCAAAAGTTGATGATTTCAAAAAACCCCAGGCCTAGAGAATATGAAGGAAACGTATTGTTCAAATCAAGGTTAAATTCATAATGCGCTTTGATCTTCTACTAAAAAGTAACAAATTAAGAACATTATCTTATGCCTACCACAGATTTAAAAATATTAAAAATGGAGAAACTCCTTTTACTCATAAAGATCTAACGTCTTTTACTATTGTGCAGGATTATTTCTTAATTAATATCACATTTACTAGCATTTTATCCAGCAAAGGTTTAAATGTCTCAAAGAAGATATTTTACAGTTTGTATCATTCTGTCAGTGCTGAGATAATGGTGTTAATGGTGCTGCATGAGAATCACTAAATAAGTATTAAAAGAAAGTGGAAAGGTTCCTGCCATTTCCAATGAGAGACAGTCTGCCATGTGCTCATCCATGTGTCTGAATCTGAGCTGGTATTTCAGATCATGAATTTTAGTTAGTCCTTCAGGTAAAATGGAGGGCCTCTATCAAAGTACTAAATTTTTAAAAAATATCATCACCACACAAAATCCCCTTTTATTTCTGAATTATATTTAGGGCAGATATTTTTAGATAACAAACTGACCCAGTGGTCAGTCAAAACCCCTTCTGTGAAAGCTGTGTGTGCCAAAATTTGGGGTTTTTTACTTACAAAGAAAATTTTAATCTTTTTTCTTCTGTTTGTTTTTTCCCCCTATACTTGTTTGCTTTAAAAATAATGGGTGAAATCCGGCACAGCTTAAGCCCCTGGGAGATCTGCCAAGATATCAGTCATCTAGTGCAGCTTTCACACCACAATGTAAGCACTGTGGATGTTAAATTTTAAATAAAAACATCCTCTTTCCAAATGCTTTTTAGACACTCAAATTAAACAAAATGAAAAAATCAAAACAGTCAAGGCTAAAAACCCTTTCTCCCCTGAACACTCATTTGCTCCTGACTCTTCCAATTATATTTTAAACACTCTTTGGTTCTTACAGGCAGGCAGGCAAGACAGGACCTGAACAGTGAACATAAAATCCCCACTTTCTTCCTGCCTCCTTTTGAAAAATGCCTATCAGACAGTCTTTATATGCATAAAAATATTTTTTAAAATACAAACACATCTATTATTTTTACGGGTCATGATTAAGACTTCAATTACTTGGTTTGCTCAGTTAATTCAACTTTTAGCTAACATGTCATTTTTGAGCAAGAGATATTGACTCATTCATTGAAGTTCCTAACAAGCAGTTTGACTCTATTATTTTGAAATAGAGGTTTTTCACTGTTCTTAAATCATATTTCTTTCTATTTTCAGGGATTTTCATGTTTGCCTACGTAAACAGATTATAGATACTGTTGATTTAGATGACACCTACATGCAAGCACCTAATGATATTCCTGTTTCCCATCAGCTGGCAAGGCATTTCAGGAGCACTGAGGCAAGGCAAATTTAAGTTGTGACATTACAAAAGGATTTCTTGTGAAGCACAAAATGCTCAATAAATGACAAAGATATCTCTTGAGGAACAGCTGAAAGCCATCTATACTCAGGAATTTCTACAATATAAGAAAAACAGAATGAGACAAATTTATTGTTGTTATTTTTATTGATTAAACTTCATGTTAAATTTGAAATAAGTGTATTCAATGGCAGTGTAGTCTATGGAACCTACTGTCTAATCCAACTAACTTCAGGATAAACTCACAGTTATAATGTGTATTCAGCAGCTTTTAGCTCTGACACACATAGTGATACAGCATAAGAAAATTTGGGAGGGGTAGGATTCATTATGTTGAAAGAGGCTTGCAATGTTGCATGACAGGACATGTAAAATACTCTTCTATTAAATAAAATTAGTAATATGTGAGAGCTAGTGAAAGAATAGCTGACAAATGGGCAAATGGGTTATAAATCTTTCTCCATCTGTTACATGCAAGGCTTTAAGAACACAGATTCATGTCAGAACACAGATAGGCATTGTATTATCATGCTTGTGTAGAAAAAGTTGCAGATGAAAGGAAGACTGCAAAACACAGCATTACCTACACACAGGTAGATGAGATGGATTTCAGGAAAGTTGATCACCTCTTTATTAGGAGACTTACCTAAATCTGACAACTTCTTTTTTAAAATTATATAAATATGTGGCCCATTTAACTTCGCCTCAGTTAGGAAATTTATGTTTCTTTCCGTGAGCTAAGCTAGATCAGGCCCATGCCAAGCTTCATGTCCTCTACTCAAACACAGCTATGGACTTTCTAGGTCCGAAAGTGTCCCTGTCATTAGAGGCACAAAACCCCAGAAGACAAGAAGACAAGTAAAGCTGGGGCAATCTGATTCCATCTGACCTTTCCCTTGAGCACATGAATGACATCTCTTATTTTGCTCCAAAGAGATAGGCTTTGGCCTTTGGGAGTAATTCTGATCCCTTCTTACTTGCTCCTTCGTTTCACTAGTAGAGTCCAAAAGTGTCTTCTCTGCAAACACAGGGGTTTTTTTTCACCAGAAAAGGTATGTATTATTATTATTCAAATACTACACAGCTTTACAGTGTCCATCACAGACATATTGTAGTCTCATTTTTGTTGTCCTCTTGTGAGTGACTAGAGGGGAAAGGCAGGCAACTCTCTTGTTGTAGCTTGGCCCTTATCTCTTCAGTGATGGCAGCTCTGAGGACTGGTTAAAGACCTGAGGAAGCAGAATATGCTTCCTCTATCAGAAGTTGGATGCACACTTCTTCTAATACATCTGAAAAAGGTAATTTATAGTAACTGCTTCTCAAAAGGCTGTGTGAACAGTACATAGCTCTTCTGAATTGGATTTGTCCCTGGCTTGAGCTGTGGTTTATGTTTTTTAATAGTTTAGTCTTCATCTTCTAATCACTCTTTTCTCTCAGAACTGATGGGGAGGGTGGAAAGCCTTTCTTTACAGACCTGTGGGGTTCCCTGTCTGGAAGGAAATCTGCAGATCCAGTGGTGGGCTTTGTGGTTCAGTTTAGGTTGGTGGGCTGCAGGTTTGCAAAGCCTAAAATTCAGACTCAAGGAAGGCATTTTTACGCTTTCTCATATCTCCTTATCTCTTTCCTGCTGCACAGAACATTTTGTTGTTACTTTAGAGCATCACCCTCTAATGTCTATACCAATGTGTAGTTTCATTTGCCAGACCAAAAGTCATTTAAGTTAAGGATAAGTCCTTTGTAGACTTAGTCCAATGAGTAAAGGACCTGAATTTCATGCAGGCCAGATGTATGACAGAATCAGAAGTTTATATTACCTACTATTTCAGGTGCCTAATCCAAATTTATTGTGTTTAATTGAACAGTGATAAATTCAGCTACCTGGTATATCAGATCCCTTTTTCTTTCCCAAGTATACATCAGTCCTCCCTCAAACAATATTATATTTATGAGGATTTTAGGTATTCATCTACAGCCACCATAGAGCAAGATATAAATGGGGACAACTCCAAGAGGAAAGTCAAACTGATAGATTATTAGACAGACTGAATCAGTTTGCAGAGTTGACAATTATATTCATTAACTGAATCAGCCTTCCATTAATAGTGTAGGTTTGATTGCCATCTTGCCTACAGGTAAATCTCCATCAAAATTACAACCATCAGTTAGTCCCCATTTTTAGAAACTACATGTGCTGAGAGAAAAATAAAATAAAATAAAATAAAAAAGTAGAAAAAGAAAGAGCTGTTGCCGTATCCTTTCTTCCAGCAGCAAAAAGCTGCTCCAAAAGCAGCGGGAGGTGCGGAGCCACAGTGACCTCAGCCGGCGCTGCAGGGACCGTGCGGCGCCGGGCGGGAGCGCATCCACAGCCCAGCGAGCCGCGCTTCCAGCGGCAGGATGCCCAGCGTTCTCCCGCCCTCTGCTACTGCTCCGGCCCCCTGATGAAGATCCAGAGATCTCAGACTGGGCTGAAATCTTCTCCAGCTCACCATCCTCAGACCCTCTGAGAAACAGGGCTCAGCATGGCCACACCTCCAATGTCGTTGGGTAAGGATGTACAGCAGCAGCTAGGCAGATGTTGGCTGGTACCTGTGAGAACAGTTTATTACCCGTTAAAATTAATATTGCTGGTTTTGCTGACACTTGTAGCAGATTTTTTGAAACTGTCCCCCAACATACAGCAATAAACAGCATATATCTTACGCTGATGCTGGCCTCAAATTTTAGGGCTGTGGTGACATGAAATAAATAATTCTCAATAAAATTATTTATGAAGTAAATCGATTTCATAAAAATTTCTATGCTTTAAAAATTATGTATCTTATATTCTTACATTGTGAATCCTCAAATCATAGTCCATAATTTTTCAGTACATCTTAATGAAAAAAATGCTGTCAAGAGCACATCCCAAGGTGAAAGGTGATTATTTCTGTCCAAGGGCTCCATTTTCATATTTCTGGGAACATTTTGTGCAGATTTTTGAACAGAAATCATTATGTCTGCAAATAACAGAATCATCATTTTCACCTAAAAGCACTTTTTAGTTTCCCTCGTGAAGTTTCCATAATTTAAAAATCTATCAAGTGTTACTGAAGCCATATAAATGTGAGTGGTGTGAGTCTTAGTTTTGTGTATAATAGAGACCTACTTTTCCTACTTATAACGACTTAAACCAAGATATTTTATTTCGCAGCACAGCAAACAAATTGTGCATAGAACCAGAATCTACAGATTGTACACTCAGCTAAAACAAATGCATCTTGTTCTATTTACATTTGTGAGGTAATGTAGATTTCCACCAACTCATGAATCAAGCTTCCTGTGTGTTCAGGGGGCAATGTCTCTGTATTCCACAATCCTCAAAAAATCTAAGCCATCTATTCCTTGCCCAGGTTCACATGCTGTGCAACAGAAAGCCTGTTGTTAGGAGCTGAAGTAGGTCAGAGCACCATGCTGTGCTGTAAGAAAAGGTCACTCAGAGGGCCGAAGACTGGGGGCAGTTGAGGTTAAAAAGTGGGAAGAGCAATATGGGAATGGGGCACAGCCAGTGTTCACAGTGAACTAGTTCACATCAACTCTGTGACAAAGTTTCCAGGGAGCCACAGTTTCACCCTGAAGCTGCTTCTCACTGCAGAAAATTTTGAGAAGTGATGCTGTGTCCCTTATTCAGAAGAAATTCTCTTAGAACTTACACTGCTCTACAGAGATATGACATTTTTGGTCGAATATGGTGTATCTGGACCCTTTAGATCTGACCACTTGTGTCTAGGAACTTTAAACCTGAACTGCATTTCATTTACACAACCACAAAAAAGTGGTACATGTTTCCTTTCCCCCTTTTGAAGTTAAGAATCTATACATGCCCTTGGCTTGTTGTTTTGGTTTTTTCTACTTGCATCATGTGGAGAAGTAGAAATGATCCAGAGGTTGTCCATCTGCCAGAAAAATGTAATTTTTAGTCAAATTCTGCACAACTATCAGGAGAATAGACATTTCCTTTCTAGCTGAAGCCTGAGCCAGTTTTCTTTTGTATGCTCTAATGTGCTTCTGACCAGCCAAGGGGTTTTTTTGTTGTTTTTTTTGGCAGGGTGGATGTTGGCTTATTGGTTATGAGAGCCTGTACAATCACTGCAGTGGAAATAAAAAGCCCTGACACTAGAGCAGTAGAAATAACAATGTTGGTTTCTCCCCACTAAGTGGAAATAACATGCTTTGTTCCACTAATTTGAGGTACAGAATACCTGACATGAGATGGTGTATAACATTTTGCATTTTTTCTGGGAAAATGTCTCAGCCACACTGCATTGTGCCAGAGCAAAACTGCACCAAAAATGGCCAGATACAAGGTCAGTGATAACAGAGCAGATTCTCAGGGCTGAGAGAAATTGGAAACATGAGGCTTACAAGGACTTGTATCAACTGATAATATGTCCCAAAACATTTATTTCACTGACTAGCCGAAAGTCAGTTCTTGAGTATTGGGCCCTAATACCCCTAAGTGAAAATCTTTTAAAAGATTGTCTCAAAACTCAAAAAATAAATATATAATGAGTGATAGACACTTTCAATAACTGATCAGATATAACTGACAGGAAGAAATGGTGAGCCTGGTTGAATAAATCATGCAGCTTGCTGAACTCGATAGCATCATATATTTTTAAGGTAAGCCCTCATGGATTTTGAATAAAATGGGAATCACTCAGAAAAAGGTATGCTTTTCCTGTTCCTTATCTCACCATATTAAGGCAATAAAAAGACAGTAAGTTGCCAGATTCACCCATTTCCTTCACTGTCTTCTTTGCAATTCTGCATGGTCACAGATTAATAAGGAACAAAACATTTCTACTACCTACTTTTAACATCATTTTTAGTACATACTCTATCTTAAAGGACTTTAAAATGTCTGAAGTTAAAAAGTATTCTAAGGTTTTAGAGGGACCCTAGATGTGTTAAAATTAATGCAAACATGAGGAAATACAAATATCTACTTCAGTGGACAGTGAATCAGGAGTAACCTACTGTAGGAAAGGCTGAACAGGAGGAGAGTATTTTTATAGTACATGAATCAGCAGCATTTCCATGAGGAAACTTTAAAACATAATTCCTAAAAAGGAAAGGAAATAAAAATGCTTATTTTTTAAGACTTTTCCATTCCCTTTTCTCCACAATTTTTTATGTATTTTTATAGTCTCATTTAAGGTAATCAATATTAAGCTCTTATCTAAGACTTGAACTTTCCCTCAATTGGCAATTGAAAATGAAAGTGAGTGTCACTTGGCATAACTGAGTACACTGGGGTCAGCAGTTCCTTTGTTCAGACCCTGAGACTTCGTCCCAGCTTTGTGAATCCAGATGGGGATGTACAATGGAGGGGGACCAGCCTGGTCACCTGTCTGCCTCTCTCTCACACGACACCGAGTATGAGCAGGGCACTGGGCAGTGCTGGTGGAGCCAAGAGGAGCACCTTTGAATCATCCCAGCCACTGGGCTGCTCTCCTGTTTATGGCATGGCAACTGCAAATTTAAAATCAATTGCCTTCACATAACACTCCATTTGTCAGCTCACAAGACAGACGTTTCCACTTTTCTGTGTTGGTTAATCTGGAGCATAAATAACTGACTTTGCAAAGATTATCAATAGCATCTGTATTAATTAAATAACAGAAGGAGACCTAGGCAGGCAGAAGTGGTCTGGGGACTGTGGCATTGGCCCAGCATGAGAAACTCTTGCTCTTCTGATATGTTTTCCTGGGTAGCCTTGAGCAAACCACTTACTTGCCCTGCTGTGTCCTGTTTGGCCAAACTGGACAACTATACCTCCCTTGTTCCATGAGAGGGTTTGATGTGAGAATAAGTATATCAAATGTAAGAACATACAACCTATGTAATGGGTGATTTACATGTCTTATAGTACAATTACAGGTATGAGGTTTTCTTGAACTTTGGTCTGGTCACCTTACATCTTCCCTTGAAATAAACTGGGTTTTTCGCCTCAGTGTAATTCTTTGCAGTCTTCACAAAAATCTGATCAGAGCACTTGTTTGAAATTTTTCCCAGACTGGCCTGAAGTAGAAGAGAGATGTATGAGGGGAAGATGAAGCCATACATGGATGCTTTTCTGTTACAGCTCCTGAATCAGATTCTCAGCTGATAGAGCTCCAGGATAATTGGATCACAATTAATGTAATTCTCCTGATTGATACCACCTAAGAATCTAGTCCCATCTTCTAAAATCAGACATTTTTTTTAAGACTATGATACCTATAATGTTTCTTCTGTCTGTTTGTGAAAAGATGTAATGAGAAAATTGAACGAGCTTTAACAGTGAACTTCTGGGCTTTTCTGAATTTCAGTTTACTCTTACTATAATATCTTTTTTTATGTCACAACCAGACTGCAGATAGAAAGGCTGACTGTGTCAAGGGAATTTGATGTTTTACATTTAGAAGGAACATTTAATGAATTATGCTGCCCCCAGATAACCCCTATTTCATTTGTATATAATGCTCAGGGCTAAGGATTGTCTTCCTGATCCTTCTCAGATGTTAGGCAATACAATTCAAGAGTGGTCAAATTACTGATCACATCCTTACTTCAATTCTGCAAGTGCTGAGTGCCTTAACTCCCATTGAGGACATAAAATTGCTTAAATACAATAGTAATCTTAAATTTACCAAAGTCATAAAATTCAGAGCGAAATCAAATACTTAACTTTTTTTCTTTGCATGGTTAGAGTGCAAAAAATGTTATATAAACCTGACCTTTTAGTAGTATACTATTTTGTTCTTTTAATATTAGCACCTAATTGTCAGATTTTTTTTTTTCTCTATGAAAAGTACTCTAAAACATTATATTGCTTATAAATATTCTGCCCCCTTGATCTCCGGAGGTATTACTGACTCAGCTCCCACTAACTGGACTTGCCAGTTTGCAATTCCACATCTTCAGATGGGGAAGTACAGGTATTTAAGTTGATGTTAGAATAAAACCTAAGAGGAATACATCAAATAGTATATTGATAAATGAAATAGTATTGGTCTTAGGAAGAAACTATTTGATTATTAACAACCTTTCAGAAAAAAAAAAAAAAAACCTGAAAAACTAATCAGACATCAGGCTTCAGGGTAGAAGTTTGTTGCCTGTCAGGGTCAGTGAGAAGATTTCTCCCCCTTCCACTCTGTCAAGACACTGGTATAATTGGCTCCATGCATTATGGAAAGCAGCACCTCTCCCTATGGCACGAGGCAATTGTCAGCAGCCTCTGGAAGCTGCACCTCACCCCCAGTGTGCCTATGTGCTTCATATCCTATGTATACACTTCATATTTGCTTTCTTTTTTTTGTTTCTTAAATATGCTAATTATTTGCAGCTATAAACACATCAGCGTATTTGTATTTATATGAGAGATCAGCCAGGTGAAAAGTTTCTGCCTCTCACCTGTGAGGTTGAGCGGGTGGGTGAAAGCCAGCATGACTTAGGTGTGGCTGCAGACACCAAGGAACTGCACTCACAAGCTCTCCAAGTGACTGGACCCTCACAACAACCAAGTTTAACTACTATCTCTGTGTGACTACAATTACAGAGTTGTAACACAGTTTCATATCTCTGTAAAACTAGGCTGTGAAAAACAAACTGAAGTCAGTCTGGAAATAATTTACATTTTTAAATGCAAAATGTAACTTGTCTCTTGTAACACTTCTGAAGTGTTGCCCAAGGACTCCATTTGTTCTCATATTTCTACCACACCCAGATGTATAGAGAGAGCAGCAGCCTATGGAACAATATGTTCAAACACTGTCAGCCTAAGCCTTGGACAGGAAAAATTAGTGTAACTTCAGTGGATACAGTATATATCACTGGCTACAGTGGAACTGAGCAAATTTTATTACCTGAGAACTTGGCCTGTGTTTCCTAAAAGAGCTCTAAGTACCTCTCCTCTTCTGTTTTAGTGTGGTTTTGTTATCATATGAATGAAAGAAGGAAGGATCAACAGCTGCAGAAGGCTTAACCCAAGCATTCTCATCTGAACTGGTGGCAAAACTCCCCTTGTAAAGAGTGGAAGTCAATTTGGGCCCAGAATGGTGTGTTTTCAAAGGATTTCTCTCTCCTTAGGATTTTGTGTGAATCACTAAGCATTTTCAGTTGATATGGTAGTTTCAAGAAGGATACTCAAGTCCAAGTATTGAAATAGGAAAAGAATAGTTTTCAGTGGCACTGATGATTTTCTTCCACCTGTTTTCCACTTGCATACCCACTTTGGTAGAACCACAAAATAAGAGCCATTTAATCAGATGCACTTGTTGTTTCAGGGCAGAGAACATAGGACAAAATCAACATGTGCTCCACTGCCCATACAGAATTCAGGTGTTATAAAGTGCAGCAGAAGCAAGACATGCTGTGAAATACAAATAGACAAAAATTTCTGCAAATCCAAGGACTTCTTCATGTTCTTGCTTCTCAAACAAGCAGAGATCTGCTTGGAATTGAGCTTTTGGCATCAGTATCAGAGGAGGAGGAACAATAACTCTGCTGTGCAGGGCTGGGTGCTCCTATTACAGCAAAGTGACTGTACATGGCAAATAGCAAACACCTGCTCTTCAGTGTGAGCAATGCTTCATGGAAGAGCTGCAGGTCTCCAAGTTTCTCCTCTTTATTATCAATATTGACCCAGCTGCTTTTCATGGTGTCCATAAAAGCATCTGTATGAGGACATGGTATATTTTTGTTGTAAGGAAACCTGTCACAAAATATCTGCCTGAAGTTCCTGAATTCTTCTCCCTCGACTAGACCCTGCCAAGTACAGATGAAACTTTGTTAGGAAAGTTTCAGTGCTGGTGGGGTTGCTACAGCAGATCACCTTAGTATTTGTTGCATGGTATAATGCTATGTTCAATTTTGTGAATTGTTCCTGCAATCATGATTATTTACACATAGTCAAAGACTGGATACAGAAGAGAAATGTGTGGTACAGCCAGAATAACGCAGAATATTCTGAGCTGGAAAAAAACACAGGAGGATCATCAAGTCTCCAGCTCTTAACTGATTGGGATATACAGAGATAGAATCCACAACCTTGGCATTATCAGCACCATGCTCCAACTAATGAAGCTTAATCATGTGGCACATATACCAGTTTTTTCTGTGTATAGCCCATTTATTCCAAAATTGGTCATTTTGCCAATGACCAGAAGAGAAGCTTATTTTTCAAGCATTAAGTAGTATTCACGATATTTCTAATGATCATTCATCCATAGATATTTCTGATGGGTAGTAAATATTGGTCATTTCTAGCCCACAGGCTAAGATGATAAGACTGTGAGCCCAAACTGCAGTAGCTTGACACTTAACTGTGTTTTCTGCATACCTTTAAGATACCTGAATTCCTCCAAAACTGCAAAGCAATTATAGATATTCTGTTAGCTCTCTGCTGAGTGTTCAAGGAAATATTACACACTGACAACTGATCTCCAAGTTGCATAGACTGTCTCTACGGTTGCATCTCAGCATCTTTGCTCTCTTTATTTAAACACTGTATCTCTGTAGAAAGCTGATACCGCTCAGTCCCTAGACCTAGGATATGTAGTAAGAGTTGTACAATACATCAAAATCTCAAGAAAAATTGATTTGCAGTGCATGCAGTAGACATGTAAGGAAATGCTCAGCAGGACCTGAACAGGTTTTGTCATCCCAATTAGGGATAATGATATCTGCTTCACTGTAGCTACACTTCCTTACTCAGGCAAAGTTCTGAAGTTCTGCTCTGTTTAATGTCATCCAGTATACAAGGATTGCCAAATTCTAGTGAAATAACTCAATAATATGGTGTTTCTCTGCCCCAAAAGAAACAGATTTACTGTGCCTTTTAATAACTGAAATTTGAAGAGTTGTGTTTTGATCTGCCCAAGTTAGTGCAAGATCACAATCTGAAAACATACAAGCTACCAGTTATTCTGCCCCGATCCCCTGTGTAGAGCCTTTGAATCACTAAATACATTATATCTTTTTCCACTACATTCACAGAGGGTTGCTCTTAATTTTTTTATGTAATTATGGCACCTGCACCATGCTTCTGAGAGCAGTTCTCTTCCCTTAGCTGAGGCAGCAAACCCAAGGGTGGTTCAATTCTTCAGCCTCCACCAACAGCAGCTCAGCTCATAAGTACAAATCAGTCTTCATGGCTAATTTCAATGAACAGGGCAGCTTTGAAAGAGGACAGTGGAAGGGTGGTCATGAGCTCCTTTCCATCTCCCTGGAATAAAGGCCGTAATCTCCAGCAAAAGGACAAAACAGACACCAGGGACAGTGACCCCTTAAACTACCTCAGCAAGCTCTGGCTGGGGCCATCTGAGCACACCCTGAGGGCTCACCACTCTCCCTGTGAGGAATGAGTGCAGACAGCTTCTGTACTCTCAGTTTTCATCTTACCTTACCTCATGCTGATTTCTCCACACAAACAGGCCTTTGGCTGCCCTTTAGAGTCTGCTTGCTCCACGGATATTTGTTAGTCAACTTTAAAGCAGTGAGGAGTAAGAACTGGCATCAAAGATGCCTCTGTTATTTAGAGACTGCTTCTGGGCCCTGACCATATTACAAAGCTAAACAGAAAATCTTGCTGACATTTGGGAACCAAATTTTTTTGGGTCAAGCTGATTTGTGTTCACTGCAACCTACTTATGATATATTTAATTAGTCCATACTTCAGGGCTGCTGTCAATCAATTTCCTTTGTCAATTGGCCACAAATGGAGTTGTGTTGCTGGGGGAAGTAGTAGATATTTCTGACACTGTTGAAGAAGATCAGCATGTCTTTTTCACACTCATACAGGTAAACCTGTCACTAAATTCAAAAGTAACAAACTGATGGTTTAGTAACAACACATTTCAGGACAGAATTTTACTTTAGGAAACTACCTGGCAATATCCTTCCTTCTCTGGAGATTGGGGCATGGCCCACAGTCCCATATCTTCCTGGGAAGATTTGGAAACAGCACCTAAGAAATTGCTACTTCATACAAAATATTGGCAATGTCTTTTATTTCATCTCTTCCTTACCTGTAGCAACATTTTTGTGGTTAAGAATTATTATAATAGTTGCAAGGTTTTTCACTCAGAGATCTTAAAGAGTGTTTCATAAATTTGGGTTAGTCTGTCTTAAAGGACTGTCTACAGATGCAAGACACTGATTTCATGATTCAGTTGGTCACTTTACATTCCGCCTTTCCTAAATGAACAAGAGCTCAAAGGCAAACCTGGGAGGTGCTTCATCTTTCCCAAAATAAAAGGAGCTTAATTTCTAGGTTTAGAGTGAGTCAGACAAACAATGCATGTAATTTTATTTCCGATGGTAAATGGACAGTTGATGTTTTTATTCATCTGGTCTTTTCCACTAAAAGATCTCAAAGCAGCAGACTGCATTGTAAATGGTAGAGAAAAATGATAATCCCAATGCTGTCTCCTGCTTCCAAATGATGATGTGCAAGGCACATACATAACTTCTTGGCAAGGATCCATTTGTCAAAATAAAGGAAGCCAACTGCATAAAGGAAAGAGACGATAGATCTTGACAAACTTGTAGATGCTAGCAAAAATGTAAACAAGAAGTTGCTGTGACTGATGTATTAATGTAACACTGCCAGAGTACTAGCTTCAAAAATTAACAACTGTTGATGCTTTTGTGTCTAGTCAAAAGAGCAAGTGTCATGATTTCTGCTATGTTTGACATTTTCTATAGTTTCTACTCAATTTTAATCTCTGTGTAATACTCAATGCTCAGCTTTCTACAAGAAAGACAGAATAAGTAAGATTCCCACAAATGGGATAATACGTTTGAAGACAGCTGACCTTAGAAAAGAGATAGCAGAGATGAAAATTTCTTGACATTTTTATGAACTCATCATTTTTGCCATTTAATATATAAAAAGAAAAACCTATTTCCACTGATTGATTACTTTAATGAATAAATGTACTCAATGATTTGGTGGCTTGAGTGGATTAAATTTCCCTTGCTGGCAGGAAATGGCCTTAAATGAAAGTGTTTTGAGGGTTTATTCCTTTTTCCCACACACACCAAAAAAAAAAAAAAAAAAAAAATCAGCCTGAATTTCAAACCAATTGATCTATGTGTATATTTCATAAACCACCATCTGAATCTCTGTGAGCTCCCAAGGAGTAAAACTCTATTACAGTCCCCCAGACTACAGGCTCAAATAATTCTAAATCAGATATTTCAAAATGTCACTGATGTGTTGAACAACACCTAGCAGCTTATAATCATAGCCTTCTTCCTTTGTATTATACTTCTTGCTGTAATAGATTTGAAAACTCATCATCACATAATCCTCACTCCTCACATCCACAAAATGCTTTCCAAAACAGCAGTAAACAAGCACTCAATTTTTTTAAAATAGTCTGTCTCACCATAAATGGCTTTGACAAGTTTTGGACCTAGAGTAGAAGCAAGACTGAAGATCACTGCAGGGAGCAACAGGGAAAAGGAGGAGAGATCAGTACAAAAATCAATATTTAAAAGCAAGACCCAACCAAAACCAAAAACCACCCCAGCACCTAGGAAAAGAAGGAATTGAGTGATTTAGCAGAGGCATTGGAAAACGAGATAATCTTCTATTTGTGACCCTGTTTTCTTCTGGTAGATCCTTTATCAAACTCATTGGTTATCGCCAACAAAACCTGAAATTCTCAAACTCATAAGGCTTTTGTGTAACTCCTTCCTGTAATCCTGGGTAAAGTGCCATGAATCTCAGTAGCAGAGCTTCATCTGACATCTCCATACTAATACAGATTTCCCTTTAAATGATGTACGTGGTAATGCCAAACTAAATGTAAATTTCCTTTCATAAAGGCAGCCTCCCACAGACAGAGTTGGTGCTGGGCTGGGTCTATAACTTATATTCCAAACACATTTTACCTTCCAGAAAGTTGCTTTGCTGGTAAAATATGCATTAAAAAGTTATAATATGTACTGGTGCATACCAATTTTCAAATATTTTTAATTTATTTGTTTACTTTGTAGATTTATGTCACCCGTTGACTTCATGCAACTTGTCTCAAACCACATTTGCAGGAGGAAGGGTTTCTTTCCTTTGAGGCTGGCTGCTGCTCAAGGATGTAGCCTCTCAGCACTCATATCTGTATAAATACACCTACCTACTCACTCTGTCAAGTCTCTATTGCTCTTTTCTCATTTTCCTGTCCTTAAATGTTTCCTAGTTTTAGTGAGTGGTTTTTCAAAAAGTGAATCAAAAGAAGAAAAGACAAATGTGCTTGTGTGTAGTATTTTCTCATTCCTATCCTATTAGAGAAAATGTGCAGGCACTCTACTCTAGGAAGTGTGAAATGATGGATAGGAACTATGTAAGTTTGATTATTTTTTTAATTACTGTTTCAATTACTGCATTGTCTAAATACTAAAATATACACGTTTATTGAAAAGTTTATTCAAAGTGAGATTTTCCCGTTGCTGTTCTCAAGAGTCCCACCTATTTCACTACTCAGTAAGGCAATTGAAACTACATGAGCATTTGTTTCTCCATAATTCTCAACTGATACAGAGCCACAAGTAGTTTAGAGAAAAGTGTAGGAAAAACAAGCATGTTTTCCACCATTTAATATCCAGAGATGTGCTGATTAGATTTAGATGAGCTGGCAATAAAAAACTGTCTTGCTTCTATGGAAGTACTTGAGCCCAGCTTTTATAGCAACAGATAAAAGAAATTACCCAAGATCTTCAGTAGAGACTTATCTGTACCAATAACTGCATTAGCACAAGTCTGTCTGTAGAGTAGCTGTGTCCTTAAAATCTGAAGAATACTTGAACATTAAAGTCAGAGGAGGTACATCCGTTCAGGAATTCTCATACCAGAGCAGGAATCCTAAATGCATCTGACTGCAACTCAACACTGAGGAAACTTTTTGTCTGATACAGGAACAGCAACTGATGGCCACTTATGGCTTTCCAACAACTATCACTAATGGAAAAACAGAGAGCTGTAGGAAAGACCACTTTAAAATGTGGTTCATTCTTAGAGCCCTGTGAGACTCACCTATGAGATTAGCATAATCTGATAGTGATGTGACATCCCCTTTCAAATCTACCCTTTCCTCAAGGACATCAGGAGAGGTGAAAGCTGACAACATTTCTGTTACAGTGACAGAGCTGTGGGTCAAGCGAGCACCACAAGTTTACATGAGGGCTGAATTTGACCTTGTGTCACGACAGCTCCCAAAGGATCCTGCAGTAAGCACTAATGTATTCAAGGCTGTACATACTGGCATTGCAATGAGATCACCACTTTAAGGGCAACGTTGAGGGCATCTTTCATCCTGGGGCATCACACAGCATTGGAAAGATGTTCTGCTACAAAAAATTTGCGACAAGCTGCCATCGTCTCCTGCAGGGCAAATACAGGAGTCTACTGTTGAAGACAAGCCATCAGAGCCTGCCTCAGGTGCTGACAGCACTTCTTTAACACATCCACTTCTCTAACACAAGCCTTATTCTCAACAACAGCTGCTACTGATCGAGCTGTTACTGATCGGGCATCTTCTCCTTGCTGGCTAAAAGGCAAAAGCAAATCTGTCAGAAACAACGTGGCCTAGCATCCTGTGGGCAGAGGGCTAGATCAGCTTCTAGTCCACTGACTGCATACTCATAGGCAGTGTAGCAAGCCAAATGTGCTTTGTAGGGCCGGGAGAACACCAAATGATCTTTTGGAGGCAGGAGAGAGGGCTGTGTGATGAATGGGCAGGGCTCGCTTCCAGCCCCCTGACCCGCCTGCCATCTAGTGTATACTCAGGACATATTTCCAGCTCAGCACAGCCATAGCTGGAGAACAAAGAACAGAACTAGTCTGGACAAATGTGGCACGTTACTGATAGGGCACACTGAAATAGATTAACATTTTCATCCCAGCACTCTGCATTATGTAAGTAGGGCATACCACCTAAAAACAGCTTCTTAACATCAGCAATTCACTTACAATGATCATGTTCTCAAAAACACAGTAGACTAAACACAGCACTTATTTATCTGTAAAAGAAGCAGCAGATTATATTTCACAACAAAATGTACCACATTTACACATGATAAACCAGGTGCAGTTTCCTAGGTTTAGCACTTTTAAAATCTGTCATCTGCTTCATCTGTTTAGCTGTCAGGGACAGAACTGCATGTGGCAGATACACACGACTGCTGAAAAGAACAGTGATTCCCTGCTGAACCAAATCTCAGCATTTAGGCTGGTACCTCAACACCAGCTTGTTCTCTTCTGTGCCATTGTTAGTAAGTCTGAATTTCCATACACCCAGCAATATTGGTTGTTTTTCTTTAATGATATCTTCAGATTTGGAAGGAAAGTGAGAAATAAAGGACAGTAAATTTGAATTGAGAGAATGAAGCTCAGAGCAGAATATGTCTTTTCATAACTCTCAGTAAATATTCTGTGTAGGTCCATATTTGTTTGTCTTAGGGAAAAAAACAATCAGTGGTTAAGAGTTTACTTTTTCCTTATTGAAGAATAAACTTACCTGGGCTTTCTGTGAAAAAAAAAATACTCCAAAGGAACATCAATGTGACAGTGTTTGTAAAAGAATTTGTCTGTTTATTAATATGTACACACTGTGTGGATTGGTCTCCAAATCCAATGGAAATGGAACAGGATGGAAAACAGTCAAAATTATTTTGGAATTATCAAACTTAAACTGTCATCTATGTTCAACAGTTGTTTAATTTTCCAAATTTTGAGATCCAAATGTAGATGTGCCTATAAGAGGCAAAGTTCAGGGAACTTTGTGCTATGCACAAGCAAGTCGGGTCTGGGAACACTTTAGGCATGGAGGTGTGATTTCCTCTCACCTGGGCTAATTAGCTTTTACACAGCAGTGCAGTGATGCAGCTATGCTGCCTGTGGATCTGGCTCTGTCTTGCAGTTAAGATGATGACCTGCAGTGCCTGGGCAGACCCGTGACTTGCAATTGTCTTCCATGAAACAGAAGCGAAAAATAAATCAGTTAATTTTATAGTGGTCAGTGACAAATCCTGTTGCTGCTCTGACTGAAATGAATATAAGTATATGCATCTCTTGCTAAATTAAGGCATACATCTGCATGAGGTCAGTATTCTTAGAAGTATGACAAGTCTGCCTTTCCCTGCTTTTTGGTGGTACACTATCACAGCAGTAATCACACAGCAATGTTCCCTTCTCTGTTTCCTTCAATATGCACTTAGGCTAAAATCAGCTGCTGGGACAGTAACCTCTCTGAGTCCCTGCCTGCAGAAAGGCTTCTAACTAGCAGTCCTTTTGTCAGTGTATCCTAGTGGAAATGAGACAAAAAGAAAAAATTGTCATGCCTCTTAGGTTGAAAATATTTCTTTGGAGTTGTTTTCTGCCTGACACATACAGGAATGGCTAAATTTTAACACAGACCTAGGGCTCTTATAGAACGTGGAGTTGAGCAGAAAAAAAAGAGAAACTGAAGAAGAGTTGGCTGTTACAAGAACCATTCTTTTCCTGTGTTCGATTTTCCAAGAGCACTTAGAGGAAAAAAAAAAAAAAAAAAAAAAGTCAATTTCATCTTTGTTTCATTCAGCCTCTGCAGAAACTAGGAACAAGTCTGGATCTTTCAGTTTGTCTGCACAAGTTCCTCTCATTTCAATGAGCAGCATGGTCTCAGACTCTTTTTTTTTTTCCTCCTAAGCTAAATGAATATCCTCATCACTCCAGTAGTGTAAACTGGAGTGTAAACACGCACAAACATTTAGCCAGGTTGTTACCCACATTTTAAAATTAATGGTGAAACCTCGCTGCATCATCCTGCTCAGGGAATTTTTTTGAGGTTTGGATTAGGAAGGTCCTACTGGTCCTGTTAGTGGGAAATAATATGGTAAACTGACATTTTTATTTCAACAACTGTGTAAAAGTGTCCATTGGGCAACCTGCCTCCTCCACCTCCCTGGGGGTACCTGTGAATAAATAAGCCAAAAGGTGAAAAGCAAGGACACAAAACACCAAAGGTGAAAAAGATCTCTTTGCTTCTGGTTTGGGACAAAGGGAGGAGGCCATGGAAACAAGACTTCCATACCCCAAGGCAGTGGGCTAAGGAGTGGTACTCAACTATAACCTTGGCCTCCCTGTGGAAGAGGATGGCAGGGCCACAGCCACTGTTGCTGAAGTTAAGAAGATGGAAGGAAAACTAGATTCAAATTGTAACTGTAGTGGGTTCAAAGCACAGGGCAGAAAACATCCTCCATTTGTATAAAATATAGATTTGTATGTAAATATTCAACAATAGCTTCTGTAGTAATGAATAAGAAATAAATTGCTTATTTGATGTATGATAAAACCACTATTCTGCACAGATGATGCAGATGACACTTGATTTATATTATCTTGCAAAAGCTTAAGACAATTAAGGAGAAAACTGTTCTGAGACTTATTCCATCGACAAAATTCTGGTACAGCTAACAGCAATGTGATTCACACAAGGATCATCTGGCATGTGAAGCTTGTTTTAACAGATACCAATGTGACATACATAAAGCTGTCAGGCTTTCTCCAAAGGACAGTCATCCACTTCATGTTTCAAGTGCCAAATTAATTATATTTGACATTTAATTTATAACCTAAGGTATTTTAGATTTGAAACTTGACTATGACAACAGCAGATTAGAGCAGGGCCCTGTTTGACAGAATCGATTTTTCAATTTATTTTCCTTGTATGTGAGGGTCTTGATTCAGATTTTTTGTCTCGAGCTGCGTACAGGACAACGATACCTCTAAGCAAAGAAGGCTTTGCTCACCACCTCCCCCAGCCATTTCTTGGTGAATTATTTTGCACTCAGAAGCAAGTTTCTTCTGCAGCCTTAATCACAAAGCTCCACCTAATGGAATGAAGGGAGAATTGTGCCCAGAAAAAGAAAGGGAGAGAGACTTTGCTAAACACTGTTATCAAGAGGAAACTACTGCACAACCACAAGCAGTTAATCTTCCCCATCTAATTTATGAAGCCTCCTTTTCCAAGGCCTTTAAAACTTTGAGGTTTGAGTCATAACATAAAAAGAAACAACAAACAAGCAACCACCCAACAACCCCCAGGTTTCAACTGACCAAAATTGTGACCTTTTTATTTTAACTGATAGATATTTCAACACATCAATAGTATTATTTTACATGGGTAAACCATATCTTCTAGGTTCCAAAGCATCTAAATATTATAAATACATAAATTAACCTGCCAGCATAGGCATATATTTACTGGTTGATGGTTCATTATCAAAAGCAAAATTGCTCAATAATTAAATTATCAACTAGCTTTCAAAATGGGGGCAAAGCATTTCTTTCAATTTTCCTACTGAAAAGGAAGCTTTTCTGTACAATTTTAGATCATTCATTGATATTACAGAGCTGGAACACTACTGGAACATACTGGAGCAATATCATTGCAAAATATTGCTTAAAGAAAGGAGCTGATTAATGTTAAAAAGCTCAAGCCAGGTTTTTTTGTGGGGTTTTTTTGTGGTTTTTTTTTATTACGTGTTTTGCAGATGTTAATATAAAATATCTTATCAAGTTTAAAAATCCACTCAAAATTTCAAATTTGCTCCCAAGCCAGAGGAAGGCTCAGTGTCCGCTTTCAGACTTTTTCTGTAACAGAAGGCACAAATCTAAATGTCACCTTGTATCAAGATAAAGGGTTTCACAGGAGAAACAGGACATTTGTCAGGATCATCTTATCTGAGATGACTAACGCAGTGATAGCCGTGAGTCTGTATGGTGAAAATGTCAGTAGTAGGACAAGACAAGCTCATTCTTTTTAGTAAAAAATGTTCATTTGCTGTCTAGTTTGGTGTCTTCTGTAAGGAATTGTGCTTTGATACTCTGAACAAATAAGCCTGGAAATCTAAAAGTGCTATAATTCCTAATATTTATGATCAGGCATAAAAGGGTTACATCTGCAGCAGAGTATCTTCCATTGGAAAGGTGATTAAATCACGTCGTCAGCAAATCTCAAAATACACTAAAGTGCAGTTAAATCAGGCTATTTCATGGTCAGCTGAGATTTTTGGGAGTTTATTTCTTAACTCCACTACTACTATTAACAGTGGTGATTAGGATGATTTTCTTAACCCTACTTTTATCCCTCCTCCTCCTTTGATGCCCTTGGGTAGCAGCTTGGCTCTGTCTGATCTTTCATTTCACAAGATCCCTAGTGATAGCTCTCCACAAAACTTCAGCTCCCCTACTAAATTTGGCGTCACTTGGACAACGAGTTCAAATTTGGAGGAAGGCAGGACAGGTGAGCGGATGGATAGGAATGGTGCAGTGGCTCTGAGAAGCCCAGGAGGTCTGGAGCACAAGTCCTGTGAGGAGCGGCTGAGGGAGCTGGGGGCGTCGAGCCTGGGGAGGAGGAGGCTCCCGGGGAACCTTATTCCTCTCCAAAACTCCCTGAAAGGTGGCTGTAGCCAGGAGGGAGTCGGCCTCTTCTCCCCGGCAACCAGCGACAGAGCGAGAAGAAATGGCCTAGAGCTGCACCAGGGGATGTTCAGGCTGGGCATCAGGAGGAATTTTTCCCAAGGAAAGGTGATGAGGCATTGGAATGGGCTGCCCGGAGAAGTGGCGGAGTCACCATCCCTGGAGGTGTTTAAGGACAGACTGGATGTGGCAGTCAGTGGCACAGAACAGACTCGGTGATCTCTAAGGCCTTTTCCAACCAAACCGAGCCCGTGTAACCCAGCGCCGGCGCGCTCCGCGCTGGGCAAAGGGGCGGCGCCACCGCCTCCGCCCCTCACGGCTGCCCCGTCCCGGGGCGCGGCTTGGCGCGCGCGTGCCGGCCCACAGTGCGGCCGGGAACGTGCGGGAGCAACTGCGCATGCGCTACCCGTGACCCCGTGCTCTTCCCTCCGCCTCTCCCGGCCCAACGCGAAGCCTCTCTTGGCTTCTGATTGGCTGGCCGACCCTTGCGGGCCAATGGCAGTGGCGCTTCCTTCGGCGGAGCCGTGGCGCTGCCCGCCAATGGGGAGAGCGGTTGTTGCGGCCCTCCTTCCCTGTCCCGCGTGTCCCGCCGAGCAAGATGGCGGCAGCGGTGCGGGGCGCGGAGGAGCTGGAGCTGCTGGAGCGGCTGCTGGGGCTGCCGGGCGGGAACAAGTACGGCGTCCAGGGGGAGCGGAAGGTGAAGGGAGCGAGGAGGGGCCTGGAGCGGGTGGCGGTGGCGACGCGCGTGGGAGGCGGGTGTTCTCTGGTCTCCTTTCCCCAATGGCTGCTTCCCTCCGAGCTTCCCCTCCCGCGCCCCTGGCAATTCCCCTCAGACACCGGTGTGGCGGTGGCTGCGGCCCCTCAAATACTAGCCGACGTCTCCTTGAGCGGGCTGTCACCTGTGCTCCCTCACCCTTCCTCAGCCCTTCCTCACCCTTCCCTCACCTACCCACATATATTGTGAATGTTGTAGGGCCTCGCTGCCTTTGAGCCTGTAGGTTCTGGAAACTCCTTCCTTCTGCTTGTAGGAAGGACCATCTTGTGTCGTGGAAGGGATTTCGGCTTGACTTTTACTTGTTCTTTCTGTACTTCCCTTTCCCTAAACCTATGTGAGTTATTTCTGTGCTATCTTGATTAAATTACTTAGGAAGAAAAACGTGCTCTTTTAATAATAGGAAGATGTATGTATTGAGGACGTGTTGTTCTTAAATAATTTTTTCTTTTAAAATACTCCTACCTGACATGAGGTGGGAGCCGGTCCATCTGCTGTGCCTGCAGTGAGAGGCCCAGAGGAAACAGCCTAAGCTGAGACAAGGGAGATTCAGATTAGATATTACAAAATATTTTTTCCTCGTTTTACTGAGGCATTGGAATAGGTTGCCCAGGTAGGTAGTGGAGTATCCCTTTCTGGAGATGTTTAAGAGGTGTCTGGATGGTGATTTAGGGGTTGCAGTGGCAGTGCTGGGTGGATGCTGAACTGGATGATCTTAAAGGACCTTTCCAACTTTGATGATTCTATGGGTCCAGATGTTTTAATGTTTCAAAGTTTGTATGGAAACCTTCGGTTCCATGGTTTAAGAGGCACCTGAAGCATGAAAAATGTAATATAGAGCTGGGAGTGCCACAAATTTGTAAGCCCTTTGCCCTGGAGAAGGTTATTTGAGAAATGAAGCTCTGCAGTTGCCTTATGTTTTGGGTTCTTTTAAATGGACTGTTTATGAATAGAGTCCTGAATATCTGTATGTGTTTTTCAGTTGCAAAAGCTGCCTTAATTATTTTACAGCCCAGCTGGTGCTTAATGCTATTACCATAAAGCATAAGGCTGAAAAATTCAAGTAACTGGGTCCCTGTGTAGTTTTTCTGGCTGGAAAAAAAATCTTAATAGTAGTGAAATAGTCTCGATACAACTCCAGCAATAATATTGTACTCACTTCATTTCTTGAGGTGGTGGTTCAGTTTCCTTTCCCACACTTGAATACATGCTGCTGTCACAAAGACACCATGGCTAAAGCTGGAGGTGTGTTGTGTTGTCCTGCTGGTACCAGTGAACTCCTGAGTGCTGTTCAGGACATTTTGGAATGGTGCAGGATGTAGGAATAAGCTTTTAAAGGGGTGTGGTTACTGCATCCTGCTTGCTCAGAGAGAAGTCAGATGCTACTGACTTCACTCTTAAGTCAGAGTGCTGAATTTGGAGATTAGTTAGAAGCCTGTTAATAAGATTTCTGCCAGTGTTAGAACAATCAATTCTATTTCTGTCTAATATTGGCAGAATTTGCTTAATTGGAGCTAAAGGTGTCTTGGTTTGTTCACGTTCTTCTGTAAGAATTGAAAATAAAATACCCCAAAGAGCAAAAAGTGAACACAGACTTGGTTTTGATGGCACCACCTTCACCGTGATTGCTGCTAAGTTCTGATCTATTGCTTCAAAAAAAAAAAAAAAAAACCATTCATATAGAGACTGCTTTCTTCAATTATTTGTTTAGCCTTGCACTTGTGTTTCCACTTCCAGGTTCCTGTTCTCCAAACCAACAATGGCCCTGGGCTGAGGGGGCTGATGACCATCGCTGCCCACCTGGTGAGGCAGGCTAGGAAGGACCAGCTGCTGGGAAGCACTGCTGAGGAGAAGGCTGTGGTGCAGCAGTGGCTGGAGTACAGAGTGACCCACGTACATGGAGGCTCCAGTAAGGAAGATACTAGAACAGTTCTGAAGGTAAGGAGTACTTAATTACCTTGCCACTGAATTTTGGAGTGACTGGACTTTGAAGAAGATTAGTGCTAATGTGTGTATGAGCATACAGTTAATGAAATTCAACAAGTGCTATGGGCTTGACAGTATCAATAAGTACTAACTCTTATTCTCTTGCTGCTTTTCACTTGTATTGACAAAAATACCCCAACATCCTGAAATGGGAAAACAACTAAAACTGTAAAATGCATGAAGCAGAGCTCTTGCAGTCCTCAATGACTGTAAATTATGAAATGTGTTCCACACAGTGTGAAGACTGTTCAGCTGTGTGAGGTGCCAGTTTCTTACTATCTTCAGGAACCCCTGTTATAAGCAAGTTGGTATTGTATCCAGGATAGCACTTCCCTAATAGTTTTAAGAGCTGTTCTTAATGAAGTGGCAATTATGGGGTACAAGCCATACTTGATGCTGTGATATTTGGTATTGATACTAAAAGGAGGTACTGGACAGAATTGTGTGTGAAATCATAAAGGAACCTCTACAAAACTGTCCTTCACATTGAGCTACTTTGTGTGGAGTTCTTGGTCTGCTCTTATTAAATTTTTCTTGTAGGTGGAAGATTGTTTCCTTTTAAACAGGTGGAAGCAGAAAAGAGAATCTCGGGGATCTGCCTTGTTTGAGCAGTTAGATGACAAGGAGCAGATAGCAAAACTTACTCTATTTTCCCTACTCCTTGCAACTAATAGCAATAAGTATTTTTGCAGTCTTGTGGGGACAACTTGAAGGGAAAATTTGCTTTACACTGATAAGCACTGTTTACAAAGTGCTTAAAATGTATAAAAGAGCAGGGAAACTTGATCAGTTTTTAAAGTGCTTATTTTTTCTAGTTTAAAAAGCATGCTTTAGATGGAGTTACATTGCTCAGTGCTTCCAGTGAAGTGAGTTTAGAAATTTGTGAGCAGCAAGATTGACTCTACTTGAAGCTGTCAGAGTCCTAGTACTTCTGGCTCTGGCATGATGTGCCAAAAACAAAGATAAACTGAAGTAGTATTAACACTCTGTTATTTAAAATCAAGGAAAATGCATCTTAAAATGATACAAAACAAAACTCTGTTACTCTTTGAGGTGACAGCCCTCTTGCTCTTAAGGCATAACATATATGCATTACCTACTAAAGTGAAAATCCTGATAAACCATTTCTTTCACTTGAACTCCAAATAATCTGAGTTATATTGGTCTCATTGTATCTGGGGAATATTTTCCGTTGGCTAATTGTGAGTTTGTTCACATTGCTTCTGTTTTTCTCTTTTTGTAACATATCTGCTCTTACTTTCTATTTGCAAATGCTACCAAAAACCTTTACAGTCATGGTTACTCTACAGATACAGCATGAAAACTTGTCTACTCTGTAGGATTTTTAGATCTTGATTGAAGGAGGCACTGACTAACCAGGATTTAACTTCAGATTTAGCTATGGTATGATGAGGTGGCCCTTGGAGGTCCCTGTTAGCTAAATTTTTATGACAAGTGTCACACAGTTTCAGTCATTCTTTGAACAAACCTGAAACTTTTTGTTCTCCCAAACTGTGAGAAGGCAGTATGAGAACAAATAACTAACTTCCATTTACCTTTCTTGCCTTTCTATCATATAGAAACCAAAAGTAAGTTTTCTGTCTTGTTATAACAAAATTTATCTGGTCAGAATGATTTTAATGCTGATACCTGCAGTGTTGGCAGATATGTGTGAGTGTTTGCAGAACTGCATTGCAGCATTGAAACCAAATGCAGAGATATGGCAGTTTCCTGCTGAAGCTGGGATCTCTCTTTAGCTTTGGCCTTAGTGACACTGGTTGTGTAGAAAAGATAGTATGCTGAAATGCAAATATGTAAATAAATTAAGTCTTTCCAAGCAAAGCAAAATTTCCTTGCTGAGAGACAATCAGTGTTACTTGAGAGAATCTCTGCCTTTAAGTGCATTTAAAAGTTTTTCTGTGAATTTTTTTTTAGAAAATGTTGAATAACCAGAATTTACTTTAACACAAGGCTTCTGTAGAATTGTTTCAGCACTAATAATTTCATAGTATAGCAATTAAGGGCTTTTTTTTTTTGTAATTTGTTCTCTTGCTACCATGATTAATCAGAAAAGGGGGAGCCTACCATTAAAGTATACTGTGCCAAAAGGGAGTATGGGTGGAAAAAGAAAAAAGGAAAGAAAAACTAAAATAGGAAGTCTGAGGCTGTAGTTTTACAATGTGTCTGGAATACACAATAGCAATCTTGGGACAGTTGCAGCCTAGAGCCACAATTTGTAATAAGCTGTGCCAAAAACAGTTCAGTGACTTCTGCTATAAACTTTAGGCTGCCTCTCTTTAACCCTTAACTGATGTGGTTCTACAAACTGTCAGTAAATAACTGTTTTCATGTTTGTTAATTTGAATGGGAAGGATTTTCTGTTTGCTTTACGAAAATAGGTTGTTAAATTGTTCTTGCTAACATGTTGCCTAAAGCTGTTATTAAAGCTGAAAAAAATGGTGAAACAGATCATCTCATCCAGAGTTTTTATATTCATCCAGAGCAAATCCCACAGTGTTCAGAATGGGCCAGTAAAGGGCTTGTTGAGCTTTGTCTAATTTTAATTTATGCTTTTCTACTTGACAATATAAATGGGATCAGTACTTTTGCTCCAAATCTGTTCCTCAGCAGGTCCATAGGAATGATGAATGCCAGTAGCAGTGAGAGCATAATATCCAATTCATTATATTAACTTTCTTTTTCACAGCATAAAAGAGTATAATCTTTTGTTTCTTTGGTGTTCATTAGTGGTAAATTAAGCTTCATAGGAAAAAAACCCGAAAATTTCTGAGTTGTCAGGTAGGATGACTAGTGTTTTTTCTGCTTCTCATGGAAAGAACTGAGAACCTCTGGGCCATCAAATCTCTACTTAGGTGTTATTGAATTCTGTTCAGGAGATTTTAATGTCTTTGCTTTATTAGTTTTAGGTATTTTAAACCTGAGGATTCTTCTCTCCCTCACACCCCATCTTAAGAAACCTCTAACAAATTACTAGTAGCTTGTTAAATTCAGCATTCACAGAAATGGAGAAACCCCTGGTTTCTGAAGGATAATGATAACTAAGAATCTCTGTACTACTTTCAGTGTCTCATACAGAACAATATTCCATTATTTCGATTAGCTTTATCCCAGTCTCCTGTGCTGCCTGGCTGTAATCATGAAATCCAATTAGCAATCTGAACAAGAGAGCTGTAATTTCTATTTAATGTGTTTGCTTGAGAAATTACTGCTTCAAGAGGTAAAAAAGCAGGTTAATCCATGCTCTGTTCATTAATCCACAGCTCTGTACACTGGTTTTTTGAGACTGAATGGGATGCTTTCCTGCTTTGGTAAGCTTGTACAGCATCACTTTTTAAGCTTCAATTTTGTGTTCACTTTTTTGCCTCTTCTGTTAGCAGCAGAAGGGTTTTTTTGCACACTTACAGGTTTAAAGATTGAATTTTTATTATTGAAACATTTCTTGATTATTTTTCTTCTGTGTTTTACAGGAAACTCAGTAATATAATATTCTTCCATACCACATTTAGTTCATAGTTTGCCAGTTAGAGAGAAGTCTTGCATGAGAATTACAAACACGTCTATGTACCAGAAGTGTAGTTTTGCTTTTCTTTGATGTGACTGCAGAAACCCTTTCTTGGGTTCTGCATTGTCAGGGGCTTTCCTGGAGCGTTTGGGAGTGCTCAGCTTTTTGTCTTTGCATGGAGATACAGAAGCATTTAGGGCATAAATGACCTCGAGAATCTTGCTGACTGAAAGGACAGGATGTGCTGCTGTGTGTAAGGGAAGCACATGCAGGGTGTTGTGAACAAAATATCCAGAACAAAAATCAGTGTGATTATGTCCATTGGAAGCTCCTGAGCTGTCTCTGTGCCACTGGCAGTGACTAGCAGGGATTCAGCAGTCTGAGCAGATCAAATGGATTAGGGGCCATTGGAATGCATATTTAACAGGCAGTAAGAAATGCTGGGTGGTGCTCAGAAGTGTGCTCTGAATGGGATGTGTTCTACTGTTGCTAGATAGAGGCTGTAAATTGGAATTTTTTTTTTCCCCATAGAACAAGCAAATGGAAATCAGTCGGTTAGTCCCTAAATAAAACAACAGTTCTTTCTGTTACTTTTCTCCCACTCATACCCAAAAATGATGTTTGAATTTCTGCAGTTGCTCCGTGTATGTTAATGAATTGTAATGCAGCTGTGCCTTAAGTATCTGTCTGAAATTGGAGAAGGAGTTTCCTGAGGGAATGCAACAATAAGTCTATGTAGTTACAAGCAATTTCCAGGACTATCTTAGTCTTTTAATCCTAGGTGTGTATAAATGGAATTTGTGAAAAATGAGTTTCACTTTCCTGATAGATTTTAGAAGGTTTAATAAAAGACAGACAATAAAGAAAAGGTTATAACAGCTGGGTGCTTGGCATTTAGCCAAGAACACACCCACTGTTTTGGAGCCACCCCTTAAATTCATCACCCTGTTGCACGTTCATAGATCTATCATACATTTTCAGACTTTTCTATAAACTATTTTCCATATTCCAGAAACTGTTTTACATGGCCACTCCTTGAGTCCACCTTTTTAGAGCATGCCTGTTTCTTGGCTGTAATTTTGATTTATTTTTCTTATCAGTCTTAATTTGGGCTCTGGTCTTCAATTTCTACAGACAATAGGTGCTGGTAACTGGTGTATCAGTAGCAGGTGTCTTCACTTACTACAAAGGCACTTTATCAGCCTATATTATTGCTAAAGAAAACTGTATCTTAAAAACCATTTCAACACCACACATACAGTATCCACACTAATATTTGCTAAAAGCCAATACTATAATATGTATTTATAACAGAATTCATTTAAGTAGAAAGACAAATGATTCAAGTGACAGCCAGCAGACCTGAATTTCCTGCATGTGATAGAAATTCTATGCAGTTTTTTGTTCATATTTTCATTGATCCCTCCAGAACAGGAGGGCTGGTTCACTTTAATACTGTTGTCACTTAAGAAAACTTGACTTTCAGGAATTTTAGCACTTTTATTAGCCAGTAATACAATAATCCATGAGAAACACAACCCATGAGGCAGGATTAATGCACTTGAAAAAAATATAGTGTTTCTGAATTAGCATGACTTGCAGAATGAAATTAGAATATCTGTCTTTATTTTAGGGGAGGAAAGTACATGTTCAAAACCAGAATTGTAAACTAATGCTAATTTATACAAGACTAAAACATTTTTGTCAAGTTTAATTTGCTCAGTTAACTGACTTCATAAAATTTGATGAACTAGAATAAATAATTCTTCATGCTGTAATGGCTTACCTTGCCTTTAAAGTTTTAGGATTTTTTTAATTGGTGACTCTTTTGAGTGTACACATGCAATATAAAACTCAGAATTAGTACGCTGTAATTTCTTTGATGCAGAAATCAAAAATTTTCAGCAGGGAAATAACTGTGGTAACGGTAACTTCAGAGATAATGAGCTTTTTACTTTACAAAATCCTGGTTCCATACCCTAAGCTAAGAAGAATGGGGGAGGAGGGGAGAAGGTATAATTTCTGTAGTGTTAGTTTTTATTATAATGCATGTGGAGTTGGTTAATTGAAATGAAAAATGCTGGTCAGAGAATTTGTTTCAAAATGACAAGTTTGTGGGTTTGGTTTTTTTTACTTTAGGTTTGGGGTGTTTTCTTCCTGCAAGTTATTCCTTCTTAACGTTGGATTTGCCTTTGTTTTGCGAGTAGGAAATTCTACAGAACTGTAGTTACATGTTTGAGGTAATTTGAGCACTAACTAACATGAACAAAACAGTAAACCAGTCTAAAGAAAAGAAGCTACATAGCCAGGGGCAGTTGACCTTAAAGAATTTTAGCTATGCAGGGGTTAATATGTTTCCCTGATTTGCTCTAATAAAAGAAATCAAAGCAGACATGGGGATGTTCAAATATTACAGAAGTACAGGAGTCCTGTCATGAAGAGGTTATCAGAGAATAGTAAGGTGGTTTAATGGAGTTGAACTTGTCAAAAGCAAATGCAAGGTTAGATGTCTTGAAGTCTCAACATTCTAGTTTTGTGTTTTGGTCTTGATTTATTTTCAATATATGCATTATAGGAAATCCCTATATCAGTAAAATTATGTAACCACAAAAAGTACAACATGCTTAAGGCCAAATACTATTTTGTAGATGTTCACGAAGTATTAACCCCCTTCCCCTTGCCCAAGACTTGTTTTTTCAATAAAGTGTTGTCTGAAAATGGAATGTGCTGTAATTGAGACTAAAAAATTCAAATTTTTGAAAATGTTAGTTACATTTAAGCTGCTTACCTCTGTTTCTAGGGCAGGGGGAGGGAGTGGCTTAATCAGATGACGTGCACTTTTTTCCCTTTAGATAAGAGGAGTTTCCAAATCCAAGGAAAAGCTGAGAAACTGTTTTTGTAGATGTCTGTAAATAATGTTGTAAAAGTAAAGCTTGCTTATGCTAGGATCCAGGTTAGAGTAGGTAATTTATTGTTACATTTATTTAGAGGAAAGTAGGGGAAAGAAAGGTGCATAAATTGGATGACAAGTAGGTAAAATTTGGAGAAAAGGAAGGACAGGTGAAGAGAGCTGATAAGTGATGCCTGTGTCCTGAGAACTGATAAACTTGAGCAACACTGACCCTATCACCCTCTTGTTTTCTGGCAGAGAATGGTTGCATACAAAAAGCCATGAAAATGAGTCTTTCTGTTAATGCACATTTGAAATAATTATTTACTGAACCTAAATGGAAGCTTTCTACTACCCACCCTCATAGCCTCTGACCTGGAACAGTTGAGAGATGTTCTTAAAATGCTGAAATTCTCTCTACTTAGAGACTTGGACAGCAGCTGAATTGACAATATAAGTCACAAAGAATTGCTGGCAGTAATTTCAACATTAATAAAAGGAAGTGGCAAGTGATAGCAGCCGATGGGTATCAAGTTGCCAGCATCAAGATTGAAACACCTTGTCTCCCACCCCACTATCCCTCCCTGTGTGCTTGCCTGATTCTTTGACACTGCAGTTCCACAAACTTCCTGACCAGCTGCACTGCTGGAAGAGCAGTATGCTGTCCTTTTATCATAGGGCTGCACTTTGTGTTAATCAAATGTTAAGTATTTGAATTTGCACTCATAATAAGTACACAGCTCTCTAATTTTTGAATTTCAATGATTTGAAGACAATACAGACTTGAAACTGTTTCAGTGGTGTCGTCTTAAAATAAATTGCATTTGCATTTACAAAAATTTTGGTGCATATGAAGCACTTTGTTTAGAGACCAGAATTTAAATTCTTACTGACAAAGAATGACATTTTATTTTATTATCTTGTCACTTCTTATATTGTTTGTTTTAACAATTTGCTGAGTTTGGATAATTTAAAGCTGGTGTTTATTTTATATGCATGGTCTCCAGAGGAAATGTCTATTATTTTTAACAACTGCCTTTAATATATTGTTTCACAGAGTCAATACTACAGCAGTACAATGACTTTTTCTTTTTTAGGATCTTAACATGCACCTTGAAGATAAAGTCTACCTTGCTGGAAACATTTTTACATTAGCAGACATTTTGATGTACTATGGATTGCATCATATCATGGTAAGCATTACTTGCCTCATTTTTATATTTACAACTAATATAATTTTTATTTATCTAAAGGGCACTTTATTGTTGTAGCAGTTGACCTACTGAACAGAACAGAGGAAGATAAAACTTTTAAGTTTTTTCATTTTATTCTTTAATTCTTAGCTATGGATCTGTCAAAAGACCTGTAGTTGCAGAATGCTTTAGATTCCTCTGCAACCTTTAGCAAGGATGATACCTATCCCTGTGTTTCTGGGATTGAGGACTCTTGCCTGTTCAAGTCTGAAACATGACTGAACTACAGAAATACAGTCACAGAAGTACATGGGGAAGCAGATAAATGAAGCTGAAAGGATGTGTCAGAACTGAAAGAACTAACTTTGTTAGTATTAGAGAAATACAAGTGCATATAAATTAAGCTCCTTAAGTGCATATAAAAAAAGTTTGAGCCAAAACAAATTATCATTTGTGTTTCCATACTAAGTCATAAGACTTGATAAGGTACATAATATGAAAATAACATGGGGAGCTGGTGCTTAGGAGGAAGAGGAAAACAAAAAACACCCCAAAAATAAATTTGTTCTAAGTTGAAAGATGTTGAGATTATTTGTAGTCCATACCAGCTATAATGAAGTGCTTAAAAATGGGTGCACCTTCAGTTCTGAACCCCAAGTGTTAAATTAAAGATAAAGCAGTAGAAGCTGTTTGCATTTTGCTGTCTGGAATGTGTTTGTTGATGAACCATTGTCATCCTCTGGAGTTGGAAGAAACCAAAGGACTCACATAAAATGATCTAAATTCTTGGGAGAAGATGAAATCAGTCAGTTTTGCATAAGAAAATTGAGGGGGGAGTGAGGATAATTAGAAGAAGATGCTTTTGACAAATGCATGTATGTCTGAGAATTGAATTCAATGAACTGTGTGAATGGTTACTTTTATACAATTAAAAGCAGAGCTCTGGGAGAAGTGTAGAAAAATACATTTCAAAATGGAAGCAGAGGGAAGAGCAATCAAGCAGTGAAATTCTACCAGATATTAAAGAGAACTTAGGTATCTGTATCTTGCCTGTCCAGAAGTAAAAGTTCAAATGAATGTCAGGCAGAGGAGAGGGAAGCTTCATTTCAGAAGGTTTTTTAAAACATGCTACAGTAAGTCACATAAAATTAATTCTGTTAAATCATATTTACCTTGTAAAATGTCTTAAGCAGTAGGATAGATGTGTTGATTACAGTGTCAGAATGGGTTACTTTTCACATATGATATGTAGACATAAAAAAGACTATTTTCTAAAATTATGAGTGTATATTCTGTTAGAGAGTATAAGTTCAAATGAGATTAAAAAAAAGAAAAAACTTGGCAGGGGAAAATCCAAGCATATTTTAAATTTAGAGTTTGCTCTGGAGTAGACCACCTAATCAAAATGAAAAGATACAAGTTATTGCTTTGGGAAATAGAACAGATGGTAAAAACAAATGACTTGGTGCTCCTGGGTGCCTGCAACCATCCAGACACTACTTGGGACAAGTTTATAGAACAGCATCTGTTTTTGAAAATTTGATTTCATCGAAGGTTATTTTCTGAATCAGAAGGGTACAACAGGCCAGCAATGGGGTGACTATTCTAAATAAACACAAAAATCTAAAAGCTACTAACTAGGAATTGCATGTATTTTGAAGGTTTCAGAATTGATAAACATACAGAGGCAAAATCTTGAACTGTAGAATCTTGTGATTTTATTTTTTAATGTCTTTTAATTGTTTTTATTTTTCTTGTGTTCAGAAGAGAGTATGTCCAGAGCTGCTGCTCTGCCCTAGGCTTTATGGGGGAGGCAGAGAAAGCTGCTGTATCTCTTCATGTGATGTGGTTCAGAGAAGCAGTTTGTCATATCCATCACTGCTTCAGCTAAGCCTTGTGCTAAACATCAGTATGTATTTTCTATGAAGCTTTAAGAAAGGAGGGTAAAATAGGAGACATGGGGCATAGGACAAACACACAGATCTTGCTGTCCATCATATTGTCTAGAGAATTGATCTGAAAACTTTACTGGTAGTACCTTAAAGGTTAATCTCTGCTTTTGATGGACTAAAAACTGCATGACATTAGTGATGGGATGCTGTAAATATTACTGACATACCATGATCATCCTGAATAAGCCATTTATTAAAATTTTAAAACTCTTTAGATATTTCATTGGAAAAGTTTAAGACCGATCATTCCTATAGCTCAGTTCTTCACATGTGGTGTCTTGGTTTCTCTGAATATAGTTCATGCATAGTTTTATTCGTTCCCCCTTCCCATCTTCATCTTGCCCTTCCCATTATCCAGGAGGGGTTTGGAGTCTGGTTCTTCACTGTCCTGGCTCATCCATTTGAACTGACAGTTTGTTTACTGGACAGCAGCAATTCTTAATTCTGCAGTTATGTGCCTGCCTTTCATTTTCCCTGTCCCTTCTAGTTATCATAATAAACACAAGAGTGCAATATGTTTACAAATCCATATTGTGAGAAAGTAATTAGTATTTCAATCAGTGAGAATCAGATTCACAGGTAGTGTTTCAGGTTTCTTGCAGAATCTGTTTTGGGTCTTTTAATTAGAAATATACACTCATAGTAATGAGGCAGGAATTAAATAGTGCATGCTGTTCTGCATCATAATATAGGTCACAAACACCCAAAAAGTGCAATGCTTGATACTGCCTTTTCAATCAATGTGATCTACATTGTCATATACAATTGATGTCTCCATGTATGTAAGATTAATATTGTCTTATAGACACTTCAGTTCCAGAAAAGCAAATGTAGATAAATATGAACGATAAAGTTCTACTAGGTTAAAGCATACATTGCAGAGAAAACATGAATTTAGAAGCATTGCTTCAGGTTAGCTTAGGCAATCATTAAGCATTAAATTTTCCCCCGTGGTAAGGAACTTGTTTTCTCATCTTGGGGATATTTTTAAATTATTTTTTAAAAAAGTTTCCAGATGTCTTCATACTTAAATATTTATGACCAGCACAAGTCCAGTTTTATTTCAAGAGAAATAATCAATATGGTGATTGATCTGCTTTTATACTTCCAAAATGTTGTCAGAACCAAGGAATCAATTTCAAATCCGTATGTCTGACTTGAAAATTTCTTTAATAAGGTCTGGAAAACTACTTGTGGGTGAAGTTTATTTCTGCAAATGGAAGATGCCTCAGTCAAAATTTTTTTGTGTCAAACCAAATATGATCAAGTGCAAAACAAACTAAGCAGTGGTCCTTGAGTCAGAACCACTAATGAACTGTAATAAGACTACAGTAGTAGTTTATTTTGGAGCTATTTTTTTCATAAGGAACATTTCTTGTAATAAACAGATTGCCATGACTTTTTGTTAGTATTCGCTGATATGTTGCTTATTTTAGTACTGAGGTAACAGGCTTTTTTGTTAAACAATGAAGCTAAAAATGGTTCTTGAATAGAATTGAAAGGGAGCAGTTTTAACTAAAAAAAAAAAAAAACATGTAATTTTAGGATTATTCCTTTAACAGCAGAAAATTTATACAAAACTATGTGCAAGTACATGTATGTCATGAAATACACTGTCCAGCTGTTGGGTTTTTTTTCTTTCTCCCATATCTAATAACTAAATTTAAAAAGTCAGATAGTATCTATCCTTTTCTTGATGCTGAAGAGGTTCATATGTAGGCAGGTATTTTTAGATTTTCTGTGACCTGCAGGTTGTGGGAATGGGGCTTTATGCTTGCATCCCCAAAGCTACAGAAAGAGAATATAATTAAAGCTTGTGTATTTTTAGCCCTTTCAGAAACTCTTAGAGTTGCATTGTATGATAACCACCTTGGTTTCCCTCGGTGAGCTTTGTGGTGGAAGAAAAAGACTTTTTTTTTTCATGACTTGAAAAAAAAAAAGCCTGTCAAATTAAGTGTCTGCTTCTTTACTATTAAAATAATTGCTTTAATAGCAAATAATTATTTTAACAGCAGAACAGCAGCCTTTCTTAACTTGGGGGAATTATCTAATTTAATGAGGAAGAACAGAAAATACCCATCTAACAAAATGTTGTAAAAAATGCCATGGAAGTGATCTCTAAACAATTAACCTAAGAGTTATGTTCTGAGTAAAAAGTAGAGCATGCCACAAAGTGCTTTTTAATATATTTCACTGATAGAGTACATTATGTAAATAAGTAAAAATATCTTGTTTGTTGTGCCTAGAGTACAAAAAGGGATCTTACTGTTAGCATGGCTGTCTGTTTTGCCCTTCAGATGTTTTTTCACCATGCTAACAGAATGAAAAAGGACTACTTTTCCAGACTTTTATTTTTTATTTACATTGGAGAAACGTGAAGATGGAGAATTATCAGTAAAATATTATGGGAAAGAAATCTATATATCTGCTGCAAAATCTAAAATTTAGCTCAGCCTTTCCATAACCAGGTGCTTATCCATTAAAGACTTGGAAAAGGTTATTGTAAACTCAAGGCACGTAAAGTATCAGTATTTTAGCGTTTGCTGATACTTAAATATCTTTCTTCACTTCTAGTAGTTTTAGATTGCCTTAGAGCATACACATTGTTCTTTTCATGTACTCTGTTACTTTGTAAATGGTCCTCCAGCTTTGTATCAAGCATCAGCATCCAGCTACCATTAATTATAACACACTGCAGGTAGTCAAAAGTGCCTTTCCCTAAATTGTACTGCTTTTGTACTGCTTTTTTTTTTTTTTTTTTTTTTTTTTGGTCCTGAATATACTGCACTTGCAGAAACTCAAGTAGTTTGTGAAACTGTTATATTACTGTAGCTTCCACTTTTCATTTGTAGTGCCTTTAAAAATTCTAGGTTTTTTTTCCCTTCCTTTGTTAGTGCTGTTCTGGTTAATGCTATTCACTTGGTTAATTGCCAATAACTTTCTTATATTTCCAGATCAGAAAAAATATGTGGCTGCTTTTTATGGTTTATCTGTGAATTTCTATCAGACTATACAACTGTAGGAACAGTGTTTACATTTCCATGCCAGCAGCAAGAAAAGCAGATTTTCTCATGCTGCCTGAACTGGGGTTCATAAGAGTGCAGAATTGCGAAAGTTGTTACAGAAATACATCTGTAATGCTGTGCTTGTATTCTGGCAAGTACATTTCCTAGGAAGAGCAGTTATGTGGGTTTAGGAGCACCTGCAAGATCCCTGCTTTTTGGTTGTTGCCACAGTTACTGTGCTCTTCCTATTAATTGAACTTTAATGCTATGTTCCATTGGGTTAGAATTTCGTTCTGCAACTCCTTGGAGTTGTTCTTTCCCAGTATTTTTCCATTAGTTAATCTTCTAGTATATATCCTTTCTTTTTGCCACTACATTTTTAAAGCTTCCCAGTTCTAAGCCGAGTGCTGGGCTGTGTGAGAGAACAGCAAGGAGAACCCCCTGAAATCAAAAAGATGGTATGTCACAAGGTGACATTTGTGTAACATAAGACTTGGGTTTAAAGAGCAGCATTTTACTCATACACCTGAATATTTGTAAATGAGTATGTTTAGCTCTTTCTGTGGTCCAAAGTTTGTTGAAACAGATTTGTTTCCAGTTGTCTTGTGCCCAAGACCAAATTTTCTGTGAACCTCCAGCATCCATAAAGTCTAGTGTTTCTAGAACAAAGTGTAAGGAATATGCCATCTGTTTAGCTTTTGAGGAGATTAACCTTGATTAGCTTTAGAAATCTAAACATAAAAAATATTAGGCATGTCTAGATAAATATTTATCTGTTAAAACTGTCCTGTACAGTTTCTGTACATCTTCTGTAAGAGATATACTCTTTTCCATTGACTGCTGGCATTGTCAAGGTTTAAGTTAAGCTTGATGGTTAATTGGCTAACTGAGAATGAAGTGAGGTGAATCCTGATTGGTTTCAGTATTGGTGAGATGGGATTGGGTAGTTGATGTGAGGATAACATTTTGTTCCTGGTGCAGGTTTTATAGCCTGTTCTGAGGACTACCCCATTTGTAATTCAGTTGTGGTATGTTAATGTGAGAAAAGAGATTATGGTCTAAACTGATAAGCCAGCTTGGTTACAGAGAAATAAGAAGACATAAAATTGCTAATCAAGAATAGTAATACAGGTGATACAAGATGGGAACATGTTTACAGCTGGCTTGAAAGACTGAAGTAATAACAGACTTTGTAGTAAAGCTTTGAGGATGCTGATGACCTAAATTTGAAAGACTTTTAAAGGTAAAATCTCGATCTGTAACTGTAGATAACTTCACCTAAGCCAGTGTTCTGATTAAAAATAGGCTTGAAACTCTGCATTAATCCTAGCCATGTATCCTGTGAAAGGAGCTGTTGCAGTAGTGTGGTGGAGACTTGTTCCTGGTTGATCTTGAAGCTGTTCTGTGTGATAGTACTTTAAATATTTTTATGAAGACTGGGCAGGCTTCCAGTTTGTTTTACTGTTGTAATTTGAATCATGCCATTGCTGTCTTACTAATGTAAGCTAGCAGATATGAACAGTTAAGTTATGCTGAATCTTAGTAACTATTTCCTTTTGAGCAATAGTCATACAAAACAACTTCGAGTTATCCCATCAGGTCTGAAATTGCCTGGGAAAAGCTTGCTCCTGTACTTAAAATACACCTTGAAACATGAAGTAATCATTTTGCCTGTGAGACAAGACTGCTAAATGAACATGAATGGATTGTGCATGTTATGGAGCTCTTCCCTGCCCAGTTCTGTATGCTGACCCCATGCATTAAATGATGCATTAAATTCATGAGAGCTTTTTCCCCACTCTGTCATGCTCTCTGTCAGCTGTGTATTCCACCTTCAGGTCTGTTCCTTTGAGTAGATTAAATTTCCATAGATATTACAGGTTTGAGTTTTACTATGTGAAACTAGGATAGAATACTGCTGGACTGTAACAAATCACTTGAGTTGTAAAATGATCCACTTTTATTTTGCCTTACCACATGTGACTGTAGTGATGCACTGTGTGGTGTTACTGGTGCCTTGTATTTATTCCCCATGCAGGTGGACCTCACAGTGCAAGAAAAGGAGAAATACCTGAATGTGTCTCGTTGGTTCAACCACATTCAGCATTACCCAGGTGTCCGACAGCATCTGTCCAATGTCGTCTTTATCAAGAACAGATTATACACTAATGCTCATTAAAGCCAATCTTGTGTCGTGTTGGAATGAGATGTGAGAGTTTAGAAGTTGTACTGTCCAAAGCCACTAACTTGCAAATACTGTTTTGTAACCTTCTGTATGTGAACCAAAACTGTCAATGCCTCACATAATACAACTGCATTGAATTGCTGTTGTTCATTCAAGAATTAGAACTAAAGAATTGTTATTGTGTATCTGATTAAATGCAAAAATGGTGGAAAGATGGAAATGAAGTTTTAATTCACTATTTTTTTAAAAAAATTAAAGTTCTTTTAATTAAACATTCAAGTGAAATCACATGATCTTTACCATCAAATATTCACTCCTTTTGCTATTTATTGAATTTTTATGTATGTCAACCAGCTTTCCTTTTATTTTGTTTTCCATGGATGTTTACACTAGTTTTGTACAAGTTAAGAGCTATATTGTGTGCCAAGGATGTGAAAAAGGGAACATGCAAATGTTACAAAGTATTTATGTGATTGAATAAATTATTTTAAAACTGTAGTCTTAATTGGCTATGAAACGTTCTAGTTTTTCTTCAGTAAAAAAAAAAAAGATTTGAAAAGGTTAGTTCCCTTCCTGCTTCATTTTGTGGTGTACTGCTTTGTATCTAGAAGGATTTCCTTTCAAACTGGGTAGCAAAGTTAGTGTTCTTAAAGATTTTGCATGTGCCTTGCTTCGTGTTTTTTATGTAAGTGCAAATGCACTTTTCCCCTCCCCAACAAAACCAACCAAAACCTTCAACTTGAGATAATTTGCTGCTCTATCGAGTTCATTAGCAATGTTTAAAGTAGGTTTAAAACCAACTACATTGTTGTAACACAGTTGGATGTGTAATTTTACTGTAGAATGTGGTCCTCTGATTTTTATGTATAAAAGTGCTAACTTGAATAACCCTCTGCTCAATTCAGATAACATTACTTTTAAGACATGAAAGAAATACAAAAATACTTTGATATTTTAATTGATAAATAAACTATGTTGGTTTCTTCAGCAGTGCTTAGCAGACAGCTTCACTGGTATGTGTTTTTGTTTAATGTGCTACTTAGAAGCCTCTCAGTAATTATAAAAAAGCTATCTTGGATAGCTGTTTAAGCATTTTGAATATTAAAAGTCCTTTAAAAAAACAATAAAATGTAGATAATGAGATGAGGTCATTAAAATACATCCTGACACATAAATGGACAGAAGAAAATTGGAAGGATAAGCATAACCTGGACAATTCCAGACTCTTAATAGGTGTTTTCTGTAGATATGCATAATTTTACTTTTAATTATTTTACTGAAGGTTTACAGGCACACCAAGTTACTTTTAGGGCAAAAATTGCATACATTTCTCACCATTTCCTGGGGGCTTAGCTCTCTACTTCTAATTATTCTTGTTCCTTGCTATTTAGAAGCTCACCTTAGGTACTTATAAAGATTTCTCTGAAATCTTGAGATCTGTTCAAGTTGTGGAGTGGGCTTTAGTACAAACATACATTATAAACTTATTCTCAAAGTTTTCATATTCCACTGCCTGAGAGCTTCAGGTGTTTACTGCCAGTACTTGTAATCTTAATATCCAGTTTATTCATTTGTTACCTAATAGTTATTCAATGTGTGTTCATTCCCCTCATGTGTGGGAACAAGTGATAGTAAGAGTAAAAAAATATCTGCACTTCTACTAAATTATGACCATTTTCTGTTTCAGAAGGGGAGCATGGGTGTGGATCATTAGTGCATTTGGTCAGGGTTAGGGAAGCTTCATGTTCATCTTAAAGGTTTATTATTTTCTTGTATGCTTTTGCAAGTCAGAATTATTTAAATTCTTTAAAAGTGAAGTGCAAGCCTTCATCCATGAAAACAGCTTACATTACAGCTGAGAACACTGAAATTGAGCCAGAGCTAAATGTTGCTGGGAACAATACTGCCATCTTTTCAGACAGGTTGTTGTAGAGATGATGCTACAAAATGTCATATTTTTTTAATCCCAAACAGCAGCTGTTTGCAAGTATTGGGATTTCTCAGTTTGGCTACATGCTACTGCTGCAGTATCCCCTAGCCTCTTGTGCCAGTTTTATTTTCTCTGGTGTAGAACAAAATTGTTACTTGCTGCTGAAACGTCTAAAAAAAAAAAAAGTTCACCTAGTAGAAAGATTAAATGTTTAGAAGTGGAATAGTAATATTTAACTCTGTACTATCTAAAAGGCATTTGGTCATTATCATATAGTAACTTGAACATATTTCAATTTTTTTCCCCTACTTGGGGAAACCTAGGAGGATAGAGGGTTAAAAGCAAAGAAGGATGAATTGAGACTTCGCCTTTAGAGAGATGACTGGGAAAACCAGATGGTATTGATTTTTCTTGCCTCTCCCCCTTTTTATCTAATGCCTTTTGATCAAGGACAAATAAATCTGTAAGAAAACTTCTGAAAAAATCACACAATTCTGAGTTGGTCTCAGACTGAGGGTTTTTGCATTTTTTACAACTATGCTTCATAATTTTGAAAGATGAGGTATGTAGTGAGAGCTCTCAAATTAACATTGATGGTTTATGTGAAGGGTTTGCATTGGGTAAATATGCAGCTGCTTTAAAAGCTACTTCCTCTTTCTGTAATATTTTATTACACTTTCACTAAACATTAGTAAAAGAGATTTTGGTCCCTTGCAACCCCTTTCTCCATTCTTAAAACTCCAGTTGCTGAAGGGCACTGTAATGTTTTACTTTCGTTGCTTTGCATTTTGATGATGATGATGACCACAGTGATGTGTGGAATTTATTTTCACAGCATTTCATGAACAGCAACACTTTCATTTGTTAATGTGTCTCATCATTGCAGTATTATTATTTTGCATGATTGTTCTAATTTATTCAAGGGGCCTGACATGTTATGGTCTTATAAGTATGTGCCCCTGGGACTTGAGTGTATTGCCATATGGTGAGATAGTGCTGCATGACAACCTTTCAGCAACAGAAGAATTCAACAGTGAAATAAATATGATAATTGTAAATGTTTAGTGAAATCCTACACTTTAGCACTTTTTCCCTTTATGCCAAGATGCTTGTGGACCAACCAGGTTGAACCAGGTGTTCAAGTATTGCGTAAGACATGGTAGAAATGTGCTGATGATTTTTAGTTGTCCTTGTGTGTGTAACTTCACTTTTTAATGAGAGTTTTCAGTTTGACTTCTGAAGTCTCTAGGGGTATTTCTTGCTCTGAGATTTATAACTGGGCAACAGTGATTTATAGAAAAATCCAGGTTTAATATGGGATTAGGAAAGAGTGAGCAGGAATGAGAAAATTGGAAAGATTACACTGAACAAAAGAAAAATAGTTCCAGTTTAGACCTGGGGCATAGGAAAATCTGACCATTCAGATGGAACCAAAGTGAAGGCTTCTCAACAGCAAAACTAAAGAAATTATTTATGATAGATTAAATGTGTAACATGCTTTCTGTCGTTCCTGGTCATCAGTGATTTACCTTTCAGGTTGGCACCCCAGTATTTCACACAGAAAATGAGTTAGAAGGTATCACTTCTGGTTCATACTTGAAATGGTCCAATCCAGCAAGTTTGTTACCCTTCTTCACCCACCCACAGTAAGTACTTGCTTTCCATAGGTTTGCACCTATTGAATTTCCCAAGATTCTTTGTGTAGAAAGTGTATATTTTGCCAATGAAGCCTCCTAGCAAACACTTTAGCTGTTTGCCTGTAAGAAATTAGATTCTTAGACATTTTTAATCTTTTTCAGCTTGTATTCCTTCTCTATAGCCTACCAATCCTCTTCAAAATATTTGTAAACTGAAGTAGACCTTCTCTCAGGAATTTCATGCTCCTGGCCAAATCTTTGGAAGCACATAGGCCTAGAAATGGGGAGCTTATTTTTTGTGAGGTGCACCTTAGACTTTGCAATAGATGTTGGCTTTGGAATATTTGATAAAAAATCAAAAATAAAATAATTCTACAACTTAACTTTGTTCCTCTCTCTCACACAAATACACACATTAATTTCAATTATAGCTAATGGAAAGTTATTCTGGACCCTTCAGTGTGGGTGTGGATCCTGGGTTATTTGCAGGGAGCTGAGACTCTAAGTAAGGTTTAATGTACATGTACTTTGCAATTCAAGTAAGACATTCATTTATATTAACTATTTTATAAGAAAATGTGATTTAGAAGTAGTTTTGTCTGTGAAATAGACCAAGTAACATTACAGACAGAAAAACAGTGGAACTTGGATGTCTTTATTTTTTGCTTGGTTAAAAAAACCATAGATGATCAAAAGTCAGCTGCTGATTTGAAAGAGGACAAAGTACTTAAAAAGCAATTAGCTGAGAGAGATGAAAATAAAGAAGTAGATAGAACTATAAAATCATTATTAAGAAATCCACTGTAAGCTCTTCTATTTAGAATGGTTCATATTCTTTCTGATCTGCTAGCATCTTCTGTTTGCATATCTGCAGGTGGTTTATGGTTTATCTGCTATGTTGAATGCAGAAGCTGGGAATAGATTTTTCAAGTAGATTTGCTTGGTATGGACATAAATTGATTTTACAATTGTATGTATATACAGAATCTTGTATGTAATTTTTTCTTCTACCTTTTTTTGTTAGAAATAGGGATCTGTAGCCCTATTTGATTTTTTCCCCTTTTGGTTTTTAATCTTATCACCTCTTTTAATCTTTAAAGACTGCGTGTTTCACAGTCTTTAACTTCAAAGTGTAATTGCAATGATGCAGCTGCTTAATGGATTGCTACATTTAATATTTTCCCCCCAAGAGCAGTATTTCTTCTTTGCATCTATAATTGAATCATGCTGCTGCTGTCCCTGATGGAAATGCCAGGTTTCATATTCACCATACACCTGAGCACATGCTTGCTCACTTGGTAATCCTAATTTTTTTTTCTATTTATTTATCCAAATAGACTTGGATTGCACACATTTTCTTTGTGCTGGAATTTTATTGCAGAGGAAATTAAAGGGGAAATGCCATCATGCACCTCTTGCTTTGCTGAGTCTTCAGATTCAGACTGAGCCTCTGTACCCCACCTCTGCACCTCTTGAAAGTGAGATGTGTCCTACCTCAGAGCCCAGCTCCAGGGCGACACAAAGATATCACAGATTTGGAAAGGGGCATCGATTTTGTAGCAAGCATTACTTGTTGCTGCTCTGTGCAGGTTCCTGCAGGCGTGTCCTTTATTTTCCATGCTGGTAGTGACTGCAGCCAGCACGGCAGCCACAGAACACCGTGCATCCCATCTCTCACTGCAGGCAGGCAGGAGGCGATTCATTTTTCATTGTTGCTGCATCTGAAGGATTCCCCTTTCCCCTCCCACACTACCTTGGCCCCTTTAGGAAAATTTTCATCCATTAAACTTTCCCTTCTCTGTTGGAAGAACTAAATCTCTCTCAGCATTTTCAGGCTGGTGATCTAATTTGACAGCTCGTAGGTGATGTCTATTCCTCTTCAAAGAGGCAGGTAGCCCCGGGCTAGCCAGCTGCATTGTGGATTCTGCAGATTTGGCTTGCTGTTCCTGCTGGGTGTCATCTGTCTTCTCAGTCTCGCGGTGGATAATTTTTGTCCTCCCCAGCATCATCTGCCTGAGCAGTTTCTGCCTGGCAGGGCTGTCTGTCCAGGTTGAGCATCAAGCACAGTGGCCGCCCGGCTAATGTGACAAGGCACTCCTCCAAAGAGCGCAGCCCCGGGCCTGCTCAGGCCAGCATCGGCGTGCAGCCCGCAAACTTCCAGCCATCACCATCGTGGGCTCGCTCTCCCATCACTGCTGCAGCCCATGGACTTATTCTGCTGGCACAAAGTATGTCCCCCGCCTGGCCCTCTTAAGGGCCGTCGCTCCGATTGCTCCCGTCCGGGCAGATGTCTGCCTCAACAGGTTTGGGCTTCCCTGCCTGTTGCCGCCGTTTGACTCGGACATCGGCACTTGGGTGAAATAATCCTTTAGAGGATTATCATTGCCAGACAGCCTGTGGGGGAAATGACAGCACTCGGCACGTTCATCTGGAGATTTTGCGATTCAGAGTGCTGCTAATGCTAATGGGAAGTGGCAGGGTGATCCCTAAAAGAGAAAGCGGGTTCCATTGCACGGCAAAAATGACAGAGGTTGTTTAGCCTATCTTCCAAAAAAATACATGATGACTACATATGTTGATTTTCATGCTCCAAGCCATAGCTATTTCCATATTTTTGTGACTTGATGACTACTTTCCACAAACTGACAGGTTAGGGGCTCCACAAGTATTGTCTTTTTATAGCCATCACCTCTTTAAGTCCTCCTTAATTTCTTTAAAATATGTTTTGAAAATAAGCTTGACTGGGCAATCAGAGTAAGCAGGGAAACAAAAAACAAAACCAGGCATAGATACAACAAATAGCATATTCAAAGAAAAAAAAAGAAAAACCCAATATTATTCAAACAAAGGAGGAATGGTTTCAGAACAGCAGTCCTAGAAACCAATGCAACTATCTGTCACATGATTTGCCTTTGTTACAGTCCCATAATTCTGAACCTGACATTAGTCATGATGTAAAAACTCTTTCCTAGAAATGCAGTAGTTACAAAGCCCAACTACAGGATTTTCTTCTTAACAAATAAAAAGCTGGAGCATAGGGCTTAGAGGGGCAAATAACTTGTCTGAGAGGTTATGAAAGGAGAACAGCTAAGCTGGAAAAGGTAAAATTAAAAGAACAATTCTGGCCCAAATTAGTAGATGATTGAGCAGCTAGAATATCCTGCAGATATTATTAATATATATGCATGACTGTAATTTACTGGTGATTGTTAAATGCTTATATGTTTTGGGTTCAAGTGGAAAAATATAAATACCAATTTACAGGTTGCAATAGGTGGTCACTTTCAGGAAAAAAGATAATGTAGGAGGAAACTACCTTTAAAATAACTCTTATATCTATTAATTTGCTAATTAATGTAATACTTACAGACTACATAACAGTGAAGGAGTGAAAAGCTACATTATATATTTATGCTAAATTTAATAATAATGTTAGTTGAAGTATTGAACACTTCCCAGTATAAGATTCATTTTATTATTTAGACAGGTTCCAGCTGTATTTTGCCTGATTTGGGGGAAGATTGTTTCAATAAAACCAATTAACTAATATTTGAGCCTGAATTTGTATAGATATTGTCAAAAAACCAAAACCCATATAGTAATTTCTGTGAGCAGTTTCCAACCTTTTATGGTGTGGCACAGGATTTAATAATAGAACCATTTTTTGTGTCAGTTCTAATAGCTTTATAAAGTTCCTCTTTTCTCCCCTGAGCCACACAACAGCTCCTACTTATAAAAGCTATACAGAGTAGAACATGGGCAGAACTAATTTCTAACAAAGAATACATATTACTCCTGTTTTCTATTAATAAAGTAGTATTGTTCCAGCTAAACTAGCACCTTTCTGGTATTCCAGACACTGAAGGCTGCAGCAGCTATAGCAGAATTCATAGTCCAGTTTATTCTTCATTGACCATACAATGACACTGAGAATTGTAGTAGGTATTGCAGATTTAAAAGAAAAAAAAAATTGTAAAAGAAGAAAATAATTTAGATGCAATGGCCTAAATACAATCAACGTGTTCTAGAAATTACTGAGTAGCAGGAAGAAAAAAGTCACAAACAGAAGTTAATATTCTGTAATTTCTAAGTGGCCAGGAGAGAGGGGTAGCATATTGAAAATATCTGAATGCTCTCATAGAATCACCATGATGGATCAGGTTGGGAGGGATCATGTTGGCTCATCTGGTCCAACCTCCCTGCTCCAGCAGTCATCCCAGAGCACTTGGCACAGGATTCCATCCAGAAAGTACCAAAGTATCTCCAGGGAGGGGGACTCCACAACCTCTCTGGACAGTCTGTTCCAGTGCTCAGTCACCTGCACAGTAAAGAATATCTTCCTCCTGTTCAGGTGGAATTTCCTGTGCATCAGTTTCTGCCCGATGCCTCTTGTTTAATTGCTCAGCACCTCCAAGAAGAGCCTGGCTCCATGCTCTTGTTACCCTCCTTACAGATACTGACAGACATTGGTAAGGTTCCCCCTCAGTTGTTTCTTCTCAGGGCTGAGCAAGCCCAGTTCCCTCAGCCCTTCATTGCAAGAAGTGCTCCAGTCCCCTACTCAATTTTATAGCTCCATGTCTCTCGTCCTGACAGCCTCTCTTGTACTCTGAAGTGGTTTTAAATGTACAGGGATTTTGCATCGTTTTTGCTTTTTTTTAATACTTGTAAAAAGAGACTGCTGCAGGCTTTTTTATTTGGTTGGGTTTGTTTGTGGGTTGTTTTTTTTTTTCGTAGCCTGCGTGTCCAGCAGTTGCTATTCATGTTTGCTGCACCTAGACACGAACTGGGTTGCTTAATGTATGTCTCTTACTATAATTTATGAATCAGAGAATCAATTGGATTTTAAAAAACCTCTGAGACAATCGAATCCTTCCTGTGACTAAACACTACCATGTCAATTAGACCAAGGTTCACGTCCAGTCTTTCCTTAAACACCTCCAGAAGCGGTGACTGCACCACGTCCCTGGTCAGCCCATTGCAGTGTCCTGCGGAGAAATTCCTCCTGATGCCCAACCCGAGCATCCCCTGCCACACCTTGAGGCCATGTCCTCGGTCCTGTCGCTGGTTCCCTGGGGAAGATGCTGACCCCTCCTGGCTGCACCCTCCCCTCAGGGAGTGCAAGAGCAGTCAGGTCTGTCCGGAGCCCCAGGGTGAGGCCCGCAGCTCGCTCCCGCCGCTCGGCAGGAATGCCCTCCCGCCCGCGCTGTCCCCGCAGCCGAGCGCCCTGCGCGGGTTTGGCCCGGGGCTCCTTGGGGGCGGTGCCGCGGCCGGCGCGCCGCGATGACCTCACGGCGCGGCAGCGGGCCCGGCGGAAGCTCTGCGGGAGCCGGCGGGGAGAGAGGCCGGGGAAGGGCCGGGGCGGCCCGGGCTGCGCTGCCCGGAGCCGCCGAGCGCCATGAGCGGGGCCGGCCCCGCGTCCCCGGGCCGTGGCGGCTCCGCGGCCCCGCCGCCCGCCGACAGGAGACGGGACTCTCCGGCCGCCGGGTCCCCGATCCAGCCCATCATAAAGGGTAAGGAGGGAGCGTGCGGGGCCCGGAGGTGCCGAGCCCGCTGTGTAACCCCGCGGCAGCGGCGGAGAGACGGCCCGGGAGCGGCCGGAGTGTCCCGGGGTCCCCCCACACCCCTCTCCGGGATTCCAGCGCCCTCCAGCCCTCCCGGGCTGGGCGGCGTGTGCTGAGGTTTAAAGCTGGACACCTGGGAGGCTTCGCTGCTTTCGCCTCTCAGAACTGGACACCAGGGTGTCTCGGTGGCTTTTTTTCGGGGAGCCGAGTCGGCTACCCAGGCCCTTGCCACGGACATGGAGTTTCCTGGGAAGCTCGCTCTTTCTGTCTTGCTCGCCCAAGTTTTGTCCTGGTTAATCCGTACACAAAAGCGTTTGGACTGGGAAGTGGTTTAGCCTATGCTTTATTTGCTGCAATCATGACTTTCCCGAATTTCTAAATAATCATTCTGCAGTCGTTTTGAACATGGTTCAGGGTGTTGAACAAACACGGGTGGACACAGTAAAACCACAGGGCAAGTACATCAGCTGGGGCAGGAGAGCGCATCCATCCTTTAGATGGTAGTGCCACCGTAAAGTATTTTCTTGGCACTGCGTTGTGTATTTCTTGAAACAGTATTTGCTATGCTCTCACGGTGCTTTTCAATTTAGCAGGCTTTTTCTTTGTGACAGGCGAGCCTGTTTCTCCACATTTACTTAAATGTAAATGCTCTTTTCCAAGACTCAATTTCAAGTCTGGGCCTAGAAAAGAAGACAATGCTGACAGTTTTCCCTTGTAGTGAGGATTCCTCCTGTCTCTTGCTGCAGAAGACTCCCACACTTACTCTGTGGATCTCTGTTAAGCTGAAGTGTTTAGTTCTGGTTTTTTGCCAGCACTAACAATCAGATATGGAAGCTGTACTGAAGAGAAAGAGGATTGAGACAAAGGGTGCTGAGCCACAGAGGAGAGCATTCACCTTTACAGAAAGGTGTTTTGGCATCTGGAATACTGGTTGTGTTTTATCTAAGCTGGTGGTTTGCTGGGTAGATAGGTTACCCTACAAATTCTGTTCTGGTGCTCTTTAGGTTTTGCATGCACTTGGTGAGTAATAGTCCTTCCTTGCACTGAGGTATAGTGCACTGCCTGTGTTGTGTAGCCTGGTGTGAGAGGGAGAGAAAAACTAACATTCTGGCTTTCATTAATCTTCTAGATGTTGGGGAAATCTATTCAAGACTGCTGGATCACCGACCAGTAATTCAGGGAGAAATACGTTACTTTGTTAAAGAATTTGAAGTAAGTATTTGTAACTTACTGGAAACTTTGAACAGCTTTAGCGTCTTTTTAGATATCATAGTAGGTACATAGCATTCTTCAGAAGGGCTTGACATGATTTTTTTTTCCCAAAATAACACACCTGTAGTATATGTCTGCGTCTTTAGCAAACAAGGCAGTAATTTAGGTCTTAAAAAAAAAAAAAAATTTTTTTTAAAGAATATGTGTTTTTTTATTTCTTTCCTGCAGAAGACTGGCAAGAGTATTGATGTAGGAGAATAATGTAGTCCTGACACCTTAGAGAAGTGCTGTTGGTTCAAGGAAAGTATTGTTGGCCAGTGGAGGTTTACATCTTCTACAGAAACTACTTTGTGCCTCAGCTGGATTCAGCTAGTACAGTTACTTTTTTATTTTCTTTGATTTTCGTTACACAAGAGAAAGTGACACTACTGGAAGAAAAGAGGAACACTTTGCCCAAAGTAATAAAATCATTAAAAATTGAATGACTGCTCTTTTTGATTGTCTGTAAATAAGGCTAAAGTACTAAATGTGTAGGACTTTACATATATGTTTATATACAGCTTTGCCTGGGAAGTATAATTTGGTTTCCACAAGATGGCAGCAAAAGTTTAGAAAATTTGAATCCTATGCCAGTAAAAGGTTGTTTCTCTATAGATTTTCTTTCTTACAGAATGTGGAATTTTAAAAATGCAGCTGAAAATGCAGTAACATCTCAAAATTCCAGTATACAGACCTGATTTGAATGACACTAAAATGTCTTTCCTCGTCACCTCCCCCAGCCTAGATTGTAGCTTATATTTCAAGCAAGTTTATTTTTGTCTCTGCTGGTTTAGCAAAGTACAGATATGAAATAAAATCTGATCAGATTGGTATTGTATGGACTTGAGAGTCACAAGAAATAATTACTTTTCTCTGCTTTCCCTAACTAAGCTATAGGATACAGTAAATAATTTTAAATGTCATTCCACAGGAAGGAAAACTCATGGATAAAATTAGGACTTACATCTTTAGGTTGATAATTCATATATTTGTCCCATTTTTCCTGAATCTTTGATCTGTTTCTTAGACAAATTTAATATATTCTTAGATCTTTTATTGAAATTTAGTTACTGGTTTATACTTTTATGGAGGGCAAATAGTAAAATAGAAGATTGTTTAAATTTCTGCAATTTAGAATTTCTTTTAAGTGGGCTTAGGAATACCAGCACCCTACAATGCCAAGTGTTTCTAACTTTTTGAGATATGAGATACTTTTTGGTTGAAACATGTGCTTGTTTTTACAATGATTAGGACCTAGTGTGCAAGGAATGGAGATTTGCACTCAGGAAATCTGGAGCCTGTTTAATTAAGGAGTTTTACTTGTCTGTGCCTCTGTTTCTGAAGTTTTAAAATGAGTGTGGTAATCCCTGTCCCCCTTCATGTGATAGAGTATTTTTTGTTTATGTAGGATTTTTTATCAAAAGTAAAATGTCGATGAAATCCATAGTGTGAATAGTGCTGTGGCTTCATAAAAATAGATAATTTTTTTATTTAGTCAATAAAACAAGATCTTCCTGTACTTGTAATTAATCATGATCAGTAGTAATCTAGGAGTGCTGGCTCTTTAATCAGCTGTGTTATATTATATTTTTAGTCAGCTTCATTGCTTTACTTCAGTTAAAATAATTTTACTTGTTTTCACCTCGTGCTGTACTAAATGTGAAGGGTTAGACATCAAGCAAGCTGTGTTATTTCTCAGTAACCAACTGAGCTATAAAAATGAAATGCATTCAAGCTCTGTTGTTCTCTGTTGTTTTAGAGATGCTGTAAATTATCTATACAAGACAGGACATTTTTCCCAATAGTGTGTAAATAGTTAATATTGTCTTTTCTCACAAGGACCAGAGGAGTCATTAGAAGGATTTTTGTATTTTAATGTGAAGAGTGGAACATTGCTCTCCTCTTTTTTTGGCAAATAAGCAGAGTAACACTTTAGTAGACAATGATCTAGTCTTTGAGATGAAGCTATTTATCAACTGGGAAATCTTCTTTAATTTGTAAAGTGGAATTTCTTTCTAAGCACTCACTCACTTTCTTTCATTTTTGTGGCAGGAAAAACGTGGCCTCCGAGAACTGCGAGTGCTTGAAAATCTAAAAAATACAATCTTTGAAACAAATGAGCGTGTTCTTCCAAAGTGTGAGCAGGCAATGCAAGACAATTTGAGTGAAACCTTGAAGAGATGTAAGCAGGTTGCTTCTTATTGCTCTTGATGCATCATTTTGAGTAATTTAAATAATTTGGATTCAAAATATGATTTGTTAAAAAGTTATCACATTTGGGTGATTTTGTATTCTTTATGTACTTTGTTCTCACTTCTGTGCAACTTTAAAAGGGAAACAACAGGAACATTTTGTGATAATAGCTGATCAGCTCTTGCTAAGGTTGTGTTAAAATTTTTTGTTGATTTGAGTAGAAGCTGTTTCAGCTCATTCTCTTCCTGTTCACTTGGAAATAGTGCTCCAGGTTGACTACAGCCATGTGAAAAATTTGAGTTTCCTGGTTTTTTGCAAGTGTGCTGTGGTGACCATCAAGTTTCTTAATTTTCCCAGAGGACTGCATAATACTGTTTCACATCACCTAAAACAAAACTTCCTTCTGTATAGCTATGAAATAATAATTCAGTCACAAATTGGAAGTCACAAATTGCATACTAATCTTAGTTTCATCCTTATTAATATATATTTCTTTACTGCTCAGATTTTAAAAGAATGTTTGAAATTTTTGCTAATTTTTAAGTGTTCTTCCTCTTATACTCTTTTAGCAGGATGGCTTCTTCAAAGGAGATTCTAAGAGAGTGTGGGTACACAGCGTTAGTTGTCAAATTTATGCAGTTGAAACATCCCACTGTGGGTTTTGTTACAATTTATGTGTGGCATGTTGTATAAACATTTAATTTCCAATAACTTATTTATATGACATCTGGCATATGCAATATAGCAAATGGTAGATGGTGCTTTACACACCAAAAGGATTGCAGGAAAACATTAAATTAAACTTAAAATTTAGTCATGCAAATAAGGCATCCTAATACCATCTAAGTGGGGTGCACCTTCGATGCTGCTCCCTGACTTTCTAATGGCCAGCTGTGCAGTACATCTTCAGTAAGAGAATCCCAGAATGGTTGGGGTAGGAAGGGAGCTCTGGAGGTCATGTCCAACCTCCCTGCTCAAGCAGCAGCAGCTTGAGCCAGTTGTGCAGGACTGCATCCAGTTGCTCTTTGGGAAATTAGTTCATTTAATTCTGCATTTAAATTAGATGTTAAATAAGTTAGGAGGGAGAGTGTGTAGGAATACAGTTCCTATTTCCATTGACAAGTTTTCCCAGGCTTAGTCTGGGAGAGAAGAGATGGACTTCAGCACAAAGATGTTGTACATGTGGAATCTATATACAGCTGATGGGGAGAAAATAAGGGAAAAAAGCCCAACTGATTAAAACAGAATTTGGTCACCTGTTCCTACTTACTGAGAGTGGTTTTTGATGTCTTCTGAGGTGCTGAGTAGTGCACTCCAGCTCATCAGCAGCACTGAGTGTGAACGCAAGAGGACCTCACTGCCTTCCTGCTTTTGGCTTCTAGAACATACAAAGGTTGAACTCTGCAATAAGCCTACTTACTTTTCTAAGCGTAAAAGTTGTAAGTGTAAAGCATTTTCTGCAAGTACAGGTGACTCTTGGGCAGAATTAAGTGACACAGTGGAATATGATCTTTACCTTGCAATAGCTTTGCATCTTCTAAATCCCTTTTAGGCAACTTTCTCTGATTTACAGCAGCAGCCTGATCTACTGCAATTTGTTGTTTCAGTGCAAGCTGCCAATGCTATGATGCATAGACTCCAAGAGAGGGAGTGTGAAGCAAGAAAGGTAAATGATGGATAGATTTTTATTTTGTGATGTAAGAGTCTTGTGCTTCACAGCAAGTTTGTCTACCTTCAGTACAGCAAAACTTAGAAACATATTTTTCTATACCTTATATACTTGCAGTAAAACTTCCTTTGGGGTGATTTCTGCACTTATAAAATGCACACTGCAAAGTTAATGGGTCTAGCTACTCCTTTCTACAATCTCCTGGTATATGGAAACTATTTTTTTATTTCCTTTGCTTTATTTTCCCTCCTAGCTCAGACTATAACATTTGTCACATGCAGGGAAAGCTTAAATATAAAAAAGCTTATTTTCTGTGGAACAAAAAACATCTACTAACCTACCAGAATGGAAATGTAAATCTTTCCTAGTTAGCTGAGAACATTGACCATATTATACATATTGCTTGTTGAAAAGGAAGTTTTTTTTCACTTGTGGATGGGTTATTTAATGAAGGGCTGTATTATAGGAACATGCGAATCATTGGAACCTTTTCAGTTGGCTACACTTTGCTTATTTGAAATATATGTGCCCTGAATCTAAAACCTGGAAAATTATACAAAAAATTAGTTTCATGTTTCTCATTGCTACTTCTTTATTGTGTCCCTGTATTATCTCTTTACTTGCAAAATGCTATTGATAATAATTTAGTTCAGAAAAACCAAAGACATTTCCATGGTCATCAAGCAAAACAGGCTGTACATTGATGGATGTAAGCTGATAGTCATATTTTTCTTTCCTTTTTTGCAATTGATGAAGATGGGCAGTCCAGTTGCAATTGAATGCTGGTACTGGGCAAACAGCACACGTCTGAGCACTGACAGAGTTTGTGTCTGACACTAGAGTAGATACTCAGAGAGAGGTAGGAAATTCTTACAGTTCTGCCACTGTTTGTTTGAAGTAAAACTTTAATAAGAAATTTATAACTTAGAACACTAGTCACTCAGTAAGAATGGTGACTGTCCTTCTAAAAGACATTAGCTGTATGTTTTCACTTTTTTTTCTTTTTTTTTTTTTTTTTTTTTAATGTGTAGTGAAAGAGTAGTTGTAGGTATCCATGATTGATAGCATTTCTTAAAGTTTGAGAGTAAGACTTTTTGGCTTGCAACTTTCCAAAAAGGAGTAGTAACATGTAGGTAACTTTTTTTAAAATATAGATAAAATTTGTCATTGTAGTTCAGCCACTTGAGGAGAAATACCTTTTCCTTACTTTCTGAAAGGATGTGTTCAGAAAAATGGTGATATTTTGGCAGAAGTAGTGTCAAGTTTGGGTGTATAACATGTATCAAAAAGTGTTTGAAACACCAATGTGTAAAAACCTGTTGCATACAAAGTAGTATACCAGTCAAACTGTTTGTGTGCACTGGTATATTTTGTCAGTAGATGTTACTGTATTTGTTACAAGCAAAATGGATCTTGGCACAATGTTGTTAGTGTATCAAAGGCTGCACTGAAAAAAGTAGTGTATTTAGCCCTTGCTGTGTGATCTTGAAGAACAGCAGAGAAAATGTTTATATAAATGTGTTCCCAGTGCCTTTAGTTGACAAAAATTCCACACATAAAAAACAATCATTGCTGATACACTGAAAAGGAGAGAGGCTAAAAAAAGAAGGATTAATCCTCTCTTTTGCTGGGAGATGGAGCAAATGGAAGAGCAACTGCCTAGTTTTACTTTGGCTTCTGCATCTGCAATACAAGGGGGCCAGACTGTCAATACAGCTCACAAGCAATCCCCAGAATTACATTGTGTTTTGTCATGTGCATTGGATGTGTGTATGATCTCTTTTTCTACATATGTAGACATTTTTAATTTTTCTTTTCAAGATAAGATAGTGAATGGAATTAGACTTAGCAGAAGCCAAGCAGTAGGAAAGTATGAGGGGAAAAATAACTTATTTATAAAGGAAGACATTAATCATAGTGAGAACTAGCTGGCTAAAGCAGAAACACTAGCTGCCAGTTTCAAAACATTTAATATGTCTGTTATTGTGTTTTATAGAAATAGCATCATTACTAATACAATCACATTAATAGCATTGCAGACATTTTACCACTTGTTTTGGATTGGCTATACAAAAATAAGTGTTTTCTTTTTCGTTACCCCTTTCCATATGTTTCTTTTGCTAGTTTCCAGAAGCTTTAAAGTTATGTAGCTCTCATTAACCCCTCCGTTTTAGTATGGAAAAGGTTGTTAAAAACTGTATTTTCCTCATTTCAGCTCCAGGCAGACAAGGTGATGGCTCGTGAGGAGAAGTGCATTGCTGACTGCGAGGAGTTCATGAAAGAGCAGCAGAAGAAGCGCGCGGAGGTGGACGAAGAGCACAGAAAAGCTATGGAGCGCCTCAAAGAGCAGTACTCTGAAATGGAGAAGGAGCTGGCCAAATATGCTTCTTTTTAAGACCTTTTCTAATAATGCTGGATTTGTGCCATCCTGAGTTGCTTTTGACTTAAATTGAGGTTCTTTTGGAAAGCTGAAGCTGACAGAAAAAAAGGAGAATTTCCTCTGCTGGATTGGTACAGGAAGAAAAGGTTTGCATACTTTCAACTTAAGTGCCTATCTGTGCTTTTTTGGTTCAGGGCAGGTGGAATGCCAGTATTTGCTTGTTGGAAGGTGGAACTGAAAACTGTGTGACTACATCAGCTCAGGGAGTTGCAACCTGGAGTTTTCTCATCAGCAGAGTATCATATCATTTGGGAAAACAAAGACTAATGTAATATCAACTATCCTGGTGTGCAGCCACAACCCTTTCCCAAAAAGTAGGTTAATAGATTCCAGCCATAGTTAGCTGAGAATTCACTGGGAAAACTGTATTGTGCTTGTAGATTTCAAGAAAGTAAAGTTGTCTTATGGAATATTTTACTTTGAAGATTAACCAGTGAAAGATCTGAACAGAATTTTAAATCCAATTGTAATTCAAACTTTTGGGTTGTATGTTCAGTATTATAATGTAGAATTGCAATTTGAATGGTTTTTGTTAACATAAAAATTGTAAGGTAAGCTTGGTCAACAATTCCTTTTTTTTTTTCTCCCTGTAAATGTCTCGGGCCTCTCTTTTTAAGCTTTACTCTTCTGAGCAAAGCCAAAGCAAGCTTAAAAAGTGATCATAAGAAGCATATCAGTCTTTGTATTAGCTTTGTAGCTAGTACAGGTTTACCTTAAGTATTTGGCATGCTGTTGGTTTACTTAGGATAAGCTTGTCAGAAATTTATGAAGCAATTGAGGTAAGATTTTTGTTTCTTTATCAGAATAACAGATGAGCAGATTAGTGGTTAAATGCCTGTAGTTCTGATCTGCTTTCTTAACAACTTTTACAGCATATATGAAATACACTCCTGCACTGCCTTCCTTTATCCCAAACTTGCAGTTACCAGCAGTGTAACTGAAGAAGTTAATCAGTTCATTAACCAAGGAAAATGAGACATAGTACCTTAATGAAATTTACTGCAAGCTAACCGTTAGTGCAGGAAATATCTTTCCATAATTTAGTTGGTGTCCAATGTAGAATGGAAACAGGTAAAAATAAACAGAATTTACGTGTTACCTGTATTGCAGCAGTAATGTACCAACAAGGGTTGCTTGTGTAGGTTTGTGGCTTGGTTTCAAGGCTCCATTCCTGGCAGCATGTTGATAGTGTGATTAAAGTTAGTAGAGGAGATGGAATAAGTATTTGAGATTTCTTTCAATAACACTGAATTCCTGCCAAGCTGCTCTGCCTGCTACCGTAGGCCCAACAGCTCCATCAATCATCATCGTGTATCTGGACTGAAAAGAGGATTTGCCAACACTGGGGCACACTGGAATGTTGTTAATTCTCTGTTCTGAATGGAAAAAACATAGATGTCTCAAAAGGATCCCACACATGAAAAATAGGAAAGCTTCTTTGTGAACAACTATCTGAATAGAGAGTGACTTCTGTAGTATTTCTCAGCTTGTGTTCCCATGATGAATGTTGTAACTAAGCTCAGACTTTTCATTTAAAAAGAAAAAAATTAGTTCTTGCCTGTCTTTAGAATTGGGTGTGGAATAGTTTTGTTTGGAACACAGGCTGGAAATGGATTCTCTTACCAGATTATTTGGTGTATGTGTGCTCAAAGCCCAAATCTCTTTGTAACAAAACACATTTAACTCCATACTGAATTAATTTTTATTTTTGCACTGTTTATTTTTATTAAGATTTAGATATCTAATTAACTGTGCACTGGAGCTGTGGGGTTTAGTATTTCATCAATTTGAAGACTCCTAAGCAATGATGCAAGTGTTATAAGTTGGATATTCACTGGAAAATAAAAGTGGTATTTCCAAAACCTGGGTTGTATGCTCCTGATTTTTTTGAAAGCTTAAGTGCTAACACTGAAAATATGTTCCCCTTTCTGAATGTTTTATGCTGAAGAATCTTTTATGCTGGAGATAATTTGAAAGCACCCTGCTTCAAAAACTGTCTACCTCTTGGTGTCAGTTATTCATTGTAGGGACTAAATGAAAAACATCTGTTCCTGAAATAATTTCATTTAGTAACTTTCACCTTATTTTGCATAATGTGCTGTAAGTACTTGGAAATGCTTAATCATATTTGAAGCAACTTGACAACATTTGTAGGAAAACCTATTTTTCTGTTTAAATGCTTAAAATTTTTCGACCAATACCTGATGTGTCTCAGTGTGTCTGACTGATAGAGATAGATTCCTGTCTTCAGTATTTTTTGTCAAAGCGGGGCTATGGTCTGTCTGGACAGAATAGTTCACAGTACAACTTTCTTTGCAAGATTCAAATTTTGTTATTCACAGTCTCTGCTATTTGGGAAAAAAAGAAAACTCAATAGTTTAGTAGTTGGTTTTATGCCATTGGTGCACGAAGGAAGTATTTCACCTTATACTTGCAATTTTACATGACTTAATTTCATAGCTTTAAAAATCCTGAGGGTTTATTTAATCCCTGTTAAACCTGATAGAAGTTTACATTTGTTTCCAGTAGGAGTTTGAAACAGTCCTCAATATTAAGTTAACTTCTAGTATGAAATATGAGTTTTGCAATCCATCTTCATACCAGACTATGTGTGTAACTTTTTGCTTAACTATTAGTGCTGTTTATTTTGCTGTTCTTTGGAACTGAGAGTGGGACTGGGTGTCATGTAACCACTGGAATATTTTCTTAGTCCTTCTGTTCTAACGAGCATATAGCAAGAAGCTGGTGTCTTCCTTGGAACTGCTGTATGAAATCTGCCCCTGCTGTATTTAGGAGCAATAACAAATTGAGGAAGTGAAGAGGTATTTAAGGGTTTGGGTTTTTTTTAACTGCCTTATGTTAACAATGAACCTAAGTGCTGTTCTTCATGGAATGTTTTCTATCTAAGGCCTACCACATTGTTTTATTCTTAGGAACGAGGTTGAGTGCTGATTTGTATTTTCTTCCTCTGTTCTTTCTATGGTGACACTAGGTAATACATTTTAAAGAAAAGGTGGATTGTTAAAACTGGAACATCATCTCTCTGATGATTTATGGCTTGTTAGATCTTTCGTTAAAAATTGTGGAGTTTTTTTTTCAGAAGTCAAACTCTTCAGCAAATACGTGGCATAATCAGCCAGTGAATTGAATCAGTTCACTGCTGAGTTGAGTTTGTCTCAAGGGTGTGGATTCTGAGGTTGACACAAGTTCCCCAGCAGGTGTCAGTGTAGTCTGGAGAAAGAGCATGAGGAAGCCTGGTTTTACACGAGATATGAAACTTACATGCTGCTGTTCAGTTGTAACACAGTGTTTGGTGTGAGTAAAAGATATTTTGTGGATAAAGCTGCATACTTTTGAATATAAAGTGACTTTCCAGTGGCATTTGCCCCATTGGAACAGGACACTCTTCAAGTTGTTTATCTTACCAATGCTGAAGTGAGCAGTTGTCTGCAGTTCTTCTGCATTCTAATTAAAATTTATTCTGAGATTAGACTCAAGGAGATAAAAACTTTTCAAGAGTTGCATTCTTACACTATTGTAAGAATTAGTTTTAGTAGATCAGGTTTTCTGAAGATTTGATGCAAAAATTTAAGCTTGTTGAGGGAGATTGTGCCATAAAAAGGAAATGGGATCTTCTGCAAATAAAATTTGTGAATCAAATTACTGTTACACATTTTTAAAACAGGCCCGTTATTTTAATTGCTTATAATGAAGCAATTAATACTTCTCAAACTATTAAAGATGCAGTATGGCCAGTGCATTCTGATCTGTGTGTCAAGGTACAGCAGAATTTGCAGGAAGATGGAATTGGTTGATTAACACAACTTTCATAAATAGTTTCATCAAAGGTTGTTCAAAAAATCCAAATAATGTAGATGCTTAAAGGAGAGGGCAGAAGTCAAAAGCATCAGAGTATTTTGAAGCAATTGACAAAGGGAGTTTTCTAAGGGTTGAAAGAAATCTTGTAGAAATACATTACTCCACATCCATGTACCTTCCAGTTCTGCAGAGTATACAGTTTTGTGTGAAGTGCCTTGATGGTTTCATACATGAGCAATGAGCAAAGTAGGAACAAATTTACTCAAGGCAATGGTGAGTGTTAGAAAGAGGAAAATCTTGCAGAAGTCCTGCTAGGTAAAACTGTAGATTTGAAACTCCAGGCTGACTTCCTAGCTAGAAATCATGTAGAACTGTCCAGCTAAGTTTCATTTTGTCACCTGATATGCTTTTTCTAGGCCAAATCAGAACATAGAAGGTTCAGGTTTTTATTGAACATCATTTCTTGGATGGTGAAGAAAAAGAAAACCCTTTCAAGATGAACTTTTGAGACAACTGTACTAAGGGTGGATGATACTATATGGTAAAACTAATTTAAAATAAAATCTTCCACTTCCTCAGTCTTCCCCACTAATGACTCACTGTATGGATACAAGGAGACCTGCAATTGTGTATAATTTATTATTATTTTTCTTTTTTATCAGTGTTGATATAATGGAATTTAATGGGAATCAAAGCACTGTTTATGGCTTTTGCTCATTACTAAGGTTTTGAGATGGAGGTATTCTAGAAATTTATCCAGCATTTCATGACATGTGGTCCCAATATTCTTTAATCTGGAAAAAAACAAAAAAACCCTTTGTTCTTGCTGCAGTAGATGTTCAGGAACTGGACAAGCATTTTTTTCTTGTCTTTGAATTAATTGTAAAATAAATTTGCCATTTTGATTTTGAAGGCTCGTGGGGTGATCCCTAGCGAGTGCTTTCCCAAATTAGGATATGCAAAAATGCCTCTTGCTACAACATGTTCTAGAATATGCACAGCACTTTTCAGTAGCTTTAGCCCTGGGAAATTTAGTTCAGGATTGCTTGAGGTCATAGGAAGTCCTTTATGAGTGGACACAAGTTTGTCCTTTTCAGATGTTTTTAGCCCTCATTAAATAAATTCCGGCTCCTGAAAATCCCCTCTCCAGATGGCACTAAATATGTTCCAATATTTACTATGTCAGCTAGAAACCTTCTAAGCTGAATTACATAAATAGGAAATACTGTGCATCCTTCCAGTGTACTGATTTGAAATAAAATTGAGCATCATTTATTTATTAAATAATGAATGTTCAAAATTGTAAAACAGAATTACAGTAGTATGCCTAGGTAGCAGCTTGGTTTCAAGCAACAGATTTGCTTTTGGAATCCCAAGGAGGAGTTATCTATCAAGCTCTCAAAGGATTCCAAAGTGTTTTAAGAGCAGGCAGCCTGCAGTACATCGCCAGAGTGGAAAAATTTTGTGGAATCAAGAAGCACTTGAAGCTAACTGTGATATCTGGGTCTTGAGCAAGTTTAGAGATGCTCATTTTATCAGCCAGTGTGATGAATTGTTGTCTGGGGCACCTTGCACAGAATACAAATACTGCACAGACACCTAGTGTAGGACAGCACCTTTCTCCCCTTTTGTTTAACAATTGTGTACCTTAGTATCCAGTGTAAGTGGCCCTGACCACTGGCTACCATATCTGGTTGTAAAAAGATTCAAAAAACCAAAACACCAAATCTCAAAATATATACACATGTACTAAAAAAACAAAAATTGGGGTGACCAGGATTCATTGTTTCGAAACTCTCTTGCAGCTGTTACTTGCAGATGGTACAGCAAATGCAATTTCCTTTAAAACATCCAAAACAGAATATTGTGTAATAAAGCTTTCTGATTATTGACTTTTGTTTCTTAGCCAGATGTTGAAGTAGAGAGGAAATGGATGATGCAGCCCACTAAATCAGTTTTACAGTTTGCCACTGAGATAGTCACTAAAGTCACTGAGGTGGTCACTAAAGGCAAAAATCTTCATTTTGTTTTTAGAGGATGCAAGTCCTCGAGATATGTGAGGTGGTCAATCTGGAGCAAGAAAAGCCATAACAGAGTTTCTGCATATTGTCCCTTAGTCCTAAAACCCCTCTCCTTAGAATAAATAGTATACCCTTTCCAGGCCCAGTTTTACTGTAATCAAAATTCAAATTCAAAAACTGTGTTAAATTTTCTACATTCTTTTTAGTCAAAAATAAAGAAAGAGTCTCAAACTGAGCTCTTGTTCTTACAAGCTTCAGTCCTCATATTTTGCCTGTTGACACGTAGCTGGAACAAGACCACATACTTCTGTGAGGAGGTTATCCAGCAGCCATTGTATCAGTGCTACTGTAGGTCATTGCCTCAGTGTGCTCCCTTTGAAAAGGCTGCCATAAAGAGAAACTTCAGCTGAAAACTATTTCCAAATAATTTTCACACGGTAAGGAATTATTCTTCATATATGATGTGATTTCCACGTGCACCTTCCTTCTGCTTTTAAGTTCCCAGGCTGGTTTGTCCCACAGAATCCAATAAAGAAAGTGTAATTTCTCCCTGGGGTCTTTTCTGGTCATGCTTGATATCACTTAACATAATGAGCTTTTTACTCTCACATCATAAAAGGTTTTGTTTGAATTTTCTCCTTTTTTTGTACTTCAACACAAAGTGTTGCTTACATCCCTTCTAAAGAATGCTCTGAGTTATGTGAAATGTGGACATGTTGTCTGGGCCAACCCCTTATCTCTGCCAGATTCAAAAAGTCTGTTTCAGTACAGTGGTTTAGACTGCGTGTTTTTATTGTGTTTTGTTTCTTTTAAAAATATGTATGTGTGTGTCTTGTTAAAAAACATTGCTGCCCCCGTCTAGGAACAATGCAACACTCACATCATTTCCTGAAAGAATAGAGTTGGAAGGCAATTATCTACTCACCAAACAGGCTAAAACAACAGTTCCTGATATTCTTCTCAAATATTTCAACTTCCCAGGAATCCGGAAAAAATAATTCCATGAGACGGTGTTATGAATGAAGGTATGACATTTCAGTTTCCTTCGCCTGGAATCAGACATCCAGAGGTAATAAATTACCATGTGCTTGGCACTGCTGGGAGGGGGGTCTGGCTGTGGCAAATTGTTTTTCCTCAGTGCAGGAACAATGAAGTGCTTTTACATCCTCCTTTGTCCAGTGACAGGCAAGGGCTTCTTTCTTAATGAGCTTTCATTAGCAATCTGATGAATTACAAAGAGAAGCAACAGGAACCTGATGGCAAAATACCTTGAGTCAAATTAAGTTAGAGATAGGAAAGTACAATAAAGACTTCTTTTTCCCATTTTATCTCTGGAAAGTAAAGTCAGTGACACAGTCTCAGAAATGTGCTGTACCAGGAAAACATATGGGAAAAAAATGAGTGGTGATAAAGTATCTTTCCCTCTTTATGCATCTCAATGAGTGACATTTTAACCAGCATTATCTTGGTCCAGTTTCTGTCACTCTGAAATGACTGCATCTGCTTTCTGTGTTCATTTTATGCCTCTTCTTTTTGTTTTATCAATGTTTTCAATAATAATAATAATAAGTGCTTTTGCAGGTTAATCTTCAGCTTACTCATTAATTTGTTTTTGAGTATACTTTAGAGGGGATTGCAATTTGGATTGTATGATGGACATTATATTGTCATATAAAAAAAGGAAACTCTGCTCCTGGGAAAAGTTGATGCTCTTCCTCTTTGAAGAGCTCCCTTTACATGTTTAACAATCAAGCAAATTGAAAATACTTCTGAGATGTGTGTGTTTAAATCCAAAATGAAGATACTTAAGAAGGCAGCACAGGGAGCTTTGCATTATTAGATTTGTGAAGTCGTAACAAGGAAACTGCAAGTCTATGCACATCAAAAATCAAGTTGTATTAAACCAGAAGCCCTTAATTGAACTTACTCTTACTTCTGTGTCTGGGTGGAGTATGAAGAAAATATTCTTAAAAGGGAAAGTTGTTGATTCCATTTAATTATGAAGGGAGATATCTCTGATTTAATGATATTATGTAGATATCATATAACTTTCCTTAGAGTTCCTTTTCTTACTTCTTTGGGAGAGCTTGACAGAGCTCTACCAGCTCCAGGGCTGTGTGAGATCACTTGTAGCATGGCAGCAGAGGCTGCAGAGTCTGTCTGGACCAGGCATCTGGGAGCACATTCAGCATTTACAAGGGATCATTTGGCCAGAAAGACCTGGACTCAGCAGAGTCTCCACATTGTGTTGTTTTGTGCCAGGGAAAACAGGAAAAAATCCTGCTCCTGCTGAAGCCTTTTGTAAAATTCACGTTAACTTCACTGCATCTAGAATTTAGCTGGGGGTTTTGTAATCAGACAAGACTTCTGGAGGACAGAAAGCAAGTAGTCCCTTTTTAAAATAATGACCCTGAACTGTGGTGAGGAAACCTGATTAATGTAATCACTGTTCTCATGCCACTGAACTTTCATGCTCATGCTACGTAGATCTTTCTCAAATTGAATCTATTGCTGTAGGTTTGCAACTTACCTGATTATTTCAAGGCATCTCATGAGTAATGAGGTCAAGGAACTTTAGCATGTTTCCTGGCTCATTACATATTTTGTGAATAGTAGGCTGGTCGTTAGTACCTATGTATGGTAGGTAATAAGAGTACCTTGTCCTTTACCCAAAATGTCAATAGTGGCTTCTACATGGACCAAAAATAATAGAGGTTAAATTTAGTTAATTGTTAAGCAGATCCTTCTTTTCTTATCTGATAGCCCTGGATATATAAACAAGCATGTTTGAAGGTGAACTTCTTACTTCCATTTTGCCTTCTCTTCTCTTGCTCATGGTAAGGAGGTGATAAGCTAACAGTTTCCACAATAGTTTTGGTAGAGCCCTGCAGGCTTCACCTCCCATCCTTTTTCACATGGCCTCATAGCTGTGACTGCTGTAGGACTTGGTGCTCTGCTTTCCACCAGTGCTGTCCCTTTGGCTTCACTTCAGCTCATTGCTGAGTTGGCAGTGTAACACAAAAGGAGTAAAAGGCAGTAAATTTTTTCTGTTTCTGGAACACCATTAGTGGCCATTAAGCCAGTAACAGATGTTTAACTGAAGGGTCAATTACAAGATAATTTACAACGTGAAACATTTTTTTTGTTGTCACCTTTCACAATTAGAAGTATGTAGTTTACCTACCTAATACTTGAAGTGTTTGTCGCCCGTGAAACTAGCTAAAATCTGGGATGATAATCAGACCCTCATTCCATTATGGGATCATAAGAAAGAAAAAGGAAGGGAGAAAAAGCAGTCAAACAAATGAAAACAGTAAAACAAATGAAGAGTCATTATGTCTTGGTATTCTATAATGTCTATACTGATATTTTGCTAAGTCCTTTGATCAGAAGAAATTGAACTGGGCAATAAAAGCTAAAGATTAGATAAGAAGACTAGAGTGTCAGCTTGCTTGGAAACAAAGCATATTTTAGGATATGGGGTCTGGAAACCTTAGGCAATCTATTATATATTTTATTTTTTTTTTAAACATGGAATTTATTAGAGAGGAGTGGAATTTATTATCGTATTTTAATGTCTGCAGAAAACAGGATTGTCACCTTTTCTTACTGTGCAAGTAATTGAGTCATGGAGGCTACAAATTTATTTTCTATAAAATTGAGTGGGAAAGAAAAGGTCTCAAACTGTGTTTCTTTCTAATAGATGACTGTACTGTGCATCCAAGCATACTAGTAGTGAGGTTGGTTCTAGGGCTTTTTTGGGGTTTTTTTGTGGGGACAGGTTCCTGAATATGCTGATAGAAGAGCTGTGTTTTGTGCAAAGTATAATAACTTGCTCCTGAGGTCTGTGTTAACTTCTGTGTAACTAAGGAAAAGGAGAAAACCCAAACTGAAGAGATGGGAATATTGCATAGACAAGGCACTGGCAGTTATGTTATTTTCATGTATTTCTTGCTCTTAAATGCTACAAACAGAGAAGGGATGAAAGCTAGTAATATTCAGAACAAACCCTGTTTATTTTGCGCACTACACGGATAATCAGTTAATTTTTAGATGGGTGGTTGAGCCAGCATTTAAGATAATTATTAGAAAATACAAGTGGGCTTTCTGGGGGCAGTTGTGCTGCCAGCCCGTGGCCGGAGGCTCGGGCAGACTTTCCCCAATTAGCAGGTTGAGTGCCCGTTCTGGTTGGCCAACTCCACAGTTTGTGCGTCCTACGCGTTACCGCAGTCGAGACTCAAACAGTAAACACCTCGGAACACCAAAAGTGCCAAAAGCCACCTTATTTTTGTTGTTATTTTCCGTAATTATACCTGGGAGGACTGGGGAGTTATAGCACATTTCTTCCCTCCCTTTTATTTTTTCTTTTTTATGGCTTGGTTTTTGCATCCCATAAACCTTTGGCAATGGGTACAACAGCTGCCTTTGGACTTGCAGATGAGGTCCTCGAGGACATGGATGTTTCAGCAATGACCAGGCCCTTTCTTTGACCATGCCAGGGGTTGGTGGTCTGGCCAAGAGAGTGGCCATCGTGTGTACAGCCTCCTTGAGTGGTGTGGGACTCCCCCTCAAGGCTCCCATTCACTTCTGTGATTTCCCTCCTCTCCTTTCTATTTTGTGCTTGGCTTCCTAGTGAGCAATGATGCCCTCTGAGCTCTAACTTCCATCTTTTACTCACGTTTTTTCCTCAACGAGCCTATATCAGGGATTGCAGAGTTCTGGGTTTTTTTCCTCTTTTTTTTTCTTTCTTTAACATGAGAAGTTCAGTTTGGTTTACTTTATGGTAGAAAGTATGAGACTCTACAGCAGAAAAGGTGGGTGCAAGTTGTTTTCATAGAGTTTAATTAAGGTTAAGTGGAGTTCCCCCAAAGTTTGTGCTGGTGCGCTCTAATGTTTGATTTGGAGGAAGGCGCAAGCAGTGGGATCATAAAATCAACACATGCCCCAGAGAAATTACTCATCACATTTAGAAAGGAGGAGAAGGAAATGTGAAAGCACCTAACAAAGGTCAGGCAATCTAACATGATGATGAAGCAGCTATTGCAGTGTAATGTGATTTAGAGAAAAATGTTGACTATTTGTATATACTAGATTTTAATTCACCAAAACCAGCTGGGAAAAGGACACAGATGTGGCTGTAAAGAACAGAGAGAAAGGATCTTTCCATCATGCCATGTTGGCTGGAAAGCAAAGAGATATTAGTACTAGGCAAGAGTAAAAAATACTAAAAATAAAATAATGCAAAACTTTGATATACATATATACCCAAATATATATACCTGGACTACTAAATGCAGTCTACTCCACCTCAGAAAGAATGTGACTGAGATGGGAAAAGGGGAGCCAAAATCTAATGAAGTTTTGACAGGTGTGTAAGTAGGCAGAAGGTTTTAGAGGTGTGGTGTGGACTCTAAAGATTTTAATACAGTGAATAGCACAAAGTAAACCACAGATCTATTAATATTCTTTTATTGTCCAAGAGTAGGGAGAAAAGAGATTAAATTTATTTGACTACTACGACTGATTAGAGAAATTGAATTTTTTATATAACAGACAATTGATTTGTTGTCCACACTATAGGTTGTCATTGACCAGCTGCTATGTTGGTAAACTTTCTGGGAAAATTGTCCACACTGCATTGAAGGACTTGCTTAGGAAACTTTCCATTGGCTTTCTTGGCCTAATTTCATTGTGACCTTTCCTAACTGTTGAACACTATCCTTTGCACAACACTTTTTAACACAGATGAAGGCATCTCATCAGATACCTGTCTTAAGGTATGTGTTTTCCATGGATTTTAGTTCTTCAAACAATCTGTTTCACACTGTATATTGTGTAACAGTTGCTATCTAACTCTTAGGGAACTCTAGGAAGGATTTAACAAAAAATCTCACAGTTTACTGGAAATATGATGTATCCTTTTTCCTTTAAGATTCCCACATCCTATTACACCTCACTGTTTTCCTGGGTAGATAAGCATCCATGTGCATTTCACAAAATTCTTGAAGAGGAGAATGCACATGGCTGATCATATCTGATTTGTTTCCAGTGTTAAACTTGTCAGTGAATTTTGGGCAGGAAGAATGAACAGTGCAGTTTCTTGGAAGTACCTTGTAGGAGGTGGAATGACAATGGATCCTGCACAACTTTGAAAGGTGCCATGGGGAGGAAACTAAATGGCACATTGACTTGGTGGGGAGAGAGAGAACCTGCTTCTACTAGGAAAATACAAAGAATCTAATTTTTTTTTCCCCTATAAAGCAAATACATCCATGCCACTAGAATGACTCTCTGGGCTTTCAAACAAATTTACCATGCAAAGGTATTGAAAGGCAAGGTGGCTGCAGTCTGTGCCAAACTTGTAATATTTTGTTGCTCTTGCACATTAAGAGTTTGCTGTAAATAAGCTTTCTATCTATGTGCCCTTATTTGTTTTATATGGAATTAATAGTCCAGCAGCATGTTTGCCTACAGATCCTTTTATTTCCAGCTTTTCTGAAGTGCAGTGAACCTGTCTTGTTTTGTTTTAATATCACTGGAATAGTGGGCACTGACTGTTGAAGTGTTTCATTGTGCAAGAATGACTTCTGAAGGTGAGAGAAGGACATCTGGCTGTGGACATCTTACAGGTGAGGAAACTGTGAGGCTTTCCTAGTGCTGGCACAAGGAAAGTGGGGTTGCTGTCCTTAGGGGTGGCATGAAGGGCATCAAGAAAGCTGAGCCAGGCTTTGCTTTTACCACTGAAATGGTGTTGCTGGACAAAAACTAAGGCCCCATCCAAATGAAATTTTTCCTGGTCAACTGTGGGCTATGGACAAGGAGATAATCCAAATACCATCTCCTTAAAAAAAAAAAAAAAAAAAAAAAAAAAAAAAAAAAAAAGATCCCAAAAGCAAACAAATAAACAAACAAACACACTAACACAAAGCAAACCCCACCAATCCCATCCACAAAAAAGCTGCAACTCCCCATCCTCCAAGTCCCATGTTCCTGAATCTGATCACATACTTCTGCTTCAGCAAAGAAGAGAATTCCATGAGAATTTGATACTTCAGTGCTGAGCTTCCCACAGAGCAGCTGGCTTGGGTTCCTTCACAGAGAAAGGGTAAGCAGTAGGTGATGGAAGGTTTAGCAGTTAGCATAGCACACTCCACAAAGCAGGGAAGGTATAGAAACAGATATAAATTAATAATTAAAAATAGCCCACTTTCACCAGTAACAACAGAGAAAATACTTTCCATGCTATGTAAGTAATACATCAACATTTAAGCTGATTACAATTTGATAAACTACTAACTTCCCCGTTTTCTGATAGGAAGGCTGGGGCCCAAGATAAAGCAGTGTCATGCTGGGGAGGACAAATACCCTAGCATCCAATAAGCTTTCAAAGCATTTATTTTGTTAAGACTGATCCCTGCTTCCTTTGTAACTCTTTGTTTATTAATGAGTTGACTCATCCAAAGTCCAGCAGCTTGTTTCCACACCAGAGGAATGGATTTGCACCTCTGCCAAGTGGAGTCAGAGACAGAGATAACAGCCAGCAACAACAAAAGTCTTCCCTGGCTCCTTTGCCAAGAACAATTGGCAGAAAGGACTCGAGGAGTAACTTATCACCAGCACGGGGAGAGGCTGAAGCTCTGGAAGCAGAGGGGCTGCTGCTTGCCTGCCACAGATAAACAGCAGGATGCAGCCCAGAGCCAACATGCATTGAAGGCTTTACCTGTGGAGGAGGAGGAGGAGGCACCCAGCAGTTAATGGAACACTCTGGGACAGCCAGCCAGTTATTTCTAGTGGTCTACTAATAGTAGCAGCCTAATGCAGCAGGCTTTTATCAGGTGCCAAAGCCACACTGACAAAACCCTGAAGATAATTAGGTCCTGTGGTAAGTATTGTCCACAAATGCACACACATCCCTGAGCTGGTTGAGGTATTCTCAGGTGAAGCATTGGCTTTTTAAAATGTGAGCAGTAGTCAAACCCTGTAGTAAGGGTGATGTGAAATGAGCTCACAGCAGTTCACATTTGACATTTTAACCTCTTTCTCTCCAGTGTTATTCTACAAAATAGTGATCACCTCTCCATACCAATGCTTCTATGTATGATCTGGATGAATTTTTGCTCAAGGGTAAAAAAATAGCAACACCAGAGGCAAATTCTCTTACAAAAACTGTATCAAAATTTGACCTTGTGACTGCATTACAGCTTTGTCTGAGAGGAGATCCTTCTATCTAGCTAGTCAGAGAAGCTCAAGCTTCACCAAAGTGATAACTCTAAGTTACAGCTCTGCAGATGATATTTGCATGGCTTTTTGGACAAAAGGCACATCTTCCCAACTAGCATGTTGAATGTAACTTGAACACTGATGGAGCTAAAAGTTCTGTTACTCAAATCTCATCATGATTAATGAAATATGACCAATACAATATAGCAAATCTAAGGGTTTAGATGGGCAGAAGTGAGAAATGGTGTATTGTGGATCATCCACCATAGTTGGCCTACATACTGCTAAACCCATTTCAGATTCAGGAGAAACTGGAGCATGTAATTTTTTCTGCATCTCTTCTTTGCCTTAAATCAAATTTACTTCTTGATATGACTCAATGTCAGAAACTGTCTTTCCAATCTGGCTTGGAAGAGATTATTTTTTGTTATTCTTTCCTCTTCCCTGTCAATACATCTAGATTGTATTGAGATCCTTCCAGTTTTTTTTTTCTGCAGAGCTGTTTTTTCCACAACTTCATCCAGCTTTCTTGTTTGAGCTTTTACTCTGCCATGTGTTACTCTTCAGCTTAGAACATGCTTCTTGCAAGGGTCACAGAGATACATGCTTCCCCCCCAATTCCAGATCCACATATTTGTTTTGATCATGCTACTTCTCCCTTCAGATCTCAAATTTGGCTTCCATGAAGCATCATATCTAATTTAGGACTCTAGTTGCTTCAACACAGGACAGAAAATTTGCTGTTGATTTTTAAACATTATATTTCCTGGTATTTTGAATTCTAAAATTAGCCTTTACTGAACTATTAACATTATTTTTGTTTCACAGCAGAAACAACAGAGGCAAAAAAACAGCGTGAAGGTGGTTTGCAATGAAATTTTTTATAACCGCTAGACCAAGAGATGAGAAAGTTACTGATTTCTGAGGTATGAGTTCAGGATGGCAAAATAATGATTTCCTGTGAATCACCCATATTATTATAAAAACTGAACCTCCAGAATGTACTTATGCTGTAATCTTTGTCCATGAGCCCATCTCACCCTCCAACACTACCCTACAACCTCTAAAGTGAGAATTTTATCACCAGAGACCACACCTTTTCTTTTTTTTTTTTTAAGAGTTTATACCATTTTTGCTTGCTCTATAAATAACTGATAATTAGTGTGGTGCCAAGGAAGGAAAGAAAAAACAGATACATTAGATCATAAGACAAAATATGAAATATTTTCTTTTCAAAAGGCAACCACTCTTGGGAGAAATCAATGCAGCCAGTGCTATGAATGAACTCCACCTCTTCATTGTAGCACCCCTGTTCCTGAGTAAAGACACTGCCATGCCATGCAAGGATATTTGGGACACCTAAAGGACAAGTCAGACCAGCACTGTGGGCTGGTCACTGGCAGCCACCTTGCAAGCCCAGCCAGGCAGTGGCTGCAGAGCCAAGGCCAGAGATGCTCTGAGCTGCCAGAAGCCCTGCTGGGCTCAGCAGGGCTCCCCACCTTGCTGCTGTGGTGCCCTTCCCTCATGCCAGGTGTTTGGAGCAGGATGGGTGCCCCAATGGGCTCTGTCAGGTGGAGTTGTGCACAGCTGTGAAGCACAAGAGGAAGGGATGAGCAGGGAGAAGGAGTGGGCCAGGAGCTGTTTATATAATCATGATTTTCTGCTTACTTCACCCAGGTGAGTGGGGGCTGAGCATCTCTCTGTTCCCACCATTAGCCCAGAGTCAACATATCACAACTATGGCTTTAAAACCCCTTTGGAATTCGTTCACCTTAAGGTATTGGGGTGTTCATCCCATCACCTTACCTTCTTTTTTTCTAAGCAATCAGCCATACCAGCATTAGCAGTGCTGCAATCTGTCATTTGATGTACTTTTTTTGACCTATTTTTTTAATGATGTTATTGATTCTATTTGTCTGTTGTGTTTTCACTGTTCCCCTTTCCTTCCGATCTAATATCTCCTTAATATCTGCTTTTCATTTGGATTCTAAGTGTTTTCACAAGGATTTGAGAGAGCTGGAATGCAGTTCTCTATCTTGAATGGATGTTATGTGATTCTCTAAAGTGTTGTAGAGTTTTTAATTTTATCAGTAGCAAAATATATGTGAGGGACATGAACTACCTGGATTCCCAAGAGAAATGTAGGAAGAGAGTAAGCTGAACACCTCCTCGTGAGATCAGAAAGGAGCATTGTGATGGGGCCCTCAGCTTTTTCTTTCAGAGTTTCTTATTCACACACAGCAGTAACATTGGCTCAGGGACTCTCAGCAGGCATCTCATCCTTCTTCATGCCCTTTCTTACCACAAATGTTAACAAACTTCAAGAAAACACCCAAAATATGCAGCTGGTAGCTGCACTAGGCAGTAGCCCTCTACTTGCTGACAGAGTAAAGGACTCTAGAAGCTGGGTAACACGTACAGCTGCCATCTCACATTCTACATGGGCAGACACAGCTGTTTGTGGCTTTTCCCTCTCCCTGGAGCATTATTTTGCTAGCACCTGGCAAATGCACCTGGTAGGGTTTCTGAGACTGAGGAATAAACAGCACTGAACATACTCACTGTGCTGGCTGAGAAGGAGCACATGATGTTACTTCAAAATAGCATCTGAAAGTGGTAAAGGCAAATAACCCTTCCTCCAGCTCCAGGTCAAGGTGAGAACTATTCTAATTTAATCCAGATCTATAGGTCTTGCAGAATCTGTACACCAAAAGATCTAAACAGATAAGAAACCTAGAGCTCTAAAAGATTTTTTAACTTTTCAATATACTTCTATTCCGAGCTGCCTGAGGACAATTCCTTCTTATTAATAATTTAATACATTCATAGAAAAGCAATTTTCTTTTCTCATTAAGAGGACACCAAGGGCTTTCCCAGAGTTTGAGACATGGTGCATGCACAGCACCAGGACAGCCCCCAAAATAAGGGTATGTGTGGGGTGGCAGCTTGGTTTGGAGGCTTCAGTTCAAAAGGTGATATCTGGAACTGCTACACATTCTGTCAAAGCCTTTTGCAGAATTTTAGCATTTTTTTTTTACTGATTCCTTTCCCATTTCCCTCTCTATTTCTTTGACAAAGCTAGAAAATGCAATGTCTTGAGGTACCAGGCATGTCAGAGAAGTGCCTTGTAAGAATAAACATGCAAAGTTGCACAATACTGCCACAAAAAATGAATAGTTTACACACTAAAACCAGGTCCATTTGTTTCAGTGGGACTTCAGGCATGTCTGTGTGAGAAATATGGTGTGTAAACCTCCACCTCCAACAGTGTGGAAGCTCAGGTGTGTATCTCAGACTTGTGACTTGTGTTCCAAGGAGCAGTAATTGCTGTAATTGTAGTTGAAGAGCAGCAGTTGCTGTGCCAGAGGACCCGAAATGGTGAAGTTCCTTTCACTGTCAGGTGCTGAGCACACACAGGGGTGACTCACTGCAATAAAGCCAGTGACATGTGTTGACATACTGAGCTCTGTCAAGGAACTACACTTCCTTCTTCTGCTGCCTGAACTTTATCTGCAAACTGAGGCCCCAAGCCAGGTGTCACAGGTGTTAAGAGTAATAGCAGATATTACATAGCTTATTTTTTAGCATGATTTCTCATAATCACGTTGTAAAATCCATGTTTTCATATTTTGCTACACAGTAGGAATGTCCACGTGGAGTTGTTTAAGAGCTGTAACCTCACCCTAATTTGAGTAAAAGAACAGGAAACAACAAACTTAAAGGAAGAATGAAGCAAAAGTTGCCATACCATATGCTAAAGTTGTTCCTGCATTTGCTAGCTGGAGTGCTCAATAAAACTTACTTGCTATTTATATCTTTTTTCCAAAGTAATTTGCAAGAATTCATAAATCAGTCCTTACAACACTCTTGTGGATTGAGTGTAAATTTATTTTCAACTAAGCAAAAGTACAGACTTGTCACTGTACAGTGGCTCATCAGGAAGTTGTTGGACCGATTGTGTCCCTCCAGACCTGGTGCACTGGAGTCTTTGGTTTGGATATGTTGGCTGCTGACCACTGAGGCAGGTTTGCACAGACAGTGCCTGCCTGCCAGGAGTGCTGGAGGCTCAAGCCAGCTGCCTGTCAGTCATATGCTGCCAATAAAAGAACAACTTTAAAAGCAGGATCTGCTATTAAAAAAAAAGAACTTCCATGTCCAAACAAGCCTTATGTACACAGCCTTATCTAAAGCAGCCTAGATTGCCCCCACTCTGAGATAACAGGGAAAGAAGCCTTAGCCAGGACCACATCCCTGTGAATGAAACAAGTGCCTGTGTCGTAGGTGCTGCCTGCTCAAGGAGGATCTGCTCTTCATCAAACAGGATCCAGAGCCTGTAAACACATGGAATGGATGGCTCCTGCATGCCTTGAGGCATAGCCAAAATGCTTTTCTCTTCTCTTACTATGGTCAAAATGGTTTTTTCCAGGCAGTGTTCATACAGATCCATCTCATTCACACATAGAGGAAAAATGTGGTTTCATGGATTTTTTAATGCCCTGTCATTTTAAAGTGGTTAATTCAAAGTCTGAGATTCCTTTTTTCATGAAAGCTTCTTCAGGTCCTAGAACAGGTAGATATTTCTAATCAAAGCAAGTCCATCACATGAACCTCTAAGTAGAAACTTAAGCCGTAATGGTGAATGTTAAAAATTTCTTTATGGTTGTTTTCACGGCACTACCTTGAAGCAGGGGTACTCTGTAGGCAGAACACCCAGCCCTGTCCTCTGCAGATTTACACTAGAATTCATTTAAACTCATGTAGAATGGATTCATTATATTGGAATGAAGAGTTTAACTGTCAAGTGGACAAGTGTTGCATGTTAACCCTGGGTTTCCTCTCTCTGCTGGCCCTATCCTTCAAAACATGCTTAGCCCTTGCCTGGTGTTGTCCTAATATTTGTGGAGCACAGCAAAACTCTGAGATAGTGATTCAAAGTTGAGTCAATATTCCTAAAGAATTTAATACTCATTGAAGTTAACTTTGTAATTTGAATAAAAAATATAGCCACTGTGTAGGGTGTCTTGCTGGTATGAGAGTAAAGGTACTTTCCTTTTTTTCCAGGGTGAGAAGGGCACTTGGTTTGCTGTTGCCTCCTGTGTCCTGTGCCAACAGGAATGGCTGTTAAACACCTACATTGTGTTGTTGACTTAGTGATATGATCTGTTTGCCATCAGGGACTCCACACAGTGCTTTGTACACATGAAAAGCAAGTAGTTATGGCTCTGTTTCTGCTGTTTGCAGAGGTTGAGAGTCCTTTAGTGTGACAGAAAATCAGACCCTCTGGCAATTTTTGGTTTTGAGTGCATGAATTCATCCATCAGGATATAGAATACAAGTTCAGTAAGTGATATGTGAGGATAAATTAATATTTTATGTTGTAAAAACAGAGTGAGATTTTCCCCTTCCCCCTTCTCAAAGAGAAAGGTGAGTAGCAGAATAGGTGGGGGGAAAGGGACTTTATTTACTGGAAGGTTTGTAGAGAATGAAACTTCAGAGAGGCTTTTGCTGGTGACTCTCTGTCTTTGAGAGGAATTATGACCTGCAACAGAGCATGAGGAACTGGTGGTGAAGGGTTTTCTGTTACCACTGCTTCACAGAAACAGGAATTTTGGTGGGTTTATGCCACTGTTTGAATGTACCCAGGCTGCACTTGGTAGCTCCTTCTTTTCTGAGCAAATGGAATGTTGTTCGGCTTGAGACAGAGGGAAAAAAATAGTTTAAATTTTTCAAAGTTAAATTTTTCTAAGTCGTCAGTAATGTCTGATGCTACAGCCTCTTTACAAGCTACTGCTGTTATTCTGTAGGATACCACACGGGAGTCCATGTGCCTCAGTGACAACTTCAGCATTATATATGAATAACTGATTGTCTTTCCTTCATTTCAGAGTCCAAGTGAAAGAGAAAGAATAGTTAACTATAGAGTTTCAGAGTAGCAGCCCTTGTGTGGTTGGTTGCATAAGAGTTTCTATAAAATCTAAGTTGTTCAAAATGTATTGAGCTGTAACTATATAATTATAAAACTGTACTACTGAGTAATTACAGTATTTTAATTTTTCTACATGCAGAGCTTTAACTGTGTTCAAGCTTGCACCAAAGGAAAATATTTATTTAATGTTCTCTAGTGGTAGGCACACATACAGTCTATGTGTCTTGGCAAGATGATAATCAAGGAAGAGTTTGCTTTATATCACATAGACTGAACCTTCACAGAATTTGCAGCAGGTTTAGTTTTGTTAAACTGCTTGAGGTACTCAGCTTTTCATTAAGAACATCAGCAGAGAAAATTAATTTCTCCCTGGCTGAATGCCTAAAGCTACAGTCACTGATTTAGTCGTATTTACCCAAGGATTAGGTCAGAAATGTAGGTACCTAATATTTTCTAGCAAACCAAATGCACTAGAAACATGCTCATGTTTCATGAAATGAGATAAGATTAAACTCTGTCTACAAAATGAGCAATTTTTCTCATTTAGAATAATGATTCCAAATTCTCCAACAGCTAAAGCTGTTTGGAGCAAGCTGAAATGGCAGGGACACATCAACGTTCCTAAAACAGAAATCTCTGCTTAGAGACAACTTGGACACAAAGGAAAATTACAGAAAAGCTGATAAAACTGCACTGGTCACAAGGCATCCAAAAAAACTTCCAAAGATCCTAACACAGCCCCTCTTCCCATCTTGTAAAGGAGTAGAGGTAAAAAAAAATCTGTTGAAGACAGAGCTTAACCTGCATCATGTTTGATGTCTCTCACAAAGCAGGGGTTGAACAGATCCCTCAGGGTGGGCTAGCAAGACCTAATTTGGCTAAATCATTGTCTAGCCAAATTTTTATATCAAATCACTGTTTTCTGCCATCCTCTCATGTTTTCTCTTTGTTCAGAAATACATTTATACCCATTTCCCCATTTCCAAGGAGTTTGTGAATATCCTTCTGTGTTCAGGGCAATGATGGCATGTTTTTCTGCTGTGTTTGGCCTGCTTGATGACTTCATCTTGTTTGAAGATTTGTTTTTTCTTGAGTTTTGTGACATTACTATTTCACATTTCCTGTCTGTTTTCCTGTCTTCTTTTTCCACTGAGTGCTCTCCCTTCCCCTCTTTGGTTTCTAGGGAAATGTCCCACCTTATTCTGTCTTTGGCCATCTCACCTTGTAGCCAAGTGCTTCCTAAGCACTTTGTGAAGCTCTTGCCTCCTGAACACCATCCTTTACTCTCTAGATCACGGCATGATCCCTTATTTTAAAGCACAAGACCTTGTATTTGGCTTTGCTAAAACATCCAGCTTACCAAGAAATTAGCATCCTCTATAATATTTGCCCCTTTGATGACCTTTACCTTATCTGCTGTGAGTAAATCTATCAACAAAAAGGTGTAAGTATTGACAGCCCCTTCTGAGATCTCCTCTCCCTATTGTGGTAGGTAACATTTTGCAGTGCTGAGCATGGTGTGCTTTGTGATCTCTGACTCACTCAGCAGGCTCAGGTGCGATCTGCCAGCCAGAGCAGTTTACAGCTGCTCTCATGCTCTTAAGAACAGTCAGCTTTGAAGGGAGTGAAGTGCACATAATTAAGACATTTGTGTTTATATCTAAATCAGCTAGCTCCCATTTAAAAGGCTGGGTGTTTGTTTTATTTTTTTAATCTCTGTACATCTTTCTTTGCCTCTCTGAAGCTGCAAAGACTGAATTTGACATCAGCTGTTGCAGGGAGAAGCTCATTAGTGCTCCAAACTTCCAAATTAGATTATGTGATATACAGCAAGTATAAAACAAACATTAAGTAATGGCAGCCCTGTCAGTTAGAATTACAGTCCTTCCCAGTTTTGGGTCTTCTTTACTGAAGAGAGGTGGTGCCGCTGTTCAAGTGAGAAAAATGAAGGGAAAAAAATTACACTTATTGGTCCCCTTAATTGCAGCTGGCTTTCAAGGAGTAACATCAGAGTCCAAATTTTCTTTGGGTGGATATTGGAGTATGCTGGTTATGAGCCACCAGAAGAGTGCAGAGCAGATCAGGGAGAAACTGCTGATTAAAAAATAATTAAAACCAGTTTTCTTGCTTTACAGCATGCAGTGCTGGCCAAAAACTCGGAGTGAGTAACTCTGTCTACAGATGTGCTTTTTGGTTTCTTTTTTCCTAGTCTTCACTCACCTTCTCAATATGTCAGGTCATTTTAAAATTCTTCTCATGCCTGCAGCCACCATTTCTCGAGCTTCAGATTGGTTTTATTTAGGGTATGTGGAGAAATCATAGGGGCTCTGTAATGTGTCAAATATCACAATGGATCAGCATTTGTACTGGCAGATAAAAGCAGCTGCAGGTTACTTAAGAGGGTGTGTGCAGTGTAATGGAAGAGAATTCAACCATGGAAAAAAACAGCCTCCAGTATTCCATCATTAAGAGGAATACATTAAAGCAGCTGCAGAATTAATAGCAGGAAATTCCTTCTTTATGATCCATGAAATTTTCAATCTATATTATCCTATTCTTCCTAACAACTTCTAATTGCAAAAGTGAATTTCTCTGTTTATTAATTTTGCCACATAGTGACTTACAATTGAGAGTAAATTGCCTGAAAACAAAATTCAGTTTCATTTGACTGAACCATAAAAATCAGAGGGCCATGGAGTGAGTAGCATTCCCAGCAATTATATATTCTTTTCCTGCAGGCAATGAAGAGAGCAGCCATTGAAACTGGGGTTTGTGGCCACAGTGGTCAGAGTCCCACAGAGACAGTGGTTGGCCAGCACAATGGGAATACATTTCCTCCAGAAAGAAGAGCCCTTGCTTGCCATGAGACTGCTCTTTCCTTACTCTGTGCCATTTGCTAGGCTGACAAACTCGTAACATTTTGTGGGTGGCAAAGTGATGTCATTTTACTCAACAGCTTGTAGTAATTTCCACTCCTAACCCTTCATGAGAGGTACAAATTACCAAAGAAAAAGGTCTATGAGCTTACAGATGGCAGTATCGCTTTTCTTTTCCATTGAGATCACAACATCCTTCTTTCTAGCTGAATGACAATTGGGCTGTCACTAAAATTACATAATGCTGTGTCCCCTGAGGGGCTATAGTTTGGGATTCAAAGGACAGCTGTCAAAATACAAGTTGCTCTATTTTGAGATTTAAAAGTCTCTTAGAAGGCTGTACCTAAGAGCTTGTCTTTTTTATGTGTGTGTGTGTGAATTACAGGAAGAGTTAACAATGGAATGTTAATGAAAAAACTACACTTACACACGATGATACATACGAGGTACAAATGACACAATAAAATAACCAGTGTTTGCTGTAAATCACAGACTTATGCAAATGGCAGCACTGTAAAGACCCAGTGGGTTTTGGTATCCTGTGGTAAAGTTTTTTTTTCCCTTTGATTTGTATACTATCACATCATACAATGTGTAGTAAAATCTGCTCTGATTTTCCAGGTTTTGTCCAGTGTCTTGAAGTCAGCTGTGCTGTAATAGCATTTACTGCTGTTCACTGAGTATCTGCAAGTTACTGTGAACAAGCATTAAATCAAAGAGTCTCAGTACAGCCTTTGACTGTGACTGGAAGGGACAACTTGGTAGTTCTAGAAAACATGTCCAAAATTTCCCCATACAAGAAGAGGGAAAAGAAAGGAAGGGAGGAGGGGAAGGAAAAAGGTTGGAAAATGCATCTTGGTATCCTGGTTAGGGTAAATGTTCTGGTTTAGCTCCAGTGAGGGCCTGCCCCTAAACATCTTCATGCCCACTCCCTCTGAGTGGAATGGTAGAGAAAACCAGAAGGCTCATGGATTGACATAAAGGCAGTTTAATATGTGAAGCAAAAATTGTGTTCACAAGCAATGCAAAATATGGGATTAATTCACACTTTGCAATTGGCAGAAAATATTCAGCTGTCTCCAAAAGAATTGGGAGAATGGGCTCTATCTCCCACAGCAGTGATTAGGAAGACAAATGACATAACTCTGAACTTCGCTTTTTCTCCTTCTTTCTCCCAGGTTTTATTGATGAGTTCAGCATCCTATAATGTCCCATATCCCTCTGGTCAGTTGGGATCAGCTGATTGAACCTGGCTCCTACAGCAGGTGGTGACTCGGACAGTGTGACTGGACCACCTGCAGGTGAGGACCAAGGCAGAAATATTATCTACTACCTCAGGCTTCTCCATCTTTCTGGTAACTAGGTGTCTTGTTTCCTTCTGAAGAAATCCCCCATTTTCCCTAGTCTTCTTTTTATCACCAATATAACTATAGAAGCTTTTTTCTTTTCATAGCCCTTGATGTCGCTGGACAGATTTAATTGTCTCAGGACTTTAGTTTTCCTAACCTGATCCCTCCTTGCTTGGAGAAGTGATCTTTACTTCTCCCAGGGTACCTGTTCCTGTTTCCACCCTTTGTAGGCATTGTTTTTGTGGTTTTATTTGTTCAGGAGCTCCTTTTTCATCATTCAGGCCTCCTGGAGTTTTTGCCAGACTTCCTCCTTGTTGTGATGCATCACCCTTGAACTTGGAGGGGGGATCCTTGAATGTTAACCAGCATTCTTGGGCCTCTTGCAGGGTTTTGTCTCATTATATACTACCAAGCAGATCCCTGAAGAAGCCAGTCTGCTCTCCTGAATCCAGAGTAGTGAGGCTGCTGTGCCCTCTCCTTGGTGCTCTAAGGAACTCCACAATTTCATGGTCATTGCAGCCCAGGCAGAGGGGGGTGTGTGTCAGAACACCTATTTCTAGACTCCATCAAGCAGGACAGTCTTTTGCTTTATATTGCTTTAGTTGATAGCAAGAAAATGACATTAACAAACCCCGAAACAAACTGAATGTGTACATAATATCACCTTTTCAGGTCTGAGTCACTGACAGGAAGTAGTTGTCTGTGACATGAAGGGAAACGGAAACATCTGCAAAATAGTCAAACTCTTAGATTAGATGATAGTCCTGTTTCTGAAATGCATGTAACACTGGGGATAAGATGACTGAGATGTGCAAGTGTCAGAACACACATTTGCTGTTCAGCTGTGTGGGAATGAATGAGAGAATGAATGATTGTTTTTATTTGCCAGTCTGATTTGTGCAGGAGATTTGTGGGATGGTACTCAGGCATGAATGGGAGCTTTTGGCTTGTTTAGTCTAGTAGAACAAAAGAGAGAAAGGATGTCACTGCTACCTCTAAATACTGTCAGAGAGGAAAAGAGTATTTCATTGAAAAGACAATGCTGGCAGAGGAGCCCCTGGTATGAATGAGGCATAAGTAAGGCTGACTATGAAAAAAGTTCATAATCCAAGCCAAGGAGCTAAATTTCAGAGAAGTGTAGGCAAAAAAACCTCCAACCTCTTGCTTGTTTGCTTGTTTTAAAGTAGAGCTGAGACAGTTTACAAACAGGATTGTATGATGCTATCATCTGGCAGAATGAGGACTGAAATTCATTTGCTCTGAGGTCTTCTCCAGTCCTAGGTTCCTTGGTCCTACAAAGCATTTACATCAGACCTAAGCATTGCACAGCCCCTCTGAGCACATACTACCCCCCCCCCCCCCCCCCCCGAGGACTTTCTTTGGCCAAGCACATGTGGATAAATAATTTGTTTGTCCTGTTTGACCGCTGCAAGTCAAAGCTTCCACTAAGGTGGTGCCTCTTAGCCAGAGGGAGCTGGCCGCATGGGAAGTTAAGAGGCAGTGAGCTAGGTTTGAGGTAAGAGGATCATTTCTCTGCAAAGATTTCGAAATTATTTGTGCCTCCAGAACTGAGATCAAGAGAATGGAGGACATTGGGACGTGGGACTTGTGCAAGGGGCTGCAGGATTCACTGGGAGTCATAATCAGCAGTGACTGACAATATCCAAGGATGAGCCCTCATGTTTATAAACATTGTCAGCTAATTGCTGTGTATTGGCAATTTCCTCTCCATTAAGAGGCAAGTTTAGATCAGTCTTCACAACCATCAGCTACCATCTGTACCTTTGTTTTTCCTAGTTTTTTTTTACCTCCAGATGTTCTCACACACAATGAGTTGCTGTGAGCTGCTGATCAGTGAAAAGCAATTGCAGCAAGCATAAGTAGTTGATGTTGGTGACTCTTCATCCTTGGGACAATTTGCCCTAGGTCTTGCCTTCTCAGCTGCTCCATAACATTTACTCTGGAACATGCAGAGGGAGCAGGGAGCTGGAGGGAGGTGGTGGACTAAGTAATTGAATTTTAATCAAAATGTAAACCAGCAAGCAGGAAATACTAACTTATATAAGCTATATTAAACTTATTAGGGTTTTATGGGGAAGAAAGAGGTATTCTCAGAGAAAGAATTATTCTTATTGGCGGTTCTGACCTAGTAGTAGTTCTGGCTCATTCACAAGAGTTTAACTATAATCTGTATCTGCTCCTCTAGGGAATGTTATTACATACTATACTCGCATTTCTATTTAAAGTGATGTTGTACTGCTGTCCCTTTCTCTGTGATAGGTACCTTAGATAGAAGCTTTGATTCCACACATTCATTAAAAAATATTTTAAAATAGTTTTTAATTAGTCCATTTTTAATTAAGGTAAGAGGATCTGTAATTTAAAAGTCTATTTTTAAGTATAGTAAATGTACAGAGAAAAAGCAGATCAAAAATACTCATGGGGAAAAAAACAGCTCTCTTAAACAACAGGAGGTACTTTCTGTGGTTAGACAACTCACCTGGTTGTATCAACACTATTCTTCAAGGTCTGAGAATTAGTCAATCTCGCTCTTCCTTATATTGCCTTTTCATTTAGGGGGATTTTGGGTTTTTTTTTCATGTGCTGAAGAAGAAAATAATCTCACTTTTTCTTTTCTTTTTTTTTTTTTTAATGCATAATTAGTCAATCAATTAATTTGAACACCACAGAAAGAAACTTCATTTAAAGAAAGAGCTACTGCTTTGTATTTAAGCTTAGTGATTTGAAATTTAATTTTGATTTAGGTGATTAGCTATTTTTCTAGACACTCTAAGTTTGTCCTTTCTTCTAGCTTGGCAATAAGAGTAGTTTGAGTCTTTTGTGGTTTTTTCACACATACATAATGAGGAATTTTGAAAGACTAATTTTGAGGCAGATAATAGCTTTAGAAAGCAATTAAAAATTTTCAAAGAAAAGACGTCTTTAATTTTAATTTTTTTTTTTTTTTTGAGGGGAAGGGTTAAGAAGTGTTTTTATCATCATTTTATGCTCTAAGAATGGTCTTTGGAGCATGAAAGTGAACTAAGCCACCAGGGTCAGCACAGGCTCTAAGCAAAAACCAGCCCAGGAGATGAGATGGATATTGCACAAGGACACGGCAGCACAGCCAGGTCCTTCCTTGTGTTACTCCTGTGGAAGAGGTGATGTTAGAGTGCAGTGTTCAGTGATGAGATGATGTGGGGAAGAAGGAGTCTGGAGGACAAAATTTGAAACAAACTCCACCTGTCTGGGCACTTGACTGCAAGCAGCAGCTTGTCAACGAGCAGAGCAGTGCCAGGATGATCCTGTCTTGCTGGTTTTGAGCCCTGATATTACACCAACACAGTCTGCTGCAGGTACAAAGGTCAGATATGTGCATGATGAATTATTTAGTTTCCCGACTTTTTCATAAAAATGTATTATGCTGTTAGACAAGATGAGTCCCTGATTATTGTAGACTTCGCTATCACAAGCTCAAGGACTTGAAGGTCAAATCTAAACTGAAAATAATTAAATTGAAGCAATTACAGAAATGCTGAGGGACCTCCAACACAAGAAAATTATGGACCTGCTGGAACAAACCCATAGCAGGGCCAAAAAGATGTGGAGAGGGCTGGAGCTCCTCTCCTATGAAGGCAAGCTGAGAGAGTTGGGATTGTCCAGTCTGGAGAAGAGAAGTCTCTGGAGACACCTTGGAGCAGAATTCCAGTACCTAAAGGGGGTCTGCAAGAGAACTGGAGAGGGACTTTTTACAGGGGCATGGAATGATAAAACAAGGGTAATGCTTTAAGGAGAAGGAGGGTAGGTTTAGATTAGATTAGATATTGGGAAGAAATTCTTTACTGTGAGAGTGGAGAGGCCCTGGAGCAGGTTGCCCAGAGAAACTGTGGATGCTTCATCCCTAGAATTGTTCAAGACCAGGTTGGATGGGGCTTTTCTAGTGGGAGATGTCCCTGCTGATAGCAGGGGGGTTGGAAGTAGATGATCTTTAAGGTCCCTTCGACTCCAAACCATTCTGTGATTCCAGGAAATACAGCCCCCTTCTCCCGTGCTACATCAGCTTGCAGCTATATCATACTGATCTCCTTGTCCTAATATTTGCTACTACTATTTACTGATTGTCATTACTCTGTTGCAGGTCAGAAACCCTCATCAGTGTGAGCACCCAATTTTTCCCTTCCTCAGAAGTGAGGGAACCATGCCAAGGGAGCAGACATCTCTTTCCACGTGGACATGGGGCTGGGACTGAGGACACAGGGGGGCCAGGCTTTATCCCAGAGCCACAGCACTGCTGCTCACCTGGCTGGCACCAGCACACCTGCCTTCCCATAACTCGTGTATTGGACAAAAAGCTTCATTGCAGTATGTCTGCATGTGTAAATATATAGCAAAAAAAAAAAAAAATTAAAATTTAATATAAATCCATTGATCAATATGATTAATATATAATGCTAATATAATTAATATATAATGTAAAACAGATACTGTGTGTTTAAGAAATAATATTTTAAGGACTTTATGAAAGTATTTATTTCCAAAAATGAGTTTGTGTAAAAAAAAGGTGCAAAAATTGCTATTTTTAAAAAATTCTCATATAGATGCATGGATCTGTATAATGAAAATATAACATAAAAATAGATATTATTTGGTATTTAAATAACATCTTAATGCTTTTATAAAATTAAGAGTTTCCAGAAATGAGCATGTTTGTACATTAAAAAAATAAATAAATAAATAAATAAATAAAAGCTGCAATTATTTTTAAATTTGCTATGGATGTATAGAGCAATTTAATTAATGAACGACGTGACAAAACAGCAGCGTTGTGCTGTCGGAGCGGCGCTTGGGCGGCGCGGCGCGGTGCAGGGGAGGCTCGGGCGGGAGGCGGGCGGGGGCGGGGGCCGCGGGCGGGGCGGGGCGGGGCGGGGGCGGCGGGGCCCGGGGCTCGGGGCTCTGCCCGCTCGCTCTCCGGCGCTGCCATGGCTCCGCTCCGCTCCGGCCCGGCCTGGTGCCGCGTCCTGTCGCTGGCCGTGCTCGGCCCCGTGCTCTGCGGCCGCCCGGCGCGGGCCGAGCCGGAGCCGGGCCCGGGCCCGGAGGCGGCGGGGGACCCGCACGGGCGGCACCTCTACAGCGCGGAGATGCTGCGGCACGGCGCCGCCGCCGCCCCGCACTTCGTCATGTTCTTCGCCCCGTGGTGGGTACTGCCCGAGCGCGGCGGGCCCGGCCGGCCCGCGCTCTCCGCCCGCCTCTCCGCGTTGACGTGGCGGCGGGAGGCGCCGGCCGGGCCCGCCGCGGGGAGGCCGCGGGGCCGGAGCGGGAGCGGCGGGGCAGGGCCGGGACGGGAGCGGGAAGGGCCGGAGGGGAGCGGGACCCCGCGTGTGCCTGGCCCGGGCCTCGGCCGCCCCCCCGCCACATGGACACGGGCTGGGCTGGGCTGGAAAAGATCTCTGGGATCATCAGGTCCATCCCACCCGGGCTGCGGGGCAGTCGCTCCTGCGCGTCTCTCAGCTGCAGCTTGGGTCATTCCCTGCCCTGTGCCCCCCAGCCCGAGCTCGCAGATGCTTGCATTGCAGAATCTGTGTTCTCTTTGCAGTCACGAAATTTAAGGGTGAGCTTGCGGTGTTAACCACCGTGCCGTGTCCCCGAGGCCACAGGTAGCCGTAGGACAGCTGGAGAGTTCTGGAGTTTGCAAGAGACCCGCTGGGCTTTTGTCCTGGGCTGGTACTTTTGGCACGAGAATGACAGAACTGTGCTTTACTGGATATTCCTAGTCAAGAGGACAGTACTTTCCTCGTGCTTGTTCATATTCTTTTCTTTGCCTCTTCTCCTACCCTTTTTTTATGTTACTGATATCCAGTAGATCTTATTGGGAGTTCTATTGTTAGGGTTCTTTTTTACTTTTTTTTTTTTTTTTCTCCCAAGTTTTCTTTAATCTAGATAAAATAAAGTTAAGGGAACAATGTGCAAAAGTTGTGTTTTGATCCAAAGTTATCCATTGCTACATGGTGCCATTTAAGCATGTGAGAGCCTTTGAAATCCATAGCAGGAAAGCATTTCCTTTGAAAACTTTTTTTTTGTTATTAACATTGACTTATTTATGCCATGTGAAAATGCTGTGTAAAAGCTCAAAAGAGCAGATGCCTTTGTTCTCTGAAGATCACAAAAGTGGAGGATGCCTGACTTGCTGGTGAAGGACTTTTGCCTGTGAGTGCAGTAAGGCCTGAGAAGTGCCCGTGCAGAGCAGGAGTGCTTCTGTTCTCTTCTGTACTCAGGTGATGATACCTGTGTCTGTCCAAACTTTGAGTGACTGTTTCACAGGCATCCCTAAAAACAGATGAGCTTTCTCTTATCTCAAGACACTGTTTGTAGGAGACCCTCTGCCAAAAGGGCTGTTGCAGAATCCTGTATATGCTGCACATCCTCACTGCAGATCAGAGGGATCTTGAAGATTTGGATCACATGGTGCCCTTGGGAGACCTGAGGATCTCTGCCCAACTTAAGTGTGAAGGAAGTGTGTTGTTTACCAGATTTGTTGCAGCTTCTCTGGATGTTCTCCTCATCCCTAGCAAATCTCCTCCAGATCTCTGGGTCTTGGCTTCAGGGCCCTTGGTCTGGATGTGTGGCTCTTGACAGGCAGCAGCAAGGCCAGGTATCAGGTCCAAGGGGAGAGCAGAAAAAGTTCATCCAAGTGCCTGAGAGAGGTGCTTATACACACCAGTAGTTTTATTGTCAGTGTGAGAGGGGGGCAGCCTGATACTCCTGGAGTCTATGCTAGAGCCTCTTGCCCTGTTCTGAGGTGTTGTGCTAATCTAATGCTTCCCACAGAATGTTGTCTGTAGTTCCAAGGCAAACAGCAAACAGTCCAACCTTCAGCTGGGATGGTCTTTTAGATTTATGTGGGTGCTGCTAATGTTGCATCATCGATGCTACCAGTGAGAGCTGGATTAGAGCCAACTCCACCCTTCTCTTCCAGATTCTTGAAACAAATGTTGCTGAGGGCCTGGCTCAGAAACAGTGGTGGTATGCATGAGGTCCTACATTTTCAAAGACGGCAGGATACTCCGTGAAGAGAGCATTCCAAGTCATTTGCCATCAGATGTCATAAGGTTTTTGCTCAGAAGTCTGTCTCACTTGCTAGATACACTTGGGGACAGAACACGTTACTTTCATGGTGGCACAAAGTATTCTTAAGTTGTTTGCCATGCCAGTTGCATTTCTACAGAGGAGTGAGGTTCTTCTGGTTCCTTAGCAGGAGGAAATCTCAACCGAGTAGTTTCACTTCATTATTTTGACTCTTATGGCTTTTTTCAACCTATGTTCTTTCTTGGTAAACCTGGCAAGTCCACAGCTGCAGCAGAATTGATCACCAGAGTTCATTGTTGAATCAAACTCTGTTGACTGGATTTTACTTCAGTTGAATTCTTCTGTGTGAAGCAAGACTGGTCCTGGGATGCTTATACCACTATCCATGTCTATGTTTTTAATTGGCTAAGGATTTGAGCTCTATCTTGCTGTGGAGCTGCCCTTGCTGGCTGCAGAGCTCAAGCTCTGCTAGTGGTCCCCAGAAACATCTGTGCTAGTCTCTTTTGGATCTTCATTTGTGCTTGTGGACATTGTGGATGCTCACAACTTTCTAGCCCATGTAGGGACAAAAAAGCAGAACTCATCATTGACAACCAGGTCTCCACTGTCCCCAGCAGCTCCTCCAGCCCCACAATGTGTTGTAGAGTAGGAGCAGTGAAGGACTGTGTAGACGCATGGGGCTGAGGGAATTGTGTTATTGCATGGTCTTGCTCTTTGATTTTACTCTCCTTAATTTTATATATATATTTCCATGGAAACTTCAGAAAAAGCATTTTCAGGGCTGTCATGTATTTCCTTCTATATAATAGTGGTTTGGGGTTTTTTTCAAACTGGAATGACTAACTATTCAGCTACTGATTTCAGATAGGAACATTTTCCCTGCTTTATTCTCAGTTTTAGCTTCCATAAGAAGGAAGGGAAGGGGTGTGTATAGCAAAGATCACAGTGTTAAGTAGGGACTAGGCAGCTCTATTGTGCTTAAAATACAGGAGGTTAATTAATTGGGATTCTCTTACCTAGTTTTCCATGCTCTGTTCTCTAACACCAGCCAGTATTCATTTGGTGTTTCAAATCACTGCATCCACTAGGGGAAGGGATCAGGGTATCTAAAATCCTCCCCTTAATTCAAGTTCTGTGTAGGATTGACTGTGGAGGGATTTCAGTCAGAAGTTAAATATTTGAAGGATATTTGATTTTGATAATAGCACACTGTATCCCTTCACCAGGACAATTCAGAATAAGACCACATAGGAGGTTGTATTCAGCTATGTGTGACCCACTGTGCCTGATTGTTACAGGACTTTACTAAGATCAGAAAAAAAATCTTTATCTTAAAGTAAATATCAAGGTTTTTGTGGGTTTTTTTTGGTGTTTTTTTTTTTTTTTTTTTTTTTTTTTTTGTTGTTGTTGTTTTTTTTTTTCTCTTAATGATCTCAGGATACCTAGAAAGGTGTGAATCCATGCAACTTTTCTACAAGTGTACTCAAAATCATTCATATGAGGGAAACTATATTAAGTCAGACCAAAATTCTCCAAAGTCCTAATGGTGATTTAATTGTTACTGACAAAGTAGATGTTGTAGGTCATGCCAAGCAATAACTGCTTTCATACTGTCAGTCTGAGAATGTTTTCTGTTACTCCAGCTTTGTATTTTTTAGGTGTCTTGGAGGGTTGGCCAAAGCAGCCATTAAAAATAAAAAGAAAATCTGTTCCTTAAAAGTTTCCATCATACTTTGAGGAATATACTACTGCTACAATAACTTGAAAGACTAGGAAAACAGTGAGAATAATAATAGCTATTTTTTTGCTTCTGGGAAGATACTTTTGTGGGAACTGTATAAGGCCAGTTTTCTGTGTGTATGCAGATATAAAGAGTTGGTGTCCTGCTGGGGCAGAGCATAGGATGGGAGGATTTTCACAGATTATTCTGAATTGGAAGGGACCCACAAGGGTCATCAGAATTTTAGGAAACCGTGTTGTGAAATCAGTTGTGATGTTTCTTGGCTTGTGTGTTACAATTCCTGTGAAGCATTCAAGTACAAGTGGCATCACAAAGAGACTAGAAACTATTATCTTCTTAAAAAAAAAAAAAAAAACAAACAAAAAAAACAAAAAACCCCCAAACAATGGAATTCAGAAATGTAGAATGTAAAGAAAGCCAGGCAACCTTGCAGGATTTTTCTAGAAAGCTGGAAGACTGACAGTTTTTTGATTAATAGCCTTAAGTTTAGGGGGTATTAATAGGATTTGTACTGTAAAAGGGAAGTAGCAAGAGGTTCTCAAATCTTGGTGATTTTTACATGAGATGTGTTTGCAGCATGCTGCAGTTCTTAATTGCATTTGCTGTTGCTTAGTGTAACAGTGCTTGAGTATGGAAGATTTCTGATGTAACTTATTTAACTTTTGATTTAAAAATTTGTTTAATTTATCAAAATCACCCTTCGGCATATGACTTTTCCATGGGCTCATTCATTCCCCTCTAAGTGTGAGCAGCTATTAAACAGTATCTTATTGCTTCTGTCACAGGTGTGGACATTGTCAGCGCCTCCAGCCAACTTGGAACGATTTGGGAGATAAATACAACAACATGGAAAACCCACAGGTCTATGTTGTTAAAGTGGATTGTACTGTGGATCTTCCACTGTGCTCTGAATTTGGTGTGCGAGGATACCCAACGTAAGTATCGAAAGATGTCTGCTCCTGTTTTTCAGTTTTCCGTGATCCTCTGCCAATTTCTTGAAGCAACTTCTAAGCTGTGTTTTTGCTGGGTTTCTTTGTAGCCTTTTGGACCTGCTGCATTCATTTGAAACCTTTTTACCATGTTGCCAAGTATCATGTGATACATAGTACTCTTGTGCTTTTTTTTTTTTTTTTTCTTTCAAGAAGCTGTTTTATGTCTTGGGAGGCGGCTGTGTTTAACAGAAGTCCAGAATTCTCCTGCTCTTTTTTCTGGGAGTATCTCTTGCTGAAGCAACAGTACATTGTGCAGCTGTGATATGTATGACAGAGCTGGTTTCTATAAACACTACTTTTAAAAGTAACTTGCCACAAGTTTGTCAGTACACTGCACCCTTCATTATTGCATTATAAGTGGTCTCTTAGATTTCTAGTGAACTTAGTGTTCATAAAGCAGTAAATTAATCATATCACCTAGCATAGTGATATTGTGTGGACTTTTTTCTAGCTGAATTTGCTTATATTGATTTAGTATTTTAAGGTTGCTATGCTTATGCTGTTGTCGGGAATATATGTCGTACTGCCTCAGCTTTGGTAGGCAGAACATGGTCTGGAGTATCTATGAAAGGTCAGTGCCTTTGGGTTAGACATGTGTTCCCTTTTAAACTGCTTGAAAAGGCACAAAAGGATTTATTTTTCACTCTTGTCTTCTTTAAAGCTTCTTGAAAATATAGATGGGATCCTTTCAACTACTTTATTAATTGCTCATCTTAGTGGGGATAAGTGGAGATTGTAGTAATCTGTAGCCCTTCCACAGCCTGTATTTTTCAGTTTCCTTCCCTTTGCTCACTTTGTCTGGTGTTTTTGCCAACCCCAGCAACAGTCTGAACTTTTCATTTGCTCCTGGCTGTACCCACTTGGACGCAGATGAGTGTGACTGAGTAGAAGTTGAGAGTTATAAATAGCATAGTCCTTGTTGAGATAGGAATTGTCCTTAAGGGCAGTGTGTGTCTTCTTCCACTACAAATACCAAGAGAGAATGAATATTACAGTTCTGCTTTCATATCTCCAGAAGTGAGCAAAGGGAAGCATTGGTTGTCGTTACACATTTGCATAGATTATATTGTGGTGCTGTTCCTCTTAAAATAGAATGACAGAGAGTTTTGAATAGGGAAAAAAAAATCAATGGATGTGTAATTGCCAGAGGGTCTTTTTCCCCTCCTTCCTTTTTAAGGTCATTGAATATATAGGAATAGTTAGTGCTTGCTTTTATCTGTTTGAAAAGTTAAAAATAATAAGGCAGTCATCTGCTAGGTATAGAAATATAGCAGTGAAGGGGAATTCATGGTGTCAGCTCTCTTCCTATCTGAGTCAATTTTGAATTAGATTTTTTCTAAAAACCTCCAGCTAGGGAAATTTCAAAGCTTCCTCAGGCAGAGGTATTGTCACAAGTCCAGGATGTGCTGATCCCTACACTGTGTTTCCAAACACCTGTCAAAGGAAAGGCTGCATCCCCTTTTCATCCCCCTCAGAGACAGTGGCTGAGCAGGTCCCTGCACTTCCTATCACAGTTGTCTCAGGATTATTTGATTCTGCAAAATAAATACTTTCACAACTGAACTAGAAAAAACTTACCCTTGTTTGCAGAAAATAAAGGTGCAGCTAGCTTGTTTTAAGATGTTAGCTGAATTTGTTTGGTTACTTTTCAAAAGTGTTGCCAGGAGGTGTGTTTTAGATGTTTTTCTTTTTCATTTTTTTTTTACTTCCTTATTATTCTGACTTTCTATCATTACAAGGAACATTCAAGAATACCTTGAACAGAAATGACAGTGGGAGCTCCTATCTCTTTTGAATATATTTGCATTATGTGTTTTTTCAACTCTTTCATGTGTTCATTTCTTCCAACTGTGGAACAAGAAGAGAGAGAAAAAAAACATTTCAAGAAACTAAAGAAGCAGTATGAAATGACAGCTTGGCAAGGAGAACTGAGGGCTAGGTGACAGTAGTAATTGAAACACTGATTTGCTTTAAAAAATAAGACTAGGTCAGAATCCAGTATCACACCTCTATTAAATATACTTCAAATTTTAACTTAAAATTTAGTAGTAGAAGCTTTATGTAGTCTATGGAAAAGTTTTGATAGGGATTATTGAACATTACAATCATGAAGTCTGGATGCCTACAAGCAGTCACTTATCTTCTTGTCCTATTGTCTTGTCTCAGTGTGTTTTTAATCAGTTTAATACCACATGAGAAGCCCTATGCTACAACAGCAGTCAGGGAACAAAAGGTGAGAAAGAAATTCCTGAGAAAATAAGCACTAGATTTTTCTTTTTCTCTTTTTTTTTTGGTGATGGAGAGAGGTAAATGAAAGAAATTTTATGCTCTGACAAACTGAAATAAGATTCATAGAGATTTCTATTTCTTATTATCAAAGTCATATTACACTATGCTGATTGTGTGTCTTATTTTTTCATTTTAAAATCTTCTGAAAGCTTATGTGTGCATGAAAAAGGGTCCTAACTTCTAGCCACAACACTTTAATCTGAGAGGGGTGCCTGATGATGATGCTAATAGTCAAGAGAGCTGTTACTGCAGCCTGAGCTGCATTACCATGGATTAGCAAAGCACATTATCTTTCTGAGAATGTTTCCTGTGTGAAAATTTTTGCCTCACTCTTCTCTACATTTTGACTCCTTAGGATAAAGTTGCTTAAACCAGGACAAGAACCTCTGAAATACCAAGGCCCTAGGGACTTCCAGGCACTGGAAAACTGGATGTTGGAGAAACTAAATGAGGAACCATCTGTAAGTGAAAAGGACATACTCCTTTCTGCAGGCTCACTTATCTATCATTTCTTTAAGTTAGGTTTCAATTTCCAGGAGGAAATCTGTTCCTGAGAATAAAAATCAGGTTGCAGTATCAATCTGAAACAGCTTACATGTAAGTCCAAGTAGTAATTAAAACTGTCATCCTGTGACCTCCTCTCTGTTTCCTGCTTTTAAAATTACAGTACATAATGCAGTTTTAATGATTGTACATTCTACATTTTAAGATACAGTCCTTGCTGTCAATTCATTTGACACCTGTAGGCCATAACGTTTCCAGAGCAAGAAAAGCAATTTAGCTCTAATACATTATAAATTGCATTTGTGTTTGGCTTAATTACCTCTTAAAACATGGGTGCCACCTTTAGCTGAGTTACTTTCTGATAATATTGTGGCCTAAAGAAAAGGTTTAAAATGATCAGTTAAGTAAGATAAGCTAATATCATCACTAGGAGAATCCTTATGTTTAGGGGTATCATTCACATACAAGAGCCAAGCCTTGCCCAAAATTAAATTTGTGATTGCTGTTTCTAATCAAGAAGAAAGCATTAGTGATTGCTCAACCACAGTTAGAATGTGATTACACTTCAATAAAAATGGTATTTTTAATAATTTAACATTAAATGCTAAATTATTTTAAGAAATGCACTTTGAAGTTCCTAAAAAATTATTTTCAGCTCTAGGTTTAGAGTCTAGAAAGTATTCACCTGCTTTTGCTGAAACACTCATGAGTTTCTTGAAAGTTTTATATATTAGGTGTTTATTCCTGTTGTTGCTGTCTTCATGGAGCCATTAGGCAGACAATGTTCCTTCTGGCACTAGGGGAGCAGAAAATAGCTTTAGCACTATTTTTAAATAGCCCAGAGACCACTGAAATGGGTGTGATGGCAGTTATGGCTGATGTGTGATGCTCTGGAGGCACTGTTATATAATTCAATCTTGTTAATATATGGTGATGCAATGAATGCTACAGCAATTTCTGTGCCCTTTGACTATACTACAGCACAGTGAAAGACTGGTATTCCACAGAGTCTGGTAATTCTCTTATGGGGCAGTCCTTTTCACCTTTTGCTTTCAAGTAGTTGTGTTTTAGGAAACATAAGGTACCTAAATCAAGCTAAATATGGACATTGCTTTAGGAATTTAGGATTTCAGAGTCTATGGCACTATCACAGAATGGTGTGATACAGGAAGCAAATGTTGTGTATTTGCTGTAGAAGAGAAATAAAAGTTATTTTTTCTTGTGAATAGGATCCAGAATCTGATGTGGAACCACCAAAAGCCCCTGAACCTAAGCAAGGAATGTATGAACTCTCAGCAGAAAATTTCAAGATGCACATAGCAGAAGGTAACTTGGTTACAGAAACATTAGTAGTGGGAAACCTGCACCACAAATGTCAGTTTTCAGGGTAATTTCTTCCCACTTTTATTTTCCAGTAATACCTAGTGAAAGAGGATTAAATTGCAAACTATGTAAAAATGCACTAGTTGAATTACATATTGCAGACTATGAGAAAGTTGAAGTACAGCACTCAGAAGGCAGTAAAATTATAGCTCCTAACCCCAGGGAAGAATCTATTGGGGCTTGCTAAAGTAAATTGTCTCTTTTCCCAAGTTCCTTTCTCAAGTCACAGCCTTGCCACTTTGTGTTTTTGCATGTCCTATTTCCTCTTGCCTAGGTGCTGGCTCCCAGGCTGTTATTCTGGATGAGAATCCAGAATCCACCTGCTTCCTCCTTCCAGCCCCCATCCCACTCCAATCTGGCCCTTTATTTGATATTGTTTAGCTTCCTTCCTCCAGAATTTAATGTGGGCAAAACACTTTGTCTGTTTGGCTACTTCAAAAAATATTTTGTCTGGAAGCTTTAAAATTAGTGCCAGGAAATTTCCTAATATGGGAAATTTCACCCCTCATATGATGCTTTTTTAGACAATGAGCAAAGTCTTAGAATACAAACTTGAACTGGCATGACAACAGAGGATCGTACTTTCTCCATCTGTTATCCAAAAAAGGCTAAATTAAATTAAATGTTTGTCCATTTGATGTCACAAGGGAAGTTAAACTAGCACATTTTAAAGTAACCATTAGCTCATTAGAAATATTTCCATGTGTAAAACAGCATTTTGTGCAGCTAGCTTAAAATTTCCCAGCATGTCTGGCTTAATGTGGAATTCAATCAAAATTCTCAATTAATTTTCCTCTAAGCCATCAGCTATATGCTAAGCATTTGTAAACTTAACTACCTTCTCAGACTGTAAAGTTCAGTGCATTGTAAATATTTTAGTGTTTTTATTATGTATCCATTGGTCTTCATAGAGGAGATGTTCTCATGGTCATATTTGATGTTAAGCAGGTTTATGATCATCTATAAATCTGTTGTCCTCTCTTGACTTCAGTTACGACAAGTTCAGTGCTTAAATTTAAATTTCATTTAATGAGGCTTAGCAGTTACACGAGCAAGTTTGACTTCTGTTCATAAATAGCCTCCTTTTACCTTTTTGCTGCTCTGGGAGAAAAAGAAATTATATTGCTTTCTATTGAGAAGACTATGTCAGAGTACCTGGTAAAGAATAGCTGATTTTGACTAGTGTTCTTATTAATTAGTGGGGAATTTAATTCTGCAGTTTACTTGACCAACACAGAGCATGTCAATCAGTTTGAAAGTCTTCCACATGCAGACCAGTCAAGTTAGGGTACACTATTACTGCAGTTTGTTTCCTGGTTATTTTGTACTGCTTTTCCTCTGACCTTCCTTCATGGACAAGCCTTCAAACTAGTAATTAATATACTAGCCCCAAAGCAGTCTTCAAAGGGTTATGAATGATTCTCCTAAAAAGGGCTTTTCTCCAGTTGCTGGTATTTCCTGCAAATTAATGTTTTCCCCTTATTTTAATTAAGTTCATTTTTATTTCATTTTATGGAGCCTTGCCTTGATCTGTGCAAAAATGTGCAGCAATTTGAATTAATTAATCTTAATTGAAATAAATTGCATATTCTGGTACTTTGCAATCAATAATACATGCTTCTAAACTAAACATTAGTAGGAGATAGCACAGAGACTCTTCTCTGCAAAAAATGCCACAAACACCTACTAAAGGCAGAAATTTCTGAGTAGTTGACATGAAAATTCAAAGTGCAGAGCTGAAAAAGAAGAATGGAAAACTGAATGACACTTTTCAGGTAATTCATGGTCTTAAGCATTTCTTAGGAAACGCCATTGCATGAAGTTGAAGTTTAATAATTCAATTTATGCTGTTAGCAACATATATTCTTTGGTAGTTCTTTCTACTCTGTAACAGGGCAACTGATTAACATGGTAGAATTAAACACTAAGGTAAATGGTTAGGTTAAAAGTATCAGTTTTAATATGTTGGCATGAGATTGTGAAGCTGTTTGGATTTTCAGGAAATTTGGCAGCACAGTGGGACTGCATACGGTATTGAAAACCTAATTGCTGAAGTATTTTGTCCTGGCCTTTGATTCACAGTGTTTCCTATCTTTAACTCAGGAAATACCATGATAAATTTGCAGCCTGAGATTAGTCCCTAGGCTTTAATTGCAGCCAAGTTCATTCCAAATGAGCTAAATAATTTTTTTCCCTTTTTTTTTTTTTTTTTTTACCTAAAAGGCAATCACTTCATCAAGTTCTTTGCCCCTTGGTGTGGTCACTGCAAGGCTTTGGCCCCAACCTGGGAACAGCTGGCTCAAGCCTTTGAGCATTCAGAAACTGTTAAGATTGGTAAGGTAGGTGAAGCGCTCTTAGTCTGAAAATATGGTTTGTGTCAACATATGTTTCAGCCAAGAATCATGCCTTTTGTGCTATGATTTGCAAATAACAGTTTTTTTGTTTGTCACCTCTTAAATACTTTTATAGTCATGGTTTGTATTTTGATTTTGAGATAGTCTTTTTTTTTTCTCACTCATCCACAGTTAACAGGACCCTCCCCCATTTTAACCAAAACCTTGTTGTAAACAAAGCTGCTTCTCTGCCTTTCAGAGAGCTGGGAATAAGTCTGGTACTTCAGATGCAGGGAGTAGTATTTTGAGACTTGTTTTTTATTATTCATTTGCTTTGTCAGAACTTGATAGCCTTCAGTATTTATTTTGAGTGGGAAAGTGACTTGTAATTTGTTCTTTGCAGCAGTGGATTCCTTAGCAAGCTTTAGCCCCACTGGGTATTTATGATTAGTAATTTCTTTGTTGGTTTTGTTTTTTTCCTCTTTTTCCCCATAAAACTTTTAAAAGGTTTCAGAGGGTCTTAGACCTTAAAAATTGATATCTTGTCCTGCTTTACTATTTCCCTTAGGGTTGATAACCAGGTTCTGTGGTGTATTTACCATGGGAGCTTGTTACTTGTACGTGGAGTGACTTCTGTGCAGAGGTATGGAGGTGGTCTGGCAATTGCAGTTACTGGCTTTACTTGCTGACCCATACCTAAGTCCAGGTGGCTCATGATGGGAATCTCTCTCTCTGCCAACAGTAGAAATCAGACTGGGCTCAACTTCCACGTCCCTGAGCTTTCACAGTGGTTCCACTCTCCACATCTCAAATGCTGCATGGCAGCAGTGTTGTCAGTCCTGCAGAGGGACTCTCCTCTGCTGTCTCCCCTGCCTCTGGCCTCACAGCACTTTCAGCTCTTTTAGTAGGAGGGATGAGCTTGACCTTTTTTTTTTTTTTTTACAAGCTTTCAAAATCTGTTAATTAATGTATGGTGTATATGTATAGCACAGGCCAGTAGAATTGAACTTTAGAGGAGACAGACATATATATTTATATAAGCAGAGTTGAACTTCAGAGAAGACACACAAATGCATATATATTTTTTCAGACCTGGTGGATATAAAGTTAGATTCTATCTGAGATTCAAAGGAAAAAAAAAGCTTCTGACATTTCAATCTCTCTGTACTTTTTGATACCCTAGTTTGCTGTCTTATGAAATTGTTGCTTAAGTATCTTTTTGAAGTTACCATTCTCTGGTACCCAAAGGAAAAAAAATGATAAATTTCAAAAATTTTTGTTTTAATCAGTTCTTTGTGGTGTTTGCAGTTTGTATTACTGTGAGTTGCTATTTAATAACTCCATCAAGATTTGTCTTGATGCCTAGACAATTTTATGTAACTGTATAGCTTGTGAAATATCTCTTGAAGCATGTCTTGGCTAAGATTTTAAGTCTGTAAGTAAACAGGAAACACAACTGTTTCTAAGAAGGTTGAACCATGACCTTCATCTAATCTGGGGGAATAGTGTTTTAACACTGTTTAATCTTTAAAATTGATCTTCAGTGAAAAGCTTATAAACTAGTAACTTTACAGACTGGTTTGTGACATGTTGGAATTGAAGGTTGCTGTGCACTTGGAGCTTCCCTTGGAATACAGTTCACTTGCTAGCTGTTGACATGCCTTCTGGAGTCTTTAAAGAGTAGTCTTTTAAAAAATGGGTGTACCAGTATGTCTTCACTTTAAAGCTCTCTCACATTAGTGTTTTGTGTCTCATTGTCCATGCATTGATTTTATTAGCTGAGAATACCAAGCACTTTTTAATTGAAATATTTAATTATGTCTTCATTGTTCTTTGTAACTGCTACTATTGCCTTCTAGTTTTACCTCCCCGATCCCGCCTTTAAAAAAATAAATAATTCAAATGCACACAGAGTCTTCCAATTATACATCTAAGCCACTAGTTGGAATGCAGACATAATCATTCTCAAGACAGTACTTGGTACTGAGTTTTCCCAAGCCTTGTATTGCTTGTTCCTGTAATTTTCTGAGATTTTAAATAAGGGAGGCTGTGATGCTTATTGTATGCTTATTTTAGGCACTGAATAGTTTTGGGTTTTATTCCCAAAATGTAGGTTGACTGTACCCAGCATTATGAAGTCTGCTCTGAAACCCAAGTTCGTGGTTATCCCACACTCCTCTGGTTTAGGAATGGTGAAAAGGTGAGTCTCCAGCAAATTTTTCTCTGAATTTCATTTTCTTCAAATAATATTTGGATTATGCTTACATTCTAGAAAAAAAAATCAAGTGGGCATATACAAAAGTCTGCTTGTGAGAGAAAAGATGTTGGAGGTTCATTTGGGTACTAGAAAAGGTAGACTTTGTCCACAGATAAATGTTAAAGGTTTCTGTTTTCTGTGCTTTGCAAACAAGTGATATAATGTTCATAAATCTGTATGCATTATCTCCAGTTATGCTGCTGTGTGAGAGAATTATGGGCTTACTTTATCATAGTATTTTTCTTTGTATGGAACACAAAAATATAACTGAAATAGAAATAATAGTGAAGTATGTAATTTTCACAATATGTATTAGAAGGTTCTCATCTCTTAGTGGTGCCCAACTGCTGAGTGATGTCTAGAGATGCAAATTTTCCTTCTTATATAAAGCTGAACATTTCACATGGCACTGCAAGTGAGAATCTTGTGAGCCCAGTTGACATTTTTCCTTGCAGCAATTCAGAGAAGTAAAATATTCTGAAATTATGAGGAGATAAGATATTTATAAACACCACATACATGAACAGCAGTAAACAAACATATTATAAATTATAGTGTTATTTACACTATATTTTGCAATTTCAAGTTTAGTTAAATATATTCAATGGATATTAAAAACAGGCCTGCAAGAGAACCCAGGACTATACTTCTAGCTCATACCTGATAAGTTCTGGGCAGGGAGGAAGGAAGAGGGGATTTTCTCCCATTAATTTTGCACTTCCTTTTGAACATTTACAGTATCAGAAACATTAAGTTTTGCTACTCAAAACAGTTTAGTGGCTGCTGCTTGTGGCACTCTAAAGAGAAACTGACATACCAGTCAGGTACGGGCTTCTTGCTCCTTAGGGAATGATACCGAGTGCCAGGAAAGGGGCAGTAGTTACAGAAAACATTATCAACTACAAAGGAAGGAAAATGTGTAGAAAGACTTCCAGTGATAAAGGAAAGTTGAAGAGGTGTCTGTTCTTCCTTCTAATGTATGGAAGATTGTATGTTGTTTCTTAAAGAGTCGTCTGCGAGATTGCATCTTGCAGCCCACACCACATGGAACCATGTCTAAAGAATTCTATTCAAAATGGATATGTAATGCCTCAAAGATATGATATCTCTTCTGAACAGGAAAATTAGTACTAATTCTCACAGACAGCCCTGAGGGCAATCATGCAGGAGCCAGATTGGAGAGGGCCAACAGTGGACTTGAGACTTAAAGCTGCTCACAAGTGCTCTGATATCTTGTTTTGACAATCTCTTGATTGTCTTGTTCTCAAGATTTGGAAAGTACCTGAAATATGGAGAAGCATCCAAGGTAAACTGTGGCCTCTCAAAGATCTGGCTGGCTGACTGCTTTATGTGCAGGATTAGACCTTTGTGAGAGTGGTGCCATTGGAAATGTCTGCCCTGCAGCAGGCTGTCATCTCTAGCTTCCAGATGAACTTAGGTGCCCAGGGTGCATTGCCTTACTATTTGGGTTTTCCAAGGATTTGTGGCAAGTGTGTAGGCCAGAGGAATGTCTGTATAGTCCAGAGACATGCAAGTTAAGGTTTTCAGTCCTGTCAAAGCAGTGTGTAGAGCTCACAGGGTAACAGAGACCACACACAAACCACAGCGGGTATTTTATTTTTCTTCATTGTAGAGTTAGATTCAAAAAAATAAAATTTTGAGAAAGCTGACGAGGGTGAAACCAGAAGGTTGAAGTAGAAAAGTGCCAAAGATTTTCTTCTACATTTCTAAAATACCTTTCATTTCAAGGAAATTTTAGATTGTTCCCTTTGGGTACTGAAGAATCTACGGGAAAAGCTGAAGACATGGAGTGAATAGAATGTGATAGAGAAGTTTAAGAATAAGATAATCATATTTATTATTTATATGCTTACACTTGGCAATCTTATGTTTGGCTAGTAATTATTTATTTGCTACATCAACTGCATATAGAAGGTTGCACAAACTATTTGCTATTTGCAGGGTGACCAGTACAAAGGGAAGAGGGATTTTGATTCCTTAAAAGAATACGTGGATTCCCAACTACAGAGCTCTGAGAAAGAGCCACCAGCAGATAAACTTGTTGAAGCCCCACAGCCACCTGCAGAGCCCACCCATGTTGAGGTAAGTGCTCCTGCACTCTGCAGCAATGTAAGGTGTTCAGACTGTTTTAGCAACCTGAGTCTTCCATGTGTTTCTCTAATAGCTTGAGAATTTCTGGATGTAAACTGTACCAAATACTTCCCTGGTTACTTTTTTGAATAATTAACAAGTGGAATCAGCTCATAAATCCTAGAGATACTGTTACTAATCTGATGAATTGGAGAAGGAAAAAAAATTGTTTCCTATTTTATGGTTTCAATAAGTTATTTAGATACAGGTGTAAATGGGGTCTTTTTGGCCCATGGAACTGGTGGCACCTGGGTCTGTATGACAGCATATTTCACCACTATAGAGATGAACATTTCTTGCAAGGTTATCACTTGAACCTGTGAGGATGGTGCATACTGCTAAGCCCCTGAGAATAAGCCAGAGTTCTATACTTAGAAATCTATCTGCAGAAACAATGAACAAGGATTATGAAGACCAGTACCAATATGGCAAGGTAAAGTGCCCTGTGACAAGAAAACTTGTGGTTTAGAGACTTATTTCAATTTTGATTGTAGGAGCTACAACCTGTAGGCTTATGTTGTGAAGAAATTGGCAGAAATAACTTTTGCACAGTTGTAGTTCATGTCATATAGTTTTCTGTCTTTTCTAATCCCTTTGGCATTTCATCTGCCATTTTTCTTGGAGATGAATGAAAAATTGGTGAAGTTGAAAAATTAGGGATGGATTTCAAACATAATTTTTCATGAAATGTGCAGAACATACTTTTTTCCTATAAAATAAGGGACTGGGATTTACAATCCCTTGTGATATAGAATGAACTTTAGTAATTAGGCAACATCATTACTAATATAAATGCAGTTTGTATGCAGCTTCTTACAGGAGAATATTACCTTTCCAAGCTGACTTTTCCAGCAGCATTATCCATCTTGCATAAAGTGGCTTACCAAACATTACAGACCACATAGATTTGCCATTTTCATACTCTTCAATTTTTATTTGTTTAATTGACCTTATATTTGGAAGATCCCAATGAGCTGGTGTTAGTACAATGCCAGAAAGTAATTAGTTGTCTTTCTATTTTTATAGAAATAACACAAACCACATGTGACACAAATTTCCACTTCTGCCTTGTGTTCACCAGCACATACACAAGGAGGAAAGGATTGTTGGGATTTTTTTTTTTTGCCAAATAATAGTAGGCATAGTGTAGGACTCGACTTGTCCTTACAACTTTTATCTTCAGACCCCTTGACTCTTTGTTTTCATGGATTTTGAAACAAGGGGCCAGCACCTGTAGCCAGCAAACACTGACTCCATTTGCCATCAGTTGACCACAGCTGGTACCACAGGCAACAAAACAATGAGTTGCCACTCCAAATTTGTGTCCCAGTGTTAAGCCCCTACTTGGATGTCTTATGTAGCCCAAGTACTTGCCAGCCCTTTTACAGAAGCTGTACTTTTACATCTGTGAGATTTCTTTACTGCCTGACATGGCTAAAATAATTCAAAAAATGATCTAGGTGGATTAAGGCAGTGTAAGCAGCAGATGCTCAGATTATGTGATTACATTAAATGTCTCTTTTTCAGACAAAGCTAAAATTGAGATATCTGATGTTAAATTTATTTTTGTGGTTATATAGTACACATTGCTATTCTGATAGTATTCTACAGATCTTGAAAATTAGTTTTACTGTGCAAATCATGGGAAAGTTGTTGCTAATCATGTTTTCAAATTTTCTATCTTGGATTGTATATTATGTTTGGAACATCAGTTTTAGATATCCATTTAGGAAAATCAGAGTAGAAGCACAGTGCTTGCTTTTGGCTTTACTTAATTATTTCTGATTATTTAATAATTAGAAAGTATAAAAGTATAATTTCTAATTTCTAAATAATTATTTAAAGGTAATAACACTTCAGCTTATTGAAATAATTCTGTGAACTAACAGTTATTTACAGAAATGTTTAAAGGTACTGGATAATTTTGATTTCCAAATTTATTTTTGGCTTCACAAAATTTATTGGGGTTAAAACAGAATTGATAATGCTGTCAGCTGTGATCTTGTTTTTCTTTTGCTTTCATTTGATTTTGAAGCTTTCATAGGCATAAGGTACATTTATTTTGTTTATTTTGGTTTTAATCCCTCCCTTAAGGGTCTCACACAAAAAATGAAGTTTCAGCTCCGTGTTCTCATATGAGACTGTAAGCAATGTGCTTTCCTCCCATCATTCCCTGGCTCCTGATATTATCAGGGGTAGAAACATTTCCTGGCACCCATGCAAGTGTGGTGTTGTGATGTCCTCTTGACAGGCAAATCTGTGTTTCTGGTAACAGTTTTTTCAGTGCAGGCAATGCAGGGGAAGAAAGAACAGAGAGAACAGCTCTTGAAATCACATCAGCACTCTTGAGACAGGCCTTGAAAACCTCATTAAAATCTCAGCTGGCCATTAGCTGCTTGAAGCCAACTCCTCTAAGGGCTGTTCCTTGAAACATAACATATTAAAATTAAGGTGATTTTTCACAATTACTAAAAATTTGGATACAGGCAAATCCTTTGAAAATCAGAAAGCTTTGTTTTTCTAGTTATGGATGAGATTCAGTGTAAAATATGCTTTTGTTTGTATCTCTCTAGGGAAGGAAAGTAGCTGAGAAGTAAAAGGCAGGTCTGCTGCTACTCTAGTTTATATTACCAACAGCATTATCTTTTCCAACTTCAGTTTCCCTTTTAGGAAGGTAAAGCTCACTAGGCTGATGTATGTACAAAAAATTTTGATTTTTTTTTTCTCTGTTTTTTTTTTTCCCTTTCTTTCCAGGGACAGGCTGCAGTGCTCTCTCTCTCTGAAAAAGACTTTGATGCAACCATTGCTAGGGGGATCACCTTTATTAAATTCTACGCTCCATGGTAAGAAGTTTGCAGCTGCTGCTGTTCAGGATTATTGCTGCTCTAAGCTGTGAGTGCATTGGTTGCTGTAGGTCTTTGAGCTGTAGTACTGTATTTGTTGTCTTGATCTAAACTGTGAATTAGCTGAAGAATGTGTGTGTTGGTAAGAGTTGCAGCAAAAAAAAAATAGCTCAGTCTTATTTAGCTCCCTTGAGCTGCCTTTGTTGACAGAGCATCTTTACTGTGTCAGCCTCCAGGTACTGCTGGGGTAACAGGGAGAGTGAAGCTTTCTTTGCAGGTATGCTCCTATCCCTGGATTAGGGTAAGATGAGGGGAGCATATCTCCATACCTCAGCACTGAGAAAGAAAGAGGATGCTGGCACTCTCCAGCCTAGCCTGGAAGCCTCATTTGAGCACCTGAGTTTTGATACAGACTGTTGAGCCTGTGGATAATTAATTGCCTGTTACTCTTCAAATAACAAAAAACTAATTTGCACAAGTGACAATTTTAAGATGTTCTTAAGAGTGTTATGTTCATGTGGTGTGTTCTTAGAGGGACCCAAAATAGAAGTACCCAGTGCAGATGGTGTAGGTGTAGATACCCAATTGAAGGCATTGAAATAATGTCTGGCATCTGCCATTCCTGCTATATCCAGCAGAGCCTGGGAGCGCAGCTGGGTTAAGACCTCAGTATTACAAATGTGAAGAACCCCTTTTTTCTTACTGTTCCCTTTCTGAGAGAAAGTTTAATGGTTCACTCTCTGTTTTATAGAATTCATCTTATTTGTGCCTCTACTGAATTTAATGAAACTTGAATGCCATCTTGCTCATCCATTATTGGTCTTTTAGCCAACAGCAGGAAGCCCTGTATAGGGGAAGAGATTTAAAATTAAGCTGTATTTCACTGTGTGAAAGATAAATCTCTGATTTAATCACTAGCATTCCATTAACACAGTATGTAAAATATAAAAAGATCTTTTGTTTGGATTACAAAAAGCTCAATTACAAAGGATATTTGCAAAAATATTGTAGTTTATCTTCGACAGTAGGCATGATTGTGTTTCTTAGTGTAGGCAAGAATTACCTGGGAACATTTCATTTCACTTAAGCTCAGTGCTGCAGGCTCTTTCACTGTGCTGCTTGAGAGCCATTTCTGTGCTCTCTTCCATCTGTAAGATCTGCTTTTGGATGTGAGCAAGTATGGGCCACCACTGGGTTAAGAAATACCCTGTCCATAGCACTCACACCCCTCATCATCTACTGCTGTTTCCTCACTGCTTTTATCCCCTCTGTGCTGTGGGAGGGACTTAGATTGAGTCTGTGCCTGTGCTGCTTCTGCCCCACTTTGCAAGCTGGGAAATTCAGTTCACACCTGTGCTCAAGAGCTTCCAGACTGATTTCTGAACTCAGGGCTTGTTGGCATATCTACTAGTTCATTACCTGGAGCAACTTTTTCTGAGAGAGTTTGAGATCAAGAAATACTCCCTTTCGGATTTTCTTTTATTAACAATACCATGTCTTCATCTCCTGAGATTCTCATGGGATGCTGCTGGATCTCACAGATAGGATCAGTGTTGGATGGTATGCTGAGAAGCAGTGGTTTCAGGGTGTGGAGTCACCAGTGTGTGCTGCCTGGCTGCAATGCTCAGAAAGCCACCATTTAGAAAAATGCTTCCTATATTTATGTAGCTTGTATCCTAGTTTTGGCTCTGAAAGTCAGGCTTGTGACTGCCTGTAGTGCTCTGCATTTAAATGACCATATTCTCTTCCAAGTGGATTAACTTATGTAGGGCTCAGCAAATGCTATTATGTTGCTTCCTAGTTCTGCCCTTCAGTTAGTTTTGGATAAATATTAATGTTAACTTGCATCGTAAGCACAAAATCATCCTGTTCTAGTAGGTTTTGTGCATGATCAGAAATGCTTTTATACTGTCCCTATGTATTAACAAGGTAGTTTAAATATACACTGGCTTGCATTAAGAAAACTTCTACTGAGACATCTTTCATTATTTTTGTAAATGCCCTGATCCAGCCTTGAGGCAATTATGGGTCTGTTTTAATAACCCAATTAAGGTGCAGCTGGGTTAGAACAGAATGAGCAATGCAGCTTTAAAGTCTAAAGTGCTTTGGGAATTCTTGAAGGCAGTAAGGAGTTCACATTAGGAATTTGGCTAAGCCAAGTTCAAAATATAAACAAAATGAACGCTTTACTATGCATTGGTCAAGGAGGCCATTAGGAACTGGAAGAAATTTAATAGGGAAATTAAAATCTCATTTAACTAATTAAACTTGGGCTACGTAGCTTTAGCATAACTGGCATACACTACCTGAAAAATTAATCCATACTACAGACATTCTGTGTCTTCCTGAAAGCATTTTTGTTTCCAAGAGATCTTTTATTTCAGTTAAATATTCTCTGTGCTTGTCTTTTTTTGGCTTCATACTCCTCTGTAGTGTAAAATGTTAATGTATACTGACATCTAGAATACCATTCTAGGCAAGACTAACAAAGGCCAGAAAGTACTTCAGTGCTTAACTTATATAAAATCACTTATTTTCTTAGCTCATTTACTGACATAATAGTGCAAGGGAGTTGGAGAGCCAAATCATTAGCAGATAGGAAAGGCTGCTAGTTAAACTTACAGCAATTGCAGCAAGACAGTAGAGATAAAATGGGAAGTGTATCTGCTAAACAAATCTCCCTCCTTTGTTTCTAGGTGTGGTCACTGTAAGAACTTGGCTCCAACCTGGGAGAACCTTGCCAAAGAGCAATTTCCAGGTTTGACTGATGTCAAGATAGCAGAAGTGGACTGCACTGTGGAACGTAACGTCTGCAACAGGTTTTCTGTAAGTGTGTAAGTTCTGAAATGAAGGGACAGTATTGTGTACCAGATGTTGGAGTATCCAGTGTGCAGCCCAACTGGCTGCTGACTCCAGATGCCTGTTGACAGTGCAGCTGTGGTCTCTGTTAGCCAAAAAGAGGCACCTGCTGACACTGTTTCTTTCCTGAACTGTTTGTTAGGGCTAGATCATTTTCATTGTTGGACAAGCTGAATGAATCCCTATTTTAGGAAACTTCTCTCTCTGAAGGCATCAAGGCTGTCTTGCAGTACCCAATTTCTGTTCCTAGAAAAAAATGTTTTTAAGAGCTGTTAGGTAGACAATTGAAGACAGAGCTGGAGCTACAAAGCCTACAGTAACATGTATTACCCCATTTTTTAAAAAATGTTCAGAAATTGCAGGTTGGCATTGAAAGTTCTGCTGTGGGTTTGGTTTTTTAAATTAAAATGACTTACTGTTTTAGAGGGGTTTGATGGCTTTTCAGAATCAGGTAAATATGAGTGATGGATACAAGTTTGAACGTTAATCAAGCAAGTTTATTTTGTGTGTGTGTCTTTTGAAGGTACGTGGTTATCCTACACTGCTGCTTTTTCGAGGAGGAAAGAAAGTCAGCGAGCACAACGGAACGAGAGACCTTGAATCACTGCATAGCTTTGTCCTGCGTCAGGCAAGGGATGAATTGTAATAAAAGTCTGGATGCTCTGCCCCTGGCTGTCTCTGTACAGTAGCTGAGGGATTTTTATCTTTGCTAATTTTCAAATAGTGTATTTGGGGGGGTGGGGCTTCTTTTGTTTCTCTGTTTCTAGGAAATTGAATGTATAAATCTTTGGTATCTTCCCCTTGTGTGTGTGTTAGAAACAGGCCTTTCTGTGTGTGAAGGAAAGCTGACAAGTAGTTACTGTGCAAATCAAGAGTATTTTCAGCATTGGTAGTTGCACTGCATTTCTGCATTCACAGAATGAAATGTAAATGGTTTCCTTTGAGACCAGAAAATGTCAAGAAAACCAACTGAAGGACAGCAGTAGAATATTTTTGTCTTCAAGTTAGATTTGGTTGAAAAGTAATCCTTACAAACTGCTCACCATTACTCAAAAGGCAAAAGCTACAGCTGTGTTGAGTCATTTTTTCTTCTAGAATTGTACTTAATCCCTATTTGTCTTAATATAGCTGCTGAAAGGTTGAAAACACACACACCTTTGGAAGATACCAGGCCACCATGAGCTGGTTGTTTCCTGTTAATCCTCTCAGCACGGGAGGTCTAGCCATAATGAAAAGTGATGGTACTGTAACATGTGCCTGAATGTTACTGAGGCCATAGTGTACACGTGTTAGGTGGATTTCCATAGGCTGCTGCCATCCAGCTCCAGAGGCACAACTATGCTCTACTTCTCTAGAGCCAGAGTGAAAAAATAGGTGCTGTTATAACTGCTTCATTAATGGTAAATGATCAGTTAGACTCCAGAGCTGACGATGTGTTTCCTACCCCCACCTGAATCCAGACATTGTGCTGACCTACTCCTTAGTCAGAGTACCTAGAGAACAACAAGTAGTACAATGCTAAATATTTTTTCCATTCAGCTCTTCTGCAGTAGTGTAAAATAGTTCCTCCCCTCTTCTTGAGCCTTAACGTTTTTCCAAGCTGTAAGCATTGATAAGTTTGAATACTAGGACCACACACTTTGTGGTGTCTTGGATTATAATATGAATCTATTCTTTGGTGCATAAGATGTTCCATGTTAGATTTAACTGAAAGCCAAAGAATTTACATTGCAGAGACTGTCACGATACAAAGGCAACAGCAAAAACCAAGGACTGAATTCTGCTGTCTCGTGTGCACAGAAACTCATGGAATGATGATTGCTACAGGCTAATTTGACTAATCTGTCAAGATACTGGGTTTTGTCCATCATATGGAGTAAATTGGTTTGCTTTTTTTTTTTAATTAAAAAAAAAGGCAAAGCATCAATGAACTTTTAAACTAGTGAATTTCTCCTGGTTCTTCACTTCACTGTCCAGAACTTTTCATTCTGTTCAATCTGAAAACGTGTGAAGGTGAAAAAGCCACAGTGAAAGCTAAGTGTTGTACTGGCAGATGTATTGGATCAACGTGTGTACTTCTGCCTTTCAGGAAGCCTTTATTATGTTTTTAACAACTTTCTAGTGAAGCACAATCTCATGAGTTTCTTGTATAAAATCAAAGTGGTACAATTGTTTACACTGAGATTTTTTCTAAATAAAAACTTTTTAAAAAAGCAGTCTTTCTATAAATGATACAGCACAATGAATATACAGTGACAAGTGCAATAAATTATAGCTTGTATTTACAAGAAGCCTTTTAAATGCAAGTAGAGGTAAGTGCATTTAATACAAGTTTAATATTGATCAAAATTTGCTATTAGCTTCTGCTAGACAAACCATGGCTCTATGCTGCATATCCTTTATACCAGTTTGTTAGTTGCATGACTTGAAAGGCAAAGATTGCAAATGTTGTTGACATTCTTCCTGTAAACAAACTGTCCAGCTAGAGAATGAATGGCCCCTAAGCTTTTACATCTGAATTACAGCTGAAGAAGTGTCCTGACTTCCTTCCTGGGCAAGTGGTAGTAGATGAGGCAGCTCCACATGGGGAGTGGAAGGAAGTTGCATAAGAACAAGTGTATAAATTTTTATTGCTCAGTCAGATGGTGAACTGGGAAAATGAGCCAGGGTCTGAGTTCATGGTAGTGTTTCTAACACAGGGTGCAGCCAAGCCATCTTACACTTGCAAGATCAGAGTTAAACAGTGCTGGGAGCATAAGAGAACTGAAACATCTGCTTTGGCACAATTTTAGATGCTTACTGTCATGACAGATGTCAGGAGAAGACTAACAGTCTAGGTGCAGTAACTGGTCCTTCTGGCCAAAAGGATCTTGCACGAGATGTACACTCTAGTCTGAAGTGCTTACACCACTTCCTTTAGCATCTCTGCCTCTCCCACTCATCTTCCTTCCCTGCCCCCAAAAAGAGACTTCATTTGTTTTGGGAGTTGAATGCTCCTCTGGTAAAACTGGAGCACATACCCAAGCACCTGCTACAGGCCAAGCTTCTCTGTGAGATTAACACCATCCCAGCCCAATAAAGTGTGTGGGCATTTTGCTGCTGAGCTGAGCAGCCAATGTGCTGTAGGGTCAGTCTGTAAGAAGTCCAGCAGTTTGCTCCCACCCCCGGGGGGTGGTCCCCACACCCCTTCCTCCCACAAGGCACATACATGGTGTTTTCTGAAGGGTGGTTCATCACATGCTTTTTATCCCAAGGTCGTGAAAATGGGGAGGGTTTTGTCAAAGTTCATGGCAGCATCACAGAGTCCATGTGAAGACTGTTTGTCAGTGACATCCACAAGCTCTTACTACCATATTCCTGTATTTCTTCAAGATTACATTAGAATTATCATCGAAGTAAAGGACAGATATGGCATTTAGTTTGGTAGGTGCACAGCATGGTTTGGGAACGTAATCAGGATTCATAAGATGAACCTGTTGCCAAGAAAGAAAACACAACTGAGACACTGGTATATTGTTTACAAATTCACCTGGTGCTTTGGCACGGAGCAGCCTGGGGACTTACCAGAGTTTGTACAATGGCATGATTGGTTGCGTTCATGTGGGCGTTGAGTGGGAACGAGCACTCCCCATCACAGTAGTTGGCTGCGTAGCCCTTTGGAGCGATTATCCAGTCCTTTTTAGGGAAACAAACAGAACGTGGTTCAACAGACAACTGCATGCAATTAAGAACAGCTGAAAATTTTCCACTAACTTCTTCCTTGAGGGTGAAAATGTGTTTTCACTGAAACTGCTCGGGTTTTAGTTAGGGTTTTTTTTTTCTTTCTTTTTCTGCGCCATCACTTTTCCATGGACACACTGATTTTAATGTCCAAAGAATGGTGCACATCTATGTACAGCCCAACTACACTTAAATAAGAGGGGTTTATCCCTAAAATTCCTGCTGGGTTGCCATGTGGGGATTGTGGTTTGGAGGCCTTTATGTTCCAACATTTCCTGCAGGCCCTCTGGCTGAAATACCTTTTCAAGGTTGAGTCGCAGCCACAGCTGGTATCCTCTCATGGAGAAAATCACATACAAGCAGGCACACAGGCACAATTCCATCAGGGAGCTCCACAGCAGGAATTTAAAACCCTGATGTGCTGTCTCAGAGACAGCCTAGCTTATACACTCTTATACAGGGACACTACTCTGCTAAAAACACTGTGGGAAATCTTAGCTGTGTAACAGCTTCTCCACATCTGCCAGACTCCTAAAGGAGGGGCAGGACAGCCAGCCTGAGCTGCATGAACAAGGAGGTAATAATCTGAATGCCATGCTAGGCAAATAGAGGACCTGTCACCAAAAGGCTAATAAAAAAAATTACAGCTTGTCTGCTGCTGACATAAGAGAGCCAAAGAAAAACTAAAAGCAGCACCACGTAACAAGAAACACTTGGCTTGGCTTCCCTTGATGTGAGGCTCTGCAGATCACCCTGTAGAAGGATGTACTAGTATGTTTCTCTTGGGCAATTTCCACTCTACCTGACAATTACTTGAGTCTGCCTGAATTTTGCTGCAGCAGGCCTGAGCAGCCACTCACTGTTGCTGCAGCTCTGCTAACCAAGTTTGTTCAGAAGGAAATAGCAGCACCCAACAACTGCAGGGGGCTCTACCTTGCCTTGATCATCTTCCCACAGAAAGTAAGATCTAGATTCAACTCTTACAATGAGTCCTGCTAGTCTGTGGCTTTCCTTTGGCAGCTTCTTACCTTTCAGCAACTAGAAAGGTGAAGGTAATGCCTTCAAGATCATGAACTTCCCAACTTCAATCCAATTCCTGCCCAAAAGCAGGGCAAGTAGGATAAGGAAAAGGGGAAAGAGTGCTCAAGTGAAAAGCCACCCACAAGTAATGGGTAATGGAGCCAGCACACAACCACAGTTGCAGCTAGTGGGCTGGAGTTGACATATAAGCTACAAAAAATGCTGCAGTCCCATTAGCTGAGAGAGGACTTTCATGTGTTGGGTATTACAGAAGCAGCAGGGACAGCCCTGGCACACTAAATTATAACCTGGTAAAAATAATAGCTGATAGAAATGGGACCTCCCTCAAAAGTGTTGAATGAAAGAATGAAAAAAAAGACAAGGTGAGGGCATTCTGTGAAGTGTGGATTGCAGTATAGCCTGGACCTAAGTTACTCTAAACAACTTTCTGGCCTCATGGTGTTGCAACTAAAGTCAGTCTTCAGTCTACCTACCACAGGCAGTGCTAATTGTGGGACAGGGATAGTGGAGGATTTCAAACAATGGCCAAGGTTAAAATCAGGGTGATCACTAGAAAAAAACTTAGTTAAAATCACTGCTTAACATCAGATTGTTTTCCTTATCATTAGAGGTACACAGATATAAGCCCTTGCCCGTACCATGACTCCCATGAGTGACAGAGAATGACTGTATACTTGAATCCCATAAAGTATCAAGCTTTCTCTGGGTCTTATCAAATGTCACAACTATCAATATTTATTTGCCCTTCTCTGTGACTGGTTTTAGTGAGGAGGCACAAGGGACATTTTAAAGCATAATGGCAGAGTCGAGTGGAATTACCGTGACACTGTTTAGATAACATTTCATAACAAAATGTCTGGTTTACCCAGAGAGAAACATCACACACCTGCCATCCCAAGTCTTGGAAGCTAACGTAGAGCTCATGCTTTCTGCACGCTGTTTTTAAGTCACTGCTGTTGTAATCTGTTAAAAGAAAAAAAGCAAAACAAGAATTTAGAAAGTTAAACAGGCAGAGCATGGCTGGAGGGCACATCTGGCCAGATGTGTGCATGCTGCAGGCTCAGCAGTGAGAAGTGATGAGCTCCTTCAGCAGCCAAAAGGATAATGCTATTGAGGAACATCCAAAGGAGGGCTGAAGCTCTTAAGATGCCTGTGGGAATGGAGGAACCCAAGTAACAGTGACTCAGTTACAGTTACTTCAACTGTCTTTAAAGTGCTTGGAAAACACCTCCAGTAAAACAACTTCTTAAAAATAAATCTCCTCCTTCAGCCCAGCATAGGCTGCATCCCCACTGGGTGCTCACACTCACCCACTTCCTCGGCTCCCATTTCCGCTGTGTGCTGCCCCAGGTGGGGAGCTCAAGCTGCACACACTCACTGAGAGAGAGAATTACAGCCCCAGGAAGGTCAATCATCACCTTGTGCCCCTGCACCAGTCTGCAGAAGTCCTCCAACAGCTAAGGTGTCCTGCAGGCAGGGAAGCTCTGTCCTTGCTCCTCTCTGTGCCTTACCCCAGCTTGCCCCACACATCTCATGTGACCCATGGCACCACCTCTGTCCTTGGACCTTTACAAACCATGCTCTGAAAAACACATTTCTCCTTTCCATAAACTGCTTATATGACACAGCACTTGACATGCCTTCACCATTCACTTGCTTCTTATTGTCAATAAAAATGGGGACACAGGAACCCCAAAACCCCATGGCACAATGTTATGGGGATGTTTCAACCATGCAGGAGCTGCTCCTGATGATCCTACAACATACAGCTGCTGACACCGAGTGGAATTTCCCATTTATATTTGGAAAGAGAGGCAGCTCAGCGTGTGAACACCTGAAACCACAGTGAGCAGAGGAGCTGAGCTGTGACAGAGGGGCCTTTCACGTTGCTGATTTTGTCACACCTCAGGTGGCTGCTGGACCTCAGCAGAGCAGCCACAGAAACCACCTTTGCAGTGGGGTGACTTGGCCACCAGCTACAGCTGCTGATCCTCTGCTTTGCACCCAATGGCAGGCATGAGAGAAAGAGATGGCAAGAAATTCAGCCAAGCAGCTTAGGAGCCCAGGTCACCATCTATGTTTTCCTCTCCTGCCTTTCCACAGGGGCCTTCTCCTCCCTCACAGCCCTCATCTGCAAATAAAGGCTCTCCTGTCATCAGGCAGATGCCACAGGCTGATGTCCCAGCCTCCTGCTGTCCTGGACCTTTCAGCTTACCAGCCCTCTGGTGCCCCTAACTGTGGCTTGAAAGGGCACCCTCCCAGTCCAGCTTTCCCCAAATGCAGCAGCTGGGATAGAAAAATATTTTTAGTGATTTTTTCCTTGGCTCTGAATAAGCCTTTCTTTTTCTTCCCTCTAGCACAGCCCCCCCCACCCCCCACCCCCCCCCCACCCCCCCCCCCAGAAGTTTGGGAACTACAAATGCAAATATTTATTCAAAAGAAAAACTATAATACTAAAAGCACATCCAACTGACATTAAGGGCAGCACAGCAGTACAGCTGGGTACAGTTAACACTGAGGGCTGAGAAAACCCTACACCTCAAACCCAGCTTCCCAACCACCAAAGATTAGAGGGTTGTTTTTAGAAGCAGTTGGGTTTTAAACTCTAAGGATTGCATTTCAGCCTTTGAATAGCTTTGCTTCAATCAGGGATTTAATCAGGTGAGCAGAGCTGGTTAACAGCCTGCTGCAGCATAAACATTCCCTCTTCCTGCAGCACGCGGTAGCAGGAACGGGGGCGAGTCTCTCTATTCAAGCTTTCCATTTTCAAACCAGACATACCCAGAAGAAACCAGGGTGTGGTGGTTTATTTCAGATGAAGCTTTCCAGTCCCTGGCTCAGCCCAGGAGCAAATTTCTAGCATGGGATGTTTCGAAATTATTTGGTCATAATGAGGGGAAAAAAATGAGAAGATACTTTTAGTGATCAATGGCTTTCATTAAAGCACCTGAAAACACAACTTCATTGTTCTTCAATGGGAAATAGATTGTTTGTTTAGAGGAGAACCATCTGTATTTGACAGTGGAGCTGCTCTACTCATAACTGCGTGGGTAAAATGGTGCTACATTCCAAATCCAGCTACAATTTACCCAAATCTGCAACAGGAAAGGGGAGAAGGCAAGGGAGGCAGAGAAAACAGGAGTGGGAAGGAAGGCTGCAACCAATCACAAGTTTAAGAAAACACAGGGGTGGAAAAAAGAGCTGCTTAACAAGCTACACCAAGCAGAACATGTTATGAACATGCCTTCTCCCACACTACCCCAAAAACTCGCCCCAGCTCACTGGCCAGTCACCTGATTCACACCCTGCATGGAGCCCTGGCTGCTCTCCATCCAGGGCAGATGCAGACAGCTCTACCTCCTCACTTGCCCAGCCTCAGCCTTTGCTTTCCTAAATGTCAACAAACTAAACATCCCCTCTCCCTGGCTTTACACTCTTCCCTGTTTAACCCTCACCCCAATATCCTCTGCCCTCTTTTCTTGTTATGTGTTTGCCTACTATGTCTGCTTTATGGAAGCTCTTTTAGCCCGACTTTAGGTAAGTCACAAACCTTTAAGCAACCCTTAGCAATGCCTTTCTGAACTGGGGAAAAAGATGCAGCAATACAGATGCACATAATGATAACCCATTCCTTACAGTTAGGAACTCAGCATATGCCCTACATTGGACCTACATCCAGTTATGAGACTGAAAAGAAGAGGAATACACAGAGTCATGGGGTTTTGGCAGTGAGCTAAAGCTCACTGAGCTACTGAACTTGGCTTCCATAACACATTTTCTGCAAAGCCTGGAAAGCAGCACGAGCCACCCCAGGCCAGCATGCTCAGCTGTTTCAGCCCAAATTGCCACTCAAGGTGGTTTGCAGTGCAAGATCCATTTGCCAAGAGGCAACAGGGTTTGTGTCCCTTCCTGCCAGCCTTGCAGCAGGGAGCCAGGAGAGCCAAGAGCAGGCAGCCTGCAGAAGGGAGGTGCTGCAAACAACTGCCACAGGGCTGGCCCACACTGCCATGGCACAATTGGCAGGGGCTGCTCACCAGAAGCTTTCAACATCTCTGAGAGTTTAGGGAGCTGCTCTGGGGGCTCCTGTAGGCTCACTGTGGGTTTAGCAAAATTGTTTCTATTTTTTCCCCTGAACATACCAATTCAGAAACCCTAACTTGGCACTTGCAGGGCACTGCATTTAACCATACTGCAAACAATTTTGTCTAAAACAGAGATTCAAAAAAAGCTCAAACCCCCAGTTCTGCACTTAAAAATAACTCGTGGAGAAGCAGAGTTAAAACAGCACAGCTAAGATATCTTGTCTCTGTGGTGTGTTTGCACTGAATGTTGTCTGCCTTGACCAGGACCCAAGTCTGACTTTCTGCAAGCACAGATGTTTCTCTTAAGGCTGGACACTGGCATGTGTGCTGCTGAAAAGGATGAGAGAACAGCCTGACCCTAATGGTCTTCCTCCTACAGATACTTAGGCACCCACCTTAGATTTCCTACAACCTCTCCCACGTTAAGTGCTGGCAAAGAACATATAAATATTTACTGAGGTTGATCCATCTGAGAACACCCTCGCTGCTCCCAAGGTGCCAGTTTACCAAATTCCACACAGTAATTAATTGCTTCTGTGATTCAAAATAGCTTTGACAGAGGTCTCCAAGGCCAGCCCCTTCTTCTTGGTGTTTGACTTTGGTGATTTGTCCGGATAAAGCTGATGTAAACTGATCACACAGTTAATAACAGCCCACTTCACATGAAAGTGATCTGCCTGGGTGGGAAGGAGGGGAGATGTGGGGCTGACAGGAACCCACATGTGAAGGCACACAGAAATGCTGGCCACGCTGCTCCAGTCTGCATCCAAACACTGCACTGAAGGCAAAACTGTTCTCAAGGGAAGATTGGCTGCCAGATAACAAAGTTTATTAACAAGGCTCTTGCCATCACAAAAGCATTTGGCCTTATTTGCCTACAGTGTTTGTTCATGCTGCCCTTTGCAATATCTTGTTCCTGTACACACTCTCTGGTGCCATGCACGTCTGCTGGAAGGAAAGGCCACTTAAGGGCCTCTCCATTTTTCATGGAGCACCTCACATCAGTCCAGGGGGTGTTTAAGAGAAGCACCTGAGAAGAGATTTGGCCTGAGTTTCATTCAGAGCAGCAAGTGCAGCCCAAAGTCAGGCCTTTAAATTCTCTCTGTGAGGAGGGGCTGACAGGAAGGGATGTGCCTGGAGGCTGGCTTGCAGAAGAGGAGGATTATCACCATGGGACAAGGAGACAGCCCTGTGCAAAACCCATAAATCACAGAGCTGGCTGAAGGGCAGAGGTTCACTGCCTGTTTTGATGGACACTCCCATATCTTTGGTCAGCTGGAGGGTCAGCACCAGTGTGAGAGCACAAGTTCAAGCCACTGCAAGATCCAGCTGAGCCAGGGCCTCCAGGCCCTGCAGACAGCAGCAGAGAAACACCTGCACACTGCTCCCACCCACCGTGCTCCTCCATGTCTGGGGCCAGACCTGGCATACGACTTTCTGCCCCAGCAGATGAAAATATTCCCTTTTCCCTCTGCTCATCCTCCTTCTGCAGAAGAATGGAGGCTCCAGGAATGCATTGACGCAGGACTCTATGTCAAAGCAGTTTATAACCATGGGGGTTGCTCAGTTCTGCTTTATATAAGCCAGTGATAATTTCATGTTTATAATAAAAGGAAATGAGCATTCTTGGCAAAAAAATACAGACCATTGAGAACCTTGTGCCACAGCCTTAGCTTCTGAGCTCTTGGTACTGACTGCAGGACAACAGCAGCACATCAAAGGGAGCACAGTGGGATCCTTTGGGTCCCTTTCCCACACACAGCAGCATGCCCTCACCTAACTCCCTGCCTCCCCAGGTCCAATACCAGCCTAGCAGCACACCTCATGCACTCCAAACTGATTGAAATACTTGCCATACCTAGAAAGTAATTGGGGCTTTTTAAAACATACTGCCCCAAAACAGCTCACAGCATCTTTTGGGAAAGGATTTTTCAGATTAAATAAAGAAAACCTTGTGTATTGATTAACATAGAGGAAGGAAGTTGCAATCTACAATAAAACCATCAAAACCAAAAACTGCCTTGCTCTGAAGAAGAGAAACTGCTCTCAGGTCCTAGTAGGGAGCAGCAATCCTAGCTTGGGGAAGAGCACAAAAATCTGACAAGATGTGAAATATAACAAGAGAAGAAGATGCACAGGTGAGGAGAGACACAGAAGGGAACTGCAACATTCCAGTTCTGCACCCACTTTGGGTTCAGATGCATCAGGGCACCCTCACAAGAGTTAGGCAGCCTTCAGGATGACCCCTGGGCTTGCCTTCTGCTTCATCCTGGGGCAAACACTTCCTCAGCCCCACCAGGCACCAGGATTTTTTTATCCTCCCAGGTTAAAAAAAAAAAAGAAAAAAGCCCTGTGATCTGTAATGTTAAAAACACTTTTTGGTCATTGGTGCCTCTTGGGCTGTTAAATCAACCACTTCTTAAAGAGAACAGAGTCTGAGAGTGTCACACTTAGAAAGGAAAACAAGATGATGTAGTCTCTTTTCTAAACACAGAAACCAACCAAACATACATCTTAACTTTAAATTCCCCTCCTTTCCCCTGCCTTAAATCCACAGTCTCAACTATACCTTGTTGACTACTGTGCTGCCAGATTCCAGGTTTTAAATTAAAGCTGGCCCAAAAAAGCCCTCGAGACCACAGAATGCCAGCTATTTTCCCTTTTTGTCATTTTAGAATTTTATGACCTGATGTGTGGTGTAGTCAAGAAAGCAGCAAAGTACAAACACCCCTTTTTGCCCAACATATCTGCTCCCGCTGGGGCTTTGAGTTACATCACCTGATTTAATAGTGTGAAAATTTTGTTTAAGCACAGTGAAGTTTGCAGAGCCAGGGAGAGAAAGCTGGAGCTTATCCTGACTCCAAGTGCCACTAGCACCACAAAACAGTAATGCAGCAAGTAACTTTCCCAAAGCACCATGACTGCATTAAAAAATTGGCTCTTGTAAAGGGAGCTGAGCCTACCTAAGTGGGAGAACTGCCTGCATAACAGCTGGGCTTACAACACCCAGCTGAATAAACTACCTGTGCCCTTGGCAAGCTCATCATGCAGTAAAAGTAACTCAGCAAGCAGCTAAGATGCCCAGCTTTAAAACTGCAGCTTGGAACTTGAAGGAGGACCACAGCAGGTCTCAGCAACTTAGACCCACATAAGGTGATCTCATGGCAGATTAGATGATAACTCCTTCAGAAATGCCAAGCTGGCACTGGCTAGCCTTCCCCAGAGAGGTCAGGCTGCAGAATTGAGTTGTTCCTCCTGCCCTTAAAATCCATGAAGGGACATCTCACATCCAGCCGAGCCTGGCACTTGCATGGCAGGGCATTGGAACCCACAGCCATTCTGCAATGTGCACCACAAGGACATGCAAAGGCCACTGGTGGCCAGCTGCTGCTGGCACACACTAGCCCAGAGGGCAAGTCCATCACCACAGTGGGCTGCAGCAATTGAGCTGAGTCAACACATGGCCATGCAAAAACCCTGGCTGCCAGCCCTGGCTCTGCTCCCTGCAGCACGGAGCCACTCTGGGTGCCAGTGTGGGTCACCCACAACCCAAACATGCAAGAGAAGGGAACAGCCTACAGATCCCCACCAGCTAAGTGTCAGCAGTGCTGGCTCATCTCCCTCTGCTGTGTTTGGACATAGACTAAGAAAATACAGCTGCCTCTCTTCCTTGGGGTATAGTTATTTCTAGACACGGGAAAAGCAGGGATTCTATTGGAAACAAAGGGGGCAGCATAAGCAAATTAATCAAGCAACTTGGAACAGGCTGAAATGTTTGAGAGGAAAGAAGGTACTCAGTGGATGAAGAACTTGTAGCACTGTGGTGATGGAAAAGACTTAGAAGACAGAAGACTCTCAGTTTTTGTGAAAATGTCATTGTTGCTCTGTTACCCCACCAGCCCACAACTGCTGCTGTACAACACTGCAATGTGCAACCTCTCCACAGCAAAAAGGCAAACTTCTTTGCCTGCCTGGAAAGGTACTTCACTGTGTGTACACTGATGTTCCCACAAGATTAAAAAAAAAATAAAACATCTCGTGCTGTTCTTCCATGTTTTTTCCGAAGAAATCTGAAAGAGGACTCTTCTGGGAATGCATACATGCAACACCATAAATCTCAGTGTATACACAGAAAGAGTCTTTTAAATACTGCATTTCACAGGGCGTAATCCTAGACAAATACGCATAGCAAGCAACCTACAAGCACCAGAGTTGTGGTCAAAATACCTCACCACCTTGAATTCAATGGATGCAACTTCCCATAGAGGTCTGGACTCTGCGCTGGATTCAAGAGGATTCCTAAAAGTTTCACTTTCCTTCCACCACCTTGCAGATGTAACCTATTCCCCCAAGGAAGAGCATCCCTCCTCATGACCCCTTTCCTTCTCCTGCCCTCCAGAGCAAACAGAGCCATCACAAGAAGGCTTGTGCTGAGTGATTCCGTGTTGCACGGGTACCTGTGACGCTGGACACCCTGGAAACGTCCTGGCTCTGTGTGGAGCGGTTGCGGCTCTGCTGCCGGCGCCGGCTGCTCGCTGCCCTGGTGGTGCGCAGGTGGACCTCGCTCACCTTGAAGAAGGCCACCATGAAAGGCTGCTTGTCGTAAGGGCCATCTCGCCCCACCAGCCCTGCCTCTCTGGGGTTGACACTGAAACCTGACAACAGAAAAGGGAGAAACACAAAAGTCAGAGAAACAGCGCAGTTCCATCGCTCCCGTGGCAGCCTGGTATCCCCGCAGGCAGTGCGTCCTCTCCTCTTGCTCACTCTTCTTTAAACACCAAACATTTACTTCCTGCCACCATCACCTGTGGACATTTTTATGACAGTGCTCCACCCATGCTAGACAAGACTCCACTGCAGCATGTGGTTCCTTGGCTCCCCTTTGGCATCTCTAGCCCTGTTTTGGCAGTAAAGTTGTATAGATAAAAGTTGTATATATAAAACACTAAACCCAGATGTGTCATGAAATTAGTCCTGCTGCCTGTGAAACACAAGCAGCAGACATGAGATTAGGAGACATCCAGGGACAGCAGAGGGCAAAGAGATGGTGTGCTTTTGCCAGGGGCACAGTGGTGGGCTCTCAACACAGCTGGGAAGGCAGAGGTTGGCACTAACATTTCCTCAGAGAGAATTGGACAGCCCCTCCAGTCTTACTTGACATCACAGGTCTACCAAACTCCAGCATGAAGCAATGGAAAGAAAATAATATTGGAGACTGGTTCCTATAGAGGACAGATGTCACTGTCACCTTCTGCTCATCTAAATCCTCTCCACTGCTTACCTTCCAACACTCAATTTTATGCTCTTTTGCAGTCTCTTCAAGTTTCTGTAGGCTGTGAAATGATGCCATGTCAGCTGCCCTACCCAAGTGACCACATAGTTTCTCCAGCAGTGCTCTCACATCAGCTTTGAGATCAGGAGCAGCCACAGCAGCCAGAAGGGCTGCCATAAACCCACATGTGGAGGTACATACCTCTGCCCTTTCTCTTCTTCTTATCCCTAAACCTCACCCCACACAGCATCCCAGCTCCATGCCCTCTTCCACCTCCAACCCAGAAACTGGAGCTCTACCCAATCCCACCTCCACCAGCTGGTCCTGGCACTGTCCAGGGACACCTGGCCTCACATATGGAGAAAGACATGTCCATCACAGGAACACAGCCAGGACAGTCCACCACCTGTGCCCTCAGACATCCTGCTCACAGTGTTGGCTACAGCTGCCTCACGAAGGCAGAGAGCTAACCCTGCTCCACCCCAGCTGAGCTCTGCTAGCAGTGTCTAGTTCTATCTGGAAGTGTGTAGACAGCATCCCAGAGACTGAGGGGTGGCTGGTGGAACCTGGCCGTGACCTACCGTCCCGTGTCACCACGCTCAGCTGCAGCCCCATGTTGTGCTGGGGGTTCATGACCCACATGTTGCTGGTGGCAGTGACATCGAACTCCAGCCAGCCCTCCTGCGACGCCCACACCGCCCGCGTGTCCAGCAGAAACAGGTCAGAGGCTCTGCAGAGAAGGGTAAGACAAGATTGTGAGCCTGGGGACTATCTCTCCTGGCTTTTGCTGCTACAGAAACAAAATATGAAATAGTTCTACATTCTAGAGTTTTGCCATGGGATGCACGCACTTCCACAGGTGAAATTCAGGATTATAAAGGTCTCCACCGTTTTCTAAGACAGAGGAAAGCAATCCTGTTCCTCAGAGCCGTCCATTTCTCCACCAGCAAGGGATTAGTAAGGCACTCTTCTTCCTGGAGAGTGTACTGCTAACCCTAACATGACTTCATTCGTACATTTATTATATTCATAGCCAGTGGAATCACCAGGCATTCAATGGCTTTTGCCACAGGGGTGTCATGGTTTAAGCCATACACAAACACAGGCTTACCTCAACTGAGCAAAAGAAAGAACCAAATAAACAACTGGCCAAGCATCAAAGTGAAGGAAAATGGACCCCTAAAGACCTCTAAAGACATTTTTCTGAGGCATATCAATAAGGATTGGATGCCTTGTTCCAAGACTGCTGGTCTTGCACCACCTTCACAGTTCAGCTTCAAATGCTTTTAAATCAATAACCTTCTTGCAGCACCAAGTACTCACCCAAACTCTATTCAATGAAATCAGCTGCAGAAGTACCCAGAGAAATCCCATGTACATTTTCTCACTGTATTAGAGATGCAACTTTTCTGGGCAAGAAATCTACAATTCCTGCCTCTGTGGCCATCACCACAAAATAGATACCAGCTGTCAATCCCATCTTCATCTCTTTTCTCCCTGGATTTTTTTTCCTAACAATTTAAATGAGGAAACAGGGTACCTGCCTCTCCTACCCACCAAAGGTTAAGTTCAGAAAAAAAATTTTTGATTGAGTTACGTTTTATTTTTGGCCAACTGCTATGTCATACTGCCCAGCAGCTTGGTTTGCATGAGATCACACATGGAAAAATAAGCACTTAAGTGTACTAGAGCTCCTAGTGCAGCTATTTTTACAGCATGGAGGCTTTCCTCCACCTCACTGGTAGCTGCACACTGTGGTTGACTCAGCAGCCTTTCCCACAGGAGTCTTTGCCACCATTCCTCCAGTGGGAAGAGGGCTCAGGATCAACTCTGACCTTCACCTCCAACAGCAGCAAGCAACTACGGCTGGTCAGCTGCTACATGTTTTGGAAACCTTGAGAAATTTGGGCTTTCCCAGGCAGGGTATATAAATTGAAATGTTGCTTAAAAGCAGCTGCAAACAGCAGCTGCAGCTGTGACCACTCTTTCCCTCTCCAGTTTTAAGAGAGGAATGAACTTCTAGATCATTCCCACCTCTGAATATGACTAAAACATTGGGCCTCTCCAATGCCTGAAGTCAACTGCATCCGAAAAGGGCTTTTTCTAGCACCTGTTCCAACCTTCCCCTCACACCAGTTGCTTCCTGATCTCTGTACTTTGTAAATCCTCTACACGAGGAGGTCTGTAAGAGCAAACCCTCCTGAATATTGAAACACACAAATAGGAGTAGTCAGGTTTAAAAAAACATGAAGAGGAGGTTGAAAGTTTATATTCCCATTGCATTGACCTTTGGGAAGGCACTTGGACATGTAGCCCATTCCCCTGAACTCCAGGCAGGATCACCTACATCCATGTTGTTCCTGAGAGATGTTTGCCTGACTTGATCTTGTATATCTCCAGCCTCAGGAACTCTCTCATCTTTCCAGGAAATTGAATGGACTTCATGTGACCTTGTTGTTACCCCTCTGTTATCCAACTTAAATGTCTCAACAATATCCCTCTTATTACAACATTATCTTCAGTCTCTCCTTAACAAGCCCTGTTTATAGACTTTGACTTCTCTCACTGCTTTTTATTGACCCAGCTCAGATCAAGACCTTACTGATGCTGAGTACAGTGGAAGGATCATCTTGACACATCTCAGACTGTGCCTCTACTCACACGCCTCCAGAACATGATTTTGGCTTCTTCACAAAACTCACACTGTTAACTCATGTTCACCTTGTGATCTCCTATAATCCTTAGATTCATGCTGCTGAACCGCAAAGGACACAGCCATTCCCTAGGCTGTATCTACATCAATGATTTTTCCTGTTCAAATGCAACTGTCCTTTCCACCAAATCAAATTTGCCTCACCCCACCTCAGACTGAACTTCCACAATTTTTAGATTACTTAAAATATACACTTGCTTTCCAACATGTATCCCTCATTTTAGTGTCCTCCACAAATATAATAAGAAAATTGGCTGACCAAAGAACAATTCTACCAAATAAGAATGAGCAACTTTATCTCAGTCTGTCCCTCTCACTTTGGAAAGATTTTGATTCCTTTGTAAAATGAAGAAAAATGAACCATCAGGCTTTCCAGTCCCGTAAAGTCTCTGCAAAAAGTTCCATATAAGACTGGTTTTCAATCAGCTCTGCTTTTCAGATGTCTTCTGCATTGTTCAACTGGATGGAGCCAATGCCGAAGATTTCACCCCACAAGTATTTTAGAGCACAGTGGATGTGTAGGCAACACATCTGAATACCTTTTCTTTAAGCCTCTTTTCAATTACCATTTGTCACCCAAGACTAAGTAGGCTGTGCAGAACTGCATATCATTACCAGTTTCCGTTTCGGCATGAAGGTTTTAAAAGAATATTCAGTCATTTATGTCCAAAGACAAAATCTGGGAGAAAGAGGGGGGAAAAAAACCCCAACAAAACAGAAAGAATTTACTCACATAACAAAACTTCCCAACTGCTTAAGTATGTGTCTTTAACCACTCCTTTATATTTTTCAGAACATAAATCTTGTATGGCCCTCGTCCCTTAAGGAAATCACCTCAAATTTGGACAAGCAGTAAATACTTGAAAATTGCTGCCCACAAAGGCTCAACGGAGATTCAGCTCTCAGCAACAAAATCCTCTGGACTTTTTGCAAGCAGGGAACATATTTTCCCCTCCTTTCCCCCTTAGTAAACCAAATACCAGGAATCACCTGAGGGGAATCTGTTTTCTCCTACAGCCATGTGGCTCAGAGATGTCCCTGCTACTCCTGCAAAAAAGCCATATGATGTCTGATCTTGAAATGGAAACTGGGAAATCTCCCAGACTAGACTCTGGTCAAAGGGAAATAGGAAGGAAGGTCAAAGGGAAAGAATATGTCATCTCAGTCCCTGGTCAAAGGGAAAGAATATCTCATTAGACAGGGAAAGGTGGAGGGTTTTCTGCAGTCATGGGGGACACAGAGACATGCAAGGACTAGAGGGAGAAACCCTGGATAAAAAGTCTTCAGAGAAAAAGGGATTACAAAGATTTTCATCTACACAACAAGAATGAGGCCTTACAGCCATGTCCAAAAGAGAAATAGTTTAGGAAGCAGTCAAACACAATGCTGAAGACCACTACATGTAAGTAGATTCAAGTGCACAGTCTAAGCAAAATTTAAGAGTGGACAAGAAACTGAGAAATGGACCATATACTGAGCAAATCACACAAAACAAAGCATTGAATTTCTAGTCAGTAAGTGATCTGCACTGATCCTGTGCAGAAAGGCAGGCAGTGGCCTTCCAAGAGGAAGCAGCAACTGTGAACATGCTCACATTCATGGAAGGATGTCTGAAAGCTTCAGCTTTTGAGAACAGCAGAGGCAAGATGGAACCTGGGAGAAACAAGAAGGCAGCGTGAGGAACAAGAAAAACTAGAAAAATAAAGGCTGGAAGAAATTTTTGAACCAGCATCACTGAGGAGAGAGGAAGTATCTGCTCTCAATATAGGCCAAAGAAAGCAGTCAGTCCAAAGATTTCATGCCCAAGCAACCTCAGATGTCAAGGACATCACAAGACCTCTGGCACCTCCATAGAACTTTAAAATTCAGTGTACAGAAGATAAATTTCATCACCAAAACAGGCACCTTCTTACCATATTCTCTGTCTAAGTCTGTCTCTGGGTTTTTACACAGCCACTGCCACCTCACTGTCACTAATGAGCCCAACAGTCTCATCTTTATTTTCAGTGCTTGACCATCTGGATAAGTCCAATTACTGATTTCCATAGGAAGGCTGCTGCAGGCATAACATGTATTAACCTTTAATAACAAAAGGGAAGCAAGTGAATGGGAGAAACTGAGGTGATGAGCAGAAACAACTTTCCGGATACCGGAGAGGACATTAAATAGGAAGATGCAAATTAGAGACTCCCAACTCGAAACAGGAGGCCTTTGTTCTACATCCCCCTGAAGTAGGGTTCAAATCTCAAGAAGTAAATGGGAGTGTTTCCATGGCCTTCAGAAGACTTTGGAGAAGGACAGAGAAGCAAAGGTCAACAGAGCAATCACAAGTGGCTGCAATAAACAGAACGGAGTGCACGGTTTACTGGAGGAAATATGGCCTGTATAATTCAGAAGGCAGGATTTAGCTCCAGTGTCCTCAGAGAGCAGATTTGTCAGATATAAATATCAAATATAGCTACTATTCTTAATGCCAGCATCCCAACCATGTGCTCAGGGCATTTATAGGAGAAACAGCTTGCATTTAACTTCAGTACTTTTTCCCCTCTTAGATAAATATTTTTTTAACTGAAACCTCTGTGTAAACCTTTCAACAGAATGTCTCTGGGTGTTAATTCTCTTTAATTGAACACTAATTAAATTAGAATTTAGCCAAATTAGTAACCAGGTCAAGTGGTTTCTCTTAGATACTATACTTAGTGAAATGTTCACATTAAAATCATTTCTCTGTTCTGGATACACATTACAACATGGAACTTTGCTACAGGAAAAACACCAAAGCTATAAAAAGCCAAATTTAAAGAAGCATCTGTTGAACTACTTTTTTTTTTTTTTTAACTTTCCCACCCTCCCTGGCCTTCTTTCCCTGAGCAGACAGAAGTTTTAGCAGGGAGACAGTGAGAACAAACAGAAATCTCACCTTCCAAATGACCAAGTTAAAGGTCTCGTATTTTAATTACATGTCTTGGAACAACATTTTTGGCCCAACTTCAAAGCTTGCAATTACCCAGGTGTTTAAAGGATTGTTACGCATCAACAGCCATTTACCAAAGCATTAATTACTATAAGTCTCTAAAACTTTCCTCGGCTCAACCTTTTTGTTTACTTTTCTTCAAAGACAAGTTGACATAATAGTCTAGACTGCCTAGCAGCAGTTTCTCAAAAGGGAATTTTGCACAGAAGTGTGTGCATTTTAATTAATACACCTTCTAAATACTCCTCTGCATACCTCAGGATCAGTGTCTTTAGTTTGTGGTGACACCAACTTTCTGTAAAAATGATCTTGTGTATAGCAAACTAGCAAGATTATTTGCTCTTATCTACTTTCAATGGGCAAATAACCCTTAGCCACAACTGACTCGGTCTTACAGAGTTGGATGTAACTCCACACAGATAAAACTTAGAAACTGCAGCCTTTTCAGACCTGTAGATCCCCCATCTTGCAGTGTATGTAAGCATTACTTCAAATCTAAAAGTGTTTATTACTTATAGAAGGGACCTTATGTGGAGCTCCCATGGCACGAAGTCCTGCCAAGAGTTGCAATACAAAACCTTAACAACCTAGTGTATCTAAATGACCTGCACTCAAAAGATTTAACAGCAGAAAAAAAGAGTTAACAGCATTGAAAATTTAATCTATCAGTGCTCTCCTGGCAGGGGAATGCCAGCACCTGGAGCAAGTTGCCATGGAAAGCAAAGGAAGTCTCTATTGTTTTGTGAGAAGTGGGGTTCAGTTTAAGTGCCCTGAAGAAGCAATGCCACCTGTGGGTCAGAAGGCCAGGAGAGATGTACCCAGCCTGTAAAAGTTTCTTATAAACAAGGAAGGAAATATGAAGAAATGTCAATCCACAAATGAAGTTACTTTCAAGGTGGAAGAGAAGACCAGCAGCTGGGCATTGATTTGCAAGGACCAAAAGCCAGCAGAGGAAAAAAATCATGGAATGGAGACATTGGGACATTCTGGAAGAGGTCTGCAATTCAGCATAGGGAGGGGAGAGCCATCCTGGATGCATCCAGACATGGAAAAGTACAAGAAGGAATGGATAAGCTCAGCCTCACACCTCCACTGTTCCCCATAATAAATGAGTAACCCTGTGCTGAAAAGCTGTTCTGTAACACTGAGTCCATTGCCGCTGGCAGCAAAGTCTCCCAGGACAGAGGGTTAGGTCTTCCAGACTCAGCAGAGAGCAGCAGGGTGAAACCCAGGTTTCAGAGCTGCCTCTGGCAAAGAGTGGAAAACCAGAGCCTAGATCTAGAAGACATCAAGACTATGGGAAGTTCAACCTAAGGGTCCATGATAATCCCCAGTAAAGTCAGCACAGGTATCCAGGTGCAAAGGTGTCCCAACCCACTCAGCTTAAGGTCTTGAGATTTACATCTGAGGAATTAATATTTTACCAAGTGGAAGAGTCAGAGAAAAGAAAAAATCATCCCAAGTCATAGGAATTAGAAATGTATTTACCTTTTTTTTTTTCTTTTTACTACAATTCTATAAGCAGAAGTGGTATTCCAGCTGTAGTGACAGCTATAGCACTACACTTCAGATTTAAATGCAGTTTAAGGCATGAAGATGGGGGAGAGGACAAAGGGGTAGTGTTTATCTTTGTTCATTAAGCAAAGAAATAAGGCACTGATACGGCATTCTTTGGTTTGGATAGAAAATGCCAGCTGGTTATGGAACCAGTATGTTTCACCCAGAATAACTCTGGCTTTCAGACTACTCTAAACCAACCAGGGTAAAACACAACAAATCACATACCCAGAGTGGGAGCTGAGCTGAGATGCGGACAGACTTCTCTCTATAGCATCATGGAAACAGCTCTATCATACACAAATATATGCACACTATACACAAACCTGACCCCAGCTTGAAACAGATTGATGCTAGCTTTGTCATTTGTATTACACAACCCATTCCAAAACCCAGTTGAGGAGGATTATTTATTTTGTAAGCTATAAACACTGCCGTTGAATCAATTTGCCCTTTAGATTAGAAGCTCAGATCGCATTTGTATAAATATCCTGTTGCAAAGAGGAAGACTTTATTACCACTATAACTGGCAGCTAAAACCAACAAGAGCCTTAACCCTTAAGGAATTCTGTTCAGGAGCATGGTCCCCAGGCAGTTGCTTTGCCAGGCACATTTATGTCCACATGTGTCTTTTCATGTAGGAGGAATCTTCCTGACCATCATGTTCCCATATTTCATTCTGGGTGCAAACGAAACTGTTTAATAAACTGACCATTAACGTACCGTATCTTCCTTTGATCACTAACACAGGCCACTGTGTTTTTCATAGATCAGTTGTTTGGACAGTGTGGGAGTGTTTTGAGGTCTGCATTAGCAGGATATTTACACTTGAAAACATACTGATGATCCAAACCAAGAACTAACATCTTTGATCAACCATAAACTGCCTTCCCTAGTCCTGACCTGACACCTCTCTGGGTGAGGGCATGGAATTTTCGAGAAAGAAACTGTTTAAATAATGATCTGTTTTCAGGGACAAACTCATTTCTTCCCTTCCCTTGTAAAGGTCTTGTTTACATGGCATTCCACTCCCAAGAGGTACCAGAAATCAGAGGGCTTTGCTGGCTCTTCCACAAAATCAGTCCTGCACTTTAAACTCAAGCTCAGGTGCTGGGTTTAGCTGTACCACACAAGGGAGGAGAGGTGATGCTCTCTTGCTCCTGCCTGCTGAAATTAAACAGTCCATCAGATACAGCCAAGGTGGGACAAGCACCTGGAAGCTGACACTGCTTGCCTTCCTAAACTGGTGTTTTGGCAGAGGTCCCTGTTTTCTGGATGTTCCAAAGGAGAAAAAAAAAAAAAAAAAAAAAAAAAAGAAGAAGAAGAAAAAGATCCCACCCTAATGTTCAAACAGCCCAGTCTCTTAAAACTCTGGGGGGTCAGAAGCTGAAGGGCAGCAACATCTGCCAGATGTATTGCCCATTCCCTTTCCATGCATCAGCCCCTACAGCCCACAGCCTGTTTCAAAACCCGGTCATCCCCCTCAAAGCAAAGCAGATGTCATCTCAGCCCTGCCTGGTGAAGCCTCTTCTCCACACAATCCAAAATGCATACCACTGATGGCTGGCCACAAGCTTGACCCATCCATCCTGAGGATTCCATTAATCTCCTTGCAGCAACCCACTGACAGCTCCAGCAGTTTGTGTTATGACAAAATGTGGCTGTTAACCACAGTTTGGTTTAAAAACAAAAGCTTCATTTCTAGGCACTATTTTTCTTACCTTATGAAAGGGTGAAAGGAATGGGGAGATGAAAATACTACTGACACAAGTGAGTCAGTATTAAAAATGTTTTCTTTTTTGAGAGAGAATGTACATAGACCACACTGTCCTCAATGTGGGTTTCACTGTTTGGAGCCCCACAAGTATATTTTTCATATTTCTGATGGGACAAGGTCACATTTCTGCCCAGAGGGTTAATGCTGTTTCAATCAGCATTGATCTCTGATCATTCATGCTCTCTTTCCATACATGTCTGCCTAGGAGACAGTCTCAAATAGGCCCTGATATTAGCCTTGCCTACAGGGCAAGGATCAGTTTGATAATTCAGTAAGTGGCAGAGTTTTAGCCTCGGGCTTGGTTCCATTTTTAGCCATCAGGGAGCAGCCAGCAATGCCTCATGAATCCGTGCAGCAGCGCACATCTGGGCTGGAGTCACACGCTCACGCTCTCGCTGTCCAGATGAGCTTTTTTTTCCCTTTGCTCAAGTAATACTGAATTAAGCCACTTCATTACACTTAATTGGAGCCAAGGGATACTTCCAGGCTCTGAGCTTTGGTGAAGATTTGTATTTACTCAAGATTTCTCTTATCTCCTGCCCTGCCAAACTTGTTTCTTTGACAGAAGCAGGCAGAATCCTTTTTCTTTATGTTTTTCCCCCAAAGGTGCAAGCTGTCTTTCCCTTGTAGACTCCTGGTTTAAATCTGTACATGCCAGCTGCCCTCTTAAGAATCCTTTGTGCCCAAAAGTACTTTACCAGTAACCAATAATTGCCCCAGACAACTGTTAATCTCATAAAAGCCAAGATTAACATGGTGTTTTTGAACTTTCTCTGAAGACTGCAAATGTTAACTGAACAGGCACCTTCTGCAGCCCTTAGAGATTGATTGTCCTGACCAGAAGGAATATTTGTCAGCACAAAAAGATGAAAAAAGGTGTGACATCAACTCTTCTCTCTCCTCTGCTAGCTCACCAGCTAGACTTCAGGATCAGTACAGACCACTCCTCATGCAATAAAATGTCATAAAATGTCAGGAAATATCAAGCTGTTAGTCAAAACCATTAATCTAAAGGAAGTGTGACAGGACTTTTTTTAGTAGTTTTTGGTTTTTAAGTCAAAGGCAGCTGCTATGTTCTGGGTCATAAGATGTTTTCTAAAATTCAATAGAAGCCCTACAAATATTTAGCAAGTTCCTTCAAAACCCAGTGCTTCCTTTTCCTTATAATTTAACCTTCCAGTGTTCTGAACTGGAAAAGAGAACATTGTATTCCAAATTAATCCACTGAGACAAGCAGCAAGAAAGAGACATTTTGGACTTTTTTTTTCCCCCCAGTAAAAATAAGTATGTGAATGGATGATCAAATCTCATAACCTCTCAAATAATACAGTTTCTTCAGGCATGCCTGAATAATCTGAGGCATTTCTCCCCTCCATGCGAGATATTAGTGAACAGCTAAATACAACTTCTTAGTATTTGTTTTCAAGAATGTTTACAAGCCAAAGTCCACCCAGGTCATCTGTGAGGGTGAATGTTTGAACCTATGGCAGCTGTACCAATGGAGTCAGACCTCAACTGAATATAATACTGAACAAGCAATAAGCAGCTTCTACTATTTTAAATCTCTTAACGATTGCATGTTTTTAATGTGAAGGGGGCAATTAATAAATTTATATGCATTTTTATATACAGATATGTACAGAAAATACAAGCCTATCCATCTACTCATAGAGAAGCACACATTCTCAAATACTATTTTATATATTACATATACATGAAACAGTCCTTTAAGCTGAAAGGGAAAAAGAATGGAAAAGGGCATGTCCTTCTTACAGCTGCAGGAATTTGTGAGCCACATCTTGCCCACCTCTGCCAGGATGATGTGACAAGTCCTGCAGACTCATCTGAAGCACAAAATGCTTTAGCCAAACGCCTCCCTCCTTCCCACCAGTAAAAGTAAATAAATAAAGCAGGAAAAGAAACAAAAAGGGAGCCCTGAGGGACTGGATGAGTCAGAGGTTAGTAATGAACTACAGACACTCATCCTTGGGTCAGTTCACGCCTAGCCCCTGTCAGGAGGGGCAGGGAATTGCTGGCACTCTGGCCTGGAGGAAGCTGCCTTATGATTCCCAGTCCCAGTGGTGGGATCTCCTCTGCAGGGCTGCCAGCACCAGCAGAAGGAATGGAAGGACTCAAAATACTCGCCAGCTCCTGGAGAGAGACCACCCTGGGATCCCCACCAGGTGCTGCTGTCTCTGCTCTGTCCATAGGGAGGCTCTAACTCCCAGGGATGCCCAGGACACACAGGTGCCAAAGGATACATGGCACAGCTTTGCAGTGCAATCTAGTTTTGGCATGCTTCTAGTACAGTGTTTGAAACACAGATACAAGGTCCCAGCAGCATTGTTGCACACAGTCACTTTCAGAACAGAGAGTTTGCAAGTCTTTTAGGAACATGGTATACTAGGGGACATATCCTGTACTTTATTATCTTTCCCACATTGCCTTGCTTGCTCAGTTTGCTCCAAAAAAATGTTATATCCATATAAAAGTTGACAGCTCTCCTACTCTGTGCCCTGCTGTGATGACTATCACAGAGCAGCATATCAATTTCTTCCACGGGCACTTGGCAGAGGTTTTCCTCCTGCTCTAGAGGTGGGATCTCTACTTGTGGAATCTGAAGCAGACCAACACTCTCCATTTCTCCTGCAATGTGGCTGTGAATGAACAATACATATAACGTTTACAAAATCTGCATGACTGTCTGGACCATTTCTTCAAGTGGGCATTGATGTAACATCCTAACCAGCGCACACATCACCCCAGGAGCATTCCAGCACAGCAATCTGCAAGTTGAAGCACAAAGGGAGCACTGATCTTCCAAAACCCACACCTTCTTCTCCATCACCTATTTACCCAAATATTTCTCTCTTTTCCCCAGAGGCCACACTCCCCACAGAACAACCAGGAGCTATTTGATGTTGCCCTAAGAACTGCCAATCATCAAAGGCTGATCCCTCAAAATAGTACTGGTGAAAAGGCTGGACAATGAAGGAGTAGAAAGAAAACAACCATGAAGCCTTCACAGAGAAAACAAATAGAGATTTTTTTAAACACTGCTGGTTTTGCTTTTTTTGCCCTTTTTGTTTCTTTTTTTTTTTTTTTTTTGTGCCTGCAGCAGAGGCACAGTTACAGTCCTGACAAGTTTCAGTAGAAGTAATGAAACACTTTTGTACCACAGCATTACTCTGACATTTAATTGACCATGTATTTCCATCTTTTAGCCTTACATGATTCCTCCATCTGAAACATTACTCTTTTAAAATTAATCACTCCATTTACACTTGTTTGGATTTTTTGTGTCACAGTTTCTACCCTGCCTCTCTCACTTTTCCTCTCTCGTTGCCACCGAAAGACCAGAAATTATTTCATGCCTGTGGACAGCATGCCGAATTTTCTTCTGCTTTATTTACTTTAATATAAGTCCAGCTGAGAGCAGATCAAGTCTGAACTAATTACCAGTATTTTTCAAACAGGCTGGTAATATTAAGCTGAAAGGAGATATGTGAATTTCAGTACACAACAGCAATGCCAGCAGTGCTTTAAAAATCTCTTGCTTCTCAACAGATTCTTTCTTTATTTAAAGGCAAAGCTTGCAGCTAAGTCACACTCTCATTCTCACTCTACCATGCCCATTTCCCATAAGGAAAGGGCCATGCAATAGCATAACCCTGTTAACATGAACAAACCTGTCATTTATTTTTTCAGTCCTATCAATATTAACGCATAAGCTCAGCCTTCTCCAGGACAGCAGCTGGTGGCACAGAGCAAGCCCCCTCTTGCATACCTGTTGTGATGTTCCTGCAGCACCTGGTAGATGCTGATAAGGAAGGTTTGGTTTTTAAAGCTGCCCACAACGCAGTCCTTGTAGATCCGAAACTCAGCGGCTGTGACGGCCTCGCCCTCAGGAATCTGAGACAAATTAAATTTGAATTCCTTGTGGTGCCGCTGGTGAGGCGTGAACTCCTTGTCATACTCAACTGCAGATGGGAAAAGGAAAGAAAAGGGGAAAAAAAAAGGAACCATGACTAAAGTTTAACAACAAAAGGTTTCTCCGTGCTGCCACCTGCTCCTTAAAAAAACCCCAAGAATCTTGGTTTTTTTCCCTCCAAAGATAGCCCTTGCAAGTGCCAGGAAAACTTATGAAATTAAAGCTTTTCAAACACAGACTAAGTGAAGATGAATGTTCCTCTTCTCTAGCCAATTCCTCTGGGATTTCCTATTTTTTAAAGAAAAGCCAGCTTTGACAGGTGAAATATGACCATGCATTTTGCTCCTGTGTGAAACTCTGAAGCTTGTGACCAACCCCAGCATTTTCCACCTGTGGCTCTCTATGTTCTTTACAGCATTTCCCGAAGTCTCACAGCCCTCTTCCAAGCAAGGAGAAAAATAGCTCCATTTTGCTTTAGCACACACAGGCACAGGCAGAACCAAGTGACCACACCAGGTCAACCAATTCCCAAAGTACCCTAAAATGTCCTGTTTTCTGGCTCCTAGGTTTATACACTAGCCATTGGACCACCTTGTGAGTTAATTTTGTGACATTTATTTGAAGGGTTAAAGTCAGAGATCCCCTTCCTTTGCAGAAGCTTATTTTAGAACTAGAGAGCTGAGGACCACTTTTGGTTTCTGGTTTTAGACCTCCCTGAGAACACTTTCAGGAACAGGGTTTAAGACAGACACAAAACAGAATTCCTTCTTCTTTAGGGCTCAGAGTTTGTATTTTCTGTTTGAGGTTCCCTTTGCAAACTCTGCTTCCAGACCCACTCTTACTTGATTACATCTCGGTTTAGTCTGACTTTGATTAATTGTTTGTTATTTTTTCTAATTTTCTACTAGAAATTGCTTAAAACATTAACATATTATATAAACATAAAAAATTGCATCTTTACAAGCCTGAGGGGACAAAAAGTAAAAACAAAAAGCCGTTCCCACCAGTGGAACGGAAGGAGTATATGTCAGTGATGAATAAGTCACCATTACATTATCATTAGGGACATGATTATGTGCAGAGACAGGAAGGGAAGAACAGATCCCTTTTAATGTTTGTCTTTGTGGTCACTTTTTGTTGTTTCCCCCCCCCATTTAATGCATCAGACTGCAAAGGCGTCCGCAGGGCTCCTCTACAACCTCCCCATGAGGTAAGCAGCAGTGCCTGTTCTCCAGCTGGGATACTGAGTCACCAGGAGAGTGACTTGTCCAAGGACAGGCGGTGGAGGCTTGTGGCAGAGCCAGGAATGACAGCCAGCGTGCCTGAGGTTCAGCACTTTACCCACAGGTTACCTCCCTGAAGAACAGACATCTCCCAGCTGCTGGAAACAGCCCATGGAGACTTTCCCCTCTACCTTGCCCAGCTGCCTGCTCCTCCTCATTCTCCAGCCACAGTTTCATCCATCCTCTCCCTTTCTTCTGGCAGCCCTTCCATGTGAGCTGCCTCATCTGGCTGGGTCCCCGTCCTGGCTCTCTGTGAGAGAGTTACTCACATCCTTCTCTTTGAAGCTCACCTGGAAATCTTTTCACCTCTGCATGACTACTGCCAAGCATTCTGTGGGACACCACACCAGGGGATGCTGTGTTAAGGGCTGCCACAAGGCAACCAGGCAAATCCTCAAACTACTGTCAGAGTCAGACACCACTGCCAGTTTTGTTAGTCTCACACTGCATCTGTCTGAGCAGCTCAGATGTCAAACAACAGAAAAACGAGGGTGACTGGTCTCTACAGGTCCAGAAATGAAGTTGTGATGTCCAGCATCTCCATCAGAGATTGCACCCAGGTGAATGATGGCAGCACACTCAATCCCAGTGCCACTAGGAATTACCTCTCTGGCTATTGGCTTTGGGTGACCTACACTTTCCTTTGCAGCAACTGTGTCACTGTGGGGCAAGGATGCGGCGAAAGAATTCAGCAACACAACTCCTCTTCCAAGCAGCAAGAAGGAGCAATTTATTGAAAAGCCATGGCATATATATACATAAAGGAGATCACGAAAAACTAAGTAGAAAAGACTCACTGGTCAAAGAAAGTAACACCTCTTCCAAAACATGCTCTCTGCAAAATATCATGAGACACATGACTCGGTGGTCAACACCAGGTGTCTATCTGTGTTTTCTTTCTACCTTTCCTTGTTTTGTCTCTGAGAAAAATTTCCAGCCTTGGAAAGATCCTAGCTGGAGCTAAGAAAAGTCAACAATCTGGGGAAAAATCTGATTAGGTTCCCCACGAGCCTTCAGTAGTGTCCACACACCTGCCCCTGTGTTTAATGGGGATTGACCCCAGCGATATGGGACTGGTTGGCGTCACTTGCATGTACCCCCTCCAAGACAGGACCTGAGCTGCCCCATCACTCCCCATCCTGAGGAGACTCATACAGGATACACCTCCCAGAAGAGAGGAGCCAACTTTGAGAAACTTGTAATCAGCCAACTGATGAGAAACTGCATTGGGCTGCTTGCAGCAGGAGGTGCCCAGCTTGGCCCGTTTGCTCGCCACTAAAAGACGAGAGGATGTAATTAATGGTGAGGGAATGTCTAAATCCACGGGTTTGGAGAGGCACACATATGAAGCAACAATTCTCAATTTAGAACTCACTACATCCTCACTCATGGGTGCAGTGAGCAGCTGAAACCCACACCCCCTTCCGTGCTGTCACAGGGATGAGCTGACCTACAGGCGAGATGTAGCGACGCAGCTTTTCCCCAGGCTCCTCGCTGAAGATGATAAAGAAGAAGCAGGAAGTGCAAGGGGAAGGACACAACCAGGATAAGCAACAGAACTCCATCAAGGTGCCAGAAAACTAAAATTGGACTAAAGGCAGCAAAGGAGTCATTGATGCTTCCTGCCAGCTCTTGCACCACATCAACTTGTGATCTGGTCTCTCCAAGTGCACAGGAGAGAGTCTGGAGCTGTCCCACACAACACAGAGCTCAAAATGAGCCCAAATATCACATTTTGTGGCTCCTTTCTGACCTCAAGTCAGCTATAGTGGCCTGACCTCCACTTGTCACTACAAAAGTGCAGTTTAAAAGTGATATAACCAAACTCTAGTTCTTTAAATCAGTATTTTCCTACACTCCTCTCTTAAAAAGTCAAACACAAGTCACAAGAGGAAGAAAAGCCCACCAAAACATCTGCCACAGATCATGACAAGCTGCAGAAGGTATGATGCTTGACTCCAATTACCCTTTTCTAGATAATAACTTGCCTGATATATTCACAATAGTATTTTCCTGGTTTTTTTCAAACTTTCTTCCTTTATTCCTGTCCCTGCCCGAATATGCCACACAATCATTGAAGCTGACTAAACTGATTACAGGGGAAACATTCAGACTGATTTCGTTATCAGGCTTGGCAGAATAAACAACCTGAAACACACAAACAAGGAAATCTTTTTTTAATCCTTCAGATTAAGCAATTCAGCTTATTCTGTTACAAGAAAGGCAGGTTTCTGTTATAAGAAAGAAGTACTGCTAAGCTGATGGTGTTCTCCTCCACTGGGATCAGTTCAGAAGCAGCCCAACAACATCACAGGATGGAAAAAAGCCTACATTAAGCTTGTATGAAGCAAGTATAAAAGTTTAACGAGTTGGAAAGTTTTTCTGGCTATGTATCTTCCCATGATACAATGGAGGGTGGATTTTTTTTTTCTTTGTGGGAGTGGTGAGATATTTAAGTTCTATATACTCATTGTCACCCCATCAAGCTAATAATCAACTGTTTTCATTCAGCAAGACAGCTTAAAAATATAAAATGCCAACAGTCCTTCTCTGGGGGCTTTTTGCCCCCTGGAAACTCTTCATTTTTAACAAAGAAGTCAAGTTTTAGAACAGTAAAATTTGGAAAGGCAAGATTCAAGCTGCTGGTTCCCAGGATTACCCAGTCTGGATTGCTATCGCATTACAATGCATTGTATGAGCTTGTATTCAAAATACAGACAGCATACACCAAAATACAAGGCTACAGCAAAAAGCAGAAATAATTTTTCAAGCTGCTTTCCCATTATTATTTTTTTCCACATGAATACATTTAGGTCAGTCTGACCGGTGATGTGAAATCCAAAGCTAATTTCTGTCTGACAATGGACATAAGAATGTCTCAACTGTGCAAAGCTCTTGCAGGGAAAATCAGGCAGCTCACAGCTGGGGCAGGTTGCAAGGTAGAAGCCCTGAGTGATGTTGGGCTCCCATAACCTTCTCCCAGAGTGCTGGCTGGAATGTTAGGACCAAGCCAGGCAGAACCAGTGTAAGATCACAGCAGGAACTATAGCCTAGAAAACTCATCTTCATGGTCAGACTGTGTTATCCCAAACATTACTATTCTTTTGCAGAAGTAAGTCCTTGGAGTTTACAAACCCAGGCCTGCACATATCAGGGTGAGTTGGGAAAGCTGATGTCAAACAGATTTTTGCCCATCATGAGCCAGAGGGACTGCCCACTCCACCATGCAGGTCTGCCCCCATCCTGGCTGGTGGCTGCCCCTTTGCCTGCAATGCAGAGGAAGGTGTGAGCTCTGGACATTAGACTCACCCCTGAGTTTTCACAAGAACTAATTTCTGAGCAGACTGCCAGAGCATGCAGAGTTAACAGAGAAGCCTGCCAGTAGCTCTTTACATTCCCCATAATAAATATTTTATAATACTATACAAACACAGTACTATTGTTGAGCAGTTAAAAAGGCAAGAATGGCAAAATTAGGGTTACTGTGGTTTTGATTTTTGTGTATTCTAATTCTAACCCAGTGTTGCAATAGCCAATTTCAGCACAAAATGTCCCTGGTTTAAAAATAGCATGCTGCTTACAATACTTGTTACTTTAAAAACACTGCACAGAAAATAAAAATAATTGAGAAATTAACACATCTATTTTGGCAACTATACCATCCTACTTCTATTTGACTGTGTAGCACCCACCTTGGACCAAAGGAAACATTAGCCTAATGGCAGTCATGGAAATAAACTCTCCTTCTGCATTGGAATTTTAAGCATTTCTTTTTTGGATCTAAATTAAACCATATGCAGAAATAACAGATCAAGAGCCTTTCCTGAAGAAACACAATTTTCACTTAGAACAGCAGCACCAAGTATCATGGTATCTGGTGATCTTCTCTAGTTCTCAGTTGCTGAGAAAAGTGTTAGGTCAAGTGCTCAGGTGAGAATTAAAATGCTAGTTTAAGAAAGTCTCTAGTTCAAACTCTAGGTAATAAAGCAAAAAATACTAAACTAGAGCTCCAGAAGTAATTTTTTAAAAATAAATTTCTTACATAAATAATTATGATTCCCAGGACAATGTTGTTCCTTGGAGGCTGCAGAGAAGGAGTGGGGCTGTGATTTAGTAAGATAGGACTATTTAGGACAGGCCATTCTGCATCTGTCCTGACCCCAGCAAAGCTGAAACTGCTGAAGAATCTTTTGCACTTAAAGATCTTTAATGGTTACCTGGTTTTGCAGGGCCACAGTTACAGTGCTCCAGGAAAAGCAGCCAGGATTCATAGCCTGCTTATGCAAAGTGAAAACTGGAATTGCTAACAGGAGATCCCTCACCACATCTACATAACCAGCACAAAGGCAATTCCTCCATATTACATCACCAATTTCTGCTCTAAGTCAACAGCATTTATCACATCTGGAGCAATGAAGCAGTGTATTGGGCCTCAAATGCTTTAAGCATTACTAAAGCTCCAACAGTCCCCTCTAATAAATGGACCGCGTGCACATGTGACTGATCTACTGCTGTGAACTTACAGTGGCATCACCAGAATCTCTTCAATACTGACTGATAATAGCTGGCACAGAACAAAATTTATGTAAGCTTAAATCCCCCCTCCTTGATCTTGGTCCACAGTTGCTAGTTGCTTCTTTTGAAACAAAAGGGAGTAAGAATGTGAGGGTTTGTACAGCCAGCCTGAGGGATGTTCAGCTTCAGAGCTAAACTTGGTCATTTGGATCTAACAATTTGCCTTCTGTTTCACAGTGGATCTACGTGAATGGGCTCTGCAGCACACTCTTTACCCTGAAGAGATGCCCACCATGTGCCTGAAGGCTTGTCTGCATTTTCCAAATCCATCAGGTCAATCTAAAAAAAAGATACCAAGTCTCCCAAACAGTTCCACGTCTCTGACAGATGATCACAACTGCAGAAGCACTGTTACTGCTAAAGACTAAGCTGACATTTCTTTCTAAAATAAGCAGCATTTCCTAAACACTGTTTCAAAAACTGCAGAGTACAACCCAAAGAGCAAAATGTATCAGTTTAATATCTTCAAATAGGAAGGAAAGAAGACTAAAAGGCTTTACAGGTACTTTGTGCTGTATAACAAGGAAACAGAAGTTCTCTTACTCTAGGTGGACCTGCAGGCACAAGAATAGGCCAGCAGCAAAAACAATAGCTCCCAGAAGTAGTGAGGATGCAGAAAAGGATCACTGCTGCCTCTTTTTCACACTTACATATATACAATGTGTGCCACTGTCACTTGGACAGCAAGATAAAGAGATAAGTGGTCTATCCACTGCAGCGACATCCTAAATCCAGTACTACTTACATACAGGACTGACCACTTTCTCTTTACTGCAAAGACCCAAAAGAAAGCAAAACCTTCCCCTTCCCAAAACTATGATTTGTTAATAAGCCATTTAACAGGTGGTGAGAAGGACAATTCTTTAAAAGGGAAGAAACTCAGATGAGACATTAAAATACAAGGTCTGAAAGCAAATCCTTCCCTGCCCAAAATGCACAAGAGGTGGGGAAATAATTTCTTCCCACCTTGGTCTCAGCCCAGCAACTTCAACTGTCTTCTGTAATCACAGCAACTCCACACAGCCTCCCAGAATCTCCCAAGAAAAGCCTGTTTCTTTCTATCACCCCAATCATGACGAGGGATTCATACCTACATCAAGTCCACTGCCTATTGCTACTGCTGCTGCTCTTTGTGCCACATCTTCTGAAATTCCCCTTCACCCCTTCACCCATTTCTGAAAAGCAGCATGAGCAAAAGCAACTAATTTCAAAAAGAAGCAATCCCTCTGCTTCTCAGATATCTCTCCTGGATTTTCAATACAATATCCCAAAGAAACTGACCAAAGTTTGCTCTCATAGATAAGAGCATGTAAAAGTTTGCTGGACCTCCCTGATGAACTTGTTCCACATCCACAGGGATAAAATGCAGTTTTTAAACATTAAAAAAAGTCAGGATACCTATGGTTCAGTCTGGTATTTGCTGATCCCTCTGGGTTCAGCTGAGGTGGGTTAGACACAACAATCATAAATCTAAACCAGTTTTAAGTTAATGCCCCGACACCTTTACAATAATATGAAGATTTAAGGCCAAAAAACTCCAAAAGGATGCCTCTTCAAAACAGCTCTAATATCACATCTGGGCCGACACAATAAAGTGGAATTATTCCACTGACTTTGGTGGAGTGATGCCAGTTTACAGCCAATGAAGACCTGGCTTTATGCTCCATAGCTCTGTGTGCCAGAAAATAATGACTCAGAAAATAACCCATCATTAATCCAATCCCAGTGTAATTATGGAGATTAAATTTAAACAATAGCAAATCTCTCTCTAAACATAACACTCCACAGAAGGAGGAGGGTTTTTTTACTTTTGGATGAAAAATGCAATTGAGCTCTTATTTGTTTCTTTGTGCTGGGAATCAGGCTGGAATCGGCTTGTAAAATCAGATTAAAATAGTTGCACAACAGCTTCCTTTCAGGATTCTTGAACCAAAGGCAGTCTAAAAACCAAAATAATGCCCTAATCAAATACATAATACCCATGGGAGACACCAGAAAGTACTAAAAAGGCATTCTCACATTTTCACAAAGGTGCCTACTGTATGGCCAGTAAAGCTTTTCCACTCTGCAATGGGAAGAGGCAGCAGTGCGGACCAGGCTTGCTCTAGCACACGTGGGAAAAGTTAAAGCAAAACTGAGGATAAGGAGAGCCCTTGGCAAAGTGCTTGGGGGCAGCTGAGCCAGGGGGCTGACTGCAGTCCACACTCACTTTTGGGCTTCCTGGGCTGTCCCCCTTGCAATAACAGAATCACTTTGCAACTGCTTCCACAGCCACCTCCTTCATTCCTTCCCCACAGCTCCCCAACACAAATGTTAACAAAACTGGGATTTTCTTTCCATCTGCTGGCACATACGGCAGGTCCCTGCACTGCAAACAGTGTTGTATCTCAGGAAAACAAAACATCTTTTTGCTTAAGAGATGCCAAATTGCTTTATCAAAGGCACTACTGTTTGCATTTTTGTGGCAATATTAATTCAGTTCCCACTGAGAAGCTGATAAAGACCCTGACTGCAAAAACACCCCTCTGGAAGAAGTGATCTGAGGCTATTTCTGTATTGTGTTTCCAAATAATTTATGATTGAAATAATATTATGCTTTGCAAGAAGCATTTCTATTTCACAGCCAGGCTTCATGCATGCAGAGCCAGCTCGTAGGAGGGGAGAAGGCGATGCTGTCACCCATCAGCACAGAGACACGATCAGAAAGGCTTTGCAGCTATGGGAAGAGAATTCTCCTATTGCTCCTGCTTGCTGCCTTGGCTCCTGTGCCCATACCAACACAGGAACTGCCTGGGACACTCAGAGCAACCTTTCCCACCCTCCAGGTTCCCCACAGGTCACTCTGCATTTCCTGCTGGCACGGCTGCTGGCACGCAGCTCCCTGGAAGCACAGCTGCCCTGGGTGCACTGACTGGGGCTGGAAATATTTTCAGAATTTTTTAAATGGCATAGTCATCTCACACCATGTCTCAAAATTATCTCTCCTTCTGCAGGAATTTAAGGTAGGAGAAGCCAATTCACTTGCAATTTCCAGCTACATTTCAAAATGCAGGTTGTGCAAAGTGGGGAAATTTTTCTTCTCTCTGCTTTTCTTGCTGGTGGAGTTTTATGTTTATTGGTACAATTGTGAATCAACCAGCAGCAAGTAGGAAAGCAGGCAACAGATGAATGCTTGCAATATAAGTTGCACACTTTCATTTTGTTGAGCACTCATCTCTTGGCATCACAGGCAGGTTTCAGCTTTACCCTTAACAGCCCAGCTGAGAAAGATCTCTCCTGAGCACAGTGCAATCACTCCCCATAAAAATATTGTCCAGAGCACTTAAGGTTCTATAAATTTTTGGAAAAGTTTAATCCAGCACTCAAGACTCAGATACACAGAATTCAGCCCTGCTCCAGAGGTTGTCAAGCTGTCCTGGACACTACACCACCATTGCAAAAGCACTGCCATTGTCAATATGACTTGTGACTTCAGCTGATACCGCGACATGCTGTTGCCTCACTTACTGTTCAGTATTTTGTATTTTACACAGGGCTCCAATTTCAAATGACTGAATTAAGCAACATCCAGCCAAAAGACCACAAGAGCATCTTGGGCTTTGGGGAACAGGCAGGGCACTCTGTGATAGAGCACAAAGGACACCAGACTTAGCATAAGAACAGAGTCAGAGAACAGAACATACAAGAAAGGAGGAAGCACTGCCCCTAAGAATGGCAGAAAGTGGCTGCAGGGATAAAAAGAGTAAAATCATGGTCTGGAGACTCCAAAAGTCCAACCTTTAACATGATAGTCAAAGCAAGAAGATTCTACAGCTCTGAAGACTGAGGAGAGCAAACACGAGAAGTGCCTGCAGAAACAATGCTGTGTTTTAAAGACTATTCCTGGCTTTGTATATTTGTCCAAGAACAGCACAGTTTGTAAGTGAACCCCCCCTCAGTGCATCCATCCACTATATGCTGGTTTGGCACACTGATCCCTAGGAAGGGGTTCCAACAGTCGCTGGGATGGGAGATTCTCAACCACCACCAGGGCTGAACATCACCACAGAGTTAGGAAAACTCCCTGTGCCAACTGGGCAAAACAGTGCCTTGGGAGACACTGATCTACACAGGAACACCAGAGCACCTTTGCTAAACCCACTGTTTCTCTTGCCACCCTTCTTATTTCAGCACACCTTCCTCCACATCCTTCTGTACTGGTCATCCTGACAGATTCCCTGAAGGTTCAGGCAAGAGTCTCTCAGGCCCAGGAAGGTGGCAAAGAGAGAGAAGGGTGATCAAAGAGGGATGGGAGAAGGCAAAGGAAAGTCTCACCACTTCCACAGCCTCCTCCAGCAAAGGCAGAAGGGCCATGAAGCCACTCACTGTGCAGCCCTAGCACATCTGGGAAGTGCTCAAGAGCAGCAACCATGAAAACTGGGAAAAAAAAATCCCAGAATATTTTACAGTCATTACAGCAATGTGGGGTAAGTGTTCCTCTTTCTGAGGCAATAACATCTTGCAAAGCACTCTCCCCACACTAGCCCTGATTTGCCCCCACACTGCATGCTGCCAGAGAGAACCAGAAGGAGCTCTTGGCATGCCTTGCCCATAAAAAACAAGTTCTCCTGCCCTACCATGCCACTGAACTCTCATTTTTAATATGTCTACTGGTCATGCCAGCAGGGTGCAATTTGGGAAGTGACTTTTTTACCTCTGAAACCTCATCTGCTGTCAACCAACATAATGATGCTGCAGAGAGCCAAGCACCAGTCAGACATTTAAAAATTTGCAGCCGCAGTGGGCGGTTGGAGCAGAGGTCAAAAAATGGTCATTAATAGTTTTACCTAACCTGTAGCATTCAGCTGCTCAAAACACAGCCTTAAAAAGGAAAGAAAATGACATCACACAGCTTTAACAATCTGCTTAGGAGTAAAGAATTTCACTCTTAAGGAAAAAAAAAAAATTAAAAACAAAAAAGCCTTGACAAAAATGCCTGGTTTGACTAACAGCTTCGGTCTGAGCCTTCCTTTTTCATTATTTTTTGTATTCCCATATCCCACAGTGACCAGAAGCATACTTGGAATGTCTCTGTCCATCTGATAAAGCCATCAGTGGCAGCAGCCCCGTGTGGGGGACACGGCTCCCATTCCCAGCTGCAGAGCTCAGTGCCCAGCCCGGGTGAGAGGCAGGGACCTGCAATGCTCTGGGAATGATGGGAGACTCCCAGTCGGGATAGGAAATCCTAGGGAAAGAGTAAGACTTGAGGAAAAGCACCATTAAAAGAACTATTAAAAGAGGATTTGTGGAATAATCCTTAGTTTCACATAGTTGGCCTGGCTTACATACAGTAGCATAGCTGGGTAGTTCACCTGAAAAACATCCAGCAGGAAAAGGGACAGACTCTGCCAAGAACTACATTTTTTTTCTCCCCTTTCTCCCCACCCCTTTCACTTTCAACAAATATCCAAACCAATTCTTGGGCTCTAGGCATTTAAAAATCAAAAGTTATCTACAATTGTTCTCAAAGTAATTGCATATAAGTCGACTGCAAAAGGTCTCAGGTGAACAAATAGGAAATTAATAAATTTCACTGGTTTAAAAAACAACCTGGTATACTGGCTTTTCTGGCTTTCACTTTATCTTGTCTTTTTTCTGTAAGTTATCAGGTTCCTGGAGGCAGAATTTAAAATTAAAAAAAAAAAAAAAAATCAGAATGTGTTAGAATTTTCAGCAGAGCCACTTGCCCACAAATTAATTTTTTGACATTTGGCTTCTATATCTCCACTCCTTGCAATTATGTCCTGGCTGTTTGGCTATTCCAGCATTTCTCTGCCCCACCCAATCCAGCCTTGTCATCACTGATTTTATTTTTCCACTCTTCTCTCTTAGTAATGCCCTCCTCTCTTGCCTTGACTGGTCACATGCCATCCTCAGAGAAAAACATCAAAACACTTTCAAATTTGAGTATACATAAATATATGAGAGCAATAAATTTAAATAAATACCTACAACAAATTTCTTTTTGAAATACATCTTCTATCTTTTGTTGTGTCTGAAATGTTTTTAATGCTGTCAATGACTAAATTACCCAGACACAGATTTTAGTTTATGACTCAGTTTATGACTGAGTTTGTGAGTATTTATTTTAGTTTATGACTTTAGACACATTGGTTAAAAGAATTGCTTTTTTTTTCCTTAAGTCCTCTAAAATATTTTTTTAAAGTTACAGCAGGAGGGCAATGCTGTGTATCTGAGAGTATTAACAAGATTACATGTAGATATCTGCCATACCTACACAGTTTTTATTTGTGTTTTAATAAGAAAACCATCAACCATAAGAAAGTTTGGATCAGGTTAGCACATCAAAGCACTCTTTTTGCAAACATATAGACAGTGGGAAGAGTTGAAAAGCACCAGACCTTTTTAATGCAAATTTATTAAATCTTTTTCATCCCTGCATACTCAGCCATCCTAACAAGTGGGGTTGTGGCTTCAGCAAGTGAATCTTTTTCTGGCTATTCTCTCATAGACACAGCAAGACTAAAGCTTTTATAAGGTTTGCAAGCAGAGAAAAAGGCAATTAATTATATGTCATGTCCTAGTGAAGAACTTCCTCCAGTCAAAATAGGAGAACAGGAACCTCAGTGTTGTATAATTGATGTTATTAGCTGCAGCTGCTATCATACTTGGAGAAATCTCCAACTCAGAAACAGCAGTGATGAAGTGCTCCAAGATGAGTAATAATATGCTTGATATTAAGGGAGGGGGATAAAAGGATTCTAAAAAATGTGCTCCCCTGTACAGCAACAGTCTCAGATAATTGCCAGGCAGAAAACACTGAGGGATACTGAAGGAAAAACACACCACATTTAAAGTGTTGTCTCCATGAAACTGAAATTGAGGAGGGGAGAAGTGGGAGAGAGGAAACCCCTTATATTTACCTAACCTATATGAATGCTAATGCTCACATGTGTGTTGTAACAAGATTGGGGACTTTGAAAGCTCTAATCAGTAGGTGCATGAGCAAATATTTATTCTGATCTATTTCAATTCTCTGTGGTTTGCAAATCCCTACGAAAAAAAAAAATTGCAGAACAAACCAGTCTAGACCACAGAATTTGGCTACTTTATGCAAGTTAGAAAATTACAGGAAATAGACCAATTCAAGAAGGGATTATATGGTGGAATTTTTTGTTTGTTTTCTGAAGACCTGTGACTACCTGATACATGTGCACTTGTTTGGGTAGCCAAGGAAAATTCTTTTGAGCATTCTTTCAAGCATAATCACTGCAATATTGAATTCCACATATTTGATGTCTTGGTGAGGTGTTGATGTATATAACCTTCCAGATTCTTTCTGACCCACACTTTTCATCTGAAGACATTATGAAAAAAAAAAAAAAACAACAACCCTAACCTGAATAATATCACCTTTGTATTTCAAGATCCTGAAGAGCTTGTAACAACAGTATTTTTCACCCTGGTACTCAAATGCATGGAAAGAATCAGTCGATATCTTTCCATCAGAGGAAAATCTGAGATGGAAAATATTTTAGATAGAAGGTTTATCTTACTGGGGATAGCATCCATTCAAAAGGATAGAAGGTCTTTCCATCCAGTATTAGAAAATCTTTTCTATGGGATGAAGAGAAAAGTTTCTGCCTTTACCATGTGGAAAATATCAATAGCTTGAGCAACACTGCATTAGGCTGAGCCAGAAAGAGGCTGAGTAAAACAGAGCTCTTAGCTTCTGCTGCAGGCACTGAGATAAGGCTGGAGACCTAAAAAAATCCTGGCAAAGACAAAATATTTTCTAAGAAGTATTTCCATAAGAAATGTTTTTCTCATAATTATGCTCTTAATATTGTGGAATCTGAAGTATTTTTTTCTACTAGGGAAAACAAAAAAAAAAAAAAAAAAAAACAAAAAAAAAAAAACCAAAAAAAACATGAAGGTATTTTTAGTGGGAAGAAATGTTTTTCAAAGACAAGGTTTTATTCTACTACACAAAAAAAAGTTGATATTCAACAACAACAAAAATGATACAAACCTTTTTGCATACATATTTTAGCCTCATACATCTAGCTTAATTTTATGAAGTTTCTTTCCTCTGCCACTGCCTTTCTTCAGCAGGGCAGCAGCTGGGATGGCTGCCCTGCACCCAATACACTATTTGTCATAGGACCTGCCCAAGCTGCATCTCACCCAAAAGGGCTCTGGGCAGTGGTCTGATAACTGACCTAAGGTTATTAACCTCCCCTGTGATTTGAACACTCAAATGTTTGATTTGGCTCAATAGATCATACACTAGTTCTGTTTGGGCACTGTGGGATTACAAAGCACAAACATCAAGGCCTTTAGTCAGGTATATATTTAGCAGTATATATATACAGTTTTCAAAAAGGAGTCAATTGTACTCTGCACACATCAGATAAAATATGATTGAAAGGCTTTGAAGAGACAGTCAAATGTGAATTTTGCTTTCAGAATGGATGGAAGACAGAAATATGATCTAGTCTATCCATGAATAGATGCAAGTTTAGCTGAATTTGCTAAAGTTTTTAGTTTTGGTTACATTGCAAACAGCAAAATGTGCACTGATAAACTTCCCAACTAGTACATATCTAAGTTACATACCGAAGTCTGGAATCAAGTACATGCTGATTGACTTTTAATAGAAAAGAAGTTTTGCTATTTTTAAATAAAGAGAAACATGAATGCAATAGCTCAATTAACACTTACAACCTGCTGTTAGATAGAAACAGCCAATGCTCAAGTTAACATTCTGTGCTCCATATTCATGATGTCCTGCTAGAGCTGCATTTCTGTATGCTCAGGTAAAGCTGTGGGATGTATTTTCACTATATTTTTCTTCAAAGACTTGTATTTCTTCTATATGCAGTTTTAATGTTTTATTTTCTGACATGGAATAGTTTTCTTCTTAAAACTAAAAGTTTCTGAAAGGCTGCACATTCTTAATTAACCAGCATGGGCTGAATCAAAAGTCTTTTGGACTGATACATCATATGCAGAATACAAATATTCCTTCTATCCCTACCTTTCATTCCTTGTCCAAGGAGATACAGCTTATGAGTTAAAATATTACAATTTCATTCATTAAGCAACAGAAAGAAACTGTCCCTCAGAACCCCTTTCAAATGCAGCTACTTTTGCTAGGAAAGTCATGGTCTTGCTTGAATTCCATATAACTGGAAAACAGAGCTTCAACAAGGAATGTTACTGAATGAGGAGCAGATATTTCTTATTTATATTCCAAACTGAAATACTTTACAAAGTTTATGGATACCATGACAGCTAAGATGCCTTCCAGGGAAGCATTAAAAGATGAATGTCACAGGAACACACCCAGCAGTCTTGGGATCCTGGAGTTATGATAGGGCTACAAATGGAGCTTCCATTCCCAAAATCTCAACACTTCCAAATGGATGCTCTTTAATGTCAGACTGGAACCAAAACATCCCACAGTGAATCAGAACCTCTGAAATCATACTTTGTTGAAGCAAAAGGTTTCATGTTAACAGCACATAAAAACTCCAGCTTGTAAGAAAACACAAATCACAGATGAAAATATACAAATGGCCTAGTTTCACCTCATTAGAGGGCAGAGCAAGCTAAGGGAAAGAGGTCAGGGAAACCTGACCCAGCTTCATCTAAAATTGCTGCTTTATCAGGTAGAATTCGAAAGTACACTTAAGCCATTCCTAGTAATTCACCAAGAACTCAGCTGAAACAGCTATCAGAAACACAGGTCTTGGCCCTTCTGGTTTGAGCAAGAAGGCTCAACTAAAACCATGCCTGATGCTTCTGAGTTATTTGAAGCACTGCAATCAAAACTGTGCCCCAATTAAAAGCTCTTTAGGACAAGTTATTTAAGTGATAGAATAGCCACAGCTTTCACAAAACTGCAATGGACAGGTAAAGACTCCCATGAAAAACCTTTCCATTCTTAAGCCATTGTTAAGAATCTTGTGAAAACCCCCTTCTACAAAAAAAAACCCTCTCTCCAAGTTATTTCACCAATTGCACTTTGCTTTTTTGCTTTTTTTCCCCTCAGTAAAGACCTGAAAGACCTTGGAAAACCAGAATGTAAATTATTTTGCAGCTTCCCTCACAATGCTCTTCTTTCTATAAGATGAAATATTTTGCTGGCAGCCATAGCAAATCTATATTTTTAATACCAGTAGCATGATGGAGAAGCAAGGCAATTTAATGGTGGAAAATATTCTACTTAATTTTCCTCATTTCCCAATAAAATTGGCTGAACTTTATTTGGCTGTTCACCTCCACCAACTCAAGACTAACATCTGCTTTTTGGTCTCTGAAGGTAATAGAAAGTTTCCATATATTTAGAGTTCATTTTGCATTCCTATAGATAGCAGAAAACGGTAATAAAAGTTTGCATTTGCAGAAAATAGCATCCACATCACAAGGCACAGGAGCAGACATTCAGAAAGACTAGAAAATATGTGATTAAATACTGCATAATCTACTTTGCTTCATAGCTATTTTAACTCCTAAAAATCTACTCTCAACTGCTCATTTAGTATACATGCAGGCATTTGCTAAACTTCTATCCAGGTTACAAATGTTATGCTGTAAAAAATGTGTTTTCAGGCCATTTCCTAATTTTTCCTTTACTGTAGCTGTTTCATAGCTGGGAAAGAGCCCTGAGGCAGGTGGTACTGCCAAGTACCAGTGTAGGTGCATTAAGAAAGGAATTAAATTCTCCCTCTTGTTTGATCAGCATATACTGCAATAGCACAGAGATGAGTTACAGCTCTTAAATTTCTTCCTCCTGCCCACTGGCTGCTCCTTTGCCATGACTCATGAAACACTGGGCATGTAGGTTTTCCACCCTCCAACTAAGTTGTTTCCTTCCCAGTGTGTGATCCCTTTGTCTCAAACACACACTGAACCAGGTGGTGGGACAGGGTATGGATGCTTGCCTTCATTTGGGTGATGAGAGACTGGCAGCAGATAGGTCTACACAGATGTTCAAACTCACCATTCCCTTTTCTGTCGAGTTTGCACCCACACCATGAAGGCTTCAGGTCCCCCATGCCACCAATTATCACCTGGGGGGGGCCATGGCTTTGTACCCAGCTGACACAAAGTGCTGCAGTAGCTCCAGCAGCAGACAATTGCCTCCATCACGAAGGGAGAAGCACCTCTGTCACACATAGACCCCGTCCACTTCTTTTATCTCTCAAATAAGAGATCAAGACAATTGCTTGAGAACCAAGTTTACATCAGGTGAAATCCTCCCTTCCTTCTGGCAACATGGACCAGGGAGTTTGCATACTGCATTGTCAGGGACCAGGGCTGAGACACTGGGAGCAGAGGACGTGTGCCTCTGTCTCAAGCACCTGAAAAGTCAGAAGTTATGGCTCTCAAGACACCCCCAGCACATCCACCAGGAGAGCAGTGCAAGGACCTGGCTTTTTCTGATCAAGCACAGAGGCTCATCAAAGGAATGGGAATTTTGGAAACATGATCTTCTCCTGCATATTAGATTTAGCTTTGATTAATTGGACAAGGGGAAAAAGGTTTTTATGATATGTACATACCCAATAGGAAAGTACATGAAATAGAATTGATACAGCTGACAAAAGGCTCTGAGAGAGAAAATGTGAATTTTAGCCTCTTTTACATGTGGTCAAAGCTAATGAGAGGACTGATGCTAGAATCTGGCCACACCAGAACTTTGGCCACACCAGAGCTCATACAAGCTTGGGGTAACTGGGAGGTGTCAGTGCTCTGCCAGCTTAGAGCATCCTGGAGTGCCAGGACACAGGCTGCAAGCACCAGCCCAGATCCCAGGAGGATAGAGCTTAACTTCTGAATGCAAGTTTAGAAACATATGATGTGCTGGAGTTGAACAGAGTTAAGCTACTTGTCTAGACTTAGCCAACCACACTTTGAAATAAAGCCTTTTAAGACTGAGACTATTCAGTGCAGTATTTTCAAAGCTTTATGCTACTGTAGTCAAAATGCTGGGGATGGAGTGAAAATAGAAAAGACAAATCCCCTTCCCTAGGGCAGCTGAATCTGAGGTTTAGATCTACAAATAGCTTAAATCCCCAGGAAGAACTTGCAAATGCCCAGAATAAACTCCCAATTCTTTGTATATGGAACCTTTCCCATCCCCTCCCAGTCCAGATAAAGCCTCAAGTTCAGATATAAACTCAAAAACTCAAGTTGCCAGCTGCAAAAGCTTAGAAGAGATACAATGAACTGCCCTCCTCCAAAAAGAAAATAAAAAGAAAAAAAAAGAAAAAAGAAAAAAGCTACAAGTCTCTTGCCATTGGCTTGCTTGTGGACTCTGAAAATCCCTAATGGTGGTGAGTGGGATGTGGTCAGCAATGTCTCCTGCACACACACACTTTCTGTGCAGTCCTCCAAGGAGAACAGAGGTTGTCTGTGTTTGATTTCTGAACCACATTTTCATCCTTTTCTGCCTGCACCCAACCACAAAGAAAAATCAACATCCTCACTGTGCATTCTTTTCCCAGCTTGAGAGCTGCTCTTCCACTTTTCCTTGGGACAGCTCATCTACTAAAAAGGGCTTCACCTCACAGCAAGGTAAGGTGGGATGCAAACACCAGGACAATAAGCTTCATTTTTTGGGGACTGCCAGCCAAATTAGCTCTTGTAGGGAAGTAGATCTAATTCTGTCTGCTAAGGATTATACACTAAAACCACTTCTGACAGTCCAAATTAAACTGTAAAGAGGTGGAGGGTGGGGATGGGGTAGGGGGTGAGGCCCTTCCCAATGTATGCATCAAAGACAAGAGTGTATATCCTGTCATTGCTTGAAAGCACTGAAATTTTTGCCAGATTAAATGTGGTTTTCAAATTAAAAAAAAAAAAAAAAAAGAAGCAGCAGAAGACTCTATGCTTTCCTTACAGTCTCAAGATTTCAGAAGTTTGAGGAAGCATCAGAAATAATGAGAAGCGGGTGATGCTGGTTACTGTGGTTCAGCCAATTGTCCAATTTCCCCTGCCTCTCAAAGTAAATAAAAATAGACAACTCCAGGATTGGTGGTGAGGGGGAAATATCAACATATTTCTAAGGCTTTCTGTTTCCTAAGAACAAATGTTCAATTAAAAAAAAAAAAAATTCAAAACCAGGATCTCAACAGAGCTATTTGTTCCACTGAGTCCAGAGTAACAGATTGTGACTCACCAGCTTAATGTTCAAGACAGTGAAAAAGGCTCCTAAAGAAAGATTTACAAGATTTATAACCTTGTACTAGAAACATCCCTCCATTAGGTTTGCTGATCAGAATATTTCCCTTGACATTCAACAACAAAAGCTGTGAGAGGACCTTAAGAGATGATACACCTAGAAGAACAGCATTGATCTTAAATTTTGAAACATTTAATTAAATTTCCTTTTACTAAATCATATAAAAAGTAAGCCACAAAGCAATATACATGAATTTAACTAATCTTCCCACTGTTTTACACAGCCACAAACTCAACACTGACATAATCCATGCCTTTCTGAAATAAATGTGCCTTCTAGGTTAAAGAAGAGGTTTGAATGAAGAATGTTACTACCATAGAAATGTGTTCCTCTTAAGATTTTATACTGTAGAGATTATTGCATTCCTTTAAAATTATGACTAAGGCAAATTGTCCACATGCCACTCCAAAAAAGGCAGTATATTAAGAAGTTTCTTAGTCAGTCTTTCCTGAATTATTTAGACTTAACAAAGAATGATAAACCACCACAAAAGTGATATTCCTGACAAGATAGTGGAAGACACCAATTTATTTTAGTTACTCGTTTTAGACATCTACCACTGCAGTTACAATGCCAAAAGTCACCAGAGATACTGTGCGGTGTGTTGGAAAAGCTCATAGAAGGTTTTTGAAGTGTGGGCATTAGGAGGGCACTCTGTCTCCTATTTTTTTGCCACTAAAATGGAAATAGAAACTGCAACCTTCACCCTTCTGGGGGGCTTTGGTTTTGTTTTGTTTGAGGGTTTTTTTTTGTTGGATTTTTGCTGGGTTTTCAGTTGTATCTGGTTTGGTTTTGGTTTAGTTTGGTTTGTTGTTTTTTTTTTTTTCTATGTATGACAGGAGGAATGTAGAAGGTAAAGTCAAAAATGGGAAACTCCTGGTTGAGGAGTAGCAACACCTTCTTGCTTGACTTAGGCTGGACACTTGCTCTCCTCTCACAGACTGACATGTTTGTGTAACGTAATTCATCCTGGCAACCTTTGAGGATGCAAGAGAACAGAGACTGCCAGGACCACTCTGTGAACAACAATAGGGTTTGAGAAAACTATGTTCCTCTGGTTTTGTTTCAGCCCTCCACTGCCAGCAGTAATAGCACACTATATTCCTTGAAACAGCTGAATATCAAAAAGTCTCAGTCACGGATGTCCACAGGGTTAATAATGTATTCTCAATGACTTCAGTTTAAAATATATGAAACATTAATAGTTTGAAATGTTTTGAGCCCTAGTGTTGACCTGACCTATTAAAACAGAGCAATCCCTGGGGGTGAAAAGCGTGTAGTCTTTTTAACCTGACACTTCACACTTCAGCAGTAATGAGACTAAAACCCAAATGAAGTCATGTGTCGCTTTGACTGGAGATAAACAGAGCTAGCTCTGCTCTACTTGATGACCTCCCATAGTGTGGGAAGGCTCAGCCTGAAATTTTTCACATACATATTTAAGGCATTGAAGCTCTTATGACATTTTTCATTGTACAGTATTTTATGCTCTCATTTGAACCCTTTGATGCTTCTCTCTGGGATTCTATTTTGCCTTAAATGGTTCTGCAAGTTCCTTTTTGAAACAAAGGCTGCTAAGCTCACTGTTGATGCCATGTTTGTTTTCTTTCGTCATAATGAAGTCCCAAGTAATTGATTCATAGTCTTTAACATTACATGAAAACTTCAGCATGACCCTCACTGGGAAAGATCTGGTTTCATTCCAGAGTATCTGATCCAACTGTACAATTAAAATGCCATCTATTTTGAAATATTTAAAACAGAGATAAGTAGTGAGAAGAAAAGAAACCTGTGTAATGCAAAAAAAAGCCCCAACATGAGCTGTCTGAACTCTGCAGAGTTATCATAGGGAAACAGTTAAGCCTAGTCTCCTATTCAAGCTAATTACTGTCTAGATAACAATCTCACCTGTGCTGAATGGATCCAGAGCCCTTCTCATACCTGTATATCAGTATATGATTTCATAACTCAAAAAACATGAGGCATGAACTACACATTGTTAGACATTTACAATGAGCCCATTTGTGGCAGTCCAGCTCACCGAGGCCAAGTGAGTCAACATCTGACAAAGGTCAGTTTGTTGTAAAGGAAAATATACATTTCTCCCTTCCTGCTTACAAAGCAGGAAAACAATAGGGCACTAAATGTCACAGATGGTTTAAGAAACATCAAACTTTTATAATCATCACAGAAAGAAAAAAAGAAAGCCCTCAGTGACAGCTTCCACTAAAAAACCACCAAAGCATCCACACTGTCCTTCATAGATGTGATGGGGGAAGCAAAGCACAGTTGAAGTGATGCTGGTTACCGTGTTTCTGATCAATTAATGGGAAACAACAAAGGTTTTTTTAAAAAACAAATGGTACAAATATGTGCATGCAACACAGTACAGACTGTGTGTGAAAAGTATTTTTGTTTCTTTCAAACGAAGTGAGTGAGGCAGATGCTCTGCTCTTCTCCTGATATAGAGCAGAGTTTCAGGATGCTCAGTGAGTGATAAGAGGCTCCCACCCAAAACATCACATGTCTCCAGGAAAACAATATCAATCCTCCCTCCATTATTCCAAAATGCTCTGTTCCTCATGTGACATTAGCTAGGCAGGACTTTAATTGTCATTCAGACTTTAGCAAGGCAGATGGAAAAAAAATGAGAAAGGCAAAAACTTCATTATGACAGAAACCAGCTTACAGATGAATGAATGACTCTTTTCACACTGATCTGCAAGAAGACAGAGCACCAATTCCCCAACCTGACAGCAAACAAGAATGGCTTCCAGGAGCTGAACAGGAAAGCCAGAAGAGGGATGAGCCAAGAATCACAGGTTCAAAGGGCAAGGTCCCTTATGTTTCTTAGGGGAAATTACATGATTTACACAAGGTCAGGAGGGAGCCAAGGTCTAAGCCATGATCCAAATTCAGATGTTTTTGGAAGCTTCATTTTTGACACAGTTTAGAGTATTTCATCTTATCAGAAGAGAGCCTGGGAGTCTGCCTTGATGTTCCCAAATTACTAAGTGCTCAACTAACCACACATCCAGCAATTTCTTTTCTTGCTCCCTTCAGGGTTTTCAGGAACAAGTGTTTCCCAGGACCCTCAATCCCAGCTGGCAATAAAGCAAGCAGGAATGGTACCACCCTTCTGCACCCTGGCAAAGCACAGAGAAACCAGCTGTGGGGGGAGTCTGTAGCCCACATCCTCACCAGTGCCTCAGCCTCCCCTGACACCAGCCAAGCATTAGCACACTCTGGCTCTGCCATAAACCTCCCAGCTCAGCTCTTCATGCCAAGAGGGGAAGGTTGCAAAAACAGACACCCACAGCTGCAGCAGCATGGGGGACACCTCAGCATCAGCACCAGCACTGAAAACACAGCGTGGAGGAAGTTCTCCTGCCCTTCTGAAATGTAATTTTAGCATGCCCAAGCAAATCCTATGTGCTATAGCTCTACAGAGCAATGAGGATCCAGTCCTGGGGAGCATAGAAGTCACCCATGCACTCAGGGCTTGTTGCCTTTTTACAATCCTGATGTATTGAACATTGGAAAGATTTCTTTTTTCCTTGGGACTTTTTTTTGTGTGGGAGGAGGAAAGAGTGCTTGTTCTTAGGAAAAAATCTGTAACAGATTTTTGATGTAAAAGACTCTCAAGCATTTAATAAAGTGGAAAGTTAGTCTTTTTTGGGAAAAAAAAACTCACAACATTTATAGCCTTCAGACATCTATGCCAAAGTTAGTCCTCTTCAGAAGTGAACTTGGTGTTCATCAGGCAAGGATTAGAAGATGAAGAGAAGAATGGGGCAAAGATTATTCATTACATCTCTTGATTACTATGCAGCTAATGCAATTCAGTGTTTAATAACAGTATTTTTACAGGTCATGCCTGAGAACAGCAGAAGACACAAGCATCATTCCCCAGTGTGGAGCCATGACACAGGAGAGGAGGAATGATCACAATTTCTTGTAGCATTCTCTCTTTCTCGGCCTACAGAATATAATCTGCAAATGGAGATAACTTTACCCCAGTTTGGTCTGCATTTTGCTCCACTGTGTCAGTGGAAAAGTTCCCTGGGAGGTGCTTTTAGCCATCACGAGGAAGGGGAAGGTACAGCTGATGCCTGAGGAGAGCACCACATGGGGCATGAGGACATACCATGCCAGAAACCCAGAGACAAGACCCAAAATTGTTCTCTCAAAATGCTCCACATGACACATAAACAGACTAAAAGCCACTTCAGCTCTCAGCTGAAGATCAAAAGCAAGAAAAACTTCTTGGCACAATAAAAGAGAAAGCAAGCAAGGCTTTATCATATGATTCCAATCACAGACAAGAGGCCTTTCAGTCCTCCAGAGATTAGCTTGAATGAGCAGCGTAAATTTGGGGCAGAATAACTCTCCATTTCTTAGGAAGTTAATCTGTCTAATTTTGGAGGGGGTTGGTGAGGGGGCTCTCCTCCTCAGGAGATAAGCTGCTTTTAGCCTTGGCAATTCTTGCAGCTGCCAGGGGCATTAACAAGGCTCATACACACAGCATGATCCTCTCTGCTTTCAGTAAAGGCAAAGCCAGCTAGAGCTGCTGGCAGCCCACTTCACAGCCATCGGGTCACACCACTGGCAAACAGGTTCCCAAGCACTACCAGATTGTTTGCATTAGTTTACAGGAGACTTCCATTTGTGGTTTTGTTGTTTTGGGTTGGGGTTTTTTTGGTTTTTTTTTTTTTTTTTTAAATAGGAGGTAAGGAAAGTATCAGCATTTCCCTCAAGCATAACTACATTTCTGACATGTTAATTGCTGCTCAGAAAGCCTGCAATTAGCCAAGCCTACCTTCATTGCTCTCCATGTCTATCATCAAAATCATAATTTCAGACCAATTAAAGGAGCCCCTCACCCACCTGATGAATTGGGTCAGGCTCCTTTGACACAAAATCCCTTTTGTGGTGGATACAATTACTTGAGGGATGATGCTGGCCCTGTCACCAGTTGGAACAAGGCTCTTTTTTCAATAAAATTTTACTGACAGAGAAGGTCTGCTTCCTGGCCCTGATGGAAAGAATATAAAACTACTCCAAGACCATCTTTGAATGCCATCCTTCCCACTTGCTGACTGGCTATGCTTTATGAACAAAAACCCCCAGTTCATACTAGCTAATGTGAAAGGCTATTGGCATTCAAACCTCCCCATATCATTTGTGTCTTGCCATGCTCCTCACAATCATCTTTCATTTACTAGTGACCTAATATTTTGGCCACATCCTCATGACAGGATCTCGGAACCATGGAGGTTAGAGAAAGCAGCAACATGGAAGTCTCTGAATACATCCCATTACCTCCCATGCCTCCTCTGTACAAGAACACCTCCTAACATAACTGCATCCCCAGGTGCTGCTTCTCTGTTGTTTCTATCACCATTTCCTTCCCCCACATGCATGGCAGAGTGCTCCCAGGGTGACCATGAGACAGAAGAGAGACCCTGTTAGCAATATCCATTCCTATCAGAGGATTAAGTGCACAGTCCAATCATGGCATCTACCCTTACTCCTTTTGGGTACTCACTCTAATTAAGATATCAGAAAAATTTGTCCATGATCTCTCTTTAGCTGCCTGAAGTACATAAAACACCCCTAAATACCTTTGCCTCCTACAAACTCTCATCTGTATCTCTTGATGCAGATTAAAATAATCCTCAAACCAGGTAGGGGGTTTCAGAAACCACTGTCAAAATACAAGGGATTATTTTCAGCGACACATCATTTCATAAACTTGGTTACAGTATCTGCTGTAGAAAAAATAATTTTCCTGAAGAATGCACCCCCATAAATTCTGCTTGCACATTAGAAACCACTCCAGGGAGGTGACTGTCTTTGTGTTATTACTTCATTACTGTAGCTGATATACAGAGCAACTGTGGAAGGGTAGTGAGGTACAAAATTCTACTACTTATTATGTCTTTTTCAAAATACATGTAGTATTTTACTCTGAATTTCCTGAACAACAGTAGCATAACAATAAACTTACATTCTGGACCTTTTCAGCCATTTCTTAAAACCATTGATGAATATATTAGAAAAATAAATATACAAGCAACACGTGACTGCAGAAAATCCATCTGAACTTTGTCTCATAGTAGATCAGAGCATCAAAGCCTAAATTCTGTCCCCTTTTGCCATGGGAGTAGTTGTAACACAGGTGCAGCTGCAGGTGAAATTTACTCCTAAAATGTCGGCAAAGAGGAAAAAAATTTCCCTTCATCTGGATTTGCTTCTCTTTAAGAAGCACTCACATTCAACCAGTCAAAAACCAGCTTCACAGTGCAAATTCTCACTAGTTTCTCTCTAACATGTTTCAACATCTCAAAAACCAATGACAAAAAGCTCAACTTCGGTCTAGCAACATAACAATCAAAAATGAAGCTTTTAAATAAAACAAAAACAAAGCCTTCCACAGCAACTGCAGCCTAGGTTTGAAAAGCAGGAATACGTGACCATTCTGATACAGGGAAAAGTAAGAAGGATGAGTGCTCAGATCCCTAGCCATCATCACAGTGGCAAAACTCAGCAGAAAACACCCAACAATTTCAAGAAGACTTGGAAAGCCTTTAGCTAAAAAAGGACAAAAGAATTATAACATAACTACATTTACTGTGAATTCAAGAACTCTTTTTTTCGTCCTCTTCCAAAGGCTCACAAGCAGAAAGAAGAAAACTTCCCATGGGTTAAAGGCAGCATGCTTCTGTACAAAATGCAGGTGTTAGCCTGGAGGCATTCCTGTCCCTGAGCCTCACAGCTAAACCACAGGGGATGGATGCCGTGCTGAGGATGACCCCTCCAGTTCACTGGAGAAGCCTAAGCAGAAAATACCACTGTTCAATCATGCTCTTTCCTACATGTGACACACCTGCTTCCTCCTGTGACTAATCCCCTTTTCTGCTGGGGAAATGTCTGGTTATGAAGACAGCATGGGCACGGAGAGGCGGCTGACAGCCCATAAACAGGGGTGATGGGAAGGCTCTGGAGAACAGACAGGCTGTCCTTCAGTGATTAAGTACAGCCTGCCAAACACAGGGTCTAACCCCAAGGCCAACAAAATGAACAGGAGCTTTTCTGGACAAATATGCCCATGGCAGCCCCAGCAAGGGCTCAGTTACACATGCCTGGGCAGCAGTGCCACTTGCAAGCTCCACTGCCACCAAGGATGGTCACAGGGACCCAGCACCTCCTTAAGTCAAGCCATGTGGGCTCAGCTTCTGGTGTTCTTAAATCTCACTCTACAGTCTCATTTGAAGCAAACGTCTGGGCAAGTGAAGCAAATCAGAGGAGCACCCATCTGCCTGCAAGCTGCAGCTGTCACAGCGAGCCTGGGATTGAACCAGCTCCATGACAAATCACACCACTTCCTAGATTTCTGTGACAGACAGAGGGAAGAGGTATTTTGGAGGATATTTTATGGATGGGATTTTAAGAACACCTGAAGCCTTTTCAAGGAGTTCCCTGCAACCCCAGTTGACAGAGGCATTCATTAATTCTCATCTGTGGTGTTCCACATCAAAAATTTTAATTCAAATCCTACCTTACTTGGGACCCAAGATACTATCTTCATTGTTCATGAAAGCACATGTGAGCATTTAACACACAATACAACACAGAGTAAAAAAAAAGTTATAGTCCAACTTGCTCTGCCTAATGAATAAAACATTCCCTGACCAGTCAGTCAGGATGATAACAAAAGCTCACTTAATATGCTAACAAAAAACACCATGAATTTTGCCTTTGGTTTCTTTTAGTATTGTTAAAACGTGCTTAGGCCAGTCTTTAAATACTTGTTCTGATCACTTACTGCCTGAAGGCATCTCTCCAAAGAGAGTTCTTTTCTCCCCATCTCCATTGATAGTCTATATTAAAAATTGTGGGGTTTTAAATAAAAAAACAAAATAGAAGATTTAATTCATACATCCAGAGTCACAAGAAACTTCATCCTTTTCTTAATAACAGTAGATTTTAATGATGCAGGTGTTTCCACAAAGATTTCTTCTTACTGGCCTGCTGTGCTGAAGTATGCCCTGAAACAAGTAAACTCCTGATGAAATGCTTGTAACCTTTCTAGAGGGGCACAGTGATGGGAAGGGCAGTGGTTTTTCCCAGTTCAAGTTCTAGGAGAAATGCCAACTTGAAGCCATTTCAGAAGGAGTCTTCCTTGCCAATCCCTGTGGAAAGGCCCCTTAAAAGACAAGAGGGATGCAGCCACCATGTCCCCAAGTGGAGAAGACACCCCAGTGGAAGAGCACTGCAGAGTGTGTACTGCTGATGCTCATTCCAAACCTGTCCACAGGACTGCTAGGGACCATCAGGTAGTGGTTTAACCCTCCTGTTTTACAACATCTACATTTTCCCAGCAGGGCTCATTCCTACCAGCAACAGGGGTTGCAATCAAAGCTTGCAATCAAAGGCAGAGGACTAGGAGCAACCTGGAATCATGAACAGGTCAAGGCATATATTATATGTCTGCTCAAGGATTCCTGGTGGAAGTGCAATAATGCAGAGACTTTTATTAGTTCTCTGCCTGTGTTTCCTTGCAGACTGTGCTGCTGACAGTTGGGGCTGCAGCACTTGGGTCCAAGACTCCAGCAGATGTGTCTCCATGAGCTTTGCACTTGTCCAGCCTCCCAGCAGGAGATCTTTCTACCATTGCAACCTTCAAGTCTTCATCTGAACACAGCTGTAGAAATCCAACTGTGAAAAAATGTGAAGTGTACCAGCAAAACAATCAGTTTCATAACTTATAATACTGCTTTCACAATTTCCTATGAATTTGGGGGCTTTAAAATGTGAATCCAGAGACAACAAAAACCACCGTGCTTTACCATTCCCCTCTTCCCATTCCCTTTTGAATTTTTGGCAAAGCTACTTATTGCATCTAGTTTTAATTAGACTCTGAACTATCCTAGACCAGGACTGAGCCTTATGTAGAGTGCCTTGCACAACAGGAGAGAGCCAGTTCAGATCAAGGTTTCCAGATGTCAGCATAAACCAAACAAAACAGTACATGCATAAATGTCAATGCTTGGAGTAGCTCTTAAGGCTTAAAAGGCCAGTTGTGCTTGTACTTCCTTCACTTATTTAGCCTGGAAAACTGCCTTTCCATTTTAAAGCAAAGGTAGTCCCTGAGAATGGCTTGAAGACCCAGGAGTGGCAAGATACACAATCATAATTTTACTGCCATCAATTGACATTTTCTTAGCTAATTAATATGCCTGCAACCAACATAAGTGAAAGATACCAGGGCATACATCAAACTGTAATAAGCTTTTACAATCAAACTGTTTGGAAATGTAGCTCCCAAGTTTATATTTAATATGCTATGATGTTTCCAAGAGGGAACAATATTTTATACTCTAATTCTATTATGTAAAAATTTGTTTTCCCTGCCAGTAAAGCATATGGGACAGTTTTTCTGTTGTTAATAAATGAAGTCATGCAGTACAGATTTTCACATTTAGTATTCTGAAACTAAGCCCTTTTTGGTAAAAAACTTGGCCAAAAATAATCCTAAACAGAAGTGATATTAATTGCTTTCCCATAATCTTCTCTAAAGGATGAACTTCTACACAGTGTTTTCAAATAGTAATTGAAACACAACAATCATGGGTGACAAAGTTTCTCAGCGTGGATCTTTCACTGAAATCAGTTGGTAACAGCTCTGTAAGAGGAGGGGTTGCAGAAAGAGGCTCTCAGGAAGATGCATGGTTGTGCTTCTTAAGCTACACAGAACAAAGTAGTGCTCTCATTCAGTTGAGCCCAAATGTTCCATCAGTCCTCCAAAATGGTATTAACGTGCACAGCTATTCAAGTCATCTACGTTCCACTCAAATTTTAATGAGTCTTTTCCCAGTACACAGATTTAAGTATCATCTTAAGATTTTGTGGTGCTCAAATCTAAATCACAAGCAAGTAGATTTCAAAGACAAAGGGAAGCTACCTAGCTAAGATAGCATCTGAGCAGGACAGGTAAATCTACACAAACTGAAAAAAGAAATCAGACCTCTTATTTATTAGGAATAAAAGTGCCTCACTTCAGGATATAAAAAAAAACCCAACTCACACTGTTTCATCAACATTAAAATGTGGTTTTGTCCAAAAGAACATATTTTAAAATGGAAAAGCCAAATACACCTTTCTAGCCTTACAATATTTCTCATAATGCATTTCCTAATACTGCAAATGCCATAATAATGATAAAATCCTAGGAAAAACTTGCTGCATAATTTTTTTGCTGATACCAATATGCATCCCATGCTAACTCTGAAGAGTTTACTGCAATAGGAGTTAAGCTCTGAAACAAATCAACTGCTACAACAGAAAGAGAAAAGAGCTCAAAGCTACTGCCAAATATCCAAAGTATGGAAATGAGTTAACTAGCTAAGGCCATCTCTGTTCTTTGCCATCCTGACTCAGTAGACAAAGAATTCATTTTTGCATGACACCACATGAGCCTGGCATGTTCAGCTTCAACCCCCTTAATCTGGCATGGGAGATGCAGATCAGTGACAGTGATGTAGAAAGGGCAGTATTGACAGGAGAGACACAGCTCAAATGCCAACAAAAAGTGACTTTCTCTTTCAAAACCTAAGCTGGAAGGTGTTTCAAATGAGAAATCACCTCCAACTACTTGCAGAACAGTACCTGCTCAAGTGAAAAAGAGGGAAGAGTCCATCTCTGATCCAGCTGAGGGAGGAAACAGGGCAACAGGCATGCAGGACAGACATGGGGATGTCTCCACAATGATTACTTACACATGATTCTCTTTCATAGGCACTCTGACCCCAGTCCACAGGATGAGTGCCACTACATTCCTGCCTCAACCCTCTTCCCAGGTATCCTTGCAACCTTCTGGCTTCCCTGCTGCACAAGCACACATTGAACAGGAGCCCAACCCAATTCACCCAACCTCATGCATTTCCCCCCTGCCCCTGGACAGGCAGGATCCCCCAGCAGTGGTGCTGCCCACTGATCCTGCTGCTGCCCTGCTGCAGGCAGCCTCCACCCTCTGCTGAGGATCCCCAGAAATCAGTTCAAGCAGGAGACTGTCCTTCAGGCCCCCTGTCAAAGCTCCCTGCCAGCTTGCATAAAATCTCCTCTATTCAAATTTGATTTCTCAGTGCTTCTTCCTTCCATGCCAGAGCAGCCCCCACTCCCCATGCTCTGCAAGAAGCCAGAGCACGATGGCCATTTATTAAAAGAGAATGGCAGTGTCTTGCACTTCCTTTTGCAAGACCACACAGCTAATTTAACTCATCATTAGGGATGGCCAGCTGAGCTCTTTCACAAAAGAAACGCAAAATGCAAAATCATTTTACCACTTGTCTCTTTATGCAGCAAACCATTTGGTTTGGCATCCAACCTTCCAGCTGCTTCTCTGAGAGTCTGAACTGAACAAAAATCAACCTTATCTCTCAGAGTTGCGAAGCTGTCACAAGTAATATCTGCCCAGCCCAGACTTAACAAAACAATGACCAGAGTTGACAGGCCTTTGAGTTAACAAAGCTGGACCGGCCCCCAACCAGCCAATTCCATCAGCATCCTCCAGTCCAGGAGACATCTGAAATCTGCTGTTATAAAATCTGAAACCTTGTTGGGGAAAAGCAGCCTTGGATTTATTGGCCCACACAACAGAAGCAAACATGGCTGTAACAACCCTGGAGCCTCCCAACAGCATTCACTTGTCCTACACTCCAACAAGAAAAGAACTGCCATAAAGAAAAAAAAAAAAAAAAAAAAAAGAGCAGCAGATGAAATATCTTTGTGATTTTGCAAACAAGTTAATAAACAAATAACTTTGTTAGAGGGCAAGTGGAGAAAGGATTCATCTTTGGACTTCTTCCCCAGAAACAATCCACAGAAATCTGCCTGTTGAAAGGGAATATGAATGAGAAAAATCCATCTCATGAGCCAAGGACTGGTCGCAAACACCCAGGGATTTTTGTCAGCTGGCCAAATAGGGCCCTCTGGCTTGTTCTCATTCTACCTTCTGCCCACTACCTGCAATCAAAACGCTTAATTTCAGTAGAGGACAAATCTCTGCTGAAGAGGGAACACTGTGGGTGGAAGGCAGCAGCAGGTGAGTAAGCGTGCACTTCTCTCCGGGGTGGCAGATAGGGATGTGCCTTGTTGTTTTAATCCAGGAAGCTCACTTAAGGACCAGGACTGGTCCTAGCTGGACTAAAGCTATTCAGAAGGCATGCCCTCAGGGCAGAGGACAGCTCCAGCCACCATAGAGAGGCTCTGGCTTGACTGACCCTTGTCTCAAGTGTTTTTCCATTTTTTTCCCAGACCATTTTAGGAGAAGCTGTAGGTGCATTGGCTTGTCTGCCCAGAGCCCCATGCCTGGGCTCACTGCAACCTGCTGAAGTGATCCCCCCCAGCAGTAGCAGGTGCTGCCGGGGGTCTGCCCCCAGGCTCTGTGCTACAGCTCTTCCAGAGGGACCCCTGCCAGGGCTGTGAGCAGTCAGCTTTCCTCAGGGACTTGATAAATAAAGGAAAAACAGACGAAAGAAGGAAAAAGCAGCTGTTCGGAAACGAACTGTAAAAACATCTGTAGCACCACCAACTGCTTCTGGCTGTGGCCACAGAGTGCTTTAAAGGGCAATGAAGCTCCAGCAGAGAACTGGGACCTAAGCACCCTGACTAGAAGGACACCAGAACCAAATGGCATTCCAAAACAAACAAAAACAGAGCAAAACTGGGTCGTGCCACCACAGTGAACCAGCTTTTGGGGTGAGGCAAAAGGAGGAAAGACAAGTTAAAACTATAAACGAGAAAAAATCCTTAATAAGACTGTACCACACCTCCAACAACCCCTCACAGGTGATGATCTTTTAGCAAGTGGCAACGAGGGGAGATTTAAAAAGGGCTTTGTGACATTTTAGTTTATTGCTGGAAGGCTGGCAGTTGCACCACTGGAAGTGGTTAGTTCACACACAGATGAACTCCATCGCTGCCTGCCCTTGACTAGCTGACAACATACCAAAGAAACATTAAAATCAATCTATTTGGCTTCAGTGCATATCATTCCAGCACAATTTTATGCATTAGCTTCAGGCCTAGCAGGAGGGGGAGAAAAAAAATAAGAAGGTTCAAGGGTCTAAGTAGCTCAATTTATTTTTCAGTAACTAAGTTACCAGAAACTTGTAGGGAGATTGTATTTACTTTGTGAAGGAGGCTCCAAGTTGGCAGAGAGGTCTCTGGAAGTACATATTTCTTCACGTTCTCTTGATCTCAATGTGTGGAGATTCACTTAACAGCTGTTTTATGTGCAAATATTTTTTCAGGCATGTCCTCCCCAACCATAAACAGATTTTTAAAGGAAACCCTCTTAAAAGAAGTTAAGAAACAACAAATCTCTGAGTCTGTTCTCACTCAGACCTGCAGAAGAGATTTCAGCAAAGCCTAGAGGGTCTTCACACTACAGAATGTCAAGGAGATTTGGGAAGGGGTTTGGGATTTTGTTTGGTTTTTTTTTTTCTTTTTTCCCCTTTGTTTTTAATATATCAATACTGATATAGAAAAAAAAACTAAACAAGGTTCTGCCTTCTGCACAGCTGTACTTCATTCATTTTTCTACACATACATGCATTTACATAGATTGATATGTGTAATATCTATATTAGGTCTACCTATATTTAATCTTAAAATAACAAAATCAACAAGGTTTTTCTGGCAATGAAGAAGCAAGAGAGACAGTCACCTTAAAAGAGCTGCAATAAAACCATGTAAACATTTAGCTGCCACACCAACTAGGCACATCAGTATATCTGTACACACGTGTGCCTACAAGCAGGAATGAACAATTCTGGAAAGAGCAAGGCCAACTCACCCTACCATTTTCTGGGGCACAGATTTGATAAAGGACATTTGGGGTAACTGTTTATGAACATATCTAAGAACCCACAAAAACCACTTTAAGGTTCTTAGATCATACTACAAAATTGCTTATGTTAACTTCTTCAGGTTCATTAGAACGATAAAGTATCTGTAGATAGGACTTCTAAACAAATGTATAATTTATGATTCTAATGATAAACTGTCAAGAATGCCAGCAAGAAAAAAAAAAAAAAAAAAAAAAAAAAAAAAAAAAGCAAAACTGGTTTAAAGCACCAGAAAAGAAAAAAAAAACCAAAAACCCCCAAAAAGAACAGAAGAAGAGGAAAGACAAACTGTATTTTGAAAGGAATAACATTCAGCACCAGAAGAAGCACCTCTGAAGCCAACTGGCAAGCTAGTATGGCAGATTCTACATCCCTTGGTGGCAGAGACAGTTTAGAGTTTGCTGTCTGCCTTTCTACTTCCAGGATGCCATTCTAGACATCACATCCTCAATGGCTCTGGTTGGCCCCTTGTTGTGCTGAGTGAAGTGTGTGTGAAGCCATGTTCCAGGTCAAATCTGCAAAACAATCTAGCTAAAAAAAGCAGAAGGAAAGGGGATGAAAATCAGTAATAATGCTGATGCTGTGGTTTACTGGTGTGGTGAATTCAGCTTTAAAACTCCTACTACCAAATTTTCAAAAATGTGATAAAGAACCAAGATACAGGAAAAATTTCCTCTGCTGGTTAAAGCCTGCTCCACTCCTTGCTACCTATTCAACTTTGTATTGGCAGGCTCCTGGCCAAGTCATCTGTCAGTCTGTGCCTCTCACAGGCAACATAAGGCCAACATAAAAGCACCGAGGCAGCATTATATCCCATGTCATCTGTTCACAGCTGATCCAGATCACATCCACACTGCAGAGTGATCCAGTCTGAGACAGGGACCTGGGGCCAGACCACAGATCCACAGCAGAGTCATTGCCTCACATCAATGAGTAGACAGGGCATTGACAAAGCCCTGATGAAATCTCCTTCCTGCATTTAGCAGTGCCATTACCCCTCCTGTCCCAGGCTGTCAGCTTGTAATTGGGATCTTGCAGGTTGTTTCCATTAGGAGATGAAATTGAAGCCAGGTATAGAGCTGGCAGAAAAATAGCATTTCCAGTTGTCAGGAAATGTTCATTTCTTTTGAGTATGGTTTTGGGTTGAATTGGATGTACTTTTTCTGCTGCTGGGGATCATAGTTGAGATCCTCCTGTAATTCCTGTGCTGGAATTGGGGACCACAACACTCCCAGCACCTCCTGCCACAGGAGGGCTGCCACATGCAACACATTTCTCCTGGACTCTAGATTCATCAGCAGCTCAGCAGACCAAGATATTTCAAGCGAAACAATGTAGGGTCAGCTACTGGCAATGCCCTCCTTAATCCATGTAAGTATTTCCTCAAGGTAATACATTTGATCCACAGAGAATTAACCCTATGCAAAGCCCTGCTGTCCTGAATAGACCAGAGGACTCTGCTGAGTTCTCCAAAGTGCCTTTCACATTCCCCAAATTGCAACTCAAACTTATTTCATCTATATTCTGAACTCACAGAAGTAATGGACATCAAAACAAAACTCAGGGTCTGAAATAAAGTGTCAAAAACATTTAAGAGAAGTGAGTATGGAATAAGTAAATTCTCCATCTTGGAAACCCATCAGCTCAGTGAGTAAAAAGGAATGATACATTTCAGATGGCTCACAGGTGAACCAGAGCATCACAGAATATGCTGAGTTGGATGGGGTTTATCAGAATCATTGAGTCCAACACCTGGCCCTGTACAGCACTGTTCACAAGAACCACACCATGTGCCCAAGAGAACTACCCAAACACTTCTTGAGCTCTGTCAGGTTGGTGCTGTGACCACTTCCCTGGGGAGCCTGTTCCAGTGCCCAACCACCCTCTGGGTGAAAACATCCAACCTAAACCTTCCCAGTACAGCTTCAGGCCATTCCCTTTGGTCCTGTTACAAGTCACCACAGGAAAAAGATCAGTTTCTGCACCTCCTCTTCCCTTCATGAGAAGCTGTAACTGCAGTGAGGTCTCCCCTTCTCCAGGCTGAACAGACCGAGTCACTCCTCATGTGGCTTCCCCTCAAGAGCCTTCACCATCTTTGTCACCCTCCTTTGGATGCTCTCTAACAACTTTATATATTTCTTATATTGTGGCACCCAAACCAGCCCCCAGCACTGGAGGTGAGGCTGCCCCAGCTCAGAGCAGAGCAGGACAATCCCCTCCCTTGCCCAGCTGTGATGCTGTGCCTGATCCCCCAGGACAGGGTTGTCCCTCCTGGCTGCCAGGGCAATGCTGGCTCCTGTTCAACTTGCACTGACCAGGACCCCCAGGTCCCTTTCCATGGGGCTGCTCTCCAGCCTCTCATTCCCCAGTCTGTCTGTACATCCAGGGTTGTTCTGTCCCAGGAGCAGAATCTGACACTGTCCCTTGCTGAATTTCATACAGATGGGGATTGCCCATCTCTAATTTCTCAGTGTCTCTCTGCAGGACCTCTCTGCCTTTGAGGGGGTTCAGTAGCTCCTGTCAGTTTTGTATCATCTGTGAACTTGCTCAGTGTCCTGCATCCAAGTCATTAATGAAGATTTTGAAGAGCACAGGCCCAAGGATGGGGCTCTGTGGAACCCCACCAGTGGCAGGTCACCAGTCTGATGTCACCCCATTCACTGCAGCCCTTTGTGCCTGACCTGTGAGCCACTTGTTCACCATCACATGATGTGCTGTTTGTCCAGAAGGATCCTGTGACAGACACTATCAAGAGATTTACTGAAATCCAGAAAGGTTACATCAGCTGGCTTCCCTTGGTCAGCTGGGTGGGTTACCTTGCCTTACAAGGAATTAGGTTTGATAAGCAGGACTCTCCTCATGAAGCTGTGCTGGCTGTGACTGATCACTGCATTGCTTTTCAGGTGTTTTTCCATACCTCCCAGAATAATCTTCTCCACAACTGTATCAGGGACTGAAATGAGACTGATAGACCTGTAATTGCTGGCATTCTCTTTTCTGCCCTATAAAACCAGGACACAACCTCTCAAAATCATCAAGAAAGGTTTTGAGATTGACATCAGCCAGCTCTTTGAGGATTCTCAAGGGGATGAGGGCAATTCATATCACAGTCATTTTCCTGATAGTTGCTGTGAAAGATGTCTTTCCAAATTTCAACTTACAAAAGGAAAAAAAAAAGCAACAAAAACTTGTGAACTAGTTTCTTTATTTGAAGCAGTCCTCCCACCCATCAAGCACTACTGTTCTCAAGGTTACTAATCCTTCAAGGATTTAACCAGGCAAAAGATCTTATTCCATTTTCCAGTTGTCAATGAATAGCTTGTGAACACTATAGATCTGTTAGTGGGAATAATTCATTCCACTCTTTTTTACAACTAATTTCCAGGCCCTGTCAGCTGCAAACAGGCCATTCACTGCCATCCCATTGGCTTGCTCAATGGACACTAAATTTGCAGCTCCTTTTCATTCACATATGCAACCCTAATAAAATCTTATGTCAGCAACAGATTTCTGATTTGTCCACTCACTCGACTGCAAAAAAAACCCCAAACCAAAACAACAAAATCATTGCAGGACCCAAAAAGCACAGAAACACAGCACTGCCTCCCAAAACATAATACACAGCACATAGATCAGCATCAGTGAAAGCAGCCCCACTTCAGGACTGCCACCTGGCAGAGGCTCAGTTCCCCTGTCCACTCTGAATCCATAGGTATCATTACAGTTTATGCTGGAGCTCACTTTTTGAGTCATTTCAGGGCTTTCTGAATCAATTGTAACATCTCCCACCTGCCTTGAACCAGAACTTGGCCTAAAAAACCCCTGAGCTAGGACTGGATACTTTCATTCAAAACAAAACAAAACCTTGAAACATCTGTTTGCACATTTTTGTTTTTCTAATTGTAGGTATGTCCAAACCAAACAATCTTGCCTCAAAAGGTTACCCCCCGTCTGTGCTCTCATAACTCAATGTCCATATTGGTAACAAGTTTATTTTTTTCCTAGGTCTGTAGTTCACCACTTGGGTGTCTGTTCAAGGACCTCTAATGAACTGAAATGGATGTTACTGGTACCCTCTTTTTCTCATCAGTGTAACACAGCTTGCCTGGTGCTCAGTCTGTCCAGCAGACCAACAGCAAGGGGTTTCCTGCAGCCACAGCACAACTGATGCCCTTGTACCATCAATACTGCACCTCATGCCATTCTCATATTGACAAGTCTTATCATGAGTCATACATTATACATTGATATTTGTTGTCATATATTCAAAATCATTGAGTCAGCCACTAAAAGCAACTCCTTCTGGTATTAAATGACACATATAAAGGTGTCTTTCTAGAGTTCAGAATTCAGAAATAAAGACTGAAAAGCTAAGAACAAAGATATTAACCAACTTGTTCTTTTCAGTCAAAACAACTACTTGAGGAATTTGGTCTTTGCTGCTCATTTCTTTTCTAGAAATTTACACAAAAGAAAATCTGGCAATCCACTCCCCACAGATTCATGTGGGAAAAGTCTGATGGGGACAAAAATCAGAAGTAGTTGTGGGTCCCTGGCAGTCTGCTCACAAGTTCATGCCCTAGAGGCAGGTGCTGTAAGGCAATATGTGATCAAAGCTTCTCAGAAAAGAAAACCAGTAACATGCAGGCAAAGGGACAATTTCCAATAAAGCCTCTTGATACTGGTCCACAACAAGCACAAAAACTGTAGGATCTGCCTCCTTTTCATTTTCTCAACCAAAATAACAGCCAGCAAAGGCTGATGGAGGGCTGAGAATGATCCTTCTGTCTGTGACGTGGCACTTAGCAAGCCACACTTATTTACAGCCCTAACCAGAGTCATGATGGTGATGAGATCACAGAAACAGCTTTAATAGACCAGACCAACAACTCAGGATGCACAGAGCCTTGTTTCCAAAGGTGGCCAGTAAGAAATGTTCAGGGACAAATGCAAGGCAGCCCAGGAGGATCAGCACCCTGTCACAGCCTTCCAGCCATCAGAGGCTTAGCACTACAAAGGGAGACCTGGAGGGGAAAGAATGGGGGGGAGGAAGAGAAGGAGAAGAAATCACACTCATAGACAAACTGAATTGGAACTGATAGCAAGACACACACAGATAGACTGCAAGCCAACAAAAAGTTGGTGAAACAATGAAGGTATAAGAATGAAATTAATGAGAAAAACACATGTTCTAAGATAAAATCTGAGAAAAACAGTAAAGGAATTTTTTAAGAACTGTGCAAGAAAAAGTTATGAAAAGTCAAGGTCAACACTAAAATACTTACATATGACTGTATGAAAATAACTGATTTTTCAATTATTTTAAAAGGGAGGCAAAATATTTGCTCCAAAGTGCTGCAATCTGATTATTTTCTTTGCACTCTCCAAGCTAACCTTCAAAAATTATACTTTTTACCCCTGGTGTTTTTCACAAAGCATAAGATGAAGGTTTTCTGCATAATTCATCTGGACTAACAGCTTAATCTACGTGCACTCTCTATCTTTTGGCTGATTCTTTCATTCTAATCCTGCTCTGCCAAAAAAAGAAGAGGGAAACTGTTACGCAGAGATCCATTGAAAAAAATAGATTCAAGAGACCAACTAGGTAGCTCCAGTTGGTAAACTGAGCTCACAGCAAGAAAACCCTCCACAATTAAGTTGATGAAAAATCAAGTTAATGAAAAACGATGTTTTCCATATTTAAAACATTTCCTTCAAGAAAAAAAGGCTGGGGGCTCTTAAATAAATGAAAGAAACTTTTGCAAATAACCATCACATATGCCAGTAAAAGGATGGAAAAAAGAATCTTTCTTAATGGGAAAGACACTATTTTTTTTATTTTCTTTTTCTTCCCTTTTTCATTTCTATTTCAATAGAAAGAAGAAAAACATCCTTTAAAAGGCCAAACCATAACACTTTAGCTCTTTTGTTAAAAAAGCTAAAATGTTAATTTTTTTAAAAAGACTGACCAACAATAATGCTGAAACCCAGAAATGCAACTCATGACAAGACATACTTACAGAATACCAACATTGTTATTTATTCTAGTATTCAGTGCTGGTACCTGAGAGCTAACTCAGACTCCAAAATAACTGCAAGCTGGTGGCCCCTAGCACTTCCAGAAGAAGAGGCAAGCAAAGGTAATGCCCAGCCCTCCCCCTATATCAGGTATGCTGCAACAAGGTTTGGAATAATTTTATATCCGTGGCAGGGATGCTCAGACTGGTCCCAGGAAGTGGAGAGGATCATGCTGGCACCCAGTTCATCCCCAAGGAGGACTGGCCACAGACAGGACAAAAGACATCTTGGAGTAGGAACTCTGGCACCCAGTGCTCGAGAGCCTTTTCCTCCTTCTTGCAGATGTGGTTGAAATTAGGTTAGAACACCACTGAAAGTCAACAGCAGCAATATTACTCCAACTTCCTTTGCAAACTTGTAAGGTAACTCAAACATGTAGGCTAATTCAGCATCTCAAACTCATAAGAGCATTCTTTCAATTTCTTCAATGCCACTATTTACCACTGCTTTCACAAAAAAGCACTGCATTTCTGCAGTGCTGTGCCAGCCATGACCAGAAGCTCAGCAGCAGCCTTACACCCCAACTTGCTCACACAGTGCATCAGTGATCCCTCTCACTCACTCCTCCACCCAGGAATCTGTGCAGGAACGCTTCTGCCTGACTCATCTATTTCACCAGCCCCACATTTCTCTCCCCTCCATCACTGACCAATGCAGAGTCATGGCCCCAGCCTCTGGCCACTTTTTCCACTTCAGCCTGACTTACTACTCATCTGTGCTCACCACCAACAACCAGGAACATGATTTACCATCTGAATTCTTCACTGACACATATTTCAGATGAGTCCACAAGCATCCAAATTCACTCTGGCACCAGCTACCTCTCACCCATGAGGGCTAGCAGTTCATCAGTGCAAACCACAGTGTACAAAGCCAACCCAGAAGTCACATTGTGAACACTGGCTGCACTGTGGTAGAGATTGCTGCTTTCTTCAAAGTTAAGAACAGGAAGACCCAGAAATGAAGCCCTAAGACTGAAACCTCAGCATTTGTGTAATCAGCAAACAGGAGGCTCGAATGGTAAAACCCAAGACAGCAAGGGTGTGACATGGCACACAGCCTTCCACATTCATCCACAAAAATGCAACCACCTCAGAATTACATGATCAAATTACAAGCCCTTGCACAGCTGAACAGACAATGCTCCTCCACCAAGGCATGGGATGTCTTCAATCTCTGCAGAAAGCCCACAGCAAACAAACTCAGAGCTGACACCAACACCCGCATTACTGTAAGAAATGGGAATGCTTTTGCATTTCCAGCCTTCTCAGGCAACTTTTGTCCATTGTTCAATCCACTTGGTCTCTGTGATTTCTCAGTGTGGATTTCAAAATGGTCAGAAAGCCCATTTAGCAGACACAGGAAGAATGTGCTCCTCTCACTCCCAGGGAGTCCATAAGGTCCCCTGTAGAATATGCCATGAAATGCAAAACCATGCCTACGAGCCTCTGAAAATGCCCACAGCAAACAATGGGCAGCAAATGACAGGTTACCTTTACCTCAGAGACTCCTTTGTGTCACAAATCCTATATGAACTCTTGTCATTCTCCCCCAAAAAAATTATTTTAAGGGGAAAGGTTCCTTTCTGTTCAAGTTTAGGCTTGCACTGAAATAGAAATTTGCTTGTTTTTCTCCTGTTCAGTTGACTGACTCAATCCCCTACTTGCTGTTCTCCAAAATACCAGGTGATTCTGTATATTCTGCTGAGACCAACCATCAATACAGGTCCATCACTAAACATGAGAAATGATCTCTCTGTTTTCCACCAAGCAGAGAGTTCAAAACATGCATTTATGAGCAGATACCCAAGTTCTAAACCCAGACACCAGCGATGTCTCATTTTCTGTTTCAGCTGCACTAGCTGAATTCAGCCTAAAAATTATTTCCACGAATACATGCCTCCCAGGGACATGGAAGCAAGATTAGGTGCAGAAGACTATTCTGCCTGTACAGAAATAAACTTTGTACTACCCTTACTTTTCCTTCAAGTTTGAAAAATCATGTAAATCTATAAACGTGATGTTAAATACTGTAAAATGCATATTCCTGCATATTGATACATAACACACTGTATTTCAAATATTTTTTTTTTAATGTGGGTAGACACATATTTTTCTGTTAATCTTTGAGTATTTTGCTCCTCTGTCCTCCACCCCTTTTGTTATTCCTGTCATCCCATCATGTTCTCTTAGCAGTCAAGGGCAGAGCTGCCTTCTCTGTTATGTATTGGTACAACGCCCAGCACAGACTTCTCATCACAAACCCCGAGCCCTGCTGCAAAAGAAATAGCAATTAAGCCCATGAATAAATAGATAAATTTCTGAAGAGAATGTACAACTTACATAATGACACAGATTCACAAAAATGCTGGTTTCGTGTCTGTCAGTGCTGCAGATGCCAACTCCCCCAAGAACCTCCATATTTTATAAGGTTTTTTATGGCACGCTGGGACAGAAGTGAGAAGACAGCCTAAAACCAGCCCTTAATCAAATGCAGATTTACCTATGGAGCACAGGCCAATAATTAGCAAGTTGCATCAGGAAACAGCTGGAGGACCAAAATGACTTCTGGTGGTAATGAAACCTCAGGTCACCTGAATTTAAAATAAAACCCTTCAAGAAAAGACTCTTCAGTTAGCCATCATTTTTTATTACCGGTATGTGGGACACTCCCTTCTAAAAATTCCTGCTTCTCTGGGTGGAGACTGATCACTTCTGAGCCATTTCTTCACTGAGTCTGAACCACCCACATCTACCAGGAACATTTATTGTGATGAATAGACCTATTAATACCAGCTTCACCCCACCCTATACTGCTTCAGAGTATGGAAACTCAATGGATGTATCTGGTTTTTGTTAATATGCTATGACTCTCAAGTTTTACAATGGGAAGGCAGAGCAAACACATAATGTATTTTACTGTACTATTCTGGCACATTCTCCATAAAGTGGAAAATTCAACCTATCATGGATGCAGATTTCAGACTTTGTTTACCAAACCTTACATCTTTCTTCACCTTTTTCCACAAAAAATATTTTCCCCTTTGTTCTTTGCCTCTTTGCCAGGAAGAGCCAAGGGCAAGCTTCAGGTCCTCTCAAGCTCAAGTTAAAACCACATCCAAAAGGACAAGAAAGGGACAACTGCATGTGAGACTTAGTGTGGGAAAATCTTTCAGGAGCAGTTTTGAATGTGGCATGGACTTGCTCCCACCTTACCTTTTAAATCCTTGTCACATCTAACAACCCTGGATGTCAGAAATTAAATGTGGATGTAAAAATCAAGGTTATTGCAACCTGATGAAAACCCTATGCAGTGGTCACTCGGAAGAACCACATACAAAAAAGCAACAGTTTGGATTGCTGTGTTACCCCACAATTACAGATCACAGACTTGGAGCAAAGAATATAAAAATAAGTGAGACAGGCCAACCATAGTAATAGTGGAGTCAACTCAAAAGGGCAGCAGAAGTGGGGAAGACACTGAACTGCTTTTGTTATGAGGCAAAGGGCAGGCATACTAATCCTATGATGAGGGAAAGAAAATCCAACAGGCTTTCAAACCATACACACTTTAAATATAAAATCCAACTCCTCAGGAAAACCAAAGAGTGAATTTCCTTATTCATAGGACAGCTGAGGCTTCTACAAGGCAGGAATCCACCACCACTTCCAGCACTTCACCAAAATGGATTCTGGACAGGGATGCCCCAAGTACAGGACCTGAGATGAGCTCAGTATGGATATCCTCTTATCAAAGTTATTTGTCTGCCTCCAAGGTGCTAGAATAAAACCCCTACTTTTCCCTGTTTCCTGGCAACACAGGAGATGCTTGAAGGCCAACTCCCTGGGGAACAAGGACTCCTTGACAACATGCTCCAGAACAACTTCATTTTCACAATTACTAGTGTGCCCAGGTCACACCTGTCCCTCTCAGTAAGGCAACTTCCTAACTACTTCAGCAACTCTTGCTCCTCCAAAGGGGAAGCACCAAACACCCAATACAGGGAAGGGCAGGAGGAGCCATCACTGCTTTATCTACATTTCAGAGGCAGCCAGGACCCTGGATCAGGGAGAAGCAGCATTGCAATGACTCCTGTTTCCTCAGCACATCTGATAGTGCCATTAGCACAACTGGCTCCCAGCCACCTGAGTGAGAAAAAGAACAACTGGATGCTTGTGAGGAATGATCAAATAAAAATTTAACATCTGAATAAATGGAGCAGAACACCTGGCAGAACGACTGAGGTCCAAGCACAGGTACTGGTGGCACCAGCAAGAGCTCCAGTGCTGCTCAGCACTGCTGCAGGGAGAGAAGCCTCGAGCCCAGGCTGGTTCCACTGCAGACCCTGTAAACAGTTCTGGGCCACTTTTTGGCAGAGCTCCTCAATTTATTTTAGATTGCTGGCACTTGCCAGAGGGAACTATTGGGAGGCCCATAAAAACTGAGTTTCCTCTCACAGTGTCAGCTGATGAAGCAGTCTTTGCTTCCTGACCTCAGTCATTGTAGAGTGCTACCGCCTGCTGTTACAGAAAGCTGCTGTGTGACAGTAAGCAAGCTGACACCTAATTGTTACATTTGACCAAGTGTTTTAATTAAAGACAGAGTGTCTTTAAAATAAACTCTTAGGAGGCTTTGGCCCACATTCAGGAAAGCACTTAAGTATAAGCCTTAGACTGTCCCTATTCAGGAAAGCATGTGCTTAAGTGCTTTCCTGAATGCAGATATATTCCTGTCCTGGGGCTTTAAAAGTGCACTAAATAATAAAATTTATTGCAATTTGACTTCACTGTTTTCTTGAAATATTTATTTAGCTGTTTCTTTATTAAGAGTAAACCCACTTGAATTTCATATCTATTTAACAACCCTTACTGCTTGCTGATTGCATTCCAAGAAACAATCTGTTAATGCTGCTGCAGTTAAACTCTAGGGCATCTTCCCCCACTATCATGAAGCTGTCACATTTTCTTGACACACCAGTTACTCTCACACAGGGTACCTACTCAAAATAATTTTGCATGGACTTGGAGATCTTTGAGTCTGTTCTTCACCTACCCATGAGAAGGATATAAAGTCAAGCTTTATCTAAATCCTCGTGTCTGGGGCATTCAATGAACAGTGTTTGGTCACTGCTCCTACCAATAGTAATGCCTGTATTCTTATACCAATATAAATGTCACAAGTCAGAACAAAAAGCCAAATTTCAACTAGCAGATCCTTCCCTCCACAGTCAATACACAGTACCTGAGTTTTACATCTCTCACCTCCAACCTTCACACTGCAAACTTTAGATTTTTCTGACAGAAAGCTGATGGTGCTCAGCAGGAGGGGAAGTGCACATGGGCACAGCATGCACACATTGCTATGAAAAACTGGGAGAAGAGCTGAGGTGTGCTTTGTCCTGCTTAACCACTGCTCCTGCATCTTCTGAAATGGGAACTTGAAACTTGGGAAATGAGGACAGAGGTGTCAAATTTGTCATTACTGCTAGAGCACAATGAAGTGGGAGGTGACCATTCTTTTTCCCATGCTCATTTGGCTGATAGTTACACTATATCAGTCCCACATTTCACAACTAATATAACAATTTGAGCCTTTTCCTGCGGTCCTGTGAGGAAGCATCAGGTATTGACCCAAGCTAGAGAGCCTCAATCTCTCTTGTGGGGCAAGAGTCTGCTCAGACCCCATTCCTGAATTACTGACAATCTCTCACATGCTAAGGTTAGGACCAGTAATGAAACTTTCCTCAAATTAAAGCAGCAGGAGGAGGTGGTGTGTTAGATACTTTCTCTTCCCCCTGTAACACTGAGAACAGTTCACATTCACCTGGGAACACCACCTAACAGCTGCTGCACTGCTGAGAGGACCCAGGACACTGCTGATCTCTCCTGATCCAGCACATCTCCCCAGCAGCTTACAGCTGCAGGTGCTGGTTTTCACTTCTTCACTCCTACTTTTTTTTTTTTCCAGGGCAGCTGGCTGGAGTCCTGTGGCCTGCGAGACATGGAGGAAAACCAGAACAGATTTCTGGGGAGCTAGGATAAAATGCCTACAACACCTTTATTTTCAATAGCTCTGAGGGCCCTTGCTTGAATTTGCCTAACTCAGACTTGGGCTTTTTGTGTAGACCACTGCTAAAGAAAGTACCAACTGTTGTACTCTAGCTTACTACCTCAGCACTTGAAGCACATAAAGAAATGCCAAAACAATGGAAAAACAGGACACTGAAGTGATTTAACATAATCTGCACAATCACAAAAAGGTTTTCAAAGGTTGGGAATAAAGCCCTGCATCATTAATTGTCCTCTGGCTACACAAAGAAGCAGATGCAAATATAGGTGTCCCAACTGCTGTGACCAGCAGGTACATAATTAAGGGAACACCACATGAAGACACGTGCTTAATTGGTTCAGGTGGCAAGGTTAACAAAATAAGCTCAGGGAATGAATGCAACACGAGCAGAATACTTAAAAACCAAAAAAAGGTGGTCAAGATAAATCATACATCTCAATAACAAAAAGGAACAGTCTGCTTACTTTAAATTCAATGATAATTGGTTCCCCCTCACCTTCCAAAAACTTCTAAAAATTTAAAAAGGACAATAGTACTTATGGCTCAAGTCAAATCATAACCACTTCATTCGTCTGTTGTTTCAATTTTTCCTTAAGGTTTGTGTTTAAACACAACCCGAAGCACCCCACTCTCAGCAGCCTTTTCACATACACTGCATTTAACTAGAAAGAACAAAAGTCATTACAATGAAGTTTTGTAGGAGAGGACATTTCAAGAAAAGAAAGCAGCATCATTTTCCTCAGACTTCTCTTCTTAGCACCACTAAACAGAGATATCTGACCCCTCACTCCAACAGCTGCTTGAGGATGCACGGGGGATCTCATGGACAAAAAGGCTTTCAGGACAAATCTCCTGCCCTGTGAGCCTTGCCTGTTTCACACAGTGCTGCTCTCACCTCAGTGAGGCACCATTACTAGTGTTTACATAAGTCTGAATCATGCAAACTAGGAAAGATGGAATAAGAGGTAAAATAATCAACAGCTGCATCAGCAAGAGCTGTGGTTTCAGTCAGTGGAAAGCATTATTTTCAGAAAGCCAGAATCTCTTAGTCACCGTCTTTCAAATTCACTCGCCTACACAGGCAAGAGCCATGACCCCTCTCCCTGGTCCAGTTAATTCTTCCTTCTCCAGAATTTCTCCTCTCCTTCATGCCCATGAAATCAGGTATGCATGGCCAGCCCAAGTGATTTGCTGGACATGACCCACCCATAAGAGCTGCTGCATTTGCTACAACTCTGGTGGAGCCTCCCAGATTTTGCTTGTGATTGTATCCAGCATTCCAAGAACTGGCTTTTTTCAGGGGTCTTTCCCAATGCTTCCCATGTACTTCAGCCTCAGGTAACCGAAGCAGCTTTCACAGCTCTGCTGCCCCAGAAAGAACTCCAACATTTCTTTTCTCCTCGAGTACTGCTGGGGTTTATTCAACAAGAAAGGGCAGAAGTAGTAGTGTGTGCCCTTTATGCCACACACAGTGGCAGGAAAATATCCTGCAACCCAGTCAGAGATCATCCGAACTGCTGGATAATTGACTTAAAAGCTTGGATTGAAATCTGGGATGGCAGATCACAATCAGCTCTGCTGAGAATTCCCCTCTTCCTCTCTCTCTCGCTTCTTTGCACCCCAGTAAGCCTGAGCACACTCACACAATCAGGGAACTCCTCCTGCAGCAGAGGGCAAGGCAAATCCAGTGGAGACCTTTGCTACAGCAGCTCTGACACTGAGCATGTGGCAGGGAGCAACAAGGGGGATCCCACCAGGACACTGGCCAGGTATTCTTCAGCAATAAGCTCTTGTCTCCATGAAATCCTGACATGGCTTTTCCCACCCTATCCTTGGGATCCAGAACAGACCTCAAGTAACTTCCCACAGGCAGGAGGGCAGTGGGGCAAGCAGACAAACCATGAAACCCACAAAGGACAGCAAGCATCTCCTTCCAGGCCACTATGACCTGGGCTTAGTACACAATCCCTAACCTCAATTGAGGTTTTGTCTGTACGTGCTGAGGGCGAGTTTTGCTGTCCCTCCTCCTCAAATAGCAGCAGTGAAATCTTTTCTATAGGTAACTACTGCCTCTGACTCTGGCAAAAGGCCGCACTTTCAGCAGGAGAAACATATTAGAATATCACTGTTTGATATCAAAACCTCCACGGTCTCTTAATAGTCCTTCATATTTTTTGTAGCTTCATACAGTTGTAGAAAATTTTGTTAATTTTAAAATAACGATTTTGTTTAAATATGATATTTCTCTCCTCAGTTGCTGAGAATATCTGTAGTACAAATCCAGGTTTTCTTCCACCTCAAACTGGTACAGTGCAAAGCCAAGAATACATATGTTGCTAGCTGGAAAATAAAGTGCCCTTGATTCCTAACTTTATTTTGGACAGTTCACTCCAAGTTATTAAAAGCCAAATTCAGTAGTGAGAAAATATATATAGCCTCAACTGTTTTGTGTGGGTTTAAAGTACTATTTGCTCTATGAGTAAGAGATTCAATAATGCATATATTTACATAAAAATAGTTTTGACATTTAAGTTAACTTCTTGCCAAGCTTGCAAAAATGGAAATGTAAAAAGCATAAGCACAGAAATAAGCCCCTATGCTGTAAGTCTGCTATTTACAGGTAATTTTTTTCCCTTGGCAATAATACCTGAACGGTATGTTTTATAGCACTAGACCTAGCCACTCTGAGTCAATTTAGTGTTTATGGAACATGCCAGACTGACAGTTTGAGATTTAAGTGCTCCATGCCAGCCTGTAGTTGAGCTGGGGTAGGGGCTAGGAAAGTTTCCAGAACCTGGGCCACTGATGGACCTCAATTGTGTTTTGCAGACACGACAAAATCTCTGATGGCACGAGTCCAGTACACAGCCATGCAAGCACCTCAAGCCCCAGGTGGATTCTGGATGGCACCAACCTGTGCTGCACAAGAGCATGGAATGAAGCACCTACCACCAGTCAAAGCCCAGAATGGCTATAAAATGCCCAAAACTTTAAAACTGTTGCTCTTCAAAAGTGCTCTACTCTGCTAGCTCTAGGGATGACCATGCAGCAGTCCTGAGATAATGGATTTGATGGACAGAAGAGGTTGGAAACAGCCTCTTCTACTACAGTAACCAAAATTCTTTTTTTTCCCCAGAGCAATTAGTCAGCTCACGGATGTCAAAACATATAACTGGGCCATGAGACAAATTACAGTGTAAGTGCTGCTACTTTGCCAATGACCTAGCAGGCTTGACCCTGAGATTTCTAATGTTTGAAGTCTCACGTTCCTTGTTCAGTACTGCAGTACTTCTAAACACATTTCAATTAAGATGAAGTGACAGGCAAACCTACCTGCATGGATCCTTCATATATATAAACAAACAACAACAAAGCCCAGATGACCAAATGGGTGATATACATTGGTATAAAAGAGAGAAATATAAAATACATACAGATATATATATATATATACTCATCAAGCCTTTGGTTGCCAATTCACTCTTTTGCAAAAATTCATGACAACTGGGTCATCAATACTCTGACTGTCCCAGCTGAATGGTCTGACAATCAATGGTAATCTTTATATTCTAAACATCAAAAATAGATGAAAATATATAAACAGAAACAATTATTCAGAGCTGAGGATAGTCTTGATCCTTACTGCAGCCTCATGTGTTACATATTTTTTTCTGCTGTGATCTCACTAGCAATGCATCAATGTTTTTAACCACTCTGAGTGCTGATTCTACGTTCAGCAGCTGTGTTTGTTTACAGGGCTAGAAATCAGCACAGGACAAATGGACTTCATCCAACTGAAATCTTATTTTGGCATTTTCCACTACACTTCACAATATATTGGTCCTCATAGACCAATTATGTATTTGCCACTGACGCCGGCCAAGGAAAGTGCATAAGCATAGATGGTGCTCACTAATGCTACACAGGGATGCTTTTATTGCTCCAAAGGTGGGCTCCCTAATTACTAAGCACAGCCCAGTCACTTGTGGCCAGGAAAGTCCACTACTGTATTGTCCATACATTTTTTTCACTAGGAACATAAAGAATGTCACCGTAATCCATCCTGCACTTTGCACCCTGCCAGCTTAGTAAGAGCGATGAAATGTAATGACATTTTCTATTTAAAGGGACCTGCCTGTGCCCTTCACACTTATAATTGAGCTCCCAAAGCAAATTCCAAAAGACTGTAAACCAAATTCAGACAAGCTAGCCTTAACATCATTTTCCATTTCAACATTCAAGTTCTTTTTCATTGACACATATTTCAAAACAAACAAAAGAGCAGCCCTTTGGCCCTATGCACTTTCCAGCTCCTTGACCATTACCTTAGCACAGAGCTGAGGAGTGCTTCAGTTTTCCCCATCCTGCTTCAGAATAAACTAAAGAGGAGTTCCTGAATTCACTGGAACATGGTGGCAAACACACCTGCTGAGTTCTCACATACCTGAAGAGTAATTTTAAGTTCTCACCCTGGTTTTTTAGAATATGTTTGTAAGCACTTTCTATTTCTGTTAGAACTCACACAAGAGACAATCATAAAGTGCATTAAGATGTAATTGAGAGACGTTATGCTGCTAAAAATACTCTGCTTCTACCTTAAAATGTGTTTTAGAGGAACTACCACACAGTCTCCTAGGCACTAAATTTCTTCAGGCAAATATCCACAGCTAATCTGTCAATTAAACCAATAAACCCTGATCAAGCACTACTCTGGAGAGAATAAATTTAAAAGTACTATGTAATCTCTTGAACAACATTTTTGGGGGACTGAAAAAACCAGGAAACATTTGCAGGGCATTTTGTTTCTGAGGAACTGCCTCTCACTATTTTTAACTTTGCTTCACACAACAAACTCTGATAATTTAAAATAATAGCAGTGATGATGTTCTGACATCACAAGATGCATGAAGAGCCCTGTCAAAGTAATATATTGCACTCTGCCATGTAATTATGTTATGTTGGAGCAGAGTGTTGGAAAACTTAGTATAATCATTAGCCGAGCGCTGAATGTTTTGATTGTCAGACAGGTTGTATATGATGCAAATATATGACTCAGAAATGATTTCACATAAACATTTTGGTAACAGTAATCTGACTCATAACCTCCAACATAGAAAATAACAAGCTGCACAAAACATCTGTGCGCTCCGAGCAACCCCGGCTTGCAGCAACCTTCACAAGTCTCCCAGCACAGAGAGACCAGAGGTCCTACCCCTGAGGACCTGAAGCTGAGAGATGTTGACACCTTCCTTTCCAAAAAGAGCCAAAGAAGGAGCAAACAGTGCTGTCATTCCCACCAGGGATCCCTGGCAAAGAGCTGCAATAGTTTATGCCATCTGATAGCCTGCCCAGTGGGCATCGCCTGGTTTCAGTCCACAATTGACAGGGCTAGGATGGGAGGAAAGGTTTGTTGTTATTCCACCCCAAAGCTTCAGCATGTCAAGCATGACACAATGCACAATTCTTCTTCTATTTATTTTTTCATTCATTAGGAGACGGACAGCTTCTTTCACAGCCCCCTTTGGAAGACAAATGTGCAGTTTTGAGTGACAAGGAGGATTTACCGTGTGTTATTTCAGAGGAGGTTTGCCATGTTTATTCTGGAAAGTGCCATGAATTAATGAACTATCTCTTCAAGCTTCAGTGCATCGGAGCTGCCAGCTCTCTGGCTGCCAGAAGAAACAGACTGTTTTGGGACCCCATAAAACTGTTTTTACTGAGACTAGAGATAGCAAAAGTATCAGGCAGATCCAATCCCAATAGCTTCTGAAATATAAAGGAGTCATTATACCAACTTCAGCTGTTACACTGCATTTTTATGGCGAGCTTCTCAACAAAACTGTCAGTTAACTCAGAAGAAATCTACTATTAGCTTCCCTGCAGTGTAAGTATTGCCAATAGTCAACCAAACCTTATTAAGCTCTCAGTTTTAAGTGAAACTCTTGCTGTTAGCCTGTGCCCTCTTCCACCTTTCTTATGTTCAGCTGTTGGCAAGCATGTCTGAAGAGCCATGTCCCTAATGGAGCATGGCTGCAGAAGGCATAGGCTGTCCAACACTGATGAGCAAGGTTCACAAGCAGGAAGAACTAAAGCCTAAGCCAAGTGAGAGCCTGTGGCTCCAGCTGATTCATGCTGCCACCTGAAAAAAGACAAGTTTCACCAAATAAGACCCTCTTGTTTCACTGGCTCCATGAGCCCTGGAGGACTGGCCAGGTCAGGAAAACAGCACATAGGCTTGTGATGAAATTGCAGCTCTGGAAGCAAGAATTTCAGGGACCTCATCACAGCCCTGGTCCAGCCATACCTCTGAGCCTCAGCTTAGTTATTTGGAAAATCAGTATGAGAGTGATTTACATTTGTCAGAGCACACTGTGAGATTTCAATGCTTATGAAGTGTTTTGAGGCACTGAATAAGAGACAGAGCAGTATCTTGATGTTGTCTAGCAAGTAACGAGCATTATATATCCTGCAGAATGGAACATTTTTGGACAGCACAGCTGCTACAATCATTAAAGTGTAAAAACTATCACACGCAAGAGACAAGACACAGACATCTCAAAGAGAAAATCTATTGTAGTACATTAAACAAATGTATTTTCTCTCCAGCTATCTTCCATAGCATAATAAGTTGGAACTTCCTTAAATATGAGAACTCTTCTTTTTTTTAAAGTCTCCCTTCATTTCTCTTCACTCCCTTCCCCCTCTGCCTTTTTTCTTTGTGGGTTTAAAAAAAAATTTAAAAAAAATTTAAAGAGCAAGCCAAGAGATTCACAATCACCAAAGCCTGCAGAACATACAGTGAATTTTGGCAGGACATGCATGTTTATCCTTTTCATATGCTGTTTAAATTATTTTTATAAACAAGTCATTATCTTGCATAGCCACTGCTTGGTCCCTTTCATGTCAAAGATGTTTGATGTTACAATAATTAAGCAAAAAGGTCTGCATGCTTGAAATGCTGTCTCAGGATGATGGTTTGTGGGCAAGAGGCTGCTGCTTTTCTAAAATGAAGGGTTTCTTTGCCAACCTTCATCATTTATGTTGAGCACCTGGATTCTGTACTTGTGGATCAAATCTTTGTGTAGATATTAAAACATGACTTTCAAACCAGGCTTAAATTTTAGGCCTATCCTCCTACTATTTTGCATCAAAATTCTGCACACGTCAAGGCTTGCAGAGAAGCCTCTACCTGCTTGCACACAAATGTTTTGAAGAACCTGGCTTGGCATCATTATGAAGATTCAGGTATATTAAAAGTGTGTAAGGCCTCTTCCTGCACCACACCACCTGTGTGGCCAGAAAGAGTGAAGAAATGTGAATAGGAAACCCATGGTAATTAACATAGGATATGCCTTCTCCTTTTTTCCTGCAGAGCGTCTGGCTATTAAAGGCTGCTGCCTCTACTTCTGTTCATTTGAATTTGAACAGAGGGAGTCTGCTCTTCTGTGCCACAAGGAATTAAAGCTCTGACCACTTCTTTAATTCTTGATACAGATCCTTTATCCAGATATTTTAAAGCAGCTTGAAAAATAGGGAAGTTAGGCTGCAGCAAGTGTTCATGTTCAAACAACTTTGCATTATTATAGAGTTTACAAAGGCAGAGGCAGGCAACTCTTGCATCTTGTACACATTAGTTACAGTTAAACCTTATTTTCCAGCTTATTTGGACAATTTTATTCCCTGTAAAAAGACTGGAATTGACTGCTAAGAGCTTTACTCTTCTGAATTTCCTCTCAAATGGTCTGGAAAGCCCAGGAGAGACAAGGATGGAAGGAGGCACATCTGTTTCACTCCAGGGCTGTCGACCCTTTCCTCCATCCAACCTCTTGGCTTGCGTGTGCAACTATCAGACCCTGCTCATGAGCTCTAATCTGTTCTCATTTTTTAAGTGCTCTTTGTTGCCTGGTGTGGAGCCTAACACTTGTGCTTCAATAGACATGATGTCACCCTTTAGCCCTTGCACAAACAGAGTGTCTGATACCTTGACTGCACACACCACGCAAACGCGACGAGCGACAAGATAAGAAAACTGCAGCAGTAACTTCAACGCAAACATCTCTGTGCATGCTTTAAACATGGCACATTTTAACAGCCTGCACTTGATAAAAGAAACTGTAGGTCCCCATTTGACAAGATTTTGGGGTTTAACAAATATATATTCTTTTACAGAGTGCTTCAAACAGCCAATTCATACATTTCTGCCACTGCAAACAACCATTAACAGACATGGAATAACACATCTTTGGAACACTGTATGAAAACACTCTCTCATTTACTATCAGGAAATTTGACTCTTCAGAACAAGTGTTAACACTGTCTTGATTAATTTGTAAAGCTATTCAAGCCATGAAGTACATCTGCACATTCAGTATATTTCCAATACTGTGCTTCTGTTTTCACTTTCAAAATGTTTTTATTTATACACTAATATTTGACCTATGAATGTTCCAAGTTTATATGGAGCCAGCTGTTCTAAATTCTGGTTATAGTGAGCATTCGTGCAAAACATCAGGTGATATCATTGGATATTTTTAAGGGGAAAGTTCACAGGAAAGCAGTTATGTATTCTTGTGATTAACACCACATTGGATCAAAACAGTCATGTCTAGCTCTCTGAAAAATACAGCTACTGTTTTAGTTAGCAGAACACTTCAGCTCTGTCTACATTATCCTTTTTTGCCAAAAGTTCCCACTGTTGCTGCTACTGATTCAATTCTGTCATTGTGCTGTGATGAACACTGCTATGTAAAATAAAAAGAGCTGAAAGCAGTGCTGTCAAAATCTTTGTATAAAACAAATTTAAAAAAATCATCTCATTATATCACAAAAGCCCCTAACCAACCCAAAACCCAAACAAACAAAAAAATCCATTCCAAAACTCTTCCCAACACTACAAGACTGTTTCTTAAGGAACTGAAAGTCCAGGAAATGCCAGCCCCAATCCACTGCAGGTTTTCAGAATCAAAGTCCATTACAAGGTATTAAACACTCCTGCAATCCCACAGGGACTTGGCTCCTTTAATGAAGCTTTGTTCTCCTGCACCAGCCCTGCAGCAGCTGCAGCCCCATGCCCTTCCCAAAGCCACTGTGTGGGAGCTGCTCTGGGTGCAAAGCACCAGGCCACTTTAGTGTGCTGCTGCAAGTCCAACCATGCCTGCTGCAAGTGCTGCAGCTCTGCAGAGGGCACCATTCCTCATCCTCTGCCAGCCACAAGTGAAAAAAAGATGAAAAGAAACTACTCACTGAATGTTCTTCAGGCATGTCTCCTCACCCTTAGCATACCGCAGCTACAGAATCCCAGTCCTGAGCATCCTCTCGATTCCCACTTACAATTCCAGGCAGTTTGAGCTAGAATGGATCTTCAAAAGTCATCCAGACCAACCTCTGCCATGGGCAGGAACGTTGTGTAGTTAGATTGCTCAAAGCCCCAACCAACCTGACTTTGAACAGCTCCAAGGATGGGGCATCCATAGGTCCTCTGGGGAACCTGTTTCAGTGTCTCACTACTTCTGTTTGAAAAAATTCTGCCTTATATCCAATCTAAACCTCCCCTCTTTGAGTTTAAAACTGTTTTCCCTTCAAACAGGGAATTTAGGTGTGTTCCAACAGCAGGCTCCAAGAATCAGGTGGGAAGAAGACAGCTTTCCAGTCCTTAACCTCCATCTCCCAGGCTCTGAGGTCTGATACTTGCTGTAGCAAATGAGAATCTCACCCATGAGCCATATTTCCATTTGGGCATTAGTGCTTGCTCTTTGCTTCACACTGCTATATAAATGGTCAAATGGAAATGTTAAATAATTAGTAGGTGGGCTGTATTTTACAGCATAGCTGAGCATCTGCTGGTTTACAGCAGAAACACACAATGGGACTGTTTACGTCCCAAGTAAATCATACCTTCCTCTAACCCCCTACAAGTTAGCAATGAGGCAAGATGACCTAAAAAGAATCGTGACTCCATAGCATGGAAAGTCTAAACACCACCTTCCTTCCTCCTAAATCACAAACACTGCTTAGAAGTTTATATTTAAAACTACAAGAGAGAGTGCAACCACTGCAATACACCGGGCTAGACCCAGCAAGGATCCACAGCTCCTTGGCAGAAGTACAAGCCTGCAGCAAGCAGTCCCAGCAGGAGCTCAGCACAAGACATCCATGACAGCTGCCCAAGTGATTTTCTGCTAAAGCCATGTTGAGCTGGAAGAAAACTGCCTAAAGAAAACCTTTTTATAAGAACTGGTTTAGCTTCATTTTTTTTTTTTTTTTTTTTTTTTCTGAGGGAAATAACTAGGAAGTTCTGCTTTATTTTTACAAAAAAATAAAAAAAAATCCAAAAAAGCAAACTAACAAAAAAAAAAAAAACCAAAAAACAATCCAGTCCCATACCTGGGTTACTAATTCAAAATGCAAATTTTCTCTTATTTACAGATTAAAAATTTGGCTTGAACTAATCAAGACTGGTTTGGCAATACTAGCTTTTTACAATTATAATAAATTGCTGTTGTTATTGTTGTTGCTGGAAGAAAAATTTGTGTGAAATGTTGAAGTCTAAGACTGTAAATTCTCAAGCTCTGAAAAGCTTTCACAAAACAGAGAATAATCCTACTAATGTCACACTGTCTGGTCCCAGTAGCTTAGTCCAGATGACAGTCAGACTTGGATAAATTGCTCACATGAACATGATTGTCTGCTCATTTCAACAGTACAGGTTTTGAAGAGAAGCATTTCCAGGAGCCACACATCTTCAAGGGCTCCTAGCCAAAGGCAGAAGGATGACTACAGACCCTCAAACTCCAAGTCCAGAGGAGCCAAGGACTTCTAAAAGACCATTTGCCCTTTCTTCAGTCATGTTGTCAGGCAGCTTCACACTAGCAGGCAGCTCACAAGCAGCAGCTACTTCAAGAACATTACACAAATGAAGATCTTGCATCAGTTGAACAGCAAATATAAGGGTGCTCTTCAGCACCTGGGAATCTGTCTTGGCATAAAAGCCCACTATACAAGACATGGCAAAAGTCAGTAAACTCATTCCCATCATCAGCTTCATGATTTCTAGTATTAGTCTGTTCTGGACACACGTGGGGACACTGCTCACATGCAGAGCAAGTGAGGCTGTACACAGCCAGCTGGCAGCACAGCCAGATCTGCAGCATCACACACTCCAGTTATTCCCTCTGAGTAGATGTCTTGACCTTTACAACACGTGGCCAAGAGTATAAACAGATGGGATGACAGTGTGAATGGTACGGTCCCATCAATATAATCACGCAACATCCCTGCTACATCTTGGTTGCCTAATTTCCTATCTCCTAACAGCAAGCATGGTACTGGGAAAAAGGCAGGTGGGCTGATCAAAATCCTTCAGGTGAAAAAATTCACCTGCTTTAGAAACACATGTAAGGATGTTGGAGCGCTGCTTCCCTCCCGTGAAAATCTGTGCAAAACAAAGGCATATTGCTTGCACCTAAGGTGCTATGGATTGGTGCAAGATCATTCCTAGAAGGAAATCTGGTAGGTGACTGCTGCCAAAAAGATGAAAAGCCTGTTTGCAAGACATCACATCCAAAAGGTGCTGCTTCACAGGCAAGGAGACAGTGAGAGAGAGAGAGTACTTGTACAACGAATTTTATATTTACCTCCAAGCAACTTCCTTGCTCTGAAAGGGAGCACCCTTGCCCCAGCAGACACTTGAAATCTTGCAGGTAATATGGGGATTTCCTGGAGTTTGGGGATTCAAAAATAGAAGAGGCTTTTCACCACAACTCCAATTCAGATGGTGCTGAAGTTTCAGGGCTGACTGCAGGACTGCCTGGCAAGAGGTGAGCTTCCCCTCAACCTTTTGCATGAAGCCCTCCCAAGGGACCTGTGTGTCTTAGGATAAAAGGGAAAACCTCCTCTCCAGAAGAGATACAGTGAATCAGTGCTGTTAGCCTGCTACAAAAACCACGATTCTGAATAGCCCAGTACCACACCCCAGAGCACTCATTTTATGATCTTTGTCTCTGCCGGGTTTGATGGGTTCAGATTTTTCCTGCACAGCTATCAACAGCCCCAGATCTGAGTCATGGCAGAAGAAACTCAGACTGCCACTGAATTCCTTGAGTTTGATTGTAGGATTTGATTGTTCTTCCTCTTAGTGTGGATGCCAGTATAGGAAGACACGGGTGAAGACCATGTTCTGACACAGGATTGCTTCACAGCACCTTCCATGATACAAAAATAATTTTGGTTGCATTTAAAGTAGCAATGTCTTTGAGAGTCATGTTTTCTGCTGCTTCATGCAGCATGCACTACTCTGAAGTCACCAGCTGGTGAAACAGAGGATGAGTGCAGATCCCCTTCACATCAGCACTGATGTGCTTGAGAACACTGGGGTCAAGCTGTCAATCCAGCATCCCTGCCTCAAGAGGGATCTCCACACCAACCCCAGGCTGTTCTGCCTAGAGGAGATAACCTTATCTCATGCCATGAGGAAGGCACATTTTCCAGATAGGAAACACTAAAAGATGCTGTTCTCCCAACAGTACTGTGTCAAGACATGCCACATATTTGTATCAAGGCTGCTCCTACAAGAAGAGCTGAACAGTTTCACAAAAACTCCTCCTGGCCCACAGTGCATCCCCCCGCCCCAGCTCCATAACCCTGTTGTAAAGCCATTTCCACAGCACTAAAGTTTTGTACCCTGCCTCATCAGTGAATTCATGCAAATGTTTCCATCTGTGCTAGCTATCCAGACTTCCTATGTGGGAAATGAAAAGAAACAGGCACTTGTCAGATGTCTCATCCTAATGAAAAAAACCCAAAACAGACACTTCTAGGATCATCTTCCCAAAAAAGAGAGCAGATTTACCAAGGACAAGTCATGTTTTCTGTCAAAATATTTTTTGGTGTTTAACCTGGTAGTTTAAATTTATTGTCTAAGTTATCTGAACAGTTTATATCTCATGTGATTTTGCTTGCAATGGGAACAAAAAATTATTTCTCCTCCCTGTTACTGCTCTCCAGGTGCTTTATAAAACTAAGTGCTAAGCACCTCCTGGAAACACCGGACACAGCAAGCTCCCCTATAATCAGCCCCTCTGGGAATCACTGCCCACACTCTGCAAGCCCATACTATGCTGCAGACACCACCAGGTAAGCAAGATAAATCCCAGGCTCCCCATTTCAAAGACTGATATTTCTTGTTCTCCCTTGTAAGACAGCAACTCCCTGGGTCTCACCAAAGAGACACAGGTCTCTGAGACCTCACCAAAGTCCCTCAGTTTTGCAAGACTTTTAAAAAGAGGACTCATACCCAGAGCACATATGGAAATATAGCCTTCCCCAGACAGAAAACACATCTGCTGTGGCCCCAGACAGAAGGATAAAGGTTGGTCAGGAAGGGCTGGAGCCCTGCATATTTAAAATCAGCAGTGACTCCAAGCCAGTGACTCTTTTTGGGCTACAGGGCTGGAAAAATTAAATGTGCTTTCATAAGAACATCAACACCTGCAAACTTTCATGACAAAGTAGGACTCCTCTGCACAGCTGACCTAGATGGTGGCTTTCCAGCACAACAAGATGCATCCAACTTTTATTTGGTTCTGAGTTGCAGCAGAAGCAGCATCAGCACCTGAAGACAGGTGCCCACACTGACTTGACACCCACAGAGTCACATGCACCTGCATCCCCAGGTGATACCATACACTCCTCACCTGAGAAGACAGCAAGGACCCCTCACATCTCTTTGGTAGTTGCTCCTTCAATAATGGAAAGGGAAGCCTTTAAGGTTGAATACAAAGTTCTTCAGAAGTCAATTTTAACTGAACACAAGTAACTATGTATGGCCACATACAGAAAGCCCCAGCTAAAATAATTCTGGCAATGTCCACTAATAAGCAGACTCCAGCTGTGAGTTTTCAGGGTTGTTTGATATGTATTCCATTGGAATAGTCAGTGTGCTTGAAATCAAGAATTCTTCCCTTTCTGCTGTGATCCTATGATCCTTTGCTGCATTTCTGACTTCATCTAATAGGCTACTTTGACAGATCACAAGCTGGCTTTCTCCCATCAAACCTTTAGTTTCTATATTGGAATATAGAATTTCTAGTTTTCTGACCTAAATTGCTGTTAAATGGAAAAGTAAATGTCAATACACAGGTGAAAGACCCAAAAAATCCCTGGTATGTCAGAGAAGCCACAGAAAACAGCCAAACAGCTGTTCAGTCCCAGCCCATCGATTTGTCAACACTCTGGTAACAAACAATCACATTAAATGACATTATGGTTTATGACTAGGGATTTGGAAGTTGATGAGAAATTTCTACAGTTGATTCATGCTTCCTGAGACACATAGCTAGCATTGCAATTGCACTATTTTACTACATTGCATGAATAATTTTCCTTTTTGTTACATCAGTGTCTGGATTCAAATTATCAGAACTGATTTGAATCATATGATTGGAAGGGGTTATTATACTTTCAGGTATACCATCTAATAACACTCTCTTGTTTTATAAACAGCTAATTACCATCTAAAACACCACATGCTCTCACTTATCCCTGAAATCAGCTCTTTTGGGAGCTGCCCAGCCCCTTGCAGGCACTTTGTTTCACATCCCTCAAGTAAAATGTGCCATAGGGATTGCTTACAGACAGCTACAGCCAGCACACTACTTAAATTCACAGCTCCAAGTACAGGTCCTGAAAGTCCCCAAGGCAAAGAATAGAGACAGCAGCAGCAGCAGCTCTCTGTATTCAAAGGACAGAGAGGTTTGGGGAGGCTGGGAGGGAAGAAAAACAGAGGCAGGTGCCCTTTGGACTGGAAATCTGCCCAGTATTTCCCAGATCTCAGCTTCTGAGCTGAGACTGCACTGGTTTCATTGATGGAGAGTTTCAGGGTGTCTCAAATGCATCCAAGCTCTGAGATGGCAGCACCACCTAAACATCCCCAAGCTGATTTTAAACAAGACAGCTGAGACCCTGACAGGTGCACACACATGGTAGGAGGAGGCAACAAGGCTCCATGTTCCTGGGAGGTCTGAGCACCTAAGGCAGCTCAGCTGCACCATACGAGTTGTGGTCACCTCGATTTCAATGTAGACAAATCCTTCAACAACTTTTTGCAACTCTTCTGATCTACTACATGATTTCCATCAGGCCCAAAGTTAATCAGCACTTGTTCTAGGTGCACACAGTGTGGTACAAAGTTATTGAGCACCTGTACCAGCACTGGGAGCTCTGAGAAATTTCCTGCTCAGTGACATATCCCTGCTCCAAACGAGTAAACACACAAGTTAAGTTTGGTTGATTTTGTTTCTTTCTAAAAAACAAGACAAGCTGTTGTCGTTCTGGCACACAGCTCTGGCAGAACAAGTAAAAAGGCAAAGTTCTCAGCTGACTGGCTAAGACACTTGAGCTTCACAGGAATTCCCTTAAAAAAAAAAAAAAAAAAAAAAAAAAGAAACTGTAATTTGCCAACTGAGATATTTTCATTCGCCACATTAGGCTGAATCTAATTACAATGTTTCCTTACAATTGCATAGTACTAAGAGTTCCTTTAAGCAAAAAAGCTTAATGACTTTCCCATTGCAATGCCCACTTCAGAGCCCTTCACATCGCTGACAAGGTGATTTGTTTGAAGAGCAGGTTAACGTCTAACAAAACTTAATTCAAGATTTCCACATGATACAGATTGTAATTATGTTCCCGTGCTCAATCACCAGAATAACCTACACAGAGTCGCATATTTACCACCACACTAGCTCTGATCCCTTAAAATAAAAACTAACCAAAAAAATTTAAAGGGAAAGACGAGGACACAGTGAAACGGCGTGAATGTACTTCGTTCAAGTCCGAAAGGCATCTCTGCGCTGCTGGACATCGCATAGAGCGAGTGCAACCTGTACTCTGGCATGACCCCAGCTCTGCTACCCAAGAAGCAGAGGAGGGTGTATTTAATTCTGAACTACAGGCTCTGACCACTACCACCAGGACAAAGACTACTTAGAAAAATAATTATTTTTTTCTTCTTTCCTCTCACGCGCCCGCCCTCAAGGTTTTGCATGCTGGGGTACATTCCTATTTTACTGTTTGCGAGTGGCTGTACCCTTCCCCGAAGTGAGCTGTCCTCCTGGCCGAAACCCGCGCAGTCCAAGCTGGGTCCCAGCCGGCAAAGCCCCGACCCCGCCGCGCCCCGCCGGGGAGCGGCCGCCCGTCCGCAGTACCCGGGCCAGGGGCGTCCGCGGGACGGGCGGGCTCGCACAGCCCAGGACTCGCTCCCTGCATCCCGCACTCACCCAGGTTGACGAAGCTCATGACCATGTCGGCGTCGTTGAGGAAGGCGCTGTCCTGCGGGCTGGGCAGCGGCGGGGCAGGGGTCGGCGGGCGGCCCCCGCCCTCCGCGCCCTCGGCCAGCGAGTGGTAGAGGTCCAGCATGAAGCGCGGTGCCGCCGTCAGCCGTCCCGGCGGCGGGGCCGGCGGCTCCCGCGGCAGCGGCCGGGGCCGGTGGGGCAGCCCCAGCACCGAGAGGATCTCCCGCTGCATCTCCCGCTTCTCGTGCGACTTCAGCCGCCGGTAGAGGAAGCCCGAGGCGGCGACGGGCGGCGGCGGCTCCCCTCCCTCGGCGGGCAGCGCGGGCTCGGCGGGGCGGCAGGCGCCGCTCAGCAGCGCCCAGCAGCAGCACAGCCAGGCCAGCCGGCGCGGCATGGCGCTCGGCCGGCCGCGGGCGGGGGACGTGCCCGCTCCCCGCTGTCCCCGGGGGCTGCCCGCCGCCCTCCAGCCCTGCCCCCCGGCGGCGGGTTCGGCCCGGGCCGGCGGGGGGCGACCAGGCCGGGGGGGCTCAGCGCCGGCCGCCGCCACCGCCGCCGCGCATGGCACCGCGCCGCGGAGCCGCCCGCGCCCGGCGCCGCTCAGGTGCGGCGGGGCCGCCCCCGGCCCGCTCCGGCCGCTCAGCGCTCCATGCCCCCGCCCGGGGGAGCCGCGCCGGGCCGCGGGGGCTGCGTGCGGCGGCAGAAGGAGCAGGGTGAAGAGCGGCAAACTTTTCTCTCTGCCAGGGAGCGAGGGAGCGGCTCCTGCGGCTGCAGCCCCGGTCCCCGCGGGCTGGCCGGAGCGCGGCTGCTGACAGCGAAGGCAAGTCAGCAGCGCGCCCGCCTCTCGGCGGGGCGGGCGGCCGCTCCTCCGGGGCGGGGAGCGGCGCAGGTAGCGCGGCCCGCGGGGTCGGACGGGCGGGGAGGGGGCGGCCGAGCAGGTTGAGAAGCGCCGGCCCCGTCGGATGTCACGCTGGAGCTGCGCTCCGCCAAACTGCGGCTCCGTCCGCTTCTGCCTCCAGACTCCGCCGGCTCGTTTTCTTGTTAAAGGAAGGGTTTCGGCCACCCCTCCTGCCCCCAGCGGGTGTTGGCTATTTGTCCCGAAAATAGGTGGAGTTTTCTAAATCTGAATAAGCGTTGCGGTTCATTTTAGTAGGTTACGGCATACTACACAGTTGTGGGTTTTTTCTGGAGTATCTTGCGGAGCCGAACAGGGAACTGTGGTACACGGCTGGGTATACACAGGTACCCCCCGCCAGCCCTGACCGATGGAGTACCGCTCTGCATCCCGTGAAGAAGGCTGTACTGCCAGAAAAGTGCAATACCCCTTCCTACAGTAATGCTGCAGCTCTGATTTCATCACTTTCATCAATGAGTGAAAAAAACCCTCCCGAACTCATACACCATCAAACACTCCAAAAACAACAGCTTGGTTGAGCGAGAGGCAGCTCTCCCATACCCCGATCTCTGACTTCATGAATCTTCCTCGGATCGGATGAGTAAAGCCAGTCTAGTCTCACTGAAATCAGTGCAGTTGCTCTAGGTTTGAACTGGGATAATTTCATAGGAGTTGGCCCGTGAATAATATCTGGATCATTTGAAGTTACTGGCAAAATTTCCATTAACTTTATTAGAATCAGAATCTGGCAATAAGCTCATATTCAGCTTCCCAGAGACACAGCTGAGAATATTCAGAACAGAATACGGTATTTTCAGAAGTGGAGGTTACACGGAGCCTTCACATCTCTGAAAGTGAGGTTACAGAAACGTGCTTTAACTGCAACAGTCAAGAAACACTGTAACGCTGGATATTTTAAAACTTGTTTTGACAGGGAAAAAGTCGTCTATATGGAGATTTGAGCATAGCAGACACGGGGGTGGGAGGGAAGAGTATGCAAGAGTAATTTTTTTTCTTTTCCCAGATTGTAAAGACACTAGAAATTTGAAAATGGGGGTGCATGTGACGTGCTCCTTTTGCTGCTGTGGATCCCACTATCTTCATGAAAGAGTTCTATGCTTCCCAGGAAGGACTCAAGAAGACAATGTCCAGGGAAATTTTGGTACTGCTGGTTCATTTATTCACTTTTCTCAAATTAGAGCAATGTGGCTGCTTTTATTAGGTGGGGAGACTAGGGCTCAGTCCCAGAGAGGAGGTGAGCAACACACCTTTCCTTCTGTAAGGCAATGTGGGATCCTGCTGGGAAAACGCAGGTTCCCAGGAGAAGAGCCCGGTGCACAAGCTGTCCCCTTGGTGAGCCGAGAGGGACGCAGGACATTTTGTAGCCCCTTAGAAAAGGCATCTGGAGGTTGGGAGGAAGTGCAGGAGCCCTTAGGTGAGTGAGGGACGTTTCCTAGGCAGGTACTTACCCCGCAGGTGGTGGGGGAGGAGAGCAGCCACTTCCCACAGACATTCACTTTCCGGTCTCTGGGCTTGTTTGGGTGTAGCTCCTGTCACTGTGTCCAGAAGAGCTTTGTAACCTCGGCTTCCTGTTTTGACAATGAGAGAGGGAAGTGTCCCATTACACGGTTATTGCTGAAGAATGAACCCTTCCATCCGAAGTGTCCCCTGCTTCTCTCGAAGACAGGAAGAAATGGTGCACATTTAGCAACTATGGAGCAGCTTTTGGGTGTTTCTGCTCCTCTGATTCTCAAGCATGCATCACCTTTAAGTTTCTAATCTGAAATAGGGGTTACTGCAATAAACACCAAGCTGGAAGTATTCAGGCATCTGTGTTTAAAGAAGTCTGAGGACAGAGACACACAGCAAACCTTCCAGTACCTCCCTCTGAAGTTATCTTACTCTGGAAGTAAATTCCCTCATGTAGGTGGGAAGCTAATGCCCTCCTTAAGAAGTCATTGCACTTTGGTAGGTTTAAGCATTCCACCTTTTTTCCAGAAGTGCTTTCCAGATTTGTACCCTACTTATGCCTGGAAATGCCTTTTTCTTGTGGATGTGAACGCTTTACATTAATTGGGGTTCAATTAATGCCATCAGACCTGCAAAAGTTACGGCATCACTCAGCAACCTGATGAGGTTGAGAAGGACTAGGTATCCTTCCAGAGGTCACAAGCAGTGAGTGCTTTCAAATATTCCTGCCATCTAAAAGGACAAGTTTCCCAAAGGGATTTAGGACTTTGGATCAGAGCTGTGTGCCAAATTCTCTGGAGGAGTGCAAAGGCTCCGTATTCTACAACAGCTGCAGGCTGAGACACACACGTTTTCAGTGTTAAACATATATTTTAGAGCTATCGCCAAGATTGTGGATTTTTCGTTGCCAAGAAGCCTTCACAGCATACCCACGGTTCAAGACTCTATGGTAACACGCAATTTCACTCGAGTTTTCGCTGTCAGATCTTTAAAAATGCTGCGAATCCAGGTTTTTTGGGTATCGTGCAAGTCACCAGTTTTCCCTGCTCATGATGGACATCTGGTGGCAAAGTGGAGAAACTCGGGTCTGTTCCTCGAAGTTTCCCTCGTTGTCAAGTTATCATTAGAACTCTTTTTTTCTTTGTCTCTCAAACAAACAAACAAAAAACACAATCAAACGAAAATGAAAGAAACCAACAAAGGAAACCAACTGCCCAAAACCAAATATAAGCTACCTCCCCTCTATATAAAGCAGAGGTCTCCCTCCCCCAGACCAATCTTTATGTAATTTTCTGTCCTGAAGCCAAACTTTAGTCTATATTCAATCCCACACCTGCTCAGTGCTTCATGAAGAAAGGCTTTTATACATGACCATGAACAGAGCCTGTATCCCACAGAATACTCATTCCAAGGTGTGGCACGGTGCCAGCAAGGATTAACTGCAGAAGTTAATTTCTGCTGGTAGTGGCAGTGTTTAGGTTGTACGCAATTAGAAGCTGGGCTACCTGTTTCTAGTCAAAGAGAATTTAATGGATTTTCAGTTGTCTACTTTCATCAAATCGTTCCATGCTCTTATTTAAGCAAATTAATTTTCTTTGTTGTTTTACGCAGAAGTTGTGAGGAGCAGTTCAAGGCATGTGAAGCACTGAAAGGGTAAAGAGCTAGTTCACTTTAGTTGGAAGCCTTCAGAATGAAAAGAGCCAAACAACACAACAAATAAACAAAAACCCCAAACAGACAAAAATAGAGTTTTCATGACAATGGCTTAAAATACACTATCTCATCTGTACTCATGAGGAAAACTTTGCAAAATCTTTGTCAATTGTCCCAGGTACCAGGATTGCACAATGATATACATTCAATTGATTTTTTTCAGGACTAATAACATACTGCTGAATAGAGTGGAGAACCTGCTATTCTAGTGATCCCTTCTGCATCTCCTGAGCACAGAAAAGGCACAACTTTGGATTCACACCTTCCCTCAGATGAACCACTGGCTGTCAAAGAGCCTGTGACAAACCCAGGCTCCTATGCTTATGGGGTCAGCAAGGACACTGCAGTAAGGGCAGCTTCAGTCCTCACACTCATTTTGCCAAACAGAGTGGGTATTTTTTAAATTCATGTGGAAGAGATGTAAGTAATGATATTTGCTTTCTAAAAAAAAACCCCAAACCTTATGTTGTACAATAATGACATAGCTGGAATGAACTATTTGCAGTGCTGCACTCGGAGAGGTTGAAAATGCAAACATGCCTCCTAATTTTAGTGTATCTGTTTCCAAAGTCTGCTTGTGCAATGAGAAAGAGTGGCTGAGTATAATCTTAGTTCAAAGATTGAAGCAGGCTAAAAACAGCATTTGCTATGAAAGCTCAAACTTTTCTTTTTGCTTGCTGAACGAACTTTCTCCACTGCAAGTAGAGGCAGTTGAAAAATAGTAACATCATCTTATTTGCACATAGCAAACCACTACTCTCTTTACTCAGAAATCTGATCTAAAAATATGCAACGGTAATTTCCCAGATCAGAACGCTTTAAAAAATGGTTATAAATATCAATTCAATAACACAACCAGACTGCTATCCCTGCAAAAGCAAACAGTTAGAAGTGAAATAAGTCCCAGTATGAGGTTCACAAACAATTCCAACTCTGTTCCAATACTAGCCACCATCTCCACCCTCTCAAGGATGTACTTATGCATGAAAAGTTATACTTTAAGCTTTATTTGAAGTCAACAGTATCAAGGGAATCTGACCTGAAATTGGAGCAATTAAGTAAATATCAATATATTGCATCATTTATATAATTTTTCTAGGTATTTTAATGGTATTTGCTTTTAATTTCATTTTTTGTTAGTGTTATCTCAGAGAAAGAACTGAGTTTCTTCTGAGCAATGAAAACTGGAGAGGTACCTGGCTGCAAGAATGTGAATGCTGCAAAAAGAGATGACAAGAGGAGGAGGGGCCCTCACTCCATCCTCTGCTGGTGTCAGCTGTGAGCCACAGCCAGTGTCCCTCCATGAGCATTGTCTGGCATACTGCCTAGAAAAAATGAACACCAGTGGTGGTAGCTCATAACATGAGGATGAACTGCAAAACTCTGGCTTTGGCAAATGGCACTTTGCAGCACTCTGCATTAGCCAGTTACTGGAATTAGTGCATAATCTCTGCCTCGAGGTGGTAAGGAAGGGATCCAGCTGTTTCCCACTTCATGGTGCTTGGGTACTCACTGCTCACCCCTCTGGCAATCCAGCTCCCTGTCAACAGAAGAGGAGGATTGGGCAGTGTACTTCACTGGAACAATTCCCTTCCACTTCTGCCTCACCCTGCTGCCAGCTGTGGGCACACAAACCCCTCTCTGTGACTGGCATGCTGCAGGGAGGCACCTACAACTGCTTCTCAGGGCTGAACACCTGAGCTCACACACCTGCAGAGGTGCTCATTTCTACACAGACAACAGAAAAAGCGTGTATTGCAGATGCAATTGCCTGGCCATCACCTTCTGCCTTGGGTCAAAAAAGAAAAAAACTAAAAACACAAGGTCAATGACAATGGTTAAAGAAAGAACAGCTGTTAAAATTGCTCACAAACACTGCAGAATGGGGCTGGAAAATATCCTGGAGAAGAAAAATAAAGGTTCTGAAATCTTATTTAAAGTAACTCCAATGAGGTCTGCTCTTAGCAGTGTGCAAAATATGTCTTTTCAACAACACTTTTCAATAAAATTGGGATAGACTCAAATAGCATGGGGCCACAGTAAGGACTGCCAGATTATTGAAGTTTGAAAATACAAATACCATTCCCAGCAGTATCCTATTGTAAAGTCCACTGTACTCAGACTGCCTTTCCCTTATCTATTTGCACACAGGGGCAAGTTTTCAAAGACAAAGGGTTCTAAACACCCTCCAAAATTAAATGTCAGAGACCATTCACTGCTGCTTTAGGTCAGTTGCTGTTTTGTACCAGAAAGCCAAGTGGCCTCACACCCATCCCACCCTGAACTCAGTGGACATCTCCTTCCTGGGTGGAGCAGTTGCAGGAAGCCTGATGGGCAACTTGTTGCCTTTTCCCATCCTCAGCCATTTCCAAAGTTTCCCCACTGTTACCTTTACCCCTTCTTGCAGCAGAGCTGCCACCAAGGGGTTTTCTGCCTTCTGGTCTTCTCATGCTCTGGGGAATAAAACACATTTCCTACAGTTCTTTACCACTTACAAACATTCAGTATACACCACTAGCTTTCATTCATTTTTGCTTTAAAAGGCACCTCATACATTGCCAAATCAAACATGGTATTTTCAGAAAAAGCAGGGTCCCAGAAGACACTGCACAGGGCAGCAAGTATACAAAGGCATTTTTAGACATCAAGAACTGTAGCAGCTTAAAAAATCTTTTAAACCCCTGTTGTCTTATAGCTGAGCCTTTTCTTTCATACACTTTTTTTGCAAACATTCCCTCATACCCCAAAGAGCATATTTTTCATTACCTGTACTTACTTTGACAGCTAATAGCCTTACAGATTAGTTCCTTAAGGGAAATGATTCCACTAAGAATAAAGAGGACATGAATTGTTCCCAAACACCATTTAATATTTATATTTAAGGGGTGCAAATTACAATAATAATTTTATTAACAAGTCAGGAGAAGAGCTGAGGTAAGCAGCAGCTGTATATCAATTTTAGCTGAAAAGATGTAGCTGCCATTGTGCATTAAACAAGTTTCCATGCCAGCTCAAGATGAGGTAACTCAGAAAAAAGAGCCATCTTTTTTCTTTCTACAGGAAATGTTTACAGGCTGATAAAAGAGATTTTATACATTTGCCTTCTAGAGGTAGGTAGAAATCACTGAGAAAGGAACGTCGTTTCTTTAGAGATTATTTGAAGGAAGCCTTGTAAAAGAAAAAAACAATTTTTCTGTGTCCTAAATGTTCTCTAAATTAATAAATTTCCTCCTTGGTGAAGCAGAAGTGATAAGCAGCTAGTAATTGCATTGCTTATGAGAGGCTTCAAGTTTCCAGAGCAACAGCACGCCTGTAATGCAGGGCTTGTCTTTGTTGCACTCTTGGCCCAAAGAAGAGCTCAAATTTTCTGTCTCAGCCAGCTTGCCCACAAGCTCTGAAGCCTCTGTCCCTCCTGCAGAATGCCAGCAGCCCAGACCTCGCTGGGTCCCCAGGGGACGCAGGCTGAGAAGCCACAGCTGCCACAACTCAGGGTGGGAAAATCATTTGGGACATGGCCACTGGGTGTCACTGGGCAGATGGATGCTCCCTGGAGCCAGCCCATCCACACAGGTCAGCATGGCTGTGGGTGCAGGCTCACAGCCACAGCAGGTAAAACCTTCTCTTGCCAGACCCAGCCTCTGCAAGCCATTCAGAAGTGACTTGGGCAGCTGATCTGCTCCAGGTCCACTTGGGTCTTTGCTCCTATGTAAAAGGATGACTCACACGGGGTGGAAAGAGTAGCCCCTAATGTATTGTTACTGTTTTCATATTTGACAAGTACAGTACTGTAATAAATAATGTAAAACAATTAATAAATAATGTCAGTGAGAAGATAGGATTAGCTTAAAACTGAGTACCTCCAGTGTGTGGGATGCCAGAGGTCAGACAGCAGAACCTGCAGAGTTGTGATGCTCTGCTCAGACTTTCTAGATGGAAGGAGCACTGTGACCACCCTCTATCTCACTGAGCAGGGGTGGTGGGACAGCCCATGAAGGCACAGCAATGCCTGCAGGACTCTCACTCTGTTCATTTTGAAATTAAGTGTTGTTAGGACTGTTCTCTGGGACTGAGCTCCCAGCAGACATGAGCTCCCAGGGGAGGCTCATGACCACAGCACTCTTCCCCAGGACTGCCTCTGGTCAGTACCAGCACCCACCCACCTCAGGAGCCATTTGAGATGGCACCCAGGCTGAAACAACGCCTGAGACCACTGTGTTCAATCACAAGGACACTCCTGTCCCAGGAGCCAGCAACATAAGTGGTCACTGCTTAATGTAAGGGAACAGATGTAGTGTGAGTTGCCTGTGATGCAGGCTGGATGCTTCCTGAGCATCCTTCATGGCAACCTCAGGAAGGGCACTGCTCTTGGCTCTGGGCAAGCAGCTGCATTTGTGCTGATGTGATATAAAAACACTATTCATTTCAAACTGCTACCTGAGATTTGGGGCTGTTATTTGCAAACTGCTGAGCAGATCTCCCAGTAGAAACACAGCATTTGGCTTGGGAAGGAAACATTTCTAAGCTAACTTCTGGCTCGGAGTAATTCTATTCTCCTACGACGTCTTTATTTCACTCGGCTTTGAAGAGATAGAGGAGTCAGATAATTAATTATAAAAGACAGTTAAAAAAAAAAATAACCAGTCATTCCAGAGTCTTGCTGCCCCAAGACAAAACTGATACACCAGTGACAGCATATGGGCCCTTGTTAGTGTGGAACCAAATGCCTGCATCTGATCTCCATTAGAGAAGCCTCTGTTCACTTCCCTCACCCAAAACGATAGAGAAATCCATTTAATCTTCTTCAAACCATATGACAACACTTGGTGAGTTTTGTTTCCTCCCATTTAAAATAAAATAAAGCAGTAAAATATGATAACAGTCCACCAAGTGATGTTCCAGTTTCATTTATGTGATGTTCAGAACAGTTTGTGGCAATAAAAGGAATGGGTACTCGAATGAGGTATTATGGTCAGCAGCCTGTGGGAAAATATATTTAGTTTCAATACTAATAATAGCCTAATAGCATCAAAGCAAGATAATAGAGTGTGACAGATGTTGGATGTTCTCTCTTTGCAGTGTGCCAGATGTATATTTTAAATAACTGTTTGCATGACAAAAGGGCCAAGAGGCCTCACTTTTGGATTCAGGGCCCTCTGAGGCTGGGCTCTGCAGAAAGGAATGCAATTCCTTTCTCGTGGTTTAACCCCAGCCAGCAACTCAGCCCCACAACTCACTCTGCCCTGGTACGATGGGGAAGAGAATCAGGAGGGTAAAAGTGAGAAAATTTGTGGGTTGAGATAAACACTATTTAACAAGCAAAGAAAAACAAGGAATTAATCAGCTACTTCTCGTTTTTAAGCGGGGGTTTGGCCATATCCAGAAAGGCAAGGCTTCATCATGGGTAACAGTTACTTGGGAAGACAAATTCCATAGCTACAAACATTTCTCCTTCCTCCTCCTTCCCCTGGCTGAGCACAATGCCATATGATCCAGGACATCCCTTTGGACAGCTGGGGTCAGTTGTCCCAGCTGTATCCCTCCACAACTTCTTGTGCACCTCCAGCCTACTTCTTGACCGGGGGGGGGGGTTGAGAAGCAGAAAAATTCTTCTCTCTGCACAAGAACAGCTCAGCAATAATGAAAACATCTCTATATTACTGACACTGTTTCCTGCACATACTCAAAACATAGTTGCATGCTAATTACTGTGAAAAAAAATTATCACACACAAAACCAGCACTCTCTCCCTAAAAACAGAAATGACGAGTTATTTTTATCATGTATATAAATACTTTTGCATAGCTAGAGCATCCTTAAAGGTGGCATTGTCAAAATATTCACACAAAACCCATTTATTTCCCTGTGCAGGTCATCCAGCATTGAGCCTGGGTGTGTGGAGCAGTGCTTGGCAAGGTGCTGACTCCAGGCTGGCTGCCTGGACTGAGATCCAAAGCTCCTGGGGGATCACTTCATTTGGGCAGTCAGACGGTACCACCAGCAGTTGGAGGAACCCCTTCCAAGAACAAATGCATACATATACTACAGACATTTTCTTGGAATTACATTACTGCCAGGAATGCTCTGCACAATGGAGCACTATCATTAGGAAGTTTTTTTAGTATTTGCCCTTTAGTTTCACATTTGAAGAGGCAAAAAGTTATGTATAATGTCAATTGCAGGTTCATGTTATAGAAATAACTCTGAGAAGGACTGTTGACCTCTGTGTTTTCCTCCCACCAGTGATATCTGATACTCATTTCCATGTAATTTGTCTGTCGTATGAACTAAGACTGTATTTCTAGACTCAGACAAAGCCCTTCACAGACTTTCCTAAATATTTATCATTGGTCCATATTATGCCCTGAAATATATTTTTTGTAGAATTGGTGCCATCAACAAAATTTTACAGAAGCTGTAAATTAGTAGAATATGGGATCAGTACTATAGTCTAGGAGTTTCCAGCACACATCCCCTCCAGCTTGTTGGCTCTGTGAAATTGTCAGAAGCAAAATATAGGGACCTGCTGTAAGTCTCTATAATCCATGCAGTAAGATTTGCCTTTCCATAAAAACTCTCCACATTGGAGCTGTATTAGAATTACATGCTGAGATGAGATGATATTTTTGGGAATTATTCCAAAGAGTCAGCATGGTCCTCCATGCAGCTATTCTGTGATTTGCTACATGGCTGTGCCATTTGCTCTGACATCAAATTTCTCAGGAACTGCAAGCAGTAGGCACACAGATACACCTCTGTCCAACATAACATCATTTGGGGCTAGATCACTCCAGAGGATAATCTATTTTCACCCAAAGAACTAAGGAACCAGGAGAGTGGAACATCTATTCCATGGTTAGATAGGAAACTGAGAGCTGAATCCTGTTTTTCTGGTTCCCAAACAGCTCCCTAATCATTAGCCTCTTTTTCCCCAAATAACTGATTCAAGATGTTCCAGGATTCTGACATATGGGTTTCCTCCTGCAGCCCAAGGTTTCTGAGCATTTGGGGTTTGATCAGCCACTGTCACCACCATGTTTCTTCAAAGAGATGTCCTGAAGTGTTCTAACGAGCAGCTGCAACGCAAAAGAGGGAGAAAGAGAGAAATGGTTCACAGATCCTCAGAGCTACTACGCGGATGTGTGGTTGGGATTAAAGGGGATTGCAGATGACAACAGCAGTGCTCAAAGTGATCTTGAGAGCTGCATTTTATTTCACTAAGTTTTATATAACCACACCACTTTGTTGTCAAATATTTGAGCAGGTTAGTGACAATGAATAAACTGTAATCATTATAACATGACAACATATTGAAGCCAGTGTGGTGAAAGTGCTTTGTATTCCCAGGGACCCTGCAGTCGTCATCATCTTCAATATCTGACCATAACTCAGATCCAAGAAAGTATTAGAACAAACTAGACTGCCAACAATTGAATAATTAAATACCTCCTTGATCAACTACTTCCTTTACACAGAGGCCGCTATGGTTATTATATTACACTGTCATCATTTAAATCTTTGGCTGTTTAAGGCAGAGTGTGCAACCCTCTGTGCTATGAAGTATATTTAGAGCAATTCTCCTTCAGAAAATGTGGATTTTTTTTTTGTTCAAATCATACATGAATTTAAGAAAATTCAGCTAAGATATACTAAGCAAGTAATAGTAACAACTAATGAAAACTTCACCACCCACCAAACAACTTCCCAAATGTCAAAGGAAAAATTTCTTTAGGAGAGAGATTACAGATCTCCCTTTTTCCTCTCAGCCAATTTTTTTTTTTTAATCTTTTCTTAAGGCATCTCAGCATGGTGTAGATTCTGAAATTTCCTGGTAAATGCTCATTGAGGTACAAATAAATACAGGTTTGGTAAGAAGCTCTGAACTCCTCTGACAATTAGTAGGTAGTGCTGTCCATTTGCTGGTGAGCGTGGTTCCATGGGAGACAATGTGAGCTCTGGATATGTGACCCAGTGGGGAACTCAAGGATATACAATGAGCCATGAAAATGCCACTCTCCAAAGAAGAGAGACAGGAAATTAAGAGACAGAGCTCCATCAATTCCCAGATCCCAAATAATTCCCAGCAGTTGTTGTACAGCTAGTTATTTCTCATCCCAGATTCCTTCCAAAAATGACATGGGCTTTACTGCTCAAAATAACAGAACTGAGTATTGCTGCACAAGTCTGAGAGACTGAGACTTTCTGCTCCCCTCCCAGAGCCCTGCCTCTTCCCAGCATCCTGTTCCTCAAACTTGCCTTTGCCCTATAATTCCTGCCTGAGACTCCATAATCTTAAAACTCCAACCCCTCCATACCAAATTTCCAACAATGAAGGAAAATACATCAATAATAAGCTTTCATGCACTCTGCTTCCACAGGATTTCCCACATATCTTTGTCCTTCAAGGATGTTGTAAGGAAAACACTGGGACTAGGGGTTTGCTTTGCTGGATTATTAAAATGGCAAATGAGCTTTAGTTTCAGTTGTGAATAAGTTATCATAATCCTTTGTGTCTTACCTTTAATTAAACACATAAACCAATTTTGATTTCTATTTTCATTGTCTGTGCCCAACTGAAAAAATGCTTGACAGAATTTTAGTTGTGGGACATTTGTTAGTTGTGGCTACAATTGCTAGGCATGCCTTTAGAGGAATTTGAATTAACAATTGGTCAATTTGAATTAACAGTAACTGCATCAATGAAACATCCCAAGTCATGGTAACACTGTAAGTAAACTATTTACTTTTGAATCTTTTCCAGGGTAGAGAAAATGGGAGGAATTGCAGAAGAATAATGAGATACAAGGAATCCAAGAGCTGGAGGGACTGGATCAGGAGGGAAAATTGAGTGTGGATATCACCAGAGATGCACTGGAGTTAAAAATAGAATTAGAGTTCAGTAAACTGAGCTGCTGAAATCACTTCTTGTCTCAAAATTTCTATGCTCAAACCACAAGCTTAAAAGATACTTTCAGCATTATATTCAAAGTAATTGAGTAATTAGAGTAGTTAACTCACTTAATAACCGATTTTCATTTGTATCACTTTTAGTATATTTGTACTTTTCAGCAGCATCTTGGCCACTGCAGAATGGACCTAATACAGACCTTTCTCACATCCCTTCCCAAACTCAGTATAAATTTGAGCACTTGAAAATTTTCTCTTTCTTTCCCTGTTGGTGACTCTGACTGATTAGAATTTACAGTCATTTTTCATTATTACATATTCACAAAATCCCTTGCTAACATTGCCAGCACAAGTTCAAGGTGCACTCAAATTCAGCCTCCTTTCACTTTTTACAGTACTAACAGAAGTCATCATGGGGTTTCTTAATTTTCAAGCTTACCTTAAGAAAATGATAATTTAAAAAGCTGACAAAAACCAAAAAAAAACCCAAAAAAAAAAAAAAAAAAAAAAAAAAAAAAAAAAATAAAAGGTAACAAAATCAAAAGGATTTAGATCTTTCTCTCAAATGGATTTACAACCTTAAGTTTTGCAAACCTAGATTACAAACAAACCAGAAACTGGGAAGTTTAAGGATGGCATTTACAACAAGATAGAGGTTTTGCCTATGTAAAAATCTGTGTATGTGCATTTGTACATAGAAGTGACTGTGAACCTAAGAGCATTTCCACATACTTAGCATGTGCCTTTTCTATAGAAATTTTCTCAAAAGTCCACTGAGATGATGCAGAGTACTCCAAAGGGTTCTTTGCTCCAAAATATATCAATCAGCAAGAAGAGATATTTCCAGTCCACCAGTACTGCACACTTGCCTCTTTCAACAGCCCCATGCTTAAGAAACTTTTCATGAAGGAGAATGCCACTGAAATGTTCTAAATCCGCATACATATATACACCTATACATATGTATACATTTATATACTATTTTGGTATAGTGCATAAGAAGAAACCAATTTTACAGAAACACACTTCAGTGGATAAATAGAATGAAATGGAGGATGCATTTCATCTAAGACCTAAGACCTGTGCCTGACCTGGAATATTTGCAAACTTGACCTTTGCAGTAATTCTGTTTGTAATTGATATGCATACTGATCCTGAGCTTGGTTTGACCAGTTTCTATTTTTATTAATACAGTTTGCTTGACTTGTTGGAAGCTGCTGCACTGTGACACATCCCAAACACCTACCAGTGCAATAAAACTCAGTAACAGAACTCCCATTTATCAGATCTGCATGGGAGGAAAGGTTACTCAATGGGACAATAGGGACTGTAACTGGTTGTCATGCAGATAGCAGAGAGAACCCTCTTCGACTGTTCCCAGCCCAGTTTAAGGTATAATAAACTAATAGTCAGAATGCATTTTTTTTATTTGTAAACTGGGCAAGAAGATCCATGAACATAAAGATTTTCTTGCTGCCTTTTCTATTGGTTCACTCTTCAGAACCAAACTGAGCTTTGAATTAATGCACAAATCTGACAAAGTACTAAACAACATTTAAATTACCATTGATAAATGCTCAGCCAAATGTAATTACTTCTTCTACGGTGGCTCATTAAGAAACTGTTCCATTAAAGTAGAGTTAAATAATGAAGGAGATGAGAGAGTTAAGGTTCAGGAAGCTGCTGTGCAAATGCTGTGAAAATGCTTGTAAAATGCTCAGATTGTACTTTTAATAGGCAGGATTTTTCTTCTTGTTTCCAACCTACCTTAGTTCTCTAGTATCTCCTGACTGATGAAATGAATCTTGCCATTTTTGCCTGTCTGGAGCTGAAAGGAATGAGGTAGGCTACAAGGGGTTGCAGGTTGATGGTAAAGGGAAAGGGAGCAATGGATTTCAGAGGATTTAAGCTGAGCAACACCATGGCTAGTCCAGCTGAGCTCAGAGTGCAAGAATATATGGAGACAATGGGCTTGAGCTGTTAGAGTGGGCTGCAAATTGAGCTGCAGAAGGAGCTCAATGCCATTATATAAAATAGGAAGGCTAGAATAGGGTGGCAATATAAAACTGCTGGGTGGCACACTGTACTCACACAATCAGGTGTTATTCTGCATTATGGTTTCAGCTAAATATCCCAGTCTTATAACCCTGTTGCTACCATAACAAAAGACAAAAGTAACTGATAGAAATCATCTCACTCAACAGCTCGGCTTGATTTCTCCTCTTGTGCTCCAATTTCACATTGCAATATCTCTGCAATAATTAGAGATACATGGGCAGTGCCAAGCACAAGAATCACTGATAACTTCATAGAGAAATAATCCATATGATCATGTCCCATAGCCAGCACACCAAGTTTTATACTTCTGCCATCCTCATTACAAACAGTCTGTTATTTAATATAGCTAAATACTTGAGAAATCAATCATTATCTTTTTTAAGAGGGAAGAAACAAAAGCATGACACTGTTTGCAACAATCCATGCACACCTTTAAACAGCCCAGGTATTTTTCTCAGTGGAAGTATGTTGAGGCTAGGACTCTTAGGATAACATGAATAAAGCATCTGGAAAACTAACTTTGAAGAAGCAAACCCTCTGTATTAGTTACATAGCTTTGTCTGTCAAAAACCAAGAGTGATCTCCAAATGAGAGGAGCTGCTACAAATTTCAGATGATACAACTGCCCTGTTTCCATTTCAACTGGAAAAGCCTACTGACCTGGCTGGCTCTAACATTACCTGAGGTGAGACCAGAAGAGATACAGTGTTGGGTCAATAGATACCGATACCTGTGAATCCAATACTGATACCCGTGTATCTAATTCAAGAGTTTGCTTTCTGAAACTGTATCCACCTGCATTGCTTTTTATTAACAGGCCATTATGAATGTGCCTCTGGCAAATTCGCAGCTGATGGAAATGTAAGCATGTCCCTTGATACTGTCTAAAATGATTTCTAAAGAACAGATAATGGGACATGTGCCAGTGAAGAGGTCAGAAGCAGTTTAAAAAGTCACTTGCTCAATATTCCCTGCCAGTACCAGGCTGGTTTGTCCCAAGCCGCTTTGGTAAAACAGGAGGCTTTCCAATGCCAGCTCTGAAAGCACAGGACACTGTTTTTAGGAGCATTTGGCTCTTCAATCAGCCTTTATTCCACTGTGAGGAGGTATAGGCAACTCTCCTGATACCTTTGCAGGAGACACAATGGAAGGCATTCCACCCATAAGAGCAGAAGACAGAATTATGTCTTTTCACACACCAGACAAACCCTTCACTCTTGCTTGCCACCAATACTGCAAAAAACCCCAAAGATGCCAGCTGAACAATGGGCTCAGGAGCTCTTGCTGTATGCTTTGTCTTCTTTGCCCAAGCTAAGATCAATTAGCAAGATGTCAATTAGCAAGGTCAATGCCAAACAGTTTTCTGGGCTTCAGCCTAACTCTCAGCCTCAGGAAGACAGGACAGATACATCCTAAAGTCTTTAGGTGACACTGCATGTAGACAATGGTAATTACTTCATATTTGCAGTGTAAAAGTTCATCTAAGTAGAAAGTTTGGTGCGTAGGAAGTCTTAGAATATAGACTACTCAAAGCTTGTAAAGCTTTTAGAAAAACTAATGAATTTGGGGAGGGGAGGGTGGACAGAGACATGACACAAGACATGGTACAGATGGCATGACATAGACTGGGAACGACACTTTTTTTCTACAAGGCAATAGTAATGACATTCCTACTTTATAAGCATCATATTTGGATTGCCCAGAGATACTAAGCTAGGAACTCTTATCAATTTGTCTAAGTTTCCTCAGAGAATTTGCAAGAAGACATAAGGCAGTAGAAAGTAAAGTCCAAGGATGTAAACAAATGGAGCAAAAATGTAACTGAATGCTTTATGATAAAATTAAATTTGATAAACTCTCAGCTTAAAAGATAGAAGGACACCCAGTCAGAAATATTCTTTCTGCTGACATACAGAAACACGATTTTATGACAGAGAAAAAACCCAAGTGTTTCAGAAGACAATTTATTTATGGCTCAACGACAATTAAACCAACTATTATTAAGTTAGCTGAAATGAAAAAGAAATCACTGGCAAATTGGAAAAGAAGAAGCCTTAGGTCAATATGACAAATTTGTTATCCCGCGTGTGGGAAAACATCCCTTACAAAATTTGAACTTCACAGCTGGATGAGAACACATAAGCAAATTTAATGCAGAGCATGAACTGTTGGTTGTCACCATCCACAACAATGTACAATCAGAGCAACCCACGTAAATGAGAGACAATCAGCCTCTCTGCATTTAAAGCTGCTTAGAAATCTGGATTTACCAGCAGAACTAGGATGTCTTCTTGTAATGCCAGGCCAAGGCTTTCTTGCAGATCTACTCAAAGCCACTGAATATTTGAAAAGGGCTAAATGGCAGATCCTAGAATCCCCCCAGTCCTTCCATAGCCTCTCCCTAGCAGCATTGCATTTCCATTTGAACTACAAATGACCCTGTACACACAATCATGTAATTCATATTTATATAAACAGAGGGTACAGTATGTATAATTTGAAAGATTTCTGGGAGGGGATGCATCATAACTAAACTCCTACTTTTCCCTTGAGGAAACAATCCCATTTGGTTTTTGTTAGCTTCAAAGGACAAAAGTATTTTTCCTTCTGTGTCAATAATTTAGTAGAAATTTGTCATTTCTGTCCACAAATCCAGCTTTCAGATTTGCCCTATCTCAGTGACACACACATCCACAAGCAAGCCTGTAACCTTCCCCACACCCCCACACAAACACACAGAGCACAGCAACTGCAGCACAATGAAATGCTCCTGCAGCAATTTCTAGCCATGGAAATTGAGTTTAGTTTCACTGACTTGCCAGGAACCTCTCCGCACTGGGGAGTTGTATTTCCAAGCACATACCATGGGACCAGGACCTTTGGTGACATGTTGTTCCAATTTGATTGAGGTTGGGTTGCAGGCCAGGCCTTTCAAATCATAACCAGCACAGAAATTACCTCCTACAAAACTGCAGAAAAGTGAGACTCCAGCAGCAAATCTGGGAAAACTTCATTTGGGGGTCAATGCAGCTTTAAGCATTGATAATATTTTTCCCCTCAGAGTTTGTCCAAGAACTGTTTAGGAGGAGCCTGAAAGGACACTGTTCACTTTCATTTGGAAATTTATGTGCCCTGATTGCCTAATTCAGAATCTGAGGGAGGAAAAAAATAAAGTATGAACATTTAAAGGAACAGATTTGGATTAGAAAACATTGCATATAAATCTTAGACAATCATCACTTTTTTCCAACCCATTCACTGTCTTCAGCACAGAACTAGAAAGGCATTCTTTTCAAAACAAATTAATAAAAAAAGTGCAGTGATGTCTATTGTCTATAATAAAGCCTACAGTTTAATTTATAGCAAGTCAAACTGTCCCAGCCTTAAACATGTGCAAATACATTACCCAGAGATGTAGCTGTGCCTCAATGGGACCAGCCCTAGCTCTGGGTGATGCCAGGTTGATACTCCCATGGTTTCAGATCCATGGCAGTCAAAGCCTCAGCATGATCAATGTCCATCTTCTTCAAATGAGCCCTGCTCAGGCTCCAGGGCTAATTCTCCAAGTGTTTGCTTCTCTGCAAAAGTGGCTTCCTAACTTGTGAAAATGATTTTAGGTCAGACTACAGCATTTCATAATGAATTATAATGTTTGATAGAGCTGTTAAAACATAGCAGGAAATGGTAACAGCTAGAAACATGTTCTTAAGTGTATTCTAATCATGTATCTTGCTTTCAAGTGCTTTAGTTTAATTTGGAAATTTTTAAAATTATAAAATTCCATGGGGCTTTGGGCTTATAAATAAGTCATATCTAGAGATATAGGGCCAGTAGATTGGAGTAGTTTCTTTGAGATATCATTGAAATTACACTAATTCAAACTCTCTGGAAATCTGACTCACAAAGTAGAGATATTAAATGGGAAATAACGTTTTTAATATGGTTCATTCTGTCAGCTGTATAAAGTGAAAGCAGGAGAAGGAAAAGGACTCCATTCTTTCTTACACTAAGAAGCATTTACACCACTATGGAAGCATAAAGGTCCTCATAAAGGTTATATGCTATATCTCAAGACTGCAGGGAAAAGTTGTAGAATATTTTGAGCAGCTTGTTACATTACTCTATTTCTCACTAACAGCAGGACATGCTCAATAACACCCATTTTCTTAAGACTGTAATGTATTAAATATTTGGGTTAGAGGAGGTTTTTTGAACATCTATTAAAAGGCTAGTTGGAGAACTAGTGAGAGGTAACGAAGCAAGCTCTAAGCACCGATGGATATACAAGTGGGCAGAGGAAAAAGCTGCCCAGGCAGCCTTAATTCCTCAGTCTCATAGCCTAATTGTTCCTCTTTCCAGTCTTCATTTCAGTGTTTTTTAACTCAAGGCAGCAGTGAGAGGGACAAGTCTCTTCTCTAATGTGGGTTTGCCAGATGTTCTCCACCACCTGAGGGCCTTTTTAGCTGGACAAGCACATCCTTCAGCATTTGTTACAGGAGTCATGAATCACCACTCCTAAACTTTTAAATTAACAGCACTGCCTTCACCCCAAGCAAACAGCTCTGTCCATGGAGCTAACTCAAGCTTTGTATGAGGCTCTGCCCTGGCAACAGCCAGAATCTCCCCTCTACAGGAGTGGGACAAGGCATACCAAGACAAAACCTGACCCATTGCTTTGTGAGCAGACATGATCTCAACAATCCATGAATCCATGATCTCAACAACGCAGGATGGATGATGGATGGAAAAAAACACCTCTCTCCAGGGAATGATGAACTCATCCAAATTTCATTCACAGATAAATGGTGTTCTTCCTGTTTATCAGGATCCCTATTGCTTAGCTACTTCTCCTATGGGGTAATAGTGAGAGAAGAGAGTGAGCACTTCATCTTCTCCCAGGGAAGAAAGAATCCTTTCCAGATATGGGTGTATAAAGGAAAGATGAAAGAAAGAGCCCCATACAATCTCACAGGCCATTTAAATCATGTTACAAACACAGAAGCAACTGATCCAGTCTTTTAAAATAAACTTTTTTTAGTGTATATTGAGCTGAAGCATTGCCTTTCTAGGTATAACATCCAGAAGATGAAAGAGATTTTGCTTTCCTGCACCTTGACAAATGCAAAGCCATGTAGCTTCTTAATGGACAGGGAGGGATGTTCTGCTACAGGACAGGAATTCTCCTGGAATCATAGTGTGTTGACTGCTAGTGAATTGGTTTTTCTGCCAGTAGATTAAGAATAAATTCATACCTTTGGGCTCTCTTCTGAAATATTCTTGGGCATGTTGTGAAAGATGAGGATGCATTCCCCTGAGCATAGGAAAAGCCCCTTATATTGAAAGTGGAAAACCACATATAAACAAGTTGTGCTGATTATTTATCCTTGAGATGATCAGAACAGAGTTCAAAAACATCCTCAAGAGAAGAGAAAAATATTTCAGCATATGAGTTCATTCCAGTGATGTGTCAGATTAAGAAATGCATATGCAAATCTCCCATGGAACTTTGGAAGACATTAAAAAGGAGCACTTCATTAGCATGATGCTGAGAGTCAGCAACAGCTGTATAAACCTAAACATCTACTTGCATTCCAAATTGAGAACAGATTAAAAGATAACCAAGATTTTTTTTTCACCCCTGAATGTCAAAAAAGATGCTGATACAAAATTAAGTTTTTATTCACATTTACAGCAGGAATGAGGTAAAAAACATAAGGGGTGTAGAAAACTAGAAAAAGGAAGTAAATGGGGGAAAAAAGAAGCAATAGTGCATATTCTGACTGAGTCTCCAAGAATTACTGTCCAAAAGTATCAAAACTGTTACTGCAAAAACAGCACAATAGTGTTTAAATAAAAAACTGGGTAAGTAGGTTTTTACAATTATTGTGTCTGAAGGAGGCTCTTGGGCTATAAAACCACTTACTGTGGACCAGATCTAGTAATGTTCAAATGTATGTCCTAGCCAGACTCTTTAAACTTAGGAGAATCCTAAGGACATACAGGATCAGGCAAAGCATACACACAAATATATATTCTATCCATGTAATGAAATACAGTATATGGTAACACACAGGAAGGGAATAATTCATTTTCCAGTACTGTGTCCAATGAACCATGGAATATAAAATTTTTTTTTATTTCTTGGTGGTAACTGTCAAAATGCATTTATTTTGGGGAGATGAAGAGGGAATGCACAAAGAAGTGTAGAATAATTATGTGTTGAAAATTAAACCCAGTTGTCTGAACTGGGAAGAACAATATAATGTACCAAAGGAGGTCTAAAGTGTTTTGGCCAGCAAACTTAGAGGTCATCCAAGACAACATATTTTGCAAATGAAAGGCAAAGGCAGTTCTCTGTGGTGTACTGCTTACCTCTGTTTTTGAGAGTTTAGATCTACATTTAACACCAAAGAATTCATAGCTTAGTTTATTCACATTATAAGGCTGTTTCTCTTGCACTTCCCTAAGAAATTGTGGATAATATCTAAGGATATGGAGTCAAGCTCATGGATTATATGTGCAGGACTCCAGGAAGAGATTTTAAAGAATAAATTTCCATTTAAGAGTGGCATGAAAAAAGGCCTTTTCTCTCTGCTTCAGAACAACAGCAGTGACAGGGTTGGAAGAATTATGGAACTCTAACTTTTCAGGATGTCTGTGGAACCAGGGGTGTACTGGCCAAGCATTTAACTCCCAGTTTGTGTCCTGAATAAACCCACAGGACGGGCTCTCTAAGTCTCAAAGGGTCTGTGTGCACCATATGGAACACCTGAATTACAGTCTGCTCTGCCAGAAATTCCTGCTAAGGAAGCAGTGGGAAGACATGATTGTCACTGTGGAGTATCCATACAAAAAACCACAGCTCCCTGAAAGGTCCAGAAGTTGCCAAAAGTCTCAGTGCTTCAATGACCAGAGTTGTGACAGGACTAGAGAGTTATAGCATGGACTTGCTGTGACTAAGACATTGCTTCCCAAAAAGCAAATACAGCAATTAAATTGAGTTGCTTACTCTGCTGATGGTGGAGATTCTTGCCTATCAGCAAGTTATCAGCATTGCAGTGATTTTTCTGTTAATCTGTCCCATGTTCTTTCCTTGCACCCTGACTGATTATGCCCTGAAGAGATACTACATTCCACAAAGATGTTGAAAAGAGAGCAAGCACGGAGCCAAAGCAAGCCTTGCAATGACTCGTGCCAAGATGAAGGGGCACCCAAAGGGAGGTGAGGCCAGTGGTGTAATCTGAGCATTCTGGACCACAAGGGAGGATGGTATGCACTTCTCAAGGCTGTCCACATACCACAAAATACAAAGGGAGACTGCAGGCAGGGAGCAGCCATGTTCCCTGCATTTTAAGGATGGATACACAGAATGAAAACTGAATACATTTCTAAAGACTTTTGACAGGGTAAGACAGAATTATATCCCTTCCTAATCCACAGCAATATTTCCTCATCACTGTGGATATATATCCTCTATGCAACCAGGCCAGACAGAAGACTAAAATCAATTTTGGGTGGCTAAGGTATCATTATTTTTAGGTTCTGCAAGAAAACTCAGCTGCTGATTAAACCACAATGATGGAAATCAGAACACATAATATTCTTCAGTGCCACATTGTATGACAACACAAATTCTCCAAAGCATACAAGAAAAGCAGGAATTTACTTGCACAGTTTAACAGACAGAATAACTGTAAATGGCTGAAAAATTCAATGCTCCAATTTTCTCATTTTAGATAATTTCTGTGCTATATATGATTCCTATACACGTCTCAAGAAAATAAAGCTGCAAATCACAAACAAGTTCCTCTTTTTTCCACCTCTTTTTTAAAGTTTGTTACAATAAATTATATTAATTTTAGGACTTGCCGCACCAGTGCTTTCCAATTCCTTTCTTTTATCTCTTTTCCTTCTGGATAAGGAGTGGCATGGTTTTTGAATAGACACTAAGACATTAGTATTGTGAATGGTCGTAAATATTATAAGATAGAATAAGCAACTGTCATTGGGATACTCCTGAGAGCCAAGAAAGCAGCCTTTTCTCAGGCTGCTCAAGGACGAGAAATATAACAATTAAACACCTGCTGGAGACGTGATGTTTTGCAGAAAGCATGTTTTCAAAGAGGTGTTGCCTTCTTGGACCAATGAGCCTATTATATTCCATATGGCACGAACTACCCTATATAAGTGCAGTGTTTCTTTAAAAGAAGGCTCTCTCTTTTGCTTCTCCATTACATGAATGACTATGTTGCATCATCCTTTCCACTGTTCTCTTATAGCTCGAATGCAACAAGTAAGAGCCTGGAAACTGAGGGAAAAATGTGAATAGTTAAGTTCAGTAAGACATTTTCAAAAACTACTTGACATTTACGGTGTTTTTGTTTCAGAATGCTCAAGTTGAGGTGTGTTAGAAAGGTTTGGGGTTTTTTTGTTGTTGTTGTTTTTTTGTTAGGTGGTCAATACTCCTTTGCATTACATATGTATCTGCAAGGCATCCCAGGCCATGTTCATCCAGACACTGCAAAGAGGTAAAGACTTTCTCTACCTCACTCCAAGGATGACAGCAGCTGTCCCAAAGGCAGGCAGACAGGAGTTCTGCCTGAGCCAAAAGGCCACAATGACAGACTGATTCAAAGCAGAAACAGAGTAATTTTGCATTTGTTGACATCAGACAGTTGTAGGGTGCCATCAGTATCCAAAACTTAAGAAAACATTTCCCACAAAACAAAATGTAAACAAACAGTTTTGCAACTTTTTTAAGTGGCAACATCAGGAATACATATATTTTCACAATTAGTATCATGTCATTCTGAATTACAGGAATATCTGTGTTTTTCAAGGTTTTAAGGCTAGCTAGCTTTTCAGGAAACAAAAGATATTGCGAATGTCACTACAGGAACCATGAGACATGAGGGAAGAGGACAACAGCTAAATTCGGAGTCTATTGCTCTATGGAGGCAAATAAAGATACTGTCTACAGATATTTGGCCCTTCATAATTTTCTTGGAGTAAAGGAACAAAACCATTCCAGGACTGTGAGGGGAGCTGTTCTTCCTGATCTCCACACTTTCCTCTGATACTCATGTGATGACAAACCAAAGTCTGATGCACTTACATTTTTGTGGGTCTTTGAGAAGAAGGATAATGTGGTGAATGGCCCACCTAGCCAATATAGGAAAACCAGTTGATGAAATCTTTTTGGACTTCAGCAAGGCCCGTGACACTGTCTCTCACAGGATCCCTCTGGACAAAACAGTGCCTGGGCCACAGAGGGTGGTTGGGCACTGGAACAGGCTCCCAGGGCAGTAGTCACAATTCCACCCTGACAGAATTCAAAACACATTTGGACAATGCTCTCAGGCACATGGTGTGACTCTTGGAGTGTCCTGTGCAGGGCCAGGAGTTGGAATCAGTCATCCTGATGGATACCTTCCCACTCAATATACTCTATGATTCAATGATTCCATGACTTACATCACAAATGTGTCCCTTGTTTATTGTTATACTGACACATACATGACTTTAATTCAAATAAAAATCCTAGAAAAGCTAAGATCCCAGCAGGTTGCAGGGTATTTCTATCTGCAGTTACCAGGTAATAAGCTATTATAAAGTTGACTACATTATTTTTCAGTATGAACCAAAGTAAAGACATTCAAGTTTTCATTTGCTCTTTCATTTGATTCACTAAATTCAGCAAAATGAACTTCACTGGAGAATACTGGTTTGGAAAAGTCTGGCCATCTCCAAACTTAGAACTGTAATGCTAGGTTGGGTGTTTGATCTGCCTCTTTCCTGAAGCAGGTCTGTTTTCTTTCCAAACTGACATGAAGATTGAATTTAGACTTTTACTGTTCAAAAACGCTAAGTTCCACTTGCTTAATTTGCATATTTAAAGTCTGTTAAAAATTCATCATGTAAAATTGAATTCCTCCATTTTAATTTATGATATTTCAAAGGCTAATAATCACTGTTTGATACTGTAAAGTGCAGCTCTTATGAATATATACTTATGCATTTCTTTCATATTTTAAACTACAAAAATTAAATTTGAATGCTAAGTTAGTTAATTTGGGGGCACATTATGCCTTCAATTTACTTTCTGTGCATTTACAGCTGTGATATAATCAGTTCTGAGGCTACTTTCTAAGGTAAACCAGAGGACAAGAGCATATATTAAAAAAAAAATTAATATAATAATAAGGGCAATTAGTTGTAAGTGCTGGTCCATGCAAGGTGCCATGACTAAGATTTTAACTGGCAAATGTAAATAACTACCTTTGAACTAACACTGCAGGGACTTTGGTAACCATTCTTAATACTTTAATGACAAACAATAGGTACAAATGTCTCCTACCTTAACAATGTCATGGCACTTAGTTCTAATTAGCAATTAATAATATCTCTCCTGATTTGCTGTCTTTGAAAGAGAGATGGTATAAGTGTAAGAAAACTCCTTTTGGGCACTTTTATTTCCTAGTGCACAAGTGCTTTATCGTCTTCAGTGACAGGAAGATCAGAGGGTTGTTTTGTTCTTTTTGTTTTTTATACTGGAAAATCCAAATTTCAATTGCCTTAGGAAAACAAACAAAAAAGGAGAAAAATAAGCATAAATTAGGCTCACAGTGTTTCCTTATTTTTTTTTTTTTTGTTCCTGGAGAAATACCATTCACTGTGTGTTAAAGCCTCCCTTTAACAGCTAACTATTAAAGTAAACCAAAACATTGTTGGCAATTGATGGCTGAATGGCTCTGCCATGGTGGAAAGCAAGGATTCAGCACTTTTAGAAACCAACTCTCTCCCCAGCTATCCCTAAGGAAGAACTGGTTCAGTAAAAACTCCACAACAGAAAACAAGAAAAAAAAGTGCATTCACAGATAAGTGATGCAGATGCAACCTAAGGATGAGAGCTGGACTGGGACTGGACAGAAATGAACAATCTAGGGATGCAGGAAGAACAGCTCAACATATTTTCCTCAAGCATAGTGATGAAAGCCCTCAGAAGCTTTAGGAGTTGTAAGGTGAAGGCTGGGAGACTGTATTCTCCTGCAACTCACTATTTAACTCTTCTACACGGCTTATGAGAAAAGCCTATGTTTTTAGCAAGTTCTTTTGCAAAGCATACACTTTCTGCTTTAACTGTGATTTGTTCTTGACCAGCAGGATGATAAATTAGAGTGCTCAAGTAATTAGAATTTTGGAAAAAGGCAAGCACCAGCTGGGAATGAACTAGGAGAAAATTAGTGTCTGTTTTCAAGGCCTCAAACACGCAAACTAAGAGGACCCCCATTGCAACACTGACATCCAGACAGAGTTTCTGCAGCTGGAGACTACACACTGAGGCAATAGAAAAGCCGGAACTGGTTTTTAGCCAGACCCACCTGGCCAGAAAGCACACAGGACCCTAATGAGCCCTCCATTGTAATTATCTGCTGATCTTCCATCATCAGACAGTCCTAAGAAACTGCACCTTTTCAGGAAACACTCAAAGAGCAATCCACTTCAAAGTTTTGAACATGAGTAAAAACAAAGCATTAGTTTCCTGGGTTTTGGCACCATTAACATTAACAGTCCTCTGGACTGTTAATTCAATTGCCATAGTGCTCGGTGCTTTTCTGTGTTGACATCTCTCTCCCCACCTAAAGTCAAAAAACAATAGGAGAATAAAAAGGCATTTGGACTCATGAAGGAGTGTGCCTGGGATGCTACATATTCTCTTATTACATTTACCATGATACTTCAAAATAAACACCAAAGGTAAACCTGGGATATTACTTTTTTATCCCCACAAAAGTTACTTCTTCACAAATGTGATCCACCACAAAGTATGATTTCAATTTTTCCACTATTGTGTTTAAATGAATTTTGCTCAGTTTGTATTTAAAAATCACCAAATTAGAACATAGGCAATTTCCTGGGGATTAATAAGAAGGGCCAGCTGTGAAGAATGGATGGTCTCAGGCACAGCTGGGGACCACTAATCTCCCTGCACAAAATGAAAAAATACTAAATTTTCCTTAATGCCTTAGAGAGATCTAGTGGGGTCTGTAGGCATGCACCATCTGTAGAGACTTAGTTCAAAATTCTGCATGCTTCACATTGCTTGAAAACTCTCTTGGTAGCCTGCCTTCAAAAACCATTAACTTCTAATGAGGCAATAACTAGGATTAAATGAGAACAGAGAAAAATTAAGTTTTCTTGAGATTCAAGAACTCAAATGTACCAAGAAATGAAATCCAGGAATTAAATTCTATTCTGAGTAAAGAGCTAGCCTGCAAACCTTCTGGGGAGGGATTGTCCCGTAGTTCATATTTGAACAGCGTCTAGCAAACACAGTTCAGATTTCTAGGCACTATTGTAACACAAAACAATAAAAATAACTGCAGGAATTTATACAGAACTACTCCAAACAACTCAAGCATAATGGTGAGTACTAAAGATGAAGGTACATTCCTTGTAAATGTCTTTACTGCACATAATCGAAGATAAAATATTTTGCTTTTAAATAGAACTAGAGAGGGAGATGCTGGTTGAAATTCAAAAGAAACAATATGGCTGATTTGCATGTTGCTTTATCCTACTTTCCTCAACACAGCCAGTTGCACTTTCACAAACTAAGGTTCTGTCCTTATTGCTCATTTCTGACGGACTCCTGGACAGACTCATCTCTCTTTCTGCTTTGTACTTGTAGAAATGTTGATGCCAAAAACTCTTCCACTAGAGAAAGGGTAGGGGGTCCCAATGGCAGGACAGTGAAGAAGTTTGTCAGTCCTGCCCAGCTATCTATTTGAACACTTGGTCATAGAAAGGATAATCATTGTGGGAATAGTGTATTTTGTCATATATTATTATTCTGGATGGAGAGTGAGGAAAAACTGCTGGCTCTCCTTGTAAAGTTATTGTATTTTCAATTGCTCACAAGGTCTCCCAGAGCTCAGAGAGGTATTCTGTTAAACACTGAAATAAATAAAAACTGCTGTTTGATTGGCCAGAGATGAATAATTTCTACTATCCCCAGATGTATCCATCTAGGATGTGCTTATTTGCATGATATGTGAACTAATTGTTTAACACTACCCCAGAACATAGCATTGTTCACTAAGAGAAAGCTACACAATAGAAATTTATTGACTCATCACACTACTATTTTTTAGCCAATTATATGCCAGGATTTTTCCTTCAGATATATAACAATAGCAGAAAGACGCTTCGTTTCCTTGGGACTATTACTCTCCTGGGTGGCAAAATTAAAATCAGCCTCTATAAAACACACTTGAGGCAGCCTGCAGCAACCCCAAACGGCACGAAGGGCATACTTTATGCTTATACATTATAAGCAGCGGTCTGGAAAACTTCAGGGGGAGTAGAGGGAGTGCCGTACAAAACCCAGTGAGGTGTGGACCAGCACAAAATCTTTTCACCATTGCTACCCCAAACGCTTCCATCACATAGAAACGGGGTCCAGAAGGGGTGGGATGGCAGCAATCGCCATAATTACTTACTAATCAGATGCTTGGTAGAAAATCCCTTTAAAAAATTAGAACGGACATATTCGTTTTATTTCTTTGGAGACAGCCGCCAGGTGGGAGGAACTGTGAAGCCTTTCCCTGCGGGAGGATGGGGAAATCCGAAAAGACTCCGCACCAGGTCCCAGCCTGCTCCTGCCCTCCCGCCCAGCCCTGGGCAAAGGGAGAGGAATTCTCGCCCCCGTTAAACAGAAGAAAACCCAGCAGCTTAGCAGGAACAGGCATGTGAAGTGTGCTCAAGCACACGTGTGCGGAGCAGGTGCCGGCCCTGCCGCATCAGCAGCACCAGCGCTCTCTGCCGGGCGCCCGGAGCCGCCGGCACGGCCGTGCCGCCGCCGGGACCGGACCGGGACCGGACCGGGACCGGGCTCCGGCACCACCGTGCACTGCCCGCGATGCCTCTGCCTGCCCCCGGCATCTCTGCACCCCCGGTGCTCCGCCTGCAGGGCTGGGGCTGGTGTCTGACGGGCAGAGGGCTCCTATCAACAGCTGAGATTATAAAAAATACATGTATTTACTGAGAGACATAGACACACACACATCACCCCCAACATCGCGGGGCAAATCCCAGTCCTTAGGACACGCCTCAGCACGGGCAGGGTGGAGCAGTAGATGTAATAAATTGAGTAGACAGTAAGATGCTACCGGGAAAAGAAGCTGGTGAGGGCTCGGGAGCACAAGCCATATGAGGAGTGGCTGAGGGAGCCGGGGTTGTTCAATCTGGAGAAAAGGAGGTGACCTTTTCCTCTCTACAACCGTGTGAAAGGAGGGTATAGTCAGGGGGGGTCGGCCTCTTTTTCCAGGCAACCAGTGACGGGACAAGAGGACACAGTCTTAAGCTGCACCAGGGGAGGTTTAGGTCGGGCATTAGAAAGAAGTTCTTCACAGAAAGAGTGGTTAGCTACTGGAATGGGCTGAAATGGGAGATGGTGGAGTCACCATCCCTGGAGATGTTTAAGGAAAGACTGGATGTGGCGCTCAGTGCCATGGTCTGGTTGACAAGGTGGTCTTGGAGCACAGGCTGGACTTCATCTCAGAAATGTTTTTCAACCTAATTGATTCTGTGGTTCTGTGTAGTGGTGGTACTCTCTGGGCTAAAGGAACACAGCTGGTCATCAAACCAATCCACCTGCACAGCCTATGAAATAACAAAAAGTGAGGAAGGACAACTTTTCATAACAACATCTTAATGACTAAATAGAACAGCAGCCCAGTCTCACACACAGCAGCAGCAACAATCCCCAATTGCAGTCTAGACAGTTATTTTGGTTTTTTTTTCTAAAATTTCTATTAAATGTGTGAAGCCTGTGCACTCCCTCAGAGCAGCCATAGCTGCAATATCCACTAACCCAGGCACAGGGGGTTCAGCAAGCACAGAGGTGCAGCCCTGTGGAAATGTCTTGGGCTACCTCATGCCAAACTCCTGCTGCAGCACAGAGGCAGTGCTGTGGCTGAATCATCCATTTGGATAACCTGGAGACTGAGCTGCCTCAGGATCCTGCTGCTCAAGGCTTAGTGCTTTTACTGTCCTGGCCTTAGAGCTTAGGCAGATAACCTACAACTCAGACAGCTCAGCAGGAGTGTATCCACAGCTGCAGACATCACGTAATAGAATCCCTCTGCAACAGAAACTTTTATGTCTTCTTCAGATATTCCTAGACTGATTTTTCCAAATTCCTTTCCTTCCTTAGAGAGACCCTGTTGAAATCCTTGTCACTCCAAAAACATCCTCTACTTTTGGACACTGCTAGTCTCAGCTTATATGAGCAAAGCCAAGTTTGCTCTTAACTGGTGCAAAAGTTTTCAAAGTTAGTGCTTAGAGCATTTTCCTTTATGAAATCTCAAGCTTTTGCTGGTTGATGGTCCCCTTCTGGCCATTTGGGAGCATTCCTGTTTGCTTTTCCTTCATAGCCTCTTACTAGATAAATAGAACGCTTTCAAATAATAAACATTGTAAGTCAAAACACACATATCTGAACACCATTATAAAGTGGCTCTCCAGGTCTTGTAACCCAGGTCTGGTTTGAGACATGAGCTCTTTATTCCAGTTTAGAGTAGAGCAGTGCTTTGGAGTCTGACACAGACCTGGTGTGACTCAGAATCATCTACAGCACTGCCTCTTAGTAACACACACTCCTTGCTTCCCATCATGCATGTGAAAATTTCCATATGTTCAGTTATCATTTTTAAAATGGGGTTTCCTGTTTGCTTTTTCAGAGAATGTTCTTCCTTATAAAGTCTACAATCCACGAGCACTCTGTAACTAGTCTGGACTTAATTTGAAACACCACTTCCAGGTACCATCTTTATGTCTGCTGTAAAACACATGCTTTTCCTGTTTTTAACCCAAGTACATTTTTAGTTCTTAGTGTACTGAATACTTGTTGCAATCAGACTGTGCCTTTCTACCCCAACAATGTATGAGGAATATTTTAGAGAGAAGTCCTCTAGAACTTATTATAACCAATTTGTTAGATTTACTTTCACCTCCTGAAGTTTTATTGAACTATTGTTGAACTTTTATTGATTCTACATTCTCCTATAAACAAAACAAGACAATGAAAGAAGTCTTCATTTTATGAGGCAGAATTTCATTCAGAGTGCTAGGCTTCAGAATGGCTAAATAGTTGGTGTTGTTTCTGTATACACCTCTCCCTCTCACTTTTTGGCAGAATTTGTAGTTTTCTAGAAAGGCAGTCAACAAAAAGACTGTTCTTCACACAGCTATCAATCTGGATACATCATCTGGCAAACTGCAATGCCTTTTAAGTTATTTTCTGTAAGGGAACGTTGTGCTCTCTCCAGAAAGAATATTTGGCCAGTCACACAAGTCTCCAGGTTTCCAGTAAATTAGTTGATGAGTAACAGAGGTGGTTACAGTAGCCTCTCTTTACTGCCTGTAGAAAACTTCCAACAATTTATTTGCAAGAGGCTTGGCCATGACCCAGAGCAGAGCTCTGAAAGCAAGGAGGCAGCTGCAAAACTAACTTGGACTAATACCTGGGCTTTGTGGAAATGGTTTAAGAAAGATGTATATAGTCGCGTGGTATTTTAAATAACTGTGAGCAATTTCTGAAACAGAAACCTTGAAAATGACTTTAAAAAAAATAAATAAGGGAGACAGAAGCTCAGACTTTTGTTCAGGATTACTAATGCTGCAGTTTTTCAATGACAGTCCAATATATGGTGTATTGCAGAATGTTGTGATTGCCCCTCATGCTGTGGCATCATGAGGGAAAAATCCATTAGTTGAGGCTGCCCACAGCAAGGCTGTGGCTGGTAATGTGGCTGCAGAGGGAACCTGAAGGGGGGGTGTTTTCCTTGTTTCTCCTTGCTATGGCTAGAAGAAATAAGAGCCTCAGCAGGGAGGAAATTTGAGTCTGCTGCTCAGGTACCTTCTCTTTGGAAATAGGTGAATTGGGAAAGAGTGAATTTTCCCAGGGGTCCCTCTCCCTGTGGATACAGAGCAGGCAGGCAGTGCCTGGGGTACTTTACATCTCCTGGCAAGTCCTTTGAGTCACTCCATTATGACAGTCCACCAAGGGATTGTCTCCCTCCTGAAGCAGCCTGTCCTCACACCCATCATGGCTAAGGAGTCTTGCCAGCCCCAGTAGAGGCTGTGTACATCTGTTACCAGACAGAGGCACAAACATACTACAGCTGTACCAAAAGAAGGAGCAGTGCCTGGCCCTTATTGGAGTTTCTAATATCAACTTGATCTAAGACTTCTCTTCCTCTACCAGTCTAAAACTATGAACCATGCAGAAACCTAAAGATGAAATTATTTTACAATTTTGGAATTCACTAGTTTCCTTCCCTTATTTGTCAGTGAGTATATGCTGATAGTAAAGAGCAGGGTCCAGACTGCAGAAGCAGTAGCAGATACCTAAACAGAAGTTCTTTGGCAACAAGAGATAAAACTCTGATGTCTCCCCCTAATCACCCCCCTAGCCCTCCCTCTGCTGAGATGACAATTAATGCAGCAATTAACAGGGACTCAGACTGCAATAGCCCAGTATAAGATTTTGTACTGTTACATTTTTTCCTTTGTTAAATTCACTAATATAACAAACTCTATCAGTTCATTAATAGATCACCTACATAAGCAGAAGAATCTATACAGGTAAAGCACCATTTTTTTCATCATCTTGAAGATCAGAACACCAGACAAAGAGTTTGACAGCTGTTGGTTGAGTGCTTTACCTCAGAAAGGTTTGTTATACAAATTTAAAATCTAAGTACAAACAATAAATTACAAACTTCAAGGCAGATTAGCTTGCTGGCCATGTACCTTGTTGCCTTTGTCCCTTGTCTCTCCAGGATCCCATTAGAAGAGAAAATCATTAGAAAATAACATTTGAAATTACTCTCAATGTCCGTCATGCAATGCATTCTATTTTTCTCCTCACCATATTTCGACCACATGTCTCAAGTTTCTGTTTCCTAAATGACTCTGTCAAGCTCCCCCAAACATGTTTATAGGCCACATTTTAAAAAGAAACACATTTTATATTAAGGGTCGTATGACTAGAACTTGAGGAAGCATCTGCAGTTTGCTTTTGCAAATGTTCTGTGGTGAGGTAAAGAATTATTTTTTTCAAGCTTTACAGAAAAAAAAATTCTTTCTGGAAATGTTTTCTGGGAAGAGTTTCTTTCATTTGATAATGCTTTTGATTAGAGAATGAATATCCCAAATATTTGTGTGGGAGAGGCAGGAAAACATCAATTTTTTAGCATAATTTTATGCATCAGTAGAATTAGGAAAAACACAGCCATTCTCCCTAGCCTTATGGCTCCTTATCACTCACATATTCCTCATTTCAGGGGACATAATTTGGTTTAATATCAAGATATCTATCAAAACAAAGAAATTGATGTTCCCTCCTAATATTCCAGATGTAACTAATTTCAACTCTAAAGATTGGGAAAGTGTAATCTTGAATTAAATTAACAGACTTATTTTCATGGGACTTTGAGATTCCTGTCTGGATGACTATTTGTGGGTTCTTTTCCTCTCCTTTTGGATATTTATCATATGTTATATCATTTATTTGGGTCTTAGAAGATTAAGAAGTATGTCTAGGCCTCAACACCATGGTGCCTGAGTGTCTCCTAAATATTAAAAACAGATATAGCAACAAGATGAACATCTATTTTTATGTATGGTGCAATCATTAGCACTCTGACCCCAATTCAGAAAAGGACATATAGTCAGAAAAAAACCCCAAACAATGTATGTCTAACTAAATATTTGTATGAAGCTCATTGAAGTGGCAAGTTCAAGAGCATAGTTGGAGCTGAACAAGGTGTTTCTGTGAAACAGATTTCATCATGTATTTCAACATATATTCAACTACCCAACTACCAGCGCCACATGAAAATAGAACTGCAGAGCAATGCTATTGGTATTGAATGAAGTATAATTTGGGACGACTTTCAATACTTAAGCTTTAAATGATGCATGAACATAAATTTTCTTTTTATCTAACTGCTTCTTGCAGAGGTTTTATCTTTCTTCAGTGTCACTTATTCTGACAGTTGTGTGTAAATGGAATAGGAATAAATAGTCCGTTTATTCCAGCCACAGGAGCAAAACCCAGAAGAAAATTTGAGGTTTAAATTAGTGACAAGTGAATTAAAATTATAATTTCCAAGAATGATTTCTGGTCTTCTGTAACTGTTAAAGATGAAATCATGCATTGATTTATATTGGCTTACAACATCTCTGTCAGTTGCAGAAAAGAATCAGCAATCAAAGAGATAATTTCTACAAGGAACTAATACCAAACTAAACTCCAAACTATACAGCCATATAGAATTCAGTAGCTCTTGGGAACCAGTAATTCAGTTTGAAGTTGTTGCACATAGCTATAAAACTTTTGGCTTTGCAGCAGCCCAATCTGGTTGAAAACAAATACTGGTTTCCTTTCTGAAGTTTTCTAGTTATAAAGCCATGCACTCCATCCAAATAAAACTGCCACTGGTTTGCTAAAAATCTGTTTCGTCTCAGTTGTTTTGTCCCTATGTTTCTAAGGAAATAATGTGCATCAGTGATTTTCACTCTGTCTCTGGAAACCCTTATAGGTCTGCAGTCAAATGTTAAGGTATTTAAAAACAGCAATTCAGAAATGCATTTCTATCACTAATCACATTAATTTGGGGATTTAGGGGCTGTTGTCTTCCTGGAAAAAGACTGGTGGCCTGACAAGAGTAAAACAGATCTCAGTTTTTTTCTAAGTATCTTTTATTTATATGTCTCCACCCACACACATCCGTTTTCCCATGCAGGTGCAGCAGTGAGATTCACATCCCCATCCCTGGGACATTTGCACGTTTCCCTGTCACATTCTCTAGCTCAGCCAGGTTACAGCATTTGAACTTCTCATTGAGGCTGCAAGTAGCTACCAAAGTTCTACCACTCATCGCCCTGACTCTGAAGCCAGCATTGGTTTGATCCCAAATTTTGGGGAGATGAACTTCACTTTCTGACATGAAAAAAACCCCTCACATGGAGCCACTAGATGGCACTTTCAAAACATAATTTTGCACTTTCTGTCCAGCTAGTTACCCATCTGGGTCTGGATCCCAAGGTGCACTGTAAGCCTTCCAATTTATTTTATCTATTTGCTAAACAATAAATGCTGCTCTCTGAAACTTACAGTGCTTGCCCTTAACAACAGACATTTTAAACAGAAAAAGCAAAACTACTTTTTCACAAAGGATGGACTTTCTCCTCCTTTTCCCCATGCCATCATCCTCTCTGGAACACAAAACCATCAATATATAACTGTGGGTTATATGTTGTTAAGACATCCAATAGCCCTTGTAACATATGTAGGAGAGAAACAACACAACTTCACAACAGATCAGATACATGGTACAGTGGATGCAGCAGCCTCCTCTCTTGTTTAGAAACTAATCAAGAGCCCAGGTTTTCCAGCTGTGAGGCTAGAATATCCATTGTATTTTGAGTGCCTCTTTCCCCTTTTACCCCTTTCAGGCATCCATTCCCGAGACAACATTGATAAAGGAGTTCAGTTTTAAAAAAACAGAAAATGAAAAAACCTGTTTTAGGCAATAAGCTCTTCCGGGCAGGACTGTCTGCCTCTTTATGTTTCTCTAGCACTCAGCACCATGACAGTGCACCTCCAGTGAGGTCTCAAAACTTTCCTGTGGATGAATATGTAAAAAATAATTCCATCACAGAACATCAAAGATGTTGCTAATTGCTATTAGAAGTTTGATGACTAATTCTTTTACCTCAGAGTAGAAAAGATGGAAACATATTACCGTTGCAAGAGAGGGTCACCACCAGTTTAGCCTCTCTATCTGAGGGTTTCAAACAAGGATAACCTTGCAACTCCTGAAAAAAAGAAACTGTTAAGTTGTGTGCTGCTATTCAGAATTCAATTCTATGGACTGAAATTTTCTAGTTTTACTTTCATCACTCATGGACCACTCCTGTCTACCAACAATCTGTCAGCAGATGCTTCCAGTCCTTGAATCTTGTCAATTTTCAGAACTCTGGAAACAAAATACTTGGAATTGCCTGGGGCTTAATGCTTCTGGGTGGTTTTGTTTTTCACATCACCAGAAAGACTGCTGCTATAAAAGCTGTGTGACCTCAACTCTCACAGCATTTTCTGCAGATGGTGTAAAATGGATAATCCATGGCAGTATCCATAGTACAGTATGTATTTGGTTGCTTGAGATACTGGAAATGTAAAGCTCTGGGGTAAAAGTTCCTGTAGTTCAGACTTCATGGTCAAGAAAAGAGAAAGAGGACAGCTGTGTTTGTGAACCAAAGCTGTTTTCCACTGAGATAGCTTTTTGGATGGCATACAGAAATCTTGTTAACCATGCCAGTCTGCTTAGTCTGCAAGGATTGGAAATTTCTGTTAGCAAGGAAGCATTTTAAGTGTCTTCCAGAGTATTTGCATTGTGCAAACATGAGGAAAGACAGGTTTATGAAAATATATATGTCACACACAGAAGAAAAAAAAAAAAAGCTAAAAGAACCTCTTCAGGTGCAGAGTTGAGCAAGTAAGCATCAAGAAATACCAGAATTAAGGCTACTTATGGACCATTAATTTAGTTCCTTTGAGTCTACAAATTCTGGTAGTCTTTAATTTCATTTTCCTTATAATAAACTGGTGGTATTTCTTTCCATATCAACAGTGTTTTATTGAGAATATATAATAGATTGCCATGCTATTTTGTTATCAATGTGTATTTTGTTTGCTGTCATTTGATGCATGATCCTTACCTGTTGTATGATATTTTAATCCTTCTACAAATTGGCTCACCAACCTAAAATATTTGTTTTTAAATCAATCAATCAATAAATAATTTATTTTCATAAGCTCTGTGTAAATAGACAGTTAATGAGACAAGGGATCTTATAGATTGGTTATGAAGCAGAGGTTAAAAACATTCATTCTGGCTGCTTACATGAAATTCCTACAACATGATTTTTGCATATTTACCATTATATGTCAGTTTACATGGTCAAGCAGAATTCTCCTGGTGTTCTGTAGTAGATTAAATAGAAACCCTTATTTTTTCCATGTGTTCTGAGTGACTCATTAACATCAAGACTAGAAGAAGCAAACAATTTCAATGGAGAATAATATATATCATAATTTAATATCTTTTCTCCTTTTCCTGCCTTTTGCTTGATTTCCTAATGCGCATACACATAACAAAAGAGAGAAATGCAGACATCAAATCATATCTTCGTTACATGGCCTTAACAGAAAAAAATGTCACAATAGGAAAGTTGGTATTTTCTTTGGGATTCAGCCCTAAAGGGAGCTGCAACATTAACCTTTGTCTGTAAAACAGGAATCCTCTGAAATGACATTTAGGTGAAGATACCGACTCCTTTACCCATTCAAAATGAACCAGTTTTGCTCACCAGTCTGTATCATACCCTTGTCCTTATTTCTTGTTGCCATATTTTCTGTCAGTCTAGATTCCTCAGCTACTAAGACTGCTTTTGAATTTTCATATTGGTTCCTTTTTTCTTTGCCCTAACTTTGCCTGATTTTCCTGTTCCCACTAACTTCTCCATTTAAGCTGCCTCCTACATTCCTACCAATGACTCCCAAAATAACTCTCCAACACCAGGCTTGTTCAATCTCAGTGACTCTGCCTTTGTAATGCATTTATTTGTATCCTTCCCTGGATTTCTCAGGGAAAATATTCCTCTAAAGTATGCATAAAAGAGAAAATTTTGTTTCAGGATTTGCCAGGTATATCCCACAACTTGGGACAGTTTGTCTATTGTGGCTTCTAAAGCTTTACTTTTTAGTAAATTATGTTCTACATGCATGGATTATTTTCATTAGAATATGAATTCTTAAATTTAGTGTTCTGTACTTAACTTCAAAATCACAGTTGTCAATTTATTTGAACTGTCCTGACTGTCCCTATGTGCAAAAGAAACCTGAGGAGAGGAATCTTTGAATACAGAATAAGTTGGTGCCCTTGAGTCATCTCACCACTTTGCATTGATCACTAGTTTAACCCTTGACTTTTTTACACCTTGAATAGAATATGATACCAATCTAACCACAATGCTCAACTGCAAAGAGAAAAGACAAAGGGTTTGGGATGCCATTAATATGGAGGGGAGACAAATATCTGTTGGTGCATATCTTACTTCTGCAGCATTTTCATGCAAAGATAACATTGTATAGCCTTTGTATTTTGGAATTTGCTCTGTGGCAGTCATCAGACTCAGAGCAATGTCTTAAAATTATATCATCTACTCATATTATCCATTATTATCTTCTCACCATTGTTTGTGCTGTCAAGACAGTCATTGTGCAATTTGATAATTGAATAAGACTTATGATAATTAACAATAATAGGAGGTGACACAGGATAACACAGGAAAGACAAAAGTCTAAAGAGCAAGGAATCATTCTATACAAGACAAAAATTATGATACCAAATATATTTTTTCTTTTTCCTGCATATGATTCCTAGATGTAGAATTAAGAGATCAAATAAAATGACACAAAGAATCAAGGTTTATGGGTCTTTTTCTTTGGAAGAGTGAAAATAAATTTGTTTGCTTGTGATTTTGTTGTTTAGGTTTTTTTTTAAAAAAAAGAAATAACTCACATGTCAGTTAGACACTAGTATAAGGGGCCAAGTCAAAAATTTCATTCCAGATTGAATAACTGGAAATAGCTGAATGGCTCTGAAATTCTGTTCTCTCCAAATCAGCACCCTGGGTACTGAAACATTCTGCTTATTTAAGAACAGAGTTTGAACAAACCACTATTAAGAAATATTACTACATAAAGGGTATGACTAGTACGTCTCATAAAAAATGCTTTGGTGTGCAAAATTGTTTCACTGTAGACGAAAGATATTATCTTAGCATAAACAGCTGTGACTCAGTCTGACTAAGCAGAGTCAGAGTGAGAAACAAAAAGCAAATTCAGGGAAACTAGGTTTTATCTGCTAAGGAACAGGCTATTTTGGTTCAAGTTTCATTTATGTCATCAGGTTATTGGAGGACACAAAGCTCTAAAGATGTGGCTTGTATGTTACACCATATCTCTTGTTCCTTCTCTGGATATCTGTCTTCATTAATTTCACACATTACAAAAGGAATTGCCACATCCATTCCAAGAGAGAAATTATCCAGTAAACAACACAGAAGCAAGGGTGAGGACTTCTCACAGCAGCCCTGGCGTGTGCAGCACGCCAGTCGGCCATCAGCCATGAGGACACCCGCGTCACATCCCATGAAGGAAGGATTGCAGGAGTCGCAGGCACCCTTTGGGGGACCGCAGCTCCTCCGCCCGCTCCCGGGTTCAGCACCAGGGACAGCGACAGCGCCCGCCGCCCCCCGGGAGCGGAGCATTCTTGTTTGTCTACATGAGAAGGGACGTATACATGCATAAATCAGCAAAACATGACAGAAAAGTAAACTAAATATTTTGTATTTTAAATAAGCGTGGAGTAAAAGTATTCTTTGAATCTCAAAAGTCCTTTGTCGTTTCAGCTGTTCAGTGAGACACGGACAATATTCTTCTGACAGGGGGTTTAATGCTTTCTTGTTAGAAGAAACAGTAGCGAAAAAACACGGAAAAACATACATACCAGTTAAATCTTAAATCCCCGACCATGCTGAGGTGAAGTATGGCTCAAGGGGCAAGGTCTGAGCAGAGGAGCTAAGAGGGTCAGATACATTTGCATTTTGGAAGCAGGTATTTCTCACCATTTTGAGACTTGCCATAGGCCTTGCCATGTGCTCTTTGGCTGGAGCACAAAGATCAACACACAACAGTTGCCAAAACTCCTGTGAAAACCATTATACCAGAGAAAGGACAACCCAGGAAAACCAGAAAATATACACAGAAGTGCAGCTATGAATGGCAAGTGTTAAAAGAAGAATCATTACCATGTGTGGAAATACTGATACATATCTGACCAGTCCCTTTAGGGACCAGTAACTGCAAAATTACCTCTGGCTTGAATACAAAGGAATAATGTAACTTCTGTTTTCCTTTTTTAATATATTTTACTATTTATAACTCTCTTTATATCTCCATTCTGAATATTATCCTCAAAATTCAATATAGAAGACAGTATGGCTTTATATAACTTATCCTAAGGACAGAATCTTATAAAAAAGACTTCCTGAAGTGTATTTAGACTATATAGTTTTCAACTGATCTTTCATTCTTATAGGCATCTATTTCCATGTCATATGGCAAGCTGGTGATATTAATTTATTAAGCTAATGTTTATGGTGTGACAGAAAATTAGACACCTTATGTGACTGAAAAGAACAAAGGTATCACATATTTTGCATGTGAAGAGATGGGCAAATGTGTTTATTCTTCTAATTTCCAGCTAGAAAAAAGAAAATTAGAGGAGAAAAAAAAGATGTAAATAATTCATCCTGCTGTTCTGTAATCACTCTAATTAAAGGTGGACCTGCCTGCACAGTCACCTGTGTGGGACAGACTCTAGTCCTTCCCCTGCAATGGAAGCTAGATACAGCAATGAGTCTTGGTTTTCTAGACACTGGCACTGGTTTGACAACATACAGGATAGCTGATGAACTATCAGCATGTGAGCAGACTCGCTGAGATTTGCACCTGAGAATATTCAGGCCAGTTTTATTCAATGTAGTGGAAACTGATGGGACTATTCAAGAGCTGCTTTCACTTGAACCATGGTCAGAGACTGCAAATGATCCGTGAAACAAAACAGCTGCAACAAAGCCTTGTCTACTCTAAGAGGTGATTCTAGTTCTTCTACCTCAGTATTGATTTTCTGTTCAACTCTCTAGGCAAGTAAGAAATAAGCTAAAATTTAATTCGCACACTTTCCACCAGAGCCACAGCACTGGATTCCCCTCTGCTCACTCCTTCAACATTCATTTCAGCAGTTCCCACATCAATGCAAAGTGCTGAGTTTTATAGCCTGATTTAAACAGCCTTCTACCAGACACCCCATTTAAAATTAATGGAAATGAAATGGAAATATTTTCATGTCCCAAGGGAGAGTACTCAGACAGATTGATAATCTGCAAGGCAAAATTGTACCTCAAAAGTTATTTCTGTGACACACACACCTGAGACACAGCATGGATTACTATGCACTGCCAACTTTGGGGGCCTACTTGGGTAAGCATATGCTCCTCATGTATTACAAAATCACATACACACACACACATATATATGAACATACAGAAAATGCAGATATACATGTGTGTATCTCTTGTTAGGACATGCATGGCAAAAGAAAAAATATCTTAAGTAGAGATTGTACAAATCAAGTAACTGCTACAGATAGCTGTAAACTGTCAGCTTTTTGGACCTCTAGCCCAAAAGGACAACCTGCTACCAAATAGTTACAGGGTCCAAAACATTACCAGCCTGGAACAAAACTAGGAGACAGAAAGTCACTGCTTAAAGCTGCAACTAACCCTGTGACTTTCCTACATATAAAGGTAACGGGTAAGTTGCTGCCATTTCAGAATTTTAGGCAACTGTGCCTGAAATAATTTGTTACAGTAATTTTTTTCCACTTCTAAAGAAAATTATTTCAGAGAACCACTGTATCATTAAAGTTGCCTGTTTTCATCACTGTGCTGATCTCTATTCATGCTCAAAGGCAACAAAGCACTTAAGCATGTACATAATTTATAACATGTCTCCAAGATCCCTAGTATCTTAATTCAAAATTAAAACTGGAAGTGGTTCAATGAATCAGTGCTTCCAACTGGAGACAACACCTTTCTTCCTCCCAACCTTTTAAGAAGAAAATAAGGCCACCCCTCTTACACTTCAGAAGGACATTAAAGTAAGTGACAATCAAGTAAGAGGCAAAATAGACCGTCAGTTAGGAAACCTGCCAAGCAAAGAGAAAGTCACTTGCAACTTAATGAAACAGCAGAAAGGAATCCCCAAGTCCAGTGTTGTTAAAGTGTAAGATAGGACATATCAGAAGAAATAACATGCAGGAATTGTTATGTTCCTATAGCCATCTAGAGGAAGAGCTGGTTCACATAAGTCTAGCTTCCACTGAAGCTATATGGAAATTTCTTCTAAAAATGCATCATCAAATATTTTCATATTTTATCTCTTAAGTCATTGAAAGTTATCGTGCCTCCAGTGTCTGGTTGCCCAGAGAGGTTGTGGAGCCTCCACCCTCAGAGATACTCAAAAACCTGGTCATGGTCCCAGGCAGCCTGCTGTAAACAAACCAAATTGTTTTGGGAGACTGGACCAGATGATGATCAGAGTTCCCTTCTAACCTCAATTAATCTGTTATTTATGTAATTAAATGAATGCTAGTGATTGAGTTCAACCTGAACTTGTTTGTATATAACCAAAGTGATTTTCATTGAGACTTCTGGATGCATTTGCCAAATGACAAACCACTAGACAGAAAAAAACAGGCATTGAAAATTACCAAAATCACATTTTACCTGAAACCATTTTGTATTATGCTTTAAATTTCCTAGATGTTGGAATTTTGTCAAATTCAATCTTCATCTGTATCTCTGTATATAAATAAAAACACTGCTCAGTAAAGGTATTGGATCAAAAGCAAAACTAAGATTTTAAACTTGCCTGTTGTTTTTCACAAAGTCAAACAAAGAAATCATATATCACAGCAGCTTTCAAAATCAGACACTCTTCCTCTTTGTTCATAAAAAGTTCTGTGTAACTTTCTCCTCTGGACAGGAATGTCTAGTCTTGCTGCCAGTTGAACTTGGTTACTCACATTCCTGACTAGATTTACGGTTCCTATACATTGGGGAAAATTGTAACTCAATTCCTTCTTTTAACTTACTATTTGACTGTCATCAACAATGTTACTTTTTAGTAAATGATCAAAAATTAGATAGGCAAGCACAAAAATAATTAATGAAAAAAATGACGATAACATGTTTTTACATAATATATTTCCAAGCTTATCTTGTTACACTTTTTTTAAAAGAAAACAAAACACCCCCCCAAAACCTTATTATTAGGCCCATTGTTAAAGCAATAAAGGAATGTTTGAGGGGTAATATTTTTTTCCAAGCTTATTCAGTTACAGAAACCATTTGGTTTCTGAGAGTTCTCTTTTTTTATTATTTTTATTCTTACAGTACTTTGCTGAACTATTACACTTTTTGTAAGTGATCTTCAGGTCTCACCACTGATTTCAAAAATAATTGTAATTCAGGTAAATGCCTAACCTAGTACTTCCCATTGGCATGCACCCAAGCCCTGCTTGTTCTGGATATTAAAACTGAGATGGTAGAAAGGCCACCCCATGCCATCCCTGGTGGTTATGACTTCCTGGTGGGAGCTATTCCCTGCCTCTGTAGGGAGCAGGTGTGGCAGAGGTCCAGACTTTGGCAGGTTTTGCCTCAAACATTCTGAGTATTGCTACAGGAATAGGAGATCAGAGGAGAGGGGCCCCCCAGAGGTAGGGCAGCACTCCTCTGAGCCAAACTGTTGCTCTGCCTTGAGGCTCATGCTCAATCCACCCCTCGACTCACCTCCTGGAGAAGGGCTATGCCAAAAACCACAAAAGTTCTTGTTTACATTAGAGGTGGGCACCAAGTTAAGTATAAAAGGAAGTGGATTGGGCCCCTCACTCTCTTCTCTTTCTTGTTGTCTCACAACCCCAGCTCCTGACCATCTACTGACAAGGTCAGCCACTGGGCTCTAAAGACTGGTGATACTCTTTGCTTTCTTCCCTTGCTTTGCCCAGGCAACGCACAGCTATCATATTCTTCTCTGTGACCAGCAAATACTGATGTACTGTGATGTCAATGACAGACTCTGTCATCCACTCCCTCTAGGACCCTTGAGATTTCCCTCTGGTCCCCTTCACTGCTTAGAAACCCTTCCAAATTCATCATGGTGAAGGAAGGTGGCAATGTAGCAACAGCAGACACCTCATTGAATGCCTGGGGATGCTGGAGGTAGAGCCATCCTTTCTGTGCCCCATCTTCATTGTGTGATGGGGGAACTTTTTCCAGGTGGGAACAAATGCAGCTTCTCCTGGGGTAAGCCTCAGTGAGGGAGCAATCTCTCAAATAAGCCTGGGACCTTGCAGCTGAAGGGAAAGTCATCCCACAGGCAGTAGGACAGGCCAAGGCTAGTCTGCTCAGGATGCTGCACATCTGAAGGACACCATTGGTTTGGGACCAATTGTTCCAACTTTATGAAATCACAGCTACTCTCCTCCTAGTCCTGGGCACCAGCAGCGCAATGCTTGCAGGATGAATCCTCGCTTTTCCCGAACCCTTGCACTCCTCAGGATGTAGATAGTCTGAAGAGCCAGGCTAGAGACAGAGGGATTGCTGTCTGCCTGCAGGGACTGAAGGGCTGTGACCAAAAAATACAGAGCCAAGATGAACTCCTGTGCTTGCAGAGATCCCCAGACATCCCCTCCCATCCATGTTCCCCACTCACCACTGCAGATCTCATTCAGCCTCTCCATGCTTCGCAGGTGCTGAGCAGCCAGCCCTAAGCACAAAACTCCATCAGCTCCTGTTCCCAAAGCTGCTTCCAGCAGCCTGGCCCCTGGCCCTGCCCTCTCCCTTAACAGGGGTGGCCCCAGGAGCCACCATGGGAGTGGAATAGAGCCAAGTGGCCACCAAGCCCACCTACATGGACCTACAGTGGTGGCACAGGGAGGGCTGAAACCCTGCACACAGCAGGGACAGGGCAGTGCAGCAGCAGGAACAGGGGCCAGGCTGCCCAAAACGGGTCTCCAGGGGCTGGGGCTCACCAATGAACCTGACAGCCACCTCTCTCACAGTGGCCTGAGGGTCCCTGAGGTAGGGCAGGCTCTGATGCAGGTACTCTTCAGTCCTGCTCTTGTCCTTCAGCAGCTGGAGAGAGGACAAGGGAATGGGCATGTCACATAACCCCCAAATGGCTGGGACAGTCCCTCCTGCCAGCACACTTGTCATTACTGAGATCCCTCCCCTGCAGGGAAGGGACAGACTCTTGGGGCTCTCTTCTTGAGGACTGGAACAAGGATGCAGCTCCAGGCTGTGGGCTCAGGGCTGGTGGGCTCAAGGCTGGTGGGGACAGCTCTGATCCATCTTGCAGCCTGGGGCTGTCCTTACCAAGCACTTGCAGATCCTACATGTCTGCTGTGTCTCCAGCAGGTGCTTGAGCTCCTTCCACTTGAGGAGCTTGGCAGCAGCAAGGAGGGCTTCCCCAGAGGCCTGCACAACAGCAGAAACTGTGAGATAGCACCATGGCTGGAAAAGGAGACCTCTTGGCTTTGTTCCTGGAGCGATCCTGTCTTTAGAAAGCTGGGATGTGCCCTCACTAAAGTATCTAGGGTCTCTTGAGGACAGCCCTGGGGTACAGGGACTGAGGCTCAAAGCTCTGGCCTCTAACACATGCCAGAGAGCCAAGAAATGTGGGGACACACCTGCTCAGGCTTTGGTGGCAGTGGATTGCTGCCAAGCCCTGCTGGAGCAGGTAGGGCTGGTGCTGGAAATGGCTATGCCAGCTTCTCCACCCCTGCTGACACTGGTTCTGCAGGGACCCTTCCCACAGGCTGTGCTGGGGAGCACTGCTCACTGCCAGCAGCCCAACCCTGCCTGTGTCACTGCTCAGCCTTGAAACCTGTACCTTGGCCACACCAGGGCTCTGGTCACTCATGCGGAAGAGGAGTGGGATCAGTGCACTCCTGAGGAAACTGTTCCTCTCCTGAGTGCCCATCACCACTGCCTCCAACTGGTCTCTGAGGAGGCAGATGGACAGCTCTCGCAGCTGGCTGCACTCCTGGTGGGAAGGAAGAAAGATAAGCTTTGGAAACAGCAGCTCCCTGCCCACTGAGATGGGGAGTGACCATGAGTTGAGGGGATATGCTCCAGGGTAAGATTCCAGAACGGGGACATGGAGCTGGGCTGCAAAGCCTAGAAGCCACAAGAGCCCAGAGGAGCAGAGCCTGCTCTGAGTACATTTCTGTGTATGTTTTCTGTTTTCCTTGGTTGTTCTGCTCACACAGCTGGGCTGCAGGGCAGCTGTCACTGCCCAGTGCCTGTCTCAGGGCTCAGGGTCCCCCATCAGCCTTACCGAGTCAAAGAGGAGCAGGAGATTTTCCATCAGCTGCCCATTGATGGGGCTGCCCACAGTCTTATCCAGGTTTTGAAATGTGGTGGTGTTCCCCATCACATTTTTAAAGAACATTAGGCCCTTTGTCTTGAGGTCTGCACTGCCATTCTGCAGGACTCCCATCATATCTGGCAGAAGCACCTGCATTTTTGCTGCCTGTGTGAAAGACAGTTTCTTTTTTGAGAAGAATCACACCTGGAAAACTCCTCAGGCAGCCACCAAGCCCCACCATAGCAGGGAGGGTGTATGGAGCAGTCACCTCCCAGACCAGGCCAAGCCAAGCCAAGCCAAACTTTACCCACAGCCCCAGAGCCCAGCTGCCAGTGTGGCTGTCCCTAACACCACCTTGCTCACCATGTCACGTGTTTCTGACAGCATGTGGAGACCTCCAACCAGCAGGGAGGCTGTCACCAGTCTTGGATGCCTCCGATTGCTCTCAGAGTCAGGCTTGTCACCCAAATCCTTGGATGCAAACTGTCTGGAGGACAGCTGCAGGGGTAAGCACAGCTGTGAGATAAACTAGAGCTAGTTTATGGCAGGGGATCAAGGCTTTTTCTGGTAACTCACAGGCAAGTCAGGGGCACAGGTGCCTTCTTCAGTAGAGCTGGGAATGTCAGTCATCTGGAGGAGCCGAAGCAAGCTAACAAATACCATTAATATCTTCTCCCGAATCTGGGGCTTGTAGAAGATCTGACCCCACAGTTTCAGGGCTGTGCTGCAAGGCAGAGACTCTGTCAGCAGGGGTGCCTTGACACCCTGCTTGGCTTGGCATGCCTGGGGACCCTGCCCAGGCAGGCAGGAGGTGACTGAGATGGTACTCCCCAGAAACAGCATGGTGGCTCTGGGCTGGCTCAGCCAGCTTTGGCTCCTGCAAGCCCAGACAACTTTATCAGGGCTGGAAATCTTGATGGGACAGAGAACCCCACTCCTTGGAGGTGTCCTGCAGCATTCCTTAGGTCTGGAAGCCAGAGAGTCTCAAGGTCTCCCTCCCACAAGCCCTTGGGATTGTCAGGGCCATACCTGTCTCCTTGTGGAGCAATGTTCAACAGTGTAGTGACCACCTCCTCAGGGTACCCATCAGCCATTTTCATAAGCAGGGAGTCAAAGCAGTGCCAAATTGCTTGCTTCTGGATGCCTTGCAGGCTGTCATAGATGTAGCTCAAGATCTTTTGCACCTGGAGGGGACACGGGTGAGAGTGATGCTGCCACTGGAGTGCAGCTATGTCCTCAGCTGCCCTTTCCATCCTTCTCTGCTGCCTTAAGGGGGCTTCAGGTGCTGGAGACACCTGGGTTCGGGAGGGAGGGATGGACAGATGCTCAAGGCCTAACAGAGCTGAAAGGCAGGGCAATCCAGCCACAGGGCACTTACATCCATCAGCCAGAAATCTGGGTCTCTCATGGCTACTTCCAGAATGTGTTGTGCCACCATCTTGTCAAAGACAGTGGTTTCTGTCATTACCTCCATGGCTGCAAGGATGATGTGTGTCCTCTCAGAAGGTTTAAGGTACCTTTCAAAGGGCTGTGCCAGGAAGAAAGGGAGCAAAGATGTCACACCAAGCACCCTGATGGTGCTGCTCAGCTGGGTAGAGTGAGCTGTCACAGGCTGCTGGCCCTACAGAGAATCAGGGCTCACTGACGGGGAAAAGGGCTGGAACTGCTGCTGGGACACCAGAGTGCCACCCTCAGATAGTCCCTGCTTGGAGGACAGCAGAAGCCCTCTCATCAGAGACAGTGAGGCCACATCAGCCACTCTGATTCTGGGTCCCTTTGCTCACACAATGTCCTGCCCATGGCACAAATGAGGGTGCCAGCAGAGGAGGAGCTAAAGGAGCTCATTACCTTGGTGTTGAGCAGGTTGACACAACGCAGCAAGGAGGTGGTGCCACCTTCTCCGTGGAGTTGTGTGTTATCCTTCAACCTTGACCTGCCTAAAGAGTGGGGCAGATACAAAAGTCAATAAGACAGAGCAGCTTTGCCAGCAAGCTTTCCAAATGACTCTGGGATCTGCTTGTGAGATGGGAGGAGAGAAGCAGTCAAGGAGATTCTGGAGGGTGTCATACTGGGGTTCACAGATCAGCAGGGTTGATGAGAGAAGATGGAGAGCAGCAGAGAAAAGATCTGGGTGTGAGGAGAGCACTTTGCTTCAGCAGCAAATGACAGTTGGATGATATGGGAAGCTTTCAGAAGGGCAAAGATGGTCAAGCAGAGAGGCAGAGCTTTGAGATGTCTGTGTGGAGGGGAATGAAACCCACCAACAATGCCCCTTATCATTCTGCTTACAGATGAATTCACTGAGGTGATGAAGAGTGCTCAAAGCTGTTTCCTTTTCTTTGGAGGAAGTTTGTAAAAGGAGAATACGTCCCAGCAGCTGCCCAAGGATTGAGATTTGGATGTCTTCATAGTAGACAGTGCAGTCCTTTTTTCTAAAGAGGTCCCAGTCCTGTGTGAGGAAGGCAGAGAAGCAGCAGGGCTGACAGCAGGCACAGTGCTGAAGCCCCACACCCAAGAGTGTGTCCTGGATCCCTGCTGAGCCCAGGATTTGCACAGCCCACATTCCAGAGCAGCCAGCTGGGCAAGAGAGAGCAGTATGGCTGGTCTAGAGGGTGCCATGGCGTTACCTTCTGTGTGGAATAGGTGTACAGGAAACAGCTCAGCACTTCAATCCTCCCCAAGGCTCTTGACCACACTTCCTCTGTCCTAGAATTAGTGAAGTCCAGCAGTACCTGGGCAGAGAGAAGCTGCTGGTGAGCCCTGGACCAAACACGTGCTTCAGCAGCAGCAGGGCAGCTCCAGTCCTGCATGGGACTTGCACCATCCCTCAAGGATTCTCCTGGCCTAAGCAAAGCCTAGAGCTAGGCTCCTGCTCCTGGGCTCCCTGTGCTCCTGAAGGAGACTAGTAAGAGCCTGGTGACAGCCCCAGCTGCCTCATGGGAGGTGGACACTGTCCTGCAAGGCACTGGTCTGAGGGGATCACTCACCCATGAGTGGGCAGCACCTCCCCCTCAGGGTGAGGAGCAGCCCTGGGACCCCCACACTTTGCTTAGCCCATACCTGCAAGATGTTCTGCAGCTCCTCGCTGATTCTGGAGGGAGGAGCACTGAGCACTATTGCCCTCAGCATGGAGTCCATGCTCCTCAGGGTCTGCAAGGAGGTCAGAGAGTGGTGGCAGTGATTCTTCAGCTGATCTGAGACTGATCTTAGTGTCAGGGGAGGATGCCCATGCTGCCCAGGAGAGACTTAGGAGCTGGCAGTCTGCTGTAGACAGAGCAGCCTGCAGCATTGGACATGGCTGGACCATGAGAAGGGCCAAAAGGACTACAGCAGGAAAGCAGAGCTGAGACCTCACCCTGCCTTGGATCTCTGGTCATGGGGCAGCACAGGGTGGCCAGGAAGCAGCCCAGAGGGACTGGGAGCTTCCACAGCTCACCCAGGACTTACACTCTTTAAGAGGAGTTGTTGATCTCTATTTAAACGAGGGCATGGAGGAAGCCAGAAGACAGTTCTGAAGCACGTCTCTAGGAGGCTTCTCTTTTTGTCTTCCAAAACCACTTGTGCTGTCTTGCTGAAAGAGAGAGCTTATCTGGACACTGGGAGCAGTGCTTCGGGGCCTTGGGCAGAGGGATGCTGTCCTCTGGGGAAGGGTCCCTGGGAGCATGGGCAGGTACCTCAATATTTCAATGGTGAGCATGGCAACCTGCCACAGCCCTGTGGACAGCTGGCACCAGGGCTCATCTTCCAGCAGCACCTGCAGAGCACAGCAGAGCTGGCACCTGGCAGCACCCAGTGCCACCAGACCCTGGCTGTGCCCAGGGGCTGCTCTCACAGGGTGCCAGTGCCCCTTCCCCCCAGCACTGGGTGTCCCCTCACCTGGATCCTCTCCACCAGGTCATGTCTGTGGCAGAAATCAATCAGGCGCCGTGATGTGCCAAAGAACACCGTGTTTATGCACAGATCCATGATTTTGTAAAGAAAGGTGATCTTGCATTTCACATGCTGGCAGTCAGGGAACAGATAGACAAAACAGAAAGAATGAGAAGGGGGGACAGATGGCCAGCAGGACTGGAGATTTGAGGGGCAGCACCATGTGGAAGCTGCAGCTCTGTCCAGCCAGGACACCTCCAGCAGCTGAGCCCCTGCCAGCAGATGCTGGAACAGTTATCCAGCTGGCCACAGTTACCAGGCTGATGTTGCTGGCAAGGATCTGGATCAAGTCCACAACTTCCTCTTCCTCTCTGGACAGTTGCAACCAGCTGGGATCTAGCAGAGGAGTAGAGCAGGGAGGGCTACTGAAGATCTGGCAACAGAAGAGAGCAGAGGAAGGAAGATCTGCTCTCTGCCCAGCCTGACACATTCTCCCCTGGCATGGCCTTCCCATTCAGCCCCCACCTAAAGGGTGCCCAGCAGAGAAGCTGCCATGCCAGAGCAGGGCATGGTGGAGAAAGTGCCAGTGCCCCAGGCTGAGGAATGTGCTGGCAGACAGACAGGAGAGTCCAGTGTTCCACAGCACTGCTGCCTCCCACCAAAGCTGCCTTTTGCTGCCCAGTGTGGGCAGGAGCTGGGGCTCCTCCTTGGGAGAGGCTGTGTTGGGACAGCCCTGAGCATCCACAGCATTCAGGCATCACACCCACCCTGTAGGACCCTCGCTGACAGCATGCCTGGGAAACGTGGTCCTGACATTGTGCAGGATGTGCTGGCAGCCCCAGCTCTGCCCAGTCCAACTGGGCTCCCTCCCTCACCCGTCTGCAGTGGATCCACCACAATCATCTTGCAGGGATCTGCTGGAAAGCTGCTTTCATGGGAAGCACCATCCTCCACCCAGGACATCCTGGACTGGCTAGGGGGTGTATCCTCCATCCTGCAGGAGAAAAAAATGAAAAGTGGTTAAGGGACAAATGAGACCCTTTGGAGAGAGAGCTCAGCACAATTGGGCTGCTGAGACAGCAGGGAAAGTTGGGCTATGCTTGAAAGCTACTCACCAGCTCCGTGATCCCATCCTATCCCACCATCCTGCAGGACACAGCAGCTGTACTGACCACATGTACTATAGTGGGGTGTCACAAAGAGTCCCCCCTGTGACCCACCACCTGCCCCTAGAACTGTTGCAGTGTTTGTAGACATGGAACCAGCCCCTAGCTGTGGATGCTGGCAATGAAGAAAACCATGCTATGTGTTTTTACATAATATATTTTCAAGTTCACCTTATTTTAAAAAACACAAAACAATAAAACGAACAAAAAAAACAAAAACTCAAACAAAAACCCAAAAAATTTTGTTATTATATTGGGTTTTTTTTAAAATAAATATAGGGGGTTTCTTCCCAAGTGTACTCAGTCACAAAAATCATTGAATCTCTGAGATTTATGCTTTTTTAAACTCACAGTAGTTTACTGAACTGTTATACTTTTTGTAAACAATACACAGGTCTTACTACTAATTTTAAAAATAATTGCAATTTAAGTAAATGCCTAAGCCTAGTACATTGGCATGCACTCAAGCCTTGCATATTCCAGGTATTATAACTAAGACAGTCAAAAGACATCCCCCTCTGAGATGAACACATCCTTTCAGTGTAGGTGATAATTTTAAGCTCCTCCTGAGGGCTGCAACTCCTGGTGCTAGAGGCATTTTTGTAAAAGAGCAAAAGACTAATTCCCCTCTAGGAAATAAATCTTTCTGCAAAAGCTGTGCAATGCAGCAATTTATTGCATCCGTATACAAAAAATATTGCAGTATTTTACCTACCAAAAAATGACAAACAATATCTATTAATGAAGGTTTTATGTGTCCCTGAAGGGTGACTGGTCTTCTCTGCAGATTATTATGCTGCCTTGGCTTAGTGTATCATCACAGGATCATTGGATCATTCCAATGAATGAACTCAGAACCTTGAGAAACCTGAAGAGTCCACAAAGACACTGTAGATCTGCCATGAGCTGACAAAGTTTGTCTTTCTGTGGTTACACAGGTCCTGATGGTCTTTGGCTGTGTCCCTGTGACTGGATAACAGTGGGGGCCTGGACTCTGGTCTGCCTTGTTGTGAAACCATTCTACAGCAAAGAAGAGCTGTCTGGACACAGTTCAGCTACATGATATTAAATCAATTCGCTTAGTTTGACAAAAGGCAAAAGTAAATAGAGAGTACATCAATTTTATTCTTTTGAGTTAGTTTATTGCTATTTTCAGTAGGTTTCCCAGATGGAAAATGTTGTATGAGAATATTTTATTTTACTCATTTACCTAGATATTTCTCCTTCCTAAAAAGTGTTAAAATATATTTAAGGTCTTATTTGGTACATTTATTGCCTTTCCACTGACAGATGTGCTCACAGTAACTAGAAGTGACTGGCTCAAAAGTCTTTAAACCTTTCATTCAACAAAAGGGACTGATGAATGTGTTCTGCCTTTTGCTTTGGTTCCTTCAAAATACAGAACAAGTGTCTGTTCCACAGTCAAAATATCTTTGGAGACTGAAACTGGCAGTCATAGTTTTTGTCTTCCCTATGTGGCCCCAACTTACTGCAAAACCACCACTGGAACAACATGGGGCTATCTAACCTCAGAAAACCTACATAGAAATTCACACAAAAAAATTCTAGAAACTCACTTCCAGCTGTGATTGTTCCAGACCATACCACACTCTAAATTAAATGTACAAGATATTTCCTTGATGTTTAATTTTCCCACAATTAGTTCTTACTATTGTAAAGCACCACCATGCCAGAAATCCTTTCTATCCTGCACAGACAAATTCACAAACCTACCCAAGTCCTTCTCCCACAAACTGGGAATTAGTTTAGTCCTATATTTGGGAAATGCTCCCTATGCTAGTGAAGGTGTCTATGTGGATAAGCAGTTTGACTGGACCTAAATAGTAACTGTTCAGAAAATTTAACACCTGTCTTCCTGTTCACTTTTCCTGTAGATCAGTGTGCCATTGCTTGAACTTTTTGCGGATCATAACATGGCAGCAGAGGAAACCTGCTGTGAAGTTCCTGGAGTGGGAAGATGACTGACAGCAAAATAAGATATCTTTGTGGTTTCTTTTCCCTGAGGTTTTAAACAAATTAATTTGCCCAGTTTTCACTGTTGTTTTTTCCCCTCATGCCTTCCTTACAGGAAGATGAACAGGCAACTTTCTTATTTTATTGATTTTTAAATATAGAAATTAGACCTTTTTTTTTTTTTTTTTTTTTTTTTTTTTTTTACAATTTGGTACACACGAAGCAAGTGTTTATCAAGCAATGCTTAAATGAATCACGTTTAGCCTAGCTATTTCTTTAATTATTGCATTTTTCTTCCCTTTACCACTAGAAACAAATGTGGGAGAGTGTTAGTTTGGAATATATGGAAACTTCCCAAAGATTGGAGCAGTGCTTTTCAGAGAGCCAGGTCATGCCAGTTTGCCTGGTAAGAAGGGCAGACATTTACATTATAAAGCAGAGCAAGCATCAACCAATACATGAAACATAAGGGGGTTGCAAGACTGTATTACTCATTTGCTTAAAAAATTGAATTTGTTTGAAAATATTAAAGGACTAAGGTGGAAAACTGGTCCCACTGGAATCAGTAGTCTGTTCCCTGTTCTTTCTGTAGAGCCAGAACTTAATCCTAGATCTCCAGGAGGCAAAGCCTCTCTCTTTATAGCTGCAAATCAAAGTACTTCTAATTCCTCTTAATTTACCTAAGATTACAAAGGAGGTGTGGTTAACTTGATTGAGATCTGTATCTGAATCCAAGTGTAAATTTCAGCTCTAGAGCCACTGCAAATTTAAATTTTCAGAAGATATGCTTTTCATAGTCTCTGAATACTTTTCTTCATTCTTCATAGGCACATTAGTTTTTACCAAGAGTGGTATACACTGGTTTGGGAGAAGTCATAAATATTAAAACCAGCAAAATGTTAGTATATTATACATTATTCTGTAATTCTAGGATTGTAGGGAGGACAACCATTTAGTCACACCTAGGAATAGCAAATAATACTTATCTGTCAGATGTTTAGAAATGAATTTTTTTTCATGCTCTGAATTTATTCCAGATACAAAAAAAAGAGTATCTTGTATTTGAACTGCATCTAACAAACTGATGGAGCCTGTTTGTATAGTGAAATGCTAAGAATGGCTGTTAAAAAACCAGATACTACAAGTAATCAGTGATAATGACTTTTTTGACGCAGCTGCCCACTTCTCCACCCCATGACCCACAGACCCCTTCAACACATTCATTGTATTTTCCTGAACAGCTTTTTAATCCAAAATTCCTTATGTGTTTAGGTAGCAAGTGCTTTCTTAATCAGACTGGAGTCCTTATCTTCTGACTTCTAGTGCTAAAAAGAGAAGAAAGTGCTGAAATCAAAGTTATACTCTTGTTCCTAAAGATGTCTAACTAAAAGCATGTGAGTGGGCAAACTACCAGCTTTGAAGTAGCTCCTGATTTAAGTTGGAAATAACTATCTGGTGGTATGAAACAAGATTATTGGAGAGGATTAAATTCACTTATATATACAAACAATAGCAAAAAGAAACACCAAGAAATATTGAGCAAGATGAGGAGCTTTGTTTGGAGTGCTTTGTCATTTTCACAATGATGAAGGGTATGTGGGATCTCAGGAGTGGATGGCAGTTCAGGGAAGTGAGTTGAGGTTTGCTTCAAAATGCTAAAGAAAACACTTTTCAGGCAAAAAGGCTTATTCTGGCAAAGATTCCATTGTTTGCTCAGAGTGCCCCAGGGATCACAGCACTAGGAGGTAAGAAAGGATTTCTGGGTCACAAAGACAATGTGGTGTGGCTGGAGCATTAAATCAGTTTCAGTACTCAAAGCAACTGGGATGAAGAACAAAAAGAAATAAAATGATAGCAGAAAGTGATGCCTTCCAAAGCTTTACCTTCCAACACTATGCAACTGACTTTACTGTAAAAAATCCTTGCCAAAAATCTGATTGTGGCTAAAGAGGTCCAGATGATTTCACAGCCTAATTTTTTGCTATAATTACACCAAGAGGCTTGCCATACAATCCAGTGATATCCTTGGCTACTGCCTTCTAAGCTTCTTCCTTCCTGCTAGTCAGGGTTGTTGTAAAAATGAACTAGAAATAGATATTTTAGTTCCTCCAGAACTAAAAAATAAATAGAAGTTTCATAATTCATGATAATTCTGATTTAAAAACTCTCTTAAGATTCACCTTAACTGCATAGTGGGCTTGTATCAAAGTCGATTGCCATAAACTGCCCTTTTCTAGAAGTGAATGATCCCAGATGTTTTAAACTGCCTTGGCAGGAGTTAGGAGTGAGCAGGGCCATGGAGGCTCCCCAAGAAGACTGGGCTTTATTACACTGCACACACAGATGCATCTTCAGTAGTGGAACTTGGGCACCAGTTTCAGGTCCCAGTGTGGTACCAACAGACGTGACAGTGCACCTGTCATGTGCCAACACAGCAGGAAGCAGCATTTTAATTTTTTTTTTTTTTTACTTCTTCAAATACCATCTCCAGTTTGCTGCAAAGCCCAGCAGGAAATCCACATCTGGAGGGAAGCTGGTAGATGGCAAGAAGATGCCCTGGTCCTAAGGCCTACTCAGGGAAATCCATAACTACAATTTTCCTGTGGATTATGTGGATATCTGAGATGTGGCTGGGACAAAGGGCAGCATCATGTCCCTGTACAAGCAGAGTTCTACTTACCAGATGCACATTGTGATATGCAACATTCAGAGCTCAACAAGGTATGATGAGAATTGCTAACAGAAGATGTTTCCAAGGTTTTCAGCAGAAGGAGAAAGCCTTGTTTTTAGGAACCGTTTTCATTTCCAGAAGCAGGGTGGAGGGAAGAAGATTTTCATAAATACTTCTGAGCCCTGCTCACCAAAATTTTGAGAGAGTTCAAGATCAAAGTTTGAATTTAAGACAAAGATATTTCAAATACTAAAATTAAAGGACTGTAAAGCAGGCAAATCTCAGAAAATCTGCTCCAAAAATGACCTTTAGAAGATGAATAAGCCCTAAGTGTCATATGAGGGGGAGTAAGGAGTACAGTTGGAGGGTAAACTTACAAACCTCACACTAAGTATATATAAAATAACTAATGAAAATCAATGCACTATTAATGTCAAGTAAAATCAAGCAAATGTATAACTGACTTTTTATGCAGCCTCTGTGCATATTAGTGGAGAACTCGAGACACTGTCTCCATTTTATATCCTCTGGAACAGGTTTAATTTCTGGTTAAGACAGAACTGAAAATAGTTCTTGCTTGACTTGTGAATATAAGTAAAATGGCCACAGATGTAAATAGAGCCTGATTCAAACAACAGTGGGAATCTTTGCTTGCTGGGAACTTGAGAGTAGCAATTCAGCTAGCAGCCTGTAATTGTCCTCAAAGCACTTTCCACATGTACCCATAAGAAATCAAATTAGTTTTATATTAGTGGCATTTGCCATCTCCTGAACTTGCTCCTCCAGATGTAGAATTCTCAGCCATTCATCACTGCATTAGCAAGTGGTGACAGTTTACTTTCATATCCAATAGTTGTGTCCACTAGAAAGCCTGATCTCCCTCAGGCTTTTTTTGTTTATACAATTAATTTTTATGGTTTTTTAAAAGTGACTCCTGAAATATTAGCCATTCTTTAGCTTCCTCTGTCAATAGTCCACACAACAGGTTGTGCCTCTTTACCCTGCCATCTTGAACCAAAGGGCAACACCCACTAATACGTGAGCAAGTCTCACCCTCTGCATGGGAGCACCAACAGTTCTTGAGTGTCCTCCCTGCCCCTTGCCAGAAGTGTGATGCAGCTTACCCGAACACAGTGATGAGAGCTGTGAGAGAAATGCCCCAGTGATGCTCAATCCAGTTGTCACTAATTTTATCCCTCCTAAAGGTCACAATCACACAGCCCCACATGTGTGCAACACAAGCAACTTGGTCCCATTTAAAAATTCCCATATTTGCCTGTCTCAAGGCCTTGGAAAGATGAGCTTTGGCAAAGATATCTCCCATCTCCCAAGACAAGTTCCTCACCACCACAAATTCCAAGATCACCATGATTGCCATGGAGACCGAAACAGAAGGAATTTTCTCTTAATCACCACCTACCACAGGTCACAGTTGTTCAAACTCTTTACACCTAACAGATGACCAATCTGTGATGCCATCTGACAACTGAGCAATTTGGTGCAGACTCTGGACCTGAACAGCCACTCCAGAAGGTGTGGCAATACCCAGACATCCATCCCAAGTGCTGGAATATAGGATGGCATCACAGGTAGACAAGGGTAACCAAGCCCTGATCCCTCAAATTGCCATATCAAGGATGTGTAGGCAAGTGGCTTTTCCATTAACTTGGCCTGCTAAGTACATCACTCATGGGATTGTACATCCCTTCAAGATGCCCACTTTGTCAAATGGCTTCAGTAGAGCCTGCCCACCCTGCTTTTACAACCTATTCAGTTTTTCTAGTAGAAGCAGCTCAAATATCCCAGCCCATGGGTCCATACATAGATATACTGAGGTATTTTTCTGGAACTGTCTAGATCAATGATATTGAGAGATGTGCCATTAATTGCCCACAACAGACAGCCACTGCTCACATAGGAATCCTTTGCAGGCTAGATGTAAAACTGTGGCACTTCTCCCCCTGTGTTTTGAGGTCTGTCAGATCACAAGAGACCTATAAAATTTCAGAAAAAAAAATTTGTATTCCTCCCAAGGTTCACTTAATAGAACCAAGTCATCTGCAAAGGTCAGTGTTGTTAAGTGTTTTTAACAATGCTGGGACTCATCCCTTTCCTCCTCCAACTTGCACAGCAGAGGGTCCACAGACAGGAATATATTTGGCAACATTAGATTGCAATCTTTAATAGCAATCTGAAAGAAATGGAGGCTCTAAAGTTTCCAGGCTATAGATAAGTGCATTCCTCCTACTCTCCTCCATACACACCCCTCAAATTATTTTCCAGAAAAACTGACAGTGCTAGATCAATTACAAACATGTGCTAAATGCTGTGAACAGATTTACAGATGAAAAAAGAGTTAAAGAGCTTTAAAGATTTTCCTGCTATTTCCCAAATGCAAATATTTATAGTTACATTTTAAAATTGAGCTGAATTTAATAATACAGTTTTAAAAATAAAACCATATGAAAAAGAAACTTTGGATTAGGTTTTTAAACTCCTTAGCTCAGCCAAGAAATCAAGCACTATGCCAGTTCTATCCCTGCTTGCTTGTAAAAATTTTCCAGTACTTTGATTTCATAGGAGAAAAAAAAATAAAAAAGAACAACCACATTACTCTTGGTCTAATTGAAAAAAAAAATCTGCAATATTTTGAAAAAGAGAAACCTATTCTGCCTAGACTTATTGGTGAGCCTGACCCCAGAGGACCTAAGAGATTGTTTGGAGTGAAAGAAACAGCTGGGAAAGCAGGTAGGAATCCAAGAGCCCCTAGGGTCTGTTCACAAAGAGTTGTGGCCAGATGTGTTTCTCTTATTTTGTGCCCTGCAAGAGACAAAAGCTTTAAGAGGTAAAGGAGCAATTTGGGTAGATGTCTCTCTGGCTTAGACATATGCCATGGTCTTGGAGGCAATGTTCACACTGAATGACAGCCACCTTTTATGGAATACTTTCATCCTCTATTTGCCATCAATTCAACCATTAAATGAAATATTTTAGGAGTGGAAAGCTTTGCAGTATGCTTATTTGTAATCAGATAACAATACTCAGCAACAGCAGCTTCCATCTATTTACTGCAATGTCAGTACTCATTTAATTTCTGTAAGAAACTGAGTTTGTCCAACAGTTCCCACCATGCAGGCAGATAATGGGATGTGTCCCTAGGCCTTGGTGAGGGAAAAGGCACATGTGTGCATGTTGAAGGAAAGGGAGAGAAAGTTGCTTTGTCCCTCAGCTGTCTTTCCAGGGGAGGGAAGCCAGCCACTCTCCCTTAAGCATGTACCCTGCAGTGATTAAATGATAATGACCCCAAAGCCCTAAAGGTGGAACCTAGGGACATGATTTGGTGGTGGACTTGACAGTGTTAGGTTAACAGCTGGACTCAAAGATCTCAGAGGCCTTTACTGTCCTCAGTGATTGTATGACCTGCATGAGGAGGGTGCTGCACATACTGGAGAATCTAAGAGAAAGCATGCCCTGACCCAGTGCTTTGCTGCTCTATTTCCACTGACCTCCTGATCCTCACTGGTATTTCTCATGTGCACATACTAGGCTTGGATCCTCCTCAAATTTTACACTAGTACAGTTTCACCCTGGCTCACAGAGTCACTCCTGGTCAAAGCAGCAGGAATTAGACTCTTATATTGGCCACATAAAAAAACATTTGTGAGTGTAGCATTATTCTGAGAGCTTTACCCAATATGCAAATTCTGCTCATTTCAGAACAGCTGAGGATCACAGAAAAGCCAGAAAAGCAAATGACTCTTCCAGATTTATATTATAAAAATGTATAAAAATTGGAACAAACTCAACCCAAAAACCGACCAAAACCCATCTTCTGCCTAAATACTTACAATTTGCTAGTAATTCAAACATTGTAATACTGAGTCATATTGCTGCTATTCTGTAAATCTCCCCAACCCTCTTCCATATTCATAAGGCTGGACTATTAATTAACCATGACAGTGCACATTTCCAAACAGCTTACAAAGAACAAAACTATGTCTTGAGCACTGCCGTGTTGTGCAAACCTCATGGTGCATTACACATTTCTGGCTCTAACCAGCAGTCATTTCCCAGCCTCAAAATAGGACAGCAAAATTTGCAACATCAAGGCCATTAAATCAGTCAGTAAAAACCTCCTGAATTAATTGTTGTGCTGCTCAGAGCAAAGACCAATTCTCTAAAGAGTTGAGCCTGCTAATGAGAACCCTCCCCAGCCACCGTGTGGAGTCAGCACCCTGGGCACACATTTGCCATTGAGCAGGGTGAGAATCACCTACCCAGAGGCACAAGGAAGAAGCAAGAGACAGCACATTCAGAGGAGTGGCTGGAAAGTATGAGGCTGCCAATGAGCACACACAGCTCAGCACTTCTGAACAGGGAAGTGCTCACAGCTACAGGCTGAACCAGCAGGTACACTCAGGCTTTTTTTCAATATCAAGGAGTTACTATCTCTGCAGCAATCATCCAAAGTTGCCAGCCTTTCTTTTTAAAATGCATGAATGGAGTTCATTCCACCTTTGATGCTGAAGAGCTGCAGACCTTATGAACATCCTGCCGCAAACACGCAGCAGCAGCTCCCAACTCATGCCTACGCTCCTGCTACACCTGACTACAACAAATCACAGCCTCTGACCCCCAGGCAAGGCTCTCCCAGCCCAGAAATGCTGAGCAATGCTGCAAACACAGCCTCCCCACTGCCCTGCCAGGTGTGCTCACCTGCCACGTCTCTCTCTGCCAGCTGACCACCCCACAGGGCTGCAAATGGAGGAAAGAGATTCCTCCAAACTTCCTTCCTCAGCACCTTTTGATGGTGGAGGAAAACTCTCCATTTATCTCTTTAGCATCCCACATTAGCTGTGTCCTGAACCACCTGTTGCCTGCTCTGGCTCAGCTGCTACTCAGACCCTGGGCACCTGAGTCTCACACCTCTGGCCACATAAAGCCACTAATACCACACCAGCAGCTGCTGCTGGAATGTGTGAAAGGAGAAAGCACCATCACCATAATTTCTCCTATTTTGGTCACTATGAGAGGATAAAATGTTGACTGAGCAGCAAGAAAGGTAGTATGCAAGATGGAGCTTTAAACAAGGCAACAGAGGTGCCAGGAATGCCTTGAATGAAAAAAGGGAAGCCCAGCCTGCTGTGGAGTGCGCAGGATTTCTCACCCCATACAAACTGCAAGGGTGTGTGCACCCAACAGAGAACTTTCCTTTAGTAGTGACCAGCTTTACTTTTACTGTAGACCTTAGGACCTCCACAGTCATTTAAAGCTGCAGAATCAGTCTGGGATTATATTAAGCAGTGATATTTTTAATTTTTTTTTTTTAACAGAGTCTTTTCTCCCTAGCAGTCAGAAAGCCTTTCAGACATTGACTCTTCCTCTCGGGTATTACAGCTAATAAACTCGGCTGTAGAGAGAAATCTCCAAAGCTGCGAAGATTCCCTGTGAAAATTCTTCTTGTGAAGACAGGATGCACTTTCTCACCTACTTTCTGTAGAGGTCTCCAACACTGACCTGTAAGAGTCCCAATAATTTTTTAGTCCAGTAACTGAAGACACTTTATATATGGCAGAGATTTTATATACAGCCCTCATCTCCAGGAAACATTGGAAATACTTCTCAGACAGAGTAAATGTTATCCAGAGACAGCAGCATCAGAGCATGTGCTATTCCTTACTGCAGAAAAGAAACTTTCTACAAAAAAATTAGGCAGCATAATTAACAGTTAACATTTATGCCCATCATCTTCTATCTATAACAACTAAAATAGATCAGTGGTTCCTACATGGTTCATGGCTAAAAGGTGTATGTGCTTTGAACAACTTAATGGAAGAAATTATTTCAGCTACTGGCAAATTATACTAACAGTTTTGTCACTGAAGTGCTGTATAAAACCGTAGTGTGTCACTGAAGCAGCTGTATAAAACCATACTAAATTCTTGTAACTGATCAATCACCCTGCTGAGAACATTGTGCCTACCCAGAGGTACCTGCACTGTGAGCCACAGGGGAGAGGACAGGACAGCTTCCATGTATACAAATCATTTTCTGCACTGGCTGAAATGATTTCAAATCACTCTTATGTCCTCTAATACTGTGGTCATTTAGTCCTGCTCTGGTTTCTCAGCTCAGATAAAAGGAGTCAGCAGGACACCAGCAGCCTGCATAAAACTGATGACAGCAAGATATCATGCAGGCATTGGTACACTACCATGGTTTTCTCAACCTAGGCCCTTGGGAGCCAACAGAAGAGGCAGAAGAACGCTACTAGAGGCAATTGTTCAGGTTTTTAAAGATGTTCCTGTGCCACAGTTGGACAGCTAAGCCAGTTAGTTTTTTGTTCTTCTCATTGCAAAAAGTTGCATAGATATGTAAGGGAAAATCTGACTCAGTCCCTTGTAGCTGCAGAGACAATGAGCTGGATCACAAGCAAAAGAAATATGCTTCCCATTATCATCATCAACTCTATAAACAAGTGTGCAAACAGGCATTCTGCTTCTGGGGCATAGCTTCTATTATTGGTGTTATCTTCATTTTCCTACTGAAAAATCAAAATTAGAAGTCCTCATTCATAAAAGTGATGGCTCAGCATCATGACATGTAATGTGCCTGCACTTTTTACAACAAAGCTAATGACTGCGGTTTTTTTTTAAATTGTTCTTTCTCTAACTTGCAGTTCCAAGAACATCCAGATAAAATTATTAAGTACACACCAAATACTTTGAAACTTCTGAAGTTTATTGTCCAGAATAGCTCACATGGTACAGTTGGATTTTTTTATTTTCTTTGTTACAGGGAAATCAAGCAAAACAGTAGAAAATGTATGGGTTAACAGTAAAACAAAAGCCCAGCCTAATAATAACCCTTTACATCCACCAAGTTATACTTCAGAAAATGGCTAGCCCAACATAAAGAAGTAGAGCATCTGAAAGACAGTTTCATGTTTATGGTATAGATTCTAAACCAGTATTAAGGGCATTTTCTGTCCATATTGTTAGTATCTTTTTTCCATAATAGCAAATTGAAAAAGGTCTATGTGAATAAAAAGTTAACTACTGCAAGACTTTCGAACCTCAGTTATCACCTTATAGATTAATAGTTGTGGATAACAGGAGAAGGCACATGACACAGTATTTAAAATATACAGAGACCTATTAAAATTCAAAGACTAAAAGGAAATGGGAACCGAAACTCAAAATTCACAAACATTACTTTTGCATTGCCTAATCTATATTCTATAAGTTTGCACTCAAGCATTTTACAGCTTTTTCAGAAGAAAAGTGTAACACATTCAGAAAAGACTTCAAGGCTTTGCTTTGAATTACTTTGTAGGTGGTTTTTTTTTTCTTTTAGTAAATGGAATATAGGATAATCTAAACAATAATAAAATGCAGACACATTCCCCCACTTGTTATTAGCGCCCAATAGACCCACTGCTGAAGGCTGAGTATGAGTAGGAATATGAAGAGCTTGCTGAGGCATCAAAGCTTCCTCTCCTAGACCCGCTGCGTGAGCCTGAACGTGAGCCGGAGCGAGAGCCAGAGCGAGAGCCAGGTGCCGAGGAGACATTGTAGGGACTGGATATGCCTTTAGAGGAAACAGAGGCTGCTTCCAACAGTTTAAGCCCAGTGATGTCTTCCACCATTGAGCGGTTCATTGCATCTTTGTAGGATATTTTCAGCTTGGTCTTGGGGCAGGTCAGAATTTTGGGATAGCTGTTGGTGTCTTGTAATTTCTGGGCAGCACGACCGTCAATCAATCCATTCCTAATGGCTTCTTCAGTAGTTATTCTTCCACGCACTTCTGGGTCCACAAGGCCTCCAGTGAGGTACTGGAATTCAAGGAACCGCTGCCCAGCCTCGTAAGGCAGCCACTTTTCCTTCACTGCTTCAGCCGCTGACATCCTCTTGCGTCCGCCCTTTATGCCTTCGAACCCTATGAAGGCCTTCTGGGCCGGTTTGAGACGTGTGGCCATATCCTGATCAATGATGCCTTGGCTAGTGGCTTCCTGGAGGGAAAGCCTCTGGCCAGTGGTAGGGCATATTATGCCACCAGTGCAGGCCTGGGCTTCCAGCAACCGCTGCCCGGTGATGCTATCCACGATGCCCCGCTGTATAGCTTCTGAAATGGAGATTTTCTCCAAGTTTTCCGTGTCAAATATGGCTGCAATAGGACTGCATTCATCTGGGGTCTCTGAGAAAGAACCGCTCCTGATCACTGAAGATGAGCTCCTGACGCTCAGCACGGTGGGAGAGCGAGTCACGGACTCGTGCCGGAACACCTCGTCAGTGCCATTACGGCAGGAAATCATGTCTGCAAACTGGGTCAGGCTCAAGCTGCCAGAACGGTACTGGTCAAAAAACTTCCTCTCCACCAGGCCTTTATCAATGGCATCTTGGATGTCGTACTGGCTACCAGTTTTTCTGTCAACGAGGACTACTCTGCTGCTGCCATCCGATCCCGTGATAGTTATTTCTTCCCACTCGCACTCCTGTTCGGCTAGTTCTGTGTAGGTATCATAATCGATGAGGCCCTTGCTGTATGCCTCCTGAACGGACATCTCCCGGTTTGTTTCTGGGTCTACAATGACCACCCTGCGCTTCCTGAGGGTGTTCTTCTGCGAGGTGTGCACCACCTTCTTCTTCTCCCTCAGGGGCAGAAGGCAGAGCCCTGTCGCATCATCCTTTATGCATCTTTCTTTCAGCTGCAGGTAGGTCAAGTTCTCCTCTGTGTTGGGATCGAAGAACCCTTTGGTGTCATCACTTGGATCACTAAGGATCTGGTTGAGCTCCTCATTGAAGTAGCCACGCTTGTAGGCTGTCTCCACTGGCAAGCGGTAGCTCTCCTTGGGGTCGATGATCCCTCCAGTAGCGATCTGGGCCTCCAGAAGACGAATGCCATGGCCTCTCTCTATGAGCTCTTTGTTCATTGCTTGGAACAGAGAAATGATGTTCCCAGTTTCTGGGTCCTTGTACCCAGTGACAGCTCTTTCAGCAGAGAGAAGTTTCTCTTTAAATTCAATTCCAACAAGGCCTCTTTTGTAAGCTTCCTCAACGGGCAGCCTCACGTTGCTGACAGGATCCACTATGAACCCTGTGGCTGCCTGGGCTTCCAGGAGTTCCAGGGCTGTCCCCGGCCTAACCAAACCTATTTTCATAGCCTGGTAAATGCCGAGTTTCTCTTTAGTAGCCTCGTTGTAGATACCAGCAATACAGCTAGAGCCTTGAAGGAAATCAATAATTCTCTCACTCACTTCTTCCACTGTAATTGCACCTCTTTCCAAGTCATTCCTTGTTGATTCCTTAATGATTCCAGCCTCAAGAAGTGCATCTGCTGAGACAGGCTGCCTGATCCCTTGGAATGACATACTCCTCTTCTGCACTGGAAGGAGGAGCAGACCAGTGTGTGGTTCAATCCTGCATTTCTCCTTCAGCTGCATGTAAGTGACTGCCTTCTTGGTGGTGGGATCAATGAAGTTCTTTGTATTGCCTTGGCAGTTGTTTAGCATCCTGTACAGGTCTTTGTCAATCAAGCCACGAGATAAAGCTACCTCTTTGGGTAGGAAAACACTGTTGACAGGATCAACAATCCCTCCTACAGCCAGCTGGGCTTCAAGCAGACGAATTCCAGTTTCTCTGTCAACCAAGTTTTTCTTGATGGCTTCAGCCACCGGCACAGTTTTGCCTGAGAAAGGATCCTTAAATCCTGTAATAGCCTTTTCTGCTGTATAGATCTGCTCTCTGTCATCGAAGTCAATCAGGTCTCTGGCGATAGCACTGTCCACTGTCAATATCTCGTTTCGATGTGGGTCTATCACACCTCCTGTTGCTGCCTGGGCTTCTAGGAGCAGGACTGCATTTTCTGCAGTGAGCAGCTGATTCCGTTTGGCCTCAACAAAAGAGTACTTCTGCCTGGGCGAAAGGGACACCCCTGCAATAGCACCTGCCCCCTTGAGGTAGGGTTCAATGTCAGCTGCAACCTCTTCCACCGACCTCTGCCCCTTCAGCAGTTTATCCAGAGTGACTTTGTCTATCAGCTGGCACTCATACAGCTGCATGGCTGTGATCTTCTTCCGCAGCCCACTGAACACCAGCTTGGAGGCATCAATACAGAAGTCTTCCTCGGTCTGCGTAGATCTGTGAGCCCCATATGGGCGCTGCTTGAGTTTCTCAATCTCTCTTTGCAGCCTGAGACGCTCTGACTCCAGCTCTGACTGGTTTTTGACAGCGGTCTCTTCCAGTCTGCACCGGTATCTCTCCTCAATCCGTTTGATTTCCATCTGCAGCCTTTCGATCTCACTCCTCAGGCTGCTCTTCTCCCTCTCACTCTTCTCTCTCTCACACTGGATCTTCCTTATGGATTCCTCTGTTCGGGAGTGCTGGCTCTTCCACTGATTGAGGTCATTCAGAATCTGCTGCTTCTCACTTTCCAGGCGTTGCTTCGAACGTGATTCTGACTCCAGGGTAACTTTCAAACGGTTCAGCTCCTCTTCTAATCTCTGCAGTCTGGCTTTGTCTTGCTCCAAAGCACTCATTTTTATCAGAAGGGTTTCTCTTTCTTGCATAACGTGACTATATTGATTTTTGGATTCTTGAATCCTACTGGATGCCTACAATTGTGAAGGAGAAATAAACCAAGAAAGGACAATTAGAGCTTGTGCTGGTCAGTTACGCCCTCTGCCTACAATGCCCTCCAGCCTGTCATTTAACCTGCAGCAAGCTCCCACTGGAAAACATTCTAGTCATAGCAGTGCCTTACCCAAGATTATGGACACACATAAACCAGAGAAGGCACATTATCCCTTCACTTACAGTGTCTCCAGCACTGCCAGAGACTCAAGAGACTTCATTCTGTTACCCACAGCCTCGATCTTCAGCTGATTTAGTTCTCTGTAACTTTTTGATACTTCTCACAGTACACTGACAAACAGAGCATTTAAGACTCATAAATAGCCTGATGCTCAGCAGATGTCCTAATCCAGGGGAATTTGCATCAGCTAAGGACTGGTCATAAATGGATAAAAAGGGAACATATGACTCAATTTTTGCTTTCCTTTTATGTTCACATCACTCCAAACAATTTTACCTGTGTTGCCTTCCATTTTAATTCATGCAGTGTCTTCATATATGCATATGCACGAACACCCACAAGCATGCACATTTGTATGCAGTCCACATTAAACTGAATACAATTTTATCTACTTGTAATACATGCATATAAAAGTGAATATATATATGCACAGGTGTTATATAATCCTAAATGTTAGTATTTTTTTAATACCTGTATTAGGACTTTTAGAATAAAGGAAATAAAAACTGAATAAAGGATATGAGAAAAGAAATAGAAGGGACAAATCTAGGGAAAAAACCAATTTTCACACGTGGTCTCTTGTATATATTTAGAGTAGCTCTTTGTACAAGAAACCAGGCAGAACAAAATATTAAAAAATGCTTTCTCTAACTTGGTTATGTTGTCACCAAAAGTTTAAGAAATAAGGGCCAATAGTAAAATTTGCAAATGCCCCTAGTGACTTAGGAACATAAATCATCCAAACAGTCCATGAAAGATAAGCTTTTAGTACCTTATGTACAGCTGACAACGTCACTTTTAATCCTCACTTGGAATCAACATCTTACCCAGCTAATCAGCACCTTGACAGCTTGTTGGGTCTGGGGTTTTTAGGCAGTTTATCTTGTGACAGCACTCAGGTCAGCCTCAAAGGACAGCTTTAACCCATCCTGGCTTAAACAGCCTGGGAAGCACACAGCCAGCAGGGAACTGCAAAACCACAGGGGTACTCCACGTGCTCCCATTTTTCACTAAGATGATTTGTTGGACACTGGCACAGAATACAGATTTTTTCTGAGGCAAGGACTAAGAACAAGGCTCTCCTGGGTGATGAGAGCTTATGGCTCCCTAGAACAGTTCCTAGGGAGTAAAGAGCCTAAGGAAGTGGCCAAATCCTGCCACCTTTATTTACAACTTAACCAAGAGGAAGGGTCATGAAGGGGATGTTAGTCACAAGTACAGTGACTTCAAACTGCAAAGGGTGAATTAATTTGTTCAAATCGACACTGCAATTAATTATATATTTGAGAAACAGTAAAGCTGGGATCAAAATATGTGTGAATACCTCTAGAGCTTGCTTTTGGAATTTTTCAATTTCCTGTCTCAATTTTTCCCTTTCTTTCTGTAAATCATTAAGCAACCCCTGAAGTTCCAGGGTTTGCTTGCTGCTCATCTGAAGCTGATTCTTTAGTTCAGCAATGGTGGTATTTTTTTCATCAACTTCACTTCTGACCATTCTGAGGTCATCGTACTCCAATCTAACATTTCGCAGCTCCTCCTCCAGTAGCAAGTGCTCCTTGGTAAGGTTCTCGGTGAGAGACTGAAGCCTTTCAATCTCTATTTTGCACTCATTCAAGGCTTTGCTTTTTTCCTCAGAGGTTTTCTGTAAGTGCTCATATCGTAGGTGAGCCTGCTTTAATTGCTCCTGCTCCTGGACCAACTGACGACGTAAAGCCTCAATGTCAGAGGTGTACTTTCTTAACTCCTCCATGTATCTTTGCTTCTCTCTCACATGGCCATCTAATACTTCTCTTTGGTGTCTAAGGTCATCTTCATTCCTCTTCTTTACAATAGATACTTCCTCTATCTGCTGTGTGAGATTAGTTATCTTAACTGATTGGTCTCTCAGAGATCTCCTCATGCCTTCTATTTCCTCCTCCAGTTTTTTCCTCCTGGATGTTTCCTCCATTAAATTCTTGTTCTGTCTGCACAGTTCCTCCTCCAGCTTATGTTTCTGGATCTGCAAGTCTTTTACAGTGCTCTGGAACTTTGCACTTTCTTGATCCCTGCCTTTTTTCTCTTGTGAAACTCTTTCATAGTCAATTTTCAGTCTGGCCAGTTCCTGCTCTTGGATCCTCAGTTTGTTAATCGTCTCAGTCGCACTCGTGTTTGCTTTCTGCAGGTCAAACTGGACCCTTTTCAACTGACTGTTCTCATCCTCCACTTCCTTCCTCTGACTTGTTTCTACATCCAACAACTTTCTCAGCCTTTCAATCTCTTTGTTTCTTTCCTTAATGGTTTTGGAAGCATCATCAAGTGACTGTTTGTACCGCATGCTTTCATCAGAGTGTCTCTGAATAACTTGTTTTAGCTCAATCTCCAGCTGCTGTTTCTTCTGAGAAAGCTCTGAGCCAGCTGCCTTCTGCTGCTGAGCATTCTCTTCTATTTTCCGTAGATTATCTGTTGTCTGACTTATTGTATTCTTCAGTCTCCTAATTTCCTCACACAAATTCCTATTTTCTCTCATGGCATTATCAAGCTGTGTTCTATAATTATTTGTCTCCTCTTCCTTTTGTATGGTGACCTGGTGAATTGTGTTCTTTGTGATATTAATCTCAGTTTCATATTTGTTCTTTAAACTAATAATTTCCTCATCATAACTGTTTCTTACCTTAGCCAACTCATTTTCAAGTTCCCATCGGCTTTTAGCCTCTTCCTGAAGCTGAAGCTTTAGCCTTTCCAGCTCCTTAGTTTTATCCTGAATAGTTGAGGCAGCCTCCTCAAGAGCCTGCTTGTATCTTGAGTTGTCTTCCCCTCGAAGCTGAATGATCTGTTTCAGCTCCAGCTCTAACTGATGCTTCTGCTGTGACACCTCAGAACTGCAAGCCTTCTGCTGGAGAGCATCTTCTTCTGCCCTCCGCCGCTGGTCTGTTGTTTGCAGGATGGCGTCGTTCAGCCTCACAATCTCATCCTTAAGGTCTCTGTTCTCTCTTGTCAGTCTGTCAACCTGGGCTCTGAGGCCTTTCGCATCATCATCCTTTTGTGCAGCTATCTGCTGGATTGTTGTCTTCTTAATATTAATTTCTGTTTCATACTTGTTCTTTAAATTACTCATCTCCTCGCTAAACTGGTTCCTTACCTTAGCCAGCTCATTTTCATACTCCCTCTTCCGTGTGCCTTCGTCCTGAAGAAGAACCCTTAATCTTTCTATCTCGTACTCCTTCTCCTTGATGACCTTCTCAGACTCTAACTTCTGCCAACCAAGGCTGTCTTTCTCATTTTGCCTTGTTTTTTGCAGTTGGTCATAGTCATTCTTTTGCTGCTCATATCTATCCTCCAGCAACTTTCTTTTCCTTTTCTCATCTTCAGTCTCATAAGTCAACCTGGTTATTCTGTCATTTAGATCCTTTATTTGGGCATAGCATTTGTCTAGGTTTTGCTTAGCAGAATTTCCATCCATTTCAGCTTGTCTTTTCATTTCTTCCAAACTCATCAGCTTTGCCTTGAGCTGAGAAATGTCCATCTGGTACTTCTGCAGATTTTGCTCCAGGAATTTATGTTTGTTGCTTGTCTCTGAATTTGAATCCCTAGCAAGCCTGAGTTCTTCTTCCAGGAGCTCAATTTTGGTGTTTTTCATCTGCAACACGATAGCAGAAAAAACAAACAGAAAAACTCCAATAAATATTTGTGGCAACTGCCTCAAAATCATCACATGCAATAAAATATAAATTTGTAACACTGACAACTTAAAAATAAAATTTTTTACTGCTTCAATGAGAACTAAACCCCTTTTTTTATTTAACATCATCAAGACAAATTCTGGAATCCTTATTTATTCAGAGTCGAACCTCATTTAGAAATCAGCACATAATGACTTTCAGAGGGAAAAAGATACTTGATAGGGGGAGGGAGGTGTGTTACTGATAGTAGAATGTGGTGTAGCAGAAGTTCACCAGCAAAGTATGAAACAGTCACCTTTAAAACCTACCCAGTTTTCAAACAGGTGAAAATCACATTCCATATATGCAATTTCTTTAATGAGCCTCTCTGTTTCACTGAGCTGTATCACATCAGCAGTTGCTTCTTATGAAACACTTTTGAGTATGGTCTAAAGCGAGGTGCCCTCAACCATGAGGAGCAAGTTTTCAGCACTGAGGTAGCTGTGCTGTCACTGAGGTCAAGGCTGGGATGGGCAGAGAAGGCTTGCTCATGTGGCTTGATAAGCATCTCCTTATTTACCAAGGAGACCAGTTCTCTACCTCACATCACACTCTGTAAAACACTGTACTCTTCAACAAAAGATGCTCTTCCACGACACTGCTAATATGTCTCCTTTGTAGGATACCTCTGAGTTCTGGATATAATTTTGTGAGTTATTTTACACTGTACTTTCTGCCTCTGATCAGTGATAGTGATAAATCTGTGATAAAAATGAAAGCTACAGAAAAGAAAAGAGTTAGAATACCTTCAAATCCTCCATGCTCTTTAACATTTCACTCAAGAATCTGTAATAATCTCCTGATCTTGTAAGAAGCTCTATATAGCGGGACTGAGCTTCATTAGCCTTGAAAAGAAACAGAATTGTTAGCAGCTTGTACAAAGTCAAAGTCAAGTTAGCACTTGACAAAGTAAAAAGCAAATTCTCCTCCTCACAAATTCACGTGACTTTCTGAAAGTGTAAATTCTTCCTTAAGAAAAACCGAACCTTTTTTGGTTTTTCAGGAGTGCTTGACCCCATTGCTGATGTGATATTAAATTCAAGCCTTCATCCCTGGTTCATCGTGCTCTTCCTGTCTGACAGTCACAAGTAACCCAAGTTTAATTTTAATAGCAGTCAATTCCCAGGCTGAAAGTGACCAAACCACTTGGAGCACGGATCTACCTTTCTCACAGCATGTATGCAGTGGACACTGCATAGGAAGGAGAAAGATTCCTGAGGGCTAATCTAATGTCTGAATAAGCCCAAGTCTGATTTTACAGCACATTGATAATTCTGCATTAACTTGTGCTTACGTGCTTAGTGCACATTACCACTGACATGCTAAGTATTAAAATACAGCTGGGTATGACTCACAAGGGTTCACACAGACAAATAAATGTATTCAGAAGACTGAAGGGTAGAAAAGAAAGGCACCTCTTGTAGAATCAGCACTGCAGGAGACTGAACCACACTCTTCTTGATAGGTATGTTGAGCAATGTTTCTAATCCTGAACTGTAGGAAGCAACCTGTAGCTCATAATCCTGAAAAGCAAGACAAAAAACAAGACCCATTTAGAAACTGTCAAAGAATTCTCTGTGAATCTACTTCAGAAAATGCAAGTTTTTGGGGTTTTTTATTTTGCTTTCTTCATGAAAAGCTAAATTTTTCCCTTGTTTATATTTCTGACCCTGTACAGATGATCTTCTATCATAAACAGAAGCTCATCAGTTCAAGTACCCCTATGGAGATTCATAGAGGAGAATGACCAGGGAAAAAGAGGAAAAACATTTTTCAAAAACAAGAAGACAACAGTTTCTGTAAGTTGAGGGCTACAGGGAGATGCAAAAGATTCGTGGGAGTAGCAGATCTAATTACTGCTATCCACCAAAATTTCATCAGAAATAAGAGTCTCTGCATCTCTTTTGTATCACATATGCCATGTCACATATATAGCAAAATCTTTGTCACAGAGAGTGAGATCAAGCTGGAGAAAGCACAGATATAAAGGTGACAAAAATGCAAGTACCACAAAACCATTCCCTCTGTATGTTTCTGGTTTTCATGGCTATTGCACACCATTCCTCCTGCTAATCTGCATTTGTCTTGCCTCCTAGATCAGATCCCAACCAGACTTAATTCGTTAAGTACCAATCTGTTCTTGACTTCCTTATGTTTTTTAACATGTGAACTGGAAAATTTGGTCTGGCTAGGAGGAGGCATTGATTCACAAGAGAAGCTCTCACTGGTGTCTGCTGCATGATCCCATAGTCTTCAGGTGGCAAGTACACAAATTGCTTTCATTGTGTTTTGTACCCAGAAGTACTTCACACAGCAATTTCTGTGCACACATCAGGGAGCTGACTCTTCATCTGTCAGCAGAGCAGAGACAATGGCATGTGCCTGACCATGAAAAACCACACCCCACAAAAATGCTGAGATCCAAGTACCTTAATTGCAGCTGAGCACTGATCTGCATGCTTGAGAAGCTCCTCGACTTTGTCTCGCTTCCCACAGATTTCACTGTGCAAGTTCTGTCAAGAGAAAAGTGAGCTGTGAAACACTCCTGCAAGATTTGCCCGTATTTCCTCCTGTACATGCTGCCTGCATCAGAAAGCACCTGCAGCAGGAGACTCCTGCAGCCCCTGAGGCTGAGATCTGAAATGACCTGTAGCTGGGCAGCTTTTACAACAGCAAGCACTCTGGGCATGAGAAGGTTGTTGTCAGAGAGAACACCCAGCAACTGAAATACCCCCAGAGCTGGGAAGGCAGAGTTCCTTGACTTTAACTTAGATGTATTTATTTGATTTCTATTTTTGTGCTGTAATTTGTCCCATAAGTCAGACCATCTTACAGTCCCTTGAATTAATTCAAAGCTGATGTGTAAAAGTGTCAGTGAATGTGTAGGAGCCAAACACAGCCTTGTTCATAATCTGTTGCAGTGCTGACAGAAAGTAATGAGGACAGTAATATTTCCTCCCTCCTGCCTTCTACATATGCGGTGTTTTTTGGTAGCTTGCATACTTTATAATTCAAAACAGGCCACAGTATTACAGACTGCATTGATATTGATATTTTCTGTACAGCAAAACAATTTAAAATCCAGATAATTGAAGAGAGCTCATCCATGTGCTGCACACCTTCTGATCATGCAGGTATCTCATGATAGTGTTGGAATCACACAGCTTCACGGACTCAATGGAATCCTGCCGGCGCTTGGCATCACAGATCCACTTGCACAGAGCCTGGTAGAGATCTCGGTAGGTTTTCAGCTGTTTGATCTGCCTTTCTAAATCCCATGATCTGGGGAAAAATAAGGGAAAATCCTGTCAAAATGGAAAGTGCATTCTCTTTCTCTCTCTTTACGCAGTTTTCAGAAATAAGACACAGAAATAAACTTATGTAAAACTATTGGAAGCACTAAGAAGAAGATTGTGAACAAAAATTAGAAATTAAATGAGAATTGCACTGGTTATTAGTCACCCAACACGGAATTTTAATACATCACTTTTGAGTAACTAATACACAGAGGTTGGGCCTTCCTGGCGAAATGAGGGATGAATGAAACTTGCAGTGATAAAAATCAGGTTTTCTGACTTCAATACTCTTGTTCTCAATTTTCACTGAAGAATCAGCAACCAGTTAGGACTAGATTTTGTCCTCAGACAAAAACAAAATAAAACAAACCAAAACGAGCCATACCCCAAGCTCCACCTCTGCCCGTCAAAAAGTCAGAATATGCCTTCAGTTCATGATTCAAATTCAAGGCTTTATTTTGTTAGTTAATTTTTAGTGTTACTTTTTTAACCCTCATGTACAAGTATAGGGTGTTGAGGAATAAGCATGGTTGCTTTTTTGAGGGGGAAAATGATGACTAGAAATTCTTAATCCAAGAACATTAGAAAGAATTTTTTAAAAAATCAGAACAATTCTTTAGCACATAGGTTAGACATTTGCATGACTAACTACCTTTTTCTGCTTGGTCTTACACAATTCCTTTTGAAGTATGTTCAACCTATTCACAATTGCTCAAGTCTTATTGCCCTGAAGTCACCACTTGTCCTTTGGAAATAAAGATTAGTGCACATCAGTTCTTTTAGACTTCACTGCTGAGATGATCTTGGGAGCAATAGCAATAAGGAAAATGCTATGAAAACATGAACAAACCTGTTATCTATCTGCTTATCAGCCCTCTGCCAGCGGTCTATTAGCTGGGTAACTTTGTCACAGTACTTTCCAATGTCCATGTCATACAGGGTGTATGACTGGCAAGACTGTGAGTGAATCTGAAGTGTTCTCTGCAGCTCATTTTCCAAGGTATTCAGTAATGACTTCTTCATATTTAGGTCTGCTTTCATTTTCTGGAGAAAAAAATCAAAATGCTGTAATTTAATTTACTCTTGAGAAGATACTTACATTTAACCAATTTAACAGCATACATAATATGTTGGGATCTAAAATGTTGTTTTTAACTCAGCAAGGTATGCCTCAGGAGTGGCATATCCAGTTTTTAAACACTTAAAAATCTACACAGATTTTTTTTTTCTCCTATTTATATTTTTATGAACATCTTCCAAGGAGTTGTTTCTTCTCACACACACTTTTGTTTAGGTACACATACTTATATACTGTGGGCATCACCAAATGGAATACACAGCACAGGCAGTGGTCTGCCTTACATCCCCCAGTCACAGGGATGGCTACAGCCTTCAGTGATATGCTCAAGCTTTTTTTCTTTTTATTTTTTTTTATGGAGCTCAAATTTACACCAGCTAAAAACTCCCAGCAACTGAACTTCAGGTCTCTTTTGACATGATAAAAAGGTAACTGGGTTGTGCTCCATTTGCACCACCTACACACATTTTCCCTACTAAAGGTAAGAACAGAAAATAATTAAAGAGTTCTTGTTTTCCCAAATGTATTCAGTTTACAAAAGGACCAGCAAATAAAAGCCAATAAAAGACTGAATCTGCAAGACAACTTTGTGCTCAGCAAAGCAGTTATTTCCCTTTTCCTTTTGTACAGGCTGGATACTTTTCACTCCAAGATTTGACACAGACTCTGTAGCAAAACCAAGACAATAACACTCAAATTTACTTGTTACATCTAGACAACAAGGGCAATTTAAAAGCCTGTATGCAAGAAAGGAAATACTGCCTTCAAATCTTCATTCACTAGTGATATAAATGAACACAGATAATAGTGTACAGAAATGGGTTACAGAAACCTTCCATGCAGCTGCCCTTGCTGTGGGGCCAGCAACAACCAGGGGTGGAAGAAGTAACAACCTGTATATTATTTCCAATCATTTCATGTAATCAGAGCTTCCTGAGCTGGAAATTACCCACAAGGATCATTGAGTCCAACTCCTGGCCTTTCACAGGACACCCCAAGAGTCACACCCTGTGCCTGAGAGCATTATCCAAACATTTCCTGAGCTCTGTCAGGCTTGGTGCTGTGACCACTGCCCTGGGGAGCCTGTTCCAGTGCCCACTTCTGGATGAAGAGCCTTTTCCTGATATCCAACCTAAACTTCCCCTGACACAGCTCCTTCCTGTTCCCTTGGGTCCTGTAATGGGACCAAAGTCCAGTTACAAGAGATTGGTGCCTGCCCTTCTTTTCCCCTCACAAGAAGTTGTACCTGCAATGAGGTCTCCCCTCAGTCTCCTCCAGGCTGAACAGTGACCTCAGCTGCTCCTCATACAGATTCCTCAAAGTCCTTTACCATTCTCACAGCCTCCTTAGGACACTGTCTAATAACTTTATATTATCTTGTGGCACCCAGAACTGTGCACAGGACTCAAGGGGAGGCTGCACCAGTGCAGAGCAGAGCAGGACAATCCCCTCCCTTAACCAGCCAGCAACACTGCCTCATTTACAAAACACTGTATACTTATACAAAAAATACAACAGGATCAGCATTTCTGTCTCCTGTGTTTTGGAAGGGTTTCCCCCAGCTCAATAAATCAGTGCTGGCAGCTAAGAATTTTGTTTTGCTGTGTCTTTGGGTTTTGGCCCCTCACCTTCAGACAAGCCCGATAAGCCTCCACTTTATCAAGATCCAAAGGAACAGTCTCCTCTTCAGACAGTCTGACTTCAAAAACTCTGATCACATCTTCTGTTTGCAGAATAACCTGGAGCAGACACCTCAGTGCATTCAAGCTAAAATAAATGATACAAGACAAATCCGTTACGGACTAAGGAAGAAACAGTGTTGTTTTTAATTCATAGGAGATGATTGGCTGAAGAGAGTACATAACACAAGAAATTTCTGTGATACCCATACTTCCCACTTTCTTTTTTTAAAGTGTTCCAGAAAAGAAAAGAAATTCATGCACATGTGTGTTTTTATCAGCATGTACATAATTTGCAGAGAAGAAAGGTGCAATTTTAGACTACTGGTAACAAAAGGCAGCTTTCTGGACTAAGAATTATGGCAGAAAGTGAGTATTTATTGCTATAGCCTCAATTTACTTACCTGTCTAAGTAGCCAGCAGAAACACCATTAATATTTTCCAGTTTTTGAAAAAGGGCATTTATCTCTGATTGCAAGTACACATACTTCTCACAGCCTCTGAAGTTAGGCAGCAAGTCCTTATGCTTATTGAGGGTTTCTGCCATTATTTGAGAGTCATTCTGCACACCCTAAGGAAAAGGAGAATGCCTGGTTTACACATCTTTGGTTGGTTGAATGATCATTCTATTCCATATTCATATGGAACTGGTCTCCTTATCCAAGCAGTCTGCTCTTACATAACCAGCTTGACTGAGGATTGCAGAAGAGGCTAAGTTTGCTTTCTTCAAGGCAAGCATTAATGAGCAGTTTCTTTTTTGTCCACAATAGGTTATATGTCTTTCTGAGCATCTTCACTCCAAAACTCAGCTCTGACATGCCAAGGTCCTTCTGTTATTGAGACCTTTGTAACCTCATTGCCTCACAGGAATTTCTCATATGCTGAACCTGTTACCTTTTTGTACCCACCTTCTCTCATGGTCTCCTACAAATCTAAAAAGCTAGGAGAGGGATAGTAAGTCTTATGTATCTAGTCTGTATCTCAGACAGCACTTTACAGGTAGGTGGTTAAGTGAAATCCTTGGAAAAGGACTCTACTCTGGATGAGGCTTAACATGAATTCATCTACCTTTCTGTATTCCTTGCCTGTCAGAATTTGATTTCTAAATTCAAGAGTCAACTTTTTCTACTTGGAAGGCAAATTCTTTAATTCTAATCCAAATCATCATGGTTAGCTTCCAAGTGAGAATTTTCTGCACAGAATCTGTGTCTTTCCCAGATGATCATAAACAGAACTGCAGCACAGAGTCATACTGAACTTGAGATGCTCAAACATCCACAATTACCTCTAAGTCCTTTATTCTGACTGAAAAGTCGTGCATAGCCCCTTGATCCACTCCAAGAGGAGCTCTTTGAACCATCTGAATCTCAGCAGCTTCAATCTGACGCCGAAGTTTCTGAAGCTCCATCAGCAGCCAGGCCTCCTGCTTCTCATGCTCTCGGTTTCTCTCATTAACAATAATGGTGTTTGAGGAACCCACGGGACAGCTCTCAGTTGGGACCACTGTAAAATTAATTGGGTAAGCATCAGCTGCCAGAGAACTGAGGAGGAACATGTAGAAAGACAAGGTAGTGCCCAAGGAATCCAAGTACTGAGTTATCTGTTGAACTGAGAACAGGTGGAAGATCTGGGCCCTTAGGCAGCTGTTTCAGGAAATAAAATCTCAACTTCACAGAAATTTAAAATTGCTTCCTAGTAACAGGAACATATCAGATGCACTAAATTCTTCTCATTCTCTCAGCAAATTACATGAATTTTGGAGCACTATTCCAAGATTCCATCAAAGGAAGGAAGAACAAAATCTTCCCCTGTGCAAGGCCAGTTTTGTTATGTTGGGAGACAGCAGGACAGTTCTTGAACATATTCCCATTCATATGTTGAAGATAACATTTTCACATAAACAGGATGCACCACCAGCCACCTCTGGAACAAAGAAACCCCAGCAATGCAAACTCTACAAAAGCCAGGACAACCACAAACCTGTTTGAGGCTGTCGTGGCTGATTAGGCAGCTGTATGATCAAGGTCTGGTAGTGCTTCTGAGCATCAGTGAACTGGGTCTGCATCTTTCGCTTGTCTTCATCACCAAACATCTCTGAGCCTTGGCTGTTCCTGAGGAATTCTTGATAATGGATCTCCAGGTCAGTTATTATCTTTTGGTAATCTTCCTTACGCATTGTTTTCAGCTGAAATAAGGAAGAAGGGAATTTTGAAATAAAAGGGGGAAAAAAGCAGTCGAGGAAGTTTTATGACTGGCTAATCATTAAGGAAAAGACTAATAAACCTACAAAACACCCAAAGTAATCACACTTTAGAATAAATCCTAACTAGGCTGCCTCTAAAAGTATGGTGCTAAGAGTCCCATCTGAGTTCATTTATTCTTGTTAACAGCATTTCCTACCTTAAAAGCAGTTTAAAATTCTACCTCTTACTCTGTTTATCCATGCCCTTGTGCAGTGGGAACAAGTACAGCGAGCATGTAATAAATTCTCTTAGCTAATCTTCCTGCTTATCTGTACTGTGTTTGAGTAGGAAAGCATTTTGTTTCTCCTTTAATAAAATTACAACTTCCATATGTGTGAGTGTTTGTGCAATCTAGCAAAAGGAAGGCCCATGGTTTTGTAGAACATACATCTGCACAGGATACTGCAGGGTCTGCTGGGGACAGCAGACATCAGCTCATGGATGTCTCTGGTCTGCAGGCAAGGCCAGCTGGCGTCTTACCTTGGCAATAGTCATAGCTCTGATTTTCTCAATGTCAATCATGCAGTAATGCCAGGACACCAGGCTCTTCATGTTGATATACAGCTGGTTCCACAAAGCTAAAATAGCTTCATAGTATTGCTCAATTCTAGCATGAGAGGGAAAAAAAAACAACAAAACCACGATCAGAATGCATCTGTCCTTGTAGCACAGCTACAAAACATCTCAAGAAACATCCACCAGATGTGGAGTGTGTTAAGGCTAGTTCTCTAGTTGAAAAAATATTAGAAATTAATTTATACATGACTTTCATTAGTATAGATGAGAAAAGCCTCATAGACATTAACATTTAAACATTTCTAGGCCCCAGCCTAGTTCCCAGTTTCACTGAAGTGAGTTTCCTCAAGTCAAGGGGCTAGTCCTTTAGGAGCACTCTGATCAAGGCACAGAACATATTTTGTGACGGGTTGCCATTCTGAGTGAACTCTAATCCCAGAGGCAAGTGTCCAAACTCACTTGGTAGCAAGATCCACTGCCAGTGGATTGGGGGGTGGGATGATAAGGCTGACAGATGGCACCAGCATGTCCACTCCCCCGGGGCCAGTCACCAGCCACTTGCTGCGCTCATTGTTGTCCTTCAGGATGCACTCATCGCCCTTGCGCACCGTTTTCTGAAAGGCATGCAGAACAATGCTTGTCCTCTGTCAAGTAAGGTGGGGCTTCCAGAAGACACAGACAAGGAAGATGCACCTAGATCACAGAAGCAGGGGTGCTTCCCAGCTTCCAGGTCTGGGTGCGCATCTCAGCTTCATATTGGGAAAATACATTAGTACAGACCAACCCCTTCTCATTCAATCTGCTCTCCATGTGAAGAAAACAAAAAAAAGCCCAAGAGTGAGCCAGAGAACACTCTGAGCAGTTCCCAGACTGGTAGATCATCAGACCTGGGGCCTGCCCTGACAAAGACCAAATGTGGACACATGGCCTGGTAATCTATGCAACCATACATGGCTTTAAGCCAGTGAGCTGAAGGCATGAAGATATTTAGTGCTGTGTCCATATTTACAAGGGTGCTGGGAGTGAGTGTGGCAGAGCCAGATTCACCAGCTCCAACTGCCAGAAATCCTGACACAAGGAAGCCACGGGTGTGGCCACAGTGAAGGAAAAAGCACATAAGCAGAAAGCACATCTAAGTTTACTGTTAAGGAAAAAAAATACACAAATAAATTCAAGCAGCCTCAGGACTGAGGAGGAAGAAAAAACATCACCATTCATTTCATAGCCCATTCAGAAAAGAAGTTGGAATACTAATGAGTAACTGTATTCCTCACTTTTGTTAGATGAATTGTTCACCTAAGGATCCAAAGAGGCACTGGAAAGGTGAACAGTCACCAAAAAAAAAGGTGAGGATGCTGAGAAGTATCTGTACAACAATTTTAATCCTATTATCAACCAGACTTTTATGTTCTAATTTGAAACATGAGTATTAATGCTATTCAATAGATTAATAATAATAATAATTTTGACTAGATATATTAACCAGTAAGAATCTACTTGTTTATTCATAATGGCAAGAAAGGCAGAGCTTCTTCTGTTAAAGAAATTCTAGCAGATAAAGGGGTTACACCTATCAGCTCAATGGTTTGCATACTATGTAATTTACAATGTTCTAGTTTACATGATGTTCTTTCTCAGCCAAAAAGGAATACAATACCAGATCCTGTTTGTAGTCACACAGAGCTTTGAGGATAATGGGCTTGTTACTTCGATAGTCTGGGTTACGTGGCTTCAGCTGCACAATCTTCCTAGATTTGTTCACCAAACTCTGCACTTGTCTCTTGTATTCAAGAATTCTCTCTCGTTCATTCTGCAAAGATTAATTATATATTACAATTTAGTTCTAAAGAGAAAAGGCATCTAGTTCCTGCTGTTTTATAAAGAGAGGGATATAGCTGGAGCTTATAGTAGGCAAAACTTACTTTATGAGTCTTTGGCCTATAATGTAAAACTACAGTTTTAAAAAGAGCAGAGAAACATCTAACAAAGTATCTTTGCAACTCTGGCAAGAAGCAAAGTTTGCAAAATTTGCATAGCAGGTTTTTCATACAGATCTTGAATGTGGTTAAAGTGGTGTTTAAGAAACAGAGGCATAAATTAAAAGAATCTCACAAAATGAATGCTAACAAAAAAGGGAACAATTACACTTTCAAACTGACTTAATCAACTGGCCTTTTACACCATAACCATTTTTTCTCCAATTTCAGATTGCAGTGCTTAATTCATTATAAGAAAACAGCTAAAAAAAACTGACTTCTATCCTTTCAAAGAGACTACAGTGATAGGCAAACATCACTTATCAAATGCATTTATCCTTCGAGGCAAAATCTATTCTACCACCAAAGAATAAAAGCATTCCTTCGCTTTTCATTTGTTAGCATGTCAGAAACTTAGGAATTTGTTGGACTTATTCCAGACTTAAAAATATCATGGTCTCAAGTTCATACAGTGCTGTATTTAAACATTGCAGAGCACTTGGGTTTACTTTTGGTATCCAAAGAGGGCAGCTGATTTCCCAGAAAAGCAGAACATAACCTGTCAGGCGAGTGTGACAGTACCTCCAGCTCTTTGATCTGCTCCAGCAAAGTCTGCAGTGACATGCTCTTATCACAGATGAACTTCTTTCTGATAGAGTCTTGTAAGTTTTTCAGGTAGCACTCTGTGGCTTGCGCCTCTTCAAAGAACTATGGGAAAAAAATTGTGAATTTAGCTGGTTGTAGCTCTTAAAAATGTCTACTAAAATTGATGGACTCCCTTAATGAGAAACCCCAGTTCACCTCTGGCACATTTATAACATGGCAACAGTGTGCTATGCACAATAAATATATCTCTGATGGCAGTCACACTTTTTAAAAATAGTGTGAGTTCCCCACATCACTACTCACCTGGAAGTAAGCTGCATTCTCCTTCAGGTGAACATCAATACATTTGGTGATCTGAAGAATCCAGCTCCACTGAGTTTGCAATGTATCCATGTAAGCCTAAGAAAAACAGTAATATACACACTTCAGACCACCACACTGATCTCCAGACTCAAGCAAAATTATTTACACTCCACACAAATGCAAATGAAAAATCTGCTAAAACAAATTCATGCAAATGGTTTTGCAACTTCTAAGCATCCACCTAACTGAGTTAAATACCTGCTTGTGAGACACAAAGAGAAATCTGTTCATGACCTGAATTTGTTTGATCAACATGAAGCCCCAGGTGAGTTAACAAAAAGGGGTGAAATGCAAACAAAGTGCAAATAAAGTATTTCAGCTGCAAATGGCCATGTTCTCCTTCTTTCAAGGAACACCCACAAATGTGATATTTTATGCTGGTTGGTTTTAGATTCAAAATACTCAAGCAGCTATAATGTAAATTATTTTAAAATCTACACACAACTTTTAGTTCACTCTGGAGCTTAAAAGAATCTTTCCTTTAAGAGAGAAATTGACTACAGAAGAAATAGGATTTTAAACAATTCAATAATAGTTAACCAAGTAAACACACAGAAAGGTAGAAATTATTGGGTTTTTTTCCTTTTAGCTTCTTCAGTTGCAGAGCTCTTATGCACTCTTGAAACTGCAACAAATACAGCATTTCTTAATAAAATGAGCCTTCCAAATTGTTGCAGCCTTTTTAATTAAAGAGCACACCACGCTGTGAAAGCAAAAGTGTCTTGGCTAAGCTGTAGAGAGGCACTATGAATTTCAGCTGCAGAAAGTATTTGCACCTGGATTACACATAAACCTTCAACAAAGGGTGTGGCTTTTTTAAAAATATGCCTGCTAAGACAGCAGAATATCAATGACATGTCTTCCTACCATAAATTCTGCTGCACTGTAGTCAGGTCAAACAAGATACAGTAATTTCAACACACTCAGAATTTATTTTACTTGCATCTATCACCATGTAGTTGTTAATGGCCAGGTTTGTAGAGGAAGGTATTAACATTTGTTACAGCAGCTCCTACAGCAGCATAAAATGGACATGATTTTGGGCAGCCTTCTTGAGCCCAAATGCAGCACTTTGAACTTTCACTGAGAACTTTTCCCTTGTAGCAACTAAAGGAGCAAGTGAAATCACACAACTCACCTCGATTTTATCTGAAGCAGGATGCTGATTGAGCACTAGCTGGTCACTTTCTTGTTTCAGCTTGTTGAGTTCTTTTTCTTTAACCTCCAGTTCACTCATACGTTTCTAAATAACCAAAACACAGCATTAAACAAACTCCTAAGGCACATTGCACAGCATGATTTGCTTACAATTCCCCAGATAGTTGTGACAATGTAAATTTATCCCCTCTAACACTATAAAGTGTTTCCCTTAGGTGTACTGAAGTTAATTATGAAGACAGTAGAATCAAAGAAGGTGCAATCATCTCAATTCCAGTCTCTGGGCTTGCTGTTTCAGAGAGCAAAGCAAAGTTCTGCCTTTCCTAAGAATGATGGAAGCAAAAATGACTGCATCTTGAAACATCCAGAACAACTGAATTTAAAATAAAAAAAAAGGCACCTCCATAATAGTATGAACTTTATATTCCTTTTTCAATTTGGTGATCAGCACCAATACTGGCTAAACAAACACACATGCTCAATTTCCCTACACACCCACAGACGACAAGGAGCAGGGCAAACTACATCTGGCAATGCACGCAATGTGCTGCTGGCAGAACACCTGAGGAAGAGAGCACAGCTCTACTTCCTGCTGACAGGTAATCAGGGCCAAATACAGGGACTCTGACCCCTGCATAGTCCCAACAGGGAGAATCAAAACTGCCTGATTCAAGTTCCTTAGTTTGGCATGCCAGCACAATGACAGTGTACACAAGCTGGAGGTGATCACTGGTCTGCAGTGGACTAGAAGATCACATTCCAAGGTCAAAATAAACTATGACAACTCATTGAATGGGAGCAAAATCCTCCAAAAAATGTCCTGTCCTGACTCAAAAGGTTATTACATAGTACTTTATTGAAAGCTGTTGATTAAAAACCCCATGAACTTAAAAGTAGTGAAGAAACACCCTGTGATGAGTCTCTCCTGAGAGAGGCTGCTCCTCCCTGACTATTCCAAGAGAGGGCTGATGGGAAGCACGGGGAGGTTGAGCTATCTTACAGAGAAGGACTCCTGTTTCCTGGCAATATCAGTGTTCCTGTCACTCCAGTCATAGAGGAGCTCCTCTTCCTCACAGTCATTGATCCACATGATCTCTCTGCTGGTGGCCTGGATGAGGTTCTGGAACTGCCGAAGCTGATCCATTCTCTCAAAGGAATATTTCTGCAAGGAAGTACAGAAATGAGAAGCCATAAACACATAAATGCCTGAGCTGGGTGGAGAAAGGAAAGCCAAGAGCACAGCATGGCATCTTTGCTGGTTTTTGGTTTGTTTGTTGTTTTTTTTAATGAAATAACAATAAAACTCAGACGTCTGTGAAACCTGTTGGCAATGGACAGTGGACAACATATCAGGATTTATAGAATAATGGGATCCTGATGTCAGCAGCTTCTCAAAATTATTTCAAACACAGTGTAGCAGACATGTAGGCAGCCAAGCAAAAAGGCAGGGAGGGAAGTACAAGAAATGTCTAAACAATTAACATCCTCTAACTTGCATTTGCAGCTCACAGCACATCCTCAATGTTACAGCAGCATCTTTTGCATAGTTGACACTTCAAGAAAAAATTCTTTGTCTTCACATCATAATACACATCCTGTTACTTGAAATCAGGTTGCCAGGAATCAGATTCTGACCCCAAGTGTTCAATAAACCATTTACACAAGATTCTCACTGTGTTTTACATGAAGATCCACACCAGGGAAGATGCACAGTATTTGATTCTAGTCCAACCTTTGAGTAACTTTTTAAGCTTCATATACAGCCTAATTTTATCACTACATTTACTATTATTAAGGAGGCAGAGTTCTATTCTTCACTTGCTTAGTGACCAACTCCCTTCACCAGGTGCAAACTAGAAACTTCCTTGTGAGAGTAAATCAATTATACAGCAGGCAACACATTAATATCAAGTCCATGACTCAAAATGAATCTTTCAGAAACTACAAAGCACTTTCAGTTTACTGCTGAATGGAATTATTTAAATGAGCATCTGTCACTGTCAAAACCTGAAGTGTCACTTGACAATCATACAGGTGTTCACAAAGCAAACAGGGTCTCAGAAATGAGCACATCCCATGCTTACCAGCAGGCCTTCATACTCTTCCTCCAGCTGATGAACTGCAGCCTTCTCCCGCTGGAACAGAGACAGCAAATACTTGGTGAGCTTTTTACAAGTTGCCTATTTCCTTTACAGTGTCAATATCATAATAATTGCAGGTGGTAACCTACAAATGCCTGCAAGAGACATCTGTCAATAGCAGATTTGCTCCACTGGATGATTCAGACGTACAAAACCAAGGCTTGGACAAACTTACTACTCTCAGGGATGCTTGGTATGCAACCAAGTCTGCACATAATCTGTAATACCAAAACAACACTCAAAACTGGATTTCTTTCTGCACCAAACTCCTACACCAGCTAGTCCTGGAGCAAGCTTTGGAGATTGTGAACTAGTATAAATTACAATGTGAGCAGAGAGTTTCAGTCTTTATCCCCATTTCTACAGCTGGGAACCTGCCCAGCCTTGGAACTGGCATTCCAAGGGCAGACTATCACCTTTCCTATTTAAAGCAGAAGGGAAAAGGAAAAAAATCCTTTTCACTCATTAGCTTGGTTGAGAGATCAGGGCTCCAGAACAGACCACCTTTTCTTTAGATTGAACTCTCTCCTGACAAATAAGAAAAAAGATGAATGGAAATTAAATAAGCCTCCTCTCTACTATACCTAAGTGGTGGGATGATAGGAAAGGAAGTTAAAACTGCATTTTCAGTCACTTCTTTATTCCAATCACAAAATTCAGAGGGCAACAGAAGTCTCAGATGAAAAAAAAAGAAAAAGAAAAAAAGAAAATAAATAATAACACTTAAGAAAAGCTTTAATCTTAGCCCAGAATTTGGGCATTTTTCACAGAAAAAAACCTGATGACTCAAGGCTGCATCATCCACCTTATTTTTTCACTTTCTTGTTTAATATACTGAGACAGCAAGTGAGAATAATCATTCTTAATCATTTGTCTCACAAATAATACGGCAATATTTATTTGCCAGCCTTGGTGCACAACAACAAAAAGCTGAATAGCTACTAAATTTTTATTTCAAAATTCCGAGGAAAGAAGTGAAACACAAAATTATCCAGGAATTCAGAGTTGAAAGTGGTTGCTATCATGACACCAGTGCTTTCTGAAGAGGAGGAACTTTTCAACATTTCTTTTTTGTAGTGGAACACCAGTAATCCAGTGCTATATACCTAGAAGAAGCAACATGTAAGGGAGGACAGTAATTACCAGATCTGTTTTGACTTTGTCCAGGTGCCAACGATAGTCTCCAATGGCATTGTGAGTTCTCCTGTGCTCACCAATCTGTTGCTCAATGGATGCTGCATCAAAGCCCCACTTCACTTGCTCCATTTCAACCTAGGAACAAGAAACAGGATTGGTACTTACATTTCTAACATTACTGCCTAAATTGGAGAATAAAGGAATTGAACTGAAGGAATCAGACTATGCAATAGAGAGTAAAATTGAAATAAAGAGAAGTTCAGGAGAGGGTCTTAGAGTTTCTTTAAATTGTCATCAATTGAACTGTGTGACAGCAGAAGAAACAAAATAGGAAAAATATTTCAGTTGTCTAAGGTTACACTAGATGAAGCACACTCAGTAGTGTATTTTCAGATGCTGCAAAGACACACTATGACTCTGTCTGAGTGCCTATCTGTGCACATGCCCAGTAAAGAAAGAGGTATCCTAATCTTGGGTTGGGACTGAATTTGGTAATTACCAGCTGGGAGTCAAATCTCTATGAGTCAACAGATGACAATAAAGCCAGAACTCAAGCGTAGGGGTTCAAAGGCAGTGCTGAAAACGATCCAAGAAACAAAACCATTTTTCATTCAGCCATTTAAAAGCTAGAGGACTTTGACCCTTCTCGTTATATTTAAACAGTCTAAAGAGACTGTAGCAACAGTGGCAGTCATGGCTGGCTGCCATATGTGAACAAAGGCTGTCTGGATCTTACTGCACTTTCCCCAGTTCTGCACTGGAAATTTGACCAACCCTCCCCACCACCTGATTCTCCTACCAGCAAAGCATCCCGACAAAAAACAGAAAAACAGCAAAGAACTGCAGCTGCTCAGAACCTTTTCCCACATCTCACCACACTAAGAGGGGAAACATTATCCTAGTCTCAGTGTGAGCAAGTAAAGGGACACAGCAAGGCATGACAGAAAGAAGCAGCATCCTGGCAAGTTCAAAATTAATTTTCCCAGTAAGGTAAGTGTTTACTGGCCCCACCTCAGCTTTGCTGTAGGCATGAAGGGGAAGAGAGGTAGAGAGCCTTTCACTTTCACAGGAGGTTCAGTGTGGGAGCACAGCTATAAAGCACTTGCTGTGTCTAGTGAGGGGTGTCTGAGCAGGGCGTCACGTGGAGCCTTTGGGAGGTGCAGCCTGTTCACCATCCCTCATCGCTGGAAGTGTGCCCAGAGTCTGTCCAACATCACTCCTCAAGCCATGGCAGCTCTGACAATCAGCCTCCTCTCCCACAGTGTGTGCAGAACAGTCATGTCAGCTCTTGCTGTCCAGGCACAATGCTTATACACATTGCTACTCAAGGAGTGCATCTCCCTTCCTCCCCTAAAACACACCACACTGAAAGACTAGACTACAACTTGCACTCACAGAAAAATGCTGCAGCTCAACAGAGCTCTACCCTCCTCATCTGGTTTGCATAAAAGCCACCTGGCAAATGCAATACACAGATAATAATGACAGAATCACAAAGCAACAACCTAATAAAGAGAGATAAAAGCAATGCAATTTCAATTTGCAAAGAGTCTGCAAAGGGTCATTTCAGCCACCTTGTTCCATCCTCCCTACCTGTCTCTCATAAGGGCTGCCCAACCACAAACTCACAACTTTCAACCCAGCAGCACAAAACCAGTGTGTGTTTTCCACTCCAGGTTACATCAGCAACAGCTGTGAATTGGCAAATTTGTTCACAGAATGCAACAAACAGTAGCTTCAGTACTTCTGTGTGCATTTCAGCACTGACTTCTGAAAGCCAAGTCCTGTGGCAATCAACTCTATCTCTATGATAAAGACACACTAGAGGGGTAGAACAACTGTAGAACACAACAATGATTAAATCTGTGAAGATAGTTCTGTCTCTGCCAAGGGTTAAAATAAATATGAACCAAAGGAATTCTGTGCAAAAAAGGAAGGAGGAAAATATTGAACACAATAATCTCTAACACAAACACACCAATGCCTTTTGTTCTGGTAACAGCTGTGCTTCATTTAGCTTTCAAAACTAACTTCCACACTTTTTCCTCTGCAAAAGAAGACCCCGATCCACGTTTGGATTTCATTGAGAATTCACTGTATGTACAATACTGGAAGGGGAAAAAAGGAACTTAGAATAACATATGAGTATTCATGCACACCTTCGCTTTTCCACTGACACCCAAAACATCACTACATATGGGGTGACGTTCATGAACACCAAGTTTTAGCATTGTCCCTGGGTTTTGCACACATTTACCTTCTGCTGCCTCATCCAGCTTAAACATTCACTGGTGACACGTTTCGTGTACTCATCCCAGCCCGAGCCACTCTGAGAGGAGAAGCAGCCACCGCCTTTGGAGCTGGCCCTCCTGGCACGGGGAACGCTGATGGCTTTGTACAGGGCACGCATCTGCTCCTGGAGCTGCAGCAGCCTGAAAGGAAGGAACCACTGTGTCTGAGAGCAAAACACCCAGAAAACACACACAGACAATGCAATTTATCTCCCCTACTGGACCACCAGTTGTTCAAGACAAAGTGTTGAAAGCAAAGACAGTGGAAATAATATACAGACTATGATTTCACGGAGAAAACAAAGGCATGAATTTCTATCAGAAATATATTATTGCAAGACCCTTCTCCATATTAGTGTGGCCAAACAGATTTAGTTCAACCTCACTGATTTCTATTACATCCTGCAACAGCAGGGAAGGTGAGCACTTGAGGTGCCACAAACTTTTATCAGTCATATTCCCGACCCCAACTCTTCCCTGACAATACCTTTTCTGATACATGTCACAGGGCTGGCCCATCTGCCTCATCTCCCTGATCAGTCCATCCAGGATGTCCATTTGGTCATTTGCCTGTGCAAAACACTCCTCCAAATCCCTGTTTCCTCTAAGTGGGACACCATCCCCATATTTCAGTTCCTAATGAAAAAAAAGGATGGGAGATTAAATTAAATATTCATCATCTAAGCCTCCTTTGGTTGGCTCAAAATAAATGTTGTGAGGACTGTTTTTTTCTTTAGGAAGCATGGTAAGTTTCAACAGTCAGGCTTCTGACTGCCAGTTTTAACTGGTAGAAGGCTGACAAAGGATCCACAGTCACAGGAAAATGCTTATTAAAATAAAATACGGAATAAAATTATTAAAATGTAATGTCAAACAAAACTTTCCATAAAGAGCAGCACATCTTAACATTTATTTCAGTGGAGCCAAGGTTTCACATAGTGTGCTAACTTCTAAAGGCATTATGCTTTTGCGTTTAGAAGATGAGAAGGAAACACTGTCGTAGGAGATGATAGATATTGCTTCTAATTTTCCACAAGGTTCCCTGAGGTACAAAGACTTCCCCCTCCTGTAAAAACATGAGCAACACAGTCTGCCTGGATCCAGTTCCATTCCCCATCACATCTGCATCCCACCTTATCACACAAAGTATAGGCAAATTCTCCATGCACCCTCTCAGTGCAGTTGGACCACCATGGTCATGGTGTTTCAACCAGGAACACAGAGCTCTTTGACCTCATGCCACACTGACACAGCCATGCTGAACAAAAAATAATGCAGCTGTGACCTGATTTTGCAAATAGAATATTATGGACCTCATTGCTCTGTCCCTTAGAAAGAAAAGAAACAAAGCAAGCAATGCATGGTGTGGCACCAAGCTGGAACTAAACATCTCTTTCTTTCAACTTCACTGGAATAATATTAATCCTGAACAAAAGGCAGTATTTACTCTGGCATTGATTTTTACATAAACATGCTCATATGTCCTGTATCTCTCAAAAGGAAATGAACTCCTAACCACAGAGTTCATTTCTGAAAGAATTTTCTGTCCACAGAGGGTCCAAAAGTGCACATTAAATCACATCTACTGCCAGAACTGTGAAAGCATTTCACATCTCAGTGGCCTCAACAGCAGGATGCACTCACCACCCTGCACCCCCTCTGACTTCAGCAGGAACAGAGGACGCCCCAGGTTCACCAGGAGTGAACAGAGCACCAGTGAGTAACCCACCCCCAGGCACTCTGTGTTTGTACCAGAGTAGCATACTGCAGAGATTATCTGTATGTATTGGAGCTGAAACAGCCAGGAAGACTTTAGTTTTATTTACTTCTTCAGGAATCATCTGGAGAAATAAAAAAAGGTTTTTCTTAAGGTGGCTCAGGTTCATTACGGTCCTGAAAACAATTACAGTATCCTACAGAATACACTAAGAGAATGTAAGTAGTCATTAATGTGTTGACACTGACAGTGGCCCTGATCTAAAACCAAAAAATAAGATACAGTAGAATCTGTTTGAGGGTTGGTTGGTTTTTGTTTTAATCAAGAAGACCACATTTATTAACCAGATGCATTTCAATCAGTTTTACTGAGCAGAGTAGAGGGAAGAAGGAGACCTAAGAAGGAGCTCTATCATTCCACTCCCAGTGGCCTCACACAAACAGCTGAAAGGGGAGAAAGAAGATGAAGAAGCAGAGCCTGTGAGTCCAGATAACACAGAATATGTATGTAATATTCATAATCACTTTGGATAAGAAGAACAAGAAGCACTCACAGGCTGCACTATGAGCTCAGCTCGTGTCAGGCAATCCGCACAGCTTTGCAAAAGCTCCTGGATGGTGTTCTGGCGTCTGGACATGGTACAGGTCCCATTCTGGCTGTTGTGGGGGAGAAGAAGAAGGTGAAGTAAACACAAAACAATTGCATGTTTTGAAGAAATACAAGAAAGACAAATTCAGAACAGTTAAGAGAAGTTACACAAAATAATCCACGTCATAAAAGCTCACAGAAACAGATACACATTAACTGCACTGTGATAATGACAATTCCACGATGGCAGAGCCACTTTATAGTCCTGCAACTGCAGGCATGGACTGACTTTAACACAGAATAGAGTAGAACATGGAAACTGGCATGCCATAAAGGAGAAAGCTTTTCTTCCAGCACAGGTATTTTTAGCTTTGATCAACAAAACTTTGGCAGCATTACAGCGAGAGTGAATTATTCACAATCTTTGTTAAAGTCAATACATTAGAGCATAGCCTTTGTGTGATGTAATTGCTCATGTTATCACACCAGCCATCAAATGTCAGGGCACACAAGGAAAGCAGGATTCTCAGCTAGTCAAGCGCAGGAGCATGCACGTCCACACAAGTGTAAGAAGGGCCCTTTTATCAGCAGAAATGCACAAAGTTAGTGCAGGGTCTTAGGAATGAACTGCAAGATACACAATCTACGACAAAAATAGATGTAGGGCTGGAGTCAGAAGACACTTTCTTACAAATACATAAAGTGTGAGTTTGGAGTCTCTAAGTAAAACTCCAGAATGAAAAATATTAGTGAGGGAAAAAAACAAGGCAGTTAACGGGGTCATTATTGCTGTCTTGCACATAATCTACTGCATCCATACTGCCAGAATGCTGCTTTTCCAGCATTTAGGATTCAGCCATCAAAGTGAGCCACTGTAGGCGAATGGGGGTGAGGTGCTTCAAGTGAAGAACCATTCCTTGGTGATGGGATCAGACCTCCCAAGCAAGCCCAGGCGACTTCTAAACCCAAACACTTGCCAGTGAAACTAAATAAATAACTAACAGACAGTGAGAGCTAAGGTGTTTCCAAGCCTTGCCTAGTTTTCTAACTCCTCACAGTAGGTAACCTTTTCCATTACAAATCACTGAAGAGACAAGCATTCCTTACAACAGTGATGCCAACAAGAATACCAGTGTGAACCTGTCCAACTCAGCACCAGCAAGCAATCGGGATTCAATGGAAATCTTTCTACTGACTTGAACAGACTGACCATCCTTGACAAAAGGAATTGTGACAATGAAAAAGTCAGAAGAGTCTTTGGAAAAATCATGGGAGTGGTGAGAAACATTCAATATTTTTAAGAGCTCTTCTGCTCTTAAAAAAAAGCTCTGTGCTTTGGATGCACCAGCAGCCTGCAGTTCTCCTACCAGCTCATCTGGAACAAACAGAAAAGGTTCCAGCAACTTTCCAGCAGCTTTCCCCACACCAGGGAACAGACCCTCAGAGGTGTAGAGACAGAGCTGCAGAGTCACTGGGTGACATAAAACAAGCTGTACACATGCAGCCCCCAGCTTGTACAGTGACCCTGTGGCTGCACAAACGCTGCGCCCCACTGTGCTATGCACCCCTGTGTATCTTGGAAACTGCTTAAAGAAAACAATTATGAAAAATAACATATGGGTCTGATTTTGTGCCAGGCTTTGTGTCAGCTTCCTTTTCTAAATCATTCCTTCTCCTTAGGCATCACTGCTGTGTTTAGATATAGAAATATCTGACTGCATCTGAAATTTACATTTAATTACACCCACAATTATCCTTATGAATGAAACATAATAAAGACAGGAGAGGAAACTTCTGAGCAATTTTCTCTTTTTAAAACACTGGAAGAGTATTTTTTCTTGAATCACTTTTTCCATCATAATCTGGCAGCTACAAATGCTGGATATCCATTAAAGCCAAATAAAGTATAGATAGTGACCAGATTTATACTGCAACCAGTCAGTCTATCTCCACTGGCTTCAGGGTAACTTCACTGAGCTCAAAAACATTACTCCACCATGGCAAGAAATCTAAACAACAGCTATTACAGCTAACATAAGAAGTTGTGAAGAAAAGCTATTTTTGAATAAATCAAAATATTAAATTAAAATACAAAGAAGTATAAATACAAGCATTTTGCTTTCATTCTAATGATGCTTGAATGCCATATCAACAATTATTGCCCAAATAATTTATAAAAAGGAAATCTGAAGATGGCTAAATATAGATGCACAAAATTGATTCAAAAGCAAGAGCAGAGGCCTTGAAATGAGAGGCTTAAGTACCCCTATCCAGGTCTCCAAAGAGAGTAACAAGTTACTTGTTTACAATTCATGGAGACCTTCTCAAGAAGAAAGCAGCATATATTTAAATCTCTCCAATCCAGCAGATAAAGATATAACCAAAATAATGGCAGAAGCTGGAACTATACAAATTGAAAACAGAAAAGAGCACACTACTTTATTAATGCTTTCTTTGTTGTCAAAAATCTAACCAGTTTTGCCAATAAAAATACAGAGATCAATCCTATGATAATGATAAAAAGGTCATGGCCTGTTAGAGGCACTTTCAAATCTGTCAGAAGACCAAACAGAGCGACGTGGGGTTACTAGGACACAATCAGAAACAGCAGATGCCAGCATGGGACCTGATGTTTGATGGCATAGCTCCACCAAGCCAACAGGAATCAAGAACTTCAAATCTGAAGAGGATTTAGCTGTACAAACATGCCCAAGGGCATAAATCAAAATCTGGACTTAAATAAAAAATACTTAGTGAGACAATACCTCAACAGACATACTGATTTTGATATATCAGATGGCACTAGCACAATCTCACAGGGACACATCTTCAGTACATTTCACCATGTGACAGGAAAGTACTTCATTAGCAGTTTCAAAGTCCCTAAGTATAATCTACCTCTTAACAAAGCCAACAGGCCTTTAATGGGCATGAGCAGATCAAAGCAGCAACTCCAATTCAGAGTAATAAGACAAACAACCTTGAGGCAGTAGGAAACAGACAGCCAAAGTAAAACCATACCCAACACAGAAAATACTGGGCCAAAGAAACTGAGGCAAACCCTGAACATGCTGGACAGCATCATAGTATAGAGGCAAGAACAAAGCTGGATTTTTAAAGAAAAAAAAATGCAACCTACATGGTATCTAAAAATATATTTATGTCCCTTAGAAAAATGTAGGATACCAACAATCCTCAGAGAACACAGATTAAGTGGGTTACTTTACATGGTACTTTGTCAGTGTCTCTCTTGTTTAGTCTGATTTTGTTTACATGAAACTGAACAAGTTTAGAGTAATGTTTGGTCATTGTAACACCTACTGCTGCTATGACAATTTGATTTAACTCTGACAGCAGCCAAACCTCTAACCTATGAATAGGATCCTACTCTATCCAACACTGTAGGCACACCATGCAGTGAAAATATGGGCAGATTTTTAATTGGTTTCACTGCACTCCTGCAAATGCAGCATATGTTACCAACCATTCCAGCAGAAATGGAAAGAGTTGGAGACTGGTCTTTTATCAGGACTCATAACAAAAGAGTGCAGGGTCTACTACTAATAAATGTATACATTTACAATAACCTGATTATTTGCTGTGCTGCTTTGGTTTTGTAAACCCTGCAGAGCAGTGCTGAGTGAAACAGACTGGACTGCTTTTGACCTGAACTACGTACTTGTCCCTATAACTCATTTTAGACCATGGCACTTATTTGGAAGGCAGCTCATGAATTTCAAAAAGGTCCTATTAAGCAGAGTTCTTCATTAAAATAATTTTAATAGTCATTAACTATTAAAGGAACAAAGGAAAACAAAAGGGGATAGCGTCTTTGTTTTAAAATTACGAAAACACTTTAAAACACAGATGAGTTGCTCTTACTTGGGATGTTGAAATGTAGGCCTGTTGCTCTCCACTGTCAGGAGAGCCCTAGGAAAGGCATAGCATCTCTCTGTCGTCATTCTGTACAGGAGCCTCCCTTTTCAGTGCATGTCAAGGCAGAACACATTGCTCCCTTGCTATAATATCCTTCTGCTCTCCCTGAGAATGAGAGGACAGCCCAACCCCTGCTGCCTGGGATTTGGGCAGGATAGCAGCTCAAGGAACACCTCCCTGCTGGAATATACCCTAACTGAGCTAAATCCAGCCACTGCTGAATCCTCAGTGTCTGAACTAGGATTTGTGTTTAACTGATGAGCAATACCTGTGATCTTTACAGGACCCCCAGCTCTACTGAAACAAGAAAGAACTATTCCTGCTTTTCCTAAAAGGGACTGAGAAAAATGCTCAAGGCATATGATGAATTAGGAGCATAGAGACAGACATGTCAGCAGTGCCCACATCCTCAGAACACATCAGAGCTGAGTATTGCTGGCACCGACTTATTCAAGCAGTCAAAAAATTATCCCAAGTGATGCATTTTGAATAAACCAAATACCTTCCCTAAACACTCAGCCTGCACCCCCACAGGGCCACTGTGGGAGCTGATGTTGTCACTGCAGAACCCAAGGGGCAAGGAAGCCAGCTCCCTTCTGCTTTCTCCTTTGCCTCCTGCTGCTGCAAGACCTGCACACCCCCAGCACAAACACCTGGACCGTGGGGGCTACTCTGGTGTCTGCCTTTGCTACTGCACATCCAGAGGCTGCTGTGTTATCCAGGTGTGATCAGTGCCCAGAGGAGCAGGGCAAAGGAGACACAGAAACACATCCAACAATTCTGAGGAGCCTTCCCACAAAGCTTTGGGAGCACAAAGAGGTTGCTCTTGTCCCGAAGATACTATTTAAAACAAATTAGAATAATCCTTGTTAAATTTTCCAAGCCTTCCACAAAACTCCTAGCCTTTTAAAAATTCAAAGTTTTTAAATATTTTTTATTCATTAAAAAATGGAGGAAGCTTTAAAAGAAAGTCTTTGAGAAGATCCAGAATATTGAATGACTCCCATAACTCAACAAGAAAAAAAAAAAAAAGCGCTTCTTTTTCTTCACAATTCCCATCCCCCTCCACACAAACTTGTTTGAACAAGCAAAAGATTCATAAAGGGATTACCTGGTATGCCCAGGGTAGGCAAGTCAGAGGAAAAACCTGACCTGGAATCTGCATTCCCAGCAGAGAGCCTGCACATGCCACCGCCCATCCGCCACCACCCGCCAGCTGGGTGTGTGCACGCTGGAAAACGCAGCGGCGTAGAGGTGGTGAATCGCGACATCCATAAGGGTATAACCAGCAGCTAAAGTGCTACAGCCCAGCTTTCTCCCCCCTGCCTCAAAGGAGGTGAATACAAACTGTCAAATCATCAGGAGCTTTCCCTATATGTCTCTGCTCTAGCTAGGACCAGCCTCACCAAACTAGTCCATCTGCCAAGTATGCACATAGACTAGGGTTTCCATGATGGCTGGAAACCTCAAAAGACCCCTGCATCTGGCACAATCGGGCTCTAAATCCCATTAAAATTGTGCAAAAATCTAGTAGTCACTAGTGAAGTATTGAATTGTTAGGACCGCCGGGGCTCAGTGCCTTCGCAGCACGCAGGGTTTCACAACGGACCGTGCCACTCCTCATGCTTTTTCGCACTGGTATGAATCACCAGGAGCGACAGAAGCGTTCCCAAAGGCCGTACCTGCCCATGCAGCCGGCTGCTCACACGCTGCCCCTCCCAAGGCCGAGGGAGGTGCCAAACACCGGCTCTAGCCGGGACCATGGGAATGCGCCTCTGCGGGAGCGCAGCGCCCGGGACGCGCAAACCCCCTTCTGACAGAGGCTTCCACGGCCCCACGGAACGGGCACACGGCAAAGGCACAGCCCCAGCCTCTGTTCACGGCGTGGCAGCCTCTCCCTTTCTTTCTTTCTTTCTTTCTTTCCCTGGCAGCCAGAGCCCGGCGCAGGCTCTGCCGGCAGGGCAGGTATTCCCCGGCAATTCACGCATTCCTCCCTCGCCGTCTGAGCAGCTCAAAGGGGAAGTTACCACGCCAGCTCTTCCACACTCAGCTTAGCCAGGACTCCACAGATCCTTGAGAGACTGATGGGAAAGGCAAAAGTGTGGCTCTGAGCCTGTTTTCTCCACGTTTACTTTGTTTCTTGGTTCCTCAGAGGAGTGTCAGGGCAGAGAAGGTAATTTTCTAACTCCTTTTCTAACTTGAAGCACAGAAGTTACATTAATCTTTAAGTAGAACTGTGTAAATTAATTTATGTTTATGTTCAGTGTCCCTGAATCCTAGGCAATTTTTTCCCCTAATTTCAGCAATGACAAATAAAACTGCACAACTTTGCTTTTTTTTTTTCTTTTCTCTCACGGTTTATCAGATTTTCTATCTCCATAGCAAAGGCATTGATAAATATTTGACTGATGAATTGGCAGTTTAGCAGAGTGTGAGTCACTGTCAAGCTAAGTATCTGTACTCCGGGCCAAGCTCATCCTGAGTTCCCAAGCCAGAAGAAACCGGGAATGTTGTAAAAGCACCTTGCTGAGCCCTAAGGGTAGGGAGCGTCTCATATTGCTCTGTGAGTAATGTAACACTCAGCACAGACTTGTTTGGCAGAATACGCCCCAAAACCTACAAGACTAGACCCTAACTTGAATCCTACTGCATTTAAAAATTAGGGTAGAGTGATCTTCCCCATGGTAAAAAGAAGTCTCCGTTTTCTGAGTTCAGTAGATGCCACTAAACTTTGGCATCAAATATGTCAGGAGAAATGCAATTAATAAAAACAGTTCCATAGATGATGGCCTGATCCCAATCAGTGATAAACAACATGCAGAGCATTTAATGGATTTTGTGCACACAAACACACATGCAAAATCAGGCAAAACTGCTTTTTTCATTAACTGACAATAAACCCCTTGTTTTGAGACATTTTAACTCATATCAGTACTGCTTACAAATAAACATATAACTGTAAGGTGGCAAACATGCATACTCTGTTGCAAAAAAATATTTAAAGTATTTGGTATGATCAGATTTTTTCAAATGAAACAATATGTAAATGCATATATTTTTTTATTTTAATCTCAATAAAAATTGTCTTTAATTCCACTCAGAAGTTTCACAGTAAAGTGAACAGGAACTTTCATTGCAACCTTCTTGCCAGACATACCTTCTCAGAAAGGAGCAATGAATATTATGTTATAAAAAGGAAATGAAAGAATGTTGATATAAGGTTGTTAACATCTTGATCTGTCCTTTCCACTCTTGCTACATCACCATTGAAAGCTACAGAAAGAAGATCCTAACAAAGTACAGACTGTCTTAAAATATGTAACTATGGCCAAAGAATGCTAAATTAAAGGAAGGCATGTGTCCTCTAGTGAAAGTTGGGAGTGATATGGAAATCACCATACTGAATCCAAATAGAGTTGCACCAGTGTAAAAAGAGGGAAAGAGAACAGACAGGAAGTAACGTGCTGCCATTCATTTTTCATGGCTGTCTGCTGTAAACACTAAAGGTATTTGCAATTAAGCACCCCTAGCAAAACAAATCCTCACACAGGCAGCACAGCAATCTGGAGTCCTAGTGAGTGCACTCCACAATGCTGCAGTACTGAAATGTTCTTATTAAAAAGCAATAAATAGATATTCTCATACTACTGTATGTAACAGTAACTGGATGTCTTCTAGCTGCAATTTGTTACAATTGACTTACTCATGCACACAACAAACCGAGAGTCAAACAAATAACTAAAACTAAGAACTGGACAAAGTAATAAACAAAAAAAATCCATAGAATACAAGTTTTGTCATTCATTCAATGGTCCTCCAGCAACTGGTCTGACATACTGGTCTGTGCTTTCTAGGATAACCCTAATTCTCTACGGCCACAAATAGATCTGTTTGATATTAAAAAGCCTGTCTTTCCTCATCTGCTGTTTATTTAGTACGTATGTTTAATTTTCACCCTTTTGCAATCTAATTACGAACTATCCATAAAATTAGGGCTTAAATTCTAATACAAAATACATGACAGGGCCTCTGCATCAATTCCTGAGTCAGTGGCATCCATAATTAGACCAATAGACTTAATACAGCCATTCCACACACACAAACCAGCCATCACCAGCTGTGCTTTGTGATGGTGCTGTACCATACACCAGCACTGCTTCCTTCAGTGTCTGTAACTGCTTTTCAGTCCTGTGACCTTCCAGACAAGGAGATAAATGGAGAAGTCGTCATGATTACTGCACTCTGCAGAAAGTCCTTATCAGACTTGATGTGCACAGACTGCTGGTACAGCTGCATCCATGAGAACAGGCATTCCCCAAGCCAGGATCCACAGCTGGCACCCTGCCTACAAGATCTTGACTGTGCCCACAGCACCAGGGCAAGCAGAAAGCTAAAATGGTAAGAGGAGGGGGAGGAGAGCAGACCGATTTTGCTAGTCATGTATCTCTGTCCCCTGCCACCAAATGTCAGGGATCGCTGTATAAAACATCATGATTTAAACTCCCAGGCCTCACACAAGCTAGAAATGAACTCAAATACTAACAAGAGAACACTTCCCACTAGTTAAAACTGTTTTATAGCCCTACTTATGCAACTAGTCGGGGAAGGCAGAGCCTGGGTGTATGGGGTATAAAGCAATTCACTTCGGTTCAGCTTGTTTTGCATCACTGAGCAAAGTGGGGTTTTATCAGCACAGAGCTGTTGGGTCAATACAGCCGGCACAGACCCATTTACAGCCCTCAGTGCAAACGGGACGCGCTGCTTTTAGTCCTGCTACTCTCTTCAAGGAGAGTCACCACCAAAAGCGGATTTTTAAAAGTAAGTTCTTCGCTTGCATTTAAAAGCCTTTTAGAAGTTAAGACGCCTCAGGGAGGAACGGAAAGAAGAAACTTGGAAGTTCGCGCACCTAGGGAGCCGCACCGCGAGCGGGCTCACGGCGGCTGTCCGAAGGGCTGACCCGCACCTACCCGTATCCGTCGGAGGCATAGTCCCCCCCGTAGGTCTTCTGGTAGTAGTAGGTCTTGTGGGTGTGGGTGGTGCCGCCGCCGCCGCCGCCGCCGCCCACGACGTGGGAGCTCATCTCGTAGCGCAGGTCGGTGCCCGACTCTGCCCGCGCCATGCGGCCCAGCGTGTTGATGCGCGGGTGGGACCCGCCGTTGATGCTCATGGCAGCGGGCGAGGGGCGAAGCGACCGGGACACGGGGCCGGACCCGACGGCACCAAAGGCATTCACGGCCGGCAGCGCCCGCCGCCGTGCCGCCGATCCCTCGCAGTGCGCCGAGGGCCGGGAAGAGCCGGGAAGAGCCGGGGTCGGGACGGCCCGCAGGTGAGGGCACGGCAGGAGCGCGGTGCGGAGACGGGCGGGCGGTGAGAGCTGCTGGCGGCGGCGGCAAGAGCGGAGACCCTGTCCTGTCCTGTCCCCTCCCCGCCGGCGGAGGAAAGGCGAGGCCACACCTTTCCGCGGAGGTTTTAAGCGGCGCTCCTGGGCGGGGAGCTCCGTGCTCCGCGCCTCCTCGGCGGCCGTCCCGGTCCCTGCGCTCCCCGCCCCGCCGCTCCCCGGACACCGCGCGGGCGCTGTCACCGTCGCACCGCTGTTTCCACCACCTGTCCCGGTGCTTGTGCTGCCCTGCGAAGGTTGGAGTCCGCTGGAAACTTCCTCCCGTCCTGTCCCCTGTTAGCGGGCTGGCGCTTGCCCTGGAGCTGCGGCTCGGATGGAGGGGGACCAGGGTGCCCTCGATACCAAACAGCTTCGTGCCTGTCCGGAAAGAACCCGGCACCAGAACAAGGCACCATTCCGTCGAGGATGGGTCTGGACCGCTGGCAGCTGCCCTCTGCCCTGCGCATCTCAGGGAAAACGACTTGCGTGCTTCGTCAATTTCAAAATACACATGGTCCCACATTCAGGAGCACTTTGGGCACTCCAAGCCCAGTGTGTTTCTGAAACAGGGCTGAGACTTGTGCCCTAGTGCATGAAATGTTGGATTAGTGCCGTGCATTGACTGTGTTTGTGCCTGAGAAAGAAGACATTCGGAAACAGGCATTTAAATTTGTCTTTTCTGCTCAGATGTTCTTGGTTCTGGATTTCTGGTGCTCTGAAAGTTGTGATTAACTTTCAAATAGGCCATATCTTAGGAGGCAAAGTTATTTTAACACATTCGTGTGCATACAGGGTGCTGGCAAAGGCAGTTTGCTGTAGGATGCCCAGAGGGGCCTTTGTTGCCAGCCAGTGACCATCGGATTAGTCTCAAGTGTCAACTGAGCACCATTTCTTAGCTAGGCTCAGTGGCAGTGCCTCAGCTGGTCTGGCCACTTGTCCATGGTGTTAGAAAACAAAGATGGCCAGATTTTAAGAAGCAGCAGTCACTCATGAATAACTGTGCCAGGCTTTTCTGAGATAATCCTGAGGCTTTCATCCCGATGTGTAGTACATGAGCCAGCCATATCTGCCACCTGATGCTCTGTGACAACACACCTGCTGGAAGTTTTTAAACTTGTGTGAGATTACCAGCAACTCACATCATGTGTAAATTCTTGTGCCTGTTTATGTCTTTTCTGCATTCCTCATTCTCCTGGTATTTTAAATCCAAATGATGGGTCATGGGACAGTAACAACCAGATAAATGTATCAAAGGACAAGACTTCATAAACTATTAGAGAAAACCGATTGAGTGCAGTTCTCTCCAGTGCCACTGAAACTGCTGGGACTGTGGGAGCACCACGGCACAGGTCACATGAGAACCTGCCCTGCTGCTGGAGGTGATGGGCCAAGTGTGGAGTAGAGGAGGCATAAGAGCTCCTCCAAGCAAGTGGGGTTGCTTGGTCCTGAGGGGCTTCCTGGTGGCACTGCCTGGAGGTATGAAGAGGCAGAATGCAAGGTGGCTTATTATATGTGAAGTCATACAGTGACTTTCATATTGTAATATATATGCTGTATTATATGTAATGTGAGTGATTATATGAGTGCATATATATATATGTATACAGACATGCATATATATTTGTGTTTATATGTGGATTTGGGATGCTGTTTTGAATACAGATTACATCTGCGTGATTGGATGGTTTGACATTACATTTCAAAGCCATAGGGGAGCAGAATACAAAACAAGGATGAGTAAGAAAAACAAATATAGAGGCTTATTACTGTAAAGAAGGAAGGAAAAAAAGTAGAAAACAGCTGTAGAATAGGCAGGAAATGCAGAATGAGGGAAACTTGGACTTTGTGCTTTGATACAGATCTCTGAATTAGTACCAATATACATAAAAGTCAGATTTTTGCATGGTGGTGTATCAAGCCAGGTGTTTGTATTTTTTTTTTTTCCCAGCAACTGCCTTTGAAAGCTGACCATTTATATGTATGCATATTTAGAGATCCAAAAGTATTACACTGATTTGAGGTTCTTGCAGAGTTTTAGCACCACCTCCAATCAGCCCCACCTTTCAGCTTGGACTGATGTGCCAGCTCAGTGAGACACACCATTATCTGTGATGGAGACAGCATGTGTGATACACCCAGAGGCCTGGATGAGTCACTGTTACCTGGACACAAAGAAAAATCATTAAATACTTCAATAATGACAGGGTTCTGGTGGTCCTACTTGCACAATTAGCCCTACTGAAATGAGGATAAGAGGGTAAGACTGAGATGGTACTGTGGGCAGCACAGTTCTCCTATCTTAGATGTTTTAATAGATAGAGAAATAAAAGAAATAAGCAGAAATAATTGAATTTGTTGAAATAATAACTTTTTCTTGGATCCTTACCCTAGCTGGACTCCGTTATCTTGAAGCAGGATCAAGTCACATAGATATTGCTTGAAATTCATCTAAATGCATGAAAATATCAATGTAATAGCTGGATGATCTCACTTAAACCACTATTCCTGGAAAGGCCCAATCCTGACATACCTAGGGCCACATCCTAAATTCCTTGACTTTCTTTGGTATCAAAGAGTTTTTGAGTGCAAATAGCCAGTAAACTGCAAAGTGCACTCTCATAATGTCCCTCCCTCATGATGTCCCTCCCCATGGTAGTGGGGTTGAAAGTAGCTGATCTTTAGGGTCCCTTCCCACTCAAACCAAACCATAATTGTATGATTTTCCTCCCAAGGAAAACTACATGGAGGAGAGAATAAAATGTAGTAATTTGAAGTTTATAGTTCATCTCCTTTGGCAGAGTTCTCTCTCCTAAGGTAAGGACCTATTAAAATTGTGTAGATCTTAGGAGCCTCTCTCTTTAAGCAAATAGTCTAAAGGAGATATAATATTCCCTACAAGCTCCTGAACCCAAGCTAGAGCTTGAATTGCAGACACTATGAGGATATTAGGAGACAATATCCAAAGAGGCAAAATGTCAGCAGCTGATGACTGCTTAAGTAAACAGAGGGAATCTCCTTTATACATAGTATTAGTGCTAGGCACATCTCTTTGGTTTTAATAAAAGGCTCCTTTCCAACCCCAAACAGTCGACCCAAAAGCCCTATTTTAGGCTTAGGCTGCTGCATACTTGGTTTTTAACCAGAACACTACCTGAAATGAACTTAACACACTATGCTGGTTGCTGTCTGTAGCAGGGAAACCTCTGTATTTTATCTTAAGAACTGAATTCCAAGGGGCACACTGAAATTCCCCTCAGTGGCTTGTTAATTCATTGCTTTTGGCAGTAGTTGCCAGCCCCTCCTATTTCATGTGGCTTCTTCTGAGCTTATTTATTGGCATCCTCTCTTTAATGCCCTCCTTGCCTGGAAAGGAACCAAATAAATTTAAAGTAGCTGAAACACATTGATAACCACTGACATCTGACATCCGAAGTACAAATCTGAATGTGACTTGGTAACTGATTTCCATTATTGTAGCTTGCAAAAAAACAGCTCTGGCCTTCCAAACAAATCAAATCATCCAGGTAAACCAGTATGTGACTCTTGTGTTCCTAACTCCTACACTTTTGGGCAGCAAGGACAAGTTTGCACGTGCAAGCCACTAATCTGGCTATGTGTCTTTGGGAGTTGCTTGATATGCACCACCCCTCCTGTGCAGGGGCTGCCTGGGAAGAGGCAGCTTGGGCTGAGGGGCAGCATTCATAAAGTCCATGTTTGTGATGACACGACAGTCAATCCTGGGAATTTCCTCTTCCTCCCTTTGCTCAGACAGAATTCTCCCTAGAAAATTGACAGTTAACTCTCCAGAGTCTGTGCTGCTCTGTGCATGTGAAGAGAGGCTGGTGCCAGTAGGAAGTCTTCTGAGCAAGAGCATACATGGTCCAAAATGTCATTAATAACAAACTGAGAAGGCTCAGACAACTTATTCAGCTGTATCCCTGTCATGGGGAAGATATATATTAAATACACTCAAACAGTGTCTAATTATGGCAGATTTACAGGGCCCTCCAGCAAAATGCACTTTAAAATGTAGATGTGCCTAGTGATTGTTTGGAGAGTTTTTGGAGGGCAAGGTACAATTGATACAAGGTGCTCACTCAGAGCCCCTTTTAGTGTCCAGTTAAGTCCAGGACTGCCTACCAAGAGCTGTCATTTCCAGATTCCTGAACAGCTGCTGTGCTCCTTTCAGACAATCCCTGGAATATTACCATCTCAGTCTCTGGCAGGGTTAAAAAAAAAACAAAGCCTTTGAATTCATCAAGAGGAATGAAGCTTAGGACTGCACAATTCCTTCTATACCATGCAAAAGTAGAGGGTGTGGTAAGGGATGTGTCAACCTTGTCAAACCTGACTGACTACTCAGACAAAAAGTTTCAGGATGCCTCACTGTTCAGCTTCAGGTGGAGGAGACCAGATGGGACATTGTTTTCCCAGCATGGTCCTGCCATGATCTACAGAGCATGCACACAGTATTTCTCACACAGCTCTTGATTTCATGTTGCTGCACATAGAGCACTCAAACTGTGACTGTACAAGGTCAAATATTTAATATTTTACTTAAATTTTAATGTAATTTAAGTATTTAATGTTACATTATTATGGTTCCTTCAAAGTCTCACTTCACCATTCTGTTTCTTTCATCAACACCTGGTGATGTTTGCTAGAGCTTGAAAAGTTAATATATCTCAAGATACTTAACAGTGCTGAGAGCAATACAAGGCTATTTCTGACTAATTATTCTTTAGTAGTTGGACAAAAATCTTTTCAGTCACATGCCATGCATGCAAAATACATTCATTTATGAAAATTAATTATTTTAATAAAATACAAACTTTTGGCAAGATGCATCTGCCCCTCATTATTCAGATAGTTTGATAATTGGTTTTAGATACCACAGAGCTGTTCAACCACATGCAGCACAAGGTAAGAAGCAGGACAGCAGAAGCTCTCAAAGGATCTTTACACTTGCTTCACACTGGGGCTGCTCTAATTTACACCCAGGTGTCTTCAAGCCCAAGGGAATCAGGAACACCATGATTTTATTGACACCCATCCCTTTCTTCTGCTTGTGCCCTCGTTCTTTGAAATGAAAGTGAAGGATCAAATGGGAGCCTCTGCAGTTGCCCTGTAGACACCCAGGTTTCCCCCTCATTAGAGTGAATCTTCCATCAGCAAGGTTGCACATCGTAACAGATGTTTGTCATCCCAACATCCCAAATAACTGGGTTATGGCACTGGCCTGAGGCACTGATAGCCTTATTAAAATGTTACCACCATAATTTAAAATACCTTGTAAGGTAGAATACCAGAGCTGAGCAGTTATAAAGGTTCCAAGCATTTTTACCAACTTAATGGAGGAGGGAAGGGTAGAATTTTATAAAAATATTTTTGTGCACATCTCCCCTATGCTGAACTTTTATGGCATATACAAGACTGTGGAGGATAATGGAGAATTGGATGTAACATATATAAAGGAATGCCAATTAACTCACTTTGCACTAGTTTTTGCAAGCAGACCTGTCATTTCATGTTCAATTTGTGGGTCATACCACAACTATTTTGATAACAACCAGGGAAAGTAAAGATTCAGTTCTGTACTGTGCCAGAAGCTTTGCTTCTCACAGCTGAGGAGTGGAGGTGTCATCCTTAAAGGAATATTTTGTTCTCTGAAACCCTGAGGCTATGGAGGGCAATTTATCTTCTGGTAGAATTGGAAACCTCCTTACCAAGATACCTTTTGTACAAATTCCAGATGTTATCACAGTGTTGTGTGCTCCAGCTGTGCGTGCTTGTACACCCAGCCAGCCAGAACTCACCACACCAAAGGGACCTCGCGCTACTTGGCAAAGGCAGCTTTAAGAATTAATGGGCACGGGAAAAGCCTTTCCAAATAAATAAAACTTGACTTCAGAAAGTTTCCTAAGAGTCCTTTTTATTCTCATCATTCAACAGGGGATTTTGTTATTGTCAAGTTTGCAGTACAAGTGAGAAAATAAAGGAAAAAGAGGCAGCCTTCTCTCTCACACACCCCCTTTAACTCTCTAATGACAAATTCAGAAGTGAGAAGTTGAAGTCAGCCTCTCTCCTCCCTCCAGCTGAGTCATGTTGATCAGAAATGAGAGCTCTTTTATTCCACCTGTATTTTCCTTCCTTATAAAAGCACAACTATTGCTAGAACTCATGTAGACCTCGAGCCATTGTTATTAGAGGGACCAGGATACTACAACACAGCCACTGGAGATCATGAAACATCTGTGATTTCTGCAGCTGTCAAGATGTGGTGATGTAAATGTGAAAGTGTTCTCCAGTCTAGATCAAATTCCACTGCTGCCTAAGTTTCTCTCAGACTTCCAGTATTCTCCTCCTTCTCCTCCTCTTCACTTATCACTGTAGTTCTGCTGCTCAGCATTCAGAAGCTGGTGTGTTTTGCTTTCTTCCCCCAAACACCTACACAAATCTTGTAGTTCAAATAGCAGAATCAATTACATTTAGTTTTCTGCCTTCTCATTCTCTGCCCCATGTAATTATAAAAGTCTGATAAAGAGACCAGAGAATTAAAGTCCTAATATGATGAGATGCTAAAGAAGCTATTTTGCATCAGTGTTTTCTTCCCAGCTCTCCATCTGATTTGGTTGTGTGGGTATCTATGGCATCTTCTCTATGTAAGTAGGTCTGAGTAAAATATGTAGGAAATAAAGTTATTGTTTTATTTCCTGTTTTCCGTTTAGATCCACTTTTCTGCTAGGGTGATTTAGCTCCCTTTAGGAGACATCAGCTGTTTCCATAAAAATGCTCATGTTTTGCATGATTAACAGCAAAAGAACAAGCAAGGCTGACATTTATGTTGAGTTTGTATGGTCTGGTTTTGGTAGCAGAGGGGCTGCAGGAGTAGCTTCTATGAGAAACTGTCAGAAGTTTCCCCACAACCTCTGCCAGACAGCTCCAGGACAGACCCATCACTGGCCAAGGCTGAGTTAACCAGGAGTGAGAGTAACACTTCTGTGATAACATATTTAAGAAGGAAGAAAAGTTATTTGCAGCCAGAGTAGAGCAGTCAGAATATGTGAGAGGAGCAGCCTTCAAATATTAGGTCACTGGTGATGGAGCAGGAGGTGTTCCAGCAGCTGAAATTCCCCTGCAGCCTGTGGTGAAGAGCACAGTGAGGCAGCTGCCATGGAGGACAGTGAGGATGCAGAGATCCACCTGCAGCCCATGGAGGAGACCCATGCCAGAATGCTTGTGAACCTGTGGGAAGCTCCCTGGAGCAGACTCCTCTTTCCACCTGTGGACCTGTGGAAAGTGGAGTCCATCCTGGAGCAGGCTGTGCCTGGTAGGACTCATGAACCCACAGGGGACCCACGCTGGAGCAGGCTGTGCCTGAAGGACTGCACCCTGTGGAAAGGTGACCCATGCTGGCACACTTTGTGGAGAACAGTTACCATGGGATGGACTCAGACTGGAGAAGTTCATGGAGAGCTGTTCCTTGTAGGAGGGACCCCAAGTTGGAGTAGGGGAAGCTGCTCGCTCAGCAGCAGCAGGAACATTCTGTGATGGCCTGACCATAACCCCCATTGTCTGTCTGCCTGTGCCACCATGGCAGAAGAAGTAGAAATGGGAAGGAGGAAGGGATGGGGGGAAGGTGTTTTAAAGATTTATTTTGCTTCTCATTATCCTACTTTGATTTTGTTAGCAATAAGCTCAATTAATATCCCCACGTTGAGTCTGTTTTGCCCATGATGGTATTTGGTGAGTCATCGCTCTCCCAGTCCTTATCTCAACTCATTAACCCTTTGTTCTGTTTTCTCTCCCCTGCCCACTTGTGGAGGGGAGTGATAGAATGGCTTTTGTGGGTGCCTGACTTCCAGGCAGAGTCAACCCTCGACATACAAAACTGCTTTGATGGGAAACAAGGAAGAAAAATGATTACTTTGTGTTGTCTTTCTTGGCATAGGAGCTCTGAGCTCCTATGCTGGCACTGAGGGGTCAACAGTACTATTTTTTTTTCTGCATGGATTCCTAGAAAATTACCTTCAAATGGCATTGTAGGAATCCAGATCAGCTCGCTGTATAAATGCCTCCTATGCCTTGTGCATAGGTCTCAGTGACCTAAGTGTGCTCAAGTAGGATTTAAAACACCTGAACAGACACTAGAAAACCATTCAATATGAAAGACTGTGTAACACACTGTATGTGTGTATGATTTCCTTCAATGTAATCAGAAATTTCACTTGCCCATGCCACTCTGTTAATTTAGTATGAGTTTAAACTAAGAACGAGTCCAGTCCTGCCAGTTGCAGGACTAGCATGGCCTCACCTCCTGGACAGACTCTAGCCACATCCTTGAAAAAGTTTTGTCTGCAAGAAAGCAATAAAATAATAACTATGAACTAGACTGCTGTGCAGAGCACTGTGCTGTCTTGTGCTTTTGTAGCTAAGGCACCTTCCAAGAACAAGAAGAGGAAGCACATCCTGGCTCTTCTGGGAGAGGCTGGAGCACGCAGGGTTTCCTCCACCTCTCTGTGAGCTGGGCAAAGGGCACACATGAGAATTGGCAAGAGAGAGACACTGTGCCCAGGGAGAGCTCCTATGCAGCTGGGCAGGAGGAGGAAGGAACTCTCATGAGTCTGTACTTCCGCAAGGAGCTGTTTTCCCTAGTAGTAGGACCTCACGTTTGTCCTTGTCAAATGTCATGGGGTTCCCTTTGGTCCCTTCCTCTGCTACTCACGTCTCTCTGAGTGGCAGTTCTGCCCTGGCATGTGCCAGTCACTCTCCTTTGGTCAGTTTGGTGTCAGCTGCAGGCTTGATGAGGGCGCATACTGTCTCCATTTTCACAGCATTGACAAATATATTAAATTGCCTGGATAGATCCCTGAGGAATTCTGCTTATAAAAGCCTGTAGGTAGAATATGAACCCTTTAAACTCAAAAAACAAGGTGGTTTTTCACCCATCTACTAATCCACCTGTCCAAACCAGAATGCTCCAGCCTAGATACAAAGGTGCTCTAGGAAATCATGCCTAACATTAAGTTAAACTCAGAGCAGATAACAACCACTCTTCTTTCATTATCACACAGAGCAATCAGTTTTCTCAAGCAGGGGAAATTCCCAGTCAATATTAGGGAAAATAAATTTACCATGAGGGTAAACATTGGAGCAGGTGCCCAGGGAGGCTGTGGAGTCTCCACCCTGGAGATACTCAAAATCCAGCTGGGCAAGACCCTGATCAACTTGCTCTACCCAGATATACTTGGTGAAGGGGTGGGATGAGAGACCTCTAGAGGTCCTGCAAAGCCTGTGTGATCCGATGATCCAGCCTTGGTAAATCCATGTTGACTATTCCAAATCAACACCTTCTCATTCATGTAACAAAGCTTTTGCATACACCACTCTCCCTCAAAAGGTTTTGCTAGCAGCATGATCACACCACATCTGCCCTGGAATGTCCTCTTTCCAAAGGGCATAAATCACCTTCTTTGTTTTTCAGTAGCATACACACAAATTCTGACATTCAGTAGAGACCCTGATGCTTCTGCCTTTTGGGTGGATGAAGACAAGCCTTTTCCTAGGGTATGTTTTTTTAAATTTCTTTGTTATTGCTAGATGATAACAATTAGGAGAAGATGGAGCTGTTAACATTATTTTTATAATGGAAGAATAGGGAATAGATGTGTCCAAGTGTTAGTGATACTCAAATTCAAGCATGCTAAAATATTAGAGCTGGTCATACTTTTGCCAGTAACAATAGTGACAAAATACTTCCCAATAATCTCCCCTTTTGGCATGTCTGAGAGGTGCCAAAGGAGCCAAAAAACTAATGAGATGAGGACATAACAGCTATGCTAACATTAGAAATGCAACAAGCAGAAAACAATGCAAAATTCTTATGAGTAAACAAGCTGATTTACAGCTGAAGATTAGTGTTCATTGCTTACAACAATAAGTTGTAAAACCATTAGGCATCATCCTTAGGACACATCTACACTATCATTGCGGTTTGCTCCCTCTGTCACTCCTGGGCCCCTGATTGTCCGTACCACTTATGTGCTGGTTTGCCCCCAGGCTTCTACATTGAGAAAATCCACTCTCTCCCTCCCAGAGGGCACAAAATTCCCAGGTCCCAGCTCCAAGGACACAAGATGCTCCACTGCCTAGGTCAGACTTTTCTTCCCAGGGTGGTCAGGGTTAGCTTCCTGAGCAGACCACGGGCTGTGTAGGCTCACTTGTAGTCTCTCATCATACTGAGATACTCATTTTGCTGTGTTACTTCACTGGAGCAGGTGAGCAGTTTTCTGCAGGGTCACTGGAAGGCTGCTCCAGTGAAAACTGTGGATACAGTTCTTCAGTGAAATAGTCCACTGTGGGTTTATCAACAGTCCATCCCCAGGAACATCAGTTAGGATTTTGGCTCTGTTTGGTTAGACTTGCTCTGATCCAATTTTGTGGTAAAAAATTACCTTGTTTCCTCTAGAATCCTCATACTACTAGTAATGAGAAGTATCACCCATGTAGCAGCAGCAGGAGTTTTCCTTAAAACCATTTCAGATTTCAAACAAACATTTCATATTTCTTTCACAAAACTTGATTTTGTGTATGTTTGCAGATGGCTGGATCCTTCAAGCATGGAGATGTTGTCCTCCTTGCCATCATGTCTGTGGGATGGCTTAAGATAATACCTGTCGTATATACAGTACTGCATGCAGAGCTACTTTTAAGTAAACACACAGAAAGTCTGACCTAGAGGTCCCCAAGATTTTCATCTTCTACATTGCTATGATCTCCCTTCCAGTTTTACATGTCCTCAAGAAAATCAGGTTTTGCCTATCAAATTGACTGATGGGTGTATTCTATATACACTACCACATATTTCACACATAAGAATAAAAACATCCTGCTCCAGAAGAGCAGCTGCATTCATTCACTCATTCATTGGTCTGCTTTTCCTTCCCCTTAATCCCTTTTTTTCTGCAAACTTTGATGAGTTTCCACAGCTGAAAACCCCGTGTAAAATTTACACCAACATTCTGAAAATCCACTGCTGCGTGCCCTCGTTGTTGATGGGAATAGCCCATCAGGGTGCTTGTTCTAACACGCACGATACAATTTTTGCACCAGCAAACAAGTTTTTATCTAGCATGCAGAACTTATTCAGAAGGTATTACTTCTGCTGGGACTAGAGGCAGGAATGAGTCACGTCTCTTTAATACGCATGAAGTGCCCTGCCCCAAGGAGTGCCTCTGTTTTCCTCCCTTCCCTGTCTCGCGCGCTCTCTCTCAAACCTTAATTGTCTTAAGTTATAATGCTTTTGAGAAATCACTCTTAAAATTATGACTCCTGTTAAAGTTAATTAGACATGAACCCCAGCCAGGAGAGCAGGGATAGTTTCATAATTGTTATTCTAGCTGAAACCAGGAGGATTCCCTGACCACAGGAAGTTCAAAGGACCAGCAGCAAAAGGAGGAGATAACCTCTGTTTCCAGAGAGCACCGGCTTCACTTGGGATGCCAGCGGATTTATGACAGGAGCTTCGCTCTAATTACTGTTTGGGGTGGAGCCTCTCACAATGATAAACAATTGGGTTTCTACAGGGCTGCAGTTTGTAACAGCACCACATGTTTAGGCACAGGTGTATTACAGCAACACGCATTCGGTGCGTTTTAGAGTCTGCTCTCCCTGGAGCTGGGTATCGCCCTGAAAGAGGAGGTGTTGCCCCATGTGAACCATTTGGGGAAAAGATATGTTTCATTGAGGTCACTTTATTTTAACAAGCAAAATGTAGTCAATTTTACAAATTTATAAAGCCAGGAGACATTTGGATCTGTGACATTTAAGAGACAAAGGAAGCTTAATATAGACAATGTTTATCTATGTAAAAATAAAGTCAAAGTAAACTAATAACCTAAACCTGCAACAGGACAATAATTGTAAGACTGTACTCAAAAACACCCTGTGGCAGAATTCCCATTTACTTTATTGACTAAATTCTCACCCCACAGATTTTTCTTAAGCTGCTTCCATACATAAAATTAATTTCAAAGTACTTTAAAAGATGAATAATGTTCTTATTTTTTGAGCATCATATTGAGCGGCATATTTAATGATTTATAAACATGCACAGAACAGTCTTTGCCTGGAGGTCACCACAGTCTAGGTAAAATACAGCTAGAACAGACTCAGAATAGCATAGCAGCTACCTAATACAAACATTGATCACAAATGCAGACTTACAAATATGGAGATGGTCGGAGAAACATTTCGGATGTCGTCGTTTAGAGGGTTCATGCACATACAAAAGGTTTTGGAAAAAGGAGAGGAAGGTCATCTGACTCAGTGTCAGGATGAAAGCCAGTTTTGTTGGAAGGCACCAAGCTGGGCTCTGTGAACACGTGTGGTCTAGTATGGTCCAGAGGGAATCTGGAGCAGCCTGAGAGCAAGATAAGGGAGGAATGTGTGAGCAGATATAGAGACAGGGGTCAGGAAGGGCATCACTTGTGAAAGCAAGAGGCTCCAAACTCAGTGCAGAGAGACAGGAAAACCTGGAGAGAGGGGGTGTGCAGGGCCAGCGTGGCAGGAGGTGGGGTTGACTTCAGCAATAGATGCACTTAGGATAATCCATGATGTACAGCAAGGATTTATAAAAATACTATTTTGGTTTTTTCCTGCAAGTTTTAGATACCAATGATGTCTGTTGAAAGAATACATTTTGTCACTTTTTAAGGGATTTAAGAAAAAATTTCTGTGTGTGAGTTACAGATCTTACCTCTCCAGACCTACTGACGTTAATACCTGCAAGAAGAGGGCTGGTCACTTCTTGCAGAAAAGAGCAGCACAATATTTCTGCATATGGTATGCATGTTTTCTATGAATGTTATAATTTTTTTAGCAGAGGGCAGCTTGGCCCTCTATTAAGGATTTACTTCAGTAAAATTGTGGTACAGTGAGAGCCTTAGCAGCAAAACCTTGTAGGGCAACATGGAGATTCAGGAACAAGGCAGGCATGGGTGGGCACAGGGCTCAAACTGGATTTTATTGCTGCTCAAAACCCAGCAGCTTTACAGAGACCCAGGATCCCATGGCTCCCACAGCCTGCAAAAATGCAGCTTGTGCAGCACGAGAGAGTGGGGAAAATCATCCAGCCCTGCAACTGCAGGAATCTCAGTGTGCTTCAGGAAAAGGGTATTTTTTGTGCACCTTCTCATCTGTGAATGCCCTCAGACACTGTAAGAAGGTCAGCAAACCTCTAAAACAGGAAAACAGCAAACAATAAACAGATGGATATGGCAGCCAGGATGGCTAAAAGAGATGTACCAGAGGCCATTTTCTAAGTATGCTCTATCCTGCATACACCTGTAGCTTAAAACAGTGGGCTACTTCTCACAGAGATGAAATTTTAAAACCAGAAGGAACTAGTTTGATAATATAATTGGTCCCTGGCACAGGGCAAACTATGCAATTTCACCTTGTAAATCTAATCTTTTATCAAACCTACATTTTATGGCTGAGTTAAAGCATAACTTTTGGGAAGATGGTCAATTCCACTTTTACTTCAGATGACTGTATGTCAGGTGGTTAAGGGCTTCAAGAGGAAAAGATATCTTCACAGGTTCATTTTGTATCACAGGTCTATGAAGCTGGCAGTTTGACTTTTCCTTATCCCTGGATTAGCAAGCAGTGGGAGCAAGTGCCCCTTGTATGGGACCAGCTAGGAAAGCTTAGATGAGAAAAAAAAGAGACATGATAAAGGGATGCTGAGGTGGAAAGCTGGTCCATCTTTCCAGCCACATTACTTGAGCCAAAGATTTTTAGTCAAAAAACCAAATCTTTTTTCTCTTTTACATCATCCCAGCTACCACAGTTCTACTCCTGCATCTTGCATTTGACCTCAGAAAACAGCACACTCGAAAAAATGTCTTTCAACAAAGGAGAAAACCACAGTAAAATAACAAAGCTTATTACATCCCCATTATGTGGCTCAAAGTTGGTAGGATGGTCTCAAGATCTGCTGTTAAGCAGAAATAGTAAAGATTTGGTCCTATAGATGGAAACTTATGGACTCAAACACTCATGTGCATGCTGTCCATCTCCTGACTCACTCGTGCAACACAGGAATGTGTTACTTCCATAAAATATGCCTTTTATCTTGCTGCAACTAACAGCAGATCTGTGGTTAGGAATTTTTCAGGCATGCTTCAGTGGTGCTGCCCCAACAGAGAGCTGCTGTGCCTTTCCCCTCCCCTCACAACCCTGCCAGGCAGCATATCCTGAGGGAGGCCTGGCACACAGCAAAACTGGCTCTTGCCAAACTTACCTCCTGAAAAGAGGAGGGGTAGCATGAGGCATGGCCAAAAACAAGAAATCCTCAGTGGTCCTCTTGCAGCATGATCCCTTTTCCTCCAGGAACTTTGACTGAAACAAGCAGGATTGGTATAACAAAAGGAAATTAATTTAATCCTGTGAAATAGCACTCCATGCTTTTGGTACCTTGGAGGACTTAGCAGAAGATTAGGTGTTGTCTGATGCCAGCTAGGTATTGTTATCTTTAAATCTCTTGACTTAGACTAAGAAATGTGTCCATCCACATAACAAGCAGAATTTTTAGTTCTTTCACTTATTCACAGTAAAACCTGAGGTCTCCTGAGGTGTAAAAGAGCTGTAGATTAATTTTGGTGATTAGCAAATAAGCTCAGTTTGTACAAACATGCTGCCTGGAGAAATATTTTATTTATGATGAAATAGGTTTATTTCTAACATAGAAGGATTTGGCACAGAAACTCTTTTTTGGATTGTAGAGTTGCTGTATTTATAAACTGCAATCTCATCAAGACAATTACCTTCTTTTTAGAGCATGTTCCATTCATGGTCTCTTCTGTTATATCTGTTAAAGAACTGGGAAATACAGGCAGGCCTCCACCCCCCAAATATGAAATGCAATTATCCCAGTCCTCAATAAGCTTGTTTGAGTTCCAGTTAAATAAAAGGCATGAGAAGAGGGTAAGGATCTCTGCCCCCTCTTGCATCACCTGGGAGAGCTGAGGCCCCTGCCTTGCTCCCCAAGCTCTTGCAACTTGCATGAGAGGTCCAAGGAGGATAGTGGTCTCTCTCTGCTTCTTGTGATCCTGGAAGCTGATCTGAAAAGCACCAGATTACAGAAACATTTGATTCCACCCACTGAGCCAAACACATCTTGCATTTAAGTCTGTTGATACCAGTAGCTGTGCACAAGGGATGGATTTGCTGCACTGCAGCTAACCACAGGATAACAGAAATGGCTGTTTTCAAATATTGTGTGGTTTTATCTCCTTTATATAGTCCTAGCTCTGCTGGCCTTGGCCCACCTCCCTTCTCCATGTGATTGCTGAAGCAGCCCTATTAAACATCATCCATCCCCACATGGAGCAGTGAGGCTAGGGAAGTACATCAGTGTGGGAAGTAGAAAGCTTGGGTGAGTACATTCAATGGGAAAAGGAGCACAGAGGCTTCAAATTTTGCCCAGACTTTCTGTCCATCCAGCTCCAGCACTCTCCCTCCAGCAGTGATCTTCAGAAGGAAACGTTGCTCATGAAAAATAAGTTTGGATAATGCTCTGGTGGATATGATTGTAACAGTGCCAAGAGTCATCTGTTTTTTGAGACAACAGAAGGAATCATTTTGCTTTTCTCCTCTATATTAATGAGAAGTGATCTGAAACAGTCAGTGATCTAGAAATCATCTTTTGAAAGGCATTTTGCAGATCCTTTGGTAGGTGATATTTGAGATCCCACAGAATAAGCTTGCAAAGAATAGAACAGTGGATGGCACCTGCAAGTTTTCATGTATTCCAAGCCTTTACCTTAAAGCACAGGCTGTCCACAGGTATTTTCATCACACATTTAGTTATGAGGGACTTTCAACTGACCTGCCAAGAGTTTTGTCTTAGAGTATAGCCACATTACAAGAAACCACATCAACATGCCAGCCAAACTGCCCCAGGAGTTGTTTCCCACTATTTCCCACTGACTCTTTCCAAAGTCACACTGCACCTGCCCTTTTCCTGGGCCAGGAGGGGAGAATTTACCTCACACATCCATCCCTGATGCAGCTGCTGTGGAGCTGCCCTAGCACAGAGCAATCCCTTCCCTCCCTCCCTTTCCTACACTATCAATAAACCATCCTTCACACAGAGCTCAGGTGGGAACATGCCCCTGGATGAGCTGCAGGTAGGAACATGCCCCTTGGCTGCCTCCCTGCCTTGGTTCTGTCATTGGTGGCTGTGAGTAATTACCAGGCAGCCCTGCAGAGAGCACGAGGTGCTGCTTTTACAGGTCTAGCAAGCACCATTATAGAAGGGACCACAAGAAAGATTGAAAATAAACCCACATGGACAACCATCAGTGGAGAGGAGTGCTTTGCAGTGTGTATCCAGTCACCTTTCTATTTTCCAAACTTGAGGAAATGCCCACTTTCCTTGGCAGCTACAGGTCCATTCTGTTGCAGCATTGTACCAGCAAACCAGGAATGTAGCCACTCTCTATTTGCACACCCTCCAGCTCCTCCCTGACATTCACTTGCCTTCCAGACTGAAAATCACCAAACTGAAGAGAGAGAGAGGGGGAGGGAGGTGGAAAAGCCAAAAAAGCCTGTGGTGGTATAAGCAATGGGGCTGGATAGGAGCAATGCCTGCACTGCCAGACTGCAGTGCTAGGAGCAGGTGGGATTGCCTGCATTCATCTGTGGGACTGCTGGAAATTGAGAAGATATCACTTTTACAGGACAATATAAAACCCCACATGCCCTGGGCAATCAGGCAAACAGAAACTGGAGCCTGTGTGCTGTGCAAATCAGATATTACATTGGCTCCAGCAAACACAGGGCAAGCAGAAAGGAGAGCCTTGAGGCTTTTTTAGCTGGGAACTGTCAGCAGTGCTAGGGAGAAGAGAGTAAGCTCCAGACAAAGAGGTGAGGGGGGGGGTCAGCCTGGGAAAACTCTGCTGCTGCAACCTGTCCCCCTGTGTGAGCACTGGCAGGAGACCCAGCAGGGAGAAAGCAAAGGAACTGATTCTAGGGGCTCTGAACTTATCTCTGCTCACAGCAGAGGCTGAGCACATCCAAACAAAAAGAAACTGGGACAATTCAGCACTTGGGGATCTAATGCTGGCAGCATTGACAAGAAGAGTAGGACTTCAGGATCGTTCAGGGGGTTGTGATCTTTTACTCCACTTTCCCTCATCCTTGTGCTATTTTTATTCAGAAAAATGAATAATCTCTCATTTTTGTCCCTCCAGGAAAGTGTTCCTCTGTTTAAAAGGAAACTTTTCAGAGATGCCTTAGTGAGTTTTCACTTGGTTTTGTAGTTACTTAGGCTGCTATTTCAGAAAAACTTTGCTTGGAAAACAGATATGTATCCAGATGAAAGTTAGGAGCCCAAAAATCTTCAGACAGCCATTTGCCAAAGGCCAGTGGGGTAAAGTGCTGAACTTCCACTGGAATAAACTGTTCACCAAAAAATCTTCTCTCTCCCTTCTTCTCTTCATAAAGGAAAATGGGGAGAAATTTGCATTATCCTGACGCAATTGTGTTTCAACACAGCCAAAAACTTCTGCATGATTTCACTCTGTCCAAACCAAATTGATTACTTTTCACTAAGCCCCTTGCTAATGCATGCAGTGTGATAAAGTATTAGCAGTATCATAGAATGACAGACCCAGGTTGTAAAAGACCTCTTAGATCATGAAGTCCATCCATGAACTTTGCACTGCCAAATCCAGACCTCATTTCCTTTGATGATACAACCACTCTTAGCCTGTTGCCCGGAATGCTCTTACTACATCACTACTGGACAAAATAATTTCACTTAATCTGAAATTACATAAAGAGATTGTTCCTGCTGTGAGGTTGTGCTGTATTTAATGCAATACAATTAAAAATCTTTCCACATATCCTTCATGCCTATTAAAGCACTCTAATTGTACCTGCTAGGGGAGCGATTTGCAGAGAACTCATTTGGTATCAGCAAAGTTGTGAGAAATTGAAGCTCTTCTCTGGCCATCAGTGGGAGTAGCTGCAGTCCCAGTGATTAATGCAGCTATTAAGTTACAAAGAAAACTCTTCATCTGACTGTCCTCTGACTCAGCCAAAAACAAACTAGCTTTATCTCTCCTTCTCCAGTCCAGGCCCCCTCCCTCGCTCCTTTTCCACATCAACAAAGGAAAATGTGGGACAAGATGAAAGAGCAGGACCAGGGCTTTCATTAGCATACCAGGCCAAGGGAAAAAAGGTAAGAAGCTCAGGGAAAAACTCAGTGCCCAATTTGTGCCTTGCAACCAGTGCCAAGGAGTTCTATGTGAAGCAACATGGTGTGTAGTGTTTAATGGCATTTAATGTTGCTGCCTCCTGCCAATACCAAATGTCATCCCTCAACATGATTCTCAGACAAGCTCTGGTTTTAATCCTGCTTCCCTTCTGACTCAAAAAGCACATGCAATAATCAGCAATAAAAAAGCACATGCAATAATCTCTCAGAAAGAGAGCTCATAAACCCATCCTGCTGAATACCTCTGTCAAAAGTTGTGTATTTGAAATTACTTTATCGAACTGCGTGTCACATGGTTTTAACTCTCTTCATGTCTCTTCCTAAACCTGCTTAAACATATATTTTACTATGCCATGTAAAAAGGCAGCACTTTATCAGGAGGTTTCAGTGCATACAGAATAATTTACAGCAGCTGAAGAGTGGGCCAAAATACATTTACAGTTCCATTATTTGTTATTTTTTATTACTGTGTACTTTTTATTGTACTGTGTATTCAACCTGAAAAGACAACATAATCCAAGCAAACAATCCTGATAATGAGCACTGAATAGTATCTTTTATATCACAGAAGGATCTCAGCCAAGCTGGACATTGACCCTTGCCTGCAAAGATTACAAGTGACACAACAGATAAAAGAGGGAAAGAGGGAAAAATCCACTGCAATGCCCAGATTTTCCTAGTTAAACTGGCTAGATAAGTTTCTGCTACAAGAATATTTTCACTGGAATGTTACATTTTGGTATGGATGAATACATTCTTTTACAACTAGTCCTGACCTGCTACACTCTTGGCTGCTCCAAATAAAAGCAGCAGTATCTTCCATTTTGGGAATGGATGGGGAAGAATAGTGTGTCCAGGTGATGTCAGGAGAGTCCAGTCCTTTTTGCTACAACACCCCAGATGGTGGCTCACCCCATGGCTGAGTGACTGGGAAACCAATCCTTCAGGATGTTGCTTCTATGAGCCCCATTCTAATCTTACCTCTTACCTCCTTTTTCCCAAATGGAACAAAAAGGCAAGGGACAGTTTCCAGCATATGCTTGTGCCTGCTGGATTTGATTATTTGTTTCATCCATTTCCTTATCTCAAAACCTTTTTATCTGGCTGAGGAAGATGCTGAGCAATCCTTCTCTGTGTGCCCAGCTCCCACCCAGCCCCAGATGAACTACAGTGAGATCTCACATAACAACAGGGGATAGTGGTAAAGTTTCTTCCCCCCACCAAGTTCTTTTGCTTATCACACACCTACTAAGCTTCTGTTCTCCTCTGGAAAGAGGCTCCTACAGCACAAAGGGCACCCCGAAGTTGCTCAAACCTTTCTATAATGTACTATAAAATTTGTGAATGGAGGAGCAAGTTCTGCAATGTCTTGCCCTTCCTATCTGCTCTTCTCTCACCATTGAAATGGAGCAAAATTGGCTGCTGTGGCTACACTGGACCTCTGAAAGAGCACAGACAGGAGCGAGGTATGGTGCCTCCATCTCTCCTTACTGCCACAGGTTTTGGTGGAAGCCTCTAGCAGCCATCCATCCATCCATCCATCCATCCATCCATCCATCCATCCATCCATCCATCCATCCATCCATCCATCAGAATTGCCTGCAGATTTTCTCACCCCGCTGATGACATCCCTCCATGGCCATAATTCTGCATTCACTTTGCCTTCCCCCAGGGATTACATCTCTCCTAGTAATTGGTGAAAGCTCCTTGTTTTTCTATAACTCTTTAATTACCATGGCAGTAATCTTTCAGTAACTGACTTTGCTTTTCCAGTAATTACACCATGCAGGTATTTATGGGTGTGATGGACACACAGGACAACAGATCCACCAGAGTACCTATAAAAATTAGGATTTGTACTCCACCCAAACGCTGATTTCAGTAAGCACACATGTACATCATCTCCCAGTTCAGTGAGGCTTTCCATAGGCATCCTCATGCTACTCCTGGAGGTTCCATTTTCCCAGTGGTTTGAATGCCTGACACATTTGCTGGTGCTGCATTTGAGGCTGGTGAGCATTGCTTCCCTGTGACTGAAGTCCAGTCATCATCATAATCATTATCATCATTATTAACTGATTTCCCATCCCTTCCCCAGAGAGTGAACAGCCAACCAGCCAAGCAGAGGGGTACCTGCAGCACAGCCTCTTCCAAAAGAAAGCTGACTTTCCTCTCAGCTGCAGAACTGCAGATGACATTTGCTTCCGTGCTTGCTTGAGGAATGCTCATCTTCTCAGCAGCTGCACAATGCCCATGTGTGGAACAAAGTTTCTTCTGACATCATGAGTTTCAGAAAAGGTCAGATGTGCATTCATACCCAAAAAACAGGCAGGAGACATGAACCTGTTTCATGCACCCCCCTCCCTGCTACTTAGAGTCTGCAAACACACATCTCAGTGTTAAGCACATGTCCACAGAGTCATAACCAGGTCAGAAATACCACTGTGGGGCAGTGCCCCGTGCACTAAGTTAGAATGGAAAAAACTGAGAAATAAGTCTGTTACTTTCTTTCCAAAATGTTAACACTCTCATGCTAAGTGCTACATATTTGCATGTGTTTTTCTCTTTTAGGGCACTTCCATATGTGTGCCAGCACTGCTGGATTTTGTAAATATGTTAACATTATTTGTATTTTCTTCACTTCTCAGCCAGAAAAAAAATCTAAAGGGATTTTTTCTTAATGGTCTAAATAGTCAGAGCTGGATATGTCCTACATAGCAGACTCATGAGGTTTACATTAATGAATTGTGGTTGGAAGAAGGACATTTACGGCACATTTTTGCACAGAACAATTTTCACTGAAAGAGATGAAAAATAGTTGTTGGGGTTTTTTTCTTACAGAGATTCAAAAGTTGGAAAAATACCATCTGTTTTCATTACAATTGAGAAACATGATATTTTCTGACCTTGTTCTGCACTGACATTTTTCTGATGAACCTCTTTGATCATAGTAATTTTATACTTAATTTCAAATCAGCACAGACAAGGTCAGCACCTCTCCGCATAACAAAAATTTGTATTAATCCCTGCATTAATACCCACACTCATACTTGACAGGCCATACTTTTTTGGTGACAGTGGTTGTGGACTGTATCTAGTATTGCTGTCCAAGTACTAGTTAAGTAACACTTCAGGGAATATTGGTAATACTCATGCCAAATGCTTTCACATGTACATACATGACACACACTGTGCTGCCAACAAACATGATAACTAAACCTTTCTGGGGAGTAGTCAGTGTATCTCAGAAAACTGTGAGGAAATAAAAGAAGAGGGAGATGGGATTCCTGCTGTTTCTCAGCTTGTCCCTGTGGGGTTTCCCCATTTGCAAGGCCTTGAAGGATTGCTGCCTTCAAATCATCAAGATGAAATGCACCCAAATGAGTTTGCCCTGCTAATTCAGGCCTGAGTACTCAATTTTGATTATTGGGGTTTTTTTTAATTCCTATTTTGAAATCTCTTGCACAGGCTTCAGAAGAGGCAGCCCTCTGCATGTCTTCCTGCCACCTCCCAATAATTCACTACCATAAGGAAACCACCAGAAAAAAACTGGTGCTTAGATGTTTCAGAGAATGAGAGTTTTCCATCTTTTATGAAAATAATTAATGGGAAAACACTATCCAGAAGGACCATAAAAATAATCCCTTTTTTCTTCAGCTGCCTTTAATGTCTCCCTCACTTTCAGCAAGGACGACTCCCAGCAGTGGTCCCAGATCAGATGCTGCACATGAAGCAGCTGCATTTCAGAACACAGTAAATCACTTGCAGATATCCAAATTGGCCACAGATGCAGAGCCAACTCATCCAGCAATGTACAGGACAGTAATGCTCAGGAAGCAACTTTAGTTTCATCAGCTAAGGTAGCTTGGGTGACGCCTTTGCCTGAAGCACTGCCCCGGCTTTCTGTTGCAGCCAAAAAAAAGCTGCTGAGTGTGGACAAATCATGGAACAGATTAAAAAGTAGCTGAGCTGATGCATGTTCTTTGTATATTATCTTCTTTCAATGTACCATTCAATCCAGACTCCTCAGGCATTACGTGGTGAACTGGGTATGTGACTTATTTTTTCCTCATTATTAAAGAAAAATCCACAGAATGTTTTTTGAAAGGATCAGCTTCCAAAAGCACAGAAAGCACCTCACTCCAAATTGCATAAACATCAAGATGACATATATCTTTTTAAAATGTGCTTTTTGATATTGCTTCACAAATTGCATATGCAGAAAATGGCTCCATGTTCTCTTACAGCAGACAACCACAGTTTTGCCAATACACCTGCACAGAGCTAATGGGAAAGGTGCTTAGGTCTCCCTGGTATCAAAGTAACCTCTGTGCCCCCTGCATTTCCCTGGATGTTATAAGAATACATGTGTAGCACCTCAGAAATTAAAAAGTTTCATTAATATCAAAAGTAGGGAATGGAGATATTTCACATCTTTCAGAAACTCCTGCTCTGCCTGATCACGGTCATGCTACAACCTCCAAACCATCGAGAAGAAACATTAATGATTTACATAGAGCCTGATGTCTGCAACTAGTTTTTAAAGTATATAAATCAGAGGGGGGAGAAAAAAGAATTGGACAATTCTGGTGTTTTGCAAACATGATGAACAATTGCAAATATCACTGTCGTTCAGGGGCAGGGGAGCTGCTGGAAAGACAAGCAGTAGCTTTTTGAACAGTCTGAGGCACCTGTCAGGGCAGAGTACAGAGATTTATGTTAAAAGGAGCTTCACTGTGCCATCAGTACAGGGCTTGACCTCACCCCTCCCTCGAGCCTGCTGCAAGATGAAGGAGAAGCCCCTTGACTCCCACGGCCAGTGGGTCAGTATCCCAGAAAAAACAAGTCAAAACAACTTGCAGAGAACAGAGGAAAAGCAAAAGCACATGACCAAGAGATAGAGAGCTGGAACAGGGGTTGGTGCATCCATCCCACTTCTGGAGGAACAGCCACAGCTGGCAGCAAATGCCAAGGGCCAGTACTGGGTGAGGCATTTGCCATTCAAAGGGGTGATGGTGCCGGAGGCAGAGATGAAAGCCCAGCAAAGCCTCTGCTCTCCTGCCCTGAGCAGAGGAAGGAGTTAACCCCACGTAGGTTTCGCTTTACTAAAAAGATTTTTGTTTTGTTTTGGTTTTAAATCAACGTGCCTGCACCTGTCAGGGAGAAACCATCCACTCAGTACAATCACAGAGATCTAGAGGGCAGATCCTCAAGGATCATCCATCACACCCTGCTCTGGAGGAGTTGAAAAAGTTGTAATAAACACAATGCAAGCAAGCAAAGGCTGGAAGGAGAGATCAAAGGGTTTTCCCGGCGTGCCTCGCTGTGGGAATGGGGAGTGCAGCTGCGTACATGAAAGGGTTACACCCAAAAAATGAAGACGATTGCCAAGCAGGGTGGAAAGAAAATCTGTTTACAATTGCAAAGCCTCATGCTTCCATCATCAGGTGCTACAGAGCAGGAATAGTTTCCTGCTAAATTTTCCAATTAGCTTCCTTGACTTTTTAAAGCATGTAGTTTCCTTTCCTATTATTTGTTTGGAAAATTCTTTTCTAGAGTACTGTTCCCATGCAAACCAAGAATTAAAAAACAAACCCCAAAAAACTCTGATGTCATTGGGATGAGCTGTACGCCAGTTCAGACAGGATCATAATGGAAAAAAAACCCCAAATCTCTCAACTCTTTGCTCTGATTCAGGTTTAAACTCTTCAGCTTCAATTGTAACAAAAATGGTGATAACTTCCTGTGTCCTTATAGAGTGTCTAATTCATGGAATAATTGAAATTTTTATCACCCTCTGCCTCCAAAAAAAAGTAATTTTAAAAGTAAAGCAAGTTATTGTTGCTTCGTCTCTCCCAGACCAGGTGCAAGTTCTGAATATGCCTTTATGTTTTCAAAGAAGTGGTTAATTTGAAAATGAAACTTGAAAGAAATAACATAGAAATATTTGGAAAAAAAAGACTCAAGACATCTACTGACTTAGTGATGGACAATATTTTGTGGTCTGAGAAGCTTAAGACTGGATCTTCAAGAAGAATGTGTTCAGTACTGTGAAGATGAGCTAAAAAGAAGAAAAAGAAAGGAGCTGACAGGCCAGAAGATGAGGCAGGGCCTTCGCTGACCCTTCAGGCTGTTTGCTGGGAGGGAACTCAAACTCTTCCTGTTAAGAGATAAGGTTAAGGAAAATTATCACCAACCAGCTGCATTGAAATGCTGCTAATAATACAGCATTCTGCTTTCCTGGGATGGTTTAAAAGCTTGCCATATTTTTATTGGACTTTCCAATGATGTCAGTTTGAGGCAGGGCTTAGACGAGTAATTGCTAAAGGGTGAGTCTAAAAAGGGTATAATTACTGAAGGGAGTGTCTGATGTGGGAAAGTGGCATTCCAGCTGGGAGGAGAGATGGGTCGGTCTCTCCTGGGTCCCAGTGAACTCCCAGATGCTGCATGAGTATTCCCAGCCCCATGCAGTCAGGTACATCCATGCAAACTGACCTCAGTTATTCTGTAGCAATTACTCAGGCAGCAGCAATTGCATGTCCAGTGCTGTTCACTGCCACCGTACTGGGAATGCAAGCACATCTTGAATCCCTACGATACGTAACCCTCAAGTTATTGCATCAGGCCAGGGTTGCAAAACAGACAATTGCTGACTTCAGTAAGGTTGCATGGGTGTAACTGAGAATAAAATTTGGCCCGTAGCATTGGGAAGGGTTTCACTGTAACTTTAACTTGCAAGAGGGATGGAGAGGAATCCTCCTTTTGAAATGGAAACACTACATCCCCTGCTGTCCATCTCCTGCCCACAAAAGTTGCTCATCCTCCTCTTACAAATGAGAGGAATTCCAGGTGTCACTCTATATATGCATCCCATTCAAACCACTCCTTCACACTCACCTCTCACACAAATGCTGACTGCTACCAAACTGTCCTGTAAAAAAAGTCTGTACCAAACTCTCTCATAGTCTGAACCGTGAAGCTGCTCCTACCCCCATGCTCATCAAGCCATTGCCTTTGTTCAGCTTGTGGGTCTTGCCACTGACAAAGCCTGGAAGAGCTCTGCAGCTTTTCCTGTCAGACAACGTGTTGCAGACAAACTGCCCCAAAATGTACAACCAAAGACAGTGGGCATCACAGCCTCATCCACGGCACAAGCAGTTCAGTCTCCTTGTCTGGTTCAGCCTGATGAACCCTGCCAGACCTAATAGCCTGGGACCCAATCAGTGATGTGAGGGTACAGCTACCCTAGAAGAAAAACCACTCCTAACAAGGCACAGTTGTGACATGCCTGCTCTTAGCTGCCTTCCCACGTGAATCTCTGTGTCTTCTGCCTTTACCACCCTTCAAACACAAAGCAAACTCCCAGAAGGAACCACCCACTGGAGGCTGTTGTAAGAGCTGCTGTGTTGGTCTGGGAGCTTGCATCTCTTCATGGCCCTGGCTAACATAACTGTGAGGTAGCAAAAAGCATCAGTGAAGAACTGGCCCAAGTCTGAAGGTGCTGTTCTGGTGCACTGGCACCCTAAATGCAGGCATGGCTGAGAGCCTAGAACACACTGATCAATGACTCTACACACTCTGCACCTTCACATTTAAGGATTTCAATTGTGTTATTTTTCTCCCTCACTTGTCTCCTTTCCTTTCAGTACAAAATCACAGGTTCTCCTGGCTGCTCTCCTTGTACCAGATACCTCCAGGATTTGATCAAAATGCACTTCACTTTCATTTAAGCCTTGCTACCAAACCGATTTAATTTCTCTCAGTTCCCATCTCTAACACTTCACCATCCCAGCCAGTACAAAGCAAGAGAACATCACACCATCCAGCCTCACCAATTGTCAAAAAGTTGTACTTATTAAACATCTCCCAGAGCAATACAGAGAGCAATGGAAACAGCACCAACATTGTTGAAATAGTTAATTTATTTCCAGGTCACAGAATATTCTGAGTTGGAAGGGACCCACCAGGATCATATAGCGGAACTCTGAAGTGAATGGTTCATACAGGGATTGATCCCACAACCTTGGTGTCATTAGCACCATGCTCTGACCAACTGAGATAATCTCAGGTTATTAATCCCATACAAACTGTAATCCTTTAATTCTGCACAGCACAACCCATAGGCAGCCACAGGGCACTTAATGTAATTGATGGGTTTCCTATAAAAGGGCCTGGCTAGTCACAGAAAGCCAACATCTCATTTCTGTTTATTGAAGCTGAAATCACTTTGCAGTAGCATTTGTGGGCATTGCTACTCATTTCCCCACATGAAAACAATGACAAGAATTCCTGGTTCACCTGTAGGAAAGGAAATAGTCCATAAAATAAGTTTGACAGGGATTTGCCAGGATCTTGGGAAAGTTTTTAATACTTGGAAAGCCAACACTGAAAGCAAGTTCAAATTGGTTTTTGATTCCTTTACGCAATAACAAATTATGTTTGTCTTTTCTTCACTCTCAAATAAATAAATAGTTCCACTACAGGCTGGAGCCTGTTCAACTTTGAGGGAAGACCAGGACTGGCTTTTCTCTCCACCATGTGTATGATGTTGAATGACATCTTAATGCAATCACTTTGGATGGCTGAAAAAAGATCTTCACAAATATGGTATTTTCTAATTATTCAGGGCTATAAGCAGTAATCCTTAGAAGCTCAGGGAAAAGGAAAAAAAATAAAAACAAACCCATACGATAGATTTTTCTGAACTCTTCTTTTCAATGCTTTTAAAACAACTTTGAAGGAACCATTCACTTTTTTTCTACTCCACCAACACCAATATACCAGAACACCAAAAATGTGACATGGCCAAGAGACCCCTTCTTCAGCTGCAAGCTCTTCAGCCCCATTTTAAGCCAGGCTCAAAGCTCCATTTCCTTCAGTTGCACGAGGAGTTGAGCATTCAGCAGGACTGAGCCCTGGGTCTGGTCCCTTCCCATCCCCTGCAATGACTCGTACCCTGTGCTGCACTGATGCACCTGATGTCACGGAGTCAAGTCACTGCAAATCTGCCACCTCAGCCACATACTCCCAAAGGGAGTGGCTTTTCAAACTAGTCAGAACTGCCCTGAGAAGAGTCTCCAACTGTCCTTGCAGTTCTTTTGTTCTTCCCCATCTGTAGCTGGCATGTAGCCTGTAGTGAAGGCAAGATGAGACAAGATGGATCATTAAGGCAGGGGGACTTGAAAGTACCAAATGGTCACAGCATTCAGAACAAGCAAAAGAGGCTGAAGAAGCACAAAGTAACCTCTTCTCTTCTTCAATTGCTCTTTCCCCTCTACTTTTATCTCTTCAGATCACTGCTCCATCACTTGAGTTACCACTGAAAGAATGAGTGTTCCTTATATTCAGCACTATTAGAGCACAGCAAGTTGTATGAACAGTGTGTTTCACACAGTATGGTACCACCTCCTTACATTTCCTCAAGGGCCCAGGTATCTGTCATACCTGAGGTCTACAGTGCACAGTGGTAGCTCTCAAGCCCACATAAAGTGTCTTCATAGCCCAGAGAGACAGTGTTCTGCAACACATCCACCTAACACTCCACAAGCTTGTGCTTGACTGAGGACCACAGAATGAGAAACCTGACAAGGAGAGAGAACAATTCCTTAAGTTTCTTTTCTAATAAGAAGGAAAAGCATAAAAGCAACATATTATGTCAAGCACATAAATTAGACTTTTTCTTTTAAACGGCAACAAGTAGCAAACCCTCTCCTCTCCATTTCTAGTCAGTATCAGCCTTCTTCTTGTCCTGCCAACTCACAGCTCTCTGGGCTCTGTGCATCCCAAGTGCAAACCCTGGCACACAGACCAACACCTCAGAGAAAACCTTACCCCAAACAACTCTACACACCAAGCCTCACCTGAGCACTCAATCCTTACAAATCCAGTGAGAAGCCTGCTTGCCCAGCCCTCCCTGTCCAAACCTTGACTCCAACCTGCTTTGACTATTTATAGGTTAACAGCAACCTTATCAATATGACAAGTTTAACTTACATACCATACCAACACCAGTCTCCACACTGAAGAATCCAGAAAGATACTACACCTTTTCAGACTTGCTGTCCACATCCCTAACCAAAGCATGTGGCAAACCTGCAATATCTCCCTGCTCAGAATTCAGCATCAAACATCCACACACACTTTACATCATTCACTTCTACGGCAACCCACAGCCAGGGCTAAAGACAGTGAGGAATGAACAGTGAATTTAAGTTCTGGATCCTGGAAATACCACAAAACTAGGCTGATTTCGGACCTTTCCAGTTTGGCAAGCTACTGGCTCCATCTGATCATGGGTTAGGTTATGGAGTGAAGGGACTGCAGAACCAGCTTTGTTTGTTGCTTGTTTAGGTGCCAGCTGGTGGTGATCATACATCCCAGAATGATGTCTGGGAAATACGGGACTTTCCTGTTTCAGAGCAAGGCTAGAGTTGGAACTGGGGTTAACATTCAGCACTGCAGGCACTAAAAAACCAGATCTGCCCCCAGACCCTGATGGGTAGGGGGCTGCAGTCACCTACAGAGAATCAGCCCTGGCTGAGTCTGGGAGGGAAGTGACAGCACAGAGCACAGGGCTCATGTTCAAAGGCTGAGGCTCAGATTAGGCAAAGGGACGAAAGGAATGCTCAAGAGCAGGAATGCCAAGTAAATGCTCTCAATCTCCAGAAGATAACTATGAATCAGGCTTTCTGTCCTCATGTTCCCATCATTGACCTTCATGCCAGCCCTTAATCCAGTCCTAATGTCAGGAGAAGGGTCACTGGCCATCCTTCATCCTGCTCTGGATCAGCCTGCTGCAACCATAGCTTGCTGGTTTTGGGAGGCAAAAAAAAGAAAAGAGAAAAAAAGGAAACAAGAAACACACAAAACCCCCAAGCAATACCTGCCAGTTGCAAGCCCCAGCCTCGTGGCCTTTGCTGCAGACATGGATCTCTGGGCTAGATTAGAGAGATAGCCTTAAACCTACTGCTGCAGGCTAGGTCTAGCATTCACACTGATCTTAGGACAGCTTACAGTTCCAGGCAGGCTGCAGAGGGTGGAGGCAGGCTGCTGCATGTCAGGAAGAAAGGCCAAGTTTGTTCTTATGTCATTCCTTTGAAAATAAACAGCTGTGGAGGGGAGGTGAAAAAGGGGTAAAAAAAAGCCTGGAATCTGTCAAGAACTCAAACTGTGTTTAGGGCTAGTGATTGTGGCAAATGATTGCTACCTATTGCATTACACAGAAGATGAGTGTCTATGCCTGTGAATTTGGGCAGCTGAAGAATGATATCCTTAATATTTTTTAGATTCTTAACATGAGCCTTCATCATAGGTACAGGGGGAAAGAATTCCCCTTGGTGTTTGTCACGTGCCATCTAGAACCTCTTCCAAAAGCCAGCACCAATACCATTGTTGCAGACCTGGCTTGGCCCAGAACAAACCATGGCCCCATGTCCTCAAGATAAAAAACTTTGTCCAGGAACTACAAATTCAGAAGAGAAAAAGCCCAAATAACATCTAGGTGTATGTACAACTCCATCAAAATTTACAGAAAGTTATGTAGGTGATTGAAACATAATTAGCACTTTTCAGGTACTAAAGGAGCCTTGGCAATTTCCAGCACTGTCTGAGCATGAACTTACTTCTCCCTCTAGAGGACACGAAGATCAGCACAAGGAACACAAGGTTATGTCAAGAGCAGAAAAGTAACGAGATGCTAAGGCAAAGGGTCAGCATTTTTGCTTTGAAAGTCTACTAGCAGTTTAAAAGGACCAAATTTACAACTGTAAAAACAACGACTCACTAATTTATGTGTTTATTTTTACAGCAATGTCCCAGAAAGTTTGAAATCAATTCTGAACAACTTTCTGAGTTAACCTGGTATTCTGGAATCCAGCTCTCACAGCTCTTCATCATCAGCTCCTCCACTACCTGAGATCAAAATCTGCAGGATGCATTGGTCCTCAGAACCTCAACCTCGTTTCTTTTGTGTCTTGAAGCACCATGAAGGTGTGACCCTTGCCTGAGCACACAGGCCAAAAGCAGCCTGCCACAGCTGGTTGTGCATTGTTACATTGTTTAATCAAAAATATTTCAGCATGGAAATCAAGTCCTTCTGAGCAGACATATCCTTACAAAGCTGGTTTTACTGGCTTCGTCATGTGGAAACCATATCCACAAAACACCACCTTCTAATCCTTCTACTGTTACATCTACTGAAATATATTGTGTGGAAAAAACAACAAATTAATACCAGCCTGGCAAAGACCTCAGACCTGAGAGGAAGCCTAGTGCCAAATACTCAAAGTGCAAACCGTCCACACAGCACTGCAGAACTTCAGGGAGGTGGGGGGCTGAACCCCCCCCAAAAATTCCACCACCTCACTAATGAACTTTATTTGAATTTAACATATATTATCTAGCAGTATCTCCTTCCAGTCCTCTCCCATTGAATCCCAGTAAAGACTGCAAAGATTGGACTACTTGGAAAGGCCCTGGAAGATAAGACTAATTGTTTATGTACATTTTCATCCCTGATAACAGAGCTGCAAATATTCCCACTCTACATACTTAAGCTTTCTAATACCACTAAATCTTCTGGCCACAAATTCCCAGAAACGCTGTTTTCTAAGCAATTGACCTGTGCCTGAGAATTTTGTCTTTCACATGCTCAGCCCATTCTAAAAAATTTTATATTTATATTTATGAAATTAACAGCATCTCAGATTAGACAGCTAATTTGCACACTGGTGCAAACACCACGAGCAACATTCTGCCACAACCCACCCACAGCCTGCCCTCTGCATAAAGCACCTTACTCTGCCTTTTTTAAGCCAATCCCCCTCCACTACTTTAAGACAGAAAGAAGTATCAAAGCAGTTGAAAGTTCTGCTTTTGCAGCTGTAAAAATTCCTTCTGATTGCCTGACAGAACTGGACTCCAATCCATTTTCAGAGAAGACAGAAAACAAAACAGTTGTGCTTTGAAAAACAAAAAAGCCCTGTTTGCAGAAACTTTCCCAAAGCCTGAGAGACAAGGCTCTCTAAGAGAGTTTATAGCATGACCTCAGTAAAGATGTTCTCATTCAAAAAGGGAAAAACAGTAATGTGAGTGCTCCACTTTGACACTGGAACACCCAGTGAGCAGTGGAGCAGAGGAGGAATGTTTGCAGTCAACAGAAGTGAATTCTCAGTCTTAGAGGCAGGTATCACACCTGCACAGTTCAGTCTCCCTGCTGCTGTGACATGTCAGGGCCATCTGGCTCCACAGCCCACCAGCACCCCACAGCCCAGCTCTCCAGGGCCTGTTTGCTTGTGCTGTGGCATGAGGTGAGCTCCATGGTGGAGATTCTTGCAATGGTCCACAAGAGACCCAAGAGCCCTACCAGCAAGTACAATCTTGGGGATTGGAGGAAGAGGGGGAAAGAGGAAAATTATGGAAGATAAAGTGGAAGCATTAGCTTTGAGCTGGTTTTGTCCCCATTGTTTTTACACCTGGAACAAGTATATATAGTAATACTACTCTGCCTGCACAGGTGGGATGGCAAACAGAGTGGGCCTTATGGGATCCTCATCTCTGGGGGAAAAGTGGGAATAGTTGAGAATCTGTGCTACTTTGAAGCTTTTTCTTTAGCACAGGATACATGCCATCCCATCCTCATCCTCTCCACACCCAATCAGACCGGTGCCTTTTGGTAGTTACATGTATTATTCTTCAACCATTCTCTTGCTTCAGGGATTGCCAGGAAGATGCTTCATCTCATGGCTCTGCTCCAAAAAGCTCCCCATCCACCCCATTCCTATGTTCTGCCTCACTTTAGTACCTGTCAGGCCTGCAGTGGCCAGGACACATGAACTGCACTCACAGCCCACCTCAACAAGCACACACCCCCCTGCAACATCCACCCCAGGCCATCTGCACTTGCACATGGGCTTTTCTGGCTGTGCTTCACCTCGGGTCCCCTGCCAACACCCTGACTGGGCACACCTGTCCCAGAGCAAACCCCTGAGGCAGGCAGCTCATGCTTTGAACAGCCTGCACAGACAGTCCTGCTGCACATCACAGCAAGCAAGGTTCCAATCCAAAATGACAGATTCAGAATCACCTTCCTGCTACAGGACAGTTAGAGCTGGGCAAACTTGATAAGGCTGTGGTGCACGGCCTGGAGGGAAGACAAGGTTATGTGGGCTGGGACATTTCCTCTTCCCTCAAGCACACATGAGAGCAACCTCCTTTCTCTGAAGTGTCTCCTCAGGTAAAGGAGGTAAACACTGTCCTGAGGGACACGCTCTGTCTCTGGGGCTTCCAGGCTCTTTGCCAAGAACCAAAACCCATCCCCACCTTCAGAGCAGCCAGACCCAAGGAGAAGGTTGCTGTCTCTTGTCTGAAACCCCCAACTCACACTGATCAGCCATGGACATAGTGGAGTCATCCACTGCTGAGCCACACAAAATAAAGTGCACACAGCTTCACAATCACTTATGCTTACCCCACTTCACCAAAAACAGCAAGGTCTACCCAGAGCACAACTTGTTCCTGGGGAAAGGCAACAACTTGGACACAATTCCCCACTCCATCCACAACCCTTAGGCTTCACACACTTCCTGGTGCACTGTCTTCATGGATCATGGCTGCTGTGAATATGTCTGTACACAGCAGGAAATAGTGTCCATGCTTCTGGCAGCATCTAAGCCCCTGGTGTTATGAGAAAGAGTCATCATCAGCATTTCCTCACCTCTGGATGGAGGTCTGGCAACTCCTTCCTTCACTACCAAGTCAAAGGCTGCCCCCTCTCTTGTGCCTGATGTAATGCCAATTTCCAAATGCATGTATTTCATCTGTGTCCCAAAAATCATCTCCATTTGCTGAGAAAATACCAGTCTTGCTTGCTCCAGTAATACTGGCTACACTGACATGAGTACTGTATGTGAGAGTGCTATCAATCCCCATGTGGATTGAGAAGGGGAGCAGACAGAGAGATCTGGAAGCACTGATCAGTTCCTCTCTTAGGAGATTTCTAGCCAAAGGCATCAAAGAGGCTGTGAAGGTGAAATGGGGATTGCAGCCATGTGTGCACTTGGCCATCAAAGGTGATGCAAGCACAGGGAGACAGCAAAGGCACAATGCCTGCAGGGCTATCTAGGGGGACTGTGAGAGCCTGCAGAGCTCCATTTGCCTACATACTGTGAAGAGGGCATGGTTAGTAAGCACACAGGAAAAAAAAAAATCAATGGGAGTTTAGCAAAAAAGTCAAACCTGCACAGGTAAAGAATTTTAGCAGGCACAAATGTTTGATTCATTCTTTCCCATCGAGAAACCTCTATCTTACACTCTGTTCAAACAATTACACCATGTTATTAACAAAACCACCCTCATAGTTTATACTGTATGTATATAAATAAAGGATTTTTAATTTTTTAATAAAGTAAAAAAAGATGGTGACTGACTAATCCAGAACATATCACTCCTTTCTCTGAGCCAAAGCTCACTTTATTTGCCTTTCTTCATTTTTGCAGTCTTTTCTTTCCTCTTCTTCACATGCTTTGGGATTTTGGTCTTTCTCTTTTCTCTTTGGGCTTCTTTAACCATCTTTTTCCTTTCCTATAAGGAATCAAACACCATTCATTTAAGGCCAGAAGGGAATTAACAATTTTAAGTAAGTCAATATATTTTTTTACATTAACAAGTTAATTAACAAAAAAAAGGTTATCAAGATAAAGAAATTTAACAATTCAACAGGAATGGTGAGGAAAAAGGAGAAAGGAAATACAGGTTGGGAGTAGAACCCAGACATGCACACTGGCAATGACAAGGCAAAATTCAAACTAGTTAGAATCTGAGTTTCATGCAATCTTTGAAGAAAGTGAAAAAGAAGCTCTCTTAACTCATGCTATTTACACCTAAGATTACAACAAGTTGTCTGGTCTAGATTTTCTGCCACCCACAGGGCTACTACAGTATGTGTTTCTATGTGTCATGCAAAAATATTGATCCAGTAAGTGCTGATAACTCAGAGCAAGTTCATCACCAGCAGGACTGGCATGCTACTGCAACACACTGTAAATCTGTGCCAGACACAGATGGGACAAGACTCAACTAGAAAGAGAAAAATCAGCAAAGTGGAAAGGGCAGGTAGAAGTAATGCTGCTAACCAGTTGTTTAACCTGCAGCTAAACACAGGTTACAAAAAAACCCTCATCTCATACAAAAAGAAGTGCAAATGAAAACCTATGAATTAAGATGAGAAGTGGCCAAGACCTCTCTGCTTCACATCTGAAAGGCAACAGCTCTAGACTGGCAGTGTGTAGCAGAACACTGCATTTTCATTTGACAGATATGAAATATAGTATTTTACCTTTTCTAGGAAGAAAAACCTAAAATGCAATGTCCCAAATCTTGAACCCCTTAAGCCCATAAGTTTCACCCTGCTTTTTTTTGGTTTTTTGCACAGCACCTAAAAGGCGGCCAAAACACTGTCACTCATGAGTGATACTCTTCAGGAAAGCCTCAATGAAACCTCAAAAAAACCCCAAACCCTAACCATAATCCCTTTGCTGGACTGCATTACATCTCCTGCTCACAGCAAACCTGGCCAGCCTGTACTAATGGTCCTGCAAAAGCCACTGTGGTACAAACACTGTCACCAAATCTCCAGTTCTACAGATCAAATGGTCTCAGTCTGGGCAGAAAGAGGTTGATAATGACCACAGCCACAAATCTGAACACCAAAGCCTGAAGAGTAGCCAGAAGGACTGAAAAGCTGCCCAGGCTTCATCGAATTCTACTTTGTGTAGCCCTGTAATTCCCTGTAGAGATCTCTCTTCTAGTTTTGCCTAAGCTACAGAGATCTGTGTTCCAGACTGCTCTACATAAAACCACCTTTAATAAAGCATCCGAAATGAAATTCATTGCCTCTCCTCTTGTTCTCCACAACAGGAAGGGTCTACAGCTTATTTCAGACAAGAAGTAGAAAGAGCCACTAAATTTTGATTTTTTTTTTTTTGTTTGTGTCATATAAACAAAGGTGGGGAAAAAAACAATTCCCAGCCAGCTGACCTTTTTGTCCATGCAAATTTCAGCAGGTTTATCTTTGGGATGTACAGATTCTTTACAGCCCGAATCAGAGTCCTCTGAGCTGCCTCCACCAGCATCATCATCATCAGAGTCTGTTTCTGAATTGTCTGCCTCTTCAAGAAGTGCAGGAATCTGCAAGATATATCAAGATTTATATTAAATCAAAACCAAGAAACCTAATGGCAGCACACACACACATATATGCACAATGTATATATATATTCACAAAAAAGAAAACAGAACCTACTGCAAAGAAACCCCTGAGCAATCTGATGCTATCTCCCTTACCACAGCCCTCACTGAGTCTCAAGATAAAGAATGAAAAGTAGGTTAAGCCAAACTAAGAACAAGGAATTTAGAATGTTCAGCACAGATTCTTTTAGGTCAGGGCTCAAAGCACAGCTGTTATTTGCACTCCCAAACTGATTTCCCTAAGTTAAACAGCAATTTGCTAACATATGTGGAAGTCTATTTTTAATTATCCTTGGATCATGCCCAAATCTACCTTGGGGGCACTTTATGTATTCTATATTGCAAACACAAATATCTTCACTGGAACACTCACTTAAACAAGCCCGGAGACTGTGCTACAGCCAGATCCTACCCATATTTATATTTCCATTTCAAATTAAGAGTCTACACCACTGCTAGAGAACATTCATAAAGTAAGGAGGGGGAATCCACACAGGGCTTGAATGACATGGCTCTAAGTGATCTGTATCCAACTTCTCATCCAATCTACTTTACAAAAGTGTCAATGTCAAGTACCTCAAATACAGTAAGCCATAATATTTTATGCCTTATACCGGAGGTCTGTTCTTTATGCAGTATTACAACAGATACCCTGAACATATCAAAACTTGCAGTCATGCAACAGTTTAAATCAATTACACTTTCCATACTGAGAAAACACTTGCCCTCATCTTCACCTTAGAGATCATGGCCACAGCAAGGATTATAATTTCATTCTCAAGCAACCCAGCACCAGCCACAGTGCAGGGAAGCAAATTCTGTGTTGTGTAGACACACTGCCATGCCAGATCAATCCCTGGACACAAATGGTCACTCTGCACACAAGAGGCTTCTTTCATGCTGCCAGCTGCAGAACCAGGCATTCTCTGAAGTTACCTGTAAGCATTTCTGAAAATGGCTAAAATGAAGGATTTCAAAAAGACCCTCTCACCTTCTGAACACCAGACAAATCCTTCTTCAGTCCAGTTACAGTCTGGTAGAGAATCTGCTCCAAGGGAGAGAAGAAGAAATTACATTATCAAATTATGTCTTAATTATCTGTGTCCAGAGAAAATTACTATCTAAAAATAAATTTCAAGAAATAAAAACCAGAATAAAATCCACAATGTTAGCATTAAGCACTAACCAGAAGTTTTAAAGTATGAAATAGACCTAGTATTCCACAGCTTGGCAGCAAAGCTTCTGCTTTTGTTTGCTGCTAACAGTTTCCAGAAAGAAGAATTCATATTCCCTCTCTCTTTTTCTGCAGGGTATCAGCATGTCTACTCACATTATCTTGCTGAACATTCAATGCCATATCCTCTTCTTTCAATTTCATCATTATGTCCACATCTCTCTCATAGTTTTTAACTTCAGTCAGAGTTCGAGGTATGTAGGCCTTCTTAAATACCTAGCACAGTGAAAGGAAACACAGGCTAATTTACATATTGTGTAATGATGCTTTTCTCTCCTAATTATGTATCCTTTGGAGAATAATCACAATCACAGAAACAACAAATGAATACAGCAGTCACCCACTACCATTTGAACGACAGAGTTGGTTTTTGCCTGGTTAGCTTTGCAGAGGCAGACTAAATGTACAACCTAGACATTACTGACAGATCACAACTAGTAAGGCTCCTTCCTTAGCATGACTCACACAGCCCACTTAAAAAATTCTCCAACCACCTCTTAGCTTATCTGAGTCCTAAGAATATTTTTAATGTTTTCATTGTAATGTTTACAATGCCTTCAGGAGGCAAATCTATTGAAATACACTGCTAGAATTTAATCTCTTTATGTAACAATACTTGCCTCAACCTACGGTTCAACTCAAAAAAGGTTCTTGCAGCAGTACAGTACAATATAACTAACTGCAGTATCAGCAACATACTCGAAATTTGTCACATGTGGAACAGTCTTTCAGCAAGCTTATGACCCTACCAGATCAGAGAGATGTGTTTTGTTTTTCTCTTTCATGGTCTATCAGTTCAATCCCAGCACAGATCCATCACACTTCATGATCATCACTGCTCACCTGGGAGCTGTGCACAAGCACAGGCCTCCACTTCCACAGAGCTGCCCTTACTCAGCTCTACTCTTTTGCAAGGGAAGTGGCACAAATTAGCCATGGTCACATGGAAAGTCTAAGAGAATTGAACTGAATTTAGATGCTAGGAAATGACCTCTCTTACAGGTCATTTATAATATAAATAATATAAACAAAGGAGTAACTTGCTTGCAGAAGATGGGCTTGCTACCAAACACTAGATCCTGACTCCATAGCTCAGTAGTTTTATGCTGAGGCCACAATGGGAAACAAAAAACATCTTTCCTTGGCAAAGCCTGAAGCTGTTAGTGAAACCTGTTGAGCTCCAAGACAAGAAAGTCTTGAATAAATCAAGTAGTACTGACCCCAAAGACAAGAGGCTTTTGTTGGTTGTTTTGGGTTTTTTAACCTTTTCTGGAACAGATAGTTAAGACCAAGATAGAAATGGTTCTATCTTTACATCAAGCATTTGTAGAACATTAACAGCTTTCTGTAATGGACTTGAGATGGCTTCACTTAATGTAAAAGCAGTGGAAGAACTGAATTAGACTGGGAGTGGAGCTAGATAGCACATATCCAAATAGCCTGCTTCTGTATCACTGGTCCAAAATCACCAGCATAATCAGATCTCTCTACTCAGGCTTTTGTTCACTAAACCTGAACTTGAAGATACATCAAGGGACCTAGACATGAGCAAACAAACTGGTTTAGGAAATGGAATATTTGCCTTCTAGCAGATTATTGCTGTCAGCTTTTACACATGGCATCCCTTAATACTTCACATCTCAGCTAGGTCAAGACATTTCAGTATCACAAACAATGTTTTGCTTATCATCAACTGCACATTTTTCCAAAGAAAGCAGAACATTTTTCAGTGTTTAGAAGAGGTAAAGTTAATATTAATTTCATAGCAAAAACAGAAATCCTCACTTCCTCATCCACTTTATCTTGACTGGATCTTTCCTCCTCTGTTCTTTTCGACGCTATTTCCATTGCCTGAAGAAATACAAAACATGACAAAAAAGTTATCATTGCTTCAAATCGCACCACTAAGCCTTTAGAATCACATCCAACTATTCCCATCTGCGCTCCTCCCTGCACTCACACGCATTCCAGCTTTCCCTATGGGAATGCCTTCAGCGACACCTAATGGTGAGCAGCACTGCTGCAAAGCACAGTGACAGCTGCACATCAGGGCAGCTGGAACAGAGGGGAAAACACACTTGCTACTCCTCCCAGACCAAACGCAGAGCTCCTCCCTGCCAGAAAGGAAGAGCTAACTGAAAGCATCCTGGTTCTTACAGCACCTCAGACAGACATTTGAGCCTTCATAATCAGACTTTCTGAGAAAACATGCAATGGAAGTAGTGTCACCCTACAATGGTATAAATGGAAAAGACCTTTATGCATTTTTGAAGCAATAGCATGACAATGTCATGTGCTGGCTTCTTTACAGTAGGATGTAGATTAAATGAGATGATGGAACTTGATCTGATTTTATTGTCCTCTTACTCAGCAACACGGCCAGAAGTTCTTACCTTAGACAGGTAGTCATCAATGTTCTCACTTGTGATAGAAGGATCAGTAATAAATTCAAACAGTTCCCTCACAGTCATCACTGCAACATTGTGCTTCTGGAAAAAATCTGCCAGGAAACAAGGGAGAGACAAAACCATAAGTAATTACATCTAACATATGCAGCTTGGATGTTTAAGTGACAATTCCAGCAAGACAAAAATCCTGATATCTTAGGAAAGTCTCAGCAGCATGTTCCACATCCTACTGAGTTCAGTTACCAGATGGTTCTTGGCTATCTGAAATAAAACTGTTCATCTCCCAAATGCAACAAATACCCAAATACAAATACTGCAAAAATATAAAAGCCAAATCAATTTCAGCAAGATCCCAATTTAATGGAGTAGTGGCTAAGAAGTAAAGAATTCAAGACAGGTGTTGTATTTGCAATAACTAAGATAAAAAAGTATTTCAAATAAGGAATGGAGACCTCAAGCTTTTGCCAGAGAGAAACAAATGGCCACTGAAATACAGTACAGCCTCATCATGATCCACCCAAATGGGAAGATATATTGATGTCCTATAATCTTCCTCACTACTACTACACACAGAATTTATTTCCTAAACCAGTTATGAACAAATTCATAGGTTGTATTTCTGTTCTGAAAAACAGCAGCAAGAGACACTGTTTAATAAGTATTTCCTACTAAAATTCCCAGAAGATCTCTCACTCTAAGAAATTAGTCATAAAAAGATTAGAAAAGGACTTAGTTTGGAAGCAGCTCTCTGTGCCCATGGAACCACAAACCTCTGCAAAGATCACACTTAGGTCAGAACCAGGTGTTTCTTAGAGCCTTTGTAGAAGGTTTAGACAGAGAAAGTTGCAGTGACAGAAAATCAAAACAACTCCAAATCACTGCAACTCACTGAGACACTAGAATATCTAGGGAGAGCAAGTCAAAAGACATGAATAAAGAGTGAGAGTGTGACTAGCTGAGCCAGAAGAGAATAACAAGAAATGCATGAACTGAAAAAGAATAAGGAAAAAGTAGCATACTGGATATCAAAAGACATGCATACAGTTCTTTTCTAATTATGCACAAGACTTTCAAGAGTCTCTGTAAAATAAGAAAAAAGTCAATCTGAAAAGAAAGGGGCAACAACAGCAGCCTATGATGAGAGATTCTTTTGTCCTCAGGGACACACCCTCCCAGAAGGTGTGTATCTGTTACACAATATGTACATTCACACACGAAGACCAAACTCAAAAGAAAAATACCATTAAACTTCTCAAAATACTATGACAAGTGATAACATCTCTTATTAATTACTCTGTGCCTTGATCCTCTCAGCTGCCCTGGACAAGTAAGTGCAGAGAACTTTATAATACACTTTTTAACACTTCCTGCCAGCTGAGTAATTCCAGGTAGGGATTCAGCTCACAGAAGGCAACATATCAGTATGTCTGCACAATATTTTAAGTAAGGGAAGTTAAGATTTGGGCAAGCACTGCTGCAGACTGGGAGTGATCTTAAATCTATCCTAAGTCTTAGATTCTGTCACATGACTCATTTCAGACAGATGATTTCTAGCAAAATAAGCTGCACTACTCTGAACTCAGCAGGGTACACTGCTCCCTGAGGAATTCATAAGAACATATCAGAGGAAGTATTTTAATGGAATTTTGACAGTTTCTAGAGTCAGTTACACGTGAAAGAACATAAGGAGAACTGAGCCCATCCTGCTAAACAAAGCAGCTGTCAGAACTGGGGTTGAAGGGCAGCCCCTCACCGTTAACGTTGGCACAATCCTTGCGCAGGAACTCCAGTGCGTGCGGGTGGTCGTGCTCCACGGACTGAGACACATCGATGATGTACACGTCCCCTCCGTGGTACCTGCAAGGAAACCACACACAGAGCTGCACCAGCTCCACCAGAACTACTGAGGGGCAGGGAACAAAGCCTGCTTCAAACTTCAGAACCAGCAAAAAAAAAAAAATCTTAACTTCTTTCTCCAGAATTGGTGTTAGGGCCAGGGTGGCTTTTATCACAGTCAATCCTTTCCCTCCTATACACAAGCCATATAATTAAACTTTTTTCAAAACATTCTGCTCATAAGCAAAAAAAGTAGAGAGGTGCATGAAGAAGAAAGAAACCCAAGAAACAAGTTTTAAAAATGTAGCAGTCAAATGTTACCTTACTTACATAAAATACCTTATACAAAAATGACACCTTACAAATTATTGCCTGAGTTGACGGGTTTGTTTGCTGGTTGTGAGGTGATTTTGTTGTGGTTTTAAATTTTTTTTTCTTTGGTTTTTAATTTTTTTTGTTTGTTTGCCTGTTGGGTTTTTTTAACAGAGAAAGCCCAGATCTGGGTTAAAGGCTACATAATTAATTAGGTAAGTTACAAAACCCAAAAATGACAAGGACCCCGCCCTGGCTGAAAGGTACATCAGTACTCTCACACAGAGGTTGCCAATGCATACATTTTAGGTGTCACAATTCAGAGCAAGGATTAAAAACATACAGCATATTAAATTCACTGAGATCTGCATGAACAAGTCTGGCATCTTGGTACATTCTTCTCATGTACTGGATGATCTGTAGGTACAGCTCCCGGACTTTGGAGTCAGACAACTGAGCATTCTTCAGCAGAGGAGCAGGCCTTGAAATTGCAAAAAAAATTAACAGAAACTAAATACTTTTTCTTTCTTCATACCAGCTGCAAATGCTTTAATTGCTGTGACTGATCCTTTCACTCCCTGACTATGCCAAGCAAGTCAGGATGAGTGGCCAAGTGCAAGGAGCCAGCAGGAAGGGCAGCTAAACTTTGATACATGCTTACCAAAGATTCTGGAGCTCTACTTCCAACAGTAGCTATTTTGGACCATGCTACATTTAATGTTGGTAACTACAAAACAATAAACTATCTTCATGTGCCATTAGAAGCCTTTCCAGCATTAATCTCTGGTTAAGCCACTTTATGAAATAATTTTGCACACAACTGAGGCTTCAGATTGCCTGCAGTAGTAGCTGACAAATGTCTGGGACCATTCCACAGATCACATGCACATGTTAACTTTATAGGCCTAGAGTAACTGTAGGTGAATTCAGAGGGTTGGTTTGTTTGCTTTTAATAAGCCTTTGGGAAAAACTATTACTAAATTTAAAAAACAAACAAACAAACAAAAAATCAATTTTCTAAGGATACTTACCTGTCACCTTTACCAATAAAGCCCATGACAAGCACATGACTCCTTAGCATGATTGGCTCTGGGCAAGGTATCTGGGCTGTGTTCAGCCTGAAACACAGGAACAAAGCCACAACAAAAAATAAAACCAAACTCTATTTGCTTTGCACTAGTGCATAAAAGAAACTCTGCAGCTTTGAACATAACACACAGTGAGAGCTCAGGAAACTCTCCCTTGTGAAGAACAACTAGGAAATGCACACAAAAAAGCCACAACCATTCTGACCCTTTTTTATGCATTCCTGTGTCAAAGAATCTTTAGACAGTTCAGGTTAATCCTAGATTAACCTATATCACACAGCATGCTGCTGCTCAGCAGCAGCTATTCCTAGCTTTTCCTTGCTGTTCAGTCATGTCAGATAGAGTTCAGACACTGAAGAGCTTAGAGCATTAGCAGGAAAAAAAAAGAAGATCTTTATTCTTCCCTCCCCTTTTGTTTCTCTCCCATAATGAAGCTTAAGACACTTTCCTGAACACTCCAGAGACCCGATAGGATAGTGGTAGCCACAGTCTAGCAAAAAGAGAGCACTTCCTATAAACTTAAAAGTTTTGATAGCTTCTGCATGATGAAATAAAAAATGGAAAAATTACCTTATTAAATTTCTCATTTCTTTTTCGGCCCATGTCTTCACCATTTTTCTTGGGTTACCTTTGCAGTATCCATGACGAAATCTTCAAATAAAGAAATAAAAGACAGCAGGGACTCTTAGTCTATCAACACAGCATGAGCACTAGTGATTTTAACACCTTTCAAAACAATCCCTCTTCCCCAGGAAAACCAGGCAGAAGTCAAACTCACCTGAATTCACCACTCACGTACTTATCCCGATCTTTAAACATCAGAATAGAGGTTTTGTAAATCTTTATTGCTCTGTTCTCTCCATTTGCAGTACTGGCATGATATACATTGGCCTATCAGATTAAAAAGGGAAGAAATAACATTAAAGAAAAGCTCTTTAAAGCAGCATAATCTTCTCTCTTCTAATTCTGATACCTGGAAAAGAGCTGATCTCACCCCAACCCCTACATGGCACCCAGCTGAAGGAGGCTGCACACAAGGGCAATCCTTTTTCAATGGGAGGCAGCTTACAGGAAGTGCAGAAGATGGGGCAGGGGTGCAACAATGCCCTCAGAATAAAATCAACACTGCACAAGAAAATTCTGCCTCATCCACACTTGAGGGATTGAAACAAGCCCTTGTGTGAAGAGTTAACTTGAGTCTGTGCACTGTTCAGGCTCTACAGCATGGCCCAAATGTCCCACGTTTCCACCTCTACACAGGGCAGAAGTATGTCTTTAATCTGAATTATTTGGGTTTGTGTGGTTTTTTAGGCACTACTTAATACTGTAGGCATACATAATTTTGCAAAAACTTTTTGTTGAAAGATGCAATTAACAACATCCACAAATTTAAGAGTATTAAAGCATTCTTAGAAATCTTTCATATTTGGGAAAATTGGTTTCCTTTAACATAATTTTTTTCTTAAGATAACTTCTTGCCAATCAAGCAACAACTTCTTACCAAGCAACATAAAAAAATGCAGAAACAAGCCCAAGTATTTCACAACATTTTTTGGGCATCATAAACTTACACCCAGATTGCTGAAAAGAAAAAAAGCCTACTACATAATTTGCAATAAAACTTACTTCTTTCCCTGTGCTGATGCAGCCATTGATTTCTGATATGATACCTCTAGAGAGCATCTTGAACAGAATGATTCGAGTCCTTGGGTCCAACACCTCAAATTTAATACAGAAAAGTCAGCAGAGGAAAAAAAACAAATAATAGTGTCAGTCTTTATATTAAAGGGCCCTCCATATTAAAGGACCCTTGGCATCAGACTATTCTCAAGAATCAAATTATAATCTGAACAGCAACCACTCAGAATTTTGCAATTAATCTAGGATATTTCACTTTTTACTCTTTTTTTTTTTTTTTTTTTTTTTTAACTAAGCATATAATGTCAAGCTAACTCTAGAAGAGACAAAAAATAATATCCCACCCATAGCTACATTAAATATTTTATAGTAAGATTTTTCTTGGGATACAGATATCAAAACTCAAATAGAACAGCTTTGTGGGCTCAGGCCAGTAGTAATTCAGTCTTGCTAAAGAAGAAAAAAAGAAAAAAGGCAAACTCAGCATTTTTTCTTGTTCTTTGGAATTTAATAAAAACTTAAGATGGAATTCTGCATTACATATATGAACAAATCACAAGGTTAAACACAAAAATGAGCTCTAAAATGTTTATGGAACCAAAACTAACCTTCATATGTGAAAGAAGGAAAGAAACAACAGGTTTCTTCAGCATAACAAAGGAAACAGAATTCTAAAACTCTGTTCCTGCTCTAACTCATATTTTTTATTGCTTCCAGAATCCAACACTTTTTGCTCTGGTCAAAAGGGAGATTTGATGAACAAACAAACAACTTACCTGTTCCACTGTTGCTCTGTCTGACTTGTCTTTGACTCGGTACCTAGCAGAAGTGAAAACAAAATGTTACTATTCCACATTTGGGCTTGGTACTTTGACAGAGCAAACTGTGACATTCTGTGTCAAAGATAAGGTGACAGCCTTAAGAAGTAAGGCTTTCAGTTCATAGGAAACCAAAGGTTTCTCCTGCAGACAGAGGGATGGAAAGGAAAAAAATCAACAAGCCACTACCATTAACATCAGAGCCCTTCATTTTTTATAGATTATTTTCCTGCTTTTTCTGAATTATGCTCATTCAGGAGAAAATTGTATCCATCTTTAAAAGTTAGGGCTATAAGCTGCAGGCAAAAATAAAATTATTAAGAAGAAATACATTTCCCTTACCAATTCATCAGGAGGAACTTCCAAAAGGCCTCCAGTACCTTTTTAGCTCAGTGGCTTAAGGATTTCTGTTTAGAAAAGAGCATCAAAGAGTCTTTTCTAGGGGAATGACACCCATCACTTCTGCCTTAGTATATTACACCAACACAATCAGATGGGCTACCAGTGACAAAAGAATCAAAACTTTGGGGTGATTCAGACAACTGATTTGGAAACCAAAAAATTGAAAACCAAAGGGCAAACTGCATGTAGAATACTTCTAAATTTCATTTTTCTTAAATATATGCAAACAAGGAAATAAGGATTACAATTCTAGGTTCAAAGTATTTAAGTGAAAATAGAAGCATAAGTAATACTCACATCTCTGCTTCCTTCTGTCTAGACTTTTCTGTGACTCTGTTTATAACAGAGTCATCAAAATTTAGCTTATCTGAAAAACATGTAAGAAGAAATGAAAAAAAACCCCAAAACCCAAAGAAGTTTCCTATACACCAGGGTTAACCAAGCACTTCACTCTGTTTACATTTCAGGATAGGACTAAGATAACAACACAGATGAGTGAGACAATTCCACAGACCTGGAAATGTGATGCCAGTAATGCCTTTTGGATAACATCTCACCATTAAATTTGTCTGTTTTTCTCTTACAACAATCAAATGCCATTTTTCTTAACACAATAAGCAATAGCCTCCCAGATTTTCTTCAACAATACATTTAAATAGTGTTTGATTAAATGCTAAATGTATCAAAGCTGCTGCATTTGGCTACAAATACCAGCAGCCTTCATCCTAGCACTACTTTGTTATAAAGGAAAACCCAGCCTCTGATCTCTACCCTGTCAGAAGATACTCCTAGCCTTGACAGGCTGTGCTGAGCTGCCATCTCCATCTCAGGGTAAAAATCAAACCACACTAGCTGGGATGGCAGCCTCTCCACTTAGCACAGGAACTGTGCACCTGGGAGAGAACTGCTGAATAATGTAACCCCCCCTAATACTACAGGGAATTGTATTCATCTAGAAAATGCAGCTGTGGTAGCAGCTGTGAGAATGACCAAAAGAACAACAGAGTTGATACACTCCCTCCACCCAAACAGCTTGTTCCTACAGAGAATCAAGGGAAGGAAGACTTCACATTGCCTGGAGAAGTCAAGGGGAAAGAAAAATCCCAACAAAACAGCCATGTGGTTCTGAGGGCAGAGAGAGAGTATGTATGACCGTTCATGGAGACTAAAGGCAACTGCAAGTACTCAAAAGTAATTTTTCATCTCTCTGGCTATGGTTAACTCAACCATCCCAGTGAGTTCTGGCTTAAAACAAGCAGATTTAGTCTGAGAATGTCAGAGTGGTATCTGCTTAAATAACGGGCAACAGCACAATTATACTCACCTAAATTGATTTTGTGCTCAAATTTTCTTAAAACCTTGCCTGCAGGGGTTGACAGTTTTGCTGAAGAGCAATTAGGGGTCTGTCTATTTGCCTGAAATAAAGGATTTGCTAACATAAGTAATGTTCTGTACATAGCCCTTTGAAATTCAAACCATACAATTGGAAAAGTCATCTCAAGTGCCTATGCCCAAAGCTATGAGAAGAAAACCACAAGGGGTAAGGAAACAGGTATGGATTAACACCAGATGTTACTTGAATCAAGAAAAGAAAATACAGGTTAATCAGTTAATATTCTAAAAGTGCTCCAAGCCAGAGTTATTTTTAGTCTAGGAAGCTACAAGTCTCTCATATAGAACTTTTTCTGTCTGTAAAAGGAAGACAGAAACAAGGAATATAATAAGAGGGGAAAAAATGCACAGGTGATGAACTGAAAAAACGTTCGAAGTTTCTGTCTTTTCTTACATGTAGTCCTCCCCAGACACAACTAACACATTTCACCATCAATGAACAGCATACACCTCTAAATAAAGGCAAGAAATAAAGGCAAGAAAATTCCACCCAGGAAAGCACTGCCAGACATACTATGCTATGATCAGCACCATCGTGATTTACCTCAGCTGTTCTCTAAAGCTGGTATTAATAAGAAAAATGAGGTTTTGAACCTCTAGTGTCCAAGCTGATGTTTGAAGTAGCACCTTTCTTACCTATACAAGTGCTTTTCATTCTGCACAAAGCCAGAATTTCTATGACAACACCACACACTCTAAATTAATTCACTTCAAGCACTCCCCTCCATTTCTTATGCTTGTATTTTTCTTTGCCTTCTTTGCTATTAAGTCAAATACTGAACTGGTTACACCCTGGATATGACTAGCAGATGTTCTAAAAATAAATAGAAAGGCTGGGGAATATAATACAGAAAGACTGGACAAATATCAACAAGTAAGGAACATCTGTAAAGATCAGAGTGAGCAAAGAAAGGAAAGTTGAGAAAGGTAAGGAAGAGATGGAAACTGCAGCGACAAAGAAAATCCAGCAAGAGGGTTTGAGACAAGAAAATCAAATGGAGCTCTGGCTACAATGTACATACACATATGGCATGTCAGAGAAGAGATGCCAAGGAAGGAGATTCTCTCAAGGAAAAATTCCTGCTTGCATTTGTCCTCAACATAATACTAACAACAAACAAAGCGTCCAGGTTGGCCCCATTAGCTCTTGGGTACCCCCAAGGCTCACAGAACAGCCTCCAACATACCTGTGGATTGCATCCACCAGCAGCATTGTGGCGCTTGGTGAGTCTTCCCACCTCATCATCCCAGTCCCAGTCTTCATCTTCCTCCTCATCATCATTGTCATCATCACCATCTCCCTCCTCAGCATTAACTTCTTCACACGTGCATTCCTGGCAGCTCTCAGGGACCTCACCCTCTTTACATGCTTCTGTGTCTTCTGCAGATTCACTTAAAAGAAACAAAAACGTTTCAATAATTAAAAATGATGGTTACAGTCAACAAAAATTCAACACACTTATCTCCATAAATGACTTTACATTTTCACTTGTGTTTTAATTCACCGAGTCCAGGTCTGAGACCCTCTATTCAGGAAGGCCTGAATAGAAGTATTGAGGTGCTGGATCAGGTCTAGAAAAGAGAAATGACGCTGGTGAAGGGTCAGGAGCACAGGTCCAATGAGGAGCATCTGAGGGAGCTGGGGTTTTAGCCTGGAGGAAAGGAGGCTGTAGCCATAAGGGGGGGTCGGTCTCCTCTCCCAGGCAACCAGTGACAGGAAAAGTGGACATGGCCCAAAGGGGCACTAGCAGAATTTGGAAGAATTTCTTCACAGAAAGTGTGACTAGACATTGGAATGGATTGCCCAGGGAGATGGTGGAGTCACCGTTCCTGCAGGTGTTTAAGGAAAGACAAGACTGGCTACTCATGCCATGGTGGCACAGCTGGCACGGTGGTGTTGGGTCACAGCCTGGACTCGATGATCTCGGAGACCTTTTCCAACCTAATTGTTGCTACGATTCTGTAGCGTCAGCAACGTGTCACTGCTTTCTGCCAGGACATGTCCCGAGGCAGCACACACGATGGAAAAGGGAAGCCGAGACACACGCAGCCTTTCCTCTCACCTCTCCCAGCAACCCGGCAGCACCACCCGCTCCCCCTCCCCGCTGCCCGCAAATCCCAGGGACGCTCCCGGTCCCGCTCCGCATGTTCGCCCGGCCGCGCCCTCACCTGTCCGAGCAGTCCGCATCGTCGAACTGCCCGGGCACCACCTGGCTCATCACCAGCGCTCGGTAATCCATGGCGGCGGCGGGCAGGAGCAGGGATGCCGCGGGACGCAGGCGCCGGCCCGGCCCGGCCGCTACGGCGCCGCCAGAGGGACCAAAAGCAGCGCGGGCGGGCGCGGCCGGCACGGAGCCGCCCCGAGCGTGTTCTGTGCCCGCACACGGAGGGGCTTTTTACAAGGGCTTGTCGTGGGGAATGGCTTTACACTGGAAGAGAGCGGGGTTAGGTTAGATACTAATGAGAAATGCTTCACTCTGAGGGTGGTGAGGCGCTGGCGCAGGCTGCCCAGAGCAGCTGCGGATGCCCCATCCCTGGAGTGTTCAAGGCCAGGCTGGATGGGGCTCGCAGCAGCCCGGGGTAGTGGAGGGTGTCCTGCCCCGGCAGAGGGGACGGACTAAACGATCTTTAAGTCCCTTTCCACCCAAACCATTCTGTGATTCCATTAATCCCCAGCAGCTGCCGACACATGAATACTTATCTGTGGCATATCTGTATAATATTAAATTATATAGCCTTAAAAACAGGGCATTTTCACTCACCTTTTGACATGGAACCACCATTCCTGCCACAGATTCATGGTTGATTCATTCCCTAAAACACAAGTGATGATCTGTGTCCTCTGCAGTAGATACTGAGAAGTTTTATTTGGTATACTCTGAGATAATTAAATTCCAATCTTTATTAAAATAAAGCTCTAATTGAAGCCAAAGGAATTTCAAATTTTCAAGCCTGGCTAGAAGCATCTTAGCTCCTAACACCCCTTGCATTGAATAGCATTATAATGTGTTTATATACCAATGTAATGTAGGATTAAGAAAATAAAAGTGGACGCTGGTGTTGGCTATCTGGTACATAAGGGTAAAATTTTTAAATGCAGTTTCCTTTTTTTGTAGATGTTTTCCCATTATCCAAGTGGTATGTATAAAAGCTATGGAAAACCTGTGACTGTGCAGAAATACCTTTAAAAAAGATTTAATACAATAGGTGTCATTTGCATCTGCAACACTCCTATCAAGTCAGCTCTTTGAGAGTCTCTGTGCTCATTTCCCCAATGCACAGCCACCTACAACAGAAATCAGATTAAGATCACCTATTTACTGATCTTTTTCCTAGAACCAGGTGTTGGAGGACTCTTAACCCATGTGAGTCAATCCATGTGTGTAGAGAAGGTGCTGTTCTACAGGATTATTTCACTCCCTAATAAATTATTCAGTGCTCTTAAGTAAACATACTCATTTACTGTAATGACAAGGGACTCTTTGAAACATAACACTGCCAGAGGATTTCCACATTCATTTTTTTTCCTTCTATGCTTCAGGCTTCCACATAACTTTTTCTACAGCCTTGGAGTGCAGCACCCTTTTTTTTTTTTTTTTGTCCCAGGCTTTAAGAGCTCCTATGGAAGCAGGCGCCAACTGTTCTACAATTAATCTGAAACAGTCCAGTAGGTAATGGTGATACTTTCAGAAGGAGAATGGGAAAAAAGGTGTCAGAGATGTACCAGTTATCACCCCTAAAACCATGAGAGGACAGACATCTATCAGACTGTGTATTTAGCTTGGACCACTGTAGCTCCATGTTCCCTGTCACACAAGATTCCTCAGAAAACTACTTTCCTTACTCTTCCTATGGCTACATTATTATGTTTCCTGAAGATTAAGAGTCAAAATGTTTGTTCACACTCAAAGATGTACTAATTCTATACTTAACACCACAGATTATGTAGGACAGGTAAATATTCTGGTCCCCACTGGGTACAGTGACTGTATTCAGAATCCCTGGGAGAACTGCAGTGTTGTTCCTTCCTGGAAGAAGTGACTTGAGAGGACCACCAACAGCTTCCTTTTCATATTTGCAGGATGAATTGTATAACTCAGTGGCAAGAAAAGACACTGCCTGCCAGCTCTGGGAAGCAACCTGTGCTTCTGAGCCCATCTTGGAAAATTTGACAAGCAGTATGTTCTCGTTGGTGAGGCTAAACATGAGAGGGATTTCAAGTGCCATGTGCTAGGATGAGCATGTTACAATGACATTTATCTGCCACACTCCCCTCCCCTGTCAAATTATGCCAGGCAGCACTTGGTAGTTCACAGTGCTGTCTGACAGACCTTTAGCTGGTGCAGAGCCTGTTTAAATCAACAGACACTGTTAGATTTTGAGGTCAGCTCTTACTGCCATGGCATGAGTGAAGCACATGAACAATATGAACTGTACAGAGCATGGGGAGACATGAGGAGGGGAACAAAGTATATGGTCAAGGGACTGCTAGATGATTGACATAAAAACCTATCTGAAAATGAAAAATGATATCTGAATCCTGAGCAGTTATTACAGCAACACAGCAAGTGACCTTCTCTATCTCATGCAGTAGGATTGATATTCCAATATTCTAGGTTATATTTCCACTTTATACAACACACCGGTTTAAGTGGAATAGGCACACACATATATGAAAGAGAAATTAGTTAATATGATACTTGAATACTGCTGTGAACATTCATGTGGTTCCATCATATTTTTGATAGAGGACTCCTGAATGAAAAGGCTGCACACAGAGGAGGCCAAGTGATACATTGATTAAGTTCCAAGCAAAATACCTATTTTCCTCAGCTGTATTATCTCCATGGATATTCTCTGAAAACACTCTATATATATAAAACTTAATTCCTCTTTTGAGTCCATATAAATTTTGAGATACCTCTCAGAAAACAACAGAGACCCTAAGCCATAGAAATGCTTGCTATAGAACCAACATACCTTTCTGCATAGTCAATTGGAAGGAGTCTTTGAGTGTGGATACATTTTTCCCAGAGGAGGAATCCCTAGGCAAGGAAGAACAACCACATCAAAGGAAATTGTCGGGCTGGCAAAAAGAAAACAATACTAAAAAAAAAGCAGGAGCCTGGGAGATGTTTCATTGCCAGAATAATTATCAGTTCATGAAGACCCATTTGCAGAAATGTGGAGTCATTGCTGAATTGCATTATTAAAGTATCCTCGATAGCAGACATGTCTTATTTTCTCACTCAACCCCTTGTCTCTCTATTCAAAACATACTCAAGTTTTGATACTGAGAAAGAGTTTCCTGGAGAAGATAATTGGAACTCAGCTAGCAGAACTCCCTTTCCAGAAGGAGCCATGATAAGATTCCATGGAGGCTTGAATGATGAAAATAACCTTCTCTGATAAAATTAGTAGTAGTGTTTTTTTGCACTTGTATTGCAAAATTTTTAATGTAAGTGCTATGCCTCACAGATGTATAACATAAAAGAGAAGTGCTAAGAAAACCAAATGCAGGTGCTGGAGCTGTGCCTTGAATGAACTGAGTAATCAATATAGGAAGTAATGCATTTGCATTGCAGCTCCCATTCTGATTACAAATTATTTAAAATTTTAATTAATATTTAAAATAAATTCTGTTTAATTACAGTTATTACAAATTTAAAATATTAAATTAGAATTAAAAGTTAAAGAAGTTACAAATTACATGCTTTTGGTAGGCAGCCACTGGACAACAGATAAAAGCTCCAACAATAGGAGAGAGAATAACATGAATATATCATCCAATTCTTTCCATGAGAACACTGCACATACCAGGCCTGATACAGTCAAACAGAGAAGTGAAAGTAGTTATAAAGAACAGTGTAATGCTCTACAACAAAAGAGGAAATACTCTCAGAGGGTTTCCACCAGAATCCAAGATGCTTTTTCTCTTTCATACTTCTCTATTTTTTTTTTCTTTCAGTTACAGGTGGTGTAAGAAAAAAAGTAAACCAAATAATTTAAACATGGTGGATCAAACTCCACTCCTGTTCATTACTAAATTTTATTATATATCTAGTAAAAACATGTATAGCCTTCTTCCAACAAACTAACTCAGTATCATTTAAAACATGTTTTTTTGCCTTCTTTCTTTGTCTTCAGCTAGTAAAATCTCTCTTTTATCAGCCTTTTCAAAATTCAGTAAATAGAGCAATTCATAGAGCATGGAAGACTTTTTTATTTCTTACTTCTTTAATGTAAACATTTCTTTTTCTTCATTTTTTACAATTAAATGGTTTAACCAGTAGTTGAAGTTTGATTTCCTGGTGGTTTTCATTTTTTTTTTTTTTTTTTTTTTTTTTTTTTTTTTTCTAATTCTTGATTTTAAAAAAGGGATTATTTTAACTTAGGCCAAAATCTGACAATTACCCTCTTTAGACTTGTCACTCCACTGGAGCTTGATGCAGGTGCAAGTACTGTAGGCACATCTTCATCGTTTTGTAATTTTGCCAACACTGACTTACTTTTACAGATGGAAAATTTCTACTGAAGTTGGTGAAAAAGTAGTTTGCATAAACAGGAGAGGGGGCGTCACCTCGTTTTGCAATAGCAGAATGGCACAACTCCACCAGTACAGTAACAGTATGGGTGAAGTTTACTCAAATTAATCTTCATTTCCCTTTCCACCTTCTCTGAATAGAATGCTGTCAAGCCATGTGATTTCTCCTCCATCTAATCAGCTGATGATAGAAAGTTTTGTTCCCCCCAGGAAATGCTGAACATTGGTAGGTAAGGACTCTTTACTACAGCATTTTGGGACATCACTTGCTGCCAAGAAGAAAAATGGGGAGATTAATGAAGGAATAAAGAGGATCTCAGGAAAGAGATTCTCTCTACTCATAGAACAGGGAGCTCCTTACAGCTCCTTGTACACAGCCCAATTGTATCATCCTTCTTCTTTACATACAGCATGATTTAGGTGGAGAGTTGAGTGAGAGTTATGTACACAGTAGGATGTTCTTCATTAAGCTTGTTAGCACATGCAGGGATGTGTGCCCTAATCTTCAAACCGCCCTTAATTCAACAAAAGCTGCTTTTTGACCACTGTGTCCTTTCAAGTTTCAGTGATACATCTTTGTTTTGCTCCTCAGAGCTGGAACAGGACCATCCTATCTCCACAGGCCTCCTCCTTCAGCCAGCTCAGCCTTTCTCATCTGCAAGGGTGACAAATCTCCATCTGCAAGGGTGACACAGAATGCACACAGTGTATCCACAGATAGTAAACCTTAGCCCTTGGCCTAACTCCTCAATCCTACAGAGCTGAGGGAGGAAAAGGAGGATACACACAGAAATGGCTCCTGCCCTTGCAAACAGAATTCCAGGGAGAGAGGGATGACAAGCTGGCAGAAAGTCAACAGCCACTATCTAAATATAACAAGCTGGCTCCTTGGCTTAAAATCCTGCTAGCAGAACTTGAAAATGAGCAAGCTGAGATGAAGAAAACACAACAACAGATTCGTGAGCTCAGAAGAGAGAACCAAATCTGCAGCAACAGAGGGTGAAAGAGCAAGGACAAAACCACATCCTGCAGCTTGACACAGAAGGAAAGAGATAGGATTTAGTCAGAGAACCACAGTCACCTACAGCATACTGTACGCCCTGGAAGTATCTCTAATGCTCAAGCCCAGTTGCCATGTGCAGCAGTTCCCAGTTGCCAGGTGCAGAAGTTCCCCGTCCCTTCTAGGAAAAAATTGCCACAGATTCCAGCTGAAGTTTCCATCCAAAAAACTCCTTTAAGAACTTTATAGGTAAGATAGTGCTCCTGAAGCCTTTTACTGGATTTGAGTCCAAGTGTGGAATTCTTTCTTACAGATTTATGCAATTATCTATTTTCAAGCACTTATGAAACACTTTGCAACTTATTATTTCAAGTATTCAAGTGAATAAACAGTTAATGAATTTTTTTTTTTCTTCTTCAAGGGGAAAAGGAATGCAAAGACCAAAATGTCAATGTTGCATAGTTTATTACCTTCTCTCCTTTTCCAACTTTGCAGATAGTTTTGTCTGTGTCCTGCATGGGTTGGGAAACATTCAAAACTGGACACAATATTCTAGATGCACTCCAATAATGATTAGAGATTTAAAAGTCACTCACAAAGAAAACAGATATGCTTTGTTAATATCCCATAGAATTAAGTGTAACATCTACAAATTAATCTTCAATTTTCTTGTTTGCTTTTCCTTAACATTGACAACTAGGTGGCTTTCTTACTTATTGATTTCTCCATATGCAATTACATATACATGTTCTCTTACTGGCTATATTTTATTTTCCTATTGTACTTTAGGATTAAAATAGAATTTTGCTTTCACCATAAGTGGCAATACTCACAGTGGTAAAACCAAGAGATTGCAGGCTGTTAGGATATACTCAGTGCTGCTAACAAATGCTGCTGTAGTATATGGAGTTCACTCCCTGGGTGAGAAAGACTGGACTTATGAAATGCATGTGCACAATAACAAGAATCCACCAAATAGACAACCTATTACTGAATTAGTAGCAATAATTAACTTGCAGCGTAGAATAAAAATAGCTTTTTATCTTTTCATGTCAACAACTTTGTTTCTACTCTTCATGCTGAGGGAAGATAAAAAATCTGGTGGCTAAAAATACTCTGTATGCTTTAAGCTGTATATATTGCAAACCCACCACTCCAACCCAAGAATTGCACAGTCTTAAACTGGGCAACCTCAGACAAGGCCAAAGGGAGCTCTGAAGTTCCTTTCCTGTTATCATCAGATGGAGCATATGGAATCCATAAATCTGATTAAACAATCATGGTTAGCAATGACTAATATATCTACACTATTAGAGTTTTAATTTGATTTTTTCCATTTCTCAAAAAAAAATCTAATTATTTAGTCAAGCTTTTCAAACACAATTTTCCATAGATTTCTATGAGAGAGATCTCCAGAGATGACGTATCCCTGTCCTCTTTTTTTTTTTTTTTTTCTTAGATAAAATACAGAATCTGTGTGTGGTCAAGACAATTTTCTGCAATAGAATAGCTAAAATTCCTTCCAGCAAAAAAACAGGGAAAGCACCAACTTTTAGAGAACCACCACAATTAATGAAAAATTTAGCAGATCTCATTAAGAGCTCCTGTGAACACTGGTTTATCTCCTGTACTACCACCCAGTCAGAAGCAGCTGACAGGACTTCCAGGGATGGGGGTTGCTGTATGACCCCTTTCTGCCAGCATCAATTTCAAATAAGTTGATTTCCCACAGTCATAATCAGTGGTGAGAAAGAATAATGTCAGCTTGACAGGTCTAAGTGGGAGATTCTCACTAGAATTATTAATAACTACCACATACAGTAACTGTTTGTAATTTTGAAAAGTACTATAGAAAGTAAAGGGAAAAAAAAGCCCTCAGAATTAAATATCCATAGAATTGTTTCTTAGGACTGCAAAAAGTAATGAGATAAATCCTGGTACCATTTATTTTAGAAAAAGTAATATTATCTCTTCTGATTTCAGCAGGCATGACAAAATATGGAAGGGTACAGAAGCACCAATTATTAGAAGAACATTTTAGAGCTTTTGACAGTTTCTGAAAGCAAAAATATTGACCTTAGCTGTGAGCCCTAGAAAAGTTTCAGACAAAAATAACGAGCAAAAATAACAAGTTATCTTTTTGGGGTGCTCTGGAATAGGGGATTATGTATCAAAACTATTGCATTGAGCTGAACATGAAGAGAACAGAGAGGGATGCAGTTTTTGGCACGTGGTAGCAACTGCAAGGTATTAACACCTAGAGCAATGTCCACAGAAAAACAACTGAGAAAAAATAATCCCTCCAAACATTTTGCTAACATTAAATTCCACAAAAACTCAGTGAACAAGTGAGAAAGTGATCCTCCTGATGGTCCCAATAAAATTTCCTTCTACAATACAAGCAAGCTCTCTATCCTAGTCAGACTATGTTCCAGCCATTGTGTCCAACACATCTTGGTATGCCATCCAAAAGTGAGAAACAGGAAGCAGAAAACAGGTTAGGACTGTATGTGTGACATTGCTCCTAAAAGTGTTTTGCTGAATTCACCTCTCATAGAAGGCACTGAGGAAATAAATAATGAAGAGGCAGTCCAACTGATTATTGAACCCTTGGCCATGCCAAAAGCAAGTATTGATAGCAAAAATAAGTCTCTATATAAACATATTTGCCTTTTGCTGATATGTTCAAAGAGAAAACAACACATCTGGGAGATTCATTTAAGAAGTTCAAAATGGAAATGTAAGGTGAATATTACATACAGACTAGAAATTCTCACCCTTTTTGTAATACACATTATGAAAGTGAAGGCATGTTTCCTTGTAACAGTTTTACGTGCAGTTTCTAACTGAAAATCCTCTTTTAAATGCAAGGATACAATGCTTGAGTGAACACCAGTCTTCTCAGAATTAACATCCAACACAACAGATGTCAAAGTTCAATGTCACAATAGTGGCAAATATTGTCAACACCTTATTATGCCCGTGAATGAACACATGCATGCATGCAGTCCATGCAAAGAGAAAAATAACCTCTGCAGCTGGTTTCAGCTTTTCATAGAGACCTTTCTTATAATTTTTATTTGTTTAATATGGGTAGAATACTTAGCATAAAAGAATGCAGCCTAATAGGCTTTTAGATCCAGCTGTAACATTGGAGTCAGTCTTGGCTTGGTGTGTTGCTGAAGCTAGCCAAGATACAACTATTATTTTCAGATACACTTTTAATTAGCACCTCTCTGTGCCCCCACAACACACAAATCCAGTAAGAGCACCATACAGGTTAATTAATTAGTAACATTAAGAACAGTTAACTCAGATGGAAAAGCAGCACTTAAAGTACATAATGACTGTGTAGAAGACACAAAATGTTTCAGATCCTGCAGCCCTATATGGGAAACCTCCTACAGCATGCACTGGCACATTCTTTTACTTTCCTGAAGAAAAAGTAATTAACTGCTTTTTCCCCTAAAAAACTCCTCCAAAACAACCAAACCACGACTAGGATAAAGACATCAGCACCTGCTCAAAGACCTTTACAAAAAAAGTAGTATTATACCATTGGGTGGATATTACCTGACTAGAAATACTTTTACCAGCAGCAATGAATGTTTCCCAGTGCTCATATCTACATGTCACTTTCAGTCAATACATAACAGCATTCCAGTAACGTTTTCGGCACGTTAAAATAAGATTAAGCTTAGCTGGAATGGTTACTTCTGATAATTTTTAGTATAATTTGCAGGTTCAAAATCAAATGAGTGAAAATGAAAAATGAAAGCCTCAAGACTACATTTACCATTGCCATAACAGCAAGCTGCATATGGCCAAATGACAAAGTTACCTCAAAATATAAATGTATCTGAACAGTACTCTTGCTCATTTTACCTATGTATGCAAATTGCTGAATAAACTGTGGGAGAAATGAGAAAGCGTGGAGGCTGGTTTGCACCTTGGCATTTTTATTTTCACTGAATGTTTTGATTGTAGGGCTTGGGCAAGTTCTCCATTTTAACAAAAGGTCTACTGCAATAAAGGCAATGTATCGGTATCATATTCACTGCCTACCATGCTTTGGGAAACTTTCAATTAAACCATCAAATATATGACTCCAAACCAGCTATTCCAGAGCAACATGGAATTATGAGATTTCTATAGTACCTTTTTTTTCAGTAATAGGCTTTATCCTTGGTCTTTCCAGAGGTGTGTTAGTCTACTTCCTACAGAATCACAGAATATTCTGAGTTGGAAGGGATCCACGGTTGTCCAGAAAAAATTGGACTCGTTACAATAAGCCAGTAATTACATACCTGAGAGAGACATTGATCATTTTTTTCAGAGTTGCACCAGACTGGGTGCTCATGGTATTCCTCAAATCAAGCATGCTAACTATCCAAACTCTTCACTATTTACACATTTCAGCAAGCAATGGCATTATTGTCCATTATCTGCAAGTTACATATTTCTCTTATTAAGCAGTATTCTATCTTTTACTGGTTAATGAGTCCCTCATTTCTCACGCTGGTTAATCCCCATGCTCAGTCCTTCTCTGCTTTGGAGTCAGGGGGTTCCTGGGGTCGGTGGCCGTGATCTCCACCTGCCAGAATTTCCTTTTATCCACTCAGAGCTGATTCAGCACAGTTGCTGGGTTTATTAAGTTTCGTGCTTATCTTAGGAATTCTGCCAGATGTCCTTGTACGCTGTACATTCCGCATTCTTTGAGTCCACTATTACTGCTACATCCTTCTTCCCAGGCTCTGCCTAGTCTGAGATCACTGTAGCATGTAATGGCCTGAATCTCAACAAGGCGCTTATACCGACAAGCAATCCGTCTTTCTACCACCTGGACATCACACAGAGGTGACTCATTAGCTGCTGTTTCGGAGATTACACCTTCCAATTCCACATTCTGCAACGCCACGAGGGCCGTGGAAGTCCAACCCCTGGCGCTGCACAAGGGGCGCCCGACGGGCGTCGAGCGCAGCCCAAAGGCCGCCGGCGCTGCGCGGAGCGGGACCCGGTACAGCGAGCACTTCCCAGGAGCGGGACCCGGTACAGCGAGCGCTGTCCGGAGCGGGACCCGGTACAGCGGGCACTTCCCGGGAGCGGGACCCGGTACAGCGGGCACTGCCCGGCGCGGGAGCGGGGCCGGGAGCGCAGGAAGCGCCGCCCCGCCGGGCGCTGACGTGGCCGCCGCGCCTCCTGCCCGGCCGAGCCACGTCCGCGGGGGCGGAGCGGGGCGGGCGCGGCCCCGGATGGAGCAGCGGGGGGAGGCGGCTCCAGCTGCCGCTCCAGCCCCAGCGCTCGCCGCCATTTAGACATCCCGCCGCGGCAGCCAGCGCCGGGACAGGGTGTGCGGGAGGGCTCGGGTCGCCGCGGCTGTCGCCACCGCCACCGTCATCATCGCCATGAGCCGCCTGTCGCGCCTGCTGCTGCTCGCCCTGCTCGTCTTCCCCGCCGCGCTGCTGCTCGGGGGCGCCCGCGGCGGCCCAGGTGAGGGCGGGCTGGCGGGCGGCCGTCGCTGGCGGGAGCGGGCTGGTGGGTGTGTGGGTGGGTGTGTGGGGGGATCTCCGTGGCGCAGCGAGGAGGGGGAGCCGCTCCCGCCGGGCCTGCGGAAGCTCTGCCGAGAGGCGGCGGCGGCGCTCATTCATCGCCCCGGCCGCCCGCGCACGTGGCCGCCGCCACCGGGGCTCCGGCGCCCGGCACGGAGCCCGCGGGGCCCCGGCCGAGGGCGGCTGGCGGGGCAGGCCCGCGCTCCGGCCCCTCCTGGCGCGGCCGCCGCGGTGTCGGGCACCGCGCTGGGCCCAGCTGTGACAGCGGCCCGGGAGAGCCCCGCCGGAGGGGGTGGCAGCGGGTTTGTCCTTCTCGCCGCTCTCCCGTGCTGGTTCCCTCATTCCCTAACAGATGCGCTGGCTGCCACCCTGCCTTCCCACCTCGTCTGCCGCCACCCCCCGAGTGTCCTTGGCGACACCGAGGAGCGCTAATCTCTGTTTACGCTGCGGCGTTATCTGATTCACGATCTGGAAATTGCTCCCTTCTGCTAAGTTTGGAGAGGTGGGGAAAGCTCCTCGCCCAGCTCCCGCAGCGGGCTGCAGCCAGCGCCGTGCGCCGGTCCCTTCCCGGAGCTCTCCCTTCCCGGAGCTCTCCTTCCGGAGCTCTCCCTTCCCGGAGCTCTCCCTTCCCGGAGCTCTCCCTTCCCGGAGCTCTCCCTTCCCGGAGCTCTCCCTTCCCGGAGCTCTCCCTTCCCGCTATTGCCACATCATCAGCCCCTCGGAGAGACCGCCGGGGTCTGGGGGTCTGCTGGGCAGCAGCTGGCAAAGGGTGCCTGCGGCCCATCATTCTTCATTCTTAATTTAAGACACACCCCTCCCCCCCCACCTTTATTTGTAAGGATTTTTGTAGAAGTTAAATTTTTTACACGCGAGTTTAAAACGTGTAATAAAATCACGCTAGTTAAGGCTGAGGTCAAGTATTGCACATACTTGCTCGACCGAACAGGAAAGTCTTTGAGTGTGCCCACTAAAGGCACTTGAGAGGAGAGGTTGTGTTTGTTCTTTCTAGCACTGAGTGGCAATTCTTAAATCCGTGGATATACTCGTCCTGCTCAAGGACTCCTATTTCTCATGAAAATTTTTAAATACTTCTTTTAAATTTTGTATTTATAGCAGCTAGCTCTCTTTTCAGGCCTATGTAAATCAGTCACCCAGTAATTTCTACTCTCGCATATTCAGGAAATGTTACATTTATTTAAAAAACCCCAAACCTGTAGTTTTGTGCACGTGTCTTAGATCTCAGCCTTGCTTGCATGTGCTCTGAACTGCAAACAGACAGAACCTTGTCCCGTGGCCAATATTTTTATTAATCACATTTGCCCAGTGTTTGAATGTTTGAGGCTTGGCTCCACGAAGGCAAAGAGGCAATGGACTATCAGATTGTCTTAGAGCTCTGCTCTAGGTCACGTTTCTTTTCTGACTGATGTTGTGGTTCTGTTGGATATATGGCTATACATGATACTGAGGAGATCACGGCAAAAAAGGCATTCTTTAGGTTTCAAAACTTGAATGGAACTAAGTAAAAAAAGTAACTATTTAGGTACCTTTCAAAGTGTTCTGTTATCAGGGTGCTAGTAACTTGTTAGACTTGCTAGTCTTGGAAGAAACAGTACTTGCTAAATTAATTTTCTGGCAATGTCTTATTTTCACTTTTGTGATTTTAAAATTGAATTATTTGCATATGTTAAAGTGTTCAAAGATTGAACAGCAACTGTTAAGGTAAATTGGTTGCCTTCTGCAAATTTAGGCATTGCTGTGTGAATGCTGGACTTTTTGTCATCCAGGTGTAAATTTTTTGTTTTGAACTCAGTGGCAGATAAATGAGTATGTGAAAGTTTTTACAAAGGAATAAGGCTGAAAGATCAACACAGACATCATTTGAATGGGAGGTTTTTGCAACTGAGCCTTCAAAACACTGTATTGGACAGGTTTTTAAGAAGTTTCTCAAACATAAGTTTGAGAATTGTACTTAAACATCAGTTTTCTGTTGATTAACTAGACATTTAAAAGACTTTCTTGTATTTGCATTTTGTTTTGTAGGCTCAGGTTTATTAGTTGCAGCTCAAGATGCTACAGAAGATGAGGAAACTGTGGAAGATACTATAGTTGAAGATGAAGATGATGAAGCTGAAGTTGAAGAAGATGAGCCAACAGACTTGGTAATTGTACTTGAATGTTGCTTCAGAAGTATGAATTAGACCAGAAGTGTTTGAAGCTGGAAACTTAAATAATAGAGTTTACTTGCATTGTTTTTTTCAGGTAGCTATTTCCTTGTATCTGATTAAGCTTGTGTTCAGTTTGAAGTGTCAGAAGGATTTGTCTTTTCTTTCTGAATTACCAGTTGAAAAACCATGTGGGGGCAATAAGATTTCTGGCTATTAAACTGCAAGCCACAAAAAAAAAAAAAAATCAAATCCCACCAAGTGAGAGAATGACGTTTTCCTAGGAGCCCTCTGTAGTCCTTTTCTGAGCTGCACCTCAGTAAACTGAAAAGAGCATTGGGGCATAGAACTACTTCATTCTGGCATCTTTAATATCAATTTCCAAGGGACAACAGAGTCTTGGTTCTTAGTTAAGCTCAGAATGAATTCTGAATCCCTTGTTAAAAAAACACAGCTAACTTAATATTCAAAAAATTCCTAAAAAATCACAAACAGAAAAATGAAATGTTTTACATAGTTTTGTGATCTGCTTATAGCAGTTGAGTGTTATGCTTGCTAGACACTTAGTGTGCTTAGAGTGGTGCAAAATTTTATCAAATCTCTGATGTACATTAAGGAAGTTTGGCACATTAGTAGGAGAAGACTCATGTGATAAAAATGCAGATTTGGTAATCTATGATTCTGTGAGATTTTACTGCTGTTGTTAAGGCAGTGAGCTTATGGTTGGCCAGCTTTGCTATGTTGTAGAAGATACACTATGTCAGTACTGACAGAGTATTATTAAATAACCTTTTGGATGTAATTTCCTTTTAATAAATAGTCTATTACTCAGGTACAAAACATGGTGCTTCTTAGGCATTTTCTTTTATTTGTCACCGAAGTAAAAGATAGGGTTTTTCACAGTGTCTTGGAATTGAGATGCTCCATGCTCAGCTCTGGTTCCCTAGTTCATGGTATGGGTATGACTGATCCAGTAGGATCCACTGCTTCAGGAGGCTGTTTAAACACCAAAATCAAATGATCCAACTGACTTGCCAGCAATTAGTTGAGACTGTTCAATAGCCTTGTTTTTGTTTGGTGGGGGCAGTGATGATCCTATGATCCCCAAGTGGAAAATAAGCCTTTAATGCTTGCATTTGTCAAATTAAAAAATGAATCATCACAAGGTGAACTTGAACGAGTGAGTCCATGGACTTGTGTAGTTCCAGTAGCCTAACCATTTCCAGGCATACATAACACTTTAATAATTAAAACTGAATAGAAAGCTGCCATAAACACTCCCTGTAGTGAAAGTAACTCATTTGTTTTATGACGGTCTTTATTTTGGAAATGATTGTTTTCTAACTAGAAATAGCTTAGATGTGAACACTTAACATTTAGACTCTTCTTTCCATTCCACCCCCAAACAGAAGCCTTACTGATGCTTTTTGATTCCAAACCCTTCAATAGAGCTAAATGTAGTTCAGATTAGTCACTGTGTCAGATATAACAAGTAGAAGGATAAATGCTGAAAGGGATGCTCATCAAATCTAGAGGGAGAGGGGACTATGTGCTAATCCTGCAAGAGCAGAATTTGGTACAAATACTTGCCACTGTTGCATTCTTTGACACATGGGATTCTCATGAACCAAGCATGGTTTTTGCTTCACTGTTCATTATAGGATTTTTCAAAAAAGTCTCTTGTCTTAGACAGAAGAAAAAGAGGAAGAAGACTTGTCAGGAGAACCTAAAGCCTCACCTAGTGCTGATACAACCATCTTATTTGTGAAAGGTGAAGGTAAGAATCCTCTGATAATCTGCCATTTCCTTTACTGTTGCTTAGACTGCATCAATGTTTGCCTAAAACAGTGAAGCTCTAAAACCACAGAGTCTGTTTCAGATGCTCTTTGTTTAGAATTGATTGTGTGTGGTGCATGAGGTTTGTAATAGTTGAATTTTTTTTGTGTTGCAGACTTTCCGGCGAACAACATCGTAAAGTTTCTGGTGGGCTTCACCAACAAGGGAACAGAGGATTTCATTGTCGAGTCTCTCGATGCTTCTTTCCGGTACCCTCAAGACTACCAGTTTTACATCCAGAACTTCACAGCTCTCTCTCTGAACACAGTAGTTCCACCCCAGAGACAAGCCACCTTTGAGTACTCCTTCATCCCTGCTGAGCCGATGGGTGGGCGTCCTTTCGGTCTGGTTATCAATCTCAACTACAGAGATGCAAATGTAAGCCTGATGCTCTCGTTCATTTGAATCTTTCTAGTTCATCTGCAGGTGTCAGGAAGGAACTGCTTGGTCAAGTACCTCTCCAGAAAGTGAATCCCTCTAGAGCATTGAAGCAAATCACTAAGTACACAGGCACAGTGAGTGTCTGCCTACGTGCACTTGGCAGTGGAAGCTGGAGTGCCTTAGAACTGTAGTGGGCAACAAAACATTTGTGCTTTTGTGTTGAGTGAAACTAATGCAACTTAGAACCTTAAGAAAGTCTTGTGCAGGAGTTACTGTTTTCCAGAATTTCTCCAAGAACATAGGGAGAGGTAAACATTTTAAATTAATTTCTTCTACATATTAACAAAATGTTATGTGCAAACTTTGTTCTAGAGCAACGTTTTTCAAGATGCTGTCTTCAATCAAACTGTTACAATTATTGAAAAAGAAGATGGGCTGGATGGAGAAACGTAAGGAGACTGGAGATCTAAGTTTGATTGGGGTACTGGTAGAAGAGGTTATTGGTGGTGCCAGTGAAAATAGTTCTTGTATTGTTATTTTATTGAATGTTATGTCTGCTATGTTTTGTTTGTAATATAGCAGCATTTGACAGACTAAAAAACTGAACTTTTCCCAAAATTAAGATCTCTTATTAGTGGGGGATCTTCAGGACTGGTATTGTGTCAGTGAGAAGTTTACATATGTGCTTTAGCTCAGAGGGCCTAAGCCTGGAATAGGACCTGATGTTATAGTTATACAGCTACGTAGCAATTCAAAGCTGTTCAACTTCTATTATGCTACTGTGGTTTTTCCTAGGAGTTGAAAGCTGCAGAGAGTCCATAGCATCAGGTTATGAGTCCTGCTGTCAGGACTGGAATAGCTTTCTTCTGGAACACTGCAGTGTAGTCTTAAGATTGCATAAATTAGAAGATGTATTTGGAGTACCAAACTGCAGCAAAGAATGAGTTTGTCCATAGTAGGTATCTTTGAGGAGTGATTTTAATCAGAGACTTAGGTAGATCTGACACACTGAATATCTTTCAAGCATGTGCTGTTCTAAAATATTTTTAAATGTTGCAGCACTGGAATGGAATTTTGAGTGAAGCTGTGTGTTAAAGTTGATCTTCAGAAATACTTGTAGGCAATGCTGAGTGTATGAATTGTCCTGCCACAGGTAGAAATTGCCTGTTGAGCAAGCTACTTTTAAAAAAGATCATCCAGAAGAAATAGCTGTTGCATTTATTTGTATTTCTCAAATACGGTGGTATAGATGAAAGAACAGTTGGTCACGTGAAAATGTGTGATATTCTGAAAAAGGAGCTCTCAAAACAATTCAAATACTAGAATCAGTTTGTGAATGCCCTGTGAACAGATAATTGCCCTATAACGGGTATTTAAATTAAGTATCTTCTTTAGTTGAACTCCATAATTTTCTTTATCATAAATGAGAGTTCAGATGTTCATCTTGGGATAAGTTCTTTACCTATAAATTTCCTTAATCTCCAAATCAATTCAAGCTGTAACTTAAGTTTACCTCTTCTGTGATCTGAAGTATCAACAGACATTTCAGATAAAATTCTTCAAAACAAGCCAGCATGCACAGATTAAGAAAATTGACTTTAAGAGACTTAAGAGAATTTAAAGGATTTTGTAAGTGATTAAAGCTGTTACAGACCTAAATATTGCCTGTGACCCAATATCTTGATACTCTGATTGTGCAAAGACTCCTTGAAGTTAGTAAATATCAATATTTATTAATGATACCATTTTTCTAATTTATACAGCATTTTTCAAATGTTCTGTTGTTCAGAATTAAATTTATGATTACAGTTAAATCAAGTCAGAATAATTACAGGATAGAACTTGAGTTTCAGATGCCTTTGGTACTTTCCCCACTTGCCCCCTACAGAAGCTTTTGGGAAAGATTCAGTGGATGTGTCCAAGTTTAGGACAAAGTCAAAGCCAAAGTTAGGCTTAATTTCTATGCCTCTTCATAAACTGTCTTCAAAACTTGACATTTTTAGTTAATGCATTGTTTCTTAAACTGTTTTTTATTTAAAGGATTTTCATGTACATGTTCCTTGCTGGACTTGGTCTGCTGGTCATTGTTGGCCTACATCAGTTACTAGAGTCTAGGAAGGTGGGTAACATGCTTGTCTGTATACTTGTTAATACAAAACCTTTCTGATGTAAAAAAAGCAATTCAGTGATTGCTTCTGGCATGTGATGGCAAAGGTAGAAGATTTCTTTTAGAACCTTAGAAGTACTGGGGAAACTAGAGCTTGCTGATTGCAGAGCTCCTGCCCATTGGCTCCACACTAAAGTGCTTGGATTGGAATGCCCTCTAATCACTGAATGTCTGTGTCTACTGATTGAGTGCTTACTGGGTAGATTTTCCCCATGCTCTCTGCCTATTAGTTTAATAAGGTCAGATTTCAGGGGAAAACAGCTGTCAGTCCTTTATTTAGTTCTTAGCAAAGCTTTGCCACAATGTTGATTATTTTGCAAGGTCAGGTCACGTGTGAGAATGTTGTGCTAATCTGAGAAAGTAAAATGAACATTGTCATCACAAGGTTTGACTAATCATCAGCAGAAGGTATAATGAATTTGCCCAGGTGTGCATGAAATCTTGGTGCCTTTATGTGTAGGGTGTTAGAAGTGGTAATACAAAGCTTTGGGGAATAAATTGCTAATGGGAAAGACAGCTCTGTACACTCACTAGCCCTAAGTTCATACCTTAGTGAAATAGTTGTAATTCACTAAATGTGAATTATAAATTTTATAATTTTATAAATTTCTAACTCTTGTGCTATCCAAGTCTTAATTAAAAGAAAAATCTTCCTTCTCTTTTGAATTTTCAGAGGAAAAGACCGGTGCAGAAAGTAGAGATGGGAACATCAAATCAGAACGATGTTGATATGAGCTGGATTCCCCAAGAAACTTTAAATCAAATAAGTAAGTAGTCTGCCTTTCACAAATTAGACCATAACAAACTTAACTTTACCAGTTAATTGTAACAAAGTAGCTGATACCAATTTCTTAGAACAGCATATATCTTCTAGGGAATAACCAATTGTCTCAAGCATTGTGTTTAAGGATTAGATTATTACTTAGCAGCCTATTCCTTGTTAAACTAACTTCATTGGTTGATAAAATACTGACTATTGGTGACTGTTGCAATTTGTTCTGTAGAATATTTTTCAACGGTGTAAGATCTCTACCCAAAACCTGGATTGCAAAGGTGGTTTAAATAGGAGAAAGTAGTTGTCATCTCAGAGTTTCTGTAAGTTGTTTGAAAGTTTACCTATAGACCAAAGGCTTAAATAAGCATTAGAAGTGTGTTTTAACTGCAGCCACATTAATACTTGGTATTGATGTGCTTCACAAATCTGAAAGTTCTACTTGATACCTGGAATGCCAACACTAAGTCCAATATCTGATTTTTTTAGACTGTGGGTATTTCTAACTTCTCTTACTCTTTCTTCTCTTTTGCTTTCCCATGGCTTCAGTGCAGAGTAGAAGAGGTGAGGCAGACTCTTGTGAGCTGCAGAGTGAAAAGTGCTTAATGTGTTGTCCATGTAAAAATTAGGCATGGGTTGAAGTACAGCTTCCTGCATGCTGTGATTGGTGATGTAGCATGAGCAGTGGAAGATGCAGAGCAGATGCATGCAATGACATGCATTTTATATACTTCTAAATTTATGTTTTTATGTATGTTGTGGGTATATTTCTGTGTGGATATATTTTAGAAACATTTTTTCAGTAGAATATTGCTGAAGTGTTGTTGTCTTCTCTCAGAATTCCCAAAATTCTTTTTCTAAAAGGCAGCGTATCTTGCCTTCCCCACTTACCTTGGTGTCTCAGGCTGATAAACTCCTGTCATCAGTAGCAGTCACTGGTGTGAGGTGAGAAAACCTCAATGGAGTGCATCCTACAGGAGATGCAAAGAGTTTGAAAACCCTTTGCAGGAGCTACCCTTGCTTGGGAAAGACTGCTGTTTTGAGCAAATAAGGTATTCTGAGCTTTATTTGGTGCTGAAGCCTAGAGGCCTTAGCTGAGATATGAAAGTTGTGCCAGGAATTGATGACTTTGCACTTTAATTCCTTTACCCTTTCTAAGAGTACTTACACAGCAGGATTATAAAAACTAGTGCTTTACTTAAGAAGATAAAAGCTTTCTTGTACACTGTCTTCTGTGAGACACAAGAATAGTATAAAATCCAGACATGGGAATTTGAAAAGCCTCAATCTAGCGAGAAAAACTGAAGGCCTAAATCCTACTTTTTGCTGAAGAGCAAGCTGACTTTAAAGGGTTCAGATTCTGGTAATGTTTGGTCCCTTTAGGTATTCATATCTTAATAATTGTAGTTTAGGAAAAACTGATGAATGAGTTGTTCTTAATTGTGGTTTTCTTGGCTCCAGGTTAGTTTCATTTAGAACCCTATGCTAGAATTCTTAAAAATGCATGACCTTCAAGATCTCAGATATTTTTGACTTTTTTATTGTTGTCTGGCCTGTAAGGGCATGATGGCTGCTCCTTGTGTTTGCACACTCCAAGCAGGGAGGTTATTGGAGGTTGCTCTGTTTAAGAAAATCAGTCACCAGATGCACTTAGCAATCACTTCAACACTTCATGCACAGTGTGGAAGCTTCTCTGCAATAGTCATAGAACCCCAGAATGGTTTGGTTTGGAAGGGGCCTTAAAGATCATCCAGTCAAATGTGAATGCTTCTGGGAAAAGTGCAGTTTTCCACAACAAAGATACTTTTCTTCTGCTATTAGTTGTATGAATGTGGAAATACTACATGCAAGACATAGCTGTGTAAAGAATCAATCTTATATTTTTCAGGCATGTAAACTCAAGGCAGTGTCATCAAAATAATTAATTTAGCTTTCTGAAAGTGTAATTACTGAACATAAAGATTTTCTAAGCAGCAGAGCCTGCGGTTTCACATAGGATTTTTTTGGGTTTGGTTTTTTTTTTGCTTATTAGTAACTGACAAATAGAACAGACCCTATGCTGTTGTTGCATGTTACAGAATGGAAAAGTGTTTTTTGTAATGTTATATTTAGGGTGCTGGTAGTTAAAAAGCTTTAAGTTGTTGGAACTGGCTTCTCTGTGGTGATGCATTGCACTAGAAGGGCAGCTTGTGTTGCGTTTGGGAGGAGAAAGTTGCATCAGTTGTAATTGTTACATGAGCATGTATTTATCTCTTTTTTTTCATTTTCTTTAATCTAGATAAAGCTTCACCAAGGAGGTTGCCCTACAAGAGGGCACAGAAGAGACCAGTGGGCTCTGATGAGTAATGTTAACTAGTGCAACAGTTGAACCTTTACTAATTCTGCCTGTTTGGTTTTTTTGGATTGGAGTAGTGCAGAGAACCCATATCACCATAAGGAAAATACTGCTAAACATTTGGACTGAACAGATTAACTGAATGGTGTTAATATTACTGAAAATGCACTTCTCTTTTAATTTTTTTTTTTAATTGTTGGGGGTCGGGGAGGTAGCCATTAAGATTTGTGCCTGCGTGTGTAAGCGGTTGGTCTTAACAGAAACATGTTACCTGAAATGTGCCTTTAGAGCTCTTTGTAATGCTGGCTTGTCATCTGTATATTGTCATTGAAGGATTTTTTCTCCTCTCCCTAATCTGAATGTCTGGTGACTTTAATCTGTCTCGATTGTATCATATCTGTATCAGAACCTGAATGCATTGTTCTTTTTCAGTAAGTAACGTTGCTCTTTGCAAGGTGCGCACACTGAAGTTGGTGTGTGTGGTCCTGTCTCAGTGGCCAAGCACTGATCATCTCAACTTCTGCATAGTTTTCATTCTAAAGGCACAATTGGGTATAGCTGCTTGTAGTGGTAGATGTTTTGCTGCTGTTTTGATCTGGGCATGCAGTGACCTAAAAATCTGAATTTAGCTGCATAGATGTTAGACTCTTGCACAGCAGCAGAACTTGTGAAGCATGGAATTTGTGTGCTGAATTGGTATTACTACATAAATTTCTTTTTTATACCCAGTTTGTTAAATGGTTAGTTATTGAATCGTGCCAGCATCTTAGGTATTCAGATTATAGTGGTAGTTCTGCAATGTTTACTCAAGAAGCTGTTGAATAAGCCAGAACAACTTTTCAGTGAATTCTTGGTTCTCTCTCCTAAAAACTAGAATGTCATGTATCAAAATGCCAATTTATTTTTTTAAAGCTTTACAAGGATTTGCTGTACACACTTGAAACTGAATTTGAAAAACAGTTGGCTTCAAATAATTCTGTTTATTGGCAAATTATTTAATTCACCCTTTACAGTTTTCAAATCTGAGACATTTTTACACTGGTCAGTACATTAGTCTGAGTTTTTTTTCACTTTGTCTTTCTTAACTAGTAACACAGATACCTATTCTTCACTAGCTGCATGTTGGTTCAGTAGTCAAGTAGTCAAGTTTTTCAAGTAGAAAAGCTGTATGCAAAATCAAAACAAAATTTCCTTCTGTGGCTTTCATGATTACCAGGTACTGAGGTATTGATCCACATCCACTGTGTTCAGGAATTAACTGACAGGGAAAGGAGCCAATATGCAGAACATCAGTTTGCTTGGATGAGGCTTGAACTGTTTGCATCTCAATGCCTCTCTTTCTTTGTCTGAAAGCTTGTTGAGTTCAGGAAGAGGCATAGATTTGAGGCCTCTATCTTCTTTTTCCTCCCTTCTTTGATCTCCACCAGTGAAAATTCCCTTTTAGTTCCACACTTTGTCTGCAGCAACTGAATCTGAGCCAATGAATGCTGAGTGATCCTTCCAAATCCTGCCACAGTATGTTTGAAGCAGCTAGGCTCTGAAGCTACCTGTGCTGGCACTATTTTGTTACACACTTGGCCAAAGTGAACTATGAAGAGGTTCTTGACTCATACTGCTATGGAAGAAATTATTTGTTCAACTTCCTGAAAATACAGCTAGTCCAGGCAGAATGGTTTTTGCATTTAAGGTTGCTTGTCATTCAGATGATTTAGGAAACAGTTGAATGCTGCCCTTATAAGGGGTATCTCCACTCAAATTGTGTGGAACAGCTTTATTTGCCTTTAGTGATGTAATCTGACTGGTTCTGTGGCAGAGTTGCAGTCTTGTATTCCAGCTTGCATTGATTCAGTAGAATGTTTATGGATTCAGTGCTTCCTATGCTAAAGCTCTATAGAGATTGCAGCATTTGCTGCACTGAACTTGGAAATTCCCTCTCTTGGATTTTGTCTCTAACTGGCATGGAAGAAGGGTTTTTTCACCTTCTTGTAATAGATTCTCTTGAACTGTATACTCTTAATTCTTCCCAAGATTTAAAGTTACTCTTTGAGGGGGTGGTGGTGATACAGTGCTATGCCAGGAAAAAAGACAAAGTATCAGAACAGGCTGTTGATTTGCAGGATCCTTGTTTTATTTGTATAAATAAGAAGTAAATGTCTGAAGACTGAACTCTCTTCTCTGCACTCAGTGACTGGCTTCCAAATACTTAAGTTCTAAGCATGAAAGAAGAGAGAAGGCAGCTTGCACTGGAGCCAGCAGTGGAAAAGTCCAGGTGTACCAAAGGCTGTCTTTTGATAATACAGCTTGGTATTCACTGTAGATGGTTCATAGTGACTTTCTTAGCCAGAAGCAATTCATAAGACATGGGGCCAGTAGACCACTGCTGCTCATTTGAATGTCATAACATTTTAAAATTACTTGTTTTACATTCAGTTTCTGTAGTTGAAATTTAGCAGTAACATTCCAGCATGCAGTGGTAACTGAACTTTGGCATCTCTAGTGTTATTTCTAGTGAATAAGCCAGTCTATTACACTCAGTTTTCTTAAATTGGGGGTGTATAGTTGTTGCTTTATCCTATTGGTTAGAAACTTTTATTTTGGTACTTGAATTTTCTACTCAGTTTTTAAACAGGAGTAGCTAAGTGTCACAGGTATGTTGCTGGGTATCATTATTATTATTATTATCAGCTGAGTAGTTTGTAGATTTGCTACTTAAAGATGAGACAGCAGCAATTCTGCCTGTCTATGCCACCCATTTCCATTTGGCAGCACAAGCATTTGTATAATCCAGCATTCTTTCCAGTTCTCAGCCAGCTTGCTAAACTTCCACACAACTGCTTCTGGGGGGAGTTCTGAGAAGGGTGACAACTGTGAAAGAAGATGTGGGCTAGGGTTTCTTAATTAATAAAACATGTTAAAATGGTTTTAGAGAGCAAGTGAACTATGGGCTTTGAGTGAAGGAGCTCTGTGAATTCCTTTCTCACAGCTCCTTAACTTACTAAAAAAAAATTGTGAGAACCTAACAATTGTACACTTGGGGTAGGAAAATCAGCTTTAGAGCTCACAACTACAGAGGCAGCAAAGTATTAATTAAGTTGTTGGCTGAATGGGACAGACTAGAGGTGGCAGTGCTTCTGCTCTTTCTAAAACATTTATGCTGAACGTGTTCCTTAGCTTGGAAAAGGTGTAATCAAAAGTATCATTTACTAGTTATCCCTAGAATGCATGGTGCTAAACAAAATGTTGCAGGTGAGAGCTCTGAATCCAGAGAAGTCAAATACTAAGCTAAGCTTAGGCTGGTTGTCTTGGTTTTCAGTGTGCTTGGTGTACTGAGCAGTAGAGAGTCTGTTCTCTTTTCTCCTCCAAAGGAAGGGCAGTACCTACCTCACAGGAGTGACATAAGGGCTGTTTCAAGAGTGTTTTTTGAAGTTATTTGAGAATTGCACAATACACTTCCATGGAGATGGTAAGACCCAGCACTAGTGTAAATGGTTGGCAACTGTACACACAGATCCATACTGTACTTACTGATTTAATCCCCTCACTGACCAGAATTTAGCAGCTTTACACTTTGACATTTCTAAAATATGCAGAGGAGTTGCAGTTAACATACAGAGGAGAGCAAAGCCAGAAGGATCTCTTAGTTTCTGCAAAAGTTTATAGGTGGGCTAAGTAACATTCTGCTGACATTTTTCCATTTATCTCTAAATTTTCCCAGGGAATTTTTCTAATCAGTTGATACAGATGATTGTTTATGTAGCTACAATCAACAGTCAATTTAAGAATGACTGATTGTTTTGGATGATTAAGTTCAGGTGATGTACTGCAACTGAAGTGTTAAATTATCATTTAATTTCTTACCTGCTGACTTGCATTTGTAAGTGAGATCAGATCTCTTGAAAACAGCTGCAGGTTTTTTGTAAAATATACTTGATTTTTTTTTTTCTTAGCATTGTGTAGCTTTTTTTTTTTTTTTTTTAATAAAGCATGAGTATGGCACCAAAAAAAGACCTTTTCCTTGATAAGCAATCAGTAGTAGCAAATATGCAAAGTGTGAAAACTTGCCATTCTTAAAAATCTGCCTTTCTACATGTGTAATTGGAATGGAAATAACACTGAGCAAGTTCTCTGTAGTATTTTGTACAATGGGCTAATAATTTAGATTTGGATTCTTTTAAGGGCGGGCCCTGGGAAAATGTTCAGTAAATTCCTCAGTCCTGGTGGATTAAAAGTGAGCTATACATTTCTAGAAAGAACAACCTCTTGTTAAACCATAGGCAGTGTAAAAAGGATCTATTAAGATGTTTAAAGACTGCTGAAGCACAAGGCCAAATCCTTACACTTTTTAAATGCATGCTGTTGTGTTATCAAAAACTCACATTCCATGCAGGAACTCTGAAAATAGCAGTTCCAGCAGGTGCTCTGCATCCAAACAGAAGGTAAGACTTGTTGGGGGGGAAAAAAGCCAACCAAAAACAAGACAAAAAAAGGCTTAAAAATAAAGGATGCTGGGACCCCTGTGTTTGTCAGCTACATCTGTGGGTAAAAGAGGGAAAAATTAAAAGCAGACATGTTGATGTATTTTTAGGTCTCAGGACATAAAAAATTGACTCTAGAGTTTGAAGCCTGCCTCATCTTTCACTGAAAAGTTCAAAATAGATTGCAATAGCTGGCTTAGAACAGATACCAAGATGAGGTCTTAAAAGTCTTGTCTGGCTGCCTTTTCTGTCCTCTCATATAAATGGTCCTGACTATAAATTTATTTTAACCTACTTTTCCTCATCACTCCCAATCCTTTCCATCAGTGTGGAAATCACCACTGAGTTTTCCCTGTGCCATTTAAATTCATATAGTGAGTATGTCACTTGAGAGCTGTCTCTTTCACAGAGCAGAGAGAACACTTGGAGTTGATGCACTTGGTCTCACAGTGGTGTAAACAGATTTTCAAGGGCAGTCCACAGTCTGTGTTCTAGTAAGGAGGTTCAGTCCTGCCCTGCTCCACCGTGTATTTTCCATAGAGGTGAGGCTGCAGTGGGAGAGCATCTGTGACTTAAGAGCATTAACCCTGGAGATAAAATACAGTACTAGGTTCACCAGATGGGAATTATTACAGCCAGCAATTCCCAGCTCTGCCAGCTGAGGGATCTCCCAGGGCTGTGACAGCTGCTTCTCATAACAGATAAAGCACAAGGACAGCTTTAGCCCTACTCAAAGAGCAGCATCTAAAGGGAGGGGTCAGAGCAACTGTGCCTGGCCTTTCTAAAACATTCTATGCTATATATTGGCCACTGAAATAAGTTTGAGCACTGAACTTTTCTGTGCTGTTTAGAAAATAGATAAGTGGGAAGCTGTAAATGCTGGTGTCTGGTAATGATTCCAAAAAAGTTCAGGGCTGTGGCCACCTACAGGATCAGCTGAAGGTGTTGCAGAGCTTATAGTGACACACTGGCTCTGCCACCTGGTGTTTGGCCCCACAGCCAGTTTTCCTTAGAAGTTAAATTAAATTGGATCTGTTAACCCCATGTGCACCTTCATCACATCCAGACACTGATAGGTTCCCATTCAGCTTTTCCATGCAAGCTGAATCAAGGAGCCCAGACTGTTCAGACCACTGCAGGAACTCCCTTGGCAGAGCCTGGATCCACAGCCCTGCAAAAGCAAGCAGGGGCCAGGACCTTGCCCTGAGAGTGGACTTGATCCCAGTCTCAGCTGGGCAGTTTTCCACCTAGAAGTTTTCAAGAGTGAAAGAAAGAATCAATGTTTTCTTCAACAGTCTACACAGCAAGGAGGGCAGTTAAAATACCCTGTTGCAGGTTTCCATTGGAAAAGAAAAGCTGGAATTTAAATAGCATCTGGTGACTGTTGAACATGCTCTGGCAAACATTGCCACCAAAATAACAGGTTATATTTAGAAGCAAGTTCAAATGCCCTAAAACACTTAATTTGGAAGTGTGTCATATTTTCCTTAGGGTCAGTATTTAAGGCTTGGTTAATGCTTGGTTGTTTGTAATAGTGGTTCATTCATAGAGTGTGGAATTACTTCTCACAGCTGGAAGTGACATTTTTCCCAACTAATCCTAACTTGTTGCTGGTATAAAACAAGTTGGAAACCAGAAAGCCCATCTTACTGTTAGGCAGCACAGGAAAGGAAAAAAAAAAAAAAACAAAGGGAGAAATTTAATTTGTATTTTAGAAAATACACTACTCAGGGACCATCTCCTTTCCAGCATCATAGTAGCCTGGCAGATTGAGTTCTGCAGCATTCCATTACCACCACCCCAGCTAAAGGCACACCAAGGGTGAAGTATGAGTATCAGTCACAGTCATGCAGCCAGAGCAATCACCCAGTAGTTTTTCTTTGTGCTCATGCAGAGCAAGACATTCCCTCAAGGTGCTCCTGAGGCTGAACTCCTGCTCCTGTGCAAAGCATCTCACAGGGTGTCATTTACTGTTCCCTTAGTGAGCTGCAGCACTCCTTGTGGTTGCTCCTTTCCTTTCACTGGCAATCCCCAGGGACCAACACCCTGTCATTCCCATTCTGCTGAATTTATAGACTTGAATGGAGCCAGATGTCACTGATGCACTGCAGTGGGAATAAGTACAGGCCACCAAGGACCTGCTGACAAACTGCAAAACATCCCTCAGATGCAGCTGAGTAAAACACTGCCTGAAAGGAACTGGTGGAGAAGCTGCTTTTAATATTGTTCAAATTAGGCACCTTGATTTTTAAGCAGGTGTTTTGCAGCTGCTGAAGGAAAAGTTAAAAACTGTCAAAAAGAGGTGGATTCACAAAAAGTAATAACCAAATACGTTAAAGGCAGAATGTGGCTCTGCATCCTGTTCCAAAATATATTTCCATGGGATGCCCAGCTTGCTCACTTCTCCAGATCCCTCCCTCTGCTAGGCAGCCTCTGTGGTCTCAACTCCAAGATACTAGCAGAGAGTAATGTAGACACAAGATCAAAGATCAGACTCACTGTGTTGTGGTGCAGATTTCACTGACTGCTGTGTGTATGCAGGCTGCTTGATACTTGGCTTTTCTCTGGCTGGAGAATATCATGGACCTGATGCATGTAGCCTTGGAGCCTGTAAAGCTTCAGTCATACAGGCATCTTGAAGGCAGCAGATTAAATGGTGTTAAATGTCCTGCCACCAAAAAGGGACTTTTCTGGCAAAGTGTGCAGATTTGGAGTGCTGGATCCCATTCAGCAGCAGTGCATGCAGTAGGACATGGCAGGATATGTGCTGCCTCCTCCCTAGCAGCCCTGTGCATCGAGTAGGGCTGTGCTTTGGTCAAACTAAACAGCAGGTTTAACCTAACAAAGGTACCAGTTTCTGTTTACAGCCAGGTTTTGCCCATCACTTTCCTCTTCCCAAGCACAGGTCATACAGTAAAGCCTGAGTTGCAAAATCTTGGGAGGAATATTGGTCAAAGCAAGTCAGCATCTCACAGCTAGCATTGCCACCACCCTAAATACAGTACAAACAATTGTTTTGGGTGCAGATCCCTTGGAAGTGAGATGCTGCTCATTGCAAACAGCAGACCCAGGCTGTCATTCTCTGCAGAATCAGGTAACGGAGATGGGAGGCAATGCTAACACAGCAATGGCTTTTGTTCCCCACACACACCTCCGGGTCTGAGGGCAGGGGGCCATGGCCCTGTGTGCACACGTTGACAGGAGCTTTTATTTCTGCTGTTCCTCATACCCCAGTGCTTGGGTCAGGCCCTGTGTGGAGGCACCAGCCCCTCTGGCTGACATTCTGTCCCAACCTTGGCTCATTTCTCCAGGCAGCAGGCCGTGCTCCACGTGTGATTACGGGCTAAAAATGAGCGAGGGCAAGGCAGCGGCGCTGGGCTTCCCTGCATTAACCTCTGCCTTCGAGACTGTGCAAACAGATCAGGCCTTCATGATGAAAAGCCTTTTCTCCAGCACATTTCTCTTACCTACAGCCTCCCATTAGCTGATGTTGGTAAACTGCTTCACAACCCTCTGCTGAAAGGCTCTAGAGAAGTTCAAGTGCTTTCACAACAGCCTATTCCAAACACCCATCTTCCAGAGTTTCCTCATACACTCCTGGCAGCTCTCCCTGCCAAACAAGAGACAGATCTGGCACAGGAGAAATAAACAAGCACAGCAAAGGAGAAAGCTATTTTCGGTTCCTGCTAGTTGGAAGATTGCTACAACATTTTCTACTGCATTACGCAGTGAGGTTGGGTGAGCCAGAGAAGTCTTCCCACTTATTACTGTTTATATTAATATATGAAAAACTCCTGCTTCCTTTTTGTGAAGATTTTTTTTTTTTTTTAATTCTGAGAGGGGTCTTGAGAAATGAAAGGAGGCAGTACTAGAATTTTTGCAAAGCTTCAGCAATGCTTCTCAACTCCATTTAGTCACACTTCTGTGGGGTGATTTCAGACACATCTTGAAATGAAGGCATCAGAGCCCCTTACCTGACAATACTCTGGAGGTTTACATCTCCCCAGAGAGTTCAGTCAGGCTTGTCATCTGTCAGGCAGCCCTTTAACACTGGCACATGTGTGCAGCCTACATGTCACTGACATGAGGTGACACTTGCATACAACAACAGCAAGATTGATGCTCCTGTATCTTTTGGGCACCCATTCTGTGCAGCAACTCACCAGCTGTCTGTGTCTTCACTGCCTCTGAGCAGGCCAGCTGCCCTCTGCCTCTCCACCCTTTTTCTCCCAATTGACTCATTATTTAAAAAAAAAACAAATCAAGAACTTCTGGAAAAACAGCCTCATAAACACCTTTTTACAGTACAGAACTTGATGTTGCTCACAAACAACTTTCCCCTTGCCCTCAGCCCAACCTTCACCCCTCCCCTTGCTCTAAATAAGCCTCCCTGCCCAGGTGAAGCCACTGATGAGGTCTGGCATCCACAGGGATGGTGCTCTTGAGCTTCTGCACCTTTTGTAGTGGTGCAGCTGGTGACAAATCCTAAAAACACCAAACAATTCTGTCCCAGAGTGCTCCTGCCTGTGCCATTCTCCCCCTGCCCTTTCCCTTCCCCCCAGACCTCTAATAGTTCCCAAGAAATACCTGCACACCACTGGTCAAGTGAGTCCCTCACTTGTCATAGGGCCAAGGGCACACACCCACCATCTGTGTCTGACGCCAACCCATCCTGTGGGAGAAACACCTTGGGCTTACTTAGCAAAATCATCCTTTCAGGAATGGTGAGAAGAGTTTAAATCACTAAAAATGCATTTCCTGAAACTGCATTGCAAAAACACAATCCTCAGCTGAGGGGACAAGGAAGGACACCAGGGAGGCTGTGTTGAGAAAGGCCAAGGTCTGAATTTGCTGAGTGCAGGAGAAGCTCTAGGCTCTGGCAGGGGCTCCATGAACATACCACTGTTCCTTTTAATGTTCTTACTTCAAAACCAGAGGAGCAGACTGTGACCATACATATCCTCAGCAGGGCTCAGGAACCCCAGCTGTGCTGTACCTCCTGCCATTTTAGGGTTGTTTCCAGTTTTTCTAATCCTGTGATCCAGCATGGCACTAATTGCCCAAGACTCTGATCTCCCAGCAAATCTGCAGCTACCAGCAGTCACCAGTTTCCAGATAGGGACAACAGTATGCTCCTGGATGTTTGTTTCCCCTGTTCCCTGAGTGTGCACATGAGGACATGGAGCAAGGAGGGAAGCTCCAGTGTGGGGCTGGTGGTCAAAGCCAAGAACTCCAGAGCACACCCAGGACTCCAGGGATCACTGCAGTGCTGTGGTACTTCCAAATCTGCAAAGCACACACAGCCAGGTGACCCATCACGTCCCCAGCTCAGACACCACCCAACCTAGGATGCAGATATGCATGCACATCATGCCATCCCACTGGGAGGTTAGACCTTTCCTTATACACACTTCTCCCCCTTCCCAACCTCAGACCATTTTTCATGGAACATTCAGCTCCTCCCTGACATGGAAGTGGTTTTCAAAATCTAAGTCAATTCCTTTATTTCCAAACAGATTGAAGCCCAAATCCCAGCATCTCCCTCACTGCTCTTTGGCTGTTGCAGTGTGGTGCAGCCTCTCCTCTGCACTGTAATTCCTGCCAAAGAAGGGGATGAAAGGGGGAAAGTACTTTAATGCAGCTCCTCCTCAGCTGGAGGACTCGGCTGACCCACGACACCCAAAGATGCTGATGCCTTGTACAGGTTTTACTCACTTCTCTCCCTGGTGCTAGCTACTCCAGTTCTCAGATTTTGGGAAGTGCTGGTATGGTCCCTTTTTCTGCAGTCCAGCATTTAAGAGATGTTCCAGTTGAACAATCCAATGCATTTCTCCATCCTTTTCTTTTTTTGCATTGTCAGAGTGGGTGATGAAAAATGGTGCCTCTTTGACATACAGAAATTGCTGATTATTCTGTGCTGGGGTCTTGAGTCTCCCTTTTGCAGGTAGTCCTAAACTTCAGGGTTTCCAAAAGTGGCATTCCCAATCCCACTTTAACTACAGAAATGCTGAAAGAAGATGGCATGTATGATTCCCCAAACTGGAGACTGGAGAAGAAGGAAAGGTTTCAAGGAAACTTTTGCCCCTTGCTGCCTTTGCTAGTTGAATTGTGACTAATTTTGTTTGATAAAGGCTTTTTCCAACAGAACAGGCCAAAACACAGTTAAGTGTCAACAGCAAATCATTTCTCATTGCACTCACTTTCTGAGGATCTCTGTGTAGGTGTACAGCCCTCCCATCTCACAAATGCTGGCTGCTTTGAGACAGCTGCATGATGAAAAGCAAGTAACTTTATTCCTTTCTCTTGTTTGCATTTCAGTAGCAGCAAAAATGCAAAGGACACTCCAATCAGGCTCCACAATCAGCCTCCAGGGACAGCCCGTTTTCACCCAATCCTACTATCTCCTGCCCATTCCCACAGCTTCACAGTCCACACTGCAGAAAGAAAACCCAAAAAACCAACCAACTTTCGTGGTGGTCCTCCCTGCCAAGGCATCCCTGTGGTGGCAGAGGACTTGGGTCTTCCCCAACCTTGAATGTTCTGGGCGAGCATGTGGCCTCCACAGCAATGAGAGATCCACAGCAATGCCTCAGAGGGGCTGTGCCACTCTCCCTGTCCATGTCAGGAATTAAGCTCAGCTTCACCCTTGCCATGGTGGGAAAAAAGCTTTAGGGAATGAGGCAAGGAAACAGTGGAGGAGGCACACAGAGAAACCAGAGAAACACTCCCCAGCTCTCTGCTAACTTGGTCTCAGGCCAGATCTAGCTATTGCTGCCATGGGTATTAGTATGGGAAGGAGTGGAGGCAGGAAGATGGAAAGGGAAATGCCAGCAAGAAGTGAAGTTCAGCTGGCCTGCAGGGTGTTACCTTGTCCAAGGCAGGAAGAGCAGGGAAATTCCCAACTGGGCAATAGTCACTGTCAAATTGAGGTAGAAGGAGGAAAGGGCTGGGCACAGCAATTATACCCTTCCATGGCCAAGAACCAAGGGCTTTCTAAGTCATCTGTTTCATAAGTTATTAGTCACCATCACTTCCTAGCCACATAAACTCATCCCATTTGATTTTACACCTCCTGACAGGTCCCTGGGCCACTTGGATGCGAGCTTCCCATCAGTCTCACGAGAGGAGAGGCGATTCAGGTCAGTGGGTGGGAGAGGGAAAATTATAGTATGCAGGTTTTCTCCCCCAGAAACGATGATTCCACCCCATGAGCTCACCCAGAGAGCCTTCAGATCCCCACCTCATCAGATACCCTCCGTTTGGGGCTGAGCTGGCTGCTTCTGTTTTAACCTGTCCCTTTCTGGGGGTGAGGAACCAAGGTCCTCAGCAGACCAAGTGCTGTGAGGAATTTTGACCTCCATTGGGAAGGTGCAGGAAGCTTGAGGGAGGAAAGCAGCAGCAATTCACCCCCCAAGTCTGTCTCTCATTCTGAACCTGGTTCACTTCTCTGCCAGAAAGCACCACCGCAGCAGGACTTAGGAAGATGTGGATGCTTCAGCTTCAGTGCAATTCCTTGGCCTCCAGAGCTGGATACACAACTCAGATGATTCTTTGGCTCACTGTCCTGTGAAACGGGTTTTATTTATAAGAAGGCATTTAAAATGCAGCTAAGGCAGCTCTGACAAGCTAAAACAAAGAATTTGTCTCTTTTTTGACATATGCATGTGGCTTTTGAATACATCCTGAAGAGTTTGCGGCCATAAACATTTATGCAAGAAGAAAACAGTGGTAGCAGAAACCTATTTAATTTATTAAAAAAGTGACTGGCACACTACATGATGGGAGGATGCTCATCTATGTAACTATGGGTCTGCCATTAATGAAAAAAGAGAATCCTGACCCTGCCTATGCAGTTTCCTGCTGTGTTGAAGAACTGCACCGGGAGACAAGCAGGGTTTCAAAGGGGCCTGGCTACCAGAAAATGGTGCTGAAAATGAACACAAGTTTTCAGACTGCTGCAATCATCTCTAGCTCAAACTCAGAACAGCCAAAGGAAAAGAAACAGCGATCCACTGGCACAGATAAACTCCAGCTTGCATGTCGTCCTCCAGCAGAGCTGAGTCTGAGAACAAGGCACCAGAAACCCACAAGAAGAGCCACGCCCATTTCATAACCTGTAATTTTTAAATATAACATTTTATTGCTTAGATGGTTTGATACAGAACAAGTTTTACTTTTTATTTTGAATTTGGAAGTACTGTACAACTGAAAAAAAAAAGAGGAATAAAAGTACCAAAACAATGTGTGATTCTCTGTTCATGTGGCATAAACCAGTCTTGTACACAATTCGTAGCAGCAGTTTAAGTTCCCTTTAGAAAAATATGAATTCTACACATTTATTACTGTTTCCTGCATGGGATGAAATCACTAGGATTAAACTTCCTTCGTGGAGAGAGAAGAGAGAGAAAGGAGACACACAGAGAGGAAAGAGAAGATGAATCATTCTGAAAATGGAATCAGACTGTCACATAGCCCCCTAAAGTTATTTCACAACAGCCTCAAACAAGGTTCTCTCTTTTTTTTTTTCCTTTATTTTTTTTGCGCTTTCACAGTCAAGTGCTTAATGTAGTGATTGAATTATCTCCATGTTAAGTCCATTGCAACTCAGGCAAAAGAATTTTAGATTTTTTTTTGTTTTCTTTTTGTTTTGTTTTTCTTTTTTTGTTTTTTGTAAAAGCCCTGAGAGAGGAAAAAAATAAAAAGATTCAAACGAAAATCGTATAGAGACAAATTAGCTGAACATGCAAACTAAAGCCTAAGATTCACCCATAGTTTAAACACATTATAAATTTCACAGTTTAATATTGGGGGAAGAAGGGAAACAAAAAAACCCCAACAACAGCAACAGTTCTCAGTCAAACTCAACTAATAAAAATGTCAATAAAATGTGGCAAGACCTTATACTCTACTAGGATATAGATAAAGGCTAAATAAAGCTTTAAATCAATAGTGATTATTGCTAGCAGATGTCCCGGCAGGCTGCTGGGAATTAATTACTTGCTACATTGTTCTGCAGCATATAGTTTAGTAATGGCTTCTCCCCCACAGTATTGCGCAGTTTAGTGTGGAGAGTTGCAAAAAAAAAACCCAAAACAAAACAACAAAACAACAAGCCCAAAATAAACAAACAAAAAAAATTACAAAAACCAAAAAATACCCAAAATAATAATAATAATTATTATTATAATTATAATAGCAATAACAATTTAAGGGATGCGTGAACTGGTTTTAATTAAGTAGAATGCACCTGGGTAGAGTTTCAAACGAATCATTGGTTGTGATTGGTTTATCTATATCTGGCATTAGCTTTGTTTCTGAACTGGTTCAAACATCCCTATTTAAAAATTAAAAAAAAAAAAAAAAACAAACAAAAAACAAAACACAAAAAAATAGAAATCACATATACCTCAACCATTTTTTCTTATTCTATTTGCAAGAACATTACTCAAGAATGTTTCTCTTCCTTTGAATTCTGGACAGTGAGATTTCAGTCTCCAGAAATTTTTCCGAGAATTTTTTAATATATAGATATATATAGATATACATATATTATATAATATAGACTGGGTCCGAGGCCCACTTCCTCCATGTCTGGTGAGAGCAGGAAAAGCGATTCTGCGGTGGGAAGGAGGGAGGGTCACAGTGCGGGCTGGGCTGGGGCTGCAGTGGTGGAATAGCACAGTGAGGCTCCGGCAATGCTATTATGGCTCTGTCTGTCCCAGAGGTCATGACTGAAGGACAATCAACAAACAACAACAACGACAACAACGACAAGAACAACAAAAATGCTGGGCACTCTTAAAAATGCACAGCTACAGTAGGATACATTTCGTTTAACCCCTTCAATACTGGCAGCTGGAGTGTCACCTGTTGCCGGCAACAGGAGCCATACGGAGAAATTCCAGCTGCCAGCATTAAAGGGGTTAAATTACTGATATGAAATTTAGACACACACCTCAAGTCTTCAAGCATCAACCCCAAAATCTCAGGAAGAATTTACTTCTTTTTTTTTTTCCTTTTTTCTTATTTTTTTTTAACTTATTTACTTTATTTTCTCAACACATCTTATATCTGTAGTTTTATCACCAGTAGTATTTTCTTGCTCTTAGAACACGACAGAAGCAAGAACGAGGGCAAGGCTCGCACTTCTCTCTTGCTTTCCACTGGAAGACGGAGTAACTTTGCTCTGTGGGTGACGGGGCTGTCGCCAACGGGAGGGCAGCGAGGTCACCGTGTCCCCTCTGCGAAGGAGATGTCCCCAGATGGGGACAGGGGGACAGCACCTCGCTGGCCTCCGTGGGACGCTCCGGGCGGAGGAAGGGGCTCATGTAAAGTACAGTAGAAGAGCTGCAACAACAGGAGGAGGAGCTGGTGAAAGCGATGGGTCAAGAACACGCCGAGACGGGATCCAAGCTGCGCTACGCATCTCCGTGGGCAAATATTGCCCATTGGCTTCTGCTGACTGCAGAGACAAGCAAACTGATGGATTTATAAAATAATAATAAAATAATAATAATAATAATATACTGAAGCAAATCAAACATATGTAACAGCGGGTGCATAAATTTCCATAGGTTACGTTGCTATGTAACTCTTCTCTGTATACACGCTCAGTCCGTGATGGCCAGAAAAAACCCCTAGGATTCAGAAGACCACTTCTAATGCTGAAAAGTGGAAACAAGCATGAGGTTGAAATTAATTTGTGTTTCCTGCTTTTGGCTTGAACCACTTTGAACACCTTCAACTGCCACGTTGTTCAGACCTGGAACAGGCTTAATGCTCCACCATGTGGCAAACGCAAGAATATCTACTGAGGAAAAAAAAATAAATCAATGTCTCCTCTGCATCTCCTCTGACTATTTCATATGAAATTCACATCATTTTTCTTCCAGTTATTGGCTATGGTATCCAAGGGCCTCCCACCCCACTGCCCCATTTCCAGCTCAGAGAACAAACACAGCGACTATCACAGATATACAAGAACAAGCTCACGCACACCAATACAAAAGGTAACATTAATGCTTAAATGAAAAAGGGTCCTCTCCAAATAATTCTTTAAAATATTAAAATCATTTTTGAAAAAATCTATAATACCAAAAGATCTAATAAAGTAGTAAGGCACTCAAATCAGTATATACTGTAGTCTCTTGCATTATTATACTGAAAGGCATATGGCACCACGTCCAGTCTGCCATACTCTCCCCATAGCTGTAAGGTCACTCTTCCAAGACCAGACTCCGGAAACCTCGCTCTGCTGGCTCCAGTTTGCCTGCTGAGACGGGTCCAACCTCCCAGCAAGTCATTCCACCCCCAAGAGCTGCGGCGCGCTGTCCGCAGAGGCCAGGATGTGATTCATGGGAGACGGCGCGTTGCGCATCTCCAGCAAGTCCTGGATGAAGCCCGAGGGGCTCTCGTGCTCGGAGCTGCCCCGCGGCTCCTGCTCCTTCGCCGTGTGCTTCGTGCTGGGCTCGGCGAGGCCGGCGCCGCTCTGCTCCGCGCGGGGGCAGTCCGTGCCCGCTGCGGCCAGGGGCTCGCTCCGGCTCCCCGCGCCCCCCGCCGAGTCGCACTCGCTCTCGGAGATGGGGTTGGTGCCGCTGTGGCTGGACTCGTTCTCGCTGTCTTCTCCGCACCTCGACTGCGTCTCCTCCTTGTCGCTCTCCTTCCCGTGGTTCCGGGCATTTCTGACTTTCTGGTGGATGCGCTGGTGACGGACCAGGCTGTGCTTCAGAGTGAAGGTCCGTTCGCAGGTTTGACACTTGTAGGGTCTCTCGCCTGGAAGAGAATGACAACACAAAGTCAGCTGTGGGGTCAGACGCGCCTCCCTTTTGTTTCAAGCAAAACACTTTGCACTTTGGAAATTCAGTACCTACATTGAACGTCACATTTATGCAGATTTTTTGCTTCTGTACTAGCAAACTAGCTGATGGAGTGCAAGCAGGAATACAGGTGAATGCCTATGGCACAAATGGAGCATCAAAACTAAGTGTCTACAAGCTTGGCAAGGCCCTGCACTAAGGAGGGAGAATGACTGTAAGCACCAGGTGCTCACGAGCATCCTGCCTAATTCAGTCAGCAGCTTTTCTGGAAGAAGTTTACAGTCGATGCCTGGAACACAAAAGCCTTTATGAAACCAGCCCATCACGTGGTCTCCCTGCTGCAGGTCAACCCCACACACATGTGGAGAGAGAGAGAGAATACTTTCCTAAGCAGGAACTCATTGGAAAACAAGGCAACCACAGCCCCACAGCCAAAATTCTCCAAAATATGAACCACGCACACTGCCCCAAGAACCAAAGATCCCACTCCAACCTGTCCTCCCATTCCAACTGTGCCTCTCAAAGACTTTTCAGTGCTGCAATTCTATCAAGATACCATGTTGTGCCAATAAGCATCAGCATGAGACACGTGGTAGGCAAGCAGAGGTCTCTTGCACACTTCAATGTATCCCAAATGTTCCTTTTCTGAGTGAACAAATCCCAAAACCTTACAGGTATCTTTAAAAAACCTAACACATTAAAAGTGAAGTATAAACAATGTGCAACCTGACAGTATTTTGTCAATATAGCTGAACAAGTTGGAAGGAGACAACAAGAAAAGCCAATCCACAGCATTGGTGCAAAATTCTCAGCTGAAAATACATTGATCTGACAGTGGAGGTAGGTCATAGTTACATTTATGAATTTGAAGAAAGCACTGTGTCAGGCTCCTATTCCAAACCTATTCTATGTTAAAACATCCTTCAAGTGTCAAATAAGAAAGAGAACAAACAGGAAAAAAACATACTGTCAAAGCCCACAGTAACGCAGCATGCAAGTTTTAATTTTAATTGTTTTCAAATTAAAACAGAGAGTATGGAAACATCCATGGGCACACATTGTGTGGGGGTAAAGCTCAGTATTTTTGATATCAGCATTTCCCTGAAGCTTCTGCACTTGTATGAAAATAGGCACTAGAATGGAACCTGTCCTGTTTCACTTGTGGCTCAATGGCAGAAGAAAACAGGTCAATTTTGCACTCAGTAGATTAATATTTATGATTTAGAAGGATTGAAGTCTAGTTTGGGTATTACTCTTTGGTATAGCTTCCTAAAAATCACTGTCAATTACAGTACAAATATTTTGTTAATGGCAAAGATCTTGTCTTCAGCAGAGAGAACCTTCAGAAGACACAAAATGTCAAAACGCACCAGTTTTCCCACGTCAGAGCAGCTTGCTGGCAGGTAAAATACATAATTAATAAGGATGAATGATTAATTCACCTTTGAGCTGATTTGTGGCTTCATCTCATTTGCAAGGCACTGCTGCAATCTGCCTATCACATAAAGCAATCCCACTGCTCAGTCAAGTCACTGGGCAAGTGTTTCACTACCTATGCTCCACCTTCCCTGCCCAAGTGTCCACTGGATCTCTGCCTTCCACCCTAGCAGCATGTCACACACATCACCAGCATGTTACCCATATTAAGCTCAGATCATCTGACAAAACCAGACTCCCTCTCTTCTCTAAACTTTCACTCAGGGGTAAAGTCTCCCTGACAGTTTCTCCACTGCTAGTCAAAACATTGGGAAGAAGTAAAGCCACACACACATGGTAAGAAAGGAGTCAGAAGCTGCCTAGGGATCTCCATACTTGCCCTCCCCTCTGAACTCTGCAAGCAGTCATGGGGAAAAACAGTTTGGGAGTTGCAAATAAGGCAGTGGCTGCAATTCCTGCTACCTCCTAGGCTTCATATGCAGCATGAGGGACTGGGGCAGAAGACACCTTGCAGATACCTTTAGGACTAAAAGCAGTGTCTCCAACCACATGTGCTAACTGCAATTATGCACCTCCAGAGCAGACAGCTCAGTCTGGTGGGACACCTGATGGTCTGTTCTGCCCTCAAGCCTCCTCTTACCTGTATGAGACCGCATATGTCGCGTCAGATCTTGCAGAGACCAGAAACGCTTGTTGCACACAGTACAGACTTTCTTTCTTTTGTCTGCTTTTGCAGTACTCTTAGCCCCATCAGTCTTTGGTTTGTCATCACTGCTCTTCTCAGTGGACTTTCTCTCTGTGCCTTCCCCCTCAGAGATGCTTTCGCTCTCTTCATTCTCCTTTCCTGTTGCCTCAAAGTCCACAGGAGACTCCACTACCTTCAAGTCCAACGGAGACTCTTCCTGCTCAAGAGCAGAGTCCTGCATCGAGGGAGCTCCTGCATCATCCTGAATGCTTTTGCTTTCATCCTCACTGCTCCTTTCATCCTTTCTGTCCTCACGAATGTGGGCCTTTTTGTGACGGCTAAGAGTGCCAGCAAACTTGAAGGTTTTGCCACAAATGTCACAGGCATGTTTCCTTTCAGTCTGAGAACTGCTGCCTGCACTCTGGTCACTCTCTGCCAGCTTGAAGTCCATTAATTTGCTGGCAAAATTGAGGTCAAGACTTTTGTTACTTACAGAATCTTCCTCAGGGCCCTCTTCATATCCATCCACTTTTTCTTCAGCATCCTCTTCTTCCAGAAGGGAGTCAGCCTTCTGCTCCTCCCTGGGGCCGCGCTCACTCTCTGGTAGCTCTGTCATTTCCTCTGACTGCTCCTTCTCGCCGTAGCTCAGGTTCAGGACTTTGTTTCCTGCAGCTAGTGTCTCTGCATCCACCTGGCTCTCTGCAAGGAAACACAGAGAAACTTTCAGTGGGATGCTCCCTGTTTTGATCTCTTTTCAGTGAGCCTGTACATGGACCCAAGAGCACTGCTTCTGATCAAGCATCCCAACATCTGTTTCTCCTGTCTGTGACCTAGGCCAGTAACTTACAGCTGAAAAGAGATCAAAACACTACTAAATCCAATTAACAAGATGATACAAACTCTTTCACAAAATGCTTTCTTTTCCAAAATAGACTCATAATCTCAGCAGCTTCTTGAAATAACTTTTAATATAATCACTTCTAACCAGAGAACACAACATGCTGAGACACCAAAGAAGGTGAGGTCACTATCACAAATAGAACACTCCAGAGACACATGGATGCATTACTAATTAACTTGTGTATGAAAAACATGAACACAGATTGAAATAATATACAGCCCACATATTTATCAAACTAATTTTGGTGTAGCAGGACATGTTTTTCCAAGGAAATGTAAGAGCCACATGCAACCACCTGGTACAACTAAATGAGAATAGTTACTGCAGACAGTAACACAGAAGTTGGCTTAGAAAGTTGGGTATACACCATAGAAATGGAAGCTCATCCACACCTGAGTCTTTGATATGGCACTTGGAATCAAAAAGTAAAGCCAAAGGACAGTAACAGGCTTTGCTGTTTCACAGTTATCCCATAAGAAGACAAAAATTACCTAAGATGTTGTTTTTAATGGTGTCCTCTGCTTTCTTACCTATCTGCAGCATTAATGTTGCTGAAGATGTAACCTATGTCCAAAAAACTGAAACAGGTAAGGTGCTTAAGGAGAACAGAGGGTTGGAGCTGTACTCCTTCCAAGCTCTAGACAAACAGTGTATTTGTAAATATGAAATAATCTGGTCTGGCTCTGGAGGCCAAAGCTGCTGCTGGTGCACAGCATGTAACTGCACCTCCAGTGCCACTTCCCAGAATTGTTCCAGGACACAAACTTCACAAGTCGTGTTTTCTGAAAGCTGAAACTTTCCTTTAAGTCCTCCACCCTGCCTCCTTCTTATTGACAGCAAGCACCAAAGGACACCCACAACCCATCCAGCATTTCGACATTCATCTGCAAGAACGATAGCTGCTGAGTAACTACAGGGATTTAGAAACTCTAGAAGAGCAGTGCAAGTTCTGCTTGACACAGTACAACATGTGCTTGTCTCCAATCTGCTTAGATTTCATATTGCAGGCTTTTTATTCCTAAGCAAGGAGTAAAAACAGAAGATAAGAAGATGGTTCTCAGGCACTTATTAGTCTGAATGTAGTCTTGCAACATGATTTGCACTGGCCCCATCTCCTCTCACTAGTGATAATAAAGGCCATTAAACAAATGTCAAATGTTTCTGGTGATAGTGAACGATCACTTAACAGTGAGCAATTCTTGATATGCTTTTTCTTGGGGGAGTGTAAGGGGGAGAAGTGATCTATCACAAAAAGCAATCTCACCTTTTAATCAAAACAGATCTGTTTACACAGACTGTGGATTACACAAAGTTCATTGCTCATCTAATTATCTGCCCGTTAGAACATGCAAGCAAGCCCTGATCTGTGTGTAAGGCCACAGAATGTGAGGATGGGGACGTCTGAAAGCAGATGTGGGCTGCCAGTCTCATCCCTTGTGAGGTCAGGAAATGCTCCCCTGATGGGATGTGTGTTAGGCCAAAGAAAGGCTGCCAGCACAGCACAGAGGGGGTTCATTAGGGAGAGGGGCAGGAAACCATGTGAGCTCTGTTAGGATGGAGATGAGTGAAGAGTGCAAGGAAACCAAGATGGGAAAAAGTTCCTATTAATCATACCCAGAGAGATGTTCTGTAACTCTTTATTGACCAACGAGAAAACAGTGGATGCAGAGGGAGTTTTTTCCCTGGTTTTTCAACATGAAAGATCAGAAGCAAAGCAAGTGAGGAGAATATCCAAGGTGCCAAGGTAAGAGCAAGGCAAAACCAATATGTCTTAAAACTTTCAATACAGAAGTCCCAACTCTGACATTCAATGTTATATATCATTCACAATTTTCCAATTTTTCTGTAACTTTTTCTTCTGCTGCTTCTAGTATTTAGAAAAATATATCATTTTTCTTACTCATTCTTCAGTGAATTGTACTTGAATTCTATCTCCTTTCCTCTCCTCTGTGCCCTGGGCCTCTTCCCAGCTGTTATTCTGTTCTTGCATGTGTGACCTGCAACTACATTTTCCGGTGCACAAGAGAAAACACTTCAAGGGACAGGTGGTCCCCAGGTAAGTGATGTACTGGCACAGGCAGAGATGAGGTCGACATCAAGAAACACAACCTCTTAAGTTTAAACAGTGTGCCTTCACAAAGGGCAGAGCCCACTCCAGACCCTGAGAACACAAATGTACACAGGTTCTTCTCTTCTGAAGCTCCTAGGGGCCTGTTCATTCAAAAACACTGAAAACTCAGGTAGTGACACAGTCAGGGATATGCTGACACGTGTACATGTTTGGGGGAGCGCTCTTCCTCCTCACCTGCACAAACCAGACCTGCCCTTTTTCTTGCTGAGAAGGAGTTTCACAGGCTCCTTAGGAAACTTCATCATGTACTTCACATAAAGCAGCAGTTCCTGACTAGCTGAGCTGCTCTGTGGTTATCTCCAAACTGTGCAGTTGGCTCTGCAGCTGGTGAAAAAGCTGCTTTGCACAAAACCTGGTTATTTGGGGACAGGTGAGAATGAGCCTGCTTCTGATGAACTCAATAGCAGCAGGGGAGCTGTGAAGGTGTATGGTGTAAAAAATGGCTGTGAAGACAATTGTGCCAGGTCCAGTGTGGGACTTCTCCTGCAGTGCAAGGGATGGCTGCAAGGGTAGTCTTGCACTGGTATCTGCTTCATCCACTCCAGCAGAAGTTAAGCCTGGCCTGCACTACTGTTTTCTTCCTGCTTACGTGCCCCTTGCAGCAACAGAAATCCTGCTGGCCACACAGCTCCAGCAGGCTTGTATCTTACACAAGGAAGATTTTGACTGAGCCTTCAAATCTGGGCAAACATTCCTCCAACAAGACTGAGCTCTTCTCAAATGGATAATTCCCATCTCCAAAATTTGGCTGATTTATGTTGCAGAGCAGTCACGTTATTCCAGGCAGTGAAAGAAACAGGATGCACAGGAAAGGCCTGCTGTTTCTTTTGCCCCTTTCCCATCTTTCACTTACTAAGGCTGTAAAATGCTTTCCGGTCCATTTGTTATCCCACAGAATTTACATGTGGTGAATCAAGAGAACAAGAGTACAGAAATCCACTTGTCAAGGCTTCCACTTACTGCCACTTCTTCAGCAGAATATGTTACCTTGTCATGTGCAACCAGAGTGTGTCACTCCCCCAAAATGAAGAGAAGGTAACACTATCTGAAGATCACAATTCTGACACCAAAGCCAAAAAAGATGTGCAGAATAAGGGAAAAAGAGGAGAAGAGCAGGGAGGTAAGGACACAGGGAAGTAGGTGACACACAACAACCACTGGTAACTCAGCTGCTGCCTCGTCAGCTCCTGGGAAAAAAAGAACTTCTCATGAGATGTATTCATAAGCTAAACCTCAAGGACTCCATCTGAGGATCCAAAAACTTTTCCGCTTGCATGAAAGAAACCACTATATAGATGTAGCCAAAATAATTTTTCCTTCTAACTGTGGAAAAGAAAGACTGTTTTGCTGAAGTCTATTTACAAATCAAGTTGCAGTTTTGGGTCAGCCCAGTCAGAAGAATCCACTTAATCTTTTATTGGTAGCAAGAAAGAGAAAGAGAAGGGAACTGCTTTCCTACATATGCAAACCAAATCATGAAAAGGGACACCAAATGTGAAAAATTTCATATGAAAGAGCAGGTACAGATCAAGGTAGGGAACTTGCTGGCTTGATTCGTTTTACACATGGCTTTATTTTTCCCTGGAACTATGATGGAATAGAGAGTAGAGCTTGAGATGCTATGAAGTTAGCAGAAAAACAGGATGTAATGAAAAACATCTTGGTGCTAAAGCAAGTGTTTATTGACAAATATTCCTAACATCCGAAGAGTTAGAAAACCCATCACATAAATAATCCTCAAAATTGGAGCAAACAGACTACTGGAAATGGATATGGTACAAGAAGTTGGCATTATCAGTCAGATGAGCTGATGATTTACTATTTTCCCTACAATAAGTGAAATAACCTCAGGTTCTTTTATATTTTACAATAGAAGCAGCCACCACTAGGTGGTAGCAGTTCTAGTAAATTTGGGATTTTTTTGACCCATACACAATGCTGCTTCTGCTTCCATCCACAAACTGGAGAACATCTTTTAAACCTGCAGAGTCAACCTGAAAAATTTTGGGTGTTATCTTTGTCCATTTTTATTGTAAACATTCTAAACAATAAAATTCAGCCACCTTCATTACATCACCTGCAAACACTCTAGTTAAATATTTAATCAGCCCACACACGGTTGAGAGAACTTCAGTTGTATCTTCATGCCTTTTGAAATGAAAATATTCAAGCTAGAAAAAGACTATTTACAGTAAATGAAACTGAATATATCTGGGGAAAAAGAAAGAAACAATTCTGGGAATTGTTGGAACACCTTCTGTCTTTAACATGCAGTATGATTCCCCAGTACCTTCAACAGAGCAGCTGAAGTCACAAAGAAAAGTTTTCAGGACTAACTCTGACTGCACTTACCATGGGGAAATCTGCATTGAAGGATATGGGGGAAAATCCCACACTTTGAGTTTATGATGGATTGCACCATTCAGCAGAAAGGCAGATGGATGCAGAGCTGAAAATACAGCCAGCAGGCTACACACCATCTCCTCAGTATCTTCCTACAAGAGCTCTAGCACTCAGGCCAACCCCAGCAGCAAATAACTCTTGCTTTACCCTAAGCTCTGGCTCCAGAGCATCTGCCAAACTTTGCCTGACACTGAAAGCACGATTTCAAGCCCTTTGTCCTCTAAGAAATACCCACAAATGTAGTTCAGAGGTACAGACAGCTAGAACAGTTTGGAAAAAGTCCCCCACTATACCCAGGGCTCACATGATTTCTGGAGGGACCACATTGTGGCAGATATCTAGAGCAAAGATGAATTCTGCTAAATGCTAATCAGAAAATTCACTGTTGAGTGTACTTTGTAAACATTTGTCTAGTTAACACAGAGCAGTTGTGTTCAACCTTCTCACATTAGGGGCAAGTCTCTTTATGAAAGGGATCTTTCCTTACTAAGTTCTCTTTCTCTATTAAGTAAGAGATAATCCCTTACCCCATTCTTATCCCACAACTCTGTCAACTGTATTTTGTTGCAAGAAGGGAGCATTCAGACAGCCCTAAGGAGACAAAGGCAGGCCTGCTTTAATATGATGAAAGTGGGCAATTCATTAAGCTGCTCCACATTTTCCTTGTATGCCTCTCTGCCAGACAGCTCTCCCTGGTCTGACTGCTGTGAACTGGGGGAAATGTCCTCAGTTTGTTTCAGGCACTTCAGACCTTTCCCTTCCTCTCCATGTAGCAAGGATATGAGCAAGCCCCATCACTTACACAGTCTCCTCATCTCTGAATCCTGCTCTAAACCACCATCCTGTTTTTGTTTTGGTTTAAAACAAGACCAAAAGAAACCCTCTATAAACTTGCTCCCAGTGACACTCTATTGAATTGCACTTCCTGTCTTACACCTCATCCTAAAGCTTTGCTTCATTTATGGCTGACCAAACACCATCCAAGCATCTCTCCTCATTCCCTTTCCTTCTGGCATACAGTGAAATCCAGATGACCACTCACTTCCAAGGCCTCTGCACACGAGCCCCAAGCATGCTGCTTACCTACCTTTTAAAGCCAGCACCAAAAGAAACCACCTCATTTTAAACTTAGCCACGGTTTCAAACTCTTAGTTTACTTCCTCAGATTTGGAAATCCCTTTTTCTTGGACAATGGAGGGAGACGACAAGCATTTGAGTGATTCTGACTCGTGATTAAGCACCTCTTGGTGAAGCCAGTTATAAACGCTAAGCTGTGCTATAAAGTCTACATGGTTACTATAACTATATGCACTATGGGACCTGGGCTCTCTCCTTGAAGCCTAAAGCTGCTATTTGAAGACACAAAGCACTGACAATAAAGCCAATTTCAACAGCATCTATCCCAGAGCCTCCCAGAAGATGCTGCCAGCTCCACACCTCAGCTGCATCCTTTAGGGCTGTACTGCCAGCCAGACCCGGGAACTGATCTCATGACTGCCAGTCCCTCCCCTTGCCCTTTTAATTTTTTTGGGCAGCTGGGTCAGCTACAGCTGCAGGGATGAACAGTTGGGAACAGGTTGAGCCAGTACTGCCAATAAGCGCTTTGTGTTATCCAAGCATGGCCCAAGGCTCTGTCTGCCGGGGGCAGGTCGAACCACTCTGACCAGCCCGACGCCGGCTGCTGGGAACAACATCTACCTTGCACCCAAGGCCTGCCCACCCTGCGTGCTGCACCAGTGCTCTAAAGCCTGAGCAGCTTTAGAAATGCTTGCCTCCTCACATCACCCAACAGCTGAGCTGCTTTAGGACCCTTCTGGCTATAAAGCAAATCTTCAACCTATTCAAGTGGGACATTGCAGTTTTATTCTGACGTGAACATTGTCAGAGGTGAGCACCTCAGAGCCCTTCCCGCAGACTTTTGTTCTCGGAGAGGATCATGTCATAACACGAGTCTTCCTCTCTCAGGCTGCAGCCATCTGCTGTCTGCACAGGCAGGATGGGCCCACGTGATGCTGCAGACACCGTGCTGCAGCCCTCTGAAGTTACACAGGCTGTTAGCATGGTAACGAGGCAACTTAGTCTCTTCATGATAGGCAAGATCAGATCATGTCGTAACAGGTCCCCAGCACGGCAGATTGCAATGCCAGACTAGTACTGAGACCTGTATTACCACACTTGAATCACTGCAAGGCAACCTGCTGTTTTAAAAGAAGCAGAAAGGATGAGAGAGGCTGGCAAGAGAGCAGACCTTACCAAACAAACTGGTGCAAGGAGATGTAAGAGGAAAATACTGTGCACACTCTGTGCAATCTGATCAGCATCTACCCTGAGGTTGAGAGTAATAATTCATTTGCAATTTTAACTACCCTGACGCACAGAGCCAACTCCTTGTGGCTTTTAGGTTTGTTACTTCAACAATTCTCCCAATTAAACCAACTCAAAGTGACACAAAGTGACGCTGTCTGTACTGGAGGTGTGAATAACAGCAACAGCTCCCTTGTGCAAGCACTTTTCAGGCAAGGGACATGTACCACCATCTGCTGAGCTTCCTTCTTGCACCCATCCCATTTGGTCAGAACAGTAAACCTAGAGTGACCATGCTCACCCTTGGTTTTGCATCAGCTCTTCCCTTCTGGCTGAATGCCACTCACCTGCCTGCAACAATGAAGCCTTGCATGATTTGACAGCCAATCTCTTTCACTACTGTCAAGACAGAGGGGACAGCACAATGCCAGGTGAGCTTCAATGCAGATTAACACAAGCTAAAACAATATAAACCGTGCCTATGGATGCTGAATATAGGACTGGCAGGTACATCCAGGCAGGAGGACTCAAAGCCATCAGTGATGTCTCTCCAGAATCACTGGCTTGGCGTGCAGCAGCAGCCAAATTAAAACCAGACTGCATCAGCAGGTTCACAAAACAACTGGAAGGACCTGCAGACAGCAGCTCCAGAAGCAGGCTGTAAAGGGAACGGGCAGGGATGTGCCCTCCAACACACAACCCTAATGAAGCAGTTGGGGATGCTGACAGAGATTTAAGAGCAACAGGCTGCAGGAAGTGGCTGTGTTCACATGCTCACACTAAAGAGCACATCCTCCTGCTACCACTGCTCCAATGTGGAAGGGCACGTCTCACATTCTTATGCTTTGCTTGTCTCCAGTACTCAGCCCGACCAAGCACAACTGGGCCTTGGGGTTCTGAACAGTTGGGAAAAACTGTTTGTGACACTGTGAGATCCAACATCCTCTTCCTTAGGCTAGGGGATTTCTCCCCAGGCACCAGCTGGCAACTCCAAGTTTGTGCAAATTCTGCTAGATTTGGAAGAAATTATACCATATTTCTGACAGGGGAAGGGCTCCTGGCCTGAGTCAAGACAAAATGTATGAATATCCCCGAGTGTAATAAGAAACTTCCTTGGTTTTCTTCCTTTGCCTCTCTCACTGCTTGGTGACCAACCACAGTATCCTGACTGCAAGCTCCTCAACAGCAGGCTCTCTCTGGAAATGCCTATCACCTATGCCAATTGGACACAATTTCCATCAAAGCAACAAGGCATCTCTCCACCGACTTCATTGGAATTAAGGCCCACATGGTAAATAAGCAATAAAATATTTTCCCTTAGGAGAAAGTTTTCATGTCTGTAATTCATTTAAATTACTAGAACAGGGAAGGGACTAAGCACGGAAAAGTTGAAAGAAAAGCCAGCATCATGCAGTGCAATGAGGAAGGCAAACCTGCAAGACATCTTTGTGATGAAGAAAGAGATTAAGAGCATAGTTACCTGTGAAAGGAGATCAACTCCTGTCACACCTTCCACCTCACACCCAAAACCTCTGAAAAAACACACACACACCACCCACCCCCTGCCACAGCCAGCAGCCTCTCTGATACAACATTGTGGATATCTCTCTCACTTTTCATCTTCTGAAAGTTGTTTCTGTTTTAGTTAACATCTCAACTTTTACCAGGAATTCCCTGCATCTCACAGACATCTCAGAAGCTGTTTCTTTCTCTTAATTTTCTTCCAGTGTCAACACAACTTTTAGATGTATCATAGTACTGGTTTTTTGTAGGCTTTCAAGTCACTCTTTCCTTTTAGATGCCTGCTAATTCAACCATAAATTTATGGCTACAAATATCACCACTTTTTGCACTTCTATCTGGCTTCATTCACAGTGCAAATACAAAACTTCAAAGTCGAGCAGGCATCCTTTTGCTTCATGATAGCCCAATTTCTTTCCACATTTCTTTTCAAGCATGCAATGACAGGATTAGCTGAGGATTAATTGCTTGAAACTCAACCTGCATATCAGGTCGCAATTTCCTCATATTTTCAGACTTTAAAATGTTTGTATTCATCAAGTATTTGTCGTACAGATCAATACTTGCAACAGATAAAACATTCTTCTTTCCACACAGACGTCCTACTTGGGGGTCTCAAAACCCAAACAAAAATTCCACTTACTGTGCACACTCCAATCATCCCATCCTAAGTTGCAATGCATTCCAGAAATGACACCTTTAAAGGCACAAAAGCAGAACATTCAAAAAAGCAGTTTTCTCTGCCTTCTGTATTTGTCCCTTAAAGGCAACTGCTCTTCTGATAAAATACACTTATTCACTGGAAGGTAACCTAAAAAGTCAATGTGAGTTCATTTTTTAATGAAATTTTTCCATACAAATAATCATGGCCTGTATTAAAACACATCTGTGCCTAACTATTGACTTGGGACCAACTGTAAATTTTGGTTAGCAGCACAGCAGGACTAGCTAGGCTGGACATTTCATAGTAGTCAGTCATTTGAAGAGTGTCCTTTTCAGTATAAAGGGTCATCTGAATAATCAAAGCATGCAAGATCAGTCCTCAAGGCATCTCCTGCCACCGCTGTCCTAGAAGAAACACATTATTCACCACAGTAACTACAAATGTTGCAAAGTAAAGATGTTTACTCTTTTACTTTGAATGAAATCATAAAGTGAAGAATAAAAATGCCTCCAAGTCCTTTTTTTGGTGACTTGTGGCCTCCAATCAACAGGAAACATTCAGGTTCATGGGTTAGGTGTAAAAGTTTTCTATTTATTTATTCCTTTATTTTGTTTATAGATATTTCCTTGTACAGTTTGTTCCTGTTGTAGCAGCGAAACAAAACAAAACCAAAAAACCTCCTCTGCCATTAATCTTACTTTTTAAAAATTCAGTCTTGGGCTAAGTAAGACCTGCCAGTATACCTTTGAAAATATTCTCAAGTGATTCTCTGCAAATAGATTAGGTTATCTATAACAAACTAGTGGTTAAAAACAATCATTACTGTAATTTTATACTGAGTCTTGTCTGATCCACATCCTATAAAAGGAACAAAACCAACCACATCACCTGCAGGGCACATCTTAGTCACTGTTCTGAGAATTTAAAAAGTCAAGAGCAGCAGGGAAGAGAAAAAAAAAAAAAGGCAAACGGAGTTGAACATTGAAAAGAAAATTATACAGTAAAGACATCAAGAGAAAGAAAGTATTAAAAGCAAATGTTTGAGCATGTTCAAACAAAACACAGCTACTGTGTTAGGCACTGTATAAAACCAAGCTATGCCAAACTCCCAGTGTCCCACTTGTGAGCTCACTGTTAAAATAAAAAAAACACTGAGGAAGGTGTATGCTTCTTCATGGAAATGTTTTGGAATTAAAAAAAAAACAACCAAAACAAACACACAGTGGTGTTGAGGCAATGCTAAGCAGGGCAAAAGCTTCCACAAGAGATACTTCTGGCTGCATGAGGGATGTGGGTCATTGGTAGCATGTGCATTTTTGCACTTTCACAAAAAGGAAACATGATCTTGACACCACATAGAAGCTGGCCTCTGTGTTGAAATTTTATTGAACATGAAAGACACATTTGCAAAAATCTTCTTACGTCTGTATGAATACAGCAGTTCAAAAGTCATAATATACATACAGCACTTAAATGCTCAATATTATATACTTTTTCCATTTATACTTAGACCACTTGCATGAATTACCTCAGTGACACTTTCCTAGAAATGTACACAGAAGAGCTAGGTGCTGCTTTTTAGCTCAAACAACTGCTTTGGGGTTTTTTTTGATAGCAGTGTTGTATAGTCAGCTTGCCTGCTGTGATTGCCTAAGGAGCACATATCCAACAAATGCAGTTTGGAAGTAATCACCAGGACTCTCATCTATCCCATTCACATCAGCCTGTTAATTCTTTCTCTACCCAGGTCAGGGAGCAGCCATCAAGCACAGACAATAAAAAAGTTCCCCTTTTCTCTTTACAAAGATTAGCAAATAGATTTTTTTCTTAGCTTATTTTAAAAAACAAAGCTATCTGAAAAGTCACAAGCTACCTGCCTGTGCAATAGGTGGGGACAGGAACGCTGCGCTGCATGACAACACTCTAGATTTCTCTACAAGAAAACAAATTTGCCCACCCAGAAAATAAAGCCAACAAACTGCTCCATCTACCACAGAGCTACCATGCCACCAGCACCTGACACCCACCACAAAAACACAGGGCTTGTTCCACCTGAATGCATCCTCAGGCTTGCTCTGGCACAATCTCCCTGGCCTGAATTTCTTCCACCTCCACAGTTTAGCTTTCCCCCTCCCCTCCAGTAGGTCTCATGGACACTGGTACCTCAGGAGAGCTGCTGGAAACTCCCAGTTTAGAAAGAGAACAATGCTCATGCCATCTGAAGGCAGATGCCCCAAGGCCAGCCAAAGCTTGCTGTGGGGTGGTCCTCCAGCACCAAGTCTGTCCATAGCGAGATGATGATTAGAAAAGAGCTCAGTATTATGACTGCCAGAGCAACTGGAATGTGATTATTGCCACTGCTGTGGTATCACCAAAATTCCTGTATGTGTGGTGAGGATTTAGTCCTGTTATGGCCACAGCTGCTTGCTCTCCTTGTGGGGACTGCAGTACAGGCTTTTAAAAGGACAGTGTCTCCTTCCAAGCCTGGTGGTCGTAAGGGAGACAAGTTTTACCAGTATAATTCATGGCTGAGTGCATTTCCCTGTCTTCTTTAAGGGTTTACACCAGTACTGCTACCTTGGAAGTCTGCCATCAATAAGCAGGTCAAACCTCTTAGTCTGGGAAAAGCCTGTCCATTGTTTTCTGTCTCATGAACAGTTCTTCAGTAACTATGTATTTTTTTTGGAGACCAAGGTGTTGGAAAACAATTGAGATATGAGTAAAGAGCTCTCCTTCATCAGAAAGTAAACTGCATGCTTAATAAGATGAAATAATTTGGTCTCTGTGGACCAGAAAACAATAGCCTCACTGTTGCACTAATACCCTGCAAGTTATGTCCTCGTGTCACCCAAAGCAAACTGTAATAGGGACTGCTCCATAGCTCGGATTCCCTTGAAACCTCTTAACTAACCTCTTTTACATCTTCAGGTTTCCCTCTTTAGCACAGATATGAATCACTCATTTCAGCAAACCTTATTTTCTTAAAAAAAAAAAAAAAAAAAAAAAGCTAACTTTTATAAGGCTATACTCAAATCCCCTATGTTTCTTATAAAATCCCTAATTTTTATTCTTTATGCCAGGAGCTGAAATGCATAATGAAGTAAATAATATCAACAACTGTGATTGACTTAAAAGGGGAAAACAGCAAGTACAGCTTTGTCCTCTCACTGTAGATCAGAATGAGAATCTACTAATTACTTTATTACAGTGTGGGTGGAAGAATGAAGGAACTTCAAATCAGCACAGCATTCAATGCAGTATTTCCTTTATAGTGAAGAATGAAAAATAACCCCAGATCTAGAATAAATCTCTCTAGCCAATTCCTCCTTTTGTTTACACCAGGTCTGAGGTTACTTACACAGCAGCACAATGCTAGAGATTCCATACACATCTCCACACCTTAGGGCATGTGCCCACCTTTAGTTGTCTATCTCTAAGGAGAAACTTTTCCTAGAGGCAAGCTATTATGTAATGCTCAGGTTGAGCAATTTCTCACACCCTTCTTTGATCTGTTAAATAAAAGCCACCACAAGAAAAAAAAAATACTAAGCACTATATTATTTTGTTTTCCTGTCACAGTTCTACACTTTTACTGTCTCCCATTTTTAAAGATTTTTCTTATCATCACTGATGCAGACAAACAGCCATCAGAAGCAGACAAACAAAACACTGTAAGGCACAATGAAATATTCAACACACATGTTCCCCTTCAAGACAAGGCAGTAATAACAGAACAAATGAAACCTGAGCCTTTTTCCAGCTACACTAAGTTATGCCACTGAAATCAAATGGGCATTAACAGTTTTATTTACCTTCTTATACTCAAAGACACAGAGATTATTCCACTTCTGAAAAATCTACCACCACCACTATGCAACAGCAACAGCTAGGGATTAGCAAAATAATAAAGAAGACTACAATTCAGACATCAGAGGAAGGAAGATTCCTCCATGGAGAGACCTTTCCATGGGGAACAATCTCAGGGCACACAACCTACTGTGAGCATGGAGCTCTCTTACCTGTGTGAGTGAGCATGTGCCGCTGCAGGGCATGTGCCCATGGAAAGACTTGAGGACAGTAAGGACAGGGGATATTTTGCAGGCAGTCTGAGTAAGCATTCCTCTTCCCTCTCAGCAGCTTATCCTTGGCAGTTTCCTTCTCATCCTCACTTGTTCCATTTCTGCCACTTTCCTCCTTGAAATTGTCAGTGGACTGCAGAAATGGGCTAAATTTGTTAGTGTCTGTGGTAGCCAACATCTTCTCTATGCTGGCAAATTCCCCACTAGACTCCAGATCCACACTACTGCTAAGTTTAGGCTTATTTTTTGTTCCTTTCTTTCTACCTCTTTTCTTAGTCAACCCAGCATCAGCAACGGGAGACTGCTCTGGATCACAAGCCTGAGACAGGTCACTGGGCAGGCTGGAGTCTCTTTGAACGGTGGTCACGATTGTCACTTTAGCTTTGGCATTCCCTGATTTGTCACACCCAGTGGAGCTGCTCACTGCCTTGGGACTGGCGTCTGCAGCCTCTGTTTTCAGCAAAGTGGGAGCAGAAGACACAGATGAAATGATCTGTGCAATGGAAGCCAATGGTGGCAGCTCCTTAGTTACTGAAGGCTTTGGCAAGAGAGGTGGTGGTGGTGGTTTAGGCCTCAGGGGCCTCAGCAAGGCAGAATTGCCAGCGAGAGCCGGGGAAATGATCGGGACAGTCAAATGCAATGAACCTTTCAGTGGCTGGGGGTGTCTGACACCCCGGTTTGTTTCTGAGTTCCCATTGGCACCAAAAACCAAAGGACACTGCAGATAGTTATAGGCTAAATCAGTGTTCCCAGAAGCAGCCAGCTCTTGATTCCGGGCTTCGCAGGGGATATCATCTTTATCCTTCTTCAGGATTTTGGGGATGGACAGGTCGATAGGCTCCATGGAACAGTCGTAAAGGGATAGAGATGAACCAAAAAGGTTCTCCTGCTTCACCTGCACAGCACTCAGGCTTTTGCTCTTCTGAGAGAAATCCAATGGCTCATCAAAATCCATGGGAAAGTTGCCCACAGGTTCACGTTTGATGGAGACGTGAGGTGATGTTCCCAGCAAGAAGCCGTTTTGTGGCTCCAGGAAAGGCGTCATGGGCTTGTGGTCCATGTAAGTGCTGTCCTCCAACAAAGAAGGGTCTGTCTGGCTTTCCTGGGCACTGCAGTCCACCATTAAGATGTAATTCTCAATCTCCTTTTCCTGCACATGCAAGTGCTGCTTGAGGATGTGGTGAATGCAATTCCTCTTGGCCGAAAAGGCCGTGCCACACTCCTTGCACTCGAATGGCTTCTTCTTCTGGCAGCCGCTGTGCGTCCGCATGTGAATGCGCAGGGCCCGGTAGTGCTTCAGGTCCTCTCCACACAGCTTGCACACCGTGTCGGGGGAGCAGAAGGCATCCACCATCTCTGCAGCATTGCTGGTGACATACTCAATGTTCTTCTCGATATCCTTCCTGGTGGTCTTGAGGTGCTTCTTCCGCAGGTGCCTCTCACAATTGGCTTTCACTGTGAACGGGTAGTGGCAGATTTTACAGATGTAAGGCCTCTCCCCGCTGTGCGTCCGCAGGTGCCGGATCAGCGCCGCCTTGTCCGCCGCGATGTAGTCACAGATGTTGCACTGATACGGGGAAATGCCTAAGTGAGAACGGATGTGAGCTCTCAGGACACCGGAGAAGGCAAACACCTGGTCACAGAAGCGGCAGGGGTACAAAACCTTCCTCATGGTTGGGGTCTTCTTGTTCGCTGCCCCTGCGATGATGGCTTTGAGGTCTCCTTCTGTGACTTCTTGCTTGATCTTGGCTTCCATACTTAGAGGCAGGAGAGCTTCAATGATGCTGTCCTGCTCCAGCTGTGTCTTCATCTCATGCTGAGTTAAAGGCTCTACTTTGGGTTGGAGGAGCAACTGTGAAGAAGGACTTGATTTGGCTCCTGGCTGGGGGAGATGAGAGTTGGAGGCAGACTCCACAGAGTTCTTGATCAGCCTCAGAGGGGGAGGTGGGAGACTTGGGCTGATGCAGCCAGGGGAGGCTTGCTGGGCACTGATAAGAGGAGGAGGTGTAGAGGTTGCGACAACTGTTCGGGGCGTTACCAAAGGCTTTGGCTTCAGTGGTGGCATATGCTTGAAAATTGACTGCACAGGGACAGAAGGTGCCTTAGAAAGTGGAGGAAGACTGATTTGAGGAGGAGCAGAAGAAGCCATCTTCAAGATCTGCTGAATGTCTGCCAGCTCAATGGCAGACTCGTTGGAGATGGGTTTCACCACAATACTGCTGTCAGGCTGGATAATAAAACCCTTCTGGAAAGGCTGCAGCGAGAGAAGCTTTATGTTTTCTTTTGTAGGGGGAAGGACTGAAAATGACCCTCCCATGGAGGCAGCTTCCAGAGGAGAGAGGCTGAGCAGACTGGTGCTGCCGGGTTCCTGAGGTAGGTTACTCTTCAGTGCTCTGAGCCGCATTTCTTGGACCTCGTCTTGTGTATTGTCCTCCTGCTTGACAGGCTTGATGTCTTTGGTGTACTGTAGGCCCAAGGATGCCATGAAGGCTTTCTGGTCTGGGCTCTCACCAGGTGGGGTCATGGACTGGGGCTTGTGCTTGTCTTTTCCCTGATCCACCACGTGAGTTTCTGTGTGCAGTTTGAGTGCAGAAAGCATGGGGAATGCCTTGTTACACATCTCGCAAATAAATCGATGGAAGTCACTGATGCACCTTCGCAAATTTGTTTCACACCAGACCTGCAAGAAATGCAAAAATATTTAGTGTAGGAATCTCAAACTGGAAAGGCATCACATGCTGCTGCAAAACAAAAACAGTTCACTCTCCCACTGACTAACCTAAGAGGTTTAGAGAAGCCCCCACCTATCTGGCATGGAGATATTTCCACTTCACAGCCTTTAGTCTCCTAAGGGTTGTATCTGAATTAGGGGCTGATTATTCAGGCAGGAATTCCCTTCCATAAATGTAAACTCCTTCAGAAGGCTATTCAGGCACTCAATTTTTTTTTTTCCAATACTAAACTTCCCTATCAGAAAGTTCTCTTGTGTCACTGACAGGACAGGAGCCTCAGTACACTACACAGCAAGGAAGCTGGGCAGTAGACTATCTCATCTAGCTCTACTACAAAGATACCAGGAGGAGAGGAAGAATAAAAAAATTTTAAAAAGGCATTCAAGAAGCCAAACCAATATAAACCAACCAAAATAAAATCCACCAAAAGCAGATCAATGAAACGCAGAGCCTAAAGCAGTGTGGTTTTTGGTTAGGGAAGTCTAATTACATTTTTTCTCCCAAGAAAAATACTAGTAGAGGGCTGGCAAGATCTTTATAGACTCTAAATACTTTTTAAGTCTTCTCTCACAGTGCAAGCAAAATTATTACAAAATAAAAATACCAACATTCAAATCCCTTAATAACTTTAAATGTCTGTCATTAATTACAAAAGAAATAAACTTTGTTTTAAAAGTTCTTTCTATTCATTTTTTTAAGTTTTATACCAAAACTATAACAGACTGACAGAAAGACCTACATGCTCCCCGGGCTCAGCAGCAAATTTCAAGTCTACCACTTTGCAGTCAGAAGAGTTGGAAATCAATGCTTTAGTCTCAGAAGAATAAGAAAAATGGTCCTGGTGGATTGTGCTGATTATTTTTTTTGATAGATACGCAGCTTCATCTAGACCCAAACTAAGGCAGGCAGGGTTTGACACGACAGAGGGAGGAATCATACCAGCCAACAGAAAGCTTTACGGCTCTCAGAAAAAATATTTACAAATTACCTCCCTGTCTTTCCCCATCCACTGTCCCTCAAAGGTGCAGAACCCTCAAATCTCACATGAGGAATATTGTGGAGTGTTTTTTGAGGGAATCACTGAAGATGTCACTGTTCAGTTAGTAAGGTGACTGCTCAAGATTTTTTTAATAAAAATTTTCATACCCCAACTACATTCTTGTTAGGGTACACTAAATAAATAATGTCTTCCTTACCATGTGTACTCCCTGTTGATTTCAGATGCAGGATTTTCTTGGGTATGCTCAAAGGAGCAAGGATCTAATATGACCAAAGTTTTCCTTCAAAATTTTTTATACATCTTTACACTGACAGTTATCCACTGTAATGGTGAAAAGGTGCCAATATTGTTTAGATGAAAAAAGAAAAAGGAGAGACATAAAGTGTTTGAAACCTACAGAAACAGTGATGATGTACTTTCCACAAAATACTCTACATGCAGGACGAATCTTTCAATGACCTCATCAGATAAGCACTGTAGCAGCTGGTACCTTAAGCTACAAAGAACAGAGAGTACCTGAGAAATGCGGGGGAACTTCCTACAGGAGAAGTCCGTGAATCCCAAGTCGTGGAAGCCTGCTGGAATTGAAGGGTTGTTCTGAATGAAGGGCTTTCCCATGGGATCCCTGGGAAGCTGCTTGTGGATAACTGCATTATGGCGCAGTAAGCCCCGGTGAGTACGAAAGGTAATGCAGCAGATGTCACACCTGGAAAGGAAGGGAGTAAAACAGAAATGACTTACTGACTGCTGCAAGGGCTAGCATTCTTCTTGCATCAGGATGCCCTCTCTCCTCTCACCCCATGATACCAAACTTGCTAAATGCAAAATAAAGCCACAGTGTCTCAAAACCTATTACCACAAAAGGCCATTTTGGTCACAGTCACTTTCTACCAGTTTCTGGCTATTAAGTCCACTGGAAGTTTAAAGAATATGAGAACAGACAATCTCACACAGGCAGCTGAGATAACAGCCTTGTGAAAACCTTTTCCTTGTCCAATGAAAAATATTTCAAGGCCTTACACTGTTTCATTTTTACTGAAAAATACTGTTAAAAGAAACAACATTAGAAAAAAATCCATGACAAGGAGAGGCTCAATCTGACCTAAGTAACAAGCAAATGTAAAAACAGCACCTTTCATAACCACTGCTTAAAACATACTACTGCAAGCCACTCAAATAACTGAGTGTGAATCTTCTTCACACTGCCTTTCCATAAACTTCCACTGGTATTTTTCAAAGCTGTTATGAGAAACAGATGTTTGAAAGGGAAACTACTGCTCCTTGAATGGGAGAAAAGTTCAGAGGAGGAAGACCTGAAACAGATTCAACTTTTATACCCACTTCACAGCCAGTTTGTGCTGAAGAAAAATGCAGAAGCACTGTCTTTTCCTATCCACATCTTTATTGCTGTGATTTCTTGCTTTTTTTAAGCTATCAAATTCAGCTAAACAAGGGTTTCTCACATAAAACACTGCATTAAACAACCAAAGCTATGCTGCAGGCAGAAAGGGCTATGCAGCAACATTTGGCCAACATGCCAACAAAGCCTATTCCATATAAATATTTGGCATGTGAGTTCTGCAGTATGACAGGTCACATCCTCTCTGCATTCAGTAAATGACACACAGTTTCACTCAACCTCAAGTTCCTTGTGGTTGCAGGTCCAGCTCCCAGCCAAAGCATGGGTTTCCCAGAAGCAAAACACCAGTGGGTATGAGGAATAGATTTTGTCAGTGAGAATATTATATGCACTAGAAGCTTTTCACATCTGCCCCGGCCTTCGTTTTCCCCACACTGCCTTTGCTCTCTACATCAAGGAAAAGGACATGTGCCTACTCATTAAAAAAACATCCTGCAATTAGAAACGACTTCTCACAAAATCCTGAAATCACCCCCTCCCTGTCCTGTCCCTAACAAACTCCCATTGTTGTTCATTTTATCACTACATAAACTCCCACAGCAAATTTTTTTATTCTCTGAAAACGAAGAGATAACCAAGTCACCCACAAAGCAACTGGACTCATAGTCCCTGAGTGGTGAAAGAAGCAAGTGTGAAGTGTATATAACATGGCCATTGTTATCACAGTACCCAGAAATAAATATGCACTGAAGGTTTAATCTGTTTTAACTCTCCTGTCAATTCACTTGCATCCTACCTGTATAACCACTGCTGACATAGTTCCTGCATTCCATTAAATAGAACCAATGCCATTTACAAAGCTAATGTTTACTTAAAGAGGTTTGCCAAATGTGACAACAATCTCAGGGAAGGGGGGCATGGCCAATACATAGTGCTTCTCCAGCACCAGGATCTACAGCTCTCCTCCAGCTCACTTGGCAGCACTTATTCCATGATGCAGAGCTTTCATCTTCAGTGAAAACAAAAACACAATCACCAAAACCACTGGGGGAGGGAGAGCATTTAAAAATTATGAGTAGTCACCTGAAGAACTTGCAGGCTACTGAAATAAATTGCTTTTAGACGTGATGAAAATGCCTTGCATGAAAACAAGCAGCACTTCTGACATGTTCCTCCTGGTATGCCAATATACAAACAAGGAAGGCTTGGAAACAATTCTCCTGCACCACTGGAAGCATTGCAGGCTGTTCTGCAAAGGGACAGACCTTGACCTTGGGGCATCCTGAAGCATCTCTGGGGTCCCAATGTGCCTGGCCTGCCCTGGGCCCAGGAATCCAGTGCAGCAGCTGTATCCCCTTGTGTGTGACAGGGCAGGCACAGCCACCAGCAATGGCAGCACAGAGTTACTGGGAGCACTGGCTCCTGCCACTGTAATCCCAAGATGTGAGCAGGAGACAGTGCTCCTTGCCAAGCAGCCACACATCCCACACTGCAGAGAGGTGTGCCTGATTCATCTTGCACTGCCCCTCATCTTCCTCTTGCAACATGCTGATTTCCAGCACTACTTTATTTAGGTCTCCCACCAAAAGCTGCACTTGAGAGTTAATCTTTCAGAGGGTAAACACCCATGTGAAAGTCCTTCACAGTACACCTGCATCAACTGCTAGCCTCAGGACAGTAAAAATTTGCAAGTTAAAAATGGTGTTTTCCACACAAAGGGAACTACCTCTCCTTCCCAAAACTAAAGTAATGTATCTTATAAAAGGAATATAAGGTTTGTCTTTTATTAAGCATATTTATTTTTCTCTTTCTTCCTTAGTTTTCTTTTATTTTCCTTGCTGTGAGTGAAGAAGCAGCAAATAGAAAGAAAAGCTGGGAGAAAGATTAAGCTTTTTTTTCATTAGGTCAGAAAGAAGCACCTGGCTGAAAAAAGAAACATCCAGATAAATCATGCCTGTCATCTCAAATTGCAGGCACTTCAGGGCATATAAATGCACTACACCCCTGCTAAGCACCTTGCCCTGGTGGCACAGCTTACAGAACCACGTGGGAGCTGGAGCATGGAAAGCTGTGGATGCCCTGCCTTCCTCTGTGGTCCAGCTTTGGACTCCTAGCAACTCCAAGAAAAACTTACAGGTACTAAGTGTCAAAACCTAACTAGTTAGGGAAGCATCATGCTGCATTGACTATGTCTTGTGTTAATTTAAAATGGAGGAAGCTGCCATGCCTAACAGTGCATTAACTGGAAGCATTAATTTTTTTTAAAGGAAGTCTAACTATTAATTTCTCTATTTTGTCATCAGTATTATTTTCCATCTTTGGGTAGTGTCATTGCCTACAATATTTTTAAATGCAGATTCACAGTCTAAGAAGGAAAGAGAAAGGAATCCTACAAGATATTAACATTATTTCATCTTGTTTAAACTGCTTAAAAGAAAATAGTAATTGTGGAAAGTCTGAAAAGTCCAGCATAACAAATAAAGCATCTGAAACATATGGTAATAGTTTACTCATGATGAACTTAAAAAAAAGAAAAAAGAAACAAAACAACAGAAAAGCCTCCTTCTCCTTAAAATTTCTCAAGTGTGCTCATGAGCAGTTTCAAGTCAAACATGGATGGCATGGCTGCAGAGAACATTGATGGGAACAGGTTCTGAGGCTGTTAGCAGAACAGGCTGAGCAATGGCTCAACACCTGTGCAGAGATAAAAGCACTCTACCTGCAAGGTAAGTTTCCAGATGTATCTAATAAAAGCTGTGTTATCATGTGATTGCTAGTCTTGGCTATAGCCTTAAATTTTTCTATAAATATGATCATAGAGTAGGGAGAAAAAGGCTGTTAAGTTCCAAGCACAGAGATTCAATTTTAAGTAAAAAGGAAAAAACTGTTTTTGACAGCTAAGGCCCCATTAAAATTACTTTAATTCTCAATTGCCTTTATGTTTTGGACTTGCTCATATCTGTAACAATTCAAATATAATACTAAGGTTCTGGCTCACTGGCAGAGGTGTAAAAAACAAGTAAGTAAGGCAACAGAACTCCTAAAACACAAAAGCAGAACTAAAATACAACAATGCAACAACCAGGCTGCCCTTGGTGCTCAGGCCATGTATCACACCAGACAGGTCTGATTAATTATTACCACACCAGTGCACCTTTTTCTTTTCTTTCTTTTTTTTATTTTCTTAATGCAGACAAGTGTATGCATCTCAGTGTAAAAAAGCACCATTGAAAAGCTTTCTCCTAAAATAAATTAGTGTTCTTGAAATCTGTAATGTTAATTAGGACACAAAAGCATTTCAACAGGCTTTAAGAAAGAGTCAGTGCTTTGCAAAGCTTCTTCGTTCAAGGGGGCAAGGCAAGATTTGCTACACTTTTGGTAAGTGGCACCTCTGCAAGAAAAGTTTACATAAGCAGTGCCTGTTGCCTTGCATTACACTCTCCTCTGAGACAACTCCAATTTGTCAGCAGAGGAAATAGCTGCTCTTCTTTAAGAAAATGCTTTAGAAAGGAAAAGCAGAGCCAAATTTTTAAGCAAAATTAATCAGTCTTGATTTTGATTAAGAGTAATGCAGACAATCACTCAATCCTCTAGATTTTAATATTTCAGTAGTCAAAATGAAAATGCCAAATCTTTGTATTTAACATTATGTTACCAAGAAATTAAAGAAACACTATGCTCTGCATTACTGGAGACTGCTGGTAAGAAAGTGACATTTACCATTATTCTTCTTGTACTTCTGAAACCACACAGACTAAAACCTGAAGTTTTCACCCATGCAGCTCACTAATACAAAGTTGCTCATATTGTGGATGTTAACAAATAAAAACTGACTTAATTTCTAGGCCTTACCAAAAACAAAAAGCTTGGTACTATTTTGTTCCTTTCCTGTCTGTGCTCTTTAGCAACTTCCACAAACAGAAGCAAGGGGAAAAAAACCAAAGAATGAAACATATCCTGAGACAGAAGTCATTAATACACAATTGATAATTATAAAGTTTTCTAACTCCTCCCACTGAAATCCCCAGTCAATACCATGTGTTTTTCTACCTCTGTTGTTATTATTCTCCTTTCTCTCTAACATTATTTGCAGAATTAATGTGGCTCCCATGAGCAAAGAAATTCCTATGCTGACCTAAAAATAATACAACCGGGTAGAAGAGAAAGATGGGTGATTCCCTGCTGATGACTCATGTCCACACTAGCAATGGGAGCAGCCTCCACACTGGCAATGCCCAGCTGCAGGGGAGCCTGACAAGGAGAGGGAGATGGAGAAAGGATTTAAACACAAGGGCTTTCACCACCTGTGAAAGAAAAGCTGGCAGGTTATGGACATAATCCCCTTCAGGAAAGGATTCCTTTGCTTCTCTTTCGCTTCTTCTGGGGCAAGGCAAAGTGAGAGAGATGAGAAAGAGCCAGCTGGTTTCTGCTTCTGTGCAACCCCACCCAGGTCCAGATACTCATCTCCTTTTGGATAAAAAAAAAAAAAAAACAAAAAAAAACCAACCCTTCCTGGCCTCCACACCCAGGGCCTTGGGAAATAACATCCAGCAGCCGCAGTAATCTCTCCCATTTGCTGCAGATGAGTGATGGAAAAGCAGCAGTGCTGCGAGCCCCGCTCCTGCCTCCCTCCTAGCGATCCCTCTGGGTGCTCCAGCAATGCCCATTCCTGCCTCCCTCCACCGGCAGCTGCACGGCGTGTCTGACCCAAGGAGATGCTGCTCTGCCATCCTGACCTCGCCCTGCGCTCTGGGGCTCTGCTGGAGCCGCAGGCAGCACCAGGAGCCTGCCAGCTCAGAGCCTCCCCTCCCCTTGCCTTGTGCCAGAGGGGATGGACACAGCCCGCTGAATGTTCAGTGCCTGCTGCTTCACAGCCTCGGCAAAGCAGGCACTTTTAACTTTTCCCCCTTCCACTGCCCCGCTGGCTGCCTGACTCTGTTACCAATGTGTTCTGTCACTCTCTTTAATCCTCTCCCTGCACCCTTGGGTGCAGCCAAGGCTGAATCCCCTGCACCAGCCCTTCTACTAATAGAGGGATGCACGGCGTTATGTGCATTCCTACACTGCGGTCCAGGCAAGTAAAGTATGGTGCAGGAGCCAGGACAGACCCAATATAAACCAGGGTGAGGTTGTGCTTCAGAAATTTGTCAGCGTGCAGCAGAGCCAGCGTCCTCACCAGAGACTCCCACCGTCAGAGTAACTCCAGTGAAATTTAATAAAAAGGCACAAGCCATGCTTCGTCATGTTTTAACTTCATTTGTGTGTGAGCAAAGAAAAATGAGTAAAATGTTCTTCCTAACACTGTAATGAATTCCACTTATCAGCAACACTTCAGCAGTGCCAGATTTAAACATCTCTACCTTGGTGAAACCTTACCAACCTTACTCTTACCATTTACTTCAACATAATTAGCATGCAACTAAGACAAAAATATGGGAAAATGGGAGATGGTCTGCAGATACTCACCCAAAGTAATAATTTTCTTACAATGACTTTTTTTACTTAATAAAGGTTAAAGTTTCAAAAAAAAAAAGTGTCAACAAATTGGCTGGACAGAATCACAGAGAAAGAGCTGAACATCAACTTGAATAATAACTAAGGGTTTAATAATTAAGGCAAATATATCTGGGGGGAGAAAAAACCTGACCAGAATAGTCCTCTACAGCTACCAAAATGAGAAGTTGCACAAGATCCAGAGTAATAGTGGTTATTTGTGCACATCAACTCAAGTGAACCTTCTTGCCCCCTTTCAAGGTAAGAAATTAAAAGCTTTTCCTATCATCTAACACATCTTTCAAATACGGAAGCCAAGTACTTCTGTAATTTTAAAATTAACAGCAAGAGTTAAAAAAGAATCTATGTGTCTACTATGTTGAAAAAACACCACTGCTTTTCACAAGTAATATAGGGAGAAATACATCTGCAGAGGTTTCTCTATCCTACAAGCATCCACTGATCACAAAAGGGCTCACAAATAGGTGCAGCTGAATCTGGGCTGCAGTCCCCTTGCCCTTATCTACATTTGCAGGTTAAGATATACTCAGCATGCAGACATGACTGCCAACACACTGAGCAGCACCCAGCACTTGGGCATAAACAAATCCTGCTCCTTAGGATCAGGCAGGCATGCTAATAACCTATTCTGGCTCAGCCCCTTTTCCCTCCTGCATGCCCTTTTACAAGCAGCTTTGCATTTACCCACTTTCTATTCTGGCAGCCAGGCTAAGATATTCAACACCATGTGACACAGCACACAGTTTCACATGAGAGCATCACTCCCTGTGTCCATTCACCAGCCAATATTTTTATCCGGCTGCTCTGGATTCCCAGTTTCCTCACACAATGAGCTCCCTGATGTGAGCTGACCACTTCTAGGCCAGCTTTGGACCCGTGTTGCTCTCAGATGTTTCCCAGCTCTCTTTTCTGAACAGAAACTTCAGAGAGCACGTAATGCGCAGTTCTGTTCTGCTTTTGCAAGACAACCCACTGACTCTACTTCTCCATTTGCTCAGTAAAAGGATGCATTCACCAGCTTGCCTACATACCCTCTCCTCTGCCTTACCAAGAATTGTATTGTACCACAGCATATTTCTGGTCATAGCATTTACCAGAGCTGGACTTCATCATCATCAGCTGTCTCATGGAATTGCTCCTGCACTGCAAATGCTGCCAGCAAGAGATTAGGAGTTGGTTCCTACTTTTTATCAGCAAGACATTGAGCAAACAGCTTGAGAGCAGAGCAGAGCAGGAAAGTCAGCTGAATTAGCAATGTCACGTGTGCCTTGTCACCTCCATCTTCGGCTGTAACAAGTTTTGTAGCATTAGCTGTGTTAGTACTCAGTAACTCTAATTTCTACCTAAACTGCCCTTGCTGGTACAATTTCAATGACTAAAAAAGAAAGTATTGAGCCCAAAATATACTATGCCAAAAGCAGAGCTCAAGGAGGTCCATGAACATGGCTATACTGGAGTGTTCTCCATCCCTCTCAACAACTGTGCAGGATACAACAACCTCAGAATTATCCATGTTCATAAAAAGAGCGTAATGTTTCTTATTTTGAAATGCTAGCAAGGAATGAGGCTATGTGCATACCAACAGGTGTGACAGAGAGAAAAAGTAGTATATAACCTCACAATTCTGAATGAAGATGACTCATCATTAATCCTCCAAGTTGCTTCCAAGAACAGCAGTGTCGACCACCAGGAAGAAGCTTCCTCTCCCCATCTTGAACCCAGAGCTTTTTCTCACAGTAAAATTAATTGCAAACAACATCTAGTTTTCAAACACCTTCACTCCTGCAAGTTTGTAGCATCACTAACACCCTCTTCCCACAACAGGCTTGCCACAAGTAGACAGCAGTATGCTTCAGAATAAGGAAGCCAGAAGGATTATTCCCTACTATATAAGGAGAGAACAGATAGAAAGTGAATTCCTAAACTTGCTTAGATATGCATTTGCAAAAACAGGAGTAACACTTAAGGGTCTTTTTCTGACTGTTTTTTTTTCCTTTTACCATTCAGTTCAATGTACTTTTACACAGTCACATTACTGCTCTGAAAACAACCTAAAAGTACGAGTCCTTTCTACTGGTGCTAATGACTTAAAATGTGTGGACATTATTTCAATCTCCATTCATTTATTTTCTTGAGTATTTTATCTCCCTAAAGCCAGTGTGCAGAACTGCTTTGAAGAACAGTAACTGGGCAATAAACATGACATATTCTAAGTAGCTGGTTATCATCTACACCCAAACCCCATTTCCTCTTGTCTTGACTTAAATGGAGTTGCTCATGCACGTTGTCTAAAATGATTTAAGACTGGGACATAGGTCCTGGTGCCTGGCAGCATCCCACCATACAATGAAAAAGGTGATTGTGCTGGCGAAAGGGGAAACCTGGTGACCAGCCTGCCTGAATTGCAAGCTGCATGTGACAGATATCTTCAAGAGATCTATACCCACAGATCCAGAAGACCATTCCTATGGCATTTAAGCTGTCCACTCCATGTTGGTGAAGCCAGGTAACACCAAGAAACACCAGCATTTTCTACCCATGGGTGTTTTCAAAAACAAGACCTCCCAGTGGTTACCCTGGCAAAACCAGAGGCAGACAACCACAGATCCTAATGGTCAGTGACTCCTAACACTTTCTCTTCCAGAAAGCCTCATGATGTTCATTAAGATGCAGCTTTTTATATTCAAACTTCACAACTATCCTGGCTGAGAAATGATTTTGGAATGAGTCTAAGAAAGGAGGTAACTGCAACACCATCACCAGCTCTCCTCTCCTCATACTCAGGGCAAGAGTGGCAGTATAAATGTGTCTTTGCTGCTGTGAGGAAGAAAAATTGAAAAATACTTTAGCTCTTGGTGCAACATTGTGCACTAAACCTCCTGGAGGAGGAGAGGAAATATAAAAGGGTATGCTGTGGCTACAGTGAAATGCAAGAGAGGAATTTTATAGTTCGTGTGCTTTTTAAAAGAAGCTTTACTTTAACTTTATTTATGTTTTACTTTAAGCTGTTCCATTGTATTTGCCAAAGGAAAGGGGACAAACCCAGCACAGCATCTGGAGAGGTTTCTCCCTGGGAAATCCTCCCATCTCCTCTGCTTACACTGCTGACGCTGCTCAGAGCTGTCAGGTGACCTTTACAAGCACAGTTTCAGGTTTGACAGCAACCCTGCGCCACAAAAGTTTCCAGAGAAACTCCCCTGCTCCGTGAGGTTTCTCATTTTTCCTACTGGCTGTGCAGTGTTCCAGCTCTCTGCTAATTATATCAACACTCAGATACAAACTCACCAAAATAGACAGTGTCCTGAGGCCCCAGCTGCAGGAAAGCAGACTTCTTTAAATAATCCAGGTAGAGAGGCCAAAGGGGTCAGAAAGCACCCCTGGGCCACCTCCCACTGCCAATGGGCACTGCAGACAGACTTGCCCGGGCCAGCTCATGTCATTAATTAGGGTGCAGGACCCAGGGCTTCAAAGGGACAGAGACTGACCAGGGGGTGTAATGCCTTGAAGGAGATGCAGTTCCACAGCCCATTGTCAATGGGACAAAGGGCCCTATTATTGCTCGCAAGACCAGGGCAGTTCTTACCGTAATTAGGAGACAAAGATGCACGATTTAGGATTTTACATAATCAAGAGATCCTCTCCCAAGCGGGAGCCCCTCTCACACAATCAGTGGATTAAGTATTGTTTATTCTGCTGCAAGTAAACAATGAGGTGCACCCAGTTCGGGGTTTATACATGAAAAAGCAGTTCTGGGCAAGACAATGGGGAGTGTCTTTTCATCTGACTTTGAACAGCTAACCCTGTGATTTAAAGTTGTTCATTTGACAGTATCTGGAAGGGTGATGGCCCACCCTGTAAATTAGCTGCTCGCATACTGATCCCAGGGCTGCCAGCCTTACCTTTTCTGCTACTTAGCAGAGGGTGGCCGGGACAGACACTCAGCTCTGGGGGCAAGAGGCTGTATTCACACAGCAGCACTGAAATGGCAGGATTAAAGGACCACAGGGAAGCCAGGCAGAAGCTTCTGCCCATCCCTGGCTGTGGATGCATCCCTGAAGGGAGGCTGGTGCCACCATCAAGGCAGTGCACTGGTGCACTGCTTCAGAGACAATCTGCAATCATTTTTATAGGAGCTAGGGGAGCAAAAAGGAATTGGATGTTTGACTGTGCCCTTACAACGAAAGGCCTTGGCTAGGCCGATTGAGCATCACTTATTTTTGATGATGACAAAACAGTCTGTGCTGGGCTACTGCCTACTGCAGCAGCTCCAAACGAACCACCAGACCCACAGTATCTGACTATGGGATACACACCGGATACCTTCCTCACAGGTCCTCATCAAGTGACTCTGCCTTTACAATAAGGGCAATAAAAGGACACGGGGGTGTTACACTCCCTGCCCTTTACTCACAACACAGTTACTGTGCTTTTTTTTTTGTTTGTTTGGACTTTAACAAGAGTTATTTTCCCTTGTCTTCTACAGTAAGGCAACAACAGGATTTGATGAAAGCCTTCTAGCATTCTGCAGTTTGCTTCCCTGCCACAAGTACACCCATATACACAGGTCTCCTGCTCTACTTCCCTAGCAAAATATTCTCTTTTCTTTGTCTCTTTTACTCAAAAAAACACCCTTAAGCCTCACCAAAAGGACATCAATCACTTGTACTCAGGACTGAGAAAGGCATGCTACAGTCTGTGTCTTGCTGAATCCTACAAACAGTATTGCAGAACCCTGGGAACCAGGGAATTACAGCCCCTGCTGGCCAAGGATTTAAACCTATTTCGTTGGGATGAAAGAGTCACCTTAACAGCAGTCCAAAATGCTCTGCTTACTAAAGGATTTTCTGCTAGGTTGGGCCAGGCAGTGTCATTTGACTTGTCTAGACTAGGACAAAAGGCGTGGTTCAAACCAGATGGGCAGGGTAAATTGCACCTTAATGTATTAGCTGTCCAGAGAGGATCACATCTTCCTCCTCCTGTCGTCACTGACACGTCTTAAATGGCTGAGGCAAATACCTGATAAAACCCCCTTACTATCACCTAGGCAATTCTGTAAAGATAAGCATCCCAGCACCACTCTTAAATCATACCCACGGGAGCTTGATAATTGTGACTTTGATTTAGAGACACATTCTAGTAGTCTTTGCTGCTCAATGGAATCAAGGGTAGTAAAATCCGTTTCAGGAGAATATTATTCCAAAGCAAGCCTAATACTAGAGCAAGAGCTGCATAAAGAGGAACAGCATGTTTGCACAGCCACTGTGTCTTGCTGCCTTGCCACAGCAGAGTGCAAAGCTGCCAAGCTAGAAGGATATCTATTTCATTATCTTCTATCCATCTTTCAAAGCAAGAAAATCCACCTCTCCACTCTGGTCCATGGAATAAAACTTTGCAAAGAGGTCACATCTTCAGAGAAGCTTCAAAATGAGGATAATGCCAGGATAAACCTCATGTATCAGCCGCTTTCTCTAAAGCATGAAGTGTAAAGCAAAATTGTTCCAGACTCCATTCTGAGGGGTTGCACAGCTCTTACTAGAGAAAAAAACTGTTTCAGCTTTGATCTATAATGAAAATTTACCTCATTTACTTCAGAAACAGCAAAGTATGTTTCATTAACTAGTATTGAATGGACCAAGCTCTCAACTCCTTTCCCCAGGAACTGCAACATTAACAATGCCTTTAAAAAATATTTTACACGAATTTACCAAGGTTTTCTAAATAAAAATTTTTAAAAGGGAAAATTTAATAGAATTAATCCTGATTAATAGAATGGGATGCCTCTGCTCCATGCCATTCTATTAAGAACCTGTATCCAGGAGTGAGTGTTGACACTTCAAGATGCTGAATTTTTCACCCTTCCAAACAGATCATTAGAGTGCAATGTCCCAAAATAAGTTTAATAAATTGACAAGCTTCTGCAAATGGACTTTCCTAAAGTAGCAGCTTTTCTACATGTTTGAACTAGACTTGAAAAATTTCTTTATATCTTCATGTATCTGGCTCTACATTTTTCTATGGTAAAAAATAGGAAATAAAACAGTTTCAGGAGTCCCAGAGGCAATTACTTGAATCAAAACACAACATTCAAGCACCTTCCTGAACAATTAATAAATATTTTTTCCTTGTTAAGAAATACTCATTTAAGCCAAAATCCACATCATTCCCTAACCTCTGCCTAAAAGGCAGAAAAGCATAAAACATTTTATTGAAAGTCTGAAACCAGAAACTCATCTACCCTCACTCAGTCCATGACTGAAAAAGCCTTTGTATCCAGTTGCTGCCTTCTCCACAAACAGAATAATCTCATAGGATGATATCTGAATACTTTTATCAAGTTTATCAAGTTTTAAGCCTCTACAGTTTATCTTGTTAAAATTTTACAACGTTGGCATTTTACTGTTTTCTGTAACAGTAATGGGTTGCAAGGAGAGGAAGAGAGGCTTTAATTTTTTTCTAAAAACATTTCCAGCTATTAACTGGCAAGATTTCCTGTATTTACAAAAAATAATAAAATTAAGCCCTACAGCACCCTGGTGACACAAGATGAAGCAAAGCATTTAAAAACCCATTCAAAACCACAAAGAAGGGCAGTTAGCAGTGCAGGGGGCTGAGGGGCTCCTGCCCCTCTGCAGCAAACTTCTTCTGGAGCTCAGAAACAATCTGGGTACTATCTCTTACCTCAATGAATTATCTGGATGCGTCTCCATGTGGGACTCCAGCTCATATTTGCAAAAAAAGTCTTTGAAACACACTGGACAATGATAAACTTCATCATCAGCCCTCTTATCCCCTTCACCGGAATGGCCATCCTCAAGAACCTTCAGAAAAAGGGAAAAAAACACCTCACTAGACCAAATTGTAAGCAACAAACAAAAGTTAGAATCCAAAGTCCTCCTCTTACAAAAAGTTTCAAGCTTCGTGTGTAAGGTTGCTGCAAGCAAACCCAAAGGACTCATTCCTCCAGAGAGAGGGTAAGCAACAAAGCCTCAGAACATGTGTAAGAACATGCATGACAGAAAAGGAGGCTCAGTAGGAGATAAATTGTGCAGCTGAGTCACAGATATATCAGTTCTAATGAGGAACTGTGATTTGAAGAACTTATAAACCCATGTGTTTATATACCAGTGAACTAGCATTCCTCCCCTTCAGAGAGCCAGGGGAGCTGTCAGCCTAAATTATTTATGCCACTGAGATACTGCCAACTGCTAAGTCAAGTGGTTCAGGGAGAAACAATGAACTTCTGCATGTTTTCTATACTTCTCTTCTGATTAGAGGGAGAAAAACATACACAGAGTGAGGGATACTGTGCTAAATGGAATTGCTGCTAGCTTGCCATTTAGAGATAGAAAGTGGAAAGAGTCAAGTTTGGCAGACACCATACATTCTGTACAAATGACTGATATGTGTTAAAATATTTCATAAACAAAACCCTAATGGAAACGTCTAGCCTTCAAATAAATATTTTCTGGTCACTCTTGCAACTCCAATAAGGCAGGATTATGCTACTGTGAAAGGGAAATATACTGTAGAATTTTTTTTTCCTCCAGATCTAGACAAAAGCAGACTTTAGCTGCTGCTGCTTTTGAAGTAAACACTGTTTTTTTAAAAGTTTAAGTCACCATCCTCCAAAAATACTACCAAATAAATGGGAAGGAAAAAAAAACTAGAGGAAAAGCCGTAGCAGCAAAGAATAGTACATCCTCTTGTCATCCAACAACAATTATTTATAAATCACAAGCAAATTCAAAAATTTAACAATAAAGAACTTCAAAAATTGAATTATTTCAATCTTTGAAATTAGAAATTAATTTTAAATCCCAGACAACTGTGTTGGTTACACAGGATAAGCATGGCAAGTTATATACAGAGCAGTAACAAGTCTGTGCTGACTGCACAAACCAAACAGCTGACAATTTAAGAGGTAACCAGGAACATCTTTTGCTTCATGCCCCGTAAAGAACCTTTTTTGCAGGCGTCCTCTCCTCTCTGTCCAGCTCAGCATCGTGACTGAACTTGCGTTTCGAGGACAGTCGCCTGCGCTTCAGCGGCGAGGGGGGCGTGGTGCTCGCTGTGCTGTTTGGATCCTTCTCATGAATCTTCATGTGCCTGAACAGGAGGGGGAAGAACACACTGTCAGCAGGCAAATCTGGGCCAGGAAGTCCAATGTAAATTTTAATGCCAACATCACTTCTAAGGTTTGCCTTTAGAGGGTACCATCAGAGATCCCGTGAATCAGCCTGAATTTCTGCAAAACAGCTGGGGCATGATCCAGCACGGGCTCTTTGCAGTGCCTGTGAGGGGTTGCAGCAGGGAGCCCACAAGCTTTCCCCCACGTCCCAGCTCACAGCACAACACTTGCCCTGCTAACACCTATTTCCATGCCCACCGTGCCCATTCCCCATCATCTGCGAGATCCTGGTTCTGCCTAAACCTGCTCAGCAATCCACATACCCAGCCTCCCTGTCTTGTGGCAGTCTAGTAAGCAAAAGCCTGCAGCTTAGCATCCACTTCTCTCAGGGCAAAAAAAGCACCTCATCTTCAACTGGCTCTCTGCCTAGAGTTTGAGACTGTACCTCAAATAGATCTGTATATGCCAACACCAGAGCAATGCTTCTTAAATATATTTGTTTCCTTCTCATCTTTAACACAATATTGGACCCCAATATCGAATTTCAAGTGCAGCTTTGAAGTCAGGATTATGTGGTCCCACTGTTACAGTGCACTAGGTATGGCTTGCAAAACTCTGTACTGCCAAGGCATGCTCACAAACCTGCTTTCACAGGAAAACAACTATTTATTGTCACAAAGACAGAGAAACAGGGAAAGGGACAGAATTGCTCAGGAAGCAAATCTCATTAATATCTGTTTACCTGACCCACTTGCCTCTTGGCTTTCTGTATTTGCAACCTGAGGAAGATATTGTTGTCTAGTTCCTTCCAGTTAAATGGAAGGTATTGCTGCCATGCTGCTTCTTCTGACAACTCAAGCTCAAATTTAAATTTTCTTTTTTTTTTTCTTTTTTTTAAAGGTAGGGCCTTTAACCTCACTTTGAATTTATATTGCTATTGAAAAAAAAAATCAAATGTGTGCTCCTAGATACAAAATTTTTTGCTTCTAATAGCTAGATATGTGAGTGCAGGAGGGAACTGCCATTTGTCCATATGACTGACTTCAAAGAAAAGCAATGGAGACAATGTTAATGGCACTTGGGCAAAACTTTCAGAAGTCACATCCACAACAGTGCCATTTAACATGACTGCACACTATCATGTTCTAACATGAGAGAATGTTGTAACCCAGAAAAGCCTTGCACATCCTCATAACTGCTTTGGTGTTATGACATAAAATCTGTTTTAGTTTTGGATGCCAAGGGCATGATGCTTTGAGATAGCACACTGGACCAAACTGAGCCACAGCAGACCCCACTGGAGCTGCTGGGAAGACTGTCTCATCACACAATGCTATTTTTAATGTTTCCTTTCACAGTCTCAGAAACTTTGGGAAAAAAAAACAAAAAGAAGATATCTAAATCACTGTCTCAAACTATGGCCTGTCTCAAACTGCAGGGTGTTGTGCAGGAACAGCCTCAAGCCAAAGGCACCACAGGTACCAGAACCAATGCAAGATAAAAATGGCTGTTCAGCTACTGTCTGCTTTCAGCATTCATCAAGGCTGGGGCTGCTTGGAGGATCAGGTCCATGAGGAAAAAACTGTAGTTTGCCCAGATCCCCAGTAACTCTCAGTGGTCTCACAAATGGTGGATGGACACTGGTGGCATCTGTCAGTCACATCTATGTGCAGATGTGCCCAGCAGATTGGACACACAATCATGGAAATGTTGCTGAAATTGCCTGACCTCTTTCCCTGCCGATCACCCATTTGGGAGAAGGAATGCTGAAGGACTGAGCATTTGACTCTCACCAGGTTTGAGAGAAGCCAGAGAAAACCCAGAGAGCTGACACAGCATACAGAGTGCAGTGCACTCCCCTGCCTTGGCCCTCTGGTAGCTCTGGCACCACAGGCACCAAAGCAACTGATTTGTCCACATGAATCCAGTCTCACAAAATCTGCAGGAAGGCATCTCTAGATACTCTACTGCCTCATTTTCTTTAATCTTGTTGTGGGATTTTTTCCCCACCTATGACACTGATATAACTTCTCATGCTAGCTACAGCTTCTTTCATGGGTGATAAAACAACAGCATGAGTTGCAGTTGTCTGTATTCACACAAGAATAAGGGAGAAGAAACCAGTTAATTCTTCAAGGGGTTCCTGTGCACAATGATAGAAGATAAAATTCAAAAAGCCTCTTGGAACAAAAACTCAAAATATTCAACTGCACAGGCAAAGCAAAGCCTGGAAGGTGGACTGTTTGTCTATGTTTTCAATATTTCTTTTTGGTAAAGACTGCTTTCCAGTTTCAATGATCTCTTGAAAGTAAGGACAGAAGCTTTTGCTGTGCCTGTCTGTCCCTGCACCCCAGGCACTCACACATGGCCTGACTGCCTAACACTCTGGCAGCTCAGCTGAAGCACAGCTGATCCTACCTGCCAGTTACTTTTCAGATAGCTAGAGAGCAAAATCAGTCAAGCTAAATCACATTCATCCAGAAAACAAACAAACAACAAAAATCTGCTATGCACTGAGCGTGGGACCTTTTCTTCCCATTTTCTTTTAAAGTCTCTTTCCAACCATTAACAAGTATGCACAGCTCCTGTTTAGCAGCTGGCTATGCAAAACAGCTTCCTTAGGGCTAAGTTCTTTCCTCCTGCTGTTTGTCCACCTGTTGAACTCTGCTTGTTTTGATGGAGCTGGCTCCTACTTGAGAGGAGTGTGATGGCACATCAATAGCAGCCAACAGGAAAAACCCTTGGGACCTCCGGGTTGGTGCCAGCCCAACCTAGCACCTCTGCCTGGCCAGACCTAATGCATGCAAACACACTGGCTCCTGCAAGTCCCAAAAGTAGTTCAGCTGTGCTTGCAGTGTGAAATATGCCAATAAGGCAGGGCCTGCTAACATGGGTACAGCACCACAGGGATGAGAGCTTTGCTGTATCTGGTGTCAGTCACTGGCTGCCCCAACTTCTTGCAGCTCTCATTCCCAAAACGTGTGTGCTTTTGCCATGTCCTAAAAGCCACAGCAGAATCCATACCACAGCAAGGAATGTGGTGATCCCTTCATGTTTTAGTTTTGCATATTTGAAAGGAAGTAGCCCAAGCTATTGGACTATAAACAGGAAGACACCCTGACTGCACCTTTGACTTTTACTGTGTAGGTCAAACATCACAGCTGCTGTGATAGCTCTATCCATGTGACCATTAAGAAAAAAAAGGAAAATTCCAAAACCAAAGCAGCAGGTTCCAGAGTTCTCAAGGAGAGTTGCAACCTGCCCGCATTACAGCCAGCAGGTTGTTCCTTTGGCAGGTTAAGCAAGTTTCCCTGCATGAAGTTAAGGGTGGAGAGGAAAAAGATTACTAGAACTACAGCCCAAGATAAGCGGGAAGATAAAGCCAAGAAGTACAAAGGATAGACACAATCTTCATCTCTCTCTTTTACTTTGCAACATGGATGTCATTCTGCCTCGAGACAACATTTATCACCCAACATGGGTTGAACTTGAGCAGATGCCAAGTCACATCCACATCCATAACCTCTTTTAAACACTCCCTTCACTGAGGCTTCTTCTACTTGAAAAGTTTCCTAACCATAATTAAAGGGGGGTAGGGGGAGGGAAGTATTTGTGTTGCCTTACTCCTTTGGAAGAGTTTGCCTTGATTAGATCTTACATGTAACACTGAAAATGTTCAACCTCACTGTTTAGCCTGCCAAGATACAAGAAGAACAGGAACAAAGCTGTGTTTAGAAGTTATTTTCCCTTTGTGACTATAACAACATATTTTGGCCTGACAACACTGGCATACTTAGAATGCAAAAGACAGGCTCATAAGTCAGGCTGGCTTTCAGCATCTTACAGTGATAAAGAAAAATGATATGACATTCATCAGTTCCAAAAAATAAAGATAAACACTCAACACTTTAAGTGAGAACGTAGTTCAAAAAAAGAAAGAAGGGCAAAGTAAGGACACACAGAGAAATGCTCATATTCAGTTGCAGATGCAAGTTACAGTAACATGTGCCAGCAGCTTTATAGTGACCATTACTGCAGCTCAGAAGAGAGCCAGAATCACAGTGGACGAAACTTGGATTTGTTTTTCTAAATTAGATCAATGAATTGTGGCTCTGAGCCATTCTACAGAGCAACTAAAGTACAGGAGACAAGTTAGGAAGCTACAGAGGCCTGAAATCTGCACCTCACAGTCTCCCCAGCATGCCTGCAAGTAACCATACACTTGGGACAATGCTGAAGGTGGAACACTAAAATCCAACCATGATACACACAATGATAGGAAGGAGATAAAAACTTGTGCTTAATATTAGGGAGGACTCATCTGCACTAAGTGCTAGCTAGCCTTGATTAACCTCTCAAAGAAAGTGGTGGAACTCTATTTAAAATTAGACCAGAGAAAGAACCAGAAAAATTTGCAAACAATAAATAAAAAATGAAAATAAGTCTTTTCCAAACATGGTCTGACCCACCTCTGCATGAAACTCTTAATGTTTAAGAAATGCTATGCAAAAAAAAATAAAAAATACCTTGCTACATACTATGATTTTTGCAGCACAGCTGTATGAGAAAAAGCTCCCCTCATAATCTCTTCCCTCCCCCTCACACAAATAATTTCACAGGTGACACAAGAGGATCCAACTGTGCTAAGACTGTGTGCCAGTCAGCCCTCCCAACAAAATCACATTTTTTCAAGTGCTTGACTGCCTTTCACTCCAGCCTCCTCGAGTACCACCTTCCACTTCCCCTCTTCTGCCACAACTTTCCTCTCACCTCTCATGGTCACATGAGCAGGATGACTAAGATGATACTGCACAAGAATTCCCCTGCCTTCTTTCCTTTTTTTTTTTTTTTTTAATCTTTTTTAAGACAAATGAGCAGAAGTTTCCAGCCCCACACCATAATGCAGAGCATGATTTCAAGAGGACAACTACTCCACTAGAACAGCAGCGAGTATTTTGCTACTTTATATTGAAGAAGAGACTTCTGTAGTAATAGGCAAATGCAGAACTGAAGTGCCTTTTTCCTTTTTCTCTTGTGGATGGTGTTGGAACAGTGTCTGTGGGAGGTGACTCATGGGGAGGGCAGGGGAGCATGTGTTCTGCTGAAGTGACATGCAGCTCCTGCTGGTCACATCCCAGTCTACTACATCTCTAAAAAGGGCTGATGAATTTTCTTAATGCCAAGGGGATTTGCATATTGATTGTATAAGCTTTCTGGAGGTCTCAAAACAGGGCAGCCTACAGCTTCAATGCCAAAACCAGAACGTGGGCAGGTTTTGACTGGCTGGCTCAAGGCTAGAACAAGCAGCCAAAGCATCCTGAAGGAGGCAAATGCAAGATGCAGCTGCTCCCAGCTCTGGGTCCCACTGAATTATGAACAAAACCAGGAGCTTCTGCTTTGCATGCAGATAACCTGATCAGCACCACCTTGGCTCTTGGATAGAAATCATCTCCCAGCATGTGTGGGAATCCCTCACCTCTTAATTCTGGGGAGAAAAAAAGTACACTGTAGCCACAGCTTGAGTTGCCATGCCTCCTGATGTACTTTAGACCCCAAAGCAAAAAGGCCTGTCTGGCATGGAGGCCCAGCCTAAAGGAAGGTATGGAACAAAAGGGTGCATTTGCAGCCCCTGGGCAGGGCTCAGGGTTAAGCCTCTCCCTTACAACTATGGCAGCACAAGCACTGCTGGCTTTCAGTCAACAGAGGTTTATGCCAGGTAGGTCTGATTAGAAGGAGCAGCATGTCCAGAGGGGGAGCAGCAAGCAATTTCACTGAGGCCTGGTTGGGAAAGTCCCAGCATCTAAATCAAGATTAATTCTTGAGCACAGCATCCAGTGTATGTATAAACACCTCCTCCTCCCTCATGTCTGTGGAAACGTGGTGGGGAGGCCAATGAATCTGGGCATTATCAGTCCAGAGAGATCATTTCACAGTATCAAGTTCAGGTTCTGGCTTCATATCCCACATATTATTATAAGTTTCTCCACTTTACCACTAGATGTACCCTATACTCTACTGTACTGCACGATTATTCCTCATCTCCCTCGTGATTTCTAGGCAGTTTGGTATCAAAACCAAGTAGAAAATCCTCATATATCTGATGCTTATCTGAAGGCAAGGAAGCCACACATCCAATCATTAAAACAAAAGACAAAGAATAAAAATCAGTGCTTTCCATCCTTCAGCTTATTTACAATTCACTTTGTTTTTCCCCACACAGCAAGAAGAATTACCCAAGCTCCCAGGCTAGTCTGGGAAGGACTGAGCTGGTCAATACAATTTAGCTAATTCAACTGCTTTATGTCTTTCACTGTTCTTTGTCTCAAGATCTTTCACTTCCACCGCTCCTCCCACATAACAGTTAAACTCCAAAGAATCATAAAACCCCTTGTCAATACTTAAAAAAAAAAAAAAGTCCATCCTTCAGAACATGACCTGATCTGTTTAGGAAAAAAAAAAAATAGTCTGCTTTGTTAAAGCTTCAACTTAGTGCCATGCTAGGAGTGCAGGATGCATCCAAGACAGGTTGAAATTTGGACTGTGATTTACTTCAGGCCTCATGAAATGGACAATGTCTCATAAAGAAAGAGAAGGCAGCCTTTAAAATTACACTCCTTTCAGATATTTTTATGCCATGTTATCTTTGTCACTGCTTTTGTTTCATTCTTAAAAAATGGCATTTTAGCCCAAGGTGTCTGGAAATGTAGGAAAACACAGGGAACTTCTCTTCAAAGCTCCTGCCATTTCATGCATACAGGAAGTAAATCCTAAACAAAGAGAAAGTGAAGCAGCAGTATTTTTAGGAACAATTGTTTAATACCCTGTTGCTAAGTCCCCCCTTAAGAATCTCGTGAATATGACTGAAACTTAAGTCAAAAGTGCAGTAACATTATGCTATTGGGCTAAAGAGTTTAGTCATTTGTTTGTTTCTTAAAACATACAGAGAATCTCTATTGACAATGTATTTCCAGTGTTAATTACCAACATCACCCACTTAAGAGAGCAATCCACTCAGCCCCTGCCAGTTGTAATCACAGGAACCAAAAAGATGCAGGCAGTTTTGCAAATCAGACATGATCTGTACTAGGACAAGTTTCTGTCAGTCTTCTCTTTTTGGCTTAGTATTTGTATCCTCAAAAAAACCCCAAAAATGGCCCAAAAAAGCCCTCAGATGCACACACACTTTACAGCAAGTCACAAGACAAATACCAAAATCCCAATCACACGGGAAACTCCCTCTTATAATGGCAGAGCAATTCCAAAACAAATTCCAAGCACCCCCATATACTCTCTAGTGGTAACCAGTGTTGAACCCTAGCATGGGACAAACCAAACAAAGCTGAGCAGCAGGAGATCTCTATGGCTAAGCTGGTAGGAAAGTCATTGCAGTGCATGCAGGGAAGGGCAGGGTGGGGTGAACAGGTCCCAGGATGGATCAGATTGGGATCCCTGACTCATTTCAGCTGCATGTTTGCAAGCAGGCCCAGCAGGAGATCCCCCAGCTATTGCTCCCCATAGCAGCAGGCACTGCCATCCTGCTGGTGTGGTGGCACACCTCATGATCCTCATGGAGTCTCAGTGCTCGTTCAATCTGCCTGCCAAGGCTAAGGTGGCCCTGGGGAGCCTCCCCACACAGCAGCATGTGGTGGCACATGGGAGTAGCTGTCCCCTTGGCATCCCCCAGGTGCCACAGCCGTGCCCTCAGCATCCTCCCCAGCTCAGAGTGGCTGCCTGGCTCCTGGCAGTGAGACTCTCCCGGCAGACAGCACCAGTGGGATGGCAGGAGTGCCATTACTCAGATCCACCAAGGCTGGCTGAGTGTGCTAAGGCAGAAAAAGCCACCGGTGATTAAATTCAAATGACAGATTTCAAATCTCTTTTCAGGGCTACCAGGGCAGTCTGCAAAGTGAGCCAGTGCCACGCAGCTGCCAATACATGATACCTAAGGATACATGATACACACACACGCGCAGGGAGCATTCTGTATTTTTATCCTAGAGAAAAATTCTGCTTTGCTGTGAGTAAAGGCAAGTTGTAAGCCTAAGTGAGAGGAAAGATAATGATCTACAAATCCAACGAGGGGGGGGTACCACTTCTGAATCATTATGCCGTATTCACATTTAAGCAACTACTTGCTACACAGACTCAGCAAGTTCAAACAGGCTGAAATTGATACAACTGCATTCCCAGCTTGGCTCAAAGTAACTCCTATTCCCTAGCAGCAACGTTGTCAGAACACCTCAAAGGAAAAAAAAAGAGAGACAAATATTTGCCTGATGATGCTGTGACAGGGAAGTGATTCAAACCATGCATCCAAAGCGAAGCTTCCCAAAGGACTGCAGAAGAAAGCAGTTTGCATCAACTCTAGTGTAAGGGAGGGCAAAAGAGGAGTAAATGTAGTGTGAGCTTCCCAGTACCACTTCACCAAGCTGTCACACACAGTTTACATTATTGTTCAGAGCAAACCTAAATTAAAAATGCTGAATACTGCAAGGAGACTTTCAAACTGTAAGAAACTTCTATATGGGAGAAGATCCTCCTTTATTAAACAAGATCCTTCTCAGGTCACCATACTTCCTTAAGCTTGGAGGAAAAAAGTGTACTAACAACAGTAAAATCAAGCAGAAGTAATATTTTTAATGTGTACCAAAAATCTGGCCTGGCCATTCTGAACTGTTTCCTTCAATCTTTTCAGAGATTTATGGTTTTCAGCCATGCTCTTTAGCTACCACACTATATAATGTTATTCAGTTACTTCATTGCTGACTTTTCAGAAAACTTTAGGTTTAAAGAAAACAAGTGTTATTAGAAAGTAAGGATAATTGAGGACATTTTAAATTTTAGTAACAGGGAAAAAAAGGAAAGAGAAAGAAAGAAAGAGAAAATTAGAGAAAATATGTCACAACAGGGAAAAGATTTATCCTAAAGAGCAAACACAGTCGAAGAAGTCCTAGGTATGTCCTGCCTCCCCTCCAGAACCACACCCCTTTCTTAACCAAGCAAACATAAGCCCCAGCTACTTCCCAGAAGCAGGCAAAGTCCTCTTGCTGTTGGTTCCCTCTCACACCCCAGTGTTGAGCAATCCTGATGGCACAGCACAGAACAACTTGCTGCGTCACATAGCTCAAGAAGGAAAAAACAGGCAGGCACAGCACTGCTGGGGAGGCTGTGCAGATGGAGCAGAGTATCTCTCCCTGACACTCACACACACACAGACACATGCAGGCAAGGAAGCTGCACCAGATAAGGGAAGCACATCTTCCTTAAAAGCAGGGTCTCCACATTACCCTGGTATCAGCAGCCACCAAGTATCTCAAGGGGTAAGGAAGTAAAAGGTTATCACTGCACACACACAAACTGCAAACTTCCCAGCGCTGAGGACGGCATCCTAGCAAAAGAGGTTTCACATGCTCAGCCCATTTCCTCTCCTGTTCCTGAACATGTGGTCCTCCTTCCTTACAGCACTCCCTCGCTGAGAAGAGAAGCACTAGGAAGAAGTTTCACATCTTGTTACTTATCTGTTTAGTCAAACTGGAAACAAAATTCCCGGCATGACCTGTGCTACTTTATAGAAGTTTGGGAACTTTAGCCCTCAAGTGGAATTCATTCAGTCCATGAACAATTGTCACCTTACTCTCTCTCCCCTCAGTCTGAAACTGTCAAAAAAGCTACCACTGAAGTGTCTTGGTGTAAAAAATGAGCCACACAGAAGTTGTACACCTTCCCTGTTTCAAGGTATCTTTCCACATGAGTCAGCACTGGAAAGCTGACTCCGAGGATTTACAGAAAAAAAAAATCACTGAGAGTGTTTAGCAAACTTCAGCTTAGAGACCAGCCTGAAGAACTTGGCATATCTATAGATACCTTCAGGATTTGCATATTGTGTGCTATTTCACAGGTGCACAATGGCACTATTATTTTAAAGACCTTTGTCTTTCCCTAAGCTGTGTACATCGTGCATATGAGCATCACGGCTCAACAACCTGAGTGAAAGGATATGGCTAAGTCCAAATGACAAAATTCTCTTCACTTTTTAATTTTATTTTTTTTACCGACTACAGAAGTTTTCCCCAATGCTGTCAATCTATTGTTGTGGAATAGCCTATTTTTAAAAGAGGGAAGGAAAGAAAGAGGAAAAAACTTGCTGACCCTGAGAGGGGGCATGCTCTGCCATTTGCTGGTTCCAGCATGCTGAACTAGAACAGGTTCAGCAGGTTAGATACTGGGGGGAAAAAAAGCATAAAGCTGGAAGACATACATTAAAGGTGGAATGACAGCAACCACAAAGCAGTTTGTGATAGACTTTTTCCTCATTCTCGTGGGTACTTTGCCCAGGAATCTTTTCAGAGGATAGGAGGACAGGGAATACATGTTTATAAGAGAAGAGATGCAAGTATTTCTGATGTGCATGCACAACAGGCTGAACAAAGATTACCTTAACATGCAAACTCTCTCAGCAAACTTTCTTACCACCAGCATTTTCTACACAGAATCAGCCAACCGAAGTACAACCTACAAGACAAACTACCAACCAAAAAGCGAACAAAACAACATGTTATTTGTTAACCTTGAGAGCTAACACGTCCAAAAGAATCACATGTCAGGTTTATGGCACAGGACTAAAAGCACCTCAACTCCTCACAAGGATCACCTGGATTTTCTAGTGCTTGCTAAGTTAAGGCTTGTATTTATTTTGTAGCTCTTCAAGGTGAGAAGGGGAGGAAACATCCCTGAGAATACTAGACCTTCAGAGGAGGTGATACTCCTGAAAGGGTACTTATGTGCAAAGATCAAGGTCTTGCACTGCCATGTGCTCTGAGGCTAGAGTCTAATCTGTCAAGTGGCTTGTGCTTATTTGAACTGTGACATGGGTAACAAAGCAGTACTAAGCTCCGCTCAATACTCTCTGTTATAGGGGAGATTTATGTTACTGCCTGTGAGGAGAGTGGCATTACCCTGCCACACCAGACCACCTTCTCCTCGACACAGATCACACCAGGAACCTAAACTTATTCAGAGTGTCCCCTTTTTTTGCCTTGCAGAAGACCAAAACATAAGAACCCACGACCTTACAACAGACTTTGCTATTGCTTAAAGGCAACACACAGAGAAAATCTAGGACTAAAAAGCACACTGAAGTCTTGTGTTTAGGTACTGAGGAGCTCTGGAGATGCAAGTATAATGTTTCTCATTGTGTACGCTTAGGTTCTCAAGAACAATGGAGCTAATTAAGGTCTGCATATAAATCTTAACTCTGCACTTCCTTGCTTCACTTGATTCTAATCAGATCTCAGCATTCATGTTTTTGTGTTAACTTCCTCTGCTGTTCTTTAATGATAACTGAAGGGGGATACTGTCCAAGCCTACAAAAGCAGCAAGTAACACATCTGAAATCATGGCATCTCCTTTCAGTTCTGAGGGCTCACAGAGGTTCTGTGGCACACGAGGTCATCCAGAGTCTTTTAGTGCTGAAGATACTAGTGAAGGGGTTTTTTTGAACACCCTATATGTGAGCCATGTGAATTAAATGAAAGTTATATATAGTTTTTCCAGAAGTAAATCTACTCAGCAACAGTGAGACAGACAAAAGTTTCTTCCTGAAACAATTAATAGTACTGTAGACTTCTAATTCAAATCAGAGACACAGAAAAACAGACTCTTCTCTTACTGCTGTACTGTTGTTGAAAAGGCTGGCTGACTTGCTTGCCTTCTTCCTCTCTTTTCTTTCCTTTTTTCTTTCTTTCTAATTTAAACATGTGGGTCCCAGCAGAATACCAAACACATATTCTGGATATTATCTGCTGACAGGAGAGGCCAAAAAGCTTCCCTCCACCCGTTTCCCCATCCTTATTTACAAAACGTACTAGCAAAAAATGTAACAACCATCTTTAACTGCAAAACAGCTATCACATCTCACCTGCTTCCCACAACTACAGTCATCAGTTGTGGTAAGCTGCAGAATAAATCAGTTACTAGAAGGCAGAAGTTAGTCCTTTGTGTTCATGATCCCTGCTGAAGAATTAGGGCACTTGCATTTGCTGAAGCTTATCTTTCACTAGCATGCTGACAGTGGTTAAATCATCCCTCCACATATAAGGAATGGATTTAAAGGCCTGTAGTACAACCTGGTTCTTAATATTTAAGAGCACTGCTTACCAATTACTACACTGAAATAAAAGCTTCTTAGGAAATGACCAAAGAAACATTTCTATTGTGCAAGACAATGAGAGACAGCCTTTTCAGGTGTGTGAGGTGTTAATCATTTTCTGTGTGGCAAGCTTTTTGGCTATTTGTTTTTAGCTTCATGATCATGTATGTTGAGTTTTTCAAAGCTACACCAAATTTCCACTTGCAGACCACCAGAAAGTAAACCATGTTGTAATAAGGCAGTTCCTCTCCTTTTCTGGGAAAGGAAAAAAAAAAAAAAGTATCTTCATCACATTTGGTTATCCTCTGCCTCTAAAACTCCCATCTTAAGCAAATGCCAGCCTGCACGTGCTGGACTACAGAAATCCTATTTGTACCCAGAGGCTGGGCATTGTTACTGCACTGCACCCTGCAAAGCACACACAAGGTGCTGGAAGCAGGCCAATGCCATAAATAACATGGGAGCAATTCACAGGTGGAATGCAGCGAGAGGATGGATTCAGCCAGATCTTGAGGACACTCTGTCTATTGGACATTTGCAGAGCCACAGGTGGCCTGTGTGCATGCCTGCCCATGACACACAGACTCTTGTTAAAGGGAGCAGGGAAACCTTTGAAGTGTATGCATCTCGATCCCCATGCCTTTATCAGGATCCAGCACTCATTTCTGAGCAGTGCATTACAATCTTCCAGACGTGCACACTCTTCATATGCCAGGCAAAGATGGCTGGTTAAAATGTCAAAATTCAGATTACCCTACTGCATGTGCATTTTCTGTCTTTCTCAAGAAACTCAGTCAGCAACACACAGGTGCACACATAAAGTGTTGTTTCAGAAAGACTTGAACATCAGAATAGTATCATACCGTGATTAAAAAGACAGCTGTTTATCTTTCCACAGCATATTAAAATCAGAAGTTTAGGAAAACTATCTAGTACTGAAAGTAAGATTGAGAAATGAAAGTGCCTTCTTAATTAAAAGAAGAAATACCTTCTTTGATAGGACCCTTTGTAAGAATGCTTCAAAGCATAGCTTCTGTGATCCAGATCTTCCAATCTGAGTTTCAAAGACTTCTGCATGTGGTTGTTGCATGTGGTGTTTTACATGTGCCAAAAAAAAAAAAAAAAAAAAAAAAAAAATCCCCAAACTTTGAGACCTGCTCCTGAGATGGTACATAAACAGCCCACAAGTACCTAAGCAGGATGTAAATAAAAAGCCATTCTGAATAATTTTGTCATGCATGGGGCAAGGAATGGAAGAAAAGAAAGAAGGTAGATACTTTCCACATTTTAGTTTCAAATGAAAAACTTCTGTTAGTTTGCATTACTGGACTTATATGGACAGCCTGGAGAAAACCAGCCATGGACAATGCTCCTTCATTTACCAAACTGGGGAAGCTGTGGCTGTAACACATGCATTATTCCTTCACTCTTTTCAGACTTGCCACAGAGCCTTTAATAGCTTCCCACTGGAAACTGTCAGGAAGGTCATTTCTCGCCTCCCTTTTGGCATTTATACCCCATTAACATTTTCTAGTTGCATAGAGAGCATGTCTTTGGCAGGGAGGAAAATGTGACTTTAAAGTGATAGGCACGGACTACCCTTAGTCATAGAAATGGAAAAGGAACTGCTGGCAAAATATCCTACCCCCAAAGGAAACACTTTTGGAGCAAGTGGAGGCATCGCCCTTCTGAAGGACTGAAGGCTGATGCATGTTCTGTTTGAATGGATCACAATAAGTCAAGTAAAATTTTTTTCTCTACCTCAAGATCCCTTCTGAAGGCTCACAAACCACCACTACAACCACAGCAGCAGCCTAACTCCTCTGTCTGCATTTTGGGGAGAGGCAGTGGTAGAGATGGAGTAAAAGACTTGAAACCTCCTATTTCGTGTCAGAGTCTAGATCCATAAGGGCTCCTTGGAGTTGGGATTATTTACAGATAAAATCCCTAGGGAGTTAATCTGACTGTACAGATGGAATACCTTTGGAAAATCTTTAGTAGTTGCAATCTTTTGAATAGAGACAATACACTGGGAATCCAGCTCTTACAGAGCTACAGGAACTCTTCATACACCCCCTTCCCTTCTACATAGCTTATGCTCCTGATGGAGATATGAGCATTCAACTTTAATTCACTGTGACTGAGAGAAAGCCACAGGGTCTGTCTCTCTAGCTAAGAAGGGTGAGGATAAGGCATATCCTAAACTGCAGATTTTCTTATGTACTGATCTTTGTAGTGCCAGCTACAGGGATGTTGAACTAAAAAAAAAACCCCAAGAAAACAATGCTCCCAAATCCCTAATCAGCTCCTGATTCTAGAAGATTTGCTCTTTCCAATACTGGTCAAAAAGAAAACAAAAAAACTCAGCATCATCTCCAGGTCTTCTTCTCTAGAGCAATTAATGATGCTAATACCAGGCACTAACAAGTCTCCCAGTTGTATCAGCATGCACCAACCCTCCACATATGGCAGGAGCAGCACTGATACAGCAGCAGACAGTCTGATGCCACATCAGAAGAATGAGACAATCAGCTTTTTGCTCTGGACAGAGTGCTCTCCAGAGACCTTTGCTCTCTCCAAATGTGACTGTCCCCACAGAAGGTTCAGGTCACTCCTGAACAGCCTGGCAGCCTGTAAGAGAGTTTTCTGAGTTACCCTGGACTCAAGGTTCCCTATGAAAATCCTGGCCAAGAGTCACACTGGTCAGAAAAGGAAGCAGGTTTTAACCTCCTTTTCTTACTAATATTGCACAAGAGAACCTTCCCCTTCCACCCCAGTCTGCTGTGCCCATTCAACTTAACTTGTTGAAGAGGAGCCAAGGAGCACAACAAAAAGAAACTGGACTTCATTTGAGAGGCTATGACTCATTTACAAATGAAGTGTTGCATGTATTGTGGGAGTCAGGAAGGCCAGCATCGATTTCACAAGTGAAGAGTACATGCAACACCCCAGCACACTAACTCAAGGAAGAGATGTGCAGGAAACAGTGTTCTCACTTACTCCAAATAAAGTCTGGCTGTTGCACTGAAGTTTTACTGTAATGAAGAACAGCATCAAGTAAGAGCACTGGAGGGTTTTTTTCTCCCTTGGTAAAGTGAAGGTGGTGAAAAAATACTTTTGATGGAGATGGCTGGCACTTGAGAGTTTAACAACACTGGTAAGCATTTTCTAACTCAAAAAAGCAACCAAAATTTGTCTCCTTCCTTCCTCTCCTCAGCTGAATGTCTAATGATGTGGCTGCTTTGAGGATGAAAGATAGATCAGAAATTTCATTCTTTGATGGAAACAGCAGTAAGTACTCCCATGGCACAGTATTTCCCTGGAAAGGGCCATCCCATTGAACTTTTTCCCCTAAAAGGTCTTTTAAAAGTCTAGATTTAAAAATAGTATATACAGCTAAATAAGAGCCAGAACAGAGGGGAAAAAAGAGAAGGGAGGATGGACATGGCATAAGCCTACACATTTTCCCCCCCATTCACATACCAGCAGACCAACTTCTCCCTTGCTCCTCTCCTGCAAACTAAGCATATTTGGTGTAAGTGCAATAAATCCTGGGAAGCTCCTGCAGGACCTTCACAAGTTACACTGATTCTTTACCAGCACAAGTTTCTGCTAAACCTGTAACTCCTCTGTTTGACCCCTTGTTGTGCAATGGTCCAGAGATAACACCATGCTGGCTACCAGGGGCACATGAGAATTTATTTTTCTTTCTTTTTTTTTTTTTTTTTATGCTGGTTTAGACATACATTTGTCACTACTTAGATACTGTAACACAAAAATAGAGAACAATGAAAGAACTGCACACAAAAGAGGACAAAGATGGACTTGCAGTATCACCTAGCTGATACAGAAGAGCAGACATGGCACCACTACAGACGTGGCCTGCAGGAGTTACGTATGAGGCAGGACCTGGCAAACAGGTCCTTGCTGTAGAATCCTGAGGCAGAAGCAGTTTTGAATGAGATGTGAGACACATTCAGCCACAGCACTGACAGTCCACTGAACATGATGCTACAGCTAAGTTTGAGATGCCTGGAAAAGAAATTCACTTCACACCATCTTAGACCAGAAATACCTGTTTCAGCAGGAGGTACTGGTGGGCAAAATGAACATCTTCCTTGTGAGTATACCACAGCACCAGATAAAAAATTTGATTTCACTTTGCATTTATCCTCATCTGCCTACTTGCACATTCATGTCTTCCTTCAGCAACAAGATCCAGTATTACAGTCAATTGTAGCAACAAGAAAAGGTTATTCACTGAAAAAAGACCAGAAGGCACAGTCTGCCAAGCACAACTCTCCTTTAGGAGAATCAGCATATTTCAGTGTGCTCAGGATTTTGCTTGTCATGGGTCTGGGGTCATTCGTGCAGAGATACCAAGCTCGGGAACAGCCTTCTGCTGCTGCAGGGCAGCCCTGCACAAGGAGCTTAACAGAACCAACAGGCACCTATCAGACAAAAAAAACCTTGTAATATCAAGTTTTTTCTTGCATAAACTTAGGTCCTTTTTGTGTGATCATTAAATACAGCACTCCATCCCAGTAACTTCAGGCCTCATCTTGTTAAACAAAAAAATTAAAACCAAACTATCTGCTCCATCAGAAGGTTCTGATCTCTGCTTCTTTTGGGCAAGTCACTGAGTCTGGCAACTCTGGCTATAAATTTGCTACAAAAGCATGCTAAGAATTTCTATACAGGGAAACCTGCATAAGCAAAGGTGACTACATGAATCTCTCATAGGCCCAGAGTTAAGTTTCAGGGGAAACCTCTCTTTCCTGCTTCTAGGAGGGCATAAGAGATATCCAGTGAGCAAAACCCAAAAAAAACCCTGCACAAGCAATCCTCCAGCAAGCCACCCAGACACAAGTGACTGACCATCCCAGCGTTCCACCACTGGAAGTCACTCTTGGATACTGACAGTGGCATCTCAGCAGTTGCCCTGCCCTCCCCACGTCACACAGACTAATGACCCGACCTGGAAAACGTGGCTCACAACACCTCTGGTCAGATGAGTCAGATGTGTGATTTATTCAGTGCCCAAGGCCAGTATCTCTTTGTGCTTTTCTCCTTCTCATTTTTTATCTATCTTGCCAACTCTCCCCAATTCCAATCAATTTTAAGTTAAATAAACATGGAATTACAAAACTGCATTCCCTCTCTTTTCACCCAAGTGTTTAACATGAGCAAGATTATACAGAAAAGGTAATGCTGCAAGCAGGTATTACTCCCATTGTGCAGGACTATGTTCTTTCCTACTGTCATCAAAATCACCCTTTCATTCCATCTATAGCAGACTGCTTGGAAAATGATTGGTAATAATCAGGAAAACAAGACACCTTCCTTTCCATACAGAACCACTCTATATCCATCACTCCTGTCCTTTTCCTTGTAAGCAATATTCTCTTCCCCACCTGTCTTACAGCTTCTTTGTAGGTTGCAAAGTCTTGATATGGGGACTAAAGCTATGTGGGAATCCATGAAGTCTTTATCAGTTCTGAGATGTTCCACCCATGCAAATAAACGAATACTGAATCAAGGGGTGAGAGAGGGGAAGGAAAATCCGTGTGCTTTAACATTTTGTTCCCCAGTTGACAACTGTACATATTGCTACAATCCCTACAAAGGAAACTACATTTGGAAATTTGTGCAGGGAATTTGTCAGATCTATAGTGCAGTAAATTGTCTATAGTGCAAACAAATATTGATGTATGCATTTAAAAACAAGATAAATATACCAAAGAGGCATCTTCATGATGGCACTTGAATACCTAAGTACATAGCACCAACAAAACCCAGATGTTCTAATACAACCACTCGAATCCATGACTCTGAAGGTACAAAATTGGAAGCTCCTATATAACTTGGCTATATATTTTTATCCCCTGAAAAAAATCTGTTTGTCATGCTACTACTATTAAAAGAAAAAAAAAAAAAAAGCTATAACAACTCTTGGTAATACTTAAAACTAGAAAATCTTTCTCTATTCTGATTTCCTCCCACTACTTAAGCATCCTAGTAGCTGTAGTGTGTGTTATGCCACATTTGTAGGTCACAGATACTGCACATTTCCTGCCCAAGTGTCTTTAGTCAGCTGGCTAGTCCCTCCAAGGAAACAAAACAGCCCCTATGCTGTAATCCTTTCCAAACTCCTGGGACACAATCAGCACTCACCTGTGCATGTTTCCATTGGTGGTGAAGGACTGTCCACATACTGAACATTTATAAGGCCTTTCACCTGAGTGCACCAGCATGTGGCGATCAAGGGAGCTCGCTGAGCTCAGAGACTTTCCACAGATGCTGCAGGAATGGTCTGTCCCTCCAGTGTCAGTGTTATGCTGGAGAAAGCAATGATTTTTTTACATTGAACGCCCCTTCTGAAGTGCCAGTAAAATATCAGCAAGAACTATAAACAAATGAAGCAGCTCTGAAGAGCCACTTGGCACAATACCTTATATGAAGGTGTGCCCTGGACCTCTCATCCCCAGCCCTCCTCCCTCAACTCCAGCCCCCCTCCTCCCCCCTCATCTTTAACCCCCTAATGCACCAGCACAAGCAGCTGTTTCATACAGCCTGCAATGCAGCATTTCTGCTGGGTCTGCAGCAAAAGAGGATACAGAGGGACTCAGCAACAGCCCATCAGACAAATGGTACCTTGGGACACTTCAGGCTGTGCAGTGGTTGGGGGGTTGTATGAACGGTAAGGAAAGAGGATGGAATTATGAACTCCACAGCAGAAGACAGACACTTAAAAACAAATACTCTTTAAAGATACTAAGTTTCAACTTACTGCATAGTAAGACAACAAAACTAAACTGCTTCTGAGTGTACATGCAGACTTCTATGACCATAAGAATGCATTACAAGGTCAAGTTACGGCCATTAGCTATTGCGCTATATGTACCACTCTTACTTGCATTCAGAGACTTGAAGATTTCTTTACATACAAAAAAACCCCCAAACCAAACCAAACAAAAAAATACTAGAACAGTAAGAAAAAAAAAATTAAGCAACAGTTAAAGTACAGGAGAAAAAGCTGAAGTAATAAGTATCTAGTGAAGCCAGTCATCAACCACACCTTAGCACCCAACGAAGAGCCTTTTGCTAGAGAAAAGGGCAAACCTCCTTATTAAGTATGCATATATTTCAGGAGGAGCAAGAACAGGCCTGTAGCTGACCAAAAAAAAGTGCATTATCCAGTTAAAAAAAAAAAGCCTCCCAAAACTGTTACATACTGTGAAAGACTGAGAGCTCTTCCACACTGAGTTGATTTAAAAATTATGTCTTCCTGCTTCTTAATTTGCATGACCAGTAAAAAGATCTGTACTCAAACAGGATAATAAAACAGGACTTAGGCCTCATGATGGAAGTGGTTTTCCGGATCCTTAGGATACCTTAAGCTATGCAGAACAGGACACACATCCTTGTTTGAGCCACTGGGTGGGGGTTGAATGCCAGGCAAGGAAGGGAGGAAAATTACCCACCTCAGGGTTTGGTTTGTGGGGTGTGCTTTTTTAAGAAAATGCAAGGGAAGGCTAAAATAAAAGCCAAACAATGGAAGCATTTCATTGGCTTGCACAAGGAATTCTTTTTCACCACTGCAAAATGCAACCTGGCAAATGAAATACTCTTAATAAAAGTAAGAAATCAAGAGCTGGTACTCTGCATACCTGACGAATGTGCATAGTTAGCTGGTGCTGTGTAGTGCAAATCTTTTCACACAGAGGACAGGTATAGGAAGACTTCTCTTCTTTTGTTTCCTGTAGACAAAAGAAAGCAAAACAATCAGAAGGAATATCAATGTAAAAGGACTACAAAGCAGTCAGTGATGAGGGTGGAAAAACATAATCCATCCCAAATACTGGTAACAGAATAACTTATATTTATACATTTATCATCATATAGATCCCTCAAGCTAGTTTCAGAAACTTCTGAATTTATAAACAGGGGCCATTTCAACTATTACAGAAGTACAGCAGCTGTTTTAACAGCACACAGATACTCTGCAGTAGCAGTTTAGGACAGGAAGTGAAGGCAAGTTAATTGCAAGGAGCTCAAACTGCCAGGAGGAATTTAGCTGACCAGAAAGTAATTCCTGGAACATCGTCAGAATATATGGGCAAACATCATTATTCTTTCCAAAGATTTTTAATAGCACAAGTTGTCAGAACTTCAGATTTTCCACCCCATCTTGACAGCAAAGCACTATCTTGGTGCCCTTTTGTAGGGGCCGTATGTTCTGCTCCATGGCTGACTCAGAAGGAAGAGTGGCATTTACTGAATCATCAGCACCATTTCCTTTAGCATCCTGTGTTTCTGCTGGAAGCATCCCATGCAGGCACACCAGCCAGGCCCCACCCTTCTGAAGCTCGCAAGATCTGATGAGATCATAGGGAGAAAGAGGTGACAATGCCCGAGTGTACGTGACTCCAAAAGAACACATTATGAACCCTGCCATTCTCCGCCCAGGTGAGAATCAGGAGGAACCGTGGTCAAACCACGAGTACAAACAATGAAGCCATCCGGAGAGCTCAACCTGATTTAAGTATGCCCTTGAGACACTGAGCAAAGCCACCACTCTTTCAGCCAGGGATGAAATGGCACTCTTGCAGGAACCAAAGCTGTTTGCCTCAATTTGTCCACAAGGGTGGCTACTGGATGATGTAAAGGGCATTTTCACAACCTCACCAGGAAGCCAGGCATGGCTTATGCACCAACGCCTGCACATTAAAAGGAAGATGATTTGGGCACTCAAAATTAAACCTCAGTTTTCCATTAGAATGATGCACACCTCTAGTGACAAGACAGTACAAAAAACATCTCTGCATGACCATAAAGCATAATTTTTATGCCAAGTGACATTTTCTACTAAGGTTCTTTGCTGGCTATCTGAAGTATCATTAGTAAAAGCTTGAAAACAAGCAAAAAGCAGAACACATTCTCAGCAGCTCTTTAGCTGCAAGTTGATGGGTATGAGCATGTCTATGCATCTCCTCTCTCCACACAACTCTCTTCTCCCGGTGATATTCCAAAGTCATCAACTCAGAAGCAATCACTTCCAAGTAGTCAGACACAAGCATCCACAAAGAACATTGCGAATGACTAACCCAAGTCTCTGTGACAAATCCTCTGGCACATTAGGACGATGCTGACACACTGTTAGAGACAGTTCTTTTTTATGTCTCAATAAAGCAATATGCCCTTCTGCATGATTTGGGGAACCATTCCAGAGAGTCCCTATATTACATTTTGTTTTCAAAAACAGGGCCATAATAATTTTGCAATAACTTCTGTGACCTGTAGACATGGATGAAGAGCTGTTTTCTGATTCTGCCTGAAGAAAGTAAGTCTTGAGACTTTGTTTCTAAAATGAAAGGATTAGGTTCTCCCACTTCTCCCCACTCTTTTGCTTGTACATGTTTTTCCAACCACATTTCAGCCTCTACATCCCTAAGGTAATCACTGTAGGCCACACATGCAGGCTGAGCACTTGAAAAACACTAGAAAGAAAGCAAGAAAGGCTGCCATTATGATGCCTGAACACTCAAAGAAAATTAAAATGCATTATCTCAGTGCCCCCCCCCCACCATTTTTTATATACAAACATGTAATTCACAAACATTCATTCCATCCCACTTATACAACTTTAATTCTACTATATGCAACCTGACCGTGGAGTAATGTTCAGCTCCAATTATACTGCACCCTGTTAAAAGCTGGCTCAAGACAGAGAACAAACACACTGTGCTGTGAGGAAAATCCCTGCATATGTGCTGACAGTTTAGATGATGTTTAATCCCCAGGCTATTTCTGCAAAATTATCAACCCACTACTGGTTTTTGCCCCCCTCCTCTTTAAACGAGTGCTGCAGTTCTGCTGCAGATGCACTCGATGATTACAAAGCCTGCTTTCCAGACTGCCTTCTCTTCAAATCAGCAAATTAACAGAAGATAGAGTAATTACTGGTTCACCTAGAAGCAAAGATCAGAAACACACTATAGCTCAGCCAGAGCTGATTAGTATTGAATCTGGGGTTTATTATTAACTAAAACCCAAACTTTCTCCAGTGGTCAGACAGGCTAACATGCTGCATACCGTAACACAGCTCAAGCAAATCCGCTGACTAACCCAATTCAGACCAAAAAACATTAGCATCCCTACTGTAAGAGTATCCACATTCACCTATTTAAAACACAGCACTCGGCTACCCCACCAGAGCCAAGTTGGTGAAAACAGAGTTCTTGAACTGAAAGATAAAATTAGCAGCTCATTTGTTAGCTACTCTGCCTTCAGTAAGTCAATCTGGCACAACAGCTCTGCATTCAACTGATGGCAAATGCTTTTGGAGTGTTGCATTAAGTCCATCTGTTTTTCTCCAGCACAAAAAACACCTCTGTCATACTTCCTATTTTCTTCAAGAGCAAAGCAAATGAGAAGTTAAAATACATGCAGGTTGATGTGAGAACATGATTTTAAACTATGGGTAGACGGCAGCCAAGATAAAGTCAGCATTATAGGGAGGACCATAGACTTTGGGACAAAGGTTCAGGGCAAAATATTTCGCTGCCAACTCATGGGAAACAGCAGTCAGAAAATCAGCTGTTATTATCCTTGAAATTATAATAAGGGGCATATTCTGACCAGAATCTGTGATCCCTGCACTGCTACACACTAAAACAATTCAGTGCTTTCATTCTGCTGTGCTGAAAGTGGAAATTCACTTTATTAGAGCCTGCTAACAAGATTGATACCCACTTAATATTTCACATCTCACTGCTATTTTCTCAGTAATTTAGTCATTTGCCCCTATGGCCTCAACAATCTTTCAGCCTAAAAACAAATAGGCTATTTACTATGTTTTCAATGTATTTGTTTATTTTTATGCTGTAAGAATCCCTCTTAATCCTGTCACATTTACTCTAGAGCTTCCTTTGATTCGATGCCCACCGAAATACCAGGTGGAATAAAGGTCACCAACACTAATAAACTTCCCTGAAGCCAGAACACATGGTGTACCAGTGGACAGCTGTGTAACAGCACTGCCCTGACACTGGTCTGGACTCCAGTGCCTCACTTCACATGATGAAATCAAGGAACCAGGGCAGCCCCTAAGTGAGAACATTGTAAATAAACCTTAAAGCCAGGTGCTAGACAACGGAATCCCACAAACACAGTTGAACGTATACTTCCCATTCCTCATTTAAGGATGTCCATTTACAGCTAATGGCTTTTAACTCCTTTCATGCTAAAAAATCCAAGACAAGTCATAAGTCTGTCAACTGGGCAGCTACTCAGCAATCTATTAATAAACTACTATAGGAACATCACATGAGTCATGCCTCTCAACCTTTCTGGTCCCTGTTACATCTTGATTTCTTTACAAAGTTTCTGTGCTTCACCTCAAGCTCCAAAGTCAAATGACCACAGGGATTTGGGGTTTTTCTTGATATCCTGCAGTACCTTCTTTGGTGGAGCTTGGCCCAGCAGGAGAAAAACAGAGATATAAATAACTACAGCTAAACTGATATGACTCTCTCCTTTCACTTGTTTAGATCAATATTGCTATCAGCTGGTGCCATCAACTGGTAAATGGAAAAAACCTGATAAAAGCTACATATGTTTACTCTGCAAAATTCATACAAGGCATTCTGCAATAGCTTTTCAGGCTTTAATTGACAAGGAAATTAAGGGCACCTTACACTACAGGCAAGAACTGAGCATCCTGATGAATGTTTTGTTCCAGAACCACTTTTAACCATAAATCACTTGAAACTTCCGTGGGGCAGCTACACACCTCATGAGATTATGAGAACGCAACAGTCAGGAGAAAGGATGCAGCAGGACAAAATGGCAATTCTTAGGTGACTTTGTCACTGCTAGGGGCATCTGCTAGACCAGCTCACCATTGCATGGCACTGGAGCTCGTGCTCAAATGCTTTATGTGTCAGCCTAAACACATGGACCCTGCTGATTCCCAGTTTTCTAAGTTATGGTCTGGAGAGATACCAGAAAATCTACACAGAGGAACAATGGCAGAGGCCAAAGAAAGAACCACTGAGGGGAAAAAGGCAAAACAATCAAAGAAACATAAATTACATCTTATCACTTTCCAGCTGCTTGTCACCCCTTTGCCCTTCCTGCATTTGGGTTTACGTACCTGGTTCCTCCTGCCAATCCGATTTGGTGCAGGAGACTTTGAGGGGGATTTGACATTTTGAGAATTCCCGCCGTTTTCAGCAATCTTCCCCACATTCATCACTGCTGACATCATGGCATCAATGGAGGACAAGTCTGCCCCGTCCAAACTGTTTGGTGAACTTGGTGATGCCTTATAGCTGTTTAAGCTTTCCAGCTGCTTCTCTGGAATTAAAAACAAAAACACAAACAGGAGTTCCTAGGCCATCTTAAAAAACCCAAACAACCCACAGTATTTTCAGCTGCCTGTAACTCCCATGACACACTGCTGGATCATCATGGAGCACAGGCAACAGGCATAACAACTGGAGTTCTTATAACAGGACAAACTTCTCATATTGGAATGCAAAGAGTACATGTTTCTCATAGGACAGTCCCATTTTCTTCATTTTCAACCTTAATTCAACATGGAGCTTATAGAGTGATTTACTTTACACTCTCTTGCTATGAAATGGTGTTATTTGTGGTACCTTGTGATCACCATGAACTAGTGGAGCAGTACTGATGAATGCACACTCTGGCAAGCACAATCATTCAAGCAGGCAGTGTGTTTTAAACAGGACTGCACAATTAAGGCATTAGTAACACAGTGTAGGATACTGAGCTCTCTTTTAAGCATGGTTTAAGCCAGCCCTGTATATGGAATTAGCTAAAGTAGCAAAACATCCAACCAAAACAAAACCCTATATCCCCTCTATTGCCTTCACTACCACAGATGACATATATGACTCTGGTAAACCAAGCCATACTAGTCCATGGAGAATATGTGTTACATACATGACTAACATCACAGCTAATGCTGTAAGGTTCAAACTTCTCCATCACATGCACTAAGTAGCAGGGATGCTCCAATCTCAGATATCAAAATACACCTAAAACCTCATCCTTTGTTTTAGACAAGTCAAACACACAGGAAAGGCCTTCTATTTTCCTCTTTACAAGTTTGAAAAGGAAGATGCTTTCAAATTAAACACTCCTTTTCCCCTCAAGAAGTCTCCCTAACAAACAGGAACACCCTGCAAGTCTACTGCTCTGTCACCTGTGTGGAAAGCACAGAATTTTAATGGGTATTGTGAGAAAGTCACTGCAACAGAAGAGTATGTGAGGGTGAACAAGGAGGAACACATTTGCCTGTGAACATTTGATCTCTGCATAATACTGTCTCTGGAACATAAGTTTGAGGATTATAAACAGGTGGTTTTTTGAGACTAAGTTATGTGATGCCAAGTTACTGTGAGCCAAGAAAATCTTAGTTTGGAAGCCTGCAGTGGTAGTTAAGAATTTATGTGCCCATGCTTCTGTTCAACCTATTTTATACTGTTCAGACAGACAAAAGTTAGGGATGGGAAAAGGAATGTATGCACCAGTGCTTTTGCTCAATGTATGCTATACTCTTCACGCAATAAGATGTATGGATGGATAAGAAATGTTTCTATATTCTTAATCAATGCCCTAATTTATAGTCACAGAACTAGTTGAACCAATTACCTTCATCTTTCTCCCCTGATTGGCTGTGGCTCTCTTCTGGGTTGCTGGTCTCTTCACTTAGTGTAGTATGTACAGTTGCGTCTGGCTCTTCAGCCTCTTCTTCAGCAGCACCCTCTAGCACTACAGGAGGGAGAAGGAAAAAAGAGAAAGGGAGTAAGCTTTTATGGAAGCCTTTTTTGGAAAGTAATACTACAGCCCTTTATTTTGAGGGGTTCCCTGACTACCAGATAGGTCTGATGACAGAAACACACCAGCAGTGCTAGTGCATCCAAGCAACACTCTCATGAGTGCCCAGGCATCTCCAGGGTTAGGAGATGCTGCTGCTTCTGCCAGTGGCAAAACCTGGGCAAACAAAGAAACCCCTACCAGCTTGGTCTGCAATATTCAGCCAGCATAAACAGGAAGAGAGAGCAAACTAGCCTATCACACAGTGGTGACATTTGATTAATAAACTGGAAGAATATTCTGCACCTAGAGAATTTCACACATGCACTACTCCCCTCTTCTCTTCTTGGAAGATTAACATTTACTCCAATACATGGATTCATGGTGGCCACCTTCTTCCTTCTAGCTGTGGTGAAATTACTACAGAGGTTTCTGGGACCATTTGGCACATTCCTCACATCCACTGCCCAAGGTTCCCACATGAGTTGAAGACATAAGTAACCATTGTATGTACCAAGAGAATTCCTCCACACCCCTTTCTGAAACCACAAACGTATCATGCTATCATTGGGGTTTAAGGAAGGGTGCCTGTTCTCTCTGCAGAATGACAGGGCAGTTAAACATCAGTTTTAGAAGGGATGGGGAATGATCAGCACATGAGAAATTGGAGTTCTCTGCCCACAGCCTCTGGAAAAGGTTATTTGTTATACGGAAAACTACTGATATGTTTTTGACAGAGAAATGCACCTTTATAATCTCACAAGCAAAATGTTTATTTCATTATGAAAACAAACACACTGTGGACACTTCATCATCTCAGATTTACAAATAACAACTAGTAGGCTCAATACAGGTTTTCCCTTTATCAAGACAAGAGAGACAACTGCCTTCAGACCACAGTTAATAGGGTTTCTTCCTTTTAAAAAAAATGACATTCTCAAGGATGACATGCAAATCAGTCATGCAACACATCTTCAAATGCTGTTTGAACAGCATTTGAAAACAATAAATGACAATGTTACCTCAACTGCCAACAATATGGAGCACCCAAGAATAGACAGGCAAAAAGAAAGGGCCCACCTGGTGTCAAACAGCTCCTCATTTCACACCATGCCAGACAAAGCAGTGCATTCAACCTTCCTACATTTTGCTGCCAATCTTCTAAGAAGCGTCACACAGATGATCTGGCACAGCAAGCCACTGCAGTCTAGAGACAAAACCTGGGACCTGACCAAGCCCTGCTAGTGTGAGGCTCAGGAGCACATCAACCTCTTAACAAACACTGCTTTCTTTCCATGTGCACCTTCAAAACCAGAAAAACAGACTAACCTGAACAACTCAAAATAACTTTTCCCTAATTATTTTTCTACTTTTCTGTATAGAAAATACTAGTGATCCCTGTGACACAGGGATTTCTTGCTCCAAGGTGAGGTCAAGCACAAATCCTTCTGTGTCTTCTCCAATAATTATGGGAGCCATTTATTTGCTTGGCTTTATTTTGTTTTAACTGTAGTAACTGCTGTAACTTTACTGTTATTTTGTTTGTTTTAAAAAACATTCAAGAGCAATATAATTATTTCTTTCTCCCCTGCCCCCATCTTATTTTAATCACTTAAGTGGTAGCTGACTTACTTCTGAATAAGCAACAGAATTATTTTCAGGACTGGCCTAAATCTAAAACTGCTTTCTCTATCTGCTTAGCAGTACCAAAAATAAGGACCAGTTTAAACTATTTGGAGGTATTCCTGTTTAAAAAAGTATGTGCTTTAGTCCTTAAAAAAACCCTAAACAAACAAAATACACAGTTCCTTCCAAAATACACATATTCATTCCCCTTTCAGTCAATACCTAGCACATTAATGTCACCACTGATACATCCTGGAAAAAAATCTATTGTGTAACTGTGAAGACTCCTGTGTTTGCCAAGGTAACTTTAAGACAGCTTAGTAGCTTCCCAGAGAACTTCAGTCAGAATTCCTAGTGTTGCTTTTAACAACACTGAAAATGGGAAATGCACAGAGAGAGCAGGCAGAATAGGAAGGCATATATGCACATTAAAAAACCCTACCTACTGTTTCAGAAAAACCTGACAACTTGCTTTCTTTTTTTTTTTTTTTTTTTGTTTTCAGGAAGAAAAATACATATTATACAATTATAGCCTTTAAAAATTTCTATGAGACAATGGTTATTTTTCTTTTCTGAATCCAAATATCTTCCTCCAAAGGCAAGCAAATATATATAGTCAGAGACCTTCTCTTTAAAACCATTTTCTGTACATTAAAAATTTCCAATTTTGAAAGCAGTCTAGAGATCACAACTGAACTGCTGCTGCATTCTTTTATTTACCTATGTATTTCCCACTCTCTTGCATGAAACAAAAATGCACCACTGAAAAAGACACAACTGCATGAGCAGCACACACAAATTTCAGACGCATAACTTTCTATTTGCAATAGGATATAGAAACAATAAGAATGCTGGGCCAAATCACTCCTTCCTGTGGGAAAACCCGTGGCAGAGTGCCTTTAGGCAGGAACATACTGCGAGATTTCTCTTGCAGTCTTTTTTTTTTTTTTTTTTTTTTGCTTTCAACTGGTTGGGGTTTCTTTTCCCATCTTTAAAAAAATGCATCACTGAGGATGGGGAAGTGTTGGGATTTTCTTCCACAGCAACTATGAAACCCAAGGAATCAGAGAGGCAGCAACCAGCACAGATGCTCTGTGCCACACTGTCTTCAGGACTGTAAACCCTCCCAGCTCACACCAAATGCCCTGGTGTGGAGGTTGTGCTGACAGAGCCTCCTTCCTCCCTCTCCCCAAAAGAAAACAAAGACCTCCAGGAAAAAGGATAAACAGGAAATAAGCTGAGAAACAGTGCAGCCTCAGGTTGCATTCAACACTGGACCAAAGCCTCTAGGAAACAGGGAAGTGGTCACAAGCATTCAAGTCATCTTCTGCTTTGAAGAAACCCCCCAGTGTCACATTCATCCTGTGTGAAAAGGAGGAAAAGCAGAGAGCAAGTGACTAAGCAAGAGTGCTGACAAATGGTAGGGGGGACAGGACCAGCAAGACAATGCAGCCCTCTCTGCATGGCCACACCAAGAGACCTGTCTTTTCTGCAGGAACGTGTTCCTTCCACTTGATGAGGTTGCTGACAACATGAAACTGAGGCAACTTCCATCCCACAGAGATCCCTATGGCTCCTGCTTCTGACAGAGGTCCACCCCTAATGCCCCACAAAACAAGCTAATGGGAGAAACACTGCAAAAGCAGAGCTTGTTTAAAAAAAAAAAAAAAAAGAAAAGAAAAAAAGAAAAAACCTTGTTGCTTCCCATTCAGTCTGTACAGGAAGACACTTGCTAGACCTGTTTCCTCCTTTGGGATGAAGCGTGACTCTACTGTATGCTAAAGCTGAGCCTACCAACAGTTACTCCCCCCACTTTGCTTATGTGTATTTATTTGGGGGGTTTTGTTTGTTTTAAGACCACTCTAAACAGCTACAGCTGTTTCTCCTTCTGGTGAAGAGCATCACAGATGAAGCAAAAAGGAGAACACAGGCCACAGGAGAAGGAAGAAGAACAGAGAAAAAATGATGAGTCTTCAAAGTCACAGTCACTTGACTTGCAACTGAGAGGCAGCTACACAAGCACAGAGCAGCACATCCTGACCCTTGGGAACAAGTCTCTGCTCCAGATTGCTCCACTGTCTTTGCACATGAGCTCTCCCTTTGGAATAGATAGGAAGAAATGCACAATACAGACAAGAAGGGGGAAAACCTGGTACACACAGCACAAAGCTGCTTATTGTTCTGCCTTCTGAAAAAAATTCACATTAACCTTAAAAGCAGAAGCCATGCACTAATTGGGCCAGGGAAAGATTAACACTCTTGGCAAAATAGTTTTATTGGTTTCATTAAACATACTGTAGTATTTAGTAGAGAACACAGTGGGGGAGAAGAAACAGGGAAAAGAAATGACAGGTTAGGAATGTTCACCCCCCCACACTCTGCATTTCAAACCACTTTTTCCCATGAGGTACAAACAGGAATTCTGAGCCTTCTTCATCATTTCCATCTTAGCAACACTATTAGTTTAGTCAAGGTTTTCCCACTGTTTTTTTTTTTCTAAGTGGCACAAAAAACCCAAGGATCATTTAAATGAAGGCCAGACCTGCTAGTATACAAATTTAGACAAGAACAGAACTTCAAAGGGAGATATCACATTTGAATAAACAAAGTTTACTGTTTACCCTTGAGATTATAATACCTAAGAATCGCTACACTGCACTCCAAACTGCTTCTGATGCACTGCTCTCCTACTAAGTTTCTACACAGAGGAGTGAATTTTACTCCCAGAGCACAAGGCAACCCTCCCAAGCACAAATGGTCACTCCCACCCCAACAGAGATGCGCGCTATCACCCGCACTACCTTTTGAACATAACTTCCCATCAAAGCTGGCAGGAAGGAAAAAGAGTGAAAAGGCATCGTGTGGGAAGAAAAAAGGGTTAACACTATTCAAAGCACTGCCTCAAGGCAAAAGAAAACCAAATGAACTAAGTTTTCCCAACTGACCTTTTTTAATACCAACTCTGCCCTTGCAGAAGTGTTGGTGCTGACTCTGCACTGAAGCAGTAGAAAATTACACTGGGAGCATCACCTCACTGTCACCACTGCTGGAGCACCAGTACAGAGCAGCCCATGGGGAAAGGAACACAAGCACAGAAATAGAGTGGCATGGGAGTATCTGGTGGCTGCTCTTTCACTTAACAGTAAAAACTAAGAATGCTACCCCAAAGCTTTTGAACTTGTACCTCTAAGTAACATTTTCCTCTACAAAAAAACCAAAACCAAACACAAAAACAACAACAAAAACGAGTAAAATCTACTGAAGGGTACTCTCTGAACACCAAAGAGGACAGACTCTTCTCTTACTATAAACTCTCTGAGCTATTAGTGAAAGAATCATTGTACCTGTGTTAGTGCAGGTGTAATACTTTGCCTCTTAAAATAACCCTGTGAGTCTATAACATCCATATGTCTAACTTGTACACAGATCCACCCAGACATGGAATAAACAAGTGAACCAAATGCTCATGGACATTCTTTAAAACCGAGTTATGGACAATCTTCTGGTGGGAGTGGGACAGGGGAAGAAGCACTAAACAAGAACAAGATGATCCCTGTATTTCCAGACTATTTTGCATGCTGTTGCTATAACACCTAACAGGCTAAATTTTAAATATTCAAACATATTTTCTCCTCCTGTTTTATTTCCTTGCAAGCATGATGGGATACATGTGTGCACTTAGTTTTTATGTAGCTTTTGAAAACTCCTTTTTGGTGACTTATGGACTAGTAATGCTCTTCAGGACTTCGGCTCAGATGGCCAGAAGCTTCTCTCCATAAAGCATACCAGAATCTGAACTTAGCTAATGCCTTCAGTGAACAACTCTGAATCACCATGATACTCTGGCATTACATTGGTGCAATACACTGAAAACAAGGAAGTTGTACTAATATAACAATGAGACATCATACGGGCAAAGCAGGGGTTTCCTGGGTGAAATTCACCTTTACAGGCCAACTGGTTTACAGCAATGCACACAGTTACCAGGCAGCATTAATACAAAATGAATTCATGCCCATCCTCTTGGCCCTGTGCTCCCTTTTCTAACTTGAAGAGGGAAGTCATGTTTGCAGCTTTTGCAAGCGCTGTGTGCTGTGGGAACAGCCCTCATGCAGGAGCCTGTGGTCGTGCTAGGCTAGAAAAGAGAACTCAGGCAAAAGCTGCTCCGGCAACAAGAGCGAAAGCGAAACCTGGTGGCCCCCTGGTTCCCAACAGGAAAGCCCAGCACACTTGGTAATCTCCTCATAGAGTCTGATCTCAGCCTGCACTGAGTTCCTGACCAGCACTGCCCTTTTCGGGGACAGCAGTGCCACACAGAACACACAGCACTGCAAGAACTACAATAACCTATGGCTGCATTTAGCATCAGCAGCTGCTGATGAATTTTGAGACTTTTCTAATACCTATCTGTGAGCTGCTCCTCATCTCTGCTGTTTGTATTAGCTTGTTGGTGAGTACCAAGCTCTCCAGGAAGCCTTTGTCACAAAACTGCAGTTAGCTTCAAGAGCTTGCTCAAACAAAAATAATACCGAGATTTGCAGGCAGCTTAACAAACTTGGGACCATGAACACCACATTTAGGCAACAAAATAAAGTCAGGGCAACAGGAGGGCAAAACAAGTGGCTCTAAGCAGACATCCATCCATTCCTTCCCATGCTGACAATTGCAAACACTCCTCCATCCTCATCCTTGCCTGCCTGCACAGCTGGGAGGAGGCCAGTGGGAAGGAGTCTGGCTTCCCCCAGTCACTGGGAATCACAGCAATGCAGGGGAACACGGAACAAGACACGCCTTGGGCTTTACCCAGCACCATCCCTTCCCATGCACCCTCCCCACTGGCTGAGGAAGGACACAAAAGCAATACTGTCTGTCCTTATAAGCTCTGCTTTGCATGTGTTCGGGGAGTGGGGACAGCTGTACGGACGGCTCGCAGAGTTCCAGGAAGTCGATGTGTTTCTTGGCTTTAACTCCCGTTTATTTGCCTTAGATGAAGTGGCGACCCGAGAAAGTCCCTTCACATCTCCCTTGGGCTGGCACTGGCTGCAGCAGGGCAGCACTGCTTGGGACATGGCCCAGGGTCTCTCCCCACACTATCAGTCTTCCCTAGTCCTGTTGCTGCATCTCTCACTTGGGCCAGGGCTGGCTTACATCCCACTGGGCAAGGGGACAGCCCTGGAACATGGTGTGGCAGAGGGTGGGAGCTCAGAGCAGAGCCAGAGACTGGAGGGAGTGGACCCTGAAGGCGGGACGGAAGTATTTTGCAAAGGCAGGACAGGTCAGGCAAGTGGCATCACATTGCCTGCCAAAAACACTGCCCACATACCCCAAAGGAGCCCAGGATGAGAGAGCAGAGGGGCAGGGGGAAGATGAGGCAAGGGCCAGTGGCCAACCCCACTGTGTATGTCTCCATGGCCAACAGGCCGAGGAAAGGGAGATGCACCTGTCCAAGGGGAGCCTCAGCAATCCTGGGGAAGCACAGCCCTGGGAGACAAAACCTCATCTCCTGCTGCTGCTGCCATCTCAGACAAGTAAGAAGGGATGAAGGACTGCAAAATGAGGAAATAATTAAAATGTAGCTTTGTATGTTTTTTGCTTGGGGTATTTTTTTTCATTTTCACACTGCCCCAACAAACCCACTTGACTTAAAAGCCTGGAGGGGATGTGGGAAAGCTATAGGTTAATGTCTCCTAATGTCACCTGTGTGCCTAAGCAAGTACTGTGCTGAGGGCATGAGATGTTTGCCCGAGAGCCCTATGGGTGAGCTAGTTGCATTGCAGTAGGGAGAGCCAGATGGAAAACATTTCTGAGTAACAGAGAAGAAAAGAACCTCCCCTTCAAATACTCGGAGTTACAGCACCCCTCGGCTCTGAATGAGGAGAGGCTGCAGGCACGCAGGGCGGGCGAAGCTGGATGCTGGGCTCAGCTGGGTAGCTGTGACGGAGATGCTGACATCCCTGACAATATATGGCCAGTCTAAACCACGGGATATCTTGTCCTTTTAAGGTGGGCCAAGAGCAAGCATCTGTGCAGCAGCAGCAGCACAGCCCCAGCCTGCCATCAATAGCCCCTGGTGTCACTGAAAAAACAGGGGCTCCTGTGCCATACCAACTGGCTGTGCAGATGCCTGGGCACCCACCCTGGGAGGAGACAATCCATCTGCTTGTTCCTCTGCACAGCATCACGGAAACAAGGAGGCACATTAGTAACAAGAGGAAGAAAGCCACGAAACCATGCGGCCGGGCTGCTCCCTGGCAATTGGTGCCTGCAGCTGTTGGGGAGGGAGGGAGGGAGGGAGGGAGGGAGGAAGGGAGGGAAGGAGGGCATGTCCCTGTCCCCATCTCTGTCCCTCACCCTGACGGCCACCAGCTCAGCCAAGGGCAGTTGGGAGCCAGCACTCGAGGTGAAGGTTTAAAGCAAATCTCTGGAGAGAGAAACAAGCAAACAATTCACCCCCTCACACTTGCTCTTCACATGTAGCCAGAGCTGTGTGTGTGTGCAAGACGGGTTCAGCAGGGATTACAGCAGCAGGATGAATCACACTGAGGAAGATACAGAAAGTCTCCTGTGCTAATGCCCTGGTTCTTGTGCAGTGCTCTGGCTGCAATTCTCTTCCTCCAAGATGAGTATTTTAATAGTTTCACAGGCAATTTTACAAAAATCATTCTGAAAATAGGATAAGCTAGAAAAATCTCCAGGAAAAAACTCCTCTTGGAATAGCTATGTCCCACATGGTGCTTCACCACTCTAACTACATCCATGTGCTATAGCAAGGAAACACAGGCAAAGCCCAAGAGGGAGAACATCAGTTTGCTTACTGCCAAGCTCCCAACCCATCCTTTGCAGCCTGAGCACACTGTCTTTGCAGGAGATTCCAGCACACTCTCTGCTTGGAGCACTGTACCAGGTAGCCTTCCAAAACATTTTATGCTTTGAAAGATAACACAGCAAAATGAGAAAAGAAAAAGTAGAAATTACAGGGGTTTAAACCCATTTCCTGGTGGTAGTGTTGACAACAATCAAGATTTTATCATGAGCCTATAGAATCTGATTGTGCTACATTATTTCACAAAATCTCAAGTCAAAATTATATTTTTTTGACTTTTGGAAAAAGGACAGACACATTACATGCTCAGCAAAATACAAAAAGCAAACTGGAGAACAGATTAATTTTAAAGCCCCAAGGTTTTAAGGATAACCATGATTTCAAATGCTCAACCTGTAATTTTTTAACATACAGGGATAGCAACACTGTCCCTTCTCTACATAGTACATTTTGTACTCTGGAACATATACCTTGCAAAACTAAAATGACTTTTTTAAAGACAGAAAAGAATTGCAATATCTCAGCATTTCTAACATTTTATTTAAAAGCCAACACAGCTGCACTTTAATGTTACTTAAAGATGGAAACCTACATCAAATTACCAAACTTGTTTTAAGCAGAAAGACATCCAACATGCAAATATTTTGCAGATAGAATGATTCAAGGGTTTGAAGCTCTTCTCACTGCTCTTTTCCAGGGAGCATGACTTGCTGACAGGATTAACTACTGCCAGGCTCACGAAGCTGGGAGACAGCTGCCACATGGCAGCCATTTATTACAAAGCTCCACTCCTCTAAAGTTAGGAAAGAGACAGGCTGTTTCATCTGTGTTATCAGCAGGGTTCCTCTGCCCCACAGGCTTTAGTGACTAGGCTTTTTCTAAACAAACACCTCCTTTTCTCCCCCACCTTGTTAACATCGTATCTTCCTGCATTCTGTTTCTGGTCAGCACAGAAACTATTCCCCTTATCACATCCTCTGAACAACAACAACAACAACAATCTATAACCAAGATAATTTGAAAAGTTTAGAAACACAAATCATATCCCTACCCCCTTCCCCCTGAATTAGGGAGTTTTGAGCTTGAGATTTTCAGAGGGGAGAGCACAGGCCACAGGGAGGAGAGAGAGAGATGCTGGAGCAAAGAGACTCAGAAATATGCTGTACAGCCCTCCATTTCCCATCCACCCTAGGAGGCACTTGTAATGTCAGCCTCCAACTGCAATATCCTAATGCCTACATAGCTTTTTCATGAGCAAGATAACTAGTAGCACTCCTTCCAAGCTTCTATCTCCATGCCAAGCAGAGTCTGCAGGCCCACAAACCAAAATCAACATCTGCCCCCCCACCATAAGAGGCACAAGCAGATCTCAGCTCAACCAAATCCTGCACTGGCTAGGACCAGGAACAGATATAAACCAACTACACAATCTCCATGTGATATTAAGCAACCATGTTAGACAATCATCAGTTGACATTCTGCTGGTATTGTGAGCCAGAGTTAGAAGATACAAACTAGCTGTTTTAATTTTATAGGTGGTTATCTGAGATATATATTTGCCACAGATGCTAAAAGTACAAAAGATCACTCAGACTGAGGTTTATTGCTTCGTCCAGGCAAGGGAGAAATCCAGCCTTCAAAAAATAGCTCTCTTCTACCACCTATGAACAAGGTGCTGTGAGTTTTGTGAGCACACCCACTGGCTTAGACCAGCTGGCCAGTAGCCTTTGGGCTTGTTTGCAGAGCTCTAAATTCTGAAAGACAAAGCTTCTTTCTTGGTTTAGTTAGGTAAATTAATGCCAGCAATAGATAGTCCTGGCAAGCCTCTCCAATTTGAGATCCACACAGGAAAGCCACTTGGAAAATTTTAAACAGCACAGCTACTTGCCAGTGGTACTCTTCAGTACGAGTTTTCTTTCTATTTTGAAGTACACATAGTGCAAGTAACCTGTGGGAGGTGCTTCCAGCACACTGACAAAATGAAACAGCATCTGTTCATCTTCATAAACTGCAACATGCATTCTAAGAAAGGGCATAGGGATCTCAATCATCAATTTCTTACAGAATTCAGAAGTCCCTCAGCTTTATCAAAGAGTACAAGAAGCCTTCTCAGGAACAATATATCTCTATCTGACCTGAAAAAATATGTATTTTCAAAACATGATCTACATACACACACATACAAATCCCCCTTCATCCACAACCATATCCAGCAGCTGACCTTCCGAGTTTCTTGCAGTATAGTCTATGCTCTGGGACTTTAAAAGCCTAGCAGGCATTTCTAAAGGATTTTACAAAGTACACTGGCCTGGCCTTGTAAAAGCTCATGAGGAATCCATGAAGGTCATCGTGCAGCTTAGACAGTCTGCAAACAGCATAATCCACGTGCTGGTGAGGTAAGAAATGACCAAAGTGGGGCAGATAGGCCTGAAGACTTCTGCATGGAATGTTTCCTCCAACAGTGCTGTAAACCCTGGAGGAAATGCCTGCTGATCTTCAAAGCCCTTCAGTAGGAACAGCCTTAAGTTTCCTGAACATGAGCATTCTGGTTGCAAGGCCACAATCCTCTTAGGCATACAGAGAAAAATATAAAAACAAAGGAAACAAAAAAAAAATTTAAAATCCACTAAGGTTAATAACTGCAAATAACCAGCAAGACTGACCCTCTACTTTGCAACGAGCTGTCGGATCCATCCAGCAAAGTTTTGATGTTCCTCGGCACAACAGCCACACGGATCAAGCAGCAGCTTACAATCTCTGCAGCTTTCCTTTTTCTATTCCAGGCACTCCTCCACACGTGTAGACTCCTGGAATACTCAGTTGTTCGGACTACGAGGGGATGCTACAGCTGTGGCTGCACAAGGTGTCCACCGTAACTATATCAAGGCCACTGCAGTGTGCTGCACTGCCAGCAGAATTTTAGGTACAGCCTTCAGTTGCCTGACGGGTTTCACAGGCGACCATGAGTAAAGGGGAGTCTGGACACCTGCACACTGCAAAGAATTGCAGGAAGTTTATTTCAGGAACGCTGGGGAAAAAAAAAAAAAAAAACAAAACAGACAAAATTGTGAACAGGTTTCTTCAGTAAGTGAAGTTTCAAGTTGCTATTCCTCCAGCCAAAAATGTCTGCTGCTAGTCCAAAACCACCCTCTCCTTCCAAAACGCAAATTCTACTGCTAGTGCTTCACACATTTCCATGAAACAGATGATATAGACAATTCTTGAAACAATTCACATACGAAAAGTGAAATTCATTTCCTTCTGCTGACTCCATTGATACATATTTAACAAAAACATCAGCCTGGAACAAACTCTATGAACTGTGTATAGGTTCAACCCAGTTCTGGGTAAACTAGTAGTTGCAAATTGAGAAAAATGAACAACAGCAACAAAAAGTGATCAAGTGGCCTGTGCACCCACCCCGATTTCTGCAGCAGGACAGCAAGAGTTTGCCAGTGGAAACTTGACTAATCACTTTCATATATGCACACATAGCAAAGCAACATTGAAATATCATAATCAGACCTACAATACTGAAAGTCACACTTCTTTTGAGGAGTGATGCTTCCAGATTTACATTTTCTCAGGCATATAAACATACACGCCCACACAGCCACCTTCTTTTAAATCTAAGCATGAAATCACCTTGCTTTAGAGTTTTAAGCCAGTACACACTGTAACAAAATTTTTATTTACGTGGATCTTGCTAAGGTCACTTAGAATATCTCTTCAACCAGAAGTGAAGAAAACCTTAAGTATTTTAAAAGAACCACAAAAGGAAAAAAAAAAAAAAATCTGATATTATTAACTGATTAGGTTGCAACTCTTTCAAGGAAAAAACTTACTTTTACCCAATTGACAGACTCAATCCTCCAAATTTCACACAAAAACTGTGTTCATTCAGAGCAAAAGTAAAGGACAAAGAAACCTCAACATGAAAACTAATATTTTCACTCAAATGCTAGATGGCAAGAGCTGTTTTCCACTTCCAGTACTATATGCCTCATAGAACTCAACCATACAATATAAAACAGATACAAGAGAAGAATTCAGGCAATCAGTAGTCATCTCAACCCATACAGCAGACAAGCATGTCTTATGAATGAGTTAAAACAGGAAACTGAAAGGAGAATGCAAGCAAAAACACTAATTAATGAATTATTTTTTACTGTAAGGTGAAAAACTTTCTTAACCTACACACTCATTTCACAACCGTTATCATGTAACTATCATTCTACCAAAATTAGAGGAGAGTCACCACCAGATTTGTTTCACTCATTTCTCCATGTGAACTTCAAATGAGGTTTCTGAAGCTAGTAGTTTTCTATCTACTAACAGCTGAAGACAGAAACTGGTTCTTTCCTTATCTGTTAGGGTCTGACAGGTCATGGGGGCTATGAAGGTAAGCACTTTCATAAACAGAAACATGTTCCGCATTCTCACACCAAACCTGAAACAATATTCAATACAAATTTGACATAAAAAATATGAGAGCTTACAGGTTCAAAAGATTCTCAGTTAACATACCCCTTTAAACTTCCTAAAAATCTCCAAACATGGACAATTTCTGAAGTAACAAGGTCTCTAAAATAGCAGTAAGCAGGCTCCCTGAAGGGTGGGGTAATTGGGAGTGTTATCACACCTCTGGGGGAAGTCACAGGCTCTATCTTGGCAGTGTTTCATCCCTTCATATACCCAGGGGACTGATTAGTTCATGATAAGCAATTAGGCACCCCAGGGAGGACGGTTAACCGTCTTACCAAAACAAAAAGGCTGCACAAATGTAAGTCTCATTAGATTAAAGAAACACTATCTGCAGAACAGCAAATTTGTGTTTATTCCCTTCTACTGGAACTTGCAAGTACTACATTTTGCCTACATATGGCACACACAATCTCAGAAATCCCAAATTTGAGCACGTACTTGCTGCTAAATTGGTAACAAATGCTCTGAAGCATTTTCTTTCCCAAGACACCAGTGCTGTGATGTAGGAAAAAAGGAGGAGGGATGGAGGGGAGGAATACAGTAAATACAGATTAGAAGACTTGAAGTAGCAATCCCATTCATTTAAATTTTCTTCCTCATTGTCAAAATAGTCCCTAACCAAGGATGAGCTGCAGAAAGTGGGACCTGGAAATGCTGTATACAGTGAATGCTGACTGAATTTTTGAATGAGACCCCCCAGTCAGCAGCAGACCCACCATGACATGCCTCGCTCCTAAAAAAAAATGTTCTGGGAAGCTCCTGTTTGCTGTGGGGCTTGTGGTGAGGCACCTATGCATATCACAGTCCTACCCATGTTAAATCTTTATCTCTGATGAAGCAGAGGGACAAATTCATCATCTTTTGCCTGCCAGCTGATATAAAGGCTCCAACACACCCTGATGCTGCTGTTCCTAACTTACATCAGTGTATTTCAAAGTACTTAGATGGCTTAAAATATGAAGGAATGCTTTTCAATAAGACGACCCCCTGTCCTTTTCTGTTCTTTTATCTTTTTTTAACAGTTTGCCATCCAGTGATAGGAGGGAACCCCAGCTGCATAGCCTGAGCTTTTATCTTCTGCTGACCATGCAACAACACAAAGCTCAGTGCTGGATTTCCTGCTGCTTGCCGAAAGGGGCTGTTCAGCTTGTTTAAATATTACTTGCCTTGGGAGCCTTGGAGTTGTGCCCAAGCACTGTACTGTATCTTCCCAGCATCCATTTCAGCATGTACTTTAAAGGTCTTCAGGTCCCATGTACTGTGCTCCCTCTCTGCTACGGGAGGAGTCTCCTGACTCCAGAAAAGAAAAGAAACCCCATTCAACTCCTCCCTCTCTCCCCATTTTCCACACTAATCCCTCTGCCTCATTCCATTACAGGTAACAGAAATCCCTGCTCATCCCAAAAGCATGCAAACACATTTAGTCCTGTGAACTGAAGCAACCACAACCAAGGTAAAAGACATTTTGGTACAAAAGGCTACAGCTAGGAAGAAATCAGATGCCACGTATCATGTACAGCAAACTACCAGTGTGCAGTGAGCAAGCAACCAAGAAAGTACAGTAGCAAAAGTGGATTGAGTACAGCAGCCTCCTGCCACACTAAATTTATAGTCTCCACCATGGATTTTAGAAAAAAAGAATCTTTAAACACAACCTTCTCTGAATTTGCAAACTTAATATTGAGGCACTTTCCTATCCCATTCACAGTGGTGATGAAAAAACCCCACGGTTTCCACAAAACCAGAAAGGATATTCTAGCCTTCAGGAATTCTTTCAGAAGCACTCCTTTTCACAATTACCGTGCAAACGGCAGGCTGGATTCTGGCTACAAGGTCAGGAGGAGATAACCTTGGCCAATAGAAATGATCTGCATCAGCCCAAAGGCAGCTCCAGGCCACCCATTAAGCAGCCCAGCAGGCCTCACTGTTAACCTGTGTGCAGCCAGAAACAGCTGATAGCAATGGAGAACAGGAGGTAAAAATCCAGATTCACAATCTATCCCTGACAGCTGTGGACACAGCCATTGGAACCAGGAAAACTTCAGTAAATACTGATGGTGAGAACTGCTCTGTAAGAAGATGTCTCTCATTTTCCATGGCAGGTGGGATGCAGAAGTACATGCACCCACAAGCTGATGCAGGATTGCAGGAAACTCAAGGCTAGAAGTGAAAACCTGCTTTTAATCCATTCTGCTTTGCCTCAGCCTGCAGCATACAGACTGATTTAACCTGATGTAAGCCACAGCTGTCATTCAGAAGGACAGACTGCCAGTCCTCACTTTACCCCACAGTTCGGGCCACGTGTCCTCCCTCCGGCCTCATGCCAGTTCTAGAGTTTGAACAATCACATGGTGATCCAGGATCATGGAACAGATCTGAATTGAAATTTGTGTTTGTTTGGGTTTGGTTTTTGTTTGTACTTAAAAATGCACATACATACAGTTTCATCAACAGCCTTCACACATGGGAGCTGAGACATAGTCAAATTACACCCTCTATTTGAGTGAGGGATGAGAGACCTGAGCAAGAATGTTGTTGGTAACTCTACTCCTGTGGTGCTGCAGTACCAGGGAAAGATGAAAAGATGTAGTGGAACGAACCCACAACCAGCTCCATCTCCAGACTCCCTCCTCCCACTCCCCCCTCGCTCCCTTCTCTCCAACTCAGAGCTCACTTGCAACATCTCTGCCATAAAAACATTAAAAATATATCTGAATTTTTCTTTTCTGATTAAACTCAGTGAAAACAGGTTCACAATAAAATAAACTACCACAATTAAAATGTCTCTACCACACCTCTCCCACGGCATCCCTGGATGAGGAGAGTAAGAGAGCAACAGCAGTCTTAGGCAATGAGTTAGTACTTTTCTGCTTACCTATCCAATTTTTCCTACATCAAGGACTGGGTGTAACTTTTGCAAAGTGCTAAGAACAAAACAAACACAGCTCAAAAATATCCACCTCCCTTCCCACATGCGGCCGAATTAAGCCTAATTTTCCACTTATTTGTTTGTTTGTAAATTTTTGTCAATGACCCTTTCCCCATGCACAAAGACAAAATTTACCCCCTCCAATACCACTCATGCTTCATTAAATCACATCAGTAACAATGCTGAAACAGCCTGCCACCCTGTGCCACATGTACCAACCACAGCTCCAGAGCCACCAGCAAGTAGGGCAAGCAGCTCACCTGGAGTCCCCAGCTACTTTAGAGACAATATTTACAAACCTTGGGCCCTTGGATTTAACATACAGTGGGAATGGCACACATGCTTCCACAGGGGCAGCTCACCTCCTAGAGAGATTGGTATTTATTGTAAAATGCATCACCTTAAGGGGATGGGATAGGATAGAAGTAGAGAAAAGAAACCAAAGCTGCAGAGGGACAGGACGTGTTGCCCTGAGCATGTCCTCAGGCACTGCTAGCTCACATTGCTTGCACCATCTGATCTCTCAAAGCTAAACATGGAATGTAGGTAGCAAGTCATAACGCTGTGCAGGCCTGGAGACGTGACCCATCAGCTGTTTCTACATTATAATTATTGCACTGGGGCACAGCAGGACCAAAAGTTTGCCTGGGCAGATTTCTGCAAAGTTCTGGCTTGTTAGAAATGACAAGGAAGGTCACATGCTGCTTTCAGATTTGTGATTACAGTCACTTTTCTGCAGGCCTGGCATTCCCTGTTTAAAATCCTCAGTCTGCAAGAAAAGTGGAAGGCCCAGAGCTGTTTCATGTTTTTCAAAACTGCATTAAGAAGTGAGATTGCACAGAACTGTGTGATCTCTCTCACCCCCCTTCACAAGATAGACAGGATTTTCACACAGATGCAGTGAAGCAGCACTCCTGAATCACCACTCTCTGCATTTCTCAGCTTGGCCATTTCTCCTTCAGGCCAATCCTGCTCCCAGGCTTTTTCTCACTCTCTTTTTATTTTTAAAGTTTCTGCTACTAATAAAAAGCCTGAAAACCTAAGTGCAATACCACCATTTCCTTGTATTATTATATTCTCTAGTGAACTGATTAATTCTCAGAGTGATCCTGACCCTCAGCTCCCACTGGGCCTCAATTGATGCAAAAGGCTTCTTTCAGATTTTCCTCCATTTTATTTTTGTACCAACAGAGTCCAAGTACAGGACTCAGTTTTGCAACTCTGGACTTAAAATGCAAATATCTTTACTTTTAGAAAATCTGATTGTTTCTATAACATACCCAGAATTAAGCAAAGCTCAAAGAGTGCAAGTCAGTAAGGAAATAATTTCATCTAATATATATTCAACACATTGTACTGTCCAAACTTTGCTCTGTAAGAAAACTTTAAATTATTAAGAGCCCAGTTTTGTCAGGTAGTGACATGAAGTTTAGTGCAACAGGTCAATGCAGAAACCATCAACAAAACCTGCAGAAGGACAACAAAAACCTGCAGCAATACACAGCCTTTTCTAACATTTCTGTTAGACAAAGCACGGCAGGCCCTGTAAATCTGGACAGAACAGCCCCTTTCCAAATGACTGCCTTCAGAAGACTCACAGACTTGAGAGATGCTTTCAGAAGGCCACTTTGTGCTACATCAAGCTTCCTGTTTGATATCATGTGGATTCACCCTGCCCTCCCACCCATCCCTCAACCAAGCTGAATAAAAAGCTTAGCACTTTTAGCATATTTCCTAACCAAGATGCACTCACAGCAAAATCACAGTGAGGGCCAAACACTACAGGATATTGCCCAAACTTCTAAGGAACTATTTTTTGCAAGAGCAGAGAGATCCTGGGATGCCAGGTGGTTAAAGGGAAGATGGACACAAGGATGACATCAGTAAGTGATTAACAAGTCTGTAGGTCAGAAAAGCACACTTGAGGCTAAGAGACCAAAACCTCTGTTAGCACAAGAAGAATTCCCATCTCTTAGAAACCACTATCTTATTTTCCTCATCCCCTCCCTGTTTTCCTTCTCCCTACTGTAATTTAGAACAGCAAGGCAAGTGATGTCTAACCATGCATCAGAAGAACTGGCTAATACAATGTCACCCAGCCCACCACATGAAGAAAAACCACCAATGAACCCTGCTAATGGTCAACTGCAAATTTTTGTTTACTGATGGTATTATACTGCCAGGGGTTCCCTTGTTTTTGCACACACACTGCCCTCTTACAAATGCCAAATCTGCTCAAAACCAGATTTACAAATACATGCACAGATATTCTACACATCTGCTTCCACCTGGTGGATTACAAGAGATGGAGACTGCAGCGTTTTTAAAACAAACAAGTAAACTCACCTCTAAAATTAGTTGATGGTAACTCTGTGGCCAAATGGAGAGAGGCAGAGTGGTCTGGCTCAGGGGCAAGGGAGAAGTTTGAAAGAAATTGAGTAAGAATCACTAAACTGTTTGAACAATTTTAAAACCATTTTTAAATTCAGTTTTTTTCCTATTAGAAAACAAACAAAAAAAGGGATTTTTCTTTCCTTTTGAGGAGTTCTTCAAAACAGAAGTAGACAGAAGTACTCGGTATTACTCTGAGGTGCTTAACATGAATAAATAACTTAAATCAAGTGTCTTGCTAAAGAACTTAAAATTCTCTTTTCACAGTCACCCTATATGTATATCATACATATACACTGTATATAATCAGGACCATAAAGTAATTTATTGCTAGCCAGAACTACAGAAACCAGGAGTTCTTTTAACACCTCAGCAAAGCAAATGAGAAATGTCAGGGAGTATCCTGAGAAACTCTCTGTTGCAAATTCTTTCAGGTCTAGTTTCTAAAAATTTCCTTGCTACGATACCTGCAAATGCAGCTTTGCAGTAACTTCCAGTTCCATTTTCATGCACATATGTTTAAATATAGCAGCAACCTTTGCCTGTGTATTGAGCACCAGGGGTATTTCATTCTCTGTGGCCAAGCTTTGCTAACTGGAGATCCTAGAGGTGTGGCACATTTCTTTTTTGCTCTAAATACTTCAGACTGGAAGCAAAGGTAAATATTACTCCAGCCTCAATCTGTTTCCCTCTTGCACCCACAGCAGCTCAGTACAATACAGTAAACAGGCTACTGCAAATTACACTCAAGGTTCATTACAAATCAAGGCCTCAGTCTTGCTAATGAACTGATACTAATAGGTTCATTCTGTGGAGGAGAACCATTAGCTTCAGCAGTGGTCTCTGAATCAGGAAGTTTGTTTACATCACATGCACAGGTATTTACAATCTTCTGGGCCTTTGTTTTTATTTGGGAGACCAATGGTGTTTGGCAAGGAGTGCAGATCTTGCCCGACAACTTTCAAACTACCCTTACTCCATATGGTGCAGAAGTGCCTACAGAGTAAAGCACATTTACAAAAACAGCATTTTCATCTTACACCAAATCCCTCAACCAGGCATTCTTTACCTATACCTGTACATCACAGTGCAAGAGAAACAATCAGACATTCCCCACGTGTGTTTTGCACCTGAAAGAGTGGACAAATATGGAGAAATATACACAAGATCACTAAGAGCTTACTCGAGATGTGGGACTAGGTTACCAAGGTCACTCTTTGCAGAGTTGAAATGACCTACTCTGCTCTGGAGCAAGACAGACATGAGGATGCTTGGCTATCACTGGATGCACAGCCCCTTTTACTTCCAAATTACAACAGACACTAGCACCAGATCACACTGAAGAAATCACCACTACCAACATCAGCTACGATAACAAATAATTTATTCAATTGATGGCTATAATTCCAATCTCCCATATACTTTGTCTTTTTCAAATCTCAATGCCTCTGCAATATAGCTTTGAGAACTTGAAGAAAAGGTCAACTATCTCTGCCTTGTTAGGGATTAAAGTTTGCCATAGGTTTTTTTCTATTTTCTATTAAAAAGGGGGACATGAAAGTAATTCAAAGCCTGAAGTCACATTTCCCTCAGCTTCATTCTCAGAAATGGCTGAAGAATTTTTTTTTTACCACTTACTTTTCTTTCAAAAACAAATGTGGCCTGAAGCTAAACATCTGACATGTAGTGTTTCAGCACAAATGGTTAAAGCTCTGCAGAGCCACATGCAAGAGAAAACAGGGGCAGGAATAAAGCTGCCTGGTTATCTCCAGTTGGAAATCCTCCTGGCAGCCTAGCTTTCCATGCAGAGCAACTTACTGACATTCTCTCTCCATTCCTCTTCCTGATGACTCACTACACCTGAAAATTAGGAAGTTGACTGAGCTCCCTAAAAACTGGTCTGGTTAGCCCTAGTCACCCCTTCTCCAAAATGGTGAAAGCAGACAGTGTGACATCTCAGCAGATGAGGTCTGAGACTAAACTGCTAGAACTGGCAGCAAACATTAAAGGTACCTTTTTTCCTCAAGTCCAGTTGCTTTCATGGACCCTCATTCCAAAAGTGAAGAGAGATTTTCAATGCATTTTTGGGGTTGCTGACATTAAGCTCACAGGATAAACTCCACACAGATTGTTCACGACTCAGAAAATGCTTGAAGAAAGGAAGCAGAAAAAACCTGAAATTCTCACAGTCACATAAGCCCAAGAGCCACAGCACTGCCAGTTTCCCATCTCATTAAGTCTCTTGCAATACTTGTTTTTGTAATCATTTTCCATGCTGTCTACACAAAAAAAGTACCTCAGAAGCCAGAATAACTACATTCCTCAAACATGGACCCTTTCCAGACTCACCCCAAACCTTTCTGTGCTTAAGGTCCTATACACACACGAACACACATTTGAACACAGCTCACTTACAGGCCTGGTAGTTAATTCACCTTCAAGTTGCTCTAATTTTGAGGCTGAACACTTCCTAAACTTCTGCATCCCTGATGTCAGTGAGGGAAGGAGGGCTGCCTGCTGCTTCCTGGGGATTCCCAGGTGGCAGGGCAGGACTGCAGTGCAGCCCATCTGTGCTGCCCTGCCCTGCCCATGCTGCTGCATCCCCTGCACACGCGGTGCCATCGCGGCAACCGCTGCGTGCGCAGGTTCCTTCTTCCTGAGAAATCGGCAGTGACAAACTGCCTGCCTTCCAGCTCTTCCTTTCCAACTCCTTTTTTTTTTTTTTTAAAGACAAAGACACCTCCTCCCCCTCATTTCCTCATTACCTCCACTCAGAAAGCCTGGGGCTTGCTGATCCCACGGTAGATGGTAAGGCCTTTGAATTAGTGTCTGCTGGCTGGTCTGGAACCAGCCTTCAGACAAGGCACACACCACAAACCCTCCTCCAGAAACTTTAAAATCCAAAATGCAAATACTCCGCCCATCACCTTGAATGCTGCCAGCCAGTAAAAATGTTAATAAAAGAAGTCACAGTGGGAGAAGTCTCTGGCTGCCTGCCTGGGGTCTGATGGCTGCAGGTAAGTTCTTGGGAGGAAGGGATGTGATCCGGTCACCACTGGAAGTTGCTTCCCTCAGCCTCTCCAGCAGATCCTGCACTATGAACCAGGCACTGTGTTCAGCTCTCCTGGGTTCCTACATTTCTCAGGCATAATAAACAGTAATGGCAGAACTCCACTCGAGAGCCACCCCAACTCAGTAGTGACTGTGTCCTCTTATCACTCTGCCATGATGCCACAGACATCCCGGGACTCAAAACCCCCAGTTCAGAAATACATCCTCTGTGACTACATCAAAACAAACCCCCTTTTGGAAAGGTTTTTAAAAACAAAAAGTCACAGTCCTTCTAATTTTTGTACAAGGAACAAGCCCTGCAATATCTGCTTTGTGTGTTTCAGGACATGAAAGCTGAATGATGCTGCCAGGAACAGCTGAAGGATGGAGGGAGAAGGAAAATTTTTGTGATGAATCCTCTTTTCAGAAAGTTTTAAAAATAACTGTATAATCACACAGATGCAATGCATTGTTCAAGTAAGTATGCAAGCTCGAAACAGGAACTATTTTAAAAATCACAGTGGCTTAAGTTTTTATATTTATTTACCGGTTTGACTGCAAAGGATAAATGATCTCCTGTAATATACAATCACTTTTCAACTTCAATATATAATTAACACAGGAATTGGTACCTTTACATCTTTCCTATGCATTTGTATCATAGACTCGATGGCACAAACACAAGGATGCTTACCTGTAAGGTTCATAACCACACCTCTGCACAAAAAAGATTACTGAGCAGTCTAACAAAAGGGTGTTTACTTTCAGTGCACCATGATTCTGTATCACTCAGCCTAGTTGCAATCTGTAACACTGATATCACTCAACTGATATTTACTGATATTTGGAGACAAAGGAACCTATGTTTCTCCCTCAATCAGATTTAATAAATCCACAAATGTCAAAACAAAACTAGTTAAGAGACAGAAGAATCAGGCCTTTGGGATGCTATACTGCTGTCTCCCGTGTGGTTAATTTTGATGAAGCACAGCCTTTAGCCAAGTCCTTTTTCACACAAACATCCATAGCTCAGAGACGATTAATCACCATTTATTACTCACCTTCTGGCAACACCCACTCTAAGCTAGGCACCATCCAGACACATTAAGACAGTCCCAGTCTGAAGGCTTTGTGGTAAAATCCTGATGGAGAGATACCTACAGACCCCCATGGTAGTCAGCACAGCTACTGGGATCTGCCAGAATAAAGGTGCTCAGAGGAACACTTCATCACAAATACCAGTCTTTCAAACAGGGACAAGGTATGTATGAAATACATCGGCTATACCTACTTTTCAGTACCTGTCAACTGCTACTGGTGTTACGGTACAAGTGAGCCTCGTGAAAGGATTTTGCTGAAGAAATAGGGTGAATCTTCATAGATCTATCGATCAGAGCCCCTCACTTGGTTACAGGAAAGTAGTTATTCTGTTCTTCTGCAGCATTAGTAACTTCTCAAACAAAGAAGCCTGATTGAGGCAGACAGTGAGGGGCTTATCAGCTTAGGAAATGGGAAGGATGGTCCAATTAACTGCCAAGCAGTCAGACATAATTCACTCTGACCAGGCCAATGAGAGACTAGTCCCAGAAATGCATGTCCTGTCCATTTATATAACACCCAAACATTCCCCCTTGCAAAGGCTTCCCTTCTGGAAGCATTGCCTAAGTAAGGAGCAAGCCAGTATAGGAAAATCCACCTGTATGGACCTGCATCTGATTAAGCAACCACCTGAGTGGTACAGGAGGCGTTGCCAGTCGCTACACTGCTGAACTCGGGCACGAACACACATCACCAAGCAGACAGCCAGAATGCTCTGTGCAAGGTTATCTGGGGTCCACACCACTGTGCTGTCTTCTCACACATCAACAAACAGGACAAGATGTAGAAGGTACAAAAAGGAAAACCCCCACCCTAGTGTAGGTAGGAAAGCTCCATCCCATTTTCCTGAGCTACTTCTGCCTAGCACAGAAATAGTCAGAATGCTATTGAAGTAATTTCACAATGTTAAAAACAAACAAGCAAAAAAACCTGAAGGCAAACCATATGTAAGAGCTGATTAGTTGTGAATCCAGCCACAGTGCTGCTCTTCATTTCCTCTGCCATGCTTAGTACCCTGCTAGCACAGGGTAAATAGAAAAAAGGCCAAGAGAAAGAGTAAAGGGAGAAATTCTACAAAAGATGCTAGAATGAAAAGAGAGAGTTCTCAGTAAACCAAAGTTCCAACTTGGGATCCATCACCCAGGATGAAGCAGGCATTTAAAGTCGAGAGAGGATAAAAAAGAAAGAAAAAAACATGTCCCCGAAACTGATTAGTAAACACAAGCATCTGATGTTTAGGGGAAGCTTGGAACCTTTACTTTGCAAAAAAAAAAAAATGCACAGGTGGCACCTGGTCCATCCTTTGATGAGGTACCTTGTTTTGTGTAATCCTCTCAGTTTTTAAGTGCCAGACTTAAGATTGTCACAGTCAGAAAAACATGCTATGAGCAAGAGTTTAAAAAACCCCAGTTGTGTGGAATATTTATGTTAGATATGGCAACATCCTATTTGTCAGGAGTTACCAGGAGCTAAGGAATCTGTGTGGTACCAGCAAATTCGCCTTGCAGCAGGGTGTCAGAGCCAGCACAAACCAGACTATACATGGTATGTTTACTGAATGATTAGGCATAAACATGCTACAGAAGAAATGATGTCTTGTGTTAGATGCTGGGCTTCCAGCTGCAAGGCAAACCATCCTGCTGGGAAAGCAGTCTGTCACATATTCCTCATATGCTTCTGGCTGTGGGTGCCAGTGAAACCTCTAGAAAACAGGAACAGGTTATGTGGCAAGTAATGATTAACAATGTGGAGGATCAGCCCTCCAAGCTCCACCCGCCAGCATTCCCTGTCTCCTCGCTGCTCTTCCTCCCCCGCTACTTTTTGGTTGGGACTGTTTGCAGGGCGAGCCAGCAGAGGAGAGGAAGGCACTCACAGGCACACGCTGCTGCCTCTGCCACAGGATGACGGGCACAGACAAGTGCACCCTCTCTTTCTTAAGAAACAGCTGGCAGCAGGAGAGAGAGCGCTGCAACCATCCGCCTGCCCCACGTCCAAACCCAGCTGGCACAGGACTATTTCATAACGGGGAGGGGGGAGAAAATCCCGAAAGGGTAAGAGGGAGGAGGGTGTACTGAAGATGCCTTAAAGCACAAAAGAAGGTTCATATCTGGCTTCTGTGTCCTGCCTAACCTGTTTTGTGGCATGTTCCGGTTAGCTCTCCTTTTGGTCGAGGTTGTTCGTTGTTTTTCTTTTGGCATCCAAAGCCAAGTTGCAGCCCCTTCTCTCCTCTGACTCCTTTCACGCTCCATCACACTCCAGTACAAACATGGGCACACAGAACGGAGACGCCAGAAAACAAAACGCTGAGTTCATCACAGACTGAAACTGGATGCAGAGTTTCTTTACTGAAGGGAACTGAATCTTGTCAACCCACCAGGACCATCAGCCCTCAGGTGCCAGACTTCTCACCTCCAGCGCTGCTTTTCGACATTAGCAACTCATCAAAAAAACTACACAAAGTGGTAAGTGGGTGGGAAAACAAAGAGGAAAAAAAGCCCCAAACTTCAAAACACGCACCTGGAAGATAGCATGCCGCACAAATCTAACCAGAGCGCAGTGCAGGAGCAGCAGCAGTGATCACAGCACCATCACCATCGCTGTATACAGTATTCACAGGGTTAATGAGTAGCACAAAGATCAGAAATAAACCTGCTAAGCAACAAAAGCATCAACTCCAAGCTGTGCTTGGTGGTTTTTGACAGGGGTTAAGCAGTCGGTAACCAGTGATGAGAACTTGGTGGTGGTTCAGTAGCCATTTTAAGCAGCAGATATATTAATCATGGGAGTGCAATAACAAAAGAACCAGAAGCAAAAGCATGCTTTAGAAATGAGGACCCCTAAAAGCTCAGCAGCACACACATACCCCTCCGTCATGTGTAAAATAAACTCAGAGAAGCCAGCAAAGAAGAAAGCTTATTCCATGATCTCCAGAGCACAGCAAATCCCTCAGAGCAATGAGTGCTAGGCATCAGAAACTTCCTGGTTTCCAGGCTGTTGTTTCACATGTTTTCTGAGGAGTTTGCAGTTTGCATGCTGTGGGAAAGATTCCCAAGTACACTGAAAGCAAGCCTGCAACGTCCCCTTCCACTCCCACAGCAAGTATGCAGTCCATAAAAGATTAAAGTGTTGGAAACATATGCCTGAGCGAAGATTCCTCTTTCTTAAAAAAAAAAAAAAAAAAAAAAACCAAAAAAACAACAAACCATCACATCAACCATTTATCAAAATATTTTGTCATCCCTTTTTTAAGGAGCGGGGAGCAGGGAGATGAAGCAAGCAAGCAAGAGTGTGTGAGAGACATGCAGTCTGTAACCTAAACACCATTTTACAGATGTATTTACTATCCTGCTTTTTTGGGAGGGCTTCTCAGGCCAGGGTGGCTTTTGTCTCTGTGCTATATGCTAGCCAGCTCATAACAAATGAGCAATCACAGAGGAAGCAGATCTGGTTCCTTCTTTGAATCTACTGGGATGCTGAGGCACGAAGATAGGCCTGAAAAAACTTATGTTCGATTATAAGCCTGATCAATCCCTCTGGCCATGCAAGCACCTGAAGTCTGGTACAATTATTAACTGTGCTGCAGTCACATGAAAGAGAACAAGCTTCTCCCTCCCACCCTCATCCCATGGGTAACATTATGTGGGCAGTAAATATATGAAGAACATGGTGAGGCTGGGGTGCGTGTGTAGAAACCTCCACAGAAAGGCTTCACTGATGTACATTTCATTATTTCTTTTTGGTGGATGAATTATGGACATTACAGGCAAGCCTGACTGATGCCCAGACACATCTGGGTACCCAAAGGAGAGTGAAGTGGGGAATCCTCATCTCTGTGCTGCCTTCATTAAAGAGGGAAAATCAAAAGTGTTTCCAATTTTCCCCATTTCTTAAACACTATGATGATGGAGCATGGAAAGTATTTCTACTAAAGCACAAATGAGAGATTTCTAAATGAGTGGGCTTGCTGTCAAGGTGTTCTTATTTGTTGGAGGGGATTCAACAGGTATGAGAGAAGGGAGATGGGGAAAAAGAGAGCACTGTGCTTCTAAAGAAAAACTCTTGGCATTGAGACAAATGAGTTAGGCAGCGTTGACTAAAACCCTAAGCTGTGATTCAGCTGTTGGGACCAGAGTCTCAAGGAACCTCCCTGCTTTACAGCTTGCACTCACGTAACTAAGAATGGAAATGGCACTTTCTAAAAGCTGCTTTCCAGGACTGAGAGGGAAATGACAGAGAAAGGGCATTCAACCAGCATGGTACACAACTAACCCCCAAATCATACACATCTCAAACTGCCAGAGGGCTGCTGTGGCACTGTTTTAGCTGTGGACCAGCACTGCAGGTGTGTGCACGCTGTAGAAACCTGAGCTCAGAAATACTAACAACTGCAACCCAGCTGGGATGGAAGCTGTGCAGTCCTTCCAGCCTCCCCCAACACACTGTGGCCCAGCACAGCAGCCCCTTCTGTGCAGTGTTTCAGCTGAAAACAGTAAGTTCTGCTGACCTTAGAAGAGGGATGAGCAGGGCAGGTGGTGAGAAAGAGTGTCAGGTTTGACATCAGATGGCATTTCCTAGACATAATTAAAAATATAAAGCACAGTGCATCTTTAAGTGGTTACATCTATACAGTCACCAGCCCTGTGCCACTGAGTAAGAAAAGCAGTGGTGGGGGACATAAACAGCGGGTTGATGACAAACAATAAAACGTAAATGAGCACATCCTCTTTCAAAGTGCTACATGTATTTTCTGTTTAGTTATAATTGAGTATGTCCCCAACAAAACAACTACATTTGTAATATTACACCATTAATCCATTTTCTAAAATATTTTAAAATGTGCTTTTGCCTTGGCCCATGTACACAAAATAATGAAGAAATATCACTCATCAGGAGCTCCCTAAGAAAAATTAACCTTCAAATAGCATGGTACATTCACTGAGTAACACATATTTCTGCAAAACTCCTGTTCTTTATATATTTTGCATCTGAAAACTGCAAGTCTCACACACGCACGCACAAAAGACAGAACAGACTGCTGCTGTGGACAAAATGGTGCCATTTAATACAAAAATCTGGTTTATGCATAGCCTGGCTGTAGTGCATGCTGGGCCCAAGCAGAGTGGGATGCAGCCAGTTATATCGAACAGTTGTGCCCTCAGCAACAAATGGTGCATTCATAAAACTGGAAAAGCCTCTGTCTAGGGGATCGCAGCTCTGCAAAGGAAACAATCGCTTGCTGACATTTTCTGAGGGAGGATATGGCCAAGAGAGGTTGAGGGGGAGAAGTATGATCTACAGGAAAGTTATGTTCAGAAGAAATACCACAATATAAGGAAAGAAAACCCAAATCTGCCACTGAGCTCCCTTTGCATTCACCCTCCTTTAGCCAGTCTCTAACAAAAGAGCAAGGCCACCTGAGAAGACATGTGGCTGGAAAACACTTGGCCAGTCAAGAGCATAGAAGAGAAAGAAGAAAGAAAAAGCTTTCTTGTAGAACGCTGGCCCATGAAGAAGCGACAGCCATCACACAGGCTGCAGTACACAAAGCTGCATGTGACAGGCAGTTTCTCACAAGTTTCTTACCCTTGCCTTTATTAGCTATGCCACCTCCACACTGGTTAACTAAAAGCCAACATCTGGTGCTAGCTAAATGTCACCACAGACAATCCCTTTAATAAAAATTTAAAGAGTCTGGGTCCCAACAAGGAAATCATTAGTGCTTTGAATCTAAGACCCTACCCGAGAGCTCAGAGACTGAAAAAATCCTGTCTTTTAAGGTGCCCAGAGCAGTAACTTGGGTGTGCACTAAGCCCCTTCTCCAGGCCCCATGTCACCTCTGGGGATGCTCAATTCACAGCTTCTGGCCCATGTGCAGCCCACCTGGACAGTTCAGCTGGTCAGCATCCCATGCTGGGAAGCCCAAACAGGACTATGGATATCTGGGTCTTGCTGCAGAATGCTGTCCAGTCTACCCTTGGCCTAGGAAGCTCTGGCTCCTAAAGCTGAAATGCCAGACACTGCAAGTCCCATCTCTGGCATCTCTGAAAGCAAATCTGACCTGTCCCTAAGGTGCACCAGACACCCATGGAAGTAGATGCAAAAGTGCTCCCTCTGGAACTAAGCAGTTAAGCAGCATAGCTTATTAATGAATACCTGTCACCTGCCCCATTCTACTGAGCTAAGTAATAAAGCAAAAACAACCCACATCACACACCATAACTGAAGTTCAGTGGGAGAGCCAAACACCAAAAGAACTGAGTCCCACCTGCACACTGAAAGGAAATATGAAACAACTCTCCCCAGCCACTCCTGGCTGCCCTGAGGCTTTGGTGGGGCATGCACCCTATTTCCTCCTGGTGCTCATGCACCATAGAGGTCTCACATCTCACCCAATAAAAGTTTTCTCCCAAAAACTTATCTCGACAGTTTGGGAGAACTGACATTGTCTTCCACAGCCAAGGCAAGCACACCTGAAGGAGAGACAACAGAAATTTTGTGGCTGACAGAATGAGTCCCTCCATTATATTATCAACTGAGTGTATTTTAAGACATTATTAACAGAGTCCTCTTGCACTGAAGCCTTTGCAAGGGTATGTAAAAAAGGGATGCATGTAATTCTTCCTATCCCCAGTGCACCTAATGGTCACCTGAGAATCTATTATGAAACCATTTCAGAGGTAAACAGGACTGTGGTCCCACTGACTGACAGTAAAAGTATTTTTCCACAAAGATTTAAAAAAAACCCAAGCAAGCAAGCAAGCAAGCAACCAAAGGCAAAACAGGATGACTTCTTCAAGAGAGAGTGAGCCACTCCTGCGCCTCAGTCCCACGAGCAGCCAAAACCTGCAGGTCCATTGGACTCAAGGAACAAACACTGGGAGCATGCACTGCAAGTACAGCGGTGAGAACTGAGCCACAGCTATTGAGGCACTGGAGAATGAATGGTCATGCTTTGTTTACCAGCTGTGCACTGCAAATGATTGCTTTTGCAAGAAAGCTGCTGCTGTAGTTGCATAAATAATTCCAATAAAACTGTATAAAAAGCCACTTCATTAATCCCGGTTATCAGCTGGAGACCTGCAGCAAATGCAAAACTGCAAAAGCTTTTACAGAGGCATCAAGGCAATCTAAAAACTGTCTGACTTTACTCCCTTCCAGGCAAGGCAAAGGTCTACACATACATGTAATGTTTTGTATATGCTCCCATTAAACCTGCCCTTTGCATTCTAGAATTCAAGTGGCACACATGATTTGGTTTCCCACCCTAGGCTTTACAAAGGCTTCTAATACAACACATGATCGACTTACTAGGAAATCATTTGTTTGTTTTAAATTTGGAAAAGGAAGAGAAAACACCTGGGAAACTGTGGGAGAATATCAACACAGTTGAAAAGAAAATTACATCCCAGCTTTCTGAAAAACTTTAATATAAAGCTCTTTGGGAAGTCTGTGAATAAGGGATGAACAAAGAAATTTGAGAAATGTCCTTCCTTTGAACACTGAATCACAGAATACAGGTCTCCGCATCACCTTGCAAAAGAAAAAGGGGAAAAAAAAATCCTGCCTGAAATGTGTCACTTTTTTGCTGCTGTTTACTTTGTTTGTTTGTAGTGGTTTTGTAAAATCCCACAAATATTTCAGACTGAAACCACAGTCCGTATTTTATATTTAGATGAACTATGGCATCTTTCAAGAAGCTGTAACTGCAAGCCTGCATGTAAAGCCTTCCCTCTGCCTGCCCTGGGACCATGCAGCCATTGCAGCAGGAAGAACATGGGCCACCACTGCAGCCCTGGTGGTGACCCTCCTCCATGCACTGACCCAACCACCCCTCAGCTCAGCTCCAGCAGGATGCAAGAGTGAGTCTTTCCCCCTCCCATGGTAAGGGATGGTTTTGAGTAGGATGGCTAATGTCTGTAGGTAAAATTTAAAATCAACCAACAAGTCTCCTTCTTTCTTTCTTTTACCTCCCACCTGATCCAGGTCGAACCAACAGCACAGAATTTGCCTCTTGTGCTGATGCCTCCAGTATCAGCCCTGACTTAAATCAATATAAAATGCAGTAGGGAAAGGAGGTTTCTAACCGGGTGCGTTGAACACCATGACCTCCTCACACCCCCGCCCCACAAATGCTTGACTGCTGAATGAAATTCCTCTCGTTTCCTGCACTGAATCATCTGTGTCACCACAAAGATGAGATAGTTAACTGTGAGCACACGTTTCTGATTTGAGGGGCATGCAGTGTAGGGTGTTTCTCAAACTAATGTCAGACTCGCCACACACGGTTTGGATTTCTTCTGTGTTTGATGTATCATTTAACTAAATCTGTGTTTTTCCAATGAGGTACAACCTTTCAGTGATGCTGTTTTCTAGGAAATGTGTAGGTGAATGCTGCTGCTTCTTTTGCAAAGTATTATTTGAATGGAGCTAGGAGGGACAGGATATGCTGATTTGCACAATTAAAAATAACTTACAATTTGAACTGTGGCATCTACCAGATGCTTTAACAAATTTCATTAGGGCAGATTACATGCTCTTTTCAAAATCCCATTTTTCCAGACCTCAACTTAAAATCATTTCATTAATTTACCCACAAATTACCTCATTTTCATTGCTAAGCTGATCAACATTTTTTAATCACTACAGCAATTCATTCTGCAGCAAAGTTAGCAGCACTGAAGCCCTCAAATGCAATAAACATCCAGGTCACCCAGAGAAAGAAAGGTGAGGCAAAATGCTAAACCACACTTCCTTAACCATCCTTCCTAACCAGGATGGCCTTTGCATTGCCTATCACTGCAGGCACAGAAGGGAGTAAACTGTGCACCGCTGAAGTCAGTGGGTTCTTAGTAGATGCTGGGTGGGAATAGGCCCCTACAAATATGCAACAAGCAATAGCAAAGCTTACACTCTGCTCTGGATTGATCCGAGTCACGAGGAGCTCAAGCTGTCAGTCAGCAAGAGTGCAAGGAGGGCTGATTGTTCTGGTCATCTCACTGGAGCAGAAGAAAAATTCAAGATGCACATCCTCCTTGCAGTACCCCCACACACTCTCACCCAGATGAAAGCTTAAGGACAAGAAACGTGTTTTCACACAGGCCTACTTTTTCCACAAAGTGTTGTCACCCTTCTCCAGCCCTTATTTTAATAAAGGAAAACCTACCATCCTTTTGACCTTGGACTTGTTCATTTTCTCCGTTTCTCTCAGTACATGCTCTTTGCTAGCCATTCAGCATGCTGCGAGCCCTGATAAAAGTGGTTAATGTTTACTGAAACCTGCGTATGAACTGTACTAAACCTGATGCAGGGGGAGGCAAAGTTCTGCTAGCAGCATCCATGACCAATTAAAAAGAAGTGTTAGCTTGTTTTTTTGGTTTTTTTTTGAAACTCATCCGCCCCTGCTAAACAGCTGCATGAGTAGATGGGCAGGCAGCTCAGGGAGAAGACTGAAAAAATTCTTCAAATCCATCCACCTAGACACTTCAAAATTTTCTGAGTACCACAGGCCTTTCAAGAATACACAAAAGGAATGAAAGAACTACTGGGGTTCTGTTTCTGGGAGATGCATACTTTATCCCTAAATAATTGTTTTCCAAAACAGTCTGAAAACATACAAGTCTAGCAGAATTGCTGAGTGTTTCCTTTTAGTTTTCCCTGCAGATGTCCATACACCCGTGGCTTGAGCAGTATTCAAAACATGCTATCAATGAAGTGAAAAAGCAGAATATTACTACTGTAAACTCAAACAACAACTAACAGTTGATAAGAATTATTCAGAGACTTTAACATAATTTCTTCCCAGCAGAGACAGAAACAATCAGCAGTTTCAACAGCTGTATCTGTGCACAGTTTAGGAACAATGTTTTGTAGCACAGACTAAATGTTTGCATTTACCCTTCCTAGCTTACTGGCATTTCCTCCACCTATATTGTAATATCCAGCCCAGAGAGCTCTTACAGACAGCTCCTGCCTCCCTCCCTCTGTCTGGTGACAGTGGGATGCTCTCAGGTGTTTAATGACAAGTCTTTTTTTTTTTTTCTTTTTCTTTTTTTTTTTTTTTTGTACTAGAGGGCAGCAACAGTGCTGCAGTCACCTTGGAAACAACCATCACCCACTGTTTGCAGAACAAACAATGGTACCTTTTCAGCCAGCGCAAGGCAGGCAGGGCAAGGGGCAGCCAAGCAATTCTGGGACTTACAGGAGTGTTAACATATTGCATTCATTCAGTGCGTCAAAAAATAGTTCAGCACGAGGAGCAAGGCACTCTCAAAGTGAGAGCCTTTGGCTGCAAACCACAGACAAGTGCACAGGGCTCAGAAGGTCGAACAAGTCTCCCCAGTCAGCAACGAGGTCTTTTCCTCTGATTTTTTTACTTGCCCTCCTGTTCCCCTCTCTCACACACACAGAAGGAAGAAAAACACACCTATTTAAACTGATCTTATCCACGAAAAGTCAAGTGTTCAGCTTCCAAGTAGCACTCTCTGAAGTTTTCTCAGTGTGCCAAAATATTTTAAAGAACTGTTTACCCGCACTTGTAGTGCTTTGTACCCAATGCATCAAGAGCTGTTTCCAGAAGCGTTCCTTGTGAAGTTAGTGAGGATTGTGGTTATTCAGCATTTCAGACCGTGTGCCTAAGCACTCAAACAGTTATATACCCCTCTCTTCTCAAAGTAAGTCCATTTTTAGAGAGACAGTCTGCCTGCTTTAAAATACAGTTGATGCACATCAGGCTCTACACTAACTCCTCAGTGTCTTCCTGTTTCCTGGAGACTTTTTTTCTCTGCTCAGAAAAAAACCAACAGCATCAAGGAAGTCTTTTTTACCTACAATAACTACAGGGAAAAGCTAAAAACACACTCTCACGAAGTGCTTCGCTCTTGTGGCCTGTTGCAAGCGGAGTGTTTAAAGCAGAATGGAGGCTGAGGTGTCACTTGAATCCTTTAGTGCTTTACAACCTTCCCACACCGGCCAGCAGACACCTACATTGCTGAGAGCAAACTGACAGCTGCCCAGCTCACCCGTATGGCCACTTGGCAAAGGACTGCAAGGCCCTACAAAACTACTCTGCTGCTTGACTCGTGCATAAAAGGGCGTCCAGGTGTGCTGTGAAGGAGTGCCAGGCACAACACACCCTGCTGAGAACTGCACTGAGGTGATGAGAGCTGTACAAAGGTACAACAAAGCAGCTCTTGGGTGAGATCTGTACATTTCCACATCACAATATAAACACTTTTCTATAGCCTTCACTCATCTTTCACAGCACATTCAGCTTTGGCAAAATAAAAAGGAAAAAAAAAGGCAAATCACCTTTAATCCATCAGAAATACTGACTGGTGCTGCCCTGCAAACTAAAGCCTCCAGCAAGCTTGTCCATCTGGACTGGACAGGTTCACTCACGACTAAAATGTGGTAGCTCAGTTGAGTCAGACTAACATTACTGAAAACCTACCTTAATGTTCATTAAGATGCAGGTTAACACATTAACTGGTCTTGCACAGCCACAAACATGGCTTTGGACATGGTAGGCTGTACCTTAAGGAGCATCAAGAGAGCTGCTTTTTTTTTTTTTAATTGTGTTCGGCTAACTCAGTTGACCTCAAACAATTGAGACACACACCCTTTTTGCCTGTCAGGACAGGGTCCTTCTCTGTCTTGCACTGCTGGGACAGGAGAAGTGAAATATGTATGGAGGTGATTCACATACAACCCATCCTTCACTTGCTCCTAATAGGGGGTGGAGGGGAGGGAAGCATATGGGTGAAAAGCCGCAGCTGTTCCAAGGCTGCTCCAACTTTACAGCGCACGATTTATGGAAAACAAAACAAGAGGAACAGAAAAATAGGATTTGAACATTACTGACCTAAAAGAATCATTGTAAATACCTCCTGCTCTGTGCAAGGGCTACCCTGGGCTCCATCTGCCTTCAAGGCCGAGAAAGGAAACATTAAACTTGAACAGCAGCCAGGATTCACTGTCTGCTTCCTAACATGCTTAGATGGGGCAGACTCTACCTGCGGCAGAGCACGGGAGGGAACTGCCCAAGCCTTGTTCCCGCTCCGCACTTGGCACTGTCCCTGCGAGCCAGAGCCCGGCCGAGGGGCGAACACAGCTCTGCCCCGCAGGGCTGCCCTGTGCCCAGCATCCGCAGCCAGCTCCGAGCTGGGATGGGAGCGCGCTCCGCACCCCCAGCAGCCGGCTCTGGCCGCTCCGGCAGAGGCATGTGCTCCAGAGGGCTCTGAAGTCGGAAGGGAGGGAACATGCACAGGACAGGCTTCCAGCTGGGGCTGCTCCTCAGCGGTGGCACCGCACCACCGCCCAGACAAACAGGGATGCAGGCACATCCCCTCCGCTCGGGCATCGCTGCCAAACTCCCCGCGGCCGTGCCCAGGGGAGCCGGGCCTCCGTGCCACGACGGCGAGGAGCAGCAGCGAATGCAGCAGGGCCGGCCCTCCCCTCCCTTCCCCCCGCGCAGCCGCCCCCACCCTCCAGGAGCTCTATCGCAAATCCCCAGGCCGCGCCGACTGCCAGCTGACAGAACTGTTTAGTCAGCAACCAGCCAGAGAGGAGCGGCCGCCCCCCTCCATCCTTCCCGGCTCCTTCCCGTGGTACCTTCCCCGCCGCCGGCAGCGCCAGGGAAAGAAACTCCCTTGCTCCCCAACCCCTCCCCAAAACGGTGAATGCGCGAAGTTTTCGCATCTCCCAAAAGTTTGTCGAGCTTTGCACGTAGCTGAAGGATCCGGGTTGTTTTGCTCCTTTTTTTTCGCCCACCCCCTCCCCTCGGTGCTTTGTATAACCCTCTTTCAGCACGCTGCCCCATCCCCCAGGCGAGAGGAGATCCAGGAGCGCTGCTGCTGCTGCTGGAGGAACTTCCTCCATTTGCTGTGAGAACATCGCTCCGGCGGCCCCGCGCCCCGCGCCGCCCCGCAGAGGAAGTGCAACATAATAGCCAGGCCCCAGGTGCCAAGGTTAGCCTGTCCTTTTCCTCTCCCCGGGATGATTTCCACTCCTTTCAATACCAGCCTCCACAAGAGCCAGGCCTTTAAAGCCACGCGTTAAAGTTACCAACAGCAGCAGCACCAGCAACAAAAAGAGAGCTGAAACCTGCTCAAGCAGCATCACCCGGCCTTTGCACACCAGAACTTACACGATTCAGAAAGGCTGAACATTTTCTACGAAGCGAAAAGTCTGGTTTCATCCGTGCTGAACAACTTTACCCGCACTTTTGAGCAGCCCAGCCCACGCTAGCGAAGCAGCAGTACCACCAGGACTGCCTGTGCTGGCCCTCTCTGCTTGCCCAGGGCACATGTAACAACCGCAGCAATACAAATGTCTCGGCTGAAAGGAAAACCGCATCTCAGGCCAGGCTGCAGCAATGAAAACCCTGGGCAAAAGGCATGGATTTAGTCTACAAGGAAGATGGAGATCAGCACCCAAACCCTGTTTCTCAGAGCACTGAGTACAGTTTCCATTCTCTATTCTGACTAGACCTGCACAACTGAAGACACAAAGTAATTTAAAAAAATTGGTTTTAGTGGAATGTCTCACAGTGTCTTACTACACTTTTCCCTTTTAAGTTTGCTTGCTCCGTACAAAAGCATGCATCTCTTCCTCCAAAGTGCAAAAACTCAGTGTCAAAGGGAAGCTCCTACACTGGCTCATCTCACAAAATCCTCTGCCTTCCAAGGTGGAACAAGGACAGATTAAAAGGTGTAACTATGCCCTAGGTGTTATGATGTTATCCATAATTTATGCAGAAACAAAATGTCCCATACTGACATCCCTGTAACAAAGCAATTGTTTAGCTTATACAAAAGTGTTTCATGGCAAAAAAGTGAAGTCTCTCCTTTCCTCCTCTCCTACCCATAACAAAATACATGCATGCATTCTTTTTTGCCATTCCTCCCAGCTGGGTATCCATGCAACTGGCTTCAATTAATTTGATTACTAAACTGCAGAACTGAGGAAAGTGAAGAGTTAGCAACCTGTCTCAGTTTATCATACTGTGAATATAAGGAGCTACTGAAAAGAAAAAAAACCAACCCTACAGTCTCCAAATAACTAAGCAATGGTAGGGACTGAAATTCTCTAGAAAAGAAAGTTTGAAGTTCAGAACCCCTTAATTCTCTCTTGCACGTTTCAGTGTTAAAACCTCACATTCTACACAGGCTGCCTGCTGCCAAGAGATAGACAGCTGCAACATGCAGACACAAAAAGGAGGTGTCTTTTGGCTGGAGTTTTAGATTTCTACACACTGACCTGTTTTAGATGCTACTCCCCCAAACAGTTACAAAAAAAATAACTGCAGAAACCTAAAAACAAGTGGGACTATTGTAACCGAAGACAGCTACTGATAGAGCTTATATTAAATGTGCAGATGCCATAAGGCCTTTTCCCAGTCCATGTTCCTCTGTCCTCAAAACAATTTTCCTGGAAATGTGCTGTTGCACTCTTTGTACTTACTTGGCTTTTAGCATATGTTTAGTTTCATATCTTACAATAGAAGCCTGGGCATTCCAACAAAACCTACAGCAGTCTTCACTCTTATTTTCCTTAAGCTGGTATTTTCTGGGCTGTGATTGATACTCTGCCCCTGGCTACTCAAACGACTTCTTCCACAAAAGACACACCAGCTGGCAAAGCTGCACCACATTTGTACCAGTCCAGTCAGAACAAAACCTGGACCACAATCTTACATGATGAAACATGATCTCCTTACACAATATCAAGCATGATTAAGAAAGATACTCTCTCTCAAGATGGAAATTAACTTGGAAACAGAAAGAACAGCTAAAGGAGACCTGATTTCCAGAATTTTTACACAGCTAATACAGTTAACAAGATTTGCATCAAGAGAGAAAACAAAGAATGTGTGATAAGGTGGGAAGATGAGACTATCTTTGCAGCCAAAACTCTCAAGCCTCTTGGTAAAAACAGCATGTAACTTTGTGCTGCTTGCACTGAGAGTCAACATCTCTCCAGAAGCTCTTCCCTTCCTTCAGCTGTTCATTCCTATGCAAGGGAAAGCCTATGATTTGCCACCCCTTTACTGATCTAAACAAAAGTTGGTGAGGTATGACTGTTCAAAGACACAAAAAATTAAAGAGGACTGGCTACTGAGAACATTTTAGAGATAAGGCTTACAGTGAAACCCCACAAATCCCTGTATCAGCATCTCAGAAGATTACAACAGCAGGAATGAACTGCTAGAGGTGAGGTGGTAAATAAATTACAAAAAACTCCCAAACAACCAAACCTCTTCAAGCTGGTTTTACTGCTTCCTCATCCTATGATGTCAAATGCCCATTTAGGTTGTCAAGGAAACCATTCTGAAGTCACCAATTCAGTGTCATGAATTTTTTTAGTTACCAAGGCAAAGACACACAAAAAAGCAGAAAGCTGGGAGAAAATACCTAAATATCAAAAGGCTCTAGAAAAAATGCATCTTCAAAGAGATAAAAACCATCAAGAACAGATCTCCATTGAGATTTTTCCTTTTCATTGTTTGCAGTCACATACCTGGAAGAATACTTGCCTTGAAGTGGTAGAGGGAAGATGCTTGAATACAAGTGGTGTTAAACACAACCTTTAAAGGCAAACACCACAATGTACCTGAAAGACAGGGGCAAGTGGGAAAAGAAAAAGGGGAGGGACTGGGGAAAGTGGGTCTATTAACATAAACCTGCCACTCTTACAGTTCCTGGAATCACAGCAGAGATATCCATGAACTGGCAGTAGCCATGGAGGGGATGCTCATTCTCACCTTCTGGCTGGAAGCCAGAGGGCAAGTAAAAACCTACATGATAAAAATGAAGTGTCTTTTAAAAAAATACAAAATGTTTGTGCTGGTTTCTCAACATCACAACTCCAAGACAGCAAAGATACTAAGCCAAACATACACAGCAGATGCAGTTCCTGTATACAAGGACAGATACAACAGACATTGCTGATCACCCCCCACCCATGGGGCAAGCTTGAATTAGCCTCTGTCTATGCGAATTCATTAACCTAGCACCACTGATTCCAGGATCAAGGATCCACCCTAGCAGGTAATGCATCTTCTTGCATCCACGTTTGATGCCAGGACTTTGCAAAGATAAACTGGCAAAAAGACATTGAACTTGATTCTACAACTTTTCATCCTGGTCCTTGCTTCACTAGGAAGACATGATGGTTCTGATGGTTTGAGCAATGGTCTTTTTAATAATGCTTGTTTGGGCTTTTAAAATCTCTTCTACCTGCACTGCAGACAGAAGTCCTGTCATCCTTGACTCTTCTTCCATCTCCTTCTGCGAGCACAACTACATCAGCTGCACAGTAAGTCTGCTAAGAGAACTGACTGAGCCAACACTGAACTTTCAAAAGACAGAGGGACAAACACAAAAAGTCCTTATCAGCTTTCTGGCCTAGCACTTTAAGGCATACCTTTAAGCTATTTAAAATATTTATTATTTTGAATACATATCCCAAGAAAACAAGCAGTCAAGAAAATACTTCTAATTAAAGCAACATAAACATGCCCTCCTGCTTACACATACACAATGACTTTATTTTATGTTTATTTTTAGGTTTTCCTGATCTAACACCCAAGAGCAGTGAGACACCTGCAAAGCATATGCCATGCTAGAGCTCCATTCCTTGTTCCTCACATGACCTTTATGCTAATAAATTTAAACTTAAGCTACTAAATGCAGCAGCAGAGCAATACAAGAGGAGCTCTGAATTCAAAAATCAGACCTACAACCACAACTTGATAGTGTAAAAGAAGAGCCCCTGCTTCCTTTCTCCAAACACATATGCTTTCTGCTTTCAAATACTATATAATTCACAAAGTCCACAGAGCTCAGTATTAAGTGCTGAACAGCTTATTTAGAATGGTTTTACACACAGCAACCTTCAAAGATTATCACCATAAATCAGTACTACCTGATGAACAGGACTTGTTTCTCCTAAACCACATTTCATCAGTCCTGAGATGCTTGATACAGGGAGTAGGAAACCTAGATAAAACTGAGTTCTCACTGTGAAAGGCTTTCCTTACCAGAAGGTTTCAAATCACTAATGTCACCCTTGCAACTAAGCTCCCAGTTCAGGCAAACTGGAATAAAGTTTTCAACAGCTAAACACAAATCATGTAGTACACATCATTTGGTGGGCAGGTTAAGGTAGAGCTTTAAAAGGCAAGGTTCCTTTTTAGGCCATGTCAGCAGTGAAGAATGTGCAGCACACAGAGGAAGAAAGGGGTTAGCATGACCTGATCTAAACCTCTCCTTCCTCACTCTCCACAAGTGGCTGCATTTCGGCAGCCTTGTAAGCACTGATTTGTAAAGCAATCTAACTAAGTAAATACTAGCACGATGGCTAGTACTGAAGCAAAACTATTTCAGTTGCAAAAAAAAAAAAAATTCTCAAAGTCCACCAACATGGACCAGACAGTCCCTACAGGTGGAAAAGTGGATTCACAACAAGCAAATATTAAAAAAGGGATGGAAACACAGTAGAATTGCAGAATATGCTAATTTTTCTTCAGTGAGCTCAAAACAATTCCTCTGACATGGGCCAAGAATACCTGATGGATGAATCCTAGTCATCATTCCAAATCAGGAGGCAAGCATAGGAAGTGGGCAAATTTTATTGTGGGTAATATCTCTCTGTTTAAGTGGAACCTAAAGAAACACCCAGAGTGAGCAAAGAAGAATGTCCCTTGTCTCTGGCAAGTTGTATTCACCAAGGTTTTAGATACACAGGGCATGCTTCAGGCTGCCATTTGTAGGGAGGAAGCAGGGGGGCACATTAAGTGAGGGGATACAGGGACATTGCTCATGGAAACCAGCAGTTTATCTGGGAAGGAAAACAGCAAGAAATGAGCTAGTTAAACAGGCAGTTCTCAAGCAATCAGGATGGAAATAACTGAGTCAGACCTACAAACAACCTCACTAATCACAGCATCTTCTGACTGTGACTTGCCAACATGGAGAAAGTTTCACAAAAAAGCTGCTGCAGAATCACTGCAGTACCTGGAAATCTTTAAAGTCTGTCCAAGTATATGTTTACAGCAATAAATATCTAGGCAAATAAAGTATTTTTGGCCTTTGATGGATGCTAACAAGGCAAACCAAAGCTTTAAAAAGCACTGATGAACGTTGTAGTCAAAAGTATGGAACAATTTCTGCATAATAATGGATACTCAGATTAGGGCTCCAACCTGGGAAGAAGGCCACAGAGGTGATACAGGAATTGTCCAGAAAATCCTGAAAGGCATGGAGAAGGCTGGTAGCAAATCAATACTTGCTAGTTCTCTTAGCACAAATCCTAAATAGTATTAAGTGAAAGCATAAAATGAGAGGTTCAGAAAATCCATTTTTCACCTCCTCTCCAACAGAGCAAACAGATAAACTGCAAAACTCACCATCACAACATACCAAGAGTCAGTACAGGTTCAAAAAGTCACTGGACAAACTCACAAAAAAAGGATTCTTGAATCTAAATACTGTAACTGCAAAAATACCCCTTGGCTCAAGGAATTCCAGAATCTGCATGTTGCTGGTAGATTACATTAGGAAAGCATCATTAATAGGTGCCCTCTTGCTACACTCTCTAACAAATCCACATTGAGCAGCATCTTGGACATGACAAGCTTTGGGTCAGACTTAAAGCACCTCCTGCAACAGATCCAGAGGTATTTTTGTCAGCTTGAGGAGGCATTCTCTGCTCTGAATCCAAGCTTCACTGGAGAAGCAGGTACCAGGAACTGCTCATTCCAGGACAGGGCAGTCCTGAGGAAATGTCAAAAGAGCCACAGCTTCAACATGATTCAGGTCAGGGTGATTTCAGAGGTTACAGTACCAGGGCTGTCATCCCTGTCTGACAGCCAGTGGTTACTGTGCTTGCAGCAGAGACACGTCCAGCTCCAGAGATGCCCATAATTGAAGTTTTAACTACCACTCAATTCAATTCAAACACAGCAAACTCTGAAGTGCTCAGCCTGGGAGGAGACACATCCACCCTTCTGCCTCCTCTGCAGCATAAACCAAGCCCTTCATCCGGGGTCAGAGCAGAGCAGCAGGACAAGAAACCTTCAGAAAAAAATTTAAGTTTTTTCTGCATCAAACATCTGCCTGAGGTTCTCACCTAGCCAGTGAATACAGACACGCTCACTTCCAGGCCTTTGGATAGGGACAGGGATTAGAGGGTCACTTGTGGACCACCTCCACCAGAAGAGCCCAGCACAGAGCCAGGCCTCTTGTTGGTACTGCCACAGGCCATATTAACTTGTCACCTTCAATATGCATCCAGCAGAGTTCAGGTCATGGATTTGTTGGAAGTTCATCACTTATTCAGGCTTTTGTGTGAGAGGTCATTGCTGTCAAACTGTCTGCTTTCAAAAGCACAAAAGCTCATGTTAAAATGTAAATACTTACAGGTGTTCCACCAGGCACTCAAGATGAAAGTCAGAGCAAATATATTAGTACTAGCCATATTTTACAATGCTGGTAGTACTTGGATGTCATCTGTTTGTGAACCAAGGTTTTTATGTGGGTTCATCTGCCTAGACAGGAAGCATGATCTAATGGTGGAGACACAGCACTGGATTCACAGCACTGGGGCTCTTTTTCTGACTCTCCTACCATCTCTCCCTCTGTGACCTTCAATAAAGAAATTCTTCATGCTACTGTCCCAATTGAAAAGAATGTGACTAGATGCTCACTCGGCCACATATGAGGGCCATCACCCTCTGTCATTTTTCCTAATTACTACAAGAATTCAAGAATGATATGGGAAAAGTTAATCCAACTGGTAAAGTTAACCTGAGTTAACAAAAAGCAAGAGCCTTATAAAAGAGCTCAACACCCTCCTTCCCTCAACGCCTCTATTTCACTGTTTGTTTTTCAGGACGGAATCTCTGCAACTTATTATTACATCTCCCTTGATGGAGACAGCATTTTGCAAATTCAGCTTTGCAAGAAGCCCAGGTAGGCTGGCTCACCCCTGTCGCCTAGATTTGCGTGCTGCTTACCACTCTGCAAGCAATTCAAGCACAACTTCTGTGTTGGGATAACACCACAAGACCAGCAGCAGGCCTATGCTGGCACAGGCCTACTGGGAAAATCAACTCCCCAGCTGTGGGAAGAAGCAAAGCCGGCAGAGGCTGCAATCACCACGTCACCCTGGAATCCAGTTTCATGTCCAGTCCAACCTCGTTCTGTGACTGAGCTGCACAGTTCTGGAAAAGCTGGTATCCTCTTCCCTCAGCACTTCCAGCTACACGTCAGATTCTCTTGTGACTTCTGGAAACTGCTATGTTAGCTATTAAACTGGGAAAAGCCATCTTTGGCCTGAGAGGAACTCACATTCATTCATCCAGTTCAGCACCTATGACGGGGGTAATTTTGCACAGTGCATCCCACACCAGGGAAGTCATGAGACAGGCCCCGCGCCCTTAACCATGCGGAGGCATCTCCATCAGGGAACCTGGCTATCAACATACCAGGAAAGGCAGCTTGGGTAAACCTCCGGGTGACGCGCACTGCCGTCTCTCTGGAACAGCCGAGGGGAGTGGAAGGAAGCTGTGAACAACTGGGCTCTTCTGATGTGCATTCCCTTCCTCTGCTCGAGCACATGCAGGAGGCCAAGTAAGCACACATGACATGCTCCCTGCAGGATGCCACATCCTGCCGTATTTCAAACAGCATCCCAAGGCAGGCCAGATACTTTTAAATCACAGTATGATCTTTGACAGTATGATGTGTCACAGTGTGACAGGTTCTCAGAGACAACACAGGGAACAAAAGAGGGAACGGCACTGACAGATTTATCCAACCTTGCCGAACTGTTCCTAGCCACACTTCTCTTAGAAGGAAAAATCCCAAGCAAACAGACATGCTGCAGCCACATGCAAATTTTACAATGCATATTCCTTCTGCTCTTTGCTTTTGGTAACTTGTTTTAGTTTTATGAATTTCTCGTAACTCTCACTCACCCAAACCCTTCCCATTCCTATAGAAAGCAGAGGTCTGTTTAGAAGACGGGGGTGAAAAAAAGAACTGTGGAGGTGGTTTTATGTACTGCTTAACCCCCTCAAGCTGCTCCCAGCCTTGCTCCCTGTCACCCCCCACACACGGTGCTGTGTTTTAAGGAGCACTGGTTATGCTGACATCAGTGAGGCTCCGGGGGCCATCTAGGCAGCTGTTCCTGCTCCTGTGTGTGGCAACGAGCCAAATCACTCTGCCTTTTTGGTGATGTTCCCTCCTGCCGGCTACCCCCATGTCTGTAGATGGGGCAAGGTGGCCACTGGCAGCCTCTCCAAAGAAACTTCAACTGGGAAAAAAAGACTGGCAGCTTTCATTTCCAGCCTACGGTCAGAAATGCTCGGTGATTTTTGACAGTGTGCTGTTGACTGAAAGAACTGCAGCTTCTCTTCCCGGAGAGCCAAAGACCAAGTTGCCCTTAGGACTTTGTCACTAGAGAAGAACACGTGCTCTGCCCTTCCTCTCCCCACTGCTCTGCCCTTCCTCTCCTCATGTGCAGGGACAGCCCACCAGCATCATCAAGAGACTGCTCTGCACAGCTGTTCCCCTGTTTTAAAGCAGACCCATCCATAGAAGCAGCTTTCTCCAGCCAAATGATGATAGCAGAGGAGCAGAAAACTCGTCCAGATCGACCCAAGCGCACAAGACGGGTGCAAGAGATCTTCCAAGCGCAGGAAAGGAGAGCCAGTGCAGCACTTTTTCTTCCCTCTGCTGCTCCCCACAAGGGCAGGAAGCAGTGTGATGGCAGGAGAGGTGTGCCAGGGCACCTCTCAGCCCAGCCAGTCCCATGCAGGCAGGTTTCAGGCAGCTGGCTCTCTGCAGCCAGTAATCCCTGCGGCGGGGTACATCCCTGTGCTGAGCCACAGCCAGATCCAGGGAGTGAAAAGGTGACAGCCAAGCCAACTTCACATACACCCTCAGAGCCTGCAGCTCAGACCCCATGTCAAGATTAGGAAAGTATGCGCACACAGAGAGCACATGAGCTGCTGGAGTACTTTCATTTAACTCTTGCACACACCGTGAATTGAAGAAGTTTGGCCACATTTCTGGCCACTTCTCTTCAAAACCAAGTCTTCTCAGGCTTCAAGAGCTGTGACAATTCCTTGGGCTAAGCAATGCCTCCTGAAGAAGTTCAGAAGTTGGTGAGATGAGTTTGGAGCTGTGGCTCACATGGGTTAAAGATTCTGGCTGGTGTCACGAATACTTTTTCTGAAAGTTAAAGGAAGGCCCCAATGCTGAAACACTTCTCTTAACTTTTACCCATGCCAGTATTTTGACTTTAAAGGAACAACCTGCTTAAGTAGAATTATATCTGTGTTTAAAGTGTCTGCAGGATCAGTGCTTGGCTCGATCTAGACTTGCTGCTGACATACGCATGCACACACCCCCACCCAGCAAATTCAGAAAATACCTTGTGAGCTGTCAGGATAAGACAAAAAAATAAGGATAAAGATGGTAACCCCCACCAAGGCATGTTTAAAATTTGCTTGTGTCTATGTTCGAGGATGATTCACCAGGGCAGGAAAAATAGAGATGCCTGAGGGCTAAGGCTGGAAGCACAAGAAAGGTCCCTAATACTCAAGTTTATCTGGGAAAAGAGGAGTCCCAAAACCAAACAGGTTTGTACACTATCAGCATCAGAAACACTGACAATTATGGGAGTCATGCTTTTAGTTTTATCTCTTCGAAAGAACAAGAATTTGGGTACTGTAATGTTAGCAATCCTGTAATGCAAAGAAACACTCCTTCAGCCACAAAACAAACTCAACTCTTTACTCCTCTGTACAGAGCACAAAAGCAGCCCATAGAAACACAAGTTTCCCTGGAACAAACCAGTCAAATTCATTCAAATCTTCCCGAAGCACAACAGGGCAGAACCCATTCCTGTTCCCAGAGCTTATTACAGTAACATGACTAAACATGCTCAGCAGTCCAATGTGATAGGATGCATCCATTTGCTGATGCCAGAGGAAGATGCGTGTCTCTTCTACATGGCACTGCTCTCACAGGCTGCTTTTCAAAAGATGTTTTGAAAAGCGACCTGCTGCGTACATTCTTAACAAGTCATAGTATCACCGGCTGTACAAGTGTTTGACCTCTACTTGCTATGCACAGTGGACAAAAATCTGACATCAGCTTATTCCAACCTTAGTAACACCAAACTGCTTCTGCAAAGCTGGCTGGAACAGACTACAACAACGCACCGATAAACTCCCAGACAGACCCCTGGAGTGCTGAAAGTGCAACTAGTTTAGTACGCGAGCCCATGTGTTTTAAATTTGGGTTGGTTTAATCCAAGTAAGTAACCTGATTAAAATGGGAGTCTTCTCTGGAGGTCTAATTTCTAGATGTTTCCATTACTCCATATGCTTTTATGCTGTATAAACATAATGAATGATACATACATCACTTTTGGGATGATTTAAGAATTCAGTTTAAAACTACAACACAAGTCATTCAAGGCAACAGAATTAAATTACTTTGTGAATGGTTAACAGCCAGCAACTGCATTTCAGTCTTGGGAAGTGACATACTGAGGGGGTGACATCTTTGTATTCCCAGTTTATTTTTCTAATTGCCTAATTTAAGAATGCTAACATTTGTTCCCTTTACATACAGACCCAAAGCAAAAAGGAGAAAGAAGGATGCGATTTGACTGATGGTTTAGAACACATAAGAAAGTTAGGAATGTGTTTGCTTCTCAACCAAACAACCAGAGGCAGGCTCTCGAACATGTGTATATATTTGCACCTACACCACCTAGAAAATAAACCAATAAATAACCTGTCCCCTCACGTGCAAAGCAGGCATTTATGAGAGCTGCCCAAATGCTGCTTCGCAACCAAAGCTGTCTATTTATAAGGAGACACCTCAGCAGGAGCAGTGCAGGTTCCCAGCATGCCTCTACCTTGGTATCTGGAAAGGATCCACTATGGGGTAAGAAGATAGTTATAATTAAACATTTATACTGAGGTAGTGCTGTGCAGGTCGGTTCCACAGTGTGTTAGGTGGCTTTTCAAAACTCAGTAATTGAATGCTGATCCCTGCCCCGAAGAGTTTACAGAGTAGGAAATCAAAGCATAACACTTGGCATCTGTATACCAGGAATTAAACAAAGACCACCACCAGTTCATTTCCTGGGTCTTTGGACTAGGCAGCTCACATAAACATCCATCACCAGAATACTGGAAATTTTAAAATCAGCAGTCTGGACTTTCCTAATCCACATCTGTGCAGCTCTGTTTGAATTAGTAGCTGGGACAGTAACTACAGCATACAATTTGCACATGCTGCTGGCATCTTCTTGTCCAGTGTAGATTATTTTTGGCCTAAATACTTTTTAGCAATCATTTTGAAAAGGCAGCGAGCACACAAACGGAAACATTTAGTGCAAGTCAGTCGATTGGGGCCGTGCAAGCACCAGAGAGGCTGCCAATGCGCAAGGTCTAAAGTCAGTCACCAGCAGATCCTTCTGTGCTGAATCTCCAGGACAACCCCAGGGAGGCATCAGCACATCTCCAATGTAGTCTAGCACATGTTGGCTCTGGGGCAGAGCACGGCCACGTGCAAGCCTGTGGCCTATGTGGCGTTGCAAAGCCACTAACCCACATCTCTTTCTATGGAGACTCGGTTACGCAAGGGTGCAAATAAAAACTCTGGCCCCAAACACACAGGGGCCATCTCTGTCCCAAATCCATCCTCGGGGAGAATTCTCTACATTCCCCTCCTCCTGCAGGGAAGGACAGGCCTGGGAAGGACAAGTCTTCCTCCTACTCACCAGACTGAATACACTCAAGAAAGTAAAAGAACAACCTCTAGGATTTAAAAGAAGGACATAGCAATGGCCACATTTGCAATGATGCCCAAAACCTGGATGGAAGAATTTAGTCAAAACAGACCATTATATCACAAATTCCATTTGCTGTTTATCAAACAAGCTCCTAAAACAGATGCACTGACTGTAACTACACCTGTAGAAATTTCAAACACCAAAAAGTACAAATACACTATTAGTATTTCAGTTTTTTTAAAGTTTCCTGGCATCTTTCATGCTGTATATACCTCACATAAAATCTTAGTCCAGAGAAACCTGAAAGAATTTTGCTGTTGACTCAAATGAAGACACGTTTTCCACTTTTACCTACTATTTACGTATCTATTGATTTTTTAAACACGGAACAGCAACTGTAACGGGGCACGATCTGCATGATCTGTGTTCACCTTATCTGCTTCATCGTTCTGTGAACACCTCAACTTTTGTTTGTTGGCTTTTGAGCATTTAAAATTAGAAACCTTACTAGGTATTTCTACCCTTTTTTTTTTTTCCCTCTAGGGAAAAGGGAAGCATGGAAAATCCTCAGTCACTAGATTTAAAGAGCTTACAAGTTCCAAGCAGAGATTGGGAACTGCTTGAAACTGCAGTTACTGAGGCCGCAGAGTCTACAGAATCTACCAGATCCTTCCTGCAGAGTTTATAATCTGCATGGCTTCCTCCCAAGGTAACTGGCATCCACTCTAAGGTATGGATCATTTCCCTCACCCCTAGAAATTCACCCCTGCTTTGGCTGAACACGGTAGCCACTGTATGCTCAGCAAAAAGACACTGCCATTTTGCAAAAAAGGAGGAATGGAGACAGAGGATGGGGAATATTTCTCCCACAAACTGTAGGCAATGCTGATATGAAAAAAAAATTCTTACCCTTTTGAACAAAATCAGTTTCCAACAATAAAGCAAGTTTACACCAGGAAGACAGGGGCACTGTGACACAGCTCTCTTTACCCTTTTATAACATGGGCAGTCAGGCTCCTGACAGTCCAGAGAGTGACAGGAAATCCTACCAAGCAGAAAAGCCACCTATATGCTGTACAGGCTGGAAAGTTGCTCCAAGACTTCTTCCAGAAGCTGCCAATGTTCACAGTCTTGAACCTTACTTGGAAATATAGTATGATGTGCTTAGCAACACCTGGCTGAGCCATCTAATCAGGAAGAAAAACAAATGATACCTGCAGTGGTTGGAAGAACAGAACAAAAGGAATATACTCAACAACTAAATGCAAGAAGTTACATCTCTGTAGTGAAGCACTTCTCTTACTGCACTCATAGCTCTTCCTCTGGAAAATACAGTCAAATCTCACAAATGGAATCCCTTAGTAATCCAGCCACAGCTCTACTAAGCTGTGTTCTACAGCATGCACTTCCACTTCCTGAACCTTCAGTGTCTTGCTTAGAAAGCAAGCCTCCTTCTGCAGGCCTTCTTCCTCCCACCCAAAAGCATAAGGATGGACATACAGCCAAGTATGTGAGCTGTGCTGCAAGTTATCCAGCTGAAGACCAATTCAGGATACCTTAAAGCTTTTGGGGAGGAGGGGATGAAGCAGGCGAGCACATGCACAAGATGCCACAGACACCCTGTGTGTTTCCTCCATACACTGGAAACTGCATCAACATTAGAAAAAGATGCACACTTGAATGAGGAACAGCACATGGGTATTCATGACCTAGCTGCTTCTTATGTTCTCAAAACACAAACAGCCATGAGATGTGATTAACTTAATTTAATGAAGAAAATACAGTTTGTGTAGCAAAAACAGGAACTTAAACTAGGCTCCTACCCAAAACTGTGAGTGGTCCAAATTGACGAGTAAGTAGTACTGTGTATTGGTGCAAAATCCAAAGCAGTTCTCCATTGTCCAAGCCCTAATGTTACCAGTGTGAAGGAGTCCAGTCTGAACACAGCAGTGGAATTTATTGCTGTGATGCAAGAGCTCTAAGCAAAGCACTCCCAGGTACCGATACACCTGAACACTGACATCACCTGCTGTACGAAACAGCACTAACAAGGGCTCCAGTTAAAGCCAGCTAATCACACACAATAAAAGCAAAGGCCAGATACACTTCAATGTGAACATTTTGTTCCTCTCATCCTCACACAGGAAGCACATACCTAAATTAACTAAAAAAAGTTTGTCAACGGCTGATCATCCTCCATTTTCAAAGGACAGATGATGCAAGCCCCCATTCCTAAAACACCTACGGGTACATTTGTGCTGTTTCAAGAAAGCACATGCTAACACCTGTTAAAGTATCTACCAGGAGATGCCAAGTGGAGAAGTACTACATGTATGAGAGGCTGGCAATTGCACTATTAATCACAAAACATCTTTCTCTTTTAGAACCAAATTAACAAGTCACTTGGTACATCAGCACAGAAAATTTCCAAGATGCTTAACACGTTTTTTATCCAGAGTGACTTGGAAGTCTAAATTCCATTTTTCAAAGCTGACAAAAATTACACTGGGAAGTCACTTGGCCATTGTCTGCAAGCACCTTTCCCACACTTTTTCAGAGCCTTACACAAATAACATCCCTTGTGCAAATGGATCTTCAAAGAAATTTCAGACAGCAGTATGTGGGGATGTCTTCTTCAAAAGGAAAAGGGTCTTTCGAAGCTCTCAGATTATATAAATAAATAAGATTAAACAAAAAACATTTTTACTCGGGAAAGTTAGATGCAGGAAAACAAATTTGAAAGTTGCATTCCACATGCTTCTACAGGAAGATTTGCAAAGGAGACAGGAGAGGTCATCAAGGCCTGAAAGGCCTTCCTCTCTAATGGTCCTTGGAATACCTGTTTTAGCTCAGAAGCCTAACAATGCCCTGGGGGATTTTCACAGTTTTTCTTTTCCCTTGCTGTAACACCTCTGTGGATGACTGTGACTCTGCAGATGAATCCTGCTGTTGAAACAGCTGCCTCTCTCTACATCTTTAAAGAGGTATTCAGATTCCCTTAGCCTTACTTAGTTGAATCACTCTGAATAAACAGTCACCACCCATCAACTATGTATTTTTGTAAAGCACCTAGTCAAAGGCAACCTCCTTTATTGATTGCTAGGCTGGCCAACCTGAAGGCTGCAATATTAATAGGAAAAAAAAAATAAGAGCAGGATACACTTGAAGGCCTGTGTTGTTTCTAAAGGAAGCACAGGTCCAGGCATTGCTCAGTGACATCAAGACAATTCCTCTCTGACTGCATGAGGCTGCTCTAACAGGTTTCATACCAGCACAGCCACAAGCCAAGTATCCCACTGACTCTCCTCCTTTTTGTCCAGGCCCTTTTCCTTGTTCTGACCCTTTTTCCACCACAACATGAACGAGCCACCCAACAGGAACCCAGAGCATATGCCCCAGCTGGCAATTATTTCTACTTTCAACATTTCATAATAAAACATTAGCACAAGTTCTAAATAAGTTCTGTCACCCTGCTCCAAGAAAAATGCTGAAGGAAGGAGGGTGAGATGCTGTGGTACTGCTGTCTCAGAAGTTTGTATTCTTTTAAGTCACCGGCCCTCAAATGTTGCTATTCAAAACAGAGTGGTATAGGGTGAGGTGGAGGGAACACCTTCAGGTGGGAAAAACATCACTGGCAGACATCAAAGATAAGCCATCATCAGATTTCTTGCACCAAAGAAGAACAAAGAGTCAATGCTCCTGAAATTCCTGTTCAGAAGTACCCCAGAACAGAGCCAGCACTTCCCACCTCAGCCAGCCTCACCTATGTTCATTTGTAATCAAACACTGATAACCAAACCTGGCCTGGCAAAGCTCTGCAAGTTTCAAGCCCGTCCTGGCTCCACACAAATACCTTAACTTTTCACTGTATCACCAGAGAGTGACATTCCCAAAAATACCCAAGTCCTGCTTTTGAAATCACTGCCTGTAAAGATTCTTCTAAACGTGCGTGGGGGAGAGGGGGAAGCCACAGCTCCCACAGGTGCTGGTTTATGTAGGGTATTAAAAGGAAAGCAGCAAGCAAGCAAACAAAATAAAACAATGCACACAGAGAAAGGATTCCTCATATGTCACCCCAGAGAAAATCTGCTTTGACTGCTGAACAGCAACTAGTCAAGTCAAACCTCCCACCCCAGAACAAGAAAAAAGCTGTTGCAGTGTCTCAGAAGGCAATTCCTTCTCACCCTCAAAGTTTACATCTGCTCCTTAAGAGACTTTCCAGCAAAGCTGCAGGGTACCTGAGCACTCCATCCATGATAAAGCTGTTCTCAAAAGAACACGAAGCAGTTTCTGGCCCTTTTCCAAGTTTTAGAATGCTGTTGAAAAGGCATATTTTAAAGCTATAACCCTATGACTGTCCATCTTGCTGGCATTCAGAAAGGAGGCAGAAGACAGAGAGCAACAAGCATTCTCACTACCTTCAGGAAAAGAAAAAGCAGCACTGCCATCCTCCTCTACGGACAATTATCTCCCAAGAAAGAAGCTACCACATCAACAAAGCAGCAAACTGGTCTAGTAACACGGTCCAATAACACACTCATTTCAAAACAACCTTTATCGTGCTGAAAGAGGAAGACATGATTTCACATGTTTTAAGAGTGTACACCTAAAACAGAGATTTCCAAATTTAGGCATCATTCATCAAAAAGTTAAAAGGGGCTTTTTCCACACATGCATAGATTTCAGACTAACAGGATTTACTTGTTTTCTGACTGTTCCTGGGGAACTTCTGCAGTTTCTTTTTTCCCAAGACTGTCCCTACCGGCTGCTATCCAACATACATCAGATGCTCCTGGAGCAACAGATAACCCTGGAAGGACATTTGAAAAGGGCACAAATTGAAGGCCTGATGTTAGTAAAATTTAGGCATACTGGGAGAGGGTAGAATTACTCCTGTATGTAGGTAATTTGAACATTTGACACAGTACCCTAGGAAGCTTTACTTATGCATCTAAGTATTTTTTTTTCTGATGTCTTACTAGCAAAAGGTGTATTTTAAGTCAATTAAAAAATTACTGCAACTTAAAAAGTGAATCCTTTTCAAAAACACTCAGGTTAATTTTAGCATCCTTCTGTTTAGCTGCTTAGCAACACTTATCCTATGACCTTCTAAGCACCACCTACTTTTACAAGGGATAATGAACATAACCAAAGGGATTTATCTATATGTTTTTAATCTATACAGTGTAAGTGCATCACTTAAATAAATTAAATAAATAATTTTTATTTAAATGAGAAATCCAATCCCACTGAGAGCAATTCAAACTTTTTCTGTTTAAAAATAAAGTTTCACAGACTGAAGTCAAGCTACTGTTATGACTGTAGTGTTACTTCAACATGGGCAAAGTGATGTCCTTAAGGAGTGAGGAAAGCACTACACAGGTCAATGTTTGTACACTTTGGGAAACACTGCACTTATCTCTGGTACCAAAAGATCACACATACTACTGACAGGTAATGAAGAGATTCAGTTTTCCCAGTTTTGAAGTTACTTCCCAATCCTCAGTCAAAAAGAAAAGCCATTTTGTCAGAGCGTCGCTGAATATTGTAAAGAGTTAAGAATGGGATCACAACCTGAGTGAGCTAACTCAGAATAGATGCTTCATTACACTGAAATCTGCAAGTGATGCTTCAAACACCCAGGTCCATGTGAGGAAAAAAAAACCAACCAAAAACTTAGAAAAACAGTCAACAACCTGCTATATAAGCCAAATATATATATATATATATTCTTTAGCATTGTTAGTTCTCAAAAGCAATGTGTAAGAGTAGCTACATATACAGTCACTTCTGACGGGCAAACAACAATTTGACAACTAGAAGCTCTGAAATGAATGCAGAATAAAAGTTTAGTCAGTTGCACTTAAAGGATGATGTTTTTCCAGCTACATGAATTCAGTTCCAAATACGGATGCCAGGAGGAGGAAGGTGAGGGAGCAGAAGAGGCCACACTGGGTCAGGAACAGCTGCCCTGCAGCATGAGAGGCTGGATGTGTCCCTGCCGGCAGGTGAGGGAGAGCCCTGGTACTCTGATTGATTGGATGATGGATTCATGCTGTTTCTGGGTTTCTAACAAACAAAAGGGCCTATTCTTTCCTGGATGTACCCAACTCCAGTTAAGGCTAATCGGCATTATGCAGGCACACCAAGCAAAGACTATATACCCTTAAGTCTTCAAAGAGAAAATTAAAACCTAAAACAAATATGGCTGGCCTGACCCTGAGTCACTGCATCCCTTTCACGCACGCTGACCCTGTGGAAAACAGGAACTGCGGTAACAAAACTCAGTGCTTGTGTCAAAACGACCGACCTCAACGAAAAAACTTCAGCCATCCCAACAGCTGTCTACTGTGCACTGTAGGGGTGACAACACGGCGTTATTTAGCAACTGCTCCTGTTGTTAATAAGCAATTTCTTTTCCAAGGAATGGGGCTGGATGTTGGAATGGCAGAAAACATCCACTGCACTCGCCGTCTCTCCCAGACCCCAAATCACACTGAACTAGATGTTTACTTTCTCAAATAAGTAAATACACTTGATCTTATCTCCAAGAGAAAACAGGCCAAAGAGGGAGTTGGGATTAAAACCGAATGGCTGGCATCCCCCCCCGCGTTCCCTCCAGCACTGAGCCCGGCGGCTCCCGGGCAGGATGCTGGCTCCCGGCGAGCAGGACCAGAGCATCAGCCGCGGTTCGGCCGGGGCGGCGCGGCCGTGCGAGGGAGGGCGGCGGGGCAGGAGGCGCCCGGGCCTCCGCGGGGTGCGCAGCCCAGCAGAGCGGCCCGGGCCGGGAAATGTGCTGAGCCAGGAGAAGCGCTCTCCTCCTTCTGCGCAACCCCGCCAGGATGCCGAGCAGGCGAAGGCATCGCAGCCGGGAGGTGGAACGGGGAAAATTATTTAAAAACGAAAAAAAAGAAGAAAAAACCCAAGCGTGCGTGCGGAGGGAGGCGGGGGAGAAGTGCAGGGAGAAGAAGCCAAAGGAAACTTATCTGCGACATGACAAAGTTCAATCCACCGCCCTCCCTCCTCTGGTGAAAAAAAAAAAAAAAAAAAAAAAAAAAAAAAAGTTGCAGCATCTCATCCCCACTCCCCGCCCGACCCGGCCCGGCCCGGCCCGCGACCCCCGCGCCCCCTCACCCTGGGCGGACGGGCGGGGGGATGCCGAGCCCGAGCGCTGCGAGCCGGGCAGGAGGAGCTGCTCGCATCCTCAGCGCGGCCCCCGCGGCGCCGCCGGGGGTGCCCGGCCCGTAGCAACGGCGATGGGGAGGGAGCGCAGTCGCCCAGAGACGGGGCTCGGCCGGCTCCCATCCGCACCGGGCACCCGGGGGGGCGGCAGCCGCGCCGCCACAAACTTTGTTTTCACCTCAGACACCGCCACTGCGGGACGGGGGTCACCTCTGCCTCGCCGCTGCCCCCCCACGCCAAGATGGGGCTGAAGGGGGCGAGGGCCCGGACACCCCTCCTCAGCTTCGGATGCTGCCCGACTCCTTCCTGTAGTGGTGACGCCGCCCAGGCGTCCCTGCCCGCCGCTGGCCCCGCCGCGTAGGGATGTGTTCCTGGCACCGCACAAAGGCAGCGGGACGGGGGGGACCCACGGGGGGCAGCGCCCCCCGCCCTCCCCGGGCACCGCTCCCCCCGCCCCCACCGCGCAGGCCGGAGGGGAAAGGACACGCACGTCCCTACCGGGACGGGGGGGGAGGAACGCGGGGGGGCGGGTGGAGAAAGTGGAGGAAAGGCGAAAAAAATCAAATAAAGTAAGGAAGAGGGGTAGAGAAGAGAGGGGAGAGGTACCAGGGTGCCGAGGAAAGGCAGGCGCGGCCGTCCGGCCCTGCCGGGGGAGCGGAAAGTCAGCGGAGAGATGCGCGGCGCAAGCCGGCTCTACCTGCGGAGAAGGGGCGCCTTCATCCCAACTTCCCAGCGCCGGCGCGGCCCTCCCAGCCGGGAACAGCGGGCAGCGGCCGCCGCGGGACCCGCCGCCACCGCCGGCAGCAAAATAAGCCCGAAGGAAAAGTTAAAAGGCAAGCTCGGGAGACGGGGGCGAGCCGGGCTAGAAGATGTTGCTTCCTCGCAGCCCCATCCAAATTGTGGCGGTGGCTGGTTAAAAATAAACTTTGCAGCAGGAGGGGGGGGATGATCTGGCCGGATTCCTGAGCTCAGACGGTTTAATATGGATGAGCATCAGGTCCTGAAGGCAAAACGCCGCGGCTGGTGCCGCTGGTTGGTAGAAAGTCTGCAACAGGGAAGGGAAAAAAAAAAAAAAAAAAAAAAAAACAGGAGCCGCGGAGGGAGGAGAGGAGAGGGAGGAGCGGGGGAAGGGAAGAGGGAGGCTGCACGAACTCATCATCATCTCCACCGCTGCCAGCCAAACTTTTTTCCTCCTTTTTTTTTTCTTTTAAAAGGAAACTTTTCCCCCCTCTAACAAGCATTTCATTTTTTAAATAAGTCGCACGACCAGCCGACACGCTGCAACGTCCTCACCCCCGCGCCTGCCCCCTCCCATAAGTTTATTTTTCCTCATCTTTCTTTCTGCCCCCCCCCTTAAGAAAGAAGAGGAAAAAAAAAAAAAAAAAAAAAAGCAATAGATCCCTGCGGAGTTAAGGCACGCTCCTGCCCTTTGTGAGGAGCGCGGCGGCCGGGCAGCCCCGCGGTACTTACGCCGGACTTTGCTGGGGCTGGGCTGCTTGCGCCGCGACATGCCGGGAGGATGGGCCGCCGGGGGGGCGCGGGGGCGCGCCGGGGGGAGCGCGCACGGGAGGGAGCCGCAAACTTGTTCCGGAAAAAGGAATCAAAATGGCGTTTCTGTGGATGTGCAAAGTTCATCAACTCCGCTCTAACTTCCCGTCCTCCGCGCCTCCCTGGAGGGGAGAGATGGGCACGGTTAGGGACCCCGCCGCGCCGCGCTCCGCGGGCGCCCCCGCCCCCTGCCCGCCCCCGCGCTGCCCCGCGCACCCTGATAAGGAGACACATCACGTGTCGCTCCGGCTCCTCTCCCGGGGACGCGCTACCGCGGCAGCAGCAGCAGCAGCCTGTTGCAAATAGCATCTCTAACTCGCCCTCGTCGCGGGGAGGGAGGGGCGCCTCCAAGGAGAGGAGTGAGCACAACTTTCCCCCCCACCCTTCCTCCGTCCCTCCCTTCTCCGCCCGGCAGCGCAGCAGCGGGATGCCCGGGGCAGGCGCGGGGGAGCGGGGGGGCGGCCAGGTGCCACGCGGCGCCCCGCGCCCTCCCGCTGCTCCGGCGGCCGCGCCCGCGGGGCTCTCCGGGCGGGCCCGGCCGGCCGTGCACCCGGCCCGGCGAGCGTGTCCCCCGGCCGCTTTCCCGGGTCGGGGCTGGAGCGCATCCGCAGCCGCCGCTGGCGGTGCCGCGCCGCCGGCTCTAACGAATTCACCGGGGCTCTCCGCTGCCGTGGAAATGTCTGTGCATCCTCCTCCGCCTCCCAGCCCGGTGCCTCGCCAGGTACAGCGGCCGCAACTGCTCCGCGGGCAGAAGTCAGATCCTGGCTGTGGTTGTTTCCTCAGAACTTTTCGCCCTTGCGCGGTTTGGGTCCTTGCAAGAGTCAGTCATCTATCCACACTTAAAGGACGCGTTACATTTAACAGAACCGTGAACATCAGCACGGGAACAGGAGATGCAAATGCTGTGTCTAATCAAAGGCGAGATGCAGCCGATTGCACGTACAGGTAGTTAACACTGCACAGTCCTTCACTTCCCCTGCAGTGGAAGTTCAAAGGTGTAGGAGGCTCAACAAGTGATGGAGAGGTGTTCAGAATGGTGAGGATTTCACTCTGCAAAGCTAGTACCGGTTTAGAGTTGTGTGACAAATAGTAACAGTACATAAAAACAAAATACCTGGCAATATTCCATCCTGAAAGCTCGATGGGAAAAAAAAAGAAAAGTAAACCAACACTGCTTCTGAGGAGTGCTTAACGAGTATAGGAGGAACCAGTTTACCTTTAAGGAGATGGTTATTTACACTATATCTAGAACTGCTAAAACTGGGCCTTTTAAAGATATTATTGGTGAGGTGGAACCTGGAGTCTCTGCCTGTTTTTCAAAGAAATCAAGTCATGACATCTATGCAAAAGGCTAGTGCCAGCTTACATGGTATTGTATCTCCTGATTGAAAAGGGTTTAATGTGGAAAAGAAGGCTAAATTCCAGGTATGTGGCCTAAGCCCTCAACTGTCTCTTTTTACAGTCTTGCATGTAAGATGTCACGATTATTTGCACCATTTTTTCAAATGCTGGATGAGAGCATACAGGTCAGGAATACACAGGTCCTGTCTCAGAGACATGAGCTGTGATTCATATCATGAATAAACTACTTCCCTTCTGCACTCCAAAGTAAAGCACCTGCAGGTCTGATGAACTGAAACTGGGAAATGCCACAACTGCAAAACCGAAAGGTAGCACACATGCATTCAGAACATGAAACTGCCACTTTAACTTGTATGTGTTTGTTGTGGTGGTTTCTGGAGGTGGAATTTTTGTCATCTGCTCTGTACTGAGTTCTGTGCACATCTACCCAAGCAGAGTTGCTGACTGACAGAACGATATCATAGTTTGCCCCACAATATTAGCCACAAACAGGAGAAAGCACATTCTCATTTTTCCTAGGTTCTTATTTTACCAAAAAACAGTAAAGGAAAGCCATTAAAAATAAATTGCTAGCAAAGTATCTTTAACCTTTTAGTCTCTGTCTCCTTTGTACCTGCCAACCTGCAGTGGCAGAACTGCTGGTAAGTTCAGCAGCTTTGCAGCCAGTTTGCATCTTCAGTATCTCTTGCGGTCAGGCATCCAATTCATCAAAAACCTGAGCAGTTTGTCCATCTCAGGCTCAGCCCTTGAAACTTTCTATTTACATTGGAAGACTGCTGTGATTTAAGCCTTCATGGTACACACATACAAACTCACGGACACTGGGCCTGGTTTGCACAGCCATTTATTTACACAAATGACTGCAATTGAAACTGGTGAAAATTCCTGTGTGGGTAATCATATTTGGAGGTTAGCATTGCATGTCTCATTGACCTCTGCCTAATATTTCTAGAATTGTCTTGGAGACATTTTGGACTACCTCAATATGAAGATTCCCATCCTTAATGTATTTTTTAACCTTGGAGGTGCTTAAGAGCCCTTTGATGCCAGAAATTTAGCAAGCAGATAAAAAAACAAGTGTTTCTCTATTCAGCCTCTGAAATCTACTCTAGAAAGGTGGACATGTAAAACTCAAATTGGGAAAAAAAAAATCATTATTTTTGTATTTGGAGAAAATATACAGATAGTTTTTTTAATAGCATTTATCCCTATTCTTTCAGAAAGGTGGAATGAAGGATGAAGCAGTACATACTGTGTTACATTAATACTAAAAATTAAAAAAAAAAAAAAACAACAAAAAACAACAACAACAAAAACACACCAACAATGAAAAAAATTTATGTAATAACTTATACCCCCCATTAACTATTAGGGTTTATAAAATAGTAAAAAAGTCTTTTAAAAGTCGTTTAACAGTTAAGGAATTAATTCTAATTCTGGGTTATTGGTGGGCAAGAGAAATGAAATAATTCAGTCTTTCAGCTTTCTGTCATTTTAATTTTTATAATGCATCAGAGAGGTAAAAAAAACCACTGTGGTCTAGTACTGAATTTGAAGGTTTTTTTCTATTGCATATTACAGTCAAAGAGAAGATAGAGGTAATTTCTGTCTAATAAACCCCACTTTTATGAATGACTCTCCCAAAATGTTACTACATGGCTTATATGATACAGGTATCCTCTGCACTCTGCACTTTTTACCATTTGCATTACTGTGGTTTATCCCCTCTCCTCTGACCGCTTTGTGACAAGATAAGTTATAAGTCTTTTTTTCTGCTGGGACTATTCATATTTTCTATACTTCCTGGATATTGAGACATGAATACCCACAGTGGTAATAAACCACACTAAGGAGCAAAAAGACTTTCTCTGGCTTCTGTGTAACCCTCACACACTTCTCTGATCCTTCACAGTGATGTTAAATACAATGAACAATAGCAGATATAAAAAGAATAGTTTTGTGAAGGTGTTTAGTGTGTTATCAAACTCATTGGCACCATTGGGTGACACAGCAATGTTGGTGACAAAAGCCACCTGCTGTGGTCCCAAGAAAAGGACAACTCGGCCCCCACCCACAATTCAAATATCAGAGATGCTGATAAAAGGTTATTCAAGGAGAGAAGAAAAACAGGATGTATAGCTTATACGAAAGCCACAACTTGAGTATGTCTTAAAGCACAGAGACTAAAGCTAACATTAGCATTAAGAGAGTAGTTAAAGGTTAGCTAGAAAATCTTTTTTTTCCCCCAAATTATGAGACATTATCAACATTATCTGGTTTATATCATAGTATTTGGAAGTTACTGTAATTTGTTGCAAATCTACACATCTCTTTCAGTCAAAGCAGCTTAGAGCAAGGCAGTTCTCTGACTAACCAGGAGAATTTTATATTCTAAGAGAAAGGACTGGGCCCTGAAAACAGCAGCTGCCAAGCCCCACCTCTCTCACCCTGATGTGTGGCTATCCAGCCACAGAGGATGTCAGAGGCATCTGAGGCCCCGTGCTCTGCCTGAGCTTGTGCCTGCTCAGCATCCGGAGTCCCCTTGCTGCCATCTTTTTCCTGATGTCCTCACTCGTGCCAAGAGGGAGAACTCTCCTGACATGCTAACGCAGGGAAAAGCCTGCTTGGAGGATCAGAGAATACAGCCCCGAGGGCTTTGAGAAATAAGTCTTTATAAAACCTAAGACCAAAAGAAATGCTTAAATTTCCTTTATGTTTCAACCAGTTATTTCTTTAAATTATCAAACATGCCATTGCTGAGTCTTCTCATGGGTTGAGGTTTTTTTTCTTTGTTTTTTGCTTAGAGGGTTTTTTGTTTTTTTTTTCTCCAACTGAGACACAGGTTTCTTGGTTCAAAAATCCTTTAAGAACTAATGCAGAACTGACAGATGTGACTATCGCAGAGGCAGGGTAATTATGCAAAGTAAAATGGGGAAAGTTCAATTAAATATATTTCCTATAAACTGCTTGGAAAATTTGATGGATTTATACACTGAAAACCACACAGAAGAGCATAATACATGAGCTGCAAACTCTTTCAGAGCATTTATCTGAAAACACAGCATCCTACAGCATTCCCATTTTCCCCATGCAGGGAAATGTGATGCACCACCATGCTCAACTACCCTGGCTTCTGGAAATTGGGCACTTGGGAAACAAGGGAGTGGTGAAACCTGCTCCTGCAACAGCCCCACTCACTATATCCAAGGGCAGCTTTGGATGAGCTAGGCCAAAGCTTTAGTCCAAACTTATCTTAATATTAGTCTTTACAGAATGAAAGGAAAGCTCATGTATCCCAGTATGCTTAAGCAATTTCCCTCACATCCCAAGCTGGTAGAAGGCTGGAATTAAAACCAGTATTTCCCCCAAAATGCCTGTGTAGTTCTCCAGGCACTAAGCCATCTCAGCATAGAGTATGTTAGTGATAACAAACAGCAAAAGATCAAGTGTGTTTGCTCCCTCTTTGCTCTGAGACATTTCAACAGTGCAAAACAGTCCTTGAGCTGACTCACCTAGCCAGCCAAGACTATCTCTTGGCTAAGGATTCATATGGAAATATGAAGATAGTGTTTCTGAAACCCACACCACTTTTCCCCCCTGCCATAGATCATGGCCTGTAGGACATATTGCAGGACTGCTTGAAGTTTCTGGCTGCTGTCATTGCTGGTCCCTCTCCTTCTGTCTTTTCACTGTGGGAGTCTCCAGCAGATGGATGCAGTGCAGAGCAGCCCTGCTGCTGGGACTGGACCAGCTTGATGAACTGGTCCCTTTCCCAGCTCTAATTTTCAGGATGTAAAAAGTAGTATAGACTATTCACCTAAACTATTGTAACAATAACCAGTATTTCTAAACTCTTTCAGGGAAACCTATTCTTTCAGGATATACAACCATAACTATAGAGAATAGCTAAAAGGATAATCAACTGACATATCTTTTCAGACTTATAACCAAAGCAAACAACAGAGGCACAGGAGTGTTATTACAGTTTTAGTAGCAAAAATTCTTTAAAGAGGAATATTAAAAATAGTATGTTTTAAATGAAAAAAACTAAGATTCCCAAATTTTGGAGCATCACAGCCCACTTCTTCCTCGATAGACTGTTTAAAAACACAGCATGAAAAACTAGTATGCAGATGTTTGACATTTACATTCTCAAACAGTTCTGTGATCACTAATGTAAAGCCTCAGAACCAGGTTGTATAATCCATGTGCAAGTGTGTCTGTGTAGAGATGGAGCAGGTAAGAGAACAATAGGCAAAGCCACCCACTGCAATACTTTCACTTGTTTTAAAACTCTGCATTGTTGCCCAGAAACTTTTGTTGCCTAGCAATGCAAAAAAACACAGGTGTGCAAAAAGAAGTCGGTGTTTAATGCCCAGCTTGTGATTTGGTACTGACATGTTTCATTCTTATTGACCACCCAGCCTCTCACACCTAATTGATTGTTAACTCCAATGTGATTATTTTCCCTCCTGAAGGCAAGTAGTAAGCCAGCTGTGTGTATCCTTGTGTCTCATTTGCTAGTGAGAGTGAATTCTGAAACCTCTTACAATCAAAATAAATCCTTATGTTAACAGAGACTTCATGTTCAGTTGTTCAAAGGGCTGCAGTAGCACCAGAGGAGACACTGGTAGCTAAAGGAAGGTGGCAATACCCAGCTGAAGCATCACTTATTATCTTTTGGTATCATAGGCTGTAGATGGAAAACACCTGCTATCCATTAAGACTGCCACATTATTTCTCTGTGCAGTGCACTTTTCAGTACTGTCTTGGTTTAGCTTTAAGTATCCTCAGCTACGGAGGATTCAACAGTTTCTGTTGGGAGCTTGGGGTGTACCCTTGCCAATTTTGCTGTTAGGATGTTTCTCTTGATTTTCCTAGCCTGCATTTCTGTTTTCTTACCTTCAGGCCCCAGCTAATTATAGCTTACATAGTGCAACCAGAAAAGGGGATGGGGAAGAAGGAAACCCCCATCCCAGGGAGAAGATGGTAGGCAGTGCTTTTTTGCTTTGCACAAAGCTGCAGAGAAGTGAAGAAATAGGAAGTGAGACAGCAGTCATGAAAAAAGTAGACAAGGAAGCACTTACTCTGCAGGGAAGGAAAAAGCAGGACAACTTTCAAGGGCAGAGATTAATGTAACTTGGGGGATGCTGCACTGGCAAGATTTGGGGAAGAGGAGAAAAGAACCAAATTACCAGGAAAAAATGGCCAATGGATGCAGTAGGCAAAGAATCAAGGAGGGGGCAGAAGAAAGGGGTGGGGCTCATGTAAATGAGTGTGAAAATAGCTTTATTATGCTTTTGTGCCTGTTAAACTGTGCTTTGTGTCTCCTTAAATCAGAAAGAAAATTGCACCGGGTCAGGTCTATGCCATAAAGTTCTGCAGGCATATTTATGCTGGTCAGATGTGCAAAGGGATATGGTTTGCAACTGAGCTTAAAACCGAGCTGTGCTACCAAAATCAGTGAATGTTCAGAGTTATGCAGTTAGAACCATACTTTCACCAGCGCAGCTTGTGTCATTCAGACAATGATAAGATAAGCCATGCTGGCAAAAGCACAGTTTTGCTGCTGTAAATTGTATTGGGGGTGGTTCTGCCTCTGCTGCAGCATACAGGGCTGTAACTACACCAGGAGAGCTCTTTGCTTTTTGAAACAACCATGCTCTATTAACAGATTTTCCATAATGGACACGTGATTAAGAGAGGTAAAAAGAACTCTTCTACTGACATGACTTCCACAAGCACAGCAAAAACTGTCAGCACAAGTTTTTTCCTGGCAGAAGAAGATAGCTGTTCAGACCAGAGGGGTGTAAGATACAAACATATTTTAGATAACTTCTGCAGCTTTTGTACAGGAAAGTATTTGCTTCTACAAAAAGAAAACTCAGTAATTGCAAAGTGTCTGAATTCAGGGCAATGTGGATAAGAGCATTTAAATCCTTTAACCTTTATTTATCATTCACCATTCACTTGTTTTTAAATAAAGGATTCTTGACAAGAAAGTGTTCTCAATACATTTTTCTGGTTTCTCGTCTTCAACTTAACAGAAAACACGCTTTGTAATCTTCTTTCCTTCTGTGCAATACAAAGAAGGTGAAACTTCTCTTAATGAGTATGTAGGGAGGAAAGATTTTGTAGATAGATAAACTTCTTTTTTTGTTTTGTTTTGTTTTGTTTTGTTTTCAATTTCTTTAGGGGTCAGGAGGGACTGTACTCTAACTGAAATGAAACTTGAAAAATAAAAAAACCCCTAAACCACTATTATCAAAATGAGCACAAGAGAGCTGTTACCTGAAATGATTCACTGTATGGCAATATCAACTCTTGAAACAAATGATTTCTAAGAACAGGGCACAGACATCAGCCTCTTCCTCAAAAGAACTCCAAGTAAATAGAGAGGGCAGAAAACATTTAAAATCCCAATTTTCAGCTTGCAATCAGTGTTTGCAGCAAAGGATTAAATCTCTTGGGGTTATTGTCTATGGTAATACCTTGAAATCCCAACAATAATGCAAAATTTTTTCTTGCAACCTCTTGTGAAGTGGTAATGGACTGCTGTGGCTCTCTAAACTCAGCAGAGAAATAATCTTCCGAGTTGTAAATTTTGATTAAATTGCAACTGCAAATAAAATATTCTCTAATAATTTCCTGAACAATCATATGTACTCATTTCACACACACCTTCTGAGCTTGTTTCATTATGGTGTCTTCCTCAATGTCCTTTCCCTTGCAGAAGTGGCTGAAGGTAATTCTTAGAGTGCAAATGAGCAGCCTGAATAATTTGACAAAAATTATTTTTAAAATTATTAAATGCAAACAAACAAGCAAGCAAACAAAAACCAAAAAAATCCCCAAACAAAAAACCCCAAGCCCCCAAAACAAAAACAAACAAAAAACAAACAAATCAACAAACCTCCCCCCATAAAACCAAAAAAAACCCCAAGAAAAGTCCTGAAGGTAGAACCTAATGTCACTAGAATAAGAGTTATACAGCAGGTAATCCAAGAGGAGGCTGAGGAGAACACTGCTAAGGTGTCCAGTGGCACAGTAGATTGGAGCACTATGTTTTTATCTCTTGAAATTTGGATGAAAAGCCTGGTTTAAAAAACACATGAAAATGAATATGATCAATTCATCTTAGAGGCTTCAGAGCAGTGGTCCTCGTGTGAAAATGAGGACCTTCTGTTGGAGGACACTAATTCCCTCCACAATTGCTTATCCCCCTACACACACATACGCACATGCTAAATAAGACTAGAAAGCTGCATGAGAGTTTTGACTGAAAAGGAAGATTGCTTTTGTTTCCTGTTTATTTTTATCTGGTATTTATAGGGTTTTGCTATGGTTATATGTAATAAAGAACTGCGTAGTCGATATTCTCCTATGTGACTTGAGATTCAGAACTGTGATTTCTGCTGTAAATGGGAGTGATTCACCTCAGAAGAACTAGTCTGTTGTTCTCTAGGCACAGACTTAATCAGTAAACTCCAGCCTGATGTTCTCCTGTTGATCTCTGGTCCACCAGGCAGTGGACAGAATTCACCACAGTCCATAGGTTTTTTTGCATAATCTCAAAGACAGATCCACAGATGATGTTCCTGGTCTAGACTCCAGGTTACTGACACTGCAAAAGAGAGGAAATATTCCCTGTGCCAGCCTGAATGTGATGATTCAGTAGAGCTGGTATCATTAGTCCTGTCCTATGAGGAACACCACATTACCCAGTCACACTGGAAAAGAATGAGCAGGCTCAGATTTGCTATCTGGAAACTGACAGCTGTTGCAAAACTTGGTACTTGGATAAAATAAGAACATGTAAATGGGAACAACATGGATATTGCATGTAAACAGGAACAGCAGCAAAATCTTGTGGCAATAAATTGAGATAAAATCGGCATGAAAGTGGTGAGTTTTGGAGAGCTTGGACAACAGTGGAATGAAGAGAAAGTAAGATGGGAGTGGTGTATCATAGTTCAGTATACAAAAGTTTGGTAGCATGGAAATGAATGCAGACAGTTCCTGGCATGATTTTGGGCTAGTGCTGACTGCAGAGGGCTGCTGTACAGCTGGGGTACTCGTGTGAAAATACTAGCAGCATATGTAATAAAAACCACTGAACTGGAATTATACAGAAATAAGTTATTATTGAAACACAGCTGTACTTTGAACAAAGCATTGAGGAATTTATAAGACAATGATTTGCCAAAGGGAACGGCATAAACTTATCTCAGCCAGAGAGCCACAACCAGTTCCTGTGGCTGCTCCCCACCACCGAGCACAAACCCCACTTCCCTCCAGCAATGAAATGGGGACCAAAAGCTTTAATTGCATGATGCTCCACATCAATTCCTATACATTTATGTCCTCTCTTCATATGAACTAAAAACACATGTCAAGTGTCTTGCAACGTTTTCATCCTCTGTATCATTGCTATCACTCTTATCATAGGAAAGTCGATCACAAGTGAATTGTAATTATTCAGCTAGCAGCTAAGTGGTGAGAACATCAAAGCACAAGTATGTTTATAGGGTTAATGCATGATTATTTTAGCATCCCAAAGGCTTTGGAATGCCATACCATCCAATTATCCCAGGGCTATGTGAGAAGAGGGAACTTCATGTAATTAGGAGAGCCTAAACTAAGCTTTCAGGATCAGTAAAATACATCATGTCACATTTCCCACTGCCAGCTGTTTCTCTTTGAATTTTACAGAACATAATACTGCATTTTTTAGAATTTAAAAAGTGAGACAAACATGTAAAATCAGACTGTAGGATTAGTAATTAAATTTTCGTTTTTGAATGGAAAAATCACTATATTTACCAAACATCATAAATATGCACATCAGATCTGCCACTTCTGAATAAGCATGAGATCCATTAAGTTATATTCTCTGTTTCTGCTAGGAACCAATACTTCACCCATATTCAACAAATTTTTAAAAAAGGTTATTTTTTTTTTCTAATTAGGGTGTCCCACGTCAGATATTTGAGTCTATATTTTCTAGGCACCTACATAGCATGATTTTCATAGGTATTGAGCACATTCATTACTTCTATGGCTGCTGAGCAACCCTGAAACTTAAGCATGTGAGTACGAATTAGATGCCAAACTAGAGTAATCCCATTTAAAAAATTAATAGCACGATGAATATTACCAGTTCTGTGATGATCTCTGATGAAAATAGGATGAAAATGAGTGGAAATATTTTCCTGCATCTTGAGATTAGTTTAAAAGTGAAACTTGGTGAGAAATAATAATTTAGAAATCTCTACAGTTTGTAAAATACTCTGCAGCATGTTGAAGCACTTGGAAAACTATTGCTAAGAAAACAAGTTAGATTCTTCCCAATGAATTCTAAACAGTTGGGGAAAGTGGTGGAGATCACTGTGATCAAAGGGAGATAGGAAGATTGCTATGACCATAAATGGCTTTCAGGAATACAAATAATATAATGAAGAAATGTGTTGAACTATAAAGAAGAGTGATATAAGTAAAGGGGTGTTTATATAGAGGTGTTTATACTTGAAAAACTATATGTTTAGTAAGGTTTTTCTTTGATTATCAAACACCAGTAATTATTTGTACGCAGAATGACAAAATGAGCTCCTAAAGAGGTAATCTGTATAACCTTGTATGCATGAAAAATTAGAGGATGGAGTCAGCTAAGAACAGAATAGTTTCCTAGTACAGTGGTTGATGAGCAGATAACAGCAAAGAGAGCAGTTAATTAATAATATCCATAACAGACATCCCCATGTAAATGTGACCTGCAAACACCTTTAAATACATTACATATGTTTAATATCTGATTAGTAATTATTAAATAAATATTAAGTAAGTATTAAATGGTAATACTAGTAATATTACTAATATTAGATGTTTGCCAAATGCTTCTGAATATCACAATGCTCCATGAGTTATTAACTTAAGCCCTGAATAGGTGTGCACTTTGTGACTTTGCAGGATTCTGGTGATCTGCTCAAAGTGAGGATCCTGCATACTCTCTGCTGCCTGTGTCTCACCCACAAACCCTGACTGCAGACCTCACAGCACCCACAGTTAGAAAGATAAATGTTGACTTATTACCATGCTTCCAGTTTTGGGGCCTACTTTTCTTTTTTCTTTTCAGCATTTTATTTATCATTTGGCATTACCATTAACTCTCCAAAGCAAAATTCCCAGTCCCATTACACTGGTCCATTGTAGGAATATATAGAATTATAATATCACCCACACAGTGCTTCCTGGGGCATTCTTTGGAAAACGTGTGTCTGACCCAGACAGTACCTGGAGGCAAAATGGTGTAAAGATGAAAAGGCTCAGCCTCAGATTAATAAAATATACAACACATGCTACTGTTGTGCATCTTACACAGGCTGCTGCTTTGGTGGAAAATTGTATTTTAGGGGAGGAGTTGGAGAAGAGTGAAGATGCAATGTAATTACTTTCCTCCCCTATCCAGAACCCTAAATCTGCATGTGCATTTCAGTTGCTTTAAAAATGAAACTGAAAATATCCATTAATAAATTCAGATATCAGATTAAGGAGCAGTGCCTCTGGTATCAAAGTTGTTTACATTGTTCAGTGCAAGGAATTATTACTATTTTTTTAACTGGGAGGATTTTAATTCCAAGTTACTTTGTGTTTCTCATAAAAAACAAAACCAAACCAGTGTCTTGCTGGGCATATTCAACAGCAAGAAAATAAGGCAGTGTAACTAACAGGTCTCAGTGCTTATAAAACAGTTCCTGAACTATCCAGTGTTTGTTACATCCTACAAGACTAATTTATGATGCCTGCTCCATGAAATGATAAAATTACAGAAATAACTATAAGGAATTCCAAAACTGTAATTCACCTACTATCAGTTTTCTGTATAATATTAAGAAATATACACTAGCACTTAGTAATAAAATAATAACAGTTAAATTACTAGAAACCATCCTGATTTCAGAGGACAAAGGAAGAGATGTTCTTTGTGTGACATTTATTGCCTCCTTGTAAGTATAGACTGTCTCAAAGTTAATAACTGTTTAAAAGAGAAACAGAGGGTTTTTTCTCCTTATTGCAAATATTTCTGCCAGGATCTGAAGCAGACCACACTAATGATATCACACTGCAGAAATATTTTCTTATCTAAGATGCTATTCTACCATAACCAAGCTTAAGAGTACAAGATGCTAACCTTGAATAAACTCTTGCTGATTTGTGTGTACTAATAAGCTGTTGGAGAAATCTCCATGCAGGGATACTCGTGTGTAATACTTCTGCAACAGCTCTGGCTGTCTAATAATCCCATGTTCCTCACCAAGAATTATAGCTCACTTTATAATAAAGCAGACAGTTTTGGGAGCACCGTTGCACAGCTGAAGGAACTGAAGGGAAAGGGCAGCCAATCAGCAAGATGTAGAAAGGCCAGGAACAGCAGTCCCCTCTCCTAACTCTGGGCCTGCTTGTATCTATGTGTGTGAACTTCAGTGCATGAAATAAAGTGGGCTCCAATTAGAAGAGGAGGAGAAGTGTGAGCTGTATAACCATGTTTAAAGAAAAACATTTAGAAATTGCAGAAATCACATCACTGACCGGTACACTTCTACTTTTACAGCTTCTGAATGCAAAACAGCCAGTGGCTGGACGGACCTCTGCTCTACACACACTGGTAGTAAAAAAAAGAATCTTCTGGTCCCTGACAACTCAGGAACAGACACAAAAATAAATATAGGGAATGATGGATTGATGCTTCTAGGAAGGTAAAATGTGGGTCGAATAATACAGGGGGGAAACACAGAACACAGAGCAGGAGGCAAAAGGAAGAAAAGTTTAGGGAAAGGATTTTGCCTTATACAGTGCTTTTTTTGTGTGGTTCACTCCTGACCTTAACTTTTAGGGTGAAAAGGCCTTGTGACACAGCAGAGCTGGTGTGTGTTTGTCACATGAAGAATGAATTTGAGGAGAGTGTACAGGTGTTTCCTGTGTTGCAGAAATCATCTCTGCAGAGACTCTTGTTTGCGATTACCCAAGACTTCAAAGAAAATAACAAGATGGATGTGCAAAAGGTCCTGCCAATAGCAGGATCCACCATCTATTTCCTAGTTACTAAAACAGACACAGGCACAGCTCCCAGGAATGCCTAGGAGGAAGCTCCATCAACGGCAGCTCTTCAAAACAGCTCTAGATGTAAAAGTGATTCTTCCTTTATCATTCCCTGCTGGGTAACATCTCTAGTGAACATTCCTAGAGTAGGGTCCTACATTTACATTTCTTCTAATATCCTGATTTTTCTTAAAATTGTTCTGCTGCTGACCAGCTGTACTGGAAGGCTTTTATCTTTTAGGTGAATTTCATATTTAGTCTTAGCTGGTATGCTTCAAACCCAGTCCTTCTTACTCTAGCATGAATCTACTATTTGCATCAGCTTTTGTGTCAAGAAGCATCTCCTACAAAATGACATCTACATTTTCCTCTAAACACATTATTTTATTTTTTTTGGTTTTTTTTTTTTGTTTGTTTGTTTTGTGGCACTCAGTTACAATTTTTCAGAGCAAGCTGCATACAGTAAGACTGGAGGTGCTCAATAACCCATTCTGACCTTAAATGCTTTGCTACACATCAAAAAATGGGGTGCTGAGAAGTACTGAAAAATCTGCAGTTGGAAAACAGGGAATCAGGAAGCCGGTGTGCTTTGCAAATTCTGTATCCATGTCTTCCCTCCTCAGACCCTTCAGTACAGAACAGGCACTGCCAGGTGGCTGCAGAGGAGCTGATCTGTCAGGCAGGCGCTCTCACTGTGCCCTGGGCTTGGGTGGGAGGACCTGTGCACAGACCTGTGACCTGAAGCACAGCCCTTTTGCAGGGGAGAAAAGAGTAGAGCCTTGGGCAATGAAACCTAATTTCACTTCAAGGAGCGTTGGTTCATAGGAACTCGGAGAAAGCAGGGTTATACCACAGTGACTGTTTCCAGTGAAGTACGAAATGTCTGCATCTCTCATGGTCCAGTCACTGCAGAGCCTCTCCCGTGGGTGTTGGCTGACTTACAGTGAATTAAGATAAGGGGAGCTGGGTGGGTAATTAAGGCTTTTATATGCATGTTTTGAAACAGGATCCAGTAAGTTCACAGCTAAAATTCTGGAAAAAAAAAAAAGCAAAAAAAAAAGCAGAGTAGATTAAACATTTTAAGTCCATCATGTTCTTACTTGCAAGATGCAAATCTTCTGAGCTCTTGCTGTAGCATCTCACTGGAATAGGGGCTATAAATTGTAAAATACTTTACTTTTGTTGTTTGGGACAGTACAAAACCCAGGGAAATATGTTTAATGAACATTCTTCTTGTTCAAAGCATTTCAGTAGCTCAGCTCTGATATTGTTTCAAAACTGTTTTCTCAAGGCCCTCCAGCACATGGCGTTACGAAAAAAAGTTGTCAGACTGGTTTTAACACATCTTTTCAATACTGATAAGCAAGAGTTCACTGAAATAATTTCCAATAAGATATATGTGGGGATATACCTTTCTTAAGGCTTTCTTGTTGGATTCAAATATTAGGGAGACCTGTTGCATTCCAAACTTAAGCAGCCTGTTTCAAAGTTATTAGGAAAGTACAGGGATGTGTCAGATGCTGTGCTGAGGAGAGTCTATCTCACATCCTGTTACCGTGTCTGCTTTAAACCTGTTTCGTAAGTGCAGTGAGTGACTGACAGTTTTGAGTTGCACACAGCTTTGAAACGACATGAGCTGAGCTCCAAAAGAAAGCACTGCTGCATTTTGGTTGCTAGAGGTAAAACATGCGATAAATAGCTAGTTTTTCTTGATTAAACAAACGATTCAGATTTAATCTTGAAGCTACTTTGCTTAACAATGTCATCATTAAAATGGTAATGGGCTTTGAGGTCCTTATTCAGCTTGGTATGGCATCCTACCTTTGCTGCTATTGTTTCATCCTGTTTACATAGAAGTTTCTGCAATTCAGTCTGGTAAGAGCAAGATACTAACCAAGGAACCAAAGCTCAAAAATAGCATGTGGCCAAATCTTTGAATTTATCTTAATACAGTCAAACCTATCCTCCCCTTGAATCCACACAGACACTTTGGTAGGATGCAAAATGGTTCCTCTGCTAGGTAAAAGCAAGATGAGCTAATACATTTTTAAATACTATTGTTATCTATTTTGGAAATGATGCTTTTAAAAGCCAGGACATGCTAAAATTACTCAGAAAATAAGTATTTTACTAAACCATGCATTCTAGCTTGCTAAAATGGTTTGGTAAAAATTAAAACTTTTTTTTCCTGTCTAATAACCATATTTAACTGTTTAAATAGTGAGGGTTTTTCCCCTCCAGATTTTCCAGTGTGCAAGTTAAAGCGAAAACAAAGCAAAAATAGTTTGGCAGATGGACTCAGCTATCAAACCTGGAACTTCCACACTTGTGCATTAACCACCAGACTCTCCCTGCATATCCCATGCCCAAATCTTGCCAAGAGCTATAGTCTGAGATGCTGTTCAAAACAGCCACGGGTTAAGGTCAAATTCTCTGTTATACCTAAGCTGTGCTTTATGTTTTGTCACAATATCTGGTCCCTCTGGGGACCTCTAAGACATCCTTGCAGATTTAGAGTGGTGTCAAGGTCCCTGTCATTTACCCTTGAATAGAAAGGCCTTTAGCAGAGCCAAGAAAAACTAGAAAGCAGCAACTTTCTGGCCACACCTCCTTCCTCACATCATCCCTACAGAAAGGGGCGGGGGGGAATAGATAGGAAACACCATGCTCCTGCAGAGAGCACAGGAGGATTTTCACGTGACTGTTTCCATAAGGCTTAGTGTGCTTTTTGCTTGGTCAGAGCAGCATAAACAGGGCCCCAGACTGACAACAAAACCAGACCCTCCCTGCCAGTAAGGGAAGGAATAGTTGGTAGCACATGTGCTTCTTCTGTAATGTTTCATTTTCCCAGCTCACTGGGTTGCCTCAACACACAGGGAAAATACTCCGGTAATAGTTGGGACGATCAAAGCTTTCTGTGGGAGTCCCCAAAGAGGGAGTTTCTAATTGGCATTTTCACTGACAATGACAGAGACTTGTGGGATCCTCCTGCCCCAATCTGCAAGGCAGCTCAATAGCAGAGGCCCTGGCAAGCAGATGGCAAGAAAGACTGTCCACTGACTGCTCTGCATTGCCAGAAAAGTTGACAAAACCAAGTAATGTTGTTCCACCAAAAAAGTAAGAATGGCATACCTAAGCCATTATAGACCTTAACACTGTGGATGAAGACAGTCTAAATATTTTCCTTTACTGGAGGCAACAGGTCACATTCATCTATAAGGTATCACCTAGGCCCTCCACTGAGTTCTGTTACAGAAAAGCTTTGTGGTCCATAGCACTTTATTGATTTCTACATTTGTTTGGTTTTTTTTTTTTAATAAAACAGGAGTAATGGTACAATATATTAGTTATATTTCACCACAATTTGCTTATATCCATGTATCTTTTCTTATTAAATTAATCTTTTAGTAGAAAATTATAGGGGAAATCAACTGAAAAAATTATCTCATGGAAAAAGTAGAAAAAGTAACATTCATTATGCATCCTTGAATGTCCTTGAATTAAAGGGTATGTCTGCTTTTAAACACTGAGTAGCTTTCAGAGGTGAAATAGGCTAAAGGGGTATTTATTCACAGCAATGCCTCCTTCACAAATATTCAAAGGTGCAAAAGGAATAGCTGCACAGTTTGGTCCAGTGACTTTTGTTCCAGTAACTTTTTCATGGTGTAATGAAATGTACACAAATACCCTCATCCATCGACTGGATGCACCCCTGTCTGTGTGGCCTGCACTGACAGTCCATGTGTCCCCTCACTCCTGATGCATCTGTAAGCTTGACAGCTCAGCTGTCCTCTGTGGGTCCTCAGGCTGGGAGCAGACTCAGTCTGATGGTACAGAAACCCATTCTTTCTTTAGAATACCAGTGTTTTAGAAAAGACACAACTCTGAAGAAAACTAAAGAAATGGATATATCACAGTATATGTATTCTGTGATTCCTTTCAGTTCTTCATTCTGAAGAATGAAGAATTCATTTCAATTCTTCATTCTCTGAGAAGTAATTTCCCACTCTTGTGAATGATAGTGTTCCCCTATTAGAGGAAGATAGAAATCAGATAATAACTGGAGGAAATAGGGAGAAATTAGGTATGACAGGGTCTCAAGTTAAATTTATTTGCTTGCAATTTTAGTCTGCTTCCCATTTTGAAAGTAGTTTGTGGATTTCCTTTAGAAGCAGGGTTGATGGGGTCTCTTTTAATCTAAGTAACAATATTCAAAATTGTTAGTCTAAAGTAAGAATGCTAAAAAGAAGATGGATGAAAACTTAAGGTATTCACCTTCTTTCACACCCCTTAACTTTCAAAAATTCAGGCCATCAAACAAATTTTTTTTGCATTGGAAAGGGCTGCTCAATGCTACTGCAGAGCTCTGAGTGAGCTCTGTACCTCATGCTACATCACTAAGGCAGTTTACTTCTATCTCTGTTTTCTTACAATAAATAGCTGATAAATTCTGAGAGTTTTTTTGCTTGAGAAAATGTAAAAGTCGTGTATTTAACTAATACAGTCTGTTGGGATATTTTTTAAACATTTCCCAACCCATGTGCAAGAACAATCCAGCCCGTACAGTTCCAGCTTCCTCCTCCTCCATTTAGCAAGGCTCACCTATGCTATTTACTGCATCATTGCATCCAAGCCAAACTTGGTTACTGCGGCAACTAAGTTTTTCTTCTCGAAGGGTCACAGGGAAACACATCCTTCAGGATCCCCTAGTAACCGTCAGCCGCCAGGACTGGGGAACATCAACACTGAAATGCCTGCTTTCCATCGCTAAGGCAGCGCCGCCTGCGCCTGCAACAAGGGGGGCAGAGTCTAGTTACATTCCTGACCCACTTTCACATCCCTCCCTCCTCCTCCTCCCTCTCCTCCCTCTCCTCCTCCCTCCCGAGCGCAGCAGCAGCCCGCAGGGCTGGAGCACAGCCTCCATTTAGCAAGCCTCGCACACCCGCAGCCCCCGGCTGTCTCCTGGCAGGCAGCAGCAGCGCAGGTTTCCCCAGCAGCGGGAGGGGGGGCTGCGGACCTCCGGGAAAGGAGGGGATTCCCTCTCGCCTCCCTGTGCGTGCAGCGGTGCTGCTCCTGCCCTTTGTCCAGCCCGCACCGATGCCTGCACCCGCACCAGCTGCAGCGAGAGGCTGTGCCCTTTCCCTCTGCTTCCCCAGCCGCTCCCGGACGAGCGTTCAGCTTCCTCTGCCAGCATCCCTTCCGCCACCCCCTGGGCCCGGATCAGCCGGGATGCGCACACCTGACTGTCCCGCTCCCCTTCTCGCCCACCGCCTTGCTGTAACCCCGCCATTCCCGTCCCTTTTTCGGCCTCCTGGGCCTCGTCCCTTTCCCCAGACATTGCAACACCTCCCCCGCCTCCCCCAGCGGCAGGTGAGTGAGAGGAGGGCGCTCCGTCTTTTCCCTGGCAGGGACAGGACGCTCCCTTTCCCTGAGGGCGGCTCGGAGGGATTTCGCCGCACGCCGGGGCAGACATGGCACCGCACCTCATCCCACCTCATCCCACCTCAGCCTGCTTCATCCCACCTCATCCAACCTCATCCCATCTCATCCCACCTCAGCCCGCCTCAGCCCGCCGCCGGGGCTGCCGCTTATCCCCGGCCTTGTGCCGTGGGCAGCCGAGGTCTCTCCGGGCCGTGGAGGGTCCTGGTGTTTGGGAACGGGCTGTCGGCACCCGCAGGGTACCAGCGCTTGGAATGGGGCTCGCAAAGTCCGGGACGTGGGGCTGCTCCCCCGCCTTTCCCGGCTCCCCTCAGGGAACAGAGCCGTGCCCGGGACAAGGAGCGAGCAGGGAGGGACGCCCTCGGTGCCGCCGGGTCCCGGGGCAGATGCTGGGTTTGGGAGCTTCTTCTTCTTTTTTTTTTAATGTTTGTTTTTCAGTTCTGCTATTGCAAAACACCATCTATGGCCAGCTCCTTGCTGTGGAGCCCGGCCTGCAGGAGTGGCCTGGTTTGTGCCAAGGAAGTGCTCCTGTCCCACGGTTTTACACACCTGGGGACCCGGGCTGATGCTGGACAGGCAGCCCTTGGCAATTGAAAAGGAAAGAAAAAAAGAAAAAAAGTGATTTCCCGCCTGCTCCATGGTGAAAAGGATCCTCAGTTTTAAAATTATTACTAAGATTTCATGTGTTTCTCTGTCGACACCTTTTTTTGGGCTCTTTTTTTGGATGGTGGACATGGGAATAAAAAGAGCCATTTAATTTCTGAATGCTAGAAGCGTCTGCTTAAAAATTAGTTCACTGTTCTTTGTCCTTGTATAACTTAAACCCACCTGTTTTCAAGTTTGGGCTTGATACATATTTCTGCTCCATTCCTGTAAGCACTTCAGCACATGTTACACATATGCTTACATTACATCTGCGGACTCCAGGGCCAGAATCTTCAATGTCACCCTAAATGTTTAGTGCTGTACCACATTTACAAACCTGGCTGAGTAATAGATTAATAATGACTCAAAATAACGTGACACATAAACAGAGTATTATTTCCATCACAGTGGAAACAGTGGTTTTCCAGATATTCTCGCTTTCTCTCTATGTAAATGTGCATGCAGGAGAAGTCTAGGTACTCAGTATGAAGTACATTTGTGTTTTTAATTACTAAATTTGAACTAAACATTCATACTTCTCTAGTAACCTAACATTTTGCACATAAAAGGGCCATAAAACATATTTATTATTTATGTAAGCTTTAAAATAGCATGCACTGTTCTGTGTGCTGTGAATATTAAGCTGGTAGCAGTACCTCAAGCATCTTTAAACTTTCCTCTGGACTAGGGAAGAGTTACACACCTGCAGGGAGGTCTGTAAGGACACAAGATTGCACTCAGATTATTTCACTCCCTGAAAATGATGGTTTTTAGTTTGAGTGATTACACTGGGCTTCCCTATATCTGTTGTGACCACGAATGACAGTGCTGTGCAGTGCTTTTGTCAGTGGCAGACGTTTAACTGGAAATGAGAAAAGAAAAAATAGAAAAAAACCTGGCAGGAACCACTGAGAAAATAACAAATGCAGAATGTCAACTGTGATAGATATAAAAACTACTAAACTAATTTTTAGTGCAGTATTTTTCACTGAGAGAAATAAATAACAGACACTTCTGTATAAGCAGCAGTAGCTGTGCTGCAAATGCATTTTTCACCTTTTCAGAGTTTTTCAAAAAATTAGAATGCAGTGACTATTTGCAAAACAGTTTGATAACTTCTTATTAAAATAGTGGCATCCTAATTCCCAGTGTCAGACAACATGATTGAAACAAACTGCGAGGCTGTTTAATGAATGATCAACCATGAGCAGCATATGCCTTTTTCAATAAAAGATTCTTATTCTTACTAGGCTTTCAGAAGTCTATCCAAATCACAAACTGCAAGATATTTTCAAGAGGACATGTAGAGAAGGATGTTTTGTCTGGATTTGTTTCACATAATATTGCTTTGTATTATTTCATGGTGAAGATTTATTAATTAAAAAGCTAGGGGAGCTTTTCTGATAGTTCCTAGAGGTAGCAGAGAAAGGCAGGTGAAATTATGTGATGCAAGCTGGGACAGCCAGTAAGCCTAGCTGCACTTGCTCAAATTTAAAGGTGCTTTGCAAGGATGTATTTTCTTTACTGCAAGGCAAGTTTTAAGGTTAAATCTTTATAGCCTATCTGCAGAAGCAAAGATGACAACCAAGTAGTTGTAATAACCTGGTCAAGCACTCTGCTGTGGTGAGTCCAGGGTATGGATTAAGCGGTTTGCTACAGAAGGGATGCTGAAATCTCGCTAGCAAAGTGACAAAGCAGACACACACGCATAGGAGGCTTTGGGAGGCACGGAAGAGCGAGGAGGGCAGGCTGTCCCGGGATGCTGCGATGGCACAAGGAAGCACGCAGCCCGAGACAGTTCCTGAAGATGGCTTTTATTCAGGCATCTGCTGCAGCCATAAAAACAGGCGTGCGAGGGAACATCTTGGGAGAGCCTTTCCCAATCAGCAAGGCGTGCCTCGAGGCGCACCGTCATTAGGGTGAGGTGCGCAGGGGCCCGGCTGCAAGGAGAGGCGTGTGGAGGATCCTGAGGACAGCACGGAGCAGGAGGAGCCAGGCTGCGATGGAAATGGCTCTCCTTGCCGCTCCCCGCTTCCCTGCAGCTTCCAGCCGTGCTGCCAGCCACGGGGCAAAGGGTTGGGGTGAGAGAGCCTGGCAGATGTGGCAATGCTGGGGGTGTCGAAGGGAGAGGGAGAACAAGGGATAAAAGGAATAAATAAGCCCAAACAACCTCTTTTCCATACGCCTTTTTTTTTTTTCCTTTCTTTTTTTTTTTTTTTTCCAGAACAGACATTAGGGCCTGTCTTTCCTGTGTTCAAGGATTTGTTCATGTTTTTTTTTTAAACACTGTTGTAACTGCTGCTGATGTAGGCGAGTCCAGCAGCCCCCACTTGACCTTGCCTGTTTTGCCTTGGAGTGAGGCTGAGGTTGATTTGGCTTCACCGCTTTTTTACCTTGGGACAGGTCAGAAACACTAGCTTGAGGTAAAAAAAATGCACCTCTTTGCAAGGCAAAGGCAAGGCCTCACTCTGCCTCAGCCATCTCTCTTAGTAACTGGAATTTCAGCAAGTACCTGCCCCTAAGATGAATGTTGTGCAGCATTCCCAGGCACGCCCCACCTCGAATGCCAGCCCAATCTTCCTCCGGGCCCCAGCACAGCATCAACAGCCTTCTCCCTCCCGGAGCAATGCATGAGCTCCTGATTCATGCCGCTCTCCCATCAGCAAGCAGGGAGATGTCTGTGCCATCTCTGGCACCTGGGTTCGAGTAGCTACCCAGGCAAAGTTCTTGTTTGGAAAGGTGGTCTTTTTCTCTCTCTGCTGGCCTCATTTCACAAGATTTATATGACCAATTTCTAAACTCTTCCTAATTGTAGAGATAAGGTATTTAAAACATATGTGCTTCCTGTAACGCCGTGCGCTTCGCGTGCTGTCTGCCTCTTGCCCTGTCTTCGTTCACAGAAGGTGCTCATGCATATGGAAACAATCAGGCTACCCAAAAGACAACACACTTGATACTGCTAATTACACGGAGTAAACACCACTGGGACTATAACTGGTCTCTAGATCTGAGTCAGTGGTTTGCTGCTGAGCTAAAGAAGAAAGTCTATTATGTACATTCATATTATAGCCAGCAAAGTCCCTGCTGCACATATTGCTGATTTCTCTACATGCTACGTGGCACAGAGCCAAAGAATTGTAGTGCAAACAGGATTTTATAACCAGTGTTATTTAAGGATGGGCAAACTGTGAAGCTCCAAAAGTTAATGATTGTAGCGCAGTTTCAATTAATTTTATTGTCAAGCTGTATTTCAGGGCTCTAAAGAGCTCTTGTGATGACAAGCAGGAGTGTGTGGGAACAGGCGGGAATACAGTATGCATTGTTATTCTTTCTCATTTATAGAATAACCTATCTGGCTGACAAGTTACCTTTTTCCTCTCATGTTAAGATGAAATTCATCTCTGTGTTGAGCTCCTCCCAGAAAATGCATTTTAGCAGTATAAATACAGCATCAATCATCATATTTCACAAATGGTACACATAAGCCCCTGCACTGGAGTAAATATCACCTTTTTTCACTAAGGATATCTGTACTACTTTTGTTGTTAAGACAATTTATCTTACAACAGCACGATGCAAAAAATCACTGAATAGATTTAAAAGTTCTAACTACATTTTAATGACTCAGAGAAAGAACTTCTGACAGGATGCTTTCTTTTGAAACACAAGTGTACACTGAAATCTAGATGCCATAAGGTTCAAAGTCTGGATGAAGGCAGGCTGTGCATGAGCAATTACAGTGACAAAGCCTGCCCTTGCATGATGAGCACCAAATTCACCACTTCAGCTCCCTCCCTGTCCCTCTGAAAGCACAGGCCAGAGCTGTGTGTCAGCTAAAGAGCAGCATTGGGTAGCAGCTGAGTTTTGCCTGTTTTTCCCCTTGAAGAGTACACACGTTTGGGCCTCTACCCAGACACTGACAGATTTAGAGGGTCATGGTATGTTTGAAACTCTCTCAGATTTGACTGAGAATGGGACAGCAGACTTGAAACAGATTGCAAGAAAACTGACAGAAAGAACAATGACATAAGTCTAATTTACTTAGGAAATGCAAGGAAAAAAGTACCCCTCAGAAAACCAATCCAAACCAAAACAGACACTTTGGAAAGTGCAGGTAGAGCTGGGACACAGACAGGTGTCCAGCTTTAGCTCGGAGCTGAGGAAGGTTGCTGCTCTGGCCAGCTCCTTCTCACTGCCCCAGGTTACTGCTTCAGTGGCTGTGCTGATACAGCTGTTTGTCTAGCTGCCCTTTAAGCCAGTCCTGTGAAATGATCCACTTCAAAGAGAAGACATGCATTTCAGGGAGAATGCATGGTGGAGTTTTTTTTAACCCAAAGGTCCTTTATAAAAGCCTTTGGAACTCAGCTACACAAACAGTTGACTTGATGTCGTGGGACAGCAGGTGTAAGTCTCTGTGGGTTTGTGAGGAATGAGGGGGAGCTACACCAAAAAGCTCTGCTACAGTCCAGATAGTTGTATGTCCATAACCTGAAGTGTTTCTCCTCTTCTCAAGCCCACTGAGACTATAAAGTGACCTCAGGCTCTTCTGTGTGGTGCATGCACCCACTGGGTGGTCACTCTGTGGCTGGCTGCCATCCTCACCACAGGGTACTGTGGCACTTCCTTTGCACCCACCAGTTTTGGCAGACCTAGTATACACTGATTTTTGCCAGTTAAGCTATGTCACACAAATTTCAAAATTTAAATAATGGCAGTGCAATGCCCACACCATTTTAAATGCTAGCTGTGAATTAATGCATTAGCACCAGGCTCATTTCCATGTGAAAGCTGGCATGTGATGAGGCAGAGGATGAACTTCTGGACACTGTTACCCTGCACTTAGGCCACAGACATTCACGTAGGCAGAATTTTCTGTCTCCAGCTCTTCCCTGGTGCCAGAGGCTCCTGCTGCTTCAGATCCAGGGAGTAAGCTGTGGGTTGACCACTTCCTGTCATTTGGTGGCAGCTTATAATGTTGAAATACTAGGCCCTGTCTTACCTACCTCATTCAGCCTGAAAAACTGAGAAGCATTTAAGCAGAGTTGAGCAGAGCAGGCCTGAGGGGATGGTAGCCACAGGCTGGGTCCATAGATTTCTCCAGCAGCACCTCAGCCTGGGACAATGTGCATCTGTAGCCCAGCCTCCTGTGCAGATGTTAAATTATCTTTAGAGGGTTTGTTGCAGAGACAAATGTTGCTTAGTACTAGCATGAAACTGCACAGCTCCTCGTTTGGGCTGGCATTGTCCTCCAGCTAGTGTGGGCAGCTATTCAGATCCTCTGCATGGCTGCTTAAAGTGGGTACACACGACCTTGAGTGTGCTGAGTGGGAGGTAGCTCACCCATCTTTGAAATGCAGGTAAGCTGCTTCAGTGCTGACTGCAAACCAAAACATCTTCACGGTGAAGCTTTCTGCTGAAACCGAAGTGAAACTTCACCCTTGGCTTTCTTATTGCTACCTCTGGAGTCGCCACATCCTTCTCTTGCCATGAGCAGCTCTCAGTTCAAAAAGTGGCCACAAGTGACAGTGCTAAGCACTGAGAAATGGGTCTCTGTGTTTGTGGGGGAAGGCATGAATTTATGGAGGAGTTAAAATTTGCTCTTTGAAAGCAGTGAACACCGAAGGGTCCACCTGGGGAGAATGTTCCTGGCGTGCTGCAATTTTGGGTTGCTTCCCTACATTTCTTGTGGAGACAAGCCCCAAGGAATCTAAAGACTTGGCTTATTTTTCTGATCCTGCAACAGATTCCCTGCCTTGCCCAGCCAAGGGCAAGTCATTTAGGATCACATTTTCAAGCATGGGCTTTAATTTTAGCCCTGTAGCTTGAGATATCCAGAATCTTACATGTGTGTTAATCACTTACAGTTCTAGCCAAAATTAACAGAAGCTGCCTGTACACAAAAGTGCACTGAAAATTAGATGCTATTTAAAAAAACAGGGCCAGGTCTGTCTTACTCAGCTTGCTCATATGTTCACTGGAGGTAGTAACACCTGTCCAGCTGGGGAGATACCAAGATAAATTAATTTTTGCAAAGCATGTGGAATGATTTTTTTTTTTTAACACTATTTACAAAAGTAACAGAGAAAAGCTCTTGGAGCATTGTTTCTCTTGTTTGGATGCTTTTATTGGATTCAAATAAGGATAAGCATTACCTTCTTCATCAGCAGGCTTGCTGACCATAAATAATTTGGTTTTGCTTTGAGGGATTAAGGCATGAGATTTTGGTTCCTCTCACTTGTTTATGGCACAAATTTGCTACACATAAATCACTGCAGGTCAGAACATTGCTGTTCCCTTAGCACAAGGTAAGAGAGCACAGAATCACTCTTTAATGTTGTGCAATTGGACAGGATTTGGCTTGTCCTGATTTTGTGTTTGGAGAAGTCAGGCTGCCCTTTGTGCTTGATGTTTTACCTCTTTTCTCTTGAAAGTCCAGTGGAGAAATCTGACTAGGTGCATTTGCATCACTCACTCACTGCCTGATCTTTGTTTTGCTGAAATTAAAGTACAGCTTCCTAGTCTGTGGCTCACTGTGGGATTTCCCAGTGTTTCACCAGGCTGCAGTCTGATGTACTCTTCAAATACTGAAAAAAGCAGTTGTATTATCTTTACACCTGGTCCAAAGTGCATGTGGCTGTAAGTGGAACAGTTCAGGGGAGAAATCTGGCTCAGAAAATGACAGTTTCTGGTTTTAGTCAGTTTAGTTTGGTGTGGTTTGGTTTGATGGTAGAGCTGGGCAGCAAGGGCAGGAGCTGGAGATGCAGAGCGAGGGAGTCAAGCTCCAGTCTTTTGGGTGGCCTTGTGTGGTGCAGTTTGCAGAAACTTACGCATTCTTACTGCCCTCTGTCTCTTCATCTCTCTTGCCACTACCTCTTGGGGGTGGGTGGGTGGGGTGGCAATAAGTTAATGTTACTCAGTAGCCAGCAAGCAATGGGGATAAAGACCCATATTGTGCCTTTCTGATCCCAAGGCTATCCCCCTCCCCCCCTTCCATTCTTCGGTTTACCCAGTAGAGCTACCCTAATTCACATAAGCTAACAATCTGTTTGAGAAGAAAACAATTAGGCCCATAGAAGTTGTTGACATCTTATTTTCATTTTTTTCAATGGCATAATGGGTGCTCCAGTCCAGCTTGTCCTTTTGTGTTCTCCATCCCAGGCATTCCTCCCAGATGCAAAGTCCCTGTGAGATTGGGGACAGAACAGTGGCTCTCCCAGACATTTTGGACCAAGAAACTGCCAGTGACGCTTAGCATTTCTCACAGAACATGATGTGGCTGCTGAGCAGGCTATTAATTGAAAACACTGCTCAAACCAGGCAGGCTCCCCAGGCCAGCTGCGGGCCACTTCCCGTGCCTTCAGAGCCCGTAGTGCTGGCGATTGCTGGGACCAGCTGTAGGGGCTGGGGAGGATGGAGTGTGGTTGCAGGAGGCTACAGGAACAGCTCGGGTGTCTTTTCCAGGAAGTTGGGTGCACGCTCCCTGCTTCGTCTTTATCTGTGGTCTTTTGGAGTTCAAATCTGGAAAACAGCATCCTGCTGCAGAAGAGCCAATGGTCCAAGAAACAGACTCCTACTATAAAAAATCTTTCGGGAGCCAGATGCCCCCGACCCTGACAGAGATTGATTAAGTGGCTGGTGGTATCACCTTTCACTTTGCTTTGGCAAGAGGGGGAAGCACGGAATGATGGAAAGTTTTCAGGTGGTACTTTCCGAAAGTATTTAAGTTTGGTTGTTTTGTGTTTTTGTTTTATTTAAGTGCTGCGAAGAGGAAAGAGTCATTCTCCACCGCACAGTGCAAGCACGGAGAGAGAAAGAGTGGACGGTGGGTAGCAAGGAGCAGTCCTGAGGAGCAGCCCTTCCTGACCGCAGCAGCTGTGTCAGAGGCTGGGTAAGTTCCTCGCCACGGAAAGGAAATCTGCTAAACGTGCCTCCTGGAGGTACGGGAGGCTCCGCGAAAGCCTCCCGGGACAGGGGGATACTTTGGAACCGCTTAGGAGAAAAGAGAGAGATGCTCGGGCGAAGCGGTGCGCCAGTCCTTCCGGCGGGGCGTTGGTGCGGCGGAGGAGTGTCCGGCCCGCCGGTGAGTGCGGGGCTGTCCCTGGCAGCGGGGCGCGGGGCAGGGATCCATCAGCAGGCGGGGCAGGGATCCACCGCAGGCGGGGCAGGGATCCATCAGCAGGCGGGGCAGGGATCCACCGCAGGCGGGGCAGGGATCCATCAGCAGGCGGGGCAGGGATCCACCGCAGGCGGGGCAGGGATCCATCAGCAGGCGGGGCAGGGATCCATCAGCAGGCGGAGCGGGGATCCACCGCAGGCGGAGCGGGCCCGGCGCTCCCGGCAGGTGCTGCCCGCGCCGCCCCCGCGCCGCCAGAGGGCGCTGCGCCGTGCGCGCCTCCGCCCGCGGGGCCGCTCCCGGGCCGGGGCGCCGAGTGGCGGAGGGGACAGAGGGACAGACAGCGGCGGAGGGGACAGACAGCAGCGCCCCGGCACCGCAGCAGCACCCGGGCACCGCAGCAGCACCTGGCACCGCAGCAGCATCTGGCACCGCAGCAGCACCCCGCATCCCGCTGCCGCTCGGCTGCCCGCCCGGGGCGTGCCCGCTGTCCCGCCCTGCGCCGAGCATCCCTTTTAAAGACATGGCTGGGCACAAGGGCGGTCCCCGAGAGCAGCATCCCAGGTTGAAACGAAACTGTCTTGGAATAAGTAAATAGCAAGGGTTTATAGCTTGTTGCGCTAGCACGGCGTTTGCTCATCTTGCTGCATTTTGCAGTGTGTGACCAGATACGGGTGGATACTTCTCGTCTTCCTTCCTCTTTATATTTCCAGTCTGGGAAACACCAAAACTTACTTAAAGGAGTAACAACATCAGAGAGAAAGAGAGAGGAAAAAAAAAAAAGATGAGGCAGGCCAGCCCAGCAGCCAGCCTCAGGAGATGGTGGGACAGAAGAGCTATTCATTCTGAGAGCCAGTTGCTCTTCGCCCTGCTAGATTATAAATCGGACACCTTATTAAGAGCTGATCCTCCAGCAGCCCCACCCAGGGCTGTGCTCATGCGCTTAACCGGTGGAACGTAATCCCATTTCACTAGTGATGCTGTTACTGGATAAACACGTGTGCAAACCTGACAGAGGATACAAGGCAGAAAGAAGCAGCACTCTGGCTGTTTTCTGAATTGTCAATTTGAGAAAAGAGAAGAGTTTTGGGAGTGAATAGGGAGGAGGATGGTTTGCACTAAAACTTGGACACTTTCATGATGCTCCTAGCTACCTTGCCAAATGATTAAGCTGGCATAATTTTTGTTTTTATTTTTTTGCTTGTTTTCTCAGTTGTAACTCAAAAATGCTGTCTCTCTGGCATGATGTGCCAGCCCAAATGTTGCTGCTGGAATCAAGCACTGGAAGAGCTTGACAAGATATAAACTCACCAAGGCAGAGGCTTGGCGTGGTCCTCTCTGGTGATTCCAAGTTTCAGTTCTGATGGTTTGCTTGACCACTTACTTCACATCAGATTAGCCAAAAGGTCTGAACAAATTTTGACAGATTTAAAGTTAAATGGTTGTTGCAGCAAAAATTTCATGGAAACTTTCATTTTACATTTCCATAAAGTTTTATTAACTTTGACAAGACTTCCAAGCTTTTCAACCTTTACAAACCTTTTAACCATTTGGGAAGTTGTCTGCCTGGCATTTGAAATGCACAAAGTTACTGCCAGTTGTTGCCAGAAAAAAAAAAAAAAACCAAAAAAAACCAAACCTGATATGGGCTTATTTTTGTGCTGAAGAAAACAGGAATACTTTTTATGAACCTGTTTTAGTGTCTCTGAATGGTATCCCTGCTCATACATGCAGAAATGTATGTAGGGCTTACATAGGTTTTTACTCCTGTCCTTTTTTCATCCCAGGCAAAACCATCTGGAGGATTCATATAATGCTAGATGCATTACGAAAATTCTGCATTGTCAGGGCATTTATTTTGAATTGTGTATAAATACATGTGTGGTTGGTTCTTCTATTGGGGCACCTCCACTTTACTTTCCTTGGCAGGCAATTTAAACATAGTTAGATGCATTGCAACTGAGCAGTGGTCAGGAAATGAAAAAGTAACATGGAAGTGCAACCTTAAAACAACGTCCCCTCTCTGTGCAGCAGTGAGTTATGGACATGGATTCAAGTGTATTTCAGTGGTATCTCAACTTTTACCTTGTTTTGCATCTCATATAATTGAAAAGCAGTCTTTGGATTTGTTCTAGGAGGAAATAAATTTCTGTCAGATCTAATTATCATTAGTGACTCATTTGTCATTTGGAAATGTTTGTGTGATTCTCTCCAGGTTCTGAGTTGCTGGCTGTTACTGGTGTGTTGGAAAGCAATGACTCCTCAGATGTTCCTGTATACCTTTATCTATCTGCTTCCAATAATTTCATGAGCTCATGAGAATGAACACAAAACATCTTTGACATTCCTCTTTCTCATTTCCTCTCCTATTTTTTACATAGGGTGCTTTTGCCAATAACTCTTTCCTGGTAAAACAAAGCATCTGAATTCATGTGTCTAAGTCTGTATGTATACATGATTCCATGTGCCTTCCCATCTCATCTCCCCAAAAGTTTGAGCCTGATGACAAAAGAATATGGATCTGAAAGTGAAGTTCCTGTGAGTTTGAAAGAGATGGGCAGATGTGTACATGAAAGAGCCTTTTGGTGCTGAAGCATCAACATACTACCAGCTCAACTCACCTTTCACCAGACACCAGGGGACTCCCAGTGGAGTCCCCTGGAAGTCAGACTTTGCCAATCTCTCAGTCATGGACTCCTTGTTCATGCTGATGGTTTGGGTACAGTTGGAACAGAAAAAGGGTTGAAAAACTGAAGTTTCTCTCTTGTTCTGCACTTCCAAGATTTATGGGTATCTCTTGCAGGTTGTGTCCTAAGCAGAAGGGAATCTCTGTCCCTGGTGCACACACCCTCCAAAGTGGGTATTTATTTTGTTACAGAGCAATATAATTGTCAGGTTTCAACTGTGTCATGTTTCAGAAGTGTGAATGCCCTTATATCAAGTTTTCTAAAGTCATAAGACTTGGAAAATAAGCAAAGCCTTGAATTTAAGCTGGGACTGAGTAGCCAGCAGAGCAAAGAAAAGAGCTTAAGCTTGTTTGATGGTCTTGTGCTGCCGAGTAAATGGCCAGAAGGATTCTTGCATGGGTTTTCATTTCCAAATCCATTAGGTTGTAGAAATCAGGCATAAGGGCCAAGTCCAATCTTTTCCATTATCTGATTGGAAACTGTGCTGAAGGATTGAGGATTTTGCAGCAACAGTTATGGGGTTTTCAGGATGATGGAATTCAGATTAACACTAAATCTTCAGTTAGTCTGAATGCCAGCAGTGGACATTACCAAAGTGTAAAATACTTTCCTATACCATCATCAGCCCAGGCTCTTGCAACTATTCAGCTTCTGCCAACTTCATTCATTTGCTGATCTTAGTCAAGCCCTTGAAGAGTTGAGTAATGGTGTCATTTGCATGGGAGGTGAAGATAATGTAGAGATGGGTGTCATATGTGTACTGCTGACAAGTCAGTCTGTGGTGCCACCGAATCTTCTCCAGAGGCTTTATATAGATATTGAGCAGGCTGGGTGAGAGGAAAGACTCTTGAGTTATTCAGCAGGTGGAAAAGGTTTTGGAGGTTAAGGAAAGAGCAAATGTTTATCATAAATCTCTTGAGAGTACAAGAGATTTATGTAAGGGATTTCTGAAGATGTACCAGCTCAGTTCCATAAGGCTGTGGATGGCATTTATTTTCAAACAGCTGAGCTGGCTGGAAATTTTACAGCCATTCCAGATGCTTGCTACCAACCCTCTGCTGATGGCACCTATATCCCTTTCTCTGCTCTTAGAAAAGCTTGTTGAAGGTCTTCCTAATCTGTCAGGTGAAGCCTTTCACATAGTTCTAAGTGCAGGCAAAAGTGGTACTTTTTAACCCATGTGACATTCCTCATGTTTAAGAGAGAGCACTTTTAGTACCTCTGCCTTACCCTGAGTTTTAGAAAAGAGGGAGAGGAGAGAAGTCAGCTCTGTTCTTTCCCACAAAACACAAACAGTTCCTGCATTGCCTCCTACAGGTCTGAAGACGTGTGTGGGACTGGATGCATCTACTGGAATGGATTATATTACTCCTGTTTCTTGTGCACGTGCATTTCTACCAAGTTTTGTGCCAAGCATGTGTGCAAAATACATGTGAAGTATTTACTTGTTACCTGAGCAACTAAAATGGTGTATTTGGAATTGAGTCAGCCTCCTGTGTAAGCAAAGGCTCTAGGATGGGTACACACAGTGGGGTAGATGCTCAAGTAACTAAGAGATCATTATTTTCCAGATTTACTAATAGAGCATTTACAAGAAATTGGTATTAATTATTACATTACTACCACTGTGGTTGAAACTGAACCAGTGAGTTATAATAAAATCTTTAAGAATATCCAGTTTGGGCAATGAAGAAAGCTTCTCTGCTTAAGGGATCATTGATAAATGGGGGGAAGGAAGAAGGAAATGGGCAGGTGGTTTTTAAGACACCCTGTAGTTCCTACAGGGTTTCCACATCCCAAAATACAGAAATCTGTCAAAGAATCCTTGGTGCATGCACAGACAAAACAGAGCAAGCTGTAATACTGTGTGTGGCCTAATGGTAAATGTGTGTGTGCTGATAGTGCTTTAGCACAGAGAGAGCTGTTAATACTCACCTCTATAATTTTCAGCTAATGAAATGCGTTCACCTTGATCAAATGGCAACCTCTGAGGAATGGTGAGACTCAGAAGTCTTCCCAGAATCCATGAAACAACCTGCAGCCTTTCTGAAATGTGGAAATGGGGACACAGTTTCTAAATTCCTCCCTTCTTGAGGGAAAAAACACCCTACTTTTCATGTAAAACTGCACATTTATTGTATGACACAAACCTGTAAAAATGGACCACTCCTAATGTCTATCTCTAAATGAGATCCCTAATTTACTGTTTGTCCTCTTTCTGAACTGGGCCAGAGTGGAGCATCCTACCTTAACAGCAGCCTGAAACTCTAGTGGAATTTGGACTCTGATCCAAACTCAAGGCACAGGCTCTTCTCTGAATAAAAATAACTAGATCACAAGCTATTCTGGGGTGGTGACTTTTAGACAAGAAACATAGGGCTTGCATAGGTTTTTACTCCTGTCAAATACATCTGGATGTTGCCCTCCTATCTGGTATTCCCAAAGTGCTTTCCCTAGCTCAGAGCCAATAACCCTAACTGGGAGTTGGAAACTGTAGAACAACTGACATTATTCATGGTAAACACTGGTGGCTTTTTTGGATGGGTTTCTTTCTTGCAGAATATTCTGCTACTCTGGTTGCTGCTGCTGCTGCTGATACAGTTTCTGACGTGGCCTGTGATGAATAGCATGTGCAATGCTGGGTTGAGATAAGAGCCAACAGTGTGTTGGAAAGCCTTCTCTAAATATGAATCCCTGTGGTTCTGAGTTTCTGGACAGAGAGGTGGTTAAATCGCTTGGTACCATTGATCACCATCACCTTCTCCCCTCCCATAGCACCTGCTGACAAATCTTCTGGGTTTTTTCCTGATTACTTGGCTATTTCTAGTATAGTAATATGAATGGTTTCCATTCATGAGGAATGTGGTGGGATAGAGATGGTTATAAGGGATAGGAAGAGGTACACTGGGACTAAGTGGCAAGCACTAAAATATGTTTTACATCAGTGGGAGCTGGCAGTGTGGGGTACCCCACGGAGAGCATTCCCACTGTGCTCAGCAGATGGATGATAGGAGGATTTTGTTGCTGTGTTTTAAGGTAAGAGCACTTTTCTGCTTGGGAGCTGTGAGCTCTCTGTGCACTTCAGTTTCTGGAAAGCTCTGGGCTGTGTAAATTATTATCCTGTTGGATTGAGGAGCAAACTAGTTTGCTTAAGATGTCACAGGAAGCTTTCAGCTTTGTCAAGAGCATAAACTACATCTTCTGACTTGTAAATCTGGGCTATAGTTGAAGGAGTTTTCTTCCTCTTAACATAGCTGGCCTACCTTCTCTTTGATATTATCCCAACTTCCCCTAATCACTGGGTGACATCTGATCTCTGTGACTTTTGTACAGGATCCAAGATCTATTGTACTTGGTCCAAGATCTCACCTTTCATTTCTGGCTCGTCTAATTTTGTTTCAAGCCCTGGCAAATCTGAGAGTCTCATCCCAAATCCAGCTGCTGAGCCCTTGGAAAGCAGGGATGCATCTTGGCAGTGTATCTCACCACGGCATGGATATTTTCCTGGACCAGCCACAGGAATGGTCACAGTGTCCTCCACTAAACTGTAGTGTGGAGGATGGCTATTGCCACCCACACACTTCCTGCAATTTCTGCTTAAACACAGTGATCTTTACTTGCTGCCTGGGGTTGGTATGTAAAGCTGCTTTCTGTAGGTTTGAAACTGCTGCCCCCTCCAAACTGGCTTTTGTTTTAGTGTTCAGTTCAGTGATTTCAACAGAGAATTTACTGGCCAGTATCTAAGGTTTTATTTAGGGTCAAGATAACATATAGCATTGCTTTTGTCATCATAATTATTTTTCTTTTGTCTCTAATCTCACTAATTGTTTTAGGGCTGTTGTATCTTTTTTCCCCCTGCTCCTTTGAGGATTTGCAGTCGCTCTTTTGGGCTATGGGCATAATGGACCAAATCCTGCCCTAATTTACACCTGTGAGACCAATGGGACTGCATACATGTGCATTAGAATACAGTTAACAGGCTGCTGAAGTTGTTTGCCTGTTTTGAAAAGTTGTGTTGAGGATGAATGCTGAGAAATGTCACTTAGGATTGTATAATTCTTAAACCTGTAAATACTGATGTACAGATAGCTTCTCTTCTAGATGCCTGCTTTTATTGGTGGTAGAATATATATATGTTTTCAAAAATTTAGGTGTTGTACTTGCTGTAGAACCCCCTACTGGAGTTACAATAATTTTGTAGCAGTTTCTTACACCGTACAGCAGTTTTATCATCCTACCTAGTACTAAAGATTTCATAAACTGAGAACTGTATTCAGATAATTTAATATTTAAACAAAGGGTAAAGATTGATATTTAGGTTTAGTTTTGTAGAGGATTTTTACTGCTTCGAATTTGATTTGGCAAATTTTAAAATCTTCAGTTTTCTTACTATCAACGCTTTTATTTTTTAATAACTGGAAGCTTTAGTCTGAGTTTTGCAGCTTACCTAATGCAATACAAGGAGACAAAATTACAATTAAAGTAGCTTTGAAATAAGAACAAAAAAGCAGCTATGCTGCATTTAAACGTGCTGTAAAATGTTTCAATGCACTCTATCAGGAACTCCTTGTTTTCCTGATTTGCTTCTTAAGGAAAATCCTGTCAAAGTCAGCTGGATTTTGTGATGTGTTTTGTTTCCAGCAGGGATTTCTTTTCCTGGTAGCTTGAGAAGAGCAGGACCAGTGCAGAGGGTGTTATTTCAGAAGAAGAGCACTCCCTTAGTCTCAAAGAGGAGTGATCCAATATGCCTTCCGTCCGGGGGCAGGAGTGGGAAGGAGGGAGGAGAGGGGGGGAAAGGATGCTTCCTTCCCAGAGCTCGGGGCTGCTGGCCAAGAATGTATGTCTAAATTCAAGCCCAGTGAGTGCTGTGCCAGATCCAGAGAGTTTGGAGCCCCTTTGTCCAGAGGCTTGCAATACGTGAGGGAGTTGTCAAATGGGATGTGTGGCATCCATGTAATGTATCTGATGCATGAAAACTGGTTCCTACTGAGCTTACTGCATTGCCTGGGGCAAAAGTACTTCTGATTCCCTACATGATGCAGTGATCACCAGGCCACTGCTGTTCTCTGTAAACCCTGCTCTGATGGCAGCTCAGGACAGCTCCTGCCTGGGGTCAGGCACAGGCAGGTGGCGTGCACAGGGAGAGAGAGGAAAGGTGCTGCTGTGTTTGACCCTGCTCTCCCTCTCTGGGAAGGGAGGACCTGGTGCCTTTTGCATTTCTCCCCAGGCTGAACTATTAAGTCTGATGACAGAAATGAACCTTTCCCCCTGGACTTGGGCCAAAAGGCTTTTTTTTCCCCTTTCCCTTCCCCTCCTGTCTCTTTCATAACCGTCATTTTCCCATATCTCTGGAACATATCACGTACTACTGTCATGTGCTGTAGGTGTGCTCCCCATTTTTTCTTCAGCTATGTCTTGCCTCCCATCTGTTGATAAGAGCCTCTCCTTGTCTGGCTGAGGCCTTTTTGCCACAGATGATAGGGTGGACCAAAGCCACTGCTGCTGCCCCAAGGCAGAGCCTCCACATTAAGGAGAGAGGGAAATCTGCTCTGGAAACACCACCTCCAAGCCTCCATGTCAACAGGGCTGCAGCAATTCCTGTGGGGTGAGAGTGCCTGTGTTCCTGTGTCTTACTGGAAAGTTCAGCCAGTTGTGCTTGTGCAAACCTCTGAAGGGTTTCTGAGGTTGAGCAGGTGTCAACCTCAGGTGCCTGGGTTGCAGAACTCCTGTGACAGGCTGTGCTGCACAGAGAGGGAACTCACCATAATAACAATTGTTTTTGTGTTTCATATGGTTGCCAGTGGAGGACAGTAGGCAGGGGGAACCCTGTTTGATGACACTTCCCAAGCCAGCAGTGCCCAGTTTGGGTTTCCCATTTTTATACTAATGGGTTCACATCAAATTGCTAAGGGCTGCCCATGGGGCAGACCTGATATAGCACATGCTTTTGTAGAAACCTGTGCAAAGGCATTGGTTCAGCCAGTGGCCAGGCAGAGGTGAAGCAGAAAGAATGTAGTTTGATGCAGCATGGTTCTCTTAGGCTTGAATTGCCACTAATGCAGTTCTGGAAGGGCCCACCAGGATGTGTGGCAATAGGTTTATAGCCCAAGTCCATGCTTAGATCCAGGCATTGTTAGAGAGACTAAAGGAGATGTGATCCATCCATTCCTCATCCTCCTAAAGTCAGTTGTGATCCCATCATGTGTTTCAAGAAGCTTTCTGGGTCTTCTCTTCAAAGCTCCTGCACTCACAGCAAGAGCTCTGTACCAGAAAACAAGACCTAAAGCTTTTTCCTGGGGCTGCCCCATAGCAGCTGTGCTGCAGCTGGGCTGCAGCTCAGCTGCTGTGGCTCCACAGGCAGCAGTCCTGCTTGTCCCCGCAGCGTGTGCCAGGAGGAGGGTTTCAGCTGTGAAACAGAGCACGGTCTGTCCTGCCCTTCCTGGGTCAGGGTCCAGAGAGCGTGCCCTTTCCCTGCACCTCACCAGCATGGGAGATAACCTTTCCCCTGCACCTCACTGGCGTCTTCATCCTCTCTGTTCACATTGGGGCTGCTTTCCCCCTGAGCACAGCAAACAATCCCCTGCCTTTCTGTCCCGTGCTGGCCTGGAGCAAAGCTTTCTGTGTGAGCCTCCCAGGCAGTGTGTCTTGTTTCTAGCATGCTACAGGCAGGCCTCTATTCAGATGAATATCCCTGTTAAATATGTATGAATCTGATTGACTACGACTTCCTAGTTGTCCAGGTTTTATTTCTTTTTATTAATTTGGGGATGCCTGCTGCTAAACAGGGAGTTGTAGCTACGTCTCAGTGAGTTTTGACATGTTTGAGGAGCTGCCCTTAATCTGCCTGTCTTTAAAGCTTCTTCCCCTCCTCCTCCACTCCATCCCCCTCTGGCTCGTTTTCCCCCCTCCTCTCTCTCTGCAGCTGCTGGACAGCTTTGTGACCACCAGTTCGGATGGCTGCTTGCCACTCTCCCATGATTGCTGCCATGTGCTGTTTCCCTTATGCCTGTTGTGCAGTCAAAGAGGAATTCTCCTCCACAGAAAGAAAAGCAGGCACAGTTGTCTCTGGGCTGAAGTGGGAGCTCGTGCTTAGCTCTTACTCCATGAAAAGCCTGGTAATATTTTTTTTTTTTTTTTTTATGGTGACCATGTAGAGTTGGCAAGCAGCAGCAGCTTTTTCTCAGCCCAGCTGTTGGCTGCCTCTCTGCTGCAGGTTCCCAGCCATCAGGCAAGCAAAATGTGCTCGCACCTTGGCCATGGCCACGTGGAGCCTGGCGGCTTCCCAAGAGCCACAAATGCCACAAATGCTGTGGGTGGATGGTCAGTGGAACACTGGGAGATGCTTTGGGGTGGGCAGGATTTTGTCCTGCTGGCTCCTGTCAGGAGATGGGATGAGTGGCAAGGGGCAGCCTTGCAGCTGCGGGGGCTTGTTGACGCTGCAACAAGTGGTGAAGCTGGAACAGGAAGCTGGTGCTTTATAAACAGACTTATTGTTGTGAGTGGGGCAAAAGTCCCAGGGACAGTGGTGCCTGTGTGTGGGCAGGTTTAACTTGTATAACCTGCCTCTGCTGGGACTTTGGATGGGATTTTCAGTGGCACCAAAGGAACTTCAGTGCCTGAATCCTGCTGTGATTGTGCCTTTTAAGCTTAAAGTTGCTGTTTCTCTTCCTCCTCAGCCCTCAGGGAACCCTCCCAGGCAATCCATGACTGCAGTGATGTGAAGAAAGGGCAGGTTTTGGCAGAGAGACTTCCAAGTGCACATGCTGCACACAGGTTAGAATGCCACCTGCTGAACTGGTGGCTGGTCAGAAACAACACTAAAGCTTGGATGAAATCAAGGACTTAGAGATTTGGATTCCTGCCCCTGCTGCATGTGTCCTACCAGTGTGTTTTGGGGAAGCTGGTGAGCCAACCAATACTGTGGATGTAGGAACGAGCTCCAGTGCCCTCTTATCTTCCCTGAAGATTTTGTGCTGGGTAGCAGTCCCCTTACAGGGATGTGCACAGGCTGCCTGGATGGGCAGGAGATGTCAAATGTCCTTGTCCTGCCTAATTCAGGAGGGCATGAACTGAAAAAGGAAGTGTTTTTCCCTCCTGTGTTTTCCTGGGAGCAGTAGTGGCACTCGCTCTGCCAGGGAGCTTGCTGTGGCCTCTGAGCTGCTCCAGCCTTTGACAGGAATGTTGATTTCCTGTTGACTCCCAGCCAGAGCTATCTCTGAAATGGTGGTGTGGGTCAGGCTGAGATGGGTCCCAGGAGCCCAGGGAGAGTGGAGGTCCCTTTGTCACCCACCTGGCCGTGGGGCAGACTCCTTGACCACTGTGAGTAGAGATCAGCTCCTCTGCTATCCACAGAAGGCTCCTGCTTTGGGATCTGTCCACTGGCTGATGTCCCTTCAGGGACAAAGCCCTGTGAGACCCACTCTTGTCCTTCCATGAGCTAGGAGAGGACTGTGCTGTTGAGGCAGGAGACAATAAGAAAGTGACTACTTCTCCTTCCCCTTTATTTTTTATGCATTTATTTTTTAACTTTGCTCTATTTACTTTCATTTTGTTCTTTTTTAAATTTACTTGGCTTATCTCCATCATTTTACTTCTCTCCCCTGTGTGCTCTTCAGACTGGCAGTCCCTTTCACCCTGCTCTCTGCTCCTCCCTGCTTGATGGGAAGGTTGTTCCTGGGGTGCTGGAGTTCACTCCTGCTTGCAGAATATCGTTCAGCAGAGGAAGCTGTGGGAGGGCCATCCTGCTGCCCCAGCTGGGTGAGTGCCTGTGCCAGGTTGGTCTTACCATGTGTGACTCAGGTGCCCCTCACTTCTGCTCCCACACACTCACTGACCTTTTCCTGCTGGTTCTGAGATGGGGCCACAGGCCACCTCTCATGCAGCCTGTCCCTCTTTAAAGATATGATAGAATTCCTTTATCTCCCAATGCCAGGCAGGCCTGGGATGCTCAGAGGTGCAGATAACATTGCTGCTGTGTGTACCAGGGGCCAGACAAGTGAGGGGGAAACCTCTTTTTTCCCTTAGCACTCAGCAGGACAGCCTGATCATATTCCTGCCCTTGTTTTTATTTCTAGGGAACCCAGCTTCTCTTTCCAAGCCGTTAGCAAATCACAGTGCAGCCCTTCTGGGTCCTGGTGACCTGCTGCCTGTGCAAAGTCCTTGAGGAAGGGGCAGCAGCCAAGCCAGTGGGCAGGAGTGGCTCTGGAGCATGGGTGGCCTGGGAGGATGTTTGGGTTCAGGCTGTGGTGCAAAAGCTGGTGGAGAAGCCAGGAGGTGCACAAAAGAGCAGTTCATGGCCTGACAAAGGAGATAAGGAGAAACTTGATCCCTGCCTAAGCATCCAGTGTTCTTGTTCCTTCAGATCTGCTCGTCTATGGGCATAGTGCAAATGTAAATATCCAGGTATTTATGTGCTCTGGCATAAATTCAAAACTACTTTTGGGACAATCACAGAAGAAAGAGCAAAATCATAGTAACCATTAGCACAGAATACCTGTGATGCTCCCATCTAATACTACAGGGCATTTTCCTGTGATATTTTACAGTGAGAACATAAAGGCTGGCATCTTTCCATTTTATGACTGACAGATGTTTGCAACAACAAAAATATGTGAGAATTCAGTATTTTCCATATCATCGGATTAATAGCCTGTCTCTCAACTTACTTACTGCTCCACCTAAAGCTTTTACTGCACCTGTCTTCACAAGCATCAGAGCATTCGTGTTTCGTCTGTCTTTTTGTGGCCAGATGAAGTCATCTTGGAGCATGGGTGTGGTGGTGAAAGACACAGAGTGAATTTACATCTCTTGGATAAAGGGAGAAACCAAAGAAGGATTTCCCTTGTGAGCTGGCTTTTATTGTCAGTGTGAACATCTTAGTCAGCACATGCTCAGACTTCTAAAATTGTGCAGCCATGTGCTGTGAGAGCCTCTGCAGCTTCCTCCTTCCCTGGATCAGCCAAGGATGAAGGCTCCAGGATCTGGTGCTCCTCTGGCAGGAATTACAATTGCTGAGCCCAGGTCAGGTGAGTGGCAGGCCCTGAAACTTTGTGTGTGACCTTGCTCCTTTGGAATGTGGGAAAACACCCTCCCATTTGATTTCAACAAATCACCTCAAACCAGATTCTGTAGCATTGTTGAACATCAGTGGATTTGACTAGAGAATAGAATTAGCTGGGAGAATCCTAAAGTTTTGTGGAATCATTTCCATGACACAGACATGGTACCAGAGTGGGATGTTGCATGTTTAAGTACTTGAGTCTCCAGGAAGCAAGAATACAGTGCAGATACTCTGACTCACTGGAAGAAAAATTACTTGCAGTGACTCAAACACTTGGATGCTGTGGTTTCCTAATTAATCTCTGTGCTCCACCATGAGTCCAAAATCCTCCTTTCAGGACCAGAAAATGTTTGTGGCCTTGAGGATTCTGTTCTGGTGAAGATTAACCTCTTGCTGCCAGCCAATTAGGTATGCAGACCTAATTAATTTCTGGGCTGTTAGCACAAATGACCTGGTAGGCTCTGGAAGCTCAATGATGGTAGTTTTGCCTAAAAGAGGGACTTAGCAGGGAACACTTCCTTGGGGTGACCATGTGACTTGAGGAATCCCCAGGGAGGTCTACTGCAGGTTTGGCAGCAATCTCAAGGTTAAGGGCATGCAGACTCAGACTTTTCTGGGAGGAGACGGATCCATTGGTGTGTTAGAGCTGGGAAACCCCGGGGAACCCTGCAACCCTGCCCTTCTTTTGCAAGAGAACAGTGCAAGATGCCTCCCTTTGCCTTGACGTGCCTGGTTGGCTGGGAAGCTGTTCCCATTGGGCAAAAGGTGAAATTTATGTCTTTCAAAACTTTGTGTTTGGATTTTGTGCTGTGCCTATTTTGCACAACGTGGTACAGAACACGAGTATTATGCATTGAGATAGCTCATCTCCTCTGCCCTAAGCCCAAAGTGCATGTTGCTGTCACCACAGGAAAATAGTGTGACCTATATGTGACCACGGATGGAAGCAAAGAATGTTTCTTTTCAAAGTTTGTGCTAATTTTGCACCTAATTGGTATGTTACAAACCTAGCAAATCATAAATAAAACCTGAGTTTTCCTTTTTCTAAAACTAGGTCTCAAAATGTAACTTGCCTTAGATTTGAGCCAAAAAGGCAAGCTTTTGAAAGAGATGAAGCATGCCCTCATGTGGCAATATTTTTTCCTTATAATACCTGTTTGTTTTGGTTTTAATCCCCAAATAATCTATTACAGTGAGTTATGTCATGACGTCAGAACTGGCATACAGCGTGGGTGTTGGGATACAAGGCTGGCATACACACAAAATGTTCAGAAATAATCATATGGGCTCTAACTCTCTTGTTGCTTGAGTCCCTGCATGAGTGCTTTTATTCTAAAATAAGACCAGCTCCACACAGGAGTTAACAAATAAACAAAGGTGTGAATTAAAACGTGTCCTCTCTTGTGCTCTGTGGGAAAGTTGCTTTCCACAACTGAGAGCAAAGTTGAAAATTGTTACAAAGTGGACAACTTGGTTTGAAACCAGAATAATTGATTTTGAAGTCAATTTTAATCTAAACCAAAATAAACTGAAAATTAAATACACATTCACAGAGCTGGCCTCAATAACTCACTCTAAAAATCATGTTATTTATTCAGCTAGTAGAACTTCCTCATGTCTATACAAGGCTTGCAACTGTGTAGATAAACTTTCAGTAGCCTGGCTCTGCTGTGAATTTTACATTTTTGACACGTAAAGGTTGGGTTCTAAAACCCCAACTAACATTTCTCAGCTTGATAAATAGGGAAGTTCTACTCTTTCCTGACACAGCATTGTCTGCTTTTACTGTAGATCAATTTCCTGTTTTTTCTTTCCTGAACTTAAACAGTAAATGTAATTCATAGAAATTACTGTGTCCCAACAGCTTATTGGGACTTTTTATAGCATTTTTTTTCTGAGATTACAGATGGATTGGTATCTTTTATCCAGAGCACCATAAAGAAAAAATATATTGTGGTCACGGTAAGTCTGATGGGAAGCGTGATGGACGCGATCAAGTTTTAAATTTCAAGGAAGCACTTGAAATCCCAGGGTTTCCAGTGTGCTGCCTGGTCACTGGTTTCCATCACTGGGGCCCTTCACCATATTCCTGGGAGGATGTCACCTGGCAATCACATTCACCACAGATTCCCCAAGGTCCATGCTCTTCCTTGCAGAGCCTTGCAAAGCTTGCAGGATGGTTGAGTTGGCTGAAGAGCAGCAGGAGTTGCTTTCTCCTGGCCCTCCTCTCCAGGCTACATTCCCTGCTTATACAGGCAGCTCCCTGCTGTGCTGAGGGTAGTTTCCAAGGGGTCAGGAAATATGAGAAGCAGAGAAGTGGGAAATCTGCATCCACTAGGCAAGCCTTGACTCTCCTGGGGGGCCTGAATGTGTGCGAAAGCTGTGGGTGGTCGGAACTTCGGGTGCTTGAGCAGGAGGCTTTGGATATCAGCGTGGATATCCAAGTTGCTTTGAGAAGATTTCAGGCTGAATGAGAAGTGAATTCCCTAAATCTCTCCCCTAGGGTCTCATTGATTTTCAGCAAAATCATCCCTCAGAGGCAACTCGGCAATCTTCATTCATGGAGTTCTCGGGGATGCTCTGCTATCGAGTTCCCTTTGTAAAGGTTTTTGTGCTGCAATCTGCTGGCTGGTTACTTAACTGGTGCAGCTTACAGACCTCCGCTGGTTGTTGCACGTCTTTTGATTTTTAAGGGTTTATTTCAGCTCCTTTGTGAAGCGTAAGGAAATGGATGATTAGCAAAATTCTTCCCAGTATTTTAGAAGCATTAGTAAATGTTGAATAAAGGGCAATCACACTGTTGTTTTCATGGGAACTGAGAAAGAAAGAATGCTAGATTAGGTGCAATCCTGATCTTAAAGTCACAATTCTTACACAATGTTTTTTGCACTCTGGTGAAAAAACTCGTATGTGAGAATGTGTGCTTGCAATGAGCCAAGTAATTCAGCACTGCAGGAATCCCACCAACTTCAACTCCAAGCTGGTAATGAACACGGGCCTGGACACGTTCAACTGATGTGTTTGCCTGCAAAAATTATCTATGTACAGTCAATGACAGCAGTGTCCTTCAGATGTTGGGTTTGATGCAGTAAGCATACGTGACACTTCTGCTTTGCTGCTGCTTCTTGCTGTGCCCTGGACTGGTCATAGCTGTTCCCTGCTTTCTGTAATCTAGGCAGAGACACTCTGTGCCTGGGAAAAGGCAAGCTGGGCAGCTGTGTTGAACTTGTGTCAACCTCCAGGAGCTGATTGATCCCCTGTGCTTTGCTGCTGTTCTGCACGGCTCCGGTACCTGAGCCCGTGCGTTTCCAGCTGGCAGTGCCTGAGCAGTGCTGAACAGCAGCTGCTCAGAGGACCAGAGTGGTGTGGTTGGAGCAGAGGTGCTTGCTGACGTAGCTGACTAGATGAACTGGTTGACTGGTTAAATATTGGTGGCAAAAGAACTTGCAAAGCTGCTTTGCAGAAGTGGGTGGGTCTCAGCCACATCCTCACTGGCTTTGGTATTTGTCCTCAAGCCTGATTTCCATTTTCTGCACACCCTTTGCTTTCTGCTCTCCTTCTCTTTTGGCAGATATCGACCAGTAGGTTGTGGCAGCCTGTCAGAAGACACCTTTGCTGGATGAACAAAGCTGATCTACTCTCTGTCCAGCTTGAGAATGTCACGGAAGGCATAGGATACCCAGTAGCAGTCCTGTTGCTCATCTTTTAAACTGCAGGAGATGAATGCAGTCACCCCAGGACACACCACCCTGGAGGCATTGCCATGAGAGCCATGGCAACATCTCAGCAGGTGGTTTTCAGGTGAAGAGCACTTAAGGCCATGGATGTGAATGCTCTTTCTTTTCCCAGGCCCTTCAGTGATTTATAATGCTTTCTGTTCAGGTGTATCTGAAACAGGTATTACAAGGTACACGGCTCCTGCCGCTCCCTCCTGCAAGACTGAGGTGTGGGGCAGGTAGTCCCCTCCTTTCTGAGGGGCTTCACCCCTCTGTGCTTCCGTGCTGTGGGGCTCCAGGCTGTTTGCAGAGATGGCACATCGACCATTTTTGTTTCTTGCTGTACACCAGTGACCCCTGGCTGCTTTCCCACTGATGTCACTCACCACGCCAGTGGGATGTCGAGGTGGCAGGGGGACAGCAGCTGCTGAGGATGTGGGGGGGAACATGGCCTCAGCCCTGCTGCCTGGGGGGATCTGGCTGGAGAGGTGGGGGTGGGAGGGGAGGGATGCCTGCAAGAAGGAGCTGGGCCACCACGCACGCCTTCCTCCAAGCCCATCTGCCCCTGCTCGTCTGCATGGCTGCCCAAGGCTTTGGTGCACATGGACAAACACCAGGGAAGTTTAATCCAGCTGGTTTGGGTGTTGTTAGGCAGGGAATTGCCACCCCAACCTTTAATCACCTGAGCAAGTGCCAAGTGAGACTGAAAAGCTCTGGCTGAAAATGATGGCACTGCAGATCAAGGCAGAGGTTTTTGAAGAAGAGGAGCACTTGTCTGGGCTGGGGGAAATCCCGAGGGCCCTGAAGCATGAGGCCAGGTCTGCTCATCTTCCACAGCGTCCTACAACAGCAGAAATATTGTACAAGGAGGTGACTTAGGCAGTACTGTGGGTTTTCACAGCACATGGCGCACCCTCAGCTGAAAATTTGCATAAATACCTTTCCAAGTATTGAGTATTTTCTAAATAGAACCAAAATCACATGAGAGGCAGGGAGGGGCATTTACAGGAAAGGCAGGTTTGCTACATTTGGATCTCATGCAAGAAATGGGATTAGTACTGTCCACAAAAGTTAGAGCGTGGATTTCTGAGGGTCTGGTTGAGGAAGTTCTTAGCACACATGGAATGAGCTTGATGCTTTTGACCTGACAAGCCAGTTAATGCCAAGAAGCAGCTTTTGTGTCCATGGCAGGGAGAAGAGACCACTAGCCCCATGACACCTCCTCAGGACACCTCCATGTGAGCCCAAGGGACCAGAGAGATCCCCACATGGTATAGTGATGATTGCTGTTGAGGACTGCAACCCCAAAATCCAGGAGTTACCCTTTTTTTGAGAAAGAGTTTGAGAAGCAGAAAGGAGGCAGGGGAGAAGTGAGTTTATTTAGAATTATCCACTTAAGGTCTTCTTCCCTAGTTGCTCTCAGAGCATTTTCCAGAGGATACTGCTATTCTTACGCTGGTTTATCCCATGGGGAAAATGAGGCACACAGCAGTAAGGTGGCTAAGCTGTGGTCAGTGCAAATCCTGGAGAAGGACCTTGCTCTCTGGGATTTCAGCTAGGTGGTTGCTATCAGTTAAGTTATAAGTGATATAAAAATATATGTTCTGCTCTCTTTATTTAGAAATTATTATTTCCAGTGAGAAGCAGGTAGACTCAGTAATCCCTGCTGCTTCCATTTATTTTCCTTACTAGTCTGTCTGTCAATTCCCTTTTACCATTTTACATGTGGTCACTTGATACCAGCAGCTGTTTTGGGACATCTCTATCTGTCACATCCTTCTTTTATTTCAGTGTCCAAAAATGTGAACGCACCACAAAAAACAAAACAAAACAAAACAAACCCCACATTAACAAAACGTGAGTTTCCTCCCAGGTTCATTTCTAAACACATCACTTTAATGATGTCTAAACTACAGAGCACTTGATGAGCAAAACATTACTATCTTCTAGCCACATTTGTTTTCCCTGTCTCCCAGAGCATTATAGTCACCCAGGGAGAACTGCGTGTTCTACTTCACTGCTGTAAAGCTATTATGGGTATGAAAAGTTCCCATTAATCTGCTCCACACATGGATGTTTCTGGATAAAGTTCAGTAGCCAGATCCCTCTTTCTTTGTGTGCATCAAACGAAGCAGAAAAATGCCTCCAATTTAAAGACACCAAATGAATAACCAAATAGATGAGATTAATTTTTGTTTAATCCACGTGGGCAGCGAAGCCAATGGCCAATGTTTGTGTGTGGACTTCTCCTGGGAGTTCATTACCAGCCGAGTCTGTAATAAGTTAATGCAGAGATTCCATGGAAATAGGGGGTTAATTATATGCAGAGGATGTTGGCCAAAGTACAGCTTTGAACAACAAAAATAGCCCAAGTCTTCTGTTTAGGATGTGGAATCAATTAACAAGGTCTATGACATGTACCAGAATTTGTTAAGATAGTTGCACTATAAGGATACTTCTAAATTTTTTTTCTTTTTTTTTCTTTTTGAATAAAAAGCTAAAGAAAGTAAGTGGGTAATGGAAGGCAAGGGAGAGAAAGACATGAGACTGGTAATAAAACACTGGACTTTGGCCTGGGGCCAAGGCAGGCTTTTCAATGGGTCTGAAGTTTGGACGGCAGCACAGTTTGAACTAGTTTTCACTGACTGTCCAAAAGGTTATGCCGTAATAAATGGAGAGAAGAGGTTGATTTTAGTTTACCAACTCTCTTCTCTCTGCTGGCAGGAGTGTTATGCTGCTGGGATGCCATAGTCATTACACTGACAGATATCAGCATGTGGTGCAGCATGCTGCAGATTCAACTCTGGAACCTAAAAAATTCTCCTCGATGCCGGTTGGCACAAACCTAATTTTTTTCCACTTTCCACATCTGGTTTTAATATAAAATGTGTCTTTCTGCTTTTTTTTTTTTTTTTTTTTCCTTGCCACATCTTCAGAAATGCCTTCTTTTAAAATAGATATATATATAAAGGAAATAGAGTGTTACTCCCCTTTCCCTATAATTCTAGTATTTCTAGGTCTAAAATTAATTGTATGTATGTGTGGTAGTTCAGTAGTGCAGCTTGGGAGGTGAATAGAGCACAGCATATACCTTTTAAAAGAGATGTTTCACAAAAAAAAACCAGAGGAAGACCAGATTACTTTTACTTCAGAGCAGTGAAACACTTTTGGCTGTTACAAGTTTTCAAGGAGCCACTTAAACAGGTAGAATACAAATTTGAAAGGAAAAGATCTGACCCATTTTCACCCTGTTTTGCTTTAGGACAAGCTCTGGGCATGTTCCAGGCACTTCTAAGGTCCCTCACTTTTTTTTCCCCTCACCCTCTTCTTCCAACTTGGTCTCTAATACATTAGTTTGTTCCTAGAAATTATCTAGTTGTTTGTTTTGGAGGGGTTTTTTTTTGTTTTGTTTGTTTTGCACACAGAAATCCCCAGACCAAGCAAACAGTGCCACAGAAAAATGTTGCAATTCAACCCAGTTTTGAGGGAAGTGCCCCTGATAACTTCTGAGCTCCAAAGAGAAGCAGGAGAGACTGGGGCCACCGAGTCTCCATGGAAATCAGAGAGGGTAAGGTTTGTTTAACTAATTAGTGGTAATCCTGAATAACTCTGTGGGCTTTAATTTATGGGGTTTCCACCAGGTTCTATGTTCAACTCCTCATGGAGTGCCTGGAGCCCTGGGTTTTATCACACATGGTCTCCTGGAGACTGGCATGGTCTGGAGATTTGAGGGGCCACATAAGGCACAGGGACATGGCTTGAGGTCAAATGCCCTCCAGTCCTCTGCATCAGTGGTGGGCAAGCATCATGCCTGGCTGCTGTCCCAAAGGCACTCCTGCAGATCCAAAATGCAGGCTAGGACAGGATGGACACCCTTGTCTGAGGGGGCTGTATGGTGTGCCACACCAGGGAAATGGACTTTGTCAGCAGGGGCAATGCAGGGACCACCCTGACCTTCCACCTGCCTTGCTGCTTAGAGTTAAAGTGTTACCAGGGAAGGTGGCTGCAGCCTCCATGCAGCAGATCTGGTGTGACCATCGCCGCCCAGGGGCACCTGGGGACAAGGTGAGCAGTGGGAAGGGAAGGTTGTTTCTGTGGCAGCTCATCAGACAGGCAGGAAAGCAGAGGCCAGAGAGGCCAGGCAGGGGGAGGATGTGATAGCAGGGCTGAGGTGACCAGCCTCGGGCCATCAGGGCCATGAGGAGACACAAAAGCTGTGGGGCATGTTAGTCAGGGCCCCAGCCTGCAGAGAGCCTGCAGTAAGGAGCAGGTTTTTTAGCCAGTGTGTTGGAATGGCAGTGCCTTTACTTTGCCTGTACTGCCAGGGGCAGCTTCAGGCACTGTTACAGGTGCAGTAAGACTGAATGCCAGCATTCAACTCCCCCACGAGCCCCCATGACCTGCCAGGTGTTAGAGCAGGCTACATCTGCTCTCTGGCTGGCCACAATTCTAAAGGGAAAAGGTACTTCCCCAGTACCAGAGCACCACCCCCCATTTAAATCCTGGAACTGGTCCAATTAGGGTCATAACCAAGTGAAATGGGAACATCCAGCACCAATCGTGCTGTAAGAAAACAACATCTTTCTTTTGTTATCTGAACTATCTGGGAAGTGCCATAGGAGAGGGGGTCTCTACTGTCTGGATCTTTTTAGTTTTTAGTTCTTCCTTGTTTGGGAGTGCTTCAGGATGGGATGACCTACTGCTGACACAGCTGAGCAGTGCTATGTCCCAAGCCTTTAACACAGCTGAAACTCTTCACCAAGCAAGAATGGGTGATGGCTGCCTAACTCCTCTGTAACCAACCTGAGCAAGGAAGTGTAATTATGATAGTTATCACTGGGGGATGTTTCAAAGGGAAAGCATGCTAGATAGTTTGACTAAGCACTTAATTTTTTTTCAATCAAATTACTTCCAGCCCAGCAGCTAGCTCTATGTACATAATAGCTCTGTTGGCTTCAACGAGGTCCTTCAGTTAAGGTCAGCTAAATACCTGCCCCATGATAGCAGGCCACAGACCAGATGTGAGATGCCATGGTGTCACCTCCTCCACTCCTTTCCTCTTCTGCTGCAGACCCCCATCCCACTAGCTAATTTTCAGCATTTGGCTATGTATAGTATTAAATTAATCAAGCTCCATCGGACTTTACTATTAAACCATTTCATGTTCATTTCCCTTTTAAAACCCAGATTTTTGTTCACACTCAAATAAGAGCACATACCAATATTTTATCTTTTCTGCAGTGTATCCCCAGGCAGAAATTATATTGTAATAATTACCTGGCTAGCTTGTTTTAACAGTTCCTGGCTTTTGGCTTTATGCAATACTGCAGGTGTGATTCTAGTAGCAATACTGTAGGTGTGAATTATTATGTTAGTGTAATAGGCTGTACTTTATTGTGCTTTATTGCTTAATTGGCTTCTTCCATAAGGATTCTGCAGTTGCTACTGGGAACTAATGCCAAGCTCTTCTATGAAAAGAGTGGTATTCTTTTTTTGATGTTTACTAAGGTCAGTAATTTCAGTGGGTGACTGGCTTTGGGAAATGAAGGAAAGATGTCACTAAATGAATTAAGAAAGTGCTTACTAAGTCCTTAATAAAAAGCAGAGCAGGCTAAAAGATGCTCCTTGTTATGCATAGATACTTGTAACCCCAACGAGCCCTTTGGGAAAACAGCTGGCTGAGCTTTCTGGCAAAGGAAGCCAGCTCCCATGTTCGGGGGATTCCCAGGTGGTGGGCAATATCTCCGGGTGGTTACATGCTCTGTGACCTCCTCTCCCCTCTTTTTCCTTCCCACCAATTTACTTTTCTCAGAAGATGGAAGATCAAAGTTTTGTCTTCACAGCAACACACAGGCTGATCCCCTTGCCAGTGTATCCCTACAGGGGTGCACCCCGGGCAGGGGGCTGCCTTCCCCCACCACATGGATTGCCTGAAACATCAGGAATGTGGGCAGCCCTCCAGAGCATATGCAGATCCTGCCACTCTGCCTGGGAATCAAGGGGCAGGGAGGAGTCCCAGGGGTACCCAGATGTCCCACGGATGCCTCCACCACTTGAAACCTGAGACAACTTTAGTATGTGCGGCCACACCCTGGTGTGGGGACCAAGGATGTTTTTCAATGGTTTGAAATAATGAAAGCTGCTGCTCCTGTGAGTCACTCAAATTCCCACCATGTACTCTTGCTAAATGATTTCACCTCTGCTTCCCTGTGTTCCCCAACACTGTGCCTACTCATGCTGCTGAAGTTCATTTTTGGTCTCACACCTTCATTTAAGCCTTTTTCTGTTTGTCTGGAGCTGCAGGTTTAGCAGAAGGATCTGTATTTACTTCCAGCTGGGTGAAATATTTATGGCTGGCATCTTGTTTGCAGGAGTAGTGGGGTAGGTGATTTCCCAAGTGGGACCTTCATCATACAGAGTAGGAAACTTTTGATTTTCCCTTCTTCTAGTAGTGGTGTTTCCAAAACTGTTAATGAAAAGCAGTAGCTATAAAATATGGATGCAGATCTAGATTCTGAAGTAGCAGGGGTTTTGTTTCCCCCAAAACACTGAGGCCTTATCTGTGGTGGATACTACCTTGCCTTAAAGGGAATCAAACTGAAAATATGCAGAGCTGAAAGCCCAGTGTATGGACTGTTAATGGCTGGGTTAATAGGTGTTAGCCAAGCACAGATTGTCCTTTTCTATGGCTGGGGCACAAAAAGTTGTAATGCTAGTTTCTTCCTTTTTCCAGGTCTCACCAGGTCCATCCCAAAGGAGATGAGCATGTTTGAGGGGTGTTTGCACTGTCTGGCCAGGAAGAGAGGGCTCATCTGTGCCACAAAGATCTCAGTGTGGTTTGTGCTGAAGTGGGATCCCACATCTGGGATCTACCCAAGAGCTACATCATACTGTTAGAGATAGGAAAGCTTCACAAAGGGAAGACTTTGAATCAGGAGTCTGCTCTCATTGCAACATTTATCGCCATGATTCACCTACCTCCAGTGTTACTGCAAATCCGGGCAAAGTGTGAAATGATTCTCTCTCTTATCTTTGAGGAAGTGCAACATGCTCCAACCATGCTGACTCTGAAATTCAGCTCTACCCTGCTTTGGACCACAGAAATTGTCAGGATTTTTGGAAAAGCTCAACAAACCTCACCACAAACCTCAGCACCACAATCTAGCCAATTGATTTTGAAGTGCTTTGAGAACAATTCAGGGTTTTTTCTTTTCACTTTATGAAACATAGAAACCTTTGGAGTTCTGCAGGTACATACTAAGTTATGAAGGAGCTGGAGGCACTAAAAGAGCTGGAACGTGATTAATAACTGTCAAATTACAGGGAACACTTTAAAATCCTTTAAACATCTCCTCTCCCCTACTTCATCCTGGTAACTAGGACATGAGCCTTTAGTCAGGCTGTCTTTCCTTGAGGAAGTCCCTTCACTTGAAGCAGGAGATGATCTGAAGTCACAGGCAAAGGGCTCAGAAACTTTATGACAAAATAGTGACATGGAAAACAAAGAGAGACTGAGTGAGCTGCAGCACAGAGGATCACAGTAGCTGGCATCTGTATGCCAGCACCAGAATCCTCTTTTTGTACTCACAATTGCAAAATGTCTCTGCAGCAGCTCTAGCAATTGCTCAGAGAGGAAAGGAATAGAAAAGACTTCTCTTGCATCCTCAGCATAGCAGGTGTTTTTACAAATTAAAGAAAAAAAAATTAATTCTTCATTTTATTTTGGCCTTTTGCTATATCCCTGCTTTGTATCTGAAATGTTTTCTTTGTCAAAGAGACAAGCAGAGGCAGCCAGCTCTTTACAGTGTTTTTAGGTTTATCAATGTTAAGGTTGTTTTATTGTACACATTTCAGTACTGTTTTTGGTTCAGATAGCATGGGGTAACTGTATATGCTTTGTTGCCCTGCTGTGTTTAGCAGAAAAGCGTAAGAATTTTGTTTCTCACTCCTGTTTGCCATGGAGGCCTCAGTCTCAGAGAAAATTGTAGAAGTAACTCAGTTATTTGAAGGTTAAACAAAATGAATAAGTTTGTATGGTGCCCTGAAGGTTATTAGACTCAAGGTCTGAGCAGCTGCCAAGGGGAGTGAGTTCCAGGGCAGGAGCAATCATCTGAGAAATCCCAGTTGCTGGATGTGGAGGGGTTGAACCTGGGAGCTGCAGGTGCCTCCCAGCTGAGCTGGGCTGCCATGGCTGCACGTGGGGTAGGACCCCTGTCCCCTCCCACACTCCTGGTCCAGAGAGCAAATAGATGGGAGGGCATGCCCCACTCCATGGGAGGGCAACAGGGACTTGCCAGTTGTTCCAGATGCCTGGCTGCTTCCATTACCAGCTGTGGAGTGGGAAGGGAGCTCTAAAATCACAAACACAGGCGGTTGCTGGGAGTTAGGGCTGATAAAAGGGCTCATGGAACCTGCTACAAGGCAAGTCTGGAAGTGGCACAGTCAAGGGGTGCAGCAAGCAATGCAGTGTGACCAGTGCTCAGCTTTGTGTCCTCTGGGCTGCTTTCCACCCACACATCTTTGTCTACCTATCAGAGTGATGCTCTGGAGTGGTGCCTAGTTTATTTTCCACTTCAGTCCAACTTGGAAGTGGAATTGAAATCACAGGGTATAGATGAAAACAGACAGGCAGTGTTGTGATGTCCTTTCAATTTTCAAGTTTATCCCAAGGCCTCTTTCTATGATATAAAAGAATTTAGGCTAAATAAAGCCTTTAAGTGAAAACTGCAAGAGCAAACATAGAGATGTATCTGGGTACACTTGCACTCATATTTGTGAATGTTAAGCAGCATGTTCCTTCCTATACATCAGTTTGTGTATCTGCGAAGCAGTCTTGATTTGTTATTCCTCATTTGTGCCATAATTGCAGGAGTCGTTTATGCCAATGTAGACACTGATCTCACTGCATGTTGAAAATACAAAATATAAGAGAGAGCTGGAATAACAAGAATGTGTGTTTTCTGAAAAAGTAGAAGATTTCTGGAGGAGGAGTTTTCCCAAAGGGAGCTAAGTTTACAGATCTAACTCATTCAGGCCTTTTTCCTTCTGAAGCTGACACACACATGCACAAACACACAGGCTCCAGTATCTATTTCATGGACACATTCTTCCCATCTCACTGTGTAAAGGTCTTGAAAGCAATAGCTACTGGCAGTACTCCAATTCAACATATCTAATAGGTCCTTCCCAGTTTCAAAATCACTAAGGACACACATGGCCAAAGGAAAGCAGGGCTTAAACTACCTTGCTGTCAGAAGCAATGAAACTAGCTGCCTGTCCTTGTGGGCTTGATTTGTGGGTTCTTTGTTTTTGTAGTCTTGGTTTGCTGACTGCATCACAAGAACTGTGTTGCTAGAGCAACTTTGTTAATCTAACTCCTGGAAGTAACTCCAAGTCTTGAATGGAGGACTTTTCAAAATCTAATAATACACTGCAGTGGGTTTTCATTGTTTCCCAAATTTTATGGATTAATAGGCTCCAGGCGGAAAGAAAAAAAAGAGTGAATTTGATTATTTGTAAACTACCTCTGACTCAGTGTATCTGCTCAGATTTAGAGGGCATGGCCTGCCTACATACTTAGAGAAGATATTTTGGATCAGCATCAAATGGCCTAACTCTACTGACTTAAACACAGCATTTCCAATCTACATCACCTCAGTGTTTGAACCTCATGTTACATATGCAGACATTTAACCAGAGAAAGGACACTGCTTCTCTTCAGCTCCACATTTGACCTTCTCTGTGTTTGCATGTTATTGTGTGTGTACAGATATTTGGAAGTACACGTATGATCAAAAAATATCTATGCTTTGCCATGTTTTCCTGTCTGCTTGGGTGGCAAATCTTAGCTCCAGTAACTATCAGAGAAAACTTTTTCATGCAAACGACCACTGGAGGAAACAAATCCCCCCAAAGTTATCTTTGTGGTTTGCACCTAGTCAGGACACTGTGAATCTCTAGTCTAACAGGAACAGAGTTCCTTGCTGGCTGACATGCATTTCATAGGCCCACATTTCTGTTAGGACGTGGGCTTTTTTTTTTTTTTTTTTCTTTTTTTTTTTTTTTTTTTTGTGGTATTATTTTTTTTACATTGCTGTCCCTCCTCACAATTGTCACGCTGCTGTTCATACTTCCCAGCCTAAAGGAACTCTGTCCAGGCTTTATCTTAGTGATTTGTATTCTTACGGTCACCACAATAGTTCAGGCTTATTCTTTTCAACAAAATTAATTATTGTAAGGTTATCTGGGAGTTTGACTCAGAGACTGTATTCCACTAATAAGCATAATTTTGAAGAGTTTGTGTTCTAAAAGAATTCTTATCTACTGCTTACTGGCAGGTTTTGAATCTTACATCCCTGTTGAGATTGATTTCCTTTACATGCCTAATTACTGATGACACAGATAGATATAAGCTAAAGAGATATCTTGCAACTGGAAGAAAAAAGGAAAAAAAAAAAAAAAAGCTTTAAGCCAAGTTCCCTTTGACTTAAACAGAAGGAGCCTTCATTTTATTTCATTTAGTAAAGTCACCATAGAAGGATCCTCCTCCAAGAACTTGCAGCAATATGAGGAGTGTGTACAAAACAAGTCCAGACATCAAACAGGGCAACTCCCAAAATGTCTCTGCATTTGTAAACATGCATCACATCTGCTCAGCTTGGCTGTAAGCATGAAACATAAAACTTGGGATATCTGTCTTATTAATTTAAATGGATGCTAATTCAGGCTGTGGCTTGAGGAGATGGAGGATGCAGCTGCAGCTGGTATGAAAAAAGTGCTTCAAGAAAAAAAAAGACACTCTGAAAAATTAAATATGTCTGTATTAAAAAAAAAGGATCAGTTGCCTGATCTAATGTGTAGTGCACCCCTAGGTAGGCTATTTGGAGAGACTGCCTAAGCACTGCTGACACTGCTAACCTTTTCCTGGGGTCAAACAACAATCTTTGATCCAAAGGATGTTCACTGATGTTGAAAATATGGAATGAGGGAAAAGAGCTTCTGTGGCATTGAGATATGCCTCTTTTATTCCAGAGTAAGTGTGAAAATGGCTGGGGAGTCTTTATTGGGAGGTATATTGAAGGTTTATACCCACCACAACAACAGACTGGGCTGTTTCAGCAGGTGCACCTTACCAAACACCAGTGGAAAATCTTGCAGTGAGGATGGGCACCTAGTAGTTTGTATGAATGTAGAGTGGCACAGCTTATCCATAATTTAGAAATATTTATGTAAGTATGAATAAATTAATTTTTTAAAATTCCCATAAATAAATATATTATAGGAATATATTTTACTTAGTAAAGTTTTATACCAACATATGTGCCTGCCCAACAGGGATAGTACTCCATGAACTAAACCAATGTATATTTCATGCATACTTATATATGCATAACTATATTTGATACATAATTATAGCAGGCAGAGCGTATGGAGATCAGGTCTGAGGTGTGGTGTAAAGGAAGTGGCCCAAAGTGACCTTCATTCACAGCCAGGCACTATATGAGGCTCTTGGTTTAAATGTTAATATAATATTGTAGTCACTACACTCCTGGTTGATAATTCCTTTTGGATACAGTTGCTGGAAGAATGGTTTGCCATGTCTCTTCTTAGCAAGTTATATCTCTAAGATTTTAGTGCCACTGCTGCTGATCTGACCTGTCTCCTGCAGTTCTGTCAAAATACCTACCGGCACATCTGGCTGTGAAGGTGTCTGTGTATAGCCAGGGGGTTTTGACTTGAGGCAAAGCATACTGAGCACAATAAGAATGAGCTGATCAAGACTGATCTGGACTTTCAAGAGTTTGGGGATCTGAGATTAAGAGAACAGGGTCTTAGAGTTTTGCAAACTAGTTGAATGCATAAATACGAGCATAGTTATCATGCCATCATTGGATTACTTTCATACACTGGTTAGTTGTCAGTATTGCCTCTCTCCTCTCATGTCAGTATCTAGTCAGATGCACCAGCCTGGCACACTCTTTTCCATGCAAAATGGTCTTCTTTGCGGAAAAAATTTGCACAATTTTTGATGGAGAGACAGCAAATCTGTCACTAGTTAAACATGGAAAATACAGTTTTGGGAATGCTGCAACCTCCTGGAAGATGGTGGGCTTCATGCTGCAGATATTAAATACCACGTAGTGAGAACTCTGTGTGGATTTTGGTGGGGCAGAAAGGGAAAAGTGAGGCACATCCTAACACAGAAAGCAAGGTCTGCTTCTTAAGGGTGCAAAAATGCTTTGACCTTTTGCCTTTGGCAAAACCTCACTTTATACATGTGCTGTGGCTTGTGTCACTTGGCCACATCTCAAACTCACCTCTAACATGGCTACATTTCAGCAATGTGGTGTGTGCAAGTGTCATGGATGATTATCTGTGTGACAGCAGTAACCAAAAGCTTAAGCTAGGGCTGTAGCCCTTCGTGTTAGGCACAGAGCAAGTGCACTAGCAGTCTCACTCTGAACATCTCCTGGCAAAAGAGGAGGAAATGAAAGAGAGGCAGCTGAAAAAAAATCATCCAGGGTTGCACAGCGTGGAAACAAGGCAGCAGAGGTCTCTGCTAATGGGTGGAGGCTGTTTTCTTGCCTTCCCAGCAGCCAGTGTTGTGTCACTTAATGCTGCAGAAGGTAACTTGTAGGTCATGTCTAGGCACAGGGCTTTTGCAGTGCAGCTCTGCTGGCTTTTCGTGCTGTGACAACATAAGAGCATTTCTCATCCTGTGTGGCTGCTGTGCCCTGCTGCCAGAATGACTGTCCTAATGACTGAGTGACAAACAGGTACATGTGCCCATGCAGAGGTTTTTCTAGGGCAAAGTTCAGCCTCAAAGTTTCAAACTATTTGTATGCAGCAGATCATTGCTACTGCTGGAGCAGGGCCTCGAGTACCTGGACCTCTGATACCACAGCCTCCATCTTACACTTTGTGCTGAAAAGTGCTCTGCAAAGGATACATCTTGTTGTTAACACAGCTGGTTTCCCAAGGGTGCTGTATGCAAGAGGTTATTTTTGTTCTTTGATTTTTTTCCTAATTCACAGAAATGTCTGATGTTCTCCAGAGTACAGTGGATTTCATCCATGTTGCTAATGGTTATTTCTATTCAATCTCCTTAATAGGACTGAGGGAGCAGTAACTGGTCACCCCTCTGCAATGTCACTCATGATCCCTCCTGGACCTTTTGAATGACTAGGCTGGTAGGAAATGACAACAGAGTGCTGATGAGATTAGCACTTCTTGCTCTTCATAGTATAAAAAACCCCAGGACTAACTCATTCTTCAAGCTCCTCAGTGACTAATAGTTGTTTTATCATCCTTTCAATTAGAAAGTATTTATCAGCAATCTTTGCTAGCTCACTGCATGAATTGACCTGTCATTCACTGTCTCAGCCCTTGGAACTGTAATTAAGTTTAGCAATCTGCCTCAGCAGCTCCAATTGAGATATGTGGTATGTTTCCATGTGAGTAGGCAGACACCTTGGGGTTTCCTTCCCAATAGAAAAGAGCTTTGAGAAAAGTGAAGAAGAGTCCCAGGAGATGCCCTGTGTTGGGTACCTGCAACCCTGAAAGCCTCACAAGCAGAGGACAGTGAGGCATGGAGCAGCTCCACCCATGGCTGGGGGTGCACTGCAGAAGGGTGTCAGTGGGGCCAACCTGACCACCCATGGCCCAGGGAGAGGTGCAGCTTTGATTGGAGTTGGCCACCATAAACTGGGACCAGCACACAGTGGTCCTAGCTGAGCACCTGCTTCATTCCTAAACTTTCCAAACTGCACACTTTTGGAACAGTAAAGGAGATTTTGCACTTCATTCTTGATGTTGAGGTATGTCAGCCTTGAAGTTTGGGCACAGATACAAAGCTTTGAAGTCTGGGGGGTAAAGCAAAGCAGTTGCAGTGAAGCATGTTATGTGTGATGAAATCTGGGGACCAAGTACACTGACACAGATCCTATATCTTCTCTGGTACAGTTCTCCTCATTGCTGGCAGAAGACATGTCCTATTGACTGTAAACAACAACACCAACAAATGTAAGCCAACCTCCTGCTGAAGGAAGTTTTTTAGGGGGTTGACCCTATGGAAAAGTGACTGAACTGCAATGGCATGGTGTGATTTGTCATGCTAACCTGAGGGTAGTGCTAGCAATGTCACAGGTATTGCTGACACTAAGGCTGCATGCCTGTTGTTATCTCCTGGCCTGACCAGGTATAATTTTCTTTTTCAGATAAGAGGAAATTTGCAGACTGCTTACACTAAAGCCATACTTCTGGTAAAGGAGCTTTGCCCCTCATCTGGACCTATGCCTGCCAATGGTTGATAGGGGCTGATTTTCAGTAGCTACCCCACTGTTTTTTAGGCAAGTGTTACTCTGGAAAAACAGTCATCTTAGAAAAACCCACACGATTCTATTCACAAATGCCAAGGGGTACAGAAATGCCAGGTCCCCATTACTCACTCTAAAATCAGGTTCAACTTGCCTGGCTTGGGGTTTTGGAGGAAACACACAATTTGTAGAGTTCACTGAACACCACAGAAGATTTGGATTTGAATTTTTCTGGAGCTGCCCTAAAGTATTTCTTACCGTTTCTGAAAATATTCCTTACTCTATTTTATCCCAGGAAACATCCTAAGGGGATTTTTCTGCTGCTTCTTTTCCCCCTCCTTTCACTACACCAAGTTTGTCTCCCTGCTGTCTTAAGGAGACCACCTACAGCTGAAGGAAATAAAGACCTCTGTGAAAAAAAATACAAGCAAACCCAATATTTAAGGGTCAGCTCCCCACAATATTTATCTAGTTGCTGAGCTGGTTCAACCACAAAATGGAGAAGAAAAAAAATCACTATCATGTGGTGGCTGGGAGGGTAACCTCTGTTAAAAAACAACAACAAAAACAAAACGCAGCAGCGTAAAATTGGTGGGAAAAGTGCCAAGTAGAGGAAAGGAAAAGGACCCTGATATTTATGAGGTATACTAAATAATAGCACCAGGAGGTAGTGTTTGGTGAGCATAAAGCAGCAGATACCTTTAATTTTGGAGCAGAGAGACAGGGTTTTGTCTAGTGTAATTTATTTAAGAGGTTCCTCTGTGTTTATAGGGGAAAAAGTGGTACTGAATATGAATTTAAAATAAAAAGGGCAAAAAAAATATACACTTTCTTCCCTGAAACCACCCAGAGGTTCCTTACAGCATTCTGCAACCTGAAGATCATGTGCCTTAACTTCAGACCTGAAAAGCAGAGAAGGAAAGAAACACTTACAATTTGGAGCAAAGGCTGCCTTCCTCACCGAGGCACTAAGCAGGGATGTAAATTACAGGGTATCTGTTTCAGGCCCCTTTCAGTATACGGCTCCTATAAGAGCTCCAGAGTAAGATAATCCTCTGGAGATCAGAGGCAGCATGCTATTAGCAGGAGCTCATAGGTTACATTTAGTGGTGCCTGGGGTACCTTTATGCTGAAATGTTAGTGTCAGCTCAAAAGCACATAATCTTTCTCTTGAGTCTAATTATACATTCATTGCACATGCAACAGAATATTCAAATGTGTTTAATTAGTTGAAAGATTGTACTTTAAACCCACAAATGCAAGGCAGGAAGGAATAAGGATGAAAAGTCAAATAGCCTCTTTTATCTAATTGCATCTCTGACTACCTGGGAGTCCCCAAGCACCAATGTAAAAGATACTGTAAAAATATTTAAATATAAGGCCACAGCTGAATATGCTATAGCCACAGCAAATCCCTGTGTTTCTTTTATGCTTAAGGATCAGTTGAATTGTTCCTGATTTACACCAGTTCCTATAGAAAGGGAAAAGTGTACAATTTGTGTCTACTTGGCCCCTCATCTGGATCACCTATAACATTTGTGGTGTGGACAAAATACCTTCTGCTGTTCTCAAAAGAAGTTTGTTACCTGCTTTAAAAATGCCTTATTTGCATTTTACCATTAAAAAGTATTAAGAAAAGTTCTCAAAGATTTCCATTAAAGTTTGGTTAATAGTGAAAAATAGAGGGTTATATTTAATTATAAACTGTAAAGGCTTCACCCTTGAAAACAATGTCATAATTTTATCTTTTCATCTGAATTACCTTGTTTTCACTTGTTTTTTTGGTGTGGTAAGTTAACTGGATTCTGCAGGTGCTTTCTGAAATCTAATGGTGACATAATTGTTATATAAAGCAGCAGATACGTTTTTACTGTGGAGCCTGTGGCTAAAGAAGAGATCCAGCCAGAAGGAGAATGAAGGCTTGTGCTTCTGCCAGTTCACTTGCTACTTAGCCCTGGTGAGCACTTTTGGCTCAGATTTTCAGGAGTGGTCATTCAGCCCCCAAGCCCATTCATGTGACATTATTTTATACTCATTGCTGAGTATCAACAGCCCCAAAGGAGACCATCTCTGCACAGCCAGGCATCTCCAGGCTCCTCCCAGGGGAGCCAAGGGCCCTGGCAATGCTCTGGCTCAGCCCAGTTTCATGCAGCTTTGACTCACTCGAGTCATATAATGCCTTTATCTCAGTGACATTTTGGGTGGAAGGGATACCTTAATAGTAGAGTCATCTTCCACGTAAAATCAGCTTTTTCCTGGGCCAGGACAAGGGCCTGAAGATATGGGTTTTCCCAAGGTGTGGTCTGTGGTATGGGATTTAGTGCAAAGACAGTGAAAGAGTGAAAGAAAAAAGCAAACCATGAAGTGAGCTGAAAATCCAGCTCATAGAATTAGAGTAGTTAAGGGCACTTGGTCCTGCCTTAACAGAGTTCAAACAATTAAAATAAGCCATTACTATTGAGGATTAATTAGTTCAGCTGGGATGGGTGATAATGAATGTCCTTCTGTGGGTTGTGACCATGAAGATATCCACAGCCATATTTGAAAAGCTGCAGACTTTCCTCAGAAAATGGGTGTCAGAATAAATCTGTTCAGTATTCCAAAATATGGTTTCATGCTGGAAAAACAGGATATAGCAAAAGCAGAATAGAAAATAGCCACTTTGTTCTAACCCATATCATACAGTATAGAGATTGTTTTATTTCCTTCTAGGCTGGGAGCATGGTACTGTGTGCAGAGTATGAAGCAGGATCCTGTGAATTTATTCCTTTACCACTTTTGACAACCTCCATGTCTGTGTATGCAGCATGTGGAATTTGTCATGCAAACACCTATGTTGTTTTAGATACCCTTAAACAGGCTTTGAAAGGGATCTTGAAGAATACAAGATATTGAGAGACTGATTGACACTTTCTTTGTACAGGACCATGAGACACAGATCCTGAACTGTGAGCACTTGTTCTTGCTACAGGCACTTATTCAGGGAAGCCTAGGTGGCCATACCTCCTTGCTCTCCTCCCAGCTCTGCAAATCAATGCTAGGTAAGTTTTGGCAGTCTTTGGCACTTTGGTGCAAGTAAATCTCCTCCTGTGCTGACTCTTTAATAGAGAAGATCTGTTCGAACCACATTTTCTTCCTCCTCCCTCTGTAGGTCCTGTCATTTGAAGGTGTAGCTGCAGAGCAGAGTTCATGCCAGTGTGTCTTCTGTAGAACAAGTTTGCCTGTTTGGATTTTTTTTCCTGAGGGTACAATCACCAGGCTGTGGAAAAGGTGTTCTGAGTACTGGAGCCATTCCTACTATTGAGGAGGAGGTAGTGAGGCTGCAGTTGTAACTGTAAGCACAACCTCTGGCCATAAATATGATATTTTCTCCTCATAAAACACCATCTGCTTGCTACTGTTTATATTCTATGCCAACCTTCACACATTCAGGAAAGTCTGTGCTACAGGGACACCTGTGGTCACAGCTACTCCCTGAAGTCATCTCTGCAGCTTGGAAGGAAGGTGACCTCCCTTTTCAGAGTACTTCAGCCTGAATTAACAGAAAACTGCCTGTGGTTGTGGGCACATTACTTTGAGTGTTTATGCCACTTATCTGTTACCTAAAGATGGAGGTTTTGAAGACATTTTCAATTGTTTTTTGTTGGTTTTTTTTCCTTTTTTTTTCTTTCAGCTGCTAATCTTACAGTACCAGGAGCCTGCACTCATGGGAAAGTTGCACCAACTTACCTCAAGGGGCTTAAAGTTTAGTTAGCGTGACATAGGATGAATCATGCATTTGGAGGGTAGGAAGGCTCAGCAGAAGGATCTGGACAACACTAGAAGCAAAGTGTGACCTTGCAGCTTCCCACCGTGCTCTTTCACTTCACTTTTCTGGTCAGTCACGAGAGCTCAAGCAGAAGGCAGCGACTCTCCCCATCTCCCATCACCCTTGCAGGGCTACTGCTGTGTATTCCACTGCAGGGCAGCCATCCCTGGCACGAGGTTTGCTCCCAACAAGCTCGTGTGAGCACTGGTGGGACTCCAGGCTGTGGATCCTGTACTGCATGGGCCAGGTGGATGACTCACAAAAGCTGGGATTGTGCCCTGCCAGCAAGCAGCAAAGTGAGCAGTGATGCTGCCAGTCCTCTGCAGGGTGAAGTGAGCCTCCCCAGGGCAGCCCTTTGTCCCTTGGAGGGAGGATGAGGAGGTGTAAATAACAGCTGGGTTTCCACACGGTAACCTGAAGGCCTTTTCCTCTGCATGGTGTTTCACAAAGAGCACGGCGGGCCAAGAGATGACTTGTTCTGGTGTTCCCACCCAGGGTGGCTCAGTCCCTAATGAAAATCGGCAAGCAGCAGGTTTATTGGGTAACCACTGCTCCATGAGACAAAGTGAGAGAAGAAACAAACTGGGAAATATGGACTGTTGGGTTTTGCCTTGCTCATCCTTAAGGTCTGTGTGCACATGAGAAGTACCAAAGGTCAAAAAGCCATTGACTTGGTCTTCTTCCCCTTCATTTTTATGTCCACTGTTACTGGATGGGATGGTTCCAGCCTGTGGATGCCTGTATGCCACCACTCTTTTCAGGATGCTTCCTGAAGGTGTTTCTGTTGGGGGAAAATCAGCCATGGGGCCCATTACCACCTCTGGCACCATCGGTGTGCTGAGGGATGAGCGAGGAGCCTCTTGAGAGCGGGAGCGCTCAAAGCTTGCAACCGCTAAAACCCAAAAGCAAAACAGTGGAAAACTGGCCGGATAAATGTGGAAAGCTCTTGGAAGTGAACAGCCCACAGAGGCACTGCCAACCTTTCTGAAACTGGCTTAAAGCGATCGGTCACTGCGTCCTCCCTGAGGGGAAGGCTGGCGCTTCGTGTGCGGTGCGCAGGGAGCACAGCACAGGGTCCCTCTCCCAGCCTCCTGGGACTATAAGGTGGAGAAGAGAAGCCAGCTGGCAGTGTTGGAGGCCAAAAGCCTCCCTTCCCAAGGGCTGGAGCAAAGTTGAGGGCATTGAGCAAGAAGCAGGGCCGAGCGTGGTGCCCCCGATGGTGGCCGGGGAGGGCGGGGCGCGGCAGGGCTGTGGGAGGTGCTGTCGGCCTGCGCCCATCTGCCCCGCAACACTCTTAAAGCGCTAACATGTTTTATGACGCCGTGCAAGTGAAACGAAATAGTGGCTCCTGGCTCCTCGTAACTTGTGTAAATTCCAGATGTGACAATCCTTTTACTGGCAAATGGAGATGTTTATCCCTGTGCTCTCCTCGAGTTGAATTAGCTCCCACTAGGAAGAGCTCGCTGAAAATGTGCCTGCCTGGCTACTAAACGGCTGCATAATTGTCCCTCTGCCCCTTCCCGGAGCTGCACATAAAAAGTGCAATCCAAATTCCTGGGCAAAGCAGGCAGGGCCCTGGAGAGCACTTCCCACCCCCCTTCAGGAATTGAACGTCATGCCTAAAGGATAATGCAGGATTAGGGCAAGGGGAAAACGAGTGGCTTAAACAGATCTCAACTGCAGCAAGGCTCAGCAAAACGTGTTCTTATTCCCAGCCACAACTCTCTCTTTTATGGTTTTTTTTGGGGTGTTTTTTTAAATAAAATTTGTTATTATTGCAAGGGGAAGGAGGAAAGGGCCTCCAGATTGTGAAAGAGGCGTAAGAGGAAGAGTGTTAGTTCCCTGAAAGCCCCCGGCCCAGGCCACAAGGCCGCCCTGCCCTCTGCCACACCGCAGCCTACATGGGAAACCCTTCCCAGCCCTTCCCTGCCTGTCCTCCCCCACCTCCTCCTCCTCTCCCGGAACACACAGGCACTAGTTATTAGGGATTAGGTGGAACAGATGCATGTAAGATGCTTACTGCCTTTTCCAGACACAAGGCCACTTTCCAATCAGCTCAGAGGAAACAGGGTAATTAGATGGAGTCGCGGTCGGGGAGTGGGGGGGAATTAGCCTCTTACTCAACCAGAGCCTGCAAGGCCACCTCTTCCCCCCCACACTGCCTCCTTTCCCCTCCTCCCCATTCCTCTGCCCACTCTGTCGTTTCAAAGCTTTTCTTTTTTTTTTTTTTTTTCTTTCCCTTTTCCAGGAGGCAGCTGATGCCGCCCGGCTGGCTGCCAAGCAGGTCAGGCCTCTGCAGCTGAAACTGCCCGAGATTCCTAAGCGGGATGATGAATCAGCTGTGTCCTTTAGGACACATCCTCTCTTGGACATGCTGCTGGGCTGTCCTGTCTCTCTGCTGCTTCCCCGTGACAGTGTGCTCAGAGCTGCTGGCTGATGACACTGGGTGGGTTGATGAGTTTGGTTTAACTCCTCCCCCTCATAAACCAGCTTCGCCTCCTGGTGAAGTTATTGCCCCTTAAGCAGCTCTAGATGTCTCAGTGGAGGAGGAGTGCTGGGCTTTGAAGGAAATGATGCCTTGCTTGTCATTTGCCTGCTTTAAAAAGCATATTAAGACAGCTTTGGCTTGAGTGCCCTGCAGGCAGGAATTCTGAGTGAGGATAGGCTGGTGTTCACTGGGTCCATCCCTGCTCCCAAAAAAGCCTGGACTGTTGGGGTTGCTGAGTGCAACTGCTGCAGACTGGAGGCTGCTGTACCCAGGCTGCCTCATGACTGATGACTCTTACAGCACAAGAGATTTTCTTTTTCCAACCTTTAAAAGTTCTTGGGTGTGTTTACACTTCAGTGCTTGCTCATCCCTGAGGAGATTTTGCTGGGTAAAGTCCTTCAAATGTGGCGGGCTGTCCTGTCACTGTTATGCACAGGGCAGCTGAAACAAGGTAATGATTATCAGGCACTGGGGATGGTGATTAAGAAGCTGACTATTGTATTTATTACCATCTCCTCCCACAAACTCCTGCTTTGCTTGTTTGCTTTCTGAGGCCTGACTGTACTGCTGTTTATTGGGAGAGCATTGCTCTTTTCCAAGATGTTTGGTTTTAAAACCATCAGAATATCCCCAGGGTGTTTGAAATGGGATGTGCTGTGTCACGAAATACAGTGTTCCCCATGGAAGGATTTTTTTCCAAGTGATAGGTCAGTTGGGCAGTAAACATGCAAAAGAGGATCATCATGACAAATGTAAGAAAGCAGAGAAGAGCTGACCCCAACTCTGAGGCAAAGAAATGAAAGAGTGTCTGGACTTCCCCAAATACAGGTGCTGCTCCTCACTGTTGGTGCCCTTTTGAGCATCATGTAGATAATTTTCTGAGATTGACATTAACCTCTTTCCATAAGCATGCACAAGCACCAAATGTTGAAATCCACTTCAGGGCTGGATGGAAAATTTCTGACTATGGTTTGCTGTCAGGAAATGCTGGTTCAGCAAGAGGAAAAAGATGTCAACTTCAACAGTAAAAAAGGGGATCAGAAAGAAACAGAAAAAATATGATACCATTGAAGATACTCTCCAGGGGGTTTTTTGAAGCAATGAGGTTTATTTTTCAGTGCCCTGTTTTTATTGTTCATTGGCATGTAGGATAAACACAGCCAGAGCAGAGGCTGCACCATCTTTTCCCCTGTAGTTTTGTTCAGTATATGGTAGATAACAGCTTCTGCATACCCAACACATCCTTCCCAGTGCCTACCTGCAATAACACAGGTGCTAACAGTGCAGGTAAAGCAGGAGGAACTTTTTCTGATGTTCCATCTTTCTTAAGGGAGAGCAAAGTGCCTTTGTGAAGCACAGAACTTCCATGGAGGCATGCTGGGATCTGTCTTGGAGGTGGATTATCTCCTTCACTGACACCCTGCACTTCTGGACATGTGGGTTAACTGATGACCTGGTAAAACCATTGGCTTCCCTCGGGTATTGACATACTCCTCATTTATGTAGCTGCAGCTACTCAGGACTGGTAATTCTAAAAATGGCATTCTTCCTGAGCACCCAAATCCTCACTGGAGTACAAAATTAAATACGCAGGGCAGAAACAAGACATGGAATAATAACCCTGTGTTGCATGGAAAGTGTGTGTAATTTTGGTTACTGCTCTGCATTTTTTTATGTCTGCCAAATACATGAGATTGACAAGTAAATAGACAAAAATATATACGTTGAAGCAAAAAAAGCTAAGAAAAACAGTATTCTAGTGAAGTTCTGAAAACAGCTCACCAAATAAATCTCCCCAAATACACAGCTTTGCTACCCAGGGCGGCTGTTCGGTTCAGGACCTTCCCAATTAGCATTATAAACATACCAAAGTGCAATGCATGTTTTAGAGTAAATCGCCTAAATAGATTATTGCTGTTGGATAGCAATTAAAATGATTGAGTGGTCTAATCTATGTCCTGGTGTAGTTCCAAGTATCAGAGCTCTGATTTATGCATTTCCCCCTCCTCCCTATGCTGCTTCTGAAACGGGGCAGCGTGGGAAGCCTGGCAGCACATGGGACAGAACTCTTCTCAGCACTATCAGGCCACTTGTTCCTTGAATTCCCCTCCAGGAAGTGGGATGGTGAGAGAAGAGACTTGGCGCTTCCCATTCCTGATGATTAATGGGGCCAGGCTTTCTTTGGACTGCAAGTGAATTCACCAGGCCAGATGCTCAGGCCAAACCCCAGGGCTGCTTGTTCCTAGGAAGGAAAGGTAGAAGATTCCTGAGGTAGTTTTTTAAAAATTTATTTCTTTATTTTGTGTTATGGTGAAGTTCCTGTCTCAGAAGTGATGGTTGTATTTTAGTCTCCTTTTCCAGTGCTGCCTCTAAGGCAGAGGATACAAGGAGGGAGCATAATTTTTATGACAAGGATGCATCCTTTGCAACTGTGACTCCTTTTGGCTGGGATGTGGGATTGCTGTGGCTGGCCTGCTGTGTTTGCTGTCTTTCTCTAGGACAGCTGAAGTGAGTACCACAGTAAGTAACAGATAGATTAATGATGGATGGACTGGCAGAACCAACATATTTTACAGAGGTTAATAAGAGTTTTGTAGTTGTTATTTATTACTAGGACAGGGAACGCCTACACGTGTCCCTATCTCTTATTGCAGTAGTAACGCTTGTCTTGAAAACCAGCTCATCAGCTTTCCCCCAGGCACTCGTCTGCTTTTCCCCTCCTTACAGTTTCTCCAGGCCATGCTGCCCATTTAGCATTTCCCTGAACTACGAGGGACAGACTGAGTGTCTGGGAATGTGTGCACAAATCAGACGACCCGAAACAGCCTGCACTTTTTTCCGTCTGTTACTGGATCACTCAGGTGTTTTTGCTTTGAATCTCCCTCTTTGTTAGCTACCAGGCCATTCGCGGCTGGAAGGTTGTCGGGACAGGAGCAGTTTGACACAGCAGGTACGGCACAGGGGAACAGTCTGACCTGCTCACAGCTCCATGCGCTGCTGCTCGAATGACAACGGGGATTTTTTGTGCCTGTTATTGGAAGAAGAAAGTAACTGTTTGCAGTAAGCCACAGGAGCTTCTGGGGGCATTTACCTGTTTGTTTTCCTCTCCAAGTGACTCGTGTCTGAGCAGGACACTCTGCAGTCCCGAGCCTATGTCAGCCCTGCGGGGTCTGGCATTTGTCGGTCACTCAGAAGATGAGAGCTCAACTGAGAGGTTTTCCCAGCTGCCAGACATTGTTCCTCCTCCTATGGGAGGCTTTTGGTCCCAGCATTAGAGAAGGTGTCAGTGTTCTGGCTGCTGGGCAATGCTTCTGCCAGCCCGGGGGAGAAAAAGGAAAGGCAGGGCTGCCCAAGTCTCTGGCCAGATAACGCCTGGATTTCACCGCCACGTGATGCAGCTGTTTAGCAGCTTGTGCATGCAAATGCTGTTGAAAACCAACGGGGCATGGGAGAAAAGCAAGAAACGTTTTGTTTCTCCACTCCCCTCCTCTGCCTGTTTTTGTCCATGCTGCTGTTCTCCTGCCCCGCTCCTCAGATATTTGGCAGAATCGCTGCCATTGCAAATGTACGTGACTAATCTGTTACTTAAGGAAACAAGGCATGAATGACCCAGGCGGTCAGGGAGCTGATGGGATCCTGTGCTGGGAAGAGTGTTTTGGGGTTTTTGAGGGTTTGGTGCGCCCCCTTTTTTTTTTTTTTTAATTTTTTTTTTTCTTCCCCAGAGGGTTGCTCCCTTTGTTAAGTGATTGGGAGAGATAAGACAGATACCCATCGGAGCGCTAGATGCACGGATGGGTCTCTGTTGAAGAGGTGGCCACCCTCCCCAGCCCAGGGGCAGATGTGCCGCAGCAGGACTGCACGTCCCCTTTCCTCCCCAGCCACGTGGATGCCGTTCCCTGGCGGTGGCACGGTGCCATCAGCCACAGCGTGCTCGCCGGAGTGCAGAGGCTCTGCAAGGTCTGGGTGTGAGATTAGGGCAGATCCTTACTCGTTCGTCCCCCAGCCAGCTCAGGCAGACACCCGAGGCCGTGGGACCGGAATGCTCTGACCTGAATACAGCCAGGCACTGTCCCTCCAAGCCTAGTCCTCGCCTGCCTCCACCACTTTGCTTTGCTCCGTTTCAGCTGTGCATCCTTAAATGATTCAGGGGCTCCGGGCCAAAGGGCTCTTTGCCCCGCTGGGCTGATCCTGGAGAGAACGGGTGATGTGCCAGGAGGTCTGGGAGGCGAATGTCATTTCATCACTGTTCTCCCGGGAGAGGTAGAGGGATCCAGAATGGGAACAACGGGGGTGGGTGGGGGGGGGGCAGGGGTTAATGAGGAGAAATGGGATAAATTAAAGAAGGGGAAATGTAGGCCAAGTATTTGGAGAAAACATATGTTTAAATGCTGTCAAGCCAAGAATTATTTTCTCAAAAAAAAGAAGTAAATTCCAGAGAATGACTAAATTATTGGACACAGCTTCTAACTAGGTACCTTAAGAATGTGTTGAATCAGGCTGTTGGTGTGAATTACTAGCCCAGCTCTGGAAAATATACCCTAGGGAGCACCAGCTTTCCTGGTTTTTCACTGATCTTAATGCCAGAGAGAAATCTCCTGAGGCAAAGGGACATTAACTAACTTACAGTGCCATCTAGCCCCATCTAAGACATAAGGCGCCTCTGAGTGGCTGCTAATTTTGTTCCTGTAACCGGGAGGCTGAGTCACTTCAGCTCTAACCCACCTCCTAGGTCATGTGCTTGTGGATATAAGTGTATCTTGGAGTATATCCGTGCATGCACTGGGATGTATTTTTAAAAACCTGTTCATGAGCCATCAACATAAATGCCTGACTGGGAGCCACCCCAGCTGGACAAATCCTATGTGTTTTTATGGGCACTCGAGGTGGGAGGCCGCTCAGTGTTGCTTTGGCCTGGCTGGCACTTCCTATTGATAAGACCTTACTTTGGATGGCTCAGGGATTTGCCAGCCTGCAGGTGGTTGAGCTGGGAGCCTTGGGTGCTGGGTGCTTGCTGCAGGCTCTTTGTAGGGACCTCTCCCCAGAGCAGTGTTTGTAACAGTTCCCAATGCTCAGAGCATGGGTTTCCACTTTCTGAGGAAAAAAAAAAAGGCAAATGTGAAAGCAGCAGTGCTGCTGCTACTGCTCATCTTGTGAAACAAGTTGGGGTTAGAGGGTGGTGGCTCCAGCTCCTGCTGCCCACACTGTGCTGTGACTGCATCCCTGCACCTTTCACATCTACCACAGACACATCATCCCCTGAGAGATGTGGACATAGGGTGAACTCTGATGGGGGTGAACCCATCGAAGGCCACAGAATGGAAAAAGATGCCTTGGGCTCCCTGGAACAAGGGTTCAAGACTCTCTGAAATCTGTGAGAGTCCTTAAATTGCTGCTTTAGCTCTTTGGGCCTCTGCTTTTTACCCTTGTGGGCTCCAGAGGGTTTCAGGGGTTGTTGTTGGGGCCCATGGGTTTGGTGCAATATTTTGGTTTTGAGTTTGCAAAGCTAGTGCCAGCCTTTCTCTTCTGCTTGCAAAAGACTAATGCAGGGAAGCTGGCCAGATTGCCAAAGGTAGCGAAGTAACCTTTTTCTATGGAGGAAAACACCCGTTATCCTATCTGGGCTTGGATTACCAGTGTTTTTTTGCACTTTCTGCTTTATGGTTTTTTTTTTCCTCCTTGTGTGCTTGCAGTAATGTCTGTAGCCAGACATATGCTCATGGCCTGGAATGAAGTCGGCTGCAATTACATCCTAAGGGAGTCACTCAACGGGGGTTTTGTGGAGGCAGGACTCAGGCTCTGGTGGAGCTGCACATGTGCTGTTAGACCTCCAACTGCACTCGCTCTGCCTTCAGCTTTGTGGGAATGAGGAGCAGCAGGCTCAGAAATACAGCCAGTCTGGTGCACATCTGGAGGCAGTAATTGGAGGTAAAGTGTGCACCTTCTGTTCTCCCTCAAATGAGGTGTTTTCTTGCATTAGCAATTTCAACGCATCAGCACCAAAATTCATCCTTTTAAATATACTTGCTCCCCATCTCCCATGCTCTGTGCTGGTCTGAACCTTCCCCAAGCATAAAAGGTGTTGGGAGCTGGGTTGCAGGGTCAGGCCTCTCTCCTGTAAGGCTCCTTGTGCCTTACTTCCTTTATCTCCAAGAGCAGCCAGAAGCACATGCTGTGGCAACATAATCGTTTAATCCAGGCTGGTGAAACCTGTTCTCCAGATGAACAACTGACAGATCATTTGCTCTATAGCTCTGCATATGAATGCAATGTTTGTTGGGGTGGATGGATGCTGGTGCCAGTTTTCCACTCCAGCTTCTAGCAAAATCAAGCAGCAGCCGGACCATGAATCTGGTTCCAGCTCCTTCTTGTGCTCCCTGCAACATCCTTGCTGTAGCCACATTAGTGCTGGGGCTCTCCCTCCCTGGCTGCTGGTCACTGGTGTGGATGCAGTAGGTGCACAGAATCCTGGCAGGCGGATGCAGCCCTCAGAGGAGCACAGCAGGCCTGTGGCACCCAGGATAGGAACGTGTTTGCCTGGGGAGGCAGGTGATACCTGAAAGGGTGCAGCCAAAACTAACAAAGGTGTGTTCACAGATAGATACAGTTTGATCTTTAGCCCCTGATACAAACCTTGCCTTGGCTAGGGAAGCTGCTCTGCCAAGCCCTTTTGTAAGGGCGTAACAGCCTGGCGGATTGCTGGTGATTCCAGCAGTGGGTTGGAGCAGGGACGTGTGCTGCTGCCTCCCTTGCAACTGCTGTGAGTTAGCAGGGGCAAGGGAGAGGTGCATCCCCTGTTTTAGGCTTCTGAATGTCAGATGTGAGGAGATGTTGCTCTCATGTGCTGTCATAGAATTACAGGATGGTTTGGAGTTGGAAGAGACCTTAAAGATTGAGTTCCAAGCCCTCTGCCATGGCTAGGGACAGCTTCCACTAGACCAGGTTACTCAAAGCCCTGTCCAGCCTGGCCTTAAACACTTCCAGGAATGCAGCATCTACAGCTTGTCTGAACAACCTGTTCCAGTGTCTCACCATGATCACAGTAAAGAATTTCTTCCTAACATCTTATCTAAATCTACTTTCAGTTTAAAGGCATTACCTCTTGTCCCATCACTACATGCCCTTGTCAAAAGAGCAGAGCCAGTGGCTCATTGCACACTGTGCAAATGCATGTGCTTGTGTAGGTTTTCTGAGTGCCCAGAAAATCTGTCATCTCCTAAGTGCTGGATGTACTTCTGGTGAGCAGCCTGTCCTGCTCTGCTGCAGTCCTTGTTTGCTGCTTCTCTGGTTTCACGGTCCATCCTTTCCAGATTTTGTAATGCAGGCAGCAGCTGACACTCTCACAGCCCAGCTGATGGCTTGGTGGTGGCACGAAACCAGGGAGAGGGCTGTGGTGTGCACTGGTGGCTGCCACTGCTCTGACAAAGGGCATTAAAAAATTATCAGGAGAATATGCAATGGTTCTGCTGACATATTCTTTATTTTTGGCTTAAAGGAGTAAGCTGAGGCCTGAGACTTTTACCAGGGCCAGCTTATGCCTCTTGAATTGCCTGATCGCTTGTATTGCCTCTTGAGGATGGAGAGCTGAATGAAACTGCTTGCATTCAGATTGCAATCCACACTCCTTTAAAACTCCTTTTTTGAGAGGAGCACGCGTTAAATATTTTTGGGGCCAGCACTGTGAGGTTGGCTCAGCTTCCAGAAACACTTTCCAAAGCTTGTTGTCCAGAATAGTGTGCTCTAAAAATGCACTGCATTCCCCCTGCACAAGTTGGTCCAACCTACTGTGACAGTACAACAGGGTTTTTCTTTCAGCTCAGATGAGATTCATATTCAGATCTGTACTAGTTGCACAGTGAAACAGCTTCTTTTTCTTCCTTGTTCCCTGTTTCGCACCTCCAGTGCCTGTCTCTGTGCTAGATGAGAGCCTGTGGGGAGTTCAGGGAGTGCAGGTCTGGGCCGTGTATCACCCTGTCACCGGGACCAAGCTGGGTGAGGTCAGTACATGTGCACAGCTCGGAGCAATGCGTGCTGTGCTAAAGGCTGGGGGTGGGAGGTTTCAAACCATCACTGGTATTTTATCTTCAGTTTAGCATGGCTCAGGTTTGTCAGCAAAACACTGTGGTCCTGAAATTTCAAGCCTGAGGCTGAGCTGGGAAGAACATCCTAGAGCTCCTGGGTTTCTGTCTAGGGCTTTGGACACAGCTTCAGTCAAAGATTCTCCCTTCCTGAAAGGAGAGAGATGTCAAAGTGTAATGCTTACATCAGTTATGTGAAGTCCACTCAGACCTATTCAACCCCCTACCTCTGCATAACGTTTTTTGGCAAGCATTAACTAATAAGGAAGGGAGTAAATCTTGCTTGAAGTTATTTTTCTTCCTGCTCCTGTGTCCCACCCCCAGGCACCCCATGGCAGGTGCTACAGAGGCAAAAACCAGCACTCCTGCAGAGACAGATTAGCAGCACACAAAGTGATCTCTCTCCTCCTTGTGCACCCCAGAGCCTGGAAACTCCTCCATCTCTCCAGCATTGCAGCCCAGCTGTCCCAAACCCCAGACAGCAGGGATGGATAACAGCAGGCTGCTCTCTGCACTGCAGCCCAGGCGATGGAGGAGATAATGGGAATGATTTCTTGGTACAAGTACAAGCATGAATCCTCTGAAGAAATACTAAGTCTAGTTGTGGTGAAAAAAAAGAGAAAAATAAAGCAAATGCACACACGTGCACACACACAACCTCGACCTCATGTAACGTTGGAGGGTTTGGTTGTGTCTGACTTTTTTCCTCAGCTGCTGGTCCTTGAACTCCTCCCAGTGTGGCTCCACCACTGGAGCAACAGCTGGCGTGCTGAGGTGCACTGCAGGGCTGCCAGCTCTCCTCACTGCAGATCAAGCCTTGCACTTTGTTACTGGGGCATTTGCCTCTCTGCCAGAGTGCTCAGATTGTGTGAGAATTGTGCCTTTTGATGGAAGAAAAAGGGGTGGGACGCAGCTAATTAAGAAAAAAATGTTTTTAGCACTCAGGATTGTGTAGGAAAATTAACAAATAGGAAATGAGTGTGACCTCCAGTGAGTAAAATAATAATCTTTTTGCCCCGAGCAGGGCTGATAAGAGCTGTTTGGATGAATGTGGCAGGGCAGGGGTGTGGAAGAAAATGGAGCTCTGCTCAGTGCTGCAGTCCTTTTGCCACTGCATCTGAAAGAGTAAAAACTTATTTTGCCACTCTGAATGCTAACTCATGACAGGCAATTGCTTTAGCTATGGCAAATGAAGCTCAAGGAAGGGTCCATCACAGATTAGCTCCTAAGCCTTAGGGTGTTTTGCTAAGTGAGGTGCCAGACCAGTCTGTAGAAATCTTCTTCTTGAATTATTATTCTTTTTAAATGTTAGACCCTGCCGGCAAAGATGAAGTGTTTCCTGGCCTCACTTTTCAGTATTGCTATTCTTTCCATCCTCTATTGCTTCCACAGTGGGTACAGAGACATGAGCTTTCAATACCTGCAAATTTCCATCTGGTTTGTTAGCAGCTCTCTTCATGAAGGGGATTATGAAAAGTTGGAGATGCTACAGGTAAGCAACCAAACAGTAATCCTGGCTTCCACAATGAGGCAGTGTGTTTTGTGTGGCAAGAGCTGCAGGGACAGGACTCATGAGTGACAGAGCAAAAAATCAGTGATTGCTGTTTGGCAGGAGATACTTACACTTTGTCAAGCTAGGCAAGTATCTCCATTGTGGTCTCTGACTCACAATTCAAGTATGCTGGGAACATTTGAGGGGGCTGGGTCAGTTCTTTTAGCAGTGGGAAAACAAGGCTTTAATGCATCTCGGCATAACTTTGGGTCTGTGCTCTACTCTTCTGCTTTTCTTTGAGGAAACTGGTGTGGCTGGCAGTAGGGAGAGGGAGGTGTTGTGAAACCACACACACACACGCACACACACACTCACATGTGATTTTAATCCCTCCTAACTGTTTCAGACTCATTTGACTGTGGTGGCTGAGCTGAACCACTTCTGACTTGCCCTCCTGGAGGTGAACAGAGGACAAGGCTGTGCGATGGGGCTGGTGACAACTCGGTTTCAACCTCTGCTGCAGCAGCCTGGCTGAGGTATGCAGCACAGAGAGCTGGTGGAGGGGCTCACCAGCCCCTTCCAGCTATTCAGTATCACTCTGTGGGCACAAGAGTGTCAAAACCTGGTCAGTGAAGCCAGGCTTGCAACTCTGGCGTGTGGTCATTATGGTGGCAAAAAGCAGCCGGGCTGTTCTGGTGAATCTTGGGGGTAGGAAGGCTTGCCAGCAGCTCGGCTCTCCTGCTTCCTTCCACTGCTGCAGATAACACCGTGCAGCCTCCGGGGGAGGAGGTGCATTTGTGCCCTTACCAAAGGTGTTTTCTCTTGATATGCTGTGTTCCTGCACATGGAGGGGAAGGCAGATATGGCCAGACATCCTCTCCCAGATCCTGTTGTGTGGGTGAGAGCGGCTGCTGGCAGTGGGGTTGCTCCTTTGTGCTCCTCCAGCTGGAGGCAAGCACCCATTTGGGGATGCTTCCCAGAAAACACAAATGTACAGTGAGCAGATGCTTTCTGTCCATGGCTTTGTGCCTCCTGCTCCTGGGAGGGGCTGGAAGGAGAACCAGGAAATGGTGCTGGAGAAGTATGGCCAAAAATGGTCAAGACCAGGTAAGCAGCAGCCATATGGCAGATGTGCTGCTGGCTCTGTAATTAAGCCAAGTGCTCTGGATGTAAGAGGTTTGGCTGTGCTCAGTTGAGAGCCTGGCTTCCTGTGTGTTCCTGCCTGCTATGATTCTGACCAGAAATTCCATTTTTGACCTGAAAAATCTTCCGGATGAAAATTTAATTATAAAAGTGATGTATTCCCACAAGAAACTTCAGTGTCAGCAAATAAGTATTTTTTTCTGAAAAACTGTTTTATTCACACAACAAAAACCTGGCTCCCACTAATTCCATGCTAGAACATCACCCTGGTAAAAATTCTGTTCATTTGTTTAATAAAAATGATTATGGTTTGCAGTTAGCATCCATTAGGCATACAAGTTGCAAAGAATTGACACCGTTCCTGAAGTCCTCCTGCACAAGATAAATTTTCTTGGCAAGTTATTGAATCATGGCCTGTGCTATATCTGTGATTTATAAAAGGTTTTTGGCAGTGGAGAAGTGGGATGAATCAATCATGGGAGTGTTAACCCAGATAACAAGATTTTCTCTCCTTTGGTGCAACAAATTACTTGCTTTCAGCAGAGCAAAGGTGCAAGCATTTTCCTCAGACGATGAGACTTGTAACATGGACTTTATAAATATTTTTCTTTGTAAAGGTCTTTGCTCGTGGTGGTTATTGGTTCCATATTTACTTGGGATCTTTGCATGCAGAGGATGGCTTTTGGCTTGTAAAGAGGAACTCAGAGGCTGGACCGTTTCCCCTCACACTCCTGAGTCTCTCCAAGATTGAATTGTAATGCTCAGAAAGACTGCTAGGGGCAAGGTGCTTTTCTGCATCTAACAGAATACTCTGCAAGCTCATTAATAAAGGCCAGATAAAATAAAGCTCGGAAAGTCAACATGTTCAAGAAGATAGGCCGTTCTGGGAAACAAGTGGAAACGAGGTGTGCATTTCTGTGAACAAAGGAAGTCCAAACTGTAAACCATAATATATCTGTTAGCTCATTAATGTGTCTGATGCTGACTAATTCTACGGGTGTTCCTGCTGCCCAGCAGCAAAAGTGCAAATAAGTGGACAGCTGTGATTTAGTGGCAAATATTTGAACACATCATGACAATTCAGGCCACCCACTCTCTTAAGTTAATACAGCTTCTGGAGAATCATTTCAAACTGGGCCGAAGTGCAGAGCAGCCACTTCATGTGCATCTCAGCCAAATGGCCCTTAAGTATTTGGGGCCAAACTTTGCCTTCTGTTATGCCCTCTGAGCCCCCATTCACTCCAGAGTTTGCACTATGTAGCTGAGGGGCAGAGCTGACTTTTGATGCTAATCTGACTTTTTGTAGCTCAGTAAGTACAATTTCACATGTAAATGTGAATGTGGAACAGATCTGGACTCGATTAGTTCCTGAATCCTTGACAGAAAGCCATAATTGTTTATCCAGATGATGTTTCTTTCTCTCTCTTTTATTTTCTTGACACTTAAAACCCAAGGTTTTAATAGGCTTGTGAAATAAATACATGAGTGTAGATTTCAGTGGTATCAAAGGTGTGAGGAAGGCCCTTCCCTTCTCCTCAGCAGGGATAAATGATCACTTGGTGTACACTTCAGTTGTGTTCTCCAGAGCCTTGGGGAGGGGTGGCTGCGGATCTGAAGGTGGGAGGGAGGGTTTTTCCAAGAGAACTCTTAGCCCGAGGCTCCAATTACAGATGTGAAGGACCTGTGATATATATCTTTTTTTTTTTTTTTTCGTGGTAGGCAGTGAAATCTGTGCTAGTGGCTATATCTGGGGCACAGGGTTGTTGGGGGAGGAGAAAAGCAAGGGAATATGGAAAAAAATTGTATTTATCAGGGTAATCTAGTTTAGGAGCACAAGTACTAAAACATTTTAATCACAGTCATACGGCTGTGTGTCACTGCAGGGCAGAATTAAGGCTATTTGTATGCCTTGGTAGCACACTGCCACACTTCAACAAGTTTGAATTTATTTTCAGCAAAACTTTAACTCTGAATTCCCTGGGTTTGCAATGTCTGGTCTGAAAATAAATGCAACCTCTTTATATTGTACTTTACTCTTAAAATAGGCTTTCCACTTTAGCTCCGTTTCTGTTGGCTTGGCAAGAGCACGGGCTGTCATTTCCTGCCCTGCTGGGTTTGCTGTTTAAGTGGAGAGGGCGGTGTATCCGAATAAAGGAACACTGCAGTAAAAACTGGGATGGGAGAGGGATGGCACTCCCAGGGCAGCTGTGCCACAGCTCAGTTATTGCTTTAACTGCCCATGCCTATCTCCTGCCTGAATGTGTGGCTACCTTTGGCACAGAGATGCTTTCCTTGGGGCTAGAAAGAGCTCACAAGGGATCAGAGTTTCAAATTTGGTTTCATGCTATGGAAGTGACATTGTGAACTCAGCTCCCAGTAAGGCCACTGGAGTTGGTGGCATGATGTTCAGCTCACACCAGGCTGCTTGTGAGCTTGGCTCACAGCTCTGGAGCTTCATGTGCCACGATGGAGAGGCTCCTGCTTCCAGGATGGGCTCAGTGGCATGCCCAGGGATGGGGTGCAGGAATAGTCCCCTGCAGAAGTTACTGTTTTCCTCCTTGCAGGGGAAATCTCCTCCTATGATGGGGAAGGCTGGTGGCTCAGGGAGTTGTGGGGACAGAGTCCATGCCCTGGCTGTTTTTAACATGGATTTCTTCAGACAAGGCTTCTTCTTGATAGGAGAGAAACAGCATAATTCCTGGAGTTTCTCTGCCCTGGCTTTTGCCTGCAGCCATTACCTCTTTCCCTCACGCCCAAGCCTGGGAATGAATCCTGCTGGGCTTCTTGCCTTGCTGCATATCCAGAGACACAGTGAATACATACATCTCTCCACTCTCCTTCTTCTGTGCAAGTTCCCTCACTCTCTCCCTCATTTCCCTCCCAATACACCCATGCCCTACCCCCTGGCTAAAGCAAAATTTCCCTCTTTTTTTGGCAGCTGGCCTTCCCAGGGGCCCAGACTAACAGAAGCCTGAGCCCTGACTGACTGTGCCTTGGCCAGAGCAGAGCAACTCTTTACTGAGAGATAGTGTTGCCTTAAAGGAGAAGAGATTTTTTAATCTCCCTCTCTATTTCCCTGTCTTGCTCACCCATTTGTTTCTAGGCTCCCATGGGGAGAGTAATGCTTGTGCCTGGGACCTGCTGCCTCCCATTCACCTACTGGGAGTCCCCCTCTTCCTAGACAATCTTTCTGGCTGTGGAGTTCATCTCTGAGCCAGGCCTTCTGTAATTAAAGCAAGCTCTTGACATTCTGCAAGCTCTGGATTTCTGCAAGGCCTTTCCAGGACTTGCAGCTTTCCTCCAGCTCAGCCCTTGCAAGTCAAGTGATGAGGCTTCCAGGGCTTCTCCCGCGGGATGTCTCCAGTGCATGCATCTCACTGTCAGGAAGCTTTTCCTGACACTCAGCCTAAATTTTCCTCTTTTCAAATGTCATCCTGGCACTCCTACTTAGCATGCACTTTCTGTGTGTCTCACTCCCTCTGAGCAGGCTGTGCTTTTCCCTTTCCACTGCCTGGGCTCTTTCTGGTGCTTGCTGGCTGTCACCCACTTTCCTCACACCCGCCTCAGCTTGGCCAGTCCAAGCACATTATCTTACAGCTCATTTCCCTTTATAAATCAAACCTCCCAGGCATTTTCCTCCTTTTTTTTTTTTTTTCTAGTTCTTTCTTCTTTTTAAAAATTTTTTATTTTTCTCATTTTCCCTTCTCCCTACCACACAGGAGGAATTTTTGGGTGTCTGCCTCATGGTTCAGAACATTTTTTCTCTCCACTTTCACTGGCAAGAGTTTTAGGTATAAAGTGCTGACATTTCTTTGTTGCTGTGGGCACCTCCCTCTTGGAGAAATGAATGGCTGGGAATGTGTAAATGCACAACCAGAGGTCCTGGGAGCAGCCCAGGCAGGTGCCCCTCAATCTATTCTGTGCTCATGCAAATTCTCCAGTACAGACTGAGCTCCCACTGTTGCCTTCCGCTATATGGAGTCATGATCACTCTTCCCTGTTTGGACTCTTCCCATGGATTTCATGGATCTGAGGATGTTAAACCTCTGCTGAGTTAGGTCTGTGTGGGCAATGACCTTGAGTTCAGGGAGGACTGGAAATGGAGTAGGCTCTGCCTCATGGTGTATGCACATGAAATGGCTCCATGTGCCCTATTTCTTTATCAAGCCATCCTGAATGTGCATCCTGATGAGGAACAGAGCAGCACCAGGATGGAGAAGAGTAAGAAACAGGTTGCTTATCCTTCTATGTCCAACTTCTTTGCTACCACATGACATGGGTTTTGCTCAGGACCTGGGCTGAAGGGCTGAGCTGCTCTGCCACTTTGCACTAATACTGGCACTGAGTTCTTGCTTTGCTGTAGCCAGAAAATGAAGGTTTCTCCATGCAAAGCGACAAACAGGACTGTGGAGGTTGCCATGACAGCTCTGAGGAGAAACTGTGTCAGCCCTGCAGCCCGTGGAGGGGACCCACAAGCCCACAAGGGCAGATGTTTTCCAGCACTCATGACTGGGCTGACTGCATTGGTTCTGTGTTTTCTGGGAGGAAACCAAAGAGTTTCAAACTTGGTTAACATTTTAAAGTTAGTGTGGCTAAAATGGTTGGTTGGAACCCACACCACTGCCATGGCAACTGATACACATTTTTTTTGGAACATGAAATGAGAACAACTTTTCTGGTGCATAAGTAACTCTTCAGAGGAGAAGATGCTGAGGAATTAGAATTAGGAGTAGCATACTGAGGGGACTGGAGATATCAAGCCAGTAGAACTGAATACAGGATCATTTCAAAATTAAAAAGAAAGTCAGGGATGAATTTAGAGGCTGAGAAAGTGCTTTGGATAGTACAATTCCTTAAATAATAACATCCTCCGTGAGCTTAAGACCAGTTATGAAACACATCATTGGTTTCAAGTCAAAAGAATTTTTTCAACAGATAAAAATGCATGGTCATTGATTATTGATCCCTTTGGGGAATGTGGTCACAAGTGTTTCAGGGGAACATTGCTGAGAACTGTAGAAGATCTATCCTTTTTTTTCCCAGCCATTTACTCTCTTCACCTTCTATATATCCCCCTCAAGGGAATTATATTGATCTATTAATTCTCCTTTTCTCTTCCTACTTGCCACTTTTGAGACAGGAGACACCAGGGATGTGGGTACCCTCCTTGAAGATCAGAAGGAATGGGTAAGGCACACCAAACAGTCCCTGCAGTGGAAGCCAAAGTCACCATTGTTCCATTCCTTTGTCATCACCCTGATGCTGTACAGAAGGACAGACACTGATGGCCCACCTCCCATGGGTTGTGTATTATCAGCAGTTTCATGACAGAATAGTTTTAGCTCTGCTTTTGTGTAGATACCACAGGCAGGTAATGGTGTGACCTATTTAACAGTGTGACTATACAATCTGTAGTTATTTCCATGTAAAAGGAAATACATACTTTTGTAGAGACCAGTAGATGTTTGGGGAATTGCATGTGTGAAATATAAATCGATGCACTGAACTGCCTTTTGTACACACACAAATGTGCTCACACAAAGGCATGGATCAAGTTGCAAGGTTTGCTCCATAAAAGTGATGTTGATTTTGAAGGTTTTTCTGCTGCCTTTTGTAGCCTTTTTTCCTGTCACAGAGGCAAGGAGCACTCCTCCATTCTTCTTGGACTCAACTTCACTCCCAAATTCTCTACCTGCTTGTCAGAGGGCAGGGGGATAGGGAACTGAGGCTAGGGTCAGTTCATCACATGCTATCTCTGCTGCTCCTTCCTCCTCAGGGAGGGAACTCCTCACATTCTTTTCCTGCTCTAGCTAGAGTTTCCTCCCATGGAAGACTGTCCTCCATGAATTTCTACAAGTTGAGTTCTTCCTACTGCAGTTCTTTACGAACTTCCCCGCCATTGGTCCCTTCCACAGGGTGCAGTCCTTCAGGAACAGCCTGCTCCCAGTGTAGGTCTCCCACAAGGTCACAAGTCCTGCCAGGGTGGGCTCCTGCTCCAGGATGGGTTCCTCTTTCTACAGGGCTGCAGATCCTGCCAGGAGCCTGCTGCAGCACGTGCTTCCCATGGGGTCACAGTTTCCTTTGGGCATCCACCTGCTCTGGTGTGGGGTCCTCCACAGTGAATATCTGCCCCACTGTGGATCTCCATGGCTGCAGAGGGAGAGCCTGTCCTCACTATGGGCTGCACCATGAGCTGCAGGGGAATCTCTGCTCTGGCATCTGGAGCACCTCCTCCCCCTTCTCCTTCCCTGACCTTGGTGTCTGCAGGGCTATTTCTCTCACGTGTTCTCACTCCTCTCTCCAGCTGCAATTGCTCTTGTGTGTCAACATTTTCTTCTTAAACAAATCATCTCAGAGGCACTGCCATCATCAGTGATGGGCTCAGCTTTGGCCAGCTTCAGGTCTATCTTAGGTCTGGCTGGCAATGGCTCCATTGAACATGCAGGGAACTTCTGGCAGCTTCTCAGAGAGGCCATCCTTAAGGCACTCCACTACAAAAACCTTGTCATACAAACCAAATACACTGTCTTGGACATAATCTCTTCTCCGAATTAATCTGAAAGCATTTCTTTCCAATGTTTCTAGAATCCCAGAAGGGACCTTAATCCCTTCATCATCCTCCTCAAGCAAAGTGTACCTGGGGTGCCGGATGGCTGAGCAACCTCTCATACACTGAGAGCCATTAGCATTTGAATTAGTGACATGAGGATAGCAGTCGATTATCCCATTTAACAGCTGTTGAGTGCTGTTGAAGGGACACCCTCAAGAAGAATGAACAAAAAAGGGACACCCTGAAGAAGAATGAACAAAAATGTAGTGAGTTTTTCTCTTTTAGTAAGGGTTTTCATGCCTTGTATAAATATTGACATGCTTGAAAAGTGGTGCATTTTCCACAGGGACACCTTATGATTGTTAAACCATTTTTCCAGAGAGAGCTGTACCCCTCAGTATACCTACAACATGACAGCAGATAAGAGTGAGAAAGTGGCACTGTCCCCAAACATGAAGGGAAGTGGTTCTGCCTATTTGGGAAACAGGCTGAGCCAAGCATAAAGAACAGTCATAAGAAAAAGCAAAAAGAAGCAAAAGTTAAAGCATCTCCTCTGCTCTAGAGCACTTGAGTCATAAGAGATGTGCCTGGGATGGGCCTCACTACTGTTCTAGGTGGAAATGTAACTTCCTCCAGGGGTTGGGAGAGTTGGGCAGCATTAGAGCCCCCAGTGTTATAAAAAGATGAACAAAAAAAAGATGAACAAACCCTCTCTGAGGATTTGACTAGATGCAAAGAAGAGCCTTTTGAAATTGTGGATCTATCAGATTGTGTAAGGAAGACTTTCTGTATGCAGGGCATTTTTGCAAAAGAAGACAAAAATGAGCAGGAATTATTGCAGTTATTATTCTAGATAAATTTCTCTCTCCTGGTATATGGCTCCATTTCTCTTGTCCGTGTGTTAAGAAAAAAGCCAAGTCCTCATCATGGCAAGGAAGTGCTGTCTGGGCTCCAGCATGAAAGACATCAAAACATGACTCTCCCCATCTCCCACTTGGAGTCTTGAACATGACTCATTTTCAAGCTCTGCCTTTTAGAATAAGCTGAAGGAGCTGAGGATGCCAAACCTTCATAAGCATTCACCTGTGTCACCTCCCACTGGGATGCTGGTGACCTCCCTCCCAGCCTTTCAGAAGGTCAGGTCCCTCATTCAGGTGTGTTGTTGATGCCTGGTCCCCTTTCTAAAATCTGTCTTAGCCTTGAGATGTTTGTGGAAGTTGTCTTCATGGTCCCCCCAGGATCAGCATCTCAGAGAAAACAGAAATAACTCCCTCAAGATTTTGTCTTCAGTGAAGAATGAGTGGGACAGCGATGTAGAAGTGAAGTGGCTTTTTTGTCCTGCTGTGATATGAAGCTGATCACGTACTTTGACATGTACTTTGGGTGATGTTGCCACTGCAGGGTTAGAAAATCAGTTTAAAATGGTGAGGTTGTCCCTGGGGCAGAAATGATGAGAGTGGATAAATAGAAATATTTTTCCAGTCTTCTTTTTGTAACTGGAAGTTTTCCTTTAGACTTAAGGGGGATAAATATTTTCTACCAAGCCAGAGGATTTTATGGGGTACAAGATTTTTCCACTTGACTTTTCAATCTCTTTCAATACAATTTTTGTCTTCTCTCTTACAGATTTTTTTCTTTCTCTTTGAATAAACTCCTTTTGAGGTGTGTGCAGTGGCAATATCCAGGCACGGGTGAGGGTATAAAAACATTTACAGTGTTAAATAACATCCTTCCTATTATTTCCTCCCTAATTATTTCTACCCTCTGTGATGACCACTTACAGTCTAATCAATGTAAGCATTATTTCCATACAAAGTAGTGGTAGCAACAAAGATGAAGACGCCTCTTTTTAACCTTACTTGTTTCTAAGCAGGCCTTTTTCATACCATCCTTACCACTTATCTGACCAGTAAATCTGCAAATACATGCAAATGGTATTTACTGTGTTGTTACATGTACCTCGAAGCAGATGGTGAACCAGTACCAAAGCTCACATTTTTACACCTTTATGCAGCATCTGGGGAGCTGGATTAAATTCCTGCCCTGCTTGGGGCTTCACACAGACCTCTGTCTCTATGGCAGTGACTCACATCTGCTGCCAATTCCATCTGCATTGTCTCAGGGTATTTTTCTTCATACAGTAGGAATAAAAGAATGCTGACAACACTTCCTCCACCTCCCTGTCCTCCCTGCCCACAACTTATATTTCCAAAGAGCCATGCCAAGATTTTGAGCTATTGTGTGTGCTGCTGGTGTCTCAGTCACCTGGGTGCCCTCCTGCTTTTTCCATGCTCTGTGGCCCAGTTCAGCTGATATTGCAGCATCCCTGGGCACTGTGCGTGGGCTGGACAGTGAGGCAGATGCAGGGAGCTGGGCGTGCTGCAGGATGGAACCCAGGGCACAGGGCTGAGCCCTCTTTGCTCACTGGCTTGGAAAAAGGAGTGGGAAGCAATGTTGTTGGATGTGAGCTGAGCTTGTAGAAAAACTCCTGGTGTCATTAAACCATCTGAAGAGCTGTTGTTAATTACTGTAAGGAGACCAGGCAGGTCTATCCTGTAACCAGGGCCAGCAACTGTGTGGGACTTGGGTGACCCTGACACATCAAGAGTTGCTTTGACTCATGCACATGCTGGGCAGGAAGGAGAGGGCAATGGATAAAGGGCTTTCCAGCTAAGGCCTGAACTGCAGCCTGTTTGAAAGATGCCGAAGCTTACTTGCTGTGGGTACAAAGAGGCCTAATCCTGTGGGCATCCTTGCTGTGCATAGCTACTGGCAGGGTGAGGGGCCATGCCAGTGCACAGGCTGTTCCATTGTCTCTTGCAGTTTGTCCTGCAGGCTGGCTCATTGCTCCTGGACATACTGTTGCTTGCTGGCCCTATATGCATCTCCTGCTCAAAGCCTGTGGGGTTAAATGTGCAAGAGGGGTGTTGCCAGCAAAAGTGAAACCCACCTGTGGAATTCCTTGGGAAAGTCTTCTCTGCTGAGGAGTTCAGCAGTGAAGCAGCACTGAAACCTGCTCATGTTTCCTTGGGTAACACCCAGCCCTGGGGAAAATCTCCCAGGAGATCATCCTCAAACATACACACACACACACACACACAGCCCTCATCCCAAAACTCTGCCCTTCCGTTTGCCACCCAAGAGCAGATGATTATTAGGCATGAAGGTTTCTTCCATTGAAATCTGACCTGCTTGGTGTAGATGTCTTCTTCTGGAATCATTACTGTAGCTCCCCCTTTTCAGATAAAAGTAGGTATATGATGTATTTGACATCTGCTTTGGGATGAGTTGCATCTTCAATACATCTGTTTCTCAAGTGGATCTGACATCTTTGTACAGCCAGATTAATCCCTTCCCTTCATTCAGCCACCTTTCTCATCTATTCTCATACCATTCCTCATTTCTCATGCCATTCCACCCCTGCAGCACCCACACTCATTTTCATAATCTTTTCTCTTTTTTTATCACTTTGATATTGAAGGCCTCAGCTATGGGTCATTCATTCCCATCCATGTGATCCTTCCTTCTGTAGAGTGCCTCATGGTATAACTTTCTCCTATCATCTCCCTGGAACCTGTGCTTCTTCATGATGCTGTGGCTTTCTGCATGTTTTCTCTGGCATAATATATCACAATTCCCAATCTTCCTACACAGAGACTCATGCAGTCTCTCCTCCCCATATCCTCTCTTTACCCCCTCTCTCTTCCCCTGAACAATGGCTTGCTGCCTCTTTGTTGAATTCCATTCTTTGGGAAACACCTGTGTGAGTTGCCCCAGGCTCTGCCTGCCCAGCAGGCTCCAGCACAGCCATTAATGTTGCCATTACCTTGTTTACCTCACAGCCAGCCAGCAGCCAAGTACTGGTGGACAGACCTTCATGGGCAGAAGTAGCTTTATTGGAATGATACTTCACTGATGTAAAATATCATGTTAGAAGGGAGAAGAGGCCTTGGAATGCTCACTCTGACACTCTGCAGTCAGTTCACCTCCCTGGCATTCACCAGGCTTTCTTCTCTCTAGGTTTGGCACTGCAGCCCAGACCAGGCACAGGGGTACCCATTGCATGTCCCCAGTTGTTGACCAAGCACAAGACTACTCAGGGCTTTTTCTCAAGCAGCTGCTGAGTGCAGGAGTCCTTTTATAACCTTATACCCACCACAGAGGGGTAGCATGCAGAGTAGGTAAACTGAAACCCTGGAGTTTGATGCACAGTGGGGAGCTCAGCTGTGAGCTCAGCAAGTTTGTGGCCTGCTCTCCCATCTAGTGTTGGACTTGTTCAGCTAGGAGTGGACCTTTCTTTAAAGTAGCCCCCTGCCCCCCATGCTGCAATGAACTCTTCTGCTGCTTCAGATCCAGCAATGGGAACTGCTGGCAGAGAGAAGGACTCAGGCTGTAGGCTGTTTTCCCTCGTGGCAAAGGGGATGCTGTGTTTATTACCTCTTTCTCTGAGGAAACACAATTCCCCAAGGTGACTGTACTCTGACACTGTCCCACTGTTTTAACGGTGGCTGACAGATGCTCTTTTAGTTCTTGGGCAGTATTCAGGCCATTTTGGTAATGAGGTACAACAGACCAAGGAGCTGTACAGGTCAAGAAAACTTCCTGGGGTAGATGGCAGTGTTTAGAAAGAGGGTGTTTCCCTAGGCATCACCTCAGAGATGACTTTTCAGATTTAATCACAGTACCACTGGCAGCACTGACACAGACTAAGTGTCAGCATGGTGAGTTGAAAGAACCCCAAGTCTGCATGAGCAGACATTTGCTGGTTTACATTCAGGCCAGAGAGGACAGTGCCTGTTACTTCTTCCTGCCATGAGAAATATTTTGAAGGTCTACAAGCAGCGTCTGCAGAGCCAGAGCTGGCAGCAAGTACACTTGGGGCATCGGTCCCGTGGCTCTCGTCTTGGGGCTGCCAGCACTGGGGTGTTTCTGAAAGTGGGGCACCAAGCTGCACTCCTCCACAGCTGCCCTGCTCTCAAACACACACAGGCATCTGTGGGAGAGGGGAGGTACCCCTTTGGCTCAGGCATCGGCCAGATGGCAGCATGCCTTTGACCAAGAGGAAAGGAATGCAGCATCTCCCCATGACTGAGAAAGCTCGGGTGGTTTTGCACATAGGAAGCTCCTGTAAATGTGTTTCCTCCCACTGCCTGGCCTTTTGTTTTTCAGCCATGCTTGATGCTGGTGTTGGAAAGCTGAACTCCCCAAAAGTGAACTTCCTCTCCTACTATAAACTGACCCTTGGGGTTGCTATAGCGACTGCAGAGCGGCCAGCGGGCTGTGTAAACACTCCCTCCCGCTTCCCATCACACTGGGCTGAAAGGCTGAGCCACGGGATGTGCACAGCAACCTGGATTATGCAGGCGGTTGTGAAATGCAAACCCGACAATTTCTCTGCTTCCTCCCTGCTTCCCCCGCGGGGAGGCAAACCCAGCAGGCTGGTAGCAGGCAGAAACACGCCCGTCCTGACGAATTCGGGCACTCGGTGTGGTACCGCAGAAACCAAATCCAGACACTTACCTGGGGAGCTTGAGCAAGATGTGGAAATATATGGTGCAACTGGATCCTCTGCAACATCTGATTCCCCTGGCCTCACAAACTGTGGAGTTTCCAGCTGTGTGGGGGGAGCAGTTTGGTACACACTGTCACAGCTCCTTCTATGTAATTAATTGTAACAATCGACCGAGTGTGAAATCCATCAATTTCTGTGTCCTCTGCTGCTCACTTTGATGTCAGCTCTTTAATTTTCTTCCTTCTTTTCTCTCTCTCTCTCTTTTTTTTTTTTTTTTTTTTTTTAATGCATTTCATTAAAGTCCCTGACTCTCTGAGTCACTCTCCAAACGTTTATGTTCTTGTCTGTATCCATCCCTGTAAAACCAAGTCGGGTATTTCAGCAGCTGTAGCCTGAGCAGCACACTGAAGCATGTGGGAAGGTGTTTCCCAAGCACAGCAGGATATGCATCCCCTCCAGCCACTGCAGATGTTCTTCTAAAATGGCAGGTACTGCCTAGCCAGGGATTTTGTGAGAGGCGAGCTAAACTACCATACCAAGAGGAGATAATCAGCTCTGCTCCCATGGCATTGTGATGCATCTTGCTGGGCTGTCTCCAAGAAATAAGGTTGCTGTCCCACCACAACAGACCCGTGCTTGAAAAAAGCACGAAGCACATAATCTCAAAGGTATGTAAAATGAAGCCCGTGCTCCAATGCTGTCTGGAGAGGCCATTCAGAAGTGCCAGGCATCCTGCAAAACACCCATCTCTGCCAACTGCCAACACACTCTTTTGTTTTACTGTTAAGAGACTTCCTGGCACGAGGATGGATGCACTTCTGTGATTTCATCTTTTTATGTGTGCTGGGTGCCACTGACCATGCTGATCGATATGTACCTTTGATCAGATACCCTGCTGTACAATCACAAGCTGTCTGGGAATTCCCTGAATTTCCATCCTTTCTGCCACGTCAGAGACCATACACAGCCTCTGTTAAGCAAGGTGCTGGCAAAGGCGGAAGAGAAGGAGATTTCTGGGACAGTGCTTGTCTGTAATCCTAAAATGTCCCTCTAATCCCAGCCTGTGACTCAGAGCTGGGGGGATGCAGAGGGTCGGTGTGGTCTGCTCACCCACTGCAGTGAGTCATTACACCCCAAAGAGAAAAGGAGCCTGAATGCATCACTCTGATTGCTGTGAATGAGGGCAACGGGGCATGTTGCACAAAGTATGCTAAATCAAGGGCATTTGATATGCATTTTGTTACAGTACTCAGTCCCCATAGTGTCTCACTTAACAGATGGCAGGAGCTGAATCTGATTAAAGAGGGTTTTCTGAACCACTCACAGAGACAACTGAGAGGCAGGCAGAGGCATACAGCAACACACAGCTCTGAGAGCCTCCTAGATCTCAGTGGGTTTGCACTTCTCCATTCACTCCGTGCCTGCCTTATAACAGTATTTAAAAACAAATCAGCCGAATTAGTTGGTGTGAGTACATGGTCTTTCCTGCTCCTGTCAAAGGAGTGCCCCAGTGTCGAGCAGTGCTGCCAGCCTGCCTGCATTCAATGCAGAAAATGTGGTGAGCTTGGTAGTGTGATGACACTGATGCTTCCATTTTCCCTGAAAGGAGCGTCACAAAAATAAACAGCCTGCAAATCCCGTATTCAGGTAGGGGTTTAGAAAGTGTGAAATGGTCTGTGAAGTAGCTGGGGGAAGGGAGGCAGGAGGGAGGAAAGACAAAGCTGAACTACTTTGGCAATTCTGGGAGCTCAGAGATAACTGGTCAGGTGAGTTGATAGTTTTTCTTCAAGAATCATAAACCAGATTGGCCCTGATGAGGTATGGGACAGCCTCAAACAATGCAGCATCTGAATTACGTCCATAGAAGCAGCTAAAAACCTGGCTGCTATACAAAACCTCTGCAAACTGGGGATTTTTTGTGCAAATTTGGATGGTTCTTCTTAGGAGGAAGGCCAACTTTGTGGGCCCCATAGACCACTTAGTTCTCTAAGCCTGTCTGCCTAGTGCCAGGGCTGCATCTCGGCTGAATGCCTGGCGTGGCAGGGACACTTGAAGTCACCAGGGGTCTCGGTGTTACTGCAGCACTTAGGAAGTCTGAAGGAAGACAGTGCAAGGGACCTTTCAAATCCTTCCTGCATCTGGCTCCATTCCAGCTGCAAACAGCCCAACGATGCCCTTTCCAGATGTGGACTGACACCGCGGCTGTCCAGGGAAACTAAAAATTACTGGGGGAGGGACAGGGAGAAGATTATTAACCTGTTCATCTTAAAGATGAGGGGAGGTTTGTGAGGCTTCTGCAAGGTCTCCCTGCTGCAGGGAGCATGTTTTCAGAGGTGCCTCTGGCTGTGGATCGTGAGTGGCCAGCCAGTGCTGCGGTCGGCTGCTGCTGCCTCCCAAAGCCGCAGCGGTATTGTCGAGCTGCAGACGTGCAGAGCAGCTCACGCCAAGACCGCGCGCTCACAGGTGATCTTTGGGTCTGTACATTTTCCAGCAGAGCTGGCAGCTGCTCCTGCAGTGTGCATGCTTCATTGGCTGTCCAAAGAAGGAACTGGGCGGGCGTTGATCCAGTTGAGGCGGTTTCGAGGAGTGAAGGCAGGAAGGAAAATTACCAACTTTGACATATGTTGCTCCCTGCAGGTCTCTCTTATTATAGCCTGGCGGGATGTCAAGGTGCACAGACACGACCCAGAGCTGTAACACACGATGGCTGCTTTGCCTCCTGTCCCACCCCTTTCACACAGGCAGGAGTGGCAAAACCATTTCTGGCATACCAGGAAATCCTGGTTCTCACTATTATCAAGGAGGGAGCGTGCAGTTATACAACCTCGAGCTGCCATCAGCAGGACCTGTGGGAGGGAGGGGGGGAATAGTTCACTTGGAAAGGAATGCTGCAGTGTAGGGCAGTGGTTTTGACATGCTGGAGTGAAACTTGGCATAAGGGAATAGAGGGAATTCGTTTGCCAGGTAGACGTGGCACTTGAGCAAGAGAATAAATGAAATGTCAGTAGAAATCTTGAGAGATCTTAAGAGGTGGCTGGTTAGCACAGGGCATGTATCTGCAATCCTTAGTGCAGTTTTCACTGTGCTGGGTGTCCACATCTTTCTAACTGTTACTGTTTACCTGACCCTCTGGCTCTTTCATCTCACCAGCACACAAGAGAAGCCAGCTGTGTGCATGGGCCCCCAACTTGACAAGAAATGAAGACCCGGGGTGCAGTGGCCTGAAGTGTTTATCAGCCCTTTCTGATGGCAGAAATCTGCTTACTTTTCTGAGAATATTTGTCCACTCTAGCATGCCAGGAAGAATGTAGTGTGGCATAGCAGCCACCCAGAATGATGGCAAATATTTATTCCTGGCAAAAATTTGCTTGTCACATGTCTTTATTTGCAGCATATCTCACGTCTTGGAGCAGATGGGGTTTGGTCTGCATGTCCTTCTTAAATGTCACTCTAAAAGAGCCGAGTCTTAAGGAGAGCACTTAGGTGAAAAGGCTGGGAGAAATACACATGTGCACCAAGAAGCCCTAGGTGTGCATTGGATGAACATCTTTCATTGCCTCTCCTGACAAGCCCCGGCCAAAGGCTTGACATCTAAACAAACATGTTAAACCTTCCTCTTCACAGATTCTTTCTGCTGGGGCAAGTTCCCTATCCCTTGCTTTCATGCTGTGCTTTCAGCCGTTGTTTTTGTAGCCTGTCAGCACAACCTTGAGAGAAAGGACTTTGGCTGCGAGCTGAACACACAGTACCAGCTGTACTGATTTCCATCTCCTGGTATGTAGCTGTGGACTTTCACACTGTGCTTTCTTTGCCTCCCCCAGTTTTCTCCCCACAGCTTCTGCTCTTTGTGGTGGAACTTGCTTGGCCATGAGAAGCAGAGGATTTAGCTCCCTGCTGCCCTGCTGTCAGGAGGGGAGCCCTTGGCAGGGTGCAGCCAACCATGTGGAACGAAGGGCTGAAGGCATCGGAGGGCTGCCGGTGTTCCAACAAACTTTGGGATGAGTGAGGGAAGCTGGAATGCATGAGTGAATCACTGAAGAGGAGGAAATGAGTGGAAAAGGGAGATACAGTGTGATAGATGGGAAGGAGAGCAGAAGGGCAGCATAAAATCACACAGGGGATGGGCAGGATTTGAGGAATAGGGGCAATAAAAGGTGAGGGAGTGTTATGAGTGCCTAACTCTTGGGGAGCTTTTAAAAGACTGGATGTTCCTCCCATCCCATCTCTGAGTTGAACTGTATTTTGAAAGGAAAACAAACTAAAAAGATTTTTTTTTTTTTTTTTGTAGTGAAATAGTTGGGTTGTTGCACTGTGATTTTTTTTTCGTTTGTTTGTTTGTTTTGTTTTGTTTTTTCCTCTGGTTATAGGAGTGAAGCAGACTTAAACCAAACCAAACCAAAAGTACCATATTTTGCACTTTGTCCTATGCTTTGCTGCCCTGTCCTTTTCTCCTTTCTGTGTCTCTGGCAAGGAGAGGTGCAAAGCACAGATTTCTCTTCCTTAGCAGAGGTTTTACCCTGACCTTGTCACCTGTGTAAGGCAATGTTGCTACCTGGCAGTTATGATGCTCCTTAACCTTAAACAAAGGTTCACATGAAACACAGGCCTTTTGTGTGAACAGAGGGAAAGAAGATGAAGAAATTGGGTAATGCCAGAATAATAGCATGCCTGGAACAAAGGCTTGGAAGGGTAAGTGGGAAGGGGATGCTCCAGCTTCCTTCTCAAACATCCTCTGAGTGCTGGGACATAATCCAGAAAGTCCTCATTGTCCTAGTTTCACACAGATGTAAGGCCTCTTCATCCTGTCACATGGCCTGCAAATACCAGTTACCACCAACTCCTTTCACCTGCTTCCCCTTTGCATGCCTTGGAAAAGGGTGTAAAATGCTATTTCTACACTGTCTCCTCTTTTGCTGCTGTTTGTCCTTCCAAAGTGTACCTAGCACACCTATTTTCTCTGGCAGCACTTTTATTTGCATCCCAGGGGACTTGTAAGAATTAGGGTCAGCTTGACATGAGAGGAGTACTGTATAGAGGTATTTACAGCTGTTTGCAAGGCTTGTGTTGAGTATGAAACCAGCAGCAATTAGGATCCAGGCCAGTGCCTTCAGTGAATAATGGTCTTGGTTACTTGGAAATATCAGATGGCTTCAGCTTTATGCAGTTGCTACGAGGAAAAGAAGTTAAGTAAACAAAGAAAAAGAATAAGAGGAGGGAGTGGTGTTTTTTTTATTGGCATAGTCAAGAAGGACAGTCAAAAAGAGAGAAAGAAACTGGAAAACAATACCGTAGGCCTTCTCTTCAGCCCACAGCATGGAACATTTTCTTTGTGTGCCCTCATGTTCAATATCCTTTGCCATGAGCACTTTTGGTTCCTGTCCCTCAGAGACCTTTCCTGGAGGCCAGTGTTGTTTATTTGGGTGCTTCCCTCTTGGGATGCCTAACATATGACCCTGTTTGCCACAGAGTCCTGCAACTTCATCCCTGGGAAGCACCTTCACATCTCATGGCCTCTCCATGGCAGTAGTACTCAGAAGTATGTCCCTGGGAACAGGACTCAGCAGTTGTCCCTCTTTTGTAAGATGTGTCCAAACAGTCCATTGGTTTCCTCTGAGGGTTTGGAGATGGGGAATCCTGAGAAGAGATTATTTCTGGAGGGTCTCCAGAGCCACAACAGTTCATGTTGCAGAGATGCCTTCCTTTCCTATAGATAAAGGAGAAATGCTTTCAGATTCCTGTAAATAGTTTCATTTTGTCTTTCCTTGGATAAATAAGATAACACGAGGGAACTGATTATATTTCTTAGTGTCCAGCTGTGGAAACAGGCTATTGGCCTGCTATTGGACACCTTTGCCAGACTGCCCTCAGAATCTGTAGTATTTTGTTCTCCTCCTCCTGACTGACAGTGTGGGTCCCACCTGGACCTAACAGCTTCTGGGATTTTTGGGCTCGTCTTTCTTTTCTGGTGCAGACTATCCCTGAGCACACAGACAGGCACAAGCCTTTCTCAGCATGCCACTGTTCAGAAATAGAGCAAGATTGTTTTTCTACCCCAGAAGAATCCCTTTGAAGACTCTGAGGTGAGGCAGAACTCCTCCTTGCCTCTCGTTTTCCCTGCCCTCATCAGGGGTTGGCTCCTCTCACTGTGTTCTCCACAGTGGCCCACATTTCCCCCTGGAGATGCTGCCTGTAATAAGATCAAGATGGAGGGACAGTTTTTAGCAACCCTTCAGCCTGCTCTAGCAAAGGAGGAGGGCTGCCAGTGCATCTGTCAGTGGGACAAGGTCTGGGTAGTCTTGCCTTCTAGCAACAGTGGAGCCAGTACTTCCAGACCAGTGTACTCTTGCTTGTGATGACACCAAAAAATCCTTGGCTCCTTGCAGGCTGCTGGCACACACAGCTTGCTAGAACACTGGCAAGTTTTTAAGGTTTTGTCAGATGGGAACAGTGGTGGAGAAAAGAAAAGTGAAACCAGATGTTTTTCCTTACAGTTGCTTCATATTCATATGAGGGAGGAGAAGAGAAGCCATAAAAATGTCATAACCCTTGATCCCTGAGGCTCAGCGTTATACTATGCAAAAGCCAGTGCTATAAATCCACACCTCTGCCTCAGCAGCCGAGGGTCCTGACTGCACAAGACTGTTGCAATGGCTGAGGGGGAAGTATCTTCATATTGGTCAGCAAATGGAGAAAAGTGGAGGAAAAAGCCTTTGAGAAGTTAACACTGATAGGCTACTTTTATGGAATAAGTTATTTTTTCAGCTTTCTCTGGGGATGCATCAGTGCTGAGTCCCAAGGCTGACCAGCAGGCTTAGAAATTTGGGATGTGTCTGCACTGCAATCAATCTATGCCTCGGGCTGTGCCGAGGGAGCACAGTTAACTTCATCCTCCCCAGAACAGGCTCACCTGCCAGCACAGCCAGGGCAGCACAGCACTGGGCTGAGGACTTGCTGCCAGGGCATTCATCTGACTTTCCAGACAGGCTTTTGCAGCTCTTGCTTCCCTGTGCCACTGCAGCTACACCTCCCTGACACCGCAGGCACCCGAGCTGGGCACCGCTGCAGCACTGTGAAGCGCCAGCAGCCAAGGAGGAGCAGCTCTGATCAGAGGGTCCAGCTGGCACCAGAGGAGAGCTGCTAGGAAAAGTCTGACTCCAGTCTTATCCTTTCTGTACAGGAAAGGCTGCATGTGGTAATCATGAAACAGCTACAAGGGATGCCAGGCAGCCCTCTTCCAGAGAAATGTGAGCTTGGGAGAACACAAAGATGGAGGAGAGGAAATGAAAGTTGTGTACACACAGGCCTTGAGCCAAACAAGGATTTTAACAGAAGGCAGCCAGGCCTTCTCTGCCTGTATAACAAGGAGTGTGAGAACTGCTATTTTTTCTGGACATTTCTTGATATTTCCATGCTCAATTTCTGCCTATCTGCTAACAGAGGGAAAAGTTTTTCCCTGATCTGATGCAGATTGTGTGGGGTGGGAGGTGACTTCAGCCTTGCAGGGCCTAAGTTAGGAGATGATTTCAGCCACAAGCCTGAATTCTGAATCTGAATTTCCCAGCAAGATCAAAAGTGACTAGGTTTAGGTCTATTTTGGGTGAATAAGCTGTGTTACTTCCCATAGGATTCAGGTCATTTGCTGTGCTAGGTAATATATAGCTACAGTTCTACTTGTACTAGTGGGTGACCAAGAGCAAAACCAGCATGAAAAATTTGGAATGCACAGACAGGGCTACAGCCTTGGACTTTTAAGATCTTGTTTTGAATCCTGATTCAGCCAAAGACTCCTGTGGTTTCTGTGGTCAAATCATGTAAACCATTTTTGGAACCTTCTGCCCTTTTTCAAAAGAAGTGAGCAGCCCTTGGTAGTCTGTGTAGGGCCCTGAGATTGCACGCTGTTCAGGTATTATGACAGTGTGGCCCAATTGGTTAGAATGATTTTAAAAAATATTTTTGTATGTGAGTTACTCATCCTGCAAAATAATTTCATGGAATGACTGTAGGTTTTTTTTATTTTGCAAAATGTTTTATTCACAAGATGACTAAAAGTTTGGTCTTTTTGGAATAGGAATTGCAGACATTTTACTTCACTGCCTTATTTCTCTTCTGCACTAACATGCCAAGTGATGGAAAGCTGGAGTCATTTGCAAGCTGCCTGGCACTGCTATTGCACTGCTTTGCTAAAATTGGCATCCTGGGCACCCTGGTGCACTACAGCTATTGCAGCTATCAGAAACAGGTTAGTCTGTGGGCAGCTGTGCTTGCATGAACTTTGTATTGACTGGGATGCTCTCAGACAGACACAGTTCTTCTGGTCCTTTGTCACTGATCATTTTTTCTAGGCCCCTTATCTATCTCACACCTCTCTTCTGGCCTTTTTCCTGTTGATTGTCTCCAAAACAAGAAAGCAGTCCTGCTCCAGTCTGGATAGTCCTGCATGAAAGGAATACTTCACTTGCCTTGAGGGATTTTCTCCTGCTTTTTTATTCCAGCATGTTGTTTGCCTTTATCCTAATGGTGTTCACTGTTGACTGACTTCTGCATATGACCCTGATCTTCCTCAGCAGAATGTGCACTGAGACAGTGGTGTCACCATTCTGGATCTGGGAACTGATGTATTTCCCACAGCATGTAGTGCTGTACCGCTTGAAATTCTATCTGTGACCATTTCTTTATTTTTCCTTTGGTTAATGGAAAGAAACTTTTATTATTGAACTCAGATAGTTATCAATATTCACTTAAGGGAGGCTGTCTTGGGTGATGGAGTTGTGGTGGGCTGGAGCACTGGGAGTCAGAGGCAGATGTTACTGGCAAGACTGAAATATAATGGCTGATGTTACAATGCTCCGTTGTGAAAATACTAGTTAGCTTTGTCAGGGGATGGGTGTTGCTGACGGGCTTTAAAAATAATTACAAAAGATTGCCTGGTTGTAGAAATGAAAATAAGAAGAGTTTTGCATCTCTCTTTGAGTTAGGGAGTTAGTAATAGCCAGAGGGTGAGGATTTCATGTGCATACCTATCATCTCCTGGCATTTTGCAAAATGACTGAAAACTTCAGCCAGTTTGTGAAACGACAGGTTTCACAACAGAGAACATAATGTATGTGCCTTAGAAGGCTCCTGCAACTGAAACACAGCATAACTCAACAGCACCTTTGAGTGTGCAGTGAGAGATGGAGTTAGTCTGAAGAGAGAGGAGTCTGTCCCCTTTGTCAGATATTCTCCCTCTGCCTGTGGCAGTTAAGCACTTTGGAGCCATTAGGAAAGACAGAATGGCCTTTAGACTTCTGTTAACCTGGAAACTCCCCTAGTACTGCATTCTTTTCGCTCTGGTCCAAAAAAAAAAAAAAAAAACAACCAACCAACAAAACTCCTCCCCCTGCACCCAGCTGCTTCTCCCTGTTCCTTTTGCTTTAGTTTAGCACAGCAGAACTTCTCCAGGATTAAAAGCCACTCTGTCTGCTATGCAAGTGTTGGGAGAGGAGAGTGATTGCTGGGCAACTGATGAGCTGGGGTGAAAGAGTGTTGGGAAAGAGAGCACAATGTTCTTTTCTTTTTATGGAAAGTGATATATTACTATAGACCACAGTAATCCAAGGTCTGCTCTTAGCTACTTCACGATTAGCGAACAGGCCCCACTTGTGCTGTACCAACCATTTGTGCAGCTGTGGAAGGCATGGAGATGTCAATTAATCTTGATTTGTGCTGTAGGATTGCTTCATAGGGGAGGAAATTTATCATTGGGTTTGGTTTCAGGGTACGTAGATGGACATCATGCTATCTTTGCAGGGAAAGCACAGGCCTCTACTGTGCCAGGCGAGTCATTGGTCCTTGCTGGATCTTCCCTGGCAAAATCCCTCTCTTCTCTGGAGCCTTAACTTGGTCTAAAAGATGGAGCAATCAGCATACAGTACAAACTGTTTCGCAAACTTTGCCCAGTCTGTCCCTGTGTCACACCCATTTCAGGGAAAAGGAAAAATAAGCCTTTTGCTCAGCCATATAAATGATTGCAATTATTATTTGCATGGCAGCCCAAACTTCATGAAAAACAGAATCAGGTGAAGCCCTGGTTCTGCATCAGAGACCACAAAGCCTGTGTAGATAAAAACCACAAAAAGATGAAAAAAGATGTAGGCAAGCACATCCTTTGAGAACTTGAGAATGTGTTGTCTCTTAAAATTCCTTCTACCACCATCCTGAATCAGAGAAAAATAAATTTAGCTTCCAAACTGCAAGGCTCAGAGAAGCAAATTAGCAGTGAGTACAAAAGTGGTATTCTTACTGACTTCTTATGCAAGGTCAGGTTTGCGTTGAGGATTGAAGCTTTTGTCTCTGAGGTGTGATGAAAAAAAATATGGAATAATGTGACTTGTGACAAAATCATGAGACCTGCCAAACTGTTTCTCAGACAAGTGCCCAGGTGTACCTGATCTCCTTCTTTATCCAGCATACCAGTCCCTGCTGCATGGAGCCACGCTCCCCAGGGACCAGGCTGCTCTGAAGTTGTTGCAAGGCAGCACATGCTGGCTGATCTAGTCAGCACAGGTCAAAGCAGGAGAGAGAGAACAGCATGGCCTTCAGCAAAATCAGTTCAGGGACCCGGAGAACTGGCTGCCTTTGTGAGACCAAGCAGGCTGAAGGGCTGGCTGCCGTGCCCCTGCTGCGATCGCTCTCTGCCTGACCCCGCTGGGCTGCAGCTAGCTCAAGTATGCCAGACACACTGATTGCAATGTGGAGATCCCTGTGAGCGAGCCAGAGGAGAAAATAGCTGGGCAGATGGTGCTATATTAAGGGGAGAGCATCCCAGAACTGTCTGCTGGGATTCTCCAGGGCCAAGGGTCTGTCTTGGCCTCACTTGCTCTCTGCCTTCCCCAGCACCTCCTCTTCTTCTGCCCTTATCTCCCTTACGGGTTCCTTCCCTCACCGAAGAAGATGTGGGGTGATGCAAGGCCCAAGGGGTGCTACCTCCAGCTGGAATATGGGGGAAGATGAATCCTGGGTGTATGAAGCTTGTGCCCCATCTGTCTAAAGCAAGCTGGAGGTCCCTCTATTCCCACAGTCTGGTGCAGCTCTGTGCTCTGACACCAGCCAAGGGCAGGACCCAAGTCACAGCTTTTCACAGGGATGGGCTGGCATGAGCAAGGGAGGGCTTCCTAATCATCTCTGTCAGCAATCAGCTTTCTTCTCTTCAGATTCCATGGGGGGAGGACTTGCAGCAGCATGTTTTTCTTTTTCCTCTCCCAGACTCAGCTCATCTCCTTTCCCCCCTTCCACTGCTCCCAGCCAGTACCAGCCCAGCTTCTCATTCCTGCCAGTTGTCTGTGCCTCCCTCCTAGCCCTCCCCTCCGGTTCCCAGCTAAGCTCCAGTGATCAGGGCAGTAGGCAGGGGCGGGAGGGGAGGACAGTGACAGGACACAGCTGCTGGCAGCGCTCAGCAGCTCTGAGAGTGGCCCCTAGTGCCCAGCAGCAGAGTGAGTTGGGCATGGATGGCCACATGGCAGGACACTGGCTTCCCCTCTGGAGGTCAGCGCCCGCTCTCTGGGGTCACCTTCTGTAAAGTGAGGTGGCCCATCTAGCACAGAAAACAAATAGGAGAAGTGAAACACAAGGGTTGATTATTCAATTGAAGACCCTGAAGATTTGTGGCTTTTCTCTTCACCTTTAAATGCTTTTGGTGGCAGTAAGACCATTTCCTGGTTCAAAGAGGTCTCCAGGAGGCTGGGCAGAATTTCCCTTGCCCCATTTCCTCCCAGGCACTGGTGGAGAACAGAGTCCATGTGTTGCATGACTTTGAAAACATCCTGATGGATAGCATAAAGAGAGCAGCTGAAAGCACACGGAACGGTCATCCTCCTTTATCAGTACAGGCATCTGGTGTTTGGGGGGCTCAGAAAGGAACAGAACTGTGTGGTCAGATGTGATATGGGCTCCAGTATGGTGTATCTGGGCTGTGACTGGGATCCCTAGCTGTTCACCATAGAGGACTGAAGTACAGAAAAGCCCTGGAGCTGCTTTAAGTAATGGATTTTCAGAATCCTGCAAATGCAGAGATCAAAATGTCTCCTTTCCTCAGTCAGAGTGTGGAAGGATTGAAGACAGAAATACTGAGGTTGACTGTCATGGGTGTCAAAAGGGATGCTGGAAGATAAAGGAGCACAGCAGCCACACAGGACCAGTAATACAGGCACTCAGAGATGCTGCAAAAGACCTGGGACAGTGGCCATCATTTGCTCTATATGGGACACATTTTACTTGGTTAGGTCTTCTGTTGTAAGGATAATTTTACCACCTGTGAACGGTTTTTATGACAGTCCTGTTCCATGCAGTCCTTTCACAATGTTTTGTTCCATATTAAACTTGATAGGCTTTTAAAGTGTGAGATTGTCACAGAAAAAGAGTGTTGGATTTTTCCATCTTCTGAACTTATAAAAAATCTTGTCCACAGCATTGCTCCAAAGTATTTTTTTGCTAAAATATGATGCTCCTGGGTTTATATCATGTGTTTCTCTGTATCATTGTTACCCAGTGGTATTTTGCCCCAGCATATCATGGTCTTCTTAGAACTTAGCTTGTTATTTGGGATGACGCTGCATCCATGAGGAAGGAAGGCAGGCAAGGTCCCCAGCTGCCTGATGCAGAGCTCTGGTGCTCAAGAGAGGGAAATACTAATTCTGTTGTAGAAAGAAATGTGACATGCCATGTGCACAATGAGGGGTAGTTATGGTCATTCATGTTCAAAAAGATTGATTCATGCTGGAACAGGTGCAAAGAAAGGCAGCAGGAGGATTAGGGTGTTGGAGAGCTGAGGTTATAAAAGTAGACTAAAAGAGCTTGGCTTATTTAGTCCAGCACCACAAAGGCTGAGAGAGGGATATGATCGCTCTCTATAAATACATCCTGGAGGTTAATGCTAAGGAGGAAGAGGAGCTATTTCAGTTAAAGGACAATGCTGACACAAAAGCAAATGGCCACCATAAACGTGGCACGCAGAAACCGAGATGGGAAGTGGGGTCGATGTCGGGCAGTGCTGCTGGCAGGCTGAGGGCAGGGGGCTTGGGCGGCTCGAGGGAAGAGAGCATGGCTGTCACTGCCTGTGCGAGCAGACGGGGCACAGCAGCCGTGGGCGTGCCAGGTCCCACAGGAGACGCCTGCCCAAGCCTGTTCTGTGCCGTGCTGGGCAGAGGCCCGGCAGACCCAAAGCTCTGCTCACACTGAGGGCAGCGCCAGATCCTGAGGTCCTGCCTGGCTGAGCAGGGCTCCCTCCCAGCTGGGACTCCGTGTCTGCCCCAGGGCCATCAGCTCCGGCCCAAACAGCGCGGCAGCAGGGCCTGCCTCCATCTCCCCACAGCCCTGCCCTGCTGGACATGCCTGGGGCTGGCACAGCTGTGGGGCAGACCCACAGCCATGTTAGCAGGGCTGCCCTGATCTCTGCACAGCCAGGAGGTTACAGCAGCCACAGCGGTCTCAGTTTGCCTGCCTGCAGAGCAAGGAAGCACCATGGAGACTGGGCACCCATTTTGTTTCTGGCCAGGGGAGGAGAAGTGTCGCCTATTGAGAGCAGGGCAATCTCAGGTATGCAGGAGGCAGCTCCCTGGCTGGCTGCTGGCTGTGGGGCTGGGAGGGCGGTCGGCTCCCCAGGGCGGTGCTGCAGAGCCTGGGGCCTCCCCAGGGGCCTGCAGACATTTTGTGCCTGCGCACGGCCGGCTGCTGGAGCCAGTGCATGGCCAAGGAGCTCTCTGGGTGTGTCTGTCACTTGAAATCACTGGCATCGTGTTGTGCTTCAAGTCTCTGGCTTGGGCTGAAGCCTTTGCTGCCTCAGTGCTGGCAATGCGAGGAGATGAGTGATCTGCTCTCAGTGATGGGAGCTGAGTGGCTGCTGGCTTGCTAGGCCGGTTTTATTTCCACCCTATGCCATATGCCTGCTGAGAGGCTTCACCTTTGGATCAGTGGGATGGAGAGGAGCTGCCAGTGAAACTGTGCCTCCTGCTGAAGAGTGCTCAGCCAGGGGCAGAGTCCTGCCTCTCCTCCCCAGGCAGATGATGCTGCTTGCTCTCGGGAGGCTCTGCTGGTAGAGTGCTCTGAGCACACCCCATCTTCAGAGGCCAGGCTGCTCGCCCGAGGACCGGGTGACATCAAGCAATGGGGATTGTACCAATGTGGCAGGCTCAGCTTTTGCTGCTCCTTGCAAAACAAATGTCAGAGTCACAAGTATCTCAGCTCAAGTCACAAGTGCCCCAGCTCAAGTATTTAGGGGCTTTCCCCCTCCTCCCCTTTCTATTTTCATTGCTGGAAGCTGAGGGCAGCCCATGGGACGAATAGTTTCACTCCAGACTTCTATTCAGCTGTTAAGTCAGGATGCTTGCCAGAAATGCAATTCTTTCTTATATCTCTAGGATAATAGCTGGGTAGGATGGTGGATGGCTCATTCAGGATTAGACATTACAACATTTTTATTCCTGGCATAGGATGGCATGTGGCTGTACTGCCTATGGCAAGGTGCTTGGCTGACAGTGCTTCTTTAAGGAGATTTTTTTTTAAAGTAAATATCTTTTGTCTTGTTTCGCCCAGTGAGTTCTGCGGGCTGGGACATCCTGTATCAGAAAGGGATCCATCAATACATGTGTTAGATACCTGCTGCCCTCTAATGGCTGTTTGTCCCTGCGAGCCTTGGGACAACACAGGTTTTGTGCATTCAGTGAAAGAAATGTGCTTAGCTCAGAACTTTACCCAGTGTTTTTGTAGCATGGGATAAATCTCTGGAGAGAAAGTGTGGTGAGATCTCTTCACTACTCTTCATGGTTTAATGTGCCTGTTCCCTGTACTCAGTGCAAACCCCATCATTTGCTCCTTGCTTCTGCCACATCCCACCCAGCTTTGATTCCTGTTAGGGAAGTACTTGCCTTTCCTAACAGCTTTAAATGTGATTTGGAGCGTGGACAAAAAATAGCAACAGCATTGAATTCCATCAGCTTTCTGAAGACCCCAAGAGACCTGGTCAGAAAGACACTGCACTGGACTTGCCCAAACAGTTGGAGAGAGTTCAGACAGCTCTGTTTGTGAAAAGTTTTTCTGCAGTAATGAAGACACATAGTGTCAACTTCTGCTTGCTCACTACCAGACCTGTAATAATGTCTGCTGTGTTCCAAGAAAATTATCGGTGCCCTGCCTGCCTTGTTGACTTAGAGGGATTACATTTCTTGGGAAGTGGGACCATGCAGTTCCCTGCTGAATGGCTTGCTGCTGCTTATCAGTGGGCAAGGTACAGCATGTTGTTCCCTTGGGAGCATTCCCTGAATCAACACAGGCTCCCTGAAAAGCCTGTGCTCATTGAGTGCTGTGGAGTTCTGGTTATTCCCCAGAACCAAAATCTTTAAGGCTGTCTGGAGGTACACTGATGTATTGGAGCAGCACTGGGGAAGCAGTAAGATATCTGGAAGGAATTTTGCAGATGAGTTAATGATCAGTGAAGTTTGAAGAATGGTACCGACACAGCCTGCATCTCTTTGCCAAGGAATCTAGCATCCTACTGAGGACTGGAGTCCATAAGCAACAGGGGAGAATGAAAGATGAATTACAGTTAAGCACACAAACAGGCACTCTGAGAGCACTTGGAAGAAAGTTCCAGGAGCTGGGGCCTGACTTTGTTTGCAGCATTCTCTCCCTTAACTACTTTTGCTAATTTTGATAACAATCTCAGTGAGAACCCAGGATCACAACTGTTGTTCCACCACAGTTAGCCAGCCTCAGTGAAAGCTTAATGAAAACAGCAAGGCTACAATTTTTGATATTCCCTCTTCTATTCAGCCTGGAAAGTGCAGTTTTAGTCCTCTATTTATAAAATATATTTAAAATCTGGGTTCATACATTTTGGAAGGTGGAGTGGGGTGATGAGCAGAAAGCCTGGCTTCATTCAAATAAGTGGGAGTTTTACAATGGTTTACATGGGCCAGAATTTCATCCTTGTTTATGTAGTTTTGCAGCCAGGATGAAGAACTCTTAGGATGCCTGGGCCAGAAAATGAAATCTTGAATCTTAACACTGCTGCGAACAGTTGGGGTAAGAATGCTGGGAAAGTCCCAAGGAAATTGAACTGGCATAGAAATCATGTTTAGCTGGCCGTGTTTTGGATGCTTTTGTTGTGCTCTCCATCTCCCCTCTCACTGCCTGAGCTGAGAATGATGAGCTGCAGACCAACCTGATCTGCAGATGGCTGCAGTTCTGACACGTAGCCATCTGCAAAGCCTTCACCAGCAGGGGAATGCCGGGTAGCTTCTTAAGATCAGATAATAGGCTGGTGCAAGACAACCAGAAGTCTGAACATACTTAGTAAGCAATGTTCCTGACTAATGTAGGCAGCAGTCTGTTTAATAGCAATCCGCACTCGGTAGCCAAAGTGCTATGGGATGTGCTTGGATCAGGTTTGGGCATGCACCAAGTTAAAAAACTGCTCTGTTACACAGGCTGCTTTTCCTAAGCTGCCATTATAGGTCAGTGCAACACACTGAACTAGGAGCCATGTGTGAAAAGTATTTCTAGGTCACATCTCTGTTGCTGAGCATTTGCACCCCTGGGGTTTTCAGGTGGTCTTTCTATATCTAGTAGCACTCATCAGCTTCTAAATTCCTCAGTCTGTCTGTACAGCAAAGAGCATGTGCAGCTGTTCATTTCATTTGAAAAATCCTACACCTCATGCTCCAGAACCACAGTGAACATACTTAAAATTTCTATTTTAGGTAAAACAGTGAAACCACTAAGTTGCAGTGTAGTTTTTATCTTAGAAACTGCACTGATTTTAAAAATGGCAACATCTGTGCAGCTTCCTTTGTTAAAAACTGGGATGCAAGATGTCTTACAAACTAACATGAACATCCACACACATCTGCAACACTCTAAAGTGGCTGTGTTATTTTAAACTAATTTATTTTCTCAGGTACCAGCAAGGGCTATTCTGGATTGTTAAAACAGACAACCCTTAAGGTAGAGCTTTGAGCTAAAAATAAGTCACTCCATCCAAGCATCCACATAAGGCTGTGCTATGCTCCATAGCTTATCTGGTCACAGTGACTTCAGAAGGACTCCATTGAAGAATGTAAGGAAAAAATTTGGTCCCAGGCTCTGATCTCAGATCCTCCTGTGGGCCGCAGAAAAGTGTAAAGTAATACTGTCCCTTCTTCCCACAGAATTTCCCTCAGAAGTACAAAAATCTGGTCAAGTTAGGACTAATCCTGGACCCAAACATGATGGCTGAAGAGTTGCTGGACTGGATCCTACAGACCTTGTACAAAACAAAAAACAAAACAAAACAAAACAATCCTTACAGTCCTGCTGACACAGGTTGGATTTTTGCTGGAGGGAGACCTACTAGCTTTGATATTTGGTGAGTGAAAAATGAAATTGTTGGGGTGACTTTCCCATTTTCTTCAAATAAAGATGGCAAAACTCTTACCAAAAGCAACTCTCCACACAGAATCAGTTTGGGTTCTTCTAGGCAGAGCTCACCAGAGAGAATTTTGTTGAATCTCACTGATATGCTTGTGGCTGTAATGAGCTGGACATAAACAGACTAAAGGGACAGCCCACAGGCCTTCCCTTTCCCCTACCAGTGGAAAAGGGATGGGTGAGATTTCCCTGCTGTTGCTCAGCTGCTGGTGAACAGAAGAAGCTGTTCTCTCTTTGGGCTTGTGCTGGTTGAGCAGCCCCGTCTGCAGCTGTATCATGTTACACACTGTTATGCAACCCCATCCTCCTTGCAAACAATGACAGGAGCAACCTAAATCATGAAACATAAAGACTATAATTAAAGAGGGAAAAGTGCTTATTTGGCATTTGGGTACCCACAGCCAATTCAGATTAGCTGAACTAGCAAATCACTTGGCACAAACTTAATGAGAATAACATTTGCACTGGACTAAATGATGATTGTTTTATCCCACTGCTGGCCAAGACAGTAGTGTAACCTGAGTGATGCTGCCAGGGGTTGGGCAGTTCTCTCTCTTCTTAACAGACAGTGACATTTACACCACAAACAGGAAGAGCCTCTGCAGTCAAAGGCTCTGCCTCAGGTTGTGAAACTATTAGCACCCAGAGGAGCTCTGGCCCAGTATGATGCTTCAGGTCTATTTCTTATGATTGGAAGTTTGCAGGTGTACCAATCTGACAGTATCTGCTCAGACTCTGCCCTGCATTTCCCTGCTGGGCTTGCCCTCCTCACGCTGGCTGAGGGGTTTATGCATTTGCACAGCTTGTAGCTGCAGCTGGCTGTGAAAAGTGGAAGCTGCCAGCCAGGAACTCTGAAACTAAAGAGAATGTGCAACTGTGCAAAGCCTCTGAAAACTTTGGAAAGTGCTTCCAAACCCTCTGCTCCATCCCTCCCTCCCACCTCTTACAGAAAAAAGGCCCAGAGTTTTTAAGATCTGATATTTCTTTCAGTTTTCTTGCTGGAGGTGTTCCTTGGGGAACCCGGATTAGTAGCTTGTGGAGGCATTAATAGAACAGCAGCTGTTGAATGTTAAACAAAGAGAGATTTTCATCCAACTGATTTCTAGATATTAGAATTAAATAAGTATTATTTAAGAATAAAGACCCCGTTTCCCTTTTAGCTTGCCGCTTTTATACTGGTGAACATCTCCAAGGAACTCTGCTGAGTTTTCTGATTTGTGCTGCAGTCATCAGGACTCCAAAAGTTTAAGCAAGCTGAAAAAAAGGTGAGTGTTTTTATGTCACTGCCTTGGGGACTGCAAAACTATATACCTGCTGGATCTTCAGTTGACCCTAGAGATATTTAGCAGAGGGAGGAAAAGTTAAAAATATAAAATATGGGGAAGATGAATCAGCACAATTTTGATGCTGTTGGCTCCACCCACCAGTTTTAACCATGCATCTTCCCCTTTTTCCTGCCATAATCATTCTCTGCACAAAGTTAGGATTATTTTACTGATCACTGAATGCCAGAAAGGATCCAAGTTACACTGTCTCAGTATCAGTGACACTGATATCTTACAAATTTACATTGGATATGAAGATTATCACCTGTGACTTTGGGCGAGTAGGTCAGCAGTTTATGGAGAGTTTCTGCAAAATACTGGTGACAAAACACTGCAGCATTTCTACCACTGGTTGCATAGTGAACACTTTCTTGTCCCACAGCTGTCCAGGACCCGGCATTATCCCTTCCCACAACCATCCCATCACAGCTAGAAGGTTATCTATCTGAAGAGTCAGGTCTTCAAATAGGAAAATGTTGCATGATATTGAATAACAGCTCTGTTTCTCCATATGCATACATTTTCCACAGTTAATCTTTCATTCCTGTGCCTCAGTCTCTGGGAGGATAAGTTCAGGCATCTCCATCTTGAAAATAGCTCTGTGTTGCTCAGACAGTTGGCTAAATTTGAGAAGCAACAGGTTATTCCCCAAAGGCTTCATAAAGGCTAGGGCCTCTGTTTGCCAGGAGAGTGCAATATCACATTTTACTGGCTGACATATGAGACATCACTTCTGCCAACACAACAAGATAGTTTTTGAGCCTGGGTGTATCCATACCCAAGCCTCATCTCAGAGCCCCACATTCACGCATGCTTCCTAACCTCCTCCAGGTTTTAGGCCCTCATTTGTTTGTACATCTGGGATGGGAACCTCAGCAGCTCTGGGTCAGCTGAGCTCTGCTTTTGCTTAGCTTTTCTATATACTTTGGGTGCAAACCATGATGATTTTGCACGCTAACAAGTCCTTAATTACACCCATGTTTAGATTCCTCCTCCCCTTAGCTGAGCTGAGCTGAGCTCTCAGCAAGTGGTTCATGTTCCTGAACGTGTAGCAAGTGACTGGTCTCTGCTGATAGAGGGTTATTTAAAACTGGGGTCATTTCCAAGCTGTAAGACCTAACAGAGCCTGGCAGGTTTGTGGATGCAGGGGGGAATTTGCAAAGTGGATCTGAGGGAGTTTGTTCAGCACTTGCTTGTCTTAAGGTCTGACCCCTGACTGACTTGACCTCACTAGCAGCCCTTAATTGCCCTTTAGGAAGGATGGAAGTGGGAGAAAAGGAAGGTAGAAGCATTATTCCTAGTTCAGGTTCCTGCCTTCTCCTTCATAGAGAGATAAACTGATCTGATGCTCCATCTACAGGAACTTCTCTGGCTCTAAAGATACTGTTGCCAGATAATTTTTAAAGAAGTATATTGTTTAGTTTTAATTCTTTAAACTTAGGCTTAAGTTCATAGATAACTCTCCATATATATAATTTTTTTAAAAGCTACTTTGGGAATACAGCTAGGCTGATGCTGAGTGTCAGAACTTGGCTCTTTGAGATGCTGCAAGGAGTACAGGGAGAAAAACTGCCTAGGGACTGCAAAAAAAAGGCTTTTTAGCAGCCTATGGTGTCACTCCTGCAAAGTATTCTGTGTTTCTCCTGGGAAAACTGTTTTCGTGGATCACAGGGCCTTGTTGAATGGAGGACCAGTTGGGTATTTGATATTTTTTCAGAAGTCATGTATTTAGAAGGTTAGAGATTGACAACAAACACTTGATAACTTAAAAAGGTGGAATTATGTGTTATGTTGGTGTATTCTCTTCCTTCCAAGTCCTTCCATCCTCTAGACTATAAGTGTGTTTTCTACTTTAACTCTGTAATGCCAAAAGCAAGCTGAGATGGGTTGTTCTCTTTTCCAGCTTTTCGTGATTCTAGTCAAATACAAAGAGTTAATCTCTTCTACATATGTTGAAACAAAGGTTTCTCCTGGCTCAAGTGCTGCTTTGTTAAAGTCTGTCTTTTCTTTACTCTCTCTGCTTTTTGGAATCAAATTTATGGTTGCATCTCCACAGAGTATGAAAGTTTCTTTTTATTATTATTTTAAGTAAAAAATACAACTGCCGTGGTCTCCCACTTCCTGGATGACACTGGCAATTTTACTTGTGGCTACTGACATTTCAAGAGATCCATCTTATACAGGCAGTCTGTGGCTAAATTTAGCAAGCCATGGATCAAGTGGCAAGTATGTTCCACTCTGAAACCTATTTTTGGGAGGAACTCAGCATAGGCACCAAGAGGTTAAAAAGCTGTGTAGGGAAGAAATAAAAAAAAAAAAATTAAAAAAAAAAAAAAAAAAAAAAAAAAAAAAAGACAAGAAGCAAAATATTTTGCAAGAATTGTTGCTATGTTCTGAGCTTCAGCTCTTGAACACTGTGGCTCTGAATCACGTTCACTGGGGAAACAGCTGCAGCTGTTTAAGATGCTACTGCTCCTCAGCTGTTTGTTACCTTCCTTTTGCAGGCTGGGGGCTGAACACAAACTTTCTTCAGCAGCTTAGACTTAATGTTACCCTTTCTAACCTAAGGCAAATGAGACCCAGGTGTGTACCCCTTTTCCCCAGCATCACTGGGGAGTGCAGCAGGCCCTGTAAGAGGGTTGGGGTGGGCAGGGGTAGTGTAAGCAGCCCCAGAAAGTTTCTGTAACATGTTTGGAAGGGCTGTGTTTATGTGTGCCTGAGAATCCTGATTGTACTCTGCTGTCCCTGGCCATGAAATATGTTTCTACAGATTCAGTTCTGACTGGGTTAGTTAAAAGTGTTTTGAAAAATTGGCTTGACTAAATCACAGAGAAACCATGGTGTGTACATGCTGGTCTGTAATTAATTGATGAGCGCAGTGCTGACCAGATAAAAACCAGTTGTCAGCTCATAGCAGTGCATTCATATGGGTTGGTGCATGTTTATCCCAGCAGTTTGAACTCTGTTTTGTTTCCAGACACTGTTTATTCCCTCCTGTAGAAGCATATGTTAGCCAAAAGGATTTGTAAGGCTGTCCTGAACAGAGGTGCAGCACTGTGTGCCCATCCTCTCCCAGCTGCCAGGGCTGCCCTGGGATGGAAGATGGAAAGCAGACTGCCTCTCTGGGAGCCCTGCCAGCGGCTGACTCAAGGTGAAGGATCTTGGAGACCGGCTGTAATGGTGAGAGCCGCGCCCGGTCTGGTTCAGAGCACACCTGGTGCTGCCTGCTTCAGCAGGGCTCGGGAAAGCACTGCTGTGTGCTGGCACAGCCCCCGACACCGTGCCTGTGGCTGACCCTGCTGCAGCCAAACCAGCCCTGTGTGCTCACTGAGCTCTCAAACTGCCCCAGCCTGTGCGGGTGGGGAGCTGGCACAGCCCCTCTCTTTCCCTGCTGGAGGAGAGAGATGGATGAAACTAGTCTGGGAGCAGGTGAGTCATGGGCTGGCTCCTTGCTTCCTCTTGGGGCAGCCTCTTGCCTGAGGATCCAGAGGCATGTCAGAGACAGGAAAGGGACAGTTAGTTTCTAAAGGGGATGCTGGGCTGGCAATCTTGAAGTGTAGGAGATTCCCAGCTGTGTTACTGGCCTCAGCTTCCCTGGGAAACAAAAACAGAGATAATAATTACTCTGTCATGGATTTCAGGCTCTGGAATATTGAATGTTACTTAAGGGAGTATTCTTGGGCCTATCACTTTTGTGTTTTTATTAGCAACACTGGCACTTAAAATGACAATAATTTGGGTATGTAACAGACTCTTCATTATGTAGCTGTTTGCTTTTTCCTTTACTGAGCCTAGTCAACAGGCAAAATAGTTCAGGATCTTCTGAGTCAGCTGTTAGTGCAGTGTGAGAGCAAGCATGATTAAGATTTTTTTAAAGTTCTGTAACATAGGAAAAAAAAAAAGAAGAGGGAGTTCCCTTATTTGTTAGAATGCACTAAGCAAGTCCTTATTATTATATCTTAACACTGAGATTTTTGACCAGCTTAAAAGGCATCATGGTAATGAAGAAACTAATGCAGTAAGTACTTTTAGTGCCTAAGTGTTTAGGAGTATTTAGGAGCATTGCTTTCCTAAACATTCAGTACTCTTCTTTTTCACGAAAGTCATGAGAGCACGTGGTACTCAGCCTTGAAAACATCTTGATCTCTGCAAAACCAGATAAGGCCATGTTTATTTTGTATTCCTAGAGCTGGGGCAGCAAGGGGGGAAATCCCATCCCATACCTGAAGGAAGCACACCTAATTTCTCCCCTTCATGGGAAAAGATCAAGTATTTCTCAAGCCACAAGAATCTACCAGAAATCTGATTTGATAATGATACTTTTTTGAGCAGCCTTAAAATCCCAACAAAAGAAGACAGAATTAAACTTCTTGAAAAGTTTAATTCTTGGTCTTACTGGAGGCAACACAGATTGGAGTGCAATTTTCATATCAGGCTCATCCTCCTCTATTTTCACTTTGGTGAAAGAGAGTAGAAGGGGCCATTTCAGCCCTCTCCTTGCCTGAAGGATGCAGCAGTGTTAAAGAACAGAAAGAAATACTCTAAGGGTACTTGAGAAGGAATTTAATTCCTACCTTAATTGGCGATCTTTTCTATTTTTATTCTATTTCAGCAAGAGCTGCTGAGACATGAATGGACTGAGGTTAAACTGCAAACAGACTAAACCTCAGTGAAACTGGTGGTGGAGAGAGAATTTGCACACACTGCTCCCCTTTAGTGGCAGAAGTAGGAAAGAGTTAAGACCCCTAATGCTTCCTGAAGGTGGGAATACTGGAACCACTCCCTCAAAAATGATGGGCAGCACAGACTTCAGCTGGCTATTGACTTTTTCAAGTGTGAAAGGATTGAGGAAGGAAAAGTGATGGTTTTCTTGTAATGACTGAGGAAGTCTGTCCTAATGGCTAGCTGCTACTGAACACTTTCCAGCTCTCCCCTTTCCTCTGTTCCTCCTTCCTGACTATGAAGTGAGCTGCCTGAGGAGACACAAACCCAGTATCCTTCATCTCCTTCCCTTCCCCTCCTTTTCTCCTTTTTCCTCCTCTTTTCTTTCCCCCCCTCCTTTTCTCCCTTTTGCCCATTTCTGTTTTCCCCCTCTTTTTCCCTTCCTTCTTTTCTTTTTTTTTTTCTCCCCAGTAGCATCAGCTTTCTGTGGGATGGCAGTGATGGTCGTGCTGGCCTGAGGGAGAAGCTCAGCTGCAGACCCTGGTTGTGAGGATGTAAGAGCCAGCGATCTGAGGGTGATTCTCAGGAAAACAAAATCTGCTGACTCTTGTGCTGGCAGCTGAAGCTGTTAATGAAGGGGCTGTGTGTCTGCTGAACAGATCTATTAATGCTTGGTATTGTCAGGCTTGCTCTCACACCAGCCTGTTACTGGAGGTGGCTTGGGAGCAATATAGGCTGTGCTCAGCTGTTCACTGCAGGGCAGTAATTTCTGGCACAGAAAGGGTTAGTAGCCCAGAACTGGCAGTGTCCTTGAGTCCTGTAGCAGGAATAGCCAGGGCCACTGTCAAAAGTTTGAAGAGGCTTTTAAACAGAGTTTAAATGAATTTCAAAAGGTGACATGAGAATGTGAGCAAGTACATTGCTTGTTTGATCTCTCCTGTGTTCATCATTGGGGGGGGGAAGGAATTTGTGCATTCTTTGCAAGGAATGGAGGAAACACCCCGTTCAGCTACCAAATCTGCTTGTAATGGAAACTTACCACTCCCTACATTTTTGGCTGGCTGCAGAGGTCAGAAGGGGTAACAGTAGTATTGTGCTGGGTTTAGTGTTGCTCTGGTTCTGAGGAGGAAACTTAGTCTTGTCACTGTAGGCTGAAATAATCTCTTACTGATACTTAAGCCATTAACACTTCAGTGATAAATATCTCCTCATGTGGTAAAAGTCTTAGAAAAGTGGCTTTGATAATATTTAAGATGATTGTCTAACTGGAGACTATTTTCAAGGCACTTGGACTGTGTTGATGTATGACACTAGATTTCCTCTGACAAGTAAAGTCCCTGTGGAGTAATTTCTAAGGCTTCTGGCTTGGTCCTTGTGACCTGGTTTAGAGAGCCCTTCAAAGCAGGCCGTGGGCTACTCCTAAATGCTGGTCCTGGAAGTGCTCTTGCAGCTGAGGCACTGCAGCCCCTTCTGTGTTTCAGGAGGGTCTTTTCTGTGTCAGGAGGCCAAGTGTGAGCTCTCTCAGTGGGAGGGGAGAGGCTGCCAGGCCCTCAGGAAAGATAGCAATTGGCTTGGCTTCCAGAAAAATCAGTGCTTGTGGGTAGTTTCTGTAATGAATCCCAGGAGCTCTTGGAAAATTGTTTTCTCTGGTACCACCAGCTCAGCATCATCCTTCTGATGGCCTTAGTGGAAAGCAGGGTGGGCACAGGGTGGGCACAGGCTTGTCTCGGTGTCTACAACAAAGGCAGTGTTTCTGAGAAGTGTTGAGCTGTCTGCACATACACAGGTTGGCTCTTCCACATGTGTGTGACATGTGATGTTCAGGAAAGGTGAGGTGTGTAGCACTCATGTGGTGAGGAGAACCTGTGGCCTGTCTAGCCAGCATTTGGGGCACTGCTGTCCTGGAATACCTGGCTCACAAAGCCCTGTTTGCTTCTGCAGTTTCTGCAGTTGTGGTAGAGAAGGGCCAAGTTTCAGGGACGAAAAAAGTGGCCGTGAGAATTTTAACTCACTAAAAAAAGACAGAGACACTGCAATCTTTGCTATGACTCATCTGGGCTGTTACTTGAAAAAGGCAGGCTGAGCAGTTGAGGACCTCCTTACTCAAGGGAGCAGCACTCATTTGTGAACTCTCTGAAGCCCTGAAAGTAGAAATGGTACAGGTGAGCGTTCCCATGCTGAGCCTCCGACCACTGATTTCCCTCCAACCACGGCCAGATGCAGCTTAGGGAGAGCCAGCAGGTCACGGCTGGCTAGTTACTTCCCACCTGCTGCTTCCACTGCTGCTAAACAAGTTTGAGACGTAAAAATCCAGCATATGTGTTCTCATTCTCATCTTTCTCTTAACAGCAGATGATGAAATAGTTGCAGGAATATCAATAATTCCTGGATGACGGGGCTTTGCTCTGTAGTGAGTGTTGCTGATCGGGAGGGGTGTCTATAAAGAAAGCTGGTGTCTGCCTTATTAAAGTGTGAGTGGAGATAATTTCAAGATGTTTTGACAATGTTTTTCCCACTTGGAGCTTTATTACAGATTCACAGAGAGTCAAAGCACTGCTGTGAACTGCAGCAGCTTGTTCAGTCACCTCCCTTCAGTGAACAAGCCGTGCTCCCGCGGGGCCTTGCTGGGACATGAAAGTGCCGACACGCATGCTGGAAAACCTTCGCTGCCTCCTCCTCCCTGGGGATTAGGGACTTGTTGAGTCCTATGAGGAGAGGCTGTCCCCGCAGCTCAGCACATGCTGGTACACACCGCTGTCTTTGGGGCAGGTCGGGGCTGTTGCAGTGTCCAGCAGCCCGGGCAGAGGAGCCTGGCTGTCCCCGGCCAGCGCTGCTGTTTGCTCAGGGAGCGGAGCCGGGCGATAAGGCGGTCCTCGAGATAAAGCGCTTTTGTTGTTTGCCTGCTGGGTCAGGGCTCGCTAGGTGCTCTGCATTGCTGGGCGTTAAGGGTGTAGGCTTAAAAGAAATTTAAAAAGGGACTTTGAATGGGCTGGGTCAAGGTGTCAGAGGGTTAAACCAGAACAGTTCCGGAACTTGCTGGAGGGAAAAAGTTGTATAACATCACCTTACACCGAGTAAACCTCTTCCTCTGAGCCGGCCAGTGCTGTATGCAAGAAGGAAACAGTCGTGAAATCACAAAATCACAAAGCCATCGCCTGTTTAACGAGCTCTTTCTTTTTTTTTTTTTTTTTTTTTTTTTTTTTTTTTTTTTTTTTTTTTTTTTTTTAAGCCGAATTTTTGCTGTGGTGTATCGCCATCCTTAAGGCAGGAAAGCAGATTGCTGGGGGAGGTAGGAGCGGAGGAAAAAAAAACAAAAAGGCACCAAAACCCCGACCAGAATGCAGGCTCGGCAGTTTAACAGTGCCACCTCCTGGCTGGCCCCGGCAGGGAGGGGTGTCCCGGTCCCACTGGCGCGTCCCGCACCCACTCGGGACAGCAGCAGCCGTGCAGTCCCACGCACGGATTTCTCACCGAGCGATGGGCACTGCGGGGCTGCAAAGGGGAAAAATAGCTGCAGCTTTGAGCCTGGGCAGTGCAGCAGCCAGGAATTGTGTTTGGTGTGCAAAGAATGGCCCAAATGGGGTTATTCTGCTTAATGCAAGCACAATTTTTTTTTATTTTTTTTTTTTTCCCCCGTTTTATTTGTTTTCTTGTTTTGGTTTGGTTTGTGGTTTTTTTGTTGGATTGGATGAAAAGAAGCCCTGATCTTGTTTCCTCCCCCAGGGATGGGGGGGTCAGAACATAAAATGTTTTGATTCACAGTGGGGTTTTGATTCACATGAGAGGTCCCTGTTGGTAAGGTCAGATCAATTGTCCAAATGCTGGTATTTAAACTTCATGTTAAATAAAGGCAAAAAAATTAAGAATGTACTTAGAAATGAAATCACCTTTTCTATGTCACTCTTGTAAAGATTTCTCCTTTGAACAGGCCGGATTTTCCTGGCTTAAGGGAGTAGACATTGTCCCATTGTCTTGGTCTGATCTGTTGGCACAGGACCTGGGCTGGATGAAAGCAGGCAGCCCTGCTGGGACTGCACTGGGTACTCCTGCAAATACCTCCTGAGCCAGGATGATGTGAGGATGGCATGGCTCTGCTGCTCCTCGAGATGGAGAGGGGGTCAGCTAGGACTTGCCTGGGACTGAGGAGCTGTAGTTTGGGGTACTGTGGAAAAAGGAGCCCTTGGAGATGCCACTAGAACCTTTGGAGGGCACCTTGGTTTCCCTAGAGGGCTAGATTCACAAAATTATTTTTGCTGTTGCAGTTGAGTTTCCATAAATCTGAGCAGTATTCAGGACTCCCCTGCATGAGAGCAGCAGTCCCACAGCAGTTTAGGTGTCTCTTAACCTCCTGCCTTGCTTCCCCACACGTGGCTACAGAACTTCTGTGGCCCTTGCAGAGCCAGCCCAAGAAGAAAGCCCAAGGCAGAGGTGAGCAGCTTTCTGCTGGTGTGGTTTGTGAGCAGGTGTGCAGCAGAGCAGAATGAACCTCATGTGGGTGCAAGGGAGGGAAGGGGAGTGCACAGCTGAGGTAGCACAGGCATGAGCACTGCTCCAGGGGCCTTGGTGCTCTGCTCTGCTCTGCATGCTGTGTTTCTGATGGCTCCCAGTGCAGCTGGGGCAGGCCTTCATCAGCTGGGTGCACTTCCTGAGGCACATCAGCTGCTTCAATGTGGTCTCACGAGCACTTAGAGATGTACAGGACCTTATAGGTACAGGCAGCTTTCCCATCTCTAAGGAAACAATTTATCTGTGCAGACATTCCAGTAACAGCATGGGTGTTGGGTTTTATTTTCTCTAGATGGTACAAAATGTAATCACTTATGCAATACGGCAGACTGGGTTTCTAATCTTCCCTCTGATGTACCACTTTGGCAAGTTCTTTGGATTTATATCTGTAGTTCACAGTGTTCCCCATCCTCCTCTCTTTCATCTCATTCTGTGGTGTTTCCTGTCAGTGTAGTCACTATTGAAGAAGTAGAGGAGGCAGGAACATCTTGAAATTGCTGTGGTGGAAAAACCTGGTAGTGTGGTAGTGCCTCCTGAGCAGCTCTGCAAAACCAGCACAGGGGCAATGCTGAAACCTTAGCAGTGGTTTTGATGTGAGCAGTGCTGCACCCTGGGATCTTGATCCTTCAGCCCAGATGAAGGTTTTGTGGTATGAGCCAGTCCAGAGAATTTTCTGAGCCTAAAATAAGTAAATAAAACTATACTGCAAGTCCAGTGTCTTGACATAACCAGGAATTCTTTCAGCCAGTTTTGCTGCTGAAGTCCCCATATTGTCAAGGTACAACTTTATAGTTTTGGACTTTCTTTAAAAGAGCTTGTGGTGAGCCTTTGTCATACCAGTCCTCTCTGCTGTGTGGTCCCAGTCTGTGTCTGTTCTCCATTTAATCCATTCTTTAGCCACTGCTCTTTCCAGACGAAGGTGTTTTGCTTGATCTGACTATATCCTCTGATTTCAAGCAGAAAGGTTTCAAAATTTAATTGTCTGTTAGCTCAGTCTCACCTGTGTTTGGGGTTTCATCCTAAAGGAAAGGTAAACCCCAGAAAATTAGCAGAGAAACTACATCTCAATACTGAGGTGGGTATCAGTTATATGATGGTCTGCACAGAGAGTTTATTTCAGTCAAGCCACGATAGTACAACTGTGATAACAATTCAGAAAATTTTCTAAGATTGATCTTTTTAAGATTTCTTTTCCCTCTACAGAATACTCTGATGTGAGATACCCAAGAGTCTACTTGAGTCTTTTTCTTAGCTTGGTTGTACTTGGGGTTTTTTTCATATTACTTTTTTTTTGTTGGCCAGTGGAAGCAGTTTGCTATTGTAGACAACACTATAAAAGAGGAGTGCGTGAGCAAGCAACTGTGATTTGGAGGTGAAAGAATCCTGCAGTGTTATTTACTTCCCACCTTCTGCAATTGCAGTACCAAAGCTCATTGTAGTAGTGGCTCTAGGCCTGTTTGTTTGTACTCATCATCCACAAGGTACCAATGTTTTTCTGAACTCTTATGCTTATTGTTATGTGTTTACCCTTGGAGATGCTGACAAAAGAGTTAGGTGGAAAAATATTGTGTGTTCCTGATCTGGGTCTGTAGTTCCCTAGGAATCCAGGGAGGCCTTGAATTTGATTTTGCTTTCCTGTTTTTAGGGAGCAGATCAAGCTATGAATAATAAATGCAAGCTCTGGGGCAAAACAGTTTTCCATTCATAAAATTCAACATTAAAGACTGAACAATAATTTCTTAGCCTGCTGCAAAGCAATAGCAACTCCATGTCAAGACCAGAGAGCTACTGACAGCTTCTTCAGCTTTTGCTGTGCCACAGTTAATGAATTGGTTCATCTTTGATTTTTATATAGATAGAACAAAGATGTCTCCAGCTAAGTGATGCAGATTAGTGTAGTTTTCAATCTGAGGAGTTTGAACTTGGAAAAATAAAGGGAAAGCAAGTCCCTTTGTTCTGCTGGCTTCTCTTTTGGCTTTCAGAATGAGAAATAGCTGGGGCATAATTTGAATAAATCGGAAAGGAAGAGGTGATGAAAGTTATGGTATTCTGTTTGGGGCTGAATCAAAACTTACTGTGTAGACACTGAAGTTTCTGCTTCAGTGATGATGGTGTGAGAAATCAAATCATAGGGCACCAATAATTTTCTGCAGTCTGGATCCTGCATTTATTTGTATTTCAGCATCTGAGGGGTCCTGTTGGCAGAACATTGCAGGGAGGGAGGGGTAAGTTGCTGTCAGCGGGTGCAGTGATTGAGGAGGATCTCTGATTTGAGTGCTCTTGTAAAGAGCATCTCAAGCATTCAGTAGGGAAATCTGATTGTGACTTGCTCTCCTCCCACCCTGGAGCAGGCTGTTCTCTGAACTGATGACTGTCAGGTAGTAGAAGGAGGTGAAGGTTTGCAAGGGGCAAGATAGCATCCTGGATCAAAGTGTTTGTTTTTTCAAGGTAAAGCTGCATTAAATTGGGGAGAAACAGACCAGCAACAGTGAAGAATATAATCTGTGCATTTTATCACTCTGCTAAACCCAGCTGTAAAATTTACCATAGGAAGGCTAATAAAATGGGAGCCATACAAGCAAACAGAGGGCATGGGATTATCAGCAAACATTTATTTTGGCTCTGGTGGAGCCACTCCCCTGATCAAAGAGGTTGGAGTTTGAACCTCTTTTAAGTTGTTCCCTGCTTGGACTGGGAGTGCCCTGATCTTGCATTGATGGCATCAGTATCATCTGTGCAGCTGCCTGGAAGAGAGAAAGTATCAGGAGGGAGAGGGAAATTGTGTGAGGCTGCTTTACTGCAGGGTGAGACAACAGAAGCTTATTTTACCTTTGCCAGCAACCGCCTGGTTTAGGGAAACAACCTTAGGCTTATTGTATAACTAGATGCTATAGGTATTATCACAGGCCCAACAGGGAATGCTTTACCATTTGCAGGCTCATGTCTGGCAGACTGAATAGCTTTGTAATCCTTATCAACAAAATAGCCCGCTGGCAGAAATCACCTTGAGCCCCAGGCTCTTCCCTTCAGGAGCCTCTTCTGTGACTGATCTCTTTGTTCAGGGTTCCTCCTTTCTTCTCCAACAAAAGTTGCTTGAATCCCTCTTGCCAATGAGTCTCTTGGCTGAAATGAGTATCTCCTCTCTGATCCTTTCAGGCTCCATGGTTGATGTCTATGGAGGGGGGTTCACCTGGTGAATGTGGTGTTCTTGTTCAGTCTTGCTGGCTGGAGTAATGCATGAAGTACATGTGTGAGGAACAGAGTAGTCTCATGTGAGAACCAGAGGTAGAGAAGGCTTTTATGTCCTCAGAAATGGGATCTTTCTATGCAAACATCTTGCATCTCACTTTATGTGTTAAGGGCAAAACAAAGGCAGCTTTATTTCTGACTTTCCATGGGTTTTTTTTTCTCTTTATCTGTTTCATGCATTCCATATTTCTTTTATTTATATTGTACTCTGTTGGGGAGATTGTTGTAGATACTTGTGTGCTTGAGTTGAGATTCATTTTAAGGCAAACTCATCATGTGTTTGCACTAGGGAGGCAAGAGGGAAGCTGGGCTTGAATGTAGCTCTTGTGATATGAATGGCTCTCCTTCCTGGGTCAGGGCAGTGCTGAAGCACCAGGGAGAACCCCTGCCTCCAAGGGGAGACTGTGTTGAGCAGCAAGGGAAGAGAGCAGGCAGCAGGAAGTTAACTTTCTGGGTGTTAGACTGCAAAGGATTGCTCCATAATATGTTTTTTTACAGTTCTTGTTTTTAAATAGTTCCACATTATCCAGCCAGTGCTAGGCCAGAATACTTGTTTCTGGAGGTGTGGGTGTTGAGGGGAAAGGGAAGCAATCTGTAATGCTGACAGAGCAATTCGAGCTAAATCTCACCCTTGCTCTTCCAGGGTAATATATGTGACCTTCTGCCCTCATATCTGCCACAGTCAGCATTCTTGCACTGCATGAGGAAGGTCCTGCATCCATATGTGAGTTCTGGGAAGCCTTTCCTGTTCTTGGCTGGTTGATCCCTGTAGCATATGCCCCACCCTACTGCTGCACAGAAATGAGGGTCTCAGCAGTTACAGCCCTATAAGGAGTCTGGATGAGAGCTGGATTTGTGGGTGTACCTTCATCCTGAAGCAGGGATGTGCTGGTATGAAGGAATGATCTGGTCATGTCTGGCAGTCCGGGACTTTGCCTGCTGGGACACAGAAGTCCCAGTGACTGGGTGTGCATGACTTAGTGGAAACATTGTAGTAGTTTTTTTTTTTTCTCAGCTGTAGCTGATCAGTGAGTGTTTTTGTAGCACACTGATCATGGTGTTTGCCTGAGCCCTGTGGGAGCTCCTGGGGAGCAGATTCCCATCCCATCTGTCTCACGGAAGCATTTGTCAGTCCTGGGAAGGTTACTTCAGAATGATCCATGAAAGAGATTGGCATTTGTGCTCTAGCTGGATTCTTCTTCATGGTCCATTACATGAGAGCCGAAGGTAAAGATAAGTTCATACTTTACCTTCCCTGTGCTTTTTGGGACAAAAACTTGATTTCAGTTGGAATAGCACCATTTAGATGTTCCTGCTCCCCCTACTCTCTTTTCCCATGCTGCAAAACACCATCAATGCAACCACACTGGGATTATTTCTGGGCTGCACTGGAGAGCATAGGAGATGGTATATGAGAAATTTTAGCAATGGGTCTTTATGGAAAGAGTAGCATCTTTCAACATAATGGAGGTAACAGCACAAGGACACTTCCAATTCAGGCAATCTTGCCAGCAAGTGCTGATAATCTAGCCCAAAATCTGACCATGGGGTTCACTTGTGCCTCATACCCCTCACTTCAAGGAGATATGTGTGGAAATGTGCAGATCTTTGTTTTAGCACAGCCCCACCACCTTCTTGCTCAGACTGCACATCCCTTGAGGACACTGCTCTCACCTGTGCACAGCTGAGCTGTGTTCAGAGCCTAGTTGTTGCCAGAGAGCCCTTACTAAGCTTTTTGAGGCTTCTTCAGAAAGATAACTGCAGTAGCTGCCTGATGCACTAGAATTCAGGTGTGATAGCCTGAATATACCACTGATCTTCTGGGACAGCAAGGAATTCATTTGCTGTGCTGGGATCAGTGAAGATGAACTCTGGTTTTGTTGCTTGACCATGCCAAAATGATGCCTGATTAGAAACAGGAATTCAGGGAAGAAACCAAGGCAATTCTTAGGCAGCAGAGATCTTGAGCTACCAACCCCTGAGTGATCTTTAGATAGCAAATCTCCCTCTCTCTGTGGTATGACAAACATATCTTTCTCCTGCTATGGAGAAAGCTCCAGGTTAAGAGGTGGAATGATTTTAAGATGTAGTCTTGGTTTTTCAGTTTAATTCCCATAGAAGAAGGGGAAGCAGTTTTTGTTCAGCTGGTGCTGGGTGTGAGGCTCAGCAATGTTCGTGTGTGAAGTGGACAGTGAAGGGTCAGAAGATCTCAAGGGCCAGAAGTGTGATGCTTTAGAGATTGAATTTCTATTTTTTTGGTCAGCTGAGACCTCTTACAGCATGTTCTGCTGCAGATGCTCTGGGGGAGCCTCTGTACTATGTGGAGGCAAAAGCAGGTTTGTTTTTTATGGTGGGCCTGGCGGGGGAGCTTCAGATGTGCCCAAGGCTCTAAGGAGCCTGGTGAATTTGGTTAAGATCTTGGGTATTATGGGATCAGTTTCAAATACAAGTGCTTGAACTAGCACTGTGTCTGCTTTTAATCTGCTGAGTCTTTCATCAGATAACAGGCCAAGAAGCTTGGTAGCAGGAATTTGGGGTTTAGTCATGCTTTTGTTGTGTGATTGCAGTGAAACAGAGCTGATCGAGTGGACTTTTTTTGTGAATGCTGCTGCTGAATGGAGTTTTGTTAGCTTCTCCTCTAAGAATGGCTCTTCTGATATCTCATGGCAATCATGGGGGTCAGATGAATTTGAAGAGCTGCTGGCATGAGGAAAAAAAAGGTACCTGTGTCTGTATAGTGATACTAATTTAGTATGTGTGTGGACCTAAAAGGCAGCAATGATGGCATATTGGATTAATTGTTTCCAAAACACCATAATTTGAAACCTGATTTGGGGAGCGGTGGCCAAAGCTGTGATGGACACTTCGGCCTTCTCTCTTTTCTCTTTTTTTCTTTTTTCTCCTCTCCAAACCAGGGTGCAATAGAAATGGGCTGAAAGTGCAGTGTATTTAATGTATTCTATCCCATCTTGTGTGCTTGCTGGTTCACATTCAGCTGTGGTAAGCCTCCCTATGTAAGCGGGTCTCAGACTTGCTCTCTGTTACTGGGATAGCAGGTGAGAGTTTTGCTGCACAAGAAGAAAACAAGAGACTCTCCCTTGCTGCTAGCTCTTGGCCGCTCTGAGTGCTGGTCATCTGTGCACCAGGGATTCTTTGGCTGCTCAGGAATTTGTTTGAGCTGAAGAATGTGGGTGTGTAGGATGGAGGCCATATGTCAGAGCTCCTGGGTGGCCAGATGTGATCCACAGCTGCCCTAGCTGTATATGCTGAACCTCTCCAACATGAGGCATACAGCCCAATGCTTGTGACCAGCCTTTGTAAACTCGTGCTCAGCTCCAGGAGCCTCCTGTGTCTCTGATTCCTGCCCATCTTTTCAAATCATAACTCAACCCTACCCTAGGGCAGAATCTCAAACAGGTCTCTACATTCTCCAACCCAAGATCCTAATCCCATGTGCTGCCCTATGCTCAGTTATCTATCTACCCATCAGCTATGCCAGCTACAAAGACTCCTGGAACGAGATGGTTTGGGGATGTGCTGCAATTGGAATATAATTTGTGTGACTTATCCTGGGGCTTCAAAGCAAGGAACAATTTGTCCTCTGAATATAAAAGGTGTAAACATGACTGATACTTCATATTTAAAATGTGCTCTTTGAACTTGTTTCCCTCATCAACTCCTTCCCCTTTCCCACTTAAACTTTGGAGAGATCATAGAATCATGGCAAAAAAAGAGAAAAAAGGCTTTTTCATTATGAATTTATTGAGAAGCAAGAAGAGCATATAGCCTAGGTACAGAATGATTCACACATCACTTAAAAGACATTACAGAACAAAAAATTCCAGGTAGACTCTAGAAGTCTAGAATGAGTCCAGTGACTGGACATCGATCACTGGAATAAAGGCATGTTCATCCTGTTTGCTTTTGTTCTGTGGTTATAACAAAAGCTGTGCTAGTGGAATCTCCAGACAGGCTCCAGAGAAGATTTAAGATGTTGAGTTCTGTAACTGCATAATATGTGATATATGTGAAAGTCATCTTCCAGCCTGTGTTAGAAATGTATACCTCCATAACTTACTGCAAAAAAAGTGTTTAGGCTCTCGCCTGTTCTGCCTCATGCTATTTTCATCCTAAGATGAGAGTGTTGGTATTGGATACTTTCTTCTTACAGCTGTATATATTAGGAAAAAAAAAAGTAGGCTACAGTGTGCATTTAGAGATAAAATTACTGCCAGAGGATCTAGTAACTTCTTGAAAATAGCAAATCATGAAGAGGAACAGCATCAGAATCACCATGTGAGGACTATTTTCTTCAGAATCACTGTAGCATGCAAGCAACCTACTTGACTTGAATAGTTTTGGTAGTCTGTAGCTTTCATGAAATCGGTTTGTTGCTAATAATAGTCTAAATTATTTTTCACAGTAAAATCGGCACAAGCGACAATGACGTGATCTTGATTAGTCAGCTTTGCTGAAATAGTGTAATCTCCCTGTATGAAACAAATGCAAAGCAAGAGATTAGCTCATCAGTACTACATAACTTTCTAGAAACAGAACAATTCTTTTCCCACCAAGTTCCTCCGAAACCTTTCTGGTCCAAATGTTTCAGAGGTGGTAATGGACGTGCCCATATTCTCTGCTAAAATACGCTCCTCAGGGATATCTATGCTGACAGCACAAACTGAAAATTAAACAGTGCAAGGGGAATGAAATGTTTTGCTGCATAAAAAAATCATTTAATATCTGTGATTCTTATAAGCAAGCACAATATGGCCTGTGCTCTTTAATATCTGGAAAAAGAGGCGCTTAGTTCTCTGGCACTTCTCGTACATGGAACTTGTTGTTCGGTGTTATTGATATGAATTTTTATAACAGAGCATGCTGGAGGAAGTGTGTGTGTACAGATGACTCAATCTATAATGAATTCCTATGTAATAAAACCAGTCTAATTTCCAATTGTGTAGTTGAAGTTAGGAATTCTGGCTTAGGGGAGAACTTATATCATTATAGCACAAAAAATATCTGAACCTTAAAGAAGCCATGGCTATCTTGTATTGGTGAAAATTGCTCTCTCTAGACACTTGGATAAGCACTGTACAGAGAGGTGACCAAAGCAGCTTTAAGGGATTTGAAAGAAGAGGTGAACTTGATTTTATTCACTGTGTATTGCTAGCACTGCAGTAATTGTTTCAGGGCTTTTTTTTTTTTTTTTTTTTTTTTTTTTTTTTTTTTTTTTTTTTTTTTTTTTCCCTGGAGCACATAGGGGTGCAAAATATGGGGTAGAAGAGGTTGGCAGCAGTGACCTCCTTGCTTTGAACTACAGAATGCTCTTGCTCTGTTTAGAGTCCTTCTGATTGTGGAGTAGAAGGAGGCATGACTAGAATGAGTCAGGCTTTTACAATAGGATTTTTAAGGCAATATCTGTCTTGTGTCCTCACAGAGAGGTTCAAGTTAAGAGTAAAATCTAAATTTAGAGAGAGGCCCAATGGCAGCATGCTCTTGAGAATAGAGCCCGGTTGTAATTCCTGTGTGGAGCATGCAAACATCCCTCAGGCTTCTCAGATGACGCTGTTCATTGCAGTGAGCAGAAGATGATTGCTGTATGGAATCATTCCTTTTTGTCAGCATGGGAGGATGCTGTTATTTGCCTGATTGATTAATTAACAAAATTCTTTTCTCACAAGCACATTAACTCTCTAAAAGCTTATAATTTAATTCATGGAAGAGACTTCTTAATAACTAATTTTCATGCTTATTAGCGATTAGATTTCTTTTTTCTCCTTCAGAATAATTTTTTGTTTGTGGTGAAAAATGTTATTAAAAGAGTCTTGTGATCAGTCTTGGAGTTTCTGGCTCCAGAAACTAGCTGAAAATTCAGTGTGCGTGTTTCTATGGCTTCTTCTTGGTTTTAGGTCTAGCTCCCTACATGAAAACCTTGGGAAAATGAAGGTCCTGGTTGCTGCTGTGACCAAAGGAAGACAGACATAAGATGGTAGCTCTTACAGTGTCTCGGTCCTCCAGAAGGCAGCTGTCCTTGTTATCACCTCTGCAGGTCTTGGCAAGCCTGGTTCTTTGGGACTCATGTCTTTGTTCTGTATCCCTGTTCTGATCCTGTTTTCTTTTCCTGCCTGGAGCAATCCAGTGCTGAGCAGATCCCAGACCTCATCTTTGAGCCCTTGACATATGTTTTATATCTGCTGCTGAAGAAATGAGAGCTCATGCTGTGCCTCTCCGAGTAAATCTAAGGAGTATTTGACTGACCACCTGAACTCTATGCTTTTACTGTAGTGACTGTGATCCTTTCTTTGCCACATTCTCAACAAATGATAATCAAAGACTTTGTCTTCTTCCCTTCAATCCAATCTCTTAGTTGTATGTCTCTAGAAAGTCCTTTATGATGTACTGATCAAATGTATCTTCATGCTGTGCCCAGTAAAGAGACTGTTGCATTCAGCAATTGAGATCTATCTTTTCTTGCAGTGTGACTCAGTTGAACTTCTAGGAGGAGACTTAGCTGTGTGTGGAGAAGGCTGCCAGTAAAAAGTGTCTGTAATGGATGACCAGGAAATTCAGAGCAGTGCCTAGAGTACTGCCTGTTTTCTCACCTTCCTAAGAAATTATTTTCTTATTTTAAGGCTCCATAAATCCAGAGAAAGTGTTCTTGGCCTAATAACTTGTACCTTCTGTTGCCACCTAGAAGACCTTGGTCTCTACGTGACACCATGTACATACAATGGAACAGTTCAATTGCAATAGCTATATAAATTGCCTTTATAGCAATGAGCTTCTCCAAATTGTTCAGTTCACTAAGGACTGAGCAAAATTGCAGCCCTGGTCTCTTGGGAGTCCCCTGGAACTGCTTCTTTTCTTGCTATTTTAAGAGTAAGCATGGAGGAGCCTACTAAAGGACTCCACAACTCTCTGACTTAATGCTACTGGTACAGAGATCTGCTGTCCTGAAAAATAACCTCATCTCTGGGTAGTAGTGCCTCTAACTCTTAATTTCAGATTGAAAGGGATTATTCATATAAAACACTGTCAGATCCAGTGTGCCAGCTGGGGAAGCCTGGGATGTGCTGATGTGATTGCTGGTAGTCCTCTGACCATACCTCATCCAGGAAGCCCTTCTGCTTGGGAACACAGCTGTGACCAACTTACCAGAGGGATTTCTTTGATTCCCAGTGTGACTGGTCCTTCATAATAGAGATGTTCTGGAAAGCAACAATAGTGATGGATGGTTAGGCATGTAGCACGTGAAGGAAAAAGTCAGCTGATCATAGATGCTTTTTTTGTAATGGCATTTCAAAGCCTCCAGTGGCAAGTATAATAGAACTGCAAAATGCTCCATACACAGTCCTGCAGCAGCCCTCTTGAGGGAAATATCAGGATGTATACTGCCTTATGGGGGAAGCAAGGCAGAGCTTGGGCTCAAGGAGCATCTGCAGCCCTTGTGAATAGAAAAGGGGGGCATGTCTTTGCACAACCAGGTGGGAGTTCCTATGCCATCACACATCCTGAAAATGAAAGGGGAGGGGGGGACTGCCAGATACAAGTCCTTTAGCATGAACTATTAAACACCTGCAGCTGCAGTATTCAAACTGTACTGTTTTGGTAACTTATAGAAAAACCAGTCTGAGCTGAGTGTTTGTGTAGGTGTGGACTCCTGACTACTTGCTGAATATGACTTTAAAGTAATAAGAACATGTCTGTCTCTCTGCTGAGGGAGCATTCATCAAGAAGTTACATGAGGTATTAAAGTCATCACAACTGTGTTGGTGACTGGAATAGAGACTGGGAGTTCCACCTTCCAATCCTCATCTCCCTAACCGTACGAGGCATGCCTGCTCTTGGCTATAGAAGAAAGGGCAACTTTGGCATTAATGGAGAGAATTAGCAAGCTGTTCTGCAGTTCCTCCTACTTTTTCATAGCTTGCTGGGCCAAACTCTGCAGACTTGACTGAAAATAAAACTTGTAGATGTTTCAATATTTCAGAATTTCTTGCACAACTTGTCCCACAAAAAGTAATGGAAAAGTCTAAGAACTGTTTAAGGATTCTTTTTTGTAGGTGCCATGAAATAGTCCTTACTTTGACAGTGACAGAGGAGTAAGTGTTTCATCATGTTTATATGAGTATGTGCTGGCATTTTGATGCTTGTCACTTTTAGAGACTTGTTTTAGTCTAGTCTCACTGCTGGTTTAAACTGTTTCTTGTGAAAGGTTGGGTAAAAGCTTTGTAACATCTTTAGATTTTATGCTCTATCTCACCATGCATGGACTTTGAAAACAGTCCACAAAAGCTTTTCCCACGCATGATATGAAATGTTAGTCTTATATCAAAATTTTATGAAAGAATCATGACAATAAGATAAACTTGGAAAAGGAGAAACCTGAGATATCACCAATGTTCTACACCTTTGCATTTATGAGAAGTTTGTATAATGTAATGCTCTGAGGATCCTTGGAGGTGGAGAAGATGCAAAACAACTCAGCGTTGCCCTGAAAAACCTAATCCCAAAATAGAGAACAGAATAAGTATGTCTTGGCTTGCCAATCTCAAACTCATCAGCTATGCTACACCAATTGTACTGTACTCATTCCCCTCTGCATCCCTGGCTAATTCATGTGGACAGCAAGAAGTCTTGTTGTTTTCAGACAACAGTCACCATTGCCACTCGCTTCTGCACGAAGCAAGAGCCCAGAGTCTGACACATCTCCACTGCAGAGAGCAGTGACTCAAAAATTTTAAAAATACAGTACAGCCCACCTCTTGGTTCACAGCTTTAATAGGCTCTAAATGGGAATTACAGGCACTGAAGTCTGCATAACTTAGGTGATGAGTGTCTCCCGAGACTGGAGCTGTGTGTGTTGGTGTGATCCTAAGGCATATTGGGAGCTGCCCCCTCGGGGTGGTGTGGGCCTTGCAGTGGTGGAGCTCATGCTTTGCATGTCCTTTGTTCAGTAGAGAGCCTTGTAGGACTACCTTTCTTCAGCTCACAGCCTAGCAAATCTTGGATGACAGCAGAGGAGAGTGGAGAGGAAACTGGGCTGCAAGCAATCACGCAAAGTCCTTCTGCACAGGGACATGGAAGCTTCTCTTGGATCATGTGGCATGTTAGGATCTCATCTAGCCTCTCAGAAAGCCATCCAGAATGTAAAAACATAGATGCAGCATTCAGGCTCTGCAAAGTCTGTATTTTAAAATGAAGTAGGTGTCATCAGGCCATAAATTTGCTTCTGAAATGATGGCAATGCTAATCTCTCATCTAGTGTAGGTAGAAGCTATTTTTCCCCACACACTTCACTGTGATAAAGTAACTAGATGAATGCAGTCTCAGGGCTGTGCCTCAGCCCACTCTGAGAAGTTTTCCTTGATTGCTCTGATATGTTGTAGCTATGCCTTTGCTCAGTTATCAAAGAAATTACTGTCATGGGCTGTATTATCTTTTAGGGAGCCTTCAAATTTGGAGCAGCAGGTGCTGTTTGTTCAGTTTGAGGTCCACATTTAGTGCTTAATACTTCAACTTTACCCTTTTTTGCTCTTTTTAACCAGGGGTCTTGCAGTGGTTCACAGCTGAATCATATGGAGCTAGTTGTAAAGACCACTGATATAATCAAGGGACTAGAACATCTCTCCAATGAGGAGACTGAAGGAGCTGGAACTGTTCAGCCCAGAGAACAAAAACATTAGGGAACAGCACATCAATATGTACAAATACCTGAAGCTGGGGTTGTAGAAGAGGATAGAGCCAGTATCTCTCTAGTGGTGCCTAGTGGCAGGGCAAAGAGGCAGTGAGCACAAACTAAAACACAGGAACATCAGGAAAGACTTTTTTTACTGTGAGGATGACTGAGCACTGGCAGAGGTTGCCCAGAGAGGTTGTAGAGCATCCATCTTTTGATATATCTAAAAACTCTGCCCTGGACACGGTCCTGGGCAACTGGCTGTCAGATGGCCCTGTTTGAAGTAGGTGGAACTGGCTTAAATGACCTTCAAAAGCACTTTCCAACCTCATCAATTCTGTGGTTCTCTAACCTGTGAACTTCCTTACTTCAGTGGAGAAGGGGAAACTATGGTGCTTTGAAAGTATGTCCTTATAGGAAAGTAAGGGCAGCTTTCATTTTCAGCTAGTTGAGACCTGTCAAAATACTATGGATTCATAAATCTCCTGAATTTTATCATTCATTTTTGCTTTGGACCATTGAAACCTCCTCAGTGGATCAGGCTTTTCAAAGACCATTCATGTTCCAGTTGCATGGGGATTTGTGCTATAATTCCAGAAGTGTAAACATCCTTCAAGGCTTGAAGGACTGCAGTTTATCACAGCATTCTTAATATGCATTTTTTCTCCATATATTCATATGTTTTTACATTACTCCATTGAAAGAGCATGAACACATCTGCTGCAGTAAGTGTAACTGTCATAAACACTGAGCCTCATCTCATTTAAAGAATTCTGTGCTTTTCCTAGAGAAAAGCCCAATTGTGCTTGCACAAAATGCTCACACATTTGGAAGACCATGAAGTATGAGTGCATTTTTCCAATTATATATTCCCTTTTTTCTTTTTTGGTCTGCTGGTAATTTATGGTACCTGTCAAGCATGCTGTCATCAGTGATGTGCTTTTAACCCTTACAGATTTATCTGAGTGTGATTTCTGTAGAGCTGCTTAGAAAATATTTCTAATGCACCACTTCATCAAGGTGATACTACTGTATTTTTGTACCAGCTTTTCACTGTTTTTTCTACCAAAAGTGATTTAGTCCTTTTCATTGCTAGTGAGCGTGCCTTTAGTAGCTTCCAGTCTGAGGCAGAGCTTTCAGATGTGTAAGAATTTCCTGAGCATTACTTCAAATTACTAGTTATCATTTATCATGAAGATGCCTCTCCTTTCTGACTAAACACCTATAATGAAGTTCTCATTCCTCTTATTCAAATCTTCCTTTCACTGAAAATCTTTATGTGTTATCACACTCTTGTAACTATATAAAGGCCCTGTACATCTGCACCCACCTCTTCCTTTTTCTGTGTTTTAAATATTTTTAGAACTTCAATGCTCCATGTTGGAGTTCTTCTAGGACACAATCTTGCACCCGTGCAACTGACACACAGCTTCTGTGGGTGCTGTGGATGTAGGAATGATGTGAATAGCTGTCAGCTGTAGATGTAGAGTTGAGTGGAAAAAAACACATGTAAATACATGGCCAGATGAGAAAGATTCATGCTTGTTACCTTTTCCTACAAGGTGAGATGAAGGGGCTAAACAAGATGTGATGGTGTGTGAGCCCAAAGGCCTAGCTTTGTTGTACAGCTGCTTTCTCAGAAACAGCTACCTACATTCTCAATGTGATAGCCAGTCTTTAAATCCATGTTATGTTCTTTTATTCATAAATATTATTTTAGAAACTTGCTCACTGTAACACCTACTGGAAGGGAAAATAATATAAAAGAATGGAGGTGTGAAGCAAGGTGGGGATTTCTCTGTGGTTTGGGGAGCATGCACAAGGAATTGTGCAAGTGCTCTGATGGTGCCTCTGTCAGTTGAGCCTGAAAGAAAACTTGCAGAGAGTGCAGCTCTCTTTTTGTCAGGTAGCTTTGCTTAAGCCTGCAAGCTGTGGTTGGCACATTGCTTAATATTACCCTCGTAGGTCTTCCACTCTGATTTTAGTGATTACGTTGGGAAATCTGTTACCTCTTATGCAATTGTTTTCTTTGGAGGAAATGGAGAATAACCAGCACTTTCTACTAAAAAAGAGGAAGGGCTGAGTTCATGTTATGCCACAAAGAATTTAGCAATTTTGTTGCTATTGTTCCTAAGTAGACAATGGCAAATTTCCTTGCAAACTTTGAGCTAACAACTTCACAACATTCATATAGCTCAAAGAAAAAGATCTTGGAATCCTATTTATGAGTCTGAGTGAGCAGTGCCAGACATGACCTTTGGTTAACAAAAATAGTAAATACTATGTGATTATGATGAACATGAAATCTCCAGCTATATTAAGTCTTTCCAGCACAGAGAGTATTTCCAGTCATGAAAAAAGTGTAGCATTATAGGAGAGCAAATATAAATAAAGAAAAAAAGGAAACTTCCCTCAAATGACTGAGACTTTGCCATGTCTGGCTCTTAAAAGTCTCTTTTTCTTGTAACTTTGGCTCTGCTTTTTCCCACAAGCAAGTGGATCAACAAAACCTGTATAGGTTCTGTCTAATTTTGGGAGAGGGAGGAGCAGGCAATTTTTGGCCTCCTGGTGAAAGGCAAGCGAATTCTGTGTGAAACTATATTTAAACTCAGGTCAGATCTGGCCAGATGTTGAAAATGTTGCCCATGCAACAGGGAAAAAGTGGATCTCCATGAGCTTTAGTTGAAAGGCACTCTGCTCTCCTGTGTCATAGTAGTCTTCATACTTGGCCATTCACAAGTTGTCCTTCCTGCCCAGGCATTAGGACAGATGTACAGCTATGCTAATATGGTAAATTATGCCTGAACTGCCTTAAATTGATCTTCAGCTTAATCCTGTGTCCTAAAACACGGGGTAGATTCAACTGTCAACTAATTAAGAAATACCCCATTTTCAGTTTGAACCTGTCTGAGAAAGTTCACTTCTTTCCCACTGTGACTTAATCACTAAGTAAAAACAGCTACTGAATGAGAGGGTGTGAATTAAAAAGTGCATGGCAGATGTCTTCACACTAAAGTAGGGATACTTCTAAATGAAGATATCTAGTATTATTTAAACAACCAAATATGTGTTTAAGTCATAATGTACTTCAATTAGAGGAAACAATTGCCTGTCAGTTTAAGATTAAGACCCCAGGAGGTTTTGGCTTTGTAGCTTAATATGTGAATAGCAGTTTGTGCTCAGCTCAGGACTAACTCTACCTCTCTTTAATGTATTCACTAAAGGATGTTATTGAGTACTTCATCAGAATAAGATAGTTTTTCAGTAGGTCTGTGGGTGGGTTTTCTCTTGTAGTTCAATACACAATTGAAGAAACTTCTGAATTTAATTTTTTTTCTGCCTGGCTTACAGGATTTACATAATTGGTTGCTCATGCAGCATTTCTCTATTATTCTTTGTGATAGTTTTGCGCAATGTGAAATGTCTTAGTAATTTTCCAGGGTCTGTCTTAGCAGTAGTGCTGTGCATGGTCTTTGAACTCATGGCCTTTGCACATGAGTTATTGCAGCGTTATCAGCTTGAAGATGCAAGTGAATAGAAGGAAAGCAGAGCTCCTGTAACTAACTGGTGCTCTGACAACTCAAACTTCTCTGTGACTCTACTTGTTTTTTTGTAAAATCAGCCTAAATAGATGATCATGATGTAAGAGGAATTTAGAAATTACTGAATGCGTGGCTACTGCAGCCCAGAAACAGGACCATAGCTCTTCCAGACATGGCACAGCTAACTTGGCACTACCTGGCCTGGGTTGTGGCAGAAGGGGCCTTGAGGTGCCCAGACTCACCTGGGCCCAAGATGCCTGTTTTCTGGGGGCAAGTAATAGCACTCTAAACTAGAGCAAATGTTCACCAGTTAGCAGTGTGACTGCCATGAGCTGAGTTCATCTGATTGCTGCATAGGCACACGTTGAACAGAAACAAGATGTGAACCACAGATGGTAACAAATAGTATCTTGTTCCTAACAACCTTATTCAAGCATATTTCCTCATAAAGTGATTAAAGAATTGCCTTTAAGGACAAGAGGTGTGACTTGCTTAATAGTGAAGAACATTTTCAGAATGGTTGTTTGTTTGCTCAACCATTTCTTTTACAGAACTAGCCTTTACTTTTAGCATACTTCTTGCTCACATGACAAGCATGTGCCTCTAAATAGGGCTTATGAACGAACCTCTCTGCTGGTGGATGGGGGTCACATAACCACAGTTATTTTTAATGGACTTGAAATTCCATGTGCTTGCAGTATTCTGTGATTAAAAGTGAAGCAAGCAAACAGGTTGGGTGGAAAAGCAGGCCCTTAAATTAAAATGTCTCTGTCCTACTGTGTTCCTGTCACCCATTAACATGCTGGTGAAGTAAACAGAACATTACAATGTATTGGTGCAGTCAACAGCACAGCAGGTGCATCCTGCTTGGAGTATTCAGTAGCCATCAAACACTGTGCTACCTAAATTACCTCCTTTCTTCTTTCCACAGAAAATAAGCTTGGAAGTGCCTGGCCCGCAAAGCATCTCTGAGTAGGTTAAGACAGTCTTTCCATTTATGATCATGTCCAGCTTGATATGGAGTTCCTTGATGCTGTGCCCTACACATAAAGCAGAAAGAGAGCTCAGAGAAAGTGCAAGGATAATCAGGTTTATTACTTTATTTTAAAAAGGATTCTACTTTTCCTCCCTGCTGTTTGAGCCGTTAGATGCTTTCACTTCTCGGAGGACTCCTGATACTTGAAAATCTGTGCTTCAGGAACAGGTCTTTAGGCCCTTCAGGGTGTATGACAGGGGACATAATAGCAGTTATCTTGATTGTTAAATAAACTGTGCCCTTGACTGTTTTCTGACTGTGAGGTCAAATGGTGCAGCAAATCTTATGTCCTTACATCTAAACTTTTCTTGTGTTCTTAGCAGAGTGATCGTATCCAATAGGCCCCTGGGAGCCACCTGTGACCTGTAACTGCTGCCTGGGAAAACAGCAACTGGCCTGAGCCAAACATGTGCCAGGGACCAGCACAGCAGCTTGGCAGTGCTAGGAGGTTGCCTGCTTATGCCTGGCTTGCTGACACAGGCAAAGCCAGTGAGGCTACTGGATTTAGACAGAAGTCCTGTACTTTTACTTTTGGGAAAAATATTTGCAAATGTCTGTAGTGTGATTTTTTTAGGCTTGTTTACCTTTGCAGCCACCTGAAAACTGATGCTCCCTGGACAAATAAGCCACATGTCTTACAGGAAGGGAGGCCTCTTGAAAGAAAGGAAGAATTCCCAGGTGCTAAAAGACACTTGGCACACAAATTTATTTTCAGCACCAAGAGCACACAGCAGCACTTTCATATTTATGCTCTGGTAGTACAGGACCTAGATGAGCTTGAGGCTCAGGTTTGCAAGAGGTGGCTTTCCTGTGAAAGAATCACAAAGCAAGCTATGGCTGATGTGAAATTTTGTACCCAGTTTTTATCTTTTATTGCTGATCAGTCAGGTGCTGAAGGGTATAATTTCAGCTAGTGCAGGTGGCAAACTGGTGGTGTGGCTGTTGCCTCAGGCCAGCATTTCCCAGCACACTTCCCCGTATGCCCAGGAGGGACAGAGGGATGTCCCCACATTGCTCTGTGGGAGTCCATTCAGTCCCCCACCTGCAAGGGTCGCAGCCTTGGAAATTTGGTCAGGTACTGGCACAAGAGTGTGGGAGCTGAACTCTAGAGCAACACCCCCCCCAACTCTCCATATGTATAAATTCAGAGTAGGAGCAGAATAGGGACTGAAAGCTAATATTCCCTGTTTAGGGTGACATATGTAGTCTGAGGCTGAGCTGCTAACAGAACTGACATTTTTGTAACCCTGCACAAGTTTTGAAATTTCTAAGAAATGAAGCCCATTCATATTTTATAGGAGATTGTTGCCCTTGCTTATTTTTTAATATCAGAACTCACACACAAATTACTTGTGTATGGCATATGAAAATAGCAATTCACTTACTTAGGACCATTGCAGCTCTGATGTCAAAGGTGTGGGTTGCAATATCAGCACAATGGTCAATACTGAGAGCAAAATCTTGCTGGGGATCTGTTTGAAGACACAAAGCAGTGGGTTACAAGTTGTATATTTAATGAGACACTGACTGTATAGAAGAAAATAAAATATAGACATGTTATGAAAAACAAATTGCATATTCCTTAAAACTTCTCCAAAAAGCCCTCAAAGCTCCCATACCTTGCCTTCAATAGTGACTTCTGTCCTTCCTACCCCTTTGGTCTGAAGCACACCTGTGTGAGGCTAGAATCTACTGTGTAGGAAAATTAATCAAGTTCAAAGAAAGCAAGTTCCCCAAAATGATGTGTATCCAATACTTATTCAATGGTGAAGTCTCAGCACAACTGCTCTTCCCAGAGAGCTCTGCACATTGCCATTCCTTCCCCAGCACTGATGAGCAATTGGTTATGAAGATGTTTATTAATTAATTTGTATCACAAGATGGTTTGGTGAAGCTGATAAGGAAACTGAATTCTGGAGTAGGATGGAAAGTCCAAAACTGAAAATAAAATTGTGTCAACTGAGATACTGCAGCCCTTTTTTCTGGCTCCACCATCCTGTGATATTTTCAAGCCAGGAAATATTCTACATTTCTCTTTTTCTGGGAGGCTTTAGCAGAGCTGTGGGGGGCCAAAGGGAGCCCTTTGACTGATAATTGTCATGAATGTGATTCTTTCCAATTCCTGCAGTGCTCCTTTCTCTGCAAAAAGTTCTAAAACTCTTGTAAAAACATAATTGTTTTTCCTACCACTTCCACCTTCTTCCTTTCTAGCCTCCATGAGACTTGATGCTGTACCTGAAGGCTTGCTGACATGTCACTCTCTGGTGACAGGCAGCAGCAACCACTGACAGCTCAGCTGCCACAACCAATAGAATGTGCAATTGTTTTCCAAAGCTGTGGCAGGAGGGGGAAAGATTTGACCAATTTGGAAAAATACCTTGAGCCTCAAACTTGCTTTAGGCATAGTTTTGTCCCTCACTATGGCTTTCCAGCCAGCCTGTACATCCAACATCGTTCTCTGTGGAAAAAAGAGAAGCAACTGTGGCATGTGCAGAAGCAGCCAGAGGCTCCTTGGTTTACACATATCTGGTAATGACAAATATAGATTTGGGAACAGAGTTCTAAGTTATTGTTGCTTGAGCTAATTTTCTCACTGAGTTGAAAATAACAGGTTGGGACAATTTTTCTTTGATGCTGTGGTGAAACTTGAGTCACAAGTGTCCTCTGTGAGGCTGAGCCAGCATCCCCATAGTCTAACCCTGGTTTTGCAGCAGTGCCCCACAGCTGTAGCTGGCAATCAGCAAGCCTGCATGACCAAACCCCTGATTCTTAGTGGGGATCACAGAATGAATGAAAGTGTTGAGAGGACCTGGAGGGCTTTAACTAAGCCAGGCTTTGTGAGCCTACAGATTATCAGTGTGGTCTAACAGGAGTACCCGAGCCCTAAATTCCGGTAAATTAAAATGACTGCTCAAAGGAGGGAAATAAAAAGCGTTGGTATTTCCCAAGCTCTGTGTTCCTGTGCTGGATTTTGTCCTCCACTCCACTAAAGTCTCTGCAGTTGCATAATCTGCTTGGGACAAAAAGTTAGTGCCTGGAGTTGTTTATCAAGTGTGACCACAGTCAGAGGGTTGTCTTTCCTCTTTTTTCTTATTCCTGTCAATTCCAGCTTTGTTTTTGCAGCTTCAGAAGCTGTTGGAATCAGTTAGGAGAGCAGTTTCCTGCTTCAGCTGGAAAGCGTGTCAAACTTCTCTTTTCTCCGGGACCGTTACTCCTGCTTCCCCTCTGGTTTCTACCATCTCTCAGGGCTTGGTTTCCTCTTTCCTCTGGACTTCTCTTAGAGCCCCTCTTGTTTCTGTTTTGAGTATGGTGTGATTATCAGTTTCAGGAAGCAGCTGCTCAGATTCAGAGCAATTTGGGCATTGATGCCTACAAATAGTGCTGGTTGTCAAGTTACTAAAATTGTTGGTTCTGTAATTTCAAGAGGGAGTTATGGTCAAACATGGCAATAGAACATTTATGATGCTCTTCTTTTTCAAAAGAGGCTAGGCTGTACTTTAATGAACAAATTAAATTGTGGTGTTAGGGCTAGAATTTGAACTTTTAGTTTAAAATTTGTCATCAGTAACTGAGTAGAAAGGGTATGTTTATGAAACCAAGCTTTTTTGGAAAGCTTGGGCTTCTCACAATGACCCTGATGTCATGATTATTTTAGTTTGGATGTCTGTGTATTTCTATGGGTTGAGCTCCTCTGAGAGATGACACATTTCATAATGCATTGTAACCATGGATGTCTTTTACTGCACTGCTAGTGATGCAGCATAGGATCCTGACATATCCAGGAGGTGTTGCCTGGTCCTCAGAGAAGAGAGTGTAGAAGCACTCACATGAAAAATTCCAGAAAAAAAATGTGAATTGGAGCACTTGGATTTTGTGTTGTTACTCTGCTGCTGAGAAATGTAAAAATTTCCACTGCCAAAAGCACCCTTATTAATTATCTGACCATTCCTGTGGAAATTCCTGCTCAGATTTAGCAATCCAACTCTGCAATCTTAGATACTGTGGAATAAATGGGTGCCTCCTGCTGAAATCAACTGAAAGAATGGCTGTGTTGCTAAAGCTATGGTGCCCAGGAGTCTGGATTCCCAAACATGTAGGGAGACACATTGGTACTCTAACAAAATTAATGAAACTAATGGGGTTTAGCCACATGGTAAGTGAAGGAGTCTGTAAATTCATCTGGGCTTTATGCACTAAGGGATTGTGCCATACCCTTCTTTCCTTACATCATGAGGAGTCCCTCCTGTGGCCAAGGCAACTCAAGGCAATTGCCATTTTTGTTTCTCATCTCAGATGTACAACTGTGAGTCACTGTGTGTCTCCTATGGAGGTTTAATACTTATTCTTCCTTGTTTGCCTCAATCTGAAGTGAGCTGGTTAGACTGAAAAAAATACATGTTATGTCTTTCACATGTGCAGAGCAATAACATTTACTGTTAGATCTCTAAAATACGTGGGGCTGCCCTTCAGCCTTCCACTTCCCTGCAACATTTCATAGTGCACAGTACTGTATGTTCCCAGACTTCCCTCCACCTACTCCCTTCAATCTGCTCCCTCTCCCATAATTAAAGCTAGAAACTCTTTAACTGGTTGCAGAATTTTGCTTTTCCAGTTCAGCTTTGATATATCACCAACACTCATAATGTTGTTGGAAATTTTGCAAACACATTGAAGTTTATCAGTGAAAATCTGCTTACTGAGGGGGAAAAGGGCATTTTTTGTGTATCTAGTGAGAAGGACTTGGGCTGCAACATATTTACAGCTATCATGAAAGGTGTCTGGAAGCAGAATTTTGACTGAAGTTTCTCTCCAGGCAGTACTAAATTTTGGGAAACTGCTCTGGGAAATGGGAAAGTCTTTGGCTTTTGTAAATAATCAGTGCACTCCTAGAACTTTCAGACTTGTTATTTGAACCTGATGCTGTGGCTGATGCTGAGCTCCCAACTGTATCTAGCACTGCATGTCCAGCTTATGCTGAAGACTGGCTTCTGTAGTACAATCCTGCCTTGTGAGAGGTGAATTTGGGATGTACCTGGCATCTTGCTACCAATCGCCCCTTACATGACTTAGTGTCAGGTGAGCCCATGCATCCCCACTTCCCATTTCACCCTTACCCAAGTGCCCTTGTGGGGATTTGTTCCTATATTGACTTGGGGTGTGGTTTTCCATGTGCACTGGCACTACAGTGCAAGATTCCAGCCTGACTTACTTTTTTGAGGTGTTCACAGTGATGGGTTTGGCTGGGTTTTTCTTAGAAGACTGAGCAGGTGTGTGTAGCACATCCTAGAACCTCAGATGAGTTCCTGAACTTTTCTTTCTAGAGTTTTTCCCCCCTGCTTTTGTTCTTGGCAGAAGGGTCACAGGTAAATTAGCTCAGACATATTTACAGCAGTGTAGCCTGAGTGACAAGGAGAACAGATGGAAACTCCCTTTTGTGCCCTGGTTCCTGCAGCTATGGGGCCAGTGGCTCCTGCCCCTGCTGAACATGGGTGTGCATGAAGGCACAGGGCTGGGAGCTGGGGCTGACTTTACAGCCTGCTGGGAGGGGATCTCCAGAGCCCAGGATGAAGTGGACAGCTGGGAATGATAATGTGCTAACCCACTGTGGCAATGTCCCTCAGAGCCTGAGCTGCTAGATGACTAAGGGAGCATTACAGATACTGCATGGCCAGATGGGTAGCACCTGTTCTAAGAATTTTGCTGTGCTGGTGTACAGAACCCTCTGTCTTTTATTCTCCCCTCTCCTTCCTCTCCCTCCAATCTTTTTAACTATCCTGTCCTGGCTTCTCTCTCTTCTGAATCTGCTCTAAAATCACATTGTTTCCATATGAGCATGAAAATCAGTGGTATGAGTGAATAGCAGCAGCAAGCAGATGAGCTTTGCTTGTAAAAGTGCACATCTGTAAGCCTTGGAGTGGTAAGAAGACCCTCCAAACTGGTAAGCTTTGGTGTTTCAAAATAATACTTTTAGGAGCAGATAAGCCACTGAAAGGAAGGAAATAGCACAACTGCATTTGGCTAGGGTCATATAAGGACAAGATGGTGCTAGAGGAGATGGAAATTAACACAAGGAAGAAACATTTTAGCAATTACCCAATACTCTTCACCTTCAAAGCTCTTAATACAATTAAATCATTAGTCTTTACAACATTCAAGGTGATGAAAGGAGAGGGAGAGAATGAGGAACTGTTTGGGATTTCAGACTTTATGTGTTCATTCAACAATTTCCCTTTAATGTCTATTTAAATAAATTAACCTGAATGCTCAAGGTTATATTTGACACTGAAATCTACTTATAAGCTACTGAGGAAGAAGCATCAGGTGAATTAGCAGCTCTCCAGTTTTAAATCTGCATTTCCCTGAGCATCTTCAGTTTAACAAACTTTCCCTTGGGCCTGCCTTCGCTGTGTGCCACTGCCACATCCATACGTGTCTGGGAGGGGCAGAGTGACCCTCTGTTCAGAGGAGAGCAGAATAAATTGTGGGACTCCCACTGGCTGTGTCTACTTTATTGTGAGAATCTTCATCCTGAGACATCTGCCTAATTCAGGCTGGAACTCTGGCTTAGTTCAGTTCAGCCACCCTGGCCTCATTTGCAGAAGTCACTGTATGTTTCATAACCTGAACTTTTCTGGCTTGCTTAGGCAACATAGAGAAGGAATAGGGAAGATTAGAGTTTATGTATCCTTAATGTCCTGGAGTTAGAGACTGTGGGAGTTCCTTTTTGTAAACAGTGATATCAATTTGTGGTCTCTGAGGCTGCTTAAACCCAAACCTCCAAAGCTTTTGGAGATGTCCAATGTAGTGAATAACTCTGCTTCCTTTCTGGTAGAACTTAACATGGCTGTAGAGAAAAACTTGAGGATTTGATTTCAGTATAATCTATAAACTAAAAAACCCAGGACTCTAGCAAAAGAGACTTAAAATGTGACTTGAAAAAAAAAAAAAGGTTTATGCAAGTTGCATAATTCCAGTCCTCTCCCAAGAGGGCCGAGGTAATGCATAGAGCAATTATTTATTTCTTGGTTAGATTAAGCCACAGACATTACTTGTTGCATTACTACTTGCACCATTGACTGGTGCTTATGGCCTTATCTTTGGAGCAAAGTGATTTCTTTGTCATACAAAATTAATTTAAATAAAAGACAAAGATTTTGTCTCTTGCTATTTCAAACAAAGCTTGTTGCGGAGTATAACGTATGTCCAAATGTGCAAATACTAAGAAACAGTAACTCAGAAGTCTTCCCCAAATGTTAGGTGGAGAAGAGGGGAAGATATTTTCTGGCACCAGGCTGATGTGATGAGGTGGAGGGAAGTCCCTGTGAAGACAGAAGGTGTGATGGGCTTTCTGCAATATTTGGGGACGGGGGTGTCAATAGCATAAAGCAGCCTTGTCAAAGACATGCCTTGAATCTCCCTGCTTTTTCCTGCCTGAACCACTTTTCCTGAGAGCAGGCTTGTTAGAGCTGTTTGGAGTCTTTCCTTGCTTTTGCCAGAGGTGATATTTGGAAAGGAGGGTTTCTGTGCTTTTTGTGGTATGACAAAGCTTTAGCCAAGCCTATTAATAGGACAAAACTGAAAGATGCATTTTTTCAGAGATAGCACATATAGATTTGTACTTGATAATCCTGATTTTTCCTAGCTAGCTTGAGAGAGAAAGGCAAACAGGACAGGCTTCAACTATAGCAGTGTAACAAGAAAATGCTGCATTAATTTGGGCCCAGCAGGGACTGAATTAGAGAGAGAAAGTCTTTGTTCTTCTGTTGATAAGAAAACACCATGCACTGGATAAATAAGATGCTTACAGTAACTGCCTCTATTCTTAATCAGAGCAGTCTCTTCCCTCTTCAATGTGTTTTTTTTTTTTTAGTTGCTTTTTTTTAAATTTGTTTTTTTTTAATAATTTTTTCATAGTGCCCTACTTGCGACTGAGATCTCAGGACATCAGTGCTTGCCAGAATGACTGGGGATTCACAACAGACTTTCAGACTTGTGTCAGAAATAGAACCAAACGTTGCTGGAAACTGCCCTGCTGTCAGACACATGCCATGCCCTGGGATAGCAGCTATACCACTGATTATACAGAATAGTAATCAGCAGCAGATAAATGGGCTAAATGTTCCCATTTCCCATGATGGGTTTAAATCCACTACAGGAGCATGGCACTAAGCTACAGTTGGAATGGCATGCTCCCTCTGCTGAGGAAACTAGCTGGGTTCCCACCTGCCTAATCACTGCTGAATCAGTTGACAGGAGCCATCTATCTTCAAGTGAAGAGGAAATGAAACATTGAATTAATTTCTGGTAGTTTTCAAAATGCTGGCTTTTGGCAACTAGAAGCTCTCCTGAGTCTAAAAGCTGCATCCAGAGCAAATCAAAGGGTTTTGGTTTGTTATGTTCTGAATCTGCAAAGGGCATTTGGACATCTTGTCCCTGGTGGCCACTGTTTCTCCCTAGGTTTAGGTTGCCTCCTTAAAGTTGGTTCAGTGATACCAACACACAATAATGTTGTAGGTTTTTTTTTTTTTTTTCATTTTGAGGAGTTAATTTTTCTTAGAATATTTTTGGGTTTTTTTTCCCAATGGATTTTAAATTGCTGGGAGCATCTGATCTCCTGCCTCTATTTTCCTTGCTAAGCTGTAAGCATAGTAGGGTCCAGAGATATTTTATGGCCTTGATGACAGCTCAAGATGAGTTGATGTGGCAATGTCAAGAAAGTGTAGCAATGCTTTATTGCTTAGAGGCATACAGAGAAAGCTTTGCATAGGAGCACTTTTCATCAACTGTGGTTTGTTCTTGCTCCTGACTTCATGTAGTTAATGTGCCTTTTGATAATTTCTGCTTTATGTAATACAGGAGCTAATCTCACATTTTTATCAAATTGTTAAAATGACTGTGACTCACCTGTTTAGTTTATTAGAGTGCTCCCTCCACAGGCTCAGATTCAGTATCCAATAGCAAATGACTGTATTGCCTTGCCCACAGTATTTCTTGACTATAATGTAATATACCATTTTTTAGGCATGTCTCTCCTATATATTTCCAAAGGGCAGAACATATTTTTCTATGGCTTGGCTTCTGAACTGTTACCACTCATCCTTACTTTTACCTTAGTGACTCAGTGGCTGCAGCGACCAAAGAGGTGGCAAAAATGAGCAGGTGAAAAACATGCCAAACAGTTCAGATTTATCAGCTGGAGATAAGCAGGAGAGCCTGTCACACATAAACAACCCTCTTTTCAGTCCATGGTGCAGGACCTTAATTGATTTGGTGAAGAATTTGGCTCTGTGAGGAAACAACTGAGAACTAAATTAGATGGGAAAATTTAAAGCCTGGTGGGAGAAGTTCAGCTGAGGTTAGTTTTCTCCACTACTAGTCTCACTGAAAGCATTAATATTGATTTTACTGAAAGATTTAAAGTCTAGGTACCAAATCTAATGCTTTTGCCAGAGTACCTTGGAGGTATGAAATTATCTCCTGCTCCTCTAAGTAATTTACATTTTAAAACTTACTAAGTACTCTCCCCTGCTGAAAGAAGGGTAAAACGATGTTTAGAATCACCTCATGAGTTCACACAATAAAAAGAAAGTTTAAATCCTCTAATGAGATGTGGAGAATGAAATAGATGGGATAGTTTTAATTCGCAGAGGCAGCAAAATTTTAAAAGAAGATTTGCATGTGCACTCATAACTACTCTACCTTGATTCTGATGATATTTTCAGTTTGTTAGGATCTAGTGCCAGAAATATACATGTACACATTTGTTTTTCCCCTTGGAATAAGTAAGTTATACCAGATGACTATAACAGCAAAACTATGACAGTAAGATGGCTTGGACAAAGTAAGCAAACAAAAAAAATTGTTTTCAAGTGGGATTCTTAAGTTCTTTCATTGTTTGCCCATTAGCAATCTATGCAACAAAGGATCAGAGGGGAGTTGGTGTTGTGTGGCTTTAAATAATTTAGAAGCAGAAGCAATTGCTGGAGACTGTTTGAGGGAAATAAATAAATAAGTCCAAGAGAAGCATCTGGCTCAATCTGTCTGCCAAAAACCCAAAGAATAATGGAAAAAGAGCCTCTTTTTTCCAAGTGCCTAGAAGAATTTTTGCCCTGAAGAGGAATGAGTGAGAACTTTTCCATAGACCTTTCTTTCCCAGCTGAAGCTATCAGATTTCTTATATCCTTTAAGTAAAGAATGTAAGTGTGTGGTCAGGGAGGGAAAAGGACATTGTTTGGCATGGAGAACAGAAGGTGATATGCTGTAAAATTAGTGCTGCAGTGATGCCAATTTAACAGCACTGTTTATTAGTTGGTATTGCTGATTGAGCAGGGCTGCCTGCTGCAGGTGTATTTTAAATAAAGGAACAAGTGGAATTTAAGAAAAATAGTATCTTTGATCTCTCAGTGTGTAGGATATAGTACAATGAGTGTGTGTGTGGGACCCTAGTAAGCCTGAAACTCTTCAGAAAGGACAGAAAAATTGTCAGAAAATTGTGAGCTAATTGGTCTCTGTCTCTTCTTGTTGTATTTTAAGCACTAAAAAGTTCCCTCAATACAGAGTTTAACAGGAGCATGTCTATAGTGCACTATCTGACCAGAGTGGGTTCTACACCCTGTTGAGTTCAAGGGGCCATTTTAACAGAGATCCAAATCTGAGCTCACACATTTAAAGAAAAGCCATATAAAGGAGAGTTCCTCTATCTACAAATGCAATCTAGTGCAAGTGTGTACTGAAGTGGGCAGTGCTACTCTCTCCAATTGCACCACTGGAGGCCAGGAAAAAGGTTTATAGAAATGGCACTGCTCCATGTGTGACATAGAACTATGCAAGCAAACATGGAGCTCATTGGACCTAAGTTCAGCATGACTTTCCTCTATTTTGGAAGAGGCATTGTCATGCAAAAATAATTTTCAAGATGACCAGATTGCCCTGGTTCTTTGTCTAGCAGAAGACATGAATTATAGCAAATGTTTGCCCTTAGCCCTATATATGTTTTATTATTTTAAAATTTTTAGATATACAGATATAAAACTTATGGAGGGTGCAGTCAATTTCATATTTAATTCAGAAGGTTGAAATGAATACTGATTGTTTGCTCCTTCTCCTGAAACTTTAATGGCTATTAACCTTGCTTCAGATGAAAAACAGAAGAAAAAGAAAACAAAATCAGATATGAATTGGGAAAATATATTTGTCTCTATTTAAAAATCTGATGTCTGAGCAGTGTTTCATATAGTCTTGGGAGTATTTCTGAAGATGTCATCTTTGAATACTGCTACTTTGACTCTTCTGAGGATCTACCTGAAATTCCCCGTTATTTACTCCAGTGCTCAGATAACAAAGTCCTTAATGGTTGATGGTGTCCATACCCTTTTTTAGAACCTTCTGCCTTATCAGTGTTTGTTTCTGCACTGTGAAGAAACCTACACAGGCAGTGGGGAGCTCTGAAATCTCCCAGGTCCTAATCTAAATTATATAATTAAATAATCAGCAACCTTGCTGGTTGAAACAAAAGCAGGCATTCTGAAGCCTAAAGTGTTAATACAGGCCCACTTAACATTTCAAGAAAGAGCTGTAAAAATAGCTGGAATATATTTTTCATGTGTCTGCAGGAGCAGTCACCTGCTTTCCCCTATGAAGAGGTCTTATTTGAACACTACATGGTAAGAATGTTTTCATGGCTAATTAAGACAATTAGGCTTTACATGAATGATCTAGAAGCAGGTGCTGGTAGATGTGCTTGGGAATTATGTTCTGTAGTCTCTGATTGCATTGCACTTTGCACTTTCAAGTGGATGCCTATTACTCAAATAACACTGGAATCTGCCCAGGGCACTTTGTTACCATTGCCTACCTGCCCTTCCCTTCCCAGACAATTGCCTTTTAAAATGTTGCTGGAAAGATCAAAAGCATTATTACAGTGAAATTAAAAGGGGTAGAAATTGACCATTTATGTAGCAGGTTCTTTTCATGTCTGTGCATAGACTTGCCAATTACGGTTCTCTTTTCTCAGTCAGAGATGTTAACCTGTGCTGCTTTTATCTCAGGATCTCTGCCCAGGTTTCTAAAGTGATTTGTGGTCATTTGAGATCTTCCTTCATTTTTGTCACTTGTTTCTGGGAGGAAGAGTGGCCCTAATAGGAAATGTCTTGCTATTTATAGACTGTCTCAGTGCTATGTCTCCTGCGGTTACATAAAGGAGGCAGCACACTGACTATTTACTCTGCTTTTAGACCACCTGTCTCTCAGCTTGATTTTCTTACCGCTGATTTGCTGCTGAGAACTTTTGTCTGATTTCTTTTAGGTTACTTTTTTACAGTTGCATTATACTGATGATTAGGATCTTGTCTAGCCATTTTTTTTTTTTTTCATGGCTTAGAGTCCTGGCTACAGAACATTTAGTCTGATGTGGCTGGGTGGGAATGGGGATGCTTTCTATAGGATCCAGAGCTTGGGCTGAGGCTGGGGGCCTGATGCAAGCCTCTATCTTATGTGCTATAGGACCAGGATGCAGCTAGAACAATTGCTTGTGACCAGTGACTGCTGCTTACTCCTGGGTACGGGAGATGGCTACACTTTCCCAGTTGTCCATCTAAACTTCTTTGTTACATTAATCACAGTTATATTAGCCCATATTTTTTACTTTAGTCAGATTTTTACTGCATTATAGGAGAGGATCTGATAAACAGCAAAGCAAAAATGGGTACTTGGCTCCTCTTTAAATACTCAAACTGAATTCTAATTATTTGTTGAGAGAGGACATTAAGTTCCAGAAACAAGTTGTGAAGTACTTGGTTAAAATTCTTTTAACATCCTTTTATTTTACTTGATTCAATCCTAATTCACTGATAACATCCTAGAGTCTATAGTAACAACATTAGAGGTGAAATCCTCACCCTCTTGAAGCCAACAGGCAATCCTTTATCCAAGATTTTGTACTTTTTACCTCACTGTGGCTCCTGTTATCTCCCAAATGGAACATCCTCTGATATCTTCAGTGGAGCAGGAAATACCAAAGGGGTTTTTCAGACTGGAGGGGCATCTGGGCAGTATTCTTCTGAAATAGCTGAAGAGTATGGGCAGTTGCCTAATATCGACTCTGTGTTTGATGCCATTATAAATTTGTAATGAGAAGGTTTGGTGGGAATGGATCTTGTCAAATACTAATAAGTCTGTATCCTCCTGGGTGAGAATAGTTGGCAGGACACAGATGAAAAATGGAGTTATGTTCTGCCCATCTAGTTTGGTTTACAGTGAAATGAATTAGGTGCAAAACTCCCCTTCTCCTGAAAAGGTGATCAGTACCTTGGGCACCACTCAGAGCATGCCAGTGAGCTCAGTAAGGACAGTGTCTTCTCTGAAGCAGATGTGGACTAGTGTACTTGGATTGATTCTCCTGATCTATAGATTTTGGGGCTTGACCCCCAAACACCTTAAATTCTCCTTTTTGCAAACTGCTGGATTATGAAGTGCATCAGCAGCAATGCAGATGGTGTATCCTGGGCTGATGCCACACCTGTGGTAGCCTCTGGAAAAAGGCAAGGCAGGGCATTGTGATGGCAGTTGTGAGTTGCCTCAACTTTAATCTGATAGAGCAGTAAGGGAGAAAGGAACCTGGCTTCAAACAAGGAATCTTATTTAATTCTTGCATTGTTTCCACATTTGTGTAATCTTTTCATCTTCCATGGCTGTGCCCAGGAGAACAGAAGAACACTCCAAGTGGTGGGGCCTGACCTTTATGATCTGTGGCTCGTGCTTCTCAAGCTGTGAATTCCTCCTGAATGAATATACCTCTGATCTTTCTGTTCATGGCAAACCAAAGGAAGTGACAGAAACAAATGACTCTAAACAAATTAATATTGTTATCGAGGCCAGTGATGTGCACAGTAAGAAGCAACATTTAACTGGCACATGCCAGCAGACAAATTTATCATACTTTGAATTCACTCAGACTGCAGCCTGTGCCTCTGTGTCAAGGCATCCTATGCTGACTGAGACCTGTTGAGGGAACAGAATTCACTTATGCAATAAATTCTTACTAAAACGAAGGCAGTACCAAAGATTGTATTCAATATCTAATTAAATATTTTCTTAATGCGTTATACCCGTTTAAAGAGTGTGAGGCCTGACTTTAGTCTCCTGGGAGCAGGCCAGTAAAGAATAGCATTACAAATATTTATTTACTTCTCTTGTCCTTCACCGGCTTTATTTTAATGGGTGTGCAAAAACGCATGAAAGCTACAGGCGAGGAAAAGCCCCCAGGAAAACTCTTTGTAACTGGATGAATTGGAAAAACAAACTCTAGGGTGCTCATTTGCCATGAATCCCTTTTCAAATCACGTGCGGAAAATGAATGAGGCGTCTGTGAATCTAATTCCCTTTGTCCCGGTTGTAAAGCAGATCAGCACAATAGGCGAGGCACACGGCCAGCAAAGCAAGAGGTGGAAAGCAGGCACCATTCAGTGAATTCATTTTCAGTCAATTCCAGTGTCGCTTGCTCCTTTTCTTCTCTACAGATTTCAAGAACAAACAAAACCCTGTGATCCCTGGGAAATGCCTCTGGTAAGGGCTGCTGCTGAAGTCTCGCTAAGCACAGTGGCAATGGCAGAGAACATGAATCCTTCCCACTGTCACACTGGGTGCCTTGTTCCAAATGGGACGACAAAAAAAACACATCACCACAGCCTCATCGCACATTAGGAAAGCACAGATCAGTGCATTGAAGAGCCTGTTTCATGCCAGGGGTAAAAGAGATAAAGACCAAAGGTCTTCCTATTTTTATTAACCTAACTTCAAGATAAAAATCTTTGTAATCTCTTTCATGCTAAACTGGGTTTTTCACAGCAGTTTATTATTCTGAATTAAGTTACATTATTTCCTCTTTATTATCTTCTTAGATAATATTAGATTTGTGAGTGTGTGAACCAAAACCAGCTGTACTTGAAACACTAAAAATATTTTATATGTGAAACCCAGTGCAGGTTTGGGAGTGTAACCCTTCCATTCACTGCCTGGCTTATAAGCATCACTCACTGTATAAGAACAACTCCATTCAGCAGCTAAAAGATAAATGGAAATGTAAAGAAGTCTCACCACAGCTTTTGTAATATATTTCCAAGTTGTCCTCTTTGCAGACTGTGTGTGTAGGCCATTCTGTGCTGGCATTGATGTAGAGCAGGACTAAGATGAAAAGAAGAGAATTTGATGTCTTCATGGTGGTGGTGGTAGTTTGCAGGATCACTTCTGTCTCTTGCTAACACTCTGGAGGGAGGTGTTCCTTCCTTTCTCCAAGAGACACAGGACTTACAACATTCGTGCCTTCAGAAGGGTTAAGGGAGCCAGTGCAGCCTCAGCTTCCCACAATGTGGTATAAACAAGAGGCTAATCAGAATTGGAGGGTGTTATTTCCGTGTACTTAGACTTCTGCTTTCTGCTTGATGTTAAACTAATGACAAATGAGCTAATCACACCTACTCACTACCCAGCAGAATCCTGCCTTGGTGCCTGCTGGAACAATGCAGCAATGTGTTTATTTCTCCTCTTGCTGCCAGTTTCTTCTCTTGAAGTCAAAGCATTTGGGGCAAGACTTCAGACAGGCTTATTTTGCAGCCTTCTGGCTGAAAAAAGTTGCAATCCAAATTGCCCCATCTTAATCACACGAAGTCAGCCCAAATTTTGGAAGATGAACAGTTTGGTCTCTGTTTTTCCTAGTAACAAATCTGTCGTCTGGAGAGAAAGGAGGTTTGTCTGATAAAGCTGACACCACATAAGCAAGTCTTGAAATTTTTGGGAACTAATTCTTTCTGTTTGACTATGCTAAATCCTTCATTTACATTGATTTTGTTCAGTGGTTTTTGGGAATATACAATTTACCAGAATACCCAGTCGGGTAAACCTAGACTTAATTTTTTTCCTCCTGTCTTCCTGGTTACTTAATGGCCCTCTAGTGAAAAGGTACATTTGTTATTTGCACTAGCTCTTTTAAAGCTGTGCTTTATGCAGAAATTAGTGGCCGGTGCAGATGGCACAGATTGATCAGTAAGAGAAGGAGGGAGAGTTCCTTCATCTCCAGTAAAATTTTCTGATTCAGTTTAAGATCCAGGGCTGGAATAGAATTTCAAACTGTAGTTGCCAGAAAGGTCTTTTTCTGGACAGAGCACCAATTGGAAAAATGCAACAAGCTGAATTCAACCCTGAAGCAAATGTCTGCAATAGTCTTCTCTGAGCTCAAGACCAGGAGAAATTGGCTCTGTAGCATAACAGAGTTGTGTAAAAGATCACTTTGGCCATCTCAGTTTTTCTTGCTCTGAAGGCTGAAAGTATCATTTGCTGGGCCACTGAATAGAGCTGAACAGGAGAAAACTTATGTTGTTTAGTAAACAGGGAAACACCTAACAAGATAATTATGAAATAATGCTAAATGGTAGAGCTATTCTTCAGGCAAAATCCTGGCCTCAATAAAGGTACTAAAAGTAATCCCACAGATTAAAGAGGCAGCCAAGATTTCAACCACGATGTATTAAATTTAAAAGCCAATTCAGTGCAATTCAAGTGACCTTGCTTGAAATAATGAGGCTCAGGCTTACTTCATATTTTTGGATACTATCATAATGGTAAATTTTATGTCCAAGGCCAGAGTGAGAATCCAGGCAACTGTCCTTAGGCATGGAACATATATGAGTCACATAATGAGATCTGAATTACAGATCTGGTTTGACTGGGCTTGGGTTGTACCCTGCAGATAGTTGACAAAAGCAAGAGCAATTGAAAAGGGAACAGTAGGGAGAGATAATGTCTAGGATTACTGTAATACATTTAAACTAAAATCACATAAAATAGAAGTCTCTTCCCACAAAGCTCTACAAAGGTAGTGAAAATTGTATATAGCAATATATTACAAAACACAAAGTACTTCAGATCAGGACCTTGAGACCATAACTTCCAGATTTTTTTTTTAGGAAAGACATCATCATGGTCTTTCACTTAAAATGTTAGGCTAATGCTCAATAGAAATGAACAAAGCAAATGAAAAGATAGGATATATGCTTCAAAGATAGACCTACTGGGGATCATTCAATAAACTGAATCAGAATCAGAAGTTTTCCTGAGAATGAAAACCATTGGAGGTTGCAAAAATACATGGGAGAAAGCAAAACTACTTGGCCTGCTTTTTACTCTGCATGCCTGCTTGTCCATACTGGTGGCAACAAGTTACAGGGTTAAATAGAACTTTGACCTGGACTAGAATGGTTTTCCTGGACAATGGGCTTTTCTTTACCAGCTTTCCCTCTGCCCACCCCATTTGATTGGAATAGTGTTGCCATTGGTTATGGCTTTTGAAGTCTGACTCCAAGCAGTCCTCTTGGCAGAAGTCTGCTTCTCTGCAGATGTCTCAGTGTCTTTGCTTTGCCTTGTAAAGATTTTGGTCTAAGAACAAGTAGACAGCCTGGGAACATGGAACAACACTGGACTTGTGGGATACAAGTCTTCCTGCTTCACTGGAAGTAGGATGCCAGGGGTAGATGTAGCAGAAACCAAATATGACTTTGTAGCTGAGCTTGGGAGCTCTGGTATACACAGGCACTGTTTCCCCGTCTGGTGCATAGATTCTCTCTTGCTCTTTTAAGACAGCTTTTTCATTCCTTTCTATTTTTTTATTTTTTTTTTCTTGGCAGTGGTCCTGACACTGACTCAAAATGACAAGTCACAAGATTTTTTTTTGTGAGTGCGAGGTTGGAATGTGTGTCTCAAGCAGGTTTTGGGTAGCCGATGTTCTGAGGGGAAACAGCCATGATACAGCTAATGTTTTGGAAAGCCATGCTGTCACTTCCACTTTGTCCCATCATGTTGTTCTTTCTCAGTGGGAAGGGAATTTTGCTTGGAGTGGTTCAAGTTTTACAGCGAGTACTGCAGACACTGTTTCACCATTTCATTCCCCGTGTAATCCTTGTATCTCCTAGAAAGAGCTTTATTACCAACTCCATATGTTCTGAGAACTACTTTCCCTTCAAACAGCCAAAGCCTGTGGGATGAGAAACTACATCTAAATGAAGTGGAATCAGTTCTGGCAGAGGGAATTCTGTTTTGGCACATTGCTTATCTGGTCAACAAACATGTTTCTTTATCTGCGTGACTGAAGGTTTGACCATGATGATAAACAGCTCAAAAATGTCTGCAGAGAAAGTTATTTACCTAGAGGGGCAGTGGTTTCATATATCTAGAGGACTCTTGACCTTGATCAAATGTTTTCGGCATATTGAAGAATGAAAAAATCTCTTGTTCCCTATCAAGAAGATTATTTCATCTGTAATGTAATTGGGAAGAGTAAAGAGGTACAAGACATGCTGGTAAACAGATAATGTTACATAAATGTCTGTAATTGGGTTGGATGATCTGAATTCCTGGATTGTCTGAAACAAGATTGCTGATATATCACCCCCACATACACACACCACCAGCTCCAAAAGGATGGTTTGTGCTCACACAGCATCTTTGCCCTCAAATTGTTTAATTACTCTCTGGGTTCCCTGCAGAGGCTTAGCTAGTCATGGGGCTTGGTGGTCTAGAAGAGCCTCTTGCTTGCACTCATACAGCTGCAACTACACTGTGACTTTTGCCAAGATAGTTGCAAGCAAGTTGTTTTCCTTATCCTCACAGCCAAATACTTGTGTTTGAAAAACTTTTCCAAATGTTGAACTGGATAGTGCTTCACACCTCAGGAATGGCATTTCCTCTAAAGAGTGTGTTTATTTAAGGATTTTTTTAAAATTGAGCAAGTCCAGTATCAGGTGAGTCCTAACCAAAGTTTAAGTTCTTTCTTTCAAGCTAAAATCTTTTCTTCTTGCCTTTTACATCTTTGCATGCCTGTATCATACAATGAAATGTTGCCAGAGGGAAAACTTCATATTGAAAGTTTTGGTGATTTATCTTCCTTTCTCTTGCAATTTGCTCTGAACAAAAGCTCTCTGCCTCATATTTCTCAGCATGGAACTCCTTCTAGTCAAACATATTGAGTGAAAATTTCTCAGCAAACAGACAAGACTTTCTAAAGGTGATACCTTTTCTCTCCATAGAAATAAAATTGTCCCACTGTGCCTGTAATAGTGTATTCAATATTTTAGTTCAAAAAGAACAGGACCCAGAAAGGCAATACAGGCTAATGTGCCACCCCCTCACCTCCTTTCCAGCTGTACCTGAGAGAAGGTGAGTTGTGTTTTCCGAGATTTCCAGTGCTGGGGATGTTAGGGGTGCTGTGCCCTCAGCAGCATGCCTGATGGGGGCTCATGCACCTTGTGAGCCCTGCCAGCAGCAGAGAGCCTGAGGCCCTAAAGGCTTCCTTCCTTCTGTAGGAAGTTTCTGGGATCCACCAGCCTTAGCTGCCAACCAGCACCTGGGGTAGGAACTCAGTTCCTCCAATCACCTCTTTCTTTTCAATTGCTCCAAGACCAAACCAAGGGTCTGAGAGAGTTGCAAAGCGACAAAATTTGATGCAAGCAGGATTTGCAGATAGGGCTGTTGCTCTATGATTTTTGTCAGCATGTGATTTTGTAAAGATGAGCTTTGCTGAGTCCTGTCATGCTCTCAACACGAGTTCTTAATGGCTGCCTGGGGCTGAACTGCTTTTTTAGAACTGTCTGCTCTTCATGGAACACTAGTGCTGTTTGGAACATATAGAATAAGACTACATGATTTAATACAGGACAGGTTTTAATTTCACTTTGACACCTTATATAGTAGGAGACTACTCTGTTTGCTACCTTTTTAATTTTAACAGCTCATTTTAAAATTAAAGCTTTAAGGAAAATAGAGTAGTCGGAAGTATGGAGAAAAGGAAAATAACTTTCTTCTATTTATCATTTATATTAAATGTTCAGAAAACTAAGTTTGCGTGTTGTTACAACTTTTCAGGACTCCATCTGGAGTCTACAGCCTGTGTGACAGACTAAAGTTTCCTGGTTCATCTGCTGCCAAATGGAGAGGGTGTGTGCTTGCACCAACATAACACACCTTAGGCTGTGCAGCTGTAATAGATGTGTGCAGTGTAAAGACTTTCCCTCTCATTAAAAACTAGTCTTTCCTGGAGTAAACTGGTGGGCAGTCATGGAAAAATGGTGAAATTAGGCTGCTGTCATGAAACAGCTATGTTCCTTGTGTTCCACAGAAATGATCAGGGGGTTAGAACACCTCTCCTGTGAGGAAAGGCTGACAGAGCTGGGATTGTTCAGCCTGGAGAAAACAAAGTTCCAGGTACATCTTATTGCAGCCTTTCAATAGTTAAAGAGGGCTTATGAGAAATATTGGGGCAGGGCTTATAATTATGTCTGTAGGAATGAGAATTACTGCTTTGAAACTATAAAAGTAAATCTGGATTAAGTACCAGGAAAATTTTTTTTTTCTGGTGATGTTGGTGAAACACTGGAGCCTGGAAACATTCAAGGCTGGGTTAGATCTGGCTTTAAGCAACCTGAACCTGTAGAAGATGTACCTGCTTATTGCAGGGGGTTAGACTGGATGACTTTTAATTTTCCCTGAACCATTCTGTGATCCTAGAGCAGGGAGGTGAGTCTTATATATGATCCCTCTGCCATTTGTTTGCATTGCAAGGAGAAAATGTAAGATAACTTTGTTCTGGTGCTGTCTGGAGAGGACAGCCATGCTTGTGATTCACTTAAGGTGATACATATCCATGAAAAGTGAGACTGACTGAGGGTTTGGGATGTTATTCTTGTTATTCTAGTGTTGTCATGTTTGTTAACTTGTCCTCAGTGTGTACCTTTGTGTAAGGAAATGGGAAGGAGGAAGGAAGACTTAGTAACACAGAGCAGAGACAGTGGCACGTGCATACATTTATTTGGGGTTTACATCACATGATCGTGATGAAAATGCATGTGGTCTAAGGCTGAAAAGGAATTCTGGCCTTGGTGTCATGTGGACTCCAAAATCATAGTTAGGATAAAAGTGGCAAAAACAGCTTTGGTGCAAAGAAAAAAAGTATCCATTTACTTCTGCCTCTCCTCAGTTCTACCAACCAGTCTCAGTAGCTGTGCAGAATTATTGCTGCGGCAGTTAGGTTTTGAAGTGGGTGGGAATTTTCTAGTGGATACTGTTCTCCATAGAAAATACCACTTCACTGAATTCAAAGCTTCTTATGAAAGTGCTGGTACAAAATTGTGGAAATGTGCCTTACCAGAAGAGGAATTTTCTGAGCACCAGGAGCAAGCGCTGCAATTAGAAAAAATCTTCACTTACAGAATAGCCTGTATAAGTTAAGGGACATTTTTACTTCTTGAGAGATGGAGCTCAAAACATGAGGACTTCTCCTGGGCTAAGAGCTCTGACCTGCTTTGGAGGTGGCATCTTGTACAGATGAAGCTCAGAATGGAAGAAGCTTTGAAACATGAACTTCAAAGGAGTGAGAAAAGGTGTTTCACACTGCTGTATTCTCCCTTCTCTGTGAACTGTCTCTCAGGGCATGGCTTTGGTGAGGCACCTTCAATTAGGTATGGAAACAGCCTTTGGTTTAGCATGAACTTGGCAGGTGTTGTTATGTCAGAAGTCAGTCTCTCATGTGTTACTTCATTACAGTGCTTGTGAGCAGGTCTTCAGCCAGGCAATATGTTTAAATTGGTGTTGAATCATGATCACAGTGGATCAATGGCCTCTGTCAAAACCCAGTGGCCCTCCTGGACAGACTGAATTTGTTTGCCAACACTGAGGTGCTGGAGTATAATTTTGGATCAGTGCAGATCAATGCACATTAGGTAGTAAGGAACAGCACACCAGAACAGTTGCTTTGAGTCATGTGGTATCTGTCCATTTTTGCAACTCTGGTGGAAATGTTTCTCCATTTCTGGTGTAAATGTTTCTCCATCTTGGCTAATGCAGTTTCCTCTGTGTTCATGGGGAAGTGACTGTAGAATAAGCTCCATTTCCTGACTAGGAAATGCTCAGCAGTGTCCAAACATTCCTTTCATAATATGCCCTGGGACCTTGTGATAGAGCAGACTCAGCCAAGGACTAGTTAATGTTTGATCCAAGGAGCAGAGTTCCTGGCTCTACAGACAAAGTCTGTTTGCAGGTGACTCAACAGAGCAGGAAGTGGGTATCTATGGGTATCAAGTATTTACAGCCAATGCACACAGTGCAGTGGTATGGAATTTTGTAGTTGTACAAGTACTGTGTTGGGGAACTTGGCAACTCAGCAGAGTTTTGGTTTGAACAGCCATCTGCAAGCAGGGATAAGTGTCCTAAATAGCTGCCCTTGTGTTTGTGGATCACCTGGCATTGATAGTCTTCCTTCCCTAAAATGATGCAATTGATTTCTGCAGAGGCCTGATGTGAAATCTTTAAAAATGGTCTCATAATCGTGTGCTGGGAATTATGTAAAGAAACGTCGGTTCAGAGAGAGAAAACTGTAAAATGAGAGCAACTGAAAGTGGAATTCTCTTACCAGATATTGTGAACAAGCAGCTTGGGCCTTCCAGGCAAGAAAGCAGGGCTTAAATTAGGCAATAATTTGTGATTTCATTGACCTACTATGCCATTTGCTCCCTTTTGGTACCTGAGTGTTCCATAACCTATGTTTCTCCTCTCCTTTCTGACTGATGAGTGGGGATGTTGGATTTGATTGGATGCAATGCTAAAAAGGAGGCAGAGGAACTACAGCTGAAGAAAGACTAAGTTGAAAATGGATTCTCATGGATTTAAGGAGTGAATTTCAGACTGGTCAGCCTACTGCCAGAAAGTTGTGAGTCTGATGCAAATGAATTTCATAGCTCTGCTGACACTCTCCCAGCTACATTCCTCCAGAAGTATGCTAAGGGAGTTTGCAGTTGCTTTCAGCAAAGCTATTCCTGAGTTTATCCTGCTGTTCTCTGACTGTAGAAACAGGTTTTCTGAATGTCCCCTACCCATCAGCACAATGACAACAGGGAGGTTGCTTTCTCAGTGACTTCTGCTGTTTCAAATGCTGCTTCAATGGAAGACATCACTCCCTCACGATGAGCATTTTTGTAATTGAGCACAGAGAGCTTGGCTGCTGCAACTGCATCTAAGGCAGACAGAAAGGAGTGGGGGAGTGGGAGAGAGTGGAGGAGAAGGACATGCTACATCCATCCATCCATCCCTTTGGACCTCAAGACAGAGGTGATACAGGGGTGGCTTCAGCTGAGGTGCAGGGTTCAGACTTGCTGAAGTCTGAGTTCTCTGTCTCCCAAGAGTGCCAGTGCAGCGAGCTATTCTCCATGCTGCTACCTCAGCCAGGCGCTCCAGCAGGCACAGGCTGCTGTGGATTGCATCTGATGTGAGGGTGGGATAGAACTGAGTGCAATCTGTGACGGGAATTTGCCAACAAGGCAGCAATTATAGATATGGGATTATATGTGTGATGGACCATTGCCACTTCAGTAATGTTTCTAGAGAGAATGACAGGAGCCATTTTGGGATGTGGCTGCAACTCACTGCTCTGTGTCAGGGATCCTTCTGTAGCTGTACAAGAAGATTAAGAAGTCCAGAAGCAGACAGCTGTAATCTGTGCATTACTCCTGGTTCCTACTGAGAAAAAAACAGTAAGAAAAGCATCTTCTCTCAGTCGTGCCAAGCAGTAGGACAGAGTCAGTGGGCAGAAACTGATGCATAGGAAGTTTCACCTGAACATGAGTAACAACTTCTTTACTTTTTGAGTGACTTGGGCACTAGAACAGATTGCCCAGAGAAGCTGAGGAGTCTCTTTCTCTGCAGACACTTAAAAGCCATCTGGGCAGAATCCTGAGTAATTTGCTATAGAGTCCTGCTTGACCAGGCAGGTTGGACTAGATAGTGGTGCCTTCCAGCCTTAACCATTCTGTGTCTGTGATATTTGGTGCAGGTCCCAGTCTGATATCCCATTACAATGGTAACACCGCTATTGTGCCTCCTCAGGGAGCCAAACTTATTTTCTTTAACAAGAGTTTCTTAGGAATGGGGCAAGCTGCTTTTTCTCAATGGATATTCAAGATCATAATCTGGGAGAGTTTCCAGCTCATTCTAGCTTTTGTTTCCTTAATAGAAGTCAGTATGGATCTGAGCCATAAAGTATTTCTAGTATGCAGATTGCCAGACATCTAAAATTAATATATGGACCTTCTTGTCCATATATTGGACATATATGGATAGATTTCTTCAGAAAAGTCTATTTGCCTTTGTGTGATAGCTTGCCCTTCCAAATAGGCAAACATAGGCTGAGTTAGCAAGGACACGGACAGTTTGGACTAGCTAAGCCAGATTTGGATGCTGCTGAGATGAAAAAGTGGGAATGTTTTTTTTAGAATTTCCTCTGGCAGAGAAAAGTTTCACTAGCATTCTTGGTCAAAGCATCTCTGAATCTGTTTCCTAGCAGAAAACGTGCTCATCTTTCCTCCCACTTCTGTCACAGTCTTTTCCAGAGGATTATGGTGGTGGGAAGGAGCAATTGCATTGGTTTTGAGGACTCAGTTTGCTGTGAGCCCCCCAGCCTGCACTCCATGCTGTCTGGAAAGAATGACGTGAGGAAATAGGATCTCAGAGCCTGGGGAGAAGCTTTGCAGACCACCTGGTTTTCAAATTCCTGGCACTGCTCAAACTTGTCTCTGTAGGAAATCCATGTTCTAAGTCAAGCTCAGGTCACATGAGAAAATGAATTTGGCAGGAATATTATGATTCCCTACTGATCTGCCAACAAATCCACACCAAGCATCTTGCTCCATGGCTCTACAAGAATAGAGCAGCACAACTGACAGCCCAGTGTAGAAAGGAGGTACTTATGGAAGTGCCTGGAGGTGGCTTGTGCAGGCTCTCCCATGATCCAGTGCTGCTACAAGCAACGACTTCCCCTACCACTGCATTCTCCTTTTACTGAAAAATAGAAGGCAAGGGCTGAGGAAGAGCTTGAAAGCAAAGAGAATTAAGATGGCATGAAAAAAGACATTCCTGTGTCTTTGTGTTCTATGTTCCTACTGTCCTAGGAAGACCTCTGTTCTCCTGGGTGCTATTTAGCCACTCAAAAAGTGTACAAATGTAGGGACAATTCATACTTCTGTGCCCACCTGACCTCCTCTGACATCAGGAGTAGCAACTGGTGAGATGTTGCTGTTGCATTTAAGTACTGTCTTGTGCATTGTTTTTCCCAAAATATCTCAGCTTCAGAGCAAGGTGAATAAAGAAAATGAAATTCAAAATGACTTTGGCACAATTATAGTAGAAATAAGCAGCTATTGAACTTAATGCAGATGCCATTATGGGAAATATAATCTCATTTCCTCTTCTTTTTTTGTCTTTTGTGATAGGTACTCTATTATCAACTTTATATGGGATGTTCAAAAATTTTATTGCATTGAGCATATTTGGGAATTGGGAAGTCTCTTTATTACAGAAGGCAGAGGTTTTTGAGATGGGCTGTCAACAACTTGCAATGCTTTGACATCCCTTCAAGGTGACTGGATGACGTGCTTTGTACAGAAGTGTCCCTGGGGGCAGTATAACTGGAAACACTGGATTGTCTCTTCAGGCCACAAATTTTTTGAAAATTAGAGGCCTGAAATTAAATATGTAAATCAGTCCTTCTGTATGCATAAGCACAAACATAACAATGTAAGGTTCTGATTTTCAGAGCTGTTGCTGTAAGGTCTAACTGTGGGCACTCAAGGCTGATACTCTGAACTGAGGTGTTGCCTAGAGGAATTGAGTAACCACACTTTTGAATAATTTTCCTTTAGGTTTGTGAATGTGACTGTGTATGTGTTTATGTGACTATTGATTTCTGTATCTTATATAAATGTAAGGCATACATATATTTTCTTACAGAAGACATGTATGTGTAAGTAAATAAATATACAAATAACTAAGCATATTCCTTAGATGCATTTATATTTAAATTACCTTAGTTCTGCTAGGAGACATTTAGAAATATCTAATTATTCACTGAAGTGGAGAACAAACTGAAGAAAAATCTTTAAAAATCCAGGTATGAGAAAAGCAGCTGAGACTGATAGCATAGGTCCCTCCCCTGGTAATCGTGGAAATAGAGTGGGTATGGCTGCAGTCACTGCAGCACTGTGGGCACAACAGCATTTTGCTTGCTTTCAAATTTTCTTATCTAGTGCTCTCCTCTTTTTAGGGAGACAGGAAAAGGTGACAAGCAGGAGCCTGAGAGCAGAGCTTGTGAAATGGCTGAGGTCTAGATACTAGAAGCTGAACCTGTTGTCTTTATGTGTATTATACCTGCTCTGGGACTCTCAGGGCGTCGAAACTACTCTGGTTAGTTAGTGGGAAAGGCTTCTGCTCCTACTTTGCACTGACCAAATATGTGAGCAACAGGAGAAGGCAGCAGATAGGCTGAAGGAGACAAGTTATTTCAAAGGCAGTCTCTGGTGAAAGGGCACCTGCCTGAGGCTGAATGAGGCATCCTCCTCCTTCCCTATATGGGTGGGGGGAGCTGGATGCCAGCAGAGCCCCAAAGGGCGGTTGTGCACCAGGAATCATTTTCAAGGTGAAAACATCCATTTGCCAGTGCCCTCAAAAACTGAAAAGGCTGAAGGAGGGAATTAAGCCTCATATCATGCTCAGATGGGTGCTCTGGATGCCTGGTGGCCTGTTAAGGGGCCAATTTAACCATGTATTAGAGCTGGGGTACACACAGCTGGCAGCAATGGAAAGGACAGGATGTAAAAGACTTGCATGCCAGGGGGAAAGGAAGCAGATCGAAAGTTTTCCCTTAACACTTTTTCTGGATGTGCCTTGCTGCCATTCTAGATTTCTCTAAGAATTTTGGACGTGGATTTTTCCAGGAGGGGCTGTGGGCCTTCGCTCCTGGGAGGGTTGGAAGAGGAGAGCGGAGGGATGGCCAGGTCTGCCTGGAGATGTCCCGGGTGCTTCCACACATCTATTTCCCGGAGAGCCACCTGATGGTGCTGTTTGTTCAAGTTCCCGGCTGAGACCCCTCCGAGCCTGCAGAGCTGTGTGCGGACCTGCATGTAGATCTGCCTTATCACAGGGCGTTTAATTAATAAATAAATGATTTAAAAAGGGTTACATCGCCCACCTGGCTCTGGCAGTGGGAGCTCACCTCTCTGTGAGGCCCTCAGGCAACAACAGATGGGTTTTTAAGCTTAATTTCAAGAAAGTACCTTGGAAAAGGTCTGGGGGAGGCCAGGCATGGGTGTCTCTGCATTTTGTAAAGGCTGACGATAGCTTGCTAGGTTTTCCTAATTTATTTTGCATTCTCCTCACAGTTTCCATTGTGGAGCTTTCCCGTACAAGGATTAACCATCACAAGCGGTGCAGTGCAGCTCTGGCAACCTCCCTGCAAAACACGCATCCTGAATAATGATGACTGCTGAAAGCAGGACAGAAAATCCACCCTTCTGCTCCTTCAATCAGTGCTGGCTAGCAGCACCCCAGACAAAGAGCAGTGCTGGGTGGCACCCCCATTCCCACAGCCTGCCCCCCTTGCAAACCTGGCTCGCTCCCTACAGGGGCTCCCATCGAAGCACGCAGGCAAGGCAAGAAATGCAAACTGTGGGGATGCTCCTGCCCCCAGCATCACATATCTGTTTGGGGGTGCAGGCTCCCCAGCTACTCTGGAGGATATAGGCTTGTCTTTTCCATTTTAGGGACCAAGACCTGCATTTAGGGACTAGCAGTGCTTGAGGTGATGAACAAGCAGGGCCGGTGTGTGGGGAGAACAAGCAGCTCAACCTCCTGCCTAGCCTGGTTCACGTTCTGCTTGTGACAGAGGGCAGGAATTAATGCTTAGCCCAGGTTGCCCTACTCACTCCTGCCACAGGCAGCACCACTAGTGAGTCTTGCTGAAGCAAACAGGCCATCTTCTCATTTGTTTCTCGCTGTCAGGATGATGATGAGTCCAACTAGATTTCTTTCTGTTTGTGCTTGCTGCTTGTTTGTGCTGACAAAATACATGCATATTTTGCAGTTCCCTCATTTCAGCTGGTTGCTGTTCCATTTTAATGTGAGGCACTTCGTCGGAGGTCATTTACTCAGTATGTTGCTGGGCCATTTACAAATATGAACTGATGAATATTTCATCATTGTTCACCAGGAATTCTGTTGAAGTGTAGAGCTTCATGGCAGTGAGTCAGTATGTGATGCACTCAACCTGAAATAATTTCTTTGCAGCATCTCTCATCAGGCATGCTAACTGCTGACGTTTGGAAGAGGGAGGAATACATATATATATATATATAAATACAATACTTTTTATCTCACCTTGATTCCACTTAAATATCCGTGGAATCAGTGTTGCTTGGGGAAGGTGGAATAGCAAGAGCAGCCATCTAATCCCATTCACTGTAAGTGCAATACCCAGTCTTCCTTTCCTTCCTGCACTGCCACACCTCCAGGAGGGAGGCTCTGCTGGAATTAGAGACTCCCTCTTTAGAATAGGCACTTGCAGCAGAGGAGGTGGTGAGACCAATTTATCTTGCTGCAAAACAATCTAATGGAAGCAGGGCACAGTGTGCAGGGGGCACATGCTCATGTTAATGCCTGCTTGAGACTGCAAAGAGCCTGGAGCAATCATTCTGCAGAGGGATACTCAAGCTATTTGTCTCAGAGACCAATGATGATTCAGGCAGCAGCATCATTAGGTGTTTTATTGCTGAACCAACTGAAAAAAATCAGAGTCTGGGATAGAGTACCAAGGTTGACAGCGGGGTCTGTAAAGGTAGTTTACCCTGCAGCTGAGGGGGAGGATGTTGCTCTGTTGATGGTGGAGTGGCAGCAGAATGTCCCAGCTGCATGGTGCAGATGTGCTGATGGCAGTGCCTCCCTCCTCACCTGCTGGCTGAGGAAAAGCCAGTGGGAATTTGTCCTTTGCAATGGTGGTGTTTACACCGGTGTAAAACAGTATTGCACTCCTGGATTTTCTGGATTGTGTGGCTCTCATGGTGATTGAAGTCTCACACTGAAAACAGGGATGTGGAGCACTGTGTTTCACTAGTGAGAAAATAATCCAGCCAACAGGGCCCTGTAAACATCCATGTTTCTTTAGCCCTCTCCTTTGGTGCTGTTGCTGGGGACTCTGGGGGCCTGAAGGAACAAAGATTACTGTGACTGTGTCAGGTACAGCAGGGGGAAGGGAGGCCATGTGTACCTGGAAACTGTCTCCATCCCTGTTCACTCAGAAACCTTTCTCTGGTGCCAAGACCCCAGGGAGGCTGCAAAATCTGCCTGCTCTTTATTTAATGCTGGATGGTTTTCTGATGCTTCTGAGCTAGAGTGAAGGAGAGAAGTTGTGAATAGACAAAATTTGATAGCTGTGTGGGAAGTAGGGGGTCATCTTGACATATGCAGATGAGAAAAGTTGGTAGTTTGGAACCAAGCTCCACAATTCCTCTAAGTGAAAAATGAGATAGACTCCTCATCTTTTCACTCTTTCATTTCAGCTTGTCAATCTTAATATATCAATATTGATGTTAACATGTCAATATTGCAGTTTGCCTGGCACAGTGTGTGCCTGTGCAACAGGCCACCTGATGCTGCACTGCAGCAGCCAGGTCCTGCAAACCTGAATGCTCTGCTTTGGGAGAAGCTCTTGCCATACATTGTGCAGAACAGAGGTGGGAAATTTTTGAGACTAAGCAAGTTTTGTGCTGGTGACACTGTCTAGACTCTGCTATTCACAGAGGTCAGCTATGTACTCTTCATATATAAACTAGCCCACAGCACCAAACTACCTGGAACTAGTTTAATTTTAATGATCTATAGAGTTTTTGCTTTAGATTTTTTTTTTGATTGTTTGCTTGGTTTTGTTGTTTTTTTTTTTTTTCTCTCTCTTTTTTTTGTTCTTTTTAAGTTTTTGTGAAGTCTGCAGAGACTGAAAGTCTGTAGAGCATGGACATCCCATCACTGTGCTATTCCTATCTGCTTGTGTATGTATAGATGTGCAGTATGCCTTCTACTTCTGCATATTTTGGAAGAACCCCCAGAGAGGTCTGGTTCTCCTAGATGCAAAGTCTTAGCTGTCCTTTGCTTCCTTCCCCTCAAAAGGACCCAAACGCAGTGAAGGCATTTGCTGAAAAAATAGGGTTGGGTGGGATGTACTTTTTGTGACTGCAAACTTTAATCACCATTCTGCCAGACACTTCACTAATATGTCTGGGAAAATAAATCTTTTTGACTCTTGTAAATCCCTCTGTGCTTTGTCTCTACTTTTTATGAGTATGTTTTGGAAAGTTTTTGCTTGTATTTTATTGTCTTTAAACTTGACTTATCTCTTCACATTTTTTCAGGCTCATACTCTACAATACAAAGTGCTCAGTGAAAGCCAGCTTGTAAAAGGAGGATGATGTCTGGAAGTTAGATATATGGGAACTTGATGCCAATATTCATGATATGCAATGAAAGCAGTCAGTGTGGAAAAGAATGTGAGGGTGTCCTAGACTCCATCATAATCTTTATTGGGCTTCCTAGTAGATTTTTTAAAAATATACTTGGATTTTTAATTTGACAAAATGTAATGACAGAATGAAACTGATTCTGCAGTCAGTTTTTCCAAAACAGTTCAATTAACCTGTCGATCTTTAAAATACAATTAATAACTTTTTGTAGAGTGAGACTTCTTTTCTGTGGGGGTGCACACATGTGTGGGTGGTTACTGAGCATGCATGGTACTCTAATCTCTTCTCACTGTCTCTCTTCCATTCTCTATTTTTGAGGCACACAGATATTATGGGCCAGAAATTGCCACTTCTGTCAACACAGAAATAAACACGACTAGTCATAGGGCAAAACATGACTTGCTACAAATGCAAGTGACAGAAATTGTATCTGAATGATCATTTTTAGTAACACTTGGTTAGTGTCCAAAGTGGAGAGCAAATTAATGAACTTGTATTAGGATCTAGGAGAACAAAAATAAATGATTGCAATTCTAGAGCAACTTGGTGAAGGGAGGGCAATTACAATGGAAATTGCTATTTTAAGGCAGTGTCTAAATTTTGGTTCAGGGTAGGTTTTCTCAGCAGCATAGCTGACATTTCCCAGTATTTCACACTATGATTTTACAGTACTTCAGCCATGAGTTAAGTAAGTTCAGACTTTGCATGAAAGAGTAAATATAGCAGATTAAACTTTTTTTACTTAAAAAGTAGATGCTGCACCTCTCTGTGTCACCCATTAGTCACTTTTGTCACCAGACATGGTTACTGTATGTTCTGACAGATGATGTCTTTGCTTGTCCATCTCTTAAGGAAGTTTGGACTGTCAGAACTATCAAATATAGTTTAGATTTTGATGTAGCAGGGGAAGGACAAGAGGCACAAATAGCAGCAGGAGAAATTACAGCTGGATGTAAGGAAGAAAATTTTCACAGGTAAGATGGCCAAACACTGGAAGAAGTTGTCAGGAACACTGTGATATCTCATCTTTGGAAGTGGGATGAGATGACCTCCAGAGGTTCTTTTGTGCTTGTTATTCTGTGGTTCCATGATTTTGTGCAAGAGTTCAAGCAAGTGTTTTACACAGTCTGTACTGACTCTGTAAGGCACCAGAGTGTCTTTGTACCCCTTACAGAAACAAAACTCCCTTAAGATTCTTCATACTGTGATCAATTTTCCATAGCTTTGCAGGCTGTCACCCCTCACCCCATGCCCAATTAACTTTGCTTTTGCCTTTATCTTTCTGTATGTGTAAATGGCTTTGACACCCATCTCTGGCTGAAAACATCTGCTTTAATGAAGAAACTGAAATGTAAATGAAAACACACAAAAATTTAAGGCTTACTTCAGCCAAGGAGCTTTCTGGGTATCTCTCTGTGCTCCTCAACAGATTCCCATGGAAAGCTTCTTCCTCTGGCAAGTGTTGCTAAGGGGGATTTGACAGAGAGGGCTCTTCTCTTTTCACCAATGATGTAATTGATGTGCTCTCTCCTCTTTTTCCCCCTAAAATTTCAGGCCACCAGGCCTAAACAGACTGCAAATAAGCACTATATCAACATTCGAAATGAAACAGAGAAATTGGGTAAAGTTTCAAGTAGTTGAAATGAGGATCAATGCATTGGATCAGCCAAATGTTGTTTAGTTCATACCTGCAATTCTAAGACACAAGGTAAACAGGATTTTCTTCTGTAAGTTAAATTAAAAAAAAAAAAAAGTAATCTCTTACTCTATATGATAAAAAATTGCAGAAGACTCTTTATCCACATTTTCTATGTTTTTCCAGGATTATAGGACAGTTCAGGTTGGAATTGAACTTGGGAAATCTGTAGTCCCACCTCTTGCTGAAAGTAGGATAGACAGCGAGGCTAGATCAGGTTACTAAGGATTTTAGTTAGGTCCTTAAATCCTCAGGGACAAAAACTTCACAACCCTCTTGGGCTATGACTCTTCTAAAGAGGTCAGTTGTTCCAAATTTTCTGGGAAAACATTGGTAAGCTGAAGCCCTAGTTCAAAGGAGTACGTTGCATTGTCAGCAGAGAACAACCTGACTACAGCCTGAATAAGTCATTAAGATGTCCTCCAGCCTTCCCTTAGCAAAGTGGATCTGGTAGCACTGGAGGTGCCAGAAAGACTGCATCCTAGTTCGAGTTGCAGCTGAGCTTCAATGCCATCACTAGTGCTGGCACCCTCCTTGCCTTCAGCCCTGGAGCTCATCCAGTTCTGGACAAAGTCACACTGGCCTTAGAATCCAGTGCTGAGCTCTGGAAGAGACATGGGGGTTTTTGTTAATTTGGTGTGAATGAGAAAAACAATTGCTGAAGGGTACTCCTTTATTAGCTGTTAGTGAAGGCAGTTCAGGATTTCTGACTGAGATCTGATGCAAATATATGTTACTTTTGAGTCCTCTTTGCAGAAGCAGCTACAAGCTGGGTAAATGGCAGTGTATGCCAGCTGAGTGGAAAGATGGCACAGGTTACTGAGTATGAACGAGGAGTTCCTGGCTGAAAGATTGTGGCCAGAACTCTGTGGGAAGACAGACAGGTCTGAGGTGTAGGACCAGCAAAGTTCCTGACCACTTGCAATGTCTCTTCTGCCTGATGTCGTGTCTCAATATGCAGGCCACTTTCATGAGTTCTCATGTGTGATCTATGAGGGTAAGATGGAAAAGTTTCTTGCTTCATTGTACCTGTTTCGTTTTCCATGGACTTAAACTTGATGAAGTACCTTTTCTAGGTCAGCTTCAACAGGACAGATGAATTTCTGGCATTTATCTTGATATCCAACGCCAGGAAAAAAAAAAATCAATATTTAATAATTCCTTCTTAATAGACTTCCTGTGTTCCTGCTCAGAATATCCAAGGTCACCATGAGGTGTACAAAGGCATGGCAGCAGTAAAAGCAGTGCTCTGAATGCTATCACATGCTGTCTGTTAGGTTCATAGGTTGCTTTCAAGGACTTCCCATGGCAGTGTGTAATAGTAATCTTAACCTGACATACTCAAATGACTTATTTGTTAACAAAGCAAGGACAAGAAACAGCTTGCTTGAAGTGATGCATGTTTCCTTTTGATAATAATGCTCTCCATCAGCCTATTTATGGTAGAAGCAGTGCCTAATTAACAGCTTTCCTATGGTCCCTTGTCCCCCTCTGGTCTGGCTCAGAGCTCAGTCATGGTGGCTTTCTCACATTTGTAAACTGCCACAGAGGCCTCTCTCTTTGTCCTGCTAGAGAAGGATGGCAAGCTATGGCTTGTATTTTGGGATCATTACAGAGAGAAACATGCAAAACAGGGCCTGGCATGCTGAGCTTACTTCACTCAAAGGGAGCGAAAGAGTAAAAATCATCTGAAGTGTGCAAGTAACACAAGCTTCAAACTTAATGAGTTTAGGGCACCCAGAAGCCCGAATTTTACTCATAGTTAATTGAATCTACACTTCCAGGTTTTCTTCAGGATGTTGTACCCAAATATACACATTTCCTTCACACTTTAATCACAGGACAATTCAGATACGTTGAGACTTGTTTTCTACAAGGCAGAAAGTGCTTTTCAGCAGTCTTTTAATTTTATAGTATACTAGACATTCTGTGGGGGGGTTTTGTGCTTTTCCCCTTTCAGACTGTAATGCTATATATCTTTTACAATTCAAAATGTTGTTCAGTGTAGGGACTGAATCCTCATGAGAGGAACCCATCTGCAGTCTTTGGGTAGCTCCCTGTAAGATTCACACAACTTAGTGCATACATGCTCATATTTTACCTCCAGTTCTATTCAACTTTCTGCTTTTCCTTTCTGCCTTGTGCTTCAAGTTTCAAGGATGTTTGTATCTGTGCTGGCCCTACTTTTAACCAAAAAAGCAATAGGAAATTAGGTTGTCTTTTGCAACTAATCTGCTAGCCAAGCTGTGCTTGGTAATGAACAGGTAAACCCTCTAATTCTACTCAGTGGCCACAGTGGCCACTATTAATTGTTTCATGTACAGAGAACGTGTTTTAGAACCAGCAGTTTCCAGGACAAGCAGCTTTTTCCTTGTTGACAATGCAAGTAACAACCACAAAAGTTTGGAGGCCTCGTTTTTGCCTATAAATACTCCAAATGAATCTTTCTTGGCCTCTTATAAGGTCTTGTAACTTAAACTATGTGGTAAAATCCAACCACTGAGGATTTATGAAGCTTGGGTAATGACAATTTATTGACCTCTGTGTTCTTGCTCATTTACAAAGAGAGTCAGCTGAAGGAAAGGCATTCATACTTTATTATCTTTCCTTGAACAATGACATTTTTATTCCTTAAGAATTGTTTTTCTTTTTAATTTAGAGGCAAAACACAATTTCCCTTAATTCAACACATAGCAGAACATTGGCCTGAGATGCTTTGAATTCCTTTTCTAATAAATTCATATTTCACTGTTCAATCTTACGTTCTAGTAACTGCAAGATTAAAGTTGAACAACAGATTGTTCAAGAGGAATAAAAGTAATTTCTGATGTGTTGTAATTGCATTTTTTTCCTACAATAAAATACATTTTTTTTGGCTACTCCTTCACAAATCATCCTAATATTGGTTGATGCTGTGCTATTACAAATACCTCAACAAAATTATAGCAACTGTTGTGACAATATCAGAAATAATTAAACATAGACACTTAAGATTTTGTGTCCTAAACCATACAGTACTGGAAAACTACCAGCTCTGGCAAGAGCAAATGCCAGCAATGCTACTCTGCCACCAAACATGTATGGCTTTGTTGGCTGCCTCAGGCTTGCTAGAATATATAGTGGCTGAATTTTGCCTGCTTTCCCTTAATAGAAAGCACTAATTTTGGTCTTAATTCTCTCTCCAGCTGTCAGATCCCTGAAACTTATAAAAATATAATTATCTGTGATAGTCCAGCCCTTCTTTCAAATCTGGTTAAAATTAGCTAAGGAAAAAATTCACTAAAGGGTGCTGGCAGACAGGAATCAGGCCAAAAATACATCATCCATCATGTCAGTTGCATGTTTCATGGATAGCTGCTAATTTAGTGCTGCATTTCTCCCAGAGTAGCCCTTGCAGATAGCTACTCTGGTGTCCAGGAGCTGAGATTCTTTGGTGCCTGTTTCAGTGAAGAGCTACTTGGAAATATTTGGGTCTGTCCCCTCCAAGCACCACTGAGTGCTGGCAGCTGCTGCATGCTGCCAGAGGGGGCTTGGCAGCCTGAGGACTTTTTGCTCCCTGTGGATTTGGGGGCACACCAGATACCTGTACACAAGGCAGTGGGGCTGCCCCTATGGGCTTGTGTGTGGCTAAGGGTGTAGGCAAAAGCAGCAACGAGGCTGTAACAGCATGGGACTCCTCTCTGGAAAAAGACCTTGGCCCTCAGTGAGTACCAACCTCTGCACAACTTTGTGTTGCTGTGTTGTTATAGGCAGAAAGAGCTTGACTCTAGATCAGAGTTAAAGCAGTAAGTCTCTGTTCCAGGGGCATTTTTGACTGGGCAAGACACAGTCCAGCTGTTCTGTTTTGAGCCTGTGTAGAGTAAGGTGCATTTAAGTGTGTAGTAAGTTTACCAAGGTAAAACACCCATTTGTGTGTGGCACTGTCACCTCAATAGCAGAGTGTCTTCTACAGGCTCTGCTGAAGGGCTGATTTTCATTGAGTAGGGTGGGGGTTTCAGGTCTTGGCCCTGCTGCTGCAGAAGACCCATATGCCTGGATTTGACTTTGTGCCTGAGAGCATTTATTGAAATGTTGAAAAAAAAAGTTGAAATTTGTCGGCATGTTCATCTAGGCACATTTAAACTACGTGAGTTGTTCAGGCTGCAAGGTGTGTTTAATATGCTAAGTCTGCAAGGGTAGCACAACCTCTGTTCTACTTGTGTAAAGGACACAGTAGTGTGACACCTGGCAGTGGTGGAGACTAAAAAAAGTATTTCTCCATTGCACAGTGCAATTTGGTGAAGAGATTTCAGAGAGAGCCCTAAACTATTTAGCTGTAAGTACAGTAAGCAATATAGCTGCATTAGCACAGAGCTCAGCTAGGCAAATTAGCATTGTGCAGCATAGACATATCCTAAATTTCTGGTATGGTTTCCTCAGTGATGTTTTTCCAAACCAGGGCTTGAAAATAAAATATGGGATATTTTCACCCCTCCAAAACACGGTGCCAGGAAAGCTTGTACACATTTTCCTTTTTCATTATCTCACTATCATCTCATTTAAAATAAATTCTAACCTGACTACCTAATTACCTAATTTTGTTTAATTTTTAATTTTTCTTTTTTCTTTTTTTTTTTCTCCCCCTTGCTTTTATTGGTGGCATCCTCTCATTCATCAGAGTTTGGATCCCCTGTAACCAAAAGCTGTTTCAGCTGGGGCACAGAACAGAAGATACTGCCTCTGTATTATAAAGCCTGTCATTTTAGTTCCCTCATGACCTCGTGATAGAAGGCTAGACATGATCAGAAAAGGAATAGAGATCTGACATTATTATGTCCCTACATAAATCTACACAGTTCTGATCACACTATCTCAAATAGGATACGGTAGGACTGGAAAATGCTCAGGAAAGGGCAAGGATGACAGATGTTGTAGATTATGTAGCATGAGAGTAAGTCCCATTCTCCAGTGGAGGGCTGCCACAGAGGTCTATTGTGAACAACATGAAGAAAGTGAGTAAGGAACTGCTAAGGGCTGCTACAATCTTAGAATACATGGTGAAATTCCCTGAAGGAATTGGTTTGGAAGTCTTCAAGGGAGAAATCTCTTCTCAGTGACTGACAAGCAGTGGAACTCACTTCCACAGTGTATGGACAGCTCCAAACATTTAAATAGAGTTAAAATAAGGACATGGATTACTTTGATGGTTGTTCATCAATGATTAAGGGAAATCAGGAAATTAGGTTGCGTTATTCCTCTCTGGCATCACTGGATGACCCACTAGGTTATTGTAGATACTAAGATGTCTCGACCTGCGACTGCAAATCTACTATTCTACACAGTATATATAATTTTTAAAGTTCTTTTATACATTCTTTCATATATATAAATAATATATATTCAAAGTATTTATTCATTAATTTTATTCTTTATTTAATTTATATTGTATATAAATTCTTAAGATAAACTTTGAAGATCAAGGGAGGAAGACCTAATGTGCTACTGGCTGAGGTGTAATTTATCAGAGAACATCATCATAACTCTACCTGTTTGAAAAGACTGAGAAAATGAACATTGCCATGGTGCATCAGAGGTTGATGCCTACCCTGACACACTTCCCCTGCATTCTTTAAGTCAGGTGCTTTGGGAATTCCTGAGATAAAAGTTACACAAGTGTTGCTCTACTTAGTCAAGAACAGTGGCCATTTTACAGTGGCCTGTAAATTTGGAATAAAAGCAGGGAAAAGATGAGATACAGACAAGATGGTAAGAATATATAGGAGACCTCATTTCTGCAACTATTTAAATATCCTGTATATGGCTCACTTTCAAGCAACATACTAAGGAGAAGGTGGTTTTGCAAGCAGACTCTTCATTCAGTAGAGAATAAACTACATTTAATATCTGCTGAAATCTCACATAGATAACTTTTCTAACAGGTTGTAGCTTTTTATGGCATCTGTTTAATGTCTGCATGGTGATTTTCTTCCTTCTGTCTCCATCATCCCAAGAATTTGATGAATGAATGGAATGAAATCATCGACCATTGGCATTTTTCCATCCTCCAAAGTGATAAGATACAAACATTTAAGCTTATATGGATTTTGGAATTGGTTTGATGTTTGGGAGAGTAAATACATAGTTTCTGCATTCAGATTACCTCTGCCCTTCTGGAGATTCATTCTGGGTCATCAGGATTACCAGAAATTGGACTGCAGGCAGAATAACACAGGTATAACACAGAATAACACAGAACATGCTGGGTCTAGAGTTGGCTAAGATATCATGATTGCTCTCTGATCTTTGTTATGTGAGATAAGTAAAAAATAGTGATATTTTTGCTAGAAGAGTTTGTTCTGTCTCTGCCTTTATACCTGGCACAGAGGCAGAAATTCCAAGGCACAAATCAGAAACTCCCACACACAACCCTTGATTGCTTCTTTTTCAACTCACCATGCAATTGCCATATGTGAATCTAGCAAGTGACACTTCCTAATCTAAAGCATTATCACTTTCCTAAAAGTACAAGCTTAAATAAACTGCATGATTGGGAAAATTAAATCAAGACCATGTCTAAAAAGTGAAGAAGGATGGACTTCTAATAGAACAAGTTCTCCCTGTTGATACTGGTGGCAAAATGTCCAGAAGTTTGATGTCTCAAAAACCTGTGTTCCTGTGAGCACATGAAATAAAACCTAGTGAATGCAGGGTATACTGAAACTCTTCTACAGTGGTCAAATTGTCTCCATCCTTTTTTATTTTTCTCCTTTATCAATTCTACTGAAATCACCAACAAATACATTAGGGCAACACAACAGATAATCACACCTCAGGCTTCACTTAGCTTATCTTTTCCAATATTTAAAGACCTGTCTTTTGCAAATATTCTGATCATCTCAGAAATATGCATAAAACCAACAGAGGTTGTTTGCAGAGAGTAGAGGAAAAAAAAAGTGAGGCAATCTGTGAAATGCCTGACTTAGTGTCCTCCATGCTCAAACAAAAGTTCTTCCTTAGAAAAAATCCAGAGGCAGAACATACAGGCACTGCAGGAGTAAAATGGGTTTGAGTCTGGATCTCCAAAGCACTGACAGGTAAATTACAAAGGGCAGAATCTTCATTGCTGGTGATTTAGGAGGCATGAAGAGATGCAGCTTGATTTGTGGATCCCAAGTGCAGTTTTCAAGGCTGACAATTAATAATAGGAAATTGACTTGTAAACTGAATGAATCTGACACAGGGTCATGAGAGCAAATTACATTTGGAAGCTATAGTGCCATTTTTCTAGTTACTTGTAAGAATGGTGAACAGTGTGGATTTTTGTTTGCAGATACTTTTTGACTTTTCTCCTTCTGTGCTTTTCTTCTGCCATCCCCATCCTAAAAATTCAAGTTTTTCTTTGGGGATTTACGTATTTAACTACTTAATCTTGTAATTTGAAGTAACAAGACAGTTTGGTGACATTTTACAAGACAAAAGCCATTGAGTCCACCTCTCATAACTACACAACTGTTAAAATCCTCGTATGACTAATCTCTACTTCCCAGCAGTCTACTGCAAATAAAATCATACTTTGAACTGTGCTACTTTAGTACACCAAATAAAGCTCCCACACGACTTCCATATCAGCTCAGAGTTTGGTTAGCCTAAAACCATGGTGATGTTTATACAGATCACAGACTGTATTAAATGAAACTCTCCCTATAAACGTTTGTGGGAGATTATATTAAACCAAACAGTCTATGAAATCTTAAAAAATGCAGGGTGCTTGGCCTCCTGTGAAATGGTATTCAAGAAAATTAAGTCACAAAAGTGTATCCCTAGTCCTCCACAATTGAAGGACTATTCTGACAAAAAGATTACTTTGCCTATGCTGATTTTCAGCCCCATCCTCTCAAACTTGCATGCAAAGGGCCCTTTGGGAAGCAGCTTGCTTGGACACAGATTCCCAGGCCTAGAAGATCTCTTTTACTCATATTCCTTTCCAACTGGCTGCTCACACGTGATGTCAGGAGTTGTATGATATTTGCACTCTTTCACTGTTTCTCCATTAGCTTTCAAAGTAATGGGATAGTTTTTGAGATGGAAGCAAATGAAAGGAATGCAAGATTCAAACCTGTGCATTTTTTAAAAGAAGACAGTCTGTGCCTATTGTTAATGCTATCCAACCCCTAGATGGGCAAGAATTTACTTCTGCACTTCCAGGGAATTCAAATAATTGAAATGTAGCTCTTCTGCCCAGCACAGGAGCTGTCTTCTGTGAGGGAGAACAAAGAGTGGCTGCTGTCTGCTTTCAGAGGGGCAGGCAGCACCTTGAGTGAGACCTGTGGCAGGGCTGGGGTCCTCCAGGCCCTTGGGTGCAGAGAGGTTTGGGGATGGATCCAGGCTTTCAGACATGGAGGTGTTTGAGGATAAGGTCCTGGCTGAGGGAGGCAGATCAAGCAATAGGCAGTTGGTACATGATGAATGAAGATTTCACAATATTGCCACATCTGGAGGTCTGACCCTTTCCTTTACCTGCCTTTCAAAGAAGGGCAGGGGTACAGTGGTGGTATATTCTAGATCTGTCATATATCCTGAGTTTTCAAAAATGGCTTATATCTTTGCTATCAGATGTGTTTAACTTCTGCTGTAGTTTCAATACTTTGTAAAAGAACTCGACTGTTACCAATTACTGTGCCGAGGAAGCTTCCAACATGCAGTCAGATGACACAACCTTAGGCCTTGCCTGTTTCTCTTCACTTAGCAAATACTGTAACTTGGAGGATGATCTGTGCCACTGTGGATTTTAATAGCATTTTTATTGTGAAACACACAAAAGGAGATTTCAGAAGTGCGGTGTGATGTACAGTCTGTGTGATTGCCGTCAGCGATTTGTTCCTGGTACCCAACGTGGGAAAGGGAAATGCAAATGAAACATTTGTCTCCTTGAAAAAAAGGCTCTGAACTACTTGAATTGGAGGGACAGGCAGAGGCTGCTTTGCAGATCAGAGCTGTCCTCTACTCACGCAGCAGAGAGCAGAATCTGCCTTTGCCCTTCTTGACTGTTGGTACAAATTCGCAGTGCCTGCTCACCAGCTGGTGACATGAGGTGGTGACTCCTGCCCCTCCCCAGGTGGGAGACCCTGAATAAAATTAATTGATGACTGCAAAACTTGGCATCTTTCAGGAAAGAAGCAAAAGCACTGGCTCTAAGTCTGACTCCCCCCTGCTGTGGCCCCTTTGCATCAGTCTGGCGCAGAGGGGACGCACAGCACTGCCCACTGTGCCACAGCTGCTCCAAGCTGCAGCAGCGTACTGCTTCAGGGTTGTCAGTCCAGCAGCTGTCACGATCCCTGCATGGATGCAGACTTTTAAAAGGAGCAGCAAAATGTCAGGGATTTTATTTGTGTGACCTGCCCCCACTGTGCAGACCAGAGTTGATGCACAGCACAGGAATGTGGTTAAGATTAAGGAAATAAGCACACACACACACATGAGAACTTCTGCTTTGTTTCATTATGACAGGGGATTCATTTTTAGGACATATGTTCATTTCTGATACCTGTGCACATGCCTGCACACAATGGGTTTCCACATCCTCCTGACACAAAAGACCCCCTGATCTACCCAAGGTAACAGTTCAGTTTCCATTCCCTCCTCTACTCTGGGCTGCTGTTTGCTGTAGCATCCTTCCTGGTTACAGTGCCCAGCTGGAATCACATTGTTTTTTTGGAGCTGTCTTGCCACCAGTGTTCTGTAGATGAACAAGGACTACAGTCTGGTGCCCATCAAACTTTTGTCCCACCAGAGGCAAAATTCTTAGGGATCATTTTTGCCATGACACCATTCTCCCATAGAACAGATCCCACCTTCAAGGCAATTGCAGTGAAATGCTGAGAAAATTGAGACTGACCCACAGAAAGAAAGCCTAAAACTTTGAAGGCTGAAGTGACATAAGCATTTTGATTCTAGTCCTCTGTGTCTTTTCAGGTTTTAATTTGCTTTTGTCATTCACATATTTTCCTGAGATCATTTATGCTGCCAGTGAAAATCTAACTTGATCTTTTCCTTGGAAGTAAATGAAGCCTATTTTGAGCAACACTGGTCAAAAGTTTCCAGTTAGAAGTGGAAAAGAAAACTTCTCTTTGTTTTATAAAACAAGTTTTGCTCTCCCCTGCACTTTGGCTTTCTAGTAGCCAAAATAATTTGGAGCAAGAATAAATGACTTGGCATAAATGTATTCTTGGAAGAACACTACTCTGAGGTTTCCCCAGGTCTGAGGTTAGTTTTGTACAGTAGGGTTTTACTATGTGTGCATCTGCTGTATTTTGTGAGACATCAAGACTTAGGCCTGTGTGCATATTTCTACTTAGACTCGAAGAAGGCAATCAAAATTTTGTCCCTCACTTAGAGGCTTCTGGCTCTTGTTTTTCATTTCGTTGCAATAGAAATTTAGGGACCATGTGTATTGTCTATTTACCTCATGCCACTGCTGCAATAGGTACAGATCATCCTCCATGGGTTGCTCAATGTGAAGTTGCAGTTCTGTTCTTACCTGCTGGTTTCTCTACTCCTGAGGGCAGCAATCTCTCTGCTACCACTTGTCCCTCCAATAAACAAGGGCTGCCTCTACCTAGTCCAGACTCTTTGCTCTAGATTGTGTACAAAGTTTGTGAAGCTAACAAATAAAAAATTTCTTTTTATTAGATGGCATAGACTTCTAGAATCATATTATTTCACATGACCTTCACGTGTCTATTTTTAAAAAAGTAGGATAATGATGTTGGTGACCACACAGAAAAGTTTGAGAAGCAAAAATCATCAACATCAAAAATCTGGAGACAAATAAATGGAATTCATCCTTAGAATTTATAATAGTTTAAAAAAACCTGCTTTATTTCTACAGCAGTCTGACGAGAATCTGAGTCATTAATTTCGAATGCTAAGAGCAAGGGAGTACTGGTGAGAAGGCTGGGTATGTGCTTCAATGAACCAGACATGGCTGAGTTTAATACTGATAAAAGAATCTTGAAATGTTAAGGAAAAAAAAAAAAAAGCTGCACATTTGAGTTTTACTGTAGAAACAAACCCCTGCCATTGCACTATTGAGAAGCTTTTCAGGTGCATGGAACATCTTCATGGCATCTAGGCAAACATGTAAAATACTGTGTGAAAGAGGAAGGTAAAGATAGCTAAAGACTGAGAAGTTAGTTTTCTATCTGCATTTCCTAGACCAGCTAAAAGGCAAGTGGGAGAATTTTGTCCTTTTGTTCTGACCTGTGACTAGGCTTATGCCTAAAATGTCTCAGTTTCTGGTATTTTTGAGCATTGCTTTTTAAAATTATTTTTACAGTCTGTATGTGCTTTTACCTGATTTTTTGCAAACAGAATGGGGTCTCAAAGAGATGTAAACTAAATATAAACTAATGTAAACTAAAGCACCTTCAAGTTCTTTATGTCTTTCATCATTTTTTTCCTTTAAAACAACAACATAAAATACCACAAGAAAATTCTATCTTGTGAAGTCTGCCTTAACTCATGTGCTGTTTTTTAACTCATTTGGTGAAGAACTACTGTGAAGGATCTGATCACACCAAAGTGTGTTTTCCAGCAATGTTCATGAAAAGGATCCCGAGCAAAACTGCGTGTGCCTGATTTTCTGTGCCAAGATTAACAGTGTGGAATAACAGCCACTGCACAGTAAAAGATTCTTTTTGCATTTTTCCCACATTATCCCACATGACTGAAATGTAGAAAGTCATACTTTTGAACATGTTGAGAGCCAATAGATGTTGTAACTGAGATGTTTGAGGTAATTGCTTTTTAGAAGCAGTAACCTACCTGGGTGTGAATGCAGGGCTTGGGCCACACAAAGCGATTTATCCTAAATTTTAGGATACATTTTGTGGTACTGATGTAATATGGAGAACACATTCTTGAGACTGATGCACTTAATACTATCTTTATCTTGCTCTCTGGACTAAGGTTTCAACTGAGGGCCTCCAAAATCTTCCAGCATGCAAACATTAGGTTAAGCATGGAGCAGAGACATGGAAACCCTGGAGTAGGTCTGGCAGAATAAAAGCAGGAAAAAAAAGGGTTTTTTGAGCTTGGGTGCTCCTAAGGAGTGCTGAGCATTATCTCCTAGTGATAAGAGTGCTGAGATGTTATCTCCTATCTAAGTTCCCAGGCAGAAGCCTGAGAATGTGGAATTTTTTACAATCTGCTTCTCTGCTTGAGAGTGGTCTTGGCAAAGACGCCATATGCACAGCATTGTATTAAAAGTAGGTTTGATTATTTCCCCTGGTAATACTAGAGCAGTAGATGTGGCAGTAGGAAGAGAAACATTAAAATGAGTGCAAATGGAAGCTCATTTCAGTGGTTGTTCATATTCCACTGCAAGAAAGGTGTCAGGGAGATAACACTGACAGTGCAGCAGCCTGACAGCTACCTTTCTTCATTGACTTAGACTGCAATAAAGCACAGCCTTTTTGAAACAAAGTTCAAGTAGCCAGAGCCTCTCTGTGGAAATTAATTTCCTCTGGAAGCTAGTTCCACGTAACTCATCACCTACTTCACTGAACATTAGTCAGCCCTGTCGCTGGTGACAGAAGCACTTGGCAGAGCTGCTGGAAAGTGGGTCATGTGGTGGATAAAACATAGCCTGCTTCCCCAGGCTGCTTTTAGTGTGGACCTCCTGAGACTGCAGTAAATAATAAATACCTGCAGGCCACTGTGGGCACTTTGGATGCTGCTGCATAGCTTGTCTTTGGTCCACGAGAGGGGCAAACCTTACAATGATGTAGTAGGTGAGCAGAAAGAAAGTTTGGGCTACCCATCTCTGTTTCTGACCTGCTATTGTGGTGATGCTTTTTCCTGAGTATGGGGAGCCATATACTGTTGGATGATGCAATTTCTACCCTCATAGGCCTGCATAGACTGAAGGGCTCAGGACTTCACTGGGATGATGGTATCAGCTGTTTGTTGTTGATGCCTCACCAGTGGCACTGCTAAGAGGAGACCTGGGGCGCTGCTCCTGGGCAAACACCCAGCTGTGCCTGGTTACAGGGGGAGATTTTTGGCTGTGAGAGCAGTGTTCACTGGCACAACAGCCATTTCATGTGTCCCCCACAGGAAAAGGCTGTGGGCCACATAGAATTTGATGTCTTTTAGAAGTCTTTATGAGAAGTACAAAGCTGCGCTGTTTCAGGCTTTTTAAAAGTCACATCTTTTATTTGAAAAGGAACTTGCAAAGAACTAAAAGAGAATGAGGTTTGTGATCTATTTTTGTGCTGTATAATGTTTTATTCCTTTCTCTTTCTTTTCACTCTCCCCTTCCCTTCCCTTTCTCTTTTCTATTCCTCGTTAGAAAGGTTAGGAGTTTTCCTAGCTACTATTCAACAGCTTGTTACCCAGTTGGTAAACACCAAATTTCAGTACTTCCCATCACTGGAAGAATCAAGGCACTGAATCATTAACAAGGCAATACTTTGTGCCAAATGTTTGTTTATGATTAATGGTAAACAGATTTTTAAAAAAGAAAAAAAGAAAGGATTAAAATATCCTCTTTACTAAAATACTTGCCCTTCAATTTTCTTCCACAAAAATGTTTGGACAACTCTATTAATACATATTTCTCTTTTTCTGTCAGAGTATTCCAAAGAATTTTTACCCCTCCTTTGTTACTACTCTGCTTGGATGCCTTTGTAGTGATGGAAGAAAACATCTATGTGATGCTAAAGGTGAAGTTCCATGTCTTGTCCCAGTCTTTCAAACAACTCATATCTATTGAGTGGGAGAGATCCTCTTCCTCATTGTTCTTGGTTTTGGCTGTGCAGCCTCATGCTGAGTCTGCAGCTGGCAAAACTTTTTACTGAAGCGGCTTTGTCTCTATCCTGGAAGAAAACAAGATTGCTTTTTTCTGAGTTTATTTGCTGCTGGATTTCTGTATTGTATTAATTCATCAGAACTCACGATAACTATACAAAACAGTGTGTCCAGGAGTGATGTAGGGGCTGTGAGATGTCCATGTTTCAACAGTGGCAGAGAAATGTTGGATGGGCTCAGTCATCCTGTGCTGGTTCTCCACCAAGATGGAGTCAATTGAGCCACAATAACTCAGTATGTGTGACCTCTCAGCCTGCCTCCAGAATGAAAGGTGGATGTGCTCACATAGAAATCTTCTCCTGAATGTTCAGCTGAGAAGAGTGTTCCCACCGCCTCTCAAGCCACATTTCACCAGAATGAGGACTGCACTTACCTCAACTACTCTATAGCAGCAGTGTATTCCCTTGCTGTGGATTGCATTCCTCCAAGGGATTCTCAGACTAAAAAGAGGTGTGGATTTTGTCCTTCCAGAAGTTTCTTTATAGTGGTTGGTCCATGGTTAGCCTAAAGGTGATGATAATCAGAGGAAAATTTGAAGAAGAGAGCCGCCCACACTGGAAGTGGAAAGTTGGATTAGTATATGCAAATTACAAAGGACTCAAAATTTATGAAATACAATGCCAATGAATCAGCTCCTATTACTTTTGCCAGGCTGTCAGCACTTCATCCCCATGGCCTAGCAGTCACATCTGTGTGTCTCCCAGTTCCCTTGGTACAGGCAAACAAGGAAACTGAGGGATCTCCTGGGAAACAACACCTTTGTTAGGCTTCTCAATTGCTGCAACACAAAACAAAAAAAAAAGCAGAAAGGATTTTAATAGGAAAATAAAGAGGTGCAACAGTCTGAGCAGTGTGAACATGACATTGTTAGATGGGCACTCTTGCCTTTAAAAGGTTATCTTTTTCCATTAGAGGACTGTTTAAATTTTTAAGTGGTGCACAAGCTCATAAGGGCTTTTATTGCGTGGGTTCCCATTTTCATGTGGGTTTTGAATGTGTGGGAAAAGCTGATGCATTAAGATCTATTTCCAGTCTTCCCCTTGGGAACTATTGGTGGTCATTTCATCTTTCTTACATGACTTTAAAGATCTTCAACATCCACCCCCGACCCACAAAAAAAAAAAAAAAAAAAAAAAATCCCTCAAGAAACAGAAACAAACAAACAAACAAAAAAAAAGGAAATGGTTTTCTGGTTTTTCTGGTTAGCTTCCAGTGGCAAATCTTATAGAGGAATACCAGGGCTAAATACAAGAAGCATAACATAAATTTCAAACAGTTTGGATTTAACTAAACCCACAATCCTCAAAATTTATTTGGACATAAGTTTCAAATAAAGTTAAAGCTCTTGTAGGATAAAGGAAAAAAACCCCAGAAATAAATGATGATTTTTTGATCATGATTTGGATCAAGAATACTTAAATACTTGTGCTGATGTACAATATCTCTAGCAATATGACTGGCTTCCACATGGGAGGGGGAGAACTATAATAATGAATGATGGGTCCGATGAAAGGTAATTTTTCTTCTGTCACATAGACTTCAAATCAGTCACTGTGTCTCCCTTGCTCTTTCTTCTAATTGGAATGCTGCAAAATACAAAATATCTTTTCCCTGTGTTTTGCTGATAAAGTAATTTCTAATTTGCTTTAAAATTGCAGGTATGAAGAGTTGTATAGAGGAAATGCTCCTCACTTTGAAGATCTCGCTTGAAGGGCCAATGGAGAAAGTCCCTGAAATTAAAGATATTTCAGAGAAAAAAAGGAGGGAAGCACACAGATACAAGAAAGAAAGGTAAGCATCTTGTCTATTGAAGAAATTGCCTTCAAGTAAGAGAATTTATTTCCCTAAGGATAATTTGATCCTAGGAGTCAAATTGTAACTAAACAAAAAGCCAAATCAAGAGCACCAAATTGATTTTGCTTCCAGTGTCTTTCTTCTAATTTTTCCCTAATTAAAAAGAGAAGAAGGATGTGATAAATCCAGCTATTTTTTAGCTCATTGTTGCACTCATCCCTGAAGAACCTCTTCCCTGCATGCATTTATTGGTGAGGAGTGGAATGAAAGCCTCTAGGTTAAATTTTCAGAGATGAACACTTACATTTAGCTTAATTGGAAAAGCAATGGTTGCAAATAGTGAATATCTACTGCCTATCTTTAGGAAAAGTCATATGTCCAACACTTATGAGAAAAAGGTCACGTACATAAATGTGAGGTATAAGCACTCAGGTCTGGTTTTGGAGTGAGTGAACCAGTCAAGCACATAAAGAAACTCATGGTGGGGAGGGGAAATTAAAAGTTATATATATGTAAAAAAAACCAACGAGGAGTTCAAGTTGTTCTATTTGACAAATGTTTGTGTCTTTGGTGATCATCTGTTTCCTCTTCCAATATATGCACATGTAGAGACTACATGTTTCTTCCTGCTTTTTAGTCTTGCACAACTTTCTTTGACCACTCCCAGCCACTCAAAGCACTTTGCACAATACTTCCCTTTTGGCTTCTCATTTGCCAATATGTGATGCCAGCATTTCTCACCCAGTTCCTTCTCACTGTTCAATTGTTAAATGAACCTTTGTGCCCCGAGGTTCTTTTTCTTTTCATTTTCCTGGAGAATGGATGGCAGGAGTGCATAAAACACATCCAAGCAGTGCTTGCAGGTTTGGAGACAAGAAAAGCAAGGTGCCAGCACTAGGTGAAAGCTCAGGATTTGTGCTGTGTAATTTATGTTTAATGCTACAGCAGAATCTGGGTTTTGTGCCTGGCTCTTCAAAGTTGTAACATGTTTTGCAGCTCCTCTTGTGCGTGAGAGTAAAGGACATTTTGACTCACTTGAGATCCCTAGAAATGTTAGAAAAGAAAGGGAAGAAAATAGTACAAGAAAAGACACTTATGGAACTGCTGAGGTGATATAACCAGGTGTCTTTTCATGTGTATCCTTTATTTTTCCTTCTATCTCATCAAATTTAAACAACCTAATCCTATGAAGGATTAAAGCTGTGATGTCTTTTTGCCATGTTCCCGTGTTCTGGGATTTTCTCATGAGTTAGCATTTGAGCTCTAATGAGCCTGGAGGTTCAGTGAAAGCACAGGCAGCAACTATTTACACATGAAATGGTTGAAGGTAGTGCCTTTTTCTTGGCCAAGGGATGTTATTCCTTTCAGCCACAATGAAATCCCTTCAAGTCAATCATATGGTCCCTTAAAGCACTTGAGAAATGGGATATTTGATTTGGGTTCACTAAAACCTCATTTGATCTTTCTGTGAGGGGATAAGTATAGCTGATGCTGGGGGAGAAATGGCATAGGCGCACTCCTGTTCAGGGTGCCAATTCTGCTCTGCAGAAGCAACCTCTGTAACTCTGTGTGCTGGAATGCAGAGTTCAAGGGTTATTTCTTTATGAATGCCAAGGCACATCTGGGGCCTGCTGCTACTTTTGCTATCAAAAAAGTTGGATTTTGAGTTCAGTGGGGCAAAAAACAGCCTGGAGAGGAGAGTTATACAGAAAATCAGAAAATTAGCAGCTGATTCGAAATGTAGAGAACATTATGCAGCGACCTACTTTGAGAGAGAGCAGAAGAAACTCGTGCAGGTGGAATAACAACCAGGAGTGCTGCCTCCCCACGATGAGAAAAGAGAGTAAGAACAGCACTGGTGGAAAAGCAATTGCACCTGTGTTTTCTGGAGATGCAAAGCAGTTTGCTGCAAGACCTGTTGATTTTCCCCAGGTGAGGAAGCTGGCATCTTCCAGTGGAGAAGGGTTGGGAAGCTTTATATCATAGCTTTCCTCTTACTACCTGATGGGCTTCATAGTGTTTGCTTAGGTCTGGCAAGCCTGGCAAAACCAATGTGTAATCTATGTGTGGAAGATCTGGGGCTTTTTTGTCAGCCCTGCCAGACAGATCTGATCTCTGCCTCACTGGTTGCCCAGATGCTCCTTGGTTCAGCTGTGCTGGGTGCCTGTGTATGGAGCAGTCCTGATTGCCCAGGTTTATAGCAGGGTGGTGACCATGGCACTCTGCCTGCTGCCAAGGCCAATGCATCTTGCCAGTGGCTTCCATCTGAATTGCTTCCATATTGACTGTATACAATCAATAAAAAAAACAACAAAGAGCAAAATTCAGGGTGAGTCTCCCTTGAACTCTAATACTTACTCCCATTAAGAATTTCATTTAGTATGTCTCTTCTTACAGCCATGATAATTTGGCCCATGGTCCCTGCGTGAGCCCTTTGCAATCCAATATTGATCTGTTAGTTTCCTACTGTGACTAATACTTCAAAGAAAACACCCAATGCTTTAACCCATCCTCTCTTCCATTGGGTTTATTCCCCTTGAGGTTGCCCTGAGTGTGAAAGGCAGTTAGTCATGAGGAGTCCATAATGAGAGATAGTTGATTACTTCCTGCTCCATATGTTACATGCTCACGTAGGAGACTGCTGGAACTGAAATCCTGTCTATCTGCAAGTGCATAGGACAGACCCTGGTATCCAAGGCTCCTTATCATTTCCAGGTGGGAAGAAGAATTCTTTCCTTGCTCATGGCCCTTGTAGAAGCAACTTGTAGGAAATGTCAGTGAGTTCTAACTGTAAGGTACTCACGTCTGCTGTGGAAAGGCTCCTGAAACTGGCTTTCAAAGGTCTTTCTTACTCTGATCTGACCTTCCTAGTTATTTGCAAGCACAGTTTGACATTTGGATAATTAAGCACATAATTTATGACTGAAAAGGGAGAGCATTTTTTTTTCACTGGTATCTGACCCAAGATGTGGAGAGGTCACACTAATAGGAGTCCTTATATTTAATTTCTGACTTCAGTAAACTCACCCTGAATAAGGTTATAAAACTTTACATTGACAAGTCTTGCCTTTGAGAGATATCAGCTATGGACAATGCTTACTGGAGTGAAGTGGTGCTGCTGTAGTTGGTGTGGTTCAGGATAATCTCATAGGAGTCCCTGCTATCCTTCCTTCTACGTGAAGAAAATGCTTGTATTAAATATTCATGTGGGCGGAAATATTTTCTTTGTGGTTGGCACTGTGGTTACACTATAGCAAGATAACCCATGCAGTTCCTGTGAAACCACCCGTCTATCTAAAAGGCACAATATCCGCAGGGGTGAATAATAGGATAGTCTGAACCTGAAATGGCTTGACAGGCCTTATTTTATTGGTCATGGCATGACCACACAGCTGGGATGGAGGGGGGTGGGATCATGAGGATGCAGTGGGAATTCAACAGCACAAGCAAACAAGTACCTCTGTTGTCATGAGAAATTGGGTTTCTGGAGAGAGCTTTCCACTTACAGAAAGCCACCTTCTGCTGTGTTTCTTGTTTTCGCATTCTCTGTAAGTTCGACAAGTGTACACGTGCAAAGACAAAATCAGACCCTGCTGTTGCATTGTGGAGACAAAGAAAGCTTTCATGAACAATGAGCTGCCTTGCACACACAACTCAGCCCAGCAGCTGTGGCTGTGTGTGCACTCACTATTTTGTGCTGGTACAGCAGTCCATAATTACTGTCTGGTGTTTGTCTGTGAACAACAAGGGTAGGAATTTTGTGTCTGAGCACCCTCAGTGAGTGCAAGGGGCTGGTAGCCCTTGTCCTACTGGAGCTGGATGTAGTGTGTTTAAAAAGAATATGTCTATGTTACTTACACTCATCCAGAAAAAGCTTTCTTGCTTATGCTGGGGGTTTTGTGTGCATGTTGAACCCTCTTTATTGTAGTTTAGGTGCAGTTATACTGCTCCCCCATTGTACAGATGTGTCTCTGTTGGTGAAGGAGGGCATGAGGGACTAGAGATTGTTCGTAAACTGGACTTTATAGCCCCCATGGAACTTTGGAAATGTCTGAGTCTCACATTGAGCTCACTATAGAGCTCTGGGTCTTGGGAGCTCTAATGCTGGCTACAGGATTGATCCACAGGACCAGCCATGCTGTGTGACAGTAGCTGATGCCTAACACAGAGGCCCCTCAGATCATCTCTATAGCATGCTGCAATCTGCTTGTGAAAAGCAAACCAGAGCTAGTTCTTCCACTGCAAATGCTTCATGGAGCTTGTAATAGCAAGGCGTGCTTGGCTATGACTTTGTTCTTTGTACAGCCAAGTTTTCCAAACTTCACATCTACTGAGTGAAAGGTGTAGATGTGTTTGTACACCAGACTATGGGTGCCCACTCTGTGCCCACAGCTCAACAGCATGTTTCTCTCACCATTTTAAATGCAGTAACTCTCTTTCACCTGGGATTCTATAAACTTCCTGCAAGGGCATCTGAGAAGATTTCTTGGTTTTCTTCAGATGAATCGCCTCCAAATATCCAATGTTCTGTTTTGGGATACAGCTTTAGGTTGCTGTTACTCTGCATGTTCCAGTGGTGCAACCAGTTCCTCTTTGTGTCTGTTACAGTGTGGAACCAGCCTTGTAACATTTGCCAGCAGTATCTGCTTTTTCACCAAGACCTTCTCAAGTGAAGGGAAAAATAGGCTGGTTTAGGAGTACATGGGTGTTCTCTGCCACTCTAGTGGCAGGAAAATTCCTGCCTTTCATAAGTGATATTTTTCGATAAGCAGTTTGAAATCTCCTCTGTTTTGACTTGTCAGTGCAGAAGGGTTCAAATGGAAAGAAAAGGTGATGAGAATGAACCCTCTTGGCAGTATCCATTAAAGCTATACCTTGGCCTTCTTGCTGCTCTATGCTTTGATCTGTGTGACCTGGGTCTTTACTGACCTGCCAAACAAAGATGATCAGGTCAGATGAAGATCAGGCTACAGATCTTCAAAGGGCCATTTGTTTTACAGGGACACTGAATGTCTAGGCTATTTTGCAGCACACTAGTGAGAAGCACACTAGTTTCTCTTTTTCAATTTTTTTTCTGCTTTTTTTTCATGTCTTCGTTTTCTCATCACCCAAAAAATGTGCTACTAGGTGAATGGTATTGAATGGGTTTTGGCCTCTAGAACTGGAAACACTCTCTGTAACTGATGTTTTGTTTAAAGACCACAGGAAACTACTTGTCACTATCCATTAATGAGCACTTGGCTAGCTATTCGTTATCCAAAAAAAAAATAGATGATGAAGCAGAAAACTGCACCATCCAGAGGCTACTGTTTTATACCTCCATCAAACTAATACCAAACTAACTTTCTGCACAAAGTTAGTGCATTTTCATTACCTGTACTCACTATTTTTTCCCATCATCATTAAAATCTGCCAGAATAAGAAAGAATGAGCTAAATCCACTATGAGCTTATTCTGTCTTGGAAGAGGCAGAGGCTGTTGCTCCTCCCAATGAAGGTCAAGTCAAGTCTGGACCTTATTCATTCAATGGGAGAAATAATTGCTCTGGTACATCAGTAGGTGCAGGATGGGCTATTCTTCCCACTTTATATGGGAAAAAGTGGTGGAGAAGACAGAGAGGCCAAGGCACTGACCCATGTTCCCAAACTGAGCACACAGGCTGCAGAGCAGCAACCTCATCCCCACCCAACAGGCACGTCTGGCTGCAACAGTTATGTAAATAATTTAGCAGTGGGATTTATGGCCTTCTTTCTCACTGTGGTGTCTTAGATTGCATTTAGTCACATTTACCAAGATAATTGCCCTGAACTTGTGTTCTAATGGCATGGTAATGTGTAAGAGAGGAACTGACATCTTCAGGTCACCGAATAAAAGGAGAAACCATCTCTTTTTCTCTCAAAACAAAGTGCAAAAGACTATTTTTCTCTTTTTTTTTTTTAAATTTTATTTTTTTGGCAAGTTTTCAAAGACACGATGGAGTATCTGTCTAAAGGTTAGATTGAATTCAAGGCTCTTTGGCTGTAAAAGCTCATTGCTTTGCTCATTCTCACAGTAATCAAACCAATGTGTCAGACTTGATAGTTATACTCCATACAGAAAAGGATATGGCAATTGTTTTGTGAGGGGGGAAATGGAGCTATCACTTGCAGATAACCTATTTATTTTTAAAAATTGGAAAATTTTCACTTTTGTTTGTTTTCTGCTCTGAATAATTGAAGTATTTCTGTTTTCCACAGCCATTTTCTGACACGCAAATAGCAATTTATTTTTATGTGTGATAAATCCTTTCTGTGTGCCTTCCACTCTGTGAAACAGGGTTGGGGGAAATATGCCTTTTTCCATGAAAATTCTAATGACTGAATTAAAGCATGACTCAAGTGGGCACTGTTCTAAGCAATAATATCAAAGTTGTCACAATTGTGTGTGGGATTTAATGTTCCTGGATGATACTTGCGTTTAGTCTGCAGATCCATGAGTCAAGGCAACTGTTAAAAAAATCTCTCCAAACCTTAGGTGGGGCCCAAATGACTTATTTTGAGGTGTTAATAGAGTCATTTGAAGACATAACAGAGGACTGACTTCAAAACAGGGCCAGCTGGGAGCACAGGCGATGTGGCTGTTTTCTTGGGCAGCAGCAGCCTGCCAATGGCACAGCAAAATTGTCATGTCTTCATTGCTTGCTCTGCCTCTGCCAGCGACTGGGGAAATCAGGTTTGCTGCTGGTGCCAGGGCAGGGATCAGGGTGAGTGTGTGCAGGCTGGGGCCAGCTGCTTTAGGGGTCACTGGCCCTGCCTGGCCAGCTCCCTTCTGACAGCAGGAGCTGCCTGTCATGGGCTGTATCACAGTTTAAGGGCATGCTTTTCCCTGGTGAACATGCACAAACTGCGGTGGCTTTTGCAAATCCTGCAAGATTTGTACTCTGTGTGAGCAAGGGTAGAGTCTCTGCTGTGTCCCTGCTACCAGTCTGTGATGTAGCCTGGCTCCCCTTCCTCCTCTGTTCTTTCAGCTGGATTTGATTGGGTGCCTGGTGATGGCAAGTGATGATGGAGTTTGGAGCTCTGACAGCTCTGCAGTGAACACAGGGTGGTTATATTTTCCAGAAGAAGATGTTGTTTGAACAGTTTTTGGTACATTTCAAAGTAAAAGTAAAGTAAATTTTTTTACAGTACATAGGATTTATGTCATGAGAAGAAAAACTTCATTCAAAGTTCAGGCCCCCAGAGACATGAGCCTGGTGTTCTGGGGTCAGTGCTGCTTGTGGCTGACAGGCTCCTTTTTGCTTTGACCCTCTTTGTCCATGCAGATAAATCTTGATTATGAACTATTTGGCTTTCCTTTACAAAATGGTTGTCTTCCATGATATTCCACCATGCTGGAACTGTATAGCAAATTAGATTTAGGGAAACCTCTGGATACAGAGCTCTCTGCACAACACAAACATCAGTTGAGAGTGGCTTTCTAAAAGACATGTTAGACTTTCATCTTTCATTTCATGACTTCTTTCTTCACTAAGGATTCACACTGAAGTAGAAGTACAGTCCCAGCAGTGTACTCAGCAGAGAACTAAACAGTTTTCTGGGCAAAAATTTTTATGTTCCAGCTGGAAAGGGGTCATTTTCTGGTAACCCTCACCCAGTGCCTACACATGCTCTTAATGAAGTTGTGTTAGAAGCTATTGTGTGTACTGCAGTATTGACTGGTTTCAGGAACAGAATGGCAAGTATTTCCTTTGAGAGTTTAAAAGCCAAAAATAATTTTGCAGTTGACTGTAGGATAGATACCATTACACCTGAAAGCAGCAGCATAAGGTAGTGTGTGACTGGCTTGGAACAAACATCCCAAGCAGTACTTGCTCAGATGGATATATTTCTCAGTACTTCATTCCCTTTTTTTACATATTCATAGAGGTATTTGTAGGGGGGAATATGTTGACTATTTTTAACATGGTTTCACTAAATAATGTTGTAACAGTCATCTTCAAACTGGCAAAAACTGGTGGCAGGATACCAGAGACTGGCAAATACGCAGCTATAAGTGAATTTCTTCTAGTAATTATAAAAGGTAGAAGTTTCTCCTTTGCTGTTCTAAAAGCCAGCATGGACCATATCCATCTCATGCATTTGTTTTAACAGATATTTCTGCGGAGCTGGAAATTGCTAGTTCAGTGTGGCTGACCCAGAGAGCTCTCATCAGTCAGCTGATGTGTGGCTGCTGAACACATGCCTTCTTGTAACCTGTCCAAACAGCTCAGGAAGACACATTAGTGTAAACTGCTTCCTGATTTTCTTCTGTGTAATAAACCATGCCTGTGGTACAACATCAGCTAAGGGAAAAATCCAGGTCAGTGGAGCTCTGTGGTAGTTAGTGGTAACATTTCAGAGGCAACTTGTATTTAAGTACACTTGTATTTAAGTGCCTGAAATAAGATCTTGTTAAGTGTTCAACTGAAATAAAACTCCTACTTTGTGTATGACTGAGCAAGACCAACAGGGAAAAAAAAAAGCGAGAGTCTTTGGAAAATATATTTGAACATTTGGCAGAAATATCTCCAGTCTCTCCAGCTACATGGTTAGCTCCATGCTCAGGACAAAAGCAGTATCACCCATTGGTACTGTATAAAATGTGTGTGCATTTACTAGTACTTCAGTAGTGAGTGAGGTAGTATATGTTATTATCTATAGACATTTTGGGTTTATCTCTGGACATGCTCCAGCACCTCAATGTCTTTCTTGTAGTGAGGGCCCCAAAACTGAATTCAGGATAGAAGGTGTGGCCTCACCAGTGCTGAGTACAGAGGGATGAACACTGCCCTGGTTCTTTCCTGGCCACACAGGCCAGGAAGCCAGGATTGACATTTTTGTTGACCTTATTCTGTTAAGCAGCACCCCCAGGTTCTTTTCCCCTGGGCAGCTTTCCAGGCACTATTCCCCAAGCCTGTAGCATGGCATGGGATTGTTGTGGCCCACATGCAGGAATGGGCATTTCACCTTGTTGAACCCCATACAACTGACCTCTGCCCATCCACTCACTGAACTTGACTAATCCTAGGGATGAACCAGATAACTGTAGCATCAAAGAGGCTTCAGTACCTGATGAACTTTAGGTCAAAGTGCTGCTTGAAAGGAAAATCAAGTCATTTTCAAAATGTATGTTCTTGCTAAACAGGTTGCATTATTGCAATCCTAAGGCAGTTGTTGCTGTCATCTAAGCCCTGGTACTGGGTACTGCCATGGCATTGCCTTATGGCAGCAGGACCAAACCACCAAAGGATGAATATTTAATGGAAACGTTGACGTATATCCACAGTGAATCATTTGCTTCAAAATTGTAAATAAAACAGTGTTTTTAATTCACTGCCTGGGGCTGTTTAAGTATACCATGTATGAGTTATGTCCACAGGGGAAAGGAGCTTAGGTTAGAGTAGCCCTGGCTGAAAATTTGCAAACATACAAATATATATATTTTTTTCTGATAGTGGTAGCAGTTGTCTGAATCAGTTTGCAATATAGATATGTGTATGATTACATGTCTTCTTAATACCAAATGCTAAATGTTTAGATGTGCCTGGTTTAAATGCAGTTGTCCAAACCCATGATTTGTCCTCCCATCCTTTTCCTCTGTTCTGTGTGTGTTTGCATGAAACCAGTCTTCATGTAGGTGGTCACACTGTATTTTCTCTCTTTGGACTTCTCACCTTGGTCCAGGCGGACCGTGCTTTTTCATTTCCTTTTATTATCCTCCACATGACTTCATACACATCCTCTGAACCCTGAACGGAATACAGACCCTCCTCAGGGGACTGAAAGTGCTCTGATCATAGTTTGTAAGCTGTTAGTGGACACAAGTGGATTTCTGCCCACATCTAGCTCTCTCTGTGAGGTCTCCTCATACATGAACCACTGAGATGCAGATGTTACAGCTGTTACTGCCTGATGTGCCCACTGATCTTTGATTCAATATCTGGGATATGGGGGACCAAGGTACTTATAATTTTTTTATCTTGCTTTCACATTGAAACACAACTCACACTGACCTTCGGTGGGAGGTGGGAATTCCTATGTGTTATCTGTGTACCAACTGTCCCAAAATGGACACCTGGAAAATGAAACACAAGCACATTGAGGATGTTGGATTAGAAGGAGTTTTGGGCAACTCTGTGATGTATAAAAGATATTCCCAGAGATGGGTAAAATACTTAGTTTCAGAGTGGCACAGAATTGCCATTAAGGCAGTTTGGGAAACTACTTCATCTCTCTGTCAAATTTATCATTGGAATTACAGCTTTTCTCTAGGTCAGGTGTTTCAACTGTGCCCCTTTTTGGTGTTGACCAAGGGAGCTTTTGTGTATCATCCCCTCTCTACACTGCTCAGTTTTAGGGTGAAGACCCCTGGGCCTGAACAAGAGATGTTTCTCCACAAAACCTGAAGCATTTCCATAACTTCTCTGTGGACTTCTGTCAGAGCTCCAGAGATTCCCATATACAGGACATGGCACATAGCTGTTTTTTACTTTCTGCTGACACACTTTCCTAATGACCTAACAAGAAGGGATTTAGGGCAACAAGAGACCTCTTGCTTTATCCTGTGAAGCTTCCAGATCTGTGTGAGCATGCAGGAAAGCAGTCCATGGCACCTTGCATTTGGATAAATGCCTTATCTCCAGGTTTATTATCAAAGAGTAGCCACACATTTCCCAACTTCTGTGATTTTAAGTCCTATCAGACCAGAATGTGCTTCAACATGCCTCCTTTGTGTCCAAAGTTGAATTCATCCTGTACACTGAAGGAGGATGGAAACTGTGGCAAAACACTATGTAAATGAAAATCAGATCCTGCAGTATTTAACCCATGGGAAAGAATTAAGGATTTCACAGGCATCTCCTGACACTCCTGGGGATAGAATTTGAAATACTTTATTTCTTTGAACTGAGGGTTATGGACCATGCTCTTGGCCTTTCAGAAGGAAGGCTTCTGCAGCTTGCCTGAAATGGGAGGTTTTGTTCACATTTTGCTCTCTGTGGTTATGTGATTTCTTAAGATGGAATTTATTGAGCACCTTCTTTGACAAGTAGTCTCGTAAGTTCAAAGCAATGTGCTACAAAATACACTAGTATGGAGATTAGTATCTAGTAAGACTGGCTTTTAAAGTGCTGTAAAAAAATAGCAAGAAAATAAGTGTATGTGAGACCAGAAGAACATTTATCCTACTAGCAAGTCTCCTAAGTGCTCACTCAAACTTACTGTGACATACTCTGAGGACCCAGCCTAATGGCAGAGACATTAAACTTTGGCATTAAGGGAGTGGACTGTAATCTGGCTGGAAGGGCACCCAAGAGGTTTTATTATTTTTGCCTATGGTATTTATGGCAAAGAAGCTTCATTTCTCTACAAATACATCTTATTTTGTTTCCTTTGGAGACTTCTCTGTTACAAGAAGTTGTTGATTTAAAACTATGCAGAAGTCAGCAAACAATAAATTCCTCAGAAATGTTTTCATTCTGTTTTTCCAAATGTTGTGGGCATCTAAAAATCTCTCATTGTTCCATGTGACAGGAAAGCAGAGCAGAACATCAGTTTGGGGTTTTGGCCAACAGTGCATATTCATGGGGCCAAAGAGAATAACTTGGTATCACGGCAGCCAGGGAACAGACACCCACAATTTGTTCAAAGAAGAGGAACCAGGAGAGACTCAAAAGTCCTCCAGCTTCTGACTTCAAAATAGTTCGATGGGAGAGAAATTCTCTTAGAGATCAAATCCTGCTCCTGTTTCATCAGCAAGGAGAACCCTGGTCTCCAGTGTCCTAGTTGAATACCTGGAACTAGTAGAAAACAACAAGGGACTCTGACCCCTGACTCCCATTGACTTGGTGTGAAGCATACATGTAGAAAGTTCCTCCTTCCTCATTCCCCTTCTTGAATTTACATGAGTAGTTTGATTTAATTTTCCTTTCTCCTGAATTTCAGTCCTTTTGAGGGGGATCCATCCCAGTGCCACCGACTGTCAGCTCCTCAAGCCACTGACACCAGCCTTTGCCTCACAGCTCCTACAGGGCTTGCTGAGCCCCAAGGGGTGGCAGTGAGAGAGGGAGGCAGCCAGGGCTGACTTAGGCAGCACCACCTTTGAGCTGATGCTGCCTCAGTGCTCAGCCTGACAGAGGAACAAAATGGAAATTATTCAGGAGCATGAACCAAAGTGGAGGTGCTCGTAGTACCAGTGGCATCCCAGAGGCCTTTGGCAGAGGTTTATAGATGTCAACTTTTGTGGGTTTTTGTGTTTTTTTCTCGGTGAATGAGTCACTGTGGCTGTGCTTAAATCCTTAAAATGCATTTTAAGCATTCACAACAGCATTTTTTTCCTGTTTGTGTGGCTACTTTTAAATACTAACTTCAGGTACATCCAGCCCTTTGCAATTTGAACTCTTCTCTGCTGGGTAGAAGCCATGTTCGACCCCGAAGCTGTTTAGCCATGTTAGCAAAGTCCAAAAATTGTCTAATCTCCCTGGCAGGTTTTAAAAGCTTAAGCTCAGATTTTTTTAGGTGGCTTTCCATTATAAGAGTGGGTTCTTGTGCAGATGGATCAAAATAGAGGGAGACTGAGCTTGCAGTTGCTTGCAAAGTCAGGCTGACTTTATCCTACGAATCTGCAGTATAACAACAAACCTAAATAGCATGCCAGATCTTGACTCCGTTTTTCATTGCTTCTCCTATTCTGAGGGAGCTGCTACCTTGTCAAAATATGATGTGTGCAGAAGAAAATACCAAAAAGAAAATCAAGCAACAAATGAGGTATTCTCATCATACTGAATTTTGTGGTGAAAGATGGGGCTGTTCCCTGGGACACCATGTACTAGAGATCATGGCATGGTGTATAAATTTAAACTTTTTCACTGCCAGTTTTGTTGTGTTAATATTTGGGTGCTCTGCTGAGTTGGCACTGCCGGATGCAGGTTGTTCCTTATCCATTACTGTCAGGAAATGTTGCACCAGAAGGGTGGATACAGTCACCCTGGCTGCTGGGGCACTTGCAATAGGAGATAATTTCCTGAATGGCATGAGACAGTGTGGTTTGTATATCATGAAAAAAGCCCATCTCTTGTGGCATTTTCCTCTGATTGCTGAGTCCACTGCAGAAGAGTAAAAACATATGACACTTAAAAATAGGATATATCCTCAACCATTGCAAACGCCATCTGTTCTCAGAGAAACAACTGGTAGAAAAAAATAACCTTGGGTTGAAACCTTGCATGAAGTTGCCATTTAAGATAAGTGGGGTTGGCTTTGTTATTTTTATTTTTTTGGAGGTGTGGAGAAGAGCTGTTTGATGGCAACTGAAAGAAAACAGATATGTGGAGCTGGAGTGTGCGTGTTACAGACGTGCAGAGAAGTCGTGTCTTGAAGGCCTGATAAAACTGTGGGACTGAGCAGCACAGTGGCACTGGAAGGAATCCATGCACTATTTTAAATCAATTCGTGCAGGTGACTGCAGCAAGGTGCCTGCCCACCACCAGAAGGTGGTTTCTACGGAAAATGTCTACATTCCTAGCCATAAACAGATAAGACCTAGTTTTCCAATTGGACACAGTTCTCTGGTGAATGGTACAGCTTCCTCACCCATTCAGAGTGCATCCAGACTGGTTGTGAGGAGTGAATCAGTAGCTTAGGGAATGCTGACTCCATCCCTGTATGCTGCTGCCCCAAAGCACACCCACAGCCATTGCCCTGGTAACAGGAGTGAAGTTTCTGAGCTTTGGCCATTCCCAGGAGTCAGCACTGCTTCTTCTGACCCTGTCAGGGTGTGATTAAATGACTGAAAATAATTTTGTTTTCACATCATGGCAATGTCCAGCAACTAGTCATACCACCTGCCCCAGGTCTGACACACAAATCCAGAAAGCCCACTAGTGGACTTGGTCACTTGTGCTGAGAAGTCAGGTGGGATACCATTAGTCATTTCAGTGCTTCTGCCCCTGCTCTCTACTAATGTGAAGAGCAGCTGACTTGTACTTAAGGCACATGCCAAGAAACTGTGCATGAGGTAAAGGGAACACTGCATGGTGTTTGCTCAAACGGCATAGTCACGTTCCAAGGCAGTGTCCTAATCCTGTCAGCCTCACTGTTCTTATGAGTTCCAAGTAGGACAACATGGTGAGGTAAGAAAAGGGCATTTTAATGAATAGGTTTGATAGTGATATTTCTGAATAATTTCTGTTTTTGCATCTCACAGCACAGGAATAGCTGCAGTGATGTAATGTTGCTATTTAGAATTGTTTTCAAAGTGTGTTTTGAGTTTGGTGTCTGCAGTATTGAAAATTTTGCTTTGGAAATGAGTGCGCCTAAGGTAAAGGCTGTGTGCATGCATTTTCAGGCTCTGTCTCTCTGAATTTGGACTGCCATGCTTCTGATCCTCTTATCTCCAGTCTGAACATCAGAAGATTTGAAGGGTACTAGCTTGTGCTCAGCTTTTGTGACAAGCAGATGAAGGATGAGATAAATCTACTAAAGACATTCTCTGCTTTGCAGGGGAATAAGGCAATAACCTGCTTGCCAGTGTTTGGTCCTAGTACACCTAACTCCTGAGATAAAGACCTTTTGGTACTTAACCGAGGGAATGAGTAATTCTTTTGTGACGTGCTGCCACAGCACATTTCTGTGTTCTGGCCTTAACTATGAAGCAGCAAAACCTGGATGAATTGCCCCACAATAGAGCAAAAATCCACTGTGACCTTGAAGGTAAAACCTCATGGAAGCATGAGGAGTGTTGTGGCTGGCATAGTTCACAGTGGTGGGAGAGCAAGCTTCTGATTTCATAAGTGACAAGAGAAAAACCTCAGTTTTGCAAGACCTTTTTTTTTGTGTCAAACTCTTTCATCCTGGAACAGTGTGACTAATTTACCAGTCCACAGACAGGGCAATAACACCAAGCCCTGTTTGAAAGTATGCTGTTCTTGTAATGCAACTCACACTTCCAGATTTGAGCCTTGCACATGGGTCAACTAAAGTTAACATTTTATTACTCTAGCCACATTTCAAACATACTCTGCTTTTGTCTACCAGCTTTTCCCTTTCCTGACACTGATGATTTTGATCTTCCATGGCGGAAGTTCAATATCTCTCTCAAGAAATAAAATCTTCCGTACTCTGAAACATTAGATCAGCCTTATTATTATTAATTTTTTCCAGCTGTCAAGCCTAATGCATTTTTTAAAGCATCCTCCTACTTTAAAGCAAAGTTGTGAAAAGTGAATATGTAACAGTGCATATATATTTACTGTACAATTATTTATTTGTGAGAGACCAGGACTGAAAACTCAATTTTGTTACCCCCTAAATCAAGTTCATCCCTTCTCACAGCTTTAGATCTAACTGTGAAGTTTGTAGCATTGTGCATCTTTTTAATGGGCTAAATGAAAACTCTGGTTTGGGGCAAAAATAACTTTTGTCCTAAAATGTACAAGTTGGCTTGTAGTACATCCCCACCATGGGCTCCGGTGTCTGCATCCTGTCATATTCTCTTCTGTGACTTCCAATTCATGTTGGCTGTTCTGCCTAATATTTAAACAAGTTCATTAGATAGGGCCATGTTTTAAAAATATAAAGCACATTTTTCAGGCTATGGACCAACATGTTAAAAACCATCTGTGATATCAGTTGCTCAACTTATGCTCTCCAAAGAGCCTGCTTTACTTAAGGCAAATGCTCAGCACTTACAGAAAAAAAAGATGGTCCTTAAGTACTTCAACTCACTTTTCAATATTTCAGCTAAGACTCTAACAGTACAGCTTAAATTGTATCTAAACCTGTGTTCTTTAGTAAATGTAGTGGGGTTAAGTGCTTCTGTAGTTCATCCCAGTTATTTGTGAGATGTGGAATTAGGCAACTTCTTCAGACACATGATTTTGAAAACAGGTGATGAGAGTGGTGAGTGAAAACCAAACGAAATTTCACAGCCTGAGGCTTAGGCAAAATGCCCCTTTGGCTGTCCAGGTTAATGCCATTAGCAGGGGAGGCTTCTTTTTCCTGAAGTATTTATTCCAGATGTGTTTCTTTAGCCTTCTGCTCTGCTTGGCTGACTATGGTCTATCCTTGCTCTTCTGTACATAAGTTGAATTGCTAGATATAGAATTAGGAATTATCTTGAGCTATTGAAGTGGTCTCTAAATAAGGTAAAAATACTTCTGAGAAAAAAAAGAAATAATTCCAGGTTGGATTTTTAAGCCACACTGGTATGGCCATGCTGAGGGTTACCTAGAAGTGTGGCTGTATAAAATGCAGCAAAGCTGACATGAAAGGGAAAATGAATGTCGCACAAAAACTCTGTGTTTACAAAGTCACCTTCTGCACTGCAGGGACACTTTAAAGAGGAACATTAAGGGTGATAAACCTTAGCTGTAGGGCTCTTCTGAATTTTTGTTCTTTTAAGCATATTTGATGTTTGGTACCTTATGACATATGAGAACAACAAAGGACTCCCCAAAACAGCAACACAAAATGCTGCCAGCTTGAGGTAAAAAATCTGAAAGACTTTCTCATTTCTTGCTCATTGTGTTCTGTTCCTGCCCTCAGCCACAATAAGAGGTGGGAATCTTGATTTTACCATTGAAGCAGACAGGCTTTCTGGAGCCACTGAGGATTTCTACTCGGTTTTTAGTTCAGAGAAAACAGAGCCCTACCTTCAGCTTCTTCAGTTGTGTCTTTTGTTCCTACCCCTGGCCCCCCCAACCCCTTCCCCAGCTCCTCAATAATTTGAGCACTTCAGACTTCTTCAAGGATTCCTGGTTGGAGAGAAGCAATTGCAGCAACAAACCAAACCAAAATACTTTGAACAAGTCTGCAGACTATGGAGAAACCCGGTGATGTCCTCTGCACATGTGCAGACCCACTGCAGATCCCAGCTCAGGGATCTGCCTGGGTGTGTCTGCCTCCTGGAGCTCTCACAATGCATTCCCCATACTTCTGCCTGGGGAAGCTTTACCCGAGCTTCTGAGTGCTGTGAACAGCCACCATCAGCTATTATAAATTTGTTTTCTCATATTTTAACTGCTACAGTAAAAATGAGTGCCTCACCACGGGTCAGGAGCCAGGTCTGACCTTAAAAAGCTGTAGACTCAGTTGTTATTGGAACTCAGACCCTTTTTTATGCCCTTGTTGTGCCATCAGCAACAGAAAAGTTCCTTTGCCCTTGCAAGAATGCTACAATGGGTTTTGACATGCATAAGAATCAGGAACCACGTATCTCCAAGTGCTGAATGATTTATGAACATATATTTAGTTAAAGGACAGATGACCACAGCATTCCCTGTTTTTCTAATGCATTTTTTTGCAGTCAGAGAGTAAAATGTTGAATGAAGCAGTGTCTAAGAGCACACCTATATAAATGAGGGCTGACAGCCTCACCTTCTCTACCCACACTCTGGGATGTACACAAATTCCCCCCTGCTCCAAATCCAGCCAGCATAGAGCATGGACAGTGAAAAGTTTGAGTCTGTGCCAGTCTGTGTACGTGTACTCTTCAACTTTTCCTCATTACCCTTATGGCTTGGTTGTCCCTTGCAAAGCTGCTGTCAGCCACTCAGAGTGACCCATTTTTCCATTAAAGATTTTAGATGTCTAGAATATCTGTCTTTTGTTGGTTGTGGCTTCTTGCAATTCTGGAAATCCCAGTACCATGTGAGACAGGTTTGACCATGGCAGTTTGGATAAAACATGTTGAATCACACTGTACAAGCTGTACAGACTGTCCTTGGTCATGCATGCATTTAAGCTTTGCTCTGCCACCTGCTTCCACCAATTTCTTCCACAGAAACAGTTTATCACCTTGGTCAAACAGGACCCCAGGCTCACTCTGTACTTCTAGCTTTTCCTAGAAATACCTGTTTTCATGTCTGATTACTCTGTGGTCAGAATTCTCTGACTAGTTGTTGACATCTTGTCATAGGAGAGACCCATATTTTTTGTCTCAGTCTGGTCCATTAGTGACAGAATAAAGAAATTAATACACTAATGTAAACCAGCTTTGGGACTGGGATGGTCCCCACATATCAGTTTCATATGGCTGATGTGTATTTTTGTAGATAGATGAGTTGAAAATGTTCATAAAACTTCCCTGTTTCAGTTCTTACTCGCGACATTTATTTCTTGGCTTGGTTGGTTGGGGTTTTTCGTTTTGTTTTTGTTTGTTTGTTTGAATCACCTTAAAAATTTTCTTTTCCTATTGGGTTCCCAGTTCACCACATGAGTATGTCAGCACCCATAATAAAATACAAAAACCTCATTAAAGCACTTTTCTTTTTAAAGTAGTTGGGAATGTTGAATTCTGATGGTATAATTGGTGGCTGACTTAACAAGATAGCAAAGTTTCTTCACAGCGGAGGTCTGCTGGTGTGCCAGGCTGATTAGCTCTCCCATTTTATGACTGTGTGGTCATAGCTGACATTAAAAAAATGACTGTGTGGTCATAGCTTAAATTAAGATGTTTAAGTAAGTTAACCTTCTTTACTTTGCTGGAGTGTGTGGCCAAGTTAATCAGCAGCATGGAGTTGCTGCATGACACAGAGAAGACACATCTTATTGTCACCTTTCACAACAGTGACACTGTAGAGGCATAAAACTTTATTACTGAGATTACTCCCAAATTTGTTGCCATCATCACACTAGCTGATTTTGTAAAGATGATCTGAATTGTGTGGTAGTATTGTGATTACTGAGAGAAATGTTTGAACAGAAGCACAAAGTCCCCTTGTATTGGTTAATGAAGGTTTCCAGAAATCAGTGGGAATCTGAAAGTTAACTTACTGAACAGAAGAAAAAAAATGTAGTCCTAGGACTCAATTCATGTTTAGCTATGCTTTACTTAAGTAGCTACTTCTTTCTTACTTTTAGGGTTTTCAAGTAAAGCAGATTGTGGATTAAGATCATGATTTTTTTTTCCTAGCTAGGAAATAATGTCCTTTTCAGTGAACCCCCTTTCTTTCCATCCTAGTAGTCTACAGTCTCAGATTATAATAATGATTTTAATATTTCTGGCTGAGAAATGTGGTCATTAATATTCTCATGCAGAACTCACAGCAGAGACTGTAAATTACCTGGTACTCTGGAAACACAGCAGGAGGTGTTTCCTTCCTTGGGCAGTTTATTACAGGGCCTTCATCCTGTGGCATATTACCCATATTTAATTTGCATGTTGAGTAATATCATTGTGCCAAGTAACAGTGTTCTCCTGGCTGGTGAGAATGCCTGCCCATGACAGTGAGCTATCCCTCATTATCTGTGGCTTGTCCCATGTGAGAGCAGCAAGATAACAAGTCAGGGCTGAAATTTTCAAATTCCTCCGAGGGATTTGCCTACTGGTTTTAATAGGACTTATGAGGATTAACTCTTCCTCAGCCTTGTAAAGATCTACCCTATTGTCTTTACTGAGAACAATATAAGAGATTTAAAGAAGTTCCTTTTGCTTTATCTGTGGCCATTAATTTGGGTGTGAGATGTTGTCACTGGCAATGCGGGATTTTTTATAAATAATCATAGAATCACATTAAACACTTAATAGACACCGAAGAAGGAACCCTGTCTGAACTTCCTGGGTTCATTCTGAGGGGAATATGTTTAGCTGGGATGACTTCTTTACTGGGGACCATTCTAGGGGTTGTTTCAAATAACAAAGAACAAATGACTGTTGCTTAATCAGAACAAAATAAGACCTGTTTGCCTAATGAAAATTTATTCAGCTGGAGCCAAGTCATTAAGTGGTGCTTAAATTCATATTACGGTCTAAACTTTTGGAAGTTTCCAAATAAGTGTTAAATGAAGATGTAAAGCAACAAATGCAATTTTGAATTGGGTTGGGGATTTTTCTGTGTTGTATTTTTACATCTCTTAAAAACGACTATGGTTTATAATGGCTTTTCTTTTTTGCAGCTGTTAAAATACAACAATTTACTATTCATCAAGGTGCCTCACTTCAGAGGCATTGTTATTAGCCTGTAAAAGTACAATTTTTTCCTGTGCCCCAAGTTCGGGGTTTTTCTCCATGGGCAGTTTTTCTGCACATGCTTGCAAAAGCTGTGACACGGTAGTGTGTCCTGATGTCAGTCACCTGGTGGAGCAGCAGGTGGAGGAGGTGATGTTTTCAGGTGTTGACCCATGCTCAGCTTGTGGTTTCAGAAAACAGCCTTTTGCTAGCACAGCACACATCTCTGAGGTGGGTGGGGAGAGACTTCCATGCACATGGAGATAAAGGCACCAGAGTGCTGGGTTGGAGAGGGAAATCTCTCAGAGAAATGAAAGACTTGGTGGAGTTGCTGCAGGAGTATGGGAGTAGAATTTCCCCCTCTTTTCTTCTTTATTTTCAAGACCCCATCAACATGCCATCCTCATGAGGACAGGGAAGAGGCCTGAATGATAAAAGTTGTTCAACATTAGTGTGATTCACACCTGAACATTGTCTGTGAAAAAGTGCATCTTCCTGCCAATAAACCAGCTGCTGTCTATAGCCTTTGAGGTAAAGAAAAACCCAGAAGCTGTGTGTGTGTACACTTAAGAGAAGGGCTGGTAAAATGAGATCAAAGACATATTAGTGCAAAAAGTCTGATATTGAACAGACCTGTAGTGTCTGTCAAGTGGGATGTTAAGGTGTCAGGTAAGTTTTGGCCACAAATATTTTCTCTCTGGTATTTTGGATCAGATGCATTGATTTAAATAGAACTGGAAAATGTTGCTTAATGGATCATGTATATACTTATAAGAGATTACCCTGAGACTGTTATCTTAGATCAGCTTCTTTATTTTAAAGTCACACAAATACACTCTGTGAAACATCAGTCTCATTTGGCTAAACTTCCTGAAGTAGTTAACTTTTATTTTGCCCTCAGAAGGTATTTGGTTTGGTTTTACAAAGAAAAAGTTTATAATTTTGACAGATGTATAGGCTTGTTACATCTCTACTTGTATGCCAGTGAAGGTTTGAAAGCACTTATGTCTCTTATCTTTCACACAGGTCTGAGATAAGGGAAGATTTCCATCAGTCATCTTCCTGGCTCTCAGATCTAAGGTCAATAATGTTCCTACTCTCTTACTGTGATATAAGGCTATAAAGCCATTGCAGCTATGAGTCTATAAATGGGTAGGCTGAGGTCCATGCTTTGCCAATTTTTTCCCCAGCAGAGTAGGGCTGATTTTCTCTTTGTTCTGGGAGGATGCACACTGGGTGATTTTCCCAGCCTTGCTACAGTGTGGTGTCTCAGCTAGCAGAGCAAGATGTTGTCACAGGGCAGCAAGCCAGGTCTGAGAGTATCCATGTGCACCTTCCTTCCCTGCCTGTGCACTCATTTATGCAGGCAGACAACCTGTACCCAAACTGCTGCACTGTGGGTGGACACAGGGGCTCTCTGGAGGCCATGGAGGAAAATGGGCATGGCTCTGGCTGTATGCTAAAATGTCAAACTTCTCAGAGTATCATAATTTACACCTAAGGCTAATAAATGGATGAGATCTGGGGAGCAGCTCTGTGGAAAGGGACCTGGGAGTCCTGGTGAACAAAGAGCTCAATCTGAGTGAGCAGTGTGCTGCTGCTGCTGCAGCAAGGAAAGCCAGCAGGATGCTGTGCTGCATCAACAAGGGCATCACCAGCAGAGGTGGAGAAGTCATTGTCCCTCTCTAACTGGCACTTCTCAGGCTGCACCTGGAACACTGTTCAGTTTTGGTCCCCACCAGGCAAAAAGGTGTGGACAGGCTGGGGAGGGTCCAGAGAAGGGCAGCAAAGATGATCAAAGGCCTGGGCAGGCTGACAGGTGAGGGAAGGCTAACAGAGAAATGGATTTGTTCTGCCTTGAAAAAAGAGGATTAGGGAGACCTCATCACCATGTTCTAGTATTTCAAGTGTGGCTACAAAGAAGATAGAAATTCCCATTTGCAAAAAGTCACATAGAAAACACAAGGGGTGCAAATTATTCTCAGGAAGATTTCAATTGGACAAAAGAAGGAATTTTTTCACAATGAGAACAAACAGCCCTTTCACAGGAAAGTGATGCATTCCCCAGTATTGGCCACTTTTAAGATTCAGCTGGAAAGGGTATTGGGCTGTCTTGTCTAGACCATGCTTTTGCCAAAAGAGGTTAATATTGTATATAATAAATTACTTTCAGCACTGTTGCTCCAGATACCCTGTGTTTGGTGTCCTGCATTACTTTTTTTTCCAACTTGTAGTCTCTCTGCTGTCCTGCCTTCTACTAATATCAAGAACAATGGGCAGAGCAGAGTTCAGTCTCTCAGCCAGTTGTGTTTTAATCAGCATGCAGAGAGGACTTTATCTGTTGGAATACCTTCAATGCATTTTAGGCAGGCTCCCTGAAATCCAGAAATTCATCTTGCTTAACACATGTGGAATGTAGCACCTAGCTTAAATAGGGACTCCTCTTTTTCCTTGACTGGGAACCTCTTTAAAATCTCAGCACACCCACACACTGAAGGTCGGGCTCATTTGATGTGTACCCAGCTCTCCCTGGGTGGTACAACACATTGCTGCCTCTGCACAGCTTTCCTTTTAATCTGCTGTGCTGGGGTTTTCAGCAGTGAGACTATTGCAGTCTCTCTGCAATACAGTCTCTCTGTAAAGGAACACTTGACACTATTTTTGGGAGTAAAAGGGTGAATTAAAAAAAAAAAAAAAAGACATACTGCCTGTCTTTCTGAACAAACATGTAGTTTGGGTTTTGATGTGAATCCGTAGTTTTGCTGAGTTTTTTGTTGATGTGCTAGATGTGTGAAGAGAGGTATTTTTTTTTTATGGAACATACACTCTCCTAGTTCTCTCTATTATAGTAGACCTCAAATCAAGCCCTGTTCAAATTCCCATTTTGGTTGCCCAGCCTTCTTTCCCAAAATGGTACAATGCTGAGTGGAGGCAAATTATTTTATAGCTGCGGTAATGGAGGACACTATTAGTTCAGTAATAATGTGAAGATTCCTAGTTAGTGGAGTCAATACTTTCAGGGCTCAATTTCAGCCTCCTTCATGGGTTTGACTGAAGTTCAGCCAACAACTTAAAGGTTTAATAAGAAGCTATTAAAATGAAGCCTAAGTGAAAGAGGTGATAAAAAGAGGGATTTCTCTCCTACATTGTATCAGGCTCTCCTTCTTTTGTTTCCAGGTCTCCTTTAGTTCACACCAAAAATGTCTCATTCTCAAGGTGTAAAATTACTCGGAGTCAGACATAAATTTCTTCAGTCTGAAACTTTCTTGAAACCTGAGGTGTGTGTTAGGTATTCCAAGGTCTTTGCTTTAACCTTACACAAGAAACTGACTGTATTTGAGGCATATCTGTGATTAAACTGATTGACTATTTAAATGTGTTATGGCTGGATGAAAATAATGTTTTTTCATTCCAGTGATACTTTTCAGTTCATTTGCAATGGTGATACTTGTAATGTTGGCAAAGGAGAAACCAACATTCCTTATGCTCTCCAGGTAAAGAATGGCTTGTTGGACTAAAGTACTCATGAGAGAGACGCATGATGAAGTTCCTGTTCTGCTGTTCTCTTGTGTCCAGGGTAATGATTTTTTTTTTTTAGAATTGGCATTTTTCTCTGAAATAGTTTCTGTTTACCAATTTGGTCAACAGAATTTGTGATAAAGAACTTCTTGGTAATCTCTAATGTGAATAGCTTGTGTAAAGAGTCCTGTCCATTACTGGAATGCAAGGTACAGTTTCAGGGGATGAAAGATGCAAATGAGAGATTGCCATGCTTTTGGAAGGAGGTAGACTCAATGAGCCTTTACTCATTTCAAAGCATACCTTCACAATCCTAGCATTTTCTCCCTGCTGAAGCAAAACAATTACTGTGCTTCTCAAACTCTTGTTCCACCATGCCAGTGTATCTCCAAGTAATGCAAACCATGGAGGTCTGGGTGCATCTTCAAGCAGTACCATGCTGCAGCACCCCATGGAATAGCCATAATTCACCAAGTCTCAAATCTTTAAAAGATCTTGGTATCATCGAAGATGAAGGTTATAAATCATTTTGAGGTCAGCCAATTTAAAGCAGATATGTTTTCTCTGAGGAGACAAATTAAAAAACACATTTATTTCAGTTTTTCAATTTTACATCAGAATTGTCTGAGTATATCCCATTCAATTTCCACTTCTTGTATCAAGTATTTATTATTTTTCCAGAAAGTTGTAACTAGGTTAGAAAGCATCACTAGGTCAGTTCTTAGTTTTATAATAACAGCCTGAAATCCCAATGCTGACCACAGAAGTGCTTGTTCAAACCTCTTTTTTGAACAGTGCCGGCTGTAATGGCAATAACAATCCTATTTGGAGATCCACATGGGGAAAATATGTTTATGTAACACATCAAATTGGAGTTCTCTTTCACATATCTCTTGTAAATACACATTAGAGCAATAGTCACTGGGGAAATTTATTGATGTGATCTGTTAGTAAGAGACTACAGATTATTCATGAAAACGGTAATTGTTAAAGCCAGCTTTGCAGGGCTAGATCTCTGACTGACCAAGTGATGCTGTATTAATGGAAATAGTTATCTTTAAAGAAATTGCATCTCTTGGACTGTTACTGAAGAAAATAACAGGCTTCAAAGACAAGGCGAAAAATTAAACCATCAAAATGTGTGAGAATGCATTGCTTAATATTACAATGTTCCACAGCTGGAAAACAATTAGTGTGATGGTTTGCTGGAATACAATAAAAAAAGGTCACCTTGCCTTTGCCAACCTGTTCTGATCAACAGTCATTTTTACAAAATTTCAGACAGGCAAAGAAGTTGTTTGACTCTAAAATCTGAAAGAAAGCAAGTGGGTGTTTGAAATGAGGCAGCTTAGATTTTTGGGAATTATTTGGAAACACTAAAGCCTAAAGTGTTAAATTTTAAGCAGCATTTGTCAGGTGTCCTTGGGCAGCATCCCATTACAGGCTCAATAAATGTATTAGTGGTGGTGGTGTGCCCCCCTAGAACAAAGGCACCTTTGCATTCTTCAAATCTCTTTTGAGTGGTGACTGTGCAGCACTAGCCACAGCTGCAGCCAAGGTACAGCAGGCTTCATACCTTAATACCACACAATTCTAAAGGTGCGTTGGTCCTTTTTCAGAAGCCACTCTACTTCCAAGAGCAGATGCAAACCTTATCTTAAAGGTTGAGCTCACCCAGGTCATGTGTGAGAGCTTCTGGATCTAGTGCAGGAAAAACTCTTGTACCTTCTCACATCCCTCCCCTTAACCTCTCACACAACCTGGCTTCTGATCAGCTAGCTCTCCTGGTGGCTCTGTTTTCTTAACTTATACTCTTCCAGTTTTGGCACATTCCAGGCATTATCCTAAAATGCTCTTCCTAATATAGTGTGTCACAGCTCTAAAGTGCCACAGTCAGAGACCTCTTAACCTCTCTGTGCAGCTGCAACTGAGCAGTGTGTGAGCCATAGCCTTTGATGTTCTTGCTTATACAGGGTAGAACTTTTGCTTGGCATACCCCACCTTATGTTAAAAAGCCATTTTCAGTAGTGGCCTACACTGGGAATCTTGCAAAGAATTTTAAAAAGCATTTGACAGGGTGAAGTGAAAATATTTCATACTCTTTCACACAGCATTTTGGACTATAGGTTTTGTCCCTTCTATATCTTCCAGTATTTGTATGCAGAATCAGCTACAAATTTGCCTCTCTCTTAAAAAAATAATAATAAAAATTGAAAAACTCTTTAAAACCTCATTTTCCCTTGGCATTTTTCCCCTACTCACTCCTCTTTATACATATGTTTGAAAATGAGAAATAGAAAAATAACCTTTTTTTCAATTTGAAGGAACGATGTCCATTGAAAGGATCTTAATTAAAATAGGAACTGTTAAAATGACTATTTCACTTCATTAATTCAAATTCTGCTTGTGAGAATGTGAAAGGAAGTATTTTTATCAACCTGTGATTTTTGTAAAAGCGTGTTTTTATCTGTTCTAAAGAACTGGGTAGCACTAATTTGGCAATATTTCTGGGAAATTAAACAGTAAGAATAAAAGAAAGAATGTTTTTGTGTTATCTTTGGGTTTTTGCTGTTACTTTGCTTAGAGATTAACATACAAAATTCAGTTGCCTTCAGAGGGCTTCACAATCATTATAAATTGCTCAAATCTTGTTGTGTTAACTATTTGTTTTGGAAAAAATTACTTATTTCTCCAAACATATCCATATAGCATATGATCCTGATCTTATTAGAAAACAAAGCAAAACAGAGATCCAAACCCCATGTTTCTTAGGAAGTGAAACATCAGTTCCATGGGGAATTCCATTATTCCTAATACATTTGTCTGAATTTCAAAAGAGAAGCTAAATATTGTTTGTTTATTTATTGGAAAAACAAAAATTGATTTTCAAGTAAAGGGAATAGAAATACTTAGGTATGGTAATGTCAAATGCCTTTTTTTTTTTTTTTCCCCAATGCTTTTATTCATTCTGTATGCATTTGCTTCAAAATTAGAGCAAGATATCAATAACACTAGATGTATGGTAATGGAATGTCCTGAATTAGGCTGTTTAAAATGAAAGCTGTGTGCCCACTTCCCCAGAGCACTTCTCTTCAGGATGAGGTCTATCAAAGCAGCCTGGTTTGGGACTTGATCTCACAGGCATCAGGGACGGAAAAAGGATCTTCCACAGACTGATGACATGCAGGAAAAATATGGGGCTTGTAGCAGAATGGCCATCAGATAGCCACAGTCCTGGAGGTCATGGAATTCATGGCATACACATGGACTCACAGCACGGTATTTAAAATGCCACATTCATCCTGAAGTGAAAGAGAGAGTTTCCAGTAGTGTGATTAAGAAATACTCCCACTATTTCTGCCATAGAGTACCTGTGAATCAGCACTTTCTTATTTCTGTGTGTCTTTTGAAATTTCTCCATACAGAACATCCTGTGGTTGGAAAATCACAGGCGTGTCTGCAACCCTCTGGAGTAGAGAGAGTGATTCAAAGGCTGTGATGGAAAACAGAGAACCAGACTTCAGGTGTAAACTGGAGAGAGCTTTGCTGCCAGCAAGGCATCCTTTGAGGTGGCTGCAGCTCAAAAGGGATGAAATGAGAAGAGTCAGAGTTTGACTAGAAGTCAGGAAAAAGACCAGCTCAGGTCAGTTAACCTACCACGTTGCATGTGGGGGATCTGTGATCAGCCACAGTCTTTGCCTGCTCTGAAATAGTGTAATTTCAAATAAAAAGACTGAAGGGATACAATCTTCAAAGGTATCTTTGGCTGAATGGCAGTTGCTAGGGCTTGCTGCCCTAGGCACATCTGATGGAGGACTCAGGAAACTACCCCGGCAAAATGCTGCAACTGATGAGAGAAACACTCATGTAACAGAATGTAGCATTCAGGGAGTGAGTCTTGTGGACGGATAGAAAAAGATGGAGAGGGAAAACAAGCTGTTCAAAGGCATGAAAATAGAGGCCAAATAGAGTTGGACTCCTCATCCTGTCAGTGATGAAATGCCATGACAGATACATAAAATCATGGGTCTAGGCTGCTTGGTGACTTGAAGGTGACTTCCAGTTTTGTTATTATTCTTAGCTTAGATGTAGTTACCCAAAAACCTGAGGAATCCTCCTGTACTTTACACATCTCTTTCTTGACTGTCTCAGACACATCTGAGAGTACTTATTTTGCAGACTTTAATAAAATCATACAAGAAGGAGATGCAGGAAGCAGACATATTCAAAACTAAATGGATCTGGGATCTTCAAAACTAATGGATCTTGGAATAACAACCATTTGAAAAGGTGAACTGAAATCATGGCCAATACATTCATCATCACCTCTTCATTTTGAAGAGAATGTCAGTTCCAGTGTGGAGATATCCCATAACTCTGCTGATGATAGAAATAAGCAGAAAGAACTGTAGCTATTGGAAGACAAAATAAATGTGAGTAAAGAAAAACATTTTCTTTCACTTTCTTGGAAATAATCTTTTCTGTCTTCTCCTTACTTTCATCAGAAATGTGCACTCACACCCCCAATTTCCTTCCCCCAAATTCTAAATAAGAAAACCCTCAATAAGTGATGAAGACATTGCAGTTTTAGCCTGTCTGCACAAGATATTAACTGATATAAAAATTCTCATTTGGCGTCCCAACCAAGGGCACAGGGTTGATAAATTTCTGGGTTTTTCCTTTAACCTCCCCTGACTTGTTAGAACTCTTGCATAATTGCTCATTTCACAAATCTCTAACTGTACCAGGAAAGATTTGGTGCCCTGAGGTCAAGGCTCAGTGGAGTTCTGTCATCATTGAAGCCTGCTCTCAATTCTGGGTTTGGCAGGCTGGCTAGCTGGCTTTAATGAAGGTGATCTGTGTAAATTCCAAATCTGAAGATCTAAGCAGAAAATTCACGAAGTTGAAGCTAGATCATTTGAAGGCAAATCTGAGCATTGTAAATATGTGCCAGTAGCTTCCTCCACAGATTTTGGAAATTAGATAGAAATTTCCACTGAGAATTTAAGCTGCTTTGTAATGGTTACTGCTGTGGCTAACCAGGTTTGGAGTGGGTCTGCTGACTGGATTTTGTTGCTCCCTTGAGCAATAAATCTTGCAGTAGAAAGAAGCAGAAAGCAGAAGGTTACTAATGGAATTTCCACCTAGAAAATTTTGTTTGAGGCATGCTCATCTATGGAGAACATCTATGGAGATCTTTCGAACAGCCTACTCCCTGATTCCTTCCATCATATTTGATGGCACCAAGCACTCTGTGTGGTCAGGGAGACACAGATTTCTTCACATCAGAAGGAGAGACCACCAGGTAAAATTTTCCTCTAGAAGCAGTCATAAAAATAAGAGACAAAATTCAGCCCTTAAAAACTGATGATCCAAATGAAGTTATTATTTCAAGACTATTGTTACTGGTCTGGTGTTTGCAAAGCAATGTAATTTCTCTGAACAAAATTACTCAGCTCCTTCCAGAAGAAAGAACTGAGCTCTGGTCCTGGCCTCTGCCTGTCCCTGACATGGCAGCAACTAGGATTGTCATGGTGTCTCAAAGTATCTAGGGAAAAGCAGCAAGAGCTCCTAAATAATTTGGCAGTAAGGAAAATGCCCTCTTATCATAAATTTTCCCTTAGCTCTATGTAGAACATGATCTATCTGTCTGACAAATAGCTAACTTCTAGTTTAAGAGCTAAAGACAGTCTCATTAACTTCTTTTAAAAATAAAGTGATTTATGTTTCCAGTGCAGACATAGAGAAGGTGTGTTGCTTATGAGACACATTTGGCCCAACTCCCACCCTTGGAGTATCATAATCAGATCTGGATAAATACACAGTCTTTTCTCTTCTGGGAGTACTGGACCACATCAGCTGGAAATATATTTGATTTTCATCAAGTGTATTTGAATGATCTTTCTTACCTTGGCAACAGTATAGATGATCCTTGTTGATCCTTTCAAATGCAGTTTATCCTTCTGTGGTTTCATGGTTCCTTTATTGCAAATTCACCTGGGCCAAGTTCTTACTCATCTTACTTTTGGGGAAAAAAAAGTCACAGAATGCCTCTGAGGACTTGTATAAGTGAATGCTCAGGAAAAATGTAAGCCAAAATATTTGGTCTACTTTAAGAGCTGTAGAAAACTGCATCTCTCCATTGTCCCATGCTACCACTGGTTTATCCAAACTGCAAGTGTTGAGGGTTTTTTTTTAAATTTATTTTTACTATTTAAACTCTGCCGTCTTTCCCTGAATTCCTTCATGGACTGAGTAGCCAGGTGAAAGTTTTCCCATACAACACCCTTTTGACTTCAAAACTACTGACATTAGTGGCCTTGTGTCTCACTAAATACTCTGCAACATTTCCATTCTCTTTTGGATATTGTACTTGTAGTCTCTCCTAGGCATTGCAGTCCTATTGAAGGGCCAGCTATGTGAGAAGCCACTGAAGAGTCTCTCCATGACCTCATAACTCTTGAGTCCTCTATTTTTCCTCCATGGCTCCAATTGAGGTATGCAACAGCTGGGTTTTTTCACATGTGCAGAATGGACTTGTGAAATAAGTGGTATCCATAAGGTTAAGAAAGTGTCTGTCTGTCTTTGGGTGCTCTACTCAGCATTTCCTGAGCTCTTAAAGCACTCTGAGCACCACCACATGGGTATTTCTTGGGAGAGTTCTTGAAGGAGAAACCAGCACGTGGCTGCTGGTTGTTAGTGACCAGCCTTGCATTTTTATGTAGTCCTTATGGGAAGAGTATTGATGCTGGAGAACTTTTGTCCTGTGTCTGTGTGTGCTTGCAAACAGGTTCAGTCACTCAGGGAGTGCATGGGCTGGCTTGGGGTAGGATCATACACATCATTACAAGCTGTGTGGATTTTGCTAGAGCAGAAGTCAGTAGAAGTCATTGAGAACTATTTTAGACAGATCGGGATTGTTTTCATTTGCTCATGGAGACAAATGCTTTAGTTAGAAGTTCTTAGAATTAGAAGATTTCGAATTGTACAGCAGCACGAGTTTATAAACAAAAAATATAAACAACCTCATGACACTAAATGGAGGACTCAGGACTTTCCAGGGCTTTGACTAAGTTCTTTCTTCTTCCTAGAAAAGCTGAGTATTCTCCATATCCTATGCCTGAGAACTCCTCTTATTTCAATGTTTGCAGGATGGGAGATGAAGAAACTATGAAAAAGCCATGACTCCTGGGTTGTAGGGTAGGCAACTCACTCAGAGCAACAAGAAGAGTTTGATTTATGGCCTGCTGCTAATTGGAGTTACCCATAGAATTGGGATGTGTTATTCTGTAAATTGCAGAGAGACAGATGACTAGCCAGAGCACAGGGGAAGATGAGGGAGAGATTAATTTGGTAAAATTCTCTATGATTTATTGTGTGGTGATCCCAGCCATCCCAATGGACATCACTTTCACACAGTAGCTAGGTTCCTGCAACATGCAACAAGAAAGTTCCTTCAAATCTGCAAGGGACTGTTACTGCCCATTTTTCTCTCTGATTTACACACATTTGCCCAAGAAAAGGAAGTAAAACTTTAGTAAGTTTTTTTTTTTTTTTTTTTTTTTAAAAAGCAAGCTTTATTAAGGCTTTTATTTATGGCAAAATATTTTAAGAAAACATATTTGGTACAAATGGTGTTCCATATCTCCCTAGGTTATTTTATTTCTTCTTTTGTAAGATGACTTTATTATCTTCCTGTTTTTTTATCATTATAATGGTTGTGGTTGTGTAAGGGAAGGGTCTTATGATTAATATTTTATTCTGGCAAAGATCAGATCAATACTTTGCTCTCTCTATTTTAAATTTAATTTAATTTAGGCTGCTTCTTTTCCAGGGTTGGTAACTTCCTCCACAACTTTTCTGTCTACAGGTCTTTCACACTCGTGTAAATTTTTAGTATTGATATAGTGACTTGGAAAAAGAGCTCATTCCAAGAGGAGAGGGCAAGATGATATCTCCAGACTTTGTTCTTAAAATCTGTAGCTTTTTTTTGGAATATATCGGCCCTTGTGGATTATGTAGACTCAGTCTTGAGTCTAGCTTGTCAAGAAAGCTGCAACCTTCCTGCACCTCTTCATCATGTCCAAGAATACTCAGGAAGAGACACATACAGGGAAACAGAGTAAGAAATTTTTGAACTCTGGTTCTCTTCCTGATTTTTATCTCCTTTTTCTGGCCCTGTCATATGAGGAGCTTTCACACAGGTTGCGTGCTTTGCTGCTTCTCGGTGTAGCAGGAAGATGAGGACAGCTCTCAGATGTAGGCTGCTGGTCATGTTGTGCCTTGCTCTCCTTAAAGCTCTGAAGAGCAGCCCAAATATGCCTGAGGAATGTCTGCAGCTTCAGCCGTATGAGAACCCTAGTTGTGCAGACAAGATGACGAGATTTTAAATAAATGAACAAAGTGTGGGCAGCAATTGTTGTATCAGATCTTTTGAGAACTGTAAAGGTAAGAGCAAGTTGCAGGAGTCAACAGTTCCAAAATATTTATATTGTAAAAGAGCACATGAATTTGTGTGCTGAAAGGAAGTGGAAACCTAAACGTTGCTGATATTTCAAATATCCATTAAAAGATATAAACTGTAATGGACCCTGATCTTGGATTGTCACTGGCTTCCCTTGGAACTAGTTTGAGCTTATGATGGAGGGATAAATTGCAAATGTATTGATTTCTTAGGTTTGTTTGGGTGGATTTTGTTGGTTTGTTTTGTTTTGTTTTGTTTTTTGTTGTTTTAGGTTTTTTGTTTTGTTTTGTTTTTTCTCCCTCCATGAACTGACTCTCTCTCCCACTTCTGGGAACATTAGAACCTCTAGGACCTCACTAAGAGCTGTTCCTCTTTTGAGTTTTCTAGTAAACACAGGGATTGCTGACTGGAAATCCCCTTCTCTGTCTGTCCCCCCTCAGTGGATCACAAGCATCACTCCAGTAGGGAACACCTCAGACTCCTAGGTCAAGTGGGATCCCATCATTCCCCTGCATGTGGCTCTGCCTGCACAGGCTGTGCCTTTGCTTTGCTGTTGCCTTCCACAGCACATCAATGAGGTGCACAAGGTGCCTTTCTGTTGTTCACCTTGTGATTTTGGTAACAAATATGTATACTGACTCAGCCTGGTGTTGGTTCATTATTTCAGTACTCTCCTGTCCCAGTCTGGGGTTCCTCCTCTGCTCCGAGATCACCCCAGAGGGACACGAAGGTGGTTCAAAACCTGGTTTTCCCCGAAGAGACTGGAGAGAGACTGCCGGAGACAGTTTTCTCTTTTTCCAAGGACAGTTTATTGTTTCTTATCTCTGGGACACTTTGCCTGGCCAGCAGCGGTCTGCTCAGCCTGGCATCCATGGTGGAATCTGCCTGGTCAAGGCAGGGCTTATCTTATATAGTTAGTACTACGTATTACATGTTTACAAAATTTTACCAATACAATACAATTTTATTAAATGGTCCAGCCCTGACCCCAACCAATCCAAGAGGCCAATGTGTTACCCAACATGGATGACATGGAGAAGAAGGAGGAAAAGGTGTCCACCCCCCAAATTCTCCATCTTGGCCACGTGTCCCTTATCATAAACATTCAAGAAAACCTATTTATCTACGTTCTAACATTGTAATTTACACTCATCATTATTTTCTGTGTCTCTTCTCTCAATGTGGGCAGATTCTCCTAAGGAGCCAAATCCAGCCCCTGCAGCTCCTGGGCAGCACTCAGGGGTCTCTGAGGGGTCTGCCAGGGAGGTTTTTGCACCCCCAAAGGAGCCAGGGAAAAACCCTGGACTCCCACATCTCCCCCCTCTGTTTGCAGCAAAAAGACTTCCTTTACGGTTTTGTTCAGAGCCCTTTTTACAGCTTTGTTCAAGGTGCGCCGAGTGCATGGGATGATGCATGGCAAAGCAATGAGAATAGTAACAAGCTTCACTAATATATAAAAACTTACTTTGAAAATTTTTTTTTACAAAGGTAAAAGATTAAAAAGGTCAAACAGACCATTTAGGCACAATAACTGTGCTAGAACTTAGAAGGATGGTTTGTATGAGACTACAATATAATTGCTATATACATTTTAATTTGGAGTAACATCCATTGTTTGGTTTTTTTTCACTTTTAAAACATCACATACAATTTCAAAATCCATTGTTGAACTAAAAATTTTTAATTCTTTTGGTTTGAAAACAGCCACAGGGAGAAATTGAACCCACACATGCCATCCATTTACAGGAGTTGTCACAACTCACATTACCCATGAAGGGATGCCCTCAGGAATGGGCCATTTTTTTACTGTCAATTTTACTAGACATGTTGAAAATGGCTTTTTTGCCTGGAATGCCTCAAACAAATTGTTTTTAACCCCACTGTCTATGCTAAACTTTCCTAAACACTTTCCTTTGGCTGCATCACTGGTAAATCCTCTTTTTCACTTAATACAGTTGACAAAAAATAAGATACAACAGCATATAAACAATCATTTTTTACTGTCAGTCTTTAAGTTTTTTAAATCTTGTTTGAAGAGAAGTTCACATCCTTTTTCTTTGATGTTTGCCAACACTTTCTTTGGAATCTTGGCAGCTTGTTGTACTGGATTATTGTGAGGAGGGTTTCTTGCTAATTTTGCCATGGTGAGGTTAGCATGAGCACCACCTTGGTATTTCTTTTGCAGCTTCTTTAAAGCTCTTTTCTATTTGCACTCTCACAGAAGTTCTTGTGTGTTAGTATTAATGACACAAGAGATTTCATGTCACATGAAGTTAAGTCATATTCATTGAGAATACCTTTTAAAAACTGTTTAAAATAGGAAGATTTCAGTCCATAATTTCTAATTGCCTTAATAAAAATTTTAACTAAATCATGATTTAATTTTTGTCATTTTTGGTTTTGTCTTTGTGGGTCATAATTCACTGGCATGGCTATTTTACCAGTCCCAATTGCAGGACATTCTTTGCTTCTTGTTAAGTCCATTTGAATATTTGTCCAATCAACTAAAGTATCTTGAGCTGCTGTTGCAGGTCTGTGTGTTTCTGTAGGAATTTGTCTGTTTAAAGGTATTACTTGTTGAGATTGAGGCTAAGCTGCTGCCTCATTCATTTTTTGATTTATTGGTATTGTAGAAATTTGTGGTCTTTGCCGCATTATTTATTGAAAAGTCCTTGCCCATTATTGTCATCAACTTTGTTCTTCCCTTTATTATCACTTGTACTGTCATTTTTGAATCTGTAAGAATTGTCCTTGGAGATCTGTAAGATAGGAAAACCCATTTTATAATTAAAAGAGTGTCTTTTTTGTGTTTGTCCTAATGAAAAATTAAACCATATAGCTGTGTTTTTTCTCTCAACACTACTAAATGGAATGGTAAAGAGTCCACGTATTGGTGTGGAGTGGCGAGTGCCACAGTAAGTCTTACTAAAAATCCATTGTTAGGTACATGTTCCACTGTGAAAGGAGATTTCTTTTCTATACGGTGAATGGCTTTTACACGAGTAATAGCTGTTTTCTGTCTGGGTTCTGTGAATGTTATTGAATTTTCACTTTGGAGGCATACAGAACTTCCTTTAATGCCTGTGATTTGATCCAAAGGTACAATTAAGTTCTATTCTTGAGGTTAGAAAATATATGAAATTACTGTCACGTTTGGTGTTCACCATCCTTGTGATGGTTGTTTTCCTGTTATGGTATATTAAGTTTCAAGTAATAGTTGGCTGTTCACGGGTTATGTACTTCAACCATAACGTGTGTACTTTGACATGGTTATTTTAGTGTGGATGCCTTTTGCCCATCACCAGCATTGCTTGATGCTCCAATGGATGTGATGGCAGAGCTATCCCTTTTGCCAGTTGAGTATTTTGTGGAATTGTCAATGAGGGTTGAAGAGCCCTTGCTAAAATTGTTATCTTTTCGAAGCAGTCTGCTGAAACAACAGTAGGATACATTGTTAGTCTAAAATTGCTGCACCGGTTTCTGCCCATTATCAAAAAATTTTGTCTCTTTTGGCACGGTGCTTTTAGTCCTGTACGTATAGATGCAGATTTTTCATTTAAAAAAAAACAAGTCACTTTTGAAGCTGACAGGATGTACTGCGTTCTTGGGCAGCAAATCCCTGTCACAGGGGATGTCCCCTAACACCTTGCTGAGGGAGTCAGATTGACGCCCTCCGACAACTGTATTGTCTGTGTCGGTGTTGTTGCTGTTCCTTGTTGCACTGCTATTATTTCTGTCGTAGCACAAGATGGTCTTGCACTTCGTGTTTTTTGGCAGTGGCAATGGTTTTCTGTCCACATTCGTTAGAGAATAACATTTACTTGCCAGATGTTTTCCTTTGCGACATCTAGGGTAAAGTTCTGGTGGCTTGGAAGTCTTTGTGGATTGAGGACAATTTTTCCCAAAATGTCCAAAAATTCCACAGTCGTAGCATTGTCCTTTAGATGGATTCTTTTTCTTCTTAAAATTTGCAAAAATCTTTTCATGTTGTTCTTGAAGAACTTCTATCATTTGCTCTTTGACAACTGAAGCTGTATGTTGTGGTGTTCCAATCTTGCTGCAGGCTTCAACCATCTCCATTGTTTGTCTGTGGAGACACAAACAGAACCTTTTCCCCAAATGCTTACTTTGTAAGCTTTTCAACTTTTTCTGTTTCTATATTTTTGATTAAAACTGGAAAATTTTCTCTTGTACTATTATTTCAAGTATTATTTAACAAAGAAAACAAACTCAAAGTTTACAATTTTTTGCAAGTAAACATAATACAATAATTAACAATACTTTAAATAACAGGCATACATTTACAAAATTAGATAATTATGAATTTAAAAAAAAAAAAAAAAAACTGTGTCATCACCTCAGGGTCTGCAGACAGCTGACAAACCTTGATTCAATGAGGAATTAGATGGTCATCTCCGGAAAATGAACACCAAATTCACTTCAAAGTCAGCTTCAGCTGTTATATTGATAAGTCAAATTGTCAATCCAAACGATTGGAATATTATTTTGATGCAGAAAACACCTGGGTTTACACAATTTCTCTTTCAGTCAGAATTAAGGCTTGGCCAGAGCCTAAACTCTAATTGGAAGAGAACTCCCTGACATCTTCTTATTAAAGAAAAAACCACAACTTTTAACAACAAAGTTACAATTAAACATTTCAAAAAGAAATCAAACTCCTCTAGCAACTCATTTTCTCTAAAATTCATCTTTAGAGTAAGATACTTTAAACATGGCAAGACACTGCAGTGCTTCTATGATAACAACTCAGGAAAACCATAACATTAAAATTTTTTTTCTGAGAATAAAGCTCAAATAATTTTCTGGAATTCTGCAAAATATTCAAAAGCATAAGATATCAAAGTGTCAGGTCACAAAAGACCTGCCAAAATAATAGAGAGAATTAATAAAAGGAAAATAAAGAAACATTAAGTTCACAACTTAGCTGATTATCTTCATACATTTGATTCAAGGACCTATCTGGAGGCTTTCCAAAACTTACTTAAAGTATTGAAAGATTTCAGATTAAACAATGAAACAGAAAACAAAATCATTCTGTAATATAGAATTCATACAATCTTATTACAGTGTTTTTAACATTAAATACAGAAACTAAATTTAAATTTTAAAATCCAACTCAAAATCTATTGATTTATATTGACAATATTGCAAATACTTATAAACTGGTTTCTCTAAAACAATTAACTATAGGAAAATTAAAACTCAATGTTGACATTTAAATAAATGTCCACTCATATCTGACCAATAACAAATCACTAAATATAGGTGATATATATTCAAATAAAATACAAAATACCTTATTATACCTTCAATTATTAAAATACCTAATACTATTAAAATACCTTTACCATTCTTAAAGTTTCAGCTATTTTTTTAACAAAAATGCAAAAACAAACACCTTTAGTTTAACATACAAGAACTGAAAATAAAACTGACTCTCGTCCTGTTCCCTTGTTCTGTTTGTTCTCCACAGTATAGATAAAAAGCAGCTCTTGGCCTCTCTCCACCCCCCATTCCCCTCCCGTCTGCAGCACTGGGTCTGTGCAGGCACAGGGGGAGCAGTGGGGGTGCTGCTGGAGCCTCTGGAGCAGGGTGGCTGTGCCTCCCCCCCTCTCTCGGTGAGCCTGGGCTGTGACCTCACGCTGCTGTGCCTGGGTTTGCTCTGTCCGGCTGTGTCTGGGCAGCTGCCTGCAATTGCTTCAAAGTTGTTAATTTTTTCACCTTTGACTTAAAAAGCATAAATTTCTCTCCCCATTAGAATCTGCCAGTTCTAATGTGGACAACTCAGGTTTCCCTGAAACAGGGCATTCATCTCCTCCCCCAGCATTTCTGACAGCTGGAGACAGGTCTGTCTGTGTCTTTTCACAATTCTCGCTTTCCTGCGTCCCGGCCATTGCCGCAGGTTGCCCCTCCCTGGACATCCCTTGCAGCTAAATGCACCGAATCCGCGCTTTTTTCCTGTTTTTGTCCCGGTCAGCGTGAAGGCTGCCGCTCCCTTCCCCCTTTGGGCTGAGAGCCGCCCGCATGGTCCTGTCCTTCTGCGTCCCAGTCCCCGCAGGTTGCCTCTCCCTGGACATCCCTGCAGCACCGAGCCCGCATTTTTTCGTGGTCCCGTCCCCCTCCCCTCTGTCCCCAATGCCCGGGGAGTCGCCTGCAGCGCCCTCCCGCCTTCTGGGGTCAGGGTTTCTGAAGGGGTGAAATAGCAAAAATGTATGTCCTGCAACTCACTTGGAAATATTTCTAACTTAATTTTTTCCCTGGCCTTGCTGATGGCAAGGCCCTTGCTGAACCACCTGCTGCTGGCAAGGCAGTCATAAACTTCCCTCCCCCAGCTCGTAGCTAGGTGAGAATCCTTCCCCACTCTCTGAGGAACTTTAATTGCTTTCTCTGCCTGCTGATAGCAAGGCAGCCGTAAATTTCCCACCCCCTGCTCATGGCTAGGTGGGAATCCTATGATGTGTCTGATTCTGAACCATCTTACCCAAAAGCAATCCGTCCAAAATCGATTCGGAGGTTCCTGAAACCGACCAGCAGTGCACAGGAGTGAGGCTTCCCGGGACACCTCCTCTCCGACTCGTGTCTGGAACTCAGCTTTTCTTGGCAGAGGGCCATAAATCTCCTCCACAGTCCTCCTCAACAGCTTGCCTTTTCTGAAGCTCTGTCTTTTGGGGGTCTGTACCTGCCTTTGCAGGCTACAAGGATCCACCAGGGTCCGTGCCAAATGTCTCTGCCTGGGGGGGTCTCCTCCATCTCTGTGCGTCTTCTTGAGCTTGCCCTTCTGGGGGTCCGCACCCACCTTTGTGGGCTGTGGTGCATCCAGAGACGTCAGATGTTACTGCTCAGCCAGGGGGATGCCAGATGTCAATGCTCAGCCAGGGACGCCAGGTGTCCCAGTCTGGGGTTCCTCCTCTGCTCCGAGATCACCCCAGAGGGACACGAAGGTGGTTCAAAACCTGGTTTTCCCCGAAGAGACTGGAGAGAGACTGCCGGAGACAGTTTTCTCTTTTTCCAAGGACAGTTTATTGTTTCTTATCTCTGGGACACTTTGCCTGGCCAGCAGCGGTCTGCTCAGCCTGGCATCCATGGTGGAATCTGCCTGGTCAAGGCAGGGCTTATCTTATATAGTTAGTACTACGTATTACATGTTTACAAAATTTTACCAATACAATACAATTTTATTAAATGGTCCAGCCCTGACCCCAACCAATCCAAGAGGCCAATGTGTTACCCAACATGGATGACATGGAGAAGAAGGAGGAAAAGGTGTCCACCCCCCAAATTCTCCATCTTGGCCACGTGTCCCTTATCATAAACATTCAAGAAAACCTATTTATCTACGTTCTAACATTGTAATTTACACTCATCATTATTTTCTGTGTCTCTTCTCTCAATGTGGGCAGATTCTCCTAAGGAGCCAAATCCAGCCCCTGCAGCTCCTGGGCAGCACTCAGGGGTCTCTGAGGGGTCTGCCAGGGAGGTTTTTGCACCCCCAAAGGAGCCAGGGAAAAACCCTGGACTCCCACACTCTCCCTGCCAGCATGGATGGTTTGACCACACATTTCAGTGGTTTGTCATACAGACTATTTTCCATGTTTGCCCAGTGGGATGACACTTGTTCATTCATTTGGGGTTGTTATTGTTATTTTAAAAAGCATTTTGGACTATGTTTGCCTGTGCAAATTGGCAAGGGGAATTAAAAGACCTGAAATAAGTTTTAACTCTATTATGAGGATATATCCTAGAATGAACTAACGTCCATTCTAATAGACTTGTGGAACTAGAAAAGAGATTGAATTTTTTGGGTTTAAGTAGAACTCACCGTCAGCAATGATACACAGCCTCTGACTTGACTGTGTGTTGCTTATGTTGGACTCAGAAGGAGGGTCATAAAGGAAAAATGAGACCAGAGATGTGGCCAGTAAAGTCTTCAAGATTCCTGCGTCATGCCTGGTAAGAATAGGACTCCTAATGATGGTAAGCAGAGAGAGAAGAATCAAGGCAAGGAGGAAAGTGTGTGTGAGACTTGAGAAAAAGTGAATTTGTTGATTTACAAAGAACACAATCTTTTCATTGAATGAAGATACTATATAATTTTCTTTAGTAATTTTAAAGATTGGGATATGGAAATTGAGGATCAGTCTAGAGTTATCTTTTTTTATCAATGTTATGTTTTTGTAAGAATATGCAGAGATTTCTTTCTTATAATAGGCATTCTGTTACTTGGAGAATTATCAAGGAAGAGTTCCCTGCATACAGAAAACACTTAGTTTCCATACTCAAGGCTCACTTGACAAGGAGAGAGAATGAACTAGTGTTGTAATGAGTTTCCTATTCTGAAAAAAGTAGGAAGGGCGTGGTGAAAAAAGAAAGAAATTTTCATAAACCCGATGTGTCCTTGAGGAGAACAAGGCTTCTAAGGCTTAGAAGATAAAGCAGCAAGCTCTGAGACTCATGGGGGCAGAAATTAATAGCAAACAGGAAAAGAATTAAAAGGCTTCAATCATTAGTAGTTTCAAAGGAACCGTTTCCTTTGTTTCCCTTGCCTTAAATGGAGCTGATGTGGATCCTGGAGAACTAGACTTAACCTTGATACAGAGTCTGAAAAAAAGTTTGAAAGGAGAATTTGTGGCTGTTGACCCAAATGATAACCTAAATAACCTAACACCGAGCATGGTGTTGTGCAGAAGTGATGTCAGCCCCACAGAACAGTGTTGATTATGCCTTAAAATCTTCACAACCTCCTGGGAATACCAGAAAACACCATCCCCACCTCTCAACTTGGAAGTGATAATAGGACAGAGAGGACATCTGGGCTTCCATGGGAGTGAAGCTCTCAATCAGTCTCTGGTTTCCAGATCTCTATTGTTTGTGCTCTAAGGTTTGCTGTGCTGAACTGTAGCCATGTGAGTGTTGAGATTGCTTGCAATTTTCTGATCTACTCTGTGTAAGGTGGTGCATTCCCCTCTCTGTTGTACATGAATGCATGAAGAGGGTGAACAACCCTCTGGAGCTGTCTCTCCAATTCCTGCAGAGAAAGCATAAACAACTGACCTGATTTAGGCTATGCCAAACTCCTAACTATCCATGGTGAGAGGAGAAGAATCTAACCTGATCCCACTGGCAACAGGTCTGAGTATGTCAAAGAAAGCAAAACCAGAGTGAGGGCTACACTAAAGGTGGGTGAGAAGAAGCCAAGTAGAAATTAAGATGATATTGCAGGGTTTGTAATGTAAAATGTGATCTGTGGGTGTGATTGAATTAGTGGCATTTGCTGTGATACCATTGACTGGTGAAGCCTGGCTGTCCTGTAGGACACAGAGATCCAACTGATGCAAGGGGATAGCAGGGGATTATGTGAAAGGCCACCACTCTGGTATCACTGGATGTAGTGAGCTACAGGGTGGATTTCTGAGAGAAAGGAGGGATGGGCAAAGAGGAGACAGAAGCCTGTGCTGACCAAGAGGAGAACAGATGGCAGAATGAGGAAGTCATGGGACAAAAAGGGTCCTGTCTTCCTGAAGAAACCTTCTTCCAGTAGAGAAATATAGGCATGTCCAGCTGAGGGGAGCAAAATTTATATTATATTAGGCCCCAAGAGTGAGTTTGTGAATGAGAGAGACAAGATATCAAAGCTAATTTTAGAACAATTGTGGTGTTCAAATCTGGGTCATTAGGCTGAGGACCAAAGAGATGAGCAGTCTTGATAGACAGCAGGAGGTTTTTGGGCTGTGAGCTCCTGCTTTCTTCACAAAGGTTGCAATATGAAAGGAGGACAGGAGTTCTCCCTGGGAGAAGCAAAATTTGACTAAGCAAGTACCTTGTTGCCCTATTAATTACTGTATTTTTAAATTTTTATTTTATTTTTTTTTTTTTTTGCCTGTGATCTCTTCAGACATCACCTAAAACATATTGTGCTGCCATTTCATTCATTTTTTCCTGTGGAGGTGGAAGATTTGCCCAACCTGTTGAAAAATTCATGCACTCAAGAGGTTTATGTAACACCTGCGAGTTTTTTTTATCAATCAAATGTCTGAATATATCTACTTTTGCAACCACCCTACAAACTGAGAAAACTGTCTGTATTTCTCAAGCAGGGAGGACTTTGGACCAGGTGATCCACTGTGGTATCTTCTAACATTACCTGTTCTGTGAGGTGAGGTAGCCACAAGATTTTCAGAGTTCACACCATATTGAAATAGTCCCGTGTGAGGCTATGCTGGGAATGCCTAGCAGTCTCCAGTCTAATTTGGAAACAGCCTCTCAGTATATCTGATTACTCTGCTCCTAAGCTATTACCTTGGACCACATCTGAGATGGCTGGAGATCCAACATCAGTTGCATCAATGTGAGGGGGAAAAGTAGATGAGGTTGGTTTGGGCATATTCAGTGTTCCCTGAATGCTAATGAAAAGAGAAACATGTTTGGCACCATCACAAGTCAAGCACCCTGAGGATTTCAAAATGGTGTCCTTTTTTATAACAGTAATAAATTTGTCAGTTATGTGGGGAAACATTGTGAAAAATGAATGTCTTTTACTGCATTCAGAACTGCTGTTCCAAATCCAGTGAGATAATGGCCAATAAAACTTTGAGCTGGGAGGTTGAGTTCTGCATTACTAAAGCTTCATTATGTGCGGTTTTAGAAAATGTACACATGTGCCAGCGTGTCTCATTGTTCTTTTGCTGTTTTATTATTTTGTCACTATGAAGTGGCTCTGATTTCAGCTGTGAAATGCAAGTTTAGCTTATATTGATTCTGTTGTCTGTGTATAGGTCCTTAACAACTTTGCAGGATGTTGTTAAGAGCAGTTAGGTTTTATTTGCAGCTGAACCCTGTACTTGTACTCTGTTCCCTATCAAAATAAATTTCATCCCTGTCCAAATGTACTTGATGTATCTTCTTCTTGTCTTCATGTTGTAGAGGGTTGTAATTGACATCTCCCAGGTTTTCTGAATACTTAGATGGAGTCAAGAGCCAAACTTTTTGGGCGTTCCAAGGCAGAGAATGTGACTGCAGTTCACAGAACTGTTTTATTAAATGGTAGGCTCTGTGGTGGGGCCATAGCATTCTCTTGTCTTTATAGTATACAGATTCTCCATTAGGGGTTAGGGTGACACTCTCCATTAGGTTCCCTGTTGCTTCTTCTAAGATAATGTAGGCTTTCTTTATATATTTGACAAATCCAGTAACCCCTTCTTTGAAAAACATTTATGCTTGGTCAGACTGGAATACAGTTAGGAGCTCTTCTGTAACCAGATTCAATTTTCAGCACTCAATGAAGGTACCTCATCTCATGAGAAGTTAGTGTCTGAATCCAAGTACATCACATTCCCAGTCCACTTGTGGTTCTTTAGGTATTATAAATCCTAATCACCACAATGACACTTCATGTGTAGTGTCTGCAGTCTTTTCCCTGTGCTGTACAGTTTAGAAAATTATGCATAAGCCAGTATCTAATAGCAGATCCTTGGAGGGATGTCATAACAGACACAATGACTTCGAAAAGCATGAAAATACTGCAGTCTTTAGGATGGGATATGTAAGTTTATTTTGTAGTGTGACCAATGCTGTGCTAGGAAAAATTAACACCTTGTGGTGGAACAAACCAATAGACAAGGGCAGTGCTTGCATTAAAAAACCTACTAAGACAAATTGCACAGTGTTTTCAAACAGAGGAATTATGTGGTACCTGAGAACTGGCTTAGTGTAAACCAGGCAATGGTGATGGCAACATCAGGGCTCTTATGAAAGACTGTGAAGACTGTGTGTTAGTACATCATCATCAGTATCTCTCATCTGATCAAAACTGAACTCCTTGAGGAACTCTTGGCAATTGTTTTCTCAGCCTAGATGGACAAATCCTTGATCAAATTATTCTTTTGAACAGCATTAAGCCTTTTCAAGGGAGACTGGGCATAAAGCACAGTAAGACTGTACCAATTTTAAAAATTATGCTGGACAGAGAAGGGCAGGAAAGTTCATCATGGGCCGCCTCCCACCATGCTCTGCTCCAAAGGACAGGTGTGTGGGAGAGCAGCAGAGTATTTTGTTTATCCCCTTTTGCAAAGGAAAACTCAGTGTTGACAGTACATCTGCTAGAGGATCAGAAAATGGAAATTGTTGCTCTCCATTACCTCTCTTCTATCTCTGACACCTTGTCTGTTATTCATGGTTTTGACACAGTGCTGTCACTTGTATCTGTCTGGGGCTGTGTAATGGAAGTGCTGTACCAAAAGAGTGCAGAGAAATTTGCTGTTCCCCCTAGCAGGTTACAGCACATACCACTAGGAAAACTCTTTCTGAGGTCACTTGATCAGATTTGGATTTTTGTTGGTCATATGCATTTGGAAAAATGTCTTCTGTATTTTCCCTTGGATTGTGTACAGGCAATGAGCGGGATTAGATCCATCATTTTTTCTAAGGAGTCAAAGGCAATTAAAGTCAGAGAATTTTAAAAGAGGGAATTGAAATATGATGACTACTTTTGTTTTGGTTTATTTTAGAGGCAGACATTTAGATTTTGAATCTGTTTTATCTTGCCATCAGAAGCAGTTTGGTTTAGCAGAGTTAATTTTAGAGAACTGAAATATAAACCAAAAGCACTTAAAACCAGCTTTCATCCTTTTCAAGTGAGTGTGTTTGTAAATAACACAGTATTATGAAACAGACTTTTAATTGTGCTTTACTGTTTCCCCTGTAAGGATGCTGCATGGGGAGCGGCATTCCACTATATAGTCTGAGATCAGCTGCAAAGCAGAGAGAGGTTCAGGTGGTTCCCTGACATCCACATGGTTTTGAAACCCTAATGATCTTCTTACTCTGTAAATGAGGAACTCCTTTACTCTTCTGTTCCTTCTCCCACTGCTGGCCAAGAGGCTACAAACCAAGAGTCCCCTTCCAGTGCAGTCTGTGTTTGCTGAAACCCTGGTAGCTCCGTGCAGGCCAGGTGCTCTCCTCCTGCTCTCCTGCCTGTACACTCTTGTGGGGACAAACACTGGCACTTGAAGGGCTTCAGTTGCCTGCAACCTTGGCTTGCCACAATGCACAGCCCTGCTTAGGGAACAGGATCTGTGAAACAGTGCCACTGAAGTCCTCTCAGATGTTTTTTGGCAAAGAAGCAAAGAGGAATGCTTAGTTTGAGCATGGGAGGTTTAAAGCTTCTGTGCTGGGTCTCCAAAGTCTCCCCAGGGGCAGTTGAACGGGAGCCTTACGTGGGGTGGATGGGTTGGGATCTGCATCAAATCACAAGACTGAGTGGTGGGAAAATGGGGGGTCCCAGCTCAGGGCACACACCTTCCATATGTCACTTTGGATATATTATTTTCTGATGGAAGGTGAAATGTTAATCCCCTCTCCTTTCCTCTTTATGGAATTGTTTTGCCCACTGCTAATTTAAATCTCAGGCATAAAAGAAATCTTTGTGATCAAATAAAAAGCATAAAGCTTCACTCTAGAGGCAATTAAAAATGAATAGACAAAATACTATAATATACGGAACAATATTCAAATGCTTTTTAACTTTTTCCACAAGAATACATCTGCAGATCTGTATGTCATTGCAGAGATTAGTCTAGAGGGATTTGATCCATAAAACAGAACAATATACTGACTTTTGATCTTTATTGAAGTGGTGAGTGAAAAAAAAAAGAGGGGGAAAACAGCACAGAAGGTAGAAATTGTGGAGAATACACCAGGAATTTCTGGAACACTTTACGCTTCAAAAATATGCACATGTGGGTTGTCAACTGCTCCATAATTTTTATGGGATCTGCCTCAAAACGTCTGTCAGAAATGTTAGGGAGCCAAAGCTCTCATTTTTTCAGACCAGACTCTGACAGTGGAGCAAATCCAACAGGAAGGTCCTGAGGAGCCTTTTGTAGATTAAGTGGGCACACCATGCTTAGCGCTGATATCACTCGCATGTCTCCAGGAATGGTTCAAGTGTCCAAAGATTTTCTGAGGGTGGAAATAGCAATGAGAAATTTTGTGCTGGAGCAAATGTTGCCTTTACCTCAGCTACTGCAACTAACTTGATAGAAATGCAGTCTTCTGCCCAGATCAAATTTGTCCTGCCGAGCAGTCTGCTGGTGAAGAAACCTGGAATCTGTGACAGTGAAACCCTGGTGAGAGACTCTCTACCTCCCTCCTCACAGGAGAGGAATTTCCCAGTTTTTATGTCACATACAGCTGATGGTACGGTAGAAAGACAAAGCTGATGGCTCTCTATCTGTCATCAGGAAGTTGTCTGTCTGGCTTAGGAGTAGTTTCTCAAAGATATACTTCATGCTTTTCTTATAGCCTAACTACACTACAGAGAAAGGATTAATTAAAATAGAAACAGAAGAGAAGCTGGAGGGAGGGCCATTGTGGTGGGGTAACTTTCTCTTGAATTAGTGCAATTAGGCTGTGTTATGATCAGACTCTGTCAAGGAAATCTAGTCCCAAAGATGACCTTTAGAGATCATTAAACCATATTTCCTTCTGAACACAAGTGCAAATTTATCAATATCATTCCTGACAGATGTGTGTCTAACTCCTCCTTAAAGATACCCAGAGATAGAGTTTTGAAGTGGAGCCCTCAAAACTTAAATAAGCTTTAGCAAGCTATAGCAAAGAGCAGCTGTGATTACTAGAATTAAGCTTTTATTCTAAGGAGCTGGCAAAATCAACCATAATTTAAATATCTGAGTGTGTACACTAAGTCACCAAGCCACAAAGATAATTCAAAATTAAGCTTTGTAAACAGAGGAGACAGTAAATATCCTGGTCTTGCTGCCTTTTTCAGTTTCTATGGGATTTTCCCCCTTTATTTAAAAATTGAGTGCTTTCTCTGTCTTTTATAATACAGCTTTGACTAAAGAATGTTAATATCTTAATACCTTTTGGTAGGGAGGAGAGAGGAGCACATTGTTTGGTTTTAACTGAGAATTATTTCCTACCTTGATTTCATGTGGAGTGGAGGTGAGCAGGTGATAGGTGGCAAGGCAGTAACCAGTTAAGACTCTTCAACTTCTGCCTTGACATGGGTTTGCAAAAACTGCTGCTAAGAATCCATATTAAGTTTACTTGGGTTTATCTCGTTTAAATGTCTGGATAACTGCTTTTGTCTCTTTTGTGCTTACTGTGGCCTTCTTTTAGAATCCTTTCTCTCCAAAATTGCTGAGGGATGTAAGGGGAAAATTGTCTCTGAACTGAAGTCTTGACTTCAGAATTAGGTCATGAGTTATTGTCTGAGAGTTTGGTCCTTAGAACTAAACTGTCAGCAAGAATCATTGAAATTGCTAGGAAATGCACTGTTGAAAAATCAGCTTGGTTTTAGCTGCATAGCAAAGGAGGCTGCTGTTCGTACTTCAGCAAGGCTGGAATTTAGACATTAGTTAGGCTTGTTTCATTGCACAGACTTAATTCTGGCACACACCTTTATCTCTCCTTGATATTTTGCTCCAGAGCCAATGTAGTTAAGGCTACAGTGTTTTGAACTGAGTGCATCCTTTACAGATATGAATCCCTTTTTTAAAATGGAGGAAAAGTGAAGTATATTGTGAGTGACAGCTCAATCTCATCTTTGCATCTGAGCAAAACCCTGGTCCACGTGCAAGGCAGGAAGTGAATTGCAGAGCTTCAGAAATAGCACAGAAACCTACATTCTGCAAATGCACCATTCAGTGCTTTCACAGGGGCTGTATCTCAGTCCCCTGCAAAGAAGACAGCAACCCTGATGTGGAATAACATGTAAAATGCTGTGTTGTGATACACATTCACAATAGGGCTGCCTTCAGCAGGTAGGAAATCTTCTAATTGCTTGGAGGATGTGGTGAAAGGTTACCTTAATGCAAAGTCTTTGTGAGAACACGAAGCTGAGTGTGGCAGAGCAGGACTTTGGAGGTTCAGTCTGGTCCCATGAAACTGCAGTTAGGTCAGGTGTAGTGCATGCTAAGGGAAAGTGAGCCAAGATCCAGCATCTTTGGGTCAATATGGAAAGCAAGACCTGGCATTTATAGCTAATGAAAAGTGTCAAAGTAGCTGTAAGCAGACTGAGCTCCATCCAACAGTCTGCTCTATATTGATTTCTTTTCTCTTACAGTGGGACTCAGTTTAAATAAGAGTGGGTCTGTGTAGTGAAATCTCTTAAAATGACCTAGAAAAGAGGTTTAGCTGACCCTCTGTGCTTATTCCCAGCTCCCAGAGCTGTCCCTTCCTTTATTTGCAGAATTCTTTCATTCCTAGGGCACAGTGTGGTCAAGAATACACACATAAACAATATGCATGCCTGCAGATCACTCAGGTGCTGGTGGTATCACAGTGTGAAGCAGGGCATTAAATGGGCCAAGGTGAAAGCAAATCAGCTCTCATGTCCTGCCCTTCCCATGCCAGCACATGATTAATATCCCAAGGTGTAACATGGCCTGTGTAGTCTGATGAGGGAATTGTGGAGGAGCAGTGTCATGCTGGCTGCAGCTCTGGGAGGTCTCTTTGCATCATCTGGATGAGGACAAGCACAGTGTCACTGTTCAGCCACTGCAGAGGATCCAGAAGGTCCCTAAAATATTGTGCAGGTGCAATCTGGCCACAGGTGTGTTATTTGTGTCCAATGCAGTGCCTCAGGATGATCAGTGGGAAGGCAGAATCCAGGTGCTCAGGGTGGTGGTGGTGGGGAAATACTGAAGCAGTGATTGAAAGCCATGTCCTAATTCCACCAGTATGGCACTAGTTTGTTTTTTTTTTTTTTTTTTTTTGCACTTCTGACATAATCTGCTACATCAACAGGCTGCTGAATCCACCAGAGTCTATGCAGGGAGTGTTAAGGTCACAGGATTGAGCTGCTTTTTTGGAAGGCATGAGTCTCTAGCACTCACTGAAAACTTGCAGATGAAATCCTAAAAGTCTTGAAATTTCTAGAGGAGCAGTGAGAAACAAAAGACACATGCATAATCATGTATTGTGGTATTCTGCCATATTTAATGCAGTTCACAGAAAATGTGTGTCTGTAAATAAGTATGTATTCATCTCTTTGTTAAATAGTTATCTCTACTTATGATTTCAGGAGTTCTTCATATTAAAATTAGGAGAATAAATGGTTTCACATCACCTATATTTGCAAGCCCATTGTAGAAGAAAAGTATTGTGGTAGTTTCTGTTTGGTGCATTTCAGGAACAAATATCCGAATCTGGTTTATTCAGATACACTAAGCATATTTAGCTGCAATGATGGAAGTTATATAATCTTTTGGAATGTCTCTTTTTATTTGCTTGAATGGAAAATAAACAGTTCCTCCTTTTTCCCATCTCAAAAAAAATAATAATCTGGAAATTGCTTTAAATGGTGGAAAACACCCACCAGTGGTACAAATGTAGAAACAGAATTGTCAGCCTTCCCAAATGATTAATCCTGGATTTTATATGGCAAACAAAAAATCATCCCAAATGATGGTTTACAGGAAACCACAATTAAATGGGAGGACAGCTCCCCATTGGCCCAGTTGAGCTTATTTTCATCTGTACTTCATGGCATCCTTTTTCATGGTTATTCCCATGGGATAATTCAATGTTAAGCATTTCACCCGCTGTGAAACAGGTTATGGGAAAGCAGTGGAATAAAAGTTTTGTGACTTTCAGAACACATCCATTCCCAGGCCTCTCAGGTTTCCTATTTGGAATGAAGGGAAGGACATAAGCATAGGACATTTGAGGGCTGGACCTCCACCTCAGTTCCTTGCATGCTCTGCACCTCTGCCATGCAGCAGCAGAGCTCCAGGTTTGGTGGGGTGGTGCTACCACCCTCATTCTGGTAGAGCTCTGCAGGGATATGCCTCCAGTCCGTACTACAAATGGGAATAACATCACTGTTCCCATCAGGTTTGTGCTCCTTTCCTCACTGTGTATCATGGTTGTCTCTGCCAACAGCTTCATTGACCAAGGCATAAAGGAGGGGAGGGAGCTGACATTTGCTGTCCTGTCAGCACGGAGAGGAATGCTGGCTCTGCAACCTCTTAAATGAAGGAAAAATGTGAAATCTCTTTGCTCCCCTTCTGCAGAGAAGTCATTGACCTCAGTAACAGGGAGTGGGGTAGATTTTTAAACTCCATGCCTTGGGGATTCGACAAGCAGCTGCTCTTAATGTCAGCATAATAATATGTGTAAGTTATTCCCTTTCTGAAAACATAACCCAGGTGAGCAGAGATTCTGACTGTGCAGCTTTAGCCCAAGTGGATGGAGGAGAACAGGGCTTACCAAAGAAAGACCAGAGTCAGGCCTGTTTATGATAAAGGAACATCTATATGTTGACATTTATCAATATGAATTTCAAGGAATATATATATATATGTGTGTATATATATATATGTGTGTGTGTGTGTGTGTATATATATATATATATATATGTAATATTCAGTGTAAAAAATAAAAGGCTCTTCACAAATGTTTTGGTATTGTGCCTTAAAAAAATGACACTTTCCACTGCCAGTCATGACTTTAAGTCAGATTATGGCTAAAAATATTAAGGGAAGGATCACCACAGCAACAATCACATTGCTCCCCTTCTGTAGAGGAAATGGAAAAACACTCAAACTTTGCCAACCTGAATAAATTACCCAAATTATCAGAACTGTAAGGAAAGCCATATGTAAGCAACTCTGTGTGTTTGTGTGTCTGGGAGTGTGTGCAAATGTGTTAACTGGGTTGCAACCCACTAAATACTTAAGTCAAAGGGTGCAACTCTGTCAACTTTGTCAAGAGACAAAAAATTACTGTGGCTGTACCTGAATTGGCCAGCAGATACCAAGTGAAGGGTGGTGCTCTCTGCAATAGTGGGGGATTCTGGTCCAGCTGCTGGACTGGACTCTACTGCCCATACTGGCCTGGAGATGGGATGGAGCACATTGATGCTCACTTGGTTTTGAGCCAATGTGAAGCTGAGAAAGGGCTGCTTTGCTCACACAGATGCACTCTTACTCCAGTCTCATAGCTATTTGTACTTATTTGGCATCGTTTTACTCTGCCAAAGTAAAACATCTTGTTAGCCAAGGGGGGAAGAATTGGGGTGGAAGGGTGAGGGGGCAGGAGCAATATTGTCACTGCTTGACTTGAAGCACATTATGCACAACTCTGCACTGGAAACCTCCTCTTACCAGGCTGCCCACACTCTCAGTGAAGATAGGATGCTTTTTTAGAGGCAGTCCAAGGATGTGACAGAATAGTTGAAATGATGTCAAGCTCTTTGGTGAATTCATATTGCATTAAAGACTCTAAAATCACCTCATGGAAGCCCAAAGCACATGGGTTTTGAGCACAGGAAGAAAAGGTGTAGAGTGCAAAGACTGTCTTCCCATTCTCTTGCCAATAATATGAGCACTTGTTCAGCTGTTTGTAGGTCCAGTTAAACCCTGGATTGTTGTCTGTCCAGGGAGCTGCTATTGCTTTCTGGCTTGAATTTCTAGTTAGAAAGGATCCTCAGTTATTTTGGGGATTTTAAACTTGATGCTTGATTAGTCTGTGCCTTTAGCCTTTTCTACTTTCCAGATTCACTGATGTTTTGCAAAGGAGGTGTGTGCTCCTGCTGAACAAATTTAAACGTACTGGTAACAGACTTGCTTTTCTTTATTCTTTTATTATGTAGGCCAGCACAGCTTGGGCTTGGCCTGATGATCTAAGTGTGCCAGTGATATCCTTGCCCCATTTGAAGTACCTACAGAATGATGGGTCCAGTATATATTGTACCTATAGTCTGTTGATGCAGACTGAATTCAGGTGATGACCCATACCTGATGGTAACATGGCTGGACAATGGTTACAATGGCTTTTGTCAGAATCATATGGGGCTCCCTCCTGACTTGCTGACACACTGTTCAGGGCCCTCGTGTGCCAGTTCCAGAGAGGCACATGAGCAAGCAGGAGGTTTCAGTTTGATCAGGCTGGCTGATAACTCCTGCTTGTAAAGAGCAGTTTATGGTGAATTAGGTTGCTCTGCAGTATTCTTTTTTGTTTGTTTTTAAAGTGAAAATTTTAAAATTTTCTTGCCAGCTCATCTGAAGTGCCCTATGGGCCCTTGCTCTCTCTTCTGCCTTTCGATGGCTGCCACCTTGCTGTCCCCACCGTAGCTCCAAGGCTGGCAGCCTGTTTAACCACAGGGCCTTGCCACATGGCATGGGTTTGTGCTGGTTAGTGGTGACACCGAGCCATTGCAGTGGGGAAATCTATCAGGGCAGCTGGTGTTAATCAATCCTACATCACCAGGATCGAGGTCAGGAATCCCAGAGCTCAGAGGGTTTTTATGGAGGCCTGCTGCAATCTTGATATGTGAGTGAGTGAGTGGAGGAGATGAAAGCACATCTGGATGGGCTAAGGAATGCATAAGCACTGGAGTTCTAAAACTTAATTCAGTGCTTATGTATTAGTTGCTTTGTTTTGGTTTGTTGGTGGTTGGTTTTTTTCCCCCATATCTTTTTTAGATTTGCTTGTTTTCTTGGGTAAGGAAAGATGAGTGGTACATATGACTAGATGTATGTCTTGTATAATTCTGTTACTGTGTGTGGATCCTTTAAAAATAAAGTGTTCTCTAGGCTGTAGTCTAGAAGTGAATGCTATACATCAATGTAAGATAGCCCTTTCAGTGAGTTTCACTTCTGTTTATTTTCTCTGTAGTTGTTATTACTCTCCTTGCTTGTTTGATTTAATTTGAAACAAAAACTATTCTAGTTGTAGGCAATTTTGATCTAGGCATTCAGGAAATGGAACAGGATTAGATCTACAGAAAATACAACTGCAGAAATCCTACCAGAACAACACGTTTCTTCCCTCACCATCCTGTCAAAGTCAGGTCTAATCAGGATGTCTCCTCTGTACCACCCTGACCTACCTGTTAGGAGAACAGATTCTGAACTTGATGATAATGGACATTGATTTTCTTTCCCCTTCAAAATCACTGTCTCCAAACTAAGGTCTGTATGTTACAACCTATACTCCAGTCTAGAAAGCTGAAGTGATTCCTAGCTGCAAAACTCATATCTGAGTTACTGATAATGAGATAGTATGTGAGAAGCCACCAATTTCTTTTATCCAGATTTGCGGAATGAAAGCCTCAAATATGAGGGATATGTCTAAAGCAGCTGGGGTCTTATGGTTTGGGAATAACAGACTTGGTAGCCTCTAAGGTGAACTTGGCCTCACAGAGTGCCTTTCTGGGGACTAGTTTATTGTTTGTTGTATCTTCCTGTCAGATGTGATGGGAAATCAGTGATGAACAGGAGGTCCCTCATCTCCATGGATACTCGTCTCTGCATGGTGTCAAAATCTGAGTTGGCTGTTAATTTTCTCATAATTTTGCATATGACTAATTTACTTAGGAAGGGAGGGAAAGGAAGGAGGTTATTTGAGATTGAAGAAAAAATGAGAGAAAGAAAATTTGTCAGTGGTTCTCAACTGTAGCTGCTGGGAGGCCTCCAGAAGCCTGTCCCATACCTGCATCCCCCAAGCTTGTTGTCAGTTTTCATGCTTTGTTCTGTGCTCAGAGCGGGGTCTGGAAGGAGCACAGCTTCTGCAGCTGCTCGTAGACCAAAAGGTGACCTTTTGAGTAGCTGAGGCATGATGCATTATTTAGTGCATTCTTGGCTAAAAGGGAAATGAAATATTTTCGTTAGCAGAAAGATTTGTTTGTCCTTTCACTTGGATGAATCCTTTTAACATCATATAATAGTGTAACATGCACACCACTCCTTGGGGTTTCTGCTGGGCAAAGTTTTTGGTAAGACTTTGAAAGAACACTGATGGTTTATTAGAAGGACCCTGCTTGCCAAATGTAATAGACTTCAGTTTAGAGGTACCAAATTTGCAAGACAGCAACTTCTATTTAAATAATGTGCAGAAGTGAAAGCTTCCCAGTGAAATATATGTCTTTAGACTATCAGCTGATACGGGTAAGTACTATAGACAGCTGTTACTTCAACATGAAGTGTTTTGCTTCTTTCAATTAATCAAGAGTCTCTTGGAAGTTGCCATAGCAGGGCATTCATTACAGGGATGTTTAATGAGTAGAATATTTGTCATTTGCATAGAGAGAGGCTTCAGCAGTGATCCCAGTGATCTGTGATAGCCAGGTACTTAGGCACCCTGTATATCTATTGGGTGAAGGAGAAGAGGCAGATGGGACCAATTTTTCACAATATCTGACATTAAATTTCCGATCTGGTCTTCCAGACAGAGATTCAAAGAGGCTGGAATCTACCTCTCCTGCTGACTGTGAATGAGACTGCAATATACTCAGCTACAAGTCCATCTGCTCTTTAACTTTTTTTTTTTTTTTAAATCTATCTAAGAGTGTTTTTCCTTTGAAGTTTCCAGCACCATTTATGAAGGCTCAAAAGGGATATTATTCATATGTTTCAGATGAAGAAAGCTGAACTGTCAAAGTAACAACTGGCTTGAGAGTAACCAGTATTCTCCAAGGCATTTAGAAGGACCTGGGAAAAGATCCTGTGCTTACCAGGAAAATTTCACTGATCTTAACAAGCCCCAAAACACAGGAAGGAGAAAAAATCTGCACAAATGAAAAAAACGTTGCTATCTTGTTGAAAACCCCAGTGGTAAACCTTTTCCATAAAATGAGAGGTATCTGCTTCTGTAGGATTTTTTTTTTAGCAATAAAAGAAGAGATGGTGTAAGACAAGTGAAGAGGGATTCCATAAATAATTGCATTTCAGTTACCTGTTTGGCATCATCTTAATTGTTACAACAAATAATGCAAGATGACAAAAAAAAAATGAACAGCTTTCTACTCAGAAGATAAACTGCTTTTAAAAAAGAAAGGAATGAAACCCAGCTCCATAATTTTGAGAATCCCATTTAATTAAAATGGACATGACTGGAGAAGCATAGACACCTGAGCAGCTTTCAAGACATTTCTCTGGCATGTTCCCATCGACTCTGAGACTTTATTTCCAACCAATATCTGCTTACCCTAGTGCAGCACCCCTCAAACCAACCTTCCCCAAGGGAACCAGCAGAGATGGTCTGAGAATAGAGCTAAGCACAAGCTGGTAAGCACTCACTGCAGGGACTTCTAAGTGCTGTGGGATTTAGTCAAACAGCAAAGTACAAGCTTCTACTATGACTCATCTAGTGAAAAACTAGTGCTAAGTATTGTACATAATTAAGACAACATTATTACAGTGAGATGGCACTTCTTTTTTTGGTATGGTTAAAGTCTTGAAAAGGTGTAATGTTTTCAGCCTTCAGAGGAGGCTGTGAAGATGAGGAGTTCTGATAGGAGTTCATTCTAAAAGATATCATGGCTACAGTGAGTTTAGATCATAATTTGTGTTGTTGCTGAAGCTTTGCATGCATATTTCTGTTGCCTTTGTGAAAAGTTGTGGTATTAGTGAGAATAAACACAACCTTAGAGTCGTGTTCATCAGATAACACTTGCAACACTGGCCTCTCTACACATTCCGAAGCTTTTCATAATTTTTAAACCCACAAATCGAGTATTTTATTTTGAGCCGCATTTCTTAAAAAGGTCCTAATGGTTTTTAACAGGCACAAAAAATTATATTTGCCATTGAATGCAGCAGAAAATGTAGTGTCAGTGAGCTAGAGATTGGAACACTGACTGGCAGCAGATACAGAAATATTTGCATGACATTGTCCCTACCAATGGGGAAAGTTGAACAAGTAGGACATTCCAATTTGCTTACTTGTAACAACTTTTTCCTTTAGAGATCCACAAATCAACTTTGCTTTTAGTGAACGCATGATCTTGGTAAAAATTTATTGTGGTATAATGAAAAGAAATTCAGCTTATTGGTCATTCTAAAACCATTTGTTGAAGTTACTTGATTCTCATTATCCTGGACTAGAAACTCCTATGATATGTTATGATATTCTTTCTGTTCATTAATTATATGTCTGACTTGCAAGGGAGAGGTGGGAAAGGAGACTGCAAGATGGTGACATGGACCATTTTAAGGGACAGGATTTTAAAAGAGCACCTTTCCACTTGTATTCCAATGAATTCCTTTTAGTATGTTTATGCTCTTACTGGAAAATTTATTGGCCACTTCTTCAACCTAACTTTACTACCATTTCTTTTATAGTTTCCTAACATGCTTTTTATACCATATTTCATGTACATCTCTAAGGAATTAATTGTATAAATTACAGGAACAACAGAGTCTCAGGAGGAATCCCAGGCAAAAAATGCACTTGGGTGAAGACATCTCAACTACAGCCAGTGAGTTCTTTCTTTTTGTATGAGTTGAACAACCTATAATACTTACAAGTCTGAAGATTGAGAATTCCAAGGGTCTTTCTGAAAAAAATGGTCCTTTAATATAAAACATAGATCAATTCCTGTTTTGTTTGCACTGCTGCTTTCTGGATGAGTTTCCAATCTATTAGTGAAGCTGTAAATGCTCCCCCAGCAACAAACCGTTGATGTTTTGAAAGCAAATCAAAAGCAGTATAAGGCTGTTGAAGAAAAGGGCTTGAAAGGAAAAGAGTGAAAGATCATACCATTCCTATGGTAGCTGCAAAAGTTTATGAGGATTACAACTGAGAGAGGGATGGGCCAGAGACCAGAGAGAGACCAAGGGATCAAGGACAAGCTATCTGCCTGCAGAGTTTTGTCCTAACATGCCTTCTTGCAGGCTCGTAGCCTAAACAGCACAAACAAAACTCTGTTGAGTTTTTGGTTGATCTGTTAGGGGCACACCACCAGAGGCAGAATTGTGTGAGGATGGATAAGCCTCAAATGGAGAGAGCATCTGTTGACTATGGTTTTTGCCTTGGACTTTGTTCAACCCTGACAGGATTTATAGAGAGTCATGTAAAAGAAATACTGTGCATTCCTGTTCTTTGTAACATAGGGTTTTCACTTCAGCTGAGGGTCCAGGGACTTTGCTGGGGGTGCATGTTGGAGTTGCACTCCTGATGCACTCTCAGCTGCTCTGACTTTTATCTTTTTTCCAACCATGAGCTCACTACAAGCCCAAAGGGGAAAGTATTTGTATTCCACTGTGCACATTGACAGTAATTTTGTGGATGCAGCACAACATCATAGAAAGAGACAGGTATATGGAGCATTTAGAAGGCAATAATTTATTCTAACTTTTTTATTTATTTATAATTTTTAGCCACACTCCAAAAGTTGTAGTGGGAGTAGCAGAGGAAAGAACTTGCAGACTTGACAAAAATCAAAGCTTGCAGCTTGTGCTGGATGGGTTTATTTGGCTCACATCTGTGATTATGAAATGAATTTGAACTGCTTTTGAACTTCATCTGGATAATGATTCATACTTTCGATTTCCCTTTTCCCTCCAGAACATCCACCATTAACAAACCAGTTGCAATGTTTTACAATCCACATTTGAACCCATGTTTCAAAAGATTGCACATTTCCTTGAATAAACAATTAGTCATTTACAGAGATAAGGTCAGCCTTGGGACTGAAAATTGAATCAACGACTGTCTCTGGCAACCATCTTTGAAATGGTCAAGAAGCAATTGCAGTAGAAACATGTTAAACTGCAGCTTCATGTTGCAGAAATACAACATAAACGGCAGTTTAAGTGTTTCTGTACAAACAGATATTGTACTGCCTTGGTTTGGTTGAGTTGAGCTCATTACAGGGTTTAGGCACATGCCTGAAGATGGAATTACACGACTGAAGTTAGGATGTGCTTAAGTGTTTTGTTGTGTGTGGGCCTACACACTACATCTGTGTTTGTATTAAGAAGAAAAGCTGTTCTACAAGACATTCAGGCATTTTAAAATGTGTTCTTATTCTGAACTGGAACAGGAAGTTTTATCTTTTAATGAAATTTAGGAAATCTTTAATTCCAGAAATCTTGTAATTGAGCATACTTGAAATATTATGTCAGTAATGTTGAAACGATTTGAGACATTAAGATTGAAATATTGCATGTCCACATATGTTACTAAATTAATTAGAAGCAACTGTTAACTAAGCATGCTGGGACTGCCTGGGTTGTGCATTACCACCCTTACCCTGGGTACAGAAAATAACTGTGGTCTGCTCTACCTTCTTGGCTGAGATACAGTGTTCCATGAACATGCTTCTCAGCTGAGCAGTAAAACTGGATATTCATCAGTGCACAAAGCAGACCTGGATCTACTAAACCCTGCTCAGTCCAGCTGGGTTTAGGTAGGGACTTCTCAAGTGCCTTGTACCAGGTCTTTGCTGCAAGTGCTTCAGAAATGCAGGGCACAGACCCTTTACTTTTGCTTGTAGGTGGTTGGCATTAGTTCTGCCTTTGATGTATCCAAGATGATTCCATACTGTCCAGGAATCATGGTAGTTTGAGCACAGCACCATCATTTTCATCTGATGCTGTACATGATATCTGAGCCCCTCTGGAGCTGAGGGCTGCAGCTCTGCAGCAGCCATCCAGGATGCAGAACTAAGCTGCAGCTACTTAAAGTCAAGCTATGTCTTTGCAGCAACTTTAATGTCACCTTCCAGCCTGTTCTTCTATGGACATCCCACTACCTGAGGATTACAGCCTGGTTTTAAACTTAAAAGCTAACATTTGCAAATCAAAGCTAAGCATGTTTTGGTGACTTCTTACTAACTATATTACCATAATCAATTGTAATTTTCTTGAAAGAGTTTCAGTATTGTGGAATCAGCCTTCACTACAAGGAGATTGATGCACTGGGAAAAATTCAAGCAGCTTTGTGAGTATATAGCAAGAATGATAGGCAAATCTTACCAGACTGAATATATTGCCTGTTCTGCCTGTGTCTAGATATAGTGGTTGTTCAAAAGGAAGTAGATATCTGGAAACAGTCTGTGAATGGGAATCATACTCTGTTCCCCTTGCTCTTCAAGTTACAATCTCTTTTCTCAGTCTCATTGTCTGACAGATCAAGTAGGGTTGATCCCCAAGCCAAGGGCTTACTTGGTTAGGTGGTTTTAAGAAGACTGAAACAATTGTTTTAGAGAGGAAACTTTCTGTGGTCCAGGCACATGGCACCTGTGGTGAAATTTATTCAGACAAATGTTGTATCTAAAATGGCCTTTTCTGCTTAAGTCTCTAGGTAGTTATGGCTTTGCTTGAATGTCCTGCCCTTTCCTTTTGGGGTTGAAATAAATATCTGAGGTTCACAGTCTTTGTGTCCCTATAAGCTTTTGGGTCAGCTGGCCAGCAGAGATGTTCTTTCCTCTTTTAAGGCCTCATCTCCAGCAAAACATAAACTAGTAAATGTAGCTGAAGACTGTGAATGTTGTCCCTAATGACAGACCCCTTTATCATTGCTTGTCTCCTCTCTTACTCTTCCTGTAAAAGGAACTAGGGTAGTTCCTAGTATCCAACCAACAGAATTTTTTGGACTCAGATATGAGTAAGAATAGGAGTGGGAGCCTGGATACTGTGTTCATAATAGTTATTATTATTATTATTATTATTATTATTATTATTATTATTATTATTATTATTATTATTATTACTATTATTATTATTATATTTTACTGCAGTTACTACATAGAATGGTTATTATATTTCTGTTTGAAGAAGCAGAACAGCTTCACAAGTGAGTACAAAAAGATGCATGTGTTTTCCCAAGCTTGTGTGTACTTTGCTGTAATCTGACACTTACTGTAAGAAATGCATTCTATATAATTGGCAGTGGCAGACACATATTCTGATAGAAAAAAGAATGCATTGAACGATACACTGTGTATCACTGACAGTGAGTTGCAGCAGTATTTATATAAAAGTAAAGGATAATTTAGCACTTGAAAGTCAGGCCTCCAAACCAAAATAAAATGTTTTTCTGTTTCTGTACCTGGGCTAGGATATATCTCCCCTCACTGCAGACATCAGCAGTGTAGACACATATGGCAAAACCCATCACCCCAAGCTCCCTTTGCAGTCAATACAGGGAGCAGGCACTTTTAGGCCATGATTCATCTGACCTATTTACATGTCTGCTGTAGGAGGAGATGAATCACTGCCTAGGCTAGATCTGTGCGGAGGATAAAGGGAGCCTAAGATGGCCAGCACAGATGTAGATGCTTGTAAAGATCTACAGCCTGAATTTAGGCTTTTAGTTTGGAACAACAATTTTCCAGAGAAGAGAATTTCCTAAGCCATGTTTTCCTAGCAGAGTATGTGTATGAATATATACATCTATGGTATTTTTCTTCCTGCAACAGAAACATTTGCAACAATATCTTTTGAACACTGGCCCTATATCCCCATCCAAATGTTTTACCATCTGAAGAGCTGCCATTTTATCTCTCTCTGCCTCTGTCCCTCTTTCACACATACAGACATGTGTACACATACCATATTTCAGAGCTGGGCCTACTGAGTTTTCAGCATTAGCTTCAAATATATTCCTCTCTGTGTGGTAACCAGAGCTGCTGTTACACACAGGCAGATATATTAACTGGGTTTGGTTTTTTAAAAGAAACATCCAAAGCAAAATATGCAAACAAAACCACCAAATTAAGATTTGTGAAAATTCCTTCTGTTTAAAAACAACATTTTTATTAGTTTCTTTTTTTTTTTTTTCTCCTAGGATCTGTTCTACTCTTCCTTGGTGAGGCAGAGCATCACAGGAAGAGGAACAAGAATTCATGGGAGACAAGTACTGATGCAGACGAAGGAGGAAGACAAGACTTAGACATCTAAGAAAGAGTGCATGTTCCCAAGTAAAGCTGTGAGATGATAAGAAACAGGCACAGTTGTGTTATTATGTGTAGAAGGCCAGAGTTCAGAGAGTCTGTTTTCTTGAGGATGATGTACTGGCAGGTACTCTTGTGCACATGCTGTAGTATGATGTTCCAGTGGATTTGTACATCCATCTACGCTGCAAATGTTACAAAAAGAAGAAGAAATGAAACCACCCTGTTGGAGAGCTTTACAGTGCTCAGCTGCTCCCGAGGAGTGCTTGGTGTAGCTACAGCAGGCAAAACATCCCTCCCATTTAGTCACTGGCACACAGCACAGCAACCCGTTTATGTGAGCACCTGGCTGATCAGTTTGCCTGGGACAGATCTTGGCACACCCTCTCCTCTGGCTGTAAAGCTTTACTGACTTGTGTGTTTTTTCCCCCACAAACTCTTGTCTGGCATGGGAGGACTTGGAACAGAACAGCCCTGGCTCTGGCAACCACAGGAAAGTACATTTTAGATAACCCTTTAGGGCGCAAGCTTTGCAGCCATTTAAGGGCTTTTCTGTGGGGTTAGGGAGGAAGAGCTGCCCATCATCCACAGTCTATTGCTGTGGGAAGGGTGCCTGTGGCTGCAAAGGTTCTTTGGCAAAGGCCACGAGCATCTGAAGGCTGCTCTGAGAAATGGATATGGGCTCACAGCTCCCCACAGGGTGCTGTGCAGAAGAGAGCACTTCCACCGGTCATCCCAGTGCATCATTCATTAAACATAATGCCCTACAGGAAAACCAGGGGTTTGTGTTTTCTGTACCCCCTCCTGCATCAGCCCTGACGTCAGTAGTTTGGAACCATGGAAGTTAAATTAAGGCCAGTGCAGTCTAATAGGTGAGGGATAGCAAAAGCTAAGAAGTCAAGGTAATGAGAAAATACCTGCCATCTGGAGCTGTCATAAGCACGAATTTACATCTCTCCCCATGAAATAAATAAATCACAGCCTACAAAACATTACTCTCACTGGATGTGAAGTCTCACTCCTGCTACTGCCACCAAAAAATGTTGGCCTCCCCACTTTCTGCACGGTAGGTGGCTTCTGCCAAAAGCCCCAGGGTGCCGTGCCTGGGCGCGGGGCACATCTGGAACCGCTGTCTGCTCAGGCGGGATCTGTTCTGTGCATCCGCTCGCTCCAGTCCCCGCTCTGATGGAAAGATTTCCTCCTGGCTCTGACAGCACCGCAGCCACTTGGGGAAGCACATGACTTCCTTGGGAGACGGTGTTTCTCATTTGTGTTGCAGGCCTCCAGCAGGCATGGCACCGAGGCAATATTTATATCAGTTTTTGTAACATCATCGCAGCAGCTGCAATTTTGGGAACTGAAGTGCTGGCTGGAAGTGGGAGAGACAGGCACAAAGCACAGCACACCACATAGAAATGTGGATGCAAGCAGGGAAAAAAAAAAAAAAAAGAAGAAAAGAAAATTGGCAACCAGCCTCCTCCCCCAGAAAGCTGATTGTGTTCCCGGGTGCCAGGGGTGCTGCTTGCCCTCCAGATGGTTACCACAGGGCCCATCTGTGTGAAAGTGAGTCAATGGCTATTGCAGCTCAGGATGCATGTGATGGAATCAAATGTGTCCCCTCAGGGTGCTTGCACTCCTGGGGGAGCAGGACAGGGGAAGGGGAGCCCTCCAGCCAGGTGCTTTTTGTGCTACAGGCCAAACAGTGTTCAGCAGTTTTCTCATACCCTTCAGCTGTGAGGAAGCACAGTGCTACACACTTGTGTGCAGGTAACCAGCCTGCCCCAAAACTGCTGCAGCCCCATGCTGTGCCTTGGCAATCAGCCCTAGCAAGCTCCTTATCCCACCTACAGTGCTATGCTGGTGCAGCCAGGCTGCCTCCAGGTGTCCAGCTCGGATCTCTGACCCACACTCTGCATGTGTCCTGACCTCTTGCTAATCTTGCTGTGGCTGGAAAATCCCCAGGGAGGTAGAATAGGGGTCCTGTCTTTCAGATGATCTACTTGCTGCTTCCCATTACAGGTATGTGACCCAATTCTCTCCTTTTCTACCCTCTGGCTTGATTTCAGTGGTGTTTAACCAGTGGAGGTTTGAGGCTTCTCTGTGCTATGGGGGCTGGATTTAAAGCTGCCTGAAAGTCAGTAGAGTTGTCTCTCCTTGTTCCTTCATCTGCCCTGCAGCAGAGGCAAGTGCATGCCCTTGGTGGGTGCCATGTGTGTAAGAGAGGCTCTCCACTGCCCATGCATGCTCTCAGGAGGGGGTTTCTACCTCTGCTGCCAACAGCAGCAGCTGGCAGAACATAGGCCTGAATTCTTCCCTGTCTGTTGCTTTTTCTGCATGCAGTTCCACTCTCCTGTGGAGTTATGTCTGACAGAGGAGGTGTCACACAATCTCCAGTTACCTTAGAGCATGATGAAACTGAAGAAAAGTTGTCATGAAGCAAAAAAAAGCTCCCATAAGGTGCAGCCCTAGACCTGTCAGGTGATGCACATTTTATCATGGGCAAGAGCTGAAGGTCATTTGACCCAAATATAGCTGTGTGGTGCAAAACACCTTCATTGTCCTGGTCAGCACAAGGTCTCTAGAAAAAGCTGGGCTGCCAACCAGCTCTCCGTGCTCATGTGCCCTGCAGTCCTCTGAAAGGACTGCTGTGAGGAGCAAGCAGGGGAGCCATCACTGTGTCTGCCTGGGAGGACTCTTGAGAGCTGGCACCTGAAGCTGCATCACAGGCTCCCTGAGGCAGAGACCATCAAAGGCTGGTAAGCATGGCTGCTTGGACATGTGCCTCAGAAAATACCCTCCAGTCTCCCATTTGTGCCATAAGAACTCCTACTTTGTCTCAAAAGGAACTGAAACTTCATTGCCCAAGTTGTTTCCTTAGCACAAACACCCTGAAATGTTCCTGGTGAGCAGAGCTGGGATAAGAAAGGCAGGGAGGGGAAGGAGAAAGAAAAGACATCCCAGCTGTGGTGACGGATCCTCCAGGGTGGTGTGGGGAGGGCTTGGCAACCCTTTTAGAATTGTCCTATTGCAACAGGAAGGAGGAGGATACACAGAGGTTACTTAAAAGCCCCCAATTTTTTCCCTGCTTCTATTGCACTGCAGAAATTCTGCAAGGGAGAAGAAAAAAAAAAGACTATCTGAAAAGAAGGTACCCTTGATAACTAAAAAGCTTCCTTTTAAAGCTTAGTTCTATTAAATAATTGCTACGTTTTAAATTGCTGTTTTCAGGGGCCTTGGGAAGAAGTTTTCTTCTCAGTCATTAATATTTTCTTAGAAGGCTTGCATGGCTTTTTCACTGCTACATGCTTACACTGAAATAGATGTGAAAGCAGTTTTGAGTAGCTCAAAAAAAGTCTCTGATCAGCCTACATCTAAGATTTCCCTTAAGGACATTAGTGGGAGAGAAATAAGTGGATAAGTACTTTTTTATTTTCCTTTTTTCTCCCTTTACCCCCCTCTCTGTTCCCCCCTCCCCCTCTTTTTCAAAAGTGGATTGTCTGGGTGCAGGAGTTAGCCCTGTAGATATTGGGTGTTTGTGTGCACAGGGACAAAAATACAATTCTCCACTTATCATCTACAGATTGTTGTAGGCTTGATTGCAGTATGACTTATAATGTCATTTTTATTAGGGAGAGGTAGTGTGTGATTTCTCAAAATATAATTTGCTATTTTGGATTCAATAATGCTTTTATGGAGGATGAGAGAGTGAAAGATTTTCCCATTCTTTTACCTGAAACTTCCTAATGTTTTTAGTGCCCTGCTTCTCCCAGGCAAATTCTTCTGTGTTAGACTTCCCTCTCCTTCTCCCGCCCCCTCCTTCTTCTCTTATTCATGTGTTTTGATGAACACAAAATGCCTTCCAATCCTTAGAGAGCTATACTTATCATTAGACTGATGTTTTCTGCCTCTCAGGTTTTATTTATGTAAGTCTAAAAATGTGTAGCTCACTGACACCCCACACTGCTTTTGGCTTCTCCCATCTTGCACGTGCCATGCTAGCTCATGTTTGCTTTTTTCCTTGCACTCTTTCTTTCATGCTATTACAAATTTTTTAGTGCAGGATGTCTGAAACAACGAGTGCCAGTGAGGAGAATAAACTTCCTTTGAATGGGAGAAGAGCCATCCCACCAAACTACTCCAATGATGAAGAAAATGAGGTTCCTGAGATGGAAGCTTTTGGATTGATACCTAGAGGATTTAATCCGAGAGGTACAGTGTACAATTAAGCCATAAATATATTTTTACATTTTCAATACTCTTTGCACAGGTCTGTGAACTAAATCCAAACCACTTTTTCCTTACATCTTTCCAATTCTCAGTTTTTCTTGCTGCTCATGGGAAAACTTACTGAAACCACCTGTGTATATGGAAGTGCTAGCATGGGTTATGGGTAAGGGAGAGTAAAGAAGCTGAATGACAAGTTATCAGCTTAAACAGTGGGACTGATTAAAAAAAGACAAGAATGGCTTTTTCCAGTTTGATCACAATCAGAGTCACTTTAAGAACCTACTGGCTTCAGGCATGATGGGGCAGCATTGGACTGAAGAGCCAGAAGGAGTCTGTTCTCTTAATGGCCTGTGTCATTTATATGGCCTTAAACTGCCTGTGAAAATGCTGCAAAATGTTGTCTGGCAGGGAAAACTTTTGCTATATATGTACAGCTCACTCACAAAAAAATAACATGAGACTAAAAGGAAAGCTCATATGATTTTTTATTCTCCTGTGAAAAATGTTTCCATCATTTGACTGGGGAAACAAAACAATATCATGGTAGAGAATAGACAAATCAAAGTATATTCCCAGTGTCAGCTCTTTGGAGTCAACCAGAAATAAAAAATATGTAAGATCTGGTTTGAAAGAAAACAGGATGAACTTCTGAATGACTCATTAATGAAATTATGTTAATTTTTTTTTTGCCTATTTGAATTGAACAGCAGAATTTGTTGAACGTGGCTACTCAGGCTGGCTGGATGTAATACTACTTAATGCTCATAAGAGACTTTTCATCCAGATTTGAAGGAGTGCTTAATAAATGTGGACAAGAATTAATTACTGAATTTCACACATTGGAAACAGGCAAAGAGATTTTAAGTGACAAGTTGCAAAGCATTATTTCTGTAATCCTAGTCATGTGCCTTAACCACACTCGCCTCCCCACACACCCCTCCCCACCCCCATCTTAATACACACACATTTTTTAGAAGCATTTATTTTTTTTTAAATGCCTGAGCCAACCAACTGGCATGTTAAGACTGCAGAAATTTTGCTTGAACCCATTCTGACAACCCTGTAGCTCTGGGGCAAGTGTGTGTGTTTAAATTGTTAAATGCAATACAGTACAGGTTGTGGCTAGACACTGTTTCAAACCAAACATATTCACAAAAACTGGAGATGTATAACTGTGGGATAGTCTAAAAGGAATGCAGCCTGTAGCTAAAGCCCACCAGTACCAAGAGAAAGATTCCTGTTGCTTTTTGATGTGCTTCACATCAGGCTCTGAATGAAGTGTGGTGCTTGTGGGCGGCAGCCTCCTGCTTTTCAGAAATGCAGTGGAAACTTAGGAATGTAGGGTCAAGTGAGTTGAGGCAGGAGCCCAACATGTCCTTAAGGTGATGCTGTTGTTGAGAGAACATCTCTTGTCCAAAGAAAGAGTTTCTGTGGCTATTGGTTAAACCCAGTATGGAACTGGTATCGCTGAAAAATAAATTTGTGCATAACAGCAAAACTGTTTTTGCACAGCTGGATCAGCTCTGCTGTGCAGTTCTCTCCAATGCTTGTAGCAGAAATATACAAGGGGGGACCTGAAGAGTGACCTGAAGGGTCCCTGAAGGGACTGTAGCAGTGTTCCTCTTTTGGTGAACATCAGCTGTGATCTAAGCCTGTGGTAGCAGCTGATACAAGTGTGGTCCCTGCACATACTGTTTGGGGTAGGATGCTTAAGTCACCTGTCAGACCACATTAAAGGTTTATTGCCCCATGGAGTTCAACCTGACACTCAGGAGCTGAGCTTGCCCCAGGGCACTCTCAGTTTTGTGCTTGGGGAATAAAATGATTGTTAATGGGCAGAGCAGGAGCAGCACAGTGTGATGAGGCTCTAGGGCTGTGAGCACATCCTGGCAGAGAGCTGTTTGTGACACCTGCACACCCCTACACTTCTGGGCTGTCCAGATTTTTCTGTAGTGATTCCCAGATTTCTTTGCCATAACACACTGAAAAAAAGCATGCAAATTCTTTTATCTCTGCTGTTACAACAGAGGTGTTTTCTAGCCTTTGGACACCTGATATAAACATCTAAACACCTGTGTCTTCACCTGTGTCAGATTATACTAAACACAGAGCACCCAGTGAGTGGAGGTGAGGGCACAGGTGGTCTGGAGAGTCACTGGATGTCAGTTCCATGGTGATCTGTACCCTTCTCTCAATTCCACTGACTGCAGCAACCAACCATCAACTGGCCATGATAAGAAGTTACATACCAGGCTCACATCATTTAGATGCCTAAATTTAACTGAATTCTGCCCTTGATCTGTGCAGTGTAGGAGTCTACAGCTGAGCTAGTCACCCTCGTTTCCCTTGACAGCCAACAGAGAAACAGGCATTTTTAGGGTGTGATTCATTTGACCTATTTTAGCTACTACTCTGGGATGAGGTAAGACCCTGTGCTTGCCTGGCTCTCTGCTGACACCCACATCCACTGGGCTGAATCACAGCCGGGGCGGCTGCCAGGGCCGGCTGCGTCCCCAGCCCGGGCAGTGGGCTGCCTGCTGCTGCTGGAGCCGCCTTGCCTGCGGGAGGAGACGCTCGGCAGCTTCTCCAGCAGGAAGCCTGTGTTCCCGGGAACATCCCTGAGCCCTGGCCTCCCCCGGCTCGTCCTGGCCGGCTCATCTCACCACAGCGTGGGCTCGGGGGGAGGACACAGCATCCCACCCTCCTTGGCAGAGTCCGGTGACTCACCAGGCATTTGTGCTTCCCCTGATAGCGGAATGATGGGCACTTCTTTTGGAAATTCACGCTGTTTTCTGTGATAATTCAAAGCCCTTTCTCTCTGCTTGTCTGAGGAAACCTGATGTTTGAAGGCTATTCTTTTTATTTGAAAACTGCTCAAACTTGTGTTCATTTATTTCCCTGCAAGCTTACACAAGCTTTAAGAAGGCATCACACTGTTGCCTCTCGTGCAGCAAACCTGCTTGCGCTGGACAAAAGACCAGGCTACAGGCAAACCCTCGAGTGGACCTGACTTCAAAGGAGGTCTCTGTCACTCACAGATGGGCACTGCCTGGAGCTTTCCTTTGGATCACACCCTGCTGCTGGTTTTGCACATCCCATTACCCTGCTCGTGTTTTGCTTTTTGTAATTACCATTACTGTAATTAGCACAGGCTCAGCCATGGGTTATCTTCATCTGGCAAGCTTAGCGTACATTTAGCAATGAGACCAAAAATGAAATGTGTGTTTTTGCAGATGTATATGGCTGTGTTCTGACAATAGCTGTGTAAAGTCCTGTGATAAAATGAAGCAAATGCTGAACTGAAAGCCCAGGGTGACTTAGTTTTGCAGTTCCTTGAATGGGCTAACATGCAGAGGAAGGGTGAGGTCACTGTTGCCTTTTATTGCAAAACAGGAGATGAAAATAAAACAAACCTTCAGCTCTGTTTTTATGCCTTCTTGGAATGAGGGAGAAGCTGAGCCGATTTGTTATTGATAGCTTCACTCCTCACAGAACCCCAAAATACACAGCTTTTACATGTAGTGCTATTGGCCCAGATGGGTTTGAAAGATAAAAGAGGAGAGATGCTCCTCTGTCCCTACTTTATCCCTGTACAGAAAATTCCTGCCTCGTGTAATTTAATTGTGAGTTTTGTCAGCAATTTTGAGAGAGCGTTGGTAAATTGTGCAAAGAGGGAGATGAAGACATGCCCTGCTTCACAGAGGGGCAATGAGAATGATTTCTGAGCAAAATGTTTCATACAGACATCTCTGTAACTTCAGCCAGTGCTAAAGTTGGTGGGTTTTTACAGAAGTTACTCCAGAAGCCTGGAGAATTGAGAGAGAGTAACAATAATGCTCTCATGGGACTTTATACCTCAGCATTAAACAGAGTATTCTAGCCTTTTTGTAGATTAGGGTTACCAGGAGGCAGATGATTTTGGGTTCAGTTATGCAGGGCTTTCCCATGAAAGATTCCGTATTATGCTGTGTCCCCAGGCATATTCTTTTCCTTCTGTTTCTTAAAGGACACAGATAGGGAACTGAGGGATGATGCAAGCAGGAGTGGGACCTACTCACATTGCCATTGCTCCCCTGTCTGCCATTAGCTGTTGCCCAGAGCCCAGGCTGGAGCAGGAGATGCTGCCCATCCAGGGAAGGTGCTGCTCTGCAGGGCTCTGCTGACAAATTAAACAATTGTGCTGAGCTTCTTTGAAGGGGGCCACATTCAGCCCTCAGTGGCTTGAATGTCCAACTCATTTACTGAGCACATCATTCTTGCCCACAGTGTGCTTAGTAGAAGGCCAAATTAGCCACCATCACAAGTACACACAGCTCCACCAGCTGCTATAAATGTGCAGCTCTTTTTGCCAGGCATGAGTTTGGCTCTGTCACTCTAAGTATAAAATTCAGGAATTAGCTTGTTTCTAACTGTCAGCACCTGGAAAACAAGCTGAGAGCTGCAAATCTAGCTTTACTCTGCTGCCTCTCTCCTGGTGGTGAGTAGTAATGGTCCTACTCCCCCTGGCAGAGGTTTCATGATTATGTGATTAAGCATGTAGGTGAAAGAACAATGTCCAGTTCATTTTCCTGTGGTTTCTCATAGTGTGAGAACACTCCCACAGTGCAGATTCATGGTGTGGTACAGTCATGTAGCTTATGGTGACTGCAAGTGCCTGTGGCTATCCCAGTGCCACCCCACACTGGTCATTTGCTGAACAAACTACTGCTGTTTGCTATAACCCTTTAGACAGCCTGAATTTGAAGGGAGAAAGCTTAGCCTGTGCATGTTATAGATACCTACCACTGCTTGCCTGTAACTCTATGCTGTAATTATATGCTGTAATGTTATATTTAGTTTTCATAAGAAGACACTAATAGCAGTGGAGGTGTACTGAGAAGCTGAGACAAGACATATACAGTACACCCAAACCTTATCTAATGCAGGCAATCCAAACTCTCAGCTGAATGCAGTATCATTAACTGCCTCTCAGGCTCTTCAGCTCTCAGTACTGGTAACATTTTACAATCAGCATTAAGTGTGACAAAGCACCTGTGAATTTGCATTTTACAAATGGCCGGCTGCAAGAAGGGAAACACAAAGCCCCAGCCATCAAAGTCCCATTGATTGCTCTGATAAACTTGTGACAGCAAGGCCCAGACTTGTGAAAAGCTGATCCAAATGGAAAGATGGGTCCAGACTCTGCTGGAGTAATTCAGCTCCCAACAGGTAGCTGTGGTTGCTCTCACCATGCACTAGAAGCCTTTTAGCCTCTGTGAGAATGGCAGGTGGACAGAAAGTGTCTGTCCATATTCTCTTCTCAGCTAGAAGCATGTTAGCCCCAGACAGATCCAGCATGTTCCTGTTGCAAAGGTGTTCCTTCCCTGGAGAAGGGGAGGACAGGGCTCTAATGATGTTGGTACCAATCCTGACATTTCAGCACACTGACTCCTTCCCCCTCTGCTCATTTACGTCTCTGCAGATTACCTGCGTGTTGTGGATATTTATATGTTCAAGGAGCCTCAAGAGATCAACAAGAAGGAGCACCACACTGACAAGTACTACAACCCCAAGCTGATAGTACGTCGGGGACAGGCTTTCCAAATCCAGATTGACTTCAACCGACCCTACAAGCCAGAAACAGACCAGTTCTGGCTGGAGTTTTTGATGGGTAAGTGCCTGGCAAAGGCTGTGTCTTATCAGCAAAACAATGGTGTCTCATAAACAGGAAAACAGCAGAACTTGATAGCTGAGTTTTTTCCTGTTATGATTGATAAACCACAAGAACAGGATTAGACATAGGCAAGGAAGTGTTTTTCAAATATGATTTGAATCCTTTCATGAGGAAAACATTAGAATTTTATGTGAGAGAAGAAGGAGCAAATCTGGGGGTTTCTGTTTCGTAAGAAGCTGTACTTTTTTGAGCTTTCAGAGTTATATCTGGTTAATGCTGTATGGCAGTGCTGAAAGGTAGGTGGAACAGGAAGCCTCTTTTGTTAGTGTTTAGGAGATGGAGGGAGGAGGAGTCTGTTGTTTGAGGTAGGAGAGGTGACTGTATGAACTGAGATAGCAAAGTACTGATTGCATAAAGAGGGGAAGTTACACCAGATGGAAGAATCTTGCAGTCTTTCAGCCTGAATTTACAAACAACTTGTTAGCAAGAAATAAAGTTCAGCAGCTGTAATTTTGGACCAGAAACAGAATCATGGAATCGTAGAATCACTAAGGTTGTGAAAGACCTCTAAGATCATTGAGTCTACATATTAGCCTAGCAGTGCTGTGTTTACTATCAAACTATGTACCCAAGCAGGGGTAGTGATTCCACCACTTCCCTGGCAGCCTGTTCCAATGCATGGCTACCCTTTCAGTAAAGAGATTTTTCCCAATATCCAGTCTAAATGTCCCCTGGCACAACTTGAAACTATTTCTTCCTGTTCTAGTGCTTGTCACCTGGGACAAGAGACCAACCCCCACCAGGCTACGCCCTCCTTTCAGGCAGTTGTAGAGAGTGATGACATTTCCCCTGAGCCTCCTTTTCTTCAGACTAAACACCCCCAGCTCCCTCAGCCACTCCTCACAGAACTCGTGCTGCACACACTTCCCCAGCTCTGTTGCTCTTTTCTGGACACACTCCAGCACCTCAATGTCTTTGTTGGAGTGAGTGGTCCAGAACCAGACATGGGATTTGAGATGTGGCTTCACCAGTGCTGAGAGACTCAGTACAATGTCAGATACTTTCCTGATTTATTGCCAAAAGAGAAGGAGAGATTTCTTCCTCTCACTGAGAATCTTCATCAGGTGCTAAGGTACCTGTTGACTCACTGAAGGCACAGGACTACAGAAAGGAATAACCTCACTAGAAAAGGAGAAAAGCAAAAGGGTTTCCTGCTATGCTCCAAAGATGCTGCCCCCCCCCCCCCAAAAAATTCTGGTCACTACAACTCTGGGAAACACCCAGCTTCATCTAGATTGATCTGGGAGTTTCTGTGTTAAGACATCAGTGTTCCCCTTACAAAGTCTTTAAAGTAGGTTATAATTGATGTTTTAATTTACTTTCCTGTGAGATGCAGATCTGAAATTTGTAGCACTGAGTCTTTTCCATTGTTGAATTATGATGATGTGGCCATTTATTAGATTTGTTGCCTTCTAAAGCTAGATGGGCGTTTATCTCTTAAACATATGTGCAGTGAAAATATTACTGTCTGCACATTTTTTTTCATGGGTCTCTTTCTAATTTAAATTAGGGTTGGGAGGCATGTTATGACAGTCCAGTGAATGATTGGCTGAACAGCCACAAGTGCCTTTAAAAATTTAATATGCATAAATATCATTAGTTCTTTTGGGATTTAATTAAATTCAAGATTGTTCCCTTAATCTTTATATGTTTAAAACAAACAGCTGTATCAAGAAGATGTGGAAAATGGAACATTTGTTTTTTATTGTACTCCATGCAGTTTGCATTTGTTTTAATCAGATATTCTATATTGGAAGAAGAAAATTAACACTTCTTTTGACATTGCACAATCCACTTAAGAGAACACATTCACTTGTTTTTCTGTTGCTCTTTCCTAACACATCCATCCATGTTTTGTACCTTGAATCTCTAAGTATGGAAAAAAATACACTCATCTTCAGCCATGGTAGGAATAGGGTTAATACAGCTGGAGCCAGAGGAGTCTCTGCAATAAACACAGCTCTGAATGATTCCTTTGGAGCTAGCCCTGGGTGTGATGCAATTCCTCTTCTTCAGTGTTGCTGTCCTTCCAGTGAAATGGGATGGGTGTCCATGCATGGTGGCTGGCAAATGGCTGCAGATACAAGATAATGTTCAACGCTATTGCCCTCTCCTGGTTTTTCTTTGCTTCTGTGAGCACCACTGCCCTCTTGTTGCAAGGACTTTAGCTCACAGAGATTCAGCTGGGAGGTGTTCAAATTCCTGTCCTGGGAACTGGTCAGCACTCAGCAAATGTTTCTCTTTGTGAACATGTGGTGAAAATACAGTATATTTGTTGACAGACACTAGCAATGGGAAACAAAACAAAAACAGTCCACAGCAGAGAAGGAAAATTCAGAAATTATGTGCTTGACTCTTGCTACTTCTCCTTTTAGTATCAAGTTCAATGTTTAATATTGAGAAGAAAAAGGAAATTTCTCTTACTTAAGAAAGACTGCTGTACTCTCAAACCTTTTGTCACAAAGAGATTTGGCCATTTTCATCCAGTTTTTTCCAGTTTGTCTTCCTGAAGATCTGGCTCTCACCTCTCATACTGCCTGAACAGCAGAGCCCAGTCCAAAAGCTCTTGCCCAGGCTGCCTGTGAGCAAGGGAGAGAGGCAGGCACCTCCAAGCAGAGTTTAACCCTGCTGTCTTAGAGTGGAATGAACTCTCCTCTGGATTTTTTTTCTTTCTCCACTGACTCTCTCATAGACCAGACTCTGATTCTAAGAACACTGAAGGCAGGGAAGGTGAATCTTGCCCTTTGGTACTGTCAGGCAGAAGCTGTCCCTAGGGAGTGGCTCAGACAACAGCCCTGCAGCAGAGGCAGCTCGAGCTCAGAGAAACTTTTTGTGCTGAAAGGAGTATACCTCCTAGGAATGTGCTGAGTTTGGGAGATTAAAGTGATGGACACACAGAAATATTGGCAGGCTGTTGTCAGATGACCTTTCCAAGGAGCACTCTGTGTGCCTGAGCAGTAGATTTCAAATGGTGCAGCAGAACTGTTGAATAGAATATCCTAGGTTGGAGGGGCCTCTGGAGGTCTCGTCTCTAGCCCTTGGTTAGAAAAAACCAAAAGCAGGTCCAGCTTCTCCAGCATCTCTGGGTCTTTCCCTATGAGCAGGTTTTGAGTGTCTCCAAGGGTGTGGGTGTTCCCCAAACAATGTGGACCAGGCTGTTCTCAACTGCAGAATATTTTGAGTGGTTCAAGATTCTATTCTCATAAGGCCCAAAGTCAGTCTATAGGGATGGCTGGTCTTGTCTCACAGGGAATTCAGTTGGACATGGAAACACTTGAAGTCTCCTTTTGCAGGGCTGTGCCTGCAGTGGGGGCTGTTTGTACAACAGTGCCTATGAAGCTATTCAGAAGTTATTAGTTCCCAGCTCTAAGAAAGTTCCCAAAGTTGACATTAATCCATCACAGAATTTTTTATCCATTAAAGACTAATTTTGATCCTGAAAAATGTGACAATTATAATGGATTGATCCTGCGGTGTGCACAGAACTTTCTATTTCAGTTATTCCCTAAAATTTACTTTCCTTTCTCTTTTCTTTTTCACTCCTATTTTTTCTTCTTTAGCATCATTAAAAAGATGATTAATGAAGCAAGTAAAGCAAGTAGAGACTGCTTAATCCTTCTAATTGATAATGAATCAAGGGTACCTGGGACAAATACTTCTTCTCTCATGTGAAACCAGATCTGAAACGCTTAGAAAACAACCTTTAATTACAATTCTTTTAAATCCACAGTCCATTTAAATACCATTTTCAGAGAATTCATGGGTCAAATTGTATAAAAAATGTATATATGCATGTAAATGTATATAATTTTTGTGTATATGTATATATCTATATGTGTATATATAAATAATTTACCCAAATATCTTGAAAGTTACTTTTACAGACATTTTTCTGTGATAGTTCCTTATAACAGAAGTAATTCTTACTTTAACAGACTGTTTTCTGTAGAGTCATCCCTGATGGAATTGACTGAAATGCTAACATGTGAATTAGTATAATTTAGTTTTGCACAAAATCCTTCATTAAATTAGGACCATGGTTGCCTGCCAAAGTATGGAACACAATGAATATGCCAAAAAAGTCACATGGAAAAATATCCACTTATAAAGAGTAATTAGATGTAATTCCAGTTCTTGTGCTGGACCTCAGCCCTGGCCCAGTACCTATGGTTTAAGAGCTGCTCTGTCACCACATATTTCCTTCATTTCTGCCTCCTTTCTGGCTTTTACAAGAGAAAAGGTAAGCATCACTATTAGGGTGATACTTGTTTCATTAGTCTGGGGTTGTGATGAAAAAGCCACAAGAAAAGTGCAGATGCTGTGCTTACATCTAGTTCCCTACTGTGGGATTAATTAATTAATTAATTAATTAGCATCTAGTTCCCCACAGTGGGATTGATTCCAGTTTGTTTGGAGCCTCAGTGAACCCAGGGGACTCCTTCACTCATCTTAATCTGTCCTGGCTGCTGCCTTTGTGGTGATGGGTATATTTTGTGTTTCTCTTCATTTTCCACAATGCGAGGCTTAGCCTGGTGGAACATAGTTCCCACATGTGGGACAGTCAGTTTGGTGTGAGTGCTGCAAAGTTTCCACTGGCACTGCTGCACTGGCAGGGATTTCTCTGAAAAGAAGATGTATGATGAGATGGGCTTATACAGCCTTCAATCTTGCTTTTAGTAGTAGTTTCCAGTACGTGGCTGTAAATCCTTGAGGGGTTGATGAGTTTATATAGTGCATCCTGACTCTAATGATGTATTTCCCCACATCCTCATAAATTGCTGTCTATTTGTGTTTTCCTTAAATGGCTTCATAAATCCATTTCTATTGGTCTAGCCTTAAATGATATTATGAACATTTTATTCATTGACGCACTTCTGGAACGACCATAAATTGCCCCAGGCTACTATCACCTTTCCATATGTGTGCATGTGTGGACACCCACACACCTGTCCATATGCTCTCCTCAGGCTTCTATAAATCACTGGCTTCTGGCCTGAAATCAGAGGAGAGACTTACTGCTCCTTTTTCCACAGTCTTCCCAAGCCAGTTCGGAGGGGTAGTTATAAACACATCAAAGAAGCTAAGAACATAAAGATGTTAGAGCTAATCCTGTATGGCTTATTTAGGGGACACCAAATTCCCACTTTTAGTCAGGGGGATATGTGAGTTCAACTAAGTAACCAGGGGTCCAGTTCAAGATACACACACCAGAATCAGTGGAGCTCTTCATACTTTCCTACAGTGTCCACAGCCTTTCCCTCTTTTCACAGCAGAGCTGCGCCAGGAATGACTCCAGGATTATTGATGTTTGGATGATTTTTGTCAGGCAGTAATTCTGCCTTAGTGGGAAGTATTGCTATCTCTGCTGTCACCTGTCATCCTCAGCAGCTCTGGGGCTGGGCAACAGAGGTGCTGGAATATGAGATGTCCCCCAGCACTAGGGATGAGATATCAAGCTGAATTCTGACTCTGGGTAAAAGCTGCTTTTTGGAAAACTTTGGATCTTCATATTTTAGGAGGTTTCTTGGCACTATTAAGAGAACTGATTGGTCTAGAGGACATACAGTGTTGGTAGGTAACTTGGCACTGTGAGTTTATTAGATCCTTGTTTCACAAAGAAGTACAAAAAATTAAGCAGAGATACAGAAACACCTGATGGTCTAAACTTGGAGTCTCATTTTGTGACAGAAAAAATAATCTATTAGCAGTGGAACGTATTTTCTAGAGATTGACTCCCAGCAGACAAGAGACCTATTTGCCAGCTCTTAGCAAAAAGCAAACCTCTCCACTTTCTGAACAAAGGCATTGGGGTATTTTTCCCTCCCCTTTGGAATTCCCAGCTGGGCCCCAGAGGAACAGAGATTAGGGAGTCCCTTGAGGTGGTCTATGAATACAGTATTTCATGCAAAGCAGTCTTTATTAGGCTGACTTTTGCACTGCTGCAGCAGCATCAAGTGGCACATAAAATCTGGCTGTATTTTTTAGTTGTTTTACTAGCTAAGGTGCATGGCTCTGATGTGTGTTTTACAATTGTAAAGTATCAGAAACATTCACTTCTGGGACAGAGTGGCCAGATGTTAAAGATTCATAACTGGAGCCATGAGCAAAATTTTTTCAAAATATTTACACTTACTACTTTTCCAGGTTTATATGTAGCACTTCTGAATTTGAGGGTGGGCAGAACCCATATGAGATGCTAGAGATTTAGGTACTACTGCTTTTAACAAAAAATTGTTTCTTCTTCTTGCTTCTTTTGGTTTTTTGGAATTTTATTGGAGCTTCTCTCCTGTTTCTTTCTAATTTGTTTTACCCTGTGTTTCATGTCACAGATCCCATATGCTAACACCCATCTCCAAGGCTGCTTGCTATCAAAAGGCTTACCTCTGCTACACTCTGTACTGGTGACTTGCAGCTCAAACTTATTTATCAACATATAATTATTACACTTCCATGGATGGTGTTGAAATAGATTTTTACCCTTTATATGAAAGAGTGTATCTAGGTTAAACAAATGAACTTACAGGAACATTGTTAATTATTGTGTGTAATATATATTCCAAAGGGAGGCAGATCACTTGACTCTTTGAAAAGCCAATCTTCCAAGGAGGGTTCCTAAAAAGACAAAGGCTACAAAGAGATACTGCTTTGTTCACCTACTTCTCTTCTGAGGGATCCCATTTCCATCAGGAAGGAAATGTTCTGTGAAGCTCACTAGATCTCTAATCTCTGTGCTACCAAACCTTCCCTCCTTGCTGCTGGACGTAAAGGCATTTACGAGCTGTTTAATGCACACACACACACAGTGTGCATGTCCATTGGGGATCTAGGGGAAAACTGAAAACAGAGAGAAACGGGAAAACAGGAGAAAACAGGAGCTTGCAGGGCCAGGACAGAGAAGGAGAAGGAGGAAAATAGTCCAAGCAAACCCTGGTTCCTGTTAGTCACCTGTAAAGAGCAGCAGCAGAATTGGGTCACTGGAGGTGGACCACTCATGTTTTGGCAGCTGAGCTCACTGCACCTATCTCTCACCCTCTCTCTGTTGCTGTAAATCTCTCTCTGCTGTGTCACTTTTATCCAGAATTTAACACAGCTTGCCTCTGTGCCTGATGGGTCCAAAGTTGACATGCTGGGGAGGAAAGGCATATGTTTGAAATAATTCACTTTGAATGTATGTATGTAGCCACAGTTCTGTGGTTTAGGTGGCTCATTTGGTGCTACATAAATAGATTTTGGCAAGCTTGAACCAATGCTGCACTTTGCTCTTTGCCCCTGTAAAGTGTCTATGTGTGACAGGGGACATCGCACGCATGCCCACATCCATGCACGCTGCAGTCATGGAGTCTTTTGCCATGTAGATCTTTACTCGTGTTTTTTGTTTTTTTTTTTTTTTTAAATTTATTTTATGAGCTCCTTTATTAGCCACAGCAGCTACTTTGCTCCTCTTTTCCCATGTGCCTGGAAAACACAAGAAGTGTAGAGTTGAGCTGAGCTGTAACTGAAGTGAGAAGGAGCTTTAGGACCCCAGCTTGGTTAGCTACAGAAACTAGGGTGGAATAAGAAAGGATAAGAAAGAGGTATCAAAGGATTGCAGACCTGTGCACTGTGCATCAGGGGACATAGATTTGTTTCTGCCATTAAGCATTCTGTACAAGGGAGGTTTCTGTAAAAAGTAATGTCTTCTGGCAGTGTTGTGGCTCAAGACCTAGCAGGGTTTGGAGGCCGGGGAAAGGAGGTCACTGTGAGTTCTCTCCTGTCCTCTCCTGCTTCAAAGACAGGACAGTCAGCAGCTTCTATTCAGTACATGGTATCTTTGAAGAAGTCTGTAAAAAATTCACCCACTGCAGGAATCTCCAGACTTTCTGAGTTCACAGGCTGGATTTTCTACATTACCATGAGTGAGTTAGAGTGAGCAGACAGGGACATCCCAACAGCATGCTGTCACACAATGATTTTGTCTGCCACAGAGCAATTGGCTGTGAAATGTCCTCGTGTGAGGGCCAGGGCCTCCTACACCCAAAGCAAACGTGAGCACTGGGGAGTGAGGCAACCACAAAGAACTGGCTGTGGAGCATGGTTTAGGCTGCCAGCTCCTGGAGAAACTCAGAGCTGGAGAGATCCTGAGCCAGCTAATGCTACTGGCAGAATGTCAGCACCCTCCTGTCAGCATAAAAAGGGTTTATCTTGTCTACATGTCCCAGTCCTGACATGTACTCAAACTGCCTCCTGCCTCTCTGTGGGTTGGGTTAGCAGCAGAGACCCTTCAGAGAGTGCTCTGCCAGGCATTCACAGGCTTTTGGTAATGAGTCTTTGGACAGTATTGAGTATTCTTCCTTAGAGATTCAGCCAGAGAATGAAATCACCACTGCATGTTACCCCTTCTGAGAAACCAACATTGCAGATATCCCAGCTATAAGCCAAAGCTGGCTCTGCTTTTCCACTGCAGCCAGAAATGTGTGCTCAAGATGTAGATAAAGGTCAAAAGGCCAAGCCATCCTGATAGGACTTCCCTACAAATTGGATAAACACAGTACTGAGCCTATGCAAGAGTTATTTGGCCAGCAACCTTATTGTGCAATGCCAAAGTTACTCAGCTTTATAGCACTCTAGCATCAAGACAACAGATGTGTGTATATGAGACTAGTGTGGCTGATGCTGTCAGATGTCTAGATGTGCATTTACAATTCAACTCCACAAGCTCCTAACAGAAGTAACAATTCCCTTACTCTTTTATTTACACCCCTTATTCTTCCATTTGCATTTTGTTTGGTTTGGTTTTTGGTTTGGCTTGGGTTGGACTATTTCAGAAGATTAGGGAACCTGTCCTTTCTTTAAAGAAAACTTTGGAAATTGCTCACTGTGCTCTTGAAGGCTCTGTCCATCTTTCCAAATTTTGTTGTGGTTTCAGAATTATGTAACCATTAGCAAGCACCAAATCATGATTGTCTGTCAAGACAAAAAATATTCTTTTGTATTTACTATTTATAACACCTGCAAAATATCCTGACTTCTAGGACTTCCATCCCTGACAAATCTGCTATGTCTGCAGGGATGCAGAGCATCCCTGGTGCCCCAGAGTACCTTCTCCTCATAGGTGAGCAACCTAATGCAGTGACCTCTTACTCTGTGGGACCAGCTGTGTGGGGCTCTGGGCTGAAAGAACCTTGCCTACTCCTCAACAGCAACTCCAGCTGCTTCCCTGTAGAGAAAAGGGTATATTATGGTGTCTTGTGGCTTTGCTTGTTTGGAAGGGGAAATGGGGCTTTGAGTCCAGAAAAACTGAGAATACCAGAGGCTTGGTACTTTGCCAAACCTGCTTATGTCATCTTTGAGATCCTATCTGGTTTCTGTAGGTAGATTTTCTGGGAAGTGGTTCTGCAGTCTCCCCATGTACACGAGGCATACACAGATATGGTGGTGCAAAGTCACTGCCAGAGCACAGCTTCTGTCCCCAGCAGGCTGCTACACTGACATGCAGCTTCCAGCAAAGACAAGGATGTCAGTTCCTAACCATGTTAAAATAGTAATTTCTTCCCCCTCCCACCTTTCTGAAGGAGGTATGGGAGGTATTTTTAAAAGTAGAACTTGTTAACGGTTTTCAAGGATATCAGTTCAACTACTTGGTTTGCTTTGCTGCTTTGTTTGCATGGACTGCTTTTTTTAGAAAAAGATTATGTCAAAACTAGAAGCAAAATATCAACTGTAGAGGCAAGCTGGGTCATACACAGTTGCACTACAAAGAACAAGAATATGTTCAGCTCCCAGTTCTGTTACCTCTATAGGCTCTCCTCTCTACACTTGCTTTCTTTTGATGATTTATATTTGAAGTGTCCAGTGCTCTATCTTCTAGTGTTTCCTATTGATTTTGCTCTCTTATTCTAGTCCTTTATTCTTCTTAGGTCTTTTCCTTCCATTGTGTTCCTCACCGATCTGAATGAGTTTCATGGGTTACAGCATCCCTGGCCTGCAGGGCAAAGTGGGCTATTTATGTGCACTGTATATCTGCAAAATGGAAATTCATGTGCTCAGAATAATCTCTTGGATGAAGCACAGTAGCCCCAGATTTCTCAGAAACACAAATGTCATGGCAGCTTGCAAGTTTCAGATTTAAAGCTGGAGTTGTCTTTTCCCAAAATGTAGCAATGTTCAGATCTGTGATTATCTCCCCATCGGTAGTATAAAAATAAGCAAGCAAGAAAATGAGTTTAATTTTGAAGTTCTTAAATAGTAGGAATGAAAAATATAGAAGTCTGTCCCTCCGTCTGCCATCATTGATTTTCATTACCCTATTTTTGAATGAGAGACACTGACTTCCAGCCTAAAATATGAAATGAAGAGTAGATTTGAGAATGAGATAAGGAACTCATCCTTCTCACAAGTGTCTCTTCTGTCTATGCTTCTGGTTGGCTTCCAAATTTATTTTGGCTCTACCTCAGTCTCAAGGGGTGGAGCCTCACACAACTCTGAATCCTGGCACTGTATGTGTTTACATGTAGCCTATCTAGTCTAGCTGTTTTTAGAGTTGGCAGGGTAAAATAAGCTCCTCTGGGTGTGATTTGTCTTACTGTGAGGCAGATTCTCACGTGCGGTGCTTTGGAGGTGTGTCATGCTTTGGGACTCATTTCTGGCAGAGAAAGTTTGGCCATTCAGCCCCAGTGTGGTGGTTTATATTCTGGGCATCCACAATTGGTTCATCCCTGAGGAGTGGATGCTCAGTGGGAACCGAGCAGTAGATATCTACCGGTGGTCTCATTTGTGTTTCCTCCATCTGCATGGACTTCATGAAAGAGCACTTGGTCTCTGCTTGGCGGTGCAGTAATGCAGAGAAGAACAGGGTTCTGCTGTGCTAAAGAGCTCCAAAGCTGATGTCTGTGCCCCAGAGGGCACTCTTGTGCTAGTGACAATGGTGGTGAGTACATCTGAACTTATCTAAGCTCTTAAACTTACCTACAGTCTAGCTGGTGCTGTTGACACCAAGGCAAGGAGCAAGCTGGAGTGCAGCAGTGGACAAGAAAAGCCTGGACAGCCCTTTCTCATGCTGCAGGGCTATCTACGCTCCTGGCAGTGCTCAAGCCAGTGAGACTGGAGCTTGTTGGAGTGCGGTGAGTGGGGGTGTGGGGACAGGCTGCCTGCAGGGGGCTGTTGAAGGTATATGTGTGACTGTGCTGTTAAGTTACCAGGCCTTGTGAGGAGTAATGAGAGTGTAGGTTATTTTTGCCCACTAAAACCTGCCACTTCCATTGAAAATAAGACAAAAAGACTGCTAGAAAATAAAAAAAAAATGTCAAAGCAAGTGAACCTCTTCACTTCTCTTTCCAGGTCGCTACCCACAGCAAAATAAAGGCACCTACATCCCAGTTACAGTAGGCAATGTGCTAAAGCCTGGTCAGTGGGGAGCAAAGATTATCCACAGGGAAAACGACTCCATTCGGCTGTCCATCATGTCCTCTGCCACCTGCATCATTGGCAAGTTTCGCTTGTACGTCGCGGTCTTGACTCCCTACGGCATCCTTCGGACACGCAGGAACTCAGCCACCGACACTTACATCTTGTTCAATCCCTGGTGCCAGTGTAAGTGGCTGGTCACTTTCTGCTGCTGGCCTCTTCAGGTTTTGGGTGGGCTGGTCCAGGAATGTGAGCATGGTACCAAGAAGGTTGGAGACATGTCAGTTTGGGTCTGGAAAATTTACAGTAACTCTGCCAAAAGTCAAGTCTTTCAGGGTGGGGAATAGCCCTGTGTGAGCAGGGATCTATGCTGGAAACCAATGCCTTTGTTTCATCCAAACTCTGCAATTTTATGAGGCCAAGCCTCTGTTTGCCAGTTCAGGCTCCATTTCCCATAGTAAACATACTCCAAGGCTTTACTCTGACTTTCATGGGCAACACTGAGAGTCTCCAGTGCCTTAAACAAGTCAGTATGGGCACATTTTTTCCAGGATTTGGTGTGGAGAAGGATGTGGCAGCCTCACGTACTCTGTTGGCTTACATTGCTAATTGCCACATTTGGAACTGAACATCTGCAGTTAAAATGTTGCAGGAATTCAATGGGAGCTGCTGTTCCTGCACAGGTTGAGTGGAGTCAGCTTGCTGTGACATCACTAGTGGTGCCTTCCTGCTGCTACATGACATTTGCCCTTATAACTTCCCCTTTAGTGGTGACTAATTAGCAATGGTGCCCTCTTTGAGGAACAAAACATTTTGCAAATGAGCCTTTTTTTTATTATATAGTAGGTTGAAGAAAAATTTGATTTTTTTTTTTAGATCTCCCAGGATCCTTGGAGGAAATCAGGCTTTACACTGTCAGGGTTGTATTTTACCTAATGAACTCTGTGTCTGGCTTTCAGGAGAGGTCAAGGAGGACCAGGGAGGTTTGACTCAGTCTTCTGACAGGCTGTAGCACTGTAGCACAGCTTGCAAGGCTCCAAGTCACATGTGTTGCAGTATATTTAGGTCACCAGCTAACTTCAATATTCTCCTGCTACTCTTCCTTCATCTTTCCATTTTTTTACCACAGTATTTGCATCAAATAATCCTCTACCAAACAAGGGCCCTCCTACCAAGTGACAAGTAAGTTTAGCATTATTAGCAGAGCCCATTATTCAGCTGCACTACTGTCAGTACATGGAATGATTTGTGCTGGATTCATTACTTGCCCCTAGTCCGTGGGAATATAAGCAATGATTAGCTTATGCATTATTTAAGAAGATATAGATTAATGCTGAATAAAGAGGAGTTAGTTAAGTGGGAATAGGAGGGAAGGGCATAGCCTTTGACCCTGGCACACCATGAGATACTTCTGAAAGCAGTGTAAGGTACCTCAGAGCAGTGAGCTAACAGTTTGTACTGGAGGGTGTGCAGCAGAACAAGAGGAAATATTGCCAAAGCTATGACCCACTGTGAGCAGACAAAATTTCTCAAGGTTTGTTTTGGCATCATCAGACTCACAACTTCAGCCAGAGAAGTGCAATTCTCCACCTAAAGGTAAAGCAGTACTTGTTTTTAGTCCTGGGTATTGTAACAGCCAGCACACTGACAGTGCAGTGCTCAACACACCTCTGGAAAGGGATAAACCCCAAAGAAAAACTTCTTAAATCGCCTCAGTTTGCCTCACAATTTGCAGACAGCAGCTGCAGCCAGGGCTGCATGCAGTCCTAATGCAGAGACAAGATGTGATGTGGCCTATCCCACTGTGGTGTGACTGGGACCACACAAGTTGATGTGAGGTGTGAGTCAGAGGGAAAAAGGGAAAATCGATCCCTACTTCACACCTCCTTGCCCAGCAACTCTGTGTGCAGACTAATGCACCATTATTCATGGCATATGGACACTTTTCTCTCCTATGTTCTCCCTCCCTCACACCTGAGCTGAATGAGTCAAAAAGCCAGCAAGATTAAATCCACAACATAGGAGTAAACCCACAGGGAGTAAGATGTGCAAGAGTTGCCTCCAGTGGCAGGCATCAGCAAGGCTGATGGAAAAAGTCTCCCTTAGGAAAGCAAAAAAAGAGTATCTGGGCAGCAAGGACATGCTGTGTGACCCCAAATCCAGGACAGGCAACTTGGGGGCACATTTTCCTCTGCAGCTTATGTTTTCAGGTGTGTCTCAATGGCTTCAGGTCCTGGCCTTTGCTGACTACTGTGGTTTTCATTTCCTGCTTGTTTCATTTGGATTTGGATATATCCTCATTTCTTGTTCCTCTTTTACTCCAAGATACTTTGGGCTAATTGGTTCCTATATCTTTCTTTCCCTCTTTTCCTTGTGTTAGAAAAATCAAGGACTGTTTCTTCATGCTTTATCCCCTGGCTAGAAAAGATTTTTCAGTGGAATGACAAAAGGGTAGAAAAACTGAGGCAGTTAAAGTGCAGAGAAAACAATAGTTTGAAAATCTTCTAGACTTGTTTTCTGGGTTAATAACTAAGCAGAAAAGTCTGAGTGAAAAGCCTCATTAAAAAGAGAGAAGACTGATGCTAGGAATGAATGGGGATTGTTATAGCAGGGAGCAGAATATGGGCTCTAGTGCCTGGTGCAGCTTTCCAACTCATCATTTTGGAGGAACATCAATATGTCAGTATGAGCTTTTCTTTCAGACAGAGGCATTTGTGCCCTTTCTTATTACTCCTTTTCTCACTGTAGTTCAGTTTTGACATATTTTCCCAGGCAGGGCTGGTTTTTTTTTCCCTGCTGCTTCAGAAGAAGTTTGAATACTTTACCAGTCAAGCTATGGAGTACTTTGCTTCAAAAATCATCATATGCTTTTGTATATTTTAATCCCTTTAGCTACATTGAGGACTGATAACCAAGAATACTTTAAAGACACTGGACTCCATTCTCCAAAATTATATACACCAGCCCCAAACATCTGTGAATTCACCTAACTAGTGGATTGAGATTTCAGTTACTCAGTGATATTTTCATTGCTTAATAAGCAAGGTAAAGTCTGTGAGGAGAGGCAGCATTCTTTTTACAGTCAGATGACATGGTTGGATAAAACAGATGTGCTTTTGGGCATGCAGAGCTCTCTTCTGTTCTGGAACAGAAAATACAAATGGCAAGTAGTTAAGGATAACTTCTTGGAATTTAACTAAACTCTTGGCAATATCAAACTACATGAAAGCAGAGTAGAACTCCTTTGATCTGGATACTGTGAGCTCTTTCCAAGAAGCTGTGAGCTCTTTCCAAGCAGGTGCAACTTTCTGCTAGGGAACATTAAGTGCTTATCAGGAAAAGGCTTTGTGCTGACTTCTGAGACTCTCTGACAGGTGGAGGTGCATAGTGCAGCTGAGTAAGTGCAGACCTGTGGGCTGAGGTGTGCACCCAAGCCTCATGCATAGTGGATTACATTTAAGAAATTAAGTATATTACAACTTTATTGAATCAGCAGCATATTTCTTCTGTTTAAATGTTCTAATATAGTGGCTGACTCTGTACTTGTCTCACATGTTACCAGTCATCCAAATTTGGCCCAATAACATTTTATTACTTTTATAGGTAAATCTTAAATTCAATTGCTTGTGTCATAGATTCCACATGGTCAAAATTCACACAGAGCTTCATCCTTCTGCTACATTAATATAGGCAAGTGGTGGCACTATTCAGGGCAGCATACTGATCTTGATCCTGGGTAGAGAGGTTTTTTTGCAGATAACTGCATTTAGCTTTTGCAGCTTGGGTTTGTCACAGCACTGTTCCCTTCCCAACATGAGCCCTGGGGGTTTTATGGTTCCAGTGGGATCAGCCTTACATTCCTGTACTCCAGGATTGAAGGGAGGCTGGGAGCTCAGGACAAGCCTGCTGCTTCCCCTTCCATCTGTCTGCTGGTGCTGCTGTGTTCAGCTGTCACTCCCTGCATGAAGAAATGGCTTTTCCAGCCCCACAGGGTTGCTGTGCTGGGGTTGGGGTCCCTCCATTCTGGGTAGAGTTCTCTTATGTTCATTCACTTTCACAAATAGAAAGGGTTACTCTGCATTCCTCATGTCTTTAGCAAGGGATTCCTTACTCGCAGTGCTGTCTTCACATAAAGTGTATTTTCACCTTACCCAGCTTCAAACAGAGTAGCATAGAAGCTAATTTGCTTCTTTGTAGCATTGCTGGTGTCTTAGTAAATTCCCAGGATAAAAGAAGTGAGTAAAAAACTCTCTGAACTGCTAGAGAAGAAGAACAAACGAGCACACTTCTGTGGAATTTTTCTGTTTGTCAGATGCGAGCCTCCACTTGCACAAAATAATTAGGAGTTGCATTATGTAGAGCATGCTTAGCATCAAAGTAGTCACAAATGCCTCATATTTTCTTCCAAACAGTCTCAAGGGCAATGAAAGCTGTCAAAAATCAAAGCAGCTGGTTTCCCTGTAAAACACAGAAGACCTTTTTACCTTATCAAAAATACAAATATTTAAAACAATTGATGGAGAAGTTAATCAATTTTCATCTGATTTAGCAAAGATCATGCAGTCTCAAAATAACATAAGCATCTTAATTGATACCAGCAAGATCAATGTTGATATTTTTAATCCCCAAAAGCAAACAACAGCTGTCAAGAAGGCATATGCACACACTTCACTGAAAGTGTAACTGCACAGAAAAAGGTGCGAATTCTCCTTCTTTAAATGAACTCTCTGTACTATTTGCACGGACAGACTTTAATAAAATCCAAAGCTCAGTGAGAGAATGCAGATAATCGTTCATTGTGCAAATCAGGCAAATCCAGCCTAATGAAACATGATCTGTAATGTGTGAAATATTTTTAGTGGGATGCAATACAGAACTTGTTGGGCGACAAAAAAGTCACAGTTTCATAAGTATGAGAGTCCCTGCTTGCAGAAATGGTTGCAGCCTTTTCATTCACTGTCAAGTTTTAACACTCTCTTTCACCTCATAGCCTCTGAATATAGTAAACTCATGATCTTCCACTTTGTACCTGGGTGCAGGTTGAGGCTGACTAGGTCATGGGTAATGAAAGGCTTATGAAGTTCACCTGGCCTTTTGAAGCCAGGTGAATACCACCTTGCCATGTACAAGAGTGGGTCTCAGACCTGTCTACTTTAGGTACAACTCCATGAAACCTGTTGTTCCTCTGCTTGCTCTGAGTCATCAGAGCCTGTACAGCAGCTGCCATAAAGCATAAACAGCTTTTGACCAAGCACTGATCTCCTCAATGCAATACAGGCTTCTTGTATTTAACCCCTGCTTCTCCATCATCCTTTGCACACCAGTGTGAAGGTTATTATGTTACATATCTAGGCATAATCCCTTATGTATATATATATATAGACACAGAAATATAAAAATATCTTAAAGGAAAACAAAATTTCCAGAAGGGTTGGGTATACATTGGCAAAACTCTTCACCTAGCTGAGGCCAATGCGAGTGTCCTCACTAATTTTCTTTTTCATGAGTTCAGATTTTAGCTTATTTTTGGCCAAAATGCAGCTTCATGGAGAAATTAAGAAGCTTCTGAGGATGAGGTGTACAAGAAAGTGCAAATCTGATTTGCATTTCAACAAAGCACAGCAAATCAATAAGCTTTTAAAAGTTAAATGATATTCTGGTAATTTGTAGTGAGGTGCTGAAGAAATCTACTATGACAGTAGTGAATGTAGTTTTGTACTTGCTTCTATCAAACTGTTGGAAGTTTCCTTTAATTTGCTGTCTGGGACCACAGTAGTGATTTCCTCAAATTAATTAATTCCCAGCTATTAATTGTTAATGTGTATCTTTTAGTCTCAAAATGTAAGCATTGGCATGGGAAAGAAACCTGTTCTACCATCACAGCATCATGGACTGCTTCATACTTACCTGTGGATGTCTGAATGGCTTCATGTCATTCAGGGTTCCTTACGAATGTTAATAATGATATTTAATTATAGTCATGTTATTTACATATGTAAATCATGTTCAAATTTCTTCTCATATTTCCTGATTAGTCATGCTATGTGGGGAAGGGATACTCTAGTCAATAACTTATGTACAAAAAAGGCAATCAAACATTTCTCTTAATATGTTATAGAAAATATATTCCATTTTATAATGTACTACAGATTTTTCTTTAGATCTTCTGACCTGAGCTGTTTTCCATTAGCATTAATAGGTTTGAAATTGTTCTTTGATCTGTTTGTAAAGATGCAAAATTGCATCACGGTGCTCCAACTTTTAAATTAGTTGTACAGAGTAATCATAAAATTCTTGATGTGACATTTTAATCATACTTTACAGATCCTGAGAAAACTGTCAGGAGTTGCCAGCACTTTTCCATCTTGCATGTTTTCAAGTTGTGTAGCATATTCCTAACTAGAATCACTACCTTCTTATCCCTGTACTCTGTTGAAGCAAGTAATGCTTTGTTTGATGGAAGAGGGGTACTTTTCATCAAAGAGAAATGTATTATCTGCTGAGATGTTTTATCTGAAAATGAAGCACTCGTACTGATATTTATTTTTGGTAAACTAATGCAGTGGATGCTGTATACATGGATGATGAGAAAGAAAGGCAAGAATATGTCCTGAATGATGTTGGTGTTGTATTCCATGGAAACGTCGAAGATGTGAAATCAAGAAGCTGGAGTTACGGGCAGGTGAGCTGCTTAGATCTTCTCTGGCTGCTCCCAGTAGGACAGCAAATGAGTTTAATTGACACCAGACTGTGGTTGAGACTGTGGGCTCTGGAATGCATTATCGGTTTCTCCTTCAGAAAGATAAGGGGTATCATTTTAAAAATGTATGAAGTGGGTATATGCCTAATCCAGAAAAGCAATGCTATAATAGCTGATATTTAAAGACTTTGTTTTAAGGGCATATTTCAGTTACTAAAAGGCTGCTTGTTGGAAGTTATAATCATTAGCTGAGGTTTCCACAGGGCAGAGGTATTTCTGCTGCTGCATTATTGCTGCTTCAGGATCAAATCAATTTATGAAAAGTAGAGTTGTTTGTTTGGGTTTTTTCATTTTTTGACGACTTGTATTGCTTTTTAACTTTTCTTTTTGCTTTAGCAACTTGGTGGAAATAATTCTGTTCTTCTTGGGGGTCAGAAAGTCACAAGTTTCCTATGACAAACTAGTATTTAATCCCAAAATTTTAAATTCTGGGGGAATCTCTCCCTTTTCTGCCTGAACTTGATAACATCAGTCTCCAGTGGTCTCTTGCACTTGTCTCTTGGGGGAGACACCCTCCGCTAGGCTGGAGTGAGGTATTGGTGTGCCTTCAATAACATAAAATCATAGAATAACTGGAGTTGGAAGGGATTTTTAAAGATTATCTGGTTCCACCACCCCACCATGGACATGGACACCTTCCAGTAGATCAGGTGCCCAGATTCCTGTCCAGCCTTCCAAGGATGGACTATCCACACCTTCTCTGGGCAACCTGTTCCAGCAATTTTCCACCATCGTTGTAAAAAACTCCTTTACATGTAATTTAAACCTCTTTTAGATCTAAAGCCTCTTTTAGTTTAAAAGCACTACCCCTTGTCTCAGACTTTTTACTTGACTATTTTACCTCAACTTTCTTGTAAGAACTAACCAGCCTAAAAATCCTTATGGGATGGAAGAGTTAATTTATTGTGTTAGAATGGGGAAAAAAGGATTGCCAAGCAGAATCAAAATTATATCAAAGCTATAACCCTAGCTGTCACTCAGAGGGGCTCCAGTGGAGAGATACTGGATACTGCACATGGTGAACTCCTCTCACCTCCTGAACATTCACATCAGCACAATAAGGAAGGTACTTCCTTACTACTCTGGTGATGGATCCATTCAGTTTTTGTGGCATCTCCCTAGCTCAGCCTTGCAGAAGGGTCCTTACATCTTGCTTTCTCTCCCTCAATACCACCTCAAATCTTGAGCTGGATAGATTGCCAGTGTGCTTGCCCTGGAGAGCTCTTTGAGCTCACACTTCTCTTTCTTCCTTATTTAAGGGTACAATCTCATCTTTTTTTCCTGCGGCAGCTCTGCCTTAGGGAGTTCCTGCCTCTGCACCATTCCTTTGGTTGTGCCAGTGCTGTTATTTGTAGGGTCTGACAGGTTTCCTGACTGAGACAAAAACAACCTGTAAATAAGGAGTGGGGAAGAAATTCCATAAGCTGATGGTGCCTCTGATATAAGAGTTGTGGAACCAGATCCTGAGGCCAAAGCTGGGCTTGCATGTAAGCTGACCAAAAATGCCCCCTCCTGGCCCTTCTTTCCCCCTGCAAGCACTTGTGCAGCCATGCACTGACTCAGACTGGAGAGCTGATCTAGCTGAATAAGCATCTCCTCATTTTTTTTACCCCCCTGGGTAATTTCTTGTGCTTGCTCTGTTCCTAGATTTGGGATTCACTCCATGACAGATGCAAAGGGGAGGGAGAGAAGGGAATAAAGCAGCTGGAGGTGGAAGATGGTGCTTAAACCAGATGCTGGATTTATGTCCTAAGATGCTAAATTTATAGCCTATGGTGGCTTGGCCTGAGGTGTTTATATTCTGGGAATCTGGCATCTTCCTGACACAAATACCAGCCTCCCTTGAGAAACTGCATTATTTATTTGGTTTTGCTGCGAGGTAGTTCTGTCTGGGGGGTTAGGGCCATTCCATTGTCCTTTTTCACATACTTTGGAAATGGAAATTCCTGTGTTGGCTGAAATCAGAGGACCTGATTCTCACCCCGTGCTGTGGTGCATCTTTTTCTGTTGGTTGTCCATGTGAAAGCTGGGTGTGGCAGATGCATCTCAGCAAGCCCAAGCCAAAAGCTTTAATAGAATTGATCATTTTGTAGGGGTTTATCAGACATGTCAATCTGCAAAGGAACAGGTAAATGTTCTGGTTCCCTTACTTTTAGTGAAATGGAGGACAGAATGTTCCTGATTTAGCCTGTCTGTTTCCAACCACTAAAGACACATTTTTGTCAATCCTAGATTGCCTAGATTAAGAGTATTGCTGTGAGTGAATAAAAGTACTAGCAGAAAGGCCCATATTATTAATATATCATACAATTATGTTTTTTATATTTATTATATACACAAGATGCAAATACAACATGTAAGTAAAAAGCACAAGGCCACACAGAGTCATAGAGGTAAAAGGTCATATACAAAAATGCAGATAGACTTGTGCATGGTAAAGACTAAAAAAATGCTTAGGACAATGACATCTGGAAACTTTAGCTCAGGCTGTAAATTGAAAAGGAGCATAGAGTTCAAAACTGGTTTACTTTTTGGGGAAGGCTCTCAAAGCTGCTGTCTGTAATGAGAAGCATCAACAGAAGAGAAAAGGCAAGAAACACTGACAGAGAAAGAGAAAACAACAGAACAGTTGAAACATGGCTGCAATGAACGAGGATGGCGGTGCTCCTTGTAACATGACTGTGATTCTCCTAAGAAACTGTAAAAGGCAGTCACTCAGAAAATTCCATGGAGGATTCAGGGAAAATATGTCTTTGGAAGAAATCTAGACACATAGGAATTCTCTAGCAGAAAAATGTCAGATGTTGGATGCTATATTGATCATATAATGTTGATTTTTTTTTTTTTGTGAGAAAAATAAAACAGGTGGACATAGAATTCTGTTGGCATTGTGACTTCTCTCATGTCTACACATTGATCTGCTTTAGCTTGAAACCCACTGTGCCCATGTAACTCTACAGCACATGCATTTGGTCAGGTCAGACCACAGGGAGAGATCACATCTGCCTGCAACTGACTGTGAGAAGCATAGCTTTAGTCAACCAGTACAAAAAGTGATACAGCCTCTCTTACTTTGGTTTAAATGGAAAGTCATCTATTAGTCTAGCATGCAGGAGGATGCCCAGGACAGCATGTGTGTTGCTCTGTAACACAAGGCATATCTGTGTGTTTTCTTGTGCCTTATTTTCCACATGCACTTTTTTCCCATGTGGTTTTACCTAAGTTCCTTGCTCCTGAAATACGTTTATTTTCATTTCAGTTTTAATGGAGCAGACAGGAACTGTGCCTGGATCAGGTTCATTCACCCGTCCTAGCTGTGCTGCCTACTACTTCTCTGGTTCCTCTGATATTTCAGATATTTCAGCCTTATAACTGCAATTTTTCTATTCTACTTTGCTCTAGATAAGATTTTCTTGCCAAAAGTGAGGGCAGAAAACTGATTCAGTTTGATTTAATATTTTTTAAATCCATGAATAATCAAGAAAAGCAAACTTTCCTTAGTGTTAAGACTACTCTGCTGCAACAGTGTAAGCCAGCTAGCCCTTGCAGCTTGGCCTCTCTTCCCTGTTAATCCAGTTATTTCACGAGCATTCATGTCACTTTGTAAATGCTGAGGTGGAAGACAACATCCCTGATAGCCATTTACTTCCTCTTTTCTGTATATACTGGCAAGATTGACAGTGCCTCATAAACTGTAGATGAGAAAACTTTAATTTGCAGGGTATACCTCTAACCCAGGTCTGACTAATTGAAGTGCAGATAGAAGACTTTGATCCTGGTGAAAGATTGTTGGGCCAGACCAGAAGAAAAGTTAATTTGAACAGAAAGGACAGGTGTGAGGGCCCAGAGTTTACATTTTCTGTTGTGAGGATTCTTCTTGGGAAGGAGGTTCTCCACAGCACAGTCATTCACCCAACATTATTTGCATCACATCCCAGTGGAGGGGACTGGGATATGCAATTTTTCAACTTCCCAGTAATGACAAAACACTTGTAGTAGGTCTCTGAGAAACACTGATCCCTGTGTCCCTATTCCCAAACACCATGAATTCAGTTTTGCTCAGACTATAAAGTGATCATTAGCAAGTACCTGCTCCAGAGAAATAATTCAGCGCTAGTGTGGGTGATAATGAGAGGGGTGTGCTGCCTTGGAGACACTTGCTGAAAAGGATCCATATGGCAGTGGTACCATCAAGGCAGAAACAAAGGACTTCCATTGACCAGAAAATAGCTGAAGATGGTGAAACATGATTGTGCTTCCTCTTTCTTGGCTTATGCCAGAGCTCAGCTGCTCTCTAGGATGTCACTTCTATCCCTCCCATGTTCCCTGCTGTATCAGCAGCAGTCTTTACTTTTTAGGGCTTCCTTTTCATCTCTTTGACCTCACTCTTCATTCTCCTCTCCCCACATTGCCAAAGCAGCAGTTTCATCTGGGGTCTTGCTCACTTTCTTCAGGAGGCAAAATTTGGGATGGCCTCATCTGCCAAGGAGCCCTAAGCCAGCTGTAGAGAGTTAGGAAATCGATCCAGCTCTAGCAGCAGCATGAGAGCAAAATTCCTATTAGCATAAATCATATATTTCAGGATGCAAGCATAGAACATAAAGCTAACACCACAGAGTTTCTGTCACAACCTTGAATGTTAATATAAGTTTGTGTACCTAGAAGGTATTTGTTTCATTATTGTGCATTTCCCTGTCTCCTACTGTTTTCTAGGGGACAGAAGTATTTTCCTTTGCTATGCAGTTTCTTCAAAGGAAAATGAAATACATAGCAGGGCAAGTTCTGTGACAAATGGTTTCTGGTCTATTTAGACACCTCTGCCCTCAATTCATTCTTGTGCTTGTTTGTGCTAGATTGAAAAAAATGTACCTTTTCACTCTATTTTTAAAGAAGACTGCTTTAGGTCACTGGATATTTTTGATGTCTAAGTTTTGTAGACCAGGATTAATCTATATAATAAGCTTTTGGCTTGTCAATGTTAAACAGATTTTAAAAATAACTTTGAAATACAAGTGTCTTCAAATTACCACTGGCAAACCACTTATTGTTCAAGTTCCCAGCAATGTTATGGCTGTGTCAGAGAAGTCCTGAAATTAGCAGGTCTGCAATCTGTGAAGGACATAAAGTCCTTTGCAAGTAGACAAGCTTCTTGTAGTTATTATTATAATACCCTCCTATTATATACTTGTTAGCACTTAAAATTTCATGTCCTGTCAGAAAGTCTGTGTTGTCATTTCAACCTTCTGGAAACTGGACTGAGATTGAATTGAAAATTACACTCTCCTCACAGCCTCTCACATTTTTATCTTTTCCCCCACACATGGGTGATTATTCCAGAAAAAAAATTTCTATTGTTAAACACAGAGCTTTGATGTGACCAACTAATTTTGAAACTGATCAGCAATTATAACAATAGGGAAAAATAACTTTGCCTGTTCTTTCCAGAATAAAAAGAGAGTCAATTTTTCCCCTGTGTCCCTTCTTATTTTCTTTTATCTAGTTTGAAGAAAACATTCTGGATGCTTGTCTGTTCCTGATGGACAAGGCAGAACTGGAGCTCTCTGGTCGTGGGAACCCAATCAAAATCTGCCGTGTTGCCTCAGCAGTGGTATGTAATGGATACCTAATGTGTGTCAGAAGGGACTCATAAATCAAAGCTGGGCTCATTTCACTGGCCCTCTTGCCATTTTGGGCTCTCTACAACACACAACAGATCAGTTGTCCGTTCTGACAATTGTCCATTCTGACAATTGTCCACTCTGACAATTGTCCACTCTGACAATTGTCCATTCTGAGGTCTGACATTCAAATTCTCTCCACTAAAGTTCAAGCAACTTGTGTTGGCTCATTGCCTTTTCCTGAAAATGGTGCCTCACTGGTGGGAAAGCCACTTTTAGACATTGCACTCTGGGCATAATAGTTTCTTATGTGACAATGTGCTCATTTTCCAGTAGTTAATATACTTGAGAAAGCTATTTCTGCTATGGATAATACAGTGGCATGGTGGGCAGAATTTTGGATGGGGATCTGAGGGACTTTATGTGGATTCCACATAACTCTGCTAACCTCAGAGCACTGTAATGATCATGTTGTGCCTGATCCAAGCCCCAAATGACCTAATCAGGCTGAGAGCAGTTATATAAGTGGCCTGCTTTGGCCCCAGAAGAAAACACTCTCCTCTTTCACATGAGGTCCACAAAACATGCCCCACTCAGAATGAAAGTACCTAAAATAACTAAGAAGACTATCCAGACCTGTGTTCTTTCCAGTTGCCAGGCACCAGGAACCATGGGTACAAGAGCAGTCCCACTCCTAATATTCAGGATGCTAGACTCATCCAGGTTGTGGAAGAGAGAGGCTGAGTCCTCTCTTTTGCCTTATTAGAGGTCTGAACTGGTGCTTTCTGCTTCCCAGAATAATACTTTAGTCATTGAGCTAGAGTAATTATATGTTCTCCTGAGCCAGCTACTAAAATAGACTGTCCAAAAAACATGGCTGCAGAGATAGATGATTCTTTAACCCACTTATTATAGCATTTGCCCAGCTTTAAGAAAATGAGTTTTTTGTCTTAGAAGACATTGGAGTGGGATCTCCAGCCTCTTAATCTTGCATGTTAAATAAAACAGCTTCAGTAAGAAGTATTGAGAGCATCTCTACTTCTCTTTGTCTTTTAATATTTTAGTTAGTTCTTTCACACCAGACATTAGAAATACAGCTTTGGACCTTTAGATAGAAGAAAAAGTCAAATGTGGTTTCCTCAGCCCTGAACTAGTAGACATGAAAATCCCTCATGTAAGGACTGTGGAAGTCCTCAGAACAGAATTGCATAACATTTATAAATTCAAATAGTGCTTGGATATTAGGTAGGTTTTGAGCCACTCAACATTTTTGAGAAATAGAGGAGTTCACAATTGGAAATCCGGGACTCAATAGATTTTAGGGCTAATCTGCAGAATTGGGCCATAACTGGGTAAGGGGTTTGGTCATTGAAATCTGGACCTGAGTGAGAAGTGAGCAAGAGGTCCTGAAATCCCACCTGTGTTATTTAACTCATTCTTGCTCAAGTTAAAATGTAGTAGAGTTGAGCTAGTTTGAGAACATGTCCCCTGTGCTGGGATCCTTCTGAGGCTTTCTGGCATGGCAGAGCAGATGAGTCCCTCTCTTCCACTCATTACAGTCAGAGTAGAGCCTGAAGATCAACATGCTGTCCTGTCCTTGAAATGATTCTTTTTTTGGCATGTTTCCTACACCGGTGAGATGGGCACAACCTCTTAACCCATTGGTTATGACTCTGAATACTTATCTCTGTTCAGTCCTAGAGTTCACAGGAAGTCGATTTTCTAATTATAAAAGAGTAGTTAATGCAGCCAAAAGCTTTTAAATGAGAATTGTGATTTATTTGGCTGGCGTGTAGCTGCTCCACATTAGCATAATTAAAAGGTACAGAGTGAATGAGCTTTTTGCACAGCCTCCACTGGTTTGGTTCAAATTGCAGCTAGGAGACATATTGCTCATTAATGCCTATCAGTATAGCCATTAGTCAGCAAAACTCTTTGCTTTGTATAATCTTACCAGAGGAAAACTTACACTGCAAATTCCTTCTTGTTTTCATGTGTGCCAGACCAAAGAAAATAGTTTCTACTCTAAAAATAACAGTAGGCTGGTTCTCCTCTCAAGCTCTTGTAAATCAGGAGCACATATCTCTGGGCTGATATGGGCAGAAAAACAGATGATGGGAAGAATACAGCTTAATATTTCTAAGGCTTGCTTACCAGTGTATAACTGATTGCATTTATTAAAAATTTGTAACAATAAGCATGTCTAATGTTAATAAAACTTATTAATTGGCAATATGGATACTCAGTGTTGTGATATAATTTTAGACTTATTTTCAAGTGTGTCACCTTGATGGAGTGATGGAGAATCCAGGGCCCTTAACAAGATTGTCCTATTTATCTCCCACCTTCATAATGAAACATTTCTATCTTACTTTCCAGCCTAAACTTGGCTATATTCAGTCTCTCTCATCCTATTGGTCTGCTGAATTAAAGAGCTTTTTGGTATTCAGTCTCTGCCATCTCTAATGTTCATTTCCTTTGCCTTTAGATTAACTCCAGGGATGAGAATGGTGTGATTGCTGGATCCTGGAACAATTCATATGATTATGGTGTTGCACCTTCAGCCTGGACAGGGAGCGTGGACATTCTCTTGGAGTATTACAGTTCCAAGCAACCTGTCCGATATGGCCAGTGCTGGGTCTTTGCTGGTGTCTTCAACACGTGTAGGTATCAGTGATAAAAATTCCAAGCTGCTATGTGGCTCCTGCTTTACAGAGTTTTTAGGTAAAGCTAACTAAAATATTTCCTAGCTCTGTGCTGTTCAGGAGTAAATAGCAGAGATACTTTAAAATGCATAGGTAAAAAACATGGTCTTTAGATAAACCTCTGGTGTATCCTTCAGGTCAGCTGCTCTTCCACACAAATCTGTTAACTATTTATTGCTTCAATGAAATGTACTCAGTGACTCATGAGGGTAAGTTTGTGTGAAAGAAAGTTGAGTCCTTCAGCACAGTCAACATTTCTTTTAAGAATTCTTAGAATGCTTGTCATCTAGACCTAAAAGATTAAATTACTACCCATTATGGGATATGTGGTAGTATTTCTTCTCCAGAATCTCACCTACTGAGGATTGCTCCTAGGAAAATTGAGATGCTAGGAAAATTCACCTGTTAACCAAGCACTGTTTACATTTTATATGGAGTTTATAAGCTGGAAGAATAGAGAAAATAAATTATGGCCTAGTTTATTAATTGTCTAGCACTACAAGGTTAAGTCTAAACATATTAGGTCAAATTAGAGTTCTAGTGTTGCAGGTCATAAAAAAAAAAAAACAATGGGGAAAGCAGCATTGGGTTGGTCCCATATTTTGACTGTCTAGCACTTTCTAACAACATCATCTGCTAATGCACAAGTACACACTTTATGGCCTCCTATGGAGTTTTTCCAACAGGTCCGTGTCTTTCCTATGCTGAGGATCCCAGAGCTGGAGGCAGATCTCCAGGTGGGGTGTCAGCAGAGCAGAGCAAAGGGGCAGAATCCTCTCCCTTGGCCTACTGGCCATGATGCTTTGGATGAAGCCCAGGCTTCATCCAAATTGGCTTTCTGGGCTGTGAGTGCACATTGCCTGGTTATTTTGGACCTCATGCAATGGGTTTGAAAAAGTTCATGCAAACGTTTCTTGTGGATGCAATTCCCCGCTGTGGATTCCATGGGCTGCTTTGTCTTCTTTGCCCATTGCCTTATGGCAGACAGACAGACACACACACACCAGTTGTCCCACTTTCCCCCACACTTGCCCTGAATCACCACGATGCAATAATTTGCCTGCAGGCCACTGTGAAACTGGGACAATGCAACACAGGCTGTGTTAAAGGAGAGGCATATTTATCTGGGGCAAAACTAGACCTGGTTTGCTGACTAAGTCAGGTCAGAGACCTGGCACTTTGTACTGCAAGTATAAAGTTTCTTGAGCATTATGAAATGCAAATATTGTGCAATGATCTGATGGTAGGCACTGACACATCCAGCTGCTGACCACTGCACAGGATACAGCAAAGATCCAAACAATCATGTGCAACTATCAGGGTTGCTTTGAGGTGTTTCTGAGTCTCTCTCATCTGTCAATGTTTTATCACTGTGACCAGTCCAGCTTTCCAAGGTCACTATATTGTACACTCCAGATACTCATCTGTTAAAAATGCTAAAACATTCCAAAAAATGGTCATTAATCTTGAAATTGTCAGACAAATTATTTCCAATGAGCCCTGATGGCTCATGTGCTGGAAGCCTGGGAGGGCACTTGAATTAAGTTTAATCAATAGGTACATATGGTATTGGATGCATCCAGGTAATTTTTCATCCAGGAACTTGAAATGAATGTGCAGTGTTACAGTTTATTGGGAGTCACAGTAGTGACAGTAATGAATATACAAAACCCAGCAGTAGCAGCAGGGCTGTTCAACTCTGCAGCACTGGAACAATTTTTAAATAAGATTGTCAATAAAAATATTTTCCCTTAAAAAACCAAAAAACAAAAAACAAAAAAAAACCACCCCAAACCCCCACAAAAATCTACCCCAAACTAAAAACCATCACCACTATGGCTACCAAAAAACAAAACAAAAAACCAACAATTTTTTTTTGAATCCCAAAACAAATAAAAGCCCAAAACCAAAGAAAGAAAACCCCCAACAAACCCCAAAACAAACCCCATCAACCACCAAAAACCCCTCACCCTCTGTTCTCTGCAGAATGATGTTGGCTCCTAAATTGAAAGCCAAGAATTTTTTCTGGCTGAGACAAGTATGTCATCTGGAGTAGCTCAGATGTTGTGTCACCCCACAGACGCGTTCCTCTAGCCTGGGAATGTGCTCCACGCCTGTTTATCTGGCAGGGTGCACAACAAACACAGAAGCCTATTGATGCACTGATGCAGACTACAGACATAGCTGCAGCATTTCCACAGTTTTTCCACATTTCTTAAATTTAATGTCAAATGGTAAGAAGGGTCATCATGCTTTATTGCGATGGTGTGAGAGTTAGGGCTAGGGGTTGGTTTTTTTTATCCTTCATTTAAGGTTTTTTATTGGAAGGGACTATTGACTGGCAGTATGAATTATGTAATGCATTTTATTCAGATTCTCAAAGCTTGTCATTTCAGTTGCAAATAATACAGTTTTTCTCCATTGTTAGCAATCATTTTTCTACTTAATTCTTTGTGTTTTCCAGATCACTTCTGATAGCAGACAAACATCAACAGATGATAGGAGATAAAACAGGAAAACTCCAAATCAATCCAGAGGAGATACTTTCTCTTAATTTTCTTTTTAGCAGAGTCTCAGCATTCTCCTGAGTTACTGATACTGAGAGATGTAATATATTGTGTATCTCTTGCAAACTCAAACTTCCTTTTCTTTGCATCACATTTGGTCATGCAGCTGACCCACTGCATCCAGATTTGACGTGAAATGGTGTGATGTGGTCACTCTGCAAAACTCCTTTAAAACTATTGGTAATTAGCTGCTTCAGTTATAACCCTTGTACCAATACTTGTCTTTAATGCCCACAATTTAGGGACCAAATGAAATATTCAGCATGTGCAATATAAAAACAGATAGCAGGAGTTTGGGTTGATTTGACTGAGTTTCCCCATTTTATTCTTATTTATATATATACATATATATGTATATATAAATATATATATATATATATATATAAAATATATTATTTATATAATTTATTTACAGTTTTTTTTATATTTCTGTCCTCTCATCCTGTCATCCATGAATGCAATCTGCATGTTTGTCCTTCTCATCACACTTCTGTTCTTTACCACAGTTCTGAGATGCTTGGGGATACCTGCAAGACTCATTACCAACTATTCCTCTGCCCATGATAACAATGCCAATTTACGGCTGGACCTTTTTCTGGATGACGAAGGAAAAGTGGACACCAGACTTACAAAAGACTCTGTCTGGTGAGTCCTCCTGGAAAATGCCTTTAATCTGTCAATTATAAAAGTAGGAAAAAGCATGATGACAATGCCTGTATTATGTTTATTTCTCTGTGCCTTGAAGAACACTGCTGGTTTATGTGAAACAGAATGAATGAATTGTTGGTAGGTTGACTTATATTATGCCTTGTTGTGTAAACAGGCAACCCCTGGGGAATCCTGCTATTAATGTTACCACACAGTGTTCATTTAAACACACTGGGATGCTGGAATGGGCTTGTGCTCCTTAGGGATCAGCTTTTCTAAAAATGGAAGGGGGTAGGATGGGCACTTCTATCCTTCTGGAGCCAGGCTACAAGGGGTACCTCAAAATCTATAGAAAAACACCCTTTTCGATCTGCTTGTGCCAGATTTCCATATTTGTAGACTGGTTTTACATTGTGTGCACACAGTCATTGTTGCAAAGAGGTGCTTTCCAAAATAAACCCTATACAGCTGAAAAAGAAACAAGGTGTATTATATACTATAATACAATATACTATATACTGTAATACTACAAGTATTATATACTATAATCAGAAAATACTGTAATCAGATTTATAGAAAGAAAACTCCCTAGGGCCAAGAGAAGGAGGTTACACATACTTTATGAGAAGGCAATCCTCTAACTGGCTCTTCAAATTCTTACTGTCTTCTGTCTGACAGGAGAAGTGTAGCATATATTGATTATATGCTCTGTGTGTGATATTGGCCCTCAAGCCTCTCCTCCTCAGAATGAAGAAATGAATGTGACCTCTACATTCCTATATTCAGGAGATACTTGTCCTATTCATTGTTAATATACCTGACTTGTGTCAATGATATCTTCAACTCATTAGCATAGCAGCTCATCAGCATGTTTCATTAATAACTTAATCTTTGGAAGTCTTTGTATTAAAACTGTAATAAACCCACTATGTGGTGGATGAAATGACTGAACCTGTTGCTGTGACATCTTTTATGTGATTTCCATAATCAAGAGGAAACCAAGGGAAAGCAAGTTCATTTACATGTGATGCTTGTGTCACAGCACAACAGAGCAGTTGAGACTAGTAGGGACCCTTGGAAGTCACCCAACCCTGCTGCTCAAAGCACTGTCACCTGGAGTACATTGCTCAGGTCTGTGTCCAGTTGGGCTTGGAGCATCTCCAAGGATGGGCATCCCACAGTTTCTCTGGGAAATTTGTGCCAGTGCTCAACCATTTTCACAGTTAGAAAAGTGTTTTCTGATCTTCAGACAGATTTTTCTGTTTCAGTCTGTGCCCATGGTTACTTGTCCTGTCCTTGGGCTACTGAGAAGAGTCTGGCTCTGCCTTCTTTCCCTCAACTTCCTAACCAGGAATTCATATACATGGATAAGATCCTACTCAGCCTTCCTCTCTTCAGACTGACCAGTCTCAGCTGCCTTTGTTTCTTCTCCTGTACAGTCTGTGTTGTAACAGCCATTCCTTCCAGTTTTCTGTATCAGCAAACTTTCTGAGGGTACAGTGAGTCTCGTAATCCTGGTCATTAATGAAGCTGTTAAACAGTGTCTGACCCAGTATCAACCCCTGGGCTACACAACTAAGGACTAAGCTCCAGCTGGGGTGATCACTACTGATCACAACCCTCTGATCCCAGCAATTCAGCCAGTTTTCAATATATCTTGCAGTCCATTTGTCTAGTGTACACTTCAAAGGTTTGTCTGTGAGGATGTTCTGGGAGATGGCACTAAAGTCGGAAGGACCAACCTCCATGCACTGGTCTCTCCTTTGTCCTTTTAGCCACTCATTTCATCAGAAAAGGCTCTCAGGTTTGTCAGGCACAGCTGGCTGCTTGTAAATCCATGCTGACTACTGCCAATCACCTAGTCCTTAAAATGTTTTCCAGAAGAACTTGCTCTATAACCTTCTAGGAGATCAAAGGGAAGCTGACAAGTCTTTCTCTCCCTGGATACTCCTCTCTCTTGAAGAATAGAGCAATATTTAATTTCCTCCAGTCCTCAGGAACTTCCTTCAATTACCATGATCTTTTGAAGATAGATATGAGTGGTCTTGCAGTGACATTGGCAAGCTCCCTCAGCATTTTTTATGAGATTACATCATATTTTCCATTAGATCTATTGTACTTGTGTACTTGTGCTCAGTTTATTTAACTGTTCTCTATCTTGTTACTTGTCTTGTTTTCATTATTCCAAACCTACACACTGGTCTCAAGGGCTGTGATTCCTGAGAGCAAATCTTGGCAGTAAAAACCAAGGTAAAGAAGACACTGAATGCCTTCTAATCAACAGGTAGCCTTTTGTGTTCAAGAGCAGAGCCACTTTCTGTAGGCTTCCTTTTGGCACTGATTTGATTGTGTTTCTTGCTGCTCTTCATGTCCCTTGACATACTTGGTTTGCTCTGTTCTGGTTTTCCTATACCTGTGCCTGCATGCTCAGACAGTGACTCTGTATTCCTCCTGGTCACCTGTCCCCACTCCCTCCTCTTTCCTCAGCACCGTTTTTTTTTAATGGTTGAGTTTAATTGGGACCACCTTGTGGCCTTGTGCCACTTTTGGTTGATTTCCTATACACAAGGATGGACCATTCCTAAGTCTAGAGGAGGTGACTCTTGAGAAACAACCATCTCTTCTGCTGCCTCCCATGGGATTCTTCCAAACAGGACATTAAACATGTTAAATTCTACTCTCCTGAGATCCAGAGCTGTGGTCCTGCTATTTGCCTTGTTGCCTCCTGTTAGTATCCTTGGGCAGTTTTGCATGTTATCTGTGAGACAGAAGGACCTCAGCATGTCTCATGGGGCTAGTCCTTTTATGGCTCAGAGAGCTTCTGAGACCTCCTCTTCCTATAAAAGATGTGAATCAAGAGCCAGTGACTGGGCACCTCAGTGCTCCATCCATACATACCCAGTAATGGATCATTGCTATGCTTTACAGTGTTCACTGTCTCATCACTTGTCTCCTTCCCCTAACCTGATCCATGAAATACATCCCACCAATTTTTAACATTTCTTTTTACTTCCCTACCTCTATTTTTTCCCAGCTATTTCCCAAGACTTCTTAATTTAATTTCTTTTTCCCTGCATTCTTTTGGGACAGGGTCAGATCATCCAAAATCATCCTAGTCCCGATGAAATCCATACACAGTTTGGCTCTAGCATTTCACCCTTCCATCCTACATTACTTTTCCTTGGCTTGATAACTTTCTAAACTGCTTTGTTTATCCTTCTATCTTCTCAGCACATTTATTAGTACATGGTGCACATAACCCTTTGGGCATGACTTAATATATACACCTCTTTTCATTTCTCCTCTGTGTCCTTTATTTTCATTACTCTGTAACACTCCTTGGTAGCCCACATGCTGACTTGTAATGACTTGTGTCTTAACCCTGATTTTATTTTTAATGTCTCTTTTATTTCTTTTTTTTTAAGAGGACAAACTCAAGGTATTTATAATGATTTTTTTAATGTGCATTTCTCACTTTTATTTATAATCTCTTGCAAACTGGAAGCAAAGCTCTTTTTCTTTATTAATATATCATTTCTATTTTACTCTAGTCTTGTACTGCTGGAGCTGATCTATCTTCAGGTCTTAAATACTCTCAGACTTCAGAGATACTTGGAGCCAGGATTTTTAGTCCAATCAATCTCTGAGTGTGGGGCTCCCTCTGAATGTTATCTGACATTTATTTACTTTTATTAAAGATTGTCTTCTCCCTCAGGATAGGAAACACCACCACCAACAACAAAACACCCATAAAAAATTACACAGACTTTGCAAAACGTTTTTTTTATAAATCTGGCCGGATTTGGGCCATCAGTACTGTCTGTTCTCCTTGTCTTTCTTAATGATGATATAAAGATACTTTAAAAATATTTATTTTGGATGGAAATCAAGACTCACTCCTACTGTGAGGTCCAGGCAGATCAGTATCAGAATCTCACTGGGAGTTTTTTTATGTCACCCAACCCCATGGGATTTCATCCGTGTCCAGGCATGTGGAGAAAGCCCTTCTGAGATCTCTGCTCTCCCATTTACTTCCAGATCACTTTGCTCTAATTTCTCAACAATATTATCAGTGTTTGACCCTAGCAGTCTCTCCTGACCTCAATGCCTGAACCTGTTAGCTCATAAAAGGGCAGCAGCTGCTTCCAGCATGTGCCTGTCCCATAAGCAATACGAACTACAGTTCTTGAATTGTCTTCCAGGCATAAAACCCACCTGGTCATCTTTTATTAATTTCCCAATTGCTTTGTTTAGTCTATCCGTAATTATCTCTGTAAATATTTAATGGTCACTACATTGATCTCTATTGCCACTCTTGCTTTCTTTAATGTCTCAGGCTTGCTGTAGAATACAAGAATTATAGAATCAACAATTTATGGCCACAGAATCAGCTCCTCAGCTATGCTCACCTCTATAGGGAAGTTTCTGCTACTTTTGGAAAGGCAAATGTTTCCCTCATTCTCCTTTCCTTAATGCTCACTGCTCTGAAGTGTCTTTCTGTCCATTCACACTCAATATCCTTATGTGTAGTTGTTATTTGCATGGCAACAGACCTAAAGAGATTGCCATCCTGTTGTGTCCAGCACTTCACCAATAGGAACTGGAAAGAAAGGTCCTGTACCTAAGATGAATACAGGAAAAAGTACAGAAAAACTGTGTTACCTAATTAAAGGACTGAAGCAGATGAGCCATTTTCCACAGTTACCCCCCTCCCAGCCTTGTTTTTATCCTTTCCTTTTCCTGCTCTTCAGGTTCTTCTTTCTCAGAATGCAAAGCCAGTGACACATCTGGCTTTGATTCGAAGTGAACCAGTGAAGGCTTCAGGGCAGGGATTGTCTTTCTCATATGTTGGCATAGCAGTTTGCAAATACCCACCTTCCATGAAGTGTGTCCCCATTCTCAGGTAGCCCTCAGCAAAGTTCTGGGAGCATGATTCAGCACTGACTACTCTCAGCAGCATCAAAAATTCTCTGAGTGTGCGTCATTTTCCTTGAATAATTCCTTTTTCTGAAGTGCTGCTTCATTAACTCTCCTAACTGACAAGTTTTACCCTGATCCAAGCTTTCATTTCCACTTTGAAATGTCTTGTTAGACAAGCTTCAGATCCTTCTGACTCTGCTCCATAGCTGGTTTTCACCTATTATTAATGAAATGGTCAGAGTTTAACAATCCCCATTTTGGTTGCTAATATCATTGCGTGTACTAGAGGCTATATCAGCAGCTACACAGATGTAATTTTATTCAGATCTGCTGTAGGATATGTATAATTTGCAAGCAAAATTGCCCCTTTGTCTACTCTTTCCTTCTTTTTATTTTTTGCAATAATGAAATTGAAACATTTTGCAGGCTTTACTGCGAGACCCTCTTTCCAGATAATCTTTTTTTTCTTGCTTGTACACTCCCTTGAGCATCAATAGCACTGCAGGAAGTTACAACATCAGTCCATCTTTTCTGCTCATCTTTGAAATACCTAGGGCAGACTGTGATGGTACTCTACTGTTTTTTTTTTTAATTCTCCTAAGCACCCAGCCAAGTGAGAATGTTTTAACCCTGAGCACCTAGATGAGCTGCTCTCAGAATTTTATCTTTCAGGTCACTGTCCTGGGCCCTAAAAGTTGTCCACAGAGGGTTTTGTGAAAAGATGTATGTTTTAGGAGAAATCATGCATTGGCATGACACACAGGGGAAAAACTTATCAGGAATCCACAGTGAACATAACTCTAGAAAGGCTATGCAGGGTCTTTTTTCTCAACCAACAGGGAAGCCAGCAAAGCATGCTTGTTTTGAAAACAAACCTGCACAATGTGCATTGGGGAGTTGATCCTGAATCTCTTCATAAGAGATGCCAAAGCATCAATCTGAATAATTATAAAGCAGACCATGTTTCATTGGCTTGAAGATTCAAAGTTTGCTTTAGCAGGCAGATTGAAGTGGAGGTGTCTGGCTCGAAAGGGATTCTAGTTTGTGTAGCTTTTCATATACCCCAACAATCTTCAAACACTGGCATATTTTCTGAGACATTTACACTCAGAACACATTAGAAGAAACAAAAAAGTTTCTTCAACTTGCAGTCAGGAAATTGCAATGAAGGATTGTGGCTTCTGGGTTTTAACAGATAGGTACCAAACTTACAGACCTAAAAATCTGTTCTCCTAAAAGAGTCAAGTTTTTTATCCCTGAATTGGCAAACAATGTTATTGAAGCAATGCCAGGACATAAATACACAGGATTTGTTTTGGTCTGTGTGCTTCTTTCCAAGAATTTGATATACTGGTCCCATCTCTTGTCTAAGGAATTATCATTGCTGGAACGAAGCTTGGATGACCAGACCTGACCTTCCTGTGGGTTTTGGAGGATGGCAGGTTGTTGATGGGACACCTCAAGAAACCAGTGATGGTAATATTGCTTGCAGTCCTTCCCAACTCCCTTTCTAATGTTTGGAATCTCTGTTTCAAGCAATGAGCTGATGATAGCTGAGCCAGTGGCACCTGGCACCATATGGCCAATGACAACTTCCTTAGCCAAATAACCACATTCACCTCAGGGCCTTCTGATTTGTTTTGAACTCTAAAATAAATCTGCCCTTATTATAACACTGCTCATGAAGCCCTGGGACACAAAGTCCTGCATGAGAAAGGCCCTGCTTGGTACAGAAGATATGTAATCCTGTTGCCAGAGATGGTTTCTCACATTTTAGAGTGTCTATACAGGAGCCTGATCAAATTAATTCTCCTTTACTTTACACAGCCCTAACTAAACTACATGAGCAGGCAGTAGTTAGAAGAGAAAAAAAGTGAAAAGCCACTGCTCTTTCTTTCCAGTCCTTTTTAGTGAGATCTTTCTCAGCCTGTGGTGTACCTGAGTCCTCCCAAAATTATCTGTTTTAACCAAAACCAGCTGTAACTGTATTTCAAGCACTTGAGACTTACATTGGATGTTATAGTGCCATTAAAGGTACTGAGCCACCAGGCTGTTCTAGACTTGAGTCTGTATTATCTACAGAGCTGATAGCAAAATTAAGCTTTTTGCTTCTTGGCCAGGAGTTCCAGTAAACTATTAGAAGATTTCCTCAAACCCCAAGAATTCTTTTTCTTTGAGAAAATACAATATTTTTTCATGTTTTTAAATTATTTAGTCTCTCACTTTGTCTGTCTTCTCCCCATAGGTATGTACAGGTGTGGTCCAGCCTCAGTTCAAGCCATTAAACATGGTCATGTTTGCTTCCAATTTGATGCTCCTTTTGTCTATGCTGAGGTACATATATGAAAAATTTTACTGCAATGAGTGATACCAGCAAAATCATAGTGAAACAGAAGATAGAGCTCCACCTCAATTTATGGATTGACAAATTACTTCATTTATACTTCATATCACAGAGCAATCTCAGTATATTTTGACATGCCAGCAGGTGTGATATGGCTCTAATGAATGACAGAGGTTTCTCTAATCTCTGCTCCCCAATGAATAATAAGAAAAAGCTGCTCTAACTTAATCAAAACTTCAGGCTGTGGTCATTTTCCCTCCCAAGGTACAGCTATTCTGAATGGGCCACTAGCTCTAACTGCTCATTCTCTTTGCCCACCACTTTCCTTTTGGCTGCTGTGGGTCGTGGAGATCTCACATGGGTGATTTGACTGACAGATCTGAGAGGGAAATATCTCAATAAGGAGGTAGAGGGCCTGGTCTGGAGTTTTAACCTCTTGCATCACCAGAGCAGGAATGCCCAGAATTGCAACACTGCAGGAAAAGTTTCTCTCTAATTGAATTATAAATGGCTTAGGACAGAAAAGAACGAAGGTGTTTTAGCTATTAAGCATTCTGCTCTCTATTTCTAAAGCTTTTTGGTAAAAGAAATGTGTTAGTCCTCCCCAAATTTCAATGACCTCTCTGCAGTTTTGTAAAGTTTACATTCTGTCATTCTGGAGCTGTGACTAGCAAAATGCATCTCAGCATACGACTAATTTTAAACATGAAATGTTGATGTTGGTAATTAGTAGAACTTCAAGTCAATGTGTCATTATTTTAGGGGAGATAGGCTGACTTTTCTTCCTGTCTCTAGTTCCATATATCTTAATCTTCTTTCATTGAATTTCACAGGTGAATAGTGACATTTTTTACACAAGAATGGAGAAAAATGGAGCCCAAGTGGTAGAAAAAATTGACACAACCCATATTGGGCAGTTGATTGTGACCAAGGAAGTTGGAGGTGATGGAATGGTGGACATTACCGAAGAGTACAAGTTCAGAGAAGGTAACCTGAAGTGACCTGGGACCATGTGGATCTAGACTTGTCTCAGTCAGACCCTGGATGATGGCTTGGAAACCTCGGTCACTGAGGGAGCTTCATGAAAAGCTGCCAAAGTGCCTTCAGGAATTCTATTTGTAACTCCATTCCAGAAACACTGTAGACGGCTTGATCATAAAGCACAAACAGAGCACAAATTTTCCCACTCTAAAATGCTTTAGACTAAATAAGCTGTAGTGAAAATAAAGGCTAGTCATGGAGCAACTCAAAGCATCCAAAACAATTCAAAGCTTTCTGTAAAGATGTTTAAATGTCCCTAATTCAGGCCAGATGTTCACAGAGAGTAAACCATTGATGGGAATTCAGCTACATCAGTTTGTCTGATATGGCTTTAACACCAACTCCCTTGGCAGATGTGAAGTTCTTCCACTGCTAGTGTTACCCCAGGAGGGTTCACTGTCCTCATCCACTCATTTCAGCTACTACAAACTGTGGAAGACACACCCTTGTGATCAGTAGATGGGCTAACACTGCACTTCTGTTTCTTTTCATTCATTCCTAGGCTCAGACGAGGAGAGACTGGCTCTTGAGACTGCTGTGATGTATGGTGTTAAAAAGCAAAGTGTCCAAGACACCACGTACCAGCCACAGACAGATGTTGACATGGACTTCCAAGCACAAAAGGCAGTCCTTGGCAGTGACTTTAAAGTCACTATAACTTTCAGGAACAAGAGTGGCAACTCCTACACTGTAACTACCTACCTTTCAGGCAACATAGTGTTTTATACAGGAGTCACAAAAAGTGAATTCAAGAAACACTCTTTCAGTGCAAAACTGGAACCCTCTTCATGTAAGAATTGCATAGTTGTTTTCTGTGTTATTAACTGCTAGTTTTTTTCTGTTTTATTAACTGTCACCAGTGTTTCCACCCATGGGTAGAACCAATTCTAGTAGCTAGGGGTAGGATATTCTATTTGGCATCAGAAGGATCCACTCCCTACCCTGGACTGGATATCAGGGTCATTTAAAGCTGAGGCTGTTTACTTCAGGCTGTTTCTCCCTGCATAATGCTCTTTTACCAAGCTGCACATCTGGAAATTGTTAATTTTTTCTTCTTTAGTACAAAAGAAATCAAAAGAGCACAAGTATTAAGCAGCAAGGTATTGTTTTTCCTTTGAATTCCTTTATTTTTCTAGCAGTGTCTCAGCAAGTGAAGGGGAAGTTCTGGTTCCACAGGGTGTCATGTACAGAGACAAAAAGGTTTATTTCTTGTCTTACCTGGTAGAAGTTGACAAGTTCTGAGCAGATTCAAGTGAATATCTGGCTTTGGAGGACTGTGCAGTTCAGGATTTCATATTTACGGTGATCTAAGAAGTTTAGATGAAATGAGAATGTGCCACAATAGAGCAGGGACATTTGTCAGCTGGGCAGGGACACCAAAGGTGAGTTATCTCATCAGAGAAGGAATTCCTGGCAGTGTAGCTCAGGAGGCTGTGGGCAGGTTTTTGTACTGCTCAAAGTAGGGAAGAGGAATGTTCTTGTATTTAAACCTAGACACAATCCATTTCCTGTCAGCCACTGCAGCAGGTGTTTAGGACCTGCTGTACTTCCAATGCTGCCTAGAAGGCTCTGGCAACAAGTGGCTGCCAATAACTTGTTCTCCTGACAGGCCTGTGTCCTTGGTCAGTGCTTCCAGCTCAGCAAAAGTGATGACAACTTTGGACATGAAATAGAGAATCAATTGAGTTCCCTACTGAGACAGTCAGCAGCCATGACTTTGCCTTCTAGACACTGCTACTGGGCAAATCAATCTTTCTGAGTGCAGCAGGAGTTTGGGAGCCCAAAGGTTGGGCCTCCTGAGCTGGGTCTGCTGCTGGATCACAGCAATCCTGGCTGACCTCTGAGCTTCCTGTCTTGTCTATCTCATCCCAGCTCAAGACACACTGTGAGCTCTCTTTCCTCAAAGAGGATGAGTTTTGTCTCTGTGAGAAGCCTCCATAGAACCACAGCTCCTATCAAGCCACAAAAAACCCCCAAACAATCTTCAGCTTTATTTCTCACTTTGTGCATCTGAAACTGCACATTTTACTTGGAGCTGATTTTTCTGCAGAAGTAGAAGTCCATTAATAAGGATCTACTGGTAAAGGTTAATGAAACTTCCATCTCCATCCTGTAACAAAACCCAAAGAGATCCTTCCTGATTCTTTCTAACTCTGTGGATCATTTGCAGGGGGCCTGGAAATGGGCATTAGGTTGTTCTAATACATGCTATCAAAACACAGGGTGAGGGTTTATAGTGACTTACATCAGTTTCTAAATATCTGATCTGAAATACTGCAAAACGTTTGGAGGCTTGAATAGGTACAGTAAAAAAAATCTGTTTCAATAGTCTTAGTCTAAATTCTATGCCACCTCTTTGATGAGGGAAAATTCAGTCATCTTGCAGGATAAGTGTCTGCTACATTTTCTGGCTGTGATTTGTGCATGGTTCCAGGACTTAATTTATGTCTGCTCTTGTATCAAAGGTCTGTGTAGGGTATTAATACCTAAAATACAGTTTCTGCAGTGCTTTGAGGATCACCTGGCTCCTCTCTGCAAGAAATGGAATTAATAGATGTTTAAACATCACTAAGCATCATAATTCATTTTTTCTAAGTTAAATAAATGGTAAGAAAAAAACTTCTTGAAATAGTGCTGGAAACTGAATTGAGTGGTGGTGAGTGAGCATAGACTGGGGAGAGGGACCTGAAAGAACAGAATATGGGTTTTTATGTATGTGTACTAAGAGTACATCCCCATCACTGCTTCTGGACAATAAGACATCTTTTAAGTTTTCCCACTTTTCACAGTGGGAATTTGCTTATATCTGAGCTACAGTCATCAGCTTGTGGAGCACTCTGTTCTGCAACAGGACAAAAACTCCTCACAAACGACAACATTTCTGAAGGTGTGAAGGTGGTACATGAAATTTGAGCATGAATTCTTTCACCTTTTCCTTGGAAAGAAGTACATGTGGAATCAGGAATAGTGTCTGAGCAGGTGGGCAGTGTGAAGGAAGGTAGTGTGATTATCTGCAAGTGCATGACAACAATCTGTCAGGGATGTAATGGGAGTGTACCTTATGAGGCATTCAAGCTGGATTTGTAGGCTTTGTTCAGGGCAAGAAGTGAGAGTATGTATATATATATAGATATGACAAAAAATTACAATGCTAAACAGATGTATTAAAGGCATTCTTCCAGCCTAAAATACTGAGGTAAGCTAAGTTTTCAAACAGGAAAAGGAATTATTTTCAGAATAATGATTAAAGGAATTGTGTGGGTTGAGAACATCTTTGAGGATTTGAATAGCTTAAACCTTCCAGTGCCTTCAAAGGTGCTCTCACATCTACTGAGTTATATTTAGTTTTCTCTATTTTTTTGAAAAACTGTGAGGCAACTCAGTGTTGTGTCTCCCTTGGCTTTCCCAGATGCAGTAAGTGGTACTGACAACTTATCACCACAACCAGTGCTAAGGCAATGGAAGTCTATTGTTCTTTTTTTTCTTCAGTGATTAAATTTAAACAGAAAAGTTTGTCTTTTCTTCCACTGTAAAGTGAATGTCTCCTGGTTTGTAACTAATTTATTTACTTATTTATTTCTCAGATGAGGAATACCTTGCCTGATTTATAATTTACAGTTAAGGGTATTATGGGGAATTCTTCTACACAAGATAAAGAGTGAGAGACAAGGAGCAGGAGCACATGAAGTAAATTTAAGGCTGGCCTAGTAAATCCAGGTCAGGTGGCCACCAAGGGAATAGCTTTGAAACCAAATCAAGGAACAAGTTTTGATGTGAGAGCATCAAAAGAGCAAAAAGGGGTGAATGTCATTTACCCAACTGAGTTCAATTATCTCAGTGTTTACAGTGTATGTCACAAATACAATACAAATAACGGATAACAGTAATCATCACAGGTAACAGATGGGAGATCTTGATGTGTTTACTAGGGTTATAATGAATGTTTATAGAGGGAAGAGCTCCAGGCCTATATATTTGCCTGGTCAGTTAGTTACCAGGTCTGATTCTCTGCATCACATTTTCACACCATTGTTGGCCTGGGAATTGCAGTTCAATATAGTTAAAATTAATGATTCCCTGCTTCTCAACTGTCTAGCCTACAGGGACTTGTTCCTTCCAATAATTATTGTCAGAGAGCACGTGAAAGCTCTCTGGAGGGCATGCTGGTGACAGGAAGACCTTGCTAAATTTTGCAGGCATGTCCAGTGTAGAACAAAGGCAGATATCCAGCCATGTCATGGAGAGCAGGTGACCTCCCAGGTAGCTTACATGGGCCCACACTCACAGTTTCTATTTTGGTGGCATCCCTGTGCCAAGAATAGAGGCAAAGAAAGAACAGGAGTAAATTGAAAGAGAAAACATTTACAGGAATGACACTCAAAAGCTGTTTTGAACATTTGTGCCCAATAGATATGTATTTCCAGCCTTCCTTCTCATTTATTTTGTGGTAGCACCTAGAAACTTTTGACAGTGACCTGGCCCATACTGAGGGTACTGGGCAGGGGCTGTGCCCAAACCCAGCCCTTGCCCCTGGAAGCTCACAGCCTAAACAGAAAGAGGGAAAAATTAGAGAAGAAATGGTATAGTAAAGAAATTAAGTTCATTTGGGGAAAAAAAAAATCAAAGCCATTCTTTGGTTCGTAAACCACTTTTTTCCAACTGCTCCATGGGAAGAGCAGTTAGTGGTTCGATTGCTTCAGATGCCTTTTTTGTTTCCTGTGTCTCCCCTCAGCCAGCTCTTTCAACATAGTGATCAAATCGAGCGAGTACATGAGCGAGCTGCTGGAGCAAGCCTCCTTCCACTTCTTTGTGACTGCGCGGATCAACGAAACCGGGAGGATCCTGGCCCTGCAGAAGGCAGTAATGCTGGAGATCCCCTCCCTGCGCATCAAGGTAGCTCAAGGCTGTGGTGGAAGGGATGTGAGCTCTATAAGGGTGTTGCACTGACTTGTGGGGCAGAGGAGTGTGTGTGTTTATGAGCATTAGAGCATCTGACATGGACCTTGCAGAGCAGTGGCTGGCTGGAGTGTGTGAGGGTGTACAGGTACATCATATACTGCATTGAGTGACCTGCACTGAAGAGAGAGGCTGGCAGCAGCACTGGTAGCAAAGAGCTGAAATTATCTCAGTGGAGGAAAGAGAGGGAAACATCTGAGAAAGCTGAAAGAACTCTAAGGGTAAGAGAGATTTAACACTCAAGTCACTCAAGTTCTTTAACTACTTCAGAAGTCCATTATATTTAAAACAAGACAGCACAGGGACCTCTTGCTGGAGAATGAAGAATACTGCTAATGAAGTGATTTTCCTAGGAGAGCTTCTGAGAAGTTTCTCCAAACTTTAATGGTCAGCACTGATTTGGGACAATATCTTGGGATTTCAGTGTTTTGATGCCACTCTGAATGTACTGTCACTGGTGTTCCCTGAAAGTTGAAGCATTTCTGCAGACAGTGGTGTGGCACCTATGAAAATGGAGAAAAGGAATGCTTGTGATATCACAAGGAGCCTATATTGCATAGACAAGCCATTTTAACTCAAGTGGGATTATTTAACAATCCACTTTAACTGGGATTTAAACTTCTTAATTCATAACCAAGCATCCAATTAAATTGCATTGTTTTCAAAAGCACCAATCCTTCATCTGCTTTGAATGATGGAATTTGGATCTAAGGTTTTCCTAATACTTGAAAAAAAAAAAATCAGAACATATGATCAGGAAGCTTTATATATGCATGAACACAGCTCTGTAAAATTCAGGACCTTGAAAGAAATCTAACTTTATACAACTTTTCCCCTCTATATATTTATTTGAAAAAATGCTCAGGTTTCCATATAATCATTTATGTAGCAACTGCAGCCTTATTAAAAAAAAAAAAAAAAAAAAAAAAGCAGAAATATGGATCAAGATTACAGCAAAGTTTGCCAAAAAATCTACTCTGCTTTATAGTCTTTAGAAATACCGTGGTATTCTGATCAGATAATTGTATTTTCAAACAAAATGTTTTTGGTTTACTGAGCATTCCAGAGAAGAGGTAAACAAGACAAGTAAATCCTACTTCAAATACCCGTTTTCAATAACCAAATTTTAAAGGTAAAGAATTCTTTCAGTTCAATACTTAAAAAGAACATCATCATCTCAGATTTTCAACTTCAAAATAGTTTATTCTCCCTGCTGCTCTGAAGAAAGGATTTTTAGCATATAGACTTAGGCTGTTGTCCAAAACCCAAGTTTTTGAGTAAAACTAAGTTCCTCTCTTTTCTATTTCTTTGTGATATATGAAAATACACTGAAATTTTAAAAACTGGATTTTAAAGAGGGGAGGTGTGTATGTGCATGTGTGTGAGTATGTATTGATAGAGGAAATTTTGATTTATTGCTTTAAAAAAAAATTGAGATAGTTTATCTGTTTAGTTTTCTTGTCAAGTTTTTTCAGTGACTGGCAGACCAAATTTCTTCATGCAAAAGTGAAAGAGAAGAATAAAAAAAAACGTATCTCCTATGATGTCTTCAAATGCACCTTTGATCTTTCTCTGTTGGTCTAAGGAGATTGTCAGACCCAACACTTGAGGAAACTGCATCACATTTAGACCATAACCTTAAGACCAGGTTGCAAAAATAAGAACAGCAAATACTTTCCATGGTCTCACCTGCAAGTGTATGACTTCAGGATGATTTTGAATCACATCCAGTGATCTTAAATGGTCAACTGAAATGAAGAGGATCTCTAACTGAAATAAATAGGATCTCTAACTGAGCCAAGACTTCTGAAAATGCCACTGATGTCGTTTTGCACATTCAGTTGGCCAAATGCTGTTGAGAGCATGTTTGTATCTCCTCCTTTAATCCAGTTATTTTATTGTTTTTTGGCACAGAGTAATCCCTTAGACCAGAGTCTATGCAGCTTTTTGCAAATGTCATACTTCCTTAAAACACCACTTTAAATTTATTGACAAGGTACTTGTTTTTCTTAGTTACCTTTCTCAAGGCCCTTTAAATTAGTTGATGGACCATGAAGTGGGCTGGAAGGTCTGCCAGCCGTGAGTTGAAAACCCTTGCCTGAGCAAGAAACAACAAAAACAAGTACACATATTCTGTGAGAAATGCTGAATTTCTAGGGGGGGCTAAAGAACCCCAAATCCCATGTATGTAGCCATTGTTTAAAAATATATTTGTTTGGAGGTTTACTATTTTCCAGTGCAAAATGTACTGCTCTTTTGCTTACATAGGGTTTGGAGGAAAACTGGCCTTCCATAGAGCACACGTGCAGGTTTAGAAACCCTTCAGAGCACGAGAAGAGAATGCAAAAGCAAGAGGAAGATGGGCATGACAGTTTTGAGGATGCAACCACTTCAGCCTGGTGTTTCTAATTGAGGATAGTAAGACCTGCCCTTCTCTTCTAGAGCTAATGTCCTGGGCAGATCACTTCAATGCTGGTGGAGAGCCTGAGGAGCAGGGCAGAGTCTGGGAGAGAGGTCCCATCAGCTGGACTCACCCTCAGTTGGGCCCTCAGCTCCAGAACTGTACATGCACATTTCTGGTTTTCTTTGGAAAGGAGAGCCTGCCTCCTGATCTGCCATGTGGTTTGAGGGAAAATTGCAATGGGTGGAAAAATATGCCATCAAACAGTTTTCTTCTGACTAGGCTTCCTTGGCCCCGTGCTATGTTGTTGTGCTCTGTTCTTCTGCCTTGCCAGTACCACGTATCTGTCATTATCAGTTTCTGGTGCATTGTCCTTTCCTTGTCTTGCAGACCAAAGGTGAACTGGTAGCTGGTAAAGAAGCGTCTGTGGTTGTGGAATTCACCAATCCTCTGAAACAAACCCTGGAGAACGTCACACTCCGCCTCGAGGGACCTGGCGTGCTGAGAACAATAAAGAAGCAGTTCGGGTAGGGAAGAAAGCACAACCAGCTGGGAGCTTGTCCCCTGCTTGCTCACAGCAGGAAGCTCACAAGAGACACTTAACTAATGCTGTGCTGAGTAATTTAATTCAAACACTCTCTCTGTACATTAAAATCCAATACACAGGGGAGCTATAGGTCTCAATAGTCAGTAGAAGTCAGGCTATCCAGGGAGATTGTGAGAGCATTTCATCTGTTCAGTACCAGGGTTGAAGGAATTGGTAGTGTTTGTGGGTAGTTGCTAGTGCAGCCCAAGTTTACTTTTTCACTGTATTACATTGTTTTTAGCACTTGACAATAGCACCTACAAGCTGCTTTCACAGAGAGGAAGATTTATCCTGTGCTTGAAGTGTTTACTGCCGCTCACTCAGCATGTGCAAATCGAGTCCTGTGCTGTTTTTCAGAAAGGGCTTTTCTCTGCTCATGTTAATCATGATTATACAAGACGTTCAGGTACCTCAGATGATCTTTTCAAGCTCATGTCAAGACACAAAATGTGTGTTGTTTGCAGAGCCTGCTGGCATAGCGTGCTGCAGTGTGTGTGAGCACACAGCTCCCCCCAGTAGCTCCACTGCACTGGGCTACTCTGGCACACAGGCATGTGCCCAGCACAGGGCTCCCAGACCTGAAAGGAAAGCCACTTTCATTATTCTCAGAGTCACACCTTACACTGACACCATAATACCCCTACACTAGGCAAGTTGTAAATCCTCTTTCCATTTGAGTTCAGTGTAATGAGCTTAGCATTAGCCAAGGGTATGTAATGGAGAAACTTGGAAAAATTTTAGGCTATTGCTTTTTCCTGGGCATCTATCTATCTGTACTTAGTATCTATCATTACCTGAGCTGATGGTCCCCAGGTGTGTGTAAAAGGAGTTTGAAAAATTGCCTCTGCTTCAGCAGCTGCATAAATTGTCAGCATCCTCTGCAGCCAGCAGGGGAGGTCTGAGCCTGACTGCACCTGGGACAGGGATAAAAAGATCAAAACCAATCTCTAGAGTGGAGCTGATAGAAAAATAAGCGTGAAAGGGCAGCATACTGTGTTTGCTTTGTGCACATGGTATGTCACAGGTGCTACTGAGTATGACTCAGCATGGTCTGCAAGAGTTACACAAGTTGTGGCAATAGCCCTCATTGCTGCCCAGCTGTGCCAGCCTCCCCTGTTGTTCTGCATCCTTTTCTATCCAAAAGCTGCTGTGGACTGCACTCACCTTCAAGGATGCAGAAAGTATCAGGTGCATCAAAGGTACAAGAGTTAGGGGAGAAAAATGACTCATGGAACACACGTCATTTTCCTTAGAGTCACCATGTTTTCCCCTTTTCAGTAATGCCCTTGGCAGCACTGAAAATGGAAATGGATCAGCTTAGTCATTTTAAGATTTAGCTTCTCTGAGGTAGGATGCAGGTGATACACACAAAGGAGAGAGCAAGGGGCAGTTGTAGTTTATTTAAATAATAGTCGCATTTGTCTCCATGCATTCAAAGTGATAAATGGCTCCTGTGTGGTGATGGCTCAGCATATTATGCAGAATCATTCATCACTGAGTTCTTTCCTAGGAAAATCAGATCAGGGTGGCTTACTTCATTTGCAGAGAGAATTAAACACATTCTAGGATTTCCCCACCCTCCCAACATTTCCCTATTTACTAGGGACTGTTACATATGGGATGGGCCTTTTACAGTTCTGTGTGGGGATCAGACCTTTGACCTCTGTGTACTTTTCAGGTGACTTTTCTGTATCACTTGAATGGCTCCATAAAACTGGTCATGTGTGTCCCAGCTGATGCAACATTATTCTGGCAATGTAGTGGCCTGGGGGCTTCAGTCTTGACCATTCATAAAGTCTATATATAGATAAAGATATTGATATTTAGCTATTAGCCTCAGACAGATGAGGAGCATGAGTTATGGAAATGCCTTTGGCAGCAGCAGTTCTGACACAGGGCATAGTCTTTGCATGACAAATGAGAATTAACCAGGCAGTGATGGATAGTGCTAAAAGGATTATAGCCAAGCATACTTTCACACCAGCAGGTAAGTAATTTTGGGTGTTTCTAATGTCAAAGCTAAGCTATTATTAGTATTTGTAGTGAGAAGCAACTTGTTTTAGAAACAGGACAGTAGAGAGGCAGGAAAAGGTTTGGTTTCCCAGCACAGTAGTTGTCTTCCTGCACACACACACACACACACACACACACACACACACACACATATATATATATATACACATATATGTGAGAGATACATATTGATATGATAGCACTATAAAACAAAGATGCTAGTGCTACCCTCTCTCACTGGAGTACTGGGAAGTTGTGGCCCAAAAATCTTCATCCTTACAGAATCTGGCCCCCCAACTGCTCAAGCAGTATACTCTGCACAGCAGACTTGTAAAATATCTTCTTCTTATTCTATTCAGATAATCCCTTGCAGATAATTCCCATGAACTCTAAAAGCTATTTTACTTTCTTCAGCAATTGAAGTCATTGGTTTATCATAATTCCATTTTAGTGGGCATCTGGTGGATGCAAGCCAACCAGCTATGGGGAACAGAATCTCTCTCATTAATAACAAAGAGGAAAAGAGGGAAAACACTTGCTGGAAGCTGTCTGCATATGCTCACATTAAAAATATGATCTTTCTCTACATTTTTTTCTAAAAGTGGGTACATGCCCCAAGGTACCTCTATCTGTACATGCAAAATGCAATGCAGTGCCATGTAGAGATACCTAAGCTAATGTCTAAGGAGCTGGAATACCTCATTTAACAGGGGCAGACTTGCACTGAAACAGATATTCAGGTGGGAGGATTCCAGGCTAGCTCATTTAGAACTAATTAAGGTTTCTTGTCTCGTGGCAGCTTGTGCTAAGCCCGGGGAAATATTTCTGTCCTGACCCTGGCATAGGACATGGCACCTGAGAACCAAATCCTACCAGATGAGAATTTGAAACAGTGGCTGAAGTACAGACTTGCTTTGTTCTCACTTTGTTCAGTTGTTTTCAGGAGATTGTAGCCATATGAGATAAGAACAGTAAACTTAGAACCCTCTTACTTAATGCTGACGAAAATATAATTAATTTTCATAAACAGCTCCCCACTACACTACCTTGTCCATTGCTTCCTTTGGAGCAGTTGTATCGCAGCATCAACCAAACATAATCAATCAATCAATAAATATCAGCCTTCAAAATCTGCACACAGAAATTTTGAAAGCACTGAGAAAACACAGAAACCCCATACCTGAGGCTCTCCATGCATCTGAATTGTAGCAAAAAAAAATTGAAAATCAAGAACATTGCAAAATACTGTTGTTTTGTATATGAGTTATCAAGGGTCATACATAATGTAAAAGAGAAACCAACAACAGCAGGACTCCCAAGAATTCTTTGGCTTGTTTGTATGGACATGAAGAAGTCATCTGAAGGGGCCACTGAGGTCTGCTGAAGTGACAGGGAGGTTCAGGGTAGGTTACAGAGGGATTCAGCATCTCACAGGGTTTGCAGGGGTATGACCTGGACATTTGGACTTTTTAATCATGTAAGGAATCACCACCAGGCTGGTGATGACCAGAAAAAATGGAATTGTACATTAGAAAAAATGTGTGTTAGATATAAAGAACGTCATTCTGAAAGTGATCATGAGAGGAAGTGACAGGAGGCAGAAGAAAATGGATTCATTTTGGAAATTTAAAATTAGCCTGGAGGAAAGGCTTTAAAAGGGTCAGTTCTGAGAGGAATAGAAGATGGACAGAGTAATTTATATGACGTTTATGAGAATGAGTGAAACATAAAAAATTTGAGACATGTTATACTATCCACCTTCAGTTTCTCCAGTTGTGTGTCAAGTTGAGAGCACTGGCTGACTGACTACAGTATTCAAACTTTTCTTTTTTTTTTTTTTTTATTCAGGAGAATCCCAATGAACTCTACATTGACCTGGGAAGTAAAATTTTTCCCAATGAGACCAGGTTTACGGAAGCTGATTGCAAGCCTGAATGCTGATGCTTTGAGACATGTGTATGGTGAGCTGAATGTCCAGATTCAGAAACCATGAACCAAGGTGCTGCCTTCTTCTCTCATTTAGCTATATTTAAAAATATCATGGTAGGGAGTGGCTGATGAAGAGGTATAAATCTGATTATTGTTGTTTTGGTCATCCTTGTGCTGAAAAATTTATAAAGCAAATTAATTGGTGTGTCTGGGGAAAGAATAAAAAAGCACCTGGATGCTGAATGATTTAAAATTAGCTAAATGTAATTAAAGGCAATTCTAGGTCATATTATTCCTGTAGTTCACTTGTATTTATGGTCTTCTGCATTAGTGCTGTAAGGGAATTTGAAAAGCTCCATTCACCAGAGTAATCTGAACTTTAGTTTTAATTAAGGCCTAGTATTTCACTGAAAAGGGAAGGAGAAAATAAAGAACCCAGTGTTATAAATTTTTATACTGAATTACACAATGTTATGGTAGATCATTCAGGCTGCAATAGAAGGAGGTATTTCTAGCTAAAGGATCTGCTTTATTTTACAAATTAATAATGTTCTGGTTTGTGGACAGCTCACTTTGCTGGAAGCATCTCTCAGGATATTTTATCTCCAGAATATTCTCAGACCCTTGTTTTGTCTTGCAGTTTTCCTATGCTTTTTCTCCTACTCTCTCCTGTGTTCAGGCATTCACACATACTCACTTTATACCTTCATCAGACCCTATATGCAGTTAGTATGCTGTTCCTCTACTTTGCTGAGTGAAAATCCAGAGTTTTGCTGCCTCTGCTCAGAGTTTATCACACAAAACCTGCATTTGCTGGTCATATTTCTTGCATAAGGTGTGTTCTCTCTTCACCCTTCTCTGCCTTTTTTTTCTCTCCTGAGCCCACCCTGTAGACCCTTCTCCCACATGAGTGTGTCAGGAGTGTTTGCTGTCCCAGAGCAGTCCAGGCTGGCAAGTGGGGTGAAGGAAAGAGGAGAGGAGCAGAGAGCCTGAGGGTCTTCTCTGCCAGTGCCACAAGCCTAGCCAATATCCTGCACTGGAGCTGAGGGTGACTTTAGTCTAAAAATATGGGTATGTGTTTAAATTAAATCATGCCTGAACATTCCCAAGATCATGGCTAAAGCAGAATGAAGACCTGTAACATGAGTTACCCTGGGAATACTGAGGGACAGAAACTCATCTTGGAAAGGAATAAAGATGTATCCTGAGAGTCAGAAAGTTGCACATCCACAGCAACTCCTCCCCTCTGGCCACAGTGTGTGTGTAAGAGCAGATCAGGGGAGAAAGTTGAGCTTCTAAAGTTAAAAGGAGAATCTTGCTCTTTAAACCCTGGGGCTTTACTGGATTGCCATGTTTGGTGGTCTCAGTGAAAAGCAAGAGAGGTGTCCTTCCTTCTCCTCCTCTTGTTGCCACACACTGCTCATGGTACCTCCTGCAAAACCTGTAACCAGCTGTTAAAGTCTTGGGAGAGGAAAAATATAGCTGCTCTTTTTATCAAAGTGTGGGAAAAAATTCATACCACCTCATATACTCTGGGAGTACCCCAGGATCCAGGAAAACCAGACTTCTGGGGGCTTTCACTTCAGGCATGGACACACCCTCTTTTCATACAGCTTATGTGACCACATTAGAAACCTTGCCATGTCAAAATCTCCCTTATAAGTCCTGTGGGGTAGAAGAATGTGTTGTCAGTGCAAGGTGAGAATCTCTGTTAGGTAATTAAGCAATATTGCCAAGGTCTACATCTTCTAATAAAATTATCCATTTTGTGCTCTTGCATATAAACCTGCATTTTATTCCAGACATTTTATAAATACAGTGTAATAAGAATTCAAAATAAAGCGTGTCTGATTGCACTTGTGTGTTGTGTTCTGTATCTTGATCAATTACATCTACATAGCAGCACTGTAGACACCAGTTGCTGCATCTTCATTGTAAAAATTAAAAAATGCACTTCTGAGCCATGCTAATAACAGTGTCTTTTTTGGTGCAAAGGAGAAAAAACTTATATTTATTTAAATGGAAAAAAATTACAGGCTAATTTTGACTGTTTTCCTTTGGTTTTCCTTCTGTTTCAACAACCTGATGAATTGGAAGAGGTGAAGATTTTCAGAGAACATCACTAACGCCAGAAAAAAGAATCCCTGGAATTTGTTTTACCTTGTCAGAGGCACCTGGAATTTGTTTTACCTTGTCAGAGGCACCAGTTTGCCCCTAATGAAACCTTACCTATGTCCCATTTTTAAGGGGATTCTCTCAGCTAATATTTCAAGTCATTTTACTAACACACATTAAGCTGAATGACCTTTGCCAAGAGACAGGAAGCATTTTTATTTATAGTTTATAGAGGGGTATATTGAAGGGAAGAGATGACTGGGAACAGAGACCAGGGATGTCAGGAGCCCTTGGCACCACCAGCCTGGTCACTGTGCACCAGGATGCTCACAAAAACCCAAGGACAAAATGAGGATAGCCTCTAGGATTTCAGCCACTCTCCAGCCTGTGCAGGGGCTGTTTTATGAAGGAAGAAGCAGGGAATGCTGTGATTGCACCTTGTGTACACATAGAGTGTGATCAATAAATAGTGAGGACAGACTGGCAACCTCAGATCAGGAGGAGCTCTGAATCTGAAAAGAGTTACAGAGTTCTTCAGCTGAGGGTCTTAATTGAGTGGTCTGAACTGGGGTCCTCAACACAACCATCACAGCTCAGAGGTGCACTGGGGAGGAAATATTCCAAAACCAAACCTCTACTTCCCCAAGTCTCACAGTACAGCAGCTCAGAGATGCTAAATATGAACAAAAGTCACTCCTGAAACACACCTGAATTGTTACCAACTTGTTACATCCAAGCTTTGGGGCAAGTTGATCCCATAGCCATCAACTTGTCACATTTCAAATCTTGCTAAAATCAAAAGGAAACACATCTTACATCTGTATCTTCATTACAATGACACTAACATTTATAGTCCAAATTATACTAGGTAAAACTGGTACACATAAACTTTACAGCACACTCCACTTTCTCTGCTTTTTTATGCACCTCTACACTGCCCCTGTGATGTCTTCAGTCTGGGTGAGGGCATGTGTAACAGCAAGTCACCAGTGTCCCAGGTCCTCCACCAAGCAGAGGCTGATTTTAGTGGGAAGAATTAATCTTCCTCTTCACTGGGATAAGCACAACAGAAAATTTCTTCCTTGTCACTCTATGATACATCAGAGGGCATTTTACAGACTTCTTGTACACTGTACATCTTGTTCTTTTTTTACTGATTCAGCTCCGTGGTAGATCCTAATTTGCTATGTGATGCATTTAAATGTGTTGGGTACTCATTGTTTGGTCTCCTTTGTTACATCTAGAATTTGCTTACATACCTTCTAATGTTGCACCTTTTGACAACCACTTATTATCTACTGGTGAGCTATTTGTAGCCTGAGGCCTCCCATATCATCCTACACCTGCACTGTCACAACCTCTGCTACCATCCCATCCTAGTGAACCTTTATGCTGCATTTTATTTTGAGGTCATATATAGTTCATTTTACAAGGAATAACTACCTGCTCTTACTGTCTACTAGTTACAAAAAGGACATATAACAGCAAGCATTTCCCCATGCAGTTGGATAAAGCACAGAAAAAACTAAAAGAAAGCCAGTAGTAGATATCTAGCAGTAGATAATTGCTCTTACAGGTAAAAAGCTTGACAAGCCTTGGTGCCTGTGCTGCTAGGCTATCACCAAGCTGTGACCTCTCCCAAGCAATGGCAGCATCTGATTTGTGCACCAGAATGAGAGAATGTAACTGAGCATTGTCTCTCTAGTGACTGGTACTACCAGTGATAATTGGTCTGAACAGAAACTAATCAATAAACACTGCCAAATCAGGGACACACCTGGCCCCCTGCTCCTTTCTGCTGCTGGGCACTTTCCTTCCTGCTTTGCCATTTTCTCAGCATATTGCTTTCATATTTGTCCTTGTTTCTCCCAAGGACAAGGCTGTAGCTGCTGGTGCCAACTTCTGAATTTGAGTGATGGCACCACAGAGGAAGACAACAGAAGACAACCAGACCAGAGGAGGTGGGAAAACCAGAATTAATATCCCTGTTATGAAAGAGGAAAGTCTAAAGTATACTGTAAGTGTTGATGGAGGGAGAGGAATTGTCTTGTGTATTGGAGCTGGCATGATGGCTGGATGAGTAAGGGAGAGATGAGTGTAGCCTGTGGGGAGATCAGAGTTGGGCTCAGCCTTTTCCATAAGTCACCTGCATTCCAACTCAAACAGGGTTGTGCTTGTCTCGTCTCCACAGGATCAGTCTGGGAATAAAAGGGACTCCTTGCAAACACCCATGCAGCTCCTGCTTGGGTTTTGGCTACCACAGAGTAGACACAAGGCCCTGATGTGCTGGAAGCACCACTCAAAGCCACAACAACACGTAGGCAGGATTGGATTGATAGGGAGGAGAGGAGGTCATTATGCAGCTGCCATCTCCTGCAGCCATAATCCTGGCATATTGGTTGTGTGACTGTTTCCTCAGAATCCTATGACTTATGGAAATAGTGTAGATCAAACTTCCAAGCTGGAAGTTATAAATACATTGGCTTACCCAAATATCTTTTGAAGTGGATCCAACAGCAGGCAGACAATGAGATGTTTTTGCCTCCAGGTGTGAAACAGGGGACACCCACAAAGTGATAGGGGAGGAAGAATGAGCACGCTCACTGTCTATTAGGTAACTATTTTGTTCACTGCAGTGTGAGTTGTGAGTTATGAATAAGAGAACTGTGAGTTGGAAACATCATGAATTAAGTGATGAATCACTGTATTGGCATATTAGGCTAGTGTGTGCAAAGTTTGAAGTGTCTGTTTTCTTTCCTAGCATGTTAATATAATAGAGTTTAATTTACGTATTATTTTAATACATTGTCCTGTAATTTCAAGCGATATAAATATAATGGAAGGAATGGGAAATGTGGTCTAGTGAAAACTGTGGTAGCAATGAATGGTGTTGCAGATGCAAGTATTTTGCTTATGCAAAATCCTGGTTGGGCACAAACACAACATGGAGTCTGTTTAGTAGAGATTGGTGGCTCTTTCTTTCGTGACCTTTGAGAACTTCATTAGATTTTGGCAACTACTGAGGCAATTCCCAGATGTGCTATCAACAGATACAATCAAACACCTTGTATTTACTTTGAACCACATTCTCCCACCAACCTCCTTTAATATCCTGTATCTCTGGTACTGGGAGAATCAGAGACACCTTTCCTCTCCAATATGGGACCTATAGATTCATAGACTTCTGAACTGCATTTCACCCACATCACATTTTCTTCAGATTTAGGAGTCCTACCTCAGTCATTTTGTGCATGGAAACTCTTCCATGCTTGTGCTCAGTCTTGTTTCTCTCCTCTGAACCTCTCCCAACATGATGTCACTTTAGGTACCATTTTAAACAAAGCAGTTTTAAGCATCTGCATTTTGAAAGGACACTGCTAATGAGTGAATGGCCTACCTGAGAAGGGAGAATGTGGGTCTCTTGGGACCCAGATTCATTAGGTTAAACCTGGACTCTGAAACAGATTCAAAACCTGCAAGACCTGTACCATAAAGGTTGAACACATTTTGTGCTTTTGCATGCATTGTTTCATGAAATACCTTTAGTCTGGTATAGAAAAGACTCTACTCTGCCCTTGAAAAGACCACAGATCATCTTTCTACAGCGGTGTATGAACAATAAGTAGGACATTAACATTTGAAGTCCAACTGATTTTTTCATCACTATGTAAATTCATGGGACTCTGAGATGTGCTTAAATGTTATCTGCATGCTGCTTTTCTTCAAAGTAAATGTGTCTCAGAATCTCTGTGGTTGTATGGTGCTCTTCAGGTTGTTTTATCTGATTACAAAATTCCTCCAAATGGAAATAATCTGCAGAATAATAGTGAAATGCTGCTGTGAACTTCAGACAGCTGCACGGAAAAAACTCACAGAGTCAGGGGTAAATCTAGTAAGCTGTAACTCAATTTTAATGTTCTTCAGCTATATTTGCCCTAGTAAGTTTTACAGGAGCAGATCTTTAGAGTGAAGCTGCTGGCACTGAGTTCCCAATAGCTACACTGTATTTTGGAGGACTTATATTAGACTTGTCACCTCTGGTCTGAATGGCTGTGAGCCCTTAGAAAGCCTTTGATACACTCTTCAATTCAATCACTCTTCACTCTTCAATCAACTCAGACAAAACTGAGATGATCCAATGTGTGCTCTTAGATCACTGTGACGTGACCTAAAACACTGTAAGCCATTGTTTCAAAAACATGTTAGTGGTCAGAAGATGTGAGGGATGGCCAAGAGCTCAGTGTCTGTGACAGCTGCATGGCAGAGATCTGCCTGGACAATGTTACCTGAGGGCATTGAAGCATTCAGAATTTCTCTGTGCAGGTGTACTGGTAGAAAAGTTCTCACATCACCACTGCTCACCCCAACAGGAGCTACAGAAAGTGCACCTTCAGAAGTAATGGTAGGAATGTTTGGTAGTTCAGAAAAAATTCTCTAGTCTCCCACAGGTCTGGCTTTTTACAGCAGGGATTGGTGGTGCTCTCTCCAGAGTGGCACACTAATGCTGTGTGATCCCTAGAAACATCTTTATGCTGACCTAGCTGTATCTGTGCTTGTACCAAGATGCATGCTTTGGGAACTGCTCTCCTTTTAACCAAGTGCTGGCACTCCACTAGTGATGCACACTGCCTCCAAATCCCCTATGCAGCTGGAAAAGTTTGTCCTGCTGTTTGCTTAGAAGTTTCTTGGGTTTGTTGTCCTTTATAGAACAAACAACTCGAGCTAATTTAGGGACTAATTTAAAGATGATGTTCCAAAGCCTCTGCTGCCTAAACAGTTTAGTTTGTAGGAAGACATTTTCCTTTACTAAGATAAGCTTTGCACAGGGCCATTATAAACCCCATTGCAACATGCTGATGACTTATTTTCTGCCTTTCAACTGGTTTAAGTTAGGTAGGCACAGTTTTTGCAATATAAAACAATACTTTGAGCTCCAATCAGCTAGTTCTGGAAGAGCTTTTAAGTAATAAAACCTATTCCCAAAGCTCTGTTGACCTCATCAGCATTACTGGTGTCCGAGAAAAAAAATGCCTTTGTGTTCAGAGACTCAGCAATAGGGAAGTGTCATCATCAAACTGCAAATTAACTTGCATCCAACTGTGGTTACAATTGAAAGCATGAGGTTAAGCAAATCAGAAAAGGGGGGAAATAAAAGCAGACTTTAGACAGGGGGTGTAGGAATGAGGAAAGTAAAAGAACCTCTCAACGTGATTTTTACATATTTAGAAATTGAGAAGCAGAAAAAAAATACAACTAGGGACAATGTTGAGGGAGAGAGGCAGAAGTGACTGTATCTAGAACAACACAGACATGCCAGCAGGAAAACTGATTATGCCACTCATATTCTGAATCTGTAATTCCTGTCTCCAAGTGACTCTTGGTTCCTTTATGTAACTGCTCAAACACAAGTATCTCTTCCTGCAGCAGGACAGCAACTTCTTGGATGCTTTTCATCCACAACAATTTGTTCAGCCTATAGGTCTCTGTTGCACAAAACCTGTGCCTGGAAAACAGGTGCTTAGAAACATAAGCATGGACTAAACTGATAATGGTGATGGGCTACAGCTTCAGGCTAAAGGTTTCCAAGATTTTAGCATCACATTATCCTCAATGCTGTCTGCTTTGTCAGTAGCTGACAGCTCTGAGTGGGCAGGTCTGAGCATGTAAAGACACTCCGGGAATTTTTCCTTTCTAGGCACATGCCTTAACCTACTAGTGCTGGGTCTATTAGAAGACATTAGCAGGTGACAAAGCCAAGTGCTCAGAAAGAGGAATACAGGACTGATACTAAGTCAGCGCCTTTGCAGGGTGGTCATCACCACTCTGTAGAACAATTGCACACTTTTTTCCACAGGAATAATCACTTCCTTCTCCAGGATGGATGGTGGGGTTGGACAGGAAGGACTGTGATCTGAGAGCAGCCTCTGCCTGTTGGATCCTAGTGTCACTCCTGTAGGAACAGGGGGAAATGTAGTGGATCAGGGAAGGGATCAACAGGAGAACAAGATGAAGGCCACTATTTAGGCTGTGTGTGCCCTCACTGGCAATTCACTCCTCTGGTGATGGGCTGGTGGGTCTCTTTGGGATGAGCAATCAGCTGTTTGTGGCTCTGGAAGATGGATTGCTGGCACAGGGCTCATTGCTGTGCGAGAGGCTAATGAGGGTCACACTTTGAGTCCATTAAATGTGGCAGGCAGTGTAACTCCTCTCAAAACTTGGCTGTTATTTGAGCATCTCAGTTTTCCAGGCAACTTTGGGTTTCCCACCACCCTGTATGTTACAGAAAGATGCAATCATGGTATTCAACAGAATGACTGAGAAGAAAGAGTAAATCTGCTTTCTGAGTAGGGATTGAAGAGCCAGTGAGTAGAAACAGCAGGACAAGCTTGGGTCAAGGTGCTCCTTGACCCCTTACCCCAGCCCTTCCTCTGCCTCCTTGGCCGTGCTGAATTTAGGGCAGAAACTTGAGACACATTGCAGAGCCCACAAAAGAACAAAAGCAGTTGATGTCATAGAGCTGATGTCATAGGTGGGATCCCCCCTTTTGAAACATCTGTGGCAGCTGGTGCAGGCTGTCTGTGCTAGCAGCTTGAGAGTGGGAGTATCCCATGCTGCTTTCAGTGGGACTGAAGTGGCTGAAGTGATGGGCCACTGCAGTAAACTAATTTACAATGACTTAATTGGCCAGTTCTTTTTTTTTTTTTTTTTATTTTGATGATTTATTTATTTGTTTTATTTTAATGATTTGTTATATTAATTGGTGTTGTGCATCTGGGCAGTTGAACAATTTTATCTTCCAGTAGGGTCAAGGCTTTTAGGAAAATCCTGGTGAGCCTCTGTAGAGAAAGTCACCAACAGCGAAGCTGATGGACTTACAGTGTGAGAGAGTTTTGACTTTGTTCTTCACCTCTCCATCCATTGAAAATAAAATAATATGCATGAGGAAACACCAAATAATAAAAGATAATAGTATTTTTCCTCTTCTTCTTTTATTTTTTGTGCTTCATTAATTTTGAGCTGTATTGTTGATGTCTGGCTAGGTTACAATAGATCCATTTACTATTGCAATCCACCCTAAGAGGTTCCTAGTAAAGGACATAGGCAATGAAATCAGCTCCAGGAGCTCCCCTAGATTACACCAGGAAAGATTAAAAATAACACAAAGAAGAGTTGGCATATATATTGACTTCAGTAGATATCCAAAAAATTAACTGGAGAATCAAGGGGAATAATGGGAATAAAATCAGAGAACCTGAATAAGAGCCTGGCTCCGTACTACAGAAATTAACTGAACCCACTTCTCAAGCCAGAGAAAGGGGGGAACATTTCTGACCATCAGTCATTTGTCAAGGGAGGCAATGATATCAACAAGATAGAGCTGGAAGGTGGTTCAGGGTAAAGTAGCTCTGCAGTTGATTTTTTGCATCCTTGTGCAAGTCTATTCTCTGTTTCGTGTCCTGTTTTACAACTGGGATGGGTTCATACTGCTTACAAGCACTGCCTGAAGCCACAGACCAATGCTGAGCCACAGACTCCAGAAAGTGATCCTCAGAGCAACCACTGCAGTCTTTTTTTTAAAATTACACTTGCAGGGAAACAGAAAATGGGGAGAAATCATAAGAATAAACAAACTTTCAAAGCATGAGCTAATTCTTACTTGACTTCAAATTAAAAGTTGTATGATGATCAAAAAGTCTTGTTCTTTTATTCCCCAAGGGCTTGACACAGGCTATAGATTAAAAAAAGTATAAATCAGAAACATGGTATTATTATTCCAGGTTATTATAAATCCTGTATGCAATGTAGAAATAGATAGAGAGTTAAATTTATTCCATATGTAACATCTCCAGGAACAATCATCCTGGTTGGTTGTTTTTGGTGAGGGTTGATTTGCAGTGAGATACAGGGCTGTTTTTCAGAGGTGCAGAGTAAAAAGTGCTGGCCCCTGCTGACTTCAGGGAAAGCACATGGTCCCTCCCAGGAAGAGGCATGTCTTACCAGAACACACACACACTGATAATGTGCCAGCTTTCAAAAGAATCAATATTAACTATGTTTTGTTGAGTTGTAAGGGCAGGTTAAAGTAATATCTAAAGCAGCTGCTGTGTCAGATTTGGACTGGCTTACATCAGGTCTTGGCTTGTCTTTGTGCTCTTTATTGACTAAAACATAGTATATTTGATTGCAACAGTGAGATCTACTTTTAATTAGCCCAAGTTGGATGCTTGTATTCTGGGTCTTTGATAAATTTACTTTGATACTAGTGTAAACACTGAACACACCATTGCTGTGTCATCTTCGACTCAGAAATTTCTCTTGAGAAGAACATCAATTGAGCATTTCTGTGTGACAAGCACAGTAAATCAACATCTCCATACTCTAGCCAGGTTTTCTCATTTCATCAGAGACCAATATTTTTACTACTGCATCAGCCTTGAGAACACTTTTCACTTGTTTCCTCTCTCAACACTTTTGTAAGTCATCTTAAGCATCTCACTGCTCTGGAGGCTGATCCAGAATGGCTGAGGGATGTGGAACAACACAGTAATACAATTTTTGGCAGCCTAGAAGTACGTACAGTGATATTTTGTCGCCTCTCACTCAAAATTAGCCACAGATCTACCTCCTTAAAAGCTTGTTTCATTTTGCTGCCACAGTCTTGATGGTTTCCTACTACCTCTGACTCAGTCACTTCAGTTGATAATGATTCTAAAGCATTGCCTACAGTTTTGCCTTTAAACTAATCCACTGAGTTTTGAAGTATTAGCACACATACAATTTGTTGATGTAAAAAGGAATCAAGTTTGTGGTGAAGTTCATTGCATAGCCCTTAGCCTGAAAGTTAAACTGGTCCCCTGGAGGTTTGATGGAAAGATCTGCAATAGTTTTGAGGTCTGAGCCTAGCTCTGTTTGACTCACTAGCCTTGAGTACATTACTGAGATCCAAAAACCTAAAAAAAACAGACACTGAGGTGTAAAGGCAAGAGCACCAGAAACCAAGGGTCAGTACTTCTCTCCAGCCACCTCTTCATTGCAAAGCCCCTTTCCCTGCATTTGTTTTATCTTACAAGGTCTTCCAACTCATTCCATTTAAAAGCTTGGGCACCATCAACCAGAATGGTCTCTACACATGCATTGCACACATACACATGCTCACCTTCAGGCATATTCAAAGCACTCACCTGTCCAAGGATGTTGAGCCCTGGCCCTTTGGAATGTACCAAGCCAGTTAGACACTTTTTTTTTTTTTTCTAATGTCTATTCATGAATGCATAAAGGGTTTTCCAAGAGCTACTGTGAAGAAATAATCGAAGATACCACATGGCAATAATCAGGCTAAGGGTTCATAGAAGCAATAACAGGATCTGACCATTTTCTACAGGGTTAATATTTTTCTGATAACTCCAGTATATACCATGGTCTTTGCTGTTCATTTTTCCTCTTTCTCTGCAATGCACTTGTCACAGAAATCTCTGCCAAATCTCTCCATGTGGGCCCAGGGGTACACTCAAATACCCCTTGCATGAGAATTATCATCTGGGATGGAGCCCTTCGGGTTTGGTGCTCATTTGCTGAATTCCCTGTGCTAGCAAACATAATATGCAGAATTCTTGCCTGTGCTTTAAAGACCTGCTTCCATCTTAAAAATAACTTTTTAGAAAACAATTCTCCTTTACCTTTTCCCCTAAGCCAAACAACTCACTCACATCCTGAGTTATATATATCTTTTTTCCTTATGCATTCCTAATAATGGCAGTGGTATTTTTCTGGGAAAAGCTTCTTTCTTGTCAACAATTCCTCCTCTCCTGCAGCTAATTTCCTCATTGGGATCACAATTCTCTGCAATATCTTCATTGATTTCTTCTGCAACTGTTAATAAAACTTAGTTCTTTATACATAATGATTTGTAAATGTAAACTGGCAAGATTTTAGACAGTGACTAGCAATTTCTGCAAGTTCATGCTGCAAGAAAGCTTATTTTCCTAGAGACTGTTCCTCTGCCTTCTGAAAGTAAGTTTTGCCCTCTGAAGTGGTTCAGGCTGCGTGCCCATAATGCAGCTACCAAGTACCAACCACTCACTGGCCTAGAGCCTGAGTGTGGAGCTTCACATCCAGCTCTGCACACTGGAAACACCCGAGCATCTCAACCAAGGCTGCTGCCCCCATCCCCTCTGCTGCTCTCACGACTGCTGCACGAACCTTTGCAAGGCTAGCACCCCAACCTGCCCCCCCAGGCACACACACACACCTTCTCATCCTCCCATACAAAGCCTTCAACACTTCACTTTCAGCTGGTGAACCTGCTAGCAAGGTTCCCAAACAGATGGCAAGTCTCGCGCATGAGACAAATTTCTATTTCTAGCCCCATTTTGCAGAACACAAGAGCTCTGGGAGAGGCTTGCTCACAGCCTCGCAGTGTAATCACGGAGCTGTGAGGAGCTCAGGGATGCTCGGACCTCCCCAGGCTCCACACCCCAGCCCTGAGGCCAGGGTGGGGCCTGCCCTCTTGGCAAGAGCTCTGCTGCTCTTTCAGCCACTGCTGGCCAGGAGCTCAGCCCATCCAGCAAGCCAGCAGTTATGCCTTTAAAAAATGCCTTTAACAACTGAGTGGCCACAGCCCATGAGAGATTAATTTTCAGGCTGTGTCTGACCTTTCGCCACAGGTTTCAAATCCCTGCATTAGACTGCAAATATGCAGCATAAAAGGAGCAAAAGGTGATCAGAGGGTACAAATGCACATTGTTCAAAGTGGAGAGCTGATCTTTCCTCCAATTTTTTGGTTGTTCTTTTGTTTTAATCTGGCTATCTGATATATTGAGAGGCTCTCACATGAGGGGAAGTGGTCTTCTTCCTTTTCAGAAATGGAAACCTTGTGGACACTGCATAAAATGATGGGTTTATGCTATCTCCAGTGCCTGGAAAGGTGTTTTGCTTGTGAAGGGCAGCCATGCTGGAAAAGTGAGATGAGGTCCTTGATCCAAGGTATCACTGAGACCCTCAAAGGAAAGGTGAATGTCCTTACCCTCTCTGTACAGCATAAGGGGAGTGGAAAAAAGGGAATTGCCACACCAGGTCTGGGAGACACCAGTTGAGACACCATCTGAGACAACTTCCAATTCTTTGGACGGAGAGAACAGCAATGAAAATCTGGAAAGGAGGGTGTGTTTAGAGTTGCAGGTGCAAGCAGTTGTTGAGAGACCTTGGAACTGAGTGGTTAACGATCTCTGTCCTGGTTTGAAGGACAGGTATCTGCAATAAAGACAAGAGTTTCTCTTTGAAATGGAGAATGTAAACTCCCTCCCTCCAAATTATTATAATTTTGAAATTAAGGGGCTCTCAGGCAAAGATATGGGAATGAGGAATAGCAGTTCTTTACTAGTAAAATTAAAATAGAAATATAATATTACAAAGAACAATCCCAACCCTGACAGAGTCAGAGTACAGCCTGACACCCTGTCAGTCAGTCAGGGTGTTGGCAGCAGTCCCATTAAATGGTGGCTGCATCCTCCTGCAGTGGCAGATGTGGCTCAGCTGGAGCAGTGCTCCTGTAGAAGGTGCAGTTTTCCTCTGAAGGTCCAGAGATGATGTGGAAAGGTCCAGCTTTCCTCTGAAATCCAATGGAAAGAAGGTAACTTGCTGTCCAAAATCTCAGTTTTCATCTAGTTAGGAAAGGCATGGCTCCTCCCCCTGGCTGGAGTATCTCCAGTGGGATGATGTAATTTTATCAGTCATGCAGTGGGACTCAATGGGCCAGCAGCAGATGAATCTTCCTGGAGGGAGGATGGGTTGTGGAAAAGATAAAGATGATTGCACCACCTGGTTTTAAAGATGGCCCATTAGCAGATAGTATGTGCCACAGAGATAAGGAATCACTGCCCACCCTGCTTCAACAGATGGTGATAGAATACACATTTCTGGCCACGTCCTGTATTGCAACCCAAGACAATCTCCAAGGTAGGCAAGAAACACAGGCTGTTGATGACTTTGGCTACCACAGGTGAATGGATCCACCGGTTGGACACTCTGGGTGTGATGACTCTGTGTGCAAAGAAAAACACCTGCATTATGGTGGCTTTGAAGCAGGTGTCTCGTGGGAGTGGATCCTTCACAAACGAGTTTTTGTATGCTGTTTTAATAAATCAAGAAAGAAAGCATATTCTGACCAGCAATTCCTTGTTATTATTTCAGCTAACTGCGAACTCTGCTACTATTTTGGCTCAGCCACCTGCTCACAAAGCTTAGTTTGTTGCTAAGTGTCAAAATACCCTAAATCAGAACTGGTGTCTCAGCTAGCAAGCAAGCAGCAGTAACACTAATGAGTCTGCAACCTGATTTACATACAGGATCTCAGAGCCTGCTACTATAAGAAGAGCAATGATAGAGACTAGGAGGTCCACACGAGCTTAAACAGAAAAATCTATCACAATTATGATCACTTTTGGGAAAAAAAAGCACATGTTCAAGATGTTTAGAACTTTTTAGTATCCTATATCCTCCTCCTGAATTACTGAAACTTTATGTTCATGCTGACTTAAGAAGTCTTAAGTTAGTAATTTTCAGACATGTCCCAGAATTAACTTTTGGACATTGTAGGGCTTTGTGTTTTTCTATTTTTGTCTAGGAATAAGTATTTTTATGCAGAACAAAGCAAATGTACATGTAATTTTGAAATATTTAATTCTAGATGCATTATGGCCAGCAGGTCAGAATCTGGCGGTCAGGATGTTTGGATTATGGAAGGAGGCCAGTTTGTTCCTTCTTTATTTGCTCTGCTTGGCTCTGACTATGCTCTAGTCAACAAGGATTGGTTGCAAATCTCATTAACATTGCTGGAAAGTGTTCATGTGTGCAAGGGATGAGGCTCCAAACACCCGAATATTCATCAGCAATGACTCAGAGACCAGAAGACATTAACTCATAACAACACAAATGTGAGGCTTCAGACACAATCTGAAGTCTGGGATGGCTGGGGGAATTCATTACACAAACTAGCTATGGTGAGCCAGCAGCATTGAGAGTTGAGCAGGGGGACCAGCAGGGAGCATGGAACATCCACAGACTCACCTGGGGTTCCTTTCCCTGATGACACTTCATAAATGCACAGGAAATGCTGGCATTCAATTCTGACCTTCACTCCTTGAAAGCATAGAGGGAAAACTGTGGGGGGAAAAGAAATAATAAAAAGGTGGATAATAATCTCTTTCCTTTTCCTTGTTAAACCAGCAGGCTTTACCCAGCAGGCTGCCAAAGAGTACAGTCTGCTTTTCCTCCTCTGTCTCCACCCCAGCAGGAACCACCAATACCTCCAACTGTGCTGTGGTGGGAGATCTGCCTGGCAAATCTGCTGCTCAGCAGCAGCAGGGAGGTTGCAGGCATTTGCAACCAATGGGCTCAATTCAGAGAGGTCATCAGAGCTGCTGGAAACCAGCAGGATGGGGGCAGAAGGGCCAGAGGGTCTCAGCTTGGGGAGGAGGAATAACAGATCAGGTAAGACCTGGTCTGGTGATTGGCAGCACCCAGAGTCAGCTTACTGGCACCCTGGCAGAGGTAAAACAAGATCTTGTGGGGACACTGGATGCTCCAGTTGTAAAACTACACCTGGCTCAGCAAGGCACAAGATGATGTGAACATATGAAATAATCACATGCATAGCAACAGGATGGGACACATCCTTCCTGACAGGGGTATGTTGGAAAAAACACAAGGCCTCCTAGGAGGAAAACTGGTCATCTCCAGGGAGAGGAGAGGAGAGGAGAGGAGAGGAGAGGAGAGGAGAGGAGAGGAGAGGAGAGGAGAGGAGAGGAGAGGAGAGGAGAGGAGAGGAGAGGAGAGGAGAGGAGAGGAGAGGAGGAGAGGAGAGGAGAGGAGACGGAGAGGAGAGGAGAGGAGAGGAGAGGAGAGGAGAGGAGAGGAGAGGAGAGGAGAGGGAGAGGAGAGGAGAGGAGAGGAGAGGAGAGGAGAGGAGAGGAGAGGAGAGGAGAGGAGAGGAGAGGAGGAGGAGAGGAGAGGAGAGGAGAGGAGAGGAGAGGAGAGGAGAGGAGAGGAGAGGAGAGGAGAGGAGAGGAGAGGAGAGGAGAGGAGAGGAGAGGAGAGGAGAGGAGAGGAGAGGAGAGGATAGGTGTTCTGTGCGGTGGTGGAAAAGCAGTTTAAAGAACTTGAAACAGTGTGACTTTCATTTGTAAATGGCTTTTGTGGAAGTTCTCCCAGTCTAAGGTTATTTTCCATGAAGGAATAAAAAGAAAACCATTGCTTAAATCCATTAAAGGTAGTGGAAATAAACCACACAGCAGTATTGTTCTCTCCACAGAGGGAAGGAGGATTCATTTTTGGGCAAATTAAAGCCTTGGTGCTGAAAGTTTGTCTTCAAGTTTAGGCAAATAAAAACCCAAACCAAACAAACAAAAAAAGAACCCCAACCAATCAACCAAATAAACAAACAAAAAACCAAACCCAAATCATAAAGGAGGAAGTAAAAGAAGTGAGAAGGAGATAAATCTAGAATCCCTGCATAAGAAGCCCTGGAGACTTAGCTCCTCTAAACACTATTGATCAACATATGTAGATGTTCAATGAGAAATCCTTTTCCCAGTGTTGTTGTGGACTTTAATGATTCCACAATTTAATGTGTTGTGTTGCAAATGAAATATATGAAAATTCAATGTATAAAACCCATCACAAATAAACAGGCCAAGAGCAAGGAGGGCCTATTCTTCATCTGTATATAAAACTGGACATTCTGCACTGCAGAAACACATTTATAAGAACATTTTTGGCTTGGTGCAAAGGAAGATAGGTTCATATACAGCCATCAGTGAAATAAAGAATATGAATAATGCCAACTCTTTAGCCATAAAAAGCCTTATTGTTGGAATAAGAAGCTAAATGAAATACATGTACTACCTTCTTTCTCCAGCACCACATTATGTACAGTACAAAGGTATTTAAAACAGCTTTAATTGGATAGAGTATAACTTGAAACTGTCCTGAAAGGACATAATTACCATAATCAATGAAATAATGTGGGATAAGACCTTGCATTATGCCTAGACCTGCACCTTGACTCAAAGGGTTTTCTCTCTGAAGCACAGCCCTGAAATCCAGGTTGTTTTGCATTCTGAGCCTGACTGACAAGCATATGAAGCAGCAGCTGCTCCATCATTGCTCCATTTCAGATGTCAAAGTGTGACCCTGTCAAACCCACTCACAGGCTCACATGTTCTGGTGAGGAGCTGGAGAAGTGCATGGACTTATTCACCAGAGCACTGCTCATTCATAACAAAGTCATCTGTGCTACCCACATCCATTAGCCAGAATTTGAAATACCACACAGAAAAGCAACTGCCTAAAATTTTCATGAACTGAGGTATTGGTCCTTGAGACATGAATGGAAAGAGAATTGAAAGTGTGCTTGTGATGATGAGTCATGGGTTTAAAGGGATATTGCCAGGTAAATATTTTTTTGAGCCTTCCTCTTTCTATTACCAGCACTTATCTTGCTGCACCTGTGAGAATCTGCAGAGCTGCATCCTTGGCTGGCAAATTCCAGCTGAGCACCCAAGCCACCATTCCCTGCTCAAAGCCTAAATGCCACATCAGGACTGAGGCCACAGAATGGCCTTTAATGTAAGGACATTGCAGCAGCAGTCAGGAGGTGTTCAGCTTTTCTGGGCATGCCGTGAACCAGCTGGTGGCAGAAGGACACCATTCACCAAAAGTTTCTCCAGAAGCTGCAGAACATTCTGGCCCATGAGGGGTCCATTTTCAGGAGGAGTTTCTACACTGAAGCATGGGCTAGCCCTCCAAACTCTCCACTCATGACATGAGCTTGTGGCAGAGCAAGGAATGTTTCAACAAAGGTCTGAAAGAGACAATTACACGTAAAACCACCTAGGTTTCCAGAAGATTCTGTATTAAGATATACAGAGGAATTCATGCCTCTGATGGGCTACCCACCAGTGGTGGATGCTGCATGTGCCTTGGCACAGTTTGGGTGGAGGATCTGGATGCCCTCAGGTGGACTACTGGCTTCCTCCTACCTCCTGCCAAGTTTATCATCAAGGTAGGCAGAGCTGAGATACACCAAGGGTACCCTGTGGGTGACCAGTAGGGCCAAGGGGTGAGAATAAATTTCCTGCATACATCAGTGGTGTCCCACTGGCAGTGGAATGGTCAGGATACCATGGAGAGGATAGTGTGTCCCACTGGTGGCCCCAGCACAGCTGGGGTACATCATCCCCCTGCATGCAGTAGTGGCCACTGGAGATGCTGAACCAGCCTCAGTCTGTGGCTGGGGCAGCAGTGCATGGCTCTGCAGCTCTCTGCAAAATTCACCTGCCCTCAGACCTGGAAAAGGCTGAAATACACAGAATTATTTCCCAAAGTGAAGACCACAAGTAGCTCTGAAGGCAACCTTTCACATCCAGCCATCAGGGAGCCACTGACAGGACAGATGCCTGTACAGATGCCTCTGGGCACTAGAGGGATGTCTTGTTTCTATTATTGCCATTTGGCCAAGGAGGGGATTGTCCCATTCTCCTCTGTGCTGGTGCAGCCTCACCTCAAGTCCTGTGAGAAATTTTGGGCAGCACAATACCAAAAAGACACAGAGCTATTTGAGAGCATCCAGAGGAGAGCTACAAAGAGGTGAAGGGCCTCGAGGGTAGGTCATAGGAGAAGGGGCTGAGGTCACTTGGTTTGTTCAGCCTGGTGAAGAGGAGACAGAGGAGACCTGAGGGGCAGGCACTGATCTCTTCTCCGTGGTGGCCAGTGACAGGAACCAAGGGAATGGTTTAAGCTCTGTCAGGGGAGGTTTAGGTTGGATTTCTGGAAAAGATTATTCACTCAGAGAGTGGTTGGGCACTGTAATCACAGCACCAGCCTGACAGAGCTCAAGGAACACCACTTGGACAATGCTCTCAAGCACATGGTGTGATTCCTGAGGCTGTCCTGAGCAGGGACAGGAGTTGGACTCTGATGATCTCTGTGGTCCCTGCCTGCTTAGGCTATTCTATAGTTCTGATTCCCTGTTCTTCCCAGAGGTGGTGCAGCACAGGGCAGGTGCCTCCTCAGCAGGTGTGATGTGTAGTGTGGATGCCCTTGGACAGAGAGCTCATGAGGGATGAGGACTCAGCAGAGCAGTGTCCATGGGCAGCCCTGTGCAGAGCAGAGCCGAGATGTTACACTGAGCCTAAAGTCATTTAGTTCATCTTCTCTGCCTGCCAACAGCCATGCATTCCCTTCCATCCTCTATTGAAACATCTGGGGCTGGGGCCACCTTCCAGGAAGCATGTTTTGTCCAACATCCAGCATTGCCATATTATGGTTCATGACTTCTTGCTGGGAGATGAGTGGAATTGCAAGGCTCCATCACTGAATGGTAGCTCAGCATAGATTAAGAGCAGGGGGCAAGGGAGAAGCATTTGAAAATGTTGTCACAGCTCTCCCCTTTTCCTCATGTTCTCTTTTCACTCCTGCTCTCTAATAAAATCTTAATCTAAAAATAATATTGAGAAGCATTTTGCATTGACATGTGAAGCAATCTTTGCCTAAGAGCTGCAAGATACCATCAGCTTGTGGAGCCTGTCAGGTCAGCTCTGTGACTGAAGTTTATTAGCAGGGCTGACGAGGTGGTGCCTGTCTGTCTGTGCCAGCAGCAAATCACAAGGTTGCTAAATCAGAGACTCTCCCAGTCCCTGTTCCTGGTTTTTATTTGTAGGACTGATTGAGGGCACTGTAAGCCTGTAAGTGAGCAGTCCAAGGAGCTGAGCCAGAGTCTGGGGGTCAGTCTCAGAGGGGAACAGCTTTTAAGTGTGTGCACTGCCCGTGATTCCCCTGGTTTGCTGAGATAGAAGCTAAAAAAAAAAAAAAGGGAGCATGTGGGGTAATACACAAGAGAAGTAGGTTACCCATGACTTGCTGGTATTCTTTAGCTCTCTTGCCTCTAGAGAATGGCACTCTTAGAAATACACAGCTGTCATGCAGACCTTATCAGATAAAAGGCACTTTGCCTGGGAAAAATTTTGCTTTATTTACTGAATTCTGAGGCTTTGTATGAGATGACTCATTGTCACACTTCTTTTCCCTCTTCTCACTGAACTAGAATCGTGTAGCAAGTTACTTTCATCCATTATGGCTTGTTGAAAAGATGAAAGGATAAATTTTAAACTTTAAGATTTTTCTTATCCTATAAGTGATGAGCATGACTAAATTTTTCTCTCTGGTCAGTTGGTTGGCATTTGGAGCTGAGGAGTGCCATTTAGTACTAGTGACCTTAGACCTCAAATTCAAATAGTTTATAAAATTCTTTGCACTGGTTCTGGGACCCTCAAATTGTGGGGATAAGGGTTTTTTGAAGTCCCCAGGTCTGCTTGCTGGATTTTAGCCAAGGACATTTGCATAAATATAATTATTTGGGTATGATATTAAAAAGTCACACAAATTACAGTTTCCCCCATTATTTCCCAGAGTCTGATCTAGCTCTCTAGGAAGCTGGCAAGAGAATTATTCAGTTTTAATTAGAATTGGATAAAGACTTAGAATACAATGGACCAACAATTTATTTTGCATGGAGTCGACAGAGTACAACTGGCTTCAACAAAGATGTGCCAATTTACAGCATGTGACAAACTGACAACATACAGTTCCTTAACAGCTAAAAAATGCACTGACTTTACAGTCACTGGCTGATGTCAGGATTTGTGTGTCAAAACATTTGGATTTGAGCCATTTGAGGAAACAGGTGGGGTGAATAGTAAAAACCAAGTTAATATTTTTTCTTAATAGTAGCTCCACCTCTGTTATTCTATGTTAAGTGTCAAAATCCCAAATTTTTGCAGATGAGACATTTTGGTGTGTGCTAGGCTGAACAAAACCCAATATAGTACAGATTCTAGTAAAGCATATCCTCCAGCTTTTAGACCAGAAGCAGTAATATTTGGTAGATTATGAAAGCTAGGCAGACAAATAGACCAAACCCTTAATTACACGTCCTGGAGAATTTCTAGATCCTGTTAAATTGATTTATTCTATTTTTATGAAATGAGAAAAAGGTCCACATGTGGGAGGCTCAATTTGTACAGAAATAAGATGGAAGATTAAGACAAGAACACTGCTTTATTACATATATCTGTTTTCCCTACAAAAATATAAAAGGTAATTAGTTAAATTAATTACTTTAATTATACAGACCCATTATAATAGCTTTTGATCATGTTAAATAATGACACAACACTTATGAGGTAAAGTTCACCTAAGAAAAGTCATCACAGTAGGCATTTGGGCTCAAAGGGGTAGCTGCAGTTAGCACACAGCAGGATTTTATGTAGATAGAATTAGGATAAAGAAAATTGATTTTTAACCAACCATGAGGACCACAAAAAGAAAAATTATCATGCTCCTTAAGGGAACAGAAGTGCAGCCACCCCCATGGGAAGAGAATCAGACTCCACTTCTCAATGAAGCTGAATTTCAGCAAGATTCAGTAATTAAACTGCTTGCTTTGACAGCCAGGATATTTGCAGTCAAATGACTGTTTCTTCCTGCTTAATTGATGGGGAGGCACATTTGCATTCTGTGCTGGTCTAAGGCACAGCCACACAGGGCGTTCTCTGCTCAGAGGCCAAGGCTGGGGAGGAATCTGAGCACTGGGCAGGAGCTGGAGGTCAAACCCCAGCACCTCCACTTGTGCTGGGCTGCAGAGCCTGGCTCTCCAAGAGCCACAGCCTGCCCTGCTTGTCACTAGCTATTCCCATCAAATTAAGGGAAGGTTTGAGATTGAATGGAAACCCCCATGAGGTTTTGTGTTTCACAGGCAGCTTATCTGTATTAAGTTGTGCTGGTATATGTTGAAGCAAACATTTGCCTTGGGCTCTGAGGCAGTTTGATCTCTTTTATTGGTGTGTGGAAAAGATTTCACAGGGAGTGGACCACTGCCACATGGCAGCTGTCAGTCACCAGGGTGTTTTATAAGGAATGAGGTGTTGGAGGCATGTGAGATTGCTTGGGATTCACCCGAAATTACAGCGTTTTCCTAGTGGTTCAAAGGCAATTTCTGTGATGCTCCATTCCTTCAGGCTTTAGGAATTAAAAATAGAGCAGGCCATTTGCACCACCACCAGCATCAAACCTGTGAGCTGTCACCAGTTGATTCCTTCAGGAATACAAAGAAGCTGGTCCCAAATGGGGACTCTGGGTGTGATGCCCTGGGGCTGACAGGCACCCCAGGCTCCTGGTGCCAGGCAGAGCTGATGTTTCAAACCTTCCCTGCACCACACAACAGAGCTGATCATCTCACTGCTGACCACAGAGCAGGAGCAACAAGTCTGTGGGAGAAGAGGGAGGAGAGGTGAAACAGCAAAGGCTGGGAAAAGAAGTGAATCTGAGAAGACAGCAGGAGAAGAGGCAGGGAAGGAATAAGGAAGGATGGCATTTCAGTGGACTGGTGAGGAGGAGAATAAATGTATCTGGGAAGAATTACATTTGCTCACTCCTTTCTAAATTAAGACTTGTAAACTAAAGTAAAGAAAATAATTGGGAAAAACAAGAAGCAGGTGCAAAGCAGGATGCAATGTGTGGCTGGTAATGAGGAAGAGCATTTTTCTTCATCATGCAGAGGAAATGCCAGGATAACAAGGGAAGCAGATGCTGGTTCCCAGCACCTTGAGTGAGAGGTAATGTCAGGAAAGCCAGGAGGGGACAAGACTTGTCACTTTTCATGATTTTTCAGTCCCCAAAATGGCCTTTTTATCAGGTTACAAGATTATTTGAACTGGAGAAAAGAGTGGAAATGGATGTCTTGCTGTGTATGCCTGACAGACAGAAGTGCAGCAGCCAAGTGGAGGGACTCAGATGGGTCCCAAATGGAGACAGAAACACACCAGTGTGAAGAGAAATGCCAAAAGTTCTCCCACACCTTGTGTACAAGCAAAATTCCTCCTCACCTTATCAAAATCCCTGGAAAATTTGAAGCACTGGAAAACTATTTTTGGTAAGATAAACAAGAAATCTACTCCTTAAGTGGAGGTCTATAGAGAAACAGAATATAGAGTGCTGTTTAAGGGACTGTTTCCTTTAGAAATTCAAACCTGATGTAAGATTATATGAAGAATTTTTTAGTTTTGTTATTCCTTCAGAAATTCCCTGAGCTGTGTGACTGGACTTGAGCTCCCCTAGGTCTTCCTGCCCCATGTTCACCCCTAACAAAGCAGTGACTGATGGATGTTATCGTAAGAAGGCTGCTCTTTGGGGGAACAGAGGATTAGGTATTAATCAAGCTGCTATTGCAAAACACCACCATGATACTTAGTGGACCCATGGCTGGGATAGCCACCAGCTGGTTTTGTCAGTGAGGGATTTTGTAGCTGCAAATTCAGACTATGAGATGTCCTGTTGGGCCTGCTGCACGAGCTTCCACACAGGCTCAAGCCAGCTGCACATGCAGATGTGGCAATTACTTTTGCATGCAAGTTGTCCAAACGTTTTTATTTTTTATGGCAAAACTTACATTGAAAGTCTTGCCATGGATGTGCCTGAGTGTATTGTCTCTCTGAGTTATTTTGTGATATTGCTGATCACAGATCAGACAATACTCTCCTGGGCTTGCCAACATCAGGGCTTGACATGAGTCAGAAACTTTGAATGTATGGATTGACTCCACTAACAAGAGGAAGCCACAAGACCTCTTGGATGTGCATAATTTATTTCAAGGTCACTACTGTGGCCTTCTGCAAGATGCAAACACCACCACCCTGGCTGCATCTTCCAGCACTCATTAAGCCATTGCTCCTTCAGGTTGGCTACACCCCCTGTAGCAGAGGCCAGAATACGACTTGATGATTCCTGAAGTCACTCTCTCCCTCCTACATAATTTTCATTCACTGCCTAATTTCTCTTCTTTTTGTGCTTGTTAGCTAATAACTAGCTAAGTCAAAGTCACCTTTTATGATGTGTGATCCAAAAAAATATTCTGGAAGTAATACTTGGAACAGTGAAACATAATTAGAAGCTTGCCAGTTCCTGAAGCAGTTGTGATGAATCTGTGTTTCTCCAGACAGTTTGCTGAAATAAATCAGTGTGGAAGACAGTAACCTTTGTGATGGGGTTTGCTGTGGGATTTTTTCTCACTTTGTATGTGGTTTGCATTTTGTCTCTCTAAAAGAGTAACTCGAATGAATAGCCATGGCCATAGGTCAGGGAGGATTCCCAACTCTTCCTCTCCCACAATGCAGAACACTGCAAGAAAAATCCTACATTCACCAATACAAGAAAATGTAAAAAATTCCCTCTAATTGGTAAGGGAGCAGAAAAAAAGATATTCATTCAATAAAATTTACTGCCTCATATTTCAAGTACTTTAACCCCTCGCCCCTCCCCTTTTGTGTCTTAAATAAGAAACCAAAAAATTCTTTAATGGTGGTTGCTACTACAAAAACAAGCAAATAATCACTTGCTATAAACCTCTGATTTAAAGTTGATTGTTTAATCTTGCAGCAGTAAATCCAAGACTTTACATGAGATGCAAACCTGATTCCTTCCTTTATCATCAACTCACATGCATCAAAAGGCAAAATTTAGCCTGGCATAGCTCTTCTTCTATGATCTTACATGTAAATATTATTTTTCTATCTCCTGAGGCCATCTAGATATTCTGAAGAAATTAGAGACAAAGATATAACAATTCTCAGCTCGAGTGATTAAATCAGTTTAATAGAAACCCAGGATCAAGGAGGAGCATTTCCTTCCTAACTCTCTGAGCTCCTGGGGCAGGAATGAGCCACTATCCACATCCTTAATCACAGCTCCTGAGAGATGGCTTGTGTGTTGTCTGCTGTATTGTACAGGGTACAGCTCCCAGTTACCAAAGTCCAGACTAGTTTTACCCTAAGTTTATCAGACTAATTCAGATCACGCTAATTTAAATCGCACTTAAAAAAAAAAATAAAAATAGAATGCACCCCATGTGTGCCATGACTTCACACGGTTTTCTTCCCTTTAAGAGAAAAAAGCATGCTAACAATTCAGCTGGTACATATTTCACTTAGTGTCTGAAATAACCAGAATGTAGTTCAAAATAAATTCTTTACTTCCGCTGTAATTTTCCCCAGACCTGAAGAATAATGAAGGGTTTTATGTCCCCCACCAGCTCTGCAATTCCTCAGTGGAATTCTTCTCTCCAGCTTTCCAAGTTCAGTCACTTTCTCAAGATGCAATTTCAAGCTAATAATACTAATAGTTCTGTGCCTAGCATTCCTCTACAGTCAAGGGCCTGGAACAGGATTCACAGGGGAGATGTTTGTTTTGGGTTTATTGAGGGGGTTTATTGAGGGGTTTTTTTGCCTCTTGTGACAAGTGCCATCACAGACTCAGAATTTTCTTAAGTTAGTGAAACTGCTTCTGGAGTTTGCTACAGTGCTGTCTTTTAAATCTGTGCACTGCTGATCTGCACTCTTATACACTTTGTGGAGCTCATTACATTAATTGTTTGACCTTTCCTATAATGAAGTGAACATTCTGCTGCTCTCTCTACTCCTTCCTGGGCAAAAAAACTAGCTCAGGATCATAGAATCACTTCATAGAATGGACTGGGCAGGAAGGGACCTTAAAGATCACCTCCTTACAGCCCCCCTGCTGTGGCCAGGGACACCTTCCACTGTGCAGCTAAGAAAGGCTGATCAAAGCCCCATCCAGCCTGGGCTTGAACACTCCCAGGGTTATGGGGCAGCCACAACTCTGGCCACCCTGTTCCAGTGCCTCACCACCATCACAGTAAAGAGTTTCCTCCTAATATCTCATGTAAACCCACCCTCTTCCCTTTGAAGTCTTTCTCTCTTGTCCTATCACTACCTGGCCTGAAAATGGCTCCTTAAAAACCTGTTGCTGTTAAAAAATAATTAATGAATCATAAATAGAATCACAATTTTCAACCATACAAATTTAAATAACTATTGTTAGGATTGATGTGAGGTTGGAATCTCCTGGCCTGAAAGTCACACTGGGCTTAGCAGAGCAGAGTTTAAGCACTGTCTTGGAGAGAAAGAGCTGAAACAACCTGGACCATCACCCAAAATACAGACAGGACACTCCGGCCAGTGAAAAGTCACATGGTGTGACTGGCAATGCTTTACAAAGTGAGTTAGGATGAAGTACATGTATGTGAACAGAAGCAGTAAGAACACAGGAAGATAAAAGGAAGAGAACATAAATGTTGGAAGCAAAGCACAGGAGACAAAGTAAGAAAAAGCTTTATTTTAAAGAACATTTCTGAGTGCAAACAAACAACATAAAGCAATTAAACAAACATTATTTCTTGTTGGTGGATTCTTACTATATCAGGGATAACAAAACACACAATGGGTGGATCTGTTGGATCACTGACATGAAAGAAACAACCAGCTCCATCAACCATTCCTATAACAATCAGGAATCAGGGATGAAGAGAATGACAGAAAGAACCAGGGTTATATCCAGGGAGATCTGTTTTTCAAAGCCCAGGAGCTGCAAGGACAAGAAATACAAGGTTAAATGTAGGTCAGCTGCAGAGCTAAGGAAGTCCCCAGTGAGCAGATCATGGGCTAGGATTTGAGAAATCTGATAGCACTTCAGATTTATCTTCCACTTCACTGTGCTGCATTTTAGTCCCACTGATGTGAAAGAGAAATATTTCCTACCTACCAAAATGAGCAGTGAGGAATAAAGTAATTTAGCACTCTGGAGATACTGGTGTGATTTGCTACCAACTAGACAACAGCTGAACTCCAAGAAAGGTTTTCATGTTACCTGGGCCTCCTTTGCTTGGATAGAGCCTGAAAACCTCCTACAATTTACAGCTCTTGAGCCTAAATACCCTTGCAGTGCCAGACCTGAGTCTCACCAGAGCTGTGGTCACCTGGCAGACACTGAGGTGAAACAAGCCACAAGGTGACCCTGGTGCTAATAATGCCTGACTGTTCCTGCAGCAAAGGCTTCTAGCAAAAGGCATGCTGATCAATAGAATTTACAACTAAATTACTTGGATAAGTAATAGATAAAATACATAACTTATCACATAAAATATGCAATGAAATGTTATTTGTGAACTAGGAAGTCCAACATGAAGATCAAGTTGACTGTCCAAAGCATTAGGAAGGTCAGCTCCCCCTCTCAGCCACATCCCAGAAGCACCAAGACACACCTGATGTTCCTCACAGGATTGGTGGGACTGAGACTTTCCTTAGTCATTCTCAGAGAGCAGACAATGACATTTCCTCTGTTGTCTCTTCCCAGGGTGGGAGGGAGGAGGCTGGCTGCATCTGCCACAGGACCTCTCAGCAAGCTGCTGATGAAAAGAGCCCCAGCAGCCCCTGCTGGCTGTCACCATCCCATCATCAGCACCCCTGAAACCTCCCCTGTGCCTCTCCTCTGGCACAATCCCCCACTGGACACACAGCAGCCATCAGAGCCTGCCTGCACCTCCACATTTAGCAGCAGCAGCATCCACACGAGCCCATCTCACAACCTGCTTAAGTAGCAGCAAACTGCAGAAATTAGTGAGAGAAAGGAACAAATACGGATCTTCTAGGAGGTTTTAAGCTGCTTACCCAGTTTTCTCTGGTTTTCCTAAGGTTGTCTTCTCATTCATAAAATCCTGGTATAGACAGAAGAAGGTTTCCTAGTCTGCTATGCTTGTAAAAGCATAGCACCCTTGACAGGTAAGAGGACTTTTCTTTAAATAAGTGCATAGTTAAGAGGCATGTGTTAAAACAATTGCTCTGAAGAATTCTTCAAATTAAATAGTATTCTTGTTAAAATATTTATAGGAGAATAATTTTTCAGATAAGAAAGCTAAATAGTCACATTGAATGCTTCCATACTTCATGTTTAGAGATAGGGTGCTTAAAAATAAAATTTTAAAATCCCCCAAACTGAAAATGCTGTACCAACAAGAAAGCCCAGCCTCAATGTAGTGACTCATGTCTCTAAGAATCCTTGTCAGATTAACCTTAGATTTACACACAAAAAATCCATCTCTGGCTAGAGCAAATAATTGAAAAATTGTGAGTAGAAAGCAGCTTTTTTTCAGAAAGTTAGAAAAAGGAGGCTTAGCTAGGTGTAAAGCTAGGTGTAATCCTCCCTGTGGAACCACTGGCATATTCTTAATATATTAAATATTTTAGGTTTTAAACTCTGTACCTCATAGTGTCTCTGTATTGCATCTATAGACTATTAGACCACTGGGCTTAATATAATTTTTCCTGATCCTTTTATTCTGTTTCAAGACTGTCTGTGGGAAAACTTTAGAATCCAAGCCCATTAGAGCAGCAGTAGTTGAAGAGCTGCCTCACTTTTGAGATGAATGGTGCAGCTTTATCCTCAAGTGCACTCAGTGCTGACTGATGTGAGACACTTCCCAGGTGATCACATCCAACCTCGGATCTCTCAGCAACTTTATCACTGGGGGAGAGAGCATTAGCTGTGGGAATGGGCTGGAGAGGCTGCAATAGCCTTTACCTGATGGCCTGAAGAGATTTCCTTTTCCATTTCTTGCTGAAAAAAAGATATGCCCAGCCACAACCACTGCGATGAGCTGTGGCAAATGGCTTTTTTTTTTTTTTTTTGGCTTTCACAGAGAGAAGCCCACACACAGCTCTTCCCAACACTTTGTGTTGCCTTGGTGCTTCTGGTCTAGGCTGGCTTCTTCAGCTGATTAGAGACTTCACCAGGAGAGCAGAAATAACACCTGTTCCCTTACAATGGCAAAACCAGCCTCTTGTGACTCGGGCTGGCATGGAGGAGGTGAAATCCAAATCTGCCGAGCTTGGAGGTGAGTTTGCAAAGTGTGAATGCCTAGCAGGAGCAGGCAAGGTGTGATGAAGGCTTGCCTAAGCAGTTCACAGGAATGCAAACAAAAAATATTGGCATTCCCTATAGTTTCATCTCTTAGGCTACTCAGTGTAGTCCCTGGTTTTGGTAACAGCAATTCTTGGTGGTGTTTTCCCCATTAGAGTTCTTGGATGCCAGTAACTTCATTATATGTATCTTATTGCAATACAGCACACTGCTTCAGTTCCTGTACAATGTTCAGCACTTTCAGGAATTGCATTAACCCTAGAAGAGTCTGATCCTGCTCTTATTACAGGTAATGACAGAACTTTTCCATGAAACCCATAAATGCTAACTATCCATTTCATCTCGCTCCTCAGAAGGCAATGAAAATAGCAAGTGGCAGGAGGCAGGAGGGAAATGGGTGTTGCACTGACTCTGGAGTAGCTGTTCTAGAGAGCAGCCCCAGCATTTAGGCTGCTCACAGCCCCAAAACACTGTGCTGGCAGCCAGGATTGACAGCATGGTGGGGTTTGTCCTCCCCTCCCATTTCCAGCATCAGATCCAATTGATCTGCTGTCCAGTACTGCTGCTGGGAATATGTGTTTATTAAGGGTAGAGGCTGATCTCACTGTGATACATGGCACCCACTGCTCTACCTAGCACCCTGAACCTAAATTTCCTTCAGCCATTCTTCCCTCCCCTGCTCAGCCTGGCAATCTCAACTGGAGAATTCCCCTCAAGAAAAAAATAAACAAGCTGTGCATTACAGGGAACCCAGTTATGATACCAGAGCTGAAATCTGGCCACTAAGCCTGCTAGAGTGAGTTTGCTAGTGAATTTCCAAATTTTTTTTTTTTTTTTTTTTTTTTTACATTTTGGGAAATTTAGCTGGAGACACATTGAAAAATTCACAAGTACCTCATACACTTCTAAGAAAGTGCAAACACCTGGGGATGTTCACTGATAAGTTTAACAGCTTCTGTAGGAAGTCACCGGTTGCTGAAACATGTAATTATGTGGTAACAAGCTAAACAAGGCATAAAATAAAAAAGATTCAATAATTGAAGTATGGGATACTTTTCTTCCTTGTTTCCCTGCAGATTGGAGGCAGCTTATGTACTTGTCCAAGTTAAAAAAATAATATAAATTGACCTTTTAGGAGCCCTTCAGCAGCTTATGTCATTCTACAATCAGATGGACTCAAGAGCATCATTATTTCCTGGCCAGGGGAGTGTGGAGCCAGCCATGGCTTCTCACATAACCTGCTTCCTTGGACTACTGGAATTCATAGTGCACCAGCAGTGCTTTTCCCTGATGACAATTCAAAGCCTAGCGAGCTTTGGTTTTTACCCTATTTAAAAATAAATACATGCTAATTATAGGACAAAAGTAAAAAATCCCCATTCCACCGTGCTGTGCAATTCTGCTACTTGGCATGGGCAGAGGGCTCAATGCACCTTTGCTGTGAGCAGTGGGGAGGGCTGAAAAGGAAAAATCAATGCCATTTCTTGTTCAATTAGGTTCATTGTGATTCAGAACCACCTCCTCACACTGCAGAGCCTGCAAGAGATCAGTGCTGCAATCACTACCTTTTAACAGCTTGCTTTCTCCGTCTGGACTGCACAAGTCTCTCGCTGGCAGGGCATCACACTCCAAGAAAAAGAAAAAACCATCCTTACAGGCCCCTCTGCAATACATTGTTGTGAATCACAGGTCTTCAGGTGGGCATTTCACAGATGGGGAGAGAGGGAAGTTTCCTCAATGAGTCATTTTATTTAGATGTCAGAAGTACTGTTGTCTTTTTACCCTTCACTAAAAAGTTTGCTCTCCTTGCTGCCTGGATGAGAAATATCTGCAATGCCTGTCGTGCTGCTTGGTCTCACTGAGGCTAAGCTGTGTGATGGTCTGGCTCAAGGACTTTTGGAAGTCAATAGAAAGATTCTTGGGACTTTGCTGGACTACAGCTCAGATCAGTCCAGGAATGTCAAGGGGTCATGACAAAGGATTTTTAGGAGCCCTCCCGCTCTCTCCTCCACTTTTCACTATTCTGAGGCAACTGTAAAAAAACAAAGCCTGTGCAGTAGGATGGGTAACCTGGAGAATTTCCAATCCCAAGCTCCAGCCTGCCAAGGTGTGCCATGGTGCAGGGTGCCCCCTCAATGCCAGCAGCAGCACCAGCACCCCACAGGCCTGCTCAGCACCTCCTGAAAGAGGAGAGCAGGATGCTTGTGAGCATGTCTCACTCTAGTGACAGGACAGACAAACTGCAGCAGCCTGCCTCTTCCCAGCCTGCCTTTAGTGGCTGCTGCCTGCTCCCCAGCTGGAGAGGCTTGTCCAAGGCTCTTGGCATTCAGTGCCCAAATTACTAGCAGAGCAAACAGTTCATGACAAAACCCAAAATGAGAAGGATCAGGGATGGCACTGGCGAAGAACAACATGAGAAAGAGAAGTAACTTCTTAATGTAACCAGGCAAAAGTCTTTGGTGCTCACAAAAATGGTTTTAGGTCCTGGATGCATTTAAGCTAATGGCAATGAATAAGTGATGCATGAAACACCTTAGTTCACAGCCGTCCACATCCCTTTCCAGCTTCTTTATTGCAGTACTAGATGATGCTCAGGAGCAAGATAAGTCCTCAAGGAGGCTGCTGGCTGGCTGGGTACTTATGCACTCACAAACAAAAGAAACTGCTCTTGACTTTTCCATCTGCAATCACCTGCATGGCAGCTGACACATGGCAGTGATATTTGAGCTAATTGTGCCAACTGGGGCATGCACAAAACAAATGTGGCCCAAATGCAGGTTCTGAAGAAGGATGTTTTAATGAATGTATACGTCTCTGCTCAAATCATGCCTTTGTGAAATCAGTTCACATCAGGAAGAAGCTTTCTACTCAGATTCACAGGGCTTATCTCTGACCTTTCCCAGTTTCCAGTGTCATAAATAGGTTCCTGAAGCTAATAGTAGAGAAGGGGGCTGAAGAAGTTGCCTGTTCTCAGCATCTTTGTAAATCAGACTACTGATGCATGTTCAGACCCATAATATGTTTCCTTGTCACACAGCCCTTCTCACCTTTGTATACATTCTTCCTTCATGATTTCATCCGTCCTAGGAAAGTGAGATCTCGCTTGAAGTTCTTGCAATGCCCCTGTGAGTGGCTGAACATCTGTCCTAGAAATGTTCTGATCAGTCCACAATTAATTAACACATTGGTTTCCTGCTCCCTAAAGCCCCAAGTTCCCCTGAAATTTTTGTTTTTCTGACTAAGGACTGATAAAGAAAAATGTTGAAGCAGTATCTTCCTATGATAGCTGGAAATCTGATAAGGTTGGTTTTTTAAATATATATTTATGGGTTTTTTCTAGAACAAATCATATTGACTGTTACAAAGAAAACTCAGAGTGGTATTTCAGTTATTGAAGTCCTACTGTAACTGAAGGTTAATAGCTGCTGTGGCAGTAGATACTCTATAAATCAATGGCAGAAACACATGAATCAGAATATCACCCCACTGAGGCACATCCCATCTCACTGTGGTCAATAGAAGTTGTGCTGCCAACGTCCATGGAAGCAGGAAATGTTCACATGTCAGCAAATTTTAATACTAGTTATTGATACATATTGAGGATATAGGCTTTATGCACCCAGTTTTTGTTCTGCCTATGGCACTGTTTACTCTGGAACTGAAGTTTGCACCAAGATCCAGAATTTGGTTACTGATATTTGCAGCCAGAGAAGCTGAAATTGTCTTAATGCCGTGGGACTACATTCAAGGTTATTACCAGGAACCCAGGATGACAAGTGTCTGGGCCAAGGTGTCTGTTAAGGGTGTCAGAGTGTACAACAGCTCTGGTATATTACCTACAGCTCCAAGACAAACCTTCCAATTCCTTATGTGGTGTGGATTTCACTGTAAGGAAACAGTCACTGGAACAGCCTCCAAAAGGATGGGGTGGACTCCCCTGCACTCCAAGACATAACTGATAGATAATCTCACCTAGATTCCCTTTTCCATTTAAGGTTGGATCAGATGATCTCTGAAGGTCTCTTCCACCTGAGTTGTCCTATGGTTCTGTATTCTATGACAAGAATAATTCTGGATGGTGGGAGATCCACCCCTACAGGCCTCTACACAGCCATTTTCCAAGTCAATGCACTTCCCTCTAGTCAATAATCAAAAGTTCATTACACTTGCCACAAAAAAAAAAAAAAAAAAAAAAAAAAAAACAAACCCAAAGACTGGGTTTAGGTTTCTGCTTCCTGAAGGAAAATTTCAGTGGTAAGAATACCAAGAGCTGATACTGCTTTTCTTCTGCGATTGCTTTACTGAAACCACTCCACTCTTTTGAAACATCCACAGGCACCTTAAGCAAATCATGTGTTGCAAACATAATTGTAGTGGGTGTGAACTCCATCTGGCTGGGGAAGCGCAGGCTCTCCTGCCTCCCCTCAGCTCTCCTGGGCTCAGCAGCAGAGCCAGAGCCACAATCCAGCACAAAGGGGTCATGCTCATAAGCAGCATTTTGAGTGCATGCACAGGCACCCTCCTAAAAATACATCCCAGAGGAGTGCAGTGAAATGCAAACACTGCTCTTTCTGTAATAGATAGTGCTCTCCTTACTGGTTTGGCTGGCACAAGCTGATCATGGTCAAGTGATGCCTTGATTTTTGAAGACTGCTTTTTAGAAGAAAGTATTGAAGAATGAGCACAGAGACTGAGCTTTTCAAATGAACACTGAGGAGTCTGGCATTCTGGAATTCCCTTTTGAAAATCACAGAAGCTGGGACTGAAGTTTCCATTATTCTAATCACTTTCTAAATTTATATCAGATCATTTTTTAATGTTTAAAATAGGTTACAAATACCTTAACCTGCATTTTTCATTTTTTTAGAGATTTGGTATCAAGCAATAATGTCCCTTTTACATCCACTCAGCCATATACTTTTTTCTTTCCCAATTTTGTATTTGAAACCAGAGCAACACTTTACATTTCAGAAATATATTTTCACAAGCATGAAATGACAATGATTTTCATGGTGAATGATAAGTGACATTTTAGTACTAATTTCCAGAGAGATGTGGGGCAAATTATGGTGCATAACTTAAATTTTTTATGCTTAGCTAAAGTCAGACACATCCAGCCAATAATGATGCCAGGTGTCTAATGAACAAGACCACCCAAAAAACCCTTTAGAAGTCTGGCTGTTAGCGAAAGGTATTTCTTTAATCCTACCTGTCATATTTTCAGTGTGTTCTCATCATTTTTCTGCTTAAATATAATCTTGGAGGATCATACTTTGAACAGCTGTTCATTTATCAGCTAGGTTTGATATTTGCATGTATTTTTCTGGCTGGCCACCTTGCTCTGGGGAAGGCAGCAGCTGAGGGCTGGGAGGCACGGCAGGAGCAAGGTCAGCCACCTCTGCAGGGCTGTAAGGCTGTCAGTCAGTCCATCCCTCCCTCTCAGGAGCCCTGCGAGGCAGGAGGGTGCAGAGGCACAAGCCACTGGCTCCTGTTTTCATCAGCTTCTCCAGGGCCAGATCTCTGGCTGATGATGAGGGAGAGAAACAGCAGATCACCTCCTGGCAGAGGGGATGTTACTGCAGGATGAGCTAACAGCGAATACATTGCTCAACACCCATGGGAGGGACTTTTTAAATATCACCGTGATCACTAGACCCTCCCCTTCAACCTGAGACGACGCTTAGAATAAATCAGCCTCTGACTGACAGCACCAAAGATTTAGTTTTTATCCCTATTACTAGCCTGAAAACATGAAATAAAAAGCCCATGGTGTGAGCTGTTTGAAGAGATATTTTGCATTTTTAAAAAGGGATGAAGGGGAAAAGAATTTGTGGGGATACAGACAGCTTTGCTGGGGAAAGCATCTTTCTGTTACCTTGAGCCGGCTGCCTCTTTTGAGTTTCAGCCATGACAGTCAGCAAGCCAAAAACTAAATGAGAAAACACATCCTCTAAACGTGGTGGGTCCCCTTGTGGTAGATGATTTCGATGGAGCTAACCTGGAATTAGATCATCTGCTCAGGGCTGCCCACCCAAACACGCAGGCAGCCCCTGGGGCGTGCGGAGCAGCCCACGGCGCTGTCTCTGGCACTGCCATATCTGGCCAGCAGCCTGGGCTCTCTGTCTGCCTCCACCACGGCACGACAGCCAGCCCTAACAAGTGGAGCATGAGGCTGCTGCTGCCAGGGTGGAGAGCTTTCCTCCCAAAAACAAGGGCAAAATCGTGCTGATGAGCAAATTGCCCTAGCAGGAACTGAGCAGGGCACCGTCAGACACTCCTCTCCTTAATCACAGACTGATGTCTCTCAGAGATGGGCTGATATTCAAGCACCTTCTAAAACATGACACCTTCTAATATCAGGTTGGAGAAAAAATAAAATTAAAAAAAGGACAGTCTGATAAACAACTGTCCCCAGTTCATCCTGCTCCCCGGCTCCAATAGAGCTGAGAGTGCTGCTATTTGAGATGGGCAGAAACCGCTGGCTTTTGTTCAGAATCTATAGTGCAGTGGGCCCCTTCCTGGGGCAGGGAAGGTGGTAAGACTGGAGTCAAGCTTGAATTTCAGACAGATCTGGACTGTCCCAAAAGTCAAGAACATTTAGAGGAATTTGGCCAGACCCTTTTCTCCTCTGTAATTGGTGCCTCTAGCTGTAAGATCTCTTTTTGTTGTTGCTTGGCCAGAAATCCCCTAGAAATGCCTGTTCTTATGAGATTTGTGGCCAGATTGCCAGAGGCTACAGTCATTTAGGCAGTGATGGACATATCAAAAGCCAGATATTAAACTCTTCCTGATTGTGCATTGGAAACAGACCCATAGTTCATTCCAAAGCAGATTTGCAGAGTGTAATATTCAACCCAAGCCTCTTGGAGCCAGCCCAACCTTTAACCTGAAGCTATAGCTTGTCTGCCCTCCCAAAAAAAAAAAAAGAAAAAAAAAAGAAAAAAGAAAAAAAAAAAAAGGACCAGACAAAACCATAGCAGATATAAATCAATAAGAAATAATAAACCAATACAGTTATCAATAGGGCAAAGAAGTGGAATGAAAAATTCCTCTTGATGTAGCCTCTCCAGTCTGGTGCTCCTACAAAGGTGTCTTGTCCTTCTCAACAGCAAACCCAGACACAAATGGACAAGCTGCCAAGAACTGGTAAGTCCAATGTTTATACCCACGTACCTCAAACTTTCATCCTATTCTTTTTTTTGTGCTGATAATGCACCAACTGTGAGGTATAAAAGGTCTTTTGGGTTATCTAATCCATCCCTCTGGGGAAAAGGACTGGGCTCCACACTTTGATAACTGCTTCAATCTTTCTTATGTGCTATAAAGTCCCTCATCACCACAGCAGCAAAGAGCTGGGTAAAAGTGTTTAGCCTTAGCCTAATGTTAAACTCAAAACTTTTGCTGCTTTGGAGGAGAACTTTGTGCACAGTGCAAAGCTGAGCCTTCGCCTCCTTGACGCTGCCAATGTCTTCAGGAGGGTGTAAAAGACAGCCCTGCTCTGGGCTGCAGCTTTATGGTGGAGTGAATGGAAGGGCAAGCTGCCAGGGGACACAGCCCCATGTTCTGTGCCTTGCACTTCATTCACTACCATGTGCCCACGTGCTGAGCTGGCTCTGAGAGCTGGCTGAAAGTGAACCCTTTTTGTTTTTTTAATTCTTCAGATTAGCTTTCAGCCAGCTCTGTCCTCTAATTCTTCTCTCTGTCCAGAGTGGAAAGCTATAAATAGGAAAAAAAGGTGGAACAAAAAGAAATTATGTGAAGGCACAGAGGTGGCAAGCCAGCATTTTTCATCTGCAGGGCCCAGCTGATGGCTGGCGTAGTTACCCAAAATTACCCTTGCCTTTGAGTTGGAGAAATAGAGCTGGGGGTGCATGATGGCTTTGAGGGGACACACATGCAGGCTGCCACTGCACACATTAGATAGACCTGAAGAGGCAGTGGCATTCACCAGGACTGTTTTGTGAATGGAGCTCTCAGCAAGGAAGATTTCCCTCTTGCCCTCCAGTTTCTTTACTCCTAGTTGCACTGTCATTTAACCCCCTGCAATCCCTCTCCTTGCCGGTGGGCTTCAGGCATCTGCAGCCCATGGGAGTGGTGGGTACCCAGCCTGGCAGCTGCTGTCTCTCTGTCACTCAGGTCTGAATATTGACACGAGTGGTTTCTGAAAGAGAAGGACCAGTAGCTGGCCCAGGACCCTGCAGCACAGCCAGCACGGCAGGACTGCAGACTGGGGGGAACTGGGAGGAATGGAAGGCAGCAGTAATTCTCACCCCGACGAGTTCTCTGGGGATGTACAGATGGGTGGTGAAGGTCAGGGCTGAGCTGGGCACAGGGGAAAGCTGTGCAGTGAAGTAGCCACGGGAGAAGGCTGTGGGGGTTTGGTGTGATTAATTTGCGCTGGGAAAAGCCCACGCCGGCACCTTGAAGTCCCCCTCGTGCTGCTGGCCTTGAGGACGGTCCCGGGAGGGTGCCTGGGTGATGGAGTACCCCAGAACAAGCCTCATCGGAGCCTCGGACAGCGCCATGCCCTCCATCCAGCCCCATCCCACCTGCAGCCCGCCCCCAGAGGACGGGGTGCGATGCAGGGTGCCATGGTCCCAGGGCAGGGCCCCCCTCCCCGGGGCTGTCCCACGCGTGACCTCTGTCGCCACGCCACCCTCCGCGGTGTCACCGCCGGGACCGAGCGCCTGCAGAAAGGCCGGGAGAGACCAGCCCCCCTCCTTCCCGCTCCCCCCAAACCTCAGCCCGAAGGTGACGTCATGGTGGGGGAGGGGCGGGCAGGGGGAGGGGACCCCCGCACGTCCCTGTCCCCCCGCACGCTGCGCAGCCCCGACGGGCGGCCCCGGGGGCGGGGGGGTTCTGCCGTGCTATCCCCACCCCCGGGGGCGGCTCCTCCGTGTCTGTGTGTGTCTGTGTGTCTGTCTGTGTGTCGGTGTGTCCCCTCCGCCCCCGCAGCGCTCCCGCCCCGGGGGGACGGTCCCGCTGCCGCCCCCGCCGCCGCCGCACGGGGCAGGAGGAACGCGGGGAGCGGGGGGGAGATTCTCGGGCGATTTATGGGGCGGGGGGGACACGGGGAGAGCGGGTAAATCCAGCCCGTGATGCCTATAAATGGCGCTCCTCTTCCAAGGTGCACATTTATTAAAAAAAAAAAAAAAAAAAAAAAAAAGAAGGGGGAAAAAAAACCCGGCCGGTGTCATCCCCCCACGTCAGGGCCGGTGGTGGGCGTGAGGCTGTACTTCCTCCGCCCCCTCCTAATGGAGCGAACCATTCCCAGCCAGCCTTCCTCGCCCTCTCCCGCTGCCTCCCTCTTCCTCTCCTTCTCCTCTTGTCTCCCCCCCTTGTCTGCAAAGTCCTCCGCTGCTCGGAACTTGTTGGCAATGTCTATTTTTCAGCTTTCCCCCACGTTCTCCAAAGTAACTATTTAAAGATCTGCAGCCGCAAATGGTTTTACTAAATGTAGGATGGGACTTAAGTTGAACGGCAGTTATATTTCTCTGATCCTTGCTGTACAGATAGGTAAGTGGACTGCCAAATTCCGTGTCAAGTTGTGCGCACCCCGTGCCCGATGCATGCAGGAGCGGATGGTCGGGATAACCCGCGGGATAACCCCGCTCTCCGCTCCCTTCGCGGCGCCGGCTCCGCGCTCCGGCACGGGAGCCCGCAGGAAAGGGAGCCGGCTTCTGCTTTCTCCTAAACCACTTTTAGTTTTCGTTTTTCCTAAAGCGGTGCATGCTCACTCGTACTCCGCTTTTTATTCCCCCTCCGCCTCTTCTTCCTTCTTTTCCCTCCTTTTCTCTCGGTCCCCACGAACGGTTGCGTTTGTATCTGGTTTTCGGATGTCCCCTTCAATCCTTTCCACTTACAATTTGGTGACTTCAGTGCTGAGAAATTCTCCTCCTCTCCCCGAGGGACAGAGAAATAAGAATCGGCACAAAATGTCTTGCGAGACATCTAGCTGGAAAGTTTTTTTTTGCAGAAAATCAGGGACACAAGCGAAGGTCTCCCTTTGGGAACCAGAACGTTTTCCCATTTGCAGAGCACTTTAAAACCAAAGAAAACCCATCACTACATTAAAAGAAATAATCACCTCGAATGCGGTGATTAAACAAATAAAAAATTACTTTAAAAAATCGAGGAGTCCCACCACCTAATCGTTAATTTTGTGCTTGGAGAAGACCTGTCAAAAATCGAGCAGGTCCAAAAAAATTCTATATGTGCTGTTACTTAAAATAGAACAGGTTTCTTTCCGTGCCGGTGTGTATTTGGTGTGCTTTGTTGCTGGTTTTGTTCAATATATTGGGGTTTTCGCTGGTTGCTTTTGTTGGTTTGCACTCGGGTTCATTTTTCACGCTTCTTTCCTGATTTTGGTTTTTTTTTGTGTGTGTGTGTGTTTGTTTTTTTTTTAGTTACGGACGTTAAACAATCTTCAAGTTAATGGTCACTTTGGTCCTACATAGGCAAATTTAAGGATTATCTACTGGATATGTAGATTCCCGAGCATGATCCAAAACTGGGTTTTAGGGAAAGGGAGATTAAAGCAGATCTTTTATTATCTAGACTGTCAGGTGTGGAGACCCCTTTGAAAATATTTTCTGCAAAGGAATTCTGATACAATATTAAAAAAAAAAAAAAAAGAATAAAAAGCTCGGCATTGCTGTATAGAGATCCTTTTGCTCGGTCACACTCTCTACAGAAAACCTCTGCAGCATTTTATGGGTACCAAAGGAAAAAGAGGGGAATGGAAAAGAAAAAAAAAAAAAAAAAAAAAAAAAAAAGGAGGGGAGAATTAGAAAGGGAGGGAAAAAAAAAAAAGGGGGGGGATGTTGAAGAAATAGTGCAACGAAATGTTGACCTCTGGGAAATGTGGTTAAATGATGCAAACCCTACATTCATATTACTATTCCATTTTAAATAAGACTGACCTGTTCAGAACGCTAGTTTTTTGTACTGCCTGAGAAAGAAGGGGGAAAGCTTTATTTTGATGTTATCCTTCATTTCAATCCTTGCAATTTTTGTTTGTGTGTTCGTTCATGCGTTTGGAGGAGGAGGAGGAAGATTTGCTTTCTTTTGTGTTTATTTGGTTCAGCCGAGGACCGATTTTATTGAAATTTCAAAAGGCAGCTAGAGTAGCTGGGAAATGCCGTTCCCGGGCTGGCGCGAGCATGAGCAGTCGTTTGGAAAGTTACCCCCAAATTCTGCTGCACAGCGCGGGGATGGTGGCGGTGCGGTGGCTTTGCGGTGCCCTGGAAGGGGACGGCTTTGAAGCTCTTGGAGGGCTTTTCTCCTCTCTGCTCCTCCTTCGGTATTTCGGGTAACCTTCCCCCCACCTCCTCCACACCTCCCCACCCACGGAATCAGCTTCTGGTTGTCGGTGCGGGGTTTGCAAAGGGCAGCTGGCTTTGCCCCGTCCCCGGTAAAGGCTTGTGTGAAATGGATGCTCGGCTCGTTCCCAAAATGTCTATGCACCGGGACTTAAAAAAAAAAAAAAAAAAAAAAAAGGGGGGGGGGGGATGGAAGATGGATTTATTTATTTATTTATTTATTTCGGCACAGGAGATTGGAGCTGTCCGAAATCCCTGACATTTTGGGAGGTGACCGAGGTGGGGGGTGGGGTGAGCTAAGTCTCCGCGGAAGGGACAGGAGGGATGGACCAGTCGCAGGACTGGGAGAACGGGGAATGGGTTTCGAGCGGGGGCCCGGTCCTTCACGGAGGAATCCTGCGGTCCTGCTGCATTGCACATTGCTGCACAGTGTTATCTTTAAATGGGGCGTGTGGGGTGTGGAAGGTCGTGGCGACGGCAAGGCACAAGGGACCTAGTTCATGAGAAATCTCGTTGTCTTTGAACCAGACAGGCACCGAGTGTATCCGCTTTTGCTTTTTCCCTTTTTCGCCCCCTGCTTTTAATTTTTTTTTTTATTTATTTATTGGCGGGGTTAGTGCAGCTCTGGACCGGGGATACCCCGTGCGGAGGCGGCTGCGCCGGCAGACAGGACCAGGCTGCCCCGCGGGGGCGAGGGATGCTCGGCTCACCACTGGTCCCAAACGTGACCCCCAGCCCCCCCGTCCCACACCCCGGCCCCAGCCTGGGGCAGGGCTCCTCTTGGAGCCACAGAATTTTAGCACAGCCCTACACTTTTTTACAGAAATTCGTGGCAATTCCCCCTCCGCTGTTGCTGCTGGAGCGAGATGGCGCGGGTTTTATAGGACATGGTTTTACCCTCGGGATGGTTGGTCTTCGGTTCTTCTCTATTTGTTTGCTTGGCTTTTTTTTTTTTTTTTTTTCCCCTATCGTAGCCAATGTCTGGAGCCTGCTGGGGGTTTGATGTGACGGCTGGTGCTGGTGTGTGTATGTATGTGTGTGTAGAGGGGAGTGGCCACCGAGTCGTGTTAGCGATGAATCAAACGGCAAGAGGAGGATTTGGGTTGAAACAGTCTCTTTTGGAGTCAGCCATTTAGCTTGTAACCGGTACCTGGCAAGCAAACACACACACACACACACACACACACACACTGTCACAGCCATTCCCTGGGGACACGGCGCAGGAGGGGGTACCACCACCCGGCGGCGTGGGCGGCGAGGGGCTCCTCCTCAAGGGAGGGGGGAAGCCCCTTCCCGCCCCCGCTGGCCGCAGCGACATGCCGCAGGCCCGGTGACAGCGCGGCGTCCCCAGCTCCCGTCACGGCGGGAGAGCGGCCGGGAGCCAGCCCTGGCCGTGCCCGGGGACCCCCGCCCGCCCGGGGTGTGCGGGGTGCCTGTGGCGGGTCCCGTGCCGTGCCGTGCCGTGTCCTCTTGGGGCACTCAGGAGGAGCCCCTAACTCATTTTGTTCCCACGTTTGCAGGCGGATGATCTTGTGTTGGTTGTTCCTGTATTGAACCATCCCGAGGGATGCCCGGGCAGCGGGTTTGGGGAGCGGGGCTCACCCCGGCCCGGTCCTGCCTCGCCACCCCGGGCACAGGCACGGCCGGGCCGGCGCCTCGTAGCTGTCTGCGTGACTTCGCGGTCCCGTCTTTGCGTGTCTCCATCGCGGCTCTTTCTAGTGATTTTTAAAAATTATTATTTTTAATTTAACTTTTTCCCCCGCTGCGCCTTGCCCAGCGACCTGGGCAATGGGGAGCGTGTGCGTATGCGTGCGCCTGCGTTCGTACGGAGAAACGCTCCTGCTGCTTCGAGGCGGAATTTTCTAACAAAGGATCAAGTCCGGGGGGAAGCAGGCAGCGCATCTTCACCTCCCCTCCTCCTCTCCCCTCAAAGAAATAAAAGCGGGGGTGGTATAAAGAAAAAAAATATTAATGAAATCAACGGCGTTAATCCACAGGCACCCAACACTCCGTACTAAAAAAGGAAAGGGCGAAAGCCCCTGGCTCACCTCCTCGAGCGGTGGCGAGCCCGTGTCGGTCCCAGCGCCCCTCTCCTGCCCCAGGTCGCGCCTTTAGCGAGGGCTGGGGGCGGGCGGGGGGAGGAGAAGGGAAGAGGCGAGCCGGGGGCGGGGGCCGGCGGTGCTGACCTGTGCCCCTGCCCCCGCAGCGTACCTGGTGCAGGCGGTGAGAGCGGCGGGGCGGTGCGATGCGGTCTTTAGGGGCTTCTCGGATTGTTTGCTGCGGCTGGGCGATAACATGGCCAACTACCCGCAGGACCTGGACGACAAGAGAAATCTCCAAACGATCTGCGCGTAGGTCTTTCCTCTCTCTCTCCTTCGGGGCCGCTGTGGGAGAATGGGGGTCACCCGGGGCTGGGCAAGGGGGGCGAGGCTGGATGGTGCGGGAAGGAGGGAAGGAGCGCGAGTAGCGCGGGGGTTATGCTTTGGGGCTGATTCTCCGCTGCAGGGCCCCCTCCAAGCTCACTGCCACGGGGACGGGCCGGGCCTGGGGAACAGCGAAGTGTGGAGGCAATTTCTACAATGTCTTTTTATTTTATTTTATTTTTTTCCCTCCGTGAATCTGGTTTTGTTTTGTTTAGGTTTTTGTGGTTTTGGGGTTTTTTTTTCCTGGATTGTTTTCTTGGTTTTGGGGTTGTTTTTTGTTTTGTTTTGTTTTGTTTTTATTTTTGGGGGGTTCTTTTTGTCTTTTCCTTCCTTACTTAGCTTCTCTTCCGTATTCTTTCCCTTCCCCCGACCTGCGCTGGCGTGCTGACATTAGCTGGATTGTTATCCCTTTCCTTTTTGCTGCCTGCGGGACACACGCTCACCGCAGGCTCCGGGCTCGCCCCGCAGGCAGGGTGCTGCCCATCCGGGCCGGGCACAGCCCGTGCTGGGGAGGCGGCTCCTCGGAAAACAAAACGTGATTAAAAAGGAAAGAGACCAATCATGATATGAATCGCCCAGCGGCAGGGAGGCGGCCATCCCAGCGCCAGCTCTTTTCTGCCACCTCCATCCCCCGGGAAAGCACATTTGCCCCCAGTTTCACCCCACTCCTGGCACAGAAGGGACAAGAAGAAAAGGGCTACGATAAAGAGGAATAATAGCAATAGTAATAGAAATAATAACAACAACAGCAGCAAAAAAATACCAAAGGGACAAAAAGCGCTCGCTTTGCAAAATAGTGTCCCGCACAGGGAGTAAGAGACGAGCATTTTCAATTTGTTTGGGAAAAAAAAACCCGCCAGAAAACGGCAAAACAGAAAACCCCAAAACCAAACCACATACACACACACACAAAAAAAAAAAAAAAAAAAAAAAAAAAAAAAAAAAAAAAAAAAAAAAACCAAAAAAACCCAAAGCAGTTGCAGGGCAAGGTGTTTTCCCTACTTTTCAGTGCAAAATCCCCCCGTTAAAAAAAAACCCAACCAAACAGAACAAAAACAAGCAAGCAAACAAAAATATTTAGAAACGAGATAATATATTTAGACATAAATAAGTTTATAAGTTTAATGGTTTGGGGGTTTTATTTTGCTCCGCGGAAAGGAAAGGAAAGGAAAGGAAAGGAAAGGAAAGGAAAGGAAAGGAAAGGAAAGGAAAGGAAAGGAAAGGAAAGGAAAGGAAAGGAAAGGAAAGGAAAGGAAAGGAAAGGAAAGGAAAGGAAAGGAAAGGAAAGGAAAGGAAAGGAAAGGAAAGGAAAGGAAAGGAAAGGAAAGGAAAGGAAAATTAAAGGAAAATGAAAAGAAGTGTGAAGAGACTCTGTAACATTCCTCTCTTCCTCCCTAGAGATTTCTGAGTCAAATACCCAAAAAGGCTGTAAATGCTGGCTTGAGGTTTACTTTGTGTCCTACAACAGAAATAAATACCCAGGGGCAGCAGCATCTTGATATGATATTTTTTGCCCTCGAGTGCCAGACCAGATGTGATCCTGATCTCTAAAAAGTAACTCCTTTCCAAGAAAGACCATTTTCCCGACCACCTCTCACATGCGGTTGCCTTCGCCCTGTGCCGGGATGTGTATTGAAAGAAGATGGTGAAAGATTTAATTTTCCTTTGGGAGATGCAATTACAGCAGAAATACTGCAGGAGAGGCACACTCTTAGACTCTGGCTTCTCAGTATCTCATTATTTATTACAAATGTAGCAAACATTGGGAGTCTACAACCAGTTTAGAGTGCTCATAAATTAGAAGCAGTAGGACTACTAAGGGGGAAAAAAAAGGAAAAGAAAGAAAACCAAGACCCAGTTTCACAGACATCTGCCTGGAGGCGTGGGGGAAATCGAAAAGGCAGAGGGCAGATTTGGGGTGATTTTCGATAATCCACGTATGGAGAGGAAAGATCCTCCAGTACCCTCCCTATCCCGGGACGACGGGTGCCTATCTCGGCGACGAACGCAGGTCCAGACCCTGTGAAGAAAGGAATAGGGAAGAAAAAAAAAGAAAAAAAAAGAAAAAAAAAAAAAAAAGGGGAAAAAAAAAAAAGGGGGGGGGTGGAGGAATTTGTGTGAATAGCTGGAAATTATCATAGGAAAGTGAGTCTCTTCGCTGCCTATAGACCCCCGACCCTGCCGCTCTGCTGCGGGTCGGTGCGCTGCGCCTAGAAGAGGAAGATGCTCCTCCTTCCTTCTGCCCTTCCTGCTTCTCCTACTCTTTCTCCTCGACCTTTTCCTGCAGTGAGGGCTTTTTCCCGCCCCGGGGAATCCCCCCCGAGGGTTCCTACACGCCCCACCCTAAAGGGTGCCTTTCCCACCCCGTCTGCCCGCTCCCAGCGGTGACGAGAAGCCCTGGGGACGAGCCCGCGGGCTCGGCTCTGGCTCTGACAGTCGAGGGGGGCATGTCCCCTCCTCCCGTCAGGCACACACCCCCCGCACACACCCAGCAGAGCAGTTTTTGCAGCACCCTGGCCGGGCTGGTGCCGAAGGCGGGGTTGGGGATGGGGGGACCCCCGAAACCTCAACCAGCGGCTCCTCCCCGCCTCCCTTTCAGGCATGCCCGGCTGGGAGGAGGGGGCGGCGGGCCCGAGGGGCGGGCCCCCTTCCAGGGAAGGTGGGCGAGTGCCTGTTTTGACGCCGGCTGCTCTCCCCTCCTGCAGGTACTGGGATGATTTCCACGCCTGCACCCTCACAGCGCTCACCGATTGCCAGGAAGGAGCGACAGACCTCTGGGAGAAATTGAGACGGGAATCCAAAAACCTCGATTTCCAAGGCAGCTTATTCGAACTGTGCGGAGGCGGCAGCGGCGCGGCTCCGTCCGTCCTCCCGCCGGCCTTGCCCCTGCTCCTGGCGGCTCTGTGGGCCGCCCTAGTGACCTGGCTGCCTTTCTAGGGGGGCGAGCACACTCACACCCACACCCTCTCCATGTGCTGGATCTATAGAGGAAGTGTCCATCCGTTGCTTTGGGGACGTTGTGCTTTTCTGTGGTTGATGATGATGATGATGGTGGTGGTGGTGGCTGATGATGGTGAAACATCCATGTAGGACTGTGGAAGCGTTCTCCCTTTTTTTTTCTTCTTCTTCTTTTTATTTTTGTGTTTATTTGCCAAATCTTACCAAACAGGCAGCGGCGCGCAGCCCAAATCGGACCTCAGCTTTACTATCGCTTCGAATCAAAAATAGAAAAAAAAAAAAAATATAAAGAAACAAACTCGAGCCCTCGTTGTGCAAACGCAATCTCAGGAACGGCTCTGGGCCACCTACTGCTAAGGCTGTAACCGGCCGGGTACCTCCCGGCGAGCCACGGGCTCCGCTAAAAATGTGGCAGTGTGCGAGGCGAGAACAAAAACCGCAGACAGGAAAAGGCACTGGCGAGAAATCCAAGGTAGATGTCCACGTGTGAAGCATATGGTGAATAATTCACAATCTCTCATCTTTCCTCCACAGTCGCTTGTTTGTTTTTTGTTTTTGGCCATTCCACCGGGAAAAAAAAATTAAAAATTGGTAAAAAAGAACATTTTTCCTCAAGGGGAAAAGAGAGCGAGAGAGGGAGAGAAAGAGAGGGAAACGAACAGCTAAGGAAGGAAGGAGCAAGAGAAAGAAAGACGTATCTCAATGCCTGGAGTAACGAAGGAATGCTGCTAACATCTCTGAGAGTTTACCTTTACTTGCTGTTCGAAGGCATCTTTCCGAATTCACTGCCTTTAATTTTTTCCTCCTCTTTGTTTTAGATGTTACACATAATAGTAAAATACCTGAATATCCAACCGTAGAGATCACAAAAAGGGGGCTTAAATGTAAATCTAAATGAAAAAAAAAAATAACAACAGCAAAATGATTTTGAAAAAAAAAAAAAGAGCCTTGATTTTAAAAGAAAAGAAAAATGTAATTTAAACAAAAGTTTATTATAAAGTCAATTCAGCAAAAAATAACAAAAAAAGATTTGCTACAAAGTATAGACAGAAGTATAAAATAAAAATTATTGTTTGAAATGAGGGTGTCGTCCTTTTTATAAAATATGCCTAGAGTATCTTGGAAAGGACGGGGCTTTGAAGGCAAGGAAGTCTAAATCTTGAACCCGTCCCTTGACAAGCACGGCAATTTCAGTTCAAACAAGGGCAGGGTGCCTGAATCGCTTAGTCGAAGCCTTTCTCTCTCTCTCTTCTTATTTTTTTTTTACTTTCCTTTCTTTTCCTCCTTAAAACATGCTGTAAATCCTCTCCCCCTCCTCCCCCTCGTCCCGGAGCCGCGGAGCGCACACCCCGCTCCCGTTTCCCGCGGAGGGAAGGCAGGAGCCACCGCTACGGAGGAGGCTGCCGAGCCGGAGCCGGGGCGCACAGGAGCCCTTTCATAATTAATAAGGCAGCTCAGCCGAAGGAGCAAGGGGAAGGGGGGACGGGGTATTGATTTCGCAGCTCTAACCTCGGCTATTTATAGACGCCTGATGCCTTTATAAAGAAATACACATCAAAGAGTAAACACGTCCTTTTTACTTATAAGAGGAGAGCCCAGCTGGCGATCGGGGGTGAGTGGGTGGGTGAGTGGGTGATGGGGAGGTAGGCACCACGAATCGGTGCGAGGTGATTTACTCCTGTGCCATAGCTCCCCTTTGCCAATGTGTAGGGTAGCAGAGTCTCTCCTTCGCCCCCTCTCCCTGCTCCCTCCTTTCCTAAGGTCCGCAATGTAATGTGTAAGCAATAGCAAATGTAACAGTTCATAAATCAAACAGTGGGTCGCAAGCCAATCTGCATTTCCCAAACGGTTTGAATCCCAGCAACGAATGTGCTCAGGAACTGGAGCCAGGCGCCTTTACCACTGGAAGCAATGTTGATTTTTTAATGATAAAATACATTATGCGTGTGTTGGGGGGTGCTTTGCAGAGCTCAGCCTCGCTTCGCCAGACACAGGTCTGCTTGAATTTCGTTTTACTTTGGCCTCCCTCTAGACTCAATCCCCACCACCACCAAAGAAAAAGGAAAACCCTGGAGAGCAGAGCTTTGTTTAAATGGTTTGGGTTATTTTCCCTCCCCACAGAGGATCTAGACCTAAATTGATTTTTCTGTGCACATCTCTGTATTCATGAGGTCAGGCGCTGCTGTTACGGTTTCCTGTAGCGCGAAATGCCAGATGCCGAGGAGAGAGGGGAGAGGGAGCCCTTGCTGGGGTGCGAGGGGCTCTGCAGGCTGCTGTCTGTGCCGGCTGGTCCCCGGGGACCCCCTCGGGGTGCCGGGGCTCCGGTCCCGCCCGCCGCCGCATCCCCCGGCTGCTGGACGGTGCCCGTCCGCCGGAGGACGATGGAAGGGAGCCTCCCAGCTTTCCCTCATCCCACAGAAGAAAGCTGAAGCGCCCTAATAAGGGGGCTATTTCCAGCTCATTAGCAGACTCAAGTTATCTTCGTGTGAAGTTCAATTACTAACGAATAATCTCTCCGTAATTAGCACATCCCCCAATTAACCCTCCGTCGAGGAGAAAAATAAACGTGGCAAACCGGTGGAAAACAGCCGGGCGGGAGGAGAGGGTGCCCGGTGGTCGTTCCCGGGCCCCTTTCCTCCCCCTGGAATCTCCTGTTTGGGGCCAATAATTGCCATTGCTCATCCCCGGGCACAGGCCGAGCCAGCCGGGATGCCCTAACCTGCATTGCACCCCGGGATTTCCTGCACATTTCCCCGGTCCCGCCGGCTCGGTTCCCCTTGGACAAACTGGCAATTTCCGTGTTTTTTTCGGGGAGCACGAGAAACCAACAAACTCCCCCTTCCCTTCCGCCCGCTCATTCTATAAGAAGCGCAGGGCATTGGTTGTTCCCTTTTCTGCTCCTTTCAAGGGCCGTTTCTGAACCCTGAGTGCAATGGTCGATTTTATGTATTTAATTTTTTCGACCACAGGGATGGTCGAATGCCTTGCCATGTTGTGTGGCCAAGGAAACACGAGCCCTCCGCCAAGTCCCAGAAAGGACTGAGTGTTCTGGGCTTGCCTCCTGCCGCCTTGCACCTGTAGGGTTTGTAAAGGCTGCGGGAAAGGCTGGGCTTGTCTCTTGCCAGGCTGGTCCCTCTGCCCCAGGCAGCGGCTGCTGTAGCAAGAGCTGGAAGACGTTCAAGCCTCTAACATCCCTTACCTCCCGGGCAAACGTGAGCTGGTGAACTGGAGAGGGGAAAAAACGCAAGAGAAAAGCGTTTAAACCTTGACAGTGACCACAGTAAAATCATCACCTGCTTAAAAGAAAATGCGCACACACGCGCGCATAAAGGGAAAAAAATAAAAAGCATAAATGTAGATCAACAGTGGAAAAAACCCACAGCTGAAACAAAAGACAAGCCAGTGCATTTCTAGCTGGCTGGATAATCAGGAAGGGCTGCAGCCATTGCGGCTGTGCCTGCCCTAATTCCTATCCCCAGCTCCGAGCGAGCAGCCGCAGCCCGCAGTCCCCGGAGGGCTGCAGAGCGCGGCTCCTGCTCCCCGGCAGCGCTGGATGCGCCGTGCCTGGCCTGCGGCTGCTCTCCCGCTGCCTCCCTGCCCCTTTTAGCCTGGCTGAGCCCTGCAGGGAGGGCTGCACCCTGCCCTCGGCACGCCGAGACCCTGCCAGCACCCGACTGAAGTGGTGGCGGTCGATTATTTCTGCTTTAAGGGAAAAAAAAAAAAAGGGCCTTTCCCCATCTGTTCGAAGGCTGTAACAGGGAGATGGAGTGGGCCTGTGCTGGGAGCAAAAGCTTGAGCCAGGACACACAAAACTGAGTGGAAATCTGTCTGAGTGGTCGTCAGGGCAAGGTGGTTGGTGCTTGTGGAGAGAGCAGGGAGGCATGGTATGGAAGTAAGGTGCAGCATCCTTTTCTGACAGGACTTTTTGGTGTATATATCTACATCTCAGAGGAAGCAGCCAGTTACTGTTGGTCCTTGGCTCATTTGCACAGTCTAGGGACGAGTGGATCAGTGGCTCTTTCAGCCCTCTTCCTCTCCAGGGTCCTTTTAAAACCTGTGCAGTTGTTGTCCTGCCCAGTGAAACCCAGTAAGTTCTGTGAAGGGTTGACAACCTAAGGAGGGAGAGAACAGCTCAGCCTTTCTATTCATCAAGCTGATTCATTAATGATTAGTGCCATTAGGTGGACTACAGTACTGCCTGAGGGCCCCAATTAAAGGAAAAGTGAGCTTGCTAAATGCAGAAAGCCAAATTCTCCCTCAGGTACTCCTGCCTGATGCAGAGGTGGTGCCTCCCGGGTGGGCAGCAGGAACAGCCCTGGCTTTCCATGTGAGCAGCCTCTGTGCCTTCCCCCTCCATCCTCCACCTTTTCCCTCTCCCCTGCCTTAGTTCAGATCCTGCTTACAGGGTGCTGCAGAGCAAGGCTGTTGCAGGAGTTGGCTGGCAGGACTTGCAGGAGGAGGTGTCAAATCAGCTTATTCTTCTGAGCCACTTCATTCTTCATCAAGAGTGGGCTTGGGTGGGCTTTTTTTGGTTTAGGTTTGGGGTTTTTTTGGGCAGGGTTGAGAGCAGGCAAAGTGGTGGGGATTGCAGAGGAGTCTGTTATGAAATCAGATGCGATTTTAGATGTCTGAAAGAGTTTCTTTAGGCTAAAGGCAGCTGAAGATCAATTGCACTGTTGGCAAATGCACTTCCAGCTGGCTGGTGCCTCTCCTGAGGGACACTTTCAACCCAGGGCCCATTGCAGTTGTAGTACAGGAAAGGGCTTTCATTTGCTTTGGGCTAAGGACCTTCTGCTGCCAATTCCACCAGTGAGAAGAGAAACTGGAGATGATGTGGGAGAGTGACAACAGCATTATTACTGGTGAGTTACTGGCTGTTCCTTTCCCCTCAAATCCCTATGTGGGTCTGTGTTTGAAGATTTTGCTCGGAGCCCCATACTCCTGAACTATGGGTTTGCTAACAAATGGGCAGACTGTGCTGGCACAGACTTCGCCCTTCAGGAAATACTGAAGAAATAGGTTTAAATGGATCAAATTCTGATAAACCTGGCCTGTGGCTTGTACCTTAGCCTTTTAGGCTGTATTTTTTATTTCATTTTGGTTTTTTTTGTTTGCATATCTTCAAAGCTGATATGAAGAAAAGATGGAAACAGCCTCCTGAAGGTCAAGGTGAGACTGACCAACACCTGAGTGCTGGTGTTCACCAGCAGTAATAAATCCCTGCTCACAGGTGCTGGAAGTCTCTTCAGAGAAACAACATTACTGCAGGGAACAAACAACTAGTCCTGACCTTCTTTACACAGCCATTCTCTGGGAAAAAGTATCCCCTGAAGTCAATGTGCATTCTGCCTAGGTAAGGATTTTGAATGCTCAGTTTTACCTCAGACAGGAATGTTATCCCAATATGAACTTCAGGTCTATGCCACAGAAATACAAAGAGCTTTGTGTGTTCATTGTGCTTTGCACCTCCAGATTTCTAGCCCACGATATCAATTTATTAAGGGCTGTGAAAGACCTACTAGATCTCTCAAGCATCAAAGATCAAATCTGCAGAGCACCTTTTTTTTTTTTGCCTTAAGAGTAGATGTGCAGTGCATCCTTTAATATCCTTTTAATACCACCAATTTCTTTAACACTTTGGGAACTACTGGATATTCAAACAGATGGCTCCCAAGGCAGTGAATGAAAACCTCAAAACCTCAGTCAGCCAAAGTAAAAAAATAACCAACAAAAAAAACCCAACTTAGTGACCATAAGAAAGAAACAATCACCAAGAGTGATAGGAATTGTTTTAATCAGATTTGTCCTTCCTTAAACCACCTATTTTGCTGCAGACACTGTCAGTAAGTTTCCTTCAGATACAGATATGTAAATGGTCTAATTCTGCCAAAGGCAACTCTTCAGGAGTCAAACCATGTGTCTAGTATAGTCTCTCTTTGTCAGGACTTCTAAAAGTAGTACTTCTGACAACAGTAATAGCTGAGGTACAAGAAGGTTTGCAGTAAATGGTCAATTTGGTATTTATGCTTCTTTTAATGCATTTTATTTTGACTGGATAGTGTAAGAGGTCTTATCCATTCCTGTGTTCCCCTGAGGCAGTTTCAATTTTCCAGTCCTCTGGCACAAGTTGCCTTTTGCAAAGGAACGATTCCTGTAAAGGCACTGCCTCATTTTGTTTCCCATATTCCAAGAAATCCTTAAATTATGTTGTCAGATGAAAAATCCAGAACATATTTTGTTAGCATGGAACATTGGTCACATTAGTTTCGCAACGTCTCATTGAAGGATCCAATATGTCAGAAAATTGTCCTAAGCTTTGCTTTTTATTGAGGCTTAATAGGTGCCCTTGTCCCTTTTACTAGACTCATGATGCAAGACTTGGTTTTTTTTCTGTTGCCAAGACATTTCACTTGACCTCCTTCACCCTTACTCCTAGTGTCCATTAAATGGGAGGAGTTCTTTCAGATCTTTGAGATTTGTGAAAAATGCTACATGAGGAGATAGGCTTTATTAATTAGAAAAATTTTGTTTTATTTTCTAGCTTTCATCAGAACAAAAACATCTGGATTGAAAGGACAACAACAAATGATAGGTAAAGGATGCTCCTCTGTTCCTTCAGAGATCTCTTATGTAACAAAAAACGTTCAGCCCTGGGTGCAAGAGATTTGTGGTTCACTTCCCTCTCTGAAGGATCCTTCTCTTAAAGAAGGCTGTACCAGCCCAGCCTCATGCAGATGCTGCTCTGCAGGCATTTCAGGCTGTGAATTTCAGCCTGTGCCCTCGGCTAGACTGTCAAGGGCAGGTGGCAATATCTGTCCTCCTTGCAAAATCCCAGTCCATTTTCAGCCACGACACTCACTGCCCCCTGTTTTGGTGTGTATAAAAAATTCATTTAATTACCTTCCCTCCATTTTCTTTAGGTGCTGGTGATTTGCACTCTCTCCACCTAAATCAGATATCTGGCACATCAATACTTAGAAGGCTTAGGAGAAGAAGAAAACATCAATATTTCACTGAGCACAAAAAGTTGCACAACTCCCCAGACTTCATTTTAATGTCAGCTGTGCTTAGTTCGTCGTTTTTCTTTTTTTTTTTTTTTTTCTGTAAGATGAGTGTTTTCCACTTCCCTTTGAATCCCACCTGTGCAAGCAGCTTGTTTGTCTCCCTGGCAAGTGTTAACAAGGGTTTTGCTCAGGCTCAGTAGTCAGGCAGTCCTGGGGTGGCTGACTTTAGGAAAAGCCCCAGCAGGAGCAAAGGAGAGCCATCCTAGGCACCAGGCACAGCTTTTGCCGGTGCTCAGCTCGTGTTCCAGCTCACACTCTGCTGAATGAATCGCCCTCGGCAAATGCACCGCACACAGCGCCAGGATGGATCCGGGCGAGCTGGATGCTTCACCAGGAGCTGCCCTGAGAAACTCTGGCACTTTTTGAGGCAGCTTCACCCTCCTCAGCAGAGCTGTGCCAGCTCACGGCAGTTTAGGACTCGCTCTGCACACTTTAGCCCGAGCAATTCCATCCTTTGTGTGAACCACATCATGCAAATGGGGGCACCGGAGTCACAGGGAAGTCGAGTTCCACACGAGTGCTGGCATGAGCAGGAGCAGCAATTAGCTCTAAATTCACTCTACCAGCCTGTCATTCCTGAGCTCTCCCCTGCTGCTCTGCAACTGGAAGCCTTGCACTCCAGAAGAAGGGGAGAAGAACATTTTGCTCATGCTCATATTAATCAAGTCATCTTGTGAGCTGCTGAATCTGTGAAATTGTATCTCCCATGGAGTTCAGTGGTAATGACTGTCTTCGATGTGGACTCTCTGGTGTCTAATAATACAGTTATATTTCTGCAGTGGATGCACTCCCGGCATTTTTTTCTCTTCTGCCTGCCTACTTCCACAGCACTGGTAGGCAGCTCAAACCTCTGAGACTTCTATCCCCTGTCAAGTTTGATCAAACTCAGTTCACAGGCTCAAAAATTATTTAGGAGGGACTGACTGGCACTTGCACAGACAGTGTGATCTCATAAGCCTCCTTTCCTTAGGAAACTAGGCTACCAACCTAGCAACGGGGTGAAAAAAAGCCATCCTGCTAGCAAAGAGGACCTAAACACCAGGAGGAAAGAGGGGAGGTGGGAGAGGAAAGTGAAGCTGTTTTTAAGGAAAAAAAAATCGCTGCCTTGTGGCTGCAGAGCTCTCACACACTTAAAAGGCCAGCCTTGGAGAGACATGATGGAGAGAATATTCTCCAGGAGATGGAAAGTTCTCTCATGAAAACTGGTAAGGGAGAGAAATGACCTGGATTCATCTCACCACCTGGCATGCTAAATGGATATCTTCATGGTAAGGATTGTCTCCGGTGACACCCGTTTCTCCCTGTGGACCAGAGGAAGACACAGACACAATTAGCATGCAACCTGTATGCCTGCAGTATCTAAAGCGAGGTGTGTCCTATCCCAAAGGGAATGATCTTCTTCCCCCTCTCTCCTTCAGACCAAAGTTTTCCATGGTGCTGCTGCAGGGTTTATTACTTCATGTACTACATTTGTATTTTAGAGAAGCTGCTGTGTGTCTTAATAGCTGCAGATGTATGCATGGTTTTACTGGGCATTTATTATCACTTATCCTCTTTGCACTGAAATCTTTCCTGTCCTCGTATCTTACAGAATAAAATTCTTTAAGTGAACTTTAATGGTTCTATTATTTTACTTCTTTACAAATTAGGGATCTGCCATACCACTTTTATTTGCTATCACACAATGTTTGAGGCTGTCAAAAGTATTATAGTGCATACTCACATAAATTGATATTTAATTTCAGTAATTATAATGTCACTAATTGTGGTTTTGCACCTGATGCAATTACTCACATTCTATGGAGATCTTCTTTGTTCCTTCTAGATTTAGGCATTCCCTTACTCTTTAATCTTCCCTGCCTATGGTAGATCATACAAACAATGAAACTTGGAAATAAAAGCTCAGACCTTCCCATCAGTTTCTGTGTGCCAGATGAATGGGATAGTTTGGAGCTCTGTATCTGGAGTACAGGATATGCTCAAAATCCCACTGAGTATTTTAATATATCTTTTTGAGGCTTGGAGGGGTTCCTCTTATCCAAATATTGCACAGAGCAATTGTTTATACTGGTCTACTCCTAAAGGTTTTATAATATTTAGGGGACTTTTTGCTTGTAGACTTTCACTTAAAAGTATTCCAGGTGTGCTGTGCCAGCCCTTTTCACCTGGCCCTTTCACCAGTGCACTTCTCCCCACAGCCTTCCAGGGGTGAATTTTTAATGCCATATTCCCTGGGAAAAGACTTCCTATACCTCAGCCATCTTCCTGTGCTCTTCTCCCCTACCTCTTCATCACATTGCTGTCAAGTTATAATTAATATTATTCAGCTCTCAAGTTCCCACACTGTTTCCACTTGGTGCCTTCTAGACCCTGAGTACATATTACATATAAAGAGTATACAGCAGCAATTTTAATATAGGATAATAAATATCTGATAAAAAATGCATACAAGGCATATCAGCCAATTAGTGTGCAACATTCATACTTAATCAAGCATAATCCAGCCAGTGCCTGTGCTGCCATCAGACAAAGATCACTGGAAGGCAACTTGAGCAGGTTTTTCTAAAGGGAATAATTTTACTGGGGGGTGGCTGTTGGTATGACAGTGATCTCCTGCTGCACTGGAGCAGACACCAGGAGAGGATGGCCACCTGAGGACTCCCAACTGCATTCTGTCTACAATTTTCAACCTTGAACTTGGTGTATGCCACCAGCTACAAAATCAGCAAATAAAGCACGTGCTTTGTGTCTGTCAACCTGCTTCAACTTTCTGTGGGTTAAAATGCAAAGTAAAAAAATAATCTGGACTTCAGAATTCCCACTCTGCCCCAGCAGAGAGTTTGAGTGTAGTGTTCCTTCTTCTCAAAGACACCTAAGATTCATTAGCTTCTGGGTTACAGTCCACACAGAAACTTCTTTGGCTCTATTTCATTAAAAAAACTTTAGTGAGCAGTACATACATTATTATTGCCACATGCCAATATTATTGCCATCCATTATTTTACTTTAGGAGTGGCTTTTGTTATTCTAGCTTGAAAACAGTTCCCAAGTGTCTTAAATTAAATCAACATAACCTGAAGGGAATGGTTACCTCCCAGACAGCTCCTATGCTTCTCTCTGCTGCTACAAGTATGTGGTGCTGCAAGATTTCACATCCTATGACACAGCCAAGGCTTTTGGCCTTGGTAATGAGCACTGACTTCACTCAGTTTTTCTATTTTCATTTTTCTATTTTCTATTTTTCTTCAAAAACCAGCCCTTTGACTGAGTGACCAAATTCACCACTTGGTACAAGTGTATGTACTCAACATACCATGTCAGAGCAGTGGGGCCTGAGCTGGGTGCCGAGTGGGCAATGAGGAACCATGACAGCAGACATGTGTTAGGCAGACTGCTGCTTGTACAGGTTTTTGAATAAACTTTTAGGTTTCGGCTTCTTTTGACCATGACCAAGAGGTCTGCACAGGTGCTGTCTAGAAAAAAAAATGCCTAGTACAACATTAAAAGGTAATTTGTGCTAAAGTGTCTGAGGAACTCAACAATAAGGTGAGTCACCTAAAGGAGAACTTACAGACCTTAAAACAAATACATCTGAACAAAATCTTGTCGGTAACAAGTATTTCCTGATGATATTTGTCATCAAAAATTGCATGGATCACACATGGACATTATGATCTCTTGTGGGTCTCTCCAAGCCTTTTTCACAGCTTTCTGAAATTCCAATGTGATAAATGAATGTTGTCAGGAAATACTTGTTCTTTTGAAAGATTTTGCTCTTTGCAGAACATGTTCTTTTGGTCACATAAACAATATTATTTGGTCATCAATCACTGCCACTACTGAATTAATGAAAATGTTTGCTGACTAGCTTTTCTGAGGACTTACTAGGGCAGAGACTTGCTAGCAAACACGTGAGGTTGCTCTGGCACTGGAAAGTCTGTGTGTGTTGCTTTGGGATCAGAGGGAGAGAGGAAGTTCCACGACATGAAGCTGAGTTGGACATCTGCACACAGGCTGCTAAGGAAGTCCTCTTAGTCAGATCCACCATGTCCTCAGCTGGCTGCTCTTCTCCTCAGGGCTTTTCTGCAGCACAGCTTTCCTCAGCAGCTTCACAAACTAAATTCTCCTCACCAACCATAAATGAGACCTTCAGATGTCAAACCCTCTAACAGGGATAGTGTGTCCTGATCCTGAAGAGACACCCAGAAAAAGGAGCAGATTATCAGGCAGTGGAGCTTTAGTATTTTTACACCATGACAAGGAAACTTTTTTATCTCAGGTTACTTACATAAGCTGCCTCAGAGGATAAAGGTGTAGGAGGAAACACAGTCAAGAGGTAAAGGTTTACCCTGGATATTTATATTTAGTGCACAGGAAAGATGCTTGGTGACATGCAGATGTTTGCCCCACTTTTTGTGTAAACAGCACCTGGCTTTAGCATGTGAACTTAGCACCTTGTTTGGAGGAGCTGGGGCTGCATGAACTCTTCATTTGGCACCAAGGAAAGAAACTCCTTGGAGGCTGTGGAGCCCTGAGATAGAGCTTTAAATATGTATTTAAAGGTCAGACAGCAGCTTTGGCAACTCATTTTAGCTTTTTTTTTCTCTGATATAGTCCTAAAATGGGCTTAGACTCTGGATGCACCTGTTAAAGAGGATAGCAGAAATGAAACCTTTTATGATCATAAAAGTGGAGTTTCAAGTCTCATAGTTTTGGAGAAATATAGCTCTGGAAAATGAATTTACAGCAAAAGAATACACTGACTGCAGCTGGGAGTATTGCACTTGGTAATGTGGAACCTACCTGAGGAATAGACAGAATATATTTCATGTATTATTTGCCAGGTCAGTGAAACTCCAAGTACAAATGAAATCATCACAAAGTTTCCTTGAGTTTGTGGCACTGGTGAAAATCTCGAATGCTTCTGGACTTGATTTTCACAAGTTTCAGATCCTCTCAATTCCCAGGGTTATTACAACTGTGGCTGCCTCAGTTTAAGCCCAGCACGAATCAGAGATTTCAATATGATAATTAAATGTTTTGTTCTTAAGCTGCTGTACAGGTTTGGGTTGCCTGTAGCTTTGAGTTCCATGAGTTAACTGCCTCAGGGTTGGATTGACAGGAAGTTCATTTTTGAAAGAAAACAAAAGCTAATAGTTGTGTAGAAAAGCGTGAAGGTAGGCCATTTTTAGTGTGTTTTGTGCAGTATCCCATCACTGTACCTGTCCTCCCTCAAGGGCAGGCTTGGTTGCATGCCTAGCCAGACTCCCTTAGGTAATGTTTACTGACTTGAATCTCTGAGCCAGTTCTGACACAGCCCTCAGTAGCTGGAGGGGCCCATCCTGAATCTCCTGTGAGACCAGCTGATGTTAGATAAGGCAAGCTCCCAAGTAAGTTTCACATATAGAGTTGTAAATCATTCCTTGAGAAGTTTGTATTCTCCCTGCCCTTGTCACTCCTTCTGCCAGCTTTCCTCTGAATCCCATTTCTGTGTCCTCTTTTGCACGTTCAGATGCCCAGGACAGGCTGAGCCCAGGTGACAGATGTAGTGGGGGCATCCTGTGAGCTGCAGGGTGGCAGTGACCCTCACACACTCACCCTTGGGCAGCTGTCCCCTGGAGCAGCTCCAGTGCTGGATCCCACCCCACAGCACACAGGAATAGAGTCACTGGTTCCCTGGGGCAGGAGCTGGCACGGGAGCAATCCCAGAACCACGTCCATGACACAGCTCTGGGTGGGACAAGCCTTCATGCTCCTGGAACCCAGCCTGGCATTGCCTTCTGGAAACACCTCCTTTCCTCTGAGCATCGACCAGGAAGCCTCTCTAATCATCTCTGTACATACCTGCAGTGGCCTAAAAGGAACAAAGTGGCCAGAGATGATCTGAAAGCATGAATAGTACCCACAGGTACTTTAATCCTGTCAAGGGTAGGGTGTTTTTCCACTTCTGCTTATAAATTAGAGACCAGAGACCTAATTACCTCAAAACTTTCCCTAAGATGATAGCAATTATTTATTTTAAAGTGCTCTGGGTTAGGCTAAGAAAATAAAAAATACAGAGGAAAGCCAAATTCTGAGTTTTGTGGCTTTTTATTTCTGCAGAAGTACATTGCTGAAGGATGTCTGAGAAATGCCTGGAGCCCTTAGCTGCCTAAAGGGGGCAAAAAGAGGTGAACAGCTTTGTCTGCTGAGTATGAGGTTACGCAGTGATAGATGCTCCCAGATGACTTGTCAAGTACTTCTACTGAGAAGGGACAAATACAGAATAAGAGCAGCATCACTCAATAAAATTTGCAAAACTGAAGGATGAGAAGAGAGCATTTGCAACCCACTAAATGTTTCTTCGTAGCTTTGTTGCCTGACAGCTTGGCTGAGCAGCAATACCATGATCTGTCACAGGCTCCTGTGGAAAAGTCTCATCTAGCTCTGGGCTTTTATTTGCATCAGGAACATTTTGTCAAATGCCTTTTCATTTGCTTGCCTGCTCAACAGGTGCACACAGCAGCCAGTGTTCTTAACCACAAGCAGATAATCCAACTAGTATTCATGATTTAATGCTCATTCCCTATGGCAAACCGTGGTCCAGACTTTAACATGCACAGCATGAATTGAAATCATCCATAGGAGCTTCAGCAGCCCTTCCTGAAACACTCTCCTACTGCTGGCAAGGGCAGCCAGAGCCCTCTGAGAGAGGTGTGAGCAAGTGTGGCTGGTTCAGCTCCATCATATCTCAGGGCTGAGTTGTTTCCAGTCACCTTTTCCTGATTAACACCCTGTGAGGAAGCTGTTGTGGAGAAATAAGTGCATTGTTCCTGCTTAACTCAACCCTTGAGCTACTCCTTAGAAACAGCAGTGGCACTTTGTATTTGCACCTTACCTTAATCAGTGATAACTTGCAAGTGTGGACAAGTCCTGGGATACATGGCTCATTATCTTGGAGGAGTGAGAGCAGTGTAATGAACATGCTGAGTGACCCAAGGCAGAATCTTCTATCCAGTCATTTCATGAAGGGGATCTGAAATTAATTTTACCTTGGAGATTTTGGGAGAGAGAAATGGGGTTGTCTTCTTCACTTGATCAGTAAAAACAAAGGAAAGAAACCTAAGGAAACCAAACCAGCATTTTCATGGGATACCCTGGTTGCATTGTTCTTGCAGAATAAACTGGGGGAAATACTATTTCATTCTCATATAGATTATCTCCCACAGATGTTTCTCACTGCAGAGGGCTATCTGATTTGGTGGCATCCATATCTGTGGCAGGAGCACTCATGGATAATAGCCATCCCTCAGGTGGAGTAGGAAGCTGGGCTCTCATCAGTCAGGCTGAAGATGGGCATTTAGATATTCACTCATGTATGAGAAGTAAATTGTCTTGGAGCAAATCTTTTGTATGTCCAGTAATTGATAAGTATCCAGAGAAAAATGGCATTTCTGGGAAGAGAAAAGAAGTAGCTCTTCATTGAGTGTGTATGCATGTGGCTTGGCTCCCTGAGAAGAACTACATGAACCAGGCTTCCATGGCCTTTTCCCCTGAATAAGTAATGTTGTTTATCCTTGTACCTTTATAGGGCACCATTGCCTGGTGATTGTTTCTCCCTTTTTCCCCATGGAGGTAGGCCAGAGAAGCCCGTGGCATTTCTGTGAGGGCTGCAGTGCTGCAGAGGTGAAATCCTTTGTGCAGATGGACAAAAACCATGGGCTGTGTGGGCTGGGGAAGGTCTCCTGCCCTCCAGTGCACCAGAGCTGGCTGAACAGTACAAAATCACTGGCATTTTTCAGGGGTTATAGCCTTTGGGCTTTGTTTTGTTTGCAAAAGGAGACAGGAAACCTTGTGGTAGTTAAAATGAATCATTTGCCTCTCCTGCTTTTATTGAGCTATGAGTGTCCATTTTTATGGCTGGACTGGTTTCTGAGAGTTGGTTCACATCTGCACTGTTTTCAGGAGCAAACCATAGGCTCAGTAAGATGGGTCAAGCCACAATAAATGAGTTGATCATTGACCTTGCCTCATTTTCCTGTTTGTGAATTACCCAAGAATGCACTTGCTGTTTTCCAAGGGTAGATCAACCTGTTTTAAGTAAAATCTGTGGTTCTGTGCTTTACTTTATTTAATGCCTGGAAGGAAGAAAGAGAGCCATGGGAATAATAAAGCAGTATGATCACGAACACCATGCAAAGCTCTAGAGAGGAGGCATGGCAGAAGACACAGCAAAGGTCAAACTCCACTGCACTTTTTTAATCTAAAATGGGATTTTCTTCATGTGTATATGTTCTTAAATGACCTTTGTTTTTGTAATGATTCTCTTTAAAAACCTGAGTGCACAGGGGGCCAAAAAGCTCTGCCACTGCTCACTCTTGTGTTCCAGAAAGTCATTGGAAGTGACAGTGCAAAACAGGGCATGGTGGGCATGGTGGGGAGTGGGGCAGTGGGGATAGGCAGGGGTGACAACACCAGCATCACACATTGCCACATCCTGGTGACCATTCCCCCTGCCTCCTGTGTGCTGAGGTGAGTGCACTGGACCTTCAGGCTGATGAGGCTTTGCAGGGGTGGTGTCACCACCTTGATTTACATCACAGCACGGAGTGACAAACAGCTTTTCAGCTCAACAAGGAGGTGGGCATGCATAGCAAAGCATGGAAATAGGTCTGTCACAGGGGACATCTCAACAGGCACAGCTCTAACCACAGAGGCTTTGCTTACAGCTGAGCCCACAGCTTCATTCTCTAAATATCCTTTGATGCTATCTTCCTCCTTTCCCAAATGCTACTGCCTCCCACACAGAAATGTTGGCAGGACTTTTAGGTCATCTGCATCCACCTGCTCTGGGCTGCACTGTCAGAGTCAAGAGTTCAGAGAGGGCACCACAAACTGGAAATGTTTCCTAGCAGAACAACAAGGAAATGTATGATGTGAGAAACAACTCAGTAATTTTTTCATAAAATATCCTGGATCCACATATGACATTTATAATCTAGCAGCAGTTAGCTCTTTGCCACATGTGGAAACTTAGTTTGCCTGTTCTTAGCCAATTGGTGAAAAGTAAATTAATAATTGTTATTTAGTAGTAGGATAATGAAATACGGGTTACTCTACACTTTGTGTTCTAGATAGTAACACATGAATTTTTTAATAGGATTCCCTTTCCTTATATTCAAAATCAGTCATGAGAGTGATAAATGAGGCTAATAATAAACAAACCTTGCAAGGGCCTTTGGGACCTCACAGAAGCAAGGTTCAGATGGCTGCACAGTGATGGAGATTTCCCCAGCTCGTGCAGAGGGATGACTGCCAAGTGCTAGCAGTCACACAGCAGCAGCTCCCAGAGGGCATTTCCTCACAATGGCAGAGCAGCCTCAGCCAAGCTAAAAGTATGTTACATCCAGGTTAGGAAGTCCCATGGCTTCTCATTGTTTCATATTAATGAGTTTTCTCATAAGCAAAATTACTCTGCACATGCCTGGTTTCCATATTTGTCCTCCCCATGGCCCTGCAATGGTCCTGAGTTGAAGGCAGCCTACTGGGATTATCAGCCAGATCAGCTGCTGCTGCTACAACTATCAAATGAAATAAAGGAGGCAGAAGAGTAGTCTCCTCATTTTTAAGGCAATTAGTGATATAGAAGATTTATGGGCCCTGCATTTATTGACTGTTTAATTTATTGGACAAATAGCCCAGTGACAGAAACAAATGTAAACTGAGTAGAAGGATGCCAGCGAAAGATCAGACTGGAAAATGTCTTTCAAACAAGAGCTGGAAAATGCTGCATGGAGATACAAGAATTTATCTTGCAAACATCTACTACTCACAGCTGATGGCATCCCACATGTCACATAACCCTGAGTTTGAATGGGCAGTCATGGATTACAGGGGGCTCTTGAGCAGGCTTGAAGGGCATGCAAAAGGCTAAGGTTTCTCTTCTGAAGTGACTGGGCAGCTCAGAGGACAAAATTATGGATTTCTAACCATTATAGATGCAGAGAAAATAAGAATCTAGGATTATTATGGGTCATTAATCATTATTATCTAGATGCCTTAGAAAATACAGGTGCAAAAAAGGCCTCATTCCCCGGCCTACAGTGCTGCAGTGCAACATCAATGCATTTCAGATCTAGGGAAAGGCTGAGGGAATGGCAGGCCCTGGGTTCCAGCCCTTCAGGCTGTGACCTGGCATGGTGAGACAGATGGAAGCCAAGGGCAGATGTGTCCTCCCATGGTATTTCCCATATCCCTTCCCAGCTGGCCCTAGGGCTAAGGTGGAGGGAGCCTCACAGGGAGCTCCCTCAGCAGCTGGTGTGTACTTGTGAGGCAGAAATGACATTTTGGAGCCAGGCATTTGGCAGGCTGGGATTTAAAAACACCAAGGGCTTGTAGCAGGAAGTTCACAGGCCCATGTCATGTACATTGTGGAAAAGATGTCACGAGGTTATCGATGAGGGAAGGTCATTAGGCAGGGTGACATGCATTTTGGTGGATGATTGCCAACTGAAATGACCATCTGTGTCAAATCAAATTAAACTGGCCATCAGTACACCTGTCAGTTAAAAAAGAAAAAGAAATCAGGGAAGGAAGGCTTTAGTTTCTGAACTGACAGTTCATTTCTACAGCCTTGGAAACCTGGGGTCCCCACCAAATGGATGGTGAGCAAATACTTAACTCCAGCATTCAGGCTGTCTCTACACGGTTAGAAGAGTTCTTGGTAGGATAAAAATTGAGAATAAAGCTCAAATGCTTTTACTGACAGCATGCTTGACTGCTGGCAGGATCAAAATCTTTCTGACTGATTTTTAACTGGGTTGGACCATAGACACAGATTAGTTATTAAAAATAGTTTTTCAAGGAAGAGAAACTTTTTCTTCTACATTTTCTCATTAAAAAAGGTATTACTCTCAATGCAAAGTACCCTACCTGATTTACAAAACCAACCAAACAAATAAGTTAAGCATGACTTCAGCAAAAGGAAAATCACTTTGTGGGAGGTTTCTGATTTTCTTTAACAAAGACAGCAAAGTTTTATGACTGTCTTTAATGAATGAAAAACCGTCTCCCACCTGCACCTTTTTGACTGAAATAATTTCAGCCACGTCTACCTGGAAATGCCTTTTCCTGTGAGGAATGAAGCTGGGGGTTGAGGTGTTCCAGCCTAGTCCTTTTGCCTGTACCACTCTAGTCCGTCAGGACTCAATCTGATGTTTATTGATTTGGCTAAGAAGAGGTGCTATGGAAAGGCTGCCTGTTTGTTTTCCCACCGGAAAGACAGGATTTCCCTTTTTTCTCTTGGCCTGAGTAGCTGTGGTTGGTGCTCTCTCTCCTGCCTCACTCAGTGAGGACTCCCCATTCTGTTTCAGCCTGCTGAAATCACCACCTTCTCCTGGAGTGCTGCAATTAAAGCAGCTTAACGAGTTTGCATACATCAGCCAAATTTCCTTCAGTGGCATTTAGACTAACACAGTTTATCTCACAGTTGCTGGGGATTAATGCACAGGATCAGCTCCTGTTGCTCACCCTATGCCTGGGAATAGGCATTCAGCTGCTGCAGGGAATGCCGTGTCTGAGCCCTCAAGTCCTGGGGAAGCAGCCCCAGCTGCTGCACTGAAGCCACTGTGTTGTCTTTATAACTGTCCAACATTGTCCTGCCCACAGTGGACAGATTGGACCCCTCTGTGGAAAAAGGAAAAAATCTTATGTACAACACAAACTGCCTCTGCTACAGACCACATCCCATGTATCCAAGTTTAAATCCTGAAACTTGTGATTATTTTGCACTTTCGTTTTTCAGGATTAAATTTTCTCAGTCCCATTATTCTTTTTCATCCTGGAAACATCTCCTCATTAAAAGCTCCAACCAGAAGAGAATATATATGTGATACCACTGAGAAATGTGGATTGTCTGTCCTTGGCCACCAGCTAAGCCACTGTTTGGGCACTGCTGGCTTTCCACAGGCTTTGCAGGGGTTTACTGAAGTATCAACTCAGAGTCTGGTCCAAAATAAAGAAACTTTATAAAGGTGATTAACACTTATGAGCAGAAACTCTGCCAGCCTAGGTCACACTGAAACTCTGATGTTTTCCTACCTATCTTAGGTGAAGACTTTTATTGACCCTTTTGATTACCTTAGCTTTGAAGTTTATCATTTGGTGGACTGTGGGGGGATATTGTTGTCCTGATAACATAGATCCCATCAGGGGAAATTTTGCAGGGGAAGATCTCACTGTAGCAAATCAAATCCTGAATAGCAACCAGCTTCTCACATCTGTGAGTATTTGCTTTAGAGCTAAAACATTTCACACTTGGTGCAAACCCACATGTGGTTAGAAAACCATAGAAATATTCCCCCAAATATCCAGTGTCAGTGTCAGTACCAGCTCTGAGGATGAAAGTCTCTCTGCAGTGCAGTGGCATCATGCCCCTAACCTAGGAGGGTTTAGGGAGTGTGAGCAGTACAAGATTCATTCTCTGAAATATACAGAAATGTACTGCTGGAGGAGCACAGTGAGGCGTATTTTCACATAATGTCCATGACTATTTGCTGAAATCTGATTTTGATTTGACTGTCACAAAGAGCCAGACAAGACACCCAGATCCTGGTGCTGGTCTCATACAGTCAGAAAATACAAATGTAGCATTCAATTGTCTTGATCAGTTTGAACTAGTAAATTCTTTAATGCTTGCAAGGCACTTAACAAAAAAATACTCCCGGGCTAGATGGGGGAATTTCATTTGCAATAAGCTATTCATATGATAAATGATTCATTAAAAATTAGTCTTCACCATCCAATCACAAAGCATTTCTTGTTAGGGAGGCAAAAAAAGAAGAGAAAGGAAATAATTTTCATTATAATTATGGCAAGAAGACTATGAATGATGATGCACTGAAAAACTTTACATGTTTCTGTACAGTAAAAATTAGTCTCACCTTTTTCCCCTGCTCTTTCATAATTTAAAACCTACATGCTTTTAAAAGTTCAAGCCTGTCATGTAGTTAATCCTCACTGAGAGCTAGTGTAGATGACATGTTTGAAAATAATTGGTTTTAGGAATAAGAAAGTTATCAGTGCTGAAATTTGCTGACTTCTTTTAGAGAAGACACTCTCTAAAAACGTTCTCTACAAGACAGGAAATTCTTTACCTGATCCTGCTCTTGCAAGTGGATTTAGTAAAACACAGCTCAAAACATTTCAACTGTAATTTGACTTGAATACAAACTTTATTTTTATTGTCTTCTTTTATTATCTGCCACTATACAAACTTCCTATTATCTTAATGGCACAGCACCACTGATGAAAATCTGTTTCAATTTTTGCAGCCACCTCAGCATTGCTACAGTCTAATACCTCTCTAAATTAAAAAAAATGATAAGATTGAATATCCAAGCACTCAAAAGTTTGAAAAGTTGAGGAAAACTTAGAAACTGTATCTATATGTTAACAAATATGCTTCATTTATGCAATGGCATGCTGCATTTTTATAAAAAGTGTTGTCCAAATACACCAATAGTCAATATTTCTTTGACAGAAAATAAAATGTTCAGCACACATTACAAAACATCAAATGGAATCTTATTTAATTTTCTCCTGGATGTTTCTAACACATTCTGACTTTAATACTTGAGCAGAGATAAGGCAATGATACACTTATTTCCACAGCACTGCGAGGGAAAAGTGGTAGAGGCAGTAAAGTCTTGCTTGTGAATTAAGTGATCTCAAACACATTATCTACAACTTCAGTATTCACATGATTGTGTTCAAATTGTAGTTCCCACCTTAGAAATGCAGTCCAGGAAGGGATGTCCTAGGTGATGCTATCCAGGGTCCTGCACTGGCAGGCTTTGTAGGGCCCCTTCTTCAATTGCTCAGAGTTAATTGGGTTATTTTGGCTTCATAGCATCCTGTGGGAGGCTCTGCAAGGACCCTGCCACTCTGATAGCAGGAGGAGTTTCTCATTCCCACTCTAGACCGACTCCCAGACATTTTAAAATCACGTGCTATCATGCTAAACTGACTTTTTAAAGCAAAACTTTTTCTTCTTTGGGATATTTTCAGATGACAATTCTATGCTTTGTCAGCTTTTTTTGTTGCTAGGCTAAACAAGAGAAATTCAGCCTTGTCTCAGAAGACAGCCAGTCATCTCCCTCTATCCCTGCCCTGCTCCTCCTCCAGCTGAAGTGCATTGTTCTGAAAATGAGGAAAACAGATCTGGACATAAGCCCATCATATGGTCATCTTCGAAAAAAGTACTATTCTCAGGGTAGGTTATCAAGAAATTAAAACAGAAGTTTAGCATGGAAAGGGTCAGGCAGACTTGAGGTGGCAGGGCCAATTTAAGAGGCAACACCAGCAGTTCCAGATAAAGGATAGAGACTGAGACTCTGCCTGAGGTGAGGCTGAGCCATTGTCTGAAGGTTCACAGAGACTTCAGCTCAAGGAGCCGACTCTGACCCTTGCTGAGGGGAAGGGGGGAAATCTCCAATTTACAGTCTTGGTTATTCTGAGTAAAGTCAGTGGTTTTGGGGTGAGGGACCTGCTGCAATTTTGGACCTTTCGGACCTACCTGCGTGGGTTTGATGACAGAGGAGATGTGTAGGATGACACAGATGGCACAGGACATGAAAAATTGATCTGGAGAGAAAGAAGTGCTCTTGGACATTACAGACCTTTGGTCATCCTTCTGCACCATCCATATCTTGAGTCAATTCTCAAAGTAAGTAAATGTTTTATTCTCTCTAACTATATTTCTTTCCCTCTCTGCACTGCTTTTGTAATGTTGTCAAAAAAGGCAGTCAAGCTTTTGGGGATGTTGGGAAAGCAGGTTAACACAGGCACAGATGCATCTGCTGCCACCATCTCTGTGAGGCCCCAGAAGCTTTTTCAGCTCATCTAATTATCACAAAATTGGCTGCTGCCAAAGCTTCTCTAGCTATCATTTACAGTATTTCAAATGAGAAATACATACAAACAAACATAATATCCCCCAGGATACAGGTACACAATGATCAAAGATCAGTGACTTATTATCAGCTAGGAAAGCAAACCTGTCTGGAGATGCTGTAATGCAGAACAACACATAAAACTCAGTTGAAATATCTGACACATATAAAAGTTTGCAGGAAAGAGTCCCAGGCATAGATAGAATTGCTACAGCCAAATCCCTTCTCTGAACACCTATTCATAAAAGTAGGTCCCCAGATGCAAGAATGATTGCCCCAGGAAGTGAAAGATGCACTGCAGAGATTTTGATCTGGATAGGATGTTGCTCACTCCCTTGGTTTCAATCAGTGCTGCTAAAAATGCCCTACTGCATCCTGGAGGTAGTGGATGAAAGAAAATCTCTGCCTATCCTTTACACATTAGTTGTTTACAAGTTTGAAACAAACACTGAGGTTTTTCTAAGTGCATGTGTATGGGTGTATGCATGTTTATCTGTACACACAGGTCTTTGTATGCACATGTGTATGCACACACACATAAACATACATAGTGTGTGTTACAGACGTGGGCCAACTTTGTTATAAGAGTTATATGCAACAATTAAAGAGAGTCATGAGACACTCTGCAGATGCAGATGCAGCTGCAGGTGCCCCATCCCTGGGAGTGTTCAAGGCTAGGTTGGATCCCCATATGTCAAAGAACCAAAACTTATAAAAGTGTGAGAACTTGTGACTCACCATCTACCTTGATTGGAGCCTGGCTGGGATCTTGTACTGCCCAATGTTTGAAGGCCTTTTAATAAATACCTACTTTATTCCTGTAACTCTGTCTAGTCTCTGTTCTAGGTAGTCTCTCCAGGCATCAGATGGAGCTTTGAGCAGCCAGGGTTAGTGGAAGGTGTCTCTGCCCACGGCAGGAGTTTGGAACTGGCTGATCTTTAAGGTCCCTTCCAACCTGAACCATTCTATGGCTCTATGATATGATTCTGTGAACTACAGGACTCTATCTGAGATTGGGTAATGCCAAGTAAATGTCAGTAATGACAGTGCTGACAGGTTGATGAAAATAAAGGTTTCTCTGTCACTGAGCTGGACTTTCAAGTTTCTACCTCACTGCATGTCTAGCTGTCTATCTGGACATACAAAAATTAAATAGGTCAACAAGTTTCTTGCAAACCCTAATAGCTTTGACATGGCAAGCATGCACCAGACAAATGTCCATCAGGATAGTTACTGATGGAAACCAGGTGTTTTGTAGCCAGTTGATGAGAACACACTGCAATGGATCAGGAAGTGTGCTCATATGCATGTATCAAATGTAAGTATTCCACAGGGCATGACTCATAATGTTTGTGTTCTCCCTTCTGGACAGTTAGACCTCACTGGCAGTATTTTGTCTAGCAATATAGCACTGTTCAAGAGTTTTAATGCTTGCTACATTGACATCTCCAATGGTGAGCTGAGTCTCTAGCCAGACAGGTCAGGAGGTGAGGCAGAGGCTTGGAGGAAAGGCCAGACACAGCCCTGCTCCCTGGAGGTGGATGTTGGTAGGCCACTGCTCTAGCCCACACAGTAGTTATTCTGCTCCTCCTTACCCCAGAGATGCAGGTTATGGGGACGGGGGGAGGGACAGAAGGATTGCACCTCCTGTTCTTGTGAGTTTGTTATCCCTGTTATTCACTGAGTTTCCATAGAGGACAGGAAAAGGAAAAATGGGGCAATGCAAGATGTGTATAGTGCCTCAAAGTCCATCAGGATAGACAGTTCTTCAGACAACAGATCTACCATGGCACATCAGGGCAGCCCCTCTGATCATTTCCACTTCCTCAAGATATTTTTGTTTCTACCAGAGCGGTCACAATATTTGTAGTTGGTGAAAGACAGTGTAAAGGGCTGTTGACACCTGCAGATGGCTACATGAGTTATGGAACAAACTAATCAGAGAGATATGCAGAGAAGATTTTATTTTCCCATTTATGAGATACATATTGGGCTCCACATTCCTGTAAAAGAAAAAATTAGAACTATCTGCTGTCTCTGGAAAATTGCTGATTGACAGCATGGGGAATAGGGTGTTTCTCCCTGACAAGGCTATCTACTGAAAAGAGCTTGCTCCAGTCAGCTTACCTGTGCTAAACAAGAGCAGATGAGTTGACCACGCGTTTTTTGCATCCCCATGGTGCAGCTCCTGGGCCCTGGTGCAAGGAAGGAAGTGGGATTCCCCACTCCAGCTGTTTCCTTACACCCTTCCACCTTCAGCCCAGCACCTGAGCCTCCTGTGTCCCCAGCTATGTGCAGCTGAGTATCTCACACCTGAGAGACAAGCTGCCCTTATGGATGCATTATGGTAATCTGGTAAAAGCCAAGTGTTTTGAAAAGTGACTGTGGTTCTTGGGCTCCTTACCACCAGCTCTTTGTCACACACCACTGCAATGTGCTAGAGCTGATCTCCAAGGGCTTTTCATTCCTCAGAAACTCCAGAGTAGAGTGCAAGGGCTTTGCTGTCCCAAAGAAGGTGAATTCATCTTCAACAAATGAGTCTTCTGAAAAAAAATCCAAAACAGACCATGTTATCTCAGATCCTCATGCTCAATTACCATTTTGTAGAAGCCCTGACAACTTGAGTCATTTCCTGAGGAGCAGCACCTACGTGTGTGAGCACACACAAGCACAGCAGCCGTTCTGTGTGGGACTGTGTGCTCACACACACAGCTAGTGCTAGTTCCCATGTCACCTGCACTCTCACATGCTCTAGGGAGCTGCCACATCCCCACATCCCCTCCCTGCTAAAAGAACAACTTCCAGCAGGCAGACACTGGTGTGGGTAGCGTGCGTGCCTCCCTCCCACGGGCATTGGTGGCTGTGTGCCTCCCTTCGCACGCAGGCACAGCCCAGTTCTGCAGGAAAAGGCTGGAAGCTGGCACTGGCAGCACTCTGCTCTTCCTCAAGGAAGAGCTGATGTGTGTAATAGCTCCAGCAGAAGCAGGAGCGGGCAGCTCGTCCCAGCAGTACTCTGCAGTTTCCTAGGTAACTGAACTTGAAATAAGGTGATGTCTGGAACTGGGTCTTATCAAATCAATTTGCTGAAGGTGCATACATGGAGGGGGGGATCCCCTCGTGTAGGATCCTACTGACTGTAAAAGCCAACAATATACCACTTACTAATTTTGGTATTGAGGAGTTTGTTGCCTTTTAATGATCAGCGATGACATTTTCCCATTGAAGCCATCTGTGCGGGTAGGGACGTGTAGGAAATATGACTGTGCATGTTATGCATTATTTACACAAGGCCACAGCTATGCGCTTTGCAGACAAATGAAGGAAAGACAGATCCCTGCCCTGAGGGGGCTGCATCAAGAACATGTTCCCACCTTATTTCTGATACCTCACCTTACCCACATGAGCAGCTAGGCTGACTCCTCTTCTGCCACAGAGTTCCCAAACTGTGGTGGGCCACGTGTTTGAGAAAAGGTCCACAAAAATATTTGAAGTTACCTGAAGTGTCTGGGTGAATCTGAGATCAGTGAGTGTAAGAGCAACATGTCTTGGAAAATGACACTTACCTTCTCTGGTTATACCTCTGCCCAAGAAACCTAAATGAGACCTAGCATCTGGAGCACATTTGCCTCCACTGTTGAATTACACTCATCATGTGCAGGTAGCACTCAATCAAGCAAGCCCTAAGAATTGCCTGAGTGTGACATGAGCCAGGCAACCTAGGAAGTGATACAGAGTGTGTCACTTTGGTCTGTCCTTCTGCACTGTCCTCCAACAGAATTTCTCCTTTGCAGCCCTCTTGCCCTCACATTAGTCCTCAAATTACCCTGAATTCAGCATCATCCTGGTGAGAAACTCCTCACTAGTAGAAGCTGGTTTTGCCTTTTTTTTTTTTTTTTTTACTAGAGAAGACCACTATAGTTTTTCCAAGTGCCTTTAACCCCTAACTCCAAGCTACCTGCTGATCCCATGCTGCTTGTAACTGGCCTGGGTCAGAGACTGCTAGTCCCCAGAAGTGGCATCTCTTTTCTCCTCTGGGATAGGATTAGTCTGACACGTGCTTCTGCTGGCTCCAGCCCAAAGGAGGCAGCTGTCCCCTCCCCCTTGAGCCTGGGGAAATGGCAAAAACATCAAAGGCATCATTTTTCACAGGCTGCAAGAGCAAAGGCAGTACCCACACATCCAGAAGCCACAAACTGGGGGGTGAAGCCTGCAGCCCCCAGTTTCAGAGCCTCAGCATGCCTGGATGTCTCAAGCATGGGACAGGGCAGAGGGACAGGGGGATGAGCAAGAGGCAATGGCCTCCCCCACACTGTTTGTGCCACTAAACTGTGGTCCCATTCAGCAGTGACCCTGTTAGCCACCACAGCCCACACAGTATTTCTGGTCTGGGGGGCACCAGACAGCTCTGGGAATGTTTGTTGCTATTATTAACACAGACAAGGTCTGTGCTCATCTGCAGCATTCCTTGTTCCTCGCTGGGGTGTTGTGAGGACAAGTGCCTTAAAAGACTCAGGCAAATGGGACAGCAGAGTAATGGAGATCATAAAAGCACTGGTTATGGCAGCGGAATGATAACACATTAGTGCCTGTCCTTCTATCACATTTTTTCAGTCTGATGTTTCTAATACCTGTGACAGACCAGTGTCTAGGACAAAGGTCCACAAGGAGGTTTGTACAGCCAGTCCAGGAATGTTTTGTGCAGTTGCTGCTGCTGCATTCAAAGGGGATTTCAGTAATCCAAGCACCCCATTTTGGTCTGAATGCACTCTGCATTTAATTTCTGCCTTTTCTTAGTGTGTTTGGCAGTGGCATGGGGTGCAGAGCAGTGCTGCGTTTTGAGCTTTGGCAACTACAAGACAGAGAAGCCAACAGAGCACACCAGAGCATGACCTGCCCTATATCCCCAGCCCCATGTGCCCCACAAATGCCTGGATAACAGCTCCCACATGCTGGCAGTGCTCTGAAATGGGATTCCCAGGTACTCTGGGGCACTCTACCACCACACCTGCAGGTTCAGCATCCCTACAGCCCTTGAACCCAGTATTAAGGACAGATGGCCTCAGAATTTTCCTTAGCTTGCAGCATCCTGCAAAGCTGCTCAACACCCCAGGGTGTCAGAAGTCTTTAAAATACAGGACTCTATCCTAGTTTATCCAGTAGCAAAGCAGGTTGGAGCAGCTTAGCAATCTGCAGTGCCCATTAGCAGAGATGCTATGTGATTTCCAAGGATGAATCCATGTTCCAACAGCTTCTTCCAGACTAAATTAGCTTTGCAATACTTGATTGCAAAAACTGAAGCAATTAGTAGATGGCTCAGGATCAAGTCGGGGGCCTGATGTGGACCACTTCATCTTCCTTCCAGTTTGGTACTGTGTCATCTTAATGCAAGTGGGGTTTGGGTTTGCTTTTAACTGATGTATAAACAAAAAACAGGAGGGATCTATTTTTATTTAGCAAGATATGCAGAAGTGTTATCAGCAAAAATATTGCCTGCAGTGTAGAGATGTTACATTTCATTTCAAGCAAATGCTGTTAAGGCTGCCTGGGATGTGACAAAACATCTGACTGATTGTTCTCCAAGTGCTGCTCTGTAGCCCTTGGAAAATCAACACATTAAGTTTTCGCTATAGGCAAGCAATTAGGAATAGAACCATTCAAATGAAATCAAAATCAAATCTGGAAAGAAAACTGCAGAACATTTCCTTGTTGTTTCACCTCAGAAAGTTTCATTACTGCTGTGCTCAGCACCAGCATGGCCAGCCTTGGGATGGGTCACTTGAAGATGGGATTCACAGGGGAAGGCTGAAATCCTAGAGATGGTTCCATGCTGAGCATGAAAAAAATGTTCACAGGTTGGTGAGCATTTGTTAGGGTGGGATGTTCTGTGCATCCACCCAGCAGTCCCAGGTACATCACAGGGTCCTTGTCAGATGGACAGGAGATGTATGGAGAGTATTTCTGGCCAGTCAGCTCACCTGGGCTTTTCTGGTGCAGAAGCAGAGCACCAAGAGGGGTGGAGGGGCAGGCAGTGTGCACGTCCATGAAAAACCAGGTCACAGCCCAGGCACTTACCCAGACTCAGGAGTCAGAGAGTGCTCATGGCTAACCCATGGCTTTAGGGCTCAAGAGAATGAGTCAGCTTCATAAATGAAAAATCAGTGCAGTGCCTTTAGTGATGCTCAGAGTCTCATGCCCAGGCAACAGAGTTAGGAAAAGAGTGTGCCCCTCTAGCCAGCACACTGCCCTGAAATAAGTCAGACTGCTACTAGCCATACAAATAAATAAGAACAAGCAATGTATATTTAATAGAGAAGGAACTTACCAAGGGCAGTGATGGATTCTCCTATTCCCTTCTCCTATTCCCTATCTAAGATCAAGTTGGTAAGTTTTTCACAAAATATGTGCTGTAGTTCAATAATAGCTCTTACACTGAAGTAGGAATTTAGTTCAGTGAAGTCCTGAGGTCTGTGCTATGGGCAAAGTCTTACTGAACTGCCATAATGGTCTCTTCTGGCCTTTAAAAGTGGGTGGATCACTATGTTGTCCTTTCCCTTTCATCCAGTCTCATATTTCACATTTGTTTCTTTTCAAGTCATTTTATGGCACTCACATGAAGTATCTCAGTACTTCACAAGCTATGAATCACTTCTGATTCAGACTCCCTTGATGAAGTCTGCCATCCTTTTCTCTCACATGCAGAACCAAAGCTCTGAACACAGAAGTCACAACTTGTACCAACAATGAATTAGAGCCAAGAAAACCTTATCCTGTGAGATCTGCTCCTGCACCAGTATCAAATCAGCACATCTATGTTTGCCCTCCTGAAAAGAAGTTGCATAGCAAACTGGACGATGTCTCTCACTACAGTTTTTAATTGGGCAGTGTCTCCTGCTGCCTCTTTTCACAACCTATTGGCCTGAGAGGCTGCCCAGATGCCCATTTACCTCAGACAGGAATCAGAGGGAGAAGGTAGATCTGCACTTTCTTTGCTTATCTTATTCCTGGATGCAGACAAAGGTTTAGAGGAATAAGAGGGTGAGTCTGTGGGGGTTTTGTGGAGCATGCAGCTCAAGGGAAACCATTGCAAAGTTAGCAGAGATGGCTGTGTGGAGCCATTCCCCAGTGGGCTGGTGCAGAAACCATGCCATATTCTCAGTCTGGGAAACACATTAAGCCTGAAGAAAGAATCCCTGCCTTGCAAACATAGGAAGGAGGAGAATGATGGGTATGAAGGTGGAGATGGAAGTCTACTGGACTTGCACTGGAGTAAAGATGTGTTTATCTTCATCACATACAGTTTGTGCTCCATTTTTTGTTTATATCCACCTCATCAGCTGCAGCAGTGCTCCCAGACAGGTTTTCTATTTATAGGTACAGCAGTACTTCCCTTGGCTGCAGGGCAGTCTGAACATTCCAGCTTCTCTTGCTCCTGACAATCCCTTCTCCATCTGAACCAGACACAGGCACTCCTGTGCCCATGCAAGGGAAAAAAGAAAGGGATATTGCTTCCTACATTCCTCCCAGCCTCTATCCCTTCCACAGGGAGAGAAACACAAGTGTTATTTCTGTGTTCTTCTCTTTCAAACTCATGTAACCAAGAAAATAAACAACTATTGATATGCTGAAATGCTCTAGTAGCTAATCAAGCTGCTTAAAGCATATGGGAATATCTCATGTCTGAAAAAAATAAAAATTCCTGTAAATCAAGGGGTCGAAGCCTAAACTCCAGGCATGCAAGTGGTGTCAGTGTGGACTGAAGTAATTCCCATCTCAGGGTGTACCTCTGCACTGAACCCACACAGTCCTTCCATTTCTTTACCCCTCTCCCATTTCCTGAGGAGTTCCTGGGAGCATTCAGCTAATCAAGCCCAACTTTAGCTCATTTTGAGGGAGAAATACACACAGCTGATGTTTCAGAAAATGTTGTTCAGAGTGAAAGAAAGAATGAAAGTCTGGATATGACCTTAATGGATCATCCATTCCAGCTATAATCTCCTCACAAAACCTATCCCAACGCTTGGTGAAACTTTGGAAAAACTCTTTTGTCTAATATCAATATTTGACTTATTTTCCTATCCACTGCAGGGCTGACAGATTATATGAAGAACAACTAGTAAAGTATGGGCTGGAGGAGCAAACAGACGAACTGAAAAGTGACTGGACTGCCAGGCTGAAAGGATTGCAGCCAGTGGCAAGGAGTGCAGCTGGGAACCAGTCAGCAGGGGTGAGCCCCAGGTGTGATGCCAGGTTCTGTTCTCTTTAACATCTTCATTAATCACCTCCATGCTAGGACAGAGAGTACCCTCATCAAGCCTGCAGGTGACACAAGGCTTAAGAAAGCAGCTGATGCACCAGAGGGTTGTGCAGGCATCGAGGGACTTTGACACTCTGGAGAAATGGGCTGGTGGGAATCTCACAGAGTTCAGTAAAAGGAAGAGCAGAATCCTGCTGGTGGTGAGGAATAACCCCATGTCCCTATAGACGCTGGGGGATTTCTGGGTGGAAAACAGCTTGCAGAAAAGGACTGGGAGTTCTGGTGAATACCAGTTTGACCTTGGGGCAGCAACGTGATTTTGTATAAGGGAAACTTTTACAAGCCTTGTGGTCTGCATTCAGAAAAGCAGTGTCAGCTGTTTGAGGGAGGTGATCTTTCACCTCTGCCCAGACCTGGTGAGTCATATTTGGAGTACTCCATCTACACCTGGGTTTCCCAGTAAAAAAAGAGGGATGTGCACATCCTGGAGCAAGTTCAGGGATGGACCACAAGGATGATTAAGGGATGGGAGCATCTGATGTATGAGGGCAGGCTGAGTGAAATGGAATTAGTCAACCTGGAGGAGCAAAAGCTCAGAGAGATCTTCTCTCTGTGTATAAACACCTGATTGTTATTTATGCATGGGAGAGAATTGGGAAGACAGAACCAGACTCTTCTCTGTCATGCACAGTGATAGGACAAGAAGAAATGTGAACAAACTGAGATACAAGGAATTCTATTTAAATATAAGAACAAAACCTTTCCAAGGGGGATTGAAAACTGGTACAGGTTTCCCTGAGAGGTTGTGCTGTCTCTGTCCTTGGAGATATTCAAAACACATCAGTACATGTCCCTGAACATGCTTTAGCTGACTGTACTTGCATTAGGTGGTTGGATTAGATGATCTTCAGAGTCCCTGCCAATCTCATCAGTTCTGTGGTTCTGTGACTGTATTTCCTTCCTCTCTCACTGTAGCTTTTTTACATTCTTGAAGGTAATTTTCCTATGCCCCCATCATATCAAGTTAGTTCAATATTTCTTCAGAAGAGTTATCTCGTTGAGGACTTCTGGACATTGTTCAGTCAGTCTGTGCTCTGCTCCAAGTGCAGGGCTTTTCACAGGAGGCAGCACAGTAGCTGGACCTGAATGACAGCAATAACTTTTGGAGCTGAGAGGCCACAGAGAGAATCAAGTGAGAAGACAGATCTGAAAGGCAGAAAAGGAAAGAAAGGCCAAAGCAGGTACCCACCCACTTAGGGTCAGAGCATAGTTACAAAATTTCTCTTCTAGGTGTCATAGCTTGTCACTGTCTGATTAGGAAGGTGATTAATACAGCAACACACACGACTTCTTCAAGGCAGCAAGGAGAAGTTTATTGAAAAGCCACTGCACTTATATAGGATAGATTGTGCAATACACAATAGAAAAGGTTCATTGGTCCAAGAAGGCAACACCTCTTTGAAAACATGCTTTCTGCAAAACATCACATAGCACATGCATGGCTCTGTGATCAACAACAGGTGTTAATCTATGTTATTCATCCTTCCCTCTCTTATTTATCTCTGAGAAAATCCCCAGCCTGGGAAAGATCTGAGCTAGAGCTGAGAAAACTAACAGCCTGGGAAAAATCTGACTTGGATTTTTCCTTGAGCCTTCAGCAGTGTTCACAGTGGGATAGCTTCAGAAATTTTCCAGAACTTTATGCTACACCTGTTTGGGAAAGAATGTGTTTGTCTTGGCTTACACCCTGCTTCTCCCCCTTAAATATTAGCTTCTTCAATTGCACCTTTAAAAAAAACCCCAATGGATGGGGCATCAGCCTTGTTTTCCAAATCCTTTTGTGCCATCCCTTCCCTTGACCCCCAAACCCCTGGGAACTGACAGCCCTCCCACCTCACCTGGGACCCAACTTCCCCTGTGTACCTGTCAGAGAACTAGATTTTCAGAGGGCAGACGATGCTGCTGAGCTCCCCTGCACTGTGCCCGTGAGCTTGGCAGGAGGTGGACTCTTCCCAGTACTCCAGAAGCCAGGACAGGAGCCAAGCACCAGGAGCAAGAGCAGCCAAAACAATCAGCTTCAATGTGCTGTACTCTAAAATATATGAGCATGTGTCAAAGTAGGAAGGCTCACAACAAGGGGCTGTCTTGGGCTGGCTTGTTTATGGCTCCATTCCTCACCCTGCCTCCTCCCTCCTCTCTGTTGCCAAATGCAGGTACAGAGCCCTTTTCAAAATACAGTAGAAACCAAGGGAATAAAAATTCTTGAAGCCATTCAAATATGAATTCCTCCCTCACAAAGAAGGCCACCCTCTTAGTTCCCTGTCAGCCTATGCACTGACACTTGTCACCCCTGCAGAGCAGGCACCAGATGGGTAAAGGAGGGAAGTTGCTCTTTTTCCTTCTCTAATAGCTGCATTCTGAAAACCTAAGGAGGTTGTTTGGAGCTGCTTGATGGTTTCTGCCTGCTGTATTACAAAAGGAAGGCCAGTGAACAGCACAAGGAGTGTTTCAAAACAAAGTAATAAACTGGGTGAACGCAGGAGAGTTTTCTCCTGGCACAAGATGACAATAACCAGTGACCCCGAATGACCCTGAGGTATTTACTTGTGAATAAATCTCTACATTCCAGTAGTCCCAAATCATAGTGCCCAATTTAACCCAAAGAAGGTTTCAAGCCTTCTAGTCTGCTTGAGCAATATCCTTTCAAACCAAAGAGGCCATTCCCTGAGCCAAGATGCAGCAAAGTCATTCTTTGGTTTTGGGGAAATTTTTGTTTACTTTCTTTGCAATTTTTGTTGTTATTTCCCTTTCCCTCCCTCCTCATCTCTCCCCCATAAAACCACCATAAGAGACAGAATCAGGTATCTTATTTTTTGAAAATGATTTAGCAATATGTTTGCAGAATTAGAAAAGGGCAAATGTTAATTAAAATATGATATGTCTACTCTGATATTGCATGTATCTTTTTTTGTTGGCTGGTCTTAGCTGCAATTTTTCTCTGTGTGCATATTCTGAATGTAAATATCTTGGTGTAATACCAATGTGTACTTGTATAATGCAAGAACATAAGACCTAAACATAATGTAGATGTAGGAATCAGCTAAAAAATGTGTCATTATTTTGAGTGAAGCACGATAACAAAATCAGAATTTAAACACTCTCCTCTTCTGTTGAATATGGAATGAAGGAGTCAATTTAAAAGCTTTTTCTCCCCATCCCTGATCTTGCAGGCCTGTTAGCTATCAAGATGACATCTGCTAATCTTTCAGTAGAAGGGCTTTTAGCTCTTTGTCTGCTTGTTTGGTGACAGTGACAGAACTTCAAGTGTTGTCGTGTGTTGGCAAAACTCAGTGGGGATCTGAGGTGCTGGTGGGGACTTCTTGAGTTCTGCCCCATCAGTTGTGTCAGTCTCATTCTTGGATGTGCACACTTATGAACCTTTCTTTGCTTTCTGGTTCAAATTTCAATTGAAACTCCAGCGGAAGCACATCACAGGGAAAAACAGGGATTATCACTGTGCTCTGCCTGTTGCAGAAGACAGGACCTCCTTGGCTTCTCCCCAGGGTAAGGTGTTCTCTATAGAGGTGACACCTCGAGTCTTCTTCCCTAAGGGCACTGGGAATGCTCACTGGGATGCTGCACTTTTTCTTTTTTCCCTACTAAACTTTCCAAAATTTACCGAGATATGAACTCTTGAGAGATGGTGATAAATGTTAAGTCTGTCCTCCTTGCTTTCCTTCCATTTATACAAATTGCAGGCTTCGTCCTCCTGAATTAGGATATCTATTTCCAGAAGAGCAGCAGTGGATTTTAATCTCTGATGTATTTAATGAGAAATTATAAATTAATAGGCCTTCTTCATAGAAGATCTATGCTAAATCTGTGCAGGATCCTTAAGGACTGCATAGTCAAAATAATTGACTGTCTGTATGGCTGTAATAAACACAATTTAATATAGGAACATCAGGGCAGTCTAAAATATATTTTTAAAAAAACCCGAACAAAACACTAAAATCACATGGCAAAAGGGTTTAATGTGTCCTCTGAAGACCTGGATATGCCAAATTTAATTAAGGAGTTCTATTTGCGTCAATAAATTATCATCCAAGGTAAAATAAAAGTCATTCAATTTGTTAAAATTTAATTTTATTTAGATACACAATTAGTGGGTTTATTGTACTGCAAAATAATTCAGCCAAGGAATCAATGCTTGCACTGAGAACAAGTGAGTTTATAAACAGTCCAAACAGTCTTCTGACACTAACTGGCTACAGGTAAGGAAGGAATGTGTTATATAAATGGCATATTTCTCTTTCAAATACATACACACAGACAAATGGATATCTCTGTAACTATTTCCTAAAAATCATTAGCAGAATGCTACTTTAACACTACTAAAACTAATAACTGTTTTCTTACAGAAATTGCTGAAGGCAGCTTCAGAAATGAGACACAACAAAGCAACAACAAAAAAATACACATTCATAATTTTGTCAGTCTGCATCTTTCCATTTTTTTAAAAGGTGGTGCTTAGCCCTGTGTTTGTTTTGTACAATTTTCCAGTAAAATATGGATGAAATCAGACCAAGAAAATGGTACCAAGACCAACCCTAATGGACTCTTGCAAGTAAGCTCTCCACCATTACGTTGCTGCAGCAGGGATGGAAAACATTTCCAGGGCTGCCAGCTGTGCCAGGATGCCTGCTGACCTGTGGGAGAGGCCTGGGTGTGGAGGATGGGCAAGATGTGCTCATGCATATTTTATCCAGGAGGCCTCGACAAACCCACCCAAAAGTGAATCAGAGCCCAGAAGGATAATTGTTATCACTGGGAAATTGTCACATCGTCTAACCTGAGACACCAGTAGGTAATTAAGGCAGTAGCTGCCTAATGTGTCTGTACAGGCAAATTGGGTCACTCCTCCTTTTACCCAGCTCCAGTGATGGCACATCCTGTACTCATGTTAGCTCCCTTTGGGACTCAACATCCAAGAGGAAACTTAGGCACCTCCAGGGAACAACACCTCCCTGGTCTGTAAAGGGAGGGAACTTGGAAAGAAAGAAGTCTTGCTGTGTCCAAAAGTGACAACCCTTCAACTCTAAGTCAGCAGATTTTGCTCCCTAAACCTTTCTTTTTAGGGACAATGAATGGCATACCTCTTCTTTTTCTTTTACACAAAGAACCAAAACCACTTCTCTGAAGGCTGGAAAAAAAAGCTGTGTCATTAATGCTTGTATTCTGAATGGATAAAACACTATGTACATGTCCATATGCATGTACACGTGTCCATATGCGTGTACACGAGCATCTTTCTTTTTGATGTTGCAGCTATGAAGGGATTCTGGGATCAGTCTAGAGCTTGACAGGTTTGAGTGATCAGGAATTACCTGCTTGCCCTAGGATCTCTCCCTGGTGCCATCCACAAAGACAACACACCAAGCAACACCTTTAAGAGTCCAATTTACTGTGGAGAACATCAGAACCCACAGCTTTAGGAAGGAGGATGATGTTTATAGGTGTAACGTTCCCTTTCACAGAGAGGTACAAGGAAGGACAGCAGTGGGATTTGTGTTTATGGTAAAGATACATTCTAATGCTCAACTTCCTTCAGGATTCTACAGAGCCCCTAAAAGCAGGCAGAGAGATGTTTTCCTTATTTTCATTTTTAATGTGGTACTCTTGGGATTGGAATTAGGGTGAGGCCAGTGACACTTTCAAAGGGGCAATTGATTCCAGAGGACACAAAATCCCAGGAAAAGAACTGGTGGTGCTGTGATCAAGGCCATAGGTTCTCTTTCCCATAGGGAATGATACCTTGGCTATTGGCAGGCAGAGAGGATGGGGTGGGCTTGGCTTCCGTAGCTTACTTTAATAAGGCATTTATCATTGTAGGGCTTTCAATAATGTAAGGACAGCTGGTGCTAGCAGAGGTAAAATTACATGCTCCTTTAGGGAGGGAGGTTACCTCCTCTGTGTGAATAACATTAGGTTTTGTGTTTGGATTACAGTTACAGTTTGGAGAGTATAAAATACCAGAAGCATAACTCCTTGCAATATGCAAGGCCTAAAGACATAGTGAGAGGATTTGTGTTGAGAAGAGAAAACTGTCTTCGAGCTCTTTTCCAACAGAGATTGGTTCCCTGACTTACAACTGTGATCAGGGTTTGAAACTCTGGGAAACCTTCACGAGCCCAGCATTCTGCTGAATGCTACAGCAGTTATACAACTACAGAGAAGACAAAGATTGCCAAGGGCCCTTCCTCCTTTACATGCTCTTTTACTGCAAGGGCTAGTGCCCTGATATCAGATTTAGCTGTAGGGATAAAGATGTGCAAATATCAGCCCCCATGCCCCATATTACCCCATCCTGCACAGTCCAGAGGCAGAATGCCGCAGATTTCTGTGATGATCCATGCATTCTCTTTCACAGCAGGAAAAAATGTAAGGCCTGCAGCATCAACAGACAAGCCTATTCCCACGTGTGGTGAGATGAGGGAAACAAACATTCTGGTATTGGCATGACTGGATGGAGCCCTTAGGCTTGGCTGTCTCCTTCTGCAGGGACCCATCACTTGGGGTAGCAATCAGAGGAGACAATTTATATTTTTAAGAGCCGTCTGTGTGTCCAGAGTCAGTGTAAGTATAGAGACCAATGCTCTGTTTTATTGTGGGGATTGCTGCCCAGGATACAATTAAAGAAAATATTTGAGCTGGGATTATCTTTACTCTCTTCCCAGCTTGTTTCCCTTGCTTTCTGCAGTGCCTGTGTGGTAGTTAATTCCTTCTGGAGTAAATCAATCATCTCCGTCCCAGAGGAAATCTGAGCACAAATGATGGGAGAACAGCACAGACATTGTGGCCACAGATGTCACCATATTCAACTCTTCTCTCCCAGGACAAGCCAGGCAGTGTCCTCAGCAGGCTCTGAAGCCTCCTGGCTTGTCCTGGGGGACCAATCTCATGCCCATCACGCAGGCACCACTGCAGAGTCTGTGACACAACCATCTAAAGCACTTTGGATTAAACCCCACCCTATACATAACAGTGATTTTCATGTCCCAGAGTCATTGGGGCTGCCTGATGAGAAGACTTTGCCTAGAAGTGTCCTGGCCACTCCATGACAGGGGCAGAGCCCTGAACTCTGCAGACATGAGACATGTTACACCAAGGAGTGACACATCCATCCTGTGCACCTTGCAGAGACAGCAGTGAGAAAGGAATTTGAACTGCTTGGAAAAGAAGCTCCAGAGATCTTCCTCCTTGCATTGACCTCTGAGATTACATCTGATGCTCAGTCAGGTATTACAGATCTCTTTCTTCCCACAACACTTCCTTCCTTCAGACACTTCTGATTTTATTTTCTGGTCCATGGTTGATTTTGCTGCACCTTGACACAAAACCATAGGGCAGTCTATATAACAACAGGATAACTTGGTTGAGAAAACAAGGCAATAATATTACTATCCCAAACAAAAAGATAGAAAAGAAAGTGATTAAAATTGTGACTTTACAATTGTAATCAATTTCAAAACAACTCAAACAATTTCTGTGCACTGAAAAGAAATTATCTCTATTTTTGCTGTATATTTCTGCCTCAAGTCTTCTGCAGGCTTAAACACATATGAAGCAAATAACTCTTAACAGCACTTCATCTCTAACACTGCATGACTACTACTATTACAGCCACTACAATCAGGCATTTGTATGCTTTTCCTCAGGTAAGCAGCCTATTCTAACTCTTTAAAAATGATGACACAGGAGCGAGAAAGTAAAAATGGTTGGGGTAAAATTCCAGCTATGGGTCAGAATCTCCTGCTAACTGTAGCTGCTTCAGGGTTTCTCCATATACCACAGACACAAAGCAATTCTGAGTCCAGCAGATACAGAGGAGTTTAGGGTCTGTTCAGACAAAGAAATGAGGTTACTTACCAAAACTCATGAAGGAAGCTTGTACCTCAGCTGGTGATGCACCTCTGGCATTGCGTTTTGTACTTCTAGACCCCAAGCTGTATTTCCTTTTGCTTCTAGGTAGCTGCCTTCATCCACGTGGAAAAAGAATGCATGAGGTATGACTTTTTCTGGTTTTAAGCCAGTTCAGTTACGTGTATTGGTGACACTGGTGAAGAGAAGTTGTCTTTGAACAATAAGGTAGCTTTGTACATACAAATATTCTTGATTGTGAGCATCAAGAGGAGAGGAAAGAAGAGGAGGAAAAGCTTACATTCCTCATTAAAAGAGCTATCTTTCCACCTTACAAAATAAATCAACATTCCTGCTAAACCAACTATCTTTCCACCCTGCAATGTAAACCATCATTCAGGAAAAGACAGAGCATTTGCTAAGTTTTTCATTCAACCAACCTTTGTATTATGGATAGCTCCAGTCTTTTAGACTGTACACAGCTTTCTTGACTACTGTTGGGCAGGAGGGCTCAGAATAAAAGTCCAGCAATGGTGTGGCTGAAGCAAGAACTTTTATCTCTTCATCTTCAGGGGCAAGTGTTGGTTGGATATGCAGTTATGTATCTCTCACATTCAGTTGCATTCAAAATCCTTTAAAAAGAACAGTAGTATCTAAAGCTGGAGTCAGTTGGGAGGAAGCTTTCTGATCACAAATTTAAGGAGCACAAATATATTTTTATTTATCTTTTAAAAACTGATTACCAGGAAGCAGAAGTGTTTTTAAACACTTTTGTTCCAGTGTCCTGAGGTTTTTAATGGAAAAGGAAAATTATGAAGGTCATGTATTAATATTTCATTGACCACGAGTCAAAACTGGTTGGCTGGCAAATGTTTTATGCCTTCCCACCTGTGCAGAATTGCCATTGTTCTCCATTAAGGACCTGATTCCCATTAACTTCTTGCAATGGATGGGGGGAAGGGGAAGATGTCGTGTGTGCAGTGTTGGAATAGGGAATGAGATTTTTGCAACCTTTCATTTGAAAAAGAAATCCTTGGGGGTCTGTGAATGGCAGGCAGCACCAGAGATCTCTCAGAGGCGTTCAGACCTAATGGCACAGTGACACCAGAGCTAACCTTTCTTCACCAACCTCCTTTGTGTCAAGGGCTGACATGGCTGATTTCAGAAAGCAATGATTGCTTCTCCCCTTGCTTTAGTCTGTTGTGGAAAAGGCTGGCTGGAAATGACTGTTTGCTGCTTTGATTGAATGCATCAGGACTCTGGGTATTTCTTCTTTCTTTAAAGGCATGCATTAGTATGCTGGCTATCTGGAGCTCACTATGGAAAATATTCTAGTTAGGGTAGACTGCCTGCCAGGAAAGACTGATGGTTTGGTTCAGTAAAGAAAATTAAACTAAAATAAGATCTGAATCTGAAGCTCTGGCCCCAGCCTGAGTTGAGATGTATTTCTGTTTCTAAAGGAGTCCTAAAAAAACCTTAATTTAATCCTAAAAGCAAAAGATAACATTTTGTATTTGAGTTTATTTTTTTCTGATGCTGGCTGAGGTTAAAACAAGCAATATCCACAGAATGACAGTCAAAGATTTTTGTCTTAAAGAAAACTGTGGAAAAAAATCCTATCTCTTTCAGTAACTATTGTTCCTATGAGGCTGTTGGGCTAATTTTGCAGACATGAGAGATGCAACTAATCACAGTAAAATCAGACTGCCTGATGCTATCTCAGACACATGTTGAGTCCTTGAATCCATAAGGGCTCTTATCCAGCTAGCAGTGTTCTTAAGAAGAGTCAAGCGCCCATGTGAAAATCACACATTTTTCTGGATCTGAGCTGCCAAAGTTTGCCCAAGGTTTGCTCCACTCAGCCTTTTCACAGCACTCTCTGGGTACCTTCCCCTGGCCTTGTAACCTTTCAGTAATTTTCAAGAGCTCATCACTTGTTATTCCATTTCCTCTGTCCAGCTTGTCCATATGGATTAAACAGCTTTTCCTCCTGTGAGCATCTCTGGGCAGAGATCAGCATGGATGGAAATCCTGCTTTCTGCAACAATAACTTCTAGGGATCATCTGCACCATAAAGGGATGGATGATGGCAAATGGCAAATAGCAAGCTGCCTTTCTATGGCTCCTGAAGAGGCTGGGACAGAGAGAAGAGATGTGCTACAGAGAGAGACACTTTCCTAAGGATGTCCCCAAAATCACCACATACTGTGAATACATACTGTGTGCTATGAATCTTCACAACTGAATGTCCCTATCACCTCCACACTGTACACAAACAGTATTTGAAGTGAGTGCAGGCAGAGGATATTATGCCTTTACATTATCCCATAGGTTTTCCAGAAAATACTTATAAGAAGTAACACTTGTGCAACAGGGCACAAGAGTATTAGCACGAGAGTTTGGACAAGAAGTGGAAAATTGCTCTCACTTGAAAGGCAAAAACATACATAGATCAAAAAGTAAATCAGAAAAGTATGTGTATTTACTCCAGAATGCATTAGCACCAGAATTGATTGTATTATTAATTTAAAAATAGATTAATATTTGTGTAGAAGAGAGGAAAAGAAAATGACAGCTTCTCAAACATCTTTTACAGTAGAAAATGAGGAAGGTAGCAAGGGATGCATCCATCTAACTGTTACAAAAAGAGAAATGGTGAAAAGAAATCTATAAAAGCTTCCCTTTTATTGTTTTTCTAACCTCATTTCCAGTAGTTTTCCCATTACCTGCTCTGCTCAGGGAATCATTCTGCTTTTCTTTAAGGTGTTTTTCCCCATGTTTTTTTGTATCATATATTTTTATTAAATCAATTGCCATGAAATTTACATCATATAACTTAATTAAAGGGAAATTATTTTGCTGAGGAGCCTGATGGTGGAAGGATGGAATCAAGCAACTTCACTATAAGACTAGCTTCTTCATACAGTCATTCATTTCCAAGTTTAGTCCTTGACAAACAATAAATGGAATGCTGCTATACTGCCTAGGAAATATGATTCTTTGGCACATCTTAAATGTTTATGACAAGTTCACTGTACAATGCTGAAATTATCTTTTTTTCATAACTCAGGTAAAAGAAAAAAAAGGGCCTATTTATAACAATGGCTGAGATGCTAATAGGTGGCAATTAATTGTCCACACATGATTAGGGGAAAAATGAGGCAGAAGAAAAATTTTCTAGGCCATCACTTCTGCTGAGAACATCAGGATTTCAAACACTAGTAGGAGTTTAAAAAGTGTACTGGTGAAATAAAAAGATATTGTACTCATTTTCCTCCACTAAGATTTCAGCTCTGCCATACTTACTGCATACAGAAGTCATTCTGGAAGACTGATAATTGTATTCTACCACTTCTCATCATTTTATGAACATTGGGTATAATTAGTTCCTGTGGCACCATGCCATGCTAGGCCCTTGTATGTAAGTGCTCAGAGTGCTGCAGACCTAGTGTACTTGTTATCTGCATTCCAGGGGATATCCCAATGACAATAGCTTCCAGAAGATGCATCCTGCCTAATACTACTTATTTTCAAAGTGATGAAATAGCAGCTCTAAATCTGCTTTGGAAAGGAAGCTCCAAAAATATTTGCATATTCTTCCCTAGATTCTTCTAAAACTCCTGTGTCCTCCTCTCTACTTCATCTCTACTATGTACCCTAAAACAAAATCCTCAACAAGACCATTCCTTGTCACATTTAAAGACATGAGGAGTAAAAAGGATGTTTCTCTATTACCTGCTTCCAGCCTCTACTCTGAAAGCCTAAGAGAGAAAACAGCTTTGATACCTACTTTGGCTCCCCTCCATCCCTGTGTATGAATTTCCTCGGTGCTTCTGGAAATGAAATTAATGCACAATACCATGGCCCTCTGATGTTCTTGAGGTGAAGGAGACTCCACATGCCTAAATGAAACTGTGGTGCCACCTTTGGTGTGGGCAGGTGTCCAGGTCAGTGCACAGCTGTTGGCTGGGGCTGGGACACTGACTCACCATCCTTCTCACTCCTCTTTCCTGTTAGTGGTTTCACTTTCCCTGTAAAACCTGTCCTTATAGGTTGCATTCCTTCTTAGGTTTTATTTTTTGTTTTCCACCCTCCCATCTTCAAGGCATTTATATGCTGGGGTAGTGAGAGAATTCGCTTAATGGCATAGAAAACTTTTTTTTTTTTTTTTGCCTATTGACAAGCAGCAATTGGTCTTCTTTATGCAGGCATGCAGGCAATAAAAAGAAAGAAAGGGAAAGTGAGTGAAGCTGCAGTAGCTGCTAATACCTCATAACCATTTTTTTACTGTGATGAATTAGCTTCAACAGACACTTGACTCAACCAGCCTGCAATCTGATTTTGTAACTTCGGTCTGGTGCTCTGAGTAGGCACTGACAGCAGCACAAAGTACAGGCTACACAGAAACCAGGCACACCTGAATTAATCTCAGCTGTCTATTGACAGAAACAGTGCATTATAAGTAATGTGGAGTATGGTTTTACTTCCACTTTGCTTGCTAGGCCTTTATTGCTAAAAAGGAGACATTCCTGGTATTCTATCATTTGTATTTCAGCAATATTTAAAACAATTAAACAAACAAACAAAATGAGAGGATACAGAATTTTCCTTGCTTTAACTAAACATCTTGATTTCAGTATCTTGATCAGTTCTGGACACATCTTTTATTTTTTATTATTCATAAATAACTATTTTCATGGGATAAGGTTCACCCATGGATCCCTTTGCCTTAATGCTGGTAGGATTGAGATAAGGACTAGATAAAGTCACATGAGAACACATGAAACAGGGTCACCACTCTGTTATGAGTGAGATATATGATCAGAAAGTTGGACAGATGCTGTAAATGCTATTCTAGCTCTGAGGTTCTGGGTTTCTCAGCTTAAGGGAATTGGGTTGAGTTGACCTGTGCCTGTAGATGAGACTTTTTCAAGCCAGTGCTTCAGCTGGGAAGTACAGCCACTTCCCCAGCTGACCTGTCAGGTGTTGTCTGACAAGATATATAGGGTGGTGAAATGTTCTCTTTTAAACCCTTATAATGATCCTGCAGCAATGCCAGATTCCACATTTTTGATGAGTGTGCTCTGCCTGGTGATGGATGAATTCAGAGGGAAAGCAAAGGCTTTCCCCTCTGGGGAAATATCTGAGTGAGCTGTTGGAGCACACCACAATAGCAGAGCAAGTCTGCACTGAGTCAGGGGCTGCAGCCCCTCCCTGCTCCCACAGGATGTCTCTTTCAATGCCTCCTTTTCTTTCCAACAGGTGTTTAGGCAGGGAAGAGGAAGAGGAAGAAAGGGGAGAAAAAGAGGAAAAACTCCCAATGCTGAGGGACTCTGGAATCACTTGTGTAAAAAGGGTAAAACGACAGTGAGAGTGTCAAGTCTCTTGCAGGCAGAAAAATTTGAGGAAGCATCTATCCAATGCTTCCAGTCCAAATGGGCAAATATTGAGGAGATTTTAATTTGCTCCTGGGTGAGAGAAGAGGAGGTGAAGACAGGAAGGGTTTTTGCATCACTCAGTGAAAAGAGCAGCAGAAACGAAATAATTTGGTACTTTCCCAACTTTCACCTCCATGCATGTAAACTCCTTCCCCTTGTCATTACCATTCCAGAGGTTTTCTAAAGGGCCTGAGTTCCCTAATTCCTTTAAACTGCACAGGAGAGGCAAGGCATAAATTTAGACACCTGTCCTAATCCTGAAAATCTATATGAAGAAAAATTTGGGTCAGCTGCAATTATTTCCTACTGTCAATAGGTGCTGGGAAGCTGTGTGTTAGTGGGCCAGCAGCTGTTTAGATATGGGTCCCATGAAACTGTTGCTCAAATCAGAGTAGGCTTTACAAAGGCTAAAGCTGCTGCTAAAGGCATAACACCTTCCTCTCATCAAGGCAATTGGAATAGACTCCAAATTTACAAAGGCTGAGGCTCATTGTAGCAGAATTGTAGGGTAACTCAGGTAGGAAGGGATCTCTGGGTCCTCTGTTCTCAGCTCAGACAGCTTTAAAGTCAGGTCAGGCTACCCAGAGCTCCAGCAAGCTGAATTTTTAACATACTTGAGGATGGAGAGCCTGCAGGATCCCTGGGCACCAGTTCCAGTGTTTGACCAACCTTGTTGTGCACTTCATTCCCTTAAGATCTGTCTGGAGTTTTCCAAGTCCCAGACAGTGTCTTGTGCCCTCTTATCCTGTCACTTTGTGCCTCTGGGGAGAGCCTGGCTCCATCTTCTCTGCACTCTCCCATCAGATAGCTGCAAACAGCAATGAAGTTCTCTTTCTGCTGGGGAATGCTTAATCTGTGGGAGGGCTGGGTATTTTAGGAGTCAAACTAGGGTGAGGGCTGAGGTAAAGGAAAAGCTGAAACCTCCAGCCCACTGGACATGTGTCAGTGGGGCTGAAACTGCCCAAGGAAACTGAAAGCTAATGGCAGAATCCATCTCTGAGGAATACTGAGTATCTGGGCAGTGGGGATGCTGTCCTAGGAGTAACTGGCCAGGACTGAGAAGTCAGTGGTTAGGGTTGAGGGAGAGAAGGAAAAAGCTCAGAGCTAGGGATGGACAGGGACTGCCACAGTACCCTGAGGGTGGCAAAAATTGTCATGCACAAACAGCCTTTTATAGTTGAGAGGTTGAGTTGATTACTTGGAGGCCCAGAATAGAGTTAGCATTATTGTTCAGGGTTGAGAAAAGGGAAAAATTTACTCTGAGTGGGGCTGGAAAATTATTCCCCAATTAAAGCATAGGGCTGATGCCTGTTTTCATTGAGATTTACCACTGATGTTTCTGCTTTATGCATCAGGCCCTTGTCAGTGCAGTCTTGCTTGAGACTTCTTGCTGAAAAAATAGAATACTCCTGCTTCTCTACATAAAAAAATTCACCTTCTCAGCCACCTGCTGCTGCAGGGAGAGTTGTGTCATGGTGATGCTGGGACCATTCCATCTTCCTAGCATCTGCATTAGGCTCTCAGCTGCTCAGTTAGACATACAGAATAAAAAGAAAACAACAAGAAAGAATCAAAACACTCTAAAACATCCCCTTAGGGCACTGGTAGAGCATTTATGCAACAATGTCTTAAGTCAGAACAAAACAATAAAATGTATATTAAGGATAAGAACTGTAGGCTCAAACCAAGTTTATCTCCTATCACTTACACTGGCTGCTGCTGTCACCAGGTGTGTGCCTGGGGGAACACCGGTCCCTGACATCCCAAAACAGGCAGACCTCAGCCTCAAGGGACTGAAGCATCAGTGCCCTGCAGGTGAAAATTTTGAAGAGATTTCATGGAGTTATAGGGCAACATTTTATAATGTTGATCCCTCTATCCAGCACCTGAATTCAAACTGGGTGCTAGATGCTGCAAATTCTTAGCACACAAGAGTAGCTTGGGGTTCACCAAATTCAGCAGGAAGGCCCTGAAGGATCTGGGAGCAGATAGCTCACAGAATAGAGTTGGAAGGGACCCACAAGAATCATCAAGCCCAGCTGTTTAGTGAGTGGCCCTGCAGGGATCAAACCCACAACCAGCATCATGCTCCAATGACCTGACCCAGACCCAGGCTCTGGACTCAGGGATGTTAGTGGCCCATGGATGTTTCCAGGGACTCTCTGCTGCTGTGGCATTGCAGCTTTGTGGGTTTTGGTGTTTTCTTGTCATGCAGATCATTCAGGGGCTGGGTTTCCAGCCTGGCTGGAGAGAAGTACTGGGAACTACAGGACAGGTGTCAGCAGGCAGGAAATATCCTGAAATGCTTTTTCCTGAGGGAAAACCTACCCAGTCACTGCCACCTGAGCTCTCACCTCTTCCATTGGAGGCTATTTTCCCTTATCATACCTTCTTCTGCCTATTGTTTAAGTCCTTTGGATGCCATCCTGTGACATTCCAGTGACTTCTGGAATTTAATGGCTCCTAACCCACCCAGATGGGTTAAATCCACACATAGTATTAATATTTATTACACAATAGCTCTATGCTTGTCACACTGAGCTATTCTGTACTGCTATAGATGTACCTTACCAGCTAGCCTGTGGTCCTTGGGATGGAAACAAGTGATGTCTAGCACAGAACAGTATTTCTGTGGGAAAACCTGTAGCTGTAAGTGCTCCCCCTGTACTGCAGAGGGGCTGCATTGGTCTGTCCCTGCTCCCACTACAACAGTGAGGAGCAGCTCCTAGCTCATCTAACAAGGCTCTTCTGAGAGCCTTCCTATCTGAGCTGATCTTGGGGAAAGCTGGCTCCAGATGAGGACTTTCCCAATTGAATAAATCAGAGGAGAGCAAGTGTCTAACTAGTGTTCAATAGGACCAGCAGCCCTTTGTGGGCTGTTTTAGAGTCCCCTCTCTCCCCTGTGTTTCTTCCATCTCCTTGCATTGGACCCAGAGCCCGTGCAATTGCATGGGGATAACGCCACTGGAAAACTAACCTTGTCAGGGGCATGGGGGTGTGTTTGCAATCACTCCATCCCATTAGTGTTTGCATCATGGATCAATCAGTGTGAGGGAGCTTTCAGAAAAGCAGCAGTGGGCCCAAGGGGAAGGGGATACAGCTGTCCTTTCCACAGCAATGAGCCAGATTAGGAATGCCAGCAAACAGGAGATCCTAATTCTCCTGGGAGTTTCTGCTATGCCTTCACAGACACTGGAGTTTCATGCACTGATCTTCAAAGGAGAAGACACTGTGGTAGAATGAAAGCCAGGGCTGGGGAGACTTCTTGGTCTCCCAGATTGAAGAAACAATGTCTGGCTGAGATTTTCTGTGACAAGTTAGAGGTTCAGTGCACTGGGCTGGGACCAGGGGCTCCATCAGGGCTAAGTCTCAAGATACTGGTTAAGCTGCATTGGGGAAGGGGGGTAGGGAGCACAGGGACCAAATGGGCTTCCCCAGAATTCCCCAGGGATACAGCATAGCCCTGGGCCACACACCTTCTCAAGGACATCTAGTGTGACTTACCTGGGACCAAGTACCAGGGCAGGTAAAGTGGATTATCTGAACTGACAGAGTCATGCCATGCAGAATATCCCTTCAAAAGTGCCTTCAGGAGAATAAAAGGTAGTTTCATTTTCTCTGCACTACAGAGTATTAAGCTCTAAGTTTGCCAAAAACATCTGAGCTAAGAAAACAGGAAATTTCTTGAGAGACAGAACTTCCTCAGAGCCCCAAAGGCAGAACCAAAATGACTGATATTTTCTCATATTCTCTGTCATGCGTTTGACAAAAGCAGCATAATGTAATCCCCTTTACCTGCTATCAGGAGAGAGAAATGGCCTGTATAATGAGAAGATAAAGAAAAATTGAAGGACTTGTTAAGGACATTGGTGAATCCTGAAAGCCAGGAGGTGCTCATTATCTGTGCATCAAGACACTCTTGAGACACACATCTTCAGAGGGGGCCCATTATGAAAGCTGTTTGGAACAATGAAATTTAGAGCTCTAACTCACCCTGATTTAAAAATACCTTGCAAGAATTTGAGAAGGTTGTGGCATTTATTTCATTTGGATTTGCAAGAAGAGACCACTGAAGTTATGAATCAAAAGTCTCAAGGCTTACCTTGATGAAGTGATATTGAGTAGTTGTGTGTTCTGATACACTCAGCTGATGCTTTTAGCTCTCTCAGGTGTGACAGCTCCAAAGTCCCAGAAAATTCACATCTCTACAGGACTGTGTGAATTCATCTGAAGGAACATGGCAATGACTGCAAAAGTCTCTTTCAGCTATGAACAAAAAAAGATGCTATGTGCTCTCTGTGCCTTTGTGGATGGATCACGGTACCTAAAGGTGCTTCTTGCAAACTAATTTTGCCATCTAGGTCTTACTTTTATTTATTGTGTGATACTGCCTGAGTGAAATAGTGAAAACCCCTATTTCAATGTGAGTCAGCCACTTGCTTGCTTTGCAAGGAAAATTCCAGCATACCTTATAACTAACCATTTCATACTGTCAAAAATTAAACAAAAATAAAATTATTCATCCAGGCTGCATAGTGGTACAGACAGATAAACAAAAAATACCAGATTAGGAAATTTTACCTACAGGAACAAAGTTATTTTTATTTGATAATCAAGGAAATCCTACTGGACCCCCTTTCTAAACCCATCCTGGCTGGGATCAGTGGGGATTTTTCTGTCATTTAAAAAGCCTTTAATTACTCTTCCCTTCCATAAGACTTCCCTGTAAGCATAAGGAGGTTAATTACTTCCTGAGTAGTATCTGCTTCTCCTTATTATTAATTATTTAGCAATTAATTATGAGCCCTTCCCTCTCAGGGATGTGTGTGAGCTATAATAGGCACCAATACAGACAAACTCTGCCCTGAGGAGTTTCCAATCTCCTCTTTTTAGTTGTATGACCAAAGAGATGTAGCTTGTTTTATGCAATGGCTTGACCAAAACAAGTGGAAAAGACACCCATCTGTCTAAGGCTGAGGGAGCAGAGGTTTATGGGATGGCTAACACAGGCACTTGGTACATCTGTGTGACACGTTCACGTCCCAGAGACTGGGAGCAACTACAAATACTCAACCTCAGATGGCTATTCTGTGAGAAATACACACTAGCTCACAAAACCTGCCTCCCAGGTGGCTGCCCTTTAGGGAATGCCCAGAGGGCACAAGTGGGATAGAACACGGGATCACAAACCAGCCCTGAGCAGACTGAGACCACAAGATGCTAGAGGGGAAAATTGCTGTCCATCCTCCATCCCTGCTCCAGCTCTGGATGTGAGCTCTGACTGCTGCAAAGCTGCTACATACACGCCTCACTCTGAGGAGATACAACAGAAATAGCATCCAACCATTCCTCAGCTCCTGCCAGTCTGTGCCGCAGTCACACGGGGAGCCCCGAGCAGGAGCCCTGCTCCACTGCCCACACCCTGAGACATGCAGAGGGTGAGCACTGCTCCTGCTGCCAGGCCACACCCTGAATTACAGAGAAGAGGCATCCCAAGGGCTGTTCTTCTGCCCCTGGAGCTGGTAGTGAGGGGAGTTCAGATGTATCAGAGCAAGACAGTGTGCAGCAGGCTGTCAGACTTGACACTAGCTAGGGATTTCACTGTTTAAATCCTGACTTCAGATTCAATCTGTGCAGCAACGGGCAGAGAAGGAAGCAGCAGGCAGTTTTTTTCCAGTACTTCCAAAGTCCAGGTACCCAGCTGTTACACCCACTTGCTGGTCCTTCCTATTTTTTTAATTCAGACAAGCAATTTAAAACAGTTTCACAGCTTAACAGCTTCTATGTAAAAACAAATCTGTTCTTCTACACAATTAGGAATTCACTAAATCAAAGTCACACCGTCATGAGTCTGGTGCCCTTTCAGAGGGTCTAGGGATGCTGCTCCATGGTTCAGTGCTTCTGGGAAGCAGAGACTTTTCCTTGGCATCCTGAGGTATGCAAAGCAGCAAGCAGGCTCCTGTGCAAATGAGGCTGCCCTACTTTCTGCAAATGACGGCCCTCACCCATCCTCACCAGACAGTCTGATTATATTTCTCATATTGCAACACAGATGTTCGTAACTTGTCGTCTGCACCAGAAACACCAGCCAAGTATTCCAGCTGTACAATAGCTTTTTATTGCTGATTGAAGAGACTCAGTATAAATTACTTCCCCTCATATCCCTGGAAATCACACAAACATCACGCAAGGCAGAGAGTGATGCATTTAGAACCACCTCTGCAAAGTGCCACAGCAATGTTTTAACAAGGGTTGTCTTAGTCCAAGAGCTGAGCAACTCCAGTTTGCAGAGCTCCTTCTGCTGAGAAGACACATGAGAGAAGTAACATTGCTGGACACACTCAGATTTGGAGGATCCTGCTCTGCTGCTTGGGAATCCATGATAAAAGGCAAGTTATCTTGTGATGATTTGTTGCCTTTAATTCTAAAATCAGCAAAGATACAAAGAGATTGGTAGGAAAACAGAACAACCTGGAAGACCAATGAGGGAACAAAAAAATGCCTTTGTAAGGAATAGGGGTTGATTAGTTTTTCCCAGGATAAGAAGCAAAGGACATAAAGCAAAGCCTGCAGGTTCAAAACACATAGAAATAGTTTTCACCATGTGCCAAATCTCAGTTTTTATCTAGGTAGGAAAGGCTTGGCTCCTCCCCCTGGGTGGAGCATCTCCCAATGGGATGATGTAATTTTATCAGTCATGCAGTGGGATTCAATGGTCCATTAACAGAAGATATCTTTCTGAAGAAAGGATAGGATGTGGAAAAGATAAAGAACGCTGCCCCACCTGGTTTTAACAGGTGATGATAGAATATGTACCTTGGGTACATCCTGCATTGTAACCCAAGACACAGCTCATCCAAGTCTTTGCTGCTTACCATGATAAGAGGATCCAAAGAGCCATTTCTTCTTGCAAACTATACCACCAAGAGATGAAGTCCAGTTGTTGGGACTAGTGCTGATGCTCCTGGCAGATCACACTACCAGAAATGTGAAATGTACATCACTGGGGACACTGGGAAGAGTTTGCTTTGCAATCCAGCTCTGTGAAAGTGATACCTGTGAAAATACAGAGCCTGCCCAGAAATATCTGCAATGCAAGTGGTCCCAATTTCTCACCAATATCTCTTTGGGATTGGAACAATTCTTAGGAACATGCCAAATAGCCTCTTGGCCACAGGCATTTAAGACACTTTGCTAATGATACTTGACATAGTTCACAAGGATTCTGCAAAATGTTGTGTTGCTGTCCCTTTTTTTTTTCTTTTTTAAACTGATGAGCCAAGGTGGGATGGAGGAAACAAAGATCTGTCCCACTTTGCTCTTCTTCAGTAGTTTTACCACCAGGAAAAGTTGAAGGCTTGTTTCTGCTACAACCAGTATGAGACAAGAGAATAAACTGTTATTCAGTGCATTAATAATTACCACCTTGTGTGTCCTGCCACCTACTCTGTTTGAGCAAGCTAAAAAGAACACTTTTATAGCAAATTATTAGATTTACTTCCTCTGGGAACTAGGTTCACTTAAGTTTTCTAAAAGTATGTCTGTGTTTCTGCCACAACCAGTCACTTCAACAATCACACTTGAGGCTGATGTCCAGTTGTAAGAGTGGGAAAGATTTGGAAAATCTGAAGCTCCTGTATAATTAAAAGATAAAAGTCACTGAGTAATGAAAAGAAGCATTATTGATCATCTCACAGTGGGGACAGCAGCAGTGCCAATACAGCCTTTACTAAACAGCAGAGTTCAATTTCTAGACAGGTCCTTAGGAAACTACATCTCATTGCATCTCCTGCTTATGGGCATATTTTAGAAGACTTAAAGACAGTGCATTTCATCACCTGCAATCCAAATGATTACAGGCCTTGATAAATATTCCCTACTGGTTGTATGATGAAATGAGAAAGTGGCAGCAAGGCTAGATCAGGAAACAAGCATGGAGAGTGGTTTTCACTGCTGTACAGAAAGCAGAAAAAGACTTTGCCCTGAAAAGTGGAAAAACATCTTGAGTGAAACACTGGAGGGACATTTTATAAGAATAGAGTCTGACAAAGTGTGACTGGTTGAAAAAGTCCTTTTCACTTGGGAAGAGGAGAAAAACTGGGGTAAGACAAGACTTAAAATACATCCTGGTTTATCTGCAGTTAAAAAAAAGGTAGTTCAGCTAATAGTTAGGTGCTACCCACATAACTTCTGAGAGATTAAGAATTTTTTCTCCAGTAAAGTTTCTTCTTCCTCCAGTAGTGCTGGCATAAGGACTCAACAAAAGTATTCAGCAATCTCTCACCCACCAGTTATAATATACTCTCTGCTTGAAGTCTACAGTTTTAAGTTGCTTGAACTCCCTCACAGGTATGAAAAATAAACTTCACCAGGATGAAAGTAGGCACATAAGGCTGCACTATAGTTTGTTTTACAGGGATGACTAAATTCTAATTATATTGCTGGAAAACTATCCTGAGAACAGCCTGAGCTGGAAGTGATCCACAAAGATCATCAAGTCCAGCTCCTGGCCCTGCACAGCACCATCCCCAAGGCTCACACCATGTGCCTGACAGCATTGTCCAAACACTTCTTGAACTCTGCCAGGCTTGGGGCTGTGATCACTTCCCTGGGGAGCCCATACCAGTGTCCTCTAGGGGAGGAAACTTCTAATACCCAACCTAACCCTCCCCTGACACAGCTTCATGCTATGAACCAAAGTCTTTTACCCTGTATACTTCAATGCAAAAAGTCAGAACACCTTAGCCTCCTCATTTGTGCAGTAAGGTGCAGTCCAGAAATTCCTTTACCAATGTTCTTTGGAGCCAGCCTCAACCCCAAGCCTCAGCTGATAAACTTGCCTCTCAGATGAGCTATCTTGGTCTTGGATGCCACAAACACACATTTTTCAGTTCTTGGGTGCCTTGAGTGATTTTTCCCCTCTTGCTGCTGACTCTGGGGATTTTATTGGCTGTGTAAGAAGTCTCTGACAATTTTAGGGACACCATATATTTATGGCTGGGTGTTTCAATGATTAAGTCACCCAGGTGTGAGAGGGGAAAATAAAGCTCAAACTTGAAAGAATTCCTGGGCAGACAAAACAGATGGATGGGAGGAGAAAAAGTGTACATCCAGGGTCATTTACCCCAGGGAACAGAATTGATGATCAGGGCTGAAATAATGGAAAAAATATTTGTAAGTCAGCCAATAGAGTCTTTTGAAAAGGTGCTGCTGTCAGAGGAAAACAGAGGACTTTTGGTGCAGGTGAACCTATTTGCACAGAATTCATGAGTCCTAAAGCTCAGTCAAGCTTAGAAGGGGTGTCATGAAGCCATCGGGGAGTCTTCTCAAACATAAATCCATCTCTCTGCTTTCCCTAGCTCCGTGTGTTCTGGACACACATTTATTACCTTATACTGACAAGTATTTTCTCTTAATCTCCTGTCACATTTGTGTTTGCAATCCTCTCCTGAATTCAGTGTTTAGTCCCCATCCCCTATCTGCTTCATGAAAACCTTCATTTACATGGTCCCTGGCAGTACCTCCTTTATGATCAAATCAGATCCTTTGCACAGAAGATGGTGTGTGGCTGCATTTGAAGTCCTAAGCTTTGACTGGTTGGCATAAAGTAATTTGCTAAAGGACAATAACAAGCATGATGAATTCTAATGCTCTGTGTGTCATGGTACTTAAGTATCTCATAGATAACTACTTCACCATTATTTCACAGTGCTGCAGGAACTCAACTCTCTTAAAAAAAAAAACCAACCTCACAAAACGAACAGTTTATCATAATATTCGTGGACAAGTACCAAAAGAAATCAATGGTTGAGGATCTACATCTATCACAGCTTGCAGAACACCCTTTGCTAATATTGGGTCAAGAGAAACTGCTCTAATTTTCTGGTTTCCTATGTCAGCTTGTATTCACCTGACACCACTCACTGGCATTAAAATAGATTTTCAGCTCCCTGCTTCATGCATCATATACAACACAGAAAATAAATCAGCACTTTCAGAGATAGTATTCATGACAATAAACTGGTGCCACAGAGAGATCCCCTCATTAGCTATCTCTCTTGCCCCCATTGCATTTCAAGTTTTCCAGGGATCACTGAAATCCCAGAAGGACTGAGGCACTCTGGGGGCTGGGCAGGACTTGGTATCACATCCTGGTATCACTGACACCTGGATATTCACCCATTCATTCCTATCCAGCCCAGGAAGGAAGCTTGTCCTACAAAGTTTTGAGGTATTGAACTGTGCTGTAACTTTGTTGATAGATGTCAGTCAACCTCAGCACAGAAAAGTCACTGAGCATCAGAAAACCAAGACTTAAACAAGAAAATCTATAAACATTGTTATAACTAGAGCTTAATAGCAGCATATTCATGGAACAGAGCCTCCTAGAAGCTCTGCTAAGGCACATGGAGTACAGGGAGGTGATTCAGGATAGCCAGCATGGCCCCACCAAGGGCAAGCTCTGCCTGACCAACATGCTCTGCTGAGACTTCTCTGGAGTTCTGCATCCAGCTCTGGAGATCTGAGCACAGGGGGCATCAGCCTGTTGGGGTCAGTCCAGAGGAGTAGCCTGCAGTCCACTGCTTGAACCCAAAGCAAAGCCTTTGTGTGCAACAGCTATGGATGGATCTATCTTTTCTGAACATGCTGCATGATCCCTTGATCCCACAGAAACTTCCAGCACCTCTACTTTCCTGTGGCAAGGATTTCCCACAGCCTGATTGTGTGTGGGCTGGAGCCCTCCATGTGTTGCCTTATGTGTACTGTCTGTGGTGTAAAGGAACAAGTGGGGAACTGTCTGAAATGGTTGCAACTTTTCCCTCCACTCAGGCTCTAATCACTCAAACCTTCACCTCCTCCCAGCCTCAGAGGCTGAGGACCAGTCAATTTATTTGCTCATATTGGTAAAGATGGTTCATGTCTCTGATCAAGCTTGTCATTTGTCTCAGTGTCTGGAGCCAGGACATGTCCTCTAAGAAGGAAAATGAAGAGGAAAATGAGCTAGGACATACTCTGATAAAGGACTGGTGCACAGCCAGAAACAAGCTCACACTGAAGGCAAAAACAGAAAAAGGACCAAGGCAAATACAGCCTTCATCCTCTGGGATGGACATGGGGGGAAAATCCACATTTGAATTTTAAAGAACGTGCAGGAGACTGGTGGAAGAGAATTAAAAAGTGCATTAGGGCTCTCAAACATGTCACCACAAGTGCTGCATTGACAAGTGCTGACCTGCATCTCTCAGGGAAGCCAGGGCACACTTCTGAGGGCATGAGAGCCCAATGGAGATCCCTCAGTTTAATACATTATCATGAACAGTTAATGACAGGGCACTTGCAATAAATAGCAATTGTGAAGCACCCCACAGAGCAGAGGGAATCCATTGTCTGCCCAGCAATGTCACCTGGCTCCCTCTTTGTTCCTGCTGTGGAGAAACACACCTGATGCTGCAGAAGGTGCTGCTGGAAGATACACTCATTTCATAGTCATGCAAAGGAAATTCCTCATGAAAGATCCCATTTGCCTATTGAAGAGCAGCAAGGCTCCAACCTCAGGTGGTTTCAATCCTACAACCTGAAAGCTAATTTTAACCAAAAAAGATTCTCATTTTTTCCACCCAGAAAATCTAAGCACTTGTTTCTGTCTCGAGGCTCTCTGCACTTAATAAATAGCTCTTTGAAGAAAATGCTTAACATCTCAGCACATACTCTGGGCAAAGACTGTTTTGAAAAAGATTGAAGACATGATGTACTAGCAGCACCAAACTCTGCTGCTCCCCAATGTAGTTTGCCTGGCTAATCTTTCCCTAAAAGGTACACCAGTAGGTTTGAGTGACTTCTCTAGGGCATAGAAAAGGGATAAAGGATTGAAATTCCAAAACTTTAGAACTGATAAGATGCCCACAAACAAACATGTGCAGAGCTAATGGTTTTTGATAGTTCAATAAAGCCCCTCCCATTTTTTAACCCTCCAGGTGCTGCAGCTTCCAACTGTTGTTGGTGAATCACAAGACAATTTCTTGCCCACTTTTGTGTAAAACATTTCAGGTATTTTTAAATCACTATGAGACACATCTGACAAGATTGCTGGCACATTAGGAGTGCTCACAGTCTGCTACTGGACTGGAGCTGCTGGTTTAAGGTCCAGCTGGGTACAGGCAGCCTCTGCTATGGGGTGCTACAGCTCTCAACCACAGCCACTGGTACACCCATGTCTGCAGTGAAACAGCCCAAAGGTCTAGGCTTTTCCAGCTGACTTAACAGTAATTACAGGGGTCATATCTGATCATCTTCTAATTACTGGACACTGAATAGGCCACCCTCACTCATTTTAACTCACCTGCATCTGACAGTCAAGGGCACCAGGTAGGTAAGGCTTTGGCTGACCCTTATACTGGGAAAAACTGGCAGCAACAGTAGAAAACTGTAGGAAGCTTTAGAGGCAAAGCCATCCAACATAGGGATCTCCTTCTTCTCCCCTCTCTTCTTTGCTCCTCATTGCTGATTAAACTTCTGTCAACATGAATATTGCTAGGCAGGAAAATCCCTCCACAGTTCCTCTTTGTCTTCTAGCAGTAAGTGTGAGAACTAATGAGAAGTGCAAAGAGCTGGGCCAAGCCCTTGCTCAGCTGGACCCTGATTAGAGTTGCCTGGAGTCAGTCCTGAAGTTGCTGCAGTGAAACTTTGAAGGATGGCACCACAGGGCTTTGTAAGTGTCCCTGAGTTATGTGATGCTTCTTGCACATGAATCAGAGGATCATAAAGGACATTGCTCCAAAGTACTCAGATGATGACTTGTAGCCTCTCTCACTTAGCAGGCTGTGCTCCAGGTACCAGCAGCTCCCATCACTCATCCAAGCAGACTTCCCTCCACACATGTGAATTGGCTCAGCCTGGATGCTGAGTCTTAAATTAAGCTCATGGTCTTTAAGAAAAGTCTGATATCACTCACCTAAATGTTTGCTTAGCAAAGCAGAGTCCTCTCAGCTTAGCAAGGTCTTCTCTCTCTGTAATGTTCATCCACAAGCACACACTCCACTGGCAGCTGTAGGGAGCAGCAAGGGGACCAAGGATGACCCAAGGGAAAACAAACTGGATTTCCTTCCTTCCTTAATGGTCAAAGCCACCTTATACATTGTAGCTTTACAGTATTTTTTGACAGAGGGGTACAGTACTCTCTGATATATTGCCTCTGGTTGTCACTTGTAGAACTACACCAAAACCCAAGCCTTGGCTCCATTCTCACTTTGCATTCAGATGTCAAGTCTTACCTGTTTCTGGAAGAAGGGAAAAAGTGAACTTTCAGAGCCAGAACTGCAGCTTTAGATTTACACCTCCTCCCACAGGAGCTGATATAAAATTATTCCAGGTTTGCTGAAAGCAGGGCACAGAGTGCCTGGCTGCCTTGGGGCTGCAGAGGGAGGGTGCCACAGCTGCCCTGTTCATTTGGAAGCAGAGGAAATGCCTGTAGCACCAGCACCTCTGCCCTCTTCTCACCCACAGGCACTGGGTGGGAAGGACTTATCAGAAAGGATTTGCAATGAAGTGGATGTAAACCGTTCGTGTAAATCCCCCTGCAGCCTGGTGAGAATAAATCCTTCCCTCCTCCCCTCCTCTTTCACAGCCAGGAATGATATTAAGACTGTGGGACTGAGGATTTCCAGATTTCAAACATTAAAGTATTTTAATTGCACTTCAGGGTAATTCAGAATGGAGCGAATGAAACATTGCAGGCAGAGAAAATAGCTGCTCTGGAAAATGTCTATAATTTTCAGGGATTCCTTTTATTGTTGACTGCATCCAAATATTTCTGCCCTTGACTAAGCGCTCTCTGCTCCCCTGTGTCTCTTAGCAGTCCCTGCAGTGACCAAACAGAATAGCAGCAGAAAGAATAAACAGCCCAATCTGGAACATAAAACCTGTCAGGTGATGAAGAGGCTTCTCCTCAGGCTGGTGTGGTGAAAACCAGGCTCCTGCTGCAGGGCAGGGCTGGCTCTGCCTGTGCTGAATTGCAGCAAGGACCTGGTGTTTGGGGGAGAGAGGCCACCAAGGCAGCTTAGGGCATCCCACTCCAGAATTCCTCCCTTATGGCTTTCACGCCTCTGAGGGAAGCTCCTGCTCCATCTGCCTGCTGATATTCATTATTTATGGAGTGATGCAAACATGTCTAATGCAAGGATTAGGGCTTTTTTCTCCCTTGCACCTTAAGGGCTGTGAGAAGCAGAAGCAACCAGAAACTAATCCCCCTTCAGGATTCCCTCCCTCCTCCTACACACTGGGCAGGTGCAGGCACAGTTCCTTCACTTGCTGAGACTCATATCCTGCTTTTCCTAGTGCTGTTTAGAGGTTGCTTTCCCAAGTTTGATGACAGGGCTCTCACTTCAACAGGATAAAATGTCCACAGACACTGGCTGTGCTCTTTCTAAATGTTTGTGTTATAGACATCTGACATTTATTTTAGACTGACCCCAAGGTTTAGTTCAACTCTTTGTAGCATGGTAGCTTTCAACTCTGTCCTCTTTGAGACAACAAGGATGGCTTTTGACACAGATTGCCTCGTGGGTTAATCCTTGTGTAGATGGGATAATTTATACTGTAGCTGGCAGCACCTGGATAAAGTAAACCCAGAGGGCTAGGCAAGGTTTACCTCAGATAGCTGATGCATCTTAGGGACAGAGTTTGTCTTTTCCACACAAATCTGCTAATGATACCTTTCATCCCAGAGAAGACAGAGTTTATGTGGCCACCAAATTACTCCTGCAAATACCCTAGTGACCTGATGACCTGAGTAACATGTGACAATTAATGAATGAAAGTCTACACACATGTGCAAGCACACACATGCATGTGCACACTCTCAAGATTGACAATCAATAACCATTTAGAAGAGGATAAGGGACATCTCAGCTCAGCCTTTTTCCACTGTGGATCCACAGACATCACCAAATGCAAAGAGGTGGAGGTAGTGCCCTCTAGGCAGTGGGAATTATTTGTGGCATTATTCCCTCTACACTAAAGTTAGTCCTGGGACTAATGATTTTTCCACAGCACATGAGACCCTCCCCATCCTATGTCCCAAAAGACAGTGCCTCTGGGTGCTGGCACTGGGTGTCTCTAAAAGCCATCCATGTCCCTTTCCAACAGTCATCCTTCTGCAATGCATCTAAACACAGAGCTCACAGTGTGGAGGAGAGCTCCAGGGAATGTCCAGCCATTCCTACGTGCTGGGGCAGGATTAATACATCAGACCTGTCTCTGGCAGATATTGTGTTGGAGGAATATTATTACATTTCCCATGCCCAGGGCTACTTGTTGCCTTTTCCCCACTAAGCAAAGAGTCACCAGAACCTTTTCTTATCTGTCAAGTTTCTGAAACTGTTAAACCACAATGACCTGCTTTCCTTTCCCATACCTAACGGCTTGTCCTTCCCCACATTGTTTGTAAGTAAGTGAGTTGTAGTCTGAGCTATTTATTGGATTCCTCTAGCCTTGGAGCCAAGGAGAGGAAAGCTTGCATGCATATTGTTCCTCTGGGGCAGTTCTCATCACAGTGAAAACGGAGCCCTGCTGTCCCTGCTGGCTCCCCGAAGCCTGGATTACCTTACTCCATTGTTTATGGCTCACAGTGTGCACATCATTCTCACAGCACTGTGTTTTGGTTTGTGGGTTTGGGTTTTTTTTTCTAAAAAAGGGAATACAGGCTACTAAAGGGCATGGAGTATTCCCAGCTCATGTCTTGAGCCATGTCAAGGGAGGTGATTTCTGCAAGCAGAAATCAGGATGGCAATAAAGCACCCAAGCAAAGAGGAGCTGAGGGCTCTGAACTGCAAGGGAGGGAAGACAGAAATGTTTGCAGTAATAAACAAATAATAAATTGATTTCTCCTCCATATTCATACAGCAAGCTCAACATGAACAAAATCAGGCAAAATCCTTTCTCTCTGTGCTAATATTTCACACAGTGCACAGTCCATTGCATTCTATGTGTATAAAACCTATGCTTATGGATGCATGAGGGCATGCACACATATGTGCATGTGCATACACCCACACATAAAGACATTAAAACCTTCATGGCACTTCCTATTAAGTGGTAATACAGAAATCCTCTCACTGCAACCACATTTGACTTGCTGCTCATCCAGTCACGTTTGCACTCAATCAGGTGCACAGGGCTAAGGCACCTGCCTCCTGCTTGTTTCATCATCTCAGACTGGGAAATATGCACCAGGAAATGTGCACCAGGAAATATGCACCAGCTGATACTGCACCTAGCTACTTGCAAGAGAGTGTTCACACTGCAAATTTCCAACCATTTTCCCTTCCTGCCTTTGCAATGCTTTCCCTCCTAGAAGAGTTGAATATCAGGAGGGTCTTCCATGCTGGGGAGGGTCCTACAGCTGAAAAAAAGAGATTTGTCTTGTGTTCCTCCCTCTGCTACTGGTAACCTAAATCACTTTGGGCCAGGTATTTAATGGATCTGAAGCACTCTTTGCCCACTGGAAAGGAGCTACATTAAGATCATCTGTAGAGCCCTTTGATAACACTGATGAAATGCACTGCAAAGCCCAAAATGAGAAGATGAAAATGTAAGCAAAGCCTGAGTGACCCAGAGCAATGCTCCATGCAGGAGTGCTCTGCCTCTTACAGCCACAGTGCTGCCTAGTGGGAGCCTGCCAGTCTGGCCACCATCTGTGGCCCATTATCCCCATCCATCCCCAGCACCCAGAGCATCAGAGCAGAGGTGCTGGAGGGCACTCCTCTGCCTATTCCATTTAGCAACAGTTTACAGCTATATTGGTCTCAAATGTGCTGCTGTAACAGGGCACGCTGACAGGGACTTCAGAAGTCCTTCTTCCTCATCATGGTCTGTACCTTGCTTTCCTCCTACCTGGTAGAGACAGAGGAAGGAAAAATCCTTGTCTGTGCAGAGGATAAGTGGAAATCTCAAAGACAGTCATGAGTTTAAGAAATCAAATAAGTAGTAATTAAAAATAAGTGGGCAGAGGTCGTACGTTCCCTTGCCCCATCTGGAAATGCAGTGGTGGATTTAGTATGCCAATATTGACACTTTAATTAATCACTGCTTCTAAAATGCTCTGTGAGTGGGAGCCTAGCACAGTAAAAATTATTATTAATAATCATGCGTCTAGTATCATTTAGCTTTTTATTATTACATTATCATACATTAATATTATATAAGAATATTAATAATTACAATAGAATGTCCCTTAGTATGGAAAGAGTAAAAAGACCAGTACCACTTATTAAAGACTTTCCCTGTATTTTGGCCAATAGCCACTTTAAAATTTTATCATTGAAATTAACTGCACAGTCACAGGCTGGGCTAGTCCTAATTAACAACAACAACAACAGAATAAGAAATACAATGCAGTCCAGTAAATAGATGCAACCCCCTCCTTCTCCACCTCTTCCCCCCACCGCCTGCCCAATAATGCAAAATACATAGGGGACCCTGTTGTCATAGTAACTGGCATTACAGCCTGCTTTCGATAATTAATGGAGGGCTTTGCTATTACAGTATTCTTGAAATTTCACTTTCCCCTGTGCTGCACTGCAGAATGCAGTATCATTTCCCCATTCATAAATATTTCATTACCACAGTCTGCTGTGTTTCATCATCACTGATAACACTCAGACTAATCCACCCATTGCTGAATTCATGTCGCCCTGTCGGTAAAAGCAACTTTCATTTCCTCCTTCCATTTCTGCAGTCTTCATTTTTCTTGTTCAGTGCTCTCCTGCTGCAAAACTGTCATCGTAGGCTAAGTGCAGAGACCTTTATTTTTCTTACTCTGAAAAATAAGCCGGCGGAAAAAGCCGTGCCTGAGCGAATCGCGTAGGGACCCACGCAGGCGCAATGTTTCCACGCAGATGCAATTTGTACGTTTCAGAAAAGGGAGAGATTTAGGGCAGCGAGGGAGAGGAGAGCTGTAAAACCTTGCTGCAGCAGGAAACTCGGGTTCTGATTCAGCAGATTCCAGGAGTACCTTCAGACACATGAGTTGTCCCTCTGATGACAGCTGTGAGGAGCAGAAGTGATATTCCCATCCAGAGGACCTGTTGGAGCATAATATGTTTGGTAACTAACACACTAGTAGAAAACATCCAAAGCCAGTGGGGCAGACAGCTTGGAAATACACACAGCAAGAAGGAAGTAATAGAGAAATGGTTTAATTTCTTTTCCTTAGCATCAAAAGCCTCAAACAAATTAAATCTGATGTGCTTACATACATAGCTTTTACTGATATCCATGCAGAAGGAACTGGATTTTCCTTGTTGAGACTTCTTTGTCTTCTCTTTTTAAATGTTTTTCTCTTTTATGTTGCTATCCTTTTGAAACAAACTGGTGGTGAAAAACTGAGAAACCTGAAAGAGTCAATTGCAAGGTGTCTCCCCTGTAACTCTGTGATAGACTTGCCTTAGATTGCCTTTCCAGAGGAGACTAGTGAGGCCAAAGGGAAGGAAAATGCTGTTTGTAACCTGTTAGACAGAGCAGTGCACAGAATCTGGCTTGTTTTGTACGAGGTATCACAGATGGGATGCAGTTTTCCTCTGGGAAGGGTTAAATCCTGGATAAGGAATCATGGCACAAATGAGCATTAGTGGAGACCACAGCATGCAACTCTTGACAGGCACTATATAAATGTATAAATGTATATATAAATGTGTGAGGAAAATTTGTTTCATCTATTCTGCATGTGGCAGAAATAGCTAGGTAAAAAATTGCACAGCCCATGCAATAAATAGCAGTTATTTGCCTATGCCATGCAATCTGCAAGACCTGCTAGGATGTCATTTATGTTGACACATTTAAAGAGAGAAGCTCTGCAAATCCATTTTCTTCCAAGCATCATAAAAAAGCCCTACTTTTTTTTTTTTTTTTTTTTTTTTTTTTTTGCATATTTCCAATTCAGATTTAGCAGTTTCATGTAGCGAGAAAAGAACGTTGGAAGTGGAAGTGGAATGAGGGATTCTTGGGTATTATTTACCTTTTGCTAAATAAAATAAAATAAAAAATACAGCAAAAAAAAACAACTTTAAAATATTTTTAAAATTAATTCTGCTTTTACAAATTCCATTCCTTACCAGAAGCCATAATAATCTCCTCTTCCATAATTTCCCAACCATCAGCCATGAATGAATATATAGAATAGAGGAATCCACATCAGCCCAGGGATTTTCCTTCTCCTCTGCATGGGACATGACTCTGATGAACAAGTTTAATTTCTAAATGAGCTGGTGGAGTCTTTCACTCCATGTGTGCTGGGATGGAGAGTCTCATGGAGTCAGACACCAGTCAAGGCCAAGAGGGCCTATGCCAATACTCAGAAGGGAAGTTTACAGTGTCAATTAAATACAGGACAAAGATCCAAACCGCTTCCAGTCCTCTGTGTGACTCTCCAAGTGCCTCCTCTGTGTGAATCCCAGTTAAAAGATCATCCCTGGAAAGGGAGAGTCTGAGCTCACTCAGGGTGGGCTCAAACTTTTGCTCCTTTTTCCAGGCAGATGATGCTGACCTTGTCTGAGCACATGTTGACCCCTCTGTCTCCCCAGAGACCCCCAGAGCTCAGCCCTTCTGAGCAGCCTAGAGGGGTGGCACGAGTTTAAACCCAGCTGCAGCCACCCACCTTCATCCTGCTGCACAAAACCCCTGTGCAAACAAAAGGCTTCATCTTGAGGGGCATCCTACTCCCAAGCAACAGCAGCCAGCTGGTGATTTTTCAGGAAAGTTGGACATGGAGGGTGGGAAACTCCCTGGTTTGCCCAGCATTTTGGGAGTGAAAGCTCAGAGGAGCTGCAGCCATGTTCCCTGGCAGCCCCCAATAATCCAAAGCCATTCCTGTGAGGAAAAGTGAGCCCTGGTTCCACACACAATCACCTGGCTGCCTCCCGTGGCATTACTGGCATCCAAATACTTGTGTTTGGCCTTCAGCCATCCAAGACCTGTCAGCATGTAGCTCTTCAACTCCACAGTTCACAGGGGCTTTCTTCCTTGTTTTTTTCAGGTTTAAAAAGAAAAAAAAAGCAGGCAGATGAGTTTTGTGAAGTATCTGTCTCCTTGCTCTAAGAATCTGTTGTTAGTGACCTGTGAAGAGAAATTACTCTGGACAATAAAGGCTATGATATCTTTCCCTTGCTATTTTGGACAGAAAGATGTGCTGAGTGTGTGGGTGTAAGAGAGAAATCAGGAGAGTAAGTGCCTGTGTGGGCTTACATGCAATTGCCATTTTATCTTGTTTTCTTTTAAGTTTCTCCATGCTTTCCCTAGCTTTAAAGATATTTCCTAGGCCCTGTCTGCTTCCTCTCATCTTCAGAAACTCAATCACATTTTCACCAGTAAGTGTGGCTCACAAGGAACTTTTCATTATTTCCTTTATAAAATCTGTGATCCCTACCCTGCAACCATGTCCATTTGTATGTTGCTTCATCAGCAGGAAAGTTTATGCCAGTTTTTCCTCCAAACTCTAAAATTCCAGCAGGAGAGAGCAAGGAAGTTCATGTCACTTAACATGTCACCCTTTAACCCCTTGGTCCTTTCCCCATTCCCAAAATGACCTTTCTGACACCTTCCAATTTCCCCTGAAGCAATTTTTAGCATCTGCCTCCCACCAGCTGCCAGCAGACCATGCAGTGCACTCAAGACCCCAGCCACACAGCCAGAATGATGAGGGTGTCCTTCCCTGCTCCAGCTCTTGGCTCTGGGGCTGGCAGGAGGGAAAGTCCTTGTGGTAGGAATGTCACAGACCCAGGGACTAAAGGACACCTGGCAGAAGCACATATGAAATGAGTAGAAAGCAGACCAGCAGATGGTATTCACCAGCTTTCAACACCAAGTCCTTGCAGGAGGGCTTCAGAGATGCAGGTTCCTCTCCCACCCAGCCCATCACCAAAAGGCCAAGGGAAAGCTGCCCTGGAGCTCTCTCCACCGTGGCTCTCCATGTTTTGGCCCACATTGCTCATTGTAGGCGAGCTGGAGAAGAGGAAATCCCTGAGCTCAGCAACATCTCCTGCAAGCCCAGAAAGCCAGAGGTATTTCCAAGAGCAGCCTCGATGCTGTAAGTTATCCCCAACAGAATATTTCACTCTCCCCTTGCCTCGCTGAGTGGTTCTGTCGCCGTGGCAACCGGCTGAGGTTCAGGGATGGTTTTGGAGTAGCCCTTCTCATCCTGCCACATCAGGTACTGTGGATGGGCCCTGCATGGCTGGGATGTGCATTAGCATCCATGCTAATGTGGGCTGCATGCTATCCCCATGCTAGGTGGACTGTGCAGTGTTACCTCTGGAAGTCTCAAAACACAGCAAAGGAAAACTGGCATTGTCATTCCTACTTTACAGGCTGGAGAACTGAGGGGATGTGAATTCTTCATGCTCTCCCTGGTCAGTGCCACTGCAGGAAATAAAAAGGAGATTCCCAACTTTCTGCTCAGTCAGTCACACAGTTTATTATGGTACTTACACCCTCCTGACCAGACAACATCTGTCCTCTGTTCTGTGCCTAGATTTTGGAACTACATCCCTTCTGTAGCTGATAAGAATTTAGCATTTAAGTAGGAAGCAATGTTCTCTGATTCATTCATGCCATGGTTTTTCTGTGAGATCCCTTTCCATCCTTTTCCAGACTCCTCACAGCAGCAGCCAACAAGCAAACAGAGGGACGGGATCCACAGGCTCTTGCCAGAAGCCATCCTGTTCCTAAAGCGAGACAGCGTACCCAGACTGAGGGTTGCATCAGGTAACAGCAGCTGAACCACCCACAGGTTCAGAGATTTTCTATGGCATTACTAAGGAAGGTAGGATTTCCAGGGTGCCTAAACAGAAAAAGGAATAGAAGTCATTCTTTCATAAAATAAAGAAGTCGAGAAACAAACATCCTCCTACTGAAAGTCAAATACTAATCTACAGTCTAAGACCTGGGATGAGTTGAAAGGTTTCAGACAGAAAAAAAATTTACATAAGAAGCTTCAGGGAAAAAAAAAAATTAGCCACTTCAGAGGAATGTTGCAATTTTGGCAGCTCAAATGGTGGAAGCTGCTGGTGTAATCATTTTTTCAGCTGCCATAACACTAAGAACCTGCAAGCCCTGGGAAACCCAGATCATGAAGGTTTACAGTAGCTGTAAAGCTGAAGACAGTCACATCAGTTGTTTATAAATAAATATCTTTTTGGCTCTGTTATTTTGAAAGCAGGAGAGTGGCAGGATTTTGTCTCAAGCCTCAATTTATGGGGTTTTTTGATGAAACACTAAAATTTCTGATGGATAAAGTGAGAACTCTAGCTCCACGATGAATAATATATACATGAAAAGGAAAATTTTCACTGATTTATGCATGGCTAGCTAACAGACAAAAGAACTAACTCTGTAGTAACTATTGAATAAAAATCTGAAATATTGGTAAATCTGTCTAAAATATAGAGGTAGCCATACTGTACAGTACCTGAGCTACTCAGTAGTCAATGGAATTTTATACAGGAATGTTTTCCACCTTCACTAACAAATGGATAGCGTTTGATTAATTGTGCAGCTAACAAATATTACATTAAACACAGTCTTGCAGATCATGTAAATGAGAACAAACAATTTTTAATGCCATGTGAGTCAGTTCCATGGTGAGCATGTGGCTCCAGAAGGATGACATGTTCAACATGTAAGTTCTTGCCTGGCTCATTTCCTTCCTCTTTCAGCTGAGATGACTCCTCAAGGCTGTTGTCTAAGAAAGAATAATTTCATGAATGATAAACAATGCAGAACAGTTGTATTTTGGCTACTTTCTTTGCGACTGCTTATTACAAAAAAAAAAAAAAATTGTTGTTCTCTATGTGAATGACAACCAACACATTTCAGTTTAAAATTACAATATTAAAACCAGTTAATAGCACATACTCAGCTTTTCCAATCTGCCTGTTCTGGTCCCATATAAAAACCATACTATTTTGCATTTTTGCATTTTTCCAGAAGGGCTCCCTTCTTGTCTTTGCTGAAAGAAACTAGATTGCCCTTGTTTCTCCAGGAATTCAGAAGCTGAAGTCAGGACTCTCAAGAGGGAGATTAAAACTACACAAGGAGGCCAGTCCAATGTCTCAGCACAGGGTCATGCTAGTTCAGACTTTTCCCTGCCTACCCAAAAGGAACCAGGGAAGCCTGGTCAATATTTCCAGATCCTGCTACTTTAAAAGCAAAGACACGGAGAAGGGCAGTTGCAAAAGAAACTCCTGCCTACATAATTAATCAATTAATGAAATTCTGCCAAACCAAGACAATTTTTCTACAGTTTCAGTTACAGAAGTTATACTTTATACCCCACGTTAAACTGCTGCCATTAAAACAGGTTGTTTCAGTGGAATGGTTGCTGCATTTCAGTGTCAGCCACAGAAATTTCCCATTTACATGAATCACCCCCAAATCTGAGGTGTGCTCTTGGATACTTGGGACTACCAGGACTCTTAAAAAGTATGCCATTGTCATAATCATTACCTATGTAACAATTTTCACTTTCCATTTGCAACACTGTTTTTGAATAGTGCCATTGGCCTAAGGAACTCTCAATCTGGCACTTTCCATGACTATTTGACAAACTCTACAGTTTGGTTTTTTTGTTCTTATTGTTAATTACTTTGCTGAGTTTTATCTCCCTGTTACCCCCAAAGCTTAAAGCCAGTCAAAAATTCATTACAGAGAGCATTATATCCTAGAGGCTAAAATGGAAAGGATCTATTAGATCACCATGCTGTCCTCTAGCCAATTTACACTTGTTCCCTGAATTACCTTTCCTAATGCTTCGTCCAGTTCGGCTTTAAAAAATACAAAGCAGTTGGGCTCCTGCCCTTTCCCTTGGGAGGCTGTTTCACAGCAAAATACATCTCACTGTCAGGAAATTTTGCCTTGCTTTCAGTCTGACTGTCACACTATTAGCCCTTATTATATCCCTGCGTGTCACACCAAGAATTCTGCTCTCATGCTCGGGAGAGTGGGAGGTTGTTCGTGCTCATCAGAGCGCTACATGTCTCACAAACCACACACTTGTTAGTCATTCCTGAGCTGGGCTCTGCTTCAGTTTATATTTAAACTCATCTACCTGTGCTTCCATCTCTCCTGAACAACTCTGTCACCCTCCTGGAAAAACTTCCCAGATTTGTCAGTACCTCTCTGGTTACAGAGGGCCTGGTGTTGATTGTGCTGAATATTTTGGGATGTGGGACACCAGGCAAAGCTAGATGGCAGGTTCAAACCGACCCAAAGCACACATTCTTTTAAACACAGCTTAGCTAAACTCAGCTTCTTAGCACAGGGCATGAATGGCAGAAGTTCACACAGGCACAAGGGGAAACAGAACAAGTTAATGCAAGAAAAATAATGCACTGAGATCTCCTGCATCTATAATCTTGTATGTAAAAGCCTGGACTGCCAAGCTATGTTCATCATATGGAGACAAGAACAAAATGTTATTTGATAACTTGATGAAATGCTTTCACATAAACTTGCCAGCCTTTCACAAGAGGAAATGTGTTTCAGACACCACCATGTGAATGCAAGCACTGGGGTGTGCACTGGCCTTGATGCAGGCAGGACGTGCAGGAGCAGGAGCACTGCTGTTCTCTGCACTCTCATGTTTGGAGAGATGCCCTGCAGGGCTAAACCTTTCCACTAAGCATTTCATTCCCTTCCTTACAGCAGATCCAAGGTGTCCAAGAGCTCTTGATAGGAAATCTTCTGGCAGACCAGGCATGCTAAAGCCCCAGGCAGAAACTGTGTAGCTCCAGACACAACTTCAGTACATGTACCAGACAGAGATCCTTGCAGAAGACACATAGACAGAGGGCCAAGGTGCTGTGAATGTGCTGCCAATTGCTGCCTCAGCCTCACTAAATGTGCTTTGAAAAGAAAAGAGTGGAATTATTGGGGAAATTAGATGCCTGGTGATCCTCATTTCCTCACAGTTTCCTTCTTTCATACTTTGTCTCTCAGTCACTGTAAACTTCTGGTTGGATTTTGGGGGAGAAAGCTTACAGCATTAAATGTCATTGCAATGCAGAGAAGCAGAGAAGTGGAGCCCAATCCTAATCCAGTGCTGTAAGGATCAGGTAAAGCACCAAGGTCCTCCCTTCCCTCATTCCTGAGGACACATGCCACCTGCAGAATGGGACTTAGGTACTGCACAGAAATCTGTGAGACAAGGCAAACACTTCAGTCTCTTCAGCCTTCAGTTCATGTGTCTGATAAAGGCATATCATTTGATCTTCATTGGAAAAATGCCTCAAGATTCGTAAGATCTTGTAGGAAAGCTCAGGGTTACAGTGACTGTTAAGAAAATACCCCCATTTATGGAGTGATTTGTCCCTCGTTTTTAGGTCTGCCACTGACTGGGAGGGTTTAATAGCAAGCCCACACTACCCCACTTACAGGGTGTGCTTTTCCAGAGAGCTTTCTGGACAGAGTACTGTACACGATGCTCTGGTTCTATGTACAAAATAACTCAGTGGCCATGCAGGAAAAGCTGCTGGATCACCATGGTGATCCCAGTGTTTAGCTCAACATTGGGACTGTAGAGGTGGTTTCCAGGTGGAGACGGCCATGTATGATGCCACCTGCATCTACACTGAAAAACTGACCTTTTCCCTGGCAGCATGGGACAGGTGCTGTCTGAATGCAAGGACGACTGTCCCACATGGATCATCTTACATCTACTTCCCTCTGGGAAATGCCACAACTTTTCTTCCTGTTAATCATGTCTCCACTGGAACATCAGTGCTAGGAGCAGCACTCTTCCAGCTGACTTGCTCCAAAGCCCAGAGAAAGTGATAGCAATCAACAGACCCTGTAAGTTAAGAGCCACTTTCCCCTCTTTGCCCCATCCTGTGCAGAGCCAGAGCACCAGACACAGAAGGTGTTAGGGATCCAGCAGAGAAGGCACAGCCAGTGGCCACAGATGTGTGACCAAACAGAAAGGAAACCATAAAACTACCAAGAAATTTTCCAAACATTGATGAAAGAGCCTTCAGTGGAAAAGCTGTTCTCTGCTGGAGCCTCACAAGCTGCACTGATGTGGAAATGCTGCCACTGCACAAACCTGCTCTCTAGTAAAGACCAAAACAGCCTTTCGTGAATGATTTTTAAGAGGCTAGATTTTTTTTTTTTTTTTTGTCATTATGGCAGGACATTTAAGTAATTCAAATGTCTTTTATAAAGTTGGCCTTTCTATGAAGTCACCTTTCTTCCCTGGAGGCAAAAAAAGACCTGCATTGTCACCAGCAGCAGGTGTTGCACAGGAACCTAAAACAGATGCCAGAAAGTCGTTCAGGCTGAAAAAAAAAAGTCTCAAGTGAAAAGAGAGTTCTCTGCCCAAAATTTGATTGATCTTTGAAGGAAGAGTGCTCAGGAGAGTGTTGGCTCTCTGACAGCAGGAGGCACCAGAAAGTATTGAATTTTTCTAGGAAAATGGTGATTTCTGTGTATCAGGGCAAAGCAGCAGAGAGAAAAATCTCTAATCTGACAGAATATAGGGAAAAACAACCCTGTTTGTGTGTCCACAGCACAGAAACAAGACTCACATAACCCACTCTGATTTCACATGTGAATGACATACAAATAACGTAATTTGGTAAGGTGCTGAAAATCTTCTTAGCCAAGCTGCGCTGACCTTGTTCAAACATAAGTAGTAATGCTGCAAGACCAGGAACATTAGAAAATAATTTAATCCTTAATCAAATTCAAATTTTTCTATTTCTAACAGCAGCTTGTAAACACACAGAGAGGGCTGCTATTATTTATCAAAATATATATTTGTAATTATTTTCTGGAAGTACATGCAAGGGACCATGCTGGGCACCATGCTCTTACCAATACACCTGAACTTTCAGTCAGGATATAATTAATCATGCATTCCTTGCAGGTCTGCTATTTCTCTGTCTCATTGCTTAAGGAAGCAAGGCTGTGTACAATGGGAATGGGTGCTCAGGCTTGCACTGCCAGTGACCTTCACTGACTTTTGAATCCAAACACATCTATGCTGAAATTCAAGTGAGGGTCTCTGGGACATGATGTTCTGGCCAACTTTGGGAAAAACAGCAAACAAAGCAAGCAGAGAGGAGACACCAAAGCATTAACACACACATAATTGGGGAGCATAGAACTGTTTCTCTTGGCCCCAGTGTGAAAACCTTCTGAGCAAGCTTCTGGCAAGGCAGCAGACACTGACTGGGGTATTGTGGTAGAAAGGAGGAGAAGAGGTGAGGTCTGGAGACATGGGAGGGAGATCACTAGAATTTAGGAGATTGCCAAAGAAGGGAAGTGCTTCAGGGCAGGGCCAGGGAAGTTAGCTTGTATGTACAATGAGCACAGGACAGGAGCTTTAAGACAATCAGGCTCCAACCATGTTGCTGTGCAAGGCACAGTGTGTGCTCAGACTCTCCAGTGTCCAGGCAAGAGCTCCCCATGGACACTGAGCAGACATCTCTGGTGATCCCAGATGGTCCTGCTCCTCCTGAAAGCATCACCAAGTATGTGAACACCCAACAAGAGGGGCCTTGGTGTGGCTACAAGTTAGTTTTTGACTTGTTTGTCAATCACTCCCCTCATGATCTGGAAGACACAAACAAACCTTCGGAGCTACACTTCCATTCCCACACATTTTATTCACTTCCTATACTGAGATCTGTCAATGATGACCCTGTGAATGATCATTAGTTTCTCTACCACCCATGAGTAAAGATTTGGCATTGGAATCAATAATTCCTTGAATTAATCATCAATTACAGTGATAACTGATGACCAAAAAGCCTGGCTGTGCATGTTAATTACTTACTATGTGCCTATGCAAAGGCAGGCAGCCAAAATCACATCCTTGCCTTCCTGGAGCATGGTGGTGGGGAGGAAGCTCAGCACTTTGAGCCCAGGGCATGAGTGCCTTGCTTCTCAGCTACCCTGTGATCACTCCCTAAACCATCTCCCCTCTCCCAGAATGACACCAGTGTTACCAAGGTCACTGAGTGCTGGGTTACAAAACCTTTACAAAAAGTGACTAAACATTTGGACAGATACCTCAAGTTTGGACCTTCCATCCTGTACAGACATTGCTGAAATCCCATAAGCAGTTAATCATACCTGTTGGGGTCTAGTAACCTTTTAGTCCTGACCCCTGGCCTCAATGAGCCTCCCATCTGTGGATGGAAATGGGAACAACCATTTCCAGGCACGCAGGGACTGCTGACAATTGGCTGCACAGGCAGCACATTGTGAGATGCAGCTAACTGATGCCTTGCTGCAGCAAGCACCAACACAGTGTGTCTGGCAGTGGCACACGGTGAAGCTGCAGGCACTAAAATGAAAAGAGAACAATCTACTGCCCATTTAAGTGACAGCTGCTCCGGATGACTGCAGCGCTGCCCAGCAAATTACTGAGCAGGCAGAGGCGCAATTCCCTGGACCACGTGTTAATCACCTGCATCCAGAGGGTGAGCACAGAGAGACCTGCAGTAATGTGGTGCAGGAGCACAGGCTTTAGGCTGTGGCATAATAAATCTCCCTGCCTGCAGCCTGGCACTGTTTCCTCACCAAAGTTATAGCAGATTTCAACAGCAAAAACTGTATGAGACAGTAAGCAAAACTGAAATGAGAAAGCAAGGTCGTGTCAGAAGCCCAAGTAAAAAAAGGCAGATTAAACCAGACTCTGAGTTAACAGTGGGCATAAATAGAATAACAGAGGCCATCTGACAAAAGCACAAAAACTGCCAAACATTTGAGTGCATCAGATGCTAATGATGATCAAACCTTATACAACAGAAGTCAGTGCCTCCACCCAGCATATGTCCATGCTCTGTATTGAACTGCAGTTGTCTCCTCTGAGATACTCAGCTTCAAATTCTGATGTGACTGTACCAGCATTTAAAAGCAGGTAGGAAGTACCAATTACTGATTTCTTGTATCCCCTACAAATTTGTTCAAGGTCATCATAGCATCAAGACTGCTTCAGTTTTGGTGGCCCTTCAGAGACAATGCTCACATATCTTAAAATTTGATCAGGATGTGTGTGATTAGCCAATATGGCCTGTTCTACAGAGAAAGCAAATCTGTTTTACAGAGACAGACATCTCTGAGCAAAGACACACTGCAGACACTAGCTGAAGAGAGCTCCAAGCTTTAAAAATATGGCTACTTATTTCAGAGCAGAAGTACAAACCCATTTTCTCTCCCAGATGATAATAATTCAGATGGAGATAGTTCACCAACTAGCAAGCCTGAAATACCCAGCACAATCATTTTATATGCTCACACTGAATCTGACAGAATGTCCCTGTGCATGAAACTGCATCTGTGTGTTTGGGGTGGTGGTGGCAACACAGAGTGCTTTCTGACCCTGGCTTAACTAACCTGCACCAGTCCACCTTCAGTCAGCCCACAATGATGACAAGGTTCTCCAGTTTTGCCCAAATATGAACTCAATGAGATGGGACACAATTCTGCTTTTCAGGGCAAGACTCTCTGTTCTTACTTCAAGTAACCACCAAAGAGTCTTGCCTTGACTTTTCCTGGGACAGTTGAAATGCACCAATCACTGCAGACAAAAACTACCAAACACAAAAAGCCCACAACTCTTTTTTTTTTTTCCTTTTTTTTTTTTTTTTTTTTTTTTTTTCCAAAAAGCTAATCCCTACACGATATTATTCAAAGGCTGAGACTAATATGTCAGTAGCTGAGAAACCAAATACAGGTGCAGAGTAAGAAGACAGTAAATTCAGTGCTGCAGTACAGCCACCAGCTGCAGAAGGGACAGCAGTAACACTATCAATGAATAATGACCACTAGTGGTTTACTAATATAGTTTGGATTCCCAGTAGAAAACTGATTTCAGATCTGTGCAACTGTTTGGTCATGCCTGGCAATACCATGGCAGAGGTGCCTGCAGTCTCAAAGGTAAAAACACAGAGCCATTCCCTGCCTATCCAGATCACACCACCTTTCCATTGCAGCACCCTTAACAAGAACATCAGAACCTGGTAAGGCTTAGTGCACCACAAATCTGCTGCCATTTACTGGGAAGATCCCAAACTGGGTGGTAAAACTAAACATTTAGTTTTTCAGGAATCACAGTTATCTTGAAAACCAATGGCAACTAGGAACAAAACCAGCATCCAGAACATTCAAACAGTACATACTGTTCAATGACACAGACCCCCAGCCAGTATTCCTGCAGCTTGCTACAATTGACTTTTTCCTCTTTTATTAAAGGATGCTGATGTAAAACCCAGAAGCACACAAAAACATACACAAGGGACTGATAAAAACAAGAAGCAGTGTATTGTGTCTGTCACTAGTCAGTCAGCATGTCCATTAATTATTGAAATGCTGTTCCACACTGGTATTTGGGAATTCATCCCCCTTTACTAGACCTGTAGCTCATCCAAAGTTGGGGAATATTCATGAAACAGATTATAAGGATTATAGAGACAACAGGGACCTTACCTCAGCAGCAATGTTGTTCTTGGTCTTCAAGCCAGTTCACCCACCTTTGTGCTAAATAAGTCTTGAGAAAAGCCAAGAGACAGCAGAGGGCAGCCCTTTCTTTGACAGAGCTGGTCAGTGACTGTCCCAAGGACCTTCCTCAGTCATATTCCCACCAGGATCAGCCCAGTCTCTGAGGTCTTATTGGCATCCTGGGTCTCTGACCAGCAGTAAAATAAATCATGGCTTTTACAGCCTTGGGATTCTTATGGGCTCCCTGTCAGCACCCACAAGGGATCACACGGTTTGAGATTTCACTACTATTCACAGCAGATTTCCCAGTAATATTAAGGTCAAGCTTTGAAGGGAAAATCATATTTTCCAGAGGACAGGAGCATAAAAGTGCAACACTGACGCCTTTTGATCTGAGGTCTGCTTTGCTGCTTGTGGTGAATTCTTGCCAGAACAACAGGTCTTCTGAGTAGATTAATCCTAAACTTAATATTACAAAGGTTTACCTAAGATAAACATAACCAAGTATTTATATTATGCTCACAGCCAGCCCATGTGATTTTACAGGCCTTCCTATGGTTGAATCACACTTGCACCTCAAGAGGCTGTTTGGTTTTTTAATCTTAATGGTTCATGTCTTTGCTTGAAATTTGCTTCTATGAAAACATGTACTCCAGAAGATGATCCCATGGGGTCAGGTCACCTTCAGGGAAAGCTTTCCAACCTCCCCCTTATCCCATTAGCTTGTGAGATTAACCTTTCAGGTTTCAAAGGATAACACTATTCCACCAAGACCTGGCTGTTGCAGGAAGCCTGTGCTCACTGGAGTGCAATCCAGACACAGAGAACCACAGAATTGTATAGCTATAAAATCATTGAGTTAAACACAGCTGATGTTAGTGACTGGATATGGGTTGATCCTAGAACACCCAAACTGCCTTGCAAAGCCAGACATGATGTCCTGTGGCTGCAACCAAAAAGGCTCAATGTCCAATTTTCTCCTTGTTTTCCTCAGATTTCTATGCCCTCAAAATGGATTGATCAAAATCAAAGAAGAACTTAAAGATTTGGGAAGTACAAAAGGGAAAACTCACTAAGAAGGGAATTCTTGTGACCTATTTCACCACAGATGTTCTCCAGTTTTCCCAAGAGACTTAGTTCTTTCCTACAGCACATAGGTTATGGTACTCTCTCCACAGACAATTTCATCAATTCAGACCCACATTATCTGCTGCCCTGTGTGACAGCATCCATCAGGCCTTGTCTTGGAACTATTGGAACTTGGAACTACTACTCAGTGCAGCTCAGGGAAGTCCTCCTCCTCCTCCTCCTCCTCCTCCTCATGTTCATCATGGAGAATTCTGAAAAGGTGAAGGATGAAGGAGACTGAAAAACAACAAATGGGCTAGGCTGTATTTATGGATCTTAGTAGATGATGGTTTTAAAATAACCACGTAGGTTTTTCTCGTGCCTAAATGCCACTCATTCTTTTTGCCTTGTAAAAAGTCTAGCATATTGTTGTCATAATCAAGTTATTTGGATAACATAACAGCCATTTAGATTAGGATTTGTTTACACAGCTAAATATGTTGAGTAATGAAATTAAAATGAGCTCTCTGCCTCTGTCACATCTGCAATAGTAACTGGCTTCTTATGGTTGAGTACAAGCTTGCTGCACAGATGTTTCTTGATAAGGTATAAATCAGTGTTAGATGCTGTTTATTGCAGCATTTTTACCGCCTTCTTCCCTGAAGGAGGGAATGTTGCCTGCACAGCACCAGATGTGACCTACAAGATGGCATGAAATACCATCACAAGCCAAAACAAGTCCCATATTCCCTACCAGCATCTGCAATGGCTCATCAAGTATTTATCAGATCATTTGAACATTTCTACAGGCCCTAGCATCATACCACTGCCAGAATTTACTTATTATAACCTGCAATGAGGAAGGCAAGCATCTTGTAAAGCAACTGGAGCCTCAAACAGCAGATCTCATTTTATTTTGGTTTCCTGCCTTAAAGGTCGAATTTCTGACACTGCTGCTAGAAAGCAAGATACTGTGAGAGATCAAGGCAGCTGCTTTTCAGGGTATTGTAGGGAAGAAGAGTTTCTATTTACTGCCTTCCTTCCATAGGTGACATCAACACTTCGATGGGATCTTGCACTGGTGTCTATGCAAAGAGAAGTGAGACAAGGGACCTTCTCCCCTGGGAAGGCAGCACAGCTTGGAGCACCCCATTAAGCTCTGCTCATCTCTGTGGCAGCAAGAGGATCTAACAGGAACTACTTGTGAATGACCCAACATTTGTCAACAGCCATGCCTGGCCCAAGCCACACTGGCTCCTTCTCTGCAGCTGATGAAAGCAACAACCATGGGCTCTGAAGGTAAGAGAGCCAAACTTCACAAGAAGTACTTCTTGGAAGGTTTTTTGAAGCAAAATCTGACATTTCTTATTAAAAAAAAAAAAAAAAAGAAAAAGCTGGGGATGGGGGTGGGGCTGGATGGGTTTTTCTTCCTTGAATTAATCTGTGTCTCTGATTTGCTTCACTTGTTACATGGACAGAAGATCCTGTCAAAACAGAAATAATGCCAAGTATTTACAGTTTAATGGAACCCAGGGACCAATTAGCAACACAGAAAACCACCAGGCAGTGTATTTCTTATTGTAACAGGAGGGAAATCTTACATTACTGCTGTTCCCCCATTTCTTAAAATAAAGCACCAGCACTTTGTCAATGATTTCTCAGTAGTAATGTTTATTACCTGCCAGTTTTACCGCTACCCATTCATCAATCGCTTTCTGTGCTCAGGCGCAAAACCCCTCTCTCTACTTGTGACCTAAAACTACCCCAAAAAGAGAAGAAAAAAGAAGAAAAAAGCAGCAAAAAGCAGAGCTGTCCTCGTGTCTCCAGAGCAGCAGTGCTAGAACCTCCCCTCCACCCCCAGCTGGCGAACTGCTGACTCCTCAATGGCCCGGTGGATGCCGTGCACCTCGTCCTGCGACAGCGTCCGCTCCGGGTGCCGGTACACGATCCGGTAGCAGTGGCTCACCTTCTTCGTCCTGCAGAACACAGACCAAAAGAGGGCTCATAAATACAGGGGCCTGCAAATGCATCAGGCCAAGCACTTACCCTCTGGATCATTTTTATTTGCGGTCTAATTTCGCCCCTGTTGCTTGAAAATACCTTAATGCTAAGATACACAGTGCAGAGAGGTGGGACTGAGCTGAATTTTAATTTTGGCAGAGGACTTTGCTGAAGTCCACCTTATGCATCAACTTGTGGTGTGGTAGCTTCTTACCATAACAAACAACCCCAGGAGAAGGGCTTCTTACCCTCTGCTATGGAAAATAAGAGACAAAGGACAACAGGGAACAGGAATAGAGAAAAGGAAATGATGGGGGAAAGAAAAGTATTTAAGAGTTGCTGGCTAGGCAATTACAAGTTAATGAAAATCAGGACAAACCATTAAGTTGAGTAAGAGTGAAAAAAAACCACCTTCTTGCTCTCCATCAAAAGCAGGCAGGAGCACCTAGTTTTGCAAGGGCACCTCTGTAATTGCAGTGCCTGTGTTACTGAATTTAAATGGGAGTTATGGCATCCTTTTTAGTTTCAAATGGAGCCCACACAGCTTCGTTTTTTTCAAAGGTGAACACTCACTTCAATGAAAGAGAGAAAATCTGAGGGGAAAAATAATGGGAAACCAGACAGTACCAGGCAGGAGAAGCTTCCAGACTGGCAGAACTCTGCACATAATGGCACACAAAGGCAGTCAGCAAACTTTGGGTCATTCTCTCTCCAGAAAATTGCTTCATGTTAGAACCACATTTATGCTTATGACTATTTGATTAAATCTAAGGTTAGATGTGTTCATCCACAAAGACAACTCTCAAGATACTCATTTAAACCTCAAATCCTACTAGAAACAGGCACAGGTAATTTTTACCCCAGAATAGTTGTTTGATACCAATTTTATTCCCACCCAAGAAGGGTGGGAAGTTTGCCCTGGTCCCACTGGCAGTTTACAACAAAAAGCTACTTCCAATTAAAGCATTCCTCCTTTTTTGTGTGCTCTGAAGATAAAGCAGGCTAAATCTTGCTAGCACCTGAAAGGGCAAACTGCATTTCATAAAGTGTTAAGCTGACTGCAGTTAACTGCTAAAAGCCAGCCAAGAGCTTTCCCTGTGTGCAGGTTAAATGCTGCAGAAAAGTGATCTTTGAGAAAAGAGGGGGAGGTGTAACTGTGGGGAAGGTGTTGCTCTGCTCTGCTCCACCTCTTCAAAGCAGCCAAGAGGACAAACTTGGGGGAAGCAAGTAAATGGAATAATAAGGATTTGGTCAGATGCTACATTGCCAGTGAGAAATTTGAGTAAGAGAGAGGGATAATGCATCAGAGCTCAACAGAAAGGATTTTCAAAGCCAGACTGGCAAATATCCTTAGAGCTGGTAGTATTTCAGTTTTTAAAGGTGCTACAGGAATACACCTGATCAAAAACATTTGCAAATTGCTTTGGCTGGAAATCTATTCAGAAGGTGTACAGTCACAGGCTTAATCCTGAAGCTTTGCAAATATTGGGAATATATCCCATGACTGAAAATTCATTATCATTATTTAATGTGATGTAAACACAAGTTTGCTTCATGTAGGTGCAAGCTGTGGTAGGCATAGCTACAGCACTGCTTCTTCACTGGCCTTGGTTAAATGAAAGTGACAATTACTGCTGACTTAGGTGTTTCTGTGCCCCCCTCCCTCCATGCTAGAGAGTGGCTCATTCCATAACAAATTATGTATGGCAGACTAGGATACAGTAGTTTCTTGTGGGTGTTATGGAAAACCAGTAGCTTTGGGAGGTATTTAAATCAGGAAAAGGTAGAGGTTGTAGAGAACAGCACTGGACTAGAGTTCTGTTAGCTGCAGAAAACAAGCATTGGTTTGAGAGAACTAAAATGAAGATTGCATTAAATTTAATTATAGGCAAAATATATGTAATTAATAGATGTAATAAAATCTATGTAATTAGATTTAATGATAGGTGAAAAATGAAGTTGTAACTACTAATATACATAACTCCACATAACATGAATGCTACATTGTGTGCTACATTTTTCTCTCACTTTTGGCTAGGTTTAGTTGCACTGTTACTAATGAGAAAGAAGGAGTATAATGGTTCAAAGCTATTTCAATAAAAGACACACTACAAGTTTCAAAACCTAAAGCATTGTTTCCACAGTACTATTATTAACTTTTCAAGGGACATTTGGAAGAGCACTTCTCAGCTGTTCCCTCCCCTAATATTTCCCCTGCTCCCAAATAAAGCATTAAGACACTTTGATTAATCCTTGCCATCAGCTGCAATTGGAAACAATTATTGTCAGCAAATAATACCTTTGCTCCTTCTGTTTCTCACTTCCCTTTTGTTCTGCAGAGTCACAGAGTATGTGCTTGCCCTAGAGATGGCTCTGCTTATGCATAATGAAGTCTCTGCTGCATGTCATGCTGCAGCCTGACAGTATGGAAACAGTGGCTCTCTATCCTCAGAAACAATATTTTGAGGACAAAACCTGCAACAGCAGCTTCACAGGGAAAAAAAAAAAAAAAAAAAGAAAAAAAGAAAAAAAAAAAGAAAAGAAAAGAAAAAGAAGAAGCTTAACAGTGAGCACAGTGGGGTTTATTTCCCTAAAGTGCCCCACCAGACGAGTCAGGCGGACTCCTCTCCCATTAGGCTTCAGCTGATCTCAGTGTCACAAGTCTCCTCTGCAGCAGCCTGCAGCTTGCAGGTAATGAAGCACAGTGAGTACAGTGAAGCACTGCTCAAAGGGAGAGGGAAGGCAGGGGTTTATTCTGATGCCACAGGAGGAAGCAGGACACAGGCTGTGGACAAACACTGGAGCGAATTAATGCCTAACGCTCCTTCATGTGACTTCTGCAGGAAAGAGCTTTGCCTCATGATGGTCAGGAATTGGCAGTCAGTTGCCTTCATGTGCTAGGAGCTGGTCCCTGCCAGGTCAGAGTCACTGTGTAGGGTCCATCTGAAGGTCAGTGTATATGTTTGGGTATTTCAGCCTGATACCTAAGCAGAACAAGAAATAATCTGCCATAATCTGCCACTAGTCTAATAAAATCTATGTGAAAACAACGTCACCCTGGCACCTGGGCTAGAATGAAACAAAAATTAATACATGTGTGTTAGCTTTTCCTGCATGGAAAACCACTCAAGGGTGCTTTAAATGCAACTTGACTGAAAAGCTGATCCCAGAAGCTACCAACAGCAAAACACTTCAGTGTTCTAGGGAACCTGTCTCAGGCATTACATAAGACTAACCACAGGGTCATTCCGTAAGCAAAATGTTGCACGAAGAATAAATGCCTGGCATTGGCACTTATCTCTTCCAAATGCAATACCAAATCAAGAACGAAAATTTCTTCATCCTGTACTAGAAGAGGGAGATAAAAGAAGCAGGACTGAGTGGGAAACCCCCCCCCTCTTTTACCTGTAATCTACTTTCCATCTGCCTTAAAGAAAATAGAGAAGCACAGAGGAGATTACTCCTGCTCTTAAGTGGTGAGGACAACACAGAACCAGACATTTTTCCTGAGAGCTGGATTCACTTTGAGGAACAGAAAACTAGAGATGACAATCAGTCACAGCATGAGAGAGCAAAAGAGTACCATCCTTTCTGTACCCTGAGCAGTTCACTGAGCAGTACTACTCACCATGATATCTATACTGCACCTTTTCCTACAGAATACCATTTAAAATGAAAGGTCTACACATATGGTAGTGCAAGCATTTGGGATTTTTTTCTCTCTGTTAAGTGAGTCATGTTAATGAGGTTCCTTGAGGGTATCCCTGCCACTGAACTGTGTATCCTTTATGCCCTCAGAAGATTCATGATGTAATTCCCTTACATAAACCTTCACACAGTACTCAGTAGCTGCTACACCCTTCACAGAGATCACATGCATGGAATGACCTCAGGGAAGAGAAGGGCTCGTTTTGTTTGCAACAATGTCCTGAAAGCAGTGATGATGGGAAGAAATGAATAAACCATTCCATGTTACCAGCATCCTAATTGACAAAGCCATGCAGAGAGCACAGCTTTGGTTTTGCTTTGTGGCTACAGCAGTTCCAGAATGGTTCACATTTTAAGTGGAAATGGAGAATATTAAACTGCAAGAAGATGTAATTACCTGTTCCTTTTTGTTCCATGCTTTCAAACCACATCCATCACCATGATAGTAAGCACAACTGCTAAATATCCTAACATAAATTTTAAATTGACAAATAACACTTTTTGCTAGAAGCCACATCATGGAAAATGGCAAAAGGCTTGAGCTGTATACCTTCTAATCAGTGGCAAATATTGCAATTATTATGATGATATGCACATAGAATGTATCAGTAATTCTCTGAACCAAGGTCTTTCCAAAATATGCCTTCTCATCCATCCTTTTAAATGCTAATACTTCATCTCTCTGGAAGTGCACATTGTACACACAGCATATTCTTAAAAAGGGACATATTTTTGTTTAAGGCAATTTTGATGCCAGTGAAAGGCATTAGATCACCTCCAGACAAAAGAATTGTTTTAAACACACAGAAAGCAGGAAATGGTCATTTATCTTGCATACCTTCTCCAGCTGACACCTGGCAGAAGGGTGGTTCAGCTTCAAAAATAGTTCAGGCCAAGATATTTATGTTCAGAGTGTCAACTTTATTGGATTTTTATGGTGGTCACTTCAAAAGAGATGCATATTCACTGACTAATGATTGGACTGAAATATTGTTCTTCTATTTCACAAAACTGAGACAGTAATGGACTTTTTGCTCTTTTCTAATTGGACTTGGTGAAATCTGTATCTGAATACCAAACCTGAAATCTGCTTGACCTTTTCATTCTTTCTTTAGTATTAATTCCATTTTAAGCTTCTCTTTTCATGTAGGAAAAAAAAAAAAAGTCAAAATTCTGTTAATAGCCAGATTATTGAGAGATAAAGAGCACAGTATGGAATACAATGGCAAAGGACATAAATAACACCTTCTAGTTAAGATAGTGAAAAATGGATGAAAAATGAAAGCATTTTCAGCTTCTCAGTCAATGGACACTGTTAGACAGGAATAAGTACAATCTAAGTCATTGTCCAGTATTCAAAAACATTGGATTAATCCAAAAGCTTTGATCATTATTTTCCTTTTCTGCCTAAATCTATCAACTAATTTCTTGCATGCAGGAACAGATACAAATAGATAAATACTGAAAAAATAAAATCATTCACAGGCTCCACTTGAAAGTGTCCTCTCTTTTAAGGTACTCACTAAATGTTTAATGGAACAGGTCAAGCAATTAGTTGTGCTTTGGCCGAGCACTTTGCACCCTAAACACTGGTTTTTATTTCAAAAAATCACCTTGATTTGTTGACAGAAGCCAACAGAAGAACCACCATGAGCAGTGCAGGACTCTCTTCTGCCAGCTCCCAAGCAGAGAGAACTCTTGTAAACAGACTGAGTTATACAAGACACTGAGAGAGTATTTCCCTTGTGCACTGTTACAGCCCTCTCAGTAACCAGCCAAGGATACAGATAACCCATCTCACATTCAAGCACTTCCTATTAAAAAGCTCTTAAGTCTCACAGCATCAGAAGTAATGGAATCCATTACATGCAAGCAGTAATGAAATATCACTAGGGTGAAGAAGAAAAGTACCATTCTCCATTATACTAAAAAAAATATCTAGAGTACCCACAGGATCATAAGCTGTGACACAGACTTTTGCTGCCACCAAAGGGCAGAAAAACTTACAAAGCCTTGGGATTTGGGATTGCGCTTTTTATTTTCATTTTAAAGACAATGACTCATTGATTCCTTGAAGAAGGCAATGATCAGTGGTTGTAAAGCAGGTATGAAACCATTTCTCAGGGGGATGGATTCCAGCATCAGTGATGAACGGACTGCTTGTCCTCCAATCTCTGTCTCTTTGGGAAAATCATCTATCAAACTCAGAGGAGAGAATTCCCATCATATTTGATCAATGCCAATACTGACAAATCCATTTCATGGTGATTTAAAGCTGGACATGACTGAAAATTGTCTCTCTTGCAAGGTGAACTTGGTTCATTCACTTCACACTGGGCATCTTCTGTTTTTAGGGGCTCACCAGTCCATTGAGTGATTCAGTTCAAAATCCCACTCTAAATCCAGGAAGATTCAAGAGTAGGCTAGAGACTGAATATCTTCATGACTTGATTAACTTTGAGCAGAGTAATGGCAGAGCACTCACCATGCCACATGAATTCATCACTATGCATGGAATGAGTCTCTCAACTTCCCAAGGCTGAGCCTTTGAGCAATGAAAGAAAGCCATGCACACAAAGATCAGAATATGTGCAAACCTGTGAGACTCAGAATAGGGTACAAAACCCTATTTTTTTCTTCAGGGTTATCACCATGACAGGATACAAGAACTGCACAGGTGAAATAAAGATGGGAGAAAGAAAACTTTCTGATACATACATACAAAATCCAGTGAAATAGCTTCTACCCATTACGGTGGCAAATAAGAGAAGAATGATTGATAAAGTACTTGAGACTTATTTTTTCATACTAAACATAGAAAAATAACTGGATGCTGAAAGTAAAAGAGAAAAAACTATAGTCTCAGTATGAGACAGGACAGAATACCTGCTCTGTGAACAGCACAGGATTTTATTTTGCTTTACTTTCCCTAGGTTTGACTGAAAAAAGTTCATGTCAAAAGCTTTTCAAAGTCTAATCTTGCTTTCACCAAAATAAAATGCAAGGAGTAATACTTTTCATTATTTGTTTAAAAAATGACCACTGGAGACTTAAACACTCTCTAACTGAGCAAACAAAAGAACAAAATAACTTGATTTGAATATTGTGTCTTAGGGGAATTTCCATCTAAGCTTCTTGACTTTCTCCTCAGCTGTTTAGCTCAGAAACCATGGCAGGACTGCATTTCCCAGGAGAGGCCAAGGCAAAAAGTTCCTATGATGGATCAACCCCTCTCTCTGGAAAAGAAACTTGGCTGGCATAGCTGATACTGACATACTGAGGAGAACAGAAGCACACATTACCTGGAAGTCCTGGTAGTGCTGGCAGCTGAAGCATTTTGGCTACCAACCAGGAAATTCATAGAAAAAAAAAATCACATTTTCAGTGAGTAAACCCAGAATAAATCAACATATTTTCTGCCATTGCTGGCTCTCCTGCTTTCTCCACATTTTTCTTGACCTCCTAAATCCCTGGTAATTTAGCAGTGGAAGAAGGTATCTCTGGCAGCAACAGGCTCTGTGGTTCTGGCAGAACTTTGTGACTTGGGTATCTCATTCACAACCCTGTTGTGCCCTTCCAGGGCAAAGGGCTATACTGGAGAGGATGAGGGACACAACCTGTTTGCAAAGAGCAGCTCTAGAAGATGCACTTTGTAGAGCTGTGCTTCTTGTGCAAAGACATTGTATTCATCCCCCTCTGAGCCACAGCCTGCAAATAAGAGGATGCAAGAAGTTTTGGTCCTCCTCCTATCAAACAGTGGTGTTAATAATTCCACTCCTGGTCCTTAGCCACAGCAGAATCACCCTAAACTTTCCAACCATTGGCAACTGCCTGTACTTAAGAGTGACAAGCCATCCCAACAGTCTAAATAAATCCAACATGAGAGGTGAATTTGGACTCTTTAAAATGCTTTCTAAAATATTTATAATAAAAATGGTAAGTGTGATACCTTTTCAGTTCTTCTGAGTAAAAGATCAAAGATAAGAAGTATAAATATTTAGCAGTTTTTTCTGCCAACTAGATGTTAATACTAAAGGCTACAAATAGTATTACTAAAAATAACATTGCTGTCAAATTAAAATGTATTTCATAATCAAGTAGAAAGGGAATTTATATGAGAATTTAAAACAATTCATTCTCCTAAGAAATGAAGATGGATGGTAGTGACAGCTGGTTTGGATGTATCTCTGCTGCTTTAGACTCTTGTGTAGATTTCATCACTGAGATCAGTGTTTTGTCCTCACCAGACCCAGGAGGTAGGTGTTAAGGTATTTTTACACTTGTTGTGAGTTAAAGATGGACATGGCTCTGGACTCAGATGAGAACCAAAATGACTTGTCCAAGGCCACACAGAAAATAGATGAGAGAGAGGAGGCTTGGACAAGTGCAGGCACAGACCCTTTGAGTTATCTCTCTTCCAAGTTACCCTTCCCATTCACACACACTGCCAGTCACCCTTCTTCACTGCACATCATACAGCAGTCCTGGAAAGCAAAACAGGCTATGGCAGCAAAAAGCAACTCATCCAATACAGAGTGGATAGGGCAGGGAAGAGTGGAGAGACAACATCAGGATAACCAAATATGCTGTTTCTTAACTGATAAACTAAGCCCAAATCAGGAGAAAACAGGATGGGGACAAGAAGTCAGGAGGAATAGCTGAGTTATCCTGAGACTAGAAGACAAGAGGGACTTTAAAACAGAAATAAGAGGTTAAAAGAAATCACTTGCCCCCTTGTTTTGGAGGAAAAGCAACAAAAAGCACCTGCCCCACAGGTCAGCCTGCAGCACCAGGAGGCAACTTAAGAACATTTCTAGCTGTGTGTGTGCAAACAGAGGGGGTTTCTCAATAGGGCTGCTTACAGTATCAAAGCTGGTGAAAACCCTGCAGCCACTTGCACAATTAACTGTTGCTTGCTATGTCCTTCTAGTTCCTAAGTTATTTTTGCTCTCAGAATTGTCAGGTTTTACGAGCCTTAATCTGGCTAACTGGATTTGTTTTAGAAATGTAGAAATCCACCACTTTCCCTCCCTGAGGATAGAATGATTCCACACAGCCACAAGAAACCTGCTCTCAGTATTTTTCTGACAGCTGCTGCCTTGGAAAGTCAACCCAGAGAAAGTCCTTAGAGTAAGGAGAACCACTGGCCAGCAGATTAAAATACTGTTAACACACTGGAAAACTGTCAGGCTGTTAAACTTTTCTCTTGCCATTTGTACAGGTAGCACATTTGGACCATAACGACAGACAAAGTCTAGTAGTCAGGTCTCACCTTTGTAGGTGAGGATTTCCTGGTTATTTTGAATGGAAAAATGGGGAAAATATTGCAACACTATTGAAACTAGTCAAAAGATGACAACATATGCCAATGAGGTGTGCTGGCCAAAACTTTCACAGCTGTCGAAATGAGCATTCATTTGGAAAACTCTAGCTGCCATGATTGGCATGTTGCCTCCTTAATATTATGGCTGCTCTTTATGAAAATAAAAAATGTGTATGTGATAGGAAGTATGCATAGTACACACCTCCTACAGTGAGATAATATGAGCAACATGCAATAAAACACCCTGTGGGCATGAAGATTACAAGGTGAGGGCACAAAATGAAATGCATCATTCTGTGAGTTAAACAAAATTATTGGTCTGCCACTCAAGAAAGAAATCAAGCCATTGAGGCATTACACTAGGAAGTTACACTAGTCATTTCTGCAATGACTTTACTAAAAAAGGCCAAGCAATCCTCCCACTAGCAGGAATTAATATCAACAAAGAAGGAATAAGATCTCAGCCCAGAAAAGGGAATTCACAGGGAGCATTAGAGTAAACCAAATGTTCTCAAATTGTCCAAGATATGAACTTTGCCCTAAAGCACTCCAGGAATGAGCAGAAGAAATCAGTTGTCTTTGAGAGTTCATGGAGAACAAATAAGGTACCTAATGTTTCAAAAAGGTCAGAGTGCTTATTTTTGGAAATGGAGAAAAAACCCAAAGCTAGGAAGTCATAGAAACTATGAACCATTTGCTTTTACTTTAATTTCCCAGAAAAACTCTGATGTAGCTAATTAGCTCATTTAGTTGGAGCATGGTGTTAATAATGCCAAGGTTGTTGGTTTGATCCCTGTATGGGCCATTCATTTAAGAGTTGAGCTTGATGCTCCTTGTGAGTCCCTTCCAACTCAGATTATTCTGTAAATCTGTGAAATTATTTGTAAGCACACAATGGAAATTAAAAAAAAAAAAAAAAGTAAAAAAAAAAGAAAACATGGATGTATTGATTAAATCTAGTCAAAACAACCTAATTTCCATCTATAAACAGGCTAATAACTCAAATAAGTGAAATGAGAAATTGCAGGAAGTAGTATGGAGTGTAAGAGCACTTGTAGGTATGTGCATCTTCACAGTCAGTTAAACCAGGTAAGGAAAAATGGCCTAAGACCAACCTGTCACAAAACCTGGTTCCACTGGCAGTTGCAAGCAGTTTCAGACAAAGCCACAAAGAAAAACATTTTAAGCATTTTAATGGAAAGTGAAAAAAACAAGAAAAATACTAAATCCAGTTGATAAAATTAGGTATTAAAAATCTGTCTTCCTAAATGTTTTGCCATAGAGGGAACTGCATATAGATGGATGAGAAAACTGGTGATCAATACTGATAATTACCACAAAAAGGTAACCTTGCAAGTAGCGGTAGTGCTTGCCAATAATTTGTTGTTTCTGGGAGCAGTTTTCCCCAGTTCAGCCAAATCTGAAAGACCATTCTTGTAGGGTTCTTCAACCTGGCTCCTGGATGATGGAGTACTTTTACTAATGGAAGAGGTGATGCAGCAGAAGTGTTTGTTAACTGGCATATTGCATTAAGTTGGGTAAAATACTAAGTATAACTGAAGACAAAGTTAGAATAATCCTGACAAACTGAAAAAGCTGGAGGATACAGTTCAACCAGACCAAGTGAAAGCTGGGCAAAAAGCAGCACTGCACAAAGCATCTGAGGACCACACAGAACCATGAGCTAAAGGTGAACGAAGCTGTGACACTGTTGGACAGCACAAGTTATAAGGCAAGACTGAGAGAATATAGGTGCTCAGCCTAAAGAACAGAAAGCATGAAGACATGCTTTAAATACCAAAAATGCTGCACAGTTAGGTACTAATCTTTTATCAACATTCCCAAGCAGCTGGAGACAAAAGTAATGAGCTCATATTGCAGAAATGTTCAGCTTGAAAATCCACTTGGAAAGGCAGTTGGAGTCCCCTTTGCTGGAAGTCTTAAAGGACTGGTTATACAAGTGTCTGTCAGGAATGCTATAAGTAGAGCTGATCTTGTCTTGGAGTAGGAGGATGAACTAGGTGGCAGTACTCTTCAACTCTTTAGCATAACATAATGTAACAGTCTTTAAAATGCAGAAAGTTAGTTGAGTAGCAAAGATAGCTCCCTAAAGCTCCAACTTAACACACATCCTATTTTGTTTATCCCCTGAAAGTGATATAATCTCTAAACCAGCAACCTTATCCTTAGCCTTATAGGCCAATGTTGAAATAGAGCACATAGGAAAGCAAAGTGCTGCTCAGTTACCTCTCACTGCCAAAGTCAACAAAACAAACAAACAAACAAACAACCCAGAAAAGTCCATTTTATAAGACAGCATCCCAAATGGAGAATGTCATTCTTCTTGCTTCAGGGATGAGAGATGCCTTAGGAAAGCTCTAAGGAACAGCCACAGAAGATGCTGCATATCTTTGATAGGCTGAACTGCACTCTTTCTTTTAAACATTTCTGAGTTTATATCAAGAGGTTAACTTTTTGCTTTCAGCTTTCCAAGTTCACATTCAGCCATAAACAATCTTAAAATAAGGGAAAAGTCTTTCTTCTAACAAAACAATGTTGCAAACAAGCCTGTTGAGATTCTTCACCCAAAAGCAATTTTGGGAAGTCCAGGGACTAGGAGATGTGAGCCACCAATCCTTAAATCAAGATTGCCTGGTTGGCCCCACTCTGGGGACTGTGGCCTTCTGACATAGAAGTTGATCAACTTTAAGCCCTGTTGCAGGTGGTGAGACAGAAAAAATACAAAGGAAATGCTTTATGCTAGGATATACTGCAGATCAGCTAATCTCATAATAGACACATAGAAATCTCAACTTGTGGAGCCCCAACACAATGCTCTGAATAACTAGCCACGTTTCCCTTGTATTCCCACACTATTCTGGCTTTCCCATTCTCACTCACTCACTGTTCTGTATTCACTTACTGAGCCTGTTCCTCCTGTAGACAAAAGAAGCCACCTCTCATTTTACCTACCTACGCTGCCTTCCACAGCAAAGAATGAGAAGCCACCATAATAACCTCCTCTACTTGTACAAGAATATGTGTATATCCAACTCAGAATATTTTGTGATTTTGTGATACATTCCCAGCCACTGCTGGAAAGGTCAGGTTTTTTATTAACCTTCACAAGTTTGCTTGGACTGATAATACTGCTAGTTTTTGGGAATCTGTGATGTTTACTAAATCATTTTCAGGGATTAAATGCTGATCTCATAAAAGTGCCATTGCAGATGTGTTCTTCTGTTCTTACATGAAATATGAAGTCACCAAGGAACAAATAAACTATTTATGACTTATCCTGTACAGTAACAAATAATGGCTTAATGGGGGCACATATTACTTTTGAATGTACTGCAGCCTGTTCTTCCCTGAACTGGAGAGACTCTTAACCAACTTTAAGATGTATACTCTCCTTTCCCCTCAAAAAGAGATCACATTCTTGACATGACTGTCTAAATTACAGCAGAAGGACTCAATTGCCACAGGTTCCTGAACCACAGTCCCACAATCCTGCCTTACTTGTAGGTAAGTCAGTGTAGGTCACACACAGCAACCATTAACTCAGATTGGTAACTGAAATGAACTCAAGTTATTCTTACATTACTGACTTTGGACTTATAGGAGACATGACTGGTATTACACATCAGATGCAACAATTTGGTGGTGTGACCTTAAGCACCATCACCTCTGCTTGTAGATCTTCTTCATTTGAACTACAGTACAATGCAAGGAAGGAGACATTCCTCCTGAGATTGAGGGGAGTTACACCTGAGCAGCTGCTTTGCCAAGTGTCCCTGGGAGGTTAACTCCATTAAGATCAGCAGGGTTTGTTCTTTACTTTACCTAATTTGACACACCTAGCCAGGATGGCTGGTGCTCTAACATTATGTTTGAAACCAAAGAATATGAAAATTATTGGACATTCAGTGCTGAGGGTTGCAGAGCTATTCATGCTCCCTTCTGTATCCACCATGTCTCTCCACTGCACTCACATGGACAAACTCCCCAGCCAGTGACACCTTCTCTCTACAGAGATGGCTGAGCCAACACAGGTGCCATGTGTGTTCATTCAGTGAGAGAATATACTTCCCTAAAGTAGAAGACATGTCAGAAATTATTGAGAAGCCCTTATTGAGAAGAAGATGGAGACTGAAATAACCCTGTGACATTTTGCACTGTAGTCTCCACCAAAAGGTGAAGACACACAGACAGTTTGGACAACTCAGTAAAATCAGATTGCTGAGCATCATGAAGTAGAGACAGAGAGAGAGAGACATCTGCAGAACTTGTTCCTGAAACCCACACACTTTTCATCCACAGTATATCATGATACTTGATGCTATTGTGATTTTAATTTAGCATCCACTGGGGAAAAGGTTTTTAACCAGGGATCTCATCCCTGACTGCAATAAATCCATCACAGAAGTTGAAGCACCAGCCCAAAGCACAGGTTGCATGGGCTTGGACAGAAACAACATTTATAAGCACTTCTAAGCTGGATGAAAGCTTTCTTATGTTACTGGCACATCTGCACTGGCAAGGACAAACTTAGTCTCCTGTATCTCAACAGATCTCAGTTCTGATTCTGTGTATCTCACAACACAACATAGATACTCCACAGGGAAGCATGGAAACAATCTGGATGAGGCTCAGCATCCACCTACAAAGCCCATAGATCCATACTGTGTTGGATCAATCTTTCAGTTTTGTTGTTTTTTGTTTTTTAAAGGTTGAGTCTGTATCTACTTTCTTTTCCACAAACTGGGTAAGCATTTCAGCAGCAGCTAGGTGAGGCAGCAAAACTGAGCAGCAGTGTTTTTGCACAAATCCTTCTCCAAACCCATCTCCAGGTGCTTCTCAGGTATGCCCTAATGTATCAAAACCAGCACCTCTGCCTGAGTGGCTGCACATGTGACAAACCCCAATAGCAAGCTGATGGGGTTGAAAAATGACCAAATTCCTAATCTGAGTCACTGAGTGGCCTCCCCACACACTCCACCAGCACAGTGAAGGGGTGAGAACAGCACAAAGCAAGACTTAGTCTGCCAGAAAAAACACATGTGAAAACAGGGGCTAAAATCACAAGCTGGTAATTCACTGGATCCACATAAACAGTAATGCACATCCTCCTTTTTTCCCCCAAGTTCATATAAAACTGTGCTGTACAACAAAATGAGACTAAGATATAAGGCAGCAGAAAAAAAATCTGTCTGGCTGTCCCCAAAAGCTGCTGAGTCAAAGCTCCTGACCTATTCCCACTGAAGGCTACAGGATGACATCTCTTTCTGCCAACTGAGGATTCAGCTGACGTTTCACAAAACAAGAGGGACAGGTCCCTTGGTAGCAATGTTTTTAAAACTGATGAGCAGAAGCAGCCAGTCAGATCCTCTTCTTAAAAATGATGATACACCATTTTAGTTAGGAAATGAATGAATGTGTCCAGGACAGCATGAGAAGAGGTAAGCAAAAACTGCTATGACAGCTGAACTTTGCAACACTGCAAAGTCTTTTGCCATCAGGTAAGCCTGAGCTCAGTGGTCTGAGGCAATCTTAGGTATGTAGGGTCCTTCACAGGGCCTCTGTTCTAGCACAGATTTCATTCTGTGCAAGTCAAATTGCTCCAAACATAATGCACATACTCAGAAAGGAGGGCTGTGTAAAAAATTTACTGCCATTAAAGACTAATCTGTTCAAAATCATTGCCTTTAACTACTCCCCTGTACGGTGGGACACCAGCCCAAGCTGACTGGTGGCTTTTGGACATTAAAAAGCAAGGCTGGAAAAAAGTAGAGGGACCAAGACTTAGAAATATTAGTGGTGAATCACTCCTTTGCTGAGAGAAGGCATGAGTGCCTTTAATGAACAGTTACACGGAGGATGTGAGATAATCTAAGTGGGACTGTTACGAAATTTAACTATGAGATACTTTGAGTCATGATCTGTAAAGCTGCTAACTGGGTTCAGTAAGTTGTTGAGTCATTACCATGTAAGACTGGGCTGCTCTTAAATCCATCTGGCTAAAGGCATTGAGTGGTTTGCTTTTGGTTAGAGAATATAGAAATGAGAACACTTGCACATGAATTTTCAAGAATAAAAAATTAGTAAGTAAAAAACATAAGCCACAATAACACATCATTCACACTAAAAATATTGTGTCATTTATATTTTAATTCCAGCTCAAGTCATGAGACTGAGAATTAACAGGAATGAAATTAGCATGGATTTTTAATGTTCTGAGAAAAAAAATACAGTACATTCTCTGCACTTAAGTAACTCTTACAGCATCAACTAAACTAAAATGAGGACTGGGCAGAAGGATGCTGGGTACTACATAAAAATCACTGATCCTTCACCTTTTAGAATATTTTCACACTCAAACTGAGGTGCTAAATCAGCTTAGAACTTAACAGGAAAGAAAAGAAAAAGAAAATAATTTTAAAAGCCACCACTACAGATCCAATTCATTCTGGAGTAACTACTCCAGCAAAGACCCAGAGCTGAGCTAGTCAGACAACTCTATTATCTTTTATTTGAAAAAAGTGTGATCAGTGGAGGAAATGTCACATTTACACTTAAAAATTGCTTCAAAGGCAACTTGTATCTTTTGGCACAACTCAGCCACTTAGAAATACTGCAAGAGAAAGAGGCAGATATAGCAAAGAGCACTCCCTTCTATGATTTTTCACCCTTGTATCAAGCCATGGGTTCATCTTGAATATGCAGTGTTGTCATATCAGCAGTTGGCATTTCCCAGGCAGCAGGGCAGAACTGCCACTGTTGGACCCCAGGGATGCAGTGCCAGGGCTCTCAGAGGTGAAGGCTCTCTGCACAGTCTGGGGTGCCCCACAGAGCAGCAGGACATGGAGCAGGGGGGAACTGCACCTTCTGCACCCTCTCAGCTGTGGAAGGGGAGAGCTGCTCTCTGCAGCTGCTCTAAGCATGTGGGAAGGGGACAAACATGGTCAAACTGGACAGATTTTTTTTTTTTTTGCTAACAAATACACATCTTCAGAGATTTTTCTAAGGTCACATTGACAGTGTTACATATAAATTGCATTTCTTCTGAAGATGTTCATGCACACTCACTACCAAAAGATCCCCAGTGTTAATCCCAGCTGCAATGCTGTCTTGAGCACTGCAACATTCATGGACACTACACATGGACACTCTACAGCCCTTATGGGTTTTGTGGTTAGGCTTAGTTTGGGTTTTGGATTTTTTCTCTAAACAGCAACTACTCTCAGTCTTCTTTTTCTGGCTTTTCACTTTTTTTTCCCTTCTACTTTCATTTTGGCTTGGCATTTACTGGAATTTAGCTGCGAAGACTGTACGTGGAGCCAGCTAAAGTTTTGTGGGAAATTCAAAGCAAATGAAATATAAAACTAACCACAAAGTACTTTCAGGACACAAGTACCAAATTTATGGTCACCCTTACTTGTAACCCCCTGGAAACATCACAGAAACTAAGAAGCACAGGAGCTGGGAGAGGATTCACAGCTTCATCTCTTTTGGAGAGCTTGTGTTTGCCACCTCTCTTTCAGCTTCATGTTACTAGGATCTTTGATAAATGGAGGACCCTCTACCATTACATATTTCAAACACAATACCACAAAAAGATCAAGTTTACCTAGATTAATTTGATCCATCCATACTGAAAGTCTGATAGTAAATGATCACAGCAGCTAAATTTGGCTCATGGCATAAAGCCCCTATGCCTTCCCTGCACTGGGCTGCAGACATTGCAGCTGAGGAATTGTGTGGCTTACAAAGGTTACCACTGTAAGAGTGAATGGATTGGGATGTTTCCATCAGGATATGAACCAAACCCATACTTTGCTGATAATTTACCCTCTCTTGTGTTACAAACATACCAATGCACACACAGTAACCATGATGCTCACTGGGTTTGCCACTCCATCCAGGACAAGCATGCCTGCATCCTCTCTGCCTTCCCAAGTGAGCAGAAACCAGGCACGCTTGGTTTCAAGAGAAAGAAAGCAGCACTGAGAGCAGGCTCAAGGAAGCTAAGGACCAACAGAAAGAACCAGCTGGTCTTCTGCTAGGAACCAACAGGAGTCTCTCAAGAATTGCAGACAAAGCCAAAAAATTAAATTTAAGTGTATTCACATACTGTGATGCTTGAGCTCAAGAAAATTATTGAGTTACCATTCATCAGCTGAACTGCTGAAAGCAACTGTTCATGTTTTTACCCATTCCCCCAATACAATAAAATACTTTAGCATTAAATTGCTCTTGTAAAAAAATACTTCAGAATGTGAAAACTTCCAGGCTATGCAGATGAGCAAAGAGGTGGCAATTCATTCAGCTACAAAAATGGGATCAATTCCAATTACAGCTTCATCCCTTATTTATAGCAGCACTGCCCGCCTAAACTAACATATTCATCTCTGATAAATATCAGACGTCTCTGGCCATGGCAGGATATCAGAAGGGGAAGTGAAGCTTAGTAGGATAGTGAGTGACAAGGACTTGCTGAATGTCATTCAATGAATCATTGAACCTCTTTGCAAGTGAAGAGAAATGCAAGCACCTCACTCAGCCTTCCTAGGAAGCTCAATTCAACAGAAACTTCAATCCAAATAAAGGGCTGAGAAATCCCTGAAGAATGAAATACATACCTGGATTCCTTGTGCAGGACCATCTCTGTCAATGCCTGTAGTCCTGCTACAGAACTACTCAACTTTTATATGTTAGCATGGCTTCTGAAAGATAATCTGGCAGTGTGGCAACACAGGCTGAGACAAAACTCCAACTATCAACCTCAGAAAATAAAGAGGGTAAAACTTTGTGCATAAATGCTTTTCAGTGTATTTACTGAAGTAATATATTGTGTATTTAAATTCCTCTTCATCAGATATTTCAATACAGAAAAAAGCACTCTATTGTGATACACCAGGGCAGAAAAAAAAGGCCTGTCTCCCTTCATCCATCATGATGTAAAGAATGGTAAGCCTAAACACAGATAAGGATTTATCTAAATGGCGATCTTTGATACAGCAATGCCTGCAAAGGTTACCTGCAAAACTGAAAGGCAGCAGCCAACTGGTTTTGCATGAAAAGAACGATCTCCAATAGCAGATAAAGAGTATCTGTTTGACTTTCTTGCTAGACATCCTCCAAAGCCACAGATTATTCTTCTTCCCACAGCAAATACCACAGACAGATAGCAAGCCTTGCTCTGACACTCCTGTGTCAGCACCATATCTGCTTTGTGGCCATACAGCTGGTTGTGCAGGCAAACAATACCCACTCAGATGAAGCACAGCCCTCCCACCCTGCTGTTCTTTTTGGAGGACAGGTTCTCAGATAAATGAGTCCCCTGATTTGGATGCCATAACACAGAGGATGGTATGAATGGAGTGAAGATTGGGGGTAGTCAATCAAAATACAGGTTTTTGGCATCGTGGTTCCAGGGCTAATCCCAGAGAATCTGCCAGCTCAGCTCCTACCTGCCTTGGTCTCTCCAAAGCAACACAAGACATGGTGTCTTCAGTGGGTATCACCTGGGACCAGTGCTTGAACATCTCAACCTGACTTTCCTTAGGTTTGACTGAAAATTTCTGTGTGAGTTACTGCAATGTGAATGACACTGCTAACCTGTAAGAGAACCAAGAGAATACTGAGCTGGATTCACCTTGCAGTACATTTAATTTGCAAGCAATTCTTTTTCTGTTCCTCATAGTTACAGAGACGCATGGGAGACCAAATAGAAGTTTGTGGGATTTGGGATGTTTGTCTGTCTGGAAGCATAAGAGAATCTGAATAATTTGTGTTTTCTTTCCAAAATGCAGCAGCCATCAAGCAATCACAAAACAGTGTCATGGTTAAACAACTGATCATGGTGAGTGTGGGGATGCCCACACACACGCCCTGCTGCTTCCTGGGAAAGTTTGCAGCCTGTGCCAAGTTCTGTACTGCTGTGTTAGACTGCTCCCTGTTCTCAAACCAGCTCATGCAAAGGCTTTCTAAAAGCAAGGCAATCCCTTCATTTAGATCTTCTGCTTGCATTTACATTCTTAAAGAGACAATTGGGATTTTCCAAATAAATAACAGAAACCAAAGAACACATACACATATTGAAATTTAATTTGGTGGAAACAACTATGTATCTGGGTTTAACTTTCACATTGGTAGAATTCAGAAAGAAAAAAACCCAAGAATTTCCAATACTTCTCTGTTTGTTGAAAATTGCCAATAATTTTTGTTGAAAAAACATTTTCCTTCCACTTTCAACATTCCTCTAAGACTAGAGCAAAAATAGTTTAACTGTGAAAATGATCCATTTTACAGGCATCAAACTATTTTTAAATCCTACTCAGTCTGCTCCTCTATGCTTAGATCATCAGTAATTTATTTATGAAATTCCCTGAGGAAGGCAGTGTGCAAAGGAAAGGTAGGTGGGAAGCAAAAATAGCCCTACATATACATACATATATATATATATGTATGTGTGTGTGCATGTATATGTATATATATGTTCATTCCCTAGAGAGGAAGTTACCAGGTACCAAATTCTGACCTCTGACACAACACAAGTAGCATGTTTTTGCTGAAGTCAATGAGATGCCCAGTGCCACCATGACAAGCAGAACCCAGCCCTGATGCTGAACATGCAGATTAGGGAGGAAGCATCAGACCTAAGTGTTGCATCCATCTATTCCATGACATAAACATTGTAAGGTCACAGAAAAGTCTGACAAGGGGGAAGTAGGAGGGCACACTCACTGACTGCACTTGAGAGGAACAGGAGTAACACCACAAAGTTTGCAGGTGGAAGTGGGTAAACTGAAGGTAAACTGGTGTGATAGAATGGAGGATCCCTCAAAGCACTCCTGATGCTGGTAATCATACCCAATATACACTTAAATTTTTTAAAATGGGAGCAAATCCCAGAGGGATATGATTGGAGGAGTGGACTGGGCTCCTCTGTTCAACAGAGGAAAATCAGGTGGTGTTGAGATTAGCTCACCACCACACTTTGGTCTTTCTGTGAGCCTCTCTTTCTGGTACACTAAGAGAGTGGGTGGCCATACAGCTTTCCTTCTGCTCCATTGCAGGGACAGTGTGCAGAAAGTATTTTTGTGAGGGGGAATTACACATGTACTCCTTCAAAAGGCACAGAACTACTACAGGATCAGCAGCTTAAAGACAGCTAATAAATCTTGACCTTCAATACTTTCCTTTAGCGGGAGCCTTGTGAAGCTGTGATTCTATATCCAGGTGCAAAAGAAGCAAACTTCACTCCTGAACATCTGAATGACTCCAGGCACACTTGTCAAATGTGGGTGTTGCAGGACTTGTTAAAAATTCCTGCCTGCATAAGGTGTTTTCCAAAACACAGAATGAAAATATTCTGTTAGTGGATTGCAAGTCCAAGCTCATGTTTAAAGCAGGAACTGTTGATCCCAAACCAAGGAAGCAGAAGATTTTCATTACATGAAGCACATAAGGAAATGCTTGTCAGATATGTCTCTGGAAAATTTCCTTACAGGAACATGTCTGTAGGCACACAGAGGAAGGGTCTATTTTTGGGAAAAGAGCCTGAAGATTTCATACATTTGTTTTGATGAACTGCCCCGGAGATTTTCTGTATTGGTTTTCCAGAGGAGGAGGTTGCACAAAGAACTGTTCTGCAAAGGATACTACCTCTACATGAAAATGACAAGCACTGAATGCACATTTTAGTGTTATACAGGACACAGTTTAGACTATGGCAGCAATAAAGGCAGAGAGAGAGGCATTTCAGAGCCTGTGCACCCCTTCACAAAGGCAAAAACCAGACAAAAAGAATTGAATTGAAATTCCTGCAATGTGAATTTTGTCTCTGCTCTCAGTTCTATCAGAAAAAGGAGTGAAAGTAGAAAATCAGAGCAAGCAGATCTGTTGAGAAAAGACAGGGAGAAAACCATGGTGAGTTAGCCAGCTCTCCAACTCCAGAGAGAGGCACAAATCATCTTCCTTCCACCTGTGAAATTCTCAAAATCCCAGTCCAGGGTTTAAAGTCTGGCCTTTGGGGAAGGCCAAGCCCAGAGTCCTGCACCCACATGGTATCTAGAGAACCCTAATCTCAAAATGTGAGAAAAACCAATCTCCAGTCATTCCCTGTTCACATGGAATCCACTCAGGCGATAGCCACCCCTATTACAGAGCTGGCAGTACGAGCCCTTTCACAGGTGCTTGCTTCCCTCCTGCAAGCAGCTCTCTAACAGGCTCCTGACTTAAATTCTCTCTCTGTTGAGGCAGCAATTTTTTCCTTTAGAAGACCACCAGAAAGACTTCTCAACAATTTATTATGGAGACAGAAGGGAAATGGACAGTTAATATGGAAATATCATCTGCTGTTTGGATGAGTTTTAGGATTTGTGTGTGTGCATCAGGATAAAAACTCTAAACACAAGTTGTGGAGGCTGCTTCCTGCACTTCAGCCCTAGATGTAAGAATATATTTTACATGGATCTTCAACATGCTTTTCTTGCTGCCTGCCATCTATCCCAAAGCTGTTTTATTTGCTTTAATGACATAACCTTCCTACTTAGCTATGCAAGGAAGCACACAGGCTATGAAATCAACTTCCACTGGTTTGGATTCTTTTGCTAATTCATATGGGTTTTAATTCCATGCCCTTTAGGCTTATAATAAATATCACCCTTGATAAGCCAGAGCAAGAATTAAGCTGATATTGAAAGAATCTGTCAGAGCACTTATTTATTGTTTTAATTTTATGACTATCTTGATGTAAATTGCAACAGACATTGGCTAGGTCCAAACAGAAATCACTAAATCACCCAACATACTAATTCAATGGAAAAGCAGAAAAAGTAGTATATTAAGCACATTACAATGAAGTTGTAAAATGATTCATTACTGGTTTTGAAATGTATTTTGTTAAGTTACAAATAAAACCAAAACTCCACTGAATAAAGCATTATCTATTCTTCAGGACACTTACTATGTCATATGTTGGACTTACCTTCTGCACAGTGGAGGCATTCCTTTATTAGTACTTAAAATTTATCTAACATATTTCATGCTGTTAAAAATTGTCTTTGTTAAATACTTGAAGAAATATAATTGTATTCCTATTGATATTCAGGAATGTGGAATTTACTTTCACTGTGCACAGTCTGCATAAGAATCTGATCTGCAATTTCCCATCACCTTCCTCTCCCTCCCTCTAGGTTCACTAAGAGCTGAATACATTTATCAGCTCACAGGATCAGACCCAGAGCTGGACACGAAAAACTGTTAACTAATTTTCAATATTTTCTTTGTAAAACAAAAATACCACTCACCCAGGGGAGAATTTTGTTTGCAGTGGTACCAATTCAAGTGGATTTGTTGAACTCAATTACAAATTACCTCTGATTAGCCAATTTGCTTTTCTATGAACCCAACAAGAGCAAAGGGCTAAGGAAGGAAAACAGATCAGGATTCAAGTTGCATTTTAAATGCTCAGATGTTGTAGTTACTGATATTAAGAATGTCCTTTTAATGAGGTTGGCATTTATGAAAACTCTGTAGTCACATTTACACACTAGTCAAAGCTAAACTGCATTGGTAACATGTGTTTTCTGGGGTAAGAGTCTTTTCAACACTTCCATGACAGTTCCAAACAAACATGTTAATGAACAAAGGAAAGGGAAAAAAAGGGAAAAAACTAAAGAAATTAAAGAAAGAGCCTTCAAAATGCCACAGCTATTTTCATAATTCTCTCTTAGTCACCAAAACCAGAAAAAATGGCCAGTCCCTTTCTCTGTTAGGCCAAGGGAACTCCTCAACAGGAGACTCACTTTTAATCTTAAAGAGAGAAAAAAGTCACCTAGAAACTTTATCTTTGTAATCAGATGAAGAAAACTATTTAGTGATCTCTTAATGTCTCCATGCTCCTAAAGTGAGGATAAAAAGTTGTAGAAGATGTTTCAAAACTTCTCTTTCACTGGATCACGTGCTCCAACTTCACTGGCACTCTGCTCAAGGAAAAAAGGAAAGCTCATCCTATCATGTCCCTGACGGCATATTGTTCTCTGAGGGAAGGGACAGCACAGGATTTTCTGTACTAAAGTCTAAAAATACATATCCAGATTTTCTCCTTTAGACATTATACCTGGACACATGCTTTCATAGATTGTGGAGAACCCTTTCACTGGGAAGCACCCTGCAGTCAAGGTATTTTTAGAACTCTGGGACAGAACATGCCAGGGGTTAAAAGGCACAGGCAATCTCTGCTGCAGTCATGGTCTTCACAGAGCCCAGTGATAGCTGCAGCAAACAGCATTTCTCAGTGCAGCTGCCTCTGTCAGCCTCTCTGACCCCACAGCCATGCCAGAGGAGAGGAGGCAACACTGGGGATGAGCAGCTGCAGCAGTGATGCTGAGAACTCCCCCTGTAAAACACTCCCAAGGCCATTCTGGATTATGTCAGCTCTTCCTCTGCCTGAACCATCCCAGCTGCTCACAAGTGGTTTGCTTACACCTCTGACCATCTCAGCAGCCTTTGGTGGGACTTGCTTTGTTAATGTCTTTCTTGTACTGCTAAAATTCAAAGTATTTGATTAGGTCAACTTTTCTGTGAAAGGATATTTTTGAGCTGGAAAGAAATCCCATGTTCTATTAGTTTCCATACAGCAAATGCTTTGTTATTTATAAGGCCTATTTGCCCTTGAGGAATTCCATTCTCTCCTGCTGCACTGAGATGCCTTTAGGCCCTGGCTCTAAATTCAGAATAATGTGGAAACCATGTTTCCTTCAGTTGTATTCTTGCACTGTCCAGTATTTTCACATCACATCAATCTTTGGTTCTATATCACCTTAACTACACAAAAAAAAGCCAACACTTTAATTTGGTATTTCAGCAACTGCCATTCAACCAATAGATTTTAATTTATTACAATAATAATTCTTCCTGAACATCTTCAATCTAGCTAGTGACTCTAGTAGTGGTATTGATTACTGAAAAGTTACCCTAAGATTAATCTAGCTCTCTGAGTTGAATCTCAAAAAAGAATTGTGTATTTCTTTACTAGTGAAGTAGCCATCTGCAGGTGATGACACTAAAAATTTGTGTTTTCCAGGATACAGAAAATAATCCTCAAATAGCAGGAGGTGAAAGATGGGGACTGAGCTTTAAACAATTTATAGGGCTGTAAAATAGACCAAGAGCCCTCTGGTCCTTTCAAGCATCAAATATTGGTTCATTTATAAAGTTGTTCCAAGCCCAATAAAGAATATTTCCCTATTTTTTCTATCCATTAATGATTGGGCTTATGTACCAAAGCAGAAAGATTTAATTCATACATTAGTCTAAACTGCTTACAAACACACTGGAAATCTTTTTCTCAAGAGATTCTTGTGTCGGTGATTATTTATGCACTTCTGTCATAAAATATTTCCTTTTAAATGCTTTGAATGTGGTGCCTTCTAATTGCATTGTATGTGCAAACTAGTAAGTACAAGAATGAAAGTCTTCTCTGCACTATTCATTATTTTTGCATTCTACCATGTCACCTGTTGTCTGTTTTCTCCTCTACCTGAGCAGGTCCAAAACATTTCATTCATCCTCATGTCTCATGCATTTTCACATCTCTGACAACTGCTGCTGCCTGGATGTTTCTTCCTGATGTTCACTAAGATGCAAGGACCAGCCATGAATTCATGAGCTTCTCTTAAGGGGGACACAACCACAATTTATAAAACAGAACCATATTAGTTACAGGGACATGTAACCATGAAGGAACAACCAAACAGATTGGAAATTAAATCAAAGTGCAGGACATGTGACTTCAGCAGAGAAATAGCTTTCCTTAAGGACTGACAGTGAGTTAAAAAGACAACTCCTACACCAGCAGAGCTACCTACACATACAAGCACTTACTGTGTTATGTAGCATCCTTCTTCATGTCAAAGTCATAAATTACAGCAATCTACCTCCTAGGCCATCCACAACAAGTTGTTCCTAAGGTATATTTAAAATTCATTGACATCTACAAAACATTCCTTCTCTGCTGGGCATTTATCCCTCTTAAGCCACGTTGCCCAATAGGTTTTATTGCTGTCATTGTTCTTCTTTCCTGCAATGAGTTTAACTCGTTCTAAAAGAAGGTTTAAGGGCTTGTAGGTTTCACAGGAGCTGAATTTCACAAGGGATTATATATTTTCATTATCAGCACAGTCACTTTATTCAGTCTGAGATTCCTTCAAAAATCCTGGCATCTCACTGCAATTTACAGGTTTGTATTGCTCCAACTTCTTTCCTTCTCCAATATGTTTAAGCTTTATTACCCCTCCCAGAGCTGCTGTTTGCAGGTATCTTTCTGATAGATGGCACATCTACAGTACAGAGAGCAGAACAACGCAGAGGTACCTAAAACTGCAGTATCAGACCTAGGTTTGGAGCAGAAGTAATCCAGCTGCAACAGAGAAATTCACACTACTTCTTCACAGGTAGATAAACTTACATATGCACATGGCCAGTGACAGGGTGACAAACCTAGTTGAGGTGCTTTAGGGACTAAGAAGCCAATTGAAATAGATCTCCCCTGAACAAGTCAATTAGGTCTTCAGAAATATCCCAGGCATCCTTAATGTCTCCCTGCTTTGATGGCTTACAGCATTTCAGTGGCATTTTGCATTTTCATCAGTCTTACTAACACTGCATGTACATATTCAGATGCTCCCCCTTCCAAAGGCCCACGCTGTCTCTGCTGTCAGCAGACATCACAGGTGAAATGTCAATCTTGGCAAAGTCAAGAGTGAAATCCTGCTGACTTCTCTGGGGCCCACATTTCATCCCATAAGGTCAGAAAATGTTCATGTCTGAATCATCTTCAAGACTCATGATTGTACCACCTCTCACAGCTCTCTCCCCAGAGACTATTTGGGGAAATAAAGACACAAGGTTGAAGCAGGTTTGGAAATTAAGGCATCCAAGAGACCTCCAACTCCTTGTGACAGGCTGATACCAGAGGTGAAACTGGAAGTGATGCTTCTGCAGCCCTGTGCCCTCAGCAGCTGCAGCTGGGTTGCCTTGGTTGCCAAGCCAGCTCTACAGACCCTGGCCCAGCATGCTCAGAGTCCATAACAAGCAAGAGAGAGCCATGGAACTGATGCTCACTAATGCAGAGGCCCTGGTTTCCATTGGAATTTCATCCAGGAATTTTTTACTGCTATTCGTGGTAGCCAGCTTGGCTCAGCCTATTCTGTAAGAGCAAGACAGAAGGTGCTTTTGAAGACAGCACATGCTACCTCTTCTCAAGTGTCCTTTTCAGGTAAATTCTAAAAATAGGCCAAGCTGGCACCTACAGGTCAAATTCTGCAGTTCCTTCAAAACTCAGAAAAAACTAAAGCATGCCTCACACACAGCTACTGTAATTCCCCAGGCTGGCACTTAGTCATCAGACAAAGTTACCCTCATAGCACAGAAGTAGATTTTTTTCCTCTCCATTGCTCTCTAGTCTTATTGAAATAAAAATAGGTGGAACTGTGATTTTTCCCATCTTGTCTCAGCACTAAACTTTGGTTTCTTTCAGAAAAGTTGCCTTCTATAAAAATACACTACATTTGTGATGGGGCTTTCTGCATAATTCAAGTGAAAGTTAGCAGCTGTTACAGCCTGCTGCACACACACTGACCTACTGCATGCCACTTACCACAATGAGAGGTTCATTCACACTTTGTATTTCCTTTATGCAATAGCCTCAAATTCTTTTGCCAGCAGCAACAATAGATTTCATCAAGTCACTCTTTCTTCCACAGTCAGACGTTTTAGCTCGAGTGCCCACACTTCAAAACTAACAGTGCAGGGGAGAACCAGTGAACACAGAGAGCTGAACCTCTCTGATGCCTTTGGCATTACCTGCTCTGCAAGGTATCCAAGCTTCATTGTATACAACATGAATATGACACGTTTGATGGGAAATATATATAATAGAGCTTGACTCTGGACTTACTGAAAATTACACTTTCAGAAGGCCCTTTGAGAACATAGGAACATTGGTTCTGCTTCCCAGGAGTCTGAGGTCCAGATGCACAAGAATATGTACAAATGCAAACATCTAGATGACTTCAGAAGCAGGAATACCATTGCTGATGGTAAAGTCATTTTGGAAACTTTTACTCACTATTTCAAACATAATTATTCGTTCACAACATCACTTACTTCCAAGTGAACAAAATACACAATTCAGCTACTCACACCAAAATTGTTCAAAACCAACACATCAAACAGAAGAATCCCTTTGCTTAGATGTTATTACTAATGCAACAGCTTCATATACTCTGCAGTGAAAAAAAAAAAAAAAAAAAAAGTTTTTGCAACTTTTTCATAAATTTAAATAACTTTATGAGGAAATGTGGTGTCATAAACTTATGGGAATCATAAAAACCAAAAGATAAATAAAGCTTTGACTTATAAATAAATTACACTTAAATCAACAAATAATATTTAGGGATCATAAATAAACAGATAAATAAATAAAACCCTAATGCTGAGGTTTCAGTTGAAACTTGCTCTAAGCTTTTTTGGGTTTCTTTCTCTTTGCACAAGACCCAGGAGATGTGGACCCATGTGAATGGGAATAAGCTTTACCTGACTCTCTGTGATCCAAAAAAAACCATATTTTATTCAGTGTCATAAATACTGGTAATATTAATGTTTTGCCTAGCAGGCATATTTACAATACTACAAGGATTTTATGAAATCATATAACTTTTCCCTAACTGATGACATTTAACATTCTGTCTCAAAAATGCATTACTTTATATTTTTGAGTATCCCTCATAGCCAATGAGTTTTCCTCTTCATTGTTGCCACTTCCATCTGTGAATTTAACTTGCATTAGCTACTATGCCAACATGCTTCATTTTAATTTTACAGGTATGTGTAAAGAGTTATTGGTTGAAGGTAGTTTATCATACAAGCATATGAAAGAAAACATTCAGTGGAAAGCTGTAGGCATTCAGGAGGGAAACACAGCCAAATACAGTGGTTTTTCCTCTGCATGACCTGAAGGATCATAATTCAGCCAGCATCTATGAGAAGGACATTTTGAAAGGTTATGTTGCAAACAGAGAGACAAATATTCTGACACAGCAGCTCTCAGTAAGACAAAGCAGCATCTCTGTAGTTGTAGAAAACCACACCACTCCTGCCTTGCACATGGTTAATTTTGTTTATTAATTTTAACATCTGCGGTCTGTCCCTTTTCTCAGGGATGCACCAGGCTAGTTTGGCTTTGTCCTTATGAGTACATCCACGACTTCCTTGTTATTAGGTTCCTGCTTCTCATACTTTACAGAGTTTACACCTCAGTTGTTATCTGAACCAGCTGCCTAGAGCTGAGCCGATTTCTGCATCAGGAGACTGCCATGGCAGACACGGGTACAGGTGGTAACACTGGCTTCCCGAATAAAATCTTACCCTCAGTTACTACAAGTGCACCTCTTTGGCACAACCTTTGCTCATTTGCTCATTAACAGGAGCATTTTAATTAACATGTGAGAAAAAAAATGAGCAAGACGAAAGCTGTGTGCATTGAAAACACTAACTGCAGTTTCCAGGCTGGGAAATCTGGAAATTTCCAAGGCTTTTGATACTATATGTTGCAACTGAGAAAGAAAGAAAGATCATTAATTATGCTGAGCCCCTGGTAGCCAGGCCCTTAATACTCCATGGCTCCACAATTATCCAGCCCCGTACTTTTCTCTCACTGATGGGATTGCTGATGGTACAGCTCATTCAGGAGGTGATATCAAGGTATGTGAAAGACAAGAGGGTGAGCAAAGAGTAGTCAGCATCGATTTGTGAAAGGGAAATCATGCTTAGCCAGCCTGATTGCCTTCTAGGATGGAACACTGGCTGGACAGATGAGGAAAGAGCAAAGGATGTTGTCTAGCTGTATTTCAGCAAGGCTTTTGACACTGTCTCCCACAGTGCCCTCATAGGCAAGCCCAGGGACTGTGGGCTGGATGAGTGGATGGTGAGATGGCTCTGAGAACTGAATGGCAGCTCTCAGAGGGCTGTGATCAGTGGCACAGAGCTAGCTGGAGACTGTCACTAGTGGTGTCCCTCCAAGGATCAATACTGGGCCCAGTATTGTTTAACTTATTAATCAATGACCTGGATGAAGAAATGGAGGTTTGCTGCTGGCACAAAACTGGGTGCCTTCCAACCTGAACAATTCTGTGACTTTGTGGTTCTGTGAGTGCATTAAGTCCAGTCTGTTTACCCTCTGTATATTATTACCTAAAACCAGAATTTCCTCATCTTTTGTCTTCTCTACACCTTTTTATCCATGTGACCTCTGCCTATTTATTTGTACAATTTTCCTCCCAATGAAGACCTGCTCTCCAACACCATGTGTGGAAGTTATACCACACAGCCTGGACAAGAGAAACAAAATCTCCCTTTGTGGAGTTCTTGATGGAGGGAGGGGTCACCCTTCAGCTGAGCTGCCATCCTAAGACTGATCAAAGCTTTCCCCACAGAAGGGCAAACACTCATTGAAAGCTGTGCAGAATCAATATGTGACAGCAATGGTGTGATATCAAGTCTTAGTCCACGTGGGGATGATACACTGAGACTGAGTCTGGTGTTTTCCCACAGGAACACAGGGAGAACATTCAAATCCCTGAGAATGAATAGCTCAACAAATGAGTTATTAAGAATTTAACTACACAAGTCCCAAGAGAAAACCATTGAAGCCTAATAAAATGAATTTGAAATTGCTTCTTTATATGGAAAATACAATAAGTGCCAATGTTGCAGGACCCCCCTGTATTAGGAGAACATGTTTATGGGGAAGTTTCTATTACAGAAAGCCTGAGACACCACTACTGAAATAATCCCCTCTGCCTTGAGGGGAAAGTGCCACACTTGGAGCAACACCCCTTGAAGCAATCCACTGATTACTTCAGAAAAATTCTTCTAGATTTAAACTTACTAACATCAAAATCTGTTCCTTAATAAAGTTAAGCAGCTCAGGAGCCAGATCAACTTCTCTGATTTAGGAATAACTTCATGCTTGGCCAGGCCAATCCCCTTGTGGTTACTGCTGCATGTCAGCCTGGAGACACCAAACTTTTTGGGGCTGAACAAGTTGATGATCCGAGTGCATCATGTACTGTCTGGTGCCTGGCACACTGTTTGGTATGTAGGCAATGGCAGATGCACACAGAAGTCAAGCCCACGCCTTCAGAGACAGCTTTTCTGTAGGAATATAATGACAACACCTACACTGCCATGGTGCATTTCTCCAGCTACTGTTTTCAGGGAGAATGTGTCATTTACATCTAAGCACTCTACTTACTTCTTCAACCTCTACTTTTTCATTCACCTCAAGACAGTTCTGCTTGAAAACAGCCTGATTACAGGAACACCTAATTTCATTCTGCCATTAGAGTAAAGAACAAGATGAGCTCTTTGTGTAGTAGACTTCATGCCCTCTGTGTCACTGCTAATGTCTTTCACTCTTGAACAACCTGCCTCTAGGATTCAAGGATCATCTGGGGGTTTGCTTTGCCTTTGGAATGGCTCTGGCTGTGATGGACTTCTTTGTCTTCTAACAGCATCCAGTACAAGACACACAGGTCCCCTGACAAAGTTCTTAGTACATTTTAAAGAATTCAAATTGAAGAGTGCAGAGTCCTGAAACACATTTTTCAGGAACATTGTGCAGACATTTCCAGCAAGTGCTTTTAATGGAAGCTTCTTTGCCAAGTATTGCCTCTTTTCCTAGCTGTGGTTTTGAGAAAATACATTTGTTCACAATAGGAAAAGGCAAAGAAAACTTTAAGTACTGTGTACTCAATCACTCTATCCCCTGGTAGATGAACTAGAAGGGCTTCTTTTTTTTCCTTATAGGGTTTACACATGTAAGCATTTAGTACTGAGCTCATACCTACCAGGATGGTAAGATGCAGTGAAATTCAAATAAAAATCAATGAAAGTGATAGCATTATACCCAGCAATTCAAAATCAAGGGTCAAAGAGATTTAAGTGCAGCAGAATCTCCTTTAAAAAAGCACAGGAAAAATAAGACAGAGGAGCTAAAATTGTGAGATGATCAGAATAAAGAGAGCAGAAAACAGGAAAGCTCTCAGCCATATTCCAGAGGACACTTTGAAATGGCCTGTGCTCCTAAACAAAAGACAAGCCATGTATTTATTTACCCAACTCATATTGATTTGGAATACTAGCAAGAGTCCTGCAAAGTAAAAACAGCATTAGAACAGCCTACATTTTGATTAGCTTGTGCGGCCATAATTTGCAGAAGCGCATTGACATTATGTGTGATGGGACTCAATAAACAAAATTAATATAACATGGATACCACTCAGCATTTGCATAACATTTAATACTTTCACACCACTTTGCAATATAAACTTAATAAATTGATCTCCATAAGGTAGGCAAATCTGATTATCCTGATTTTACAGATGAGTTAACTGAAGGTTAGCAGAAGTGATGTCACCCAAAACAGAACAGAGACTTGAGGGGAAAGAGTAGCAATTAGCAGCCAGTTTGGGGCCACAGAGATTCTGCCATTTCTTCTGGCTAATTATTATGCAGGACTCCCTCACTGCTACCACAGCATAAAATTTAGAGATCTGTGCATCTGTCTGTTAGCATTTCCATGTTCCCTCAAAGCATTTTTAATAAACACACAGTCTGAGGGACCTGTTCCTGCTGCACAAACCCATGCCAGACCCTCTAGCCCTCTGGCTTAGTCTGCAAAATTATCCCAGACAGAGTCACAAAGACAATTAAAAAGGAATTATTCCCAGAGAAGATGCAACCCATCTCCTCTACACCTTCCTCTCACCAGACAGCACTGTGGGCCATGCCCAGCTTCACTGGAGGCGCTCACACTCGTTCCCCTCTCCCTGCTTGGCTCTCCCACTGAAAACCCTGCTTGAAACAAAGACAGCTGCTCTTCCAGGCTTCCACCCAACTACAGTGGAGCAAGCACTTTCCAGATTCATGAAGGTGCTGCAGTTTTTCCTGAAAGATTGATTTTGCCATTGGCATTTATTTTGATTGAATATCATGTCACATCAATTCAGTGGAAAGGAGAAGAGAGGATTCCTCTTAGCAATGGTATTTTCTATTATGCCAGAACAGCTGCCAAGGGGAAGCTACAGCCAAAGGGAAAAAGGGGGTCTTTCTAACAGGTATTCAAAACACTTAAATCACACTTAAAGTGATGTAGAATGACTTACTCCCACCTAAATATACATTTCCAGATTTGCAACTTTTCCTACAGGTATTAAAATTCTCTGCAGGCCTTCAGGATATAAAAATGTCAACCACTATTATACTAGTCCAAAAATGTGACAGAAGTGTCACTCAGAAAGCAGAAGTAAAAAACCTGCAAAGAACAGGATTTGTGAACAAGCACTACATAGACAAATATAACCTAAATATTTGCACTTCATAGTCTTGCCTGCTGGCTGTACCATAGGTGGGTAATCAAGTAAGCACAGAACTATCCTCAGTGCCATCATCCAGAAGAGCAAAGAAGAAATAACAATATGGTTCTTTATTTTGCTTTTCTTTCTATTTTCCTCTCCTAAAATTTATGGCTTTGTGTTATAGCAACACTTTCCCATTTGTTGTACTGGATACAGGGAAAGTGTGTGTATAGAGCATCAAAGGTGACTTCTATGAGCACAATAACAATAAAAAAATTGTTTTGCAACTAGATTTTCCTCTACTCATATCCCAGGTCACCTGGTTTTCTGACATTTTAATGGAAGTAACATCAGATTGGGGATTTACCTATGCACCAAGGGAAAAAATGGTAAAAAGTAGATCAAAAATCTTTTATTTGAAATATCTCTGCTTTAGGTACAGAAGGTGATTTACTGGAGAGTTGAAAGAATTTGTGGAGAGAGGAATGGGGTTTTTGCACAAGCAACAGGGATAAAATACCACTGTAAATAAAACCTAAGCTTACTTCTACCTGATCTCTCCTTTTTTAGATTTGGCTACTGACATTGATACAGAACAGTATCTATTTGACAAGGATCACATATTTGGTTATGGACTCTCACTGGAGTGCTTCGAAATGGAGAAAAATGTTACAAATATGCCAGTGGAATGTTGTAACTGTTGATACACTTCATACATACCAGATGATACCCAGACATACATACAATAGCCTAGAGCATTTTCTGAGCATCTTAAAATCTAAAGTAGGAGCTTGGGTGTAGTCTGAAATCTTTGTTTACTGTATGTATTAAGAAATTCCCTTCTAGTATCTTCAATATGAAAAAGAGAACAGAAAAGTTATTTCATGAATGGAGGAGAAGATTATCAGGCTGAGGTATTTACTGCACACTTGAAGCAAAGGTCACTGCAGAGAGAATTTACTTCATCAGAGAACAAAGTGAACAAGTATAAACAGCTGGGACTAGCCAAGAGATAGAAAAAAAGAACAGATCAACTACCCCCATGGGAAAGAGCTTACCTCAAAATATCTCATTTACTGGAAGCTTTCTGATCAGGAAAAAAAATGCTCCACTCAAACCTGGGAGACCAGACCACCACTCACATGACTGACTGCTGGAAAGAACTCATCCATTGACCTTAGGTCAATCATCTCAATAAAGAAACAAAGGCAATCTCTCAGTGTAGTGCTGTTATTCAGCCACATGAGTTACTGTCAACAAAGTTCAGGGAGATGCTTTGCTTGTCCAGTGTGGGTTTTCATAATATCACCAAGACATTGTGCCAATTCAAAGGAGCAGAAGCTGATCATTAAGTGTCAGGCCAGTCCAGTAATTCTTTTACCCTTCTGCAAACTTTGGAATCTGCACTCCTTTTTTTTTCTTTCTTTCAGAGTTTGATTCATGTTAATCTTTAGGGCAGATCCTACAGCCCCCACAACAAAGCCCCCATTCTGGGGCCTTGTTTAGCTATTTGCTCTGATTCTTCTCTGTCCCTGGAAGCCAACAACAGATCCCAGGTGATCAGCTGAGAGGTATGACTGCCCCTCAAAATGCTGGGACAAATAGTTTGGTTTTTCTACCAAATGATGAAATGCAAAAAAACCCACAAACTATAAAGGTTTGAAGTTGGCATGTTAAGATAACCTTTTCTTGAGGAGTTTATGGCATTAAGGACACAGTGACTCAAAGAGCATTCCAAATGTCTACTCACAAACTTCACCAATTTTTAACACGTTCTACATCAATTTATGACTTAAAGCTATAGGAAACTAAAATGGTTTGAGTGAACTGAGATCATCTCAAAACAGGCTGCTTTTCCTTCCAGCCTGAATTAAACTTACCTAGTTAGACACTGGTAGATTTTAAAGGTGCTGCCAGACAACTTAAAAAGAAAACAAACTCAAACCAGTGCTTAGAGCTTTCCTGAATCATTTAATGCAGACCTTACATGACATGAGATGTGCTTTATGTCTTCAGACTGGCAGTGCAAAGTAAGTAATTAATCCTCCCAAGACGGGGCAGGTCAGTAATATCATACTGAGACAGACAGGCTGACATTAAAACTCAGGACTACCTCAGTGCCTCAAATGGCATCCTGGGCCCTTCTGGCTATGTCTTAAAGGTTTCAAAACCAAATGCTCTTATTTTGCATGCAATAAAATTATTTGGTATTTTGCTTCAAAAGCAGCTCTAAATATTTTTTGAGTGGGCTTTCAAAGATAGAGGACTGTGTTCTTTTTGTACATTCATTCTCAGGACATCTGTTCTGCTACTTTGTTTCAGATTATGTTCTCAACTTGACCCACACAACTTTTGGTACTTAGCAGTCTTGAACATTGGGCCACTTATGTCTGGAGACTGTTTACAGTTTACAGGAAGTAAGAGATTTGCACCAGGCAATTATGACCTGAACATTTCTCATATAACTCACGACAGGTTTTTTTCCACTCACTTCAGGCACAGTGTTAAAGTGCTACTCTGCTCCTGCCACCAACTCTAAAGTTACACTGCAGGATTCCAATCTTGATTCCATCATTTATTAATTTGTCAGACTTCAAAGAAAGACATTTTGCCAAGTGCCAGTCTCCTCCTGGAGCCTCTTCAACATTTGTATTATCTTTTCAGGTTTCTTTCCCAACCATCTTGCTACTGGAGGATGGTACCACTGACTGCACAACAAAGGCTATGGGTCACCGTCCCACAGCTGTGCCACCTCTTCCGCACTCACCACATTCAAACCAAATTCACTGGAACTGGCAGCCAGGAGGGCCCACCCTGACCTGGGGGGCATCAGGCACCTTCTCTGTGGTGACCAGTGACAGGACCCAAGGGAATGGCCTGAAGCTGTCTCAGGGAAGTTTTAGGTTGGCTATAAGGAGAAGATTTTTCACCCAGAGAGTGGCTGATCACTGGAATGGACACCAGGGAAGTGGTGACAGCACTAAGCCTGACAGAATTCAAGAAGTGTTTGGACAATACCCTTGGGCACATGGTGTGATTCTTGGGGTGTCCTGAGCAGCGCTGGGAGTTGGATTTCATCCTGATGGGTCCCTTGAACTCAGAATATTCTGTTTTATTATGATTCTAATTCTGGGCCAATCCACTGATTGAGGAAAGTGCTGCTGTTTTCAGACAGCTCAGTATCAAGCTGGGCCAGGGGAAGGAGTTGCAAAAGTAGCTGAGTGAGTGCATACTGCACTGTAAGAGACAGTATAAAATCCTATAGAAGTAAATTCTGCAGAAAGCTAAGACTGATATGATATATCCAGATTCGCTGCAGGGAAAGGAGAATAGAGCCAAGGACTGAATCCAAGAGAAACTGCTGCAGAAGATGCTAAACTGAGGCCCTTGGGGAATTCAGAAAATTTCCTACAGTTCTGCCTGGACCATCTTTCCTTAAACTTGCTGGCTCCTGGCTCTTCCCTCTGCTCACTTCAGCTTCATTCTGCCTCAGAGTGTTTGAAATAATTTTAACTGCTTCTCAGTTGTTTGATCTTTGGACTACTTTTTCAAGAACACTTTCTTTTATCAGCAACTACTATCACAAACAGGGCCCTGCTCTCAGTTGCTCTTTAGGCATCATTGTATTATGCATAGTCAGTCAGTCCTTAACACGGGCACTGGTAACATAATCTTTATAAATGGATTTGTAAGTGTTAAGAACAGAAAGAAAGGTATAAACTAAAGGGTGCTAAAACAAAATATGGTCTTACATCAGCTAGGGCATTGGCCAAGATGTTGCTGGATTGCACCTTCTCTGGGTGTTGCTTGTGCAAGCATGCATTTCCTGAAACAAACAGGAGCATTCTGGAATGAGTCCCCTTGGAAAAGCAGTATTCAGTCACTATCTGCCTGTCTGCTGGGAAGAACTGCCCAGACATTTTGGTAGGCTTGCTCATCATGGAGGACAGCATCCTATTTGTTGCTTTAAGTTAATGACCGATAGATGGTGTTCCAGGCAACTGCTCACTCTACTGCAGAATAAGGAAAAGGTCATACCAAACACCCCAAATTCACATTTTGAAAGCATTGATCATACTACAGAAGCAGAAAAAGATATGTCAGTCAAGAGCTTGACAGTGGGACGATGTTTTTTGGTTTGTCCGTGTACCGACCCAGTCTGCAGCAAGAGTGCTGAACCAGCTCGGTTACTCGTGGGTCCCCAGGCCTGAACTGCTTCCAAACTGAGCTCTGGATGGAGTCTGTGAGGAGGGGGGAAATTGGCACTTCTGAGGAAGAGGGAAATTTGTGCTGGCTGTGCTTAATATGGTATTATGACTGCCTCCTGAATGGTCTTGCCTGAGAGAGGCTGATTCCCAAGGAATCCTTCACATTCCACTACAGTGGTCCACTGATGATCTGCAGTGTGTCACAGAGCCTCTTTCACAGCTATTGCTGCCTGTCTGTTTTGATGTGGTCCATCAAATCTTTGAGCCTATTGATTCAGACCTGCTGATGTGCACAGTTTACTTATTCTCTGTTCAGCCCATTTGTTGGCCTAAAAAGACATCTCTTTTAAAAAGTAATAGAAATTAGAAGGTTCTTATTGATCTTTTGCATTAAAGTCTAAATTTGCAGCTAAATTGCAGGTGGTCATTTTATTTCAGGAGGGATGCTTCACATGATACAAAACTGAGCTGAATGGTTCAAAAGAATAATAGACAGTGATTATTAAAAAATAGAAACCACATTAATTCCTATATCATAGGAATAATAGAAAACAATAGTATCATAGAAAGTAATAGAATCGTTTAGATTGTAAAAGATCTGTAAGACAATTTAGTCTAACCCCTAAGCTAGCTCTGTCAAGTCCACCACTAAACCATATCCCTAAGTGCCATATCTACATGTCTTTTGAACACTTCCAGGGATGGTGACTCCAGCATTTTCCTGGACAGTCTGTCCCAGTGCTTTACAAACCTGCCTATGAAGAATTTTTCCTAATATCCAGTCTAAGCCCCAGGACAATTTGAGGCCATTTCCTGTCACCCTGTCACTTATTACCTGGGAGAAGAGCCTGACACACAGTTCACTAAAACCTCCTTTCAAGTAATTGTAGGAAGCCAGGTCTCCCCTCAGGCTCCTTTCCTCCAGGCTCCCTCAGTTGCTCCTCATAGGATTTGTGCTCCAGACTCTTTACCAGCTTTGTTCCATTCTCTGGACACAGTCTGGCACCTCAATGTCCTTCTTGCAGTGAGTAGCTCAGAACAGAACACAGGATTGGAGGTGTGACCTCACCAGTGCCCAGTACAGGGGGACAATGACAGCCCTGGTCCTGATGGCCACACCATTGCTGATATAAGCTAGGATGCCCTTGGCCTTCTTGGCCACCGGGGCACACACTGGCTCATGTTCAGCTGGCTGTCAATGAATACCCCCAGGTCCTTTTCCATGGGGCAGTTTTCCAGCCACTCTGCCCCAAGCCTCTGGGCTTGCATGGGGTTGTTGTGACACAAGTGCAAGACCCTGCACTTGGCCTTGTTGAACTTCATACTGCTGGCTTTGCCCCCTCAATCCAGCCTGTCCAGGTCCCTCTGCAGAGTCTTCTTATCCTCCAGAAGATCAATACTCCTGCCCAACCTGGTGCCATAAAAATAACCAGCAAGATTTATGTGGATCCACATATGTAGATGAATGTGCATTATCCTCTTTGGCTTCTGTTCTTTCACACATCCTATTTACTCAGGGATTTTCTGGGTCTCTGCTTTCCATGTCTTGGTGAAAGCAGAGCCATAATTTTTAACTTCTGATACAGTTCTTAGTGAAGCTATTCCCAAGGTAACATTCACCATTTTCACACTATAGCTGTGCAGTGATTTTCATTAACTGATTAGACAAACACATTCATTAGCTTAGCGCTTGTCATTGCCATTCAAGTGTCTGTTCTTAGGACACATCACCTTACAAACAATGCTACCATCTCACCTTGTAGATTGATTCAACTCTATTTCAAATTGCTGTTACAGGAATGTATTTCTGCACATTAGTACTGATGGCCACTTAACAGTTCTTACTTAATCACTCTCCTCAAACCACTGGCCTCTCTGACACCATCAGTAAACACAAGGCAATGGAAACTCCTAATGAGAATGAAGAAACAGGTGAGAGAAAAGTAAAGCTACTGAGAGCTCTCTGTGGGGATCCTTGTACATATAGGTACATCACTACATGGAAAATATTAATGCTATATAAGCTGTTTTATATATAAACGTTAAAAAAAAAGTGGGATTGAAAAACCACAGAACATTAGAGAATTCATTCTGAATGTGAATAATTTTATGCTCCACTGAAATCTGAAGTTATAAACTCTATACATAGACTGAAACTGTGACTTCAAAGAATTGCTACATATTCTGCTTCTGACAGCACACTTGGTTTCCAAATCTGGGTAATGCCAGCATGTGGTTCATTCTTCAGTAGATAATGAAAAGAGTGGGTTTCTATCAGCAAAAGCTACATCATCCTACAGTGCTGGAGCTAGACACATGCTGCTAACTCAAGACAGGGTATTGACAGGAAACTGCTGTGACAGATTTGTTTCCCCAAGCAAATGTGACAACAAGGTGATGATCCCAAGCACTGCCTGATGCAGGGGAGTAAGGAAAACAAAAGAAAGAAAAAAAACCACCAATTCAAGAACAAGTCAAAAGAATTGGGAAGTGTTCACAGGCTCTGCTACCTTTTCTATTTTAGGCATGGTTGTATTTGTTTTGGGGTTTTTTTTGATCACAGCTAAGATTTCTTTACTCACATCTCATTAAATTACATCTTTTTTCATCCGATGATGAGAAACTCTGCAGCAAATGTATTGAAGGATATAACTCTAATGCAGCTTCTCCTATTACTGCTTCAAACTGCTCTGAAATGCTGGCTTTTAGTTTTCCTGGTAATCATCTCAACCATAGATCAGAGGAATTGTCCCTAGCACTTTCCTGTTTCTGATGCTGGGCTTTTCCCTTCCACTCTGTCAGGATCTTTCTCTTTATCCTTACCCTACCTGACAAGTTTCAGCTCGAAGGTTGAGAGCCTAGAGATAGAGAGATGCTGTTCTCCCACAGAAAATAAAAACCATCTCCACCAAATGTGCCAAATAAGTCAGAACCAAAAGGCACAAAGGATATTTGTGCATTAAACAAAATCATGATCCATGAGATCAATTAATCTGGGCTGCAGAGACATCCAAAATGGGCTACAGAAGCAGACACAGCCATTATCAATTTGCTCAGTCCCAGAACTGAGGAGGCAGATGGTAAAGTTGAAATCAAGGGATCCCAGGAAAGAAGTGGGGCCGTAAGAAACTGTGCCACAGATGGAGAGACATCAGAGCTGGCCCCACGTCAGCTTTTCAGGCCCAGATGGATTTATTCACTCAGAAACAAAACTGCTGAATGCAACTTCCCTGCTTCCAGGGCCAACTCGTCTGTCCCAGGTGGTGCTGGGTGTTAACAAGCCCTTGGAGACCTGAGCTGTCACTGCTCTGCACAGCAGTCCCTGGAAAGTGCTGGCATTAGCCCCAGTCACCCACAGGGTGATCAGGAATTGTCCACTGATGTGCTTCTGTCTCCAGAGCCACAAGCCACAGAGAGGTGGTTGTACACTCAGTTCATTGCATTGCTCCCACTCCTAAACAGCTTGACTGGGAAACAGAAATGCTGCTCACCACAGGGAAGGTTACTGTTCCTCTAATAACCCTTTCATCAAGGTTCTTTCAATATTTTTAAAACACCATTTTAAAATTAAAAGTCTATGTAGCAATATACTTTGACAAACAGTCAAGACACAACGACAGGCACATTCACTCTTTGCTTTGAAAGCACCAGAATGATAAACACACTTGCACTGTGTGTTCAGCAAACTAGCAACAGGGAGGAGTCCACTGATTCAACAGCAGAGCCCAAACCCTACAGCTCTTAATGCTTTTTGAAGGCCTCCTGTAGAACAGGTCCAAGGGTGAAATCAGCCCAGCTGTCTGGGCAGATGAAAAGCCATCTGTGCCATGAAACTGAGCCTTTTGTGCCCGGGGCTAATAACTTGAGTACTAAGTAAAGGCTCTGCAGAGCAGGAGAGATTCCCCACTAGAAATTTTGGGCTTATCATAATATGGAGCCTGCCTTCTCTCCTTGCCCACATGATTTACAATGCACCTTGGAGAAGGGAAGGCTTGTTCCTTCCTCAGAAATATCTATATCTTCCTACACCTTTGATAGACTCACATTAATCAGGCAGCACAGGGTTTTCAGATGGTAACGTGAAACTTAATTACATGTTCACACACCAGGTGAAAATAAAAGGAATTAATGGGCTTTATTTGCCCCTTAGGCTGTACATTTGTTTTCACATCTCTGCCCAAACAAAATACCTAATCTCTCAGATTCATGCATGTGAATGCTAAGCAACTTTATTTTTCATAAACACAAGGGTGCCAGTGCTATAATGTAGAAAACATTAAACATACACCAATTACTTTTTTGTTCTAATTTAACCATTTAGGGTTTCTTACTGACCTGACTTCCAAGTTCAACTTCACTGTGGTTTAATCACAAAGATTTCAAGTGCAGTAGCACTGACAGGCCTCACACTGGAAATGCTTGGGCTAACTGAAAACAAAGCTTGCCATCCTCTAGAGAAAATACATCATTCCTTTCTGTGTCTTCACACCTAGAGGCCTAGATTAAAGCCTATCTTTCCTTGCTCAAAATACTAGAATACATGTTAGTAAACTAAAAGAAAAACATTTTGAAAACAAAAATAAATTAAGACTACCGAGGGACAGATCTATTTTACACTCTGGCAATTTTCCTGAGGTTTTACTTTTAATGTTCATTGTTTAACTTAATAAAATTGAGTAACTATCATAATAGCACCTCAAATGCCTGAGAGAAACAGCCCATTAAAATATGAAGCATCTTGTTAATAAAATACACTCAGAACACACCACAATTCCCTATAAGCTCGTGCAGTTTTAAGGCTAGCAAACATTTCTAATGCTCATCAGCAAATCTAAATTTTCTTCAATGGTTTGTTATATCACTTCTTTCAAAAGAGGTCTTGACAACAAATATAGTCAAACTGTTTCCTAGATCCAAGAAAATCCTGATGGTAACAATGCAGTTTTCCTTCATTCACTAGCATCTGCTATGCCAGCATGGGAAGGAGAGAGAAGAGAGAAGAGAAAAGAGAGAAGAGAGAGAAGCTTCACCAAGTCCAAAGCAGAATGGGAGAAATGCACAGTTTAAAAGAGAAAACAAGCAACTCCAGCTTGTACTCCAGCTACCAGTAAACATTTCAAGGAAAAAAAAAAGGAACAAATAGCCCAAAAGGTACTTTTACCCTCCAGATCTAATGTGTAACAGCACTGAGATGAGAAAAATTCTTACCTCTACCAAATCTGTGAAGGACCAAAAAGACTGGATAAATGCTGGTAGTTTCTTTTAAGTCTGCAGCTTCACCAGTTTGCCATCACAGATTGATCCAGCAAACTGAAAGCATTGTCTCCAATGAAAATACTCTACCAAACATTTTATTTTTGCTGCTGTACAGCAAATGTTCGTTAAAGATCAGGAATTGCCCACAGTTCCCATTTTCAGGACACCACACCTTCAGTCTTTTCTTCCTCAATGGTTTTTTCCAAAGAACAATATTGCACAAGGCACTCAGCACAGAAAAATGTATCCCATGTGCTCAAAGGGAATTTAAGATACTAGAGCCAGAGAAAGGGAAATGTATCCTCTCCAACTGGCCAAAGGTATAGACTGAAATGTCTCTAACATCAAGGCCCAGAAGTGAAGGATTTAATCACAGGACTATCAAGACTAATTAAGAATTTCCCTGCATGTCTTTGGTTTGGATGTTTGGATGTCAAAAATGACATTTTTTTTAAAAGGTTTTCATTGGCAGAGGTCTGCTGCCCTTTAGCCTTCTGGGGAAAAAGAAATGAGTCTTTTCAGTGTCAGCAGCATTTAACAAGTTAAGTTACGGGCTGGTTCCCAAGGTCTTTCGAAAACATGAGTCCTGCTCATTATTGATCTCCCTGTAGAAAGTTATTTCTTTTTATTCCTTCTGGTTTATTTTATATAGAGACTGCTACAATTGCTTTTACCATTCCCCCTGGAGTCGTTTCAGGTTAACTCACTTTACTGGTTACACTTGCTTAAATACAGCTGCATTTGAAGGTTCTCTTTGAACAGGGACTTGACAGAGAAATTTAGGATGAAAAGAGAAAAGTTTTGGATTCAGAATAGATTGTTTTAATGACAGGGTAATTGCTTTTCTAAAAAGAAAAATCTTGAATTGTGGAATCTGTAGTTAATTGCAAGAGCAGCCTCAACTAAGCCTCATTTGTTTTATGAATCACTCTCTAATTTTTTTCTATAATATGTTATTTCTCCATCTAAAACTCACTTTTTAGTAAAATGACCTCGACTTGAAATCTGATCTTCAAATTAAGAAAACTTCTATTTTAAAAAGTCATTCATAAAAGTGTAAATAGACAGCAAATTTCCCCACAGGAAATTAGGTAACTTCTGAAGACTAATCTCTAACTTAGTATAGTTTTTTCATAACCCATTTGTGAAGGAATCTTTTTGTATTTCACAAAATTTGTCTAAGCATTGAGAATAATAGGTTTAGCTCCATTTCTGAGCTAAATGTGAAAATGAACGATGCATTTCAGGGATATATCATCTCCCCTCTAGAATTCACACAGAAATTAGCCAGGGACTTTATATTTGAAGGTTGCAAGTGGTTTAACCCCAGTCAGTAACTAAGCTCCACACAGCCACTCCCTGACTCTCCTGATGGAATGGGGGAAAGAATCAGAAGGGTAAAAGCAAGAAAACTCACAGGCTGAGACACAGACAGTTTAATAGGTAAAGCAAAAGCCACATGCACAAGCAGAGCAAACCAAGAAATTCAGTCACTTGTTGCCAGCTATGTTTCCTCATTAGAAAAGCTTTTTGGATTGGGTCAGGAGGCTAAAGAGCACTGTCCATCTTGCACCCAGTTTCTCAGAAGGGTGTATTTCATGTCTTACATCCAAACCCACCATCCTATGATACTTGTCTGATCTCCATCCACAGCCCAGACAACAAAATTTCACCCAGTGGGGGCTTGTTTTGAAACCACTGACTTAATGGGTTGTATCAAAATATCTTCCAGATAATATTCAAATTTGGGTAAGAGATATTTTCCTTCCATTAAGCTTTTTTAAAAATACAAAGTTGCCCCTTTCCTTTTTTGCTCACCCAGTGGCTTGATATAGGATGCAGAAACTTTAGTGATTTCCCACTGCTTGTAACAGCTTTTGAGAAAAATGGGCCATATAAGATCTGTTTTTATTTAAAAAGGAAGAAATCCTCTAGGCCTCCTTTGGCTTTGACTAGTCTTTTCTTACAGTGAGGTGTGCTATTCACGGATTCTGTACAAGAAAAAGAAGCAAATTTGAGTAGCAGTGTTTTTCCACCTCTGCTCCATTTTCAGAAGTATGTGCTGTTCAAGGAGCCATCCAGAATCCTGATTTGGACAGCCACGTGTGCAAAGGGTAATTCTAGCATGTGTCCTCTGCTCACTAACTGATCACATAACAAGAGGCCATGAGAGCTCCCTGAGCTGTGGGGCTGAGTGTTCACACACAGCTACATCATGCATAATGCCAGAGAACATCATGTCATTTGTCCAATTCTTGCAGGTACTGAAGCAGAATACTAAAAAGGAAGTCAAGGAATCACCTGCTGTTGTTTGCAATTTAGACAGACATCTATATACACACAGACAGGGTATATAAGCCAACAGCAAATTAAGTAAATACAACATACAGTAATGCTAAGTGCAGAGCTGGCCATGTGAGCCAAGTTATTGTAATTTAAAATGTTTCCATTCTCAAAAGCATCTGAAAGAAACAGAATGTAGAAAGACTTTACTAATGGGGTAAGTTTCCTCACACAGGTGGCTTTTTTTTCCTTCCCCAGGTTCTTTCCTTATTAGTGCTGAAGCATCCAAGCATTTGGTCAGCTGTATTATATTTTTGGTTGCATGTGGGGTTTTTTCCCCAAAATACAACATCACCACCTACCAATAACCTGCCTGACCAGATGTGCATTGCCAGTCCATCCTTATATCCTCGTTCCTGCTCCAATTCTTCTGCAAAGGTTACCTAAGCATCAGAAAAAATAAAAGCAGGGCACTGTCTGCAGTTCAAAATAATCACTGTCTAGTTCCTACAATGCTAAGACAGTAGAGTAACATAATACTCATTAGTAAATGAAAACTGCAATTATACAGCCCTTGTAGCACAGAATAATGGCAGTCTTGGTGCATTTCCCAGCTGGACTGCATGACACAAGCAGATCAAAACAGTGATCACCTAAAAGAGAAATTCAATGGGATAGGGCAGAACAAGCAAACAATTGCTGTTGAGAAGATTAATACAAACTAACATGTCACATATATTTATTCATCTCACTATCTGCTGCAGATCAACAAAACCCATAAAGGCATTTGCAATCCTTACTGAAAATATAGTATGTGGAATTTAGAATTCTGGTCCACTTCATGAGAAGCTTGTGAAAAAATATTTTAAAAGTATTTAAAATACAGATGATTGTTTCAACAATAGGACTTTGTGTGGAACCTCAAATTCTTTTCTTTTTGACAAGCTACTTTATTCTTCCACAGCAAATTACTTCAGCAGTATTTCAGTAGAGACTGTTTCACAAATGCAAAGATTAAATGAATCCCAAAAGCATTACAAAACTTCCGCTGTAAAAATGTAAATGGATTATCTCTCCATTAATATCTCACTAAACAGCAACACTTTAGAAGCAATCATTCTTCTGTTGCTCACAACATAAAAGCCAACTGATATTTTCTCCATAAATCATCTGGCTATTACAAGATTAGAGTCAAAAGGGGTGGGTCTAAAATAATTATGTCTTTAGATAATCTTGAAAGCAGGTTTACAAATGCTACACTTGTACTTCCACATCTTCTATGGTGGAAGTAACATCCAACATCTGTTCACATGACTGTTTTAGACAAGAGAAAACTTCTGCACTATATTTTAAGTGCTGTCACCAGCTTGTGTTTATTTCATTTTCATATAACGGCAAATTAAAGAATAAAAAAAGCTTCTTTTATTACAGCTGTCCTGCTAGAGTAGAGAAAGAATGAAGAATAAGAGTGTTTTAAAACACCTTTGTGACTTTCTGAGGCCATCACCAAGAGAAATTTCTCTACAGAAGCATCAGTTCCAGCAAACAATAGGTTTCTTAAACACAAACATCCCACAGTGGACAAGGCAGATGCTTATTTCTAGGATGAGACCAAACTACATCTCCTCCAATGTTAATTTTTTTCTACCCACAGTGAAATGAGAAGGGCAATCTCTTTTTCCCTTAAAATTGATCCAGCAATTTCTGATCACCACTTTCTACTTCTGTAGTATTTTTCCATGCCTACACTCAAAATGAAAAGCATACATTTTGTGTTTACTTCCAATTGTGTTAACTATCTGAATTGTACATACAGTGGTCTATTCTAGGATAATGCATTGAACTTCACATCCATGTGGTACTGCTAGCCTCAAAATTCACCTCACTCATAACAAAGGCATTATTTCCCATAAAACTGTGGGTGACAAGACAATGTTTAAGCATGCATCACTTCACTGGCATTTGTGTATGTACAGTCAATTAACACACAGAGGCACAAGCATGCAGAATCTTCTCTTTCCACTGGGCGCTGTCACCTTTATTCTCTTTTCTAGATTTTCACAATCCTCAGCTCTACCTCCCCTTTCAGCAACCAAAAGAGGTGAAGTATTTCAGGATCTAGCTACTTGGAGCAAAGCCATAACACTAATTAATTGCATCAGTATCCAGCTGAGGTGTCTGTGCAGTCAGATTCACAGAAGTATTGACACAATCACCTTGATTCCAGTACCACAGAAATAGTTCCTCTGCTGCAATTACTGCAAAGCAAGTCAGAGTCACTGTGCCAGGGGTGAGGGACCAGTGCTGGCCCTTGGCTGCCTGGACACCCATCCAGTAATGGTCTGACTGTGCCTGGATGCAGTCTCCCAGCAGATGTTGATACTGCTCTGACTTGCACCAGCGAGCAGGAATCAGCAGAACTAGGGAAACCTATGCTGTGCTCTCTCCCCCTTTAGTCATCCTATTAACAGAGGCCACAGAAAGAGGACTGTGTCCCAGACATGATGACAGAGACTCTCGGCTATCAGGGAAGTTGCATGCAGGCAATTCAATGGAGGACTTCCTAGGGGCTGACAATGACATTTGTTATTTGATTCTTGCATATCCATAGTGGCACACTTAAAACACTCAACACTTTAAGCTTCCAATCTCTCTTGTTTATAATTTCTCTGTAGCCAGCAAAGTATAGTTTTGCTCAACACAAAGAGTACCTTGCTGTGTAATATAAAACTGTTGATCAAATCTATTTACTGGGTCAAGAGAGCTAAGTTACTTTGCTACAAATGCAGCACTAATTAGCCATACAGCATTATAGCTCTATTTTCATTCACTTTTATGCATCAGTCAAAAAACCTCTTGCAAAGTTCTGAGATAAATATATTTGCTGATAGTGATGGTCAAAAAGCAGAAGAAAGCACATATGTTGATTTTAGACCATAGGTGATACAGCACAGGATATTAGAAATTTGTCTCTTACTGTAAAGTATAAAGTGAGGAAATTTGGTATGCAAGTCATTGAGAGATTTTACCATGACATCTTTACAGGCATTTCTTGAATCACTTTAATTAGACAACTACAATTCCCTTTATATCATGTGATCTTTCTGATCAAGGTTGTGTATCTGGAACTCTCTTTGCCTTGAAAACTTATGTTATAGATTCTCAAGGCATTGCAAATTTTCCTAGATTCCTGTTTTTCCTAATATTTCAGGATCATCTTCTCAAAGCTGAGCCCTTACAGAGATTCATTCTGATGCTCTTCCTCATATGGAATACTTTTTTACTCATCAGTGCTCTAGTGAATCTGTTCAGTGGGGAAAGTTAAGGCATCAGTGTCTGACCTTCAGCAGCCCCTATTACTTCAACTGGCCACCACACACTGCATTACAAGGTCCGTGTGATGAAGCAACAAGGATTTCCATTTTCAGCACCAATTTTTTATGATGCAGCTTCAAGATAGATAAATGCTTTCAAGATTTGACTGCTTCCTAATGGACAAAGAAAACTGCACCTCTTCATCACCACAGAACCCTTAGCTAGCACTGGATCTGAACTGGTTATCTCAAAATGCATGGTTTTGTGCAAGGTCACCAACTGATTGGTGTGCTCACTGCAAGCCAGGTGAATATGTAATTTTAAAAGGGATCTTTGGGTTAATAACAGTGTGCCAAACAGTTGCCACTCAAGACATGTGGAGACTAAATCAGATTAAATATTAGAATAAGATCATAATCAGAAGTGAAATATGTCTATATATCTTAAAATGTTTCCTGTAAAATTGGGCAGCAAATCATCTAATAGTAGTAAGACTTACAACATACAGGTTGTTCTGTCCACACAGGCCTGTGCAGGTAGCCTGATATTACAGCTACTACCCTAGAGCTGCCTTATTTAGAGATTTCTGAAATTAGAGAAACTTAAGGATGTTGAGCTATGTGAAACTACTCATGAATGCAGCCTGCACACACAATTTTTGGAGAACTGGACACAAAGGAGATAACTGCATATCAGCATTTACACCAGCTTAACAGAATGCCTGTGAGCACCCCCAGGGACTATCTGTGCCACCAAAGGTACCACGTGTGGATTGGAGCCACAGCATGGATTTGTACTGTGTGAGCCCACTGCTTCTGCATGTAGCAAGTCTGACACTAGCAGAGCTCTGCTTCCCTCAGGTATCACTCCTCACCCCCCTGTTTGGCTTTTTTTTCCCCCTCAAATCCTATGTTATCTAAAATTCTTAATTGGTGATTTGGTAGAGAAAACAGATTGAAATTATCCGATGAGGCATTTTCAAGTTAGAAGCAGATATAAAATGAAAAGTGCACTGTATAGTTTGTCAAATGAAGGAGCACATAATTCTTCCTAGACTGTCTACTGCAATTTTTATTAAGAAACTCACGAAAGTAATTGGTATAATTTCTAAATGGAAGTTTAAATTTGCCATAATGAAAGATGGGTGAAGTTTGAAATAACAAAGAAAGGAGTGCATTTAACACTTGCTGGAGGAAGTTAACCAGCTGTAGCATAATAAACTCTCTTTTTGCAGATTTGGTAAGCATGTGGCAGTATTAACCAAAGTTTGATTGTGTCTATATCATCAAAGATCCTCTCTAAGTTCTGAAGAAAATACTTGCAGTCTAACACCTCAGGAAAAAAAAAAAAAGGCTGAATTAAGAACCTTCATATTCAGTTATTTTTAAGGAACACAAGTCAGACAAACAGCAAGCCAAGATTCCAGAAAATTAAATCTGTACTTTCACACTTGGAATTTTAAAGTTGTCAAGACTCTCAAAAAACACATGCTAAGTTTGGAGGGTTGTGGTAAAAGAGTTCTGGGGAAAAAAAATCTGTTGATAAAACTGGCTGGCAAATCATGCCACATAGGAAATCTCCTCTGAAAATGGATATTAAACTTTTAGAGTAGAGACACAAACTTCTTTGAACATGCCTTGATTTAGTCTAATGCCTACCACTGTCTACAGAACAAAGAAAAGTGAAATTTCAGTCAGAAGCTCACCAGTGCCCTATGGATGAGCAGCAGGGAACAGAATCTTATTTCAGGACATATATGTACAAATGAAAAGAACAGAAAGGTAAGTAAAAGGTGAAGGAGCATCAAGACTTCTGCCTGTTGTCTATTTTTTTTTAATTAACTATACATGAAATTTGCAATTGAGGCAGACCAAAATGGCTTTGAAAATCATACAGTACTATGGATTTAAATAGCTTGTCAGGACTGAGTCTTTCTGCCTGAGTAACTATGATCTGTCTTAGGCCATGAACTGGGAAATACATGACCAAAAAAAGATTCAATAAACAGACATTGATGCCATCCACAGTATTGAAAAAAGTCCTAGAGGCAAAAACCATGGCAGACAGCTATGAAGTGTACAAACCTCTTTCCCTTTTCTCCTGTAACAGGGAGATTCACTGCATAGGAAATGTGGGGAACAAATCTGCTGCTGCCACCTCCCCAGAAAACAGAGGCTTTGCAGGCAGAGCACAGGATAGCAATCCCATCCCTGGAAGTCTGCAGTACAGACTCTCCCCAGCAGTGCATGTCCTGCAGTAACATAGTTTTCAAATTTGTCATCTGACTTGGACACAGTGAATTAACATTAAAATGACTCATTGCATCATTATTCAACTACTAAAGGAACCTAAGCGAGAAGAGAAGCATGTTTCTTAAAAAAATTAAACACAGAAGCAAAGTACCATTCAAAGTAATAACAGTAATCACAGGATCACACCTGGGAGTCTAATTTGCCCCTAAGTTAATATATAAAATCATTATTTTTTCATTTAGCAGTAATCTTTATTAAATACCATCATTTACAATTAAAAGCACCATTGTAACTGAAGAAAACAAGGGTTTTAAAGTAAAATCTGGAGATGAAGTGTTATTCAAAGTCTGTGAGGGGGAAGAAGCCATAAGAGAGAATTTTTGATAGCTGAAGAGCCTGAGTAAACAAACCCACTGTTGCAGTGAGGAAGGGAGAGCCAGGAGGAGAAAGAAAAGTGTGGGCTGGTAGTGGAGTAGGGGCATGCTGGGTCAGCAAGACAGAGAGAAAAATGCATAAAGAATTTTGAAGAGAATCTTATTCATGCTATACAAGTTAGGTATGTTTGCTAGAAATGGATTAAAATAAGGTAATATACAATGGAAAAGAGTATATTTCAATAGCTGGATAGGTTGTTATGTAAGCAATATAGCCATTAATTATTTGAGCCCTTTCAATCAAAGCTTTCATGCATGAAATAACAAAGTTTACATGGTTCACAGACACAAACATACCTAGACAGATGCAGAATACAAAAAAGCACCAGAGAAACCTCAGCATTGTGAGTCACCAATTAACATTTCATCAGTACTGTGAGCTTCTTCCTTGCCCATGTGATTTTGCACAGTGCTTCTGCAGTAGTTCAGGTGAATTTCTTGCAAGATCAAGACCTTTGTCAATAAGATGTATCTATAGCAGAACTAACTCAATAGTCATTCTTCTTAGTAGAGTAGTCAGTATTTTTCATCTTCTGCTTATCTAAACTGCCTACATAACCAAACTACACTGCCTACATAACCAAACCTCCGTTTGATCATGTGGACAGGTGCTAAATAAAATCAAGAACTTGACAAAAATGCAATAGCTTTTCCTAAGTTTGAGATTCAAGTTCAGGAATTGGGCTGGGTATGGTCAGAAAGGAGAGAACAACCAAAATCCAAGCTGCAATCCAGAAAATCTGTGGACTTCTGCATTACAGCAAGCACATAGCAGCTTCTGTCTCCCTTGCTCATGTGCAAAGACAGATGCACTCATCCACATACATTTTTTTTTAGGTAGCAATCTATTGTATAACTATTTCTGGCCATTCTGAAGTACATTTTGATCTTCTATCAAGATCATTCATTTTGATATGAGAAAGGATTTTTTTAAATTTACATTGAGAATAATTATTTATTGAAATAACTTCTCCAGAGGCATGGTAAAGGTTTCATCACTGTAGGTTTCCAAGACATGACTGGACAGTGTGCTAGATAACCTCATCTAGGCTTCCTTTTACACAAGAGGTTAGACCCAACACGGGCTGTTCTACAATTTTCAGCAAAATAGGAAATTTGCAAATTAGAATGATAAGAGGTGTTTTTGCCAAGGCAAAGTGTAACAGCTGGCGTGAGAAAGGTGTATGGGATGATCAACTCAACCTACTACAGGACTTTTAGCTGGTTTTCCTCTTGTTGAGCTCTCCATTTGAAACAGTTGTTATTCTCTATTAGCACACTATGAGGATTAGAATAATGTTGATAGTTATCTCTCTCACAGGATATTGTGAAGACTGATATGTTCACATACATTATTCTAAAAATGCAATACAGAAGAATAATGTTATGCATTATTAGCACTGGTAGAATAGTAATGCAGTTTTATATTAACTCAGCATTTCACAAACAGCTAGCAAATTGCTACTCAAAAGGTCTCTTCTCCTTCCAGCATTCCTCACAGATTTCTTCCAACTCCCAAGCTGGTTATTGAGCAACTTGTAATGTCATTTTAAAAGACTAACAGGCTTCCCTTGAGGAAGAAAAATCTGAAGACAAAACATCACAAGCAAGTTCTCCCATTAAAACACTTCTGTGTAGAGATACTTAGAAAAGCTGAAATAAAATTACAATAGAGACAATGTTGTATCTGGTACATTCTCAACTGTGCTTAAAGTGACCAAGAAATCTGACTCTGCATAATATAAGAGGCCAGCTTTACAAGAGTGTCTCTCGATTCCATTTTAAAATAGATTGCTAATCAAAATCTACAGAATAGCAAAACTTATTTGTTTCTCTCACATGTAACATATTTTTCAAGTAGAAAATATAATAAATCATGTGCCATTAAAACTATCACTCTGATAGGTAATTACCTGAGCATCATAATCAATAGATTTCTCTTTGTCATCAAAAGAAACAGAAGACAAAATTAAACTTATCATCCTTCCATAATTTAGTGTTTCCTGATTAAATTTATTGAGCTCTTTTTCACACTTGATTGATACACTTTGATTGCACAATTAAAGACAATTAAATTATTTGAAATGCTAAGCTATTCTCTCCAAAGAACTAAACTGGTATTGTCACCCTGTTTATTGTCACCCTGTTCAGGACAGTAGAGAATTTGTATTATGGACTGCCCAATTCATCCACCTGCATCGTTCTAGTCCTTGAATAAAACTCCAGCCTTTTGGAGAAATTAAACACATGTGCCTTTGGCTCTCATACCTCTCATTTTTATACCAGTTTGGCTCGTGTTTAATTTTCATCACCATCACCTTCTCCACCTACAGTGAAACCAGGACACATGATCCCATGCTCAGAAAATACCAAACTCTTCCAAAGAAAGGAAACTATGATCAAGTATTTTACTTACATCTAATTAAACTAATAGGCATTTCAATTCCCATTCAGCTCTTTTTAGGTTTAAGGTGCTGCACTGTAATGATGGACTGAACAAATTGATTAAAAATACTGACTGCAGAGACAATTCCACAGGTAGCTGGAGATCAGCATGGAAGGCAAATAAATTAATGGAGAAACAAACTGGGTAGTGATGGAGAATGCAAGGAAGATGGAGGCTGGATTGGATTAACTGAGGACAGGCAAGCAGTGGAGCAGTTTGCCCAGGGAAGGTGTGTGATCTCAAGACTTGGCAGTTTCCAAGAGCAGACTAGATAAAAACCTGAGAGACCAAGCCTGAAATAAGTGTCAACTCTGATTTTAGAAGGTTGACAACAGAACCAAAATGAGGAACAGGTCTGCCTCTGGGCAGAGGAAAGGCTGCCAAACGAGTCAGGAAGGGGCAGAAGTATGCAGCAATAGGTTTTCTGAAAAGATGGGTTTTATCTAGATTTGAAGGACTGTAAAGAGAAGAAACTTGCAAAACAGTTTGAATAGTTTAAACAACTTACTTTAATGGCAATACTAGGCAATGTAATTTTAAGCACTAAGAAATAACATGAAATTCTTTAGAATTTTATTAGGTACAAAAATAATCAAGTTATAGAAAAGTATCAATGTTCAAAGATAATCACTTTAAAGAGTCCACAATTTAATAAAAAATGTAATACAGAACTTTACTGTAAAATTTAAATTCATGGTGTATAAATCTGTGGGGTTTGTTTTTTTTTTTCTGCTGTGTAAGTTCTACCTGGAAAGATTACTTTGTCTAGACAGTTTTAGGGAATGTTACAGAAAAAAACTCCTTCAGCCTTCTTTTCTCCCAGTTCCATGACTTTCACTTATACAAGGTCTCTGTTTCAAAAACACACCCACCCAAGTTTCCAGGCATCAGATGTGGCTCTGTAGTTTTCCATGTAATAGTGTTGCTCTGGGAGTTATAAAAAAGCATTCTCATACCTGGACTGCAGATAAGGTGATGTCAGAAACAGATTTCTTTCAGATTGAGAGTACCAAGCATTGGAACACTCATTTGTAGTAGTGGTTAAAATAGTCAGAGGATACTGCCCAAAGTGAAGCACAAAATGAAGTCAAGCCATAGACTAAGGGCCTCACTTTAGGCTGATTCTAGTGGGATGGAGGGGTTGCAGATCTTTGGATCCTGTATAAGAAATTTTATCAGAAAGCCAACAGCTTTTGAGAAACCACAATGAATAAGGAGCTGAGTGACCACATGGACAACAGTCAGAGGACCACAGGTCCCACCAGGGAGAGAGGTCCAGAAATCACAAGCAAAGAAATTGTCTCTGTATTGACGCTGCTGTGCTTGCAGACACTGAATTCTGCAGATAGCTGCAGGGAAAAACAATGGCACAAATCCTGTGGCACCATTCTAGGACAAACAACTAAACAAGGTCCCCAAAGTCCCCCTCATTCAGACCACAAAGAGGCAATACAGAAAGTGACCCAATTCTAAAAAGCTCATCTTATAAATTCTGAAAGTTGTGGGTTTATTCAACGTTTAAAGACGCCAGTAAGTCTCTTCCTAGAGTTCTTTTTTTTTTCAATGACAATACCATTATTCCCAGTTCCTCAGGAATGTTTGGATATGAATCACTAACACTTTAAACAAGAAGAAGGAATTTTGTCACATAAAGCAGGAGGAAAAAAACCTCACTGATTCAGTAATGTTGTTATTTTCACGAAATGCACAAGCCCATTTGGATGTTTACAGAAAAACAGAAATGAGAAGAGATTCTAAAAAAAAAAAAACAACCAACTGAATAAAACACAGCAAAACTCAAAAGGATTTCCAGATATGTTTTAAATGCACTCTGCCATTTCATCTTTTTTCATAGGTGCTACTGCATCACTGAGAAACAGGAGTGGAATGGGCAGTTAAGTGTAGGGGAGGAAAAGGGGGCAGTGTAAGGATAACTACACACTGCTACAACAGCTGTTGATCCTGAGGACACAGCCATGACAGCTGTATACAGTATTTTTTGGGCCATGCAGTTCATCCATCATTTACTCCCCCATTTAATCTCAAACACTGCCATTACTCCATTCCCATCAAGCTGTGCTAAATGGCTCCTTCCTCAGAAGCTTGCAGGGCACGATCTGCTCCCCCTCTGCCACCACCACACACATCTCTGTTTGTAGCCCTGACAGCTTTTACAGCCATCTTTAGCATCCTTTCAAGCCAAAGTCTTTCTGCATCCTTTGGAATTGCAGGGCAGGCAGACAACAGGAAAGTGGGAAGATGCTAATTGCAAATCAGCTGTGCTGCAGGTCTTCCCCACCTCACATTTATCTCATCAGTACCTTCTCATCACTTGCTTTTCTGGCTTGCACTAGACTGCATTTGATTGAATTCACAAAACACTTGGAACCATTGCTGGTGTGACAGACAAACAGCAATCATGTGCTTGGCTTGAAAAAGCAATGTCAAGTCTCTGTGTCCTAGGATTTCTCAATTAAAGAAGCACAAAGTGGATTTAAACACTGGTTTTACAAGCCAGACTAATGCAACCAGGTTTCAGGCGATTCTTTTTTTTTTTTTTTTTTAAATCAAAGACCAATATGAGGATACAGGGGGAAAATGGGCAGCAGCCTCCAGCAAAAATGCCCATATTCCAAAGCCCTGGAAAAATTTCAAGTTACTGAATCACATTATACAAGAGGATATGAACAGCTCCTTTGGAACAGGCCAAAATCTACATAGCTCTGTTCTGTCTGCAACAAAAAGTATCAGCAGCCTGTCATTGGAGGACTGTACTCCATGGAAGAGGGACCCATGCTGAAGCAGTTTTGGAAGGACTGCTGCCCATGGGATGGATTCACATGCAGAAGTTTGGGGAGGACTGCTGCTCATGAGATGAAGCCATGTCAGAGAAGTTCACAGAGAGCTGTCTCCTGTGGGAGGGATCTGATGGGGCAGCAGAGGAAGGACTCCTCTCCCTGAGCAGGGAGAGAAATCACAGGTGATGAACTGACCAAACCTCCCCTGCTCCTGTCTCCCTGTGCTGTCGCTAGGAAGGAGGGAGGGCTTGGGGGGGCGGGGGAAAGGCAGGTTTTTCAAGGGCTTATTTTACTTCTCATTGTCCTGTTCTGATTGTGTTAGTAATAAATTCATCTTGTATGTCTAATTTGAGCCCTTGGAATGTTTTCTCCTGGTCCTTATCTCAACTCATGAGCCCTTTGTTAAATTTTCTCTCCTCTGTCCAGCTGTAGGAGGGGAGGATGAGTGAGAAGCTTTAGTGGGTGCCTGGCATCTGGCCAGTGCCAAATCATGACACCCCATCACACCACGCCTGTTTAAAGTCTTGAGGACTGGATATGTGAAACCAAAAACCGAATCAATGTGCTTGGGTATGTGTCTTTCATGTGTCAGTATACTCCTCTGCAATAACTCAGTCTCCCCACATGAGCCTTTGGCACCTCTGTCACCCTCCTGCAAAGGGTTCCTCCTTGCTGTGGAGCTGTTCCTAGCAGTTTCACTTGAAGCATGCTGTCTTCTCTACTAGAAGCCATGAAACCATCCTTCTCTACCCATCCTCTCTAACCAACCACAATTTTCTAAATCTCTCTATATTTAACTACTAAACTGTCTCTACCAGAATTGGTTTTCCCTTGCTCTGACTATTCCTGTCAATTTTCTCTGGATTTCCTCCATATCCTTGTTGAAATGGAAATCCTAGACTGTGCACAGTGATCAGCCTACATACAAGAGGGAAGCATGAAAGCCCACAGCCTCATCTCCCTTCCCACATGCCATCCAAGGACCAGTAAAGCATCAGCAGCACAGTGGATCCACAGATTCCTATTTTTGCCCCTGTGTATTAGCTTTCCAAAGATGAGAATGGAAACAACACGAGGCTTAGGGCCACATTCATATCAAAAGCAGCAATGAAGCAAACATTTCTTTTGACAGATCTCAAAGTGGCCCAGTGGGGATTTGGGGCTACCCTCCAGCCCATCCTCTCCTGCAGCACTTACTTGTCCCAAGGCATCAGAAGTGCTGTGCATGCTTTGCAAATGCATCTCTCTTCCAGGGAGAGGGCTGTATGCACACATCCCTCTCTCGCTGACTGTGCATCCAGAACTGTCTATAGATCTGACATCATGTTTATTTACTTAAAATGAGAATTCCAATTATAGCACCAAATTATTCTGAGGGGGTAACAACAAAGATGCTGCTTTTGGCCCAACATGGATTTATTTCAAAGCGATTTCCAACATGCTGCTCAGCAGCAGAAGTTGTAGGATTGTACACCACAAGGCGGGCTGCCAAAACTGAGCTCTGCTGCAGCTGAGCAGGCAGAAGTTCAACATAAACAAAAATAATTGAAAATGAAAACTGGAGGGAGAGGAAGGGAAGAGGAATAGACAGACAAATAGGCAAATGCCAATGCTGAGAAAGAAAACCCTAAAATTCACAAAAACATTCTCAGTGAGGAGGGAGTACACCCTTATTTTAAAAAACAGTGCAAAGAAGCATCCCACTATGGGCTTATCTCAGCACTGCTAGGAACTGTGACAGCCAGTGGAAGATTTTAGATTCAGCTGCAGCTCAGATGAGCTTCTTCACATGCTCAGAAAGTGGGCACACATTTTCAGAATATAGGAGCTCAAACATCAGTGTGGCTTAAAATGAAGCCCCCTGGAAATCAGGAGGAAAATTAGTATCATATTTTCCAACTCTTATTAAGAGAATAGCATTTAGCTCACAGACCTAATTGCTTAAAACTTAAAAGGAACTATTAGGTCACTTTTGCAACTTTGGCTGCTCAGGTGTTTGTGCCACTCACTGGGAAAAGCCACAGAACTGTAATTTCAGAGAGACTTTGGAATTATGGATAAAGTAAGAGTAATGTAACTTCTGTGGAACAGGTTGGGCTCTGCAGAAAATTACTGAGGTTATTTACTTTGACAACATCTGCTATGTTGGTACTGTAGTCAAACCTAACCAAAAAATGTTTGCTAGAGACTGCTCCTTGATGAGATCTGCAGCGTTGGAGGATCAGCTGCTGGAAACTTTGTAGGAAAATATGGAAAGACAGACTTCACACTGGGACAAAGGGATGATCTGAGGTGGTCACAAATAATTTAATTCTCTTCAATGTTTCCAGGCCAGAAGAGAAACTGCTTTGGTATACTAAGCACTGTTTTTACTGAGCTCTTATCAGTAATGGCCATTTTGGGGCATTCAAGCATTGCTCCTCAGCAGAAATTAAATGGAATTTCAGATGGAAAGGCACCTGAACAGGCACTATTGCAACTGAGGAGCCAGTCAGAGCTCAGGAAGCACTGGGATAAAGAGTCTTATGTTGTCTTAAGAAAGAAGAAGGAATTTCTCTGAAAAAGTGTCAGGTTAATAAATGTTATTTTTTTGCTAGCACTTCCATTTGTGATTTAGATAGTGCTTCTCAGCCTGTTGCAAACACACCACTGAAATGATCAGAGAAAAAAACCCCATGTGCTTACTTCTACACACTCAGAAACAAAGTCTGAAAGAAAAATTACCACACAATGGAGCATTCCAAGTATAGCACAAACATTTGTTGACAATAAATGAAAAAGTCTCAAATACCTGAGGCAATACTACCTAAGATGAATGGTGGCTTTTTCTGTACTCCTATCTCTTCATCCCAACATCCAGTCCAGCTTTTGACTTAGAGTAGAAACACTGATAAAAACCCCAGTGTTGTTGTGGGTTGAGGCTGGCTGGATGCCAGGCACCCACAAGGGCTGCTCACTCACTCCCCTCTGCAGCAGGGCAGAGGAGAGAAAGTGTAACAGAGGGTTTGTGAGTTAAGGCCTGAGAGAGATCACTCACTAAACACCACCATAGGCAAATCAGGCTCAAAATCAGAGCAGGATTATGAGAAGTAAAACAAACCCTTAAAAAACACCTTTCCCTCACCCCTCCATCCTTCCCAGCTCTAGCTCCTCCCCAAGCAGCACAAGGAGACAGGGAATGGGGGTTATGGTCAGTTCAGCACCCAAGGATTCTACCACTGCTCAGGGAGAGGAGTCCCTGGGGATCCCCATGGGCTGTGGGTGGATCTCTGCATCCCCCATGGATCCCATGGGCTGTGGGTGGATCTCTGCATCCCCCACGGATCCCCATGGGCTGTGGGTGGATCTCTGCATCCCCCATGGATCCCATGGGCTGTGGGTGGATCTCTGCATTCCCCATGGATCCCATGGGCTGTGGGTGGATCTCTGCATCCCCCATGGATCCCATGGGCTGTGGGTGGATCTCTGCATCCCCCATGGATCCCATGGGCTGTGGGTGGATCTCTGCATCCCCCATGGATCCCCATGGGCTGTGGGTGGATCTCTGCATCCCCCATGGATCCCAGGGGCTGCAGGGGCACAGCTGCTTCACCATGGCCTCACCACAGCCTGCAGAGGAATCTCAGCTCCAGTGCCTGCAGCACCTCCTGCTCCTTCTTGTGCACTGGCTTTGGTGCCTGCATGTTGCCCTCCTCACAGGTTCTCACTCCACTATTCTCTAGCCAAAATCAAAACTGTGCCCCAACTTTGTTTTGATTTTCTTCTTACATATGCTATCATGGAGGTGCTACCATCATCTCTAATTTACCCAGCCCTGGCCAGCAGCACGTTCACCTTTGGAGACATCAGGGATTGTCTCTGATGGACGTGGTGGAAGCTTCCAGCAGCTTCTCACAGAAGCCACCTCCGTGCCCATCCCACTACCAAAAAACAGCCCATGCAAAATCAATACAAGTGTAAATAACCATATTACAAAACTTGCTGTCAAAAAAATAGATAGGAATAAAATCCAGTAACATAATAAGAGAGTTCAGTGCAGGAAAGCCTGCCACACTATCTCCCAACAGCTCAAAAATTTTGCTCAGCACAAATACAGTAAACAAAAGCTAGGATCTTCCCAAAGGAATAAGAAAAACAAAACACTTTAAATATTACAGCATAAAAGCATAAAAGCCAGCATTAAAAGTCAATGCCACGTATACTAGCTCACTGTGACCTCCATATCTAAAAAATATATGGAGATAATAAAGTGTCCTTAAGGCAGACAGCAAAAGTTATTAGTCAAGAAAGATGACTGAATTAGGAAGGGCTGACAAGATCAGGGCTGTTTATCTGAAATAACAACAGGACTAAATAAATATACACAGTATGATGAAAGTTAATTAAGAAGTATTTTTTCTTTGCCCTCCTATTACAAAGTCAAACAGAACTAAATGACTTTTCAAATTGATACTTAGAAAAAAAAGAACAGGTGGATAGCTTTTAGGACTCAATGCTACAAAATACTAGTGATGACAAGAACCAAGAGGATTAAACTGCAATTGGTTATGTATATGAACAGTGCCTGGTGTTCCACTACAAGCAATCACTAACAGACAGGGATAAGAGAGACTTTCTGAAACAGAGGTATCATTTCCTAACAGTTTAGGGAAGAATTTCAAACACCCCACTCTGTAGCATCCTAACCATGCTACTGCTGGCTACATGACACCCAGCTAGAGGGACACTCATCAGATCATTCCAGCACTCCATGTTCTGCTACCAGAACTGTCTGGTGGCATGACACACATGCTTTCCAGGTGTGAGCTTCATGACAGATCTTCCACCTGGGAAGCCTGTGTGTATCCTTTAAGGCATGCCTGTTATCAAGCAGCCTTGATTAGAGCAGTCAGGCTTCTGCAATGAAGGCAAATTTTTTGTAATCTAACTTGCAGCACTTAGTAACACTTAGGCAAACTTTTTAGTCTTTTTAGACATCTGAGGGTTTATTTTCCATTCTCTCATTACATCTTTTAGTTTAATGTCAAAGTTTCTAATCTTAGAATTTTTTTTTTTTTTGAGACACAGGAACAAGCTACAGGTAAGAGCAAACCCAAGAACACCCTCATTGCATCTTTCTGACACTACTCAAGAAAACTCACAGATCCTCTTCCAAAGCAAAAATGTTTCTTTTAAGACAGGTTTCCCACCATGTAATACGATTCTTTGTGAAGAGGGCATTCTTTATCCTTCAGTAATGGAGAAGCTGGTAGTCCTCTCAGCACTCCAAATGCCTGTCCATGGTAAACAGCAAACCAAACAACATGATGAAGGAATATTTCCTAGCCAGACAAACCAGGTGTGCTTGCAATACAAAGTCAAAGTCTAACCTGACAAAGGTGAGGTCAGCAGTGGCTGGTTACCTCCTCCATCCCTTCTTTCCCAGCCCTAAATATTGACATTGTCATATGTAAGGAAACCCCCCACATTCTTAGTTACAGCTTTAGCTGTTCTGTATGTTCTATGATTAGCCTGGTGCTGCAGTATGAGAATATTTAATAATAAATCTATATTTATATTTGTCCTTAGTAAAGTTGGGGATGATGATGTTTCAGTCACAGTTGAGCAGTTTTCACAATGCATAAAAATGTGGCAAAGCACAGTATAAGTGTATTCCTACAACATCTAGGTGCTTCCTTCCTGTAGTTCCAAAATACCAGACAACTGGAAGGACTTCTGAATGCAACTGCAATGCAAATCTCATTATTAACTACCACTTTACTGAGCAAATACCAACATCTCCCTCCTGAATAACAAGAGCATTTCTAACAACAGTCATTGTATTTCTTAATGGAGAACCAAATTCACTGGCAATAAAATCCAGGTTCCCAGAAGAAAAATTATTCTGTGCTCTCTGTGGACAGACTGGGTTTTAATGAGCAAGGAGACCACAAAGGGCCTGATCCTAACCCCACAAAAGTCAATGGGATGGCTTCTACTGACTTCAGTGGGTTTTGGATGGAGATCTGAGGTCCTGATTTTGCATTTGTCACATTGTTAGCTTCACTGAAAGCCACAGGGAGTTTCAGTGTCACTCGAAGAAATTTCTTCAAGAACTAATATTATCCCTTTCCCCAATATGGAAAAATTCGCCATTATAAGCAGGAAAAAGAATAATAAACTGCTGAGAATTTCAGATTGCATTTTCAAAAAAAGGAATTCTTTGGGATGGCACTCAGGAGGCTCATCTCGTGCCAACCCTGATTGTGGAGAAAGTTAAGTGCTCCAAATGTATTATAATCTTTCCCAATATCACTTACAGGTGGCTTGCTGACAGCATATTTTATTTTCAAGTCTACTTTTTTTTAGTAATCATGTTTTTCAGCACCAAAGTGGTCTATTCATGTGGAACTGGTGGAATATGTCAGAACAAAGTAATACACTGGAATAGTAATTTACCATGGATGACAGGTTGTATGGGGCTTTTTCATTTACAGTCAGTAACATAGAGCTTAAAATACATAACATTTTCTCCCTGTATGGTATTTTTCTTTCTACTGTTGTGCTCTGCAAGACATTGCTTCAGTGTACGCCTTCTTTAATGACCTTAATAAATTACTTGCAAGCTTTGAGTTAAGGACACAATTCTTCAATTAAAACTAATAGCCATAATTGCAGCATCTCTCTAAGGTGCTGCTGCTCTCTGTTGGCTGCACACAATGGAAACACAGCTGGGGTCAACAAACAAGTGCTCTTCAGGACTGAGCACAGCATTTCCTCAATTTGACAGTCTGACCAGTCACAGATTTTAACTCTTGCCCATCAAATCTGCAGCACCTTTGACTACTTGGTTATCACAGAATGTGTGCACATACCCTGTGGATGCTTCTTTTTATTCCTAATTACTATGAAAATGAATTCCCACAGTATGCAGCGATTCCAGTGAGAGCTGCTAACACTTAGAAGCCCTGAAAACAAGGACTCATTTTATAAAGCCAAACACAGGAATATCTCCATTAGCAGACACCAAGAAAAAATGTCTGCCTATGTGACACAATTAAGCACTTGGCTTTGTGCAATTGAGCCTAGCCACTGCTTTCAAGAAAAACTTGTATCTGCTGCACCATCCTAGCTGAGCTTCACTTGCCCAATCTCCTCAACACAACTGAAAGCAATGTTATGACCCAAACTGTTAAAATTCCATTGTGGCCTATCAGATGTGTCATCAGTCTGTGTGTTGCTGGCCCACAGAATGAAGCTGACAATACCTCAGCTGAGAACTATGAGTCCTTCATATATCAAGATAATAAAAAAAACACCACAAGAACTACATTAAATCAGTCGACATCTATCTCCTTTCTGGTGTTCATTCAGAAAGAATGAAGAGTAATTCATTTCCCTACTATTCATCTGTCCCACATGTGTACTAATGGGCATGAAATACTAAACATAAATCTTTTCTTCATCCTCAGAATGATTTTTAAAAGGCACCCTTTCCTTGCATTTCTGTGTGATGCCTGATAAATAATAGATTAGTTGCATGGTGTTAGTTTTAATATTAATGTCACCAGACACCATTTAAGAGAAGTGGGGCAGAAGCCCGAATTCTGGAAGAATTTGGTATGGCAGCAGTCATCATCCAATGTATTTTTTCAGCTCAGGTCCAGCTCTCTAATATACAGACCTTATGGGATGTGCAGGACCATGAACTTCCCCTCAATTTACCCAGAGACAAAGAAGCTGGCTGCAATTTTTTAAAATTAATTATTTAAAATTAACTGGTAGGTGAAAATAAAATATCCATCAAGCACAAAACCAATGGGAAGATACTGAGATCTACTTCAGGAATCCTGACATTTTTGTTTTCTGAAATTAAAGAAAACCTTGTTTCCTCAGCCTAAATGTTGACTTTCCCCAGTATGGAGATAAGCAACCTTTGAACTACATAATGCTTTGATTTAGCTTAAGAAATTCTTCCTAGCTATAGGGCTTTATTTGTCCCTACAAAAATATGTTCTGGATCAATAAAATATAAAAACTAGGATAAATTATTTAGTGCTATACCCATCACTCTTCTGTGCAGTATTAGGAATCATATAAAGACTTTTTCCTCCCATCTCCTATCCTGGAAGCTTTATTGAATGTATGTTTAGCTGAATCTAGTCCAAGAATTAGGGGCCAGGCCACCTTGTTATCCCACTCTACAATTCTGAGAAAGGCCTTGTGGTGAGTGCAAGTATGTGCAGGCATCACACACATGCAATTCCCAACACGCAGAGGACAGCAATGTCCTTCATCACCCCAAGGGAAGTGTGCTGTGCCTGCCTTGGTACTGTGGCCACTTTCTGTTGTCAGCTGTGAGCACACAGAGCCATCTCTACCTTCCCATGCAGACCTCTAGTCAAGAATTCAAGAGATTCTAAGAGAGCTCAAGATGTGCTAGAGATGTGTTTTTTCTCCACACTGCTCAGACACTGCAGAAACAAACATACCCTACCTGCACACTAACATTGACCTAAAAGCTCATTTAGGAGGAGAGGTACAAAAGTTCCATGAAGCACACATCTATTGTATTAAAGAAAAGCTACTTTCAGTTACAGACCTGATACCTAGCCAGAACACATTTCTGTCCCTCACCCATATTCCTTTGCAGGGATTCTCAGCCTGCAGTGCTGCCATCCATCACTGGTGGCTTTGACAATGAATAGGGCAGGGACAGAGACCAAGACCAGAGGGAAGGAGTAGGATATCCCACCCTCAGACAGACAGCAGAACAGAGTCATGAGCAGAGTCAGAGAAAACTATTTCAGTGAGTAGAGAAGGACAATAGTCACTATCTAACACATGGGATTACAGAAGTTTTCCCTCTCTGACATACATCCATTTCAATGCTTCTCAAACTCTACTATGCTCACAATAGCAGACTAGGAAAAACAGCTCTGCACAGAAGTAGCCTCCACTTCTATTCTACAAGGTCAGCAATTCACTAGGATTTCTCTGAACTCAGAAGCACTCATGAGCCTATTGCTATCCCTTGAGCATCCTGTGGCAGCTGCCTCCTTTAGCCATTCTTCACCATCCCACTGCTTGTCAATAAATCACCGTGCTAATTCCTGTGACACCTCCTGTGAAGTGCTCTGGGAATTGTGGCAAAGATTTCTGGGCTGCATCTGAGAACTGGTGGTGAATGGCTGACTTCAGGTTGACATGATGAAGAAAGGTTAAGCTCTTCAGCTGAGCAGCCTCTTAGAAATGATTCATTGTGACTCCAGCTATCCCTTTTCTGTACAGCAAGTCTATCCTCTGCATCTGCCTGAACATGTAAGGGACGCTTGTCTTCTGCTCATATACTTCAGTTTTACTGTTTTCTCATTACCTGTGAAGGGTGATTACATTTCCTATCCCCCCACCCTCTAATGGGAACCTGTGGTTATTTCATCCTTTTCCTTTCTTGAATACCAGTCCTCCCACAAGCCTGTGTGTTAGCCACCAGCCTCCCACCAAAGAATAATGGGACTCCTACTGACGTTCATTAATAGTAAATTATTTTCAGTTATTAAAGACAATTCTCTCGGTGAAGACTCTGGAGAGCCAGGGATGGTACAGCAGAACACTGCATGCCCCACAATTGATTTAAATACAGTGGTTTGAAGGAAACCTCAGACTTCAAAAGGATCCCATTAAGAACAGCTATTTGCATGATGCCTGTCTGAGCACTGAAGCCAGTAAAGAAAGCAGAATCTGTCTGTTATGGTCAGCTGATTATTCCTTTTTTTTTTCTTCCCCAATTAGATGTCTTCAAATAAACATTGGCATCAGAGATCTAAACCAGCAGACACAAGCTGTGTAAAAAGATGTAAGTCATAGAACTCACCTGATTTTTGTATAAAGCAAGAAATATTGGGGAAGTTTTTTTTTGTGTGTTTTTCTGTTTGTTTTGCTTGTTTTTGAAGAACAGATCAAGTGCTTGCCTTTTCTACAGGACAGACTTCCCTGCTCCTCTTCTCATTCCTCTTATAGTTTTTCATGACACTTGGATTTGGATAGGGAACTGCTATCTGGGGGACTCTTGAAGCAAAGGAATTAAGTATCTGAATCCACATAGGTATTCAAAATCTGTGGGCCAAGCAGTTAAAAACCTTTGAAAAGGGCATTTAACAAAAGTATGCAGACAGATTCCAAGTCTACACATACACAGATAACAAATATAGCACTGAAAAGGTCTGCTTCCATATCAAACAATGCTTTCTAGCTTGTGCTATAAAGTGCATACTCATTTTTGCTGTCTCTGACTTCACCTTATTTTGTACTACAAAAAAGCTAGAACAAGGGTATTTGATACTCAGAATTTCTAAAATATCTGAAAGTCTTTTCTAAACAAATATATGTGCATATTTATTCAATTAATTCTCTATATTCATTTCAATCAGGAATGTTTTTGCCGGGGAGGAAAAGGAAGAACTAAAAGCTTTTCAGTTCAGTTTCAAAAAAAAAAAAAAAAAATTAAAAAAAAAAAAATCCCAAAACAACAAACCCTAGCAGATCGGTACTCTGGGCTCCATGAAGGTACTTGTCACTGTGCAGGATATCTGGGAAAGCTAAATTCCAATAGTCTCAGTCCTGGTGGGCAGCAGCAGGGCATCATGACTCCTACCAAGCAGGGAGTGCCAGATCTGCTGAAGCCATGTATCAATCAGCATGGCAGGGTTACTGACATGGAGCTCAACTCCTGCCTCCTTTAAACTTCCTTTAGGCAGTCGGGATGTGAACCTTATCACCTGAGAGCTTAGCTCTGCTGGGACATGAACAGAGCCCATATGTCTTCATAAGGCATCTCTTTCTGAGTACCCCAGAGTTTACTCTAAATTAATTTGGCCAGAAAGTCCCTGACCACCTCCAAGCAGGGGCTGCTGTGAGAATGGAGCTGCTATTTCTACACAGCTGCTGTTCTAAGGAAAAAAGGCAGCCAAGAAGCTACTCTTGAAGAGTAGCTGGGGCCACTCTGACTGTGAAACAAACAGCACTGCTTGTTGGGTTGGTCTGGGGCACAGGGAATGCCTCATACAACATACACAGGAGAGAAATGCACCCTAACTCCACTCCACACACATCTCCTAAGCTGAAAAACACAAGGCAAAAGAATCATAAAACCATCATTCAACAGATTGGGTTTGAAGAAACTTTAAATATTATCTAATTCCTAATCACCTGCCATGGGCAGGGACACCTTGCACTAGACCAGGTTGCTCACAGCCCTGTACAACCTGGGCTTGAATATTGTCAGGAATAGTGTTAAGATATGGTTATTAAAATTATTAGAGAGGTGTTTCTGCTTGAATTAAGGAGCAAACAACACCATATGCTATAGTCAATAGTATAGACTTCTATTTAACAGTAAATGTGAGGGAGAGAGGAAGAGACAAATAAATAGAAAAGGGGGGGAGAAAGGGGAGAAAGGGGAGAAAGAGATTAACATTCAAAAAAATATCACCACTGTGGATGCTGATGGCATCCCATTGGTCCCCTTCTTCTGATTTTCTCAGTGGGGAAGCCCACAAAACAGAGTCCACTGGCTTTATATTCACTCAAGTTCAGGTGGGAACACCCAGGTACTTCCCCTGCAGTGGGGTGTTTTGCACTGGGTGATGCAATACCTTGGAGCAGGGGACACTCCAGGAGCATTTGATGGTTTATGACACCTTCTAAGACATTACAGCAATTATGGCACATCAGCAGGAATGAATACCTTCAAGCTATGTGTGAATGTCTTGGTACTACTCCAGAAGGAATTTTTCACAGCTGAGCCACTTGTGTAAGAACTTTGGCATGATACAAACATTATCCTGCTTCCAAGGATTTGCTTCTTATCAGCCTCTTCCTTTATCTTGTTCAACACCCAGCTGTAGCCTCCAGTGATGGGTATACACACCCCCTCTGCACCTGGTCCACTGTTTGAGTCATTAACCATCAACAGTCCAGTCTCTCAGAATGGGGCATCCACAACTTCTCTGGGCAACATGTTCCAGGTTTCACCACCCTTATAGCAAAGAATTTCTTTCTAATCTAAACCTAACCTAGTTTAAAGCCATTCCCCCTTGTCCTGTCATTACATGTCCTTGTAAGAAGACCCTCTCCAGCAGGCTCCCTTTAGGTATTGAAAGGTGCTCTAAGGTCTCCTTGGAGTCTTCACTTCTCCAGGCTGAACAACCCCAACTCTCTCAGTCTGTCTTTGTGGGAGCGGTGCTCCAGCCCTCTGAGCATCCTTGTGGCTCTGCTCTGGACTTGCTTCAACAGATCCATGTCTTCCTTATGTTGGGACCTAGAGCTGGTTGCAGCACTGCAGGTGGGGTCTCATATGGGCAGAATCCCCTCCCTCCCTGCTGGCCATGCTGCTTTGGATGCAGCCCAAGATAAAATTGGCTTTCCAGTTGCAAGTGAACTGTGTCATGTGGAGCTTCTCATCAACCAACACCCAAAATCTTTCTCTGCAGGGCTGCTCTCAAGCTGTTCCCTGCCCAGCCTCTATTTGTGCTTGGCATTGCTCTGACACATGTAGACAACCTTGCCATCAGCATTACAGCAGCAAGAAGGACAGAAAAGGTTCTATTCTCAAGAAAAACCAGGTGGCATTGATCCTGGCTGGGACAAGAGAGGTAAAAGAGAGAAGATGGACTGTAGTGTTTCAACTTGCCACTATGTGGTTATGCTCTGCTGTGACACTGAAGAAAGGCTCAGAAGTGAACAAGAATCCTCTGACAGAGCCTCCCATGAACAGTTAATCTGTTTCAAAAATATTATAGTCTTACATTCATGTGACCAAATGAAAGGGAAAAAAAATCCAGAGCTGGAGAACATTGCTCATTAATTGAAAACCAAACCTCTGCTAGCTACTGTCAAAAGCAGCTTCTGGGTTTTTTTTTTCTGCAGAGAAGCTGCTGCTGGGACTTTGCCAGTTCAGCAGTTAAAGGTAATCTCAAAGAATCCCTCAGCAAACTGTAAAGTGTTCGGGCTGAAGAGCAACAAGGTGTTTGGGGACTGACTTGATTGTTTTAATTTGTGTAATACTAGCAGCAAGCAGCATTTAAGAATTATTCTGCTTAATTCACCTATTCCAGAAGCAAGACAAAACCAAGCCAGTTTTAATGAATAAACCAGACCTAAAAGTATTTGATTTTATCCTCATGTAGATAAGGAAAAGTGCAAAATCTGACATCTGGAAAGTGATGTCCTTACCCTTTATTTTCTATATACTAAAAAGGAGCTAGGGGCAAGAATTGACACAACACAGCAGTCAATAGGATGTGACTCTTTGCTGTCAGATCTGCTCCTTTTACTGTTTGGAAAAGAAGAAACACAGGTCATCTGAGTACTCCCAAAGTCTCTAAAGATGGTGCCACAGTGCACCTTCCTTCCTCCTTCACAGTAGCCAATACATTTCCTTTCACTTCACTTAACAGACTGTGACAAACGTGCAGATCTCACCCCAGAAGTGTGCAAGTAATTGACTCAAAGGCAAGAATAAATTCTTTCTTATCTATTCCCCACTTATATTTTTAACAGCATAGCCATCAAAATGCAGCAAATCAATTTTTCCCCCTTACTGTCTCCACTCTGCCTTTTCAGAATATTTTTAGTTGTTCTGATTAAAAATTTACCTCTTAAGCACCACTGAGGACACAGTGCATGTCTTGATTACAATTCTGGATAACTTTTCAGCTACTTATGTATCTTCCTTGCAAAAGAAGATGTGGAGCCGTATCTTTCCTTACTTCCCTTATCTACGTTGAAAAACCGATAGGAAAATAACCTCACAGCAAAATGCAGAAAATAAATTTTCAGAATGAAGATGTGATGGGATTACACAAGACACCTTACACAAGAGAAACATGGCATGCTAAGCCAAAAAACACACTTGCAGGTCTTGCCCAAAGCAATGATAAACAACCTCAGCATTTCTGTATTTTGTCTTCAATGCTGCATTGGAGAGGCAGGTACTCAGCCCTGGACTCTTCTCTCTCTCTTTCTTCTTCATCAGGGACAACATGGGTCATAAATGTCTTGTGTCACTTCTACCACATATTCTACCATGTGTGATTAACCAGTACTTCCTCCATTATTTGTCTAGATATGTTTTAATTACCATCCCTGAAATTCTACATGTGTGCAGCCACAGCACGTATCTGAATGTCACCAAAAAAAAAGACTGTATGAATGAAGGAATGTAAATCCCTCTTCCTAGGATTGTCTGCATGGCAGCAGTTTTGGTTGGCTTACACGTAGCAGGCAGAGACCTTTCTACCTTTTGACTACCATTCAGCCACCCTTTCTTTTTTCCTGTGAAATCTGTTTCCTCTCCAAAACTGGAGAAGTCTTGACCACTGAAAAAGAGATTACTTTCTGATTTAATTTCTGAAAGTCCCTCATATTGATTAGACAGCTTAGACAAGTTGAGTAGTAGAAGGCTTAAACTTAAATATATGTACGATAAAACAGCCATTGCAAAAAGGAAAGGAAACATTACTTTGTTTTCTTCTTTTAGAATCAATATAGTCCAAAACATTCCTTTTTTTTAACAAATGTTTGTTCACTAAAATGTTCCAAGGGGGAAAATGTCAGCTACAAATCCTCACTCATTGTGTATTTGCACAGCAGTGCTTAAAGGTCCTTAAAGATCTCCAAGGATTTGAAAGAAATAATTCAGTCAGGTAGCAAAAACAGTGCCACTGCCTTCCAGTGTCTGGTTACAAGGCTCATGCAGCATCTGACAACTCCAGGCAAGTTACAGTGAAGTCGCTTCACACATCATATATGGAGAAATATATTCCACCATCCAATTGTATAAAAGTCTAGCTGTTTGAAACTAATGCATCAAGCAAAAATAGCTACAACACACAGGATGGACTGTGGAAAACGTTTTGGTCACTGCAATGAGACACTTCTTTTCTGCTTGTCTTACAGATGCCTGCTCCTGTTCTTGTCAAAACCACCACAATTTCAGTTTCCTTGGCACTTAGAAAAGTCACAACTTTTCCCTCACATATGCCAGCTGATTTTTATATACCTGAGTAACAGGTGTGTTACAGGCATTATTCATCTTGGATGAAGTTAAACCCTGACTGTGTGACACATCACACTACTCAGTTTACCTCAATGTTGTATTTTGATTTTGCTCAGTTAAGTTTAAGTTTACCTAAGACACATTTAGGCTGGAACAGTTCTTAATTACCCTGACACAGAAATTTGGCATTCTCCTAAATTTGTGCTTTTCAGCAATGAGACTCCTTTTTGCTGTATCTTTAAATTATGCTTCCCAAAAAGATGTCCAAATATTGTTACCTTACAAAGCAGATAAGAGAGATTTCCTTGATTTCAGGCATCTCTTTCTTGCTTAAACAATTACTTGTCCCACGTTTTTTCCTGCCCCCACTTTCCTTTTCCCTGTAGAGAAATACTTTTTCACTGCTAATGCACACCATAACTGCAATTTAGTGGAGAATGGGTATCATTCCAAAGTCCAGTTAAATCTTGAAAGGTTTCTGAACCACAGGAAGGCAACTACATAGTATTACACAGACAGCCTCTACAAAGGATCTTAATTTAAAGACCTCTTTTTGTGTTATAAATTAGTTTTCTTTCTATAACATTTTCTATTTTCAGATCTTTATAGTCCTATAACTAAGAAAAGTAGCTTAAGAAGGAAAAAAATAAGACTACCAAATGTCATAATTCCTCATGAAACTGATGTTTTTAAAGGATTAAAAAAATCTGAATTTTAAATTCTAGAAGTGATTAACTACAAGCATGAACTTATTAAGCTGCTTGTAAGTAACTAACATTCAAAACAGTAGCACTGCAGTTTTTCCAATCCTAGACACTTTTCTCCCATCCTCCAGAGCAAATTCAGTAAAAATTCAAGATAATGATTACAAGTACCTAGATCTGTAACATACAGATCCATAGCAACGCTGAGGATCTCTTATGTTAATTTCTGTGCCCAGAGGCTTTTCTGCAACACTGAATTAAAGAAGCCACTGTATCATTCCCATAACAAGATGATTATCTAGGAATTAAGACTAAGTAGAAAACTCTTTTCAAAACGTCAGTCATCTAAAGGCCTTTAAAAATCAAACAAAATTACTTATGTGGCTTACATCATCAGTTCTCAAAAATTACATTTCTGCACACATCCTGTTCTAAGAAGAAAGGGCAAAGTAGCTATCATGTTTTAGTCTTAATTTATGATTCCTTTTTAATCCTGTAGATAATCTCCTTGGAATTACTGATTTTTAATGGGCCATTTGAAAAGATTTCTTTTACTGTTGTTGTAGGCAAAAAATCCAACAGGACAACAACTTACCAAAAATCCATTAGTGTCACCTCTCGAATTCTTCAGATATAAAGGTGAGAAATTTTTTCCTCCTTTTAGTGTCAAAACATATTTGGATGTCTGCTGAGTGAGGTTTAAATGGCTTTAGAGAACAAAACTAGCAAAGGTCCTAAATCTGTGTGACAATTCTCTGTGAACAATCAACCTTCCCATCTATTTGCAGAAGTCACAGAGAGAACCAGAGGTGTATTCCTTGAGGAGGAACAACTGTCATCCTTGGAATATGTTCTGGATGCGTCAAAGCTTACCAAAGGAGAAATACACAACGGAGAAACCCAGAGCAGTGAATCCTGTCCCTACCTCACCACCCTACTAGTATGGAAGGCAACATTCTCAGCAAAGAAGAGAAGCATAACCTGTGAGTTGAGCCATGACTGATGCAGTGCTGCTGGCAGGCTGTCCCAGTGTATGTGGATTTCCCCAGTAAGATGCTGAGAGTAAAACAGAATAACACTGCCACTGTTTGAGGAAGAGGGGAACAAGGCTTCTCCAAACTTTCATACTTGGAAGAGCTGCTTGCACTACACATAGGGTTTTCCCTTAAGAGATACCTGCAATAATGGAAAGCACTCATTATCTTACCCTAACCTGTATTTCTCTTCTGCACACACCATCTTGAGTAAAGGATTAAGATCGTTTTGCATGATTTGCATGTGAGAAAGACTCAAGAATTAATGACTCAAAGCTTTAAGATGCCCACACAAATTTCATTTCCATTTCTGTTTCTTCACAAAGCACAGTCTCATATAACGCTATACAAAAAGGGTAAAAAGGAAAAAAAAAAAAAACTTGTCAAAAACTAAAAATCCACTGAAACACCATGAAAACCAGGCCATAGAACAATCTATTAATCTGGTTTGCATCGCATATCAAATTCAAAAGAACAACAGGGTTAAATACCTAGATGTAGAAAGAAGAAAATAAAAAATCTATAGTTGCTGGAGAACAACATGAAGCATTTTCCTGTCATCTTCAAAAAAGGTTTATTATCAGCTTTCCTACAGCATTTTGAGTCTCAAAAGAAATTATTTTAACCCTCAGTTTTAGAAAGCTAGATAGCCAGCAGCTTTTCTACCTCTTGATTTGGAAACACAAATTGAAAAACAGTACATATGTAATAGCTGATAGTTGTCTGGTTTTGAGGCAACTGTTATTACCACGTGGACAAATACCCTGTGCACTCCCTGGTCATGTCAGTGCTGCTATACCCATATGGTGTTCTGAAACCTGAGAGATTGCTCAACAGCATATAAATAAGTGTCAGAAAGAAGTGAACAAGGTCTTTTTGTTTTTTTTTCCTCCCAATTGAACACCAACAATAGCATTCTGCAACAAACCATTATTAGCACTACCATTATAGCAAAGGTTCTACTAGTGTGTCAGGACTAGAAGAAGAAAGGAAGAGGACAAGGAGACAAACATCAGTCACTCAGCAAAGAGCAGGACTAGAATGTCAGACACACTATGGACAGCAGTGTCATTCACTGCCAGATGTATTGAGGAAAGCAGCTGTTCACTGTTGCTGCCAAAACCTGAGCACAAAGCATTGGGCTAGTCTGAATACCAGAAGCTCAGTACCCATAGAAAACTGAAAAATAGGTAGTATTTCTTTTCAGTAAAAAGTAATATTTTTTTGCTGCAGGAGGGTTTTGGAGCTAAAAAATGAAATATGCAAATATTGTAAGAATCAAGAACTTCTTGGTATACAGAACTAAAATATCCACAAAATACTTATACTACGACCACAAGGAAAAGGTGTTAAAACTTTTACTTACTTTGGATGGGCAAATTCATCCAGTAGGACAACTTTTTCTATCAAGTCTCCACCAATGGTACGAACCAAGTCATAGAAATCATTCTGAGAGTATGTCTCAGAAGGCAGCCAAAAGGAGATGTCATTGATCAAAGGTGGGTATCTGCTGAGTGGCTAAAAGAAATTAAAAAACATACATTTATACATATTTGAACTTGATAACTATATCTACAACTGTTCTGAACTTATATAACACATGAAGTACACAGTTTAGAATTTTTTAAAATGCTCTTTGAAGTGCAAACTGACCTCATAAACAACTGAGATGGAAGATTCTATACTAGGAAATGCCTTTTAAAGATCCCCTCATAACAACTTTGATTTATTCATTCAGAAGGAAAAACTTGTTTTGTTTGCTAAAATCAGTGTTTATGACCCTGAGCACACTTTTGCAACAGAGCTGTTTAGAAGGAAGAGATAATGTAAGATGGTTTTTCACTGGGTAGAATATTACTTTTTAATAACATTTTTCAGACTTTTTGCAGATTCAAAACTTCTTATCACATTCAGGTATAAAATTTATACATATTTTATAGGATTCTTATATTAAACAACACATTTATTATTTTTACTATCAAATTTTTAACAAAGTCTTATAAATAGGCATCTTCTTATTAGAATGTTATATTAAAAAACACACTTTGGCTTAAAAAGAAAGATCAGTTCACTTTCTGGTGGTTTTTATAGACACCCAAATATCTACAACACCAAAAAATGCATGGTTGCCAACATAATTATTAATTACCACATATTAAGTACCACAACAGGGTTTTAAACACAAAGGGGCATCTTTGCTGCACACATGAGGTGGGCAGACAGTGTCACTTGTTATTTGTAAAAACAGGAAGAGAATGAGAAATGAAACTAGACAATTAACTTTTCGGTTTTGATGAAACTTCCTAGGACTCTGTGGGTTTCAGATCTCACCTTTGGTGAGATGTTTCTCCCTTTGAAGAACAGAAAATGGTAATGTTCTCCTTCCATGAACTCTAGGTTACACAGTGTCTTACTTCTGCCTTGCAATAATTCCCTGCAGTTGAAAAAAGTACTTTTGCACAAGACTGTTGGGAGTCTGCAGCAGAAAACACCTATTTTATGATTTTGTTTATATGTACATGAGATCCCATGTGTACACCTTGGTCTATACAATACAATATCTCACTCAGAAATGTATTCCATGGCTGGGAATGTTTTATGATGGAGCAGTGGAAACTTAGCTGAGTACCTGCCAAAGCAATAAACCCGTTAATAAGGGAAGTTTACAGCATTCTGATTTACTCAAATACTGTTCTGTAGAGTGTAACATCTAGGCAATAAGTATCTGATAAGGAACACAGTGCAAATTTTAAATTAATAACCTCCCAACAAATAAAATTGTGAATTGCAAATGATTATTGAACTTGTTAAAGGAATAAACTCGTCAAATGAATTCATATCCTGTATATCAAATTAAAAAAAGGAAACTTACACAACAAATCCATTGTAGAAGAGCTTTTGATAAAACACTAATGAATTAAATGCAAATGTCTCTGCTGTACAAAATTCACTGGTGCAAATGCTGCAGATGCTCCTTGGACAACAACCTGATACATGTGTTAGTGTAAATAAAGTTAGAATCCTATAGTAGATTCATATATTCTAACCTCATTCCTATCTACCACTCTATTTACCACTGCTATAGTTCAGGAATATACTGAACACCCTTCAAAGCTTGGCAGAACTAGTACAAAACCCACTGAACTCACAGTTCAAGACATTTAATCATTCCATCAGAAGATGTGGCTCATGAGCCTTAGCATGATGAGGTGGCTACTTTCATTCACACAAGTACAAGGACAATATAGAAAAATAATTACATGTTCAGGTAACTCAGAAATGTCCTGTGCTGGTTTTGGCAAGGTTTAATTGTCTTCACAGGGGCTAGCATGGGGCTGCGTTTTGGATTTGTACTGAACATAGGGTTGGTTACAGAGAGATGCTTTTGCTATTGCTGGGTGGTATTTGCACGGAGCCAAAGCCTCTTCTGCTTTCTGTACTGCCACACTGGCAAGAAAGTTGGGGAATTTGGGAGGAGACACAGCTGGGACAGGTGACCCCAAGTGACTAAAGGGGTATTCCAGACCATATGACATCTTGCTCAGTATATAAAGTGGGAAGAGGAAGAGGGAAGGGGGGATCTGTGGAGCGATGGTGTTTGTTTTCCCAGGTAGCCATTACATGTGATGAGGTCCTGCTCTCCTGGAGATGGCCTGCCCATGGGAAGCAGGCAATTAATTTCTTTTGTGTGCAGCTTTTTCTCTCCAGTGTCACTAGCATGGATACAGAATTGCAATTTTGTGTGTGTATGCTTGTGTGGAAGCACAAACACTGGAAGGACAAACGCTTAAAACATAACATAAGCATAACTTTTTATTATTAGCTACTAACCTCTTCTCAGAGCCTTGTAATACAGAAAAATCTTTCATGGTAAAAGGCAAGGCAATAATCCCATATTATATTGTCCCTTCACCACCTGGCTGCAGTCAATATCATTGCAGTAAGTCTTATATCAACACTAAAGTTAGTATAAGGATAAAATTCCTAGTTCTCAAATGCATCGATCTGTTTGTTGTAGAGCTACATGAGTCACATAATAGTTTATTAGCTACACTTAAAATGCGAATAAGCTACTAAAGAGTCTCCAATTGGCAAGCCAAAATGAAGTTCCCAAATTTGTATTCAGGCACTCCAGCAAATACATACTGTGGTCCAACAGACCGCTTTGCCATTCTTTGATCCTTTCTAAACTCTCCTGCTCTTTAACAGCAGACTGGTCTAAAGTCCATTGACTTTGATCCTTTTCCAAGTTCAAGGCAAATGCCAACCTTGGAGACCATTTCCTTATGAATTTACAGGCATTTCAAAGGCTCCCTTTGAGAGAAATATGTTCTTCCCACTAAATCTGCTACTCTGCTGTTGCCTCCAGCCACCATTTCCAGCTACATTCTCTTCATGGCTTAGGAGTCCCCCAGCACAATGCTTGGAGAAGATACTAGGACACATCTGGTTCTACAGGCTGTGCATTGGCTGAACCCCAGCCTGGAAACCCTAACCCTGCTGTTCCTGCTTCCACTCCCTGATCCCCGCCTTAGGATTCTGAGGAAATGAGAAGAGGTTTAGGAAATGGTAGAACTGATCCTACCTGCAGTGCTGCTGCAGGGCACTGGCCAGGTGTGTCAGTAAGCACTGCTGATGCACAGACATCCCTGCACCCCTCCTTTTGGTTCCATCAGAGCTTTGCCACCACACTGCTACTGTACTGTTCTGTCTGCTCTCCATGCCAAACACTTCAGTGTACTATCATTGACAACTTTCAACAGCCTCAGAAAACAAATGCATTCCCAGAAATTACACTATCTATGGGACTCCACTGAACCCATCTTGTAGGAAATACTGCAAATAATGGCATCACATTTTTCAATCACCCAAGGTGAAAGCATTTAGGAGTGCTAAATTACTACAATTTCTTTAAATAATAAAATGGAAGTTTATGGTGATCCACCCTTGATATATGTTTGCTAGTCATTAGTCAAAGTTTTTTCTCTGACTAATAAATAAGCCAAGCACTTCCTAAAACTGCAAGCTTTTCCCCCTCAGGATGCTAATTTTAGTATAGAAATGAGTAGTTGGATGCCAGTCCTACAACCTGCTCTTCCAGCCTGCCTATGCCTAGATGCACCTGAGGAGTGCACCACTAAAAACACAGGGCTGTCAATCTTTCATATGGCTAGGTGATAGTTTAGGGCATTCCTCATCTCCACCTCTCTGCTCTGCCTTTCTCTCTGAGATTACTGCCCCTGCAGCAGCTAATAAAACAAACATGTGCCTGCTCCTTCACCACTGCACTTCACAACCTGCTGTAGCCAGCTGAAAATTGCCCCTCTCATTGATTTATATTAATATGTGCTCAATGAAGAATTGCAGCAGCTCGAGTCATTGGGAGACAGTGTCTAAGGCAGCAACAGGATCCACCAGAACCCATTTGTCAGCATAAAATATCAAATACTTGGGCTCTGTGTATGTTGCCACACCAGGGCACTACTCTGGATGCTTTGGCAGCAGGAATCAAGTGGTCACCGTAAGAGTGGTATCTGTTCATCCACACCTGCCAAAAGACTAGGCTGGATATAAGTATCTCACAGCTGTAAGAGAGAAACCTCCTCTGAGGGCAGAACTCCCCAAGGTGCTGTAAAAAAGCTGGCAATAATGCACAGCCTGTGCCAGTGAATAACCCACACAAGGCCATGAAGTGTCTTTAGCCCAGAGACCCAAAACACAGAATGGACACCAGCACTTTCCCCCAAATACAGAAACCATGGGTGCAACAAGGCAAGGGGACAGGAGAAGTTTTGTGCTGTAGCTGCTCACTCCATTCCTTCCTTGCTGCCAGCTGCAGATGGGACAAAACAAGCAAGTGACAAATACAGCAGAGGAAAAGCTGTGCTTGTATTTTGACAGTGGCGACACAAATGCAAGGTTAACGACGACACATTCCAGAAACTGGGTGAGCAATTCCATGGCAGCCAAGCTATTAACAAGTCAGCCATGCTTTACTGCCATCACCAGTCTAAGTCAGAAAAATATGAGACTTAGCAGCATCGTGGCTGCTAAGCTTTAACAGTCCTGCATTGCCCAGGTTTTGAAGAAATATCTATATAAACTATACAGTTTTAATGCAGCATCATATTCTCATCAAAATAAAAACTACAGTCCTGTAATAACTGAGCGTTTCTTAATATATTCCATGGTGAAACTGCATTAATTCAGTGTTGTCATAGGAAATTTAAACACGTAACAGGCATGAAATTAAAATTTGCAAATTTACAGCAGTAACTTAACCCCCATGTACACAATGAAGTTTCCTGTATTAGTGTGTATGCTTCTAGATTTAGACTTCTGTATTTATGACCGGTGCAGACAAATTACAGTTGCTGCAGGGAACATAACATGGAATTTCTTGGCTGCCATGGCTTAAAATTCAGCCATAATGTTCCCCATTACTAGAAGTTTTCTGCCCTCCTTACCAAATTGATTTTTTTCCTGAGTTATATATAGTAAGTTCTATATATTCATACATGTACACACCCATGTACATGGATTTTTATGTGTAAACACACACACACACAACTTCAAAGGAGGAAATGTAAATTTCAACAGACAACTACCATAAAGACTGATAAGCAGATATAAAATATGTTCTGGGATTAAGCTCTTACCAAAGCAAATGGAATATCTGGGATCAATGCACTGCTCTGTCCTCCTGCAGAGAGTGGCAGAAGCATGTTAGCTTCCACTGATATCCTGAGCTTTTTGGTGAATGAACACAGAAGTAAGATCAGCCCTTTTTAGACACCAATCTGCTCACCCCAACAGAGTTCTTAACTTTGAAAAGCTCACATACAGGTACAGGGAACACCATATGTTCATGGGAACATCAAGTGCTCCATGGATTTCAGGCACTCCTCTTGTACATGGACCATTCTGAGTGGAGAAGGTTTTCTTTGTACGTGGAGATATTCAAGAATGATCTGGATGCAATCCTGTCCTGTGTGCTCTGGGACAATACTGTTTGAGCAGGGAGGTTGGACCTGCTGTGGTGCCTCCCAACCCGACTCATCCTGTGGTTCTGACATTCTGTATATAGGTTGAACAGGGAGGTGCCCTGAGGCCACAGACTTGTCTTCCTAGCTAAGTCTCAGCCTTCAGTGTGAGATGACACAAATCTGTGACACAAACTAGGTCCCTCTTTGCTGTGCAGTGCATGTCACCATGAGACCTCTGTCCCCTTCCTACCTAAATTATGCACTATGGGGTCTTGTTGGAGATAACATTTTCTTTCTTGAGCCCCATTCCAGGTTCCCTGAAGATGCAAAGCAAAAAAGAGTTTAATTGTTTATATTCTGCCTAAGCAGTCGTCAGGTAGCTCTCCATATCATCCCACTTAGTCACCTTTTTCAATGCCCATCAAGCACCTTGATCAGGTAAAGCCCTTTAAGACACAAAATAAATGCACACACATGTACACACACACAGGAACAAGTGCAACCTTTCTTGCATGCTAAAAGTTACAGCTGATATAGAGGAACCTGCCTGACAAAGGAAAGTCAATATCCAATATGACACTGAAAAAATTAAGATGTGTAACAACCAGTGAAGAGATTAAACTTTGTTGATAAGCTCCACCTTTCCCATGCAGCAGGAAGAATGCACAAGTGGATGGGTGCTGTGGCAGAATGAGTGAGTAGAATGCTTGCCTTTACACACATTCACCCAAAAGTAATGCTGATTGCTAAACCTCTGTGGCCTCACTGAGAAGGGACACTGCATTCTTAAAACATTTTATTAAAATGCAGTAACTTTAATATAAAGTCAAGCTTATTTAAATTTGTAATAAAAATGTGTCAAGTTTAAAGTCACAATATACTTCTCTGAGTGCAAATATGCATTTTAAACTGACCTGTGGTCAGAAAGTCAAGAAATAAGACATGGCTTTTGAGAAGAATTCCAGACACAAAAGAGCATTTGTATTGCCACTGAAAGGGATTTGATTCTAAATAATTAGTAAGAAATTGGAAAAATAAAAGTCAGGAAAGACATAAAGAAGATGAAAGTATTGACCTAATGCTATTAAAAGCAAGGATGTTACAGTGTACACAGCAGATATATTCCCAGATACCCATTCCCTTGGGCACTTGGATATGCCTTGCTTTTTGTGATCTGATTATAAAAACCACCAAAGGATAAGTATAAATTATTCCTAAATACCAGTGATGGACTCCATACTCAGTGTTTAATGAGGCAAAAATGACTTCTCATTTCCACAGAACAAAGAAAGACTCAAAGGGAGAATCACCAAAAGGGATGGCTCTCTTCTACTCACTCCCACATCACAGCTCCTTACAAACACCTTTTGAAAGTATTTTGAAAGTATCAGGGTGAAGAAGGGATTAGCCTGACATTTTCCTTCAGCAGTTCTATATCCACTGTGGAAAAAAATGCATTTTCCTCATGCTTCTTTCCCAGCCTCCTCGCTGATGGCCTACCGAGCTAGTTGGTTTCATGGTGTTCATCTTTCCCCATTTCAATCACAAATATATTGCTGCAAAACAACTAAAACCCAAAAAATTATTTTTCTTTTACTGCTTTTCCATTTGAGCAGTTGCTACTACAGAACTGATGTGACACCAAGTGGAAGTGATGGGACAATCCTTTACTATGTTGTGATGTCTTCAATAGAAAACAAGCAAACTTCTATCCTGGGAAAGGAATCCAGTGATTTGGAATGACCAATATGGCAAAGTGGATTCTCACACCAGACCTAGTAATTAACACATATGACTGCCATTTGCACAGGCTGCCCATATTCTGTCTGTCCTTCCTACCCAAATATCCCACACCACAGGCAAAATCACAGGCAAGTGCAAAAAGAAGACACAAATCTTAGAAAACAAATTGTCAATGAATGAGAAAAAGTATGTATCCTGCACTTATCTAAAAATACCTGCCAAGCCTGCAAGGAAGAAGTAATGAGGTGGTGTAAGTCAGCAGGAACCCATCTTCTTATAAGATATTTTCTCTTCAGCAGTGCTGAGCACCTACAATTCCTGCAGAAGGCTTTGGTTGTTGCAGGCATTTGGTGTTTGCCACAGTCAGAAGTCAGGTTTCCTGCTTTCCTGCTTTCTAGAGGTTTGGTTTGTATATTTTTTCTCATTAGGCTTAAAAATAATTCTGAGATAAATAGCTCAGTGGTGTAAAATACTGTACCTATCAACAATTCATATAAAAGAGTTATATCTAAATAAACAATGCAAGTACTTGGAAAGAGTCTGCAGCAATATGAAGATGTATTTCTTCCAAATACATAGCATAACAATGGAAACAAAGTGCAGCCAGTATTTTATTTTAGCGTAGATGAAAAACCTCATATAAAACAGTGTTGATTATATTTCCTTTTCTGCTTATTAAATGCACCATTCCAGAGACTTACTGTTTAAATTGCAGAATCTCCAGAACACTTGAATGTGACTTACACCAAAATAAACTGGCATTGTGAATCTTACAGGCATATGCAACACCTGAAAAAGTCTTTCCCACCTAAAAACCTATACTTATTTTTCTTCTTCCTAAAAAACATGGAGATTTCCAATACAACAGCAATGACATTTCATGTTTCTTGGCCATAACTTCACATAACGCCCTGGACATTGCTATGCTACAAAGGAATTGTTTTTCTACACTTCCCAGACCTAGTCTGTACCATCTCACCATGTATAGAAATTTATCCAGCTAGGTTATTGCTGTTTTTGAAATATTCTAATGACTTCCAGTACCACTGATATAGCTGGGTTTCTTTCTTGTCTTGGGAAAACTGACCAAGTGGCAGTGGAAGAGGCTGCCCAGGGAAGTGGTGAAATCACAGTCCCTGGAACTGTTCAGAAGGTGAGTGCATGTGGCACCTGGGGACATGGCTTAGTGGTGAAAATGGTGGTGATAACGTAACAGAGGACTTGGTGATCTAAGAGTTCTTTTCCAACCCTAAGGATTACACAATTCAATGACTCTTGGCAAAATCCAGAATTTATTTTCCAGAGTAGCCAACTTCACTTCGCCCAACCCTCAATTGAATTCATACAAATTCCAACCTCTAAAGTTCAAAACTCATAATAAAACACCAAGGTAGTGTAGCAAGCTAAAACTTTAAAGTACAGTAAGTGAGCTAGAGAGAAACAGAAATAAAAGGCTCTACTTACTTGTCCAATACTCTGAAGAGGGACAAGAGCCTTTAACTTTTTTCTGTCAGACAGACTCTAAGTGCTCCTAAAGCTATACTCTTGTTAAAGAGTAACACACTTAGAAAGAGAAAACTACAGAGAAACCCTAAACTGAGAACATATCAAGCATGAAAGGGCACAAAAAGGCACGAAAAGTACACTAACCATTTCAGTATGCAATGACAAAATGTAAAGAATACTTAAATCTCTACAAGCAGAATCTTGGTGCAGAACAGATATTTCTTTAATGCCTTTCCTTATTTTACAAGAATCAGAAAATGGGTTCACTCTTGCTGATTTAGGAGAACAGGTTACATGTGGGAATAATTATGCAAATTGGATTTAACACTTGTGCACAGGCAGGAGGATGTAATTAATCCTCAAAAGAGGGGATTTCTTACCATTATTAATTTTTCTAAAACTGCAAAGCCAAATCCTCTGCAACACATGCACTCCAAAGCACTACTTACTTGTCAGATTTTGTTTTAGGCTGTCACTGCAGTAGTTCATGTGTCTCTCACACTAGCAAGATGAAGGAAATTGAGGATTGGTATGATAAGAATAATACAGTTCTTCCCAACTGTGCCTTCTGTTGTTTGGCTATTATCTGTAGCCTAATTCATATTCTGATCAGAGAAGTGGTAGCTGAAAATCAGGGTTTTTTTATTAACACCATGTACTTCAAAAGGTGCTTCTGTTCATGCATATACACATACAGAGATTGTTCTTCCCAGCCATCATTTCCTAGGGACACTCCACAGCTCATCTGCAATGTCTTATCATGCTACAGATGATGACTGTAGAGGCTTAGGCATGATTTTAAAGATCACTTTATCAAAATCTCTTTGCAAGTTGTATCTTCTACATGTAAAACACTAGCACCAGTATTAAAAGAACTAGCAAATAAACTCATGTATGTCAATCCCCATCTTTTTAGCTAACTCTGGAAAAATTATTAAGAGCTTATTTCCTGCTAGTTTTGAGATTTTTTTCCCTTTTATATTTCTGTGGTTGTGTGAGCACAGCAGCACATACCTGCATCACTCAAGACACACATACAGTGTGTGCCTGGACACATTTTAAACAAAAGTTTATCCTTACACCAAATGCATAATGTATACTCACAAAGATGTATTTAGCCCTGATACAGGCATGCACATATTCAGATTGTGGTAATTACCTAGGACTGCCAGTCAGAAACCAGGGTCCAATTAGATAAATAGAGCACTAAATGCTAATTCCTCTCCTGAAGAACTTTCCACCCTAAGGTAGTTTGAAGAAGAGATGCTGAGGCACGAGGTACAAGTAGGGCCCAAGAGTAAAGTCAAGGTATTCTGTTACTCACAGTATAATTAAACCAATATTGGAAAACTATTGGAAATGTGTAAGGGTTACTCTCCTTACTAGCTACATACATTTGTAGACAATAAACTGAAAGCTCTGAACAGATGTGGGCTCCTGTCAAAGTCACTAGCAGCTGGTTCTCATAGCTTCACACAACCTATGCCAAATCTATTGTTACTTTAGATTTCCAGGTTTACTCCTTTACCTATTATTAATTTAATGTGGGTTTCAGCATATATATCACTGCTGGAAATTGCTCCATGGCTTATTTAAGCACTTTGTGTAACCATTATACTTCATCATTTGGGATGCAATAAAGATTGGTTGATATATTCAGCAGTGGAATTACTAATTTGTGAGCTATTTGTTTCAAAGAGCCTCAGCCAGCCAAATTGCAAATATATGAGGCTTAGAAATCAGCGCAAACCACTGTAACATATGCTTTTTGAAGCTTATTGCAGTTTTTTCTAGGTAATAATTTAGATAGTATCAGGTGTACTTTGACTAGGGTGCATTGGCTTCTGCCTAGGAAAAAAAAATCAGCAGTAAAATGGTTCTAATGACAGTAACTCTACAGTGCAACAGCATTCATAACTGAAAAATCATTTTTTGTCTACAAAATGCAGCCAAAGCTACAGTAGCTTCTTTTTGTTTAAAAACAAATTGGAAGGCAGTCCCTGGTTGTCTGTTCTCAGCTGCTGGGAATGTCTCTCACTAATACTGAGGATGCACCTGCTGGGTATATTCACTCTTCACCTTCTATACTGCCTCGAAAAATGAAAGTGCTGTCTCATCACTTGTGCTGATGGCATGAAGCAACTCTGAGAAGTGGATCAGGGAACTGATACAGCTTTAAAGAACTGCAGAAGAAAAACTCCCTGATTCATCTCACAGTGTACCCACAAAAGCAGCTTCTGCAGTACCTGTGGAACAGCAAAGCAGAATAGCATGTGGGAGCATGGGCACATAGGAAGCAAAAAAACCCCTATGCTTCTCATCCTTACACTGTGATAAACAAGGATCTGGGAAAGAGTGGTAATGAACAGTCCAAACCCACCAAAACCCTTCAAATGAAGAAAAGTCTCAACTGCTGTCTCTAGGCCTGCAGTCAAGAAAGAAGACATCTGCCAGGTGGATACACTGGTATCCCATATATCTTCCAAAATCTCCTTTGGCCCTTGCTAGGTTTGTTAGTAAAGCCCTGGACTTCTCACACAACTGAAAATCTATAGGAAACACATAATTACATCCAGGTTTTAGAATTACCTGCCGTGACATAAAAATTTTACTGGTGATTAAAGTGTGTGTTAGCATAGACAACTGAAAGTAAGGATGAAATATTTTTGCTCTGAACATATATATATATATACTGCACCCACTCTAAACAAATTCCAGCTGTGACAGTTGTGTACAAAGCAGAAAACTACTTAACATCCAAAAAAGAACAGCTCAAATCAATTGTTTTGCTTTGAATCATCACCAGCTAAATCTAAACTAAATGTGCTATTGGCATAGGACAAGTTAACACAGATGAACAGGAGAGTTTTCCACTATTCTAAGACTGTGAAAACAACACAGAAGTACTTAAAGTATTTTCAAGGAGCACAGGTGAAAGAAAGGAAGAGTGGTGTTTTTGCTAATGAATGTCATAGGCTTGTCTGTACATCCAGCTGTTATCAAGGTGGCTGCTAAATGGATGAAATGGATTTACTGTGCCCTTTGGTACTTCAGCAGACAACATAGTATGTAAGATAAACATCACTAACTAATCTAGGCAGAAAGAGCTATTGACATTTTTTATTTATTTATTTTATTTACTTAGAAAAGTACAAGCAAAAAGGAATTAAACTATTGCTGTTTTGTTCAGTTCAATGGGACTATCAGTGAGACTAGATTGCAGTGGGTGGGTGGAGAGATGGAAACAGGATATGCAAAATAATCTGCATCATTGGTATTAGCTTAGAGGGCAGCAGCTAGATTGTTGGGAACCACACCCTTTGTCAGTGCTTATTTTTACCAAGAGTTGCAGTAATGTTAAGTTGCATGTGCTCTCAGGCACATGGTATAATTCTTGGATGGCCCTGTGCAGGGCCAGGAGCTGGATTTCAATGATCTTTGTGGGCCCCTTCCAGCTCAGGATATTCAGTGATTCTGTGAAAATCATCTTAGTACAGCCTTCATCCTGGGCCTGGGTTCTGACACACAAAGTATTCCATAAATCCAGAAGCAAAATTGGAAGTTCCCCCAGACTCATCTCAAAATTGTTGATAGTACTTTAAAGACTTCCTTTGATGGCTAGTGGTCATTTTTGTGGTCCCTCATACTTTCAAAAGGAGACCAAGAGTAGATATGTACAGTACAAAACCCAGGAAAACTTTCTAGAAAAATACTATCTAGATAGTCTTTTAGATTTATCTAAAAGACTATCTAGAAAAAGACTTCTGTATCAGTCTCAACAGTTTTTGCCATAAACCTACTCTGCTTTCCTGTGTCTTTCTTCCCTTTTCATCCCATTCCTCCCAATCTGCTTAAACTTAACTTTAAACCAGACTTTTTCATAATGCCCCCAATGCTCAAAGTACAGCACTTCTCTCTTCTGTGTTCCTTTCACTTTGTCTTATGTGAATGTATCAGTGCTTTGGGGCTTTTTTTGTATTTAGTCCCATGTGACTGTCCATCCCACTTGCTCATTCTGAGCCCCTGCTTTATTTTTGTCTTACTGTGTTTTTCAGCCAATTTTCTTTAGTTGAGAATGGGAATTCAGATGCTGTTTACTCTCCAGAATTTTGCTTGTTGACTTTTTTTTTTTTTTTTACACAAGTGTTGAGCAGTAAAACTGGCTTAGAGCAAAGATTTTGAAAACTGAGTTTGTGGTTTCTCAGATTAAACTCTTCTTGCTTATAAAAGTAATTTTGGAAGTTTCCACTGCTTCAGCCCTGCAAGGTGCTGATCATTCTCAGCTGGATACTTGGAAATGTGGAGATCTCTGACCTGAAGCTATTTAGGCATTTGGGTTATGCTTGACTGAGCACAGGAACTACCCCATTGATTTAAATGGGACTGCTTTCGAGTTTAAAGCTCAGCATGTGCTTCAGTACTTTGCCTGGCTGGGGCCAGAGGGCTCAGGTTCCCAGAGCTTCAATACCACCACTACCTACAAATGATACAAGATAGAACATCCTGATGAGAAGACTGGATGAACAACTGATTTCTAACCCAATCTCTGCAATGAAGAAAGTATTTTTGCTTGCTTTCCATGTGTATCCAACACTAAAAAAAGGAGTTTCACGGTGCTCTGCAGAGCATACACACAAACCTGAGATGATATACAGCACTGTTTTATTGACATTTGCCTAAGTCACTCTATGCAAGTCACTCAGATATTCAACCTTCCAAAGTCATGCCAGTAAAATGTTTACGCTACAACATCATCAATCTCTTCTTTACTGTATCTTCACATGCAGACACACACATAATATATCTTCAATTACATTAGAACTAATTAGACAATAAGTCACAGTTGAAGCTATACTTTATTTGTTCAAATATCCAAGTTAAATTTACATACTAATGGTTGCTTATTTGGCTTTTATTAGAAAATAAACATAATAAATGAATAACTATTTTAGCATGGAGTTACCTAATCTTGATGAAAAAATCTGAAAATGCAGCCACCAGGGAATCTATTTAATTTTTATTTGAAAATAACGCTAATCACAGACTAAGGAGATAAATATAAATTATATGGAGTAGCATACTAATGATGGATCAGACAGACCCACCCTGTGCAGTGAATGCAGTAAGTTCAAACTGGTTGAAATGGATGGCATATCCTCTAGATTCTCTCCTTCTCAAGCATGGAATAAAGGATATAGACTAGAATGGTTTAATTTGCTGAAGTTTCCCCTTACACTTGACAGTGCATTTTATTTTCAGCATCTTCTAAAGTTTCAGGACAAGCTCTCTGTCTCCCAGCAACAATCAGGCTTTTGCACAGGAAAGATGCACAGGGATAATTACTGTCCCTGAAAACTGAAAAGTCCACAGTAAGGTAGAAAAGTTGGACTGTCTAATGGTGTGAACAAGAGGGCTCACACACAGAACAAAAAGTGAAAACTGGGCTACTGAATAAACCCTTTGTCATTAGAACAGAAGTTTAACTCCAATAGCACATTGAGCAAAGGCAAATGGGAGCAAGCAGGCCCAGCCTTTGCTATTTCATACAGGAGGAAGAGGACCCCGCTTTGATTTCCTTCCCAGTATAATGGGTTGCTTCTTTCCACACAACTGCACCTTTCTGACTATGTACTTTTCCTTATCTCTGCTATCCTCAACTGTTCACTTTTCAAAGCAGAAAAAGTGTCCTGGATTAGGGCCACATATACCATTCTGGCCACAGCTGAGCAGGAGGTGAAGAGTGTCAATTCAAGTTGTTTGTCAAGTCTCCTCACCACACTGCCAAAGGCTACTACAATCCCCTCAGATCTCTCAGCACAGCTGCTCCATGAGCTTTGTCTCTTCTGGAGCCATTAAAATAATCCTGGTTAGAAAGTTTATTATTTTGAGTTTTGAAGCTACCAGTTAATTATGAAGGAATTGAATTTTGAGGGACTTGAGCATGCCAGCAGACACTAGTAAGGAGCAGCCCCTGGAAACAATGGAAAAAGGTGATAAAAAAATAAGTGGTCCCAGGCTTATGGAAGACACTGCAGAGTATTACAGATAAAGCAGAAATCAAGAAATCAAGAATACAGCAATTCCCTTAATCTCACAGAGGGCATCTGTAGTTTTGCTAGAAATCTGATCCAGATTCCCTCTGTAGCAGGGCCAGAACAGCCATAACGATGATTCTGCTTCACCTCAGTGCAGGCCACAAGGCTCCTTGGTCAATCAGAATAAATAACTATTTAAAACAACAGCAACATCAAATGAAAGTGACTTTGTGAAGGGAGAACACATCAGGAGTCACTTGAAATGCTGTGCCATTTGATTACCCTGGCACCAAAATGATGGAGGCTCCAGGATCCAATCTGCTGCCAGAGATCTTTCTTCTTAATCTACACCTCTGGGCACACCACACTACATCTGAACTGTGAGTGCCTTCCTTCTCCAAATATCACTTCATTTTTGTACCTTTCCTTGAGAGTTGTCAGCCCATGGATTGTTTTATTTTCTGCTAAGGTTGCTGGCTCAGCATAAAGCAGAAGTGATGACATGGGACTGTGCTCAGGGCCCTGACAGACAGAGACATAACACAGAGGACTAGACCTGAACCCAGCCATTTGTTTTATTACACTGTGCCTTGCAGGTTCTTGGGCTTTCCTGCCCTTCCATCCTCAGCCTTTCACTTCACAGCACGAGCAGAAGCCCTACACAAACAATTGAAAGCAAGTTACCAGATCCTAATCCCCACACTGCTGTGACTTCTGTCAGACTTTAGCTGGAGTGATTTGCTAATCCAAATCCAGGCAATAATCTGATCTGTGGGGAGATGCAGTCCAACACTGCTGTGCTGAGTGGCCACAATGGTACAAGCACTGTCAGCTTTTCCCAGCAGCTTTTTGACCTACTGAATCCTGCACACATGGACTGAGCAACTGATGACACAGGGGAAAGTCTGACACATTCAGGCTGTTAAAAGGCATTAGACATATACTCTAAGTCCCAAGAAAATGCTCCAATTAAATGAAGTTTTTGAGCAAGAGTAGATTTAGCCCAGCTAAAGTTACTGCTATGCAGTGTGGACTTCATGTATTTGAGGAACATTTTAATGAAGAGAAAGAAAAATATTTATGTTGGTGGATCATATTTAGGCTATAAGAAAGGATTTGGGGGAGTACCCAGAGGTTGAGAGGCCTCTCTCATTTAAGCACATAAAGCATGGACATTTACCTGGACTTTCTGAGCTGCAGGATTCAATTTCTGTCATGAAAAGCTCTCAAAACACTTGGTCTGTCTTTGTTCAGCTCAGTCAGGCTGAAAAAGTACTGCATGGCCTTGCATACAGAAAATCTGACACTTTTAAAATATCCATTGAGATTTCTTAAACATCAACACTAGAAGACAGGCTAAAATTTTTTTTTCAAATATCATATGAATAAACCATGTGATTCATTAATTATGACTCTTTAGCAAGTAGAAAGGAACAGAAGGTCTGCTAATTTGGTTTTACAGCATACCTGAAAAATAACACAGAACAGAAGAAAAAAATGGAGATCTTATGGTAGCACCAAAAAGCTTTTCATAGTATTTTAATTTGAAGGGTTATTAACCCTTTAAAAAGCAATGCCAGTACATACTAGAAGTATTTATAGCACAGAGATCGAAAAAGCTTAATGTAAAATATGAGATGAAAGCTGGATATAGACTTGCTTTCAAAAAAAACACCAAGCTTGCCTCTCTTCTTTTGTATTCAGATACAGAATTGAAAAATGTAAACTAAGAGCTGGGGAGATTTACCAAAACTGAAGATGAAACATCCAAATTGAGAAGGTGTATGTATGCATTAAAAAGAAAAGGGGAAAAAAAAAAAAAAAAAAAAAAAAAAAAAAGAAAAAAATAAAAGAGAAATGATAATTAAGAAGTCCCTAAGCAATTCTAGATACCACAGAAAAAAATGTTTCTAAAACATTTGCCACAGCCTTTCTTTAGAAGAAAGAACCAAAACTAAGGCTATCAAACAGCACCAATTTTTTGAAAAAAGCACTTCTAGCTTCCTGGAAACCTGTACTTTCCTCTGAGCTTATTCACAGTAACCTGTGCCTTTGACATCTTCAGATTGCTTCACTACACCTGACTTACTGAAACTGAACATAAAAACTATTTGCAACTTAGAGAAGCCAGACACCCAGCCCTCACTTTGACTCACCTTCAACATCAGTCCATAGCATTCCAACAGTCTGGGCCTTTCCCCAAAAGCCCAATCTACTGCTAATACCAGTTGGAACCTTGGATCCACCATTTTAAAGCAAGCAAGAAACCTCACCTCAGCTCCATGGTATTGCAATCTATAAACCAAGCCACAAGTTTAGGAGAAAAGCCAACCAGAAAAATAGGCTAAAAAAGAGACTTGAGCATTTTTTATTGAAAAGAACAAGAAATATTCTGTAGGAGATCAAGTAAACATACAAGCAGATACACGTTCAGGAACAGTGGCAAAAACCTGTCTTTCTGCAAGATAATGAACTACAAGCTGAATGCACTAATGCAGTTATCACTAAACAAACAAATAAAAAAACCTAATGAACCAAATTTAAAAAAAATCCCCAAAGCCCAACCCACCAAAAAAGCCAAAACTATCCCCCAAACTTATCTCAAACAATATTTTGATGCTACCAAACAAGATATGCTTGATTGCCATGAATTAAAAACAAATGGATGGATGCTGTTACTGATGTGGAAACTACTCAAATGTCATCTATCACTGTTGACTTCCCCTTTAATAATTACAATTCTAAAAAGAACCACATAAACTGTACACAAAGAAACCAAACAAAATGGTAAAAGGTAGCTGCAAGAAGGATTTTACTGCTTTAGCATCAAGCATCTATGTCAGCTCAACTCCCCCAAAGACCAGCTGACACCACCTGACTTGAACCTCCCCATGCTCCTGCTGAAGAGTATTATGGAAGCAGCATTTCCACTCAATCCAGTCATGTCTGATTGCTTTATAAGTACAAAAAGCAAGACCAGGTCGTGAACTACAAAAATCACCTCAGCAGAGGAGTTACAAAACAAATACAAGCTGAGCCTGCACTCTCCCCTGCAAGAGCCAGGAGAAAAGAGCTGACATTCACGATGGCAAGGCACATCCACAAAGAATTTGCCAGAGGTTAACATTGCAAGTCACATTGATATCAATTATTGTAGAGTAAAAACAATGGGAAAAATTGAGAATATATTATGATCTTTGAATGTTTTACATCAAACACGTATTTATAATGAAACAGAATCATGGACACAACTCAAAGACATAACCAAACCACAAGCCTAAATCAATCACTATTCTGGATATATTTAAAAGTTAAGTAAGTGCTTAAGCATTACTGAGAACAGGGATGTTGACTGGATATCAGCAGGAACTTACGACATTATCTGGTTAAAAAAGATGTTATTTCACTGAAGTACATCAGAGATCCTGATAGCTGTAAGGCTGTTGCTTTAAAACCTAATCTTCTAATGACACAGAATTTGAATTATGTTCACTAGCAATGCACATATATCACAGTACATTATTACCATATATATGGTTTTTTACCTGGAACTTTATTTTTTGCCAAATGTGAGGCCCAATAAACTGTTTCAAGAAGCGTTCATCTTCACTCCAGAACAGTCGGATGTCAGGGATATTGTACAGGATCATGGCCAGCCTCTCCAAACCCAAGCCAAATGCCCAGCCAATTTTATCCTGAGCACCAGCTGCAATACACAAACAACATAAAAATTCAAGAGCTTAAGTTCACAACATGGAAAATTACTGATAAAATGTTCACCTATTTATTAAGAGGAAATAAGGAAAAAGGTGAAATGGCAAACCAGAAAACCTTACAAGTAACTGCCAAGTGAATGATCTATAGGCTACAGGACAGATCCTACTTAAATCAAGAACTGCAGTAAGACTGAGCACGTCACTGAGTCCAGGAACCAAAACTGGCAATAAAATAAAGCCACAGCCTTGAAAATTTGTGTCCAAAATTTCAGACAGGTTTGAGAAATGCTGCATAATGCTATACATCACTACCCTTTCTTATGCTTAGAGCTGAGCATTTCCTCACTTGACTCTGCTGTGTTTTGTAAGACACATAAACATGAATTCTCTGTTCAGAGTATTTTCCTTGGTCTGACAGACCAAGTCAAGCCTATAGAGCATCAGCATCATTACCAACATTTCAAAAGACTGTAATTGCCTCTTTTGAGGCTTCTGGAAGAAACAGAGCAATGGGATGTGAGGCACCGTTGCATTAACATCACACCTCCAACCAGGGAAATCCTGAGCTGCTGTTCCTGGGAAAAGCCATTGCTCTCTCATAAACAAGTCTCTTTTATGCAGCACTAAATATAAAAAGACAAGAATATTTAATAAAGAAAAACTGTACAGATATTAATGATGCAAGATTTCTATCAGGAAAATAAATATTCATACCTTCCTTCATTTACAGGGCAGGAGCACTGATTCATTCAAACAGGAATCTTTTCAACACAAGAAACTAAGTCTATGTTTAGCCATCATCCTCCTGATTTTGAAATAAGCTGAGAGCCCAGAAGCTCTGGCAAAGGCTCAGAGCTTTTAAAAACTTAAACAAATGCCTAAACAAACACACATGCTGAAAGGATGTGTGCATGTGTGACAGACTTGACTCCACACCATCAGCAATTGCAGTGTGCTCCTGAGCCACACAACATTGCTGTACACCTCACAGCTATGCACCAGGGCCACAGCAGCCCCACCAGGATCAATTCAAACTAAGGTTTTGGAAACTTTGAACTCAGCAACTTTCCCATCTTCATGCAGGAGGCTGGAAGCACAAGCTGTCTTTCTGATCCTTGTCTCTGCTATCAGAAAGGAAACTGTTCCCTTTACTTGGGCACTGTTGACAGACATCCTGAGTTATCCTGTTGTGCTCAGTGCTGAGACTAAACAGGCCTGAGTTCTGCTCAGATAAAGGGAGGCATACCAAGCTTGGCAAAAGACACACACTCACTACTTCAATTCCATTAATGCACTTGAACCTGCCTATTTTTCTGGAATAGCAGGTCCTCAGCAGAACCCCTCTGTGTCACTGCTGCGTCAGCAGTATTGCACTGCCACAGGAGTTACATCAACTTGCAAGAGTACTTCATAGAGGTGTCAGGAAATTCTGCCTGTGCTCAAGGCAAGATTTTGCACTTTCTGATATTTGAAAGCAGACAGTTCATCAACTGAACTGTGAAAATCCTAGGAAACAGAAGACTGGGTGTGAACTCAAAAGGTATCTCACGGCAGAGCTGCTTGAAACAGTGCTTAGACCAACCAGTAGACTCTGAGCTAATCTGACTCTGGAAACCTACAATCCACACCACGTTACATGAACAACTGCACAACTTGCTTCTGTTGATTTTTAAAGCAGAGTGACTACAAAGAATGTATTGATGTTTGTATTTGGGTGGGATTTTGAGCTTTGATTCTTAAGCATAAACCATAAACTGTTTATCTTCCATGCTGGAAGTACTATTTCTCTCCATACACTAGTATATTAAAGTAATTACATTGGTATGGCTGTGAAGAAGTGAAGATAATTCATTGCAATGGTGTTGCTTCTTTAAACTTCCAGTTTGCCTTTCCTAGATCAGCAACTCCTGCCTCAGTGACAGAACTCCTATTCATTTCAGAAGTATCAGATCTTCACATACATATGGGCATTTCTGTAGACCAACCCCCTCCTCCAGAGGTAAAGTAAATCACCAGGAGAAATATCCATGAGGGTTCTGAGTGGTCACTGCTTAATCTCAACAGAGGCATTAAACCTGAAACCTAAAGATGCCAGATTAAGCATTAGCATGATTAATTCACAGATGCACAATAAAGTATAAATAATGGGGGTGATTATCCTTCTTCCCCATATTAGTGATGATTACTGGTAGATCAGACAGAAAAAAGGACAGAAGATAAGAACAGGTGTATGTAGGCCTGGCCTCCTTGGGGGTCTCAAAACCCCCCTGGCAAGGGTCTCAAAGACCTCTGAGTGAGACCCTGATGTCACAGGTGCTGAATTCTAACCCCTGGGGGAAGTTGTCAGCACAAAGAGAATGGAAACAAGCTACCAAAATTAGTGAAGTGTAAATTAGATTGTTAGAACGTAGATAAATAGGTTTTTTTTGAATGTTTATGATAAGGGACCTGTGGCCAAGATGGAGAATTTGGGGGGTGGACACCTTTTCCTCCTTCTTCTCCATGTCATCCATGTTGGGTGACATGTTGGCACTCTTGGATTGGATGGGGTCAGGGCTGGACCATTTAATAAAATTGTATTGTATTGGGAAAATTGTGTAAACATGTAATACGTAGTGCAAACTATATAAGATAAGCCCTGCCTTCACCAGGCAGATTCCACCATGGATGCCAGGCTGAGCAGACCACTGCTGGCCAGGCAAAGTGTCCCAGAGATAAGAGATAATAAACAATCCTTGGGAAAAGAGAAAACCGTCTCTGGCAGTCTCTCTTTGGCTGCTTCAGAGAAAACCAGGGTTTGAACCACCTTCGTGTCCCTCTGGGGTGATCTCGGGGCAAAGGAGAAACCTCAGACTGGGACAGGTGTATATTCTGATCAGCAGAGCTTTACATTTAAAACTTGGGCTTTCTAATATTTTGATATGAGAATAGTTTTCACTGTAACACCTTTCTTCTTCATTGACTTGCTATTAATTTGAACTCTGCAACGAATGCCTTGATTTTATATCAGCAACTTCTTTTCTGTTCTGGTTTTCTGGCTTGGTTTGTTGGGTTTTTTTTTTAGAAGGGCTGGGACACATCACAGGTTTTTTCACTCGTTGCAGACAAAGAAATTCCACTATCTGCCTAGCAGCTCAGAGCACTGTCATCTGAGCTATGATTAAACACCTATTCACCAAACTGAACTTGTCTTTTGGATGATCCTTGTACAATTATCAGCCTTCAAACCACAAACTCCTCAAATGTGCACAGTGAAAGCTGTATCAATGAAGAATTACCTCTACTCAGACAAAATAACTGAAAGAAAAAGGAAGATTCAGATTATTAAAATTCCTCCTCAAATCAGCACTAGCAAATCTCTGCACTCTGAATCTTCAGTTATTTTGCCTCTGATGTCTTCTCCAGCTTTCTGTTTTTAGAACTCCAAGTCAATGCAGCATTGACTTAAGTCATTTGAACAACTACCTTGGGAGACTCAAGATTAATGCATGCTTCTAAACATGTTTCTGACTAGAAATGATCAGGTGACTTAGAAATTAAATGAGCCAGTAACCATCCTGTTGAGTGAGGGAACAAACCACATCTTTCCCAACACAAATACATGTTTAAATGCACCAAATTTTGGCAAGTATATGCAAAGAAGTGTATGTGAGTCAATAAGACAGGAAGAGTGAACACAAAACAGTGTCAAATGTGGCAAAAGGAAAACTGAGGTTCCTATGAGGAGAGCTGGCCAAAGCAGCAGATTCCAGGGACCTGGTGGGACAATCATAGCATCACTGCTTGAAATAACATAGCCCAACAGATAAAGCTTTCCTGAAATAAGAGCTTTCCCTAACTGGCCATCAAAGGTTTTTCCACTGCCAGAGTCCTGCTGCCTCACATGAAAAATCTGACTCCCCACCAGAAGAAAATTGCTGGAAGCTTTGCCTGTCAGGCAGCCAAAGATGAAGGAGGAAAGGATAAAACAGTTTGAGTGTCTTCCCACATTGGGGGCTAGGGCAGCCCAAATCTGATGTCAGAGGGTTGCATCATTGCAGCTCTGTCTTACAGAGAAGCTCAAGAGTCCTTATCTTCCTTGATAAGTCATATCTCTTGGTCCTGGACTTCACCTTCGAGTCCAGGTGAATCAGTCTACATGTAATATAGACCAAGCAAATCATTCTCCAAAAAGCAATATTAAATGAAAGTTAAATTTGCTCATTCGGGATGGGAATCTTCCCAATTATTCACTAAGGCACAAATAATAACCTGCCAGCATTAATGGATTATATCACTCTGAATCCTGAGAAAAAACCACAGACACAAACATTCACCCTCTCAAGGAGTGTGAGGCAAGACAGTCTGCTCTGTACAACAATTTTAAGCCATAATTTGCTACACAGTATTAGTAACAGGTTGACAAAGCTTTTTTGGTTTACATTCCAGTCATACATATTTTTTTATCAATACCAGCTTTTATTTAAGAGTTTTTGCTACTTCTGTAAAACTGCCAATAAAGAAATCTTTCTTTCAATAGACCCTAAATTGGGTCTTCAAATTGTCATACTCAGCAGTTACTGAGAAGTGAAAGAAATAAAATTTTGATCTTGGATTGAGGCAAAATCATGAATACACAACAGCCTGCATGCAAGGTGTTCTTCACAAAATGCACAAAAATTAATACATCCAAAGTATGAGTAGCTGAAATCTGGGATGAGTTCCAGAAGCAAAGACCTGAATTTGATCCCCTTCCTTCAGTCTAAACTATGAATGTTAATGTAGCCAGTTCTAGAACTAAAATGGTGGGAAGAGAGGTGAACAGATTCTCAAGGGCATACAGATTACACATCATGTTTTGCAAAACAAATCAGCTTTAAACTGTATAGAAAGTAAGTTACAGACATAATGAACATGCAGCTTGACACAAAACACCACAAATTCTGGAAACAAATGCCAAGGCCCAGATTTGAGTTCTATGTGATTAATGGACAGCTTAGGAATCAGGCTGTGAAAAACACATTTGGCAAAATAAGTATTTTTAATTTTAAATATCTAAATTTATTTAAATATATTTTAAATAAATTACTGCTTTCTAGATACTAGGACTGCATCACCTATATAACTGCCACAGCAATGGGGCAAACATGTTTACTTGTGCTAAAAATAAGCCATTTAAAATTGTTTCCTGATTATTTCTATGAATTATTTCAGATAAAACTCCCATATGCTAGGAGTCAAAAGTTTTACATGGAAAAAAGTAATACTACAGCATCAGTCTAAGAGAGAAGAGCTTCTGAAAATGCAAGGTCATGTGGCTGGGATGTTAAGCAACTGAGGCCAAAAAGCTCACCATAATCTTCTCTGAACTCCTCTCCAGTGAAAGGAAAATTCAAAACCATTACAGTATTCTCTTTTAACTCAGTTAAATTGATGCATTCAGGCTCCTGTGTGCAACTCAGTTTAAATTACATCATAAAATGAGGACTTGGCATTCAGACTATGCATGCTAAGAAAGCCACTCTTCAAGGACTCAAGAAAAGAAGTAAACATTCAATTATGCCCATTCTACAGAGAGAGAACTTATCTTACTAAATCTCATGTGTGGAATCATTTTCTAACAATAACAGTCACTTTGAGACCACAGCTATGTCTCCTGGGTCAGACTGATCTATTATGTTCTCCCCTTTTAAAAACTAAGCAAAAGAACTTTAAAGGCTTTGAATAAGTTTTAATAAGTATGTTTATTTTTGTTCTATAACCAAAAGAGCTATGTATATATAAGAGAACAGCCTGCTTATAAAATCTACCCAGGGAAGCCATCCACTTTCTTCAAATATGTAATTAACATTCATTCTACCATTTTTTCCAATACCTCAACAGGTCAAGTAGCTGAGAAAAAAAACATTTCTGATAGGGAGAAATGGATAACCAGAGCAGAAGAGGACAGGAAAACTAGATTAGCAAGAGGGGGAAAGAGTGAACGAAAGTAGCAACTATTTTTTCCCACCTCCAACTGATACTTTTCATTTCTACTTTTTTATCTTCCTGCTTCTGAAGTTATGAATTTCTCAGTCTTTCTTCCTTGTTCTTTTCCATCTTCCTACTTTTGCCCAAACCATCTCTCTGATTTCTGCAAGCCCTCCTAAGCATTCCCAACAAAATCAATGACAAATCCACCATTAAGCATAATCTTACTTAAACCCGAGGATATTTTCTCAAAGTTCATAACCATACACTGCAACAGCATTCTACCTTTCAAGTTATGTACAATAAAGTACCAATTTGACTCCCAAGAGCAGTACAAGACATTAGTCATTAACTATAAATACTCCAATGGTATATGGTTTTCCTTTTCTCTGTATTTCAGCCTGCATAGCTGAACAAATGGCTTGCTTAGTTTTTGAGGTTTTTTTCCTTACCTCTGTCTCAAGGCTGAACATTTTCCACGGATGACAGTGCAATCTGCTGTCCTAATTTATGTCACAGAGCAAAAAATTAATTGACTCATTTGGTCTTTTTCCCCTGGCTCAGCCTGCAGGCTACAGTATTGCTCTTTTTATTCTTTGTATGTAAAAGCAAACTTAAATTCCTTTCTTTATGTTTCATTCATTCAGGAAAAGCTGGATTTTGAGAGTTTGGGCCTTTTAATATCTTCTAATACTGTTAAATCTCCCTAGACGCTGGAGCCATGGAGATTTGAAAAAATAAATGCTATAAAGAAATACATGAAGGGCTCCCACTTGAGAGAAAGCCCAAGCCTACAACACAGTTCAGAAATTCAATTATGAATCTAATTTTTTCAGGGTGTAAGCACAGTCATACAAATTCCCTTCACATAAATTCACTGCCACCAGATGCAACTTTCTTGGTAAAATTTCACCAAAGTTGACTGCCTAGTGTCTTACAAAATGGCCTTTTCTTACAGAATAACAGACAGAGCAAGGAACAAGAACACAAAGATCATCACAATGTGGGACAATCTTCACAAGATTAAGACATCCTCAAAAGATACAGAGGTAGCAGGTTATCTATCATAGCACAGGACACTGTTCAGCATGTTTGATATTCCTGTTCAAGAATCAGAACAGCCAGAACATCTGTATATAAAAAGGTTAAAAAATATGTTCAGCTGACAGCTACACACTCCCATGATTATTCCAAAAGCTTGACACTGCACAATAAATTCAACTCCCACAGGCAGGGACTGATACCACATTTTGTTTTTCTACAGCATGTACCATAAAGAAGCCTAGAGCTTATGACTGGGGTTCCTTGGCTTTACAATATATAAAAATAATAGACAGATAAGGTTTATGATTTAGCTGCTCTGCCACAAACTCATTCTTGGGAAGAAAGTCATGAAAAGCCTTATGAACACTTAGGCATCACTTGCCTTATAATTGGAGTTGGGATAATAGTGCTTCCTTTTAGAATGATTTAAGTAAGACACATAATAAATGTAAAACATTGAATTTCAAAATCTTTCTGTCAATAGTTCTTCAGTATTCTGAGGGTAAAGCTGAAAGAAGATTTCATACTGAAGTGAAATTCATCGTAATGATGCATTTACAGTCCAACTTCAATGAACTCCAATGAATTCCATTGCATGTGTTTTGTATCAGCTCTGACAAGGTTATGGGTAGAAAACATAGAAGGTTTGGGGGTATTTAAATGCATTGCAAATAGCACAGGATTGAAAAATTTTGTTCAGAAGCACTACTCCCAGTTTTCCTTTCTTCTTACTAGAGAAATACTCCATCAGCTCTATGCTATAACAGCTTGGATGACATTTCTTTCTTTTGCTGACAAAGGGCTCTTCAAAGAGTGACTTCCCAGCCCACACCTACTCATTGATCTCCCATCTTAAAAAATTTGACCACTGCATGCTCCTGAACAAATATTTTCTGTCAATAGGTTTCATGCTATTAAAGACATAGATGTGATTTAAACATGTAATTATGGACATTAGCTAATGGGATTTGAAGACAATGTCACAAAGATCCTCTTGCATTTCTCTCTGTATTGCTCCTGACTCCAGTGTTTCCAGCTGGCATTTGTCAAACCTGAACACCTGCAAATACCTTTATCTTCACTTGTAACACAGCTATGGATGCTTAACTAGTCTTCTGGTACATTTTGCACACAGACATGCATAAAAGGGAAAGTATACAGCTGTAGCACAGAGACACCTCAGGAGACTCAATTCTGTGCCTGAGGATAAGACAGAGAGAGCCATGACTGCTCTTCCTCCTGAGCCTGAAACCTCTTGATTCCTCTCTCATCTTCATGTTCCCAGGAACACTCAGATGGAGCAAAACCTGAACTTACAAATTAGTTTCTTTAGCTTGTAGTGCACTGCTTGACTTCTGTGAAGCAACAGCCCTTTGAAATACATCACCAGGTAAAGGACTCGAGCTGTGCCTAACCCTCCACCTGCTCAGTGGCACTGTGGAATAGCACTGCCATGTACAGAGCTCTTCTGGGGCAAAAACTGAAGGGTTTCACTCAAAGCAAAAGAGTTCTCCCTCCTACTCAGTTCATGTTTTGAAGTTGCACCTGGTCATTAACATTTTGATGGCTATTAATATATTCTCATGGGATTTGAGGAGGCTTCCAAGCAGATGGAGAGGAATTGCAAGAAGATGCTGAGAAGAAGCATAATTCTGAGCAATAGTGGTGGCTACTTAACCATTACACATTGCAAAGTATCTGATCTAAACCAGATCCCTCAGTTATACTGTAAATAGGGAGAGAATACCATAAATAATTATTCACTCTATCAAAATAAATGTAGAGATAAACACTTAACTTTTAGACATGTAAATCAGATTAGATGAATTTGACCCTATGTATCCATTTCAGCTTCAAGTTTTACTATGAAACAAGCATCATTGTATAATTACAAGGAAAAGAACAAAAATCTTTCATCTCAGAGCAATCACCTTGTGTTAATATCTCTCTTAGACTTCTCTCTCAGATTTCTTTTAATTAGTTTCCTCATTTTTAGCAACTTCTTTCATGATTTTGGTACTCATATGACACAAATGCAATGGAAATTGTTTCAAGTACTCCCCTGTCCTCATATCCCTCTTCCTGCACTGCACGAAGTGTATACAGCCACATTAAAAAAAACCCCAACAATTATAACATATGTAATTTATTTCAAATCATTTTATTTATCAGTAATGCTAGAGGACCACAGCCAAACTTCCATGATTTTCTTGCTTATGAGTAGAGCATTTAAGTTAGTGACTATCTTTAAAATCCAACCACCATCTCCATATGAAGTTGGTGACATAAAATGTTTAAGATGAAGTAATTGCTCCTTAATGTTCAAAGTAACTCTTTTCCATTTACTTTCTGATTTGTACAAAATTCATGAGTTCTGGCAGCAGTACTTTTTTTCCTCTGAAGTACAATGATTTTGTTAAAAGCGACATAAATTGTATTAAAATTTGGCATAAAGTGGTTGAAGGAGCTTCACGCAATACAATATTTCCAGCTATTGGAGATGAAAGAAATGTAACATTGTAAAGTCCCACCTAAACTATATAAGAAAAGATTAGGAAAAGAAAGAAGAAAAGATTTTGCTAGAAGTCCTTGAAATAATTTGTGGAAGTAAGTTAGCTGTTTTTTGCAGAAGCTTCTTGCTTACTCTTGCCATGCAGTTGACAAGGCATGTAAAAGATGATGGAAACAGGCACACAAGCAAGGGGAGGGATGGGCTGCAGAATGACCCTGCAGCTACCCTCTGCCTAGGTATATGTACTCTGTAGAACAGTTTACACCATCACACAGGGGCCAACAGCACAAAACCAACCAGCCTCATTTACTTGTGCACAAGGAAGGATTTTCCTTAGAAAAGATTCAAAAAAGACAAAGACTGCCACATAAAGCACTCAATCCTTCACAGCTGTTTGGAAAAAACCCCATGTTTCTCCCACTATATTCATATAAATTCTCCATTTTGTCTAATATTTTGTATATGTAATATAGGTATGTACAAACAGAATTACTCTACAATATTTGTAATTATGTTACACTGATGACTCATAAGAATGTGATGATATACAACAGAATACTACAATTTTTCAGTTTTCAATTTAAAACATCCAGAAAATGGCCCACAAAAGTGAGCCTTAACACAACACTTGGTGTTTCAATGAAACATTCAGATATTCTGAAAAAGCAGAATTAGGGTTGCCTGAGGAACACTAAAATGCTCTCATCTTAGCCATAAATTACAATGCTGTCTGCAGTAAGACAAACAAGTATCAATCTTGCCACGAGAGTTTGCTCTGTTGAGCACAGGGAAGAGACAATGGTTAATGGTTCCTGCTTGCAGTCCTTGTGTTGCTGAACACGTACCCCAAGTGCTTCTTGCACTGAGCAACACTCAAGCTGAGCTCTGAAGACACATTCTTTCTTTTATGAGCTTCCCAATGAAGCATTCAGTTCCACAAAATTTAAATGTTTGAAAAATATTAGACTTTCTTTTTTCCCTCTGCATGTCTTTGTAAGTTGGGCAAGTATTAGTGCCTCCTGTATTGAAGCTGGAATGTGGGCACTTTAAGATCAAAAGCATCCATTAATTTTGCTCCCAATCTGACATACCTGGGGCCTGATGTTTCTGAGCACCAAGGATGTCATGGGCTTTTAATGTGTTCAAAGCACAGCTCCCTATTACTCCAGCTACTGCTGTGAGCACTTGGCACTCCTGCAAATCAGACCCTGTGGTCAAGTCAGGCACTGGGATAACAAAAAGCACACAGTGAGTGGCCACATGCGAAAAATTCAAGTTCAAAGATGCTGCTACACTCAACTAGGAACTTTTTTGCTCAGAAAGGAAGAGATGGCAGAGCAGCACTCAAGGGCACAGATTGCTCTTTCCTGCTGTCATTAAAGGCACCCATTTCATGCTTTCCATCTACTGCCTAGTGAGGCAGATGCTTGTAAGAGCAGTATCCTTCACCAAAGCAGTTCCAATTCATCCACAGAGGAATGATTATCGTGGAAACTGAATCAGATAATGATTCTTCACAGGAGAAGAAGCAAATTCAGCAATGTCCTTTGCTTTCTAAAACACTCCTAACCTCCCCTTGCCCTGTTCCACCCAGGATGCTGTAGGATGATGAAGGTGTCTCTCTCTGTCTCCTTGGGACACAGCACAAAAGTTTCTAGGGAGCAAGTCTCCTGCAACCTGGGAAAATGCCAATGGATGCCCACAGCCCTGGATTGAACTGTGGAGAGCCTCACTCAGCCACATCCACCCCATGGTGAACACTGGATGAGTTCAGCTCACAGCCAGTCATGGACCAGAGAGCCCACATTGCAAGTCTGCAGAGGAAACCAGAGCATACCAAATTCCTTTGTGTTTGAACATGCTTGAACCCTCCATTCCAGCAGTGTTCTGCTTTACCCAGAGGCCCAGCCTCTCAGAAAGACAGTGCTATTTACTGAACACAGACACACACTTCTTGTATGCCTTTTTGCCCTCCCTCCAAAAAACAGTCTCCTTCAATGAGCACACAAACCTGCAAATAAGGTGGGCTAAAGATATTAGACTTGACTAGAAGTTGACTCAAAACTACAGCAGTATATAATCTGAAGCCCACTGAAGTCACTGAAGTCAAAAACCCCAAACCTCAGACCTCAGTACTGTTCCTTCCTCACCAAATATCACCTCATCCCATGCACAGAGCAGGGGTGAGGAGGACAGACCACTGTCTCTATCCCACTGTCGCAGCAGGGATGGGGAGATGTGCCCAAGTGTGTTTTCTGTCTGTGTCACTATCACAGCAACTCAGTGGGAAAGATCTGACCTTCTTTCAGTGAGTTTTGTGTTTTCCTTGTGGACTGTATGAATGGAAATGCTCTGATAAGCATAGAACAAAAATGAAAGGATATTGCTTTGATTAGGTGGTATTTTAATTCACTGCTAAAATATTTAAATGGATTGTCAGAGAAGGCTATTTATTGGCTTTTCTTTCTGGAATATAAGAAGAATAATTTCTCTTGCTCATTTGAAGAAATTAAATTAAAGGCCCCTTATTAAAAAGATTCCTTTCTCTTAAAAAGTCACCAGTTCTCTAGATAATATTCCTTTTTCACAATTGGTAATTAATCTCTTGTTATGCATTGAAGTTAATTTTGTAAAGGTAGTGCACCACTGACACCTAAAGAAAAGAATGATAAAGGAAATGTTAGACCCCCTAAATCTATAATAGTAATGTAATGACAATTAATGAAATAGTATTTTCTACTGGAGTCTTTTTTTAAGCACCAGATAAAGGGAATGCTGTTCTTTTAAGATTAACTCGCTTTACCAAATTGTGTCTTTTATAGCTATCAGAAATATAATTAAAAGAATAATCTTTGTACAAAACAAACATACAGATAGTATTTAATTATATCTTTTTGTTTGTCAGCATGAAAATTGACAGTAATTGCTATAGAAACTCATAACTGGTCTGGTAATTTTTGCCCTGCACTCATGTAGAGAAGTCCACCTTGAATATCAGTCCCACTTGTCAATAGAGGAGAATCTGAAATAAATTAACATTTAGGTTTACAGGACAGATACTAATTGGGTTGTTACTTTGCCACTGTGTAAATTTTCAGTGACCTTTCTAAAAAAGAAAGAACGAGTCAATAGAAACTGCTTCTTCCTGACTTTCTCCACCCCCATTTTAATATTTTTTTTTAACAGCCATCTGGAGTTTCTTAATCCCTTTGCAGAAACATATAGTTTCTTTTTAATTTTAATTTTTTTTAAGGTAGAAAGAATATGCTAAGCAGTTTGGTTTTTTTGTTTTGTTTTTGGGTTTTTTTTTGTATTTTGCATTTTACTTTAATGGAGGTTTTCTAAGTTTCTTATCACAGCTACCATACTTCCAGCAAATAACATTGAGTTTTCCAGCACAAAGCAGCCTTAGATCTTGCTTCCCTCCTCACTCTCTCACTTGCTCAGGAAATGGAAAAAGAAAAAGCAACAAAACAAAAACACAGAGGGGTCACCTTTCAGCAGCTGATGCATATTTGTACATCTTGTAAAGAAATATCTGAACACATAATCAGTTTACCTACATATACCCACTGAAATTTACTGAATAACAGCATTTCTAAATATAAGTTATATCAGCATAGCTGTGGATAAAGACTAAATCAGCTCAAATCCTATTACTCACTCTGTACTCTACCACCACAGGCTCTGAACACTTCCCTCTGCTGGGCAAGGATCTTGCTAATATCAAAGGCAATGGAAACCCACAGCTGTTTTTAAAAGTGGCAGGACCAGCTCTAGGAATCCACTGCCTCTCTCCTGAAAGCAAAACTGCACATGCAGGCAGCACAGGAAGCAAACAAGAGGAATCAGAAGTCAGAGCGCAGTTCCAGAGCCATGACCTTACCAGGATTACGGACTTGACGGGACAGCTCACTGTGCTGGGCTGATGTGGCCAGAAATGTGTATTCTATCACCATCTGCTGAAGCTGGGTGGGGCAGTGATTCCTTATCTCCATGGCACATACCATCTGCTAATGGGCCATCTTTAAAACCAGCTGGGGCAATCATCTTTATCTTTTCCACAACCCATCCTCCCTCCAGGCAGATATCATCTGCTGCTGGCCCATTGAGTCCCACTGCATGACTGATAAAATTACATCATCCCACTGGAGATACTCCAGCCAGGGGGAGGAGCCAAGCCTTTCCTACCTAGATAAAAACTGAGACTTCAGACAGCAAGATACCTTCTATCCACTGGATTCCAGAGGAAAGCTGGACCTTTCCACATCATCCCTTGGACCTTCAGAGAAAAACTGCACCTTCTACAGGAGCACTGCTCCAGCTGAACCACATCTGCCACTGCAGGAGGATGCAGCCACCATTTAATGGGACTGCTACCAACACCCTGACTGACTGACAGGGTGTCAGGTTGTATTCTGACTCTGTCAGGTTTGGGATTGTTTTTCTTAATACTTTATTGCTATTTTAATTTTCCCAGTAAAGAACTGTTATTCCTAATTCCCATATATTTGCCTGAGAGCCCCTTAATTTCAAAATTATAATAATAATTTGGAGGGAGGGGGTTTACATTCTCCATTTCAAAGAGAAGCTTCTGCCTTTATTGGCAGGCACCTGTCCTTCAAACCAGGACACTCACTTCACTGCAGTGATAGATGGGTACAGGCTCTGCTGGGAGCAAATTAAAACATGACTGAACAAAGCCCAGGGCAAACTGTTCTGTCTGGACTTGTGCTGAGCAGGGGGCTGGACCACAGTGCTTAGGAGATCCCCTCAGATACACATGATTCTGTGAGGATTCTTTGTGTGTGTGCTCATAATTCTTTATAGGAAAATCATGCTCAACTTTTGCTTAGGAGGAACTTTCAGGTAGAAGAAAGTACAAAGTACTAACCTCAACAGAAAACTACATAGTAATTACACACTATTCAAGTGGGCTTCAAAATAAAAGAACCCTGCAAGATTGTATCATAACATTAAAAAATAAAAAATATAAATTACAAAACAAAAAACAAAAAAACAGAAAATATAAAATATAAAATAAAAATTAAAAATTAAAAATTAAAAATTAAAAAAATAAAGGAGGCTAAACATGGCAGTGTAATTTTCTTTCTCAATAATTACATTTTAAACAAACACACCCTGAAGTCCTTTACATGCAAACCCCTGTCAATTCTTTCTGCAGTGAATGGCTAAGTGATTTGGGTTTTTTAAATGGCAACATCCTTCAAGGAGCACCTTTGGCTTACCTTCCTCATGAAACCACAATCAGAAGAACTTCTATAAATGTCACTTGTTATTTATCGAGCACTTCATCTTTTCAAGGCAAAGTGGACAAACAAGTTAATATTTAACACAGCTCTTGGGGTTATGGCACCATTTCACAGATGAGAAAGGCTGCAAAATCTTCTTTAAGGAAAGCTGATTTTGGGTGCCCATTCCTGGGCTTCTGGGGACTGTGAGACCTAACAAGTTTCTGCCATACAGGTTATGCAAACCATCAAATTATTTATGATACATTCAAAGAACTCTTATACTTAGAATCCACTACTTAATTGGATTTTTTTTTTCTTTACACGAAAGCAAAACTCCACACATGGCCTCACACATTCCTTTATGGTAGAATATTGAAGTGGGATCTTTACAGTCAAGAGTTTAGGGGTTCCCACAAGTTACTAAAGATACCATATGTCCAATTGCACAAGACACTGAATTCTGCAAAGGATCAGATAAGGTGGTAAATTTCTGAGCTTCACATCCTGTAAAATCTATGTAGTTCCTGAAAACAATGTTAAACAGTAATTTTTGCCTTCTTTCCTTAGATCTTTAGAAATGATTGTTTAGATTTTACTTTAATATTTTGGAAAGTGGAAACCTGTGCCAAGAATACAATATTTCCTACCATAATCCTCATATAAATCACTCAAATCAAGTAGATCGTGATGAAAACAAGCAAAATCATAATTGAAATTAAATATACTAAATACTAGAAATTACCAAATCAACACACAAGTACATAAAACCATCTAGACCAAAGAGGGATTACATGCTGCAACTCCTCCATTACTAGTAAGGGATTGAAAAATTGATAATGCAAAGCAGAAAACGCCCCTGGAAGGCAACCTCACCATCTGGCCTATCTCAAACCCAAAGGGAATTAAACAATAAAAGATAATAATTTTCCAGCAGTGATGGAGCAGTGCAGAGTGGGGAACAAGAACTAGGCACAGCTGAGAAACTAATGTTTATGAAGCATTTTTCTAACACAGTTCTTTATGTCTTCTAGCAAACATTAAGCCTTAGGGAAGTACTACAACTAACACTGTCTTATAAATTATGAAATTGGAAGTATACTAGTCATTTGCTCAAAGAAACCAAGTGACCAATTAACTAAGTGAACAAAGCAGTTCAGAATTATTCATTTCTAGAATCACAAAAATACACTTCAACAGAAGTTTATGTACTCCACCCCAACACTGTGAAGCTTTTGAACTTCCAAATGTATTAGATTCCACAAGGTGATGCTGTGTTAACAAGTCTTAATTATACAGTTTTAAATTACTTCATCTAATCAATAACCTACTTATACTGTTTTTGAGGAATTTGCTATGACAAACTGAAAACAGGCAAGACCCCAGGATTTGCATTTAAAATTCCTAAACAGTCCATTTTATCAGGAAAGACTATAAACTTCCTTATTAATCTCAAGACTGGACATGCATTGAAAAGCTACACTTAAAAAAAATTATGACTGCAAGTGTGCAGTATACTGTCTGTGTGGGACAATAAGCATCATCAGGTTTTGCCTTATCAGCAAACTGTGAAGCATTCCTGGTTAGAAAGAAAGATATGGAATATTTGGTTACCACATTTCTCTACTGTAAGATTTTCCCCTGTTTTTCTCTGATACAAATGTTACTGGCCAAGAGACAGAACAGTGAGATCGAGCACTCCTCAGCTGGACCACAGAACTTGATAACCTTCCTTTCATCATCTCTTTTTCATTAACATACTTTTAAAATATGTATACCTTTAAAATATGCAAAACCACAAAATCCCATAAAATTCTTATAATTGCTCAGGTAAGACTTAAGATTAAATTATTATAAACACAACAGAATGATCAGAATTTCATTTTACTTGTCAGTGTCTAAGATATATTGCACGTAACTTTCACATAATTGTAAGAGGTTTTTAGCTTCTGAGCAGCTTTCACCATGACTGCCTGCTTTCCTGAACAATTTAAAATGTCATCAGCCTTTAGAACACAACCAGATTAATCAGTGTCCCTGGATAATTATCACATGAAGTTTGCATATATGTAGGAAAGCATAAACTTTCTTTCTACAAAATATATATAATTCCCCCAAGTCAGGTAAGATGGGATAGGCACTAAGACACAGTGATCCTTAGATAAATATAAAATCCTTCCTACTTTTTGTTGTCACAATAGAAACATAAGTTCTTCTGAAAAACACCAAGAAAGAATCACCACTATCAGCAGATTTTGTTACGTATTCATTTTGAATTCTCAAAAATCAAATTAAATAAATAGAGCTTTCCTATGCAGAAATGCATTCAGATATTAAAACTAATATGTGTTTTCCATAGGTAAAAAAAAAAAAAAAAAATTAGCTGTAGAAAAGTATAAATCCTCATTTTGTATTTAAAATAAATCCTCTACCTATGTATGCAACCTAGAATCAAAATTATTAAGCTTACAGATTCATGTAAAGAAGCTGTGCTCTGAAACAGGCTTGCAGTTTATGTGCAATTGGCCAGAACTGGAACAAGCATGAAGGGCAGAACAAGAGACCCCCAAGCACAAGAGCACAAGACGGAAAGCAGAAGAAGAGGTAAAAAGGAGCAAATACACCAACCCACATTTGCACAGACTGGACTGCATAACAAGCTCAGCTGGTGTGAATTAATATAAAAGCCCCTCCAACATCAGTGAAGCTGTGCCAATTCAGACCAGATGAGATCTAAGCTGTCACTAGCCAAATGGCAAAAGAAAAAAAGAATCAGCCCAGTTCTTATTTATTTCAAAATATACCATTGGCTTCACTGCTACTGTTCCTTGTTTCCTGCAGCATAAGAGGAAGATTCAGAAATATTGTATTTCACAGGTCTGCATATAAACATATACTGACTGCACAACCAGTTAAGCTATCCAACACTATCCTGTAACAACACTTCAGATCAGATGGAATTCACCTTATTTCAGATTCACTAAAAGCACCAGAAAGTCAGGACAGAAAAAGAGCTGCAATTTTTATTAGAAGCCCTATGACTGACTTTGGAAAATTTCACTCTTAAAAAAATAAAAATAAAAATAAAAATAAAAATAAAAATAAAAATAAAAATAAAAATAAAAATAAAAATAAAAATAAAAATAAAAATAAAAATAAAAATCAAAGGTTGTAAAGACACAGAGAAAACCAAGAAGAGCAAAACCAGGCCAGCATCAATGCCTTCCCCAATATGAGGAGATGAAGGAGAGTTTGGGCCAGCATCTGCACTTTGTTCCTCTCCAGGTTCTCGACAGAGTCCAGCCATGACGCAGCTCTGCACAGCTGACATTAACCTAATCACAGTGCAGAAAAGAAGCTGAACTCAGCAAAATCACTGGTCCCATTGTTCATGCCTTGTTTTAGCTTCAGTCAAAATTTGCAGTACATTCAGACAATCCTCTCGGATGAACAAAATTGTCCTTTTCTCTCCCTGTCTTGCTGACAGAGACTGCAAAGTTGTCTCTGTGGTACACAAAGGCTGAAAGTACCCAGGCCACCTCCTGAACAAGCTAATTCTGCTTCCTAGTCAGGTCAACAGGAAGCTCCAGAAAGAACAATTTATCCCACTTTTTTCTTGCTGAGGTAAACTAGCCAGCTCTGCTGCACCTAGTCTGTGGCCAATATATACTGAGGATTTACTCATCTGCCAGGACTGCAGAACACATCTGCCTCTTCAGTGACTCAAAACCTGGTATGCTATTCCTCTGTCTTCTTCTCCTATCACTAATCTCAAGATAAACTAATCACTACATCAGCTTTATTGAACCAGCTTAAACTGGCAAACCTGCCAGCTATTATCACAGAATCACAATTCTGTACTGATCCTCACTGATTTTTTACCTCAAAATTCACAGTCACACAGACATGCTATGATAGGAAAACTGCAGCGTCTGCCTTTATCAATCCCTCCTCCCTTTGAATCCACATAGTTAAAGAAAGGAAGGTGAATTTGTACAACTGCACCTCAAGTAATGCACAAAAATAGTTATGAAGATGTACTGCTGTCTGTCCTTAAATTGCTCTGCATTTTATGATCATGAAGACCACCAGAAAAACCAAAAGACTGCCAGAGTGAAACGTCGACAAAAATCTATATGCAAAACATCTCCCACTCCTTGCAGCCACCACTGAAAAGAACAGATGTTTTCACCTGCATTGTAAAGTTACTCTGGCTTGTCCACATGTGGCAAAAAGGAACACAATACTGGGAGGTGATTAGAGGAAAAAAGTATTGTGTTGCAAGAAGACTGCCGACAATATCAATTTTGATACTCTTTGACTGAGCCAAGAAATATACACTTGGATCCTCAATACCACTATGGGGCTCTTCTAAGTATTTTCCATGGTTGTTACACTTGCTTTTTAACACCTCTATAAATTTGATGCAATAATAAAAAATAAGACAAGTGTAAATCATCAATAAAGATTTAAAAGGATCCCAAAAGCTTACACTGGTCTCTTAAGGTAGCATAAGTGTAGGTTTCACTGGTGAAATAAAGGCACAAGGCTATCACTCATGTTGTTAAATGGTGCTTGTCAAAAAAAAGCCAGGTCTGATTATTTCAACAATAGCAGCCAAATCCATCTGGTGCTCAGTGACCATCCAGAAATCACTTACAAGCTTCAAAGGACTGAGTTACTATTGCACATCCTCCAGATATATACACAAAATCATTACTAATCAATTTTTATTTTGTAAGAAGTTTTCTTTGACCTTCTAACCTTAAAGCTCAGCTGAGTGACAAGGGTTTGTGGATGAATTCAGAGCAAAATGATGCTACGGTGTACTTCTGAAGCAAACAGTAAACACTCTGCACCCACAGCTTAGTTCTAATTCTGTGAGATTTGATTCTACTGTTCAATAAAGTGTCTTCACCAGGTGTGCTTTTGGGGGAGCACAGACAGAACAAAAAGTAGCTGCACATCATAGAAACTCTGGTTTCATAAGGCTGATGGTTTCAAAATTCAGCAAATGTTTACTTTTGGACATAAGCTCAGCTTCTCCTGCAACCAGAAGTGCCCAGCAACTGGGCATCACTGAAACTGATGATGATCTGAGAATGGTGTACCTGCAGAGACCTTGCAGAAGCAGAACCACAATGATTTATTATTATTACACTCAACATCAGAGCTGATCACAGTGGAGCATACAAATATCAAAGAACCAAAGGAAAGAATTCCCTGAAAAACCTCTTGAGACTGTCTGGTTCAATGACCCTGGTTCAACCTTGGCCATGTAGAGCTGCCTGTCCAGAACTGGGTTTAATTGGGTTTTGGTATCTGTACTAAAGAGTTCAATAGCAGTCAAAAGCAAAGTATTACTCTATACAACTCTCAACTGTTCTTCCATATTATCACAAAGAAGAGACAAATATATTTTTAATCCATCTGTCCTCACAAAATAGGCACAAACTGAAGTTTCAAAAGAAAAAACACCTGTTTTGGATGGGGTAGATGGAGAAAAAACACAAGAACAAACCTGCAGATAACTTAAGTCCACAGATTTATAAGAGACCATGATAAATGTGTGTTGATTATTTGCTTAATACATCCGGAATGTATTTCCTCATTTATGCAAGAGGATGATATTGGGTTTTTTCCGCTCAAAGAAAGATCCTCCACTGGGACTCATAAAGGCAGTAATATTTTAGGAAGCTACTATTACACTAAGAATAGTTGAGATTGTCTTGCATTTTCTTGTTCACAGCTTTATAATTAACAAAGTAAAAATGTAGGCTGTTATGTTTGATGGAAGTTTCCCCAGAGAGATCAAATAATCTACAGCAGCAACAGCTTTCTCTAATTCTGAATGTAATTATAGGAGTGAATTTCTTTTTATGGTGTAAACAGTCATGGTTAAGTAGATGGGTCTCAGTGATTGCCACTTGCATTTCTAAGGACACCTGCACAAAAGCTGCATTGTTCTTTGCCACATCTTAGGACACTAACTAAAATAATACTGCAGTAATACTGGGGTTCCACAGGGTTCCATCCTTGGCCCAGTCTTGGATGTAAGACTTGAAGGAATATGGAGCAAGTTTGCTGGCAATACTAAGTTGGGAGGAGCTGTCAGCTCCCTTGAGGGCAAAGAGGACCTTTGGAGAGACCTCGACAAGCCAGAGAGATGGGCAATCACCAACTGTATGAAGAATAACAAGGGGAAGTGCCAGATTCTGCAAGGGAGGGGATTGTCCTGCTCTGCTCTGAGCTGGGGCAGCCTCACCTCCAGTGCTGGGGGAACTTGGGTGCTTCAATATAAGAAATATATAAAGCTGTGAGAGAGCATCCAAAGGAGGGTGACAAAGAAGGTCAAGAGCCTTGAAGAAAAGCCTTATGAGGAGTGCCTGAGTCACTTGGTCTGTTCAGCCTGGAGAAGTGGAGACTGAGGAGAGACCTCACTGCAGTTACAACCGCTCATGAAGGGAAGAGAAGGGGCAGGCACTGATCCTTCATTCTTGTGAACAGTGACAGGACCTAAGGGAATTGCCTGAAGCTGAATTGGGGTAGGTTTAGATTGGACATGTGGAAAGGAATTTTCACCTGTAGGGTGGTTGGGCTCCCCAGGGAAGTGGTCACAGGACCAAACCTGAGTTCAAGAAGCATTTGGACAATTCTCTCAGGCACATGGTGTGATTCTTGGGGTATCCAGGAGTTGGACTCTATGACCCTCATGGGTCGCTTCCAACTCAGCATATTCTGTGATTCTATGAATAATTAATGCCATATTAACAAATGCATGCTTATAGTTAGGGGTACTTTATATTGACATTACAGTATCTGGCATCAGCACTGCAAATTTAAGGAATGCTAATCAGAACAATGAGGACTGAACAAACCTGTACCCAGAAACATGTTTTTTTCAAAATTTAATCCTTTTAACCATTAAAAAAAGAAAAAAAAAGATCTCTGCTATGCTTAGTGGAGCTGTGTGATCACATACACAACAGTGCATATTTACAGATAGATAGATGTCTACACAGCACACAATCTTTCTGAATTATTATTTTTTGAGTTTTAAAGAAAAAGCTTTTTCAGCCAAAATGGCTGATAAAAATAGGCATGCTGATGAAACACACTCAAAATCAAGGCTTAGGAGGGGTGCTTTAGAAAATAACACTGCAGTACAATAGCTGAAAGGAGCAGCCGAAGAATAATGCCAAGGTCAGACAATACTCATCTCCTGATGGCCTAAAATAACACTAAACATCAGCCCATGTCCCAGGCTTCAAGGTATGAACTGAGGCTACTACAGAGCAAGGAAGTAGTGCCAGCATTTCTCCCTCAGTGCTGCAGGGGCATATGCTCCTACAACACTCAGGACCAACATCAAAGTCACCCAGCACCTACTATGGCTGCAGATAACACAGAAACTCCTCTCAGCCTGCATTTCTTCAAGAAGATTAAATTTCCTGTCTTAGCCACACCCAGCTGGAAAGCTCTTTCACCACTACAGCTCTTCTTCACAGAGAAAAATCTTCCTACACAATAAGATTCTATGCCCTGAACATCCTTCCACCTTGAAGTTGTATCACCTGCCCTTCTCCTGACTCCTGCACTTTCTCTCTCATGATTCACCTCACCTAAACCCAGACTGCTGTCTGCAGAGAGGTGGTGGCATGAGCTGAAAGCACAGACAGTAGTTAATTGTATATTAACACTTTTCATTTTACTTGATCTCTCTACTCTTTGACAAACACTTACAATAATAAAATTGAGTAACACAACAGCTGTCAAGACTCCCCAGATTTTCCAACATATAAAAATCTATAAACACACATACAACTTAGCAGTACACTCTTCAAAATGTAATAAAAAATCTAGATGCATGAGCATATTTCAAAAGAAAGACAAATCACCTCTCATTGGCATTATTTTCAAAGGAAGTTTTGGACTTTGGCCTCTTAGAAAGAAGAATATTTTCAATATGGGCACCAGTAGTAGGAATCAAAGATTAAAAAGTATAGCCATCTGACCTCTACCTCTTTTAAGTACTAATAGCTAAAGTATCAAGAGCACATAAGAATGAGATCGTACTGCAGGATTCCAGTTACTTGTGTCCAGTAATGACACTGACATTACCACTACAACAGTTATTCATTTCTCATTTTCACTACTCACGTTTATCACCACACCACAGACACAAAATGCAAGATTTTCTTGCATGAGCTTCTTGTGTTGGAAATAAAGGAAGCATGCAAGGTTCTGTTCATCTTTACTGTCCTGATTCTCATTTGGAAAGCAGCTACAAAAACGTAACAGCTTCAAGGCTCCCTCATGTTTTCACATCAGCTTCTGGCACAAAATTTGATGACATGACTAAACATAAACATTTCTGATAGGATCAGATGTGGAACAATCCAGATCAGAAGAAAGGTGAGGGATATTCCTGTAAAACAATAATTCAGAGAAGATAGTAAAGCAAGACACTCAGATTCTACCTTGATTTTATTCCTGGTACCAAAACCATGGGTAAAGAAGAGCTACATAAGCATCACCTTACTTGCTCCATTCTTCTGTTACATAAACCCTCTCTTCCCTGAACTCCATTTAGGACAGTGGCCACAGAGGAGGACACAGCTATCAGGCAGTACTGTATTTGCAAACAGATCCCAAAGATCACACATTCAAAGGTCTGTTCTCCCCCAGTACTCTAGAAGAAATGCATGGACGTTTCAGATACTATTTTGTTTTGCTAAGAATAAACATGTAGGAGAAAAAATTTCATCAAAGGTAAACAAGCATCAGATTTCCCCTTCTTTTATTTAATTGGGAATATCTGTGAGCAATGTTTTTGCATCATGTGTGAATGTTTGACTTCATGCAATTATGCTTCTGGAACAGTATGAATAAAGAATGTGAATAAAGAGCACTAGAGGAGTACAGAGTATTCAGAAAACACCTAAGGAAATCATCATATCAAATTCTGATTCATCTTTGAAGGAACTATGCTACACTGAAAAGTATAATTATACATTTTGCCTTAATTAAAAATGCTCTTAATAGTAAAGCAGAAAGTGTCTGTGATCTTCTGTTGACAGCAGTTGTGCACATTATAAAGAGACTAGAACTGATGTGCCCAACCTGCACAGTTCAGTACATTTTGGTGTTTTTGTTAACCTGTTATTCATAATTATGCTGGGTTTGAAGCACTATCATGTAATAAAACCAGCAATTGAACAGTATCCAGGGTCAGTGGTCATTCATACATTCATTGACACAATATTTGAGCATATTAAGCAGAATGCATAAAAGCACGAGTGTATTTAGTAAGAACATTCACCACAATTTTTGTATATAAAAAATGGTTAAGCAAAGGACTGAAATCTTTCTGAAACCCTCAGGGCTTTTTGGTTTGCTTTTTTTTTTGTTTTGTTTTTTGGCCTCTGAGACTGCAATGTAACTAATTTATTATACACATTTTGGTCAATATTTACATGAAAAATGAAAAAAAAATTCATCTTGGTAAGATTCAAGAAATAATTATGCTATTCCACCATCCTTAGAAAACTGTCACACAACATCAACACTGACAATCAACAGTGTCAGAATTTGAAAGCCTCTCTTTGTTTTTCTGATTGGCTAATACTACTGCTTTTACAGAAAAAGGTTAGCTAGGTCAGATTTCAAAGATGATCAGCTCTTAAGATAATCTGACACTTCAAGCAGGAGAGAACAGAGACTGTTAAAGAGTGTAGCCTGCAAAATAAAATCCTTTGTTGAGAATACAAAGCCTTTTTTTCAGTAGGAAAAAGTACAAAAGCATACATTCTTTAAATATACATTTTGCCTCTTAGCTTTACTCCACAAAGCTGCTCTTCAGCACCGAGAGCACAGCCAATAATTTGCTGTCACAACCTGACTTTCCTGATACAGTCTTGCTTTTGAACTTCTGAAAGTTCAAATTCCCAAATACTCTTGTCCCACTTTACACAGCCTGTTCCATTTTTGGAATATAATTACTAAAAATAGTCTTAATTAGCATTATATAACAGGATTTTTAAAAAATCAAAAATGTAAAAGAAACAGCTCTGTAAATTTTGGGCATTGACCAAGAAACAGTATAAATTATCTATCAACAGTCTCTGAAGCAAACTACCTGAGTAGCAACATTAACTTCAGATTCAATCAGAAACTATTTTTTTAGTTAAGCATATGTAACTAACAACACTGAATACTGAGGTATGGCTAGCTATGGAATAGGAAGATAAGGGGAAAAATTAATCATCCAGCATCAAAGCATGTCTTTCTCTCTTCCCCCAAATACCCAAACTGTGCTGCCTCCTCCAAAAGTAAAGAACAATGTATCCAAAGCATTTCCACGCTCTCTTAATTGACTTGCATAAGTGCTGTAATTCTAGCCCTGACAAAACTGTGTTTAAATTATAGAAATGATAAGACCTATCACTTGAAGGTCCAAATCTGCTTGCACTCCCTCTGACAGCTATGTACTAGTACTACAACAGGTTTACCTAAGTATTCCTCAGTAAATAATGAAAAAAACATCTTCCTGGTGCCAGGAACTATAACTTTGGAGCAAAAGAACTTCTAACCCTTAGAATTTATTCTATTTGTTGTAATTGATGACTATCATTTTTACTTATGTAGATAAAACTGTACTGGAGTGATTGGTTACTTTGAACAACTATCCTTTTATCCCTCTTAAAATCTTAACCCATAATAGTTGTTACAAATTAATTACCACAATGGGGGGAATCATTCCACTAAGGGCCTTCTTTCAAGGAATGGTATAGCAGTAGATCATCCTTCATTTTTCTTGTCCTTTCCCCCCTCTCCCTAACATTACCAACTTTTCTCCTGTTAGTATCACCCATCTTTATCCCCAGAAATATGTCTTGCACAATTGGGGATGGTGGTCAAACATCTTCCAGTCAATCCACTTCCAAGCCTGAAACTAAGAGTGAATGCAAAAAAATGTCAGAGTGCAAATAAGTCCTGAATGGCACCTCTGTGAGCAGACACATCACATATGAAGTACTTGTAGATCCCTTCTTATTTCAGACATTCCTGAGTGAAAAGTATTAGGTATCCTCTATTACCTGATACCATCACCTTCACAGAATGGCTACAGTGGGAAGAGACCTCTGGAGATTGTCTGGTTAAACCCTTCCTACTCAAACCAGGACTTGAGCAGGCTGCTCAGAGCAATGTCATACAGTTGAGCTTTTAATATCTCCAAAGAGAAAGGTGGAGTTTTTCCTCCACAAATGTGGCATCCTGAATTAACATTCTGAATTGCCAAAGTCCACCAAGTCATGAAATTACCACAGCCTGAACTGGACCAAGGAAATGCCCCAAAAGTACAATAAGCTGCTTGGAACTGCTACTTGATCAACTCATGCAGTAATCAGGAGAGATAAAAATACAAGGCTCAATAAAGAGAACAATTTATTCTTGTTAGGTAAACACAAAAACACTGGAATAGGAAGAAGCAGAACTGCAAATAAGTGAAACAATAAAACAAATTTAATTCTGTCTCACAATTCTACTTCATATTTTGGTGTCAGAACAAGATTTCTCCCATACTCCTAAAGCTGATGTGCTCTGGCAAGTGTTCTTACTGATGGAACACTGCTTCAGAAAACTATGCCTTGTTCTGGTTATAGTAAACAATTCATACCTTTACTGAAGGAGCTATGGAAAACAAATAGGAGATCAAAGGAAATCTCTGATGTCTTTTATGATTGTCTTCGGAGTTTCAGATCATGTCTCTCTTAATTCCCTACTAACTTTGGAAACTCATAAAGTAATGATTTTGCTGATGGCAGCATGTGTGAATCTATACTAAGCTTGAAAATACATCTCTTTGATGAGTGAAAGGAGACCCTGAAGTGCTTATTCCTCTAGCAGTCTTTTCTGCTCATTTTCCATTTCTCAGGAAGCTGACTGAAGAGCACCTAGGAAACACTGAGTGGTATCCCTCTGCCATTCACATTCAGGAAGAGCTTCTGGGACAGTTTGTTTTACATGTCCTGATTATTTTGTTAATGTAGACCTTTTAAAAATTAGGTATGGCCATTAGAATCCAGGTTCCTTTTTTACCATGTCCTGAATTTAGTTATGATTTATACATACTGTATGTGGGCTCTCTTCAGTAGGGGTGTTCCTTTGCAAGTCCAGTTCTTTGGCAGTACAAAGGTACCTTATTTTGCCTGTGGTAATGCTTTATAAAACACACCATCTGGAAAACTGAAACTGGCACCTACTACACTGTCTCATTATTATACATTGGAGTTGTGTAATGGGAGTGAAATTCCATTAATCACAAAAATGGGAGTCAAGTGCACAGGGTCAGGTCCAAACTCTATTTCACTCGTCACCACCTTTTTCCCAGGAAGCTAAAAGAAAACTCCTTGTTAAATCCTCCCAAACAACATACTTGTTCCCCTTTTACTACTATAACTATAGACCAGTATGACTATTTTGAATGCAGGACTCATGTTAAAACACATCTTGAAGCACATACAAGGAGTTTCATATATTCACCTCTAGTTTTACTCCTTGACAGCTTTTATTTTTGGGGCTTGAGTTACACTTGAAAGAAGTAAAGGATGAATAGATCCCAGATCTAGAAACACTTCAGCAGGGTAAGGAATAAGTTGTATCAAATTTCTAAACCAGAAATAAAGAAAATGTCTTTCCATGATGCCAGCTCACTTAGTTTTACCAAGTCTTTCCATATTTAGCCTGACTCGTTTTTTTTTCTCTCAGATACTGACACGAGAATCTACAGCTTTCAGAGGTTTAAAAAGTGATGTTTAACTCTTGTCACAGTCTGAAGATATGGCTTAGAAGCAGAACCAAAGAAAACTAACCCACGCCTAACATTTTAAAGCATGTTTTTAAACTGGCATCATCTGTGATGCCTTTGACTACAACTTGCAATGCTTCTATAGAAACAAGTAGAGCTGGAAGCAGCTGTCTGACCCAGGCAGTAACCTTGAATTGAATACTTTCTTCCAAACAATAAAAATTCAAAACAAAAGTTTTTAGTACCAGGCTGCAGTAGTGAGCAAATTCTGAAAAACTGACTATATTAAAAACTAACAATGTGGAATCTATGAAATGCAGTATTAAATACACACTCAGCTTTTTAGGTTTTGAAATAAGGGACCAGCAGCGCCCCAGTTTTCTGCACTGAACTGAGATTCTGAAAACAGAGCTGGCTGAAACAACAGTCTCTTCCCTCTTTCCAAAGGCCTGGAATACTTTCCCAAGAAAAAGGACTTTAGACACATGTGGGACAGTGTGAGTTACTTGTTTGGGGAAGCTTTTAAAAAAATGTTAAATGGCTCTCAAGTGAGTTCAGACATTGCATACTCTGCTGCTCCAACACTCAGATGATAAAAAGCAAATATCACATATACTTTGCTAAAAACTGCTCAAGAAAATCCAGGTACTGCAGGCAGCTCTGATTGTCTTTATTACTGCAATGGCCTGGTGGAAAGGGAAGTCTCATATGGGACTGCAGACCATCTTCTTGAGCAGTCCATAAACCAATTCTAAGCACCCCAAGGAGGTTACAGCCTAAATAGATGAAAGAGGCATTCTTAATCCCATTTTTCAGATGAAGAATGGAGTAATAAAGTGATACAACACATTCTCCATAAGGATGGTGAGGCCCTTCTATGTGCTGCTTGACAGTCCACCAAGGGCCATTTATCTCTTGGTGCTCCATCATCCTTCACTTTTTAGAAGTGCAATGGAAGCAAATTTGCCTCCCTTTGCAGGACCAAAACAGCTCCTGCAGCACCAGGAAACCAATTCCTGTTAGACACAGAGCATCACGACACTCAAATACCTAGGACAACTTGCCCTAAATGGCCTAAAATCACATTAAAAAGACACAGACTTTCTGGCTCTTCACCCATAACGCTGCTATAGCTTTTGTGCTATTTCATGAATAATTATCTTCACTCTTGTGAAAGTTAACCTGACTCTTGTGTATAAGCTAAAAATTACTAAGTTGTGAGGGCACAGATGATATGGAAGATGTCATCACTTAGGTGAGTGGCAAATCAAAGTACCATTTGTGTTCTTTAAAGACAGTGCAATTCAAAAAAGGTCAGTATGATACAAAGAAAATGTCATTTTTGCAGCATTACCTTCTTCATTCTTTTGCCATTTTGCATTTGTCCCATGCCATTGACATATTCTGTTTAAAAGCTTCACCATTGCCAAAACATAACCATGATCAGCAATCCAAGACCAAAACACCCAAAACTTTTACTTAGAAAGAGTTAAAAGATCTGACAGGATTATACAAACAACCTCATTGCTTGTTTCTGTAGCTTTGATGATTTGTCTGCCTGGAAAGGTAGAAAAAAGTTCTAAAATAAATATTTCAAAAACAAGTCAAATTAAAAAGCTAAGCATTCAATGATTTACATTCAGCTTGTTGCTTTGGAACTGCTTCTGCTGAGGATTAAAATCCATAAATTTCAGGAGAATTACTCTTGATTTTCAAGCATGCAAATTAAATAGCTGCATCCAAGATCATCTTTGATCCCTCTGTTACCAAGTATGACTATATTCTTCACCAAGAACACAAGAATTTCTGGATCCTACTTTGACAGTAGTTTTAATTTCTTACAACCCCATTAAAAATATAAAAAATAGCAAATTTGCTTTTTGAAAATGAAGCTGCAGTAATTAGACATGTTATTTCTAAACTGGAGTCAACTTCAGCAGGATATGGGGAAATAGAAGAAAAGCAGTTTGATTCCAAATGAAGCAAAGTCAAACAAATTACTGGGTGGACAGATTTCTAAATACTCCATTCAAATACTCAAATTCTCTATTCTTGGGAAATGCAAAATGTAGTGACAAAAAAGACTTTCTTGAATTCTTTAAGGACATATAATTTCTCAGATCCCAAACTGAGACAGATTGGGACATTATACTGAGCATTTAAGAGAGATTGGGGGAATTGAAATAATTTTCAATGATGCTGGTGACATTAATTTTCAATGTTAATAACCTATTTACTATGATAGCAGCTTAATAAGCATTTAACTGGCAGAAGTGAAATTACACTGCAATATGGCATATTAACATTATGAAGAAAAAATCCCACAGTTCCTTGCCCTCATCATTCAAATATTTTAAATTTTTATTTTAGGGAAATAATTAGGAGATATTTTCTCTCCTCTTTCTGCCTACACAGGAAAATTCCAATCCCATTTGTCAGGATTCAAAATCTACTTGGGCACTGCAACAGGTGCAACCTGACTGTTATCTTTGCAAATTTACAATCCAGATAGCCTTTTCTGTCTGGTTTTCCCTCTGCACAAATCCACAAACACTAAATATCACTGTTATGGGATGTACAGGAAGTTCAAGCTATACAAAACAGCAAGCCTGTCCCTCTCCACTAGAATTTGTGTGGTCAATTCTTGCCAAGCAAAAGGCCACCTATCTTTGAAAGCCTGATGAATGCAACTTGGCTAGATTGAGTTTTTCACTTTTCTTATATGACTTGCTCTTATTGTTTTCAAATCTTGTTACAAAAGTTGAAAGTGCAAGTAGCATCTCTGCAAGACACTTTCACCACTTCACCAACACAGACTGGTCTATTTTACTGCAGACAGCCTATCACCTCTGCCAACTGTCTAAAATATCTCTGCCAAGAAGAGAAACCACTGTACAGAAACCACCAGATAAACTGCTTTATTTATGGGAAAGAATTCCTTTCTTGGGGTAATCAAAAATAGCATTTTCCCCTACATGCTTCCCAGGTGCAATGTAGCACACATACCATGTAGGGAATGCTTAGAAGTGTGCATGCCAAATGCTTCCTCTTACACTGAAAAAGGAAAATCTTTCTTTGTCCTGGAAATGCAATCACTTAATTTCACAAAGATTTTCAGAAAGTATTTCAAGAGAGAACTAACATCAGTTTGTTCAAACTGGCATTTCAGTAACTGTATCTTAAAATGAAAACTATTAGGAAACTTTAAAATGTTTGAGCATTAGACATTTGTATTCCCTACCTACCTGTACATTATACTAGTTTAATACTAGCTTAGAGTAGTTCAAATTTTTTTTCCATTAAATTTTAGAGCATATTACCACAGAAAGTAAGGTCATGGTGAAAGTTCTCTACCTGGTGAAGCTTGACATGGAATGTTTTCTAATTGTTCTGCATCAGAGATTGTTTCTGAACATATTTTATATGTACCAATATTATAAATTAAAAGTACTTGGCTGGCCAAACCCCTTTACCAGGACCCCCTGCATACTGCAGAGAGTCCATACATCTGAGATAGGCATGAGGACAGTTTCCAGCATCCCTCTGGTTTTGGGGCAAGAAAATGCTTATTTCGTTTTGGCCTCTCTGAGGAAAATACAAAGGGTATCAATCACTGCCAATTGTTCCCAGGGGACTGGTGATACGCCCAGCCTGCAAATATAAATGTATTGCACACAGGCCACTAAACAGCACCCATAAACTTATTTTTGATCACCTGGGCCAGATGCAGACTGGCAACACAAGGGGGAGAGGCTCTGGACTGAGTTATTAATCCCCTGAACCACTGACTCCCCTGGCTTGGAGGGATTATTTGTCCAAACCCTGATATTTATCAGAAAACTCAGAGGAATCAGTACAACAAACTGGAAAGGTGTTTATATTTCCAATTTTATTTTTAATTATATAAAATCTCTGGCAGGGTTACAGGTCCTTTTTGCACCATAACAAACTGTTACTCCTCTAGTGCTTGAATTCACATTGAGGAAAGAAAACAAACACTAACAAGTTTTGCCTACACAGACAATGAAAAATACAAATGCCACAGCACAGGTGGCTGGACACTACAGCTTTGTGCCTTGCACACACACTGTGGTGGTTCCAAAGTAGTAATGGAAATTCTCCAGGGCATCAGAACATAACTGACAGTCCTTCAAGTCCTTCACTCTTACTGCCTATCCTTGTCCAGCCAGAAGTCAGGTTTTCTCTGTTTCCCAGTGGAAGAAGGTCTATGGCACATTTTAAAGTAATCTACATTATTCCACCAAGTCACAGATCTATAAAACTCTGAAAGCTACTATTGAAGATATCAAAATAGGCACTAAGCTGATCTATGATTTAAATCCTTTCTAACTGCATTATAATTATTCCAATGTCTTATGAAGAGGTATATATCTCAAACAAGACAGTTAAGCTACTGCAAAGCCATTATTAGAGATGCTGAAACAATGACAGCATAGGAAAATGAAAATTTTCAGGAGTAAATCTACAGCAAGAGTTTGCTCAAGGGTTGAAAGAACTCCTTAAGATGCCTCATGGTGAGCCAGCATCAGTTTCAGGCCTTTTAACCCAAGAGGTACTGATCCCCTGTGGCTCCTGGGGAGAGACCTCAGACCTCCTTGGGGAAGCACTCACCAATCTCCACTTCATTTCCCTCCTGTTCAGAAAAGGCAGATGCCAAACCTTTGCTCTTAGGAAGATGGGGGCACTGCCTGCACCCTGCCAGCACCCCAAAGGAGGCAAGCCATGCATTAGTCCTCTTGCTTCCCCATCCACTCAGAGCTTCCCCATTCACTCACATAAGGCCAAAGAGAAAGACCTTGCTATGCTTCTCAGAGCAAGCAAGCTGAGCAACACACCAAGATAAGCCACCCAGGAGCAGCATAAGGAGTTCCAATCATTTTTTTTATGGAGAGATGCATCTGAAGCTCTCCTTTCTGCCACTAGAAACCTTCCCCCAGTACCACAAGAAAACAATTCTGCTTCACAGCAGCAATGAAAAATGAGGAGAAAAAGAAATGCAGCAGAAAATTACAGGCTATGGAAGTTGTGGCACAGACAGGGAATGAGGAAATTATCACAGCACCTGAGACAAAATGAACTAGCTGTAATGGGAAAGGACAGAGATAAAAGATACTGTAAGAAAAACTAGCACAACAGGAGTTATTGATGCAAATGAGTGGATGGGGTCAGTCCAATGAGATTGTTAGCCTCCTATGACAGAGATGGGATACACTACATAAGACCCTAAACATAAACTGTTTAAAACTTTCAGACAGAAAGAGACATATTAGAGAGAGATGCCACAGTTTCAGGCAGTCTGGGTCAAAAAAAAAAAGAAAGAAAAATAATATTTCACCACTAAACAAATTACATAAGCACAAGGTTGCAAAAAGAAAAAAAAGTATTAACACAAATTGGTTTAGCAGTACAAGATTTATCAAGCTAAAATAAAGTATGTTTTCAGGCTACATTCATTCGAGCTTCAATTATATCAAGAAAGGCACTGAAATAATCAAATTATGGAGCCCCAAAAGCATTTAATAATCACAAAAATGAAGCAGATGCACTAATAAAATTAACATTAATAAACTAGGTCAACACTGAGAAAAGAAAGGAGTGATGGAGGAGGAAGAGAGCTCCACCCAGAGCTGCTCCTCCAGGGTGCCCGCGCAGCGCTGTGCAGTAATGACTACAGATGATGCACATCTTTGACCTCTTTAACACACACATTGCTCACACTGTCTCTGTAGAATCTCTGCTTGCTGCAGCCAGCATCCAAATGCTTCCTTAATATAGAAACCTGTGAGGAAATGCTCCCTCTATCAGTAGTTTATCAACCCTCAGATTAGGAAAGAGGGCCTTAAAGCCTCACAGGCTTATCTGCAGTGCAGTAGGAGTCTGAAGAGGCGAGCAGAGGACAGTCAGGCTCTCGAGGCATCCCATGATCTGTGGCTCAGGAGGTAATTTCAGCTTTCCTCACCATGAGTATAAACACCACCTGCTCACCTTGGCTAAAATGATTAGAGTGAACCAACCTGAATCCAGCTGTGTCACCCCTACTCTGTTGTCCCTTCCCAAAGCTGGGCAACCTCTTGTGTGAAAACAGCTCCACAAAAATCAAAGGAATGAAAGGCAGTCCTCAAGACTCTGGCTCCTGGTGTTTTAACACATAAAACACTACATACAATAAACACTGAGGCGTGATGATGAGTGCTAGCTGAACCAGTAAATGCAGTGGAGAGACAGAACTGCTCTGTTCCATCTCAGAATCTGACCCACTCATGTTACAAAACAGATGCATAAATGATTACAGTGATTATGCAGAGGAGCAAGATTATGCAAGTGCTAAGCACTGCTGTTATAATACAGATACACAAACGAGTATAAAGGGGCCTAGGGATGTAACATTTCTCTTTAGCTTTCTTAGGAGGGTAAAGAAAGAATGAGGAAGAGGGGGCTGGATAAATGCAGTCAGAGGGAATTATTTAGGCAGTAAAGACAGAACTCCTGTCTTTCTGCCAAGTACTCCCTTGCTCACCTAGGGAAAGATCCAGCACAGCAGCAAAACCGCAGAGGTAGAAACACAAAGACAAAGAACTAAACTGTTCATTAAAACTCAGGATTGGAAAGAGCTGACAAGCAGTATAGTGTCGCAGAAGATGATTCTTCTCAACTTTCTGGCACAGAAAAATCAGAAACGACTGCCATCAGGAAAAAAAGGAGAGGAAAAAAACCTCAAGGACAAAGAAACAAAGTCACAGGCCAGTTCTGAAGAGCAGGGCGTGGTAGTGGAGATGCACAAAAGCTGCACATACAAGTGTGGAAGCTTTTTTAAAAGACAGTCCAACTGTTATTACAAACATTGATATTACAACCACTACTTTGAAATCCCCCTTCTCAAAATGAAGGTTAATGCAAGATTGCAAAGACTCCAAGATGCCTTTGGATGCAAAAACAGAACATTTAGTGCAGAGAGGATAAACCAGTGGCAGAACCTCTAGCAAGTAACTGTAGAAACCAGGCTGGCTGCAGGCAGTCTGTCATGTCATACTATTATGTGCCAGTACAGAGAGGAAAGGTCAAGACAATAATGCAATAACCTAAAATAAAAAAGGGGGGGAAAAAATAAAACCAAAAGTACAAGAACATTTAAGCACATGAATACAAACCCTTAGCCCCAGAAGTGAGAGCAAGGCTCCCCAGGGGTGCAGGGGCCATCCCCACCTCATGCACCCCAGCCCATACACCACTCATTCACAGCCTTCAGCTCCTCACTGTGAGCTGCTGGGCAGGGAGCCTCAGGCTCTGGGTGTGAGCATCCCTTCAGCTCTGTGGCTGGGACAGGAGGTCACTGCTCCTCAGTCACTCACCCCTGCATCTCCCCTGCAGGTGCCTCAAGCACAGGGTGCATCCTGCTTTTCCCCTGGGTCTGCAGCACAGCATTTGTGGGTGACTGGCCATTAACCAAGCTCCACCAGCCTGGTCCCATTAACAGAATGTTTTCCTGCTGCCCCCTCAGGCAGGCCAGGGACCAGCCTGAAGGAAAGGAAAAACTGTCAGGGAAAGAAAACAAACAGCTGAGGTCAGGGACCTTTTCAATCAGCAGAACCTGGCTATGCTACTGGAGCCCTCAGCTGAAATGTCCCTGAAACCCTCAGAGCAGGAATCACCTCAGTCCTATTCCAAGATGGTATGAAGGATCTTTCAGCACCAGAAGAAAATCCCTGTGCCCTTCTCTCTTTTCATTAAGACCATCAATAGGTTTTAGGAGAACAAAATCACTAAGAAACTACCTCAAAATTTACTGGAATTACAGCACGTTGCCTCAAAGGGATATGAACTTATTCAGCTAACATAACAGAAGATCAGAAAGATATGTTTTAATCGTCACCCAGTATTTTCAGTGCTGCTGCTCTGGTCCTTGCTTCTTAAAGAATGCATAGTCTGTATGCCAATATTATAAACCCACATTTTCAGCTAATTTTTCCCCACTTTGATGGATAGTTTTAAATAATGCTCAAAATAGCAAGTTTAATATTATACTGTGTGAAAATTCAAATTAAGACTCCTGCAGGTAACTTTGGTAAATTAGAAAAAATGTTGTTCCTATGCTACAAAAATTGCCAAAATCCCCCAGTACTTCCTATCTTGTCCCCTGTAGCCTAAGCCTCCAGCCCAACTAACAACTGCTGTCACAGAAAACCTCCTCTGTAGAAATTTTCTCTACTAAAGGAAAAGCTCATGGATAAATTAAGAATCAAAGGCTATAGATTTAACACAAACTCCTACAGTACTGCTTTTACCCTAGCTTTTGAAGATTTCCTTCCCATTCCTCAACTTGACCAAAAAACTGAAAGATTTGAAAGATTAATGTGACCAAAGACTATTCCTTAGTGATGTTGAATGCCAGAAGCAAAGCCTAAGGTGAAATACAGAGATATGGAAAGACTAGTTTGGACAGGCTTTATTACGGTCAGTTTATTATATCTCAATTACTGTTCATAACCTTCTTGCTTGTTTCCTCATAATGATGGCTTAAATATCTTGTCTTCAAAAACCCAAAGATGCACTGTCAACACATATAAATATGACAGTTTTCTGGATTTTTTAGAGGTTGGCATACTGTTACTGTATTTTACTGCAAGGTCTTCAGAGAATCTGTCACTTGAGACTGTGGTAAGCACCTAGCAAGGAGTAGGTGCACCATAAATTTATTAATGCACCACTGTTTATTGTCCTAGCTTCTAGAAGTTCAAATAACATCTTGTGTGTAGAACAATACATTTAGTTAAATTAAAGATCACTTTCTTCAGCTGCCATAAGTATCAATGGATTTTAGAACATCCCCTCCTCACAAAAAGACATCTCAAGGATGAAGCCAGAAAAGCTATACCAATTTTCCTTTGTCTGAAACCTCTGGACATAAACGTCACACATTTCTTTGCCAGGAGAAAACAAACAAAAAAACAAATAAACAAAGAACATTTTCCCCACGTTCCCCCTGTTAAATGCAGCTTCTACAAATACTTTTGGTCTACAGAAGCAAACAGATTGTCAATGCAGCATCCTTGCAGATCACCTAAATGAATAGGTGATCAATAAAAACCCCCAAACCTAACAAAATATATAAATCATTTAACCCAAAGGGAGGAAGGGTTACAAGTGGCTTACATGACAGTGTACATGTCAGGACTGATCTCTGGGTATTTTTCACTAATACCATCATATCAATACAAAAAGTGCAGGGTTTTGTGTCTCTTAAGAGCCCAACAGCCTAAAACTCCTATTAGTTTGGAACCTGAGGGATTTTATATTACATATGTCAGTGAAATTAAAAGCCTCAAATGAACTTTTCAAAACTTAGGTAAAAAGCAAAACTAAACCTTATTTTCAGTGTGCTGGTGCAGCAAGCAGGGGAAGACCCTTGGGCAATTCCTGTATATATGATTCTATGGCATAGTCAATGGCAAAGTTAGTCAGAATATGGAACAGCACCGATGTATTTTATAACTAAGGGCAATTCAGTCATATTAAAAAAGTATGCCATAGAGGCAAAACCTGAATGCTACCTAGCTATCAATTAACTGACCTGCAAATTGCAACCTCAATTCTGTACTTCATATTTATTAAAGTTACTATTCTTCACCATCTTTAAAGAGATGAAATGCAGCTCTTTTGTTTCATTCACATCTTACAAAAGGCTCAGCTGCAGAGCTTCACCTTCTCCAATACCTGTACCTCACCTCTTTTGTCTAGCAACTTCAACTTCCACACAGGTGGATATGAATTTTCCTAAAGTCATGTATGCACAATACAACTGAAGCCTCAAAGCCTCCCTTTCTCAATCAAGTTTAACAGAATTCTCCTTTTTGCTGCCCAGCTCTTTTCGTTCCCTTTTTTTTTTTTTTTTTTTTTCTTCTATTTTTTTTACACTGAAGTATCCAATGCTTTGGTATGATGCTACAGTGCTCTGGGTCAGATCATGGTATTCCATAGCACCTCCTTGAGATTGTCCAAGTAAGAACAAAGAACACAGGACTGGAAAAGAAGTTTTGTCCTCATATACTGTCATACAGGTTGATAAAATTATTCAGGATGCATGCTAGTTTGATGTGGCCAGAAATGTGTATTCTATCACCATTGCTGAAGCTGGGTAGGGTAATGATTCCTTATCTCCATGGCACATACCATCTGCTAATGGGCCATCTTTAAAACCAGCTGGGGCAATCATCTTTATCTTTTCCACAACCCATCCTCCCTCCAGGAAATTCAGTCCCACTGCATGACTGATAAAATTACATCATCCCACTGGAGATGCTCCAGACAGGGGGAGGAGCCAAGCCTTTCCTACCTAGATAAAAACTGAGACTTTGGACAGCAAGTTACCTTCTTTCCACTGGATTCCAGAGGAAAGCTGGACCTTTCCACATCATTCCTGGACCTTCAGAGGAAAACTGCACCTTCTACAGGAGCACTGCTCCAGCTGAGCCACATCTGCCACTGAAGGAGGACTGCAGCCACCATTTAATGGGACTGCTACCAACACCCTGACTGACAGGGTGTCAGGCTGTATTCTGACTCTGTCAGGTTTGGGATTGTTCTTTGTAATATTGTATTTATATTTTAATTTTCCCATTAAAGAACTGTTATTCCTAATCCCCATATATTTGCCTGAGAGCCCCTTAATTTCAAAATTATAATAATACTTTGGAGGGAGGGGGTTTACATTCTCCATTTCAAAGAGAAGCTCCTGCCTTTATTGGCAGACACCTGCCCTTCAAACCAGAACAGGATGGACGGAACCTCAAGATGTCATCTAATATAACCATGTGAGCATTTACATATTCCTGTTTCTATTGGGCTGATCCAGCAAACAGTGGCATAAAATCTGTCCTTAATAAAGTGATTTTTTAAAAGCTTCCCTTTTTTCAGGATGCTTAAGAAACAATATTCAGGAAATGTGATCTTTCAACCTCCATCATGGCTTACAATGAAAAAAAAAGCAAAAGGTTTCATAACAAGAAGTGATTCAATAATTTAGAAATATGTGTGTTATCTCAAAAATGTTCTCACAAATCAACCATATTCTTTTAGAGGTTAAATTTTGAATAAAAATAACATCCCCAGCCCAAAACAACATTTTAATGAGAAAATCTATTAGCAGTCCTAAACCTTGCCCTGACAACTAGCGTTTGCACCTAGTGAAAGCCAAGCACATTTGGATGCATAGGTGTTTCTGCTGATGTTTTGTAGCAGCAAAGCCCTTTGGGGGCCACTTATTCTCCTGTCTGTGGGTCTTCCAGCATCATTACATCTGTCAATCCTAAAATCCAAGCCAAGCCTGGCTGCCAAGCAATCAAGAGCATGTGCACACAGACACAGACTAATCGATACAATTCTGACTTTAATTCCTTCATAAACAAAAGTAAAATACTAGTTTACTCAAAAATTCAGCCTGCAGAATATTCTCCCTCATGATCTGAACTTTTGGCTCTTACACCTGCCTGGCCTCCTTAGGATGAACAAATATTTGTAGCTGATAGCTCAGTGAATTATCACAGGGCAAGTAATGTTGTAACAGGTACCAGAATATGATGTTAAAAAGGATGAGAGACATAACAGACAGACCTGTAATCTTCAAAGCAGTTTTACACGGGAATAAACGAAAGCATCCAGGCCACTCATGGCTTGTCAGTTAATAATGTAATCGCTTCCTGTTCTAATACTGCACAAGTCAAACATTTATTCTGTGAGTCTTCTGGCAAAACTGTATAAACAACAATACCCCTCATCCAAATATGACATTTTTATATCATGCTGTACGTGAATTAATTGAAATTCAAATTCAAATGCTTTCTGCATGCACAGTTGGAAGCTTGTCCTGTCTCCTAGCAAAGCGTGAGCTCTAGCAACCAAACACTACCATGCAAAGTTGTCAGATAAGCTAGGAAGGAAATTCCAAATAAATTATTTTCAAGGCACTGTCTTTATTTTAAGCAAGGAAGAAGTATTTATGCAGTGAGTCCTTAGCTACAGACAAGCCTTCTTATGAAGGAAGAACTCACGCCAACATAAAGATTCATTTATTTCTAGATATGAAAAAATGAATAATGGAAAGAATGTCTTCCACCTGAAGCAGCTCTTAGGCCATATGATACAGGGGCTGTAGTGTGACATTACCACTAAACTGAGCCAAAAGTTTATTTCCATATGTTCTACCTGTCTCTACCCTAAATGCCAACAAAGCTGGAGGGGAAGCCAAAGCTGCTGCTCGTGTGGGAGGTGGATCTGCTGCACCAGCCCAGGGAAAGCTGAGCTGGGGCTGGTAGAGGAGGTCCTTGTGCCTGCTGAGGAGCATGAAGGGATAGAGGGGGAAATGCTGAAGTGTAGGCTGGATTTCTCTTTTCTGTGTTGCAAGTACAAATTAGGACTGGAGAAAACAATCATGATGAAGAGAGGGCTGCAAAGTTACTCCCCCTGCATGTAATCAGAACACATACTGCACTTAGTGGCAGTAATGAAGATGAGAAACTCATCCCCTTCTAATCTCCTCCTGCTCCCCATGAGTCTGTCCCTCAGCAACAGGGACTCTAGTTTTAGAACTGTTTGCTAACTCGTTACAACCAACCTGCACAAGCAGACAGGCCTGAAAAGAAAATAAACTACCTACTCATTTAAAGTAAGAGTGGAATCTTTACCTGGCTAATACCTGGTTAAAAAAAAACTGCTTTGACAGTTGGATAAAAGAAACACCAGACATTTCCATTACTAATTTGGGCCAATGTATTTGAGAGGACATTTTCCAAGAATAAGTAGTCAAATAAAAGGCTTATCAGTTTATTCTTCTGTTTAATGTTGCAGTTGTTTTTACCCTTAGCCTGTAAGGCATAGAGTAAACGTCAGCACAAATGAGAAAATGTGTCTGGACAAAGAATCCACAGTTTGAAAAAAATGGATTACTGGAGTGGACCAAACTGCAAGGCCACAATGCTAAAATGGAAGCTCTCAGAGAAAAAAAGAAAGAGTTTAATAAGATTAAGATTATAGAAGTCAATTACCAGTCAACTGAAAATTATCCATCCTCAATAGAAGTCACAAACGCTAATTAGCTAGCGTATTTCCAGCAAGTTGACTTAAAAGAACTTTATTGTTGAATTATTTTTAAAAAACTAACATATTACTCACACAGAACTTGTGCTTCCTGACAAACATTTGATCACTAAAGGTGTCAAAATCAGATAGGGGGCTTCTTGTTATCAGTCTGATAGCAAAATTATTTTTCTCTTTCTTAAACAAAAAATAATGGAAATATTTAAAACAAAACATGATTTTTTAGCAGATGAAAACAGTCTCAGTTTTGGTCCCTTCTGGGATATTTTTTTCCTTTGTAGAGAAGAAAGTAAGCTAGTAATTACAACATGCAGCTCTAAGACCAATTAACAATCTGCAACATGCCCCACTTCTTTTATCCTCCACTGGTAACGCTACAGGCAGCATTAGCTGTCTAATAAATAGGTGAGCACTGCTTAACACTTCGCAAGGTTTCAGCATTTCTCTTCACCCCTGGCATCAATTCTCTCTCTCCCTTGGCTATTAGCAGATCAGTCTGGCAGTATGCAGATGCTGTTCTGTTGTGTGCTCCAAGACACACACTGCCTTTAGGCTCCCTTGGGCTATGAGAGGCAGGTGGCTTATTCATGTTCTGAAGAGAAAGCTTCACTAATGACCTCGCAAAGGTCTCCAAGAGATATTTTTTTCCTAGTTAATCAGCCAGACAAAGAATTTACTTCTGCTTAGGAAGGGTGGATATTTGTAAGGCAGCTTTGAGTAGGAAAGGACAAGTGTTAAAAGTATTTTTAATATACTTGCATTTCCTGAAAGTTAAATAGTTCCATGCCCTGCACAATGCACTGTGAGGAAATATTAAAACTAAATGCACTCTCTGTGTCAGGCTATACAGGGATCAAGTATATAAGCATTGGTCTATATAAACCTCTGAACTGTATTAGCAACTGCAATTTCTTATACTTCAAAAATACATGCCAAGCACCTTTTTCAAGGCTGTAGTACCTGGGTTCTTTCTTGCAGTAATTATGGAGGTGTACAGCTAATAGAAAAGCATGCAGGTGAATTGCCTTGTGCTCACTAGTACCACATGATACTGCTGCTACCAGGAAAATCTGTACAGCCAGACCTGTTTCTTCTAGGATTCCTGCTAGGCCCTATATGTACAAGACCAAGATAAACACTTCCTTTGCCTGTAATAACGAATTCATACCCACACAAAATTGACTAGCTTGTCATGGTGTGACAGAACACACAAAGAGGGTGTCCATCAAAGAGCACATCACCTAAAAATCTGCACCCTACTTACCAATGTCTTCAGAAAGTTGCAGTATATGCACCTTAAGGACCTAAAGTTTATACTGGCTTTTATATTATATGCTCCTTGCAAGTTTAATAACGGCAGTTTTTCTGTAATAAAACTAGATATGAATAAGCCAGGTTTTCAAATACATTAATTAGTTATGCCCATTAACATAAGTAAAAAACAAGTAGACAGCTTACAACAAATCATTTATCTTTTCTTTCCACTTCTTTAGTCATTCAATTCCACATGCACATTTAAGAAAAGCTAATACTAACACCCACAGTCTTTATTTGGATGTTACCTGCAGAAAACATTTTGGGCACTTCAAAAGAGAATAATAAGAGTTTATGTGTGCATGTACTCAAATATATAAACACATAGAGATACATTAATAAATATATTTATATACTTTCTATATATTGTCTGCTTTTTTACAACTGCTTTAAATAACAAATGATAACTTTATTCTCAATTTAATTTAATAGAAACATTATTGAAAAAAAGATCAGATTTTGGCTGTTTTGTCTGCAATCTGCTCTCTTTTCATGTTGGTTAAAGAAAAAAAGAATTTTATGAAAGTCAAAAGCTGGGAACCTGATCCTTTGCATTGGCTTGTTACATCCCAAAAGTATCGTAAGTGCACCATGCAACCCTTGAGTAAAATAAGATTTCTGCCTTTTCATTCACCCCATCTCCACTCTTGTAGATCATATTCTCCACTTGTAGATACAACAGCGTCCACAGAGCATAAAATCTGTCCAACGGATGGTCTAAACTCTTACAGTTACAGTTATTCAATAGACCATATGGAATTGTTCTGCACTACCACAGGGATTAGCAGTGTCGTCCCTTAATGTTTGCTCCACACAGCAAAAAATTGTTTTAATGACTACGAACATGATGCCCAAAAGAAGATAAGAAAACAATCTCCAAATAGAGAAACCTCAAGGTGGCAGATTGAGAGAGGTGATCCTGCTCCTCTGCTCCACTCTAGTGAGATTCCACCTGCAATGCTGCATCCAGCTCTGGGGTGCCCACCACAGGAAGGACATGGACTGATGGAGGGAGTCTAGAGGAGGCCACAATGATGATTAGAGGGATGGAGCACCTCTCCTATGAGGAAAGGCTGAGAGAATTGGGATTGCTCAGCCTGGAAAAGAGAAGGCTTTGGGGTGACCTAATTGCAGCCTTCCAGTCCAAGAAGGGAGCCTACAGGAAAGATGGAGAGAGACTTTTCAAAAGGAGTTGTAGTGACAGGACAAGGGGGAATGAATTCAAACTAAAAGAGAGTAGGTTTAGATTAGCTATTAGGAAGAAATTATTTACTGTGAGGGTGGAGAGACACTGGGACAGGTTGTTCAGAGAAGTTGCAGAAGCCCTGTCTCTGGAAGTGTTCAAGGTCAGGCTGGATGGGGTTTTGAGCAACCTGGTCTAGTGGAAGGTGTCTCTGCCCATGGCAGGGGAGTTGGAACTACATGATATTTAAGGTCCCTTCTCACCCAAACCATTTTCTGATTCTGTGATTCTATGTCTCCTTATTTCCTACCCAGTTCAAATTCTCCTTGAATTAATAGCAATAGTCCAGCAACCCAAAGTCCAGAAAGACAGAACTTACTGGCCAAGGCACTGGCAAATGCTGTCATGTTTTTATTGGCTTCCAGACTGGAGTTGGCTTGCAATTACCAGTGAGTGCACACCACTGTTAAATACAGGCACCCATATTTGAGTCAACAAATATACTCCTCTCCTCTGCTCTTCATAAGATGGCCAAGCTACAGGTATATTAACAATGCCATGAGCCTTTGGAATCCACATCCACATTTTTCATAAAAGAACTATTAACACTGCACCCACAGAAGCACATCATATTCTCCACACATTCAACCCAGCACTTATTCTTGTCACTTTACTGGCACTTCTCCCTCTGAGAAGAATATTCATCATTCAGGTGCACACCCAAATAGTGTTTTGCAGACAAAACTCAAAGAGAAAAAAATTAAAAAGTAAAATTTAGGTTCACTTAGGAGGAGAGAGCAAAAAGAAGAATGTGAATGCTTTGTCAACTGTTTTAATTCAAAAGTTTTGGGGCCTTTTCCTCGTGCACTGCTTCCCCTTGTGCTAACTCAGAAGAATGCTTGGATTATTATATTCTTTTTGACACTGAATAACCTTAAGTAATTCTATTCTCACAACGACACTAAGATAATTTTCAGTACTTGGGGCAGCACACTGTTCCTATCCAGTTCCATGTATGCAAAAGGAAATGAAAAACACATAGTGGGGCAAGATGATAAAAAAAATATTCCTCTTTGCAGATCATGAATTGAAAATCACCTAGGAAGGAAATACTCTCATTGAAAAGGTCAGAAAAAGCCCTTCAATGCTTCAGGTTTGGGTACCAAAGAGCTCACCATCTCACTCTCTAGCTCTGTGCACTCAGAACACTCCCTCTCCTGTTGGCAGGCCTCTTACCTCATTTCCATTCCCAACTCATCTCTTCTGCCAGTGAGCAAACATGGGTTTGATTTGTACATTGATCCAAGCAATCACCACGTGCACACACTGCACCACGCTCCTTGACCCCACGTGCACAGAATGCTTAAGGATGCCCTCGCCCTGGGCTCTGACAGGGACCACGAGCACTGCCACCTGCAGAGCGTTCACTCGTGACTTCAGGTGTGCCAACAGCACTTACTGAGGCTGGAGCTGCACAAGGCAGCTCAATTCTTGCTAACCAAACTTAAGCCAGTCTTGCCCTATTTATAAAGCAGGCACAGCAAATCAGTCTGATGAATCTTAATTTAATTTAAATAATGTAGTATGCATTTGGCCAATGGACCACCTAGTGTAAGAAGCCCAAAGCAGTAATGTTTTAATGCATCATACCCCTGTGATGTGAAGCCTCAGAGTAAACAAAATGAAGTTTGCTTTAAAAGTTCACCTTACACTTTCCTCCTACCAATGTACTCAACTTTTGCTGTTATGTTAATAGAGTCTACATAAATGGTCTCCTAAACACTTGATAAATTGTTTAATAAAGAAGTAACTTCCATAGTTGTCAATTAGTTACATAATCAGCAAGTATTTGCTATCCATCAAACAGCAGCAAATTCAACTGCAAAACACCAGACTGTACCAGAGGAATAGGGAAGCAGGGAGAAGACATGAGAAGAAATTAAATTAATACTGTTAGCATTTCGTGTCACCTGCACAGACAGTATTTTGATATTGATGTAAAGTTAGTTTTATTCTTGCTGCTCAGCAGAGCCACCAATTCCCCACTACAAGTTTGTAATACACTCAGCTCCTCCTCTGAGCTGCCAGAAGATCAGGAGAGAGCAGATCAGGACCTAAAACTGATCTTCCCATATGAAAAAAAGAAATTCAAAAAACTCAAATCACCATCACCAAAAAAACAACCCCGCAAAAAATCCTTTTCCTATTGTTTTGGACAATCAAACTATTGCCAGACAGACCTAATATCCACTACTTACTACACATCTTTCCAGCACCAATAATTAGGTGACAAATTATTTTGAACCCTCCCCATTCAAAACACTTTTTGTTCTCATTTCCCTGGGAATTTTAAACAGGTGACAAAAAAAAAAAAAGTAACAGCAACAAAGTCCAGACATAGATCCCAGATTCAGCAGGATATAAAGTAGAAGAAACTACTGGAAGACTGAAAAACACAATAAAAGAAGCAGTTCTGATTGAAATCTCAAGTTTGGCTTTACTTCAGCTATGATGTCCAATACTTCTGATGAGGGTGAGGCTGAGATTCTGACTAGAACGTACTGCAAATCTTCTGGTGTGCTAGAGGTACGAGATCGAGTTTCTTCTGACCTTCACTTAGTACATTTCTATCAGTGAATAGAATATCTATTCTGTCCACATTTGCACAGAAATAGATGCAGGAAGTAAAATTCATCTCTTCCAGTTCCTCCAGTTTCATGCATCTGCCCCTGAACAGTCTTTTGAAAGCTACATTGTCAGCAGAAAGCAAGGCTCCCTAGGGCAGTGAATTATGTATCATGTCCACCAATATCTTTACTGCCCACTGACTTCACAAGACCTGCTCATTTCTCTGTGGTTAAGCCCACAGGTCAGAACAGAAGTACAGGTTGTGTTCTGTGGCAACAACAAGACAAGAACCATTACTCTAAAAGATGGTTCGGCTACACCTTATTTTGTGTTTTCCTATTACTGATAATAGAGGAGTCTGAATAAAAACCTCTTGACAGTATAAATGAACAGGAATTTTATTTATTTTTAATGGAAACACTTGTGCCTTTAAGTAACCTTGTTCAAGAACACAGTTATGCATGCCCATGTTTTCACTAGGATTTTAAAAGTCAGGGAAGGTCCAACACTTAGAGTAGCAATCTGAACACTTAAAATAATGTTAAGCACTGCAGACCACAGTATTAACATGTGGCAGTAAAACTGAATCTATACAGCATAACTAGATACATCTCCAGTCAACTTGAGTTCAAAATTACAATGAATTCTTTAGAGATGACAAAATAAAGACAGGAAATGGCTGCTGATGAGAGAAGAAAGAAGAGAGAGGTCTGCAGCAGCTACAGGCAAAATTAAGATGTGGCTAGTTCAATCCATTAAGTGGCATTTGCCATTTTGTGAACAAGAGACTTGTGAGGGAGCAGGCACAGCAGCAGTACAGTCAGCAAGTTACCTCTCCTGTGCTAGAAGAGGTACACAGTTGGCTAATCCCAGCAGATTGTCTACTGATACAGTTTCTCAAGGCTTCAGCAAGGTATGGCAAATATTGGTCCTTCTTTTCCTTTTAAAGTCTAAATCTTTCAAAAATTGTACACCAGATCTTCTATACCAGCCCTCTCAGGTTTGTATACCAGATGTTCTTCCATTTCCAGTCTGGAAAATAACATAACATTGCAACACTACAAAAGTGTTGCTTTTGCTCCCTCAAAATAAAATCATGAGCACAAGAACCACCAATGAATGTACACCAAATTTTACCCAATGACAACACAAATGCACAAGCAAAGCATTTCTTGTGTGTCTGCATGTCTGGCTGGCTGGACAGAATATTCTACCCAGTGAGAATACTTGGTGAACAAATATTTATTGAGAATTACTCAGCTGTGATACAGAAGGGGATTCATGGTATGGTGCATCTGGACTCTGCTCATTTTTTATGAGATAATTGCACCACGGACTACCTCAAACACGGCATGACTGAAGGATTTGCCTTTTAAATTTAAGAACATGGAACGGACAGGAATTAAATCCGTCATGCCTCCGTGTAGCACACAATAGAGGAAGAATATAAATAAACAGGCAACCAGAATGGTGCAATAAGAACAGGATTAATCCAAGTGTGATTAATTCAGTGTCAGATTAAAATTGATAGTGCCAGCTGTATCGGGTCCATTCTGCCACATTATTCTCGCCTGTCATTTTTTTTTTTTTATGTCCATCTTCTTCCCATTTCCTCGGTGGATAAACCTGCAGGAGAGTTAATTGTCACATACACGGATTTAATCACATTGTCCACACCGTTTGGGGGCCTTGCCTTCAGCGATCCATGACTAATTGTTGTGGTAATTTTTCAATCATTAACAGCACCGCATATGCTGCGGACAAATCCCCCGGCACCCACCAAAGCCCCGGGGCCAGCGGCGCACACGCCTCCATCAAAGCCCCGCGCCCTCGGGGCGAGCTCGGCGCTGGTGCTGCTGCCTCTCGGGGAGGGAGGAGGCTGGGGGGCGAGGAAGGACGTGCAAACTCCATCTGGGAGGGCTGGCGGGGCTCTGGCTGCCCGCTGCGGCCCCGGGGGAGCCCTGGGGCGGAGGGAGGCACGGCTCCCATCACCCCGGCCAGCCCTCTCGCCTTTCCCCTCGCCGGTAATTACACGCGTGTCGTAAGGCACGAAAGGACGAGCCAAAAGCTCCCCTCGTGCTTCAAAGCCAAGGAACCAGCAGAACGTAACAAATCGCTGCACCAGCAGCCCTGCAGCAGCGGTAAGCGCCAGTGGCACGGCGCTTCGGAGGGAGCGGCGGGGATTGAGCAAAGTGCCGCTGCCTGTGCAAGCTGCGTGAACCGAGTGACCCCAGCTCAGCTGGCGAAGAGCTCATCTGGGGAATGAGGCGGCCGGCATTCCCAGTCACCTCCTGACTTCATGTTCCCCGAGCAATTTATTCACTGGCGGAGGTGTGCGACACCCTCCAATGGTGTGCGCCGGGGTCCCTGCAAAAACCAGTATTGGGTTTGCAGCCTGGAATGGACCGATTGGATAATGTCATGTTCTCCTCTCCTCACCACCCCTAACACATTAGCATACTGAGGTGCTTTATGCACCTGGGACGTCATACGTATAGATGTTATAACCCCAAAGAAGGCTTGTATGGAGGAAGATAAAAATCAGATGAGACTCTGCAGCACCTCTGCCATGAAGAGACCGCTTTAAAACAAGTGGCATTTCAGCAATCACCCAGGTGGCTTTAGAAAACGCTGATAGAACATATAATTATTGAAAACTATAGTAGCAGCAATAGTAACTATTGAAATATAAATGCAGGCAAATGAGAAAAGGAAAAAAAAAAAAAAAAGAAGGAGAAAAGCAAGAATTAAGATCAAAACAAGGCAGGATTAAACAAAGGCAGGACCCTCTTTGCTCCCTCGGAGCGGGGGAGAGAGAATCCCCAGCTACACAGGGGACTAAACAACACCATCTTAGACTTGGCTTCTGATTCAAGCCACAGAGAAGGGAGGGAAAAATCCTGTCCTTCCCACAAGTTTCTGACAGTCACAGCAGCGGCACTTATGCAATCGTTACATAAGTAGTGCCGGGACGCTGCCCAGCGCAGGGCAGGCAGGGCACCCGCGCCTCCCCAGCGCCGCACCGCGCTCTGCGCTGCCCGCCCGGGGCCGCGCACCGCGGGGAGACAAACACGGAATAGCCCTCTGCGCTTTTTATTCGCTTTGGCATCTTTCTCCCACTCTGCACGAGTTGCTTTCTGTGCTTTCTGCAAGGGTGGGGGAACACTTAGTAACACACAACTGGAATAACCTTCCTTGTTTTTTTTCTCCCCTCTCGTTATCCCAAAGAATACTGCCCTCTCAAACCAAAGGAAAGGGTGAACAACATGCAAATAGTTCCTTAATTAATTTCTGCACGTAGCAGTGTTGCTGCTATTACCACACTGCATTGAGCCGGTGTCACTGACAGAAGAACCACATGAAGTTTATGGAACAGCCTATAGCCTACCAGAGATGACAAAAGATCCCAGCAATGGCAGATGGCATGTGAATCACTGCACAGGCAATTAGCAGCTAGCTGACGGATTTTGACGTGCTGGGGAGGACAGAGGGGGTTTTCTCTGCTCCTAGCAGTTCTCACCAGAGGGGATGGAAATAGGCATTAGTCTCACTTTGCCCCCACAGACTCTTTTCAACCATTCTTGCTGAGTTTGAGGCTGCTGTATTGCTAGGCACTTATAAGCACCCAGTGCAGAAAGATTTGCAGCAGCAATAAAAATGCTGTCTTTTTACCTTGATGAGATCAAGCCACAACTGCTGCAAAACAGAGTGTTTTAGGTAGAGTAAAAAAAAAAAACCAAAACCAAAACACAAAATACCCACCTATGCAGCAAACGATCACAGCCACCAAGCCAAGTGCTGTGGAAACATTACAGTGCTGTAAACAGTGATTGAAAATGCATCAAAAACATTGAATGCATCTAAGCTACAATGACAAATGTATTCTGGAACGGTTCAAGTTGGATACCTCTCAAAATGAATTTTTATGGTAGACAGTGGTACTAAATTTTGATCAGAGAGCTAATGCAGAACCCTTCAGCATGAGCCTAGTCAGCATATATCTTAATCTTCAAGTCAGTAAAAAGAATAATATAAAAATGTTCTAGTACAATAATGCCCAGCAAAAGTCTCCTCTGTGTGGCTGCAGTGCAGACCTTGGATAACACTGAAGCAGGGACATTATTCTGAGCAGTCTGACTGGCAGCATTGTGAGCAGTAACACTCAGAAGACTACTACCTTAAAAACCCAAGGTGACAACTTATATTGGTTTTTCTAACATTTTTCCTTTGTTTGCTCATTAACTGCCAGATCAGTGCTAGTTTGTGTGAGCTCTGCAGTGGGGATTCTTTCTGTACTTTTTACTTGCTCACTGCATGTTCAGGAACAGTAATTCCTTTTGGGGGGCTCCTTGCACTGATACAATTAATAGCATTAAAAAAACCCTCCAGCCTCACAGCACAGGTGCTCTGCCTCTGGAAGAACAGCATCTAAGTAACCCTATTTGCTGCAGGAAAAGCTCTACCAGCCATCATTGATACCTGGACTAAGCAAGGTTATCCCCTTAAGAAGGACACCATACCAGCCTGTATTTTTCCATCCCAAACTGGGCATGTTGGTAGGGATTCAGAAGAGGCCAGATGATGGTCCTTTGCAAAGAGACAAGATGCTGACAGTAAGACTTTCATCAACATCTTGCTTCCACATCAGACAGCTCTTCCCATGACCTGCTTAGTTTTGCATTTCCCAGGAGCCACAGGCTGTGCCTGTTTTCCAAAGCCTGTGCTTCCAGTGTTGTGCCAGGCCTACAGCACACCATTCAGCACCTACTTACAAGCTACTCCATGATATGGGTTGCCCACTCCTCACTAAAATCTAAGGCTGAGCCACTCTACTTCTATCAGCTAGAGATCTGCTGAATACACTTGCTGACTTCCCAGGCTACTTTGCAATTGCTGACTGACTTCCATTGCTAGGTATGACAGCATTTTGCAACTCCTGATCCAGCCTGAATCAACAGTGAAAAGTCAATAGGTTATTATCTCCATTTCATACACAAGTAAATTTAATAAGACTATGACTGCAACAGAGATGTTAAGTTCAAGCAAACACTGCTGAATAGTTTTAATACAGATATCATGCCTTCCATGCAGTTAACTATGCAAGTTTTGTAAAGAAAGGAAAGACCAAATCAAATAAATCAATTTCTAGCTGTAAGCATGCCTGTGATCTAATCTTATTCAGTGCAGAACAAGTGCTACCTTCTTCATGTACATGATTACTAATCACCAGGACAGAGACAAATGATATATCACTATATGAAATTGAATACCATTCTACAGATGGAACGAAGACTACAAGTATATTTAGAATGTTTGAGAATTGATTTGAAAACCTAGTAATTTTTTTCACATATGAGAACCTTCTACAACAGGAACAGATCTGGTGGGTAAGGCATTTTGCCAGCCACCAAGACCAGAAGCTGCAGTTATGCAATGATATGGCCACAGGTGATGTTTCAGCAGCTATAACTCAGGTAGTCAATGATCATCTCAACAAAGAACAATACCCCATGTACATCTTAATCTTGCCTAGTCTGACAGCACTTAATCATATAAACTACAATGTAACACATGGAATTTGAGTGCCATTGAATCCCAGATAAATTGTTTACACGCAGTTTCAGAGGATTTTCCAACCCTTTTCTAATGCATCAGTCCAAGTGCACCAAGCCAATCACATGTTGCAGGAAAGGAAAACCAGCCCTATATGCTGTCATATTAAAAAAAGTAGTAGGAATCTCAGGGAGCTTTCACTTTACATTGGGACATACTTCACTGAGTGTTTGTTTTGCTTCTCCCAGCTCAGAGCTTCTTAAGTAAAAAAACAAACAAACAAAAAACAAACCCCAAGCACTAGCAAGCTCTCTGAGCCAGAGATAAATGTTCAGAATTAATTGAAATGTTCAGAAAAGGATGCTGTAATGAAAAAGCACCAAAAAAAGAAACACATGATGAGTTACCCTCCAAGTGGAAGGTGACAAGGTAGCAGTCATGTTGTCCTTACTGAGGACAACCAAGGGCCAGCCTCTCTCTGAGTGGATTGTAAGGTGACCTGAGACAAGTCACTAAATTGAGTAGTCACACTTTCCCCTTCTGTAAAATGTGCCTGATAATATAGCCTTTATAAAAAGGCATGCTGCTGAGAATTGCTACATAGGAGCACCATTTTTATTATTGTCCAACAGAGGGCATCTAAGCAGGACAACACAGACTGGCCACTTTTCTATCACTGAGAACAGTCAAAAGCAGTGTTCCTCTCCATTATGTTTTCTCCACATGCCTTAAACAGCAAACAAAACCCCAACAAAACAACCAACAACCACAAAAAAACCCCAAAAAACCAACAAACGAATTAATCAGACAGAGGTTTCAAATGGATGCACTTCAGCAGCTGAAGAAGACAAACTGCAAGCAGATCTATACATTACTGCTTTCTCAAACTTATGGCACCTACAGATATTCCAAATCTGTCTTGGATCTGAAGTATGTTATAAGGGTATTTTCATGATGACCAACAGTAAGGTTTGAGGAGTTTTCAGTAAGGTAGGACTCTGTCCTGGTTTGAAGGACAGGTGTCTGCCAATAAAGGCAGAAGCTTCTCTTTGAAATGGAGAATGTAAACCCCCTCCCTCCAAATTATTATTATAATTTTGAAATTAAGGGGCTCTCAGGGGAATATATGGGAATTAGGAATAACAGTTCTTTACTAGGAAAATTAAAATAGAAATGCAGTATTACGAAAAACAATCCCAACCCTGACAGAGTCAGAGTACAGCCTGACACCCTGTCAGTCAGTCAGGGTGTTGGCAGCAGTCCCATTAAATGGTGGCTGCATCCTCCTGCAGTGGCAGATGTGGTTCAGCTGGAGCAGTGCTCCTGTAGAAGGTGCAGTTTTCCTCTGAAGGTCCAAGGGATGATGTGGAAAGGTCCAGCTTTCCTCTGGAATCCAGTGGAAAGAAGGTAACTTGCTGTCCAAAATCTCAGTTTTTCTCTAGGTAGGAAAGGCTTGGCTCCTCCCCCTGGCTGGAGCATCTCCAGTGGGATGATGTAATTTTATCAGTCATGCAGTGGGACTCAATGGGCCAGCAGCAGATGATATCTGCCTGGAGGGAGGATGGGTTGTGGAAAAGATAAAGATGATTACCTCACCTGGTTTTAAAGATGGCCCATTAGCAGATGGTATGTGCCACAGATATAAGGAATCATTACCCCACCTGGCTTCAGCAGATGGTGATAGAATACACATTTCTGACCACATCAACCCAACACAGACTCCACTGCAGGAAGACTGCAGTCTAATAAGGTTAAGGGATTGTGGAAGAAGCACACAAGGTCTTGGGAAAATATATCCCTTCTAAGCCATTAGACTTTACAGCTTTAGTTTGAGGTTTTTCAGATGACATGTATGTATCAGAACAAAACCAAAATCCCCTCAATTTCATTCAGGAAAAACCACCCAAACAGAAAGATTGTGATTCCTCAAACATTTTCTCAGTTCCAGTTCCAGTTGTTACTATGTCTTAAACTTCAGCTGTCAAGAAACAGCTACTACATCTTTCTTATTCCTCATTTTCACCAGTGGTGAGTTGCTCCTACTTATTCCTAATACAGCATTTTATTCCAATCCCACTCTTACCCTAAGTATGACACCTCATGCCTTTTGCCTGTCCCAGAGCAAGGCTTCAGCTTCCATTTCACACCTCTGCAGACATGGAAAGCATGTCTGTACACTGGATTACCCAAACTAAAACTGTCATTCTACAAGAACAGTTGAGCAAGAAAATCAAAGCCAATGGACCAGGTCACAGTCAGTCAACAGAGGCTTTCAATCACCTGTCAAACACCTTTACTGTTCAAGCCATAAGCCCAGAACTAGGAGTAAAACAACACCTGAAACAAATCTTAGCCCTCAAAATTCAGTGTCTTGCACAAGACTTCCACAAGAACTGGAGAACAGAGCTGATGAGCTCATGCAGGCACCTCCCCTGCTGTCAAACTACCTTGACACAGTTTCCTCAGCTGTGGTTTGAAAATCTTCTTGGGGTTGTCCTTCAGATGGCAGCATACTTGCTGCAATTACTCTCTTGTGCTATGAAGCCTTTTGGGTGTCTCCAGGGAGCCTGGGAAGGCCCTTCCAGCTCTGTATTGCACAAATGTGTGGAACACATAAAAGAAATTACAGATTCAGTGTCCCTTAGTTCACCTTCCTTAAACTCCACCTGTGAATTGTACCATCACAGAGCTTTTCCCTAACTTAAGGTGTATGCATTTTTCTTCAAGCCCCAGGAGAACAGAAATAATGAAAGGGAGATGGGAGTAAAGCAACAAAAAGGTCACTGTAGGAGAACTCTAGCTTTTCAAATTTGAGCCTTTCAAGGAAAAAGTTGCTGATTTTCTCTTCCTGCAGAGTATCATAAGGCAGCAAGAAGGTCATTGTAGGGGAACACTAGCTTTTTCAAAATTGAGCCTTTCAAGGAAAGAATTAATGATCTTCTCTTACTGCTGAGTATCACACCTGCATGTGTCATAGAAAAAAGACAGGAGGCTGTCTGTTGAAAATAAGTGAAGGATGTGGGTTTTTGGTTGTTTTTTTTTTTAAGATTGCAACTTCATTTCTACCTCTAAGAATTATCATATTAATTTAATCTACAAAAACAATGCCATCATGATCTCAAGCTCTGGGCATGCCTACTGTAAGTGGCTGCTGTTCCTTACCTTCCTCTGAAAAACCCAATGGTCAATTTAACTAAGAACACCAGAATGGGAGAGGGCTGTGAGGGTTATTAATTTTTTTAAAAATTTAATTATTGATTCATGAAGAAGAAGAGAGAACAGGAGAGCATTTTCTGTTCAACATAAGAGCAGCCACAGAGGTCTAAAGGAAATGACCAGGTGTACTACGACTGCAAGTGCTCCTATGCTTGGCGTTAGATGACCCAAATTTCCATCCATCTCATCTTCTAATTGAATTCCCTCTTGTTTTTAAATAATATTTCCTTCAAAGTATCTGGTCAAAAATCCAGGGCAATACCAGTGTTTATGAAAATTGCATAATGCTATAATTTATTTTTTTTAAAAAACAGCCATCAGTGATATGAATGTTCACTGCTGATCTTGCACACTTTCCTCCTCTCCCCTCTCCTGTTTCTAAGACTTAGTGCTTCTATGACAGCCACAAAGATGACATACAGAACTACTGATGGGGCACCACAAAAATCACTCTATTTTCTATTCACTGAATTACAGTCATACATATTGAGTGCTCCTTTCTCTCCACCCCAGGATATACAGGCTTCCTTCTACTAAGATCATTTTGTACTGACTACCTGCACAGAAACAAAAACAGCACAAACTACACTTTTTTTAAGCTAGAAGCTAGTCTGCTCAGCATCACATACTGCCAAAACAAAAGAGCAGTTTGCTCCTTGTCCCACTAGGACAGCACCTTATAGGGTCACATTTAAAGCAATACAGATAGTCACCAGGGTATCACTCTCATCACTTGGATACTATTATAAAACCACATATATGACACAGAACAACCTTGAGTATCCATTTAGGATGCTACAACATTTTTCTAATGTTTGCTAACAGCTCCTCCAATCAGCCATATGCAGAATATAGCAATTGCTTATGCACAGTCTGCTCCACTTCACTAGTGATGTGTGAAAGCTGAGAGCAATGTAGCTACAGTAACTTTTGTTTAAAACTAGGGCACAATTAAGTGCATCTTCATATGGCTTAAGTGAGCTCCAGCTTCCTGTTCTGGAGTGGCTCTAGTACATTCTCATTTTCTTTGTTCCTGTTGCTCACATGTGATGTGCAAAATCTGCAATCCAGTTATTGTACTTCCTCTAAACATGGCCAGAACTTCAGGAACCAGAAAAGTAAATAAATGACCAAGAGAGGGGCACAGGACAATCTTGCAAACAGAGAACCCTAGCAAAAATAAACTCTCCTGTATAACATGAACTGTCACCTCTTATGAAATAAATAAAAACAGCAGCAGCAAGTGACAATATAGGCAATGTACAGTTTTTCTTTCTAAGATCACTAGCTTTTATTCAATAAGACTGTAAAGCAATTTAGCACTTGGAAAAGTGAGGAATTCTGTTCCTGTCTTGATTGTGGCATGATGAGTTCTAATACAGTAGCAGAGATATCCTGGCAATTATAGTTTTTGCTGTGCACAATGCAGCAGTATTGTATTAAGACTATATTTCCCTGAGATGAAAAAAGGAGTCCCAGTCAAGAGTTTATCTTTGACTGTCACTTTTGAAACATGATAAGTAATTCTGAACTAATATTAGAAAAGGATTCTCCTTATTGTATTTTTTCTTTTGGAATAATTCATTAGCTAAATGCTTTTCAGATAGTACAGTCAAAGCCCTAGGTGGAGTCCCTTGCCTTATTTAACTAGATCCTACTAACTTTTCTTCTGTTATAATCCCCACCACTATTTCATGTCAATCATTGTTCTAAAAGAAATTCAGTGAATCCACTCTTAAAAAAAAAAAAAATTAAAAAAAAAAAAAGGGGAAAAAAAAACCCAAAACAGAAAGAGCTCTGAATTACCACATTGGTGACAATCTTTGTCATTAGAATAAAGAAGACTGATACTTTTGAATGAGCAACTTTAGGGCTGGAAAACATGTTCTTTTGTTACTTTTTCCTGTCTCTCCATAATTTTAAGATAAAGTAGAAATTAAAGTCATTGTAGGGTGAGGACGTGAACAGTACTAAATGCAGCCACCAGTTTAGGGACTTTTAATCAGGACTGGTTTTTTTCACTTTTTTTTTTTTCTTTTTTTTTTTTTTTTTTTTTTTTATAAAGCCAATACTTTCTCCTAGAGAATATAGAACTTGCCTAGATTTACAAATATTCAGCTAAAGGTTTTTAATAATCCAAATGAACTCAAAAGCAAGGAAACAAACAAGCACTCTCTCCCCTCTACTCTCCATCTGGCCAAAAAAGAAAATAGACACAAGATGACTTCCATGATTACCTATTAAATTCCATTTGTTGCTACACACAAAAGTTTCCTCAGACTTTGCCATGGTATTAAGGATCAAACTTATTACTGATGTTCACATTATAGTCATCAGAATACATAATTTATTACATCCATTCTGCTCAGAAAAAAAAGAGATATTGCTTTAATATCTATTAGTAATCTGTCAAGTTATTTACATGGGGGAAAGTGTTAATAAAGGCTGACATTTTTCCCTAATTCATTTCAGGTACATCAGCAAACCCTGCCCCAAATTAGCTGGTACACTGCCTGGAACAGGCTGTCTTCTCTCTGTAGCTATGCTGCAGTTACCTCCAGCAGCATGGAAGTGTAAAACCTGATCTAGATTCTTTCTTTCCTTCTGGAAAAATGTTTATCCATTACAGCATCATCACCTTCTGAACACCTTTTTATTCATGTGTTGTAGATTTATCCTCTCTACTGTTTGTAGGCACTTCCTGTTTATGAATGCTGAACAGGAAAGTAAATCTGGGTGTCTGAAGACAAAACCTAAGCAAAACTGAAGCTAAGGTAGTCTTTGTAATACAAGCAGAAATGGCACCAGTGGAGCTGACATATTTCTACAAAGCTAGAGTTTGTAACACCATGCAAGGTTCTTCTGTTGTCAGGCAGCAATGGCAGAGGAGCAGTGGCCCAGCCCTGGCTCTTGAGCTGTTGTGTGTTTGCTTACACACGATTCAAACAGTGGGATTCCCCAGCCAAGGCTCGCCTGCCTGGTCAGCAGCAGATCAGTATGCACTGGCACATGGACAGCTGGGCAATCCAATCTTCTCCAGCAGGAATGAGCCATGGGGGGCTGGTGCCACTGGCTCAGCCTGGACTGCTGCCATAGCCAGGCTCTCAGCACTAGCAAGCTGCTGCTCTCTCTCAACGATGTGACATGCTTGGGTGTTCCCTTCCCTACCCCTTGTCCTCAAAAGACATGAGCCTCACTCATCAGTGATAAATGGCACGGAGCTCTGAAGGCTGATCACACACACTGCCACTGATTTGCTATTTTCTTAGTACACCTGCAGAGCAGAGAGGGGGAAGAGGTTCAGCATATTCAGCTCCAGCAGGAGACCTGCATTCACCCACTCCTCTCACCAACTACCAACCTCAAAGACAAGAAAAAGGCACAACAGAAGGATCCTAACCAAAGCTTCCCCCTCCAGAAACGAGAAATCAAGATCGCATTAGAGATCTAGAGAAGAACAGTACTTCCTAAAATGCTTGATCTAATCTTAGCTGAACTGAATCTGTCTCACCTAAGCTTTGTGTATCAGAGTCAGAAAGTTAAGAGACGTGCCTCTAAAATCTCTTCTCCAGCCTCTGCTGGGTAGTCTTGGTAAATGTCCTGGGAACAGCAAAAATGAATATTGCAACGCAACAAAAACACCCAGAGGGTATCCCAGCCTGATGAGGAATTACAAATTATATTAGGCTCATTGAACCAACTCCTGGATGATTAAAAACATTCAGCATTCACCATATAACAGCAAAGTAATTCAATAGTATTATTTAGATGTATTTTCATTTGCATAAATAAAGCCAAGAGAAACACCATTTCTGTGCCATAAATTGTTGCTCTTCAAGGTTTCTGAGAGTACCACTTTCTTTTACTTGGGAACTGCTTAATAAGCTATATTCATCAGTATTTAGCCTTCTCTTGTGTGTGGTGCTCTAGTCCTCCTACAGGATCCGAAGGAGACAAATCATAGTGAATTACTAAACCTTTAATTTACTTTTGATTAAAAAACTTAAAGGAGGGAAAAGCAATAGATACACATGGACAAACTGCTTCAAAGGCAGCAGAAACTTTGGAAGGTGCAACTGCTTATCTCTTTTTTTTTCTTTTCTAGATTTGAAATGGACTAAAACAGGCCTCAAATATGTTGAGAGGAGCTCTTATTCAGAAAGATGTGTCTGTCAGTCAGTCAGTCAGTCAAATAAACACTCCTGCTGATTTAAAAATGTGTTAGCCTGAGTTAACCCTTTGTCACATTTTTGTGCAAACAAAAAGAAACAACATAATTTCTTAAATTATGAAGATAAGAAACTTATATTCTAACTAAAAATTCAATCTTGCACCATGAAAGGGCAATTGTCCTCTAAATCTACTGGCACTACTACTCTTAATACTAAGCTAGAAAAATCATATAAAACCACAACTCAAATGGCCATCCAAGTTTTATATTAACAACTTACTTCCAAGAATCAATCCTATACTTTTTCTTCCATAAGATATCCCTGTAAACAAATAAAACATTTCCCAGGAATAGGTATAATAGAATTGTTATAAAATGGAATACTATATTTGTTCAATATATAAAAACACTACAGATTGGAAGCAAGCTTATATTAATTCTTTTGAAGAATACCAACTTTAATGCAGATAATGAATCTATCAAAGGTAATAAAAGCAGAGAAAGCAACATTTCAAAAATTTTATGGCTTCCTTCTGTATGAAAAACTTGAGGAAAGAGCAACTTTAAAAATAGAGTTGTAAATTAAGAAGAAGACAACAGGCAAATTATCTTGACCTGGAAAAGGGAAGGGCAGAGGCAAGATTTAACTTTATAACACAATACACACACCTGATGGTGTAGCCAGAGATGTCAGAACAAGAGAAACAAATAACAAATAAACAATACACCCTTTGATTGACAAGAATGTCACCTCTGTATAACTCATTTCTGTGTTTTGGATTACTTATCAAGGAAAGACTTGGACTTCCTTCCAGTCAGTTCAAAAGAAACCAAAATAAAATCAACCCCAAAAAGCAATCTTCATACAAAAACAAGTAATAAACTCTCTTCAATTTCTTCTTTGAGTAGAAAGGAGTTAGAAGAAATAATTTTTCTATGTAAGAGTCATCCCAATTTTAAAATACGTACTCTTTAGAAACTTGAACCTCTAAAGTCTTAAGAGTCCAGATCTAATCCTGCCAAAATTTAAATCCCAAACTACAGCTCAGACCATGTGTAACTATGTAGCAGTGCTGTTTCTACTCCCTTTGCAGGACTGGGATGCTTAGGGAACCAGCAGTTATATTTACAGTCACAAAGGAGGGTGGCACTAATTGTTAGTCTGAAGATGCTAAGAAGTGGCCAAAATTGCTGCTGTCACTTGCTATAGATGATTCCTTTACAGTCAAGATATCTGGTAGTCAACAAAGATCACCTTATTGACACTCCCCCCTCCTCAACTTACATGACTGGGCCTTTATATAAACTCTTTAAAAGTCAAGTACATGTTTTGCTGGTAGCCACCCAGGTGACTACAATCACAGCTCCTCTCCTCATACAGACAGGGGGGAACACCACAGATATTCAGGGAAAATTAGGTCCTCCGTCCTATTAGTTATTCCCTTATAAACTGGTCAGCATTGTCTTAGGTACACACATCTCTGGATGTACCACATCCATACATTTTTGGGTATCTGTATGACATCTGAAGAACAGAGAGAAAAATTCAATCATATCTTTCTCTAAAAACCCAAAACTCCACACCAGCTCCATGTTCGATCAACACAAAATTTCAGTGGCTGCCAGCTCAACAGAAGGTCTCTCAACTCAGCCAGAAGGTCTCTCAACTCTGCATTACACTCTGTGTGTGTGTGTGTGTGTGTGTGTGTGGAAAACCACACACCAAAATTAAAACAGGCCAAATATGCCTCCCTCTGTATTCAATTGGACATCAATTTGTTTTATTTGTCTCATTCTGTATTTATTGTTATACATATGTATGTGCAGATGTAAATCACGAGGATTGAGGGAGACAAAGGTGACGCAGGAGCTGAGATATAAAGTTGGATTCAACCTCACTTTCTTCAACAGGCAACCCTTGGGAAGTCAATAAAACTCAGACGCTTCCTAATTTCCCAATAATTTTATTTCATCTGAGACACTGTATCTTCATGAGATATTCACTTTACCTTCAGGTACCTGCCTAAACTGGGAGACTCTGCTCCCCCTGCAGTCAGACATAGAAAGAGAACACTGAGGAGATTGATCCAAAAAGCTCCACACATTCAAAAGGAAGCTTCCATCTGACTGGAAGACTTTCATTTTCTGTTGAGTGTAAAAGGACAGAGGCAAGCTCACTTTACTAAGGCAGCTGCACTCTGTCTGCAGTGTGCATCCCTATCAGCCTCTGGTGCACTTCAATTCCAGTCCACGAGCCTGGAATGATGACACTGCTCTCTCAGAGCAGTCTCAGGGGAGTAAGCACAGGAAGGGCTGGGACAGTCTAGATCTTACAGTAGCGTGGCTGTGCAGGAGACAGAGACCTAAAGTGACCCCTGAGAAATTTGGGATAGGCTGTGAAGCTTATGCAGCAGATTTAAATCTCTCTGGGTGCTCCTATGGGAAGAACCAGTCCATCCAACAGTTTTACTTGATGTTCTTGGGAGGCCCCAGATGCTCGATACACCAATACCTCTGTAACTTTAATTTCACTTGGAAGGGTTTCAGGAACTAAATGCATTATATTTACCCTTCTACACTACATCCATACAAACACATACAGCATTAACTATTTCAAGGTCCCCACAGAGAGCTGTTAGCAGAGACAGAACATGGGCTGGCACATGACTGAAGCCACATGCACCATCTGCTCAAACATTTTAATGTAATTTGCCAGGCAAGAGCTGAGAAGGAAAAAAAACCAAAAAAACTATAGATGAAAGAGATTAGATTTCCTCTTGTTGAAAATACCTCCTGCTGCTTGATATAATAACCTAAGTCACTCATACCTAATACTTCATTTAAGAACATATTCAAAAATTAAAAAAAAAACCCAACAAATTTCTGTGCCTGCAAGGTAACATTGACATAATTCTTCTGCTAACCTGCTGCCTGTTGAGAACTGTCCAGATTGATAACCCTATTGCCAAAACCAAAAAGGAGTGGACTAGTTAAGAATTTTAAAGTTGCTACTTCCACTCAAATAGCAATTTCGATGAACTTCAATAAATGAGTAAAGAAAGAGAAAGACTTATTTACTGCAGCATTGAAGCCAAACAAGTTCTACATGTTAAGCCTTGTATTTGGCTGAAGGTGGCAGTCCTGGGCCCAGTACTATGTGAATTTTGGGAAAAAAATCCTGCAACTGACCTGTAAAAGGGATTCCCAATGGCAAAGACCCACACTTCAAGAATCAGGTTGTGTGGCAAACAACCTCCCTTTTAAAACAACCTTTTAAAACAAAAGCAATGATTTGAAGAACTTATGACAAACTCCTTTTGTCTTGTTCAACAGTGTTCAATGAAGATGCTTCGACAGGTTAGCAATTTTTCCTCTATTAGAAATATTCACAAAATTAACAAGAAACTAGGACAACTACCTTTGCTATAAATTCAGCTGACATTTCCTCTTCCAAACCCCTACACCATTCCCTACTCCTTTTAAGCTGACAAAAAATAAAATTTTTAAAAACCCATAAATAAATAAAATCAGTTTCATAAGACTGTAAATATCACGGTTAATTTCTGATGTGAAAGGTAGAATAATCTGCATACAGCAGAAAGTTCTACCAATTCCTCTAACTGGTACCCTAAATACAGCAGCCTTCATGACTCATAACTTTAGGAAATGAGACCACAACCTGAGCTGCAACCCAGAGCTGAATGCCTGCCTGTGTGCCAGGATGCTTCAACCATCCTAATAACCACAAGTCAGCATCTGCAGCAGTCATGATCCCAAAATCCTCCCTTCTTTTTCAACTCAAGGCTCATTAAAGGTCAACACAAAATAAATATTAAGAATATTAATATTAAGAATTTTAATAAAATGAAAAATAGAAGCCTGGAAAAGATGCAGGCAGTAGTGATCGTGACTCAACATATGGATAGGCTCCCACATAGGGAGGGACTGCCTGACCAGAACTTTTTGGCTTGGAAAGAAGTCAATGACAAGACCTACAACTGAAACAAATACTGAGTGGTTTAAACAAGGAAAAAGAGAGACTCGCTAACTGTTCTTGCATTACAGAAGAGCTCTAACTGTATCTCTAAGTTGCTGATCACAACAAGAAAGAAGTGATTCCTCATGCAAGTTAGGCAAATTAAGACATTGCAGAGAGTAAAGGTTTACTGGGACTCAAATATTTCAACAAATGCATGGAAGAAAATTCCACAATTACTACTGAAGGCAAACATACCATTTTCAGCTCAGGAAACAGCTGAAGCAGCTGCAGGAGTGTATCAGGGAAGGATCAGTATAACCATGCCTGTTCTACTCACCTGTAGGCACTGGCTTGGAAGTCATCATGATACAGCAATGCCTTGGACTTGAGGCTGGATCTGGTGTGCCACCCTTACATTATTTTATTGCATACTTCAGGAGTTTAAAAATATCATGAGAAGTCTTAGCAAAAACATTACAGAATTATCTTCTTTTTGTTGTTTGTGGGTTTGGGTTTGTTTTGGGGTGGGGGGGAAGAATGTTTAGGTTTGGTTTAATTTTTAAATTATTTGGCTTATAGTCTCGTGATTTTGAGGTAAACTTTAGTTCAATTTACTTGCTTCTGTCCTCAGCTAACATATTCTGCAACACTGAGCACTGAGAACATTGCCATTGATTTCCATCAGCAAAGGATCACACCCTAACTGCTTCCAATTTCACAGTTACTAAGCAACACTAAGTGATCACAGCCTCTGAGCAAGCAACGTCCTGTATTCAAAGGTTTGAACTGTAGAACTCCATAAAGACTTGGAACTTGGGCACCCACCAAGGAACACCAGCTTCACAAATCTTAGGTAACAAATTCCTGAAGTACAGAAATACATACCTTGGGTGCTGTTAATTGAAATTAGCTCTATTGAGCCACAAAGTTCCCTTGCATATTCACCATGGACCTAAAAATGTGAGTACTTTCTAATATACTGCAAGTTTATGTATTTTTTCCAGGATTAACCAGAACAAACCCCCCCTTTTCTTTAAACTGAAATTAGTACACAGCACTCCTATTAAAGTTATATATTCAGGTATACAAATGAAAAAGAAAGCAGACAAAACCAGGAAGTTAAACACCATCAGCCATAGGGGAACATGTAACATCACCCCTTACAATGCAGTGCATCTTTGGAGTACTGTGTAATTTTTAATAATTACATAATAAAGGATTTATGTTTTTCTTTTAAAATAGTACCACTGTTAGAAATATTATCACTATTAGAAAATAGTAAATAATACCATATTCTTCTCTTTTTTTGTTGTAGGAGACTTCTCTGAATGCAAACAACTCTTAAAAAATAATCAACAGCAGAATTTTTTTTAATGAAGATGGTACTTGCAGCTTTTACTAATTATACTTGCTCATCTACACACCAAAGCAACAGAAGTCTTGCTTGCTGCTAAGATGGAAAATCTGAATGGTCCAGAAGACTGGATCCCAGTGAATGACTAAGAATGAGGCTGGCTTTTCTCCCCTGGAAAATTCTGATCTGGTCTAACATTTAAAAAATGTGAAATTTCAAGGGTGAGAAAGTGCTATGGAAGCCCACGCATGAGAAAGCTAAAAAAAAAAAGTGCTGTAGAAACCTCTGGTGTTTCATGTACATCCATTCACACACACACAAATGTATACAGTAATTGTTTTGAGACACATTTTAGTTTTTTTACCACCCATTAGAGGATCCTAATCATAAGAGTTGAGCAGCATAAAAGCTTTTGAAGCAGAAAGCCTGGACACTGGTGTGTTACATCTAATGGAAACAATATTACACAGCAGTCTTTCACTTCCGAGACTGATTAGAAGCTGTATTGTATTTACCACACTACGAAGATAATAACCTGAGAGAACATTAGCATAAATCATTAATTCATTGTGGGGAAACTCTGGAAGAAGATATCTTTCTAAAAGGAAAATGATCACATTAAAATGCAAGCAAACTTTGAGGAAAATAAGCTGTGCCAAGTAAATGGTACCAAAATTAAGTAATTTGTAGTTATCATACTTGGTCTGTAATAGGAAGAATTTAGCGCATGTGAAAATGCAACAGCTTAGCAAACCAAAGGGAAAAAAAAATCAACAGTGTTACATTTATGATGGATATCTGAAAGCCCACGTGCTGGAATTAAACATATAGATCACATACCGAAAGACTCTAAATAGTACTGGAAGACACTGAACAACACAGGACTGAGCACATGTTGACCGTCCTGTGCTTACTAAGAATCGCCTATCCTCAGTACATGAAAAAGCAAGCATGCAAAATTCTCCATATAAAATATAATTAGAAAAAGTCCACCAATTTCTTTTTGTCAGTTTTAGAAAGCAAAATGGTCAGGTGACATTGCTCTGTAATAATTTCAATTAAAATAAATGATGTTGCTTTTAATGCAATTTACAATCTCATAAGTAACCAACCTGAGGAGAAAAGCAACAAAACAAAAGAAAAAAGCCACCCACCATTTACTCAGCGACCAAATAGCAATATGAAAGATACCACATTCCTCTTTCTGTGTTTTAGATATAGAGAAGCATTTTGAAATTGCAGATATTAAGAGATGTTATTTGCTATTGATACTTCTAAATCGTTACTAAGAATGCAATTGACATCTCTTGGGAAAGAAAAAAACCGCACGCCCTAACTTGCAGGCTCTCTTTTAAAGCTGACATCTGTCTGTCTCCTTACTGCACAAAATAAAAGATAAGCCTTCTGCTTGCAGGCTTCAGGTCACTTGTTCAGCTGCTACCCTCAGATCACAGCGTGCAAGGGCTGCATTCCACCTGAGGGGCATTTGTGGCGGCTGCCCCGCAGAGATGTCTGTGCTCACCAGGGTAGAAGGGGCATTCCAGGCTGTGGAGCTGGAAGTGTTTGCTAACAGACATGTCAATGAAAGAAAGGAGTTTCAGTACCTGAGTTAACAAGCTGCTGCTCCATGACCCCGCAGCCCAGAACCTCCATCCATTCTCCTTGGAAGTTGATCTCCATCTCAAAGGAAGGGTGAGTAAATGGGAAGTAGCAATCTACCCATCTGACTTGCAGTCCTGTAGCAGTGTTTAAAAAATAAATAAATATGATAGGGTGTATGCTTAAAAGGCCATCCCTCCAACCATCTGTAAAACTTGCCCTTCAACTAATGACATGAATTACAGCAATCCAGAGAAAATAAATAGCAAACAAACTAATTTACAATACTTGTGCGAGGCGATAAATCTTAAAACCTGTAGAAAAAAATGACCATGTCTTTTCTAATATGAAAAATGCTTTGTGCAATTCAAGCACCCTTTGAAAGCAAATCAATCATTTGTCAAACTCTAGCAACCACCTGGCATCGAACAAAAATGAGCCAAGATAATGGGAAAGTCAGTAATTTTGTTATTCTTTGCACCAGGAAATGACTAACTGCTTCTCACAGAAAAAGCTAGATAAGTCTTTAATTTTTACTTAGAATTTTATGGATCGTTTAGGCAAGTAATTTTTTTTTCATCAAAACTTAATTAAAATACAGAGCTACTCTCTCTGTATATGTTTAGAAATGAAAGTTTAAAATAGATATTACTATACACAAATAGAAATATATTTTCACAGAGTTGTACATTAGTAAGGTATGCAACACACAGAGCATTCTGGACCTGGCAGATAAGTGTAAGGGAAAAGCCCCACTTGGTAATTGCCACCATCCTCCCCAGCTCAGCACCTCTGCAGATGCCACTGTGCAGAGCAAGGAAAGTCCTGGCACCTCAGAGCAGCGCAGCCAGAAGAGGGCAAAGTTTTCAATGCTGCCAAAAGCAGAGTTGTTGTCAAAGCCCTCATTATATTTGATGAGTTTTAGTTATTCTAATGATTTACAGACACTTTGTTTCACTAAACAATTTTTTCTAATCATTATGTGTCAGGACAGAAGTCTCAGAAACATGAACCATAAAAACTCAAAAGAGAACTGAAATGCAAATTCTGTAAGCAAAGCTAATGCCTTAACCCCAAATACATCTTCCTTTTAGTTAAGGCAAATGCTAATCAGTCAGGATCATTAAGAACCAGGCAGGTCCAGCATCAAAAATAAAAAGCACTGCAAAGGTAGTATGGGTGACAGCAATAGTTAACATTCCCAGTTTGATCTTCAGGTTTTTTTGGGGCTGCTTCATAAAAAGAATGTAAAACATGAAATTACATGATTCATACTAAAAGTTTTTCAAATAAAAATATTTTATGTCGCCTCAAGAATTAGATCGTCATTGGTTACATCTGAAACATGAAATGTGGCCACAGAAACTGAAACAATATATTATGACAAAGGTGTACAGGCATGGCCAAAATATAAAATACCTCCTAATAGTCACAGGGAACTTTTCTAGATGCTATGAAATTTCAAATGGCAAGGCAGGTTTCAAAACAAATAGACTGGTACTTCTAGATTTTCTCTGCTTTCTTAAAAACCAACCTTGGGAAAGTAATGAAAACGCTTTTGGATAATTGCATGTACAGAATTCAGAAAACTGGAAGTATTTGCAATAGTTTCATTCACAACTGTACTGTGACTTACAGCAATCACTTTATTGCTCTTTTTTGCCTGAATGACAATTAAAAAAAATACATAAATGAAAAGAGTTGTGCATACAGTAGTATGGCACACAGAAATCTTTTTTTTTAAGTCCCAATCTTGGCATTTTTAATCCTTGGGCTGTGCACATATAAAATATTCTCATTTAGCTTGCAAAATTTGCAATTGCAGCAACTACATTGAATATTCAACTAGTTTGTGTTCAGTAACAACATTCAGATAATGTTTTCTTATTAATCCTCTGATTACTTAAAAAATGAAGCTCTGGGAAAAAATGATTCCTCAGCTGTTTGTTCTTAATTAAAATAAATTTTAAAAGGTAAAAAAAAAATAATTTAAAGCTCTTTTTATTTTTGAATTTTAATGCATATTAGTACTTAAGAGGCTTCTGTTTCAAATGCAAATAAGCAAACAAGCAACATTCTGAATAAACCAAAACAAATTCACAATGAAGAAACAATTCTCACCTTCATTCTGTTCTCTACATTAATAGTTAATCCCACATACCACAATAATTTTATTCGTACAGTATCCTGGCCATTTGGGAATACTTCTGTAGTTTGCATTCAAGTGTTCTTTCAGACTTTTGGCTCTAGAAGACTTTACTGAAAAACAGAGGGTGCTCAGCCTTTGGCAACATTAACTGCATTTTTACAGTCTCACAAAATAAATGGATACATTTATTATTTAGATACAAAATATTGTCTTGGTGCTCCATATATTCCCAAGGAGTAAAGGACATTGCTTACACTCAGCAAATTAAACCACTAAGGACTTAAAAGGATAATTATGAATAGACTTCCTGTAGTGCTGTATAATTTTCCTGATTCAGCCTAGTTTATTTCTTCACATACAGCCTATGAAATACTGGTAAAATTGATCTTTTCCAGAAATTTTAAGAAGCCAAGAGACTCATATCTGTCCTAAAACAAGAGCACAACACTGAATCTAATCAAGGCCTGACTGCTAGACACAAAGTCCGTAACTTTTCCAGATCAGAGAAGTTATTTGTGTTATCAGGCACAAACACACCTGCTCGTTTCAGAGGCTCACAGTGTTCATGGGAGTCCTTCCACTGGGCAGAGCTTCATTCAGAATTGTGCTGGGCTGATTCTGGCTGAGCACCAGGTTCCCACCAAAGCTGCCCTACCATTGCCCTCCTCAACTGGACCAGGGGTAGAAAATTAATGAAAGACTAATGGGTTTGACCAGGATAAGGGCAGGTAGAGACCACTCACTAATTACAGTCATAGGCAAAACAGACTCGACTTGGGGAAAGCCATTCAATTTATTACCAATCAAATCAGAGTAGCATAATGGGAAATAAAAACCAAATCTTGAAAACAACTTCTCCCATTCCTCCCTTCTTCCAGGCTCAACTCCACTCTCAAAATGTCTACCTCCTCTTCACTTGCAGTGGGGATGGAGAATGGAGACTGTGGTCAGTTCATCCCTCATTTTCTCTGCCATTCTTCCCCTGCTCCAGGGTGGAGTCACACCCACTGAAGACAGTCCTTCGTTAACTGCACCAGCATGACTCCCTTCCACAGTGAGCAGTTCTCCAGGAACCTCCTGCTCCAGCATGGGTCTCTCCACAGGGCCACAGGTCCTGCCAAAAGCCTGCTCCAGTGAAGGTTTCCAGCAGGGTCCCAGCCTTCTTTGGGAATCCACCTGCTCCAGCACAATGCAGCTCCAAGCTCCATGGGCTGCAAGTGGATCTCTGTATCCCCATGGACCTCCATGGCTGGAGGGGCACAGTTACTTCATCATGGTCCACAGCCTGGGCTGCAGGGGAATCTCAGCTCAGGCACCTGATCACCTCCTCTCCCCCCTCCACTGACCTTATGTCTCAACAAAGGTATCTGAAGGGCTGTTTCTCACACGTTCTCCTTCCTCTCCCTGGCTGCAAATTGTGCAGGATTATTTTTCTGCCTTTTAAAATGTGTTATCCCAGAGGTGCTACTACCATCACTTTGGTCATCAGCTTTGGTCAGCAGTGAGTCCACCTTGGAACTGGCTGGCACTGGCTCTGCCAGACATGGAGCAAATGTCTGGCAATTCCTCAGAGAAGCCACCCCTGCCATGCAAATCCAATACGGTAACTTATATTTCAGATCATTATGGAAATAGTGAATAATTCTTGTTATTAATGAGCACTGAATCCAGGTGAGGAAATGGTTGTAGTCTGCACTCAAAAGTAATGGTGTTATCAGATATTAAGCTAAACAACTGCTAGCCTAATTGAGTCTCATAATGAAAAAGGCTTGACCAAAGGTACTGAAAATGAAAGAAAAGAAAAAAAGAACAAACCAAACACATTAAAGCAGCCTATTGCTACACTACAGCACAGAAGCAACAAAGCCTGAGACCCAGATGGTTTTCACTGACCAGAAATTCTCTTTGTTGCTGTGAGGATTATTTTTAGAGATGAGGGTATGGAAGAAAAAGGAGAGGGGTTCATGGAGGGTGCTGGGAAGCACAGAAGGTACTGAACTGTGGCCTCTTGAGGTGTGTGTTAATTTGTAAGTACTCTGCACCTCGTTGTTTCAGATAAGTCATCACACTTGCAACAGACAGGAGATGGATGCCCACATAAACCTGCATTAGCTCACATTTTTCAGAAGTTATTAGTCAGACTAGTATGTCCTTGATAAATTATTTTTTTTAAATCGTTACACTCATAGATCTCCATGCACTCAAAGGAGGTATCTGTACAAGAGAATTAAGAAGGGGAATAAACAGAACATGTTTGATTTAAAGATATCCAGTGGTCAGAACCAGCAGTGGCAAAGCCACTGCACCACTCACTCTCATGCCTTCCCTTAGCTGTGCTGGGTAGGAACTGGGTAGATAAATAGTGGACAGAAGTGAATTTTGAGCCATTTCAGGTAAAGCAACAAATCATAGAACTAGCACACAGTCATTTACTATTTGCTACAGTAAGATTACTTCTGAATCTCTCAAGGTGTAGAAAAACTACACAACTAAGTTTGGTAAACTACAGAGGGGTTAGAGAAAGAACCATAGTTAAGAACGACTGGCTAACTTCATGAGGGAATCTTGGAAAGCCTTGTTACTAGGTAACTAAAATGAGAACTAACAGACTACCTACACTGGCAGAACTAAATGGGAAGATGGAGGTGTAACCTAAATTAGTGGATTTTAAGTGTGCACCTTATGGAGGTAACAGAGGGAAACTAAGAATGGTGATGTCTAGGTGTAGTAGTTGAAATAGCTTTCTGACAGAAAAATGGAAAAAACTGAAAGACACTGACTTGTGGAATGCAAAATCAGGAATGTCATACCACCAGAAAATGCCATAAAAAGAACTACTTTACATTGTCAAGTTTTTAAGACAACTGATGCTCCAAAACTTTCACCTTCCTCTAATATCTGTCATTTCTTTGCCCGTTGGCAAATCCAGACAGACATAAAAAGACAAACTTTTGTAATAAGGATAAGAGGAGATTCTATGAAGTCTTAGACCTTCCTCAGGAAAACACAGCAACAATTTTTTGTTGTTTTTTTTATTTGCCAACACTGAATTGTCCAAATAGTAGAACCCAACTGCCTCATTAAATATTATGAAAACTAACCTTAAACAATAGGAAAAAAAAATAAAAAAGGCAAGTCAGTGATATGATCTTTCAGCAGAGATCCTGCAGAAATCCTCAATCTAACATCAACCTGAGTTACTGAATTCCCAGAGAAGCACTGCAGAAGCACAGCCTCCAAGTCCAGGACTTCAGGTACAAGCCAGCTTATGCAAAACTAACATGTACAGCAGACTAAAAATCTAAACAATCTGCCTATAAAAAACAGGTGACTGTACGACAGTGCAACACTTCAGTCACTTACTGCAGTGATCACGCTGTCCTGCTGGAAAAGATGTACAACTTCACTACAATATTCTGCTGACAGAACAGGTTGCAAAGAATACAACTGATGTGAAGTATAAAGGAATGAAATTTTTGCTTTTAACAGAACATGGGGCCTTAATAGATACCCACATATAGGAAAAACAAAAATTTTCTGAGAGCAACAAGTTTAAACATATTTTAAATTTTAAGTTCAAATTTATAGGAGTCAAGATACAAAAAGTAATCAAGAGTATTGTGTAAAGAGTAAAATGCTAGTTAAAAGATGACAGCTATAAAAAGACAAATTTATTTATGTGTGCCCCAAGACAGTTGCAATCCACCAATCTCATATACCTTGTGCCTAACATCAACTTTGAAAACTTTGAATTCTAGTATTTCCATGAATGGGGCAAGGGGGTAAATACACAGATATATACATACACATACATATCTATAATTAAATTTAATTCAGTAACTGTACCTTGTGTTTGTATTCCAGGAAAAATATTGGGGCTATAGAAATAGAAAATCCGAACATTAAGCAGGTGGCATCTACTTTTAGTTTGCACATTTAAAATAATATATGAATATATTTTAATGTCTTTTTAGCTACTGTGTGGACTGTATAAGAACTAGTAACAGCCAACATGCTGAAGCTTAAAGTGCAGCATCTGTCAACAGTTAGAGAAGGATGCCACTGCAGTCTGAGATACCACTAATAACTCCAAGAAATTGCTCACTTTAAACATCCTCAGCATTTGAGGTTGATCCAAATGTATCATCCTTACTGTTACTCACTTTCATCACAATTTTGAATGTTTCAAAAGGTGGCTGTTAAGTAAAATACACCTAAAAGAAGCTCTGAGCTGAGGAACTTAAACATTTTTGTCCAGGTGGAATAAAACAACAACTGGTAAAAGTTCTGCATGCTATAAGTCAACCTTAGAAATTCAGAAAAATATTCAAGTTGTCATATATGGAACTTGGCATCATTATCAATCCACTACTGCTCTAAGTGCAGTAAATATCTTAAAAGACCTTAGAAAGTAGGCAAGATACCTCATGCATTCTAATACCATCCAGCATTTCCTCAACAGAAAAATGAATCAGCTCAGAAGAGCAGCCTCCTCGCCAGGAAATAGCATTAATGTAGCAATTCTGACTCAGGCCATTTATAAATTCAGTGCCTCAAACTGAAAGCAGGTATTTCTGAAGAGAGAATACTTCATTCATATACACACTCATTACCCTTCCTCATTCCACTCTAAGTACCAAAAAACAACTACTGTTCAGCTGGATGTGAACTTAGCAAAAATGTTCTGCTTGCAGTGCTCTGTGTGCACATGTGGAGCAGCACATGGACACGAGCAGCCCTTCCCTGGCAGGAGCAATCTGGGGAAAAGGTGCAAGGACCTACCATCACCAAAGATGTGAGTCATGAGCTTTGTGAGCACTTGCTTCAGGTTGAACTCCACCAGTCTCACTGCCTCCATGGTGTGACATTCCTGCTTGTGTGCAGTGCGGTGGCCCTGCTCGAACAGCTGCAAGCCTTCACCACCTTTAATGCTGGAGAACAACTGGAACAAAACCACAAAAAACGTGTTTGGCATCAGTGACCTCCTGAGAGAAAACAAAGAATGAAGTTTCATTGATGTAAGTGGGAATCTTACCTTACCTGCTAATTCTGCACTGTGAAAAACAAGCAAAGACTGTGACTTTACACAAATTCTGTTCACTAAATGCAGAGATGAAACATCATAAGAATAAAAACACTCAAATAATTAAATCTGGTTTATTCTGTATTATATCATCAAATAATATTATTAGCTAAACAATAATTTACAAAATCAGCATCTCTCTTTTTCTTTTTTGAAAGTTATTACGCAGAACAAAGTACTGTGTATTGTGCATGAAAATTACACCCCAAAAACTACAAAACACAACGAACACAATGGCATTTATCAGAACTTCAACTCTTTTAGTACTTGAATGATGTAAAGGAAATACTAAAACAATTAAAAATAAACAAAACAAAGAACAAAACCAAAAAAACAAACAAAAGAAACAAAACAAAACAAAACAAAAACAAAAACCAAACAAAAAACTACAAAGCAACCAACCAACCAACCAAACCAACCCCAAACAAAAAAAACAAAAAAATCTCCAAACCAAGAAACAAAAAAAGCCCAAAACAAACTCTGGCAGTTTAATGAGACTTAAGCTTTTTACAGTTAATTCATCCTGGGTACAGGATGAATTTTTTATTTATATGCATTTTTATTTTTAATATGCATTTAAGGACTGACATTTTCCTGTATAGTCCCACACACAGCATCCTTTTTGTGAAAAGGAATTTTGTCTGTGGGGCATTTAGGATTCATGATCTCAGGTGGGGGTTTCCTGATAAGTCACAAAGCACAGGGACAACTGTTTTGGGATGTGGCAGACTTGCTCTTCATTCAGACACTGCTCCCCACCACATCTGCTGCAAGTTGGAGATTTCTGTTTTCTTCCTATCTCCATATGTTTCTGGCCAGGTGATCCTGGCCAGATACATACCAGCAAATCTCTATCCTCTCAGAGAGACCAATAAAACACATTCATTAAACAACATTGTTGGAGGCTTTGTGTCTTGGGAAGACAAGCAGGTGGTTTTACATTCTAAAGAGTATTTTTGTTAGAAATCCTTACAGCTGTACAAAACCTCCAGATCTGGTGGGAAGTCTGGAGGGTAAGGAGAGCAGGTTGTGGAAGTGTTTCTATCTTCCCCTAGTCAATCAAGCACACACAGAGGGAAAAAACATGCACTGAGATTTTCTTCCCATTAAGCCTCCCAGCGTAAACAGCTCTTACTCAGGAGATGCCACGAACAGTGTGTAACCTTAACAACTCATGGATGCCCACAGAAGTTGTTTTAACTGCAGTTTGATGCCTTCAGAGCACTAAATGTTCTAAACAAAAAAGTTCAAGTGAATCTCTGGTAGTCCACAAATGCTAGACATAATTTATTAGGACTAGTTCCTCACACATTTCCTACAGACACAATGAATGAAGAGCCTGAGTTTCAATAGCAAGCAAACTAGCACCACAGTGGATTGAAGGAATAAAATATTAAAGAAAAAACCAGTAGCATTTAACTTTTTATTGCTAGCCACAAGGAGATTGCTGGCAGATTGAGAAAACACTTCTCCAGTAATAGCCTTATGTGCTGCATAAAAGATTCAATTAAAAAAAATAATTAAGAAAAGTATAAATACCAAATAAAATAATTCTCCACCAGTCTAAGAAAAATGCCTTTACTACCCAAAAGGCAGCAGCTTGACAAACAAAGTATCACACTTTTAAATAACAGATTCTTTATTCAAGAGCTCATCTGATAGATTAAACCCCCTTCTTCTTACTGACATTATTCCTACCTTGACTGGAACAAGCAGATAATACCCCCCCTACAACTAATTTGCTGTCAGCAAGGCAGATCAGTCATCCAGCATGTGGTTTTGAAAGCCAGGGGAATTCAGTGAGGCCAGCATTAGCCTAGGGAGGATAATTGTCTTAGGCTCACCAGGTGGCCAATGGAGAGACACAGGCTCCCTCAGAGAGGAACACAGAGTGACTAAATTAGGTTCCTACCCTATACAGGTAGCTATTTTTTCTATTGACTCACTCACTCACTCACTCACTAAGCCAGAAAACCCTTCAGGCAACAGAGATGTTCCCTCTTTGGACCAGAATACACTGTATTTTACACATTAGAAGGTACATTTGTTATTTAACCTATCAGCAGTATTTCAGGATATGAAACTCTTCCTCCTTTCCCCCTTCACTCCTCCCTTCAGCTTAAGACTGGCTCCTAAGACCACTGCAAAGAACATCTGGACATGAGCCTTTAAACACAGCATACATATCAACAAGTATATAGAAATACTTCTCCTTACTGTTGTATTATTTCTGAAATGTTGGTATCACAATTACAATCTTAAGCAAAATTCTATTTCAGTGGTTTATATCAGATGTGGAAACAAAATACATGCAAGAACCATTAAAACCTTCGAATCATAATCCAGCCCTGTCACCTGCCTGAGCCCTAATCCTGCCAAACCAGACGCACACCATCTCCTTCTCCAAACCAGGACAAGGGTCCATGCAGCAGGTCCAGGCTGGGAGGTGGGTCCAGATGGGCTGACCCAGGAGAGGGAAGAAACTGAGGGATGTGAAAATGGTCCAGTTCAGGTTAGTAGTCAATTATCAGCACACTGGCAGCACCAAGGGATGAGCTGGCACATGGACAGGGCTGGGTCACTTTGGGCACAGGTGTGACTAGTCCAGGCTCTGAAAACACAGCCATAGGGAAGTCCCTGGAACAGGCAAGACAACAGCCCCCCTGTACAGCCAGGCACTGAGAGGCACTTTGGTGTTTATTCGCCACAGAAGCTCCATCAGATGGGACTGCACCAAGAAAAAAAGAGATACCTTACAGTTGTATTAATATTTATTCCTGACTTTCCGTTCACTGACATCGCTATGTCAATATGAGCAGCTTTAAACTGATACAACGATTTCACTATTACAACGATTGAACTGTGCTAAGTACACGCCTTGGATTAGAAACACTTCAACATTTCTGTATACATAAAGCCAGGAAAGTCAAACCTTGAATAAAATGAAGAATTACCTACAGTCTCTCCTTTTCGATGTCAATTTTTCTCAAGCACATATCTGAGCAAATGGAGAAATAGAAATACCTAATGTCTTGCATAAAACACTGACACATCCAAGATGACATTTTCACATACATTCATTCCTTCAGTGCAGGCTAAAACAGCATGCACTATATTATTGTATTGAATATGATCAGTCACTACTCCAAGCAGGAAAGAAATTTCTTGTAGCCATAAATTGAGTACCTACATGTCTGTCTAGCATAAGAGATTTTTCTTTGAGTGAAGGTGTGCAAAACATTGAATATTGCATCACCATGAAGAAGTTAAAAAATTGACATTAGGATTTATCAGCATATCTGACTGATGCTGCATTACAAAGGAAAAGGCAGAAAGGAACTGAAGTGACCTAACTATGTGCACAAAGTTTACTCACAGTTTAACTCATAACAAAACTAAATTAAAATTTGATAATGTGTAATGGCAAGAAGACACAGAGTTTTAACTGGACAAGTACAAATGGAGCTATGGTCCTTCAAATGCACATTCCAATATTTCTAAGCCTGGCACAAAGGGCAGAAGTCATATTTGTGATTTAAACAAAGACCCCAACATTTCCTCAGTCACTTGACAGACTTTTTGGTTTTACATCCTTTCATTATCCATACATTTAATATTCAAAATTAAGTGCCTCTTTGCAGGATGCCATTCATAAGAGTTTTTAAAGAGACCTGTAACTATATCCTGTCTTTCCACAATGCAGTTGTGTATTCCTCCTGCCACTCATGCATACACCAGTATAAGATAATGAATAAATCATGCTCATGTACTTACAGGCAAACCAGCATTTAAGATTATCTCTATATGAGGATCTGCACCTGACTACACCCACCTTGCCACACCAAATATATTTTGTCTCACTGGCCCTAAAAAAAATCTCTAAAAATGAACCAACAGCTGCACTCTGAATCTTACAAACTTACAAACAGCAAACCCTTCCCACAACGTTTTAAATGTGCTGTGGAACTCAAGACTCAACACAAGGATCAGGAATGATAAAGATGATGCCACACACTGATGGCTCAAAGAGAAAACCTAATTTCAGTCTCAGGCTCCAAGGTGTAACCATACACCCTGATGCAGCCAGCTTCAGGTACCAAAGAGACACACAGTCCATGATCCACATGACATAAGGCTCTTCACTGCATATCAATAAGGATTTTGGGGGGCAGAAAATGGTAAAGATTACTTCAACCCACAAGCTTGAATGTAGTCACCTTAATTTCTACATCCTTCCATTCCAGTTCTCCAATTACAGCAAAGAAAGGTAACCTCTACTGCTTTTTGGGGGTGGAGGGCTAGTATTCTGGGGTTGTTTTAAACCTGATCAGTGTTTCTGTAAGACGGAGGGGGAAATAAAGATGTTTTCAAACCAGAAAAAAAAGTAGCACACTACACAGATACCTGATATAATGAGACATCTATGATAGACTTCTCTTTCTGTAGCAATATAAATTCCTTTACTTTTAAGTACATTAGACTTCCCAAATACACTTGTGAACTGCAGACAATTTACTCTTTTTTTTTATTTTTTTTTTTCACAATTTAAACACTGCATTGAATAGATTTAACTGCTTTATTCTGAAAATCTTTGTTTGTTTGTTTGGGTTTTTTAGTTGGGCAACAAAAAGGCAGACAAAGTGAAAAAATTAAGAAGTCTTTGAAGTAAAAGATGCACCATGAGTTTTCACACTTTCTAGACCATGGATCACAATGAAAATCTAACAGACATTCTGTTGCCCTTCACTGTCAAATTTTTGACTAAAAATAACAAAAAATACAGTTCAGATCCTTGGACCAGCAAAGCTTGATTTACTACAGCATGATTTATATACCACAACTTGGAAAACACTGAATAGTACAATGCTCACAACTTGAATTAGTACCAGAGAAAGGGAAATCAGTTCCATTTAAAGTATCCAGGCTCTTCATTGTGACCACTCAGGTGAACTGCAGCTTCAGGAATAAATTCACCTCAGAATACTCTAGCAAAATAATAATGCTGCTCCTTTTTTTTATCAAGGTGGATATAGTTCAAGTGACTCTGCTCCTGTACTTGATTCAAAAAAACATCAGAATTGCAGATGAGTGGCCAATCAGTAGTTCACATCACCTCAAGCTAAAAGGAAAAGGATGCAAGGAACATCTTTTTCTTTTTAACAATACACCAGGAATATTGCCAAGGTACACAAGTATGGGAAGATGAAGAAAAGAGTATGTATTTAGATGAGAAAGAGAAAAATCTACTAATCTTCTATTACCTACAACAGGAGTCTTTACATTTTAGTATATAAACACTAAAAGCTACAATACTGACTTTTTAAAAAAAATATATAGTGCATTGGAGGAGCAATCCTTTACTTATAACTAGAATATTTACCCTTTTTCAATTGTATCCTAACACAAAAAAAGTTTCTATTTCCACCACAAGTATTTCAATGGAAATAAAGATGTATCCCTACCACTTCTAGCACAAACAAGCCTGATGAGAATATAATTTTTTCATCTAAACAATCTTGTATTGGGCTCCACTGGAACAAGGTTACTAAATTAGAGGAGCAATTCCTATGTTTTAGCATCTGTTCCCCTTAAAATTTATGTATAATTTAGTACAGACTATAAAACACTGTATGAAGTCTCCTTCAAATGTGCAAACGTTATCAACTGAAAGCTGCTCATTGACTGCCATTGGGTTTATATTGGCTCCCTCTTCTGGCTGACATGCACAAAGTGCAATTCAGTGGAGATTTTCTTCTCTTTTCCATAAGTTATGGAACTGCACCAAAGGCAATGGCATAGCACGGAAATAATTTCTCTTATAATCCACCCAGGAAAACTGGCCAGTTCAAATCTGACCACTGCAGTCAAAATTGCCAATCCAAAGCACTAACCAAAAGAAAACAAAAAGCCATACACCATAGAAAGGAAAAAAAAATTCAAACATCAATTAGAAGAAAAACAGGAATATTGGAGGAAGTGAATACAAAAGAACATAATTTGGGGATACTGTTTAAGAAGAACAGCACATTTTATGTTCAGAATTTGGAAGCAGATTTGGGAAGCTCTTTTAGGTTCTGGTTTTAACTATTTATATTAGTCAATTTCTAACTGTTCTACATATTACATTCAGACAATAATCACCTAAGATACTTTTAAATATATTGAAAACAAGTCTAAATGTATTTTCAGATGTTCTTTGAGAGCAGTCCAAGGACATCTTTAAAAAGTCTACAAGAAATTTAAGCATGAATTATTCTTTTACCAATTATTTAGTTTGAAAATTTCTTTAGTACTTCAGCATTTACACTCATTCAAAGCTGCAGAAATGGATAAGTTACCTACCCACCTTTGAATTATAGATTACTTCTCTCTTTAAAAACTAATCAACTAACCATCACAAAAAAATACAGCCAAAAAAGAAAATAGCTCCCAAATATCTCAGAATAAATACTGCAAAAATACCAAACTTGCTTTGTTTTTTCAGAGCTTACTTCAATTTACTGATTTTACCTTTGATGCAAGGAATTATGCTGAAGGTTTCTATCACAGGGTAGGATTTTCAACCTAGTCATAACTACAGAATTTGGTATTTGTAAAGGAGACACACTTCTGTAGATCTCCTACATCTTTTGTATCCTACCTAAAATTCCAGCTAAGGATAAACTGACGTTTCCCCTACACCTCCTAAGCTGAGATCAAACATCAAACTCCTCTAAGTTCAAGTTCTTATAAAATCACTCCAGGCTTTTGTCTTTCTTTTCACATTTTCTTAGGTCTGTGGTCACTTACACTGAGAAGACAGTGAATGATAAATGTCAAAATCAAAAGAACAAATTAGAGCAGCAAACAGCCAACAGCATGTAAAATTACTATATCGGCCATAACATGAAACATACCCAGGGCTTGTAGCTAAGAGATAACAGTTTTCCCCTTGGTTCCAAAGATTCTGATCCTTGGTACTTGTACAAATTTCCTCTCACCAGAGACTGAAGCCTGATTAGGAATGAAAATTCTGAGACAGGGGTAACAGGCCCTGACAGTCACACGTTTCTGCTCAGTGGGTTACAGCTTAAACTTGAGTATAAATAAATGAATATCAGAGTATTTCTCTCATGTAGTATTACCTCTATTTAGTCTTTGTTCCGCTCAGACAGTTCCTTCTGGAATTATTTAAATGTGGATTATGCTGAACAGGCAACCAGAATACAAAACACAGAAACAGTCCCCAGTGAAATTTCAGAATTACACATTCATTCCTTTCTACAAGGCTCTTGTGATTATGACTGTAAAAAGGGGTATATATTGAAACACAAACTGAAGCAAAAAAGAATTAATCAGATCATGCTCAGGTTTATAATTTTTGTATGCTGCCCAATAAACAACACTTTACACCACACCATTATTCTTTCTTCATCAGTACAGAAAGCTCTCCAATAACATCTCCATAATCTTCTTGGGGAAAAAGAAAAAAAAATAATCTCCAATGCAATGAATTAGATTGCTAAACATCGTATATTTCTAGATAGAACATGTCAGTGAAACTATCCTATTATTCCTATTACTAAATTTGTAGAGTAGAAAGAAATAGTCAGTCATTAGGACCAAAATGGTGTGTACTCATTGACAAGTAAGGGGTGTATTCATTAACAAGTAGTTCAATGATTAGATCAATCACACCCAAGGTTGCAGAAACTTCATCCTTCAAGAATGCTGATGTTATAATTTTGTGGCAAGCAAAATATTTCCATCTGAATGACTGAACTTCTGTTCAAGTGAAAAAAAAAAAAAAGTTGTGATGAACAAAAACATTTAAGAAATGTTATTTTCTTAATATAGTTTTGTATACCATATGCCCCTGCTCATATTCATAAATAGGCCTATGGGAAAAGAACAGCAAACAAACGAGGCTGGGTAAATCTGCACTGTTTCTATTTTGTGGCTACCAAAGAAGCAGCTGCAGGCTGGACTCAGCCCCACTCAGTCTCAGGACACCTGCAGAGGCAGGTACGTGCTCACAGTGGAACGAGCAGCGGCTGCACGGGTGGGAAAGTGCAGTGCAGGCAGCACGAGCCCCTTCCATCCCAGAGAAAAGCAGAGCTCTATGATTACCTTCCCTTTCCCTCAGGCATCCAAAGGCACCAGGCTTCTCTGCCAAGCTCCTGTCAGCCATTGGCAAGCACATTAAGAACAGTCTACATCTCAGTATTATTAGAATAAGCTAGTTTTACTTATAGAACTGTGAATTTGGCAGTATTGCTACAAGCATACACAAATTATACAAATCAATTACTATTTGGAAAACAAACTGGCTTATATTTACCACTGATCAATGATGCAGCAGAGTACTTAATGACACCCAGGCATTTGCAGAACATGCAAGCTGTGCCAACAAAACGTATAAACTTAGGAGTCTTGGACATCAACCTAGAGCTCTTCAGCTGATGCCTCTGGGCTCTGATGGGTTTGCTGTGTATGCACCACACACATGTAACTATTGGCTGCAACAGACGAAAGCTTCAATGCAGTTTTAGGATGAAATGAAGAATGGAACAATTCCCTAGAAAATTACATTAATTTACAGAAGGTTGGCACTATTAGAAGAAAGACAATAGTGGGAACTGTACTTTGAAAGTAGCTGTAACAACTCACAACCAGTAAGTCCTTCAATAATTAATCTGATAGATTTTTAGGTAAAGTGAGCTCACCAGAAGAGAGTTGTGACAGAAACAGAATTGAGTTGTGCAGTTCAAGGCGTTTCATTTCAGATTATGTTTCACTTTGCTAGCTTTCAATAATATTGCCTTCCCATTTTTTCACATTTTCCTAGGGAATTTTATAGTCGTTCTCAAATTCAGCTACATTTTTCTCAAATTAAAAATACCTCTACATGATAAATCCCTTGATCTTTATCAATGTGCAGCACACCATTGTTGCAGTTACACGCTCACATGCACGAACCTTGCTTGTGTGCTTGACGTTTGCTCGCTGCAAACACAAGACCAAGGAACTGCCCAGCAGGTGTGTCACGCCAAGCACAGAGCTCGTACCTCGTGGCAGGAGAAGAGGCGCACCCCCTCCATCTGATGGAACACCGGGGAGTGGGTGCTGTCGATCGTGTCCCGGCGGTACACATCTCCCACGGCCAGAAAGGCGTCCAGGCCAGAGCGTATCAAGTCCCACTGATGAGCTGAGGTGTGAGCTCTCAGCATGTGGTCACGATTCAAGTAATAGTTATCCTCCTTCCTTCTGCTGGCGTGGTTTGGTGGAATAAGTAAACTATCAAAATTCTGCTGGACGGTAACCACTGGAGAAAGACCGTCATACACAGAAAAGAGCGGAGTCCCACGGCGACCCAGGTAATGTTTGTAGAAGTGCTCCTTCACCTGCTCCTTGATCAGCCACAAAGGGTGATGTTTTCTGTTGTGCAAGTTCTTCCCCACCTTGGAAAGAATCTTCTCTGTGACATTACTGTAGTCATCTTGAGGGTAAGATTTACCAAGCAGTTCCACAGTATTTGAGCACGGTGCACTGGCAGCAAAATCTGAAGGTACAGACTTGGATGAAGAATGCCTTGAATGGGTGGGAATTCCTCTTACCTTTGCTTTTGGTGATAAAGCTGTTTTAGAATACTTAGCTACTCTCATGAATTTCCAGAGCATTGCCATTGCAAACTCTTATGATCTAGAGAAAGAAAAGAAATTAAAAATATTTGAGTTAGGAACACTAATGTTGCTGAGGAAATTGCTATTATCTTAGGAATAGATAAATTCAAATGTCTGCTTGATTAGTATGACAAAGTTCCCATTACAAACCACTCTTTTGACTTCAGAGGATGGAAAACATCCTTGTGGTCAAATTTCAGCTAGGATATTTTATTCAGTTATCAGGCTTCTGCATGACTGCACCAGTATTAATGACTCTAGACCTAGCCTGAACCCCATCCAGATGATGTTCTTTAAAGATGAATAAACACCAGGCCTTCTTTGAAACAATATTTTTCATTCAATTAAAACATGCAGCAGTAACCTAATATTACTTAAGAAAAACTTGGAAACTTAACAATGCCCTTCAGCAGTCAGAACTCGCTTATAATAAGCGATTAACTTATTGCTATATCATCTCCCCCATTAGCAGAAGCTGCAGAACATGTTCCACATCTACCTGATGCATGTGGCACGTGCTGTGTAATCATCACTAATTCTTTTTTAATGCCAGACAAAACCAGTTTAACCTTTCAAACTACTGAACCACTGTGAAAAAACAGATGGCCAGACAAGTAATATATTTATATATAAACAGCTTATTAAATTCACATATGAGTACTGCACAGGATTCACAATAAAAACTCCATATAGTCAGAACCTATGTTAGGATTTTGCAGTGAGCACAAAACCCCTTTTTCCCTTTATTCCCCAGGATGGCTATTTTCACAGCATCCCTTGCTGTACAGGGGAGGCAGGCTTGTCAGATATCAGGAAGGCAAAGTGATGAGATTCTTCAAGTTGTGTGAACTGAAGAACTCATTTCCCATCAAAGGGGCATCTTTACACATCCTCCCAGCTCACAGACAGGCTTTGTGCTTCATGTGTACACAGCTGCATTCTCTGTAGAGTTCAAAGATAATTCCAAAACCAAAGAGTTTTGAGAGTGATGAATCTTTCAGTCACTCCATATACATCAGCCCATTCTGAGATGAAAAATCATTCTAAAATCTATAGTTGGGCTTCAGAAATATCAGCAAAGGTTCCAATAAAATAATTAAATATTAAAATTTGCTCATTATGGAATGGGAAAACAGAGGCATTAGAAGTTAAGCAACTGCAGCAAGGCATTTGCTACAAACTGGCTTGCTCCATGAACCAAGAATTACAGGGCCACAGGTTTTGTGAGTGAAATAGTTTTCTGTCAAAGTCATCCGAAAGAACTGGGGGAAGAAAGAACAGAAGCAATAATGTATGCACCACAGTCTTCAAGGGATACCTCTCAATCTTTAGGATTATAGTATCTGGCTAGCTTTCCACACAACATAAGGAAAACAAGTGTAAGTAACAAAATAAACAAGGTGGGACTATTTTTCATACTCTCATGCTAAAAAGTATCTTTGCAAATAGAACAGACATACTAGAATAGAGACTCCCAGAAAAACAAATCTGTAAAAAGTAAGGAATATGGTCACATTTGGCTTGCTTTCTTCTGGCTTATATCTAGAAGTTTTCCATTGGTGTATTTCCTCAAGTAATTGTATCTCAATCAATTAAAATAAAGGTAAGTTGGGTAGACAGAAATTAAACCTGGAGAGTGGGGAAGTGTAAGATTACTGAATATTTGGTTTAATCCTTTTTCTGGTAAGAAAATTTTTAGAATTTTTAGAATATTTAAAAATAAAGAATATTTAAGAAATTGAAGAATTAAGAATATTTAGAAATAAAGAACAGCTACAAATTTTATCTCGTTTTGAAACTTTTAAGAATGACTGCCTTTGGCAGGAGTGCAGTTAAGAGTTTACAAAATTATTTCACCAAACCAATTCTTCATCATTATTGAGAATATTCTTCAAAACATGAATTCACACACACCTCTGACAGAGGCTAAGATGGGGATTGTCTCACATTTTGAAAAGAGACTCCATTTTCCTGAAACATACGTTCTCCTTCATGGAAAGTGAGTTCACATTTTCAAACAGCTGCTTGAAATACCCAGTCCTAGTCAGATAATGAATTCAGCTTCCCTTAAGTAAATATCACCATCTGCCCATACATTTATTTTTCTAAAAACTTCAATTCAAAACTTACACATAACCGTAATGTACAAAAAAACTCTCATAACTTTATCGTGATTCTTGTGATGTTTGCTGCTTTCTTAAATATCATTCCTCTGAGAATCACACAACCATATGAGAAGCTTAACTTTCACATAAACAGTTTTGATGATTATAAATTTATGGAAAAAGAAATAACAAGCACCACAAGTACTGGGGAGCACTCTGTTTGTTTGTTTGTTTGTTTGTTTGTTTGTTTAAGACTCATTATTTTTAAGAGACACTCTAGTATATACATCTTCAAGGGATTACCTGATGACATTTCAGTATTTGTTATGAGGAGCCCTGCTATTAGTGTCTGAGTTGAGAAACATTCTTTTTTCTGAGCAAGTGATATAAACTCCTCATAAACTTGTACAGGAGAAAAACCTACAGATGAACTTGTATCTGAGTTTTCATCCTAATATTATGCCTGTGCCTTAATTAGTTGAATGGATTACTACCTGCATTATTATTCTAATCCAAAGCAAAATCTGAGCAGCAAGTAATGTAGGCAGTAAGAAAAGTTACAGGTTTTTGATGACTTATCCAATGTCCAAGCACTGCAAACAACAGGAAGCAAGCATGAAATGTGCCCCTAACATGGTATCCCACAGAGTTCCAGAAACACTGGTCCTTCAGCAACACTCTGCTGCTTCCCTCTCTCACCACAGAGTCACGTATTCCTCTTTCAGAATCATTACAGAAAAATGGGTTTGGACTTAGTTCAACTCAACTGGTGATAAGTTACATTTGGCCAGAGAAACCACAGAGAAGAAAGAAAGTAAAATATGTTTACACTCTGCAGACTGTACACAAAATCTTCAAACCAAAGTAATGTTTACCAAGGCAGAGAGCAACACTGGAAAATAAAGACATCTCTTCATCTTTCTTCTAGCAATAAATACCTGGTGTTAAGAATACACAAATTACTTATGTTCACTTATAATAAACAGATATTTATGCATTTATGTCTATTTATTTCTGTCTACATTTATCTAAATGTCTGGAAAAACAGTTTAAATGTATCATTTTCTTCCTTTATTTCCACCATGCTTTCCATTTGGCAAGGAAACAAAACTGTTTTCTGCGCACACTGACAAAACCTGAATCCCACAGCAAGGCCTGCCAGCCAGCTAAGGAGAACAGTGAGCCAAACAGCAGCTGCAGGTCCTGCAGCTGAAAACAAACACATAAACAGGAAACAGACACTGAACGACCACCACTGGCACCTGTGATCCAAAGATGGCAAAGCCCTCTACCAGCATCACCCTAAGTCCTGCACTCTGGGTTTGACAGTGGCTCTGGCTCGCAACTGGGAGCTGACACAGGGCTTTGGATGCAGATGCAGGGATTTGGAAGCAGGGCTGCTCTGCTGGCAGCTCCCTGTGGGGTTTCCCAAAGCTCTGCAGGTGGACATGCAAGCACCAGCACTAACACCTCCTACCACACATGTCCTCAGCCACACACCACCACACATTCCAGGGTACCTCAGCAGCTCCCCTGAAGCTCCATGGGCTCAGGTTGCTGCACCTCACTCTCCATACTGAGATGTCTACTATAACTCTAGTCCTGGATAGAAATTACATCATACATTATGCTGTGCCAATATGCTTGGAACCATGCTTGCACCTAGGCATGAGCTTTTGAGAGCTCCAAGGCAGACCAGAGGGCAGGAGGTGGTATCCTTGCCACCCAGGGATGAAGGCATAAGAACAACCCTGTCCATGCTGTGCACAGACCAGGCACTGATACGACCACTCTTGCCAACATCAGTCCTGTACCACAGACCCTGAGACATTTCTACAGCAGTTTTAATTGAAAGTCAAGACTTCTTACTCCCCCCACAGAAAACCAAGCAGCCCAGCAGACATTACACATGCTGAAATACACCATAGTTAGGAGCCTGACAACAGGGAAACAGCAGACAGAATACATCAGAAAAAACTACTGTGGTTTGCAGCACATGCAAAAGGCAGTTTGATTTGATAAAGGATCATAATGCTCTACTGTTAAGGAATGTCCTTTCATGTCCAAATCCAGATTTCCATGTCATAGTGCAGCAAGGATTAAGACAGTATTATCACAGCTGCAGTGATATTTGTCACAATTCTCCACTACCCAGCTGAGGTTTAGGAAAGAATTGTAGACTCAGTGAAATTCCTCCTTACACCTACTTTGAAGAAGGACGAGAAAACAAGGGTAGTTTAGCAGCTCAGAGTGAAAAGAGACAGTGCTGTGCACCAACATAGTTTTACTCACTCACCTCTCCTGTAAAGGTGGAAGAGGGAGAATGCTCCTGTTTGAGCAAACTAGTGGCCAAACTGGCCAGCCTTGGGGCCATCAGCTCGGTGTTTGCATCTGTGAGCCAAGGGCACCCTGGCTCCTGCTGACCGCTTGTCTCTCTGCCCTGTGCTTTTTACAGCTTATGGCTGCAGAAACACAGATGGGCTACTGCATACATAAACCCAAGTACATGATGGGTTTGAAACCACAATTCTACAAAGATGAGAGTCTGTCTCCTATCCAAGAATAGCTAATTAATGCAAGACTCTGAAGTGCCATGGAAAATGTTAGAAAAGTTGGGCTGCCACCATTTTGTGATGTGACAGCTTTTATCTACCGTATGTGTGGGGAGGGGAGTTCAACCAACATAGCATATGTTAAAACAAAAATTATAAACATATGTTAGGCTGCTAAAATTGGACATTTACCAGTCTGCTTAGCAATTTAGCTAAGCATTGAATTTTAGTTTTGAAAACTATGTAGGCATACAGCAGCAAATATCATTGTATTGCCATGACCATATCTGCACTACATAGGATATAACGTAAATTATTTTGCATGCAAAACTAATAACAAGCTCATTTTTTTAATGCTCATTTTAAAATGATGATACATTGTTGCACACCAGAACAGACTTCTACTGAGCATGCTGAATTTATATAATACACACAGACTTCTGAAATAGCCCTTCAGATAAATTAGAATGGATCCATTTTAAAGCCTGACTTTCCAAGGGCAGAATATTGTCAGATATCCCTATGATGGCTAAACACCATTAAAGTACTTAATGTACTACAAAGTGCTGGCAAGATAATATAGCTTTCAAATACTTGGCTCTTATTTTTTTCATGTACTTGGAGTTCATCTAGTTAACAATCTATCAGTAAGTTCCAGAAACACAAAGAATAACTTATTATTTTGTTATTTTGTTATTTTTCGTAACTGAAGCAAAAATATGTCATAAGCTGGCTGACTGTCTGCTCTGCAATGGTGATACATTAATCATGATGCCACCTTCAGCAACATTCTGAGGCTTGAAAGATTGAGAAAGAAAACTAAAAAACTTTTTCTGGGATAAGGCATGATCCTGCTTTCAGTGCAACATAGAAGACCTTCTTAAACCATGCTCCTTTTCCACTGATGCAGAAGATGTTGTTTGCATGAACAAAGGGCAGCATCTCATGGCCTGTCTCACACACACCAGCACCTGGAGGCAAGCACAGAAAATGTGGTCCAACTGAGGCACACCTTCAACCACCTGCACCACTCCCACAGGACTGCAAGAAGGGCCAAGATAAGCACAGTGAACAGCAAGTCTGTGGAGAAGGGGACACCTCTGGGCAAGCACCCATTTCAAAACGTCTCTTGCATCATCCCTTGAGTCCACTCACCATTCAGACACACGCTGGATATTGCAAATGATGACAAAATGCTATCCCACTGCAACAAGTTTCAGTTCCCCATGTAGGCCTCCAAAGCTGCTGCAGCCTCTGGTTTCCCTGCTAAACAGTGTCACTCTCGGATTGTTCAGGTTTATCCATGATTTCCCACTTACTAAAAGGATAATGCTTCCAGACATATGATTCAAGGCAAATAAAATGTATTTCAGTAGCCAGAACACTTGAAAACTCTGTACCTGTGCTGCCAACTGGTACAAGATCACTTCAAAGACATATATAATCAGATCTGAAGTTGCAGTGAATTTGTTTTAAGCAATTCAGAAGTAGAATATCCATGAACTGGAATTTGTGATCAGCAAGCTAATCAGGTACATCAAATTGCTGAATTACTGAGACAGTATATAATTTTTCAAAAGATAAATATATGCAAAAGATAAATAGATACAGCATAAATGACATTAGGAGTTAAAGACCAAAGGCAAACAAATTCAGACTTCTGGATGGTGGAAAGGCACCAAACTGTCCAAGGTGCAAAATTCAGAAATATAATGCAAAAAGCCCAATCACACTATTTTCAGTTAGACTTAAAAAAACCCCAGATGAATAAAAACAAAATAAGCAAGAAAGGAAAGAAACTATTGTTGGAAAAATAAATTTTATATACACGACAGAAGATTAAACTAAAAAAAATCACCCCTGCTTGGAAACAATATCTGATTTTCTTTGATTTATACATTAATTAGGACTTCTTTTTTTCACAAACTAAAAGTTTGTTATTTACTGAAGAAATGTCAATAAGGCCATTTAGTGACAACTCTCAATAGTGCATGATGACTAAGAAAAACAGAACTGTTAAAAATTCAGACAGCTGTGACCTGATCTCCTGCCAGCATTTCTGTGTTCTTCCTCACCTTCACAATGAGACAAAACAACTAATAGTCAATTCCATATTTTAAGGGAAAATTCTCATTACACAAACATATTTTGAATACATTACATTACAAATTACATACTGTGAAAAGGCAATGCAGAAATTATTCCTAAATATTCTCAAATGTGTCTACTGCTTTTAAAATATCCATTTTTCATGTAATGCAATCTGAAAAAACACTACCTTTGGCTGCTGAGGGAATATTCTTTTTCCAATGCCTTGAAAATGTTGCCAAACAGCTTTCTGCATTTGTAAATAACTGTCAGATGAAAGGGACAGAGACACTTAAATACCTATAAAATTCTCACTGCAGTTAAAATTACCACTATCTCTTCTGCCTTCTTTTTTCCTTCAATATCTGCAACTCATTATCTGCATTTTTTCACAGAGGCATACACCACCAAGAATTTTACTCCTATAGAGTTTCAAACTGAGTAAAAATAAATTTGTTTAGAAATTAAATATTAGCAGTATTTATGCATAGTGGGGGACTTTCCTAGTCCTCACTGATTAGCTACACCATTTGGGCATCATAAAACTTCAGATTCCTCATCCTGCCTTAACAAGAAGAGAAATTATTTATTTTTTTTTAAAAAGCTATTAAATACCAAGAATGGGACACATGCAGACGTGGTAACAGTACAAAAGACATCAAGCAGAACCAAATTATTTAGATGGGACATGCCAGAGGGGGCAGCTGACATGACTCACTAAGTTCATCCACAAATGAGAAAGCCTTCAGCTTTACCTGCTGTATCCCCATAACACTGATTCTAATTCCATTCTTCAGGATTACTGGGGAAATCTATGACTTACCACAGAGCTCCAGATGCCCTCCTTAGTAATACCCTAGGCAACATGGTGTAGTTACAATAATTTAAGTATTATTATAAAATTACAAACATAATTAGTATTTTAGACACAGGAGTTATTTCATGGTTGTAATATGTATGTAATCAACAGTATTTAAATCAAACAAGCCTTTTTTAGGATGTTTCAACCCTGAATAGCAGCAGGAATATTGTAAGGATTGTGTCATATCAATTTTCTGTCACATCAAGGTTTAGAGAGATCAGTTTCACGAATTTGCTACCATCTTAAGCCAAAATATCACCAGAGATCTGCACCTCTAGATCTAGCTGTGATATGAACTTGGTTTCAACTCAAGCTCTAACTCAGCTGTGGTATCATTCCTTGGTCTGTCTCTGTTATAGAGGTAATGAAAATGTGAACAGACAGAGCCTTTATCAGGACTATGTATATTTCAAAAGCCAATCAAAAAAGAAAGAGACAAATATCTCTACGGATTTCCCTTCAGAATCAATAAGTCTCACAGACTTCAGGATGGGTAAAGAAGAGAATAGGTGGATGTTTGCAGCAGAGAGTCCACTGCAGTACAACACCACCCAGTTGGAAAATGTGTGGTCACATGTGTACAAATAAGTCATCTCTAGTTTGAACTGCACCATCTTCATTTATCTGTCATGGGCACTGACAAAGCATTTAAGGAAAAGATTAGAAGGCTCCTACAGAAGGAACTACATTTCCCTGCCTGGGGCATACCACTTGTCTGAGGTTGGTAGGAACAGGCCTGAAATATTAATGAATGAGCCATTTGTCAAGAAAATTATGTAAGAAAGCTTGGCAGCCATACAAAGGGGTTAGCAATAAGATACCAAGCTAAGGCAGTGAACACTAAGTACGTGAAAGAAAACAGGAAGGAAAAAAAAAATTAAAATCACTTTCATTTGCCTGTCCACATTCGTAAGCTTTGGAAGGAAACAGTAAATTAAGGAGTGAGAAAAACATCACAGTCATAACAGGTACTAACTTCTAAAAGGGACTATTAGCTGCTTGAAGTCTAGAATTCATGTTTTCAAGTATTGATTCCTTTGAGACATTTCTTCTAGTCGTCTCTGCAAATAAACTTCCTTACTGGAGACCATGTGACTGAAAGATGTTATCATGACAGAAGCTACTTAATTATTGAAAATTCACATAAGTAAATGGGAAGAAGAACCAATTCCCACAAGGGAAAGACACACAAAATCAAAAAATCACACTGTTCTTGAGGTATCCCCACAAAGCATAGTGAAAAAAAACAAGACAAAATTGCAACCACTCCGTCAAATCAGATGTTAAAATCTACACTCCCTAAACAGACTAAGAAGACCTAAATCACTTTTAGGAGTTTCCAAGTATCATTTCTCCTTAAGAGAAACTTGCAAAAGAAAAAGATCTAAAACGCTTCAGTCAGACTCCATGTTTTATATTGATTTCTAATTTTTATATAATTATAATGTAGTTTAAGCAGACAGTGATAGCATATACTGTAAACAAACCTGAAAAGCATCCAAAGCATCATGGTATATTAAAAAGTAATCTAAAATTTGCATTAAATAATATGATTGTCAAATAAAGAAAAATAATAATTTATTTTGGTTTATCAAAACATAGCCATAGTCACCTTGCCAAATGTTAAACATGTCCAACAATGTGGTCCATAGGTTTAGTCACTACTGACACCAATTGGACTCCCTCACATACCCAGAACAGTGTGATGCAGCAGCATTTAGATTTTCATTAAGCAGCACTCTGCTTTTCCAAAGTATATCTCTACATAGGATCTCAAAATGCTTTTCAGCCATTAACCAGTTAAGTTCTACAATATGCCCATGGGAAAAGTATTGCATTATTTATACCCATTAGTGCAGCAGCTCCCAAGTCAGAAGCACTGTATTTCAACATATTGGCTTCCACCTTTTTTTTTTCCCCAAATTGTTTTGACTATAATGCCATTTTTCTCAGTGTTCAGAATTTTTTTGTTGTTTGCGATATCATTTTATCAACAGCTTAACAAGTATAACTGGTACTGTGAATAGAATCAAAATGTTTTGAAAGCTGCTTGCCAGAACTGCCCATTAGGAACCACACTGAACAGTTCAGAAATACTGAATTATTCCCATTGAAACAATCTTCTCCTTGAATGCACAGATTTTTAAGGCTCAACCCTACATTCCTTGAGCAAGAATTACAGAGTCATTGCCCTGCTTTGTATTGTGGCACAAACTTCAGTGTTACTGTAGTTACAATTATGTACTTAGAATGATCAGGAGAGATCAACTGTAGAGGCAGAAGGCATTTAGGGAAGATGGGAAGGTATATAAATAAAGCTTTATTGAGGCAAACAGGGAAATGCAAAACTGGGTGGACTGACCATTGCTGCTGTATCTGTTCCATGGCAGGGCTGGTCTAAAACCCAGCATGGCATTCACAAATTGTCATCTTCTAGGTAAGACTGTACCTCTGGTCACCATGTTTGCCAAAACCAAGGAGAGCATTTACTTCAATGAGGAAATTATATCACAGAAACATTAAATTGTTAAGGCCGGTAGTCTGTTCCAGTGTTCTGGCACCCAAAATGTAAAGAAGTTCTTCCTCATGCTGAGATGGAATTTCTTGTCTTTTATTTTATGGCCACTGCTCCTCATCCTGTCATTGAGCAATACTGAAAGGAATCTGGGACCATCCTCTTGTTCAAAAGACACCTGCCTCTTCAATATTTATAAGCATTAGCAAGATTCTCTCTCAGTCTTCTCTTCTCCAGACTAAGCAGGCCCAGCTCCCTCAGTCTCTCCTCATAAGAGATGCTCCAGACCCCAAATCATCTTTGTGGCACTCCACTGGAACTTCTTCAGGAGTTCCTTGTCTTTCCTGTTCTGAGGAGCCCAGAAATGGACACAGCACTCCACATGTCACCTCACCAGGGCTGAGCAGAGGGGCAGGATCACCTCCCTCAACCTGCTGGCCACATTCTTCCCAATGCTCCCCAGGATGCCATTGGCCCTCCTGGCTGCAAGGGCACTATTGGCTGATGGTACACTTGTCATCTACCAAACTCTGTCTGTTGGTGAAAGTTTCTTTTGGGAAAGTTTCACATTGTCCCTAACCCCACTGCTGCTCTTGCCTCAGATTTGCAGAGTGGATCATGTCAGCCTCCCAGTTGGGCCAGGGAAAAGACTGGGGCACATGGGGGCTGTCTCTCCTGCATCAGTAGTGAGAACAGAGTCATCTCAGATTCAAACACAACACATAACAAGATCCAAGGCAAGCAATTAAGAGTCTTTTAGTCATATTTACCAGTGAAACCTGGCCAAAAGCCACAACACACCATCAGCCTTATGATTTGGCTCTGCAGGGGCGAAAACTCTTGGTGCCAGCCTGGCACAGCAGCCAGCATTTGCTGCAGAGTTCTGCAGAACCAGCTCAGCAGAGCTCACACAAAGCCCACAACAACTTCAGAGAAAGGAAAAAGACAGCAAATCTCACCAATGTCACAAAACAGCAAGAAGATGTCTACTACACCACGCATGGTGGTATAACTGTATTAAAAGCATTATAATATGCTTAGAAACCAAATAATTATTGAGCAGAGATGTAGGTCTCAAAAGTGCAATAAGGTAGGAAACAGTGACTTGCTGAGACCAGGATTAACTACACAGGACTTGAGAAGGCCACAATGAATTAGCTTTATGGTAAAAAGGTGTGGACACAACCCCTCTCCCCCACATACACAAAAACCAAAAGACTACTGCTACAATAAGCTGCAGGTAAGGAAAATCAGGTCTCATTTAGCAAAGGAAAACATAACCAGCATCTACACAACACTTAGCTCAAACAGCCACAGATTTATGACGTGTGCCAATATTTTTTCACTATGAAACTTTAGTATTACATTCCTGGAATTCCAAGGACGACTGCCCAGAGGTATTAAATAAAAATGATGGTTCAGAATTGTGTTATTCTCTGTATCTGTTAGTTCAAAGGTACAATTTCACAAATATAGGCTATCACGTAAGCAACATAGGGATTAACTCTTTCCATTTTGGGGATATTTTTCTATGTAGTTATTTTCTTATTTGGTCTTAAAAAATACTAACTTCATTTTTATGCTACTACTCTAAATATACTCAAAGAATCAAAAGATTTACAGGAAATTTGTCCAGCTTACAATATGATACAATAAAATCTGGCCTAGCATAGTACATTGTCTCATTTTCCATGCAACACTAAAATATGAACAAACATTGGATGATACTTTTGCGGCTGAGTAGACAAAATTATATTCATCACATCTGATAAACCTGATTCATCTACAAATCTACTGAATGCTCAAATGTGAACTTTCAATTTATTCAAAATGATGTAAGCAAAACTGCAACGATTGCTATGCATAATTGCACAAACATTTAACTTCAGTACATCTAAATTAAATTTGCATGTGGCACTTTCATATTTGTAAATTACAACTAAATACTTCCAGTTGTTTACATGTTCCTACCCCACCAGCCAAGGATGAAAAGTCTCAGGATTAAGGTTTTTTTTTAATTCTGAAAGTAAAAGCTGCTACCTTGGACCTTTTTTGGCATTTAATTTTCTGCCATTCCAATGCACTCATTGGCACCTGGGCTAGAAACTCTCCTTTTCCACTTCTCTCTGTCATCTGCTGGGAGACAGAGTAGAGTAATTAGATTGACTCAAGCAGTTCTGATTGCTTTCAGTGTGTGGTTCACTTCTTGACACCAAGAGAGGAGTCGTGATAAATAAGGATCAACTGGATAGGAATGTTTGAATTTTCTTCAAAGCTGAAGTGCAATGCCACAAAAAAAATGAACTTTTTTTACAGCAAGTTATTTGGGGAAAAAAGTTGAGTGAGTTTACTGCATAGCAAAGTTTACCAAAGAGCTGTGAAGACTAAAATTTAAACAAAATGAAACTGAAGTCAGTCTTTTCAGTTCTCATTTACTTCTTACTAGAAACACAGCTCAAAGGAAATGAAAGCAATCAAGGCATGATGTTAACATTTCAACATCAGTTAAAGAAGAATTACATCCAGTGGAGGGGTCTTCAATCACAGACTGTTGCAAAATCCTACATAAAATACACCATTACAATCAGCACCTCTGCTCATAATTACAGGAGAAGATCAAATACTGTGTATAGGCAGACAGAAAAAAAAAATAATAAAAAATTACAACCTCTTGCTTCCAGGCTGATGCTATTTAATTAAGATAGAAGTAGAGGAAAGGTAGTTTCCTTCATTATCATTGCTGTCATATACCTGTGGTGGGCATTCAGTCTTCTTTAGCACTAGATGAATTTAAGGTAAAATAACTATAAAGCACCCAATAAGACTTTTTTTCCTTAAAGCCAGCTTCTTCTTACAGCAGAGTAGCAAACTAGGCAAAGCTCTTCTAAAGTGTCTTTCACACTTTCAAATTACTTCTCTGCTATTATGATTAACTGGATACCATTTGAAGTGTGTAAATCATATGTTTCACCAGAAAAAAAGAGGTAAATTTCAGCAGTCTTTTAACCTTTTGTAGCACTTTTTACAAGTTTGCTGTAAATCGCAAAATAAATAATATAAATATATCTTTTGGTGTGTCCAATGATTACATATATTCACACTTAAGGCTGAAATTCACAAGATTGCAGAAGGGTGGCACCCAACTCATTGCCAGGTTAAGCCTTGTAAAGATAACTACAAAATCAGGCACAGTTCTGATGCCTGAGTCCTGCACTAGATGTATCTCACACAGCAGGAATTTGCAGCTTAAGGCCTGAAAACTCAAATCTGTTTACTGAGAACTTTAGAACACAACCTTTTGACATACCAGGTATACCCAAAAATATCTTGTGTAAATAAAATTACATCTTCATAAGAATGTCCTGCATTCAACTGTTCAAATAATTACCACATTCATCTCCATCCTGAAGGTATCCAATTTAAGTTCCAGGTGCATCAAATTTAGGGCAACCTGTACAACTGTCATGCTAATTTCTGTTATTTCACTCAAAAACCACAAGTTTACTATTAGCAATCTGTGGACAATTAGTGTAAGTATCAGCAGACTTGGATTTATCTTAATTAGTATTTGTTTCAATTCCACAGGCAAACAAGAAATCATCTACAGTAAGAATACAAATGACTTTAGCTATAGTCATGCTGCTGTGTTTGGCCCTCTCTCTTAAAAAAAAAATGGGGAAATCTTACATTGAATTCTGTGTATTTTTCAGTATGTCAAATAATGCCTTCAGGATATAAAATTTAGTCCATTACATACTTCTTCCTATAGATACAAATGACACAAAACACACACCACTGAAGAAGTCAAATATAAGTTCTGAGACAAAATACTGTTCTTTGATATTTGACAGGATACTTTCATATTTGTCTCTTCTATAGCAACTGTGATCTGCATTGTTGTAAGCATCCAGTAATTACAGGAGTCCAACAGAAGACAGACAAAGCTACTAAAACACAGAATATCCTTGTCTGACCATTCAATATTGGCAAATATGTGGCTACTTATATCCAAACAAGCACCTCCAACTTTTCTTTTTGTGCTGAGATCATTTGGCAAAAATCAAGTCCTATCTTGCACTTACAAATAAGTACTCCTACTTGTTCCTTATGCATCATCAGATCATTAAAAATTTCAGCTTTTATTCTTTCCCACTGAGAAACAGTGGGGAAAAGGTAGCACAAGCCAGAAACCACAAGATTCCTATTTTCCATTTTATGCTTCCCAGCTTGTATTACCAAAGAAAGAGCAGCTGAATCCCCCACATATGCTTTCTCATAAGCAGGTGTTTTCTACAGGATACTACTGGTGAATGAAGGCAAAATTTGATTTTATGACCCAAAAAAATCATCAACAGCTCTCTGTCAAACACAAAATGGTTTGCTGACTGGATTTTTGCAAGGATCTGAACTTGATCCAGTTTCAGAGAGTGTTTCCATTAGCAACCTACAGAACTGAACAGAGGACATGCTTAAATCTGCTGATTATCAAGAGCCAACACTGCAGGTATGCTGGATAACAGGGCTGGAACACAAAATCATTCTGTAAAACCAGAGAAGTGGTCAGAAAAATAACAGAACAATTCATCAGGGGCAAGTGCAACTTTCTGTACTTCATCAGAGCCAGCTGCCCACTGACAGCAGAGCAAATAAACTGCTAGACAACACCTTCCTCAGGGCTTCTAACAGACCATGAGATCAACAGAAGTTCAAAATGGGATTAAAAAAAAAGGAAAGAGCTATCATATGGTTATATAAACAGGAATATATATCACATAAAATAGGAAACATTCCTGTCCTGTTCAACAGGAAGGAACAAATAAGTCAAAATTTGCCACAACCTTTATTAAAAAATACAAAACAATTTGAAGTCCAAAGACAATAGCAGAAATTACAAGTCTCAAAGAAAGAATTATGTAAAAAGATTGAATAATACTAGGACTATATAGTCAGAGAGGAAACAAATTAAAGGCAATTTCACCATCATCAGATCTGGAAGAAGCAGAACATTCTTTGGAATAACCCTGTCTCCACTGCACCCTGGCTAAGATATGTAGCAATTCACCTACCAAAACCAAAATTAGAAAAATTTGTGTAAGTTATAAGGAGAAGCCTTTTTTACAAATACAGTGACATGTTGTAAGAGAGAGCTTGTGCAGACCCTATTGTAGTTTTAATTATTTCATGCAGATTTCTAAACAGCTGTGCTAAAAAGAAACAGGTGTAAAATTTAACCTGCTTTGGGGGCCAGACTTGTCAGTATCTCAAGGTCTTTCCAGTCTTATTGTGGTTTGTTATAATTTCTATGATCATTATCACAATTTTTTTTAATGAAGCACATATTAAAGGCTTATTCCTTAGAGGTCTATCCAAGTCTTTCTTTCAGTAGCAGTTTTAATGGTGCTCATGGCTTGATGCCAGTTATATTTCTAAAAGCTTTGCAGGTGATGTATTTGCTTATAGGCACTGTCATATTTTATCCATCTCAGCATCTATTTAGTAAGTACTTTAGCATTCTAGGGTATGGCAGGTGCTATATAAAACACAGCATTATTTTCCATATTTTATTCCTCTCATTGGCATTCCTACTCTCAGATTAACTGGCAAAAGTACAAATATTCACAGCAATTTTTAAGAAGAAAGTTTGAGTGCTCACTGACAACCACAGCTAACTATGTAAACAAAACACAACAGAACACTGTTCCTTCCCAATTACAACAAAATTTCTCAGTAGTTTTTTTGTATAGATGGAAATATGACAGTGCAGTGGCCATTTGGACACCACCTGCTAATTGTGTGTTGGAACAACACTAACTGGTTTACTTAACATGCATTATGGTGGTATTTCAACTAGTCCCTTCATCTCATTTCATGGCACAGGATAGGTAGGAAAATCCATATGGATTAGAGTTTTCCATTCATAATTTCATGCTACTCTTTTAGGATTTCTAGCTGGTCTAGGTAAAATCTTCCACTGAAATTAATGGATTACACCAGAAACGCCTATGGAAATCATACTGAGCTGACTATTTTTAGATACCATTTTTACTCCATTCTTCAAACTGCAGTCATACATATTGTGATGTTTTAACTTCTTCTTTTAGTATCCCTTCATACAGAAGTCATCATTTCCATTACTTGGGTTCTTGAAAAACTTCTAACTTTTCTTCAATCTTGTTTTAGAGAATAAGGGGACTGAAACTGAATACAATACTCAAGAGTCAATATTTCAACTGATATTACTGAAACATAAAATAACTTTGGGAAGGTCATCTCCTCCTCCTATCCTAAATCTCTGCTTTACTTACAGTACATTTCTTCTTGGCTGCACTCCTCACTACAATGAGATTAAACATTAAGCACAAAATAAACCTGTATGATGCTTGTGACTTTACTGCTCGAAGGACTTGAAAATGAAATATTTCTCCTTTTCCTAAAGCAACAAGGTTTTTAATTTGTAATTTGTTACTCCAACATCTCTAAGCAGATTCACATAGAAGTGAAAGGAACATAATTGAATTTTATTCACAATGCTTTCAGTTTTGTCCATCACTATAAGATATGAACAGCAATGTCTCCTAACTAATTACAGCTGATGTTCACACCCAAGCGATTCAGAAATGATGCTTCACTGTCAATATTATTTTATTTCAGAGCAAAGAAAGAAGGTAATACAGGTGAATGCTGGCAGAAGCAGAGAAAAAAAAAAAAAAAAAAAAAAAAAAAAAAGAAGCTATTTTCCCTTTATCTATCCTGTGTCATTAGGCAAAAATCTTTTTTTAACAATGTCACTTGAGTAGCAGCTGTCTCCCATTTAAAAATGCTCAAAACCATGGAAAAATTGTGCAAGATGTCAGATACATGGTATGGGCCAATAAATTTAGTATTTGTATGTGTTTCAAATATCTATAAAGTCATCTGAAGACAAATTTTAGGAACAACTGAAAAATCTAAAAATGCAATTCCTAAGGTGGCATTCTTCTCACTGCACTACACATCACAAAGTGCTCCTCCCAGTGAGAAGGACATTTCAGGGTGCACTTCTGTATGACCACAGAATCTATTACACTAGGAGCAAAATTACTAATACAACATCTTACTACTAACAGTAGAGAAGGTCAAGGGAAGATAAAGAATAGGATAAAAGGCCCTCTTACAAAGCAGCTTGGAATCAACTTTCCTTTTTTTTCAGTAAAGAAACCAAGTACAGAAAAAAAAATAAAACCACCAAGAATGAAAAATCCCACACGACTATTTAATGAATTTTGCAGGGCAGAGAGCTCCAAGACAGACTTAATGATAAAATACATACATTAACACAGCACATATAACCTTTCCTTGAATGAACCCAGGTGAGTGGAAACTAGAAATTCAATCAACACCATCAGACAGCATCATTTCCAATATGCTCTCCAACATGTTTTTGTCTCTTCTCCTGGTAGACTTACCACTGATCTTCCCATCACAAACACAAATAGAACATGAAGAGTTATCCATCACAAACATAACCAGAATAGAAAACAATCCCTTTCTCTCCTCCACTCTATCAGTTCTGGGAAGTAGAACAGTCCTTTTCTAAATTGCATATACCAGTGATAGAAAAGCAGTCACTTGGCAAATAGATTACTTCTTGACTGCTAAAGCAAACTCCTCAGGAATGTTTTGGGTTTGTTTTTTTATTTATAACCACAAAAGTTAAGGCTTTCCTCTTCTAGAATTATTCTAACTTTTGGAGCAGGACAAGCAACATAACATTATAATCATGTTTACAATGTTTTAAATCATGAATCTGTTTTTTAAATCTCATATTTTTCATATGGGAAAAGTTGGATTATCAGCTTTCATCCACTGCAGAGCACGTTTTTTATTTCCTGTAAAGTTTCCTCTAAACTTTAAAGTTTCAAGGCACTAAGTCTTAGTCGCATTTTTTTTTAGATACTGAATTTTACTACAAGTAATTCTTACAGGCTTTTTATATGTGTATTAAAATATCTTCCTTTCTTGACTATATACAGCAGTGAACTAAAGAGTAGATTTACAGATGCAGAAAATGAAAACTACCTACAATAAAAATGTAAAACCCTCTGAACTGTTGGTAAATAAACTTTTCTGTAGAACATTTTTGGTGTACTGTATATCAAACTGGGTGAGTGTATAGCATAAAATTTTACTGGTATGATCTTAAGATTACTACTTATGACTCACAAGCAACAACAGTTGCCATACAAACTACTGTATAGAAGTGATGATAAAACTTTCAGACTTTATGACATAAGCCATCACCATTCTGTTGACTGAAATCTTAATTACATGTCATGCTAGGGGCACTTGTTCATAGGTCACACAGGGTCTCAATCTCCCTGAATTTCCATTTGATAATCAACCATTCCGTTCTTCCCCTGCCAAATCTGTCTTGGCATCAGCTTAGACTCTGCTTATTTTTCACTCTTTCTGTTACAATCATAAACTCAGCTCTGCTCAGCTTGTCAATGCACAAGGCTTCCAGGGGCTACCAACACAGGGTGAAAATGTAGCTAATTATACACTCAATATAAATGAAGCTCTGAGCAGCACAATTTGTAAACCCTCTGAAACCCCAAAGAACTTAAGACTCACCCTAAAATCATTTGACTGTATTTTAATTACTGGAGTTTCAATTTAGACTCATGCTTGATTCTAGTGGAATACAAGCTCAAGGACAAACCTGAAGCTGGCCAAGTGCTGTCTGATCCACCACACTTCATCATGCCCTTTTCCGGAGCTGCAGGCATGTGCATAACCCAGGAAAAAGTTAGTAAGAACTCACTTTGTTATATTCCGTGGTGCACAGCAAATTAAACTCTTATGATTTGTCTACAAAGGAAGAGTTTCATGTCAATAGCAAAAGGTGAGGGGGAAAGAATAATTCACAGATTGTAACCTAAAATATGTTTTCTTCTTACAATGAAACCGTCTCCTCTGCACATTGAGATGACACCAACTTGCAGTGCCTACAATAGAGATTGCAGAAAATGGGAAAAGCTCTTTTTCATCCAGTCCATGACTACACCAATCTAAACTGAAAAGGACTTTAAACAGACCTGCTAATGTATTTCTCCTTTCAATGGTGGACTCCATGGAACAACAGACACTCACAGATGAAACTTGCCACTTTAGGGAATGATTCTACTATTGCACAGAGATCTTCTCTTTTGGAAGAAGAAATCATCTTCCCACAATTTTTTGCCTTAAATGAGGTAGAGATTCTCTTAGATTTTTAGGTCTCTGCCTGGTGAATTCAGGCAAAAATTATGTAACAATTCAACAGTTAGAAGAGTTATGCAAAACCTTATTTTGCTAATTCCATAAGTAAATTTTAGTACAATAGGGGCAAGAATCTGGAGGGAAAGAAAGGAAGGGGATCTGCCTTCATTTTACAAAGTTGTTACAGACACCTTCTCCCCCTCTTGCATCTTCTCATTTATTTGTGTTAATGAACTGCACAGAGCAGCCACACTGATTTTAGCAGCACTATTGCTACTGAAGAGGTCTAGCCCCCAAAAGACCTACTGACAGATGAAGCAGCATTAGTATTGCAGAATAATAACCATCTACATTTAAAGCTGAGGAACTAGTCGTTCAATAAAAATGTTCATTTCCTTTTTCATGCACTTGTTGAAAGGTGCCAGAGCAGAGTTTAGAACAGTCTTTTACCATCTGAATAGCATCTCTTAATTTAATCAGCTCAGTTCTTCCTGCACCACTACCATCAGTATTGAACATGTCTGTAGAAAATGTATCTGTTTAAAAGCATTTCAGTTAATGGCTTAATAAAAGTAGTCAGCAAAGCCAAAGGCCTTCTATTTGTAGAGGAAACTAAACAATCATGTCCTACATAAAGCTGTAAGCCATGTGTCCAGAAATTTCTAAGAATCACTTCCCAAATTAAGTCCTCATTCCCTTCAGGATCTCCCATCATTCAAAGGCATGAAGGCATGAATGTATGTATAGGAACACACCAGTTGGCAGAGTCACTCAGAAATCATCTCAAAAGGATAACCATGTTACTGGTTTGCAGAATAACAATTTATGTTCATTTCGTAAAAAAAAAATCTTTAACAAAAAAATACAGTTCAAAAAAAATTACAGACTTCACAGGTTTGGGTGAAGTACATGCCTTCAGACAGAAGTGGAAACCTTAGTAACTACAAAATCATCTTGCCTTCTCTAGCAACTAATCCTAACACTGTCTGTTTCATTTCATTGCGAATAAAAGTATTAAATACCAAAGGCACAATTTTTCTTTTCTTTTAGCATTGAAGTTTAAATGTTCAAAGTACACATTAATGTATTTTCAAACCACAGCAAGCTACTTCAAAGTAGATGAGAATTACTGCCAAGGTAACAAAAACATTCCAGCTGCCCGTGCAACATAAACATGCAATATACCTGCTTTGGCAAACAATATTGGATATTGCTACTTAATTGATTTAAAAGTTACAGGGCTTCCAGAACAAACCCCAAGTATCACAGATTTTACCTCTTCAAATAATTTCATTTCAAATACACATTATATTTACAAAAAAAAAGAAATCAGATTTTTTTGGTTAGCAACACAAGTAAGTTTGCATATAGCACTTAGAAGCTATTTTATAACATGAGCTGTCAGCACTTCCAACAACTATTACATATTATATTAACCTTTCAGACACTGCACATTCTGAGGAAGATTTACAGAGCCATGCATTTACACTTCACTCCATATCCTATCCACCCCCAGGCATCTTAGGCCTAATTCATCATCAGAATAAGGCAGTTAAGCAGCACTGCCAATGTCATCACGTTCCAACAGTCGCAGCAACCCATTTCTTCAGTCATTACTGATTCCTGCTGACAGCTGGATCATCTTGAGGTTTGACTGCACACAGTGTGTCCCAGGAAACAGATCTACTGCCCTGGTCTGAATGTCAGATAGCATGAAGCCTGAGGTAGCCTGTGATTTCTCCTGAAGTGGTTAGGAAAGGTGATCCTGCAGCCTCTTTCTTTCCATCTATCCCACTACACTGGGGGACGAGCACCTCAGGTGTGAAAGGAGAGTCCTGCTGGCCCAGGCATCAGAGACCCAAACAATGAAGATGTGTCTCCTTACTTGCAAACAGCAGACAAGGTGGAACTTGAATAAAAATTGTCTGAATCTGCCTGAGGCAGGCTAAGAAGCTGTTCCTCTCTTCACTTAGGGCAAATTATTATTATTATTGGTATGGAGGAAGCCCAAATCAGATTCTGTGTTGAAACCTGGACTATATTCTAATCTCTGCACATACATACACAGTCCTTATCTCATTAAACCCACAAAAAAAGGAGCAACACCAATACAGGCCTTAAAAAGTTTCTTCATATTTTTTCTGTTGTCAAAATAAATAAGATCTAAACAAATTATTATATGCTCAATACTTAAATACATTGACAAAAGAGAATTGCATAAAGAACAAATTTCCTGAATAGTAAAATAAGCACCTACTTATATCTGGAAATACCTGATTATTGCAATAATCATAGAGCAAAATTACTCTAAAAAACATGGAAGATAATAAATTTTTTGCCACTCCACAGTTTATTTTTTTTGCCTAACTTTTCCAGAAGAAAAATCCTAATTGTCTTGTAAAACTGAAACTACCTATACCTTTCCTGTTCAAGGTGATATCCATGAATTGTAAAATCTAGAACCCAATATCAAGAAACATTCTGCTTCGTTCAATAAAGATACAACCTTTGTTTAGCCTATTCACTAGTTTTCCACGTGAATTACCATTTTGGGGGAAATGTATACTATTCCATTTCTGTAATTCAAATTTTCATCAAAATGTCTCAAGTTAAAATTAATTATTAGCTGGTAAGCAGGAAATACATCAATCATTATCTTATAAAATTAGAATGTATAAATATTAAGAAACTGGCTATATTTGTTTTAGATGGATAATTGCTTAAAAGTGGGGGGGGGGAAAAAAATAAAGCTTTATTAGCATAAAGCACTAACATTATTTACCAAGCAATTAATTTCATTTTTTTCCAGCAAGTGAAAACTAAGCATTTTCATGCCAAACAACAAATAATGCGCAAAAGCTTCTCTATTCCTTTAAAGAATTCATTTTTAATTACGATTTAAATCAATTCAGCTTGACTGATGTCCCAGTTTGCTCACACCAATCTTCAAGCTCCCCCTCCCATGACTGGAATGAAGGTTGCTAAGTTTCATACCAATGGGTAGTAGAGAGCTGCTGGCTCACATAAATGATTTCTGGTGTGCATCAAAGGAAGGCCTTTGCAAGGGTCCTCCCTGACAATCTTCAAGTGATTCTCTCAGGAAAACTGATTACTCTCTAAAGATGGTAGTATGGAATAGAGTTCCCAGTCTCAATTAACCTGGGCTGGTTTCAGCTAATGAAGTGGAAGTGAGGAAAAAAATTAACAAGATATAGTACACTACTTTTAGCATATGGCCTACTTCAAGCTCTAAAATGAAGATTTGATCAACATATAGTAAAGTTAAAATCAGCAAAAAATATTATTTTATTTGCAGTGTTCAGATAAAGTGTGTTTACCAAAATAACAAGAAAGGCACATCGTTAAAAGGAAACTGCACTCTAAAGGTCTTCCCTAAGTAAGTTTAGCTGAAAAGAGATGGGAGAAAAATGTCAGTCCTATTTTCAAGAAGGTCAAGAAGGAGGACCTGGGGAACTACAAGCCAGTCAGGCTCACCTCAATCCCTGAGGTGTCCGAGCAACTAATCTTGGAAATAACTTCCAAAACATGTGAAGGTGATTAGGAACCTTCAGCATGAATTAATGAAGGGGAAATTATGTCTGATACACCTGATAGCCTTCCATAAAGAAATTTTTGACAGAAGTAGACACATTGGTCCTGACTTTAGTAAGGCTTTTGACAGTGTCTCCCAGGATATATTCATAAGGAAACTGACAAAGTACAGAGCAGGTATGTGAGCAGTGAGTGGGAGGCAGTGAGGTGGGCTGAACACAGACAGAACTGTCAGCCTTGGGAGATTGTTATCAGAGGCAAACATTCCATCAAGAGGCTGCTCACCAGCAGAGTGCCCCAGGGTTCACATGGGGTCCAATACTATTTTAACATTTCCATTTGTGACCAAGTAGAAATTTACAGATGATACAAAACTGGGAAGCATTTTTGATAAACCAGATGAACATGGTGCCATTCAGAGCAACCACTACAGACAGAAAATGGGCCAACAGAAACATCAACAAGTTCAACAAAGAGAAGAGCAAAATCCTGCTCTTGGGGAGGTATATTCTGGGGTCTGGCTAGCAGGGCAGCAGTTTTGCAGGAAAAGACCTGATGTTCCAGGTGGATAACAAGCAGACTGTCAGCCAGTCACACAAAGAAAGCCCTAGAGCATCCTGAGCTGCTAGGAAGACCACTGCCAGCAGGCCAAGGGAGCTGATCCTTCCCCTCTGCTCAGTATCAGTAAGGCCACACCTGGATTGCTGTGTCCAGCTTTGGGCTTCCCAGTGAAGGGCCACAGAGATGGTAAAGGGATCATAGCATCACAAAAACATTAGAATAATAATGCAATAATCAGGTTTCCATCTCTTTTTTTTGGCCATTATTTTCTCTAAAGGATGGTTAACATTAAGTCTGAGCAACAATACCATCTTTAACATACTCTGCAAAAAACAAAGCAACGTGTCCCCACCACAAAAAACCAATTAAAGACATAATGCCATATGCTTTGTGTCCAGCAGAATGTTTCAAAATACCTTGGTATTTTCAAGAGGAAGGATGACTACTCAACTTCTTTCAGTATTTTTAAAAATAGTCAAGATTTCAGTTTTCAAAAAGAGAAGAAAAAAAACAAACACCCAAACAAACAGTAACATGCTGACTTCCATTCTTCCATATAACAAGCTAAAAACACACTTTAAATGGCAATCTATTTTTTCTAGCAGGTATGTGGGGGTGATGCATTGTTTAATTTTTTCCATACAGAGCAGCTGCAACTACTTTCAAATCAAAGAAATTCTAACACTCTCTGGTGTAAGGACTGCAATTTTTTACTTTTACAGAGAGCTCAAGTAGTGTCTCTTAGCTGTGCTAAGAAAAGGAAACTGCAGATCTCTGAAGCAGTGTCTTGCTGTTGAGAAACACAGTCATGCAACCCAAAGAAGAGCCAACACAAAACTTACATAATCCCCAGCAGAAATGAGTTCCCTAAAAATATTCTGCTGTATGTTCATAACTCCTTATGAAATACAGGCTACAATATCCATGCAGTGTTTTAAGCAAAGGGTAACAGGCCATTTTCTCCATGACTGTATTTGATTTTATCATCAAAGTGTTTAAATCTACACTGGCTCAAACACCACCTACAATTATGCCAACACTTTGTCAAAAATAACTTTATATATATTTTTTAAAAAACAACCCCAAACCCACACCAGATATCTATTCTAAGTCATGTAGTCAGGGGAAATTCAACATGCTGGAATCCCCCATCACCATCTAGAGGGTGTTATCAGGCAGCACAGTGAGGTGCAAATAGGAAGGGACAGAGACAACACCATTTGAAAACAAGAGAAAGTCTTCACTTCCTCCTTTCATAATTCATAGAAAAATATAAAACCATTTCTGGTTTACCTTCTTGCTAACCCACTCTATCTCCCCTATGTATTTATTACACATCTTCAATGCCCTATCCAACTCTGTTTGATTTCCACATTCTTTTCCCCTAGAGCATTTTGCCAATATTAAAAAAAAAAAAAACAAACCAGAATTAATGTTCTGGCATGTCATCATTTCTTTTCAACATTTTAATCCAATTGAGCTATGCTTTATCTTCTATTTCCTTCTCTGCCAGTACAAGAAACTCATACACAGGCACAGGAATGAGCGAGCACACTTTCCTGAATAACCACATCCTTCTACTGTTTATAAACATCTTACCATCTCTGGCCACAGTCTTTCATCATTTATTTACAATAAATATTTTTCAATCCTCTCATTTTCCTCTAGTCTCTAGTTCCCCACCTAAGTTGCTGTGTGACCTGACACCAACCCAGCAGAGCATTTATACTGCTCAACATCTTTGTAATATATTAAATTTCTTCTAAATGGCTTTAGCAGAATGGAGCAAAACAGTCAGTGTCCTGAAACACCAAAGTTTTCCTTCCATCAACAGATGAGAAGATTTTTTTAATTTGTGGCATCACCTCTGAATCACTTCCTAGAGAAGCTTCCAGAACAAAACCACAGGGCTCTTCTTGCCCTATCATACCATAGCACCCAAATTTTTAATCCTTCTGGGTTTTTGCCTCAGATTAACCTGTTATGCATACCACATGCACTGTCAACCAGAATAAATATTACACCTATTTGCCAGTGTCATGATATTTATTCATTCCAGTATCCTTCATGCAGACCCTGGCTAAGTATTGTTCTTTCCTTGATTTTGGAGTCTATCAAAACCTCACAGGTAACTAGTAACTTCATTCCCAAAATAGTAAGAAAACAGAATTATTTTCCTGCTTAAATACTACCCCTATCTAATGAACACATTACCATTTCTTCACCTCTCGCAAAGCAGGAACAATAGCTGCAACGCTTTAATCCTTCAGGTTAATTGAAAATCTTACAAGCCTTCATCCACCCACCATAAAGTTTAATAGAAATTTCTCCCATCATAATGCACAGGTTTAAGTGGCTATGCATGTGACCCCTAAACTCATACTGATTACTTCAAAGAGCCTGTAAAGTTTTAGAAGGAACGAACAGTGATAACACTCTATCATAAATTGGAATAATTGTAGAGATTAAAAAAGGACAGGAGAGACAGAAACTCAGCAGAATTTTTGTTCTTGATTTCTTTCTTCACACTTGGGAGAGGAAAGTTACTTGTTTGGGATATTTGGAGAAGAAAAAAGACCACATTTTCTTCATCAGAGGTATTTTTTCTGGTAACCCCTGAAACCTCAAAAATGGTTAGAAAACAGACATGTAAAACTAAGTCTGTCTCTTCCTGTTGAGACTATTTTAGTGAGGCATATATAGGAAAACTGCTCAGCTTTAAAGGCCCTCCTCCCAACTAAGAAAACAAAGACAAAAAAGAAAGCAGGGCTCTCAGTCCATGCCCATCTTTTAATTATCACATTTTTATAGAGCATCTCATATCACTGGGCATTGTACTTAACACCTACAACTTCTGCAATGGGAGATGAGAGCAGAAACCAAGCTTTCTTTTTAAAAACATACCTTCCTTATGGAATAAGCTTAGAAATGTAAATTTGTAATTTTCCAAGCATAGAAAAACAATGGGGGCTGAAAAATACAGCCACCAACAAAAAGACTTTGTTTATAAACACATAGAAAAATAAATCATGTTTTGAAACTGTCAGTGTATCATTTTATTGGTTTTACCATGAACTAAAGAGCAATCTCTGAAAATAAGAAACACAAATTCTGTTTGTTTCTTGCAAATGAAGCATATATGTTTTGCAATCTTGGTTTGAATGTACTGATCCCTTTCAACATCTGTGAGGAGAGAAGGTGAGAAAACCCAAAGCACACCAACAGTGGAAAGAGACATATCTGGAAAAGAAAATCACTTATTTATGTAAACTTGGGCTAGAAAACAGGGTTGAAATAGAATTTTTCCCCATCTAGCAACAGGCCTTCATTTTGGACAGATACTATCTGGAAGTGAGTAACACATTTGCTGCAGCTCATAATCATTCATGTCAGTGCTATTTACATGTGTATACATGTGCACACACATGCATCCCTACAAATTGCATATATATAGATATATATGTATGTATTTGATTACAAGTTGTTGCTTAATTATGCTTTTCTCTGGCTAACTAAGGAACACTAGTCTCCAATCTCTTTTTCTGTAAAATTACCTGGAAGCACATGTGACATGATTTCCATTAACTGAAGTATTTACACACAGACTGAACACATCTCTGCAAGTTATGCCCTGCTCCAGACAGAAGTTACTGGAATGAACAGATGAAAACCCTCTGATCATCCCACTCATTCTGTCAATCTAGATAATATAAAGCTCCCTCCTACTTTATCATCAGTAACAGCTGAACTTTGTTATTTCATATTAAAAACAACAAGGAGGAGAAAAACATGTATTTTAAGGACCTGTGGAACTTGAGGAGTACATGTATTTTCCCTCTACTTACCTCATCTCTAAATGACCTTCTTTAAGGTGAATTCCCAAGCAGGGTGAAGTTCTAAAATATTTAGTAGCCATTTACTTATTTATTTGTTTATTTATTTAATGTTTTCATTTTTCTTTTTCAAAAAGACATGATTTCCCTTCCTAGCATGCCATTACCCCCTCTACCATGCTAAGTTCATTAGATGATGGTATCTGAGTTCTTTGTGAAACAGAGCACTGACCTGTGGGTCAAAGCTCCATGTAGCTGTACTGCTCTAAACTGATAGTAGGATGCTTTAAAAAGCTCAAAGTAGAAAATCTGCAGTGAAGGAGAACACTTTATACATAAGTAAAGATATTCAACACCACTGGGGGAAATCTACAGCTGACAATCTCTGTCTTTCAATTTTTCCTCAATTTGATGGGCTCCTTTTCCTCAAACAAGGCACTGGAGCAAGTTTCATAACAAAACTTATCAAAAATGTGCACTCAAAAAGCATTTGGGACAATACCTCCACTTTGACTACATTTTATTACTCTCTTGAAACATTTTATTTCTACATTATTAAATAAACGAATGTAGGAATGCCTCAGTGTAATTAGCTACGTATGTCACCTTGATTCAGGGAAATAATTAATTATATACACTTTGCTTTAGATAATGGCCCATTTGTACTGTGATTTAAGTGGAAGGGATATACTTGTTACCAATGATTACTTTGGGGTTTACACTTTTGTTCTTCTTCCAAAAGATGGTCTTTTTATACCCACTAGGCAGGTTTCTCTAAAATTGGAATAGAGAATGAACTGTGAGAAATTAAGTGGAAAGAAAGACACGAGGTCCTCAGCTGTCACATTCATTTAGAGGTTTTTTGCATTAAAACCAAATTGTTCATTACCAAGACATTCTGGGACTCAGTTCAGACGTTAGTGGACAGCCACAGAAAGTGGATCCAAAGCTTTCCATATTGTACTTCAAAATTGTGGTGGGTGACTTACACTGAAATAAAAACAATATGGATTCCACTGATGAAAATACATGCAAGTTCTCCCTCTCCCTCCCTGGCTGACACACATAGAATACATATCTCTGTTCACTGGTCCAGGTCATCAGTGCTAAAATCCACATACCTGTGATGACTCCCTTGTATATAAAAATTCTTCCTGAAAACATAACTTTTCTGGACTGACATTTAAAGTGAAGAGAGGAATCACTGAGGTCAAACTAAATTCAATTATGTTGACATGGTTCTCTATCCCAAATGACAAACTACTGCTATCATCACTTCAGTCTCTTGTTTAAAGCTCAATACTACAGAAATGCAAAGTAATAAAGCAGAATAATCACATAGAGAAAAAGGACAGTCACCAACAGTTCAAAGCCATGGACAAAATAAGCAATTCTCCAGAGGCTAACTGGGATGCAGGAAAGTTGCAAGAACACAGTAATACTCTGTAAAAATATAATATTATGTAAATATTATATATTTTACTCTTGCTTATCCAGTAGCTTTATCCATGTGGATTGCATCTGTTCTCTGTGACCTCAAGTCACTGCTGATTAAACAGATTACTATAATCTATTACTAGAATAAATCCCAGAATAGATATTACACTACCACTCAGAAAAAATAAACTGTAACAACTTCACACCACCACCAAAGAAAGTAATATGTAGAACTTAGCTCTTTAGCTCCTCAAATCTTTCATCTGTCATTTATCTCTGTTCTTTCTATATGAGTGACAATGGCTATTTTTTAAAACTGGAGAGCAAGAACGGATATAATGATAGTTAAAGAAAAAATAATGCTGTAACCACAATGAGGACAATGGGGTGTTCAGTAGCATTTCCTTAATTAAATGGTTGGTGGCAAGAGAAACTCTCAACAGCTACAGAGAACAAACTACATTACAACTAATAGAAGAGAAGAAAGAGCAAGGAAGGAGGAGCAAGTCAAGAGGAAGATCTAGTAGTATTCAGTATTCAGTATAAAATTCAGCTGAGAGCAAGAGCTACAAAAGGATGTGTTTGCAGTACATTGCCCAGAGGAGAAAAGAGGAGGGCAGCCCAGATGTCTGCAAGGAAAAACATTTCTATTGTTTTCTAGCAAAAAAATTTAAGGAAGCAGAATTGGAACTGAAACTCAAATCTATATACTATATAACCTATAGTATATATACTAATACATCAGTGCAATTTAACTTTAAGAGCAACATAATACAATAATCTTAATAACTAGCAAGTAACAAATAAGTAATTTGAGTTCAGGATGATTAGATTTCTCAGCTTTTACCATATCTGAGGCCACACACAATACGTGCTTAGACATTTAAGGTTTAGGTCTATATTCATCTGTGTTCACCTTTCTTCCAGTATTGCCTGTATCAGCTTTAGTATCATATTAGACAGTAAAATTTGTGACCACAACTAGAAACTTGTTAACACAGTCCAATAGCATAGTACTGGTTCTCCAAAGGGATGGGAAAGCTGAGCTCTCTGGGAAGCAAGGATGAGGTTGCAAGGAAGATGGACAGAAGAGTAGGAAAGCACAGGGAAGCAGAGTTGTGAAACTGTGACCTGGCCCTTCAGCTACAGATGTCTCATGTGGCATCAAGTGCAGTCTTTTGTTCATCCATTCTCAAATACAGCCAGGTGACTCATTTTAATTGCATGCTGATGATAGGTGTGAGTTAGTCCCACACAGTTAGGTCTATGACCTAAATACAGTCTAGACAACCTCCCATACTCACAATAACAGGTTTTCTATTTTAGAAGCACATTGCCAATCTTGCCACTTCAGAAAGGAAATAAATTCTTGATTAAACTTAAAAAAATGTAGTTTCATATAGATAATTTTTTTAATAACTTCAAATCAGAGTCTACTGACTTGGAAGGGACCCATCAGGATCATTGAATCCAACTGCTGTGTGCAGATTTATGTTCTTGTGCTCTCTCATGACAGAGATGCAACAGAGGACTGATTCTCAATGGTTCTTCATTATTTTAATATTCCAACAGAAGTAGATATTCTTTTAATATTTCAATAGAGAACCCCCATATTAATCATCAAAGTGGTAAAACAGTCCACTAATAAGTCAGTGTTATATGGATTACTTCATAAGGACAGGTTAGGAAAAATAAAACTTGCAAGCTGGCTACAGAGAAGATGACAAAAAGAAAATATCCGTGAGTCCAACACTCAGCAAGCACACAAAGACTTTGCTTCACCGCTATTGGAGATCCCTCGGTGACTTTAGAACAGAGAACAATCAAAAAAACAGAAACAAAAAATCCAGCAGATGGCTCTAAACGAGGGGAACAAGACAGGTGACTAACTAGACTGAGAGAAATAAAAATAAAATGGGAGCAGTGCCACAGTGTTATCATTTTTGTAGAGCCACCTGGAGAGGTAGCAGGCTTATCAATGAATGCCAAAAATGAATAGTACCCATCTGCTCACCCTAATAAATAACCCTTATTAGAAAAAATACAAAAGAACATAATTCCCTCAGGACTACTCACATTTTCAGCAGACCTGTTTGTTTAAAATATTTATTTGGGTCTTACATGGCTTAACAACTATTTGCTGAGAACACAATAATGCTTTACGATGACCCTTGGAAGCATGGAGCAAGTCAGGAGCTGTAAGAATTCATGAAAACAAAAAGCTCCAAAAATTTCCTTTTAAACAAGCAAAAGCTTTGCAATTACCACTGCTTTCAAAATGTCTTTAGGAAGGTATTTCTGACCAACTGAATGGACTGATAGCAAAATCCTGAATGAGAGGCACTTCAAAGTCTGGAAAGTTAGCACTCCTCTGGAGGTAACAGCAGCAGAAAGTATCTCCATTCAAAAAAAACTTCAAGAACTCTACTATCCACCCCAAATGGCAAAGAGTAACCATTCTGCTGATTCTAAGAGTGGATTGAGAAAGGAGGTCATACATGCCTTGAGGTTAAACGAGAAATGCTCAGGTCTCCTGACATACTGTTACAAAAAGAAAATGCATGGAAGAGAAGACTAAAACAGGCAGATGAGACTGCCTTCATGATTTTGAAAGCAAAATGCCTCTTCTTTTGCACTAACCTTCATCAACTCCAACCACTGCTTATGTAATGAAGGCGTAGGAGTATGGAACAGAAATTCAAACTTGCTGAAACCGAGATACTTCCAAGCTGGACTTTTGATTCAGTGGTATATTTACTTTTCATAGATGACATACACAGCTGGAAAACACCCTGGTCTGTTTAGCATCTTCAATTCTACCACCTCTATATAGGTGATATAAATCTAGATTCACACAAAATTATCCAGAACAAGACAGGCCACTGTACACAGTCTGCATACAGCTATTACCATCTTTGCAAATGTTTCACATAAATGTTTTTGCATAAAATTTTGCCTTTCATATGGCAAAAATATGATAGAATTAAACTTAAAAATATGCATATACAAACAGGTAGAAAGGGAAAGAAGAACACTTCTGAGGAGACAGAAATCACAAAATGTAATTTCATGAGCAAACATGTATTCACACAAGCCAGAGTTCTGTAAATGTCTATACACATGGGGTCAGTTCCTTCATAGTTCCTACAACAGGATTTTAAAAACCCCCAAAGAGCACTCCACCAAAACAAAAGCAGCAGGTACTACACTGGTTCCTATAGACTCAAGTGCCTTTACCAAGCACCAGATGGCTCTTCCAGCTGAATCACAAAAGACAACACTACAGTATAACCATGCACATCATTTCTGCTGCTTTGTACTCCTTGCCTTAGCATGAACACACAGCTAAGTAACAAAAACCCACCAACACAATTTTGCTCACCGGTGAACTGCCCACGCTTTTTGAAATAATACGAGCAGGAATTCTCTGATACAAAACCAAACAGAAGGCTCAGTTTAAATCCAAACAAACAAAGCCTACCTCCAAAGAAAACTATCTTTCAAGGTCAAGTTACAGGATTTTAACTGTAGCATTTTCCACATGACATTCCCTTTCCAGTCCAACTAAAACAGCTGGTTTGGATTTTTAAATAAGTATTTTTATGAAACACTTGCAGCAAATCTGAAATAATTGAAAATTTGAATGTGAAACGGACATCCTTAAAGTTTAATTTCTTCTATGAAAATTAGCCAGGATAAAATTTAAAGCTTTTATAATGTTAATCATTCAAAATTAGTAACAAAATATTCTTTCTATTCCCTCCTTCTGTTGACTGCATCTTGTATTTCAAACATCCATGTTTCAATACGAGTTATGTCCACTGCCATGGCAGACAGATTTTGCCTGTGCTACAGGAATGAACAGAGGCAGCTGGCACCACAACCTTCTCTTGACATCTCTGAAAGTGGTAAAAAAAATTCTTTAAAGATATAACACATATTCTCATTTTATCAAGTATTAAACTGTTCTCATTGTGATAAGAAAAAAACATGTCTGTAAGTGGTATCACTCCACTGACACCATTCCATGTCCTTTTTATAATGGTCTTTTGCAGAACACCCAGAGCAGGCCATCCTGCCCCTAGCATGCACAACACTGAAATATATTCTAGAAGAAATTGTAATCACCTAACCAGACATATTCCTAAACATTAATCTTTGAAAATCTTTCACTTTGCTAAAACCCTGCATAAAAAAAAAAAATTACCCAAAACAAAACAAAACAAAACAAAACAAAAAAACCAAAAAAACAAAAACAAAAACCCAACCAACCAACCAAACAAAAATTAAAAAAAAAAAAAAGTTTAATAATTTTCTTTTAAAATTGGCTAGTTAGTAAGGATTACTCTACCCAGACTTGAAAATATTTCAGGATTGTAGTATTTAGGCTCAAAAATCTCCCTAGGAACAAATATTTCTATTTGTCTCAGTGGAAGCAAGTTCAGCTTTTACCCTTTTATGACTCCTCTTTGACATGAAATTTCATCACACGTAGGACCTTAAATTGTTCAAGCTTTGTTTAACCAATTCTTTATTTTGAACACATCCAGAATTATTTAGTATCAGCTCATTATATTGCAAAAGCAGAGTTCTTCTTCCCTTGCCTCTCCACCCCGGTTACCAGACTGAGTAATGGTCAACGAAAATAAAACTTGCTAACTTGCCCACCCATAAAAATGACACTTCTGAAAACTGTAATTTATAGAATTACAAGCAGCAGACAGATTAATTCCAGTTTAAATACCTGAATCAGAGCTTGAATAGAAAATGGTTTTTATTTCATATAAACAGAGAAATCAATAGATAATCAACAACACAGTAAGTATATCTATCTCCTTTTTGTTAAACCACCAAATCTTTTTAATAAACTCACCTTGGCTTCTTTCTACTGACAAATACAGGTATTTGGGAAAAAATGGCTTCAAAAGTATGATATCTACTGCTTAAAAAGACTCCTTCCTAAGGAAGTGGACCTGTGAAGTGGAATTATTTTACCCTTACTGGAAGAACAAATTAATGCATGAAATCTTTGCTGATGCTGGCATCAAGTTACTTCAGCTCCCACTCTAGGTCAGGAACATCAGAGTTTTTCTAGACCAACAGCCCAATGCTGGCAAAATCCAACCAGCCTGCTATGAGACAGGTGAAACAGACTATTCTTTGTCATATTACACCAGAAATCAACTTGTGTCAAGTGAATCAAGGGGGTTTGGTTTCACTTTTAAGCTGTGTATCTACTCTAAGGGTGTGAATCTAATTATTTGGCCTTATGCTAGGGGGAGTTTTGCTTAAATAATTCTGCTGTTTTTCCTGGCTGGCTTAAAAAATTAAGAAGCTTCTGTGAGCAAAGCAAACAAATGCACAAAACAAACCAGATCCTCTTGGTGCACAGTAGAAGAGAATTTTCAGCTACGTAGACACCCTTATAATTTTCAGCAAATAAGCCATCTGGGTAAAGCTGTGTGTTATAGTAAAGTTTGTGCATTCTTCTGTTGAGGTAATCTCATCTTGGGGCACTTGGCATTTCATTGACAAAATATATAAACCATTTTTTTTCTTACAACTAGTAAAAAGAAAATGAAGTCATAAAGAGAACCCAACAACATCTTTTTCTGTAGCGCCTAGAGACGGCAATAAAAGGTGGTTTTCAGGTTTTTCATGCCACATGAAGCCCTGAATAGTCAAGCATCAGATTTTTAAAAGTACTTATGTTTACTTATTACCTTATATAGGAAGGGATCATGATGACTGTAAGACACAAGGCTATTGGCGTTACACAGCAGTCATCAGTGCACATTCATCCCCCAGGCTGTGGTAAATTTGTATCTAGGAATTTTTTTGGGATCACCAGAGAACTCTCAAGAATTACCACAAAAAACTTTCCATGGAAATGCTGCTTCACATCTCGCTCTGTTTATGCTCTATCTTGCTATGAGGGTAAAAGCTTAGTTCCAAATGCAAATCACATATTGTAAATATCAGAAGGTGCTAGATGTGCCATCAGAAGGGAACCTCTAATAGCAACCAGCAGGAAGTATAACCACAGTTTCCTAAGAATTTTGTATTCACATCTGGTGATGACATCATTATATAGTATCATCAGTGATGCCCTGAATGGGTACAATTTGACAGGTGTGTATCTTTGGTTCTAGTGATACTAAATTTTAAGAGTGACTTCTAGTAAGACATAATTTCACAATGTAAATATATTACCTATATATGCTTTGCCTCAAAAAATTCCACTAGTTTTTTATTTTATTTTTTATACAGCACCTCATATTTCAAGGAATGGAAAACAATTTGTTATGAAATCATGAGCATACTTTTTTAAATCAAAGTACTTTGAATACCTTCAGGAATAGGAATAGAATAAGTGCAGATCCTGGCTTGACCATGCACACCTGAGGCAGGAACTTCAAAAGGTGGGTGGTTTGGCTGCAGTGTTCAGGTGGGGATGCCATGTGTTTGTGTGTTTTCTGCAGGTGTGCACATGGGAAACATGGACTGCAAAAATATATCCTACTCTGTCAAACCACCTCAAGGTGCATAGAGCATTTTTCCATGGACTGTAATGCTCGAGCAATCAAATTTGCATCAGATAGCTCACTCAACTAATTTTTGAAGCATAGATAGAATATTTCCACAGCTCAAAAAAACTTTGACAGATATAGAAAATATACCGAGAGCCGCATTTCTCCACCATATTTTGGAATTGTAATAATTTCTCCTGGAATGGGAAAAGCAGATACCCAATTATCAAACTGGGTAACTAATTACTGCTTGCCTCTTGCTGGTGACAGTCACCACAAAGGAGCAGCTTTATCAGTATTAATGGAAGATTAGAGAAACGAAATTTTAAACACCCTTGCAAAATTGCAGGGCTGAACAAATGAACTGTAGAAGGAAAAGAGTTGGTGCTGAACCTTGCCTTCAGGATGCATAAGCCCTCTCCATTAGTTCAGAAATTCCAACTTAGTCATCTCAGAAAAGAGTATGAGCTCCAGGATAATATGACCTTGATACAAAGAACTCAATGCCTTAACAACTAGAATTCTCCTCCCCATCAAAGACACTCACAACACGCACAATCTTGCCTAAAATCTCAGCTACAAGTCCTGCAGAGAATTAATGCATTGGTTATGGTGAAGGTCTATCTCCCATTTCCTAACCTCTCATGGCAAACACAGTGTACTAAAGAGCAAAACTGCCCACAAGGAAAGCAAAGTCTAATGACAGCAAGAGATGGACGATCCCAGAACTAAGATTAGGGATGATTTTTGAAGATAACCCTCGGACCGATCTCCTTTAGAAATTTATTCAAGATTTACTTCTGTACTTCACAGAACTACAGGATCATAGAATAATTTCAGTTCAAAGAGATCACTGGAGGTGACCTAGTTCAAAACCCCTAGTTTCAAAGCAGGTCGCTCAGGGACTTCCCTAGTTGGGTTTGAAAGTCTCCAGCAAAACAGTTTCCACAACTTCTCTGGACAACCTAATTATGACTCATTTGTATTTAGTGCTCTCCCCACTATGGGTTCTTCATACAGAGAGATCTACACGAAACAACTGCTTGCTAATACACAAAAGCAAACCTAGAGTTAGTCTAACTTATGTTTTCAAAATGGGAAAATGGGCAGAGACTGTGTGTGCAAAACTTGAAAAGAATAAAGGTTCACAAGTCACACAGAAAGAAATATAACACTTATACATCCACTTCTCAAGTCTTACAAACTGCACTTACTATTTACTTCTATCTATTTTGTCTATGCCTGACCCATTGTACATGATGCACTGTGCCCTTCTTACCTTTCCTTTTCTTTTTGCATCTGGCTATCAACAAAAGTTAAATACTAACCAAATTCTTGAACTCTTTTTTAAAATTATTATTCCCAGTTATGGGTTCACATTCCAAACATCTACAGTATTTGTAACTCAGAATTTAGTTGTGGAAAGGAGGGTGTTATAGAACAATATTGGGAGATTTTTCATTTTAAAGTAATTCATTTCAGATGTCCTATATCACAAATGGAGATGTTAATTAATGCAGAAAAGTTGACAGGTTTATGACAAGCAACTGCATATATTTTCCCAGATAATGGCAACACACTGACAGCTTTAAAGAAGTAGATATGTTACTTAAGGTTTATTGTCTAAGCAGCTTTCTCCCTCTGCAGCAACCTAAGAGTTTACATTTACAGTTGATTATAACTTTTATTATGTTCCAATATTTGCTAATCATCTCGGAGACTGTGAAAACAGCATCATTTGTCTCAAGCTCTCTCCTGTAGAGACACTATTCTTCTAAAACTCTAAAAAATATATGCAATGTTTTCTCTTCAAGCATCCATTCTCAGTTCTTTTAAAATATTTCAGACAGCACTATTCTATTTTCCTCTTATGTAAGATGTATCAGCCAACAGAACATAATTCATTCTCAGGTTTACAGTAAGCTTTCTTTTACAAGCAGCAGAAACAGCAAAAGTTTATTTCCTCTGTGTTTGGAGGCAAAGTTAGTTTGCAGATTCAGTGGTAAGGGACAAATTCATCCTGCTACTTCTGCTTTGCTTGTGCAGTTTATAGGGTTTATCTCCTTCATTAAGCCCTTTATTCACACACACCACCTGCACCTTGCTGTCTCTGGTGACCCAGACATTCTGTGTGAAATTTAACTGAAGTGGAAAAAAGAGGGCTGACAGCAGATGCACAAATACCATCTTGGAGACATAGTTTCCTTAGGCCATTATGCCTAAAACCTGGAAATTTAAGAAAAGTATTAAACTCAACCTAACAGTGTCTTCAAAAAGTGATGGCAAAACATTGCACCCAGCAACAGCCTCAGTGGATGTAGCACTGTGGTTCTCAAAAATGATACAACTTCAGTCTATTCTTGTGGATAAAGGTCACTGCTAAAGCAATCTGCCACTCTGGGGGCAGATTGCACTTACGAACATCCACTTCACTTCTTTCCTATCATTCATCCAGGATACTCCCTGCTTTCACCGGGCTGCAACACATTTAAGTGTGAACAGATTGATTAACAACAGAAATCTGAAACAAGCTGCCACTGTATTTCACTGCAGAAGAGCAGGGATTGCAGGAGAGACTTTGTAGAGTCAAACCATACGTGCACAGGGGAGCTGTGCAACACAAACTGCACATTTCAGTAAGGGTGATCCTGGGCAGAAGACAGAGAGTCATTGCTTTTTAAGGGTTTGCTTTTTCAAAAGTATTGGGAGGTTTGACAGCAATGATGATGGTTTTTTTTTTTTTTGAAACCGCAGAAAAACACAGAAAACAATACACACAGAAAAACACACAGAAACAATAAGCTATTTCAGAGCCAGAGAAGTTGATGAACTGACATATTCAAGCACAAGAAACCAAATCCCAACTCCTAATCAGTAGAGGTCAGACAACTGTTTTTCAATTATATCCCAGAAATTCTTGTGGCAGTCATCAAACAGAAGGTTTGTGACAGGGTAAGAAAAGTTTACCCAACTTGTACAATAATATGTACCTTGATTTTTTAACTATGCTATCTCAAAATATATAACAAACAAAATAAGATACCTTGCTTCACAATACATTATGTAATGCATTAAACAGTATTTTTCTGCTTTTAATTCTGTCTGACACCAAAAATGTAGACTGTGTACACATTTTTATTTGCCTGTTTCTCAGATTTGTACCTTAAAAATACTGTTCTCCTTCTAAAAGGAGTTATCAATTTTTAGCAAAACAAAGGCAAATGAGAAAACCATTTGCTTACCAACATCCCTTCTCAATTGCAAATGGAGAAGTAGCAATACAAGCTCATCAATCAGGAACTAGAAACATATAAAACAAATAAATACATAGATCACCTACTTAATTCCTTTTCTATCGTCTGGATCACTCCCTCAAGCATACAAATAATTTTTAATACACTCCAAAATAATTGTAGATGATACACAATAACACATCTGTATGGCCTAAGCATATGTCATGCTCATTGGAGAAGGTAAATGTCTGCCTCAAAAGGTGCCTACGTTCTGTATTATGTTGCAGCTGCTTCAAAAAGTTTTCCTGTAAAGCAGTAGAGAAAATACCACCTAAAACATCAGCATCTTGTTGGTATAGCATTTAATGTTGCTGCAGTAACTCCTAAATGCCCTTGAGAAAAAAAAAAAAGGCTCCTTTTACTATTTTTTAACATAGACCTAATTTTTTTCAGGTTAGTTTTTATTGACAGGTATGTAGCTGACACCTTAGAGAATTCTTATTTATTGTGCTAAAAACTGGATGCAAACTACCAAATGTATAAGCAACCCAAGAGACAGATTTATGACTAGTTGCACAACTGCTAAATTGAGGAAGTGTGGTGTTAGCTTACAAGCCTTTCTCCTTTGATTTTTATACCTACTATTCCTATTTATGGTACTAAACCATAAGAAACCTGGTAGCTTTCATAAACTTTTAGCCTGTAAATCATTCGGGCTCACAGCAGGGTCTGCCAAAGCAAACAGGACACACCCACATGGAATCTCTGTGTCCAATGTCAACACCCACAGCCAGGTCCCACCACCCTTCCTGCCTCACCCCAAGCAGGACTTGCCACCCACTGCCCCAGGTAAGGCAGTGGGGCAGCTCACCTAAAAATGTACAATACAGGAAGGAATAAGGTGATAGAAATCTGGTCCAGGGTAAAAACATTTCAAATGCTTCAGATGAGAAATCTAGCCATTCTGAACTAAAACTGTCCAACTGCTTTGCCTACAAAGTTGCCCTTAACAGAGGAGTTTTCTCTAGTTCCTTCTTAAACTTGCATAAATGTAAACATATCCCAACATGAAGCTGTGCTGTTTACACAATTTAAAAAAATAAAATAATAAAAAAAGAAGCATTAATATAGATACCTTCAATGTGATCCATTATAAGAACATACTCTATTGGATAATTAAACATCTGATATTAGAGAACCTCATTGCTCTGAGACAAAGAGAACCTAGCAAAACAGCATTTTTAACCCTTAATGTTAAATATAACATCTGGGGGAGGAAAAGGGTGCTAATGTATTTCAAAATAAGACATAGAATAAAGCTACAATTTTCAACATTTTCTAGCATAAAAATATTTCCATAGACATAGAAATAAGTCTGTTTTATGTGTAATGAGTAAAAGATGAGCAGATTCGATCTTATCATTAGAAAGAAAGACAAAGAGTTTTAGCATAAAATGTCTCTCTAAAATAGGTCCACCATTAGGAAAGCCAATTGTGGGTATTTCTGCACTTGTCATATCATAGACACACAAATTTATTGGTTTATGTAATTACCAACTCAGTAGGTAAGGAACTAGAAAAGCCAACATCCCAGCATTTCCCAAGCTTGCTACTAATTAAATCATATGCATACCGGTTCAGTCTAAGGATGATCAAAGTTAATGAAAAAAAAAATTCAATTTAATTCAATGAACTGTGGATCAGTTCCAGACATCTAGCTGCTACTCCATCCTCTTTCTTCTTTATCAAAAAGCACTCCAACAGTGTGAAAGTGAAGAGGACTCCATATGAGTCTACAGATTTTGTGGTTTTGTATTTCCCCTCAGATCTGAATTTTAAATTAATTATTTGACAGCTGACTACACTGCAAAAAATTACGTCTTTTCCATTAAGGTGGAGTAGAGGTTACTCCAGGTTTGGAAGGAAAACTGACTATCAATATTACTGTTACATCAATAACTTTAAAAGATTTCAACTGTCTCTTTTATGCACATACACATTTATTATAAATTTATTTGTGTGTCCCACTCTTCACCCCTGCAACACTATATTGCCATACATGAGCATGTAAAATGTCAGTCCAATGTACAGGAAATAGTGCACTAAATTTATAAGCCTTTCTAAGATTAACAGAAAGATAAATTAATGTCATCTAAAGAAACAAAAGAAAGACTCAGTGATCAGATCAAATATCTATTTCTAGTTACATTTGAAATCCAATGTCACAACTGCCAAACAACTCCAGTAAACTGGACATAACATTTATGAAACCTGTCTGAATAGCCTTTGCTTCAATTCTTATTAACTGCTTTTTCACATACTCTTTTTCACTAAATATTTGTATTAAAAATAACAATTTAATTCTATCATCTCAAAACTCATCTGCCAGTGCTGTCCAGGTGCTTTGTAGCCATGGTTTCAGCAAATGCCCTTTGAGATCAGCCTAAAGACTCTCATTTCATTAAAACAGAGCTGGGCAGGGGTTGCTCAAAAATCTTTATTTGGGTATTCAATATATCCATCACTTTTAATAGCCACTACATAACGTCTCAAACACAATGAGTATCACACAGGAAATTACATCGTAAAAAATAATCTTTCCTATTCAAGAATTAACAGCCACTTAAATTAAAACTGAAGTTGTCAGCTTTCAGCAGGAGTAAGAATGCCTATGCCTGAAACTTCATATTCCATCTAATCAGGGACACAAGCTTAAATGAAAAATTGTGTTTTGACATAATTTCAATAATGCTTATGTATGTAGCACTGCCTAGTTGTTCACCTCACATCTTTCCTATTCTTCGACAGATTTCAAGCATTTCCTTTGGAAAAGGCTTTTTTTTTTTTAAATCATCAGCTCCTTCTACATCATATTGGAGAAGCACACTAAAACCAATGGGAAGGGAATGGTGCTACTGCAACTTTTATTACCACACTTCAGGTTGCCTTTGCTGTACTGACACAGAAGCCCTGGACAACTCTGCTGTTCCACTGGGAACAGAGCTGCTGGATTTTATTCCCATGCAACACAACATCATCTCTCATGGAGCTCTAAAATCCTGAATTGGAATATGAAATGATCTCCCAGTATGCTTGCCCCTTCTCTCTCAACCACTGTGTGTGATGAAAGAGATATGAAGAGAGAGCTGTCAGAAAATGATGACTGAAATCCCTACCGTCTTTCTTCTGTTTGACAGGGAAGTTCTCTGCAGAGCCACTTTTAGGCATCCAATTAAAAACAATGTTAGCAGGGCTTTTTTACTGGGTCCAGACATGTAAGAACTCATCCTTAACCTCTCTCCTTGGCTGAGTACAGCATAGTTACAGGATAACAGACTTATAGTGTAAGGTACAACAAGAAAAAACTGAGTCCTACCAATTTACCCACATGCTAATATGCTCTTGAGGGAAAAAGAGATATTTTATTATACTTTAAAACATTGCTATGAGCTCATTCTCCTTAATAAGAGCCCACTATCTTTGAAATGTTAAATGGGACCTACTAAGATGTAAATTCTATTTGCTGCAACACTTTTTCTTAGAAAACATAAAAACCTTTACTGCTTTTGTACAATTCCCTACTGCTGAAGCTCTTTTTTGTTGAGTGAGTAAAACAGAAATTAATATCCAGATTTTTTTTATTCTCCCATTTATCTGCTACTGACTTAGGCTGTTGTGTTCTCTTACTGTTACTGTGTTCTAGAAGCAGAAGACCCTTTCATCTCTCAAGAACTATTAACCCAAAGTCTTAAGCTAGAATTGCAAAATAAACAATGTTATCTGTTTATAGTGTAAACAAAATTTGTTGAGAAACTCTGTATCATCATCTACATTTGATTCCAAATCACATGGGCTGCAAACTAGCATAACACATGAAAAAAAGAAATAAAAGTATAAGGAAAAGCAGCTATCCTACACAGAGTGCAGTATTGATTTGCATGTTGTAAAAGGAAAAAAACCAAAACTCACCCCATCAGTTTCTAAATGACACAGTTCATTCCAACCCATTCAACCCACACAAAATGCTGGACTCCCATGAACAGCAAAATTTGAGAACAATACAGACAGCTCTGCCAGCAAGTCTCACACAATCACAGTATCTGTCTCAATACAGTTGGTCTCACAGCAGTACGAATTTCAGAAGGTAAAACAAGAATGAAGTAAGATTGCACTGATAAATGTTTTCAGTTTGCTTTCCTTTACCCTGGTCCTTTCAGCAAACTTATTTACTGTATTAACATATTTAATTTTTAACTACTTTGTGTTATTTCCTTTATTCCAGCACTAAAATTTACCACAGGTGGATAATGTATCTCTTCTAAATCCCACAGGACTGTCAAGCCTGTGTACTGCCTCAGTCTTCCAATACACTGATGAGCTGCAAAATGAAAGACTTAGTTTGCTCTTTTAAGGACAAGTGTACCCAAGAAAACACTCAAGAATTATCTACCTAGCCAACCTCGATCAGCCAGCTTAAAAATTTTACCTTACATATTTTATAGTTATGAATGTATATGGGTTACCAAAAGACAGAAAACCTGATTTGCAAAAATTCTACTTACATTATGAAACATTTTCTATAATTGTTAAATAAATATATTAATTATATTTAAAGCCTAAGGGTAAAAAAGTAGTATTTTCCTTACAAATACTTCAGCTGCAACAACTGGCACTGAATTATAAGCAATGCTCCTGATAAAATATTCATGATAAATATAAACCCCCTCAATTTAAAGTTCTGCCTTTTCAAATAAATATATGGCAAATTTTAAAATGCATTTTCTCAATCCTGTTGTAATTTCCTGATACAACTGTGCTATAGTATTGTTAAAATTTTACAGCCAGGATTAATTCTTACATATTCAGGCAGATGTACCTTGTAACACTTTATTTGATTGCATCTGAACATGACTGCCTTTACAGAATTTCAGAGGTGCTGACATCTCCAATAACTTGTTAAAGAACTAGTTCCAAAATATTCAGTAGCAAGCAAAGCAAGGCAAGCATGACTTAAAACAGATTTAAATTGTGTCTCCATGCAGTCCCACTACTACTGGATTAAAAAAAAAGGTTTTAAAGTATCATGCTAAAAAGAACAAAACTAGTATTTGCTAACTTCTTTCTTTGTCATTAGTGCTAGAAAATAGGAAACATTTGAGTTCATGGCTCCCTAGGATAATGGGGTCCAAGCAGCTTCATGCTTTAACATATGCAGTGTTTCTGGGCAACATCTCCTGTAAGGCTTGCTAATGTTGATATACTTACTCCACACAAAGCCCAGCTCAAAGAAAATATTTGTTTGAAAGGCCTTGAGAAAGCCATGTATTTTATTTGTGTCAGAGAACCCTTCTGTGACACCAGACACTCACAAGCCACACTTCCCTCCAGAACAAGCCTCAGTGAAAGAAAACTTAAGACAGAACTTAAAACGCACATCTCAGACTATGGCACTGAAGTGTGTGTATATATATATATATTTAAAACTATAGAGAGAAGTATTTCTCCATCCAGACTTTAGATACCAAAAGCAACATCCTCTCATCTTGCATTCTGAGCCAAGACATACACATTGACTAGGTGAAAGAAGATATGAAAGTCAGGGAAGTAAAGAAAACAACAACATGAAAGAATCAAGTTTCTATTATTAATGAAGAATAAGATGTTATTATAGCTCAGGGTCACATATGAGAAAACAATCTTCAGTTAATGCCACATCTGTTACATACTGAGGGAATCAAAATTAAAACATAATAATTGTTTCAGTTTGTTTTCTTTAAAACTGTCTGTAGAACTGCAATTTGTTAAATGCTGAAAGATTGTGTTCCACACTGGCCCAGCAGGGTCTGACACTCAGGGTCAGGACTGAGACCTCAGGGGGCACTGGGGTCAAATGAACTCAGGTGGCACAATAGGATTCCATAGAATCTGCAGTATCTCTTAAATTTAGTTTATTAAAGAAGGAATCCTTTAAATAACTCGGAAGTCTGACAAAGTAACTACAATGAACATGGTGCTCCCATATATTTATTTCAAGTCGATTCAGCACAGTTTCTGTTTGTAGAATGAATACTATATTAAGAATATAACCTACCACAACAGAACAGTGATAAAATGGCAGTATAAAAATAAGAAACGCTTTGAGTGGAAGTGGAGGATGGAAAAAGAACCACAATCTGTGCAGGGAAGAAGAAGGGAAACAGAAAAAGTTAACCTCTATCAAGCAACATCTATCTGTTTAGAAGAACGTTCTTTCATAAAACTTGACAAAGTTAATGCATCAACATAAAAAGCAATAAGCTATTCTAAGTTCAACAAACCTGTATAGAGCCAATATTTAATTACCTCTTCAATATGTGATAGTTTTACACATACAATACCATATCTGTCCATTTTACAATATTATCTTCCCACAGGAAGAGCTGCTGTAATGCACTATGCAATTTTCCCACTGTAAGTAATTAGTATAGTAAAATCAAAATTAATACAAATATTGAAAAAAAGCTATGTTCATAGCCAAAACAAGTAAGAAAGCAATTATTAAAATTATGCAAATTCTCTCAAAATTAAGAACACTCTCAGTGAAGGTCTTGAAAACTTCCTTGAAAGTCAAACCAATTTTGAAATCCTACACAAGCAAGAAAAAACGTAAGTACTATTAAATCTGTGTGAGGACCTGATAATTTGCTGTTTATCTGTTTTCTCCATTTTAGACACAGCACATCTCCTTCATCAGCAATCATTTCCAAAAAAGGAAAAAAATTAAACAATAATTTAAATCAAGTGCATAAAAATGAATTGAAGGAAACAAAGCATATGTACTGCCAGGTTAAAACAAACATGTGAACAAACAAAATAAAATAACAACAACAATAATCCCCACCTGGTCCTGGTCAAAATCAATACTAGGCTACAAAACATACCTGGAAAAGCTAATCACAGAAACTGCAGAACAAGGAGATACTTAATTCAGGTCTCCAGATAAATGAGCTCTCACTAATGTTCCCAGAACAGTATTTCAAACTATTTATTCCCCCATTCCTCTGTCCCACTATTTGGCAAAATGTAAACCCATCCCTATAGTAAAGTTGGCAGCTTCACTTCATAGGTCTGCATCCCATCTAAATCAACATTCATTCCCAGTTGGAAGGAAGACATAAACCTTATTAGGAGCCACTGACACACACTGCCCTTTGCTGATGCTGCCATGGGGTCATGTAGGTAAGAGACTGGAAGGTTAATGGTGGGGTGTGTAAAGTCCTCACTATTGCTCTCCAGAGCAGTCTGAGTTCATTCTCCATTCATGAGAGCACCTCCTCTCCTCTCCTCTCCTCTCCTCTCCTCTCCTCTCCTCTCCTCTCCTCGCCTCTCCTCCTCTCCTCTCCTCTCCTCTCCTCTCCTCTCCTCTCCTCTCCTCTCCTCTCCTCTCCTCTCCTCTCCTCTCCTCTCCTCTCCTCTCCTCTCCTCTCCTCTCCTCTCCTCTCCTCTCCTCTCCTCTCCTCTCCTCTCCTCTCCTCTCCTCTCCTCCTCCTCTCCTCTCCTCTCCTCTCCTCTCCTACTCCTCTCCTCTCCTCTCCTCTCCTCTCCTCTCCTCTCCTCTCCTCTCCTCTCCTCTCGCAGTGCTGGTGTCAAAGATTCAGAAAGCTGAATTTATTTTTAATTATTTACCTGCAAGCAGAGATAATCTTTCTTCAGCTCTGCTTCTTTTGCCTGTTAGCTTTAGTTGGTGCTTTGTTCCTTCTCAGGCTGAAAGAAAAATTTTGATAAAGTCACCCCAGATATAAAAAACAGAAGCAGAAATAAAATGAGAGTTCTATCTAGAACTGTAAAGGCATGTAAGGAAGTACTGATCTCACAAATGCATCAGAAGCATGATATATACAGGAGCATGTCCCTAAAGCACTATCACTCATTATCAGAACTCTGAGGACATAAAACCAATAGTGACACAAGATGAAAGACCAAAAATGTCAAAGATTATACAAAAGTATCTTAAACTCTACCATTACTACAATCCCTAATATGGCTGTATTGTTTTTCTCATTTGAATTAAAGCTTTGGTCCATAGTCTTCTTTCATCTCTAGAAACAATTTGCTTCAGCTTCCTATTCAAATTGTTGACATTTTTTTCTTGATCAAAAGTCCAAGCTACTAGAAAAAAAGTCATCCATACATACTGATGCACAGCACCATATAAAATGAAAATGTGTTACAAGTAGAAAATCATATTCCTTCTCATCCCAGTCAGAAAACTCAACAGATTTCCTACTTATGATCCACTCAATCCTTGATGATTTACCCATTCACAACAATTGTAAACAATTTTGCTTAACTTTTCTTTCACTAAAAAATATTAAATATTAGTTCCTTCCATATGTCCCATTATCTGAGGTCACACCTTTCCAACACTTTAAAGACCTTTCAACTTTCACTTTACCATGGATAACATGTTTTCTTACATCAGACCCACCCACACTACCTTACAGCAACATGATACTTCTACACCTACTGGTACTTTGATCCAGGAACTGTTTCCAACAAATAATCACATGAGATGGATTTATAAGAAAATGGCTACTTGAAGTGGATTTTCAGGGAAGGACTGGCTTAAGCAATAGTCCTTGAGTGGAACCAGCCCCTAGTGTCATCTGACAAGTAAAACCATGCCCACAATCTGGGGAGCAGAACTGAGATGCACACAAGCAGCAGGATGCCTCTGATTTGATTTTATCTTTGTCTTTTATGTACTTGAGACATGGGACTGGGTAGGCAGAAAAAAACCCACAGCACTGTGTTAGCTGTGCATCAATCCCCAAGCTGAAACATGGAAAATCTGAAATGAAGAGCATGGCCTTTAACCACCACCACATAAGCGTGTTTTTCTGCACACTCACATACACATGTATATATGACAAAAATGAGAAGACAGAACTTTGCTCTAGGAAAACATCTTAGGTTCAATCTTTAACTCAAAAGACTGGCAGTATCATTTGTAACCAACCTGCCAAACTGGAAATCCCAAGTCAGCAAAAAAATATACAGGGGAGGCTACAAAGAGAACCTCAGTTGCTCTTAAACAAAATATCAGTCTTTGTTTTACTGCTAAGTTTGCTTCCTAAGCTAAAATTTTCAATATCCTCTGAAAGAGGGCAGAAAAAAATATCAAAATACCTACATAATTTCACCTGTCTGGCTGACAGCTACTGAGAATTACAATGATATTGTAAATCACAGAGGAGAGGGAGAGGGATTACACAGTGTGACTCTAAAGGGGCATAAATGAAAAAGTGGGATGAACTCAGGGAAGAGGGTGACATAGGATGAGTGTCAAAAAACATTTCTTAACAGCAATACTATATAAAGTAGAAAATACAATATAATTTGCAACAGAAAGAGAAGTTATTTAAAGCTAGATTTGATAAAACACCGGAAAGCACAGCAAAGAAAGCCTTTCTAAATTGATGAGGTCATGGATGAGAACACTTCATTAATCCTGTCCTTTATGCTTCTCATGATTAGATTTCTGAGCAAGATTTCAGATAACAAAAAACCACACAGCAAAGAGATGTTATTTTTTTTGTTGGGTTCTTGTCTTCATCAGCATTAAGGTTAGAAGTGTTTAGAAGTGTAATTTGCATTAGATGCAACTATTGCATGCAGAACTGTTTAAGCATTACTGGTAATTTTAATCCCCTATTAGGTATTATTTTGCCTATAACACAAAATTATCCTTTTAACTATGGACTTCTATAGTTTTTTTTTTTTTTATTTTAAGCATTTCAAAGGACTTTATCAACCTTTGTCCACTAAGAACATCTTTCAAAATTGATATATGATATATATTGATATATGGTGCATAACAGTGCATTTCATTGATGCAGAATGATCCTGTGACTGCTGAACTGCCCAGCTCCTAAATTGTCAGGTAACACAACGCCCATGAAGTTTCTGGAGGACTTAAGCCACAGCAAATTACAAAGTTAAAACTGTTGCCAACAAGGAAAACAAAATTCGGTGTTTCTTTTAGTCTGACGCCTGCCTGTTCTCTTAAAAGACCAAGTATTACAATAGGAAATGCACTACTGGTTGTGTTCTGGTTTTCCTATTATTACTGTTGTTACCATGTTACTTTAAACAAAGACACAACATTGTGCAATTCAGTTTGGAAAGACATGCGGTAACTTACAAAAAAGCTGACTGAGAGAAGAGTTTTGTCACCATTTTTTTCTTCTCTCTGAACTTCCAGGTAGAAATTTTTAAATGCACAAAGAATTCAGGAGTTTAGCTGAATTTGAAATACGGACGTTTCTCCTTATAAATAAAAATGTTCTTTTCTACAGGGCAACCAACCAAATACAATTTTTTTAAATAGCAGAGTCAGTCAAGGCCTCACACTGATACTGTGGAAATCTTAATTCAGCATACAGAACAGTTAAATTATAGTTTGTTACATTTTTCACTGAAATCCCAAAATTCTTGTGATTTATAATTCTTTTTTTAAAGGTCCTACTCTACACTGTGTAGGATCTCACTGTGCACGACCCTATCAACCAAGAATTAAGACAAGAAAAGAAAAGAGACACCACAACACTGCAGCACAGAAAAATTAGCATGTTTTCACAAACTGAAAAACAACCATTAAAAGAGATTATAATATCTCAACAATCAACTATCATTCTGACCCCCAAAGAAAAATAATGAAAACCAACAGCAGCCTACCAGGAAAGCACATGCTCTCTGAAAGTGTTCAGTGCTGTGTCATGAAGATGAAATAGTGCACCACAAGGAACAATTCAGCAAACAGACAATAAGACATTGACTATGTCCCAGAGAATAGAACAGCTGTTCCTTTCCACTCCAGTCCACAGCCCCTGCAGGTACTTCATCCAAATTCTTTCCTCTCCCTTCCCTCTTTTAGCAATTGCACATTTAGATATTCCAAGTACTGATACTATTATATCCTCTCAAAGTGCTTATTTATGCTAAGAGATGCAGAAAGCCGGGCAAGGGACACCTTCCTTCCCAGACCAAAGCCTGAAAGCAAACACTTCTGTCAAAATGAACACTCACCAACCCTGAATTCAGGTATAGTTTTCCCCTTGGGAGTGGGGAGGCAGTTAACAAAGTGGTTGTTGCTGCTTCCCCACACACAGGCTCCAGTGTCCCAGGACACAGAGTGGTCATTTGGGTTGTGTCTGTCCTTTGAATTCCCTGCAGGCTTGCAGTGGTGCACATAAGCAAAGGCCAGCAGAAACACGTGTATCCCAGTCACAGCAATGTCCACTTCCTGCAGAATGACACAACTTCTGGGACCATAACCCTCTGCTTCCAAGAAAACACACTAACAAATGCATAAGAAAATAATTCATTGTTCCACTTAGCACTGCCAACCCAACTGCACAGAGGTGAGTAGCTTTTGCCAAAAATTGATCTTACCTCCTTGAGTGCATTACAGGTGAAGCTAGAAAAGGGAGACAAGAAGACTTTTCTCCTTTGATAGATTAACTTTGCATTTGATCATACATTGTGTATGTGCTTACTGCTTATTCTAAACATAAGAGGTTTCTAGGCTTTTTCAAAAGAAAAACATGATTACCTAAATAAATTTAAAACATAAAACTCACAAAAACTGTCAGGAAGTTTCAGGAACAAGATTTGCATCTGAAACTATCTAAAAATAATTTATAATTACTTTTCAAATATTAAATATAATTCATGAAAATAAAATTTGCTGAATGCATTCAGCATTCCTTCCAAATTACTCCATCTTTTAGAGCTGAGGACTGTACAATGAAAACTTCATTTCCAGCAATACCTGAGAGCTGTTGTAAAATTAGATGGAACAACTGCCACACATCCACAGAATGGTATCACATAACTTTGCTAAACTCTCAAACCTAAGTTTAGCTCTGTATGTGGCAGAACCGTATCTTTTTAAGCTGTCTGAAGCCCACCCTCATAACAAAGGGCAGGGTGGCCACTGCTGCTTTCAGAGAAGATGTAAGTGTAGACACAAAGCCAGAGTTCTGCTGTAATATGGATTAAGCAGCCCAGTCACCAACAGCTGCAAAGATGGGAACACCAGCACCACAGATGGGCTCTGCTTCTGGCATGGCAGTCTGCTCTAACAACATGGCTTGGGCTACTAGGAGAATCTGGTTGGTTTCACCATCAAAGGAAGGGCATGTTTGCCTTGTATTTCTCCATGTGGGTGTCCTTAATGCCAAGACCTAACCCAAAACACACTGGTTTGTAACTTACAAGGGAAGGCCTCAGAAGCATGATGCATATCCCAGTACTGCAGTTGCATATGTGCATGTTTTTCTAGATTCCCTGTAACATTTCTAGTCTGGGCTTTGATAAAGAGAATATCCAGGAAATTCTTGACATACAGAAAATCTCCATTTCCAGAAGACTAAAAGGGCTGCTGAAACACAGCATATCTGTAAAGGTAAATCTGAAATAAATGAATGTGTCTATACTAATTTAGTCCAAAAGCACAGAACTATTTTAGTTCTTTGCAACAAACTGTAAATTGCATCAGATGTACAACTGATGATAATACTCAAATGCATATGAATGCAAACACAAGTTAAATCAGAAGTGGCATTTGAAGCACTTTTGCCAGAGACATGTAGAGTATCTACATGATAGTTGTGTTAAACATCTGGTATATAAATAACAAACTGTGAGGGAAGTAGGAATCCTGTCATGATATCTGAAAGGGGGTTCTACTGAAGTGGGAACTGATTTCTTCTGCCATGCCTGCAGTGAGAGAACCAGAGGAAATGGCTTTAAACTGAGATGGGGAGATTCAGATTAGATATTACGGGGAAAAAATACATTGTTAGGATGGTTAAGGTTGGAATAGGTTATCCAGGAAGACAGTGGAGTTACAATCCCTGGAGGTTTGTAAGAAACTCCTGGATGTGCCACTGGGTGAGGTGGTTTAGGGGTTACAGTAGCAGTGCTGGGTGGACACTTGGACTGAGACTAAAGGTCTCCTCCAACCTTCATGATTCCATGACTCTAAATAAATTGTATTGCTGACAAAATTCAAAAATCAGTATTAAACACAGCCGCAGCATAATACCTGTAAGTTACAAAATTAAGTTTATTCTGCAGTGGTAAAACTTTCAGCAAAGGAGGATGCTTGATGTGTGGTTTAAATAACAGAACTCATCTTAAAAACAGATATTGAGAGAGGAATAACTCAAAAATCACTGTAACACAACAGGCCCTGGTACAATGTACAGTGATGTACAACGACTACAATTGTCTGTAGTGATTTCAGAGAATCACAGAATGGTTGGGGTTGGAAGGGACCTCTGAAGATCCTTTAGTACAAGCTCCCTGACAAGCCAGGGTCACTTTGAGCAGGTGACACAGGAATCTATCCAGGTGGGTTTTCAATATCTCCAGAGAGTAAGACTCCACAAGCTCCCTGCACAGCATGTTCCACTGTTCTGCTATCGTTAATGTAAAGTTGTTTCTGAGATTGAGGTGAAACCTTTCAGTTCTAGTTTATGGCCACTTCTCCTTATCCTTTTGCTGGGCATCACTGAAGAGTCTGGCATCACCCTCTCGTAATCCACCTTTGTTATACATATTCATGAGATCCCCTCTCAGTCCTCTCTTCTCCAGACTAAACAGGCCCAGCACACGCAGTCTCTCCTCATGCAGACAGATGCTCCAGACTCCAAATTATCTTCGTGGCCTCGGATGGACCCTGTCCAGCACATGAACTCAGACTGCCAATGTGTTCAGCGATTCCGAGGCAACTCCCAGCACACATCACTTGTTGCTCCCCAGCATCCCCTCCCGTGCGGCACACCGACAGCGGGGCTCGCACCCGCGCTGCTGCCCCGCCGAGCACGGCATCGCAGCGCTGCTTTCGCTTTCCCGGCCGCCCGGGCCTTCCCTCCCCGTGACCGGGCCCCTCACAGCCGCCCCACGCACCCCGGGGCAGCCGTGCCTTGGGATCCCTGCCGGAGCTGCCGGGCAGGCCCGACCCGGCGGGACCCGGTTACCGGCCCCGAGTCCCCCGAGCCCACGGCGCCCACGGCTGCCCCGGCCGGGCGCTCGCTGTTCCCCGCCCCGCCCTGCGCCGGGCCCGGGCCGAGCCGCGGCCGCCGCTCCGCGCCGCCACTCACCGCCGGCCCTGCGGCTCCGCTCCGCCGCGGCTGCGCCCGTCGCAGGCGGCGGGAGAGAGGGCGGGGAAAAGGGGCCTCGCCGCGGGAGGAGCGGCGCGGTGTCGGCAACATGGCAGCGTCCAGCCGTGCCCAGGTGCTGCGGCTGTACCGCGCCCTGCTGCGGGAGAGCCAGCGCTTCGGCAGCTACAACTACAGGTGCGGGGAAGGGCTCCGGGGCGGCGGGCGCGGGGAGCTGCGGCCGCGGCAGGAGCCGAGCCGCGCCCTGCAGCGACAGCGGGACGGCACCGGGCCTGGGCCCGGCTCCGAGCGCAGGGAATGGGCAGCGCCCGGACCCCTGCCGGGCCCGGACTGCCGCAAAAGCACCAGGGGATGGGCTGCTAGGAAGAAGGGACAGCACAGAGATTGTCCCAGCCGGAGGCATCGGTGCTGGGTCTCGGCTCCTCAAGGACAAGGAGCTGCTGGAGAGGGTCCAGTGGAGTGCCACAAAGATGAGGAAGCGTCTGGAGCATCTCTCTTCTGAGGAGAGATTGGGAGCTGGGCCTGTTTAGTCTGGAGGAGGGAAGACTGAGAGGGGAGCTCATTAATGCATATAAACATTTTGGGGGTGGGTGTCATGAGGATGGTGCCCGACTCTTTTCAGTGGTGCCCGGCAACAGGATGAGGAGCAAAGGCCATTAGCTAAAACACAAGAAGATTCACTTCGACATGATCAATTTCTTTACAAAGGCCATTAGCTAAAACACAAGAAGTTTCACTTCGACATGATCAATTTCTTTACAATGAAGGTGGCAGAACGCTGGAACATGCTGCCCAGGGAGATCGTGAAGTCTCTTGGAGACATTGGAAACCCACGTGGATGTGTTCCTGTGTCACCTGCTCTAGGTCACCCTCCCTTGGCAGGGAGTTGGACTAGATGATCTCCAGAATCCGTTCCAATCCTAATGATTTTGTGATTTTGTAATTTTGTGAAGCAGATATAGCTCATGTCTGGTCTGTGTGCTCTTTCCTGGCAGGGGAGAGCTGGAGTCAGGCTGCAGCCGGAGCCTGGCACCATGTGCTGTGTCCATGCTCAGGGTGCAGAGAGGGATGGGGGTTCACTCCTCCTGCCACACAGGATACCAGCCTGCCTGCCTGTCTGCTTTCTCTGGCTGGCTGTGAAAGGCACACACTATTTTTTTTTGCAGAAGATAGGTACAGGCCTGGTCTCCTTGAGCTATCTGCTGTGTTCTATAAGGTGCTGCTCATCCACACTGCAGAATTTCATTGCCCAATGGTAATTCATTTACTTTACCACTCAGTTCAACCACATGAAGAGACATGTGAGCTACCTGTGCTGTGAATCATCTCTCAGGCAAGAGTTGGGAACAGAAGCCTTTAAACTTGCATAACTGTGGTGAGCTCTGTGCTCTGCAAGGCACAGGTATTCCACAAACCCCAGGTGCCAGGGAGTGACTAGGAAGAAGGATTGTGGGGCTGAAAATGAGCTGCTGACTCCATGCAGCAATGTGTGTTTGCATCATGTTCTGCTGCTCTCAAGGTTTTCTCCTGCTCTTTGCTGTCCTGAGTGTCCCTGGCTTGTTAGCCTTGTTCTGGCTAACAAAGACAGGATTGTGCATAATGGAAATGGCTTGAGATGTGCAGTTGGTGAACAGCTGAATGAAGCTCGTGTCTGGGCCAGTGTGTTTCCAGCAATGGGTTTGTACTTTGGGATGAGCAGTGAGGAAGTGAAGTGCACAGCAAATTTTAAAGGACAGAAATTATCTGGTATGTTTACCATGCTGATGTGCTTTTTTGACACTGTGTCACAGTGCAAGTTGTGCCTTTCCTTAAAGTAAGGATCTCTGATCTTTTGATGAGCCTGTTCTTAGATACTATAAAATCAGAAACCGTCTAAAACCTTGTGGCGTATACACATTTATGAGCATGAAAAGCCATAGCAGTTTCCAGCAAGAAATGATCAGCAGCTGTTACATTTAGAGTTCTGCTGTCACCACAACAGTCCTGCCCCGGTGTTTACACCACACCCATAGGTAGAAGGGACACCCCTTTGGCTTCTTGCGTGCCAAGATAAGCACCCTGCCTGCTGTGTCCTCAGGGCTGCTGTAATGTGATATGGCAGTGCACGGGACTTAACCCAAGGACTTCGTGTGAGGAACCAACTTGCAGCAAAAGTATAAGGTGTTACAGATTAGTATTATTGATTCGTGACTTCAGTTAGACAGTAGCAATACTTCATGAGTGCAAATTGCATATTTGTAGGAGCATGCCTGGAGCATGATCAGCTACTTATTGTCTCTTTATTTGCTTACTGTGCTTTTTCTTCTAGTTTGGTTGCTCTGGTTTAACTTTGCAGACAGCTAAACACCACACAAGTGCTCACTTGCTCCCCTCTCCCCAATGGGATGAGAGAGAGAATTTGGGGAGAAAAATGGTAAAATTAGTGAGTTGAGATGAAGACTTTTTAATAGAAAAGGAATGGATAATAATAATTAGAATATACAGAACAAGCTGCAGCCAACTGTCCTGCAGCCCTGCCAGTTCCTGAGCAGCAGCCCCCAGCTGACTTTCTCCCTGGTGTGTATAGTGAGCAGGACACCACATGGTACAGAATATCCCTTTGGCCAATTTGGAGCACCCTGGCTGTCCTTCCTGCCAGCTTTGTGTGCCTCCCAGCCTACTTGCAGGTGGGTTGGTGTGAGAAGCTGAAAACTTCCTGACTTAGTATAAATGTACTTGCCAAGAGCAGAGAGGTCAGTGTGTTATCAATATCACTCTCATCCTAAATCCAAAAGAAAGCACTGTACCAGCTAATAGGAAGAAAATTAATTTGACTTTCCAGACAAAACCAGGACATGAGTACATATAGATTGTGATGGAAAATTCAACTTTTTTGGTTTATATTTCTCGGAGTGAATATATTCTTTATGTCATCTCCTAGCCCCAGATTTTCTTCTGCCACCCAAAAGAACTTATGTGGTAACTGTGAAGAATATAATTCGTGTCTTAGAGTAACTGAGGTCACCTTCAGAACACAGGAGCATCTCCAGTGTCCTGAAGTAAATGTCACAGAGTGTTGGGATGCCCAGAAGTGTACACCAGGAGAGGGAATTTAGTAGACTGTAAGTAATTTCATGTCTGTCCTTCTGCCCTACTACCCAAGCAGACAGTCTGAGCACGGGAGAGTGATTTGTACTGGAGGAAAATCAATATGCAGAGAAGCAAGATGTTAGATTTTGAGTCAAAAGGGTGGTTTTTAACAAGTGTACTATTTTCTTCTGCTTGGTTGACAAAAAGTAGAGCCACTGATGCTTTATAATATGTTAGATTATAGTCTCAACTAAATGGATTTAAGGGATATTTCTAAATATCATTAGTGATTTAAATAATGGCATGTGGTGAGTGGTTTGGGTACAGAAAACAATAGAATTTATAAACTTGTGAAAGCCATTAAAATACATCTGGTTGCAAATGAAGATAATCAAAACTTCAAAATTTCCTGTTTGTTTGATGTGTCTGAAGCTCAGTGGGAATCTAGTAGGAGTTCTCTCCAGGGCAATGCGGGACTGGAGCAGGTCTTCCCTGAGAGAGTTTGTCATCTCCATTTTTGAGGGTTTTCATAAGAGATTTAGTCAAAGAGCACCATGGTTGACCTCACCTGGTTGCATGCAGAGCTGTTTTGAGTATGACATTGACCCAGAAAAGCTCCAGAGAATCTAGCTAACCAACTTACTATGATTTTCAGATCCCAAGCCTTCGTGGCCCAATAAAGATACTAACAATGGGTAATAAGTTCAGGGTAACATCATATGACATGCTTGCAGCTCATCTGCTTTCTATTTCTTTAATTTCTTGTAGTTATGAGCAAAGTCAGAAGCTTTGAGCCTCTCCATTGGAATTTTTCTGCAAATAATTTTTAAGGTCTTTCCTGATTTATTGCAAATTTATTTCAGTTATCCATTATGTTCTCTCTTAACTGGTGGAAGTTGTATTTTTATTTATAGATGCATTTCTTTCTTGTCCCTCTAAACTGAATTTTAATGGAATTTGATTTTTCTTTTAGAATGTGCAATATTATTTGACTAATAAAGCTACCCAGAATATAGAAGAATCAGGGAAAAAAATTTGTCAAAACAAATTTGTCAATTTGTTCACATTGGAAACAAGTTAATTGAATGCATGCAGTCTCGTCTGAATCCTTCAAGATTTTGAAACTAGTAAATCTGATTTTTACAAATGACTGCTGACCTAGGAACAAAACTGAGCAAAATAATTTGCACTGTTTTTTCAGTGCCAGTTGCTTTTCCTACTTAGACTGACATATGTTGATCTGATTTTAGGGAGTCATGGAACACAAAACTATCAAACAGCCTCAAGATTGCTGCCCCTTTTTCTTGTGGGAACTTCAATTTACCAGATGTCTGCTGGGAATATAATGCCACAGAGAGGAAGGAGTCTAGGAGGTTCCTGGAGTGTGTGGAAGATAAATTCCTAATGCAGCTGGTGAGGGAACCAAACAGGGAAGTCACCCCACTGGATCTATTGTTTGCCAAGAGAAAAGGACTGTTGTGTGATGAGAAGATTGCAGCACGCCTTGGGCACAGCACTCCTGAAATGACAGAGTTAGCAATTCTCACAGAAGTAAAGTGGAGGATCAGCAGAACTGATCCCCCTTTGACTTCCAGGGGGCAGATTTGGGCCTGTTTAGGAGACCTGTTCAGAGAGTCGCTTGGGGGATAGTCCTGGAGGACAGCGGTGTCCAGGAAGGCTGAACATTCTTCAGGACAGAAATCTTCAAGGCACAGGAGCAGGCTGTCCCCATGTCCTGGAAGATGAGCTAGCAGGGGAGAAAAGCAGCCTGGCTGAACAGAGAGCTTTCAAGGGAACTCAGGAGAAAAAAAATTTAGTTTACAGAGTTTTTGACCTGTAGAGGAAAGGGCATACTATGCCAGAGAACTCCATGAATGTCATGAGCTTATGCAGAAAGAAAATCAGAAAAGCCAAACCCTAGCTGGAACTTTATCCAGCTACTGCCATAAAAGAAAATAAAAAATGTTTCTAGAGATACATCAGCAACAAAATAAAGGCTAAGAAGACCTCCATCCTGTGTTAGTTGTAGAGGTAAACATAGTGACAAAGGATGAAGGAAAGGCCAAGGTACATAGTGCCCCCCTTTGCCTCGGTCTTAATAGTGAGACTTCTCTAGATAACCAGTTCTAGAATAGAAAGTTCTAGAATAGAAAGCTTCTAGAATAGATTTTTTTTTTTTAAACCACTCTTATATAGAAATTAGATTCTTTCTCTTACTCCCAGCATACCTTGTTTGGTCACTTTAATGGGGAAATCTTACTTTGCTTTTAGTCCCTGTGCTATAGAATCCCGTCAGTGTTATTTTTTGCACCTTCATCACTTAGGTATTTTAACAGCAGTGTTAAAATTTTATGTGTGACAGTTATCCAAGCTGAATAAGCCTTTTGCTCACTGGATATCCTAATGAAGTTTGTGATTGACAAGGACTGCCAGCAGACTGTTTTTTGATGTTTCTGTGTGTTGGGCAGGAAAAAAAGTGTAAAGGGTGATGAAACGAAAAAAAGTCCGAGGCAATAATGAGAAAAGAGAGGCCTGGTCTTCTGACCAAAATGGTAGTTTGTAACTGAGATAAGAAATGCAGGAAAAAAATGAAGTTGTCAGTTCTGTCCATCAGAGATGCCTTACTTCTTTGTAGGTGTACGGTGACAGAATTCTGGTTTACAGTATCTGTTTTTCCTCAGCTCTGCAAAGAAGGCAAATAACTTTTTTTTTTTTTTTTTTTTTTTCTTAGTATGTAATTGACTGTATTCTGAGTGGTAATAAACTTCAGGATTTTTTGAGTCAATTTCCCATGTACTGAGTGTGTGGTGTTCTCTTGTCATGTCCTTGAAAAATCAGGGCTGCAAGCAGCTGTGGTATTCCAGAGTCCAGGATGATTTCCACTGTACACTGGTGCAGGCAGTTGTTTTGGCCTGGAGCTGCATGACCAGAGTCACAGGCAGACAGGCACTGCACATTTTCAGATCATTTTGGAGAGCAGTCACACAGATTTGTGTTTGGCCTTACTAATACCTCTTTTTGGGAGGACTTGAATTTTGGCTGTTATTTCAGTGACCACATACCATTTTGCCATAATATTATTTTAAGTTCTTTTATATATATTGCCTTATTCTGTATGCTTGAATAGAGATGTCAGTATTTTAAGAGCATTTTAAGAGTGTAAGAGTATTTTAATGGAAATATATGCAGTTTTTAGGAAAATCTAGAGGTATGAGAACATGGTTTTGGTTTGAGGTCTAAAGATATTGAAGAATTTCCATTTGACATTAGTATTGTATATGTATAAAATATTTTGGAAAGACAGCCAAAACACTCTTTCAAAAACGTTAAAACATATCAATTAGTTACCCTCAGAATATATTTCTCTGAAATTTTAAAATGAATGGAAACAGTTTTATCAAATACTTTGATTTCTTAATAATAACTTTACCCAGCTGAAAATCATTGCATCAAAATTCTGTTTATCTTGTTCCTTAGGAGTTATCTTTGGTTTAAATGTTCAATTTGTCATTTTCCAAATACATTCACTTTACCCTTATAAAGTTATACTCTTCCTAAGCAATTAATGATATCTGTGCATCAGGTCTGATGTAATTTTCTTGGGATTTTTTGTTTGTTTGTTTGTTGGGGGGGTGTTGTGGGTTTTGTTTTTTTTATGTTCGTTTGGTTTGGCTTTTTTTGCAGAGAAGAATTTTAAACAGTAGTAACTTGGAGGGAGAGTTTGGAGTACATCTGGAGAGCATCCAGAGTTCTGGGAAAATTGAAATTTAATATTTGGAAGACAAAGCTTCCTCAAAAGACTGATCTACTGTTTTAGTTATTTTATTTTAGTAATGGCACCCAAAATAAGTAAATCTGCTGTGGTTCTTTGTAGAGCACAGAAGAACAGGGACATATTTATTTTTGCACAAGATTTAATTACCAATAGTGTTTGTTTGAGAACTAATGAGAGTAGAAAAAATGCTGCCTCTGGCAGTGGCTCATACCCATACACATATGCTTATGATTTCTGGTAAATGAAAAGCACTTTGTAATATAGCTGTAGTATTAAAATGGATTAAAATGCTGTCCCAGCTCACCTCCTCTTTTCCTTACTCTTGGATGTGGCTTTAACACTTAGTTCCTCTGTCTTCATCTCATTGCTGCCTATAATGAAAAGGTGCTGACCTCCTAACATCCAGATGATTCAAGATACAGTTGACACAGACTACTATAATTTCAAGTGTTCTTTAGAAGATCAGCATTCTGGATTAAAAAAAAAATCAAAGCAATTTAAAAATAAAAAAGAAAGCTGCAATTGATGAGGCAATGCTTAGAACCACTTGCTGCAGTAATGGATGGCAAGGATGCTCTGAACTGCCTCTTCAGTAAAACTCTTCCCATGTGTTTTTTGGTTCACTGACCAACAAAGTGCAGTCCTTGATTATACACAGTTCTCCGCTTTTCAAAATAAATTTGGGGATCAAAGCAGACTTTCTTGGTTGTTTTCTTGTGTTTGTGAATACTTGAGCCAGCTGTTCCAAGACTGTTTTGCACAGTACTCAGTACAAAAATGTACTTAGTGAGAAGTATTCTTGGGGATTCTTCTTGATACGTTTTTTCCTCGAGAGTGAAGATGCCACGAGTCATCCAGACAGTATTCTGGCTAGGGTGGCATTATGGACTACAGCCTTTTTCCCTTATGTTTTTTTTCTACATTTCTATTCTGATTCTCTTCTAGTCTATTCTATTCCTTTTACCTGCTCTCCATATAAAATTCTAACATTCTTCTCAGGATACAATGCAACTGAACATTTAATATGATGAAAGAATTCAGTTTAATTCATATGCTTTCTTCTTGAGCAGAATGTGTCTGAAATTAAATCCTTAAAGCATTCTTCAGGAAAATTTGAAGATCCTGTGCTGTGAATAGTATTCAGAGACTCAAGACTCCAGTACTTAAGACTACACTTTTATCAGCATCATGTTTGTTACAAAGTCTTGGGAATTTACATGTTTGGGGTTTTTTAATTTTTTAATAAACAGCAATTGGTTAAATCTCCTTATAGTTTTTAAAGTCTATGCACAAAGTAAATATTATGTGTATGTATGCATATATGAATGTATTGATATAAAGAAGTCCAGAATTTACTTCTGCTCAAACTGTTTTGCAAAATCCGTTTGAAGCAAGCTGTCAATCCACTATGGAAACTAGACAGTGTATGATAGCTGTGTTAGTCTTGTTAGAAAATAATGTCTATCAACAGGTCTTGACAGTTCTTCTGAGTGTGCTTGTCTGGCATGTCCTGTCTGGAACCATTAAAGACCAGTTGCTAAATCATTAGCTTGTTTAAAAGTAACATCGACTTGTTTTTACTGCCAAAGAAAGCGTGTGTCTGAAAAATAAAGTTAAAATATTTCCCTGAGACTATAATTCTAGTATATTGTTAGTAATCACTAAACCTTTATGGTATCGAGGCTTTTATCATTAAACTTGTGTGACTTTAGGTGCCTTTGAAAATAAGTCATTGTATCCCGAGAGTTCAGTCTTTACACAATTGTCTCCATCTCTGTCTTGCACAGGGTGTGATTTCTGCTAGCTAAGGTTTGCTTGCAGAATACACATGGTATTGTTACTTGGTAGTGTTTGTTTACAGGCATTATATATTTCCCCAACAAACATGCAGATTATCACAATGCTCAGCTGCAGTCACACAGATGCAAACATCCATTTATTGTTTGCCTAAGCAGGAGGGAGAAATGTGTGTGCAGATTTCCACAGAGCCTTGGTGTTGGAGAAATTGGTTTATCTTGTGAGGGTTACACATTCTGTGAATGTTAAATTTCTGCAGACTGCGTTAGAATAGCAATGAAAGAACCAAATGTGGCTGGGGTGGGTGGTTGGGGATATGGTTCAGAGCCATCATTTATTTGCATTGATAGTCACAGTTAAAAAGAGGGGAACAAAAAGTGGAAGGTGCCCTGTACAAACCATCACATTTCTTAAAGTTTCAGGCTGAATCACTAATAGAATTCCTTGTGAAACAACAATTCATTCATCCATCCATAAAATATATTCAATGTTTTTATTTATTTAGATAACATCTGACTGCCTCTGTCTCAGGAAAATGTTTTAAATTCAATACAGCTCAGATGAAATGCATTAGACAGTCCTTGAAGCTTATAGCTTGAATTATACTGACAATGTCAAATTGAACTGTATTGTGTTGCCATGAAACTAACCTGCTACTAAGTTTTTGAAAACATCTTTGACTCAACTAAAATATCACAGCGTTTTCCTAGTACAATAAGTTAGCAAATAGGTTTTCAAATTAATGGTCTTCGTATGTAAACTAGTTTTGAAGGGAGGAAGATTGATTGATGGATCTAAGTAGTTTTATCACTGCCCAAAATAAATTAGATGTCTCACTCATAATGTTTTTTCCCTGATCTGACTAATCTACAGTATGAAAATAAATGTTCAAGTGTTCTCTTTACATAACAGTAATAAGCAATGCACTTCACGTAGAACACTAAATAGGTTTCTTGATTTCCAGAGCTATTGAGCACATTTTTTACTAAATTTAATTTATTATTTTCAGTTCGTAATTTATCCCCAAAATTGCTGCCCATTATTTGCAGATTTTGCATGGAAATATGAATACTTATCAAACTGCTGCTGGCACTCTCACAGTCACTTCCAAAAGCAAATTCAACATGGGATATATTTAGTCCTATAAGATACAGCAATACAGGCTTGAATTGTACATATATCTGTACAAAACTCCTTGTTCTGTGAACTAGTGGCAATGCTTACTAACCTGCATGGATTTTGAGGCTTGGTTCTGGGCTTTTATTTCACAACAATTTGTTGAGACCCTTGAAGGAGAAATTCTCTATCAGAACAAGTTATTGCTGCCATTAGCTGGGGACCTCGTGCTTCTGCAACTTGTGTTGGTAATTTCTTCCTAGATTGGAAACTTTTTCTGCTGCTCCGGGGAGTGGAAGGTCATGTCTCATGTGAAAGGGAAGGTAATCTGCCCTGGTCATAAAATCTTATGCTGCAAACCTTATGATAAGTAGATCACTCCTAATACCTCTTTTCATCTCCTAATATCTCCTGCAGTAACCTTAGCCGGCACTTGTCTGAGTTACTGAGTTTTGAGCCAGATGTTAATTACACATTTAGAGTAAATGTTTTCTGAGAAGAAATTCTTACAGCCAGCAGCCATGTGCTTACAGGAGGAAAAGGAGCTGGTGTGGACTATGTTTTATTTTTCCTTGCTTACAGACAGATAGAAAGTGCTACCATCACTCATGTGCGTGGCTACTTTTCTGTAACTTTTAATTAGCTACTAAGTATTACCTGGCGGGGGGGGGGGGGGGGGGGGGGGGTTGTAGCCCATTTTTTACTTGAAATGCAGAATCTTTTTTGATATATAAATTTACCAATCTGAACCTAGCCTTATTAAACAGAGTGTATAGTTTAGAAATGCAATATGGTATTTTTTTTCATTCATAGTGTAAGATTATCTTAGAGAGAGTGTTAAGAGGTTAACTGGAAGATTCTAAAAATTACTGACCTTAGCGTAGCTTCACCTCTAATTTTAATGTCTATATTTAACATACTTGGGCTTGCCTAGATTAAAAGGTGTTTGTCAATGCTTCTCTTCCTTAAAAGGAAAATTGACTGTTCTCTTTGTCTTCCTGAATATTTCTAATCTCATTTTTTGTTACAGTAGTTACTGTTCAAGTGCACAGAAGATCTGTCAGCAGGTTTACTGAATTGCTTCTGCCCACTGGACTAGAATACCTTGAGTTTAAATTTAATCTCATTTTTCTGTCTGATATTAAAGTATATCTTGTCAGATCCAAGTATTGCATTGTGTGCTGGAATCTAAAAGGGAGTAGGAGTGTGTGCACTACAGTTTTAGAGGTAGAGCTCATACATAGCCCAAAAGAAACATTTTGGCTAGTAGCTGCTCTTTGCTTCATGTTTGGCAGATAGACAATCTAGAGGAAAAATAGTAGGAAGAAGCATGCAACACTTCTTTTTTCCTCTTTCTTTAATGTGAAGTAGCTTTGAAGAATGTTATGCTATTTCACTTATGTCTTAGTATTGCTTTAATTCCTATTTTATTTCTGGACTTCAGAGAAATGCATGGGATCTATAGGCCCTGAGAAGCTGAATTTACGTCACTGGAGCTAGCAGAGGTCTCGGGTATGTCTTAGCTGGTCACCATCATGCCCCAGAGATGAAGAGCTGTGGACATACTGTTCCATAACTTGCCTGCAAAGGGTCTGGCTTTTTAAAGTGCTCACTTGTGCTGGTAGCACCTGGGAGGTGAGAGCTGTGCAGTGCAGAAAATCGGGATGGGCAGTTCTGGCACGTTATGCCTTGGTGTGCAGGGATGCTGTGCTATTTATGGGGATGAAGATCAGCTGTGTCTACCTGAAAACCTCAAATCTGTCTCACTGCATCAGTCATTCAGCTTTACCAAGCAGAATATTCTTTTTCTTTCAGTCCTGGCCTCTGTTCACCATAGGTCCTCCTGGTCTTTCTTCATGTAAGAAGCTGCGTCTAATTTCCTGTGGGCAATGAAGTGACACCTAGAGTTTGTATTCTTTGCATTTCTGGGTTACTGTTCAACTCAGGATGGGGATTTTAGCCTCTCTTTCTTTAGTCCTGATGTAATCATCTCTGAAGTCTATGAAGACTTCCATATCCTGTAACTAATTAAATAGAAAGAATACAGAAGGAAATACTTAGTTCACTTGGCTTTCTCTGCCTTAAGTAGTGTTTATAGTGTATAAAATAACTCGCATTTCTTTTTTTCTGAGCCTTTGGTAATAATTAGAGTCATCTGGATCTAAGCTTCCTGAAACACTACATGCATTGTCAAAAGGCATCTATTTACAATCCCAAATGTCTGAAAATAATATTCAGCACTCTCTTGTATACACAAAGTAGGATGCTGATTTTATTACAAATTCCAAATTGATTTTTTAGGCTCCAGATTTGACTAATAGGCTTTGCCTATATTAGAATTTTATGTACTGCTAAGTAATTTCAAATATCCATCGTTGTCAAAATTGGTGTTGTAAATTTGCTAAACTGAACATTCTTTGCTATAAATGAGGGAAGGTCATTGAGCCAAATAGTGGTAGGAAGTGCAGTGGGGGATGTTTGTCATTACTGACTGAGTTATAAGGAACAAAGATTTTTAGATAAGCTGTAAAGCTGATAGAAATGGATGAAAGAATAACTTTTGGATAGTAACTTCAATATTCTAAATTGTGTAACTTCCAATGTGCTGTTTATAAACAAAGCAGGTGGTATGTTACTTCATGGGGGTTGTTTAATAAATTTTGTGATTTATTGTTGCTTTTGTTGTGAGACTACTGGACCCTATTTAATTTCAATGCAATTTCTTCCATTTGGACCTATGATGCTTACATCCTTCTGTCTCAGAAATCTCAAGTTTACTTGGGCAAAAATCAATGGGCAAAATTAGCTGTCTTTATTGCTAAAATCCAATGATCACTTTGCAAAATAAAACTTTGTTCAGAGTCTATTCAGTATACTGAAAATTACTAGTCTGTCAAAATGGCCAACAAATTTCACCTCAGATAACCTTCAGAGAACGGTTTCTCTAAGCCTTTTGTAAGTCAGAATATATCATTTATTTTAAAACTGTATACTATTAACATATTTCTGATCCTTGACCCCTTTTATCTTCTAAGGAACTGGCATAATTTCCATATTAAAATAATAATATGTGTCCAGTAACTAGATATTACCTATACTTTCAGAAATAATACTGTGCTTCAGAAATGTCCTATCAAAATCTTATCATCATCCAGACCAACCATACTGCAGTCCAAGAAGTTAGAATATCCCAAGACTTTATGTCCTGCTGCTTAATTAAAATAACCTTAGCAACTATTGCTTCATCAAAATAACCTTAGCAACTATTGCTTCATCTAAGGCAAATCATTTTTCACTGCCAAGTGTAAAATACTTATATCCAGAAAGGCTGATTAGCACCCAGTGCTTCCCTAAATGAAATCACAAGAGGTGCAATATGTTTAGCCCTCTTCAGCATGGCCAAGTCACAGAATCACAGAACCTGGAGAGTTGGCATGGATCCACAAGGATCAATGAGTCCATCACCTGGCCCTGCACATTCCCAATACTCACACCATGTGACTGAGGACATTGTCCAAATACTTTTTGAACTCTGCCAGGCTCGCTGCTGTGACCACTGCCCTGGGGAGCTGTTCCAGTGCCCAAGCACCCTCTAGGGGAAAAACATTCTTCTAATATCCAGCCAAATCTCCCCTGGCAATTCCAGGCCATTCTCTCTGGTCCTGTCACAGGGAACAGATCAGTCCTGCCTCTCCTCTTCCCCTCACAAAGAAGTTGTAACTACAATGGGGTCTCCCCTCAGTCTCCTCTTTTCAGGCTGAACAGACCAAGTGACCTCAGGCACTCATGTGGCTTCCCCTCAAGGCTCTTCATCGTCTTTGTCACCCTCCTTTGGTTGCTCTCTCACAGCTTAATATCTTTCTTATCTTGTGGTGACCAAAACTACACATGGTACTCAAGGTGAGGCCATACCAGTGCAGGAACAACCTCTAGCCATGCTGAAAAATGTTGGCCACAGCATCAGACTAAAACTTACCTTTCCAGAAAAAATATTGTAGTGGCTATACACAGCAGGTCAGGCCTTTTTTATGAACTGTTCAGAAGCAGCAGCACAGCAAATGGAGTGGTATATATCTGTCTCAAAAGGAAGAAGAGAAAAATCAGCCTTATCAGGTTTTGAACTTGTCATTTCAAGGCATTCCCTGCCTGGTAATTGAACTGCTGAGCTACCCTGGTGTCCTGGTTGTAGAGCAGTTGGCAGGGGCTTGGCAGTGAAAGCTCAGCAGAGACCTATTACTCATTTCTGGCCATCAGGACACTTTTCATCTGCAGCAAATTCAGGTTATAGTTCCTGCAGCACATCCTTGCCTGGTGCCTCGTTAACTGAAGAGCTTGTACAGTTAGGTCCTTCACTGAACCCTTTTTTTAGCCTCTTCTGCAATACAACATTGAAATTGCAACTTCAATTAAGATTAAAAGAATGCTTTCATTTGGACATCTTTACTTTTTTCTTTTAACCCTGATCTCTTGAAAAGCACTCTCTTCTGCAGAGATTCCTTATGGTTAAAATTAGGCCAATAACTGGTTTTATTTTAGAAATATAGCAGCAAAAATGTATGTTTCAATTAATTGCAAAAATAATCATAGTTAGCTATGAATAACAACGGTAGTATTCTGGGAATAAGAAAGTCTTTGGGAACAGAGCTGTGTGCCTTGGCACCAAGAACATCCTGAGATGTATCAAGAGTTGCTCAGCCAGCTGATTAATGGGAGGGAGATCACATCTGAAGTTCTGCATCCAGTCTTGCCCTCCTCAGCCTCCCATCAGGAAAAGCACAGATAACCTGTAGCAGCTCAGCAGGAGCTGCCGAGGGGGCTGGAGCATTTGTCCTGTGAGCAAAGGCTGAGGGAGCTGGTCTGGTTCAGCCTGGAGAAGTAACAGCATTGAGGGAACCTGAAAGCAGCCAGTACATCAAAGTATCCAGAGGGGCCTGATGGGAGAAAAAATGACAGCAGATGTAAAGTGCAGGAAGAGATGCTTTTCAGACTGGCTTTAAGGAAAAGGTTTTTCCCCACATTGGCATTGAGCTTGTTTACTGAGCAAGGTGGTCTGGCCAACGTCCTGTTTTTTAGGACTTGACTGGAAAAAGCTGTGAATAATCTGATCTGGTGCCTCACTGACACTCCTTTCATCAGGACATGGGACTAGGGACTCCTAGACACATTTCCAATGTGAATGATCTGGTGATCCTGTTCTCTGCTTTGAAATGGATGCAGTCATAAACTGATGAATAGACATAGTCAGAAAAAAGACCTTCTCCTTCTATAAAAACATCCACAAGTCTCTCTCTCTCTAAAAATCTAGGGAGGCTTTTTTGAGTTTAGATTGAAAAAAGAAAATGAAAGGAAACTCTTAGGAAACGTTCAAGTTTTGATTAGACATTTTGAGATCTGGGATGCAAAATAGCCACATTTGCTTATAAATAAGCTACAAATCCTTGTGTCTGATCATGCAGCATGTATTATATGCACTGGGTTACAGTCACCCTCTCTCAAATGTATTTTCTAATGTTCATCAGTCTTTATTCCTATTCTTTGTTCTTTTGTGTTAACCCTCTCATAAATTATCTCTAGTGCTGTTCTATTCCAGACATATTTCTTAGCAATTGCATTGGAATTCATGTTTTGTATGTTAGTGGAGAAACCAAGTAGTGGCTGGTAGGTTTCTTTCTGTAGACTTTTTGCGAAGACTGTGCAGTGACTATGCTCTGTTAAAAAATTCTAAGAAATAATACTGAGTTAACCAGTAGTCCAATCTTTCTTTTTCTTTACTCTTCCTTCCTTCTTTCCCAACATCCAGCCACCACCCTGACTCCCCCAAAGAAATCCTGGTTGCAGGAATAGTCTTTGCTTTGATTTTTAGAAAACCAGCAAATGTAGTTGTTGTTGTGCTGTAACTTGAGGTGGCAAAGCTGAAAGTATGTCTAGTGATGGAGTTTGAGGAGCAACTTGTTGATAAAATGTTGTGTCCACACCCCTCTGTTGGTCTCTGGTTTAATTACACCAGTCACAACTACTTCTCTGTGAGGCACTTACCTCTGTCTGAAACACACACTTGTTGTCAAGTGTTTCTTTTTTTAGTCTTAGATGGTAATTGTAGACAACTTTTACTTCGCCTTAATTGGTACATTTTAATGAGACCTTTATAGAAGAAAAAGTATTGTAAAGACATACATATGCACACACATATATATGGAAATATACATGTGTACACATATATATGTCTAAATAAGCTTTCCCTCAGAAGTCATTCTGTACATGAAGACATCTTCACTAATGGTAATAAAACCTTACTGTGAACTAAAATTGCTCTTCTGCAGATGATTTTTTGTTATAAAAACTTTCCCTTTTTAAATGATGCATAATTCGGAAAATTTAGTTGTCCAAGTCTCCTCTAGTGCACATTTTGCTATTATAATGGAAAATTCTGAAAATTCATCCAGTTGCTACCATAAATGAATAGATGTTACCTGGAAGGCAGCAGGGGTAAGAAAATATAGATTAGTAAAAGCAAACTAACCTTTTATAAAAAGGGTCCCTCCCTTTATGTAATGCTCTCTACTGTAAATGAGTATCTCACGTATACACATTGTGTCTTTAAATAAAAGTATCATATACTTCATTCCAGAGCTCTTAACCCCAGTGGGCTTCCTAGAGCTTGGCCACTGCTGGCTTGCCTTAATTTATTGAATAAATTGTATTGTATTGTACTGAATACAATACTATACAATTTATTGAATGCAACTCAAGCTAATAAGGAAAAACGCATTTTACTTTAGACCTTTTCCAAAAGTCTTGAATATGAATATTCTAACCTGGTGCCCCTTCCCTTGTGATCTGTTTTGCTTGCACAGATTGTGTACCACAGCTCTCCTCTGTCCTCTTCTATCTTCATGTGCGTGCTCAATGGCCAACAATTGTAACAGCCACTGTGCTCTGCAGAGTGGTGCCTGTGACTATGATGTGACCTATTCATATGTTGCATTTGTTGACAGGCACAAAGCCAAGATGTCAGCGTGTTTGTAAAGATGTCTTGGAAAGATGACTTAAACCTTTAGTGTAGTGTGATACTGGTGAATGCAGAGTGGTGCTGAGAAAAACACTGCTCGGCCAGGTTTATTTTGAAAGCTCAGAACTGTGTACTTAACCAAGTATGTTTGTGTGATTCTTTTCATTTACCAGAGCACAAAGTTTTTGGGTGGGTTTTTTTGTTTGTTTGTTTGGTTGGTTGGTTTTGGGTTTTTTTTGTTGGGGTTGTTTTGGTTTTTTTTTTGGTCAGGCATGACATAAGTAAACATTTTGAAATAAAATATATAAGTCCCCAAGCAGTTATTATTTTCTGATGTCCAGTCACCTGGACTGCAATTTCATTTTTCATTAATACTTGTTGTTTCAGACTTTGCTTCCTGTAGACTTCATTTTTATGAGGACACGTTAGGCTTTTGATTGTGCTTAAGGGAAGAAAACAAGAACTCTTTGAAGGTAGAATATTGGGCCAAAGACTTTCTCTTTAGTTTTTACTGTTATTTGGCAGCACTATATTCCTATAACATTAGCAGGCAGTGCCCATTGCCCGAGAGTCTGTGGTGATGTTTTGGCCCTGGCCAAATATGTTCTCATATATAGATAGTTATAGATATAGATATAGATATAGATATAGATATAGATATAGATATAGATATAGATATAGATATAGATATAGATAGATATAGATATAATATGTTCTCGTGTTAACCCCCAGCCAGTGCTGCTTTCTGCTGCTGTGCATCTGTTGCCTTGTGTAGCCATCCCCCTGCGGTGGCTTTGGTCTGAAGCCATCACACTGAGTCTACTGCCCATCGAGGACATTCTTGTGATTTAATTGGGAATTAATTGTGTGACAGATGCACGTAAGTAGGGATCACAGGAGGTGTTTTCAGTGTGCATATGTATGAGAGCACTGAGTGAGTGTATTCAACTGTGTGCTCTTGCTTGGGTCCTGCTGCCACTAGGTCACTGGAGCAGTCTTTGCAGAAGATGAAATCAAAGGTGCTCTCTATTCAAAGTTCAGTGCACTTGGATGAAAAAACTAAAATACCTTGTTGCATCTTTCAGCCATTTTTCAGTATCTGTTTTCAAAGAGTAGATGGGAAAAATAATGAATTATTAAATGTAATTTAAGACTCAATTTAAATTATGTTTTCTAATGAATACTACTGCATTAGGGACAGGTCTATAGTAGCTCTTTGAGTATACTGTATCCAAAACTTCTTTCCTATTCTGTTTCTCTGAAGAGTTGGCTTAGTACTTTCTCACTGAAAGGTCCCCTTTGTTTGTGCAATTCACTTGGCCTTTCTGATGGGAACAATTGCAAACTCTATCCATCAAAATCAGTACTGCTGTATTTCCTCCTCCTCAGTGATGTTGCTCATCTAGTTCCATGGAGAGCTGATGAAGCTCACTGATCTGCAAAAAAAGCCCAAAACAACAAAAAATGAGGTTAACTCTTGTAGTAGGTTGCCCTTCTGTCAGTTTCCCAAGTTGGACTGGCTCAGCTGGGGCCAAATATCAGGCTGACTGTGCTGGTCTAGAGGGAGGGTTTGTGCCTGCCAGGGTGGCAAAATTGCAATAGCTTCTCTTCACATTGGCTTAAACTTGTTGCAGTTCCTTTGTTCCCCTTTGGGTAAATAATCATCCATAAGGTACAGCCATCACTTCACTTGCCAGTCTTCCTTTCAGCTCTCACACTGTCTGCAGATAGTGCTTCTTTTAGAATTATGTAAAGTTTTATGAGAACAACCATGCATTCACTGCCACTGGGATTTCTAGGTGTGCCTTCAAATGTCACAGGTTTGGGTTTGTTGTGTTATGCTCACTGAACTGAAAATACATTCCATTAGAGCAGCTGATTAGCAGACCAGTCTGTTCATTTCATCAGCCAGAAGATCTCTGTAGCAGTGCTCTGTAAAAAAAACCCAACAGATACATGTCTGAATGAACAAGTTATTCTCATACATGTATGTCTTTACTATGTGTTGCTTACACTCACTACTCTACTTTCAGAAGGGCTTAGTTTTTCATAGATTTGAAGCAATATTGCATTTCTTATGGTATTCTAGCTTTCAGTGCATTCTCAGTTCAGAAACTGTTGAAATATAGTGTTGAGGTGCTGAATTGACACTGCTCACAACTGTTGTTGCATATAAAAAGATGTTTTTAAAAGAAAAAAACACATGCACATACAAAAAAAAAAAAAGCCTTCCAGTTTGTTTATATCTTGACTTAACACTTTTTACATAATTTTAGAGAATTTGAATGTTGGTAAAATATTTCCCTGGCACCTCTCAATGAGAAGAAAGGATATTTTACAGTCATTATAGTATTGGATTTGAGCTCTGAATTGAACTCATCCTTATTTTGAGTGATACATTAAATCTCAGTGTAACTTAGGTAAAGAGTAGTGGCAGGCTATAGAACTAGTCTTTGAAGCATGTTTAGAGAGATATGGATTTAGATGTGGAATTAAGATTGTGTTAAAGCTTATGTACAGTAAATTCATTTGGGTGTTAAAATGCATAAAGGGTTATAAAATTAGAAAGTAAAAAAAAATGGAAGGCAAAAGCAGTGCAACTTTGTGATTATAGATAAAAATTGGTCTGTTTTCTATGTACATATCTTTTCCTTCTCAACAATTGTTGGGTGCAATTAGAGGAAGAGAGAGAAAATGGAGCAATTAACACACCATATGTACAAAACAAAACAAAAGAAGCACCTCCAGTCTGTAGGTGTTACACTGAACAAGAATTTAGTTTTGTCCCATCTATCTTTTTTTATGTAGATAACATTTACTCATTTGCATTGCATTTTGAAAGACTTGTACCCACTAATAGATACTTGCTGTTGTTGTTTTTTCTTTTAAGCTAAAGATATGTATGTTTGTTGTTGCATCTCATGGAAACCCATCCTTTCTATCAGAAAATATTATGTTTTCACAGTTTAACCCTTCATGTGTATATGGGGTGATTTGAAATCTCTCCATTATCAAGCAACAGAATTACACTATATATTAATGATTTGGGGTTGTTTCTTTTCTAGAAGAAATAATCAGCCTCCCCTTCATGTCTTGCTAGGACAACAGCTGCAGATGAGATTGAGCTTCCATACTTAATACATTCTATTAACTTCACACGTCCAAGCACACACAGGCTCTCTGCCTCACACACCCCAGTGTCACATTATAGGTGAGCAGGCTCTAATTAAAAGCACACACCATCTGCCGGGCGCGGCGGCAGAGTGGCACTCCACAGCCAGCCCGGGTCCTCTGATTGAAATGTATTATTTATGAGCTCAAAGACAAAATACTCTGCTTGCTTGGTGAAAGCTGCAATTAGGAGCTGGATAGCACCATCTAATGGAATGGAGTGCCACTGGCTATTCATCTGTCCTCTCCCTCTCTCCTCAGTCTCCTCCCCCAATAATTCTGTTTTTCAGTCTTGTCCTTGGATTTTCTATTATAGTCTTTCAGACAATTTTGTCTCTCATGTTCCAGTTTTATGCAAGATTGGAGAGGGTTGTTGAAATACTAAAGTAATTGTAGAGGTTTTTTGCAGCCTTTTGTTTCCTTCCAGTGCCACATACAGGGTTTTACTTTCTGTAGCAAAAGTGATACTTATGTGATGTGGTGATACAGAATTGAACACAAGGAAGATAGATGAATAAGATCAGATTACTGCATTTCTCCAGCCCCTCCCAAGGAGCCGTGTAATGGAAGTATCCACTGCTACATCTGAACATTTTATTTTCAGATGGAAATTGGCTGTATTTGGGGAGGCAGGGAAGGGAGGATGACAGTACACTATAGACTGTGTATTCTTTACTGTGTTGGAAAGAAAGGGCAGGATTTGGGGAAAGCTTCAGCTTTTTTCAGGAAGCAGAAATCATAATCTCTTCCATCTTGCAGAAATCATTGCTTCTTAGTGGGGAAATAGGTGACGAGGTGTTGGACTGAGGGGTGAAATATACTTTGTCAGGAGAGGAAAAAAGGTGAGAGGGAAGGAGCCCTGTTTATGTTAACTGGTCCATCAACCTGCCTCTGATGACTGCTAGATTACAACATTGCATCTAGTAGAAATGTATATTGTATTTAGTGTCTAGCTCAATGACCTTCAGAATATGCAGGTTAAGAATAATCACACTGATTCAAAATAATCTGGGGAATGATTTTTTGGTCCTTAGTAATGTCTTTCTGTAATGTTCTTGAGTTTTGCAGTATTCTGTGCTCGGCATGTAACAGTATGGCTTCAGCACAAACAAGCAGTTAGGACTGGACTGATATTTGAAATAAGACTTTTTTTTTAGAGTAACCTCCAGTAGAACCACTTTTTTTAAAATTACAGGATCTGGTCACTACTTCAACTCAGGCAAAACAAAACCCTGAATAAAAAGATACGTGTCTAAAACTGAGCAACAAATATATATATGGGGAGGTATGCATTTTATTTTTTATATGAACATGTTTTAAAGAATGTTGGAATTATATAAATCATGGCACATCTATGAATACATGCCCTCTTACTGTTTGTGTTTAGAACATACGCCATCAGAAGGATAAGAGATGCCTTTAGAGAAAACAAGAACCTATCAGATTCTGAAAAAATAGAAGAACTGCTGAATAAAGCCAAAGCAAACCTTGTGGTTATTCAACGGCAGGTATGTTTATTTCTCTCATTTTTATAGGGGTTGTCCACTACTCATTTAACTGTCTTATGCCACTAGAAATGGAAAAAATAAATCATTGCTCAGAACATCTCCAGAGGAACATCAGTTTTTGTCTGAATTTGTTCATCCTTCCATCATAGGGTCAGAAGGGTGACTTTGACAGTCACTTCAAAAAGTTTCACCTTCTTCTGTGTTCATTTTTTCCTATCTCTAGATACATTGTTAGAATAGTAATAGAACAAGAAAATCCTGACATGAATTAAGTAAATGCTGGCTAAATGTGTCCAAACAGGCTGATAGGTTTTTCTTTGGAATATGTGAGTAACAAGCAGTATTTTTCTTCAACCTTGTCTGAGTTACCTTTCACTAGGTATCATGTTACTAGAAAATTAAATAGGCTTGAACTTTAGATACTTTTTAACTTCTCATTCATACCCTGTCTATCTAAAGTGACCACTAGAAATTGGAAGAAAGCAAGTTTCTACACCTGTACTCTCTATGGGCACTTGCAATGCTTAAGCTGCTCCTCCTTGCAAAATCTGTGCTTGCTGGCATCAGTCAGAGTTCAGTAGTGCTTTTATTAAACACTGAATGAATGTGTGCACCTGCTCCTCCCTGGTTTGTTTTAATATGGCTGTTTAAACAACCAGCAGGTCAGTTAGATGGATTCTTATTTTAGAAGGGAAACTGGGCCCTTTGATTTGACAATTAAGTATGCATACTTAGATACAAGTTAATTTTTTTTAATTTCTTCTCCCATGAACAGGTGTTGTTTTGTGTTACCATAGTTTTGCTATCTTTTTTTAACCCAAACACTGCTATTTTTTTTATTTATCTCAAAGAAGTAATTTGGATTGCATTGTTCCAATGCAATTACATCTGAATGTTGGGGTGTTTTTTCTAAGATCTGTTGGTGATAACTGGCATTTTCAGCTCTTCTAATTCTTGCTTAAGGTAAAGTCTTGCTAAATAAAAACTTTCCAACTTTTTTTTTTTCTCAGCAAGACATGATTCTACTGATCTGAATCCTAATAGTTGTAGGACAGATTTTAAAATAAAACTTCTCATTCCCTTCTAAGTCCTGTGTAAACCCATATGACCTTGTTTCTGTAGACCCTAAAAAAAGGTATTGTTACTCTAAAAGATATTATTTCTCTTGACAGGCTGGACTCTCATCTAGGGTGAGGGTCTTGCCTTGCACCTTTTTTGGAGTTTTCTTTTAGCCTAAAAATTGTCCCTCGGCATCTTTCTGTTATGTATTTGTTAGTGTGTCATTGGGGCATACCAAAATAATTCTGAATAGCCTCAGATATTGCTAAACCTGCAGGGTTTTGCATGTTTGTTTCAAACATCAGCTATTTAAGGGGCTTCTCCAACGTGAAAAAACAAGTTTCTGAAGTTGGTTTTATATTGGATCACTGTCATTACATGTAAGAATTTCAGGGAAAATACTTGATAAGCAAGGAGTGTTAAAGATACTGACACAACTTCCCATTTTTAATGCTGCTAAGACAGTGAAACTTACATTGAAATATCTCTTTAATGTTGCATTTCTAGACATTTTCCAGACAAAGTAAATCAAAGAACCCTTTTGGAAGGGTTTATCTTACACGTTTTCAAGTGTAATGGATAATAAATGTTATTATACGGTAATATAATAGCTAATGGAACTTTTTAACAAAAAATAATCAGAAGAAAATTTTATCAATTTTTTTTATATGCATCCCTGCAAGAGTTGATTGTTTTGATAATAAAGACTTTTTTTTCCTAAAAAATTGCAAACTGTTGTGCTTTGCAGAACTTCTGTTATGTTTTGGTGTCATCTCACTCCCATCTGTAAAGCAAGAGATAAATCTTCTAAAAATAGCAACACTGTCTTAAAAGCTTTTCATCAGGACTATTAAAAACCTGAGCATCTAAGTGCATATTAATATTTACTTGCTGTCGAATTTCATCATGCTCTATAGAAAAAGTTCGTTCTTCCTCTCTGTTTGATTGAAGATCTAAGTAATGAAGTCATCTGATATTAATAAGACTATATTTGAAACTAACTAAGCATATTATAAGGTGCTTTTATTTTTAAATGCAGAAGTACTGAAACAAACATGAGATCTAGCATGCAAGTTTTTGCTAAGTTTGGAGTTTATTATGATGTGGTTCATCCTGGTATTGCTGACTTTTTTCTAGTATGTCAGTAGAAATTAAATAATATCCCTCTTTGCTGACAATTTGTTGTTACTTTAAAATCAAATTTATATTCACTTTACATTTTAATTTATGGTTTAGTCATCAAAGTGATCATTGAAGTGTAAGGTTCATAAATAACTATTTGAATCACCTAGTGGGAAATGTGAAGTCGTGACAGATTACTGTCATTTTGTTCATGTCAGTCACTGTACAATTTGCTTGAGTGTTGTAAAAGTAGCTTTATAATGCTGAAAAGAATGGACAAACATTAATTTCCAGCTTAGTCCTCTTCTGGTTATTATTGGTTTCAATTTTATAATAGCCCAGCTACAGGAAGGAATAACTCATTTTCAACACTGTTGACAAAGATTTTTTTGTGTGTGTTTACTGTGTAAACAACAAAATTTTGTGATGTCTTTTCTGTAGAGAAGGGCATTGAGAGAAATGCACTGTCACTACTAAGTGTGAAATAGAAAGTTTTAAAAAGTTTTGAGGTGAAGTCTTGAAGTTGTTTGAGGATTGTCACAACAGCCATTCCCCAGCTATGATAATATGATCTCAATTGTGAGTTTCTATTACTATTAGTAATGTTAGCATGTTAGTGGTAGGAGAATTTGCCCTGAAATGTGTGCTGCTGCTGAAATTCAAGATTTATAAAAGCCACTTTGAAGACTGGCTAATATTGAGTGTTTTGAAGTTTTCTTTATGCCATTCCGTCTCTCAGGTTTTGAACTGAAAACATAATAGTGAAGTTCAAAAGCTGTAGTAGACATGTGTACTCTGATTAAAGCCTTGTTTTTGTTTATAGGATGTCTCACTCTTCCATACTCCTTTGTAGTGCTTTCTCCTCAGTTTCCTCAGTTTTATATTGTAGCCAGAAACTGCCAGTCATCTTGTTGTCCAGCTAAGAAGGACTATTTTGTTTTACTTGGCATCTCTGAGCCTTTATTAACAATTTTACTGGTTTTAACATCACACAGCTGCAGGGTTATTCAATAAAAGGATTTTAATATTTCACACCTTTTATTTGTCTCTTTAAATAATCCAAACTGATGAGAGTTCTGGTTTGCACAAACCTTGGTCAGGGAGACAAGAGATGCACCTCCAGTCAGGGCTTGTGGATCTGCCTCCTTTACAGCTCCTTTACAGGTCATCTGTGTTTTTAAGAGAATAGTTAATTTGAGTCTGAGTTGTTTTTCCTCAGGCTTGACATCTCTTACTGTTCCCTTTAGATGTGTACAATGAAGGAGTGTTGAAGCATGAAGCATTTGTTAGAAAGGTTTCACTGATAAGGATGAATACTGAGTACCTGCAGGATGTTTCATGTTTGCAGCGTGTTGTAAAGTACATTCTAATCCTTGAAATATCCATTGCTTGTAGTAACTTTAGCTCCATTTCTCTTAATGACATGCTTCATGACTATGCCTTGATGAAAGCCCTCATCATACTTAGTGTGAGATTTTAGTCTCATATTCTCATGCTCCTCCACAGTCAAAATTATTGGTATGGTCTTATACTGAAACTTGTGCAAAATAAGAGCAATTCTTCTGGATCTTTTCAAGCCAAGTTGCCAGTGCAGCTATGTGTAGCCAAGTGTTGTGCCTTCTTGATGTGTTCCTTAGCAGTATCTTATCTTGGCAATATTGTGAATTTGAGAACACTTGAATGAAAGTGGAAATTGAACTGAATCAGTGATCTAATACAGCACTCATATTATTATGAACTGATGACAATATAGCCATAAGGAAACTTTCTGTTAATCAAAATAACATAAGTATTAAAGTATGTTTAATAAATATTAGCAAGACAAGCAACTTCAATTATAGTTTCTATAAAAAATGAAAGGTAGAAGTACTGCCCTAGTTTACTACACCTGATTTGAATTGACTGTTTATCCTTTGAGCAGCAAATATTCCTATATTCTAGACTGAAAGCATTTTGTTGAGTATTTGAAGGACTGGTGCCAATTTACGTAGTTGTGAGTTTGTGAAATTGGAATCTACTGTCTGAAGGAGCTTACCAAACTTGAAGAAATGTTCTGGATGTCTGAACAAGTTGTGTTTATACTGTAGAGCACTGTTGGCTGGCCTTTACAGGAGAAGATTCATTTTGAAAACTTTTGTTAGTATTAGCTTCGGGTTACAGATCATATTTATGTCTAATTTTTATGAATATATAAGAAAGTTTCAAAGTACTGTGTAATGTATTTCATTATGTTGGCAGCAGTTGTGAGGCCAAGAGGAAAGAATAGCTGAAAAGGCTCTTTGGACACAAGGGGTAGCACCATGCTAGTGTTCAAGAATGTGTATGGAATTGGCAAGTCATGTCTTCCTGCTGGCAGACAGTTCTGTTGGAGTTCTAATATCATTTATTCTTATCAAGCTTGCCACTGCAAGGAAGTTTTGAAATCAGAGATCATTTTACTGCTTTTCTTAAGAAGCTCTTTGAATTGTATCTCTTTTTTTTCCAGCTTTACAATGGCAAATACCCATTTCTCTACAAAAATACGTTTTTTCCTACCACAAAAATTGTAGACTTACAGTTCTTAGATAAGAGGATTGCCCTTGGAAGTTTGCTGGGGCATTCACTTGTGCCATGTATTTTTATTTATTACAGTTGGACATCGTTTTCCAGCCAGGATAGAGCTGACATTATACCCAGAGCATTTTTCTTACCTCACCAACCATTTACCTATGCTTAAAACAAGTGTAGACACAATAAAGTTTTCAAATGCTTCATTCACAGTAGAAGAGTGGGAGTGAGTGGCATAATCAAACAATGGACAAATATCCTGCTGAAACAGCTTTATCAAGTCACTGCACAGTATCCATGAACTCCCTATATACTTCTAAATCCTTGGATTGGCAGCTAGAATGCATTTCTCCTGCTCCTAGCCTGCTGCAGTCCTGGTAGTCAGTTTTTAATTGCTTTACCACATCATGAGTTCTCACTTGTTTGGTTCCTTACCTGCGATTGCAAAAATTATGCTGAATGCTTGTGGCAAAGCCACAAACTGAATTCAAATCAGCTGACTTAGGGTTTAGAGCCACTGGAGGCATTTTCCTGTTTGTTGGTGATTTCAATTTTAATTTTTTTTTTAATTTCAAAGCTCTTTGTGGTGATTTTTTAGGTATTCCTTGAGGGAATTTAAATCCTTTTGTTATGTTCATGTTGCATTTACTTTATATGTGGTTTGAAAACTTCAAATACTTAATACCAGCAACCTACCAGGAAGAATATGATTAAAAAAACAATGGAAATCTTTAACATATATTAAAATTCAGAGCTCTTGACTTAGAAAGAGACATAGATGCAGATGAAGAAATGTAAAACATAGAATGGATAATACTTGTCCTTCAGTAAACAAAAGAAAGCTTCAAATTGAAATTGGGAAACATATAAATTCAGAATAGCTGAATAATAGCTGAATAATAGCTGAATAAATTCAGAGCTATACTGGTTTTGTATTTCAGTAGGAGAGTAAATATATTTGTATTTTAGTAGGAGAGTAAATATATTTTATGTACAGTAAATATCCATAAGGTTTTGGGGGTTAAAAAGGAGGAGCAACAAAGAAAAAAGTGTTGTAGGAGTGACTTTGAAAAAGGTTTGCTAAATTTAAACAGAAACCCAGCTGAATCAGAACTTGTCCTTTTACAGAACTTGTTAGCAGTGAGGTCTGCTTTGGCCAGTTTTTCCAAATACCTTTTTCATTTTGGCATGTAGGCTAGCTCTGGAGATATGCAACATTGGAACAGATGCCAAAAGCCCAGAGCTGTCATATCAGCTTAATTTCTGGCATCTGAGGGTGCAGGAAGTGTAATAGACATTTTACTTGTCTTCAGGTGGCATGGCTCTCCAGGTTACACCTGTGTGAGTCTCCAGAGCAGTGTTACTCCTTAGGCTTTCATTTAACTCTCCTGATGGAGAGCAAGATTGTGTTTTCACAAGTGATTTGCTGCTGTTCATTCTGCTGACTAAACTACAAGTGGCAGGTTCTGTCTGCAGTATTAAATTCCAAAGTAGACTGTGCATTGAAAATAACCTTTAGGCTGCCAGCAGCAGAGGCAATTCAGAGGTGGAATGAGGCTTTGTCTTTCTGATGTAAGAACTTAGGGTAAAACACAGCATTTGATGTATGCAGTAACCTTTCCTAAAAATAAAGACTGCTGAGTGTTGGCAAATGCATTTAAAATACTGTAATTATCTGTCATAAAGAACTGTCATTATTTTTGTTGCATGTATTTAAATGGCTAATCCAGTGAGGTTGGGGCCTTATCATAAATAGCAACAGTAGTTATGTAATACCTCCAGAGCTGTGAGTACCTGATGTTCTGCACAGAGGAGGGCTGTCTGAAGGACAGGAGAAGGACTAACTTTCTAGCGAGCAACTTGGCATGGCAGTATGTCACATCCAATAAAGCAAATGCTGGGTGAAAACTTCCATGTGGAAAAGAGTAAGTTTTATCAGTCTAGCTGGTCAGTAGCTCCTTGGAACAGTTAGGAGCATTAACCATTCTGTGCTGAGGAAAGCTCCAGAAGCAAGGAATGAGCACATTTTCAGGCAGATGTGTCCCTCTGCCATTTGCCTTTTCTGCTTTGCTGTCTTTGGTGTCCCAAGGGTTTCAGCCCAGGGTGTAAATGAATGTGGCTTTTAGGGGTGGCTGTTGCAACAAAACTTCAAGGAGGCTTTTCCAAATGAGGTAACAGCAAGTGTGTGTATGTCTCTTAGTACAAATAAAAAATACTGTCAAGAGAGGCAAAGCAGAAATAAATGCTCTAGTTTTGATCACAGAGCAAATTACTTCTGCTGTGTTTCTAATCTGACTGTGTGATCTTGCTTTGATGCCTGTCAGTCTGGTTTGCAGTGGTGCCCATTGAGAGAGGGTTTGAAGATTGAGTTTCTCACATTAAAGTTTTTTAACCTTTGAGCAACTTCTTGTCTTTCTTGCTGTGTAATGTCTGCTGCAGAGCAAAACATTTGTGGAGGTTGTCTCTTTTACTGAATAGGAAAAGGAGAAGTATGGCAATCTTGTGTGTTATTTATGAAACTTAAAACCTTGTAAAAGCCTTGTGTATGTATTGTGACTTACATTCACATCAGAATATTGATCTGTCGTGAGAGTCCCTTCTCAGGGGAAAACCAGTTCTAAGTACAGCTAGACCTTGAGGAAGTTAGAGGGATTGCTGTTTTGAAGACTTCTAAAAAAGGAAGAGAGACAAAAGTGCTGTTATTGAAAAGTGATCTCTTGATCTCTCATTGTTTGTTGGTTGATTTTTAACCTGCTGTAGGTTTGGTTTTTTTTCCTTTGTGTGAAAACTTTCCATCCTGATTTGGTACTGCTCATTGGAAGGAGACACTGACAGATTCATTGGCACTGCAACTGAGCAGGCACATTTCCCTCCAGGAGGAGCTCTGGCACATTTGTCTGGTGCCTCTGATCCCCAGGACTGTGTTCTGCTGCCCTTGAACTGCAGTCTTAGATCAGGATGACAGTGTTGATGTTGGCACCCTTGCTGTCTGACAAGTCACCTGGTCCTGTACTTGTGGTGAAATGTTTTTCTTTTGACATTGGGCCCTCCAACCCCATGTTCAATCATCAGTCTCTCAGCATATTATAATTTCAGTTTTTCAATTTACAGCTAACAGAGGGAAGAGGATACATTTTAGCTCCTACTGAAGCTACTTGTATTTTTTTCTGGCCTTTCAGATAAACATTGTTTCTTCCCACAGCACACTGAAAATATATTTTAAATTTTTCCCCTGCCACTGTAAATCAGATGCCCTTTTTTGTTTCTTCCACAGATGGTTTTTCAAGTCTAAAGAATTTACTCTTTTCTTCATTCCCAAGATAAGGGCAGTCTGCAAAGACCTCCATTTGCCTTATTTGCTCCAAGAATCTGGTTTCATGACTGCTTCATTTTTCCCATCTTTTCATATTTGTGCTTCTGTTGGTTGTCATTAAAACTTTTCCATTTTTCCAGTTTCAAAGGGGACACTTGCTTTCTTATTTTAAAATTGCTTGTCCAAATGAAAGCTGTTTATACAATCCACCAACGTTAGCTGTCATTTTGCAAAATTCTGAAAAAAATGGTTTCTTAAAAAAGAAACAATCATCTTCATGTTCCTTTGTGTCTTGTATGTCTGCATATATTGCAATCTTCTGGGCATCCACTGAATACCCCTGTGGGTTATCATAACATCAAACATGATCTCTGTCACCAATACCATTTGACTGAATTTGCAACCAGGTAAATTCACAGATCAAAAGTTTTATTTTGACAATGAACGTGTATGTGGCCTTCACATAGAAGCTCTTTCAAGCAAAGAAGCTTTATTGTTGATGTGTTATTTCACAATTTTATCTTTTTTTGCAGTAATTCAGATTCTGTCTAGTGTCTCTGCAGTTAGTAAGTTGCTTGTATTTGAGGGAAATGTGTTTGATCCATAAAGTTGTGATGAAGGCCAGGCTTAGGGAAGAAAGTTGCTAGACTCTAATAGCAGCATGTCTGATCAGGCCCTTGGAAGTTTAGGCAGGGAAAGCTGTTTTCTAGACAAGAGTGTACAGTGAAGTTTAATTAGTGTTTACGCAGTCTCCTTGGTACTTGGTGCATTGCTGCTGTCTTTAGCTTTGTGCTTTCTGAGGTGAGCCTGGTTTTTTTTTGGCCATTAAGAGCTACAGCTGCAGTGCCCTTCATCTTCGTGACAGGCATTATGCCAGTACATTAATTCTGAAAGCAAGTAAAAAGAAGAAGAAAGAAGGAACCCAAGCTCTTCCAGTCACATTTAAATCACCATTTGACTGATTCCTGTTGTTATGCTTTCTGGGGTGTGTCAGATACATGTTTGCCCTCTGAGGTATGTGCTACCTGAGTGTCTTTCCTTGGCTGTTTGCTTGGCAGGAAGTGAAGCATTACTAAGAGTTTTGAACTCACCTTTATAATTTTGTCACCAGTAGAAAATGTGTAAGTTCATAGTTTAAAATAAAGATCTGCTGTTTATGCTGTAAAAATATGGTCCTGTCCCCCATCAAGGCAGTTATGAATATTGCAGTGTAGTGGCTAAATAATACATTCATAATTTTTCTTCTGTGAGCATAATTGATTTGCTGAGCCGTTGCTTTGATAATTCTTAACCATATTTTCACCCAAGTGTGTGGTTAATGAGAGCATTCTATGACCTAATCACTTAGCCTTTCACATTAATACAGATCTTGTTCATAATTCTCTTGATTTTGTTGTTGACCCAATACTTTGGTTCTGTGTTCAAATTATCTTAATTTTAAATGAAAATATTTCTTGCCTCACAGAAGTCTCATTTCTATGCACATTTGTCAGTAGTGAATACTTAGTGGGAGTGATTGCTCTCTAACTGCTCGTGCCAGTATACCTCTGGGAGGTTAATCAATCTTGTGCTTTTTAATTGACATCAATAATGTGTTTACATTTATCAATATTTCTTAATTGTCAACTTATAACTGTGGAACTTCAATAATAAATCATGCCAATGGTTAACTTCATACATTAGATTTTTAAGAGTCTCCTTAAGCACTTCGACATGTTGTAAATTGCTTTTAAAATGATGTATGTATACTCATGGGGGAAGAGGAGAAAAAAATTGGTATGCAAATTCATGCTGTCAAATAATACTGCAGAACTGGCCCATTGACAGCAACATACCTTTACCACATGTAGGATATGCTTTATGGGGAAAAAAAGGGAGTACATATTTTCAAACTGCTTGTTTTATTACTAATAATTTTGTGACTGTGACATTTGTTGTGTCATCCCCAGGGAATTGTCAGGGCTGAGACTTTTTCCATTCTCTCAGCTGTAGAGGCAAGACAGAGGACAGAGAAGTAGCAGTGAGCTGTGGGAGATCAAGGCATCCTGCTTTTGATGGTGCATTTCAGCAATGTCCTCAAGATACTGAGGTGGAAATGAAGGAGACTAGCTGTGTCTAAACAAAAGCATGTATTTAAAGACTTGGGTGCACAGGAAAACATATTATTTGCCCAAGTTCACAAAATAGACTTAGAGCAGGAATTAAGGCATGATAGTCCAAGTCTTACGGCACTGTCTGTCTCAGAAGGTGTATCTTCATCATCTGCCCTGCTCTCTTTTCTGTCTCCTTTAAATCCAAGGAGCAGTATTCTGAAGAAGGAAATCTGCACAGACAGAAAGCTGGCAGGATGCTGACCACATTGTGTCAGCTTACCATGTTTTATGGACTACATCAAAGACAGTATAAGAACTGAAAACCATGCCTAATGAGCAGTGCAGAAAGACTTAGAAGATTATGCTGTTTTTTAGGTAAGTGAAAACCAGTGTGAGCACCAGGAACATCAAAGCTGGTTTTTATTTGAAAAGACTAAGTATTAAATATTCCAGTTTAGTCTAGCAGCCATATTGTTGACTTCTTGCAAATGTCATAAGTCATAAATTAAACCTCTCCCTACTATTTTGAATGAGACGACTGATAAGAAACAGCTATTAAACAAAATTACAGTAGTTACCAAATCCGATTGCATTTAAATTAAGTGTGTATAATCAATCTCTTTTGAAGGGTAAAACAATTCACAAGACAAATCCATTGGCACTTTCTTTAGTGTGGCTGATTGAGTACCTTCATGTTGCATGTAGAGGGCTTTGCAGAAGGTTGCTTGTGTGAATAAGTGATATTTAGATTCAAAAGCAGACATCCTGGAGTGCAGCTGGTCTGCCACATCAGCCCAGACACTGCTGCACCAGGTTCTGAGCTAGAGGTCATTCACATCCATTTCTAGAAACGTAAGCTTGTCTCAATGTATGAATGTGTGAATGAGCACAAGTCTTTAAGAAATGGTGACCTTTCAGCAGCATTCAAATTTTATTTTTGCATTTGGTTTCAAACCTACTAAGATACTTGAGATGTGTATGAAATTAAATTTAGTGTGGCTCTGTGGTTGGTTGACCCTGACCAGACACCAGGTGCCCACCAAAGCTTCTCTATCTCCTCAGCTGGACAGGGGAGAGAAAATACAATGAAATGTTCATGGGTTAAGGTAAGTTACGGAGAGATCACTCACCAATTACCCTCATGAGCAAACCAGATTCATATTGGAGAAATTAATATCATTTATTACCAATCAAATCAGAGAAAGGTAATGAAAATAAAACTAAATCTTAAAAACAGCTTACTTCCACTCCTCCCTTCTCCCCAGGCTTAAAATTGCTCCCAGTTTTCTCTGTTTCCTCTGTGCAGAGGCTGGGAAATGGAGGCTGTGGTTAGTTCATCACAAATCATCTCTGCTGCTCCCTTCTCCTCAAAGGGGACTCCTCACGCTCTTTCTTTGCTTCACCATGAGGTCCTTCCTGCAGGAGACAATCTCGTATGAACTTCTGCAGTGGGAGGCATTCCCATGGGGTTCCCATCAGGAGCAGCTCCAGCTTGTGTTCCTCACAAATCCTGCCAGCACACCTGCTCCTCTTCCCTGGTCCAGAGGTCCTGACAGCAGCCTGCTTCCCATGGGGTCCCAGCCTCCTTCAGGCATCCTCCTGCTCCAGTGTGGGCTCCTCTGCAGGCTGCAGGAGGATCTCTGCTCCCTGGGCTGCAGGGGCACAGCTGCACCACCATGTTCTGCACCCTCAGCTCTGGCACCTGCAGCACCTCCTGTCCCTCCTTCTACACTGATCTAGGTGTCTGCAGAGCTGTTCATCTCACGTACTCTCCTTCCTCTCTCCTGGATGCAATAGTGAAGGTTTTCTTTTTTTTTTTTCCTTCTCCTGCTTAAATATCCCAGAGGCACTACCACTGCTGCTGACCTTGACCAGTGGCAGATTTCTCTTGGAGCCAGCTGGCATTGGCTCAGTCAGACACTGCAGGAAGCTTCTGGCACCTTCTTAAAGAAGCTACTCCTGTAGTCTCTCCTCTACCAAAACCTTGCCACAGGCTGTTAGCATGAAGAACATAAAATCTAGTATGAATTGAGTTCAGAAAAGATTATTTTTATTCACTGTCCTCCACAAATGCATTTAATGCCCATCGTAGCCTGAAGTGTAAGTAAAACTAGCTCAGTTGTCAGGTTTTTGGTACTTTGGAGGAAGACTGAAATAGCTGCTACCAGGTCGTCAGGTGGGATGTGTTTTCAAATATAAGTGGGTCTGGTACAGGAAACCTGTGTTTCAACCTTCTTCCATTTCTCATACATCCTACATTGGGTGCATAGTGGGGCTACTGAGAAAGTTAGGAGTGTCATTATTATCCATGATGTATATTCTCATAGACTGCAAAGAGAGGATGACTCTTTTGTTCAGAGAGTAGCTGAGCAGATTGAAAGCAAGTATTGGGAGTTGTGTTCACACATTTATGCTGACTAATATGGGTGCTTGAGAGCTCAAGGTACTCTGGAAGTCACAAGAATGTAAACTACAAAACTATTTAAGGATTCAAGAACATGAGCTTTTTCCCTCTATTGCAGTTTCATATTCAAGTAAGATCAATACAGTGTAAAAGTAGAACTTGTGGTCTTTTTCATCTTTTGGTTAAGTACAGGCCATCTGTGATTATATTCTTTTCTGTATCTTCAACTAAAAGGAGAGTAACTTTATGCTGTGAATCTTTCAGGGAATACTTCTTCAGGGAAGCTGAAGAGCACTCTGGAGCTTCACAGTGCACTTTATATTTTTACAGGTGCTTAGCATATGCATATCCTGTTGTAAAGCTGAAAGCTTTGGGTAGAGCAGTGATGGGGCTTAAGAACTGTCCAGTAGCAATCACCACAGACGAACAAGGAGCCTTTCACAGAATAACAGAATGGTTTGGGTTTCAAGGGGCCTTAAAGACCATCTAGGTCCAGTCCAAGCCCCCTGTCATGGCCAGGGGCACCTTCCACTAGAGCACTGAAGCTCAGCTGATCAGGATTCAGTGATGGTACTTGTAATTTCAAATGTTTGTGACAGTCTGGAGTCAAGAATTTATTTTTTAAAAACACTACACAGCTTACACTATTGTGTGCTAGTCAGTTGCCAGTTCATACCTGGCCCCCTGACAGGAGGATGTCAGTTGATCAAGAAGTAGCAACAGATAATCAATCTAGATCAGGTCACATGTTTTTTATATCCATGTAAGGTAGTTAAATCCTGCTGCATAGTGCGTTGGTTTCAAAAGTGCTGCTTGATTTTGGTTTTTTGTTTTTAACTTTAAAAAAAAAAAAAAAAAAGTTCTTTATTTGACTTGCTGGCTAAGGCTTTTTAAAATGTAAATAGCAGTCTTGTACCTCTAATACAGAGTGCTGTGAAGCTGAGAGGAGAGCCTGACCTGCTCTTACGAAAGAAAACAAAATTGAGAAAGGGTGAAACACAGGAACAGAGAGATCCAAGGTTTCCCACAGTATAGTAATGGATATGACCTTTAATATTAAGGCCTTTGGATCAAATTTAAGTTGGCATTAAAATTTTCTAATAAATTCCCTGCTGAATCTCAGAGTTTTTTTCCTCAGATTTAATTCAGTAAGGTCACAATAAAGCAAGTGCTGTCTGTGCTATTGTAATTGCTCTCAGCAGGCTGATAATGTTATAGCAGAGAAGTACCAGCTCCTGCGCTTTTATTCTTTTCTTCAAGCACTCTCCTTCTTCCATGTTTGCTCTTCATGCTCTCAAGTCTGCCCTAAGAAGGAAGTGAAACTGTTTTAAATGCCATTTCCTTCTCATTTTAACACCTTTTATAGTGATGCTTTCCTGAGTCTATTCAACAATGGGAATAAAATTACAGCATGTCTTATTGCAGAATCACTGGAGGCTTGTATTTCCTTTCCTTAATTTTCATCCAAACTTTAAGTTTCTGCCTCTTCCGTTCTTAAAAACTTGTCATTCTAAATATACAATGCTTAGTTCATTTTAGCCTGGTGCTTTTAGGGTTGTGGAATAGATGTACAACTAAATGAGTTTCTCTTAGACATATAGGAAGAAACACTGAATATCCATAGTACTGTGTTTTGTTTAAAAAAATGACAAATCACAGCTCACCACAGGGAGGCAGCTGTAGTTTGGGTCCTACACCACATCTTCTACAGCTTTCAGAAGAATGTTGTTTATGTTTCTTCTGTGATTGCAAATTTATGCTTAGCTTGCTACTTGTAGATCTGTTACTGCTGTATTGGAGGTAAATAATGCCCAGCTGAGGGCTGTGATCATGGTTCTCCCTGAATTGTAACTGTGGGAGACTCAGGGGGCAATCTGCATGAGTTTCCAGATGCAATATCCTCCTTTTCTTTTCAAAATTGGACAGTCTGTCTGATATGTCAGCATTCTGTCTGTAGTGGTGCAGCTGTATCATAGCTACTCTTTTTTTAATAAATGGAGAGGTATCTTAAAACTTGTAACTGGAACACATAATGGGGCTGTGATAGGTCAGTCTTTTTGGTGTGTGGCTAGATACAGTTTTCTTGACTGTGGACACAAAGTAATAGCTAATGTTCCTCAGCCTGACTGGTAGCTCAGACCTGTGCTGTTTCAAAGGCTCGGCCTGGTCCAACCTGTCTTATTTGGTTCCCAACACCTTAACTTCAGACTTTCCCACCTCCACCCTCCTGGTCCATCATCTTCTTGCACTGTCTTTCCCTGAGGCCCAGAATTTCTTACCTAAAGCATCATGCACAGACACATGTACAACCACCAGCTACATGCAGGTATTGACTGTTCAGTGCCTGTGGCATTCAGTGCTGCTAAAGAAAGCAGTCTGGGTAGAGAAGAAAGTTACTGGTGTGGATATTCTGCTTCTTATGAGCTTAGTCAGCTAACATGTGTTCAGTGGGATATGTCCTCTTGCCCACGAGACTGATTGAACATTAGGAGCACCAAAAGATGTTTTACAAAGGTAGTTCTAGCTCAGAAATGCATGCAGCTGCATTCTGCTGATCTTCAAACTCCATGGCAAACACAATTGATCAGGACATGTGGACAGTTTTGATATTACATAGTGCTGCATACCTGTGCTAAGTCTGCTTTGGTAATTGGAAACAACAGGTGATGATCTTCAGCCATAACATTTCACCATTTCACCTGCTTGGTTATTGCTTGTCATTTTAACTGCTCTTGATGTCTACTCTCAGCCATGGATCTTATGGTGCTGGCAGGATGTATGCCATTGTGCCAACAAGTTTGATGAACTTAAGTGAGAAAAGCTATCACTTTTGCAGTGTGTGGAGTTTCTCCCAGCCATCGTGCAGGCGTGTCACAGGAGATCATTCCTGATCAACAATTGCCCATTGCTTTTTACTTAGGACATCCACATTTTAATTTATATATCCTGCTGCTGCCAGAGGAAACTAATTTCCAGCACCAGAGATGCAACACAGCGACTTTAAAGCAGAATGGTCTTGAGGTGGAATGATGTTACTGACCTGAAACACTTCAAAAAACTTGATTTTGAAGCCTGCTGTGGCTTGAGCTTGCAGTTTCTGAGATAGGTTAACACTGCTGTGAATCATTGTGAGACATGATCAGACTGTTGCTTTGTAAATTAAATAATGAAGCGTTTATGTGTGAGAGTTTCTACTGTAATTGGTGGTTAGACTGTGCTTTGAAAAGATCAGAGTCTACATCACATGATGGTAGGGTCTGGAATTTATTTTGCAAACTTGACTTTTAGTCATAGGGACATGAAGTCTTCCAAAGTCTAGGTTTGATTTATAATACTTCATGTATTAACTGTAGTAACAAGAGTAAATAATCAAATAGCCCTTTGAGTAGCATGATTTTTTTCTAACTAAATTAATAACTGGGCTTGAGTTTTTTAGATAAAACTTCTATTGAGAGAGACTTACCCTTAGTTTTCCCATAGATCTCAACTGTGAAGAAGTAGTAAGTTTCTTTGAAGGATTTTGATAAAGCATCAAAAGTAAAACATATCATCCTTGCCAATTCTTGGCAATTTACATGTATGAGTTGCCATTGCCCTGGGACTTCTGAAGTGCTGTATGAATTGTAATAGCATTTGTGAATCAGTCTGCTTTCAGATGTCAAATGGCATGTATTTAACACTTATTAGCCTAGATAAAACATTTTAAAATCCTACCATTCTTGCAAAAAATTCCAATTCCATATGCCAATTTTAGCCTGGCTATTACAGTCATACCTCAAACTGCACAGTGTGGGATATGGGGTATCCCAGCACGGGGTATGAATTCAGTGGTAAAGAAAACTCAATGCAGCCAACATCTGGGATTTTTTTAAATCAGTGTTTTTAAAAATTTCTAGGCAGAATGTCCCTTGTTGTGTAAATAACAGAAAGTTTCATCTCCCTTGCCCAGAAAATAAGACGTGAGTAGATTTGACTGTGATATTTTGTCCTGAATTTTAAGCTGTGGTATTATTGCATTATTTATAAATGTTCCTCTCTTTACTACTTTCATCTCTAAAGAGTGGTGTTCACAGCTTAACCCATCAGGTCAGAGCACTTTTTTGGTAAAAACCATTAAATGCTTCCCAGTCCCATCTAAAATTTTTCAAAAAACTGACAACCTCATATCACGATTCAACACAATGAATCTTTCAGTGCCATTTGATTGGAGTGAAAATAGGGGCATTTCAGATTTCCATTTGTTTTCTTTTTTTATAGTGTTGGATAAGCAGGGTAGTTGGTAGAAATCATGTTGAGAGGGGAAATGAAAATTCTGTCTTATTGAGGTCCATTTAAGCAGTATCTGTCCTGGAAATATATCTATATTAAAAGAATCAATTGCATGTATTTCTAATTTAGAGATGCTAGGGGTTTGAACAGATAAGGCAAGCTATCAAGTCCTGCATCATATGGTCCACTGTACTTTTACATTTGGTTTCATGACATGCCTGTTAATCCTGGGATCAATGGGAGGTGAAAAGCAAATAAAGCTGTAAGCATTCACATATTTTTTGTGTACTCAATCCTCATAATGAAGAAGGCTGCATACAGAGATTTTACCTCCACTGGAGTTGCTCTTGCAATTCTTCTCATATCTTTAATGTCTGTGAGTAGTCTGTTCTTATTTGGATACTGTGCTCTCCTGTCTTTTAGGGTGCTCTGTGTATGTGATCATCCACCTCCAGATGATTTTAAACCTTAATCTTGAACCTTGTTTTTCTTCATGTTTTAAAAGAAGTAGTATTAAAAAAAAAAAATAAATAAAAAAAAAAAAAAGCCAGAAGAGCAACTTAGGATCAAAAGAAGACTTCTGTAAGAGGCAGGACTGTAAGTCCTGAAATAGAAAACCATGTCTGCTGTGATCCAAGTGGCTGTTCTGTCAGTCTGTGTCTCTGGGTCACATTTGTATTGGTTTTGGATCAAGTAACATAACAAGTGCCAAAAAAAAATAAGAAGAGGAGGAAGTGATGACATTTTTTGCATTAGTTTTACTGCTCTCTGTTATCACATTCAGGAGACTGCAACTCAAATGATGCTAAAATGCTGTTTCCAAGATCCCATTGAGATAAAACTTGCACCCTTAATAAGAATCTGTGCTGTGTTGTGTTGATATACTAGGCCATTTTTTTAGAAACATGGGGTTTTTTTCATCTTTAGATGAATTTTAGATGTGATTTTGATGTGACTTTGGAGGTATTAGCCTGTTTTAAAGGCATTATTGCTGTTCATCTGATTGTGAAAGTAACAGGGAACTTTGGAAAGCAGGAATAGAAATACCACTTTTCAAGGATTTGTTTGGATTTTGATACTATATATTTAGAATTAAGCATTTCCTTGCCATTGTAGTAAGTACAAAAATGCACTAAACTTGTGATTTCTGGGAATATTTGGTCTGTCCTTGTTAGCAGACTGTCCTCTTGTACTGTAGATACCAACACATGTATTCTGAATTGTTTCCACCATTTGTTACTACCTGAAGTAAGATGCTCAAATTTTCCAGTTGATTATCAGGATATACAAGATAGGCAGCAAAGAAATTCCAACTGCATGTGACAGTGAATGATACCAAAACCACAAAGCAGTGACTACACCATTCAGGGGGCTGCTCCCCTCACTTTGAGGTTTTCCTGCTTTCCTGCCCTGCTGAAGGCTGAACTCCTGACATGGTCCCACATCTGCTCTCTCCAGCACTTCTCTGGAGGGAAAAGGGAGCAAGTTGTAACTCCACAGTTAGAGCCAGAGACTGTCTCTGTATCCCAGGGCTCAGACATGGGATGCTGAAGGCCTGTACCATGCACAGGTGGGAAGGATGAAGAGGATGTCAGTACCACATTGTATTTTGCACATGGAGTGCCCTTTCTGGCTCCCTGTGCAATGAACTTCTTGTTCCCACAGGGACCACACCAGAGAAATGAAGGAAATTCCCCCTCATGTCAGTGCTGCCTTGCAGCCTCCTTGAGACCTAGAACCATAAATCCAAACTATGCTTTTTCTATCTAAAACATGTATTTGAGGGGGTTTTGATTGTTTTCATATTTTGTGGGTTTGGTATCTTTCCAAATTATTAGTGCTAGTATTTGATTTCATTAACCATCAGCTAGACTCAGACTTTCTTTTCATCAGAAGTCTTTTAGAAATTAATGGTTAAGGCATGTCATGCATTCTTCTCCCTAGAATTTTCAAAAGTATCATGAGAGAGACTTATGTATTTGCTGCATAGCCCTTTCTCATGGGAACACATTTCTTTCAGAGCTGTCTTTGAGCACTTAACTAGAAGACACAGAGAGGTGTTGTAACATTCTTCTTAATAAAAAATTTCAGGGTTTTTTTTTTACCCATGGTACTTGTTGGCATAGTCTTTTCATTTGAAAGATTGAAACCCACATGTAAGGACAGTGCTTCTGTGACACAACTTCAGATCAACTAGAGATATTTTTGCAGTAACTTATGCTAAACAGTAGTCACCATTTAGTGAAACAAGTGGATGCATGGAGAGTAATGTCATTGCTAGAAGAACATGACACTGGAAAATGTCTGTCCTGAGATTAAAGAAAACAATTAACTAGCATTAGTGAGACTTGGCAAGGGTAAAATGGTGTAGTCCCTTTGCCCTGTAACTGAGTGAGAAAGCAGTGTATATTTATGCTTATTCTTTTTCGGATATCCAAGAAACTTGCAAAGGTTATGAGATAGTCAGGACAAGAATTTTTGAAAAGTGACCTCTTAATTCTGATTCTGCCACATACTTCAGTCACATAGAACGTAGTTTTGCTTTTTATCTTTACCTGTTGTCTTGGATTCTCCCTATTTTAAAACAGGTAATTCTTCAGTTGTATATATAACAAATTTGGTTTACTTCTCAGTTAATATGAAAATGCTTTTTGGTGTGCCATGAATATATTTTTTAGTTAGAAAATGCCTTTTAGATTTTCAGCTTTGCTTTAGAGAGTTTGCAGTCATTTAGACTCAATGTTCATTTGAGATATTTTGAGTAAGGAAATTAAAGCATTGTAAACCATACTGTTATAAGAATGAACAGTGTCTTACAATTACCACTGCACAGTGTCAGGCTGGAAATGTTATTCTTTGTCCAATTGATCTCACATGTAAAGATGATTTTCAGTTGACCTCAGTCAGAAAGAGCCTGAATTTTGCCTTCATACAATGTTCTGTCCCTGAGGTTTCTGTACTCCTTATCAAAGGATGAATGATTGGGGGTTAGGTATCTGTCTAGCCTAATTATTGAGTACAAGTAAAGTATATTATGCCTCTGCAGAATATTGAACCTACCTTTTTTCCCACCAAATTAGCTTTCATTGCACTAAGAGGATCTTGAAGTGTTTGCTGTTATTTTATATATCAGTTTGTTAGTGTATCTCTTTGTACTCTGTGTGTTTAAGGGACAAGTGATATTTTGTAAACAAAATTTGATTTTTAAATTTTATTGATGGCACATTGCAATTAATTCTTCTGGAATTTGATAGAGTTTTTTTTCTGGGTTTTATGCTTTTGCTAGAGTTGAGTTGTTTGTGGGTTTTGTTGTAGTTTTGGATTTGGGGAGTTTCTGTGTCTTTATAAGTCATGCTCTCATTAATTTTACTTATGCTGTGTCATCTGCAGGACTGGAGCATTCTTGAAATCCAGGGGCTTTTTGTTCTTGCTATTTGAGCTTCACTGAACGCTTAAACAGTGTTTTAAAACTGCAAATTTTCTGTAGTTTTAGAAAAAATTATTTTGGTTGTTGACAGTAATTGTCTGTGTCTGGTTATGAAATTCCTCCAAGTTTCTGCCCCTAACATGGTTTAAATAGATTTAAGAAGCCGCGTATGTATTGGAGGACATAATGTTACAGTTTTGTTATTCTATAAACAATTCACAAATACAAGTGTTGTTTAAAAAGCAAAGTCTATGTCTGCAAAGGATGCAGAGGAGAAAAGCAGTGTTTAATTTGATCATGGTATGTCAAACCTGCAATTTTGTTTGCTCTCTCTTTAAAGTAATCATGTGACTGCTGTGTGGTATATGTGCTGCAGGTTATTTCTCACATAAAAAGTGACATATCAATAGTACTTGGGATAGATTTCTATCCAAAGCAGCTTTTAGATTTTAGGCATATTTGTTCTAGCATTAGTTTTTAAGACCAATGTATTTCAAATATTTTTTAAAACAGAAGTTGTTTTAATTTATGAGTTCACTGTATGCCCTTCTGGATCTAGGAAAAATCTTGCTCATACTTCATGGGAAAAAATACAGCTCTGGGAATAGATAAACACTGAAATTTCAATCAACATCCTAACATCATGATTTTTTCTGAAAACCTTTAAAACCTTTGCAGGGTAAGAACAGAAATTTTGCTAAAATAGCTCCTTAGTCTTAGCTATTGTAGCATCATCACTTGCCATAAGAAATGAAAAATAAAGTTCTGGGCATAAAAACAGCAGTGTATTCATAAGGTTGCACCAGAGGCAGAAGTTATAATTCATAAGTTGTGTAAGTTGTTTCTACAAAATTCTCTTTTTTTTCTTTTTTTTCTTTTTTTTCTTTTTCTTATTTTTTTTTCCCAATGAAAGTAGAAGTTAAGGTGTATTCTTGAACTTCAGTTTGTGGAAAGCTGTACATGTTTCATCTCAGTTGCAGAGAAGCTTTGAGAAGGCAAGAAAAGTGTTTTAATATCACCTTCAGTGCCACCCTTGCCTGTCATAATGAGAAAGATGCCTGTTTGGTGACTGCTTTTTCCCTGCTCAAGCCAGCTGCCTCCAGCTAGACCTTTCTTTGGGAAGATCAATCACCAAATTACATATATATCTCTTGGGAAATTCAGTGTGTGTGAGCAGTAAGCACAAACATCAGTGAAAATTCCCTATTTCAAAATTTTCATTGACTTTGAAAGATTTGCTAGTCATCCTGGTAATATTTAACAACCATAAATAAAGAGCACTCTTTATGACTTCAATAAACAGCAAAGCATTTTTATTAATTATTAGGCTTGAAAACAAATCTTTTTTCTCATATCTGGGATTGGTCCTCCAGATAAGGTTATAAGATATGTTGTCATATAAGATATATGTTGTCCTGACAATGTAGGTAATTTATGATACAGCCAGAGGTGTAATTGTTCTGTGAATAAAGAGAAGCTTTTAGCTTCCAGGGATACAAAGTGTTTTTCATGAATATTAAGTAAACTTTAATGATTGAAGAAAAAAGCAAAGTGGAGGACAGTCGTTTATACCCTGTCTAAACTGACCTACAGCCACATTAATGTTTGTAACATTATTATATTTAGAATATAGCTAAAATAACAGTAAGGATTTCCTCTTCTTTTTCCATACCTTTTTAACTGCTGTTAAACATACATGTAACAAAAAGGCTGAAGGCTATCTGCTTATTTGCAGTAATTTACAGGACTCATTAAAGAAAAATGGAAAATAACTGTAATCATTGCTGTTTGAGCAGTAGTGATAGATGGCAATTGAATGGTTTGAGGCTATTAATTGCAATGAGATTATACTAGTTTAGATACCCCTGATGTCAGGTGCTTGAAATATTAGTTATTTCAAAGATAAATTGGATTATAAATTATTAGCAAATCCATACCAAGGTGATTAAACTCACTTATAAACTGTCAAATGTGGGTACTATTTCAAGTTGTAACTCTGTCATTTGCACACTGGAAAGGCAGTTAAGAGGTAAATTTAGGGGTTATATGGGAATATTTGGAATAACTAGTTACTTCTGAGACTGAGCATTTCCTGTGCTTTCTACTCCCATAATGAATTTTTGTTCAGCCTTCAAGTTTTCACAGACCACCACTGGCCTTTTCAGCTGACTGGGACATGTTCTGGAGAGGAAGCAAGCTGCTTCTCTAAGGCAGGCTTACTAACTTGCTTAACCACATGGGGGAGATAACAAACTGCAGATCTGAGCAGCCTTCATGCAGGTCACAAATACAGTAATGGCATCCTTGAATTTCCACTGGGGTTCTGCCATTGCCAGACAGTACTGCTCTCAGTAAAGCAATAATTTCTTCCAGTACAATGAAGAAAATATATTGCACTGTGTGGATCTTCTTGGTAATACCACCCCGTGCCATTCTTCTTATCATTAATCAAATGTTGCTTATTGAAGCAGATACAGGATTGTTTAATGGTTTGGTATTGGATTTATTGAACTTTAAGGAATAACAAATTGAAACTGTAGAAGCAGAGGAATAGTTCTGTACTTAAAAAAAATTCCTATCAACTTGTTTGTGTAGCTACTAAATTTCACCATGTGTTTGCACTCTCACATGCACATCCAGACATTTAAAGGATTCCAATCCCCTGCACAATATAATAAAGCAAAGCTGAAAGGCTGAGGTATGTACATTCAAATAGTGAAGGAAGAAAACAAGAGGACATTTTTTTCCATTTATCTTCTCCCCATCAGTGTTGTTTTGTTCCAATCTTGAGGCTTTCTCATCAATATGTTGTATGTGGCTTGTGGATTTTTGTAGGAGGATGCTAGCAGAGCAATGGGCATTTTGGATTACTATTTTTTACTCATCATTTCTTTACATAAAAGGTTTGGTTTGGTCATTGCAAAACTTGGCATTCTAGATAGTCTTTTATATGTGCTATTAAAAGTGCAGTCAGCCATGGGAAATATTCCCCAAAAATATTTTGTTGGTAACTAAAGTAATGAATAGCTGCAGTTTATACAAAATATAACCTCTGTGATAGGCATCACAGTTCCTCTTACATGCCCTGAGCTGGAGCTAGGATTCAGGAGCAGGAGGGCTCCTGTTTTCATTCTGCTTTCATTTTTGTCCTGTGATATTTCCATTTTTATTTGGTTTTAGCCATTTCTTGTAGTTGAGGAAAAATTCTCTCCTCCTCACTCCTGCTGAGTATCTGACATTTGGACTCTGCTCAATTGCTGAAGCAGTTTGCTCCTTTTTTTTTTTTTTTTTTTTTCATTTTTCTTCTCTGTCAATGCTCAAAAAGTGTTCCTCTTTTGGTGTTGTGACTTGTGGCTTACAATGACTACTTCTCTTCCTCCCTGGGGCCCAGCATGAGTCTTTCCTCTGCTGCTTGTAAAAGGCAAGGTCACCTGGCTGCTGCTGGGGATATCCCAAGCATGCACAGGACATGTTGGCTCCTTGTCCAGAGATCCCGGGCATCAAACCACTTCACAGAGCCGTCTGGGGGTGATGCCATATTTAGCCAACTCCTAGAGATGCTGATTGCCTGGAAGCTCCAAGATCCCCCCTCCAAATAAGCTCCTTCCTCAGGCTGCCCACTGCAAACACGTGTATGGCAAGTTATTAAAAGAGAAAGATTGTTTATCAGTCTTTGGTGTTTAAAGAGGTGTGATAGTCATTTATGTGATTTTATGGAATTTAAAAATCCATAGCCCACCATCACTCCTCCATTCATTGAAGAACCTGGAGCATACATTTCAGCCATCCTTAAACAAGTCACCTCTTAAAGGACTAAACTTTCCAGTTACTTCAGATAGTTCTCTCAATTAAGGAAATAAATCTATTTCAGTATCACTTGTACTCCCATGCCTACCTCCAGGGGATACGTGTCCTTTTTGCCTGAGGGACTTACAGCATTTTGTGTCACTTTTATTTACTCCATCAAAGAAACCCCTGATTGCATCCTCCATGCATGCTCCAGAATCTTTTAATCTGATGAAGAACCATGAACCATCAGCCATTCCTTTACAATTTGGTGTTCAAATGGAAATCCAATGTCCCTGGAAGTTGCTGCATTTTACCAATGTTCAGTTCAGGAAGGGGTGTCACAATTTCATCCCTTCTTTTTAACCTTGCTCACGTTTTCCTTAAGGTGTATAATTGTTAGTACTCAGTTATAAAGTGTGTAGTATAAATGACATTTTAGTTAGGGGAGGATATGTTGGAGCATTATGGTTGATTCAAGTGAGTGATAACACTACTTATGATTTGAATGTCTTTTCTTGTGGGTGAGGGAAGAGCTTTTGGATTTTTAATGTCTTTTAAAATAAAGCAAAAGTTAATTGCTAAAGCCATAACTAGAATTGTAACACAAGTTTGCTGCTACCCTGCTCTATCTGACATGGCCAGCTCTCCCTGTTTAGCGTGGGTGTAGCAGGCTGTCTCACTGCAGGTGAGGAGCTCTGAATCAGCACTTTGTGCTTGCTCAACACTCAGTAATGTAAGGTGTGGCTGTAAATACAACCCAACAGGGAAAGGCAAAGCTGGCTGAGAATTTTGGTCTTAACATAAAGCTTCTTTCCCTGTAGCACATCGTTTCTCACTTAGGAAGCAGTTGTAGGCTAAGCTGAGAGTGAAAAGTCATCTTCCAAAATAAATACATGGAGGGCAAAGTGAAGAAAAGTGTATGTCATTCTTACCATGAGAGGAAAGTAATACAGCAATGCTTTTGTTTTCTAAAAATGGGTTTGAAGGGTTCCTCCTCCACATTAGGCAGTTCCCTGAATGATCATTTTTAGTCTATTTTTGCATGTCTGGGATTAAGAAAAATATTATTCCTCGTATGTAATTCTTTGTTCCAGTACACAAGGTTAGCTACCTCTTCAGAAAGCTTTGATGTAGTATAAGGAAGATGACACAGTTTCTATATGTGAATACTGCCAAATGATTGCTGACTTTGTGATAATGGATGTAAAAGAGATTTTTTTTATTTTTGTATTTATTGTCTCCTGTGCTGTTACACAGATAACAGTCACACAGGCAGATATTCCTATTGATGCCCAGGCTGTTGCGTCACTTTTTGGATGGCACATACTTTGAAGAATGGGGAGAACTGTGTCTTCCTTCACCAGCCTCTTGTTCCTTGCTGTTATCTGATGTCCATCAAAACCATTGCCAACACTGAGCTATAGCTGGTGAGGTTTTTAATAGGTGTGCAAGCCACCTACAGTTATTAAACCACAGGTATTAATGTTGCATTACCTGCTGCTACCACTTTGTATATGACCAGTGACCCTTACAGAAGTAGGGTCAGTTTATTTAAAAAAAAAAAAAAATAAAAAATTTAATCTTATGCAGTTGGTTATTGTTTGTGTGTGCATTTGGTTTTGGGGTACTGCAAGAACTTTTAGGTTTCACTTCACAGATTGTTGGGTCTACATCTACTCTGTTTGGATCTCAGTTTTCCTCTACAGGTAGCAGCAGTGATGTTCTGCTATGTAGAGTGTGCCCAGAAATAAACAGGAGTTATCAGTGAAGTCTTCTGGTTTGCTCCATCATTAATAATAATAATAATAATAATAATAATAATAATAATAATAATAATAAAATTAGAATTCATCATAGCCAAATTAATACATACATGCTGTTTTAAGTCAGCTTTACTTTCGGCAATAGAGTTGTAGTAACCCTTGATATCTGAGAAAACATCTGATAATGGAGCTATAATGTGAAGCTAAATATGCTTCATACTTGACTGAGAACAAGTTCAGAGATCTGGTGTGGCAATTTAAGTTGTCTACAGCGAAACCCATGATCATTTCTGATTGTAAATTGATGGAGAATTCTTCACCGTAATCATCATCGTGTTGGCATCGCCGAACTGCTGTGACAGTGAATTGTGATTTTTAAGAACCACATTGTTCCATCAAGGGGATCATTACAGCTGAACAGTCCAACCAAAACACCCTGAACAAATGAAACTGCTTGTTTAACAGCACACTGCCAGTCAGTGCTGTATAGCTACTTCTTGTTTCAGTCTGCAAAGGCATCTCCGAGGACTGAGGTATTAGGCAGAGAAATAGCATGAGAGAAAGACTCAATCTGATAGTTGCTGGACAATGTGGGTAAGGTAAAACTCAACCTGATGCAGCTGCTTTGTTTTCTGCATGACAAAAAATTAATTGCACATGTCTGTTTAGGTAAAGTGAGAAACCAGTTAAGTTTCATTTAATGGGATTGTACCCATACTAACTTGGACAATATTCAGTAATAGTCTTTACTTTTAAAAAAATCTCAAGCACAGCAATTTTCTTAAAAAAACATGCCAGTGTATAAAAATATTTTTCTTCTTTCTTTGATAGTGTATGTTTACTGCTAAAGAAAAGTTCACTCAAGGAACAATTGATTTATAAGAACTTGACTTATGTTTCTTTAGTATGCGATTTTTTGTATTAGTTGATGTTACATTGGTGCTGGCAAACATAATAGCTTGAAAATTAGAATTAAAAGAAAATAGGTACCATCTGTAAGTTTGGTACTACACAGTACTCATAATGGTAAAGAAATTCTGTTACTACAAAATCATTTAATAAAGTATAAGTTTATAGTTGCCCTAATTAATATTAACTTTCTATATTTTTTAGGTGACTTCTGCCTTTCTTTTTAACTAAGGAATAAAAAAAGACTGGGCAGGGTATTTTCTTTTCCAAACACATAGGTGAGCAACAGAAATAACTAACATACCTTTTGCAATGGATTATTTTCCTTTATTCCACTAAAAGTATATTGCTGAAGTTTGCCTTTTGTGTCTGGGTCTCTCTTGAGCCGTTGTTTAAACTTTTCATCGGTGCCCGCAGGTCTGGGCTCACTCACTGATTAAACTTTTTGGGAAAACTATGATGTGTTCAAGCTTCAGTCATAGCTGCAGGTAGCCCAGTCAACATTTTCATGCTGGACTGTAAGATAATGAGTTGAACATACAGAAGAAGGAAAATGGAGGAAATCTTAAAATTCTTTCTTGTGCAAATATTTGAACATTATCACATTTCTGTCATTTTCTCCTGCAAACCATTCTGATGGAGTTGAGAACAGAATGTAGCCAGTCTACAGTATGAATAGCAAAAATCTATATTTGTATCTTGTTTTGCAGGCAGAGCTTCCCTGCATGAAACAAGGGGTCTCATATAAAGACAGAACATTGCAGAAAATCCTGCTTAGATTGCAGTACCATTTTGGGCAAATACTCTGGTATATTTAATTCTTGCTATAATTAAAGAGTCTTTCAGAGCAATGATTAATGTGGAATCCAGAGGTTCACTGTGGGAATTGTTACTTTCACATTTATACAGACAAGATTGATTGGAACTAAACTGTATTTATATGACAGAAAGTCTAAAAATACGAAATGTGCTGTAAACCCTGTGTAATTCAGCATATCGATGTCAAGTCATTTCTTGTGGCTTCGATTTTGCCTTTGTAACATTGCTTTAACCTGTTAGTAATTCCATATTTTATTCTATAGGGAGAAAAAAAAAAAAAAGAGACACTTTCTGGTCTTGTGAATTATATACTGCTAGGATCAGAAATCTCTCCTGAATCTGACTTCCATAAAAAATTAGAATAACAGTCTCTCTGATCTCTTGAGACTTCCAATTAATGATTTTTTTAAAGTTTACTGAGCTATTAGAAGCAATACAGAATTCAGAAATGCAGCCCCTCAGCAGTTTGCTGAATTCGAGTTTCTGCCTGCAGAATAATAAGGAAGTATGAATGAAGTTTAGTAATATACATTGAGGCATTCTGCAGCTATATATTGCTGCTGCAAAAATCTTACAAGTATTTTGTAGAAAATAAAAGGTTGTCATCCTATTAACATGAAATAAAATCTGTCCTAAAATTCATAAACAAAATCTAATTATGAATGCAAATATGTGAAATTAAGGGAAGGAAGTAGTAGGATGCAGTTTTTCAGTGCATCCTTTTTTGTGATTTTGCCATACAAAAAGTACAAAGGGAGAGGCAGCATTAGAAGATGCAAGGCAGAGTCTCCCCTGGCTCTCCTTTGTTCTCCAGCACCTCTCCAAGGCTCTTACATATTCTGCTGAGACAGACTGGTGTGTGCCTGCTTCATGGAGGAAGTTCATTTTGGAAATGAGACATTAAAAGGAAGTAGTTCACAGCTGCTGCTTTTGGAGAGGAGGAAGCCCTGTTAATAGGAGAAATGATGAAAGGAAGGGAAGAGTTAAAGGCACAAGGGTAAAAAATTAATTAATGTATAGAATGAAGCAGGGTGGGAAAGGAAAAATAGTTGCTGCTGCATTCTCTCAATTTTTAAAGATTTCCAGCTCCCTGGTATTATTTATGTGGGTTTGACCAACGTTATGTAGAAAGAAAAAACAGAAAGATGCAAGTCTTTGCCAATTAGTGTCTGCCTAAGAAATAACCTACTTTTTAATTATGTTTCTATTTCTTCTAGGCTGCTGTCCTGAATATGTCAGCTTTTACCACCTCCTTTGTAAATTATATGCCCTGATGTCAGGCAAAAAAATTTACCTTGTTTTATAGTTGATGATTTGACATAGATACAAAATCACCAGTGTTGCAGAGACAGTTTTCAACCTGTGGTAGTTGTACCTATTCTGCCCATCCTGCTATTGGACAAGACAGAGCAGGTTCTTTAGAATCAGTTTTGTGTCTTTGCTTGAAAGATGTATGTTGATTTGAAACAAAAAAAGAAAGACTCTACAAGGGGTTTTGTGTGCTTTTCCCCCTGTATAATTAAGGTCTCATTTTGATTTCACAGTTCTGTGTATTGGTGTTGGTTAATGACAGTACTTCTCTCAGAAACCAAGGAAAATTGAAATTACTTTTTTTAAAATAAATTAAATTGTTTGGCTGAAGTGTCCAATTAGCACCAATCCAATTACAAGATATTCTGGTGCAGGAAAGGAGGAAGCAATACATCTTGCTTCCTAGGAAGAAACTTCATTTTATTTTTAATCAGTGCTATTAAGGAAGACTTCCTTGGGAGCAGGCTTCACTGAGGGTTTGTTCATTATCAGCTCAAGGTGAAGCCAAGGGGAACCTTTCTTATTTCATACCAGAATTGATTTTTAAAAAAGAATAAATAACAAGTGCATGCACAGGGGGTTGGTGCATGTATTAAAAAGTGGAGTTGCCACTGGTAACACAGCTGATTTCCTTTGCTGGAAAAGTCGTTGTTCATTACTTACCTGATGTGAAAGGTTAATGGCCTGTAGCAATCTGAAGAAACCCCTACAAAAATGCACAGCAAGGATCTAATGTTTTTGTACAATAGTGCTTTCCATGTACTTTTCCTCAGGTAAGACAGACACAGAAGAAAGTGCTTGCTGTTCTAATAAATATACTTCATGAAAAGAAGTACTCAGTAAACTGGATAATGAAAAGGTCCTGCCACTGTCAAACAGGCAGCTGTCATCATGGGTGCAAATTCTGATTTCTTTACTGAGGTTTGCAAAATGTGCTAGTTATGTTTTTCATAGAGCTGCTGAACTTTTCCTTAAGAAACATCTTTGGTGTAGTAGAAATGGCTTATTCGTAGTATGCCTGTTGCTTTAATTGCTTTCTCAATAGCTTAAAACTGTTACTTTGGCACACTTCTTGCAGTTTGAACACAATTAAAATTGAGATCTTTAGTGTGTTTGATGCTGGGGTATTATGAAGAATTTTGTTGGCTGTGAGCAGAGACTCGAGCACTTCAGGGACATCAGTTAGGCGCCTTGCAGAGACGCGCCTGTGATGTCAGATGAAGCCAAGTCACTCAGTGGCTCAGGGGAGAAAATGCAGCCTATGAGTTTCAAACCAAAGAAGAATTCAATGAGTATAGACTGCAACCATTGGTCTGTCATTGAAGGAGAACCTTAAGTTGCCACTGGCTCTGGAAATGACAGTGCTGCCTGGTCCCTTATATATGTGTAAGTAGTTGGTGTGGTAGTTGGGAAAGGGAATCAGGCTGGCTAGGAAGCAGTTTTTTCCAGGCAGGTACCAGAATGATGATGGGTAGCTTGACCACTTTCCAAGTCACCAAAAAACTGTGCAGATTTTGATGTCAACAGGAGCAGAGAGGGAAAGGGAAAATGCAGGAAGAGGCATGACTGCTTTTTTGAGTGACAGGCATAGCCAGTAACAGGATAAAATGTGCATCCAATAAAAGCAGCTGATCTTTAAAGCTGTGGAATATCATCCCTCATCTTCTAAAAGATGCAGCTGAAGCTTAGTGAAAGGTATCCAAAGAGCAGTAGCACTGGTACAAGCAGTTCCAGCATGGGGCTGGTTTCCCATGGGGCTGGTTTCCCCAGACCAGAGGAACAGTCCCTTACAAGGGGCTCATGGCAGAGGGGGAGCCCATACTGGGCTGCACTGCTACAGAGACAAACCTCAAACAAACCAGGTGGCTAGGGACATCCTCAGGGCCATGACTCTCAGGATAAAAAGATAACAGGGAAGTGGTCCCCAGTGCTTCTAAGTAAGAATTCTGCCAAGACTAACTTGAAGTGAAGCCACATATTAAATCATTAGAACTTCTTTTGCAGCACTCATATTTTCCTCCTGTGCTGGCCAGTCTCAGCTGGACCATAGCTTGAGAGGAGTTGCCATTGGATATTTAATATGTACAGCAGTTTCAATTTATTTAGTGCCAGGTGCTGCCAAAATGTCTTTTTTGTCAATGATATTATCATAGGCATTGGAATACTGTATGAAATTACTTTTTAATCTGCCCTACAAGCCAATAGCTGGGTGTTACATAGATCACAATCTGTTCAAACCTCAAAGTGTTGCTTTAGTCTGACTTTTCCCATATTGAATAAAAATTATGCAAGGCATAGGTCTTTATCTTGATTTCCTGGAATAATATTTGATAAACCTACAAAGTTTGACCATGTCACTTAATATACATACCTGCTTTCCTGACATAATTGAAAAATTTTGAACCCAACTCCACACATGTTAAAACTTCATTGCTGTACAGAGAAATGGGGCTGAAAAGAGCTTTGGGAGCATAGACCCAGGAGAGCAGCTGAGCAAAGTCTGATAAAACAGAATATGCTGATGAAAGTTGCTGCTACCTTGGCTGAGGTGCATCATCTGGCTGCAGGGACATCCCCATCCTGCTGCAGTGCAAATAAAACACTGGTACTTTAAGCTTTCTTCATTTTGCACATGGTAGCCTAGGAGTGCAGCTGCAGTGGGTTGCTGTACACCAGCTGAAAGGTTTGAATTTTTACACCACTTTGACGTGTACTTAGAGTTCTCAGGGCATGTGTCATGCTAGAAATACTTCTTGGAATTGGCTGTGTGAAAAAGCAGCTTGTAAATTAGCTTTGGGAAAAGCCCTCACTAACAAAGGTTGTGTGTGTGGTGAAACTGATTGTTGTAAGGCAGGGAAAAAAAAATACACTTCCTATGCAGGGAATAGTAAGGAAAACTGCAGGCTTGCTCAGCACCACTGCAGCTCATAAATACATCCCTATCAAAGCAATGAAATAAACTATTTATGTGTGATGGTTGCATTGTACAGAATTGCCCTTCAGCTGTGTGTAATGTATGTATTAGTTTTGGGTTTAGCTGCCATTCTTAAAAGGAACAGCATAAAAGGGAAGAACAAATCACTTTATTTTCCATATGTGAGTCTTTTCTTTCTGCATAATCCTTCTCTACTTCAGTGAATGATTTGTCAATCCCATTGCTCCTACCTGGGAGTTTGCTTTCTTTTGACTTGTCAGTTTGCAGTAGACTTTTCTAATGATGTATGCAAATAAATCTGGGTGCACTTCTTCAGATAATCCCCCTTATCTGCATAGAGATGTTTGCTTTCTAAGTTTTCCCTTTTTTATATTATGTGCTATTCATTTTGCTCAACTGAGGAGGAGTGCAGGGAAGGAAGGGAGTAGCATATCACTAAGTTAAACAAGAGTAAACAGGAGGTTATGTATTAATAGAGAATAATAAATTTCAGCCACAAGATTCCAAAGAGAAACTTTTACAAGTTTTTGCAAATCTTTTTGAAATCATTGCTGGTGGAATTGCTGCTTTTCATTCTGAATTTGCAGGCTGTATATTATGCCTTTGCTTTTTATCCTAGTAATTGAAGTAGTCTCTACTGCAAATAGATTAAATATAGTAAATATTATAAATGTAAATTTCCTATTTGTTCTGGAGAGTTCTGTAGCACTTTTATGTGTGTGCTTCAGGTTGTTTTTTGGTTATGATGTTTTCAGTGTCAAAATAAGCAGCTTCACCCTTTTTTTGTGATATTGTCTCAATTTGTAAAGCCAAAACAGTGATCTAGATCAACAAACTTGATCCAGCTGAAAAATACTATGTTTTATCTTTGTGGAAGATGAGAGGTGTCTTTCACCTTCTAATCTCATGGCAGTGAACGTATACACTGCAATAATCAAGGAATAAGGGTGGTTAGAGAAAGAACTGCTGGATCTGGTACAAGCAGCACCACCAAATAGATGTGGGCTCATACATCACCACCCCCAAAAGACACAGTCCTTCTCAGGAGCTAAAAAAGTTGAAGTCCACATTAATCATTAAGCAGACCTCTACAAACATATCAGGAAAGCAAAATACTTGGTGTCAAGAACCTGATGTCTGCATTGTATATGCTTTGTGTTTTGTTTTTTAACTATGGACTACCTCTTGTTTAGTCTTGATGGCTTAATACTCAGCTACTGCTGGAGAACAGTCAGCATGGTTCTGGAGGTCTCCCAGGCAGCTTGGAGCAGAATTCAGCCCATGTGCCCCAAGATGCTGGGCCACAATGTGAAACGAAGTATGGGGAGTGAAGAAATTCACTTTTCAAGTGCATTCTGTGTACAAAGTAAAACCTCAGTGTAGGTGCTTGACTTACTTGTTCATAGTGACAAAAGTGTGTGGTCAAACAACGACTTCTAGTCCTATCAGCATGTTACAACTTCCAGACAAGCTTCCTTCTTGATTCCCTCTATTAAGGTTAAGAGAAACCTTAAATTAGGAGGATGCCTGAAAAATTAGCAGGCTCTAGCTGTATACACAACCGAGTTGTGCTTCTGCTCATGCTTGGAAAGGCTGCCCTGGAACAGAGACAAGGCAGAGCAAAAGGGATAAAATAGGTATTTATTGAAAGGGTACACCTTGAGCAGTGCAAGACCCCAGCCAGGGTTACAAACAAATCAAATCCAAATCACAAGTCTTTACACTTTTATAAGTTTATCTACATATTGGGGTCAATTATTCAACCACAGCTCTAGGCTTTGAAGTCTCAGTCTCCTGGCTTGCCCCCTTCTCCTCACTGTTGTTCATGATTTTTGGGTACCAGTAATCCTTGATTCTCTAGCTAGAAAGGAATTGTTTTGTTTAACTATCCTGTGGAGAGAACTTATTAACACCTAATATGAAGTTTCAGAGTTACACACTAAGCAGCAGAGGTTCTGGAAAATATAAAAGCTAAAATCCAAGGCATCATTGCCAATGTGAGTTCAGCAGTTCCTTCCTTTGACACCATTGATATGTTTAATTGGTGTATCGATACCAAGAAGTACGTGGTTTTGTAAAGGTTGAGGTTTGCATTACAATTTTTGCAAATCTGAGCTGAAAGAAAAAGCAGCAGAGATGGCTGAGAACAGTAATAAAATATTCCATTTCATGTCTGCAGAAATCATTAGGCAGTGGTTAAAGGGTGTTATTACTGCATCAGATTCACTCGGGAAGTTGCGTTTCTGTGATGTCCACCAAAACAATGATTCTTCTGTTTTTAAGTGGAGCCCATGCCAAGTGCAGATGTGTTTTTGTGCAGCCATGAAACAGATTTGTCAACAGTAAAGATGTAGATTCTCTCAGTGGCTTCTGTTTCCCTTCTGCCAGCTCAGCACAATAAGCAAACAGCAGCATGGCTGTTGTTTGCTGTCCATCCTTGCCAAAATTCAGCCTTATCAGTTTTAGGGAGTTATCACAAACATAGAATGTTGGTTTCATGCTGGCAGTAAACAAGCATGACAAGTTTTTATATGGTAAATCAGAAGATCAAAATATGACCTATGACACATTGCAACACACAAGCAGCTTAAATGCAGCACTTTGTAATGAGTGAACCTTTGAAACTTTTTGCAGAGCTTAAGAGGGCGCTGGGCTGTACAACTCTTTGATCAAGACTAGGTTTTAGGGCACAGTACATGTGATTAGCCAGTGTTTCATCATGGGTGCTGAACACTTCTTACCTTACTGCAAGAAATGACGCAAAAGTCTCTCAACTTATTTTTGGCTACAGGGTTAAAAAGCACAACTTTATCATGGTGTGTGACGAAGTTCCACAGCACCAGTCTGCCCTGTAATCACATTTGCTCTGGAATGTTATCAGAATCCTTTACAGGCATCACTAGACTATTACAGGTCACTTATTGATCTTTATTCTCCATGAAGAACCACAGTTTTATCAATTCACCTACCATTTACAAGTCTCTATCTTGGTCTTAAAGCCTTTCTTTATGGGTACAATTTGGTAATTTCTGTTTGGTTTATAGGTGTGTTTTCTTATTCTTCAGTGGCAGAGAAGTAAACAGATATGAATAGGTAATCTTATAAATCTGAATCTTTTTGAGAGAATTCATTCTCTCCGAACAAATCCATTTTTGAGCTTACTGAGGCAACTAGTTTGTCTTGAGCCTGAAGCAGCCTCTGTGTTTCTAGAAAATCTAAGATAGAACAGTTTTAAAATTCTGTAATGTCTCAAATATAATTAAATAATCATAAAAACAAATTGAAAATATCATTTCCTATTTTATCCCATCTAAAACAAATGGATTCAGCAAGAACAACATCTGGCTTCCACCATTTCCTCCACTGAGTCTGTAGAACAAGGCCCTTCCTGAAAAGTGCATCCTTTATAACAAATACACTGATCCATGAATTCAGAGTTTAGTAGGGCTAAACCACCACCATTAGCTTCTTATTTGTCCTATAAAATGTTTTCTCCGCTCGTGCTTTTCCTGCTGAGCTGTACTGCTGTTATTTTTGCCTGTGATGAGCACAGTGGAAGTTTGGCTGTGCAGCTCCAGCTCCATTTGTTTGTTGTATCTGGCAGGTTTCACTGCCAAAGCTGTGATGAGGCCTCGGTAACTGGAAATAGACTGAGCTAATGCTGCGCCTTGTATCTCCCAGGACAGAAGTGCCATGGTTTGCCCAGTTTGAATGAATGCATTGTGTGTTTCTTGTTCTATGAAGAGTGTGCTGAGAAAAACAAGAGCTCTTGGAAAGATTGTATGTTAGTGCATCTGTATAGAGGTCCTGAGTTTCAGTCTTTCAGCTTCAGTGGCTTACTTGGATTGGGTGTGAATTTTCAGTCTGTTTCTAATGGATGCAGATGTGAGTAGGTGGTTTTCTGGAACAGTCTCATGAGTTTCAGAGTGGTGTTTACAGTATTAAAGGCAGACTGCCCCTGAAATTTAGTTTTTTAATTTTTGCATTGGTCCAGGACAATTGCATGTTCAGTTATAGGAATTCTAAATAAGCAATGTATTGATAGAAGAGCATCTGAATTTCAAAATTACTGTACCTGAAAACTGTGTAATCTCTTTCACTTACTGTAATTTATCTCTACAGGTGGCAAACTTAACAACATTTTTAAAAGTTTTGAAAAGTATTGTCACTAGCTTGTCCTGGATAACTTACACACACACTTTGGAAAGCATCAGTCTCACTGCTGAGAAGTGCACTTTCTTAACAGGACTGGTTTACAGTTTCTCATTCTTCAGAAATGTGTATGTTAATCCTCTGGGATGAAGTAATTTTCTAATATGGTTATGTTGTCCTTGAAAAGAATATATATATTCAAATCATCCTGGGGGTTTAGATTTCTGTTTGCTAATGAGTACCAACTTCAAACAAGCCTTAACTTTCTTCCCCACAGTTAAAGCAACTGTGTTGCTTTTGCAAATCAGTGACTTTAAATCTTTTTGAAGAGCAGATCCATGAAAGCTGCTTCAATGTTTTGTTTAAGTTGATGCCTTTTGTAAAGTATTGAAGTTGATGTTTCACCAGTATGCACTGGCAATCCATACCTACTGTTCTGGGAATGTCAGATTCTAGCAGAATTCTGTGCATTATTGTCCAGCACCTCTTTTTTACTTAAATTTGTTGTGGATAAGAGACTTACATAGTAAGTAAAGAGCTTAAAATGGTACTTGTATTTTTCATATTGATTCAGTTGTCAATTTTTCAAGTATCTTCCTCTCCACCTCTCCACTACCTCCTCCTCAGTACCTGCTTTTCAGTGTTCACAAGTGAAAGTTTTAGACATTGGTCCACTTGTAAATCAGTAGTTCATACTTTGATTTCACTCATAGTGTCTGGATTTTATCATTACTCAGAGTGACAAAACCAGCCAATTGTACACCCAATTCCCACTGCAAACACTCTAGACTAAGCCGTGGAGGAGCAGATGTGGAGAACTCATCTCTTTGAACTCTGTAGCACTTGCAAGCAGTTCAGGCATGACTCATACAGCCAGCAGCACATCTTGTCAAAGCTAGGGATGCTGGGGGGGTCAGTAAACTCCCAGGACTTGAGAAGCTGCTTCAGGGATATGGTTGAACTCCCAGCTCTGTCATTCTTTGTTCAGCTCAGTATGCAGTGGGTGCATCTACCAGCTCTTCAGCTGGAGTTTTATGGGACTGAGGACACTGGCTGCCATCCCTGTAGCAATTAGCCAGCTTTCTGAACCTGCTTGGATTCTAGAAAACTCAATCATAGCTGGAGAGATGTATAAGCAAGAACATGAGCAATGATAGCTGATAACATCCTGCTCTTAGCTAATCTGTGATTCTCTGTACCACTTTCAGTAATGTATTTTTCAGGTTTTTTAAACATACAGAAAATTCTAATTTTTCATGGTTCACAGGTGGATATTTACATAATTAAGAGGAAAATTTCCAGTGAGTCTTTGAAAATATTTCAAGTGACATAGAAATATTCACCCCAGAAAATTGCTTCTTAAAGATGAAGTAGTCAGTACCATCAGATGGATCAGATACAATATCATAGTTCCCAGTATTTCCTTCTGGTAATGGTAAAGATATTATATCAGTACATTTTTCTACTCCCATTGCTCTAGTTTCATCTTTCTAAATAGTTGTCTGCTATCTTACAGCTTTGAATACAGTCTAATATGAAGGTCTGTTCTGCACATTCTACATTTTAACCTGTATCACTTAGTCCTCATTTTCCAAAGCTCACCTGATCAATTCCCAGCTTTACTCAGTTTCAAATTTCTGCTATGAAACACAAAAAAGTACGAGCTATTTCTGTGCTTTACATACAGATGTGTACAGAAATTGGCTGGTAGAATTCCCTTCTTCTCCAGGACAGTTTCAGTCCAGAGAGCAGTAAAAACCTCTATGAAAAGCATTTACAGAATTTATGAACTGATAGTTGGATCCTGTCATAAAAGAAGGTGAAAAACAAGACATGGAATGGGCATCTGTGGGGTCGGGTTGCTTGGTTATTGGTTTTAGAGGTTTATAGAAAAGTTTGTCAAGTGTTAAGGTGACCACAAACTCTAATGGATCATTTTTTAAGGGTAAAGTACTTGATCTTTCTGATTTCAGCATTTGTTATTTTGAAGTTTTAAGACATTATGTATACTTCTCAGTCAGAGGTATCAAGTGTTGAGAGGCTGGTCTGTCTGTGTGTATTTCTTGTGTGGGTCTTTAAGGGACAAGAATGAAATTCATGGATTCTGCTGAGATGGGTTTCCACTGAGAATGTGTTCAGAGCTCAGTGGATAACAATCCACATCAGCAAACATTCTGTGTTTATGAGAACCAGGCTTTAACACGAAGACAGTAACAGTCTTTTTGATATTAATGTTGTGTTTGAAAGAAGGGCTCAAAAATCATACAGATTGGCATCCAAAAGACATGCTTTATGCTGTCTTCCATTGTCATGCTAATAAATGTGTTTCTAGATTTGTAAATGGTAAAAATCCTCCTATTTCATCTACATATTTCTCTAGAAAGGGTGAAAAACTAAAGCAACAGCAGTCATTTTAAATGCAGTTCATTTCAGAAAGGTATTTCTTGCTTACCATCTATCTTGTGAAAGTGGATGATAATTATTTTTGATTCAGTCATAAAAAATGTTCCCAGTTCCTTTTACTTAAGAGAACAGGGTCACCCAGAGAGTCAGAGAAGCAGAGGGTGTGATCTTCATGGATCTGGAAGAATCATAACTTATGCAGGGACACCATTGTTGTTGTTGTTGTTGTTGTTGTTGTTGTTGTTGTTGTTGTTGTTGTTGTTGTTGTTGACTAGGTATTCCAAAGTAGTGTGACTGGGAATGTAATGGTATTATATAAGCTGTCCTACATAAGACCACAGCAACAAATCCTCTTCCACATTAGCACACTAGCATTTCTATTATTTAGAGGCTACAGTGGTAGGTAGACATATATCCTGACTTTTGATTGTGCCCATGGAAATATGTAGTCATTTAGGTCTTCATGATGTTAGGTATATCAGAGACAAAAGTACAGACAGTATTACAACTTAATGTCCTAACATGCCCTTTTTTCTCATAGGAGAGTACTTTATATGCTTCTAAATCCTATTACTAATTCTGTGGTAGAGCAGTGGAACATAGTACAATATGCATCCAAAAAGTTGGAAATCAAGTGTGCTAATTTTAGTCAGTGATGGCTCAAAGGGTCAAATCTTAGTAATAATGTAGAGAAGAGCACCCACTCACCACCACCTCCTCTTCTCCTACATGAAAACCTGTTTTAGATTAGATTCTGTTCTGCTGTTTAATACACAGAATGGAGTTCATGGTTTGAATATGTGTGGAATTAAGAGTTTGTTTTCATGGATTGTAAATATTTTTAATAAATATTCCAGGCTTGATATTACTGTGGAGTTGTTTTACCATACACTTAATGTTGGGGAGTTGCCTAGTAAGGTCAGTGAAATGAAAATATTTGCTCTGGCATGCAAGCGAGTTCTAAAAGAGCTGAGATAATATTTCTGCAGCAGAAAGTGTCAATTTGGAGCTGCCCAAGTTCTGCTCTAACTTGTGAATTTTATTTTTATAAAATAAAATGGTTTGGTTGTTCATGGTCTTTCTTCCATATGGAATTCTTTCATCAGATGCATTGCATGACTCTGTATTATATTGCTTTGTCATATTGGTAGGATTTTTTTATTTATTTCAAGGCCACTTTATGCTGTCTCAGAAAACACAGCAGGTAAACAACTTAGGGAATTTAGGCTATGTGTTAAAAGTCATCTATTAAATGTAACCTGGTTTAAGTTACTCAGTTAATGAACATATACAATGAATAGATTAGTGATTCTACTTTGTGTCTTAGTTAATGTGGGGAGTAAAGAGGCTGTACAAATATTTGCATTCTCTGCTGCCACAGTCTCATAACCATTGAAGGTCAGTAAGTTGAGGAGACCTCCTGGAATAGAACCCCTCCATTTCCTTCACAAAAGTGGAAAGATGACTGTATTTATCAGTATGTCATTATTCTTAATGTATTTGGCATGAGACACTAGTATTTTCCTGGGTGAATTTTGTTTCATTTTGCATAATAAAATGCTGCTAGGTTTCAGGGCACCAACATTTATCATGCATTTGACACACAATATAGAAGTTACAAGTTAATATATTAAGTTATGCTTTGCTGAAAAGAGAGAGATTGGATACTGTTCATTGCACAGAGGTGGAGTGAGTGGATGTGTTCCCAGTCATGGACCAGCTGTGAAAATTAAAGTAGTTTCTTAGGAAGGGAGGACATGGACAAAGGCTGGAAACCTGCCTTGTAATGAAAGGAAAAGGTGAGGTGTCTTTGACGTAACCTACCTCAGTGGAGATACTTGTATACTTGTGTTTTCTCTTTAATTTCCACACCTTTAATGAATGTTTGAATTTGTCGGTTTTTGAATTTTATGAATTAGTAACTTATGTCCACTTTATTGTAATTTGAATTCATGCTGGATAACAGCAAAGCATAAAGTGAATCTGTAGACCAGGTGCAATAGAACACTTCAGACATCCTTGTCCTCCAGCATATTTTCATGACACACAAAGATTAACAACAGGGAATCCATTTGAGCTGCTTGAGCCATGCAGTGAATTGGCGCTCACTGCAAAAGAAAAAGAACTAGCCAAGGCAGCAGTTTCTTCTACCTCCTGTTGGTTACATTCCTGACCTGGATCCATGTATCAAAGACTGTGGCAAATGTAACACTATAAAAATGTACTCACTTTTTTTGTCTCACATAACCTGAGGAACCGCTGTAAGGTTGTATCAATACATTACAACTGAGAGAAATTGATTTCTTTTTTTTATGACAAGTGATGGCAGTAGTTGCACTTCGTTTGTAGTTGTGTTTTTGAGCCATCAGTCTCATGCTTAAGACTTTAAGCTTGCAAGAAAATCTAGTCATTAGGTATTTACCTGCTCACCTGGAATAATACCATATGGAACAATGCCTGCTTGGAGAAGCAATAGATTTCTGGGGAAAAAATGCAGTCATATCCCTATTTCCTTTCCACAATATATCAGGCTGATGAGGTTCACCAATTTGGAGACATTGTGAAGTGTATAGTTGCCTCATACATGCACAGGCTCTGACATTATTCATCCACAGCCTCATCTTCTGCAACTACTGGAAGTTTTCAGAATTTGAGAAGTTTGGAAATTTTCAGTTGTAAATCAATTATCAACCTTGTTCTTTTTGGATCAGGAACTTATGAAAAAAATAAGGACAAAAGTTATAATGGTAAAGAATATTTTAAACAAAATAGTAACATTTCACCTTCATTTATGCACTGCTTGATCCTCTGATTCACTTTCTAAAAATTTATTGGTTTACTTTGTGTATCCAGACTCAGAGACAGAAGCATGGATCTTATTGGCAGGAACTGAAAGTAGCTTTTGAATGCTGAGTACATTCTTCTCAATTCCAAGTGGGTTTAATGGCTGAAAAATAATATTTTGTTTGCATGCAAATATCAGATAAGGGTTTAAAAAGTTGGTTTTGTTGCATTGCTTCACAGCAAACTTGTGAAATTAGCTGATCAACTCAGAATATGTTTTGAACTACCTGTGATGAAATGTGATGCCACAGAACTGAATGTATGTTTTCCAAATTACTGATTTAAGAAAAAAGTTTGCAGTTCTGAAAACACTATGAAATGTTTAGTACAAACCACTAAAAAAAGTCAGAATGGGAACTGTAGTAGCAGTTATAAATCAGTACCCATTCTGTTTCAATTGTATGGATTATGACCTGGAAACTGCTTTCTCTATAGGAATCTATTTACCTAATTATTTTTGTGTAGATAATATTTTATTTCTGTTTGCAATCTTTGCCTTATTAATTAAGTCCATGCATCTGTCTGTCTTGTGCATTAAATTCTCAGTAAATTCTACTAATTAAGGAACATAAGTCAGCTGTTTTTCTGGTAAAGAGCTAAAGATCAGTACAAACAGCATGCTGCATTTATGAGTTTTATTAGGAGCCTTAAGGACTCATTTGTCAGTTCCTAGATGACCTTTGAAGGTGCCATTTATATACAGAAGCAAGTTCTGGTAGATCTGGCTTTCATCTATAATCTCCTCAATAAAATCAATGGAAGTAAAACAAAATCACACCTGAAGCTAAACCAGAAGGAAAACGTCTGAACTGTTGGAAGCTGGGAGTGACTAGTTTTGTACTTGGTCTAGCCTAGAGCCATCACCCAGAAAATCCCAAAACTGTCTCCCCTCTGCCCCCAGTTTACCTTTTGTATTGAACTAAGAACAGTTGTTCTGATGTAAATGGGACTGAAAGGGAGTGGGCAGCCGCAGGAAAACTTCCTTTGGCCATCTCTTGCATATGCACCATCATGGGAGAGTTTTGATACTTCCCATAGCTTGCCCCACTATTTGTTTTTGTCTGTGCTTGGGATGCATTTTTCTGGAGAAGAACTCAGGGCCCAGAGTCTTGGTTCCTTCAAGTGAGGAGGAAATGTGTCAGTGTTTGCCCTGCCTGAGGTAGCATTTCAGAGCCCTGGCTGTGTTGCACTGTGTGTATGACTCATAGCAAGCCTTATGGATGTGTCAGTGCCCCCCAGCACCTCCTGGTAACTCTCATTTTGGGGAGCAGCAGGTGAGGAGCTCTGCACAGCTCCCTCCCAGCAGGTGCCCAGGCCCCAGGGATGCTCCTCTCCAGCAGCAGGGAGGGGTTGTGCTCTGGCAACCCTCAGAACATTCAGAACAAGCCACTAACTCCAACAGTTCCAGAAATCTCCCTGAAAGGAAAAGAGGGGGGAAAATGAGTTCCCAAGCTGATATAAATGGGCTGCATCTCAGTAAGTCTCACTGCCCTTCCACATCTTGGGTCGCTTGAGAATTTAAGGTACTGGCTTTGATGCTGAAATAGTATCTGAAGCCTCTTTCACACGTTTCTGGTAATGCTGATGCCACCACTTGCTGTTGTCCTGTTGATCTTTTTTGTTGTTACTGTAACACAGGCTGTTGGTTTTTAATCTCTTCAACAGCTGACATAGTGGTTTACCATTTAATTATTCTGCCACCATCCTTGCAGACCTCAGTGTTTCCATAAGGCAGCAACTGTCAAATATTAACCAGGATTTAGTTATTTGCTTTAATTCTTTACATAAGGACTTACTTACAGCTAAAACATGCTTTTTACCTTTTCTGAAAGATACACTTGGCCTCAAGGAAGAATGGATTTAAATCTGGAGTTTTTATGTAAAACTGTTTGCTCCTTCCATTTCTGTGAGAGCTGGTGATATAGGTTGGTCCTTTATGGAAATGAGGAAAAGAGAAAGTGTTGAAAGTGTGTCCTCTTTTTACTAGAACTTAAGCAGGAAAAAAGCATCTTCCTCTAATTGATCATTCTGGGCACTTAATGAGAATGCTTAGTTTGTTACTATAGAAGGCTGGTAACATTTTATTTCAAAAATGCTTGTGCAAATACAGAATTTAAAAGAAGTGAAGGCTCCATATCTAAAGAGTTACAGCTTGATCTCAGGAATTACTGGCAATGTTATGTCTGCCTTAAAACAGATGGTAACATTGACATATTAAGCTTGTCCCTTCAGACTTAAGAGCATATCTGTTAATGTTAAACATATGTCCATTGGCTGTAGCTGTACAATGATTTCTAAGACAGAAAAGATGCTCAGAATTTCCTATTCTTATAAAAGAAAAGGAGAATTTTCATTTTTATGTGATAGAAGTCTGGAAACATTTTTTTGTATGCTGAATGAAAAAGCACTAACTTTCTCCCACTAACTTTCTTTTAAATAAACACTAAATTTGGATGAGATTGTTTTTCTCCTTGATAGGAAAAGCTTGTCAGCTAGACCTTTGGCACTGCTTGCTTTTTGCTATGACTCTACTATAGTTTGGGGAGAATATTTTGAACCAGCCAGTATGTTGTGGCAACAGTACAATCACATCCTCTCAAGGAGCTCTTGATGACTTTCTTGGCAAGGCAGCATTCCATGAATGATTGCCTCAGCAAGATTCAAACTAAAATTTTAAAATGTTATCTGCTGTAACTGAATTTAGGTCCAGGAGGGCATTTTCCCTTTTTTACAATTCTATTACTATATCAGCTTAATTTTTTGTTATTCTGCACTAGGTTTATCAGCTCATATTTCTTAAGCTTGTAGGACTGAACATTGTAAAATCAATATTTCCACTAATTAAGGTGGGTTTGGGGAGTGGATAATCAAACAGTGTAGTGAATCATTAAAAACTTACATACTAATATTGACTAGCATTATTGGCAAAAGGAGACCAATTCTCTATGCCAGGCATTTCTTTCTTTCTTATATTTTTAAAGCAGAAGCAAAACATGTTCAGTAAAAATTGATGTTCTCAGCATTTAATAGTGTAGCGGTGGTCCTTTTTGGATATAAAAGCAATGTGTTAAAATTCTGGGCACTCATATGCAGCATTTTCTTTCCCATCATTTAACTTAGCAGTAATTTTTTTCTGGCTTCAAAGAGTCTTACTGTGTTTGGGAATAGGTGGAAAGCTATGTTCATGCCTCTTATGAACATAATGGATCATTTCTAATTATTGCTAATTTTTGCCAGTACCTTTTTACTCTCCCAATTTTTTCTTGTCTGACATTGGTTAATGTTGGTTTTAGTTTATTTGTTTACATTAGCTGTGGCTTTACTCATGTTTACATCTGGTCTTCTCAGAGGGTGTTACTGAACAGACCAGTAAGTGATGATTTCCTGCCACATCAGGAAATAACTTCCCTTCCCCCAGTTGCCTTACCATGGAACTGGTGTCTGCCAGTGGACACTGGATGCTGTTGCATGCCATTGTTTTATTCCATGGCATTTGACTGAGTTTCACCTTACAAGCACATTCTCAAGAACCTCAGATCTGCAGTCTGATTGAGAGTGACCCGACTGTGCTTCCCTCCTGGGTCAGATTCTTGCATGAACAAACTCCTCAAGATCCTTTCTGTAACAATGATACCTCTTTGGCAGAATTGCTTCATGGCTGTATCATGTGCAGGGGCTGCACCTCTTTTTTAAAGGAAAGTACAGTAAGAAAAAGACTGAAAATACATTCTGAAAATATATTCATATACTCTTCGGGTATGAAAACATAAAGTAGAAAACTCAATCTGACATGAGCCAAGCCCCACATTGAATCTCCATAGACTGTTTTTCTCTGTGCTTTTTCAACTAGATCACAACTTAAGGAGTTATTCTATGGTTCTTCATAACCTTCCTAATTAAAGGAAACTTGGAATCACTGTGGAATTAAGGCATGAGAGTTTAGCTGGCTGGAGGGAAGGAGGGTCCTAAGGAGAAATTATGTCAAATACTATCCGAGCCACAGAAAATGATAAATATGTTATCACTGTATTTCCTGAGAAAGTTTCTCCCTAAAATGCTTAATACATTTTTATTGCCTAATTAGAAGTTCAAAGAAGAAGCTTTTTTTGATGAAGGTGCAGCATTTATCATTCTTATTTCTAAGATTAACTTCTTCAGTTTGCATGGGAAGCTTTGTAACACTTGCATATTGATTGAAGCAGGCTGTAGTAATTAGGACAAGTTTTAGTCCGTCTCTTACAATATCCTTTAACAATTCAGCATTTCCCTCTGTGACTGAAGGAAATTGAATTTGTGTCCCTTAACATCAACTGGGACAAAGTAACGCAGTGAGATGCAAACCTCTGTGGCAGGTGCTAGAGGGTTTTATCTAAACTAGAGAGAGATGAGCAGGTATTTGTCACCACCTGGGACAAGCTACGGTGTGACTTTGCAGGGGAGAAGTGACCTCAGTTTGCAGCCATCACATTGAGTAACTTTTGCCCTGAGTTCATTAAAAGGTAGTTTAAACTGGGACTGGAGGTGAGGGCCAGTAAAGAACAGTAGGTGATGAGGTCTGTAGCCAGTTCAAGGATGAGGAACACCGGGGAGTTGGTGGCTCTCTGGAATATCCCTTCCTTTATTTCGTGGCAGCTTCTGGTCTGTCCTGTCTGAACTTTAAAATGATGGTTTGTTGGATGTGTGAATTTAGGAAATCACCTTTTCTGCATTGCTGGTCCCCATGTCTTGATGATTGTGGTTGCCTCATCACTCAAAAGATCTGGTGTAAGTTACCTTGTAGTTGGAACTTCTACAACACTGTCTCCTGCATTGATTGTCCAGTGAGTAAACAGAAAGACTGCACTCGAGCTGAAGCCATTAATTGGGTGTTCTTTTGTAGGTGATTGCCAGGTGTCCATAGGAACTTGTGAGAATATAGTATCTTTATTCTGCTCTAAAAGTGAGGTGGCAGCTTCAGAAGTTACTGCCAGCACAAATGTAGACAACATAACCATAAAATCCTACCAGGTTTAGTAAAATGGTTTAAATGTCATTTAGAAGAATTTCTCTGTAACTAACAGAGCAGTTGAAGACTGAGTTTATGGAGAGAAGAATGCTCAAAAATCAACATTAAAAATTTTAATTTATTAGTTCAATTTGATTTGCATTCTTGCAGGTTAAAGAAATTCCTAATTAGCTAGCTCTACTTTGTATTTTTTTCTTTGCTGGTGTTTTTTAATGTAATTATTGATTGGATTGTGAGCATGAAACAAAGTGAGAAAAACTAGTCTGTAAATGCTGATTTGTACAGAAAAACCAAAGCACCTGTTAGTAAGATGTTTTAATTTTTTATTTAAGAAACACAATTCTTGCTGAGTTGAGAACTTTTTCTTTTACTTGTGAGCAGTAAATATTATTGTAACTCACACAGATTTGCTGTAGGCAGGTTGGAGTACCTGAAAAAATCTGTCAGACTGCTTTCAGAAATGGCAAGACATTGTCAATTAACCCTGCAATTGTACAGCAAATTAGCAAATGTAGTATCTTGAGGATAATACTTTTTCTGTCAATCTGCTTTTTTTAGTGAGAGCATAGAGAGCCCCAGTGATTTAGCCCAATATTTAGGACTGAGAAGTACTGTCACATAATTAACTCTTTAATTTACCCAGGGGGTTTAATTAGCCTTATTAATTTTATTTATTATTATTTATCTGCCCAAGTGACTGGTGTAAAGGACATCAGGTCAGGCAGGCAGAAAAGTCTGGAGAAGTTGGCCATCTGTTTCTCCTTCTGGACAGATGTTGTAATTGGGATGCCTCCAGCCTGAGGGAATGGTGAGCCTGAGCTCCCTGCCTGGTCCAGATGCTTCATGGCTGTATGTGCATGGTTTAGAAAGTTGCTCTTTCACAAATAGTTACCAGTCCAACAAGCAGTGGAACACTTCAGAGATTATGTTAGTAGGAGGTCTAGCACAGATCTTCCTTATGCAAGTAAGAGCAGGCTTGGTTGAGTTTTTTTCTGATTATAATTTTGGTCTGGAAGAGCAATGAAAACCTGTCACATAGCCACAGTTGTCACCATTTCTTTAGTACCTGAGAAAATTCCCATTGACTCATGCTGGGTTAAACACTGTCCTCTGCTCTGGTGAATCAGCACCAAGCCCATATTAAAGTTTCAAAATCTGTAGCACTTGTTTATAACGTGGGCTTCTGAAACAATAGTCATCTTCAAAAAAATCTCTTGTCTTTGGGATTAGCTGTATTTGCCATTCTCTAAAACAAACAGATACTAAATATGGAATGATTTTTTTAGATGTAGCTGAGCACAGCATCAGGAGCCACTGAATGGGTTGAGAAAATACCACCTGGCATGATGAGAGTATGAATCCTTTTGCATATGTGCTCCAGCTCTGATTCTGTTGAAGCACTGTCTGCATGAGAAGAACCAAAATTTATGAGTGTGTCAAAGGACAAAAAGTTCAAACACTTGGATGGGTTTGGAAGAAAATCAAATTCTGTGGATTCAGCTACGAGGAAATCTTTCCACAAAAAGTGTCTGTCCTTGGTCAGGCTGCTTTCCTCATCAAGGATTCTGATGATAGCAGAGGGTAGCTGATGAACACAAGAAAATGACCAAATTGTTTTTTTCTCTGACATGTAAGTGTCCCCTGCACATCACAGCTCAATTCAGGCATTTCTCTTTGATCATGGGGCAACTTTTATGGCACCTGACCTCCTGGAATTGGATGGGCTCCATCTTTCTGTTGAGGGCAGAAGGATGTATGCATGTGTGTCATATTCATAGTCCCTTTCCCTGAAGAACTGCTTGTGGACTATGGTGGGCACAAAATACTGGAAAACGTGGATTCTTAACTTGATCCAGTTATCAGTGCTTATGTTCTCCCCCTTACACCATTCTATTCTCTTTGAAATGCTTTTGGGTTTGTGACAATTGTCTTGTACCTCTAAGGATGGGATCATGTTGAAAGAAGTGACAATAAGAGGAAGGAACTGTTTTCCCTCTTCTCCTGGGTGCTCCAGCCCAACCTGACAACCTCTATACCAAAAAGGAAACATCCATTTTTAATGACTAAACATCCACAGCAATGTTTGTAACTTCATAGGGGATGAAAGAAACACTTTTCTTATATCCTTCTGTGGTTTTCAAACGTATTTATAATCAGAAAAGGGAATTTTCACGTATAAACCCCCAGCATTGTTCAAGTGAGGATGATGTTTTTGTAGATGTTAAATTTGCAAAAATATTTGATGTCTTAATTTGTGGATGAAGTTTTAGTTGTTTCTTTGTTTCTTAATGCAAGTATTATGCTATCAGACAGTGGAGATCTGAAGTTAATTGTTTTCCATCAGGAAAACTAAACTGCTTTAGTTTGCTCTGGAAGTGGTACTATATAGAACAGGGCACTGGGAGTATGATATTGAATTTAATTAGGGTCCTTGAGGTAGTCAGATTGATTTACTCTATCCTGAAAGTTTTTCCTTTTGATATGAGGATTTTTAGATTCCTGAGAAAATTAATACCATAGTGAAACTAGACCTTTTCATAAAGACTAATGTCATGAGGGGCATTGATATATAAGCCTCAGAGAATACCTGGGACTGGAAGAGACCTCTAGAAATCTCTACTACAGCCCCCTGTTCAGAGATGATCAGGGTAAAGCAGGTTTATCTGTAAAGTAATTTGCAGATAAAGTACTGATAATTGCAACACTAGCTTCAGTTTAAATAAGTTTGCCTGGGTATGGAATATAATTCTTAAACTCACAAGGTCTTCTGTATGTTGAGTTCTGCAAAATTATTTCAAATGTGTGTGGTGTGAGCAATAGAGAACTGTTGTGTTACACAAGAATCTGGTGGGTTGCTGTTGCTACAGTCTTCTCATCTCTGGTTGTGAGGGCGTATCAGCAGTTTAATTGAAACAAAGTGGGAATATTCAGAAAATACTTAAGAAATTTGCTTTTAAGGGGTATCTAATCCACAGAAGTTGCTGTATTGTGGGAAATAGTATTATCTGCATTGATTGTAAGATCTTGTATATTGCTCTATTTTAGTAAATATTTTTCCCTAAATCACATCTACTCTGGTATATCTATAATGGCCGTGGCTTGTGAGACATTAATCATCAAATAAAGATCATCTTTTCAAGACTGGGATTGTAAATCTAGCATATGGAGCTAATTGGATCTGGGAACCAGAGCAGACAAGATTTGTTTCAGGGCTTGTGTGACAGTGGAGTTACATCATGCAGTTTTGTTTATTCTGTTGAGCATGTGGAGCACAGAGCAGGAGTAAAATACTGCATTGGCTAAGCAGTAAGTAGTTAAACACAGCACTTAGGCTTGCATGTTTTTTAAGTGGAATTTTCTGGAATGTCTTTTGAAGTGCCACAATGCCATCTACTGGCTCACTTTGCTGTGGTTTTTTTCCCAGAGGTTTGTTTTGGTTTTTTTGTACACAGGCTTATATGTAAGGTTTTTACACAGTATTTTTGAATAACAAAATAAACAAGCTGAGGTAGAATGAGCAAAATAATTTTTGGATGATATATTTGTTAAAGGACATAATACATTATATACATTAAGGAATAATTTTAATCTCTTACCAGTTAGTCTTGCTCTCTTTTTGTTAAAACTGAAATGATTAATACTGAATGATAAAAGACAGATGTCTGCTTTACATAAGAGCTCGTCTGTAGTAACTTCACTGTTTTCTGTTTATAGTCAGTCAGTTTCCCTTTTTTTTCCAATGTGTCTATACAGAAAAATTGAAAGAAAATTAATAAATACTTAAGGTGTCAAGCCATAGAAAGAGGAAAGTGCTATATTAGAAATTATTTCAGACAGGATTCCTCGCTGACAAATTCCTAGATTCAGTCTGCCTCCTGTCTCTGCCTTTCCCCCAACATGTGTCTAAGTAGTCTTTTCAAGATTCATCAACAACCTTCCATTGACCAAAACTTCCACAGACTTTCTAACAACTGTTGTGGAGAAGTGTGTATTAGAAAATATTATTCTCAGTATCAGACTGTTCAAACTGTAAATGAGCAGTGGGAAATTCTAATAAGTTTTATTAATTCTTGTTTTTCATCAGACTGACAAATATTACCTATAGGAGTAGCTCTCTGTCATCCATATGCTGCCAACAGAAAACAAATGGGCAAATATAAAAATAATTTAAAAAAAAACAAGACAGGAACAGTAGATACAGGTAAACATAATATTTTTTAGTTTCATTGCTGGCTTTTTCTTTGAGTTGTCTGGAAAGTTTACTTATTAGTTGGTCATTTTGTTTGTCTTCATAAAATACTCTTCACTTTTTAATTTGTTTTTCTCCTTCACATCCAGTTTTTCCTACAGAAGTATTTCATAACCCTGCCTTTATTCAGTCTATTTAGGAGAAAAATAAACATTGGTAGTGGCTTGTAACAATTTGTATTGTTTTTTTAATAGATTTGTAACTCACTCAAGCACAGCTCCAGCATAATTAATCAAAACAACACAGCTAGGAAAAAAAAATATATTCCAGCAGTTTCGTAGGTGGCCTATAATGAAGGTAAGTGCAGGCATCTGTGCCCTTCGTGGCCTTTTGCCCTTTATCTCGGTGACATTCAGAAGGTCAAGTGTGGCTGCCCAGCCCAGTTGTTATCAGCGGCAGTGTTGTGCTGGCGGCTGCGGAGCGTTTGTGCGCAGATGGAGTGGCAGCTCTGCGAGGGGAAAGCCCGAGTGGTGCATCCATCACTGCTGCCTGGGTTTGGCGGGGTGTTTGGGGTAAGGACTGCTCTCCTCTCGCATGTGCAGAGGAACAGACATTGCTCCCTGCCTGTGTTTGGAGTAAGTGCTAACCTCCCACTCCTAATTATTATCTGTGCTGCAAAATACTTGGGCAAGCCTCTGCTGAGTGTGACATTAAATAAGGGAGGGCTGGCAAAACCAGAAGAACAAACAGGATGATTTTATACCGCATCTCCCATTACAATCTCTTTTTTATTTTCTTCTTTGAACTGTCCTGTGCTATTGCAAAGAAGGAAGAACTAATTAGGCCAGTTGCTGAAGGTGTCTTGCCACCCACACTACTGAAAAGAACTCTTTGTACAGAATTAGCTCTTACCAGCTGTGCTAAATCCAGTAATTTATCTTTGCCAAAAAAATAAAAAAAATGCTGCTTTAGTTTAGTCCAATTAAACTAGTTAATGTAAGCTATACCCTATATCCACACAAACTCAGATATCTACTGCTCAAAAGCTGCAGGGTTTGCAAATAATTATTTTCTTCTTCTTGCTGTTTGTAAAAAGGGCTGGGTGGAGGAGCACTGGGAAGTTAACCCATTTGTGTGTGGAACTGGCTGAGTGTGAGCTGTCCCCCCAAAGAGCAGTGTGATGTCAGGATGGAGCACGAGGGCTTGGCTTCGGCTGCAGAAAATGTTTGCCTTGGCACTGAGGGGCAAGGGGAACAATTCCTGCCCCAGGGGAGAGGCTCTAGGAGTCAGAAGCCTACCTGGCCTCACCTGGAGTAACTTCAAGAACAGAGTGGTTCAGTGTGTTTGCAGTTATGGCTCTGCAGGGGTTGCTCAATCGAGTAGATCAAAGCCGTGTTTTCTGACTGGGTGTTGGTTTGGAAACTGAGCTGGACCTGAGAAGTGATTTCAAGGTGACCCTGGCACAGTGGATAGCAGGTGATAACTCACAGACCTGAACACTGACTGAAATCCAACAAATCCATCCTCAGTCCTAAAACACTAATGTCCTTTCTTCTCATTGGCTTCCTACTCAGGATTTTAAAGAGGGTATATAGTATAGGCAATGAGGTTTTTTGTATGGCTTTCTCTGGAACTATTCCAAAAGAGGAGAGGAAAAGAAAAATGCTCGTTGAAGCTTGGAGGTTTGGAGGTAGTAAACCAAGAATGATGGCTGAGCAAAAAAAAAGAAATCTTTGGATATCCTCCATCATGGAAAGTAAGATAAACAAGGAAATTATGATTTTGTCAGGAACAGATGACTGTAGTTTAGTAATCTGTAAGGATTTTGCCAAAAAGGAAGTCTTTTTAATGCAGAAAAAATAAAAATTTATTCCTGTCCTGATACACTTAGATATCTCCTAAACACTGCAGTAGGGACCTGTAAGTATTTGCCTCAGTGGGGTGCTCCTTTCTGGGAAAAGATGCAAATTGAATCAAAAACATCCAGTACAAAATTTATCTTTGTAAATATAGCTATATTTTCTAAAGATAAATTCAATCTGTTACTTCTGCTCTTTCAAATTTAATTTTGTAATTTGAATGGGCACAGAGAAAAGCCCAGCCTGTAATCACATCTGAGGTGTATGTAAGGTAACATCAGTGCAGAGGAAGAGACATATTGTAACCTTAAAGTAAATTTTTCCTCATATAAAATTAAGTTTCATCCTTGGTTATAGCCTTCTTGGAGAACTGGAGAAAATTAGTTTTTCTGTCTCTTATGTCTTGGAAAATTGTATATGTTGCAGAATTTCCTTTATTTTTTCCTGAAACACAAAAGGCCTTGTTACTTTAAAATGCTAATAAAACACCTGTCAGTTTTACAAAATGCAGTGTACCTGTTGCCATCCTGTAACCAGTACCAGGAATTTGGTAAGGATAATTTGGAGTCTTAAAGAAGACACACCACCACCAAATAATTAAACTATGGCTAACATCCATTCAAATCCAAAATTCAGCAGGTCACTATGTCTTTCACGTCCCCAAACATAGCTTCAGTAGCAGATTAAAAGGTATTTTTGAACACTCTTCTAGCTCAAAGGACATTAATAAAACAGAAAATTTAAACTGCTAGGTTAAACAGTATGACAGTTCTGAGTCACCTAAACTTTTCCCCTTTATGTTTGATGTTTCGGATAAGATCAGAATAAATAAAGAAAACAAATCAAAGTTTATTTAGTTAATATGATATTCCCTTACCAAATGTGCACAGTGTGTTGAACTTGAAAGTAAGAATATTCAATGCATTTTTTTCTGTAATAGGTGATTATGCCAACCTGTCTTAATTGATGCAGTTTTCCTGCTAGCTGCAGGTAATTCTTTCGTTTAAGTGAGTAATCGAAGGTCTGAGCTATGAGAATAATTATACATCTCTGTTCTTCTGCTACCTATGTATACATCCTATAAAATAGCAGGCAGGATGCTGCAGAGGGAAGGAGCTCCCACAGGAGAGTCCTCAAGCATAATACATGTTGTGTACTTGTTGCCCATTTGTCTCATGGAGTTATTACTGCAGGTGTTCGTGCAGCCTCACACTTTGGTACTGCAGATACTGAGAAAACTTCTTGTTCAGAAAAATCGAAGTGAAGGTGTGTAAATGGGCACAGGTGGCAACTGTGCTGTGTAAGATACTACAGGGATGATCTCTGAATGGATGTGAGCACAGACCCAGCTAGGTCAGAACAGCTGCTGGCTTCAAAAGCAGGGGTGACCAACATTTTCCATGCTGCCAAACCAAATGTATTTTCTGGAGCCATCAGCATTGCCATGTGGCACAGCATTTTCTTCACTGAAGAATCAGTGGCTTTAGCTGTTCCCACCACTCTGGGCTTGCTCACTTCTGGACTGCTTTTGATCTCTGTCAACTCCAGCATATTGTCCAGCATGTTTCTTGTGTGCATCTTCCCAGAACTACATCCAGCTGGTCCTGCTTTTCAGTCCTTGGTATCCTCCTGTGCCTGCTCTCTTAAAATGTCTTAGCTCCTGAAGTCCAGTGTTTTCCAAGGAACATACTCTATGTACTTTTCCCCTTGGACTTACTTTGTGTACTGTTCACTTAAACATGCGGTGAAGAACAAGCTTTTCAAGGCTTTAAACAATCATCATTTAGACAAGCTAATCTTAGTTAAAAACAGAGAAAGTCCATGTACCATTTGCTGAACTGGAACTTCCTCTGAGTTCAAGTGGTTTGGGACAAAATCAGGTATTTTCAGGAACTGGAAGGGAGAATGAATGTAGAAGGTGATGAGCATTAAAAATAAAACAGGGAGGTACAGGTGGGCAGGTCATTTTCTGAAAGATACTAAACTACAGACATGCCATTTACATCTTTGTGTAACTTTAGCAGCTCTCCCCAGCAGCCAAGTTCCCCAGTTTACATGAAAAATAAGACTAAAGATTCTTTCAGTACATTGCATTTGTGGCATCTGACTTTAAACACAAATGTTGTAAAAAGTGGTCTTTAAATTATAATTGTTGTCATAATGTTGTGGCAGCTCATTTAAGTACAGCAGTAGTTCACAGTATGAAAATTTATTAGGGCTGCAGAATTGCTTGATCACACTACTCAGTAAGCACATTTAATATCTGCTTATGCCTGTCTGTAATGACTACATTTTCTTCACTGTTCCATTCCAAAGATCTCTTAGAAGTAGTGATCCAAGAAAACACTGAAGAATAAAATATTTTCCTTTAATAATGACAATGTAGTTTTTTGTATGTATTGTGGAGTTAGTGTATCTGCAGTACACAAACATTACAGCACTTTCGTGGGCCTAGTGCAGAATGTGTGTTTTGTGACAGTGGCTGTTGTATTATACTACTAACAAAAGTAAGGCAGGCACTCACATTGGCATTGATGAATTCTGCTTATGTAGTTGCTGCGAAACATAGGGTCCTCTGTGAATGGTCTGGGTATTTACATACCAAATGTCTCAGCATTACTAGACTACCTGTTATACCACACTCAGCACAATGTTATCCAGGTCTTTGTCTCTGTATTTTCAAATATTAATGTTTTATATTCCTTTCCTTGCCACACTCAGCATCTTAACTGAGTGATTTTTCTCATCTTCATGCTATATTGAGAAAAGATCAGGCTATATTAATTTTTTTCCCCTTTGCCCACATGGGATTGACTCTTTAGAAGACCTGGTTCTGTGTTTGGCTTTTTGAAGAGTTTGAGCTGCTCTGTGAAGGTCGAGGCTTTTTATGTAAATACGAGAGAAACACAAGATGCTGAAATAAATATTAGCAGGTAACAAATAGGGAGGGAGGAGAGGTGGGAGCCTGGAACTTGCCAGGATGCTGAAAGCATGAAAAGATCACACTCAGAGCATTACATGTGCATACCTGCTTGTTCCTTGGCTGTGTGTTGTACCAAACCTGGCTGTTTAAGCCCAAAATCAGTCTCTGCTTGTTTTCCAGTGGCCCACTCTCTGACATCTTTGTAAGGTAACCTCTGCAATATCAGATTCTTCCCCTTTGCAGCCATCTGCTGTTGGGCCCTGCATACTTTTGAGATGGCATCTTTCTTGTCATATTTCTTTTTATCTGCAGACTGAGTGGCTTGCAGGAAACAAGGGAAGTGAAATTGTGACTTTACTGAAGGACCACATAATCCAGTCCACTTGATTTTCATAGAATCATAGAACAATTCATCTTGGAAGGGGCTTGAAAGATTCCCCTTTTGCTTTCCCCTTGTTACTTCAAGCTACATCAGGTGTAGCTGTTTGGAGCAAAGGCCATGTCTGTCATGCCCATGTTGTCTCTAAGGTCAGTAGCATGTTTGTATAATTTTAAGAAAAAAGGGGCTCTCTTCACTGAGAAATAGTAAGTGTTTAAAAAGAAGAATCCCTTGCTATTTTAGATCACCATATACAAAATACACATGGATATATATGCTCACAGTATTTATGTGTGAATTATTGCTGGAATAGATAAGATTTTCTGTTCTTTTCACTGAAGAGTATCTCTTCAGGGAGGCCAACAGAATAAATTAATGAGAGTGTTAAATAAATACATTATCTTGATTCTTGATAGGCCAAATGAAGGTGTCCAAGATAAAGTGCACATGGTTCATATGGTTCTAACAAAATTGCATAATTGATCATTATTAAAAGAACTAACTTCCAGATACATTCTCACCTATTAGCTGTCTTACTTTACTTCACACCTTTGTGAAAGCCAGACAAATGGTAGCAATAAATTAATATTTCCTGCCTTTTCAAAAGCTTCATGTAACAGACATTGTAGGATATGTTATGGCACAAAGAAACAAAGAAAACAGCATTTGCAAAGCACAGGCTTACAGAAGTAAAATACACAATAGTTCTAACTTCTCAGCTCTGTGTTTTCCTTCACTTCCTTTCCCATTCTGTGTAGACAAATGGAATCACTTAAAATAAGGGAAATGTCTCCAAAATATTTTTTCCAGCTCTGAGGAGCTGGAATAACCTGTGTGTTTAAGAAGCCAAATGCAGTTTTTCAACATTCTTTCCTGAGTAAAAATAAATAAGGCTCCTGCAGCATTTAATACTAACACAGGAATTTGGCAAGGACCTAAAGTTATTGATGAGGTTTTGGTTCCATTTGAGTTGTATTAATTACTGTGTACCACATTGGTGTGTTTATTATTGCAGTAAAAGATAATTTCAAAAATGGCTGTCTATATTAATTTTAAAACAAAGACATTAAACTGACCTTAGTAAATGTGAAATAAATTTTAGAAAATGTGCTGTGTGTAGCATATCCAATTTTGAGTGTGTGGGAGAAAAAGTAATGCTTCTTAAGAACAATAACCACTTCTCTTAAATTTGCAATAGGATTGCAGATTGGTTGGTATAATCTAATAGGAAAGACTCTAGGTAAACAACTTACAAGACTGTTGCCAGCTCTTAAAATAACCTTTATTCTTGTACATTTCTGTTCTTGTCAGCATTCACTTAAGATGCATCTTATAGTCACCGTGACAGAAAATACAAATGTGAAACTTCTTCATGTAGTGGTAGAGGCCAAGATTAGCAGCTGTAAATGCAATATGACTGTGGTGTCATCAGGGATTTTTCTTCCTAGTTAAGATTCAGCAGTGTGCCCATGAGATACAGCTGTTAACTTCCTAGGTGCAACAGGAAAAAAACCCCTGATTTTATACATATATGTGCACGTGTATGGTATAAATATATTAATACCCAGGACTTTTTCCTTTTTCTCCATAATAAAGAACCATGAAAATACATATGTTTACAAGTGATTCCTGGCTGTAATGAGGTAGCCTGTAAATTTGTTACAAAGGAGAGAAGATAGCTATGTTTATTATATTTAGAGATTTGTATTTTTCATATATTTATGCATGTGTATATAACAACATATATATATGTATATATATGTATATATATGTGTGTGCATATACATGCATATATATGTATATATATGTATATATATGTATATATATGTATATATATGTATATGTATGATATGTAAATGTGTTTAATATGTAAAGCTATCTGTTGTACATCATCTTTAGCTATGAGCAGCATTTCTTCAAGAAAAACAGGAAACCATTGTTACTACTCCAGTGCTGACCCTCTTGGGAGATCAATTTTTTAAAAACTGACACCTAAAGAAATTGCTTTCTTGCAGTGTTTTTATGTTACTATGCTGTGGTGGCACTTTAATGTGTTTGGGCCTTGCATTGTTCAGTAAGTTGATTCTACATAAGGTGATAGTGTTGCACCCTCTCCTGTTATGCCACCCCTGCTTTTGTCTGCCATCAAAAAATAAAGAGTGGCATGGGAAAAAAAAATTAAAAAAAAAAAGGTAGTTTTTTTGCTTTTTAGGGCAGAAAGGCTCCTGCCTAGCTACTTACCTGAGTAATTTTAGGGCACTCACCCTGAAATTTATCAGTGAGACCTCACACAAGCAGGTGTTGTTTGGAGATTGGCAAGTTTGGCAGGGTGAAAAGGACAAGTAATTCAGTCACAGTGAGAGAAAGTGTCTTCATCAGGGCTCAGCAGGATTTGTTAGAGCTCATGGGTTATACACCACACAATAACAGTTCTGTAAAGTACATGGGAAAAAGAGATGTCTGGCCACCTTTTTGTGCTGCAGAGGCTAAGGAAGGAAAAATGTGGTGATTACTGAGGTAGACAGACATTTATACAGAGCTGTCAAGGAAAGATGCCATCATACTTTTCAGAGCAGAACCATACACTCTGAGTGAGGCAAATTGAAATGAAAAAAAAAATTAAAACCCAGCCACCTTATTTTCAGCCCTGCAGAAATACGAGCAGTCACTTCTACCTCAACTCTGAGCTGCAAAGTAACATCTTTGTGTGAATAAAATACACAAGACATGCTACATACCTTCAGAAACTGAAGATGATAACCTAATAGTATTTAGCAAGTAGTAGCATCAGGTCTGCATGATCTTCTTCACCAGCTGGCAAGATGGGAAGGCAGCCCCTAGGATTCAGGTTGCCCTTAGGATTTGGGCTGCCTCCAGGGCCAGCACTGTCCCACTGCAATTGCATCTGTCACATGGCTTGGCATGGAAGCCACATAACCTGCTCACCACCACAGGTGTCCCTGAGAGTCAGACTCTGGCAGCCAGACAGACACCTTTGGGGAGGACAGAGTTCAGAGTTGTCGATTTGACTGGATTTGTTCAATTTTTAGGGTAATACCATCTTCTTTCAGTGTCTGCAGGACATCCAGATTTTGCTTCTATAATTCTTCTTAATTCTATGATTTAATTCTTACTGCAAAGCGCTGTACACATATCTGATGCTCTGTTATATAGGGAAAACCTTTCCTACTTGCTTTTTTGCGCCAATAGCAGTGAAAAATTTCATTAAGTGGCTAATCCCTGTCCTTGCTTCCTCCCAGCTGTGACAAAGGGCTACTACCTGTTTCCATATGAATACACAAATACCTAATAAACAGAGAATGGTTGGGTTACAAGATGGACTAGTGCTTACTCTTCAGTGATTTCTTTTTCCCCATTTATTGTCTCATATCTGCTGATAAATCCCATTCTGAAGCCCTGAGCCTTCTCCTGGATTCAGACAGAAGGCAATAGTAAGGTTTTCAAGAACAAGTCTTTATGTTCACAAGAAACAGCTGACTATTTAGACTTGTACTAAATCTTTGAACAAAGACAAATTGTCAGGTTTTGAGGGCTGGACCTGTCACAACCAAAGTACATGGTTTTGCAGGCAGAATTTAAACATCAAATAATTCAAAAGGAGCTGAGAAGCAACTTTTATATTTCTATTTATTGTCTTCTCCTGATGACAAAGTGGTTCTTTACTGCACATTCTTTACTGGGGAATTTAATTGCAATGTGTTACCTAAAGAGGTAAATAAATTTTTGGATAATCAAGTTGCTGAGCAAATCATAGAGCCTTTTTCCCTTAAAGTTTCCTGTGGTCAGTGAAACTGCCCTGGCACTGACCTATGCACTGGCTGCCAGCCACCTCCCAGAAGAGTAAATGCAGTGTACAAGCTACAGACATGCAGGATGAAAAAGAGCACAATAGGTAGTCACTTAGGTCTCTAATTTGGGAGAATGCTTTGCAGTGAGTGCGTGCTGCTGGAGTGCTTTCTCTAGACTCGGGTGGTGAGAACACTGTGAGAAGGTTGTTGTGGTTCGTAGGGTTAATGAGTGTCAGTGTGTAAATACTGGTGCAATCCTTCTGCTGAGGCAGGGGATGTTTATAGATGGGGAATTTTTCAGCAACTATAAATGGAAGGTCTGTTTGTTTCGTCTAAGGCACATGGGAAGGCTTGATCATAACTTTAAAAATTTAGTGCCGGTGGCTTAAAAAAAAATCCTTAGGTTTCAAAGTCCAGCTTACAGTGCCATGGCAGGGGTTCTGGAAGGGAGGCAGCAGAGCAGGCAAGCTGCAGCAGCCCAGCAAAGACTGACAGCACAGCACTGGTTGCCTCTGCACTTGCTGAAATGCTGCACGCCTGTGGTTTGCTAAGGAAGCAGCTCACATATAAATCTGTGTTTTTATTGCATTGCAGTCAAGAGGTGCAGCAGTAGATAACATCACCTGTTGGCACAGGGACAGCAAACAGCAGCTGTACCTTTCTCCTACAAAGCCATCTGCCCCAGTGAATATGATTGACTGAGAAGTCACGTACTCAGTCTCATCTATCTCCCCAGTTGGGGGAGAAAAAAAAATGCAATTCAGGTTTCAGCATTTTTGTAATCCCTCTGAGCCTCCCATTAAATTTGCTCTACTGTGTGGGAAAGGATTAAAGATTCTTTGGGCTCCAAAACACAGTATACAAAAATTAAGTACTTCAGCATGGTTTGTGGTAAGGCAGCAACTAAAGTGTATAGCCTGCCACATAACCCAGAGCAGCAAGTTCTCTTTGACAAGTAACACTTGTTGACAGTTTAAAATTTCTGTTGGTAACACATGCCACAGTTGTGTATGGCCTTTGTTTTAAATATTCTGTATGCAACATATTTCATGAGTGACTTCAAAAATAATCAGGGTTGTTCGTATGCTGTTACTAACTTAGCTCAGAGTGCCAAAAGAAGGAAATATTTTCTGGCAAGGAAAACTTCTGTTCCTTTACCAACAGCTTCGTAAATGCTTTCTTGTAATAAATATTTCAAGATTAAAATCAATGTGTTACAAGTTTCAGACAAGGCTGTTTATCAAGATTAAATAGTTCATTTCCTAAAAGGCAATATTATTCACATTTTATGTGAGTGTGAGCATAGATGAGAAACTTTTATTCAAGAGCAGCCAGGATTTTTTCCCCACAAAAAATAGTAAACGGAAAATGCCAAAAACATTCTTTCCGTGATTTTTTACTACTTTGAGAGCTTGACTTGCTGTTAGGCTTCATTTGCACAGTACTAAATTCTACTAAATATACCATATTTAGTGTCATTCAGCATCTAGCCTTTTTTTTGTCCTAAGTCAACACTTAAATGTATAAACCTTCTTTATTTCTTTGGGAAAAGGATACAGACCTACTGTGTACCCAGACCTGAAGGAGAAAGAAGGAGCAAGAAAAGGCAGAACAGATATTAAAAAGTGAACTCCAAAATCCATACTTTTAAAAATAAATGTTGTCTTCTGCTTTCATTACCCTACTTGCATGAAACTTCTTCCTTCCCCATCTCAGCTGCTAAGCCAAGAGCTGTGTGTGACAACTGCCAGCTGCTCATCCAACCACAATTTACCAATATTATGGGGCAGACTAGAAAGTGATAAAGAACAAGGAGTCAAAGCGTCAGTGTTGCATTTTTGTCATATTTCATTTCCTCATTGCACTAGAAAGCACAAATATAGGAGGCCTGAATTCCATCTCGTGAACAAGAGGTTGCTCCGGTGTGTGTAAAATGTTGCTGCTGATCTAACAACTGTTGGACTGCTTTCACTATTTGTAAGGCAAATTAAATTAGGATTCCAAAGGAACTGGAAAATAATACCATGCCATGCAATTTATATCTAGGATCTCCACCCAAAAAGCATAAGAAATATCTGCTGATTATATTCATATTTTTATTTTTTCATCATATTTGTCTTTTCAATTTTCTAAACGTAGAACCTGCTTGCTTTTTCTCTGTAGTAACTTCTAATGTTATTTTTTTAAACTTTAAATGATATTCCCCAATGTCATTATTTCAAGATTTTATATGTGCAGGTATTTTACATATTGGTTATTTTTCTTAAGGTCTAGACAAGTGTATTATTTACAAAAAGAAATGTTTATAGAAATAAAAATGTAATTGCGAAAAAGCTTCTCTGGGCTATTCAGTTCTTGGGATTTTTTTTTGCAGCCTAAATTATAACCTGTTTACTGATATTTTGGTTTGATTTCAGGTTACCATTGGCCAGCTGTACTCCACAGAAAAATTGGTCATTGAGAGTCCAGGAAACACATAGCCAAGAAAAGCCTCTGATCCTGAAGCAACACTGGACCATCTTAAGCATCCTACAGTGCTACATACAGAAGTATAAACTCACTGCACATGTCTGAGCTTGTCTGTTCAGCAGAATAAATACCTGAGAGACTCAGTTTTTGGCAACCAAAGTACTATTTTCTAATGGGTCATGTGTTCTAAGATAAATGGCTGTGATTCATAATAGTATGTAAGATAGTCTTGAAATCTGTTTGCCTGTGTGTCCCATGTGATGGAGTAGTTTCTGCCCTATTTCAACAATAAAACTTCATTAAACTGCCTGTAACTAGATACATTATTCTGCTGTTTACCTTGTATCTCACTGACCATGAAGAACATGTTAGATTTAAAACTCTTCACCCAGTTACTAAGTTTATATTGATCCTGTTGCATTTTAAAATATCCAGCATCTAAATTAAATGAGTAAGTATTAAAACCAGAGATGGTCAGAATTTTTGTCTCCTGGACTTTGATACTTACAGCTATCATAAGCTGCATTGTGTGGTTTCCTTGAAGAACATCTCTTGACATTTCGGGAGGTGACATAATTTCACTAGTTCTTTCTTTAGTTACCAAGAGTTAATAACCAGTCTTGTCCTACTTTTAACAATTGATTGATCAGAATAGCAGAATGTAAGATTTGAATTACTGAGGCTTGGGAGCTTTCAAATGTTTCTTCACCACCAAGTCTTTTAATTTGTTGAGTTGCAGCTATTAGCAGAAAGCTCCACATCACTTTATGAAAGATTTCCCTTTTTCACAAACATCATGAATTTTGGCAGAAGAAAAAGAATGTAACTGGAACAGTAACTCAAGTGCTGTAAGTCATGAATTAGCAACAAGCTTTGCCTAGAAAAAGTGGAACACTCAGAATAGCATTTTATTGATTATTCTTAAATCCATAGAATGCGCAACACTTTTAAGACCACAGATTAATAAAAAAGCAGACAAAATTTTTGATCAGGTTCTTCTCAAGTCAGTGCTGTGCTTGAATTTGCTTTCTATTAGAAATCTGCATAAAAATTAAGCAGTGCAAAGCTGGCATACGAGGGGAAAAATGTTTCCTTTAATTTCAGTGAATCATTGTGGGATGTTTTAAGCAGAGAAACAAGCTCACAAGTAGTTCTATGGCACTGTGGACTTTGAAATTCACCCCTTATTATTCTTGCTTCACAAAATTCATCTTTGTTTATGTTCTTCTGTGTTGTTCATGCTCTGTAAAAACATTATTAAAGCAGAGTGTCTAATTAAAGTGTCTAATTTAGAACAAACTCCCATTCCTCACTGCCACTTAAAGTGTATTTTACCATATTATACAGTTAAATTCAGATGCATAGTAATGGATTTCATATGTACAATACAGTGTACAGAATAAAATAGTGTGTACCTGAGACTACAAATGTAGCCCCCTTCTCAATTTCAGATAAAAAGCAAATACAGTAATAATTCTCCCCTTACTAGGTATATAAGTATTGCAATGTAAATTGCTTTTAGTGAACATTTTATTAAAACAGAATTCAATTACTCTAATAGGTAATATACATTAGATTCTGTATTTGAAATCTCTACATTCACAACTAGATAATTAAGTGCACTTAAGTTAATGGTGAAAGTGCAGGGAAAGAAGATTGCTCTTTAAGCTTCCAGTCTGCTCACAGAAAAGCAGTAACATCTTACACTCTTGGCTGCCACAGGCTTGGAAGGGCTGCCAGTTTTATACTGTAAGAAACTTGGTTGCTAAAACAGTACATGTAAAATCCTTGTCTAAAACAGCTTAATTACTGGAACAAGCATTGCATACCATTTCAAGATCTGAGAATGTATGCTAGGAAGCAAAATAAACATATTTATAAATAGCATAGCCCTGATTTATAAAGAGGGACAACTCCATCAATAACATTTTTACTATTCAAATCTATTTTTTCACCATATTGATGGAAAAATAAGATAATTCTTTCAATGCATTATCAGTTCTTCCAAAATACCTATGCAGTGAAGTTTTTTAGCATTGTATCCAACAAGAATGCAGCTGTAGATGATACATGCTGTCATACAGGTAGGCAATCATGGGAAGGTGAAATGTCTTTTTAATTCCCTCCAAAGTATGAAGGAGATTACTTTTCCATTAATGCCTGAAAACTCTGTTGTTAAGTTTTTGCGGTAGATAGAACTGCAGTCCCAATTCATGGCATCTGCTCCAACCTTCTTTCTCAAGGTTACCACTCAGATTCCCTCTCCCTTACTTATTTCTGCCTTCAGAGGAGCAGTAGTAACCTTCAGATACCATCTACAGAGAGGACCATCAAAGCAGGAGGGGAAAAGTAATGGGGCTCTGTAATTTCCCTCTGTCCCCAGTCCATACTGCAGAGGATAAGACAGCTGAGTAAAGGACAAATTAGTTCTTACTTGAAGTCAGATCAGCTTGTCATACAGTATTTACATAATGTACTTACACAGTATTTATACATTACTAATTAGAAGCAAGGTACGAACACCTCTGCTGCTACAGTCCAAAAGTCTGTGTAACACTATCTAGCTTGTTAACAGGAATGCAAAGCTAACAAAGATATTACCACTTACTCCTCAAAACCAACATTTTAGATGCTTGTTCCCTGTTTTGGACGGGCCTGTATGTTTCCTTTGCTTGTAACATACACGTAAGTGCACAGTCAGTTAGCGTACATTAAGTGCATATCAGTTGTACGTGATTCAAAGACACTATATACTTTTCTCTTGCCTGATGTCCATTTTAAGGTATTTTTCCAAAACATGTCCAGTTCTCTATAAACACTTAGCTTGACAAATGCTTCATCACTGAAATCCTACAAGCTATGGAAGGAAAATACTTGCTAGCCATACCTGGCTTAGGAAGTCGAGCCCAATTTTAGCTGGGATGACTTCGGTGTTGTGTTGGTGTCACTTGCCCTGTTCTCACTCTTGGCTAGGGATGTGCTCATTGCTTGGGAGAGCAGCCTGGAGAGCTGGCACTGTGGTCCAGCCTCGGAGCTGCTGTGCTCTTACAGCTGCACCTTCTGTGCTTCACTAGTTCCGTTTACGTTGCAATACTCATTAAATCTCTCTTGGCACGCTGTCAGAAGCTTTGTTGGATTTTGTCAAAGCCGTGTAAACAACAGGAATAGTTAAAACACAAAGGAGTGATCCCATGACTTACGTACAATGTCCCCTACTACAAAAAGTATATATTTTTTCCTTAGAACAGAGTTCAATAAATATCTTTACTAAAGCTGCAATGTCTTAGCAAAACAAGTTTGCTTTTGTGTTATATTAAAAACGTTTTTCCCCGACCTCGGCATTTTAGCAAACTATTGACCTCAGCAGTATGAACAAAAAATTTGAGTGTTTGCCTATACTGAAGTTTGTCCTTACTTTTACAGAATAAACTTGGAAACAGCATTCTGAAAGGAAAAAAGGAACCATATGATTAATATTAGTAACTGGTCAAAGGACACGCATTTCTGTTGTGTGTTACAACCTCCAAGAAATTTTTATGCCATCGAAAGCACGGCTTCAAAATGCCCAGGTATATCAGAGGTACAGATTCTTAGGAGGAGAAACCCAAGTGAGAAACGTGAACGCTTTACAGTGTTTAAACACGCTAAGAAGGATTTTAACTTACTACTCCATTTTCTCTAAAGGTATTTCTATTTAAAAAAAAACCTTTCCAAGTTTCCAGGCCTTAAAAGCAAAACTTTTACCCTCTAACACCAGCAGATAGAATAACTTCATGGAGAAGCACCAGCCCCTCAACTCTACTTCCTGTAGTGCAACATAAATGCATCTCTCCCAATACCCAGCACAGACCATACGTACGCGTAAACAGAGCCATGAAAGAGCTGTGCACTGACTGTTTTCCTGAGTTTTCCATAATGATCTACAGTGAAATCCTGGCATTATTCAAGTCAGGACTATACTGTTCGCTTTGTTCCACCATTCTTAACACAGGCAGAATTATTTCATACCCTTGGGAATATTTTGCTTGACGACCTTTATTAAAAAAAAAGCTAATCTGTGCAGCTCTTTAACTGAGCGTTTACGTGCTACTTTTTTCACTATTTTATAATATAAGAATAGTGCATGAGGCCTTAATGTGAAAGCAAGGGGGAAAAAAGAGAGAAGCCAGTAATTCTTCCAAAACTCTGTATTTTCTACAAGTAAGAAAAAAATTTGGAACTCTCAAGTCTGTTTCACAAGTATATGCACCTTCAAAAAATACTGCAGCTTACAGAGGTAATTAAATATGTTTTGCAAGAGATGCTTCTTTCTAAACTACTTACCTTTTTAACTGTTAAACCAGTATCTACTGAAGCTTTGCAAGAGGGGGAAATAATGGTAATTTAGAGCATTCAAGTAACTACTCTTCTGTGTTCAAGAAAAAGAACTGTGGAGACCTGTGAAGAATGTACAGGCTTTCTATTGAAAGAGTACACCCCATAAATATTTATAACAGTCTTTGGCAATATGCTAATCCAAGGCAAGTAATTTTCCCTCTCTCAGAAAGAATCATGAAAAAACAATTAAGGTGATTTAATTGCTGCCATGCACAGACAGCATATTTTGAACTCTAGACAGATGAACATTCATCACAGTGCCATGTTATCCTAACCCCGTAACACAAGACTCTGAACAGAATGGACAATTAAACCTAGATCATTTCCCTTACCTTCCTGCAGAACATTGGGCTGGATCCAAATCCCAGGGAAGCCAATGGGAGCAGAAGCCAGACTTTCCAAGTACTGACTGAAAGCTCCAATTTTAAATAAAACAGAAGTAGTTTTCATGCAAGCTTACAGATCTTCATGACACCAAAGTAAATTTAGCTTTGCAGTCCTTTTCTGAATCATTTAAATCTGAATTTAAAAGTAAGTGTACATGGCAAAAAACTGCTTAAGGAAGATTTAACTTCTATGTCCTTCACAGTTACCCCTACAGAGTTTCAACTTAAATTTTCTCCATTTATATAGACACCTATAAAACCATTTGGCAGCTATTCCTACAGAAGTCCTTAATCCACGGTGGGGGACCAGAAATCTGCATAAAGTAAAAATCTTTGGAGCTGGAGTTTTTCCAAAAGTGCAATAAATCTTAAATTTCTTATTTAGGTTAGTGGAGGGAGCATGTTTATGAGAACATTCTCCAAAAGTTATGCATTGAATCTTTATAAAATACATTAACAGTAATGCAACCAAACAGAAAGAGTGCTTCACTTAACATTTTACTTTGCTGGCCTTTAGATTTTAATGGAATTAAAACTACTTCATTTTGATTACATTCCTTTGAGAATAATGTTGCAGTTATGCCATGTGTCTCAACCTCTGACCAGGAGCAGGAGCCCTAGATTTTGCTGATGTGTTCTTGCAAGACTTTGCTACACACATGGTCCAGCTGGATTTTTACAACTGCTTCCCAATGTAAACTTTGATAAAGGCTTGCATTTCCACAGCTCTCAGTAACCTCAGCTGTGGAAATACAGACAACTGTGAGTAGGCTGTCTTTAAACCCTGCTTTGGAAATCTATGCTTCTGTAAAATCTTAAGAACACAGAAATCTACTGTCTATTAAAAAATGTCTGACTCCCATTTAGAGGTTTTTCTCCTCCTTTTCACAAAAAGTAACTCTTAATAACAAATAAAAGCACTTCAAGGTATCAGAGCACAAAAATGTTGTGCTTTAATTAACACAATTGGCATGATTTTGGATTGGCACTGATTTTCTGAAGCACTCAGTAGATTTTACCGTCTAGCCTAAGAAAGTTTCTTCATGCATTTTGAATTTCAGGTCACACATCTAAAAAGCACACAGAAATGTTACATGTTCTGGATGTTGATGTTTATAGTACACCAGAGAATGTTTCCAGGCCTCTATCACTAGGAACAGCTAGCCAGGATTCTTTATGGTACCACCTCTGCCCAGACACAGCCATCAGAATATGACTTCATTCTGTTTAAATCCTTTAAATTCTGTTAAGTAAAGATCCCTTCCCTCCTTTTTCTGGCAATATTTCCTTCTTCTCTGAAGCAGCTAATAAACAAAGCACAGAATAAGGAATGGGCTCCAGAAATGCCAAATATTACATTGCACTTAAATGAAGGCTCCATCTTGACGTGGCACTACACATCAGCTTAAGAGCACACTATTTCATTGATGCAGCAATCTGAAGAAAGGCTAATTCATACCAGGTTATCCCATGTAACATCCTGTAATCCATGATAGACTTAAAACAAACTTGTGTAGGGAAGTAGCAGAGTTCACTATTTTTCCTTAAAACCTTTTTGGCAAGGGTTTGCATGTAACTTGAAGACAACAGTACAAACTTCTGTTTGCCTGCAGAGAGCTTTCCCTCTGTGGGTTCTCAAAGCAACTGATACAGTCTAACAACAGAATGGTTTCTGAAGGAATTAAACACCTCCTTGTCTGGCTGTATCCTCACACTGTGCTTTTTTGGGAGGAGGGAGGACAGGCTGTGTTGCAGCAGCAGTGCACATGCAGTCAGAACTGCAGGACCTTTAGTCTGAAGCTCCCTCTGCTTCATGTCCTTCCCCCAACAGACCCCCCTGCTTTTACTCTGGGTCTGTTCCAGCCATCTCAAAAGGCAGGTTAGCTGTAGGGAGGCTTGAAAATATTCTCAAGCATGGGGAATTTTATAAGGATGCTGTATTTTTCTAATGCATTGTAATGTTTTACACCTTCAGAGGAAATGAAGACCTGAGAAACCTTGTGGTACGCTCCACTTCAGAACAGAAAAATGAAATTACATTCCATGATCTTACTGAAGACCATACATCCATGTCAGGGAATTTTCTGCATTCTGGCAATGTCTTATCTATTCTTCATTAACAAAAAATAACCCATATTTTGAGATACTGTACCAAAAAAACCCAAGAAGAGCCAGAACAAAACTTGACCGAAACCCACCTACTTTCCACTCATGCTAGTAAAGCTTCCTCACACCACAGCTCTGCTCAAGCTGCAGAGCACAGGGGTGCTGTCACAGGGGCTGTCAGGGACTCAGAGGGTGATTTGCCTCATGGCTATGGCAGGACAGCAGTCATTGCCAGCCCTAAATGCTGCTTATGGACAGGATCATCCCTGGTCAGGACACACACACACAACAGGTTGCAAAACTGTGAAGCTTCCTGTTACATTTTGCTAAACTGGGGGGAAAAAATGTGTAATGGTGAGCTTTATGGCTTTTTTTTAACTTTTTTTTATTCTTACAAACCCATTTGCATTGGTAGCTTTTGCTTAATTTCAAGAGTTGGGAACCAGTAGTAGCCAACCTCTAGGACTGCAGTGCAAGAGTGAAGACTGTAAAATCAATTCAAGTGTCCAGCGCCATAAAGTCCAGCTGTGTGCACAACAAAGTCCTTTCCCAGCAACATACAAATACAGAAAAATATGTAGCAAAAAAGCTGAATAAATTATAAATACTTGAGAAATGTGGTGCAAAATGTAACATAAGGAGAGCTGAACTAAGGCACTTGTTTCCATTTGTTACTGTTTCCATTCCTCTCTGTATCGCAGGGCCATTCCTCAATGAGAAGGGTCATCCAAACCAGAACCCAAATCTGAAAATACAGAACCGTGTATGAGACGGACACCATCTTTCACTTCACAGTGCACGACTCAAAGGTGTTACCAAAGTCCTCCTGATAAACACAGCGTCAGCAAGTGTTTTAATTCCTCCTTCGGCCCGGTTTTAGACTTGTCAGTTGTGTGAAAAGAAGTCACCAGTCTATTTTAAGCAAAAGCATTTCTGCAGAAGTCCCTGTTGGCTGCTATTAGCCAGACGGGATCTACATGCGAGCCTGGGGAGCGGTATCAAAGTGTGTTGAGTGACAAAAACCAGGGCAGCCCAGTCCAGCCCCAGATCCAGCCCCAAAACAGAGTGCCTGCTGTTCAGAGCTGCCGCAGCCATGGCAAAGGTGGGACGGGCACGCAAGCCTGTCACGGGTTTGACAGGTGCTCGCAACAGTGAATCGTGTTGTTATCGAGTCCACTGAACTAAAAGAAAATAACAAAAAAAGGACAAAGCACACCATTGCTGTCGCAGTATTGTGTCTTTCAAATGGATCTGAGAACAGGAAAACTGGGATCCTAAGTTAAATCTGTAGCGAACACGCCACCAAGTTCTCACACGAGTGCTCTTGACTAATCGAGTAAGTGGAGTCAAGCCCAAATCAAGACCTCAAAAATGCACTTCAGGAGGGGAAAAGCAAAGCCCACGCTACTCAGTCTCCCTGCGCTCTCTCTCTCTCAAAAAAAAAAACAAAAATTAAAAAGACAAAAAACCAAAAAGGAGAACAATTCCACAAGCCACAGCAATGCGAGCCTACGCACATCCATCTTCCGCTGGCAGAAACTGAAGCTCCTGCTCGAAACCCCCAGACTCGGGGCAGTCCCTGGGCGCTCTGGCCGCCTCCCTCCCGAGCCGGGCCCCGCTCCGGGCGCGGTGCCGCTGCCCGGCCCGGCCCGGCCGGGCGGCCCCGGCTCCGCTCGCCCTCGGCCCCGTCAGTAGCGGGGGGCGGCGGGGGCCGGCGGGGCGGCGGCGGGGCCGCCCCCGGGGCAGCCGCAGCAGCGCAGAGTGTAGTTGCGGCCGCCGTTGTTGTCCCAGAACTCGCCCTGCGGGCTGCGGTAGCGGATGGCGAAGTGCAGGGCCGAGCCCTCCCGCAGGCTCGGCGGGACGCACAGGGTGAAGCCGTAGCGCTCGGCCGGCGGCTCGGGGGGCAGCGGCGCGGCCGGGACGTCCACGAAGGAGAGCCACTCGTTGAAGGTGTAGCGCACCGTCACCTCCTTGGGGCCGGGGCCGCCCAGCACCTGCACGGTGCCCCGCACGTCGGTGGGCGCCGCGGGCCGCCCCAGGCGCTCCAGGCAGACGCGCTGCCGCCGCAGCCGCTCGGCGCCGGGCTCGCCGCCGTCGGGGAAGTCGGGCACCAGCAGCAGCGCGGGCGGCGGCTCGGCGCCGGGCGGCGGCGGGTCCCGCTCCTCGCCGGGCGGGCTCTGCAGGTGCGACAGCGCGGCGGGCGGCACCTGCGGCTCCTCGGCGTCGCTGAAGTGCTTGACGCTGGCCAGGCTCAGCCCCAGCGAGTCGGCGAACTGCACCCGCTTCTTGCACTTGCCGCAGCAATCTTCGCCCGCCGCCGCCGCCTCCCCCTCCTCTTCCTCCTCCTCCCCCTCCTCCTGCCGCTCGCCGGGGCCGGGGGACGGCGGCCGCCCGCAGCGGCGCAGCTCCAGCAGCACCAGCCGCTCCCCCGCCGCCTCCCGCTTGGCGTCCCGGGGCCCCGTCGGGGCCGCGCCGCGGAGCCGCCGCTCCTCGGCCGCCAGCTCCTGCCGCGGGCGTGCGGGGCTCGCCATGGCGGGGCGCCCCGCTGGGCCCGTCCCGGCCGCCCCTGTGCCGGAGGCGGACGGGCCGGCACCGCTTTATCCGGCGCCCCCGCCGCAGGCCCCGGGCTGGGGGCGCGCCCCCCCGCCGGCCCCGGAGCCTCCCCGCGGGGCCGGGGCTGGGGCTGGGGCGGCGGCGGGCGGGGGCGGGACCTCCCTGGACGGGCGACGCGGAAACAGCCGCGACGGGCGGCCCCGCACGTCCTCCCGCCCGCGGGGGCCGCGGTTACCAGGGCGCGGAGCAGCGAGCAGCGAGCAACGCTCCGAGTTTACGGGCTTGGAGCGGCGACGGCGGCGGGGAGAGGCGCCCCGCGGGGCCCCCCGCCCGCACAGCCAGGCCGGGGGCTGCCGGAGCAGGCTTCCTTGTTACTGTGATTCGTTAGTTATTATTGTCTGTTATTATCATCATCATACCGTCGTCGTTATCTAGGCTTCCACCCGTCGGAGGTTCAGCGGAGAAAGAGCCCGGAGGGTGAGGATTAAGCAGGAGCCCCCCAGCCCCAGGCTGGCATCACCGAGGAGTTCCATCCATCCATCCATTCAGGGAACGGGAGGCGGTGGGAGGTGAGCGGCCCCTCGGGACCGGGGCTGAGCCGCCGCCCTCCCCGCCGGCCTGGGCGTAACAAGGGCTGGGGGCTGCCCGTGAGCCGCGCTCGTCTGCTGCTGGGAGTCTGTGACACCCCCGGCTTTTGTGTGTAAATCCATTTCCACCCATCCTAACTGCAGAGAAAATCTTTGAGACCAGAGCTCGAGGACAAAACCCCAAAGGTAAAACAAACTCCAAAGGCATTAACTTTTAAAAGTAAGTTTTGTAAGCAAATCTCTTTTTTTTTTTTTTTTTTACCCACACCCGGTACTAACTCTACTCTTACTTGTGTAAAATCAAGTCCAAAGGCTCAGGAGGCACACACTTGTGCACAAACACCCTTCGAGAAGGCCAGGCTATCTCCAAAGTTTCCAATTAAAAACTGAAAATCAAGAAAGGAAAACAAAATACAGACATCGACCCTAAATAAATAAAGAGAAGTAGTGTCCCTTTCAATTTTATTTTGTAGGCATGACGCATAGTAAACAGCATCCTTATAACAGCATGTTTTTATAACTAGGATGAGGTCTGCATCTGAGAAGTTTTCAAATTTGGTTCTACACTTTGTGCATGCCACAGCTATTGTCTGGGGTGATTTGCACGGATGATTGCAAAAATGCTACATTATTAAACTTCCCTCCATTCTTTTCCTCATGGAAGAGACACTAAAAAACATATGCAGACAACCCAGTGCTTTTTGAAGCAACATACTCCCACTATGGATTTAGCAAGGAGGTTTTTTGTTTGTTTTGCATAGGTTGTTTTATTTTTAGCATCAGTCTGGTTGCCAGAAAGCAGCCTCCCAGTGTGAGTGAATACACTGCAGTTCAACTGAGTGTGCAGTCTGGGTCTCGCAGAGGAATGAATGTCAAAGCAGCAGGAACATCACCCAGCAGTTTTCTTAGCAGGCACTGCTGTGAGGGTGTTCTTGCTACACCTTGGCGGAGGAGCTGCAGAGTGAGCAGTTCCTTGGGATAATCTGACTACTCAGTATTTGTTTATCATTTGATTTAGGGCATTGTAAGAAGAGGAAAAGGACAAACATCCTGGCTGGCACCCTCTGTGCTGGTGAAACATACTAAACCCCAGTTTGCCATCAGCTGCTGATCACCAGCTCTGCTGTGAGATGCCAGGTTCGGCAGGCTGTTGGCTAAACCCTTCATGGGAGGGTTCCTTTGCCTTGTCTGCTCCTTCAGCTCTTGGAACCAGCCAGCCTCAGCTTCATGGTGCTAAACCACAGACCGTGGTGCTGAGTTCCCAGCTGAGCTCTGGGGTGCAGCACAGGAAGGAGGAACGCAGTTGTCCCCTTCCTGGACAGCAGCAAAGGTGCTGGTGTCACCTGTTTGCATCGTCACTCCCAACCTGCTGGTATCTCTAGCAGAGCAGTGGAAATTTTGGGTCTCTCCCAAACACTTTCCTGTTAAGTAACACTCACTGTGATGAAAACAGGCTGCAAGCACTTTCTTACTTATGCCTGGAAGTGACACCTCCTCACTCACCTCTCTGAGGCTTGTGGCACCTCAAATTACCAAGCTGGAAAGAAAAAAAAGGAATGGATTATGTGTAGGAAAAGGGTGCTTAAAACATACAGTATGTTCAAGAGCCCTTACCTAAATAGCATACTGCTACTTTAATTTCTTGAAACGCTCTCTATTATATGGTGAGGAAAGCAGAAATGAAGAAACCAGCCCTTACTTCCTCATGTGGAAGCTATCTCAGCTTGCCAAATCATTAACAAATGTTTTAAACAGCAAAGGGAAAAAATTTTGCCATTTGCTCATAAGGCAATACCATTTGGACTACTAGAAATTTCAGAGTAATGTGAAAGGTTTAAGCAAAATAAGGGACAGCAAAAAGAGAAAACAACTGTAAATATTGATAAGAGTAAGTAATATGGTAGCAATTAATACACACTTCTTATATGTTCCATATCTCTTGGAGACAGGCCTGCAAAAAGAACTACAATTCATAGAAAATAAGCAAAAGCAGTTAAGCCAACATGAATCCATATTGCAGGAAAATAAATAAAATCAGGCAATTAACGGCATACAAACTCATATTTTAGTGGGAATCGGTTGCTACCATTTTGAAAGGAGTAATTTAAAATCAGATAAACCTTTAGAACAGATGTTCAACTACCCACCAAAGCCTGCCAGAGCACTTTAGTTAAGGAGGCATTTAGTATTCTCTTACATGTTTTAAAATGGCTTCTCCTAAAAGAATGGTCTCAGGCTTCCAAGTACTATTTACCACATTTGCTATTAAAGAAAATGTGATTAAAGCTGAGGGATTTCCTAGTAAAAGAGAGATAGCATTATTAGCAGCCATGAGGCTTTTTGCATTCCCTGATCTTGGACCAGATTATGTTTAGGATTATCAACTACACACAGGATCAACACAGCACTTTCTTTCATTTCCCTGCTTCTTGTTCACAACAGCCCACCTTGACCCCATCCTGCAAACAGCATACACATTTTGCAGAAGCATTTGCATCCTAAGATGATTACTGAAAATGGCATAAAAAAAAAAAGAATGTGAAAATCACTGGTAAGCAACCCACGGTATTGCTTTTCAGTTCTCACTATGATTGCATGGGAATGTATTTCTCAGGAGTCATTAGGTCAGGGATTTTGGGTTGGAGCTATATTTTATATGGAGTTTGATAAATTGGTCAAGATGCTCAGATCAATAGTTGTCATCATCTGAACAGAAAATTAATATGAAAATATTTGTTTGCAGACACCCAGAGTCAAGTAACTGGAGAAATCTGTAGATTCAACTCAACCACACAATGTAAAACAGAAACCCATTCAAATACTGTTCATAATTACTTTTAATGCACTTTTAATATTATCCTCAACTTTCAAACCCAGGGCTAGGAGATTTTCCAGTTAGTCCAAGGTAAAGTATTCAATTTTTGGATGTACCTAGTTCAAATATGCCAGATCTCTCCAATTTCCTACTTATGATCTCTCATGACAATAGCTTGTCAGAAAATGTGAATGAGTCATAAACTCCTAAGCCCTATGAAACAATTTACAGGGATTTAGAAATATGCAGAGATTATAACAGTTCACACACAAAATTAATACCACCTTTTTCAAATGCTAGCAGCATTCATTCAAACAATATTCTTGCTTTGCTTTGAAAATTACGTAGCTCTTTATCCTGGTTGTAGCAGTCATGTTTTTATACAAAAATTCCAGCAAGGATATTAATAGCCTCCTCAATTATTTAAGGGAAAAAAAAAAAAGATGCTCCATGAAATTCTAGCTTATCTGTGTTTCTAATGAGGATAGGATTTTCAGTTTACTTTGTTTACGAGGACGGTCAAACACTGAAAAACTCAGTGGGTCTATACAATATGATCAGAAATTATTCAGAAGTTAGATTATTAGACCTAATTTCCTTCTTTATGCAGGAAAACCAAGCAGCTGTATTTTAAAAAGGCATGCATTAAGTCCATTATGGGGAAAGTACTGAAATGGAAACAAATAGATGGAAGTGATTACTTTAATTTCCAAATCTTAAATACAAATATTTAAATGTAATTTCTGCAGGATGCCCAGCAAACAAAACCCATTAGAACTCTGAGTCTCTCAGCACTTTTAGAGATCTCTGCTGTATAATTTTTCTTGTGTCTCAACAGACTTTCATCTGATGTTCCTAATGAGATTAAATGCATGAAAATATTACACTTACTCAGTTTTTCTGAACTACAGCAATGATTTTCTGTGTTTTCTATGATGATGTTGAATATCCTTTTCAATTACTAAGTCCAAGTATTTGGCAGTAAGGCAAGGAATGTCTCTTCATTTGGGTGAAATGCTGAAGGTGGAGTTTTGACATTGATTTCAGTAGGTCCAAGATTTCCCTGCATCTGGTATAAAATCACAGCCATACTTCATGACATGTAAAATCTATAGTATGGCACAAAGGATTCTAAATTCAGAATGAAATTGGCATTAACTGTGACAAAACTATATTGCACAGAAACTTTCCATTCACTAGGATTGCAGAAGTATTGCTTTCATCTTATGGTTCAAAAAGGTGTCAAGATTGGTTTAATACCTTTTGTATTTATAAGATATTTATCCAAACTTTTTATGTTCTAAACTTTTTATGTGGTACACTGAAAATCTTAGGCCTAACATCTGTCAACCTTTTAATCAGTAAATTATATGGTGATAAAACCCCCATCCCATGTACAGGTTGTCATCCTGCCTTCCTTATAGGCTGCTGTTGCATTTCAACAATTTAACTCAAATAAACACTCTCTGAAAAGGAAAAGTTCAGATTACCAGTGAGAAAAAATGGTTTCAGCTTCCAAAGGGTATTCACAGCATAGGAGTTGAAAAGGGTTTTGTTTTATGGGTTTTGTTTGTTTTAATGTGGATCTCCAGAAAGTTGCAGAACCGCATCTCTTTCAAAAGTTTCTGATGAACACTAGGATCCAGGTTCTCACATGTAAAACCTCTATGTTTATGTGGGGTTTTGTTTAGTTGTTTTTTCCAATCTAGGAAAAGTATAATTTGATCAAATTCATGCCCTACATTATGCTAGTACATTGCTTTGGACTTGAGTGAGGAAGAAGCTTAATCTTACCCAGAGTAGGTTGGTATAGAAGGCATTCTACCCCCAAAATTATTGCTGGAGTATTAAAATAATTAACTATTTTATTGCTTTCTTTCTTAAGTTGCTGGATTTTGCTCCTGCCCTGCCACCTAGCAGCCTGCCTTTGGAAAACATAACCCAATGTATTCTTAAAATTCTGTAAGGAAACTTATTCAGATAGAAGGTGTTCACCTCTTGTCTAAGGACACTCAGAGATTCCAAATGCTTGACATACCCTCCAAAATTAACTACTGGAAAGGATATAAAACATGATGAAACAAAGCATCTCTAGATCACCTTTTTGAGTTGCTAGCACATGAACATTACATGTCTGAGTAATTAGATTCCCTCCACCCTTTTTTCGCCCTCTGCAGCATTTTTACTCATTGCTAACGCAACATGAAAATGGAAAGCAACATGAACTTGTACCCACATTAATTCTGTTTTGTCTTTTTGTGTTTGCCTTTGTTACAAGCAGCAAGGCGCATAGCTCACTCAAAATCAATACTGGCATGAAGTCATTTGGTCTCTCCCAGGACAAGAGAATTTGCCAGCTGGTCAGAAGGACCTTCGTGACGTCAGCTGGCAAAACCTTGCTGGTCTTCAGAGCTGTGCTTGACGTGGCACAATGGAACTCCAGCCTGACCTCATCAGCTCAGGTACCTCCCCGTCCTTTGGGAAAACAGAGTTGGGCAATCTAGCCTGTTCTAACAACTCCTGGCAAATGCAGGCCAACCTTTGCAGTCCAGCAGTCACAGCTGGGTGAGTTGTTCATCAGTCCATTTCTTGGGTTAAAAAGGGAATAGGCTTCCAAGAAGTCTTGCTGTATAAATGCTACATTAAAATTTGTTGGCTTGAATGTGTGTTTTTTCACTCTGTCAAAAAAGGAATAAATTCAACCTTGTCTCTCTGTATTTTATCCAACTGCCTCAGTTACAGTCAGTTCTCAATAGCTCAGCTATGATACCAGACAGCAAAACAGGTATCTGATAGAGTATATCCTGTAAAGAGAGAATGTTTATCAGTCAATTATATTGATTCTCATGACTTATGAACATCATAACTTTATTTGATGTATATATAAACCAGCGACTAGGAATCTGTAACATAATACAGTACTGCCAAAAGCACACAAGACTTCCGAGCTGAATTTCAGTGAATAAAACAGATTATGTAGTGGGCTAAATACAGAGAGATTTGCTTTTCTATAGAATGTTAATAGTTTTTACAGAAGGAAAAAAAAAAAGAGCAGAAATATGTGCTGCTTCAATATTCATATCCCTTTCTAATAAGTGAGCCTTTACTTGAAAACTCTCAAGTTCATGAAGAAGAAACAGGGCTGCATGATAGAGCCTAACCCTGTAAATGCAAAGGACTGGCACAAGAGCTGTCATTAACAGTACCCAAATAAAAATTGCTGAAGTAGCCATCTATGAATGCAGGCATGGTTAGTCCTTTATCACCAGAAATAAAAATAGAAATAGAGGGTTTTTTTATTTCATTGTCTATAGAAACAGTTAAAGTGCCACAGTCCCAGTGAGTTCAGTTCCACAGCTTCAGCACCTTCAGCAGGAAAGGCAGAAAACAAGCTCCATCTGGTGGTGTGGCTGATTATCATTGCTTTTCAGTTTCATCTGATTGCAAATACATTCCTCTCCAGCAACAAAATGAAAAATTGAAATAGCATGTGGAAGATCACCTATCCTGCAAATGGAACCTGCATTATCTAACACTTTAAAATCAGAAAACATTCTAAGACCAGGACTTTCTGTTTGAAGCAAATCATAGTTGAAGTTTTTCAATACAAGGCATACATGATCCTGTCAGGGTAACAATCTAACAAACATTAAAGGGTGCATTGGCACACTTCAAGAGGTGACCTCCTGCAGGAGTGGGAGAAGAAAAGGCAGGAATCACTGGTTAAGGGATGAAGGAGAAGGTGTGTGAACATGAAGTCAGGGCTGCTGCTGCACCTGTCATATAAAAGTTGTTGTTGTTGTTATTGTTATTATTGTTGTTATTGTTATTATTATTATTTTTACTACTGTTTGCAAAGAATTGCTGAACAAACTGCAGTCATACTGGTGGTCAGGTAAAACTATTTGACCTAAGTTTACAAGTGATTTTAGCAAGTTTTTAATTCTAAGTATCTGTGTACATGATTTCAACAGCCAGTGCTTTGCAGGTTTGGGAAACATATTTCTCCAAGTTGATGTTACCAAATGTTATAAGCATTGTGAAGTATATACCTAATTAGGCAGATGATACTAGGTGGAGCCATTGAAGTTTTATGCTTACTTTCATGCACAAATTCATGTCTGTTACTGCTCCTTCAAGAACCCATGGCAGTTTCTCTCAAGACAAGCTCCTAGTGCAAGTTTGTGTTAAACAACAGCAATTTTAAACGCAGATACACATAAAAATTGTCCTGCAGACTGAGGTAAATAAAATGTACTTCGTCTACTCTTTCATAGTGCCCATATTTCAATGGGCTATATGCTGCATTTCATCAAATCAATGTATCATTACTTTTTTCCTAAATAGTAGAACAAAAAAAATCCATGTTAAAAGAATGAAGTGAATACAGATTCAAGCATTAATATACTAAAAATTGCCTGAAGCCACATTGCATTTATAACCTTAATGTGGTCTTTTTTTTCCTTTTTTTTTTTTTTTTTTTTTTTTTTAGCCCATCATTAAGGTTGCAAGCTTTAATTATGCATTTTTAGGCCATTTTTCTTTCTGGGCTGTCTCGTTAAGCACACAAGATAGACAGCTACCTTATGATGTTGTCACTGCTTTCCTCCACATTGCTCAAAGTGTAGCTGCAGGCAGGACCTATTGAGCAGTATTCCAGTGCTGCTCTGGAGATGTGATCAGATTTCCTCACGGGATCCTCCATTGTGCTCAGCACCACAGGATCTTCAACTGCTTCAGAAACAGCAGACTACTGTGAGATGAAGGATTCCTGATTTTTAGCATTAGAGAGTTGAGCTGCAGAGAGGTCAAGGTAAAAAGTGTCCCTTTATTCTAAGTGCTCATTTTGGAAGTGTGAAACTTGACTTTTGAAATTTCTTATGAGAAAGGAGATTTTTCATGGACTCAGTGCATCACTGTTTTTGATTTCAGCTAAAGCTCAGTACCTCTGAGATCTGACTGCTTGGGTTATTGGGGTAGAAAATTATCTGTATGCATTAGGTAGCCAAGTTAGTTTGAGCAATTTGCATAGCACTGCTTGGTGCTTAATGTCTGGAGCAGCAATAAAATTTAGTCCCTTTAGGCTAGAAAATCACTTGCCTCTGTGGCAGGACCATCCTTTCCTTTCCTGCATTCTTTGCAATTCAAAGAAAACTAAGTCCAAGTCCTCCAGCCATATAAGTAAAGTGTGATCATAGCATTAAAACCTTACCAAAGAATGTTATCATGATTCCCATCACCATGAATTGGAATTGCAACCTTAATAAAGTCTTTTTAGACCTTTTGTTCCTACTGGCTTGGCACAGTTCAGAGCAGTTCTTTTTACAAGCAATCTGCAGATAATATATAGTTCAATACGTTTTCATACTGTAAATATTTAAGAATAAGTTTAGCAAAATATGTTTCTTTTGCTGGTATCTAGACTACTAATCTGCTGTAACTCCATTTCTGTCTCCATTTTCATATCCAACTAAAACAAGAAGACAAATCCCATGTCTCCCATTTGTTTTCACTCCCAAACTGAGGAGACATTTAAAGGCTGCTACTTCCACGACTCAGTACATCTTTTCTAATGTCTCTGTAATATGATAGACTGTGAATGCAGCCTAGTGGTGCCAAAACTGAGCTGTTTATCTTTTTACTCCCTGAAGCAGAAGGAGTCACTTCAGCTTGAAAATACTTCAAGAAGTCACACTGTAAGGAGTTCAAAAACAATTCAGTCGAAAGAATACACTTTGTTTTCAAAATAAAGATGTTCTTGAAGGAGAAGCGGTGCCGTTCACACCCTGCTCTGTCTCCCATCCAAGAAACAGCACAGTTAAAGTGAACAGAAAGTTTTCACTGCTCCACATTACCCTCCTCCCAACAGCAGTAAGTAGATGGCTGCCCACTCATCCCACTGGAGTTGTTGCTTTGATTTCTGGTAGTTAATGTCCCTCTCCTGTACATACCACTATTTCCTAATCACATAAGCAGTGATACCCAGACCCTTTCCATCCGAGCATTTAACTTGCAAATCTAAGGATAACTCAACAAGAACAAGATTAGCCAGACTAGTCTTAGGGAACCAATATTTTGAGCCCTTAGTTATCTTATTGAATTATTAATCAGGCTGGAGACACGAGGAGGAGCAACTTAACAACCAAGGGGGATTAATGAATTGATGAACTGAGCAAGACTTTTAAGAGCAATGGATTAATTTTCGTGGTGAATATTAAATGGATTCAGTGATTAAAAAAGCTAAATTACCTCTAAGACCTATTTCAAGAGTAATTTTCTCTCCTTTGCAGTTTTCCTTTTTTACCTGTTGTCCTTGAAGATTGCATTTAATTTCACTTAATTTTATATGCTAGTTTCTAGTTATCCTGGCAAATGAATAAAAAAATGGCATTTCTTATTTCTCCTACAAGAAAGATGCATTCATTCCCCAACAGAAATCACTTCCTTTACACTCCAAGAGCAAAAATTTTATCTTGGCCAAAGGCAGAGTGTTTTTATTTAGTGTGATTCCCGTCTGACTTTCAGATTTGAAGACTAATGACTGCACAAAATTCTATGTCTCTTTCCTGCCATATGTTCAGGGGGGTGTCTTATCACTGTGGTTTACAAATGAATCCATGTAGCCATCATTCCTTGATTCATCTTACAGAACAGGAAGAACCATAGAGATTTGTCACTCAGCTGCAATAAGATGCAATTTGCCTTCTTTATTTTTCACATTTGAGTGCAGTGGATAAAAGCAGTGAGATGGTCACCTTTCAGTGTGTTCTGCAGACAGCTCTAATTCTCCAGGCAACCAATGAAGCCTAAAAGTTTATTTGAGATTCCACATCTTCACACTGATCCAATTTTTGCTGTTTGCTTGATTTAATGGATGGTGCAGTTTCTTGTCTGGTTTTTTTGCTTAAAACAAAAATCTAGGCATGTACAAAGGTTTGCCTGTTCCTTAACATGTTCCCAAACAAAGCAGCAACTACAGGAAGAAGTTAATCTGAGTGCAACCTGCTAGAAGGCAGAATACAAAGGCGTAAGTTCTAAAGATGAAATTAATTTTCCTTCTCATCATTGCAGTCAGCAGCAGATTTTGTGTCAATGGGTTGTACAGCCAACTTGCAGTGGCAGAGCTTTTATTCAAAAAATTTTTTTAAAACACTTAGGCATGAAAAAGTAATGGAGGAAATCTCACACTTTCCCCAGTTGTTTGGATAAAACTGCATTTATAGAAAATAGAATTGTTATAAATTTACCAAAATGTAGGTTTAAACCAGAATCCAAAGATTACTGTTCTTTCAAAGTATCATTTTTAATATTTCCTTTGAAATATGGGCTTTAAAAAAATACAAAGATCTCAGAGTCATTCTGGACCAAAAACAAAAACAAACAAACAAACAAACAAAAACAAAACAAAAACCAAAATCCTAAAATTCCAGAAGATTTTACAAAAATCAGTAAATGAGAATGTGAGTATGAACATTATAGGGAAGAAAAACAGAAAAAGAAAAGGAGACTATAACAGGCTGCATCTTAACTGTGCACACCTCTCAGGAGGTGTGGGAGGCTTCCAGTCTTCAAAATCATGGGGACCAGAGGAAAAAAAATAACCACATGTCTGCAGTGGTGGCTTCAATTCACATATACATACACACTTCCATGTTTATACTCTCATCTGTGCTCCTGGCTTCTCATACTACCCTCATGTGTTTATAGTCATATATATATGTGTGTGTGTATTTATCTTAACTTAATGGTTGACCTTCTCAAAGTCTTCTAAAAACTTGCTTCCATTCTTCCTATGAACCAGTTTAACATTAGCATTAGCTAGAAGGTGAGGGCAGGGAGAGTGTTTTTATTGTGCTTCTAGGCTGAAACTTTGAATCTTGCTCAAATGAATGAAATGTATAATTCTCATTTTAAACTTTTGATAATGCCACACTGGTCCCGAAACATTTAGATCTTGCTGAAAATACTACTCTTACCAAGGAATGTGATTTTGGTTTGTTTGTTTGTGGGTTTGGGGTTTTTTTAAATCTTGGATTATTTTAAATACTACACAGTTGCTTGATTTCGTAGATAATGTTAAGGAAGAAATTGTGAATCCAGGCACTCCAGTAACTGCTATTTGAGAACCTGTGTGCAGGCAGAGTGCCTGAGGGAAACTCTCCACCAGCCATAGAAAAACAGGCTTCCAGCTGGCTGAGAGAACAGGCTTCTCTCCCTGTGGCTTTCTTCCTCTGCTGGCACCATCTCCATCTCCTCTGTGTCTGAAACCAGCAACCACGTGGCTCTGATGTTGCATTGCAAAAGGATGATTGAAATTTTACTGCACTAAACTTGCAGGGCCAAACTTTGGCACCCATCTTTGGTGGAAACAGCTACAGCCAGCCCCACACAAGGCTGGTAGGGGTGTCAGAGAAACAGCTTAGTGAAGGAAAAATGCCAGTGGCCTTGTAATCCCAATACTTATTAATAATATGCAGTAATACACAAAAGAATGAACAATAACAGTTACAAGAAATATTACTAATTTATTGGTGGGAATGGCAAATCTCCTCAAAGCAGTTTGGAAGTTTGGGCTGTGACAGGAAGGAAGTACTCTGCACTGATCTTAAGAGAAAATGGGCCCTACTTTTAATTATCTGTGCCATATTTTTTCTTTTTTTCTTTTTTAAGGTGTGGACAGGAAGAAATGCTTAGTTATATTTTATATTTGCTTTGCATTCTGTATCATCATGATGGTGCATTAAAGTAACAGTGTGATCTGCTGCAATCCCCGGAGCAGCACTAATGTTACTAGAAATAAAATGTTCTGAGGATATAATCAAGACAATTTCTGCAGAGACAATTAATATCCTTTAGTACACCAGCTCATATAACTGGAAAAATTATATACAGACTGAGAACAAAACTGCTACAATGAGTTTAACAAAATTGCGTTAACTGGTCACTCAGTTTGAGGGGAAATGGTGCCCGTTATCTGTTATCAAGCCAGGAGAGGAGACTTTGGCAGTGGAAAATGCAGCATTTCCCCCATTTGTTATGGGATCTTTATTGCCCATGGAAGGTCGAGTTGGATGTGGAAATGCTCCCTAGGATGTTTCCCAGCAGATGGAAGGACAACCAGAGGAACATGGCCACAGTTTGTTACCTACTGCAAGGAAGTGTGAATAGAAAACAGAGTATATGTGCCTCATATTAGCCATAATGTGATGGACAATTGATTTGATTAGGAGGAAAGTGCATGAAAATTGCCCAGTATCATGCAGGACCTGACAAAATCCTATCCTTGGAAGGCAAGTGAAGGTGATGACTCTGCTTGAACATAGATGAAACACACTCCTGCTGCCCAGAACCCTGCTGGAGGAATTATCCCTCTCATTTCTTCTACCACTGTAATACCACAGAACTGAGTGAGTAGGAGGTTTCTCAGATTAGCGAGGGTTTAACGCTAAGAAAAACAGATCAGATGGTTGTTCAGGGCTTTTTAATGGCATTTTAAAGCAAATCCAACAATTTGGCCCATGGTTAGCATTCACTGATCTTCCTGGCTTGAGTGGCTGCTTTGGGGAGTAGCTTGGCAGAGTTTCATCTGTGAGCCCCTTAAAGAACAAGTCTGAGTGGGACCTTTCTTACAGCCCATCACTGCTCTGAATATATGGACTAAAGTGTGTTAAAAAACAGGGAATAAAGCTAACTGTCCACATCTTCTCTATCTTTACACTTTCTCCCACAAAAAAAACCAGCTGATGCTGATCAAGTAAATTGCTGGTTTTCAGTCTTACACATTTTATTATTTTTAGATAAACACACTGCCAGAGGTACATGTTTGTTTCTGTTTTGCCATGTACTAATTATAATAGCCAAGGTTAAAAGATTTAGACAACTTCCTTCCTTCTCTTCTGCAGTCAACAGTATTTAAGAAAGAAAAAACAGTGGCTGAAAAAAAAAAATACTTCGATTCATCTCAAAGACACAAATCAATACCAAAAGTCTGTAACAAATGTTTAGATTTTATTTAATGAAACTCTAAGGATTTTAATAATGTTGTTTTTTAAATTAGAAAATCCAGCATTTAAGATTGTTCTTCCATAGTGAAAAAATTATATGCAAGAAGCAGCTGGGCTGAGGTATGTGAAGAAAATAATGTGAAGATAAGACTTTTCTTTCCAAACTCAGTCATTTTATACAACATCAGAATCAAATTTCACCATTCCCAGGAAGTATTTGAGAGATCCTTCCATATTCCAACCTATTACCACAAGTTGCCTCAAGGCAATCTTTTCCTCTTTATTCTGTAACTGTCTTTAAGCATGCAGAAACTGAATTGCTGTAAAACTGCATTACCCTGTCATGGGTTTGAAATCCTTGGGAAAATTGTGATAGCTTTACATCTTAAATTACTTAAAATATTAAAGTTTAAAAGGGTCTCTCTTTTTTTCTATTTAATTTTTTTTTTTTTTTACATTATAAAGAAATCCCATACCAAATTACTCATAAAACTGTAACAACCACTACAAAAATGTCAGTATTAACCATCAATTAGTATACACACACAGATATATATATATATATATATATTTGATTTATGTCTTGTTTAAAGATAGGGAAATTCTCTGTGTTATAACACAGACTACTGGACTTCCAAGTGGGTTTTGGATGTAGTTCAGTATCTTCAGGGAGTTCTCTGGAACACAAATACTCTATAATAGGACAGCCAGTATCTGTGACTAAGGGTGGGTTAAAATTAATTGCCTGACATATGAACCAAACTGACTGAACAGTGATGTGAATCCTTCAGTGCTCCACTGTGCTGCAGTGAACGACACTCCTGCCAGAATCCCTAAAATACTGACTTAACACTGAATATGCAACCATCAATCTTCACTCTCTTGACCCTTCCCCAACATATTTTTTCTTCGATTCTCTTCCCATCCACTCTTATCCCCAGCAGAACGCATACATTGCATTAGCATAGAGAAGCTCATAAAAAGCCCCAACATACAGAAACATACAAAAACAGCCCCCTCCCCCGGCCAAAAACATCAAATCAAACGAGCAATAAAAACCCCCACGTGCAGCTTTGGGTACAGCTGAGATTTCCCGCCTGACTCCCCGGGCTCATTGATCAGAGGCTTGAACTTTCCACCCCTTTGGCAGCAGGGGCTGTCTGCCCGCGGGGGTGACAGCAGCTGACATCAGTCGTGCGGCTCCTTCCCCGTTCATGTCTGCATGCTCAGAAGGCTGCTGTGATCACACAGCCTTTCCTGATCGCAATAACCCAATCGGTCTGATTCTCACAGAATTCAGCCCTCCTGCACGGCGCTTTCGAGCCCGGGACCTGCCGAGGTGCGGCTTCTCCTCCAAGCACCGATCCCGGAGCAGCAGTGTCCCGGTGTCCCTCCACCTGGAAAAGCTCATGCCCTGAAACACGGGGGTGAGGCAGCCTGGCGAGCCAGAAGCGCTGCACCGCTGTGCTGGGTACAGAAACAGCGACTACACACAAAGTTGCTCGGTGCCATTTTAAACTGAGCTGGAAGCCGCGAAGGCAGGGGACCGGCGGGATTTTTGTGCGTGCTTTGTGTGAAACATGCAGCGCGGTGAGAAAACACAGCCCATCCGCGGCAGGTCCCGCTCCACGGCTCCTGTGCAGCGCTCCTTCAGCCCTCAGGAGTGTCAGGACACTGCTGCCCGCAGCGCAGCCCCAGCACCTGCGGGGCCTGGCTCAGCCTGCGAATCGGAAAATGGCTCGGGCTGGAAGGGACGGTAAACATCATCCCGTTCCGTCCCCTCTGCCGGGGCAGGACACCCTCCACTACCCCGGGCTGCTGCGAGCCCCATCCAGCCTGGCCTTGAACACTCCAGGGATGGGGCATCCGCAGCTGCTCTGGGCAGCCTGTGCCAGCGCCTCACCACCCTCACAGAAAAGACTCTAATCTTAATGTCTAATCTAACCCTGCTCTCAGTTTGAAGCCATTGCCCCTCGTCCTGTCACCCCAGGCTCTTGGAAAAGGTCCCTCAGCAGCCTGTATGCTCCCTCCGTGCCACGGCCGTGCTTAAACCATCGCTCCCTCAGCAGATGCACACCCAGCCCCTGCGGGGTCCGTGTCCCATCCGTGCCGGGCTCCTCAGAGCCCGCAGGGACCGAGAGCCCCGAGCGGCCCCGGGCTCCGAGCAGAGCTGCGGCCACCGCGGCCCCGCCGCCGCCTCAGCGGAAGCGGCTGCGCCGCCGGAACCGGCGGACGTGACCTCACGGCACGGCCCCTTCCCAGCCCTCCTCGCCGCGTCTGGCCGCTCCCGGTCGGCGGCCGAGGAGGAGGAAGAAGGAGAAGGAAGAGGAGGAAGGCGGGCGGGACCCGGGATGCTGCCGGCGCAGCTCGGGCGCGCGCCGCGGCACCTGCTGGTGTGCGAGCGGGGCCACGCGCGCCACCCGCGCTCGCGGCACGCGGCGCACGTGCGGGACCACGCCTACAGCTGCCGCGTGAGTGGCGCGAGCGCGGGCCCGCGGCCTCGGCGGGGTCCCCTCAGGGACACGGGGAGGGAAGGGAGAGGGAGAGGGGAAGGGGAAAGGGAAAGTTGGAGCTGCCTGCGGCTCCCACGCCGCCCGTCCCCGGGGCTCTGCCCGCCAGCCGCTCCAGGGGCTCGTTCCCGGTGCCCCGCTCGCGCCGCACTCGGTGTTCCGGAGGGCTCCTCCGTCCTTGCCAGAGCTGGCCCGCGAGCACCATTTTTGAGGGAGAGGAAAAAAAAAAAAAAAAAAAAAAAAGGCAAATTAGCCCTCTGTTTGTGTTTTGCGGGATCGCGCAGCATGGGAGAAACTCCTTCCTCGAGGAGCGAGAGGTGCCGATTTTAGGAGCTCTCCAAACACAGGCGCAGGGTCCGGTTGGGAAAGGAGACATTGTTTATTCCGTGCAGACAAATCAAGCACACCACCTATCAAAGCTTTTATATAAATACTATTTAGACATTTTAGGAAACAAAGGAATTGGTGTTCATGGGCTACAAGTTATATATTTCTCTTATTAAGCAGTGTTCTATCTTTTACTGGTTAATGAGTCCCTCATTTCTCACGCTGGTTAATCCCCATGCTCAGTCCTTCTCTGCTTTGGAGTCAGGGGGTTCCTGGGGTCGGTGGCCGTGATCTCCACCTGCCAGAATTTCCTTTTATCCACTCAGAGCTGATTCAGCACAGTTGCTGGGTTTGTCAAGTTTCATCCTTTTCGTGGGAGTTCTGCCAGATGTCCTTGTGGCCCATAAATTCTGCATTCTTTCTGCCCGCTGTCACTGGTACATCCTTCTCCCCGAGCTTCGATGACTTCACCCCAGGTCTGACACCACTGAAGCATGTCCAGCCCTAAACTTCAGCAAGTTTCGTGGATTAAATCTCCCTTCTTGTTGATTAGGCTCAAAAGTGTGCAAGGACCAAACAGCAAAGAAGAATTTTAGGTGTTCCACGTTTTGCAGCAATCGGGCAGGATCCTGTTTCATAACCCCGTTCTCATTCCCTGTAACTCTCTGGGCTAATTGTTAACTGTTTGTCACTTCTGAGATACTTTTTAGCAGCTATTCAGAAACCTTTCCACTGCTGTGGGAGGCAGCTCGTTTGTCTGTCTTTACTTCTCTTGAACACATGTGCCAAGGGAGATACACACCTGTTATCCAAGAGCTTTGGGAAGGAAGAATTTTAAAGGATTTTTGAGGGATAGAGGGAACAGATCTTTATGCTGCTCGGGAAGCTTCGTACTTGCCCATATATTACCTTGCTTTCCCTGGTCTGCCAGACTTCATGGTTCTCTCGGTCTATGGAAAATGTACAGGAAAGGTTTTAAGCAAAAGGTAAAATAAAGATTCTACTTTGGTCTCTGCTTTTCTACTAAGATTACAAAAATGCTTAGCCTTAAAACTGCTTCAGCAAGTACTCCAGCAAGGGCTCTTTGAAGGAGGTGTCCCAGTGTGACATCCAGCTAAATGTATAGTGGTGTGAAACAAGGACTTCTGTTAATTCATGCTGTGCAAGATACATAATGCAACAAATGCTATTGTATAGAAAACAAAACAAAACAAAACAAACAAACAAAAAAACAAAACACAAATCAAAACAAAAAAACAACCACAACCCAAACCACCAAATGATGTATTTGGTTTACCTAGAGACTATGAAAATTGATACATTTCAAAGACAGAGGTTATCTTTTGTATTTCTTATTGCTTTGTTTGTTTGGGCTTTTTTCAGTACAGGTTTTAGGATTTACATTACAAATATGTTCCTGATAGGTGTCTTTTCTGATCCCGGAATGTGGCATGCTACCTGAAGTGCTGAAAAGCACAATTGCAGATTTTGGAGAGTACTACCTGGTGAGGAATTTACCTGTTCATGAATTGGTTGCTCATGAATTCATTGATGCTTTCGTGAAGAAAGGTAAGGAGGAAATCAGAACAGAACAAATGCAGTCGTAATATACTTTTTTATAGTACAGTAAAATTTTTAATAGTCTTATTATTTATTCTGAAAAGTGTTTTAAAGGAAGGAAAGGAAAAGTACTAAGCAAATTCTGTATGAATTTGTTTATATGCTTTTTTCTGTTTTGTCACGTGTGACAACATTTGTTCACACCCAGAGGGTCCAAAACTCCTGTGATTCTTCCTTATAAATTTCTCCTTATTCCACCTCAATTCTGAAAGCCAGCTATCAAGATGACTTCCATGTATCCTCACCCCTGTTTCTCCTACACCTCACCTTTATGCAGATTCCTGTAGAAATCTTTCTTTTCCCTTTCTTGTTCCTTCATACTTCAACACAGAGCTGTGCTGAGCTGTGTTTCATGGCAGACAAGAGAAAAATATGCTTCCTTATTTTTTATTTTTCACTAAGAAAGCTGTGACAGCTCATTCTTACCCAGTAAGAGCAAGGAGGATGCAAAGATAGACCCTCTGCCCAGCCACCTTGTTTTTCCATAGTCAGACCATGCTGTTTTCATCAGCAGAGCCTACTCCTTTGGCTTATGATAGCTGTTGTACCCTTGAGCTGACAGAGAGAAAAAAAATTACAGAGGAAAGAGAGGACAACAGAGAACATGCAGATGAAACAGGAGAATAAGAGATGCATTACTTGCTAAATGTGGGACTCTTATCTCCTTTAACCTCATTAATGTTTTTTATGCTAGTGTTATGGAAGCAATACAACATTTGTAGACAGAGTTCATGGCATCTGACACTTGTATTTTAAAAAACAAAATTGATTAATGGCAGATAATGTGACAAAAGTATTTAGTAATGTGAGCATCTTCACCTTGTCTTTGTGTGAACTGGTAATAAAAATATGTCAGGGAAGAAATTGGCTTTTCTGTTTGCTGACTAGGGAGAGTCACAGGTGGAAGGAGAGAAAATGTTTTCATATTGGGGCATATTATTAACATTATTCCTATTATAAGTCCTTTTAAAATATTGCCAGAACAGGGTTTATAAAAATAACAATGCCATTTTGCTTGAGAAGGTGGAAGAAAGTTAGTGGATGAAAACAAGAGAATGATTCAGATGGTGTTTGTCATGTTTGGTTGTCTTGAAGTGAATTGTTTATCTTGTCATGTCTGTCTTTACAGACTGTATAATCTCATGTTTTTCTGCTTTACTGTTCAAGGTTCATGCTATGCACTTACCTATAAGACAAAAATTGACCAAGATAATACTGCAGCTCTGCTACCAAATGGTATGGGGGATTTGTTTTGGTTTCAGTAATATATGTCAATTTTGGTCTGGGTTGTTTCTGTTTCATTTTTTGTTTTTTGTTTTGTTTTTTTTTTTAATTTGTAATGATAACTGGAAAACAATGATTATTGCCAACTTTGTTAGAAATATGTGTGAATTGGAAAAAGTACTAATTTTAGCTCTTTTTTTCATTTGTGCTGTTAAATTATTTTTTTAATCTGAAGAAAATTATAAAACAATAAAAATGAACTGCACTTATGTACTGTCAGATTGTCAATTCTTCAACCATAATTGCAATTGCTACAGGAGGTTATTTTTGTGAAGACATTGCACTCCAACTTCTTGTTACCTCTGGTCTTTAAGACAAAATTTGTACCAAAAAAGCAAGTTATCAGTACTGCTTAGGAACACTCAAAATATTAAGTGTTTATTCTCATGAGACCCTACCTTGGGTGCTTACTTCAGCTCTGGGTCCCCAACACAGGAAGGACATGGACCTGCTGGAGCAAATCCAGAGGAGGCCACAAAGATGCTCACAGGGCTGGATCACCTCCCCTGTGAAGACAGGCTGAGAGAGCTGGGGTTGTTAACCTGGAGAAGAGAAAGCTCTGGGGAGAATTAGAGCACCTGCCTGTACCTAAAGGGGGCCTGAAAGAGAACCACAGAGGAAATTTTTAAGGTCATGTAGAAATAGGGCATGGAGGAGTGGATTCAAACTGGAGGAAGGTATGGTTAGATTGGATATTAGGAAAAAATTCTTTACTGAAAGGGTGGTGGGTCACCCAGAGGAGCTGTGGTGCCCCATCCCTGGAAGTGTTCAAGGCCAGATTGGATGGGGCTTTGAGCAACCAGGTGTAGTGGAAGGTGTCCCTGCCCATGGCAGAGGGGAGGGAACTGGATGGTCTTTACTGTCTCTTCCAACCCAAACCATTTTCTGATTCTGTGAGGATTCTGTGATTCCCTGAGAACTATCTAACATGTTAAAAGTCTATTTCAATTACATCACAGTTTTATGAGAAGACACCATAAAATGTCCCACATCTCGGGTGAGAAAACAAAAGTATTTTGAGCTTCAACTACATTGTTTTATTTCTATTTAACAGTATATAAAATGTAATAGAAATACAAACTGGTCTGCCTGCCCTCTAGTTTAAGAAGCTGTAATATGACAGGTGCCCATGAGGGCATGAGTGAATTCAGATTGTTCAGAAGAATTCTTTTACGTGTTTGTTAGCACAGTCCTGGCAAAGTGGACACTTGATAGCAATGGAGTTTGTGCAATACGGGTGTTACAAGCCGTGCACAATTATTGCAGAGGTGCTGTTACAGTTCCTGGTGGTGTCACTGTCTGAACTCTTCCTCTGCAGTCTTAGTTGTTTGTGTTCTGTGCTGTTCCTTGTGCAGTAGAGCCCAAGGGCTGTGGTAGAGAGAGCTGTTGTGTGAAGCTCTGTACCAAGCAGCAGCAGCCAGGTCTGGTTTATGAGCACAGAAGCAGAGTTGTTCCAGCATGTATCAGCTCATCACTAGCAAGCATGGTTTACTCAGTGGGACTTGGAGGAACTGCTTTTGTTTATTTAGTTGAGCAGTGCATGTTGAGCATGAATGTTTACTAAATCAGGCCCTTGTGGGATTTAGTGCTCAGCTAATGACACAGCAAGTATAGAGGATGAGTGGAGGAAAGATGGAGACAATGAACTGAGTAGTACAGTAAAAAAGTTGTGATTACCTCAGGAATATTATTATGCTTTTCTTACTCTAGTTCACAAGATCTCTTTGATAAAAAAAGAATAATTGAGTTATAACCTTTTTTTAAAAACAGGATTAATCTGGTAATCCATTTAACTGGAACTAAGGAGTCTTCATTACATTAGTAATACCACTGATCCGAAGCTAGTGTTGTAAAAGGTATATGGTTCTCAGAAGACTTCAAAGGGAACCAAGTAGAAGATTATTTCTATTAAAATTTGGTTTGTTTATAGGTAAACTAATTCTGTCAGTGGATAAGGATACTTATGAGGAACTTGGACTGCAAGGTCGCCCTTCTCGGTATTCAGGAAAAAAAGTAATGAGATATAGTAAGTATGATTTATATAAAGAGGGCTTATTTAAGAAGCACCTTGTTAGGATGTTGAAACCTCCCTTTCTCTAAAATTAGTTACTGTCTAGCTTTTATTTTCCCAGATGCAAATACAAGGAATGCCTGAAGAGAGAATGTAGTTTTTCTCCAAGTAGTAAAGCAGTAAAAAATCTTTAAGGACACAAATACATCATCTTTTCAGTACTCTATAAAATTTTTAATTTCAGGGATTCTCATTGTGTTGTTTGTACTGGAGTGATGTAGGACTCAAGAATTTTTGCATACCCTGCATAGTTTCTATTCATTCTGATTTAAGTCAGAAAATTTTAAACTGGTCAAGGAGATCTTTAAAATGTGTGCACTGTACAAAATCATTGAAGAGCCTCACATGAATCTGCTTTCTTGAAAAGGAGAATTGTACTGTTTCACACATTTAAAATGGTAATTTCCATGTACCATGTATTTGGAAAGCATTATTTTTTTTAACAACTGCAGGGGAGACATCTTGAGTGTGATTTTTATTAATTTGTCTTTTTAGGAAATAAAAAAAGCCAAACATGAACACTGTGCCATCTCAAATGTATTGGAACTTGCAGCAGTTGATAGCTATAGTTACATAAAACCTTTAGGAGGGGAAACTTGTTATCTCTAGTAAGTATTTTGGTGTAATGGGACATCTAACATTCTTTAACATTCTAATCATCAAAAGGTATAAAGAAATTTCCATTTGAAAACTAAATATAACCTATCCATGAGAGAATTTGCCTAGGAAAAAACCAACCTATTGAAAAAGTGTCATTGCTGTATGCATGGCTTTTGTTTGTTAGAAATTTGTTGTTAGAAATTCTAGTTTGGGTTTTTGTTTTTGTTTTTGTTTTTTTTTACTGCTAATTGCTCACCTAATTACCAAGATATTTTTAAGGCACTGTTCAGGTGTTCAGGGACTTGTCAGTGCCATTTCAAGAGGAATCTGTCCCTCTAGACACTAGGAAGCAGTTCCAGTTTATATCAAAATCAGGATAGTAGGAGAGAATATTTATTTACACAATGGGGAGACATATTTGCATAATCAAATACTTTGTAAAGATTCTTTAGATGTAAAGAGGAATTTTAATGTTCTTTTGTTTCTTTGTGCTCTTCTAATTTAACAATAAAATTTATTTCAGCTGACTGCCAATAACTATTGTGCATTTTCTGCAGTTGTCACTATTGACTTGACTGATGCTGGCTTTCACCCTGAGAGCAAAAAACATAACAGAGTGCTTTGGGCCTTGAAAGAAAAGAAACCTTTAGAATTTGACTTCTTACTGGCTTGGTATAATACAGGTAATGAGAACTAAATGTAAAACTAAAATGCAACTGGCATGAAGTCTACATATTTTTAGTTTACTGTTTTTCTCTAGTGATTGTCCAAATGCATTTTCAGTGGAGGGAAAAGTTAGATTAAAATGTGTATGGGTGGAATTTTTTTGTTTGTTTTGTTTATTTGTTTGGGGTGGGGAGGGTGTTACTTCCTGTGCACAGAACATCTCAGTTCATCAACACAACAGTGATTCATAGGAGATGTATTAGTTGCTTTATTTCCTTTTTCTATGCTGCCCAGGCTTTCTGGCTAAACTTTGTCTATTTGATGGTGCTGCCTCTTCTTTATGAATTTGTGACTTACATTACCATTATCAATACCCTTTCTCTGCTTTCTTTGTTTTTATTAATACACATAAGTTATGTATCTGGTTACCTGCTTAGGATGGGGAACTCTGGTTTCCTCAGAATTTACAGGACATGTGCAGGTTGCCTGTTTTGTGCCATGTGCCTGGATACACAGAATGCTGTTTGATCACTTTATTCTCAAGCACTTGTTTGAGGTTGGAGCCAAGTAAAAGGTTGCTATAATAAATTGTATTGTTTTAAATAATCTTCTAGTATTTGTTTATCTACTGTTTTCTTATTACACTATTTTTTTTCTGGACTCAAGTATTTTTCCTTCTCTGAGGGAAATTTTTCAAAGTCCCCAGCTGTTTATATTACCTCAGAACAGGCTGTATGTAGAGATATGTAGCATTTGTATAGAACTAGTTAAAACTGCAAGTGTCTATATTGAAAAACATGGTTTTCTTCATCACAGATGTGTAGCTTTTGGTGTTGCTTTTGCTTTGAGTCTCCACACTAGGGAGAAGGGATATTAGAAAGATCCTGAGAATCCTGTCCCATCTCTTTCTTGCATTACTTTTCCTGGCTCTTCAAGGCCAAGTCTGAGAAGGAGTTAACTGATCTGAGATATGGAAGCTGCTTACAAGCTCCTTTAGGAGTGTCCCATGTTTCACTTCATTCCTTCATCTTTCCCCTCCCCCTTTCTAAGTACTAATCATATGACAAGGATCTGTATGACAATTGTTTGTCATACAGAAATTGTTTAAAGGCTTGCAATTCCCGTCCTTGTGATCTTCAGGAAAGAGTCACAGTGAAGGCTGTTGCTACCATAAATGGTGACATAAATCCAGCTGAGGTGGCAGATCTTCACGCTCAGCTTGCTTGGATTTATTGACCCTGGACAGAGAGCAAAATGCCTCTAGGGCCACTATTTTTCTTGTGCTTGCTGCTGCCCATGTTAACAGCATTCAGGAAGAATAGCATTTTTTTCCTTACTTTCTTACATCCCAAAAACAGGTCAGGTCAGTAATTTCCTGAATGTGGAGTTAAATGTGAATGCCTTTCTGTGCAAGAATCTTGTGCTCATAACACACAAAAGACTATTAGTTCCTCAGTACTGACAAAAATAAAACTTTTATAGGTTTTTATTAATAGATATGAGACATTGTGCAGATTCTACTGGAAGGGAAAAAGTGGGCTGTATTTTGTCAAGAGAATCTTTGTCCTCTGTGAACATTTCTGCTTTCACCCTTCCTGCTGAAACCTGGTGTTTCTTACTGTGGCCATCACTGCAGGATTTTTGGTTTTCATACTTAGTTTTCCCACATTGTGGTTTTGGCACCAAGAAGAACAGGAAAAGGGAATGTGGGGTGTCCCATGTCTTTAATGACAGAGGCAATACAACCTTTTTTCTATTGCTGTACTTTCTATCACAATTTTGTGTTTATTAGATGAAATTCAGTGACCTCTGAAAAGCTTTGATGATGTTCCTGGTTGCTGTTAATATAGAAAGCTGTGCTTAGCTAGAGGAATTGTTCTGTTAGGGTCTTGACTGTAGTCTTTGAGATTTCCTGCATTTAGGGCCATAGCTGAGGTTCCCACATGCAGCAGACATGTAAAATGTATTATTTTCTATGTTTTACTAGGAATTCTAGGGCAATATTATACATTATTTGAACCTGTTAGCCTAACAAATGCCAATAGAATGTAAGGAAGATCATCTCTTCTGGAATTCTTCAGACTTGCCTATATAAAAGTACTAAATTAAGAAGAATTCAGTTATTGCCTGTCTTTGTGCCCTTTGGAACAACATTTTTTTGAAGAATGACTTAAGAAAATGAGCTTAACCCTCCTTCTACTTCCCCCAAATTATTGTCCTTGATGACATAAATATGGCTGATAGACTTCAGGCAATCCATATTTTCATATTCTCTGATAGAAAATTATAGGTATAATATTCCACAGTGAAGTCTACCCTATTCTTGAATTTCTACAGTTTACACATGACTTTTTTGTGGTATTTCTGTGAGAGATGTTGCTCTACACTTCTGACTTTTCATGGGTAAGGCATTATTTCTTGGTCTCCTAGACACCCATTGTTCCTTTTTGAAAATAGCACACATTATCTGGAATTTGAAATTTAGGAGAATTTATTCCATGTCAATTACCTTTCTGCTTCAAAAGCAAGTTGGTAATATCTCTGAATTTAAAATATGCCTGCTTAGGTTAGTTTTTTGGTCTAGGTACCTGCTGTTTTGGATCTCTTACTAGTATTTTCCCACAAGGCCATCAAGGTACATTTAACTCTTGCAGCCATACTGCATTTGAAGAGTTATCAGGGAGAGGGAAGCAGGGCTGAGTTTATTCTTTTAGTTAACTGATATTTGTGATATATTTTGATTTCTTACCCTCTCCTCTTTCCTCTCTCTTCAGGCCTTATGCTCCAGTTTATTCTGGAATTTCTCTTGACATAATCAATAAATCTGTTTTTAAACCTATAATCACATGCTGACTTCTCCATTATTCAGGGAAAATGGTGTTCTGAGGTGATGTTCCTGCTCCATTTTCTCTGTTCCTTTTCAGGAACGCTGAGTTCCTCTTTTTAACGAGCTCATGTTATTACTCACACACTTAATTCTGCTTGAATTTTCTGTGGGCAAATCTACACTTGTAGTAGATAGCAAATTTGCTGAGCTGTACTAAGTTGCTGAATCTTGCACTGACTTTTATTTCAAAGAAGATAAGGAAGCTGAAGAGTCTAAGTAGTTTTGAAGTGGATTAAAAGCACACAAGCAGTTTCACACGTTTTGTTCATATACAAATGTTTCATGTATTCACTGCTTCTTTTGTTTAGTAGTTTCGTAACAGCTGTTTGTGGTACTGTGTTGTTAAGGTGCAGAGGGATCAACATTGATGTCATACTTTTCAAAAAACCAAATACAGGCCCTGAAGCCAAAAATAACATTCAGCACCTTAAGGGACTTGCAGTGTCCAGTGTTACAAAGTAATGATCCACAAGGAAAACCAGAGGAGTCCTGCAGTACAGAGGAGCTCTTTGAATGGCTGGGTGCTGTCTTGAATCAAGTTAACTTGTAAGTAATTGAATTTGTTTGATCTTTAAAAGTGTTTTAAGTAAGGAAAGCCACAATTTATTTTGCAAATAGTTGAATAATAAATAAGACAGTTTCGTAAGTGGGAGTCTTTTGTGCAATGAAATATTTGTTTTAATCTTGAATGACTTTATCTGTGTTTTTAGAGGTTGCCCATATGTACTGGATTGTGCTGGGATAGAGTTAGTTTTCTTTGTAGTAACTAGTGTGTTGCTGTGCTCTGGGTCTGTGACCAAGAGTGTTGGTAACAGAGGATGTTTTAGCTACTGATGGGCAGGGCTTGCACAGCCTGAAGGCCTTTTTCTGTCTCCTAAGTGAGGAGACTGGGGGTGGGCAGGAGGCTGGGACAGCAGACCCCTCTGAGCAGAGGGGTATCCCACACCATGGGATATGGTGACATCCTCAGCAGCAAAAGGTGGAGCAGGGGTGGGTGGGAAATGTTGGGAGTTCCAGCATTTGCCTTCCCAAGTATTTGGATGCCCTGCCTTCCTGGAGAGGGCTGCATGTCTTCCCGCCCATGGGAAGTAGGAAATTCATTCCTTTGTGTGCTTTGTGTTCATGTGGAACTCTTCTGCTTATTAAATTGTCTTTATTTCAACCCATGCATTTTCTCTCATTACCCTTTCAGTTCCAGGTGGGAGTGAGGGAGGGAGCAGCAGTGTGGGGTTTGGGTGCCTGCAGGGTTTACCCACAGCACCATGAGATCTTTTGTATTGATCACTTGGTCATTAGTTACTTTGGCATTAATTTAGGTGATAACACATAGATCCTACTTGTTTGGTACAAGTTTTGATTACTAAGACATCCTATAGAATATTTAAAGTGTATTTATTTCAGTTGTTTTATTGTTTTGTCTTCCAGAGACAACAAATCCTCCAGCTTTTTATCAACCTATTGCTGCCCTGAGCCCAACACAGTGGTGGAAAAAGCTTTTTTGTGCACAATCACAGGCTTTATAATTCCTGAGAAGATTATTCAGTTATTGGAGCAGCTGTGGTAAGGGCTGACAGAAGGACATTACTATAACACTTGTACTCAAACACTTCTTATTTAAAATCAGTTTTAAATACTTTTCAGGTGGAAATAAATAGCAAAATATATAAATGTAGATTTTTGTTTTAATTAGGAAATGAGCTGGAAGCTTGACATCAGTATAAAAAAAGTAATAAACAATTTTTAGATGCCTTGAATTTGAAAAAGCCTGCCCTGTATTCTAGTCATGACTGGTTTCTAAGAAACTGTGGCTGTGTGGTACTTCTACATTTTAAAAATGCAGAGTGGATAATATCTGGCTTTGATTATTCATAATCTATTTCCTCTCTGGTGATAAAAGTATTTGTGTCAAGCATAGTCTTAGACTGTATTACTTCCTCCAATGTATTTTATCTTCTTTGATAGCAATTGTTCTCATTAAATGTTCAGTTTTCTGAAAGACAGTGCATGCTGTAGGAAAGTCAGAACTGCTACTTTACAACATAGAACTTTCTCTAATTGCTACAACTTGCAGGTTTGCCATGTATAAAACTATGGTAGGAATAATAGATAATCAGTCTTACTTGTATTCTGAGTATTTTCCTTCAAGTTTATTTATTACAGACTAAACTTTTTAACTGTTAAAAATTTTTCACTAAAGTGTGTCTTTGATTGTTTTACTTTATACTGTAAACTTGAATGTACTGCCTATTCATTATAATCACTGATTATCTTGTCTTCTTGCTTGCAGTTGCTATTTTGGTGAACCAAAACTGGCATATTGGCTGACCTTAACTGTGCATGGCTTTGCAGACAGCCCTGTTTCCTGGAGAGAAAATGAACATGGTTTCCACAAAGGAGGAGAGAACTTGTACAACTTTGTCATTTTTAGAAATCTGGACTACTGGCTTCAGATGGCTGTAGGAGCTCATGATGATTGCCCTCCATAAAGCTATGTCCACAGAAGAAGTTCTCTAATAATCCCTTGTTACTGACAGAAAAATAATAAAAGTGTTTTTTTCTACAAGTAGTAATGTAACAGATTGAGTACTAAGAGTCTGTTCATGTTTTTGTTATTTGTGGCCAATGGAAGGAATGATACTTGTTTCTTCACTGTCATACAAGGCCTTCTGAAAAACTTCACAAAACTTAACAGATTTTAGGAAAAATTAAATTTTTGAAGGTTTTTCTCAGGAATTGACTGTAGGTAGTCCTCTTTTCCAGTAGAAAATTTGGCATTTGAAAATTAGCTTTACAGATTGCTAGCTGAAATATTTGACAGGAAAGCTTGTTTTGGAATTGTTTTATTTTTTTACATTAAAGATCTGCAAAACCTTCATATCTGTGTTTAAGATATTTCAGCATATTGTGCTAGCAAAAAAGCCAAAGGGGGAGATGTGTTCTCCCTGATTTGGTAGGGGGTAGGAGAATAAACATGAGGAGAAGGTGTGTGGCACTGGGAGGAGCACCCATTAAACATGGAAAAAGTGAAGGCTTACTGACCTGCCCCCTGAATTTGCAGATGACAGTTGGTTATCAGAAGTCTGTTTCTGACAATCATGCAGAAGCCTGCTGCTGCTTCCTTTCTTGACCTACACACACACAGAGTCTCTGAAAAGGAGGGTGTGGTTCTTGAGTACAGGGCAATTCATGGAGCTGAGTCACACTGTGATGTTGCAGACACATTTCTGAGAAGAAAGCTCACACAGTGCACTTGATGTGAAACAAGTTTCATTAACAATAAGTGGTAATGCTGGGAGCATAGGCAGCTGTAAAGAATCCATTCTACTCCTGTTGAAATCCATGGAAAGGTGGATAGTGGTTTGGGGAGGGCAGGATTTGGGGTTTGCTTTAAGGAATGGGTACATATCATTAAAGTACCAATGCAGTGTTAAAATTGAAGTTGTTCGCTTGATGGAGTGAGAGTGGTACTGGAAACTGGGGAAACTATGTAGTGGAAATGTCAGGGTGAGTGGCACAGAAAAGCAGAAAGACCATGGGGAGCAGCAAAGCTCTGTATTAATCTGTTTATTGTTTCTCTTCAATGAGCAGAGTCATGCTGGATGATTTACCAGGTGGTATTTGTCTACCACACCCCTCCACTAACCATAACTCCCTTTTGCTCAAATTCTGCTACATGTCCTACAAACACAACTCTGATGAATCAGCAAACAGTTTTCTAAATCATGATGTTGTTTCTCAGAATTGTGCTGCCATGAGAGGTCCCCGATGGGCTACCAGGAGCAGAAGTTACGTGTACACAGACTCGCAAATCACAAACTGAGTAGACAATGATACAAGAGTCTGGGGGAAAATTCCTGCCTTGGCACATGACTAGGGAATACTTAAAATGGTTGTGCTTCATTACTGTGCCAGTGTGAAGGGCTTGAGTTGACTGAAGTCTTTTGGAAGTGTCTGTTGAGGCATTATGGACTTTCATAAAAGAAGTTAGTAACAAGAAGTATCTTCCTTTGTCCTCTTGACCAGAAGGTTGAGTTTTTCTTTGTGCCTTCCTGGAAGCTACACCTGTAGCAAAAATTTGAATACAAGTTAAAAATCCTGAATTTTTATGAAAAATTGAAGTTTGTAGCTTCAGAGCTACTAGCTGTAAGTCCTATGAATGTGATCATCTTCCTACCAGATTCTAGTACAATCTTTTCCTCAACAGTGTGTATGTGGGCATAAAAGCAGGTGTAATATATACTGCTGGGGGGGAAAAAAACCTCTCAGAAGTAAAAATCTTGTATGGGTGGGTTTGCTTCACACAGTTGTTCCAGAAGCAGCTGTGGGACTTGACTGGGAAGTGGCAGCAGTAGGACCAGGTGAAGGGATTGTTCTAATGAGTTCTTGGCTGCAGGAGCAGGTTGGGCTCCTTGGTGGATAACGAGCTGCACAAGTGCTGGAGGATACACAGCGATTGCCTCAGTGAGCCCATTGTGGAGGGCAAGCTGAGAAAAAGGATTTCACCTCCCAGTTCTACTCAACATGTGAGTATTGAGATTAATCTATATATATATAAAAATATTTTTGTGTGTGTGTGTGTGTCTATCAAGGGAAATCTCAGCAGATTGGTCAGCAGTTCCCTTCACCTCCTGTGTACATAGGGAATGAACTGCAAGCATTTCTCAAAGCTCAGTATTGTAGTGGCTGTGCTGCATCCTACAGTCCATAGATTTCTGCTGGTGCTGGCTTCAAATAGCTTTTCCAGCTAAGGAAAGGATTAAAATCCTGTCTGTGAATCCTGTAACTTGAGATGCTGGGCTGGTTTCTAGCTTTCTCCTGTTATCTGCAGGCTGGTATAAAGTACAATTGAAAATCCTCGTGCTAGGCACTGCAGCTGGTCTAATCTTAGGCTCTGTGAGCTGATGCTGTGCTAACCAGGTCCATGCTTCCTAGCAAGGTCCAGTGTTGTGCTCACCTCTAAGGAGAGAGTCTTTCCTGTGCTTGCTGGATTTTGTAGTTGCAGAGAAGAAAAACTGGGGTGGAATTTACTCCTATCTTACCTCCTGCAAAAAAAAATGTAAAAAATGAATCCGAGGGAATATTTTTTTCCCTGGGATGAGATACAGCAGCCTGTTCTCTACCATCTGTTCAGTCAGACTGCACTGTGTCTCCCCAGGAGACTTCCAAGCGTGGAGGAGACCCTTGTGAGGAGAGGAATAGGAAGGCATTGCTCTCATGTTTGGGAATCCCATTAGGAGGAAGATCTGAGGCTGAGCCAGGTAGTTCAAGGAGGAATTGGGCAGGGCACGTGAGACGGAGATAAAAGTTTTTGCTTGAGAATGAGAGATGGTTGCTGGTGATGCTCTTGCCCTTTGTGCCTGCCTGCAAGGGAGGACAGAAAAATGCGAAAGGTTCCCCAGAGCTGCAAAAGTAATGGGGAGCAGCTGTGCGCCAGCTGCTTCTGAGATCAAAGGCGACTAAGTGCTTACTAAAAAATTTTGCCTCAGGGGAGTGTTTTATCTAGGATGGGGAAGGAGAGCCAAAGATCTGAATGCAGAGACAAGCCTGAGGCAAGCTGGTTGTGTGAGAAGTAGAGGTTTTGTTGTCCTGGAATGCTCACAGACGGCGATAAGCCGCTCCTCGAGAGCCAGGGAATGGCTCTGCTTTAACCTCAGCTTTTCTACTGAGCTCTGCAGTCCTGCCTCTGCTGGTGGACGGACAGGGAATTTTGTTGAGAGGTTGCTGGGGGGTAGCAGAACCCTCTGGAAATGAGCCACAAAACCATATGCTTTTCCAGACACACTGTGTTTGACTAAGTGTTTATGTGTGTTCATAGATTGATGGGTGTAGAACAAATAGAGGACAAGCTTCCATGTTGACAAGGGAGATTAAAGCCGAGGTAGTTGGATAGCATGTGTTACACAAAATCACTGTGAATAGAACATATCTGCCTTTTTGGTTTGCAAATCCTGTCTGAATCAGAAACCTGTCTGGAGAAATAAAGGTATGTATCCTATAAAGGTGTGCTTCCCTCTAGGAAGAGTGGGAGACTGATCATGGTGATAGCACCACCACTGATGGTTGTGCGAGGAAAGGAATATTAGCACGAGGAAACTCTGAGAAAAGTTAGAGATAAGGATGTGAAAGAGGAATTTCTCAGATTCCAGAGCTGTTGTGGTTGCAGTAGGAAAACAGAAAGACTTGACTCAAGTGGAGTTTGGGGAATGCAGGAGAGAAAAAACCTGTGCTCATCTAAGGCAGCTTGAAAAGGAGGTGACAGAGCTTAATGAAAGAGAAACATGAGCTCTCTTCTGGTTGCATCATGCTGTCGTTTACTGGGAAATACCCATTTTGGAGAGGCTAGTCGATATATAAATTTGGATGGGGGAAAATCCAAGTTCACGTCTCATCTGCCTGGGGTTTGCATAGCAATTATGGGAATAAGGAAGGTTTCACGAAGATGGACCATAATGCTCTTGTTGGAAGTAAGTTGTGTGCTTTTGTTATTCATTGCTACAGGCTGCTTCTCTTTGGTTTATAGAGAAATTATAGAAATGCCGAAAATTTACAGCGATCTTGAGATAGGTCGGATTCTGTTGATGTTGCTGTTAATTGCAATTAGAAATCACCCAATGCTGCAGAGCCTCGGGGGAGATTTGCTCATGCAGGGAGTGCCCCTGCTACAGCTAGAACAAAAAGAAATGGGAAGACAGACAAAAGATAAAGGAAAAGGAGAACGCAGGGGTGTTTCTCTTCCCCCTCTCATGGGAGGTGCAAGGCAAATCAGTGGCTGATCTGGGATTAAAATGAAGGCTTTTTGTAGCTAGTCCAGTACTCTAGCTACTAGATTATAGTTCCTCTGATGCTGTTAATTACAGCGTGCAATTGACTCTGTCTTAATGCGGCAGCTACACTGGAACATGCTTGAACTTCTTCTCTTTATCATTTTTATTCACACAGTGAATCTTAAAGACCAAAACTGGAGACTAATTAAATTAGCAGGCTATTAAATAACCACCACCTTCTGAATAGTAACGAGAACTTTAGAAATATCTACTATAAGGCAACTTTTTATAAAGCAGTGGCCTCTGTTTCACCCTTGGAAGGAGCTTCCAGCAGTACTGAACAGTACTTATTTTAATGCAGCTGTGTACCGGAGCAAAAGGGGGGGAGCTAAAGTGACTTTGAGTTTTCAGCTTTCCAGAAAGCAAAGAGCAGGGAGCCTTGGCTAATTAAAGTTTCTTTTTAGCTGGCTTTCTTAGAACAATTTAGTTATTAGAATACGGATGTGTTTGACTTGGGCAATTGAAGAATATCCTAGGCAGTGGAAGAGGCTGTTCTGCACCCTCCCCACCCCACTGTGAAAGATAGATAAATATTTTTATTAATATTATCGCTGTTAATGCTGAAGGCAGATGTCCAGGTTCTGTAGATACCAAGAGTCTTTCTGCATTGTCTATTAGTAGGGTTACTGAGAATGCAAAGGGATTGAGTTTTATTGTGTGGTTACCATTGAATAACAGCACATTCATGGATTTATCATGAAGACAAGTATTTATAATTTTGTACTGTTGAAGATTTTATTCAGGGCTGCCAGAAGTATGCATTTTTAAAAGGCTTTATCTTGAGACTCTACAGGAAGCTAGTGCTATTGCATGGCAATTTTCAAAAGTTTTTGTAGTTTGGCATGGAATAAAATCCTTAACGAACTGGGCACTACTCTGTCGTTTGGACAATGCCAATTCCTATTTTTATGAAGTGAGTTTTCTTCTTTGTTATTGAAGGGAATGAAGAATTTAAATGGTCAGCTTTTGCAGAGCAGACACAAAACCCAGCAGTGTTACATTGGTCCTTGTCCCTGTTTTTTAGTTAAATACTAAATCCATCTTTAGCTCTCCCAGTCAGAACAAGGTGGTGTAGCCCCATAAAATGATTTAAAGCACTCACATCTTTTTGAGCTTTGAGATCGTTGGGGATAATTTGCTTTCCTATAATTGACTTAAATGCCATGTCATGTACTTGTGACTGATTTGACAGGAAGGTGGTGGTGTGTTCCTGGTGTCACTGACGTCTGTGCTGCTCTTCAGGATGGCATGACTTGCATCTCTCATGTTAAATACTTCAGAGTCTCAGTCTGAAACTCGTGGAACCTCTGTGCCTGCACTGATCTTAAAGGTCAGTAGGAATAGCTGGCATTTAGAATTCAGTGTATGGGTTTGTAAATTCCATTAATTAAGTATTTAAAATTATATAAGCATCCTCAGAATATATCTGTAAAAAGCAGCAATCCCTACAGAGTTTTGAAGACTTTTAAAAAGCAGACCAATTTGGTGTTTATTTGTGACTATTAATTCCCCAATGGCATCGACAGCCTTCAGGCTGGACACTGGGTCTCACAAAGTGCATTTCCTCTTCTCAGAGCAGAGGTGCAGAAAGTGGGAGTGCTGAGCAGCAAGCTACCTACACTAGCTGGGAGACAGTGTGAAGGATTACAGGGCTCTTGTGGATTCTAGTGCTGCCTGCACTGCTGGAGGGTTTTTGTTTGGATTTTTTGTTTTTTGGGGGGTTGTGGGACAGAACATGAGGACAGACATTTTGAGATAGAAAGAGAAGCGTGCCTGAAGTGCAGTGATAGAGACCTCTGGATTTTACTTGTAGCCCTGGTAACAAATTGCTGGCTGACCTTCTACAAATAGCTCTGCAGTTCTGTGCTGCTCTGACACTTCCCCATCAATGCAACAGCCTCAGAGATGCTCCTTGCTTTGCAGAGCACTCTGAGAGAGCCACAGGTTACCATTTAGTGTTCACAGGATTTACCTCAGAACCTGGAATTGGTGCTGGCCATATCCACGTTCCTCTGAAGACTGCTGATCAGAGCCGAGGTGGTTTTGACCAGGGCTTCAGGGCAAAGCAAGTCCTACCTTTACCTGCCTGGAGGGTGATGTGAGTGAAGGAAGTGGGATGGGGTTTACTCTGCTTTAAGGCAAGGCTGCAATGTGCTGGAAAAACATGGCTCCATTTAATCAGCAGCATCGCAGGGAACGGAGGGATGAAGAGTAACTAAGGGTAACACGGAGCATTTGGGATATTTATAAAAATGTGAAATGGCTTTTCTTATTGAAAGAGTGGTTGTGCATCATTAAAGGCATCAAAAGCAAAGTGGGAACATGCTTTGTGAATCAGGAGGAAGAGCAGTCCTTGGCACTTGCTAATCTATTTATGTTCCAGTCATGCTCAGAGTGTGACTTTGAGGTCTGCAGCTCTTGTAATTGCCTGGAATATGTCACTCTGCAGCAAGATTCATTGTTCTGCTCTCCCTGAGAGGAAGGCTGGGATTTTTAGCTGTAGGACTTAGCTTTCAGTCAGGCAGAGAGATATTCCCAAGCATTGTTTTGCTGAAACACTATTAATTATGGCTCCCATTATAAGCATGTCAGTTCCATGTGATCTAGGCAAAAATTGATGCATTTGGTGGGAAGCAGCCAGACCTTTATTTTGGGGATTATACATGAGGTTTAGGAGCCAAGTTTTGATCCCTGTTGATAGAAGTCCCTTAAACTTTGCAGAATCAGTAGGATGCTTTTTTGGTTCCCTGATTTCTCAAAGGGTCAGAGACTTAATTTTTTTTCTTTCCCTTTTTCTCTACTTCTTGCTGCCAGGCTTTCTTTGCTATTCCCCAAGCAACACTCAAAACATTTAGACATTAAGCTTCCCATTAAATTAGAGTGAAATCAGAGCTCCGTGCCTTGCAACAAAGATTTAGAGGGGCAAGATTCAGCAGGGGTTGGACACGTTTTCAGGAAGTGATATAAGATGTGGCTTCAAAAGGGCTTCCAGCCCAACCTCACCCCTGTTGCTTTTCATGGGAACCTCTCTCCTCTCTGCCTTCCCTTGAAGAGAAGTGAGTGCTTTTTTAAATAATGAAGAATTCCTGTAGCTTTCTTTCCAGTCCCTGAGGTATTGTTGACCGTGGGAACCTCTCGTGCAGCTCCTATGGAAGTGGGGCCTTGGAGCACAGCCATGACACTTCCATGCAAGAAAGCACACAAGCTCTAGGCAAAACTCTTCACTGGTGTTGGCAGACCAGGTGGAAAAGCCAATTTTTATTCTACAGATTTGTTTCTTTTGTGAATGACAGTCTGTGCTGACTTTTCCTTTCTGGGGGCTCAGAGTGGAGTTGCTGCTCAGTTTCAGTGGAATGTGAGGTTTCGTGGCTGGATCAAATGAATTATATGCTAAAGGACATCTAGAGCAGTGAACTGTGAAGAAAATGTCTTTAACATGACAGAAGGTAGGCTTGCCCCATGCAGGGCTGCTTTGATGCTTCATAATCTGGAGCAGCTCTTTCTTGTCTTACTCCAGTATGCACTGGTGAGTTGGTTCAGGAAGTTCAAGTCCTCCTGGATTCACATCTGTTTCTAGAAGTTGAAAACTGCAATGGTAACATACAATGGATGTTTGGCTGAAGCTTTTTCAATAACACAGAAATGGCTTCATGCACCAGACTTTGTCCCAAATGCCATAGGTACTTGTCCCTGTAGCTTGTGAGGATGTGGTAGAAGCACCTCAGGGTCCTAAGGTGTGCAGCTCATACAGCTACCACTATAAAGGGGTTGGGATTGGCCTCCTTTTTACCACTGAATTCCAAGAAGTCTAAAAGGATAAAAAAGAAAATGAAATTAGAAATTTGTCTTGGACAAAGATTAAACATGAAAAATTTTGCCTTGAATCTTTTCACTAATAATCTAGAAAGACATATATAGTATTTTACAGGCATAAGATGAGGCTCCAATGTGTTTCTCTCAAAACCCATCTCCAAACAATCTGAGAGTCTCGTGGTCACAAGAGAACAGAATGTTGATAGTTGATTGCAGTATGTATAAAGAACTCTCAGGTTCTTCCACAGCCCCAAATTTGGTAAGAACCTGGTTTTCTTCTTCCTAATAAACAAATAGGTTACCATGCCAAATACCTCTGAGATGTTTAAGTTTATTCAATTCACAATCAAATGAGATGAGATACTGCCCTGTTCTAAGAGAACATCTACAAATAAAGGAGAATGTGTAAAAAAAAAAAAAAAGTCAAGTAGCTGATTGGTGTTGTACAAACTCTTTTGGTTTCTTGACCTTGTACAACTATGGCAAGAAAAAAAGCCTCTTGATAATTGCCTATGAAAGGCATTTAAACATTTTTGTAGATCCACCTGCAAGCATGCAGGCTTATAACTGCTTACTGCTGTGGGTGGCATCATCTGGTGACAGCAGCCCCTAGAGATGAGTCCTCTCAGGTCTGAATTCTTCTGTGTGACCCTGAGTTGGGGCATAGTTTTCTGGAATCAGATTTGTCAAAGAATCCTGCTTCCATTTAGAAGTAGAAATAAGTAGCAGCTTCTTGTGAACTTTAGTTTCTCTTGGCTTTGCTTGTCTTCAGTTTGCCTTTTTTTTTCTTTTTTCTTTTTTTTTTTTTTTTTTCTCCACAGATGTTTCCCTGTGTCTATAATTTGAAATTCCTACAGTCAGTTTTATTGCAGAGGGTATAAGTTTTATTTCTGCTGTCTAAACACTTCCTGCATGAACTTTCTGGATGTTCTCAGGGAAGGATTCACTGTAGGTAGTAGCACATTTAGAGTGAAACAGTGCAACTTGTGAGCCCAATTTCAAATCAGTTCTCATACTGGACATGAAATGCCATAGCCTGCTAGAGCAGCATGTCCAGTGCAGTACTAATGTGTAAAAAGAGACAATCTTTGCCTTCTGGGGCTTCCTTTAAAAAAAAAAAAAAAAAAAAAAAAGGTTATGGAGAAGAGTATCAAAACTCTGCAAAATGTTTTGCTCTTACCAAAGGGAGACTGCAGAAGAGGGAAATGCAGTATGTTTCACCCAATCCAGTGCTTTTAAACTTGATTGGCCTTTTTAAAGAAGGATCAGAAATGTCTTTGCCCCATGGAGCTGCAGTTGGACAAGCATCCTGTGGAGTTGTGTCCCTGTAGCTGTTGTGAGGGTGTTGATGCCAGCAGGATAATGGCCTCTTTACCAGGTTCTGGAAGTACTGGGGAATACCAAGGGCATCCATCACTCCTTGTTTTCCTTCTCATTCAATGGCATCTGGACTTGATGCAATTTACATCTTGCCTTGGTGATGGAAAAGGTTACTACATGGGAAAATCCTGAAACAGACTGTCAAGAGCAGTAACAGTGTGAGACAGTGAAAACCAGTTTCAAGATACTGTCAAGAGCCTGGGGAAGTTTTCTGGGAAGGGAATTGAAGCTGACCCAAGAGAAGTCTGGACTATTAAGTTAATTATCCTGTCATGAGGTTTTTGAAAGCAAAGATGGAGCTCTATTAGTGTGTTGGCTTCATGGCGAGTGAGAGCTGGCTGGAGCCTGTTCATCTGAACATATTTTTTGGGATGAATTAGGGTCTAAAAGCCTGTGGGTTTTGTTGAAAAATGGCATTTTGAAAGAAGCAAGTTGGCTGCTAGGATTCAGAATCACAACAGAGCCAAAATAAGCTTCATATTTCTTAACCCCCATGTCACTGTGAGATCCAGATTATCCCAGGTGATATGCAAATGCATAAGGACTGTGAGCTGCCAGGTTTTTATGAGAAGGAGGCAAAGAAGCTACAGTTGTCCATAATGTAAATATATGAGAGCTATGAAAAAGACTGAGCTATTCAAGCCTGATAATGTTTGTGAGGAAAGGCAATAAGAAAAAGAGGTAGGGATACGAGTTAACTGAAAAACTCAGACTGTGACTTCAGCACTTGGCACAAGTCAGCAGAATAAATAAAGCACAGAGATGCTGGGGGCAGGGAAAGAGACGTGTCCAGAGCAGAATAAACAGCGAGTCCTGAGCCAGAGTACTGTGCATTGTGCTAGCAGGCATCGAGTTCGGTTTGTGGGAAAGATGGATAACAGCAAAACAGACTGAAGGGTTTGAATAAAGGCAACCAAAGATTGTGCTCCAGTCATTTTTGCACTCTGCTATGAATCGGATGCAGCTCCAGGGGACATCAAGGATGAATGCTGGCATAATGTTAGGAGAGAAATGAGCTTTGTTTTTATTAGAAAAGATGCAGATTAGATACAATTGTGATTTATGTCATTCTGAGCATGTGGGGAGCTGGCATCAAGGGCTGAGGAACCAGTATATTACAAAGGCTCAAGGAAAGAGGAACTGGATCCTGAGGGGTTGGTTATTCTCTCCTGATACAAAATTATCATTAGAAAAGATAAACTTATTAAATTTAGGTAGTAAATATAATTTTGGGTGGACTGTAGCCAACAGTACCCAAGGCCTACTTCATGTCAGTGTGAATGGGAAATTAAGAGTAAATGTCTCAGTTTCTTTAATGTTGTGTAGCAGCAGCTTTGGGAGCTCAAACCAGAAAAGTGCCAGGCTTCCTCCAGCACCCCTGCTCCTTTTCCAGATATTGCTGTACTCTTCAGCTGGGAAAGTTTTTACATTTTGTCTTTGTCGAAAGCTGCTCTGAGGGTTGGTGAAGTTCTGCTTCAAGGGTTGATTGGATAAAGGATGTACAGCAGAGAGGGATGGAGGGGTTAAATCCATGGGCAGACACTGTACTGATCCAAAAGATGAGGAAGAATGTCGTGCCCAGCCCTGTGGGGGCTCCTCTTCCATGTGGCTCCTGCCTCTTCCCTCAGTAACCCTGAGGGACCCCATTTCTTATAATTCTGTATTTTGTATGATTCAATCAGGGGATGTGTAGTTCCTGCTAAATAAATATGAATTGTCTCTTTCTAGGCAGGAAAAGCCTGTGCAGATCAAATATCAGTTCAAAATAATATCACTGTTCCCCCTTCTCTTAAAAAAAAATGTTCTTTTGTTTACCACAGAGGATATCAAGGAGGGTGCCTGATATCCACCTCTAGAGTTGCTGGAAATCCTTGTGAAAGTTTCCCCATCTTACATAATCTTGCACCAAGAACCTTTGAAGTGAAGCTTCTGAAGCTGTGCCAGGATGCCTTGGTCTGCAATTTTGTGAACATTTCTTATTTTCACAAGTGTTGAATTCAGAAATTGTACTGCTGCAATGGTAGGCCTTTGTGGCAGGAAGATGAAACTGAATCTAAATTTGTCATGATGCAAAGGAAATTGGATGACTTGTTAGTGAAACATTTGAAAAAGAACATTAGAGACAAAAATGTAGCTAAAATTCTTATGATGGACAAAAACCTGTAAAATTATTGGGTAAGTTATCTATGCAGAATAAATATTTGACTACTGAATATTATGCACTGGGTGTGTGCAGTTGGCTTATTATGTATCATAAACATATTTTAAATAGGGGATTTTAAACATTTGAGCATGATTTATTTCCTGCTTGTTTTTACTGACAATTGTGTGTCTAAATCTCATGGTTACTGTCAGAAATATGAAACTTCACTACTGTTTTAAAGCCTAGGTTCATTAATTTGCTCAAATAAAAAAAATAGATATGAGGGAAAATCTGTAAGTGAGAATTTTTGGAAGTTGGAGGTCATTTTACTTTGCTGCAGGGCTGTGCAAATGGTTTTATGCTTGTCAGTTAAACTGGTTTGGGGTTTTCTTACCCATTCTGGGCACCCAGCCAGCCTAACTTACAAAACTGCAATTATCATGATTGTTAGGAATAGTTCCACTTCTTCCCTTGGATTTCTTCTGCCTTGCTTCTTTTCTTCTTTGAGGAAGTCTTAAATTTTCCTGTCAGTTCTGAGGAGACCCTGATTTTCCCCTGAGGGGTTCCCACAGAGACACAGAGTCGCAGAGGGCCCTCCAGCTCCCTGATAAATGTGATCCTGTCAGAGGCAGCAACAAGCCAGAGTGTCACTCCACAGGATCAAATCTCCAGCCTACAAAGTGAGGTCTTGCTGCTGGGAGACCCACAGTGCTCTGGGCTTTTTAATTTTATCGTTCAAAGCAGAATTGCTAAATATATTTTGAATTTGAAGGCTGAGAGGCTTTGGCATTTGCATCATCCCTTATTTATGAGCCTGTTTCTGTGGCAGCTGCTCAGTGAAGGTTTCCAGGGTATTCTGATGCCCCTCCACAAAACATGAATTAAAGAGAAAGAGCTGGCAGCAGATGTTGGCCACCCAGCAGAATTTGGGCTGCAAGCACCATGGTCTAAAGGTGCCTGGGGTAGGGCAGCACTTGTTGCACTCTTGCCTCACATTCTCCAGAAGAATCACCCACTTCTGCCAGGCTCCTGGAAAGCTCCTTTCCACATCCAGGGTGTAGCTGTGGGTGGCTTTGGTTATCAGGGAGAGCACATTGGAAGGTGCAGTTTGGCATTGCTGGTGTGAGCTGGGATCAAGCCTGTGAGGTGCTGATAGTGCCTGGATCTGGTGGGGAGAGCGGGCAGGTCTGTAAGTGGAGCAGGGCTGCACTCTGCTCTTTCACCATCAGTGATTTGCAGGGTCAAGTGAGGCACATCCAGAGCCCCTGCTGTGCCTGATAGGAGCAAGGGCTGCAGAGGATCCTTAATCTTGGCTGTCATCCCTGCAGCGCCTCTTTCCTGTGTCACATGTGGGTTTGGGGTGGGATGCTCTGATTCTCCTTCATCCTGCATGTCAGGTTTCAGTTTGGGGTGGGAGCCTGGAGGGGAAATCCAGTGCATATCTCACTGGTGCTGCCAGGCTGTGTGCTCTGATAATGCACCTCTGCTGCTGGTGCAGCTGCTCTTCTTCACCAGGATGAATTTACTGGAGCTCCAGGAAAGTCAGAGATGGGAAATAATGATGCTGTGTTGGGTTGTTGTGTAGTGCTAGCCAGATACTGTCCATCAGGGAATTTCCTGTGTTCAAACCATCTTTTTGGGACACAAAACTCTGCTGAGGATTTGTGGTCTCATTTGTTTTCAGCCAACCAGACACTGTCAGGAACTTCTGGACAATTTTTATATGACTCATTTAATTATTTTATATCTGTTAGCACTACAGATTACTGTATTGCTTAGAATCACAGAACATCCTGAGCTGGAAGTCCAACTCCAACTCATGAAGTCCAACTCCTGTCCTGCACAGGACACCCCAAGAGTCACACCATGGGCCTGAAGACACTGTCCAAATGATCCTTGAGCTCTGCCAGGGTTGGTGCTGTGACCACTGCCCTGTCCCAGTGCCCAACCACCCTCTGGGTGCAAAACCTTTTCTAATATCCAGTGTAAGCCTCCCCTGACACAACTTCAGGCCATTCCCTCAGGTCCTGTCCCAGCTCAGTGGCAACACTGTAGTTTTAATCCTTGTGTGTCCAGAACTGTCTAGATGTGCCACATCTCTTGTTCAGTTTAAACTGTTTAATATCTGTGAAAAATCTGTTTGCTGATCAAACCTACTAAACCCATAGCAGAATGTAAATTATTGGAATGAATGAAAATGTACATTTGCCTTCATCTGAATGGCTGGTGTGACCATGGGGGTATCCATTGTAGAGAACCTGAACTGCAGACCTTGGGGCTGTATCTTTTTCAGGTATTAAATGCAGTAGCCTATCTTCTTGTGCCAGGACCTTTCAGAATGATCAGGAATCTGAATTATTTTTAAGGGTTTTTTCTGAGAGTGAGTTGTGAGAGATTTCCTGGTTTACTTCATTAGGATTAGCAATTTGCAAAGGTCTTCTTTTGAAGGCATTGGAGCCAATTCTGCTGCCTCACAGACTAATATCAATTACTTCAGATATTTATGAGGGCAAACTAAACCTGCTCTTATGAGCTGAAAGAGGTTATCCAAAATGTCCAAAAGATTATGGAATTCTTGTCCCTGGTTCCTCCATCAGATAATGGTATGGTTTATTTTTCTTCAAGAAAATTCATGTCAAGACCATTTTTCTTTCTCTTCCCTTGGATGCATGGACTTGTTTTATCTCCATCCAGAATGAAATTTTCTGCCACCATGCAATTCCTTCAGAAACATTCATTAATGTTAATTAATTAACATTAACATTAATGTGTGACTTCAATTATTCTTAGATATGGTATAATACTGTCTTCAGAAATCCTTCTGTGGGTGCTGCAGCCCAGTTCTTGAGATAACAAAGTTAAAATTGCAGAGCCATATGATTGGCCCTGAGAAGCCGACCAAAAACCAAGCAGAACAACTTCTGGTGACCACAGTGGCTTCCCTTTGTTTTCTTATTTTGATTCCTTTGACACAAGGGATCATTCAGTTTAAGAACTCCCAGTTTTGCACTGTTTTAATTTTGTTAACTGTTATTTAGCATCCAAAATAATGCTTCCAGCATGTACGTTGTGGGTTTATCAAGTTTCCAGCTTAAACCCCCACCCATCTTTCTGAGCATAAAGGCAGGAGAGGTGTGTGTGTGTGTGTGTGTGTGTACAGTGGAGAGAAAGAAAGAAATAGGGGACCATTACAGGTTTTGACATTTGAACATGGAAAGAAAACTATATAATGTTGTCATTTTTACTTTACATCACACAGTACAATCTGATTTCTGCAGAAGTGTTTGTTTTGGTTATTCCTGGCATAGCAGGTGGTTTTAGATTTATTTTGGTTTTTCAGTAATATTGTTTGGTCAAAGATCTCAGCCCACCTCGGCAAGCTCAGTCAATTCCAAGTATTTTGTATTTGCAAGGAGCAGCATCTTATTTCACAGAAGTTGCTACTATCAGTAGCAGGTTTACTCAGCACAGGACTGTGGGGGTGGCCTCAGCGAGAGCCTTTTCCTACTGAGACAAATCATATACTTTGGTCTGGCAGTCAGAATATTTTGCTGGAGAGGGTTATGAGTCCTGGAAAGCAGCATCTAGGAAATACTGGTTTCCTAGAACATTGTGAGTGGGCTTCTCACCCTGTAGAGTTGCACAGTTGCTCTATAGTGAGTGTTTAGTTAGTTATACCCAGATGACATGTACAGATGAGATAGAGTGGCTCCAAAGGCTCACACTGCCTTCTTCTTGGATAGTCCACATGGTTCTGTTTCTGCATGACTGCCATGCCTGGGAAACTGTTCAACTTCAATGACTGAGGCAGAATTTGGAAGAAAATGCAAAATTTCAAGGAATTGCTGAGGCCAAACCAGTGTTTCAGGTATAAGGTATGAATTTGTTTTGGTTAAGTATTGCAATCCTTTTTATCCTAAAGGAAATAAATTTTTCTTTGAATTAATAACTTTTCTTGATGTTTTTTCAAGGCAGGGTAAAAGATGACCCATTTTACTGAAATTATTTGAGCTCATTCCTGTGAGTTGATCTCTACTTATGCATTCTCTGGGTGATTTGGTATCATCCTGCAGAAGGTGGGTTCTCAAAGACTAAAGGCTGCAGTGATCCAGAGCTTGATGACTGCAATCTAAGCCAGAGAGGAAGTTTGTCATGATGACTGCAGAGCTGGAAAATGAATGGAAGTTGGTGTTTGGTTTTTTTTGCAGCATGGCAGAAGCTGGAAGGAACCTCTGGCAGTCATCTGGTGCCACCCACCATGAGCTGTCCACCCATGTCCAGAAGTTTGAGTACCTCCAATGCTGCTGTGGCAGCACTCAAATCAGTCTGACACTAAGTAAGTGTCCCTGCTGTTCAGAGGGAGCCTCCTGTGCTGCAGTGTGTGCCCACTGCTCCAGTGCTGCCACTGGAAAGGGCCTGGCTCCATCCTCCAGATAAACTGCCCACTGGGAGTTTATTTACATTGGTGAGATCCTGCCTGGGCCATCCCTTCTCTGTGTTGTCCTTCCAGGAGTGGTTCCAGTTCCCTATGAGGACCAGGGCCTGAGACTTAAAATCTGAGTTTAGACACAGGTACTGATAATGTCCTCCAGCCTGTGTGGAACAGGTCTACATGCACCTGGTGTTCCTGTCAACTGTACCTCTGCCAGAATTGAGAACAATAACAATGAAGACTTCAGGGAGAATGGCTGCCACTCTTCTATTTTCTGTAGCTCCTTTTACTTACTACACACAGTTTTTTGGTGGTTTCTAATTCTGCTTATTTGTTGTATTTTACTCTGTGCAGGAGGGATGAGGAGGACCAGAATTTCATCACCATGTTCTCATTTTGCATCATACTTCAGTATCTTCACCCATCAAACCCCTTTTCATCCTGTGAGCACCTCAAGAGAGAATTATATTTGGAGTTTGTTTGTTAGGAAGCTTCATCACTTCAGTCATATCCTCTCTGAGTAAGGAAAGAAAATGCAGAGAGCTGTGAGGGAAATATTTTCTAGAGAAATCTGAGGGGCAGGACAAGGCAGGACCATGATCTTGCACTATACAGGTGCTCTCCTTCTAGATACTTCTTTCCTTGGAAAGGCAAATTCACCAGCATGCCATCTCCAGCAGAACTGAGCTCCAGTGCTGCATGACTGAAGGTTGCCAACTCTGCCTGTTGCAAGCTCTGTTACAGTCTGTGTTGACAGCTACTGGCAGTTCCTTAGGATGGAAAATTAGGTGGCCAACTGTAATTGAGTTGAGGCATTTCCTCCCTCCTCCTACTCCCAGATGAATGTGAAAGTGCCTTAACTTCCAGCAACAAACCTAGGTAGAGCATTGGCTCCATTTGTTGAAGCAAATTTTACCTGTCCATTTGACCAGAAATGTTTTATTTGCTGCCTCATTCCCTAATGGGTTGAAGTCCTATTTTATCCACTGTTTGGGTAAAGTATGAACTCTATCTCTGTAAAGATAAGCAATTTAGAGCTCAGTATTATGTGCTTTTTCTATTCTTTTCAAGTATCCCAAACTTAAGGAAATTAATCTACCGAAACAGGTAATTTAATTCCTCTTTTTTCCATAATAATAATTGTGCAGCTTCTGAATCTCTTAGCAATGCTGTCAATCCAGGAGAGAACTTGCTCAGAGGAACTGCTTCAAATTCATGCAAATTAGGGAGTGTGAACACAGAAAAAAAATCTACAGCCAGGTTTAGATCTTCAGATTACCCCAAAATGTTGTAGATTAAAACAAGTTAAGACCTTGCTCTGATTTTTGCTCAAAATATGCATCAGCAGAAGGTGGGACTAAGCACACACAGGTGGCTTTCAAACAGCTCCAAGTACCTTGAGCCCATGGATCTCTGCTGCTATTTGCTCAGCAGGAGAAAAGTTCCCTTATGTACTTCCAAAAATAAATTTAGATGTGATAGAATAGAACATTAAGCAAATAATGTAGCAGTTACAATTAGGATAACAAATAGTCTTGACAGTAGATGCAGGGGTCAGAAATGAGCAAGGCTAAAACTAGGTGAATTTTATATATTTTATGTTCCCTAACCCTAACCATTATTCCTAATTCTGCTAGCCATTGACTGGCACCCAAACGGAAGATCTGCCTTCAAGCCTGAAGGAGGAAACTTTTTATTATTAAACAAAAAAAACCAAAACAAAACAAACAAAAAAAAACCCCAAAAAACCAAAAAAACAACAACAAAACAAAAAAAAAAAAAAGAGTCCTGTGGAAGTTCTTGGCAATTATTTAGGAAGATACTAAGTTATTGCATTACATATGATTTTAAGAAGTTGTGCTAATCCAAAATCCTCCAGATTCACACTAGAATTAACACAGAAGAGCCTGTGACCCCAAGTCTGGAGCTTTAGAAGAAATGCTGGCTGCAGAATTTGCATATACCTAGGAGAACATTTGTGACTTTGATTGGATTCCATCATCAGAGCCTAAATCTGATGCTTCAGGTTAGGTAATCTGTGCAGTACTGCGAATTTATGTAAAAGAGTACAAGCAGCAGCAGTGAATCAGGCCCAACAAAGACCTGTCTGTTCTGCCAAGAAAAGCTTTGAAAACACTCAAAGTCAATTTTTATGACCTCTCAGGTTTTCTTGCTTGTTGTTAGAAGTCTGTAATGTTCCTGTCTTTATGATGGCTTTGCAGAGACTGAACTAGACTTGACTGTAAACTTCACATGTATCAAAAGATATTTACTGACCCATACTGAAAAGAATGGGATGGTATTTTCCTGAAGAAACAGTATTCCTGTAGCCCAGTGTACAGACAAAAGGTGTCTACTATTTGTGCATGAGAACATAATTTGCTAATAGTGTCGAGTTAGTTACTGACAGTGAATAGGAAGTGGCCCGAAAGATTTTTCCAGTCAAACAGAAATTTAAAGTAAAAAAATTATTCACATTTTATCATGCAAACTGTAGGCAGCACAACAGCCTGACTGATAGCAACACAAAGTGAATGAAGTAGAATTATTTTTTCAGTTGAAGTGCCTGTACTTTTAACTGATTTAATTCTACATCTTCACTGTACCAGTTCTTCCATGTTTAAAGAAAGCACAAATAATCCCCCACCTGATACATATATAGATCTGTATATATAGATATGAGAACACTATGGCTTTAGAGGTGCCACCAAAACAATCTTTATACAAATTGAAGTCCAACAAGTTTAACATTACAACACTCATAGGTAAAGGTATCTTTTCTTCTCCTTTTCACTAAAATCAAATTCAACCAAGGAATTCTAACTTAACCCCCACTATTGTAAGGAAAACAGTCTTTGTTAAGAGATTGAAAAAACGCATTTACTGAACATTAGTTTCAACTCTAACAAAATATTCAAAAGTAGAATGACTCCCTATGTCTTCTTTCTCCATTTACCTCCTGAAAGAGAAAACTTGTTTAAAATTTACATCAATAAATTAATATTCAAGTTTTAATTTGAAGGAAATGAAGAGCTTTTTAAACAAAATAAATATTAAAGACTCTAAGTTACAGTATTTGTTTCAGCAACTTTAAAATTAGAATGGAAGTGTCTTTGAAAAAGACAACTCTGTGAGAGAACTGCATTTAAAATGTGTTAAGAAATATTAGTTTTATTTAACCAGTTTTTACAGCTGAATATTTATTCTATAAAAACTTTACAGATTGTACAGTTTATTATATAGTTCAAACTACTAGAACAAAGAAATAGGTCCCACAGATGCAAAAATACTGTACCAATCCAAGGTAAAGGCAGATTTACACACTGTACAGCTCTCCACTGGGAAGGGGAGGTGGGTCAGTTCCAAGTAAAAAGTTCAAAACTGTACAAAAATAAGGTTTGATTTCTTTTTCATTCTTCATAATACATTCAATAAATTGCAAGCACAGATACCCAAGTAATAATAGATATCTGCAGTCAGGAATCAATAACCACTCCTGAAAGGAATGCAAAATAGGTCTATTTACACAGGGCACTCTTTTACACCATACTGCATATAGTGTATATTTCATATAATAAAAAAAGCATAGACAAAGAACATTAAACATCTAATATAAGGTAGTTTTTTTTTTTTAAAGAGGTTTTTTTTTACTTAATAGTGTGCCAAAAGAATTTTAACTTATTAAATAATATATTCTAAGTGAACCTACAATTTATGAACATAAAATGCATTTTTGGTGTAATACATCAATTAAACCAGCAAATAGGAAAAAAAGAACCAAAAACAAACCCCAAACTGTATATAAAGTAGTATTTTCACCCAGCAATAGGAGCACTTATGTAGTTATTTAAAAAAACCGAAATAAACAAACAAAAACCCCCCAAACAAACGAACAGAAAACAACCCAGAGAGGCTTTTAAAAAACCGACTAAAACTAACTTATAACTTAGGATATTCATACATAAGATATTCAGTGATTCACTAATACTGCAAAACAAGCTTTTTTTGTGTTGTTTTTTTGTTTGTTTTTTTTTTTTTTTCCTTCCCCCTTCCATTTCCCTCTGGCTCTCCCTCATTCCCCTTCCCTAAGAGACAGTGGTTTCTTCATCTGTCTGGGTAACAATCAGACATACTCCTGCCCCTTCCTCCCACCCCTCTATACCTCTCCCCCAAAAGATAACAGAGTGTTTCCTTAGCATTCATCCTGAGCACACTCTCTTTTTGGGGATATGTGTGATTTAAGCACAAGAGGGTTTAGTTACCCCAACCTTTTAGAATGTTACATTACTTGAGGTATTTCAACCTTCTTCTGAGACAACACCTTTTCTCTAAGCTGACTCATTGGGCAGAGAAAGCAAGGGCTGGCTAATACCCGTTTCAATTCTGTATTCTCATGAAAAAGAAAAGCACTACTCCAGACTTCCCTGCCACACAGAAAATAATGCAACACCATTCACTTTTTAATTAACTCTCTATTTGATACAGTACTAGCCAAAGATAACAAAAACTAGAGCTTTTAAAGAGATGTTTGGTAGTGCACTCTATCATTTTTTTACCTTGTGTGTGTGTGTCTACATACACACTTTCACACATATTACATTTTTATATATATATATATGTATATATATATAAAAGAGACATATATTGATATATGCACACACATACACTTGTGTGTGTATATATCTGCATGTAACAATCAGGGAGAAAGGAGTTTTGTTCAAATTTAAGAGCTACAGTACTTTTAAACCCCTTGACAGTAAAAGGGGAGGGGGGGGTGTGTGTCCACTCCTGTTCCCAAGTTGAGCAAGGGGTTAGTTTATATAAGGTTTTTTTAAATGGGCATAGTTTGCTTGCCCTGATGTCCAAGAAATACAATTCCAGTGTCATGGGCATCTCATCAGAATTCATCAATCCTGTTCTGCAGATATTTTAACATTGAGTCCATCCCTTGTGCTGAGCCCCAGATTTTCTTCAAAACTTCACACTCCTTTTCATTTGCTTGTTCCAAGTCCACCTTCATGATGTTACGCACTAAAGCTTTGGATTCTTCAAGTACCTAGGCCAAAATTAACAGAGGGGGAGTTGGGTTAGTATTGCCTGAGCACCCCATGTCCTTCTCTGGGCATGTAACAGAGAAGACAAATCCTGAAGCTGATTATCAACTTAACCTTATCAATTAATGGACATACTGTAAGAAATGTTTCTCATAGTTGTCTTCCTTGTGGCATCCCACAACATTTCCTTTACCTAATGCCAGCACAATTTAAAAGTGCACAGAAGTGTGACAATAATAAAAATCATAGAATAACTAGGAATATTATATACAAGGTTTTGTAACTACAGGAAAGTGCAAGTCCATAGTAGTGAAGTCTAATCATAACACTATTGTCTCAAACTGCTCTAATAACTGGCCAGATCTTGATCTCTTGAGCACTTAAAATACACTGAAAAAAAAATCTCATTTATTTTTTCTGTTGTGAAAATGAATAATTTCCTTTTAAAATCCAAATTTTCTAATGCACAGAACAGTCAATTTGTACTGCATCTTACCTTGTAAGAAAGTTAAGATAGCATCAAATAGTGGTAATCTTGTGCAACTGCCAGTAGTGTACAAAGTCCAGTGTGTCAAGGACTGTATGTATTTCCTTGGTAATTTAAATTAGAACTCAAGCTAACTCAAGATTTCTGTGCTTCTGTGCAGATGTTAGGTCTACTGTTTATATTGTCAATTAGAGTAAGTTGGACTGCAGCAGCTATGTTCATACCAAATTGTATTATAAAAAAACAGTGCTGGTTTATATTCCTTATCAAATGCCACAGTACACTGTAGTAAAGAAAAGTCAGATAGAAATTTTAAAAGAATCCTAAAAAACCCCAAACCAGAAAGATACATAAAAATCTATCAAAACATTGTTATAGTATAATGCAGTCCTTGTTTCATGAAAAGACTTTTTTTTTTTTTTTTTGTTAAGGACAAAAAGATGCAATCTAATACTACTTAGATTAATTCTTATTCATCTAATCATAAAAACAGAAGAAGATAAAGGAAACTTACAACTGAATTACACGTGACAAGTTCTTTAATTCGAACCATTACTTCCTGTGTGAATGTTCCTGGCCAGAACACTTGGGAGACGAGTCCTTTGGCACAAGCTTCCTGCGCCGTCAGCTTTCTTCCACTGAACAACATTTCATTGGCCTGAAGGGATAGAAAGTTACTTCTGGTATGAAATGTAATGAGACAAAACTCATCAAAGGAAAAATGTTCAAAACAAATAAGAAAAATGCCTGCACAGTTTGAAATAGTTTTATTACAGCTCTTCCAAGTTTTAATTAGAAAAATATTGGCCCACAGCTGGTTGCAGTACTAGGTCAGTAGTTATTGAAATGTGGATGTCCATGATTAATGGTTAAAAGTGAAAATGTCTTTTGTCATTTCCTGGCCATGAATGTTTGTTAGCTCTGGCTTTCTTGCAGTATTGCTGACTTGGTTATCTGTGTATGTGGGAATAGGATATAATGCAAATCTGTAAACCAGCAAAGAATACATCAGCTTGCCCTTTATAATGATGTATTTCAATTTCTGACCAAATTAATAGAAAATAAACATTTACATTTTCTTCAAGAGTCCAATACTGAACTGATAAATCCTTTCATCATTTGATATAGCAGTCTTATTAAATACCCCCAGTATTTAAAAGATCTTGCACATGGTTTAAGGTATAGAATTGAATACTACCTTCTATGCAACAAGATGCTCTCTCTAGTTCTGTAATGTTTTTGATTTGTAATTATCATGCACTTCACTATTTACCAAATTCCCCATTAAAGCTCCTACAGCCACTTTAATTCTAGCTTTAGTGAAGTTTTTATACAGTTTGCAGTTGTTTGCAATGACATTTACACAGACACAGGCAATGGAAATTAAAAAGTCAGAGTAGACAACCTCAAAAAAAAAAAAACCCAAAAAACAGTGTTATTTTTTCATAATTACTTATTTGCACTGAAAAATCCAAACAAACCCATTACTGAATTCTTGAAATGCAGGAAATAAGGCTGCTCTAAAATACAAACCTGACAGGTGTTAACATACTGAGAGAAAAATAATTTTTCAGGGAAAAATACTGAGGTTTTTAACGTTTTCTGATACTGGAAATTTTGGCAATTATTTCAGTAACTTTCAGTTAAGGATCTCAAATAATTAATTATTAACTTAATTAATTATTTGCTGTGCTACCATGTTCCTGGTATTGCCATTTTACACATGAAGCAATTTGGAAACTGCAGTCTCTTATTTGTTCCTTTGTAACAAAATACAAAGTCTCAGTTCTACTGACAGCTTACTTCCTGACTGCCAGCCACTAGGAACGCAAGGAAAAAACCCAACTAGTTTCCCAGCATATTTTACTTTGGTTTTGCCATCAGCACATCTCACAGTTACTATGGAAAGCTGTGATTCACCCAAATCTCTTGCTCTATGATCAAATTCTATGCCCTATAGTTCTGCCTTCTGTGAACACAATATCAAATGTATAAGGTTCATTAATTCCTCCTTCTCATTTTTCAGAATGTATGTGAATAATAATAACACCCTGAAATACTAGCTAAAAATCAAAGATGTACACATGATTGTCTAAAAAGGAATCCTTTTTCCTACACAGTTGGGGAATAATTATTCTTCCAATAGGATTTAAAAATTAATTAACAATTCTATGAAATATCAAAATGTGAAGTCAATCTAACTAGTAGTTAGGAGAGGCAAACATTTAAGCCAAGTGGTCAGGTCTACATTCTTCATATGAATCTTTGCAAGGACACAAACAAATGCTAGAAAACTCTTCCCCTCCCACCCAAAACTTAGTTGCAACTGCTGAGCTCTCCTGAACATGAAACACCATAGGTGAGAATGGTGCAGTTATCTTATTTCTGACAGCACAGTATTAGCATAAAATCTCACAAGAAATGAGCATTGCCATTGATGTTCTCACTTGACAGATTTTGAAGGGAAATGTCTTGCTCTGGTATCTTCACTTTTGATCTATACATAACATCTGCTGGAGACCAACTGCTAAAGAAGCTTTAATCAGAATCATGACTTGTACCTGCTGTAAAAGTTAACTCGCTTGGTAGTTACTTTCCAAGAAACTTCAGCAACAGAAATGAGTATGATTAAAATATTTCTGTAAGATTCTCATCAACAACCTTCATTTTCTACTCTGAGTAGAAAATGCCTCCTTCCACAGAGGATCTTCACTTGGACTCTGGATTCTCTTTCAGTGAGCTTTTGAGGCTCACCAGGGTTTTTCTGTGCAAGGCACAAGCACCAAGGGCCACAGAGCACCTCAGCTCTCCTGCATTAGGACCAGGAGCAGCTGGCCCAGATCCTGGCTGTGATGGGGACTCCAAGCACAAGGAACCATGTTTCCTTCATGACTGACAGAAAAGCTAAGAAATCCTGCCAAGCATATTGGGGACTGGCAAGGAGAGCCAGTGTGTGATGTGTGATCACACAGCTCCTGGGCTTTATATCTAGGACCAAACAACCAGAGCAAGAACTCCATGGCAGACACATAGTAACACCTCCCATACAGACATCACCTTAATGTCTATTACATATTATTTTCAAGTTTAGGGACACTTCTAAAATTCTTGGTAATTCCAAGACGGTATCAGTTTTGAATCCTAAGGTTTGGGATTCAAATTTCCTGTGATAAACCCATGGCTGAAAATGTTTGAAACCTCCCCTCCCATCCATGACAGACCTGCCCACAGAAGTTGACTGACCCCACATGGAAGATATTTCCAGTAGTCTTGCAATAGAACATTTCACACAGCTGCAGCTAACAACACTGCATTGTAAGACTGACAAGAGTTAGGGGTGGCACTACTCCTGCTGAATTGATACATTTGTAGAAAATGTTATGATGCATACAAAGGCATGAATTCTGGTTTTTTATATTTTTTTCCCCTGAATGTTTTGCATTTCACTCATAACATCTTCCTGCTGACCTCTCTCTCTCTTTTACAGACAACAAGCATGCTTCTTTATCAACGTCTTCAGTATGGATTCTGAACATTTTTCATTAAATGTGCTCAGTAAAGTTCAGCTTTGTCCCATAGAGACACTGCTATGCTGCAGAGAGTCAAGGATAGTACAAAAACAGTGGATTTTTTCCCCCTTTTTGCACTGATCATTATGGAATTGTTACCACTGGAAGCTTTCAATTTAAATCTTTATATTTAAGAATGAGAGCATTCACAAACACACATGAAAGACTACACTAGGGAAGAGCTTCTTGTGTTTTTTGTATAACTTTTAAAGAAATGAAAAGTAACAACCACAAGTCTTTAAAGGACGAGGATGGATGGAATGGATGGATGGATGAATGGCCAAATAAAAAGGGAAAGGAACAATCAGTAGTTTGAAACATGCTAGGATATTAAAGATATTCTTATAACTGCTAATTTATTTCAGTTACCTTTTCTGTTCTCTTCTCATAACTAAATCCAAATATGACATAATCAGCTATTAGATCTTTTAAAACTGGTGTTTTAATATACTGATATGTATATTTTTAAATCAATAAATACCTAGGGGGAAAAAGTGGCTTTTAAAATAAACAGCAATTTTGGAAAAGAGGTGTAGCCACAAGCACTTGTTACATACTATCCGAATTGCAAAGGGACGTAGGTCTCAGTTTTCAAAGAACAGCATGAAAAACAATAAGCAACATGAAAATAACATAGGTAAGAGATTCTTAAACAGCTTTTTGTTAGGAGTGCATGGAAGCTGAAGTAGTTATTTTGCATAAGACTGCTCCTGGCTGGTGTCACAGTGCTCTGCTGTGCTGAATACAAGACACCCTGGCTGGTCCCCAGGAGGCAGCAGCAGGGGAGGTGTGTCCTGGTACACAGGACATGATCCTTCTGACACATCAGGGTCAAAGGTGGGATTAAGTCCCATGCTTGCTTTCTGTTCCGTGCATGCAGGTGAAGAGTAAGTTGTAAGAGCATGGAGCAGAAAAGCTATAAAGGGTGGCTTCTCATGAAAAGTTTTCATGAGAGAAAGAAAAAGATTAAGAAAAAGACAACACAGGAAGGCAAAACGTCTTGAAATCACACTGGATAAATTATCCCAACTGAATTGTGAAGCTGTCAGCCCCTACCCTGCAAGCTACTTACAGAAGCCAGGCCCATTATCCGAGGGAATGTAAGGGATGAACATCCATCTGGACTTTGTCCAAAAGTAGTGTATGGTGTCTGAAACCAGGCCTTCTCGTTGGCCCAAACCACGTCACACAGAGGCAATATAGATGCTCCAAGTCCAATGGCTGGGCCATTTACTGCTACAATGATAGGCTTCTTAAACTGAATAAAAGTATTCACAAAATTCCTGAAGAGAAACAGAAACATGCACTCACTACATATATCCAGAGTGTAAAATATACCAGCCCTTGAAAACTCCATAAAAATTCATCTCCATAGTAACATCACTTTCAAACCCAACCTGATAACCTTCCACAGTGAGGTGGTTATTTGGTGGATGAGGGGAGAGAGGTGGATATTGTCTACAGAGAGTACAGAGTGAGGATTTCAGCACTGTCTCTCCTAAGAGTTTCACAGTCAAACTGTTGATGTATGAGCTGGATGAGCAGACAGTGAGGTGGACTGAAAAATGTCAGAATGGCTGGCCCAGTGGGTGGTGATTCATGGCACAGGCCAGTGATTTAAATGCTGCACCCCATGGGGTCAGTGATGGGTCCAGCACTGTTCAACAGCTTCACTGATGATTTGGTAGATGGGGCAGAGCATATCCTCAGCAAGTTTGCTCAGGATACAAAAGCAGGCTGATGCACCAGAGGATTCGGCTGCCATCCAGAGGGACCTGACAGGCTGGAGAAATGAGCTGACAGGAACCTCCTAAAGCTCAACAAGGGAAGTGCAAAGCATTGTGCTTGGGGAGGAACAAGCCCAGGCATCAATGTGTGCTGGAAGACAAGCTGGAAAGCAGCTTGGCAGAAATTGAGCTAGGGTTCCCAGTGGATACCAAGTTGAACTTGAGCAGGCAGTATGCCAGTGGTTTCCTGCACTGCTTTAGGAGGAATATTGTCTGGAGGTTGCAGGAGTTGATCCTGCCCCTCTGCTCAGCCTTAGTGTCATATGGACATCTCAGTGAAAGGGAGACTCCAGGTGGTGTGGCAAAGGGCCACAAGGTGACCCAGGGAGTGAGTGAGCTGGACCTGTTCAGCCCCTGAGAAGGCTCAGGGGGATTCATCAATGTGTAACAATACCTGAAAGGAACCTGCTGGTACCTCAAAGGTATCCCTGTACTCTTTCAGTACCTGAAAGAGGACACAGACAGGCTCTTTTCAGTGGTGCCCATTGAGGCGGTGGGCACAAACTAAAACCTGGGAGCTTTCCTCTGAACAGCAGGAAACACTTTCTTACTGTGAGGGGGACCAAACAGGCAGCCAACAAGTTTGTGACTCTCAGTCATGAGAGACTTAAAAAACCCAGGAAATGGTCCCAGCCAACCTGCTCTACGTGACCTTGTTTGAGCAGGTTGAACAAGACAACCTGCAAATGTCCCTTCCAACCTCAAGCATTTTATGATTCTGTAAAAGCCCAGCATTGCTCCCAGCCCAGCACATCACAGCAGTTGGGCAGGTGCAGGTTTAACACCCCTCTACAAGCACCACTGATACATCACTTTGGCACACTCTTGTGTCCCACAGCTCTCAGATAAGGCTGCAGCCTTTCCTCACCTGGGCACCACAACTGTGCCACGGCCCTGCTTGGTCCTCACTGTGTTTACGTGCAGGTATTTACCTGTGTTTTTAAGTGACAGTAATAAGGTATAAATGAAGATGGGCAAAGCATTACTTATCTTCCTTGAGGAGCTTTTCTTAACAAATAAATCTGCTTTTCAAAATATGAACATAAATAGTAGAGCTCTATTATCCCATACCACACACCTGTAAACTTCCCCATCTCATCTCCCTTCTTTTGGTTGGTAATAATGCTCTGGGTACTATGCTATTAGGTGAAATATGCATATTTTTATCTTCACTGACAAAAAATGACAATTCGTTCCAATACCCAGAAAAACATGGATGCTTCTATGTTTTCAGACAGTAATGCCTCTAAAAGCTTCTTCGGAAAAAACAGTCATGTATGTATGAATACATACTTAGGTAATTTTAAAATTTACTCCCCATCTGTGTTACATATTTTTGTATTTCTGCAAAAGAGGACAATTTTACTATATTGCATCCAGTACTAAAGGTTATCACACTCTCTTAACTCATTCTAGTAAATGGAGTTAGCTAAATGCAAAAATCCAAATCCAAATCTGGAATCATCTCAAGCAAGTCATCATACAAACATCCTATCCAGAGACCTAAGATAATTTTAATCATATCTGAATATCCCAGAGAGGACCATCTCTAGTATATATCTGAAAAATACCTTATTTGAAAGGGGTGTGTGTGTGTCCATACACCTTTTAAGTCACCTTTGCCCATTTTATTAACAATGAATATTAGGTGAAAAAACAGATTTCTGGAAGTGCCCAGATGAAAATAGTGATAAAAGCACAATTGCTAACAGCTTCTGGCCACATCTGAAGTCACTGCATAAGCAACTTTTACATGAAATGACTGAAGAATTTCCTTTGATAAAAATAACTATAATCATCTTTACTAACCAACTGTACCTCCAATGAAACAGGATTTACATGTCTATGGCCTTCTTTTACAAACATAACCATTGATAATAGCCACAGAAGAAAGGCTCTGAAAGAATATTGATACTATGGAAGAATGCAAGAGACCAGGATCTTAAAACCAGTGCCCAAATGTACTTGTTTGTTTTGTTAAAATGTGTCTCCAAGATCCAAACTTTTTTTCCATATATTTTCTTCTGCTTGGTAGTACCTCAGCTCATTTTGTTTAAATGTTAGGTTTGCTACCCAGCATTGCTATGATCACCAGAACTCATCTTCTCTTCTAAAACATCCATCATTCCACTTCTTTGAACGTACAATATGAACTTACTCATTCAATACACATCTTGAATTTTGGTGTATTAGATTTGTTTTCCTGAAATCCCACGGCTACTTAAGTATTTTAATACTGGTTTTAACAGGAGGAGTGTAACAATACTCACAGTTTTCCTTAAAGGACGTGGAGCATAAAGAAGTGCTGCACACTATAATGTAACAAGTGAATGCCTGAGATCTTTTTGAATAAGAGGCTTTTGGAATAAAGATAGAACAAGCCAGGCTATATGATGAACAGTACCCATCAGATGACTGAAGACAGCTATACATACCTAATAGCTTCTGCCATCTTAGTGCTTTCCTTTTTTCTATCATCTGTTAAACGTCGTATAAAATAAATAAAATCAAGACCACAGCAGAAAATGCTACCAACTGCACTGAACAGCACAAGTTTACTGTCATCTGCAGCTGCTGTGTTCAGTGCACTTTGGACTTCCTTCATTACCTGAAAAATAAAAATTTCATAAGAATAATTTTAATCCATCATTACAAATAGCATGTTGTTCTCTTCCCTTCCTTCCCCTATGAGACCCTTCCACACCTTTAATTTTTCCTCAGGATCCACTCAACCGTCTTATTAGTAAAGTTAACTTTCTTCATTATCCAAAAAATGGGAGTTAATGTATGAGAAGCTTTGCATTTCAAAAATGTAATTAGACAAAGATAATTAAATCATTAAGGAAAGATCTATTAGATGTTATCTGTAACTAAAGCACTCATTCAGCATTTCTGTAATTTGGACAGCAGATGGCATATGCAGCCAGTACAGAAAAACAAAGAAACTTAATTGAGGCTAAATCTTTTTTCAACTTGCACTTTGTAAATCAGTGCACATCTTACAAAAGACAATACACATCAACACAGTCAGATAACAGAGTTTTTAAATGCAAGTAAATTACACAAACTATACATGCAACATCTTGCAAGTAAGAACCTGTATCATGTTTTGTGTATGATTGTGCCCAAATAACAAGCAGAAATGAAGCAAGGACTTCAAATTGCCCTCCCCTCCCAAAATGAGAATTGTTCTGACCTCTGGATTTAATGAATTATTTTCAGATGATTTTGTTGACAGCAAAATGTGTGTGAATCCATCTTGTTTCCTGACAACAATGTCTCTGTAGCGGTACGCGCTCTCCGTTTGTCTCACGCTGAAACGCAGCCGTTTATCAAAGGGTTGGTCTCTCCTGTCATCAATAAACCTTCGTTTGCTGGCTGTCACTCCTGCTACAGATGTCTGGATGTTGGTTGTACCATTGGCTGCTAATGCTTCCATAAAGGTGGGTGTACCTGGAAATAGTTTAAACAAGTACAGTTACATTTCATTAGCTCACCCATCAGCATGAAAACATGCAACTCATTAAGAACACACAGTAAACATGAAACTCAGTCTCCTGGAAGCTATTGAAAGAGACACTGTGCACAGAGCAAAACTGAAGTGACAAAGGGAAACAAGAAATTAATTTTATTGTTTTGAGAATATACAATTAGAATAAGCCAAACAGACCAATTGTCATACACTTATTTTTAGAAGGGTAGAAAGGTGTATTTAATGCTCCTAATATTAATACATCTCAGTAGGTTAATGGTCTGCTTTCTCCCTTTCCAACATTTTGAAGTCATTTAACAGCATCAACAATGCTAAGAGAGAGTGAAAGCCTTTTGTTTCAAACATCAGAAGTTATTATAAAGAATAAACCAAGTAAAGAACTTGATTGACAAGATCATAAAAAGCATAATAGTCTTTAAAAAAAAATGGAAATGAAGAAAGGTAGACTATGCCTCTTTGAGAGGAGCACAAGACCCTGCAGTGATGGATATTTTAATGGATTCATAGACAATAAGATCTTTTTAATGTTAAACATTTTTGCTATTGAAACTGGCAAATAGACAATTAAATCTTTCTGGTCTTGTTCCCAGTCCTTTACACAGAAAGAGTTTGAAGGCATATGAGTAAACAGGACGTTCCTCACATCACAGAAGGGACAGGTTTTTCTGCAGTCCACATTACAAAAATAAAAACAAACAGGGAAAATAAGAGAACATATGGGATCTATAATGCCTCTGTATGTTTAAATCTCCATGAAAAATCTCCACAGAACTTGTCATACTAAAGTAATGGAGTGTGCATAGTCCAGGGGGGCTAAAAATATTGGGAAAGTGTGTAAGAGTCCAGGACAGTAAAGTTTTGAAAGACTTTTCCTCACAATTGAGCTCTGAGACTAAAATCTTCTAGAAAGCCACTGCCCTTATCTCACTAACAGGTACATCAGAACATCATGCACACGATGTCTTAAGTAGATTTAAACCATGCATAAGTAAGCTATTAATTAAATGTTAGGGCAATTTGTCATTATCTTTCTGAAGAAGTTATATTTAAAAATTAAATTATTTCAAACTTTGTTTTAACGACTACATACTTCAAATACTTGTGGGTCCAATGAAGACATTAAAGAGGTTCACTTAAGTAACTGGAATGTGCAATATCTTGATATTTCCACTGCATTCAAGTGCTGCTTACCTTGACTCATATGAAGTATGGGAGAGACCATAAGAGACTAAATTTCATTAAAATTTAGAACACCCTACATTTATTATACTAATAGCTTATTAATACCTTATAAATAGGCAAGTTGTCTGTTTAAGGAACTATACAATTATAATATTTTATTTTACCTTTTAAGGTCTTTCTTGTATTAGCGATTTAATCCTCTCACCATCTTACTTTTTTGTGAAGAAGTTAAAGACAACTAAATTTTTTATTTTAAAGTGAAGAGCAAGAAAATGAATTCAGTTTGTGATCAGTTATAGATAGAGAGATGAACAAAAAGAAATGGAAAATTAGCATTTTGTATTATCACAAAAATGTCACATTAATTCCTAAAATTTCCATGGCTTATAATTTTTTTTTTTTTAATTTTAGCAGAATAAATAAAAATTTGGTGTACATTAAATATGAAGTTGATGAGGAATGTTTTCTAAGTTTCAAATGTTTTCAAAGCTTGTAAACCATATTATGGCAATTACATTCCTTTAAAAGAATTCTTTTGAAAGGGAATTTGCAGGAACACCAATGTTGCCCCATATTTCATCGGGAACACATGATGAAATGGTATCACTGGCTTGGTTTTCCATAGGAAATGGAAATTAAAACAACTGAAATCACCTCTGATTTGATCACCCTGATCAAATCATTTTATGTCTTTTGTCCTAGCCATAGTGAAAAATGTGGCAAATTGGGAGAGAAAGACTAGAGTAAGCCAAAACAAGGAGTCAGTAAACTTGTGCAAGACCTTTGAGCCTGTATTTTCCTACAACTCATTCTTTCAAACATATACTCAAATACCAGAAAACTACTTTAGAGATGCAAGAGACAGTGATTACATACTTTGAGAGAAAAAACTTCTGTCAAGAGAGATGAAGATGTAAACACTACAGGCCAATTTTCATCCTTACTGAACTAGCAAGAGACCTCCTGATTTTTTATATAAACCCTGTCTATATTTATCAATAGTTGGGAGTTTCAAACCACAAGCAAGGGACAGTTGCATTTCAGAGGAAGAAGTCTCCTCTTTCCAATCATGTAAACACAGTTCTAGGATATTTAGACTGGAATAAAAAATAAAAAAATCTTGTCAGCTTTAGAAACTATAATTCTGCTCAGGGAGACTCAGCCAGCTGGTACAGGTCAGAATTTGGCACCAAAAAGGTTAAAACCCGTTTGTTATTAGTATTATAGTTTGTTATTCTCTTGGCATTTGGTTCTTGGAAGCAAAGGGACAACTCAGAGACATAAAGCAGTATTTCATTTTGTAAGTACACAGCAAAGGTGGTTTTGCTGCTCAGTCTTGAACACATAGTGCATCAAATAGGGACAAAAATAAAAGTCCAGTTGAGAGTTAATTGTATTGCCAGGGATTTCCTCATATGAAAACTTTGCATTTTAAGATATTAACAGAGATAGCATAACAAAGATAAAAAACCACAGCCCTCTCCTTTCAAACTAAGCTTCCAAAAATAAGTAAGGACTTGGAAAAAAAGGCAATTTACCCCTGGATATTGTGAACTAATGAACTGTTTGTTTAAGGTGTAAACAAACAGTTTATAGTTATATAAAAACTTTTCCACCTGCAAATTGTTAACAATGTGATCTCAGAGCTGAAGACAGCACTACTACTGGACAAAGCCAAAGCTTCACTACACAGAAGAAAAAAGGAAGTTAAGAGAAGTACCTTGTTTTGCAGCTGCTGACCACAACCTGGTAACAGTCAGCAAGTTCATGCAACTGCCCTTGGAGGGAAAAAAAACCTAAAGCTATGAGCAACAGATAAGAAAGGAACTGGTCTTATCCAAAGGAAGACAGACACAAAATACTGGGTTTTTGGGAAAGGGGCAGAACAAAGGTGCTTTTGTTCAAAACACAAGTTACATTCATTTCACAACAATCCAAAATTAAAATCCCAAGCACCTCTAAGATATTCACACCTCACTGCTACTGAGAAGTTCAGTTTAGCTTACATATCAAACCTTGAATACAAATACTCCCCTCCCTGCAACAATACTAGTGATATATCCAAAGAGATGTTCTAAAACCAGCCAAGCTTCTTTTGCACACTTCTTCTTAGGTACATATGTTTTAGTGCCCTTAATTCAAGGTTTGACTGACAGGGTAGGCTGTCTCTCAAAGCTCAGTATAGACACCTAAGGAACAAGCACAAGAACATGAGAGATGTGAACAATATTGTCTGAGTACTTTCTTTAACTCTAGACACCAAAAACTTAGCAATTATTAAAATCTGCATGCCCAGAATCATAGGCTGCACCAAACCCCATGTAATTAAATTCTTCTTCTCCATGGGATTGTCCAATTTACTTTTGAAACCAGTATGGGTTTGTCATCCAAAGAATCTCTTGGCAGCAAGCTCTAGAACAAACATGTTGACTTTATTCATTCCTTTTATCAGTCCTTCTCCAGATTGACTAGCCCCAATCGTATTTCCCTTTTCTTCTTCCAGAAGCCAGTCCAAGCCTGCCATTCTTCTTCCTCTTCTACTAACTCTTGGAACACTGCCCAAAATGGGACACAATATTCAATATAAGTTTTGTTTTGAATTTTTTTTAAACTGCCACCAAACAGATGCTTGCAGAAAACTATCCAAAACAAACCCAATGCCCTTTCCCTGAGCAGCAACACACAGCCAGGAACCAGACACTGTTCTGTGTTTTGCTATAGGCACAGTTCAGTATGTAAGCCTGTTTTGTCCCCTCCTCAATGCCTGGCATTCATCTGCACTGAAAGTCAGCTCTCATTTTAATCATGAATTCACTCAGTATTTTCAGAGAAGCCTGATGTGCTCACAGGGAGCTTTGGGAACTCCCATGTCTCCCCTGTATCCTCCTGGCACCACTTATGTCCTTTCCTACACTAAGTGATGAAGGGGTTAATGAGAAGCATCCTGCTTGAATAAGCAAATGAACAAACACCAGCAACAATGTCTTAAAGTGTTAACTGCAGAAATAAAACTGCAACTGTAACTGATTACAACTCAAGTACCAAATAGGGAACAATATGATCCAGAAAACTGATTGGTAAAAACAACTTGAATTTTCAACAAAAAAAAAAAAAGAAATTAAAATCCAGTGTTAGAAATAAGTTCCATTTTTCCCCTAAGTCCTTTCTGTACTTTTACTTCTTCATTGTACCCTGTATATATAATCCACAAGAGTTCAACATTAGCTGTCCAGTGCAGGTTACCTCACATTTAATTTTTTGTTTATTAAACAGGTGCTTTGTTACATGTTCATATGTATTAGCAATGTCTAACTGTAAACACTGTTAAGCTTTTCCAGTCTTAACTCTGTATTACATCAAATATTTCACAGGAGACAGGAATTCCAGACAGTGATACCACAATGCGAATATTATACAGAAGAGTTTCCAGTATTTTTTTCACTTCTTCCTCAGTGATTACACAGAAAATATCTTAGAATTGTAGTGTATTGGCAGGGACTAGAGAAAATAAAATTGAGGGTTCTAAACCTCCTATGTATGTGCCTATTTTTTGTCTGAGCATGCATATTTAATAACACTTACATTTTTGAATAAAAGTTCCACTTACTTTGAAATATCGCAATAAATATTTGCAAGGAAAGGAAGTCGCAATTTATTGTATTTTTCACCTAAAATATTGATTTGCTCTGTGTTTCTGAAAGAGCATTCAGAATGTGCCGGTCACTTATGCAAGAAAGATGCAACTTCAGTTAATTAGTTTCAGAATAGGGTGCTCCATTGATACAGAGCACAAACCAACAGTGCAAACAGTAATAAGTTGTGCACACCCCAGCATCAGAACAAGCCTCCCCAAAGATGCCTTGAAGGAGAGGGGGTGGGCAAAGGACAATATTCCTTCAAATTATAGGCTGATGATCACTGCAATACCCTGCTGCTGATACCATCCTCAAAAGTCTTACTGTGGAGAGGGAGGGAGAGTTTGTGTGCTGTAACATTATCCTTGTTAAACAAAATTCACCACTTTTGATTCTCTTCCAAGAAAATAGTTACACAGGGAACTATCAGATATTCTTCAGCCACCTTGTGTTGTTTTTGCAAATACCTCACGTTTCAATACAATGGCTGTAGGTTTTAAGAACAGATGAACTGGCAAACCATGATAGAACTTGGTGGAGCATCAGCAACAGGAAACTACAACTCAGCAGCAAACAGTCATGCACTGGCTGGCAGGCTTGATTGCCAGTGTCTGCCTTCAACTGCTAAACAGTCCTTTTCTCATGCTGTTTAATTATTACTCTTCTCCATGTATTTTATATAGGTGTTAATCATAAATGTCACTTGGAAACATTGCTCCTATTAAACCCACATTTCTGCTGTTATGGACAAAATTAGTATGAAGAAAACCACACAGATGTGCCCCAGTAATATTTCTCTACTCAACTTCTGAAGTTTTTCCATCTTACACTAGCTTTTAATATTGGCTTAGAGTAATTGTCTACAGCAGCCTTATCCTTGTGTAGATAATTTTCTCTACTTGTTAGATTACTTAGAGCATCAAATATACTTATGTTATTTTGATACTGTTAGGAACAGGGGAGCATTACTCATGATATTGGACTTTAGTAGATTATGGGCTATGAATTATTTTTGCTTTTCAATGTCTTTCCTTTTCAGCGATAAGCATCCATGTGAAGATAAATTCATGATGCCAACCAAAAATGCAACTAATCAGAACATAAAATTCTATCACTGGAAGAGGACAACCAATACAAGAAAAAATGGCATTTCTTTGCCCTTGAATTAAACAGGTTTACCTTAGCCTGTTTTATATTGTATAAGTGGACATTTAAAACAAAAATAAATTATATAGGTTAAAAATGGGAATAACATAACACTAGACCTAAGATTTGCTAAGATCATAAAACCAACAAGGATAACATTAATAACACATAAATTGGCAACATATCTTTTAAGGAGTATGAGAGGAACTGTGCATTTTTATGCAAAACATATTAAGTAAACTTTCCAGAGTTTCATAGTGGAAAGAAAATGTCTCCCTCCTAACATCAAAATGTTTTCCAAATACATCTCCATTCTTATTATTTCACCAAAAATAGAGAAATAAATACTCCTCAGGTAGCAAAATCTTTCTGTCTTTTATCATGCATAAAGATAAACTGTTCTCCTTTCCCCTTTCACTGCAGTTTTAGCCTGGTTTTGGGGCGATTTGTCATCCACTGAATCTATAGTCAAGATGCTACTGACAAATAGAAAAAGCACGTGACTATTCTCACCATTTTAGGTGGCTATAAGGAAAAAACATATACATAAATTCCTATGTGTCTCCAGTATTAATACAGTCAAGAAATCCCAGCCATATTTCACAGTAGTATGCACTAAAGTATTTGATGTGGGAAGTAAAGAGTTAGTTTCATTTCTTTTTTTTTTTTTTGGTCAGTAATAAGTCAAATAAGAAAAGCCTTCCCCAGGTTACAGATTCCTCTTTGAGGTCTTTTAATACTGGGAATATTTCATAAGGGAAAACTCTTCTACCTTGACATTTTTGGAGCTGCAGGTTATGATACCATTCATTCAAAATACTCTAAAATTTGAGAGTTAAGCAAGGACACCTCTTGGGGCTCATCTACAGAGGGAAGCTATTGCAAAATAGGCTAAGGTTTAAACTTAGTGTAAAATAGCTGAATATACTTCAACTCCTAAGGTGAAGACATTCTATATTAGGAGCACTTCACCACAATTTAATCCAATCCCCTGAGCAATGTGAAAAATGGCTCTCTTTTTGTGGGATATCAGTGTCCTAATGAAAGGCTCATCTAGAACAGAGACTGCCAAAAACATCCCAGTAGTTTCAACTACAGACACAAACATATATATATCCCATAGTACACCTTATATCATGCTTAAGGACATTAAAACATTCTAAAATAGCTTAGCTAGGTTATAAATTAAATTTAAATAGATGGGTATAATACTATATTGGCAGAACACTTTCATTTACCTTATTTTTGAAAATAAATGTGAATACTAATTGACAGTTTCATTCTTATCACACAGACAAGGCTTTCAATACCAGAGTTTGCAAGAGCTCCATTCACAACTACCCCCAAAACGATTTGGCATTTCAATGCAGAAAAGCAGCAAACACAGAAGGCTTAGGACCTTCAGTTGTTCAAGACACTCATGTGCACGTGTTAAACTTTTCAGGGAACCCCTAGATCAGAGTGCTGGAGTGAGCATCCCTGCTGAAACACCTCTGTTTTTATGTATCTACCTCAAGAAGGTACATGTGTCTTTACAGCCAATATCTGACACCTGCTATTCATAGAAGCTGTCTCAACCTCCTATGGGATAATTCAACAAGAGGTTGATTGAGAGGTGGCAAATGAACCTGAAGCCATTTTACAGTAGACAAAGGCACACAGCTGTGTGCCCTAACATCACCAGCTACATTTTATACTTGAGAAATCTGCAATATATAATGCATTCACAGGTAAACTGCTCTGCAGCAGCACCCTCTGATCAGAAATTACTGACCTTGGGAGAAATAATTGGCTGGGGTGGAAGAGGATTCTGACTTTCCTAAGAGGTTCCCAAAACCCTCAAATGAAAAACTAAACATTGCAGTGCTGGGTATTTAGTCCTGATCCTTGCACTTAAGCAAGAGAGCTAACAGCTCCTTGCCCACTTCTGCTGTCTGAAGGGGTGTGGAGCAAAAAAAATCAAGAGCTGGGTATTGGCACAAGTGGGAAAAAAATAGGGTGAAAAAAGATTACAGGCCTTGGGAAAATGTAAACAAGCTTTAAGGACCCCTGAAGAATGAGTGATGAAAAGTATCTTTGGGTATCCCACACAACAGGTGCTGGATAGTCAGATGCTCTGAACAGAAAATGTAATTCAGAACAGTACTACCTTGCCAAATCTGGCCTTTTATATTGTTGCAGAGGATATGATCTACTGGCAACAGCTAAAAGGAGGCATGATGGAAAGGAGTAAGTGACAACCTGTGCTTTGAAGCTGAATCTGATCTCTCCTGTTTTTTGGTTATACTAGCTAGAACCAGTACATATAAGGGCCTGCCTCAATGTAGAACTTGTGAGCCATATCTAAAAATACCCTAATAATCATTCATCATCAAAAAAATACTCCACTGAAACAAAAAAATCAAAACCAAAACAAAAAAACAAAAAACAAAAAAACCACAAACAAACAAAAAAAACCCCCAACAAACAAAACAAAAAACCCTTCAGAAAAAGTCCTAAAGCCAAGAGTAGGAGACTACAAGGAGTAAGATTCAGATCAGGTGCTTAGCATGAGGTAAAAAAATGACATCTCCCTCAATTAGGCTTTTTCCTGTATTACTGCAGGCAATTACCAGAAAACACAGGAAGCATTTGTCTTCACATCATTTCACCCTGACCACAGTATGAATGGTATAGCTCCCCACCCCTGGGATTTGCAGAGACAGCAAAGATCCTCAACACAGCACACAGCATAAGGAGGACACAGATGTGCTAGAACAAATCTAGAAGCCCTGCAACAAACAGCTTCACCAGAGAAATTGTGGATGCCCTGCCCCTAGAAGTGTTCAAGGCCAGGCTGGATGGGGCTTTGAACATTGTGGTCCAATGCAAGGTGTCCCTGTCCCTGGCAGAGGGGTGGGGTGGGTGGATGATCTTCAAGGTCCCTTCCACCCCAAACCATTCTATGATAATGGCCACAACCCTTGGGAAAATGCCTATCATAAGAAAAAGTTTTCATCACATTTTGCAACAAATAGGTAAATAAATAAATAATCCTCCCTCCCCCAAATCCAAAAAATGCCCATGATAAATCCCAGGGAAATAACCACAGCTGAAAGCAGTGAACAGAGAAGGATTTCAGCCTGCAGCTGGAAGGGCTGGAGGCAGTGAGCTGCCCTTACACAGCAGGATGGATCACATGGTGCTGTTTGGGTGCATGCTCCTCATACTGCTGAGGAAAGCAATAAGCATCTGTGTAAGACCTTAGGCTTTCTACTTCATTGACTGTTGTCATATTTATGAACAAATTATCAAAGGAAAAATCTCACAGACAAAAAACCTGAACTGATAAGTCCATAAACCGCTAATTAAGTAGTTAACACATGCTGCCATACATAGAAAATGGTTCAGAGCTGCCAAAGTGGCTTCCCTCAGGCTACAAAGCATGGAATATAGAAGCCAGGATTATTAGTTACAGGTGGTCCCTATACCCAGAAGCTATTTTTTCCTGTAAGAATCTGCTTTTATGAAGTACTGGATTTTTTTTCTTTACAGAAATTATTAGTATCTAGATTAAAATACAAGTACCAACAATGATACTATCACTATACAGAAGAGACAGCTAAAGAAGCAACAGAACTAGCATGTTGACATTTAAATGGGACATATGATTTCAGCAGCACCAATGTATAAATATGAAACCACAGCCTCTGAATTATTACAAGGACTAATACCAGGAGGCTAAAATTTGGAAGAGGGGAAAAAAAAAAAAAAATATATATATATATATATATATATATATATATATATATATATATATATATAAAGAAATTAGGAAGTTCCATCTGTGGCAGAGAAAACATGTGGTTTAAGGCAAATTTCCAAACAAGTTTCATAAAAGACAAACCAGTTAAGGTCTGTCTCAGAGAGTAGGACATAGCAACTACTATCAACCCTATGAAAACCAAGGGAGGTTTAGTTAGGTACCATATTGGCTGTTGCTACATGAGAACAAAGAACAAAGTGTTTCATGTCTGATACTTTACATTAGAGTAGTGTAGTGGCCTCAGAATTTTATAGTTTGTGTAGTTGACAATAGGAAAGTAAGGTTTATTTGACTATTTGGTGATGTGGACAGGAGCATGTATTTTCATGGGAATCATACTGGTGTGTTCACAGTTCAAGAGCAAATTCATAGATTTTAAAATATATTATCACTGCAAATTCATGGAAGGACTTAGATCCACAGCCTGTTAATTTGAAAAAGCTGTGGAAAGGAAAAAAAAAAGAAATCTCCATTTGAAGCTTGGGCAGGCTGTTACAACTCCATTGCTGCAATTCCAAAGTCCAGTACTGAAACCTCACATTCAGCAGGAAGTTCATAAAGCTGTGTTCAGACTTATATTTACTAAGAGGTGGTTCACAGGTGACAGAGTCTGAACATTTTTAGGTACAGTAGATGCCTACAATACTAAATCTTGCCTTAGGAAACAATCTACTAAGAACACACAGAAAAAACAAAATTATTAAGGGGATTCACTACACAAAAGACAGAAGAATTCTATTGAGTAAAGCAAAGATCTTGCATACAAAAATAATGGGACTAGTTCATAAGCAGCCACAATTGTGAGCTCAATTTTAACTTGGAAACCATTTAAACATGTCATAGATAAGACAGAATGATAGATGAATTACATGACTGGTTGTTTCCTGAAACCTGCCAGGGACCCACCTGTTCATGTCAGATTCCAAACACTAAACAAACAGAATGGAATTGAAATTTAATTTCTACTAAGATGAATGCTGTACAATTTTAGATATCTGTGTTATGTAAAAAGATATTGCATTAAATACTTCTCAGACAAATAAACAAGATACCCCAGACATAAGGAGAGGGTATAAAAATGAAACTGAACAAATACAGTAATTGAATTATTTTCTTCAGGAGTGAGATGCAGCTTCAATTAACTCCACATGGTTAAACAGGTCAATAGAAACTGAGGGGAAAAAAGAGAATATGCTATACTTACAAGAAAATAGGAAGTAAAGAACACTGGGAAGAATACAGGGAGATGCTAAAACAGATAAAGAACGGGTATTAGAAATGCAAAGTAAAACTCTGAAGTTCTCATAGTTACAGATGCTAAACACAAATTATTTTTCCAGTGATAAAGAAAAAAAGAGAGAGGAGAATTAGACCAAAATCAAAAGTGAAATGTAGTGCAAGCTACAAAATCAATTAAAATACTAGTGGTGAAACCAGCATGCCATAAGAAACCAGAAAAATATTTATAATGGGTATGAATATATTGTACATACAACAAATGACAGACTAAGAGGACTGACCATGGCAAGATTGCTGACTGACAGTAACAAAAGAAACAGACCAATGTGATAGTCTATATGGGAAATGTGTAAAAAGTGAAATACCTCCAAGACTTGCTTGCTTAAAGACTAGCAAATTTGGAAGATACCTTGGGTAATAAAGTTTGTAGTGATGTAGTTTCAGATATAAGTAGAAAAAACACTTTTTAAAAAAGACAGCCTTAAATATCTGAAGCTTATAAACAAGACTGTTTCTGTTTATAAACAAGACTGCTCTCAAAGTCAAATTTTAAAAGTGTCCTTCCAGTTAAAACCTACTGGAGATCCAAAGCAATACTCAGGAGAGCCATAATGGGTACTGTAGAGAAATTTCATCTTTTTAAAAGAGGTCACTCAATACTTGCAATATATTTTACCAATATTTTGCAGTTTCATACCATTACAAATTATGAATCAGAAGCTTCCCTGGTAAGTATATCATATATACTTACATGTGAATTTCAGGCTTTAAAAATAATAATCTCATCACAGCAGCAACCCTATTTTGCTCAGCATTGAAACTGAGCAAAGTTCTGTCAGGCTGGATGTTTAAAACTAAAAATTTTCTAACCAAAATTAATTTTGCATCCTAAAAATCCTAAAACATACTGATGCTTAAAAGTGGAAATTTGTAGCAACAAAGATTTCAGGGTTATTGTGTAAGGATGTTCTGCGGACATTCTCTGTCACTGGCAGCTTGATATACAGTTACAAGAAACTCTGCATCTCCATTTGGTCTCAGAACATCCCACCACATCACTCATGTGTTGCCCTAACATTAACAGTTAATTGGAACAAAAGTTATTGCTTATAGTTTTCCACTTAGTTCCTACATCAACATATTTGTGCTTTGCAATCATAAAGACCTTTCTTAGTTAGGATAGTTGATGACTTCCACACCAGCTACACTACAAAAGCTACCACACCACTAGATATTTCCCCCTACAGCTCAGTTAAAATGCCATCAATCTTGAAGTATTTTTAAGCTGTTCTTTTGAAACATCACAATTAAGATAAATGCTGCAGTAGGACCATCCTTTTCAATTATGTTTAAACAAAATTATAAGCTTACTGAAATTTCTAGAAGAATCAACGTGGAGTTTTTTTTTCAGAGAGGGATTACTCCCCTCCTGATCCCACCTCTCACCTCACAAAAATCAGGTAAGAGACTAAGCAAGAAGCAGGATGATCATATCCTTGCTCATATCAGACCAACACTGCAAACAGAGTAGCCAAGTTCATTCCTGCTACAAGGAAGAAGTCTGCTGCATGTATGTCCTCAGGCTTGATGGCTCTTGCCACAGGCTGGCACTCTGTTTAGTTGAAAAATTCAGGAAGATCACTCCCTTCCATAAGCCTCAGCATACTCCTGTGACCTGGCAAGCAGCACATACTGAATTACTTTGAGGTACTTAATTATCAATTTAGTTTACATGACATCAAAATTAAGATTTGTTTCCTTTCACTGCTGCCATATCAGAAAGAAGTTACTCACAGCAGGTATTTTTGCCTAACCTAGACATAAAGCTGATGGGTTTCTTAATAGCATCCCTCCATCCACTGATGCATTTGCTGAACCTTTCAGAGTTCAACCAAATTCCAGCTTAAAACCATCAGCTGTACTTTTACCTCCTTTGTTTTTCCCTTTCCAAGTCTCATGTAAGACCAATGGAGTCATAAGCCAAATTTACTAGAAACATTAAATATTGTTCAACTACCGCTGAGTTTCTGGGCAAAAATATTAGTGTCTTCCTTCTCTAGGCTCATTATTTGGACAGAAATATCAACTTCTGACTAAGTGTCAAGAAATGAGTAATAAGCTGACATAAAGAAATGAAGACATGCCAGAACCCCCACAAAAACTGACAAAAATAATGTAACAGCAGGAACAAGGCAAACATTTTTGCGAGGTACAGTGGGTTAGCTTTCAGTGTGATCTGTTCCCGTGTGCTGCCACTGACCAGGAACTCATCTGGAAGAGGTAGGGGGAAAGAGGACAGGATAGCAGAGTAACATGAAAAGCACCACATCTAAAGATAACATCAACACATTCTTCTCCAGTTTAATGACTAGCAAATAACAATTAGCATTTCAAAACCTTCTTCCTGCTGTGAATCTATCTTCTAATATTTCAATTCCATGACTACAAAAAACACTGTGACTGGGAACTACTTTTGCAAACACAACACTACTTATACTTTATACCACATCTGTTGACTAGTTGATTTTCACTATACAACACAGCCTGTGATTTAAACTCCTTAAATTCTCCCAAAAAATCATAAGAAAAACCATTGCAGGTCTCTGCAAGAGAAATACAGTGCCATTTTATTGCTGCCATAAATTTGTAGCTTATCAATGCTTAGCTAGAGAAAAAAAGGAAGGAGAAAAGTTGTCCCAGGAAAGAATCTGCAAACAGGATGTCCTGTTGAGACATGAGGTTGTGTGGGTGGTGGGAGGTAAAGCCTTGCATCCGCTGAGGCTGCCACAGTCTGCTGTGGGATGAAGCACGAACAGGGACAGTCAGAAGTGTGACTATTCATCACCTCCTCTTCACGTGCAGGGACTTCCCTGCCTGCTAGGTCCAGGCAGCAAGAGTTCTGACTACAGTAATTGCTAGAGTAGACAAGGGAGAGGAAAAGGAACTAAAGTTCAAGCTGAGGCTTCACAAATCTGTTTAACAAATGCTCCAGTAAGCCCCCAGAAAGTGTTGTTAGAGAGTGCCCTGACATGTCTGAGAATTATATTAGTGCAATATGTACTCAGAAAGCCGATTTGGGATTATTTAGCTGCCAACTTTGTCAGTCTTCTGAAGGACATAGTGCAAAGGATATAGACTCTAAAGCTGTTAGGAAGGTTTTATTCCCAAACTAATAGCTAGGGTAAATAGTAGATTTCACTGCAAAACATTCCTTTCACATGCCAAAACACATTGCCCATGCAGATGTGGTACTTAGGGACGAGGCTTAATGGTGGACTTGGCTGTGCTAGGTTAAGATGAACTTAAAGTCCTTTCCAACCTAAATGATTATATTGATTATCAGCCCATCCAATAACTGTGTTTCCAGAGACAGACTCATACTGTTCCACCTTGGGTGGTTCTCTTGCAACTGTTTCTCCTCAAGGTAAGTCTTTCACTGTACATATTGATCAGCCAGGAAGCAAAGCTTTTCCTTTCCTTGCAGGGTGGATAAAGTTCAAAATTTCCCCATTCTTCTTCATCTAGCTTATATATGTTTCCTATAAAATATGAAAAACCAGTATGATGACCATGAAGTAGGAATTAATCAAATGCAGAAGTGATTTTGGCTCAGAGGGTAAACCAGAAGCAACAAACCTAAACAGGTGGTTCTTTTGTTTTGAGATTTACTCTTTCCATGCATCAGTTTTCAAACTGCTCTGAAGTAAAAATACTGCTTCAAAACAGGGTCAGATGTGCATTTAGTAAGTTACAGTAATTTGTAAACAGGATTCTACGCTTGCCTGTTCAAAGCTTTACTCCTGCTGCAATTTCTATTGTTAAAAGGAATGTTGCCTGTATCCATTCTTACATAATATAATTGTAGTATTTACTACTGGAGTTACTGTAGTAGCTTTAATTCTTTTGGTGTATGAACACGAATCTATAGTTTTCATGCTACTTGTAGCAAAAATAGATAAGAAACAATAAAATTTGCAAACACTAATACAGCTGTTAATTCATTGAATTCTCCTTGAGTAACGTTAAAACTGAAGCAGAAGAAACCCAGCACTATACCCTACATTTGAAATTGATCATAACTTTAGTCCCACATATACTTTGCTAAAAACCAGATATTATTTAATTGAAAACATGTATTCTTTGTGGTAAAGAGAAATCAGTGGCTTGAATTCAGGCCTGTTCTAGATCACCTTTTGAAAGGGTCTGTCAGTGATTTCACTCTGTTTTGGTAACTTAAAAAGCTACATGTCAGCAGCCACAAAGCAGCTGGAAACAACAACTTATAGCAATTATTTTCCTTAAAAAACACCCCCTCTCCTGGCAGGATTCCACTACAAAAGCCAAAGCACTTGTCCCACACAGGCTCTCTAGTGAGCTAGCACTGACAGCCCTGTACAGCTGTACTACACAATGAAGCAAATAACCAGGATTCATAAGCAAAGAAAGAGAAGTACAGTCCATTTAAAATAATGTACATTCATTGTTGTGCACTGCAATCCACCTTATTATATGCCCAAGAGCTGCCTTATAATGTTCTGATACAACAAAACACTTCAAGAAATAAACTCAAGTCAAACACTGAAAATAAAAATTTTCCCCATTTTGTAGATCTCCTAGACAAAAAAAAAAAAAAAAAATTCTGCATCAACCCAAGCATCTCCAGAGACATATTTTCAATGAAAAATTTGCTCATAAAACTCTTTTCCACTACCTCCTTGACCAGCTAGAGTTATCAATGCTTCTGATGTCCTGAGGGCATCTATAAAAGCAGATGGCATTCTGACTCCATCACATTGCCTAAAACACCTTCTGTTCCACCAGATGACCCTCAGAGAAAATGTACCTCCATTTTGCAGTTCCTTGCTTCTATTCCTGCACTCTGACACAACAGTTACTAGCTGGCACACTCTGCAACCCCACAGCTACAGGTGTTTCTCAGTGACCTCTGCATGTGAGAGCAGTTTGATTCAATCAACAACAGCATCTGCAGAGCAGTCTAGGGGAAGGAGGATGGATTAGCTGACAAAGGTCTTTTTCCAAGCCTGTTTCCTAGTATTCTGTGATGCAAATGTGACCACACTAACACTTCTGCCTTTTTTCCCCCCACCTAACTACCTAAAGGCAGTTGCCTTTCAACAAGCTGGAATACCAAGAAATACACCTGCATCCATGGTACTGGTGCAGATTAATAAACTGTGGACAGTGACAATTGGATTCTCAGCTAACTGCTGCTTTCAGCCCTGATGGGGAGAACTCTGCCTGTGTCCTTGAATCAACCCTGGAGGGAAAGAATCATCTTCTGTGGAGAGGCCTAAATATTCATCTGGGAAGCCACAACCACAGCTCCAATATATGTATGTAATATATGTATAATGTATGTATGTACCTCTGCCATAAAGCTTAGGGTCTCAGGGTAGTAAGACCCTTGTGAAAATGTTCCTACAGATTACAGTCTCCACTCTGAAATAATTTCTGCAATTATCTCAGTGCTGTACAAATTACCCTTGGTTTACACATTATTTGCAAAATACTTCCAAATTGGAAGAGTGGATCTATGACTGGGTACATGAAATGATAGCCTTCTAACAGTTTCAAAATAATGATGAGAAAGATAGCCTGGGGTAAGAGGAAACTTTCAGATGATCAGATTAAAAATGACAATTCCATTTTTCTTCAAGGGTAAGGAACAAGAACAGCCTTTCATCAGGGGAAACTGCTAATCTCCTTAGTCTCAACCAAAATACTGCCTAAATTAAATATGGGTGATGTTATTGGATAAACTTTGTGCATACCTTTTGCTCTGCCCAAGGGAGTTTATGGTGAACTCTAGGAATCAATCTCTGAGATGACCTTCTGCAATGCTTGGTGTTAAACTAGAATTTGGCAGGGTTACAAACAGAGAAGTAAAGCCAGTCTGATTCCCTTAATATATTGGCATTTAAGTGTTGGCCATGATAAATTCACTTTTCCCCTGACATTAGGGGAGTCTGGACTATCTGACAGAACAATAACAAGGGTGGACATATACAGTTCAGGAGTGGCTTACTGCATTTTTTGAGGTGGGATGACAACAGTTAATTTTTGTGGGCATTTTTTCTGGTTTTTTGACTTATAGTGGTTCTGCAGCTGCCTGTTCTGTCCAGCATTGCCCAGTGTTACTAGCTGCTCATGAATGCTGGAAGTTAACTGATATACAAAGCACATGGGGGAGGGAAGGGGGAAATTAGTTTTCCATGAGTCTCAGCCAAAGCAGAGCCAGCTCTCTCTTGAGGGGCCTTCAGGTTCCTCCTTTTCCCCTCCACTAAATCAAGGAATACTTTGTCAGGGAAACATCCTCATGAGCCACAAGTGTTCAGTAGCTGAACGAGAGTTGCAGGAGGGTGTTCCAGGCTGGTGGTGCTTCTGTCCCTCTGCCAGCTCACAGCTGCTGTCCCAGGCTGGCAAGCAGGAGGTCATGGGCTCCCAGCAGGACAGGCATGGAAAGGACACAGCAAGGGCACAGAGACACCCCTGTACAGCAAAGCACAGGGGTGTGCTAGACAAAGATAACAAGGGCTGATGAAACTAATCAAGGAGGAAGGATGTGGATGGGAAAGGAGCTGAGAGAAAGAGCACTTAGCTGTCTGCCAGCAGAGGCAGCTACAGCTGGCTGCAACTTGGTGAGCAGTCCCTTCCCCACCTGGTCTGTCCAGAGAGAGCTTCAGCTGCCCCAGGTCCAGCCATCCCATAAAAAAAGGAGCTGGTTACAAACCTCTGTCACTTCAAAGCCAAACTAAATCCACCCACAAAACAAACAAACAAAATACCTTTTTAAGGACATCTCTTTTTATGCTGAGGAGATCTGCTTGCTGAAAAGGAGACTGTTTCCTCCTCTAGCATCATGTTAGTAGGAAACATCTGCAGGCATTGTTATATTCATTTTCAAGCCAGACTGTGCTCAGTGTAGGCGATCCATTTTTAATGGATAAAAACTGAAGAGGGTTTTGCTGAGTGTGCACACAGCCAAACATTTTTAGAAAGACTTAAAAGGTAGCCAAGTCTGAATGGATTATAAATGATAATGATAGCAAAAGCACATCTCTGATACACAGGCCAAAGCTCTGTTAAATTGCAAATCATTGCACAAAGGCTTGTCTGAGGAGTGGTGTGAGGGCTCTACCACCTTTGACAGCAAAGATATTCAGAAAACAAACTGCAGAGCAACACATGACATTCTAAGGATACGGGAATTCCTGACATCCCATACATTTCTACCATACAATTCCCTCTAATGCAAGCCCAATACTCACTCCTGAACTTTCTGTTCTTGACATTTTCCTTTCCTTTAGTCTCTAATAATTTAAGCTTGGATAATAGGTAAAGAGCTTGAGGTTTTTGCCCCTCCTCTTCCTAAAAGACTAAAATCTCAAGCCAATAAAGTTTCATCACTTTCACAAAGTTTAACTACTGAAAGTAAGATGGCTAAAAACAAATCCAGCCCCTAAAATTGTGACATATAGCAATGACTCCCTGTTACACTTTCAGTAAAAAACTAACCATCAGGAATTGCATTGAATGTTCATCAGTGTGAACACACATACACAAAGTTCTTTGCAAAACTTTTTGTTTGTTTTAAAATTGTCTTCCTGGAAAACATATTCCTTCATCTATAATATTATGAGATGTTAATTTGCAATGAAAAGTGTTCCTTCTCATCTGCATTTATGATTCAAAAGAATCAATTATTGTTAAATACAGTTTCTATAGAGGTTTTGTTTGCCAGTGTAATCAATTCTTTAACTATGTGGATTTTAGTATTAAACTTAATAAAGTCATTTAACATTGTCTCATCTAACATACATTTATAACCTATATTTCAAAAATTGCTCATTACCTCTTAGTAAAGACTCATTTCTCGGTTAATTTAACAATGCAACCACTTAAAGATGTATTTTCTTTCAACAAATATGACAAAGTACATATTCATAAGTATTACTGTAAAACAGCAAAAGTGGCATTATAATCAAATGTAAACAATCAGAAGCATACAGACATTTTTCAGTATATATATGTTCATCCCAACCTTGACACTAATTTTGAAAATTAGTCATTCAAACTGAGTATTCACATCCCTATTGAAAGTTCCAAGTGCTGAAGTTTCAATAGTAACTAAATAAAAAAACCTTTAAAAGTAGTCCATGTGCACATACATGAAACTTAGAGCAAAAAAGGCCAGTGCAACTTGAAACACTTGCCAGACCATAACCTCACCAGAGGGTAAGAATAGCAACATTATGGCAGCACCAAGGTTAGGAAAGTCCTAACCACAGCAGCACTGAAGGATAGAATATTACTTCTGCTGTGCTGGTAACATCTGCAATAAAATGAATGTAACAGAATCCTGGGTATGTCAGGCAAACCCATCTGGTAAAACACTGTGTTTGTCTATGGAATTCCTTTGGTTTGTAACAATGTACAATGTTTTGAGAGAAAGATACACAGACAAAGGAAATAAATACACTCCAAACTTTAAAATATTTGTGTTTTAGCTGTTCATCTGTTTCACAATTTAAAATGTCTAACAATGGTTGCAAGAGTAAAAAACAAATATAGACAACCACAACTACTGACATCCTACAGAAATATAAATATTTTAAAAATGGAAACAAGACAAAACAAGACCATCTTTCTGTAGGCCTTCACAATAAAACTGACTGGCAGAAAAAGGGGAGGTGCAGAACAGCAAGCATCAGATGAAGCAGAGTATCTTCTACTCAGGAAACTTATGCAGGTTTGAGGGAATAAGCTTTCAAAGTAGGAAACGTTTTGCAGAAATCTGCACTCAGTGAAGCCTGTGGTGCTCTTACATAGTGTTCCTTGCTGTCTTACAGATTTTTTACTGCTTAAATCCTCTCAAGTAATCTGGAAATCAAAGAGTAACACTCTCAGCAGGTTTCATTTCTATCCCACTACCTATGCATACCCTATGACTCTCACCTCACAGCAAGTGAAAAACTGTTACACAGTGAGGGCCTAAAGAAATCTATTGGTATCAAAACCGAAACCCATGCTGTTGGGATCATACTGAAAAGTTAAAATGGGGGGCAGAAAAAGTGAAGACAATACAGAGAATTAAAATATAAACCTGAACTTATTTCTGAGGTACCATATAATTTTTTTTGTTTGGGCAGCAATAAGCATAGAAAAGTGTCATAGAATTTCCCTAAGAAAAAACTCACTTTGAAGCAAAAAAGAGACAAAGGTGTTCCAAACACATCCACATCATCACAAGTAAAATTCAACTTTTCAATAAAACACTAAATAGGACTTGGAAGAAATATTAGCTCTTTTATAGAAAGATCAGAATATGGTAAATTATCTGCATTAATATAAGGCAATTAACTATCAGAAGTATAACTATAATTATGAGAAAAATCACAGATGCCAGTGACCTTAATGAAAATTCATACTGGAAATGAACAAAATCTCTGTAAGAACATATGCTCCAAAACATAAGATAGGCTACCTGTTACTGAAAGAGTACTATGTCCTTGGCTTTTGCTTATTTTAAGCAAAAAATTCAGATCTCACGAATGCTACAATTAATTACTCATTATAGTTATCGAAAGAAATTTATAGAATTGTTACATTTATAACCTGTAAGGTAAACAGGATGACCTCTACCTCTCAGCTGGAGCCATCTATTTTATTTATATTGTGTACTGAAACAAGACTTAGACAACTAATTTCAGAAGTGTAATGGGAAAGCACAGATGAGATGCGCTCAAAAAACAGTGGAAAAAATCTCTTTTTCTCCTTTTTGAAACACTCTTAGTTTTGTGGGTCACAAATCATTTCATGTTTTACTATTGAGCCTTTCTCTCACCAGACTGAGTTTTTCAATAAACACCTGAGAAAAATAATGAGAAGACTAAAAGAAACAGAAGAGGCACCAAATGCCCCTCACACTCATGAATGAAATTACTCTTCACAGCATGTTAACTGTCTTCATAAAACTTAGGGATTTAGATTAACCTGATACTTTTGTGGCATTTGCAACCAACCTAAAGAGCTTTCTTAAAGACTTCGTGTTGATCTCAGATCCCTGGAATGACCAGACAGAAGAATATCTGAGAAGCAGGGATTTTCTGTACACTTAACAGACACAGGCTTAGGGTATCTTATTATTCTGACCTTTAGTAACATGCAAAAAAAAAAAAAAAACCCGAACCAAAAAAAACCAACCCAAAAAACAACAAACCCAAATGAACAAACAAAAACCCAAAGAAAAAAGTCTCAAGCAAATAATAAAATACCTCACCAAATTTATCAAATTATATAGTCTTAATTTACAGTAAAATATGGAGATTTTTCCCTTTTAGATTTTCTCATGCTATTAATTCAGAGCAGCAGAGTCAAGCAATGAAAGTAGAATTCTCCCAATGTTAGGCAAAAAACTCCCAATCACTCAATTCTATAGTCTGCCCAGTAACTTTTGTGGACAAAAGCCTATTATACTGACAATAAAACCCAAACAGTATTGATTAAAGTGCATTTCATTTAACTGACATATAATAACACATCTCCCCCTTATTATTTACTCATAGCCATTATGTTTGGAAAGAACCTCTGGAGATTAGCGAGTCCACCTCCCCTGCCAAGGCAGGGTGACCTAGAGCAGGTGACACAGGAACCTCAGGTGGGTTTTAAATGTCTCCAAAGAAACAGACTCCTTCATCTCCCCAGGCAGCCTGTTCCAATGCTCTGCCACGCTCAATTTAAAAAAGTTCTTCCTCATGTTGAGGTGGAACTTCTTGTGTTTTACTTTATGGCCACCACTGAAACAAGTCTGGCACCATCCTGTTGACATGCACCCACTTCTGAGATATTTACATGCATTATTGAGATCTCTCAGTCTTCCTTTCTCCATACTAAGCAGGCCCAGCTCCTGCAGACTCTCCTCATAAGAGATGCTCCAGATCACAAATCATCTTTGTGGTTCTCCACTAGACCCCCTCCAGCAGCTCCTTATTTTTCCTATACTCAGGAGCCCAGAAATGGAAACAACACTCCAGATGTGACCTCACCAGGGCTGAGCAAAAGGGGAGGATCAATTACATCCATCCATCTGCTGGCCACTCTCTCCCTGCTACCCCCCAGGACAACATTGGCCCTCCTGGCCACAAGGACACACTGCTGGCTCGTGGCCAACCTGTCACCCACCAAGACTCCGAGGTCCTTCTCTACACAGCTGCTCTCCAGGGTGTCAGCCCCCAGCCTGCTCTGGTACTTGGGGCTGTTCTTCCCCAGGTACAGGATCCTACACTTACCCCTCTTGAACCTCAGCAGGCTCCTCTCTGCCCAACTCTCCAGCCTATCAAGGTCCTGCTGAAAGGCAGAACAGCCTACAGGTGTGTCAGCCACACCCCACAGTTTTGTCAAGAAAGTTACTGAGGGTACATTCCATCCCTTCATCCAGGTCACTCACAAACAAGTTGGGTGAGACTGCAGCCAGTACTGCTCCCTGGGGAACACCACTGACTACAGGCCTCCTACTGGTTTCTACCTATCTCATTACCTCTAGACCACAAAAGCTGCCAATTAGCTTAGATATGCACTACATTAGTAGCCATCCTGTTCTGTGAATCTACAAGGCAGGAGTCTCTAAAGCAGTCATTCCAGAACTGAGCATCAGTTTCTGGAATTTTACGGAGCAGGTAATATTAGACAAAGTGTATGTTAGACACAAGTTCATTTTCCATGTCATCTCAAATATGTTTCTACTGTATGTGTACACATCACCACAAATTGCACTATCAAATAAATACACGAATATTTCGCCTTAGAAAATCCATGTTTAAGAAATCTATAATGCCACCTCCTTCTCAAGTGCACTAGAAGGAAGCTACCCCACTGCAGCTTTCACATAGCCGTAGTTAAGATTTGCTGCTGACAAAAGAAAAAGAAAACCTGCAATCACAAAAGGCCCTAAATTAAGTATTTCTGCTGAGCCTGTAAATGAAGACAATTTTGTCATTTACACAGTGAGCCAGAGTACCTTCTCTGTCACTGTCCAGTGTCAAATATATCACTCTGCACTCCAAACCTTCTGGACCTCTTGGGAAGTATATTGCTCTTGAGGGCATTTCACCTCTTTCTTCCACCAAACTGTTACCTCTTGCAGAACTATAAAGATCCTTGTAAACATCCTGTGATAGCCCATAAACTACAGACTATATTTAAATGTTGAGACATGCATTTTTATTTGTCAAATTCTTGCACAAACATTTGAAATTAGGTGGTCTTTACTGGTATCTTGAGAAGAAAATAAAAAGGAGAAGGACTACCAGTATTTTTATTTAGCACAGACAACTTTCCTTTACATTTACATGGGGTTTACATTCCCTTTACACAGGGCTTCAGCAGCAACCTCATGAAGCTGGTTCTTTAAAAGCCTGAGGTCACATTTACCTTGCAAACAAGAAAAACCCAACACAAGCTATATTTGTCAACTTTCTAGAATATGTTTAAAACCAAAGAGAGCCAAAGGTTTTCAGGAAAGTCTCAGGTAATGTTCCACTGCTTATGGCATTAAATAGGTAAAAAAAAAAAAAAAAAAAATTAGCAGTCTTAAAGTGAAAAGCATGCATGGTACAAGGACAAGTGGGTTTATAGAATACACATGCTGTTTCTTTAAGGCTGAGACAGGAAGCCAGACCCTGGACAGGAAAAGTTCTTAGCAGACTTCACTTAACTGAAGCTCTGCCAGTTTATAATTAGTGACCTCAGTCACTATGTTTTGTTTTTTTCTTTTTAATTCTTAACCAGGCATTTGTTTGACCAAAAATATTTTCCATAATTCTGTACAACTAGCAAACAAAATGAAAGTAGATTACTTTCTTGTATGATGTCAAGCTAGAAGTGATAAAATTAATGTGAAAAGTCATTATTTCAATACATATTCTAGTATTATATAAATCTGTCAGATATTCTGAGAATGCATATTGTCCCCACCCTCTGAATAACAGCCTTAATATAAATATAAATATAAATGAGCTAAGGCCCAGTAACAAGGCTACTAGCTACCTAATGCCCAAGTGGTCTATAAATAATTTACCTTTATATGGAAAAAAGAGATTTAAATAAGTGTGGCACCAATTTAAAAGAAAGAATGAGGATCACTGGCAAATATGTGGGAACAGAAAGGATTATCATTGTGGAATGAGGAGGAACAAGCACAGAACTCAGATTATTCAAATGTAGTGCATTATTTTTGGGAAAGTCTGGAGATAAAAATGAAACAGAAAGTGCAACTGATCTAGCTAGAAGTGTCAACTACTGAAACTGCAGGTCACTGTGCAATAAAAGAGTCAGTATACTACGAGCACTGGGAATTATACATATGGAGAAAAAAACCTGTAAAAGTAGGAAAGAAGCGAATTTGCTGCAAATACCTGCAAACAACATCACCTGATCAGACTGAGCAAGAAATGCAAAGACAGCTTCAGATCTTGGGCTGGTGATCTTTAAAACTGGAGTGATCTTTAAAATCTGACCGGCAAAACATTTAGAATTTTCAACGGATTCAGGAACAGTACACACTCCAATTTAAACTTGATCAAAATTTGAGGCATGCGTAAATTAAAGCAGCCCAAGGTTGCCCTTGGTAGTGGGATGGACAAATCTCATATGGAGCAGTTCAGGGGGATGCCATCACCCAGAAGTAATGCAGAGGGAGGGGAGAGTGGGTCACAACTTCCCAGCAGGTCACAAGGCTACTCCCTTCTACAGAGCAGGAAGGTAGGACAGTGAGCACAGCCCAGTCCTGCATGGAGACAGCAAAATGCTGGGCCTTCCTGGTGCCAGTCAAAAAAACATAACCATAATCTAGGAAACTCACTGAGGGAAAAGAAAAATGGGGAAACTAGAAAGAAGAAAGAAATACATTCTCTTGCCATGGTGGATATATATTGGTGCAACAGAAGCAAATAAGGTATCAAGCAGCACTGTGAACCATGAGAGTTGTCTTTAGCACCTTTTTAGCTTTACAAGGATAAAATTAGGAAGTCTTCAGACTCTAGAAAGTCTCACAGATGCTAATGTCAACCTTAAGTTTGAGAAGCAACAAAACAAAGTTAGGAAATCTCAGAAGGTCATGGCTGCTGGATTAGACAAGCCTGGCCAAAAAGCTGTGCTGTGACAGATCAGGAGGCTCACTGGGACACTGGTTATAGGAATTGATGGGGGGGTGACAGTGGTGCAGCTCTCCCCAGTAGAAGTGTTGTGTTTCCCCCTGTAAAAACACTTGCAACACTGCTGTTACTTTATCAATAAAATTTTGGCTCCTACTCTTGACTACCCAATTTGGAAGAGACAATCTCAAGCCTCCCAAAAAACCACAACATAAAGTCACTACCAGCGCAACCACCCCACATACCTACAATCAATGTTAACAGGTTGCTTGAAATCAAATAAAAAACCTAATGATAAAGGGTAAAGAGGAAAGAAAAGAGAACAGATGTTTTTGAGACTGGTGGTAAAACAAGGAATTACTTACAAAGGTAACAACCACTGGAAGATGAGAGAAGCAAGCTATTTGAATAATTGAAAAATACATGAAGAAATTCACACACTATCAAAAATTACTTTTCAAGTCAAAGGTCTGCCTTGGGCCCAATTTTAGTCAGTACTTTTTAATCAAGACTCTGATAATGGAAGAGAAACTATACAAATTAAATGAACAGATTACAGCAAATTGGAAGGACTGCAAATGTTTAGAAGGGGAGTATCACACTTCTAAATTATATTGCTGAATTTGAAAGACAGCTTGAAAAGAGAATTTTTGTTTGTATGGAAGAAAAATAAAACGTTGGCTGGCCATGTACTTATTAGAATATACTGAGCAAAGAAGAGAAGTGGACTTTCCAAATAAAAGAAGAGTTAGAGATGGTTTAATTCCCATTATGGATGTATTTTAGAAATAGATCATACAACATCTGTCAGGGAAAACAAATGCTCAATTCTGTTTTAGTACAAGAATGGACTAAGATGATCAGCATCTCCTTGAGTCCAAGCTGTAGCCCATACAAAATCTCTGAGGTTTAAAAATAAATTCTGCTTTCCACACGCATAGTTCCAGTTTCAATGCTATCGTATTTTGAATGAAGGCCAATATTTATTGCTTCAGTGACATGTTGTTCTACACAGCTCTTAAACTTAAGATGTTTGGTATTTCTAACTGGAGAAAATGTGTTGGAGTAACAGGCTTACTATAAACAGATACCATCTTGCTAGTTTGAAGCTATTGGTAGAAATCAGCATGACTAAAGACAGAGCCAATATGGGCATTAACTCCCCAAGACATCTAAACCTACTCTAGAGCATACACCACAGAATTTCCTTATGGTAACACCTGTTTGAAAATTCCTAATTGAACTCTCAAATTCTCCAAATTTGTAACAAAGGCTACATGTCCAAATAATCAAATGATTCAAGCATGAATTAACACTTAACAAGGTCTGAATAGAGTTTACAAGCTGAATTTGACTATTTACTGAGGTAGATGGGCGATTCTCAGAGTCCCTTTTTTCCCTCTGAAATCAGATTTCCAATGTTGAAACTTAATAAGTAAAAATTGCTCTGATTTTGGTTCCTGCAGATTATGCAGGATGGCATGACACATTAGAAAAAAGCACTTAGCAAGAGCTGATGATCATGTTGGATTTAATTACCAAACATACATCGCTGTAGAAGCACAACCAGATTATTCTTGGAGATGCACATTAAGGTATGTGGAGCAATGGAAGGTTGCAACCAGCGAAATTCTGACATTAGGTTTAAAAAAGAGTTCACAAAGAGATAAGTCAAGTACTAGAACAAGTGTCCTTGCAAATATTTTAAACTAGCCCTGAGCAACCTTCACAAGGACATCAAAATATATGATGAAATGCAAAAGAAACCCCCCCAGAACTTAAGGAACAAGACTGAATCACATATTTTTTTTTTTCAATTACCAAATAGAACCCAATATACCCTGTTCATTAGATTAACTGCTAGATCTTTGTAATTATTCTTATTATAGAGCTGAGTAAAGAATAGGTACATATTTACCTGTTAAATACTGCCTTTTAAAATTTGTTTGGCCTCTACCTGTACTGCTATCACGTTATTCTAAATTAAGTCAAAAAGCAACTTCCTTTATCAGTTCCAAAATGTTACACAGACTAATGGCCCAAGCTGTATTTTGCTGGGTCTGAATTACAAACTTCTTTAAGGCAAAGGTTTGAGTCACAGGGATACAGCTGCCAATGCAAAGAATGGAAATGGCTAAATTAAATTGTCATTTAAAAGGCTCTGTATTAGCTGAGTTGAGATATAAAGTGATCTTTCCACTGCTGTAAGAGTTCAGAGGTTTCCTTGTTCACATGTTACATATTACCAATATATGAAGAAGCTGCTTAGTGACACTGATTGCATCTATAGGGGGATAGCAGATTGGTCTATTGCATCAGGTTATGGGCAACTCAGAAATTGTTAATCAGGGGGCCTCGGAGTCATCTCTCTACTCATTGCAATAAGGACTTCTACTCAATGAAGAAATCAGCTTTGGTAACTCTCCTCACCACTTCACCAGCTATTTTTAGGAAGAAAAAAAGAAAAATGAAACCTTTTCAAAATACACCTAGAGCATGCTTTAGTAAGCAGCACTGTCAGTTTCAAGGTCCTGCTTTGCCCCCTTTGCCTGCTGGTTTCAGCCCATGCTCAGTGCCTTTAAATAGGCTGTCGCAATTGAAAGGATATGGACAAGAACAAGCAGCCAAAACCATGGAGTGATAAGCAGGACAGATAGAAGGAAAAGAGACATTGTGCAACGAGTGTAGGGAAGCAGTTTGACTTAATGTTTAACCACAATACTTAACGGGGGAACGTATGACTGGGCTAGGTTGCCTAATAGAAACCTGTGGCTGTAGGAAAGCAGTACAGAATGAAGATTTCGAAGAGGCTGAATACAACAGATGAATAAAATTGAAGAAGACATTTACATTTTTCCTTACTTTTACAGAACCTTCATAACCTAGACAACACAAGAAGGACAAAAAAGCAAAAGAAGCAAAAAAAAAAGCAATGTGTTTCTGAGATCGCCTATCTTAAAATCTATTTGCACTGGATCTCCCTGCAGGTCTCTTTTCAGACTACAGCTCAGCCTGACATATTGAAAATTAAAAAGTCTCTCTGGTGATATGCTAGTCTATAGACAATAGCAACAAAAACAAATCACAAAAAGATCGCAACAAAACAAAACAACCCAAATCCCTTTTTGTCAGAAGGGGAAACAGCAATTTAAAAAATCCTCATTCTTCTCTTGTATTCATCAAGCCCTTATGCCAAGTGATCTTTCACATCCAAGAGAAAGTCCGGAGTTTGAGCTGCAGAGGTCTACCAAGATGTCATGTAAGTTCACTTCTACTCTCGCCCTCAGCTGAGATGGAGGCTAAAGGAAGAAATTACAAATGGCAAAGACAAGCCCTTTTTTAGGATGACCTCAGCTGAAGTTTTAATAATCAGCCTACACAGTTTTTCATTGTCAGCACACTCAGGCATTCAGGGAGGCGTAACAATCTGCACGGGTCTTGGTGGGAAGAGCAGAGGTTGCCAGAAGGAAGTGTTTGGAGGGCACATTACCAAAGCTGGGCTATGTGTACATGACTGAAACATAAGCTGCTTTTTTGCAAGCAAGCTCTTTTAATAGGAATCCAGTTTATTTATTTATTCAGAAGCAGATGGCATCCTCTCAAGATGTTATGCAGAACATGACACACAAAACAAGTATTTTCATCTGAGCATATTTTTTCTAATCAACTCCCTGCTATTCATCATTAAGTGACAAACAAAAATTTAGTCTCCAGAGTCTGATGACACCCTAGGCTAACTAGGCTTACTCAGGATCCAGCAGTAAGTGATGAAATGTAATGACTTGTAATGCACTGGAGTGCAGACTAGATGACCTCAGTGTCTTTTGACTTAAAATGTTATATAAAAAAAAAGCATTCCAACTGCGGGAAAAAAATATTACAAATTGCAGCCTCCGTGCTGACGAGCACATTTGATAGACAAGCTCCATGACCTATGTTTACTCAGAAGTGCCTAACGGGATTTTCTGTATTTATACAAAGGAGAACAAAAGGCAAGAAATCTTGTCAGAAAGTGTTAGTAATACTGCCATGCAATCACTGTATTGTAGGATTCTGTGTGACATTACTGATAGCTTTCATATGAAGTTTTAATGTAATTCCCGCTGAATCATGACCTTTACTCTCCATTCATTGCAAAGCCTAAGCAACCACCACTAAGACTTGTAGAAGGATATCATGTTAAAGAAAATGTTACCACTTCATGCAGACAAAATGCAATTTAGAAGGAAGTCAAGTACTCCCCTCTCTCCTGACCCTTCCTACTCTATGCCTAAACTCAGAGACCACTGTGTGCCATCTTTAATAAATACAGCATGTTTTCCTTTTAATAGGAAAGTCATACATGTCCAAGTGTATTGAGATATTGAGATTAATTTGCCACACGGTGGTACAATGCAGTACCCCAAAAGTGACTCATCCTCTCATTATGGCCTCATACAACACAGAATTAAAATACAAGGGACTTCCACAAACTAAAGTAATTTTAGAATTTTCTGCACTAAGTATGTGCACAGTCCTAATATTTTCTAATAATTTAATAACTTAGTGGTTTTATTTTTAAATAAGTGCGCATTGGAAGAATACTAAACCAACTCAAGGAATTTGTAAGTTGTGTACTTTTCCAAGGTGGTTCAAATACAGCAGTCATTGAAAACACACTAAACTTCTAAGGTCCCTTTCTTTTCCTGACAGTGTTTCCAGTTTCCTTCCAATGCCTCCCTTGCACCCCTACCTGAGATCATCAGCTTGCACTCTCTGTGAAAGGAGGTCTTTTCCACTCCTGTCCCCTATACCTTTCCTTTCTTCCATTGGCAAGGCAGAGGAAGAGAAGGACTTGAGGATTTGGACTGCACTTGGTCCCATCTCTTTGGGAAAGGGCAGAAGACTCCACGAATGGATTCTCTGAGACCAACTCAGCCTGTGACCTGACTGTCATGATGAACTACTATATGGAGTTAAAGATGATAAGGAAAAAAAGGTATCTTTTCTGAAACTTACCACATCACAAGGTAACTTGTACCCAAAGTTCTCATGATAAAGAATGCTAAAATTAACAAAATTGTAGTAGTATTACAAAGTAATTTTGTCATCCTCTTTCTCTTCTTATAAGGGTAAATTATGCAGGTAAATCTAAATTAATTTCAGTGTGAACATTCCATTTCTTATCAATTACTTACTCTCACATTACTTTGTTGTTCCTGAACATGGGTAAGAGAATAAAACCTAGGTTTTATTTATTTTATTTTTAAGAGTTTGGGCCATTATTATTTGGATGATTTTGCCCAAGTCAAGTGCCCTTGTGAAGATTAGCCTGCATCATTACTTCCCCCTCTGCTATATCCAGAATGCTGAAGAGACTTAGCAGGTACCTAAATATCATCAGAGGTTGGAAAGGAATACTGAAAATTCATATTTTCATACTGGTACAGTTTTTCTTCTATGGTTTTTCATACTGAAGACTATTTCCAAGAATTGCCAGCTGGTCTGATTTTGTGATCTCTGTCCCCTTTTGGGAAAGAGACAACAGCTGAGATGATGACTGAGCTTCAACAGCTCCTATGAAGGAACTACCAAGGTTCAATTTCCCTCCATGGCCTGCCTTTCCCACAACTAATCCTATGGAAATGCAGCCAACTAGCAGCTCAACACCAGTGAAAACCTAGCAAACCAACCAGTAAGGCCTATTCAAATCTGTCTACACTTCTAAACTTTTTCCTAATAAAAACCCCAACAAACCCAAAACAAATTGTGAATGTGCATCTCATGAGATACTAAGATAAAAAGAAAGTGAAGACTTGGGGGTCTGGGCCTCCTGCCATTAAGTTAGTAGTAAAACCCACTTGCTGGGCCAGAGATTTCCTGTGTTTTCAGAGACAAATCTGGTTAGTGTTTGTAAGGGTGAAAAAATATATAGTTGGAAAATGAATGGCTACAACAAATTATGCAACTTATACATAAAAATGTAATCAATGAGAAAATAATTCCTTCAGTGAACTGGAATGATGCTGCTTTTCTTTCCAGTACTGTGATTGAAAAAGACAATAACAAAAAGCATTTATCCCCATCATCTACTATAACTGAGAAATACTGAAATCAAGGTAGTCACTTTTTGGCATCAGTCTTTTATTTGATCCCCAATGAATATAAAAACTAGTTGAGATCTCTATGCTAGCTAGGAATATTACAATTTACTGTGGTTATAAAAATTCAGAAGTGAAGAAGGGCATTACATCTTCTATGAAGGGAAGACTAGAGTACAATCACATTTTCATCCATTCCTCCAGCAGGTTTTATCATAACTTTAGATATTTTTTCCATGAATATAGACACTTTCTCAATGAAATTTCAATAGCATATTTTCCTTCATAAATCTTCAGCTTCCTTCACCACATTTTTAAATACACAAATTAATTTTACACAAGTCAACTAAATGCCTAAGTATTAGAAACTTCATCACTGAAACAAACAGTGATGACCACAGAGTCACAGAGCACCAGGTTGGAAGGGACCTCAAGGATTTTCTGATCCACCTTTTATGCAAAAGTATGGTCTAGACAGGAAGACCTAATACCATGTCCAGCTGATTCTTGAAAGTGTCCAATACTGGGAAATACATCACTTCCCTGGGAAAATTATTCCAGTGTCTGATTGTATGCATTGTGAAAAATTTTCCTCTCGTGACCCATCTCCCCAGGAGCAACTTTAATCTACCCAATGTCCCATACCTTTTCCATATGACTAATTGTTAAAACAGAGTCTCCATCTTCTTTGTAGCCATCCTATAAATATTGGGACATGGTGATAAGGTCTTCTCTGAGCCTTCATTTCTCTGTTAGCCTTCCCTCACCTGTCAGCCTGCCCAGGCCTTTGATCATCTTTGCTGCCCTTCTCTGGACCTCCCCAGCCTGTCCACACCTTTTTGCCTGGTGGGGACCAAAACTGATCACAGTGTTCCAGGTGCAGCCTGAGAAGTGCCAGTTAGAGAGGGACAATGACTTCTCCACCTCTGCTGGTGATGCCCTTGTTGATGCAGCACAGCATCCTGCTGGCTTTCCTTGCTGCAGCAGCAGCAGCACACTGCTCACTCAGATTGAGCTCTTTGTTCACCAGGACTCCCAGGTCCCTTTCCACAGAGCTGCTCCTCAGGCGGGTAGATCCCAGCCTATGACACACTCCTGGATTTTATTTTCCTTACAAGCATACCAGGCCAGACTGTCACACATTAATTTCTTTAGGAGGAGGCTGTAGGAAACCATCTTGGAAACCCTGGAGAGATCCAGGTATACAGCACCACTGCTCACCCCCTACATCCACCAAGCAGGTCACTTTGTCTTAGAACGTGGTTAGGTTTGTCAAGCAAGATTTGCCCTTGGTGAATCTGTGCTGGCTCTTCCAAATGACATGCTTCATCTGAGCTGTGATGGCTCCCAGCATGACCCATTCCATCACTTTCCCAGCGACTGAAGTTAGACTGATGGGACTGTAATTTCCTGGATTCTCCTCTAAGACTTTCTTTTAGATGGGGGAGACATCAGCCTTCTTCCAGTTTTCTGGAAGAGACCCCTAATCCCCACAACTTCTCTAAAATTATTATTGCCTTGTGGTGATGACAGCAGCCTCCTGACAGCTCTGGTGGACAGTGACAGGGCCCATTAGTGTGTTATGGGTCTAATTTCTAGGACAGGTCATACACCAAATCTTCCTTCACTGATGGAAGGGTCTCTGTTTGCATCCACCTGGATTTTTGTTCCCAAGGCCAGGGATCCAGCAGTGCAGGTAAAGATGCTGAAGAAAGTGTTGAGAACCTCTCTGCCTTTCCAGCACTGTTGGTGACTGTTCACTTCTCTTGTTTAAACAGTGGATCACTATTTTCCTTCTGTTTCTGCTTGTTGTTTTCTTACCTAAAGAACATTTTCTTGTAGTTTTTCACATCTCTGGCCAATTTCAATTTGAGCTGAGCTTTTGCTTGTCAAACTGCATCTCTGCACACCCTGGCAATGTTCTTATAGTTCTCACTGGGTGTCTGTCTGCTTTTCCATCTATGGTGCACTTCTCCTTGCTTTGAGCAGACTCAAAAACTCGCAGTTAAACCAAGGAGGTCTCTCCCTACTTCCCTCACCTTTAAAGGGCATGAATGGTTTTTGTGCTTCCAGGAGAGAGTTCTTGAACATCTCCCAACACTTGCTGTCTCCTTTATCCTCCATGAAAACTTCCCACAGAATCCCTCCCAACCAAGCTCTGAGCAAGCTGAAGTATTCACTTCTAAAATCTAAAACATTTGTCTTAATATTTACCTTCAGTGTGTTCAGCAGGATCCCAAACTACAATATTGTGACCAGTGCAGCCAAGGCTATCAGTAGCAGAGCTATTACAAAGCAGTACTGCATTTAATTTGTTGATTTGTTCAAAACAGCAATTTCACAGTATCTAAGAGATGTTAATGAGACTGATCTGAGGTGCAACAAACACTGGGCATAGCAGTTCTAGGATTTCACAGCAATTTCTGAAAAATCTGAATACAAAGAAACTTAAACAATATAAACCAATTTGCCTGCCTAACTTCACCATCTACACAAACATTTTACTCAAAATGAAGTCACAGTACAATTAGAGCAGATTTACAAGAGTATCTGTGAAAACTGGACACATACCAAAGAATTTACTGACCTATAAACAAGGTCTGTGAAAGCACACGAAGATCATATAACAGCTCATATCATCCTGTAACCAACAGAAATCTTCCTGAACTGCTGAGATTTGCCAGGGATGCTGGAGTATCACAGTTTTCCAAAGGTTTCAACAGCCTCCCTAAGCACCTTTCCTAACCTGACACAGTGCTGCCCAAGTTACTTCTGTGCAGGAGAATCTAAAATTGCCTCAGGATACTGGATTTTTTTTTTTTTTTTTTTTTTTTTTTTTTTTTTTGGTCTTCAGAGAGTATGAGGCCTGTCCAAAGAGCATATGTAGCAGTTATAAGAGAAAGATAGGATAATTTAAGTATATTTTTAAAACCCCCAGCACATAAAGGATTGAAACATTTGAAAATGTGATCAGTTGGACTGAGTTGTTAGAAGATCACAGTATAGCAAATGCAACACTGCCTAAGTACTAAAACATTAGACAAAATTACAAAAGGAAAAGTATAGAGATGTTAACATCAGGTCAACTACAGACTCACTGACTTTTATACAGGTTTATCCAGAAATAAATGTTATCTATTATTATTCCCACCCTTTTTAACCTGAACATAAGTATTTGTTCTATCTGTACTACAGCAGCCTATAAGGTTTTCAACTGATAATATACAATAGTGTAGTGAAAAATTCTTCATATTATACTTTAACTGAAAAGACTCTAGAGTCTATTACTGTTTTATAAAATTGTGTATTACTGACATGCCTAAAACATTTAATAGAGACTGGACTACTCCTTAACATGTCATACACCAATCACTACTCTACTAATACACCTTATTTAACTACAAAATGGCATTTGAAACTGGATATGCCAACAAAACAGCAGCAGGAAATCCTTAGCTATTACAAGATATAGGACAGGAACAATGATTCCTTGAAGATGACTACTGTGCCAGAGTAAAACTTAATACTAAAAAAAAGAGAGAGCAAAATATCTTAACATATTGTAACAAGTCCATTTTCTTCCTCAAAACTTCACAGTAAGCTAAAAAATAAGGATCAGTAGGCAATACTATTTTTTTTTTTTTGGCCTGTGCTACTTTATCAGAAGACTTTGCATTTGGCAATGCAAAAAAAAAAATCTTAATGCAAAGCATCAGCCCTTTTCCATGAGGTCACTAAATGCAGCAGGTACCTAAACCCACCAGTCTGAAGAATAAAAAATCCCACAGCATTTATCTTTTAATAAAGGTAGTCTTAAAAGTACCCATACCTGAATCATTTCAACCATCACTTTCAAAGCTGATAAACATAATACACTTGCTAGTTTCTGCCTTTTCTTTAGAGCATCTAAAGGGTTATGGAATCAACCATTCCAGAAAGAGAAAGATAATCCTTGAAATAAACATTTCCTCTGATTCTTAAGAGCAGAAAATAAATCAAGTTCAGAAAACCCTATTTTCAGAATATTTCTTTCAGAAGAGGTACTGGCTCCTGACCCATGGTGTGGGCAAGACCTCCACTTCCTATCATTACTATCTTGTACTATATGACTATTTGAGAAAACCCATTCTCTTACTATAGTTATTACACAATACATATTAATATTATACATATTAATGATAAGATTTCCAATTTGCTTACTTTTTACTATTTTTTAAATGGAAAACTTTCCACTTCTTACAAGGACATAGAATAAGAAATGTTTAAATTTCATTTTTTTTTCTCCCTCTCAGCTATTTAAAAAGGTTTTTTCCACTGTTCCATTATCTGTGCTCAAAAAGATCATTTGTAAAAACCCCTCCCAAACCTGACTGACTATACAGGACCCAATAAAGCTAATGGAACAAAAAGCACTAACAATGTGAAAAGAAACAAAAAAAACAAAGTGCCCCACTAGCTTTCAATAATAGCAAGGATGTAACTTGTATAAACTTTTAAATATTTAAAACAGGTTTTTCAGCTAATTGCCTACCTATGCAGAGAAGGTAAAAATAGATGATTCTCTAAAGAATTCAGAATAATCTGTCATCCTTTCTACTCAGAAATTGAAATAGAAAATCACCAACCACACAGCAAGTTGTTTGAAATATCCATTATGACCATATTGCATTTGCCTGCTTGTACTAACATAAGAAAAAACCCACTATGTTTGAATTCCTTGGTGAAAGGCTGCTACCCTGCACTGCTACAAATATATCTTCACACACTTACCAACTTTGAGAGAAGCCCTGGCAGGGTATTCTTTCTGTTTACTGAAAATTGTTTTTAAATTAGCTCTGTCAATAAAGTGTTATGTCTGGTAAAATAAGCTTTGCATTTGCTGCTGCTTTCAGCTCATTCCTCTATTTCTCAAAAGTGCCCACTGAATTTGAAAGCCATACAGAAAAACCAATGGATGAGGGGAGAATACAACACAATCATTGTTTACACTGGATGGGGTTTTGAGCTGACTATACCAAATCAAAAGAGGACGAATGACAACCAGTGTTCTTTACCAAAAGTATCTGAACTTTGAAGCATTTTTTTCTAAAATTATTGTTTTATACATTTCTATAAGTGAGTTTTGTAAAGGAAGGGTGCTTCACATAAAGACCTCAGCAGGAACCAGACCACAGCTCTACCTTCTCACTGCTTTTCCAGTGCCTATCCTGATGCCCTAACAGGACAATGACAAGAATCTCTGAATATCTTCACAGCAGAAAGCTAATTCTAAAGGAATAATAGTTAAGAGAATAATTCCATAAATAATACTGGCCAACGATGTAGAAAAACATAAAAAAAATACTGAATTACAATTTTCAAATATGTCACAAAACACTTTGTTACTTTTGAGGAAAAAGAATTTACACTCTTTGTAAAACTATACCATGTAAAACTATATATTCCCATTATCCTCAAAAATGCCTACTTTATTTTTAAATGGCCAATACCTCCCTCTCTTGAACTGAAACATGTTTTAGCAAAGAGTTCTCAGGCCTCAATGGAAGCTACAATTAAAGATATAACTAAATCTTTGTCTTTTGAATTTGACACCCTTTGATTTCTCTAGATGTCCCCTTGTCTTATAAATTCAATTCCAGAAGAAGAAATTCCTCAACAGCTGTTTCCTCAACAGCTTGGCCTAGATTTTCCACCTGTATATGCACTGGAAGCACATTGGGACACCTCTCACAGGGACCTGGTCTGCCACTTATTCCACTCCCTCTCATTCTAGCCCATCTTTTCTAACACACAGGAATTCAAGCTGAAGTCCAAAGGACAGCAGATTAAAAATTCTGTTTAGGAGCTAGCAAGAAAAATGATCAGCTCACCTGATCCTGCTATCCACCAGTACACTTAGCCTTCTGCTTTAGGTATATCCCTCTGAAAGTTCTGTTTTCTTGGACCTTAAGTAATAAAGTGTTTCTCTGTAAATTTTGTACCTTTGTTGCTCACTGCAACACTTCTTTTAAAAAAGAGATCACTAAATATAAATAGGCACAGATCCCACTGTCAACCTTGTGATACAACTACAATGAACCATTAAGCCTGTTCTGTTTTCCTTCTTTCCAGTCAGTTTCAGAGCAGTCTTTTGAAGCACAACTTCTTACTTTCTTTGGTTGCCTCTTTCAAGGAATATTTTCAAAGAAAATAGATGACAGTCTGTATTTCTTTATCCATGTTTCAATAAGATGTTTAAAGAACTCTTAATACAATAGTACGATGCTGTCTTTCCTCCTCTTCTTCCACATTAAATTTGAAGACTTCCTAGTTCTCAGATGCATTTAAATTTAAATATTATAGTTCAAAGTGCCAATGTTCATGATTTGCCTTTGTTTCTTAAAGGCATCTAAAACATCATAAACTTTAAAGCATTTTAAATTACACTTACTTGCTAAAGACAAAAACTTTTTTATGCATCCTAAGATTGTAAAATTAAGAAAATAAGTTAATAAAGAAAAAACAATTACTAAAGAAGAATCAACTGTTTGATAATTTGTGGCCTAATGCTTTTCTTAAAAAAGTTTACAACATCACATATATGGTATGTAGAGCAGATAAGGTAGATATTTCTGTTTAGGAAAAAATGCACACATACAGCTTCTGTATTTGTTTTCTTTTAAGTAATAGTAGTTCACTGTATTATTATCAGTAAGTCATAACTCCAGATCGTGGTTATGCCACCTTGAGTACTGAAATTTCTCCAGCTGGGTAGGGAGTAGCTATTCCAGGGCAATATAATAATATGTATACATAAAAATAAAATGTATTTTTGTCAACATCTGTAATATTCAAGACTGTATCCAGCTTTTATCTCAATAGCTAGCCTTAAAAAAAACTTGGTTTTGAGTCACAGTTTTGCATCTTCTTAAATCTATTTTCTCTCTTTCACAAGCATTGTTGTAAACAAATTATTTCAGAGTTTTGTCTTAACTGCATGATGTTTTATCCCACCTGTAATAGCTTCCCTGTGAGGATGTTTGGTTGACTTTATTTTACGTAGACAACGTGATCTAGGTAAATCTTCCATAAACCACATTACGGTTGTTTTAGTCGAGTTTTTTTAATGGGTTTTTGCATCAAACTATTAAGATTAATCTTTGCAAGAGAACACAGATTCATAATGACAGCTGCCTTAGCAAACATGCATTCCATCCACTTCACAGCTTTAACAGAGATGGGAGATGAAACTTCTTCAAAAATTGAAACAGCAAGAGACAAAAAAACTGGCTAGTAACTCTACCAGGCACAACTGCAAAAGGCACCACATGAGTGTTTCTGATAGCACTTCACATTTCAAAGCTGCTCTGAAGTTTTACACTTTTTTTTTATCCAACATTGTTAAAATTGTATCTAGCTAGCTCAACATTTTTGTTCTATCATTCAGTCTGATCTTCAACACACTTTCTCTGTGCAGATGTATGCAAAATAGGTTGGAAAGTGTGCCTTGTAAACAGAGTCTCTGCTTCATTGTGCTTCATCTTTCCTAAGTTCTGGCACAGCAGGTGTGACAAACCTGTCCTCAGAATTTACTTTTGTCTCATGTTGGCTCATGTGCTGTAGGAGAATGTAATGGTTGACTCCATCTGAGCAGTCAGTCAAGAGAGATTGAGACTCCAGATCCTCAGCTCATGTAAACTGATGTAACATCAGAGGAACTGCACAACTATGATTTTTATGTTTACCAATGGGCTACAGCTGTAATACAAATTCCAGCAAGAACAACACCAGAGTTTTTTTCTAGCAACTTAGGACGAGGTTTTTGTGTCCAAACTGAGAATTTATTGGGAAATTTCTCACCCTTTTCTTTGTTTTTAAAAACATGTTTGATTCAGAGTTTTCTTCAAAGATTTTTCAGGGACAGAATTAAAAATGGAAAAAAAGTATGTGTCTGTCTCCCTCCCCAGGGACACATCCTCTACCTCACTGTCATTTCCAGAAGACTGATAAAAATAAGCCTGACCTTAAAGGAGAAGTTGGTTAGGCCATATATATATGATTAATCATATATTTAAATATATCTCCCATACCTGGGATTGGGGAAAGGAAAGCGATCACTCTTTTCAAAGTAACTACATTTTACACTAGCTAAGCTGCATTGGAAGTCTACATCAATGTAGCACCCAACTGAGACATCTCCATTTTGAGTACTGGAAAATGGCAGAAGGCAGAAAAGGAAAGAAACCAGTCACTTACACCTTATGTTTCTCAGGAATAAAACCTTAAAATGAAAACAAAGGATCTGCACTTAGATCCTGATTACTACGATAATTTGTTGACATAGACCAATATGGTTCTAAAGAGAAGAGATTTTCACAGCAAGTTTTCAACCCTGGAGCTCCATGTAAAGTAACAATAATGTGTACTACAAACTGCAGAAGCAATAGAGCAAAGGGAAGAAAAAAAAACCAGAACAGCAACAGATCAATATTCCACATGACATGGACCATGCCCTCTACCACATTGCTTAAAACTTTTGCATTTATACTAAACCAGAAAATACAGATAAACAAGAAATTGCCAACAATTTGGATTATTTTTAATTAAGAGTAATGAAGCTGAGGAACACGACTTTGTAAGACAGAAGGAAAAATTGATGTTAGGTTAAAATGTTGCAATATTGTACATAAGGGACATAATAATGTGAATTCTTAAGAAATAAAATCAAAACAAAAGTCAATTTCTGGAGACATAAAAAAACAACCCAAAGGTGTTTTTAAGCTTGATTAAATGAAAACTGCTTTACTCTTTAGTGATTTGTAAATGGATACACAACCAAATATAGAAAATAACGTACTTCTGCAAGAAGTTTAACCAGTAATTTTAGAAGTTAAGAGGGCTTTGCAAAAGACTTTAACCCATTTCAAAGGCTTTTTTTTTGCACTAATAAAATATTTGGTTGCTTTCCAGATCACTCTGGAAAGCAGTGATGAAGCCACCATCCAAGTGCAATGTACAAAACAAACTGAAAAAGGGAGTTCTTCTCCTAAGGCTTTTTTTTTTCAATCACATTTTACTACTCAACCAAAAAAACCTCCCAACAAACAAAAGGCAGGCTCAAAGCGGCTTCTGTCCTTTCAGGATGCTAAAAAGAAATCTAAAAAGCCTGTAACACATCATCCCAACTTTCCTTTTGTTGTACTCTAGATGCTCAGCAATGAACTTCAACCCTTCTCTTAATTCTGCTTTCTCAGAGGGTTTATATGCACGGCTTGTGGTCCATCTGGACAACTCTGTGGTCCACAGCTCTGTCAGCTGCTGTGCTCTTCCCACGGGACTCTAGAGCTTGGCCAGTTGTGCTGGTGACAGTGGACCACTCCTCATGCAGAACTCAACAGCCAAGGCACACCCAGGCAGAGTTGAAAAAGTAACCGGGAGAATTTGGGAGGCAAGTGTGGGAGCTCCTTTCACCCTAACGAGCAGGGAGGGACTGAACTCCTTTCAGCTGGGCTTTGCACTGCATTGAGAATGGATGTTTCTCCTCAGTTCCAGTGGCCTCCATAATCCCCTCCACGCTTGCTTGATTCTTTTTGAGACTAAAGCTATCAGACACTTAACCAAACAGACACTGTTTTCCTCTGGTGTTCAAGTGGATTTTTTTTCCAAATCTGTGGGTTTTAATCCCATAAGCTGCTTTGGGGAAAGGAGAGGACAGGTAACAAACAGAACTTAAGTTCAGTCTTTTCTTTTTTTTTTTTTTTCTTTTCTAATGTTTGCTTTTCTTTTGCTGACAATACCATTGTTTTGAGATAAAAACAGCACCATTATCCAACTGAAAAATCAGCAGACACCCTTGTTCCTTGTAGGGTGCTACACTGCAAGCATCTTTGTATTGTCAGCCTGCTGCTCCTGCAAGTCGTTCATCTAAACTAATATGTGCAAGGAGGGAGATGCTAATGCCACCATGCACACTGACGGTGCTTGTCTAACAAGTGATGTAATTCACTGCACTTCTTGTATTTCTTCTCTTCTCATATGCCAGCACCAGCCTGCCTTATTCTAATTTTGACAACATATGCAGCTAGATGTGCTTTTCTTCCTTATTTTAAGACTTTGAGCTTGGCATGCCTTTCTGCCCAAAATTTCTCTTCTTGTTCTCAATTCTCAATTACATCCACATGGTGGACATTGCTAGCTGAATAAAAACTGTAGCAACTATAGGGTTACCCAGAATAAAAAATACTAGAAAATTTGCCAAGAAATGGTATTCCCCTGGTTTATGGTCCTTTCTAAACTTCAAGACAACCTTCTAGCCCTGTGTGACTGACAGATCAGATTCCCTTTACAGATTCTCTTCTTGTACACTCTATTAAATAGAACTTCCCTGGTCATTATGACCGTACTAAGCTGAAACCATTTGCAACAAGATTTCAAAGACACTTTTTAAAACCACTTTGATGAAGGAAACTCAGAAACGTTTAAGGTATCAGAACCTGTAGTTAGACACAAAGCCACTTTTTGTCTTGCCTAATTTTGAGTAATATGCCTTATCTGTAGGTGCCACTAACATCTTTTTCAGAACATTTCTTTTCTTTGTTGTCTTTCTATTTTGTTCATCCATTTCAGGATTGCTTTTATTAATTTTTAGTAACAGCTGATGATCACCACAAATTTCAAAACACCGAAACCACAGCAATGTTCAGTTCAATGATCTGCCCTCACTTCTTCCATACATCACCCTAATTCTTAGCCTTGTATTTATATTACTCCATTGACTCAGTTTTCAAGGCCAAGCCTTTAAAATATGAACATTCAACATAATACTATTATTTTTGATAGCAGCTTGATTTCAGTGTGCTGAGACCATCAGCTCCCAGAGTAAACATTGCTGTTCTTTTATTCCCCAGATCCCCTGTATATTTATACAGATATTTGCTGATTGCCTTTTCTGAGACTGTAAGACTTTGGAACATGAACTGCACCACTGAAGTTTGCCTCAGGAAAAGCAGGATTAGGTGCTACAATAACACTAATATTTCCTTGTAATTGCTGTCATGGCATTTTCATATGGTTTCTGGGATTTTTGGTCTGCATTTCTCTTACAAATTAAACAAACAAACAAAAAAGTAAAAACAAGGCTGGGGAAAACAAACAAACAACAGACTAAACACTGAGGACTTTCACCATCCTGAGCTAGGACTTAAAGGTCAACCTGAGTCACACTATTCAAAACAGTCATAGCAGTATGGTTGAAATCAGGAACACTGCTTTCATATTAAAACTTTAAATTATTTTTCCAGTATTACTTTAAAAAAATGTAATTCAGTTTTAATTTTACAAGCAAAAATATTTTTGAAGTGTAATATGTATTTTTCTAGAATCTTTCAAAATTATGCTTTACGACCAGTGATTTCTGTTTTGATTAATTCAGTTTACCAAGAAAAACATCTTGATAAAAAAATTCCTAAATTAGCTCAACTAAGAAATTATTTTTCAAAACAAGCTTTTGTCCTCCTGACAGCATCCTTCAAGTGGTAGCAGGAACTCTTAAAATTAACAGAAGGTGTGTGCAGAGGAGGTGGGAAGTTTGGAAAGAGTGCCCCAAATGCCAGATCTATCATCTGTATTATTAATATGTCAGATCTGGTGCATATGAAGATGCATTTCTGTGCAATGAATATCCCTCATGATATATGATTCCCGAGGTCGTGCTGAAAATGTGATGATGTGTACATTTAAGACTGAAGAAATGTCCTGAGTAAGAAGCAAAACAGGATCATGAGCTGCAGCAGCCCCATGCAGGGGAGGGAAGCACCTATTTACTACACTTTTAATGAGTTGCAGAGTGAAGTTAAAAATAAAAGCAGCAAGGAGAAGAGTTCATCTTCAAGGAGTGAAGAGACAGCAAATGTGTCAGCTCAGGAAGCTCCAAGGCCAGGAGAGCTCTAGAAGACAGGGCTGTCTCTCTTTGCTTCTCCCAAAATAGATCCACTCAGGCCACGCCTAATGGCTGAGTTGGAGCCAGGGCTTCCATGAGAAAGACAGGTCATAGAAATCCTGAAAAGTTAGGAAGAAAGACTGATGTCTACATCTAACATAGATCTATGTCTTACATCTAATGGACTGTTAGATGTAAGTGCAAAGTATTTTTCAACTTTTTTTTCGCAAGTTTTATAATCACAGAAATACTGCATGATTGGAAGGTTACCCCCAAAAGTGGACAAAATAAAGCCCCAATAAATATGGATATTTAGCATCCATTTACCAGCACATTGCACAGCTTGGGGATTGGCAGTGGTGTATCAGGGCAGACTGGGAAAGCCTCAGTTAATGCACTGATATGCCTCCAGCAGCAGACAGAAGGTGGAACATATTGTGTATGTTTCATCAGCCACGTATTGTGACTATCTCCTTGGCTCTCCCTTTTTCATCTACACCTTGGGATCTCGTGAACACGTAGGTGTGAGAAAACTCTTGTATTGCCACCATCCCTAGAGCCAGTCAATAGCTTTCCTTGTTAGTTGCCCAGACAAATGCTAGGAAGAGTTGAAGGAGGTGCTGGCAGTTGAGGAAGTTTTCACACCCCAATGAAACAGGAATGTATCTCACCTAACACCTTCTGTGCCACTCCCTTTCCTCTGCAGGCATTTTTGCTTCCGTTTGATGCCCTGTAACTGGGCTCTTGCCATCCAACTACCAAGGCGAGAGGCTGGTGGGAAAAACTTCATCTGGTCTACCCAAAAAGGTCCTTCTAGTCCCAGGTGTTTTTCCTGGATGCCACGAGGCAAAAAACCAGGACACTTAAAGGCATAACTTATCAATCACTTCACTAGGAACTTCCCAAACTCCAAAATGCCTATTAATTATCATTAAACCATCCCGTGTGAAAACACACTCCTTTACCTCACCTACTCAGAGAACTCTCATCCTGGCATCTCTTCCATCTTCCCTTCAGCTTTGTTTACATCCTCTGAGATTTGCATTCTTTCTTTAGCCCATGCAAAGCAAGAGATACTCCTGGCATCTGTGTGTGCATTGCCATGGTTACCTAGTTCTTCTGCAGCAGGTTGGTCCATGACCTGGCACCGCAGCTCCAGGAACACATTCCTCCCTTGTCCACTGCTTCTCAACCTCTCCAGCTGCAGCTGTTCTTTTGGAAAATCTCAATGCAAGCAACAGTGGGGTACCCAAAACAAACTCTCACAAAGTCTTTAGCGCATTTTTTCACTATGCAGTGTCTCTAAGTGTGTTTTTTGGCAGGCTTAATTCTTGAAAAATTCCAGACAATTTTTCCAGCAAGCCACCATCAACAGCACACCTGCACATTTGACCTGCTGCATTTTATTTAAGGGCACAGTATTTACTTGAAAATTTGAACTTGGAAATTTAGCCTCAAAAGCACGTTTATGAGAACCACACAACTGAGTTGTGACCACACAACTGAGTCTGTCCAGGAAGAACGAAGGTTTGGGGCACAACAATAAGGACCAAGAAATCCTTAAAAAGAGTCTCAGCTGGATGGGGGACAAACAGCTCCCTCCTAGAAGCGCACTTTGGGTTACTTTGGTGTCACAAAGTAACATACAGTACAAATTGAATTAACTGTGACCTACTGAGATATTTAGCAAGTCAGACATCACTCCTAAATGAGTGCTCTCAATATCAAATGAGGTATAAACAACAAAATATTGATAAGATATAATGAAAACAAATTTCAATCCAGGCAAAAGGCATATGTATTTCCACAACTGGCTCAAATTTTCACAGAAACAGAACTTATTAACTTTTTTTTTTAAGCAACATCACTCTCACTGTTTTTTTCTCCAGGCAATATTTATGACAAAATAGATACATAAACAGTTATGAAGAATTCCTGCTCACACCATTCATCTCTTCCCACAATTAATGTTTCTAATATTAATACCAAAGCTGACCTATTTAAATAAACTTAAAGCAATGATGTAATATCTGGAAATGGTACACTAAATATGTGTACCATACAATGTCAAGGCAAACACAGATGTATCTTATGGTGATTCTGAAAACACAAATACCAATGAATCCCTGCAAAGAAACCAAAAGCTGGTAAAATTCGAAATGGATTTGTAGTTATATAGTTATGTAGAATAAAGTGAAGTTCTCCAGACTTGATTCAGCATGGCTGAAACAGAGTGGGTAACTTGTCTGCATCTCAACAGCAAAAAATCCCCAGTAAAATGAAAAATGACCACCAAAATGACAACTCGTACACCTACCTTTTCCATTTATTGTTAATGCTGATGCAATTGTGGCTGTTACTGGCACAGGCAATTGTGGCACTAATGGATGTATCCTTGGTCGGCTCCCCATCCTAGCACGCTCTGCACCAGGTCCTAACAAAGCTCCCACAGGTTTTTCTGCTGCTACTTCTGGTGCTACTGAGTCGTCTTGATCCTGCTCTATATGGTCCATTTTATCTGGGCTTTCATTCTGGAAGCCATCCACTGTTGTCCGGCTCTTAATTGGACTTTTGGGCACTAGGATTTTAATACCTGATTTCGCAAGGTCCATATTTTTACGTCCAGAAAGCGACGGTGAATTATTTTTCCGGAACTTCTGTGTGGCAGAAAAAAGTTGACTATTTTTTGACTCGTGTTCTTTAGGCATAACTAAAGATTTAGAAGATGTCTTTGAAAAAGAGCTATTGGTAGATCTAGAAATTTGTTTCCTGGCGTTATTTGGAGAGGTCCTGTTTGTCCTGGTTAATGTGCTTTCTTTCTGCTTTTCGTTGTGGCGTCTGTTAAATTCATGTATATATTCCTCACAATTGACAAGGTGCTGCTCTGGCTCCCAAGTATCATCTTCACTGTCGTATCCTTTCCATCGCACCAAATACTCTGTTTTGCCTTTCTTGTTTTTCCTCTTGTCAACAATTCTCTCTACCTGTTAAAAAGCAAAAGTAGGCATTAGGCATGGGCAGATACACAACTCAAGAGAGTAACCAGCATTTTAATAATTTGTTAAGTGTAGACAGATTATAATAAAAATCTTGTAGTTTCATAATCCTGTACTGTAGCTCTATTACTAATACTATAGCATTAGTCTTTCACTGCTGACAGGAAATACCTCACTTGAAAATTTAGATTGTTACTTTTATCTCAAAAAACATGTTCTAGAATACCAGAATTGTTCTTCACTAAGTATTTTGCATGCACAAGAATCTGACTATGACATATTAAAATGGAAAATCAGCATTGGCCTCAGAGAAGCTCTGAACCAACTTCAATGTGGACATGATTTCCCTCTCTCAATATAGAAGTCATGTTTAAATATGCTGTATAAATACACTGTGTTTACCTTACCAAACTTATCAATTTGATATTGTTTGAATAATTTGCTTGCTTAGCATAAGGTATGTGAGAATCTCTTAGTTACAGTGAGCTAACCTTTAGCTACCAGGGACAATACAGAACAGCTTAAGAGGTAAATTCAGATGATTTTTTTTAGAGGCTTCCTGTGAAAACAGAAAATTTGTTTTTGCCAGAGCCTTTGATACACGTACTTGAACAAATTACCATGCCTCACTTATCTCCAAACAGAGGTGATATTTATGTCACAACTATTAAGCATGCACATTCTACAACTGCATGTGGGACCCATAGGCTGGAGGAATTCAGGCACTGGGGTAAAGCAGGCAGGGCAGACAGCAGCAGACAGCAGCAGCTGCAGGGACTGAGGCTCATGCCTCGGACTAAAACTTATGCCAATCATGCTAATCCTATGGAAAGTGAATTCTTTTTCAGAAAAAGATATAAGCGCAAGGCTAGTCTTAGCACTTACTGGTTTTATTTCATTTTTTTTCCTACCCAGGCTGATTCTTCTGGTAAATCCTTCATCACTTCATTTCAGTTATGGAACTGATATAGCTCTCTTACTCATTTCTCTCTTCTTTTTGGTAATAAAAAAGGGACTATTACTTATTAACTTAACTCCCAGCCCTTCATGAACAAAGACTATGCATAGAAGCCAAGATCACACCTACCTAGAAGAACCTCTGAAGAAAGTGACATTTACTGGAGTGGCATTAACCAAATGGAATGTCTGCTGAACAGTTTAGAAGGATGGGAGGAAAATACAAGTACGTATGATGCACATATAAATGGTGCACATATATGGCATATGATCCATTACCAAATCCCAAGACTGCTGACAACAGATTTTCTTAGGAGTGCATTTCAGTTTTACACGTGGCATGCTATCATCATGTACTCCCTGGTTTTCAACAGTAAGGTTAAATGATTACTATTATTATAATCTCAGCAGCAATATAAGAACATACCCTACATACCCTACAACTGCATGTGATACCCTGCAGGTGTTGTACTGTGTCATCAGGATGTTGCTCAGCTGTGTCTGTGTAGGTCTTAAAAAAACTCAACCACAAAATCAGCAACACAAAAATAAGAATCAAATACAAACAAGTTCCACCTTTGCCTTGTTAATCAGTTCAATGCATTCTACAGAGAGACATGTAATATAAATTGTCCAAGTTTTATTTAAAATCTTACAATACATTGAAACTATTTGTTATTCTGATTATCTAACTTTTTAGTAGCTACTGGGATTAAAAAACATGCAGCTAGAAAAATGAAACTTGTTTTACCATGAAACTATTTAAACACATCTTGAAAGAAAATGCAACTCTGAGAGCTGAAGAAAGTCACAGCAGAGAAACACACCTTCAATTTTTTCTTAGTAGAGACTGAGTATATTAAGTCAGAAATGTTAAATTAAAAACTAAGAATAAACTCATGAATCAAACTTCCTATCTTGTCAAAAAAGCAGATACTGTTAATCTTGCTTATCCTCTCTGCCTCTCTTGACTTCTAAAATAGACTTTAAGAGCATGATTCTCAGAGAAAGATCTCTACTACCAAGGCATTTTTATTCTCTAGTATGAAATTTTTGTGATGCACAGCATCAATTATTAACCACAAAGATCTACCAATGTCTTTCAGTACTGAAAGGCCAACCATTAAGGACATGCCCTTTTCAAATAGGAAGCCATCCCTCTCATCCAAAAAACCTGATACCTGGCAGAGATAACAGATGAACTCTAGAACAGGAGACACAAAAATCCATTCTTAACCTGATGATTTATGAAGCAAGCAGAAATGCATAAAGAAAACAGTTCTATTTAGCAGTATTGTCCAAGTCTGCAACAAAACCTGCTTTGACATTGCTCCTTTTGATTAAAAAGATTTTTTTCATAACCTTTTATTTTTTCTTGAATACATTTTTGTTTTATTTACAGCACAAAAGTTACAACAATTAACCTGTGATACACAATCTATCATGCAGCTTCAGAGCTTTAGTGAGGGACTTTTTTTTTTTTTTTTTTATTGACTCAGTTTGCTTAGTCTGACTCCCCTAAAAGCACTTGAGAAACTGCTCAGGAATATTCTGCCTCAATACTTTTGCTGATGATAACAGCTACATAAGTGTTTCTCATCCAGAGCTGGGAGCAAGATGCATCCTTTGCCATAATCACACTAGAAGTGCTGACTAGTACTTTGTTACAACAACAATTTCTACAGTGTTCCGTGGCCTGTGCCATGGGGTAGTACTTAGTTTTAGAGATTAAAAGGTTCTGTTCTGCAGGATTTGCCATTAACGGTTAGTTTTCAAGTGTTGTAGAATAATCACAACAAAAGACAAAATAACATAAAAAAAGATAAAACAGGTGTGAGGGAAAGTTATTAGGCAAACTACCTGGGTGGCAAAAAAATAACAGCACCCAGTTTATTTTAGCATGCTAAGTTACCACTTTCCCCACCTGGGGGGTACTGATCAATGACACACTCAAAAACTCAGGCAGAAGAAGAACTAACAGAAGAACAATGAGCTGCTCAGAGGTATAACCCAACACTGAAACACACAAATTATAATCCCACCACCACAACTATACCTGAGATTTCCCATCTGTAAAATGGTAAATTTCCCTTCCTTCCATGAATGTGGTTAAATTGGTTCATGCTTGCTCTCCCTCGAGGATTTTAATTGCTTTTATTAGCAAATTATACAGAACTTACATTCAAAAAATTCCCAAAAAATGAACGAAAAACCAAACAAAAGCAATATATGGCTGCAGGCTGAAGTGCTGTCTGGCTACAGCTGCACCAGGTGAAAAGGCAACACTGCAACTCCTCCTCCCTGTCCTCTGCTCAGAGACAGCAGCTCCTCCCCATCTCTCAGCACAACTACTTCTGTCATTATTCCCTAATGCAGTTCTGTCAAAGTGACCTGGTTTAGATATTAAGAATACCTGAGTTAATGTAGGCATCCTGAAATAACTGGTTTGGAGAGCAGCCACGTATGCGGTATTTTCTGACACATCTAAGAGGACTGCACCTTTCAGCAGAGGACAACAAACACCTATAGGCTGGGCTGGTCCAGTAACCTTGTTGTCAGGAAAAGGGCATACATTCTTAACCCCTGATGAAAGCTCTTTAGTTCAGGCCAGTAAAAGTAAGCATGAAATTCAAAAGAACAGTCTCAATCTAAAGCATTATCATTTGAGCACATTTGTGAACTTGATATAAGGCATGCTCTAGGTCATTGTACATGTATATATATTAAAAAGATCATACTTTGAACATTTGAAGAAATTAGACTAAAGGGACATCTGTCAGAGGGTGGGAAGACAACAAAAAACAGACTAAAAGAAACACATGTGGACATGTAAATATTCAATGAGCAGTGCCTTGTATATAATAAATCCATTGTGTATTCCCATCATGCTCCTTTCTGTTCTCACATTCATGTCAGGCTAAATTAATTTAAAGTTTATAGAACAGAGTTTATTTGACTTCATACTTTATCTGTATATAGCAGAAGGCCTTGTTCTGTTAGCTGAAGGTTATATGTATGTTACTGTTTTTGTTCAGAGCAGTAGTACAATTTGGAAGCAGATCCTTCCCTCCTTTGCACTATTCCTGCTTACTGTGGAATGGTTTTATTCACAGACCAGTTTGGGTATACAGGATGTAGATTCTTTATGGAGAAACACTAACTGGAAACAGAAATGTACCAATGCATGTCACACTTCAACCCCTAAGGGGCACATAGATCCAAGAAAGCAACACCTCTGAACAGTTTCAATACATGTAATGGCATGGATATTTGATCCTGAGAGGCTCCACTAAATCTAGTCCAAAATAAAAGTGCTGCACAGCAGAATATATAGAGGTGGGGGTCACAGCACCAACTGCTTCAGTCTACTGATTTTATCCACTTCAGCCAAATTACTACTGGAGATATTCCCCAAGTCAGAGACAGAAAGCTAGAATAAATGCAAGTCTTACATGACATATGTATGCACTACAAGTGTACAGTCACCATTTCTTAAATTGGAAACTATTTCATACACGAATGAGACCTAAATTATCCCCCATAAGCAATCAGCAATGTTTAACAAGTGGTTGTATCTTCCATTTATTAAAATCTTGCAGAAGTCAACAATAAACAGTATTCAAATACTTCTTATTGTAAAAAAATAAACACATTCTACATTAAAAAAAAATCAATTAATAACAGCAGCGTATTACACAAAAACTATTAAGTGCCATGTTTTGCCTAAAGTAGTTTTGGGAAAACAGTTATTCAAAAAGTTATTTGTTAATGACACCAAAACACACCCGAAGGTCCGTAAAATGTGCACTAAAATCTTAAATGTACACATTTCATTAGAAAATACTTAATTTCTCATAGGATGACTTAAGGCCAAGTAAGAGTACTGCTCACTGCAGTTAGCACCAATAGGAAATTTTAGCAACAGCTTAACACATACACTTAGAATATCAAAATGTGTATCAAAAATAATATTGTATGGTTTAAGTTCAAATAACATCATTAAAAAACTGCAACAGGATATAATACAGATCCAAGAGCTCATCTGCACTGCAGCTCCATGTTGCTCCACTGACAGGAGCCTGGGAGAGCACACATAAGCCTGCTGCCACATGCTCCCGGAGCTGACTGATTTGATTAGCAGAACAGACTGATTGGATTAGCAGTCGATGAATTGCTGTAAACTGAGCTGCTGCATCCTTATGGCATGACTGACCAGAGTGTCTGTACAGCACAGCACTGGCCATGGTGGGGGCTGTATTACATATATATTGTCCTGGAAGCCAGAGATGTACGAAAGAAATGTGGATCAGATGTGGGCAGATTATTGCCTTTCTGTCAAATTAGCTACAGCAGTTGTTGCAGCTTTTGTGTGGCTTTTGTGACAGCTCTGCAATGAGGGATGAACCTGATCTGGCCCAAGGCCTGACAATACAGAGTCCACCAATTCGACTATCTTCAGGCAATCAGGACCAGCAGGATGAGCTCATACAGGACCATCACTTTGCAGCCCACAGCCACTCCCAACCTCCTTTGGAGGCAGCAGTGTGTGCAGTGAGGTTGGAACACATTCATGTCTATGAGCAGGAGTCCCATAAAGGGACTAACACACTTCCTGTGGTCCCTCATGCTAGGAAGTGCAATAAACAGAACTGCACAGCTCAGCCCTCCTTTCAAAAATTAAACAGCTGTGCTAAAACAAATATTAAGATTTTTCTTTTTCCCAAGCTCTATCTCAATCAAAGGCAGCCCATTCCTTTAGGATTCCTGGACACAAGTCATGCAAGAGCTAACTTTGAGGTAACATTCAATTAATATAGTGTCCTGAGGGTTATAATTCACATTTTAATTCACCCTCTATATAATATAAATTTCTAATCAAGTTGCCTATAAAATTACAATCATCCCAGTGAAGCTCATTATTTATCATCAGCTTTAAGTTTTACATCTTTTCATGGTCTTAGCAAAGACAATAGACAAAATAGATTCATTACTGCATTCTCATTAATGCCAGTGATTCCAGGGAATCATGCCATGCCTGGCTGCACAGCCATCTCCTGAAAAAGTATTTCAGAAAGTTTTATACCTCAAACCTACATCAAACAAACTAATCACTGTATGTGCAACTGCTTTGTGACGCATTCAAAAGTGCAGATGTCAATCAGAAAGCAGATCTTTGTAAGAAGCCGTTTCCGTACAGGACATCAGGGAAACGGGTGTGGAGGGAGGACCTGTGACAAAGCCACTTTGCTTCAGAGAATTTACTCCCTTGATAAAAAGTTTGCCTGAGATTTACTTCCTCACGTCACCACTAATGACTGATGCTAAACTGTCAGTATCACAGACCTTTCCAGATACAATTTACAGAGAAATAGTTACAACAGTTGCAATGCAAGTTACAATCTACTGCAGAATTCATCAGCTGCTTTACCCTACTTTTAGTCACCTAGCTATTGCAAGAATGGCTAGAAAATCTTAATTTCAGTTTATCAACTCACTGCTGACAACAATTCTAACCTTTTATTTACACTAAGGTATGACAGACATTTTCTGCTTTGCACACAAGAAGAATGAAAATCCATGCAAAGCTGTTAATATCTGTACAAACATAATATAAACAAACACTTGCAACAATGGATTCTTACCAAATATGCAATGTTTTCCTCTTTTTGAAATAAGAACAAGTAGCATCAAATAGGCTTATTATCTTAAATGGAAAAGGTCCTAATCAGAAAAAACTATTAAAAACCACTAGCACTGGATTTACGGTACACATTTTTGGCAGTCAAAGCTATTACATAAGAATTACTATGCTATTAAGTTACTAAAAATTTTATCATTACTAGAAGATTTCAGCATCACCCACATACAGAATGCCAAAGGAAATTCTTCCCATCTTCAATTCAATTGTAAAAGCCACATGTCAGGAGACAAATCCTGGTTATTTTTTTCCCGGAGGTAAAATATTCTTTCTGCACTTGCCAAATTCTCTTGCTTATATCTCTCCACTGCAGTACAAAAAGTGAAGGTCCACAACTTGGCACTACCAATGTTTTGCTAAATAAAAAAATATAGAAAACAGAAATACATACTTATTATTGGCAACTCTGGCAGCATGAAAGGAAAAACTCGCATCCAAAGATGCCCATATTTTGGGTGTGAAAATTTGTGAAAATGTAGAAATTATCTAAAGCTGCCTCACAGCTTCAACAGCTTCACTACTATTTACTTAAAAGATAAGGCCAACAGAAATATTGTCACTTTGTCCTTCAGTGAGAATAATACAGAGTAGCAGATAAAGAATTTGTCCATATTAAGCATCGGGACAACAGACTTACTTCCAAAGCAGGACAAACTGGACCTTCAACAGTGCTCAAGTACAAATTACTGATAAAGATTCAAAATATTTTATCTAAAAAGGGTGTCCTAAGGAGAGAGTAGGTCACAACAAAACTGCCAGTGTTAGACAACACTTTGTCACAGCTAAGCAAACTTCAGAAATGGAATTGTTACAAGAAAGAGGAGAAGAGGAAAGCAAATCATAGGATGGGTGAACTTGGTATGCTGTAGACAATTTATCAAATTTCATTTAATTCTACTACAGTTTCATCTACCAACACCAAACAAGTTTTCAGCAGCCTACTGCCTGCAGAAGCAGCAGTGACAAATCTGTTACTGTAGATTAGATGTACTGTAGACGTGACCAAACCACAGTAAGAAGGGACACGGACCTCAGCTCTTGGAAGCTTATTCAGTAGCAGTTCCTTTTTCCTTTTTCCTCCCAGAGATCCTAAGATGCTAGTTTTACAAAGCTAGAGCTTTCTCTGGAATCATTCCATCCAGGAAAGCACAATACCTACTTAGAGCCTCCAAACTGGCTCCTCTTACTCTTGCATCAAAAGATTATTTCCATAAGAAATAAAGCCCCTGGATACAGGACCATGGCTGATTTTTTGTTTTAAAATACAAAGATGCTAAACAATTCTAGATCACAGTTAAGAACAACATTATTTGCTGGCTCCTTCTGTATTCCTTATCTCAATCCAAACATGTCATAGAGGAATGTGTGTCCCTGCTCACTCTGCCTGCAATAGGACTTCTCACAATACTTGATCTAGAAAAGCTGGTGATACAGAACTTCCCCCTAATTAACCAACCTCAGTGCTTGCACAGCTGCCTCTTAGTTGTGACATTCTATTTCTTTAAGAGTTTTATTAGTAGATGACCTGTTTATTCCAGATAGAAAAAGCTATTTCTCTGTTTTGGGTCTCAAGTCCCTCCATCTTTCCATCTTTAGTCTAAACTTAAACTCATTTATTATTTAATGTCACTGCAGCTTCTATGACTACACTCTTCCCATTCGTTTTTGTAACCAGGATGTGGGGTACAAATAAAGCTATGGGACCACTGGTAACTCTGCTTGGCAAAGATTCTTCCTATTTTTAAGGTTTGAAGGTTTTCAACTTTCAAATTTAAAGTTTACTCATAAAAACAGGTTTTACAATGTTTGTCCATTGTGTAACTTCCTAATAACAACAACAAAAAAGACTCAGAGTACATACAAGTAACTTAATGATTTTCACACATAATTAGCTTTTTACTAGGACTGCACACTGCACATGAGTAGTACAAGTTCTGCAGTAAGGTATGTATTCAAATTACTTTCTTGTTTCACCAGTATTTGTAACTTACTAAACTTTATCCTTCAAACATGTCAGTAAGAAATAAAACTACCCTACACCAAATCACTGGTTTTAACACACATATACCTCCTGCTGGTGTAATTTGCATGAAGATACATTCCCAATAATTACCATTTTCCTGAAATGCATCTAATGCTTACATACATTTTAATATCAAATCACAAATTATTCAACCTAACACCTTACACTGATATTAAAACTCCTGAATCAAAGGGATTGATGACTAAGATTGGTTTTTGTTATCTTTTGAAAGTATGTACTGTCTTAAGCTCTGTTACTGATCCTACACAACATCAGTTCATACTGATACTGATGCATACCAAGAGTAACATACACTAGGTATTAATCTGATTACTCTGATGTTGGCCATTAAACACCCCCCAAAATCTCTCATGCTTTGGAGAACAAAGCAGGTAATTAAACTCTTCTTTCAATAATTCATATATTTTTTTTAAACCTGGGTAGCTGCAACTTCTCTATTACATGGTTAATATGAATTTCTGAAGCAATACATATATAAAAACGTTCTTCATAAGTATCTCTTCTATTTCTTGTAATCTGGAATGAACTAGGATAAGGAAAAACACATGCAGTTTCCAGAACTGAGTAATAAAATATTTTAAAAGGTTAGTTTTTACTCAAACCACTTCTTTTTGAACATTATTTTTCTCCAGAAAGCATCACCTCAACAGTGGCTGCAGCATGAAGTAGCCACTGAACTCTTGATAGAACACTTAAAAATTGTGCCCTTTAAGGTACAACACAGGTACTAAAGCAACCTGAATTATGTGCCCTGCAGATTTTGCCACTGCTCTTTAAAGTGTGTGAATAGTCAGTGCTTCTTCCTAGAAAAGGACCACAACTGAAATCTCCACTTAGGCAGAAATGATACATGTCTACAGCTTGCCAAAGTCCCTCCTTCAAGAGCAAAGGAACCAAGAGTTACCTTCTACAAGCACAAATGTCCTCCTCTTTCTGCATTCCAGTCTTCCCCTCTGCACAGATGTCATATAAAATAATCTGCCAGCTTTCTATTATAACTACAAAAATATGGTGAACAAACTATCATGTGCTTTTTGCAGAGGAAGAACTTTATAATACGATATCTTCCTTCAGATACAGATACTATATTGGCTTTTGGTGTATCCTTACCCACCTGATGGACTTCTTTTGTTCTTCGGAAAATGATAAAATCATCTCTCATGCTATCTCCTTTCCCTGTGTCACTGTGTGACTCTGATATTGCTATTTGTAGTGCTTTTCCTAATCCCAAGTCAGAGTTTGCTCTCCAAAATATGCCTTGAGGATTTTTTCCTAACAATTTTACATTGTAATGTAGGTGTGTAAAGGGTGCAAAGGGTATATTAAACCCTTACTAGTTTCTCCAGTTTCTACACCGAAGTAATTTGCAAAACACTCTGCAAAACAACAGTTATTTTAAAAAAATATTAAAAATCATCATGTTCACTTCAATCTATGGAGCTGTTTGTAGTAGAACAACTGTTCCAAATTGGTTTTATTATACAGAAAGTATTGCAATTTAGACCCAAACTTTTCTTTTTGCCTTGGCTATTTCATTGATAAATCTCAAATTATTTCTATATTGTAGAGTATAAACTACTGTCACACCTCCTTGTTTATGAAATAGACAAATTCACTAATTTGAAGTGTGCATGAAGAATCAAGACTTAAGCATGTAATACACTGGCATCTGTCTTCCCCTCCACTATGTCTTTTCATATCTAAAGTCAGCTTAAATATGTTCTGTAATCATGAACACCTTTTTACTCAAGAGCTGGTTTTTTATATGCAATACCCCAGCCATATTGCGCATTCTCCATCCAAAAACCCCTGATATCCAAAGATATACCAACAAGAGAATGTGAAAATTTATGTAACATTATCTTCCCATTGCAATATAAGCATTATTTACAGTTGCCTGCACTGAGAAACAGTCAGCACAGCCCAGTGTCTCCAGTGGTGACAGAGCTACCCTTCAGAAACATCTACTGCCTCACAAAACCTCTTTCCTACAGAAGCAATGCCAGTCGGTTTCTTTGCACAAACAAATCCTCAAATTCACAGTATGCTCAGCCAAGGTTGAGATGGTTGGTCTTCCCAACTTCTAACCTTGGTAATTCCTGCCTCCATAAGATAGAGATAATTTATTTAGAAGCAAGTTTTCAAATTATAAGAATATAGCATGATGGTTATTTTTTCATAACTCAGTTCCAGCAACATTGAAATACAAAAGTGTATTTTGCTTTCTTTAAAATTTGCCTGCAAGGACTGATGAAAGCTCCTTTTTTTCTATACATTTGTCTTCATGCTTAGCCTTATTACAGTGTATTCAGAGAATTTATGCTGCAAATTCTTTGTCAAGTGTCCATCTGTTTTAGTAACATTTTAAAAACATTTGAAATTCAGAATCTTCATTAAAACAGATACTTTCCCTTTAATCAGGTGCTGCTAATTAATCTAGAATTTTTTGTCAATACCCAGTACCATCTGTAAATTCAAAATAGCTAAAGATTAACTTGAATATATTTTAAAGAATAATTTTAAAAAATATGTTTGTATAGAAGAGGTCTTCGGTGATCATTTTGGATAGCATTTTAAATACTTTAGCACCATAGTATACTCAGCACAGGATTTCATCTTATCTCTATAGTTACTAAAAATTAAACTACATTAATTCATATTGTTTCCATTACAGGAGTGGTACAGAGAACAGAATTTAGTCTCTAAAACAAATGTAAAAATTTAGATGCAATCCAAAGCACTAATCTCTGTGTAAAGATATTTCCTGTAAACTGTGTCCAGACTACTGCACTTTATGATGTAGCTCATGAGACTGCATCTTCCACACCTTGCTACTTGAGTAACCCAAAAATTCAGATTTTTCCTTGCTATTCTTATTATTACAGATCAGTCACCAAGATATGGATACATGGACAGACCATTCAGTGGATAAAGCATTGGCAGGAGAGCCACATGCAAAGAGCTGCAGTCAATGGCTCAGTGTCCATGTGGTGTCACTGAGGAGTCAGCCCTGGGGTTGGTCCTGCTGGGCAGTGGGATCGAGGGCACCCTCAGCAAGTTCACTGATGACACCGAGCTGCGTGGGGTGGTCGACATGCTGGAGGGAAGGGATGGCATCCAGAGGATCTGGACACACTGGAGAGCTGGGCCTGTGCCAACCTCATGGAGTTCAACAAGGTCAAGTGCAGGGTCCTGCACATGGGTCACAGCAATCCCAGGAACACCCACAGGTCAGGCAGAGAAGTGTTTGGGAGCCGCCCTGTGGAAAAGAACTTGGTGGGCAGCAGCTGACAAAAAACTGAACATGGGCCAGCAGTGTGCATTCCCAGCCCAGAAAGCCAGTGGTGCCCTGGGATGCATCCAAAGGAGACTGCCTGACAGGCTGCTGGAGGTCATTCTTCCACTCTATGCTGCTCTCATGAGCCTCCACCTGGAACACTGCGTGCAGTTCTGGGGCCCTCAATATAAGGATATCGAACTCTTGGAGCAAGTTCAGAGGAAGTTGGTAAGAGTAGGTCAGAAGACAGGCTAAGAAGATTATCACAGAATATCCTCAGCTGAAAGAGCCATCAAGTCCAGCTCCTGGCCCTGCACAGCACCAACCCCAAGGCTTACACCATGTGCCTGACAGCATTGTCAGTACACTTCTTGAACTCTGCACGCTTGGGGCTGCGACCACTTCCCTGGGGAGCCCATACCAGTGTCCAGCCATCCTCTGGGTGAAGAAAATTTTTGTAATATCCAACCTAAACCTCCCCTGGCACAACTCCAGGCCATTCCTGTCACTGGGCACCACAGGGAGGAGATTAGTGTCTGCCCCTTCTCCTCCCCTTGTAAGGAAGCTGTAGACTGCTGTGAGATCTCCCCTTAGTCTCCCCCAGGATGAACAGACCCAGTGGTCTCAGCCACTCTTCATATGGCTTTCCCTCTAGATCCTCTAAAATCCTGATTGAGAAGAGCTCAACCTGGAGAAGACAAGGTTGCATGGAGACCTCACAGAAGCCTTCCAGTAACTAAAAAGGCCCCACAGGGAAGCCAGAGAGGGACTCTTCACCAGGAAGTACAGGTAGAAGGAGTAATGGATACAAACTAAAAGAAGAGAAATTTGGGTTAGATACACAGAAGAAATTCTTTATTGTGAGGTTGTGAGGCAATGAAACAGGTTGCCCAGAGAACTGGAATCCCTGTTCCTGGAAGTGTTTGTGACCAGGCTGGTAGGGCTTTGGGCAGCCTGGTCTAGTGAAGGAACCCCCATGACTACAAGATGATCTTTAAGTTTCTTTTGAAAGGAAATTATTTTATGATTCTACATATATCACTAATTAACTTCGATTTTCATTTTAAAGCTATGCTTTTTATAATATTGAGTGAGATTAGTCATGCCATCAATGGGAAATAGATTTTTTTTAGCTCAAATAAAACAGTTAGGTGTTAGATAAAGTTAAATACTCTTTAATAGGTCTTTCAATTTTTTTCTTTAAAAAAGCATTTTTCTCCTAATTTTTCTTTCTTTTAGGACATGGTAGTAATGTATGAACATAATTTCTGGGGGAATGTAATATTTATTTAGGGCTTTTTCCCTTGAACAGAAAAGGTCTTCCTAATTTTCATACTTATAATCCATGACAACAAACATCTTTGTTTCATATTCTGTTGAATCTGGTACAATTTGGCTCTGTTACTGTGAAGAACATAGCTGACTCCTTCCTTTTCCAAAAAGTAGCAATGTTACAAATTAAACTGGTGAATGAATCTCCCTAAACTTAAATACATCCAAACGGCTTTGGCTTTCAGCTGGTTTATTGTGTAATCACCCCCTTACGTGATGCAACTGAGACAGAGCAGAGAAAAAAGGAAATTGAGATACAGAAGTGGTAAGTTTTTCTGGAATAATATAATGTGGAATTATGATGAAAATTGATGCAGTTCCATAGCAGCACAATTTATATGGATTTGTCATGAACAGAAAGGAAATTTAACCCCAGGTGCATTAACATGAAAAACACCCCAGAGGTGAGGGAGTTACCTGAAGGAATGCATTATTTTTGGAGATTGCTTTAAAGACTGAATACTAAGTTTATATGCATGAAAATAATTACAAATTGTATGTAAGTATCATATATAATTAAATGCATAATCAAGAATTCTTAAAGACTAATTAATTACATTTTAAATGTACTGGGAAGTGTGTGAATTAAAACCTTTTAATTTCTTGCCTGCATGTTGTCCTTTATTCCTTGTTTTTAAAATATCTTCAACTGCATGAGCCTAAGAGTTTTGAAAAGTCACTCACCTTCAAAAACTTTTCTACCCAAAGTCTTTAACTGTTTGTGTTACAACATGAGTCTTTTCACAGTAATCAAGTACAATGTGATGTCAAAACAAAGGATTAGGACTTTATTTCTTCCTCTATGTATTCCTTATGTTGACTACTGCATATTTAAAGAAGCCTTGCTTTCTAACAACTAAAGCATAGAATAAGTAAAATGAAACCATTCCAATCCAGAAAACAAATAAACAAAAAATTGCAAGGAACTTACATTAGTTTTTGACATAAACACAAAAAGATTAAAGTAAAAAGTTTTATTTTTGGTCTATAGACACAATGTCATTTAAGTTGCCATCTCACATTTAGAAATAATTATTCAAGGGCCAAAGTGGAATCTTCATTCAGAGATCTGTTTCACAAAGAAAAACAATGCATAACTGCTTCCAAACTAAAACAGCATTTAAGTCAAACTTTAAAAAAAAATTTAAATCTAGACACTAAGATGCCAATTTCTGAAACAAATTATTCTTCTGACAGTTTCATAACTCTGTGACATTTCACAGAAGGGAGGAAAAAAGGAAGTGAAACAGACAACTCTTTAATTCTAAAGAATAAAGTTACTGATGAATGTGAAATTTCATTTTGGTTTCCACTATACATAAACACCCAGTGTCACTTTGAAATAGAAATCTGGGAGGAAATGGTTTATTTCTATAAAGGACTCTGTATGCATTGGTATGTACATAACTCAGAGACATCCTGCTACCATCACCTGGCCTTTAAATTGGCTGCTTTTTTTCCTGTACACTAGTCTATCACAGGACATGAAAGAGATACACTGTCACAGACCAACAGCTGCTAAGGCAGGCTAATTTTGCCTTTTCTTTTTTTTTTTTTTTAGCTTAACATTTTGAGAGCAGCAACCTTTTTGCTCAGTAACGTGTGTATTAGAAGCAGCCTAAGCTTTCTTCTGCCACCAGCCATAAAGTTACTGTTTCAATCTGCCTCTTTACACCCAAAATCACTGCTGCATAAATCATGCTGGTTCTCTCTTACGCCTTCACAGCTTTCCACATTAAAGTGCTGTGATTCTCTCCATCAAAGAGTTTGGAGCTAGTTCTGAAGAATGAAAGTGGTGACATCCAGAACTAAAGTGAAAATCTTCAAGACTTTTCTAAACTGATGACTGAAAATTAAGGTTCTGCTGACAGTATTTAAAACATACATGTCTAGAGGAGGGAAAGGCCTATGTTTTATACTGCTGGGACTAGACAGACAACACAACTTTACACTCTAACTTCCTAGAACAGAGGGTACTCTGAGAGGCTTCTTTCTGAAACTTCTGACACTTGCAAGGAATGGCAAGATGTGCTACACTACCCTATGTGCAAAACTGAGTCCTCTGCCAAAACAAGCCTGACATCTCAAAGCCTCTAGACAGATCTTTCAGAGGACCAGTGGTCTTTAGAGTGTGCTTTTCTCTTACGTTTTGTCTAAACTTATCTTAGTTCACCCCATCATCTCCTCAAGGAAGCCTAAAACACTATCTTCTTTTTTGTATTACCTGGTTGCCATGGAGTTCATCTTTAAACCACTCATCACAAATATGAAAATGTTGAACTGCAGGGATCAGACCTTTTCCAACTTGGAAAATCCCAAAACACAAAGAAATTTTTTGGGTTTGCCTCGATTTTTCAAGAACTGCATAGTATAAACTCAAATGCCATCCACATGTGCAGTTGTCTTTTTTTGAGAACAGATCATCTCAAGTAGCAAGAACTATCAGTTTCCAAAGAAGGAAAAAACAAAACAGACTGACTCTTATGATGAATAGGAAATGTCTCCTATACTTCCCATAACAACAAAAAAAAAGGGAATATTTAGTGGAAAAAAACAACCCTATTAAAACACAGTTAAGTTGCAGAACTTATTGTCTCATTGCATGGTGGAGCGACTAGACAAATTCAGGATCTAGAGATTCATTAGAGATTCATAAACATTAAGTGCAGACCATAAGTCAGGAAGCTCCTAAATTACTGTTCCCCTGTGACAATAAGGATATGCCAAAGGAAGACTCACTCCGTGGTGTCTTCTTCTTCTTTATCCATTCATTAGTATCTAGGTGGATTTTTGGGCTAGTCCAGTAGAGCATTTCTTATATCAAAAGCTACTTGGCATTTTTAAGAAGTATAAAGATAAGGATTAACACTTCACTGACAGCAGGGTAAAGAAGCATTATGGAAAAGCTAAGGCCAACAGCAGATCAACCAAATGCTTGAACTGGAGTATTAGCACTTATTTTCAGTTTCATTCAGACCAGTGACATTTCAGAGTCTGGGTTACAGAGGTTACAGTTTGGAAAGTGTAGGCAACATAAAGACAATGACTCACTAAATTTAACTGTTTCAGGAATTTTTCTAATGAAATATTTTTTTTATCAGTGAGGCTGTTTTCCTTAAATTGATGTTATCATGAGGAGTTTCAATTACTCTGCAAATTTTATTGTTTCCAGTAAATAAAATCAGACACTTTTTCATTCTTTGTCTACTAGAAGTTGTAACATCTCAACATGATACTTAAAGCAACTTAATGCACTTTGCCTTAATGTAATTCAAAACAAATTTAACTTCCTTTTCCTAAAAAAGTTGACACGATGGCCTCTCTGGAGCTCCTAAAGCTCCCACTCTTCAGAGAATCACAAGTCCTTCCTCAGAAAATGATGCACTTCCTCACATTATGAAGGCAATAGTCCCCACCTGCCTGTCCAGGAAGCACAAAAGAGACAAAACTCTTTGGACATTCTAGGAGAAATAACTTGGCCAAAGCTCTCACTTCTTTTGGGTAAATAATAAGTTGGGGTTCCTAAACAACAGCACCCTGAACATGACATGCCATAGAGATAAAATGCTGGCTGAAGAATCAAAAGTCAGCTCAATGACAACATTCCCAAAAAATATGAGAATTTCTACTGTTAGGAAGTTAATTTCAGCTGTACTCCACCAAAAAAAAAATTGCCCCAAACTGACCTCTATGGTTCCTCCCAAACCTTTAGAAAAATAATAAATCGTGTTTGTCAGAAATTCCATGTTGAAAATTCTAAGTATTAGTTAGCTTTTCATAGAAATGCTTTCATGTGGACCCTGATGTTTGAAGGTTAATTAGCTTCCTACCAGGCAAAGTAGAGAACCTGAAAACACAACAGTTTTAGGAGCAGAAAGCCACCACACATATCCAGATTACCTTAGCCCAAAGTGAGGTGCTCCACCCAGTCTCAGCACTTCACACCCTCAATGGAATTCAGTCTTACCCTAACAAAAGGTGATACTCAGGCAATCACGTAGCTGGGATACCAATGCCAGAGACCTGTGGAGTGGCAAAAGCCTTGCTTCCTAAATTAAAACACAACCCACCCCTGCCCCGGCCACCACCCTTTCATAGGCATATGTTAAAAAGTACCAGGATAACTGAGACAATGGTATCTAATACAATTTTCCTTTTGGTATGGGTTCTGGGGCTCTTTAGACCGCCCAAACATTAGCACAGGGTTTTTAGCTACAAAACAAACTAGCTGGGGAAATAGACCCAGGTGTAAAATGTTACAACAAACAAAAAACATTTTAAATTTCACTTTGTTTCCCGTATTATGTTGCAACACTATGGATCAAAATCTTTGCCATGCAGAGGGGCAGGAAGGAAAGTTCTGTGGCACCTGTGCTAACTTATGCCAACAAAACATTAATTTTAGCTGTTTCATTTAGGGCTGTTGGAACAGAATGAAGGTCTAAACATGCGTACAGGTAAGCTGCTATGTTGCAGGTAAATCATAAACAATAACTAAAACAAGCCGTCATAATTTCACTGTTACTTTTTCCCACCACTTATATAAATTATAAAGATATTACAGCTCCTGAAAAATCACTTTAATTACTTTAATCAGTGGAAGGTTAGTCATTATGGGGAATAACTGGGTTATTTTCCTTTAACTATGTTTTCCTCTGTCAGCTACCAGGCACCAGAATTTTTTTTTGTTTTACTTTAAAATGAAGAACAGCAACCATTGGCAGTAACTATTAGATTAAACCAAAACAGAGAAAAAGGTCTTTAAAAACGATAGCTGGGTGCAGCTCAGGGACCTTGTTGTTGGGTTTGATGGCCTTTGCAGGCATCAGATATAGTGCCCACTGAAGATAGCTCTTCCCTGGAATTGCAATTTCTCCCTTCTTCTTGACGTCATTTCACAATTCTTATGACTCTTGAGAAACGGCACCACTCAGTGATCAATTACAACTGTCCTTGTGCAAATACCTCTGGAATATTTTGTCCCACTGTCCCAATATGTCTTACACCTTACTTTTATCTTCCCTCTTCTCTTTTCCCCTCTTCCTCCCCACAATCAACTGCCCCCTACTAACTGAGCCAACAGAATATGAAACACATTTTTAAGTATTGCAATATTCCTACCGATTCAGCAAATCAAGTCAAAGCCTTAAAGAAGGTCATTTCATCACATCACATCACATCACTATTTCCCTGGTTCTCCTATAAGGAAAGTTTCCTGGCAAGTGAACTATTTCACAATCCTACTGTTCCCAACCCGAGGGTGGTCCCAGACTCTTTCCTTAGGAGTAGCACTGGAGTTCATCTGATGTCAGAGGGAGGACTTAGGAATTTTTTTTATCCCCCCCCATACTCGCATACTTCTTAAAAATGATATAAGACTCACCAGCTCTCCGAAGTGCCTCATGACTTCACCGGCAGCTCTCACACAAGGCAGGAAACTGGAGCTTGGGAAGTGTCAAAAGGGAAACCTCAAAAAGTCTCCCTTCAGCTCGGACTAAAAGCTGCAATTGAAATGCACCTGGAAGCCACTCGGCTCCATCCTCTATTGTTGGGATACTCTGGTCCAGCCCCCTGTAATTGAGGACATTTTCACTCCAAGAATCTCCTGACTCATGAGTCATCCTATACTTTGATGACCAGTTAACTCCACATTAGCTTTGTCAATTAAATTCGAATTGAGTTTGGTGGGGCTACTTTTAGTGTTGGTTATCAGAAAAAAGCCACCCCATAACCCAGCAACTGCAGAGTAAGAAATAAACTAAACCACACCAAATAGAAAGCCAACTTTAAAGGAGAAAATAAAGCACAATTCAGGTATTGCAAATGGGATAGAACAAAGTTCAGCTAGCTCTTGCTCAACCTGCTTTTTAAATTTACTTTTCCCACTCTATCCTTCTCTCCATCTAGCCACTAATCAAATTTACTTTAACTCAATTTTGCTCCCACCTTCTTTGCTACTCCTTTTAACTCCCCAGGACACACACACACAATGGGAATGAATCAAATCAATTTAGTGAGAGCTGCTTCTCTGGTTCAGTTCAATAATCTTTTTATTCCTCTTCAGCCATATCTGCCTCTTCCAAAGATTCAAGATCCAGTTTTGTTCCTCTTTCATTACATTTTGGGAACAAATCCTTTATGATTCAGCTTGTTCAGTTCTTCTTTACAGGAATACCCTTCCCTGCTGCACCAGATAGGTGCTTTAATAAGAACGAATAAACTCAGAGGTATGGCAGCAGCAGAATAGATTCACCAGAATTAAAAAAAAAACCAACACAATCCAAACAAAAATAAAGAATCTAATACCACCACAGATGTAATCCTGGTTTCAATCAAGGTTTTCTGCTGGCTTGAATCCTACATTTTAACAGCAGCTCCATTCTACATTTTAAGGAAAGGCCCACTTTTGATGGTTGGTATTGTATAATCAAAATGATAAATACCATCTTTTAAGCATAGTTGGCAGGTTTTACTGAACAGAAAAAAACTGTGATGTTAAAGGTGTGAAAAGATTTAGCTGCTTTTTTATTCAGTCGGGAAATGCATCATTCTTAATCCTTAAAGAATTAAGAAAACTCAGGCTTTTATTTATATTTTATTTTAAGAGTATGTTAACTGAAATTTGGCTAGAATGAATGAAGCCTACATTTCTGATTGTCCATTTCAGTTTTTAAACTAAAAATAGGTTATGCACTTAAATACTTAACTTTTTTCTTTAATTAATATTATTTTATTGTAAATAATTTAAAGAACAATCAGTAGCAGGGAGCTAAAGATGGATTTGCATCTCTGCCTCAAGATGTTGGAAGTACAATATCTGAACTCATACCTGTTCTTTAAATTAGACAGGAACACATTGATTTCTGAAATGTAAAATGTTTTCCCAGCTTTTAGTAAGTTATTCTTTTGACAGCTGAATAAGCTGGAATGAAGAAGGTGTACATCTACCAAAGTTTTGCCACTACTGCTAAGAATGGATTAGGTACTTAAATTTACCTGTACGTGACTGATTCAGTGATGTAGGTTCTATGACAGAAAAATACACAGCATTTTTTATTTTTCTGCTGTTTCCTGTACCTTCATAAGTTCTAGAGTTCAAATTCTAGTGGATGTATCATATTTTAAGTAAGTTTCCCAATGAAGTCAAATACTTATTTAAAATACACCTAATCATATCATTGCACATTCAGATTTTTATATTAATCTGCGTAATTTTTGCTTATTTAGCATAATATTGTTACTTTAATGTTCTGTCAAGAGTAATTCTTTTTAATTCCTCAGATTCAGTTTTCTTACAGCTACACAAGAGTTACTATATCTGTTAAATGTTATTACTTCAGTGCCTGAGCCTCTCTGCAGAGAAAGAGAAGTTAGAGTAGTAAACATTGCCTAAATTAAACTCAGAACAAATTCTAAATTTAAAGAATGGTTTCAGCCAATTTTTTAGACTAGCAGTGAGGATCTGCTAATGCACAACAGCTGGGGACAGCTATTTAAACCTAGGAAATGAACAGGGAAGTATGTCAAGGAACATTAGGAGCCCCAAGCAGAGTATATGGGGTTCTGTTCAGATAACCATTTTCAGATCCATGAATCAACATATCCATCTTTTGTATATTATTACATAGTGTATCCAACATATGTACACCTTTGTAACTTCTTCTGGCCTAAACATTAGGTACATGTTTCACATGTGAGTAAACAAACAATTTTTTTAATATATCTTGAAATTGTTTGGGAAAAAAAAAATAAATATTCAGTCTATACAATGGTTGGTTTGCTCGAGGATGCATTTTCCACATAAGTTGCACGACTGGATTTGTATTCTCTCACAGAACAGAAATGGACATCCTACTACTTAGCAAGACACTAGCATTTACTTTATTCTGAATTATTTCAATTTTAAATACCTAGTTTTATACTTAGTGTTGTGGTTTAATCACACCAATCCAGTTTGAGAGAGATTTTGCTGACTACCAACACTAATGCATCAAACTCAGAAGAACCAGATCATACTGTGACACCAGAGGGACTCTAAAAAAATGCTCAGCTTGGCACCTGACAAACAACTTGAAATCCTGCTGGCAAGCACTTAGTTACATTGTTGACCCAAAAGGATTGAAAATACAGTAAGAGAAAGAAAAGAGTAGAGGACAAGAGGGTCAACAGAAAGGAACAATACTGTACACTCAGAAAAAGAGCATTAAAGACAACTCCAAATCCCTTGCTGTGTTCGGTTCTTAAGGTGGAAAAAATAGAGGGTATGTTTTTTTAATAAGGGCTTAAGGAAGTATTGTTTGAGAATAAGGATTCAAGCAGAAGAGAAGAGGGAACAGTGTCTGTGAAAGAAGCCAAGCAAAAAGAAGGTGAGGATCAGGATAGCACAAAGGATATGAAGGTTGCACGTAGAAAGTCCTGCACAGCAGTAGTGTCATCAAAGAGACAAGCAGATGACTTTTTAGCACTGCATGCAGTAACAGATTTACAAACGACTTGGAGTAGAAGGTGGCAGTAAAATGGCTAAATGGAAAAGCTGGAAAAACACTGCAGAAGAAGTGGGCTACAGCACCCTGAGCATACCAGTTGTTGGCTGATGCTCCACGGCACAGTGGTTTGAACAAGCTCTTGGCTACACTCAGTACTGAAAAAGGATCAAATATCAAACCTCCAGTGAAGATTGTGGTCTAGCAGATAGGCTCAGACTACAAGTAACACTCAAATTTCACTGAAGTCTACACAAAACTCATCTGCTCAAGATGTGTGCAAAAATACTTTAAGCAATTTTGAAAAAAAAAGTTATGAAAACGGCCATTTTGAAAAACAGAAATGCACTACCATTTAGTTTTTCTCTCAGGCTAAACAAGAATTATTTCTATACAGTGAAACTGGACAGCACTGAAATTATCATCCTTAAGTATTGCCTTCCAGAAAGGTGTTGTTTTTTCTCAAGAAAAGCTTTTGGATATTTTGGGGTATCTTTACAGTTATGCAATATATTCTGAACACTTCCTTCCCCCCTAGCAGCCATTTTAAGGGCTGAATTGGAATTCTCAACATAAAAGAATGGTTTTCATTATTTGTCTCATAGTGCAATCCTTACTGTGATTCCCAGTTTAAGGATCTAGTGCAGGTATAAACAGGTAGCTGGACAATTACATTTCATCAAACTTTTCCATAATCTGGCACTCAGAATTTGGGTACCTTCCATCAATCTTTTGCACCTTCTTTCTTTGATTATGAAGCTTTTTTGAGCAATATTCCTTCACAGCACTGAGTACATTTTGAGAACACAGTATTCTAGAGAGGTTTTCTCTGATTCCAAGACACTTTGGAAGCTTCTAAACTAACATATTTTTAAAGCAATTACTTGAAGAAATGAAGTTTTCTTGGGAAGGAAATGGAGGAGTAAGGTTCAAAAGCCCTATAAATTGTCTGAGCTGCCAGGACAAAACAATTATTAATATCACTGGAAAACTGACAGCCTTCCAGGCAATCTTTTGCCACCTCTCCAGGTACATCTGCTACCAATGGGACACATAGTATTTCTTTCAAAAGACGTTTAAACTCAAGGGCAGAATTTAAGGAGGTACTAAGTGCTAGCAAGGAAGATGTAATCTAGTACTCTGATTTGCTCTTAGAGGAGGTCACTGACCTGCCTTGGAGAATACAATTACAAAGCATTTTGAGGCAAATTTATTCCTTTTGAAAGCAGATGAGGAAAGTGTGAAAGAGTTTTTTCAACATTTTGTTTTGTTTTATTTTCTATGAAAAAATTTTGAAAAATATGGGAGAAGAGGACAATACAAGGACAAGTTACAGCCAGATGCTCAAGCTGAGAATTCATTCTACTGGGAATGAACAGAAGCCCTTTAATGGCAACTTGCAGAAAAACATTCCCCACTGGGTGACCTGTTCTTCCTTGTTTCCCTCCTTTTAGGGATTATTTTAGTGGCATAGTGGTTGAGGATATGTGTACTGTACTCATTCACTAATTCTGCTGAGAAGGATAATATTTATATTTTAGCTGAATTTCTGGACCTGGTTCACACCCAGCCATTAAAACAGATTAGCCAGCACAGTGGAAGAAGTGCTGGAATAAATTCCCTGAAAAACAAATGATGTCTCCTCCCTCCATTCCCACTACAGTTTTGATTTAATACATACAAAAACTATGGCCTAACAATCAGGAGAAACACTAGTTTTACATCAAGGGAGTAAAGAAATACAGGGAGACCAAAGGCTGACATCATCCCAGCCCCCATACAAACCCCCAAAGAACCTGATCGCCATTACCCTCTGCAGATTTCCAAAGAGCAAGTCTAAAGATCATCTGTTTTCTTTCTAGGGCCACCAGCTTGTACTCCACATAGGCAGCAATGAACATCCCAATTAGATTGGACTCCCCACAATGAACTCCTGTTCCCCATGGTTCCTTGTCCCTTTGCTTTAGAACTAATATCCTAAGCCTCAGCCAAGCAGGCTGTTGTGCTGCACGTTGTCCCCAGAGATACGCCCAGGCAAGCTTCAAATGCAGGATTAGGCTGTGCTGTAAGACTGTATCAGACAGGTGACCTGATGGGGGGCTGCCTTCAGCTTATTTCTAAGCATCAACCCAACCTTGCTCAAGCTGGGTAGTCCAAACAGTTCTTTTGTGTTGCTTTGTTTCTCATACCAGGGAAGGGTTTAGACACATGTTGGTTCACAAGAAAGGATGAAAAAATCATGTGTCTGAATCATCAACCAGAATCCCTCCAGAACTGTATTCCTAAAAAATTGTTGGAGGCATTTTTAGAGCAGGCTTATATCAGAAAATAGCAACTTGCTGGACTGAGTCATACACACCACTTGTGTTTGTTTGGGAAATCCCTGCTGGTATCAGCCGTTGTCAAAGTACCCTCTGTGTCAGCAAGGTACAACCAAAAGGTACCAAGTCCAAAAGACATGGAGATCTTTTGATGTATGGCATAACCAGGATCTTTCTGAGAAATATTTGTGCTGCGTGTTCTTGAGAATATGAATGGGAAAATCTACACACACATAGCCCTGAGTGGTAGCACTGATAATGCAAAATGTGGTTCTCTGAAAGGGGGAGAGGCCCTGAAGTGGAAGACAATGTAAATGAAAAATTCCTCCCACAGTGATGACATCTGTTTTTTGTATTTTGTTGGGGATGTGTGGTGGTGTGCTCCTCTCAATGTACTGATGTCTGAGCCTTTCCAAGAGTGGAGCAAACGTTTTAAATTAGATTAAAACCCACCAAAGCAGAAAATTCTGTTATATTAGAAAGATCAGTGTCTGTACGGCCAACTAATTTCCAAAAATGAACAGCTAAAAGGAACTCATAAGAAAATGCAAAAGGTTAGAAACTGATGAAAATTTTCTGGTGCTATTTCCATATATGCATTTACATCCAGATATCCACTACCCATATATCCACATATTAACAAACACACCTCCCAAACAGAAGATTTTGCTGTTAGAAGAGGCGCAGAGGACAAGCACTACTGCAGCTGACAGTGACTACAGAGTTCTGAATGTATGTGCAGATTAGCACTATGTACCACAAGAAAAAACTAGTCTACTGTCTAACATTACTGTCAGTGCTCTCAGAACTGCTATTACCAGGACAACAAAGAGACCTTTCTCTTTTCATACAGTTGGTTTTCAATTGCTCAGCCCAATTATGAAATCTTGTGCTTTTACAAAGTAGGCACCAGAGGGAGACCTGCACTTTAGTTCAACTGTGAAATAATGCTGGCAGGAGTCATTCAAAAGTGGACAATCAAAGCCTCCTGGCCAATATGCTCTAGGTGGTTCTAGGCGAAATTGTGGCTAATGGGAACACTCAGAGAGGAGCTGGCACAGGCAGACTTCTCCTTTTTAATGGTACAAAAAACTTCAGAGTGCTCCATGAAGAGAAGCCAGGTTCCCAAATTTCAGGCTGCAGATGAGTACACATCAACGAGTCTGAGAATAGCTGGGAACGACCTGCTCTTTGCCACCCACTGCCCCAGCTTATCATCACATCCTGCTGACGGTTACCACTTCTCAAATCTTCTGGCTGAGCTGCATATATAAGAACTCCCCTAAACATGTCAGTCAAAATAAGCTAGATCAGCTTAAGTAATTTAAATAACAAATCTTTCCTAACATGGCTCAATTTGACTGAATTGGATTAAGGAGAGCTCCCATGAGCAGCTCAGCCAGCAGACCAGAGAGGGCACTAACCCCAGGTGGAGAGCATTGATGAATGCTCGGGGGTGGACTTGCTCTTCTATTGACAAAACTACTGCTGAAGAAGGAAGTAAATATATATGGTAGGCAGGTTGCTGCTGCTTTGTAAGCTTGGTAAGAGACATCAAGAACAGCTAATGGAAATATATTCCATCAGGAAATATATTACTTTTGTAAAAACAGGCACTCTTAAGTTCAAGTGGCGAAAGGCAAGGAGCAATGGCTTCTAGGAGGCATGTAAGAGCTTGATGCCATGAACATGAATCTGAGCACATTAACTGGAATCCATGTAGACAAAGAAAAATAACTATTATGAATTACAGGTCTGATAGTATGGGAAAAACTCCCAGCTCCTTACCAATGCAGCTGGATCACAACAGCTGGATCACGGCTGGATCAATTGAAACATAACAATGTTACTTTACCCCTTACTCCATAATTTTTCCTCACTATGCAAAAGAAAAAAATATCAACAAAATCATCAGATCCTTGTATGCTATTCAATTTAAGAAAATTACTGAAAAACAGACTAAAGAGCAAATCCTATAAAAGAAGCAAATTTTGACTCTGCTATCTTCTGATAAAACAACAGGCAGTCAAGTCAAACTCCTACAGAGTTTTCTTTACTGCAAAATTGACAACTTGAGCTTTGCATTTTTGTTTTTAGCAGATACAACTCCCATTTTTAATTAACAAATTCATTCTAGATGCTTGCAACGAATACAAAAAATTGGTATTTCCACTGTGAAGCTATTTTACCTTTAATGAAATTCTCATGCCACTTCAAAGATATCTCATTATAAGGAAGTTGGTAGTGAAATAATGGCAAATATAAAGTTTCTTTACAATGGCAGTCTTGTTTAGAAGTTATACCACCTCCAAAGCTGTCAGCAGGTTCTGAAACTCAGAAGATTAACAGTCCAAGGATGCTTTTTCACAGCTGTTTAAAGTAATATGCATGGGATTGCCAAAATTTAAACTGAATCTGTTTGTGGAAGAAAATCTGGCCTCAAACTAACCCTATAAAGCAAAACAGGAGGGAAAAAAATAAAAAAAAATAATTGGGGGTTATGAGGGAGACTCTTCAGCTGGATAAACTCCCTAAAATGTCTCTGTATGGAATCCTGACTACACGTTGGTAGAGGGAATACCCAAGTGAGGAGATGAGGAAAGGGCAGGATATCAACATACATTACCTTGGAAATATGTGGGAATCTCTAATCCTTGAGAATAAGGACAAACAAGAGAATTTAAACATGGCAGGTTTTTGCTCATGGCTTATGTTTCTCTGGGAACACCTTGCCACTAAATTCATCAGAAAGGGTAGATTAGCTGTGCACTTTCTAGTTCTCTGTCAATTATGACTGCTAATGGTTTTCTTCCCTGACCACAAGGGAATGATCCAGTCTGTGCATAAATTAGAGATATAGATATTTTTATATAAATTACTTGTTGTTTATGGTTTTTTATATTTTGTATTTTATATATAAATATAAAGAGGATTAAGAACATAAAGGAAACCATTAATCTGGCATTTTCTCAATCGAAAGAGTTTCAATTTGTGATGTGAATAACAGTAGTTTTACAATGTGGTACAAAATCTAAAAAGAAAAAAAAGATGCTTAGGCACAGTCCTTGAGTTTTATTAGATTTATCTAGTATATATGAACAGGGGACTAAGATAAATTTGGTTTGCTTACATTGTCTTTATCAGGCAAGCAAAAGTAATCATCTCATAATTTGGTGGAAGCTAAATTTGAAGTTTCTTTGGGGGGCTTTTTTTGGTGGTAACACTTATGCATTAACTGTATCACACGGCAGACTCAGTATAATTTCACTTACATTGTATCTTTTTTTCTTTGATCAGTTAAGTGGCCTTTGTCAAAGTAGTTATTTAAATTATTAAACTACCAAAATGTGCCCTAACGTAAGGAATTTGTGTGTGTGGTAACACTTTCTAGTTAGTTTCCATGAATAATATTCAAAGATAGTCTGGTCTATTCTCAGCCTGACACCAAATCATCAAGTTATCATGAAATTTAGCACATTGCACCTGCTTTCTATTGTCCCACAAACATTAGCATTGGAGCAGGGAAGTGGTGGAAAGAAGGAGAATATTAGGCTTGACCCAATTTCACCATTTCAATAGATACAGTGAGTAAACTCACTAACTGCAAAAGTGGAAAGAAACAAATTTCATAGGGCTTTGCATTCTGTGCAATTCATAGGTGCTTCTCCTGTTTGGGTCACGCTTTCTTACATGTTTTCCACATTGCAAGGAATGATAATTGAAGAGGTAAGAAGCTTGTTTTCTTCCCAAAAGATGCAGTACACACTCACATACATGCACAGATTGAGCATAAAATCTGGAGCACGTCCCAAAGAAATAATATAGAATCTAAATACAATACAAATACAAAAACTCAAGAGTTATATCACAAAGTAACATGTAGAGACTGCCACAAAAAGCTATATAGGTACACAAGCCTGTCAGTGATGTCAATTTGTGAAGTTAAAATATATTTACCGTGATGCATCATTTTCCAGGCTAATGCCTTTGAAAAATGAGATATCTTAAATCTACTATATGTGTAGGTCTTTAAAACAACATTTCACACCTACAAATATTTTTCAATAAGATATTAATTATATTACAAACGTATCTTGTGAAGAGCCTTAATTTGCAGCCATAATTTAGGCAACAACTTTACTGTTGGAAAGCATGGAAGTAATTCAAAGACTTTTTATCATAGTGAAGAGCAACAAAAAAAGAAAATCAGCATTTAAAACAGAAAAACCTAGAATTCAGGAAATCAAATTAAAGATTTTCTGATAAAGATTTTAAATGCTCAAGTCAAGCATCCAAAAGACTCTAGGCAAGCTCAGAAGTTACATATTGAAATCAGATTCTGCTGTACAACTGCTACAAAAGAAAACTAGAATAAAACTTTTCAAATCACAGAAGTGCTCAAGAACAAACTTTTGAAAAACTCTTGTCATTGGGAAGGATGTGGGAATTTATACAAAGCCTCCACTTTTTTCCTCCTAGACCATAGCAATCTTCATTTCACATGCAACTCCATCTTTTGCCCACAGTTACTCCAGTGCAATAGTGTTTCTGGAGTTTAACAAAATAGAATGTGGCAGATAAAGAAAATAAGTGACAAAAATCTACAACCAAACTATTAAAACCAATGTAGAAATTGCACAAAATAAACAAAAGCTGCAAAAAAGGGGGATTCTGACATATTCACCTCTACATTCATCAAAACGAAAGACCTACTTAGTCTTTTTTACACTGTTTATGAACTAAATTGAAGACTAAGCTCAATAGCTGTGACATAGTTAAAAATAGCTGTACAGCCTTAGCACGGCAACTCATACTGCTCCACAGGAAGAATTATTCTCCTGGTCAAAATATTTGCCTTTTCAATGAGCTGAACTTTCAGGTCATCTGTTAACAATGTAGATTCTTTCCTGTCTAGAAGAACTTTATTGTCTCTCCTTTAACAAATAGCAGGGTATTGTTCCCAGCTGGTTGCTAATTCACACAATTAGCATGCAAAAATCTTTCAAAATGCTGCATGGAAGATGTATGTGTTGCTTGGATGATCATATATTTTGATTTAATAAATCTCAGACTTAGTTCCTCTCTATGTGTAACATAAAATTTAAACCTTGTCTTTATTACATCCTCTCATTACATCCCCAACCCTCCCTTTCCTTCTTTTCTCAGCCTTCCCATCAAAACCACAGGCGCTCATTACAAAGGAGCACAGTGTGCCTTTGATGCTGAAAACACTTTTCAGATCACATTTTGGAGACGACCTGTGTAAATAACAATTACTTAGTCTACCTTCCCGTATAAGAGATAATTCCACTCCAAAATTCCTGCATCAGATGATCATATTGAACTAGAACTGAAGACCAATTTTTTGAAAAATTCACAGCTTTTTTTTCCTGACATATCCACAATATTTTTACATAAACTGTTCTGATAGATAACTGACTTCAATTTCAAATTTATTATATTTTTAGAAGTAATACACCTTGAGTTCAGCTTTGAGTTCCTGCATTTTGTCATACAAAATCTAGTGCACCTAAAGGACTATTTTGTCTGGAATCTTTGCCCCTTATAAGTACTTACAGGCCATCAATCACCTTTGCTAAATACTACACGGAGTGAGCTTCTCCAGGCTCCTGCTGTACACCAGAGTTTGCTGACTCATTTGTTTCTTAAGGTTTGTAATTGTCCTTGACATGTTTTTCTGAATCTTTGTAAGTTCACCTAGGTTTTGAGGTTTTTTTCACTTAAAGCTCAAATAAGATGCAATTTTCTAACACCTCATTAAAAGCTACATAGCATGGCAACAGCACATCTAACTCCACCTGAGATCCCCAATATCCATACCAAGAGACAGAACTGTCCATTTTGGCTGGTGTATCGTATCACCAAATGACTCCTTTCCAAAGCACCACTCTCCACTCTGTGTGTATGACCCTACTGTCAGGACAGGAATCTTCAGCTCTATTAGCGTATTTTCAGATGATCCCCATTAACTAAATACAGACCATCCCTCACACTTATGAATCCATCCATTTTTGCACATATACATTTTACCAGAGATTACATTCTATTTTCCTTCAAATCATTACCCAAATCCTCAAAGCAATGGGCTGTGAAAAACTTTTATAAAATCCAACCTGAATGTCCTTAATCTATTACTGCTGTATGATCTGTCAGTCAACCAGTCTGAAATGCATGTGATATGAACCATATTGACTTAGCAAGCAGACAGATTTCAGAAATCAGAACACCTTGCAGTACTGTGCAGGTGATTTACAAAATCACCTTACTATACCTACATGATTATCTTTGCCAACAAGAACTTTCAGACACAGAATAATGAAGTAAGTACAGATCAGTTCAGATTGTAATGAACACTTGGGCAAAGCAGTGACTCTGCTTTCTTTAATTTTCTGCTAGGCAGTTCTCATTTCAACCTTTTACAGCTCTTTGTGCAATAAACATCAACCTCTTCAGTCTAGTACTTATGCCACATCCTGGCCCATCCTATCTAATTTACAATTCTATACAACTAAAACTAACACAAAACAAAACAGATATCTTCAGTTGGTTGGGGGTTTTTGTTGGTTTGTTTTAAATCCTGTCTCCCATAGAAAGAAAAACTTAGATTTGTTTGCTTCTATCAGACTGAAGAAATATTTATTTGTAAATCACTGTAAATTGAGAACAAAACATCCAGATTTTGGCCAGAAAACAACAGTAGTCTGAGTTACACAGCATGTTTTTTAAAAAATCACAGAATAATGTATTTTTCAGTATTTCTTTCTCAACTATTAATGTTCCTACCTAGTAGACACATGTCGTTACTGGCAATTTTTTTGCTCTCAACAGAAAAGAGAATATTCATATTGTTCTTAACCCCATGGATAAAGGTTTATGATTAATATCTATATAATTGACTATGAATGGTCTTTTTTCGTGACAGCTAATGGCCACTGCTGTGCAGGGCATTTTCTCTGAATCTTCATACATTTGAATATTCACTTCTGCCTTATTGCACTATGACAGTTTCACACCTATCCCTAATGACTTTTCATTGTAGGAATTAAAAAAACACCTGATTAACTTCTATATGAAAGTAATGTAACTTTGAGACAAAACTGCATTCTTTATATTTTCATAAAATCTGTTTTAAAATTATTTTTAGGACATCATCATTTTAGAGTGATTGTGTATTACTGGCAAAGCCAGTACTGGTAGTGCATTGAAATAAGCAATGATAACTATCAGTGCTGATTATTTTCATGGAAGTGATCTCATATATCATTTCACTTTTGTCAGAAGAGCAAAATTGAAGAGACCACAATTGCTTTTTCTCAGAAAAATATGACGGATAACCTACAAATATTAGTAATTCCAAGAAAACGTTAATAATCATCAGCTAAGGTAATCACTCTGAAATAACAGTGCATGGTTTCTTTGCATCAGGACATTCAGAGAAATATTACTGTCACATAAATCTAGGGAAAATGCACCTTCTAAAAAAAGGAAATGCAGACCTGACAAAACTTTCTGAGGCAACTTTCTATCCTTAAGTGTATATTTTATTTATTTATTTTTATGTTGTGAAAAATCAAAATCGGAATGTTTTTTTCCTTGTTCTCTATGTGTAAAGAACCCAGTGTCTAGGCTATGATGGCTGTTAAAATGAAGTCAGAACTGAGGAAGAGTGGAAGGGCCAATAATAATGGAGAATTTTATAATTTGATTCTGCTCTTTACTAAAGTGTGGAACTCAAAAATTGGCACACTGAAAGTTTATTTGACTTAGTAATTTTCACATAAGTACTCTAAAATGTTCACTGTTTGTTTTTGGGTTTGTTTTAAATACTTTGTTGACAAGTAAATAAATCTGAATATATTCAACTGAGTTTCTAGACAATGATCAATAGATTTTTTTTCGTGATTGCAACTCTGTTTTCTACTCTTAAATTATTTATTTAATAATTTGTTGGTTTGGGTTTTTTTTACTAAATGAAGGACCAATGTCAATGGCTGGCAATACTATTAAATAGTACTGGTTTAGAAGCTAAGTATAGCTTTAAAACTTATTGCTACATGCACCTGTTAAAACAATGAGTCATCTAAATGTACATTCAGGCAATTTTAATTTTTGTGTGCTACACCCCTGGATAACCAATATTTTAAGTTATTTTATGTTTTCAAACTGCATACAAATGCAGAATTTGTAATAAGTGTATTAAATCTTTTTAATAAAATTGTCTTCAAAATGCTGAATACATAGTCTAGTACTTTATAATAATATTTACCATACAGAAATAATAAATTTCTTAATTATTACCTATACCTAAGTAATTGAGAGAATATTTTTACTTAATATAAGCAAAATAAGGGGCTTACATACACACAAAGAACTGAGAACATTGGATTTGGGGCACTTAAAGCACTCTGCTGCTATTTAAACTCTCACTCAATTACCATCTCTTATGTTCCCAAATACTTCCATAACACAGCACTGGCCTTGTAGTCTTTAGCATTAATAGATGTTTTTCCTTCCTAACTATTTGTTATTTATACATTGGAGGGACTCAAAGAGCACGCAGTTTACTTTCCTTATCAGTTTTCCCACCTTCACGTAAACACACTCAAAACGAAAACAATTTGCTCCTGCTCATGAAACTGAAACCAAAAGTAATTAAAGCCTAAGTTTTTCTACCCAAAATATATTGACAGCACTTATACTCTGAACTTTTATTCCAGTCATTACTAATTGCAGGGGCTAAAAATAATCTTTATGAATATCAGTATTTTAAATGAAATGCAACTTAAAGCGAGCTCAACTACAAGGAGACATCCTGTCTCATCCCACTCCCTGCCCACTGCCCACTCTGTGAATAACCAGAACACTTAGAAATAAATTATACTTTTTAACTACACTTGTTTGTCATCTGCATCTTCCAAGTGGATTTGCACAACAGCCTCAGAGCACTTTACAGTATAATAAAGCTGGACAAGGAAAATTCTTACACTGCTGCAGAATTTTCATTACTTGCATAGCACATGAAAGGTAACAAGTTTCACCAAGCTTTGCAACTGCTATGGTGCAAGTAAAATTCAGGGAATTGTAAATGTTATGCAACACTGAGTAGAAGCCGCAGCCCCAGATTGTTGCAGGCACGAGTTTGCCATTTTCACAAGCCGTGGAAGGGTAGCCAGGCACTAAAGCACAGCGGCTGCTGCTCGGAGCGCGGCAGCCCTTGAGCCCAGGAGCTGCTCCTCAGCCCAGCCCATCCCGCACGGGCTGCGTGACCTCAAGGTGGAGTCTGGGGACACGGCTCTGAGTCAGATCAAGCCATGGGCAAGAAGCTGTGCAGTCACACTGCAAGTCTGCCCAGCGAGTTGATCCACCTGAAAATTGAGCTTGCAGTTTGACAGATTTTTTTTTTTTTTTTAACAAAGCCAAGTCATTGCTACAACCATCCCCCCACATCTAACCCATTTTCTCCTGCCTCCCTTCAAACATGCCATATATTCCTGTTTCTTCCCTTGAAGTGACACCTCTTGGATTTCAACCTTGACCAGTCATTAAATTGCCAGAAAACTACTTCTGTAAAAGCAGTGGGCAACCTTCAGCTAGGCAAGCTTCCCTAATGAGCATTCACCTCACCCAGCGGCAGAAATCGGCGTGGGTGCAAAGGAAGGAGGAAGAATGAGCGGCTTCCTGGAGAAGACACTGGTGGCAAGCAAGGCTTGGGGCACTTAATTTGTTTAAGCTGTAGAGAAGAGAGCCCTAGCGGGCTCACAGTTGAAAGTGGACAAGGAATACAGTCTCTCTCCTAAATGTTAAACATCACACCATTCAAAGAAACACTAAGGTAAAAACCAACACAAACACTGTCAGGATACATAGAGTTTTCCCTCTGGTCTCAGGGCTTGCTCACTGAGGCTGTTTTTTTTGAGGCCATCACTCAGAAGCTCAACAGCTCCAAAAATCTTCCACACCTGCTTTGTCATCCTGGCAAGTACGTGTATAGCCATGCACAGAAACAGGCTGAGGAACTGCTTCAACCAAACAAACATTTCTGAGCCAGAGTTTTTTGTTTGTTTTTAATGATGACAGATCAATTTTCCAATCCTCTTAAAACATGGCCAAGCTGCTGTTGTGGCTCAAACATAAGAACAGCTGAGCGATCCACACAAAGACTACTGAAGTCAATCATAAAGCACAGCCACCCAAATATCTCTGAGATTTAATATAAGAGAAAGCAAAATGCAACAATTATTTAAAAACATAACTTGATCAATTCTTGTCGCTCAGATAACAAATGTTAGCTTACACCGTAGCAGTTCAGTGCTGTGCCTAAACTCTTTATGCTTCAGCAATACAATCCCTTAGCAATATTCACCTACTAACACTGTTTACAGCCCCAAGGGAAAGCCTATAATGAATGAAAAGTTGGGTATTATCCTGCATTAGGATCAGAAGACTGTAGAAAAAGGAAACAAAACCTTACTGCTTAGGAGGCCAGATTTAAGTATCTTTAACTTAACTGACTAAATTAACCCAATTAGCTTTTCTATATTTTTTTACAAAGGAAGGGGATGAAGTCTATGACCTTCTAGAGAACTTAAATGTTCTAAAGGGCGTTTTGGTCTCAAGTCCTCACTGATTGTAGAGGACATCAAAGATAACACTGCATGCAAGTTGAATACCCCTCTGCAATCAGCCCCATGAAAACCAAACCAAACACCAACATAAAAGGGGACAGGTCTGCCTGTAGTTTGTACTTGCAGCACAGCTTCTCTTTATCAGACCCAATTAGCCTGCTCTAGAACTTTATCGTGAGATGTTTTGACAATATTTACTTGGGGAGAAAAAAGAAAAACAAAAAAGAAAAAGGCTTTATTCAGCTTATGCTTTGGCTCAGGGAGTCAAACTTTGTCAGGAAGATGAGCAATCATCTCTGAAATACTGAGTCTGAGTGATATGCTCAATGCTAGACTGTGACAGAGAAAAGAGAGAATTGCATTTTTTGAGACAGCACTCAGCTGTCCTAATGATGAGAGCCTCCCTTTTCACTCAACAACCCCTGCCTACCCATCTTTCTACAAACGATAAAGCAATTTTAACGCATAGGCCTTTCTTCCACTACACAACCAAGTTCCAGATTCTTGCAGAAAAACAGAAAGCATCCTTATTTTACAATCAATAGACAACTAATTCCAACTGAAAGTGTCCTTTTCTGAACAAGTTGGATGGAAAAAAGAATTTTCTGGTGATTTGACTGAAAATGAGAGAGGCAGGTATTGAACAGACATTGGGAAGGTAGAACTCAAATACTGGACAAAAGGTACAAATAAATAGAAAGGGAGCATTAATTTAGTGAAAAGCACAAGATAAAATTCCAGTGGTTCTACAGTCAAGCACTACTTTTTTCCCCTTCTCATAAGGCAGTAAACTGTCTCAGTATACCTTAAGTCATTATTTTGCATATAGAGATATAAAATCCCTGTCTCCAAATTAATCATCTTTAGTCACATGCTTTTAGTTCAAGCTTCATAAATATAAACAAATGCACATAAGAAAAAATAAAGGGCCAAATAAAGCATTATTTTATTAATAGAAATAATAAATCCACATATAGATATATAGGCTAGAATGATGACTCTCATTAATTTCCATTATTCTTCTTGACAGTAAAAATGCCATAATAAAGAAATTATTTTGTGTGCGTGCAAGGAAACAGTTTTGTTACATTTCTTAGCTTTGATTAGAGATATATATGCCCAGGTGTGAAGGATTGAATTTTCTAGAATAAACTGGTTTGTAATTACTTAAGCAAAGAATTTAAGAGTTGGATAATTCAATTAATATTGAATATATTCAAATAACACACAGCAATAAAGAACTTCACATTTTAGAGACCAATAGCAGCATTATATTTAACTAAGATGTTCACTTGTACTAAAAAATACATCTCACACTCTTTAAGTATAACTTAACTGACAGCTGTCCAATTGCTTTCTTTTCCTGAGTATCTGAAGAACAGAGCATAGGAAGTGATTTTATCTTGATAAACATAGGAAAATAATATGGATATAGATATAAATTCATAATAATAAAATTTCATCTGTCACTATCAGTGGCTCAAAACCTAACATTCATAGGGACAGAAACCACATCACGTCCCAGTGCTCATTCTATCTCCCCACTAAATCCATGTTTTGTGGCATACACAGATAACTCCCAAAACACCATCTTATTCAATATACTTGTTCTGCGTCACACCAGTTTCAGGGCAAAACTGAACTTAAAATCTAAATTGATCTCTGTAAAAAATTGGCTTTATAGATGAGGTGTTTTAGTGATTTTCCTCAATAAGCATTTAAAATAAAAATCCAGTAAATGACAAACAATCGTGTTATTAAATATCTACTGTTAAGAAAGTAGAGAAGCAAGGTACAGGTTGCATACACCTGTGACGTGTATCCTGCTGATGAAAAAATTAACATGATCCCATCTTTGTATAGTTTTAAAGTTTTGTAAAGTCGTAATTCTTTATATGCATTTGGTTTCTGCAGTCATGAACATAAGCTATCAAATCAACATCTGCTTGATGCACCAGCTTCCATGTCCTACAATGTTATATCTCAAAGAAGCATCCTCAAATACAGTGATTTCCATCTTCTCATTCACAACCTAATATTTTATTCTTGGGTAGTTTAAATAAATAAGCACAAACCTCAGGAGAGTTGATGAGCACAATGTGGGAGAGAGGAAAAACAAATCAATTAAGGAGCTGCCCTGATAGAAGAGAGCTGCCTCTAACAGGAGTGAAATAGAATCTGAAACACTGATGGGTCTTTTGAAGCAGGAAGCGAACGTACTTGCTTTCGGCATCTGGGAAAAAATTCTTTGTTGTTATTGATCATTCCTTGATGACCTGGGTAAAAATAAAACTGATTCCAATGTTAATTCTCTGGAAGCCAACGCCTTCATAAGTCACATAATGATAAACTTGTCCTAGACTTCCGTATTATATTGTCTTATGGAAGTTTTTTCAGATTAAAACCAAATAGAGATCAAGTGCCCTTTTTTTCTCCCACTCAACACATTCCCTTTTATACAATCAAATCAAAACCCAAAGCACATAGCAGTAAGCATATGAACCAGACAAAGAAGAGAACAAATTTCAAAGCTGGGCTTTAACCTTCTTTACATACATATATTACAAAAAACCTGATGTGCACCGACAGTTTAAATTTTCTCTTTGAAACTTCTGACTTTGCTATGTCACAAGGGAAAACTGACTGACTGCTCTAAAACTGCACTCCACTAAATCTTCTATTACACTTGGGAAGACTTGGACATCTAGTTAGTAACTCCTTCAGCTGCACAAGAGGGTGGCAAGCTGGGGTCGAAGCATCATTCTTAGGAAACATTAGAAAATTGTTTTGCTGGAAATGCTCACTCAACTGACACTTTGCTTTGAATGTATCTATTTAGCATAACTATATTTACAAAGTAATTCAGCAGAAAAATACACTAAGAACAAAAGCTCAAGATTCTGTTTGAGGTAAACATCATTGCTCTTACTTTATGTTTCCTGGTTCTTAGAAAGCACTGTTAATCCAAGATCAAGTTTGGTCCTTATCTGACCTTTATTGACCTAAGCAAGTGAGAAAAGAATGTGCTAGTCTTGAAAACATGACTGGCCACCTAAGAGTTATGTTATAAAGTAACTATATGGCAAAAAGCCTGCAGAGGAGAAAAAACCCACTTTTTTTCCTGTTTTCAGAAAAGTTTTCCATCAGTCTCTCTAATTATATATATTATACTTCAGTACAATGTACTATAGCTTATACTTACAAAATAGTAATAACTTCAAACAATGAGATTAATTCCTAGAGTTATTATTACAAATGCTATTACAAATATATATATATATATATATATATATATATATATATATTACAAATGCTTATTGTGTGGGCACATTCCTCTCTCCAAATTTTCTAGGCTGAGTGTACCACACACAGCTGCCAGATAGACCTTATTTTGGGATACAGTCCTCAAGAATATCAAGTCTGTACTGAAGACTCTGTAGGTATCTAGAGCATACACTGCTGATGACTTGAGGTTTTACACAGAGCTAGTGTTTGCTTTGTTTGATCACATACACTAACAACCACTTCTTGAAAAATCTGAGTTCAAGTTAACACAGAATTCAGGAACAGCAATGTATTTGTGGCCTGCAGCCACAACCCCCTGGCAGATGTGTGCAGGTAATGAAGGTGGGCTCTGAACATCTGGGCAGCTCAGGTTATGCTGCCAATATTTTATAACCAAGGCTGAAATCTGCCTTGTCCCAACAAAGCCAGCCATGAAAACTCTCAATGACTACAGCTATGCTGCATTTCCCATTTTTTTCCTCTACAGTAAGATGTTATGGACCTGTGATAGGAATCAGGGTGCTGAACTGGATGTATCTTTCGTGCCAGCAGATAGACCCTTACACTCCCATTATTTCTTACAGACACAATCCCAGACCTGTTGGTTTTAACTCTGTCAGCGACCTCCCCACTAAAGTAAAATGGAATTGTCACACTGTGCAATCACAATCTGTTTTATACATACATAGAACTGGGGAAATCAGGTGCTGAAATCAAAACACAACAAATGAGCATGATCTAACAACTAGCTAAACTATACTCCAATTAACTCTCACAAATTTATTTTGAATTGTTTTGCACCCTATGTCTAGTTATTGGCAACAAAAATGTTATCAATATCCTGATGATGCTTCATTGAAGAACTGCATTTAATGGAAGGATCTTCATAAATTACAGACTTCAGAACATCCACTGAATACAAACTTCAATACATCATAGTCTTGAAAGTATTTTGAAGTTGATATATACCCATTTCAACATTCTTAAGAACACACCGTAATGGTTCCCCTACCTACGTATTTACAAAATGTACATTTAGCATTTTTCTGTGATAAATACATCACAATATACTTCCTACAACTTGCTTTAAGTTGTGGCATCTCCAAAGTAAAGCAATTTTGTTTTCTTTTTCCCTAAATCAAACAAATTTCCATAATCCAGTATTTTACAGGAAGTGGAGATACTTAGAAAAGTATTTAAATGTCTGCAAAATGAAAATCACAAAGTCAATTAAAAAACCAAATGGGAAGAAGAGAAGAGAAGAGAAGAGAAGAGAAGAGAAGAGAAGAGAAGAGAAGAGAAGAGAAGAGAAGAGAAGAGAAGAGAAGAGAAGAGAAGAGAAGAGAAGAGAAGAGAAGAGAAGAGAAGAGAAGAGAAGAGAAGAGAAGAGAAGAGAAGAGAAGAGAAGAGAAGACTAGCTCCTTCCTTCCTTTCAGTCCAGGATATTAGAAAAACAAAAGAGTTTTGATTTTTAATGTGCCACTACAACAATCAGCAAAGAATGAGCATTAACACTTAACTTCCTTAAAAGGCATAAAGAAGAAACTGTGGGGGCAGAAGAGTTAGAGAAGCACAACTACAAATGTGGTTAGGCCACTTGAAATACATACTTTATCTTTCCCCACAAAAGAAATGAAACAAACCCTCAGACTTAACATGGCCAAGAAGAAAGATTTGATCACAGCTTTACTAATTTACTGCATGTACTGTGATAATAAAATGTGAAGTCTCATTCAAGAATCACAACAAAACTATTACAATAGCTTCACTAATTTACAGTTAAACGATACTTAGAAAATAGTTGCTTTATTTTGCAATTAATTCTACCAAAGTGGCTTTAAAGAAACTTAAAAATGTAAATCGATGATTAAAAATGTTTTTTAATCCACATCTATCCTATGTATTCATACATATTAATAGATGCCTTGAAAAATATCTGCCACAGGTCACCATTAAGGAACATATGTAAATCTTCTGAGGATGTTTATGAAAACAGTAAATATTTTTGCCTTTATAGTGTACTGAGAAAGTAACATGCCAATTTTCTTTTCCTTTAAGTAATATGGACAGAAGTTCAAAGAAATAATTTCAAAGAGCACAAAATTCTTGTGTGTAAATACTAAAAGCTCATCAGAAATTAGAAAAATAAAATCTCTTCTTAGAGATATACTAAAGCTCTGGAAAATACAACTGATAATATAAAATACCAAACTTTTAAGGTTTTTTCTGGACTAACAACATACTGCCAGAGAAACCACATGGTATGTTTAATATGTGAATTATAAATATTTTATTCTGAGATTAAAAAAAAATCAACCCTGTATTTATTGACCCATAATATCTATCACGTGGCATCCAGCCATTCAAAACCTCAAAGGCACAGAAAAGAACAAGGAGAGACTTGTGCATCCCTTTTTACCCTGCAAATATAGTTTGTGAAGTTTGTGTTTCCAACAGATATATAAAAATAATACACTGCCCAGTAACAGCAGATTTGAAATTTATTACAGAAGAGTAAGAGTGGCATTATAGGACTGCTTATTTGTTATATCCAACAGATTGGCACATCCAGTTATCACATATTCTGGTTGAATAAGATGAAAGCACAAGTGTTAGTAACTTGTTTTTTTCTAGTGCTTTGGCACAGATCAGAAATGCTGCAGCAGTCAGGAAGAAATGAAGCTGCACCTACTGAGAGCTCTAAAAGGGACGCAGCATCACTGATGCTGTTCCAGCTACACCAACCTTCCTGAAGAACAAGGGACTGTGGCATGTCTCATTAAGTTCTTTGTGTCTGATAATTCATTCTCATTCAAGAGGTACTGAGCATCAGCATAGTGGAAGCAACCTTCTGTGATAGCAGTCTTGAAAGTTGGAAGCAATTGTTCTGTAACTCTAAACGTGACTGGCACCACACTAGTAAATCTCTGATTGACCAAAACACTCAAGAAATTAAACAGCAGTAAAAGACAGACTGTGAAGTTTAAGAATTATCAGAGCCTCACATGCTTTATAGATGAGCATCTCTTCCCACTTTCTCTCCCTTCCATCATTTTTTTTTTTCTGTGATGGACATGAGCAATTCAAAACAAGTAATACGGAAAAAATAAAAACTTTTTTTTACTCTGCTGATTTTGTACATGTAGATACAAAGGAGTTTTGTGCATAAAACCTGCTAAGACATCTCAATATCTGTGAACCATTTGCATTCCACACAGGACACTGACAGAGGTTCATTCCTTTGCTCCCGTGTGTTTGAGCTTACCCTGGAGCAGCCCAGAGCCTCACCAGGCCAGTGGCACCATGGAGGGCAAGGCACACACAGAAAACCCCAGGGGAGCTCAGGCACTTCCCCTGCAGCAGCACCAGAAGATGGGGCATTAGTCCTCAATCTTGTCCAGAGTTCTGGGGCTAATCAAGCTGGTGAAAAGCAGCTTGGCAAGAGACGTGGAAATGTCAAGTTTCTTGCACTAAATGTGATGGCTCCATTCCTGCAGTGCTCTTGCATTCGTGCTCTGGTTTAAAGAAGTGAAAGTCACCCATGGAGGATGAACAGCTAAACCTCAACTCTGTTCTAAGTCAGATATTCCTAAGGAGTGGAAGCAACACAAACACGTCTAATGTAAATTCCTAGTCTTACTTAGTTGGGTAGGGCGAGTCAAGCAAATTTAAATCTTTTAGCTCTCCTGAAACACTAGTAACAGCAGTAACATTTCCACAAGTGGTCAAAATAAACTCATAAAAACCCAGGCATTACACCTCAATTAGTATAAGATACTCCTTATGAACAAGACCTTTAACCAAGGTCTTGGGAATCAGCACATCAGAAACAAGCAGCAGAAGATAAATCCCAAGACAATCTGGACTTCCTGCAAGACAGGTTGAATGAAAACAACCCACTTCAATAAGGAAAAAAAATGGCCATTGCCTGAACAGTCAATTCTAATTTGTTGTTAAGAGTAACTTTTCATCAAATAGCCATAAAAAACTACAACTCCAAGCTGCATACTGTAGATAATGGATTTACCCTTTCAGTTAACTTAAGCAAAACAAATGTTTAAACTTTGCAGTAAATGCACAGGAAACATGATGAAGATTCGATCACTGCAGTGTTAATAGGGCTGTGAGAGAAACTTCGGGTGTGAGTAATTCCGATGCAGTATCAAATTTGCAACAAAATGACAGCATTTCTCCATCAGTTTTCTACACTCTATCATTTAAAAAACTAGCACACTAAATGAAGAACAGCCCACAGGATCACTTTTTTTGACTTGTGGCCACTACTCTATATACAAAGCTTAAATTTTTTTGGAATATGTGTCTTTGGGCTTACTTATTAGGTGATTAAACCTGACACACAGCTTAATGCCAGGCCATAGAACTTCAGCCAGTTGCTCCTGAGATTTGTTTCAGTTTGTAATTTCACTGTATCTGTATAATTTAATGTCAAAGGCTTTAGTTCTAAAAATAAAACCAAAAGTACTGAATCATCATTGGAAGTGAAGTATCACCTTGAGAATACTAGACACCAGTACGAAAAAATTCCTAAGTTTTTTGCAAGGCACTAGAAGAATTGAAAAAAAAAAAATTTAAAAGGTATTTTTCATTCCACAAAACATATAAAATGTATAATTTTGATGCACAGGACTTTCAATATGTTAATCTGTAACATTTTAATAGAAATTGGCTAAGACACCTTAAAACACTAGGTTTATGACCAATGCCAAGGTGAAATACAGAGCAAAGAAAAGGCATCAAGGCATACGTAGCAAAAGTTCACACAAAATGTTTTGTTCACTTATCAGTAAAACCCAGTGCAAGTGTTTTGATATGAGCAGCAATCATGGCCCAAGCCTAGCCAGAGTTACACAAATGGATCCAGTGGGCCATGTCTATTGTGGGTGTCAGACACTCAGTAATTTGACTAGATACAAAGTCCAACAGCAGAGAACTTCATTACATTTCCACCCCACCTAGTACAAAACCAAATTATTAAATTTTATGAGAAAGAGACTCTTCCAAACTCAACACAGATTAGTAGTTGTCTACCAACTGTGACTTGGTATGTCTGACCTGGTGGCTAGCACACAGCTCTCCCATGGAGCACCTACACAGAATCATTTCAACATTTCATCAAACACACTTGTCATGCCAACCACAGATAGGGGTGACTTCAATCCCAGGCATCACTTGCAAGAGTTTGCCAAAGGGGGTCAAGGGATTTGACAGCAGAGAGAGCAAACATAGCTGGCTCCCAAAACAACCTTGGAAATGAGGTCCACTTCTAATTGCTGCAGTGAAGATGATAACAAGTAAAAATGTTCAGTGGGAAACAGGTTAGTAAGCCAAAGCAAAGTTGTCACAATGAAGAAGAAGGTAACCCTACCGTTTGCCTAAAGGCTCTACAAAGGACTTTTTAAAAACCACACTAACAAACCGCAGCAGGCTCGTACAAAGAGAGGCAACATAAGATGCCAATGCCTGTTGAAACAAACCTGGGAAAATAAAAACCCTAATGCACCTTTCCTTATGTTGTCCTTCACCTGTCTTGTTCACCAGCCTCTCCACGTCTGTCCACTTCACTAACAAACAGTTGCCTCTTGAAGAAACAAACAACAAACTTGCAAACAGAAAAGCTCTTATTCCCCTCATCCACAAAGGCTGCCAACATTACTGACTGTTTCATTTTCCATCTAGAAAAAAGAGTCTCTTCAATGTTTCTATCACAGTTTAAAAAAAAAAGACAAAAAAAGAGTGGGTAGTCTTCAGCACAACCTCTAAAATGCATGGGAGCAAATGACATTGAGGACACACAGCCAGACCCCGAGTCACACTGCCAGTCCATTAGTAGATTTCAAGGTCTTGATCTTTGAATTCCAAATCACTTGCCTACCTAGAGATCAGCTCCCTCTCTTCAGGGATGACATTCAGAATAAAAAGAATCCCACAAACAAGTGAATCCATTAAGATTTTTTTTTTTATAAGAAAAACAAACCTACTTTCATTTTTTTATAAGAGGATTTTTCATTTGTATTTTGGAAGAATCATGACACATATCAGGAGAAATAGTTGGCACTCATACTTAAGCTAACAATTGCAAATAGATTACACAACATTTTTTGATCAAGACACCAGATCAAGATCCAGAAGGAAAAAACTGAAGTATAACAAATGGTACCAGATTTCAAGCAGCAGATTCAAATAATATTGTATGTCATGAGTTTTAAATAAGACAACCATGTCAATAGTTTGTAAACAGGCAGTTTACAAAACAGTTTGAATTACTCAATAATTAGCATTTCAGGTCAACTTGCAGTTATGTCCTTCCCAAATGAGTGCTCACTATATTTAAATCATTTATTATTTTATTATTTTTTCAGACATGGCTAGAAAATTCATTATAAGACAAAACTTGTCAAAAACGAGCAACAATTTAGAAAACAGAGACAGCCTGACCACACAAAAGTCCAAATGCATGAACAATTTTGGCATCTTAAACTTTGCACTTGCATGATTGAAGAATCTGCCTGACTTTTAAAATTTAAAAGCACCTCTTCAGGTGTTTCTCAAAAGCGTCACTTGCGCAATGGCCCCTACGCGCCCCCTGCCCAGAGCAGGACTGTGCCCCACAGGCCATTGAGCCAACAAGCCAACATTCTGAACACAGCTCAAGGCAGCCAACAAGAGTCATGCACAGTGATCATTCTTGGGCTCAGTGCAATGCCCAGCAAGCAGAATTTTCCTGGTCGTTTCTCTGCGCCCATCGAAACCGGCATGTCCTTGCCCAGCCTTGGCCAAAGGCGAAGAGCGAGTACAGGCCGCGGCACAGCCTACAGGCCCAGCCCCACAAACCCAACAGACCTTCTTCCACAGCCAATGCAAGGTTATGGCAATCCCTTGAGACGCAGAGTGGCTCCTAAATTTCTCTCCTACTTCCAGGGATGATCCCTTCAAGATTGGCTTAAGCCACATTGTGAGAATGGGGAAACTTGCCAAAGCAATTAGCCATGATTTATCTGTCTTTGGAATACAGGCCCTCAGTCTTCTTGCTAGTCTATCAGTTCAGCACCTCTGCTTGACAGTCAACTTGCTTAAAATACAAGCTCACCCGGGGCACCTTCCACTGCCTTCTACGGCATCTGTTCACCCATGGCATCGCAGATGTAACTCCATTAATGACAGATACATGTGCACCAGCTGTGCAGTAAGACATCTTCTGTCAGGCGTCCTGAAGGCTACCTGCCTCCTTTTAACCTTAAGAGTTTCAGCCTCTGGATATATATTTTTTTTAATAGATCACTGTATGGATGCATATTAACTATCAGATAAGAGCATTTTTGATTTTGGGAGGCCACTTCTCTACCCAAAAGGCAAGAACAGCTCCAAAACAACAATGGCTTTTCACTCGCAGGGACGACTTCTTGTAAAAATAAAAACAAGGAAGTTCAATCCAAGAGAACCACGATGCTCTTCAGTTAAGGGCAAGGATGTGAAATCGACACACGTAAGATAGGAAATTCAAAGTTCGGCTGTCACCTTGTTCCCTTCTTCGCCCCGAGACCTCCCTCTCCCGTCAGCACACGCTTTGACCACCTCCCGAGTGACGAGTGAAGGATGGCGTGTCAGAGCCTTAACTTTCAATCTTTTTGGCTTCTCTCTCGCAACCTCAACCCTATCGTTGGAGCACGAAGAGCCGAGGAGTTTAAATTTTAATATTTTGCACCGCCGCAGCTTGCCGCACGGCCAAGGCACACGATGGTGGCACAGGACTTTGGCATGGACATAAATCCAAGAGGAAAGCCCCTCTGCCCTCCTCCCCACCCCCCGGCCCGGACAGAGGCAATAACTCGGCTCTGGTCGCATTTCTGTACAGCGCCGGGCTCGCACTTCGACGTGCTCACTGCCGGGGCTGTCAGCGCTGCTCGCCCCATCCAGCACCCCCCCTTCTCCTGCCGGAGTCAAAGTGTTGTGCGAACGTGGGGAAAGGACTGGGGGGGAGCGCAGGCCACGGTAACACTTTGCCGTCTCCTCCGTTCAGTCACATTTCCGTCCTCCTCCAGCAAAACTGGGGAGGGAAGGGGGGGCGGGGGGCCAGGCTGGGCACACACGCAGGCGCTGGGCCCAGCGGGAAGGGGCAGCAGCCGCGGCAAGTGTGGGTGACAAGCCCGGCGGCGCTCCCGGGGAGCAACAAAAACGCTCTCGGGTGCGGTGCGGTGGGGTGGGGTGGCCGGCGGGGCCGGGGGCAGGGCCGGCGGGGCTCGGGGGCTCTTACCTCGTAGAGTTCCTCGGAAGCCATGCTGTGGGAGCCTCACAAGGTGGAGTTGGGTGCTGGTTTGGAAATACTTTTGTTTCAGTTGGTGTCCGTTTGGCCTCCTCCTCTTCTCCCTCCTCGTCTTCTTCTTCTTCTTCTTCTTTTTCTTCTTCTCCTCCTCCTCTTCCCCTCCTCCTTCTCTTCTTCCCGTCCTCCTCCTCCTCCTCTTCTTCTTCCTCCTCCTCCCTGCGCGTCTCTCTCCAGCGCAACTAGCAGCTCCGCTCGTTAAATGCCAGTGAGGTGCTCCTGTTCCTGCCCCTGCTGCTGCTGCTGCTGCTGCTGGCGGCGGCGGCGGCGGGGGGGGTGCGCGCACGGCAGCTGCGCAACTCGCTCGCTCTCCCCGCTCGCCCTCGCACTGCTCGCCGCGCACGCACCCGAGCGCGCGCCCGAGCGCGCGCCCGCGGGAGCACGCAGCGCGCGCACGCAGAACTCACACGCGTGCTCTCCCCCCCCGCCCCCCCGCACCCCTCCGTCCGCCGCCGGCTACACTCGCTCGCTCCCTCCCCAGGAACACTAATCGAGCGCAGAGAGGCAGCGCCACACGCGAACCACCGCTCTCCGCCCCGCCGGCTCCGCCGGCCGCCACCCCCCCGCCCGGCACCATCCTCCTCCTCCTCCTCCTGCTCCTTCTCCTCCTCCCCCCAGCCCATCCCGGCTTTGATCTCCCATTGTCTGCTCAGTTGAGCCCGGCGGCGCGCCGGGGGCGGCGGGGGCGCGCGCCCGGGGCCGCGCCCGGGAAGCCGCGGGCGATGGGAGCGGGCGGCGGGGGGGTGCGGGTGCGGGTGTGCCCGCGGGACGGGCGCGGAGCTCGGAGCGGGGCGGCGCTGGAGGACGCGGGGCCCCACGCACGTGCAGGGCCCCGTCCCGTCCCGAGCCCCCGCCCGTGCCCGTGCCCGTGCCCGTGCCCGTGCCGCCCCTCCGCGACCCCCGGGTCCGCCACCGCCCGCTCCACCGCCCGTCGGCAGCGCCGTGTGCAAGCGCCCGCACGCGCTTCCTCCCCGTCCGAACTTCCTCGGTTGGATGCTTTTGCCGTAAAAGAAACTAAGCAGCCCTCGACGGTGGCTGCCAGCACCGGATATGTGCCTTCCATCTCCCGGCTGCCCGTGTTTGCCAAGCCGGGAAGGCCCTGCCAGGGCCGCCGTGGGATGATGGGTCAACAGAAAGTAGCTGAAGTGTTGACTCGCTTGTGAGTCTGTCGCTAGCTACACCCTGCAACCTGCTCCTGTCACCTCGTGTGTCATCTGGGGCTGCCTCACTTGAGGTGCTGCGTAGCAAGCCATTAGCTTGACGAATGGAAGGCTTTGTAATGCAAAGGTAGATGTAGCGAGTTGCTTCTTCGAGAGAAAATTCTTCAAGGCGTAGTTTACGATCTCAAAAGGGCTGAAGGGTGGGACAAAACCAGTGTCAGGACGGGAATGCCAAACTGTGTGTTCTGTCATACAGCGGCATTTGTTCCAGAGAGTGTTTCCTATTCCATGCCACACCAGGGAGCCGTTCTCTGCCACGGAACAGCACTGGTTGACGCAGAGTTTGTCACGTTTGTGTCACCAGCCAAGCCATTGAGTCAACTCATTTTTGACCAAAGCTTTTATTTTTTTGTTTCAAAGTCTTTCAAAGGTCTTCCTAAAGAAACATTCTCTAATGTTCTACTTTGATGGACAAGTTTTGGACCATTGTCCAGCAGATACTAATTTGGAAAGTTTTGGTCCATTTATGGGCTTTGGATGATTTATGTGGAGAGAGCTGGAGATTCCTTTCTCAGACTTGATTAATCTGCCCATTCTTTATAACAAATATGACAATGTCCCCAAGGTCAACATCCTTCATCTGGATAACTGAAATTCTCTACTGATCTTCTCGATGGACATCATTTGTGCAGATTAAACATCCAAGAACTTTCATAGTTTTCATACTTTCCAATCTTTTTCAATCTTCTAGCTACTCTACAAAAAGTTTTTCAATCCACTCTTTTATATCTTTAAGGGCTAGGCTTAATCTCAGGTGGTGAAAGAGGGGGTCGTTCAGTGACAATAGCAGAATCATTGGTGGAAGGATGGGCCCGCACACAAAATTAGGTTGGTTACTATGTAGTAACTCTGTGACTGCCTTCTGGAGATGAGCATTTAATCACCATTCCTACGGGAATGGTGGGACAAATAGTTTTGGAGCTGTACACAACTGTAATGTCACTGTTGTAGCCTCTGTTTGAAGGACAGTCTTTGAAAGTAATCGGTATTCACATGATAGCAAAGAGATGGATGGCAGCAGTGGTTGCTGAAGATGTTAATTTGCTTTGCAAAGGCATAAAAATAGAACATCTTAATCTGTACTAAGGGTCTTACCATTGCAGTAAACCAGGTCTTAGTCATTTTGATTTTCTGGATGATTCAAAAGAAATACCGTTGATCAGTACTTCTCCATTTTTAGCATTTCAAGGAAAAAGCCAAAGCTCAGTTAACCATAGTTTTTAGTATTCTAAAATTCTCCACAATTCATCTTCAGTAAAGAATTTCTTCTCTTACACATATTCATTGCTTACATTGCCATTAATTCTTTTTTGCCTTCCTTCCTAACCTTTTGTCCTTGTTGCTTGATAAGACTTTTCAGGAGAATCAATCACACTATTAAAAAATACCACCTGGCAGTGCTATGGTTGAAGCATCTGAGAGGTACCAGGTTTTCATGAGGAGTTTTTACAGTTGTATTTTGCTACACAAGATTCCATGCTAGCTTGATCTCATCTTGCTTTCTCCAGAAAAAAAAAATCAAGTTTTCCAAATGTTGCATGATGTATTGTCAAAATCATTGCTTCTTTCTTATTTCTTAGGATGTTTCATATGTTCTTCACTGGGGGCAGGACACATCAAATTTCAACAATATTTTGTTTGTTGAAACCAATCTTATTGCCACCTTCCTACATGACTTTCCTAACATGGCATGTAAATATTTCCAGAAGAGAAGTTGTATGGAATGCAGTAATGGAGCAGTCTAGGAAGACTGGAAAGTCTGGCCATTTTGAGTTCTGACAGTGGCAGCAAACGTTTTCAGAGGTGGTTGAACAGCCTCGGTTATTCCACCTTGGGAAAAAGCCAGACAATGTCAGCCAGGCAGGAAGTTTTGCAATGTCCATCCAGAGCTTCCAGTTTGAAGTGGACAATTGCCTTAATGGCACTCCTGGTAAAGTCAGGAGGACGATTGTTCTTCTGTTTAGCAGAATCAAGAATGTTCTAATTTTTGGGCAAAAAATAGATAATGGAATCAAGCTAATTTGAAAGGTCAATTCAATTTTGACCTCCTTGTGTGCCACTATAGTGTCTGTAAAGATCTTTGTAGGTGGTGGAACAGCTGAATTTGAAATAGTTGTGATTGTAGGTCACAGCTACCTGAAAGTTTACATATTGAAAATGGAATGGGTCTACATCTCTAGGATTTGCTCTAATCGAGGGGTCACAGACACATTAGATATGCAGGGATTTATCCATGAGATCATAACTCTTGATAATAAAGACTATCAGCAACTTATGTTTGGCTATATTAAGGTGATTATCTGCCTTTTAGTATTTGGGAGAAAGGCTTAGAAAGGAAGCATTGAGATACAACCAGTGATTAAGGGATTTCAAAAGGTAGGATTGATATGGGATGGTCTGTTCTGTAGGGATTAACACCCAATCTAATCATCCTATGCACATTTTCACAATCAAAGGAAAGGTAGTCACCATCATTGGTGGAATTCCCAACATGCTTCATCTCATCCTAATGCAGATGCCTATGTCTGGTCAGCTGAATCAAAGTCTAAATCTGATTTATTTTGCTGACTTATTTTTTACTGATCAGAATTATGTCACCTATTCTGTGGCTGCTTAGAGAAGGTTGAGATTAATCCTACTCATGTTTCTGTAACCCAGGCATTCTTGATCTAAGACAACTGGATGGTTTAAAACTCTGTAATGGCCAAATTATGTTAACAATTTTGATCTGAAATGCACAATATCCCTTTGCACCTAATATTTTTTCTCTCCTATTTTGATCCTATGCTCATTTGCCCTCAGCTTCTGGGGTGTGGCTCATCCTTGTAATTTGTTATTCTCTGTAAATTCTGTCCCTCTAAGTTTCCTCACCTCCTCATCATCTCCATCTCAGTCTGTTGTCTTCTAAGTGGTCTGAAAGGTTTGTTGAAATGGAGAAACAAGTGATAGAAAAAAGCATTTCTTGCAACCTGTATTTCCAACACTCCAGAGCTGAGAGTTACATTTCCCCATTTTGTAGTGGGTGCAGTTACAAGAGAGGTCATTTCAGGTAGATAAAAGGGCTTAGTTTTCAACACATGGAGGAAAGTGGGATCACTTGAAGGAATAACTGTTGAACAAGATGCTTTATGTGATAAAGTCTGGGAGAGAGGACTACTGAGACATTCCTTCCACTGATCTGAAAAACCTTGATTCTAGATTAGATCAAAACAGTAACACAATCAATTTTAAATAACTGGAGAAATGAATGGCAATATTTAGAGTAATATATTCTTGGCAATTTTTGGACTGACATTATGATATTTAGTACTTTGTTGATAAGGACAGTTTCTTTCCCCAAATTTTTGCTTTCAAAGAATGTGATCAATGCACTGTTTCCTTGTGGACTTCAATGATAGACTCAATGTAACCATTTTTTTAAGAACCAATGCTTTTTTTTTTTGCAATATGACTATTAAATAAGGGGGATTTTGTTATCCATTCTCTACCCATGTAGAACTAAGTCATGAAATTACAGAAAATATTGTTAGAGTTATCCACTGATTTCTACTGTTCAATTAAAGAGGCCTAGATTTAAAAACCCAAGTGAATCTAGTGCCTTTTATTTTTAAAGTAGCATTTTTATTGATATTTGTTACAGGTATAAATATTAGATGCTATTGTACCTCTAGTTGGATACTCAATATCTTGAATTGTCTTTCCAAAGTTATATTTAGAATCCATGTTTGACTATATTGTAATGGCTTGCTTAGTATCAAACAGAAGTTTTACAACAGAATTAGGACTAAATTTCATGGGACAAAATGTGCAGTTTATCTACAGGACCTGCTTTTCTCTTTGTGCATTCTCCTGATACTTTCACCACCTGCCTTTCTAGTTCTGCAACACTCAAAACTGGAATCTTACGTGCAACAACTTCCATCTGCAGCAGACATAGATAGCCCTGACTATGAGCACTGTGAAGCCAATGCTAACAGGGATGAGATCAGTATCTTTGCATCCCTGGTTAGTCTGCATGTGTTCTATACATTTCTGATTTATTCCTAGGATAGGATTTGTGCCTTGAATGAAGCAAAAGTGCCACGGAAAGGCAATTTGAACAGCTGATTAGAGAACATACAGAGAAAATGAAGACGTACCAATATTACCTAACTTAAAATGAGTTTATATTTAGAAGCCTCAAGCTGGAAATCTAAAATGAAAAGAATCTTGTGCAATCACATTGCTCACCCTTTCAGCTCACCCTATTGGTCACCAGCAGAGTTTAGATGTTTGCATCCACATCAGAGATAAAAACTTTTAGCTACCTCCTTGAACTCCTTGGCTCTATTCAAAGTACTACTGTCTTACCACTGGAATGTAGCTTCCCTTGCCTTGGTGAGGATGAGAACAGGTTTATAAAAGCACTAAGAAAACAAAATCCTGGCTTAATAGTTGGATTGAGATGGGAGAATGGAGTGAAGACGAAGGATAATTTTATCCTTATAGAACGCTTTAAATGTCTGATCAGCCATAACAATTTGCTCATTCTCATAGTCAATGTAATGATCATTATGAAGAGTGCATTACCTGAACATTAAATTAGGGAATGTCCTCATCACTTTTTGAAAGGAGGTGTCATAATCTAAGAAAGCTGTAGGTTGAGGACTGATGCAAATGTAGGTACCGTGTCTGAAAGACAGACATTCTTTGCTTTTCTCTTTGCATTTGTAATTTGCGTTCTCATGACTAAGTACACTTTAGAATGAGTAAGTATGTGGAGAATAGGGACATCTGAAATTCTGTGTGTTTATAGAGATTGCAGAGAGCCTTACAGATTTTTAATGAAGAACATTATTCTGTTACAGCTCATGTAAGATATTTTTTTCATAGAGAATTTTGAGGGGTTTTTTTCTGGTTATAGGTATAGTATTTACAGGTTGACTTTTCAAGAGTGTAAATATCTCCAGCATTTTTTCTTCTCAACATGATGTATCAAGTCTTTTCTGAAACCTATAACCAGTGTTTTCCAGTGAAGAAAATGTTAGTTTTGGTGGTAAACTGTTAGGTGTTTTCCTTTAGGAAAATAAGGACATTTGTAAACATTGAGGAAGAACAGGGTGTTTCTTCTGATAATAGGAGAAGGACTAAAAACCATCATTTTTTTCCATTCAGATACGAAAAATAAAAATGCCTAACAGTCTTTTCTTCTTAAATAACTGAAAAAGGGAAAACTGAAAAATGGAAAAATGTAGAAAAGAGTTATCTTCTAAAGCAATATAAATGCCTTTTTATGAATAACCAATACAAACTTAAGATCTATGGGGTTTTTTTCAGTTTGAAGATTCAACACCAGTTTACTGGAAACAGCCATGAGATAGGAAAACAAACACTATAATCAATAATACTAATGACAGAGAGTACAAAAACCAAATGATCCACCTGACAATAGACAGTACCCAACTGCTCTCTCTGCCATGCTATGCCCACTCAGAAGGAAGACCTTCCCCATCCCTGGAAGATGATGTGGGGTGGTACAGAATAGCTTCTGGGTCCTAGCCATGCCCCTCCTGGCTGCTGCAAAAATTACCCCTGTCCTGACCAGAACCAGGATGATTTAGTCTTCCTGTAATCATCATAATGTAGATTTTTTCAGTACACTGCAGTGCAGCCTAGTTCTACCAGTACTTCTTACCAAAAGCTTGACTCATGTAAGAATATTATGCTAATGCTAGGCTTAGTGCTTGAAAAACTTTTCAAAAAACTGTGCAAGCTGCCTTTCAGCACAGAGAAGGGAAAGTAAAATGTGTGCTTGATTCATCATTAGCCTGCAGATTTCACTGTGAATTTGATATAGCCTGAACAAAAATGACATTATATTCCATAAAGAAGAGGTGCAAATGGTAAGGCATCTTTAGTGGCTCGTCCTAGAGATGATTCACAAACAGTTCCCTTTTGGAGAAGTGTGTTCATGTTACTATATAACTTGGTAAAATTGTGACAAAATAAAAGAGAAAGTGGTCTGAATGCCTTTCATTTTGTTTCCTTTCAGTTGTCTAAAGGACTTACTGATTTGACTGAGGGTCCAGAGATGAATTAATGAACTTTTGCAATAATTGTGACAATATGCTATAGCTGGTTGGGACTTATTTAGCACTGGCACTGGAAATTAATTTGTTTCCTAGGGATAGACTATGACAGTATGACCCTTTCACATAGAAGCTTAAGTCAACAGTCTACTCCTCCTGGGTCAGTTTACAGATGGAGGTTTTGCAGCTGAGAATTGATGGATCTGAAATTGCAGATTCATGCAATTTTAATCTTTTCAGGTAGCCCCCAGTAACAAAGGCTGGCACATGCAGTCAATAGCCTTGTTGTTTAGACTGGCGGCACTGGAACAAAAGGCCTTGTTCCAGAAGTTTGCCTGTATTAGGATAGGCTGAATTCTACTGGATTTGCTCTGTTAGATTTTAGCAGCTGCTCACTGGCGGTCATTTGGTATCATAATACAAGGTTTGCTATCAATAGACAAGGATAAATTCCCTAGTAAACACTTTACTGGGTTTTGCCATCAAGCCTCTATGTCTTCTTGGACTGTGTTCATTGTCCACACACAAGGAGATTGTGTTTTAGAAGGGCATGGATATGTTCCTATCAGTCTTTCTACAGGAATGTAACAGCGAATGAGTTTTTCTCTAGAAAGTCAAACGTACAAAGTCACAATTACTATATTATGTTTTGATATTTATTATTTTGTGCTGCAGCACATTAATTATTTTTAAAAGCAAGAAAATAAAGTTAGTACATCAAAATTAACTCATGCCTAATCAAACAGTGAAATTAACTAAGTGCCTCTGGTGTTTTCGGCTGATGTTGCTGTATTTTTGTCATCTTGGCTCCCTGAACATAGTTTGTAACAAACTCCTGCCTTTAAAAGTTCTTTACACCTGCCTTTTGTAATTTTACTCTAAGGTCACTTGGCAGCAGTGAGGAAAATAAGTGAGCAAAGGAGATATCAAGACACTCCAGCAAGTACTTTCTCAAAGAGTCAATCCACTGGCAGGTTGTGTTGTTGGCACATCCCAATAATGAAAACTACAAAAGCTATTCCAAGAATAACATTGTTCTGGGAAAAAAGAAATCAAGAAACAAACAAGCAAACAAAAAACCCCCAAACCCAACTACAAACCAAATCTTTTCAGGTGAAGTATTCACTTCAAAGAATTCGTCAAGGGTCATATATTGAAAAGTTGCAATCCAAGTGGTTTAAAGTCAGCAAAGATAGCGATGTAAAATGTCTTATACTAGAAAGGGTCAAGCAGCATTAACTGTAGGCATTACTGTATGTATTGACTATAATAAAGCAGTGTAACTATGCCCAAAGATACAATCTTAGACCATCACAGGCATACATATTATAAAGCTCTTTAAAATAAATATGGGATGATGCCATTCCTCACAAATAGCATAGTTATGAATTAGTCAAGCAGGTAAAGCCCAAATGAGTGCAGAAGATATTATCTTTAAAACATCATAGTGTTACATTTTTTTCCATATAATACATATATATCACAGAGGAACTATTTGAAAAGTATTTGAAAATTTGTAAAAACAGTATTGCAATTGTTGCCTGAATCTTTTGAAGGCTGCTCTAGTTAACTTGACTGCAATAGTTCAAGGTTCAGACAAGATGAAGGCTTGAAAGGAATATCTGCAAAAAACCTCAAAACTACTTGAAATTGTTTCTGTATATGGAGTGATTCTAAAGCACAATAAAGGATTTTCTACACCTACAAAGTCTGGAACACTGGGATTTCCCGAAGGAATAGACTTTTTTTTGCTAAAAGCTCTGAAGAATAGCAATGGAAAAAAAACTCTGTCAACCATTAAAAATGTATCAGAAATAATTTATATTTCTTTAAAAACTGCCTCAGTCCAGAGCAGAGAACAGTACCTGTTCATCTTCCTGGCTCTATTCAGAGAGTCTGTCATGTGAAACATGTCAAGGAAACTGGAGATGGCATCACAGAAGAAATTTCTCTGCTTCTTTAGGAAACAGGAGAAGCCAAGGGCTCAGGGCTTATTTCAAATTCTATTCTTTACATTAGTTGTTCTTGAGCATACTTGAGACATGCCAAAGAAAATCACCAGCAAGTGGCATATAGTAAGACAAAATAGATTTTTATACTTTATGGACGTACTCCATTAGTCAGGTGATAATACTCTCATCGACTTCAAAGGTCAAAGTTTTATGAAGCAACTTCTAGAGTGAGCAAATATAATTTTGCTAAAGATAAGTATTCATTCATAGGCAGAGAATGTATATGTATTCAAGGGGTAACAAACTTAAAAGTGTTGTGGGTTGTTTGTTTTTTTTTTTCCCAGAGAGTTGTAATTGTAGGAGTAGGCAATAGAGTTGATATCAGCCTTTTCCAGAATCCAAACATGTAATTTCCAGTATTACAGGAGTGACTTCACCTGTGGCTCCTCTCTAACTTGTCTGATGCTGGGTTTGTGTGCCATCTTGCTTTTTTTTAATTTTCAGTCAGGAGGCAAGTGCTGTCCTGTATATACCAATGTCTATCATGCTGCACATCTGACTGGTTTCAGGCACCTGTTTTTCTTTCTATATTGACAAACAGCTCCTTGAAATAAGACATCTTTATTTAGTTGGAATAAAACATGAGAGAAAAGGAGATTTTAGAAACACCGAAGAGCCTAAGCACATATTTAGTTCAATTTTGGTTAAGGTCCAGCTGGAGCCAATCCACTACATAGGGATATGCAGAAATAACATAGTCGTGCTGATAGTCATCAAATGGCTTCTCACAATTCCTTCACCACCAAGGACAGGCAACCTCTAACAACTGACACAATCAGCTCTGAAAAGGTACATTGTCTCAAATAACCTGACTTACAGGAGTGAGTTTAAAAATCAGTGGGAATATTAATGATGGTCCTGTTCCATTGCAGGAATACTCTCATCCACAGAAGATGAATCCAGGTGTTCATATGTCTGTGTCTGTCACCTGGCTGGAAGTGAAAATTCACATCAAGATCTGAAAGTCAAGTGTCCAGTGTCTTATATATAGTAAAGAAACTTCATATTAAAGACATATCCAAATTCAGCACAAAAAATTATTCAAAGACACACCTGCACTTGTCACTGTCACATTCCTATTGCATTGTGTAAGAAGTAGACAATGTCTGACAAAAATAAAATAAACACAGACACATGAATGAAAGAACTGACTACAACACTTTTGCATTTATCTGTTATTCTAAGGTCAGTTAAAACATATGTTCAGCATCATCATGGAAATGTCACATAAGGAAATATAATACTAGTTTTCTTAAAGAAAGCTGAAGAGAACAACAGCTGTAAGTATGTTCTCAACAGAGGTGAAATAACACTAGTTATTGAAGATAAATATATATATTTTCAAATTCCACTTTCCATATTTTTTTATATTCTGGCCACAGAAATCCTTGCCGTCTTCCAGCACAGGTACCTTCTCAGTAACATGAAACACAATTACATTGCTGCTGATGAAAATGTAGCAGTGAACAAGGTAAGTAGGTTCATTTTCAGTCCAACTGGTTAAGGAGAATTTTGTCCCTGTCAGCTAATTTGGAATCTCAAGGCATGGGGGGAATTTATGAAGCTGAAGATTAATAACCATACTCTATGCAATTCCTGACACTGAAAAATACTTAAAATAGCATTTGCATGGCTGTTTGGATCTTTGGGTTTTGAAGAGCAGCCCAAGGTAAAAATTTGTTTTGCATTCTAGGATATAAAGAGAAGAATTTTTGTTTTCAGTAGAATATAAACCTTAAAGCAAGACACCTATGTACTTACACAGATTTTCCCCTTCACTATAAATAGTCTTCAACATGTAGACTGATGTCCTGCTGATTCAGGCTTGCTGAAGAAATGCAATTTCTATTTAAATCTTGTTGGGGAGTTATAAATATATTTTTGGGAAGTCACTGGCAAAAATTAAAAGTCTTCACATGGATATTAATTCAGAAAACAATTATACACCTGGAAAGAAAGAAAACAATTCCATTCCTTTGTAGAATTTCAAGTTCTAGCTGTTAAGAGTCTACTAAAGTAAAAGTTGATGAAAAATTTAAACTTTTGGATTACTGACAAATGGTAATCAAGCATCAACATAATTTATTTCTAAGTCTTCAACTAACAGACAAAATCTGAAAGATCAGATTGCAATTTCTTGGGGTGTTTGGGGCTTTTTTTATCACCTTGTCTTCTGTGGTCATAATCGTGAAGCAAATCTTGTGATGGTGACCCATGTCAGCTTTGCTTAAATTTGTTCTCATCTTTTCTCTCCTGCATGCAACAAAATCAAATGAATGAATGTCTACAGTTTTTCTCTTAGTGACTTTTCACTTTTTTCTCTTAGTAGTAGAAATAGGGAATCATAGAATCATAGAGTATCCTGTGTTGGAAGGGACCCACAATGATCATCAATCCCAGCTCCTGGCCCTGTACAGGACCATTCCCAAGAGTCACACCATGTTCCTGAGAGCATTGTCCAAACCCTCCTTGAACTCTGTCAGGTTTGATGATGTGGCCACTTCTTTGGGGAGCCTGTTCCAGTGCCCAGCAATCCTCTGGGTGAAGAACCTTTCCCTGATATCAAACCTAAACCTTCCTGACAACTCCAGACCATTCCCTTGGGTCCTGTCACTGGTCACCACAAGGATGAGATCGGTGCCTGCCCCTCCTCTACCCCTCATAAGGAAGTTGTAACTGCAATGAACAAGGGACCTCAGTAACTCCTCATGTGGCTTCCCCTCGAGGTTCTTCACTGTCTTTATTATCCTCCTTTGGATGCTCTCTAAGAGCTCCATGTCTTTCTTATATAGTGGCTCCCAAAGCTGCCCCCAGCACTGGAGGTGAGGCTGCCCCAGCTCAGAGCAGAGCAGGACAATCCCCTCCCTTGCCCAGCTGTGATGCTGTGCCTGATCCCCCAGGACAGGGTTGTCCCTCCTGGCTGCCAGGGCACTGCTGGCTCCTGTTCAACTTGCACTGACCAGGACCCCCAGGTCCCTTTCCATGGGGCTGCTCTCCAGCCTCTCATTCCCCAGTCTGTACATCCAGGGTTGTTCTGTCACAGGGGCAGAATCCAGCACTTTCCCTTATTGAGCTCCATACAACTGTTGATTGCTCAGTCCCTAATTTATCAGGTTCTCTCTGAAGGGCCTCTTTGCCTTCAAGGCCCTCCCAATTTAGTGTTGCCCGCAAACTTAGTGTTCCTTCAAGTCCTACACTCACTCAGTACTGATGAGCACTCGGCCTAAAATGGATGCCTAAGAGGAGCCTTGGTCTAAAAGGCTAAGACTGGTCAGCTTTGACTTTAATTCAGAGATGAACATTCTCCATCAGACTTCATTATGAATAGAGATTTAAGGCACTTCTATGTTTTGAGGACCTCGTTGACTCTTTAAGACTCATTTTTCCCCCTGGCTTTTGGAAGAGGCTGTTATTCTCCTTTAAATGGCATGAAAGTAATTATTTTCAAGATCTTTTAAAGATATTTTCAAGATTCTTTCAATCTGAAGAGAAAAAATATTATCATTTATAATAGTGGTTATCATTATTGTTATACACAGTAAAAAAAAGTTAATTTTTTTTCAAATATGATTCGAGGAATAAAGTTACACACACTTTTTCCTATTCTGTTTAGACTGTGGCATCTTACACAGTAGGTGATACATCTTCTGATGTCAGGAATTTAGTCCATTAAATTCTAGAGCAGTACATTGTACTTCAGTATTCACAAACAAAAATATTGTGGAAGCCCACACTGCCACCTCTGTAAGTGATTTTGCTCAGAAAGCATATTTTAATTTAGTTTAATTTATATATGCACTTGAGTTACAGTATGTCCCGTCTCCGAGGGTCTCTTCAGGCTTGAGACCTCCCCAGAGAGGGCATGGAGGTGGTAAAAAGTCTGGTTCTCTCGGAGGCGCCGACAAGAAAGCAGCTCGAGATGACCTTGTGTTGTTTTGGGGCTGTTTATTTATCTTATCTTAAAAAAGTTTCTGTCAGCCCGGCACAGGTCCGCTCTGCAGGTCGACCATAGCAGAAAGGTCTCCTGAGAGGGCTGAGCCAAGGTCTTTATACTCTAAACTACGTATACAATATTTACAAATTTTCCCCAATGCCATGTAACCTCTTTGCAATGTCCAGTTCTTTCCCCATCCAATCTGTGGTTCCCAGGGTGCAACTTCAGCATGGATGACATGAAGAAGAAGGAGGAAGAAGCCCACCACACCCAGGGTCCTCCATCTTGGCCACATGGCCCTTAATATAAACAATCTAAAAAACTACTTACACTATATTCTAACATTCTAATTTACACTCTACTCATCATTATTTTCTGTGTCTCTTCTCTCAGCGTGGGCAGATTTTCCCAAGGAGCCAAATCCAGCCCCTGCAGCTCCTGGGCAGCACTCGGGGGTCTCTGAGGGGTCTGCCAGGGGGGTTTTTGCACCCCCAAAGGAGCCAGGGAAAAACCCTGGACTCCCACAACAGTACATAAGTTTTGTTACTTTTACAACCCTAACCAAATAATTAACTGTAAAAAAACCTTTCAAATTAAGTCTGATAGATAATTTTTTACAAAGACTCTTTTCACACTGGCTTTTTAATACTTTTGCTATGTATAGAATGAATTGAGAAATATATAATAGAGATTTCCATCGCTGTCCATACTACCAAGCTGCTATACACTTGTGGCAAATAGCTTTGACATTTCTGGTTTTCAAAGTGTGAATAATGTGAAATTTGCTCTTTAGAGATTTTATGTTGATCTTTTCAGACATAATCTCCAAGTGCAGGTGGGCATGACACACCTGGTGACACATTCAAACTATTTTACCAGATAATACAATACATTCATAGAAAATAATGGCACTTGGCAAAAAAGCCTGTACAGTTTGTTCTGACACTTTCCCTTGAGCCTTTTCTAACTCATTCTGTGATACAGTAGTATCCACCAAATCTGCTTTCAAGTTACAGCTCAACAAACCTTTCAAACTTTGAGTTTTTTACTTCTAATTAAGTGGGCTTTTACTTACTTGGAGCAACTACAGTAGTGGCGGAACCATTTTCTAAAACTTACTATTATTCACAGGTATTTGAGAGGCCCTGCAGTATTATTGACAACCCATGGAAATTAGCATAAATATTTTCCTCCTCATCCCCAATCTACCTTTTGCTCAACCAATTTACAACTTCCACAAAATCATTTTGGTTGTGTTTCTGTTGTAAGTTTCTGTAATAATGATTTAGAGGGGATTCTTTTGATCAATACACATTCAGTTGCAGTTATCCTCCAATGTATTGTTTGCTACAAGATAAGCATATTAATTGCGTATCACATAAATCACATATATAACCGTTTCAAAACACAGAAAAATGAATATGTTCCACAATTAAATCACTAGGACAAGTTTCTGATGAGAAAAGAGAGCTGCTAACAGTCTTGCTAAGTCCTACAATATGTCTCTTTTGCCATGTGCCAGAGCTAGCAACAAATGCTGAAGTGAATTAATCCTATTGCTCTGTCTTAAAAACAAAATAACTAAATGCTAGAGCCTCCCACTTCCATTTAATGCAGTTAATTTTTGGGTCTGAAAATTGAAACTAAACCTTTTTAGTTATCTCTATAAATTACTTGTCTCCATCTACAATATCATTTGAGAACATGAATACAATTGTCATTTATTTGGGGAAAAGTGGGAATAATTATTGTACAAACAGCACAAAAACTTTCCATCATGTGCTCAATCTCATAAGTGCAGTTAGAAGTACTCCTGCTCATCAATCTGCTTGGCTTCAATGATATGAAGAGATCTTTGCTGATCTAGTCTAAAGAAAATCACATCTATAGAGACCAAATTATTTGAGCAACTAGCTGGTTCAGTGTTCTGCTCTGAGCCAGGCTGTGACCAACATGACAGGGGGGTGACATCATCTGTCACGACCTTGGTGACAAGCTGGAAGTCCACTCTGGAAATGCAGCTCCAGCCTGCTCCAGTCAAACTCAAACTCACTTTATGCAGGTACACAATCTCCAAGTAGATACGCCCGTACAAAGGAAATGTTTCCTCTGTGAGTTTGTTGATAATGAATTTAGTTACCAAACCAAAGTCCACTTCCTGTAAAGGCAGAGTGATTCTGTTGACTTAGAGACATCTTTTGCAAACTTCACACATTTTCCCTAATCAACAATTAAATTTTTATTAGAATTTATACTATTCAATCAAATTCTAAGCACAGCAAAATGAATTCTGTAAGTGGAATTTCACGTAATTAATAGAATAGTTATTTTAAAAAGCTGACTGGTACTGACTATTCCCCTTCTCCCTCAGAGTGAAAAAGCAAGTACTTTTGCATTATTTGTAGTGGTACAGAGACATTATAATTAATACAATGCAAAGAGTTCTTTTTGCTTTGCAGGTGCCAATAAGCAACCTCAAGGGAATATTCAAGAATCCTTGGCGTGTTTAGAGTTTTATTGCAGGCAAGCTGTATGATATAAGTGCCTTTCATTTCATGCTCTTTCAGCTGTGGTGCCTCTCGTTGCTTGCTTATACCTATAAAACACACATGCCTCTTTCTCCTTTTTCCTCAGCCTTTCTAAAATACTTAATTGGAGATTCAAACGAGCTTGTATTCTACTACATGTGCACAGGAAACCTTGAAAGAACATTATGAAAGTTGCAAAATCAAAAGCTCTAGAGCTTCTTTGAGGGAGCTCTATTTTATGGCTGTTAGGATACTGACTTTAGTTATACAATTATATTTTTCCACAAGACAACTTTAATTCCTTGTCTCAGAGTCCTTATTTTATGAGTTTCATAACCTGCTTACTCAGATGATTTTTTTAATTTTAGTTTTTTTATGAGCAATTAAAGAAGAAAGTGAAACTCAAAATCTTGTGTGGCACCATGCAGATTGCAACATAACCATTCAACAGGAGGGTTAAAAGTTTTAGTTCCAGAAAGAGGTTCCTACAATTCATTTAGTGAGTAAAAGTATCAGTAAGTTATCCCCTCCATAAAGTCCACAGATAACAGGGAAAGACAGTGTTATTCAAGGGTTGGTGTAAGAGAAGGTAGTGCCAGAGAGTCCAAAAAAATTAAAAGTGGTGATATTCCCTGAGTTCACAACTGTCTCTGCTGCAGCTTCTGCCATTTTAACTTTTGTCAACATGAGCACTTGAGTGGCAACACAGTAAATCAGATCAGCTTGCTGATCTTACTGAAAGCTGCCTCTGCAAAATAGTGTCCCATGTCTGATTGGCTCTGTGAGCTGCATCACCTCTTCCTGTGGGCCCACACTTGTTAGTACTGAGGCAAGGAAGGGGCAGCCAGAGACAAGAGACAATGCATGCTCATTCTTTATTATGGGAGTGTGATCTCAAATGCACTGAAGAACAAACCTTAGTGACTTTCACAAGGCTTGATGACAGCAGGAAAGTGTGAACAGTCAAGAAACCTGGGTTCAGGTCTAAGTGCTGCCAGGGTGTGATCTACTGGAGGACTTTGTCCACCACAGTTAGACTTTTCTCCATCCAGCCAGATCTGTCTCTCTGGTCCTTTTTAATTTTTTTTCTTCAGAATCTGAGTAGAGTCTCTCTGTCATTCACTTACTGCTGAAGTGGTATGACTGCAATTGCAGGATACTTCCTGCAGCTCCAGACCCTCAACCCCCATTCTGGGTTTCTTGCTGTGGCTCAGCACCAGGTTCCTGCTCTGGTTAGAGGGCTTAGCCATTTGCAAGATTAGGAACACTGACTCCCTGCTCCCTGTTCTGTATAATTCACTTCAAACACACACACACACACACACACACACACACACACACACACACACATTCAAGATCACAGCTGCTTCTCTCAGTTCTGCTACAATTTTCCATTATCATGGTTGTTCTTGCCACTTCCAACCTCTGTTTTTCATTCCTTCAACTCTTGCTCCAGTTTCTTTATTTAGTTTCAGGATTCCCTTCAACTTCCCATTCCATTTCAGCCTGCTCATCTGCTAGCTATCTTAGTCTCAAACTTGCTTTCCTGAAGCTGATACCCTTTTCTTGATTTGCCGATAAGAACAACCAGTTGTTTTGTCCCCAAAGTCCATCCAAACTCTCCCAGCCCAAGCTTTTGCTGCATTTGGCATTCCAGACATATTGACTTCCCTGTTTTTTTAATTTATTTCATTCAGGTTCTTTCTCTAGTACTGACTGGTCAGTGCAAGAATATCAAGACTGCAGAGAGGAGTTTTCCTGTTTCCAGCTCTGATGCCGGCTCCTGCAGTGCTCTACAACAACCTGGAGCAGCAGCGACAGGGATTGTCCAGCTCAGCACCTCAGCACAGAAAGACTCTTAAGGGACTGTAGCTGTCAAATTGTGGTGAGGCACTGCTGGGCATGAGCAAAGAGTGGCTCTCATAAAAGGCTTATCATTGTGGCAGTTCATCAGGGAGATTACAAAAGGCTCATCCCTGACACAGAAGCTGTTTTGCTGCCAAATTTTGAGTCACTCATCCACGTAAGAAATACATATGAGAATCATATATAAATAATTTCAGTATTTTAAGCAGGTCACAATAATTTAAAATAAATGCATTGAATAGAAGACATCACTTATCAGCTGGCAATCTATTTATTCCTCAGAGGAAAGTTAAGAAAAGAATACATAATACATTATTTTCCTGTGAGGTTTAGAAAAAAACTGCTTAGTAATCATCTAACATTTTTCACTATAATGGAGAGAGGGAGACATTCCATTAGTCACTAATGAATAGTTATTTTACAGTGGAAATGTAGAATAAATTTTTGTCACAACAGTTTTATTTCTATTTTAAAAGAGTTACATGCTAACTTATTTTATTTGCACTTGCATAGCAGAGAATGCACAGACCATCAGCTGCTGCATTTTACCTGAGAGCTGGTTTTCTAAGAAGCATCCTAGCTTTGTTCAGGTCTTTTTCACTGGATTCTTGCTACCTGATTGAATCCTAACTGTTTGTCTACATGAAAGAAAATTGCTTTTTATATTAATTATATAGCTGTGTAATATAAGACACTCTCTCAGAAGGAAATTCCTCATTTTGGAAATGAAGGAATGTTTATATTTGGTAGCTTGATTAATTACAGTTTATGTGATATATTTTATTAGAATCTCTCTAATGATCTATAAATCTGTGTAATAATTTCAAATGAAATTAACAGAAGGATGAAGGTCTCAGAGTTCCCTAAAATGTACTGAAAATCAGCAGCATGGTAGCTAATCCCCTGATGTTTCCTCTGAGAGAAGGACTGTGGTGTGGATGTTTAGGAACAAAAGACTGAAGCAAATGGAAAATCAAGTTTCCTGGGTACTCCCCCTGCTCACTAAAGAATTTATTTCTATGCAGCTTAACCCCCATCTCAAGGTAGGCAATATAAGAAGTAATTTTTTGTTAAAGAAAGCCTCAGTAGTTGCTTGACATGTTCAATTATGTGTTTATTTTCACTTTCCTGTTATCCTTTAAAAAAACTTAAAGGCCATCTGGACTCAGATTTGGACTTACCCTTTTCCATAAGGTTTGTTTCAATTTGAGATTCTGGGGGAAGTTTCTTCTGAAACAAAATATAAAACCTTTGTGGATTTTTCTCCCTCTGTGTTAAAAAAAAAACTAACTAACTAGATGTTAGATGTTACATTCCAGTAATTTTGGACAAAGAATTGAATTTGGCAAGGTTATGACTCTTTCTTGAAAAATCCACTCAGTAATTATTAGTCTTTCTTTAGAAAAGCCCAGAGAGCTTTGCTAGCTAAGTATGATAATACTCTTCTGTTTCACATACTTCTGTTTTGTACAACTTCCTCTCCAAAGCATCTCAGCTCATTCCTTCTCAAAGTTTTAGGAAAAACCTAAATACTAAATAAATCTCCTGCTCCTTGCTGTGTGTGTATTATCCAGGTCTACAAGTAGAAACACTGATATCAGGAAAACAATCACTCCTTTGCTGTCAGTATTTCCCTAGCATTATTTCAATCCTCTATTTTTTGGTCCCTTCAAATTTAAGGTTTTTATTAGTGTTATAGATTTTCAGTGATTTTAGGTGTAAGTACAGCTCACAATCAGGAATAATGTAAGGAGTCACTGTTCAGGCTGAACTTCAGTAGGTAAGTGTCAATAAGTTTCCCTTCTTTTCAGTAAGGTGTTGCCAATGAGGATGCACACCTGGGACTTACATGTGGGATGCCACATGAAAGCTTCATGACAGACAGTGGATGGTTAGTTGAGTAAACTGACTGAGTGAACTTTTTGTGTACAATAACTTTTCCATTTGGACAGTTCTTGGAAAGTTGGCCAGATGACAATTGCTCCAGTGAAACCTGGATTTCAAAACTGCTGTTATTTATACTGTTATTTATGCTGTTATTATATTTGTACTGTTATACTGCTGCTATTAACACAGCTTTCCTACAGTTTAAAATGTATACCTATTTTATACAATTTCAAAACAAAACTGTAGTAAGCATGAGGATGAGGAGTGAAGAAGAAACCTACAGACTTGCATCTTATTAAGGAAAGGTGAAATGTATCACTCTCAAGGTTCAGAAGATGTATGTGCCAGCACAGCATTACTTCAGAACATAAATTCAGGTTCTGCAACTCAGATCTCAAATCATAGTTCAGTTCTGCTTATTGCCAGAAACTTGGATTAGGGTGAAAAATCACATTAATTCTTAACCTCAGATTATGTTGCTGGTCCATGTTGTAACAGAGCCTCACAACAAAACTGGGCAGTGAACTCCTATGAAAAAGGCAGAAATGAATGGTTTGGGGTGGGGTAGGGTAAAAATTCTTCCAGCTGGTTTTACCACCAGGAGAAAGGTTTGTGTGAAGTCTAAGATGGACTACAGCAAAGACTAAATAGTAGACTGGCAGGCCATGTGGCAAATATCTCCTGATTATTACAGTAAGAATAATGACTGTATGAGAGAAACCTAGATCCTTTACTTGATTTTGAATGGGTAATATTTAAAAATGGGACCTTAGCCCCTCTGGGGTAAATATGAAATAGCTCATACATACCAGAAGGAGATGTATTGAGAGGAGTCAGCAGAAATAAACTGAGATTTTCACATGAGTTCTTGGGGGTTATGGTAACTTGTCAACCTAATGTGTTCACTTACCTTTGTTCAAAGTCTGACAGTTTTCCTAACAATTGCACTGCCAACATGGAATTTAAAGCACTCTTGATAATAAAGCCAGCTATTTCCTGAGGAGAGTTACATCTAAAGAATTCTTGGACTAAATGTCTCAAGATTTTCCTGCAGAAGAAAATGATTCATTTTCTGGACACATCAGCATTCATTTATTTATATAGACTTCAGAACACATTTAAAGTTGAAAGGTGTTGTACTGTGGGCATTGCATAATGGAAGTGCCTTAGTCAAAAGATACTAAGTTTCTAGCAGTAGTTCTGCTTCAGCCACTACTATTGCAAATTTCAAGACCATGTCCTTGTGTATGTAAATCAAGAATCTTGTTTATGAAAATTAGTCCCTTTGAGCAGAAAGGCAACTGAAGCAAATTACCTTAAACTTGCACTTTTAATTCTTTCCTAGACACATAAATTTTCAGAATAATCTGGATATGCACATCGATTAGAAAACATTTTGGAATGTTGGCTCTTACACCTGAATTATTGTTTTCAGTACAAATGTTCCTGAAAGAGCTCCTTCAGAATGCAAACTACATATATGAAAATTCTTAACAATGGCAAAACTTGAATTCATACTATCCAAGTGCTGTTTGGGCTTGATGACTTCTGCATGATACCATAAATAATTTTATTTATTCTGTACTAGCCTGTCTTGCAAACAGGCCTGTAACTGAACTCCTACTCCTGCTGTAGGAATTGTTTTATTTGTGTCATTACCTAGACTTGACTCCCTTCCTATCTTTTCTCAGGATCTTTTAACATGCTGCTTACCCTATGGAATTTGAGCAGGTTTGAAACCTATAATTATTCTGGGAAGAATCATAATTAAAATTTGAGCAAAAAATGTCTGAGAATATTAAAATATCAATGCAGTTTGATGTTATATGAGTGCTTTAGAGGAACCGTGTTTTTTTATTCAGTCTCAGGTTTTTATCTTAAACTTTAGCTGAATCCTTTGTAAGTTAGAGCTGTAGTACACCAACACAGAACATAACAGATACGTAATCACCAACATCCAGCTTTTTGGATGCTCACTGGATCCAACCACATTGGGTACTTAAATAATTTGTGATGCTACATTACACAGCATAAAACTTGATGTGACATGAGAATAAGGGTAGGGAGAACCTTATTAATTGTCATCTGATAGGACAATAACAATAATGTAATGGTCTACACTATGTGTGGTACAATAATGAGGTGAGAGCTTGGGTTTCTCAGTGTAGTGCCATTTTATTCCAATATTCCTTTAATACCAAATACCTTCCAGTTAGGAAGAAAATTATCTAACTTTGGATGTATTCTGGGTCTTAGCAGCCTATAGCAGAGTCACCTTCCTTCAGTTTTTCAGCCTATCCCATGATGCTGTCTTATGTCTGGAGAATATCCCAGAATATCAGTAGCACCTCTGCAGTGTCTCACACCTCCCTGCAGTGGGCTTCCATTGCAGAAGAAGCCAAGTGCTTCTGTCTCTAAATGTACAGATAGCAGATTCTGAAAATCTTTGTCCGTTGGATCTAGAACAAATGTGGATTAAACAGACCAAGAGCCAATCAGAAGAAAAATAATTTAGAGGTTTGAGTTGCCCAGCAGACTTTGAAGAAGTGGGCATCTGGAAGGGGAACATGCATAGGAGTGCACAAACTGGCTAGACCCTGCATATGGCTCTTCAAGTGTGAGTTATATCCAGCTGAGTAAGATGGATGGTTGTTTTTGCCTGTTTATGTCTGACCAGATGAGTACAAACATCAGTGCTAATGATTAGCCTTTTGCCCCTGTCTAGCAATTTTCCCAAAATTTTCCATCATAACTTTTCCGTCATGCTACTTCCAGACATGATTTGTTTGGGATGATTAGATTTACATTCTCTCCTGAATAGTGTGTGACTAAAGCCAAGCACAAAGATAGCTACATTCTCTACATCACATACAGTTTTGGCAAAACATCTGTTTCTGAACCACATCATATTTCTCTCCTAGTGTTTCTTCAGTGCCACAACTTCTAACCCATGTTTACCTTTCCATTTCTATCACTCTAAACTTAAAGGTACTTGAAAAGAGGCTAACACGGAATGAAGTCTGTTTGCATTAAAACAGGATTATTTTGAAACAATATATAATCCATTTTGGTAAGCACAGCTCTGCAAATTTCACAGTGATGACACATCTGGGAGGACAAAGCAGAAGTTAAGGAATAAGTCTGGGATGGTCGCCAACATATGCATGAGTACCAGGTATGTATCATTGATAGTTTCCATATTCACTGAATCAGCTTCTATTCCCTTTGATGTAGGCTCCTACATGGTTTAGGTAAGTCATCCACACGTTCCAGGGCTATGGGCAGCATGCAACTTAATGGCAAACTTCCTTATTCTTATACTAAAAACGTTTAAGATTGGAATGCTGATAAAATTCGTTGCATGTCACAGGGAGGCCTTGGAAACAAATAGACAACAAGCTGAAGTGTACTGGGTGTTCTCAGGGCAGTCATAGCTCTGGAGGCACTGAGGAAGTATGGGCTCTTTATGTCATGATCATGATGTCATCATGGGAAAAAAAAGGGCAAAAAGAAGAAAAGGGTTGAAATCAAGCCAGGACTGATGGTCTTGAGCCATGTGTTTGAATTTGCTCTGACACATTTAAAAATCTAGTACAAATTGTATGTGTAATCTTTGAGTTATATTGTCTGGCTACCTTTTCTTCCTGTCTCCTCCTATTTTGTGATCTCTTCTATCTTTTTCACTTCTTGAATCACAAACAAAATCTATTTGTTTTCTTCCTCCCCAATCTCTTCACTTCTTTTGCTACCAGTAAATATCTTTCTCCTCAAACTATCCTAACTACTTTACTTCCTTTGTCCCACTTTTTTCCTATCAACACTTTTCCAATACTCTAATCTTAGAAGAATAATTGTTTAATTAGCACAGTCACTTTTCCTTGGTAAATTAACCTAATGACTAATTTGTATATCTATATGTTTTTTCCTACCTGTGAATTACTTTAAAGGCTTAGTGGAGTTTCTGGTCAAAGAAAATACTTTTCTAAAAGTGAGTGGGGAAATGGCAATAAACACGTTTTGGCTGCAGTAGCAATTTCCTGATTTTATTTAGCAATAACATATGAAATTTAAAACGGGGGTAGACGTCCTCTGACTTGTCAATATCAGTGACTCAATTATGTAGCACCTTTGGCACTTAGCTTACCTAAGCAAAAAACATTTATTTTTTCTTCTTTCCCTTCTTGAGAAAAAAAAATCCAAAGTGGAAAGGAAGGATAGAGAGGTACACAAAAGTGAAATGCTAACTCTGGGGGAGATCCTACCTACTCATTAATCCACAGGGCCCTTGGATAGAGTTTAGGCAGTTCCTAACCTGTACAGTAGGGACTGAGTCTAACAGCTAATTAGCAGGATATTCTTGGTAGTGGTCAATATTCTATTCACTGCAGGGGGAAAAGGAAAGAAGCAGGGTGAGAACCTGGCAGTAAGTAGACTTCATTGATTAAATAGAGCTTGTTTCTTATGATCTACTTCTTCGGCAGTCTGCTCGAGGACACAGAGCTTTAAAAATGACTGCCTTAAGGCTCTAATTTTGCAACCTCATCTGGTGGGTCAATTCTTTACAACACATGAAGCCCCATTAACAACGAGATCCTGTGCAGGGGTAAGAGTCATCTCTAAAGAATCTGCCCAGTATTCATTGTTGAAACAAATTATTTTTTAGCAAACAAGTATATAATTTTCCTACACATGATATTTTCTACATCCTTTGGAGAATTCCAATCCATGCACTGGAACATGTTGATTCCTAATGTCAGTTATAAAAGTTAAACCACTGTCATCACAAACAATTAGAGATGAACTGAAATACAGTTGTAAAAAAGCTAATGTGTAGTGCTGGGAGATAAAATGTGTTTGTACTATTTCAACCTTTAATTAGGGCGAATATGACTTTCCTGAGATTCATTGTGAGGATTGAATTCTATTCTCAGTCTTTTCACTTTCCAGATGGAGACTGTGCTTTTGAAAGTGGATATGAGCCTTCTCCCCTCCCCTGGCTTAATCATTTTCTCTGACTCTGCAGGATCGTGACTTATGCAATGCCACAGAGAGCCAATGTCAGAGCTGCAAATAGTTCTTCCATCCCCCTGTTCTAAATATTAGATCACTGTTCTAACAGTGCATTGGTTCAAAGGTAGGTGTGTTTTGAGGGCCCTCCCTTATCACACCTTTAATTTCATGTTGCAACTAAATTGGCATGCTCCAAGAGCAAGACTCCTTTGAGAAAACTCTAAACAAGACAAGGGAAAGTTGCTTATTAAAAATGCACCAAATGATTCACAAGGGTTTCTCTTGTAATTCCCTAACATTTTAGATAAAATAGATCTAGCTAAAGATAGCAGGATATATTTCAGAAAGTTTTTTTTTATTCTGAAAATAGTAGTTAAGATGCATGCATGATGATTATACTCTATTTTCTGCCTCAAACAAATGAACTCAAGATACTCTATATATTGCTCAGTGAATTTTTTTCAGTACTGTCTACAATAAGCATGGAGAAATAATAAGTCTGTGGAGATTTCCCTAATATCCAGATGGCTGTTGTAATATGACTTTTTAAAATACTACCACATACTACCAAAATGTTTTGATCCTATTTATCTTTAGCCAAAGGCTGGTAGCCATTACAAGTTAACAGTTACTACATGAGTAAGATGAAATTAGATCAAGGTTAATTTCTTGTCCCTCTAGTAATTAAAAAAGTTATTTATTTGCTCTGAGCTCGCCAGGTAGATCTTCTTTAATCAATGAATAGAGTTAAAAACTTCAAAAAGGACTCAGCTAATGCCCTTTAGATATTTATTCTAGGTTTTGGCTAATCATAGTTGAGTAGTGCCAGTCTCTTTCTGTTGACTATAGAGGGAGCCTTGACAACTCACTTAGATAGGAAGAGTCTAGATTCTATATGATTAATATTAGTGAGCTGAATCCCATCCTTAGTGAGATCATAAAAACAGTAGTCTGATACTTTTTAATGTTTTCTCTTCTAATCCTTTGATGAAAGTCACATGAGAATATTAGAACCATAGAATCATAGAATGTTAAGATTGGAAGGGATCTAAAGGATTATTTAGTTTAAACCTCCCTGCCATGGGCAGGATCACCTTCCACTAGACCAGGGTGCTCAAGGCTTTGAACACTGCCAGGATTGGGGCATCCACAGCCTGCCTGGGAAATCTGCTGCAGTATCTCATCAACCTCAAAGTAAAGAAATTCTTCCTAATTCAACCTAAATTTCTTTTGTTCTGTTTGCACCCATTACTCCTTGTCCTATCACTACAGTTCCTCATGCCAAGACCCTTTCCAGCTTCCCAGTAGGTCCTCCTCAGATCCTGGAAGGCTGCTGTGAGGTGTCAATGTGGCCTTCTCTTCTCCAGACTGAACTGCCCCAACATTCTCAGCCTGTCTTCACAGGGGAATTACATCAGTCCTCTTATTAATTTTTTGACCCTCCTTTGGATTTGCTCCCAACAGTTCTATGTCCTTCTTATGCATTCCAAGTGTATAACTTTAAAAGTAAAAATAGCATTAAAATATACATAACCAGAAACCTTGCTGTTTTAACAGATGTATTTTGTCAGACAAATAACAAAAATTCTTAACCTATTTGGTTTAGTCCTCAGTATTCTCCTCATCTCCAGGTAATTTTGAAGTCCTTAAAAAGAGCTTTGTAAGGATATAGAAGAGATGATTCCAGTTCTGCCTTCAAGTGTTGTGTTGGAAGAATATTATCTGTACATGTGAACAGTACATAGAACAGACAATATCCCTCTGGATGTGCACTGAAATATCTATTTTTCCTAACCATTCTGTACATCTGAAAACTATCAAACACAGCTGATCCACTCATCACTGAAAATGGTGACACAGAGATATCTAACTTTGGTTTATGGAGATGTGAGAACTTTGAAGACAGTGCCTCTCTATGAAGAGAAGCATTATTATTCAATATATTCATATATATAAAATATTGTAGGATAAGAATATGTAAAAGGTCTACCATACCAGTAAATTGTACTTGGATATTATGTGTTAAGAGTGAAATATCTGACTTTTACCATTCATATCTCTGTAAAAGTATAAACAGAAGAAGAGGTAGGATTTGTCTGACTAGAAGTAGATGTCAACAATGTCTCTCTTTTGAAGTTTTTGTCTGGACTTTTTCTATAATCAATGAGAGAGAAAATCCTGGATATGATTTGTTTAAGCATAAGGTAGATATCTAAATGTGAAATGAATAATTCCCTAGAAAGTCCCCTTTTTTGACTTGAGTGAGCCCAATATGAGTAGCTCAGACAGAAAGTCTTATGAGGTAGAATTAGGTGAGATTGATCACAAGCCTTGCTGAAGCATTACAATTTCTTTATTACAGGTGGGATTTTTAGAGAACCCGATCAGCATTAAGGCAATGGGAGAAACATTAAGTCTTGTTAGTCCCTGACAAGCAAAATCAATCACTCAGCACTGAAGTGGCAGCTCTCTGGAGCAGACAACTAATGTCAGAAGCTTTTGATGAGTTGCTGACATGTAGAAAGGAAAGATTTCCAAAAGGTAAAACACCCACCAAATTGTTTGCTCCATTCAGCTTCTGAGCAGACATTTGTATTTTATATGACTTCCATATTATCTATAGAGCTCTCCATAGAACTCAAAAGAACAGTTGCTGACAGAGAAAGGAGGAGCCTGTCACAGATTGGATGATATTAGTGAGTCATGAAACAGGAAATAGTGTGGGGGTGAACAGATTTTGTTTAGTTTACACACAGACATGGAAGCATAGGTCAGTAGAAACAGAATCAATATATTTTATTCTGAGTCACTTTATCTTAAACTTGATGTGCCAAAGAATTTGCAAAGAGGACGATTTTGGTCTGTTTTGTCAGTTGAAGAGGAGAAGTGATGGACTAATTTAGTGGGCACCTGGCATCAGGCTGGGGTTAATCCACCACAAGGATTGGCTTTGTCTTCTTTTCTCATTTGTCTTCTTAACTAAGAAACCCTGAAAGTTTAAATGTTCCTTTAAAAATTGTGTAGCAGTACCATAATTTTAGGGCTGAAGAACATTTCATATGAATTACCTGAGATTTTATCTTATGTATGATATGGACTGAACAGTTCCACTGTTGTAAAATCAGATGCCTATAACAAGAATATAAGAATTGTATCATTGTACATTTAGAAAAGTCTGTTGGCTTCAAGTCACCTTCTTTTTTCTTTCAGATGTTAATGGGAAAATGTTATAAAAAAAAAAGAATGAGCTTTTCAGTTACCTGTTGTTTGATTTTGCATTTTGATTTTTTTGATAATGCAAATAAAAAAATCTCATCTTGTAATTTCTTCACCAAGATCTCAATGTTTCTTTGAGACTCAGAGAAAGAGATCAAACTTTAACTTAGCTCACAAGTGACAACGATTAAACATATCCTTCTAACTTACTGCTAATTTCCAGTCAGTTAAAAATAAAAAAGGACACATCCTCTCCTACCTGAATATATCTCATACAGACTTCAAACTCTAGATTTCTCTTTACTCATTCAGCCTACAGTTTTATTTGTAAAAAGAGAAGTTTTGAGGCATTTTTGCTGTTTAAAGCTGGGGGATGTACAAAAGAAGAATGTGCTCTTTTAGAAGGACACTGTAAAAGGGCAAGATACTATGAAAATTATTAGACACTGAGTAGATCTCCAGAGGTGACAATGTGGTCCATCCTCCCACCTTGGAGGGATGTAATACCCATCCAGAGACAGTCCTGGGAATCCTGTCCCACATGGGTCTTCTTTGAGCATGGGGCTGGACTAGAGATTATTGTTTGGTCTGTTCCAGCCTATGTGATGTGCTGATTCAGTGACACATATCTGACCCTGATTTAGTGGGTTAAGAATTCATGTTGTGCACATTAATCATTACTATTTCCAGTGTGGGGCCACCAGGGACTCCCATACTTAGCACATCCACTAGGGCAGGAGAGCTGGTCATTTGCAGGACTATCCTTTCAAACCTGTGAAGCAGTAAAGGAAAACTCAAGAAAACTCCTGTAGTTAATCAGTTGCAGACAAAAACTGACGTACTGAGAATGAACAAGACAGCTTGAAAAGTGGAAATATGCCCATAAGACACTCTTTAAGAAAACCCAACAAAACCCATCTAATTCTTTATGTGACAGCAGAAAAAAATGAGCTAGAGGAGAGAGTAAAAAAGGGAAGCCTAGAAAAATGGTCTTTGCAGCAATACTGTGAATAGCTTGTATTAAGAGCAGCAGAAAAAGTTTGTAGGTTTTGAAGTCAAAGAATATAAAAATTTGGTAAAAACTTTTTAGCTCCAGAAATAAGATACAAATGGAAACATCTGATTTTTGGACCTAAAAATCTTGTTTGCATCACCTGCCTCTGACAAGTCTGGTGATCCCATCATTCTCAGCAGCTGTAACTGAGGAAAGTTGTAAGGACTGACTAGGGAAGAGAGGAGTGTATGACATGCTTGAGTCATACTGCACTTGAGCTGATAGCTATCAGAAGAGGTTGAAATTGACAGACAAGCCAAAATATTTTGGATGAAGCAGAGGTACAAATATGTGTCTTTCCATGGAAATGTTAGTGTATTAGTGGATGAGGCTACTGAGACCCAGGCAGACATAAGGGTGGGAAAGGAGCCAAAATCAGAATTCCATATAATCACATGTAAACACACATGGTCCTTGAAAATACAGACTAACAGAATGATTGCCAAGAGAAACTTGAAAGGACAAAGCTTCTGAAGTCATTGAAGCTAGGGAAAGAAAAAAATTCAAAAGAGGAGTTTGGCTATTATGATAAGGGCAAGTGACAAGTGAGGATGGTGAGGAGAGGGGACTGATTTCGAGCCCCTGGCAGATGTGGATCAATATAGTAATACTTACTGTAGGTTGAATTGAATAAAAAGGTGAACAGAAAGGTTCTGAAACCTCAGGTGTAATGAAAAGAGGGTGGAATCAGGGCATGACACAGCTGACAGAAATTAGTGTGACCTTTGAGTGGAAATGGGGGGGAAGGACTCGGGTTTTTTTAATGGGAGAAAATAAAACATAATCTTTATTGTGAAAGAATGGGTGAAGAAGCAATAAAAGTGATGAGAAAAGCAGGAAGATACTATACATAGATAAGAATGCATCTTGAACTGTGAGGAGTCACTAACAGGTTGGAGGAGGTCATCAGATGAGAAATCTGATTATGAAGAAGATGCAACTGAATTAGAGGATGAGTAGACTAGCCAAGGTGAGGGAAGAGTACCCCATCATTTGTAAGTTTTCTCTTGGATTAAACCAGTGCCTTCCATCTCAGAGAAACAAGGAAAAACATCTGTAGAAAGGCTTATGAAGCAAGCGATAGCTAAAAAGACATTTAGAGTATGGGAATGGAAATCTGTTGAACTGGGCAAGTATAGTTGTTCCAGTTGAAGACAGCATAGCTGAAAGGGAGAAAAGACATTTTTATTACAGGGAGTTGAACTCTTTGCAGACCTTTCCACAGAAGATACCATACAGCATGAACAGAGGAAGCAGAGAGAGCCTGGCCAGGGAGCTGGCATGCTGTGGCAGTTCACATCTTCTGTGACACTTCCAGAAAGAATACACATTTTCTTCAAGTCTTTATGAAAAATAGTGGCTGTTATGTGGCTCAGTGTAGCTCCTTGATGAATACACAGGTCATGCCCCTAATAAGGTGGGAGCTTGCCATTTGCTCTTACTACAGATTGTTAGGAACCTTAAAAATCATCCATGTTTTTAATATTACTTATTGTAAGATTCTTTGATTTTTTTGTTTTGAACTCAGATTGCTCCAATGAGAATGCTATGCATGACTAAGTTAAATTCCCTGCAGATATCTCAGCATGTATTATCACTGTACTATTGTCAGCAAAGTCTTTAATCCCTGAAAAAAGTTACTTTTTAAAACAAGACGTATATTCTACAAGTTATCTTCATTTTGTATTAATAAATGTAGTGACTTCTAAAAATTGCTAGAACAGACTCTTCTCACAGTCTTGTTTCTACTGATTTGCCTATTGACCACAGGATTTTGAAGTACTTTCTGAAGACTGATAGGTCAAACACTTGATTTCCTTTGGAGTGTGGGTGTGAAACTGCAGATACCTGTATGTGATACTCCCTCTGGCTTTGTTGGAATGTGAAGAGGCTGGGTTTCTAATATGGGGGGTGTTTCCTGCCTTTTTGTTAATCAACTGTAACCTCCTACGTTAGGAACAGAAAAGAACAGCAGGTGGAAACATCATGTGGAATGTGCCTGCTATTCTGCTGGGAAACTGGGCCTAGCCACTACCTAGTCACTCTGAAGGCAAAAACAATAGTTTACATTTATATTAAAATAAGTAATCAGTTTCAATTAATAATCAGATCCTTTTTTTTTTTTTTAGGATAGCAGGTAGACTGTGTCTTAATTACAGGTGCAGTTGCAAGGCAGGCATATAACAATGTTATCCTGTTAGCTCTCTTTTCCGTTCTTACATACATAAGCAGCCAATTATGTTTACAACTCTCCTTCAGCTCTAAGAGCTGACTGTTAACCAATAGCAAGTGATGGAAGGACATCTAACACATTAATTGACAACCATGAGCATTTTTTTTTATAGCTGCAGAAACACAGTGGCTGATTCTGCTCATTCAAAATCCTATTTTAAGATTTGCATCTTCCATGAAAACCACAGGAATTGAGTCAATATAATTTTTTAAAAACCCACAGCTGTTAATTGAGTTATCAAATTCTCTAAATGTTTGGAGAGTAACCACGTGGCATTATTGTTCTAAATGTTGAACTGCATCCTCTTGGTTCCACGTTTTGCATTTTCTTGATGTAGCCAGAATTTAACATATACAAGTACAGCAGACTGCTATTTGCAATGGCCATGACACTGGTGTAAGGTCTGGTCCTGACAAAATGTAGACAAGGATAGTTTCACAGGCTGCTGTTTGTGTTACCTTCTTGTCACAGTACCACATGCTGTATCATCAGCCAGATTTTGAAACCTTCCTGCAAAATTAAAAATCACTAAAGGTTCACAAAATGGCCATCAAGTGTTCCTTGTTGATCTTTGTATACACTCAGTGTTGTCAAGTCTCATAAATTTTCTGTCACTGAGAAATATTTGCAGAACTTTTTCATTTAGACTCTTGTGTTTGCTACTCCATCTTCTCTGTGGCAAGGTTATGGGATATGCTTTGACTTCATTCCTAATCTGTATTCTAAATATTTCTGTTTCCTTTCTGGATGACTTTGGAAAGATGAGTCTGCCAAACTTCCTGATAAATGTGGGTAGGCAATACCTAGCACTCTATTCAGGCATTTGATTTTTTAAGAGGCTTAGATGTTTGTTTTACCCATTTTGGCTTTCAACTGAAAACTGTTAGGTAGTTCCTTAGGCTCTAGGTTCTTGATATCCAGATCTTGTTTAAGTTTGTAAATAGAGATGATAACATTTCAAACCATCATTTTGGATGTTCTCTTGTCTTGCATGGATATATTACCTCAATGCTTAATAGAAGCAAAGAAAGTAAATCAAATATTATTAGCTGTTAGGGAAACATCAGAGAATACAACAGAAGATACTGTATGACCCCATGATGCACTTGTTTCCACAATACTGTGTGAAGACCTGCTGCCCCCTTTGGCTGAAATCCCTTCCCCAAAAAGTGGAGAGTAAAATTGGAAAAGGTTTAGAGAATGGCTAAAAGAACTTGAGAATGGCTTTTACAGAAGCAGCAAACATGTAGATTAGTGCTCTTCAACGTGGAAAAGATGTTTGAGGAGGAAATGTCAGAGTCTGATAAAATCCTGAGCGGGATGGACAAGGTAGGAAATCATTAATTACATTATCTCTTTATATATAAGACAACAAAAGCAGGTGGCAGATTCAGTCTAAGGAAGAAATGATTCTTCACTAAGCATGTTGTTAATCTGCAGATATGTGAAAGAGTGAAATTAATGTTTATAGTGAAATGGTTTGAGGCTCAAGGTGTCCCTAAGCTGCAAGTTGGAAATACAGAAATATCACACAGGTTGGGAGTGACCCCTTCTAGTCTAGCACCCTGCAGGGCCAGATAAAGGAGTTTTCCAGGACTGTGTCCAGATGGATCTCACATGTCTCCAAGGAGGAGATTTCACAGCTGCTCTGGGCACCTGCTTTACTGTCTGCCCACCTTCATAGTAACCTGTACTGAGTGAGAATTCCCCAGGTTTTATGCTGGGTCTTCCACTGTGCACCTCCAAGAAGAAAGCCCCTGATCTAGCTTGAAGGTGGGCTTATTTCCAGCTGTTAATCAGTCAACTTCTTGTAGTGTTGCATGGAGTTATTTCATTCTTGGTGCAGGACTTTGCCTTTATTGACCTTCATGAGGTTCATCTCAGACCATTTTTATATCTTGTATACCTATAAAATTACACAGGAGCCAGGCATCTTATTCACTATCCCTAGTTTTCCACCATCTGCAAAATTGCTGAGACTACACTCTAGACCATCATTCAGCTTGTTAATAAAGGTGTTGAAGGTTCTTGCTACTGTTATTTGCCTCTGAAGGATAATCACTAGTAACTGACAGTCTGTTCAGATTTCTTACTTCTGATCACTGAGCTTCAAGCCCCACAGTCCAGCTAAATTTTTATCCATCTTATCTAGTCCATATTTTCCCCATTTGTCTAAAAGTTGCTATGGGAATGCCATGTCAAAGATGTGCTAAAGTCAAAGTCTAGGATGTTTCCTCCTGTACTGTTATGCACACAGCCTGCCATCTCACTGCAATAAATGTGTTGGTGAGACATGAATCATGAATTGCCCTTGGTAAATTCATCCTGCCTGGTCCTGTTACCACCTTCTCCTTCTTGTGGCTGGAAATAGTTTTCAAGAGGATTTGCTCCTTTACATTCCCAGGGTCTAAGGTGAGGTTGACCAGTCTGTACTTTCCTGTACTTCCTGCCCTCCTTAAAGATGAGTATGATGTTTGGCTTTTCTCAATACCCTTCCATGCAGCTGATCTGTTCCCTTAGACCTATATGTGCCCAATTAGCTTAAGAGCTCCCTAATTGTACCTCCCTCTACACTCCCACTCTCACAGCTATTAGGCAGTGGGAATTGGGCTGTCAGAGCGAAGATCTAACCAGTGAAAACTAGAGCAAAAGAACATTGAATGTCTTAGCCTGTTCCATGTCTTTTTCACTAAATGTCCTCCCTCATTAAGCACCAGTCCTTCATTTTCTTTGGCCTTGCTTTTTCTGCCAGCATGGTTGTGGAAGTACTTATTCCTTGCCTTTCCAACCCCTTGCTACTTTCAAGTCCAGTTGAGCTTTGGTTTTCCTAATTATTTTCAACTTTCTGCTCATTAGAGTAGACATATCTTGCATTTGAGAAAGTCCTGCTGAAAGATGAACCGTTGATGTGTGTCCCTTTGCCCTTTAAAGTAGTCTCCTATGGGATTCTACTGAGCAGATGCTTGACTAACCCAAAACTTGCTCTTCTGTAGTCCAGGGTTGTGATCCTTCTTTTTATCTATATTCTCTCAGGATTTTTAGCTCTATGATCTAATAGTCAGGGCAGCTAAGTCATCTTTATATGAATGACTTGCCTGTGAATATGAGGTCCAGAACACCTTCTTCTAAGCAGCTCCACTATAACCTGTGTCAGAAAATCATCATTGATGTGCTCCAGAAACCTGGCTTGCTTGTCTGGCCTTATTGTCCTTCCATCAGGCATTAAGATGGCTGAGTACCTAGATGTGCAATCATGAGGTTTCTGGATGTCTACAGAAAGCTCAATTTATTTCCTCTTCTTGATCAGGCAATCTTTAGCTTGTTTACCACAGCACCGACTCTGTTGGTCTTTCCTTTGGTTAATTCTAAGGTCTCAGCTGGTTCTTCACCTAGTCCAAGGTGACGCTCCATGCACTTTAGCCACTTCTTTGCATAGTTTATAACCCCTCCTTGCTGTCTCAGCTTGTCCTTCCTGAAAAGCCTGTATCCATTTACTGCAGCATTCCCAACCCATGAGCTATGACACCATGTCTCTGTAATCTCAATGAGGTCACAGTTCTACAACTGCACGAACTGCTAACTCTTCTTGTTTGCTCCCAGGCTGTGTGCATTTATGTGCAGGCACTGAGACGGGCCCCTACTCATGCTGCTTTTCCAGAGGGAGTGTGATAGCCTCCCCACTCGTGTTGTCTCCCAGACACTTCCTCCCTGGCTGCTGGGAGAGTATTTGGAAAAGTGTCATCATATGCTTGTTCCATTTTTGTCCTCTTCCCCAGCCATCTGCTTTTGATCACCGACCTTGGTCTGTACCTAAAGAGCTGCCACCAGTAGGAGGGATTACGTCTGTTAAATTTGGATGTCGAGACCAGGACGTGAACCCAAGTCTCCACAAGAAAGCCAGAAAATTTGCTGCAGAAAAATTATCTTTGAGCCTCAGACCTCCACCCTCTCTTGGCAAGCATCCAAAAGTGGATACTGGGCTACACAGACCCGGTACTACCATGCACATGCTCTTGGGTTGGTGCCCAGAACAGATACCAAAGCTGAATTACTTCTTTTGTTCCTTTGCCTTTTAAGATAATACTTGATTTGGAACTGCTAGAATTCTTGCTAGGTGTTTTTCATAATTGTTCCATAACTCAATCTTTTTGATGCTGAGTAGTCCTCCTATCTTTGCTTTCATGCTAATTGAGCTGTCCTCGAGTAAAACTGTGTTGCCAGCAATATCCAAGACTTCTAATGCACTGTGCTTGAGCTAGGCAAATCCTGTCTTTTTTTTCATAATGAATGAATGACAAACCCAACAGAAAATGTGAAACAACAGTTTCCTATTAACAGAGGCTACGTTAAAACTATTAGCATGTGCTCACCTTGATTCTACCTTAGGCCAAACCTATAATGTTACTATTTCTTTTATGTTTTTCTAATCTCCATGCTCAATTTCATGACTGCTTATAGGCTGAAAAATTTTGGTTAACACATGACTTTCTGAATCAAGCCTTGCTTGATCAACCTTCTGCTCTGTTTCTTTCATGCCAGGATGATAATTTTTGAGCTTTGTTATATACATAATACACATAAAATATTGCAAAGGCATAGGTAATTTTTTCAGTATTAATTTGATTGTGAGGTTTCCTTATTGTTCTGTAAACAAAATAAATTTGATGGGACAAACCAAAAGTGTCAGAACCTCTCCAAAAAACTGTTGATTAAGAAATTACATGATGAAAGTGCTAACAATATTTCATAAAGCACAGACTTTTAAATGTTTACTAGGGCTAGTAAAAAATAATAGACAATATAAAATGTATTTAAAAACACATTTACAGTTTAAAATGTATGAACTCTGGTTGTCAAAGTAATGGCTTTTGGAGACAGTCCAACTGTCTGAATTGTTAATAAAAAATGTCCTCAGGTCTCTCTCACTAGATATTTCTCTTTCATTTTTTTGAGCATGCAAACTGGGCATCAAACCCATCCAGTTCATCACTTTTTGATGTTCCCTAAACTTCTGCTCAGAACTTCAAAACAATGGGTCTTTTTTTTCCCCTAAATTTCACTCTGTTGAACTTGTTCTAAGCACTCTCCAGAAAGGGTGGTGGAAACACCTCATCTGATAATGAAGCAGCTGCCCTCAGCACCTCTTATACAGCATGCCTGGGCAGGTCTTTCTCGCAGTTGTACCTCATAAACAATGAGTGGAATGAAGAAGAGTGCAGAAATGGGCACAGAGGTACCAGAGCTGTGCTTGCCCTGCTTACACCATGATCCATAAGCCCTGAAACCTGTACAGATTGATTACTGGCCTTTCAGCTCCAATTCTTCCACTCTACATGTCCACACTACTTGCTCACATAGAAACAGCATCACCAGTCTGCCTTTTACAGGCACCTTTCTCATCTCCCACCTCTTTAAACTGGCAGCTCCATCACATCTTCTGCACTCTGTGCACAGAAAACATACATGGAATTTGAACAGATATTCTCTCATCTTCACTTGATCTGACACTTACTTAAAACTCAAGCTCTGTACTTAGAATCATTTGAAGACAGTTAAAAAAGACTTACATGAATAGGATACATTTGAGGAAGGGAGAAAAAAGCCATAGCATTAAAAGATAGAATAATATGACACCAAAATAGTTTTAATTAATAGAGACAATCCAAGGTACGCTGCGAAAATTCAGATGTCATTTGTTTTTGAAAGATATATAAACCAACACAAATTACCTAAATAAAAAGGTCATAGAGCCAGTGGGTAATTTGTGCACAAAGTAGATGAGGAATACCTTGACATAATAATTTTGCATCTCAACAGCAGACTGAGCCTCCTCTGGTGTGTCCTCTGCTGCAGACTGTTTGTACAACAGGAACAATGTCTGAAAGGAGGTATTTCTGTTCTTTTTCTACAGTTTCCAGACTCCTGACAAATACAAATTGCATACATTTTATGTGTCAGGGGAATATTGTATAAGGTATCACAACATGATTATTTACCTACTGTTTATTTAACTTTTAATATTTTCATCTCTGAGAATCATTGGTATTCCTCAGAGTCTAGGAAATGGATTTTTAATTAGATACTCAGAAAATTATTGCAGATGATAGATGTGAAGGTGATTTTAGTATTCTGTGTGACTTCTGGCCAATTATTTTTGCACTGTATTTTAAGCCAGGGTTTAAACTCAGTCAGTCCTCTAGACAGTCACTGCTCTGTCTAATCTGGCTCTGATCATAGGAGAGAAGGCAAAAAAGAGTGAGGTGAGTGGGGACAGTAATTTCAACTGGAGCTTGCTTGGGAAGTTCTATTTCTTCTTTCTGGAAGGTCAGCAGGACTGAAACAACAACTATGTATTTCTGCTCAGCTAGCATTGAGAAATTTCTTCCACAGCAGAGAGGGATGGAGGACTTTAGAGTTCACTTCATTTCTTTAATGAAGTTCTCATTAATTTGAACTGAATATTTCCTATTACCAGGATGGCACTGGGAAGAAGCATGGTGATAGGGAGAATTGTATTTGGGTCTCAAGAGTTGCTTCTCCCCACCTTGCCTGGGGAGGCAGAGCCCTGGAATCAGCAGACAATTTTGCCCTTCAGCTGGTAGAAGAAGCTGGTATGGAAGCAAGACATGTTCCTTTGGTTGCAATGACCTTTTATTTCCATGCATTCCCAAAAGATACACTTACCATGTACAAGCCTGAACCCTAACTTGTCTCAAAGAACTGAGCTTTACAGGTTGGCAGGTTTGGGTGAGTGTTGTAGGGGACAGTCAAGCTTAGATTTAACAATGTGAATGTAAATTGAATTACATTTGTGTTAAAGAACTGAAGCAAAAGTAAAATGTAATGAAAATATGAAAAAATTAATTGATACCAAAGCTAAGTTAAAGGGTTCCTCTTAATCCTGTTCAGGTAAGTCTGCACGAGTGTTGCTTACAGTGTGAGTTCACCAGCTATAAAGGTTGCATGTTGAGTTGCTGTGGTTACAACAGTTCTGTGCTTGGTGTAGAATGCTCTGTTGAGCAGCAGGATGTAGCAAAGTGGGTTTAGCATCAGGATTAAAGTGCTACATAATATCTCCAGCATGGAGGATGGGCACATGAGGCATGTGCATCTGGAAAATTTTGTGTGGTATACCATTAGTTGAAGATCCTTAAGGAGGTCAAAAGCAGCAACCTGCAGGAATTCAAATAGATTAGAGCTTGAATAACACAAGCTCCAGAAAACCAAAACAGATAAAATCTATATTTACAAAACTAAGGCCAAGGACTACTGCCTCTCCCAGGTCATGTAACATCTACAGTGCTGTTTTGAAGAAAAAAATATATAGCACTAAAGTGAAATGGTGATGTGGAAGATGATCTAAATATAGGAAAGGGCAAATGTTACAAATTATCTATGAGGGAAGCAGTAAGGAAGAAAGGAATCAGAAACAGGAATTCCTTCATCTGGTTATATGAGAAGACACTTTAGTGAAGAAGGGAGAGTAAATTTGTGAAGAGGTTGCAAAATACTGTCCTATGAGGAAGTTACAGGTGAGAAGAAAAAATGATATGAATTTAAAGTCTTTTTACTACAGTGTTTTAACTGCCAGGGTGCACACTTGCATTATTCAGTAAATGCATTCTGTGCTTCAGTGAAAGAGGCAAATGTCATTGCTTTATTCAATGCAATGGGTAAATGAAATAATAATACACAAATCTGCCATTTTCACTGTTGTTGTGAAACAAGTTATCACCCTTGCTTACTTTGTAACTTATCGTTGTAGCCGAACTCTGGAAATGATTGAAGTAAAGCATTGGAATTTGGGTCATAATTATTGAGATACTACTGAAATGGAATATTAGTGGTTTTCCTCTAAAATTTTGTAGGTTCTAGTCTTGTTGCCAATTGCCCTCAAAACTCTTGATTCTAGGCTTTTAATTGTCAGAAAGGTGAAGACAAACTGTATCCTTAACTGTTGCTTAGTATTTAATGATTATATGGGGATTTTTTTCCTTACATTTTTAATCCTATCACCTGGAAAGGCAAGGACCTTGTCATGATTGCCATCTGTCAGACTGTAGAGATAGGATAAAGAAATAAACATTTTCATGACTGGCCCATTTTTTTTATATATATACAGGCAGACTGATCTTACTGATTTCAGTGGTATTATTTTTGTATTACACTAGCAAAAGTGAGATGAAATTTTATGACAGTCCATCTCTATATCACTAAAAATTACCTAAACCCCTTTTCTGTATAAAGCCTGTATGTTACAGTCCTAAAAGGATGCCTGTCTTTACAGTTGACATTAGAGTGTCTTTTCAGTCTGAGTTGTCTATTCCTCCACAAGCTAGCTGGAAATATTTCTTTTCCAGAGAAGCATATGGTCTGGTTTTGAGATGGATAAACCTCATGGGGTAGCTCCTTTCTGGTTAAAAGGTTTTTAAAATATTAATCTGGAGAATCTGCATGTAAGGGAGACATATGGGAACTATAAACTGAACTCTCATTCACTTTTTTGAAGGTTCTATGTTCTGCTGGCTTGAGAGAACCATGTTTTCAGAAAGCAGGAGGGGTTGGGTATTTGAAAATTGGAATTGTTTTGAGGCTTCACAAAAATGATAATAAAGTTCCTTGGTCATTAAAATGTTCCAAACAAAGTGTAGCCAGGTATGCTTAAAAGCTTTCTGAACCTCAGATACATTTTGATTAACATGTTGCCCTTAGTTTTTAAAAAACTGAATGTAATGCTGCACAGTTTACTCTGGTACTATTGAATTACAAACAAATAGTTTTCAAACAGTAACATATAATGTCAGTTTATCTCTTTTTAGAGGTAGAAAAGTCAGAAGAGATGACAAATAATTTTGTGAAACGACCTACTTATTATATCTTTCTATGTTAGGATTATGAATGTTTGTTCTAAGACATTCTAGCTTATTCTACCAACACAAAGCTACAATTTTCCTTTGAATTGTGTGTCACATCCTGCATTCAAAACACCTCTACAAAATACCTTATACTGTCACAAAACTATGGTACAATATCTGTTTGCTGTACTCTAGCAAGAGAAAATAATTGAGGGGCAAACCACTGTGGGTTAGGGCTTTTAGCTTGAAGTTTTGTACATGTCACCCACTCTGATCTGAAGTGCCCTTCGTGTCTAACAGTGCTACAGTGAGGCAGTTGCATTTAGGGCTTGCTCCAGTTCAAACTAAATCAGTGCAAAAAATCAGAAAATTCTCTAAGCATAGGACAAAACTTTTAGACAGGCATGGTTTGAATTTGAGACTTATATAAATCAAAGGAGTGTAAAATAACTGGCACTGGTTTAAGTAACTTGAGTATTCGAAAACTCACAGAAAATCATCTGTGGATCATCTGTCCTCTTAAAGGACAGCATGGTGTTGACTAGAACACATACACAGACATATCTATTTGAATTTACATATCTGTTTGAATTTACATAAGAAATTCAGGCCCAGTCCTATATCTTATGATTGTGAAATTAAAATGTAATTGCACTACTGGCAAAGAAAAACAGATCCCAGGTATGGCTGACTATTGTGTTGCTTATCCTGATTTCTGTCTCAAACATTTATCCCCTTGTTTTGTAAGTCTTCTTTCAAAGCCTTATCTCAAGGCCATTGTTTAGTTTTTTCTCCATAACCCTGAATGCAAAAATGAACACTTCTTGTTGCAGGGCTGCACCTTCTGCTCTGTGCCACTTGAGGGGTACCTGGACATAATTTCCTCATTTCTGCAAAAGCAACTATATTAGCAGAATCTTATCTTGCTATTGAAGGCCAATATCCACCTGAAAAAGTGTCTTGGGATTTTTCAATAGTAATAATAATAAAAAACCCCAAAATTAATAGCAATAATACATAATTAGGAGCTCTTTCTTATTTGGCATCACTTGCAGATCAATGCTATGGCTATCAAAGCAATCCATAGAGTCAGTGCTGCCATAATACAAACATTGCCACTGAAAAATGCAGAAGCATCATTTCTTGTTACTCTTAAGTTCTTGTTATGCTTAAGTTCTGTATTCTTAAGTGAGCTCTAGTTCACTTTGCTGAACTCTGTAAGGACTGACAAGATCTCATGCCTTACTGGTGTGGCCACGGGCAAATGAAAAAAACAAATATAAATCTGGGAGATTTCTCTTTGCAATGGTAATGCTTTAAGCAGAAGCACTAAGCTGCACTGATCCCATTTGAATTTTCTTTTTCCAGTCTCTCCTAATAAGGATCACTCATATGAGCTAAGTATTGCCCTCAGTAACCATCCTTGCATTATTAATAACCAACTCAATTTTGCTTGCTAGAACAAGAGTCCTCCTTTCATATTAAAGGTTAGATTCAAGTAACAGTCCTTCATGAATGCATATATTTTCAGTCTTTTCCAGTAATTGGTCTCAAAGTATGTCATCCATCTCATCATCAAACCAAGAGGATTTGGAGGTTGTTCTCCTACTCAAATGCTAAAATGTAGGTTAAAGCCTGGACAGAGAAGCATGGGAATAAGCTGAGACAACAGAATTTTCTATTAGCCATGGTACACATCCAAAACAGCAAGAACAAGGAGACACAAAGCTGTGTAATTCTCTTAGAAGAAGAAACACACTGCATAGAATCATAGGATTGTTAAGGTTGGAACAGATTTCTAAGATCATTGACTTGCACCATTAACCCAGCATCACTGTATTCACCTGCATGTAAAAGAACATCAGAAGCTGAAATCAGTGATGAACACCCATAACTCTGGACATAATCCTTCAGCTCTTAATGCAATTTTGTGCAAACATTCTATCTCCAGAGCTAATCTCTGAAGGATGTGTGTTCACCTTAAATTTTTCTGCTAATTTTTAGATTATCAACAGTTGGACATATGGGGTACAGAAATAAGTATTTCTGATTACAAGAAGATCATTTTGGTAGCCAGCACTATAGTAAACTTACTTTTTTTTCATTTAATATACCTAGATAAGTCGTCACTATATCTTAAGAGAAACTCTATATATAGTCAATGATAGAAGAACAGAAAGTCTGAGCTTACTTCAGACTGGTTTGTTTACATTAGCTCTGAATCATTTTCTGCTTTATTACCTTTGTGGAAGATATGACTAACTTAAAGGATTTTTTCCTGCACAACAATTGTTTTTCTAATGATATCAAAGTTGATCTCAGTTCTGATGAATAGTGCAACTGGAGACATGTATCTGCCAAACTATGGTCACTCACTTGTATTAGAGAAACTTCTTTCCCATGAAATTCACTTCCCTCACTCCACAAAGCTAATTTTTCCTATGTCATGGAGTGATGTTGTAGTGACACACACTTGGGACAGTGTTTTCTCTCAATAGCACAAACATTCTGTCAGAGGTTCTGGCAGATGCAATGTGTGTATATTTTCTACAGGTAGCACACTTATTGTCTACCACCTACTCATTGACAAGAGAAGTCTTCTAGGACTTTAACACAAGAACAAGGAATATTTAACACCTACACCAAGCACTGCTTGCTGCTCCTTCGACACCACTGGAACTTGAGATATCCTCTGGCATACCCAGAGTGAGAGTCAACAGTTATATCTCCTCCTAGAGAGCTGAATCAGGCTACAGACTTGTGAGCTCTGCACCTCCAGATCCTTCAGGGACCAGATATTTGTCAGAGAGCTGGACCTACAGAACAGATCCAGGTGCCCCTTAGGTGTGTTGACTCTTCTGGGCAGTGGAACATGGCTTAACACACTTGCAGCTGAAGTATGCAAGGCTGAAAGCCTTGGGTCAGGCCAATCCTTCACCTCTCAGCCACGAGGAGGATTATCTGCTTGCCCAGGCACTTTGTGACCCCAATCTGCCACGGCAGGGAGCCACAGAGAGTGGGACTGTGGGTGCTGCTCTGGAGGGGGTGGCCAAGGACCGCTTCCCTCCCGAAGCCTCTGGCAGCTGTGACTGCAGGTGCTTGGGCTGCACAAGCAGCAACATGCGAGGGTGCAGCCTGGAGAGCTTCGTTTTCAGCTGACTAACCTCTTTCCTTGGCAAGAAACAACGTTTCCTTGTATTTTTTTTTTGGTGGTTTTTTTTTGTTTTTTTTTTTTGTTTTTTTTTTTTGGTTTTTTTTTTTTTTTTTTTTTTTTTTTTTTTTTGAAAAGAGAGTGAGAGTACATGAGAGAGCAAACTATTTTCCTCCTAGCATCTATTCTGAAGCCTGTCTGCATGTGTAATAGCCTGTTAGGATGGGAGTATTTTCTTTTGTGGTAGAAACAAAGAGCTTGAGGCTTTTGAGCAGGCATTTAAGTGGTGGGGTTTCACCTTTTCTGGAGGAAATGCATAGCGAGAATGCCCAGTCTGTTTTTTCCACCCTGCTCCTCCCAGCTCATCTTTGGTCTCTGGGAAACACTTGAATCAGCAGTGCCAGCAACTCCCCTGCTGTCTTTGCCTATCTAGGATGATCAGCAACATCTTTTGTTTCAAATTTCAGGGTTTAAGATCCTTTTCTTTTCTTCAGCAAATGAGAGGTGTTTTGTAATTTGTATCCTAAGAAACCCTCAATCCTCCAAGATTTTTCTCCTAGTGGGAGAAGGATTTTCCTGTTTTTTCCGCTCTCTCTTTTAACCAAGTGCATCAAACAAATTTAGCACTGCTTCTCAGAGAGTTAAATTGGATTTGTTCAGATGGACACTGTTATAGGCCTCCTTTATAGGTGGGATTAATTTTATTAAAATATAATCCTCCCATGCTCACATTATCCCCTTCAGACATTCTCTTTTAATCTTTTGCAAAGTAGCGTTGAAACAGTTTCTGGGATTAATTAGGAATTATGTTAAAATGCAGACACACCTTTTAGGCTACAACTACTGAGAAAAAGCAAAACTGTGATTTCCTTTACTTGGAGACCCTCTCTGATCCAATTAAACGGGAATGGGCAAGATGCATTTGCCCCAGTTCCAGCAACATGACAATTAGAGGGGTGTGAAGTAGTCCTCTGACCACTCAGCTGCTTTCCTTCTGGGACAGGGGTGCAGTTTCTTTTCTTCTCAGTCCTGGAAATCAGCTTGTGTTGCTCCACTGCCTTGATTTGAAGGAAGGTCTACAGATGCTTCTGTGATTTTCCATTTCATCCCCATGTAGCACAAGGCCTATGCACTACTTAAATCCTCATCAAAATAGGGCTTAGGTAATACCCTTGGCAGAAGGGCAAGTTCCACCCACATTCCTCTGTGCTCATCTGGGCTGGAGAATCAGAACTGGAAAGTTGCATGTGTGTGGGGTTTTTTACCACTTGGAACTAAATACTTACTGTGCACCTATTTCAGCTTTGCTTCTGGCTCTGGTCTTTCTGCAAAGCCAGAAACTACACTAGTGAAATCTGTTTATGTTATAAATTTAGAATTCCAAGTTAGATTTGAAAGAACAAAAATGAGAAATCCTTGCCATTCATTAATCCTTTACTGAGAGTAAACTGAGAGACTTCTCAATTACATTATTAACTCCAAAAGAGATTCTCAAGTTTCCCAAACCTCAGCAGTCTATTATGAAACATGTACATGCTGCAAAATGGTAAGTAAACATTTTTTGACTGGCTTCCAGATTTTTGGTAAAACCCTACCATATATGTACTTTACTATTAATGGTAGCATATCGAAGTCCACCTGTTAGTGAGAAAGAAAGGAAAATTAAATGTATATAGTAAAGTAAAAGGCAAAGGCCTGCTAACAAATCAAAATAGAGAAGAATGTAAGTGCAAAGAGAAAAGCAGTGTGTTTGGAATTATTTCGTCTTTTAACAAAACATAAAACCTCAGCAATAATATTACACATTTCAACATGTGTTTAGCCGTGAAGAAAATAAGATACTTGATCTGGTTTTGCAAAACTCATGTTACCTAATGTTGTAGTACCTCTGGTACTGATAGACATCACACGATCTGTGGAAAACATAACATTTTCAGTACAAAAAGCAAGGTAGCCACAGCTATCTAGGAGATCTGAGGAAAATCTGAAAAACCAGACACTGGAAAGAGGAAATGTTAAATAAGAGAGGGTGCAGCAGCTGTGTCTGAACATAGAGACAGAAGAGTTCATGGAATAGGTCACCTGTTCCCTTTTTTATCTTCTGCCACTGACAAAGGCAGATTTTCAAAATGATTGTAATGTTGCATTATCAATGCAATTAAATCATAGTAAGTTCTCACTTAGCAAAATTACTTTATACTTTGTAGTGGTTGCTTAAGAGATCAGTTCTAAAACTGGAAAGCTCTTCAGTTACTTTCTTCAATCTGTCATTTTGATGGGAGTGAATTCATAACGGTCTATGAAATTATCCTATCTACCACTATTTACTTAGCTAAGTTTTCAGCTTACATCCCATGCGAGCTTGGACTCAGGCCTTAACATGCTATAAGCACTGTGTTAGCAGTTCTAGACTTGGAGATGTCCATGCTAATGTTGGAAATTAAAATCTGCTCCATTTTCCTCCCATAATAAATATCACATTTGTAAAACAAGACTAGGAATCTCTGTGACAACCTTGTTGATTGAAACACAAACCTACTCTTTGTGTCTAGTATCAGCTGTGGATCTGAAGAAATGTGTCCAGCCCCTTGCTCATCATTCCTCACTGAGGAGATCACCCAGACCGAAAGTACGGCATTGGCTCAGCCCATCCCGCTCTCCCTTGCACCATGTAACACACTCGCAGTCATGCAGCTGTGCAGTCTCTTTCACACAAGGACCACAGCAATCTGGCAGGTTGCATGATGTTATCTTGGCAGGATGGAGCTGAAATTCCCAAGTTTGCCCAGCTCCTGGCATCTTTAGCCAAGAGTATCTTGGGTTGCCACAGCTACGCTTTTACCAGAATCTCAGCTAACTAATTTAAAATCAGTCAAAGAGATTCTTGGCTCCTTTGCTTCACCACTTCACATTCTAGAAATAATTGCATATCTGTAACACAGCATTAAAGATATTTTAGATGGCTTCAGAATATTCTCTCTGCTAGTTGGGTTATATTTACATTGTTACCCTGAATTCCCTGTGCACTGTTACCATTAAAGCACATTGTCACCCTGTGACTGTACCTGGATATCTTTCTATGGCCCTGGAGACATAGTCACAAATCCAAAACCACTGGTCTGGCTGATGAAGGGCAAATATTTCCAAGCCAGACAAAGTTCTTGCAAGGTAGGCTTTGACAAATCTTCTATCAGTTTGAAACATTATGGTTTTTATTTGTCTACTCCCGTTTTTGTCTTTAATGTTACTACATCCGTGCAAGCAGAAACAGAATGGGACAGGGCAGGCCAACTGCATTTCAGAATTCTGACACAAATTTAACTTGGTATTCCTTTGTATGCTTATGTTCTGCCTTCTTTTTGATGAATCAAGAATGCTAAACAAATTTCTTATAATGCATGCTAGTCCCTATCATCAAAGGCTGGAAAGAGGCTGCCTTTTTTCCCAGCATCTGCTACTGCTAAAAAAACATGTTTCATCCTGAGATCAAAAAGTCTACCTTACCTTATCATCTATGGCAAAGATTTACCAGCTGGCTGTGTCACCTGATTGCAGTAAGAAATTACTGTCATTATTCGGAAAATGCATTTCCAGTGTGATGTATATGTATTATAGATGCACTTTTTTCCCTGACTGTGAGAAATATGTGTGTATATAAGTATATATGTCTATATTAATATCTTTAACACAAAGCATGCATCTAAATGATCAAATAACCTGTAAGAAAATCCTCCTGTACCTTTCTATTCACTCTCACTGCAAAACCACTACTTCCCACAACAGCCAGCAGAAACAAAAACCCCTTTGTCTTGCACAGTTCCCTACACATAACACTTCAAGGAGAACCAACCCACCAGCTTGGCAAGGGGATGAACACATTGTGGTGAGCTCTAAGCTGTGCACATGCAGACTGTCAAAAATGATTGACTTTGGACAAGTTCTAAAGTTACTGGAGGGAGAAAGGGAGTAAGAAAGTAAGGATTGATAGATGGTGTTATTGCATACAGTTAGAAAATCATAGACAACAAGGCCAAATACAGGGCATGGGGTATGAAACATAAGCCATTCAATGAAAGCTGTAGGAGAGAGTTGAGAGAAGCTCCAACAGGCAGAGACATCAAGGTAAATGATAAGATGTTAAACATTATCATAAATGGAGAACTTGCACTGCAGGTTAATCTGCTGGTGTTTAACTCTCAGCTATTAAGAGGATAAGGGATGAACTGATAAGGCTTTAGAAATAAAAACTGTATTTTCACATCTCTGCTGGTGAGGACATCAGTGATAATTCTTGGCTGCTGTTATGCTTTTAAAGGTAATCAAGTCATGGTATTAAAGGTAGTGATTTCTAGCAATCCTATTCATCAGCGTAACTAAAATAAATTGGAAAAGAGGAACTCCCCAGAAGCAATGCTATTCACATTGCAATTGAGAAGAAGTTAGAGAAAAAAGTATATTAAATAATTAGATTTAAACACTAAATTTTATAAAACACTGTTAAACAAAAATGAACTATAACACAAAATTAGCATTTCAAAGAATGTATTTTCTTATTTTTATTGACTCCCTCAACCAGCTTTAGATATTGTTATTACTGGCACTAAGCAAGAGATGCATTGAATCTGCTGGATCAGAATGATCCCAAACTCCTCTCCTCTCCTCTCCTCTCCTCTCCTCTCCTCTCCTCTCCTCTCCTCTCCTCTCCTCTCCTCTCCTCTCCTCTCCTCTCCTCTCCTCTCCTCTCCTCCCTCTCCTCTCCTCCCCTCCTCTCTCCTCCTCTCCTCTCCTCTCCTCTCCTCGCCTCTCCTCTCCTCCCTCTCCTCTCTCTCTCCTCTCCTCTCCTCTCCTCCCTCCTCTCTCCTCTCCCTCCCTCTCTCCCTCTCCTCCCCTATCTCCTCCTCTCCCTCCTCTCCTCCTCTCCCTCTCCTCTCCTCTCCTCTCCTCTCCTCTCCTCTCCTCTCCTCTCCTCTCCTCTCCTCTCCTCTCCTCTCCTCTCCTCTCCTCCTCTCTCTCCTCTCCTCCTCCTCTCCTCCTCCTCTCCTCTCCTCTCCCTCCTCTCCTCTCCTCTCCTCTCCTCCTCTCCTCTCTCTCCTCTCCTCTCCTCTCCTCCTCCTCTCCTCCCTCTCTCCCTCCCCCTCCCTCCCCCTCCCCTCCCCTCCCCTCCCCTCCCCTCCCCTCCCCTCCCCTCCCCTCCCCTCCCCTCCCCTCCCCTCCCCTCCCCCTCCCCCCTCCCCTCCCCTCCCCTCCCCTCCCCCCCCCTCCCCTCCCCTCCCCTCCCCTCCCCTCCCCTCCCCTCTCCTCTCCTCTCCTCTCCTCTCCTCTCCTCTCTCTCACCATGTGAAGTGTGTAACATTTACTCTAGGTCAATGGGAGGCAGCCAAATGCTGTGGTTTTAGTTCCAGTGTATTGTGGGTGGATGGATGGCTGTTTTTACTCCAAATTTCCTAGTCCCTTGATAGTATGGTAATGTGGATTCACCATGTTGACAGAACCAGCCTCCAGGAACAGACATGTATTTCCTCTGGGAGCAGAGACTGACTGGCTAAAGGGATTGGCTCTTAATTTCTATGAGGCAAAAATATGTCTTTCTCAGAGCTTCCCCATTGAGTTGGAGGAGCAGGCAGCAATCCTGGTGGGACACATCAGGAAATGTGTGACTTTTCAGTGGGCTCATCTAAGAGTGTAGAAAACTATCTAAGAGTAGGGAACTTATAGGATATTTTGCTGGAAGCTTAGGTGTAGGATTTGAAGAAAAGATTTGCATGGAGGCATATGTTTTACTAGAGGCTGAGGTGCAAATAATTTTTAAGAACAGGGAATGGGTACCATAGTGAAATCTTTCAAGACTTGATGGCAATGAAAGACAGTCCTGATCTGAAAACATTGAGAACTTCTGTTTTGAAGAGCCATTTTCTTGGTGGTTTCAAGTATTTTGGCTATACTTACTTCGGGGAGGTGGCAACTGAACTACCATAAAGCAGTGTAATCTCATTTCATTAATGAAGAAACAGGTTCAGAGAAGACAAAAGTAGTTTGGTTGATTCATCCTTGACACCAGAATCTGACTGCAGACAAGAAAATAAGAGTTTCTGAGGTAAGCGACTAGCCTGCAATGAGAACAATTTGGATTCAATTCTTTAACCTTCATTCACCGGTTTCAACCATTCACCCTGTTCTCTCACAGCCTACGGATAACTTAAAGTGTTCAATTTCTCTCTATTGTCTTCACTATTGATGGAACATAACAATGAAATTCAATATAATTTCTCTAGATCTTCATTCCTAATGCAACATAATGAGGCTATCCTGAAATAACTGCTTCATCCATGTTGTGAAGTGATGAGAGAAACCAATAAAACATGCAATGCAAATTCCAAGGGAAGAGATGGCTGATTAACATGAAACAACATAATCCTCTAAACAGCTTCATTTATGACTGTCCTGGTGCTGAATATACGCTAGCTCAGAAAAGCAAAATTTATAAATCAATAATGCAATACTTTTACCAGAATTCCTAAATTCACTTACTATTACATTGTGTCACAACTTGGAAGTCCTCTGTCAGATAATGTATTGAGTGATTATTTCACTGTCATCAGATAAAGACATACTTGAACTGTCTCTCAAGATAAAATATTTTGCTTCTATTCCTGATGAAACATAAAGAACTAGACTGCTGTCTTGACATTGCTGGATTCTTTCCTCAAAACCTGGAACCTTCTCTTCTCCAGGCTAAATGTCAATTCTCTCAGTCCATCTTCACAGGAAGGGTGCTCCAGTTCCCTGATCATCTTGGTAGTCCTGCTTTGGACTTGCTCCAACAGATCTGCAGGTCTTTTCTGGGCATCCAGAGCTGGATGCAGCATTCCAGGTGGGGTGTCACCAGAGCAGAGGGGAAGAATCACTTCCCTTGCCCTCCTGGCCACGCTGCTTTGAATGCAGTCTAGGATGGGATTGGCTTTCTAGGCTGCAGGTGCACATTGCTGAGTCATGTGCAGCTTCTCATCAACACTCCCAAAAATAATCTCTAACAGCCAGAGAGTACTTGTAAAATAACAAAAGAAAGACAGTAAGGAAAGTCAGAGGTATCACTACTAAAATAATGTCTCTCCAGAGACACAACTATTTGTTTCATTAGCATCAGAGCTCTTTTATAGTATCTCTTGTTTAAAAGCTAGAAAATACCTTTTTTTGCAGTCCATTAGCTTTCCCTTTTCAAGGAGACCAAATTTAGACAAGGTACTTTTTGTCCTTCTAGTTTAAATGCTAGAAAATACTCAATATCTGTGTATATTAACAAGCTTCACTGCTTAGATCAAGTCAGTTTAAAACCAATTTAATTGAGTGCAAACTACTACAGGGACACTTTATTTCAGTCAGGTGTATGCCAGTTTCAAGTGGTTTAAATAAGTTGAAACAACAGGAGATTAAGCAAGCATTTACACAAATGTTGCATTAGCTTAATTTAAAGTGGAGTTGCTTTCTTGGCAGGTTCTCCCTGAAACATTTCTTTTTTTCTCAGGGTTAGCCTGACTATATTAAGTAATAGAACTATGTAATGTAATGAACTGCCAGCCTTCAATTGGAGGTTATTGCCTGATTAGTTGAAATGTGATAATTGGAAAGAAAACCCTACCACAAACATGATGTAGAGAAGATTAAATGAAAATAGTAATGAATGGGGACGTGGCATCTACCTGAAATCTTCCATCTAGTCCTACTATATAAGAGTGAGGGAAAGAGCAAGGGAATGAAGTAGAAATTGATTCTTTGTTTGAAGCTATTGATAGTTCATATCACTAGAGGCAATCACTAATAGTAAGCTTCCATAAGCAGAGGAACAAAGCTTGCTTTCTTACACAATTGTGTCCTATGTGCCCTTTAATAATTAAGGACAGAAATCCTAGCTGCCTTACTGAGTTTGACTCTCCCAACATCTTCTCCTGCATCCCATAGTATCTGTAGCTTTCTCCTCTATGAGAAGAACCAGCATGTGCAATGGCTGAGATGCAGCTCCATATGTGCAGGTAGGTCAGATATGATGCACACAGCAGCTGCAGGATCAGGAGGACAAGCAGAACTTGTAACTGTTGGGACCACACTGTACCATTTCCCTGAAGGGGCAGTGAGGAGAAGGTGGGAGTGCTATTTGGCCCTCTTTCTGCTTCAACAATACAAATTCAAAAATTCAACAATTTTCAGGAAATTCTGGTGTCATAAAAATTACAAGTGTGCTTAGTCTCCTTCTAATTTAGTTTAAAGCTGCTGATTGACTAAAAAAATAATTGTGAATTGAAAGACAACTGAGCCATAGCAAAGCAATACTTTGCACAAGTTTCACATATATGCTTAGGTGCTCCTATCATTTTCATACCTGTATGGTTATGATGATGTTTTGCCAGTGGGCACACTAAGGAATGGAAATGTTATGCTTCTGGCCAAATAAAGCTTATCTAAGACAGACCTGTGAGGATAAAATGTAGTTTAACTTCCAGTCTTGTACCCTAACCATTGTATAATGTTGGTCTTTGGTATTCACTTCCATGGAGAGATCAATGAGTTCACTTGCACTAGGGAGATGGAAAGGCTGGTCAGAGTAGCTTGCTTGTATTTTTATTTTAGAAAGCAACTTAACATGACAAATGGGTTTCCAATTTCCAGTTGTCTTAGCTGCTGCAACAATGGAAGCACTGACCCAAGGATAAAATGTCAACGAAATTCCCAGTTACAGAACAAGGCCCTTCTGGAAGACCAAACTTTACATCAATATTTGATATTTTATCAGAAGTTGAGAACACATTTTTATCAAAAATATCAAAATATTTTTGTTCTTGGTTTAGAAATATTTGAAATGGAGTTTTTTGCAGTTTTTAAAGCATTTTTAGTTTAAAATAATGGAAATACTTATGCAAAATTTTCAAGTTTAGTAAATGAATTAATATGTTTCCAAAACCATTTGGGAACTAAATTTAAAAATGTCATTGTGTGAAAATGATTTGGTAAACCAGTACTAATAAGCAATGCTTGCAAAGGCAAAATCTTTGACAAAACTTTCCATTATTCCATTAAAGGCTCTAATGAGCACTTGATGTAATGGAAACCATATAGGGAATTTCCTACTGCTGGCATTAATTCCATCAGAATTGTCAGCGAGCAGTACCCAGGATCTTTGCTGCTTTGAATGCCATTGATTAGGGAGGAGGTTTTGCAGACCTGGCAGTCACCTGCAAAACCTGACTGGGATGAAGGGTCATACTTTGAGACAGTTTTGATCATTCCTGGCAGAACAGCAACTACTCCTTTGACTCGTGACCTTTCATCATTCCTATTCAAGAGCACTTCAGCAAAACTTCTGGGAAAGGATGTGCAGTGCCCTGAGCTACAATGCCAGCAATAGGCTGACAGCACCCAGCTCTGCGCCTCAAGGCTGGCTTGCTCCCAGCTGTTCTACTGTGTGTAGGAAATTAGAAGCCTGTGGAATGAAAGGCAGATGGTGTGATGGACAACCTCTGATCCCTATCGGCGAGTTGTACAATGTAAACTGGTAGATCTTTTCAGTACATGATAAAATGAATTGTGCTTTCGCTGTCACCAAATTAATTCTTGGTCTTAGTGCTTGCAGACCTTTGGAACTGAAGACGGTTTGCTAGTCTTATCTGAAAAACTGGGAAGTAGTCATGCTGTCAGACTGATTCAACACCCTCTTGCTTCATTTCTGCACGAAAAAATTGTCCGTCAAAGGAAAAAAGACTCTGATAATTATGGTGAAAAAATATGCAGGCACTTATTTTCATTGTCTAATATTAGGTTAAAGATATATATATAAAAATAGCAAAGGAAAATGGAAAGTAACTTTGAAAATAAAGCCAAAATAAATTTCCTGAAAGTAAGAACATAGGAATTTATTAATCAGTAAGCTAAATAAAAATAAATAGTTTCTGAAATGAGAGAAACCCAGAACCACTGTCCAGGAAATGAGTAGAATTGTAGGCTAAGACACTAGTTATCCTTAATAGTGCAAGTGAAATCTATTCCTATACACATAAAGTAGTTTATCTTCTCTTTATAGTACAAGTCTTGGTGAAGTGAGGAACCCTTAGCATCAAAACAACTGACTTATATTCATTGTCTTGAAAAGCACAGTTTCATCTTTAATCTATATTTTAGTATAGTCTCTAGATGAGTCCAAGACTTTGCTTTTATTACCTGAAAAAATAAAAGATCTTTCCCTTATATTTCCTCTGTGAGAATTTCTAGAAGCTCCATCCTTGCAGTTCAAGAATAAATGAAGTGCTGGATGATTAGATCTCATACTTAACAATGCACTTGAGTAAACTCAGGTATTTTTAATAGGGAGTTGGGAGGCAACAAATTTCTTCTCTTCCACCAAAACTACCTAATGGAGTGCCTCTTCCCTCATGTTCAATTACCAGTGTCAGAGTTTCATACAGCCGCTATGTTTGACCCACCACAAATGGAGTGCATTATGTACAGATATGTGCTTGTAGTGAGCCAAGGTTGCAGCTACCAGGCTTGGCCAGTGCAGTACAGGGAGTACCTGGAGACAGACCATGTTTCTCATCAGCAGGGACACTTCATATCTTTTTTCAGATCTGCAGGGGATGTGATGGCAACTGTTTACCTCATTGTCTCCTATGTCAGAGAGCGTGTGGCAGGTGAGAACCAGGACACATGTGGGAAGAATCTCTTTCAAACTTTTATTCAGGGTCTAGTGTTGGGAGTGCTTCTGAATGGGGTCTGTCTTCAGCTGCTGTTTCTCTTGTTGCCAGAGAGGACAAATTAAACAGAAGAGCACTACAAGTCCTCTTTCAGGCTATGGTTGCTAGGTGGCTCTGATTCACAAACTGGCTATCTACCTTGTTTCTGTGGCTCCCAGCAGGGACAATGAAGATGAATAAAACAGCAAAGTGCTTTACAGCTTTCATTCAGATTTTAATGTTGTCCCATTCTGGTGCAAGATTCCTCAACATCTGAGTAAAAGGAGGAAAGTGCTTAGTGTGTCAAACTGTGTATTAAGAAAGACATGAGGGTAAGGTTTCTTATAAATGTTGGGGTTTTTTTCCACATGCAGAGACATGTTTGGATGTCATCAGCCTTCCAGGCTTGGTCCCAAAATGCTGCTATTTAGAGTAATGGTTTAAGGATCTATCATCACTTCCTTTCCTGGACCAAAGAAGAAGAGAATTAGCTAAGAAAGGAGTGCTTTAGAGGTGAAGAACATACAGCTGTGCTACAGCCAGCTGAGGAGGGGATCAGGGGAGTCAGGCTGGGGTTTGAGGATGCAATCCTGCTGAGAGGTGCCAGTGGGAGCAGCGTGTTCTTTTTTCTCATTCCTGATATGAGATATCCAAGGTCAATGGAAACTGTAGAACCGGCTGTGAAGCTTTCCGGTATTTCAAGACCTTCAAAGTAATCAGTAGGTAACAGCTCATGGCTGAGAATCAGACTACTGCCTGTTCCAAGGACAGAAGTATTTCTTCTTTGTCTGTGTGTGTATATTTGCAAGTAGATTTACACACATGTACAACTGCAGTGTTACACCTGGATTGCTTCATCACAGCTTTATTTATTTTTCTTATACTTCTAAAAAATTTTCTCCTTTACTTGCTGGCTTTAATTGAAGGCATGGTGGTTGAGGTCTGGGGACTAGGTATTCCGCTTTAATTATCAGATAAACAGTTTTTGGGGATAATATCAGGGGACTTGACTTTTCTTCAGCCACAGCAATAGCTTAAGCATCCCCCAGTTCTGCCTGCTACCTTGTGTTGCATGCTCACTTGTGTTAATACCACTTTTGATGGAGTAACATGATGCTACTTGGCAAAAACAAGCAAACAGAAGCATTGGAGAAGTAAGAATGCTGTTTTGAATTGGAATAAACGTCAAGTCTACCTTGCAAATCACCTTGCAGCTGCAGGAACAGTTATAGTGGCACAGCTGAGAAGCCAGCAATGACTGTTCAGGATGGCTGCAATGGCCAAAAGAAACACATTGCTGTGCTGAAGTCGATAAGTACACTCAAACTGTTTGACATTTATTTTACAAGCATTTACATGTCAATGATGGACACAAAAGAAGACAAATGAATAGCCAGAAAGGAGGATTTCCCATTTTGGCAGTGGTAGTCACTGTACTAGTTCAAGACATGAAACTCACTCTTCAGCGTTAAAGAGTCGGTAAAAGCAATTTTTCTTCCAGGACAGGGATTATCTTTTTAATGCATTTGTAAAATACCTGACACAGGAAGGGTGGGGGTCTTCCTCTGATAGAAATGGCAAGAAGAATAGAGCACTTCAGGAAATCTCACGCTCAGCAAGAGGAGCTTAATCTCATTAAAGGGACATGAGGATGATACAGTGTGTAAGCTGATTAACATTTACGCAGAGAACACTACTACTTGTATGAGGTTTTGACAAAGGATGCCTATTTATAGTGTGAGGAAACTGAAAAAAATAGCTTCTATTAAAAAAATCCCAACAAACCAAACCCAAACTAGACAATAAAAGGTGTAAGAAAAACCATGTTTACACTATTACAGAAGAGTTCTACAGTAATGAAAAACAGACCTCCCTCTTTGCCTTCACATACTGAATTTTTCTTTCTGGGTATTTCTCATAGATTGACTGGTTTAATGGAATAGAAAACAAAAATATAAGCAGTTAAATTACTTCAGACATACTTAATTGAAACTTAATTTAATGCTTTTGAAAGACACTGGATTACCAACATCAGAAATTGAATTATTCATCCGCAGAACAAGAACTTTCTGTGCAGTACTGATGACATCTTTTCATCTAATCCTATGAACAGGCCTCCACACAGAACAGCAGAAAATGCTTAGATGAGAAATAGAGTTTTTTACTTCTCTGATATAACAGCAACTGACACTTTTTATTTGGGGCTTGCAATAGTTGCTTACTAGGATCTGAACTGAAATGACAAGCTTATTTTTTATTTGGTTTTAGAACATCCTTAGATCAACTCAAGTTCCTAAGGACTCCTGTTACTGAGTTATGGTGGGTTTCAGCTGGTAACCTACAGTATAAAGAACCTAGTCCCCATTACTGATTCCCTTAGGAGCTTGCAAACTATTGTTTTGCCAATTAGCATTTGTTCTGATATTGAAAATTATCCACAGTTGGGATATCACTGTAATTTTAGAGATGAAATCGTATATAATCTCACACAAATGTGTAATTGTGTAATCAATCTGGCTTAGTTTTTAACAGTATCTTCAAAGACTTTTTAATGGTCAGCACTTCTTCTTAAGGTTAGTTGTGCATTTCTAAAAGGGAGAGTTAGAGCATGGTCAGACAAGCTCCAGCATATATCACTCCTGCTTTTCCAGTTTGAGAAATTACTGCCCCCAGCACTCTGTTCAGGCTCTCTCCCTAAAGTTGTCATCCATTCACCAGGTTTTGTAGGAAATTGCCTCAGACATGAAAATCTGTTTCCTTTCACTGACTTAGTAATGAGTGTAATAACATCCAGGAGACCTGGTGCAGCTTCTGCTGCCATTGTGGAAACAGAGAAATGTGGGGTTATGTGCCTCAGCTTGGCCACTGTGTACAGTGGGGCATCTGGAGGGGGGCCTCAAAGCAATTGTGACAAAGCAAAAACCAGGGACACTCTTGCCCCCATGAGTGGAGTCCATGTCTCTATTGGCTTTTGTATGACCACCTTTTTTGCCATAAAGATCTATGCCTATAGTCTGTATTTTTATTTTCTTATATGATTCTCTGGCATAAAATAGCCTGTATTTCCCATCCTTTGCTTATTTCCACCAAGTGGAGGAGATCCCTGCTGCTGTCATGTACATCTTTTGTAACTCTGGTAAATTAAATTAATCTCTGACACTGCAACGAAATGGCCAGAATTGATGCCACCTTTAGGACTATGCTTCAAGGTTCTCATGAAAACATCCAAGCAAGAAGGATCCTAATTTATGGACAGGGATAATTTACACATAAATGACTGGGCTTTTTTTCATAACAAATTCTAAGCATACCACAAGATTTAGGCAAGGTAAAATGGTCTGTTAGGAGTGAGAACTGCCACACAGATTATTGAAGCACACAAACAATTTAGATAGGTAATTAAATTGTTTGCCTTAATCAGAAAAAGGCTTGTGAAGCTTTGAGAATGTCCTTTTTTGTAGTCAAGATATAAAATGTTTTCTAATGGAAGTGAAATTTATGAGGGGAAAAATATTTCCTCTGTGAAAGGATATTTTGTGAGAGGAATTTCAATTTAAAGCAATACCTTAACAACAAGTTCTTTAAGCATCCCTTTCTGTGGTGTTTTACCATGGGTGAAGGTAGTTCTGAAGAAAAATACCTGGAAAATTAATAGGAATATATGATCAATTCACTGAAATATGTGAGACCTGCAACATGCTTACTGCTCATGCTTCAAGCTTGACTGTTTTCAAATGTTCCATAGGGTCAAATTAACTGCTATGGTTTGCTGTCAATGGCTGGCACCAAGTATATTGCTCAGTAGATCCAAATATGGCATTTCAAATTGTTATTTAATCTACACAGAAAGGAGTGATTGTCACATCTTGATATATTTAGTATGGGGAGATTGATAAAAGTTCACTCTGCTGCTTTCTGAAATAATAGAATGTTATTGAATCAAGTGAGGCTCATACAGGGTGTGCTATTGCTGCTGTAAATTAGAATTAGAACCCATATGGTGACAGGTCCATAGTGAAATGGTCTGTCTAATCTTACATTGTCTTCATGAAACTGCCTTTCAGGAGAGGTATGCATATTATGAAATATTTCTATTCCTTGCACCTAATGTATGACTAATGCACATGCTAGTGCTCTCTGGGAGGCTCTAGAATCCATAAAGATGTAAAATATATGTTGGATTGCAGTTTTATTAGACTGCCCAACACATGTTGAATAACAATTTATAAAACAGTAATAATTTTTTCTTTTCAATGTTAACATTTTAGTCCTTTTTGAAATTCCATATTAAAAAAATGAAAATTATTGTCATGACAGTTTTCCCCTTCTTCTTTTTGTAATAATATATACTCTGTGATTTTGAACTTTCTGTCTCAGTCTGTACAAGTGTTTCTTGTCCCAGAATAATTTAGACCCTCTTGTCCAATTTAATTTGAGGGGCGTTTTTTGCAAGGGGTGGGTATTTTGCAGACATTAAGACGTACAAAGTTTATAAAAAGATTTTACCAAGTAGAACAGACAGATCATTGTGGCAGAGAACTTATAAATCCCTCCATAGCAGGAAAGATGCACTTTAAGCCCAAAGCTTGGCAGACTGGACAGGATTCACATGCAAGATCGATCTTCAGATTCAAATGCAAGGTAAATCTGATTTGTACCTACTGTTCACAGAGCTGCCTGTTGGTTGATCAGCCTTTTCTCTCCCTCTCCCCATAAATGTCTCCCTTTCTGAGGTGCCTCAAGTCAAATAGTCCAATAATACATCTGGGCAAATCTGATTCACTGCTGTGGAAAGGGGGAGTGCTACTCCTTCCTTGTCCCTCCCACGCCCGTGCTCCTGCCATCCTGCCATGTTCCCTCCCTGTGCTGCTGGTTCAGCTCACCAACCCTAGAAAATAATCATTTGCTTCTCTGGAGGTTTTTTCTGGATTACTGAGTGGAATTAGTTCATTCACTACATGTCTTGTGAGTGCCAGGGCTCTCACAAGGGAGTCATGAGTATGTTTTAACAGCAGCAGGGTAGCAGCAGTGAGCTGCTAGATTGACTGCATTTGACTGTTGAATTTTATTGAAGGCTACTCTGCTTCTTGCAGAGATTAACACATGAGGTTTTGAATTTCTCCTAATTGATATTGTATCTTCAGTTAATTTGACTAGGTTTTCCTGGGAGTGTCTGCTTCAACATGAGACCTTGCAGCTGATAAAAAGCTGGCCACAGATAAGGTGTAGAAAACACAGATTTGTCTAGAAAAGAGAGGATGCTGGAAATTCATGAGATGAAAAATCAGGTCACAACCATTTGCCACGTGCTTTGATGGAGAGGGTGATCAAGTGCATGTAGCTACACCAGAGAGGCAGCCAATGTCCCAAATATCCTCATCACTTGCCTGCTGGAAATCCTTGCACCCAAAGATGTCAGAGGGGAAAGGCAGAATAGCTGCCATTTGTTACTCACGGTCATGACTCTGGCAGGCAATTAGCCCTGGGCCTGTTCTGAGAGAGTGTTATTACCCTGGAGATGTGTCCATTTAGATTCTTGAAGTGATCCTATTGTGGACAAAAAGCTGGGAATACTATTACTGGAAAGACATTTCTTAGAAACTGAAAGAAAAGAAAAGAACGAGGATGGAAGACTTCCCATAATTAAATGTGAAGCAATCGTAATTGTAAGGCATAATTAAAAAGCCACAGAGTTCTAGCTAATATTTAAACTGATTACAACAGCTGAAAATGATAATGATTCTTCTACAGGAAAACTAAATCTTTCCAGTATTGGTAAAAATATTCCTGTGCGAAATACTTGAGGCATTGACATATTAGACACTTGGGGATTATGCTGTATACTTCTTTAATGCTTGGCTTTGACTTGTATAAAATAATGATGGCAATCCTTTGCAGTCTTGTGCAAACTGGACTTAAAGGAGTGGAGAGTTCATTACTGTTTTTAGCCCTTCTTAATGAGAGAGGTTCTCAGATCCCACATAAGTGCATGTATATGTTTCCATTCATCTCTTGCTCTCAGTTATGTTGATTGATTGCAACAAAAGACACCAGAAGGGTGATCGCAGAGAAATTAAATCAGCTTTTGATGAAAACAGGCATATATAAGAAGCACTTGCTAAATGCAAGTACAGAAAATTAGTTCAGCTGTTACTACATTCCTATTCAGAATTCATACATCCAAGAGGAACAGGCTTACTTTATCCTTATGTAATTAAAGGTCACACCTTTTTAGACACCAGAAAGCCCAACCATGATGCACAAATGTGTAGGAAATGTGTACATGATGTGTAGGAAACAAGGCTTCTGCTTTTCACATAATCAGTTGCTATATTAATGTAAAGACACAAAGCCAGATATTTTGCTTTTCATGCAGCACCTTCTGCAATATTTGCATATTTCTGTGTGTTGGGAGTTAACCCTAGTATGCAGCTAAGCCAGAGACAGTGCAGTCTACTGAGAATACTTTGTTTTCAATTTGGTAATGAAAATTCCTGTCATAGCCATTTTCAAAGCTGAAGAGTATGACTAAGTGAAGCAGCATCCAAGTCAGCCACACCACACAGCAGAGAAACATATGAATGTGACTGCCCCATAAAAACATAATTTATACAGAACAAAGGAACCCTTACAGGCTACAAAGCATGATATAAAAATTGGAGCTGCATCAGCTGCCTTTGGATTCCAGTACTGCAAATTGTCTGAACTGCACTTTGTAATTAAGCACCATTATCAAGCCTCTGTTAAAGAAGATACATTGAAGGTCAGAAGCAAACACAGTAGCATGAAGCTCCTGAAAGCTAAATTTCCCTGCTAAGGAGCAGTGTCAATTGACCTGCATTGCTATGACCATAATTGTTACCATATTCAAACGTGCTAATTTAACTCTGTTTTGGGTATCTCTGTGCTACACTATAATTTGTCACATAAACACTCTTGACTTAGTCCTGGTAAATTAATACAATAGAGTGGTACAGCCTATTTCAGATATCAACTCAATGTTCCTGGATATACTGTGCGTTAGGCTGGAACTGAATACCAGTGGAGATTTCTGATCTCCAGCATATCAAGAAATGTCAACATGTTGTGGTGCTCTTTTGATGTGGACAAAAGAGATGATTGCATTCTTTTTACTCTCTAAGGATCCTCTTTTCACAGAAGTGAAATTTTCCTGCAGGAAGCTTATCAAAATTTCACATTGCGTAGAACCACTGATTTCTTTTTTACATTTAGAAAAGGTAGAATCAGATAAAAGGTCTTCTTTTTATTTGTTGTCACAACTAGTTTCATTTTAATGCATTTAAAACTTAAAAGCTGCAAACTTACCAGCCTGTATTTTGATGAAGTCTACTATAAAGACCATGCATTCAATTCAACATTACTTCAATTAATTATTTGCATTTCATCCATAACTTTTCATTTATAGTGCATTTATCAATGAAAGTATTTCACTGTGGATAATCGAAGAAATTTAAAACATTCTGTTGTGGTGAAACCAAAACAAAATGTATTTAGCAGCAGTCAGGATTTACAGAATAGGACAGTATAACAGAGTCAGGTTCATAAAAATAACAAGTTTCATGTTGTGGAAACATTTCCTAGTACCTAAAGCTTGCCTGAAGCTCCAGCCCCTCCTGACATCTGACAGAGTGTTCACATCTCATTTCTGCCCCATAAGAAAAAGTGGCAAGTCCCCTTAGTCAAGTGTCTAGTCCAGTTCCAAATTTGCATCAATTTAGCTAATTCTAACAAATCTTTATTGACACAGAAGAAAGATATCCCAGTGATTATAGCCACGGGCTACTTCTGTGATCTTGAGCAGTCACTTAAAGGCAGAATTGCTAAAAAACATAGTCAGTAGGATATCCTGGGCCTGTTTGTCATAGAGAACAAAATAAATTAGACACCTGGTGCTTTCAAAAAACCTGTTTATTTGTCTTCGGCCAAGTTCAAACTACACAGCAGTTGCACTCCAGGGTTCTACATATTGTGTGCACAGATTTTCTTCCTATGGAAACCAAGGCATAGGGTGGGGGGAGGGAGATGTTCCACTCAGAGGTTGCATTTGGATACAGCTGAAACACTAGGAAGCACTCTTGCAGCCCTTGATGCAACTTCAGATATCTGCACAGTTTTAAGATTCCAAACAAAGTGTTTAAGTATGTTAAAAAATCAAGCTCCTTATTGTTCTGGGATTTGTTTCTCCATCAGTAAGATGGAGAAAATAATTATTTTCTCACATGGCTATTATAAAGAAAAATACATAAACAAATTTGCAGAACTCAGAAGCCATACAAGCACCAACCAAGAAACATGTGACTCCATTTGTGCAGGGACAGTATTACCAACAGGGGAAGAGAAGGTACTATTAGTCCTGCTATTAATGCATCTTTGTACAGAATGTAAGTCCCCATTCACAGGGCAGTAATATTCATCTCTGGGATCCGAGCAATAGGTAGAATCTTCCTATTCTGGTGTCACTAACAGGCTGCCTCTGACATCTTTTCCATCACCAGTGGCTATATAAATTCTCACCAGCAACAGAATACCAACATTTAATCTTGGATTTTCATTTTTCCAAAATAACATCCAGCTTACACCCAGTAAGCATTGTGGCTAAACTCCACTTTTCCCCTGAATTGCGGGAGTTATTTATAGTGATAAATGAGAGGACTTTTGAGAATACAGTCTCTATAGAAACTGGTGGTGGGCTAGACCAAAGAGGTCTCTTAGGGAAATTCCCTGCTCTTCTGTCTTCATAGATGGTGCCAGAAAGAGCTTGAGCTCCTTGTTGGCTGGGAGGACAGGATGCATTTGGCATATTTGGTATTATTAACTTATTTTCCATGAGTCAAAATGTAAACATTTGCAATTTACAGTGTTTACTTACATAAAAAATATTTTTTCAATTGTATTTCAGCTGATTTCGTTTGTGCACATTACTTACATTCTAAAAACACAAAGGGATGTTCCAGCACACATGCACAAAAATGCACTAAGATGGTGCTAAGGTTGCTGACTCTCATGCCTAAATAACACAAAAACTAAAAGCACAGGAAATCCTGAGTTAAGGCTCTTTTACAAACTTTAGACATAATTTCCTTTTTCATACATAATACTTCCTTCAGTGCTGGTGGAATCAATTTGTGGCTGGCTGTTCTGGCATTGGGACAATGATGTGGCAACAGAATACAGCAAATCTGTGCAGACCCATTTAATTTCCACTTATATGTGTGGTATTACCATAAGACCAAAGTTTTCAAAAGCAAGTAGGGATTTTGAGTACTTAAAGTGGAGATGTCTGAAGTGCTTTCATTTTTAGAGATTGCTGCCAAAAGGAAAACTGAAAATCATTTAAAAAAATTGGGGAATCCTGCATGGAGTAGGAATCCCGATAAGAGAGGCAGTCTCAGGTATTGCCAGTCATGGTCAAATTACTTGCTGTATAGGGATTTTAACAACTTTCCAATGCCTAATAATTCACTTTTCTCAAGGCACCTCATGACATCCAAGTCCTATAATAAATATCAGTCTTTCCCTGAAGGGAACTCCTGCTGTGAAAGATAATAGTAAATGGCATTAGCACATTTCCTGTAGCCAAAAGGGTCTGCCCTACGTGTGCAACCATTAAAAGCCCCTCACCTACTGAGGTGCTATCTGTTTGGCAGGCATATTCCATACTTTGAGACCTGTCAGTGAATTGAGCTTGCTGCTGGGAAAGGAAGCAATAAATGCTTAGATGCTGATAGCAACATTCCTGACTATTGTAGAACAGGAAGTTAATGAGCAACTTGTTGCTAGAACAGCAAGAAGCATCCCAATAGTCATTCTGGATTTGGTTAGTGCTTGGAACCTGCCCAGTACAGCAAGGATAGTGCTCTAACAATGTGAGAACCACCATATTGTGTTTTTTCACTCTCATCTGCCAAATCCCTCCGCACACCCCAAAACTCAGCCTACTTTGGCTCTGCTCTGGCACCAAAAAACCTGATAGCAGAGCTATGAAAAACATGCATTACTTTGGCATCTTGAGATGTTTTAAAACATATTTAACTGTATCTTGCAGTGTCAAATAGCACAGAGTTTTCCTTAACAATAAAATCTCATTTATAGAATGGCAAAACTAGATAAAAATAAAAATTTTATATACACTGAATGCATTCCGTTCACATAGAATAGTAACTTCCTTGCTGAGTGGTCCATAGTGAAGTTAATTTTCAATTCATATTTCACCTAAGATGATGCAGCACTGCAGCTGAAGGGGTGGAACATGTCATGTACCCTAATCAGTCAGTGGTATGCACTCACTCTGGTTCCTTCATATCATGCCTAACAAAAACACAGCTGCAAGGTGAGTCAGTTCAACTGGCTGAGCCAGTGGAAAAACTAACTCTTAAAAAAAAGAGGAATAGCTTCTCACTGGGTCAGAACGCTGCATCAGGTCCCTCTAAGGCTGCATGGCTAAGATCTGGTAACAATAGCTGAGGGAGAAAAGGGCAAAGCAAGGTCATGTTTTCCACCAGCTGCCGTCAGTAGAATCCCCTAACTACAGCATGAAAACTCACCCTCAGACTAACTGGAGAGGATTGTGCAGTTTGGTGTAGGGACAACTGACGTCCTCCTTTCTGTGCACAAGAGAAGCAGTGGACCACAAGGCAAACAGAACAGAGTGCCACCATGCCCTTACCTGTCACGCTGAAAGCTGGCTGTGACAGACTGCAGCAGACTGCTGAGAAGAGCTGGTCTCAGGCTGGCAGGCCTTAATTAAGTCAGCAGCAGGAAACGGCTACAACGAGGCCTTAACACCTGAGGATTTAAAAATAGGCATTGTCACAAGAAGCATATTTAAAATTAGGATGGAATTTAGAAAAGCAGTGTCAGGAGCCATCCTGTCCCATCCTGTTCGGGAACTGAGCAACTACATTTCACAGAAGTGCTGAAATGCCTGTCATGTGTAGTTCCATTCATCAGAGATCTTTTCAGCAGTTTGGCTTATATGTAAAGAAGAAACCTGTACTGATGTCCACACTTGACAAAAAAATGAGGAAGCCATTTCACCCATGTCATCACAGGTTGGCTTCTTGTCCTAGACAATCATTAGAGGCCACACCAAGAAATACCTTGTGTCATTCTTTTTCCTTACTTTGCACATCTACATTAGATGAAATGGATTATATTCCACAAGACACTTCTTCCTTTTGACAGTAAAGGGAACTTAGAATGATTAGCTCAGGTGCAAGTGTCAGTTTCTGACAGCAGAAAAGTTAAGTGAGATCCATCTCATCTGAGGAGATGTCACATTCTGTCCAGCTGTAGATGATGACATAACATGGTCCTATGATTGAAATGTAGTGTGAATCAGAAATGCTTGGTTATGGTACTTCTGTTACCTTATTTCCTTAGAGGCTTCCCCTACCTAGTTAACCTCATATCAATCTCCATGTGTCAAGACAAAGCTACAGGAAATTCGTATCTGCCTTAACTCAGCACTGTAAAGGAAGACATGGATTACATTTTCTGGATTTCAGTAATAAAACTTAGGTAGTAAAGAATCAGAGCAATTAATTTCAGTAACATTTCTGCAACTCCCTTGTATGTTGTTCAATTTAGTTCTAGAAGTTTGAATAAGCTGAATGTCTACTGTTTTCCTAGGCATCTTGGTGAATCTCATCATCAGGGAAATGTTACCCTAATACTTAGTTCTTTAGTCATTTAGTTTAAATCTGCACATTCTTGTTACATCTTCCTTTACAGTAATAAACAATTTTCCCCTCTCTTGTTACTTAGATGCTCCAAAGATTTTATGTCATTACTATATGATGCTAGGTTCTTAGTGATTTAGGTGTATCTAGGTGGATCTCTTTGCAAGACAAGCCAACATGCCACAAAAGTACTACTTTGAAAAATCCTCCCTAAAAAAAAAAAAAAAAAAAAGAAAAACCTGTTTTTAATTTGCAACCCTAGATGTTTTGACCTACTCAGAATTTATCTGTAACTCCTGGAACTTTTACAAATAGTCTGGGTTTAGAATCCTTTCTTCATACCAGCTACTGGTAAATGAGAACAGCTTGGTACTGCTTCAGATCTGCCCTGTGATGAGCCTTCAACACTCTTCCTCAGTTTTCAAGTGTATACAATATGCATTCTAACTGTCTTAATTTTTTTTAAAGATGTATGAAAAAATACAAAAGTCAAACCGAACTGGTAAGTCAATGGAAACAAAAAAGGGCTCAAATACAGAAGAAACTTGCCTCATCTTGACAAGCAGAAGCTGTGCATCAGCTGAGCACTCAATATCCATAGAGTCTTAGACTCTAAATACATATAAATACAGTGGAAAAGGCAGTGGTATGGGGCTCTGAGTCTGAGGTCTTGACAACTCACAGTATATTTGGCATTTGTCTTAAAATCTCTGCAGTTGGTTTAAATTCGGTGTATAGTTTAGATAACATGTAAATGAAGTGAATTGATGTTATAATTACAGAAAAGTACTTGAATATATTGCAAAATTACTCCAAAGCTCAGAAACTAGAAGAAAAATCACCACTTTCCCTCCAACTGTCTTTCAATTTCACAATTTGCATCGCTTTCTTGATTTTGTGAGACCCACTTTGAGATTTCTGAATGCTGGAGTTGTCCATATGACAGTAAGCAAGGCTATTTTATAATAAATGAAACAATGTTCTTTTTAATGAAAACAACACTTTCAAAATAGCTTAATTGCACCCTCTTTCAACAGCTCTGGTATGAAACTTGACACTGCAATGACAGCAAAACCATGAGTTTTTCTCAGATGACTATAAAAAGAATTGTTTCTCCAAATTTTAATGGACATTATAATATAGGCAGGACTGAATGCACACATGTCTAGTGAGGTTGTCCAACATTTCCCATTATGAGACTCCGTTTCCAGTTATTTGTTACTTCGCCAAAGTTTAATTATTTGCACTGAAATTTTCCATACTGAGCATCTGCACAAGGCTGAATTTGGTTTTTTTTGAGACAAACAACTCAGTCATTTCTGAGATCAAGACTAAGGGAAGATACGGGGTTTTTTTTGTAAAAAACACAACAGCGTTTTGGTGAACCCTTTTGGGGCTACCATCACTTGTGGAGTGGCTTAAAACTGGGTGAAGATTTGCCTTTGTGTCAAGGATATAATTCTCTCCATCTCTTAATAGAATTTGTTACGTTTGGCTAAGCTCTAATCCTTTGGGGAAAAAGAAGACGAACAAAAATGCAGTTCACACATGCTCAGTACAAAAGTCTCAGGTGTCAGCAGTTGCATTTCTCAAAGATTCTGTAATTATATAACATGTTCCAGACTGAGGCTGAGCAGGATTTTCCTTGCAGCTACAGCCCTACGTCATACTGGGCTGCAGTCCAAATCAGAGTGCAGAAGCTCTATTTCTTCCACCTACTCCAAACAGGAAGTCAGAAGGAGGAAGCTGCACTATTTAAAAGCCAAGCTTGCAAAAAAATGATCTGCCTGGAGATGAGGAACAGACAGGAACCAGGACACCAGAACACGGAGACAGAGTGGAAGAGGAGGGAACTGTGACATTTATGGTGATACAGACAGTAAACTGCGCATGGAAATGAAGAGGAGATTCAGAGCCAGCAAGTATGAAACTGTTAAGAACAGAAAAAATTGATGAAACATTGGCAACTGTGAGAATGACTGAAAGAACCACTGGGTGAAGGATTGGTGCTGGGCAATCTACAGATGAATTTATGATTGAGAAGGAAAGGGGTCAGAAGAGACAGAATAGATCCAAAGTTAGAAAGGAAAGGAACTAGTGGAAGGAACCAAATGTACTGAGAAATGGAAATGGAGCTGGAATGAGAAGTGAGGTTAGTAAGGAAATAAGACTGAGGCAGTGACTGGTAAAGGCAGAAATGGTTATACTTTGAAGGAATAAATTCAAGCATCTATGTCCTGTGGATGAGTATTCAATCTGGAACTTGTAGTAGAGCCCAAGAACCTTGACTTCAACAATTCACTCATTGCTCAAAATTAGGCTGGAAACTGTCCTCTTTTTTCTTTTGGCACCCAGATAGAACAGAAAATGGTCCTAGTTTTTCTGTTTAAATGTCAGGAGACTATGGAAGGCATCTACATTTTCCTAACCCATTGATAAAATCTACCCGCATTTAGCTGGAAAATATGGAAGATTTTTTTTTCTCTAGAATGAAACAAACAAAAACAAAACAAAACAAAAGCAAACAAACAAAAACATCTACACATGGAAAAGCAACAATTTTTTTCAGATTCCAAAGCAAGGATTTAAAATTTATGAAATGGAAAAACTAAAGCTGTATAGTCATGGAAATTGTATGTTTGCTCTTTTGTGTTCAGGTGGACATAATTGCACAATCACTTATCTGTTTGGTTCGTCTTACCATGGTACTATATACCTTCTTCCTCAAAATCCCTGTGTAGCTCTTAGCAAGCCTTCTCCACCAAAAGCTTTTCATAGGTGCCTCTTTTTTCTGGGTGCCTCACTCACGTGGCTTACAATGATCTTGCTTACAGAAGTGCTGCATACTTGAGGAGTCAACGTGACAAATTACTAATTCAGTAAATAAATTGCTATGTTATGGCTCAAGATCACATATCTTGAAGAGAACACCCTAAACTACAGAACAGTCTTAACCTTACCTCTGCAGAAATTAGGAGTAGCAATATCACTTTAAGTCCTAGAAATGCACCATGATATTATATGTACTCATATTTGTGAGGCCCTCAGACAGCACTTTGATGAGAACTACTGGAAATATCAGGAGGAGATTAATCATTCTGTTGTTATATAAGATTTTAATTCTGTGGAATAAACAAGGCAAAGAGTCTCATACTGAACAAGGATAAGGAAACAAAACCCCAGATATATTCTTAAAAATACCTGCCACCCCTGAGTGCTGACTGATGCTTGTATCTTGAAGATAAAAGCCCTATATAAATATGTGACTAAAAGGAGATGAGTAAAGTTTGCATACAACCTGACTTCTGGTATTTCCCACATTTTGATTACTTGCCTTTGCAGCTCTAATATAATTCCGAAAGTCTGTAATTCAGTAAGTCTTATACAAACATACATATCCTTAGGAATCCTGCATATTATAATCGCCTGTATCACCAAAACCCCAAGATGGCATTATAGTTTTGTTTTACAAAGCTCTTTGAAAGCAAACATACTTTTTTCTGAAATGCTGTATGTAGTTAAAATGCTTCTAAACCTTTCTCTTCCCTCCTTTCTATTTCCACCTCTCTCCTTTTTTTTTTTTTTTTTTTTTTTACAAATCCCTTCTTCAAAAACTGCAGGACTAGCTCTGGCTCAAACAGCTGCAGAAACAGCTTGTCTTCAGACATTTACCACAGCAGATTTGCTTAATCAAACAACCATCAGAGCAGCTTTGTTCCAAGCAGTTGCCAAAAGCCTGTCATGCTACAACTTCAAAAAGCTGCTCCAGCAGCTTTGCTGCTCACCAGAGATGCTCATCATGCATGGAGGTGACATCACATATTTGTAAGTAGGAAATCCAGTGATATTAATGTTCAGTATATTGGTACAGTTTTATCCATCTAATTAAAGTATTTTTAGTGATAAAAGCATTGCTTCAGAGTCCCTGGCCACTTTATCTAGTTTATATCTTTCACAAAAAAGGTGTTACTTTGTCCTAGATAATTTCCATGGTTTGCCACTGTCCAAACATGAGTTATTTCAGAGTTTGAAGAAAACTCTTCCAGCAACTTTAAACACAAACCCATCAGAATCAAAGGCTGGAAAGCCTGCTGCATGGTCATTGGATTCTGGTCATCACCAACAACCGCCATATTTTTGTGATTTTGATTGATTTTTTGTTGTTGTTGTTTTTTGTTTTACCTGTATTAAAGCCTCAAGGAAAGCAACTCTATGATTTCCTGAGCCAAAGTTACTCCAGATGGCCAGTACCCCCAACTTCAGCAATTTTATCTTGTCTCCATGGACTAGTAGAACAATGAACACTTCTCTCTAGAAGCTCCTTTAGGGGACACAACAACAGTTCTATGATTCTAGGTTCACCAAATGTGTTGTTTCTTGTTTTGCAATTATTGTCTCTGCTGTTCTCCCTTGTCTTGAGTGGTTGACTCCTTTCTTCAAGAGCAATGCCCAGAGATGGACACTGTCCATCTGAGACCTTGACAGCTATGAGAAGAGTGGAGGGATTACCCTCTGTGATTTGTAGGCTGTGATCTTCTTAAAAGGATTCTGAACACAGAGCCAGAGAGGATAAATACTGTATCCTAAATGTCACAGGCATCAAAATCTCACTTGGGAATACTCAGTAAATATGCAGGAATATATTGTCAGCTGATAAGATTGACTTTTGAACATACAAGAAGTTCTGGTAAATAGAAATCTTTATATCTTTAAAAAATGTACACAACAATTTCTTTTAGTGGCATAAATATCTGAGAAATAAAGCGCTGATCTGTTCCTATGAACCTACATATTTTGGAAGTTTAGAAATAACAGCTAAACTATAGCAGCTAAATCTTCATGTTTAATTCAAAGAGATCTCTGTTAACTTTGTAAAAATTCTCATTATTTCTCAATTTTCTGTCATGCTTTTTGAAAATTATACACATTAGATGCCTTAGCTTTCATGGTAGGTATCTTGTCTGGGCATATCTGTCATGCTGGGCATTTTCTGTCATGCTTCTTTCCTCTAGTATTGGGTATTCTTAGCTGTTTCTACTCATACTTTGAGGATAAGACATAATAGGATACAGTATCACTGTTTAGTTATTATATCCATTGGGAGATGCAATTTTATGTTTATAAGATTGGTAAACTATCCCTTGAAAGCTGTGAAGCTTTTTCTAATGGCCATTCAACTCAAGCAAGTCATCAAATCTCTTTTGGTAGTATCACTTCTCGAGTGCAAAATACTATCCAGAAATGGATAACACCTCTAATTTCAAACTTTCCTTCTGCTTGCTCCTTCCTTTCATTATTCCTCCTTCCCTTCATTATTCAAAACACAGTATTAGCAGAAAACTCTCTTCAAGCTTCTATTTTTCACTTAATGCACGGATGACCACATTGCTATGTGTTCTGTGTTCCACTTGGGAACTTCAATCTCTTTGGAGTGAGAGATGATAGAGCCATAGGATCATCAAGGTTGGAAGAGATTCTCAAGGTCATCCACTCCAGTTGAGCCCCCAGCACTGTAACCCCTAAACAAACTCACCCAACTCTACATCCAGACACCTCTTAAACACCTCCAGGGATGGTCACTCCACCAGCTCCTGATCATCATAGGTTGACCACCCTAACAGTGAAAAGTTGTTTTCTAATATCTAATCTGAATCTCCCCTGTTTCAGTTTAAGGCCATTTCCTCTGGTCCTCTCCCTGCAGGCACAGCAGAAGAGACAGTCCCCACTTCATTAGAACCTCCTTTCAGGCAGTTGTAAACAGTCATGAGGTCCCCCTTGAGCCTCCTCCAGTCTAAACACCCCCAGCTCCCTCAGCAGCTCCTCATAGGACACTTTTTCTAGACCCCTCATGACCCTTGTTGCTCTTCTCTGAACAATGTAAAGTACTGGTACAGTATTACTATAGTTAAGTGCAGCATTTTAGAACTCAAACATGAGTCTATTCCTCACTTGCTGCTGAGTATTTGTAGCATTATAAAATTGTAGCATGAGATTTTTGCTGGTCTCTAATTTCTGTGCTCTTTGTACAAGTAATATAAGAATAAACAGTAAAATTTAAGTAAGACAGTGAATCATGTTGTGGAAAATATTAAAACTACACCTTGTTATTATAATTTAGGTACTACTGTAGTTATCAAGATCCTGTTGTGTAAGAATTGTGCAAACACACAGTAAAAAGCCAACATTATTCTGAAAAATAACAGCATAGCTGGATACACCCTTTTTTCTTCTTTCTATCATTATTTCCTTTTATAACAGAGGAGGAAGTCACAGCATGAAAACAAGTTACTTGCAGATCAGAGAAATGTGCAAGAGACAGATTTTGAATCCTGAACCACTGAGTCAAGTCCAGCTCTTTAACTGCAATTCACCTGCATAATGTACAGCAACAGCAAAACAAGATTTAAAAGCCTCAGAACTTCAATTTTAATAATTCTATAACAGCCCTATCAAAGACCATCCCTAAAATAACATGAAGAGTAAAGAACAAAGACAGAGTAAGAGTATAATAGAATATATCCCAATTACACTAAAGTCCTACCAGTCCACACTGGCCTGGGAAAAGTCTTATCTCAGAACAATGAGTTATAAACCAAGGTTTAGACCAAGGGATAAATTAGTCTTTCTATGGCATTACATCTGCAGGAATCACCATGACAGTGTGTGTCTGGTAAACTTCATATCAGCTGTGCTGATTAATTTGAACAGAAATAAATCAAATGGAGTTTAACTGAGAAATAATTATGAAAATTGGATTTCAGGCAATGGACTGGGATCTGAAACTTGATAAAGCATATTGAAATACAGCTACTACAGAACAGTTAGTGGCCAGGATTCTGCCCAATCTGCAGTTCAAGGTTTATGGGCTCTAGCCCATGTTGTTAGCCAAAGTCAGTGTTTTGATCTTTGCAGTTTTTCCATACCAAGTGGTTCCCAGAAGATGTACTCCTTGCCAAAATGCTACATTTGTGGAGTTCAGCCAGTTATGAAAGGACTGTGTCAAGTTGACAACTGAGAATACTGAGAATGGTGCTTATCTTTTGGGTAAAGTGCCTTCTTTTGACAAGCTGCCTTTTTCCTGTCTTTTGGTCCCTGAGAATTTAAAAATTACTGTTACATAAGAAAATTCCACTCAGGTAAAGATGTTTTCAGGTTTGTTCCTGAGTAAAACTCAAATCTGGTACTTCCCTTTAAGGAGAGAGTGCCTGATTTTAAAACCCCAGCAATGCATCTCTCCCAAAGGAACAGGTAATCCAAAGATCTATCCCTTTCTCTGAGTCCACTCACGTTGGCTCCAGCCCTCTGAGCCAGCCACCACCTGTTGTGATTGGAAAGGACCAGCAGCAGGGTCTGTGATTGGCATGCTAATTGCAGAGCAGAGCCACACTAACTTAGAGCAACTCAGGACATCTGTAAGCTGGATGTAGGTCTCAAAGAGCCATCAGCTGGGGACTACCAGGGGACCACTAAGCACTGGGCAGAGGGGGAAGACAGTGGGAGTGTGTCTGCCTTACATGCAAACACCTCTCACAGCAAAATTACTGTCTTACTGAGAAGTGGATTTTCAGGCACTAAGGGACAGAAGCAAGAAAATAAATGGCTCAAAGGTTCTGTTCCCTCTCAGTTTTATTTTTCCCATGTAACACTGCCTACTCCAAATACATATGATGCTGTTATATCCTCCATGGGTTTTTTTTCAGGAGTGTGGATACAATGAGCTAGATCCCTGAGGAATAGGCAACCTCACATGGCATGTTTTAGCATCTGACTTTCAAGTATCATGTACTAGCCCTGAGTTAGATGCCTACAATACCTGAAGACCCAGAGCATTCTTAGCAGAAAGCCAACAAGGTCAACAAAAAATAATAGGTGTATGGAGACCAATGTCTCTGAAGGATTTAAATGCTTGATTCCAGCCTACAGCAAGAAATTTCCTTCTCCTGGTATTCATTAACTACCTTGAATCATGGATGGGCTCACACTTTTCAATCTCAGTTTTATCCAATAGCCCAGTGGTTAGTTTGAGGACAGACAAAGAGCCATAATTTCTCTTGTTGAAGCTGCTTTACTTCACTGAGAATAATTAAATATTCATTAGGCAAAAGAGAGAGCAATACTTTATTGCCTAACATTTGAGGCACTCAGCTACAAGAAAAGAGGCCTCAGTGCCTGTGTCAATGAAATTTTAAGTATCCCATATTAAGTAATCATGAGGGCAGGGACTGGGATTCAGTCCTCTCTTTACTTAGGTGAGAGAGCTAACCACTGAGCAGTATTACAACAGTAGTTTTTATATTCCTTTGGTTTCTTCCTTGCACTTTCTCTGTTTTAGCAAGTATTTTGATACACTATGCACATTGGAAAAGTATAGAAAGAATGGATGTTGAATGCACTTACTCTGGAAAGCTGACTATGTCTAAAGTTAAAATGATCTTGGAAGATCTGAAATACTGTCAAAAAGACAGAAGAATGAACAAAAGAAATAGTGTCTTCCATGTCTCAGTTCAGCTGTTTAGCTGATAAGTGAAAAGATAGGAAGAGTGAAGACAGATCCCCAGCCATGTTTCCTTTTTGGCCTCATCCAACATGTCTATACTCAGAGTGTTTTCTGGATTGGATTTTGAATGCAAACTAAGGGATGGAGTATCTTCCCAGATAAATACAATGCTTAGACATCAACCCTTCCAGTTTCATTTATTTAGCCACTTAGCAAATATCATCTATTGAAACTTGTGGACTTGGATATTTTATATGTCTCCAGGCAAAAAAGCATCCAAGTGAGGACTTTGGGTGCCTATACTTGGGAATCAAACACCTAAATATTCCTGGGAATCCACTATATACACAATATTTGATTGTAAATGTCTAGTAGATACATTTTTGCTTGCTTGACTTTGGTGTATTTCCTTTGCATGACTTCAGTATACTTTATCTTTTAAAGCTACCTATTTTTATCAGTTCAGTTCTGGGAGCCAAAGACTAAATAGCTGTTTTTAATTCAGTGACTAGGTAAAATAAAGTAGCTTGGGGGAAATGACAGGTTGTTCTGCTTAGTACTTAGAATATTGACTTAGCAATATTATTTCTCCTATTATTATTTTGACAATCCTTGCCAAGCTTCAGTACCATGTGTATATCACCTTCTGTAATGGTCTCCCAGCCTAAAAAATTCAATTTGTTGTGATTATGTATTTCATAAAGGAAGAGACATTTTCAGCTTGAACAGGGTGTTCGTACAAGGTTAGAAGCAGTAGGAGTTAGAAGTAGTAGGAAATAAGTGTACATCTAATTTCATCAGAGCTATTTTCATTGGGCTTTGAAAAAAATGGATGCTTTATTTTAAGGATGAGCTAGCACACATCTAGCAAGTCCATACCCTAACTCTGTTTTTATTAGAAATAGATTTGGACAGTGCATTGGACTATCATTCAGCTGTCCTTGTGTTTACACCAATCAGCTCAGCTCTTGTACAAAGAACCCATCATCTAAGTGAGAAAATAGGGCATCAGGGAAATTCACAGATACAAAATAAGCTGAAATAACTGGTTTTATGTGAATATAAGGATCTGCCTACATGGTTAAGTGGAACCAAAATAACAAAATGGCTCACATATTATGCTCACAGTTATGGTAGTTCAGATCTTCATGAGTGCTATAATTTTAGAACAACAGTGCTCAATTGTGAAATAACTTAGATTTTAAAAGTGCATTTTTTAGAATGAGGGCAATCTTTTACTGAATTAAAGCACTCACAGACAGTCAAAGTCCTGCATTTAAACAAGGCCTAATTAGTTTCTCATAAATTTGGCATTAGCTGTTTATATGAAGTTAAACAGACACATTGAGTACAGTAATCAAAAAAGGCTGCTCCTGAAATCTCTCCAGCAGTCCTGTCCCTTTGGACCAACAGGGTCCAAAAGTGTATATATACTCTAAGGTCTAAGGCATTCCTCTAATTGGAATGTTTGAAAAGTGAAATGGACCAAAGAAGAAAGTTCAGATAACACTAAAATATCACTGATAGTAAAGTGAGAAGATGCAAGCAGGTCTTTAATAGCAGAATATGATCTGTTGATGGGTAAGCCAAAAACCCCAATATATTTGAGCTATTTTTCATTTTGTGATGAAATAGAAACTTTTAAGAAATCTGTATTTTAAAACCACTTTATTTTTGCTTGCTGTGTGCTTAGAGATTTCAAATAAATCTTTTTTGGTTTTGAAAAATTTCTTGGGTGGCTGAAATGAAATGGGTGTGGACCTTGGCCATTAATCATAGGGTTCAATTTTTCACCAGAGCATCTTCTCATACAAATATTTGAGCTGAATAAGCATATGAAGAAAAAGGAACTTGGAGCTTACTAAAATTATTTCCTCTTTCAATTTAGTGCATTTCTCTTGCCTGGTTGCTCATACTACAAATGAATCACCATTTTTTAGGGCTATTGAGATCAGACTTTCTCCTTTAAATATACAAAAAATAAATGTCCCAAATATTCTGCTGTAAAATGTCTCTTTTTGAGGGGGAAGGAAATCCTCATTCTATATATGCTACAGAGCAGCAAGAGAATGATACAACCTAGGTTCACTAACTCAGTAAACACTGCCTTGGCTGAGCTTGCACCTGCAGCCGTATCAAGTTACTCTCAGGAAAATGCCTTCTTGACTTTAAGAATGTGCATATTTTTCACTGTCTGCTGCAGAACTTGAGTATATGTTAATGAGCTTCTTTGCACAGGGATGATTTCCTGAAATGGGACTAAAGTCTGTTATCAAGTGTTACAAGTTCCACAAGTTCTAGCTCTGTGCAACCTTGAAAATGTTGCAAGAGGCACTTGTGACAATCCCCAGGCTGCACCTTCTTTAATAAATCAAATAGACCCTACAGCTCAGAAAAGTGAGGAAACTCTACAGTTGGAGGAACTACCTTCTAGGACTGGGGAGGAAGAGGCTGAATGATTCAGATAATTCAGTGTATGACAGCAACTGTTGTAAAAAATGGTGTGTGTGGTTAAGCCAACACTATTTGTGAAATTCCAGCAGAGTCATGTACAAGCATTACTGCATAGTCAAGGCTCAACCAGTAATTTGTCTTTGGTCTTAGATGCACTTGTGTCATCTTCTATAATAAGTGGGGACAGCCCTGCTTAGAGCAATGACTGTTTACAATGATCGAAAACCAAGTGCTTTTGTAGCAAACAGCTTTAGGAATATCTCCAAGAAAACAATGGGGTTGGTTCCCATTTGCACAGCATATCTTAGAGCTGAGTCTGTTTGGTGGCTGACAATGGTTATCACAACTATCAGCTGTAGAGAGGGATTGGGACATCCTCCCTGCTCCACTTAGCACCTCAAGAGAACCATGATGTCCCTGGGCTGTGTCAGCCATAAGGAGAGCCATGGATGCAGGTTCACTACTTCATAAGGAACTTAATTCACATGCCTGCTCAAAGTCCTGCTTGCTGAAAAGTCAGTGATCATACGATATTTAGTGTAATGAATAAATAAAGACTCTGCAATAATCTGCAAGGAGACATGGAGAGGAGGAAGCCCTAGGTACTACTCTCCTTTTCCCATCAAATGATGCAGCAAGTCTATAGAGGCCCCTGATTGGGCTGTGCAAACAAAGGTACTACTTGCTGCTGTATGAGGGAGCTGTATTACCAAGCTAGAATTTCACTTGACAAGTATTTTATCACAGAGAAAATCCCTACATGGACACTGGTCCATGAGGGCATGTAGAAATATCACTGAACTTACATGGTTGCTTCCATGTCAAGCATATTCTTTTTGAATTGTGTTTATTTTCACCTACAAATATTTACCTTGGTCCATTTTAAAACTGTACATAGACGAGCTTTAAACACAACACCAACATACAGCAATAAGCTTTGGGGTTTTTTTGGAAGCTGTTGGTAAATGCTAGCTCAAAACGTTCTCTTCTTTTAGTAGATGTTGAGTTAATTCTTTATACTGCCATGCTAATTTCCATTTTGGGACACTGAAAGTTGTGGTTCATAGTAACATTTTGAAACTTTCAATTAGATTTTCAGATACAAGTAGGCCTAAGGGTAAACTCAGGAATAGGCAATTTTGTAGACCTTCTCACCCAGGATTATGATATTTGTGATAATTCAGGTTTTTAAAAACTGACCTAAACCCCCCCCAAAAATAGACATGAATGTAGCTAATATACTAGAGAGCTAAGTAGCATTAGTGCTGTCAGCTGAGAGACTAAAGCATGAAAGTGATGTGAGACTGCAGGCCTCAAGGCAGTGGAAGCTGAAAAGCTTTGCAGATGTGATGTGGTCATTCTCTGTTGGCGTTGGTGGTCATGCTGTTATCACAGCACTGCTCCCACAGCTGTCATTGGAGGGATGCTGGCAAAGCCTTTGCTGGGAGACATCTGCCTTGCTCTTCTAACTGGAGTTGAAATGCTATGATGACAGCTGCGCAGAAAGTGAAGAAAAAGGGAACACAATAGAAATCCCAAAGAAATATTGAAGATATAAATGGAAGCAGCTTTGGTAACTACTGTCAAGATTCAGACCAGAATTTCAGAGGAGTTAGGAAATGCAGCTACAGATATGTCATTTTTTATTTCAGTAACAGTGCTGTAAACCTGGGATTAGGGAAGTGACACTGTATTTATACCAATGCAATCAGAACCTGCCTCGGATCCTGCAAGTAGATTCAATTCACCTCCCTGATCTATTTATGCTTCCATTGCTCTTCACAGCAGCGTGCCATGATCACACAACATACACATGCCATTTTATGTCAATGCTACAGAACAAGCTGTCCACTGAACACAGCAGCAACTTCTATGAATGTTGAGAGAAGAAAGGTTGCTTTCAGTGTATTTTGATGTCAGTGTACTGTTTTTCATTGAAAGTATAGTAATGATGAATCAATTTTTATCTCTAAGAAACATCCACTCTTTTGGCAGTTAGGAAAAACCCAACTATTACAACATGCAAAAATTTTTGTTGAGAACATCAGGTCTATTTTTTTTCCATTGTTCCATATGTTAAGCCTTACTTTCATGTAATTTAGTCCCATTAGAAAAGATATTGTAACTGGTTTGTATTTGTTCTAAAGACTTGGAACATAACAAATACTTTAAGAGTACATGCATAAGCTAGATGAACTCAGAGAAATACCAACCATTCTTCTAGACTGCCAAAATCATGAACAGACTGAGGCATTTCTCAAATATGACAACTAACAACACCTCACATGCCAAATTGAACAGCCACCCTCCACACACACACTTTTCAGGTACAAGAGTTGAAGTTGCAGCCCAAAGCTCAGCTTTCTGCTGCAAGTGAATCAAGATTGAATCAATAAAAGCTCACGTCTCTCTACTGCCCTTACAGCTCAGCTATTAATCTGTACACAAGGACATCCTTGAGGCTGTGCTGGCTGCAGACTGGATGGTGCTGGAAAAGTGGACTTCTGAGGGACACACAACTTGCATTTGCATGACTTGGAACAGATGGAGGATAAGAACAGCCTGCTGTGCATGCGACATTACCTTACCTAATAGTATGTGGCAACATGCCAAATGTGTGGGTGTCCTGGCCCTCAAATATAGGAGGAGAATGATTGCTACCTTTATAGGCATAATACCTTGCTGTATTTTCATGTAAGGAAGGCATTTGGTTTACTTCCTTTTTTGGGGGCTAGGACTTGGAAATATACATGATGGTACATGTGCCATGTCAAAAACAGTCATGCTCCTTCACAGAAAAACTATTTTTTCTAGGATGTCATGCCATGTGGCTGACTACTTGCACAAAACAAACTTCACAAAATAGACATATGTGAAAATATGCAAAACACAGGGGAGACAATGAGAATTTACACAGACTTCCCTGTGTTAAAAAAGAATGTAGGGTTTCCTGCAACAGACTATTAATTAATAAATAAAATTGTAAAAGCAAATAATAGAACTGTCATAAATCATAATAGCAGTACCAAAATATGTGATAGTCAGTTCTTATGGTTATCCCATTTTGTAGGCAAACATCTGTTAATTTTTTTTTCTGTTTTGGAACATCCACATCTTCCTACTAAGATCTGGCTTGGATTATTTTCAGAAATTCCTTTACAGTTTCTGTTCCTGAAACACACTGGTTTTGTTGTGATGTTGCTCCTCTGTTTCTTAAGAGTACAAACAGCCATGCTTGTGTTTTCTAGCCCAGTTTCTCTCCTCACATTCAGTTCACTCTGAAGAACTGTGATAACCAAACTCACACAATAGAAGAACAGGATCCTGTTCCTTAGACATGAAAGTTCTTGCTGTTCTCTGTCTGCTCTTGACAGAGAGCCCTAATAGTGTCAATAAAATAGAACAGTGAAGATGCTGTTATTTTCTCAGGATAATGCTTTGGTGCCTCAAATGTGGATTATTTTTTGTGAACAGCTTCCCACAATAACTCTACATTCACCTATGTTCTTCCAGAGACAGAGCCCCTGGGCTTCAGGAACTCATGTTCACCTTCAGTTTGTTTATCACCAGGGAACAGCAACAACTACAAAAGTATCAAGCAAGAAGAAAAGCAGAAGTCCTCAGCAAAGGTGAAAAGTCTTGACAGTATTAACTGAGAAATGGAAAACTGAGTAAAAAGCACTAATATACTATAGCCAGGACTAAACATCAGAGGATGATTCAAGACCCTTGAACACCATATCAGAAGTGTTATTGAACTGCTAGATGCAAGGTCAGTCTTACACAGAAAAGAAGAAACAAAGGAGTTAACTTGAGAGCAAAATTCTTGTGAGTAATGAGACCTTTTCTTTTTGAAAGGAAAATTCCATGCTTTCCCTTCTGGTTGGCCTGCCGTAGCGGATATGCTTTTGGAGTACAGCATGTACAGTGCATAAGCAACTATTGCCATTCATGGTTGGCTTCCAAATCAGCAGTGCTTAAAAATATGAAGTGCAAACTTGGCTCTCTCTTCTGTCTTGGGTTTTGTTATTGTTGTTTTTTGTTGTTGTTGCTCTGAAAAAGTATTTGCTCACTTTTTTAAAAAAACTTAAGATCTAATTTTAACTAAGTGGATGCATTTCTCTTTTGTTCAAACAGAATGCTCTTCCTTCTGATGTCAGCGACAGACAGTAGGCAGTTTTCTATAAAGAAACAGCACTGTAGCTGAATGTGTCTTCTCCTGAACATATTAAATATCATCTCAGACCACCCTTGGAGAAATGGCAGAAGAACAGCCCCACTAGCACAAATACGGTAACTATTCTGCCCAGGCTCTGTGTGAAACCTGCTCTAGAAAATGTAATTAAACTGAGTGACAAGCATGGATCAGCCTGAGACCTTCACATTTATCATGAGCAATCATCAATCCTAATTAGCAAAATATTTCATTATCCACAATTTCTTCCCAAAAAAAAGGGTTTCTTGTTGGAATTAAAAGACATGACTGTAGATATTGTTGATCTTATTTCACTATCTACTTGTGCTGGTGGCAGAACGAGACACTCAAGAGGGATAGAAGTGTGAACTTCCAGTGTGAATGAAGATGATCATTACTCAGAGCTAAGCAGCAGGTCAGTATGCCCTTGGACATTCATAACGTTAACAATATGGAAATATTCAAGAATGGTCAGAACAGCTGTGAAAGTGTGAGGAAATGGCTCTCAGAAAACACAGGGACAGGATGACAGCAGGGAAGCTCAAGGGAAGACTTCTTCACATTCAAATCCAGCCTGTCTCTGTAGCTGTACTCTCCAGTGCCAACAGATTCACACATACTGTGGCTGCAGTTTGGGTGAGTCATGCATACTGAGTGAGAAGGACAGACCAAGGTTTGTCAACCTTTATGCCTATATGTAATTATAAATGTGTGTCTGTACAGGAACATTTTGGATTGTTTTAGTTATTCAGTATTCATAAAGAAGTATAGAAGAATTGAAGCAGCTATAAGAACCCAAAGCAATCTATTAGAAGAAAATGTGTGCATCAAACTTGCTTCATGAGCACATGAAAGCCCATACAGTCTCCTGTTAGCAACAAGGACAGAAAATCCACAGCCCCAGTTATTTCTTCAGATCTAACTTCATTTGACCTCTGGGCACCAAAACCAACAAATATCTCTCAACCACTCATTCTTGCAGGCATGACCTCTTGCTAGTAAAAATGATCACATCATGGAAACTAAACCTTTCCTAGTATCTTACCCTATGTAATTAAGAAAGGTGGACAATCAGTGTTCTCTCCTTTCTCAAAAGGCTTTAGAAAAAAAGAGAAAACTTATAGGACACATCACTATAGATCACTGGTAAAAACCTAGCTCATACCAGCCTGGTCTTCACTTGGATGAGACCAATGAAGCTTGCCAATGAAAGCCCTCTTGTCATCTTAGGTTTGAGAAAATGTATTGCAATAGGAAATGTGGCTACAATGTTAAGTACAGTTTTGCTCATGCTGCTAGAAAGATCAATAATGCTTAAGATGGTGTCTGCTGGTCAGAATGACCCTGTGAACTGGCTGAAGAGATACATGAAGAAAAGTCCTGTTCCCCTTTCGGTTCCTAGTTGAAACTTGACTATAGCATGGCTGAAAACACATGTTCTTTCTCACAGTGGGGAAAATGCCTCATGTCTAAAATGTTCAGATGAGAGTCTCTTGTCTGTTCCATACTTATTAGTTGCTTGACTCCAATAAGGTTGTTATTAAAACAACCCAGTTAAATGTCTTTCATGTTGTATTGACTTCATGTCAAATAATGTTTATATAAATAATCTTCGAGGCATGGGAAACTTGCAGGATGTTTTCACAAAGCCCTTGTAGTGTTTGTCTCAGGGATTGTGAAGACATATGATGACCACAATTAATTCCAAATAAAATGCAAATTCATGAAAAAGAAAGTTGGGGTTCTTTTCTTCAGAAATGTTTTGCACTTTATTTGTAACAGAATTTAAACGCACTTCATCCATTCCTATCTTTAATCATAAATCTTAAATCATAAATCCTGTGCTCTAGGGTTTCCTCAGTTTTCATTATTAACAACTCTACCCACCAGAGATTTCCCTGTTTTCTTTGAATTTCTCCTTTCTCTTACTTTCCAAAGTTCTTACTGAAAGCCTTCAACAAATCAAATACTTGTCAGCAACTTCTTTAATCTTCATTTTAAAAACCTGTCACCTCTGTTTCTGTGGAATGATATTTTAAACTAGTCTAGAAGAGTGATTTATAAGCTTAGAGACTGCTTTATTTGACCTCCTTCACCTTGAAAGGACAAGTAAAAGGAAACAGAGATTCATCTTCTGCCATTTTATGAGCTCCCAAGCTTCTTTTCATTGAGGACAGGACATGATCATTTATCCTGAGTAAATTATTGCAGGTTGCACATACTTTACTACCTCTATAATATATTGTGTTTTAACTTGTGTTTTTCTCAAATTGTATTAATGTTAGATGCAGTATCTGGTAAAAACCTTCCTTTTTTTTCTTCTTTGCTGACTTTCCAAAGCATCAATACTTGCTTCTGCTTTCATGATATTTTATTTTGTCACTCACATGGCCAAATAAAGACACCTAGCTTTTTCCTTCAACCTGACAATGTAGATATAAATTATGCAGTGGTGGAAAAGAAGTTCAGAAGTTTTGAAAAATCTATCTCTAATATCTTGTGGCATCAGTAGCAACAACAGTCAGATGCAATGAGTCATGTTGTGTTAGTTTCAATGGAATAAGTGAGACTTCAGTTATAGGTGTTGATGCGTTCTCCTCAATGTAAAGTGTTAAACCATTTAACATGGTCTGTGGTTTTAAGTACAGAAAGTTTAGCCTGCTCAGTCACATTGCAGCTGCACTAGAAATTCCAAATCTGGAAAGTGTATTGATTAGTATGTACAAAAACAAAACACAAAGCACTTGGAAATTGAAATCAAGTGGTTAAACAAGACCAACTTAATCAAAATCTGTCAGAGTGCCTTTCTTTCCTAAACACAGGTTATTAATTTAGAATCCTTTATGCTATCCAGAAGCCCTTCTTAGCACAGCAAGAAAGGCTTAATTTTCTTATTAATCTCTCTGATCACAATTGTAAGAGTAAAGATTGATTTGCTGCTTTTGATTATAAATATAGGCAGGAAAAGCAGAAACGATATGAAAGTGGAAAACAAGGGGGAGGGGGGTGGGGGCACAGCCATTGCTGAGCTTAAAAGGCTACAAAACAACTGCATAGTCTTGGAAAACAGTTTGGACTAGCCAGTCACCCTGGTAACTGTTGGCCAGGAGCACAGTTCTCACCTGCATGGGATATCTCCTGCCTGGCCAAGTCAGGTCTCCTTCCTTCCACTCATCATCTTGCATTGGTAGAGCTGCACAGGCCACATCAAAGGGTGATTGAAAGCTGAGTGGCAAAATGTGAGATAAAAGAAATATAACTAGAGGGAAGAAAGACACTCCAAGAACATGGGAAGTCAAGGAAGGGCATCTGCTTTTTTTTTCTTTAGCCAGTTTCTTGAGAAGAGCCAACTGTGTTGTTTGATAGCCTGGGTCTGCTGGAAATTTCCTGTGGGGGAAAAAAATTAACTGGTGTCCTTTTCTCATGAAGTTCTTCAGGGACCTCTTCCACCATCCTGGCTCCTGATATTTGCTTTTAGAAGGTTCAACAGGTGATGTGGGATCAAACAGGCCATCCCTTCTGTTCTTCATCCACCTCTATGGGTCCACTAATTTGTCACTTTGCTCTTCTTACCCGGCACATCCTCATACCATCCTTGGTCCATAGAGGAAGACCTCTCTGAATGGATGAATGATTGTTTTTCCAGTTTCTTAACCCCTCTGTCACTTTTTGCTCTTAGAGCTAATTACAGCATTTTGTGAACTCCTACTGATTTCTCAGAGATGATTTCACAGTTACAGTAGGCACGCAGTCTCCAATTGTCACACAGGTAGGGAGAAGTCAACAAGTAAGTAACAAATTGTGTTTCATTTCAATCATGGATGCTTACTGGAATGTGAGGTTCCACTAGAGAAATTAAATCCCCTAATAAGTCAGAGAGGAAACAAAAGATTGTGATCTAGCTGTCATGGCTAAATCTGGTTTATGTTTCCAGTACAGACTTCAAAATTTTCACCAGCCACTATAAAGTTCAAAACAATCCATCTGGCCTTTTGGGCTGGTGAGTCTTTCTCCATGGTAAATGTGTCTAGTGTTTCATAATACATTCTCTCAGAGATGGCAGTTGGCCACCTGGAAGTCAGTCTTATGAAAGGTTTTTTTCCCTTTAATCATAAAAATATCCACACAAATTCATCCCTTGCCTATCATGCTGTTTTCACAATTGAGTTCAATCTGATTCAGGAATAAGTAAATGAAAACATTCTTACTATAGTCAATATAGCTACAGTTGGTTGTGCAGTATCAAGTGCTGCATTTTTGCAGTTCAGGTACGAGAATCATTAATTTCATCTGATTTACACTGATGGCATTTAGGGCTGTCACTCCTATGATATAAAAACTTGTCATTGACAGGTATTTAATTGTGTAAAGACATTATCCCAAATTTATTACTAATGGGTCTTAAATGGCAATTCAGTCTTAAATTATGGGGGCAGTGAACACCCTTGAAATAGACTTACATGTATGTCTTGAATCTTGTAATTGGGCAGACTAGGAACACTCACAGAGAGGGCTGTAGTTGCTCAGCTGACCTTTGCAGCTGCTTCCTTCAACTGCAACCAGCAGACAGAAATATTCAAATTTCCATAATGTAAAAAACAGAAAAGGGCTGGATCTAGAAATAAGGCTGGGTTTTCCTCTTGTTTTAATGCATGGGTTTACATAGGCACAGATCAGTGCTTGCTGTTGCCTGCATGAATTTTGCTATTGACTTCAGTAGCTGTATGGCTGGTCTTCTCTACACTAGGGGGTGATTGACTAGTTATTTAATTAACTAGTTTAAGCAGCATTAACAATAATCTCAGCAGTACCCAATGGATTTTCTGCTTTAAATATACTGTGCACTTCTCTATTTATAGTAAACACCAGCAGTGGGATTCATCTGTCCAAATATAGATTCTGCATTGTAGGTGTCTGTCTCTGAGTTAACTGTCTAGGTTCCCTTTATAGTCAAGGGAACAGGCCTTCTGAGGGCAGAGCTCCTCTCATCCCATTTCCGATGTCTAAAATAGATTAAATGAATCACCTCCATTTAGGAGATAGGGTAGGAAGGCCTATTTCTGTTCATTCACTATGGAGGGAGTCTTGACAACTGGCAATGGTATAGATGCCTAGCCTGAGGAGGCTACAATACAGAATGATAGTTCCCGTCCTAAAGTGGTACCAAGATGACTGTGGCCATCAAGCAGCCCCTATGTTCCCTCAGATGAATAATTTATCACCTTGCTGCCTTTCCATAGCTTAGCCTCTATCTCCTACATGATTCATTGGGAAGCAGGATATGTTCAAGAATGGTATTTCAGACCCACCCTTCTTGCTAGCTTTTGCTCTTCTACACATAGCTTCAAATCCATGGACTCATTTTACTGACAAGGAGGTAATGAGCTATTGAAATGGAACAGTGCTGCTGTGTGGCTGGTTGAGGAGATCATTGTTGAGTAATGTTACATGCTCTTATCCTTTGTCCCAGAGGACTGAGCAAACGTTTTGTGAGGCAATCCCATTTACTGCTGATGCCAATGCCAGGAAATGAACAATCTGTGTTAGCTTTTGACTTTTAAAAACAATGGGCTGGATGCAATGCCCTCTGAAGTTACCAGGAGTCTTGTTCTTCCTTTGTGTTCAAAGGCCATGGGGTCAGGCTCAACACTATGAGTTTATTTTGCTTTGTTTTTATACTTAATGAGAAATAAAAGTTAAAAGCAGGTGTAGTTGTGATTATGAGTAGCTGGTCTGTACAACAAAAGGAGAATGTGATTTTTAAACAAATGACGATCAACTTTCCTATTTAATGTTTTTGTACTAATTGCATATGGAATTTTTTATCACATGCGTCCTAGTTTAAAGTTTATGTGGATTATTGACCTCTGCATTATAAAATTTGGACCCACAACAGTTTTGTTATGAAGTTCTTTTATGCTTTTAAAGAGGAATTTCCAAAATACATATGTATATTGCTGATCATTCATTTGTATAGCAGTACTTTACAACCTTTCATAAATGCTGATAAGGTTTCTAATACTTGTGTTCCCCTTTCCTAAATTTTCCTTCTCCCCATGTGAAACCTCCCTCTGAGGACCATGCATAACCCACAGTATATTTATATATGGGGTATAATGCACAGACTTCTGCTCTTACTCAGAGTCTGAAGAAACTACTTCTACCAAACCCAATCACCAATATTTGTAAAAATGTTACCCTCAAAAGATGTTTATGTAGTACAGCAAGATCTAACTTTCTTTAGTTTAGAGGCAAGAAATTAAATTGTAGAAGAACATAATTGCCTCATTCATGATTGTATGGATCCAAGAACTGTCTTCCCTCAAGTTATGTCCCTTAGGGCTGAGAACTATATACCCTCTACACTACTCATATCTATTTATGGTTATGTTCATTGATGACACTCTCTACCTGTGACATGGCTGAGTTGTGGGAAGGACTGGTTTGTAGGGACCCTAATCCATAGGGACAAGAACCTCTTAATCCATTTAGATAATCATGGCAGCACTGAGGCTGTGAACAGAGCTGCAGCTGTGCATTTTTTGTGCAGATGGCACAACTGCCTGCTAAGGCTTGGACTGCTCCTGCCACATGTGTTTGCTCACCAAACATGATGTCCTGAGGTTATGGGAAGTGGATGGGTCTAACTTGCAGTAAGCTCTCCTTCAAAAGACCTTCAAAAGGCTTTCTTATGTATGAAAACATATAAAACATTTTAATAATCTAACATGATTCTTAGTATCTTTCAACACCTTTATTGCAGCCCCGAGGGGATATGGAGTAAACTCTCATCAAGTTTGCAGATGACACTGAACAGAGTGAACCAGTTGATGCACTTCAGGTTAGGGCTACCAACCAGACTGACCTAGATAGGCTGGAGGAACAGGTCAACCAAAGCCTTATGAAATTTAGCAAGGAGAAAAGGAAAGTCCTGCACCTGAGAAGGAATGACCCTGGCAACAATACAGGCTGGGTACTGGGTAGCTATAGAGCAGCTAGTCAAGAATGACCTGGGAATCATGGGGGGCAGTCAGGATGAGCCAGTAACCTGCCTGGCAACAGGGAAAGCCAACAGCACCCTGGACTGTTTCAGCAGAAGCCCAGCCAGGAAAGTGATAATCTCTCTTTACTCAGTACTTGTTAGACAACATCTAAAATACTGTGTACAGATTTGGATTCCCCAACACAAGAAATTCACTATCACATTGGAGCACATTCAGTAAAGGACTACCAAGATGTTCTAGGCTTTGGAGCACTTGTCTGGTAGTGAGAGAGAGTAGAGGAAATGGTGATTGTTCAACTTGGAGAAGAAAAAGCTTTTGATGCATCCAACTAGCAGTCTGCCAGTGTATACAAGGAGGTGGTTCCAGGATCTTCATTGCAGCACATGGTGGGAGGATGACAGACAATGGGCATAAACTGAGACAAGATATGTTCAGGGTGAACATATGAAAAAACATTTCCCTGTGTCAGACAGAAAAACAGCTTACTAGAGAGACAGAGCAGTCCCCATCATTGGAGCTTTTCAAGACCTAACTGGATAAATTCCAGAGTAACCTTGGTCTTAACTTACAGTAGCCTACCTGAGAAGGAGGTAGGACTAGAGACATGAGGCTACTTCCAACTTGAATTTTCCCACATATTCCTACATTTTCCTGTCTTATGGAACAGAGTTATCAGCAAAAGATCTTGTATGTGAAAAATCAAATGACATTTCCAAGTGGTGAATGTCAGAAAGGAGCGTAAGTGTATGCTAAAATCTTACAGCAAGAATGTTACACATGCTGCACAGAGCAGTTACTTCCTTTATGTAACAGTCTCTGCATTGTTCCTATCTTTAATTCTTTTATTATCACCAGTCACCACTAACACAAGGAGTGAGACAGAAGGCGTATGGGCTGCTATACTGGTTATAATGGCTTTTGGAGGCATTGCAGAGCACACAAAATTACTCCTGTTTATAGAGAGACCTTCTGGCCTCTGCCTCACAGAAACGTGCTTCACAAAAATGTGCTTCACTTATGCAAAACCCCTCACATGTATGAAGTAATTGAGGTGGCTGTATTTTGATCTAGTATTGCACAGTCAGAAGTGTGTGAGTGTGCACAATGTGCCACACCACACTGAATCTGACACATATCTGAGATGCAACTGAGCTATTGTGCAAGCATATACCATCTGTGCAATAAAATAGAAGCCCTGCATATAGCTATTTATCCATGTTCTATCAACCAGGCCAGAGGCCTGGAAATCTTGGCCAAATTGACATTTTTATCTTTTCCATTTGGACAATAAAATAGAAAAATTGACACAAAGAAAATGAGGATGGCACAATGCAGATGTAGGATATCTCTAGAACAAATGTGCAAGGTCATCTCTTTCTGTGTCGGCCCTTACAATTTTAAAACACACTTCTGCTTTCCACACTGAAGATGTGTAACCACTGTCTTATCCAAGGATAAAAGTGAGTCATAGAATTACAACTTTTGTTTTCTGTTCTTTTTAGTCTTGGAATGGAACAATGGTGAGGATGGGTTGAACCCATGTTGGTGGGATGTGGCAATTTTAAACACAGTCTCATTACTATTTCCTGCCCTGGCTTTCCTGAATTATCTTCTCCTGCCTGCTTCCAAGTGTTGTCTTCTGTTTGAGGTAGCTGTTCTTCAGTGCTGGTGGGAAGCATCACTGTAGAGCAGATTGATTTCCAGGTCCCAGAGCAGACCCAGCCTCTTATGCTTAAAAGGCTTTCTTGGGCAGCATTCTCCCACAGGGTCAATACTCTGTTGGTTCAAAAAGGGAGAAGGGCAGTGATAGAGCTGATGAGTAGATTGCAGCTTCTTTTCTTTATTCAGGTCTTGCTTACACTCTGACTCCCAGAAGCCTTTATGCCAGTTTTGAATCAGAGACCTCATCCTGCCAGAAGAACCAATGAAATAAAATAGGAGCAAAATGTGAAAGCAAGAAAATTCTCACTGACTTCTCTAAAATGCTTTGGGCTTGTCTATGCATGGGTTTTTGTGATGATCTAACAAAACTGAATTGAGGTTGCATCAATTTAATTAAACCATGGCAAAAGCTGTGTAATCAAATCCTTTGTTTTGGTTAACACCTATGCAACTCAAACTCTGAGCAACAGCTACATAAAGAGGTCAAAGACATAAAAAATACTCCAGCTCCAATGCACTCATCTCAGTTTCAATTAAAATCCAAGAAAGTATGAACCTCATGACCTGTAAAGCAAAGAGAAACAGAGAAAGTAGTGGATGTTCATAATTAAAGAAACTATTGCTAGGGAAAGGCTAAACCAAATCAAGTATCTTTCTGGTCTTCTTCCTTCATACAGGAGCACTAAATGGCAAAATCTTTATATATAGTGAGCCACCTTGCAAGAACATAAGGAAAGAGTCTCCTTGACAATATTGTATGAGTCCCTTGAGGATTTTCTAGCACTTAATTTCAGCAATCTGGAATAATTTATTGATGCATAGTCATCCCTTTCAGAAATTTCCAGAGAAATTAACCCACTATTACTCACATTGTACCCCTAGGGAACAGTTTGGTTGATGCTTTTGTGTGTGGTGACTCCTGCCATGCTCAATAGTGCCAGACTCGTGTAGACCATCAACGCTTTCTGAATAAACAGCAAAAAGGGATTGTTTTCTGATTTTGCCAGCTGGTAGCTGACAGTGGCTCTAATGGCAAATTGGCCACTCCTCCCAGTTTCATTTTCCTCTGAGGATACTGAAAGGGAAAGCTCAAAGAATCCACAAGCACTAAACTAGCTGAGGTGGAGATTATCTGTTGATTTTTGATTGCAGCAAAAGCAGACTGAATACAAGCATGGTTAACTCACTAAAAATCAGCAAATGATGACTTCTGTTGATCTTCTATGTAAATGAGGAGGGGATCAAGAGCCTTTCTCTTCTACTCTCCTAAATACAGACTAACCAGAAACCCGCTTTGTGCTCCCCTGAGGATAAAAGTGGGACTGGAAACTGGAGCATCTGGGACAGGCTCCAGCAAGAATATATATTGCCCTCCTTCACAGTTCCATAGCTGTTGCTTTGTCTGCACAAGCCCCAGTTGGACTGGAAGCACGCTGACCATCTCATCTCATTGAAAGCTGATGGTTGCTGTGATTGGGGAAATCCCTCCTTAGCTTGCCACTGCCTTCTGCTGCTGCAGCCCAGGTTGGAGAAGGTCAGCAGCCTGAAGAGGTAGCTTTGCACCACATTTGCTAAACACAGAGTTGGTCAGCTAGCTGGGCAGTGGATGAATAATTCCCTCCTGGCCCAGCTGTGATCTCACTGCAAACAATGGCACCAGTTACAGGAGTAATGGACTCCTCCACAGCAGGCAGCACTTTCTTTGTTAACCCAGCAGTTTGCAAGACAACATGTAATTCTTTAAAGCCTTATTCAATAATTTTCATCAACATCAATTCCATTGCTTTCATGTTCACAAAGTATTTATTTGACTCATTCTTCGTGTTCACAACTTATACTTGGTCATATCCCTGATATCTTTTTAGGTATGATGAAGTTATTGAGGAATAAGTGGAGTCAGAACTGGCCTCTGTTCCCATTATTTTGTTCTGACACATCAGTTAACAAAATTTGTGCGGTTTCCTGGCCCTGATCTCTTCTTCTGGACCTGCTTTCATTATTGTTGTGAGACATGACGTATGTATCGAGTACCCTTGTTTCCACAATGACTTTGTTTTTTTTCTTCTGCCAAATAAACGTTTCTTCAGTGTGTAACAGTAATAATGCTTCAGCAACTTTAATTACTTGCACATTACAAGCACAAACTCTTTTTGTTCTCTGGTTAACACATATACTCCCCTTAAAGCCTTTGCACATATGTGTGAGCAAGTACACATGCAGCCCTATATTGTCCTTCCAGGGGAAAGAAATTATCTCTGTTCAGAGAAATTTTCTATGTTTACTGAACAGACATCTTTAGGCTCAGTTATTACAATGCTCCATTATTTCTTTTTTTGCAGAATGGTAGGGCTGGCAGAAACTTAGGTAAGGCTCATTAAGCAACTCTTGCAGTATGCATAATCATTGTGATGGAAGTTATAGGAGTGTTTATGATATTCTTACATGGATCAATTAAATATGTGACTTAAAATGACTCACCATGGTTCTGCAGCATTCATTTCCCATCTGTCTGACCTTTGTTCTCTGCACAGCCATGCTGGGTCCTCTTCCCACAAAATTCGGAACCTGACATGTAACTGACAAGAATTTTATATGACTTAGATCCATCACAAAGTGAGAGAATGTCTTAGGCTGCAAGGTGTGCTACTGTGCTTTCCAAAACACACTCACAAATAATCTCTCCAAACCACAGAGAATATTATCCCTGGAAGTACTAGCATTAGTTATCCATCAAAGCATCTACCACCAAAAAGGTTATGTGTCTTCACAGCTCACTGGCTTTATCTACTAACAGAGAAATACCTCATACAAATCTCCTCTGCCATCCTGGCCATCAGTGTATGTACCATTGCACACAGTAATGTGTGCAAGCACTCCTCATTCTATGGAGTTGTCACCTTTGTCTCTGGATGAGCAACATCATGTTCTTAGTCACAACTAGAGCTGGTGGGAGGGCAGTGCTGCATTCATTATGAATCCCTTCCCCCAGTGACCATCAAGGAAACCATGACTCACAGCCTATGCAAGCAGCGTGGCACACTGTTTTCATAGCAGGAGCATTAATTCATCCCCTTTTCCTTCACTATCCAGAATGTGAAGCGTGGTGATCCACTGTGGAGACAAATAAAGCCAGATTCAGCTGAGCAAGGTCAAATCAAGTTATTTGGGCTATGACTAAGGGCTTGAAGAACAAGTAGAAATGTGTTGTTGACTGCACTTGTGCAACACAGCAAGACCATGGCAGGAAGCTCTAAAGAGAGGCTGTGTGCTGCCAGTGTAATAATTCATTCCCTAAACTGCACTGTAATTCTGAGAGTTGAGTTAGCATCTTAATATTTCCTATTGAAAGCAGAACAAATTTCCTAAGAACTTCTATGAGAAGTTTTCCCATTTCCAGCACTTTTAAGGTACAGAAAAATAAATATCATCACTATGTGGTAGTAAAATAAAACAAAACACATGAGAAAATTTTATACCCCCATTGCACAAGGTAATAATTATTACTTCATTGATAATCCACTATTCTACTTTCAATAATACCACTTGCCTTATAAATCAGGTAAAAATTAATAGACATAACCTATCTCCATTATAAAAACATCTACTTTTAAATAAAAGGGTTTGCTAACTTAAGTAATGACTATGAACACTCCATATTTATCATCATTTTGTGAATACATGAGCTTAGCATGAGGATATTGCAGTCCTACCTCCCACTTTAGAAGAACTAGAAAATACTTAGATTCCATGCTGCTAGGAGCCAAGTGCCACATTTGAAAACAATATTGGCTAAAATATTTTTTTTAAAAAAAGAAGAATTCAGAAAAAACAAATATATTTTTTCAGTTGCATGGGTTCCTTCATCTGTTTTTTAGCACAGACCCCATATGCATTTGTTCCAGCATAAATGAGGGATTAGCCAGGGGATGGACGAGATGACACTGACAGAGATACAGGAGCTGTTTATACAAGCACTGCTGCTGGGAAAATGTATGTGCAACTAGAGATAAATTCAGATTGTATTATGTATATATGAACCGGAGTTCTTGAAATGAAATGACAAAACACACATTGCTCATCTCTTCTCTCATCAGTATAACAGTAATACTTATTTCATAGACAGCAGTTCCACTTTAAGACCGGCATCACCTGGGCATTGCTCACAATACAAAGGTGAAAACAAGTTAACTTGAAGGTCATACACCAAACCTTGTATGAGAAAGTCAGTATTAATACAATGTATATCCTACAGGCTGGACGTTTCCTGGCTCCCTGAGAAAGAATCACTCTGAAAACATCTATAGCATTTTCACTGCTGTTAAGTGTTGTAGCTATCAACCACAGAAGAAACTGCCTGCCTGCTGTGTTATCAGTGTATGTCTGTATAGCTGTGCTGCTTCCTTATTGCTGCTCCTGCAGATTTCATCATTGCTTTCAAGTGTATGATTAAAAATGCCTTATATTGGGGCTGCAAATTAGTCATTAAGTTTGTACTGCAGTCAGACAACCCCTCCTAGTTTACAGTCACCTAACAGCTCATTCTGCCTGGTGTTTGTTTCTTATATGGTTGAAGCTGTCATTCAATGTCCTCTAGGAACGCCTTCAGAGAAAAACAAAAAGATAAATATACAGGGCCTCTTGGAGCTGTAGTACCATGAAGACATTATGAATGACTGTTTTGGCAGACATCAGTCCAAGACTGCTTTTCCCAAAGGAAGCAAACACTGAAAACATGCACTTTGCCTGGCCCCCCTATGTATAAGTCAACAACTTCCTATGATGATTCACTAAGACTTACATCTGATGATTCACTAAGACTTACATCACATCACATCACTGTTGTTATTTACACTGAGAGCTCTTCAGAGGAAGAATTACCTCTTGGTGTACACATGCACAGCATCTGCCACAGCTGCCCCATCAGAACAAGAAATTGTATTAATTCTTAGTTCATGGGCCTTTCCTATGGCATGTTTCTATTTTATATGGGAAAAACAAGGGATGAGAGAGCAGGTACATGAATTCCATCCACAGCTCTTGAGAAACACATGAAAATATTTTGAATGTTTCTCCAGCACAATTTAATTTCCACACGTACTCACACATCAACACGTCAGTAGCTGCCTAATGCTGAAGTAGTCTCCATCTGAGCACCTTCATTGGGACCATTGGGAATCTGCCACTGATTAGTGCTTTTCACCTTACAACAAAAATGTCTGCTTCCTATTCTCAATGAAAACATTCTCCATGTAACTTCTGACTTGAAAACATGCCTGTCTGACCAGTCAGTGTTTTGAATCAGGCCAAAAAGCCACAGATGTCACCATCCCCATACTGATTGAGCTATTTCTGAGCTGAGCTCACATGGGTCTGAGTCAATGCTTCCAGAATGGCCTACATTAGTTTGATGTTCCAGCTGATAGTACAGAAACCCCAGCAGATACCAGTTTTTGTTCCTCACCATGTGCAGACTGAAGCTGAGCATTTTTCCCTGGCCTCCATTTTAAGAAAAGAAGTTGGTATTGGTGATGAAAATTCTCCTAGCAGCTCAGCAGGAACTCTCAGAGTTCCACAAGGCTCTGAAGGACTCTTCAAAATTTTCTATAGCTTCAGAGATAAGTTGCCCAGGGAGCAAAATTCTGCAGTTCTGCACAACAGAAGGACAGGCCAGGAACAGCAGTAAAGTGAGACAGTCAGAGTGGACAAGTGCATCCTTAGCACTTAACACATGTACTTTCCTGATCAGCCAGTTCCACAGAGTACAGAGATCAAGTGAACCATTAATTCTTCACAGTAGAATTAGAGGTTGCCTACATTTTAAAGAAGTATTTTAGTGGGAGATATCTATAACACAAGAGCAAAATAAATACTCTATTATTAGTGGTTGCAGTCTCCACTAGATTAAACAATTTAGTAATCTACTGAAGTATTCTCCCATTCTTCTGAACTCTACATTGGAAAGAGTTGCAAACATAAATACTGTGACAGAGAAATATTGCACGTAAAATGTAAGTTACTGGCACTATACTTAGAGAATAATATCACAAAATAACTTAATGCATATTATTATGGGCAACAAGAAGTTGCAACTGTGGAATTGTGGATTCCACAAATTTATGACACTTTTGTACCATAAAGTTGACTTCACCACACTCTACCATTTTATAGGTTTTCATTTCTTTTTAAGATTATCCTACCTTATACAGCTTTCCTTCTACAGCAAGTCTCATAAATCGGGTTTCCACCCTACTAGTGAGTTCACAGCAGAGACACTTCTGTGGTATTAAAAGGTATCAGAACTCGCTTATTCGCCTTAATGGTGTGCTAACTTGCTCAAGGTTGTCCATTGTAATGTTTATTTTGCTGTCCTTTTTGCTATAATAAGAAAAGCAGCATGTATGCAGCAGAGAGGATCTCTTAAGGACTGACTGCAGCCTGCCACTCCCCATTCCCCTGCATTGCCCAGTGGCCAGGAGGCAGAGGAGCTGGGACTGAGGCTGTGAAGCTGAACTTGGGAAGAAGACAGGTGAGGGTAAGTATTTTGGATTTTATCTTTGCTCCTCACCCTTTTACTCTATTCTATCATCAAATTAAATCAATCTCCCCCAAGTCAAGTCTGTTTCATCTGATGGTAATTGACCCATGAGTTTTTCCATCTTATTTCCTCCCTCTGTCCCATTCAAGAGAGGACAGAACAAGCAGCTGTGTAGGGAATTGATGCTGATTCAGCTAAACTCAGCATAGTGAATAAGAAATTTAAAGTCCTGGAAGATACAAAACAGATAAAATTTAAAAATAAAGGACATGTGGAAAACACTGTAAGTACATTAAACTGTGTTAAGTAATAAACAGATGACATTTTTTCTGTCCATAATATATGAGAGCTGGTCTCTTCACAACAGACTTGTCCCTATTCTATACAGTATAAATCCATTAAAAAGGTTTTTATTGAACATTTCCAAATCTTACAATGGTAGATTTCAGGCAGCTTTGCTTCTGCTGAGTGTTTCTGCTACTGGTCATAAAGTTGGAGGAATTTGGCCTTATCCTAAAAGCCACTACTTCTTGGGGTTATCCATTATGATTAGTAAATAACTGCATATTTTACAGTGAAGCTTCTTGCATTAAATTAAAAAAGCCAAAATACTACACAGCAAAACAATGTTTCCAATTGTTCTACAGAATAGTCCTGATAGAACATGCAGCATTGGACTTCTCAGTATCTCTTGATTTGATCTTGGTTGAAGAACCTGCCTGCTGAATGAAATTGAGAAACATGAATACAAGTGAAACTTAGGTGTATGGTGGAACACACTTATTACGATTGAAGATGACATGTAATTCACACCAAAATTCAACTTCTGGTGCAATTGTCACAGCCTACATGTTGATTAGACATAGCCAAAAAATAAGGATTAATAATAATAATAATTAATAATTAATAATTCTGACCTGTAATATCTCCAGGACTCTCCCAATCATTGTTACAAAAAGCAAAGCAATCGTTCTTCTATTTTTAAATTTAAACTCATTGTATTTATGCTAGTCTCATGACCTTTTGCTGGAATAAATGTTCACAAGAAACCAGACTGAAAATGTTAATCCTGGGAGTAGAATTTTGAACTCAGGCACAGTATTACTGCCCATATACTTCCATACTTGCAAATCAGAAGAATGGAAACAATAGTATGGGACTTTTTAAGTCAGTTTATACTCAGATATGAAAAATATCCCTGGAAGACTGTTTGTAATCCAGCCTCAAAGACATCTGCACTAATATTCATCAAACAGAATAATGGGAACAAGCCGTGAAATCACAGCCTATTCACTGTCAGCCACCAAGCAGAAAGAAACGCTAAATTTCTTGTCATTGTTGGTGAGTGTCAGCAAAACACATTTGGAGAGCAGGGAAAAATGTCCCATGATGCAATTGATCATGAACATTAAAACAAAAAAGACCTAGTTAAAGGTTTGAGGATTAATGGCAGTTGTCACAGCCACAGCTTCAACACTGGAGCTTGCAACATGTTGGGATGACATTTATAGTAATGACTGAGAGTAAGTGTAGCATGACCTTTACTCATCGGCCAAGAGTAGAATAATGAACACTGTTAAGGACAGCAGAGTTATAAATCAATTATGTCCAGATCAAAAGTAAGATAGTCATAATATAAAAGGTCATTTTTTTCAAAGGAAGAGCTCTGAATTTCTTTATTTCTGTTGTTTTCCATCCTTAACCTGTATTTTGAAATTATCATTACATATTTAAAGTGTTAAATTTTTACTACACAAAAAAGGAAGGCACGTCAGCCAGAAATAATTTTCTGTTATGTAGCAGCCCTTTCTATAAATTGTCTATGGCTGATTTTTTTATCAGTGTGAGGATTAAAAAAACACTGAAGAAATATAAGGCCATAACAAAAATTCTTCCCCTGTTTTAAGGAATCTGTCAATGTTACTGCTATAATCTCTATTTCTATTCCTTATCTCTGTGTATACCTTGTGAAAAGCCTGTATATTCCAATGGATCTGCAAACATTGGAAGTTGGTTTCATTGGAAAAATCAAATACTCAACTCTCCTGTGATTTTGGTAAAGGTGCAAGAGGGTAAGATTGGGAGCAAAAAATTATGAATAAGCATTTCTGCTTTATTTAGGAGAATTGTAAACAGCTATTCTAAATCCCTGCTACTATCACTAGAGTTCAGAGGAGGCAGAAGGCAAGTGGCAGACAAATTATGACACAGGCCCAGTGCTATTGCATTAATACCATAGTAATTATGGATGTTTCCTTCAAAGCTCACATATATATGCAGCCTATAAGCCTTCATTCCTTATCTCCAGAAATGACAATCGAGTTTCCTTTGATAATATCACTGGAGTGCCAAACACAGCCTTTTCCCTGCTCATAGTTTTTGATTTATTCTTTCACTCCCAGCATTTCCTCCAGTGCTTGCTTTAGGCTAATAAGTGTGCCATGTATCCGTACTAAAGGATTCTAAAGGAACTAGCAGGAGATAACTGTCACCATGGGATCAAACTGCATCTTCTCTTTCTTGAAGAAAAACATTAATAAGATTGTACAGAATAGGTGGGAGGGGTAGCGTTAGCAACAGCACAATACATTGTCTGACATCCTGGACTTAAAAGAAGGAAATTTTTTGAGAACCCAAGACCTAAAGAAGCATCTAACAACCCATTCTCACTAGTGTTCACTTATTGTCCACAAAGGCTTTTAAACACATCTACTGGAAAGAAAACAATTGAAGGGCTCATAGAAGCTATTCAGCTGTGACCTGCAGTAGGAAACTAAGGAACAAATACTCTTAATTCATGAAGTCATATATTTTCCCTGCTCTATTATGAGTCTCCATGCCCTCTTTTGGAATTTGAATGAGTTTATCCTGCTGTGTGCTAGACCTAAAAATGTATACTTTTCTTTCAGACAAGAAATTTGGCCAGGGAATCAAGTTCCGGCCTTCAGCCTCTTGCTGAACAAAGGACTCTGATCCAGGGAACTTCTAAGCCTGATCTGGAAACACATGATAACTTTCTCAAAACAAATACCCAGACTCTGAGGGAAACACCCAATTAACTTTCTTTATTAACAGGTATTGATTGAAAGCAAGCCTCTAACAGCAAATATTCTTTAGGTGTAAAATACTTAAAACATGAAATTACATCTAGATTCAATTTTTTCCTATCTTTAACATGTATATTATCATCCTTTATGAGAGTGGTGAATATAATATGAATATACAAATAGCTTTTTAAGGTTTTCTCATGGTGTCTATCACTGGGGTGTGTCATTGGAGCAGTCCTGTCTAGAAAGCAAGGCAGGGACTTCTGCAGGATTGAGTCCATCAGTGAAGTGGAAAAATTGCAAAAATAGACTGAAGTGGATAATTCTGTAAATATTATCTACTCAACCTTGCAAAACTTGCAGAACAACTGCAGATATACTGCAAGTTGTAACTATTCCATAGTTTTTACTCTACAAATTCATGAACTGAGAGCACTTTGGTATCTGATAGTTGGAACTGACTTTGTTCTGTGACTTCTCACACAACATTTTGCATGAAGATTGATAGGAAAAACATGGACTTTATAATTAATTAATGATAACTGAGGTTTTCAGTTGGCAAAGTAGTGACATAAACTGAAAAAGGAGTACCTCTCAGAATGAGGGAACAAAAAACTTTGTCTTCAAAGTATTTGTAACAGAAATTGACTTCACTCTCTTTGAAATTGATTATGAAGATGTAAATATTCATGGGGAAAACTAATAGTTTCAAAAAGGCAAAGAAGTTCAAACATTCAAAATTTCTGATTTTGTTTTTGGTGATACTTAGAAAAATTTATCAGAAACTGCAAGAGGAAATTCCAGGGCATGTGTGAGTGACCAGAGATGATGTTTTCAGTTCAGTCAATGCTGACTTCTCATGATCCTTTTCAATTGTGGTTGGTAGAAGGGAATAGGTACCAATCTACCTTAAACTCTTATAGTACGGTGGGTCAGGATGAACTTTAAAGATGCTGAAGCAAGCTTAAACGAGTAAGTCAGACTAAATTCCTAGCTTCTTAGCTCCTAAAATCAAGAAAATAGATCTCATGCTAAGAATGTTTCAGCAGTTCTGCTGGTGAACATCCTCTCCCAGTCAGCACTCAGAAAATATCCAAGCTCTGGGAGACAACCCTTGTGCTTAAAATAAAAACATTGCTCTGATGTTTTGATCATGGCAATTCAAAGATGTGGTGTATGATATCATGATTGTTTTTTAGATCTCTCATCTCATTCATGTATTTTTAAACAAACTAAACAAATACATAAAGCCAAAACCAAGCTAAATGTTCTTAAAAGGCAATGTCTCATCTTGGTCATTCAAGCTTTCTAGAATTAGTCCTATTGTTAATTTTAGATGAGATTTAAATAAATTACATCAGACTGTTTAATAAAGCCATTTATTTTATTTCTTTATCCCCAGAGTATTTTCTTTCTCATTGGTACTCTGGAAGTGCTGCTGGTGCTCTGAAGATCTTTGTACATCTTATTTCCACAAATGTTGTTTTTAATCATGGTTGCTTTTTAATAATTAATTAAAATTATTTTCTCTTGCACAAAAAGGACAATTTTGAAAACAGCCTCAGTTCTTACCACTGACATTGTTGTAGTATTTACCATTTGAAATTCCTGACTCTCAGTGCAACTTAATAGCTGCTTTCATGGGCCTCTTATTTCAATGGTCCTTTATGTCATGGAAAGATGGTAAGGCTCATACATTTGCCAAATAGAGTTTCAAGTAGAATGTGTGTCATTTCAAGGTGAAGTACTGGGTCTTCTACAGAATTTGGTTTTAGTGCAAGGAATTTTAGTGTTTTCCTTTGAATTAAGGGCAAATTAGGCCTATATTAAGAGTCCTATTGGAGTTTTCACACAGAGTTGTCATAGAATATCAGGATTTGGCATTAGTCCACAGCCACTAGGAACATAGTCCTGCAAAAGGAAGACCTCCCTCTATCTGTCCACAGTTTACAAATGAGCTTCCTGATCAGATCACCCAGACAACTGCACAGAAGAATAATGGACCCAGCTGGTGTACAGAAAGTTTTACCAAACAACCTGTTAGAAGATTCTGTAACTGGACCACCCACATGACAGGGATGCTATGAACAAGCATCTGGAATGCATTGTATTTTAAAAATATTCATGAGGAAGGAATGTGTCTCAAATCCAAACAATTACACAGATAAAACTTTGTCAGTACCAGTAAAAGGCACTGGTTCAGTAAATTTTTCTGAGTCCAGATCTCAGGGATTTAATGTCTCAAGAATTCCTGTATTTCTCAGACCTCTCATTGCTTGAGAAGCAGGTGCATAGCACTTCTGCAGGCTTCCCAACTACAAAGGGCTGGAACTACCTTCCCAGATCTCTGGAAAATTCATGGATTCTGTGCAAGGAAATGGAATGATGCAATCTGATTCTGAAAAAAACCAGCTATTTTCTCGTTCTTGCGTAAAGGGTCTTTGAGGAAGTTCTTCATGATCAGTTGACAAATGGCCTCTTTATGAGATGACAGATGCCCATTTTCTCCCAGATTCTGACTTTGGCTCTAGGTAGCACAACTCATTCCAAACACTCTATTTTTCCCCTTGTGGCATTCTGTCAATCCCTATGAAGCTTCTGTGGCTGAAGCACATGCTCTATGAACCTCATCCTTGGTAATAAACACCCACCAAGGTCTTTGGGTGTGTGTAGAAGACACTGGCTTATTAGGTTACCCCTGCTCCATTTCAACACATCGTGCATTTTCCTTTCCCTAGATACAACCATTTTATCTTCAGGACATTTACTGGGAATCTAGGGCTAGTATAGCAATTTTCTGAGAAAGCCAAGAACCCCTTATCAATTCAAGTATGTCTGCCAATTATATGACATCATCTACACAAGATAGGGAGCTTAACTCTATCTCAAGACCTCAAATAACAGAAAATTTGTGGACTGGATCCAGTCTGACAGAACAGTTTTTATCAGATGGTCCCCTGCTATCCACTTACCACAGGCCCTTCAGACACAATTTGGGAGAGTTCATCACAATGTCCTGAGTTTATTCCTCTCTAACCTCTTCTCTCAAATTCTGAAGCAACTGTATTGTCCTTGCCACAAGGCAACAGTGTACTTTTTTTGCATCACATAATTTGCATAATCTGTGACAAAAGCACACATGAATGTCAGGGGAAAGAACAGGGACGGCTTTTATGAACTGCCATGCAGCTGGAGACTCCTAGGAACCAGGTCCACAGTGAGGTGTCCATTTTGGTCTTATCACAGACCTGCTTGCAGATGAAGGGAAGAGAAAGCATTGAGGTGTGCAGTCCACATAACATGGAATAAAGTCTTTTCTAGCAGAGTTTTTGATGAACATTCTGATCATCCAATATTGCACACTGGCTGGGTAAAGAGAGTGCTGAAGAGGAACAGCAGCTCTATGGACCTTTCTGTTCTATCAGCCTTTGGAATGAATCTGTTACCCATTTGCTCATCAGATCTTATGACACTGCAAAAGTCATTATACGCACTTTTTTGCATTGTTGTTACCTTATCCAGGGCCACAATAAGTCTAATTTTTCATAGTGCTCCATTTTGAGCTGTACCTAATGTATGATCTATAAATTGTATGCAAAAAAAGAATTGGAATTTTTTAAAAAATAAGGCTCAAACCCCTATTCTTACCCTTTTCCCAGGTCTCTGTTAAAACACAAATATTCAATCAATACAGTTTTAGCTAGGCCATGATTCACTGTTTTCATCTCCTCTTTCTTTTAAAAGTGGCCATAGTACCTCCAAATTATTTTTCTAATAGTATAGATAAATTTTATCTATATAATTATTTAGATTGGCAAAATATTCTTTCCTCTGAATGCTTTCTAAATAATTTTAATTCCAGATGCTTCTGGCACCTTAATGGTAATGTTATGTGTTCTAGCAGCTTTTACATTTTTATTTGCCTCTGTCTTGGCTCTGTTTATTCTATGGATGAGGGAAGATCCAGTGCTGAGATATTTTGCTGTGCTGAGAGCGTTACCATCTTGCCTTGCAAGCTGTCTTCTCTCTATTAGTCACCTAGAATACATGTGCCATCAGCTACAGGGAATACATGTTTTCAAAGCAATCCCTCTACCTGCAGCACCTCTTTATGACTTGGCAGGTTGCTGTGATCCATCCTAGCATAAGAAGTATTGGCTCAGTTTCTTTTCCTGTTTAATTTAACCACCAAGCAGAATGTTTTTCTAGATAGTCTGAGGTATTTTCAAGTTGCTGAGCTTCTCTCCCAAATCTTTGGTTGGGCTGTCTTTGTGATCTCTTCACTGCTTTGATCACGCTCTTGCCTTGCCAGCAGACTTGGCCTGTTTATTCTTTTCTTGTAACATTATATTGTGTTGTTTTTCCAGCTTATCTTTGTTTATGACTTCCAATAACTTCCTCTGAAGTATTTAGTAGTACTTTCTCAAATATTTCCCATACAAGCTATAGTGAGATTTCTTCATCATCCCAAAGTAATAGCCTGAAATGCACTCTCAGTTTCACTTTGCGTGACTCCTTTGCCAACTGATCTTAGCACTTACAAAGGATCAGAGAGCTGACAACACCCAATCATCTTTCTGGGCTGTATCTTCCTCCTTCCCAGAACAGAAGAGAACAGAACAGTTCATGCTTACAACCACTCTGTACAGACTGTAGCAGTGCTCCATGACAGTCCATATCTTTGACTAAAAATAATGTGTTTAATGTGGTTTTTGTCTCACAGCTTTGTGCAAGTGTATGTGAGAGAGCCAAAGAGATCACAGAATCACAGAATAAGGAGGTTGGAAGAGACCTCTAAGATCATTGAGTCCAACCTATGTCCTAACACCTCAACTCAGAGTCTAGTCTATAGCACCAAGTGCCATAACCAGCCTTTTCTTAAACACATCCAGAGATGATGATTCCACCACCTCTCTGGGAAGAGCATTCCAGTACTTTATTATTCTTTCAGTGAAAATTTTTTCCTAACATCCAACCTATACCTTCCCTGATGTAGCTTGAGACTGTGTCCTCTGGTTCTGTCAGCTGCTGCCCGGTGGAAGAGACTGACCCCAGCTGTCCACAGCCTCCCTTCAGGAAGCTGTAGAGAGCAATAAGGTCACCTCTAAGCCTCCTCTTCTCCAGGCTAAACAATCCCAGCTCCTTCAAACATTCCACATAAGGTTTGTGTTCCAAGCCCTTCACCAGCCTTGTTGCCCTCCTCTGGACACACTCAAGCATCTCAACATCTTTCCTAAACTGAGGGCCCCAGAACTGGACACAGTACTCAAGATGTGGTCTCACCAGTGCCGAGTACAGGGGAAGAATGACCTCCCTGCTCCTGCTGGCCACACAATTCCTAATGCATACTGAGTGTGACATTCATAACCAAGCCATTCATTGACTTTCTGTTTTTTAATTCAGCCCTCGTATTTATACCATCAGCTAACAGGTTCTGGAAGCTTGTCTAGACTGTGGTTTTATCCACCCTTCTTCTCTGAGTCCTCTGCTACGCTGGTTGGTGTCCACACCAGAATATCATACCTGTGCACAGTTCAGAGTGCCAGCTGTAAACATGCAGTACCAATTTGCCTAAGTATCAGTTTCCAGTGGTGCAGTGAGGAAATTGTAATGCTCCCTACCTCTGCAGCAATTCTGTTGACATGTTTTTCTTGCCCCCTTGTCTATCTGAAGTTGGAAAAGTGCAATTTCTTATTGTCACCTCTTTTATGTTGTGTTTTGATAATTCCTGAATTCTCTAAATTCTGTTGCATATTGGCACGTTATTGTAATATAAAATAATGCTATACAACTAATTGCAAATGTTTCCAGTTTGAACTTTAAGCCAAATATTTTGACCCTTTTAAGTGCTGAATTTTTTGGTTCTAAATTTCATTTTGCAAAAACTGTTCTATTTCCACTCTGAGTCACACCAGAGAAAATCAGGAAATGTCAGAATCTCCTAAAAGAAACAAAATGCAGGGTTTTGACCAGATCTAATAAGTCACCAACAGAGACAAAAGGATCTCCTTGTAGTTCATAAATTTATATGCAAACTACACCTCAATGGGTGGTGAAGCTAAGACAGTGCTGGTGTCTTACTGAGATTCTAATGCTTATGGTCAAGGAGCCAGTGATGTAACAACTTCCTGAAATGCCACTCTGGCCACAGCAGGCTCAGTACTACCAGATTTACTACACAAACTCCTATGGATTTCCATGGGCTTCCTCTCAAGTGAGTGTCTGAGGAATAATGAAGATATGCAGAAACTTTGCCTTTGAGTTTATGGAAACTTTGCCATGAGGTGTCCCTGGCAAGATAATTCTGCTTCCTCTGGTTTTCCTCCTTGTTCTAGAAGAGACAAGGGGGATGCCATACTCTTGCATCCAATAAAGTGCAAACTGAACCTTACAAATTTTTCAGCAGAAGCACTGCCTTTCTGTGCTAGGGAAATAAAGACACTTTCCTGCATGTAGACTAAGCATCAAAAGTGTGACAGAGCATGTGGTGCAGTCCTGATGCTCTGATTTTCCACAGCGGAGACTTGGCTGGGTTGGAATGCTCCATTCTAGCCTATTAAATTCCCTATCATATTCGCTTCTCACTTCCATTGGGAAATCAACAGTTGGGAAGGATGGAGTCTAGATCAATAGGTTACATACATTCAAAAATAAGGCTGGGATGAAGCCAACACATGTACCTGGAGTTGAGATTTATGACTCAGCCTTAAAAATAAAGAAAAAAAAAGGTGCATCTGAAGCATTTTTGTCATTCTGAAAATGTGGTAAGACTCCTATTTCTATTGATCTCTCAGTATTCCCTGGAGGGCAGAGGGAAGACTGAGCTGTTTGTGCAAGATATGATCAACCATGTGAGGCCCTTTGGAGAATGAGGTATCGAGCAGTCTGAAGGCAGAATCAACCTGACAGCAAGGAGTGTTTGAAGAGTTGTCACTTACTTCAATATCAGAGAGTAGAGAGTTATATATGAACCAGCTGAAATTTATTTTCAGTCTGAGGATTTGATTCTCCTCTCACTTCAGTGAAAGTGTAGAGAAACCACTAAGAAGCCAATGGTGTATAAACAACATAAAGATGAAAAACAGAGCAGGAGGAATTCTGTAGTTTGTGGGCTCTGATTATCCACAGTACTACAGCATGACAAGTTCATTCAATTCAACAGATCAGCATGAACAAAACAACAGAGAACCAGATCTAATAACAAACAGACAGTGACTCCAAAACATTCAGGCCAAATTGTGTTTTCACTGATGGCAGTGAATAGCCAAGCAGAATACCATGGATTTCAGAATTTGACTGTAAGTCCCAGAACCAAGAGACAGTGAGTCTGTCTCACATGCCAGGTGCCATTTGCCCTGTGCAGGAACAGCACATGTGCTGGAGCTGTTCTTGCTGAAAAAGGACACATTATCTCCAGATGCTGGTGGGATACAACAGCAGTGTCTGCACCTAGCACATGCAGCAGTATTCATATAAAGAGGAACTACAGGCATTTTCTTCCAGGAATGGTCAAACTCTTTATATTTAAATCCAGACAAAATGACTCTAGAGTCTGGTTTTTAAAAAATCAAAGTGAGTTTAGCCACTGATACTTCAAAACTAAATGTGTGTCATGCCATTTGCATCCCAGATTTGAATTCTGCAATTTTTTTCCTACTGGGCCAAGGAAGCTTGGGGAAAATCGCTTAAAAAAATTTGCCAGAAATCAAGGCAATACAATCTGGCCATGGCTTTGAGGATTATACAGCTGATGGGTTTGCAGCTAGAAAATTGGTGGGCAGAAACATTGCCTAGAAAAATGTTCACATTCTATCTGAAAGGAAGTTCAAAGAGTAAAAAATTCTGTCCCCAAATCATTGCTTCTGGAAAGTGTGACAATACGTAGGTTTCCCCTAGAGAATCCTTTATTTTTGAAGTCTGTAATAGCAGTTCAGTACTATGCACAGCTTATCCTCAAGGTAGACCTGAAATAAATTTCTTGGTGAAGCTCAAGACTGGCAATCTAAATCATTCAGCACTAATTACTTAGATTGCAAAATAGTACTACCTAGGAACTTATTTCTGGTTATTGTTGTCTCTGTATTGCATATTAAAACCAGACAATCCCAGACAGATGTAACAACTGACACTCCAAAATGCAGGTGTAGTCTCCTCTCAGCATGAGGAGAAACACATTTTACAAACAAGCATATGACTGGCATTAGGACAGCAGGGCTTGCTGTAAGAGAGATTATATTATACAGCCTTGTCATAGTGGCATACCAGGCCAGGTAGGAATCCTGGTTCTTGAGAGTAACATCAGCTTGGCTTCTGCACTTAGCTGGTGTATCTCCCATCACAAGCTTTTCCACTTAGGAAGAGTGAGATCAAGCTGTAACCTTCCTTTGTCTATGAGACATACTTGGGATGACCACACTGGTGAGCAAACTAGAAGAAGTGTGATACAAGACCATTTCTTCAGGTAGTAGGTCCTTTCTCACTGAGAAGAGGCTGGAAAGCAAGAAGCAATGCTGGGGAAGAAAGCACAGGTCTTGGTCTGCACCATCCTCAAAGAGGAATCTCAGTAACTGGTGTTTCTGAAGATAAAGTCCTGGACTGTGTGCTGAACTGTGTCTGTAACTTTAACCAAGCCATCTCATTATTTATTAATTTTACACTTCTGTTTCAATTTATGTTGGGGACCTTTTTCCATCCCATATTTTACAACCACCACTTGAAATCTCCCTCTGTTCCCTTTCAGTGATAAACACCAGTTTGTCTTTAGATCCAGGGTAGTGGTATTATATAATAGAGTTACACAAGGAAGGAAAGAGCTTCCATCCTTTTTTCAGGCATCCCCCCTGTGATGTCTGTATGAACTGCAGAATGAAAACAGGCTCTGAATTCAGGCTATTCTCTTTAAGTACCACATGTACGTGAAATTATAACAACTTAATTGATTTACCATGAGACCTAAGGGAGTGTAAAAGAATAGCACTATTTATGTCCCTGCTGACTGAAAATGTATGTAATAAAGGATCTGAGAACACTGGAAGATATTTTGCTTTATTCAGAAGCATTGACCAGAGTAGCCTCAAATAATATGCTCACAATAGAAACTTCCATTGACAGGATGACACATTTGTGTAAAGTGAATTTTGAAAAAAAATCTTGCCTGATACTTTTTCACAAAATCAGCTTACTCTGGTTTTACAACTATTTACAGTGACACTTATAATAAAAGAAAGAATCCTTTGAGATTATGCTTCTTCATAAATAATTGTCCAGACTTTTCCTGCCTTCCATGACCTTGGCAATGAATACAATGACAGGGAGAATTTCTCCATGACTGTTTTATATTTTAGGATTCATAAGGAAGATTTTTTTTAGTTAAATCAACTGAAAACTAGACTGCAAATCCAAACTATTTATCAAAAGTCAGAACAGGGAGTTTAGTTTAATTCTGCATTGGCCAACAATGAAAACAACTTGGGCTGGGGCAAGAAAGGGTAAGAAGATCCTAGTTTTCTCTTTTTTTTTTGTCCTATAATTTGGTAATAAGGTCTCCACTAACATTTCAACAAAATGAATGACCCTTGCACCTAATGGGGAAGGAAATGCTCTTGACCACTGCGAGAAGATTGTCAGCTTGCTTTTAGATGGATGGAGATTCAAGTTTTCCTCTCCCACCCTTCTTTTTTTTTTTTTTTTTCTGAGTACTAAGATACATTTTCCTTACAATAAGTCTCTATGAAGTAATCATTGACCAAAAACAAATTCTGATTTTGACTGATTTACCCAACAGATCTAATTTTTATAACAGAAAGATTACTACTGGGCTGTGACAACAAATTAATAAATTCAGAAAAGATGCATCATCCTTCTAAATGTATCAGTAAGAACAATTTACTTGATCTCACATTTATATTTCCAGACTCCAAAAGTTAAGTAGGAGGAACATTCCATCAAGAGACATATAAGTAGCAGTTCCAATCTTTATTTTCCAGGTATTTGTGAAGTGAATTTTCTACATATTTTAGATACTAAATAAGTTAACTTATAGATATACAAATACTAAATATTCTTAGGGGAGTTTTGTCACCAAGTCTGTAGAATATGATGCTGGACATCAATCATCATGGCTAAGCAAAAAATTCTCATCTGGAATTTGGGAACTGAGATTTGATTCTTGGGTAAAATTGCCATTTTTTACATCTCATATGCTACACCAGGCTCTTGAATTAGGGTTATGCATAACATCTATTAATGCTTATATAAAACAACAGAAAGAATTGGCATTTTAAAGCATATTTGTGATACATGGAGCACTGAAAACATAGATGTCAATTTTGCATTGATGTAAAATCCTATTCCATCTTATTGAAATCAACTGGGATTACACAGCTGTAAATTCTTGCAGAATTTTTGCTGGTAATCACATCATATCTAATTATCCTGTCTTATCCTAATTATCTTTAATCTGTCCTGTTTGGAGCAGCAGTTAAGAGGCACTACATGTGGATTCCAAAGGCATTAAGAATTTACACTGATACTCACATGGCTGAAGGCCCAATTATAGCTTTTGTTCAATAATTTATATTGCATTCTAGTAATGTTCAGTAACACTGTTCTACCCACACTTCCTAAAAATTCCAGTAAGGAAAACTGTTTTCTTGGACTAGGCTCACTGCAATTGTAGGCTCACCCAAGCTTGCACACCAGAAATAAAACCATCACGAGTCAGGAAGAAAAGAGGGCTTAGCAGACAGGCTTGCCCATGGAAGAGAGGAAGGGAGAGCGTGTAGCTAGATACAGATATCCAGGCTGGCCCTGGCTGGGACGGCACCCGGGGCCCCTCTGGGGGCAGGAGGAATGTTTGGTTTCCTCCTTCCTCTTGTCTGTCAGATCCCCGGTGTTTGCACGGGGTGCTCCCTCTCCGGCAGTGCCGCTGGCTGAGGTCAGGTCGTTGCTGCAGAGCATCCTGTGGTTGCCCAACCTGTGCGTGTCACTGGCTCCTTCCCTTCCTGTTCTGTCTCCTGCTCACCAGTAGCTGCTTGCCCGGCACCTGAGGAGAAAATGCTCAGGCTGCAGGAGGGAAGGGTTTCCAGAAGGTATAAAAACAGAGCTGCAGATATGGTGAATAGCAGCAAAAAGCAAAGTACTTATTTCTTCTCTCTTCCCAGGGAAAAAGAATGGAAAAGTATGAAGTCTGGCTGGTATGGTGGAGGAGCCAGAAGTAGGTGTATGCTGACTAATGTGGAAAGATACACACCTTTTACCCCCCAAAAGGATTGAATTTCAGTGTTAAGAGGCTTACTCATATTTTCCCTCTAAGGCATTAAATGATCCATTATTATAGAAAAAGTAAATGGGACACAAGTCCAGTTCGCCTAAAAAATTGCAAGGGAGTGATCAACAGCAGCTGCCAGCTCAAGCTGAAGGAACAGAGGCAGCAAAATTAACAAGCAGGAAGACAGATAACAGTCCAATAGACTTCTTATGGAGAGAGGTACGGAAAGAAGACTGAAACATGCCTGGAGACAAGGATGTTATGGATGTTGAAAATAAAATTAATATCATATCCCACTGCTGTAGCTGACAAAAAGAAAAGGAAGAAAAAAGAATATAAATAGTAGTTCACACCCCAAGTAGGAATACTCAGACTTGCTATGAAACAGAGATTTTATGTAGCACAAGTTTAAGGCATATTTTTATACTGCTTTACCAGCAACTGTAAGGTGGGATTAGTGACCTCTTTGACTATAGCAAAGTTATGGGGGCAGCTGGAACATGCTGTAATGCCATGTATGAGCTGTCTCTTCCACCTGTAGCCACTTTGCTGGGTGTTGGTGATGTGATACAAGCACAAGCAAAGATCTCCCTGGAGCCTTCTCCAGGCTGAACAACCCCAACTCTCTCAGCCTGTTTTCATAGGAGAGGTGCTCCAGCTCTCTGACTGTCTTCTTACCCCACCTCTGGAATTGCTCCAGCACATTCCTGTTGTCCATGTGCTGGGGACCCTAGAGCTGGATGCAGAACTCCAGGTAGGGTCTCATGAAAGCAGAGTAGAGGAGGAGAGTCGCTTCCCTCACCCTGCTGGTCATTCTCCTTTTGATGCAGCAAGCAATGCTAAAGAATAGAAAAAAGTAGCAAAAAAAAAATAGCTATTGAAAGTAAAAAAAAAAAAAAAAACAAAAAAACAAAGGACACACCATTTATGAAGATTGATAGCCCTGAAAAGCTCTCAGGTCTCCAAGGAAACCTCAGACTACATTATGCAAAAATTATAACCAAATAAATTTCTAGTTTAAGAAGTCTCTGCAATGGAAAGGGGAAGAGTGCTTGGGAGCAGCCATTGTCACCTAATAGTGGAAATCTAAGAAAAAGAAGGTTATAAGGAAATAAGTAAAGTATATAGTAAAGAGTGATCTCCTATGACAATCTTCTGTCTTCTGACTATAAATCACTTAGGAGCTTTCAGTGTCAAATCTGCATTCATATAACATGTTTCTTACCCTGTGAATGTGTCTGATCTTTTTTAATCCAGTTCCACATTTTCAGTGGCTATGTTCTTTGTAGTGAGATTATTTAATCAGTTTGCCTTGGCTTTCTGACATGTAATGCAAATCACAAACAATTAGAAAGCACCAGGAACTGATTTCAGCTACAGCTCAAGATACAGAAACTACAGGATGGTGATGTAAGGCTGCTGTACCATTTGTGGTTGGAGATGATGGATCCAGCAGTTCACACATTCAAGAGGAATGAAAGTCCATAATCAAAACTAGCATCAAGTTTTCCTCAGGAAGTTTTTGGGTTTCTTGCAGTTGTTCTGTTTTGCGTTTGTTTTTCTGTTAGCAACAGCAACTGATCCCTGTATAGAAAATCACTACATGTATCAGACAATATGAGCAGGAGATAGTTTTCAGAGTAGCAGAACAGTGGTTCTAGACAGTCAGTGGTAAACTTCATCCCCACATCACAGTATGTTTGCATTTGCAAGAGAAAGCTCCAGCCAGTTCAGTGAAGCACTACCAAAGGCAGAAAATTGATTCAGAATTTTTTGCAGGAAACAAATGATGGAGAAGGTCTCCTGTTAACAGAGAGAACAACATATTTCAAGTTGGGGTTTTGCCTAAAGGAAACCAAGCTCCCATCCTGGTTTGTCAAAGGACTATACCTACAGAATAGACTACTCTTAAGGGCGCATTTAGAAGGGTACTAATTTATTTATATTATAATATTATAAATATAAATATTACAATATTTATATTATTGATTACTGTTTAGTAATGCAATTAGGCATCTAGTGTATTGTGCAGAAGAGCTGAAGCACTTAAAGACCACTGGCTTCAAGCATTTCTGGGAGGAGTCTGTTCAAAAGGATACATCACTCTATTTGCAAACAGAAATGCTTCACAGCAAATACCAGTGGGTTGGTTGCTCAGGAATAATAAGTATCTGTCTACAATAATAAATGTATTACAAAGAGGAAGTAAAACTTCAGATGACCCCACATAACCCAAGAGGAAGCCTTACTTCTATATACATAGTTTTAACTGCAGTATATACTGAATGTCTAAGTTTCAAATTATGACTGCTCATGAGTGACATTTTTTAAACTTTTGGCTTCTAGTGCAGTACCATTTTTAACCTTGGCTGCTACTTTGAGAAGGGCTTTCTGGATGGTGCCATCTGGCTGTCATCAGCTACTGTTCAGTCACAGGCAGTTGTGAGAATATATCTTAGGACAGGAGAATATTCTATTCCATCTGATTTTAAGTTCATTATTCATAATACTGCAATATCTGATAATTTCTTCATGTTTTCTTTGGTAGCTTATGGTTATTTTACATAACTACTTGATTTAAAACCACACTTCTAATTCTTTACCTGCAAATGATGTCTATTTGCACAAGTTTTAGGTTTCCATCTGCCACAAACAATATGGTACATTTTACATGACTGACTACATTTAGAGTTTTGGTTGTCATGAGTGGTACAGACTGAAAAGGTACAGAATAATAGCATACATAAATCCCTTTAATGTGCCAACAGTCTGTTTCTAGCATTATCCATGGATGAATATCAGTAGCTCATAAACCCCAAGTAGTTTTTTCTCCTCTCAGAAGTAAATATGTATCAAGTACAAAGATAAAAATTTATAAAGATTATATGGTTTTGTCTGAATATTGTTTTTTTGTCTAGATGAACATCAGTTAATAAAAATTTATTGGCTCTATAATTTGTGAAAATCCTGAGGTCAGATTTGTTAGCCTGTTCTCCATGCAATGTACAGCATCCCATTAATTTAAATGGCATGGCTGTACTTGCATTTCATATATGTACTTTCAGACTCATTACACAATATTACAGTGTTTGTTTAAACTACAATTACCCATAGATTTGGTCTGAACTGAATCACAAGTTTCACCAAGGGAGTTTGCAAAAATACACAGGAGAGCTTAGCAGAGGGAATGACTTCAAGAGTTTTTACAGAATGCATAGGCCTGGACCACTGTTTCACCATATCCACATTTTTACTAAGTCTTTGACTTGGATCTACAATTGGCAGTTCAGGCTGATCAATAAAATGAGATTTTTCCCTACATAAATATTATACCAACTGAACCACTATCAAAGGTTTATTTTAGTGACAGTGTTACAAATTCCTTTTCACACATGACTGAAAAACCTCAAACCCTGCAAGAAACTGCCTTAATTCTGATTAATTTGTGCTAGATTAAAACCTAATCAAGAATATCCACATGGGATTTTTGTAAGAATTTAATTAAGTTTTAAAATACATACCTAGATAAACAGACACAACTTTGTGAACAAGTGGGCCTAATACTACAAATTATGCTGAAGTCATTTTTCAAATCTTTCAGCCTGTTTTCAAGAACTGGAATTTAATCCTTAAATTTGCTATAATTCTGATGAAACTATTTTTGCTGCATGCTGATCAGCTGTTTGCCTCAGACAGAGTAAGAGGAAAAAGCATGAATAAGATTTATAACAATTTAGGATCTATTAGCCATTATGCCTTCAGTTTTTCATAAGTTTTAATAATTAATGTCCTGAGAATAGCAGATGGTCCCAATTATTTTTAAAATACTGTAGTAAAAAAAAGGCATTTTTTTGTCTTCCAATGTGACACCAAATGTAAATGCTTCTGGCTCCATCACCCTCGTTTTTTCTGACTTACATTCTCTGGTTTATTGCTATGTTTCTGTTTTAGCTGGGAGACAAGTTGAAAGCAATTGTCACTCCAGACAGAACCACAGATATGAAATTTCTGTTTAGTTTTTAACATGAAGACAAAAGGACTATTGAGTTCATTTAAATCCTTATATACCCCATAGTTTAAATTCAAATTCTGATGAGGAAACCTTACCAGAATGTTATTTCTTGCCAGTTTATCAGTTCCTCTAGTTTTTCTCTCTATGTAAGCATCCTTGTTCCCAAATCAGAATATCACCCATGAACCAGTATTTCAGGATCATACAGTCACCTACAACTGTAGTTGCCATAGTGTGTATTTTTTAAAACTCCAAAGCAGTCACACTCTGTAAATACAAAATACCACAGACATTTCTCAAAATTTTCTGACAAATGTAAGATTTGGAGTAATTCACAGCTACAGTGTACTGCAGGAAATAAGTCAACATTTTCATCACTGTGCTATGATCCTGAGCAGGAGAGGGGTGGAGAGACTGTTTTCTAAGGAGCAGAGAATAGCACTCTGAGCTAGAGCTGTACCTTCTTTTTATGCTCCAAGAGAGGACAACACAGAGGTCCCGCAACCCAGAAAGCCACTCAGTGGACTGAAATCAGAACTAGAAGGAAGGATTCAGAAAACAAAGTTTTTGTGGGCAAGAGGTAGGTTGTTTGTAAATTCATTCTTCTGTGCCAGCTCACCTAGCCACTGGACTTTGTGCAAAACACAAACTGTGCTATTGTACATACAAGTTAAACCTGGTCTTTTGAGAATGAAAGTCTCTTTTTTTTCTGCTTTGGAGAGCTCATTTTAAGAAGAATGTTCACGCAGATCCACTGCAAAGTTCAAGCTGGGTTAAAAGCCCATGTGTGCATGACCTTATGCTGCTCAACCCCTACCTTTTCTGCCTCTTGTTCTTTACTCAAAAATTATTAAGGAGTGTAGGACAAGTCTCAAGACCGTTCTGTGAAGAAGTGTCAACAGATTTCCATCTTTGTCTTGAGAACTTCTCTTTTTGCAGAGACACTGAAGTCTGCTAGTCAGCACCTTATCAACCTAATCAGCTCTTGCAATGATCCTCATAATTTCCACTTCAGTAATAATTTGCCTTGGCACTACAATAAGTGCTGTTCTAACGTGTATGAAAATTCAGGCTATTACATTGTCCCTGTGTAAAAGGTCAATTATCTTACCCAAAAAGATTACAGTCTGACCCCATCTTTGTTTGATAAAGCCAGGATTATCCCATTTTGCATTTGCCTTCAAGGCTTTAATTATTTTTTCTTTTAAGTATTTTCTAAAACTTTATATGATGTTGCATTCAAATTAAAAGACTCAGAGTTACTCATCTGATTTCTCTTCTCCCATTTTTGTAGAATGTAAAAATGAAGGGAGATAGAGAGTATATTGACATGAATACATTTATTATGTTGCTAAGACCTGAATTTGTATTCAGTTAGGAAGAGTCACCTTCTATCAAACTTCTGGTTCTTTTATGGATATAATACACTGTGATCAAGGTTTCCAAGGCTGCCAAATCTCCACCTTTGTAAGAGCTACCTGCCTATATGCTAGGTTCATAGCAAATATAAAAGATTTCGCAATGAACAGCATTTCAGCATAACCTCATTTTTCAACAGAACATGGTGTCAAAAATATTAATCAGATGTAGTTATATATTTATTTTACTATATAGTTTTTCCATCATCTCTGTGGTCTTTATGACAAGCTTAACTGGCTGGATTTATGTTGTTTGGGCTCTCATACTGTGACCATAACTTTGCTGTCTAAGCTATTGCTTAATCGTTTTAAGTTTTGGGTAAACATAGGTTAATGTCACTGGTGCATGATGCAATGATGCTTTTATGGGGTAGTATTTCATTGGAAGACAAATATTTAAGAATCTTTCTGTGAATTAATTCTTTTTATTTCAGTTATATTCACTGTGATTGATGAGTAATTTAAGATGTATTGTCATAATTTTATGAAAGTTTTCAAAGCACTTTTTAGTATGCTCAAATTCAAAGAGAATTAATGGTGAGTGCAGAAAACTGGTTAGAGGCCTCTTATTTTTTATTTCAATGACTATTTGGTGATGTATTTATCACGTTATTCAAAATACTTATCACATTTTGAGTAGATCCATCTACAAACAGCATAACTTCACAGATTTTAAACACAGGAGGAAATACTGTAAGACACAATATTGCACTACTGATTCCCTGTGCCACAAAAGGCTACAAGTCTCACAATTAATTCTTACTTCAAATCCAAGAACATACTTCTGTTGAAAATTTTCAGTGACACATCTCTTATAGTTCTTTCTAGGATGTTCTGGTACTGACTTTTCTTATCCCAAGACATTTTCATTTTATTTCTAGCTGTGACTTTCAACATCAGATCATCTTACATTTCATTTATCAGGTGTAAGAGCTGCCTTGTAGTGAATGTTTTTCACAGACAGCAATCAAATCACCCATGCACCTCTGCATCAGTGAGCTTTTCTCCTTCTCTCACTATAAGTCATGCTTCTCTTTCTTTAATCATCTGCATCCCTTCCAAAGTGACTATTTAACATTTTCCTCAAGAGCATATTTTGGATAGAAAGCATTTTGTTAGACAGTGTACCAATGGTTATACCAGTGCTGACTCCATTAACCACAGCATCACACTACAGAGATTTTTTCAGTTTAATATTACTTCCAGCAGGTAACTTTTTCAGTAATTTACCTTTCCTACTATGGTCCACCTTCTATAAGGGACCTATTTGCTTGAAGCTGGTTACCAAATAATTCATGTCACTCTCTTGATGTTGTCTCTTTATTATTTCAGCACTCCTCCACAGCTTCTGAAATGTTCAATTTTTATCAGGAACCACTTGATGATAGTTTGCCTTTTATAGTAAATATTTTAAAATACATTTATAACCTATCATATCAAATCTTACTTGGGTTACATCTGCACTTGATGAGCAATAGAAGTTCATACAATGAATCAACAAGACTGATCAAGACAGCAGCCTGTATGAAAATGTATTTTAAGTGAACCTGTACTTTGTGCAACAAAATTTGGCAGGCTGTGACCAAATCCTCTAGTGCACTGCTTCTGTTCAATGATTCCAGGCAGAATTTTAAAATTTGAGATGAATATTATGCTTTTAAAATGTATCTATCTTTTCAGACAAAGCAACCTCTGCACTAAAAAAAGATTAGGTTGTTTTGAGATTGTGAACATTTCTGCAGATAGCAATAGCAGTCCTGATAATCTTACTTTCCCAGCAATAAAAACCGGTGACTTGAAGAACCAAAATCCAGTGTTTTTGAAAATATTTCAGCAGATAAAATCTCTGTTTGTATGTTTTAGAAGTGCAGAGAGCCTGGAATGGGTGTGGTGGAGCTGAAAGCACCAGCCACAGGAACCAGTAGAACCAGTTCTTCTCTATATAGCCTGGGAAATCCTGCTTTCAAAGACATATGTTGACTGCTTTTACTAAAATGTCCAGCTCCCATTCAGGTAAAATTCAGACTATAAATCACTGTCTACTGAGGCCTACCTGGATACAGGCCATTTTCATAAGAGCACACCTATTTCTACCATATGAAAACCAGAATTTGACTAGCATGCTTTGGATCTTTCTCCAAGTGTGAAGCCAAAGTGAGCCATGGTAAACCTTTTTTAAATCTTCTTTTTATACTACAGGGTTGTTGTTTTAACTGGCAATCATCTCCTGCCAACGTGTGTTTCATCCCAATCAAAATTTCATTGTAAGTGCACTGCTTATAATGCACTGTCCAGGTCTTCCACTAACTGCTGATGTTGGAACCTCTGGCATTTATCCTGCTATTTAGGTTCTCTCCATCTGTCCTTCAGAGAAAGAGTGGTTTCATAATGTGTATGCTTTTTATACACAGTGGAAGAAATACTCCTTTTCAAAAATTGCATCTAATTAAATGAGGCTTAAAAACAGTAGAGAGGAGCACCTCATTTTAAAGTGTAGCATTTAACATGTAGAATGCTAAATAAAACCAAATATGTGTTCTTTTTATTTGACTGCACTATGCAAGCTGCAGTTAGGTTCCTGTATTCATTGTTAATGAAGGAGATATAAAAAGAAATTATGTCCAGGTTTACAATCTGAATTTTAGTGACAAATCTTTTCTCTATGTCAATCTAAATGTGTAGGTCAATTTGATATTGATAACATAGTCAACATGTGTTTTACTTCATGCTTTATTTGTTTTACTATCGCTTCTCTTTGTAACTCATAAAAATAATTGCTGTGTTTAAAGAAGGTGCATGAAAGGCAAAGAAACAAAGCCATTAAACCCAGCGATGATGTATAAAAGGAATAGTCCATAAGTCATCACATATGATAGTCAGGTCAGGATAGGCTGACCTGAACAGCTAACCACTTATTTATTATGTATTAATTTCTAGCAGTCTTTGGATCGTTGATGGATTTGCTCTTCACACCTAAATTTTTATGGTTACATCTTGTATTCATCCATGCTTTTGACAGTAATTCAAGAATACAATAAGGGGATCTATCCTACACAACTCTCCTCCATGGAACTTCTTCAGATTGCTGTGATATTTGAAAAGGCACGTTTTGTTTTAAATGAAAGAGACAGTTTGCCAGGGAAATCCTTAAAGATTGGCTGTTAAAATAATTCACAAAGCAACCAGATTAATCCATCTGATCCTGCATTGTAAGAGGGCAAAAAGTTACTATAAAGGTAAATCTCAGATGTGGGAAAAAATGCTGTATTATTTAAGACCTAGAAAAAAAAATACTGAAAGAAAATATTCTCCATCCAAGATTGAAAAAGGAGAAATAGGTCAGCTGCAGACTGTGGGTTTGAAAGAGATGAGCTACAAAAGAAATTCAGGATGAGAAGTTATTGCATCAGACAATTAAAGGAAGGAGAGAGCAGTTGATAAGCAGAGACTGTGGTAGGGAAGCAGAGATATTAAGGACCACGTAAAATTCCTTGCTCTTTTTTCTTCGGTTTGCTTCACAGTTTACTGGATGGCTGGTAATGCATAAGTGTGAGCTTACTTTCCTCTAAATTGTCAACAGACAAGAGTCTTAAAGGATGAATCTGAGTCTTCCTTTAAGGCACCTGAAAAACAGACCCATTATAGCTTGATTCATATGGAACAACTCACTAGGCTGACACCCACTCATTTCCTTCCAAACACAATGCAGGGGAGTTTCCTGTTTAATCGCTTCTCAGATGGTCATAATTTTGGTAGGTTCATCCTTTCATCTTCCTGATCACCATGAATTCAACATCAGAAAACATCTACCAATTAGTAGTTGCAGTATGGTGCGTACAGCAAATAGTGCAGCTGGATCAACAAGAAAGTGGAAATTATAAACACGTAGTGACAGCATATGGGAAACTGCTCAGGTGAAAACAAAAAAGAAATCCTGTCTTTACTGAATTAATGGAGACAGAGGTAGCATATACACCGTAAGACATCCACACAGGAAATCTAAAGACAGAAGATTTAGGGTAAAGAAACTCAATACAATCAACATCTGCTGATACTGAAGAAATAAAGACACAGAGCCAATTTGGAATCCTAAAAAAAACCCCCAAATCTGTTGAAAATAACCAAAATTAGGTGACAGAGTAACATTTCATCTTACTAGTCCCTATAATCGAGTAATTGTTCTGGTTAAATGTAAGGATATGGACATTTATTTATAAAAAAAAAAAGAGATAGAAAACCAATGTAAATTTGGAGGCCTGTTTAGAATGATTGTTGTCAATCACCACAAAATCCCAGATGTGTCTAACACAGGTGGCAACATGAAGGATGACAGTTTTAGCCATAATAAGGCACATCCTGTACAAGGCTCCTCACAGCACAAAATCATTTTTCCAGACAACATTCTATTCCACATAGGAAATATTTTCCATGAGTCATTTTTTTTTAAATATAAGAGAATTAACTTTGATTGTTCTCATGTCCTTTTATGATTGCTCTCTAAGAACATTTAGGTGATACAACGTTTGCAGAAAGTGAATTTTAGAAGTAGTCTCCTCATGCTCTATTCTTTGCTGTACATAAAACTCTCCAAGATCGTCCATGCCACCTAGTTATTGTGTTGAAGATTAACATGATGCTCAGAAAGTGCATAGTAATTGATAGAAAGCAGTTACTGCAGAGCTCAAGGTCTGCCTTCTATGTGTCCTAAAATCCATACAAATCCCTACAGCTGAATAATGTTATTATCTCTCACCTATCAAATGCTTTTCTGCAGCACTAGCCTTTCCTATTAAAAGTACTAAGGACATTGCTTATTTCCTCAGTCTATCACAAAAAAAGGTAGGCTGTTGTTCAGACCCTTGAAATCGAGATAGCTGAACAAGGAGCATCTGGCGGTCTCTTATTACTTCATGACAAAGATGACTGACAAAATATCTGAAGGTGTCACTGAGGTAAAAAAGTGTTAAATAAAGTGAGCATGCACGGTTGGTCACTAAGAAAAAGGGAAGCTGAAAATAGAACCTCCTCGTGAAAAGAAGCATCACAGACTTTAGAAACAGCACCAGAAAGAGTACACTTGAGACAAAATGAAACTGGGGGAAGATCAGGGAGAACGAGCTTGAAAATCGTGATCTTTCGGAGGGAATGCATAGAAAGGAGCTGTGGTGTTAGCAGGTGATTAGGGAGAGCACAAAAAACAGTAGTGAACCTTTAACACGTAGGCTGATACGCAGCCTGACAAACTCTAGGAGAACCAGCTAGTGAGGAAGGGCAAGAGTGCCTTTTGCCTTTTGTCAGGTTTCTCATTAGCTAATACTACTGGCAACTAGCTTCAGTCAAAATATTTCAAGGGTTTTACATTTCATCCAAGCCTATTAGAGGACCAGTTGTTCACATGAAGAGAGTCTTGAGACAGTTTTATCCACAGTTTTATCCAATGTTTGCTGTCTTTTTACCAGAATTTGGCATGAAAGTTGCATAATATTTCTAGAGCAGATCTAATTATTCTTTGCATGACACTGCCCCATCTCTGGAGCTGAATCTGTCTGTCTTCTGACCTTGTGCTCAGCTCATCTACCTCATTAGAGTGGGATAAAATGAAGCTAGCAAAACCCAAAACAAAATTCTTGCTTGTTTAGGGAGATGAATTGGCTCAGTTTCCATCTGGAGGAATGCCAGAGCCAGAGCAAAGGAGAGAGTGAGACGTGCAATAAGGAGAGGGTTGGAGAGAAAGGGACAAGTGGGACTGATACGTTTTCTGACAGCTGTACTGTGAAAATTCACCTTCAGGGTAGAGGACAATTACTGTTCCTATGTACCAGATACCGTGATTTGGTTTAAAGATTTTAAAGAGAGAGAATGTCATCCCTAAAAAAGCCTGGAAGATTCAGCTATGACATATGAAAACAAGTGGTGGTAATTTTCCATGATGAGTTTTAAGAACGTGATGGAAAAGAGGACAAAATTCAACACATGAAAACCATCACTGAAGTCAGGAACTAGTTTACACTATTTTTGTTCTGGAAACTTTTAAACCTAAAAAGGACAACAGGATGTTTTGTTTTATGGAAGGGTTTGAAAGAATTCCAGTCTAACAACAAGACACAACCCCTCCCTGTAAAGACAACGAAAACAAGATGGCATGAAGCATTTTAAAAGATGGGTCATTAAAATTCAATTCTCAGTTAACTGTCAAAATGTGAAGGTTAAGCCCACCATTTTGTCTTCCTTTTAAACTCTTATTTTCCTTTCTTTAGATCGCCTTTACCAGCAGAGGGAGCAGGTGGAAGAGCAAATGGAAAGGGAGCTGACTTCAATTAAACTTTGATCTTTGCTCTTTGTTCCAGACAGAGAAAACAAGGACTAGTTTCAGCAGCTGCTGCTAGCGGGCCAGAGTATCCACAGCACGAATACACTTGTTTTGCCTGTGTTCTCCCTTTTTCCTCTTACAGCTCCTGGCAGTAAAGTGGTATTAGAAAGCCTGACAGTTCCACCAGTCCTGTCCTATTTTCATCACTGTGGATCGGCAATATTTAGAAGAAAATTGAGGCAGAATTCTAACTGATGACATTTTAATTCACCTGCACACTACTCTCAGCCTGTCCTGTAGATTGTAGCAATTTCAGTGCATCTTAACCACTTTTCTAGAAGTGGGCTGTACTGTAAATCTGGTAACATCCAGTCAATTTGTGTAAAATGAAGACTTTTAAGGAAATTTATGTCTGAATAATGCAGCAGTAGTTTTCATCTATTGGAGAATTTTTTCAGTTCACCCTCCTCTCACAAGGGGATTTTATAAGCTGAAGTCTTTTTCAAAACCATATTTTTAAGCCATTAAATGTTTGTCTGAGAAGATTCATGTTCTCCTGCAAACATCTAATTTTCTTCTCACCTCTCTACCTATTCACATTTAGCTTTCTCCATTTCTGAATACAAAATGGACTTTATATCTAATAATGAAATTAAGCCAAGTAGAATCTCTCACTGTGCGTCAGAGATCCTGGTTTATTTTCTGTTTCAGAAAACTCAGAATGTAGAAAGAGGGAGACTAACCCTCTTTCTTTTTGAGAGATATATCTTCTGGCAACATGAGCTTTTTATTTTTTAAATACAAATAAATGTATAGGACATGCAAAAGATGCTTTAGAAGGATCAGGCATTGTTCCACCCTCAATAAGGAGAAAGAAGTCCAGTGGGATCAGGTCAGAGATTTAGGAAAATGCTTTATACCAGATTTCTCAGAGAGACATTCCCAAAAAAAAAAAATCTTACAGAAGCCATTTATCACTATCAAGAAGTACATAGGCTTCTCTCTGTCCAACCTGAGATTGATGCTTCTTTTTATTTTTATTTAATCAGGTCCTGTGGGACTTTGAGCAAGATAGAATTACTCAATAGAGACTAAAGGTGAGAACCAAATAGATCTGGAAGTAATGCTGTTTTCATTAGATCAAAGGTGAGTTATTACTATGAAAATATCCACTGATCAGTTTCTGAAATTATGACTGGCACTTTACAAAATTATTTCACCACATGACACAGAGGAAATGGGTGGCTTTGTAATGGCTCCCACAGCAGAGCTAGAGGTGTGGTTTATCTATCCTTCTCAACCAGAGGAGATAAACAAGGCTTTGAAGACAAAGAGCAGTGTCAAAGCCCTTACCTCTGTTGTTGTACCTTGAGAAGCCCACAAGATCATCAAGAAAACTCTCAGTTTTGAACTGGTAAGCAGGTTTTTAGAGAAGGTATAGAGACATTACAAACAACTGGAAGAAGAACCTTTAAATCTGCCCTCAAAGTGGAAAAAGTTGTGCAGAGCTGCAGCAGACATTTGCCTGTCTTCATCATATAAAACTATTTCAGGCTATATTCAATGAGATGTTTGATGAGGTCATGAGTGATATAGCTTATACTAATCAGGTTAGATTTATTTTCTAAAAAGTTTAGACAGCCATTAGTGATTAATATTAACATCCCATCTATGTTACAGAGTCCCTATGAGGCCTCTTTTCTCTTAACAGAAGGTTTTGATTGACCAGCCTAGCTGTACATCGAGAATAATACCTAGCTCAGTAGTTGACAAGTTTAGTCCAGTTTATGGCTCATCAATATTTTCTCATGGAAGTGAAGATCCCTGAAGAGTGAATTCAAACTGACTGACAACAGACTTGTGATTTTTAGTTGCCTTTGTTGGACCACTCAGAAGTACTTGACCAGGGCTGAAAATCCCCAAAATATACATGCCCATACATGTCCACGTGTGAAATAATTACAAATATAATCCCCTTCAAACATTTTTCACCATCTTTCAAGGAACTATTCAGGAGTGTCTCTTTTCCTGAAGTCTGTCAGGAAAATATTTTTGAGGAATAAGTGGACTCAGGAAAAGAGCTCAGAAAATAAAACTCCTTCTGCATACAAATGGTATCTTCTTACTTGGTACAATTCCAGATCAGTCTAATCTTCACTCTATTCTCTGTTTATGAAATAAATTAGGATAAACCAAAAGCACTGATCACCTCATTAAGTTGGAAGCACTCCCTCTCCAGTGCCATTCAGAGGGGAACAAAGGAACTTCAAACATATCAGCATCCAGTTTCCAAAAGCAATTTAACATCAAGGTTAAACTAGTCCTATTACTTATGCAGATAGTAAGTGACTTAGGTGGTGAGTGCTTCCTCCTTCATATAGGAAAAATAATTAATTACAATACTTTACATATAATTTAAAAGAATGCTTGCCACCCTGGTATTTTGTTTATTTTCAACTCTGTCCCTGTCCATATTACTGATATTTATTTTACTAAAACTAACACATTGAGATTTTCCTGGTGGGACATTTGGAACCAGAAATGCTCTACAAGCCCTACAGAGGGGTCAGAGTGGATGGTCAGCAAGAGGCCACAGATAAAGGTGAGATTACTGGAGTCTCTTCTAAATCACTGTTTAAGATCCATGTAAATCAATCGTATGTTAATGCTTCATACACTAATACTCAACAATGTGTCTTGATGTATAGATTAGAGAAAGCATGCAAGAGCTCAAAAACTGATACTTCTGCAGGGCGATTCCTTAAATATTTTGGTCTTTACACTCAGACCAGACTGCAAAAACCATGTGGCATCTATTTCAAAGAGGTAATTACCATACTGTGATATTGTTTATTGGTTGTTACAAAGCATGAGGATATCTCATCCTTCAATGGATCTTGTCAACAATATTCATTTTTCTCTTTGCAGAGATAGAGGATTTTCACTATGATTGGGGCATGTACGATCTTTCCTTGAGAGCCCACAGTGAAAACTACGGAAAAAGGTAAATGTGATTCTGTCCTGCAGCTGACTCCTACCTACTGGCATGGAACAGCTCCCTGTTTGTCCAGTGAAATGGTCGAAAATAGCTCACTTAAATCTAGTTAAATCTAGCTTATTTTTTCAACTATTAGTCAGAAGTCTTGATGAATGGTACCCAGCGAATCTTAAACACAAAGAGCTACCTCTAGGCTATGAAATAGTGTCAGGTCTTTTAAATATGTACAGCAATGATCTCCCTGAAATCTGAGATTGTAAGTAGTCTGGGAATTAATTCTTAGGGCTTTTCTGACCTTGAACATAACTTGAAATATGATTCAGCAGTAACACTGTCATAACTGGCAGTTGCAGTTGAATGCTTTGCTACTGCAATTTTTCCTGTAATTCAAGTTTAGGCTCTCAATGGAATACAGTCCACATCTGGTCTATCTCATAGATTCCCTTAGTAGGTTTCTGACTTTCCCTGTCTGTCTGATAACATGCTGTCAATGTCAAGATCTGCCCCAAGCTATTGACAAATTGTTGGACCTACCAATCTTCAAACACTAGCTACCATTTTGCTACTCAGAAAGGAGTGTTGTTTTCCAATTTTGACTTCCTCACCTCATGTTACATTGGCCAATATGCAGGTAATCACAACCAGTATTTTGCTCACACTGACTAATAATGTCTTACCACATTTCTATTCTGAAAACTCTGGAGACAAAAGGGTCATATCTCTCAAAACCTTGCCCGACCTTCTGCTTTTTTGAAACTCTCCCTTTAGCCCTCTGTTTAGTTTGACTCGCCTGATATTCTGACATCTCATGTGGTCAGCCCTGTGACTGACATTTCAACAGCAGAAAACACAGACTCTATTGGCAGCAACCTGATGAAAATCCAACCATTTGACAGACACATTTTATGCTGGGATCTTCCTAAAATACTTCCAGATTGCTTGAAGCTATCTGTTGCAACCAGATTATGTTACAGCATAAGGAGAATCTGAACTGTGGGTGCAGGCTATGATTCACAACATGCAACATAAATTTCCTAATCAGATGAGGTCTAAGTGCACCAGATTCTGTCTCTGAAAATGCTGACATTTCATACTGATGAGATTTGCATATTCGAGTATCTCCATAACATTATTTGCATGACACTCTATCACTGAGCATATTAAAAAACTAAAAGTCAGGAGAACACTTTTAAGTAGGTCTAGCATAAGTATTAGTGTTAGGGAATTATCATGGTTCAAAGATGAAAATTACTGTCCAGTTGACCAACACCTTAGTCTCATTTGACACTGGCATTCAGATCATGCACCATGATCTCTGACCAACAGGCAGGGAATTCTGTTGGGTGGTCACATTTTCTCACTCCATATCCTTAGTAGATTTTCAAATCACAGATATTGAGCATATTTACCTCTCCAAAGAGCCACTGGAGACCTATCCATACAAGGATGTTGCTATAAAGTACAGCTGGCACTTCAATTTATGGTGTGCTAACTACTTCATACCCCCATCATTGCTCATTCAAAATCACACAAGCATCAGCTGCAGAGGTGGAAAGTGGAAGAAAGAGGCCTCGGTGCTGATATTTAATAGCATGGTGAATTAAAACAAGAAACACACAAACATTGTGTATAAATACTTTGCTTTTACATTGCTATCATACTATTTACAGTGCAAGAGGAAAAATAACTACAAGTTGTAATTTGCTCTCAAAGAGCTACGAGGGAGCTACAGATGTGCTGAAAATTGCACACATCTTTAACCTTAGCTGGATTGAGGCCAACAGTGCCATAAGAAAACAAGATAATGAATAAAGGCTTATCTTTACATTGCGAGACTCATCTGATCACATCAAGTATTTGTATTGATGCATATGTATACTTGAAATATTCTAGAGGGAGTGTTCACTACAGAACTAGCAACTAAATGGCTTCATATTTCTGCTGTTCATAACCTTTAATCATGTTACTTATATTTAGGAAGAATTTCTCTGGAGTAGTGTTCAGCTGATAAATTCTTCAACATGAATCATCATAATGTCTGTTCCTATTTGCATAGCACTGGAAATTATCAAGGTGAATTTGAATGACCCTTTTACCCACCAGGATGTGGTTAGTTCTGTTAATTTTTCTGCAAGTAATTGGTACTCACTGGTAATTTTTGAAGCTTCCAAAGGAAGTAGAAGTCTTAGGAATAGAAATATTTCTTGAAATAGGGAGATTTGATTAGTTCTTCACATTATTAAAATAGACACTATAAGAAATAAAGCGCAAACAAATCCCAGCACCATGTATCAAAGCAAATATCAGCATGTGCTGAACAATTTTATTAACTTTTTTTTTTTTTTCAGATGGGGGTTCAAGGGTTGTTTTAATGAAACCTGTAATTTGGATATGAAAATTTTTCATAGAGGAATTTTCTTCTTCACATCGCCAGAACACTATTTATTTATGCATAAACTTGGTTTTTACAATGCTAATCTCTTATACCTGAGATTTTCTGAGGACTGGCAACTATGAATACAAATCTTAAATACTTTGGACAAGATGCTTAGACTCTTATGTTTAAAAAGCACCTTGTTCCTAAAGTGATTCCACTGGAATGAGATATGGTATACTTTATCAGGATCTGGCAGTGAGTGGTTTACTTTATAATTAACATCAATATATTTCAGTTCTGCTGCCAGATGCTAAGCAGTTACCCAGTTTTTTTTTAAACCACTTACAACAAAATCAAAGCAGAATCTACTGATATGGTTTTGTTTACAAAATCTGAAGTCTGATATTGTTATTTATGTGGCAACTGGATCATATTCAATTCACAAGCATCTCTGCACATAATCTATCTCACAAGCCCAGAAACAGACCTGAAGATGTACTAACAGCACTTGCTTTTTCTCTGTTATCTGAATATTCATTTCAGAAAAAGCTATAGATGGCTTATTATGTGACATTAATTGCTGAGTTGGGAGTTATGTGTACTATTTCTCTAAACCCACAGTGAATGATTTGTAGCAGGACAAATCTTTATATGAGGGTATGGAGAAGGGGAAAACCAAATATTCTTGACTGTAATTGACTATTAAAATGATTGAAAGTCAGTTGGCTTCTAGCCTGTAGGCGGGCATAGTTTAATTTCATTCTTCCCCTTTCCTAAAGGCAGCAAGAAACAGAAAGTGTGATAATAGTGAAGAATACAGTTCTCTGGAAAGCTTAGGAATGCATTATGTGTGGAATGATTTCAGCGAGCTCAGGATGTCAGCTCACATGCAATAGCAGATTAAATGAGAGTGCCTGAAGTACTAACAGCTCCTGGCTGCCTGCTTGCTCTTTGCTGGAGGCTGCTGCTTCACATGCAAGGAGAGCTGCAAAGGCTATGTAACATCTCCCCCACCCTCATATTTACAATTGTTTGTAGGTGAAGGTTAGGGTGAATTGAAACCAGAGCAGCTGGCTTGTCAGGCTCAGAAATTCTTTTGCTTCCTGTTCTCCGTGCCTGTTTCTGCTTCATCTCCCTCAACAGGACCTGCTGAAGAAGCGCTGGTACAGAATAATGTGCCCTAATTTCTGCCTCCCAGTACCTAAAGAGAGCCTACAAGAAAGATGGAGAGAGAGTTCTTGCAAGGGCATGTAGTGACTGGACAAGGGGAATGGCTTCTAACTGAGAGAGGAGGTTTAGATAAGATATCAGGAAGAAATTCCTTACTGGAGGGGTGCTGAGGCACTGAGGTTTCCCAGAGAAGCTGGGGATGCTCCTTCTCTGGAAGTGTTTAAGGCCAGGTTGGATGGGGCTCTGAGAAAACTGGTCTAGTGAAAGGTATCCCTGCCTATGGTGGGAAGGGGCACAGGGGGGAAGGTTGGAACTAGATGACTTTTAATGTCTTTGCCAACCCAAATCATTCTATGATTCTGTGATTTATAGGGAGTGGCAACATCTTCTGATCTTTCAGCTTAGTTTGACATCACTGGTCAATCAACAGAAGTAGTGGACAAGGGTACGTATTAGCAATTCTCCACTGCAGGCATTAGTGAATTAGTGCCTGTTCAGTCTAGATTTGGCTAAATGCTGAAGGGCCTGAGAGCTTTGTGAAATTTCCATGGCCCAAGGAAGCAGAGAAAATATCAACCTTGCAATAGTGAAGGAACTCCCATCTGATGTTCCTTGTTAAATACTCTGGTGGCTTGCAATGCTACTAGCACAGCACATGGGCCGAGCACCATTTTTACATGTATGTTTGCACACACACACACACACACACACACATACATTTACATTATTTCTGTGTAACACTATAGTCTGTGTTAGTGTCTGAATATGTTTGAAAGGATATATTAAACTTGCAGGAAATAAGAATTGCATTTCCCCTGTCATAGAAGATTGCTTCCCCCCTTTTCCCATTTAAATATTTATATTGCACTTCAAAATGGACAAAAAGCTGGAAGAAGGAAAATACTGCCCCAGAAATCAAGAGTACAAGAAACTGGTAATGGGAACAAGGGTAAGGAGAGTAAGGCAGCACAGCAAAATCTTCATTAAGAACTTTAAAGTGAAAGGGTTTCCTATGTCAAAATCACAGTGTATCAAAACCAACAACCATGATCTACAAAGGACAGAAGCCACACATTTCTAAGTTATCTGACTTAGATTAATATGACTGCAGAGTCAAAAGGCTATTTAGTTCAATAGCTGTGACATTAGCCAGTGGCAGATATTTCAGAAAGAATAAAAGAAATGGAGCAAAAAAAAGAACTATATTTTTGTAGATATTTCCTCCCCAGCTGCTATAAACAGGCAATGTGATATTGCAAGGTCCTTCTAGAAGCATCTTGATATGACATCTCTCTGTAAAAGCTGTTATTTACCTATGTATCCTATAGCATATATTCAGTGATTTTGCATGGTATGGAGGTCCAAAGTACACATCCTTGAACCACAATGGGAGCTTTCCTTCCCAATGAAGGTAGGTTTAAACAAAAGAACTACATAGAAGCCAGAAACTATAGCGTGTAAGTGCTTTAGGACTGTCAGGCAAAAGCATCAACCATTTGAAAACTTTGACACTGACAAAGTTTTAACAAAGATTGAGAATGTGTCATATCAGAAATTATTGGGAGTTTATCGAAGTCACATTTTTTGGTGGAAAGCATTTTTGTAGAGCAAATTTTTTTCAGTAATACAAACTACAATCCTGCCAGGAATCCTACTGTGACTCAGGGATGGTATCTATTCCCCACTCCATCCCTACCTGGCCATTGCTCTCTTTTGGTCCTTACAGGCCTTCTCCCTCACCCAGAGAGAAGGGCCTTTTCAAAGAGCAAAGAGCAGAGAGACCAAGAGAAGAGCTCACTCTTCTTTTAGGAAATTAGACATCCAAGGCCAGCATTTATTCTCAGCAGGGACCATTTTAAAGATTCAAAAACATCACTGACAAAAAGCCTTCCTAACATGCAGCTAAATTTTCCTTTTTTAGCATGAGCACTTCTGTTTATACAATCATCTGCTCTGCAGTCCTGTGAAATTTCTTTCTTTTTGTATCCCCAATATACATTGATGCTGTCCTTTAATTCCCTTTTATGATGTATTTGAAAAACCATTATCTACATAGAGATGACATTTAGAGTCATGCTATCACGATTTTGTTCTGTAAGCACTTAAGGAGTGTAAGAAATCAGAGATAAAGTCAGATGACAGGTCTTTACACTGGTAAGATTCAGGGTAATTCTGGGGGGAGTATGTTAGATACTAGTGGAGGTGTCCTTTTGTATTTTTATTTTTCTCTCTCCAGTAGCCCACTGATGCCTAAAGGCCTGAGAAACTACTCCATGAGGTCCAGCCCAAGCCTTCCAAAGGCAGTCATTTTCTAAGGGTCTCAGTCAATAGCTTAGACAATACCAGTTACATGATTACATAGGTGAACAGTGCCATGAGAGGGCAAAGTCTGGCAAAAGGGGATTGCCTAACCTAACAGTCACTACGACAGCAGTGTCACACATTCTAATCTTCGGGTCAGAAGGCTAAAGATCCATATGCACCTATGCACAAAGATATTTCCAACTTCCTTCTTAACCTTTCTAACTGTCCCATGGCAACAGCTGCCTTTTAACCTTTCCTCCTTCTTTTCAATCATGCATCATGATACTGTTCATAGTATAAAGTTTGTTAGCTTGATGCAGCGAGGTGTGAAAATCCAGATCCAAAATCTCTAACATTTTTCCCTATCACCATGCAAAGCAAGACTAATATTTCTTTTCCATAATTTGAGAAGTTTATATATAGTTTATGTATAGCTTTATGTATAGCTTTGACTTTTGCTCCTGGTGTACTTAGCTAAGAAATAGTACATAGGGGTTTTGTCCATTATCACTCTCTTTTCTTTTCTTTTGGTGCCAGTGCTTCTCCCCTCTCCTTTTCTTTATCTGACATACACTGAAGTCCCTTTCATTCACATTTGGTGGCTTATTTTTCTCTGTATCTATTCAGCTCTTCAAGCAACTCCTTTCTTTTGCTAGCTCTATGCAATATTCTCTCCTTTCTTTTCTCTTTTTACCCCCTAGGCTTGTTAAAGGCTTTTCCTTTTCATTTTTTAAAGCACAAGTCTTCTGGAGAGCAGACAGGCATTCTTAGATAGGCTGTCATAGGATGCATTCAATCCAATAGAATGTTATTTCATTAAAATGACTGGTACTGATGATGGGATGTTTGGATGGTACTTCCTCCTTGTCCTTGCTTGCTGGGGTTCATGGCTTAATTATGTGAGTGGAGGGAGAAAAAAGGGGGCTGGGAGGATGAAATAACTGTTCCCTGCAAATAATAGGGAGGTTGAAATGGCAAAGAGAGCTAGAAACAACCTATCCTGAAGCAGAAGTATTTCAATTTACAGATTAATGTGGATTTACTATTTTTGTGACTGCCTGAGTGTGTGACCATAGCCATAGACAAAGAAAATGGAAATTAGGCTTAAAATGGAAAGTTATGTAGAAGATTCTTGTTATGTCACTCCCTCTGGCAGAAAAAGCAGGAAGACTGTGCTCAGATTTCCCAAGATGTCAGACATGTGGTGGTTGTCCTAAATGTTGCTAATACAGAAAATGCTTTCTGAAGAGGAAATACTCTGTCTTTTTTTTTCCCCTGTGAATTGAAACTATGGCTTCTTTCTTTTGTATTTTCACACCCAAAATATATTTAGTTTGATGACATTTTCCAGGCTCACCTTTTAAAATTATTTATTCAGAGCAGTCTGAGTTTCAGTGTAGCTAAATGTATTGGAGAATAGGACACAGTTATGTAAGACTGCTTGTAAGACTAAATATTTCCTGCATCAAGTCCTGTATTTGTTACATTTAATTTGATAAAATAAACACTAGAACTTACCATAAAAATTGAAAAATGTTTCACTTTACCAAAAAAACCCCAAACAAACAAACAAACATTTTTACTCCCTATCATACTCTGGAAAGCAGGTGCCATTTAAAATCCAGAACACTGTCTGTGGTTTAAAAGAAGATCATTAAAAGGTCACACTGATCTCAGAGATAAAACATGGTACTGCATCACCACTCCTAATTTCCCTTCAATAACTATTCTCTTCCTGTTTGCTTTCCAAGTCTGTATCTTTCAAACTAAAATTTCTAAAACCAATCTTCCAGAACTAATCACTGCAGCTACAGCTGTTTCAAAATTGAGTTGATTTTGAAAAACTAGCAAAGAAAATTCAGGGAAAAAAAAGCAAGAAAGTGTTTAAATACATGTACTTCTTTGGCTTACAAATAGCTGTGAGCACTCCCATAGCGTGCCATACATCTGTTCCAGCTCTATTTTCTCATATCACAGGATTATCTGTTCTATCTCAGAGCTGTGACTCTTGGATCTATAATGCAACACTTGACATCAGTTTGGCTCATGGGATGTTATCTTTCTCATTACAAACTAATTAATCTTTTGAAAAAGTAGTGTCCTACTTTCAAATGGAATTGTTCTAGAAAAAAAATCACATTTTCCAAACATGAAACACATACCCTTTTGTCTGCTTTTGCAAAAAAAATTAAATCTCTCTTATCCTGGAATAATTTTAGACAGTCGTCATATCACACTGAATTGCCTGATTCAAGAGCTCTGTTAAGGACAGGCAAACTTATTTGAATAATGCAAGAACTGGTCTAACTCTTAACATTAACCTCAAAATACCACCAGGCTGAAGTTCAAAGAAATTCAGCCAGCCCTTGCATGTTTCCCTTACCCACAAATATTTTCACCTACCTCAATACATCTTCATTTTAAAGAAAACTGAGAAGCAATGTAAGCAATCATTCTTTCTTTCAACTGAACTCAACAGCAAAATAATTCCCATATTTTTCATCCCAATCATTGGAAGAGGTGAAGAGACAATGCCTATGAAATGTCAAAAACTACAGATAAATTTCAAAAAACCAAACAGCAAAATTCAAACTTCACTAGGCTCACCATCAGTGTATGATAGATGAGACAGCATTACCTTTCAAAAACTTTCAGAGCAACAAGAACAAAAGAGAAAAAAATTCAGCCAGCAGACAGAAAATGAAAGATTTATGACTTTTCCAAACTATATTATAGACTATTATGTGGAAGACCTTATGCAAATACATACTGGAAATTTATGTATAAAATTATCCTCTGGCAGAATTCTTTTTGCCTTTCTGTGTGTAGCAGTCAAACAGAGCTTACATACCCATCTAGCAGAAATGGAAAATTAAAGGAGTTTCCCTGCATGTTTCTTTTTATAATCGAAAATATATTTGCCTTTTTTCAATTTTTATAAGCACTATATCATATTTTAGCATTGAAGACAGTGGGAGTCTTGCCTGCATTCTCTGTGAGGACTGGGCCTATTGAAAATTCTGACTGGAATAGAAAGAGTCCTGCACAAAAGGCTGCAAAACCAGAGAACTTATATTCAGCCATAAAACCACAAGACTGACTTTGCATTTTGTCTATGAATATGAGAAAAGCATCAGATGAACACTTAGCAGGTTGCTCCATGGGAAGATTCCTGATAACTGCAAGCATCTGCCATCAAACTAAAGGTCCAATTCCCATCTGATGATCTCAGGACTGATGGCTACTGGTACTCATAGGGCATTTTCTACAAGAAAAGGCAGCGTTGTACTTATTATTCCTAATTTCACTGTGTACGTTTGTTTTTCATCCAACACCTCAAGTTTCAGTCCAACAGATTTAATAGGAGTACTTCTACATACTTCAAGCATGCTGAATATGTTTTGTATCTGATGGGTGGGCAGCAAAGAAAGTATATATGGAGATTCACACAAGCAGTGTAGTTAAGCTGCATACCACAGGGTAAGTCTTTAATTAAATTTAGTTGCCCTAGTTGTTCTCTTGTCTCTGTTTTTCCTCTTCTAGATGACCATTCTAGTGAGAAAACACACATAATTGTAGGCAGGTCTCCTGCTCTTAACTGTTTGGATCAGTTTTTCCTGAATCCTTTACTTTCTTTCTAATTTTTGATGTTTGTGGTGAGTTAAGCTGCTCAGAGGCATGAGTGTCTCCCAGAACTCACGCTCCATTAACCAAGTTCAAGGCTTAAATAAAAAATGAGTGATTATCCAAAATTGACCAATGTTGTTTACATGGAAGGTTGTTTTTGATGCTTTTGTTTAGAAGCTGCTTGATTGCAAGGCGAGTGATGCTTCTGTTGCTGAGCTCCTGTATCTAAGGGAACGACCTTGAAGAAAGGCCTTAACCCTTGGCAGTGTGACTGAATCCTGAACTCAGGCACTTTGCAGCATCTCACACGCACTGATAAGTGCACAAGTGTTACTGTTATCTTCAGTCCTCCAGAGGCACATACCTGACTGTGGTGACACGGAGCTTGGGGGAGTGGGCGCAGCTAATGAATGTGTCTGCAGATGGAACATGGTAAGTTCCAGTGTGATGGGTAGAAACAGAAGAATTTCTTATTTGCTCAAATTCTGACTTTGCTCCTACCACTCACCTGCCAGTGTAACTATTTTGGAGACTCTGGGTTTGATTCTCTTCTGTAGTTCAGTGTCAGTACACAAGCCAGAACACTGCAGCTCTTAAGAGTGCTTTACAGTACAATGGCATATTTTAAAGATGACAGCATTGTGAACTGTTCCAGAGGAGCTATTTGGCTTTTAGGATGACTGCTCTAGAAAGAATTCTCGGGCTTAACAGCGCCAGGAAAAGGGGCAAGAGAAATACAGATGCTGCAATCTGGTTCCGGAAATGACAAGCTCCTGTGCTGCAGTACTTAAGCACAGTCTCCAGCCGACACCATTTATGAGCTGTTACATACGGCTGCAATCACACACAGGCTCAGCGAGGCTTTCCGTAGGGGTCACATTTGTTTCCACATTCACTTTGTAAATGAGTTTGTAATGTGGTGCAAATGGTAGCAAATGGACGTTAAATGAGGCTTGTATGTAGACTGAGCCTTTGTAAATATATAGGCTATTGTAAAAGCAAATAATAAGGCGGCAAGCTAAACAACAGCAGCCTCTGCAACAGAAACCAGTGAAAAAGGAGTTGTTTTACATATACAGCATTTTGAAATGTGAATTTCCTGTTTAAACTGTCTTCAATCCAGCCTCAACTTCTCTCTCCATACTAAAGCTGCAACATATTTTATATTGCCATGGATACTTTGGACAGAAGACAGTGTGCACTAGCAATGAAATTTTCCACAGGAAACTATTCCAAGAACCTGTTCCACACTGCAGTGCTCATACAGAGTTTTTGCTCAACCGTATACAATCTTTTTCTAAAGGCTATGACTAGCTGGGACTTCGGCTGCCTGTCTGCAAGTTTGGAACAGGCCCAAGGTATTACCACTCTCTGGGATAATTACTGCTAACTGCATTTTGCTATCGCTTGCCCTTGCTAGCTGTTTACACTCCCCTAAGAAGAGTCTGATAGACTGCAGGGGACACTCTCTGTAGAGTGTAGAAATACAAATTGACATTTTAAAAAGTCATTGGGAGACTAAAATACAAGCAAATTGTAATGGTAGACAAACAGAAGTGAGTGCACAGGAATTATACTTAGTTGAAAGCTTTCGAGGTTTAAAAGGGGAATAGAAAGAAGAAATTCCTATGGTGCAAGCACCTTACATGGGAAAAAAAAAAAAGCCCAGAAGTATACAGTTGGGGAGGGGATTGTTGATTTTTTTCTTTAATAGTAAAAAAAATGGCTAGGTTAGTCAAATTGCATAATGAACTTTTACTTGCCTCAGAGGTCAGGCAGGACCTGTTACTTCTCTTTATCTGTCCCTCTTCTTCTCCCATAGCAATTCAACCTGACATCTTTTGTCCCATCCAGTAGTGAGCTCCCCTCAGGGCAGCATTCATTCATGGACTGCAAGGCTGAGTCCTTCATAATACTTCTCCCCATTAACTGTATCATAATAATGTCAAGATTTTTGAATGAGAGGTCAGTGGGGTTCTAGAGATGTTTGGAAGGGGTCTTGTCTCAGTAGCAGCCTCCATGCTTAGGCAGTCCAAGCTCAGTTAGGGGCTGAATGTGCAGTAAATGCCTCCTCTCCACCAGCTGTGGCACAGAGCCCTTTCCCCAGAACAGCCTTTTCAGTCAACCTTTCCCTTCTGGCATCCAGTGGCTATGTGCACACAAGCTCTGCTCTGGGATGATGCTTTCCCAAGAGAATCAGTAGAGCCTCTAGGAGAGTGGCCCAGCCAGTCCCCTTCCTCCCTGTTGGAGCAGACAGGTCACACATAGAGGTATCCCAGCCCTCAGGAGGACAACAGGTGGCTGGCCACAGTAAATCCAGTACTGTGCAAGGCTGTCAACAACAGGTCACAAAATTAGTCACAGATGCCATGATACTGAAGTGGTATTGTGCATTTAATAACTGTTTTTCATTGTCATCAATTTGAATACCTCCAACTTAAAAAACTTAATATTCCAGATTCTTCCTCCTGGATGTCAAGTCTGCATTTGTGCTTTTCCTCAATTACATCTATTGCATTTTAGGGCAAAGCTTCTCTTTTGAAGTTACAGAGTTCTTGTCCAAAGCAAAAAATTTTCACCTATTTCCCACTAATTTTTTTAAAATACATCTTTCATTTGATATTGATACCCAATTGATATCCTATTGATATTCTAATTTTCATTGATCTTCCCTTCTAATTGAGTGCACATTGTTTGGGTGTGCAGAGAAATGTTGGGTGTGCAGGGAGATGTTGCAACAAAATACAGCTGTTTGAGATATTAGTTTTGCTGTACAAAGTTCATCTATCTAAAACAACCTTAACAAGTAAGATTTCAAAGACTTTGTACTGTATAGTCATTTGTAGAATCCTTATTTCTCAATCTGAAAATAGCTTGGCAAAAAACCTGTCAAACAAATAGTAGCCATGCACTTTTCTCTTGGCATACTACATTTCTCCCTGCTTCCCTTCTAAGAGAAAAAACATCTCCTTCTGGCCTAATCAGATGAAAAGCCCATTAATATAGGAGTGAGAAGTCTATTTAAAGCTTTTGTAAACCTCAGCCTCAGACAGTAGCCTGGACTAAGCCACACTTATCTTAGATTTTTAGAGTCATCCATTCCTTTCTCTCCAAAACAGGTGTTTATTAAATATTGTGTTCATCTTGGATTCTGGGTAAAATCTTTATGCACAGCAATGCCTCTTAATTCTTTTTCTTGCCAGCACACATTCCATCTTTTAGTGTGACTTTTACCATTGGCTTCTAAATATTTCTGAGAATCGTTTTCTAGTTCTTGTACTTTTGATTGGTCACATAAAGGCACCACCTTTGCTCTCTATGAATATAATCCTGGTTGAATCCAAAAAGCTTCTCAGATCCAATCTATCAGGAAATGCTCAGACCATCTGAGGTTACAACAATAAATGTAATGGTAGAAAGACACTGAAGTATATATATACATTATCCTTCAAGATATTATAAGATATATATATATAGTATATGGTATGAAAGAGTAAATGGAGTTTCTAAAATTATGATTCAGCACCCGCCAAGTATTATTCTGTGCTCTTAACAAATTTGTAGCCTGTCTAAATACCCTGCTCTGGACAGTACTTATGTATCCTGAGCTCTTGTCAGATGAACCGAGGACTTCATTAAAATTCCCCAAGGGAGCTAACTTCCTCTTTCCTGCATTCTATAAGAAAACTAAAGAGATTTACAAAGAAAGAAAAGAGGAAATATTTAAGACAGTTTTCTTTTTTTTTAAATTTCTTAAGGTAGCATTTGATCAGAAGCACTGCATCCTTCATCTAGCAACATGATTTTTAAGACACACAATATATTGAGCAAGTAAAATTGCCACACCCCCCTCCCACTCAAGAAAGAACAAAGGCTCAGTGTCCATGTTTTTTTCTTGTAATGTAGGAAATCACAACACTACTTTTTGGAAAGTCCACTTTCATCCAGATCTTTGAAAATTTATAAAAGTAGTTTTCCTCGGTTCTATCATTCTACCACTTTTATTTTATTTTTTTATTATCATTGTATTTTAAAGATATGGCTTTTCTACTCTAAACTTATGGGTTACAAATATTTATAGAATATTGAATATTCAACAGAATGGACTTATAATAGAAATTTCATTATTTAAAAGAACCACTGAAGATCTGGCTTTCCTCTAGGTCTTGACAATGTATTGTGATTTCACACAACATATAGTGGTTTTGGTTTCAAAACATTTTCTAGTGCGTAGTGAAGGCATAAAATTTCTGAAGAAAGTCACAAATAGTCTTAATTTAATTCCCTGTCAACATATCCTGCCTGTTTAATTCATTCCCCTTGCCACCATTCAGGAATTCAAATATTCCTTACTGCAGAAAAGAGAATAAAAACTTAGTTTCTCTAGGCCTTCTCTAGAGAGGGGTTGCTAGCCTTTTCTCAAGGGACCACTGGAAGGTTTTTGACTAAGAAAATGAGTAAGCTGTGGCTCTGTAATATATTTGTTGAAGACTGGCATCTTGCCTCACTTCCCTGATATGATTGCACCAGTGCTTTCCTTTCAGCCTCAGAAAATCTCTTTTCCTACATTCATTTCCTGGAGCTTTGTTTTGTCTTTAGTGTTTCCTGGGATGTTTCACCTTTCATTTCAAATTCTCTCCTTTATATTGTTCTTCAGTCTTAATCAGATCTATTTGACTATTTTTCTTTAAATTTGTGGTCCTCTTATCCCTGTACTTAAATTTCATTTTTGTTTCACCTATAAGTTTGCTTTGCAGTGTCATGGTGCAATCACTTGATGTCTACATCAGATTCAGATCGTATTTCTAGACCCCATTCAGTTTTCCAACCCCATTCAGTTCTTCAGGGGTGTAATCTCTTCCTTTTTCTTTTTTTTTATGATGTGTTCTTGACATAAAATAAGGTATTTGAAAGGAAAATCCTGTATTTTATACTTGCTACACAGTCCATAATATTGTTCACTTCCTTCTGCTCCCTTAAAGCAGCCAGAGACGGACCCTGAAACATTTCTGTTTTATGTCCTCTCCGCAAAAAGGCTACAGACTTCTTCAGAATCTTATCCTTCTGTTTAGAAGAGTGCAGTCTTCATATTATTAATTTCTTGGCAGGGGTACAGAGAGTTTTTTTTGGGCTCAGCCTACAATGATTGCTGGATTTGTTTCCAGTTGCACAAAAAAGTGAAGACCTCGCCTGAAGTATTTAATAGGAACTCCCTTCTTTACAGCTCCTGTGAACTTGCTCTTCTCACACTTACATTAGTTTTTCTTCCACAATTTTTCTCAACAAACTCTAATCTTGATTTAGTTTTCAGCTTTTTTCCCACTGAAAGATTTTCCACTCCTCTTACCTTTTTAGACCAGTGACCCTTTCCACTAAATCCTTCCATCAGATTTAACCACATAAATCCTTACCTCTTTGGGGATTTTCAGAGATCTGATTTTCTGATATCTGCCTGCTGTTAACTCCTCAAAGCCTCTCTGTTAACTGGGCTTGGTTTTGTCATTTTCCTTTTCTAGTCTCTATACTCTTTTTCCCCTGCAGTAACTATCTCTTGTAATTTGGGCATTGTGCACTCTTCTGTGCTGAGGACTCCCAGGATTTCTTTTTTTTTATTTTTATTTTCTTTTTTTTTTTTTTCTTTTTTTTTTTTTTTGTGTCATGGGGTGAGAGAGTAGGAGGAGAGATAGAATAGTTTTTCCTAGTGGTCCCCTAAATAGAAGAAGACAGGGAGCAATGATATTTCCAAATCACATCATCATCTCCTTGAAGCTCTGGTTTGAGCAGCCATCTGCTCCTGCATCCCCTGGTGGACCCCTAACAAACCATTTGCAATGCATTCATGAGGTCAAAATTACTTCAGCTGAAGTCAGTGACATGGTTTAGCTATCCAGGGAATGTAAAAATGCATAATTCAGGTATTTTGTTGTGGGACTATGCAAACTGCTGTTGCAGAAATGCACACAGAGGCAGTGACAAGCTAAATTCGAGTTCTGCATAGAACAATTTATATCACATTCCTTCTTGTTCACAGCTATTTCACACCCCTATACTGTATAATTCCTCTGAAGTAAAGGAGCACTTAAGTGACAAGTCCCCGTGTGAAGGACACACAACAGGGACAAAGAGTAGCATTTTTCTCTCTGTATATCCCAGGCAGGATATGGAGCCTACACAGCTCAAACCTATTCTGAAGAATTAGGCAGTAATCTGTCCCTCTCCTTATGCCTTACACCCAGTTTTAGTAACACCTTTAATTAAAAGCAAAGTACTGTTCATTAACAAAGCCTGATGGGCATTTTCTGACTTCAGTTTTTAAAGAGTATCTGAAATGACTTTCACCTGTCCCCACTATGACAACTGAGACTGTGCTCCTACTTTTGACAGGATGACATCTCTGATAGAGATGAGAAGCCCTGATTCATTTGCTCTAGGACAGCATATGGTCCAGTCCAGTCCAGAGGACTGCCAGCATGGGATGTGAGAGATAAAAGTTGGGATTTACTGCCACAGCTCATTTACATCAGAACAATATCTACCAAGAGTATACTGCTTAACTGTCTGTGCCATATGATGCTGCTAAATGCTGCCTCCAACCTGGTGAGTATTGTAGGGACACGTCATAAAAGGCCCTGAGAATTGCAGGAAAACAACAGAAAGGAGGAGAGGAAATCAGAGGTCAGACTTCCTAGGTGAAATTCCTTTCACTTTGTACATTAAAAATCCAATACAGCAGTGGAGATTCTTTAGGCATTTACTTTAAAAATCTCAAAAGTTTTTGGCTTTTATGGAATGGGGAACATTTTGAAACCTCAGAAGATTAACACAGGATTTTTTTTTCTCTTCAGTTTTTTCTTGAATATGAAGGAAAGATGAACCTCTTGGCTGCCATTCAGAATGCCTGGATTCAATTCCTGCTTCTCCTGGGGCTTCCTATGTAAATTCTGTTATCTTGCTTTCTTCTAGTTGAAAAAAACGAGAACATTTCCTTTATACTACCAGATATCCAATTTGCATCTTTGTCTGCTCACTTCTTTCTGTATTTCTGTTGTGGAGTCTTTCTTGAAGAATTCTGAATTTGAACAAATCTTTTATCCTTTCTTAGAAGTATGCTGAGACCTTAAGGAATTTTAGATAGTAGTAAGAAGAAATATGCTCAGGCCACATTTCATATTGGAATAGAAGCATTACACAGTATAATACATACAGGAGATCTCCTGCTAGCCCTCTTTGGAGGAATACAAATTTTTTCCATGATCTCAATCATTTTGCATTTTAGAAACTAGGAAATTTGGAGGTTTAAAATTTTATCTGCTTCTCAAACTCATTCTGACTCATTATGGATGTATCAGAGAAGCCAGCTAAACCATATTTCTGGAACAGTAACTAATTCTGCTACTGCAAAATTTGATTCTAAGCCCTCATTTAAGAAAGCATTTAGACCTGTGATTCAGTCCACCTTTTGGGATACATAGTATGATAACAAGCTCTCTCATGTGAGAATGTTCTCTGAAGTTGAAGCAGCGTGTAGTAGCCTGATGTGGAAATGTGCTGAAGAGAGTATAAAATTGACCTTAAGCTTGAGTATAACACGCCTTTATCTGATGTCATGTAATGATAGGTACTGATTGTGGTATAGCTGCAAGCTAGGACTGAACTTGATTCCTCCCTAACTGGCAGGTCTGGTATTTTATCTGGGACCACTTCAAACAGCCCTCCTGGCCCAGCTGTGGGTTGCCAACCCTACATTTACCCTGGTTCCTGTAGACACACAGCTGCAAGTGGAGTTGGCTTGATTTGCTGCCCTGAGAAATATTCACAAGATAGAGGGGAAAAAAAGAAAAGAGAAAGAAAGATAAAGATTTGTCTTCCCTCAGATCAGAAAGCTGAAGCATTTTGCCCTATGGCCACAGAATCACTACACTGAGAGGAAGGAAGAGTGTGGGAAGCTGCAGCTGCGGGTAATGGATGGGGACTGCTCATATTCTCAGCAGCCTGCAGTCACAGTGTATTAGGTGCAATGTGAAACTGCACCCTTGGTTGCTAAGAGAGAGCTCTGCTCGTTTTCTTTGAAATAGCCTGGTAGCTAAACTGCTCAACAATACCAATGTACATCACACACGGGTGCTATTACAGGTGATCTCTGCCATTCAGCCTCCACTAAGCTGAGCAGCTCGGTGAGCAAAATGTTAACTGCTGCTTCCTCTGCTGCTTCTCTCTGCTTTGCCATCATGGTCTTTTGTGTGTTTAGCTCAAATGACTTTCAATAATCTTTTCTCTACGTTATGGAAAAATACTAAGGCTTCAGACAATTCAATGGAGAATACATCTGAAAGAAATCTACTTGAACTAGCAATGACCACATTACAGTCTTAGGAATTTTCACTAAATCTGAGTGATGCATAGTCTCAAAAATCTTCCAGTTGGTATGGTTTCCCTATTACTATTAGAGAAGTCATAGACATATGTTGAAAGACACACACTGGAATTATGATGTGAGGGCACATGATAACTACAAGTGTACCTTGATGATTTCTTAAGATTTTTTTTCCCAGAATTATGAAAATAATTCAATTTTGACATGAATGATCTCAGAATATGAATACTTTTCATAAATAATGCCTCAATCATTTTGGGTTTATTTGATTAATCTATTTCAAAGTCAACATTTATGCAGTTTCTTTACAGATGCTCATTTGTTCTAGTATGTTCTTCAAATCAAATTGGCAAGTGATTAGTCTTTAATAAAGGATAAGATTTTGCAGATGCAGAAGGGAATTTAAAACTTGCTGCAGTGCATCCATTTTGTGGTACTGAGATCATAATGAAGACAAAATGCAAAGATATTTTGCCTACCTAATCTGATGCTTAAGCCAGCTTTTGTGAAGTGTCCAAGTGAAGAAGCATTTTAACCCACTTTGCAAAGTCAATTATAGCTGGTAACAGAATTGACCACAGTGGTTGAAATTGCAAGATAGTTTCCATGTTATACACAACCTTAATGTATTCACAGTTTTCTGGAAACACTCACTTCTTGAAATGAAAGTTCTTATTCTTAGTTTCTGTCAGATGGTGGTCTGTCTTTATCGAGAAGAATTACAAGGGGGTGTTCAAATGTGTGGAAAAAGGAAGCTGTAACACAACATATTTGTGCTTAGCTGCTCACTTCTGACACTTTCAGAACAACAAACTAATCCAAAGCCTGTAGGAATTAATGGGAATAGCCACAGTAACTGAAGTGAGCTTTAGACAGGTTCACTTGTATTTAACAGAGTTATCCTTGTTCATTTTAAGAATAATGCTGGGGTTTGGGTCAGAGACATGCTGGCCTAAAGGAGAAAATTATGGCGAGCCTTATGTTTCTAAACCTGGATATGTCATCTGCAAAACCTTGTCTAGACATGGAATATTATTATTTACAACAGTAAATGTCAAATCAGTCTATTTCTATCAGAAAAAGAAAATGCACAAAAATGTATTTCCCAAACCCACAGTATTTTAAACTAGTAGTCGTGTTGGTACACAAATTACATGCTCAACTCAGAAGCATAGAACAGCTGAAAATCCTTATTTATAATAAAATAATATTTCTCTTATTGAAGTTACTGGGCATTCATTTAGAGCAGGAGAAGGGCAAGAGTAATAACTAATACTTTTGGAAAAAGCCTTTTCCATAGCCCACGATTGTACCAGAAGTATAGCTCTTATTAGCTGAATAGCTATTAAACTTTCAGATTCTCTGTAAAACAGAAAGAACCAGACCAGCAAGTTCTTCAAGCTGAAGAACTTCTGGATAAATCATTACCCAAATATCCAACATTAAGGAAAAAAACTCCCAAATCTGTGTGCACTTCTCCCACACACACATGTCTAGTCTATTATTAAATCCTCAATGAAATTTGCATAGTTACAACCACAGGCAGTCTCAGGAAATGCTAAATATCAGTGACAGGAACATCACTTAAGGCAGCCATCCTTAAGACAGATCAGAACACACAAAGGGAAGAACGCAAATTTCTAACAGAAAAGATCAAGCACCACAGAATTTTCTCTGGAGCCTTAAATTAGTGCTTTCCCAAGGGCTCTCCTGAACACCTTGAAAATCCTGGTATCTAGTATACAGAAGTCACCTAGATGCTTCTTTAAAGTCGGGAAAGACCAGCACCTCCATAACATTTATTCCTGCCTGTCACAGGATGAATGCCTAAGCTATTGAAGCATAGTACAAGTCTAGATGACAAGTACACAGAGACAGGTAATTTTCAGATGCAAGAGGATTTCTCTGTCTTCCCCTCCTAAAGACACTCTGTTTCTTGGTTTTTCAACTGTAAGGTTATCCTTGAGTACAAGAATAATAGCATATCCCTACTAAATAGGGTTGATTTTACAGAATCATACATGTAGAGATGGAAATTTATGAAGCAGGTAATTACCCAGAGAAGACAGACAAACCCCACAGCTGTATCCTGATAGAGAAAGGCCTCTCTCTGCATGTCATTGTATATGTCCATTTAAGAGAGCAGGAAGAGCTGGTTATGTAGTCAAGCATAAGTATCTGGCTGCAGGATTAGATCATGTCACCAGCTCTTTTCCCTCTCTGTCTTTCACGTAAATGTTTTGCTCACTATTGTTGTTAATCTATTTCCTAAAACATATGGCCATTGTTTAATGAATTTTGTATATTCTGATATTATGGGAAAGACTCATTTTCAGACATGTCAACTAAATTATTTCAGCCTGAATGTTGTATTAACATGTGTCTTTCCATTTAATAACACTGTGTTTCTACAACACACAGTTCAAACTGGGGAAGTTTTAAAGTGCATATTCAGTACTTGGCAAGTACACCTTCTAAAACACACAGAGGCAAGTCCTTTAATGGAAATCATTAGATTATTTCTATAAACAGATACAAGACAAAATACTTTATTCAACCTTTTTGTTCCTGAAAACATTTGTCTTGCCTCTTCAATATACAGGAAGCAGGTACAGATATTTTTTAAAGCATGTTTGTAAAGTAGGCTGAAGAACAACACCAAATTAGGGTGAAGGACACCTTGGGACATTAATGCTATATTAACATGCCTTCAGAGCAGTACCATAAATCTGGGGAGTTTTTAAATGCATTATCAAATCTGTTGGTCCTTTTCAAATTTACATGCAATTTTTTGTGGCTTTGAAAGTATGCCTGATTTTTTTTGGCTATATTTCACATAAGTCACATTTTAAACATGACTGTTTAAAACACATGCACCTGTTTAAAACACAGAATGTGATGGAAAGTAATCAAACAGAAATATTTGAGACATCTAGCAAAATGACTGAGGATATCCCAGTTTTTCCAATCTTCACATTTCCAAAAAGCATTTGTATTCAAGACCCCAAGCGAAATTCTCAAACTGGAGATCTTTAAGTTGGTGGCTTAGCTTCAATTAGCAGCTAAATAACAAAGGCCACATTTTCAGACATGAAATCAATAGAAACTCCAGATACTTAATTTCATAGGTCTGTAAATCAGTCCTGGGTGTTTAGATGGTTGAAGATAATGACCCATTTTCAGAAGAGCTAAATGATGTCAATTAGATATAAACATAGTTACCATTTCTGAGAAGCACACCCTGTCATTATAAGGTATTAACGTACTCCTGTATGTTTGGCACCTTTTTTTCTTTAGGATATAAAGAAACATTGTTCCTGCAGCAGAACAGATCCATCCAGCACATACAGAGTATTTCTAACCTGAGCTGAATTGTGCCCTTTTGCACATTGATACAAAGCAGTATTCCATTTGCTGAAGTTAATGAAATTACTTGCATACTTTTTCAGGGAGAAAAAAATTCTCCAATTTCATAGGTTATAAATTTCATTTAATTTTCAAATCAAATGTAAACATGCATTTCTGGAAGATGATTGTTTTAGCATTTCTGAAACACAAAGGAAAGAAGAAATTGCAACAGGGAAGGCTTCAGCTGCAACAAGAAGTTTGCAACTTCTGCTGCAACATCTTTATAAATAATTTTCATAATGATGGGGCCAACTCGATTTTACAAGCACTGAATTCTTTCATGCTGTTATCAAGATGTTTGTACATGAAAAAAGGCTAAAGAATTTTGCTACCTATTAAAAAGCATATCAGCTGGAAAGAAGTTCCACCTAGCTGATAATTAAATTTAGAACAAACCACTCCATTGATTTTGACTATCAGAGAAAGATTTAGCACAAGTTTTTAAAAAACCCTGTTCTTCATGCAACATACTTGATTTTCCCCAATTTTACTGTGAAGAAGAAATGCAATGCTTTTTGTCAGTAAGTAGAGTGGTGCTGCTGTGTTCAGGACACCACAAATTTTGTTTCTAACAAAAAAAAGGTTCCATGGAAACCACTGAACACTGATGAATATTTGACAATCATCTATTTTTATTTCTAACAAGTCTAAACACCACAAGATAAATTTACCTTGTTTTTTCAGAATTTTTTTCTTTACCATTTGAAATAAAATGTGGTATATCTAATTTATGAAATGGATTTTCTTTGCCAGTGTTAAAAATGTAAAAACCAAAGTTCTCAAAAATAATTAGGAATAAAATGATTTGACATGGAGACTTGCTATTTCTTTCAGTTTTGCACAATACTGGGCTATGGTCAGAATTTCATAAGTAAGTAATTGCAAACCATGCAATTAAAATTTGAAAACACATGCTCAGAAACAAGAAGGTATCTTATTCTCCAAAAAATTTCCAAAGGACTTTAATTCAGCACACAAGCTATATCAGTGAAATTAATCATTCACCACCAGCGTTAAAGGTTAATCTCCAATGTGAAGAATGCAGCACGTCCCTATTTCTCGCTTTCTTGTATGGACCACAAAAAGGTTGCCTGCCTAATTTTTATCAAGCATTAAATCTCTGTACAGAGTAGAATAGCAGCATGTTAGCTATGTTGCTATGACATGGCCAGCATAAAAGTCCTTCTGAATTTTATAGTGGATGCATGTAAAATAATAAACTGTTCTGGAATATTAACAGATGAAACAGATAGGAGCAGAGAACAGAAAGAGACATCTTAGGTTCTCATAGCCATTTTTACAAAGTGTATCCGATGCACAGAGATTTAAAATATTTCAGTAGTTGATAGTGGAAATCTAATTAACATAATGAAAAGTTTATTTTTCTCCTGGTCCTTACACTTTCTTAAAAACTTAACCCTGTCATCAGTGAAGACAATGAGAATCTTTCAATTCACTTGAAAGTGCTCTGGATTCACCCCAACACCAAGCATGCCTGCTCACTTCAAGATAGAAATTTTCTGGTAATTTTGAACTTTGTAAAATGCTCAGATTGTTTTCCCATTTTATTTCCAAGCTAAAATGTTGTGTCTCCATAAGTCTCCAGTCTCAGATTAGTTTTCACAGTTATCTATGTTTCACATAGGGCACTATGACTACTGGATGTAGGAGAGGTTCATCCTCTTTAATATTGCCTATACTAATAATTTCCATAGGGTTCCATGTTTATCAAACTAAAGCAGTTGTGGTTTAATCCCAGCCAGCAGCCAAGCCCCAGGCAGCTGCTCACTCAGTCCCAAACCAGCAGGATCAGGGAGAAAATCAGAAGATTAAAAGCCAGAAAACTCATGGGTTGAGACAAAGGCAGTTTCACAGGGACACCAAAAGCCATACACACAAGCAAAGCAAAACAAAAAATGAATTCACTTCTTCCCATGTTCAGCCCTATCCAGGAGAGAAGTGCCCCATCACATATAATGGTTACTTGGGAAGACAAACACCATCACCCCAAACATCTGCCCCTTCCTCCTTCTTCCACCACATTCTATACTGAGCAGGATGCCATATGGTCTGGAATATCCCTTGCTCAGCTGGGGTCATTTGTCCTGGCTGTGTCTTCTCCCACCCTCCAGTGCCCCCTTGCCAGTGTGGCAGTATGAAAAGCAGAAAAGGCCTTGTCTATGTGCACTAACAAAAACATCTCTGTTATTATCAACCCTGTGTTCATTCAGCACAAATCCAAAACACAGCCCCACACTGGTCACTGTGAAGAAAGTTACCTCTATCCCAGCTAAAACCAGCACACCAGGTCTTTAGTAGAAGAACTATTAATAGAGCTATTACCTCGGTATTTATTTTATGCACATTTCATCCACATGCATAAAATTATCTTTGTGGTGCTTCTCCCAGGTTATTACTTCATGCAACTTGGCCTTCTCCTCGGAGCTCTGCACCAGTTCTGACATGTCTGTGCTGTTACAAGGACCAATGGTTTTGGAGTCCTTGTGGATGAGGAACTGGAGATTTTGGTTTCGGTTTGTTGGTTGGTTGATTGCTTTTTTGTTTAATTAAAGCATCTTTGAAACACTAAATAGAGTTGATGCATTTGCATGGTTTTTTCTCTGATGTCTTGGTCTGACAGCATTTTCATGCTCTTTTATTCTTTTTGGTTTTTTATAGTTTGGCTTCCCTGTTCATAAATTTTTCAGGTCACACATGGTTTTTTCCCCCAGAGAAGTTCACCCCTGTATATATGGATGTCCTAGCCCAGCATGTGCTTCTCTGATGCAGAAGGGTTGGCAAGACCTGATCAGGCCCAATCAGGAAAAAATGTATATCCACACACCTTGTGCTACAGACTAATTTGAAGACATACAAGTTAGTCAAGCTGTTTGAGAGATTTTTACAATAAATTTGTTCATCACCACTAGCACAGATTTTTGAGTAACCATGACATACTTCGTGCAAATTTAGAAACCTCTGTAAAGAAATCGAATCTAAGATAATATCTAGTCTTAGCTGTCCCTTCTCATTCTATTCAGTTAATTGACTGATACTGTGATAAACAAGACATCACCCTAACATGAGGTGATATTTTCCAATAGAATGGAAAAGGTGGCAGTAGAGATACTTCACTGTTTTCCATCCAGTAGCATGTATTATTAAAGTATCAACTCATATCTGTCCCATGAACTCATATCTCGTTATAATAAATTAAATAACTTCAAGTAGTGTTATTATGCTATGACTTTCAGAAGATTTGTCAAGAAAGAGGCATCTTTGACTAATCATTTAACAAAGCAGTCACACTGTGATATTCCTGACAGTTTTGGGACAGGGGAATAAAACAAATTTTTCTCTTTTAAATCATACTTGCATCCCCAATAAAGCCCAAACTCTCTTTGTCTCAAAAAAACCAGCTCTAGGTCTCAAAAAAAACAGCTTTGAAAGAGCAAACTGTGCATTGAAATGTAAATATTCACTACAGTGTACTGTACACAGGAATTCTGAAGGAAAGGAGGATGCTGAGCATCTTTATTCATCCATCATTACCCAGAGTTCTCAGTTGGCTGTTTCAGATAAATGCTTTTCAGTTTGTTTGAATTCTGGAAGAAACAAGGCTTGGGCATTGCTTTGGAACACGCAAAGTTCTTTTCTTGGCTCGTGTAGATCACTAAAACTCACTTGAAGGCTTGCTTTGAGAACAGATGAGTCAGTATCTTCATTAAAAGATTTTAGACCTTCATACAAAAGTTGCAGGTTTGGTTTTACTGGGAGAAGTAACAGAGCTGTAGGCCCATTCTCTCCTCCTTTCCATTAGCACAGTCTCACATACTACAGCTGTGGTTGTGAAAAGGATTTAAAACTGTTCCATTTGTATGTTCAGACAATGCATGTGAAGATGAAAGGTGGGTAAGTAAGTGCCAAGCATTGAACACCCCTGACATCTGGGAGGAAAAAAATCACTAATTTATACAACACAATCACTTCCATTTTTGAAGAGTCCATTTTAGATTATCCTGGCAAAAACAGAGTAGAATTTTGCTATAGTTTACTTCCTCATGGTACTTGTGCTTTTGTGAAAAAAAAACCAGACAAATCAGTAGAAATTTAATTGCACGTTAGCACAAAAAGACTAAAAATAGTGCTCCATTCTGTAAAAAGGAGCATTCCTTTTAGGCAAATCAAATTTTGTATCAGCATTAAGCTTTTTTTAAAAAAAATAATGAAACTTCAAAGTTTAGTAAAATTCCAAGAGAAAAATTATGATACCATGTTTTAAGGATGTTGAAATAAAACATTTCCTTACTTTCAATTAACAGCTTGGCAAATTTGTGAAACATGTTGGTGTAACTCCTACTGTGTACTCTGAAGGAAATCTTAGCAACAGCAAAGCACCCATTTCTCTTGAAGAGTCTTTAAAGTAGTGCAGTTTACAATCTTGTAATTTTTCTTCCAAAGGGAGGCAAATGTAAATACAATAATATTATGCAATTTTAAAAATTAGCCATTCTTCTTTCTTTATAAGATGCATAAGAAACATAAATACCTGTGATTTTTTTTAAAAAAAGAGATCTTAATATATCCTGAAAATCCTGACAGAACACTTGTACTGAGAAAACTATGGTCACATTATCTACTGTTACAAAATCATGACAAAGCCAAATCAGACTCCTTCAATATAACTAGAGTAGGTTATATTACTGTTTCTGAACTTGACCTGTTGATTCTTTTCTTTCAAAATTATGCCAAACTATCTTTCTTAGTAAGCTCTACACAACTACTTTTTCTCAACAGATTTTCTGCCTCCTTGTGTTCAGAATCCATTTAATGACAGGAAAATTTTCTCTGCTACTAGTAATTAAGATTCTGCAGTTGAGTTTTCCTTCTTGTGAACAATCAATATGATTTTTTTTAAAGCAGTCAAGAGATGGAAAAGGTCAGCAGAATTAAGAAGCAATATAATTTGACCTTCACAAGGGGCACCCCTAAAAGTGATATGTATATTTTAAAGAAAAGACAATTTGCCTTCTGGTGCCCCCTGATATTCTTTGAAGTGGAATCTCTGAGGTATCTCTGCAAGTCAAGAGCAAACAGGCAATGGGAAAATAGGTAAAGCCAGTGGAAAAACAAATTATCAGTGCTGCAGCTATGTATGTCTACCCTTCTTGGTCCAGTGACCAGAATTCAGCTGAATGAACTGTCAAAGCAAAGAGTTCATTCTTGCAGAGCACATAAGAAAATAACATTTTGAAGAGTGGTGCCATAGAGGGTTTGAAAAAAAATTATATGGTAAAAATCTTTTAAAGAAGAGAATCTTTTTTTAAAAGTAATTTTAAAAACAGGTTTTAACTATGATAAGTAATTAATTAATCTGGAGCAAGATTTGTGATGGTCAATTTTACTGCAGAGCTGAATTGTCATAAATTTCAATCTGGAATACACAGAAAGATGTGCAGTGTAACAAGTTTTAAGAGTCTGAATATAAATTACCTGTTCTTGCTCTAATGGGATGATTGTGTGCTGAGTTTTGACATGGGATGAAAAACTAGTACTCCATCTAAGAACAAATCCAGAAATTTACCAGATATCTGGAGATTTCAGAGAAGCCAATTATAGAATAGGAAAATTTTAGGCTGGTGGAGAAATTACGTGCACATAACATGGGTGTTGAAAAGAAAAATCTATGAAAAGCCAGCTAAGAGAGAAAAAGAACCATTACATTTGTGAACAGAAAGAAAAATCCCTTACTTCTCTGAATATAATATACAGTGACTTATGAGGAGTAGTTTAACCCAGCTGTAAGCTTTAATGTTCAGAAGAATTAAATCCTCAGCTTTGAATAACATTCGCAGTAAATTAAAGCGGCAGTTATGCAATGTCTGGAGTACATTGGAACCACACCATGATTACCATAGCCAGCCAAACCCTGTCCCCAAGCAGGCAAAACTTCTAACTGGGATGAAGGTTTTAATCCAGTGTTTAGTCTCCTTTGACCTAATTCATTTCACCACCCTTACATTGAAAGTAAGGGGAAAGTTTTGTTGCTGTGAAAGCCAGTACAGATATCTGGGACAAAATTAAGCCTGATGTAACTCAAATGATGTCATGTTAGGAATGAATTTGGCCAAGAGTGTCTGGGGAAGTTAATGCTCTTCCTGAACTGGAGACCAGTGTTAATTCATCTCAATTCTTCAGCCTTGCTGCAGCTACAACTGCAGGTCAGGCCAAGGAGCTACGTGATCTGTTGCAGAAAAGAGGGAACAACAAGTTTGCTGCTTCTGGGCCACTACCTCTTTTTGTACCTTCACAATAGTAACAACATGTTAATTTCTTTCCAAGGATACATTTCTTTACAAATGTGACAAAACCTCTCGTACCAACCACTTTCTTTTCGGGTCCCTTCTGCTCCAGGCATTGCTGATAAAACCTTCTGGTTGATAGCATTTCAAGTCAGCAGGAGCTGCTGCAGCTCACAAACTGCACCTCAACATTTTCTTGGCAATAGTTGCTGCCATATCACCTGCACTAATTATCTTTATAGAAACAGGGTGATAATGTGCTATTTTAAAGGCTGGATTCTGCCCTCTTACCCCAATTGATGAGATGGAAATGGTGTGGCAGCGTTACAGCTAGTATGAAAAATGCTGTCTGTCCGGGAGTGCTCGCCTCCTGCATTTCAAATGTTCTTTGTCTGAGCACATATCCCCATTGAAAGCTCCATGCATATACAGATGAGTAATAATGATTTCTTATTTAATAGCCTTTCCACCCAAGATAGTTATTAATGGTAAAAATAATTTACTGCAAGTTTGACACATAAATTACAAGAGAGATACAGAAAGCATCAAGTATGTACTGGTGACAATGCCACCACGCCTTAGAAGGAAGCTCAGGCAGCAGTGTTATGTGTCTCAATTGTAAGGCAGACAGGAGAAGCTGCTGTATGCAGGGAATCCTCATCTCTGCAGTCCTTGCTAAAGAAAGTAAGAGGTCATTGACAAACTGCTGGAGGAAACCTCTGGTCTTTCTCTGACACAGCCCTGTCCTCCCCCAAACCAGAAATCAGGAAGGCAGAAGGTCAAAAAACGGAGTTGGCTTTACATTGCCTTCCTGCTTGCATTGCTGGGGGCTGGCTAGGGGCTGCTTTGTTCTGAGGCAAACATAAAGCATGGTCTGCCCTACACCTGCCATCTCTGGAGAACAGCATGGCACTCTGTGCACAGGGCAGCACAGTTTGTCATGCTCTTCCAAGTCTGGTTCCCTAATGCTGGGGTTCTTCCAAGCAGGCTAGAAGAGAGGTAATAGTGTGACCTACACAGCAGCTGAGGACATCCTGCTTCCTGATCCCTGTCTGACAGTAAGGTCAATCATCTGTACAGACACAAATGAGTCTCATGCTGCTTTTAGCTCAAGAAATAGCTGGAAGAAAGCCCTGCTATTAAATTGCACTTGGATAGGGACACCAGATTAACTCACAAAGCCCAACAATATCAATAAATTCACATCATCAGAATCCTATCCAGCATTTAAATCTTATCTTAATAGTATGGTTAATAAGTTAAGCTTCCAGTCAGCTGTAAAGTATGCAAGCTTTTAGTTTTCCACTGGAAAATGTCCCAATTCTTGTTCACAGTGTCAGATAAACCATTATGCACCTACCTTTGCTTTTACATTACACTGCTTTGTAATCTATTCAATCTCTGCCCAATCTAACCACATAAAATGTTGTGATCTAGGCTAGCTGCTTTTCTTTCCAAGCGAAACAAAGAACCAACAGCTCTTCTGCTCCTCTTTTCCCTGCTCCATATAAGTCTACATTTTCTTCCTATTCCCAGCTTTCGAGTGAAATTCATGGGCTTCAATGCCATTAATTCTACCTGCTTTTCCCATGCGTGTCCTTCTTGATCTGCAGTATTCCTCACTACTTTTCAAATCCTGATATAAGAGAGGTGAGGGTGTGTGGTGGGGGTGGGTGCTTTATTCAGCAGGGAAGGGTTAAAGCCATGAAAAACAAATTGGTGTTTTCTTCCCATGTTTGCTTGCCTTTGGGAAGTAGAGATCATGAGCAACCTTCTTCCTCTTTCCTCTGAGAATATTTCTTAGAAAATGTCATTATGAATCCCAGCATTGGTCAAAAGGATAAACAGAAGTTTGAGAATTTCCAGAAAGATTGTAAATAATGTAATGAAAGCAGTTTTATGCTGCTATATGAATCCACAGTGCACTCACTGCCTAAATAGTGAATGTATTTCTGGTCATTCTAACCCATAAATATTATAGAAGTATTAGACAAGGAATAGTAGATGACAGAAAAGATGATAAAAACATTGAAATGCTTTTCGCAGGGAGAGGCTGAGGCCATCCAATCCAGAAAAAAGTACAATCCAAGGAGATTAGTAGATAACTAAAGTATCTTGAGTGGCAAGCAGAGGAACTATTCACTGTTTCTCAGAAAAAGAAGAAAGCAAGAGGCTCCCAGTGAAAATTACCAAGCCTCAGGATTCAAAAATCACAAAGGGACTGCAGAACGAAGCAGTGGGACTCACTAACAGAGCATGCAATAAAGGTTGAAAGAAAAATGGTTAAAAAGGACTAGTTCACTGCATAGAAAGGTCTACTGAGTCCCATTAATTGTGACGGGATGAATGTAAGACACAAATCTAAAAATCCCTCATCAACTTTTGTTAGAAGATTGAAGGAAGACCATAGGAAAAGCATATTTACCTTGTTTGTTATGTTTCCCTAAACATCCATTACCAGACCTTCTTATAGGCTGAAGGTGACCTTTCAGCCTTATCTGATAGGCTCACATTTCTGCTTCCTTTCTTTCTTTCTTTCTTTCTTTCTTTCTTTCTTTCTTTCTTTCTTTCTTTCTTTCTTTCTTTCTTTCTTTCTTTCTTTCTTTCTTTCTTTCTTTCTTTCTTTCTTTCTTTCTTTCTTTCTTTCTTTCTTTCTTTCTTTCTTTCTTTCTTTCTTTCTTTCTTTCTTCTTTCTTTCTTTCTTTCTTTCTTTCTTTCTTTCTTTCTTTCTTTCTTTCTTTCTTTCTTTCTTTCTTTCTTTCTTTCTTTCTTTCTTTCTTTCTTTCTTTCTTTCTTTCTTTCTTTCTTTCTTTCTTTCTTTCTTTCTTTCTTTCTTTCTTTCTTTCTTTCTTTCTTTCTTTCTTTCTTTCTTTCTTTCTTTCTTTCTTTCTTTCTTTCTTTCTTTCTTTCTTTCTTTCTTTCTTTCTTTCTTTCTTTCTTTCTTTCTTTCTTTCTTTCTTTCTTTCTTTCTTTCTTTCTTTCTTTCTTTCTTTCTTTCTTTCTTTCTTTCTTTCTTTTCTTTCTTTTCCTTCCTTCCTTGAGCTTCCTTGAGCTTCCCAGAGGAAGGGATGCCAGTGGGACACTTTGGAGCAGAGCCCTTGCTCTCAGATGCTAACAAACACTCTGGCTCACGATATGTGAGTGATGAAACCCAGAATATAAAGGTCAGTGTCTCAGCTTTGCCTTTGGCCAGCTGCATGCCTCACCCAGTTATTATCCCAAAGCTTGAAATATTGTGTGTAACAGAGATTTACAAAAGAAAAAACACACATATGTAGCCAAGAAAATAGGGATTTCCTATCATGGGTGCCAGTATCTTGGGAGATTCCCAGTAGAAGACTAATTCAGGGATTTAGGTTGATAACCTAGACACAGATGTTTTTGTTACTTTGGTTTCACCCACTTCTCTGCCTAGGTTTTCAGCCTAGAAGATAACAACAATTTTGGAGCAGGTGTTTTTGTTATTATTTTCTTTTCTTTCCTTTCTCTTTTTAATCCTGCAAAGGTCTTATGTGGCCAAATATGTCAGATGCTTTGATAACAAAACCATAAAAATATCTGATCTTATACTACATATCTACAAATGGATCTGAAGTCCAGCTCTGACATTTCCAAATGGCTTTTGAGATTCCCAGTTTAATGCACATAGCCTTTTTTAAAAATAAAAGTGAAATCTAGCATGGTTCACTAAGAATACTTCTTTAGAAGCTAGAGGGTGGATTTGCCCCACTTCATAGCAAACCGTTCATACCAGATGGTTGCAATGTCAATGTAAGGACAAAGTCAATGCAGATTTTAGAAAATAGCAATGCTGTGGAAAAAGTGCTCCCTCTGGTTATTTTGCTGGAGAATTATTTGCTTACAGCAGAAGAGAAGTAGGGCAGAGGGCAGTTGGGTTTACCTGCATTGTTGTCACCGCTACAGTCAGGACGAGGGTTGTTTGTCAAACGGGATTTTTTTCCCCCATTTGCCCCAAGGGCACACGTTTCTGACACGGTGTGTTAGTTTTGTGAGGAGGTGAGGGCTCTTTCTCAGGGGCCGTGCATTTTCTGGATGCGGTGGTCAGGGGAAGGACACAAATTCATTTCCAGTGTGGGTTTCAATCACTCTTTTCACCTGCTACGCCATCCATGTTGTTTAGAGCAGAGACCCAAAATGACAGACGTGAGTGAGGCAGCGGCTGGAGCCAGCGCAGCCTCCTTCAAACCCCCCGATCCGACACAACAACAGTGCAGCGTGCTGGCAGCCCTGGAGGATTACAGCATCACCGCTGGCTGGCTCTTAACCCTTTGGAGCTCACAGCCAGCTATAGCCGGTGACAAACATCGACGACACCCAGCACCCGAAGGCAAAGCGTCTCTCCAGAGACAGGACCTTGAATAGCAGCACAATTGTACAGTACCTATTGACGGTGTGGCACCTGCAGTTCTACCTGCCTTAAAACAGTAACAAAACAGAAGTCTGTCTTCCAAAATGTTGTGAATTGAAAGAAAAACACATGAGCAGGTCATGCCAAGACATTGTGAGGAGATACCAGCAGTAACTTGAAAGGTTATCACTTCAGGAGGAGAGTTAGCATAAATTATTTGTGCATCCAGACGGAGAAGTAAAGTGGGCATGTTCTGGGCAATGCCATTTAGGCCAAGTCAGCAGATACAAAATATTTGAGTGCTCTGTGCTTGATTGCTGAGGAGACTTCACTAACTAGTGTTTGCTATGTTGAAAATAAAAAAGAATAGTGTCCAAGAGAAGTGCTGAACTGAAACCCAGAGAAGAATAATCTCAAAATACATCTTTAAGAGTGCGAGTAGCCTGGAGACTTTTACACCACAACCATGTCACGATTCCAGGTTGCCCTCCCAAGCTAATGGATATTAAAAAAGGGTATCATTATGGTCCCTCCTAGTTAATGGCAAGCACACCTCTGACTGCAATACTTTTGCAGTCCAGGGCAAACACAGATTGGCAGTGCTATGTCTACATTTTACAGGGGTTAACACACCTCCCTGTAATGACAGCTTATTGCAGGAATACTTTACTGGCAACCTGAGCAAGGACCAGGAAGATGAACTTTTGCCTATAACAAACCTGAGCTGCTTTTGACCTTGGCAGGTCAAGGCTGCACCCATAACAATCTGCGATTCATGATTAGGAAAAAAAATGGCTGTTTTCTGTGATAATCCATAAGGGATTTACAGACAACTAACATGAAATATCAGGACTATCCTACTGTCAGTCCTAGAACCTGTTTAGTTTCAGAACGTGAAATGTAATTTAACTGATACCTTTATTATTGTTTATTTGCCCATCATCCTCTTTCTACTTCCTTCAACACCATAATGTCTACATATCAGCTGGTCCTTTTAAGTCTGTCATTCAACATCTATCCCCTTCTTTCCCTTCCATCTCCTCTTCCTTCTTTATAGGAATAAGAACACAGTTCATTGCCCATGCCAGCTTTTTCTTTTTCTTTTTCTTTTTCTTTTTCTTTTTCTTTTTCTTTTTCTTTTTCTTTTTCTTTTTCTTTTTCTTTTTCTTTTTCTTTTTTCTTTTTCTTTTTTTTTTTTTTTTTTTCTTTTTTTTTTTTTTTTTTTTTTTTTTTTTCTTTTTTTTTTTTTTTTCTTTTTTCTTTTTCTTTTTCTTTTTCTTTTTCTTTTTCTTTTTCTTTTTCTTTTTCTTTTTCTTTTTCTTTTTCTTTTTCTTTTTCTTTACCTCTCATCTGAAACTACTAGTAAAGATGACACAAATGATGTTGGGTAATGCTGGTTTAACAACATCACAGTTCTAATTAGTCATAGGCCATCTGATGTCCAAGACTCTCTTGTTCTTCTGGGTTTCTTACATTTTTATTTGAAAAAGAAGACCTTTTCCCCAAACTCCTAAATGTACTAATCCACAAAGCATTCCAACAATAAGGAAATGAATATTTAATTACTTTAATTCTACTATCTTATTGAAAGCACAGCTTCACGCAAGTTCATTTTACATGCAGTGATATTGAGGCAGTCGGTTTCAGTCCCCAGGTCTTGTCACAAGTGCTGAAGCCAAGAATAGATCTGGGTGTAAGTTGCATTGTTCTGGTACATTGAAATTCTGATTGTGTCTAGTTAGCATTGTTCCTAACAAGTGAAAACCAAAGCTCATCCTGTCTCTCCTTTGAAAAAGAAAAAGAAAAAAAAAAAAAAAAAAGAAGAAAGAAAAGAGAAGGCTTTGCACATTTTTGTTGCAAACAAACTATATTGCAGTGCATGCAGAGCACAGCTACTGATTGTATATTTTGTCCAACCAAAATAGGTCAGTTAGGAAGCACTCCAAAGTTGCACAGAAGTTGGCATTTCTGATTATTCGGGCTGAACGATTCCAACGGGCCAGTTGTCAAGCACAATTTGCAAAGGCTCCTGGCACTCTGGCCAGGGGGGAGTTCCCCAATTTATGTTATAACACAGACAACAGTAGTAACATTTTAATCAGACAGTCAAGCCTGCTGAGAAGCTCTGTTATAATCCATTGTTATGCCCAAAAGGACTGCAGTTAGATATGGATGGGGAGTCTACAGTGGGCTGTGGTTCCTTAGTGCAGCCACTGTGGATGTCAATGCAAAATTAAAGAAAAGATGTTTCCCCTCTCCCTTGACACACACTACAGTAAGTGACTGTAGTAAATTATTCCTGCTGCACATTATTCTAAGCTATTTTAAGAGTTCTCTGCTCTTCAATTAGATCAGGGAATACCTTGTATGTTACCAGGGGAAGTCGCAATTAGGAAGCAGAGACAGAGGTCTTTAGCTGGAGGACTCACAAGACAAGGGTGAAATCCTGAGAGCTCAGTTTGGGCAATTAAATGCATGTAAGCATGAGTTCTTAATCTATACCAAACTTCTAAGACATATTAGTCAACACATTTATGCAGTCAAGGCTTTAAAATCAAAAGTGAAGTTTTTGATAGGCTGTAATGACAAAACACTCTGTCTTTTAAAGATACTAAGAAATGGAAGGGCAATAATATCAGCCTTCATCTCATGGCCCCCTTGAAGAAGCCTCAGTATAAAACCAAAAATACTCCAAGGAAAAGAGGAGGAGCAAGAAGAAAGAACCATAGGGCTATGGATTTTCAGAAAAAGAAGTCGTGTATTTAAGAAAAAAACAAACAACAAAACACTGTTCAAATCAAATTAAAAATATATAACACTGAAATTTAAATACCATAAGTACAATAGCTCCTAAGTTTATATTTTAATTACATGAACTAGTATCCTTCTTGAAACAATTATAGTATCCATAATTAAATTGTGAGTCTTTTACAGTAATATCAATTAGCTCTTTGAAAACCACATTATTAATTTATCAAGAAGGCAACTTGATAACATAGTGAAGACATTCAGTCTGTAACACTCACTGCTAGAGGGAACAGACTTCATTCAAAAGTAAATGGACAGTGAATCTCCACTAACTTCTGAGGAGCTGCACAGATTCACCCCTCTCAGGATGGGATTTGCATTCTTAACAGCAAAACTTTCTTCTTTATTTGTTTTTTTGCCTCTTTTCTATACATACAACCATGAAGAAAATCATATTGCTGCCGAGTATGATATGTAATGAGGCTGTACCATACTAGGTTTTTCTTTGGTGTAAAATGCATCTTGGTGTGTCTAGGAAGAAGATAAGGGCATAAAATTCGGATGGACAATGAGAACTGAAGTTAAAACAAAACAAAACACAACAAAACAAAAAAAAACACCCCTTATTCATTGAAAAGTACTTTAGATACTGTCAACAACGTTTCCAGATGATCCAGAAAAGAGAGGAATATAGGAAATACCTCTGGAAAGTATTTCTGAACAGGAAAGAGATGGTTGGGATAGATTATGTGTGTTTGACAGCAGCTACTCTTTGGAGTAATAAAGGAATATTAGGCTACTGTTTGATCTGTTGGTGGGTTTGGATGGCAGAGACCTGTCTGCACTCAATGTGGCAACTACTTTATAGGAAGGAAAATATACAAACCCTCTGAAGAAGAAGGATACAAATAGTGCAAAGGGAGAAGCATGAAAATCTTCCCCCAGTGCCACAGAATTATGCAGCTTCTTGCTAACCAAGCTATTGCATTGGCAACTGTGTTGAGATATAGATATAAATATATAGATATAGGTATAGATGTTAGTATTTTTCTCAGTTCTGTTTGTTCCATCTAACGAATTTCATGACTCTTTTCTGTTTCTTCTTTGAACCAAATTTCTAACATCATTTCCTCTATGCATTCTTGTAGAGATAATTCCTTCATCAGGGCCCCACAAATATCTTCCTGATTTTCGAAAGTGCCATCTGTATTTACATACATGTTTGTGGGTCAAAAACCAAGCTCCCAATCACTTCAGCATGTGCCTGCAATGACTTGCTAATGTCAGCATACACCCACTTTGCCATGCACAGAAAGTGTAACATAGAGCTCCATCTGCTGCTGGAGGGGCCTCTTGCTTGGATCATCATCACACAGATTCCTACCAATGTACATAGGAAAGAACAAACTTTGTGTCACTGAATGGTCTCTGGGAGCTCTACACAGTCTGCCATTCATGCAGACTTCCAGATGAGCCCTTCTGCTCTGTTCCCATGCCCAGGACACTTGAGCAACATTAAAAACACTGTAGATGAAACCAGTCTCTACCAAATGAAATGTTTGGAGTCACAGAATTGATGTTTTCTGCAGGGAAACAACTACATTACTGGAAAAATTCTCATTAATTTTAACAAAAAAATTCAGTGGTTTTTTTGGTGACAGAAGATTCACCTGAATCTTCTGTAACATGTTGTAGGAAAATGGTTCCCACTCTTCCAGATATCCTTGAAAGAAAGAAGGATTGCAGGCTGAAGTTAAAGTGGTAACCAGATATTAAAGACCCACAAAATATTACTGCAGAAGCATGAATAATACAGCAAGACAAAAATAGACTGAAATTTAAAATATAAAATTCAATTTAAAATTTTCTCACAGAAAATTGTCTTTCTTCACTAGGAATCATCTACTTCACAAGACTATTCCCTATTCTATTACAGATATCTGAAAATAAAATAAAATTATAAAAGCTGAAAGTACATATGTGAGAGCAAGGCTTTTGTACTCTAATTGGTCAAAGCAATATTACTGAGGAAACTAGACACAAATTTTCAAGGAGAACCAACTTTTTGCAGAACTTATCAAGAAGTGTGCTTTCTAAATGATAGTAATAATACAGAAATGCAGCATGCTTAGGTAGAAAATTGTTTCTCTTCTTTAAATTTGAAAATAATCACACTGTGGAGCAACAACTTCAATATAGCTGATAAAATTTGTTGCCATCCATGACAGCATTCCAGATAATCAGATAAACTTCAAATAGTTCTTGGTTTGGATGAAAACTACAATTTCTGGGAGGTTTGACCCTATATAGAATGTACAAAACTCTGCATCTTCAGCCCATATATTGAAAATTATGCATTTAAGCTATCTTGTTTTGCAGTTAAGTCCCCAAACATGACTTCTCACACAACAGGATCAGGAGGCTGTAAGACTGTGAAAGGCAGCACACAGCCAGACTCCATCACAGCAATCACAGGGGATTGCAACAGAAACTTGTGCAATACACCAAGAAGGGTGATAAAAAGAGGAGAAAGACCTACTAAGCTGAAATAAATGGGATAAGTACATAAATCAAATGCTCGTTGCCAAACCGTTTTTGACCAAATCCAGGAAAGATGGAAACAATTTTGCAAATGGCAAGCCTCCAAAACAGTGATACCTTACATATGGTTTCAGGGAATGTTGCCTTTGAAGTTAAAAGGCAGCCAAGTGTGAAATCTGTGATCAATATAGGAAGCAGAAGGAAAAAGCTAACCAGACACAAACAAAAATTCCTGGTGGCATTTTAATTCCACATACATTAGACAGCTCCCAGGAAAAAAGACCAATAACTGTATATGCTTTAAATAAACTGCATGCAAAATATGTTGTGTTCATCCTTAATAGTATACCTGCTTCCCTTATCAGTTAGGAACTCCTTCATTGCCATTATCTTTTGATTCTCTTAAGTGTTGAAAGGATGGGATTTTATAAAATTAAATAAATTTATTCTTCTTCGCTAACCAGTATTGCTGATATTTTTAAAGAACATTCAAGAGATTCTGGTAGCTACAAATATTTTCTCTTTAAGCATTTAGCAACTTTAGGAAGCATCATCAACAACTGGAAGAATGCATTAAATGTGGAATTAGAAAAAACTTTATACTATTCCCACTGAAATTTCTCATGTTGAAATATCGGCTGTATGATTTCAAGAAGGCCTGGCTCCCATTGATACAAATAATCCAGTTGGGGAAAGCTTGGTGGATTGTCTGAAACTGTCTAAAACAAATTTTTCCTCTGCAATGAGTTCCAGAGATGAAATATTCCCAGCTTTGACTAGAGACAAATCTAAGGAACAAATCCAGGCTCCAAAGATCAATTTTCCTCAAAATGTGGCAAACATTTCAGTTTCTTTTTCTGATTCATTTTCTAAAAATGAGATACAACATTTTTGAATATGGTGTATTCTAGCTAATACCTGTTGTGTTGCCATTTAAAATGGAAGTTCTTCAGCACCTCAACTGAACACGTTTAATATCCTGCCCATTTTTAAACAGGTGAACAGTGTTATTGATTTCAATAGTATCTCATGTGTCTTTTAACAAGACAGAGAACAGAAGAACACCTGACCTCCCAGGGCAAGCTCAAAACATACACAGTAGTCCTTTCCAATGTGCATTAAGCTCAGTAGGCATGGCAGGAGGCTGTCACTCCCCTTTGATGAAGAAAGATTTGCAAAGCTATAGTCTGGTCAGTCTTCTCTCAGTTCCTGAGAACAAAATACAGCAAATCTTCCTGTACATAATTTTTGAACAAATTGAAGGAGACAAAGGTGATGAGACTACTTGTTCAGTAAACAAGGGTATGAAAGTGGATACAATTTACCTTGCCTTTAGTAAGGCTCTTGACAAGGTCTCCCAGAGAATATTTTCATCCCATCTGGAAAGGTATGGCTCATGTACATGGAAAACTAGTTGGACTGCCAGCCTCAAAGAGCTCAAAATCAAAGAGTAGTCAGTTACTAGCAATGCTTCTAAGTGTTGATCTTGGTACTGGTATTGCTTAACATCTGTCTTAAGAAACAGCAGAGCTAGTGACTGTCTGCTACCAACACAAAGCTGGCAGTAGGAAGTGTCTTGGCCACAGAGCCTCAAGGCTCCATGGAGATGGACACCATCTGAGTATAATGCTCTTGTCTATGCCACTAGAAGGCATATACAATAATTTCATAAAGAAATATAAAAGCACACATCCAATGTGTAAAGCTTACTTCATCTGACCTCGATTTTATTTTCATCTGCATGTCACAGCAGGGAACTAAACTACTTTTTAGTTTTTTGAAAACCAGCAATATCTCTTGTGAGTGAGGTCTTGGGGAAGTATCGCAGCATGTTGAAGTACTTACAGCCACAAATTAGGAATTTTTTCTCATTTTCATAAAATAGCCTCCTTGATTTAAGACTAGAAATCCAGGATGGGATTTTTTTTATGGCTCGGCAGGCTCATCAAAAATGTTTCAGATCTCTCAAATTTATAACGTGCCATTTAATTTTCATGGATTTAATGCACTGCTTTGACAAGTTTCTATTGCAGAAGTAAATCCTGAATAAACTAGATGAAAATCATCACTTTTCCTTTATATTCCTTTCTCTGTTCTAGTCTTTTGGATAACTATAAGTGTCCTGAACATTTTCTAAATATGAATTGGCACTGTGCTGTGCAAGTCAGGGCATCATATTTAGTTTTTGTAACTTCTCTATTCTCAAGTGACCAAACACATTTGACTAAGAATGTATACTTTACATATGAAAATACATATGAAAATATGAATGATTTATTGCCATTTCTCCATTTATTTAAATATGTGAATAGTATCCTAAGATATCCTATCAAATGTTGATGGCAGCATTGGGAAGAAAATCTCTTTAGCAAAGTTCTTTTTTTTAAGAACTAGAAAACAATTAGGTTGGGAATACTAATCATTACTCTTAGGCAAGAATGAAGCATTTCTACAAAACCAAACAACCCCAAAAAGAGACTTCATGCCTCCTGCTAGTGTCTGGAATGACTGAATAAAAGTTATATGAGACATTCCTACATGACAGATGGTGTTGGGCATCCCTCTTGACACATACCCCTTCAGTCTCTGACTGCTGAAAGAGACTTACGAGGCCTTGTAGCCTATTAATTTGTCTAGTTCTGTTTGGTGGTGCAGGACCACTGCAGGTTTTGTTTGTTCTCTTTGTATCTGCCCTAAGCCTTCACAACAAACACATTGTGAACATTGGGTTAGCAACTCCTCTCTGCCACAAGTATCCAGGCAGGTGTATACAACTCATCAAAAAAACCTCCTTCATGTCAAATACAATCATCTACAATAACACTTACAACAAACATCTTTTGAGACTGATGGGAGACTACTATGGACAGCACTGTGGATGAGAAGTATGGCATTCATATCCAGTTTTAGGTCTGCTTGCTCACTTTGTATCACTTGTATGCGTTAATGTCCTTATTGATGAGAAAAACCTTGGACACAAACCATAAAGCATCTGCTGCTGGACTCTACTAGAATGGATCTCCCTTAAACTATAAAATAACAATCCCCCTAATTTTCCTATCATGTTTATATTTGAATTCGTTATTTCAGGAAGGAATTTAGTCTGACCTCTATTAATGCAAATAAAAGACTCCTGCAACTTACCACTAACAGCAAAAAACCAAAGCAAAAGAAAACTGCCCACAAAAAGCAATTATACCACCCTTATGATGTACTGAGTAATACATATACTGCAAACTAGAGATTACCAACCTTGTGCAATGAATTTCCAGATCCCTCCTAAGGACTGTAAAAAATAGGTGACAGTACCACTAACATCCATTGACATCAGAAGAAGTGTAATCAGGGCAAAATGAAGCACATCTAAGCAAGTGTACCTTGTCTTTTAAGAGCATGACTACATCTAAACCAGAAACAATGCACTGAACTTCTAATCCAAAGAAAGTATAATTTGTTCCTGATTTGCTCTTTTCTAAGTAAATATTAAGAAATACAAATGGTTAAACAACAATATACACAATAACACATACTAATATAACAGTTCTTGAGAGTTCCCCATAAATTATAACTATACATTTTTATCCATGTAAACAATATCTTATGACTTATTAAGTGAGGTTCCTTCAAAAGGAACACCTGGATTTCAGCTGGCAGAGAAAAATTTCCAACAAAACTGAGGAGTATCAAATTTTTGATCCTGTGGATTTATCTTTACAAAATACTCAACAGACTGACTGAAGTTCCCTCCTTATTAATGAACGTCAGGTTTTGCAACTATAGGTGGGAGATTTCTTTCAGCCTCTGAAGTTTGTTTTCAAAACAACACCCTCTCAAATTAGTCCTGCAGTTTACAAAACATTGGTACACTTGACTTTTAGTGACTTAAGTTCACCATTCCATTCTAAAAGGCATTCACTGTCAACTAGTGATTTGGGTGACAAAATAACATGCATTTGAAGTTTACCATACTTTAAACATGTTGCAGTTGACTTGAGGGAAGGTACAAATACTTAACATTTGCAATATTCCATTTCTTGATTATCAGAAAGGATGCAAGGGCACAAATTGGTTTGTTCATAAAACTATTCATACAAAATACAGTTTTTAGAGGTTTCAATAGCTGAGCTGAGTACAAGCTGTTCTATTTAGTGCAATCTTTCTGGAGGGCGAGTCAAAGAACTGGGGAAGCCAAAGAATTCTGCCTTAAACTGGCTTTAAAAATATTAATATTCCTGGAAAGCTAAACAATAATTTGATTGCAACCATGGGACAATCTACAATAAAGTCTTCTGGCTCTCACAGTCTTGGCCCTGATTACACTTCTACCAGCAGCAGTGATGTGTAATTCAACTAGAGACAGTATAAAATGACAGGTCAGACCACAATCATGCCCTTTGAGTACAGTATCAACCTCTCCACACTTTTATTTGAAAAAAAAGTTTATTCCTCTTGATTCATATTACACTTTTCTTCCTAGATATCCTGGCAGAAAATCCGTCTTTCTTTCTCCTTTACTTTTTTTTTTTTTCCTCCAGAGGTACATGGAAATTACATAGCACATGAAGAAGCTGCCAAGGACAGTTCAGCTCTAAGTGTCATAACAAGCATCATATCTCATGCATTTCTTAACCAGCCTCGATGTACTGCAAGAATGATCAAAAGATCTTTGGTATGTGCAAGTGAAGGACATGCCAATATACCATGTCAAAGCTACAGCAGGAGGAAGCTGGTATGGATGCAAAGACTTTACTTTCTGGGAAATATTTCAGCTTTGAACCTTACCAAAAACTCCCAGAAAGAGTTTCAAATCTTAGAAAACAAGACAGGAACTGAATACTTACATCTTTTGCTCCTCCTGAATCTCTCTGTGAGTGGTGTCCCTTCCAACCTTAACCAGACAGTGATTCTGTAGGATTTCCTTCCAAACTTGAGATGACTGGGTTACTACACATGAGACTGACTCCTTGTTTCTTCCTGCTGCCTTCTTCTACAGGCTGTAGAGTAGAACAAGAGCCCCCAGGAATCAGTAGGCCTGCAAAGCGCACAAGAATATGTTAGAGGCCAGGCTGCTGGGATTCCTGGCAGGCACACCAGAGAGCCATGATCAGTAACAAAAAGGAAACAGGGAAATGCCTGTGACCTCCATTACAGCACAGAGCACCTTCAGTCTTGGTAATGCTGTGTTACTGACTGGTAAAGTGAACATGAGTGTCCAGAGAAATACTGATTAAAACAAAATGCAAACTGTCTGAGCCCAGTCTTTTTGCCTCATCACCACTCAGAAAGCTGGATTGGATCCCTTACCCCATTGGTTCCTTTGTGCCTGTCAGACACAGCTCCATCATCAAATGGTACCTGATGTAAAAGTGGACGAATCCCACATTTAAGAACAGCATCAGTTTACATTGGGGGATTAAGGAGACATTCTTGTCATTCCAGGAAGTAGCAATGACTACTCTCATGAGAACAACCTTAACAATTTTACAGAAAAATGTCAGAGAAGAGTGAATAAATTAAGAAAGGACATTTTTAACTTCAGTCTGTAAAAACCTGAGCCAAAACCCACTCAAGACAGCAGGAAAACCTGGTGCAGAACCTCTGCTGGTGCAGCTACACAGCTAGTGTCTGTACTCTAGATGCAGCCTGCAGACAAGTGTGGCTCAAGGGACTAATTTGGAGATTGCTGCGCTGTTATCTGTGATATCAGCAAGCTACAGATACAGATGGATTTTGATATAGCATTTTTCTGCTACAGTAATCAGTTGACAAGAGCAGGTTTTTTTCCAGGAAACTTTAAGAGGATTCGGGAGAAAATAGGACTGTCCTTACATTGATCTATTTGCAACACATGTTCCACAGCTTTTTTAGCATCTCCTCCCACTATAGATCTTACTTATTCGTGTATCCAGCCTCATTTTACTGCATCTCAGATTCCTATAAAGTCTTTTGCATCTTCTTAACTTTCCTAATTCTAAAAAACAGCTTTCAGGAAAAATAAGGTTTTGGTCTGCTCACAAGGACTTTCCTACATGAAGAAAGATTTTAAAAGTACTTAAAGTCCTGCATATTTTATTTAAATAAAATGTTGAGCCACCCATAATGAGATCAGAGGTAGTCAGTTTTGTGCTGTGATTTACTTCTTTGTACAATGGCTGATATATATTGAGACAGGAAGGGCAAGTTTTTACTGCACCACTTACAGCAGCAGAGAGGCTTCAGGGCACGTATGAAGGGAGGGAGGGAAGGAAGGAAATTAAGAGGGAGGAGCACTGTTTTTTGAGATGGGAGGAGGATAATAAACCCTCATCTCCTTTAGCAGAGAAACACAGGATCATTCACAGGAACATCCTGAGTTAATGTGTTCAATTGCCCTGCTAAGGCATTTTTGCTAACCTCAAGGTTATCCTATTGACAGCTAATTTATGATCATCTGTTCATTGGGCAAGACTGGGAAGATGCACTGCCTCACTCCTATTTAAAACTGAGTGATTGCTGGTTGATAATAATGGCAGAAAAAAAATGTGTTTCATTCTTATTTAACAACCCTTTTATTTAATTAAATCCAGTACATGTGCTCTCCTTCCTTCCACCTCCAAAATCTTTAGACAAAACCATCATAGTCAAGACCTTCTTTTCACTTGCATTTTGTTAAAAATGTTGATTTGAAAAAAAAAATAGAATTTCCTTCAAATGTCACTGAAAGTTAAAAATAGAAAGGTATCAGAAAAGCCTTTTATAGTACAATCATAACAGTACCACATCACTGTTAAGCACCACAATTAAAATGATCCATTGTGACAGTGATGTGCTATATCTCTACATTTGGTCTTTCAGGAAGCAGGAAAAGAAATAGTGCAATTTTTGTTCTGTCTGTTTACCAGTTTTTCAAATAGAGTATTCATATACTTTCAGATGCTAAAGTATTCTTTCCTTTAGATATTGTGATATGGGTATTTTTAAGGACATTTTTGAGATGTTTAAGTAACATTATTACATAGCCAACAAATCTGCTAAGACAAGAAAAGGAAAGCTAAGACTGTAGGATACATAGTACTTGTAGCTGGATCCAAGAGCCACAGTTTGTTTGGAAGACTGTGGCCAGGATAGTTATGTTGCCTTTTGAGAATTAGGTAAGAGTTGCAGGTGTGAAATTACTTTTGATATTTAGATAATTAAATTAATTTAGGTGACAAATTAGTACTGACATTTATAAATGTGGATGCTGCTACAGTTCAGACTGAAAATGAAATGTGAAATGTGCTTCACCCTTTAAAGGTGAAGCATCTAAAGAAGCATTTCTGAACTATATGAATACTGTGTTTTCTTTACAGTGAAGGGTCATCAGAAGAGAACTGCTTTCTTCAAAAAACAATCCTGTTACCTAAAGCATAAATGATTATAAGGGTCCACAGTACACTACAATTTAAGTAAGTTAATCTTGATTTATATAATCTTTAATAAGATATTAATGAATACTCTGTTCCTTTAATCCATGTGAACTAAGATCAAGGAAAATTGTGAACTTAACGGAATTTTTAGATGCACTTATTAAGTAGATAAAAGGAAAAAGATTTACCATTGCACCAAATCTTGAATATGCAAAGAATTGCACTAATAAATACAAACCTAAGTTTAAGCCCTTACAGGTATTCAAAGTACTGTGTTAAAAACTGGAGACACCCATGGCCAGCTTCTAAGACCCATTCCTTTGAAGTTCCCCTCCAAGCTGACTTGGACATGGAATTATCTTTCTGTGACATGAACATTACCTACTCCAAAATATTTGGTCAATACTGCTTTGCAGAGAGGGCTTTGAGAAACTGCAACTTCTTTTCTAATAGTTCTTCCTCCTGCCAATACAGATGACACAAACTTGCATTCAACGAGATCAAGGTGTCTACCTCAGTAGGACACCAATGAAAAACTGATGTAGGGAAAAATTATCCCCAGGGGCTAAGAGCTTAATTACTACTTAAGCAGCACAGCAGTTCACAGAAGAGCATGGTCCCAATGTGTTGCACAAATCAACACTGAGTACCACCAGCATATGTAATAATGACATTTAATTCGGAAAGAAGGCAACAAGGATAAGAAACAACAAAAACCCCATAGCTATCTATAGTAAGGGAGACAAGGAGTGAAGAGTAATGATTTGTTTGCCAGGGCAGAGTAGGCTACTTTGTATCATTACATCTGAAACAGAACATTTAGAGAAAAAAAATAAATTCCTGATGTTAATTGTAGAGGTAGGAGTAACTGGAGTATAGGACAGTATAAAGACTGCAGAAGGTGTACTACTGGAAACACCCAAAAATTGACTGAAGAATTAATTGAAACCCTTAGAATTTTCAGTTTTTCTACTATCTAGACTGTAACACTGTGATCTGGACAGAAAAGTGCTGTGCAAGGCTGTTTGCTCTCAGTGACCTCCTTTTGCTTCATGTGGTGAGGACTGGCTTCCAAGGGGACTTGACCCATGATTTCCAAAACATATAAGCAAGGTTGGCCTATCTAGTCCCATTCTTATGGGTTGAGTTTTCTCAGGTGAACTCTCACTTGGCTGTCCAACACTATCTCTCCTATTTGAACACATCTCTTGGCACAAGGCTTGGGAAATGCTGATAAAGACAGAGGCATTTTTAAATCTTCTGCTACTAATTTACCGAAATTTCAGCCATGGGCCATTTTCATAATTTGTTCTTTTTTCTGTTAAACTAGCAGTAAACATGGTCTTGATGTTTATAGTCTGTTTCAGCTCTAGCTGAACTTTTGCTTCCCTTCTGCCACCCATACCATCGTGGGCAGCCTCTATACTCTTTCTATGTAGTCTGCTTCGGCCTCCTACATACATTCTTTTTGCCTTGGAATTGAGCCACATGTTCCCTATTTTGCCAAGTCATGATATGTACACTCATTTTCCTGAGTCCTGGCACGGACAATGTTTTGCTCCTTATGAGTAACATCTCGAGCTCTTTTGTTCTTTAGTGATACCTTCTATAGGATCTCACCCACCAGCTCCCTATGGATAAGCCAAAGTCTTCTCTACTGAAATTGAGTCTCCCTCTCCCTTGTTCTTTGCCTACCTCATCCCATTCAATCCTAAACATTGCTGCTCTATGGTCACTGGGGACAAGACTACCACTGGCCCTGATCAGAAATGACATAATCTCAGAACACAATATTCAAAGGGCTGAGATACTCAGTCCTACAACACCAGTAGTAAAGATCACTCCTGTAAGGCTGAAGTCCCAGGGCTCAGAATGCTTGCAGAGGAATGTTCACTCTGCAACAGAAAATATGTTCATTTTATTTTCCTTCCTCAAAAATAGAAGAAAAAGCAAAGGCTGTACAGTGTGCTTTTATGGATTTCATTATTTAGAGGAGCTTATATCAGCTCTTGTAAGATAGAGTTATCAATTCTGGCATGTCACATAAATATATTTATTCTTGATAGAGTAGGCACTGGAGGATTTGAAGCCATGCTCTTTTCCACTTCCCTTTAAATACTCAGCAATGACAACTGTACCAGTCTCCTATGAATTCACTGTCAGCTGTTTATTTCTTTATGCCTCACGGTCCTTCTCTACCCCGTTGTCTCTTAAATTGTAAGCTCTTTGTGGCAGGAAAGCTCTTTGTTCATTGTTTTGTGGTGGGATTTTCTGGACAGCACCCAGAACAACAAAGAATGAGGTTCCTAAGCCTTACCATAATACTAAGCAATATATGTTCATTTTTTCCCTATTTTTATGTCTTTATAGATGACATTTTAGACCATTTTTACCCAGCTCAGCTAGACTCCAGAAGCTGCTCCATTCACATCTTCACAGAGACAGTGGTTTCAGCCACAGTAAGCAGAAGATTAATCCAAACAACCTTCTTCAAATATATGTAACATAAGTTCTGCACAACATGTCATCTACAGATATAATCAGCTTTCTGAAGAGAGACAGAGGCCCAAAAAGACCATGTTACAGGCTGCTTTTGCCAGAGAAAGCAAACTGATCTTTGTTACATTGAGTGGTTTTGTTCAAAAATAACAGAAAAACATGAGAAAGAACATGATGTCACTCTTAATGACAGAGGAAGATGGCTCTTACTAATTTTCACTGAAGAATTGACTTACTTGTACTTCAGTTTTTACAGTAGGTGCTTGGATGCAGCAAAAGGTTACTTTTAATTTTTGAAAACTTTGGAACAGCAGACCACCAGTGTTTCATCATGCCTTCAGTGATACACAGTCATGTAGAACAAAGCTCACCCTTAAAAAAATTATACTCTCCACAAGTGTAGGTGCACAATTTCATGGATGATGAAGAAAGTAAAAACACTTTGTCTCTAAAGGCTTCAGTTCCTCTTTCCACAGGTTTTCACAAATTGTTTCTTCTACAATTATTTGGTAAGTTGAGCTCCTTCCAAAGCTTAACAAGTGCTAACTAAAATGCCATTACATTTAGTGGTATTTTAGAAGAGAAGCAGCAAAATAATTCTTGCCTCTGGAGATGAGACTACTCAGGTCACCAAAGAGGTGGTCCAGCAGTAATGACAATTCTCCTCATCCCAAATTCTTCAGTGTTTAAGAAAATGGTCTACAACTATGTAATCTATTAATGCATAAACACAACAGCCCAGGATTATAAGAACACTGATGAATGACTCTATGTTCTCATTTGTGCCTATATGTCACACCTGTTTTGTTGTGGGAGTACTTTGAATGGAACACCTTTTTGTTCCAGCAATAACTATTCTGAGAACGATTTGAATAAATTAGTCTTTCCTTTCACCTGTGTGAATTAATTTGCCAACACTTTTAAGCATCTTCAAATAAATAAGAAAAATGTCCTTTCAAGAGGTCTGACTTGCATAATATTTTGTACATGTGCATTTTTGTTGAATCTCTAATGCTCTGAAACCTGGATGTATTCCACATGACTGTCAAAAATTTAAACAATTCAGTCCTGTATTAAATATGTCTGTAATAAACTCCTAAAGAAAATTCACCACATTCACCTTACACCATGACATCCTATCAAAGATCTAAGAACTAAGAAATAAGTATTATATCTGCAAAGCAGCTGTAAAGCTCTTGCACCTTGCACATGCAAAACATTTAAGGTGTGCCTCTCAGAATTTATTTTCATAATTTAATATTTTGCTCCAAGGTCTGCTAGCTTTTCTGAGATGGTCATAGAAAACACTTTATTTGTGTTTATTTACATTATCTCTTTTTAATGCATATGAAAAAGAAATAGCTAGATAATTCGAGTTCATTTTTAGAGGATTTTGCAGACAGCAAAGGATTCTTGTGCATTATCTATCAAGGCTGGCTTTTCATGTTTTTTTTTGCACTGAGAATAGAGTCCCTCACATCTCAACTACCTTGTATTATTCCAACTATTTCAGTTAAGGACTCACAAGAGGAAAAAGACTAATGGACCAACCATTTTCTACCTCACCCCATCAGTCCTGGCTGTACTAGGACATCATGTGAGACAGAAGACTGTGCTGCCTTTTCACAGCCAAGATCAAGTTCCTTAGAGTGATAAAAATCACCTGTGGTGGCAAGTCTATTTATAAGGATGATCAGAGCTTATGCTGTACAGAATGGCTGTTCCAATGAGCAGTTTCTCTGAGGTGGTCACCTAAATTGGTAAAGTTGGTGTTTTTCCTGCTCCTAGTGGTACTGCAATTATTTCCATAATATTAACAAGTGATTGATGCTGTTTACAATAGTACTGAATGCAGGTTTGTAGGGTAAGTGTCAAAGGTATGGAAATAGAAACAAAGGAGCACCTAGTGCATGCCATTCTAAATTAGAACATGTAACATAAAATTCACACAGCTTCAGAAGATCCAGGTGTCCACCTAGTGTTCCTCCAAAGCATTAATTTATGGGACACTCTCCAAATAGCTGACAGAGCTTTAATCACATTTCAAATTCACATGTAGCCTGAACATCTGAAATAGACTTAAATAAAACAGATTCAATAAAGTGCTGCACCTCTGTTCTCAGCTAAAAGATGTTCAAATATCACTGTGTTGAAAGACCAATGCAGCTACAATTCCAGCTAACAATAAATTTCTAGGAAGTGATGAACTTAATGTGAAACAACAACACAGAGACAAGAAACAAAGGCTTCAAGGCACAAAGAAACCATGAAGGATTAATTACTTCACTGATACTGTCTTCCCGAAGTGGGCACTTCAGTGAACCAGCAGTACTTATGATGACATCTACCAAGAAAAATGTAATACCACCTTTCAGAATTATTCATTTTCACAGGCCATGTTTACTGAAGCATTCTTTGTTTACTCATGAGATTGGAGATTGTAGCTAGGAAACCTAACATCTTTGATGTTTCTTCTTGCTATAATGTCCATCATGACCGTATGAATAGAGGCATCTATAAAGGGGACTGGATGCTACAAGTGTAATTACTGACAGGGCCAGACAAGCTGAACAATCCAGGATATCTGTTTGTCTACAATATTCATACAATAACTTCATCAGCTAGACATCCAGTTGCCTATGTGCATTGAAATAAAAAATTTTGGCTCAGACTGTATTTCAAAGCCCTTTTGAAAATATTCTCTTAGTCCAGGTGATAAATAATGTTTCTTAAACTTCAGGGGTTTTTAAAGGGTTTAGTTTAATAAGAGGATAAGCATCACAGAATTGCTGACACCAGAGTACTTGTACATAGACATTTGGATAAACACAAGGTGACTGGACAATCTGAATTCATGCAGATGACAGAGGCTAGAGATTCAAAGAGATCAAAAGGATGCTTGGATCTTGTTCAAAATACTCAAGAACAACTGGATACATCCAGCAAGCGTAATCAGGCAGTTGTCAGCCTGTGAAACTAGCCCTACCAGGTGAATCAGCTTCCAGATCAGCCCAGAAAGAAAAGAAAAATGTTGTAGTAAAACACCTACTTTATCTTAAAGAAAAGGGCGCAGGAGTGTCAGGAAATAATGTTATCATCAAACAAGACAGTTTTATTTGGACCATGTTAAGTGTTGTTCTAATGTCCTTTTTATTGCTTCAAGAACTGCTCTCTTCCTCCCATAGCAGTCTCAATTTCTACAGACTGTGATTAAAGACTCAGAATGAAGCAACCTCAGGAAAAGGAGCAGCAAAGAATGCAAGTAGTGCTAAACCCAGCCCCTGGCCAGGATGGTATTATTGCTGGCCTAAGTTTGAGCTAAAGAACAAATATTGTTAATTGGTAAATTGCAGAGTTTGTGGAGAGGTCATTGGCAAATCAAAACAGAGCAAAAACCTAGAATTGATGTGGTAATCCATACATACTGGGGCACAGCAACAAAAAGTGCTGACAGGTACAACAGAGACTTACAAAAGTGTTGCTTTTAAGAACACACCTGCAGATCACAATATGATAGATAAATACTTTTTTTGTAGAGCTTAATCAATAAACTGCATTTTGCTAAATGCTTGACCAAAAAGGACAATTAATATATGATAAGCATAAACATGACAAAGGCATCTATAACACTTCTATAATACTTAAAGCAGTTCCTATGTTTTATGGCAGCCAAAGAACACCAGGAGGAAGCCTATTTCCTCAAATTATCTGTGAAGGAGAGACACATGCCTGTTAATTTGCTCTCAGTAGGTATAAAAACTTCTGAAGACATTCCATCAAGAGGAGTATAGGAATGAAATACAATCTAGAATGCCAGAAAAAGATGGAGCAAGGGAAAAGTGAAACCAAAGTTTAATAAAAATGTGTGCTTTGCAATACTTGCAAAGCAGTGATCAGCCTTTGCAGCATTCTTGTTTACAAATTGCATCAGCAGTGCAAAGGAAAAATGGAAACACTCTAGCCTTGGCAAGCATGTGAATTCTTCAGCAGGCCTCTTCTGGGCTTAAGAAAATCTGGAATTTCCTCAAATTTGCCTCATAATGTGTGGGAATTCTCATGGCATCTATATTGTTAGGTCATAGCATAGTTGAGGCTAGATCATTCAGTTCCAGCCTCCCTACCATGGGCAGGGACACCTCCTACTAGGCCAGGTTGCTCAGAGCCCCTCCAACCTGGCCTTGAATGCTTTCAGGGATGAGGCATCCACAAACTCTCTGAGCAACATGTTCCAGTGCCTCACACCCTCCTAGTAAAAAATTACTTCCTAATGTGTAATCTCCATGCAGCCTTTTTCAGTCTGAACCCATTTCACTACAAGTGTACCAACAGATGTAAGTGGAAGCCATTAGCAGTTCTGCTCCAGAAATTTTCCAGTTCAATCCAGACAGATCCTGCTCTGCAAAAGCCATCTATATCAGCTTGCACCCTATGCAAAAGTAAAGCTGGACTTGTGCAATTTCTGCAGTATTGGCCCATGGTAACAGTCTCAGACAACTGGCTGGGTTGCAGTAAACTACCTAGAACACACAGCTGTATTAGCTATAAACTGACACTTTTCAAATAAACAGTGAAGAAAAGGGTCCTAAAAATAATTTTAAGGTTGACTGGTGTAAAGCAAATTAGTAGGTTGTCTCAAGTTTACATTTAATTCTTTATAATGAACACCTAATGGCCTTAGTCCAAGAAGACAGCTACTGTGTTTATTTATAACACAATGGGTACATGTTATATTTCTTAAATTTGTTAAAAATCTTTAGTTACTAAAGAAGCATGGCTTAAGCATTACAGCTTGTGGTTGTCAGTAGGGATAAGGGTAATGATATTACAAATACACATTGATGCTGCTATGTTCCAGGTTGCCAAAGACTACTAAATCCTGGATGAACAGCTAAGCAGCATTAGAATTTATGCTTCAAATGTGACCAATTGCTAACATTTCTGACCTTACTTCATTTACTTATTGGGATTGCACTGCACCTTGCAATCTGAAAACTGTTCTATAGGAAAGTAAGCATCTACAACACTCTCGTTTATCTGTACTCAGCTTAATTACTCGACAGAGCATGAATCCTTCGATTAGGTTTGTTTCATTTGGGTTTTATATTGTATTTGATTATCTGTGCTGGTCCAGTACAGAGGATGCCACCTTAACATCTTCCTTGTCTTCGTTTTCCAGTGCTTTACCACGAGGAGGAGCTGTAGGGAGCCTTGTAACGAGATAGAAAGCTGAAAAGTTTATCTTGAACAAACCCACAGCAAGTAATTGCTCCACATTTGGCCACTGCTGGTACAAGCATTGCAGACAACTGCTCACAACAACTCTTATGATCAGGATAAAGTCTGCAGTAGACTCTTATCCTCTTAAATTATCCAATGTAATTTCTATTTTTAAAAAACCCAACAATTTTAAGTAACTAATAAATAGATTTAATTATTTTTCCTTGCTTTTACTCTTTCTCCCAAATTCAGGATGAATGAAATTAACCATTAGTGCAAGGATTCGTGCATAGCCACATGTGTGTCCTTGCAAAGGTCCCTTCTGTATGGGAGGTGGGATTTTTTTACAAGCAGGAAAGTCTACCAGAAGCTGAAATCTATATTTGAACTGGCTGAGTTCTCTCCAGAGAAGAAGGAAAAAATGAATTAGCATATATTACACTCTAGTGTCTTCTAAAAATTTAGTGTACACATTATTTATAAATCCCAAGGGGGAAATTAATAAAGAATTTCATTTGAAGCCTATAGAATTTTATGTCATTTCCCACTCAGTTTTACAGCAGCTTTACTATTTAGTTATATAGATGTAAAACACCAACAGCATACTGTGAACATGCTCTTCAAAGCAATAGTCATGACAAATATTTTACAAGCCAACCATGCTCTGAAATGTTTGAATTTTTATTCCTAATCCAGATTAATGGCACATTTCTTTATGAAGCATAAAATTTCCACAGTTTTTTCACCTGTTAACAGGATATATATATATATATAATAATGCCACTACATGCTTCTTCTTTTCATTCTATTTCTGTGTTTCATAATTTAGCCTTCTCTTTCATAGAATGAGATACTTGAAATTACTTCAGTCATTTCCTGGTATGTCTTCTCTCCCTGCCTTTTCTATCATTCTCTTTTTTTCCAGTTTATGAGCAGTAGAAAACATATCACTCTTCATGTCTATTCATCCTTTTGCTCCTCTGCTGCCTTCTGCTGTCTACCAGCATAACAACTGGTGCCAGTGACTGCTATGATCTGGACACCAACCTGCTAGGAATTAGAAAATAGCTTGGTACAATTTCATTGCATGTCTCTTTGGGATTGCATTTAACTTTGTAAAAGAAATTCCTATTTCCCAATTTAACATGTTAAAAAATATCATCCCAGCATATTCAGTCAGAGTTTTATTTCAATTGCAAGAACTTTACAATTTTGTTGTCAGTGATATAATAAACAGGATAATTTGGAGCATTGAGGTGTTCTACTGATAGCTTTCATCACTGAAAGCAATGAATCAGTGTCATTGCTGAGGGTCTCTAGGCCATCACAGGTATTGGAGCCACACATAAAAGGCTGCTGTCATGGCTATAACTGCTTACATCAGGTAATCTCTTCATAAAATAACACTATTTTCTTTGTGTACAGCCAAAACAGATCCGAAATAAACAACAGACATATTTAGACAAACTTGTTCAAATCTTCTGAGAGGTAAACTACACCTCTGCACCTTCCAAGTAGTAAATATTTTAATATTAAGGGAAATACTTGCAAAGCAAAGCACCCTCTACACATGGCTAAAAGCACTGGACAGTTAAAGGGTATTCATTGCATACTGGAGGAAGAGGACCATTATCTTATCCTTAGCCTTCTGTGTTTCCACCACAATAGAGAAAATAAAATTCTATCAACTTACTGCAGGAACACAAAATTCTTTGTCAGGCACAGTTTTCCTCTTTAAGCAGGAGGCTACACTTATGGCTCACAGGACTCACAGCACTGTTGGGATGCACAGATTAAGTGCATACATGCAGGAAAGAGGCATCATGTTTTTAAACAAACTTTACCTTGTTGTTCAAGAAAAAATTTTACTTATTGGTACAAAATGGCTGCCATTAAACAAAAGGATAATAACAACTTCTACTCTTGGCTATGTGAAATCCATTTTTAAGCAGCTTGGGTTTCTTTCTTGTGCAGAAACAGTCTTGATTATAATTTCAGCTACAATTCAAGGCCATTTACTGGTTATGCTCAGGTTTTCTCCATGGGAAATATAGGGCCTCATAGTTCCAGTTCATTCCATAATCAAGCCAGAGCCCAAGTTTTCACTTCATTCATAATCATAAGATTCCTGACTTCATTAGTGGTGATTCCATGCAACAGAATTGGAAAATGCCATTGTCTTCATTACAGGAACATAATTCAAAGGTTTTCTCTGTGAGTTTAGCAGCTAGGGATTTACATAAAAACAAAAACATTCTAAAATCTAATTGGGAAAAGGCATTTCTATAAACACTATCCTCTAAGAGATGCATCTCAGGCTATGTGGATCATAAGGATTAACCTGCCTTAGATAAATATTGAATGAAATTATTTAAAGCAACTAGTAACACAAGAGCAAGTCTGAGGCTGGATTGGTGGGGAGCAGGGGAGAGGCAGGAGAATAGAGACTGAGGGAATAATTTGTAAAAAGGAAACAAGAGGTAGTAAAGAAAATCTTACAAGAAGAAAAGAGATGTTTTCCTTAAGAAAAAACAAGGGACACTAGATTTTAAGTATCAGGATTTCAAAATTTTTACCAAAATTTTTTTACTTAAATTGACTTTCAAGTTACAGGACTCCTTAAGGGGTTTGTGGGGATATATGTGGGGGTGATTTCCCTTGGGAAAGTGCTCCTATTATTCTAATGATTAATAGATTCCTTTATAAGACCTGCTTATCAATCCAACTTAAAACAAAAATTATAACTTTAAAACAAATTAAATAAATCAGTCAGGTTAGTTCACATCATTTCAAAGTAATATACGTCTAGTATCAAAGCATCTAGGTAGCAGGTTAACTTCCTTAACCTCATAAGATTTATATGATATAGAGGCATTTTGATCCAATTCATACAGACGTGAACAAAGATGCAAGGAGTCAGCTCGGTTTTAATTGCTATTGAGCACAAAACTGATGTTATCACAGAATTATTACAGCTCAATACTTTGGCATATCTATTAAAGATAGAATGGATATAATGTAAAACTTTCTAGACTGAATTCATCTGACTTTTTATCATCTAGTCACTCAATATCATGATATCCTTATGCACATCTTTGCGATTGGCATGTGTCATTCCTTCTGTTTCTATTCCATCAAGAGTTGTTAGGGCAGTGGAAGAGGAAAGAGCAGAGCATGAAATATATTGCCCTGGTTACAACTGGGATAGAATTTATTTTCCTCCTTGGAACTGACACAATGCTGTGGTTTGGACTTAGGTTGAGACAAATTTTAATAGCACACTGATGTTTGTTGCTAAGTAGTGCTTACTCTAAGTTAAGGATTTCTCAGTTTCCCATGCTCTGCCAGGAAGGAGGTGTACAAGAAGCTGGGATGAAGGATGGCCTGGACAGCTGACCTGAGGTGACCAAAGAGATACTCCATACCACAGGCATCATGCTAAGTATATAAACTGGGGAAAATCGTCTGGGAGACAATCGCTGCTTGGAGCTGGATATTGGCCAGTGGGGCATGAGCAAATGTATTCTGCTCTGGTTTTACCTCTCTTTTTGTTTTCTCCCCTATCATCATCATCACTATTATTAGCCTCAGTTATTAAGCTGTTTTTACCTCAACTCAATGGTTTTACTTTTTTACCAATTCTCCTTGCCATCCCATCAGTTTCTCTGTGTGTATGCTGAGTAAGAGACTTTGTGTTACCTCGTTGCCAGTTGGGGTTAAACCAAGACATACACACTGACTAAAACTGACCACAATTTCAAAACTAAACTTGCCTAAAAGCAGAAAAAAATGCAAATAAGAATTACAAAGGGGAAATCCTCTGTGTTAGGGTAGCTTCCAAGAACATCATCAACACCCCATAAAATCACTAGCTCAAATTTGAGGAGGAATTACCAGCCTCTGACACCTGAGTTGTGCAAGCAGTTCAAGCAAAGCTCTGAGATGCACCTACACTGTACTCTTGTCAACAGATTTATATTGGCCTGGAGTCTGCTAGGACATCCAAGCCCTGGGCTGTGAGAGGAAATGAATTAGCAGGACCCAGTCTCCAAATTACTTTGGGTACAAGCAGAATGCCCTGCTGCAGTTAACTCCAAACCCAGCTGGGATTAATGCTAAAACTCCTTTGCTGACACTGGTCACCATGTGGAAAGGTGAAGCAATGAAGGAACTAAATATCACTAAACATAATGATGCAGTCCAAAAGTAAATACTTCAGCAATCCTGCCATGTCAGAGTGACTGTGTTCTGAGCTGTGTCAGCTCCATTATTTTTGTGGAGAGAGTAAATCAAAATGGGAAACTGGTCCAGCTAATGAGGTTTTTGCATGGGTTATTTTTTAACTGCATCAGTTCTCTGATCTGGTTCACTGAATGCCCACACAAATACTGGTGTCAGCACTGCACACGGGGCTGTGCAAGGGTGATCACAAACAAGCAAAAGCAGAGAATGCTTCTGCTTACAGTACATCAAGGCCCAGAGAATCCAACACATGAGAAAACGTTCACTACAAGAATTGTTTAATAGAGTACAAAGCTTGTGATGCAGTCTTTTGCTACTGGAAATATTAATAATTTCACTTTCTTCTGTCAACAAAAAAAAAATGTGTAGGGATCTAATATCTTCCCCTAGCTCTCTGTCAAATTTCATTTTAACATGCTAATTGATGCAGATCACTGTCACTTTATATTATGCTTCATAGAGGAGACAGGTAACAACCCCATTTGTACCTGCTTACAGGTATAGTGCTTCCTGCAAAATGGAACATTTTTAGGAATATAAACAGCCCAAGACAGAAAACATACAAATCCCTAAAGGCTATGACAGAAACCAAAACAAATCTCCCAGAGGCAGTGAATTAATGCCTTAATATCATAAGCTAATGTAACTGCTGCTGAAAAAAGCAATCCTGCTGCCTGTCAGGCCCCCTCACATCTCCCTCCTAGGCATCAGCACGAGCATGCATTCATGTGTGTGACAAAAAGGAAAAGTTGTTTGATCTGGGTCACAATTAACCATTATTCATTTACCTACTGGGTTTTGCCTGGTTAATTGTAACTCAGATCAATTCCCTGAGCTGGGTCAATGCACGGCTATGAAAACAGCCCTGTCAGCAGAAAACAAGGCCTGGGAGTGAGCTGGGAGGGACTGAGGAAAGTAGAAAAACTGCTCCTTTCAGTAGTGTGTTTGCTTATACTGGTTTAAAGTTTAAACTGTGAAATGATGGCCCAAAGTACTTTTTTTTTTCTTTTTTTTCTTTTTTTTTTTTTTTAATTTCAAGTGAAAGCAAAAAATAACCAGTTCTTTGACAAAAGGGTCTGATGAGCCCACAACCAACACCTGCATCACTTAAGGATTCAGGAAACTAAAAGGGACTCCAGAAGATTTTAATTCCTTTAATTAACAACAACTCTGCCATTTGTTGATTCATAAAAATAAATAAGACTCCTGATTGAATTCCAGGCAATGTTTCCTTACCAGGTGCTTTTAGTGTGAAAAACCACTGGAACCAAACAAATCATTTTAGATGCATTCAAACAGGATTTTCTCATTTCCTGCATTTGCAGATTAATTTTGAGGGCTAACTTGCCAAGATACTGACAAATGAGATATGACATGTAACCTTGCACAAATAGTTGTAGCACTTCAGAACAGGAGGATAAGAATGTATACATTCCACAGACTGTGAATAGGGGTTGCAAATCTTCAACATATTTGAAAACATACAAGTCTCTCAAGAGCTAAATACATAGATTTGCTGGTCACCATGTAAAGCTTCACAAAATATCTTTGAGATTGCTTTCCATGTTATTTCCTAAAATTAAAAAAAATAATAATTTGCAATTGCACTTTTGTTTCTGTTCTGCTTAAACATCTAGAATAATATTCCTACACAATTTCAATGTTCATTCAATTAACCAAGCAAGATGATGAGGAAAGCATAGCAATTTCTGAACACCAATACTCTGGCTAGACAGAAGAGGCCTCAAAACAAGATTGCCAAGTAGTTTATTTAAATCTGAACCTGTGACTTGTAAGAGTAGCTAAGTGCTGGTGATAAGAAGCACAAAAGTTATCATTATGATTACAGAGTAAACAGCCTTCTCCAGTGTCTGAATGCTGTAAGTAAATAGTGGATGACTAAAGTAAATAAGAATCTGCCCACATTCTACCTACAGAAAATTGTACTAGACCCTGCACAACAGGCACCTCTTGCAACTGTATTGTAAAGGGATCAGAAAGACACTACAGTGAAATTCTGGAAGAAAATATTGAGAGTCATTACAACACACAGAGAGAAGAACTAAGCAATAAAAAATATGTCACAGCTAACTTTATGGTACAGTTGAGGTAAGTCCTTCAATACCATTATAGTGCCTAACTACTTACAGTTGTTTGCAGACAGGAGGCTCAGCCCCTCAGATACTCTTTAGTGAAAATATTTCAGTGAGATAGGCCTAAACTTATAGTCCAGTACACAGGATCTTAACAAAAATTATTCGTATTGTCCAACCTTACTGAAAGCTGAGAGTTTTCAAGACATTCATAATTTGAGATAGAGGAGATTAGATTTTTATTAGATGAGGATAACCTGCAGCTAGATGGCATACATTAATTTAATTAATTAATTTCATACATTCATGGTAAAAGAACTGCAATGGTTTGGAGTAACAGGGATGCTTTTGGATGGAACATTAGGGCAAAGTGTGAGAAGACAGAGACAGCTCAAGTCATGCACCAGGTGATCAGTGGAGGTGACTACTGAGAATTGTGGACCAAGAACTTGGTATTTCAGATCCAAAGTAAGCACAATGCTGCAAAAAGGCTGTTCCTCCAGAATTAATGATTGCATGAGAATGAACCATCAATCCAGCCAAGAAAAGTGGAGTATAATTTGTTAGCTCCTGATTAAGTCTCATGTTTATATTTCTCTGTTGATAAAAACCTCTGTTTAGCTAAATAGGTCCAAGTCTAATTCCTTCTTGAGTGTCAGGAAGTGAGCATACCTTTCATGCTGAGTTAAAAACAGGGCCCACATAAACAGGAGGTTCTAAAGCCAGGCTTACAAAGACACCAGTGATTAATACCCTTTGCTAGTATTGTAGTTTTCTACACTGTAGCAGCAAAACTGTGAAAATCCTCTCTCCTGCATGTCTGAAACAGGTTGCTATCATCAATGCAAAAGTCATGCTAGTATCATCACAAAGTAAGTCTTGCAGGATTTATTGGACTGGTTTTCAAGGGGAAAACCATTTGTCATGGAAATCAAGTTCTGAATAATAAAGTACACAACACATCTGCTTTCTATATAAACACTTCCATCAAAGAGAGAACAGCTGCCTTGTCATGGTAAAGAATTGCAAATATTCAACTCCTTAACACTGAGTTCAGTCCAGCAACATTACAAAAAGCTTATTTTAGAAATTCTATGGAAAAACAATCAAACATCCAACACAAAGACTAAAGAAATTATTGCAAAGACGCAAGAATTATCATGACAGAAAAAAAAAAACAGGTGATCATGCTGGTCAGACTGTAGAATATTGCACAACTGAAGAAGAAGAAACTGATGCAAATTTCCTGAAGAAACTGGTGATATAAATGATAAAGTGATCTCCTCAACGTATCAAAATTAGCTTTGATTGTGTCAACACTGTTCCTCCCTTCCACCACACAGTTATGCAAAACACTTCTTGTTCAGGCTTGTATCAACACATCAGAGAGCCTGCAATTATTCTGAAACACACAGCACATAAGTATAGATTACAAAAGACAATCATTCTGCAAACAAAACATCAGGATCTCGTGGTCTGGAAACTTTGTGCATGATTTGGTGTTTCATAAGAAGGGCCCAGTGTTTTCTCTAGTGCATATATATGTGCCCATATATAAAGAGACAGAACATAAGTGCACAACATTGAGCCACACTGAAAGCTTTAAGGTTTGTGACCTTGCTTCCCCAAGATCACAATTCCAGGAATAAGAATACATTGCAAAGAAGAAACAGTTAAAAACAAGCTAAGAAAATAAACTGTATCTCATATGTAAGGAAAAGATAACACCTCCTATACGACAAAAAGAGATGTGATGAGATATTCATAAAATGGGGGAGTGGTTATGTTTCAGCTCACCTGAGCAGTGAGATGAATGTTAGGAAGTTGAGAGAAGAACTAGAGAAGAAAAATGAGAAAAGATAAAAGGAAGGAGGACACATGAAGGTTTCTAGAGACAGACACATGCAGCAAATTGCACTTTTGTAGACACAATACATGGATTGTGATCTGTATCTTAGAGAGGTGATGAGGAAAAGAAGTTGCTGAGATTACAATTTCTCTATACCCCTCTCTGTAAGCACAGAATACTGCTGGTGTCTGTATTTAATCCTATAGCATACAATCCATCTTTGAATGCAAAGATGCCTTTTTGCAGTCTTCAGGTAAAACTGAAAAATGTTCAGGCATTTTCAGAACTTCCAGTGTGACTTTGTTAAAAAGCCTGGCCTATTTAAACTGACATACATTCAGCATAAAGAAATTAAACAAAATTAAACTTCTAGGCAGCAGCAGAAAATGTGAAAATGAACTAAAAGAAGGAACATGAGAATTTTACCCAAGGATAAAAGTGCAGCTAGGAAAAAATCTTCATCTTACCATTAATAATAAAATGCTAGAGAGGGCATTGCCATGGGGGACTTGTTTGTCAAACAATAAATCTAAAGCAACTTACCAAATGAGGCCTCTAGGGAGCCCTCTCCAGATTCATTACTTTAGTGCTAGCAATACTACTACAGTCAACTTTCAATTTATATTCATTACATTACATTTCTGTAGTGATTTTTCTGGCCTTTACAAATAACAAGACTAAAAGTATTGTGTTCACAAGGTTTTGCTTTAAAAAAATGTGTTCATACAGTAAAACAAATGCTAGCATTTTAGAGCCAAATTCTCCTCTTATTCACAGAATAAGCCTTGATCATATATCTCAGAGCAAACTTAGCCCACAGTTTGTCTTTATGTGTTCAGAATACTGTCTCTAACAAGTCACATTCTTGTAAACCATGAGTTTTGCTTGGTTAGGGGAAAATAAGGATATAGAGCAACAGAAACATTTACTACAACACTTACAGGAGAGTGCTTTTAAAGTCTTCTGCAAATGTGAAATAATTTCACATCACAGTCTAGTATAGCAGAGATGGAAATTGCTACTGAGATGCCAAAACACAAATAAATGTCTGCTTTAAGTAGGTCTGCTAGGACTGTAACCCAGTAAAGGTTGTTTCTGAAATCGAGAAATACTAGACTTTTGCATCTGTAATCATGAGTAAAAGTCGTGTGCCAAGTTCAAAGAAGAACATCCGTACCTGAAACCCAAAGCTATGTTAGAAAAAGTCAGCTACATGTGATTTGTCCCAGTCACACATCATGACCTTTGCAGTATGAGGGGGAAAATGTGCCATCCTGGTTATTAGTTTTTAACAGTTAGATATTATTTGGAAAACTGTAATCAAACACTTCAGGAAGGAGAACCTTGAAGGTCATCAGCAACTTCAAATCATTTATCCTTGAGGAGAGTCTTAAATTTACTTTTGGGGAGGAAGGGGTAAAGCCCCAGGACTAAAAGGTGATTTTATTAGATATCTTTTGAAAGGAAACTGATGGAGCTGAGTACCTGAATTGCGAGGATCTTCAGAGAACCTAAGCAAACACAGAAACATTTCACAGAGCAGGTAACACTGGCAAGGGAAAATGAAATATACCTTCAGGAACTGAAAATGAAAAAGCAAAAGCTGGGCAATAAATAGCGATATGTTTTATGTTAGATGGGGCAGACACTGGTGTTTATTCTGCTCTTACACAGTGCCACATTTTTTGGGTGACTAGCCTGGGGAGGAGGAGACTCAAGGGTTTGCCTGAAGGGAGGTTGAATCCAGGTGGGATCGGTCTTTCGACCAGGCAACCAGTGACGGAATGAGAAGACATAGTCTCAAGCTGCACTAGGAAAGCTTCAGGTTCAACATTATGAAGATTTTTTTTCACGGAAAACGTGAAGACATTGGAATGGGCTGTCCAGAGAGGTGGCAGCGTCACCATCCCAGGAGGCCTTCAAGAAACAACTGCATAAAGTTCAGCTTAGGTGGTGCCATGGTTTAACTGGTGTTGGGTCACAGGTAGGGCTCGGTGATCTCAGAGGTATTTCCTAACCTATTTTCCTGCGATACCCGAACATAGCAGCGCCCTCCCACTACTACCACAGGGCCGAGCTCCGCGCGGCGCGGCCCCGCCCTCAGGCCGCCCTCTCCGCGGCCATGGGGGCGGCGATCCAGCCCCGGGCCGGGGCGGGCTGCTGACACCGGTCCGGCCCCGCCAGGGCGGGGTTTGCCGCCTGCTCCTCCCTCCCGCCTGCTTTTCCCCTAGTTATGGCGGCCCCGGCCCTGACCTTCGTCCGGAGGCTGTGCTGGCGGTCGCCCTGCGGAACAAGGTGAGCGCGGATCGCTTCAGGGCTGCCCGACGGGGCCCTCACGGGGCGGGCTGCCTGCGGTGGGGCCGGAGGGTGCCCGTCCTTCCGTCCGTCCGCGCCCGGGGGGTGCCCGTCCTTCCGTCCGTCCGTCCGTGCCGGGGTCTGGGCTGCCCAGGTGCTTCCCTGCCCGCGCCGCTGGATGAGCCGGGCTGGCGTTCCCGGGATCGCCCCGGCTTTAGTGCACCGGGCCGGGCGCCGCTCTCCTCCCAAAAACGGGGGAGGTCGCTTTCTGTTAAAGCCGGGGACCCCTCTGGCCGTACTACCGCTTTTACGTGTTTGAACACAGCGTGGGAAAGCTGTGTTTGATGCCTTCCTGAGGTGAATATTTCACCGGCAGAAATGTTGTTGGTTAGGCTGGGGGTGAGGTATCCAAAACCGTACTAAATGTGTAAAAGAGTGTCGTGTTTGGGCCTTTTCTTGTTTTCTGTGTTTTATTTTATCAGTCCCATAACTCATACAATCATAAATGGTTTGAGTTGGAAGTTAAAGTTGAGTTAAATTCGTGTAATTCCAGCTCCCCTGCCAGGGGCAGGGACACCTTCCACTGGACCGGGTTACTCAGAGCCAGCCTGGCCTTGACAAAACCAAGCTTTACTGTGTGCCCAGCTAATTAGGGCTTCTTGCTAAGACTGTTCTGGCTTTCCAAATAATCATGCAGTATCTTCTACACCTTTATTTATCACATATTTGCTTTAAGTAAAGTGTCATGCAGGAGCATGCGGTGCAGCAGCTGTGCACCCACAGGGATAGCTGGACAGTGGGAAGCAGAAGGAATGGCTTGAGTTGCAATTGCACTTGGAATTGTGTGATATACATTTTTATTGTTAATGGCTAAATTGGAAATTCCACTATAAAGTTGCTTGTAAAGTTGCTTGTCTATGAATAAGAATCACCAAGTATGTCAAGTCAGAGAATTTCCTCTTCCGATCAAAAATAGCTTAATACTCAAGAAAAAGCAAGGTGTGTTAAATATACTTGGTAAACAAATTCCTAAATAGAATAATGGAGCAGACATCATCATACTAATAGATTTAAGGATGTGTGATACTTTGATTGGTAACAACATTCAGATTTGACTGTTACAGTTCACACTTTGATAAGTGATGCTTTTACTCAAGTATCAAAGTATGTCTGTTAGGCATGAGTGCATCCTAACCAGAAGACTGTGAGACATCTATGCATTAAATTGTAATATTTTTCACTCAGAGCTTTGTAAGAAATTATTTGAAGTACATGAACATCCTAAGACAGAGGGAGAAACAAAGAGAATTATGTGACTTCTGCCCTCATTTCAAAAGAAGAGCTCTCTAGGCAAGTTTGCTCAGCTAAATAATAATAATTCAATTTATCTAAGTTGTTACAATGAGAGTGAGGGGAAGCAGTTTTAAATTGAGAAAACACGTTTGCCTGCTGATCATCGTTAGGTTGGTGGAGCCAGATATATTTAAAATGTATTCTGTATGAGACAGCAGTTCATAAATCAGTATTAATAAAGGGTTCATGTTTTTTGTATTTAATCAGATATAATAAAGAGAAATAGTGCAGTTTTCCTAATGCTGGAACACTAGAAAGTTGAACTTTAATTTCTGTATTAGCAGTATGCAAGCAGAATTTTATCAAAGACACTGGCAACATTGCTGTGCCACTGAATTTGGGAAGCATTTTTTGCAGTCTAATCTTGAAAAAAGGAGTCGTATCCTTGGAACACTGAAAGAGAAAGACTTGTACAAACATCAAGGCAAAATGCAAGATTTGCTCTTACTTTGTTTTGTTTTGTTACTTTTTCTAAGCAAGATGTTCATAATTCTTTCAGACATAGAATTGTAAATTCCACAGGCTCTTCTTGTCCTGCCCTGTTGAAATATACAGGATTTTGAGTTTAAGTTTGTCTGAGGAGAGGGGATGCTGACATAAATCCATATTCAGAAGAGTTTTACTGGGGCTGTATGCATTTGACAGTCTTTGCATTCAGATCTTTGAGGTTGGAAGTCCCTTTGCAATCAGTTCTTTGCCATGAAGCTTTCATAGGAGCACTATTAAGTGCTGGTATTTAAGTGAAGTGAGTTGAAAGCCAGTTAATTTTCTCTTACTCTGTTGGCTTCTCCTTGCTTCTGTAGCCTTGTTGGTCTCTCCCTGTGCCTGGAATACTTTCTGCTCACAGTAAGTCTCTACTACAGCATCTGGTTTTCAGTGCTTGGGAGGCAACACTCTTAAGAGTTTTTCAATTCCACCTGTCTCTTGAACAGCATTCCAAATCTCTTCTTGGCATCCCCTCATCATCTCATGACAAAACATCTGGATGTTTACAGCCCACCCATATGGCAGGAGCTCAGGTGTTCCAGCACAATACACAACAGTCCCTATTCAGTTTCTCAGGCTTTTTGTACTAATTGATCCTTCTCCATGAGTTGCTCAATCTTTACTGGGTATTGCAGTTGTATTTGTTGGATGTCATAGCAAGCACCCTTTAATAGATTTATGGCAAAGCAGGACATTATAACCCTTCCATCTTTTCCTTTACCTCTCTCTAACTAAAGACCTGTAGATCCACAGAAAAAGGCTATGGCTGTTTTCTGCCTTGCCTCCCACTGAGCCAGTCAGATGTAAAGTCCTGGGTCTTCAGGGCCCAGAGGCTTTGCTTTGCCATGAAACTGTGCTTTTATGAAGAAGTTGCTCCACTGAGAGCAGGGGAAGAACTGGTCTCTGGCAGCTGAGAGATTATTTCTTGCTTCATCAAGAGACTGTGCTCAGGAGCCTCCTTTGATTAGAAGCAGTTCAGTATTCCAGACCATTCCCTGAAAAGACTTCTTGATTGCTGTTAATGATGTTTCACCTGCATCACAGTTTTTTGTTTGCTTCTTTTTAATATGTGAGGAGCACATAAATGCGTTTTTCCACTGCTACAGATGTGCAGTAAAGTTTCCTGCACTTGAAAAGAACTCTGGATGTCAGCACACCCAGAGGACACGTAAGCCTTGCCTTGTGGAAAACCTCTTTGAGCCTACTGCCATCCTGGAGGTGACCAGTAAGTCTGGTGGTATCCCCTTTTCCATTCTCTTTTTTCCAGGTTTGGCAATGAGTACCTAATTGGCCTCAGAGAGAGTCTGCCTTGTATCCCTGTGGTAGGAAATGTCTAGTCCTTTCTGTCAATCCTATTCAGATAGTTGTGGTTGGTTATGGATGGACATACAAATTTTAGGAGCTTTGTTCTGATGTTCTCATGCTGGCTGAGCAAAAAGGGCACCACTGCTACTTCAGCCACTTTCCCCCCACGAGGCTCTGTCTGTATTGTAGCAGCTTTCCTTTTCTTTCCTACTGTCTGCTGTCATCCCTAATCCAATTCCCTTCACAAGGAGGAAGATTGGATTTTTGTAGTGTTGTTCAAAAGTAATAGATCAGACTATATTGTTAAAAACCCTGTTTGCAAACCCTCCTGAGTCTCCTAGGGGTCTATACCAAAACCTCTGGTGCTGACAGTAGAAGCTGCTTTAAGAAACTTCCCCCAGATGTAGGTGAGTAGGGTCTTGTTTCCCTCCTGGTCTCACTGAGGAACATCTGGAACATCTGTCTGCCAACTTCCCCACTCGCTAGCAGTTGAATGGGAATGCATCACGGCTCACTGAATGGGAAATGTTCACACACAAGGGTTGTGTCTTATTCACAGTACAAAACACAGACCCTGATCCTACACCAGGGAAGCCCTGTGGAGTATGTTTTTTATTCCCTGATGCTGTCTTACAGGATCTTGCATTTTGGTTTCTGACTCTCTGAGAGTTGTGCCTCTTAGTGCTGAATTTCAGGCTGCAGTAGTGTGCCTTGCTCAGCTCTTTGCTATTCCCTATCAACCAATGTCATTTTCTGTGACGAATTTCCATTTATCAGCTCTCCTTGGCTTGTGCTGGATCCTGTAGTGCTTTGCTGTGCTCCTCCTGCTTAAGATAACCATGATTATCTTTGCAAACTTCTCTTTGGTAGGTCAGATCTGTAGTTCTAGTTCGTGTTTGTGATCTGTGGGTCACAGATCCTTGCCTGGTCAGCAGAAAAGCAAGCAGGGCACGTATCTGCCTTGATTTTAAACCTATTTTTTCCCCTCAGCTTTTCTGTTTGGGTGCAATTCAGTTTAGGAAGTTTAGAGAACTCATTGTACTTTCCTTACCATTTAAGTAGTATTTTTTTTTTTTTGTTTTATATATTAAAGAAACCACCTTCTTTCCTTTCTTGAAACCTCGTGCCATTTGACTTTTGCAGTAAGTTTTTGCAAAATATTGATAAAATCAGATTCCCTTAGCATTTGTAAGGTAACTTTGTCTTTCAGAAAGGTTCTTCATACCACCAATGGATCTTGAATTTCTTTTTCTTTAAGGGCCAGGATTCTGAAACATAGCCATTGGAATAAACCAATCCACTGTGTTTTGAATATTTGGCTTAACTAGTCAAAGGAATGAACGACAAAATGAACAACTAAATGTCTTAATGGGAGGCTTTCTCTGCAAATACTCATGTTAATTGCAAGGGTTACTATATCTTATTTGCTTATGCTGGTTTACCAATAAAACTTAAAAGACAGAAGGTAGGGTTGAGATGATTGGATAGTTTTCCTGAAAAGTGTCTTGGTAAATTTACATCCTTATTTAAGCACACTCAAACTGTTTTGAATGAAAATACACACAGCAGTTAAAATTAACAAAATGTAGTCTAGAGCAGCAAGCTGTATGTAATTGAGTTGGATTTCACAGTTCATAGCTAATATCAAGCCAAGGTGTCTGGAAGTCATGAGGATGGATTGTTGTGGAACACAGCTTTCTGAGCAATCCCAGTTCTCTAGGACTCTCCTATGTGAGATGGTTCATGGTTCTTTTTAAGTTTCTTTCCATTATGATCATATCTCTTGTACTATCAGGACTGGATGCTGTGATCCAGATGTGGTCTTATCAGTGTTGAGTGGAAGAGATTTCATTCTTAATTATGAATAAAAACTCTTTATTGGGAATTAGAAATATTGTATGGGTTCTTTGCTGATTGTTTGGCCCTCCAAAAGAGTGGTTAATGTTTTTCTGGTAAGGTGTTCTGATAATATTTTTTCTGGTATAAGGTCTAGTGTAAGAGGTATGTAGCTTATAGCATGGCCAATAATTCTTGAATAATTTGGTCCTTAGAAGCTGACCATTAAACAGGGTAATTTTTTAAATTTCAAATATGCTGTCATTTCATACCATGATATATACATGTTTGCTTACTGCTTCAAACATATCAGTAAAGTCAGCCTGTTTCTGAAACAAAAGAATCCATTTGGGTTTGTGTTGATTTTCTTAATTGCCAGTACAATGCCAGATGAAAGACACTTTTATTCAGAAGAAGAATTTGCAATTTACATGGCTTGTCTGCCTCTTTCCCACATCAATAATTCTATATGATCTCTACAATGATAGCAGAAGCCAGTTTGATTCTGCCTGTGTTGCATCCCCACTTATAACTGGCACAAGTCAGCACAATCTTCTGACCTCTGTCTTGGGTGCTGCTTTAGGTGCAGCCTTCTAAATGCTATAATTTAAGTTTTTTACACTGCACTAATAAGACATGATGTGAAGTCTCTAGGTGTGTGTGTAATTTCCATTTCAGATTAGCAGATTTTTCTTGAGTAAATTTCTCCAGGTCTTTAAAGGCAACCTGTTGGTCCGATTGTGGATGCTGGAAATACTGACAAAACCATGAGCAGTGTGCTACTTTGTGTTTAGACGTGAAGTGTTTGATTCTAAGCCGTCTGAAAGAAAACCAGATTTGGGCAGGACAAGCCATTGGCAAATACTGCATTGTTACTGTTTTGTTCAGTATTCTTTTTGTCCACCCCTATTGTATCTAGGTGTGATGGATTCAGGAGAGAAAGTAAGCCTTGGACAAAATTTTAGTTTCCTTTCACTGATGCAGCTGTGCTAGTGGGAGTGTCAGTGGGTGTTCTGATGTGAGTGGGGAGCTGCAGGAGCTGCCTGTATCCTTGGCAAGAAACCTATGTTGGCCCTAAGCCATTAATATTAAAATATATGTTTTCTTGCTCTCCATAGAGCCAACAAGATTTGTCCCTGCAAGCCAAATCAAAATGGCTTTTTCCGTTCTCCATTAGCAGCTAAATGATTTTGAGTGTTTTCATAACTTTTTGTTGTTACCTTGAATAAGGATGTGTAGGAAATGTATTTGAGTTTGCTGCTCTCCAAATGCTGCAATAAACTGTGATTTTCAGCAAATGTCACATATATGAGTATTGCAGTTCTATATTTTTTCTGCTAATGTTCCCATTTTTAACTTTGAAATGTGTTTCAGAGGATATCTGTTTGTAAACCTTCCTGCTTTTAGAGATGTTTTGCATGGACTGAGCATACACAGGAGGTTCTCTCATGCCTTGGCCATTTACCATGTCCAGTCAACTTAAGTTTGCTGGAAAGAGAGTTCTTGTGGAGATTTTGGGAGATAATTCTAGTGTCACTCCCAGCAGCTGTGATGAGAGCATAAATAAAACAAAACTGTGCATGTGTAATGCACAAAGATCAGACCATTTAATATCTCAGTGAATGGTAATCTAGAGCTTTCATTCTTTGCTATTCTTTAATGTTGAAAAAGAAACTGTCGAGCACAGCTGAGCCACTTGCACTAAACAACAGTGATTCAGCACTTCAATTTGCCAACAGACACATAATTATCCTCTAGTTTTTATATGTCAAAACAATGTAGAAGTGTAAGATAGTAAAATCTGATAAGGATTTATACACCAAACTTGTGTTTAGAACAACTCTTGAAACATTCTAATGTTAAGGGGAAAATAATTTTACTTTAATTTCTTTCTGTTTGTTACAGGAGAAGGAAGTAAATTATAGAGCATTTGAACTGATGTTTTCAACCAGTTAGATACATTGGAAATATGAGAACACTAGGAACATTCTTATTGCCTAATAGCAATAAATTTTAGTTAGTGCTGTGGTATGGTGGGGTACTGTGCTATTGAAACAGGAAGAGATAGTTGTTTCCTTATATCTTGGGGATTTTTTTTTTTTTAGGAAGGCAGGAGTTCTCTCTACTGAATCATCAACTCTTTCATGGTGTTGCCATGGTTAATAAAACTTGGTATTTCCCCACTTTAAGCAGTATGGGGAAAGCTCTTATATTGCTGTATAAGTGCTTGGGCTATGTAAAAAATTTATGAGTCTTTAATGTTACATTATTATCTGTTTGGTTTCAGTAGACTATAATCAATGGTGTGATGAATGATTACTTGGGGAACCTGAAGATTAAAATTTTCTAATCATTTTTATGTTAACAGCATAGGCAATAGCTTCCTCTTGTCAGCAAAATAAAGTGAAGTACAACTTTAAATTTATTGCATGCAGAAAATAATGCAAGTGATAGGGAAAATGATAAATATTATTTTCCTGGTTACCAAGGAAGTGTGGTGCTGCTAATATTTTGCTCATTGTCATTATTTGATAATTAAACTTTCTTTTTTTTTTAATCTTGTTAGAGATTCTGATATGAATGCTTGAGGGAGGATGAGAGAAGCTGATGTGTCAGGTTAAATTTTCTTTTTCAGATGGTTCACTCAGTTTTCTCATGCTTACAGTTTAAATACAGGTTTCTATTCCCCTCACACTCATAATTTCCTAACAGTTGCTACAAATGCCAGTGGTGACAAGCTTTCCCACCAGCTGTGCTCCTGTGCCCCTTGATGGAGCTGAACTAATGATCCAAAGTTGCTATTCCTTCTCCAGATCCCTTTTCCCCTCCAGGGAGAAAAATCAGGATAGTTTAAAGGGAGGATCAAAGTGGAGAAGTGCTGCTGAAAGCAGGGAAATGGAGCCTGGAGCTGGTTGGAGTGGTGCTGTCCAGGCACCAGCAGGCAAGGACCACCCCAGTGACCTTGGCAGGGAGCACGTGTGGCTCCTTGCTGTGGATGGATGTGTCCCCAGCAGCAGGACAGGCAGCAAGGAGGTCTCCTTTGGTTGCTTTTCTCCTGTGTGGCTTCACAGCAGCCTCTAAGAGCAGCACTTGCTGGTACTGGGGCAGGTGAAGCTTTTGGGGTGCATTTTAGGCTCCTGAACCTTGTAGAAAGGTTGGAGGTCTGGCTGGCACCTGCAAATCAAGTGTGGGCTCGGCTGGGATGTGTGTGCTGTCCCTTTGCAGGGATTCAGGAGAGGCATGCCATCAGAAGTTTGTTTCAGGTTATAACCAAAGCACCTTGAAGTTTGTGGGAATTGATTGCTTTGTGTCATAACTAAAAAAAAAAACCAACAAAAGCCAGCCCATACAAATCTTTAAACAGCAGCAGCAGCAAACCAGTATTTCATTCCTTCTTATGATAGAAGGAACTTGAGCAGAAATAGTGCCACTTTATGATGCTGTAAAAACTTTGTGTGTGGGAAATGGTAAGGGGCGGTTACCATGCCCTTTACTGTTCTGCATGAGAAATGTGTGGAAAGAGCAATGGAAAAAAATACAGCACCTTGAGATAGAGATCATGGCAAAGAAGGGATTCTGTACACATGATCTGAAGTATTACACATAATGGACAAAAGATGATGTGGGATTCATCCAAGTGACAGTTTCATGTGCTTCTTGTTTCTGTCTAACAACACTTCCTGCTCTTTTTCTTGCTTGTCTCCCTAAAGCTACTTAAAATAATGTAAATTGAGCGTTTTCCATTTCTGTCAAGAGTTTTAAACCCATGTGTATCTAGCACCACCCTCTGCTTTTAATCCTAATAGGATTTTTAACTGCTTTTGTATGTGCTTTATTTCCTCGGGATCTACTAATGTTTAAAAGAAAACTTGTATAAGCAAATGGAAGATGGATTTCAGGTATATCCATCCCTTTCTTTTGTTGAGTCTGACTGATGTTTGATGTGCAAAGAGATCTTTTGACTTCTGTTGAATCTTTATGAGGAGACTGCTATGTTGCTTTAAAAGTTAGAAAGTGAGCAGTTAGTATTTTACAAAATATTGGAATTTTTAACTCTTTAAAAGTTCTTATGTGAGTGACAGAACTACAACAAAGTGAGAGGCCTACCTTTAGCAGCTTTGCAGTCTTTTTGTGAATAATTTCAATAAAGAGAAATTACTTTCAGTGTAATTGCAGCCCTAAATTTAAGAGGCATTTGAATGTTTACTGGCCTAAGAGACATTTAAGTGAACAGGTAGAGTGAATAGGAATGAGTGATGAGCCTCCAAGATATGCTGAACGACTGAATGGCAGCAAAGAGAGGTCAGAACCAAGGCAATAAATACGAAATAATTGTCAGCCTGGGTGTTTCAGGTTCAGACAGTGATGCCCCGGATTTATTTCTTTTTTCAGAGTGTACACCTTGCGGAGTCCCCAGTGACTGGTCTTGCAGGAGAGCGCAGGCATTTGTCATGGACTCAGACTGCACTGCCAAGTTGTGACTCCTCTTGCTTCTGTCTCTCTGGTGGGAGCTGGCTTTTTACCCAGCTGGGGGAGGTTGCCCAGCCCTCACCACTCCTCTGTGGGTCCACTACAGCAAAGGTAATTTGTAGCAGTGGGGCAGAGGCAGCTAATTGGCCACAGGGTGCAGAGCAATAAACAGGAAGCTTTGTGAAGGAAATGATTTTGCTTTGTTGTAGTGAGTAGATGAGGAAGAGAAATACAGAGGGGTTTTTGATTGCCTTTCCTAGGCTTCTTTTTCTGCTTGGATTAAAAGCTTGCATGTCAGGTTCCAGACTCTCTACCTGCCTTGCATGGTTTCCTCAAAGTCTTGTGTGGCCACTAAAGTGGGACATGGATTCGCTCAGGGAGTGACTAAGAAGGACTTGGTGTCACAGCAAGGGAGCAGCAGATGGAGGGAGCAAGTTGTTGCACACTGTACTGCAGCAGCCTCTGCTGTTCCTGTGTCATTGGCACTGTGGTGTGGCACCCCTGTGCAGTGCCAGAGGTGGCAGGGCTGCTGTGTGTGTCATCTCCTCACTCTGTGTGATCTACTTGGGATGGAGGAGCTTCCTTACTGTTCATGTGTGCCTCTGAAGAAGGAAGTCCTGCCCAAGATTAATTAAATTGTTAAATAACTCAATTTTTCCTTTGTGTTTTCATGCTTTGTTGTTCTTTTAATAGAGAAATCATAGTAATCAGCTTAGCCTTAGCGTGTTGAGAATTGATGAGCATGCCTGATGTGTAGGAAATGTCTTAGAGATCAGAAGGTAGAATGTGAATCATCAATGTCCTGCAGAGAATTGAGCTACAAGCAGCAAGGAAGAATGAAAGATAAAAGGCCTTTTCTTATAAACAGACTTTAATAAACACCGAGGTTGCACAATTCCTTATTGCAAATCAGTAGGTAAGGAGGAAAAGAAGAATGAAAGATAAAAGTATTTGAAGTGGATAGATAACAATTTTAACCAAACATTTAACTAAGAAGCAAAAAGTGAATATAACCAAACAGCAGAGTTCCTCTGAGCCACGAGTTACTGAAAGATCATTCTACTTTTCCCCAGCCAAGTTATTTTGATTCAGCTAATTGTTTTCTCATCCTCTTCTAACTTGTCTACTTTGCATCCATAATAAGGAAGAGAACTGTGACCTGCTAAAAGCAAAGAAACTCAAACCAAACCAACCTTAACCATAAATGTGTGTACATTCCTTCAGACCAGCTACTATGGCATCCTCCTGTCCCCAAGCTGCTCACTGTCAAATGTTGTTAATTTATGATCATTATCAGATTGTATAGAAAAGATTCTTAAAGCCTTTTTACGATACTGACCACAGCCTGGAGTGAAATCCATATTGTCAAACATGATGTTAACATGATGTCAAACATGATGTAAACCCAAATCTCCATTTTTAAACATGGGATCTACCTTGGCCACTGCCTAGACTGACAAGAAAATTTGTAGCAATACACAAATCATCTTGGGGACAGTAGCATTCCAGTAATTCCAAAAATGGCTAGCAAAATTGGAGGGGAAAAAAAGCCAAACCAAAACTAATAACTACTCTTTCTCCACTCTCATTTCTTCTTCCTGTAAATGTGACTTTAAAAACACGTTTGGGAATAGGAACTGAAAGTGTCATGTTCTGGACTTGAGGACAGAGTAATGAAAGAGATGCAGTGTTAAAAATCTTGTATCTGTTTCCATTTAGGTGCACTTTTTGCTGTTGAAGGTATTTTGTATTTTTTTGATGCTGAAAGTGGAGTCCATAAGATGGCTAAATAACCTCCTGACTATTTAAGAGATGAACTCATTAAACTCTGTCAGAGTCTTCTGAACACACCAACTTGAATGCTGGTTACAGTGAGAGCTGTTTACCCCTGTTTGTCTGGGTGCACTGCTATCTTAAAAAAGGTTTACAGGTGATGAGCTTAAGTAAAAGGACTTTCTGTTCCTGCAACCTTTTCTGATAGCCTGTTCCATTTTTTAATTGTTTAGATAGGTTTCTTGCTACTGGCAGAAGATTTTGAAGCAAATTTTTAAATCCTTTCACTTCAAAAGAAGTTCTGTGTGTAACAAAAACTATTCTTTCCATATCTGTCATTCAAACTTGGTATCTCCAAAATTTCAGAGCTTAGAATTTATTAAGAAAGGAGGGCTGTAATAGGGTATAAAACCAATTGGTCTTACAAATATTTTTACGTATCTATCTACATAAAATGAAAGAAATAAAATTTATGGGGAACAGTTTGCATTCTTCACACTTTCTGCCTGCAACTTTTGGGTTTTCATCAGAAAATAAATTTTCTTTAAGAAATAACAACAATGAGGATATTTTTGAGATAGGCAGTAGAACATCTTTTAAATTCTCCTCAGGCATGTATCATGATTTTTAAATTGTCCTGTAATTGAAATATTAACATTAAATTGATTAAGCATTCTGTCAGTCTCCATTTGAAATACTCATTATTTTTTCAAATAAGACTGATTATAAAATCTATCATATACATGATGTTCTAACATGACAGGTGTGTCTGTAAGTTAGAAGAGGGAAAGTTGGACCTTTTTTCTTTTTACTAGAATAGAGAAAGAAGGTTCATACGTAAACTGCAAACATTTAAAAAATAATAAAAATGCTTAACATATATTGCAATTTAACAAAAAAATATCCCCAGACTTTTGCCCTCATACATCAAAATTGTAAGGCTTGTTGGCTTTTGATTCCAAACTTTACTGAAGCAAGCCTGCTTTTATGAAGTATTATAGAATTGGGTTAGGTTTGCTACTTTTGGGGGAGCTTTTGATGGAACTGCCTTTTTCTGGTGGGAAGTGGTTCCACCAGAATATTTTGGCTGCCTTTTTTATTTTTTTTTTTTTCTCAAGTGTCTACAAGCTGGTGTACTGACAGTCCTATTCCAAAGGATGTTTTGAAATGAATCTTCACTTGTGATGCCCTGAAAGGAGAACCAGACTTTCAAATTTAAATACTTCTAGCTGGAAGCATGCACACTTGAAAAGATCATGAAGAGCAGACAGGCTGCATACTCTATTCAGGATGCATAAAGCTGCTAATCATAGAACCATTTAGGTTGGAAAGGGCCTTTGAGATCATCAAGTCCAACCATTAACCCAATGCTGCTAACTCCCATCAGTAAACCATGTTCCCAGATGCCACATAGACACATCTTTTAAGTACCCCCTGGCATGGCAGCTCCACTATTTCCATGGGCAGCGTCTTCCAATGCCTGACCACCCATCTGCCTGTTAGAAAGAATTTCTTTGCCAGTCTTAAACTTCCACTGGTGCTGGTCCCTCAGTTGTTACTTGTGAGAAGAGACTGATCCCCATATAGCCACAGCCTCATTTCAGGCAGACTGACAAGGTCACTCTGAGCATCCTTTTCTCCAGGCTAAAAATCCCAGCTCCCTCAGCTGCTCCTCCAAGGATTTGTGCTCCAGACCCTGCGCCAGCTTTGTTCCCTTCTTTGGACACATTCTAGCACCAAAATGTTTGTCTTGTATTGAGAGGGCCAGAACTGAATGCGTTATTCAAGGTGCTGAGTACAAGAAGATGAGATTTAAATAACTAATAAAAATTAATAACTTCCAGAGGTTAAAAGCGAACTTCTAAAGCAACTTTCTTGTGACTTTTAGTATCTTACTTGTTGTTGTTTTGATTAGTGTTGTATGTAATGTTTCACGTTTACTTTAAGTATCTTAAAAGGAGTATATTTATTTCTCCTCTAGTCTTTCACAAAAATCAAGTAATGAGATTTTTTTCCCCCACTTATTCCCAGGCCAACACAAGCTGTTTGTGTTCCAGCAATTCACCTGCACATGACTGCAGCCACCATGCAGGTCAGCCAGAAGGACTTCCAAAAGGCTCAGGAGCAGCTGAAGCTTTTGAAAAAGGATCCTGGGAATGAAACTAAGTTGAAACTCTATGGCCTGTTTAAACAGGTAGGCTTGGCTTGACTTCTGTTTGGGAAGGAGCATTTATAACCTGAGGGGATGGGCCTGTAAAATTTATTTAAAATGCAGGCTGTTCAAATGTATTGTGTGTTAACAGACTCTTCATTTTATGTGTTCAAATTGTTTTCCTGAAATGTCAGGCCCTTAAAATGTCTGAATTCTGAGAGAAGCTGAACCTGTTTTTCCATGCTTTGAGTAGAAACCTGTATTCAAAGAAATAGAGCAAAATTGCATTCATTGTGTGGTGCCTTCCATATAATAATACTGATTCAGCTTTGGAAAATGGCTTATGCCTAGGAAAAAAAGAATAGCCTGAATGCTTCCTCTTAAATTTCTTGTATCTACAGTCATCTGGGCCTATAATATAATGGTCTTGACATTTGAAAGTTGATTTCTGGGGTTTTTTCTTTTTTTTTTTTTTTTTTTTTTAAAGTTTTTTTTTTTTTAAGGTTTTTTTTGTTTATTTTGAATTCAGGGAACTGTTCCTCCACAGTTTGAAAGAAAGCTGTTCTTTACCACAGCACGATAGGAGATCTTTGCAGAAATAGCTTTATGTCTATAGCAGAGCTTGTATTGGTATTTTGGGAAGTATTTGTGAATCAGGATTGATTGCAGGGTCAGTACAGGCTGTGGCTTGTAATGTTGAGGAAGGCAATTGGTAATTCATTTATTAAAACCTTAAAGACAGCTGATGGTTCCAGGTAGCTTTATTGATTATTAATAGTGCCTCATAAATGTCTTCTTTCTTTCTTTCCTGTCTCCCACTTGAAATATTTCTTTCCAATAGCTTATTTTTCTTCAGGAAAACTGATCATAGAATACTTCGGGATAGTGCCCTTGCTCATAGCAGGCCCAGCTTTGAAGTAAGATCCAAATTAATAGATCCTATTCAATGGTCCCTTCACACAGCTAACAAGTCTTTAACATTCTTTGTAAGTATAAAATTTCCACAATTTTTGAGGCAGGAGAGCTTAACATGGATGAGTATATTGGAAACCAGTCTCTCATATTGGTTAGGTGCTTCTGGAAGCCCAATACAATATTAGAAATAGCAGACACTGAAAACCTCGTGGTATGTGAATTGTCAGCATGTTGTCCAACCAGTATTCCTTCTCTCTCAGAATTGAATTCTGTACCCTGATCACATAAGTATTCAGAACAGTCATCATTTTTTTCCACCAAATCATCTGAACTTTAATCAAAGGTTTAAATAAGTCTATTTCTCTCTTTTAAGGCTACTGAAGGTCCCTGCAATGCTCCAAAACCAGGTATGCTGGACTTCGTCAAGAAAGCCAAGTGGGATGCATGGAACTCTCTTGGCAATTTGTCTCAGGTGACAAAACCCTTAATTTCACACAGATACTTTGTAGATTACCTTGAAGTGCCTGGTTGATAAAAAAACTAAAAATATGACATAATAGTTGAGCATCTCTGCTTCAGCTATCAGAATGTTTCCTACTGTGTTCCTCAATCAATTCACTGCTTCAGTATTTGGAGATTTTTTTGTTTTTTTCTTAGTGTGTAAGCCTAGTTCTAGATTATTACTGCCAGCTTATATCTGTGTAAGAGATCTTCTGTGAAATAGTGAGTTTTTGCATTGTGGTGCAAAAGATGGATTGAGTTTCTCAGTTCTTACAACAAAACACAAATCTCTGAATTCAGCATATTTATACCTTTGCCATTTTAAAAAGTCTCTTATGCTGTTGAGCATAGAAGACTAGAAAAAATTGGTGCATTGAGAGCCTCTCTTCATTCTTTCTTTCTCAATATATCTTGATATTTTTAGTATCTTTCATAACCTTTAGAGAAGTCAAGTGAAGCAAGCAGGGAGAATAAAGATGCAGAGATACATAAGCATTCCTTTTTCATGCAAGCTTTAGTAAGTCTGCATAGAGCTGCCAGGGTTTCCTCAGCTGCTATTAAATGAAGGAAACAAGCTTTTCAAATCAGCTGTGTCAATGCTGCATTAGGCCTGATGCTCAGTAGTAGTTGCTGAGCTCAGTCAAAAAGATTCTTTAATGTAGGGGAGTGATTTTGTATTTTTCGGGGGTTTTTTTTTGTTTGTTTGTTTTTTTTTAAAGAAAACACAGTTGCATCGTTTCAGGATATAAGATATTGTTCTGCTTTGGGGTTTTGGGGTGCATTTTGATCTTTTGTTTAATTTGGGGTTTTAAGGTTATTTTTGAGATGGCCCTGCAGCTTTTAGGAGTAGTCAAGAAATACTTAAAGAAAAGAATCAGCTCCTCAGGTTAGAGTGGATAGACAATTTCATGTGCTACTCATTAGGGATTATAGAATTGTTCAAAGTATATTATCCTTACAAGCCAATAAGTTATAACAACCAAGTACTTGAAATTCTTTTAAATCACTGCTTACTTTAGAAATAGGGAGATAAGATTCTTTAGGCTTCTTTGTGTCGTGTTAGTTCTAAATGAAAATTATTGTCTTCAAGCAATTTTAAAGTGCCATAAGATCCATTTCAGTGCTCTTAATTTCAGCAACACATATTCTAAAGTAAAATTTTTTGTTGGAGGAATGTCTGACTGGAAAGCAGAAACATAGGATCCATAGAGATGTGTAAATGCTGGGAATATGACAGAGGTCTTTCTGGTAATCTTAATCATGGATGGGGGCACTTTTCCAGCAAAATAAATCATACCAGCATCTATGCACTTTTATTTTGTGAATCTATTGCTGCTGCCTTTTAAGGTGACTTGAAGTATGTTCTGCAGTGCTCAAATACAACATGCTCCCCTCCTCTCCTTCCTAGCTGGAATATATTATAATGAAAATTTTAATTTTCTTTTGTCCTGAAACAGTCAGCTTCTCTTCCCGCTCCTCCCAGGTACTCATTTTATTAGTCCTGTAACTGATTTAAATTTTAGATTTTCATAATCTTGTGTGTGTTATTTTCTTCCTACTTTTTTAAAAGATTTTTTTTCTTTTTTTCCCCTTTTTTATTTCCTTCCCTGTTTTTTAGTATCTTTTCTTTTATTGCAGGATGATGCCAGACAGAAATATGCAGAACTTGTCTCAAGTCTGGTCTCTGCAGAATCTGCTGGCCAGAAGAAAGAGGCTTCCCCAGAAGAGGGCAGACATGATGGCTATGAAACATTAATAGTTACTACCAAAAACAATATCACAAAGATAATGTTTAATCGACCTGATAGGAAAAATGCCATCAACCATCAGGTAAAGAAATGAACTTGGGAGTATTCATGAATTTTTTTCTGTCTGGACAAGCTACTTTAGAACTGACTAAAGTGTGGTGGTCTGAACTTTGTGAGGGATCCAACAACAACCTAAGGAATAAACATCCAGTACAAAATGAAATAATTCAGCTAAGATTTTACAGATTAGGCTTTTCTGCGTCTCTTGATTTCTTTCAAAATTAATATATACGATTGTAGTCTATACTAAATTAAAATGGCAAACTGCAGGAAGACTGGCCTGTATTTTGGATGCAAGATTTTGACTGCCATGTTGAGTATAACAAAGCATTTGTGCAGCCTTTGGCTCAGCACTGCTGTGTGTATATGTAGGTGATACTGTTTCCCACAGTTATCTTCATGAGTAAGTCCATCCTGTTGGAAGCATCACAACTGCAGAGATATCAGAGCAGGGTCTTCATTCCACTGCTGCTAGTTCTTTAGTGTGTTATTTTGTCCACTTAAACTACTATACCAGTGCTTGTTTTTCCAAAGGACCTTATTTTGTCCTTTAGATTTGCACTGCAAGTTTTGAATATTGCAAACATGTGTCTTTATGGTCAGAAGTATTTCACATGTAATACCAAACTTTCTATGCATGACCAATTTTTCAGTACTTAAAAGGATCGTAGCTAATCTGTCTTTTGAGTTCCTTGTTGTCAGCCTTAATCTCATTTTATATTCTTTTACAGCATCTCATTTTTACTTTGTTGATTTTCCTTTTATGCAGATGTACAGGGAAATTATCAAAGCGCTTGAGGAAGCTGGAAAAGATGATTCTACCATAGCAGTTATTACTGGTATGTTTTATATTATACCAAGGTATAGTACTGACAAGAAATACCTATCTGTGTCTAGACTAAGGTAAAATTAAATGAGGAAATTCTTTTCTCTATTATAGACCAAGTATTTTCTGAAGTGTTTTGGCAAATTTTCTTCAAGCTGGTGTTTTAAATTCTTAAGCAACCTTTTGTTACATCAAAACATCTTTCTATGCTGAGAAGAAGGATGTGATTACTCCTAAGGGCTTTACTACCTTTGAGTAGCTGCCTGTCTGGTCTGTTCTTATTGGAGAAAAGTGTCTTTTTAAGAAGTTAGTCAAAACTTGAGCTTTGGCTGGCAGCTAGGTAGTGTGACTTTAAGGTGAATTTGGGCTTACTCTGGGGTAATTGCTTGCAAATTCTTCTCCACTATCTGCTTTGCCAACACCTGGTTCCCATTCCCAGGTTGCTGGATTTCTTTTCTGTAGCAATGACTGTGCACCACAGCCCTTACAAGATAAAAAAGGCGATTCACACAACTGAAGCTGGAAAGTCTAACACATTATATAGCTGTGAGTCAACAGCAAACACCTCTGCAAAACCTTTCTGTTCCTTTTCACACAGAGAATAAGAGCTGTGCAGTGTAAATTAGGTCCCATCCTGTGAATGTCCTCATGGAGCAAAGGATGATTTAGGCAATTGAGTCATACAGTCAGCTTTTAAATGTTTCTTGCTTTTTGGTGGTGCCTCAAACTGACTTATACATTGAATACCAGTTTTATCTGTTTCTTACTGAAGAATCCATCTTCCAGTACAGTGATGTCAATGCAGTGCTGTCAGTCTTATTCTTAGACTGCTTTGCCTTTTTCTAAATAGATCACAAAAAATGTGCAAGTCTATCACATATTAAATAGGTTATTCTGTCTACTTTTTATTTCTTCATCAGTTTGAAGGTGGGTGAAGGGAGATGCATCAGCTTACATTTCCATTGTCCTGTTTAAAAAGAAGTTTCTTGCATCTAATTGTTTGAATGGTTGCAAATTGACAGAAAAAATGGAGAAAATATGCAGCAAAAGAAATAAAATCTTTTTTTCATCTAACAGTTACAGAAAAAAAGAAAATTAATTTTCCCCATCAAACATTTTTTTCTTTACATTCTTTAGCTTTTTATTGATTTTTTTTTTTTCCCAACAAATTGACAGTCAGAACTTACTTTTAAACCCTAGGTGTCCTTTAAGGTATTGTGTATACTTTGAGAAAATCCCTCTAATTACTTAATGATATTAGACATTCAGGATGAAATTCTTTTGTAAATGTAATAAATGAAAGCTTCTCTTTCCTACTCAGAAACCATTGGTGCATTTACTCCTATGTGTTCTCTGCAGGAAATGGAGACTACTATAGTAGTGGAAATGATCTGAATAATTTCACTAATGTCCAGCCTGGTGAAATGAAGAAGATGGCAAAAGATGGAGCAGTATTACTCAAGTAGAATATCTTGGTTTCATATATGCATGAGTTACTGTAATGAGAAAATATAATTTGCATTTGTTAGAAATTACGATTAGGCATTGTTAGAAAAAAAACAGCAGAGACCCAGTTATGCTACAATTCATCTATTTAGGTGACTGTGTCTTAGGGCTCACCATGTGCATAAATACAAAGATTGTGTGGGAGGAAGTGCTATTAATTTTATGAAACAAATAGATTAATTTAGAAGTCTTTTTAAGTACAGTGATGCTAAGGACTTGATTTCCTTCTTTAGTCCCCAAAGTACATACAGGTTTAATGACAAAAACATTGTTTTAACTGGGTATGAAAAAAATTGGGGGGTTTTTGATATCCAGCAGTGTCTCCACTAGCAGGAAATGCCAAAATACCTTCACTGGCAGACTTCTTTGAACAGAGACAGATGTAATGAGCTTGTTCAAAATTGCCCAGTAATTCTGGGATCTTGATTCTGCCTTTAAGTTTTAATTTACCTCTTAAATGAATTTATTTTCGAAGGCCAAGTCGATCAGGGATATCATCTCACATAAGGGTCTGTTTCTTTTTTTCCCTTACTTAAGCAGATTTTGTCTTCTCTTTTACTTCTGTATGTGTTAATTGCATCTGAGAGATGCTTGCAAATTGGATTGTTTCCTAAGGAACTTGTGACTGGTGGAAAAGCTAAAATACACATAAAATCGATGGTTTTGGGTTATGTTTTAAAGATGAACTGCAAGTCAAGTACTCAGTTTTGCAGCTTTTACTTAGGTGAGCTGTCTGTGGATCACAGTTGCCCCTCAAAGTGACAATGATGCAGTGTGAGCCTGTAGTGAAGATGTTACTCAGTGGTACTGGGCAAGTGTTCCAGCCTGTGGTGTTTTGTAGGGTGTTTGGCACAATGCAGTGTCTCATGTGCTTTATGGTGTTTGGCACAATGCAGGGTCTCATGTGCTTTATGGTCTTTAACCTTGCTCTTGTGAGAAGCCTGTGTTTGCTGGGCTGTTACTATTACACAGGCACAGTGCTTCACTACAACCAGTGCAAAGAGATGCCAGAGAAATGGAGTTCTTACTACACTCTTCTCTTTTGGAAAATGTTTTATTTTGAGAATGCATTTTGCACCTCTTGGATGGAGAAGCAGCTGTCAGATGAAACAAAATGCTGTTTCTCAAACCTGTACAAAAGAGCACTAGGGAATTCTGTGTTGTGGTAACATCACAGTGTTGGTGCCCATTGGGGTTTCACTGCAGAGCAATCTGTGAAGGGAATTGCTATCCCATGGGTGGAGTTGGGATGGATATGTAGGCAGAGACTTCTTGTCAGTGAGCTGTATTCAGCAACTGTAGCTGAAGAGGAAAACACTTCCATAACTTGATCACAGAAACTAGGAAAGCTCTGCTGACATGTACATGTTTGGTTCTTCGTAGTAAAAGAAATGCAGCTGTTTCAAGTAGTTCTTATTTTGTCAGAATTCATTTCTGAAAGACTCAAACCATATTTTATATAGTTTCTATCTAGCTCATGGGTTTTGTTATGCAGTGTCTAATGGTATGTTTTGCAATTTGTTTATATTGGATGAAAAACACTTGAGATGTCTCTTACATCTTGCATCTTCTGTTTTCCCTTCTCTCTAGAGAGTTTGTGGGTCATTTTATTGATTTCCCCAAACCACTGATTGCAGTGGTGAATGGCCCAGCTATTGGAATCTGTGTAACAGTCCTTGGTTTGTGTGACCTTGTCTATGCTTCTGACAGGGTAAGTACATTACATGGCCTATCCCAAGACAGTCTTAAAGTCTCTTTATGTATTAAATATTATTTGATTTGGGGTAATCTGAAAGAAAGGAACTCTTCAGAAAAGGCTAAAGGCTTTGTATATCACATCAAGGAAGACCTACTTATATTAATAACCAGCCCAGTGATGCATCTGCCAGTGGGTAATGTGCATGGAATTTCCCGTGCTGTAGTTATGCTTATCAAGTTACTGATACCAGCTTAGAGGCTCTTTTCTAGAAGTCCCTCTTCTAAGCTGGTGTGAAATTATGTTTTTAAGGTCCCTTTTAGGTCTGAAAGGGAGAGCAAAAGTTTATTGTGGAATGGAAGTTCAGTAGCTGGCTGAAGCAATTCATTACCGATCACTGATGAGTGTGTCACTCCTGGCATATGCTTGTATAATGTGCATGATTTATTCAGTCAATTATGGCCCATAGATCTCTTCTTTTACTAGAAAAATGTTGACTTCTCCCTCTTTCACCCCTCTCATCTGATCTTTTTTTTTGCTACAGGGTGAACCTATTTTTCTTCGTTCCTCAGTTTAAAGGACAGTCTATATTCATCCTCCCTTGGAATAACCTTAGCCATCAGTGTACAGAGCCTATTAGATATATCTCAGGTGTACCTTCTCCTCCCAGTCTTTCCCTTTTTTTGAGCTGAACAGCTGCCATTTGTTCAGCTTTTCCTCATGCAGCCTGCAGTCACATTCCTCCTTCCATTTGCTCTGTCTCTTTTTAAGTATAGTAGTACAAGCTGAACACGTCACTCCAGCTCATGTCTTACTGATGTGAAATGGAGCAGAAGAACTTCTCCACATTCTGCAGGCTGTATTTCCAATTTGATAGACCAATGTGTTACTTGATTTACATTCTTGTGATCTTATCTAATGCCTGGATCCCTTACTGCAAAGTTGCCAGTAAAACAGTTTTCTCTATTGTATATCTAATGCTACATACCAAGTTGTTCCTGACAAACTTTAACTTGTCCATCAGTAGTATCTTCTTACTCATACCTCTCAATTTTATTAAGACTATTTGGAAGTCTAGTCACTTGCCCTCAGCATATTATCTTCTTATAGGCATGAGTTAGTATAGATTTAGTTGAAGTTCAATCCAAATACACGTGAAATGTTTTGTCTTGTTAACATTATCCTTCTTTCTTGAATGGCTTGAAATTAATGTTTGAACTTCCTTTTACTGGTTGTATACATAATATTAGTAAATGCATCTTATTTTTGCCTTTTTTCTTTTTTAATTTCTGCATGCTTATATTAGTTGCATACTTATTGTCTGACATAGTTTTCACTTTCTGTATATTTGTGTTTAAAGTCCATGACAAGCTCCTTATTTAGAATCCACTAGTACCTTCCTACCTGCACTGGGACAGCTTTTGCTTGGAGCCCTTGGTGACAGTTCTTGGAGGATTTCTATAGGATCTAATCTAGCCTTTCTCTTAGATTATCCTTCATGACAGTTTTCCTATTACCTTCGAGTTTATTGTAGCCTTCTCAAAGTTGATTTTTTTTCTGTTCTAACACTGTTCAGTTCTAATTTATTATTATGGTATTATTTTGTATGACTCCTTGCTGAATTTCTGGCACAGGCTTTATAGATTTGCTTAAAATTTGATGAAGGAAGATTCAGTGACTTGAATTTTTCAGGAGAAGAATAGACTTGGTGTGCCTTCAGAAAGACAAAAATGCTTTTTGCCTCCTAAGTTATTTGGAATATGTATTTAATAACTTCTAAGGGAAATGTGCATGAACATCCTTTCTGTAAAGATTTTGCACATACACATTAGTTTCTGTAAGTGCTGTATTCAATTAATATGGCTTCATCAATAGGATTGTTGGATGTGGGCATGGAATGATACAGAGGTGCCTCTGGGGTGCATTGAGAGGATGAAGCAATATTACCAGAGAGTATTTGAAGGCTATTATGGTAATAGTTCAGATGTGTTTGATGAACTCTGTCTCAGTGGAAAATTTAAAATGAAAATTAAATCCTAATACTTAAAGTCCATGCTCTGATGCAACGTTCCCTTTATTTTGGTTTTGTTTTTTTCCCCAGGCTACGTTTCACAGCCCATTTAGTCAACTTGGGCAGAGCCCAGAAGGATGTTCCTCTTACCTGTTTCCAAAAATTATGGGCTTAGCCAAGGTAAGAATGTCTGCATTGCCTGTAGGATCATCTGACCTTTGTGTATTGGTATTCTCTGACCATGAGAGCAAGTGTGGTCTTCTGTCCATCTCTTAATTTCTGTCTATTCTAGAAATAAAACTAAATTACAGTAAAAAAAAAAAAAAGAGACAACAGAATCAAGGTTTTTTTCTCATAACAGCTTAAATCCTTTTTGCTTCTTTTGATATGCCACAGAAAAACTCTGGGTAGTTTTAAATACTGATCTGACATTTCATTAATATAATGTAATTAATATAATATTGTGCATTAATATAATGTATTTTTTGAGCAGGGTTTCAATCTATAAAGAGCAGAGCAAGTGCTTCATAGACGTCCAAGTACCAAGAGTAGTCTGTTCAGTGAGACTCAGCCTAACCAGAACATGTTCTAGAAATCTTGGAGTCATTGCAAAACACAAACAAACACATTTATGAAGAAGGAATTTCAGATTGAAATTCTTGAAACTCTGCTCAAAAAGACGTGTACGGTCCTAGTGAAGAGTGGGAACTGTAGGCCAGTCCCAAGTGATGAAGACCAGGGGTTGATTCTGGGTGTGCATCTTGCTTAACCTCTTTATTGTAGCCTGGATGATGAGACTGAGTACCCTGCTGGAGCAGAGCCTTTGAAGTAGACAGCATCTGAAAGTTTCTTAATAACAATAATAGTAACAATAGTCATCTATTCTGTGTTCTTTTCAGAGGGCAGGTATTAACAAGCAAGAGGGTAAAATGTATGTGATGTGGAAGCGTGCAGCTTCCCTGTCAGATAATTCAAGTCTTGTGTCTTGCTGAATCACACTTTTTTTTTTTTAATATAGGCAAGTGAGATGTTGCTTTTCAATAAAAAGCTGACTGCAGCAGAAGCCTGTGCCCAGGGACTTGTGACTGAAGTCTTCCCTGACAACAGTTTTCAGAAGGAAGTTTGGGCAAGATTAGAAGCTTATGCAAGCCTCCCCAAAAATGTCAGTATTTTAAATTTTTCTCCACCTTGTTAGCCTGTAGCATTCTCAATTCTTCTGCCAAATCTATCGTGTCACTTGGTTTCACTTCATCCTTAATCGAAATAATGAGGCTCAATATATTTTCCTTCAAGCACAGATCTGTCCCTCTGCTGCTAGGAAACAGATCCTTCTTTTCTAGTCTGTCTGCATCTAAGAGAGTCCACTGTCCAAGGAGATGCAGTGGCTGAAAAGCCTTACAAATTAACTGATTAATCCACCTGCAGTGGTGTGTGGATGCAGTGTCTCTGCGTGCCTTGGTAGCTTCTCTTAGGTTTTTATTTTGGCAGTAGTTTATATTTAAGAATCTTATCACTGGTTCTGCAGTATTATTATAGTGTGTGCACACTGGGTACTCAAGATGACACTGGGTGGCTTTAATTTTTGCTGAACTCAGTTTTCCTGCTCCCTAGTTTAGGATTTGGAAGATTGCTGACGTCATGGTGGTCTTGTGTTACCTTGGACAGGAGGATACAGCTGTGCCAGCTGCTGATAATGCAGGTGGCATTTGACACTGCAGACAGTTGAATGGGTTTTGTTTCTTTTGCCCATTTACTCTGATTATGAGCACTTAGGGGATTGCTGGTTTACTTCCCAGGAGCCTTCTCTACCTTATTAGCAGTATGGGGAATTAAATGCAATAAATACTTCAAGTGAAAAGATTGACTAAAAACTAAGAAATCTGTTAATGCAGATGTTAATACAGTTGGGTTAGGATTCCAGTGTGGGTTTTGTATTATTTTCTGAAGCATTAAAGTATAGAAAACTTACCTTCCTAATGTTCCTCTCTTTCTCCTCCAGTCCTTGGCAGTGTCCAAGCAGCTTTTACGAAGCATGGAAAAGGAGAAGCTGCATGCAGTCAATAGCAGAGAGTGTGAAGTACTGACGGAGAGGTGGTTGTCTGATGAATGTGTAAATGCTATTGTCAGCTTCTTCCAGAAGAAATCAAAACTCTGATCTTCACCAGGAGAGTAATTTGCCATCTGGCAGTAGCCTAATCTGCTCTCATCATTAATAAACTTCCTCTTTAAATAGTATTTCTTATACCTTTTCATGTGGTATATCTCTGTTCTGAATAACAGGTTAAACCTGGTACCCAAAACTGTTATGTGCCTTGGATCCATTGTGAATATTTAGGTTGGGGAAAAAGGTTAATTATTCTGTAGGTGTCAGTGATGTTTATGAATAATACTAAAGCAGATTCTTCCAATAGAAGCAGGAGATTCTGTAGCACTCTATTTTGATAGCTCTGAAATAAATATCTTATGAATAATACTTTTTATTTGTCTGTGGGAAAATAAATGCTGTATTAATAAAAAAAATAAATGGAAATATTTAATTACTGTTGTGGTGATTCTTATTCTTTATGTGATACATCCTGACTGAGAGGCCAAGTAGTTTTTGGGAGCCCTGTTAATTCACAGAATTCACATATGTATTAACCTACAAAAAGGCATTCACTTGACAAAACAAAAGATGTTTGTTTTGAGCTTTGTGGGTCTAATCTCCAATGTATTTTTCCATTAATTGCTCCATATGACTCCTTTTCTATGGAAAAGTGTGATGTGTTTGCCTTCCTGATGGAGAAATGAAGCCCATCATAGCCTGTTGATGGATGAAATAGCAGAAACAGGGATGCCTTGATCAGTAGGTGCCAGCATTCCTCTTACAGCAATGGGAGACCAACTACTGCTCTCTGTGAGTAATGAGAATAAATCAACAATACCTCTAGGGAATGGAACTCCTGTGTGGTTTTGGTTAACTTTTGGAAAACTTAAATCACTGCCTCAGATCACTTAGGAAGTTCATAACTTTTATGTTCACTAAATGTTTGTTTTGAATTAGCATTTTTAGTAATTTATACACATTTTTATAAGTGTCTGGTATTAGAACAATGATGAATCTCTTAAGACAATTTCTATTTACTCCATACAACAAGGCAGCAACTTTGGATAATTTCTTCTGAAATACAATCACTTATTAATTGTATCTATTATAATTAGATTGTGAGAATTAAATGAGTGTTCCTGAATGTTCCCTTCCAAGGTATCACTGTGGGATGATGCCCATTTTCCTAATGGGGGTGCAATGCACAATAGGATTCAGGTCCTGCTTAGCACAATTACACACACACACCCATTATCTGCCTGTGTTTGTATGGAATCACAGGCAAATAATCAAATGGACCACATAAATACCAGAGGCAAGATACCTGCACCAAATTGCAGAAAATAAGGTGTTCCAAGCTTACACTGATTAGACTTGCAACATTTATTGATTATATTCGTTATAGTTACTGCTAATGCAAGACCTGTTTGGCTAAAAGCACATTTCAGACCAACCAGTTAGAAATCCAAAGTCTGTCAGAACCTACAAAACTCTGCCTATGAGCAATATCCTCAGTATTTTCAGGCCACATTATGAACCTAGCTTTTGTGTTTCTAATATTAAATTTGCAGTGAATATCCATAACAACTGTGTTGAAGTGTCTCTGCCTTGTTCCAGCTGGATGTGAACACTTCCATGAAGGTAATGTAATAGATCTTTGGTCTGAACAAGGACATAAAAAGTTTCCAAACAGGTTAGAGTTTATGATGCAAAACTAAACCATGGTCATTGTTAAAAGGTTTCCTGCACCTAGAAACTTTCCTAGGTACTTACAGACAATTATGCATGTTATATAATCCTGCAGAAATCAAGAAAAGTGTTTCCACTTGCAAGATTTTTTTTGAAGATTGTTTTTCTTTGATTTGCAAGTGAGCAATCATTGAAATAGACTCTATTGCTTATAACATATATGTAATGTAAGTATCAATTGGTAACAATACATTTTAGCCATAAGTAGGTGGAGTAGGTTTACAATGCAACCTGTAAAACCTGAGGAGGACCTTTGTCCCTTCCTGAAATCCCCATCTTGTTCATACAGACCCAACACCTGAGGTATGTTAAAAGCCAAAGTTCAGCTCACTGCAACTGAGTTACATGCTTGTGGGAGGTTACAATTTTCTTCTAAAAGATCAAAGGAAAAAGGCAAATCAATAATTTCTGAGAAGTGTTTTCACATACCCTGTATCTCAAATTGGTTTTCTTTTTTTGCAGGACTCTTGTGGACATTTTGCTGAATTTGAGGTTATCTGAACATCAGTGTAGCATAACAGAGGTGAACTTGGCCAAATAAATTAAGTATCCTGTTTTATTTCATATTTCTTGTGCTTATTGTGAAACAAATTTCTGCTATTCAAATAGAATTTCCTTTACTTTAGCTAACAAAAGTATCAAAAAGCATGAATGTTTTATGCCTGGAAGAAGACAATAAAGGTAAAATTGTTCTGAGCAGGTATAATAATGTTTTAATAATTATATCAAGTTAAATTGAGTAGTTCATGTCATAGGCAACCACTCAGGCCAAAACAAGGGAGAGCAATGCATGTCAAGACATGTTAGCACTCTGGAATTAAATATCAACATATAATTATGTTTATGTACTTTCTAATTGGAGCATTCAACATGTTTTTATTAATTGATGTCATATTTTGTCATTAAAGATAAGGAAGGGCATTTAGGAGGTGAAAACCAGTATGTTCCAGTAAAACTTTGAGTCTTCTCTCAAGTCTGCTGCACCCTGTAGATACTTGTAGACATCTGAATATACAATTAATTAACTCCATTATTAGTATAATTTCTTTAGTAGATAATCTTTATTCTCTGTATGATAGTTGGTTTTAGTTATTAATGAAGTAGGATACAGCAGGAAGGGAAGTTTTGTTTGGCTGTTTGTCTCTTACTGGTCTGGGCTTTCTCCTCCAGTTTCCTAGTTAAGATCCTCGAACTGCAAGAACCATGTCAGGACTTTCAATTTCAAACAAAATTTCCTGTGCACCATGTATTCTAATTCATAGGAAACGTTTATGCAGATTGAGAACTCCAACCTGAAATTTGAATAATCACCTTGTTTTCCCTGAGTGTATATACAAATAATGATATCTCCCAATTTGTATCCCTCATGATAATGAGGGATATGAAATGTTCACCTTAATTAACATCTAGTGACATGTACAATTTCATTTTTTTCAGCCAGTAAAATACCTGTTGCAAATGCATTTTACCTTGTCTTTTAGATAAAAGTAATGGAACCTATTTACAGATATGAAGTAAGGAATTCTTTACATTTTGATATGAATGTTAATTTTAAAATCTGTAAAATATTTGCATAGCTTAAAAAAAGGGGAATTAAAATACTTATAGAAATGCTATGGAGTTTGTAACAACATTCCTGAAGATAACAAAACAATTTCTAAGTTGCTGCAATTTGCATTGAAGGAATATTTTTGCTGTCTCACAGCACTGCTGAATGTTGTTCTATTTAATTTTGACGTTAAAAAAAATTATGACTGTGGAAAATTTTAAAACTTTTTTTAAAGCATCTGAGCAGTGAAAACCAACTTCTGACCATATTCTTCCCTTAGTCCTGATCTTTTGAAAATTGTGAAATTACAGTTGTTCTGTGATACAAGTACAGAATGACATTTTTTTTTCAAGATCTGCTATTGTAAAAGAAGGTACAGATAAGTACACAAAATTAGTGGATAGAATTTCTTGGAAATCGCCAAGTAGTCATAGAATCCACAGTAATAGAACAAAATGTTTTGTCAAGGACAAACATTAACCAATTGATCTAATTTCCTTCATTAGTGTGACCTGCTTGGTGTGTAAGTGGACAGCAGTGAATGTCATTTAAGTTTAGTAAGGATTTTGTGCTGTTCTGCTATGCAGCTGCAATAAACAATTCCAGGAAATGGGATCTAAATTAAATCACAGTTGTAGGGTTGTGGAATTGGCTGAAACGTGCAGCTGAACAGCAGTCATCAGGTTATCAAAGAGAGAGAACACAGACTGGGATCTGCAGGAATTACAGAACAGTTTAGGCTGGAAGAGGCCTTTAAAGATCAACTAGTTCCAACTTCCCTGCAATGAGCAGGGACACCTGTGACTAGATCAGGTTGTTCAGAGCCCCATTTAACATTCCCTTGAATTTTCCAGACATAGGGCATCCCACACATCTCTGGGCAACGTGTTCCAGTGTTTCACTACCCTGGTTGTAAACCAGTTTGTTCTTAATATCCAATCTAAACCTGCTCTCCCCTTCAGTTTAAAACCATTACCCCTTGCATATCACAACAGGTTCTGCTAACAAATCCAAGTGTGGTAGTGGCGTGTATCTTCACATGTACTTTTTCCTGGAAAAGCACACAGTATTTGTTGCTGCTGCTTTTGCTAATTGTGTTGGTAAATGTGTTGGATGTCAGAAGAAAACATTATTTTATAAAATATGTGGCTAACACTAAGTTTTAACAATCATGAACTGAATTGTTCATAATCAAAAGGATGAATTTCAATGAAGAGAAGCCCATTTCCACTCATACTACTACTGTTGTACTTTCTTCTGATGATTCTACTAACAATTAAATTATTGTCTAGTAATGATGCAATTAGATACCCCAGGAATGGACATAATTGCTCGAAAATTGGTCCCTAGAACAATTTAAATAATTATTAACTTTTTAGCAAACCTTAAATATAGGTTTGTTTCAAATAAAATTCTTGCTAGTCTACCTATCAAGGACAAACAAATTCTGCAATATGAAGTGAGAACCCAAAAACCTCTTCTATTAAACATTTCCCTTCCCTTTTTATTCTCATCTCTGAAAATGTGCTCTCCCTTTGCTCTTGCTGGAAAACATAAGAGAAAGGTGATACTAATGGGGTGGAGAGAGGAATTGTCCCAGGTTTTGCTGCTATATGCTGTAGTTAGCAGAGAGCACGTGGCCAGGTTTTGGAAGGTTTTTTCTTTTTAATATGCTTTTGCAAGTTTTTTGCAAACTCTGTATTTCAAAAGATTTAGGAAGAAGGTTTGTGACACTACATTTCCTGTTACAGGACAGTCTGGTAACAGTTGTGCCTTCTTCTGTAGTAAATCAGGAAAGCCATGGATCTATGTGTGATTGTCTCTGCTCAGTCAACTAGAAACTGGGAGCACCATGATGGGGGCTTCTGCCACCCTCCTTCCCTACTCCATAAAGGCCTGTGGAAATCCAGTGGCTTAAGGAGTGCTCAGCAAAGGCAGATAATATTTTACCTCTGTGATGGATCTTAAACCAAGTACCACTAAAAATTTTTAAACTCCTGCCCCTTCCATTCAAAATCAGCTTAAACAAAACCACAGTTTCCCTTGTGCCTTTCAAGCTTAATTTCCTTTTATCATTCCTATTGCAGATAAAGACCCTGGTACCACTTTATTTTCTTCTGTGTATTATCACAGGGTATTCATCACAGGGCACTGGACTGCTCATGGTTATGGGAAAAATGAGATTTGAGCTAGAACACTTTTTAGACCAAAACCAGACTGCAGTTTGTTATTTTGGTTTATTTATTTGTTTATTTTGCCTCTCATCTAGCTGTGTTATGGATGTTTGGATAGCTTTTAATTCATAACATTGCAGCACATACTCTGAACAAGACTCTGCTTTACCACAGTCAAATTTCTGTCACTGAGGGCCAGCTGGGAAACAGGAGGGAAGCCTACATTTTGCCCAGATGTTACTTGTGTTTTGATGTCTTGGTTTATGTTTGTTCTGTTCTGTGATCAGTGTACTAGAAAATCAAAAACATGTGAATCCAGCAGGAACAGTACAGAAAAGGTCCTCAGTCTCCCCCTGGCCCTAGCAGCATGAGAAGGTAAAGTGGGTGTGCACCTCCATGTGGGAGTCTGGAACAAATTTGGAAGTTTGTTACACAGGATTAGTTGCAGTCTTTGGAGCAGATTATCTGCGAGATGTCCTAAATTGCTCTCAATTTCATGTATGCAGCTACTATGTAATTTACTACAGGAAATGAGCATTTCTAGATTATTTTTAAAGAAAACCCTCAAGACAAAAAGGATTTGGATCTTGGCATTATTTAGGATTTTCATGTAAGTACAGCTCAGGTTTTTTATAAAGGCTTTATAAACATAAATAGATTGCAAATTACTTGCAAATAAGAATGGACATGGCATATTAGCTTTAATGAGCTACAGAGCAATTTGGGTCAACTTGTGAAACCACCCATTTCCTACCCTGTCAGAGTGCTGGATGTTCTCTATAAAAGAAGGAAACTCTATGCCTAAATTTGCCCTGCCAGATTTATTTAAGCATTCTAGGGGGAGAATAAGGATAGGGATTCTGTACATTTCAGATTTAGATTAAAAACTCACAGTGACCAAATTGTCATTATTCTGTGTGAAGATCACTCAAAGCAATAGTGGCTGCAGGCTGTCCTCATGTTCAGCCATGATGCTGTATCTTCGTCCAAGAGGCTGAAAGGAACACACCTTTACCAGTTTAACGCAGTTAATCTGTCTGGATACTAAATCCAGACTAAATTTTATGAAATTATTTACAGAGTTATGTGTGTTGCATTCCTACTTGTCTAGTAGACACACAAGTAACCATGGTATGGAGGTGAGCTTGGCTTTAGTTGAGCAAAACCTCATTCCTTCCCATGGAAAAGCTGCAGCCCAAATGTCAGGTTGCTTTACATGGGAGTACCTCACCTGGATAACATTTTTAGGATGAACTTTGTTTTAACATAGGAAAAAGATTTGTAGGATGTATGAGCTGTCCCCTTTACACAAATTTTGCAATCAGTAGTTCAGAGCTGTTTGTAAAGTGAATATGCAGAATGTCAAACCCTTTTCTTGCTAAGACAGATTACTTGAGGTGGTTACCTGTCTTTTCACCAATGAAATCAACTGTAACCTCTAAAAAAACATGCTTGTGTGTGATATTGTTAGATTCTGTGGAAGATCTGCCTTCCAAAGAGAAAGGTCTAGTGTAGCTGCAAGTTTAAATTGGCTCTCTAAGACTTGAACATGTCAGAGTTTCACCAAGAGTCTGTGAAAAGGTCCCTTTCCTCTAACAATACAAAACTAGGGTTTTAACATGTACTGGCAATTAGGAGTGCTTTCTTCTCTGCCTTCTTGTGCCCAGTATCCTTTGTTATCAACTCCTTTCTTTTTAGCTGTACAGGCTTTTGTTGCTTATTAATCTTGGTATCTACAATCAGTCCCACTCTTCAGACTGGGTGTAGTTCAGGTATCCTCAGGGACCCCCACTCCTAGTTTCTTTTGTTGCACTTTCACTAAACAAGTCACTGAGACTGAACCATCAATAGTTACTCTATCAGATATGGCCTGTTCATTTATATGTGTCCTTAGAAGCTTTTAATTATTTCTCAGTAAACTTAAGGCAAACTCTGAATCTTTGTAAATATTCATGTATTTTCATTATTTTATAATTAATTAACTCATACCTAATTTACAGAAATATCTGGGCCACAATCATCAAAATCAATGTTTATGAGGAAATAATTAAGACAGTGAAGAATTCCATAGATGCAGGATAGAAAGAAGGCCAAGGTTTTAGAGTAAGTACTGTCACAAGTTAAGTTTTAATTACCTACTTACTTTGAACAAAACTAAGACACATAAGTGTAGAACACACATGGTAGTCTCACTTCTGTACCCACACACAAAAGCTCCATTTTACATGTTCAGGAAGTCTTTTCCCACAGATTCTCTAATGACTCTGATATCCAAGGAGACAGCTCTATTCAAAGAACTGCACTTAATTTCTAGTGCACTTAAAAATTTTTCATACATTGCACAGTGCTTTACAGTAGGATATGCAGGCACAACAGAAGACAGGATGAAGGCAAGTTTTAAGCAGAGTTTATTAATTTCAAGCAATTGTCAGTTCTCAACATCTTCCACCCACATTACAATTTTACACAGGCTGTAGAAGATCCCTCTATCTCCAGCAGTATCAGTCTGGTCTGCCTTCTGTATGGGGGTCAATATACACATAAGGGTTCTTCAGAAGTTTAATGCCACTTACCCTATGTATGGAGATAAAGTATTATTAAAAAGGTTTTAAAGGAATAATTATCTTTTATTTAAAACTCTTGAACAGTAGTTAATATTTAAACTAAGTAGTATACACCAAGGTAGTAAAAACACATTCTAACTCCACAGGGCTGAAATCTTGTTTTTTCTGAAGGCTTGGAAAACTGAATATGTTAAATGTGAAGCTCCTTGTCACCAGGAGGGAGAAGGAAACAGAAGTCAACACAGTAGATTTGGCCAAACCTTCTGTATGTAGGATCTCTAGCAAAGACATAAATTAAAAAATTGTGCTCAGGAGGAAAAGATAAGTTCTCCTCCCTATTAGATGAGCTGAGAAATTGTTCATTCTGTTGCACAGCTGTTCTGTTTGCAACCAGCCACAACAATGAGAATTCAGCTGACTGTAGTGGCAGCCACAGCTACTCTCCTCAGAGACCTTGGGCTACAGGGACAGGCATTGGCCAAAAATAGAGGGGGGCCTTAACAGTGTCAAAAAATCCTCAAATTCAGGTTTTTGAAGCCAGAACTAAAGAGTTTTCTACTGTTGTCAACAAGAAGTATCAGCTGGATGGGGGGCTCAAATCCACTTAGTTTAAATAACCCCTGCCAGCTATTCTCTGTATGGATAATTAAGTTTGACAGAATTGAAATAAACAATGAACCTACTGAAATTAAAGAAAAAAGTGAATCACCTGCTTAAATATTTACTGGTTAAAACATTTTTTTTTTCAAATATAATAGCCCTTTTTTTTTCCTAAACGTAATAATAGATTTTGTACTACTCCTATCATTTTAAGAAAACTCCATTTAAAGAGTAATGCTAGTTCACCTACATTTATTACAATAAAAAAATCTCTTCAGCCAGAAATGAAACAATCTAAGTAACGAATTTTAATACAGCAAGTATGTTTCAGGAATTATCAGTAATGCAGGAGTGTTAATCAATTCTAAATTGAAATGCTGGAAACTAAAAGATTAAGACAGAACTAGATGAAGAGCATTTTTCATATCTTTTATAGGACAGAAACCTTTGTTCATGTCTTCTGGTAGCCTTCATCTTCTTTTGAGCTGCACCTACAACACAAAGAACAAGTAAACGAGCAACTTTATGCTTCTCCAGAACAGCTTAAAACAATTCTGTAGGCATTAAGGGGCATCTTTCCTACTGCTTTGTTTCTGTATCACCAACTCATTTCACTGTTTCATATTCCTATTTTAAGAATAAAGTACAAAGCAACAGAAAGAATAAGCTATTACTACATCTGTGTAAAAGTGCCCTCAGAAGTGCTGCCTATCTTGTAAAAGCTCAAGTTACACTTGCTATATTTAACTAGCAAGGAACTAGTGTTTCACTAAACATGAAAGATAACTTCTTTCACTTCCTGTATGAAAAAGATACCTCAATATGTGGAAATAGGGAGAGATTGGTTTTTATTAGGGATTTTACAATATAAATTGAGAAGAGACAGGTTGAAAGTTCCAAATAGGTATACAAAACCACCCATCTCCTGCTCGTTTTCGTAGTTAGTTCATTACACCTCCTCGGTGGGGTAGTCCCCACCAGCAGAATGACCTGCTTTGTGGCATTTTTCCTCTTTCTTGAGTGCACTAAAAGTGCATGACTGTTGCCATTATGTACCTAGATGGATACAAAAATCCTTCTTAGTTCAAAGTATTATAAAGTATGTGAAACCAGTGGGGTTTTCACAACCTGTCAAAATATATTAACAAAAATGAAAAGATGAACTTCTTAACATCGCCAAAGAGAACATTAAATCAGCAGTATGGACTTGAAAAGGTTGTTTCTGTTTTCCTCACCCTGTATAACCAACTCAATTGTCTCAAGCTCTTTTAACTTGTTGCTAAATGTTTATCTACACATGCTGTCAGAAATAACCTTGTTAGGAAGGTGAAGTTGGTGTCTCAGCAAATCAGACCCATGGAGTAGGCGTTGAGTGGCCTGTGACTCGCTTTCCTTTTTTCTCTTTCAGCACCATCAAAAGGAAAAGTGAGAAAAACAGCACAAACATTAGTTAAAGCCTGAATTTAATCCCATGTCCTACAGGAATAATTTCATTACAATGAAAGCAGACAGACAGTATCTGTAGGGTTTTTTGCCTTGTTTTTAAGCAGCGATAATTATATATCCAATTAAAATAACCTACAGCTCTCCCAAAGATCATAACATATAATAATCTCTTTAATTAAATGATTAATAGGAAATGCAGGGGCGGGTCTTACAAATTACCTGATTACCATCACTGAAGACAGATTCTTTTAAAAATGGCTACAAATGCCTTGTTCACAAAAGACTTTATTATCTAATGATGCATACTGAAAACATACAGAAATCTGCATGGTCCACTTTACATGCAGCAGAACAATCTTCACTTTACAATAAGTAAGTGTCAACTGTTTTATGCAAGAGACAACACTTTAAAGTCACATTTCTTAAAGAAAATCTTCATTTACAAAAGAAATAAAAGGTAAAGAAGCAATTACCGCTTTTAAAAAGCAGCTGCTTTGTTCAAGAGTGGAAGGTTTATGCCTGTATTGAAAGACAACATGATCACAAATAATGAAAACAATGAACAAATGAAACACTTTTAGCATAAAGCAGTACACTTTCAAAATGACATACAAATAGTTAAAAATTTCATTATGTTGTCTATCTATCCTTTAGATATAAGGTCTTTCGAATGAGATCCAAACATATGTAATTACTAAATGAAAACTCTTCTGTAAGTATTGGTTCTATGTCATAGTGAACTGTATTTAACAAAATGTATACAAAGTCTATAGCAAGTTGATTAAAAAAACTAAATTAATAAGAAACAGTACACTGAAGGCGCTCTATCCATCAAGTGCGCTCTCTCCCAGTTTTAAATGTGATGAACAGAACAGAAGTTGTAACTATGCCACGGTTGCAATGCCAGAAAATAAAACAAGATCATTTCTCAAACATGCAGGGAATTCTGCCACAATGCTATTGTCTCTCATTTGTCAGTTGTTCCAGTAAAATAACAGCTTAAACACCGGTGATGTTGATGGGTTAGCTTACCTTCAGTGTACTGAAAGTTGTACACAACCTGCTTTAAAAGAGGAGACCATCCCTGCGGGCAGGCTCAAGAAGGAACAGACCCCCTTCGGCACTGACTACACCAAGGGCATGCTGCTGTGGCCTGCACACACACACCTAGGAAAATGTGAATATAAACAGCATTTATGCTGGCCATTTTGTAAAGACAAAAATGAAGCCAAGTCTGCTAAAAACAAATCAACCACCCAGTATTACTGCTCTCTTTTTTTTTTTTTCTTTCTTTTTTTTTTTTTTTTTATAACAGATGCTTTTTTCTTTTTATAATATATACGAACTGCAACCATATACATTAGCATTGTACTTTTGTGCAGTCTTGGCAATTAAAACAGTTCTACAGTGAAAATTTTCACATAAGACACAAAACAGAATTACTCTAACATTTCTAAAAGAAATATCAGCCTTGATGTTAATTCAAATGTATCATTTCTTCCTCAACTTTGCAGGGGAAATATTTATGTTTATATACATTAATAACTGCTGTGAAATTTCTTCAGTCTTTGTATCTTAATTAATCAAACCCTTTGAACTTCTTCATCTGGTTTAAATTTTCTCCTGGATGAAGGCGTGCTGCAGAGCCTGGTTGATGCTAATCCGTTTAGCTGGGTCTAGCATTAGAATCTGGTCCAACAAGTCCTTAAGCTGGTGCACTTTTTTACGCTGGTCTTCAGGGAGTCGTTGGCACCCAATCAAGTCTGCTAATAGGTCCTTGGTTGGATTAATGGTGCTCATAACAGTAACTTTCTCCTACAAACACAGAAATGGCAGCCTTGTAGCACAGAAGTAATGCACAAACCCCTTTCCATCCCTTTTACAGAGCTTCAGCAGCAGCTTTTCTGCAGCTTGTCTCATATCTGAGCAGCAGCACCCTGCTCCCACAGGGCCTCAAAAAATTATCATGTGCAGAGAAAAGAGTGGAAAAACACTGTTGGGAGGAGGCCCACAACACAGGTTCACATATGAGCCTAACACCCCACTTAACTGAGAACTGAATTCCACAGGGAAAGTTCCCATAGCTGACCACTATTTTGCAATTCTTCTTGCATATAGTATGTCAAAACGAAATTAATAGTGATCTCATACAACATAACCATATCATAATGAGCATCTTTCTACAAAATGAAGGCAGATATTATTTTATTAGTAATTTAAGGAGAGATTATATGGAGATATTTCTATACCCTCTATACCTACCAGATTAAATTTAGATTTTTCTTAATGGTATTCCTATGTCCTAGAAAAAGAAAAAAAATTTTTTCCCCATTTTCTAACTATGTAACTTGTCCATACTGCTGCTAAAAGACTTTCTAATAGCTTATAAAATCTTGTTTTTAATTAGGAAGCCAAGGTACACTTGAAAGACCATATTGTAGGAAACCTTGGGAAAAATGATGGGTTAATCAACACATTGAGGACTTACCCTTTCCGTGACTTTATCTACTTCTATATACATAAAGTTGAGGTTTTGATCAAAGTGCTGATCTTTGAACACACCTTTCCGAATCATCTGGAAAATGATGAATAGGCAAGAGTTTAGGCAAGTTCTCTGTCTTACACATTTCACAATTAACATCAATGTCTATTAATTTACTGCAATGTAAGTAATTTAATACTAATAAAAATAAATCAAAAGGACAGGAAGAGATGTTGAGATTGAATAGAAAGATACAGTTCAAACCCTTTGAAAAAGGACACAGTATCTTTAATTGACTTACGCATTTTTTTTCAGGTCAGTGCTTAGAAGGTTTCTGCTTTCACTTTATACTTAGTCTATGAAAAAGAAGCTGTACACTTTCACTTCATAAGATTTTAAATCAGTATAAATTACACAGTCAGAGCACAGTCTAGTACTTACTGTTAAGAGAAGATGTACATGATAAGAAACAGAATTCCAGGAGAACAAAGGTTGTATGTTCTACTGTTCATTAGAGCAATTTCATATGTTAAGTACTTATTTTTCTTACCTTGTTTGGCATCTTTCCTTTGAGATCCATGGCAAGTTTCAACATATGATTATTGGTTTTGCCAGGAAACAGTATTTTTCCTGTATAAAGCTCATATAATGTGCAGCCTACAGACCACATATCTATACCATAGTCATAGATTTTTCCTATAACTGAAACAGAGCAATTCCAGTTAATTCCATAAAGGCAGATTTGATATAATATCACAAAAGCAGACAGATGAAAACATTGTGATTTGTAAAATATATTGGTGCTGCTCTTTCTTAGGAATAAGAAGCTACCATAAAAGAAGGATGTAAACCTTTTAGCTTTTAAAGTACCCCCTATTGTAGAAAGGGAGGCTTTTACCTAACACCTAAACTGATCAGCTTTAAATTTGCAAAAACCAAGAAGTCAGAACAATACCTCTAAACTGAAACATAACTATAACCCAACAGAATGACTTCTCACTGTGCTGATCAGCACCATACATGAAGAGTCAAACAAACATGCCTTCAAAGTCTGATTTTTTGACAACCATCATATTTCCAGAGTCATGTTTTGCTAAGACTAGAGAATAAATTCAAGTCAAATTTTCATCTGCTAGTACTGGCACTTGCTGGTATGTGATAGATGCAGCTAATCCAAAATATACTTACTGATTTCTGGAGCTCGATAAAATCTACTAACTAGATAAGGCGTGATGTCATTATCTGCGACATGTGAAGCTGAGCCAAAATCACAAAGCTTTAGTATTGTTTTAGACTCGTTCACCTGCAAGTTAAACATAAATATCTATTAGCACTATTTGTGGACAGAATTGATAGCAGAACTGTAAAAGTGACAACACATTTAAGTCAGAGACAGGAAAAACATTCAGCCTTTAAACTGCAAGTTCCTTCCTCTCCATATTCTAAAAAATTATAAAACTTGCTCAAAATCAAAGTGAGAGTTAATGCGGTCAGATCCAACAAAATACAAAGAAAAGTCAGTTTCATGTTTCCCATAACAAAATATCCTCGGTGAGCCCAGATTTCATTCCAGACACTGAAATTTTATGGATTTAGACTTGCAGCTCTAGTATTCAGAGAACCACTTACTTATAAAACAGTATATTATTCACATCTCATGCTTATAATAGTACATTTTACTGCTGAGACAGTAATAAGAGAACATTTTAGATAAATTAAAAATCTGAGTTTGTCATGATGATGATGTCCAAAAAAACCAAAGGAAACCAGTGGATTCCCTCTGATGTAGCTCTCATGCCCTACTGGAAAAAAGGCATTAAGGACCTTTCTCCATCATCTCACTCACATAAACAAGATCTCCATTCAGATTCAAACCACCTACTTGCAAGAACATCTCTCAACTACTGATGGAAAAATTTCAAATATTTCTCCTGTAAATCACTGTCTTACTTTGGAAAATCTGCTTTCTATAAAGACAGAGGGAGATGCATGTTTGTTTGAAAGAGATTTTATTGAGATGCTGTGGATATATTTCTTTCTTACTATTTGTAATACAATATAATTTTATATTAAAGTGTGAACCCTTAATATTTTCAGAAAATGTGACTTTACCTAAACTAAAAGAATTATATAATTTTAAAATACTTTATTTTATGCTGCAGACCATGCAAAAAAAAAAAAAAAAAGTTTTAATTAATTATTTGTTACTTACCAAAATATTATCTGGTTTAATATCTGCATGTAGGATATTGCATCTTTTAAGAAGTTTTAAAGCCAGGAACAATTGCTGGCTGTAGGAACGCACAGCTTTAATGTGGAGTCCAACATCTTTCCCATACTTCTTCAACACCTCTCGTAAATTCATACTGTTAAGAGAAAGGGGGAAAGAAAGAATTGGAAAGAGCTTACAGAAAAGCTGGTAGAGACCTCATAAATTCTATGACAAACTTGAACAAAGCAGTTAGCTTTAAATATTTTTTGAGAAATGTAGCATTCAACATTCCACTCTGTGAGCTACAGAATTGAAATAAAAAGTCTGGTCAATCAGATCTGTCTTATACTGTGTAATCATTTGCTACATTGGACTTGCTTAGTTCAGAGCATATTTTTAATCAATATTGATATAGAGGAGTTATTTGAACAGCATTTTCTTAACAACCATAAACCCTTTGTAGTAATTTTCTTCAGAAATAAATGAAAAAGGAAGCACACAAAAGATAAAAGTTGAGGAGATTTTGGGTTTTTTGTGACTTAAGCAGCAGATAAAAAGACCATCATTCCAGGACAAAAGCATAACTGGACACAAATAACACACAACTGTGTTATCAAGAGATAGTGCAGCAAAAGACAATAATTTGTTCTACAGCTTATTAATGAAATATGATAGTAATCTCATATAATTGGCATTTTTTCCAGTATATAACTTATCTTCACCCCAAATATGGCAAAGCTTGAAATATGGCATACAGAGAAAACTTAGGATTTGAACAACTGGTGTCTCTAAGTAGGAAGGGACTAAGGCAATTAACATATCTGATCTACCATAAAACTGTATCTACAATCAACCTGTCACATGAGCTTAATTACTTGAACAGAAAGTGAGCATGTTACCACTGTAACAATTTTATCCCTAAGGCTGTTACTATATGTATACTCTTTACAGAATGTACAGCATTTCCTGAATCTCTCTGGGAATGCATCTTAATGCAAACCCTTAAAATGAAGAATTATGAAAAACTAATAAAAATACTGACATAGGCAAAAAATCGTTATGAGCAGTACTAGCAAGATGAACCATCTTTAACACATTATCTCGTTTCAAATAATTTCCAGGCAGCAAACTCACAGCAGTGCTAAAAATAAATCAGAAATAGTTCAGTAGTCTGTGAATTTGTGCCTGCAGATATTTTTTTTTTATTTCAAAGCTCCTTGCATTCTTAAATCTTTGCACTAGAACAAGGTATCAAAACAGCCAAATCCAGAAAGGTAAAGAACACACAGTAGTACTTAACCTTTTACAGAGAGCCCCAAACATTTGTCATCTTACCTGAGTGGCTCAAAGACCAGACAGAGATGTTGTTTGTGGTAGAAATGCCTGAACAACCGTAGACAATGAAACTTGTCATCAGGATCAGCATCATTGAGCTTCTTTAAAAATTCCAGTTCTTTTAGGCCAGTTTTTTGCCTGGAAACAGAGAAATGGGATTATAAAACAAAATCAGTAAAATTCTAATTTTTTAAAAAATCTGAACAGTTATTTGTGTGGCTATAATTATCAAGGAATGAGAAGTGTCTTGTCATTACTTACCATACCATAGCTAAAAAAACAAAATCACAAAAATCACAGCAATGGTTTGCTGTCATTGACTACACCCTGGATAAGTTTATTTCATTTCTGGATATTCACTGTATCTTTGCAACCTATTTATCCTCTCCTCCTTACTCTCAGTTGCATGTAAGGCTAAATCTGGATTTTGTCCTGTAACGTGACAGATTTCAAACAGCACTCACTTAAGAAGTTTACTTGTTTAAAAAAGTGCTTCACCACATACAACAGTATTAAAAGATTTAAACTCAACTGACTATAGATTCAATTACATATCCAAGCTTATTACTTGTACAACACACCAAACTAAAACATCTTATCACCTTCCCTTTTGCCTTCAAAACTTTTCTAGACACTTACTCACTTTAACTAAAACAAATCCAGTTATACACACAGTAAGACAACTTTTAAAACTTCCAAGGAAAAATACCTGGAAAAGATTTGCATTTGTCATTGACACTTAAGAAGTGGACACGAGAAGTGACTGTACAAATACTACAGCAGATGGTGAAAACAACTATTGTAGACAAGTCCTCAAATGACATAGTTCAGGAGATCCTACTTGTTAATGTTCACTCATTCTGTAAGACGTGGATTTCAACAGTGAGAGTCCTATCTCTTTTTATGTATCTTACATACATGCAAATATTCAGAAAATATACAAAAATAATTAAATCTATGGAGATCTTTGTGTAAGTTGCAGATGATTGACTGGGATCCAATCCACAGCCTACCAAATAGATCTGGTCCATTGACACAAAATTTTTACAGTCCGCAACTCCCATCTCAAGAAAAGTAGGGCTCCTAACTAGCTGTAACCTTGTTTCTTGCTATCACTGTTGCCTGCAGTTTTGCAAATGAGAAAGTGCCTGATGAAAATGCAAGTACCCTTCTTCCTGCAATAGCTGTAAAGAAGTGTGGATACACAGTCCTCAAGCATTTCCCATTATCTGGCTCATATTAGCAGCAAAGGCAGAAATCAGAGCTGTGATCTGTTACTTCAATTGAAACAAAGGGAGATTCAAATCACATCATGAAAAACTTTGCACTATTCCACATGCTTTATTACCATCACAAAAATCCCATTACTTACATAAGTTCATTGTTCCTGATGATTTTCACAGCTACTTCTTGGTTTGCTCTGGCCATGTCCCTGGCTCGTACCACGTTGCTGAAGACTCCCTGACCAGTGTAACCATAGACATTGTAACGTTTATCTAGAACTTCACCTATATTAACACCTGAGGGATAAAACCAAGCAAGTTCAAGTTAGGAGGGATAAACATAACAGAACTTTCATAGAAAAAGAAACCATTCTCTATCATTACAAAATATCAGCGTAAATAGCAAGATCCTTTAATTTCATGGTGTAGAATGTTTTTTATGACCTAGCTTTGTGGAAACTATGGGGAACAAAGGGCGATTCTTAAGTCTGAAGTCCTTTCAAAACTGAGGTTAAAACCTGCAGGCTGGCTTCACCCATTACATTACACACTGAGAGAGGGCTCTGGGACACATCTAGATTAGAACAACATTTCAATACTTCCATACATGAGGACCTTCTCATGCACCCTCATTCTACCTGTCCTTGCTGACAAACAGACACAACTTACGGTAATAGCCTTCTGCATCTGTCCAGTTATCCCTGAGATTGGGGTTTTCTTTGAAGTCTTTTCCAAACCCAGCAGCCCTTAGACGAGCACTCTGAAATAAAAAGAGAAGTAACAGCTTTGCTTGTGTGCTCTGTATTTTTCTTTAACGTTTACTTACCAAAGCCCTTTTTTCCTACTGAAAAGCTACTCTCTCCACAATACAAACACACTTATCTTGCAGGAGAGTGAAATAACTTATTATTTACATACCAGTATCTAAAGACTGATGCAAGCAAAGATGGTGAGATCAACAGAAGAATTATTACTAAACATAAACGGGCAAAGTTTCAATTAATACCCACAAGGAATTTATATAAGTCACATTAGAATGCACATTTTGGACCATTTAAGTAATCCTTATTTACAGTAAGTTTATAGTAAAGTTCAGCAATTTGCAAGGAAAACACAATTGTTTCAGCTTTGAATTACATGCCACTCATTTCACATTGTTATAAATACTACCATAACACTTCTACAACTGCTGTTGACCTCTCTTAACAGACTGGGCAATATTTTAATCACAAATTCAAAAATATGAATAGTAAAGCTTATCTTCAACTGAACAACAGTATCAGGAAGGGGGAGCTGCTCATTTACAAGCCATATAAATCCCCCCTTGTACCTTCTGAACTTTTAAAAATGCACCCTCACACAAACACTACCCTTCAAGTATTCACCTTTTTCCAGGTCAGAGAATACCAGTGTTACTAGAGTAAAACTGCAGCCTATGTTATATCTGCCATGAAAATTCTCCAGTTAATTTTGGTTTAAGTTAAAAAGAAAGTTCTTGACTTTACTTTTTTCTCATTGTTGCATCAGCAACAATGCAAGAATTTATAGAGAATGACACATAATGTCTCAAAAGCAGTCACTGGAATGCCAATATCCGAGGGCCACTGTAGCATATTTAGAAAAAAGCTAATGAAATAGCGTTAAAGGAAAAACCAGAAAATGTATCTCTTCATCCCAAAATAATCTCCAAACAAACCACCAGGTTACTTCAACATAGCATCTTTAGCTAATTACAATATCTGAGACATTTTTAATTAACCATACATGAACCTCTGAAAAAAGCTCATATTTGGAACATTGCAGTACAGTAATAATAATAAAAAGCTGAAATTATAAACAGATTCATGGTTTTACCATGTGCCATTGTATTCAAACAGCAGGCAAATTCCCCAGTTGCTTACTCTGGTAAAACTGCCGCTAATTTTAGTTTTTATTTCACTGGTTTTATTTCAGTGAAATACTAATTAAGAACCACTCTGCCTGCCTTGGCTGAGCAAAAGATTAAGAACATACAAATCACTTAGCAGCACGTGCTTTTATAAATCAAAGTTCTCATAACCCTCAAGTGACAGTGACTCTAATAAAAATCAAGCAGAAAAAAACCAAAAATCATATATTTCATCTCCAAGAATTACCTACATCAAAGTACGCAGCGAACATATCATCTGATTCTGTGAACATATCAGGAGCTAGCAGCTTCTTCTGAGATGAACCTTGGAAAGTGAAATTCAGATTACTCAACATGAAAAATATGTCAAATGATAACTGTTGCCTGTGTAATTTGGCAGCTGGTATCTTTCATAGTCTAAGATCAGTATATTGGCAAACAGGTAGCTCTACTGATGTTTCTAGCACATACCATTTCACATATTTCACATTCTAGAATACAAAACTCAGACTAGTTCTTCAACCAACTCAAAAATTTTTATCTCCTTGATAAACTACGTGTAATAGCTTTCAAGTAAGCATAGCAGAAAGCAAAAACTACATACTTACATGCTCCCTACAAATAATGACTATATATATATATCGGTATGTATACATGTAAAATGAAGTATAAAATTACTACATGTACATATAAAAAAAATACAGTCACATTTTCAATACACAAGTTCAGGCTCTTCTGCTAATCACAAGATATTTTACTAAAACCCAAAGCTTTCTCCAACCCTGCCAAAAAGGACCCCGTGTGCAGCTGTTTGTCAAACACAATGTTTACTATTGTGTTAGAGAGAAACATTTTTGTTATGGGCAAGATTATCCCTTTCTCACCTTTTAATCATCTTTAAATCCCAAAGACATTTTACTTGGTTGATAAGATAAAAGTAAAGAAATATAAATTAGGTACACAGTAATAAAAGCAAGCGAACTTCCAACTATTCCATGCATGCACATATTATGGCAGCCATGCACATGGTAAATTGGAGACCCTCCCTTCACTACACAATGGAGAAAAATAAATGGTTAATTCAGCTCAGAGGCTTCACTTCAGGTCTCATGATGCACAAACCCGTTCCATACCAAATAATCAGACTGAAATCTGACAGCCAATACCACTGTTTCAAGGCACAGACCTGACACTTGTGGGGAGGCAGTTTATACCACTGTTTTGAGGTACAGACCCTTGAAGAAACTTCTTCAAATTTTCCTTTTAGTTCCAGTTATTTGTACTGGGCTACAAGGAGTTATTGACTAGTTTCTTAGCAACTTACTACTCTGGCCCTATAAGAGGTCAGGAAAAAAATAAAAATTTACTCTTGCAGAGGAAGATAATCCACTGGTTTCAGCTGTTGTTACAGCCACCTCCAACCCAGAATCCTACCACCCAGATATGCATGTAATTTTAGAAAACTTTTTTATATGTCTATGTGGAAAATGCCTACATAGTTAAGACTTAAATTTTCATATGCTTTAATAGACAAAATTGGAGACTAGTACATGCTTTGACAAAATAGGAGAAACACACTGTCTGTTGGACATTACAAGCCTAAACTTGTGGTATGCAAAGAAAGCACTAAAATGGTTCTTTTCACTGATGTTGCAGGAAAACAATCTGAAAACACACTGCTCAAGGGAACAGGATGAACTACAGAGCAGTACAGCAGTCCCAAGGAGATGCAGCTTTATTACTTTGAAGAGAAGCATCCACTAGAGACAGCGTATTTAGCCCCCAAAGGTACGTGTGGTGCAGGACATGAAATACAAGCTAACTGCAACTCTCCCTCAGAGAGGCTGGGCAGGCTCCTCAGCCCTCGTTAAACATTGCCATTGCAATTAAACTGGAGAGAGAAACAAAGCAGCTTAAACTAGCTCAAGTACGACCACACAGCAACTGCACACACCTCTGACTACTTGGAAGATGTACAGTAATTCACTTTCAAAAGACAAAACAAGCAGCAGACTTTCAACACTACAGGGTGTGCAGGGAGATGTTCCTTGCTCCTTTTGCTGCAGCTGGCACAAGGCAGGTTTTACATCAAAATTTATTTCATTTCAATACTGATGTACAATAGAGTACATAAAGGGGGGAAGAAAACACCCATTTCAGCAATTAGCTATGCTGCTAAAAGGGACTTACTGGCAATGACCCTCAATCATTCTTTAATCATTCTTAATTACTACAGACTCACCTGTATTCTTCTGTCATAGTGGCTTTGACCAAAAAGGTATAAAAGGAGCAAAATTTCCAACCCTCACAAAATAAAGTCTAGGACTATACTAAGCTTGTAAGAAAACAATTTGCCTAAGTAAAAAGAAAAATTTGGAAGGGTAATTCTTGACCATATAGCCAGACATCATTATTTGCTCTTCCAAATGTAAAGCACAAATTGTTTTAATAGTTATCAGAAACATGTTCCACTCATATCATCCTTCCTAATGAGGAAGATTTATATTAATTCATTGTTTTAAGTACCATAACTAAGCCAAGTGTCTGAGATTTCATAAACTGCATTTGAGAGATTTCAGAATCTTACCATTGTTCTGTTCAACAGTCATGAGGTTGTGCTTGGCTTTCACTGATGCCTCAAATGTGTCCACATTTTCCCGTTCATACTCCTTAACATCAGCAGCAACTCTTTCTAGGATGTCCTCAGGAGAATTTGAGCGACTGCGTGTACTGCTTTGAGGGCTGCTTGGTTCAGATGGTACAGATATGTTACTGTCTTCTGTCTGGCCTTTGTATTTCTAAAAAGAAATTAAATTTTTAATCTTACTGTTATACCTTATCACAATTTAAACATTTTCATATCCATCCTTTCAATGGCTTGGGCTTTTAGCTGAAACACTGTTTGCTTTCATAATCATCTATGTCTATAAAGACAACAGATTATTTTCAGAATGGGATACAACTTTTGAAAATTCCATTTGTCAAAATGCACCACAGGTCAGACCATAAGATTGAAACATTCATGTGCATTCTTTAGGTCTTCACACTTCTGTAAATATTAACTATTAGACTATGCACAACAAAATGTCAGAAGCAACAAATTATTACTAAAACATCCTGGCACACAAAAACTAAAAGCACAGTCCTTCAGGAAAATAATTATCCTACATTAAAATATTTCCCAGTTTTATTAGTGTTATGGTACAGAAAAGCAGCTTTTTGATTCAGTTTTTTATGTGAACTGGAAATCATATTTATTCATTCATGTAGAAAGATTTCTTCAGAAGCATTAAAAAAATCTTCAAACGTCATCTTTACAATTTTTGTTACTCTTAAGTACAATGAAATTACATAGATCTCACTTCCTATCCCAAAAGGTAAAAATCAAGATGAAGAAATGCTGCTACAACTCAGTTGTCAAGGTTGAATTATTCAATAATACAAGCAGAGGTTTGTCCATTTAGGAAATTTAGCTCTGCTGAATTCTGCAATTTGCTTCCAGCCTGTACCAATGTAACCAGTCTTTAAAAAGAATTTATATGGTTTGGCTCAGTCATAGTCCTGAGGGATTTTACAATGGGCTTTGCATAAAACTCAAACCACAAACAGCATTTTTAGTGCTATTTCAAATAAGCTGTACATTAAAGCCAGTCATTCTGTACCTGATAGTAAGAAGTTCAAGGAAATCACACGTGCTTTTAGGGAGGAACTCTTGACAGTGGCTTTACAAAATTTTGGAAATCGACAAGGACAACTTCTAATTCAAACAAACTGACCAGTTAGATTAATTGATATATAACTTACTGTTACACTGACATTATATCAATGATACAGCTGCAGACAACATTTTTAACATATCTTAAGACTGTCAGAAAGTGTTTAACTGTAGCAAAAAATGACTCACAGAAGAGTCATTGCAGTTTTAAAAGCAATGCTGTGACAAAACAAGTGTAGAGTTTAAGAGACACTAAAACATTTACAATGAACTGGAAAAATACAGCAATAAGAATTACTATTGTAATGCAGCAATAGGCAAAGAGCCTTCCTTTATCCTGACATTTTACACTAAAAATACAGAATTAGTTCCTGTAACCATGTACCTGAACAATTGCTTGCCGCTGTAATCTCCTTTGTCTTATCTCTGCTTCTTCATCCTCTTCTTCCAAATCAAAGTCTTCAAGACTATAAAAGTATGGTTTTTTAAATAACTTCATAAACATACAATTATCTACTGAATTTTATCAAGCAGCTGCTTGGCATATAAAGCACAGAATATATTAAACAATAGCTATTCAAGTGACTCAGAAAGCAATGGTGTATTAAATCCCACTGCATATATTTACATTTCCTTACAAAGAAAATTTACCTCTTGGTATCTCATTGGGACTTTCTGTATTCCATTTTTAACTGCAAACAATTAACAGCCCTCTTCTAAAGGACAACAAACAAAAAAAAATCCTTGTTCCTTTTCACTGCAGCATCATTTTTCCTTAATAATTTTATTAAGAATGCATACTCTTGCACAACTGAATAGGCAGATGTTTAGAAAATAAAAACACAATTTGCAGACAGCAGTTAATCCTTTCAGCCATTAAAGCTTTTCCTCAAGGAGTAAGCTTTAGTAATCAGACCAAAAGTTTTCACAAGATACTGATCAAGTTGAATTTAAAAACCTAGTGACATATCCTTCCCTCAGGTCTGCCCACTAGCCAAAAGAACTTGGCATTTTCTGCATATTCTGAAATTTTTCACATTCTCACAACACTAATTTAACAAGATTACAAGACCAAAGAAATTATTATTGTTTTAGGTGCCAACTCAAAACTGCACCATGAAGATAAATGTTAGTTCATTCTTTGTATCAGTGGAACTGCAGGTTAAAAATAATCAGTGTATAGTCTTACTTTTCATCTGATGAAGACTCCTGTTCAGCTTTCATGCCCTCAGAAAGACTACCTTTAAATTTGTCTTCCTTAACTTTGCTTCTGCTCCTACGTCTGTGGCCACCACGTGACCTGGACCTCCTTCGAAGGCGAGATCTGCTTCTCCGGCTTCTATCCCTGTTTTGTAAGAACAAGAGATTTGGATTTTGGAGGGGGTTGTTTTGGTTTTTTTTAAGAAAATAAGGAAAATCTTTTCAGAAAACATTAAGACACAATGATTCCAAGTAACAAAACAATTTAATTAATGGAGAAGAAAATTAATTTAACTGTGCCAGCACATATTAACACGGACAAAAAAAAAAAATAGCATGGTCTTTTCACACATAAGATAGCAATCCTTATTCTTCCTGTAATATCTTACAAAAGACACTTAAAAACACAGGGCATCTTTACCTCCTCCGAGGAGATCTACTCCGCCTTCTGGGAGATCGGCTACGCCGAAGGGGTGTTCGAGACCTCCTCCTAATGGGGGACCGAGACCTTCTTCTGGATGGGGACCACCTGCTGGGTGGGCTGACATCCTTGGATCTCTCACGCCTGGACAAAATGTCATCCCTGGTACGTGTTCTTAAAACACAAGAAGAGAGTGGTAGCAAAAATCAGGAGCAGGCTGGAAACAAAAAACATCCATTCCCTCTAAAAACTCACTTGAAAAGTCTTACTGCAGGTGAGGGACCACCAGATGGGCTTCTGAGGGAGGGATGGATAAGGAGGCTGCAGAGCTGGCTGCCCTTCCTGTGTGTGTCTCCCCACCCTGGGAAGTGTGTGCCCATACAAAGATCTAGTTCAGGACAAGTCTGGAAACAGCTCATTAATTACTACCATGAAGCTAAGAGAGGTTTTAAAACAAAGCTTGTGTTTAGGTCTTGCATAAATAGCAGCCTGTTTCCACGTTTACCAGATACAATACATAAACCTTATCTTGAGAATTACTTCACCAACTTCCCACCATGCTATTGAAATTTAGGCTTTGGATCATGCTGTTTCACAGTAGTGACAATAATGTCTGTTTCTGTTTGGGGCACTACTAGTGCATGACTTCAACATTTCACACATTCTAAAACAGCATATGAAAACTAGAATTCTTAACTAAAATCTAAACTATCCCTTCTCAAATTAAAAAAAAAAATCAAATCTGATACTATATAAACTATTCAAAATTTGTTTATTCTTGCCTATGCAGATTCACAATTTTTCAAGGAAAAAAATCCTTGATGGGATTACATTAAAAACTGCATGACAGCAAGAGTTCAGTGAAAAACTGGAAAGAATATAAATTAGAAATTCCACAACTATTCTAATGAGGCTGCACTAGAAATTGGAAAACAGTTTAAAACTATTTCAAAGAAGATGTTGCTACTCTGACTTTTTTCCTATTCCTTCTTGATTAAAAAAAAAAAAAATCAAGTTGGAACGACTCATTATAGGTGTTAAATCTCATCAATGAACAAAATACATTGGGTCTGAAAAACCAATTCCACCCAGTCTGATTTCTTTTGTTTACTTTGAGACTTGTACATTAGTTTCAGTTATCTTAACTACAGACAATTATCAGACATACAGAACTGATGCAAAATAGTAAACAGTGAGACAAAAGGAAAATGTATTCATGTGCAGAGAGTACTGCCAGTTTCTACAAGGAATTACTGTATTCAAATGCTGGGGTAGGCCAATACCTTTAGCCCAATTAATTTATATTATGTTCTTGTGAATGGTATTACATAAAAAGGCACAGGATGAAGAGTTCCAGGCTTCCTGACTAACAGAGTGCCAAAACTTAATCAAAGTATCTGTTACAAAAAATGGATTTGTTCTGAGATCACAGGGATGAGATGAAAAGTGGAAAATTATTAAGAATTCATAGTAACATCACATAATGACTAACTCCAGTCAAAGACCTGAGAAGTGTCTTACAAGATTAGAACACTGGAAACAAGCTTGAAAAATGAAATTACTGGGAGTTTTCTGGTTAAAACTGTTCATTAAAGCTCCTAAAATTCTCTGGTAGTTTGAGTAATTACAATTAGTTAAAACTTGAACACAGGTGGGATTAATTCAGATGTCTTACAAGGAAAGATTATTCCTGCTGATCTGCAAACACCTCCAGCAGAAAGTATTTTAGTAGTCCCCCACTCACATGCTCTTTACCACGCAGCTACAGAAGTATGAATTTGACAGCAAAATTCTAGACACATGCATCACTTGAAATAAGTGTCTAGACAACCAATTCAAGCTGGCTGCAATGCAAGCTGTCAAGAAAAATGAAAACTGAAAGATACAAAATGTTGCAGTGGAAAAGTCAACTACTATGCCAGAAAAACTCTGGTAGAGCTGACACGTTCCTGATTCACCAGAAAGCAGCCAGATAAACTGGTAGCATTTGCAATACTTGCTTGATCGGGTTAGCATCACTGGGGCCATTCTCCAACTACCCAAAGATACCCTGTACCTGAAACCAGAGTAACCTTCAGTGATTCAGGCTGAAACTTTCACATTTTTAGGTGCCTATTCATTAAGCTTTGTAGTTCCAATTAGTTTTAAATTCATACTTCTTTGATCTTAGTTCTCAGACTGGGTGAAGCTAAACCCCCTGATAGAAAGTTTGAAATTACTTATCATCCAATGCTGAACTCTTGAGACTCAAACTTCTTACAGCTAATGAATTAACTTCCAAAAATGCATACACTTATATTGTTCTCCTCATGGAAACTTGCCACCCAGGTATTATTAGCTTGAAATTTCAAGATAACTGCTTTCATAGGCTAAATCTGCCTTTTTTAAAAAATGTCAAGACTAGACCAATCCACTCTTCTCCTTTAAGTGTATGCAAAATATGGTAATTATATACAGCAGTCCAATAACAAACTAACATTGCCATCCCTCTAGCAATAGATTAAATGGAAACCCAAAATATAAAAATAAAAAAAAAAAGCAAAACAAACCACTGAGAAAGACATCTTGATATAAAATTCTGCTTACATTTACACATACTCTTTCTATCATTAGGGCTTTTTTTGAGGGGAAAGAGGGGCAAATTACCCACTTTCAACCAACACCAATAGGTAACACCGGACAGGATTCTCACTCCACAGAAGTTTTGGAAAGCAACAGAACTACTGACAAAGAAACAAAATAGAAGCCAAATTCTGAATCCAACCAGCCATAAAAAGGAGAACACAGTTACAAAACTTGTTCCCAGTAAGGGTGTGAGGAGCAAATAACTTTACCAACCACAACTTGAATTTGCATATCTGACAGCTGGGAGAAATAGTTTTTTTTTTTAAAACTGAATACATACAAAGTAAGCCCATGATATAATGTAAAATCTGATTACCTTTTTTAATACCTCTTTTCCAAACAAAACAAGGAGATAAACACCAAACTAGAGACAGTTCACCCCATAAAGCATTTTTGTGATGGCTCATGACATCTGTAAGTTACCTGGGAGAAGAAAGACGCCTCCTTTCTGATTCTCTCCTTTTCCTTTCTGCAGATCTACTCCTCACTCTTCTAACCGGAGAGCGGGTTCGAGAGGGGGATCTACTCTGTTTAGATCTGCGGTCGTTAAAGAGAGGGGATCTGCTTCTCCTTGACTTCTCACGCTGTTTGGGAGACAAGCTTCTCCCTTTTGGGCTACGGCCAGGTCGTCTAGGGGACCTGTTTTCTTTCCCTGAAGAGGCATCTTTAGAAGGAGATTTAATTGGCTTTTTTTCTTTGTCAGTCTCTGATCTCCTAGGTTTTCTATCTTTGGATCGTGATCTTCTATCTTTGGATTTGCTTCTTAGTTCTGCTGGAGATTTAGATTTTCTACCACGATCTCTGCTCTTGCTTTCATTTACAACTGGAGACTTTCTGCGGTCTCTTGATTTACTTTTATCATCAGCTTTATTTCTGTCCTCTGGAGGAGACTTAGACTTCCTGTTTTTCTCCTGAGATCTCCTCTTAAGTATTGGAGACCTAGATTTCCTTGTCTGATCTTGAGACTTACTTCTCTTATAAGGACTTTTGGATTTCCTCCTTTCTTTTGACTTGCTTCTAGTAGTCTTCTCTTTGACTCCATCAACTCCTGCCTTGGCTTTCTTTTTGTCAGATCTGTGCCTAGTCCTTTCTTTTGATTCACTCTTACTTGCTTTCTTGGAACTAGTTTTATTGTCCACAGGTTCTAATTTCCCCTTAGCATTTGACTTTGTTGTAGGTCGTGCTCCGTTTCGTGCTTTTTCATTAATCTCCCCCTCCTCTTCAGATCCTGACTCATAACCTTGTAATATTAATCCCATCCCAGACTGGACTTTTCCTTCCATTAATTCATTTTCGAGTTCAGCTTTCAGCAATGCTCTTTGTTTCTCCAGGTCTTCCAGAGGAGCCAAAAAATCAATTTTAGTTCTTTTAGCTGGTCCATCTTCTTTGTCAGAGGCATCAGCCACCTCTTTCCATTTATGTTTCTTATGTTTGTGTCTGTGTTTATGTTTTTTGTCCTTATCATCTTCTGAAGAATGTTTATGTTTCTTGTGTTTGCTTCGGTGTTTGTGTTTCTTTTTTTTGTGTCGGCTGTGCTTGTTCTGAGGTTGGTCTGCCTCTGACACTTCCCCATTTTCTTCATTCACACTTTTCTCGGATGCCTCAGCATCCTCAACCCTGTAAAAAATAGAGATCAGTACTATAAACTCACTGCAGTCCTCTATCTCATGTTAAGTAGAGAGCCTTTTACAATAGAAACTAACTGGCATTTATTCACCTACCTGTGGGAGAATTAGAAATGTACCACTAATTTAAGTAAGTTATAATAGCAGATACACTTCCTCGGAAACAGACAGCTATGGCTGCAGAAAGAAATAGTACGGAAGGAACAGAGAGCAAATGCACTGACAAAACCAAATGTGTGGATGGAATCAATGCTTACACTTTGACATTCAATTCTGTTAACAGCATAAAACAGTGCTGAATATTTATTTGCCAGTCCATAAACATCTATGTCACGTTCTGCTCCACTCCAATGCCTAACCCGACCTACGCCTTTTACAAGCACTTTCAAGTGGCAGAAAACAGCTCCGAAGACCAAAATTTATTTCAAGGTATGATGCTGATCACCTTAGGAAACCTTGCAAAATCTCACGCAGAGATAACTCTCTTAGCTGCAATTTTTTTCTGTAAGTGTACACACCTGTTAGAAAATCATAAATGTGTAAGAACATTTCTTATTATTTATGCAATACAGGGAACACTATTGAGGAACAGGATAACTTCAGGAAGTCTAATTTCAGAGCAACTTTCTGATAGTATGCAAAAAATTAGCAGTTTCAAAAAAAATGACATCATGCCACTGACCAAACCAGCTGAAAATATGTCTACAGCAGGTTATTAAAATAATAATATACAGCATTTCTTCTAAAAAAAGAACATTGTCAATTAACTAAAATTTCTCCAAACAGTAACTTAAAAAAAAAAAAAATTCAGTGCTGATGTTATACATTCCCTTGTAATATCTTCTATAGCCACTGAAACTGGCTTAGCAATAGTTTTTACAGTGTTTAGCAAATATCTCCAAAACTCCTTCAGAACATCAATTAAGTCATTGTCTGTGGTAATACAGACATTTGCCTTTTGAAATAATATTACAGGTGCCAGAGCTCACCTTTCTACAAACTCGCCCCATCTAAACTACAGTTTTGAAATCCACTAGTTACCATTTTAATAAGTATAGTTCTTTGCTGTATATTAAGCCTCATTAGGTGAAAAGAAATCCCCCAAACACAATAGTAAGGAGCAGGGGGTGAACGTACACAGAAATGCAGAAATTATCTTATGAACTCTGCTGGTTTTATACAACAGTTGTTTTTGAAGAGTATGACCAAAAATCTGACCCAATAAATGTATCAGAGATAATCTAAACCAGACCTAAAGGACAGCATCTCACTACAAATTTGACTGTCTTCCTAATTAAGGACCTTCAAACAGTGCACATTTACTCTTTCCTGCTTCAGCTAAGGCAAATACTTGTACTAGTAAATAAAGGTGACTTTTCTGCAAAGTACACTAAAATGATTTGCTAAAATAATTCAAACTTTAGTGCTATGAAATGTTCCAAAAGGAACAAACTGTTAGAGTTAAAAATACAGAATATTCAGAGACTTAACTCAGAATGCTCCTTGTCTTTCACGTTTTCACTGTTACTTCTGTGTACTCAAGGCATACAGAAAGGTGTTTTTCTTAATTGCTACCTCCTGATGCCCCACATCATTATGATGACAGAATATCAGAACAAAAGAGGAAAAACTGGCTTTAAAAGACCTTATTTTATCTTGCACTTGGTATTAAAACAATTTTTAAAAAGAGAAAGTATTAAATGCAGAACTTCTTCAACTTGGATTTGCCATTGTCAGCAAGTCTATCTGTGATGTAAGTAGGGAAATGCGACCAGGAGAATTTTAAGGAAAATAAGTGCCTTTCAAAATTTCTTTTAGTTGGATCAATTTTGTTATTGTATGTATTTTGGAGTTATGTAATAACCTCATCTTAAATTCTGGAAAAGCCAGCTGGTAGCAAAGGTGCCAGATGAGACACATCACCCCAGCATTATCTCAGGCCACTACAGCTGCCAATACAACTGCCAGCTGCCTTTGTAACTCAACAATAAAATTAGGTTCATTAATATGCAAAATAACAGTTCAAGTTTTCTTCATGTACAGGGATACATTTATTTCAAGTAATTTCATTAAACTGTGGATTAACTTTTATTTCAGTTAAATGCTTCAGAGGTATCATGACATGAATGAAAAAACCTTTTAAGAACGTTTTAGAAGGTAATGAGGCATGTCTACACGTTTATGTTCTAATGGCTTTAAACAGAGAGGAACTGTGACATGAACTTGTTATAGCCCTACTTTTTCCTATTTTTGAATTCAAGAAGAAGAATTACAGGAAGCTCATAAGGATGTGCAGTGATTTCACCTATCTTTTCCTTCATACAGGGTTCCTATCATCAGCTTCTACCTTATCACTTAACTTTCTCTCTGCAATACTAAATGCTAACTCTTCATGTGCATGTGTTTTACACAGCTCACATGGACTTCCACTGCTTTTCCTCACCTCTTTTATATTCTCAGGATAAACAATAAAATCAAACCTCAAATCAAAATTCCTTCAGGAGAAAAAAGCCCCAAACACATAGAAAGCAGTTTACATGGCTAAAATAATAATGTAGTAAAGAGGAGCGATGGATCCTCTTTATTACATTACATCGTTAACTCTCAGCATGAGATCGTTAACTCCCTAGCGGAATTTCCAGAAGACTGTGTTCCCGGGATCCCGAGCGCGGACTAACCCAAACCCCACGGCACTAACCGGGCTGCCTGGAAAACGCACGCCCGGGAGCCCCGTTCCGGCGGGGAGGCGGCAGCGCGATCTTCGCTTCCCAACGGGAGCCGGGACTTGCCAGTCATTTCGAGGGCTGGAAGGAGGGGCTGGCGGCAACAAATCACTTTCTGCTTCCAGCAGCACGGGCGCTTTCCACACCGCGAGAGCGGCCGGGGCCCGGGGGAAGGCGGGCTCGCCGCAAGGCGGGCAGCGGCCGGCGGCCCCAGGGCAGCTCCAGGGCAGCCGCTGCCCGGAGCCCCCCGGCCCCGCTGGACAGGGTGTGCGGGGCCGTGCGTACGTTCGAGCGGCGGGGAGATCCCGGGAAGCGCCGGCCCGGATCGGCCGCAGGGATGCCCGAGCCCTGCGCGCCCGGGCGGGCAGCGGCCTCACAGCCACGCGAGGGATGCGCGTCCTCCCCCGCCTCCCTCTGTCCTGCGTCCCCCGCGCCGGCGGCAATCCCGGTTCTCCGGCGGCAATCCCGGTTCTCGCGGCCGGAGCGCCAGCAGGGCGGGAAGGCGCACGCGGGACTCCCGGGGCACGCGCCCGCCGCTCCCCTTCCCTTCTGTCCTTCCTCCCCCTCCCCCCGCGCGGCCCTCCCGCACCCACAGGCGGATCCAGCGCCCCGGGCCCCGCCGGGCCGCCTCGCCGCGGGGCTAGCAGCGCCTACAGCAACCCCTCTCCGCCGGGGCGGCCGCTTAGCCTCATCCTCCTCTCCACACTCGCTTCTTCCTCCTCCTCCCTCGCCACTTCCACCCGGGCCGCTTCTCGTCGTCCCCGTCCCGTGTGTGTGTCCCCCCCTTCCCAATCCCCTCGCTCGCGCTTCTCCCTCCACCTCCCTTCTCCCCCTCCCCAAAGCTCCCGGACGAGGAGCCTCCCCCCGTGCCACCGGTCCTTACTCGGGCGGTCGCTGCTCGGGCTCGGCCGCGGCGGCCATTTTGAACTTCCGAACTCCTTCGCTGCCGCCGCCGCCGCTGGGAGGGGGCGGGGGGAGACGCGGGGCCGGAAGTGAACCCCGCGCGCGGGGCCGGGAGCGCGGCGGCGGCTCCGCCCCCTCGGGGGCGCGGCGGCGGCGGGAGCGGGGATGGGCCCGGCCGGGAGTGCGCGGGATGCGTGAGGTACCGGGAGAGAGCTCTTGGCCGTGAGGGCCCCGAGACACCAGAACACATTTCCCACAGACCCTATGGATGCCCCATCCTTGAGAGCGTTCACGTCTGGTTTGGCCGGTGCTCTGAGCTGCCTGGTCCAGTGGAAGGGTATCCCTGCGCAGGGAATTGGAACTGGCTGATTTTTAAGGTCTCTTCTAACCCAAGCCATTGTGTAATTCCATGAAAGGCGTTGCTCCGCTTAATTTGCCTTTCCAGGTCGGTCGGTTCGGGCCGGGGCTGTGTCTGGGTGCGCTGCGGTGGCTCCTGGGCTGGAGGGTGCAGGTTTCTCACCAGCGTTCTCGCCTTTTGAAATGAATATTAGATTTAAGGTGACTGCTGCCTGACTCCTAACCGGAGATGTTATAAACTTCACACAGAAATGCCGTAAGGTTGCTAACCTGTATTCCATTTTTAATTGATTTGAGCAGTGAGGACCCTCACTTATTTCGGATAGTCGTAAAATCTGCAGACATCCCTAGCGCTGGAATCTGAATCTGGGTGTCATTACTCCCCAGAATTTGGATAAGACACTTGAAATCATGAAGTGGATTTTTACTCTTTTGTTTATTGCCTTTTCACAGATTCGCAGAATATTCTGAGTTGGAAGGGATCCACAAGGATTCTCGAGTCCAGTTCTTAAGTAAGTGTGCCACATGGGGATTGCACCCACCACCTTGGTGTTATCAGCACCGTGTTCTAACCAACAGCAACTACAGAACATTAACAAATTTAACTACAAATACCAGTGTATTCAATGAACCCACACGTCACCGTGAGGACATCACAACATCCCAGCTGTATGCTACTTTGCTTGAGGATTTTGAAGCCCAGATTGCCTGGTCTGGTGCAAATATTTCTGGTGGAGACATACAGGTGCAAACTCTGCCATTTCACTAGCAAGATTAAAGGTAAGATATGGATACACGTGGCTGAAATGCATGAAACTGATATGGAGTGCCGAATTTCAGGTTGCCCTGAAATGGACCAAGGTAAAAATGAATTATATAGCTTTGGAGATGCAAAGAATGAAATCAAAGAAAGTATTGCAAAAAATTACAGTCTTGTTGCCTGTGTATCAGATGCCTCAAAATAAGAGTGCTTTCTGTTGAGACATCAGCCCTGGCATGATCCTCATGTGTCTCACTCCTGTGAAATGAACACCTTGTTTGGAGAAGTAGCAGCTTATTTTCAACTTTAGGAACCCTGCAGTGCTGACTTCTCTTCCACATTCCAAGAGGAAGGACAGATAAGCCCAGTCTGTGTCTCTTTAGTGTCTGTCACATTTCCAGGATTAGAACCCAGACATTTGCTGGGGAAATTAAAAGCCCCTAAAGCCCAGTCAAGGTGTGCCATCATAGGAAAATCAGTTGAAAGCTGGATCTAAAGGCTCAACTCACCCTATGGAAGATGCTTGTGCCTTAAAGCTGGGTTCTGAGAGAAAGCAGCATTTTTGAATGTGTGGAATGTAGCACTGGAGCTGAAAGATGCTGAGAAAATACATTTAAAGGGTCATAATGTGGATCATGGCTTTGAACATGTTTGTTGTCACATGACTGAGCAGATCTTAATGGAAAGTCATTGAAAATCACACATGTGGATAAAAGAAACCTACCAGTGCTTCATCTGTGAAGGTGCTTTTACATCACTTTATAAAGTGCCTGGAAAAAGCCAGAGGAAACTTCATCTCAGTGCACATCATCTGAAACTGAGCAGATAAGCAATCTTCATAACACTTGCTTGGCTTTATCAGGATATGATTGTGTGCTCACAGAGTGATTTTACCAGTAAGTCAGATTTTATTTTTTCCTCTCATCCAGTTGCCTCCTCAGCTTACACTTATCGCTGCAAGTAACTTTATTTGGTCAATACAAAATTTATTGGAGCCTTTCAGTATTAAATGTAAATGCTGTCATCAGAAGCTTCTGTAAAGCATCTTCAGGATGGTTTGAGCAAAGAAAACATAGGAACTGTAAAAATTCTAAAAATGTGTTGTAAATGTTGACATTTTGATGATGTTCATCTGCAAAATCCTGTCTCATTTAGTATTTTGGATTCTGAGTATTTTTATGAGTAGTTGTCTATCATATTCTAACAATTTCTATATTAGTAGCTTAACATTACTGTGAAGGTACTTTTTTCAAGGTAAATGCCTTTTAACTACATTTTGAGACGTTTCTAATAGCAAATTGTTATCTCTATTTATAAATGAAAGACCTTGACTAGCATAATCTGTCTTCTAAGTCACAAAAGGACATTGTTCCAGTATTCTAGTTCTGTTCCCCTTTGAATTAACTACAAATGTTGCTTTTGTACCAATTATACTTTTTTCTCATTGCTTAAAGAATGCTTCTGTTAATAATTTCAAAACTATGCATTTAGTGCTCACCTTCATGTCTGTAGGTAAAAATCTGGAATGATTGTGTACAAATGTAGTCTGGGCATTTTCCTGTTTAACCATTCGGTATTGCAGGTGGTTGCAGTGATTTTAGCAAGGTTTCCCTGGTTGCTGCTGGGTTATTAACCAAATTCTTGCTTTGTGAGTTGAATTAGTGTTTTGGTTCTGGTTGGTTCAGCATGGCCAAGTGAAAGAGCAGGTGGTTGTGAAATAAGATTATGGCTCATGGGAGTTTGTGGCAGGTGAGGGAACTGACAAGGTTGGGAATGTGGAATGATAGGACATCCTGTAGTTGTGGCCAGGTATCTGTGTTGTGATGTAGAGTTTAGATTAGATTATGAAGGGGTTTGTTTGAAAGGTTTAGACTGAATTATGTGTTATACTGTCTAGTTTTGATGCCTTTGTTGTCTTTGGGGTACGTGGGCTTGTTCTGAGGCTTTTACTGCTTGACAGAGCAGAAGATAGAATTTTTTAAAGGTTATAGCAGAATTTCTGGAGGAAAAGTAATTGAGGAAATGGTAATTTTTAGAACTAAAAGCACAACGGGGTTTTTGCTGCACAGTGATTTACAGTATCTCTTTAATTGTAACTGTAAGCCAAGAGCAAGGCTGCAATCCAATATAACTTTTTCTCTAAGAGGGTAAGAAGGGAAAGCACATGGAAAGACAATTGAAATTCACAGTATTTCAAAATAGAGATGTCTACAGCAGTGAAAAGATTTATGAATGCTTATGCAAACTATTGGTTTTTTAAGTGAAAGGAGAACTGCTTTTTATTAACAAACTATAAATTGTCTCTTGAGTGAGTAATTTCATTCCTCTTGGGTGGGAGGCGTGGGGATCAAAAATCCATCTTCCTTACAACTGTAGTGAGAAAACTGGGACTGGGTTTTCTGAGATGCTCTTTTGACAGTTTCCATTACATCTGGGGGTGATGAATTTTGGAGATTATAACTTATTATTCATTGTTATGTTAACATGCAGAAAGTTTACTTAATTTTAGCTTACTAGTGAAAAAATTTAATAGGTTAAATACTTAGCACTTTTTAAGCTCTTGGTAGTGTGTAAATATTTTCTATTTTTTCTGAACTTTGATTACATTTTTGTGATAAATGTGAGCAAAGGAAACCTTTCTAAATATTTGTTTAACACCATGCTAATTTCTATACATTTTTGAGGTGCAGAAGAAACAATAAAGAAAGTAAGAAATCTTCAACTTCCCAATGTTTTTCAGGTGTTTCATTCCATGAAAGGAAGTTTTACTGTAAAATTATAAGGAACTGATGTCTGCTGATTTATTGTGCTTGTGGAGCTGATGCAATGAGAGCCTTCCTGCTGGCTATGGGGATGGTTTTGGAAATAGTTTTAAACACAGCTTCTTAGTACTAATCTTGTGTTTAACTTAGTGTCAAGTTCTCACTGTAATTGGCTAACATTATTTGGAACAACATGCTTGTTGTAGCTTTTAAGCTATGTGAAAGCCTACCTGATTAGTGAAAAACAACATACAAGTTGAATCTTAAATCTTAAAAAAAAAACTTCAGAAATTGAAAAAGTTGAGTGATTTTATATTAAAATCTTTACAAGAAAGGGTTAGTGGTCTCCATTGCATTTCCCTTTAAACAGAAGTCCTCTGTGTAAAACCTGCAACCTCCTACCACTACTTTTTCCAGACCAAATTTAGACTGTCAGCAGATGTGCTTAGAAGAAAACAGACATGTAAAGTGTATTGTGCCTGCCACTAAAAATAATCCTTTGAAGCTTGGGTATTCTGAAGTATCTGTTTCTTCAATATTTTTCCTGTGCTCCATAATTCACAACAAAATAACTCCACTGCAAGTGCTTATTTTGCTAACTCATTTTTATTTGTGTTTTGAAATCTTTGAGAGCTCCTTGTTATCATGTTTTGGTTTATTTTGGTTTTTGTTCTGTTTTGACATTGGGAGTGCACTAAGCATTTTTAGAGCTGAGCTAAGATTGAATTTGGTGCCAGAATCTCCATGGTCAAATTATGTCTTTGTAATCAATAATTGCTCTTTCTTCTTAAATGCTGTGCATCTCAGCCAAATTTGGCCTCATATTGCTTAAATGACCACAAAATACTATATAGGTGTTAAGTATGAACATTTATGCTAGTAACTGTAATGTAGACAGATGTCTTTCTTCTGTTTTAAATTAATATGTTTGCTCTGGTTTTAGCTGTTGTAACAAACCGTGGCTTTTAATACAACTAAGGACTGGATCAAGGTCTGCAAGCATCTGTGCAAGCTCAGGTACTGTTTCTAACTGTACTGAATACAAGATGTGAAGTTTTTTTGCAGTTATTTTTCTTCGTTTTTGGTGCTAATTATTTGCTTAATGCTAGTATATGTACAAGTAAATTTGTTTTAATTGATGGAAGAAGGCTTCAAAACTCATTAAGATAGATTAGAACAGTGGTTTGAGGGGCAGGGAGGAAGGATTAGGAACTTCCTAGAGTTTGAAGGCACTGAACAAGGATCCCCATCTTTCCAGGGCAGTAGGTGGTCTGGAATGTGTCAGCTGCATTGAGCTTGCAGCTGAGCAGCTCTTACCTAGGTAGAGGAGAAAAGAAGGCAGCATTCAGTGCAGGAAATCTGATGGCAGGACATGATGACATGCTTGGGTTTTGAGTACTTCTTAGGTTGATTTGAGTTTCTGGTGGGCTCATTTTGGCAATTGATACTTTCTTGGTTGGATAACTAGCTGTGAGTTTAATAGGAAATTCTGTGCTGTTAAGTTAGTAGCAGCAAGTCTATCTTCCTTTGTCAAATGTTGTTTCATCTCACTGAAGCTTTATCTCCGTCTGCAAGAGGTGGAAATCTTTGCTTCATACAAGGAGGACTATTACTTTATCATTTTGTTATTTGTTGTTTTACTAAAGTGGGGGTGGGGATACGATGCTGCTGAGAATGTCAAAGCTGAAGGATGCTTCGTGTCTGAAGCTTTTCTGGCTTTAACTTCATGTCAATGTGACTGGAGCAACACCAGAATTGTAATACTCTTCATGATGACCATGCAGGTTCAATATTCAATGTACATCTATTTTGACCCGAGAGTTTAGTTTCTTTCTGATTTCTTTTTGGATATTTAATGATGTCAGATGTGTAAATAAATCAAAATGATTCAGCCAATTTTCAGGAATGCATATGGGGAAAACTTTTTTTTTTCAAGTGGAACCTGCAAGACTGTGAACATCTTTTATCTAAAAAGCCCTAATAGTCCATGACTTGATGGAAATATATAAGCATTTTTCAGGTTGTATCTTCTGTTAGACAGTTCTGATGGAAAAATATGTTGAGATTTGGCCTTTTCAGTGTCCCTGAAAAATGCAGTGAACAATGACAACACCTTACTGCAGGAAGCTAATTGTGACAGACTGTTTCAGGGAGACAGGAATAAGAACTAGGAAAACTTGCCAGTTTACTTTGGCACCTGGCTTGATAAGTTTTTTAATTCTTTTGTAGACAGCATATAAAAGATGCTGCATACTGAACACCAGTGGGGCTGGAAAAACTGTGAGCTGTTGCCAGAGATAAAGATGAGATGAGGACATGAACTTAAGCAGAATTTGACACGTTAGAAAAACTGATAATGGGTCATAACAATGTGGGCAAATAGTAAAATAATGGGGAGTCTCAGAAAATGAGAATAACTTGGGCCACAGTTTGGCCTAAAGTAAACTGAAGGATTTAGTCTCAGACATAAGAACCAGCTTTAAAATAGCAGGGTACACAATCATTTCTATTTACTATTGCTGCCATTACTCAAATGACAATTACTTCAAGCATCAGAGGGTTTTGGTGTGTGCATATATATATAATTCCCCATTGTGAAATCTGGCATTAATGTTTTAAGTTCTTAGGTATTTTGATTCCAAAAACAAAACCTAAAACTTGTCAAATGTTGAAAAGAAAGCAAAACTACCACCCAAAAAAAAAAAAAAATTAAGAGACCTCTCAATACAGGTCAAAAAGCCAAGCACTCCTCTGTGTGGGTAGGTACAGATGCAAAATCAAAATCTTTAATTGCCTGATTTGCCTGTATACAAATTTCCACTCCCAGTGATCCTTTTGAAATTCAGGGTGTGGAATGGGTAGTGCTTCATTAGCCTCACTTTATTCTTTAGAGAGCAGAATAGATACACAAAAAAACAATGAGATTAAGGTTACCAAGGCAACTTTAATTTTGGCAATACCTAGTTTTTATTTCTTGTGTTAGCAACCTTTATGAGTTGAGGCTTTGTTTGAGTTTTTGAATGCAGCTTTTATTTTATGTTGTGGGAGATATCTTGGGAATTTACCTTAATATACTAAAATTCTGTCTTCTTTAGCACTATGTACTGCTGTGTACTCTGAGTTATTAGGGTCTACATTGCTATACACCATGTATATGCCATACAGTACATGGCTATATAAAGTTCACATATTTCTTCCTAGGTCCTGTGACATACAGACCCTTTAGAGTTATTGATTTCAGCTCCATCACAACATCCTTACATGTGTTGGTGGTGTCTTGACTGATCCATGCTGGTGTACACTAAATTGGAAAGTCAGGTAAGTGTTTATTTATGCTTGAGTCCAGCAAATGAAAAAAGCAACAAGATTCTTAAATATTTTTTAGTATGTACATGGTCATAAAACTGACAATTTATCCACCCTTTTCTCTTAGTCACTAGAGACTCCAGAATCCAGCAGTATTTGTAATGTGATGCTTGCTATGTCATCACATTAATGGGCAATTTGATAAATAAGGCTTGCTGACACTGGATGAGGAAAGAAGTCTGTATTTTTTTCTTTCAGTAGACTGCTGAAATGTCTCACATTATCAAGTTCTGCTTTTTACAAATTATCTTCAGAGCTGGTACAACTGTTTTGAGACTGATTCATTTATATAACAATTAATATCTGCCTTTATATCTTGTTTGTAAGCTTTTGGGATGGTGATGAAAGGACAATTTTTTAAATTTTGGGAGTTTGTTGCTAATACAAAAGCAGTTATATACAAACTATGTCAGAACCAAAAAACTGAGTCAAATTAAGTTTTTCTGTTCCAAATGATACTTGCATGGTTGAAAGTATTTCATTTACTCTGAAACAAAACCCTGGGTATCTTCTCAATCATGTAATGAGCTTTTTTTCCCCCTTAATTTTACAAAGTATGGTATATATTTAAAAGTGTATGCAGCACTGTATTTCTTCAGGTTATATCTTCATTTGACATTTCACTGATCTTTGTATTAGTTTTAACAACAAAATCAGCATTTTATGTTATTTTAACAACTTTTGGATACTCATGGCATAATGAAAGTAAATCAATTCCTTGCAGCATAGTAGCTATATTATGTAAAAGGGTTGGTTGTTCTTTACCTACATGTATTATAATCACTGGAAGTTTACCTGAGGAAACTTAGAAAAGACAGGAATGTTAGAAGTGTGCATAAAGCTTTTATATGATAAATACATCGTAATCTAGTGAAACAAAGTGTTTCTCAAATGAGAAACCTGAAAATTATGTTTCTCCTTCCTGCATTGTCACTTTTAAAAAGAAAGGAATTTTTATTGTCATGGCAAGTGTGTCAAACAGTAGTAACTTTTCAAATGTTGTCATTTTTATGATTATAATTTGTGCTTACCTAATTTTGTTTTTATCTTTCAGTGTGCTGAACAGCACTTCAGCAATTTTATAATTAAGTGTGCATCTAATAATGGTAATCTGTACTGCCAAGATGTGTGTGAATGGCAGTTAAACATTTCTGTAAATCACTTGCTTTCATTTTATTTCATTGTATCAGTGTATACGAAAATAAAACTGAGCACTTCTTCCCTCAAAATTACTTATCTGTAACTTGCATCTAATTTTGCCCTACAGGTTAAAAAACCCCTAAATAACACAACAAATGAACAAACAAAAGCCAACTCAAACAAATGACTTTTCTTGAGAAGCTCTATTTTATGTGTGTTTCACAAATTTAGCACAGAATGAGGAGAGAGGTTTATTTTCTCTATAATTTTGTATCACCTGAAAGTTTCATATCTCAGATTTTTAAGTCTTTCCATCACTGATGACATTATAAAATATTGGTATAGTGTATTTTGGGTTTCTTTTTGAATTAGTTTATTTAGCTTATTTCTTAAATGGCAATCCAGGGAGGAGTTGAAGGAGCATATGGAAAACTACAGAAATGCTACCCTCTTTTGTCCTCATTTTGGGATCAAGTATTCAAAATCACACATCAATTGAGTGGACATCAAAAACAAATCCATCATGAGGAAACAACAACAAATGAAAGAGACAAAGAGAAGAAAGAAGCCTGAAGATCATCCTGTGTGTTTCAACAAAAAAGTAACTTGAAAAGAAGGATTTGAGCTTGTTGCAGTATGTACAGTAGGTATGATCTGTATTATAGCAAAACTCGCTATTTTGTTTCTTAATTCAGAGTTGTATATCATCAATTAATTCAAATCATCAAAGTTTGTTTCTCCAAAGGCTTCTTTATCTCACTGTTTTCTAGGACTTAAATAACTTGTCTATACTGAATCTGGCTTTCCTCATTTGTTACTGCTCATGTGGAAATAAATACATGTTTTAGTAGCTCTCTGGAATTGGTATAATAAAAAGAAAGCAAAAATGGAATTTGTGTTCGATTAGTCAAAGGTCTAATTGCTTGCAGTGAGCTACAGCATTTTTGTTAGTAAGTGGGGAGCAGACCAATGTGCTGATGATATGCTTTGCACATAGGCATTTGTCTTCTGGGCTTTTGTAAAACCAGGTAGTCAGTTAACAAAACTTGTCTCTGTTTGAAGTGGCAGAAGTGTCATGTTAAGCATGTTACATCATTACAACAGTTACTTGTGAACCAGAGGAGATGACAATCCAAATTTTATCTGAGGTTTCATATGAAATGTGACACCTGATGCATGCACTACAGCTCTGTTTTGAAAGAAAAATGAGTGTTTATGGACTGGTTTCTGGAGATCTCCCTGGAACCATGAAGATTAAGAACTTTAATTTTTTATACCTACTTCTGACTTGAGCTTTGCTTGACTTTTGGACAGCAAAACAAACTTTATGTCAACACTGTTCCTTTCCTGCAGCCCCCTGAGGTGCAACCTCATAAAACTGGTGTTAGCTGTAGTCCCAGCCTGCAGCTGTCTTGTAATTCTTTCCACTACAGAATGGGATCTGTTGGGAACCACAGCCAGCTCAGTGGTGTGTCCTGCAGCACAGATGGAATAGCTGATGGCAGAAGGGCGTAAGGATCACCCTGCTGTGCTGGCTGTGACTCTGAGAGCATGGGATGTGCCCTGCACAGAGCTCCAGAGTGCTAGAGCAAGCTGCCTCATTTTCTCTTTGTCCCACCGTTGTCTCTCATTATGCCCGGATTGACAGACACACAGGGGATGTTTTAGAATCTATGGGTACTGTAAAACTTCAAGGAATTCCTTTAACCTAAGAAAGGTCTTTCTCAGGGGTTACCAGCAAAGTGTTGGAAGCAGGACCTGGAAATCCAGCTGTTTTCCAGGGTGTCCTGTGGTGCTTTTTTTGTTTTCCTCCAGGAGGGGGCAGCAGATGAACAACATCAAGGGCTGTTTTTTACTTTTCAAACGCTTTGCCAGTGTCCCTCTCTGCCTGAGAATCCCAGCTGGAGCTCCATACTGATGGGAGAGTTTAAAATTATGATTCCTACCTGTTTGCTACAAGGATAGCTGGAATGTATGACTTGAAAGTCTTCATTATTTTTAGTATTAAGCAGTAGAATTTCCTTAGTAAAATTTATCTCGAGTTTATAAAAAGGGCAATTTTATATTGAGACTTAATATTTTTATGACTATGGTATTAGCTGTATATATATTTTAAGAGATAAAATAACCAACCAACCCAACCCCATAAACTTATTAGTTAATGTCACCTAAGTCTTGTTGAACACCTTTCAAATATTTATTTTCTCTATTTCAAGTTGCATATTACAGTTCAAAGGAATGTTCTCACAGCCATTTTTCTCTGTTCATAGAATAAAACTGAGAATACACTAAATCTGGTGATGCTTTTAATTCATGTGTAATTAATGTGTTCATGTACCAGGATGGCTTGTGCATTCTGCTGACAGAGCATGGGAGTTGAAGGCTCAATTCATAGTCAGTGCTAGTGGTGCTAAACAATATAACCAAAATTTATTGCCTTATTTCAGCCACAAAGTGCAGTTTTATCATTAAAACTTTATGGAGGTCTACCATACTCCTGATTGCAAGTATACTGGTGTCCATTTAAAAACTGTAGGAAAATAGTGATCATTTCCTACCATTCTGAATTTCTTGAAAGTGTGTGGCTGTAATTCTGTTTAACAAAAACAGAATAGTTAACAAAAAGCTACAGAGAGAGAGGGCAGTCCAGCCCTTTTAGCTGCTGAGTTTTAGCCAGTAATTTATATAAAAAAGGGAAAACCACAGTAGGTGCTGAGAGTATCAGCTACCATAAATCAGAGTTCAGAAGCTTACTGGGAAGAATGAAACTAATTCCTAACAGAACTGATTCATTGGTAGGCTTGCCTTGATGATTTTCATTAAAATTGTGTTGTAATGTATGTGGGGTCTTTATGGAGCCTAAAACTTATCCAGTGACATGACATTTTTTATTTCTTTTGTGGTGATTTTCCTCTTTAAAGATTACAAATCTTTAAGACCAGAAGAGGAAATAATTTCAAAGATTTATTCAGAATGGCACAACTTGCCTTTCAGAGTTGGCTTTCATCTTGAATCCCACTGTTTAAATCACAGATTTTTTTTCATAAAGGTCTCATGGTTCAACTGAGGTCACTGATTTAGCACCTTCTATGCATCAAACACTTCAGCAATTCCCCTGAGTATTTAAGTTTCCTCATGAAAGTTCAGGGCTTTTATTCTTTGATCAATGTAAGCTTTATTTTTCTAGTGCAGGAAAGATCCACACAAATAACTGAGGATTAAATTCTCTTTTGCCTCCTTCTTGTTTTGAATAGTCTTGCATAAAATAAATACTGCCTGATTCACTTTTGCATTTTGCACTAATTAGCAGGAAGACTTTTACCAGTAGAAATCTTGAGTATAGCATAAACAAATTCCATGGTATTCTAAAGTACTTCATTTTCAGAATAGCTGGACTTGAATTGCCTTCACAAATGTCACGTAAATAGCTCTGATTTCCTTATAGAGTGTTTAAAGAATGAGTAATCCTATCAATTACATCTAATAGCTGAATGTACTACATGTATTTTGTAGTAGTGTTTACTCAGTTATTAATTATTTACACTGTGTTTTAAAAGGATATTGTTTCCTTTCATGGAAAAGCTGGTCAATAATCTGGATAGGTGTGTAAGCACTTTTAAAATCTGCTATAGTTAGTTTTCATAGGACAAGGATTTTAAACTTCTATGCCTGTATTTCTCTCTTTGAAATCATTGTGTGTTTAAGATATGACTTTGCAGCATTGAAGACTTGTGTTTGAATTTGTGAAGAGCCAGTGCTTCCTCTGTTGTTCCTGAGGTATGCTAAGCATGGTGAGGGGGATAATCCAGAAAATCAAGGAATTTGGGATAGCAGATCTGTATTCTGCATCTGCCTTTTCAAATGTTTACTATTTCCCTTCCTCAGAATCTTCTCTTTGTATATGAGCACATATGTAATTTTCATATGGAGTTTTTTTCCCCTTTTAAATCAATTCCACTTGCAGGCCTGAAAGATTAACGGGTCATATAGCAGAGACAACAATTTCTACAAATTTTTGTGGACCATTCCAACATCAAAATAGAACAGCCCAATATGATCATGTTGTATTATGCAGTATTGGCTGCTAGGAAATTAATTCAACACAGCAAACAATGTCATTTGGGGAATATAAATAAATAATTGAAAGATAATAAACTAGTAACTGAAGTATTTCATTGGAAATGGGTCTGATAGGAATCTTGGTGCTCTTATCTTTCCCATAGTGGTATTAGTCTTTCCTAAATAATAGCCTTAAATACTCATGATAAAAGGCATTAAAAGCCTAAATTAACATTGTAACTGAGAAACATAATCCCTTCAGACCACTTATACAGGAAGAATAGATGATGATTTTCCAGCTGTGACAAGGTTCATTTCCTTTCTGACAGGAAGCATTCTTAGAGTTAGCAATACAGAAACACATGGGAATGCAAGCTGGATTCAAAGTCCTTCATTGCCAGCACTGGGAGTAGGGAACAAGGTCTCTCTGACCCAGCAGGTGCAAACATATACAGGTGGATTGCATGGATGTCATCTCATGTTTCCACTTATGTAAATTGCTCAGGGAGGAAATAAAAAGTACTCTGCAGTTGAGTATTGGATGCTGTGTTGGAGTGATTACTTTATGACATGAAAAGGATTTCTAGAGAAAAGGGGTATTTTTCCTCTACTGGTAGTTTTCTATCTTTCTATCTATGTTGAATATGCAAAAACCAAACACTGTGATCCTGATTTAACAAAACAGGTGAATTTTTAACTGATGGGGGTTTTATGGCAATTAGGGATATTGACCTCTAAGGATATGCTTGATCCTGGTTTAGAATTTGTGTTCAGAAGACACCTATGTAAAGTTATAAATACTGCTAAGACAAGGACTGCTTATGTTCCTGACTTGTTAGCTGAAAAGGGTGTCTTTGCTAGTTCAGAGGAATGTGGGCTTTAACCACACCTTTTTTTTTTTTTTCTCTTCTAGTACTCCATTGCCACATTAAAAATAGGAATGTCTTCTCAAAACTTTTGATATCAACTTGCACCTATAGGCGTAGTTGAAGATTTTCAGTGTCACAGAGTTGGGTTTCCACCTTGACTATATTTCCTTTCATTTTTCTGGAAAGCTCCCTACTTCAGCTTTTTATTTTGAATTTCATCGAGCCTCTGTCAAAGGCCCTATCTCTGTGACTGGTCCTCCAGTATTTATTCTGACTCAACCAAGTGATTTGTTTAAATGGACTTTGCATTGCCATGGTTATAGTAAACCCATCATTCTGGGGTGGAAAAAAAAGGCAGTTACATCAGAAAATTTGAAATACACAGAAGGACCTTGTAGCACTGTCTTCTTGAACTGTTGGATCCACTCCATCTTGTTGGTAGTATTTAAAAAGTGAAGCCTTCCTTCCTTCCTTCTTCTGAATTGAGCATTTTACAGAATTAGAAAATAAGGTTAAGTGAATGCATAGGAAGGAAACAGGCTATGTTGTGTTAAAGTCTTTCTGAAACCTCCTACTTGGTGTGTGCACTGTGTGAACAGGACAGTGGGAGCCAATTTGATTCTTGTGATAATACTTAAATGAAAAAGCTTGTGGAGAACTCATCCCATAGGACCTGGCAGCATAGTGAATAGGGAATATCCACTCTTGTCCTCAGTGGCAAACTTAACTCTCCACTGAGTTGAGGAAAGGAAATACTCTGGCAGTCACTTGGCAGGAGTGCGGCGCTCCAGCGCTCGAGTGCCGTGTGTGGTGCTGCATCCCGCAGCGTTGGAGCCCTGGCGTCACACACGGTGCACAGCAGAGTAGGCAGATGTCTGGCAGGAAACCCGGGTGTGAAGGGGGCTGGTAGACATCTCTTGCTGCTGGGACAGATGGCTCTCAATCTCTGTGGTAGCAAGTGTGCCGTGTCTTCAGAGACAGGCATTTGGTCTATTAAATATTCTTAGCTTATGTAGGTGCCGACTGACAGGGCTTCAAAAGGTACAGGAGAAGGAGAGTGATGGGCAAAACAACTTCTGCTGAGAGGCTGGCTTGGTAGTGTGGCCAGGCACTCTTAATGGTGTTTAGGTGCATAAGTAAATAAGTGTCCAAACCCCTGCAAAAAAAAAGAAGGCAGACACTGTCTACAAGAACGATTGCAAATCTAGAACTGTCTCCTAATCCTCTTGCTGCTATGAGCCATAGCAAACACACGTAACTAGTTTTAGGAAGCTACTTATTACTTATTATGGAAGCTACTTATTATGAAAATACAATTAACTATCTTGACAGCTGCTCGTGAGCATGATGTCAGTCTCTTCCTGTTCATTTCCTCAAAGATAGTTGGAGGTAAACCTAAAAAATGTTGGTTATGCAGTGGTCATGCAATGCATTAATGTTTGAAAGATAACAGTAGCAGAACTGGTACAGGAGAAATACTTGTAGTAATGCTGGAGTGAAATGCTGCCTTGTGGAGAATTGTTACTATACCAGGGTTGGTCTTAGGTCTTAGATTCTTAAAATATGTTCACTTTTCATTATTTTTTAAAAACTTTAATGTTTTCATTGGTATGTTTTATTTTTGGATGTAAAAATTAGGTTTGCTTATGTGGGACTTGTCCTCTATTCAACCCTGACCATTCTGTGATTGTGTTTCATTTTTTCAGTCTGTGCTTTCTTCCTGATTAGGTTCATATCAGGTTCTACACTGTAAGACTAATATTTCAGAATTTTCATATAAAATTAAACATTGTAAATTTGTACATTAGATTTTGTTGGTGGAAATGTAAATGAAAGGGGTGGCCTGTCCTTTAAGAACATACCTCTCAATATTTTTGTTTTTGAAAGTAATTCTTTTCCTTTGTATTTGTGACCTAAATGTTCTCCTTGATGGCTTTACAGAAAATTCTTTGTGTGTTTTCTGCATTAAGTTAAAATGATTTTACCTTAACGTAATTTCCTATTGCTTTTAGTAAATTTCCTGTTCTGCTACATTTCCGCTTTCTGGAATTTGTTTGGTTTTAATTGGTGGCATAGAACACACTAGAATTTGTCCCTCTGAACTTTGATTCAGAGAAAAAGATCAAAACTGAATTTGGAAATGGTTCTGGCCCGTCTGTCTTGGTTAAACATATGTTGAAGCCAGATTTAGATACAGTAGGTCTGCTACTGGTAAAACAGACTGCAACCTTTAATTTCCCAGAGCAGTGTCTAAGATCATACTTCATTAGCAACAGGATCATGTGAAAGATGAGCTGTGGCTTGGAGGACGTGCAGAAAATGCTGATCCCCTGATACTCTTCTGGATTTCCCACACAACTTGATGTTTGCCTGGAAGATGCAACATCCTTCCAATTTGCTTTTCATTTCTTGATGGGCGAGAAGCTTTTCAGATATGAGCTCTGCTCTTGTGCCACTGTGGTGGCACTTGCAAACACGTGCAAGTGAGAGGCCCTACAAATGTTGGCTCTGCTCATAGAGCTGGTAAGTGTAAATAATCCCTCAGTCAGACAAATTCTGTAAATCTGGTGGCTTTTAAAACAAAATCCCACTCTTTAAGGTATGCACTCCTACCCAAGTCAAGCATTTACATATATTCCTGTTGGGACCTTGGCTCTGTGAAGGCTTTTTTGCTTAAGAAAATTGCTTTCTGGCTCTTCTCTACAGCTCTCTGTATATTTAGCTACCTTATAGACCCTGCTGGAACATGTGTGGAACACTAATGGGATAAATACAAAAATATCCAGTAGGTGACAGTATCAGAGCATGTTGAAGGGGTGCTGGGACAAGTCATAGTAACTTACATAAAAAAACAAAAACGTGTTCATTCACTAATTTTATGTCTTAATTTGGTGGTTTAGGTTCACCACACTGATATTGTCTGCAGCTTTGCTTGCTGTGTTTTGGTTCCACTGCCCCACCCCCATGGATTGAGGAAATGATGGCATTCTTGATAGTGCTAAACACATCTCATTTTACAGTGTTGGCAGGGTGTGTCATGTGATGAGTGGGAGCATTAGCTGGTCTCAGTAAAGCCGAAATACATGTTCCAAGTATGTACTTAGCAGCCTTAGAAGATGTTTAAATGTTCAATTAATGTCTGTTTAACCTCTTCACTAAATAAAGTACTCTTTGCTTCAGGCTGTTTTGTTGGTTTTTGTTTGTTTTTTTTCTTTAAAGCTATAATATTTAAACTAAGACAAGCTGATGTCCATGAGTTCACTTCCTGAGGTGTGCAGTGGTTGGTGGAGAGAAGGTTTGATTACCTTGGGTTTGTTACTTACGTAACAAAAATTAAAAAGCTTAATCTAATCTGGTTCTTTAGCTGTCATAATAATGGTGGTTCGGATTACAAAACCGGTGCTCTGTTTGGAGAGTCTTTTGATGCCTGAACTGAAATCTGGAAATACATTTATCAAATATGATAAAATACCTTGAGCTTAAAGTAAGTTCCTTCCTTCACCATGAGCTTTTCAATATCTGGTAATGGAATGACAGGCTAAAACACTTTTGCCTAGCTTTCATGGCAGGTGTGCAAAAATGTAGAATTGTAAACATTATCCAAATGTAACAAAAAAATGAAGAAAATTCATATACTGGAATAATGATTTACTGACCTTGTTACAACAATTTCCTTAGTAATTGGATATAACTTAATGATAGGGAACCATACTCTATAAGTCCCGTGCTACTAAAAGACCTTTTAAAACAAAATAATTCTGTAATATCTGTCATGATATTCTGTCTTTTTTTGCAGTATTGCTTTTGAAGCATATACTTTTTCATTTACTTGTAATAAATCAGTCCTTCTTACAGGGACCAACTATTTGCTTGCAAATTTTCAATGTGCTTCCTTCTATCAGCCTGCTTTGCCCTGTTAGATGCATGTTGGCCATCGTGATACTACAAGCACTTGCATGCTCCACTGTGAAACTAGTTCCATTAAAAATTAATAGAATTTTTCTTTAATAAGTCAAAAACATATAATGACAGTCTATGAGATCAGGAAGTGAGTAATTTAACTAGTGTTCATTAGAGTAAACAATAACAATGTCTAAAGTACTCTTTTGTTCTATGTGAAATCTGTACTTAAAAAATATTTAGTTCCTATCTGCATAATGTTCCTGACCTAAATAGTTAGGATGTTTGAAATGGCTGCTTGTGAAAGAGTTTGCCTGAATTGGGTAAATAGAGCTAAGGCTGGGGTTTTGTTGTGTTGGGTTGTTGTTTTTTTTTTTTTTTTTTTGAATAGATTATTTCAGTTCTGTGTTGGTCTTAAGATTTTTAAGCACAATAGAATGTAACACCCTCTACTTCTGAAATGGTATCAAAAGTACAATAAAAATTAAGAGTACTAAAGAAGAAAAAAATAAAAAAGAGAAAAATATAGACTAACCCAACCCAGTCTCCAAGCATACACTTTGCACCCACACAGAGCCCATTGACTGATTCATTGGGCTGTGTTCAAAAGTGAGGTGTAAAGAGCAGAAATAACACACAGATCCGAGTGTAAGCAAGACTAAGGCTGGTATAACTGCAGTGATGAAATATGCTGGAAAGTGTGATCTCTAAACCCATAGAGTGTTCTCATATAGTTAATGAAGAAATATTTATTTAATTTATTTATTTATTTAATTGTTTATTGATACTCAGAAAAGGGTGCATTTCTATGTGTGTTGATACTTGGATATATGTGTGACTATGTAGCTGGGCTGTTCACAACAGTCTTTAAGGCTTTTGTCTTATCAAGAGCTTAGAGCTGTGTAGAAAATGGGACATAAATTTGCTTGAGATATTTGCCATACTTAGTGACTTGGAAGAGGCAGAAGACTACTTCTGATGACACAAAATCTGACAGGTGCACATTTTTCATAGCTTTGCTGTCAAAGACTGCAAGAAGATTTCCTGAAAATTGTGTGTTCCTGATGATTGTAGAGATGGTGAGGGTTCTGTGCTGCTTTAATAATAATATATGGGGAAATGTTTCATTTTTTGTATAAATCTTATCTTGAAAATTGATTTTTTTTTTCCTTTGCTAGATCAGCCAATTCAATTTTTTGTGAAGTGTGAAGGAAAAGGAGGGTTAAGATATGCTTTCCTATTAAGCATACTTGTAAGGAAGTCTAGGGGTTTTTGCCATTTGTATCCATGTAACAACACCACCACCCAAGTACCACTTGCCCAAATAGAGAAAACCCATAAATACTGGCATCACCAGCTTTGAGGGTTTAAAACTAGTATCATGTATACATCAGTCTAAAAAATTCGGTTTAGCCAACTTAATTGTTTCTGTGGGTCTCCTTCTACGCTCTTGGAGAATGATGGGCATTCCTACAAGACATCCTAATTTCATGTAAGACATCACTTAAATGTGTGGGCTAATTCACCTGTTAGGATTTCTTACTGCCTTCCTGCAGCTAGCTTTACAGGGGAAATCTAGAAGATAGTACACCTGTTTGCTAACAGTATGTGGGATGAATTCTCCTGTAGGTGATTGTTTCAGTATCTTACCTTGTAGGTCTGCAGAGTGCTGCCAAAAAAAAAAATGGATCCTTAATATTTGCTGAATGGAAACCTTAAATTCAGAGAAGCTTATGTTACCAATTGGTAAGTTTTGGAGTCTCACTGTTTGATGTAAGGTCACAAGTTCTAAGACTAGTCAAGTCACAGACTGGATACTCTTGTAGCCTATGTACAGCTGTATTCTTGGCTGGTTGTTCATGAGGAAAGTGTCAGAACCCAAAGGTTTAGGTTCTAGATTTGGTATTTCCTGAACCTGAAAGAACTGAGGTTTTTATTAATATCAGATGATCAGATGACACTGTTTCAGGGCAGGATTTTGACCCATAGTAAATGTGTGGCAAATGTCATGTTTTAATATAGAATGAATTCTTGAGAATATTGTGTTACAGTTAAGTTCTTTATTCTGAGGTATGTCCTTCTGTCATAATGCAAAATAGGTAGAGTTAATGACAGATGCAAGTTCAGAGCAGCTTTCAGCTGGAATTATCTGCACACGCAAATGTGTGCAGCTCTGGTGTAGGTGGTGCATGCTGGAGCAGTTGTATCCATAGGATCTAAATGCATATAGGTCCTATTGAGACTGAAAAGTAAATTGGGACACTTCCACAGCCACACAACTGAAATATAAATACTGCTGAAAATATGGTGCAAACGCCACTAACTTATTCCAGTAGTAGGGAAACAATGGTGCAAGGCATCACCTTGCTTGTGGAAGAGGCACTTCAGGTCTAGAATGCCTCATTTGGGAATGTAGCTAAGCTGTCAGTGAAATTTCTCAGGAGAGCTGCTCTGGGCCAGCTCTGCTGCTGGGCAGAGCCAGGCGATCCTGTTAGGGATGGCTCATCCCCTGACCCACCGTTTGGCTATTTTGGATTTGTGAGCATTGCAGCTCGAGACTGACAGCCTGTGCTTGTGCAGTGCTCACTCACTGCTGCTGATGGTAGCCATCACTGTGACATTTCTGTTTTATCACAGCTTTCAGAAGAGCTTGGACCTTCACACAGAATGACATCATACTGGTGATGAGATGTTTGTGCTGCTTTTCTTCCCCTGACAAACAACTTCTCTGAAAATACATGAAGAAATACCACCTGAGTTCAGGAATCTCCTTATCCACTTCCCAGGTCATCTTTACCCTCAGACCACTCCCTGTGGAACATTAGGTTTTAAACTTCCACCTAAACATTCCAGCAAAGAAAGAAGTTGTTGGCATTGTCAGGCTTTTGTGCTGAAAGCCAAGGGTTATATGAAGGAAGAGAAGAAATAGTTCTTATGTGGCAATTAACAACACTTAATAGTGGTCTTTCCAAAGTGCTTTGCATGGAGTATGGTACAGGTGGTAACTCCAGTGTGCTGAGAGGATTCTGGGGATTTGTCCTGTCCAAAGGGTGAGTGTACTGATTCCTGTTCTGGTTACCTCTTGCTGATACATTCTGCTTACTTACAAATTAAGAGTTTGACATTTCAAGGCAGGAGCAGTTGAAATGTGACAAAGCTGACAGTGAACCTTTCAAGTAGTTTATTCTTTTCATCTTTAATTTTTAATACAGTCTCTATATAAAACTGTAAATGATTCAAGAAAATATACTGATGATGTAGCATTCAACAGAGTAAACAAAATTCACTGAATTTCTTCATGGTCACGTTTTATAACAAAATAAGTATATTATGATAAGCTTATCCAATGTTGAAATAAAAATATAAACCAATAAAATATGATATAAAATAAATTTGACTTAAAAATTCAGTGGCTAAGTATAACTGAATCTTATTCAGCCAAATAGAAATGGCTCTTCACAATGGTTTTACTCTAAGATTCCATATTTATTATTTGACTATGGTTTAAAAAATCTATAGGGATAAAAAACCTAGTACCTCAACTTTCTGCCAGACAGAAGCACTGTTCTCTGAGACACAATTACGAAGAATGTACTACTACAACAGGATAAAAGTTCCCTTTCAGGTAAATTGTAGATTCTTTGATTTACAGGAAAATGTTAGTTAGTTATGTGGAGAGAAATTACTGGCAATTTGTAAGTATAATCTCTATGAAAGAATTAAAAAAAATTTAAAGATAAGAAATTGTCTTGGTCTAAGAAACTGGTAAGTGTCCCCAGTCTCATCTTCCTGTTGTACATTTGGCACAGAAAAGGTTGGAGTTGCATACCAAACACAAATGCTTGGTCCCTCTTCATCTGGAACAATAACAGTTGGACATTTGCAACTGAGTACATACAATATTACTAATGGGAAATGTTTCTTTCCTTAAAATGCTGCCATATGAATTGTATTAACTTGTTTGCACAACAATCTGATGGTTCTTTAATTTGAAATTGCTTAAGTGGTAAGTACTCATTTATGACAACAGCAGTACTTTATTCTGAAGTATTCCAGTGGCTTTTCCCTGACTGCTCTGGGGAAATGTTTTGATCCTTGTTGATGTTGGGCCCAGAGGACACTGATGTAATGTGTTGGTTGTTTAATAACATTTAGCAGTACCAAAGGGATGCGAGGGAGATGTAGGTATGTGGAATTTAATTAAACAAGTTGGAATTCAGCCAAAACTCAGATCAACAGTTCCAATCTTGCAAAAAGCACAAGGAGACTTATAATAGTTGGTAAGTGAACTGAGCTTTCATTTTGGTGTCACCTTGACAATTGTGTTGTAAGCAATCTAATTTTCTAGGGAATTTATTCGTAATGTTGTGAAAGATGGTCTGTGCCACTTACTAAATTACTAGTAATAACTAGAGATGACTTCTGATAGCATACTTCCCTGTTTTTACATCTTTCACATAAGCAACAAGCTCAATCTTAGCATTTGAGAACAGGCAAAAGTAGCTTGGAGTAGCAGAGCTGCAGGTGTAACATGCTGCAGTTGCATGCCCACTAGAATTTTTAATATGCTGGGGGTTTTCTTCCCATTTTTCCCCACTATTTTTCAAGCAGGCTGTATAGTAAGCTTGATAAGTTAATTAGAAAGGGGACCTTGAATACAAAATAAATGCTCTATCTCTTTTTTTGTGCGTGTGTTTATTACCCTATTGTAAGTAGGCAGAAATATTCAGCATTAATTAGTTTACTGGAAAGAGTGACTGCTGATAACAGGTTTTGTATGTACAAAGTATAATTTATAGAACCAAATTCTAATCTGTTCTTTACCCCAGGCAGCATAGTTATTCTGAAGTAAATGAAGGATTTTGGTATGTCCTTGTAGGTGATCTTTCAATATGAATATGACAGGTTCTATCAGTGTTATTTCTTTGCACTCTAGAAAAGGAAGAAAATTTAGGTGCAGAAATTAATAATCCTGTCTTATTTCTGGTTTGCTTTGTAAGACATCTTGGAACAGCAGCCTTTTATTCAGAAGTTCACACTCTGGTATTTTGGGAACAGCTAGTAGTGGAAGTCTGATGCAGCTTTCATTGAACTAATGAACACTGAACTAGCTAACTATCATTGAATAATATAAAGTATTTTAAGTGTACCTTGACCATTAAGCAATTATTTTCTAGTCCAATTGCCAGGTATAGTAGAAATCTTCCAGGTCTGCTTCTGACTCCAAGCCAAATTTTTCAAGGAATACCTGAATTAGTATGCTTTGTTTTCTCTCTGTTTAATCCAGCAAACAGGGATGTGTGTGGTTTTTTGAATGTTGATTTCTGTGAGTCTGAGGGGAATCTGAGCTAGGTCTTAAGGTGTTAACTGTGCTTCCCCTTGAGCAAACTGTTTCTTGCATTCCTGGTCTTTCCTACTTTGCTGTCATGAAAGACCTTTCATACAGCAGTAGCTCCATGAAGTGCAGGCTCAGCATAGGTTAAGGGCTGTAGCAGAGTTGACAAAAGACTCTTGTGTTATATTCAGGCAAAGGTTCCACTGCTATAAATAATGCATGCTTTAATTGGAAACTTCAAATGGAAATATCCGTCTCTAAAGGCTCATTGATTTCAGTATAATCTCTAGGGGCAGAGTCTGCTTACGTGCTGAACATGCAACACATTCCCCAAATTTGTGGTTTGCTCTCCATCACCACTACTTGCACAAGTGAGCTCCTTCCTATAAATTAAGACAAATGTCATATCTACATAATCATCTGGGAATTTCTATCACTGTATATTATAAAAATTGCATGAAACACCATTACAAGACAGGGTACCCACTGATGTTGAGAATTCTAGTTTCCTTTTCCCTTGCTTGGTATTAATTAAAGGGCACACCATAACTATTGAATTTGTAGGGAAAAACTTTAAAAGCAGGTAATAAACATAATTTCTTGACATATTTTCATGGGTTTAATCACACTGTGCCTGATGTTAACCACAGGCTTAGGCCTCCATGTACAGCCACAGTGGCTAGGCTGATACCTGGCTAATTCATGAACCTGGAGCTCTAAGCCCATCCAAAAAGATGGGCACAACTTCTGGTATTATTTTAATTAAATTGCTTTAAAACCACACCTTAAGGCCTCTTCTAAACATAACATCCTACTGACTTCACTAAGGGTGTCTGACAGTTACCAAAGTGGTGTCTAAGTGTGTGAATACAGATCTGTGTTGGGCTGGATTGATTTTTGCATTAATTTGGATCCTTTCGATTTGCATTCATCAGTCTTGTTTTAAACTTTTTAACAGTGTCAAGATGAATTTTGCAAATTATATTAGTAATTTATGGATATTAAAATAGTAAATGAGCCTCTGCCACACAGCTTGCAGTAGAAAAAAGAGGAACAGGTTCGGGTGGCTGATGTAATTTTATTGCTGTCCCCTTTGGGCCCCCTAGTCTCCTGTTGTTTGTGGGCAAACCTGAGTAGCATACACCTAGAATGCATGTAAGATGTAGAATTTAGGAATATAATAGGATTTAGGTGTAGAAGTCCTAAGTGATGTGGAATCCTTCCAGAAGTGCCCTAAAGCTGATTTCAGAAAAGGCTGTAAGAACACCAGACCCTAACCTCTGAGCACCTGTAGGAACCCAGTGTTTCAGCACAGGTGTGTGCTGAGTTACAACTGAGCCAGGTGACTGAAAGTGCTGTCCAGAAGATGCTGACATCGAGTAGGGAGCCTTCAAGTTAAGAGGCAAGGTTTTACATTGACTTTTTACCCCAGATCTTCAGACTGAAGTATCTCCAGGTGGTCACGATTAACCCATGAACTCTTACCTCTTGCTTGATGACTGGAGTTTACTTTGACAAAACACAACCTGGGAAGGTCCTGGTGCTGCTACTTTAATTTGTTTGTCTTGGTGAAGATACTGTGTCATGGTTCAGAAGACTTCTTTGCACAGTAAGACACTGTTTTGTATTCCGGGTTTCCCAAGAGAGTGCAGAAGGATTAAAACCCCTTTTGGAAATGAGGTTTATCAAGTGCTCCTATTAAAGTGTTCTTTATGCATGAGAAGACCAATTTCTATTTCAGAGAATATTCAATTATTCTGTACTAAATGGAACAGGATTTATGTCACATCATTCTGTGTAACATGTCTTAAATGTTATGTTGTGTAGACTTTCTTATTCTTCTAATGGCTAATACTGAATTAGTCTGTTAGCAGTTGTTTCAGATATTCTTCTAGCTTCATGGTCAGATCCCTTCCTTTAAGGGTGGCAGAGGTAGCATAAGGCAAAAGAGAGTTTTTAAATTTTTTCACTGAGGCTTCAAAGTAAGTCTAGGGCACAAGTCAGGCAAGGAAAAACAGTTGTGTCTCATGTGTGTATCTTTTCAAATATATCTGTCCTTTTTAGGACAGTACTAGAAATAGAGAAGAAAGGTAACTTCCTCCCCTTCTTTCCCTAGAAGATTCTTCTTGAAAACAAATTCAGGATAGCTACAGAAACTTAAAAGCTAGGAAGGAGAACCAGATAGAACTGCTCAAATCTGATTTTTGTTCAAGAATGAATAGTTAATGCAACTATATGTAGTTAACTCTGAATTCTGCAAGGCAATGCATTGTATAAGTACATTATTCTTTTCTGGGTCATAAATATACAGGACTTAGTAATATACATGATGTACACTCTTGGGTTGCATTGCACTTATATCATGTTTTTAACTTCATATTCCTGTTCCAAGGTAATTCTACATATAATGGGAAATCTAAAAGGCCAACAAAAATAAGTTGGCTACAAACAGAGCAACGGTGTTGGCAGAAAATTAAAAAAAATATGGATTGTGTTTACTCATTTACACTGTATCTGCAAAATAAGCAGCTCCTGTGGACTCTCAGACACAGAAAACATGTGCTAAGAGATGGCATGTGAAGATGAACCAACAGAGGTAGGGTAGGTGAAAGTCCATCATTGTAAATGTATATTCAGCATTCTTTTGGGTCATTGCCCTGATAACTCCACACCCTCTGAGTAATATGGTCATACAGCAGTGACAAAGCACCATAGCCCCAGGAGAGGGAAGCTCTTTTTGTGTTCCCAGCCAGAAATATCTAAAGGTATGCCCATAAGCTGTTGCTGAAAGTGCTGATTTCATCTAATTGGTGTTAATTTATTCTGGTCTGAATTGTACTGAGTAATAGCTGTTAGCAGAAGCACAAAAATTTTCTTCTGTATAGATGTTGATTCAAGTCTTGCTGAAGAACAGGGTGTGCTGCTGGGTTTATTAGCAGTTCTTATCCCCAAGGAAAGGGATCTGTAGCATTCCTTTTTTGTGTCATGAAGAATACTTTGGCCAGAATTTTAATGTTCTTGCCAGCACGGGTTGGCAAGAAAGCGTGGCTCCCTGTGCTCTCAGTCTCTCGGGTGGCCCTGCCACTGAGGTTACATGTACTAGCAGCCCTTGTCCTCAACCAGACTGCGTAGGGAATAGTTCCCAGATTTTTGCTCCTGACGCACTTGCTGTGAAACAATGTCTCTCTCTGGCTCCTGGTTTATAGGAGTGGGTGTGTCCAGTGCTAGAAAAGGCCGTGCACTGGTAAATAGCTGTGTTACTGTTTCATAGTCCTTGTTCTTTCTTGGTGCACCGATACAAGGAAGCAACAAGCTAATAGAATGTTGTAACCTAATAATAAGAAAGCTTTCCTTCCTCCACGGTAGCCCGTGCGACTGGCTCAAGGCATTTAATTGTTGTCTGAATTTCGGAAATGATTTCTTGGTGATTGGAATGCCCTTTCTTCACTTGCCAGCTGCTGTGTGGAGGTGCCTCAGTTCCATTTTCAGGTGGCAGCTTTAATTTCTGTTTCCTTGACAGAAAGTGAGCGATGCAGCACACTTTTCCTAGCGTGCAATTAAACCTGCCTTAGTCACTGCAGGCAGAACAGGCAGGAACAGATCATTTGATAGAAACTGTCTCTAATTAAACTGAGACAAACATGTCCTGTTAAAGGCTTGAGGAAATCTCTTCAGGCAAAAAACATGCTTCCTAAGGATGGACTTAGCATGGCCTTCCTTGTATTGTACTTTCCTTCCTGTAGATGACAGATATGGTTAAGTGCTGGTTCCGTTTCTGAAAGCAGTGGCTTTATTCCACACCCTGTTTAAGGGATCATGATAGCTGTGGCTGATTCTTCCTGACCTGGTCTTGTACTAATTTCAGACTTTCCTGGAACCAGGTGTGTGTGATTGAGCTTACAAACTTTAGTGGCCTAATAAGTAGTGCATTCATCTAAACTTAGGTACTTTCTAGAGGCAATGGAGACAGTATTTGTTTCCTGGAAGTAATCAATCCCATTCTGATTCGGGGATGGATTAACAAGTTGTTTGCTTCCTAGGTGTAGCCACAGCAGGGACTGTTCTAACAAGTGATCTAACATCTCTGCTCTCTGCAAATTCGGCCTCGTAGGAGGATCTGCCATGGGATATTTTCAGTTAAGTTTTCATAAAAATTAAGTGCTGTCAATAGTCAAATTGGTTGTTAAAATTCTTTTTTATAATCATCTGAAAAATGTAATGGTATTTTTAAAAGACCAGTCCCTGCAGTCTCATGCTCAATGTGGAATTTGGCTAAGTAAAAGCAGTATTGTCCATCGTGTTTTTCTCTACTATATTTTAGGGAGCTACTCAGACTAAGATTGGTGAAGGAGTCCTGCTAATGGCAGATTTGAAGAAAAAGTAACACAATTGTATAGATCTTAAGGCTAAAAGAGATCATAACAGTAACATCTCCCAGATAACTTCTGAGATAAATATGGCCTATGTGCTATCTGTGGCCACAGCACAAAGTTGCTTTTGTAATAGTCTCATTTAAGCAATTTCATGAACAGCAAAGCTACTGAAACCTTGTTCCCAAAGCATGTATATGCATGTTTCATGTCCTCCCATGTGGATTCTCTGATGTGTAATTCTGTGGTCTGTTTCTCTGTGGGGAATAAGAGATACATGAATTAAGAAGGTATCTTCTGTGTTAAGGACTGGCTGGGCTGTTTGATATCTTTATTGATGATCTCGATGAGGGGATTGAGTCTACCTGTAGTAAATTTGTGGACAGCACCAAGTTGGGCAGGAGTGTTGGTCTGCTGGAGGGCAGGGGGGCCCTGCAGAGGGACCTCAACAGGCTGGATCAATGGGCTGAGACCAACAATGTAAGGTTCAACAAGGGCAAGTCCCAGGTCCTACACTTTGGCCACAACAATCCCATGTGGAGCTACATCTGGCACTGGTGAGGCCACACTTTGAGTACTCCATCCAGTTTAGAAATCCTCACTATAAGAAAGACATTGAGGTGCTGGAGCAAATCCAGAGGAAGACAACAAAGCTGGTGAAGGGGCAGTGTCACAAGTCTGATGAGGAGCAGCTGAGAGAGCTGGGGCTGTTTATCCTGGAGAAAAGGACACTCAGAGGTGACCTTATCATAGAATTAAGCCATGTCAGGGGAGATTTAGGTTGGACATTAGGAATAATTTCTTCTCAGAAAGGGTGAATAGAAATTGGAAAGGACCAACATTCTCATGCACAGGAAGGTGGTGGATTCACCATCCCTGGAGGTATTTAAGGAAAGACTGGATGTGGCACTTTGTGCCGTGGTCTATTTGACATGGTGGTTTTCACTCATAGCTTGGACTCGGTGATCTCAGAGGCCTTTGCCAACCTGATTGATTCTCCATGTGATTCTGTGGTCCTCTCTCTTTTGGCTCATTTCACAAATTATTTAAGCATTTCATATTTAGTAACTTCCTACTTTTTGTTGAATTTCATTAAATTTTGCCACTGGACTAAGAAGCATTTGACAGACCCACGTCTATGTAGAACACAAAGCCAAGTTTTCTTTTCATAGGAAACTTGGCAATAAATTTAGAGTAAGGGGTGTGGTGATGTGGTAGGGATATTGAGAAATAGCTGATTTCATAGTGTGGTTGGCCCCAAAAAGCACAGAAAGGTGCCTGTATCCGATCTCACACCTGGCCTGCTCTCTGTAGTCCATTTCACAGAATTCCTGGTAGACAAGAGATGGCTTGTTTTTTATTAAAATACTGTATCCTTTAAACCTAAAAAAACCAAGACTTTTACTACTTCAGCTCATAATTAGTCTTAGCAATGGGTCACAGTTGAAATGTTACTTATTTTATTTCTAAACTGGTGTTATTTTTTGCTTTAACTTTTTGCTATTGGTTCTTACACTGTATTTCTAAGTTAGGCAATCCTCTGAGACTATTTTTTACATTTTTTGGTTTTTTACTAGCTATTTTTTTTTTTATTTTTGAGGTGTGTATGTGATCTGTAATTGGATTGTTCATGATTTTGTTTTGTAATAAATAAAGCGCATTGAATTCTTTGGGCGCTTATGATAGGGCATTTTCTCTAGCCATCATATTCTAGCTCCTCACTCTGTAATTGTAATCTATGTGGTCAAAAACAGTTTCTAAATTAATTGTCAGGTTCTGACTATAGTAAGCTTTCTAGCTGGCACAGATCCTGCAGAAGGAGAGCAATATCCAGTTTCCTATCTGCTTTGCATGATAAAAATGCATGATAAAGTAAGGATGGCAGCATCAACAAATTTGTTGGGTTTTTTTTTTTCTCTGTGGCTGGGAAGATGCTACTTCAGTACAAGCTGTAGAACTAGCTAATTTGAAGTTGCATTTTTATATTTATATTTAGTTTTCCTTTTACAACTCTTGCATTCATTAGCAAGCATTTGTTGAACCGTGCTGTTCCTTTGAGATCCTCGAATGCCCTGCTCAAAGCCAAGCACTGTGTGCATTCAGGAGGATGTTGGTCTATCACTACATGTTTCCATTTTTCTCTCTATGAAGAACAATTTAAATTTATTATTGCCAGCTGTTTCTTTCTATGATGTTGTGCTGTGTTTTTTTCTCATGTGATTAGTGATACTGATTGATTCAACTCCTTGCCCTGCACAGGGATAGCATCAAGGCTGCTCTCTTATGTTAAATTGCCTGGCAAGCTAGCATCACAAAAGATTTAAAACCATAAGCAGAAAGAGCATGTGTTTGACCTGATTTTCCTCTTTTATAAATTTCCTCTGAAAGAGTGATTTATTTATTTATTAATTACAATAATAAACAAATGTGATTAAATTTACAGCCTGCCTCAATTTTATCTAGCGTGGTCATCCTCCTGTGATTTTCTTGGGTAAATATTTGCACCAGTTTTGTTTACTTGCCCCTATCTGACATATGAGAGCATCATCTCATTGATTGCTGAAAACCTCTTGCTCAGAGCCAGTTTCATGCAGACACAGTAAACTGCATAATCCTCACTCTCCGAGGGTGATCAGAAGAGTTAAGTTAAACGTTTCACCTTATGGCTAAATATTAATTACATAGGGTGCACTAGTATCCTTTTTCAAGAAACATTTTAACCTAAAGCATTCAGTGATTAGTGCTGGCAGGTGATTTTTCTGTGCTGCTGCAGAGCAAAAACTTCACTGGCTGCAGCTGTCCCTCTACCTGGGTGATGAGTTGTATAGGTTTAAGAAAACACCACTGACAAAATGGATGGGTTGAAAATCAGATTCTTCTGTTGTTACAGAACAGCTAGGCTGGAAAGAAATGGCAGTGGTTCAACCTCATGCTAGACAGACCATATGGTCCTTACAGTGAAATTAAGTGGTGTTGCATATGTGTATTGCTAGGCATAAGGACAGCAGCTCCAGCTTTCAGAACTGCTGGCAGGAGTCCTACATAGGAGAAATGTTCCATTTCTTTACCCCTTAAAAGTCATTTAGTAGTGAAGCCAGTGTCTTTGCCTGTCTCATGCTGGAACAAGTTGTACTAGGAAAACTTGTCTCTTCTAAAGTAGTGGACATCATTAATATTTCAACTATATATGCAACTAGGTTCTGAAATAATTAGCTAAAATCACCACAGATCTATCATGTCTGAAATAAAGGACTGCAAAGGATCACTTGGGTGATTTTGTCATACCCCTCTTTTCCCAATAATTAAATGAATGCTGATTAATTTATCAAATTCAATTTTGAGAGTTTGTCATTCTTCTGCCCTGTTTTTCCAGAGTTCTGATTCTCTCCAACTTTTATTTTCTAATTCTCACCCCAAATTCTATACTTGTGTGGTGACCATTAACAGCATTTGAGATTTTTGAGAGAAATACCCAATTGTTTTATGTCTGGGAGAAGAGTTTGAGATGACAAGTGTGTTTTGAGTAAAAAGTTCTGGTTGAAGACCTAGCTGTTGGTGACGTAGAGCTGCGTACTAGAAATAATAATTTTTCCAGTGTGCAAGTGATGAGTGAGCCAAGTTATCCTCAGGTAGAGGAGGCAAACCCTGGGCCTTTCAGGAAATCTACTTCTAAAGGCTTTTTTCCAGCTTTACAATTTGCATGGCCCTAATGAGTCACTGAACATACCTGAATTGGTAGATCTCTATAGGAGATGTTTACAAATCCTATTGTCTTTTATGTGGTGCTCTAACTAAATCAGAACAGGGATAAAAACAAATCAGCTCTTCTGTGATTCAGGCACGGGTAAGTCAATGGCAATGCAGTCATATGCTAAAGCAAATTGCTCAGGCTGTGGGAAGTGTATCTCTATACCCACTCTCATCCCTGATCTTAACACTCTGTCTTTCATCCTCTGGATCTTTCTCCTCTCTTAGTTCTGGTGCTGTGTTCTGCATACTGGGTATAGGAATGAAGTGTGTGCCTGTCAGCAGCTCACAGGTTTGCTGTGGCTTTGCTTTCTGACTTCTGACTCCTGGATTTAGCTATTGATATCATTTGCTAAAAAGCAGAAGGGATTGAGCCATTGGCAATAAGGCGTTTTCTTCAGGTGGTTTTTTTTATTTTTTTAATTTTCATTTCATTAAATGTTTTCATACTCTTAAGCAGAGCATTGTTTCTGCATCAACCCTGCCTGAAATGGTGTATTATGCTGGCTGCCATCCAGGAAAGGAAAGAACAATTTAAACCTCTCCATGCAGTGATAACTGAAAAAATTGGGAACTACTACACAAGTCTGGAAAGTGTGATAGGTCACTGGAAAAGGCTTAGTGCTGCTAATGAATAAAAGGGCCCAGTTTTCCTGCCAGCATTGTGTGTATGAGGCAGAGGTAGTAGGAAGCCCACAGAACCAGAAGAAACTAATATCTACTCCAAACTTTTTCACTGATGAGTCTCCCAAAACAGTAAGAGAAATGCAGTGCTGCTAGGAGAGGGTTTAGGACTGTGAGAAATGGCATTGTGTTGTGCAGTTTGGCTTGCAGTTTTTGAGGTCAGGTCTGCAGTTGGTATAAATCATTACAGTGAAAACAAATGTTGATGAAAATTTCACTTGTAATCTTTAATCAATTTTTTGGAAATAATATGGCAACTGCAAACCAATTTTTTTTCATTAGCATGGAACAAAAATCCTATATACTGTGATAAATTAAGCAAAAAAACCCCACCACGTCTTCACATGAAGATATATCTTAGATCCAGCTGCAAACCACTCAACATTAGTGGAAAGCAATTCAGAATTCTTTATCATGGGTATGAAACACTGCAGCAGCATAGGATTTAGAGCTAAGTGTCTTCTGTTTCTGCACAGGTGTAAATTTGGATCATATCCAAAGACATTAGTGGGCTTGCACTGTTTCTGCACTGGTGTAAGGGAAGAAAATTGTCTGAGCCTCTCAGAACTTTTCTCTAGGAAGGGATCTGTGTTAGAGACTTGTGTTGACAAAGCAATTTGAGCCAGGGATATGAAAAGGTGTCTCTGGCTAGTGGAGCCAGGCCAGAAAAATCTAATACAAATGCAATTACCCCAATGTAACTGTTATACAGTTGCGGGGTGACTTTCAGAAGGGTTGCCAAATGCAGTGGTGCTGCTGCTCCTAAATTACTTCCACACAAGGGATGCTTTGCTGGATGCTTTGGCTGGAATGGTTACTCCAGCAAAATGTCCTGTTAGTGTAGATTAGACACACGTTTTAAAAACTGCCTCCTTTAGCAGTTAATAATTAATAAGCTTTAGGCAAATGAGGGATCTGGGTTTTAGGCAAACTGTGGAAGACAGGGTAAAGGGTAAAGCTGCCCAAACCAGCCTGTATTACATGACACCTGTGAAGCAGTAATTACAGTCCCCCCTTGCAAGCACAACATTTAGGAAAAATTTGTGGTTTATTCATAAGATATGTTGTTTTGGGTTTGGGTTTTATTGTTGTTATTTTATTTGGGTTTCTCTTGTTGTTTTGTTTGTGGTGATTTTTGTGAAGAGATACCAGAAGACATAATATTCTCTTAGTATAATACCAAGGGAAATAGAAATGTTTTGCAGGGACTCTAAATTGTAACACGATGTTTAGGTTTGAGTAATGAGGGAGAAACAAGACTGCATCTGATTTGGATATATGTGTTTATCCTGCAACCTAACTCCCAGGGCTTTTGGAGGCTATCCATGAACCTAATCCCAAACCCACATACCTCCCTGGGAACTGCAGATGCTTCACATCTAAATGGGCTCTTTTCTCTCCCATTCTTCTTATTTATGGGGCCTTTCTCCTGATCTGGTGATCTTTTGCCTAGTTAAAAATAAATAGGGTTTGAGATATGAATAATAAACAGGGCTAATAATAATATTAAATAAGCAAGCTGTTCTCTTAGAGAAGAAAAATAGAGAAAATCTAACTTTTTCTAGCTATTTTCTTTATTTTAGCAACATGACTTGCAGTAATGCTTCCAGCACGGAGATTCTTAGAGAGTCATAATTCTGCTTTGTATTTTGTTTGTGGTTTTGGTAATCTAAGCATTGTTGCCAATGGCAGAATGGGGAAAGTGGGAAAAATTTGTTTGTATGTGTACATTAGCACTGGCATTCATCCCTGGCTTATACAGGCCTGGAAGGATTCACATCCCTCCCCTCCAAGTATATGGCCTCCATGTGTTTGGGATTTGTTACATTCCAGTCAGTGCAGCATAAATCCTTATTAGCTAGGCCATAATGATTCTTACTACTCAGCTGGGCATGCATTTGATAACTTTAGCCTTTTGCCAGTAGAATTTGGAACTCACTTCTCCTGAAACAAGTAATAAAGCAGTCTTTGAATTTTTAATATCTCTTATTGCATAAGTTAGTTTCATTAGTTCTGCCCCTTCACACTGAGTTGTTAAGACATCTCCCTTAATATGTTGCCAAATTAAGATATTGGAGAGAAAAATACTGGAAGAGAAGGAAAAAATCTGTACAGCCAAAGAGCAAGAGAAAAGTTTCTGTGTGTGTGATCTGAAATGAGGCTGAGAATAAGTGAGGTACCACCAGGAAAAATGCTGCCATCAACTGCTGGGAAGGGCGGTGGTGGAACATCTGGTTCTTGAAGCTGTGTTGCTCTGCAGCACATCTGGAACATTTAAATGCCTTTTTAATGGCATGAATGCAAAATGATGGAAAATAAGTCTCAGCAGTTTGTTTTAGTGTAACACATGAAATTATCCAAGGGTCCAAACTAGCAATGTGATGAGCCTTCTCCAAAACCGCCCTGTAAAAGCAGACAAGAAAAGTGACCTTTTTCCACATGGACTCCCACAGATCATCTACTGTATGTCCAAATATTTCATAGGCAAGCACACCAGCTAATAATAAATAGGGTAAGCAGTAGCAAGATGATGAGCATCCTTTGCTGATCAAAAATTATAATCTCTGCTGTGTTTTAAAGAAAGTCTTTTCTGAAATTTCTAACATGCATCTCTAAAGGAAGTAGCTATTTTGTAGGGATGAATTTTGATTTTAGCCTTCAAATTTTCTTTTTGTTGTTACAAATTCTCTTGTGAGGACCAGCTGAAAGTGATTTTGAAATTATTTAGTATGGACCATCCACTGTGGTTTGGCATCTCTTGTGTTTCTGATCAGATTAGCACTGCTGAAGGGTTTTACATGCCTATCACAGGAGACAAATAAGCAGACTTCCAAAGAGCAGGGGAGGTCTTTAAACTTGGAAAAGACAAGCTTTCATTGTGTCAGAATGGACTTTGTAGTAAATGTTACAACTTCACACAATTATTAGAAAAAGAGCTTTTTTATTTGAAAACTGGAGACTTTCACCTGAATCTTACCCATTGGTCAATGTGGTTGTCATGCTACATTAAGAAAGCCCTGCAGAAAATAATTTAGTTTTGACAGGTGTTATGTGATTCTGCCTGCATCACAAATACACCTTTCATTTACTCATAAAAACCAAAAGCATCTAAATGTACATGGTTGAATTTGTTTCTTTCCTGGCATGAAAAACTGGCCAGCCAGTCTCTTGCTCCCAGATACCACTGATTAGGAAGATGCTCTTTACTCAATGTGGTGAGGCACTGGAACAGATTATCTACAGAAGTTGTGGGTGCCCTATCACTGGAAGTGTTCCAGGCCAGGTTGAAGGGATCCCAAGCAACCTGTTCTAGTGAGTGGCATCCCTCTTTTGTTTTTGGTTTCTCCCAACCCAAAACATTCTATGATTGTGACAGTGACTTCAGGAATTTAATCCTTCAACAGAGAGGGTGAGATGAGTGAGCTTTATGAAATCAAATAAGTGTACGAGTTGGAAATCTCTTTATTTGCTGTTGAAGTTTCTAAAATCTGATTTACTGTCAGCCTAGAAAGCCGTCTTATTACCTGACTTACTCCCTGCCTTGTTATTGATAGACTTGAAAATAGGCTCAGTCTGAAAATGTAAAGTAGAGAGTATAGCTTAGAAACCAGATACCTGTCATTGTTACCAAATCTCTGAAAACTGGAATAAGACCTCTTTAATCAATTTTTCTTGTTAAAGAGGGTATCATTTTTTTAGAGGCCTGGAAGGCATGGGGGAATCAGTCCTCCTAATAAGACCCCGAATTTCTGCCAGTGTGTTGCTAATTTACAGCCACTACATGCATATTATAATTTGTTCATTACCATAAAAACCCTTCCCATGTTCCCCAAGTTCCTAAACTTGGTCCTTGTTTTGGCTGTAGCTGCATTCCTGAGCCAGATGTCTCCTTTTTTTCTTCTAACATCCTTACTTGGAGAACAATTTCTGCATTCCTTGCTTCTCTGCTAAAGGTCTGCAGGCACAGTGTCCTCTCTGCTAAAAGTTAGCAGTTACAGTGTCTTTCTACTAAAAGCTCACAATTACAATAGAAATTGAATTAACCTTTTTGGTGTCAGGGGAGCTTTATGTGAGGATGAAACATTTTACAGCACCAGGCAAAACAGAATACAGGATTTAAAGCTAATAGCAGGAAAAGCTTTCTAAAGAGAACTGCCAGAGCTTCTGTTGATCTAATATGATAGAAAAACCTGACCAGCTCACCTGCAAGGGGAAAGCATCCTTAAATAAAGTTTAGGAGGCCACTCCAGTTTACTGAGTATGAAGATCTGTCCAGATGTTTGAGCTGGTTTTGCAGCATTTGAGAATGTGTATTTTCTTAAAAGGTATAGTGTTGTCCTAAATTACTCTGCCTGGAGGAACTCTGTTGTTCTCATTAGTTTGAAATATGGATAATGCAAGGTGGACATGATATACCCACCTCTCTGAGAGGCCCTGATGGTTCATTCACATTGTTCAGTAATCCTGCTATAAATGCTTTCCTGGGTTTCTCCTTTGGAGACTGTTCCTAAGTCACTTAAACAGCTGCAATAGTTTGAGAGCATTTGCTGTGGCTTTACAGGCCAAATGGAAGACATATCCTGGGGATTTTTGTTAGTTTTTTAAGTTTGCATTGGCAAAACCATCCAGTTGCTCAGGGTCACTAGCAGCCCTGCTTCCAAATCCTGCCCTCAAAGTCAGTGAGGTGGGATGACAAGTTTCTACCCCACCAAGCCATGACAGTGGGTTAGGCTGCATCAGAGCGGACCAATTTTCACCATTTCAGTTTTTACTACATATTTGTGGGGCATTTGCTTTGGTGCTGCTGCACTGGGGGAGAACAGGAATGGACAAAAAGCCAGGGTAGAGTCATTACTGGCCTGCATCTGTCTTCGTGTAAGCAAGTGATGTTGTACCAAGGTAAAACAGGGCAGGAGATTCTGCAGCATAAGGCAACACCAACCTGCCCTTGGTTTTCCCAGCTTACACATTTGTCTAAGTAGAATAGACAGCTGCATGAATAGCCCATCACTGCATCTCCTTCTGATCTTAAAATTTCTTTTTAAGTACTATACATCAACCAGTTTACTTCCTGACATGAAATGCGTTACGAATTATCACCCTGGAATTGTGGGATTTAGGGTAATTGAGTTTCAAGCTCGGGCTTTCTGATCCAAAGCTCTTGGAGCGATACACATCTGCCTTTACAGACAGCAAAACCCAAAGGGATTAGAAGCTGATGCAGCTCTACTCCTGTTCTCTCTCCAATTAGTTTCCTGTCCATGTTAATTTGAGAGTACAGTTGCAAGGAGGTGCAATAAAATGTGGTTGGTAGTTTTGAGCATTTTGGGGTCCACCTCCAGACAATCCCTATTTTCTTGTTTGTGCTGAACTTGTTACACCATGTCTGGATAATAAATAATTCCAGAATAAAAGGCAAGCAGCTTTCAAGGGAGCTACATCTGTAAATACAGTGTCAGTGGCAGCAGAATGGTGATGGTACCTCTACTGTCCAACAGTTTGTCACTTTGAAGGGGCCTGTCTCCCTTTGGTCCCACACATAACACATTTTGGGAGCCCCATTGCATGTAGAACATTTTCTATAAAGATAGTTGGTTTGCAAATTGCAGTGGTCAGAGCTGAGGCTCACAGTATTAAATTCCAAGCCCTGAAGCAATGAGAGTGCCCTCAAAGTATATCAGTCCTCTCCAGAGCTCTCTCTGTCTTGCAGACATGTGGCCAATGTTAATTGCTGCAATGTTAATTGCTGCAGAATGCTAGAACTATGCTAAAAGATCAAATTATTCAAGATCCTTAGTGTTATGCTGGGCATTAAATTGTAATTGTTCTTGGTTTAAAGCAAATTTTTGTAATATTTTTGCTCTGTGCTGTTACTTCCTTTCTAAAAACTTGCAGTGGAAGGGAATGTCGAGTTTGAAAAATCAGGAATGGTAAAAGTGGTATTTGCTGAAATGTGGGAAATGAATTTTCTGTTCTGGGCCAGTTTGTTTTGACATCTGGGAGGATGCAAGTTCTCAGCTGCTTTCTAAGCATTATTTCATGATCTTCAGATAGTCTAATCCAGCATTTCCTTCTTAGAATCATACTTCTTACACTTGTTCTTAGTTCATCAACATCTTTTCTCTTTCTCTCTGGAAGTTCAGCAATTTTTCAAGAATAAAAATATTTTATTTTCTTCACTAGAAAAAAAAAAAACCAACAAAACGACAAAGCAAATCTCAACTATCTTTTGTAGCATTTTTATAGAGATGTTTGGCCTCAGCAAGAAACAGTGGAAACGTATTTGGCAGAAACAAAGATCCTCATTAAGAAAAACTTCAAGTATCATCTGAAAATTTGGTTTGGTTGTAGCTGGACTGGCAGCACATTAGCATATGCACAAAATTAAGCATAATCTTGAAGTTTTGTACTGAACTGGTATTTTTTGGTGCCAGGAAGGAACAAGTTCTCAGAGGACTGAATTAACAGTCCTGTAAAAATCTGATTCTTTTGCATATACTGTTACTGGTCGTACAATAAGCCAAGTTCTCTCTGCATTTCATTAGCTTTGCCCATGCATGCGTATATAAAGAGTGTGGCAATGCCCATTGAGCAGACAGTCTCTCAGTGCTCCATTGTGTTTGCACATGCATGCATAAGAATGTTGCTGTTTGATATAGAGAGGCTGCTGTTATGTGGTCTGTGATGTTTGTGTAAGCAAGCAAGGTTTCCTGCCTCATCCTCTCTCACCATTTGTCTGCATTGGGCAAAGCTCAATGTTTCTTGTCATGGGATATCTCATGTTTCTTGTCATGGCATATCTATCCTAAAAATTATCTGCTGGGATTGTTCAAAAATAAATATTTTTTCTACCATTGTGATGTGTGTTACATTCAGTCTTTTTCTCTTAGACCCATCATTTTAATTTTATAGAACAAAAGTACTCAGGTGGGACAAAATGACACAGATCTGTGCAGCCAATAGTGTTTGCAAATAGGCATCAGTGCGACAGCCAAACAAAGAAATTAAGTTATTTCAAAATATTACTGCATTTGCAGACATCTTTTTTGCAGAGGGAACAAGGCCAGGTTCTTGTGTATCAAACAACATATGATCAAATTATTAGGAAGTCTGTTGCAGTGTACAGTCCGGAGGAAACATGATTAAAAACCCTGTTGAGACTCCTAATGCGGATTTTTGTGGACACAGGTGGTATTTAGGAGTGTGAACCAGTAATTAAAAGCTAGGTAATATATACATGATTGCACATATATTAAAAGCCAGTGTGGTGGAGAACATTGGTGATGTAGATAGCCAGTAGAGTAAGATGATGCCAAGTAAAAAGTGTACAACTTTCCATGAGTTGAATGTGCTTTGGCTGTGAGCTAAGTGATAACATCTCTCCTGTTCTAGTTTAGAGAGAGCTGTGCAATGATAGTGACCTCCCTTGTTTGTGTGATAGAGCAAGGTGTTATTGATGGAAAATTAGATCAGTATTGCCTTCTTCAAGGCACACTTTCTTTGAATTCCAGTTTAAATGCCTGTAATAAGAGAGAAAAACATTTTATTGAACTGCTCAATCTGAAGTCTCTTCTAGACATCCTTGCAGACCAGCAATTCCATTCTCCAACTTTCCTCAATATCTCACTTTGCTGTGGGGTATTTCTGTTTCTCCCCTGGGGAAGCTGGTCATGCTGACTCCTCTGCAGGAGCATGTGTTGATGCCTTCTGAAGTCAGTAGGCATCTGCTTATTTAATCAAATGATTATCAAAGCAAGCCTTCATCTCAGGCAATTGCAGTGCTTCCTATAGCCAGTGGGGAAACATTAACTTCTGATCTGGCAGGTTTTAGTTACCATCTGCCCTGCCAGGCTGTCAAAAAGTACAGCTCAGTAACCCAGCTGTAATTGTTTGAGAATATATCATGGATAAATACAAGCAGAACGTGATGGTTACTTCTCCATCCTCAATTATTGCTCTGAAGCAGGCTTTCAGGAGCTTTCCTGCTGACACAGAAAAATCTTAGGGCCCAAAGTAAATACAACAGGAAGTGGTGACCCTCCACATTTCCTCTCATGGGCTCCATTGTTATGAAGACACTGCTCTTGTAGGGAAATGACCAGGTAAATCCTGGCTTCTGCCAAATAGAGTCCCAGGCAGAGACACACAAAAATGAGCTGACAGATAGTACTTGACTGACCAGACCAGAATTGATCCTCTAAAAGTCAAAGTTGCAGCAGTTTTCTCTATCTGAAATGGAATTCTTGAAACCATTTGGGTTTGAAGTGCTCAGAAAATAAGGTTTTATCTGCCTCTAGAGAGCTGGGAGCGGGTGAGGGAAGATCAACGGGTGTGATTATTTCTCTGCTTTTAGCTCAACTATTCTGTGTTATGAATTATTCATGGCATCAGGGTATGGTACTGCTGACATTTGTAGTTGCAGGTTTCATTATATGCAAGTGTGCAAGCCCCTTTTGCAGACACTACATGAGACTTTTTTTCATTGTGGGAAAGAGTGAATGTATAATTAACAGTGTACCAGTGAAACCAGCACTTGCTTGGCCTATCGTAACAGGAATCTGTTCTTCTCTAATAACATTTTCAGTTCATCACACACACTGTCTCTCCTTGCAATATGAGTTATAACCTTGCCTTTCTTGAGTCAGATTCAAACGGTGCTTTTTTCCCCTCCTTACTGCTGTAAAAGAAGTCTGAACACTGTAGAATGTGGTAATTTAAGCTACCCGTGTTCAGATATTGCTGGTCTCTGCTGGTGCATAAACATCAGGCTTTCATTACCCATAAGCATGAGAATTTAGCTCTGAATATGGTTATCCTGATATATCTCTGGAATATGGCCATTGAGAGCCACAGCCTGACTGCAGATGTTGGGTTGTACCTGGGGTGCTGGGGGGATCATGCCTTGGGAAAAGAGTGAAGGCAACTGGTATTCTGTGAATAAGGCCTAGATTTATGTGTAAATAAGAGAGGATTTTGGCTCTAGAGCACAAAATTGTACTCAGGGGATGGTGTTTTCATTGCATTTATTTTAAGAAAAATCTGCTGTTGGAGAAGGAGCAATTTAACTCTTATTATACTCATTTCTGTGAGACTCACTGAAATATTCCCTGCTGGAATATTATTCAGAGAGGGCTTATTCTGTATAAGGCTCTTCATCTATTTAAAGTTTCTTAGCTTAAAACCTCATCTGCTAAAGAAATCATTATAACAAGCACTTTCTTTATGTCAGAGTTTACCCAAATTTTCAAACTAACAAAAGAATATTGCCCTTTTCTCTGCCCCTTTTTCTTTAGGTCCATGTTCACCCTTCCAACACAGTGCTCAGATAAATAGATTCTGTTTGCAGCTCTTTGCTGGAACAGCAGGGGAGTAGAGAGAAAATGATTTATTCAAGTTGTCATTACTTCAGCATAGGGGGAAAGAACACCACAGTGCTGTGCCTGAGAATCTTTCTGGGACTGCTCAGTCTGTGTCAGGGGCTGAGATGAGGACTAAGCCAGCCCATGAGGAGCACAGACACACTTTGAAGGAGTTTTCCTCCCCTCAGTCTGTTGCTTCTGCAAGCTCAGCAGTGAAGTCAGAAAAGGGAAATTTAAATGTGTGTTTTTTAAAACATTCAATGTATATTGTCTTAATATACTGCTTATACTGTATACTACTTATACTGCCATGTCTGTGCCAGAAGGCAAAGCTTCCTCAGAATATCTGAAGAAGTTTTTCAAAACCTTTTTTCCTTCCTTTCTCAGTTGGAGTACTTTGGTTTTCACCAAAAAGGAATGTTTCAATAAAAAGGAAAATGTTTTATTCAAAAGTCCTTACAGCAGAAAATCTTTTTGTTTCTTAAATTAAAAACAAGCTATTTTACTTCAGAAACCTCATTCTTGACTTGTTTAAAATCTCCATGGAAATAATTCGGGATTTTTTTTGTTATTTTCAACAGCTAAACTAATAAAATGCAGTAGACTCTTAGGAATATTCTATTGTTGTTAAAATGTCTCAGCAAATGAAGCCTTTGCTGATCTGTGATTTCATCTCATTACCTCTGCACACAGTAACCTCAGCAGTGCTCAGGAGCCATTCACTGTACTGAAACCAGACTGAGCCCTGCTGTAGCTCCTGCAGCTCAGTGGGTACATTTGCCCTCTGGAATCTCCAAGGCAATTTAGCAAATCTTATTTGTAGAAGGGATCAGATGAGAAATTGTTGCTGTTTTGTTTAATTTGATTCAGTTTTCCAGTTGAGATGGGACTGTTTATCCCCTGTTCAGCAGCAGAATTTTCAGTGCATTGTGGAGTTCAGGCATGTGAAGGTCACACACGCTCCACCTCAGCTGCATTTTTACCTCCAGAAAGAACAACTTCTCAAAAAAGACACAATTGTTATTGCTACTTATATTTATGCCTTGAAAGAGCTGTCATTATGTAGTAAATTACAGTGTTTGTATATGGGTTTGAGACCTTGAACAAAAATAGAGGGTTTTCTTAATCCTGTTTGTCAGAGGCAAAGACTGAGTGTAGATAATCCACTAAAAGAAAAATGGAAAGAGTTGTCTGGATTTGATCCTAGCCTGACAGAAGTGGTAAGCTAAGGATGGAGCTGTTCACTCTTAAAGGCAAGCCAGAGATTCTCCTGGAAAACATTACGGCTATTGATAAATTCCATAGAAATCCTGAACATATGAAAATATAGCTCACACAATTTTCAGAGAGATATAAATTAAGCCAAGCAGAATTCCTAGACATTTCTGGCACTGTTGCACAGAGAAGCCTTTGTGGTGTTGTGAATAAAAAGTATTTAACCTCTGGTGATAGCAGAGTACCATACATTTCAGAGTAGGCAAAAACTCTGCAAAATGGCAAAGGGAGAAAATGTGACATTCCACCCACTGTAACCCCAGATAGTCTCCAATCCCACATATTCTCCAGGGATTGGGCTGTGCATCTGGAACTTCTGAAGCATCTTTTGCATTGTAGACTGAAATCTAAACCCCAGAACTGTTTAGATGTTTCTGAGGTCTTGCAAGCTGCTCAGGCTGATATGAAAGAAGCTTCATACTAGTCCTAGTACACAGTGGATTTTGCCATATCTGGCTGTAGTGGAAATTATCTACAAAAATTTACAGCGCCTGTCTCAGGGTTCAAATCTGTTTGGCATATAGGAAGAGCCTGGGTGGTTAAATGAAGCTTCAAAGGTGATAAGTGTATTTTGAGCTTCAAAGCCAGTTGGATCAGCTGTAGGAGAGGAGTAAGTCTTTTGCTCAAAGCATTTGAGAAACATAACAGAAGAAGGTACATGATTAAGTGTTTATTAAGATATTGCAGCTTAAATTTGCACTCCTGTGACAGAAAAGAAAATGTGTTGCTTGCTTATAGCTGAAACTGTTAAAGTCTTGCTGTCAACAAATGCTGAAATGCAGCTTATTTTATTGCCTCTAGAAGGGATCACTGTGAGAAGTCACAGTGATCAGCAATATGTGGCCTTTCTCCCAGCAGGAAGGGGAAATGCACTTTCTGCTTCGAAAAATCCGAGAGTTGATTCCCAAACAAATTGGTACATCTATTGCTATGCAGGAGTCAAAATTTGTCTACTGCATGCTCTGTAAAAAGCCGCAGATGAATTTGCTGAGATGCTCTAAAAATTTCTTTCTTTCCAATAAAAATCTAGTAGTAAACAGAAGCAGAACAATACAGACAGGCCATACAGTGCTGCCAAAATTGTTCCCTCTTGCACCCTTGGAAAGGAGCAAAAGGGCAAAAGAGTTAAAATCCATGCCAACCTGTCAGCCAGTCCTTGAGTACTGCTGCTCCATACAGCATAGTGTTCTCACCTCCCTTTCTGCTCTGATTTTCTGCCTTTTTCTGCCACGTATAGAAACAGACCCTTACTTAGGTGTTGGGGAATAGATGTATGAAGCAAATTGTAGTGATAATGTGCTGCTTTGACACCTATCACCTTTGAAAAGGGAATTTCTTCCAGAAAATAATATGATGTTCTGCCCTGTGCTCCAGATTTCTCTACTCTAAAAGTCTCCAAACAAAATCAAGTTAATAAATAAATCTTCTCTTTCTTGAGAGAAATAGGAGCAAAGCACAGCTCCTATACCACAAAGACCACTGCTGACATTCTTTAGTGGGCACTGACATGATTTGAATGTCTTTTAATGTGTTTTTCTATTTAATTATCTTTTTTTCTTCTGCTGAGCTCTCTCACTATCTGTGGCTCTGGTCTTGCTCATCTGCATTCAATTTATTTTGTGGTTTTGAGAACTGTAGTATTTAAAGCTGTGAAGGCTGATAATTGATTGCAAATCATCTCAGTGAATTGTTCTGAAAAGAAGTCAGTGCTTGAGAAAGGTTGTGATAAAACAGAACTGGGACCCAAAACCTCTTTCTGCTATATTTGTGTAGGAAACTCTACCAGGGCAATATTCCCCTTATTTTAGCAAGATGCTCCCTTGGTTGTGGCTGACTTGATAAAACACAGAGCTTGATGCACAAGGCTGCTGTTCTTGGCTCCACCAATGAGCTGCTGGCCAGCAGCTCTACCTGTCCATGCCTTGTCTTCCTCTGAAGAATGGGGATGGTGCTGCCAGCTATCATGGCATGCCTTTGGAAAGTGCTCTGAAGAGAAAGGGAGAGCAGACAGGTGGTTATTCAATAACTATATGGTGAATTATCCTTTAAATGATAGGATAATGTTAACATTTTTCTGGTGTGCTTCAGTGTAAAGCTTGATTAGCTAGTAGCCAGAGCCCTGCAAGGCAGGACTGATTCTAAGTACTGCTATTAATTGTGTAGTATCATTTATTAATAATTGATACTGCCTTCTTAGACAGGCAAAAGGACTTGGAGCTAGTTAAATGTGCCTAAGAACATGATCCCTCCGTTGAGGGGTTGAAATTGGCAGGAATTGCACTTGGGGATCAGCATGAATGCAGTCCTGCAGTTTGTTGTTGTTTCTGACAGTGAAGCTATTGTGGGGCAGGAAGAGAGGGAAGGGGAAACAATCACAGCTGGAATTTTCCCTTCTGCACACTGCTGCCTCCCTCTCTGTGCCTCACAGCCAAACTGCAAAGCTCTCTAGAGCTGGCACAGCTACTGCAGAAGGAAGTCCTGGGTCAGTACTGTCCCCAGGGTTGCTCTGTGAGGCTGAATTTCAACATCTGCTACAGCAGCAATTGAGCTGGGATCCCAGATTTTTCACTTGTGTTCATGTGAGCATTGATTTCTTTCTGACTGACCCTTTTGGGCTGGAGGAGAGCCCAAGCTAAAATCCCACTTGCAAGCACTGTCCACTCTTAGTCTCCTAGGGCCTGGATGGAGAGAGCCTGTGTCTCAGACATGGTGGAAGTGATGCCTGTAGAGCTCATTGTGGTTTGCCTCCATTTCTACATTGGTTTTAGCAGCCAGCATAATTGCTGAGGGGCTGAGCTATAGAAGAGCCTAGATTACTGTAGTAATTTGAAATTTTAATGCTGAGAATGGAAGGTAAATCCAGAGATGTTCCTATTGTCTCTTTCTAGCAGGCAATAAATAGTATCCAGGGAATCTCACTCAGGCACAGAATTCAACCCCTCCTGAGTGGTTTCTCATGACCTTTTGTTTTGGATGGTGACTTTTAGCCATGTGTTGGTTAAACTTCCTTTTGAGTTTAAGTTACCTGTTGCCTTTCAAGACACTCAATGGCTTTGTGAAACTATCAAATGCATGACAACTCTTAAAGCCCCTGTTCCTTTTCCTCTGTAAGGTTCAATGATTATTAGCAATACAGAATACTGGAAGAGGTCACTAATCACATATCAAATATTCAGCATCCTTTCTTCCTGGAAGGAACTGACAAGAGCGTCCTTCAAGTTAGATTGGATAAATAATGAGAACATTACTTCTATTTTTCATGAGTCAATATAATAATGTGTCAAAAGATAAATATGTTCTCTATAAAAAATTTATTGCTTGTGCTACAGGGAATTTTTTACTTCACTAATAATAATATTTAACAGATGTATATGCTGTTTTATAATTGCATAAAGTGAGATAAAATGGCAGTGCAGTGAAAACAGTTTTTCAAGGCTAAAAGAGAATTGTGCCATAAGAGCCAAAGCAACAGTATTATAATGAGACATCAATTAATGTGTCACTACTAGAGGGGGGATTGGAGGCAGAAAACATGTTTTACAAAAGCCAGTTATAGGCTTACAGATTCTAAGTTCCAAGCAGAACCTGAAGAAGTTAGCATGGATGACAGATGATAATTCTGGTTATATCTTTTCATGGAGGAACAGAGGTGGCTTCATGAGTTATCACAGGGCTTTGTTACTCAGGTGAAAACTCCCACTCTATACAAAAGTATTTTATAATGCCAAAAAAGTGGTCCTGCAACACTTATGGTTTATGCTCTAGTAACTTCAGCATGCCTGCAACCCTTTCCCTCTGAGAACCACTCCAGTATCCCTTGAGGACAAGTATCATGATGTATGGCTGTTCACAAGCCTAAAAATGGTAATTGCTGCTATAGCTGAAGATGTATTTCTTGTGTTTATCCATCCTAGCTAATGATTTTGGAGGGAGATAGTTAGGACAGAGAACAAAAAAAGAACCAAACAAAAAAGACATGCTTTTAAATGTTTGTAGATTTCCAAATTTGGGGTTAGAATTGAAATCAAGATTTTTCTTTTATTTTTTAAAATTGTTTTAATTAATTTTTGCTCTAATTGGCAGCTGCAAATAACTGAACAAGAAAAGAACTTAAACAGAAGAGAGAGCTGCAATAGGCAGCCAAAACTGGGTGGGTGGGCCTTCCACAGAGCTAAAGAAATGAAGAAAAAACCGGGAAAGTCAGCTCCCTCTGAGGGATTTTCCTCCAAAAAGCTTTTATGAGATGGGAATTCAGCTCCCAGCAATTGAGGAGGCAATAATCTGAATGACAAACATACTGCAAAAAATCTGTCTCCACTAGCACAGCATTGCTTTCTTTGTGCTGGATGCCTGAGAGACTGAATTCTGTAGTGTTTTTTTAGGGGGCACTGGGCTTTGTTCACCTGATGTGTCAGAATTTTCATCTAATTTCAGAGTAGTATGATTCATGTTGGTGCAGTGCCAGTCAGTGTCTGTGTGTGGTGGCATCAGCTCTTAGGGCTGGTTCATTGGTTCACTGGTGTTGCTGATAAATCCAAAAGAGATCAGCAGAAGCCATCTGAAATAGGAAGTTCCTTAGAGAGGTTTTTGATTAGTATTTATTTGGATTATGGTTGCTTTAATTATTACTATGTTTTTACTCTATTAGTTTCTTGTCTAGGATATCTATTCTTTTAAAAGCAGTCTTTTAGATGTCATATTACATGTCAGAGATTTTAAGACTTGGGACTTGAGGACCAATAAAACTCCAGCAGTTTTATTGCTTAAGCGCTGCGTTTGCAGTTTGATCAGATTAGCATTATATGGGCCTTTCTTTTAAAATGCTGACAGGTATGACTGCAGTGGTGTATATCACAACTGGGTTGTATCCCAGAGATCAGGACACATCCTCCAATATTTTTGCAGCATAGTTTGGATCATTCTTAGGAGTGATCAAGTGCTGGAATAGCTTTTTTTAGTGTAATGGTTTATGTATGAGTCTCTGACAAATCCATAGCTTAAAGCTAGGCTTTTCCTGCACTAGCTGTGCTTCTAAATAAACATTTTGAAGGTGCTGAGTTGCTTAGGGGACCTCCTGCACTTCATGTGAACTGGTGACATTCAGCTGAACTGACAGCATTAGAGGAATTCTGAAAGCATGTTTGTATGAGTTCCCCTAGTGTTGATCTTTGTTCTAACACATACAGGTTTTTAAATCTTGACTCATGTTATTTTTTTCCAAGAGTTAACTGCTTTATTGTGAAAATATCAGAACAAAATGTACTCTCTACATTATCCCTGGAGAAAAGCAGAATACACATTTCTTGGTGTACCTTTCTTTTTATTTCTTTATTACTGATGATGTCCTTGTGTTCATTTTCTTCATTGCTCACTGATACAGGTGAATGAGAAAAGAGTAGTGACCCTTCCTCAAAGTTGTCTTAGAATATCTAGGCACTTAATAAACCCACAAACTGACAATCAGAAGGCACATCTGTGGAGTGGCCTCTATGGCTGTGGACACAAACAGCCCAAGCAGGTGGCCACCTATGCAGGACATCTCACTTCCAGAACAGGCTTGTCACAGGCAAACACTTTTCCCCTCCTGGGAAGAGTCCATCGGATCATTCTAACTGCAAGATCCTGTCTGGTGATGGTTTAGGGAGAGTGCAGCTGAAACTGGTAAATTTGTGACAAAGAGGATGTTCAGACAGTTTAGTGGTGGAGAGAAACATGTTGGAAAGGCTTTTGGACCTGGTTAGTCAATGAGGCCTAATTGGTTAGTGTGTGCTGATGCTCTCTGCCACATGGTAACCCATCATATAGGGCAAGAGAAGTCAGAAAAGCTCATTTCTAATTCTTCCTCAAAAGCATATCTATTGCTTGATCCTAGTCAAGGTAGCTGTCACTGTACCTTTGGCTGAAAACCTGGGGAAAATTACATTTCTTAATTGACTTATTATCATATTGATGCTACTGCTATTACTATGATTAGAGCAGCTCATGGGTCTGCACAATCTGGCTGTAGCCACTATTGCTGCTCCAGACAAAGACTACTGCAATTTCAATGTCACCTCATGGGCAGGAAGCCAATTTGACAATGTTAATTCTCAGAAGTTTGAGTATTCTTTCCATTATATCAACACACACAAATGTTAGTAGTGGTTGTAAAATTATGCAGCCTTAAAAAAAAATCCACACACATGCCAGTTCTATTATAGACCCCATCTGTGCATCTACTGGTTCAAAACAGAAAAAAAAATCCCTTGCCTAGCATGTTGATCAACTCATTATTATAAACTACATCTCGCAGTAACATTCTGTTTTAATGGTGTACAGCTGCTTCTGTGTTTCTCTTGCCTTTTTCTATCTTTTCCCAGTCATCTTTCTTAGTGCTTTGTAGTCAGTGGAAGAATTGATGAAGTCTTTAAAATATTTGATTTATAGTCTTGATCAAGAGCAGTCTTTCAAATGAACTCAGTGGAGTTCAGACCAGTATCTAATCATGAAAGCCAAAGAGCACTGGAACATGCCCTCTGCTTTTACCCCCACAAAGCTATGGCCTTCTTGTCTTCTTTTCAAGGTCCACAGGGATTTAACTCTGTTTCTCAGGCTGTCCTGTGATGTGGCAGGACCACATGGTATTTCAGTAACATCAGAGCTGGCTTATGGACCTTGGTCCCTGTTGGTCCAGGTCTGGGTTCCAGGAGCTGTTGTGCCCAGCACCAGACTTGCTCCATCTCTGCCCACTTTCCCCTTCTCCTTTCCAGGCTCCCCACTCAGTAGTGCTAACACAGTGACTGGTGGAATCCCACCCTAAATAGGCTTGGGGAGCCCACAAGCCAATACCCCTCATTTCCCTCCCCCTTCCCAAATTCCCATGCCCCTTTTTTCAGCTGAATTCTTCCCCAAATTGCTTTTACAGTTTGTCCATGCAAAGGGAGACATTGGCAGTGCTGAAGACACTGAAGCAGGGCACGCAGGGGAGCTATTTGCAGGGTGCTTTGTCCCAACCAGTCAATGCAGAAGCCAAGGAAATGGAGTTAAGCCAAAAGACTAAATTGTGAGGCTCAGGGTTCAACGTTTACTCTGAGTATTTCCACTGAAATTGCTGCTGCTGCTCCTAGGAAGTGTGAGCACTTACTCCATCAGCCCTCAGCTCCAAGGCAGGCCCATCTGTGATGGATCTCTTTCAAACATGAAATGGATTTGGATGCATTTATGCTTTACCTAAAAATCATGCAGTACTTCCAGAACTGAATGTTCAGTTGATTCTGAACCAGGCAGCATTAGAGCTATGTTTATTTTAGTTGTTTGTCTTTGCAAATCAGCTCAGACTGAAGGCAGAGAAAGATCTGCATGAATGATTGCAAACAAAAAACTGCTGATTTCCCCAAACTCGAGTTAATTGACCATCTACCAACTCTAGGAAAAACAGATGAAAACTGTGGCCAGAAAAATAATTTTTAAAATAAAGTCCTTGAAATACCAAAAAGATTTGCAACACAAATCTGTAGCAATGGCTGTCTTTTGGGAATCTTTAGTATTCAGCCAGAATACTAAAGTCAGCAGAGCAGGGCATACATGACCCTTGGACCTCACTCCATGTTGGCTGAGAGCCACCTAATTGTTGCACACTATAAACATTGCCTCCTCTTGCCTGGCACTGACAGGTTTTCCCACGGTGGGAAACACCAGCAGCACTAAATGTTTTCTGAGGGTTTCTCAAAGAAAGAAATTGAATCTGAAAACTGGAGTCCAAGTGGCAAGCCAAGGAAAGGCCTCTACAAAAAGTCATCTAGAAAAGATAGAAAAGCCTCTGTCTGAGGAGGAAGCACTTTGCCCTGAGTGTCAAAGAGTATCTCTGAGGAAATGCCTGTCGAGTCTGTGAATGTACCCACGGAATTTTTCTCTGTCACATTATTACAATCTGGCTGCAATTTTATTGCAGTGTGCAAACTAAATCCAAGATCTAAGACTGTCCTGTCGGTCTTTCAGCTGTTCACATAAGAGGGATGAGGAGAGAACATAGAAGTGTCCCCATTTGCACTTCTTGTTTGAAGGCTGTATTGTGAAGTCTAGACAATAGGGAAGATTAGTCTGCTCCAAAGATGTTGTATATTAAAGATAATCTTTGGGCAATGGCTGGTCTTGAGGGAGGGATATGAAGCCTCTGTCAGTGTCTGAGGAAGAGAGAGATGCTTAGTGTTTCACTGGAGACTAACCCTCACATTCAGCTGCTGGCCCTGATCTTCAGGATGATGATGCAATACACGTTTCTCTTTAACTGCTGGAAGAAAAAAGCAGTTTTGTGCAGTGACTGTGCTGGGGTTGTAACTACTTCTGAATTTAGTGAGGAAAAAAATGTTAAATTGGTAGGATGCTATTTTTCAAACCACTGCTCTTACTGTTTCAGGTAAGAGTTTGCCCTGTAAAGTGAGGTCTCTGAGTAAGCCTGTGTGCTTCAACCTAGTGATTCTTTTTTCCAAGACAAAAGTTATTTCAGATGCCCCAGGGGCCAGAGAACATTGTTTTTGCTTGTCCTTACGTGTCATAGCTTACAGAAAACTTCCCTTAAATTAAAGATGTGAGAGCAAACATCAAAAGCCATGACTACCATATGTGCCTCAGGAAGAGAACGAGACATCAGGGGACATCTCTTTGATTATTTTTTTTCCCAACTGTTTTAAATCACTCCACAGTTTAAAATTGCAGGTGTATTCCTGCAATGACTGAAAATACATTAAGATACTTCCTCTATGAAAATAGTGATATATTCTCCCCACCCCTTCAAAGTAGACTCGGATCTTCTCCCCTCCAGTTCCATGAGCATTGTAGCTGGCTTAGATTTCACAGGGAGCTTTTCTTCCTCTGAGTGTCTAAAGATATTTCTCTATTTGAGCTTCATAGATGTGAGCTTCATAGCTTCACCATCCAGAGAGTGTGTGTAGCAAATTCTCACCACACCAGGCAGAGATTAGAAATTAGATAGCTTAATCCTCAGCCACAAACCAAATGGTGTGTCTGAGGAGAGACATTACACACTCCACCAACACTCCAGTCACTCAGGAAGTACACCACCTTCCTTTATGCACCTTTTTTCCTACCTCAGACTTTAATTACTCACTACATCTTTTTTAAAGCTTACAGGTCATTGCATGAGTCATGCCTTAGTTGAGGCCTCCCTTCTTGAAGGAGGATGCTGTTTCATCATGGCTGAAACCAAATCCAGCTGGTTGCCAGTTGATGCTTGTTCCCACCTCAGCTGGTTCTGTTGTCAGGCAGTGGAGCGGTTCAAGCAATTGATCTGACTAAAAATCAGTTTGGCAAAAAGTAAACAAATAATTTTAATCTCCTTCAAGTGGCTTATTTTCTAGTTGCTATACTACTTATTGCTGGCACAAATTAGAAGGTGGGGAAATTGTATGCAGAGAAAATCTGGGTGATTCAGCAACCTGCAGTATTCTTAAGGTTGGTTAGACACAGTCAGACTGATTCCACACTGGCTGTTGGATAGGGATTTTTCAAGAGTTGTTGACAATGTTTCTTTCTGAATGATGATAAAGGAGCAGTATTATGTGGGGAAACAGAACTAAAAGTCTTTATCCTTGCGTCCATCAGTGAGAGCTGTAGGAATGTCATGGAAGTCTTCTGAAGAATGAGAGCATAGAATCATAAAATCATAGAATGGTTTGGGTTAGGAAAGGCCTTAAGGATAATCTGGAGGGAGAGAGCCACCTTCCACTATGCCAGGTTGCTCAAAGCCCCACCCAACCTGGCTTTGAACACTTTCAGAGATTGTGGCATCCACAACTCCTCTAGGCAACCTGTTCCCATTTGTCACCATCTTTAAAGTAAAGATTTTCTTAGTAATATCTAGTCTAAAGCCACCTTTGTCATTGTAAAGTCATCATCTTTGTCTTATCACTCCATGCCCTGGCAAGAAGTCCCTCTTCAGCTCTCTTGCAGGTCTCCTTTGGTACTGGAAGGCTGCTCTTTTGTTTTCCCACAGCCTTTTCTTTTCTGGGCTGAAAAAACCCCAACTCTTTCAGCCTGTCTCCTGTTCTGTCTTCAACATGAGTGATGATCTGTTTGCAAAGTTCAGAGCAGAAATAGCCAGCCTAGGAATGTGAATTCTGATATTTTGTTCTACTCTAGGAGAGTTAGACCATTCTACTCACTTTTCTAACTTCCTAAGCAAGCGTGCTGTATTGGGGAGCTCGCAGCACAGACAGCAGCTTGCTGTAAGACAAATAGGCAGGAGAGCAGCTGGGGCTTGCTGACTCAGCTGTAGCAGCTCCAGTGCTTCCTCACATCCTGCTGCTTTGCATCCTCAGCGCTGGTGTCACAGCTTTCAATCACGGGCGTGTCACCTCCTGTGTCATGAAAGGCAGAAAGGGAGGTGAGCACACACACACAGACACAGAGACCCACACTGCACCCCGTGCTGTGCACATGTAAGGCTGCAGCAGCCACAGCAGCAGGTGAATGCTGGTGCTTGCACAGCAGCAGTGCCCTTATGGCTCGTGCAGCTGCTCTGCATCCAAGGAGGGATGTCCCCTGTGCTGCCACGGCAGATGTCAGACACGGCAATTTAGGGGTCGGGGTGCCACGGCAGCCCCAGCCAGGAGGTCATGAAAGAAAAGGCACAAAGCAAGGCCGCATCTGTTCTGAAACAAAGGACATCTGTCCCTGGCCTGAGCTGCTTTCTGGCATGATTTCACAAGGACAAAGGCTCAGGTTGACTGATACAAGGCTGGTACTCAATAAAACAAGCCGTAATGTCTTAGGCTGTCCAAATGTGTGCTGACAGTGAAACGGCACTCTGGCAGGAGTGAGGTTTTATTCTTCCCTCTAAGGAAGTGGGTAGCACAAGATGGGGATCATCCTGTGCACTGCCTTTAACCACACATCTGCCCATGTGTTAGGATCTTTTTGCACTGTTTAAAACCTACACTACCATCAGATTATAGACAACAGATGTTCTATTCAAGTACTTTCACAGTACAAAAAGTTCTTTTGCTCCTTTAGAATTTGGGTTTATCCAATCCTTTCTCCAGGTTGTTAAATTTTACTTATAGTAACAACTTATTTATTGAAAGGCTGCAAACCACAGATGTGCATCTGCCTTCTGCATAAATGTGAGTCTTACAAGAGAAAATCTCTTAGAAAGGACAAACTTCAATAAAGTGTTTGGGAAAGAAGCTGACCATAGCAAATTCTAATTATTAACTAGCTTAGCATCATTGTTAAACAATATGCTGTATCTCCTTCCCTTCTCTGCTGGTTCCAGTAGTGGCTATAATGCTTTTTAGCTGGGGAGAATCACAGCACAAAATTTTGTAGCTGAGTGTGACTGTACATGAGCACACCAGTACAATGCTGTGGAGATTTAGTAGAACAATATCACAAAACCATAACAGCCTCAGATTGCATTAACAAGATGAGTCTATTTAGTTGTTATATACTGAAAAACAGAAGCAAATGACCATTAACATTTTATGAGCTTGTAACTTTTCCCTATGCATTTCTTTTTATGTTCAGCCCAAGCTACTGCATGTAGCTACTGCATGCTGTCTGTGAGGGTGTGGGGAACAGCCAGCAAAATCCTCACAGCTGGGCTGCTGCACAAGTACACAAATGCATGAGAACTCTGCAGTACATTTAGACATTTAGGAAAAGCCCAAATCTATGGAAACTTTTTGCATGGTACTTATTAGTTACATGCTGGCTCCACTGTGCTTGCACATGCTTGACACAGTTAAGGCAAAAAAAATCATAAAAAAATTTTAGCCTGGGGATGTTGTCACTGTCCTGCAGGCAAAAGCCACTGACTTTGCATCCCATAGTATATAGTTGTTGATACTGTTGGCTTTTACCTGGCTGTTAAGAAGCTGATTTTCTTACTACGTGTTTGAATAAAAAAGAAAATAGAGTGTATTCCCAGGAATGAAGACCAGAGGTTTGTATCCTTACTCTGCTCATTGAGTGTGAAATATGACTAAGAAAAAAAGGAAAAGTTTCAGAACTGTAACATTCTGCTAGGTCGTTTGAAACTTTACACCTACTGCTACAACTGCTACATCTGCAGTTTTAGCAGGGCAGTGTGAGGCCTAAAATACACACTGGCATTGAGATGAAACCTGTATATCACAAAACACATACCTAAAATAAAGAAGATAGAAATTGTCCTTGTGTATACAGGGGTATCCAGATAGAATTTCAAATGTCCAGTAATGGTAAGAGAAATTGCAATGAGAGAATACTTTAAAAAATACCTAATTTTCAACTGCTAACTGGTTTTCTTCTACAGAACAATTTGTTCCATACTGACATTGGATGGCTTTTGAAAACACAAAGTTTGCCCAGTTCCTGGCCATCTCTGGCTAGAGGCATGGCTCCCAGCCAGCATATGCCGAGTATAGGAGAAGGCAGAGCCCTCCTCCAGATCAAGTTTTCATCTGAATCCACTATCAAGGGATGAACTCCTTGAATGCTTTTACTGGCTCCTGCTTGGGAAGCTGCTCTTGAATTAAATTCAAGGCCTCTGCAGATGTCAATATGCTGCACCAGCAGATGAGATAAAGACATCAGTTTGGGCATAAAGCCATCAATTTTGTCCTAAAGCAGCTTTTTAAAATTTGGAGGCCTGGGAAGAAAGTTTAAAATATCTATGGATGTTCTTGATGCTAGTGCTACCTTAATCACCATCAGTCTCAATTTTGTTTTGTTCTTCAGTAGTTACAATGATGAATCAGATCTTGAACTTACTTGTGTCTAAAATATCCTGATTTAAAATCTGGAGCAAAGTTATACTACCTGAGGTTTGTTCAAACACGAGTTTCTAATCAGTGAGTGTCCTGGCACCACTGAAGGAATGGTGAAGAAGTGGAATTGAATTGCTTTGAAGGGTACAGGAGCTGGTGGAGGTTCTAGTGAGCATGGCCACTAAAGAAAATGTGCAGCAGCCATGGTCTGGGTGAACTGTAGATGCAATGTATGATGCAGAGGCAAATAAAAAAAAAATTCTTGGATTACTATTAATTAAGAAATATAGTGATAGGGCTCAAACTTCTACTATAGACCTGAGCAAATTATTCCACTGGAGATTTTTCATTCCGCAGATTCCTCAAACACTGCAGTAGTTATATATAGCCAAAGGTTTTGGAAAGCTGCCATTTATGAGGAAAAGGACAGTATTTAGCACGTACTGCTGCTGTGACTGGTACTCAGAGAAACTGTTAATACACAAAGTTGAAGAGATGTTGTATTTATAGGCAACAAATTCTTCAAGGAATCATCATTATCAAGTGTTCACTCAAAAGGATGAATATATGTTTATTTTGTCAGCAAAATAAGAAAAGCTGGACTTGATTTTTTCTGGTTTTGTTCTGTGACTTAGCTACTCTCTCCAGCTATCTGAAACAAAATAAGAGACATTGTTTATTTACTGGTTTAAAGCCAGTTTCTTGCACTGAACTTTCCTAAATCTTGTATTGTAAGGATCTGTACTTTGTAATGTGTATTTTAGTCTATTCACAGGTATTTTAGATTGTTGTTACTTAAGATGCTTATTTTTGAAATTACAGTAATAGCTGAGAAAGATTAAGAAGGTTCATTTCTTGCAAAATTGTCATTCTGACTCTTCTTACTTAGCCTTAGCCCTCAGCCAAGATTTGTATCCAAGTTATATACCACACCCCAAAAAAATACGGAGGTTTTCATAAGAGGAAAAGAATGCTTTGGGATCGCCAGAATAAAAGCTTCCAAAAATATCTTGGCGACTGAGTCACAAACAAAGACATTGTGTAATGGAGGGATAGAAGTCATTGGGATTAGTACCAGGCCTTGCATGTTTGTAACTGTTAGGACTTCTCCAATCCTGCAGTGGAGGTGAGCAAATGCTCCAGATGTGAGCTGTGGACATGCTGAGTCCAGAGATGTCCAGGCTTAGCCTTGGCCCTGGTTCCTGTTGCTCTCTTCTGTCCCTCCAGGCTCTATAGCCAAATACAGGTGTCATTCAGGTCCCTGAATTGACACTGAGACTCAAAAGACCCTGCTGGCTCCTGTAAAATCCTGTGCCCTTAAATAGTGTCAGGATGAAGCTGTATGGAAAAGAGGTTGTTTATTATTTCTGCAAGTAGCAAAGAGAACCCACAGGACTTAGCACCTAACTTAGTTAAACAGCCTCTGGGCTGTCTACTGTGGCCAGAGAGCTCTCCTTTGCATTGGATGAAGAAATTTTCAGTTTTTTGATAATATATTGAGACATTTATTTTCTGGTGGAAAGTCTGAAAATGAACATTGGAAATTCTTAAATAAAACCTGACAATTTAAAAAAAATTGAGTGCACTGTCCCCCTGCCCTAAATACTTCATCACTTAAAGCTGCAGATGAATGGTAGTCAAAAACACAATACTGTTGTTTTCATGTTTTGTCTTTAATAGATCTTTCTCTCTGCATTTAATTCTTTGGAAACTTTCCTGATGGATATGACAGAAATTTGAAAGCTATAGGCTGCCTACTTACTTTGCTGTTAAGCTCCAGGAATGATAATTTGCTTTCCTCTGAGAAGTTGTTCATTGTAACATTAATTATCCATGGTTGTAGAGACTGCAAGCCCTCCAGTGGCACAGTGGCCCCTGTGCTAAATGGTGGAGAAGCGTCACCACAGTACACATTAGCAATATTTTAGTTAAGAACTTGTTAGCCTCCATTAAACCCTCCCATTATTCAGGATTTCTGAGCAATCTATAAATATTTGCTCTGGTACAAGAGAGCTCAGCTGAAGAGCTCCTATTTTTAGCTGGAGGTTAGGTTTGGTTGTTTGTTGTTTTGGTTTTCATCTCCTTTTAAATAGATGCTGTCAAGGTTAATGGAACCATAATTTGACCTCGCTTTTTAATACTGTGTCTGTTTGCCCTGTGTATTTCCATTACCATTTCCCTGACAAATGTGTCACAACCAGTTGCTGCAAAAGGTGGACAGAAAAATTAATTGGCAGCTTGTACAAGACTGAATGTAGTAGTAGTCAGGCACAGTCTATCTTGTGTCCCAAGGTTTTGAACTTTTGTTTAAAAAAAAAAAAAAAGGTCCTGTAATTAATCCTCAATGCCTGTCTTAGGGCTTAATCATGCAATGGGATGTGCCTACACTGCCCTAAATACTCAGTGAATGGTGTCACCATCTCCTGCCCTGACCCAGCAAGGCACTTCATGTGGTGGATAGCACTTGTGACACATAGGTCTGATGGGTTTGTCTTTTATTAAACGGTGTAGAAGTTCTCCTAATGAATGTAGTAGACTGTTCATAGTGCAGCAAGCCTCCTAATGGAAGCAGTCAGAGTTATCATCAATCATGGTGAACCCAACTGAGCTCCACTGGCCTTATGAGGGGATTGGAGCAATTACTTGAAGGCCAGATCATGTCTCATAGCACTCCTCTGGTGAAGAATAGTGCACATTTTGATTGGTGTTCATCTGCATAGCTGGTGTTGTGTAGATACATAAAAGCACAAGGAGGAGAATGCCTGTTTGGACCTTGCTCATCTGTCTCTAAATTGGGAAACAGAGTAAGGGATGAGCTTTTAGCTGTCAAGCTTTACATTGTCCATATTGCATTCTGCAGTATTTTACAAATACATATTAAATCTAATATTAAAAAAATATATTGCTTATGTTTTGCCCTTGGGATATGAGAATACCACAAATTAAGGTCACAGTTCATTTTAAATTTGGCTCATTTGGGCATATAGAGTAGAATAAAATCTTTGTTGACTCTTATGATTTCAGTGCACATGACATACCAGGGTCATGTCTGGGGTTCTGTTGCCCTCAAGGGGTTCCAGTTATCCCTGGCTGCCTCAACACAGTTCTGGGCTGTCCTTAGAGGTTCAGTTACTTCCAGTTGCCCCTAGATGCTCCTAGAGGTGCTCCAAGAGTTCCCACTTACCCACAGTTTCCCCTCCAAAAGGGTTCTTGGCTGCCCTTAGGGGTTTTCAGTTGCCCCCAACAGAGTTCTGGGTTGTTACTATGCTACAACATGGTAAATTCTGACTTTGTATAAGGAAATTTTTCTACTGTGAAGGTGGACAAACACTGGAATGTGTTCTTAGAGAAGCTGTACACTCTCTACCCTTGGGGAATCTTCAAACCACAGCTGCACAAGCCCCTGAGCAACTGGCTTTAACTACATCTGCTTTAGCAGGAGGTTGGACTACAGTACTCTAGAAGACCTTTTCCAACTGGAATCACTGCATGCTGATTTTGAAAGAAAGAAGTTATTATGTTTATTTCAGTATTTAATGGGACACCCCCGATCTTGTGATTAGAGTTAAAAATAGAGTTTGGAGTTTTCCCAGCCTCCAATCGATCACATCTGTGTTTCCAACTTTGCTTGCACAATAGGAGAGCAGTTACTTTCTTGGTATTATTTTAGATGGATCCTGGCGGTAAGAGGTAATCACAGTGACACAGCAGAAAATTATGATGAGATTGTCACATGTAGAAAATATTCAGTGATTGCAGCTTAGGTCATGGACAAACTTGACCTTAGAAAATCTTCTTTTAAGTTCTTCTACCCTCGTTATTCCAAAGGAGACAGTTCATCACAGCCTCACTGGAGTTCTGCAGCTTCACTGTTAACTGTGAAATTGTATCAGTGTATTAAACTGGAGCTCAGGATAAGTGTAGTGAGCCCAGAATATGCCAGACACTTGCAAAATAGCACACTATTAAAACCATATGTATAGCAGCTTTTCAGTGACAATTTGATCTGACTTCGTAATTGTGTTAAAAGACGTAGGCTGGGTTTGTATCACTTTATTAAAAGTGCCTGGGAATGGTCCCAGCCAGTGAGGCCAGCTGGCATGGACCAACCTGCATCTATCTACACTGGTGGACTGGCTTGGCCTGTGCTAGGTGGCTGCAAGCAAATTGCTGCTTGGGTGTGGCTCCTGGCAGAATCCCACTACCAAAACAGGTCCAAAAGCTGCTTGGGAAAGTTGGAGCAGGCTACATTCCTGCCAAGGAACTCTCTCACAGTTTATTAGCATAGGTAACAGTGTTGGAGCACACAGGCTCTTTGTGGCCATGCTTGAATTTACTTTTTACTCAAAGGTAGATGAGCTTTTGTGCTGCAAACAATCTGTATATTTCAGATGGCTCCAAAGGAAAGGACCTAGAAACAAATATTTCTTGTTGTCATTGTCATATGAACCAAACTGAGCATGAACCACAGACCTTAGAAAGGCTGAAAAGTACAAAAGTAAAATCCATGGATGTTGTTCATCTTTGCAGTGTGTGAGTAGGGCAGTAGCATAGCTATGCATAAATCTAACCTACAAATGATATACAGTGGGAATTAACCTGGTCCAGTGAGGACAATACCTGTTCTTAAAGACTGCAGAACTGGAAATGGTGAAGTGAAGAAATTGCTTGAGTTAGCCATGAGGCAGTTTTCTGTTCTGAGCTTCATCTTTGTTACAAATAGGGAAGAATCCCTTCTGTTTCTGATGGCTTCAAGAAACAGCCTACAGAGAAGGTCTGGCCAATAGTAAGAGGGTGTTGCTGACACTGTGGTGTAAAGGACAAAAATCAGATGACAGTAAAAATCTCTGGGCTTGCCCCTCTTCCAGCTTCGAGAGTACATCCATGCGAAACAGAATGTTATCAGGAGATGATAAGCTTTTTTCCTGGAAGGACTTCTAATATGGCAGATTGATAGTATCTGCTGTGGTACCTTCAGAACTGAAGGAATCTTTCCTGGGGCTGTGGAAACAAAGCCACTGAAATGATTGCCAAGTAGAGACATTTTGCTTTTTGTTATGAAGTTATTTCTATATCTGGACTGAGAAAATATGTCCATGGTCTTTCATGGGCCATCTTTGAAAGTTTCTGCACTTGTCCAAGGATGCTCACAGGGAAGGGCTGCACAAACTTTGCTCCAAGGAAACACTCTGTGGCCAGAAGGCCACAGAAAATAGGTTTGGCTGCTTGCAAGGGTTGCATCAGGGCTAATGTAGGATGCCTCCTGGTCAGTGGCAAACACTGGGGCTGCAGGGATGTGAAGCCTCATGTTTGACACCAGACTCTGCTCCTGCCTAAAGAAGGAAATTCTATGGATTTGCAAAGGTTCATTGGTTCTGAAATATAAAAATAACTCCTCTGGAGCTGTTTTTCTGCCTGCTGAAATCTGCATAGGCTTTCACTTGAGATCTCCATCTTTGCCTCAAGCCCTTAATCCCAAGTTCAGGGACAGAAGCAATGCTATTGTGACACAATGAAAATCTCATGAACCTTAAAATTTATTTTCTATCAACCTCTTTTTGAGACTGGTATTAAATTATAACATAGTTGTACAAGACATAACTTGGACAGAAGAGCCACATAGTTCTGCACTGAAAGTCTTTTTCCACAGACATAGAAAGTGAGTTTAGTTAAAATGTATAAATCTTTAGTTATAATGCTATGCATCTTTGCAAGTTTTAAGCTGGTCTTCAAAAGTGATATTTTTTTCTCTCTGTTTTGTGGTAGTTAATTTTAATTCCAGTACCACATTATATAGTTGTGACCACTGTCTCTGCAGAAAGGTGAATTGAAGCTGGCAGATGAGAAAAGGGCAGTGAGAAAGATCAGCAGAATAGGGATCCTTCTTTACAGTAGAAACTTGAAGGGAATGATTTGTTTAACCTTGCAAAACAAAAGCAGAAATGGGATATGTTTGCTGTCTGGAAATGTATCAGGTGGGTAAATACCAGAGAGGAGAAAAGGAGCCATGGATGCCTTAGAATACAAATGACCAAGAAGAAATTTAAGCTAGAAATTACTAAATGAGTTTTAGGCATTTGAACAGTAGGTCCACAAGTGGGATTCAGGACTGCTTTTAAGATGGATCTTGCTGAGGTGATGAATGGGAAAGAGTGGTGTGGGCTTGTGTATTACCAGTGGCCTGGACTGAACGTCCTGGTAGGTGCCTGCTCATTCTGTCTTCCTGCCATTCCTGTGCTGAAAAGTTGTCTTGGAGTGGCAGTGAGATAGACATCCAACAGGTTTCTTCCTTCTTCATCTGGAGTTTCTCTCCCTAATTTTAAATTCTCTTTTGATATGGGTTGCAACATTTCCTAGTTTGAATGTTTGCCTTAGGGAAAAATATCCTAATGCTTCTAGAGATGGGCCTGATAAGTTTTGAGTATAGCACACACCTGCCCCAGGGCAAGAAAAGGAGCAAGGACCAGCTGGGAAGGACTTTTTTTGGCCATGGTCCAACTCAGTCAAATCCAGGACTTGCATCCCATAAAGATTTTTGGGGGAGAGAAACTCCCAAAACTTCTCCATGCAAATTGCTTGGGCTAGATTTGCAGGAGCAGAGAATCTGCTCTTCCAAGGTGGTGGGTGCAATGTAAAGGAGAACAGATTTATTCAGAATATGAAGAGTTCATGGGTATTTGAACAGATACTCTACTCTAATGCTGGTATTTCCCTGCCAGGTTTTCAGCAGCAGAATTGCTAGAGGCAGTGGCATCTTCATGAGAGCAGCTCTTCTTTATACCTGAAGATTTCTACACAAGGGAAGTCTGGGATGGCTTTTTCCCCTCACATTAAGCCATACTGGTGAATTTCCAACCTCATATGAGGCCAAGGCAGATATTTTAAGAGGAAGTAAAAAAGAGCAAAAAGAGTAGGTTGACACAGGCTGAAAGAAATTAAAATCAAAGAGATAAAGTACATTGGAGACTTAGGCTGCCCTAAAAGCCAGAAGAATGGGATCCAGTAAGTGACAGTCCAATTTCACTTGATGTACCCAGAAGCTGTGGGAATAAATTGTCCTCCTAGAGCAGAGTCAAGGCTCATTGAAGTGGATGAGAGAATAGGCTCAATCACACCCAGAGGGGTCAGTGCTACAGAAAAACTAACTTAAAGGAAGAAAGGGTAGTGCCCTTCTCTTGAGATTGGAGCTGGTCTAACTCACTGGTAATGAGCAGCTGAGGCACTGGAGACCTGCACAACACATCCCCTGAGCTATGGGGGGCTGGAAGGGAAAGAAATGCCTTAGAGCACTCTGGGGCAAAATTAATGAAAAAGAGCCCTTGGTGGTAAATGAATCCAAATTGTAGAGAATTTTTACTCTTTGTTTTCCTTCCTTCTTTATAATTTTGATATACATTTCTTCTCTTTGCTAGCAGACATTTATTAGAGACACTCTGACATCAATCCCATTTTATTCCAGAACCTGTAGCAATGTAGCTGCAATCATGGATGAGTTAACAATCTCCAGAGTGACTTGGAGGTATTCAAAAGGAAATTTGCATCTCAGGTACAGCCCTCCACATGCAGAGCTGTTTTGCACAGCATGCTCCCACTGTGACAATTTTGCTGTACAAATACAGGCCTGCCAGTCTGGGAACTGTTTCCTTGCACATTTCATAAATGTGCTATGGGTCAGCTAAGCCAATTTGGCAACACAGACACTGGTAAGAGAACAGAGATTCAGAAAAGGTTGTGTGAGACATCCCAAGGTGAATTCTCCAGAAGATGCAGTGATCAGATGAATCCACAGTGCTCCAAGGAACCAGTACTGGCTCTGCAGGTAAATTCATCAATAAAACCTTTATGTTGTAAATTTATTGGAGGTTGTTTGTGGCATGGGACAGCTCAGAGCTCCCAGCTTGCCCCAAATGTGTTATAACTTCACATCTGTGCTTGTACCCACTGTATCAATAGAGTCAGTCAGGTAAGGTGGGAAAAAAAATCTCACAGAACTAAATTATTCTTGGTTTGGAGTGCAGCTTCCTATGTGAGAAATTTGAGAAATTTGGCCTTGAATTCCACTTCTTTCATTGCTTGTTTGCTTCCTTGCAATATTATTCCCACACTTTTTAATAGTGTACTGAAACTCCATGGTACCTCTTCCTGCTCCTGGTGCTTAGATAACAGTTTTGTGTGTAGTTCATCCAATCCAACTAACTTTTTCAGTTGAATATACATCACATGCCAGACAAGAAATGCAGCCTTTTCATTCTACTCATGTTTTTAGTGCTGACTTCTTGGTCATGTTGACATTAATGTCTATTCTTGCCCTTGTCTTTTTGTCTTCTTTTTGAAACAGAGATAAAATAGACAAAGTTTCTACTTCACAGGATTTGGGATTGTTTGAAGGTTAATTAATATTTGTTAAGTATTAATGGGAAAATGCATAGGGATTATTCTGTTCCAAGTGAGGTATTTGAATGAATACCTGCAACAGCCCAACATGAAGCAATCAAAGGAACTTTATTCCTCTGGCTTGCATTCAGTCAAACCAGCTTAGAATCCTCTCATCCCAACTTCAGTACAAGGCTTTGAAGAATATAAGAAACTGGTGACATAATCTTGGCCCACTTCAGGAAGCAAAGCATGCATTGCTAACTCCTGCTAAATAAAGCAGATGACTTTTCTTTGTTCCTTTGTAAAGAGCAGATTCTCTTATAGAAAATTAAAAAAAAAAAACAAAAACAAAACAACAAAACACCAAGGTAACCGATCTCATTCCTGCACTTTCAGGTTCTGTTCTTATTGCTCTAGGGTCCTTCCTGCTTCCAATTATTTATGGAAGCTGTGAGTTGCATGGTGGAGCTGGAATGATTCAAGAATTTGTTAAGTGAAGAGAAATAGGAAAAGAAGGGCCTGGCTGTTCAGACAAATGACATCAGTGCTTCGGCATCTCATCCCAGGCCTTGGAAAATGCCATGTCTCCACGAGAAGGATTGCAGAGTGATGCTCAGAGGGATTTGGTTTCTTGGCCAGCATGCAAAATAACACTAGACATAGTCTCTTAAGATTTATGGGTAACAACAAGTCAAGTGGGAGATACGGCTGTGTAAATTGTAGCGAGGAAAACAGCTTATAGTAGTGAAGAAAAATTTCATCCAAAAGGGTTATTGTGCATCTGCAGAAAGTACAGAAACTGTAAGGAGTGTCTAATCTTCTTTACATTTCTTAGTTGACTGCCAGTGCAGGTTTGCTTGGCTGGAGTTTCTTTTTTTTTTTTCTTCTTAACCTGTGTGATAATTCCTGTGAACTCTGCAAGCAGAAAGCTAGTAAAAATTATATCTATTTCCTAGCATAATGAAAAGGGATCTTCAGGCATTCATTGCAACCCAGTGCTCTTTAGCCATGAGTTCTTGAGACTGTGGTTCTGGTACGTTGTGAGAGATTAGTGGAAAATCTTGAGATGCTAAGGCAGCATGTTTGCATTGACATATTTCCCTTTCAAAGTGGGGCTTTGGCTTAAGGACCACTCAGCGCAGAGCTGATAAGAGTCTCTGAAGTCCAGCACATTGCTATAGCTCTAGAGACAGTGCCAAGGACAATGGTTGTCCCTTCAGCTGCTAGAGTACAAGAATAAAATAAAAAACAGTGGCAGTGCCTGGCAAGAAGCATGGAAAAGTGATGGAAGTACAGCAGTGAGGAAAAAAATCAAGTATGTGCTGATTTCAAAATTTTTAAACTTGATTTGTACTGTTAACCCTGTTCATTGTGTCCTCTTTTAAGGAATGTACATACTTAATTTTAGTAATTACATTTTACAGACATAGTGGTCTGAAAAGTCACACCTTGTAGCAAGCTGGTAAAAAAAAAAAATACATCAATAGGCTTGAAATGTAGAAAATCATTGACAGGATCACATTGATACTGTTTGCAGCATTGTGGTCTTCTTACTGAAAGGGCTGAAAAAGCCCAGCTGTAGCCTCTGCAGCATGACCCAGGTGTTCAGCTGCAGTCTAGAGACAGGGAAGCCAAAGCACAGACATTGTGCCAGTGCCAGGCAGAGAGGTTGTGTGCTCCCAGGGCTCCTGCTGTAGTGCCTGTCCCTCTTCCAGCTTCTCTATAATGCACTGGAGGAACATGGTATAGGGAAAGCTACAGAAAAAGGAGGGGCAGGCTGTTAGGCTGCTCCTCTGGCATGTGATTTCTCCCTAACTAAGCTCATTTGCAATAGGCACAAGCAATGCTGGAAGTGAAGCAGCAGCAGGGTCAGGCAGGTCATTCTGCAATGCCACCAGCAGAGCCCTGGGACTGAGCCAGGGGGAAGGCAGGAGGGTGGAATCAGGCAGTGGCAATCAAAGCTCAGCAGCAGCAAGGTGCCAGCATCCCAGCCTGATGGGAGATGCATGTTTTGGGGTGAGGCTGTGACAGCTGGTGGGTGGCAAGCAGCAGCTGTGGTTTGCTAAGGTGAGCTTCCCTGGCAGCTCTGGTGGGCAGCAGGGCTCTGGTCATTGCCAGCAAAAGGTGCTTTAGCAAGCTGGTTGGTGCTGAGCACCTTCTGCAGGTGCTCTCACAGAAAGAAACCCCAAAGGAGAAGTCTCTGTTTTCCTCCTTTCCCTCCCACAGTTCCCTCCCAGACCAACACCGGTTTACAGAGGAGCTTTCTGTCAGATAGCAGCCCCTGTGGTGTATTCAAAGCCACAGGCAAAGGGACCCTCTCTGCTCAGTGCCAGCCAGCAACCCCAGGCACTGCTTTTCCCTTTTCCACCTTCAAGATGTGGTCAGCAGGAGAAAAAGTGTGACTTTTCAAGCCCACAAAGAGGATAATGATTGTCATCTTTTTTGGAGGAGAGGTGACAATCCCCATGAATTCCTTTCCTGCTAACAGTTCCAGTGCCACTGTAGCAGGCATGGCTGGCCAGGAAATGAAAACAAACTCGTGAAGCACTGGGAGGAGCTCTCAGGAATGAGAGTTTGAAGTGTGTAACACCATCTTGATTATAGCCTTATTATCTTCTGGCATTATAGATACACATTCAGATTACAACAGTACATTTAGTACAAGTCTAAGGCTGAGGAGGGAAATGCTGCAATAGTGAAGGGCTTTATTATGGGTGGGAAGTTGTATTTTCCCTTGGGAGTCCAGGGAGTTAGCAGTGGGAACTAAGTGAGCACTGTCACTGCAGCAGCAGCCAGTGAGAAACCACCAGACCTTATGTGGGTTAGTCATGTCAAGTCACAAGATGTGACATTGACTGGTGACTGTAAATAAGCAAACTGCTTATTTTCATATGCTGAAAGCCAAATAGAAGCAATTAATTTCCCTTTTTCTTGGTAAAATAAACTGAAAATACAAAGCTGTTTTGACTGGATAAAATATTTTGGCAGCAAACAGGTTTTGTTAAGGCATTTACATTTCCTCAAAACTCATTTAATTCCTTGTTCAAATTATATTCAGACAATTGTAAAGATAAAAAGCCTGGACATTTGAGGATCTCAACATAATTGTTTTGGCTATCCTAGTATATCCCCCTTTGTTTTTAACTTAAACTGTCCTGTAATCTTGTTCCAAATTTGTAGTAACTTTCCCCTTCCACAAAATTCATTCTTCAGCAAAGTTTTATAGTATATTATATTACATTTATTAATCTTAATATATTTCGGTTATTTTAGCCCTGAAGCATGCCCAGATCCAATGTGACAATGCAACATTGTTATTTCCCTACTTTAGTCACTCTTTCCCAAATAGGAATTCAGATTGCTATACATGCCTTTCTGCATAATTTGTCTTTACCAAAATCATCCATTCTGAAATTCTCAGGAATACTTGCCTTGCCTATTAATTTTAAAAGTTTGACACTTTGCCTGCAAGTGTCCATAGTCCCAGGCCTTTTTTCTTCTCCATGAAGCATAGTAAATAAGGCTATTTCTAATGAAGTCTGTGTGCTGGCACTGATGCCAAATTTAGATCTGTCTGCAGAATCTGTTTCAAAGGAAGGCCCTCAAAAGCAAAGTGATGGCAATTATTGTTACTCTGAAATTAATGTGAATGCTTTGTTCTTACATGAATTGAAGGTCCAACCTGTTTTTAAGACCATGGGATGATGCAGATTCTGGACATTTTGAGTGTTGTTACATGTTACAGTTTTTAAAAGTTTTGTCTAATAGCATTTTGCAGGGAGAGCCATAACTACAGGGGGAAAAAAGAGAAGCAAGTAGTTATTTTGCATTTGAATCCTGCCATCCAAAAGAAGCTGGATTCTGCCTTGGATTGCATACATTACTGGAGGAAGTCTGCTCTGAGTTAAAAGAATAAAATATCTTATGAAAACTGAAGAAAATGTACAAATTTCTTGTATACCACAGTGTGAAAGAAAAGGATGGAAAATCAATAGTTCCTGTATTTTCAGCCAGGGTCCTAATAGGTCAGAAAATAAATGGCTGATCTAGTGAAGGTGAAGTTGTTTGCAATGGGAGAATAATTGCAATTACCAGTAGAATACAGAGTTTTCATACAAGGCCAATTAGAGATGTCTCATCATGCCACAGCTATTTTTAATTAGCCATGTATGTGGGAGAGATATGAAAAAATCTATTTAGGTACATTGTCTGGCAGGAAAAATTCAAGAGGCATTAGTTACGTGGCCTTTATTCTAGATGAGTAGTTTTCATCCTTTCCCTCAGACAGCAGTAGGCTGTAATGAATTTCCTGTGGTCTGGGTTTTCACTTTGTAAAGGCATTATTGATTTTTTTCTTGATGTCAGCTATTGGTAGCTTCATTTTGATCCCAAAACATCCACATCCTTTAGACATCCTCTGTGTCCCTAAAAAGCCCAGATTTGCTTCTGATGAATGTTGTGCAGCATCAGGTTGAACCTGAGGGGTGGATGACCAGCTCAGAATACCACAAACACAAGATTCTTCTCTCTAGTGAAAATGCCCACACAAGAACCTGGGGAAATTTTGTATGGGCAATCACTCAAAAGTATTTTTGTTTCTCATTTCATTGGTTCATGCTGCTTCTGCAGCCTGTTCCCAGTAATATTCAGAGGGCAATTTTACTGCCTTGCATGCCATTGCTGAAAGGCTGTCAAAAGACACAGTCAGGGCCATGAATTAAAATCACAGAGTAATATGAGTGCCTAAATAGCTTTGTCTGAAACAGTGGTCATTTAATGGTCTAGATTAATATCTGTCCACAAGCTTTCATCTTTCTTGATCAGCTTGAATTTATGTATGTGTTCATTTTGAACAGCTACATGAATATAGAGAAACAGTTGTTAAGAGTGTTTGAAGTCTTGTTATAGGATGATTCCCAAGAAATGAAAAGATGAGTGTAATAAAATAATACTCCAACCATTCTACTTTCAAAGTATTTAATAAACACTAGCTTGTTCTCCAAACACTTTCTCCAATTGAACTTTGGTCAATTAGAGAAACTTCATCCACAGTTTACAAAGGAGGGATTTGAAAAGTAATGAGCTGGAAATTTCAATGAAGCTCTCACAGACTTTCTGTGGCTCAATACGATTTAATTTCCTTCCAGGCACCAAAATGTTTGGTGCTTCCTATTAAAACTACACTGTAGGCCTTTTAAGCCTGTAAAACTGGTGTCTCCAATGTAACCTTGACTATTGTAACAATACCTACCTTTTATCAGGTGCTTGGCAGATGCTTAAGAAGTTATTCTTCATCAGATGATGATGCTTGTTAGGCTCTCTGCAAACAAGAAATCTGTCATCTTTGCTATGTTGAAGATTCTCCCAGAATCTTTTTGCCAGATGCACAAATAACCTCCACATGAGCAGAAGCTTCCTAGGTTGCCTGTCTCCATCCCTTCTTACCTAGCAGTGTGTTGCTCACAATTCCCACCACAGATCTTCCTTTCCCTTGCATGCACTGGTATCCTTCAGCCTGTAACCATAAGCCTCTTGTTAAGTGAAAATGCATTTGACTCCAGTTACTGACATGGCTGGAGTTGGGTTTATGTTGTGAGTCAGCCTTATCTGGCCCCTAGAAATGCCTGGGATTTGCATATGAAGCCAAGTGCATGAGGTAGGCCTATATGGGAAAGTAGACACAGGTTAATTTTGCCAGATCTGTTCAGGACCAGAGCAAAGTTATGTGACTACTTATTTTGGTATGGTCCATGTGCCATATGGAAAATAGCTGCTGTGGGTCTGGGAAAATACCTGGAACTTTCTAAGCATTCATGAAAAGTTCATTTCCCAGGGAAATAAAATACATTCTGATAGCTTCAGATTTTATGGATATAACTTGGGTTTTGTTATCAATTTCCTGATAAAATTACTTCTTTCCAAGACTTATAGTACCTTTCTTATGTCACTGCCATTACCAGGATCTGCATCATTGCCCCAGGTGGCCTTTTATTCAGGGCTTCAGGCACATGCCTAAAGCAGCAGGGTACTGTGAAAATTACCTGAGTCCTCATACCTGAAACCAAAGCCAAATCATATTGCCTGGCTCTTGTGCTTTACTGCAGTCCTGCACTGTGTGTGTCCTCACTACAGCTCCATCCTGTTCCCTGTTGCATGCCCTTGATTGGGGTGCTCCTCTTCAGCAACAGGCTGCACATCTCTGGGACTGACCTTTTGCAAAGGATCTCTGGTCTAGCAGGGGTTTCACTCTAGCAGGGAGTCCTTTCACTGGAAAACTCTATGGAGTTCTTGAACATTTCATGGCATTGTTAGGAATCTTGAGGAATCTTAAGGAATCATTTCATCTTACTTCTTGCTCCTTATGCATGATCTACAGCAGAAAACCCATGAAAATGCAACTCTTTTGAAAGCAGTGCCTCTGAAAATCAGGACCAAATACTTCCACAAAGGTAGCAAATTTTCTGTAACCTGAGGTTTTCAATGAGATTCTTTCTCAAAACAGTTTTAAGATTCTTTTCCTACAAATCTCATGTTATGTTCATATTATGATGTTCCTATGACTATTTTATACTGTACAATCACTTTGTTAGAAGAGTCATCCTTTATGCTGCAGAGTTTTCTGAACATTCCTGAGGAGCTCATGTTCTATGCCTTATTGCCTGAGTGACTGTGCTATTTCTCATGTACCCCGTTTTTCCTTTGATCCAGGCACATACAGGCATGCTCTCCAAGAGGCCTTAGGAGATGACAGGGATTTTGAAGACACTTAAATGATCTATAAAAATAAATTGCATTTCCTTCCCAAATAGTTTCAGCTCCAAGGAAAATACTTTGTATCATTGCTAGCTGGCTCACTATTTGAAAAGACCACTCTGCCTTTGTGTTTTGAAACAAACTGGGTTTGGTGGATCATTGGGCAATTAGCAACAGTTCATCTGTACTGTCTGTACCCTCCTGCGCTTAATCAGCTCTTTGCTCCCTCAGCTCGGAAGAGTAAAGAGGTGAATCCCTTGGAAAAAAAAAATAAAATGCAGATTACTGAGCTTAATAGTGCTGACATTGAGCAGGGGCAGAGGCTCAGATTTTACAGGTTATTGTGTGTCCTCTCACTATTAGAATATCCTGCGTGTTATGGAGGTCTGAAATTTACCTTAGGCTGTGACTTAACTGAAATCCCCTGGCAAATCATTGGCACTTTGCCTCACAGACCTAAGTTACTTTTGGAAATTAGTTTTACTGCTCTCAGTACCATGGAAATATCACATAATTACCTTTAAAATTTTGAATTGTGATGCTTTTCTCTGCTTTGTTCTCAGCCCTCCCTGTGACTGGATCCACTAGAACTTAATTAAGTTCTCTGTGTAAGTTATGAAGCCACCTCAAAGCTTGTATTAGTCTCACAAATAGCAGCTACAGTAGGTAACATTTACTCATGACTCCTTTCTGCCAGAGGGAAAGATGTGTTTACTTCACTCTGGGAAGGCAGCTGAAGCCCCTCCAGGAGGTAATGTCACTCAGCACTGCTCACCAAACCTGGCTCTCCCTCCTCTCCCAAGCAATTCCTGTGGTTACCTGTGCAGGCTCTCTCACTGTGTGCTTGCTTTGATGCTAAGAGACAGTGATAATTGCAGCATTGTGAAATACTCAAAAGATTGTCTTGGCTAAAGGACATAAATCCCGGAGGGGAAGTGCTGGGATGATTAATGGATTCACAGACCAAAGGATTCCCATGTTGACGTGGTAGCAATAAAACTTCTTAACTCCGAGCGCTGCAATCTCAAGTGAAAGGAAACCCTGGCAGTCTTCCATGAATGATGTATCCAGACCTTGTTGCTTTGCCTTTGCTTTGTGATCAGTGCAGGGGATGGAGACCAGGACTAACCCTCTTCCATATGAGTCAAAGCAAGAGCTTGTGTGGTGGCTAAACCAGTGTGATCACAGAAGGGCACAGGAGAAGCTCGAGGTTGTTATTTCACCCAGCTGGCAAATGCCATAAAGATCACACAATACAATTATCTCAGCCTCCAGGAAAGAAGCAGACACTTTGACTCCCCACTCTTGACTGTGTAGAAGTAACACTGGAGACAGTCTTCTCTAATTTCTTTTTTTTTTTTTAAACTCCTAAGAATTATGATGTGAGTTCTGCATTCTGATGAAACTTCTGGACTAATTATTTCACACAGTTACTAAAGTCAATTGAAAACAGTGGGCAGAGAAAAATACTTAGAGAACAGAAGATGTTTTTCTTAACTTGAGAACTGCTTCCCAAAGTAGAGCAGCATGGTCATGAAGTTTTTTTCTCACCTGCAAGCCTCAAGTGGGGCTTGAGGTTCTTTGAAACTTTCATGAACTGCTGATGAGAGACAAAGTAAGGGCCAAAAAATAAAAACTCAAGGAGAAGAGTTTAAGTGATTAGGTTAAAAAAATTTACTGTTCATCACATGGTTTTCCAGCAGCTGTTTACAGTGTAGCTGGCTTCATAGAGTCATAGAATGGTTTGGAAAGGACAGTAAAGATCATCCAGTTCCGTCCCCTCTGCCATGGCAGGGACACCTTCCACTACACCTGGCTGCTCCGAGCCCCATCCAGCCTGGCCTTGAACACTTCCAGGGATGGGCCATCCACAATTCCTCTGGGCAACCTGTTCCAGTGCCTCACCACCCTCAGTGTAAAGAATTTCTTATTAATATCTACTAATCTAAACTTACCATCTTTCAGGGCAAAAAGCCATCACCCCTTGTCCTGTCACTTCTTCCTGGAGTATATTCTGAAGTCCTTAGAAGGTGAAAAAGTTCATCTTAGGTAATCCAGGAGTCTGTGCTGCCAGTTTTTATTATAGTTGTCCCTGGTGACTCTTTCAGTTACAGGACTGCTGTTGCTACTCTAGCATTGTATTTATCACCATTGTAGGGTGCTATGTAGACATTGCACTAAATAATATAATGGTAGCCTCTTTCCCCAGAGGGTTAGTGGTTTTGAACAAACAAACAAACAAATTAACTGAAGGGGGGTGGGGGGAGGGGGGGAAATCAGCATATATAAAGATTTAGCCAAGGCAACAGTCCCAAACACAGAGATTTCTCTCCCTTTCTATAGTGCAAGCAAGCAAGTCACATGTCTTCTGGGAAGACGCAGGGTACGGTTAATCATATATTTTGTGTATGAAATAACAACTCATATTAATGAACCATTCAAAGGAAGTGGCTGTGAGAACTTTTTCTATGCTAGTGTGCCTGATTTAGGAAGCTGTGGGTGGTGGAATGAGAGGCTTCTTTTAGATTTCATTTAATTCGAGAAAAATTTTGAATGCTTTCTGTTCCTGGTTCCTGTAAGTAGTAGTCAAAGTGTGAATATAGACCATGATTTTCCTCCCCTGTGGAAATACTGCTCAATCTGTGTTGGAAAAGCAATGTTCAGGCTCTTGCAAATTATTCAGGAGCAGGGAGTAGTTGTTAGTTTTCCCATGAAGAGAGCATGGGATTTCATGCTTGAATCTGGAGCTGCACAGGAAGAATCCTCAGAAGTTAAAAACATTAGAAGCAGAGAAACAATAAAAATAGGGGGATGCCACACCTCACTTTTCCCCTGTGCAGATCATTTGCTATAGAGACACAGCTCAAAACCAGCTGTGGCTGTGTGGAGCTGTGACTATGTAAGATGTCATTGCCAGCCCTACCCTGTGGGGTTCACTTTGGGCTGAGTCACTGCTGAAATTACAGTGGCCTCTGGACTGCCAGAGGAAGCACCTGCCTCTCACAGCCCACACTGGCTCTGCAAAACAGAAAAAAACATGAGGCTGCAGGGCAGGAGTCAAGGGTGATTTATTTCCATGAAGTAAGTGTTTTGAAAACACACAGATCAGGAGAGAAAGCAGAGAATAACACAAGGGAAGAAAAAATGAAATCAAGGGCTCCCCAGAGTTTAGTTCTCAAGGATCTATTTCTTGATTTTTAATTTTTTTTTTATTTTTGAAATGTCATGTGGTCTTCTTCACACAAGTTTGTATTACCTGAATGTTAACTGTATTGATTTGAATGTGCTTATCTAAATCATGAAGATATCAGCAGGCTGGTATCTGACTCTCATGGGGAGGAGTCCACAAGAGAAGAACCACCTCAGCAGGCAAACAATCTGAGAAGGGTATAATCTTGACTGCCTGATCAGAGGTTCATAACAGAGGTGTGTGCCAAAGGCTGTTGGTTGCAAGAGTGTGTGATGAATGTTTCTTTTGGCTTTCTCTCTGGAACTTGATGAAGAGACATGTGGCTCTTGATCCAAGAGTTGATAATAGTGAAATTATCCAAGTCAACTGACAATAAATCAGAGGAGGAGGGGAAAGGAAAAGATCCTGTAGTGATGTAAAGCCTTGTCTTTGTTTTGGGTGAGATAGAGTTAATTTTCTTCCTACTAGACAATATGGTGCTGTGACTTGGACATTGGATGGCAATGTTAATGACACACTGATTTTTAGTTGTTGGTGAGTAGAATTTACTCTAGGTCAAGGACTCTTCAGCTTCTCAGCTGATTCACACTGGCCAAAGAGATATTCCATATCATATAGAGTTGTGTTTGGTATTTAAGAACAGAGAAAAAGTGGTACAACATAGACAACAAAAGCTGTTTCAGTGGCTTCATACTAAGATTTCAAACAAATGCAGAAGTTTGTCTTTACTTTTCTGCCTCTGTGCAGGAAGGCTCCAGTGGAGCTATGCAAGAAATGTTTTTCTGATGGAGGTTTATTCAAGAGAGTATATTGCCTGGGGTGGGATTAAAGACTCATAAAATAAAGATATTTTAGACCTTGGATGACCAAAGACAGACAGAGGGAAGGCTTTTTGTGGACTTTGCAGCTTGTCTTGAAAGACAACTCTTTTGGGCTGGAGATATGAAGACATAGGAAAGAAATGGGATATTGCTGTGGGTGAAAAGGCACAGCAACAAAGAGATTTTAAGAAGGGCAGTGGGAAAATACCAGTGGATGCTGCTTCCTTTCTTGTAAGATTCCTTCCTGCAGTTTAATGAATTAGACATGAGTTGTTTGCAAATCAAACTTTAGCAGAGACCTGAGGTTTCCAGGTAATAGATTGCAGCAGAAACAAACTCTATGAGGGATTGCCAACACGAGTGAGACATCCACTGAGGTTATCAAGCCAAAGTTTAGCCTGGTGTGCACACTGTTCCAGCAGATGCAGAGGAAGTTACACAAAGGCTGTGATTTACCCTGGCATGTGCAAAGTCCTCATTGTGCCTTGTTCAGTAAACTTAAAATCTCTCAGGGGAGAGGAAACATAAGAAATTCCACACTTTACTTTCCAGCTCAAGAAAATTATCATAGCTTGCCCTAAAGAAACCTGCAGCAAAGGCTTGGCTGCACTGAAATTAGTGGCAAAACACGTGATTTTGTGCTGCTTCACATCTGATGGCTTTTTCCTGGCAATTAACCTCTCTGACTTCTGTCACACCTTGAATCATGCTCATGAATGCGTCTATTGCCTCCAAACTGGAAAGTGCTTTTTGTGGGCCAATACATTCATTGCAACCACCTCCTTCTTCTTTCTTATTCTTCTTGTCTCCTGTTATTTCCTTTTTCCCAGAGAGAAATTATAGTTGCACATTCTGCTTTTCCCTTTCTGTGTACATGCATGTATTTTCCAGATGTCAATCCTCAGGTGGACATGGTAGTTCTAGGTGGGGTCTGAAACTCTAAGAAGGTGGTCCACCTCCTCTTGGAATTTGGGTCTGACCTAAGAAAAGCCTTGAGGCAGCTCTGGGAGCTGTTGCACAGTGGTTATTGCTGTCCTGGGAGAATTTTCTGGAAGTTTTTGTAAAAGATGATCTAGGGCCATATTCAGATTTACTCTTTGGTTTCCAGCTCTGCAGCTCTGTGGCCTTTGTGAGATGAGATGGAGTGTAAATGCTCATCCTAAAAGCCTGTTAATCTAAACCTCATCTGAAACAAATGCATTTTTTTGAAAAGGCTTGTCATTTTATATCCAGTCACTGGTGCTGGCTCTTCCTTTGCACACAGCTGTCTCATCTTTTTATGTGTGGATGTACATTTAAGAGGTCACCTACTAAGAACTGACATAATTTGATTTTGCATTTGACCTACAAGGTTGCATTCTTTGTTGCTCCCATAGGCTGTATTTCCTGGGCTTTGGAAGAAAGTTTACAAACTATTTTGTGTGTCTGACCATCCTTCTTTCCCAAGTGCTTGTCCCACAGCTGCCTGGCAGGTGCTGCCCTTTGCCCTGCAGCAGTTTTCTCTCTGCTCTCACTGGAGGGGAGCATGCATCTCACTGCTCCTTTTCTCCCTTCCCTCTTCTATTTTGCCTGGGGAGTCTGATGTGCTCCAAACTGTCCAGTTCTCCCCTCTTCCAGTTGGCTTTTCAGGGTGCTTTTGAGGCTTGCCAGGAGACAAGCAGAGCTCAGGCAGGTAGGGGAGATGTGGCACATTGGAGTGCTAATGACTGGCCCTGTGTGATATGCACAACTGCAGGGGTGGCCCAGGCTGCCAAAAAGGTACTGGCCACTCTTTGTCTCACTGTCTTGCTGGGAGAGAACATCAAACTCCCTCCAATTCAAATCAATAGATGTCTCTGCCTTTTCTTACTGTGTTTGAGCTCATCACACAGCAGTGATGGAAGTTACAGAGTGCCCAAGAACATTGATCATGGGAAAATTGTTTCTCTGAGCTCTTCTGCCTCAATAGCTCTCAGTCAGTCTCCATTGCTTAAGGTATCCAGGGCTTTTCCAGAGACTTTTTTGGTTTTAAAGCAGCAGTAAGAACTTAATGCATATGGATGATAGATCTCAAAAGGACATACTGGACAGAATAAATGTTTTCCATTAGCAAAGTTTTCAGAGAAGGCATTCCTATGGTCTTCCTCTTGTATGCTACAACTAAATTGTCCTATTTATGTTTACAACAAAAGTGTAGGAAAAAAAAGTTCAGGCACTAAGAATGCCTTTTCATAGGCTTTGTTAACCTTCCATGTCTTGTTTCTAGGAGTCATCTTTTTTCTACATTGTAAGCTCTGATGCTTGCTGGCATTACTGTATTTACCAAGGCCAAGTTTTCAGCTGATGGATTTGCAGTTCTGCAGCTTGCAGAACTTCCCAAAAACAGTAGGCCCATATCCAGCAGTACAAAGGGATCTTTCTTATCTCTCTTCCTTGTTCCAATTCCCAAAAGTACACACCAGCAAGTCCAATGCACATTGTCTGGTATTTCCTAATAAAAAACAGTTTAGCCTTGTAACTGCAAATGGTCTTTACATGATGGTATAGTTGTGGTGTCCCCTTTCATGATGGTGCAGTGATAATGTCTCCTACCATTAGACTTAGGCTTTCAGAAGAGCTGACCTGTAAATAAGCTCTTTTTTGGATGAAATGTCCAGAACTGAAAGCTAGGTCTGCCACTGTTGTAAGCCCCAGAGCACCAAGTGCATTTGGTGGCAGCAAGCTCAAGTTGAAACACTCAAAGTTTGTGTTTAAAACCTCCAAACTTTCTGCATTACTGTATTATTATGCTAGTTTAAATTGGATGTTATGTGATGGCTGTCTAGGAATTATCTGAGTTGTGAGTATGAGTTTGTCAAAATGCATCAATTCATCTTTTGCTAGACAAGAAGGAAGTGACATAGCAGCTATAAAAAAACCCTCCCAAACCTGTCCTTGCAGAGTGTCCCTAAAAGATCCCTTTTCAAAATACAAAAATGTGATTTGTATACGTATGAAGAATTTCCTTTTCCTTTCCTCCTCACAGAGGTGTTCATTATGTTTCAGTGTGCCCAGGTTGATTCTGTGCTGGGCTCTTCTTCTACCCAAATACCTCTCTTGCCCCCAGTAACCAAGATTCAATTTGAGAATATTTTTATTGATGTACATAGGCCAAATCCCATCATCCTACATGGGATGTTAACACAATTACAGGAATATGTGGCTTTTCTCTAGATTTGAATTCATGAAATAAAGGCTGAGCCTGACTTTGAAGATATTCCAGATTTATTTCTGATGGCAGCCATCATGCTTGGCAAGAGAGAAATGACCTCCTTGTTGATGAAGGCAGGTATTACCCACTAATCTTGACTGAACACATACCAACCCATGAAATGTGAGCCCTTCAGTTAATTTTGTTGAAGAAAAAAAGCGATAGAAAAAGCTGAATTTTTCCTATGGATCTGCTTCAGAAGAGGGCTACACTGTGAGTGAGAATGCCAGGTCTAACTTCTGTGATCAGGAGCAACTTCTCATAAGGTGTTCTGCCAAACAAACTCTTATAATGCTTTTGCTCTTACAGAATCTGAAAATAGGCTTAAATTTCTGGAAACATGGATAAAATCATGAAAGGAAATGAATAGGGTAATGAAATGCTCCTGAAAGTCACAGATTTCTAATGGAGAAGATTAAAGAATCAGTGTATATATGGGTGTAAAGAGACCATAAAGGGACCATTATTTCTTTTTTTATTCTTTTTTTTTTTTTTTTTTTTTTTTTTAATCTATTACATTTCATGCTCTTTTCTCTGGAAAATATTTTGGATATGAAATTGAGGAGAAAAACTTTTGTCTAGTTTCAGAACAACCAGCCAAACAGAGAAACTTGTTTTACTGCTTCTTTTTGTAACGCATCTTGAAATGAAAATGTAAGCAAATGAAAGTGAGAGGAGTTTAAACAAAAATTAATTTTTAAGCATTTTCTTTTGGACCTACAAAGAGAGGGGAGGCTGCTTCTCTGTAAGGAAAATGCTGCTTTTATCCTCCTTTTAGTTTTTGAAGGGGAAGGTCTTTGTAGCATTTACCACACAGGAGGGATTTATTGCCCAGAGCTGAGCACAACTGAGAAAATAATTTTGACCTGATACATAGAAGTAATGTCTAGACAGAGAGCACTGAAGTGCTCAAGGGGAAACTCAGAGTAGGAACCAGTTATGACAAATTGAGCTTTTGAAGCGACAAATAGAAGCAAACATGTAAAAACCTGAAGATTTCATAAAGTAAATGTGAGATTTGCTGCTGACCTAAATCAAACTGGAAGACAGGACAAGCTAAATCAGAATGTATTAGTTTCTGTTGCCCTCCTCTTCCAAAGAGGAGCCAGAGCAATTGCTGGTGGGGACATGCTGTGCAGCCAGAGAGGTGAAACCACCTTTTATATTTGGGTTGGTTTTCTAAACAAAGCCAAGGCTTCCTTTTACCTAGTTCAGTTGGAAATCTGGATTGATCTCACAAGAATTTTCATTAGGATGACCTAGAGGTGAATGGACTACTTTGTGTGGGCAGGTATAGTAATTAACTGGGCTGAGCTCTGTAGGCAGTGAAAGGAGCAGTATTTGTGAGGTCCCAAATGTGTCATTTTTGGGGGCATTTTGCCTTAGCAAAGCTAAATGATTATTTGATGGTGTTATGGGTTGTAAAGACACCAAGGTAAGACTCATCTGCTTCTGCAGAAATTAAATTGATGAGTGATTTCAGATTATTTGTGTTTCTGAAATGTTAGAAGTGGAAATCTGATATTGGGATGAGAATTTTGATTACAGAATAGAATTATCTAAGGAAAGACTTATAGCAAATTGTCATTTGTGCCCCCACAAAATATCCTGAGTTCTTGATGTGTATCAAAGCATTCAGCCTTTCTCTCTGCAAATCCACTAAAGACCCTGTGGCATTGAAATTGACTCCAGAGTCACAGACTAAGGAAAGTCACTTAAATACTGGAATTTTCTTGACTGGAGAACATAAAAATGAGGAAAGAGCAGGGGGTTGTTTATATTTAAATAAGCACAGTTAATAGGAATTTTCTTTTCTTTCTTTGTCTAGACTCTGATGGTTTTGTTGGTGTTTTTTTGGTTTTTTGTTTGTGGTTTTTTTTTTTTTTTTGCTAGAAAGCGTCTGAATGTTTACCAAGGCAAATAATAAATCCTCATGATCTTAATGAAAATGGAAACAAGAAGCATGCAATAGATGCTTCTCGAATTTCTTTGAGACCACATTTTTCCTGCTGCTGTGTGGTATAAAAAGTGTTTAATTTTAAATGGCAGTAAATTATTGAAGTCCTCGAGTTCTGATGTGTTCTCAGATATCAGCTTTAAGACTATGTGGATATACTCTACATGGTGGAATATCTTGCACCTCAGGTTTTTGGTCCCTTTACTTTGGAGGGAACTGGAGCAGCAAAGGGAGAACATGCATTTGGAAGTGTTAGGTGATCCTGTGCAACATCCTGTAATAATATCCTATTATGCTTGTCTGAAATGATTTGATCTCTCCTTTTTTTGGTGGGGTAGGGAGGTGAGGAGAGCAAAGTAGATGTCAAGAAATGATCTTCCTTCATTTATTAGGCCAAATGACTCTAGAAGAGTTAGCCTAGTCCAAACCTGGATTGACTGACAGTTAAGTGACTGCTTTATTGTTCACAGTCAATGACCATAAGAGTTACACATCACTTAAAGCATGGCAATGGTTTTAACAGAACCTGTTTCCAGCTCACACTCTCCCATGGAGCCAAGAGAATGACTCCACCATCTATCACAGGACAGGAAATGACCATAAATACGGCAGAAGAGAAGATGGTGTTATTGCAGGCTTTTGCATTTCTGGTATGTTTAATTTTCTTTGCCTGTAAAAAGGACATTTTAGGTTTAATCCCTGAAAGCAGGTTCATAGATATATAGAAAATGGAAGTAATTTATGGGGCATGAGAACAGCACAAGGGGAAATGTCTGAGAATAAATCTAAAAGGGAAATGTTTGCAGTGTCTTGCTTAGGGCACAATCAACATAACCAGAACATGGTATTGCCTGTTGCAAGAGTATGTAAATTACTTGGCAAGTGCAATGCACTCTATTGATGTATTGGTGTTCTTGGGTTGTAGCTAGAGTCCTGTATCACAAGTGATGAGAGATAAGAATTACCTGAGAGGCTTCTAAAAAAGCTCTTCTAAAAGCTTCTTTTGGATAGGTCTAGGTAACAATCCATGGCAGGATCTGATCCAACCAGAATAACAGGGTTACAGGCATGATAAAAACAATTTGCAAGCAAGGTATGAATGCCTAACAAAATACATGTGATAAGACTTGATAGGATTAGCATTGAAGTATTCCTTTGAACCAAGTGGTAAATATTTATCACATGTGAGCTGTATCAGTGATCTCTGGTGTAACACAGAGCATGCCCACACAGCCACATGATGCTGTGTGGGCAGGACAATCCGTTGTCAGGAGGCATTGCTTGGGAAAGTGTTCAAGTATAAGGAAAGTGTTCTCTTCAAGTATAAGGAAAATGAAATTGCTCCTAAATGCAGTTGTGAGCTGGTGTTACATCACTCTTTGGACTATATGCAAGGGGTTGTCTGCAGATACACTGTAGTTTTCTGCTTTCCATCAGGACAAGAAAACCATCTCCTTCTTTTCTGATTTCCTTTGTCTTTTTTTTTTTTTTTTTTTTTTTTTTTTTCTGTTGCTGACTGTTAGTAGGAACACCAAAAATTCACAGCAGAAACATTACTAGAAAGGGAAACCTTAAATCCTTCATGTGCTATTAGTTCTTTCTTACATTTTTAAGGATGTATATACAATGTAAAAATACTGGTTTTAATTTTTTGTCTCAGACAATTGTTTATGATAATTCACCTTCTTTCCCATAATAAACACTAGATTTGTTTCTGGCACATCTTTATTTCTGGCACATCTTTCCCTGTCTAGAAGGATATGTTGGAGACACACAGCAATCTCCTGAAAAGCACTCAGTCCATATATGTAATAAATTCTTCATTAGCCCTATTTGCAACTGTGGTTACAGTGAATAGTATCACATTTTCGCTGTAGTAAAAGGAAAGCCTTGTACACCTCTTGTAATTACAGGCTGATAAATATTACCTGGCATTGAAATTTATTCTTCTTGAACATACAAAATACTATTTTCTCTTTATTCAAAATTCCTGATTTATTTACTTAACTAAAGACTTGAATTTTTAAGAATGATTGAAGAAAAGGAAAAGAAGACATTTTCACCCAGAGATTTTCCTTTTAAATGTGGGAATTGTGTATAATTTCACACCAACATTAAAACAAGGCTTACACTTGTATAAAGTCAGGTTCAAGCCCATGGAGCAGAATTCCATGTGTGAAACCTTATAGTAGAGCCCTTGACAAATTCAGCAAAGCTGGAATTTTATCCTGAGGCTTTACCACCTCCTCCATGGTCATGACCATTTCAACTTTAAAACTCACAGAAGCTTGAGCTTTTTATTCCTCCTTATTTTGAATGATGGAGCATAATTACAGTCCCTGTGCTCCACATTCAATTTTTTCTATTTTGCAAAAGTGCTAAGACTTCAAAGCAGAGAAGACTCATGGGCTGGGCTTTTTACCACAGAACTGCTGAAGAAAATGCCAATTTTTGAAAGGCTGGTTTCTGAAAAGGCATTATAATACTTTAATATTTTATTCTGCATTTTGTAGTTAAAGCTCTAATCCTCCTACAAATTCCCCAAAGCATTTTTCTTGCAGAGTGGAGGGGGTTCATTCTGGAATGCTTTTCAAAATACAGATGTGTATGAAGGAGTGTTTAAACTTGCATGACCCAAGCAGGAATGGGAGTTAATTTGAAAACAGTGTAGCATTTCAAACACGGAATGAGGTACTTTTTCAGCACTGAGCTTACTCATCAACCCTTTAAGTTGCCATATAGATGATCTTTCCAGATCCAAAACCTTTCAATGAGCCCAGGATCTAGTTAGAAACTCTTCTAAATGTGGAAGCTGATCCTGCACATCTTTCAGGAGCTGGTCATCAGCAATCTAGGCATTAAGAAGGATAAAGCCAGACCCATGGGTTTGGATGCTAATGGAGCAGTGTGAGCTGCTGTGGTTTCAGACTCTGTTCCTTTAGGAGGGAAGGTGGTACCATGTTTGGCTCCTTGAAGGGACGTGCAGTAACCATTCTGGACATCTAATGCACATCCCCATACAGCTGAGAGGAATTCACAAGTCCTTGTGCAGGTGGTGGAGAGCAGCCTTCCCTATTCAGGTTTCACAGCCCCTTTGGACACACAAATCTGGGAGCTGAGAGTGTTCTGCAGCTTCCCACATATACCAACTGCCTGTTATCTTTTGACACCTTTTCATTCTTTCTGAGCAAATGTATGTTGATTGCTTGCTTTCCTTGTACAGTTGTTTATGCTGAAATCCAGCTGGGCATGCTTTTCTCAACTCCTGTAGTGTAGATTCAGAAGAATTTCTTTCTTGGGGAGTTGTTCAAACTTGGGCCACTGTAAACAGGGTAAGAGCCTCCCTGAACAGCACTAGTGGATTTAGTCTGGTTTTATATTTGTAGAGCAGATGTTTTCCTGGAAAGAATGGCCAGAAGTTCTATTTCAAAAGCTTCAACAGCAGTTAAGCTTTGATAATACACTCCTTTCTTTGTTTTGTTATGAATACCTGCCAGAGGAAAGGAAAGGGTTTCTTCCTTCTGGATCCCAAGTACATTAATCTCTGAAGTGACTGGTCAGGACAAAGTTGAAGTGTCAGATAATGATATCTGAAGTAGATTTTAGAGTAATTGCTCAATATTGTGTGCTGTTGAGGAAGGTGGGGGAGGGTTGGTTTTGTTTTTGTACATTGCATCTGAAAAATTCTGCTTCCTAAAACTTTAGTTTTTCTGTGGCAAGGGGTGAGTTGTTTTTTTAAAAACTTTTTTTGGATATGTGCCTTGTAAATGTTACTGCTTATTAATTTGTTGCAAAAAAACATTTAGGTTAGATGAGATCTCAGGAGGTCTGTAGTTCAACCTCCTGCCCAAATCAGGATTAGCAATGAGATCAGACCACGTTGATCAGGGCTTTACGAAGCCAGGTCCTGAAATCCCCCAAGGACAGATTGCACAACCTTTTGGCAGCTGAGCCACTGCCTGACTGTCCCAAGGGCAGTTTCCCCCTTCTATCCATGTTCCAATCTGTGGCCATTGTCTCTCTGCTGTGTAGCTCCTTTCTTATCTATTCTCAAAAGTGCAGGATGTCTACTCTCAGGTACCCAAAGCCACCCCTTCCCGAGCCTGAACAAGCCAAGTTCCACCAGTGTCTCCCCACAGACCTGTGTGACAACTTCCAGCCCTCCTGCACTTGTCCTGTCTGACTCTGTGTTCTCACCCTGGGGCCAGAACTGGATGCCATATTCTGGCTGCAGTCTCATGAATGTCAAGTAAAAGGAAATAATTGGTGGTCTGTTGCCCACGATATCATGTTACCTTGGCTATCAAGCAGGCTAAGACAGGTGGCCAGGTCCTGTTCACCCCCACCCTGAAGTCCTTCTCAGCAGCACTGCTGTCCAGCCAGCACTGAAATCAGGGATTTTTACTCAGACTATTCTCCCCCGGTGCAGAAGCAAGCCCTTGAGCTTTCTGAAAATGATCTCTTAATGAGTCAAAAGCTTAGGGACCCTTTCTGAGCACAAGAAACCTGTGGCCTAATGACTGAGATGAATTCCTTCCAGTGGTCTTTCCTCTCCTTGGGAACAGAAAGTTGGTGATGATGTTTCTGTTAAACACACGAACTCCAGTAATGATGTCTGTGTGAGACAGATATGCACAAAAGGGGCTCCTGTGCCACACTGTGTTTCTTGAATCCTATTAGGGAAAGCAAAGCAAAGCATTGCTTCTGTTTCTAAAATCATCATTAGTTGTTAAAGCCACTGTTACTTTTCAGAAATACCATGGTGCTATTAATAAGGCAAAAAGTACAGCAAAAAATGCCCTTTAATTAGTTATGCGGAGATGAACTCTTAATTCTGTAACTGCTGTCTGTGCTTTATTTTGAAGGAGCAGGAAGGCTGCCTGAAAAGGAATAAAGAAGAATGAAAGTCTGAATTCTGAGCTCAGTTATGCCAGCTAGTACGCAGGGCAGCTTGCATCCAAATCTGTTTTAGGAAGGACATGAAGATTTAGCTTGTTAAATCTGTACTAAATGAATTACTGCAACAAAGGAAGAAAGCAAGCCTTGTGGTGGTAGGACAAAAAGGGTTTTATTCCCATTTCTTCACAGAATTTCCTTGGTGAACTTGGTATTTTTAAGCTGTGCTACTTGGTCCAGCTTGGGCGCCTGTGGGTGGGCACCAGATATGAATATGCAGGTATGATTCCAGTAAGCAGCTTGATTGTGAGAGAGTTTGATCATCAAACCTTCTAGTTTGATGTGGTCTGCTTGCTCCCCCCAGTTTATCTGATCTGCTGTGGTCTGACTGGATCTCCTCAGATAAGCAGCTGATGCTTGCACAACCACATCTGTGCTTCATGCTTTCTTGCAGGAGAGAAGGACTGATTCAATGCATGGATCTACCTTAAACCCAGGCAAACAGGATTTGGGCCTCCAGTCCTGTTTGCTGTTTTCTAGTTTGGTTTTTTTCAAATTCTGAATCAGTAGACACAACTGATATCTTGGGTTATATAAGTCCTGAGTGAGAGACTTAACTCAGTGTCAGCAATCTGAGAAAAAAATAAAAGATGACACTATATTCTCAAAGAGTTCAGACTGAAATCTACTATTTTTTTAATGTCCCTTGGCATCTGAGGAAATTGAGCATCATTTGAAGAGGAAAACTGTTATAGGGAAGGTCTGATCACAAGAAAATGAGCAATCTGGAAAGCATTGTGTATTTTTAATCATTTTATACTGACAATAGTGGGAAGTTAGCTGGGAGGCAATGGCAAATTTATATGGTTTATGTATTCTGATGTTTATTTCCCTCAGTTGTGTTCTGGGATCTCTTGTCTGGTAGTGGTAACCATGTACAGGGGTTGATGCCTGGAGAGGCAACCTAGAACAGAAACTAGACAGAGCTAAAGAAAGAAATGAAGTACGTATTTATTAAAAGGCCTTTAAAGGATACACCTTGGGCAGTACAAGAGCCCAGCCAGGCTTCACCAAGATGGACCCAAGATGGACAATATATGAACTCTGAGGCACAAGTTTCACATTTTTATAAGTTTTGGTCCATTTACATATTGGGGTTAGTTGTCCAATTACAGCTTCAGGTTGTGGAGTCCCATCCTCCCAGATTACTCCCTCAATTAGCTTTTTATACTTTTTGGGCTGAAGCTGAAATGATGTCCTTGTTTCTCAGGCTGGAAAAGGATTGTTTTGTCTGACTAAACTATGAAAAAGAACTTGCTAACACTTTATATGAAGTTCAGAGTCACACACCAATGCAGTACAGAATCTGGAAAATATAAAAGCTAAAACTTAAGGCATCAGGGTAGCTACTCAGGCTCAGTATTTCATGCTGGACAACTTTGTCATTGCTCCAGTAGGCAAAGAGAGGTTGCTTTTTCTGGGAAAATTAAGCCAACTCATTTGAGTACCAAATACGGCTTTGGAAAACTACCATGGGATAGATTAACTTTTTGGGCTTACACTGGAAGTAGCTGCTTATCAGTTTTAAATGTTGTGATATAGCATTGAGGAGAATGTCAAGAATAATTACTCAAGGGCTAGCCAGTTTTGCCCTCTTGAGTGTTATGGCATCACCAACCCTCAGAACTAAAAGGAGGATGAAAAAATCTACTGTTAGAGGAAAATGAGCTCTTCTGTTTTAAAGCACACTGCTCTTGAGTTGTACTGTGGTAAATTCCTTTGCAGACCTTCTATCCATCTGGTTTGCTTTTTAAAGAAGATAAATCCTGCTAGCAATTGTCAGAGAAGCTAGAAGATAAATTAGTGTGTGATTTTCAGCACTTAGCATTACTAATACTTCTCTGCTGTAACTGCTCTGTGTGGTTGTTACATACTGGCACTTCTCAGTAGAAGACAGCAATGCAAACAAGTATTTTAACAAGTCTCTGCTGCAACATCATTGATTGTAGCCAGCTATTGTTCTTCTGAATCCTGCCTAGGACAGGCAGCGAGAAGCTTCCTGGGATTTTAGGCCCAGACCTTTTTGACAGGAAGCTGAGGAACAATAAAGAGGCATTGAATCCCTTCCCTCCCACACATACACTTCTCAAAATTGAAAACTGTGGAGAAGAGGAAGCCAAAAGAGTTTCCCTTGTTTTATTCAGGTGCTGTGCAAGGGGCTGGCTATATATAACATAGTTATTTTCTGAACTGCTTTGTAGACAGGACTTTTTCTGACATGGGGTGGTATCAAGCCACTCTAAAGAGAGAAGTTGCTCAACTTCTCACTCAAAAGAAGGTGACATTTGTGAGCTATGGCAAGGCAGGAACAGAAGTTTGCTGCTCCCCCACCTACCAGGACAGGCTTGTATCTGTCCATCACCTATTGGAAAGCACAGGACTGGCAGCTCCCCACAAGCAGATGGCTGACACTTGTGCTGCTTTGCCTTTATGCTCTTTGCTTCCATTCAGGGTTGGAGGATACAAGCCCCTAGTACTGATTTTTCTGTGCAGCTAAAAGACATGAAAGGTGCTGTGCTTTTGAGGGCTTGGACTGTCAGTTTTCTTATTCCCTGTAGGTCTTCCCAAGGTCTCTCATCTCTTTTTCATCTCTACAGATGCCTCTGTCTTCACTAGATTCTTCCTAGTGATTCCTTTCAGGGAGGAATAGAAAGCTGAAATTCTGGTCCCTTTGAAACATTTTGCTTTAAATCTCCAATTCTGTGCCTAATTCTGTGTGGGGGTCATTGGCATCTTGTTTAATTGTGCTGACACATGGTTGTACATGGGAGTGATCAGAGATCCCTGGTGATTTGCACCAGTGAATCTGTGCTTGTGGAGCTACATCACTACAAAATTTTCAGTAAAACTTTCAAGTTCATGGGGACTGTTTTTGGAGATGAGTGAGAAGGTATGCCCCAGTGTCCTCAGTCCCCTCTATTACCCCTCTATTCCCATCCAACCCCCAAGATGAATTATTAGAAATTTATTGGAGGAACCAAGACATCTTTCTTTGCATTTGAGACCCTGTCAGCAGAGAGTATCCTATAATATTAATAGTTCCTTTAATTACAGATCTTTTGGTCCATTGCACAAGCAGCATTATGAGGTTTTAATCAAAAATGTTAAGAGAAAGCAATTTAAAAGCAAAAGTATCCCCAAAACAGATCCTCACAAAACTATTACCTGTTGTATTTTTTAATAAACAGAAGATGCACTGGCATATACATTGGCAAATGAGTTTCCAAAAGCAAATACAAGTCAAATAAAATTGCACATCATAGTGGTATTTAGCTAACTGTGCATACCTCTTATTTAATCTGAACTCATTTTTAGTAGCTCTAGCTGCAGTAGTTACCACAAGATGACTTGGAATGGGATTTAGGTCCAGTCCTTTTTCATGGGAAGAACAGGATCCCCTTAACATAGGAAGTTCACCAAAGATTAGGGGGAGGGAAACATAGTGCTAGTTTAGCACTACCAGTAACAATTCTAGGCAGTTTTTATCTCCTCATCTTGAGTTATCATAATAGGAAATAAGAAAACTGAGAAATCTAAGTGGGAAGGAGTGGAAAAACAAGCCTTAATATTTGTCAGGCAACAACTGACAAGAAGCAGCTTGATCAACAGGCTAGCCCACAGATGCATATCTTACCATATGTTTAAGATAAGGTTGTGTTATCCTATCTCTTTGCCTTAAATAATTGAATCACAGGATGTTAGTGATGGCACTGTTAGGTCTGGCATAAAATAAGAGTTTGGCACCAAGATGGTGTTCCCACCACAAAGAACCCCTTGTTCATGCAGAGGTTCCCATCTGTTTGTGACCATGTCTTTGATAATTAGGCCCTGAATTGAAGTAGAGTAAGGTTTTGAACCCTCATTGGTAAATTCCCAGCTAAACTTCTTCAGAAATATTTTTCTTTAATATTTAGATTCTTAAGATTTCTTCTTTTGTTAATTTTTTATTCCAGTCAGACCATATGCATTTTCCATCAGAAGTCTGTATTTCATCCTTTGTTGCTTTCTCATTGTATTGAATCTTTAATTTATTTAGGTAAAATTGTTTTTAACTACTCTCATTAAAAGTCCTGGAGTTCTCCTCCAGGAGGGCTCTTTGAACTCTCTTAATGTCTGCTTGTTTTCTGGGATCACTGATTGTGAGTACAGCTGCCAATTTCTAATATAAGTAATTTCTATTTACAGAAGTTTCACTGAAGAAGCAGAAGAGATGGTCTTGGACTGAGGGCTGTGTTGGGATCATATAGTGATGACAAGGGGTAAATCTTTGGTGGGAAGGCCTAAAGAAAATATATACAGTAATCCTGTGGTAGGATATTGCAGCAATTCCTGCTGTGTAGCCTTTGCTTTCAGCAGAAAGTGGGGATTTCTACTTTTGACATTGACAGTAAAGACCCTCCCTCTCTCACAAGAAGAGTTGGGTTGGTGCCCCGTGTTGCATTGTTTGTTGGCTCTGACCCATAGGATATGACAGCATTGTGTGCTGAAAACTGGAGGTTTCTGTAGATTTTTTTTAGTTGCTCTAATTTGGAGCTCACTGCACTTGAAAATTAAGTTGGTGTTCAGGGGGATGAGCACTGGAATACAATGAGCTTTTACCTTCATTGTATGGAAACAAGAATGGGCACTGGTTTTGCATCCCAGCTTCTCCCAAATAAAACAAATACCATATCATTAATGCTGAACCTGATAGGTTTTTGTACTGGAAGCATCTATGCAGTCTAGACCAGAGTCTTTTTAAAGTGGGTAGAGGTTGTTTTTCCAGCAATTTACATGGCAACCACTGTATGTCTTTTGCTTCATTCTTCATATTTATCTGAGGCTTTACAGTGGGTTCAGTTGAGAGTCCTTAGTTAATGTTACAGAAAAACCACCACTGTCCTATGCAAACACAAAAACTATGTAGGTTTTTTTATTACCCTCATTTTTTAAATATTGAAAGTGACAAGAGTTTGCTATCAGATTTTGTCTTTATAAGGAGAAAGTGCTCTACTAACTTTTGTGATCTTTTTCAGTTTGTGTTGAGTGAACATGAACCCAAACCACATGAATGTTTAAGGTCTCTGGCCTCTATAAGGTGACAAATAATAATAAGGATTTAGGGAAAATATTTCTCATATGTCTGCTTGGAAGGGAAAAAAATCCCATAAGGCCAACACAGTAATTGACTTAGAATGCTATAAAGGGAAATATCTTTTCTCATGGAGATAAAAAGCCTCGATTCACACATGAGCTGAGCCAAGTAGAACTGATGAATATAGCACAATAGTCCAAACAGATTCACTACAAGCCCCGTCCTGAATAATGAAAAAAAGGAAACAAAGAGGAAGAGGGCAGGGAAATGGTTACCTTCTTGCTCTTGGGAAGAGTTAAAAAAATAGAGTGCTAAGCAATATAGGGAAAAAAGGAAAAATAGTCACATATTATTCATGCTTCACTTGTGTTTGGTACATTCACACAGGCATATTAAGCATGAAAAGAACTCTGAAATGTAAATAGAGACATTCATTGTGTGGTTTTACTTTATTTTTTAAGGAGGAAGGGAATAGAAAAAATGGACTCCCCACCCTGCTCTTTCTCAGAAGAAATCTCTTCTGAAGCCATTCTGGTGAAAGCATAATTAACCTTGTTTTCATTAATGGATCCTTCCTTTGTGGCTCCGATGACAAAAAATGGAAGAGAGCATGGGCCACCCTTGGTGATCAAGGAAACATCAAAATTGAGGATAAGGTTGTTGTGCACAAACTGAACTATCAAAGGTATGACGGGCTTGAATTCAATTCCCGTAATTATACTAATGATGCAGAACGTAGCCAGGCCAAAATAACTCAGGTAATTACTTAGCATATTGCTCCAGTTTCTGCAGTGGCAGTTATTGTTTACATCTCTAATTATTCTGTGTAGACACATCCAATCACTCACGCTTGTTTTGACTTAAAGTATTTGAAGCAGCAAACACCGATGAGCTGTGTCTTATGGATGCTGCCGTGTGAGTGAATGCAATTCAGCAATACTTGTTCATCGGGCTCAGGGTCCAATCCTGCGTGTCTGTCATACTCAGAATTCCTGCTGCTGTGACTCCCTTAGGTACTTCTTTCATTGAGAACTTCTCCTTGCCTTAAGCAGATGTTGAAGGGCTCCTTATTCACATAGCTGAGCACTTTGTGTGCCCTTAATTTTAAGAGCATGAATAGCCTATTGCAGGTCAGCAGGACTGCTCAAATGTTTTACGGCAGAGTTACTGCTGGTTTAGATACAGAGTTTTCATCTAAAACAAGGGCAATTTCTTCTCCTGGGGTAGTGTAGCAAGAGCAAAGGAATTACTAACAATAGCAGCAAAAAAAACCCCTCGTTTGAAGTTGTTATCCACTGTCTACCATTTTTAAATGGAGTGATTTTTTTCACAGGAATGGGGGGAGGTAAAAATGGAAGAACATTAGAACAGTTCATCCTCAAAAAAACCCCGGAAAAGGATTTGTTGGTGTGTGCAAATGGCTCTGTTGGACATTTACACCTCTAGTGGTCATATGCAATGTGGTTGGTTTCTTTCCCCTGCAAAACATTATGTTCTCTGAAGGTTGTATACAAGTTCACATGCCAAATGCTACAAATACTTCAAACTTTAGGATGACTTCTTTCTGTAGTCCTAAACAAGCTGCTTTCTCTGCTCTGTGTCTCAGTCTCCCCTTCCGCAGACACAGAATAATAATGCTCATCTATTTTAACACTTTAGGGCTTCCTATTTCAAAATGCAATACAAATTTGCAGTGTTGGGCCATTTGAAGGATCATTACAAGCCATACTGAAGGCCAGCACTGTGGAATTCTTTATTGCACAGATGGCTGATTGCACTACACTAAGCGTCTGAAAACACAGATAAATTTTGTCCTGTATATTTTTATGCCAATGGTTTTTTTAGCAACCTGCAGGCATATTTACTTTATTTTGCTCTTCTAGAAACATAGTGAAGATATAATTTCTAGGTTGTCTCTGGAGAAAAGGCTCATAAAGGGTAAATTGTCCCACTAGAAATATTCTTCTACTAGATGAAGTTAGTTTACCCTTTGGCAGGAATATACCTAGCTTTCAGCTGCAGTTACAGCTCCTTGAGCATTTATAATACACTTTTTAATGGAAGGAATTTCAGGCTGTTCTATTAAATCCAATTCAATGTCAATTCTGAGGGAGAAGAAGTGGTCTTTCAAGCATTTTTTTTACCCAGAAAGCGTGCTACAGATTCTAAAAATAGGCTGTGCATACATTAATGCCAATATTATGAGGTAGCCAAAACTGGATAGATGCTGAGGACTTTTTAAACTCCTGTTCGCTCCAGGAAGGCTCAGTGCTTCACAGAATCTGCCTGAGGGAGAGGGAAGGAGAACAAAGTGAGAATACACAGTTCCAGCAGTGCTCTGGCTATGCATGCAAACCTTTTGCAGTCAAAACTCCCCACAGGAGCATGAAAGGATGTTTTAATCTGTAGTTCATTTAATCAATGGCTCCCCCTAAACAGAGATATTCAGAAGGAAGAGATCTTGTCATGTGAACTAGAGGCTAAACCAGGTTGCTTTTACTTTGGCTTGTGCACTGAAAAAAAACCCTTTTAGCAGAATAGTGCCTATTGGGGGAGAACAGAGAAAAAAACCATGCCCACCCCATGTTGTTTGCAGGTATTACAGAGGAGAGGGCTGCTTTTTAAAACACATTATTTTCTTCCATTTCTTGAGTAAGCATATAAAATTTCAACCCCTCTTGCTTTACGAATTATTTTATTGATCAGTTGATGAGGATTTTCATTACTCCAACACTGCACTGGCAACAGAGCCAAATGAGCTGAGCTTCTTTGCTAAGACTCCCATCTCCTGTGTTTCCAAATCTGATAGCTGAGGATGGAAATGTTACCCTGCTCTTCACTGGAGTGTCCAGGCCATACTGGTTCTCATGACAGAAAGATTTTTAAAAGGCACCAGACAAGAGCTGACAGATGACTCGAGATCTGGGAGTTATGGTGGCTTTTTGACTTAAGTGACTTCAGGAATTGAATAGTAAGGAGCAATTATTAATGGAGCCTTGGATACAATTTTTGCTTCTTTGTGCAAAGAAAGCCTTGCACAACCAGAGAGCCTCCTAGCCCAGGACAGGTATTTCACCTTCCTGCCCCTCCTGGACTCTTCCCAGGTGGATGCACCAAAGCTATTTAGACTGATTTTTTAGATCAGCATTTTCCAGCCCTTGAGTTTTTGTGGCAGTGTCAGCTAAGGGAAATACTCCCTTGTCTGCCCCTGTCTGGTTATTCCTGCTCTGTACCTCAATAAAGTGCTTTTAAGCCTGGTAACCTTGGAGGGTAATCAGTGTGGTGCAGAAAACATAACCCTGACAGTGCTGCCAAAGCCAGGCTGCCTGCAGTTCACAGCCTTCCTTTGGCCTTGAGTTCCATGAGGAGCCTCCCCTTCAGGTGTCCCTGTCCCAGAGACACTCATCTTGGTTTCAGATGGAAGTGCATGTTGGCTGGTTAGTGGCTGCTACTGTTACAATGATCTGTTTCCTTTAAAGAGGTTAATGATCTAAACTGAAACTGAAATGTGCCAGTTTCACTGGCCAGGTCATGCTCACAAAAGATATGGCTCTTTTATTCCTTATGGTGAAAATTTTCTTTATCCCTTATTTGCAGTCAACACTCCTTATTACTTTAGCCTTGCTAAAGGCCACTGCCAAAAATGAGGACTTTAATTATAAAAATAGTAGAAAAGTCTCTTCCTCCCCGGAGAAGTATATAGTTGATGGATGTGGACAGAAAGAGTGTGAATCATCATGCCTCTGTGTTAAGGGTGTTGAAGCCACAGTGGTAAAAAAAAGGAGTCTTAAAATGTCTTTGAAACAATGACAGGGAGAGATTTTCTTAGATATTTAGATGAAGTTCCTCCTGAATCGAGCTGCAGTCTGGGAGACAGTAATTGTTGGGGACTATAACTGGTGAGGGCAGAAGAAAGTGCTGCAGTGGACTGTAGGCTGTAAGATGTTTGAAGAAAAATTTAGATAGTACAGAAATCGCCTTTAGATGTCTTCATAACCTACTTTTACATGACAGAAGCCAAGTATCCCTATAATTTCCACTGCATTGATGAAGAAACCTGAAAAAGCAGGGCTGACATGTCACAGCACAAGGTTAGAGCTACAAGCTCATTTGACTTCATTTGTGTTTCTAACCACAGTTCATAACACAGATACAGAGCCAAGACTTACCTGCCCTTGAGCTTCTTTAGCACTGTGATTTGGCCCTGACCTCTTTTTAAATTCAGGCAATTTTGCTGCATCACTTCAATTGTGTTTGCATTGGTTTGGCCAGAGCAATCTTTACAGGGCCTGAGTCCTTTCAGCAAGGTTATTAACAGTATGTGGTAGATACCCTGCATGTATTTTAAATGAATGAAATCCTTTAAAGTTTGTGAAAGTAAAATGCAAGACCATAAAATTGATAGGTTAAAATCAATCTAATAAATGGTCAAGCAAATGCATGCATTCTCATAACATTTTATGACTTCAGTGAGACAGTAAGATCACAAAAATGCAGTGGATAAACATAGGCTGTTGGCATCTTTATTCTCTAAAGTACAACTGCTAGTAATGGCTTTTGTCTCCAGACTTCAATATGGATAATAGTAAAACTGCATGTCACACAAGAAGGAATAAAAATGTATTTAATAAAGCACATCTTTCTACTTTAAAGTCAAATACAGTTTTCCCCATTTTCTACTGGAAGAGCCACCATGGCACAATGGTTCTGCCTGTGCTGCATACATGTAAAAAACTTGTCAAAAGTAAAGGCCCAGCCCCTCAGTATTTTTAAAAGCACACAAGAAATACAAGTTGTACTCTGACAATAAAAAGAGCTAACAATAAAAGATACTTTCATCTGGATGATGTCTACGTCCTTTGGGACAATCTGGCCTTCCTGAATATCCATTTTACATTCTATGAAGCTGATAAACTTGTGAATTCCACCATCCTCCTCAGCACACTGCTAATCTAAAGCAAACTTTTCTTTTCCACATGTAAGCATTTTCCAGGAAAACTTTTCTGGAGCCACACAGTAATAGATACTTATTACTAACCCAACTTTCATGAATAGCCATTGTGCCCATATTTAATGTCTGGTCAACATTGCACTGCTGTAATAGGGGCTCTCCTGACCCAGGGAGAGAGAAGACATATATATATATATGTGTGTGTGTTTGTGTGTGTGTGTGTGTGTGTATATACATATGCATGTCCTGCCACCTGAGCTGAGAATGAGGTTAGATTGTGGTGGGCTACCAACTTGGCCCCCAGCAATGAGTGCCAGAAGTGCTCAGTGGCAGGATTAAAGCTGTGCACAGTTCTACTTTTCACTCCAAAAAGGGAATGCTGTACTTCTGGACTTTACTGGATTAATGTTTTCCTGAAACAGGATTGTGCTCATGGGGGAATAGCAAACTGACCCCAAAGGTTCAGCATTAGGTATAGGAGTACTTCTACCTTTCATACTCAGAAAATTCAGCAGCATCTGGCATCAGGATGACAGTTTCCAGCCCTTTAGGTATGGAATTTTCAGCTTAGGCTCATTTCCCATGAGCATGCAGTGACAGGCACACAGAGGGTTCCGTGATTTGAATATTTTTTGTGTAAGTTGGAAGCATGGCACCAGTCAGACTAAAAGAGAAAAACAGAACTAAATACTTAATGCTTAATTCTATAGGATGGCATATGCCAACTTTAGCCCAAACTGAGAACTCCCAGCCAAGACCTTGAGGTGTCCAGCTGAAGCCAAAACTCCTACTCAGTGTTGAGAACCTCAGAGGTTTATTGAGTGATACACAGGTGATGGGAAGGCCAACAGCAGCAAAAATCATTCTACTGCAAAGGCAGAAAACATCAGTCAGAATGAGCAGAAGTCAAATGCTTTCATTGCTTCAACAGAAGCAGTGCAAGGGTGACATCTTTAAAAAAGGAGGGGTTACTCTTGCGGTTCTCTTCCTAGAAGTTTCACTTCCTTAGGTTATTTCAGGTTAGCACAGCAAGTGCCAGAAGAGAAGACATTTTATTTGCTTGGGTTTTTTTTTATATTGAAGAATGGTCAAGACCACCATGTACTAGAACAAGAGGAAGGATTACAAAAGCCTACCCTGAACAAAAGGAGCAGTGTGTGGATCTTTCTATAATACAAAGATTCACAGTACTCCTTTCCTGTGAAGCCACACTGAACTCTCTGAACAATTAATTTGTGATACTTGGGACGTGTCTAGCCAGACAGTGATGTGAAAATTCTTTTTTTGGTGATCCATGATGATCCTCTGCCACATGCTTTGCTCTGTGAAAGGCTGCACACCCTTTATGGGAAGCGAGTGCCTGCAGGTTGTTTGCTTTTTCTGGTTGTGTATCACAGTTCTGGGCCTGGTGCTGTTCTCTGTGAAATTGGTTTAGCAGGAATAGGATCTGCTCTGTCATCCTGAGTATCACCCACCTGTTCTTAAAACCACAGATTTCTCTAAAGAAATGGCTGCAGGTGCTGTAGAGCAAGGCTGCAGCAGTCACGTGCCTTTCTGTTTGGAGAGATGAGGCCTCATTTGTTTGTTTGGCATTCTTTTTTGTGACTGTGCTTCAGAGAGAGCTAAAACCCAGTTTTATTATGTAGAAGCAAAGTAGAGAAAATATACAATTGAGACACCATTGCAGTTGTTGGAGTTGCTTTAATGTAGAGGCATTTGGAACCTGAATGGTGGTAGGCAGCTACTTGCAATATTATCTATTGAAATAATATGGTTTAGTTATTTAATTATGCATTTTAGAAAAAAAAAAAAAAATTACCTTTGTGACATCCCACGTGCTTTTTGTGTTACCCCAAGCTAATCCAGCCGTGATGCTCTCCAAACACTGGCTTTTTGGCTGATCCTTGTAAACAGTGGTCTTTCCTGTTGTTTCTGCTGTTTTAACTGAGAGATTATACAGCACCTGAATTTTTACTGTGTGAATTCTCCTGAGCCACAGATGTCACTCTGGCAGAAACTGGCTTAAATTCTATTATACATAGTGTGAGTGTAACGACCCCTGACCTCCCCAAATTATACAAAGAGGAAGGGTCTCTCCTGCCCGGGGCCATGGCATGACCCAGGGATGTCACTCACTGCCTCCCTTTGCTCTGCCGAGCCCCTCTGCCTCAGAAAGCCTCATCCCTGAGGCCACTGCCTTCTAGCAGAACTCTTTTTGGATGATGCATCCTACATCACTGCGCTGTCATTTGCTTCACCTGTACTGTGTACGAGTTAACCCCGCAGCTCCAAGGCATTTGCAGGCATCCAGGCATCTCCCACACACCGCCTTGTTCTACAGTGCTGCTCCGGTTTTGCCAGATACTGATGCTGCAGCTCTCCCCGTGCCCCTTCTCTGGGCGCTCGGGCACTGCACGGCACGGGGTGGAAAGGAGGGAGGATGAGAAGTCTGCACTGTATTTGCAGCACAGACCTGCCCATCTCCCTCCCGTACGCGGTGCTGCTGGAGGCTCCTTCAGGGATGCCGTCCCGCCAGGCTATTATTAAAAGGCCGAAGGAGTCCAGGCACCAGCTGTGTGCTCCTTCCTCCTGTTTTTCCTCTCTGTGCCGGCCCCCCTTCCCGCTGGAGGTGCAGGCTCGGTTATCGGGGGCTCTATCCAGGTTTCTCAGGGCACAGTGGGAGCGCCGGTCCACCCTGTGCGCTGATAGCCCGGCAGTCTCCCTCTGCCTCCCTCAGCTGGCCGGGTCACTGGGAGGAGGAAAAAAATCCTCGTCATGTCTGCGAAGTCTACGAAAACGTCCCGAGAAGGAAGAGGAGGATCCCGCCCCGCGGGGACCGCAGGGTTCGGCGGAGGGGCCGGGCGCTGGCTGCGGGGCCGGGGCGTCCCCCGCCTTCGGACGGGAGGGGCTCTGCCTTCTGCGGAGCCCAGAAGAAGGGCCGAGCCACCCTGCTCCCCCCCCGGAGCGGGTGAGAGCCCTCCTGCTCTGGGCAGGGCAGCGTGCCCGGCTGTCCCCTCGCTGCGGCCGCCGTCTATGAGGCACTAGCGAGCCTCTCTCCAGCGCCTGGAGGCGACACAGCCCCGGCGGGCAGGGCCGGGCCGGGGGGGCCGTGCGGCGGGTGGCACCCCCCTTCTCTCTTCCTCCTCCTCCTCCTCTTCCTCCTCCTCCTCGTCTTAAGTTGGCCACGGCGGTGCGGGGCGGTGCGCTTCGCCCTGCGCCGGCGGCGGGGGGATGTGCGGGCGGCGGCGGGATGGCTTCGGCCGTGTTTGAGGGCACCTCGCTGGTGAACATGTACGTGCGGGGCTGCTGGGTGAACGGCATCCGGCGGCTCATCATCAGCCGGCGGGGCGACGAGGAGGAGTTCTACGAGATCCGCACCGAGTGGTCGGACCGCAACATCCTCTACCTGCACCGCAGCTACTCCGACCTCGGTCGCCTCTTCAAGCGGCTCCTCGACTCCTTCCCCGAGGACCGGCCCGAGCTGTCCCGCTCTCCCTTGCTCCAAGGTTTGAGCAGCGGCCCTGGCGCTCTCCGCTCGGAGGGCGGGCGGGTTTCGGGGTCCCTCGGGGGTGGCGGTGGCCGGGGAGGACGGACGGGCGGGCGGGAGGGCGAGCGATCCCTCTGGGCGGATGGAAGTGAGGAGCTGCAGCCGCTGAGAACCGGACGGGGCGGGGGGGGGCAGAAAACTGCGGGGGCGTTTCGCGGTCGGAAACTCCTCCCGGGATGTTGGTTTGTGTTTCTTTTTTTTTTTTTTTTTTTTTTTTTTTTTTTTTTTTTTTTTTTTTTTTTTTCTTTTTTTTTCTTGGCTATGCTTTTGGGACCGAGGGCTCCCTCAGGAAGGAGACCCTAGTATCGCTGCTGCTGTCTCCAGCTGCGCGGCTCCGGGCTAGGCTGGACTGGGGGAGCAGAGGGATTCCCGTTGACGCTGTGACTCTCCTCCGGTGCCTTCGGGCTCCCCGAGGAAGAGATGAGGGGTGCTTGGCAGGAAAAAGGGTGTAGCTGAAAAAATCTCTGCATGTTGGTATGTTGTTTGCCTCAAGGAGAAGGCAAAAAAAAAAAAAAAAAAAAAAGGCTGCGGCGCTTGCCAGAGGACGGAGCAACTCTGGGAGCTGGCATAATTCCTCGCATAACTTCTGTGGAAACGGGAATTACAGCAGCGGTTAATAGAGGAGTCTGTTCTCTTCCAGTTTCTGAAGTGTATTAACCAAACTCTGGGGATGTTGTTCATGCTCAGGCCTTGCTGTGCAGAAGCAGGATATACTCGAGCTGTCTTGTGGGTTGGGTTTAGTTTGTTTAATGTTTGGGGTATTTTAAAGATAGAGTTACGAGTTCTACTCTGACGTATTTGAGGTGTGTAGAGTGGTGAGGAGCATCCAGTCATCTGAAAATGGATGTATGCCTAGCACTTCTAGTCTCCCCACTTGTTTGAGTTACGAAGTAAATGATTTGATTGAACAGGAACGGGGAAAAGCCGATATTCTGTGCATTATTTTCTCTGTGAGAGGATGGGAAAGTTTTCCCCGGCTCTCACTTAGCCTCTCACCTTACTAGTGGTCCCCCTTGCAGAGGGTCTGCGTTTTGCTGTTCTCGGAACCGGGTCTCCACCGTTCGTACCGGTGTCAACCCACCGGACTTCATTCCCGAGCCGTGCCTGTGTGACAGCGAGCTCTGTTCCCTGCCAGTCGCTCCCGGGTTGCCACCCCAAGGATGTTTATAGTGAGACAGGTCTTTTTCCACGCTCCTAACCCCCGGTGGTGGGCTAGGTTTTTATGTGCCCCACATGAAAACCTTTCCCTCCCCAAGCTTCCTTGTGCCGCGGGAGCCGCAGCCCTCTCCCCGCCGCTGTCCCCTGGCGCTGGGCTTTCCCGTCCCCGCTGCCAGGAGGTGACAGCTCGGCCCCGCCGCCCCGGGAGCCGCGGCGCCACTGGCGGGCCCCGAGTGCCCTCTGCAGACGGCGGGGATGGCGCAGCGTGGGCCGGGACAGCCCCGGTGGGATGCTCGGGAGATGCTCGCAGGGATGGATGCCCGAGGGGGGCTGTCTCCTCCTGCTGGGAGTGGGGCTGTTCCTGCGGATGCCAGACCCCACCTCTCAGCCCTGGTGTGTGCCGGCACGAACAGCGCCTCATGCGTTTCTATTGCTGACCAGGGATCTAAAGTGCTGCAAAAGCTTGTTGCCCACCTTGTGTCCTACCCAAAGAACTGCGGGTGTGATTTTAACTAGGGCTGAGTGGCAGTCAATTCTCAGTAACATGGCCTTCAAGTGTATGTGGCACCTGGACCACAGCTTTTGAGGATGCTGGGTAGGTTTGGAGAGAGCCTGCCTGTGGCTTCCAGGGCACAGCACCTGCCAGAGATACTATGAATAAAAATTGACATCTCAGGGAGCCAGTAGTCCTTCTTGTTGGCTTTATGGTGCTCTGAAGAGTAGCTTGGCAGCTGTACTGCGGTGTGTGCTGTGTCTGGCTGCAAATGGACTCGATCCTTGGCCTCCTGCCCCTCCCGACACTCCTTCCCATTGGTTACACACGGGAGCTGCTGCTTTTCCTGAAGTCATTCTCATTCCTCAGTGCCTCTCCTGGTTCCTCTCCTGTCTCAAGGCCTGCTAGAGCTTTTGTAAAGTATTGAACTCTTTTCACTTCTCTCTGAAGCATTATCTGAGCAGTCTGAGCCAGATGGGATTGTAGTCCCTTGCACTGGCTTTACTTGACAGTCCCAGGTAGATAGACCATTCATGCATGAACAACTGGGAAAGATTAACCATCCTCAGCCTGTGTTGCTCAATCTCTGCCTAAAACCTAGAGCCAGCAACCTTGACTTACCTTTATCTCAGGAACATGCACACTTACTTCAGCAGAATGGGGAATGAGCAAAGCATCAATTCAGGATTTGAAAAATCGAAACCTAATATAAGTAGATTATGATCTGTTTAGCTTGTTGAGGCAGTGGGGGTTAACTTTGCAACAGAGATGGAATAAAAAATCAGGAGTAGTTTCTAAGCAATTACAGCATGCGTCACAATTTCAGCAATACTCTGTTCAAAATTATGCTGCTCCTGCTCTAAAGAAAATTACTTTGCAGAGTATGCTTCTCTGCCTAAAGAACACTTCATCATACCAACATTTTAAATTGGCTGGCCACAGCCTCTGATAACTTGACAAAGTTGAAACATAAAAATCTCATTTAACTTAGTGACAGTGATGCAAAGGTTCGTATGTAAGAAGAGATTGCATGGGGCATGTCCAGTCTTTACAAAATTAATGGGGTAAGCATGGTTTCTTAATGCCCTGTTTGAAAGCAGATGTCCTGCTGTCTACAGTGAAGCTCAATATACTTAACCCAACAAAAACACCTGACAAAAGCCCATTCTTCTCTGTGTTAGCATGTCATATACATTTGTGTGTATTCTTATATATATACACAAATGTATTCGCATATGTATGTGAATTTGTATGTGTGTGCATGTATGTTTATCTTGGGCTTCCTGAAAGAAGGTGAATGTCAGCTGTGCCTTTTATCTGGATGAAGTGATAAAGTGTTGCAAACCAAATTTGCATTGCATGGAAGGACTCCAAAGTCCCTACAGATTTGCCTAAGGAGCATTAAAAGGACTAGCATTATCCTACAGCTCAGTCAAGCTGCAGTGTGTTACATTCAAGGGATATGACTGAGAGTGGAAGCTTGAGCTATTTGATGTTATTAACTTTTTAAACGAAGGTTGTGATTATTTTAAAAACCTCAGCAATTTTAGAAAGAGTTGGTTGTTATCTTTATTGCTGGTTTCAGCAGACAGTTCATGCTGAGCAGGAGTGTGCTCCTTTTCTTGCTCAGCATGAGGAAACCATCCTCTCCATTCCTTTCTTGACCCCTCATCCTCCTGGACTGACTTCCACAATGCTCTCCCCTTCCTTTTTTGTTGGAGCTGCTGAGTGCTTTGAGATTGCAGGGGAGAGGATGAGAGATGTAGCTGTCTGCAGTGGCTGTTCATCTCACCCTTTCTGTGATATGAGAGAAAGTCCCAGGCAGGAGTAGGGCATTCCCACAGTTTGATCTTATCTTTGGTAACTAATAAGAACATGTGGCAGAGTGCACTCTCTGCATCTGGAGTGTGCAATGATGCTAAAGGACGTTCAGCAGCACAAGACATCTCACTAGGAAGCTGGTAAACAAAGTTAGATATGTGCATACCTGCAGGCTGACTAAGTATGATTCACTGTGATGTTACCAGTGACTTGCTAGTATTTTATTTGTCTTTGAAATCTGCCTGTCACTTGCTCTAGGCAAATGTTCAAAAGAAGTTCACAGGAAAACACAGGTTTGTTCACTCCTGAAATGAACACAGCCTGATGTTAATAAACTATTTCTCTATGCAAAGTCTACTTTTGAATCTAATCAGTTTTCTTGAGAAAGGCAGAGCTATGGACTTAGAAATTGACTTAAAATTGATAGAAATGGAAATAGTGGCAACAGATCAAATAGACACCAAAACTGAGGTGTAATTCTGGGAAAGGACTCTTCCCCCACCCTCCTATTTTCTCTAAATACTGCTTGTGAGGAGGTTTCATGTAAGATTTATCCTAGAACTTGAGCCAACTTGGATTCAGTCAGCAGTCACACAACTCCCTCACCTCTGACTTCAGTTCGGGCAGAATCAACCCCTTAAAGGAGCCAAAAAAGCACATTAGCAATCTTTCAGAACTGGGATTTGTTTTGCCTTTGGAGTGGCAGGGTGTTTTCTGGCAATCCTCCTCTGCACTTTTTTGTTGCCTTTGTTATCAGAACAGAGGCTCAGATACTCTTCCAATGTAACTGTTCATGTTGTACCTACCTGTAGTTCCTGGTACTGCTCTGATACTCTGAGCTCCCAAATCAGAAACTCTGAGAGATTTATTTTATTACTAAATGGTCCTCTCTTCCCAAAGTTCTCATTTTCCTCCTTTCTGTGCCTCCTCTGACTCATTCCACTTTGTCGTGGTCTTTTTTCCCCTTGCTCTTCTTGCTGTTATTTCCTCTCTGCTTCTCCAAGTTACTTTCCCTGAGCTGCTTTCTGTTCCTTTTCTTTGCCTCCAGGATTCCCTGACTGGTGTGCTGCCATCCATGGTTATTTATGGCTCTGCAGAGCTCCTCTATTCCCTTCCACCTTGCAGGTGCTCAACCTCTGTCCTTCCATAGAAGTTTTCTAGTAGTGATGGGGATTTGCTATAGAAACCTTGCACCTTCATTTTGCCTCATAGCTTTGAAACAGTCTCTTGACCTGCAGCAGACCTGAGCAGGCTGAGCTCCAAGCCTTGTGCCTGCCTCTGGGGTGCCATCCTCCTGCAGGAAGCAGGTGATCAGCTCTTTTCCATGTCCGAGTGGCTGCCATTGGAAGGATGTGCACAACACAGAAGGCAGTTCCCAAAGGGCCAGCCCAGAAACATTGTTTGCTTGCAAATGCTGTGTTCAGAACTTAGTTTTCTATATGCTGCATTATAGCGTTGTTGTTGTTGTTTACAAGACCATCTGGGAGTGTGATTTATGAGAAGAGGGAGCTCTGCAGAAGCAGCATAGTGGTTTCCACAGACAGCAGCTGTTTCTTGGTGCTGTGACAATGCAGATAAATACACTGCATCTATTGTGCTCTTTTCATTGTTGACATTGTCAACAGTTCATTAGTGGAGCTTGCTCAGAGCTTCTGTCTGGCAGACAAAAGATGCAGCTCTTGGTTATCAGGCTCTAGCAGAACTGTATAACCAAAATTTAAGTTTGTGGCTTCTGGGTTTGTTTTTTTTTATCAGCTGAATTTCATGGTTCATTTGTAATGATGGTGATTAATGAAGCTGATTGTGTTGTTATAAAGCTAGACACAAATTGCATTTTTGTGGTGAACCAAGGCAATGTGTCAGGGAATTTTTGTGGTGGAAAGGAATAGAAATGAGGTGTGTTTTTCATGACAGCTCACCTGATAAGAAATCAGCATTAGAAATTGTTGTAGGAGTTTGCATTTTTCATCAGGTTTTGACTGCTTTGTTCACTCCTATCTCATGATTCTTTGACATCTTTTTCTTTCTTGTGACTCATGAAGACAGGGAGCTTTGCAGGGAAAGCCTGTCTGCTGTGTTCTGCCACCAAAACATGCCTTCTCAATTCCAGAGATCCTGGGAGATCCCATAACTAATAATACAGAAAAACTCATCACTTTGAGGGTCTGGGTTTCTCAGCTTTTAGCTTGCCTCCTTTTTTTTTCATGGCTATTTGAGTGTGCCAGGGTCCTAAGGTCATGGCCATTTTTCTCTGGGGGATTTCAGTCAGGCAGTTATCGGGACAGGACTTATCCCCATCCTGCATCTGCTTCATATGAGCTGCAAAAAAGAAAGGTGTGAAAGCTCTCTCTCTTTCTGCATTAAACAGATTTATCTCAGTATCTTCAGTATGTTTAGTACTACCTAGTGGAATTTCTGAAAATACGGGGTGACTCACATGCATTTTGTGTACTGATACCTCTTTAAAAAATGTTGGTCCTCATCATCAAGTTTAAGAAGGGTAGCACAATGTGATAAATGTCAAAAGTCCACCTCCCTACACCCACCACTTTTCAGTTCTTCTGTGTCCTTTTAGTTGCTCCCTCAGTAATGCCTGCAAGAGGGATCTTGTCAGGGATATTGCATCAATAACAAATCCTTTGTAAAGGCTGTAGTGACTCCTGTCACATGAGATGGATGAGCTTCCCCACAAGGGGAAGGGGCAAGTGTGTCTGCCCCAAGAGAGAGGGGTTGTAGAATTAGGCAAGGGGCATCAAAGAGGAGTTGTTAGAGTTGCCAGACTTAGGTCAGACCAGTGCTGTAACCAGGTTTAGGATCCTGTCCCTGGTGATGAGAACCAGATGCTGCAGAGGCCAGCATAAATAATAGGCAGAGAACAGAAAAATGACAGTCCTGGTCTCTAGTAATTGAAGATCTGACATCCCTGATTGCCTGTAATTATCTGCCCTTCTCTGGATCTTATCAAGTCCTTGGACTTAAGAGATCCCTGTGGTGTTATTTCTGCAGTTATTGAAGAAAAGTCGTGTGAAACAAGCTTTCCCATCTGCTGGGGTTTTTTCATTTCCTGCCTTTACATACCCCTGAGTATTTCCTTGCCCTTCTAGCAATCTTTTATCCTCCTCTTCTTCACCAGGGAGAAGGCAGCTGTTAAGGGGAGCTGGTTTGGGCTTTTCAGAATCCAGTTTGAGGTGGCTAATGCCATAGTTCCTAGGTGGCAAGGTTGAGGGAACACATGTTGCAGTGAGGGGGGATCCTACCTGGGCAGCTGCTTGGAGGAACAAGGTATGGTGGCCACGAAGCAGGGGAAAATGTCAGCTGAAATGGTATTGAAAAGGCCCTGTTCAGCAGAGGGAGGAAGTAGGAAGAAGTGCAAAGGAGTAAAACAGCAGGAAAAATGGGGCTGAGTTGTCTAAGTTTTCATCTTTAAGTCCTGATCCATGTGCCAGCTGAGTAGCTTGCATGTTTCTGTGAATATCTGTCTGTGGATCTGTTTAGAGGTCAACTAGATATGGTCCCTAGCAGCCTGATCTGACTTTGGACCTGCCCCTTCTTTAGATGGATCAAATGAGATTCTTTTATTTAACATTATTCTCTAATGACTTGGACTTTCCTTCTATTGCTCCATCTAAATCTTGGATTGTGTATGTGCACAAGGCTCAGAACGTATCTGAGGGACAGGAGGAATGAGGGAAAAGGATAAAAAAGTTTTAGCACTGTAGTGGTAATGAATACTGTAACTGGGGAAAAGGGGCTCATCTCCCATTGAAGTCTGGTCAGGAGAGATAGCAAAGTAGCAGTCTCCCATGTAAAGCAACTTGTATGTCTTCCCTAAAGATTTGAAATCCTTAACTGCTGCCTGGGGTCTTGTGCAAAGAGAGAAGGATGGATTCATTATTTAAATCTATAAGCCTCAAATCTTTCTTGCAGTGTAGATTAGCAGAGCACATTGGGATTTCTCTCTGGATTTATTTGTTACTCCTTTTTTCCTCTTTGATACCTACTGTCCAGTCTTCCTATAGGGAATGGAGAGAGCATTAGATGAGAGGGGCTCAATGTAACTTTAATCCTCATGTGCATACTGGAACACACAGCATTTAGGACTACTGGCATTCCATCTTGCATGTATCTTCAGAAAGTACACCTTGACTTCTGCTCTGGCTCAGCTTCCTGTATGTATAGAACTGATTCTGGGAAAATAGGGTATCTGTTGGACAGTCTTTGCTCCTGTCCTGACCACAGACATGAAGTGTAATCCTTTAGACTGGAGAGATGGGCTTTGCCCACTGTTTGGTATCACGTACATAGTGACTTGTACATAGCAACACATCTCCAGAAAAGCAGATTTCTGTGTGTCATCTCTGATGTGACATTACAGATAGATACTTGACTTGGACGTGAACTTACTCTTCCTTGGAAGGCACTAGAGAATTTTTGAGACAATGCTCATTGTGTATGCTGACTGTCAGGACTGCTCTGTGATTTCATTATGAGCCATGAAACACATGCTGCAACTCCTGTCCTGCTTCCTGTGGTAGGAACATTAGTGCATTATCTGTGGTTTTCAGAATGTCATTGCTTGCAGATTTGGTGGCTCACATAGCAGTAACAGGACAGCCCTACCAAGGCTTGTGTGTTTACAGCAGGAGCTGGCTCTGAGTTCATTCTCCTCTGCTGCTGAGCTCGTTTCCTGCCTGTGTGCAGCTCTGGGCCCCTCTCCCACGCTGTGAGCCAGCCTGCCAGGTACACAGCTGCTGGCCTGCTCTCCCAGCTCCTGAAGCTGCCCCAGCACCAGGGACCCAGGGCAGGAAGAAAGCTGCAGGCTTCTGCTGCTGTTTGTGCCATACTTTTCCAGACACATTGCTCTGCACAGAGTTGCTGTCTACACTTGGTCTCAAACTGAAAGCAAATCCTTTTCAGTCTTAAGGACTCTGCCTGAGGCTCTTGGTCTGGGAAGGGGCAGAGAAAATGTCAAAAAGGATTGAATGAGGTCACTGAATATGCAATTTAAAAAAGCAGTCTCCCAGGCACAGATGAGTGCCACGCTAGGTTAGGCAGTGTCATCCCTCCCATAACCCAGCCTGTTGGCTCCCCTGTGTGCAGGGTGAAGGAGTCTTAGAAGTTCGTGGTATTCGGCAGCAGGGTTTGTGGCAAAAAAAACCAAAAAAACCCAACAAACAACAAACCCAGAAAACAAAACAAAAAAAAAAAAAAAAACCCAAAAAAAAACCCCAAACAAACAAAAAAAAAACCGAAGGAGCCAGTGGGACTACAGTTTACCTCAAACCCTATAAACATAGGTGTTTATAGCATTTAAATAATTTGAAATAATAGCTAATTGTCCAATTGCAGTAGAGGTAACAAGACAGGGAGCAAAGTTTTCCTGGGAGGAGTTTGTGCATGTTTTCCATTAGCAGTCCAGACAAGGGCCAGAGCTGAGAAAAAGGCATGGGAACAGCCTTTCACCATGACCTCACTAGCACATTGCCCAGCTCTGAGTTCAGCTCTGTTGCATGACTGAGCAAGTGAAGAAAGCACAACTGGTTCAGGATACTGATTGCTTTACTGGTATCTTTTTATTTCATAGCAAACAGAGTAAAGGCTCTTGGGTAGTAAAAGCCCCTGATGGAAACATAGGCTAGACATGTATTTATGGCCCATGGGTACAAACAACAGCCTTGGGACATGTTGTATCTGCTGTATGGAAGCTTCATATGTGGCCAGGGGGTCCCACACTGCAGATGCATCCACATTTTGGTGCATTTGTGTCAGGGTTAATGAATGATGGGGGTGCTGGGCTCTGTCTGCAGTGTCAGCTGGCATGTCTGTGTGTCTGTTTGTTCAGGCTCCAGAGTCTGAAGACTCTACATCAGTCTCTGGCTTTTTTTTTTTTTTCTTTCTTTCTTTTTTTTTTTCTTTTTTTTTTTTTCCCCTCCTTCTTTCTGCCTTGACAAATCTTCCAAATAGAAGAAAGAATACAGGCAAAGGAGAAACTCCCACAAAGTGAAGAATAGGCCTGGATACTTGGGTGTGGTTCTGTGACCCTTCTTTACACAAATTCTGATTCCTGCTCAAACTTATTATAGTACCTGGGTGAAAAAAGGAGCTTGGATAGGGCATCCTCACCTGCAGTCTCTTGCTTCTTCTGTGGAGTCTGGGGTTTCCTGAGGTAAAACCTTAAACAGGAGTGGTTTGAGGTATTGCCTGCTGCTCATCTAATTGTGCTGGCAAAGTAGAAGCAGCTCTGTATTGTGGTGTGGGAGAGGAAATGAGGTGCAGGGGAGGGTGGGAGCACCTTAAGCCAGTGTTGGCACCAGACACTTTATCCTGTGAAATCCCAGATTCCTCATGCACATAAGTGCTGTTAGAGAGTGCTGAAAGGGTTGCAAAGGAAGGACCAGGACCTCCTCTCTTCCTGGGTGCTTGGGCAGCAGTGCCTCACTCTGGTTAGCATGGCTGTGGGGTTGGGAGCAGCCTCTCAGGTTGTGGGATCATGGTCTATGACTAACTGAAAACCACAAGAGCATCTGTTAACTTTTAGAAACAGAGACTTGTAGAATTAAGATAAATGAGGGCCTTACAAACTTTATGACAAATGCAGAAGAAATTACAGGTTTAAATGTATGTATATAAGGCTAGTCAAGTAAGCAGTTTTTGTTTGTTTTGGTTGCAGATGTATGAAAAGAAAGGCTTTGGCCTGGCCAAATTGAACTCCCTGTATGGGAAATTCATTTAAGGTCAGCAGCCTTATGCCAAAGCTGTGCATCTGCTATCATTAAGCTCATATATAGGAAGCTGTCCAGGCAGATGTATCACTCTCCTTCCTACGCTGTCTGCTTTTTGGTCTTGATATTGCTGAAAGCTTCAGTAAGAAGCAGTTTTTATGGTGCCAGATGTTACAAGTCTTCCGTGCCAGTTTCCAAGTTGGAGTGTGGCTTTGCATGGCTGGTGTTTTTCCAAGAGGTGGAAGGAGATAATATACCAGGGCTGGAAATTCCTTGTGCATGCAAGAAGCTGTAAAACCTCCCACAGGGCGATCTGTGACAGTGCAACAGGCTGACAGCCTTGTCTGACTTCTTGGTGAAGCATAAAAAGGCTGTGTGGGGCTGCAGATGCTTTCCCTGATTACTAATGAGAGAAATCCTCACCACTTGGCTGGTTTTCCTCATGGGATGAATGCTCAGGGTTGTTGCTGAGGTGGTTTTGTTGTTTTTTGGGGGTTTTTTCTCCTCCTCCCAGTCTGAATATCTTCATTTGTTTGAAAGTATCCCTCTTCCTGATAAAATACTAGTTCTAACAGTGCATGCTTATTCTGGGAAGGGGTCTGAGATCGAGGGCAGTTTTGAGAGGGAACAGTTGAATGCTGAGTCCCTGGTGGATGGGCAATGAAATGGGAACCACAGCTGGGCAGTTTCTGCTCTGAGTTTATGCTGAGTGGACCAAGAGCAGCAGGAGAAGTGGAGGCACCCCATGGCAGCTGGCACCAGGGTGGCTGGCTCTGTTTTCTCTGATGTGAGCTGCAGCAGGGCCAGCAGCGTGTTTCTAACATCATGGATGGGTGTCTGAGCTGTGGGGCCATTGGCAGCTTTCTCTTTCTTTTAGGGAAGATGAAACCCCTTTCATTGAAAAACCTAAACTTGATCCAAGTGTGGGATGGGAACATATTTGTGGAGGAGCGAACCAGATCCACCCAAGCCTGCACCCCATAGTTAGGATGATGAATGGTGCTGGTCTGCAAGTCAGGTCTGTAATGCCAAGCACAGCCCAGTAGTATGCAGTCTGTGGACCCATGAACATGAGTTTATTCACATTTACAGCCTTTCAGAGAATTTCCAAGCCAAGCTACCTGACTGGAGTGTACACTAGCCAAAGCAAGACACACACCACCTCCCTTCTATGCCTGCTGTCAGCATTGCTCTGCTGTCAGGAGAGTTGTACTGAGGTGAGGTGATAGCCATGCTGAAAAAACAGGCAAAATTAATTATTCTTGAGCAAGAGAAAGGCTTATTCAAGCAGGGGACTTTTGTGGGACAACTGTCTGGTAAACCCAGTTGCTTTGGAGACAATCTCTGTTTTATTTGGAGCTGTAACTGGAGGAGGGCTGACAGCTTCCAAGTCACACTTTTGTCTGGAAGGTTTCTGTGGGATTGTATCTTGGTAGCAAACAAGGACTGGTGCAGACTGAAGCTGTTTGTGGATGCTATTCCCACACTCTGCAGGTTTGATGGCTCTTACGAATAGGAAGATGGAGATACACTTGTTTTAACACAATTGTAGTATATTGAAGTGCTTTGTCACAGACTGCTTTGCAGATTCTTAATTTTGATAGTTTTGATTTATTGTGTCTTTTCCTGTTCCAGCTTTTTGTTTGGTTGTTTGTTTGTTGTGGCTTGTTATACTTAACAATTTCTCTGAGATATTTAATTTTCATGGGTGTATCCTGCTCCTTGGAAAAGATGCACAAATGTAGAAGTTAAATGATGGTTTCATTAGAAAAAGTAGGTTGCAAATATCAGCAATAAAAGGCCCCACTAGAGGGATGTGAGATTTTGGAGTTTTCTTCTCCTCATATGCCCTTTACATGCATCAAACTTGTGCTGTATTTCCTTCAGTCTGCTAGAGGAAGGGTTGTCCTGCAGGTTATACCTACAAAATACAGTATTAGTGTTTAAGATCACTATACCAAGTAATTCTGTATTACATTGTAATGTATCATTCTGCAATTGGGCAGTAAAATTTTTGTCTTAATCCCTTCTGCAGCACTGTGATAATTCAGTGGCTGAATAGATGAAAAAAAATCCTAACAGTTATCTTGCACTTGAAAAACATGATACTGACAAATTTTCTTTGGACCATTCACTGAGGCTTACAGTCAGAGAAATACAAAACTGCTCTCAAAGCATTTTGTTTAGCTTGTGTTTATTTTTTCCCTCTCTTATCTGTAGGATGTGTCTTTTGGTTATCTTGGGTTTTCTTTTGCTTTTTATTTTCAGAAAAAAAAAAGATTTAAAAGGATGAATAATGGTTCTTGGAAGCAGAAAGTGGGCTGTTCAATTATCACTGCTGGGAATGCTGTGTAGTGAAACTGTGGGTGAAGGGAGTAGGTGGTTCTACTTCTGCTTGTCTTGCAATTCCTAGATATGGTCATAAACAGCTGAGTTTGTGTCAGGCTTGCAACTCTGCTTGTAAACTACACCCACCACAGTTTGGGGTGCACACTTTGTCATCAGTTGGTTTAAAAGACATTTCTGGAAGGCATGTTTGAGGTTGTTCCACATCTTCCTGAGGGGCTGCTTCTGGCTGCTAAAGTGTGCATAAGCGTGCTTTTGTTTATGCTTATGATCTGTGTACTTTGTTTCTAGGGCTCATCACAATAAAAGAAGCCCATGATATAGAAGCCAGACTTAATGAAGTGGAAAAGCTTCTGAAGACTATTATAAACATGCCCTGGAAGGTAAGCCAAGTTCCAATTCAGCCCAGCTTGACTCCTCCTTCATGGTGACATGCACTCTTATGCAGATTAGAATGTGATGGGCTTTGCCAAATTCTGAGAGAAGCAGCAATTTATTGAGTAACTTGGAGAAATGCTGAGTGCCAGAGCGGTGTAATAATGCCTCCAAGCTGTCACTTGTAATAAGTCTTTCTGTCATTCTATGAAGGGGTGGAAATGGAGAAGAGAGACAAAGCAAACTACTGGTTAAAAACTGATACCTGTTTTTATTTCTCTCTTTTTAAGTATTCAAGGTCTGAAGTTGTCCTCACGTTCTTTGAGAGATCTCCGTTGGACCAAGTTCTAAAAAATGACAATGTCCATAAAATTCAGCCAAGTTTTCAAAGTCCAGTTAAAATATCAGGTAAGAGTTGTTATCTTCCTGTGGTTGACACAAGAATTGAAGAATGAAAATTGCTTCATTTACTGTTTCCATTATTATTTCGCTATCAACAATTCAAAATGTAGTTCCCAATGGTGTACTGTGATATAGAACATATAATTTTCCTTGATATACTGTGCAACATGCATTCAGGCAATAAAGTGGCAGGTGAAATGGGAGGCTGACAAATACAAAGCAGTGAATGTGAGGAAAATGCAGTCCTTACTGCATACCATCACATATAATAGTGCTGTTACCACTTAGAAAGGAGATTTTGAGGCTATTGATACAGTTCTGTGAAAATTTAAGTTTAGTGCCAAACAATGGGCAATGTTAGCAGTGAGAATATTAGATCTTATTGGGAAACAAAGAAGAGGAGCATAACCCCATCTTGAATACAATATGAGATTTTGGTTTCTTCATCACAGGATATAATAGAATGTAAATTATACAAATAAAGGGTTAGGATTCAAGTTGTTGAACAGTTTCTCTGAAAAAGGGTATAATTAAAGAAGGACACTTCACCTGTGAGATGACAGACTGGTATGATGGAAGTTGATAAAGCTGTGAATAGAAGGAGGTCAATTACCCTGTACTTCTTGTGAAACAAGATCTATTGGTTATCTTATATCATTGGCAGACAACAGGCTTTAAACAAACAAAAGGAAGGTTATAATATTGTTTTGTTTCCATACAAAGCATGATTAAGGAGTGGAACTCACTGTCATAGGATATGGTGAGACTGAAAGCAGAAGCGGCTTCAAAAGGGAATTAGACAAGGAAGTGGAGGAAAAGTACATTGAAACCTGCCACAGGTGGAGACATAGCAAACTCCTAAACCACAGATTGCTAGTGGGTAAAGTGGAGAGCCTATCCTTACCTATTCTTTTAGCCTTTCCCCTCTTCATCTGCTACTGACCCTTGTGAAAAGGTCTGTAAGCTTCTGGTGTGACTGGTTTTGTATTTCTATACTGAAACACTTTGAACCTCAGGAACCAGGAAACTCCTGGTTTTGTGTCACCAGAAGAGCTTACTTGCAATTAATTGAAGCAAAATACTACATAGTCTTCCAAGGTTTATAGTGTCTGGCAAGGAACTGGTATCAATTTTCTTTGGTACTAACAAAACTATCTCAGCTGGATAATATTATGTTTTATTTCTAAATTATTGTTGGTAGTGATGAGTCAAATCTAATTAAATGGAGGAAGATTCTCCTACCTATGCAGCTATCCAAAAGGATCTTGTAATTAATTTTATAATTCAAATGATTGCTGCCATTAATGCTAAGAACATAGGTGGAAATCTGATGTTAATTGATATTTGCCTCATCTGGATGTTGCACAATGGAAATGTTCTGTGTCTGGCAATGCTGTCAGTAGATGGCAGTAAATGATAATGGGTAAAGCAGTTCATGCAGCAGTGAAATGCTGTAACTCTTCGGTCAAGTCAAGGACACTAGGAAAATACTGACATTCCTGTTAGTCATAGTGCAGCTTTCTACCTTGCTCAGTCTTGGAAAAGCAGGCAAAAATGGTTTGTGTTCTCTGAAAAAACAAACTGTCCCCCACATGGTCCTGCTCAGAGTGATAGGTGATGGAGAAGAGAGAAGGGGTCTCCCTCTAGGATGAGAGCTGAATTTGAATTTATGGTGTAAATCTTATTTTACAATCATACCATGCTGGCTCGGGATGAGTCACGTGAAGTGTGATTCTGCTGGGGTTCAGTGTTTTCACAACCCCCAAATGTATTCTGCTGAAGTGAGTTGCAGTAAAATATGGAATGAAAGTCAAAATTACTCTCAAGAAAAATATGGAAGTGAGTTTTGGCTTTAACTTAATGAAAGAGCATGAAATGTTAAAAAAAATTACCTCCTCCCTCCTGTCTCATCTCCTGTTCATTGCCTGAACTGTACATATAGCTGAAATTTGTTTTCTGCCAACCATATTTTCTGCCACAGACTAGGTTTTTTCTTTTTGTTGTGGTCATAATGCAAGTCTGTAACACAGGGTCATAGTGTCTTGAGGCAGACCAAGTGTTATCCTAAAGTCAGTGCTAATTATTTTTTTAAATAATTTTCAAAATTATTTATTTTGAAAATATTTATTTCTTTAAATTTTGTGCTGGTCCTGGCTTCATCTAAAATTGTGTGACTGAAAGAAATCCTTGTGACTTGCCCAGTTTGACTTTCCATTGAGCGCAGATGTGGATTAACTTCTCATTCACATCAAATAGTCTTCTTTAGTCATCAATTCTCCCCATGGTAGTAAGTCAGTGGAATTAGGTGTAAGTTTTGATATTCTGTATTGGAGGCTTCTAACACAGTCAGAAACAAATAAGCAGTATCAAGGGCAGTGTAAAACAGGGTGCTTCTTTACACAACTTCGAGTTGGTGGTTGAATTAACCTGTAAGGTCACTTTTCATTTCCCTTTTCATATATTTTTATTTTTGCTTAAGCCTAGGACTCTCAAAAAAACCCACAATTATGATTTGGTAGTGATATTTGCTTCAGATGATCTCTGTTATGAATTGGTTAGGTGAATAAAATTGCTTGAGAGCTGTCAGCTTGCAAATGTAAGAAGCTGTGAAACCAACTCTTCTTTCCTGATTTCCTGTGTAGGTTTTCAATGTCATATACACATCTCAGTTCATAACCATATCAATTACATATGATACACAGTTGTTTTACTGATTTTTTTTTTTTTTTTAATATTGTTCTCTTTCTTCTCCCAACAGAAATCATGCGATCAAATGGATTCTGTTTAGCCAACACTGAAACCATAGTCATTGACCACAGTATACCTAATGGGAAAGAGAAGCACCTGGATGTAGATTCTGCAGAACATTTGTAAGTGGAGTTTGAGGAAAAGCAATGCTGTCACTTTCTCTCTAGCTTTCCCACCCCCTAGCAAAATGTTATTTTCTGTCTAAGAGCAACACTGGTACAGCTGTCACCCTGACTGGTTAGAGGTTACTGGGCCTGATTGCTAACACTTCACAGCAATTTCCTGTAAAAGTGGCTAAAATGGGAGAATGATTAACCCCAAAGTGATCAATCCTCTGTGTATGAAAAAAGAACTGAAGTTGCTGTAGGGGTGCTGCAAAGGGAGAACAGAACTATTTCTTTTTCTCATGACTGTGATGAGTGCTGGCTTGAGCCCAAACCTGGAAACTCAAACAGCCTAACAAATGGTATATCCTGCTACAAAGGGTAGTACAATGTTCTGGAAGCAAAACACTCCTGAGAAGGGAGCACATCCCTGAAAGTAATTGAACAAAAGCCAATTGTTCAGCTGGCACTTGGTGTAGCAAGTGTATATCCTTAGGGAAAAAGCAAGCTAGTCTGCTTTCATTGGAAAGTTGTGCTTCCTAATGCACGTAGGTATTCTGGGGTCAGAAACCTGTAACCAGGAGGGTTTCTGTGGCCATAAACTAAAGCACAAGGAGTTCCATCTCAACATGAGGAAGAATTTCTTTATGTTGAGGGAAGCAGGGCATTGGGAAATCAGTGAATCTCCCCCTCTGGAAGCATTCCAAACCCACCCAGATATCTTCCTGTGTCACCTGCTCTGGGTGACCCTGCCTTGTCAGCAGTTTGGAGTGAATGATCTCCAAAAGTCCATTTCAACCCCAACCATTCTGTGATTCCTTGATTCATGTAGGTCTTAAATCAGTGACTTCAGAAATTCACAGATGGATATTGATGGAAATATGCTCCTACAGATTTCTGTCATACCAGGTGAACCATTTAAATATTTTTGATGAGAAATGTTGACCTATTTTTTCATTAGACCAGTTGAATGAAGGAGAGAATGCTGAAACACTTATGGAGCTTTTATCTATGAATGCAGTGATCTGTCTTGTCATATCTGAAATGTCAGTCTGTAACAAGGTTTAGAGCTTAGCAACATTTTGTCAGGGGCTGGAGAGTATGTCTGGTTCCAGGGTAATTTCTTGAAGTCTTTTTATTAACTTATCACTTAGTGTTTTGAACCTTGACCTTGATAACAGCATTTAAGCTTATAAGCTTGTAATAATGAGGCTGAAATGGCACACTAGAGGTAATTCTGCAAGGCAAATACCTGGAAATTAAAATTGCTATAGATCACAGTATATCACTCTTTGTACTGAGAATGGCATATTATAGGAGAAAATTACCAAAGAAAGACTTTTCCTGCCTTACTTTGATTTTTTTTAATTGTTGAAAATATATTTATAGCTAGTATTGATTTTAAAAATGTCCTCCATCCCAACCAAAACTTAGCAGCCTGGAATCAGAAACTACAATCATCTAACTGCCATCCCATTGAAGTCAGAGACTGTTAAGGTCAGAAAGTACTAATGTGATAAAAACTGAATGGTAGGCATAGTTTCCCATAAACTGTGGTGGAAGAAATGAATCCAGGGTAACAGCCTGACTTTGTGCAGCCTGACTTAAACTTTCCAAAGGATGTGAAGTCAGAAGTCAAGAAGTTAATAAATTTCGAATGTGTGTTTTATACGGTGCCCTAAATTTTCCCATCCTGCAGCTGTATTTTATAGCCAAGACATAATAGCCAGGAGATAATGGAACCAGTGTAGCACAGCTGTTTTGTAAAAATTGAACATTTTTCAAAAGCAGAGATTTTCTGTACTGTTGGTTTAAAAGTATGTTATTAGCCCAGAAAGGAAACTTTAAAATCTTTCAAATTCTATGCTGTTCCCTTTCGGTCTCAGTAAAATTGGATTTATGGTATGCTCTACCCTGAAATCAGTGCTAATTCCTTGTTGACTTGTTACCCTCAGATGGGAATTTTTTCCTTTCAGCTGCATTAAACTTTATATGGGTTCTGAGTTTTGGCTGCTGATGGACTTGAATGAGACATTTTTCAGATCAAACCTGTATTTTTTGGCAAGAAGTTCTTGAAGCTTCAGCAGGAAATGCTTATTCTCCATACTGGTTAGCTGTGTGGCCTGCAGTGCTACCTGCCCAGTGATCCACCAGCTGAAAAGTCTCATACTTGTTGCAAAAGAATCCACAGCATTTTTCCAAGTTTCAGTTGCTTCCTCTGTTGTCCTGAAGTAGGTCTGTTCTGCTTCCTTCATTTTCTCTCTGATTCTGGTTGGCAGTACACCACACTGTTGCAAACTGTGGTGAAGCCAGTGTGCTCAGCATCCATGTGGCATAACCAGTCCTTTTGTGTGTGGCTCTTGGAGAATAGTCTGAAGTGCTTTTTAAAGAAAAAGGTGGTAAATAAAGGCATTTGAACTTATGCTTTGGTTTAGAGGTACCTTCTCTGCAAAGACTGTTTGCACTTCTGTCTTCTAGGCCAGCAGCAGAGTCTGTGGCATTGGATAAGCTGCCTTTTTGGCAAATTCATTCTAGTATCTGAAGGAGATGTAGAGGAAATGTTCATGGTAGCATGTGATAGGATAAGAGGGGTGGCCTTAAGCTGAAGGAGAGTAGGTTTGGATTAGCTGTTAGGAAGGAAATCTTTAGATAAGGGTTGTGAGATACTGGAATCTTCCCCATGTTATGGATTCCCCATCCCTGGAGGCATTCAGAACCAGGCTGGATGGGGCTCTGAGTAAACTGGAAGGCATCCCTGCCAATGGCAGAGGGGCTTGGAACTAGATGATCTTTAAGGTCCCTTCCTATGATATGATATGATTCTATGATACGCACATCTTTTAAATACTTCCAGTGGTGGTGACTCAACCACTTCCTGTGTAACTTGTTCCAATGCTTGATAACCCTTTCAGTCAAGAAATTTTTCCTAATATCTAATCTAAACTTTTCCCAGTAGAACTTGAGGCCCTTACTTCTTGTCCTGTCACTGGTTACCTGGGAAAAGAGACCACCCCCCACCAGCTACAGCCTCCTCTCCTCAATATCCTTCTTGTAGTGAGGGGACCAGAACTGGACACAGGATTTGAAGTGTGGCCTCACCATTGCAAAATACAGGGAGACAATCCCTGCCCTGGTCCTGCTGGTCACTATTTCTGATCCAGGTCAGGATCCATTGGCCTTCTTGGTCATCTGGGCACACGCTGGCTCCTCACTGTTGACCAGCACCTCCAGGTCCTTTATTGCCAGGAAGTTTTACAGCCACTCTGCCCCAAGCCTGTAGCTCTGCATGGGGTCACCTGTTGTGATGCAAGTGCAGGACCTGGCACTTGGTCTTGTTGAAGCTCATACAATTGGCTTCAGCTGATCAATCCAACCTGTCCAGATCCCTTTGGTAAAGCCTTCCTACCCTCCAGCACATAGGTATTCCCACTTATCTTGGTTTCATCTGCAAACTGACAGAGGGTGCACTTGATCCCCACATTCAGACAATCAATAAAGATATTCAACAGGACTGGCCCCAAACTGAGCCCAGGAAGACACTACTTGTGAAAGGCTACCAAATAGATTTAACTTCATTCTTCACTCTTTGAGCCCTGCCACCAGTTTTTTTACCTAGCAAGCCTGTCCAAACCATAAGCTTCTGTGATGTTCCCTCTTCTTCCTGGCAAATTTGAGTAGCAAATCTAATGCATTAACAGAGGTTAAAATGATAAAGAATTTTGTCTTACAACTCAAGAAGTAGGCTCTTGCAAAAGATAGTGTGTCTGTCAGGGTACTTTGGGGAAAAAAATTAAGGGCAGTAGTTTGGACATTTAGGAATCTGAAAGTCCATAGTAGAGTTGCAGAATGTCTTTTGAGAGAAAGACCTGTTGGTAACAGCACAAAAGCGTTTTGGCTGTTGATACCCAGATGCTGACTGTGGTGAACAGTCCTGGCTTACTGAGTTTGGGTTTGTGTGAGCACTCTAGAGCAGTCCCTTGCAGACTGCTGTGCACACACTTCCTTTTTGGTGGCAAGAAAAGCTTTCTTCTTAACCACAGCATCTGTCTTCCACCGCTTTGCACCTCAGATTCTGCTTGTAGTAACCTATCAATGAGGCTGGGGAGCCACAAAATCTGTGGGACCTTTCAGATGTAATCATGTATCTTTATGCTGACAAGAGAAAGACAGCAGAATCTGAACAGCCTTCTTGACTCCTTTTCTGGTTTCTTCATTCTATCTGCCCCACTGGTATTTCATAATCTGTTATTTCTGGATCACTTGCAGTCCATAAGACAGCACAATGTGATTTGTGAAGGGTTTGCAAGATACCAAGTCAGCTCCCTTCTGTGCACGTTCCCACACACACAGGCAAGTAAACAGCCTGGAGGGACTGGAGGAATGAGGGCAATAAACATTCCAAGTTCAGTCTCATTGCTGTTTCATTTAAAGTGAAGAGCAAAGCAACAGCACTGTGGGAGAAAATCCATGAGTTTCTGCTAAAAAAAAGTCCTCTATTTTGGCTCTCATAGTTAAAAAAAAAAAAAAGAGATTAGAAGGACCAGGAAGAAGTATGGAAAAGACAGAACTTTGGCTGTATGTTGCAGGATGTATAGACTAGGCTATCCAATAATCCATGATACTTCTAAATAAAGTTTTCAAAAGAGATGGGAGTGGGGGACTTATCTGTTTGTTTCCCCTATCACCCTTCTTCAGGTCCTCTGAAATATTTAACTCTCAGGTCACCCTCTAGAGTAAGGTTAGAGGGATGTCTGCAGTTGTTTCACTTATCTAAAGAGTCTAACCAGTTCATGTGTAGATGAGATGCAGTTTTAAATATTAATTATTTTAATCATCTGTTTATCTGCCATTCAGAGAACTGCAGTGGGCCAGCTAGGCTGATAAAGGTGTTAGGGACATGCTAAAAGGGAGAGCTAGGTTAGAATTTCTTTTTCCATCTTGTGCAATTTTTCAGTTTCTGCTTCCTTTTATTTTTCACTCTGTCATAATGTATGAAATTTCTTTCAAAATATTAGAGAGAGACAGTTTGAGAAAAATAAATTTTACTGTTCATCAAGTCCCTTTTAGAACTGAGGTGAAATTTAGTCCTTGGCCTGCAGGGAATGCCTTTAACTGCTGGGCTATCTAGGAAGAAGATAATGTTTCTTACCACAGAAATTCAAGCCTTCTTGGAATGGGAATGTGTGTAACTGAGAGAAGTGTAGGTTTTAACATGATGCTTCTGGTTGAGAGTAGGTATGAGACAGTAGGTAATTCTTGCAAAAGTTCAGGTTATGAAACAGGTGTTGAGAAGTGGGGAGGAAAATACCAAAACTTTTTATATTTGGAGATCCTTTGATTGTCAAAATCTAAATCTTGTACCATGGGAAGGACAGCTAGACTCTGGAGGAAGGACACTGTAATAGTTTTTTCCTACCTATGTTAGACACTTGGCCTCTTCTTAGAAAAGCCAAATCCAGAGAAAGTGCCTGTGAAAAAGGCTGAGCTCAAATTCAGATGGGAAACAAAGGCAGTTTCTGTTTCACTTTTATGTGGGAATTGAGGTGTTTTGTGTTGCTCACACATGCTGTGGGAACAAAATAGAAGGATGTGGACTTCAACTGTATTTTTTTTTTCAAATTCCTTTGGTTTTCTAAATTACTTAATGCTTTTTGGTGTTTGTTTTTTTTTTTCATCTCTCCTTAGGTTTGAAAGTGTTAGTGACTTTACCTCAGAGCTGGAAGACAGTGATGATCCAACAGCTTATGTCACCAATTTGACATACTACCACCTGGTCCCATTTGAGACTGACATTCTGGACTGAGGCTGCTTAGGGGTTCAGCCAGCCAGCATCCAGCCAACCTCTTCATCCATAGGTTCTGCTATCTCTGGCATTGCATCTCTGTGAATAACAGCAGGGAAGCTGCAGCAAGAGCACCACAAAGCTGGTTTTATAGGTGTGGTCCTCTGATGTGTTTTATGGAGACATCTTACAAGGAGATATCTGCTTTGCTGCTGACAACAAACTCACTTTCTGTGAAAGCAGGGCAGCAGAGCCTTCCTGGGGATCAATGAAATCTCTGCTATGTCTGTGGGAATTGCCACCCCAATGCAGCTGTCAGAAACTTGTGCTGTAGCAGCCACAAGTCACCCGTGCTCCTTGTGGTGCAAGCTGAGTTCCCCTTTTAGGATACCACCAGAAACTTCCTCGGATGGCGTGACCACACTTTTTATGCTTTGTAAGCAAGAAGACAAGCAAAGCAGCTGAACTTTGTCAGTTCCCTCTGCAGTTGCTTAATGGAGGTCTCGTGGGTGGCTTTTTGCTCAGCTGCTGGGTGAGTGGTGCCTTACACGAGATGTCAGAAATACCACTGAGTGCCTCCAGGAAACAGAACACACCAGCTGTCAGCTTCACTTCTTTCAATCATGGGCTTTTGTATAATCACTGAAAGGCCAACTGCTCTTTGCTGGAATAGTAAAGCAGACAGCAAGTGGCATTGCAATGAACTGTTTGGATGATGTTTGGATGGTTTCAGAAGTCTGGAAAGCTGATGGGAAAGCTGAGCTGCTCCGCTAAGAAGGGCCAAGGCTACAGCAGGCACTTTGATAATATTTTTTCTTTTCATTTGGACCAGCAGATGTGAATGGTGCTTACAGATGTTTACATCAGAGAGATAATTCCCTATGCATATTTCTTTCCAGAGAATGGGAAGGAAGACACTGAGATTTATGTTGTGTTTGGACTGAAAAAGAATGGTAAGCTGCAGTGTGCCTACAGTGGTAGGAAAAAGCAGTCTGTCCACTGCCACCCTGTCTCAAGGAGTTTGTCCTGCTTTCTGAGACCTGCCTGCAGGGGTTAGGTGCAGGCCTCCTTGTTGTGTAATGCCATGGATTTCAGCAGAGATAGGACAGTGGGAGCAAGAGTGGGATTGGGCCTCTTGACTATTGAGTAGTGCAATGTGAAAGTCTCCTGGGGTCTCTCCCTTGCAGAGTGCTCCAAGTTCCTGGCTCTCACTGTGAGTGCTCAGTATTCACCAACGTGTCTGTTCATTGAGCTTTTTGCTAATATAAATTTGAAGGGACTGAAATGGAAAGAAATGCAATTATGGACATGTTTCTTGGAAAAGAGGCTTGCTTGGTCCTGATGAAGCTAATACAACCCCCTTCTGCAGACTTTTCATTTCTGTCTATAGAAAAACAGTCAAACAGAATTTGTTAATGTAAATAATAAATTATTGAGAATCATAATTCTTTTACACAGTATGTTTTTAAAATATATTTTAATGAAATAAAATAAAAATATAACTTACCATCAGTGCACCTCTGCAGCTTCAAACAGTGCCTTTTTTTTTTTTTTTGTCTTGTTTTGAGTACATTTTCCCAGACATGTCAAATCCTCTTTTTGAAACATGCTGAGTAATAGCAATTTCTGTGCTCCATATGTTGCTCATACTGTAGACATGGTGTGTATCCACATGAAACCTCTGCCTAACTGTTGATCTTGGGTCTGGGTGTATGTGGTTTAATGCCACTCAGCTTAGTGGAGCATTTCTCTATTTTCACTAACATCAGTGACATCAAATTTGGCCATTATTGTTTTTGAAGATGAAACAGATTCTTATAAGGTAAATTTCTATAGTAGAAGGGAATATGTTATCACTCACTCAAAGACTTTCTGAGCAGTCTCTTGAATTAGAATTGTGAAGATTTTTTTGTTTGTTTTGCTCTCATTAGTTTTAATTATTCTGCTAGTGTTCTTAGCTAGCCGTGATGAAGTAGAGATAACATCTGGTAGACGTGGGTTGGACTGGATGTTGGAATATTTTAATTCAATTACTGACCTTGCTGCCAGCCTACCATGTTGCTTTGGGTAATTCTACTTCATCTCCCTATCACTGAATTTTCCTTGACTGATATTTTGGAAAGCAGCATCAATGGTTTTTGACACAATGTTGTCCCCTAATTCATTTGAATTTTCCTATGAATTATTGACCCCATGGTAACATCTTTTAGAGAACTTTAAATTACATGAGTTAAAAAATGAATTCATAAGTACTGCTAATTTTTAAAATGTACAGCCACATTCCTCAAATGAAAGCCAGCTAAGCTGTGTGCATTTGCAGTTTGTCAAGCTGAATGTCAGGGCCCTGTGAGGGTCAGTGGGCTCCCATGGGGCTGTTGGGGCAGGGCTGGGCAGCTGGAGCCTGTCCCATCACCCTGCTAGGAGCAGGATGCCTGCCACCAGGGTGGCATCAGGCACCTCCCTGAGGATGAGGGTGGGCAAAGGGCAGGCCAGGATGTGGCTCTGCTCTGGGGAGTGGGAGAGCAGCCCAGCTCTGGTGTTGCTGGGGCAGGGGCTGATGAGCTGGGGGGATTGACATGGGATCCTGGACCATGAGTAAATGGCAGAAGCCCAAGGGGCAGGAGGGACAGCCAGACCTGTGGGTGGCCTTGGGGCCCAGATGCTGGATGGTCAGGATTTTTGTTGTGCGTGTTTTGGAAGTACAGTACAGATGAGTGCTGTGTGTGATCCTCCAGAAATGTAAAAAATCAACATTGTTATTAATTTTTGTCCCCAACCCCTCTCCACACAATGCCAAGACACTTCCTATGTAAGACTTGTCCTTGAAAAGCTGGTCTGTGTTTTCTCTGCAGCTTTGGCTTCTGCCCTTGGCACACATTGTGGGGATCATGTGTGCCAGTCCTTGCTATGAGCTGCCTGAGCAGAACAGAGCTGAAGTGTGCTGGTGTCTAGGGAAGGAGCAGGAGGTATGTGTCTCTTGGCAGGAGCAGCAATGACAAAATAGTTTGGTTTTTATTTCTTGGGTCATGAAATATGCTGACATTACAGTGTTGCCAAAACTTGGGAGAGTTAGGGAAGACAAAGTGTATGACACTTTTGTTTTGTTTTGTTTTGTTTTGTCCACCAGTCTCTCTTTTTTTTTTTTTTTTTTTTTTTTTTTTTTTGTTACATCAACTACATTTTAAAAACTCAGTCTTGGATTCCAAGTCCATTCTTCATAGCAGCAATAATCTGTAGCTCAGTATCAAACTCTAAAATAAAAATGACAGAAAAAAGAATTTTTTCTAATTGTTTCCTGTAATATCCATTCCTGCTCCAATCAGCTATCTCTGAAATCCCTTCCCCACACATACACAAATTATTCAGGCTATTTTACTGATCAGCTCTCATCAGTGTAATTGCTTTCTTGTTGAAATATTCACACCCTGAAGTGCAGTTCTCAAGTTTTATAGCACACAAACCATTCCCATTTTCAGTGCTGTCAGATAATTTCTTCTTGCTCTAAACTCATTCTCATTCTAATTAACTCTGTTAGTAATACATACATTGGGGGATTTAGATAAGAGCAAAATGCCAAGGTAATAAACATAAAATATCTAGATCTAAGAAATGGAGAATTCCTGTTTACCTAAAAGCAGCAGTGAAGATTGGTAGAATGCAATTTACAACAGAGCTGTATGAATTCAGACTTTCCTGGGCTTTCTCAAACCCTGTTAGCATGCCTCTATTTCTTACAATTAATGCATATAACCCACTGTGCTCTGTTGAGGGAAAGAACAGCCTGAACTTTGGTATCACAGAAGGGAAGATGGAACGGCAAGAGTTGGCCGAGACAGAATTTAGCAGTGCTTAGTTTTTGTCTTAGCAGGACATCCAGCATACAGGTGAGTTGCACTTCAGGATAGGAGTTTCTGCAGAGGTTTGGCCTGTCATTCTTCACACACTGCTATTAGGGGAACCTGCTCAGGTAAGGATTTAGAGAAAAGCTCCTTATTTTCTGAAGATGCCTTGTCTAACATTTCAGAACCATAAAATTGATTTTCTGTTTTCCTGTGAGGCTACCTACATGACTGAACTGAGGAACTGGCTGGTTAATCATTTCTCAGCTGCACAAGTGCCCACTTCTGCCAGAAAGTACTGGATTAGAGCCCAGCCCTGGCCTGGGCTGTGGAAATGCCTTTAATCATCCTTCTTTAGCCCTCAAATTCTGCTAAACAGTTTTCAGGAACTTTTAGATAGAAATGACAGCTGATATACTGGAGAGAAGAAAACCCAAATGTGAACACGGAATCTTGATTAAAAGCATTCCAGCACCAGCTCTGTGTATGTATTTTCCAATGAACTTCAAAAACTAGAAGATTCTTCATTAAAGTGTTTTACAGCATCTGTTGGCACTCTATGTAAGGCCTTGCATGTCCCTCTGGTACAGCTGTTTCTGACACAACCTGCCAAAATCAACACTGACCCACAGTTGCAGCATGTGTGCTCGTGAGGTACTGAGCTTCCTTTGGATCCCCTGGCAACTCACAGGAGGCTCTCAGTTCTTTGGAGGACTGGTCCTCTCTACAAATCTCAGCATTCTGGGGGTTCCAAGCAGCTTTGATAATTTCCATTAGTAAGTTAGGTCCATTTAGCATTGCAGTTCACTTTGGAAATCATCTGCAAGTAATCTTGTTTAGCTGTATCACCTTGTACTGGGCAGGCTGGAAATAGAAATAATTACATGTACCAGAAGCCAACTTTGTTATGTAAAATGGAAAAAAAACACCACCAGCACCATCATCAGCAAAACAGCTATTGCCCATTGTTTTCCCTTGTAGTCATTAAAATTAAGTTGAACAGATTCCATGACTTTTGAATGAGCATGGATTCATTTCAGAAGAGAAATGTCCCAAATTTTGCCAAGTTTCCCTTTGTATTATTGAAGCTGGCTTCAGTGGTTGAGCACTGGTACATCCAGCCATCTCGAAGTGACCTTCAGATAGGAAAACCAGCAGTAGGTGTATGTCAAAGGGAGGGCAGGAGGCAAAGGAATGGCTTGGGAGGAGAGGGAATGAGAAATAAATGAAGGATTGTAGTGCAAACAGAGGAGATCTCCAGAGATAGTTCCAGTATTGAAGCTGAAATAACTCATCTTTGTCAGAGAGCTCTGATCTGGCAGTGAACAGGTGCTGAATCAAACTGTTCCTCACCGAGTATCCTGCAAGGAATGTTACCAGCCCTGGCTGGTTTGGTTGAAAGAAGTCTGTCTCCAGGTCTCTCTCTCTGATCAGGTGCCTTTGTATAGAGTGAATATGCTGAACTTTCTGGAAACAGATATTTTGCAGCAAAAATTTGAATGTGGTTGCCACTTCAAAGTATCTCACAGCTCATGTAAATAACATGGGAATTCAGTTTCTGTTTCAGCTATTCCCACATGCACCTTACTCTGCATATTTCATGCCCAAATCCCACAGGATTGAAAGTGCAGATGGCTGCAGGTGATGGCCATGAGGGCCCTCATAGGCTTGGATTGCCCTGACCATTCACCTCACCTGGGACCTCACCCACACCCTCTAACCAGGGGCTCTTATTCAGCTCCATCCAAGATCTTTAGCATTTTTTAGGTGGGCTACAAGAATGGCTGCCTCTAGTCCTGCTCCTGAGTTGTTGTGGGGATTCTCATGTCAGATGCCATCTGACATGAGATATATCATGCCTGATACTCACTTAGGTGACTGATGACCACCCTGCTTCATTCACAGTGAGTTCCTCTGCTTGGCTTATTATGATAAACCTTGTCTTTGCTAACATTTCCTGATATTAGCATGATCTTTCCTGTTTTAGATAAATACTTTCCAGAAATATCTACAAAGATTATATACCTGGGGATACATTTTTTGTATAACAAGTGAGTTAAGAGTATAGTTAGTTTGTTCTGGAAGGTATAGCTGCTTGATGACTCAGCTGCTAGAAAACATTGATGTGACATTGGTATTTATAATAAGTTAATGTTGCCTTGGGTTTCAGAATAAAATAGCAGCATCTATTCATGTGTAGGTTCCAAAAATAAGTTACAGGCTTTGATGGCTGGGGGATTTCCTTGTGTTTCTTCTCTGATTCCAACCATTTTTAGAAGTCAGTGGGCAGTTCACTTGAAATGACTTAATAGCATCATCTCTCTGTAGAGTTAGTAAATATTTAATCCAATAAACAAGATGACATAATAATCACAGATTTGAACCTATATTGGCCATATAACCTGTGGTTCTAGGTGGTAAACATGATCATTGCCAGAAGAAGAGTGGAGGTGCTCTCTGGCAGGAGACCCACAGAGGTCAGGGTTTGATGGGTGTGGTGTCACCATGGAGCCTGCACAATCACTGGTGCTGGGCATCTTGAATGTGCAAGCAATAAATTTCTCAGAACATTTTATATCTCCTTTCTACTTTATGCCATAATATCCTTGGGTTCAGCTCTGGACAGGTTAAGAAGGCTGGCAGCCCCATTCCTCAAGTTGAGGAGACAACAGGGACATTTACCCAATCTGCACTGAAATGTGCAGAACCGCAGCTTCTGAGCTGTGAGAAGACTTGTAATTCAATTTGTCTCCTTCGTGCTTAACAACCTGAGAAATGATGAAGGTGGCAGGCCAGCTGTGGAGGATGGGTGATTAGCATGACTGAGGGGAGAAAGACTGGCTGCTAATGGGTACAAGCAGATAGCAGCCGAACAGGAACAAGAATGCCAGTCGAGGGATACAGTAACAGGTACTGCAGCAATATATTGTGAACTTATGGGCTTTGGCTTAAGACATCTGGGGCATTTAAGTGGAAAACAGACATTATTTTCCACAGGGCTACAGTGCCAGACAGGATTTTTATGAGGCATGCAGCAGGGCAGAGAATTGTATATCTCAGTGAGTCAGAGGAGAGGTGCAGAGCAGTTACATGCACATGATAAATAGAAAAGATGGAATTACCACTTTAGGCAGCTCTGAGAGTGCAGATCCAGACTTAGGGCTCTAGTCTGATCAGGGAGTATCAGACACTGTAGTGCCTAGTAGAAGAACAGGGTTTTTTTCACCAATAGAGTGGCTCAGGTTAATGAAGGAAGCAGGATACTATTAGGATTTAATGTGCAAGTTTATTAGGCATCTAAATGGTGATTCATTAATAGCTGCAAAGGAAGATTAATATCTTTCATTTTATATGCAGTTAGATGCTCTCACTTGGAAGCCTCTCCTAACAGACTTAATTAGCCAGAAGAGGGAAATTATGCTCCCTATGTAGAGTCCTGTTATCATTCAGGTCGCTGAAGCAGCCTCCAACCTAGCCCACATCCTATGGGACTGCTGTGCTAAAAATAGGCACCATTGATACAGCTGCAGCAGAGGGCAGGGCTGCAGATTAGACACAGACACCCACAGCACTGCTGGACATGGAATTCTTGGTTAAAGCAGATGTGTGCAGCACACATCTGAAGAAGTGTTATTCTGAGCAATTAAAGCCTGTAGTGAGCTGTCTAGAGCATAGCAGTGATTTCCTCAGGTGGGAAAAGCAGCTTCCCACCTGGCTGTTGCCACACTTCAAGAAGTGTTGAAATTGAATTTCTGCTTAGATCAGGACTCGAGATGACTCTGCTCTGCACAGTCCTGAGTGGTATTTATAAACCAAGCTATTCCCAAGTAACTCACCTCTGAATTAGTGTCAGAACATGTCCTGTAGCAGGATCTGCTACTCACCCAGTGTAAATCCATTACCATTCATGCACCAGCCTGCAGATTTAAGGTAAGGATTTTGTATGTCTCTCTTTAGATCCAGCACAACAATTTAAACCCTTTGAATGGCAAGGACCTGGAAGAAAGGATATGACATGTAACAAAAAATCCTGACTCCTTAGGCCCTCTTCCTTTGACTATGTCCTAGGTTTATGTAGCCTGAGGCATTTATGTGGGAAAAGCCCTCTCTGGCAACCTTTTAGACCAGGATTCCTAGTCCTTATTCCATTTAATATTCAGAGCTGTGGAGTGTCTTGTGATCCATTGTAACCATTATTACCAATAACCTTTCCCATACTCTGTGTGGATGCTGTAAGAAATTCCCTGTTCAGAAGCCAAGTCAGGACATTCAAATGCAGGATTAATGTTGAAAGCTGAAAGTGAGGCCATTATTATGTTTGTTTTCGTTTTACCCTGTTAATACCGGTGCTGCTTAGTCTTAGAGATGGCACTGGAATCTGATTTAAGATAAATATTTTAGGCAGCAGAGGTAAACATTAGTAGACATGAATGTAGGTATGACAACTTTTTTTAAGAGACAGAAGTTGTAGAGAGTTAGGTTGTATTAATAGGAAATTATATGGATGGGGGGAAAAAAGGTGAAACTTGTAGCTAGTCTTCCTTCATAAGATTTACTATGTTCTTATAATCATTACCAACGTAATTATTGTAAAACTAAACAAGCCACAAATATTGTTTCAGCCTCCAGGCCTGGTTTTCCATATATTTCTCTGTATGCCATTATGGCAAGGCTTTTCTTAAAGCAGTTTTTACCCTGAACAGTTCCACTATAATAAGATATATTCTGATTTTTCTTTTCTTCCCCTGGGTGTTTGTATCACTTTTTTTCTCCTTGCTCCTCTCTTGTCACTTTACCACCAAGGAGGCTGCAATAAAAGAGAGAAAAGGAGAGAAGGAGAAGCACTATAAAACTGCATTAGTTTTCTTGAATAAAATCAGGAGAAATGATATTTGAATACCACAGGTGGGTTTTATGCCAATAAGACCTGGTGTTTTGAAAACCTGTCTTTGTGGCATGTTCTTCCTGCTTCTGCTCCCCTTGCTGTTCACTTATAGCTTGCTGAGACATGACTACAAAGTTTAAATTGACTTGTATATACAAAGGTACAAAAAGTTAAAAATAATTCAACACAGAATTATCAATACTGCATTAATGTTCTTTTTGAAGGCCATTTAATAATTAGTATGGTAGAAGACAATTTTCTAAACCACGGTCAGTAGAAGATTATATGTGATGTCCTTTGTAGATTGGCATAGTAAAATTGTTGTCAAAAATACAGATTTTTAAAAATGAGGATGTGCTAGCTGAGGCTACAAGCTGGCTACATTGACACAATATTATATTATATTCATGAGTAATTTTGGGCACTTCACATGAAAAGCTGTTCTCTTCAAGTTTCTGGGTGCATCTTGACAAGTCTTAGGGATATCTGATGCCCAACCACATGATAGTTTGCTTATGCATGTTGAACACAGAGGAGGACCATTATCTTTTCTGTGGATTTTCTACAGAAAAGCTCATCTTGTCCCTGGTCTGTAAATGAAACCTCTTTCTTGACTTGCTAAAGTTAATGGCAATCTTCCAAGTTTTCCTAGCTCTTGTCAGGGCTGTTGCTGTTGACATTTGTTACAGGGAGGGAGGAAGGAAGAAGCATTCTTTTGTTTTCAGGAGAAAAGTTTAACCCCTCTTAAGCACAAGAGGAACTGCCAGGGAGCAGTTAAACAACCAGATGAAGGTCATGCACAGGGATTGTGTGTGGTGTACAAAGCAGCTGAGCCTCCTCTGCTAACACCAGAATACACTGCAGGTCCCTTCTGTCCTCCCCACATCTCTTTCCAAAGCCATTCCTCAGGTTTGGTGATCATGGGTTTGGAATTTATGATGATAATATAATAGAAATATGAGAATCAGATAGGAAAAGGACTTGGTCATCCTTCCAGCCTGTCTGTCAAGCAGTAATGGGGCTGAGGCTGCTGCATGGGGGATGGAGCCAGGAGGGAAGGTGAAGCCAAGTAGGCAGGACAGTGCCTTCACTGTGGGTCCCAGGCAGAGAGAGCAGAGTGGGCTGGGTGATGGTGACCAGGGGCAGCCAGGAGTCCAGCTGGACACAGGAGTCTGTTGTGATAAGCAGGTGCAGGGTTGGGAAGTTAAATCATTGAGTCAGAGTCGGGTTTGTGACAGGCAAGGGTGGGCTCAGGGCCATCTACAGCATAGCTTGGGAAGGTACCAAGAGCAAGGGCCTGAGCTTAATACACTGGAAGGTGCAGGGAGCCCCAGCAAGGCTTCTCCCAGCTCTGCTGCCAGCAGTCAGGTCACACAGCTGCACCAGCTCAGAGGCAGCCTGGAGCAGTGGCCCTTGGAGGGGGAGGAGAGGCTGCAGGGCTAAAAGCAAGAACAAAACTTCCACCAGAAGGTTGCTAGGGCCATCTGTTAACCATGTGGCTAAGACTGCTGCAGAGATGATAATTATTTGTGTCAGCTTAGTGTAGAAGAAGCTGGGGAGACTCCCTATGCCATTCTTTTTAGCAGTGATTCAGCAAATGCTCAACCTAAAATTTGAAGCAATTCAGGAACAGGTTGAGGTACAAATAAACAACATGAAAGTTAGCACATTGCCAGGGCTGTACTTATCACCCATGTGTTCTGGAGGAGCTCAAGGGTAGACTGAGGAATTATCTCCTGAATTTGAGAAATGGATAGTAAAAGAGCAGATAAAATTCAGTGCATGTAAATTTAACTCCTGGGTGAAATTAATCCTAACTTCAAATATAATATTGTGAACTATTTGTTATTCTTATGTAAGAGTGAAACTGTGGGTTTGTAATAGTTCCATGAAACCATCAGCTAGTACTCGGTAGCAATTGAACAAAAGATTCAATATCGTTACTTTGTGGAAAGAGAACAGGGATAAAAATGTCAGACTCCAAGGTTTGTCCCTCCCCCTGCTACCCCCACAGTTTTGGTTTTCTCATCTAGAAAATATCACAGCAGAAGGAAGTCTGAAGAAAGGTAATTCATTTGGGCAAAGGTAGGAGATGACATCTTCCAAGTAACAGTTAAGTAGGCTGAAATTCACATTGTCCCTTTCCAAGGATGGAGGGATGGCTAGTGTGACACAGATCTACAAAATCATGAGTGGCACAGAAGAGAGGAATAGAGATTGACTTCTTATTATTTCTTTTTGCATGAGAGCCCATCAAGTGACACTGGTAGGAGGCAGGCTCAATGCAAACAGGAGGTGGCTGTTCCTGTGGAGTGAATGAGGCTTGTTGTACTGCCTGCCAAAGGATGGTTTGGAAAGGAGCCTGGAAAAGTGTTTGGAATAGAGCTTCTTTGAATCTTACTATCTAGATAAACCACAGCAGGCTCAGGGAGTCCCTTAATGCTGGGGAGAGTATTAATGTGAAATGCCTTCCAAGTGGTGCTTGTTTTTTACCTCATTTACATATACTGTTGGAGGCAGAATGCTGAACTAGGTGGACCAAAGTCTGCTCAGATATAACCCTACATTTGCTGTGATTTTACTCATATCTTTTTTTTTTTTTTTTGTCGCTTTTGGAGACAAAAGTCTACATTACTATTTTGAATTCAAAGTATGTCTGTCCTGGGCATGATGGCAAGTTTGTCGTATACTGCAATGAAAATTCACTGTTGTGTCCTTTGATCTGCCAGATCTTCAGAAAAGCTTTGACACTGTGCAAATCTTTCCAGAGCACAACAGCAATGTTAAAGATGAAACAGAGGACTTTGTCTAATGGCAGCTGTCCAGTGAGGAAGGTTACCAATCCAATAGCAAGGCCTCCAGCATGAAGATACTGTGTTTTATCCTGTCTTACATCTGACAGGATGCTGTCTTCCTCTTTGTGTGCAACATTCTTAAAATATTTGTTCCTTTCCATCCTTCTGCTTTTGCATTTTGAGGGAATTTGCCATGAGGGGTTTCCATGGTTACAAGGATAGGGCTGCTCTTGGAGTGGGAAATCTGCAGAGAGCAAACAGAAAAACCATTGCATCTGGGACAGGGTAAATGTGCTTTGTGTCCATAATGGTCATTCCGCCCCAGTTGGAAGCTGATACAAAATTGGGAAAAGAGAAGTTGTTCTTAACCACCCTGTCTTACTGTGTAGTGTAGATCTCTCCTTTACCATTAAGTCTTCTTAGATCACTGAAAGCACTCTGATTCCTCTGCTCCCTTGAGTGTTAAAGGGCAGGAAAAAGGTTATGTTGCAAAATATGCTATTAAACAAGTTGTGCACTTTTCTCATGTAAGAGGGAAAATGGTGTTTTCTTCCTTAGAGTTGTATGCTTCCATTTTGTTCTTTCCTCCAAATAAAATGGAGGAAAAGACAGGAGCAATGTTTCTCTCCTTGTCTATGCAGTCTTTGTTAATTATTTGTGCCTCTGATCAGCTCTGTAGAGTACTTGGTTGAACCCAGGAATAATGCTGGGCCCATCTACAGGGGTGTAGGGCATGGACAAATACCTTCTTTTTGTAGCTGCATTGAAACTAAGTTTGTTGTAAACATGAAGCCAGCCTTGTCCCATGAATGGCACTGAAGAGCACACTGCCCCTGCTACAAAATTTGAGGAAGCCTTCACTACAAATGCAGAGGGTGAATTAGCATGTCTTTCTGAAAAGGTCAGTACAGAGCCTCTGCACACACTTGTAGCCTGGTGGGAAGAGCTAGGAGATAACTGAGCCACCCTTTACAAAAACTTTTTATTCTGTGGTGGTAATTGCCAACCAAACACTGATTAAGGATCTTCTGTGAGTCCTGACTGTAGGGAAGAGAAAGGGGAGAGAAAAAGCAATAAAGGAAAATCCTACATTAAAAATTAAACTTGGTGGCTTCTCTTGCTCTCTTCCTCCTTAGATTCTAACTGTAGTCCTTTGGCACTTTTATGCAGAATTGTTTATCTGAGCAAGTATCAACACAATTTTCAAGGTGAGTGCAGCTGCATCTCATAGATGCTGATAGAAACACTCAGGGGTGTAACTGATGTTCCAGGCAAGACTATAAAAGGATTAATTCTAGTTTGCTTAATTTTCATTAATTGTTATAAATCCTTCAGTAAACTATGGTAAAAAAATTGAGCTTTTTGGCTAAATAAACCCAAAATTTTCCCTATTTTTAAAATGTATTTTTCTTATGAAGCCCAAGTTGCAGATGTCTTCTTGTTTGCAACTTCTACAATAGATTTCTGCAGTACTTGAGAAAAATTAAATGAATTTTTGACAGAAGACGCATTTAGGGGAGCTTACCAGTAGCAAGAACATTTCAAATGGCAATAAATATTCAAATCCCAAAGCAAGATATTTCCAGGCTCCCATATTCCAATAAAATGATGAAAATTAATGCCTTGCTATTTATAGAGGGTGGCAGCTTAACACCATAAGATATTCATATTTAATAGCATGCTCTTGTACTGCTGCCAGTGCTGAAGAGTTGAGGGACTGCTTCCCATGATGGATGGGTTTCAGCCAGGCACAACCTGCTGCTGATACTGCTGATGCTTGACCACAGCAAGCCACAAGGTTCTTCTGACAGGGCAGCAGCCCCTTGGTGGGGAGAATATGTGACTGGTATTTCTTGGTGCTCTTAATCACCTGACAGACATCCATATGGTACCACTATTTAATGCTGCTGGCAGTCATAGGGCACAACTGCAGCCACACCCAATTTGGAGAGAATTTTGAGATATGCAGTAGTAATTGTTTGTATGCCTCTGTCAACTAGCATTTGCCTGGTTCTGTGGTTTTCTATCCCTTTTACTTCATAAAAATGACCCCTTGCAGTTTTGCTTTCTTTGATAGTCATTCAGCAGTCCTGGAAAAATGTGGGGCTCCTCTAGTTCCACAAAAATTAGCTGGACCTTCAGGAATTGGTGGCAGAGGATACAAAAAAAAGCCCAATCCAGAAACATTTCTGCAAAGCACAGTATATTTTAGCTGGTTCTTTTTCTCCATAGTACTCTGTGAGAAGTTCTGCCAGCTGTGTGTTAAATGAGATGAGTAACATCTGCCTCATGCTCATTAAACATCACACACATGATAGTCTCTGCTGTATCTTGTGCTAATTAGGATCTGTAATGAGAGTTATTCTCCTTTTAATTAATATGAACAGTGTAGATTTTCAGTAATATCTGAGTGAGTGAGGAGCTTACATGTGCTTTTCCAAAAGCAGCTTAGAGAAGCATTTCACTGGACTGAAATGTCATGCAAACATTAGTAGCTGTGGCTCCTTTTTAAAACTGGGCCACAGGCCTGGCTGCACTGGAACTGTTGACTAGCTTAAGTCTGTTAATTTGGTGTAGGGAGTTTGGTTATCAGTGGGGGGATTTGATGGAATTCCTTTCACTTTGCTTCCTTTCTTCTGGCTTGCTTTCTCCCCTGAAGAACAGGTCACTATTTTAGAGAAGTGTTGCACTTGAAAACGGAGTCTTGGATAAAAGCCAAGGTCTTGATCCAGCTCTTAGTGCAGCAAGTGGAAAGATACCCATTCATGTGAGAAAAGCTTCAGATGGCCCATGACACAAGATTTAATGGAGCCTTTTTTGGTAGTTAGGTTTGCTCTGATTTCTTTGCCTCTGTAATGACTTTGTGTTCTAATGTGTGCAGTTCAGAGTCTGACACCAATACCCTTTGCAGGGGACAGGAAAGAGATGTTTTTAAAATAAATCCAAATATGTGGTGAACAAGACATCTGTGCAACCCATAAAAAACAGTCTTTGGGAGAAGTAGTAGAGACAGGTCTTCCAACTGCAGGTCAAACATGGGCTCAAGGAGCAGGAATTAAATAATGAGAAAAAACTGCTCTGATAGAGCCACTAGGGATCTGTACCATCCATGTGCCAGCATATGGCCAAGGATGGAGCTCAACAGCGGGAGATACAAAGGTCTGACTTTGCCAGACAGAAATTTGACCCCACTCCCTTGCCCAAAGACATCCCAGAACTCCATTCCTAATACACAGCCACTGTCATGGGAGCTGGAAGCTGGGGATCCCCACGAGGTGTGGCCTAGACCATTTAACTGGGAGCCAGTGAAGACAAGCTCTAAGTTATAGCTGAGAGGCAAAATAGCATTTCTTGGGAGAAGCTGGCTTCAGCAGGAAGAAAGAGCCCAGCTCCTTCTGATACCCTGCAAGGAGACATTCTGCTGCCTTACGCTGCTGCAAGCTTCTCCCAGGGTCCTGCTGCTGTGGATCAGGCTGTCTGTTCTGCACATCACTGCTCCAGGCAGCAGCCCCTTGTCCCTGTGCAGGAGGGCTGGAACCTGCTCCTGCAGCTCCCATCAGTGATCAGCAGCTCTCCTGCAGTGAAGGGGGAGCACAGCATGAGCCTCACCACAAAGGGCTCTGATGGGAAGAACTCCTGGTCATCCCAGGATTCACAAAGATGGATACATTTTGTGTGAGCTATGGGCAATGAAGGGAAATAATCCTTTGCAATAGGTTAAAAAGTCAAAAGGCTTTGAGCTGAAATTGGGTGCTGAAGCAGAGTTGAGCATGTCTGGTGCTGAGCTGATTGGAAAAATCAAAAATGCATTTCCTCCCTCTGGCTTCAGCTTTGTCATTTAAGTTGCTACATTTGGAGAGGCTTCAAAAGCAGCAAGAAAATCCACAGAGGAAGGGAAGGGTTTCAAATGTGTAAAAAATCAGATCTGCACAGCTATTCCCATCTGATTTTTATTGAATATTGTGGAACCTGTGATTATTTTGTAAGCAATAGTAATTGAATTACTAGTAGAGGTAATCCAGACTGTTTTGAGGAAAATAATGAGCTTTTGATGCTGTAATAAGGATAACTAGTTTTCAGTTTAAGGTAGGCTTAAACCAGCCTGGCTAAACAGATGTAGCATTTCCATTTAGAAATAAATGCCAGAAAAAGCCCTGATGTATTATGTTTCAAATGAAAAGGATGTATCTCTGTTCAAAGGAATCATAGCTACACTTTTGATTTGATCTACCAGCATTAGCTGAGTATATGTTCTCTGGAAAATAGGTCACAGCAAGAAAGGCAGTTAAATTTAAAGGAAAGAAATATGAGTGGTGGTGACTAGGGAGATTAAGGTGTTCAGTAGAGGAATGACACTAAGTGACAAACAGCCCTCTTTCAGTTGGGCATAAATATTAATGCCTTCCACATTCATGCTAGACAGAGCCTTTTATTAAAACCTACTAAATAAGAAAATTGTAATCTGTGTTTCTTAGGTTGGAGGCTTTGAGCCTACTGTGGCTGCCTAGTAGGAAAAATGTAAAGCTGCTCTTGCAAATAGTCACTCTCTCATCACTTGTGAGAAAGGTGAATTCCAAATCTGATTTGATATGTGACTTTTCAGGACAGTAGCTTATTAAATAAATATAAAATAAACACTAACAGCACTTCCTGGCTGCAGGTATCCGTTTGTTCAGTACTTGTATTCCCCATTCCAGCTTCCTCTCCAGCTTTGTTTCTGTGCCCATGCAGTGAGAATAGACAGGGTTCATGCTTGAATCTTCCCCTTTCCTAGCTAATACATTATCTCAGCTGTTTAAGAAATATAGTTTTGAACATTTTAGGTGATGCATTCAATATTGTGATTACACATTGTTCTTGTTTGCAATTATACCATCACAATTACAATATGGCTGTCTGGAAAAAGTCCACCATGTCATTCATAGTGGTGTAGTGCTGTTACTAGGGAAAAATTGTTTAGGATTGCCCTTTTCTAGTGTGATTAAAGGAATTAAATGCTTCATAAAATTAGATATAAATATTTAAGTGCACATACATGTATATTTATATGCATATGTATATATAATACATGTATGTATATTTGAATATTCACCAACATTTCCATATGCTGAAGAAGCTTTACACTTTAAATGAAGATTTTGAAAATTTAGATTTTCAATTTCTGGGCCAGGACTAAATTCAGTTCATTTCATTAACTCTGTCCCTGTTTGTTTCTTGGCTGCTTTTCACTTTTCATTCTTCCCTGCGGGAGGGAGGTTAATCTTAATGAATACACTTTACATGTTTTTTTCAAACATGAGGCATATCAAGGCATGGGCCTGGTGGAATTTGCCAAAGGTGCCCTTTTGCTGAGATTATTTGTGCTCTTACATGAAGCAATAGCAGTTTGTACTAGACCACTTCATGCAGGAGGCAATCTGGAATTTAACAGACACATTTAGAGAACCTTTTATCAAAAATCAAGCCTGTTTCTGTAGTTTTCTGCTGGCTGATGGCTCTTTATTAGTTTAGACTGGTAATATTATTATGAAAGGAATTGATCTTTATAATAGCTTTAGGATTCTGTGAAAGTAATGAAAGTTGTTGGAGGAAAAGCACTCATCTCATTGATTGAAGTCATCAATGAAATCCTCCTATTCATTCCAGTTCTTTCAGTGATAAATGACATTCTCTCCATGACCTACCAGAAAGAGGTATTTTTGTGAGCATTATTCAGTCAGAGGCTTTGTAGTAAGTCATGCTTCTATGTTGATTACTGGTGCACTCCAAATTCTGGTGTGCCTGTGCAATAGCTGATTTGGGATGGCGGGATATAGTCATGAGGAAATCCTTCCAGAAAGTGCCTATTTACTCTGAGCAGGACCAGAGCTTTGATGTTTATAGTAATTTGAATAACAATGAAGAACAGTGTCAAACTGTGTGATGAAAAGGGATTTACAACATCTGATAAGCAAGATGACAAAGATGCAACAGTGATCAAAAAAGGACACATGCCCTGGGAAGTCTGTTTCCAGCTCTTCAGGCAGAGAAGTCAGTGGCAATTTCTGTGTACTGGAATCTGTGACCCATTGCTGTCCCCAAAGCAGCTATCCTGAAGGGGGGAAAGCAAGCACAGGAATGGTGATCTTGTATTCTGTTTGCATCCATCCACTTTATAGGGAAGGCATGGGTGTGCTACAAGAAAATGCCATCTTCCTTCCACTGAAATGGAAAGAAATCCTACTAGATTCCAGAGACAAGCCACCCTCCTACAGTCATTGGACCAAGCCAAAACAGTTCTTTAGAAACAGTTTTCTCTCTTAATCTTGCCAGCAGTTTTAATTCATGCAGGCAAAAGAGTTGGCATTTGCTATCAATGTTGACAAGATATTTCTCATTTATTATACTGATTTTTCAAAAGCAAAACCAAGTAGGTCCCTTCCCCTGTGGTTTGGGATTTTTGTTGTTGTGGGGTTTATTTTGGTTTTCTTGGTAGTCTGTCTGTTCAATAATTTAATGACTCATTAAGCATCTTGGAGGCAGAAACCATCATATTGTACTAAAGATAACACAAGTCAGTCCTTCCTCTTGGCCAGGGCATATAAAAACTGCAAAATACAGATGTATCATTTGGAATACAAGTTTCCAAAGAACAGCTCTGACATTTTCTATATCCTCAGAATGACTCTTTTGTGCAAAATGTTACAAACACACACTGGAACTGTCATTTTCTGATACTCACTTTTGAATGTTCTAAATACTTTGTGAGCTGTCCCTTCCACTTAGTTGTTCTTGTTTGCTGTTCCCTACTGAATAGCAGGTTAACAATAGAAGAAAGGATAGATAAATTGTCGTGGGCGGTTGTCCAGAGAGTGTTTTGGAACACAGCTCTGCTCAGAATTAAAATCCTCATATATCATGTCCACAGCTACAGAACTGTGTCCAGGAGGGCTGCTGCTGCAGTCTCTGAGGTCACTTGCATCTTTTGGACATAGGTAAAGTTGAAAATCACCTTTCAATCAATGGATACCTCCTCTTATTAAGAGGAAGCTGGATTCTTGATGGATATGTTAAATTGCCAGTTTTGGGTGTCTTCCAAGACAATGGAGAGGACTCCCTCATACTGAAGAGGTTTGTGAACCAAATGAAACATATACCTGCAGCCTGCTGTTTATATGTCCAGCTGTCAGAGCATGATGGTCTCTTACCTGTCAAGGCCTGCTTAGAGAGAAGACAAGCCCATCAGCCCAGCTGTGTGTCTCACATGGCCCCAGATTGAAGGCTGGTGCAAATTTAGCAGCTTGTGTGCCTGGACATGTTGTCCAGCATCACATGATTGGCTGGCAGAGTACATTTTCTGGATTTAATTTACAGTGAAACCAGAGCAACAGATTAAATAATAAAGATAGTTGGGTAAATAAGGATTCTGCTTACACAGATTTTTCTCTTCTCCCCCAGTTGCTGCCCCCCAAATTGAACCTTGGCACTTTCATGGAGTTTCTTTTCTTGGACTTGTCTGTACCTAGATCTGGCTGCATGAGGCTGCCTGTGTTTCAGACCCTAGTTCATTCCCTTCATCTTCCTCATCAGCATCATTTGGCCTCTGATCAGTGAAGTCAGTCAGCCACTGATTTGCACTACTTGTGGTTTTGATGCAATGGTGCATGAGGTTAAGTAGGTAATGCCAAGGGAGGCTTGCTGCTGCTGCACATTCCATTCAGGGATTTACTTTTTTATGGAAACTGCTTTAAAATTCTCTCACACAGCACTAGAAAGTGTCTTTTCTTCCAGAGGTATGATGAAAAGTTAAGTAGGTCATTTTTTATCTTGAAGATATAAAGCTTGAAAATGAAATCTTCTGAAATAGTATCCACTTGGTAAATGTAGCAAGGGGTATTTTTGTCATTGCTTGATGATGCCATCAAAGGGAGATAATGCTACTGCAATTTGGGATTATTCTGTGGCACTGGGTCACTGTTGGTTCTGGGTTTGAAGTAGGCTTTCAGTGATGTGAGCTTTCAGTAGCAAAGTGAAAATATTGTGAAACTACAGTTGGTCTTCTGTGACTTTGGAGAGCAGCTGAATGTGTATGTTCACCTCCTGCTCCATGTTTGCTTCACCTTTCTTTTTAAAAGGAGTAAAGGCAGAGCAAACTGGAAAATGTCTGAAAAGTAAGCCTCTCATTTGACTAGGAATAACCTGAGTTGCTGGCTGCTGAGCAGGTTCCCCTGAATCCCTCACATCCCAATGGTCACTTCTTTATGTCCTACCTAGATCTGGATGCCTGGGAGATGTACTTTTCAAACCCATCTATTTAAGGAGCAAGGCATAAGCTTACCTTCTGCTCCTCAGGAGCACAGCAGAAGGCATGAAGAATTCCTCCTCTGAAAAAGAACTTGTTTATATGTTTATCCTGACATTGTAATTTAGGTCAGAGAAGGTTGGGCTTTGCTTGCTTTTTCAGAATCTCTGTCTCTTGTAAATATGGTACTGTTCATAATCTTTCAAGCAACATATACACACACTCAAGTGGTATGCATGCATACACATTGTCTTTAGGAGTAAACACTTCCTCTTTCTGCCACTGCCTATTTCTAGGGGCTTCCATACATCCCATATTGCATTTATCAACTCTTTTCCCTGCTGCAGCTCAAAGCTGTGTGCCCTGACCAGGATGGGGAAGAAACATTCCAGCTATGCCTAATTTTCTTTCACTGAAATAACTCATAGAGGCTTAAAGCTGATGTTAATTGTGGGGGGACAGATGAGGGATTGTTGGACACCAAGGCTCCTATAAGACCTGGATAAGTATGTGGTGTTCCTCTTGCATATAAGGTGGCCATAGCCTAACACAAGGACAAGTCCTCTCTGCATTTTTGTTAGTGCTACCTGCCTCTGTGTAGCACTTCCTCTTCATTCATAGTACCTCTGGTTTTCTGGCTGACCATTTATTTCCAGGAGCTGCAGCTCCAGCTGTACAGACAGCTCTTTCTTTCACCTCTATGTCCTATCATAAACTGAGGTTTGTGTTGCAGTAACAGCAGCAAGCTCTGCTAGAGTGAAAGATACAGACAACTCATGACAACTTGCAAAATCCCTGCAGACATCTCTTAAACCAGACTGCTTGCTCATTTCAGCTTAAGCAAACACAGAAGACCACAAAGGGAAGGGAACTGACTGTCCAGGTTAAAAATGGCAGGTTCAATCCCACCTCCAGCCCCCACCTTGTTTTTATGTTTCCCCAGCTTGGTACTGCCTCTGCTTCAAATCATGAACCCACAGGACCTTCTTTGGATCAGCAGCCAGTGATGTTTAAGAAATCAACATGAAAGGCATGGTCTATCTCCAGCTTAGTTTCTGGCCTGCAGTGTGACCAGGAAGATCACTTGGCTCTTGTGCCTCAGTTTCTCTTGTGAAAAATGGAAATGCTGATATTTCTCTGAAGTGCTACATGAATCTATGGGCAGGAAATGCTGAAGACAAATCAAATCTTGTTGTTGGTTACTAAAATTTTGTAGACAAGAGTGATGAAGCAGCAGTAGGAGTCACTGGTATAATGCAGAGATTTCTAATTCCACTGGGTGGCAGCTGAGACTGAGCTTAGGTGAGGAGTAATGCTTTCTCCTTTGGGTTGAAGAAAATAGATCCAGAACCAAGCCTACTGCAAGGTCCTGATGCTGTAAGCCTCTAAGATGGCAATTTTCTTTTTGTTTATATCATTTGAATCCCCTATTTATACAGACAATACAGACAATAAAACAAGATCTTTTGACCCATCAAACCTGTGGGTTTGGATTGCCAGCCATTTACAATACTTTAAAAGGCTTATAAACAAAAGTCATATCAGCAGAAGTCCACCCATTTTTCATTTGATACATTTCCTACTGCAAGCTGTTTGAAATCCAGCTCATGACAAATCATGTCTCAAAACTGCATTTGTTGAGGAGGCAGATAACCAAACAAACACCTTCTGTGTGTGGAGTGGATCATGTTGCCTACAGCCACCTTCCCCCAACTGTGTCAGGTCCCGGCATACACCAACCATGGTTCAAAGAGCCATTGAGCCTGGAATGGTATTCTGGCAATCCTGTAGTGCTGCTAACAGGGTGTTGTGCTGGGCACTGGCCTAAATGCACAATTCAAAGTGCTGTGCTGTAAGGAAAGGCACTACACTTTATCCTGTGCCACCTGGCACTATCTACATCCTCCTCCAAACAATCTTTCAGAAGTGTCTCCCAGTGTCCATCTCTATGCTAATCCCCTAAGAAGTAACTCTCTGGTGTCTGTTTCTTTCTTGGTGTTTTGTACTGTTTGGACCTAACAAATGGATACCAAGCAATGCAGGGTACTGAACTATTTAGTAGTTGTATCTTGATTTTCTGTTCAAGAGGTAAAGAAAAGCCTCCTGTGAATGATGGCAGTCTTATGAATTAGGCTACAAAGCCTAATTAATGTTCAGAGCTAGTTAAATGCTATATTGGTGTTTTGGGAGGAACTACTGTCTATGCTTCCAAAGGAAGGTTATCTTATCCTTATTTGGTGGCTTTTCTCCTGTTTCTTGAGCACCTTGTCCTTTCAAGGAATTCCTCCACAAGCCCAAGATTCCTTTGCATTTGGGGTTTCAAAGGACAAATAACCCTTTTATCTTTCTCCTTCTCTTTGTGCTGCCTCAATGTGGATCACACCAGGGACTTTGACATAGAGTTTCTCATTTTTTATTGCGTAGATACCTCATTGCAAGTACCTCACTTAAGGATTTTTTTATTATTATTATTCTTTCTTCTGTTCTTACTGTTCCTGTTCATTCAGGAAATGCTGTTTCTGTGGGGGAAGTGGGTAGGAAGGGGCTGCAGAAGTGGTCTAGGATGATTCCCTGTTTCAGAGGAGCTAGCACAGTTGTGCAAGGCTGGCAAAGGCAGCTTTCATAGGAATTGCCTTCAGGGCAGACAGAGGGCATGACAGGAACAGCAAGGCTGTGTTTCACCTGCCCCTGGAGTATTACTTATTTATTCTCCTGCCATAAAAGAGCCATTCTCAGCCTAGTCTTAACATTAGAGAGATCTGACACCTGGGCTCTTCTTTGCCCAGCAGATTTGGGCTGCAGAGGAGAAGCAGGCTGCCCTCAGCACAAGTACAGGAAGCCTCTGCAAAGCTATGTAAGGCTGGCTTGGGTGTCTGTGTATTTGCTTACAACATGGGAGGGTTTGGATGTGAGAGGGAATGCCATGTACAAATAGAGAGTGAGAGAGCATGGAGGTTCATTCTTGGGGACTGAGTGTTAATAAGATTTGACAAGAGTCACAGCTGAAAGAAGAAATGGTTGCAAAGCTAAAACAATCTTGGCTTCAACGCTGAGACATCTTGCATATTCCTGCTGATGACATGCCAATGAGCATGCAAAGTGAGGGGCCCCCTTGTTTGTGTCTGATTTGATTTTTGAAAGGCATTTGATGGCTGGTATGAATGATGAGCATGGGACCATCCATCAGGCCTTCAGCAGTACAGCTGCAAGAGTGTGGGGATGTGGTGTGCAGGAGCAGGTGCCCTGAGAAAGGAGTGGGTTTAGCTTTAGCATCTCTTTCTTTACTGCTCTGTGGTACTGCTTGACATCAGGTGATAAGAAGCAGTGCAGGCTGACATTGTGTAGGAGACAATGAGGATGGTCTTACACTTAGACTTGATAGACACTTATTGCTGCTAAGTGGCACACTAATAGCTAAAGAACAACAAAAGAAAGGTTCTTGGATTCGCATCTGTTGCACTCATGAATTGTCGTGTCAAGCAGAACTGATACTCTGGAAAGCAAACCGTAGCAATGAAACTGAATTCTCTGCCTGGGCAGCATAAACTGTCCAAAGGGAACCCCAGAAAAAGATATTAATCCAGGAAAAACTGAAGCTAACTTCAACTCTATAAAGAAACTTAACTGAAGCCAAGTGATTCAATGTAGTTGGCATATAGGTGTGATAGCTGGTGCCCTCCCAAAAATAATAGAGGACTTTAAAAACTTTTGTCCATCAAATGGAAACAAATCCTTCACTAATGATAAATTTGAGAAAGAACCTACCACATATTCACTGATCTGAAATACAACAGAAGTGCAGTATACAAACTCCCTCCAAGATGCTGTCAAACCCAGCCCAGTACCCCGTGAGGAACAGAAAAAGCCTAAAAACCTTTATAGGGAGAAGCAAAGCAGGGTGCAGTGGACAGCAGGCAGAGACTGCACAGCAGTGCTGGCCAGGGGCAGCTATAATTTAAATGTGATAGAAAAAGTGTGAGCAGAGTTCTTCACCTCTTGAGGAGGAAGAAGCAATTCAGTTTTCTTGTGAACATCAGCCCTTCCTGCATTGTCCCCTGCTTGGTGCAGCACCATTTCCTCACTCCACTTACTTCAACCTCCTCCTCCTTGCTTTCTCCCTCTGCTAGCTAAGAAAAGCAAAGCAGCTGGAAAAGCTCTTTGGCTCCCTGTCCTCACCCTGGCAAGCAGCAGGGCAGTGTCAGGAGCCTGAGGTGTTCCAGCAGCAAGCTCTGCTCTGCCACCCTGGCAGCACAAGCTTGCCTGCCCCAGGCACCCCAACCCGACCTCCTCCCCAAACTGCTTTGCCCATGAGTTCCAGGCTGCTTCCAGCTGAGTCTGCAGCAGCTGATGATCTGATTAAATGATAGATAGATAAGCAAAAGGGTTTGACACCACTTGTTTTTGCACTGGCAGAACCGTTGGGTATGAGCATAGGAGCCGTCTTCCCTGGTGCTCCTCTCCCATCCTAGAGGAAATCTTTTTTATTTAATGTTATTTAATTTTATTAGAATTAATTCTATTAACTGATTTAACTAGGTTTTATAGCTAATTAATCTGAGGTTGGTGGTTAGAAGTAAAACTAGTTTTGCTAGTGAGATGGTCACCCTACCAGGAGCACTAGCATTTAGTTGAACTTCTTTTGTTTCAACTTGTTTTCAGCAATGCCAGCTCCAAGCTTCTGGAAACATGAACCTATTCCCATGTGTATCATAAGAGTAGCCACACCACACAGACAAGGCCATAATTAGTGTCTGGCATAACCACAGGAGAAAAATACATGCATGAAACCAAACACTTGGTAAATGCTCTGGACTTTAAGCTGGGGGTCTTTGAGGAGCTGTGGGATGATGGACTGCAAGGCATATCTGTGTGTCAAATTCTTCACTGCTGTCATTTCATCTGATTCCTTAACACATTTTCTGCATGTTGAGCTGTTTTAAAAACAGGGTCAAGTACTGCCTGCCTTACCCTTTTGTTTACCACAGGAACAGATGGATCATTCACTCGTGCATTGCTCAACATTTGAAACCAAAACCCATGTAATTGGAGTAGGGGATTTTGGGCTGATCTGTACAAATAGTTGAACTGACTTAACTGTAATCAGTTATGGAAAACACCACTTGGAAACACAGGCTGATAGCAATTATCTCTTAGCTTGGTAGTTTATGAACCAGAAACAAAATTTGAAATTTTTATGACATCTTAGCAACTGAAAGGTAAATTGCTCTAAGTCATAACTGGTATAAATTATTACAGCTGTGCCCCCAAAGGAGTTTCTGAGGGATTAACTGAATCACTTTAATAACTGATTGTAGCTAAACTGGTGGGAAATATTTTGTGTAAACCAGTCATTGGGGCTGGGAGGTTTCAAGGTGAATCAGCTGAAGAGTTGTACAGCAGCACCTGAGGAGAAACATCAGCAACTCTTTGGAGCTTCACACACAGATCTGCTCTGCAAGGAGGTCAATGTGTGTCAGCAGAGCACCATTTCTTTTGCTGTTGTTGGAAAGACACAAAGATTTTTTCAAAACCAGTTCAAGTATGCTTACAACCAAGTGTCACAAACTGCTGGTACAGTATAGTTAAATTATTTTGCTTCCAGTTTCCTAAAAACATATCAATCTAATACCTAATTTTCAGCAGGCTCTGGTAGAGCAATTATTGCTTATCTTTGCCATCTGGAAAGATGCTTCTGGATCTGGTTATCCTGTGAAGTCTATAAATTCTGCATGGTGTGCACCAGCTCCTTCTGACAGAAATGTGTTTCTGTGAGCTTGTCTAATCTATACCAGACTTGCTCTGGACATGGATCAGTATTAATGATTTTTGCTAAAAGCTAAACTTAAACAGGATCTTAGCTTAAGAAATAGCAGCCAGAGTATGAATTTTATTACTGCATTGTCTCCTGACTGAGGCTGTGTAGGTTGTGCCACACATTCTGTGGTGTGGCATAGTTTATTTGCAAAGATAACAGGATTTCAAAGAAAGCCTTGAGTCTGTCACATGGAAGAGAAAAATGTCCTCAATGCTCCTGGTGTGTATGGGCAGAAAAAAATCAGCAAATATTTTAAGGCAGTGGCAGTGAGAGCACAGATCACGCAATTTGTAGCATCTTTGGAGAGTATAGCTCAGATAGCATCCCTTAAGCATTCAGATGGATAGCGTTCAAAACTTCATCTTGAATATTGATGGTTGTGGGAACAGCTGTTCACTACCATGTTCAGGTGTAACAAGGTGTGGTTTGGGAACAAAATCATGTTTGCAAAGAGCAATCTAACCTTCCCCACCAGATACAAGCTCCTAGGGCAGGCTCCAGCTGAGCCTGGCATGTGAACCAGACTCAGACTTGCTCTGACACTGCACCCAGCCCTGTGCTTGGCAGGACCCAAAGTCTAACTCCTTGGGGCTGACTTCCACATCTCAGACTTGGGCTCTACAGCACTGTCTGTGCACATGAAACTGAGTTTGACATTACCTCAGCTGGCACAAAATGCCCTAATATCTCTTAGATCATGAAACACAGATCATAGCACTGATCAGTGCTATCTGTATCTGTCACCTTTGACAGTCCTCTTGGCAAATAGCTTTGTGATGGGTTCAACATAAAGATTAATTTCTCTTGAATCAGGGAAGGAGTTATAAGAATCTGGACAGCTCACACTCATTCTTTCTGTAGTGCAAGGGTATAGGGGCTTCTGATCTGCTTTAATTTCATTGTTTTGGTGGTGGGTTGGGGTTTTTTTTAGTTAAACAATTTCAATGAGCAGGATTAACTTCACTACAGTAAGTAAAAGACACCATGCCCTTATTAACAGTCTGTCAGCCTGGACCTTCTTCCTAAATTAAGGTCTGACAGGATGGGTGTCAGTTTCTGAGGAGTCAGGAATAGAGGGTGGGAAGCAGTGTGATGTTCTCCCAGTTCACTCTCAGTAAATTCACTGAGCTGTGTACACATTGCACAGACAGAGCCTGTTTGTTCAAGCAAGGCTCCACCACAGAACCAAGCTCATTAGGAGTTTGCAAGCCTCAAAAGATAGTCCTTTATCTTCTTCCTTTAACTATGAAACACATCCTAAGTAAAGAAAAATCCCTGGATACAGAACACTGTCAGCATCTGGTGTTTTTAGGGGAAATGCCCTGGGATTTTCTCCTGTACCACTGCTGGTACTGCAAAGTTAATAATCTGAAGTTGTGTGTTCATCACTGCATGCAACAAAGAATTTTAATGACATCCTATTTATATCATAAACGATTCTGTGCATGTGTCACCCTTGTGTTTTGATGTAGCTGTCTCTCAAATACCTTCTGATAGACATCTCTGCCAGTCATTCTGAGGCAGTGGGAGTAAAATATGCTAGGACATTTAACACAATACTGAGTATTTTTATTTGACTTGTATTCCTGGCTCTGTAGTACTCCAAACTACACTTCACTAGTCAGGTTTGGAAGGGTTTTTCCTTGCCAAGAAAAGGCTATTCTTATAATTAGAGATTCTTATAATTATCTATTATCATGTGATGTGCTACAGCCCAGAGACCCCCACCCACACATTGAATACCAGCATTTGTGGTGTGCTTGGACCAGACCTGACAAAGAAATACTAAAAATACAAGAGAGAGCTGGGGCAGAAAGACAAGAATAAGAACAGCAAGGCAAAGGGGTGCATGGCTGTGAACCCCTGCAGGGATCTATGCTGCCTGAGTCATCTCATGCAGTGCTTTGGCTACTCTCAGTGCTCCCACCATGACTCAGGGTTTAGGAACGAGGATGTAAGTGCAGGCAGGCAGTATAGATCCCTTGTGGCTCGTGAGCTGTTGTGTTTTCAAACCATCAAAACAGAGAGGAAAGACCTAGCCCTGCCACTAGTCTTTTGTTCCAGCTTCTAACCCAAAGAACATAAATGAGGACAGGAGATTACTGTTCTCAGCAGATCCCACCAAAACTGGGAAAGCAGTAGGTGAAGATATCCAGTGTCCAAAAGATAGTTCCTATCCTAGCAATTTTAGGAAGGTTGCTCTTTCTTCTTCTATATCTTGAGATTTATTTTGGTGACATCTGAGTAGGAGATTAATTCTGGTGGATACAGACAATAATTTAGTTTGTAGGTGCTGTAAATAATTTTGTTTAAGAATAATGATATATTATGTTTATGCTGAGATTTCCAGAATGAAAGTGACCTTGCTGTGGTACAGAGATTCTACTTACAATGATATCACACAGATGGGAAATGACAGCTAATCCAATATCACATCAAATCTCTCCATTACAGCTGGGAAGAAAATAGTTATCTGTTGGTCCTTGGTTTCCAAAATAAGATCCTCCTCAAAATGAAATATTTTCAGAACTATTGCATGGCTAACAATCTCCATACATCTTTGTGCATTAGTGGCTGTCTTCTATACAGTCTTTTTGAATAGATGAGTTTGCCTCAATTGATGGAGAATCGAGACTCTGTATCAGGTGTACTGTACTCTGACATAGTTTCCATTAGTTTCATTACTGGCCTGTCCCAGCCTTCATTTTCATTGCACTTATGGGGATTTTTAGGTTTTGTAAGAATAAATGTGATCTGCCCTGGGAAGACACAAATTAAAACAAATCTCCACTGTGCAAATAATCTGAAATATTCTATCCAGTATTCAAGAAGGATGGTCACTTTAAAAAAAGGTATCGGTGTTTTCCCAACCCTCTTTTTTTTCCTTAGTTTACAATTGCAGCTAAGGTTATTGCTCTTTATTTTACATCTCCGTGTAGGCATTTAAAGCTGTACAAAATGAGTGTATTTTTTAAAAATCGTCCTATTTCACCCTGACAAAAATGACCATGCACAGTGTGGACTGATACAGATTTTTTTTCTGCAAGATGACTGGACCTATCAGTGTGGACGATTGAACACACTGGCATTCAGTTCTGTCAAAAGCGAAATTCCATAATGTGCTCTGTTTCAGCAAATACTGATCTCCTTTGTTACAAGGCTTTCTGTATGCCTCACTAGTCACTTGACATTCTGTGCACCCTAGAAACCCAGAAACAGCAGCATCAATGCTTATTTGTTTATGTATTTTAAGAAACTTCATTTATGGTTTGACTTCAGTCACATCACTTCAAAATTATCTTTCAAGAGCCTGTCTCATCAAAGAGTAACTGGAGACTGGCCAATGTGCCCATGGCCTTACCATTTTTATTCCTCAACTCACCCACACCACTAGGACCTCCATAGTACTCATGACCTCCCTGAGGGCTGCTGAAACTATTCATAGCTACAATTCACAGGCTGACTGACACAGAGGACCACATTCATGAGGCATGGGTAGAGCTAAAATGCTTTAGCTGTAGGCTCAATCCAGCAGATGGAGTAGCTGCCTGACACTGTGGAAATAACCTGTATCTTTGTCCAGGGCAGCATGATCTGGTGGCCAGGTGCACCTGGTAATTATTAACTAAAATGTGGTCATTGTTATTTGCTAGCATCCACAGGCATGAGAGAGAGCTCTGCCTCACTGAATATTTTGGAAAACTTTTGCTACTTCCTGTGCTTGTGTGCTCCCATTAAAATAGTTTCCAGCTTCAGAATTTGTCATTAGGCTCTTAGAGCTGGCAAGGCAAACGGTGATCTCTGCTGTAAATCTAGAATGTCATCTGACACTGGCTTGCCTGATGGAAATTGATCTTAGAGCATGAGCAGGTTTCTCTTAAGCCCTACAGTGGGCTCTATAATTAGCAGTGACTGTAGGCAAAGGGAGCCTGAAGCACCTTGTGGTGTCAAGGACCCCCAACTTGCCAAGTAGTAATGGCAAGACATGTGGGTGCCCTTTTCCTTGCATACAAACTGTACCACATCATCCTGTGGGAATGGGAACACAAGGCACACCTAGTACACCCAAGGTGCTGCTGTTACATTTCCCCTACTCCATCCTGGAACATTTTTCAACCTTACCTCCTTTTTCTGTCAACCACCTTAGATGGTGTCATGTTCTGTCAGCTGGGTAAAGTGCTGATGCATTCATTTCAATCTTGACATTGTGACATGTGCTTTAGAGATAATGACCATTTCAGGCAAGCCATGGCATGACAGGCCCTCATTCTCATGCTGTTTAAATGTGTACTTCTGTAGGAAGCCAAAGAGGAGCAGATAATTATGCCATCTGTACCCTAACTACAAATCTGGGCCCATGAATGCAAAAACTGGAGCTGCCCTGAATGTGGGAGCTACTTTTTGTCATGTCAGAGCTCCAGGCAGGGAGACTGCCTCCTCACACAGAGCACAAGGGCTGTATTTTTGCATCCTCTCAAGCCCTGCTCAGGAAGCCCAAGCAGAGCTTTTGGGGCACTTCAGGTGTCACAAAGGCAACGTGCTGCCTTTATCCAGAGACAAACTTGGACTATCCAATAATAATGTCTTGCCCACTTGTGCTGTTTAAAGCTGTTCCATGGACATGGAGAGCTGTCACCAGGGCAATAACACCTTGCAGAGAGGCAAAATCACTCATTGTTTTTCCTTTCTATGGCACTTTAAAATGGGCAGAAGTCCTTGGAGCTGTCTCTATCTGTCAGTTTGGCAAATTTCGCCAGCAGAACCAAAGGAAGTTCTACCAGCAAATCATTCTGTTGTGACATCATTTCTACAAACATTTGCGAACACATTTATACCTCTATCAAACATAAAGGTCATGGATTAGATTTCAGTTACAAGTGACTGGTTGTAAATCTTCTTTTAAGATTGGAAATTGCTTTTGGCAGAATCCTGGACCCATTTCCCACTGGATTTCTTGCCATGAGTTAGTGAATGCTAGGGGCTTGGTTGATCCTTCACCCACAGAATCCTTGCAGGAATTCAGGCCAATGTCAGAAATGAGAGCACTTCCTGGGCTGCTTCTGCTCTTTCCAGGCTTGGACTCGAGATTTCCAGTGTATCTAGAGGTGATGCCTGTTTTCTCCTGCATGGAGCAGAGCTCTGCTTTTAGAGGCAATCTGGCCCTTTGTGATTAATTCTTTGGTTAAGGTCTAGGTGCCTTTGATTTAGTTTCTTTTGCTTCTAAGGCATCTTCTCATGTTGCAATATTAAATATCTAAACCCCTCAGGGATTAATTAGCAATAAGTGATACAGGATGTGGTCTGAAAGCTGGAAAAGAGATCTATATTGACAATATGCAGAGACCATGTTTGAGACAAGAGGCCAGTGTTTGATGGAGCCCTGGCTCCTACTTGGCATTCCTGAATATCAGGATAAATTCTTCCTGAGAAGAGTCAAGTTAAATACAGTGGACTGGACTTCTCAGGGAGAGTCTGTCCTACCTCTTCATATCTTTACTCACTTTTCTGACCAGCCAAGGTGCCAGTTAGTGCCTGCTGCCATTTGATATTATGGAAACTTACCCAACCAGAGCCAAATGGAGCCTAGACTGCCATGAGGTGTCACTGATTGCTTTAGTGAGCCAAGCAACTCCTGGAAAGGTGATGTTGACCAAGTATGCACCTCCCAGCCTTTCTCTATGGGTTCCCTCTTAACCCAGCTTTTCATTTTGACCTCTGTCAAGTAAAGGAACCTGGCATTTTCCCCACAGCCAAGCTGTAAAAGCACCAACTGTGAAGAAAATTCTCCAAGAGTTTTCTTAGGGAAACAGTAATGGTCAATGCCTTCTCTTCCCTTCTCCCACATGATGCTCACACCCTGTGAGGGTAAGCAGATACCTAGTGGATATTCCTGGGAAATGAGCCAGCACAGGAGCTGCTTCAGAGAAGTTGGAGTGGCCAGAGCAGATCAATGCCATTTCCTACCCAGGTCATGTCCTGGCAAGGTGAACTCACTCACTGCAAGAACAGGACAGCTAATTCTCTTGGAATGAGAAACAGGCATACAGGCTTTCCCCCAGAATCAATGACATCTCTGTGGTGTATATACAGATGTTTATGATGAGCTGATTTCCAGCCTGGTTTTATAATCTCTTAACAGACTTTTACACACATTTGCCTGTGCAGTGAATTGTTGTATTTCACTGGTGAGTAGGCATTTGTGAGACACTAATTCTTGCCAGCTGAGATGACTTTACTTACCCTGACATGTCTTGTCCTTTCTCCTGGGGAGTACATATCATTTTAATTGATTTATTTTTTCTGATTTAACATAAAGAAGATTAAACACTTCAACTTAATATAAAGGGTTTCCATAGCAGAAATTGCAGACAGTTTGACTGGATATTTTTGTTCTTGGAGTTTTTTGGGGTTGGGCTTGATGGGTTTTGGTTATTTGGGGGTTTTTCTAGTACAATCCAAGCAGTGACATCTAGCTCTAGAAACACCAGGTTATGGAAAGCAGAAAGGCACAATGTTCATTGGCTTAAGTTCTGTAATGACTTAGTCCTGATATGGTTAACTGATATTCTGACAGCCTTTTCTGGAGCTGTCCCACTTGGGCAGAATTTCTGATCACTCCCATTCTCTGCAGGGGGTGGAAATGTTACACAAAAGCACGGTGAAAGCCAGGAGCTGGAGTGGACTATTTTTGTGGTGCCATGTGTCTCTATGAGCTTTATGGCTATTTTTATAGGAAACCATCTATGTCAAGAGCTATTGTCTTTTGTCTGTGACTTGAACTCAAAACTTCCAAGGGGAAGAGCAAACTCCAGGCTTGATACTCTCTTGTGTGTGCAGCAGGCTCAGATCAGACTGTGTTGTCTGTGAGTAGGATGAAGGAAAATCTATAGAATAGAAAAGAGAAAGGTTATTGAAAGCCTTGGCAGGGTTTTACAAGTTAACAGCTCAGGAAGGAAGCTGTTGAGAGAAGAGACAGGACACTCAAGCATGGGGCTTTTCTCCTGAAAGAAGGTGTAAGGCAGGAATGAGAGAGAAGCATTTGCTCATGGAAGAGCTCTAAAGAGGAGATGAACATGCTGACTGCAAAAGACTGAGAGGCTGAAGGAGCAGTCAGGTGAAACCAACTTAGAAAAGTTCCCCAGGGAAAATCTGCTGCCTTGCAATGCCTCACCAGCTAAGTCTTTGCTGGCAGCTGATTGTTTTGTTCATGATCAGGCAGATCCCTTGGCTGGGGAAAAAAGCCCCTGCTGCTGGATCTTACACTGATGAATGCTGTGCTTGTGGTGCCTGCCCTTAAACTTTGTGTTTGGAAAGAGTTTGGAGTTGGCCAGTGGACTGGCCTTCCTGCTGTGTTAGAGCCTGGTGGATGGAGAGGAGCTGAGGCAGGAGCTGTGCCCTCTCCAGGGGTCTACTGACCTGCAGGCTAACTTTCATTAGATTTGATTAAGAACTCTTCCTTTCTCATATGATGAGCAGTGAATTTCTGGCCCCAGACTCCTCTCTTAAATCATTGTGTTCAAAATACTAACAGACCAACAGAAGTCTCAGAAATAATGTCATCTTCCATAAAATATGGCTGAAGTTAATGCAGGTACTGTTTTGAGTGTGTGATAGTAAATGCATCCTTAATCAAACAAATTGAAAGAAATCTCTCTGTTTAGGAGGAAAATGTTAATGGAAAGCAGTTAAGGTAAACATCCAGAAGCACACTCTGTTTCTGAAAGGAAAACATGTTAGTCTACTGCTTATTTTGAAGAATGCATTATCTGGATTGTTGGCATTACAGTAGTGGTCCTCAGATATACTTGCACATGCTTCCTAGTTTGAAATTACTTTTCCTCTATACAAATGTGCCTAGATGTAGGGCCTAGCTATAACATGTTTTTTAAAAACCTCTATTACTTACAGTAAGCTAAAAATTCAATAAGTGAGTCTGACTTTACAGTTTGAGAAAATGCTCTTCTTTACTTCTCTATGATATAATGAACTATTAAGTACCTGGATCAGTTTTGCTCACCTAGTAAGTTCTGAAATATCTTCATGTTTTTGTTCTGCCTTCAAAACATCTTGCTTCTGTGTGAAACTCAAAGATGCTTTAATTTTCTGGGGTACCTTAAAGAGAGCAGAGCAGATGGTAAAATATTTGTGTGCTTGACAGTCTCACCAGCACTCCAAGAATGGATGAATATCTAATGCTCTATTAGGGTCTATGAGAAATTATTCTCCAAGTAAATCTTAAATATGCTACTTTCTGCATGAATGAACCAAAATACATCATTAAGTTTTGAGATGTCCAAAGGCCTACTAATAATAATTATAATTTACTTTCTATTCTAGATTTCTTTTCTGAAAGCCTTTGTTACACAAATTCCTTTACAATTACTGAGAAAATCTGCTGATAAGGAAGGGCAGCTGGTTTGAGTCCTCCTGACCACTTCTTACTTATTTTTCTTGTCTTTCTAATACTGTGTGGCCAAGTGACAATCTTGACTCCTGGTGGAAAGAAAAGCATGTTTCATTGACTTTGTTTTCTTTTTTCCCTTCAGGTTTAGTTTCTAGTTTGATCAGTTATGGTGCCACTTGAATGTGGTTGTATATAATTAACCCTCTGTGTGTGATTTTGTTTTATTTGGGTTGTATATTTAATGCAAGACCAGTGGCTATCTTGGATGTGGCTTGGCTACATGGTGTCAGCAGCTTTCTGGCAGAATCCTGAGTGCTACTGACTCTGAGGAGAAAAGAAACCATGAAATTTGCAGTGTACCAAACTGCATGTATTAGCATTCTGCAACATTTTTCTGTGGAATTAGGTAGCATCCAGAGGCCTTTCCCAGGATTAGCTGGCAATGTGAGAGTGGAGAGTGCTCTGACCTGCCCAGCACAGTGCAGTGGTTATGGAAGCAGATCAGGAGTTATTGCCTTGGTTAGTGAGCCAGTCTCTCAAGCAGAATCTACTACTTCAGAACTCAGCCTAGCTTAAAGTCAAGGCTGCATAGAAAGCCTGGGGTGCAGAAATCTTCCTTGAATGTGCAGCAACATTGAAATGTTTCATTATTTTTTGTTAGGTTGGTCCTGAGAAAAAAAGTAATACTACATCTGAGTTAAGCTATGAGATCCTTGCAAGTGGTAGTGAGAGGCTGGAACATATCACACTCCATACAAACATTTTTAATGGAAATTATTAGAGGCCTATTTAAGAACTCTAAAACTATTTATTGGAATATGTTGGAATGGAACATTTTTCCAGATAAAAAGAAGATAACTGTCACTAAAAAAGAATGTAAAAAAGCTTCTCTGGATTGTAACTGACTAAAAATGGTCCTGATGACCTGGATGTCAGTGTAAGGGTTGATGTTGAAATGGTCAGGGTCAGACTGTAGTGCAACAAATGCAGGAAGCCTGCTTGCTCATTAGCTTTTAATGCTCTCCTCTGTCACTTGTTTGTAGGTACAGTGCTTTACTTATTTATACCCAAGGTGATATAAGTGAATGAGAGCTGGCAGCAGCTGCTGAATAATGGATGAAACACCCGAATCCTGCTGGTGGCAATTTCTGTAGATTGGGGAGTTGTACTGAGGGCTTGCTGCTCCCCTGGCTGAGCACTCTGCTATTGCTTCCCTGGCAATGGCAAGAAACTTCCAGCAAGTCCTGAGGTGTCTCAGTGAAGAATGTCTTTCTGCAGAGTGTACCTTGACATCTTACATCACGGTCTGTTTCATTTTCTAGCTGATTGCTCTCATTGCTAATGAGGGGTCTGACTAGCACTGGTATGCAGGAATAGCAATCTCCCCTTTCTGCTACCTTTTGCAGAGCTTTCAAAGTGCATCCTTAAAGCCTTTATGCACAATTTCAAAAGAATAAGCCTTGCTAAGAAAGACAACAGAAATGTTTTAGTTAGAGTAACCTAATGGACTGGATGAGCTATGAGAACAACAGTGGCAGGAGATTACTGAAAAACTTCTGCCCTTATCTGGCCTTAATCATATATCTTGGTTTCCAGGGCATTTGAAGGCTTTATTTTGAATGCTTCACAGATTACACTGACTAATATGAGAACAGGGTCATTAGTGTAATAAATCTTACCTAAGTGTAGAGCTAACCTTAGGAAACCTTTCTATATTTGCCTCTGATAGCTGTTGTCGTACAAGTCTATAAAAAATAAGTGTTGACACAGGGTGTAGGGTACTGGTAGTCACGTGTCAAATGTTAATGCTGCCACTTCTGCAGCAAAATGAAGCCAGGCAATCTTAGCTCTGGCAATATGACTTTGTGACATGCATTGCTTGTCCTGGAGGAAGCCAAGCTCCTCCTTGCTGGGTACTTGTCTACACAAGACAGACAATACCAAAGGTCTGATTAGAGTTCAATGACTTGCTGACAAAATGTTAGATTTTTCTCTCTTCTGAGGAATTTAAATCTATAGCACAGCTGACAAAGTAGGTATCTATAACCTCATTTGTAGGAGGGACAGGAGTTTGTTGAGTTACAACAGCCTGGCTAAAAACATCCGACCATCCCATAAGCTGTGGTCAAGGATTCACTCTGCTTCCTGTTTTAGCCAGGGTTTGACTCCAGTGGGATTTCATTTGCCTCACCCATCTGATGACCCCTGGGCTTGCAGGGTGTGTGGGAGTGGTGCTGGCTGGATCATCTGTCTATGTTTTGCTCTTCAGTCCTGAGGGCTTATCTCAAAGTGCAAACAGGATAGGAGGGGCTGGAAAATGTGTGGAGAGGAAGAAGAGGAACCAGCCTGTGGTGAGACTATCAAAGCTACAACCAGTGACATTTGCAGTAAACCAGCTGCCCTCTATCTGCAGCTGCTGTGCTAGGCAAATTGCGAGGGAATGGATTTCAATCCTTACCTGCCTAATTCCAAATTTCTGGGGATATGCTGTAGTACAACTGTGATGGAGAAACAGATACCCTGCCTCAATAAAGTTATAAAATAACACTCAGGAATGTTTGAAAGCACACCAGCAAGATTATTTAGCAGCTCTGTCTTTGGGCAGTGTGATTAAACTGCATCCTAATGAGTTTGTTGCTAATTCCACCCTAGCTTGCTCTGTTGCTGTAAACTGATGGAGATATCTCTGCTGGCTCCCTTGCTCTGGCACACAAAAGCTTCTCTGTGTACATGTCTGCAACAGTGTCACTATTTTCTTTCTGGTTTTTTTTTAATCCTTCACTCCCAAATGATTTTGGACAGATTGTTTTTTCCTTGTATAGCTTTGTAAGGATAATAAAGTAGCAGAAGCAGCAGGGGGCTGTGAGGGGGAGAATTAACACTGTTCCTAGCTTTAGGATGACCAAATGCATGAGGAGGACCTGATCAGGGGGGGCTGTTCCCCCTGCAGTCCCAGCACAGTTCCTGCTCTTAGGCTGGGACAGAGCTCTGCTTTGCTTAATAACCAGAATGGCTAAAGAAAGCTGAAAGAGGCTGGAGGGGGAAGTGCTAAATTGTGCATGTGCCACTGGGTAATCTCAGAGCGACAAATTCACAAAATCCAGCACAATGATCCTACAACACAAGTGTTGCCTCTTTGTGCCTTGCCCAATACTTTTCACAGATCTGGAGAGGTCTCAATTCATCTCTGGGTTTGACATCTGCTGCTCCCTGTTTTGGTTCTCAGCATGTGCCCAGCCCCTGGGGAGCATGAAGACAGTGGGGGTAGATCCTGTGCAGTGTAGCAGCACCACAAGGGTGGGGGGGGGAGGGGGTTCAGCACTGGGGCAGAAGGATGAGGGGGCACTTTTGGTAGTGCAAAGTCATCTTCTGTGAAGGGGAAATGGGGCATAGGGTTTGGGGAGGGGCTGTCTGAGAAAATTGGCTTCATTCTCCATTAAATTATTGCACAAATGAGGAAGGTAAATTATGTTTGACTTGGAACAAAACCTTTGGTGTTGGAAATACCAGGTTCCTCAGACCTTCCAGGGGCTTTCATTTGATAGAAAAGATGTGCCTTTCCTATTTACTCTGAAATTTCTTACTGAATTTTTGACAGCTTTCAGAGGATCACATCTCTTCCCCTTTGCTGTGGAAAAGTAGACTTCAGTGTCTTCTATTTAAGATAAAACTAGTCAAAAGTTACAGCCTGTTTTCTAGTCTCTCTCTTGCATGCTGGATTTATTGTTTAACATATCTGTCTCTAATTATGGTCATCCTTCCTGTGTAGAAGGTGGCTGCCCACCAGCCCTGGTGGGACAGGCTGCTCTGCCCTAGAGAAGAAAGCTGGCTCCTCACAGATACCTGGCTCACACTAGGGCTGCTAGTAAAATATTTAGAAAAAATATTAAACAGTTTAAACAACTCTGATCCTTTACAAGGTACTGATTGTAAAGGCTGGGAATGTATATCCTCCATTACAAAGTATTGCTTTCATTGTGGTGCATTTCAGCAGTATCCCACCATGTGTGGCTTTCCTCTACCTTTAAAATTGTTCTGTTCACCTTTAACCCACAGTGAAAGTACTGATTCAGCATATATTCTGTGCTGTGGTGTACCTTGGCCCCTTAAACTGAACCAGAGAAGAAAAAGCACTTTGGCTTGCTTTACCTTCTTAATCTCTGTAAATAATAATTTTGCTTTAATCTGGCTTTCCTGGTTACCCAAAACATTGACTTGTAACTGGGGAACCCCACTTCTGAGTAAGAAGCTAGTTTTATTTATATTAAACATGATTGAGGGTTTTATCTTTTGTGTTTATGTTTTGGCTTTTGTATCTTTTTCTGCTTGCACCCACCTACTTCAGCTTTCTGGAGGGAACTAGACCACTTGTTCAGCAAGCAGTTGTCTCCAAAGCCCAACTGTAGGCTTGTCATGAGGCATTTATGTGGGACTTTCCTCCATGGATTCCTTCCAAGCCTGCCCATGCTGTTCCTCCCCAGTCTCATCTGTTTCACTGCAGAGTTTGCTTTTTATCTTCAGTATAAATGGTCATTGTTCAGCAGTAGAAAATAATTGGGCCAGGAAACCTGGCTTTGTTCCATCAAGTCAGGTGCTTTTTTTTTATCCAGCTTGGGAGTGAGAGTGGAAGGGGGAGTGGAAATGAACCCCTCTAGCTTTGTGTTTCAACTGGCTTTTTCAGCATCTGTGGTACATTTTTTTGTTTGTTTGTTGTTTTTTTTTTTTTGTTTTATGGATGCTGATAGTTGTTGCTGGAGGAGAAAAACATCTTATCAGTGCCTCTCAGGACTGCTCTGAGGGAGAGATGAGGCCAACCATGCTGGCAGCTGCCTGTGCACAAGAGTACATAAATCTACTGCAACCCTGTACATGTGCCACACCACAAAGGATGGTTACTTTTTCCCTTTGGGTAAAACACAGAAATGTTTCTAAAGTGAAGGGGATGAGCTGTGGCTTAGGGGAAGGGTGATATTTAAAAAAAAATCTCCAAACCACCCTATTTGTTAATATTATGGCTTCTCCTAACAGATGTAAACAATATCTGAAAGTCTTCCAGCCTCTTAGCTTGAAAATGTCAAGAAAAAAAGAGGACAGTTGGGCAGAAATGCTACAGAGCTCTTCCCTTACTTTCTGAAGAAGCTGGGGCAGCCCCAGGGACACTCATGTTATAGTTATTGCTCACCCTGTGCCCTCAGTCTTTCAGAGGCTGTTTACCCTCTGAAGGGGAAAGTCCAGCAGCAGTAAATCTGGAAACATGAGCACATGCTTTCACACTTACTCAGGGCTTTATTCCTGGGTTTGGCTTTTTTGATGACATAATAATTAGACTGAAGTGCTCTGTATAGTTAATCTGCTATTGTTTACTGATAGATAAGACCTTATATAACAAAGTTCTCATTTTCTTCTTCCTTGTACCTACATGTATCTACCCTTTCCCTAGTCTTTATGTCCCTAGGGTTGTTTTTTAACAGGTCTGTCAGCATTTAGAACATAAAAGAAACATGGGAATTAGCAGTTGTTCTCATCAAAATTAGTTGCTGCTTCTTCAAGTGTTCTGTTTCCCTTCTTCATCTAAAATTTAAATATTTGTTCATAATGTCTCTGCTTAATTACCTGAACTGCACAGGTGTCTTGAGGCATGATACAGGTCTGAAGGTGTGATATTCTTCCCAGTGGGACACGAATTAATGCAAGCAATGCAGGCACTGATGCCTCCCAGGGCTAGTCCTCTGGTGAGGGTTACTAGAGTACAGCTAAAAGTCCTCTGAAAAGGAGCCAAGAGGTTGACCCTGTAACTTCAGTGTCACGTCCAAGAGGAAGGTGCCAAGAGGATTAAACTGTCTTTAAAATAGAGAGTATGAGTATTTTTGGAGAATCGGCCTTTTAAGTCATGTCTGTTTTGTACATAAACTGACTGCTCTGATATTGCAGAAGCTTTACTGTTAATTTTCCTGCAAAGCAACTCTGAGCCTCCTCACCTTGTAAGGTTTTAAAGCACTGCTGTGTTTGAACATGTAGCTCATGTCTGATAGGTCCAAGCTGAAGTCATTTTGTAGGCTGGATGAGTTTAACTATCATGAAGATTGGGTAAACAAGTGTCAGACTTGTATTGTCCTGATCTGGGATTTTCAGTAGCAACAAGGAGTTAATGGTGAAATCTGAAAGTTCAGACCTTTCAAATGCCTGTTTTAGCAATTCATTGATACTCTGTGGAAAACATACACTGAGCATTGCAGCTGCCAATTTTTGTTTTATTCTGTCTGACAGACTTATCCAGTTGACAGGGAGTGTAGTCTTTTATTTGTGCTTTATAAGTTATTAGCAGATGAATATCCAAAAGAAGAGGAGGTAAATATCAAGACCAGATCCTCATGTCTCATTAGTCATATGAGCAAGCAAATTTATTTGAGGGGTAAGAATGAAATAAAAGTAATAATTCAACACTAATATTAACCTGACTTTTATATGGCTGTTACTGAAAACTGTGATCTTGCTCTGTAAGACTTTTTTCAGATCCTTAAATTCTTCCACTTAAAAAAAAAAAAAAAAAGGTTAGGAAATGCTGACCTAGCTTGTATCTATGAATAGTCTTCTCGGTAAGCATTCCAACTTGTGAGCAAAGGCTTTGAAATCTTCCCCTGCTTGTAATGGAGCTGAATGAGTTCAGTGGTAAATATGCAACAAGTGTAATGCCCGTTTCCGCTCTTTGTTCCCCCGAGAGTCATTTAAACAAAACAAATTCAGTGCACACTAATGAAGTGGGTAGGTAGCTATTGCAGCTTAATAGCTTGTGCTCGACCATTTTCCTTGGCAAAGAGCTTAAGGAATATTTCCAGCTAGGTCATGATATCTTCATTATGCATTGTTATCAGGAACTGTGTTTCCTGGTGTCAGGTCCCAGTGCTGAGGATACACTGCCCTTTGGAGCCTTGGGCTGCTCAGGAGACACAGAGTTAAACACACAGCATTTCTGCTGCTCCCCACAGCCCATTGTTATTGCTGCAGCCTTCTTGTATTCAAAATGTTTTCCAAACAGAATATTTATTGAGAATTTTTCTGTTTGCTGTTTTTTTGTTGGTTTTTTTGTTTGGTTGGTTTTGTTGTTGTTCATTTGTGGGTTTGGGGGGGTTTGTTTGTTGTTTTGTTTTTTGTTTTTGGGTTTTTTTAAACTATAACTGGCAATTGCTTGCATCTTGGTACAGAATTTTTCTGGCAATGCTACCTCCTCCTTTCTTCAGATTCATTTTAGTGAAGTGTAAGATACAAATGTTCTCCTTGTAGTACCTCCTGAATCTGGTGCTCTATCAGGTCCAGTGCAGTTACCTGAATAGCACACCTGAATGTTGAGCAAATTTGCCAAGCTGCAAAGAGTGATGAGAACATGTCCTCCTTTGGGTCATCTCCTTGCCCAGTTCTGCTGTAGGAAACCAGATGAGGGATGGGATGGATGTGGGGGTGGGGTAGTGCAGGAAGGTCTGAAAACTGTTTCTTGCTACCTGTAGGTAAAACAAGTTGGGACAGATTTGGGGAAAAAAGTTCATAGTTAAGATAGTTGTACAGTATTAATGCACCTTGAGCCATGACCCTGTTGAACATTCCTCTGCAGAAGAGGACCTGGGCCATAATTTGGCCTGATCTTGTGCCAGTGTTGCCCCAGCTGGTCTGAGCAGTGCCCCTAACCTAGAACTGCCACCTCCTCTGTAAGATCAGGGAGTCCTTGGTGGAGGCTCCCTGTGCAGGCAGGAAGTGGGGACAGCAACTGTCTGGGCCAGAAATACTGCTGGGAATTACTCAGTGAGCTGTGCTCTGAGTCCCTCTACCCACCCCCTGAGCAGATCTTTTGCTGAGTAAGTGTTAGCAGTGTGAACCTCCTAAAAAAAGGAACAGAGTCATCCTTCACCTGCAAATGCATGAGTGCATGTTGCCTTTTTGGTCTTCAAGGGATCTTTGGCAAGTGGCAAAATAAGCTAGAAATTAATGTTGTGGACTGAGGAGCTGATAGTACCTTACCTTCCAAAGGGTTTGCATTCATAGCTTGGCATCTCTGAGCTTTGTCCTTCCATCTACCAAGGAGGGAGTCTGCATGGCACCATTCTCCATTCTCATTCATGTGAGTCTGCTTAAGGTATCTCCACCTGTTTGGACCCTTTCTCTGATGTTATAAGTATAATAAGTATGTTGAAATTAGCTGAAGGAGTCCCTAACTACCTGAGGTTGAAAATGAGATAATGACAATATATGCCCCTTGCTTAAGGAAACTATAATGCTGATAATTTGCTTGGTGTCCTCTAACTGATGCTCTCTAATGATTTTCTTTCTAACTTGGTATGAATGCATGCTTTTCCTCTAAAAGATTGATTATCTAGAGATCATGCCTTAAAGACTTCTTAAATTTAGCTTCAACATCTAAAGGGGACTCAAGTTCAAATGCAAAATATGATTAAGTGCAGTCTAGTTTCAATTAGAACCTGTTATTCTTGCCAGACAAACTCCAAATAGAAAAGGAGCAGGGGATTTCTGATGAGCACCAGACTAATTGAAAAACTCAGAACATAGGTATTTAGTATCCTGGGTCAAAAATCAGCCAATGGCTGAGCTGAATAAAAAGATTTTGAAACACTTACATTTAGAGTATATTTTAATGCTTTGCTTATTTCAAAAAACTTCTAAAATTGCTTAAGCTTTAAGAAAACAAACCAATATGAAACCAGAATTTCTCCATTATTTTGCTCTTGTTATTTTTAAGAAATAAACATTTACATCTGCAAGTTTGGGCAAGGAGGTCAAGCTGACAGGCCTGTAGTTCCCCAGATTCTTCTTCCAGCTCTTCTTGTGGATGAAAAATAATTAGCAATAATGGTGCCTCTGGTTAACCTCGCTGGCTTTGACCCTGACCCTGTCCAAGGCAAAGCCCAAATATTGTTACATGTCCAGTGTTGCTACTAGTAACTTGTTCGAATTTTGACCAATGGGTGGCTATTATTAATAACAGTTTCTATAGCTGAACTCTCAAGAGTTACTTTTTTGCCTCCCAGAACAACAGTATCCAAAATGCTGAGCATCAGGCTCTGCTTTGGAGGTAGGTTTTATGCGCCCTGCATTTTGGAGAAGATAACAGGTTTAAGGAGCTCTGTGCAGTCCTTGCAGCTCCTGAAAACTTGGCCATTGCCATCAATGCTCACTTGTGGATGTAGGGCACGAACTTTTAGCCATGTAACTTAATTGTCTGCATCACATCTAACAGCATATTTCACATTAGCCCTGTCTATTTGATGCATCCTGCTGCTCTCCAGGCAAACACACAGCTACTTGGAGCCTCTCCCTAGAGCCATCAGGTTCCTACTTAATGGTCTTAAGCCACCTGAGAGCTATGACAAGGGTTTTCCACTCTTTCCACTTTCCCTGTAGGTAGCAAAGTGCTGCCTCTGCATGGCTAGCCACAAAAAGAGCTGTTTTTCCATCAGTGCTCCCTTCGTGGAGCACCTGGTCCCACCCAGCTGTAGAGGAGCAGGAAGCAGTGGTGGGCTGTGGATCTGGGTGCTGCACCCTTCAGTGTGCTGACCACGGGTGGTCTGGATTGAGCAAGGAATAAACAGGAACAGGTGTCCATGATCTCAGCAGAGAAAAATTTTTAAGAGGTCTGTAGCACCTCCCACAAATTGCTGCAGTTGTCAGGACTCTATCAGGCTGCTGCTTGGTGGTCTTCTGTCCTGTTCATACAGGCATCAATGGGCTGCCTATTCCATGTTCATAAAGGAAGCCTGTTTTGCAGAGGACATGATGCAAAGAGCCTGCAAGCTTGAAATATCTGGATGTCTTCCAGTTTCTATTCCCAGAAGTCTTGTTCTAGCAAATGCTGTTGAATGTACACACAGTACAAGGGGGTGCAGGGAGAGGCTCAGCAGGAGAAGGGATCATACAGAACATCATCACTCTTGGACTGTCACAATTAAAAACATCTAGTGCAGGCTATTTAAGTCAAGCTGGAGTGATTCATTGTTTGTGGAATCCATTACTGACTAAGGCCCCAACCTGACTCAAATTTTTGATCAGCTACACTTCTGCATCTAGGGCATTCTTTCCCAGTCTTGCTGTAATCTTGCATTTGGATTTCAGGATGTACTCTACTTGTGTGATAGACACTGGCAAAAATCCAGATGTTGGGAGAATCCTCACCAACTCCAGCAGGCAGATAGTCTTCATTTGTCAGTCTAGCACAAAGGAAAATGAACAAAACTTTCCCCCTTTCTCAAACACCCAAAATTTCTGCTTCTCTGGGTTCATGACAGTTGATAGCCCTTAAATTGTCCAAGGCTGTAATTGTTTCCTGTTTATTTATGTTTAGACATTCATAGACCTAGTTTGAAAAATTTTCATACAAGAGCCAAGTAATGAAGTTTGCTAAAGGAAGTCTTGTTGTACATGAAGAAACTGGAAAAAAATTTTCCTCTGCTTTCACCAGATGGGGGTCAGTTATTGACAAGTACAACAGAGCCAGGCTCTCCTCAGCCTCATTTAATCTCTTTAAACCTCAGCATGCAGAGCTAGGCTCCTTACCCATATGCTCCTGGGAACATGGGAATAAAAGCAAATGCAAGGCACATCAGAGGAGGAAGTAATGAACTACCTTGAAAAACCAGCAACTTGGATAAAATAAACCATAGCAATATAAACGAGCAAAGGAAGACGAGCAAAAACGTGTTAGTCATGTGGTAACTGCTCTCAGAACCCTGTATGCTTAATAGTTTGAAACAGCAACCTCAGCATTTCAACTCTGAACATTAGCAAATTAAAAAGAAATTGAGTGAGTTGTGCTGAGAATGAAATTATATATATCTAATCATATGGTCAAATAAGTATTTTTCCTGTTTGCAACCTCTCAGCTTACTCCTTCACACTTTATTGTGTTCGGGACTTCTAGGCAAATTCTTTTTTAGAACAGTGGAAAGTTTTGTCTCCATTTCAAGAGAGCTTATTTCACAGAGCATGACCTGAGCGTGCCAGCATGTTTTTAATTTAAGAAACTTTTGAGTGAATAAACTTGAGAGCTGAACAAGAGCTCTCAGGCTTGAATATTTTCTTGCTCCAAGAAGCCATGCATCCTAGGTGAAGACACCTAGGGAACCATTCAATCCAGCAAAGCCACCAGATGTCCATCAACATCTGGGTTCCCATCTTGAAATCATTTTCATTTCTCAGCTGTCAACAAAATCTGTAATTTTTCATGCCATCTCTTCAACACGTATCATCTCAACTCCCTTTCTCCCCATCATGCAGTAAGCATAAAGGAAATAATCATAGTGAGATTGTGTTTTGCATTTAATAGATGTCGTGATCTGACCACAGGCCCCCAGTGGCTGCTCATTGTTCTCATTCCTTTGGTACATTGACTGTGTCAAAAAACATCATCCTCTGTCTGCTATCAAAGGAAATTTCCCCCTCCCTTTCCTTCCTCCCACCAACTTCCATTTTCTCTCATTCCTGCATTATGCTCTGGTAGTATACCAGGTTTCTGGAGTCTTCGATGGAATTTCTGGACATCCACTTAAATGTGCTCATTCTTTTGTCCAGTTCTGATTTGGAGGTATCCAATCCCTAGTACATGATATGCTGGGGCTTTTTTTGTGGTAGTCTTTTTAAAATCAATATCTGTGCGTATTAATTGCAGGCTTAGGGTTAATGCTGTGGGATCACAGGTGACCTTTAATTTTGCTCTGTGTTGCTTGCCTCACAACCTGCAATTCTAATCAAGCAGGTTTGCTGTCTTTACTGTGCTTCCTGTGAGGTCTTGCTTGCAATGATATTTTGATGATGGAGAAAAATACATATTGGAAAAACCTTTAGTTATTTTAAATACATGTCTAAATTAAATGGTACTGCATGAACAGCAGTAACTATATGAAAACGACTGATGATGTTTTAAACTGAAGTGACATTTCCATTTTCTTTGAAATTAATGCCTAGCACGTTATTTTTTCATTTCACTAAGAATGAGTGGAAGAATATGTTTCTATGAGTTTTAAAAGTACTTTTTAGCAGTAGATTAGGATATTTTTTAAAAAGGGGCCAGAGTAATTGCCAAGCCTTTTCATTTCTGAATCACAAGTCAAGTCTTTGACAGTTGTTCAAGAGTCTCTCAAAGAGGAAAAAAAAAAATATCTAGAACAAAATCTGGAGTCAGAACTCTGTGACTGGAGGTCTGAAATTAGATTTGGGAGGTCAGTCCGATATTTTGGTCAGAATCCAAGCTGTCCAGTGCTAGCACCACTTTACCATCACAGATATCAATGTGGCTCCTGATTTCAAGTGCTGGAACCAGCAGGACCTGAAGAAGCTGCTCAGCTTCAGAAGTAATGGTCCATGACCCAAAAAACTTTCAAGTGAAGTGAACAAAACCAATGAGAGAGTGGTCTAAAGGAAGCACAAAGATACAAGAGACTTGTCAGCCCTGGAAGGAGAGACCTTGAGGCACATGAACTCAGTTGTCCAAGTGCTGTGTAGTCCACATGGCAGAGGAGACAGAGGAAGTGGATGAGATGAATCTATGCTGGCTGCATAGAGTTGAGTCTAGTTATGGGAAGCAACCCATGGAGAGGACATGAAGATGCTTGTTCTACTCTCTAATAAGAGGACTCTGAAGTGGCCTTTGCTGATGGGAAGCAGAAATTCAGACTGATATGCTCTTGCAAAGAGGCTGGTGACTGCCAAAAACTCGTGGATTTGTCTCTGTACATTAATCACAGCTTGGAGAAAGCTTGAGTGAACAGTATGCCTTGCTATACTAATTCCAGAATGAAGCATAATTTCCTTCTGTAATTCTCCCAGTCTCAGTGCATTTCATCAGAGCCACCAGTCTCTCAGTGGGAGCAGTGGCATTTCCAGCATCTGTTGAGCTGACTTTCAGCCCTCTGCAGCCAGTAGATTCTGTAGGTAACAGTGAAGACAGCAGAAATATCAACATCAAAGGGAAGAAATTCAAAGAAAGAGCATTTGAAATGGGGTTTTTAAACACAGTTGGTTTTTATGTCTGTTCATTAATCCTGTATTGCTAAGAGCTAACACTTTAACCAAGGGCTACTGAAGCAGAATAAATGGGCAAAAGTTTTTTCAGCAGCACTTGAAGATTAGAATCCCCACTATCAACTTTGTGCAATATGGCCAAAGGAAATTCTTCATTTGTGTCATTCATTTGTGTTCATTAGCTGGTACTAGGGCCTACAGTCCAGGACCCTCCCCTTGTCATGTCAGAGTGACTGCTCTCAAGTTTAGCTGTGAGCAAGGGAAGCTGGGGGGAAAAAAAAAAGTGTTTCTTTTTAGAAACACAGTCCACAGGGTGCTGGTCCTGACTTCTAAACTGCAGATATGGTATTGGCAGCACTGACAAGCTACAGCTATGGAGGGAGTTTTGACTTTGCCTCAATAAGGGGAAAGGTGGGCAGAGCATCACAGGTGGGAGCATAAAAATGTCCATTGGGCTTGAAAGGCTGAGCTCTACAAAGACTGAGCAAAGATCCAGAGCCACATAACATAAACTCTGTTTTACAGTCAGTGACTGTGGAAAGCTTATAGTTTTGGGTTGCTTTGGTGATTATTTGTGCCTGTTGCACGGCCCTGCAGTTGAATGACAAGATCACAGGACAAGCTAGCAGGGGAGAAAACTGACATTATTCCTGGTGGAATATCATGCTGAGACCCTGGCTTCCTGTTGCAAAAACAGGAAATACTGTTTTTTCTTTTTTCTGGACTAGTCCAGTGTTGAGGCACATTCACAAAAGTCCCTGCACCTTTACAATTGGGCAGTTTTCTGTTCCCACTGTCCCCAGAATAATGGCTAAAGAGAGAAAAAGCTTTTGAGTAGGTTCATTTTGTCTTGCCTGTAAAAGACTGAGACCATGGGGGTTTGTATGCTTTGGTGTTTTGGCCAATCCCCTCTCAAATGACCCAGCTGGTTGGACTTCTATTAGCTGTTCAAAGACACCACTTTATAGAGTGCTGCACTGTGAATTTTTTCAGTATTGAGCTTCATTTTTCCTTTTGGATTCCCCCTGCCTCTTCCTGGAGCACTTACAAGACAGCCAATCAATAGCAACATTAGGAGTAGGGATGGACAGGTTGTCCTTTCCTTAGCTACTCAGCACTGAACTGTCAAAAATACCTGCCTAGTTTTCTGTTGTTAATACTCCTAGGTGTGAATTGCTAATAACTTTATGAGCAGCAGTGAAACGGATTGTTTCAGATAATTTGAAAAATTTACAATATGCCTTGTTAAAAGGTATATGCTTTTTTTTTCCTTCTTTATGGTTTGCATCCTCCATCTATTATGAACTGAATTTACCTGTACTGATAAAATTTGAATTTTATTCACTCTTCTAATTGAGGGAATCTGGAAAATCAGCTGTTTTGCATTAGTGGTTTGCATTTGTGGGATGATGATTCAGAAGTGGAAAGGTGCTTTTGTAGGTATGTGCTGACAAGTTTAAGTGTTTGGTACAACTCTGGGGCAATGAAATTACTGCTGCAAGTTTTGAAGCTGTACAACAGAACAGAAATACCCACAGAGATTGAATACAGTATACACACAAGATCTAGTTGTTTTGTCTGTTATTTTTTAAGCCACGCACATCTTCATTTATGCATAGTGAATAAGTTATTTCTTTCTATACTATTAAACATTTTGAACTATTATCCCTGCTCATCCTTACCATACACAGTCCTGCCTCAGAAGTGTTTTCAGCAAGCTGGAAGTGCACCCTCTTACAAGTAAGTGTGGCTCTCCAGGCATAAGTCCAGCCCTCACAGCAAGCCTCATCCCAGGCAGGATGAAGCAATCAACATCAAGATCTCCACTGAGCACAGACTCACAGAGGGAAACTTGTTGCTATTTCACTCTGCAGCTGAAGAAACACACAGTAGTGGCAGGGAGCCTTGGGGCAGCTGATTTAAGGACTGATTTTGCAAGCTGCTCCTTACTATCTGACATTCATAAAATTCATCTTGAACAACTGGTTTTCCTACTGAACTCTTCAACTCTGACCAGAAGAGCATCCTGCTGGCTGGATGTGTTCAGATCATCTCTGGAGCTGCACCAAATGGTACCAGATGCACTGAGATCCAGTGACTAGAGTTTGAGGGGGGTTTTCCTGTCAGTTGTAAAAATCTGCTCTCCTCCTTTCCTGTAAACTTTGCTAATGTGAGCAGTAAAGGCTCTCCCCAAAGAGAGCCTCCCACTGCATTCAGCTTTGTACTGAGAAAACGGGGCAGGATTAAAGGAGCACAATTGCTCCTGGGCAGTTGGTTTGTGGCCAGCCATGTGGTAGAATAGCTTGCACGTAAATTTTAATTTACTGCAGAGTTGCTAATCAACATCAAACATGTGAATGTCAGTGGCTGATAAATTTAATTGGATGTTTGTTTAAGAGCATTAGAGGAAGTATGAGCTTGAACCATCAAAGAGTAAGTCTTAGAACTTCAAACAATACTCTGGTTACATTTTTGGGAAGGGCTGTCACCACATCTGTGCTCTCTGGCTGCTGCACTGACACCCTATTGCATCAGTTTCTGAATTTGTGTGGCACTTAGCAAAATACATGTGTGCATAGATATAATATGAAGAACAATATACATATACATCAATACACTTCCAAAGAATGATGTTAAAAGAACATTTTCGTGGTGGGCAGCAAAGACCAAGCTAGGCAATGGAATCCTTAAGGATGCCTGCCAAATCCTGGTTTATCCCTCCTGCCATCCCACCCCCATGTACTGTGGACACAGTTCTTGTTTGATCACACACTGCATTCCTAGCAGGACTGAGAATGCAGAGTGTGGCTCTGGTGAGAGGCTGGGACTGTGGTAAGAAGCCAATTTCTCCAGAGGGCATATGTGTTCTTGCTGTCCACAGTGGGTAGGACAAAAATTTTGAGCCATGGCAAGGAAACACAGGTTAGGCTTCATGACAAAAACGCAAACAGTTCTGCAAACAGCAAAATACTGGCACAGAATTACCTGGAAAAATGAAGTAATTGCTGGTACCTCAAAGTAAGGTAGAGATACCTCTTCCTGCATCATGGGAAGTGAGCAGACTAGATGGCTTCCACTCTCTTTCCACACATTCCCATCCCATTCACTCTAATTCTTAGTGAAAAAGAGGTGGAAAACAAGGATTCAGAGTTAGAAGATACATGACAAATGGGGCATGGGAGAAAGGGAGAAGGGGAAAGGAGCCTTTGGTAGCTGAATATGGTCCTAGAGAATGACATCCCTTCCCATCCTGCAAAGCACTGCAGAAGTTTTGCAGCTCTCAGTTGCTTCCAGTTGGCTCTGTGTGTGTCTACCTGCAGTCTCATGTGAAGCATTAAACCCTAAATGCTTAAACTGAAATAGCAGAATATGCACTCTGAATATGTGGTATTGACCTTCCCAGAAAGCTGGATCCTTCTGTGCATCAGCAGCCTTTCTGTGAAGTGAGGGTAATACAGATTTTTCAGTGGGATTGCATAAGTAGATTTGTTAATACTTCCAAGTACTTGGATGTTGTAGGGATGTGTGGTGAGGATGAGGCCATAAGGAATAGATTAATTTTGTCCCCACAGTGGGGACTGAACAGCACACCATAAAGCAAGCCAAGGGCTACAAGCTGAGTGACAAGAAGACAAAATATTGAATGAGTTCTGAGTTAGTGACAACATTTCAGTCCTTGTGTTGGATGAAGCAGGAGAAAAGTAGTATGGAGTGTTTTACTGAAGACTATATAATAATTAATTTTCCTATTGCATGAGTATTAAAGTGGGTTATTTGACTTGTTGTGAGGAATGTAAAGCATTCCTGTGCCACACACAAGCATCTACCTTAAACTGAGAAATACAAACAACCCAAACCATACCAAAATAATCCAGCTCTGTAAATTTGATGTCTGTGGGATTTGCCAGGTGGTGGATCTCTCAGTCCAGCTCTCAGACAAGATGACAGCAATGGCAAGCTGACATTCTCCAGGCATGTAAGTGCTAGAGATCTGGAGTTCTTTTGCCAGCACTTGGATGAATGTTGATGCATAACAGGGGATTTGGGTAGTCTGACTTTATCCCAGATTTGGGAGGGGGTGTACAGTTCTTGTCCTATGTTTGTTTTCCCTGAAAAGATTTTGGTACCTTCTGTTCCTGCCTTGGGCTGCCCAACTACACTGGATCATCTTAGACATAAATTTAAAGAATTAAATATTTTACATGTCCCCATCCTGCACAAACAGCCAAACCATTGTGTGTTTCTGGTAAGAATAGTCAAGCATCTTAAATGCAGTTCTGTCTACAACATCCTGTCACTCTGTATGTATTTGCAGAAATGGCTTGAGACTGCGAGGCAAAAACTGTAGGAAGCTTTAAAATCTCTTACTGAAACAACCGTGGCAATTAGCAAACCTAAGTCATGCTCTGACTCCTGGATTTTCTCTGAAGTTCAGGAGTAAATATAGGGCTTCTGTCAGTCATCTAAGAATTGCTATGCATAATGAAACTATGTGCAAGAAGAAGGGGCTATCAGCCTCTCCTACAAGATCATAGTGCTCTATTTATTTTAATCACTCTATTAGTGATTAAAATTCAGGGATAAATTTGAGTGTCCTAACAGTGTTCTTGGGAATGTACATCTTTCTAAGGAGAGCATGAGTCCTTTGTCCTTCATTACAACAACTTGTCTCCAAACACTCCCACATCTTTATTTTGCAGGCCATAAACTGGGGTGACATAAAATGCCAGGCACTGCCACAGCATGTGAGAAATGCTGTGATTCCTCCTAAAAAATAGACAGTGCAAGGTACAGGTTCCCACGTGGATGCAGCTGGCATAGATGTATGAAAAGAAAGCATAATGATGGGCTCCTGTCTGATCACAGCTAGGCTTTTTCAGCCTCTTCAGGAAAAACCTGAAAGAATGATGCAAACTCCAGTAAAACACATCTCATTCTTTCTTGCTGTCTATCTTAGGCAAATGATGCAACACCTCAGGCTGTTGACACATTGAACTGATCTCACAGCTTACTAAGGAAGAGGCAGTCAATAAAAAGTGAGACTGTGCCCAAAGATTGGTTCAATGGGCTTGATTCTTTAGTATAGTTTCTTATGATCAAAAGTTATTAGATCAGCAGAAAAAGACCAAAAGAGATTATATTCCCCCAGGACTCTCTAATTTTAGATTACAGAGTGAGTTAGTCAGATGAGAGACGCTTAGAATGAATAGGAGCATCTTTCTGTGCGTGCTGGGGAAATCCTTGCTTCAATCACAAAAATCCCCTAATAGAGCAGTAGCAAAGCAAGAGCTGAAGCTCTCATTTCAGTCGATTCCTGCCCTCCCTTACCCCAGTGCAGACACTTTTCTGCTAGGTTCCTAGCTTAGCTGCAGTCAAGGATACAAGGTCATGCCTGGAAGGTCCTTACAGATGCTGTTGATGCTTGCACTGCAGAGCACCCTGCCCAATTAGAGATGGAAAAATCCTTATTTTAAATATTTTTTAACTGAAAATATTGCATCTAATGCTTGAGACACTGTAATTACAACAATTTGTTGCTATCTGTAGTGTTGCTTCTCTGAGAAATAGAGATCCTACAGTCTTTCAATATGTGCTGACTTTAATCAGCTTTTTCCTGATTGTAACTATCACCCTCAGTGGGTATTCAGTTAATGGTCCCTCTTTCATTGTGAAGCTTGAAAATATTTGGAATAGATTGCAATTAATTTCAAGGTTTCTTGCTAAACATATTGTAACCCTTTCATAGTTCAAACAATGATATTAATGATACTTTGGAGGGAACATGGAGTTCTTTGACACTGTACTCCAAGACTTCCTGGTTAACAATAACACAATCTTTCTGCAGTGTGATACTAGCTAAGCCTCCTGCAGAACATCTTCAGGAGTGGATTATTGTTCCTTTGGGACCATAACTCCAACTCTGTCAGCAGGGTTGGGCAGTGCCAACACCTGCTCAGGGTGCTACCAAGGCAGCTTGCAGCACCATCAGCCATCTGTGACTGCTGCAGCACTGTGAGCAAGGAGTGAATCCTAAAGCACTTCTGTATGTAGCATACAGTCAGAAGAAAAATCCCAAAGATCAAATAAGTGTCCACAAGAGAGGCAGGGAGGAAATCACAAAGGTATTGAATTACCTCTGGGATATTGCCACCCAAATGTTAATAGAAACTATTAATTTCTAGGCCAGGTGTCTTTATGAATAGCCCAGTCTCCAAAGCAAGCCCTCAGAGTTGCATTAGTGTGTACATGAACTGCAAAGGCTTTTACAGATCCTCTCACCTGAAACAGACAACACACACTGTCCAGCATCTCCTCCCCAAGGGTGGTGTGTGAAAGGATGTACAAGAGACCCTTCCCATCTCAGTCCCACCGTGTTCTCTAACAACTGCAGGGTGGCTTAAGATCTGAAGCATAACATTTAATCTCTCTTTTAAGCTTGTGCAATTACTTGTAACTTTATTCCCAGTAGTCACAGAAATGGTCTCTGAATTGTGCTGTGATCACCGACACCCTGAGGCACAGAAGTTCTTGCTCTTTGTCAAGTCCTTGCCCTCTCTGTTCTGTAGTCATCACCTTTTAGAGCCATCAGGTGTCTCCTTGCCATTGTGTCTTTGAGTTAGAGAGAACAGAATTTCCACACCTTGGATCATTCATAATTTATTATACTTTTCCATCTCCCATTTCTAACTCCTCTCTGGAACAAGAAATGCCAGTTTAATCACTTAAACTTGAGCCTTTCTAGGTCTCTGACTGCCCCTGTTTTTCTTTTTTGAAGAGTATTTGGTTATTCAACAGCCATTTTTTAGGATAAGCAGCACTGAGCATGCTGTTGCAAGAGGCTAGCTCATTCATTCACTCATTCATTCATTTTACAACAATATGACCTTTTTGCATGATAATCTTAATCTCATTGTTTATTCTTGTTTCCTTTTGACAGGAGTGGGAGACTGAACATAAAACTTCACTGATCTGTGTAGATTTTTAAAATGTGTCCATTTTCCCTAATTTCCCAATTTCCTTAGAACCGTAATATGAGGATTTAAAAATAAAAAATTTGGGTAGAGGAAAAAAAAAATAGAATTTATTTCTCCCCTACCCACATGGGAGTTTTTAGTGTTCCATGCAAAGTTTAAGGACTTGACCCACAGATGTGTTGTTTTCATCTGGGGTGTATGCTTGAGCTAATTAGGAGCAGTTGACCATTGGAAGGCCTACGCGTTTTTATTTAAAAAAATATCCATACCAACATAAAAGGCTAAGACAGACAGAAATGTTAATCTTGTATTTTCATAGCATCTTTCCCCCAGACTTCTATTTCTGTAATTATGTAAAACACATAAGGAAATCACAGTCAAGCTATGGCCAAATATATAAGATGCAGAATCCTGAAGACGTTTGACATCACAGCATTATTAACCTTTAATTTCATTAAGATCTAATGGATAAGTGTACTTCCAGGCTTGTGCATGTAGACATTCATTTGGAGAGCAGGACATGTGATTATAAATTTGTGCTTATACAAATGCTTCCAGTGTATCAACCCTCCCCTGGATGCTGTTTTATAATGTCAGCAAGTCTAATGTTTATTAACCATGGGATGAAAGAGAAATGTGAAAGCAACACTGCTCCTTGGTATCTTCTCAGTTTACTGTGCAGCACTCACAGGCTAAAATCCACCTGAAAACAGAGGAAGGCTCATGCAGTATTCAGGACCCAGCACAGGTGAGAAATTACATGCACAACAAGCTTGATAGCCTGCCTGAGTTTTGCACAGTGAGGCTTGGCTCACAAGAGCTATGCCTGATGTAGGATTTAATAAGGCAAAGGAAAGGAGGGGGTGATGGAGAACCTCACCTAAACCAGATTAGGATGCTGGGCTCATACTGCTCTGCAGACTGGCACAAAGCAGAGCATTGACCAGAGCCAGCAGAAACTCTTGTTTCCTTGGTGGTTGCCAGGTAGCGTAAGCCTTCTGAAAGGTTTATTATCCAAGTAACAAAAGAGAAGGGTAAGTTTTCACTGACACAGAAAGATTACATTGCTGAGGTTCATCTCTGCACAACAATTTTTTTTCCCCTGTTGTTGCTTTTCTTCTGTCTTCTTCCAAGTACAAAGATAGCATGTAAGAAGTGGCAGCGGAAAAGCAACACTCAGCCTGTAAAAAGACTGGAAACTTGATTTTGGAGTGATTTTAAGATATTTCAGAATTTTCAGGCACCAGAAATCTGTAAGTTTGAGCTACTGCCTCCCTCCAGGACTGCATTTAAGATTGCTGAAGTCAGTGAAGTTGTGGACTGGTCTCTTTTCTGTAGAGAAATATGCATCCCAGAGTAATTGCTTTAATGAAATAATGGTTGGCATTTGATCTTCCAGCTCAAAGTCCCACTTTCCCAGAGTAAGGGACATGGCCATCATCTGTTTGTTTGGCAACAGCAGGACACACATTTTTGCTGCTGGTGCCATCAGTACATACAAGGACATGAGCAAGATCACCAGGGAAGGGAACAGATCAAAAGAGATTTCTCTGGGTTTTTTTAATCAACTCCTTGCATGACCTCTTGGCCCATCTATCTCCATTAAGGATCATATTTGCAGTTGTAGCAATTTATCTAAGTTGCCTGTTCTCAAAATGCAGCCTCCAGCTCTCAGATATCTTCACCTCCATATAACTCAAAGCAAATATTGGAGATGGTAGGGATGGATAAGGTATTTAAACCTTACAAAAGGCTGGAAAAAGCTCAATTCTCTTTCAGTCTCATCCCCCAGAACACCAATATCTCAAACTGATAGATGTTACACAGACCACTTTCTTTTTTCTGTCTGTCTCTGCTGGAGTTACTGACCACAGCTGGACTCCTGTACTTAGAAATGCTCACTCCAGAGCTCGACTGTGTGTTGGGTGAGACAGGATCTGACTGTTGTAGAAGCAGCAGGGCAGAGCAAGCCAGACATGAATGATGAGATGGACCAAGGGCTGAAACGCAGAAATTAGTCCCATGTCTGATCTAGGAATGTAAACAAGAAAGTTACAGCAGGAGAAATTTGTTGTATTTCCCAGAAATTACTATAGCAAGCTAAGTAATTATGATGTAAATCAGAAATGTTTTTTAAAAAATTACTACATTCCTCCACCAGTTACTTTTACTTTTAGTTTCCTCTCCCTCTTCTGTGCTACACAAGAGTTTCCCATAAAGAATTATTTTTATTGCTATTATCAAAATTGTTAACAAGGGAGAGCTTAACTTACAAAATAATTGCCACTTCCTGCAGTGTCTTTTTTTGTCCCATGATGTGTAACATCCCAGCCTGGCCACAGACTCCAGTATAAGATTTCTGCTTCCAACAGGATTTTATTCTACCTGGTGGCTACTCCTTCTACCGCTCAAGCCACAGGCACTGAATGGTCAAAAGTGACTCATGTTGAAATTCATGCTCCTGAATGGATTATACTTGTATTTGAAATGGTCAAAGGACTTTTGTCTTCAAAGCCCTCAAACCATCAGGTCCATTTTGGCCACAAGGCTCTGAGGACAAGGTTGCCTCTTGGCATTGTCAGGTGACATCCAGCCCTGTATGAGCACACCTGGCTGGGGACTTCCTTTCAGTATTATGAATTAGTCCTGGGAGGAGAAGGGCTTTTTGAGGGGTGAGAGAAAGGACTTGGAATTGCTATGTTTGTTGGGGCTTTTTCTGCCTGCTAAGAATACTTCCTATGCAGATTGCTTTTCACATTGTGTTTTCTTCCTCTCCCTTGGGACAAACACTGTTTTTCTTTACTGAAAGGAAGGATGTAATTGCTTACAGACCTAGGGGAGAGGGAGCTTGCTTCTGCTGTCTTTGTTGTATTCATTTGTGGGTTTCATAGCCTGTTTCTTAAGATAAGCAAAGCTTGAACAGTTATGTTTTCTGTCTGTCTTCCTACACAATTAATTTGTTGACAAATTAAATTTTAACTTGATAAATGTTCTTGACATATCAATGATAATATATTTCTGTAAGTTTTCAGGAAATAGATGGTAGGTCAGCAGGAAAAACCTGTTAAGATTCTAAGGTACAAGCTAATGAGTTGATCCTCTACAGCAGAGAATCCACATGGAAAAAAAAACAGGTGCCTGTAATTCCTCTATCCATGGAGGACTATAGAAAACAGGTTTACATGCCAGAAGGCATGCAAAAATTAAATATTTTATTGTCAAGACATGACCAGCACTAAATTATGTGTATATGTATATGTAAGAGGAATATACAGGGTATGCTTGGAGACAGGATGATGGAGCAGCCACTTCAACCAGTGAGGAAAAAAGAAACAGAACATTCTGCAGCCCCACTTGTGCATGCAACAGCCAACAATGCTTCCTGAAAACAGGAAACCTGCTGAGGAATTTGGGGAATGACTTCTTACCAATCTTAACAAAGAGCCCTGGGGAGGACTCGCCAGTTTCTGACTTAGTTTTCATGTTCATATTTCAATTTGAAAGCGAGCTGCTCTGAGCTCTGCTGAGGGTGGTGCCAGTGCAGCACCTGTGCTATTCCCAGGCTCCGTGTCACAATGTTAATCAAGAGCAACAGCATGAAGGGCAAAGCTACTAGTTGTAGAAAAGGACAGTGGGTCAAAATCACTTTTGTCATGCCCTATAAATCTCACAGTCCTACCTCTAGGACTGAAACCTAAAACTGCTGAGTGTGCAACTTCTGTGTGTAAGAGCACAAACCTTAAATTGCTAGCACTGCATTACCCTGCACTTGAAAAGCCACTGGCTGTATTTTTAACTACACTTAGGTTGCATGCTGTCAAGGGAGGTTAGAAATTCTATCTCTTTGAATTCAATGGTATTGATGATCCTTTAAATATCTCCAAGGTAATTTCTCTGCAGTGTGGTGGCTTCTGGATTCTTGTGACTTTCCAGTTCATGCAGATGAGGAAGCTCTGTGTGTTTGTCTATCATGGACATATCACCAGTCATTACAGAATCATTTCTCAATACTATTGCTTTAATTTGTGGCAGTTTAGCTAAGATAGCTGGAATGTTTCTTTAAATATATTTTTTTTTTAAGATTACAAAGGTCATTCTGGTAGAATAATCTACCAGATGTCTGTAAATAACAGCTATGATGAAGCTACTTGTGGGATGAGAGCAAGTTCTCCACTGAGACATGAGGAAAACGGGAACATCTGCCACTGTCCATGCAAATGGCAGGTCCCAGCTGTGTGTGACAGGGGAGGGAAGGGAAAGGCACCCTCAGAGGATGCACCTGGGTGAGGTGAAATATCATACTGTTGCAATTAATAAAATAACAGGCACACTTGCCCTGGAGCAAATGTGATGTGGTTTAAGATACCTTCTTTGGCAGAGTAAAATACCTGCCTTACTCTGATGCTCTTTGAATAAGACTCTTAAAACCACTGGTGTAGTTTAAATCTAGGCTGCCCAGTGGCTTAATGGGTTGGGACTGGCTTATGTTGGCTTATGGGGGGACTGATACACACTTCCATTTCCACCCTAAATCCCTGATCTTACTCTTACATTATTCTTACAGGAATACCAGTTCATGACCCCATAGTTCACTTCAGATTAAGTACTTGAGTGAGTGGAATGGGGCTTGGCTCTGTGGAAAATACTGCACAAGCAGCACAATGTCTGTCAGGGGAGGAAGTAAATCATCTTGCTCCTAAATGATCACTGTAGTCAATTTGAGAAGCAGTGCATATATCTTGAGAAGTAATTGCTGTCCAATGTTTTTTTTTGCCCAGCCATGACCAAGCACTTTCTCCCTAGGAGCAGCAGGGCAAGAGGAAGGGGTTGCTTGTCAGACCTCCAGTGGGGAACAGGAAGATTTGCAGAATAAATAACATCAAAATCCTAATCAAAGTTGAGTTTTTCCTAATAACACTTAAGGATCCTACTTCATTTTTTGCTGTTTCCAGCAGCACACAATTAGTGATCAAACCTGCCAGCCTCTGAGAGCTGGACCATTTGGATGGAATAATTGGGCTTTATTGTCTGTCTCTTGGGGACTCATTATTATGCTTATAAAAATGGACAGTACAGCACAGTCTGTATTCTCAGTATATTTTACTGTAGCTCCACCATATTTCCACAGCCATTGCACCAATTACAGAGTCTTCATGAGTGGTGTGTGAGTACTAAAGGGGCCTGGGAGAAGGCTTTGCTCAAACACAGTCCTTGGGTCTGGCAGTTCTTGATTTTCAGAGAGGAAATGAAGTTAGGGAAGGTGGATGGGTGAGGAGATATTTGTCTGGTGTGCATTACACCCCTAGTACTGACAGTCAGAATCTCTGCATCCTCATGCCAGGATTGAAACCATCACATGTGAGACCTTTGCAAATCATCACACTGTGCCTCCCCCATCATTCCCTCTGTGAAATGACCCTGGGGAATATATTGTCATGGCAGGCTGCAAAGAATAGGCTTTGAATGCAGGTTTGTTATCTTGGAATGAAATTTGCAGTCTGTGGAATATGTAATAGTAAGCAGAGAGGTGGTGTGGGGTTTATTTTGTAGTTGTGTGTGGTATAAGAGAGAAAGCTTTTATTAACATGAGTTTTGCCTTGTGGTAATTTATCCATGCACTTAACCTTGTTGTTGAAATTTTGCACCTTTAGCTGCTGTCTGTGTCAGCCAATGGATGTCACCCAACTATTCCCCAGGTCACTGCTATGCACTAATTAGCTCAGAATACAGCTCTGTTGAAACCAAAGCCTAGTCATATGTGGAGATGGTAAAAAGTGAGCTGAGACAGAAGCACAGAGTTGTGCCACAATGGGCTCTGCATCAAGGGACAAAACAGCCAGAAGGCTGTTGTTTGTTGTTTACAAAGGACTAGCATTCACCTACTGAAGATTTCAATTCTTATGTATTGTGTTACATTCTGGGGCCAACTGATTACCTGAAAGAGCAAACAACAGAAGTCAGGGGCACAGAGACATATGCAGTTTTCTTACTCTACCTTAGAGAAAATAATTGCATGTTCCATTCAGAAAAAAAAGTAGCTCATTAAAAATATTTGTCTTGTAAAACTGGAACTTAGGGCCAAACCACTACTGAATCTGCCATGTTATATTAATATTCACTTGATTGCAAATTCATAATGTTACATGGGCCTTTTTTACCCTCTTTTCTCCATCTCCCTAGTATGCCAATTGAAATTGACAGCAATATTCAAAGTCTAATCTATCGAGCCCAGTTTATCAGTTTACTTGTCCTGATAAGCTGCACTTATTGTTTAAATTAAGTTCTTATATTTCAAGGAAACAATGCAGGCTCACTCATACAATTGCATGAAATACCACCTGGCCTATGGGGACACTCCTGCTGCATCTACTTGTATTGTTTTCATCTCATCTGTTTAATTGGTATCATCACCATTTGCAGACAGCTGATGACACCAGCTACTTATCAGTTCATTCCTGCTCTTGCTGACAGCTCAGTGTAAATTGTCTAGAAAGGGATGTGCTGGTTTTCTTTGCATGTTGCACCTGCTGGAGAAGTTAAACACAGCCATACAACTACAACACACAACGATACAGTACATTTAAATATTGACAGCACATTCAGACTCACACTCCAGGATACATTTGTACCCATTCCTTAATTATTTCACAAAATGCCAGAAACTTGAGTGAGCTATGAAAGCATAAGCTTGGGTTCTACAGGAAGCATTGCTGGCTTTCTCTTAGCTTCAGCAAACAAACTGAACTTGGAGTGCAGTTCACTCCTGCAGAGCATCAGCACAAAACATCTTAAACACCTATTTTAAGGACTCAGCTAGGACTTAACTGGTACATTTTGTGGTAGATCATTACCAGTCATGAATTTCTCTACAAACGAGTACAGCTCCAAGTTCAGGATTTTGTTTGTTGGATTTAGTTTGTTTTAAGAGTTTTGCTTTCAAGGAGAAAAAGCTGAGTTCTTTTTTCTGGCATAGCAGGAGAATTGTTCTCAAATTCCCAGTGAAATATGCTGTTCAAATCCTTTAAAAATCCCAAGGTTTCCATGGTGTCACTAAAAGGAAGGCATCATTAAAAGGAATGTCATTGCTCTTGCATAAACGAGGGTAGAAATTACTCAAAGAAAATTTGTTTTTATTCTCTTCCATGAGGAGTGAAAAGAGCTCAAGAAAGTCCTCACTTGAGTGCAGTGACCCCAGACTGTGTCTTTAGCAGTGGCAATTAGAGAAATTGTCTTTTAGTTTGCTGGGTTACACCATCCTGCTGCTATTTCTGCTGCAGAGTAGAATGATGCTTTCAGATATGAGCTCCAAAAAGAGAGGTGGACAGGATCCAGGGCACACTGAATTTCTGTCCAGCTAGCACAAACCCCAAGTGCCCCACCCACCTCAGGACCTCTTTTTCCAGGCTGTGAATGTGTGGTCCTCTGTAGGCTGGCACTGAACTTCACAGGTGAGATAAGGAAAAATGCCACTCCAGCCCATGTAGCTGACTGAGGTTGCACTTTTCCTTGGAAAACCTGTAAATTCATGCTTTATTTTTTTTTTTTTTTTGTCTTTTTTCCCTAGGATGCCTGGAAGGCATCACTGCTGAAGGCAGTGGCTGTCATGACTAGTTTATTTAGTATTTTTGCACTCTAATTCTCTAAATTTAGCACCTGTGTCTGCTAATCTACAGTGCAGCTGTAGGGTGTTTGGATGTCAATGGAAAATAATGGCTCTGGCCTTAAGGACTAAACATTATAAAGATGACAGAATTTAGTAAATAGATACTTTTTCCCTCTCTCAGGAAAAAAAAACAAAGACATGATCACAAATACCTGGAAACAAGCAATGTGTTGGATAGCTGCATTCCATATACAGCCAGTAGAATACACGGTATTATTGAATCATTTTTCAGCTCAAGTTCCAAGCAGGATTGTACAGACTGATCCTATTAATTACCACCTATTTGTTATCTGGAAGTAAGAACAATGTTGGTTTTGTATGGGGACTCTTGTGGAAAGCCAAGGTCTTTCATTTCTTACTATCTTCTCATGCTCTACTTAGGGACTGAAAATTCACAGCCAGAAGTTTCCTGTGAGCAGGAGGATAGATTTGTCCTCTTCCACTACTCTCAGGGAGGACAATAGGGTTAAATAGTTAAATGTTATTTTTCACACTCTCTCCAGAGATGCATAAAACTTGTCCTCTTCAGGCCCAAAGGAGCACAGCCTCCTAATGGCCTCAGGAGAATTTCAGACAGATCATCTCTCCCCAGGGTATCAGCCAAATATTAGTAGCACAGTCCAAGCTGAAGATCCCAGCATTGTGTTGTGGTACTTCTCACTCCTCCTTGAAAAGTGAAGAAGTGAAGAGGGAAAAAATAATTAAAAGCTGAAAGAGGTTGCCACATTAGCTCTCAAAAAAGGGCCAGTCTCTCCTTGCTACATCCTCTCCTCCTGGACCAAGTCCTTAAGGGAGGAGATGTGGCTGCTTTTCTCCCCACAGATCCAAGGCAAAGTGAAAGGATTCTGCATATTCTCAGGTCTCCTGCTCTTTGGTGGGAGCCCTCATGTCACCAAGGAGAGTGGGGGAGGAAGGTGGGGTGGGAGCCCTGCTTCCCTGGGGCTTGGTTTTGCAGATCATTGTGGAAGACTCACCATGCCAAGACACAAGGGAGGAAGGGTATTACCTCACTCTGCCTTAGAGGTGTTTGGGGAGTTCACTCTGCAAGGAGCTACAGAAATAACCTTTTCAGTACAATCCATAGCTAAGGAACAGGATTTTTTTACCATCTTAGACCTTGGAAAAAATTGTGTGTGTGTGTGTGTGTGTGTACACACAAAGCCAACAAAGCAATTCATACGAGCTGAATATTGCAGATGTTTTAGAAAATGCATTTTCCTTAAGATCCTGAAATCCTACACTATTCTTACTGTTTGAAGAGTGCAGAGGAAAGCACATGCTTTAACGTGCCCCATGCTAGCATGGCTGACTGAAAGAATTAGGGTGGAAAGGCATGAAACAACAGATGTAAGGTAGCTTTGTGCATTTGGTGTAGCTCTCTGGAGGCATCCAACTCTTACATTCAGCTGTAAAAGTATGCTAGGCTCCTACCTTCAGGCATCTGTATTGGATTTAAACTAGATGCTAGAAAGGCAAGGGAGATTGGGTAGTGATGAAAATTTCCCCCATCACCAGTGATTACTAATGCAAATTGCCTACTGGGGATTTTGAGGTACTTCATGGCACTTTGATGGTACTTTGTCAGCCATAATTTATTATTGGCTTCATCTACAGCTCTGGAAAACTTTTCTCTGTCTGCCCTGGGGTTTTTTGTTTGGTTTGTTTCTTTGTTTTTTCCAGAACTGATCCCACTATTCAGAAACACAGTGACAACAGATTCAGTTTCTCTAACTGCAAATTTCAGATGCAAATTACTTGTAACTAAGTGCAGAGAAAAAGCTTTTATATTGTTTCTGTATCTTCTATTATTGGCAAAAAAATTTGCTTGAGGCAAATTCTATAGGTGTTGGGCTTTTGTATATCCCTACAAAATAGATGAGATTCTTCAAAGTAAACAAGAAGGTCCGTGATACATTAAGTTTTCTGAATTCCAGAAAGGAAAAAGAAAATGGTAATACCCTGATTGAAACACAATGCAGAAAGAAAGACAGAAAGATAGAGACAGAAAGGAAGAAAGAGAGAAAGGTAAGAAAAGTAAGAAATAAAGACTTACTATCACTGCCATTATACACTGAACAAGATGAAAATACATCCTTAAGTGGAGATGTAGACTTGAAACAGCCTTGTTTCAAATGGCCTTGTGTGCAAGCAGACTGTGACCCTAGTGTTTCAGAGTCTCAACAAATACCCAACCTCATTTGTTTAAAATGAGATAATGGAAACCATGGCTCTTAAAACCACAAGGGAAGTTTTCCAAAAAAAGAGAAAGTACTAAACTGTGGTGGGCAAAATTATAGCACTTTATAAGAAAGTACAAGTGGTTCTGTGCCTGCTATGTGAGGGTAACAGCATGAGCACTCCCAGATCATTCACCGGGTACAGAAGGTGTTTTCAGGATCTGGATTATTCCTGCAAACACTAGGATTTACCAAATTATTAAGAATAATATTACAATGAAGCTTTTGCAGTCTGGCTGTCAGGGAGGGCTGTAAACTAGGAATTTGATGTGCAAGGAAAATCCTGCAGAATGTATTTACCCAGGGGATACTTTTGAAATTGTTAATAAAATCTGAAAACAGAACAAACTTAAACGTTTCAAGGAGAGGCTAAAAATTGGGTCGTGAAATGTAAAATGTTACACAGTTTGTTCCTCTCTACACAATACAACATCCTGCCAGCAACAAAGAGGTTCCTCTTCTGAAAACTTTGTTTCACACTACTTCTTGTGGGAGGTTGAAGGAGGTTCAGAAGTTCAGTAAATACCTAAAGCCAAATCAGTGATGAAGTCCTTACATTCCCACCCTGGAAGAGCTTAAATTTCTCAGGATATTGGGTTAGAGTTTGAAAAGGGGTTGCAAGTACTATGGACATCATCAAAACAAGTCAGATACCTTGAAAGGAATAAAAACATAAATATAAGAGTGAATTCATTCATTTCCATGAACGATATGATGGAACACATTCACCAGAACTGTGAGAATCCCAGAATCTCCTTTCTTCTGAGGAACTGGAAATTTCCCATTAAAATGCATACAGAACAGGAGTCTCCCAAATACCCAGATGTTACAGAATATATGCCTAAATTCATCTCCTCCCAGAGATTACATGTAACATACAGTATCCAATCAAAATCTGATCAGAGACTCTCAAAGTTCTTTTGGAGCCTGAGAATGTCACAACATCAATTACACTGGCTGTGCAAGATGTGCTACAGATGTATGGGCTGGGCTTCAGCCCCGTGCAACTGGTGACTCAGCTTTGCCTCTTTTAGGTCAGCTATCAATTTGCAGAAGGTCACTGAGGTCCATTCCAAAATATTTTTTCTTCAGCCAAACCAAATGCTGACTGTTTTGTAAAAAGGTGAAGCTGACATTAATGTTTTCCATGACAGTAGCAGTTATCCCTTAATATGGAAGGAATACACATGCCTAGTATCAATCAGGAGCCTCCACCTTATGCAATGATTTAGAGCTCACTGGGCTTTCAGGTGAATTCACTTAAAGAAAACAGCAGCCCCTGAACTTTGTCCAACTTGGACTCTGTCCTCTTTTTCTGTTTTTAAAAGAAGTAATTATTAGCATTGTACCATTCTTGCTTTGTCCACTTTTAAGATGGTGAGGAAAAGAAACTTTGTCCTAAGTTTTAAAACTTACTATCTGTAATTTGCTTCACTTTTTAATAGAGGCCAATCATTAAGCACTGTACTGGTTTGCTTGGAGGTTTTGGAGCTATGGGTCTGACACTTCATTCCCAGCAGAGTGAGCAACATCCTTTACATCCACATTCACCAGCTGGATAAAGGTTTGTCCTCAAATCTGAGAATAGTGGAAGGATGTGTTTAAGTATCTAAGAAGAGAGCTTTAAAATAACTGACTACAGAAGCATTTTCCCATAGCAACATGCTTTTAAAAATAATTGAGGGAGGTTAACAGAGAATTCCTGCATAATTACACAAATACTCTTCGTCTTTCTCCAGTGGGTTCTTAATCACAGAGAGGAGAAGCTGAACAGGGCACCAGTTAATCATCTGCTCCAGGTAGGGTCATGAAACAAAGCAGGAGCCAGTGAGGTGCCTGGTCAGGATAACAGTCTGACACTGGATAAGGAGACCATGAGTAGGTCAACACTACAGTGGAATTGGCCTCCTCTGCCTAAAACCAAGGAATAGTGTTACAGCTAATTACCATACAAGGCCTTTTGTCAAAAGCCAAATGACCAGGAGCACTTGATCCCTATGGAAAGGAGCTGGAGATAAGAAATGTCCTGCTTTAGATAGCTGTCACAGCTAAGCTGCACAACACAGAAGGCTCTTGCCAAGGTAGGTTTGGGCTCACTGCCTATCTCATTCCAAACAACCACAAAATTAGTGGAAGCCTTTAATGTTCCCCCATGATGCAGTCTCAAGTAGGAACAATTGGCAACATCTGCAATCACCAGTACAGACTTTTAACTTTGTAAATGCTAGCTGCTTAGAACTCATTGCCCAGCTGATGTCTTCCTGAGGAAGATGGCTGAATCCCTGGCACAGCTGAGAAGATATGTGCTTGACACCAAACACAGGTTTGCATGCAAGACTCAGCCTCCTCCTTGCTGCTTGGGGCCATCAGGCTTTCCTGTTCTGCTGGCTGACCACCCATTGACCAGCTGAGTGGGTAGTGGGAAGCAGAGAAAGGTTACAGCAAAAGCTCATGAATAATTCTTTGTTATCTCTTAATTACAAACAGAAATCTTGTGTGGATGAAAGTCTAATTTATTTTTCCAACATCATCCTTCCAGGTTTGTTTCTTCATGCTATTATTTACAATCTGCTGTTTTCTTTGGGGTTTTTTAAGCCTGAGGGGTGGGGGGTTTGCTGTTTGTTCATTTTTTAAGCCAAATCTCTCCAAGACAGACGTTTATTTCCTGCTGACTCATCCCTTGTAGCATTTCTTCTTGATCCAGGTGTAACATCTCATTCTCTGCTTGCTGTTGGCAGCTTTTCCATCCCAGCAAAACTTTTCTAGCTAGATGGCTACAGCTGCAAAAGAGCTTGAGTTTCTACACTGTCTTCTTCATTTTCAGACTCACCATCCTCACTGGACAGCAAAAGGAATAAAAGCTGGGACATGTCTTCAGTGGGTTATTTGTTGCAATATATGTGGTATGACTCTTTACCTTTCCTCAGCTAGCTGGGTATGTGCTGACCAAACACCCTGGCAAGCTGCATGTGTCAGCCAGACCCTACTGAATAAAACTAGCTGGAATTTCACCCTTCATTTCAGATGCACCAGGTTCTGGGGCTCGAGTAGTGTAAAATACAGAGCTCATCGAAGGAACAAAGGGGCCCACCTCTCTCCTTCTCTCCCTCTCTCTCTTTTTTCTTTTCCTGTTTTGTTTTTAATAATTTATTTCAGAAGTCCGGAGACTTCTTGATTTCAAGCTGCATAAATTCAAGTAAAAAACTCCATTATGATAGAAATGCTTGGCACTTTCAGGGTAGTGGTTAACAGCTCAAGACAACATTGCTAGCATACTGGAAAGTGGGTTTTGACCTTTATGAGGTAAGATATAAATCAGTGGTTATGCCTGAAGAGACAGAGTCTGCCAGACTGACCACACTGCAGAGCTGTATTTGTACAAGCTGGCTTGGCTTCCAGATAATTACAAACTATTTAACTATAGCAGTGCAAGCCTCTTATCTCTCAAATCTTCAAATATTTATAGAAAACACCACAAAAATATTTAATACTGCATTATGATTTTTTCACAACCTTTTTTTTTCCTCTTTTGTTCTTAAGATCATTATTTTGTTTGATAGCAATTTCCCTGATGAAAACCAACATGCTCTTTCCACAATTTGAACTAATTAATGCTCTGATTTCCCTCTTAAGCCTGATGTGTGCTGCCATGCTTGGTTTGCATGTAGACAAGTGAGAATAAGCTCTTCTTCTTGACATTTTGGGAAGGATTTATCAGGAGAGCCATGAGCTGAGCTGTGAGCCACAGGTGCAGGTGTCCACTGTGGATGGGCAGTGGGAGAGTATCAAGGGCTGCACTTGTGGGAAGGGAAGGGAAGGGAAGGGAAGGGAAGGGAAGGGAAGGGAAGGGAAGGGAAGGGAAGGGAAGGGAAGGGAAGGGAAGGGAAGGGAAGGGAAGGGAAGGGAAGGGAAGGGAAGGGAAGGGAAGGGAAGGGAAGGGACCTACAGTGGCCAGCTAGTCTAGCTGCAATCAGGTCTTGCAGGGTGCAAGCATCACTGAGTGCCAGATAACACAAAAATGGATGGGTGTATATATGTCAATATCATGTGGCTGCACAACCAGGTTTAATTGAGACTTTGGCTCTTCTCAGCCTCTTCATGTGTAGCATCCAGTTTGGGCCTGCATTGAAGGACAGAAGAAGAGGCTAAAGTCTTTCTGTTGTACCCTGAATCTAGCTCCCAGACCATGTCTGAGCCCAGCATAGACTCAGTGAAAAAAACATTTGGAGGCTAAGTGAGTCTGAGCTTGCATACACAGTATAGGAGCAAGCAGGGAAAGAAGAGGTCTCCATCAAAAATGCTTCTTAACCAGGTGTAAAGGGGAGAAAAAAATCAAAGGCAAATATTTGATGTGCAAATAAGGTTCTTTCCCATTTTATTAGCTATTCCAGTTAGGTCCTGCAAGTTTGGAAAACTTGGTGATTCATAGATTTTAGACAATTAGTCTTTGAGTCACCATTCTTATGTTTGTTAGGTTATTTTCTGTAGTATATACATGGGCTTGCACAGTAAAACTGCAAGCAAGGTGTAATTTATCTGTCTGAGGACTGCACTCTGAGTCACTGTACTCCCTCAGGGTGTCCTGATTCCTTTCCTTCAATAATCCTTAAGGAATGTCCTAGATGCTTTTTGATTTTGTTTTCCCTTTAGAAATGGAGTTATACAGTGAAAGCAATGGTAGACATCTGCATGTAGTCAGTTGTGACTCTTATTATAGGTAAAAATGCACCCATCTTGCTCCTGAAATAAGTATTGCTATTTCAGACTCAGTATTTCTGTTAAGAATCTGTCAGCAGCCTTAGAGGAGGATGCAGAAAATATATACTTATATTCACACTAAGTGGTTTTTGAACATCAGATGTTCTGCTACCATGCTCTGACCAAGGGAATGTAAAATGAATGTTGTTAGAGACTTTGGTCTTTTGAAGCAGAAATCCAGCTCAAAACCTGTTTAATTTAATTTAATTTAATTGTTCATTTAATTTCATTTATTTAATTCTAGTATTTGAAGTCTGTTTAAAATTAAAAAGCCACTGGACTGACTTAATTCCTACTTGATTTCACTGCATTCCATTGAAGCATTCAAACAAGCTGTATCTAAAAATTATATACACTGTAGAAGTTGCCTTGTGTAAGCACTCATTAGTTTTTTGCATTGTTTTAATGTATACACAGAGACAAAAAGCCCTACATTTAAACACCATGAAGAAACAAAATTAGGCACTTGAAAGTCAGAAATTACACAAGGTAAAATAGCTTGTGTAAGTCTAATTTGGCTTCTCTGTGTGTTCACAAAATGTCTGTGTGTTATACACACACACATACATATAAAGTGTATAATACTTGAGTATATACAGTGAGAAAAGCCTTTAATTATGTAACTACTTTTTTTGTCCACAGAGTGTTTGCTTTATTGAGTGAACAGGATAGACCTGCTTTACATGTGGGTCACCTCACTGGGAAGGCAGCTGTTCCCTGTGCAGCACAGCCTTGTTAATTGTAGAGGCAGGTGAATCACAAGTGAGGTGGAAGACTGGATGAAGAGTCACTGCTTCTCCAGAAAATTAAATTCATAACTTAGAAAGTCAGCTGGATGGATGCTGACAGGTACAGAGGTGTCTGAGAGAGCTCCTGAGCTCCCCTCAAGGAAAATTATCAAGATAAGGTTATGCAATTCAAGTTGCTGTTCTGAGTGAACCCCATTGATTTACACTACTGTAAAGCAGGGGGTCCAATTAGGAACTGCCCTGAGGAAAGGTTGGAAGAGGAGCTAATTTCTAGCTAGGAAATGGTCAGAGCAGGTGGTGGAGGTAAATTCTTCTGGTGGCACCAGAAGAACATCTTGGTCCAGGCTGCGAATCTCTATCTTACCGTACAGTTATTAAGAGCTCACATCAATACCATTATCTTAATTTGGCAAATTCATAAACTTATTAAAAATAAAAAAAAAAGGTAGTAGAACAAAGTTTGCTTTCCTTAATTTCAGGTTAACTGATTCTAATTATCTTACCTAGTTCTAGTTCTTTATTAATTCAGTGCTGCATCAACTGCTCCATCACTTTGCCCAGACTTCTCTCTCTTCCTCAAAACACTGTATGATGCTACTCTAGGTACATTTGTCTAATTTTGTGAGTGCATGCCTTGGGACTGTGTAACTTGATTTGCAAAAACACTGCACACAGTTGCCACCTGGATCTGGGCTTCAAAAATGCAAAATGTTGCACCATGCTCTAGAGTGTTAAACTGCTGCAAGCTTCAAGCACCCAAGACATCAAGGTTTTTACCTTAACCTATCTGCCTCTGAGATTAACAATATGAAAAGAAGGTAATAAACCTTCCCCTTAGAGAGACACTATGAAAATAAATACCTTACTATTTGTGAAACACTTGGATACTTCAAAGGGGAGAATTATAAGAAGTCCCATGAGGGCATTAATTATTAGTTTTTGAGAGCAAGTTAGAAGATAGTACATTAAATAAGTCACAGGACTCCATGCCAAACAAGGAGAAAACAAAGTATTGAAATGCTTCTCATTAAGACACAGATTCCCAAAGGTATTTTAAGTGCTGAAAATCAAGCTTCTTAGGTGAGCATCTATTGCTTTTTTATTTATTTTTATTTTTAACTGAACAAAACAGGAGATCTGCAAGAAAAATTGTCAGCAATAATATAATTATAGGTTGTAGCATAATGCACTATTCATTAAAGTTTGCATCAGAATCCATGTGCACCAGATCTAGGGCACAAATTGACATTGCCCAAGCAATCTTAGGTATAGCATTACAACACATATTATTTTTTCCAATAAACAGTGTACAAATAATTTTCTCTGGTTTTAGGATAATACACAAAGTCATCCACATTCCTCAGTGTGCTCACATCCATAGGAGACAGGATGGGAGCCCTTCTGATTCATCCCTCCCCATATGGGGTACTTACCTCTGTCAGCAGAGTAAATGACACAAATAATTGGTTGCCATCTTTTTTGAATCAACATCAGGAGGGACAGAACATTTTTCCAGTGAGTTTCACCAGTGTTTGCTGACATCAGAGCAATGGTGAAAGTCAGGCATTGTTGGTTCAATCAGGATCATTAGAGAGCCCGTTGAAACAAGCACAGTTTTCTACCTGTTCCCCAGGTAGCTTAGCCCCTTTCACCACTTTCAACTTATTCTTTCTTTTGGTTTATCTTACCTCAAATCCAGCTTTGACAGCATTCACCTGACCCTCCTGAGCTGAAAAATCTCTTAGAGCATTTTGATAAAGCACTGCAAATCCACATCCTACCCCACAGCCAATCCTGCTACCAGAGGAGGCAAGACTAGAGACCTTCTGATCCTTTTACACTTGAATTTTCATCTGACCCCATGAAGGCAGCCTGCTTTTCTCCAGTATATAAATAGACTTCATTCCAATAGGTAAGTTTATTAATCAAACTTTGTACCAAGTAGCTTTGGTTTATTACACTGTCATAATTTCACCTTTACAGTACAAGATTCCTTAAGACAAAAAAGGCAATGAAGCATGCATCCCATAAAACAAAAAATATAGCTACAGTAGTTGCTATGGAATTGCTGAAAATTCCACATAAACCAGGAATTTATGCCAGGAGTTCTTCAAAGTACTGTGGCTGGCCTTCCAAGAATGTGAAAATGTTAATGCCAAGGCTAAGGGAGCTTGATTTCTTCTTCCTTCCTTTGTGTAAACATGATAATACTTCTCTGAGTCCTGGCTTGCAATCCTCTTGAGCTGCAGTGCATGCCAATAGACAGGATATTTGTTCTGCAACAGGGCAATCAAACTGCCCCTGTCAGAGCAGGTCACAGCCACCTTCTCTGTTCCTCCACCCCACATACCTGATGACCTAGGTCATAATGGTCCACAATTTTTCAATTATAACTCAGTGAAGGTGGGTAAAATAAATCAAAACACATTGATTTGTTCTCTTCTTGAATAGAGCTTCTCTTTTAAACTGCAGCTTTTTGTATTTCTGTGAGGGATTACCCCAAATATTCTGTTTCTTCTCCCTCAAGTCAGAGGCACCACTGGAGAAAACTTGCTTGATCACAGAATGTAGCTCCTCATTAAGCCTTGCTCAGAAGAGAGAGTCTTGATGCTTAGTTTCAGCATTTATTCATGTGTCTACCACATATCTGAAATATTCTTTTAAAGCAATTTTCATTTCCTCATTTAAACCGAGAACAGTTTTCACAGGAATATGTAAGGACATTCCTCTTTTTTGAAAGTTTTTTTTCCCATGTTTTGCTTCAGTAGTACTTATTTCATCAAAAATTTATTTCTTAGGTGCTAGAAATGTGTTTTCTTTCCTCTTTTGTCTGCAACCTTCTTCTACTCAGAAACAGTCTCTTGAGGATCACCGTTTCAAGGGCAAAACTCCTACTATGTAAAAATATGTAACCCTCAGGAATATGCTACCTTAGAAATTTTTCAGTTCCAAACAAAAAGTCAGGATGTAGAAGCAGCCCAGAAAAGGTGTTTTGAATGAAAATGTTTGATCACTTTGAGTTAAGAGTTGTAACCTCTCATTACAGACTTTTCATTGTACTGTGTGAATTCTCTTTCTACAGATCTACTACACCTACCTAGTTCTCTAAGGGCTCTTCTTTTCCTTCCCATTTCTCCCCAGTTTTCAATTCTTTGCTTTCTTCAGTCAAATTTATCTTTCCTCAGAACTTCAACTTGGAACCTCCATTCATAAATTTCTCTTCCCCTCAACATTTCACTCTACCAGTCCCAAGCTATGATGAGGCCTTTTCCCCTTGGTGGGAAAAGAGAGTGAGTGCTAGCTGGGAGTTTCCAGAAGACCTGTCACAAATTGTCACATTGCAGAAGAAATGTAAGTATGTTACAAAGCAGGCAATCATGAGCTCACAGAAAGCAAGCCCAGAGAACACAGATTTTTCCATGGGATGAGTGCAGAAGTGCTCCTTGGCAAGAATGGGTAATGACAAACACAAAAAACGCCAATTCAACAAATAAAACATAATTAGCGAGAGCATCCCAAGTAATGAGAAATCGTTTGGTACGTACATCAGTGGCAAGAGGAAGTCAAAAGCAAGTGGATTACTCATCAGAGAAAGCTATTGACTGATGCCAGAGAGGGCTCAGACAGCCTCGGGCCTTCTTTGTACCAGTCTTGGCTAAAAGAGCTCACTTGTGATCAGGTAACTGACATAGTACACATTAATGACAAGGGAATAAGGCTGCAGCCCATACTGAGGCAGAAACAGCTACTACAGGTCTTAGGTAACATTGTGATGTTCAATCCAAGAGTCTGGCTGCACTTCATGCCAGGGCAGTGAAGGAAGTGGCTTAAACAGCATTGGAAACACCAATGTCTATTTCAGAGAGTCCGGGGAAGATGGCCAAGAAATAAGCAAACTGATGTCTGTCTTCAAAAGCGGCATTTGAAAATAAATAAATAAGCCAAGTTTTCACCCCAGAAAGCATCTAGCACAAATAGATACACAATCTGTAAACAGGTATAAAGAAACAAATAGGATAAGCAACTATTAATATAAACTTGTCAGCTAGAAACTGGGACAATCTGGGCAAATTTCCCTCAGCAATGAGGAGCAGACTATGTTATGGAAGAGGGAAGAGTGGACTCCACTCATCTGTGCCTTGGTTAGGCTCTGTGCACATGCTTATAAGGAAGGGAGTTCAGTTTATTTGAAAAATTCGGGCAGAGGGTACAGAAGTTTGGAAACAGCAGTTTTCAGTATTTTACAAGCAAGAGGGTGGACTATAAATGCAATTCCAAAGGGGGTGTTTTGCTAGCAGCCTTCCAAGCTGGCACTAACTGGGGAGCAACTGCAAACACATCAGAGGATGAAATAAGAATTCAAAATAACCCTAAGAAGCTGCTTGTAAAGCAAAGATGACTGAAAAGTAATGAGAGGAATTGTTTTTGGAGGCAGGGTTACCCCTTGTATGCACAGAGACTGGGGCATTGCTGCTCAGCACAGGCTGCAGACACCAGCTGAGGAGAGACCAGAGAGCTGCAGACAGTGGCCAGAGAATGCAGGAGAAGTGGACAAATTGCAGCTGCTCATCTTAAAGAAAACATGGCACAGGGACTTGATAGCAGGCACCAGATGTAAAAGGACACTGTAACAAAGAAAGAGGAGCCTTCCCTTGGCAGAGACCACCACATTCACATTTCAGCAAGGAATATTCAGAGAGGAGGGTTGAGTGTCACCTGGAGATGCTGTAGGGTCTCTCAAGTACTGGGTGTTCCTCAGAGCAGAACCCAGGGAAGCCCCACAAAAGGGACACAGAGCCACACTGAAGTGGTGTACACATGAAACCTTTCTGATGTCCTCTGTAAGAGAAAGAGCTAAAGAGAGGAAGGTCTAAGGTATTAATGGTGTACAATGATTTGCTAGCAGAAACCAGATCAAGTACATGAAATTACATCAACAACTTGCTCTTCCATTTATATTTGGCAATGACACCCATCCTCTCCTAATGCACACAAGCATTTTCTGCTCACTGGCTGTGTTCACGTGTACAAGCGTATATTGATCTGTTTTCTCTCCTTCCCTTCTTACAAAGGAAAAAATAACCGCACAGTTCAGTAATGCACAGGCTGTGCTCCACGATGAAAATAGTCTGAGGCACTTACACGCTGAAGTAAATTTAGCTTAACATAAAAATAACCTTCACAAATTTGAAATGCCTGTTTTACAATTAACGTCAGGTGCTAACAGAATATAATTTTCTTCAGTGTGTAGTAATGTGACAGGCTGACTAAAGCGAGGCAGGCACGTCTCCTGGCCGCCCTCTAGGTCTCGGAAATGCCCCCTTCACCTTTCGGTTCTTCCCTCCGAGTCTCGTCCTTTCTTCAGCCACACAGGGTGCTCCTGCGGCTCGGCGATGCGGTGCGCTCCCGCCCTGCTCGCTGCAGCCGCGCTGCGTTATTAAAGGCACACATACCGTGTAAATAATTGATACGGAGCTAGCGCGCTGCGGAGCCCGAGCGCCTCCTCCTCTTCCTCCCCTTCCCCAGCCCTCGCCCTACCTGCCCCGGCCGCCGGAACGCAGCGCGGCCGCGGGGAGGCGCGGAGCCCCCGCCGAGCCCCGCGCCCTCCCCGCCCCGCGGCGCGTCCCGCCCCCGGCGGGTCGGTGGCGGGGCCGGGCAGGGCCGGGCCGGCGGTGCGGCGGGAGCGGGAGCGGGAGCAGGTGCGGCCGCCCGGCACCGCGGGGGCGGAGCGGGGGGCGGCGGCGCCGGGCCGGGCCGGCAGGTGGGGGCTGCCGGGAGCCGGGGGGTTTGCCCGCCCGCCTCTGGAGGTGCGGCTGGCGGCACGGCGCGGCGAGCGGGCTGCCGCGGGAGGCGCACGGCGGTGGTGGCGGCGGTGACCGCGTCCTCAGCCCGGGCCGCGGAGGGGCCGGCGGGGCCCCTTGCTGCAGAGCCAGATGTGCGGGACGCGGGGCTGCGAGGGCTCGGCGGGGAGGTGCCGGGGGCTGCCGCCGCCGCTGCTGCCGCGGCCGGGGGGGAGCCCTTAGCTGTGCGGGAAGCGGGGAAGCCGTGTCGGGAGCTGTTATTTTCTTCTCCTCCTTCCCTTGCCTTCCCTCTCGTCCCTCCTCCCCCTCCTCACCAAAACCGGGAGAGGAGGCGTGTTCGGTGCCTTGCTGCACCGGTTTTGCTTGGTTTGTTGTTGCAGGGTTTGGTTCGCGGGGTGGCTGGCTTTTTTCTTTTTTTCTCTTTTCTCTTCCAACCTCTCCGCCTTCTCCCTTCCTCTCCTTTGGCCCATCGCATGCTCGGATCCGGCTGGATCCTTCCTTTTCTTTTCGGCGGTGCCTCTCGGAAGGGGGAAGGGAGAGCTGGGATGAGTGCAGCTTGACGCACAGGCGAGGAGCGGGGGGGCACCGCCGGCAGCTGCAGCGGTTCGTGGCCGCAGGGCGCGGGTGAGGAGCGGAGAGAGCGAGGGGCTCCCTCGGTGCCTCCCCCTTTCCTCGCCCCTGTCCTTCTTCCCCTCCTCCTTCTCTCCCTCCCCCATCCGTCTCCTGCCGGGTCCGGCTGAGAGCGTGTGTGCAATACCTTACGCTGCAAGGTGTGTGTGTGCGCGGGCGGAGCAGAGGGAGGGCAGGACTCGCGAGGGAGCCGGGGTTGCCCCGGCCCCCCCTATGTGAGCCTCCCCGGGCGGCTGGATGGCGATAGAGCGGCGCCGCGAGGCGGGCGGCGGGGGCCGGCCGCTGCCGGAGGAGAACGGCTCGGTGCCGGGGGCCCTGGGTCCCGGTGCCGCCGCCCCCCCGGGGCCGCCCCCCGCCAGCGCCGCCGGGGCCGAGATCCAGGCGCTGCCGCTGCCGCCGCCCGCCGCCGCCTGCAGCCCGCTGCTCCTCGACTATGACGGCTCGGTGCTACCCTTCCTCGGGGGGCTGGGCGGCCGCTACCAGCGCACCCTGGTGCTGCTCACCTGGATCCCGGCGCTCGTCATCGGCTTCAGCAAGTTCTCGGACTCCTTCCTCCTGGACCAGCCCGACTTCTGGTGCCGGGAGGCGGACGGGCAGGGCAACTGGAGCGGGACCTTGGCTCCGATCCACGCCAACCACAGTGGCAACGGGAGCATCTTCCCCACGCCAGGGCTGCCCACCCCCGCGGGGGACAACGCCAGCGAGTGCGGCTGCCGCGAGTGGCACTACCGCATCCGAGCCGGTCTCGTCCAAAACGTCGTGAGCAAGGTGAGAAAGGCGAATTCCCTCGGACCCCCTCCCTGTCCGGCCCTCTCGAATCCTCTCGGCACCCGCTCTTTCCAAGGCTAGGGGAGCCCCTGGACACGATACGGATCTGTCCTTGCGTGCCGCAGCTGGGTCGGTCAAGTGCCCCTGGGTTAGCCTCCCACCCGCGAAAGTCAATCCCGCATTCCCGCAGCCCTTTCCCTCCCGCTGTGTCCAGCTTGTGGACTTGTACCCGCACACTGGTTGCAGCACTAAGCTGCAAAGTTACGTCCTGAAACGGGATCCTGTGTGTCTCTTTGGGTTCCTGGTACTGTCCTGCTTTTCTGGGTATCTGTGGGAAAGCTGCTGTTAGGCACGAGCCCCAGTCAATAAGGGAAAAAGGTTGCAGAGAGGGCTCCAGCTGATCTTTGTGCAAGTGTACTAAAGCAGCTCTACCAATCAAAAACCAGGTTGATTTTTGGGGAAGGTAAAGAAACTGTTGTGAGTAAAATAAGAAAAAAGTTCTCCTGAATTCCTCTGGTTTTGTACTTGCTCTCTTGAAAACTATTTTGTCACAGCAATTAAAGAAATGTCTCACAAGCTGTTTTACTCCACAAACAGAAAGTGCATGCTGCTGTGTTTTGTGTTTCCACATGTAATGGCTAAAGTGGAAAATTTCTAGTGAAGAAACTGTGCCGCTCTTGCTTCATATTTGCTGAGTAGTGCCTATAAAAAAATCACCTTCCCTTTTCACCTGAAAGCTTTTGCTTGTTTTTAGTATTGGCCCTGCAAAAGCCCCACAGGCTGTAGACAGGCCTTATTGATATTAACAGGCAGCTGAAGTTCCTGGAAATGTAAAATTAAATGCTTACACCAGGGAAGTAGTTCCCCTAATCTCAAGACCCCCTCCTAAGTAAGATCAGCAAAAATTACTTCCTGCCTGGGAGCAGTGTTTTGGCTTAACTGTGTTTATCTAGTTGGGATAAAGAAATGAGGCAACAATCAGATGAACAACATAATTGTGCTTTGGTCAGCCAGCACGCACTTATATTGAATCATTGAAAATCATTTCAGTTTTTCTTTGTGTCCCTTGAAAGAGTGTGCAACAGGCAAAAAGCAAGTTCCTCAATACCTTGAACCCAAAATGGATTAAAAAGAAAGGTAACCCAGCTGCACTCCTTTCATGAGAGGAACATAGGCACATGTTGGATCTGAATGGTTTGTGATACAGAAATGTATAAGAAAATTCGATATTTAAGGTGGTCAGATTTTCTTTTTATATCCAGAAACGGAGCTATTCATGTCTTTGGGGGTTTAGCACTGAAGCTTTAGCTTGAAAAAAGTACCTTGAAATATGTTTTTAGTCCAAACTTTTAAAAAAAAATTTTGGAAATGTTTGAATCTTTTGAAGGTCATCGTCAAGTTGGCCACAAAAGGTCAAGGGAGAGTTAGTTTGCTGTCTTGCATGCTTCTTTAGAGATAATAAAAAAAGTGTTCTTTGGAAGAACTTGCGGTAAAGGGCAGATCAATTTTAAGGGATAAACAAACATCTGTGGCCCCTGCTGTCTTGTTTTGTATTAGAAAGAATAATAATCATCTTTTGAGACTATGGGTTTTTCCAGTGTGGAGTTTTTATTTTTATTGTATGCTCACTTCCAAAAACCTGGCAGCTTTTTTGCTTTGATTTGTAATACCATGTAATTATAATTAGATTGTTTTCTCAGGGTCAGGATTCCTCCTTAGTTTGTACTTTGGTTTTGTTTTAGGGGTTTTCTGGGTGGGTGTGCTGCCTGTTCTTATTCTAATGAAGAAGGAGAGGAAAAACCCAGACAGAAGATCATCATAGCTTGATTTGGACTTAATTTCTTATCAGTCCCCAGGAGCTCTGATACTGTGGGAGCAGTTCTGGTAACCACTGACTCCTCTTGCATGCATCTCACTGTCCTTTGTGAGAAAGAGCTGCTCTGGATCAATTAAAGAGACTGGATGTTCAGATCACCCTTAACTCCCCTCAAAAATGCATTTATTTCTGTAATGTATTATGCAATGTTCTCATCTTTCTAAATAGAGTTTTATTAAATCTTAGTCTAATATATGCTCATCTGTGTAGTAGCCAGGGGTTATATTGAAATATCATAAAGAGAGCCAAAAGTATATTAATAAAAAATGTACTTTTGTTTGGCAAGTAAATCCTCTCATACTTACTTTCAGTGGTCTGAGCTAATAGCTGCTGGATATTCCATCATTGCTTTGTATAGTGAAACTATGAAACAATTCTCGTTATTTAGCACAAACCATATCTGATGTGCATGTATGTGAGACTTCACTGCCCCATTCCTTAGGGGCAGGGTAGCTGTCCTTAAACTGTGTTAAGTTCCACTGTCTCCATAGCCCATCTTCTAACGGTGCACCCTTCATCAGATGCTGTATCCCTGTCCAGACTTTCTCAGCCATCCCTTCCCTGATGCCCATTTTCTCCCAGCCTGTGTCACACTTGGGATTGATGGAGTGGAGATCTTGCTGTTTCCAGCCCTGCTTGGTGCTTTGTTGAGCCTCACTTCTCTGAGTGTTTGCTGGAGCCAGGGGTGGCCTTGCACCTTTCTTCAAGACTGGCACTGCTGTGTTAGACACTGTCATTATCCTGACCTGCTTGACTGAGTCACTGGGAACGGTGCTTTTTATAGTGCTGCCAGTCATTAGAACTGGGAATGGTAATAAAGGACATAGTGCTTATTATTTACCACTGCTGAAATACATGTAGTGAAGAGGTCAGATGCATAATTTAACCACAGGGATTCTAGTGGCCATGCTAAATCACCCTTCTGAGCTAATGTCCTGACTTGGCACATAAATCTTGGTCTTTAGCTTGGTTTGTACATAAATATCTTCCCTTAGCACATTTCACTTGCAAGACTTTTTCACTGTTAAATGATTCATTGAAGATTTTCATCTATTCTTTCTCACAACATCAACATCATCATACTGTTATTAATAGAGTGCACATGTATTTCTTGAGAGATGCATCCTAAACCAGCCCTTAGGCAAAAGGCTAGTTTAAAAAAAAGGTATTTTTAATGGTCCATGTATCATCTCACTAGCATCCAAAGGAAGGATGCTGAGAAACACTCTTTTAATTATTTTTTTTCTGTGGGGAAACCTGAGACCTCCTTTCCGCTGTGTGCAAAGTGGTGCTTCAGGTAAATTATTAGCGTTAACACAATGAGCAACATAGTGACAGTGAGCAACATAGTGACAATGAGCAACATAGTGACAACTAAACGTATGTAGCCATCAAGTTTAGCAGGAAGCTGGAGTGTGTGCTCAGCAGGGACTTTCCGAACGCTCTCACTAACTTCTTTAGCGCCTGCACCTTCTGACCATCTGCAAAGGCAGCTGTTATCTTGGGACAGCCTTTTCATGGAAGCTCTTAGTTACAGGATTGATGGTTGTTGGTTTGTTCACTCCGTTACTAGGATGACCCATCCTCTGTGTTTGATTGCATTAAGTGGTGGGGTTGTTTGCTGTTCTGCATGCTAATTTGTATAATGGAGACCAAAAGCTGATGATGGACAAGGAATGGGCTTGATTAAATTGCAGAGGTTGATGGCAAATCATCCTTCTGTGTGCACTTGCAACGTTCCAGATCATTCCACCTCTTGGAGTTGGCGTAAGAGGGAAGTGGTTAGTTGAAGGCTGCATTTTAATCACTTGGAGTAATTATGTAATAATATTTCATGTCTAGTCACAAGGGAATTCCTGTTGTGACTGCTTTTATGCTCCAGATGCCTTGTTTTCCTGCAATGCTGTTCGCTTGGCTCTCAACTTCCCACTTGATTTGGGTTGAGTCATCTTCTTTCCGAAGTAACATGGCAATCATTTTACCTATTTGCCACTGGTTCAAACATTCTCATGCCAATTTGGCTGAGCCTCTAGCAATTTGTCCCTGCCAAAACAAGCAGAGCTGAAGTCAGAAGAGCCAAATGGTCTGGGGGCAAGGATGTCTGAACTTAGATTGATTTGGTCTATGACTGGTGCCCTTTGCTCCTGCAAGGGCAGATGTCTGTGCTTAACTGGTCTTCCTTCTCCTTGCTTTTATTGCAGTTCTGGCACTTGTCTGGGCACACCTTCATCTGAATCAGCTTGCTAGCCTGATAGAAAACTTCCTCTTAAAATAATTTTTTTCTTATTTTCCTGGATGTTCTATTGGGTTAATTGAAGTTAAGTTGTTCTGTGCAGTGACGTGCTTTAGTCTGTGGTGTTGTCCTGTGGGATTATTGCTGGTATCCTCAAGTAGCCAGAAATGATAAAACAAACAAATTTCTTTGTGATGATAGTGATGATGAATTTAGCACAGATTGCAGAATAATATTTCTTGGAGTAGAGGATAGGTGTACATTTTAAATGGACTTTGAGAATACAGTTATTAATTACTTTGAAGGCATCATTCTGATAAGGCCCTCCCCAAAAAAATAACTGTGCCACCCTTATCTCCCCCCATTTGTGCCTGTAATCTCATTTGTTTCTGCATATTCTCCAGTTGGCTAGTCTCTGCAAAGAGACTTTAGAAATGCTGATGCTTCTTTTTTTTTTTTTTTCCCCTTGCAGCTGACAGGATTTGTCTTGTCAGTGTTAGTTCCTGGCCGACTGGCTTCTACCTGGTCCCAAATCAATGAAAACCTTGAGTTATTGTACCCACTGCAGTAGTTGGGTCAGAAGTGACAATATTGAAGCTACTACATCACTTTGTTTCCACTGAACAGATTGAAGGGGGTGTAGGGACCTGCAAAGCAGAAACTTACAATGGGTAGAAAGTCTGTTCTAAATTTCTTTCAGCCAAGGCTTTGGAATGACTCTCAGCTTCTAATGGGTGCTGAAGGGGTCAACAAGTCTCTGTGGTCAGAGGTATCCATAAATATTGCCAAACCAGAGCAAACATCTAATACTATTTTATTTCATGGCCTCCTCAGCTATGCGAGAGATCCCAAACTATATTTTTTTTATCAGCTAGCTGATAAAAAATCAGTGGTTACTGCTCTGAGCCTTCACAGACTTGAAAAATCTTTTTGTTAAAGAGGAGGCAAAGGGGAGCTATTGGCTTGTCCTGCTGCAGCTGCCCTGGCTCCTGCTCGCACATACTGAGAGTGATGACAGAGCCTCCTGGTTATCAGGGCACAGGTGAGCAACATTCTGGAAGAACAGGGTGAGTTTCTGGCTGAGTGGCATCAAGGAAGGGGATGGCTGTTTTGGGAACAGCACCTGCAACTTCCCGTGTGAAGAACTGTCCTCTGTCTGCAGACTGCAAGTAAACTGATGTTTGAAACAACCAAGTATGATATCACAGGGCTTCTTGTTTAGTGAGCCTAGAAACTGGTTTTACTTATTTGGAGGTGTTATGTACTGGCCAAAGCCTTTTAAAGCAGTTGGTCTAGAAAGCAAAGACCAATTAAGACCAACACTGACATCAGAACTCAGGTAGTTTTGGGTTTTTGTCTAGCATGGATTTTTTTTCACTACAGGAAATGTACATGCAGTTCATGTTTATTATCACCCTTAAGATAAAACATCTCAGTTACAGGAATCTGATTTCAATTTACCATAAATAGTTTGTAGCATTGCTACAACTAGCAATGATCCTTCAGGAAGGTAATTCCATATTGAATTCTCAGCTTTTCAAGGCTTGATATTGAGCCTTTCATAAAAGTCATTTTTTGTGTATATGTCAAAAAGCCACCTTTTTTTTTTTTTTTTTTTATAACCTTCTGGATGGACATGATGTTTGAAATGCTTGGGGTTCTGTTTGTTTTTGTTTCCACTCCCTAATACATCCTGTATCTCTGTCACGTAATTTAAATATACGGACCCTGCCCATGTTGTGACAGAAATTGCTGGCTGTGGTGAATGTTTACCAGCTGTGCAGGCAGTCTAACCCCAAATTTCTGAAGTGCACTAACAGTTTTACTTCTTCTTACCCTGGCTACAAGACTGCAGTTATAAAAGGTGATCTCATGTTTTTTAAAGCATTTGTCAAAAAAGGAACTGGCACTCAAGAAAGCATATAATTTGTAGCTTTTTCTGATGGAGACATTGAGATGAGGCATACAGGACAGCCAAATTTCAGGGGTTCATTTCTTAATGAAACAACATCTGGAATAGCACAAGATTTATGACTTTCTTGAACTTTAAAACTTCTGCCGTTCTGATGGTGAAAAAGTCTCATCAAAACAGTTTTAGAGAACTGCTAAATTCAGAAAATGCTGGAAGAGATACAGTGCTTTTGTGTAGCTCATCTTTTGTTTGTCAGTCTATTTGCTCCTGCCTACCTGGCATCCCTGCTCAGGACAGCTACTCTCATTCCCTCCCTCTCTCCCTCCCTTTCATATTCCTTCCTCTTCCCGCTCTTCAGCACAGCCAGGCTGGCGCTGGCTTACCCGCAAGTAACTGTGGAATTAATTAGGCTGAGATCTTGCTACAGAACAAAGGACTGGGGTTTGCTGCAGACAATGGGTAGAAGATCAGAGTAGCCTGTTGTAGGAATATGCTGCAGCTTTGCAGCAGTGATGATTGTTCAGTTCTTGCACCGAATTCCATTAAAACAGCTTCTCTCAGGTTTTGGTCACCTTAACTCAAATGTGTGATTAGCTCTCATAATGTAATTTATTTTTATAATTTTTACCATCTGACTTTTGACAGCAGATGGCTTTGTGTGCATTCTGAATTCCCTTTTAAAGTCAAAGAGGAAGGAAGGAACCTGAAGGAGGGAGAAAGGCGTTTCAACACTCTTTCAATCCATGTCATCAGTTGCAGAGGTTTCCAGGCAAACCCCTTTTCACTGTCTGATAACTGCTCAGCACTACTGGATCTGCACTGATCCACACCCAGTCTTGGTGTTGGGGAGCCTGCCCCCACACCAGCCTGTAAAAACTGGCAGGAAGCAGGGATTAATGCATGTGTTGAGTTGTTCCTGCTGATCCATGCCATGTCATACCTGCTGGGAACATGCAATAGGTTTGTAGCTATTGCCACAAAGAAGGATCAGTGCTGTGCTTGGTGTGACTGGCATACTTGGGGTGGAACCTCCTGCTTGTTCTCTGAGCTGATGAGGAGTGTAAATGTGCTGTCAGTATGATGGGCTGGGTAAGAAAGTTCAATGTGTACTACAACGGTTTATTAGAATTTTTTATTTTTTTAATATAATCTGGGAGAGCCCCAATTGCCGGTTGTTACACTGAAAAACAAGAACAAAAGATTAGGTAAGTGGATGTATCCTGATCCTCATTTCTGGGATGCCTATCTAGATCCCCCAGGAGCAAAGCTATGAGAATCAGGAATGCTGCTTGTGGAATGCAGGGAAGCGGTATGTTCACTTTCTCCAGCAGCAAGTGATTTATAGTCACCCTTGTGCATTGTTTTCAGAGCAGGGTGGTCTGGTTCCCTAAAAAAGGTTCTTTGCCTCCAGACAGTGGTGGAGGAATTCATTTTGGCCCAAATACTATCTGTCTGCTACTCTGCAGAGCTCTGGAGCTGCCTGTTTTCCTCCTGGCCTTCAGGCCAAAGTCCATGATCATGCAGACAGTGTTGCAATGTGCACCCTAGAAATATCATTAAGGATAGGGACAGTAAATTAAACTGTAAGACCTTTTCCCCACTGTGTCTTCAGAGCTGTGTAAAATGCTGTCTTCCTGAACAATATAAGCTTGACAGACCAGTTTCACCTTCTGATTTGTAAACCAAGTGGAATATTTTTCTCCATTCTTCCCTACCCTTAATATTTATTTAGGTCTGAATTAATACTGGACCCGGGGGATTTTTTCCCTCTCCTTTTCTTCTTGCCTGAGTTGCAATAGTCATAGTTTGCAAATGATGAGAGGGCAAGGTCACGGCACCAATTGCATGCCAGGGTTGAGATGTCTGGTCTTTTTATCTAAGGTGGCAAGTATTTCTTATGAGCAATGACTTTCTCTTATCTACCACTTCATCCTTCTCAATTTCAGAGTTTCTTGCCATACTTGAGTTTGGTTTTTTCCCTCTGGATTAAAAACAGCCCAACAAGATAGTAAACTAGATGTTGCCATGTCAGTCCTGTCAAGCCTGCAACATATTTTGTGCATTCCTGTTTTGTCAGCCTGAAAAATGCTAGTCCACAAAGCGTTAACTTGATAGTGAATGTTAATATTTAACTATGATGTTGTAGGGTTTTTTATGCATGGCTTCTATTTACAGTGCTTACTTAGACCAGTTCAAAACACAAATTTGATAGCTAGTGTAACTTTTCTAGTTTGGTTGTGAAGTCAGTCCCAGCAGCATGCACCTTGTCCAGAATAAATGGTTTTTGGCTGAATACTGAGGAATGGTGCTCAAATGCCACTTTTCAGTGTGTGTAGTCTCAGTCCTAGGGATGGGCGTGGTTGCTCATGGTCTTTTCATGAAGCCAGAGGGAGGCAAGCAGCTGCAAGGTGTTAGAGCAAAGAGTGGATTGAAAATTAAAGTCACTTTTGTGGTGAAGTCTTCTAATCATATCAGAATGTATGTAGATAAGATACTTTGTTGCAGCACAGACATGTAAAAAGAGATACTGAAATATCCTGATGCCGCTCTGTGGAAAATTATTAATATAGTATTATGAATACTGAGCAGGAAAGCTTCAAGCAGGATTTTGTATCTCCCAACTCTTTGATGTTAGATGATATTACGGAGTTGGGAAAAACTAAGCAGATCACATCAGCTGAGAAACAAGCTAGTTGACTAATCTGTGGATGGCAAAGGCTGAGGAAGATCTAAATGTCTCAGAATAAAGGGAACTCCTACTGAAAATAAAAGAAGTAGTGGTGAAGAGGTGGGTGGTACATGGATGCTCCTAAAGTTGATTTAATCATGTTGAGTATTCAGAAGATTGTCATAGGATTAGCAAATCATATTTTAATTGTTGGCACATTAGCAATTATTATTTAGTTAGCAAACTTCTTTCTTCCCTCTCCCATTGGGGAAAAGAAACAGATCTGTGATGAGAGCAAGTTTGGGAATAGAAGAGCTGATATCTCCTGACTGAAGTGTGGAGTTGAAGGGCAGTTGAAATTTCTCAGTTCTGCAGTGTCTCAGGGGGCATTATCTTGGGATTCTCTTGATGTGCTCAGTGGAGAGCTTGGAGGGTCTTTTTTGCTTATGGCATAGACTAAGTAACAATTTAGTGCAGAACACTAAATTTAAAATCTTTTCCAAGTTAGTTTACTGGCATTGAAATGGAGTCAATATATGTCCTTTTGCATATTTGAAATTCTGAGCTTGTTTTGTGACTACAATATTGCTTGAACCTTCTCTTCATGCTGAGGATATGTCCCTTAAAGGTGAGCCATGACTGAAAGGCTTTAGAAAGGCCTTTCAGCTGCCTGGGTGGAATGGGCCATGCACATACTGCTTGTGAGCAGGACAGCATCTCCCTGCAGGGCACAGTGGGCACAGCCTGCTTACTCTGAGGTAATTAATATAAGAGGTACTGTGTCTCTGCCTATCCAGTTTCAAGCAGCTTGAGGAAACCTGTGCCTTAGGTTTCCCATTATGATGACAGAGTCAAAGTGTTCACACCAGGAGGAAGTGCTGTGTTCTGTGTCAGTGCTCACACAGTAATGCGTGGCACTGAGCCTTTGTGCTTTATTTTTAAGGCTGTAATACCAGACCAAAAAAATACACACTTGAAAAACTAATGCAGAAATTACACAGCTAAGATGTGCATATCAGAAGATTGTGGCTTTGAAGGAGATGTATTTCAGCTACTTAAACTATGTTAAACTTCAGAAACTATTAAGGAAACTTGTGAAGTCCATGGTTATGCAGTCCTGGACTATTTTGTGGGGATGGAAGCTGTTTTCATAGGTTCATATTATGCTGCACAATCTAATTATATCTTTCTTGGAAGGCAGCTAAGCACACGTCCTCTGGCTCATGTGCCACCCCCTCTTTTTCCCCCCACTCCTCTCCCTCCCCATGTCCTCAATACCTTTGTTTTGGTGATAGTATCAAAAGTAGTTTCTTTGCTTTACTTTTCAAATGGTGAATTGCCCAGGTGGTCAGTCATGTCTGTAGTCAAAGCAATCTGACAATTTCTGTGTAAATGACCTTGTGTTTACTGTTCACAAGTCGTTTTTCTGGGCTGCAGTTTTTCCTTGCCAGGTGTCTGCTGCGGTCAGAAATGGTTTACTGGTTTCTGAGAATGAAAAGTACAGCAAATGTTGTTTCCATTGTAAGAAAAACAGATTGGATAAGAAGCTGACCCAAACAAGCCCTGGCATCTGTTGAGTTAGCAAGCTCCAGTGTGTGGGGATAGGGACCTGAGGTTTGCTAGGAGCTGGAAGAAGGCAGATATTGAGCTAAAGGTCATACTGTGGTACCAGCAATATTTCTCTTGACACCTGAGTAAGAGTTCTTGCAAATCTGGATGATTATAAACCTCTCAAAATACCAGTGTGTACTTGCTCAGTAAAAATTTCGAAGTATTAAAGTTCTGAGCACTTAGACACTGGCCAAAGATTTCAGCAAAAGCATCCACTTATGATAAAGCTGAACAATGGTAGAAATACTTGGTTTTTAGAGGTCTAGCCTCATACAGAGAGGAAGCAGCTTGAAAGTCAGGTGTTGACTGTGTGTTGGGTTGAGGCATTCCACTGTAGGTGTGGTGTAGGTTTATTTGAGTGGCTGTTCAAAGAAAACAAACAACAAAACCTCTTAATAGCTGACTTGTTTTTCTTGCATGTTGTGTTTTTTGACTCTTCAAGTCCACTTGTGTCTGATTAAAGACATAAGGAGAATTGTCATTTGGAGAGGTTTGGTTCAGAATGCTGCTGGTAAAAATAAGATAAAATTATTAATTTTTATATTTTCTTCTCAAGTCTTCCAGGATTAATTCTATTACTTTTTTACTCTACTTAATGTTCTTATTTTCATATGTGATATTTCACCCCAGCTGATTGTACTGATGGTCACAAAAATACCACGTGTTCTCAAGAACATTTTATTGACATTTAAAATGCACACTGGGAGTACTTTGCCCTGCTGTGATCTCAAAGGAGAGGCACCCTTATTCTGAGTCCTGAAGGTTAAGTAATCTAAATGCTCATGTTGCCGTGGCTGAGAAGGAGATAGAGATGCCTGTGACACTAAAACCCCCTTGCAGTTGGGCTGGAGCATCCCTCTGGGAGGCTTCTTCTGTAACCTTCCTTGTGTGGTTTTGCTTCACACTTCTGAAAAGTTGAGCATCGTGCCACTTCCTGAATCTCATGCTCTTTCTTTAAGATTAACTGCTGCCAGAGTGTCATTTCTGCTGGGGGCTGAGAAAGGGAGGAGAGAATTTTTGTCCTTTAGTAGTCTAGAGGGAAATCTTGGTACAGTGGTGTCCTGTGGCTCTACTTATGAGTGTTACTCAGATTATTCAGTTCTGTGAGGTACATTGCATTAGAATTACTGACTGCTTTGCTTTCCTATTTTGGTTGGTTTTTTTTAATAGTGCTTGGTTTGCTGCCCTTGAGCTTTTCCTCCAGGAATAAGTACCTGGAGACTGTTCTGGTTTTTTCAATGTATATTGTATGAGAAACAGAACTGGAGTTTTTTATTATTTTATTCTTTTTTAAAATAACTTTGGTTCAGGTCATTAGGGTTTTTAGGAAAAAAGGCATTCTATGATAATGTGATGCCTTCATAAATTTAAAGTCTCACTGGATAATGTGCTTGTATAGACGGTGGATTCTAGTTTTGTGCAGGGCAAATTGACAGGGTTTGGTTAGAAAAAGATGAAACAGGAAGGAGAGAAACAAAGGAAGATGAGACCAAACATACCTCAGTGATGAAGAATCGATTCTTATTTTCATTTATTGGTCCTGAAGTCATTCCCTAATGAGCAGGCAAGCTGGTGGCTTTTCCCCAGGCAGGGTTTGCTGCTGCTATGGCATACATGGTATGTAGAGGACAGGGCTCCAAGTGCCAACTTCACTCAGAGGTCATAGGTGGCCTGTGAGGCATCAAGATAGAGAGTGAGGAGGCGACACAGCAGCCAGGTGCTGCCTGGATGGGGAAGGACCAAGGCTGCAGCTTCATGCCTGGCTTGGGGCTTTCCAAGGCAGCAGCTTTGGTGATCCTCTGGATCCTCTCTTACTGCTGAAACCACTGCAGAGGACAGCCACAGCAGACTGCTGCTGTCACAATCCACCTGCAGACTGTTTGGGGAAGGGGGTGCTTTCCATCAGCAGCAATCTGAGCATTGGAAGCAGATTGTGAATCCACACTGTGGGAAGAGGGGTGTGTGTCCTGTTCCCCTCTGATGAGCTTTTTGTTCCAGAGTCTGGGTTAGTGTTGTACCAGAGAATCTCTCCTGCTTTCTCATTGCTGGTTTTTGGGATAGAAGGGTCTGCCTTGCATATCTCATGGTATGGTGGTGAAGGTAGAACCAGCCAGAACCTCAACCTTACCTTTTACCAGTGATACCACACTGTCAGTGTGCTTAGGTACCACAGGCAGCATTGTGGCCACTGGAGCTCAAGGGCTTTTGAGACAAGAGCCCTTAACTCAGACAGTTTGTGTTTGTAGTTACAAACATGCTGCAGACTTTACTTTTATACCCTATAGCAATGCAAATACTGATGCACTGAGGGAGCCCTGTCCAGGTTCTCACCCCTTGTAAAGAATTTGCATGATGATTACTATTTGGGTGGGTTACATTTTACCAGCTGTCTTCCCAGGCATCCCATGTTTTAAATAGTCCTCCATCTCGCCATGAATTAGAGTGAGTCACAGCATGGGTGGTGACTCACTGATACCAGTTAAACATTAGGCTCCTGAAGGTGTGACTCCTCCAGCTCTGACCAAAATATGCTGGCACAACATGAAAAAATGCTTCCAATATATTGCACATCTGCATAGGTGACAAATTCTCTATGTTGCTGTACTGCTATAAAAAAAGAAGTTTTGCTCTGTAATGTAGTTAAGTTGGCATAACAACACAGTTCTTTTTGTTTAGCAAGTCACTTTATCTGATCTCTGTCTTGTATTGGGAGGATGGATGGAGGACAGAAAGACATAAAACCCCAGGTTCAGAGAGAACAGAGAAGCAGAGAAATCCCAGGGAAAGTTTAGAAACATTCATTCTTCGGGCTTGGCACTGTCAACTCCCAAGTGGAATACCAGGGGATTCAGCCAGAGCAGTTATAGAATTTAATGGTTTCCCTGCTTGTAACAGATTAATCTACCCTTTGCAAGAGGTGGTAGAGGATTACTGTCCAGTCTCCAGCCCAAACAATCTCCCAGTGCAGATTTACTTGGACAGCCACTCAAACTGTCATCAGCTCTGCCCATCCAACTGTTTTGTTCTGCAAGGCCATGGGAGCCTGTCACTCCTTTCTCCTTGGAGCCAATCTGAGTGTCATCTTTGCAGGATGCTTGGAGCAGGACCTGCCATGGCTCTGGGCACATGTCAGCTCTGTTCTGCTCTGCTGAGCCCAGGTGTATGTAAGGGGAGAGGCAGCTCTGATGGTGTATAAAGGTTCCTGCTTTATTTCTAGCTCTTCAAAGCTGAGGCTTTACCACGGGGAAAGGAAAGGGGAGTACAAGTCTCTGGCAAAATCTCTGTGTTTTCAGCATGACAAAGCTTTGCTGGCTTGCTCTGCTCCTATGTTAAGATAAGTGGGGATGATACACTTGCTATTAAATTTGTATTTTGTCCTATTAATGTCATCTTTACCTGAGGCTGCTTTTGACTCCAGCATCCATTTTTCTTCTCTCCTTATTCTCATCTCCCTTTGTAAGTTGAATGCCCTGGTGGCACCTACCACTGTACTGCCAAATTTATTTTGGGTAACTGCTTCATGGTGACCACTCTCTGGTTGTGACAGCTGCCAGAGGAAAAACCAGGACATAATTCAGCTCTTAGTACTGAGCAAGTAATCTGGGGTCATGGCAGATTCTCCAGAATTGTTTGTTGAAGCAACTGCTGATATATTTCACTATTTGTGTATTTACAAATATGGAGGGTTTTGCAGAGGGAGATATTTTGGGAAGGTCAGGGCCTGTTAACAGTCTGCCTGTGAGGGCTTGGGGGACCAGCTCTGATTTCTGCTGGCCTGCAGTGAGGGTTTAACAGAGGGCAGGAAAGGGCCAGATGCAGGGTTTGCAAGGAAATACATGTTTTTATTTTTCAGAGCAGCTGGGGAGTTGGACAATAGCCTCAAAAGCAAACAAACAAAGGATGACTTGCAGATAAGTTATCGACAGGAGTGGGTGTGTTTTGGGCACCACTGAAGGACAAGCTGATAGAGTGACTTTTCTCCTGCTTTTAAACTCTTGCTCTCTGTGCCAGTGTGCCAGGGGGGGTTGACATCTGTTGTCCCGGGCTGGAATTTCATAACAGCCCTTCATGAGAGTTTGGCTCTTCCAGCCACGAGCCTTGGCCTAAGTGTAATCTGGTACTGCACGTTCCCTGCCTGGGGCTTGTGCGAGAGCCGGCTAGCAACAGCAGCCTGTGAGAATGGAAAGGCACCAGGATGTCTCCCTTTTCTTTTTGCACTTGGAGGACACTACTCTTCCTCTGACATCCATTAATACATTGAATTTTTAAATCTGCTCTTGTGTAAATATGAATCTTTTTAATAAACTTAGTTTTTTTAATCTGCACACAAAAATTATTTTCTCGGATTTACGCAGCATATGCAACTTCTGGGTTGTGAAAATTAACCTGGAGAGTTTTAAAACTGCCTCTGCCTCAGATATATCTTCTGAATTTCATTTTGTTTGCAGCTTATCTGGGCAGTTATTCTTGTTTGCTAGCTGAGATTGGTTCTAGAATTGCTAGTATTAGTAATTACATTTCCTCTACTTGCTTCTGAAAAGTCAACATTTTTGGAGAGCAATCCACAGTTCCTTGCTGAATTCTTTGCTGCAAATCATTCATAGCTATTTAGTGGAAAAAATCCTTGCTCATACTACTTGCTTATGGTTCTTTAGTGCCTCCAGTCTGTAGGGTGGAAGATGAAACATAAGTGTCCCAACTTCTGCAAATCAGTGCAGTGGGGAACTCAAAATACATTTAACTTAAGCAAAAAGTCTGAGTGCTTGCACAATTCTTATGGCCACAAAATTGCTATACTCTTGGTGAGATGGTATATTGGGGCAGGGACATCTGTGGTGTTGGACCAGAGGGCTGAGTCTTGCCTTGTTTGTGGAAGGGCTGTGCATCATGGAAATGCCTCAAAGTGCAGTGCATCTAATTGAACTCTTGAGGGAAGTCATTTTTGAAGTTGCATCTGACTTTTAAAAATAAATTGCATACTTTTACTTTGTGTTTTTGGCTGTGAAAATTCAATTACTGGTGTCACAAGGGCTGCTACTATTACATTGCACACAAACAGCCATTTATTCTGCAAAGTTTCAATTCTGAAGTATCTGACTCTCCAAAGTTAGCTGTACTTATTTGTCATGAGGAGTGTGTGGCTGCCATTATCATCAATATTTGAACACTTCACAAACCACGGGCAAATATATCCTCTTACAAGAAGGATATATATATTCAAGGGTATAATAGTAACTATCCACACTTTACACATAAGAAAGATTATATTACTTGTCTGAGGGCAATGAGGATGTTGGACTAAAGCCAGGAATGCAGTCTGGTTCTTCTGATTTCCTCTGCCTCAGAGGAAAATGGCTTGGAGTTTAGGGAAGCCTTACTAGAAACCTTGTTGTTCCTATCTTTCTCCTGGGAATGAGGCAGTGCCCTAGTGACAGGTTGCCTGAAACAGTCCATTTCCCTCTTCTTTAGACAGAAAGAATTTTGATATTAGCATAGCTTTATTGTGGAGCTTCAACTCCTGTCCAGTCTCTGAGCTGTGAAAAGTCACTGCTGTCCCAAGAAGTTGTACAGCTGCACTGGGACTTCCAGCTGCTCTCTATGCCTCCATTCCAGGACTTGTCCTGACAAGTTGTGCCTTTATTCAGTCTTCATCTCCCTTCCACCACCCGGGGAAATCAAGATGCTTTTCTGAAAGCAAAAGAAACTCTCATACTGTAAGATCCTGAGCAAATGGCCGTTAAGGGTCTGTGGCAAAGGAGCTGCTTTCCCCCATGTTTCCAAGCAGCCCTGAGATTATTAATTTAAGCACTTGCTCTTAAATTGTTGGCGTGCTGTTGGTGGGGTTTCACAGGGCTCTGGTAATAGGTGTCTGGGGCTGGGGTGGTTTGATGCTCCAGCAGCAGAAGGGGTACTGCCAGTGCCTGGTGATTTCCCCTTAGGCTGACCTCCTGTGTCCTGGAGAGGGCACCTTTAAGCGATGAATATTATCATCTTGTAATTAAGGATCTGATAAAACTCACTGAGATGAATGTGCTTTGCTTCTTGGGGTCTGGGGCTTAACTTGAGGGGGAAAGCTCTCCTCTGCCATTTACTTGCACTTTTGCTGGGATTGACATTTGGAAGAAACTCTACACCATTTTAGTATGTTTAGACACATCTGAGAAATTAATCTATTTCAATTTATCTGTCTCTTTTTGTTTCTTCCAGTGGGATCTTGTTTGTGATTCTGCCTGGAAAGTCCACATTGCTAAGTTCTCCCTGCTTGTAGGATTAATCTTTGGCCACTTGATAACAGGATGTATAGCTGACTGGTAAGTGAAAAATCTTTTAGTGCAATGTAACTATTAATAAATAGCAGTATTAAATATTGTTTTGATTGCCTTCTACTTCATGTTCATTAGGAGCCATTACATAATTATTTTTAAGGTTCTGAAAGAATCATGATGGACAAACAGTGTAAAAGTGTTAATTGGACCTGAGTAATTTATATCAAGCTAAGTAGCACAAACAATTTGATATTTGGCTTGCTTGTTTCCCACTGGTACAATTTATTGTAGCTGTAAAGCTTGTATAGAATTAAGTATTTTCTAATGAAACCTTTAGTTTGGGGTTGGTTTTTTTCTTAACCAAGCGAGAGGACCAAAAGAAATTTGAAGCAGAATTGATTTCACTGAATACATGACTAACGTAATGTCAAGCCTGTGCTTACACAGTACCTTTTGGTGAGTTGAAGGCTGTTTATCACAAATCTTTCAATTGTTCTGTTTTTTAAAGTTCTTGTTAGGCAAACATTGTGATGGAGTGTTAAGGATTTGCTGACCTATGTGCTGCTAGTATTGGGGTATTTAACTTTAAAAGAGTAGATCACAATTCCTTGAATTGAGGCAGTTAAAACATTATTGGATACCCCAATGATGCTGAGGATTTAGATTTTATTTAAAAAGATGGTCTTGTAGTACAGAAGAGAGGGGAAGAATACATGGATGATTTCTCTAGTGATTTCTGTGGAAACTTGAAGCATCTGAAACAATAGCTTTATAATGCTGCCCCTGTCACTTCAGTGCCTTCCAGCACAGTTGCCAGTGCTGGTACTTTCAATGGCCCCAAGTTAACTCTTTTGCCATTCATTAGAAGAGGAAAAGAAGAGTTGCCTATTAGGGAAATCTTATAAAACCTCAGCAACTCACCAGTCAGCTGGGAGAGAAAAGACCCCCTGCAGCTCTGCAATAATTTGGATCAAGCATTCCTAGCAAAATTGCATCTTAATTCCTGAATAGTCACTAGAAATTTTTGGGCAACAGACAAATCATTACCTCTTAGTGAAGTAGGGAACATGCATGAAATACAGTTGAATTTGATTAAAATACCACGGTAAAAGGGGGCTTTAAGAACCCATAGAAAGTAGAGGGGAAATGAATGAGGGACCTTGCCTGCCTTTCCTAAAATGGAATCAGTGTGGAGAAAGCAGACTTATTACCAAGTTAGGAAAGTGCTGCTATAATTGACAAATAAGCCACAAATAAGTGAACAACTTGTTGCCTAAGGCACTGGCATTGAGAGAGAGCTGCAGTAAGTGGATTTAATAGCTCTCTGCCACCAAAAGGAGCATCCTGAGCTTCCATTCATTTCTGTCCCCAGTGTGTACTTTGTGCTGCCACATGAGTTTGTTGGACCCCTCTGCAAGCTGCTTAGCTGAGTTAATGCAGTGTGAAATTACCCTGATTTTCAAATATCTAGAAATGTCTAGTGAATTTAGGAGAATTGGTTTCTAGCTGTAGTGCAAAGGAGAAAAAGGGTAACTTGATGGCTGGAGGGAACAGTGACCCTTTTTTGGATGACTAGAATGGATATGGTTTGCTGCCACCAAAGTTGTTTCTCATACTCCAGTTTGGTCCACATTGCCAGCTGATGCATCTGCCGCAGCAGGACTCCTGTGCTCAATAGGTTTTTTGCCATTTAGAAAAGAAGACATAAGTGGAATTTACATTGCTATTTAATCACACTTGAATTTCTGCTAAGGTGTGGGGTTGTATAAAGGGATGGATACAAACGGGTTGTACAGATTGTAACTGGTAGGAAGAAAACATGAAGAAAGAGGGATTTCAGTCCCAAGCAAGAGCCAGAGAGATTAAACAGAGTAATGCATTAAAAGTGTTATAAAAATTCAAAATGTCATTTTCATTTAACTTATATACCACTCTCCAGTTCAGATAATTAGAAGATGCTTTGGGGTTTTTGTGCCATTAGGGTCTTTGCTTTTCCTCTTTGAAATAATCTTTTAAAGCTGAATGAGGCAAAGGCATAGAGTGTATTAAGGCAATTTGCTAAGTAAACTGAGTGCTCCATGTTCAAAACACAGTAGGTGTGCACACTGGGACAGCTCTGTGTGGAAAATCTATAGGAGGAAGGTCTGCAAATATGCCTGGTTGTGGGAAGACCAGCTGAGCCCAATGCCTGAATAAGTTACTTGTTCCACAGGCAGAGTGCTGCTGGTAATTCTGCCTGCTCTGGACAGAGCCCTTTGAGGTTTGTGTGGAAAGTTTCCTCCTGGAGCAGCTGGGCATGGTGTTCTTGTAGCACCAAGGCAGTAGGTCGGTGCCTCTCATTGCCCTGTAGTGCCCCTGCTTTTCATATATCTGATGCTTTTTAGAGCCTTTGGGTCAGTTCTAGTCCCAAAAGCAAGAGAGAGCCTGCAAAGAAGGGCATGGGAAGAGCAATCTGATCAGCTGCAAGAGCAAAGCTTGATTATCTCAGGGTGGCAAGGTACATCTGTAGGAGGATAGGAAGAGCAGGTCCTGTCCTCAGCCCATTCCCTGTCCCTCTGTGGTGCAACTCTGACTTTAGGAATGTCTTTTCTATGTATTTGCTTATCATGCTGTGTGGGGGCTGCAGATTCTTCAAAAGCTTGGGGTTGCTTGTATCCCTGGTTATTTACCTGTGCAGGCAGCATTTAGCATTTGATCTAGATAATAGCATGCAGTGTAGGCTGAAACTTCTGTGATACAGTAATCTCTCTCTGGAACAGTTTGGATGGCAGCAGATAGCATCCTGGGGCTGTTTTACCAGGGAAATTCTGTATGGCTTAATTTCTCACAAGCATTTCCATGTACTGTTAGACAGATAATTCTGTCTGCATATAAAAGGCACTTTTTAATGCTCTAAGACACCATCCTGTCAAAACACTGCTGGATCCCCAAATATATGGCTGATAGCTGCCCTGGAGCTTTGTTTTTTGAGAAGTGTGCTGCATGCCTTGGTGAAGAAAATGACTAGTTTTGTGTTTGTGAGGAAATGCTTCTTACCACAGGGCTTATCTGGTCTCAGTTTTCACAGGCTCAAGAGGCTCTTGGATTTTCTGATTTTTTTCATTAGCAGCAACTGTTCAGTTGTGTAAGGTGTATAATGGTAGAAGAAATTCTGTGTCCTAATGATGGATAACCTTGAGTACAGAGGGTGGGAGGAGGGGAGGAAGGGAACTGAAGTATGCTAAGCATGAGGTCTTTTTCAATCAACATCAGGGAATGGCAGGTCAGGCTTGTGATGAGAATTAAGTTCCTAATTCTGAGTGTTTGCATAATGCCTTTCATCTGCAAAACACTTTCACAAATACTAATTGGTATGAATTACAGCTTGGCATAACAAAAATGGGGCTGCAAAAGTCTGTGCATATAGCTGATAACACAAAGTTCAGAGGGTATTTTTTTTTGTATTCAAGATTTTACATTAGGTATTTCCCCTCTCTGCCTAGTTGTGCTGTAAATACAAAATCTGTAGCACAGACAGCAGTCACTGTCCCTGTGTCCAGCGTGTCCCCAGCATGTTGTGGATCACAGAGTCAGGGATGTTGTGTTTCCACCCTCAGCCCCACTGCAGCTCCTCTCCCAGTGGCTTGTGCTTGTACCTGATGGAGAACAGCCTGCTTTGACCTTGATTTCTGCAGCTTGCATGTTGGTTCTGTTTTAAAAGCTTTGAATGGCTAATGTCAACAAGTTCAGTCCTTGAGGGGCCTCACAGGTGATACTATAGCTGAAAATAATAATAAACCTGTTTTCATGCAAGGAGCCATGAGAGCACTTTCTTAGGTGTGACTTAGAAAAAGCCTGAATGGTGACTGGTGCACTCTTCCAGCTCCCAAAAATGTAAAAAATTATAATGTTGTCTCTTTTTCAGCCCTTCAGTCCCTATTTTATTTTAAGTTCTGCAAAACCCAAAGTTCTAATTGTGAGTGCATATGCATAATGTATTTTATAACTGGTGGTGACAATCTGCTGAAATAATTGAATAGAAATGCTACAGCATGTGAAACTGGACTAAGTTGTGAGATTTAAATGCTCTTTATTGTGCTGACATTCAACCTGATGGCTGGCTTGCAGCTGACAGTCTGCTTTGAATGGGTCTGTGAAAGCTGCCTACGAAAAGCAAGTTCATGTATTCTTTGCAAAAATGGCATATGGAGCTGACTAAAAGGGATCCTCAGTTCCACTGGAAAACTTGTGGGAGTTGACAAGTTGAAAAAATTTGGAAATCTCCACATAATGATCCAATTCTTGCTTAAAAATAGCCATGTGCTCTGGTGCTTCATATCATTCTCTTTGCACAGAAAGAGGGGAGAGAAAGGGGAATTATAAGGACCAAACATATGAATAAGAGATGTTAAAAATCTCATGCTCCTTGGACATCAAAGAGCCAAACTCTGCAGTGGCTGACCCCACATTCAGTGGTAGCATAACTCTTCCTCCTTGTCAGCACTGTACCAATACATTCAGTTGTATTGGTTGCAGCTGCAAAGGAAGGCTCCAAGTCCTATTCCCTGTTGCAATGATTTTTGAAGTGGTTTATTCCTCACCCCACCCTCCAGTCAGGCTGATTTTGTGAGTCTCTCCAACTGCTGTGGGGATATAAGGTGGAGGGCCTTGGAGCTCACAGTTTTCCTGTCAGTGTCATTATCAACTCTCTAAGGCTCAGCACAGTGACCTGAGCCAGTTTTGTGCTCAGTCCATGTTTGTTAGGGTTCTCCTCAACAAATGTGACCAAGAAACGTAGTTTCTTGAGCTTGCTGCTCTTGTAGATGAGACTAAAAAGCACATGTCTCTTGGGAAGAGGATATCTCTTCAGCAAAAAATATATTATGCCATGCAGCTTATCATATATTCTCTTGTGCTACTACAGAAAGCTCTGAGAAGTGGATTTTCATCTCCAAGGGACTTATGTATGGCCTTACAGTAGTTGCCAGATATTTCCTTGTTTACCTTTGTTGTTTTGAAAATGCTGGTTAAATCAAACACCGATACAATGTGCTGTCTCTGCTTAATCCCTTCTGAGATGGACTTGTCAATGCAAAGCTGGCAGAAAAATCTGGGGTTTAGTAAGAAAAAAAGAGAGAAGAGTGGAACAAGCATTAAAAATGGGTGACAATAATTGGAAGGGATTGCCTGACTTGTTCCCCTCTTTGCCAGTTTTAATGATCCAGCATTATGTCCATCCTGACTTTTAACACTGTTTCTCCTTACTTCTTATTTTTAGGGTTGGTCGACGGCCTGTACTGCTCTTCTCTGTCATATTCATTTTGATATTTGGACTGACTGTGGCACTGTCAGTGAATGTGACCATGTTCAGCACACTCAGGTTTTTTGAGGGATTCTGCCTGGCTGGAATAGTCCTCTCCCTGTACGCACTGCGTGAGTATCCCTTCATCACCATGCAAATGTGCTCTTATCGACTATGTGCCTTGCTGTTCTCTGGCTTCCTGCTTTTGTTCAAATAAATCCAACCAGGATCATATTGACTGCATAAGCTTTAGCCTGAATTTTGGTAAGGAGGATTTTGCAGCTGTCTCTTTAGGTTACTACAAAGCAGTCTGTGAAGCTGTCTCAGAGTTCGTTTCAAAAGTCATAAGGTGGCTTGGGTTTGTCTGTTGTTTTTTAAACCTAGAAGTTACCTGGTTCATAGCCATAATGTGTAATGGGAGTAGATTTCACCCTGCAATATTGAGCTCAGTGGGAGACTTACCACTTTGGCTGCCTCTAGCAGTTTGGCACTTTATCAGAACTTTATTGCTTTCAGAAATATCCTGTGTCTCTGCCTCAGGATTGCAATGTTACAGCAAAAATATGTTAGAAGTACTGAAGTCCTTTTATCAACTCTTTTTATTTTTTGGTTGGGTAGTTTGGGGTTTTTTGGTTGGGTCGTGGTGGTGTTGTTTTTGCCTGTTTCATGAGGGGGAAAAAGTTCTCTGAAAGACTCCTGAGGGAAACTTTTAAGAAATACCTACATGTTCCCATCTGGGGTAACTAGTAAACTTGGAACCAGAACACTTGAAAACCCCCTCTGGAGGCCTTGCCTTTGGTGAGGGCATCCATGATGTCACCAGCCTAATCTGTGTCCCTTGGATATGTTCCAGAGAGCATCTTCTGCTTCCTTGGCTGTTTGTAATTAACAGGTAGCACCACACCAACCGAAGAAAACACAAAATTTCCTCCTCTTTATTATGGCTCTGGAAAAGTATTATCTAATTATATCCTGGAGGTTGCTGTACAGATCTTCATAAAATTTTATTTACTTCCTCTTGTGGATGGTATCTAACCCATCAAGATTTTTGCACAGTATCCTTACTTTACACAGAGTATTTTGTAGTATTAAGTTTCACAGGTTTTGTTTTATTTTTAATCTATGTCAAGGGGAAAGAAGTCTGGCTGCAACAGACAAGAGCTTTTTCTGCATTGCACTTTTTTGTTATACCTGATATGGTACCCAAGATACATGATTTTAAAATTCTCTTGCCTTTGCTCATGTAATCTCAGGTGAGAATCTTTTACCAAAAACTGAAGACATTACGCTTTTATTGGGAAAGTAATTTTAACTGTGTGGTTCCCATGAGAGGGGGCTTCTGCAATTACCAGTGTGATGTCCAGCTGGAAAATAGGCTTGTCAGGGTTCTTCACAGGCCAGTTGCAGCATGTTAGCTTTTCTTACTTGATGAGGGTTTTTTTTAACTTTTAAGAGGTTGCAACCAATGATTTTCATGGGGGAATGCCAACTAAGTAGAAGTTTGATTGTGGATGTTTTTAGGATTGGAGTGAAAGAGTGTATGTGTTGCTTCAGACAGACAATAGCTTGTCAGCCCAGGCTTTCATTCAGAAAATGGCATATTCTGGTTGCTTCATGCCCTGCTTGGTGCAGAACAGTGATTTGAGTCTGATATTTTATCCCCACTCTGTCTAAAATTCAGGTGTTTTCTATAACCAATGCTGTCTGGATAGACAATGCCTGAACAGAGCTAGTAGGTGTTAGGAGAGATCTGTGTGAAATTAGCTGCAGGCTGAACATCAGCACACTTCTGTGGAGGTGAGAAAATGTGAAAGATGCAGCACCTGTGCCTCTGAGAAATCTTCTGACCTTCTGTCTCAAGAGATGAGGGGAGTGGGTTTTTACTGTATTAAATCATTTAAACAAAAAAGTTGTCACATTGGTATAGTGTACTTGGAGAGAAGTAATCCCTAAAGTCTCAAGAGAACAGGAGTTGTAGGGTTTTCTGTTTTGGCAGTGGATTTGATTTTAGTCCCATAATCTGTTAGACTTCCTCTCAGTCTTTAAGTACTGTGTTTTCTGCTGGAATCAGAAAAGTGTGTGGAGTACTCTTATGATTCATAGCCTCTCTTCCCTTTCCCTTAATGGCCTTGATTTCTTTCCTTGGAGATTTGTTGCCCCTGAACTCCCAGCTGGCTACTTTGAACAGAACAATGGAAAGTGGAAAGTTTGACCTGTTAGTGGCAGCCATTAGCCAAAATTTCCAAAGCTACCATGCAGAAGAAAACTGCATAGGCTTGCATAGCCTGTAAAGGTAATTAGTCTGCCTCTGGGATCCTTTCACTGTCTTGAGCTTGCTAGTTGTGCTTAGATTTATGGTCTGCCTGAGGGAAATTGTAAATAACAGTTCAGCACGCTTTGGGAGGGAGAGGAGCACCAAAGTTCTGTCTTTAAAACACAGGGCTGCCAAGATTGAGTTGCCTTTATTCAAACCACACTCTTCTTCATAGCCTGGTGCTGTTTTCAGAGCTGTCTGCCCTAAGGTGCAGAATGTGCCAGGGATAAGCCCTGTCTCCTGTGGAGGGACAGCAGGTTCTGCCTGTGCTCCTCTTTGGGCTTTCCTCAGTGCTGTGATGAGCTTGTTTCTTGTGGCCTCCAAGTACAGCCTCTTGCCTGGAGCTGCTCAGGGCTTATCTGAAGGAACCACCTTGGGAGGTTCATTTGTTAAACTGAAAATTCTTCCTGCAGCTGCTGCAGTTTTGTTGGAAGAGGTGTTTCAGATGAAATTTTTGAGTGAGGCTGCAGGAAGAGACAGGCTTTTTGCAGGTGATAGTGCTTGCTGTGAGGGAGGGAAGTAGAGGAGCAATGAGCCCAGGGTTTTCCCCTCCTGGCTGCTGTGGGTCTTTGCATCATCCAGGAGAATGAAAGGCAATAAATCCTAATCCATTGAGCAAGCACATGCAGTTTTTGAAAGGCTTTTCTTGCATGCTGATGTAGAACAGGAGGAGCTTTTACTGTGTTCCAGAAGTGTTTTCCTACCTGGAAACAGATTTTCCTACCAATCTTCAGTGGATTCCTGTGCGTCTCAGCGTCACATTTTGGATGGTCAGGGACCAAGAATAATCCTCAGGAAGCTCTTCCCAGGAGGGTACACCGATTCCCAATATGCCACACTCAGCAGTAATGTGATGCACAGAGCTGGAGCTGCCTGTTGTGGTGTGCTGGGTGGGTCCCCTACTATCCTTGTTCAGCAGATTTCTGCTGTAATGGGCTGCTTCCTGTTGGAGAAGGGTGCTGGGACCAGTGGTGAAATCTCCTGGAGAGAGAAATGGTGAAGGGATGCAAAGTAGCACTCTGGCCACAGTGGTTGGAGGGGCACATATGGCCTGCCCAGCAGCTAAATGTAGAAGGCAGTGCAGGCTAGGGACTGGAAGAAGACAGGTTAAGAGAAGGCAGGGGGAAAGCTGATTTTTTTTTCCTCAGGGTGCCTTCTGTTTGGTATTTGTTGCTGTGTGCACATCCAGAGAGGAAGGATGGGCATGTGCCCTTGTTAGCTCAGCATGGATGGATGCAGGGTGCCACAGCCTGGTGCCCAGCCAAAGGACAGGAGGTTTGACTTTACCCATCGGGGTGGAAAGCCCTGAGATGGCCCTGAGAGGAATTGTCCTTTGGACAGGCTGAAAGGCAGAGGGAGAGGTGTGGGAGCCCTCAGCAGGGCCACGGGTGTCTGAGTAATGCCTCTGCTGCTATCTGTGGATTTGCAGCAGCAGCTAAGGCATGCCAGTCTTACTGCAGATAGCTCTGCTTGCTGTTTCAACTCACATGAGACCAAGTACACTCAGCAGATATGGAAGTCATGGGAGAGAGCAAATCTGATTACTTTGAGGGTGGGGAGGGTGTTGCATCTGGGTCACTTTGGTCTCATGGGTCATTGCCTTGGCTCTGACCGCAGAGCAGCCTTTTCCTGGGTGCTTCTGGAGAAGGGCAGATGCTGTGGCTGACTCAGCACAGCTCCTTTCCTTAGGGCTCCTTGCCACCAGCTGACACCAGAGCTTTCAGCTGTGGGCAGGAGTTCCCCCTTCACCCCCTCTCCTCTCACATGCTTCTGCTCAAACCAGGCTGGTGCCAGCATCTGCCTGAGCCCTCTGCCAGGCAAGGCATCCACCTTCCCTCTGGAGACCACCAGTGTGCTGCTGTCAGTGGGATGTGCCCTCTGATCTTGGCCCCTGCTTCCTTTGGGAGATCTACTGAGCACAGTGTCTCTTGTGCTGCCTGAGCCTGGGAGATAGAGGGGGAGTGGGGGCTCACACTGGGCAGGGCCATTACATGAATGAAGGGAAAAAAGCCTTGCCTTACAGCACAGGACAAGAACAGCTGGATCTGTTTCTCTGTCAGGATCCCTGTTTTGTCACTTTCTGGAGGCACAGCTAGGACTTTGGTATTAATTAAGCTATTTGAGGGGAAGGAGAGGAAAGGAAGAGATATTTTTTTCTGGCAAATGCTCCTGACAGATTTAAAGAGCTTCCCATTAAAATGCTGTATGCTGTTGCTAATAACTGTACCTGAGCTCAGGCAGCACAACCCATGGTGTGGATTTGCACACAATTGCAGGCTGTTCAGCAGTTTCATGGGTGACTGAGCTACAGATTATGCTGCAAAATTAGAAAGTCTAGACTTGAATCAACTGGTAAATAAGCTCTGGAAATAGCTTTGCTGGAAAAAAGACAACATTTCAGGTTGAAGCAAGGAAGCAGGGGTGTCCCTCCAATACATAGTAGCAGAATGAGTGGGCATGTTGCTTCTCTTTCACTGTTGAGAGAAAAAAGGTAGAAACATTGTTGAAAATCATAGGTTGTGTTTCAAAAGCTGTGGAAGCTTGGCGGAGGCTTTCAGACTAGTTAGGATGTCCAGCTGTGATGTATCTTTCTCATTTATAGCTAGGTCAGTCTAACTTGTTACTCCTGTAAATTACACAGGCAGAGATCTGAGAGACTAAATGCGGTTTCTCAAGATTTTTTGGTTTTTTAAACATGTGTCCTGGAAAGCTAGAGCAGAGTGCTAGAAAGCTTGCTGCTGGTTGAAGAATGAGCAAATATAAAAATGGAGCACCTCTGAGTGTTGGGCTGTAATGATGTCAGATTTATAAAATAATTTTGCTTCCAGCCGGTTGTTAATAGAAAGGGTGAAATTTATTTTTTTTTCTTTTCCTCCTTTATTTTTCAAAAGTATATAGGCTCTGAAATCCTGAAGATTCTAGGTTTATAATAGATTTCATTCTCCATTTCCCTCTTTTGACTCTTCAGTAGCAAGCATGGCCTTGGCAAGGCAGGTGAAGGCTCTGAAGCTATTCTGTGTAATCTGAACTGGCTCAATAAATAACCCTGCAAAGCATTCCCGAATTGGAGGATGTGGAAAACATCTGATTCTTTTCCAGTGCATTGACATGTGAGTTAGCTCTGCAGTAACGTGCAGTTCTCTCCCCTGACAGGTCTGTGATAAGATCAAGGTTGTTAAGCCACCTACCTTCTGTTTATGTAACCAGCCTTCCTTTGTCTGAGTCACTTGATGCAGATCTGGTAGGAGTGATCACAGAGGGATCCACTGAAGGAAAAATCTCAACTGGCTCACCTTAAAGTGACCATTAACTGTTAAATGTTACAAAACCACTTTGTTTATAGAGCCACCACAGGCTGTTCTATCACTGAACCAGGATGTGATTTTCTGGAAACAGCACTGCTGCAATTTTCAATAGCTCTGTGGGAGAACTGCTAAAAAAAAAAAAAAAAAAAAAAAAAAAAAAAAAAAAAGTATGTAGTAGGAGCTCTCCAGCTGTTCAAAAAAAGTGCTGTGCATGCCTTTTATCAATTGCCTGGGGGCTCAATTTATGTGAGAGTGGAAAAGGTTATTGGAATTACTGTACTCTCCTTATAAGTATAAATCTTCTTTGTTCTGCTTTGCTTCCCTCACTACAGTCAAATCACAACTCATAATAATAATCTGTTTGCCTTTTTTTCCTCAGTACTTCTCCTGAATTTCTTTCACTTTTCTGATAGTCAGAGTGTCCCTTCAAGGGACACAATGTCTGCCATTAGGGCATAGACCCTCATCCTTATTTTAACCCCTACACTGTCTTCTGGGGCAGAGGTGCCCTTGAAACATAGCTAACATATTGTCCTGAATCCTAAAAAACTGTACCATTGAAGGCAGCCCATTTGAAATTAATTTATACTAAGTCTTCTAGCATGCCAAAGGAGAATAAAAATAGTGTCTTTCTAAAGCTCCTTGGAAGGTTAGAAGATGTTTGCTTGATGCAGCAGAATATAATTTTAATCAATTTTTCCATTTCAGTTGCTGAAAATCTTGTGTGTTGTCAATGTGACAAAAAGCCTAAGGAATTAATTTTATTTGAGGTACTTTTTGTATGACTGGTCAATTGTGAATGCAATTAAGATGGAACACTGCAGTTGTTACACTTGTGATGATGACAATCAGATGAGATTAGAGTATACTTGCAATTTCCCCAGCTCAGAACACAGCTTGCATTTTTACCATTTAAAGTGTCTGTCTTTTAATTGTTCTAGACCATCTTCAACACCCTGGGTATGCTCAGTCTGCAAATTCTTACCTTCTGTCATACAAGTACTTGTAACTGTTCAGAACTGTAATTACACTTTTAGGGATTTTTTTTTTTAATTGGTGTTTTTTTATTCTGAGCAATGTCAAATAGATTTATAAGTCTGTTGCACAGCTGAAAGCTTGCTGCCATTGAAAGGAAATGAGAGGGGCTTTTCTCTTCCTCTTCCAAATTCCTTTGCATCATCTCAGCTGCTCATACAACTAATGACTTTTGACTATAAGGCAGTGTTTAAAATGGATAGTTAAATCTAAAAAGTTGCCTTTCACTTGCAACTCTTTGACTCAGCTGAAGTGGTGTTGCAGCCTCAGTGTAAGACGAAATTCTGAAGTGTTTGTTCCCTCTGCTGGTTTGGTGGGGTTTTTTCCCCTCTGGCTGTAAGACAGCTGCTAAATGACTTTTTGTTGCTACATAGGTCCAAGCTAGTGTTCTGTGTTGTGTAGGGTGACTGGTAATAAAAGCTTCCCATAGCACATTTGGCTGCATCTGTGTGGGCCGTGTCCAAGCGACTTTGGCTTTTTAAATCTTTTTAATTTTTCCTAGCAGCGAGATTTTTTTTTTTTTTTTTTTTTTTACAGAGAGTATCAGGGAGAAGTTGTACATGTAAAGCCCACTGTGCTGAAACTGTTGGCTTACTGGGTTTTAGCTGCCCTGCTCCTCATCTGTGTCTCTGCACTTGGCAGCACTTGAAAACAGGACGGGCTAGTGTTGGGAATGAGATGAGCAGTGGCATTCTCAGGAGTTGTACTTAAGACAAACAGCATTCAGGGCTGGAATTGTTTTTCCCCCAGATGCTTCTTCCAGTGAGGGCACAGACATACACACATTTTTTGTGTGTGTGTGCGTGCCAGCTTTCTGCTGCAGAAGGAAGGATGCATAGGTTCATAAATCACCTAGGAATGAATAGTGCTTTACTTCCCTTTCCTGCCTATCCCTACAGGTTAGCTTGTCAGGAAGACAAGCCAAGTTATAGTAACAGGATGTGCATAGAGGAAAAGTTGTGTGTATGTAGAAGGTGCATTTAGAAGTTATCTGTAGCAACTTTGAATGTTCAAGTCCAGCAACAAATGTCAGTGCACAAATTCACATAAATATTTATGTGCCTTTCAAGAGGAACCATAATTAAACAAGGCTAGCCAAATTCCCATTCCCAGTCACGCAGACATGACTCCTATTTTCTCACTTACAAATAATATAACCCTGTGGGATTTTTACTAGTTCAAGTTAATTAAATTTCACTCAAAGCATGAAATTTGCAGGCAGTGCTCCTTGCAGTAATTCTGCAAGTGTGTATTATTTTGTCAGATACAATAAAAAGTTCACTTTTAATTCTTCATTTTATTTGTTGACAGTGTACAGAATTTAATCATACACACCATATAAGTGCTCATATTGCTCATTTTTCTTTTTTTTTATTTAAGAAAACTCATTGATGTAGCATTGTGAATGAATTTGTTATAAGTCATATACTGCAATTACAGTTGAACCTGAAAGTATGAGCTATGTTTTTGTCTTTTGAGAATATCTGGTCCTTTCTTAAATGACTTGTACACACACTTACGTAGTTTTTAGAGATAAGTTGATACCTAAGTGCTTGCTAATATCTTGGAAACTTGTTTGTTCACATTCTTTGAATTCTGGTTATGGTATGAATTGTGAGAGAAGAAATCAGCTTACTAAAGTCTAATGAATGATGTACAAATTTTGCACTAGTCCAGTTTTGGATATATAAGATGTATGTCTGCTTTAGTCACCTGTACATCAGTATGAAATCTTTCAAATTTTCTTGCAACTGTTCTTGAATTTAGGTCCAAAAAATCCAGCTAATATCCTAGAGAAAAGGGGTGTTTGAAGAAGGTTCAGGGGCTTGGAAATATAGCTGTGCTTTCATGAAATGAGCTGTGGGAGAAAGCACAGTCCAGTACTTGCATCAGAGATTCTGGATCCGTGTTCTTGCATGTCCCCAGCTCCTGGGTGTCCCAACATTTCTCTCTAACTGGCTTGTGCTTGGAGGAATTCTTTTCAGGCTAACAATTCTTCTGGCCTCTCCTTCCAGCTTTCTGCCCTAGTCCCATGGCAGAGATCACCCTCTTGCACAGTGATAACCCAGCCCTCTCCCTTGCAGTCAGGCATTTAAGTGTAAATGCATCTCTATCAGTGCCTTAGCTCACATAATCAATGTACTAGGTTAAGGACATACATTTCATTCTGCTGTGGTTTATTCTTGAGGAGAATAATCTCTGGCAGAAGCAACAGGGCAGAGTAGTGTTCATGTGTGCCTCAGCTGCACTAGGACCTAAGAAGTGCCATGGTGCAATGGAGGAGGACAAGCTCTGCTGGAGCACTGTGCAGTGCAATTTTGATTTTGTTAAAAATGCAGCCTGCAGAACCTGTGTCCTGGCACTAAGACTTGGTAGGTTCCTTTGTCACTGTTATCCAGACACTTGAGATTAATTAACTGGAGAAAGGAGGAGGACATTTTCTCTATGAAGCACTGAGTTCAATGGATATTTAAGAACAAGAGTTGTTGTCCTAAATAAATAAATAACTGGATCCCTAGAGTTTTCTGCTTGATGTGAAACTGCTGTCCAGAAGGAATAAAGTGTCTGCCTGTCAGCTTGTCAGGGACTTTTTCCAGTTCCACTGTTGCTTCCACTCAGATTTCAGTCCAGTACTCGTAGGCACTGTAGCTGCCTCCTGGATATGGAGCACTTGATTAACAGAGTCAGAAGAAAGAAAAGTAACAAAAAAAGCACAGGAAGCAGAATCAATAATGTGGTGAGGCAAAAAGCAATTTGAGGGAAAAATTTCTTTGGGGTCTTTTTACTATTATTATAGCAAACAAAAATGGATTGAAGGCAGGAAAGAATAATAAGAGCAAGTTAAAGATTGTGTAATGCTGGAAGTAGCTTATGTGGTGAAATTGCAACCATTGTTCCTAATAACATCCTATTTTTTTTTTCTTTTATAGCTTTGATTTTGAAATGTTTGGTTGGGGTTCTTTGCCTAGAACTTGACTGACTTGTTTTTCAATACAGAAAGTCAAATCTGTCTTTCTAGGAAGCTTGAGGAAAATTTATTAAAGAGCTGTTGAATTATAGATCCATTAAAAATGACTCTGCTTTGAAAGTTAAATAAATAAATAAACTGACAATGTTTGTCATCTGTTGAAAAAAAATTGTTTCTCTTGCATCTGTACAACAGAGAAACCCAATTAGTGAACTCCAATGCTTTGGAATTTGGGCAGGAGAAGCTTTGATTATATCAACCTTGACTGTACTCATATGAGTCTTTTCATATGTCATGTGTGACTGTAGAATAATGAATCAGCCGTTGTCCCATTCTGTCCAATCAATTGTCCCCTTCTGGTTTTTTTTTTATTTTTTCTTTAATATCTCTGGTAAGTCTGGAAGAAAATATGCAAAATCCAATCGGCATCTTGCAAACATTTAACCTGATGGATTTTTACTTTTTCTGGAGACAGATTTCATCCTTTTTGACTGAGTGTTGTATTAAAAAAAAAAAACAAGAAAACATCCATGCAGGTGCCTTTCCTCCCTTCCTGACATTTTCTTTAAAGGTGATCTTTCCCTGAGGATAAGTGTTTTGTGTGGGTCTAGGATTAGTAACATGTGCCAAAGCAGAGAAGAAGAATAGCTAATGCATGACCCAAAGAGAGAAAATTAAAAAAAAAAACATACAGTATGTACCACAGCTGCCTCCTCTCTCATGCTGTGATAAAAGACAATGTGACAGATATTTTTCTAAAATAAGAAATCTGCTCCAATGCAATGAAGAATAATAGCATCAATTAAAGATTTTGTGTCCTAGTTGTTTTGGAAACAAAAATATGGTCAGACAAAGCTGGCAGCATGTAGTGCTAGCATGTGTGAATGTGAGTAGCTCTGCTGCCTCAGTGCTGTCCTTTGTTGGGATCCTGGCTGGGAGGTTTTTTAGTACCTGCTGGGACTTGCATTGGGCACACAAGTGTGTTTTCCTGCCAGGACAGCTTTGGATTTGACTTCTGACTAGGATACTTTTTTTTTTTTTTTACACCTATAATTTCTATCCCTCCTTAAGGCCACAGAAGCATGTCCTGCTTGCCCAGTGCTGCTGGGCTGCAGTGTGGCTGTGCCCATGGCAGGGCAGTGCAGGTGGAACAGCTCACAGGAATGGGCTTCTGGGAGAAATTACCCACCTGCCTGTCCAAGCAGGACAAGGCTTTTTGTTCATGTGTCTGATCCTTTCTGCCCCGGTTCTGGGAGTAGTTAAATTCTCAAAATGACAGTGTAGGAGGAACTGGCTGGAGCTTTTGCCCTGCAAGAGAATCTGACAGCAGCTCAGGGACAGCCTATACTGAGCTGGCTCTGCCTGTTCTGGGTTCCATCCTGCCCTGGCTGGTGCTCCCACCTACTGCTGACCTGACAGTGAACTGATTCAGCAATATAAAAACAAGCAGAAAAATGTTGATTTTGTTGTTTGGTTTGGTTTAAGTCACTTTCCCCTTGGTCTTTCTCCTCACAAAAGCTCACTGCAGGGTGGAATGAGCACGGGCAGACAAAGGTGGAGAGAAGGAGCAGGTGCCTGGGAAGTCAAGGAGAGAGGAGTGACACGACTGCAAGGGCTGTGATATAAATTTGCCTTGCCATAATGCCCTGCTGTAGAAGCAGTCTGAGAGCCATTGTGGCTTGCTTGTAGTGCAAATGAATCAATTCTTGCAAGCTTACTGCAGCAACCTCAGGCCAAGAAATTCCCTTGGTGTAAACAGATTAGTCTGTTGCGAGTCATGGTGAAGCTTGTCTTAATTCCAGTGTGGGTCACTCTTAAATGTGGGATTTAAAACTTATTTCTTGCAGGCTTTTTAAAGATTAGACAGTGTCTGCATCTTGGCACAGACAGCAAGTCTAATACATTGAGAAACATATGTCTTGGACAGGTTGATGCTTCTTTTCAGTATAGCTGTCTTTGAAGTAGTAGCAGATGGAAATCCTTCCACCTTTTCTAGGCACTGACTAAGATCGAGAAGAGCAGATAAACTGGCAGCAGAGAAAAGCAGTTCTTAAAAATAATTTACAGAGATCTGTATGGCTTGAACTTTATTTATTTAAGCTTTCAGAGTGAGAAGCCTGCCTTTGGATTTATTGAAAACGTCTGAGGCTTGGTTGGAGAACCAAATATGATCAGGTCCTAGTAACGAGATTTCCACTTTTCTGGCTGGCTTTTCTTAGCAACATCCAAATTAGTGAATAAATAAAATGCTTCAGTTTGCTGATGGCAACCAAAAAAATCTGTGATTCAAATCAAAACATCTTGATCATGAACTTGGCAGTGCAAACCTTGAAGAGAAGAAATGCAGGCCATCAATCTGATATTTCAGTACTGGAAAGGGTTTCTTTGGAAAGGTCATTTTATTACTGCCCCATTAGTTTTGCTCAGTAAATTTTACCCTTCAATGAGACTAAATTTTATTTTTTGGCTTTGGGATAAGAAAAGGTTAGGTCTTGAACTGAGGAGCAGAGATGATGATGTTTCTGTCTAGGACAAAGATGCTGAAAGGTGTTCTCTGTGCTGAATTGTCTGTCAAGCTCCTACAACCTTGGTCTTTTAATCAGAATGTTTTCAAAGTCTTTGAGATTGTCAAAGTGTGTAGGTGTTTTTATTTTTTGGTTAGTTTGGTTTTGAGTTTTGTGGTTTAGGGGTTTTATTGTTTTCTTTTGTTGTTTAAGTTATTATTTCTGCTTTCCAAATTAATTTTTGATTGCCAATTAGGTGGCTACCTGAGAATGTTTGACTACAGCATGCCCATTTCTATTTTAAAATGTACTGTGTAAAATAGGAAATACAAAAGGAAGTTTCTGGATTTATGTGTTTAGGCTTCAGCTGTATCTCCTGTTTGTTTTGTTATAAATGGCAGTACTGAAAACTGTACTCACTGAAACATGAGTTTCCCTTTCTCAACAGTGGAATGAAATAGTGCTTATTTTTTGGAGAAGACATCTGTGAGAAAGGTACACTAAAACTTGTTATAATATATTAGGAGTATTCACTAAGATTTATGTGAAAACAAGTTTTTCCTGATGATTCTGTATTGGAATACTGGTCTGCAAAATGTTATGCACAATTGTAATTTCAAACAGAATTTCAGTGACTTAAATTAAAGCTACTGCTGCAAGAAGGCTAAATGCCAAAGCAAACAACACTTAAGCTGATTTTTTAAAATGTACTGCATGGCAGTTACACTTGTACAATGTGTAATTGGTATGAAATGGTACTTTTGAAATGTAAATCTTAAGCCAATTTCAAGACAGGCATCCAGTGTAAAATTCATTAGGTTTGATTCCCCTAACTGTAAATGTAAAATTATTACATATTTGAGTAACCTAAACATACAATTTGTTGAAACTTCCATTTTCTGTTTGTTCTGCAAGCTGGTGGATCAGGACAGGAATAGTCTGTGGCTGGCAAAGCCATTCCATGTTGTCTGTACCTGGAGATCTTGGCAGCAGCCCTGGTACCTCTGAAACAGCCCAATCCTGCCCCAGGGCAGGCTCCTGTTGAGAGAGATGCTGTCAGTGTGGTGTGAATCTGAAGGTCTCTAAGGAAAAATGTTACTGCATGAACCATGCTGCAACTGTGATCCTATTAAGACACTGATATTCAGTAATTATAGGATATAGACTTCCTGTTAATGTGGTCACCATGCAGGAGAAATGTGTTTGCATTCCTGTAACTGCTCCTTAACTCCCAGCCTGGGGGAATCCCAGCGCATTCTGAGCCCTGCTCACCTGCATTCCTCTCTGCATCTGCTTCCTCTGTGTGCTGGCTTTATTCAGCCACATAATCCAGCCAACAAAGTAACAAAAACTCAATTTGCTGAGCCAGTTTTCTACTATTTTCTTTAAATATCCATTTAGGGAGCAAACAGATGCAAATGTTGGAGGTAAATGTCAGAAGAGGTGAGAATGCAGGAAGGTGGATTTTTGTGATGAGGTGACAAACTGCATCCTAGGCAGCATTATCTCCTGAAGCTAAACCTGAAAACCCAGCGAAGCCGTGGCCATACATTAGAGCTCTCAAAAAACACTACCAGTGTCAGAATTTTCTGCCACATGACACCTCCTGAATTTTGCCAGTTTGGCTGATTTTGTAGCTGCACTCAAAATCAACTGTGCCAGGTGATGTGGCTTCAACAAAAGAAATCAAAAATACTTATCGAAATATTACTCCCACCACTGGCAGTTTCTCTGCTCTGTTTTTTGACAGATCCACCCTAGGATTATTGTGTGTTTGCAACAGCAGTGGAATTGGTGCAGATAAGGGAACCATAGCCAGTAATGTGCTCTTCTCTTACCACAGTGTCTCTGTGCATTCAGGATGAACTATGCTTAGATGAGTTTTTTATGTACTGCAGAGTGGAGCAAAATCAAAAGAGAAAAATTCAGAGCATTTTTCTGTGAAGAAAATTGAATTATTGAAGTGTAAAATTTACTAATGGTATCACACAACCTTGTCTGACATGGCTAGTGGGATCCACGGTCTTTGGATCCACTAAAGGAAGTTAAAGAAATGATGGGTGAGGAATGGTGCATCGATGGGTTGCAGCTAAGCTGGACACCCACCCATGGAAAGATCAGGGAGAGGAGGAGACTCATTCAACTGATTTAGTGGCAAGTTGTGGTCTTTTTCCATTTGGATTCTGGAATACTAGCAGCAGACCTAGCAAAGAGAGGTGAGTGAGTGACAGCAAACAGATCGAAGGCACATGATAAAGCATTAAAAGGAAAGTATGACATTAGGAGTGTGTCTCTTAGAAGAGGGGAAGATTGCCCAAAAATAAACACATGTAAATAAAAATAATTATATATGCCCATGTGTGCATATGTATACACGTATACACATTGCTTCTTTGAAAACTACTGTGTTGTGATAGAAACTTTCTACAAAAAATATTTGGCTTCTCTGCCTGTGCTGGAGAAACCGTGCATGTTTTGTTTTGGGTCACATTTAATATCTGTGGTATCTGGAGATAATGTGTTACTTTCAAATGTGATACTGTGTTACTTTCAAATGCTACATGCGTTTTATTCCTCCTCTCTGGATTCCTGGATCCGGTTTCCATTGCAGATTCTCTTCTTGCTGAGCTAGTCTCTTGTATCATGGGAACACTTAAGCAACAAGAACAGATTAGGTGAAAGCAGATGACAAAATATTAAAATTTCTCATGGGATAGAAATTCCCCATCCCACACAGACAGCATTTATAATCTATCGTTGGGGTAATCTCCCATGCAATTCCTTCATCTCTCTTCCTCTTCATCAAGCTCTTCATGACCAGAGACTGGCTTTCAGAAAACACTGCAACCCAGAATGGCCTGGAACAGGCAGCTGGTCTGACTCTAGGGGTGACTGTACAGGGCTGAGCTGGGCTCTTCTAGTCAGCATGTTGTGTGATTTGGTGATACTTGTGTGCAGTGTGGGTGTTTGGTGGGAGAGGCCATCACTCCCCACATCTGCAGACATTACTCCTGGTGTTCTGCACACCGCTGGAATTTAGTGAAAGGAATTCCAAAGTGCTGGCATCTGTGTTTTCTTCATTTCTATTGTATCCTTTTTGCAGGAGTTGGAAGCATTTAGTGTTTTTATGTACCTTATCCCCTCAAGATAGTGTGGTGAAAAAGCACAGTGCAAACCTAGTTACTCATGTGATAATAAAATTGATATAGTATCAGGCTGTCAATTGACAAGCAGTAAACACAGGCTTTATAATTCTGAAATGCTTGAGTGCTTGGTTCCTTTAGTAATTTTCATGAGTTCCCTGTGACATGAGGAGACTTTAGTGTATATGCATGGTCTCTTGGGCTTGTCTGGAGTGATAAAATTCTTTATGGTGTCACCAAGCAGCTTTGCTGTGAACCTGGAGCCTTTGACATTAACGCCTGGGCAAACTGTCCACTGTCACTTGCATTGCTCCAAGCACCTTGACACTGCTGGTGGAGCTGTGGTGAGGGACACAGAGGGAGCTGGCCATGCTTCTGGGAATTCCTGCTTTCCAGATAATTGCAAAAATTGGGCTGACACCCCGAAACTGTGTGTGCTGTCAGTGCCTGGCCAGCAGGTTCATGGGTATGTGTGACACAGGAATGTTTCCTTGTGATAGCCACAGACTAATGGGATGTGGCTGGAAAGAGCAGGGACTGTGTGCATGGGTTGTGGAGGTGGTGTTTTGATCACTGGTCCAGACCAGTCTGTCTTATGCTTTTGTAGAGTAGCATAAAATTTTATTTTCTGGTTTATTATGTTAATGAAGGATCACATAAACTGTGCATGAGTGGATGCTGTCATAAAATTGTAATAGAAAAATGCAACAGCAAAATCAAAAGTCCTGGATTCTTTGTTAATGCAGTATTTAAATTCCCAAGTTAGAATGTAAAACTAGATTATTTCTCAGCTTAGGGAAGTTTTCTTATTTATAAAAGAAGAGGAAATAAAGGTGGAGTCCCAAACGGTGCTATTGCATTTAAGTGTTGGTATAGGAAAATATTATGGGATGCCTGCAGTCAGCAAATGTGTTTTGATCTGGTTTGCATGCTCCTCACCTGACCAAAAGCACATTGTGTGTGTGTGTGTCAGCATTACTCTTGATCCTAATTTCCAGGCAGTGCCACTTAATGGCTTTTGCTTCTTTGGAGCCAGGCCTGGGCTGGCATTCCCAGTCGTGCCAGTGTCCTCTGTCCCTGAAGTGTCCTCTGTCCCTGAAGCATCCTCCACCCCAGCAGCCACCACTGTTCCCCAGAGCACTGCTAGCATTGCTCACCACACTTGGTTTCCTCCTTGTCACAGCTCCTTAATGAAACACCTGATGAGTCAGTGTTAACTAATCTCACTTGGGTGTATGGCTGTCACCTCCCTGGAGAAGTTCTGTCTGTGTCTTGAGAATGCCACAAACCAAAGACAGACACTTTGCAGCTTCCTTCTTCATGTAATTTTAGACTTTGGTACCCGTAGGTATAGTGAATTGGAAGTGAAATTGGCACAAGCAGAAGGAAATGTGTGTGTCTCTTGCCCCCTCAGGCAGCACTTTTGCATAAGAGGGACACTTTAGAGATGCATATTTGAAATTGATTTCATCTTTCTGCCCCATTAAACAAGCAATTGGTTTTCAGCAGCAGCTCAAAGATGAACCTGAGTCAAAGCAGGATGATTAACTGGAGGACAGCCAGCTTGGCCATTGTTTGTCCTCTCCTGTTTAATACTCAGTGTATAGTGATACACACATCAGAGACTTCCAACTCCTCCCTTCGAGAGACAACACACTAAATTAATCTGTTGAGAAATTGCTGTGATTCCAGCCTCCCTACCAACTTTTTCATTTAACCATGTTAAATACTGCTAGCTGGAGTTGCTCAACTCAATGACTCACAGCCAAACACTGTAAAACATTATTTTTGCTTTTTTGCATTTGCTATCAATAAATTAGTGGTTTAGAGTTCAGTTGGGTTGAATACACTGAGGTCAAAATTCCTAACAGCTGATAGCAACTGTTCATTCAAACACAGAATATGCTCTGCTTTCACCCACAAAAATGGATGGTCTTTGCATGTACATACCAGCAACCTCAAAACTACAATGTCTTGAGGGCAATGCCCATCCCTTTATTGAATATCTGAGTTTCGGGTGTTCTAGTGACTAACCTGACTTTAGAAAGGATGTTAAGGAGTGTCTCTTCAAATTCCAACAGGCCTAATCCCTTATGTCCCAGTATTTGTCATCCCAATTTTAAAGGAAAAATAGATGTACTTAAAAGCCCTTAATCATTGTCATGATCCCTATTTTGGTTTGCTGGTCAGGGAAGCAAACATACTCTGTTCTTATGGGTGCTGACAGGAGAGAAGATAGAAAGATGGAGGAAAATGCTGCTGCTGTGTACACTGTGCCTCTTAGCCAATATAAACCACCATTTTCATCAATTTCCCTTTGTAGGAACAAATTAGAAAATATAACTGCTGCTATTTACTTGGATGGGGAAGTGTATCTATAAATTGAAGTTCAAGGTTATTGAAGCTCTTATCTGTCTGTAATATAGGTATCTGTCTCTGAGTTGCTGAATATTTTTATTGCTGCTGGTTTAATAATTAATCTACTCTTTGGAAGCTGCAGGCTTTTTGCCTAGGATTAATGCACACTTAACATCCCCATGTCTAGCACCCTGTCCTGAAAGCTAAGTGGTGCCACAGGAATCTGCTGCAGGGGGCTTGTTCCACCTTTGATCTCGTGTTTCTATGTCTTCATAGAAAGCATTTTTAATCTCTGCTGCTAGGTTCAGCCATGAAATCTCCAGTGCTGTTCTGCAAACCTCTTCTACTTTAGTTTGAAGGGCTGGTGCATTAGCAACTAGCAATGGTAGATGGCAGGTTTCTCTGAGCTAGGCTATGAAAGTGTGTGTGTGTGTGTGTGTGTGTGTGTGTGTGTGTGTGTGTGTGTGTGTGTGTGACTCAAAGGGCTGTTGCAAGTCTATCTCCAGCTAGGAGTGGGGCAGTGCATGCCATTGAACAGAAATCTTCCTGCCCATGGGATAAACTCCTTCCCCCATGTCAATGACTGAGTCAATTCCAATGACTGAGTCAGTTCAGCGCCTTTCAATGCTCTCTTTGGAGAGACCCTGCTTGGTGAGGTGTTGCTCAGACCTGTCAGCAGGCACTGCAGTTTTTTGGTGTCTGTGTGTTTTGTGTTTTTCCTGTCCTGTCTTGTTGGTACAGAAAAGTGTTGAATTAGTCTATAATGCCTGCCACAGTGAAAGTGGGGTGAAGCAGGATGCCCAGCTGCTCCCATTTGCTTGTGAAGATCCCATTAGCTTTCCTAATGGTGTTCTCTGAAATAAGCTCTTGCTTTCATCAGGTGGGAGAATCAATACTGTGTGCCCTGCTCTGCCCTGTTCAGCCTTCTGGTTTCTGTTCAGTGTAAGTGATGCCTGCCATGGATTGCACGTTGTGCGTGCTCCAATGTGGCATTCAGGAGGAACAATCTCCATCTGTGTGTTGAGCATCATGCTAGGCAAGAGGAAGGAAAACATCTTTAATCCTTTAAGGTATGTTTGGTGTATTTCTGTTCCCTGTGACAGAGAAGTGAGGTTGAGATGTGGGATAACAGAAGTGTGGACAGTGGCAGAGGTAGCACACTTGTCTCAAGGTAGCTTTTGTGCTTCTAAGGAAGTGTTTTGTTGAAGGCAATTGCTTTGGGGCAGCCAGTTCTGCAAGCCCTCCTAACTATGAGTGGAGGGATACCTCTGTGGAGAGTGGATGAAGCAGAAGGAAGGAAAATAGGAGCTGCTAAAGGTGCATCTGTGTACTGGGGAGAGGGAAGGACAAGGAAACTTAGGATAGAAACAAGTAATAACAGGACTCAATCATGTATTTCTGAAACATGAGGACTGGAGAGAGAGATGAAAACATGGAGTCCTGATTTCTACAATATTTGTTTCCAGCTAGTACATAGAGTGGGTTAATGGCAAATATAAGCCTTTTGAATAGATCCCTTCCCTGTTGTGTTTACACTTGATTTTTTCATATATGTAGAGCTTGAATTCTGAAGGTCTCTTCAGCACCTCCAATTGCATCTGAGCAGAATCTTCCTTGGTGGGTGGTGGCTTTTTTCCTATTTGTAGCATCAGCCCATGCAGTTAAGAGCTCATGATGTTTACCTAGCTGGCTGAAGCCGTGGTTTTAACCCAGGTTTCCAGAGGCAAAAGCTATGTTGTTCTGCCTCACTGAACTGTTTTTAATTCGGTTAGGGCATTCTTCAGTCTCCAAACGATGTCGTTCAGGTTGTCTAGAAGCAATAGAACAGCATGGTTGTACTGCCCAGCACTGCTGGTGGGCAATTTCTCAGTTAAACCAGGCCTGCAGTGCTTTGTTCCCTGCGGAGCTGCTCTAACTGCACACACAGAGAGCACTGGCTGCAGCTGATGGCTGGGAGAAACACTGGTGCTGCTTTTCCATCTGGAGTGCTTCTTTCCTTGTTTCTGTCAGTCTGTAGCAGAATACTCACCACTAATGCAAGGGTGCCCCATCAGAACAAAGTCATAGCCTTTCCCTTGGCAATCAGAGAAATACAGTATTCTTAATTCTATTTTAACTGTGGTTGAACACACAAATTTCTAGATTTGCAATGTTACACAATATTATACATTGTAACTTGGTCAACTGCTGTAACAGTGACACTTTAAGCCATCAGAAATATCAATTTTTTTGTTGTAAAACCACATGGATTTTGCATTATAGACAGTAATTTGATTTTTATTCTTTGAAATTTAGCTTGCTGTAAGGAACAGTTGTATAAAATGCAACCAAAGCCCTAATAGCTCACAGTTTAGTTGTGTTGATGATGTGAGTTGGCTAGCACAGGCTCAAGTACTCTTCCTTCCAGGAGCTGAAGAGGATAACTATGCTGGGATTAGACACAACTTCTCTTAAGGAACCAGTTCTGTGTACAGCATCCACAGATTCTCAAGAAACTTGTTTTGAAACAACAAACAATTTTTTATACTGCTCTGGCAGTAACCCATCTGCATTTTGGGGGTAATAAGGTGTCCCCTCTTTCTTCCCTTGGCATTAGAGACTTTGTCCATCCTCCGTGTCTACTCCACATGCACCACACAACTTACTGTTGTCTGTAATTACTATCTAAGCTGTTCTCAGCTTATAGCTATTTATTTATCTTGGAAAGTGGACAGTGTTTTCCATGGGATTACTTATTTTTGTTATAGTTGTTAGAGTCAGGATGGTTTAGGCAAAGCAATGCAGCAGTTGGTTTTGGGGCACTAAAGGATAATTGAGGTCTCAGAGACCTTGGTCTGCAGCCAAGAAGTGCACACTGCCCCATCCATGGCAGATAGTAAGTGCTATCTCTTGAACATATGCAACTAATCTTTTGTCTTCTTTGAAAACATGAGGGTTTTACTTGCAGGAATCTATTTGCAGAACAGAATAAAGCAAGTTTTTACCTTGTGGAAGGGCAAAGCTAGCATTGAAGGATTACCTTCAGTGGTCTGGAAATGCCTACTTTATGGACATGGGACAACATTTTCTCAGAGTGTGGGCAGATCTAATTAAGCAGCTCTCCCTGGACAATGTTTGTTTCTCAGGTCACTGCAGTGGTTGTTTTGATCAAGTTTCTCATTGTGTTGAAACTGTCCCAGTGTGCCACAAGTGCAGGTGTCAAACTTCGTCCTTAGGCAATGATTTTGTTTATTTGAAGCCAAAAGAGTCCAAGAAGCCAAGTTAACTTAATGTGGGCTTCACCCATGAGGTTTCTGCTGCTTTTATTATTTCCCCCCATAGCAGAAGCTCGTGAAGTATAGAAAGAAGTCTCCGTGACCTCAAAATTGAATAAAATAAGACTGCTAATTATGTCTGGGTGGATTGTTGGATTGTCATCAATATTTCTCATCACATTTAGGCCCACAGACTTTCTTTTTTAAGAAGAGAAGAATTCAGGGTGGATGTCACTGCAGTCTATAGACTTCACCCATTGTTTTCTTTTTTTGTGTGTTTCTGCATGGATTTATTTGGGAAGGAGAACTGCTGGGTGAAACTACCTGTGTTGACAATCAATGGCTCTGGGCAAACAAAGGGTTATAATTTTATTATCCCACAAATGAGACTTGAAAGGTTTGCCTTGTCTTTGCTTCCCTTGCCTTCTGGACAGAGGCAGGAAGAGATGCTGCCCTTTGGGTGGTGCCTGCTTGTTCCCCATCCCTGGAGGAGTGGGAGATCTCTTAGGAGGAGCATCACAGAGCCTGTGATACTGTGAAGACCCTTCTTGCTGTGTTACAGATTTTCAGCAGCCCTGTTCAGGAATGTAGAGAGGGAAGTGCTGTGCTTTGTGAGTATTTTGCTCAAACCAAGCTGTGGGGAGGAGGAGGCAGCTCGATCCAGATTGCCTGTTCACCCTCATCTGGCTGTGTTCCCCTGCTTTCCTACCCCCTCACGCCTCTCCCTAACTTCCTGGCAGTCATATTCCATGGCATGCTCTCTTCATCCCTTTTCAGGCCATGCAGCAGTAGCACAAGAGAGTCTTTGTTCAGCTGGAGTGTTGTATCTGAATGCTGTGAAAAGCATTGTGGCAGCTGCCCATGTTTGAGACTGTGCTTGGGGATGTCTGGAGGGGATCTGTGTGGCCAGCACCCTCTGAGCTGAGCAGCAGAGCTGTAGGGAGGCTTTAGGGGTACAGGAGGGATGCTGTAATGTGAACTGCATGGAAGCACACACTGGCTGTCAGTGCTGTGGAAGTGCTTCTGCAGAGCAGCTACTGTGTGTTCATGTCACAGCAAAGTGAGTCTAAGGATATCCCTGAAACAGAAAAATCCTCTTTGACACCTGACCCATGGTACAGAGACCAGAGAGAGCTCAGGTAGTGGCAGCTACATCGTCCACTTGCAGAAGAAATACCAGTTCTTGGGGAAATTCTCAGCTGTTCCAGCAAGGGGTTTACCTTCTCTGCCCAGCTCCTTGGCCATGCTGTGCCCTTCAGCCAGCCCTGTCTGTATTGTTGTGGCCCAGCATTCTGTACCAAGAGCCATCAAGAAGAGCTGTCCTGGCGAGGCCACTGGCACTACAAGAAGCCCTGTTTTGAGTCAGTGTTGATGCTGTGCTGCAAGTGCATCTTGTTCAAAAGCTGCACTAATTATAAATTGGTCTTGGAAGCTGAGGATAAAAATATCTTTAGTCAGCCTGTCTCTGTAAACAACCTGTGATGCTATTTGGAAATGTGGTATAGTTTTCATATTGCAGGGAATGTGTGTGCTGTGTGTGAAGGACTTCAGCAGCCACAGTGCAGAGCTTCCTTGTGGTCAGGCTGACAAATAAAGCAGAGAAGGAAATTTTTGCATGCTAGAGATGACAAAGTGGATATTCATGACATTCTTTTCCACCCAGTTAGGGGAGAAATTTGAGTCTACCTCAGGATTTTAGGAGGAAGGGTGTTTATTATACCAAGCATATGCTGTAATAGTACCTTCTTGTTTTTTAAATTGAAGAATGGCCTTGAAATGCCTTCTCTGTTGTAGCCATATAAATTTGGGTGGAATCTCTCCTGTACATTGCAGGAGAGGATTTGCTTCTGTGGTGCAAGAAATCAGCTGGTTCACTGCTAAATCCAATGCTGATGTGTACTGTCATCTGCAAGGCAGGTTTCCCTACTGGGAAGGAGTGCCAGAGGCAGGAGAAAGATCTGGATTCCAGCTGCCAGCACACACAGGGAGCACCCAGGAGCAGAAATGATGCTGGATCTCCATAACAGGACTTGTGTGCACAGCTGGAAGCTGCTGCCAAGTGGCAGCAAGAGGAAACCCCACAGCCTCCAGTGGCTGTCTCAGGGCTGATCCTGACAGACCTGTCACTTGGCTCCTAGTGGAGCTGAGGCCCCTGTGAACACCCCCTGACCATGTTTCAGACAAACCTTCAAATGTATGCTGGGTGCTGCCATGCTTTTCAGGGAGGTAAAAGCACTTTGCCTTTCCTTTGTTCCTCTTTCTTCTTAAGCTCCATTGTGACTTAAACCAAGATGGTGCAATTTTTCCAGTTTTGTTAGGGTAATGCATCTTGCTGTAGGTCCTAGGCTGCCCTGTGTTCTGCATTTTTCTTTTTACAGAGCAGGGAAAATACAGGCAGAGGAGGGAGGAAAAGATACAGACCCTTTTGGGTGTCTTCCAGTTCAATACTTTGGAACCACATCCACAGGCTTGAGGAAAAAATGCCTGAATGTGAAAGGGCTTGCCATTGAAACTAAATTATTCATCAGAATATTAAAAGAAGAGTGTGCAAAGATGTAAACTGAGCACACCCCAATGCAGGCTGTAATGAGCCAAAATTACAGTTGTGGTCTTGGGAAAAGACCACACTCTCAATTAGCTGAGTGCTGGCAGCTGCCTGAGTGCATACAGCACCTTCTGCATAAGGATGATGCCAAACATTCCTCAACTTTGGACTTGTTTTTCAATAGCTTAAATAAAATAGGATTTAGTCTCAGCAGTATTATGTATCAGCAGTAGATAACAGCACTGCCAGTTAATAGGGTGCTGTAAATCTGGAACCTCTTTGAACTTGTTGTCTTATAACTCCCCTAGGTTTTCTCATTTGTTTTTCTCCTTGCTGTTTGCCCTGTAAATGTGTATATCAGGCTTTCCTGTGATGTCAGCCTCCTTTGTGTCCCCTTCTTGCATCAGCTCTGTTTCCAGCTGTTAATCATATGTGATTGAATCTGTCTCCATCAGTGTTTTAAAAATTGATGGCTTCCTCTTTTAGTTCACAGTCTGTCTCTTTTTTACCATCCCTATTCAGCAGTCTATTTTCTGACTGTTTTAAAGGAGGTGACCTCCTTGCCTCTCTTGCTGGATTGTGATCATTGGCATGCATCTTCTGCATTTAGGAGCAAAGGTGAATGATGTGTTGAGAGCTTTAGAATGACTGAGTGACAAGGTTTTCCTCCTGTTTATTTTGGGTTTTTTTAATACTGTTGTGGAAAGGTTGGGATCAAGAACCAGGTCTTGCAGGGTTTTTAAAATCCTGTTAAGTCTGTTTTCTCTGTTTGTCACTAGTAGTGCTTCAGGCAATATTTTTCTCCTCATGAACATGAAGGTCTTGCCTTAACTGATGACAAGCTCAGATGTTACAGCAGTGTGATTTAATTCTGAGAAGTGCTAGGACTTGAGTGGAAGTCAGTCTGCATTCAGGGTGGTAGTTGATATGCTTGAAGCTGTAAGGGGATGTGTTTTCTAGGATGATGTTGCTCCTCTGTGCCCTTCTCTGTTCTCCCCTCCCCCTGACCCCACTTTTCTCTGTCTCTTATATTAATTAATAATAATCACTGTGTGGGTGGGGATTTGTGGAACCAGAAATGGAATGAACTAGAAATGACCCAGGAAACTTCTGCCATTGTGCATGTATATATAGCTCCTAGACAGCCACAACAAAGAAGATACTGATAATTATTTCCCAAGTAACTTTGACAGGGACATGAATAGAAAAATGTATGTGAATATTTTTGGAAAGGTGAAACTCCAAATTTAGAATTTGCTTGATCTGTTTTAAAATATGTTCAAGAAGTCTTTAACAGAAACTTTTAAAAATGAGAGGGAACTTTTCTCGGAGGAATAAAAATCTATTTCAGTTTTAAATGAAAACCTGAAAAATATGGACAGGATTTGTATTAGATATACTTGGGAAGGTTGGGGGAAGTGTGAAAGAAGTCTTTTCCTGTTAAGTTGTTCTGTGTGTACTTGGTACAAATATCTCATATGATGCAGAGCTCATCTGAAACAATAACAGGAAAAGAAAGCCGTACAGAGAGCTGTAAAATATACTGATTCAGGGATAAGAAATTCTTATTTGGAACATTCAGGTTGTGATAGTATTTTAGGCTTCCTTCATTTTTGATAAATTCATTTATATTCAGTGATGCTTCTTGGCAGTGTCTTGATTTTCACACTGCAGGAGTCTGATTCTCAACCAGAAAAATAGCAGTGGAGGAGGGAGAGCAGGGAGGTGTAGGTAGATGTACAAATAAAGTGTGAATGGCTTTCTGTAAAGAGGAAGGCTATCATCCAGGGCCTGGAGTGGAAACTACTGTTTTCTCTGTACATTATATGTAGCCTGGGAGACATTGCAGAGACTTCATGTGAAACTGGCAAAGCAAATGTACATTTCTTTCCCCAGAAGGATTGTCCCTACCTACCTCTTCTGAGAAATGTGTCTGACTTTGTCAATAACTAAGTAATCTTTGTCATCTTGTGTTGCTGCAGCTCTGAAGTACTCTGGTTTTGGTGGATGACCTTCTCAGATTTTTTTTTTTAAAGTGAGAATCGGTGGAATGTTGAACAAACTGTTGTAGTTTTGCTTAATTTTTACCTGGTTTTGGGTCCCCCAGAAAAAAAAAAACTCTTAAAAAAACCCCACAACAACCCAACCAACAAACAGAAAACCTACAAAAATCCCTCACATACCCCACAAAAACACAGAAAAGCTTCCCAAACAAAGCTTCCTGCTGCATGTGTGTTGGCTGTGTGTTTGTGGGGTTTTTTCTTGTTGCTGCAATATATATTTGTCTGTGTTTGTCATACAGTTTGCTTTGTGAAAAACTGGCATGTTGCATACTGAGTCTCTGTCATTTAAAATAATTTCCCATGTCTTTTTTATTAACAATGTACCTGTGAGCAGGGAGGTGACACATTGGAATATTTGAAGTAAAAGTAGCTGAAGTGAGATCAGATAATTGACAGTAATGCAGGAGTGCAGGGAAGACAGCTTGCTTGGCTGCCAGCTTGACAAAGTATGTTAGTTGACTGGAGTTTTCTTTTGTTTTATTTGTTCTTGATTTTGATTCCCTATTTGAGCTCTGTCTCCATCTGAAGAGTTCATTATTTATGTAAGGCAGCACTGTTATGCCTTCAGGGTAAATGCTTATAGCTGCTCATGCCAGTAGAAGGACTGAGCCTGACAGAATTGATGCAGAAATACAGATATCAGGCTGGATTTGCCTTGTGCTATAGGTTCTCCATACTCTTTTGGGCATTGTCACACCCAACTTACTGCAAAGAGCATTGCTTCTCCAGTGTGTTACTCTAAGGTGTTTACTCTAAGCTGCTTCTCAGGTGCTGAAGTGAAATCCAGTTTGCTAGCTTATTTGTACCACTAAGCCTTTGGAAAGAATGGGGAGAATACTTCATTTCACTTTCATTTTGCCCTGTGCCAGACAGAACTGATAGACTGTGACAGTATTGAACAAATCCTGCAGAAGGTGGAGACCCCCTGCAGAAGTGGGGAGGAGAAAAGAGTTCTTCCTGGTGTTGTGTTTTCAGTGCTAAGAGTGTTGAGCAAACATGCTTGCAGGGATTCAGCACCTTGCAAGTTGTAAGTATAAAAGGCTGGCATTTTTTTTTCCAGGCATTAAGTACTGCATAATGAAACTTTGTTAAATTGTTGAACCAATTTATATGTCCCTCTTAAAAGCAGGGGTCAAGCTTTCTTGGCACAGGCAAACATTCAACACTTCTTTTTATTTAATCCAAACAATCTTTCCTGCTGTCAGCCAAATTGCCCATATCATTTCATGTTCTGTGCTGCCAACACATTCTCCCTTCTCCATAGTGCATATGATCTCATATTGTGCATAATAACTCCAGATTTTTTTTTCTGAAATATCAAGCCAGCTTGACCTGAAGGAAAAACTTTTTTTTGCTATATTAAAGCTTTCTCTATGTTTCCTATATTAACTTATTCTATACTCTTAAGATGAAATCTGCCAGTAGAAAATAAGTAGAGAATGTAAGGAAAGAGTCATGAGCAGCTTATGGTAACTGCTAGGACAAGGTGGACATCAGAGCATAATAGCCACCCTTGCTGCACCAAGGCTGAATTTTGGATATTTTTAATAGGTTGGTAGCTAATTTTAGCAGCACAGATCTTCAACTGAGCTTTTTGCATGTGGTTCTTTCAGGCAAGTTTTGCAGCTTACTTAAGTTGGCGACAGAGTAAATTAGTGTTAATCAGAACCAAGGCATTTTAAATGCTCTGACAGCTCTCCATGTGCCAAGAAGGGCAAAGTCCTGAAGGTGTGACAGCTCCTACAAAAGCAATGAGCATTTCTTACAGCCCTATCACTTTTCTGGCTTTGTAGTTTAAAAGCAGCTTTGTAACTTCTGTGGCTGCATCAGGTGAGACTTGCCTTGTAAAGTAAATATCCTGAATGAAGTCTTGCTGCATGCTTCTGCCACAAATTCCCAATTTCCCAACTTTGTTTTATGTCTCTCTAGGACAAAGTGCTTGTTGTTCCATTTACCTTAACTTTTTCAAAACTTGTTTTCCTAAAAAAAATTAACTCGTGTAGCCCATTAAGTCACAGGGATCTTCCTCCTTGCCCCACGACTTTCTCCTCTTCCCTGTGTCTGCATCACTTTTGAGCTTGTTGACCAGATTCAGTCACACAAAATCAGGCCAAAATCCTCAAGGTTTTTTCCTCAAGGTGGAGAACCTGGCACAGCCATAATTTGGATTGGAAGCTGGGCTTACAGACAAAACAACAAGAGATGCCCCAAGTACCACATCTACCATGGTGAATCATGGATCCTTTCAGGGGATTTGGTGCAGTCTCCTTTATTTACAAGGATCTGTGCCAGCAACACACCACAAACTTGGCATGCAGCTCCTCCTCATTGCCTTGGCCTTCCTTCTGAAGCCAGGCTTGACAACTGGGGAAGTCAGAAGGAGAAATCAAAGAGGAAGTTCATCTGGCATCAGAGAGGTCAGCAGACCTACAGAGGCAGATGTATTGGCCCAGCTTTGTGTTTTGTTTCAGGGCAATATCATCCCACCAACTCCAACACTCTTGGGATTCAGCATTTTCAGAGGGCTCTCAGCTTCAGCTGAAGGGCAGAAGGAGATGTTTGCATGTGCTTTAGAAGTAACTAGCTAAATAGGTAGAAGCTGAAAAGGCATTTAAGCTTTGCTCACCATTGCCAAGTTTCCACATGTTTAGAACATTGAGTGCTCCTGTAAACAAGATCTCAGCCCATGCCCTCCCCCTGTGTAGGTGGCCACTGAGGTTTCACGTAGAACCCTGTGCATGCCTGGGTGTAACCAAGGCAGTGACTGACCTAGTGACTCTGGGAACCAGACTCCAGTGATGAAGCCTTGGTACATGGCTGGCAAGGCTGGAAAATGCTTGAGTGTCTCAGAGCTTCCTGGACAAGCTGCTGTGATGTGAGATATTTCCTGCTTCTGGAGCAGAGGAGTTCCCTAAAGGCAACTGAATAAAAGAAGTAGCACAGCCTGGAGAAGAAAGAAAGTGGCCTCTCCTTTTAGGTTAAATAAGTAGGTGTAGAGCTCTGAGCCTGGTGGCTGTTCTGACTTGTGTCACAGAAGACAAACCCATGCTGGGCAGGGCTTGGGGTACCTGGCTCATATGAAGTCTTTTGGAGGTTGGTGAGTGGTGCAGGTGGAGGTAATGTGTTGGTCAGAGGTGGCTCATGCCAGTTATAAAAATACAACCAAGCCTGACAGCTGAGTCATGCCAGGGACAGCACAGCAGTCACAATGAGGTGTCTCCATCCTCCAAGCAAAAAACATTGTCTGACAGGACACCGCATTTTTCCTGCCTGAGCAGGCTGTTTGTGAGGATATGTAATCTCTGTATTTCCCCTTAAACAAGAGGATGAGAAGAATGAAGAATATGTCATGATCATCAAACTGAGTTTAATTTATGGCAGTAAGACCGTGTTGGTAAATGGAATGGATCTGTTTAGGGATATATTTAAGAAGGGATACTACAGTGAACACACATGCAAGAGAATTCAAATTTTATTTAGTATATTTAAATATATTTGTCTAATCTCTCTGACAAAAGTATAATTTGCTCTATAAATGCATTTTACCTGTTAGCATGGTTTTGTGTGGTTTTATATGTACACTGTCAATTTTTGCATCTGAGATATGAGCCTGTTTCTTTTGATGCATATTTAAAGCTTCATACAGTGTTGTTTATGAACATTGTCTTATTGGTTTTCAACATGGCTGGTGACAATCATCAACATCTGAGCCAGAAAACCTTCTTTTGTCTGTAATGAAAGGATGGCCAGAGTAGTTTTAAAATGCAAAGGTCTTGAATGTTGTGTGTCAGCCAGAATTCAAGAAGAAATTGATGAGAAAGGAGGAAATTAAGTAGGCAGAGTGCTTAATATAATACCCAAAATTACAGTGTGTCTGATAGTTGGTGCATGAGGTGATTTCTGTTCCTCTAAAATCCCAACTTTGGATCTTAACGTTGACAAGGTATTTAGAATGCAGGAAGTCAAGGATTTGGCTATAGATTTTATATTTGTGCCTTCAGACAGCAAGGCTGAAACTTTAAGGTAAAGTCAGAATTTCATTATTTGAGATGCTTTTCAATAGGAAGTAGGTGACCACTGGCTGGTAGTAATTCAAATGTGTTGACTTGTAATTAAATATGGTTGTCACATTCATTTGGCATTATTCCTAGAGAACTGCATGTGTGCACGTGCTCACTGAAGTAGTTATAGGGCTCAGCATACACTTGCTCAGATCCCTGATTAATGTTTGTTTTCCCCTTGTGGCATTTGCCAAGAGGAGCTTGGATGAAAAATGGAATTAAAAAGCTCTTCATTTACAGACTAATTATTAGTGAAACAAAAGCTTGTTCAAATGATCTTTTCTTTGAGCAAAATAGAAGTTTACCAAAATATGGTTTTGCTCTTTCAAGTTAACATGTCATTAAACAAAGGAAGCATTGTGGTTTTTTGTTTCTGGTCATCATGTCCTTCAGAGTTTAGATAGAGTAGATAACATAGTGGATACCGGAGGGAAGAGAAGCATAAGCTTTCCACATCCTGAAACTTCCCAATTCCCACAGCTTGCTTTCAGTGGCAAGTTCAAAGCCCATAGAAATATGTTAATTTAAACAAACTTATATTTACAAACTCTGTTTTTGCCATTTGGGGAAAAGTTTAGCTGTCAGGAGGTGAGTTAGACCTTCTACAAGACTCTTGTTTCAGGGCATTGGTCTGTGGCTTTTCAAGCTCAGTGTCTGCCTTGTTTGAAATCTTTGAGAAACAAACCATTGTTTCCTTGAACAATATTTTGAATTAATATAGTTTCTTTTTTTTTTTTTAGAATTAGTTTAATTTATGGCAAGGGTACTGAGTTTCAAATGTAGAATTAAAAGGATTTTACTCAGAGATTCAAATAGAGCTAATATAATTCCAACTTTAAAAGTACAGAAAAGTGAGTGTTGTATTTAAAGGGTTCACCCTCACTCCCTAAATCCCCACTCACCTCAGTGGGTCTTGCCTTTGCTTGTTAACCTTTTCTTGAAATAAAAATCAGCCAACTGTCATACCTGAACTATCTCCTGTAAAAAGTCACACATCTGAACAAGTTTTCTAGAAAGGAAGACTAATGGTACATAGCAGAGTGTTGGAGATAAAAAGTAAGTGGCAGGGAGTATGTCTGAAAATAAGGTGAGGTTTTCTTGGGCCATGTGGGATCTCTGCAGTGCACTTAACTTGTCAGCAGGTTAAAACTGAAGCCTGTCATCAAGTGTTGCCTGTGTAAGAAGGAGCATCACTCACCCCTTCTCGGGAATGCCCGAGTCACCTCAGGGTGTGCAAGAGCAGCAACAAAAATGTCATTCAGTGTATCTGACTTTCTAAATTTACCTTTGTACTATATCTGACTCCTGTGGTGTGTGGTAGTTCTTGCACTGGGGAGGACTATTTAAGTGGTGTTTGCAGGGAGATTGGCACAAATTCACTGTCAGGAGTTTGGGAATGAGAAAGGTCAGGGTTTCTCTGTGTGGGTGGGTGCATGCCCAATGAGGGAAGGAAAGCAGTAGCTGAAGAAAAATTATAAGGATATTTTATTTTATGTATGGAATTTCTCTCGGAAAAAATCCTAAGTTCTTAAGTGTTGTTCCCATTCTTTAACTGCTCCTGGATTTTCAGGATTTTGTTTTAATTTTTCTTTTGAGATGTCTGAATGAAGTTGCCAAGTCAAAGGTCACCAGCTTATTTCAGTACACTTTAGGTTTTCAGCAATCTTTAGACATGATTTAAAAGCATCTCTATCAAAGTCTAGCTTGAAGATGCAATAGGAAGTGTACTCAGGTGCTGGAAACAATTTAGCTATAGCTATAAAACTGGTACAGAGGATGGTAAGTTTGTAGTAGAAGCAAGGGATGTCTGGGGTGTATGGTATTTGGCTGTGGGAAGGGGATGGGTGCCAGGCTGCTTGGGATTCAGAGCCTTTTGAAAAGAGAGTCAGGATCTCTGAACAAGGCATCACTCCATATCTCTACTCAGTGCAGAGACCTGATATGCTGCCTGGTTTTGGAAATAAGCAGGACTGCACCAATGAAATAAGCAAATTCTGTATTTTGCTAGTATCTTCAAGGAAGAGAAATGTCTTATTCCCTTCACATCATAATTTGTATTCCTTAATTTCTCATGCAGAATACATCCTCCATCTTTTTCCTGAGAAAGAAATTACTCTTCTCCAAGTTCTCACTTCTTTAGTTGCTTTCATTTGTGTGTTTATGATATGTAGGAGAGGAAGATCTTACTCTTTCAAAGAGCTATCCCAGAATAGGCTCTGGCCTCTCTCAAAGAGGCATCTGATGGTGGCTGCTGAAGCATTTGAAATGTATGCAATGGCAAGGCTAGATTTGAGGGGGAAACATCTTCAGGCATCTAACACAGAAGCAAATAGGAAGAGGGAAAGAGGGTAGGGCAGGCTGCTTTTGGGGGATTATTTATTAAGACTCAGATCTATGCCTTTGGATTAGGAACAGATTTGGCCCATGACACTAAGTCTGTAACACCAAGGATTGGTATGCCTTTGTTTCCTAATATAAGATACAGAAATCTGATGTGCTGCCAGCATTGTAAATGTGTTGCAAAATTATTTCCCTGTTGCCTCTCCTTATTTCATTCCAAAGAAGTTAAGCCCCTTAGTGTCCCAGGCTGTTGCATTCACTCCAACAGACATTGGCATTTGGAGCTCATGCAGCTCTTTGTAGTGAGCTTCTCGTGGGGAATGCAGTCACAGAACTTAATTCTTTCAGCCATGGCTTTGTTTTTTCTAATCCTATATGAAGTACATTAGGTCTTGGGCTTTGGATCTTCATACCCTTCAGTGTGTAACTTATTATAGGGATCAGTTTGTTCAATGAGTTGTATGTGTGGAAAATGCTGGTAATATTAGACCTTTGTGACTTCTTTTATGAAGTGCTTAATCTAAAAATCTTTAACACTTGCAGGCACCACTAGTTATCTTAAAGCTATTATGGAAACCAGACTTTACCCACTCCATCTCATCCACATTTGCACATGTATTTGGGAATCCAGTGCTTTGGTTGCTCACCTGACAAGGAATGTGGTGAGGATCATATCTCATGAATAAAAGTGTCTCCTGTGCTGTGCCTGTGGTGCTTTGGTGACAAACACCATTCCCCAGGGCTGCACAACCAGCTGTCTGACCTGACAGCTGGCTGTGGAGACAGTAGTGACATGTGATGAGGCAGGGTTAGCCTCAAACTCAGGCTTTTGTTTTTCTCTTTATAATTAGGGAGTGCTGCCATCCCTGCTCTCCCTGTTTCATCTCCTGCTCTCATTCTTGCTGTGTGCTCTGTTTCTCATGGCCTCCATCACCAGCCTGGTGGCAAAGCAGCCCCAAGATCCAGGGCAGGGGTGAGAGCCCCCAGTGGCTTGGCAGCTGTGCAATTCCACAAAAACTGCTGTGCTAGAGGGATGCTGTTCAGTGCACCACAGCTGTGCATGGCTTTTCCCAGGCAACCTGTGGCCAGACCTAGTGTGCACAAGGTGTTCTTAGATAAATGCATTTGCAGAAAGATCTGCCTCTCCCTTGCTGGAAACTGCCCACCCCTGCTCTTACTTATCACTACTTAAAACATGCAGTAGTTTTGTGTTTGTTTTTATTGAAAAAAAAGACAGCAACAAAACCAACCAAACAAAAACCCCTCTTTAATGCCAAAGCAATTTTCTGTTCTCACTGCAAAAAATTCGAAAGGGGGGAGAAGTTCACTTAAGTGGAAGAAGAGTGGTCTGTTTTGCAGAGAAGGGGATCACATATTTGCTGCTGGGACACTCACACTAGCACTGTGTTAATTATACCTCAGAGAATTTTGCACTTAGCTGTTTTCAGCACTTTTTAAATTAATACAGTATCTTAGTTCTGTTGAATTCGGAATGAAATCATGTCTCAAATATTGCTTGTTGCTCTCAACTTCAAGCCATCTGAACTTTAGAATAAACTTGCTTCAGCTGTTGTGGAGCCCAGTTTGTGGATCTTTGGGAGACAGGATATTTTTAATCAACCTGGGATTTGGACAGTGCAGTGTAAGTCAGCTGCATTCTGATGCTCACTGATACTGAAGCAGGTGTTGTTTCCCCTTCTTCTGAAGCATTTATAAATTGTTTCCAAAATCCACGTGCCAGTTGTAGTTGCCCTACTTGAGTCAAAAAAGTCAGGACATGAAGAAGAAATACTCTTCCCTCAGCCCACAGTCTTTCTAGCAAGATGTGAATGAGAAACCCAGACTACTTCATAGTGAAGGCATGTTAAAAGCAGCATTCATACCTACGTAAATTGACATGTCATTTCAGAGCATGGATTTCTTTTTTTTTTGTTTCATTTTGGTTTTTTGGTTTGGGTTGGTTTTTTTTTTTTTGGTGGGGGCTGATTTTTTTAGGCTCCTTTGGTCATATAAGGTAAGTAGTGAAAGCATGGATAAATATTAACTGACTACATATGCTGCAGCACATAGTCATTAAGTGGTTCATGTGTGAAACCATGGAAGGAAGAGGCTGGAACAGAGATACTTTCTCCTCTTTGATGGGAAATACCTGGTGGTGAGAGATATAATCAAGAATAATATGTTCTTAGGGTGGTTGGATATACATTGTACTCTTGTTTTAATTAAGCCTTGTCTGTTGCACTTGGTGATGCTTGCAGTGGTACAAATGTCTGTTTGTCTCCTTTAGCATCCAACGTGTTTTGTTGAAGCAGAAATAGTGTGGTCAGTCATAAGTGGAAGCTTAAGCCCAGGCTAACTTGTTTCACAGGCTGCAGGAGGGGTTCTAATGTAAGACTCCTGCTGAGCATGCTTTCATTAGCTGAAAATGTTTGCAGATGTTGTTATGACATGGGTGATTCAATACCAAAAATCATGTCCAAAGTTATTTGTCTGGAGCTCATCCTGATGTTGGCCAGTTAGGTATCTTGTTGTCTCTTGTTTTGTTTCTGTCATTAGAAAAAACTTAAATTCAGAAATCTTTATAATTACAAATTCCTATCTGTCTCTGAAATAAATTGTGCTTTCTTTGAATGTTTCTAGGAGGTTAATGAATAATTGACTAAGGAGTAAAAGGGAAGATCCTTTTAACAGGCAATTGAATCTGGTGTGATGTATGAAAATTAATGGTTAGGCATAGAGCTTTACATGTGATATATTTTTAGTATTTAGACATGGATATGTCCTTACTAGCAACAAATTCAAACATTGTTATTTATTTTGCATACCTCTCAATGAATTCATTTCCCAAAAAATGAAACTTAGAATTTGTGTATTTAGGACCTGTACTTAAGTGCAAGGGCTCTTGTTGCATTATTTGTGATCAGGTCAGGGAGAGCAAGTTTGGGTTTGTGGGGTATTTTTTTCTTCCTCCTTAACATTTTTCCCTCTTTGTTATGCTTGTACAGGCATTTGCTCAAATTGGAAAGTCAGCTCTGAGTCTTTGTACCTTCTAGGAAGAGTGTGCAGTGATTTTTAAAATAGAAAATATTTTACATCTGTTGCTTTTATAGTTGGTTTTATATGTTAGCTACTGATAAGTCAGTAATACATCAGTGCAAGCCCTGCACGCCTACACCTTTCCTTCTTTGAACACAGCTTGGATATTTTCTGCTCCTCGCTCTCCTCTGTGTGGTGAACTGCACAGGGAGTTTTCCTGTGTTGCAGAAGGATTTGGAAATGAAATTGCTGCCACACTTCAGATCTTAATCTTCCTTGCTGTTTGCAGGTGATTCTTTGCCAGTCAGCTGAGTCAGTATTAAAACTAAGCTAGGATGCCTAAAACCAGGAGACTCCATCTATATCAGCATCTCATTTCTCATATCTGGAGTTCCAAAATAGGCTATAAATGGAGTTCCTTTAAAGAGAAGAAGGCCACAAGTGACAAGGCTCAGCCATCTCCAGCCTGCCAGTGAGCCAGCCTGGGGCAAGGCAGGAGCTGATGATTTGCTTTGTTCCCTTTCTGTTTACCAGTGTTTGTCTTCTCCTTTCAGGGGATTTCATACCACTTTCTGCCAGCCATGAGTGAATATATCAATGTGGTTAAGTTGTCCCTGGGTGGTGGTGGTATTGTTGTTATTATATTGATGTGTTGTTCTCAATTCTATGCCCCCTAAAAAATAGTATTTTCTTTCTGCTTTGATTTTTGTTTAAGTGATTACGCAGAAATGTTGCTGATGATACCAGGACAGCAATGGAGATGGCAGCCTGACAGTAACTAGCTCAGAAATTCTCTTTCAACTCCTCAATCCTTCTGTGTCCATTTGTTTCCATTTCAAATGTGGTCTGCCTTTTAGTTGACTTTATTTTAATCAAATGCCTGTGAGCTCAAGGCTGTGTTGTGGATGTGTTATTTATAGCCCTACAGCAGTCAGGTGCAAAGTGATCTGAGCAACAGCTTCTGGTCAGGTTGAAAGAAAAACCACCTCAGGGTGAAGGTTACACAAATGACTTAAGTCTGTGTAGACAAAGGTGTAGGTGTGTGATGTCTGGATTTAGGGTGAGGGAAACTCATTACTGGTAGTGAAATTGTTGGAGGTGGTTGTGTGTTGTTGGAGTACCCATCCTCTGTATTTACTGGCAATTTACCCTTGGGCAGTGGATGCTGGAAAATACAAGCAGGGAGCTGAGGGCAGGGCAATGAGCTTTACTGCATGACAGCACGAGAGTCTCTTGCTGCAGAGTGAAACAGAGGGCAAAAGCTAATTAGCTGCTTTGCAATTTTTTTCTTCTTGAGAAGGCATTTTTTTATTTCACCACTGGTTCTGCACAATGAGTGCAAGAGGCAGAGTGACCAAAATAAGAGGACCCTTCCCCACTTGCTGCTGTGGGATAAGGTACCTGTGCTCTCTCCCAGCACTGTGCTGACACTGTGTACAAAGCTGGGCAGGTTCTGTGTGCCTTGGGCTGCTCCCACATTTGTGATTTCTTATGCAAATATCTGGCACCTCACTCATCTGGAGCAAGTCAGGGTGTTATGTCACCCAGCCTTTGTAAATGCCTGACATTTCCTCTCCTTTGGGCAAGAGCTGGAAAGGAAGTTGGTTTATTTAGAAAAGGGATTTTTTTTGTTTACTTCTGTCTATTCAAACCCTTGGTAGAAAATATATTCCTGCTTCTGTGTGAAACATCTGGCTAAATTAGAAATGTGAGGAAGTGGCTGAAGAAATGGCTTAACTGAATTGTTATTTAGTGGTTAATTTTGTAGCTCTGATTTCTAAATTCTGTATTTTATTGTGGCATAGCCATATATAGGCTTCTATTGCTGTTAAAAAAAGCAAATAGTGATAATAACAGATGACCCCATTCTTAAAAACCTGAGCTTAAATTTGGTGTTCTGTGTTTAGGCAGAACTGAAGGAAGGTGCTTCCCCATGCAAACCTCTTAGGAGCCACCTGGAGCAGACCAAGTGCTCTATGGTTCCAGCCTGAATTCCAAGTTTTCCAGTTCCTCTGGCTCTGGCCCTGTTTTTAGATGAGAAAACAGTGATTAAAATTTCCCTGTGTCTGGGAATGTCATGCAAGTGAACAGGGATGTGTAAAGAGATCTGTTTACTGTCCAGTGCCAGACAGCCTTTTGCAGCAGCTTTCTCTAGGGATCTGGAGAAATTCTAATTTTGATTAGAAACATCACTCAGTAAGACAGGGGAGCAGCTTTTTTCTTCTCAGCTTCTGTAAACATATACAAATATAAGTGAACATTAATTCTATTTTTTCAAATTATGTGTCCACAGACTTTTTTTCAGCAAAAACAGGTCTTTCAGATTTAGTTATTCTTGTTTCCCGTGTAACACAGATTACCTTTAGTAAGTAGTTCTTTAGCTGGTAACTTTGTAAAATCTGGATATAAGGTACAAGGTTTTCCTAATTGGACTGTGCAACTTGTTAAATGAGTTTGTAGCCAGGAATCAGTTCCTCCTTGTTCCCCGAAGTATTTGAGAAAGTAGTTTGTAGGTTTGTGCTATGAATGGTCTGGCAAAGGGCTCTGCCCTCCTTTCCTGGGGATGCTTTGCCCTTTGAGCCACGTGCCTGGTGCTGCTCTGGAGCTGTGGAGAGTGTTTCATGTTCTGTTGGATGTGTGGTTACCTGATCTGGGTAAAAGGCAAGCCTCTAAGACATTCCTGTGCTGCTTATGCCAGGAGAAGCACATGGCCAGAGTGTGCTCAGGTTTGCTGTGTGCCTGCAGGCACAGGGACCTGCCCTGAGAGGTGGTGGTGTCTGAGCCCTGCATGGGCGTGCTGAGGATCCACAGTCACACCAGCAGAGGCAGGATCAGCCACAAAGGCTTTTTTCCTCTCATCTCTCAGAATTTTTCTCATGGATAGGAATTCTCATGTTGTTTACCACATTCTTTTATGCAGTCAGGAAGCAAACTGGTGTTGGAGTTGAAAATTGTATCTCAACTCCTGTACTCTTCCAGTTCAGCCCTTTTTTATCCCCTTACTGGCTCTGCAAGGAGACACAAAGGAAAATTTGGAAACAGTAACTGAATTATTTTTGTTGTATCAAGCAATAGAATGATTTATTCAAAGCTAAATGTGGGAAGGAAATCTGATACGATGAGCCAGGAGCAATCCTTCTTTTAACTATCTCCCATCCCATGACTACAATCTTCTTTCTGTCATTCTTTCTCACTCTCCCACCTTCTATATATTTTTCTCTTGCTACAAAAGGATGGTAAATATAGGAGGTTTTTGAAATACCTGAAACTGTTGCCTGAGAAGAGATGGTCTAACATGACACACGCTGCAGCCCTTGCACAGGAAACAGCACATAAGACTCGTGGTGCCATTTATGTACAATAAGCAATCTAAGTATTGATGGACAAACAAGAACACAAATAATGGCAAAACTGCTTTGTTTTCAAAGTCAGTAGCAGAACTTACTGCGGAGAGAACCTCCCTAGGATTATCTGACCTTAAGAGTACAGCTTTACTGTGCCTAGGCAAGGTGGAGTCTGCACCAGGCTCTGCCAGGTTATCTCCTAGACAGAATCACCTCTGCCACAGCTCCTCTCTTTGTCTTTGTACCATCACAGGTACAGCAAAGCACCACTTGACAGGAGGTTGCACTTGAAACAGGAAATCATTTAGAGAAATAATTGGCCACTGCTAAGAGAAGGTTAACTGTCATTAATTTCTCAAGGTGTGGGTTTGGGCATATATCTTCACAATTCTAGCTGTAGCTGTGATGTGTACAAAGTCTACTGCTGTTGTAATCGAAACAAGTGAAATCCGCTTTCATGAATTGCAGCTGGATTCTTGCCAAGGAGCTTGGTTTCCTTTTAATGTTGGGCTATTAATTAGCTCAGCAATTCATTCGAGTTTTATTTGGAACAACTCAGCAAGTGTTGCCGTGTTTGAACTCTCCTGTAAGTGGCAGGAGTTTTCGTGGAAGAGGGGTTTCACTGTAGAAAAGTGAACATACCCATGGGAGGATGGCTTCTACTCAGGAAGATCCATCTATTCCCAGCCTACTTGCCAGCTTCCATGGAGGGAAGACGTGAAGAAACATAGTCTTTCTCTTCTCCAAAGTTATTACAAAGCAATTGAAGGCTTTCCATCCATTCAGCAAAAAAATTTATTTCTTACCCCAGTTTTAACAGGATATATTTGTATTTGAAACTGATGAAGCAACATATTCATTTTAACTGTGAGAAACTCTTGAATAAAGTCACACATTTTTCAGGGTTGATTCTGGATAAACTTTGAATCCCAATGGATGTTTCTGGGTGGTCTGGTTTGGTACTGCATAGCCATCCTTAGCACAGCAATTTACATGCAAATATGAGATGCTGGAGGCATTGTAATGCCAATTCCCTTTTTATTGTTCTTCATGTCTAATCAGGTTTTACCAAATTAAGGAATTCTGGTGCTTAACAGGAAAAAAGCTTTCACAAAAGCTTTTGTCTGGTATTTGTAAAGATAGCAAGGAAGAAATTTAAGGAATTTTTAAGCTTTGGCAATTGTGAGGTCATTTTATGTTGTATGTGACAACAGCATGTGAGGGATGTTCCAGTGTACTCACCTCTGTGTGTGTGTGTGTGTACCTACAGACTTAACCTTGGCTGGAAACAGAGATGTGCTTGGAGAGGGCTGGAAAGGGAGTACTCTTTCTCTGACAAGTTTTGTGCACTGTCACTGAGCCCATTGGATTACAGTCTTCACTGCAGAGCTGCTCACAAACCAGCCACAAGCAAACCCCACCACAGAGAGCACTCTGTGTGCACAGAGAAGTGGAAAGTGTTCTCTGCAGCATAGAGGCCATGCCTTTAACATAAGGAATAAAAGCCTGTAACCAAATACTTAAGACTTGATTTTGAATGAAAAATAGAATTTTTGTTGCTTCGGGGAGCAGATTTTTTCCCAAGGTTGGATGTCATATCTTTTTCGCTTTAAAATCAATTGACCAAAATGAAATCTTCACTGGTTGTTCCTCTTTTTTCCCCTAGAATTTATTTTTTCTTTCCTTATGGGAATGTTACTTGGAAAATGAAAATTCATTGGGAAACAGAAGAGGAAAAATAATATCTGTACTACTTCTAACTGTTCATCATTTGCTTTTATATCAGGAGAAGTTTTCCCACCATCTCTGCTTTATCACAGCATCATTTTTCTTTTTGTATCCTCGTGGGCTTAAAATTAGAGGACATCTGACCAGGGGCTGTCCTGCCTGTTCTTATTCAGGCACAGTGGTTGTGTGCAGTGTTTGGCATGGTTCTTTCCTGTTGGGTGAGTGTCCCAATTCTGTCTGCCTCCTTTGCCTTCTCCAGACCTGTGTCAGTGTTAATGCTGAACCCTGGAGACAGAGAATTATTAATGCAAAAGTCACCCCTTAGTCTGAGTGGCACCTCCTTCTCCAGTGAATGCATGTGTTGCTTAAAGCACTCAAAATACAGCAGCTCATTGGCTCTGCATCCCTGCAGTTCCCCCTTCACTGTGTTCATTAAATATCTATCCAGAGTGCGTGGCATAAATCTTTAAAAACGAGGGTGCCCTGGGGGCCATGTGTGTGACAGCCTTTCACAGAAAGGCTCACTAATTGCTTTTGATTAAACTGCCTGCACTTCTGCTGGCCCTCGGTGTGAGCTTTCAGCCAGAGCTGTGCTGCTCTGGGCTCTCTCTGACAGGGTGATGCCACCTGAGCAATTCAGGCCCCCTGAGATGGGATGGGTTATTCAGGGCATCACCCTCATTTCCACTCATTGCTTCTGACATCACAGGAGAATCAGGGGAGGAAAAGGAACTAGGGGGTTTTCCTTTACTGTTATATATGCACACATATCCATAAGTATGTGTGTATGTTTATACATGCACATGTGTATGGGGTTACAACTGTATTTGCAAGAGTTTAATAAATGGTACCCAATGCTTAGACTCTGTGTATGTAAGCCCATGGAGGGTTTGTTATGAAGTTGACACAAGTGAAAAGAGCAGGGTGCTTTCCAGAGGTTGTGCTCTGGATGTGAGGTGCTTCAGACCAGCTGTCCCTCTTTGATCTGAGGCAAGGGGTGCAGGGCAGGCAGAGCTTCATTACCACCTAAAAAGCACCAAGTACATTTCTTGATCCTCCATTTAGTTTTCTTCCATGCTTGTCTTTTCTGTTTGATAAGCTAGGCTGCAACCAGCTCAAGTCTCTTGTGTCAAATTCTCGTTAGCAATGTGCAGTTTTGCTGACAATGTGCTCAAATCCAAGGCTCAGTGCATCTATTCATTCATCCAACAGCATGATGGTAATGGTGAAAAAATCCTTCTTGGAGGAGCACCTCATGTGGGATCAGTTCTTGCAGAGAGAGGGACTGCCCTGCTGTCTCAGTGAGCTGGGAAGCATTTAATAGACCTGAAACAAAGTGTCAGGCTGTTATTTCTTTGTTCCTGGCTCTTTGAGGACCATCATCCATCTGAAAGTTGCAAACTGAGCTTTTGAAACAGCTGCTGTTGGAATATCGTTTGCCAGTTAATGAATTAAGAGATGTGTAGATTTCCAGCTATTGAATTTCTTCTCTGTTCTTATTTTAAGTAGCTACAATATTGTTAAAAATGCGCTAACAAATACAGATGCAGATCCCTTTCAACTAAAGCATCAAAGAAAATGAACTCCTCTGATACATCTCACATCAGTTTTTGTTTCAGCTCCTCTTGTACACTCCTGTCAAAAAGATGTCAGTAATGATTTAGATCCTGCTAAGAGAAAACATGCCAGCTGTTGTGAACAGCAGAGGTGTTAGGTTTGCAAAGCATTGCTGTGACCATTTGTGCATTTCCTTTAGAGAAAGCCATCTTTTTGGAACAAGAAAGAATCCCATATATTTCTGTGCAATCTTAGTTTTTGCAAAAATGAACAAATATTTATATGGCTTTGGAGAGTATATTAAGGGAAATTTTTGACTGGAAGTTGGTGAGAATTTTTTTTATAGAAGGTAATTACCATATATAAAAACTTATGTCATGGTAAAGCTTTTTAATCCCTTTTTAAATGCATTTAAATTATGTCATCTTTAAACTGAAATTAGTGTGTTCTGTATCTACCCATTTCTCATGCTCTTTGTCACTGCTGTTGAAGTTCCCAGGGGCATTCTCCTCGTGTTGTTTCCTAATACTGTTATTCACGTACAGGAACTGTCACCAAAAGTCAGTGTTGGCTGGGAGCTGCAGGGATGCTGCTGCTGCTGCCTTCCCCTGGAAGTAGGATAGATGGCAACTGCAGCAACTCCACTCAAATGTGATTTAACATTTCTTTGGGTTTGTTACTTTGTGAGTGGCAGGCAGTGTGGTGTGTTAAAGGTTGCTTATGCAGTCAGCTGTCTGTTTTGTAAGATGTTGTTTGTCTTGTGCAATGTAAAACTTGGCAAATACAGATGCCATGGGATGAACAGAGGGAGGAATGACACATTCTTCTTTCTCTGCCACTGATGCTCCTTGGGATACAGTTTGCATCCAGGGCATTGTTGCAGTCATCTCTGCATCCCACACACGGGTCAGGCAGCCTCTGCTCAAGGTCTCTTGTCCCTGGAGGAGCTGAGATCAGCCCTGCCCTGCCCTGCCCCTGCCCCGCCCTGTCCTGCTGCATATACATTGTGCCTGGGAAGTCCACCGCTCTTGCAACCAAGTTAATGAGGATTGAGTAAACACCCTGCATTGAATCCAACCTGGCTCTGTGCTTGTGGTCCAAACCCTCCACCTGTGGGTAGCTACACACTGCCTGCAGCTCAGGCAATCTAAATACCCTGATGCAATTGAGCAGTATCAGGCCTGAAATAGGGGTGGTGTATTACTCATTTGTGCTTTACAGGAGCAAGTCAGGCATGTGGAAAGCAAAGAGGGAAGGTTGCACCTTGTGTTTTAGTTGGATTTTGCAAGAGAGGTGTAGCTATATTTACACTTTTCATGCTATGCCTCTCTGTGAGGCTCCATAGTGTATCTGAAGGGTATTTTGCCTGGCATCAGTTTTGGCACTATCCTGGTCTTTGTATACCAAGTGATCATCTGATCTAGTTCTGATAAGAAAGAAATCTCTTCTGATTAGATATTTCCCTATCAAGACAGCTCCATCCAGGGTATTTACTGAGGGCAGAAATGAAGTGTGCTGCTGCACATCTGGTGAGGTGTCGTGCTGGCTGCCTGCCCTGGTGCCAGCCTGACGGCTCCGTCAGCTCAGCTTATGTCAGTGCTCAGGCAACTGACTTGACACTTATTAAATGTGTTAATTAAATGGTGGGCTAGCAGGTGTTTTAAAGAACTCTCACCAAATTGATGATGTGTAGAAAAGTACCTTTGAAGGAGCATCTGTGTCACTTCACAGGTGTATTTTAGAGTAACTTCTGTCCTGATGTGCTGTTGGGGGAAAATAATACTATTACTCGGCCATTGGAGGTTCAGTCTATTACTGTTCTCTTTTCTTGGCAGTGGATTGGATTTCTCTAGAGAGGAAATTAGATTTTTCCTTCCCTTTCACTCTGTCTCTGTCCTGTGCTTACATCAATTGGTGGTTGTCTGTGTGCTGCAGTGTGTGTGATAACCTTTGCTTCCACGAGCTACTTCATTTTCTGTTCCCTAATCAACTAAATAAAGTAAATCAAGTATTTACACATGATGCTTATTTCCTTCTGGTGACAGCAAGGCAATCAAGATGATGTACTCCTTGTCTAAATTCATGCAGGAGAGAGTGCTGGCTTAGCCTGGGCTATTTTGGCCAGGACTGAATCAGAAATGTGCTAATTGAGACATAAGAAGTGTATGTAGCCCATGGGTAGGGCTTGCACCTCTTAGAAGTTTGTGTTTAGTAACCAAGGGGAAATATATATGTATATATACGTGTATATAAGCAGATATGCTGGATTTTATTTTCCTTCCTCCCTAGCAGCCAGCTGCAAACTCGTCTGGGAGTTATTGATAGTTTTTGTGTGATTTTATCCAATCAGCTAGCCAAAAGCTAGCTTGGGGGGCATGCTATTCTAGGAGTATCCAGTGAGATTATTTGTTTACAGAAGAGAGCAAATCCCACAGAGAGTGTTGGAGGAAGACAAGGTCCCAGAGGTTTGAGAAAGCTTGGTGGGAATTAGGAAACATAGCAGCAGCAGCAGGGACAGGGTCACCTCCCAGCAGTCTTCAGGAACACTGTGACGGAGGTGGCAGAGCTCATCGTGCCAAAAGGGTGACCTCAGGGAGCACAGAGGTGGTGAGACGTGCAGGAGGTGCTGAACAGCTTGTGAAACTAAATTCTCTTAGAGGTTTTTTTCTTTCCTTTTGTGCTGTGATGAAAAGCAGAGGCAAATGCAACATTCTTTCTCAGGGTCACATCCTGCACTTCACTTTCAACTGGGTAGAGCCGCTGCTGAGGCTGAGGCAAACACAGCCTTGGTGCTTTAGGCTGTTACTGCCACTGGGAATTTCTGGTGTCCCACATTTTATACCTAAAGCTATATTGCCAGAGAATTCTTCTCAAATTTTGAGTGTTTTTCATCTGAGTCTCATGTTCCTCTGCTTCAAAAGGGAGGGAAAAAATCTCAGACGAGTGCTTAGATGGAAGGAATTAAGAGTATTGGGCGTGCAGTAATACAAGGAAAACTGACAGAAACTGGGGAATTTTGTTTGGGGCTTTTTTTAATATAATGTGCAACTGTGAGTGTGAATCTAGAATCAGACTGTCTCCTTGGGGATTTTTTTCAGTGTGAATGCTGCTGGCCAGGCTTCAGGTGCTTTGTCTTGGCCATTTTCCCCAAGGGATACTCCTATATAATTACAGTCTTGGTGGCTCACAGATGGAAACTGGGCAGAGAGAGAACACTGGAAATGCACAAAAAGCTGCTACCTTGTGGTTTCAGATGGAGCTAAAACTTGGACTGCAGAACAAGAATTTCTTTGTGTTTTGGGTCTGGAGATGGGTGAGTGAATGCTAGAGAGTTATTCAAGCAGTGCAATGTGGCCTCTTTTTCTTCTTGATATGCTATTTGCAAATTACTTTTTTTTTTTTAATAGAGATATTTGCCTTTCATCCTTGTGCAAATATTCTCAGAATAAATGTCAGCCTTTTAAGACAAACGAGAGGGTTGCTGAAATCTGAAACAGATCATTTACCAGTGTGCAAGTGCAAGATCAAGTGAGAAGGGACAGCCTGTGGCTCTTATTCCCTCCATGGCAGTGACAGCTTGCCTGGTGGGATTTGGAGGAGGTGGGCTATGCAGGGCCATGCTCTGTGGCCACATGAGCTGCTGTTAACCTAGAAATACTGCAGTTCTTCCCATCTGTACATTCATAGACTGCTCCTACCACACCTGCAGGTGGAGAGAATGGGAGAGAAAAAACAGCTGAAAAGGGGAAAGGACAATGTTTCACATGTCAGGCTATGGCATACTTACATGATTTTATCTCACTTTCCCATTTCCTCTTTTCAGAAGAGGCTGTCTGAAAAACTGTTGTAAATACCAGCCCAGTTAGTCCATCCCAGTGCCAGGGAGAGAAGCTGTTAGCAAAGGCATTTTGCCCTTTCTGATGTAGAGTCCAGTGCCTGTTGCATTTCCATTGGTGAACCTGTCCTCTGACCTGTGGTTTTACCATGCCTCTCTCTGCTGATGCCCAGGGCAGTGACCCCCTGCACAAAACAGTGGAACTGAGCCTGGGGCTCTGCAGAGGTTCTTCAGTAGCTCCCTACTCTCACCTAGCAAGCCTGAGTGCTCCTGGGCACAACATGTCTGGCCCCAGGACCTGGTTTCCACATTTCCCAGCCAGAGGTGCAGTGTGCATGTGCAAGGAGTGTCGTGTTCAGCGCCCTGTGCCTGGGATGCCTGTGGGGCCCAGGTCTGGATCACACCTGCAGTCAGACAGCTGCCCTCGGGCTGGGATGGGCTTGCAGCCTGTGGAGCAGTTTTGCCTTAGGGGCTGTCTGGGTCTGGCTTGTTTGTCCACTGCTGCTGAGTGCCCATTGACTGTGAGAGAGTCTGTCCCCTGTGTCCTGAGCATGCCTGATTTCACTGCCCCAATACTGCTTTACATGCAGGTTTCAGCTTGCCCATATGATCACTTGCCTAGGACTTAGGGAAATTAGGTATCTGAGCTGGATCTGCTGCTCTGACTGAGTGCATAGAATAAAAATGCTGGGCAAGGAAACAAAATTCTTTACATGTGTGTCTTCACACAAAATTTTCCAATTAGAACAAATGGATGTATCTGTGAGGTTTTGATATTGATGATAATTTCGGTGATTAGTGTGTATGATGAGGGTTTGCTCCATGCTCCACAAAGTAATTCTTTGTGGAAATTTTTTTCATTGATTCAGGGAGCTGGAGCTTGCTTGCTCGATTTGCCATGGGTAGGTAAATATGATCTGACTCTTGTAGTGATTTTGTCTGAATTGGTAGTTTTGTCACATGAACTGGGTGGAAATTGTTGCAGCTGCAGAGACCTTGTGCCTGGGTGCATTGAGACTCCCAGTGTGAGCATCAGCTGGGTGCCTTTCCTGCTCCTAGGGCAAGGCTGCTGCAGAGGGTGGCCTTGCTGCAGAGGTGGGAAAGGGTTGACTGATAGATGCTTGCTGAAAACTACAGCGCTGAATCTTTTCTCTATAAAATTGAAGCCAGATATGTTGGAAAGTCAGTAGGCTGTCCCAGTATGTAAAATATTTCAACAGAGATGTGGTGTTTCATATGCTGCTGGTGTTGCTTGAAAGTCACGCTCACCTAGTTAGAGCAGGGATTATTTCTTGTCATCTCCAGCTTTTTTAGAGGAAAGGGCAGACACTGATCATATGCATGTGATAATCCAGAGAAAAAAATAAGTGCTAAACAATCTCTGAAGCTATTTCCTTTCTATATAATTAATAACTGCTGCATGTAGAGTTTTTTAATGTGCAGCAGTGACTTAATGAAATGCATTTTTTAATATTTTGTCGCCTCTTCCTGACTTTATATAAAAGTTGGTATGTTGGCTATTTTTATTTTTACCTGGTACTAACCTGAGCAATGCAATTGAAATGCCAAAGCCTTATGTATCTAATGCAGACTTCCCGTTTCTATAGCAACAAAACTCGACCTTGTACTTAATGAAGGAATATTGGATTGTGAGCAACTGTGACTTTAAGGTTTAGAAAAACAAACAGAAGCACTTTATATTTGGAGATTAGAGAAATAAAACGGAAGTGACCTCTTTGCATACAACAAAAAAAAAATTCCTAGGCTTGGGATACTTCGTAAGTAAGAATGAAACCATATTAATGTCATAAGGAGCTCTGTGTTTTAAGCTTGTTTACCAAATTAAAATGTAAAAGCTTTTTATAGCACGTGAGAGTCTTTGAGGGCTTTTTCTCCCCCTTTCATTTCCAAAGCTGCTGTGTTTGTGGTTAGGCTAATGAAAATTTGGGCTGCCTGACAACAGATACGTTTTCCCTTTGTATTGGCAAAGATCCATTAGTAGATTTTGTATTGGCTGAAAAGAAAGGGAGCAAAATGTGTGGTGTTTAATCCTACATTTGATCTACAAGCTAGTTCCTGGTCAGTTACTTTAAATCTGTGTTAGAATGATAAATGCAAGCTGCAGGTTAGAGAGTGAATGAAGGAGCAGCTGTCATCTCTTCCTATTTTCTTACAGCTTTTCAGTTAAAATTTTAATAACCATTAAATTTTAATTTAAAACCACCATAGAAAAACACCCCATAGAAAAGCAACAATGCTGACAGCAACATATCAAGAATGTTTGCAGGCCTCTTTCTGTATCAGCATTCCAATAAGTGCTACACAACATTTGTGGCAGGTTTATTGAGCTAAAGCATTAGCCTGTGCAAGTCAATGTGGGCAAACGGAAAATGTGAAATAGAGGCTTCTATTACAATTTTACTGGTGAAAAAATTTCCAGAAACCAGTTCAATTTTTGTGTTTGCTATTTCTTCTGTGATTTTTTAAAATTTTGTTGTTAGGCTGTGGTTCTGATAAATCCATCTTCTGACTGAATAAAGATAGCCAGAATTCAGGGTTTGAGGAAATCATTTGATCTAGTGAACTGAATTTTATCTACTCACTTGTGACAAGACAGCTGAGGCAACCGAAGATGCCAGTGATGGTGGTGAATTTCCCCACAGCAAAAGGAAGGATGGAGGGCAGGATAAGACAGATGGGAAGTTGGCTTGTTTGAAAGTCGATCAAGATAAGCAATTGGGAAGCACAAACCCAGAAACAGCAACTCAACAAAATCCAGCTTGGAATTGGCTGAGTCGGAGCATATTAAGCTGTGGGCAGGTGGCTTCCCATCTGAGCTGGGAGCCTGCATCCTGCTGAGAGCTGTGCTCTTCCTCCTCCCAGCAAACTGTTTGGAAAGGCAGCTGGTGTCTCTGAGAAGTGTGAAAAGGCATGACCCAAGATCTTTGGCTTGTGTTTGACTATACATTATTTTTTAAAAGTAAATACATTATTTGGTAAAATGCTTCTCTAGGTAGAGACTGAAGGAAATCTGGCAATGGGGATGCAGCAGGTATGTGGAATTTGCAATGTTTGCACCACAGACAGCTGTCTTCTCTAGAGGCTAAATTTGGGAGTAAGCAAAATTTATTTGATTCTGCATAGCTTTGACCAAGCTCCTGAAGGACATGAACTCCCTTAAAGTTCCCTAATGATGCTCTGGGTGTCTTTGCTGCTGGGGGCTGATTGTGTGTGTTCTGTGTTTCAGGGATAGAGCTCTGTCCTCCCGGGCACCGCTTCATGATCACCATGGTGGCGAGCTTCATCGAGATGGCAGGGCAGTTCCTCATGCCAGGGCTGGCTGCCCTCTGCAGGGACTGGCAGGTCCTCCAGGCTGTCATCATCTGTCCCTTCCTGCTGATGCTGTTCTACTGGGTGTAAGTATTTCTTCCTCCTGCCAACGAGCTCCTGATGTTGGACTAGGGAGATGCTCCACTGTTGGGACATGTGTGTGCTTCACAGCATACACGAGCCTTTCCCTTTGTTCTTCTATTCACCTTGTGCAAACGCTTGGCTTTGAAATAAGAAAGAATAGCTTTATAATCTGCTGTATCATGCTCATATTCTGCACCCTGTGACACTGTGGGCATTTGGGAGATGGTCCCCTTCACTGAGGTGAAGTTGTACTTTGTTATTATTCTGGCTGTCACTTCCCCTTTAAAGATTAAACTAGTTCCTGAGAGGATGCATCCCAGCCTAGCTGTTGTCATATTGTGACTGCATGGCTATATTTTCCCTTAATACCTATGTTGTGGCTCTGGGCTGACACTGTTGGTTTCTTTGATCCACGAAAAGTTGCAAACAACATCTGTCAGCCTTGGAACAAGCACACTTGGATGTTTTGTGTACATGAGGTAGTCAGGCCTGAAATAGACTTGATTTTGCCCAAATTAGCACACGTTGTGCTGAAGTCTGGGTGGCTGATCTGTGCCAGGTAGTGCTCAGCATTGTTCCTACAAGGAATTCCCCGCTCCCAGCTGGTCCCACTCCTCTCTGTCTGTGGCACTGTGACATCGGTAGGGCTGTCCTGAGAAAAGCAGGATGGCTTTCACCTTGGGAATAGTGCCAGGTTCATCTCCACCATGACTTTATAAACATTCCAAAAAATCTTTCTTTGTTGTTCTGTCTTAATAGTGACACGCAGTGGTGGCATGAGACAGCAGAGGCTTATGAGAGCAGTGTTATACAAAACCATAACAGTAAGAACACTAACAAGTCTAAAATATTTAGTTATTGTACACTGAGAAAAATGAGGAAAAAGGCCACTATTCTATGGAGGACGGAGCTTGTTAGGTACCATGGTGAGCTAGGCTGCTAGTTGTAATGCCTGACAAGTTACAGTGTGTGAAAACTTGTTACAGTATGTAACAGCTATATTTTTGTATTAACTCCCTACAGAGCCCTCCTGTGCTGAAGGTGGTAACCCTCAGTGGGGATTTCACTGCTTATTCCCAAGGCAGAAGTGCCTCAGCATGGGCAAAATGTGCACTCAGGAGAGTTACAAGTCCCTTGCAAGATAATGGCAGAGAAGGTGGGAGGTTACCCCTGTATTCCAGCATACAGCATTTAAATAGCCTCAATCTTGATTAATAATGAAGAATGTTTTTGCTAATCTATGATGCTCTTCTTCCCTCCCTTACCTGCTGTGTGTTATACACATGCTGGTCTGCTCCAAAGCCACATGTAGTAATGCCCATCACCTGAAATACCTGAGGTCTGCCACTGGAAAAAACACAATATCAAACGGAATATTTACAGACATTTGTGTCCAAAAGGATGGTACAGTAGTATGGTGATGCCTAATGAACATGGGAGTTGGCATGGAGAACAGGCATCCCTCAGCAGTCTTCTGGAGGGCACACAGGTGGTTTTGGCAGGGGCTCACACATTCCTGTTGAGAGGTCATTCCTGAGTGACATTAAAAGGGATGGGAAAGGCTAAAAATTATTCTGTGATCTGAAAGAGCTCTGTGGTTTTTTCAGCTGAGAAAGGCAGGCAAACCAAGGAAATAAGTCCCCTCTTATATATTGTGGAACATGGCAGCTAGATAAATAGTGGTAATAGCCTGAGGATCAGGATTTGTGTTCGCCAGGGTTTTTGCATTTGCAGAAATGAACCTTGGTTGAGATTTAATTATATTGTCAGTACAGTATGTACTTTTCTCTTAGGCTTTTTGCTTCCATCTGTTGCATATTCTCTGGGAAGTGTTACCATTTTATTACCTCTTCCTTTTCTTCCAAATGAAACGTGGACTGCAGCCTGTGTTACAGATCAAGGAAGAAAAGTAACTGATTGGTAATAAAAGAAGAACTGGAAAACTGCACTGCTTGCTAATTCCCTATCATGTACCTAAAGCAGTGAGTCTAATAACAGATGCTGCAAATAACCCCTGCACTGCCTCCTCCTTCCTCTGTACTCTCTTTACTTCCATATCCTGCTGTGAGAGTGCTGTTTGCCCCCTCAGGGCTGGGCTTTAGCTCTTCCCACCTTTTGTTTTGTTCTTCTGTCGGCCACATGCTCATGGCAGGCTATACAGTCCCCAGGAGGTGCATGGTTGAGTGGGTTGGGAAGCTGGGAGCAGATGGGGAAAAAGGGAGTGGCAGCAGATTTGTCTTGGAAGGATGGGCAGATGGGCTTGGATACAAAAGTATGGATCAGATTCCCCTACTGGGCTCTTAGATAGTTCTGGAAGGGCTGAAAGGCACCCATGTAAGACAGACAGGGGTTTGTGACAGGTGTACAAAGACAGTTTAATAGAAGTTGGACTCCTTTCAAGTGTGTGTATTAGAGCCATAAGGGAAGGGGAGCTTCAGTTACACAGAGACTTATTTCTTCTCCCTTGAACAAAGGAAGCTCCAAACAGGATGATACCATGAATGTCAGTAAAGGCATCAATAATTTGAAATAAACTCCTGCTTCACTCTAACCAAATCTGAAGAAATGGGAAGAGGTGGCTGATTCTTTCCTGGTGCTTTTAGGCAGGATTTACTTGCATCATGACACAAAGTTGCAATAACTGGGTCTGTTGACCTGAGGCAAACCCCTGACTGACAGCACATTACAACCTTTCCATGGACATCTGTTTTTCCATCCATCTGCACAGAACCACAGTTCTCCTTCCAGCTGCATGTGGTACCTTCCTAGTGTTTGTTAAGGATTCTTCTCGCAGGATTTCTCAGTCTTAAGATCTTTTTTCCCCAGTGTGTCTTCCAGTCATCCCCCTCTCTTCTCCCAAGCAGCAGCAGCTGTGGACAGGAAAGTTTAACCCTACCCCACTCCCTGCTCTTTTCCTTGGCTGTAAAAACTTTCCTTGCTGATGGAGGAGGTATCAGACTATCAACAGCTATGTGAGGAAAATACTGAAAGCCAAAGTTCAGCAGGAAGAGTGCATGCATTGGCTGTGGTTCACCAGGGTCAAACTGTCTGCACACCCTGGAGCAGGAATGCTGAGGGAGCTTGGTGTACTGCTCTAAGAGAGGCAGGAAATAAAGGATGCAGTGACACAGAGGGATTGTGGTCAAGCTGTGTTTAGAACAATGCAGCTGATGGGAACTGTAGGCCAAAGAAATGATCCAAAAGGTGAGCAAAAGCTGAACTTTGTCACATTAGCTCAAAGATGTGTATTACTTTTCACCCCACCACACATGCTAATGATGAAGTCACCAAAATTCCAACCTAAACATTAAATGGCATCGCCTGTAACTTTACCTTTTCCCTTCCCTCAAAGAAAACATTATAAATGTAGCTTCATTGAGGAAGTTCAGAGGAGACTTCACCTTTGTATTCTGGGACCATCAATGGGCTGTACCTATCTCCTCTCTCACCACCTGTTGTGTAAGACTTGAACACTCAGCAATACCAAGTGCTCCTTCAGGAAATGCAAAAAGCAAGCTTGTGTTTTTGATCATACTTTTAGTCATCTAACAATTTAGTGCATTTGTCAATGGCTGTATTATTCACTCTTCAAGTATTATCAGTGTGTGTTTCCACAGACAGTGCCTTTATCACCAGCAACCCAAGAGCCTGTATTCCTGTTTCTCAAGAATGACTTTTGCATCTGACTGTGAGATTTATTGAATGTGACTTCTACTCTGACCATGAAAGTCCATTCAGTGCAACCAGATTTAGTGTGTCACACTGTTTGAGAATTTGTGACCATGGGAGTTGTTATTGAATGTGACTGTACTGATGACCTGGACTCAGGGCAGCACACAGATTTTTAAGTGTCCCTAAGGAACCCCTTACTGCTCACACTCAGTGATGGAGCACCTGAAAGATGCTAGACTTGTGTACTTCCAGATTTAGAAACCTGCAGGAGCCAGAAGATATTGGAACAGGTTTGTCCCCAACCTGTGATGCCCACCCTCATGGTTCCTTCCCTTTCCCTACATGTGAGTGGTCATCACAGGACTTGTTATTTGGAACCTGTAAGCAGTCTGTGGAAAATCTAAAACTTATAGGCTGGTGGCTGAGGCAGTACCCTCTCCAGGGCCAAGCATGCAGAGATTTTGTATTCAAAAAATTCTTAGTACTTCAGAAAAATGCTTTTTCTTTACAAGTGTTTCTGCTGGAAGATGTGCCAAATCATCTGTGCAGCACAAGGGGTAGTAAATAAGCTGTCAAGCTGAATGACTGTCATCATAGTTGTTACATATTTTTATTGGCTGACATTATTTAGATTGCAGTCTGCCTGATTTCTCTCCTTTTTATTATTCTTCCAAAAATACTTTCTCTGTCTCAATTTGAGATTTTGCTAAGGTGTCTTCCAAATTGTATCAGACCTAAGAGATAGTATGATAATGGTGCAATTGATTGCTTAGAAGTACAGGAACTGGGCAGCATCCACAGCAAAGATCAGTGCTTTGTGAAGGAAATTTGGGGGTTTATTATGTATTTGAAGTTAAAAGTAGTTGTTACATTTGTTTTTAGTAATATCTTTTAGAAGAGTAGTAAAAACAAGGTCTTAACATGAGAAAAAATTTACTTAGAGTGAGATCTGAAAGTTTTATGTCTATAGCAGTATGGGAGGTTTTAGAGGGTTGTTCTAAGAGCTACATATTTCTTTTGGTTTTGTATTAAAATAAACAAATTTGGGGAAAAAAAAGGAGAGTGACCAGTTAAGCTTATTAATCTAGTTAATATCAGCACTTGAAGGAAACACCTGGATGGAAAACAGACTTTTTTAACTGTATGCGTGTATGTATTTTTAAGGCAACTAACAAAATACTATCTTTAGTAGGGGAAGCTTATAATCCTAAGAAGTAATTCTTCTCTTTCATCTGTCTCTAAAAGAGAACCCAAATTACTTCTGTCAGCTGTTTTCTTTCTTTGGTCTGAATTACCATGTGTGAACTGCACATTTCATTCATTCCCTTCTTGGCAGCAAATGTCTGCTGCAGACAGTGCTGCCTCTTCCTCTCATTTCTTTCAAGTTATATTAATGGACAGAGCACCTGTAATGTTATAAAACTCAAATGTGTTATATTTCCATGTGGTAAGATACTTCCTCTATGATTTGTGATTCAGGGTAAAAGAAAGTATCATAATTTTGCACATTTTGAATCTGTTTTCCCTCTTTTTTGTTTCAGAAGTTATTCCTCTGTATTTTGAAATAATTACATAGCTTTTGAGTGGTTAAATGAGCAGCTAAAACTCTACCAATTCATCCTCTGACAGAAAATTGGAAGCAGCCCTAACCTGTTCTCCCTCTTTAAAGTATTTTCCCAGAGTCTCTTCGGTGGTTGATGGCTACACAACAGTTTGAGGCATCCAAGGAGCTGATCCTTCAGCTCACGCACAAGAACAGGATGAACACAGAAAGTGACATCAAAGGAGTGATGCCTGGTGAGTTGGACAGACAACTGCAAATCCCCCAGCTCTTCTCTAAAGGCTGCACGTGGCATTACTGCCCAGAATTAAATTGTCTGTTTATTGCCTGTAAGTCATCTCATTCATTCATTCATTCATTCATTCTGCTTTTCTTGAAAATCCATTCCAAACTCCAGCACTGTGTTAAAAACTACATGGCCTGTTGAACAGTCCTAGTAATTATAGTCTTGTCTTGCAGTGCCGTGTGTCTTTAGAGACATCTCTTGAAGAATTTTACCATGGCTACAAGAGTGTGCCTTCAGCTCTGTGTGCCTCTGGAAGCTGTGTTTTAAAGGAAGCTGCTTGCTGGGATCCTGCCCATCACCCAGCACTTACTCTGTTGGTTTGGAGAAGCAGCAGCACTCAAATCCCTTATTCTAAAGTGCCAGCCCCATGGGAAACTTAAACCACATTAGAGTTTCTCTTTAAAGCTTTACTCCAAGAGTGGTTTTGCTTTCCTTTCATGCATCATCTGAGTGATGCTGCTTTAGGGATGGGGGATTGCTGCAAGTGACAGTGGTAGGGTGCAGTTTTTGCTTGATAGTCTGAAGTATCAATTCCTTGGTTTACTGGTGCTTTTAGGAAGAGTTGGCTCCACTACACCAGAAATGTCACTGAAATAGCCAAAATCCTCTCTTGAAGGCTGCTGTGCAGAGGAGACTCTGTGTGTGTGTGTATGTGTGTTTGTCTAATTACAACAAAGGCAAAGAGCTTCTGGACCTTTGTATCACCAGTGCACCTGTCAGATTTGGTTCAGACCCCCCTTTTCTTTCTCACAGGCTTGATACTGCCCATAAACACCCATTTTGCACTGTCATGGACAATCTGTATCACACTACCCACTTGTCAGAAAACAGTGGAAACTTTTCCCCCATTTTTCCAACACTACTTGTTCTGACCCCAGGGGCTGCAGGGGAACCTCAGCCAATAGCTCTGCCAGTGGGTAGAAATGATGCTTCTGCACTTCTGATCCTTGTCAAAGGTCTCTGGGATTACTGTACTTTCTGTCAGTCAGTGTTAAAGGTATCAACCACCACTGGAACAGGCTTAATCCAGAAAAGAAAAGTGTCACCATTAACATCAGTGCCTAATGAATAAAGCAGTCTCCATCAGTGAGAAATGTAAAGCTCAGTTCAGGATCTCTGGTATACATACCCAGGTCACTGGTGTGATTTTTGGTGCAGTCAGTGCACTGGTGTTAATTAGCTGGCTTGCATGTAATTGTGTGTCAGGGGTTACAGTTCCTGGTTCTGCATCACACAAAATGGCTTTGCAGTGTAAATGTCATTTTTCTGGTGAAGTTCTGAAAAGCATTTGGGGTGTGTGAGCCATCACCAACCTGTTGATCTGCTTCCCAACCCTCATTTTTGTAGATCTTCCCCAGAATAAATGATGGATCTTGAGAAATGATGGATCCCTGAGCCAACAATTGGCCTTGGAGTTTCCCAACCAATTTCTAAATTTGGCTTTTGTTAGTCAGCTTCTTGAATTTGCAGAGGAAATAAAATGTATTTCAGGAGACAGAAAATAACTAATTACCTGAGTTTCCTTTAAGGAAAATAATAAAGACACAACTGTGTGTTGAAGGGATTTATTTAGGCCATGTATAATGATATTGCCCATGGAGAAATGCTAAATTTCAAAATGGCTTTATGACTATTATTTGTGACTGATTACTTTTCTCAGCAGTTTCACGGTAGGAGTACACTCCTGTTTAAGGAGAGGACTCCCTTTCATGTGAAAAGCCAGCATTATTTCATGTCCTGATACTGGGGATCCTCTGGCTGAAATACATTTAGATATAGCAGTTGTCAGTACAATACCATTTGCATTTTATAAATTATTCAGAACATGGTCATTTCTGCCTCCTTGTTGAAAACAAGACTGTTGGGGTTTTTTATTATTTCTTCCCTTGCTTTTCTCTTTAAACTCTTTCTGCAGCCCCACACTTAAAGGCTTTTCTGATACAGCCCTGGAGGGAAGCTGCATTTCTGTAGGAAGAGTAAGAGAGGAGCAGTATCAAATGAATGGAATAAAATTAACTGCAAACTCCTGAAGAAAGCCCCACCTCTCACATTCTGGATGCATGGGGGTGTTGATGGTCTGAGTGAGGACAGGAGAATAGTGGGATTGTTGGATTAAGAATGTGATCAAACTGCAGCCTTGTATCTTGCAGTGGGTTAGGAAGCAGGAGGAGCTCTTTCTCTGCTCTTGTGCTGTAATAACATCCCATAGCTGCTCTAGCATGGAATGGGCAAAAAACTGGTAGTTGTCCGGGAGAAAGGATGCTATTGAGCCTGATGCAGATATCCCTTGTTTTCCCTGACTCCATTGTTGAGCTTTCCTATCTGTGTGGAGGGATTTTTGTTTGTGATTTGTTTTATTCTTTGTTTTCCATCTGAAAGGGCTGGAAACTGTTTTGCTCTAGTTAGGGGCCATTGTGTTGCTGTTTATTATTCCTCACTGCATTGTTGTAACAGCCTCCTGTGATTGAATTACTCCCAATGCATTTAAATGATAAACTGCTCACTTGCAGTGCCTTCCAGCTGAAAATTCCACTGTAATTTTACTCATACATACCAGTCAAATTAGTGTATCCGATATAACAGATCATTACAGGAGTTTCATATTTACCTATTTTGGCACTTGATGAGAGTTCCATAGTAAAAAGAAGCAGCATTCAAGAGGACAAAGTATTTCTGGGATGCAAGAAAATTTAATTTTGAATTGCTCCCCAAGGAATGAGCTGGCTGATTTTCCTTTATGAAGAATCACACCATTTCCACAGCCTGCTGAAAGCTTTTGCTCATCCATGTGGCTACACTGCCTGTGGTGGAGAGTGCCACTAATCATCTATAGGGCCTCTTTGCTCCATGGGGAGGTGGCCCATGTGTGAGGTGGGGGGGAAGGAAAAAAAGGAAGCAAAATTTATCTGCTGTTTTTGACAGTCCTTTGGATTGGAGTGTTTGGCAGTGGTCTCCTGGGAGATGTCTCTAAAGACAGCAACTGAAAGTCCAGACAGTGATCCAGCTGCAGCTGAAAGGTCCAGCAGCTGCTGTAACAGCCCCTGCCAGGAGAAAATGAGGGTGGGCAGCTGCTGGGCAGTGCCCAGCCAGCAAGAGGAGTGGGAGTGTACTCACATGGCAAACAAATTCAAGTGAGACAAGGGATGTTGATAAGAGCCTAGGGTGTTGTAAATTTATATTGCCCTTATCTTCAGTAGCCTGTCCCGGGGCTGATGTTGGTTGCATAAAGGGACATTTTTTCCTCAGCAGCTTTAAGTGGCTTTATTTTTGAGTGGTTGGTGTACCTTGTGATTTTGGGCAGGAATAATTTGCCTTTATAATGAGATTTCTGGCTTTATGTGATAGCATTTTTCTTCTTTAAAGCTTAAGAATCTTAGATGAATTAGACCTGGTTAAATTACCCCTACTATGTTTTAACTCAAAATTTTCCCAGTTGACTTTAAACTTTGCTCTCTTTTAGAAATAAAGGTTTAAATCTGTTTTTGCATCAAGGAAATTATTTTTATTCAGCTGTGTATTGAAATGTCATTTTTAAAACAGGCTTGCTGAATTTTGTTGACAGATGTTTCAAAGCATTACCCAAAAAAAGTCAGCTTCAGTCATGAGCAAATTAAATATTTTGATAATATTAATTCAGTACAGGTTTTTCACTACCAGTTTCTCCAGATGCTTCACCATCTCTTCCTTGTTCCCCTGTGGAACAAGAACCAAACATACATTTCAGTGCAACTGCTGGACAGTCATTTTGACCTTGGTGTCAAATGCTAAGGGAGTATGATGATTGTTTAACAAACAGGAAAAAAGGGTGTTCAGGGGAATTGGAAATCCTAAAGCACCAACCACCCTTACACCTTTTAAAGGTGTGTTACACTTTAGGTGGCTTTCATTATTTTTATAGAATGCATTCTTTTTCTTTGTGTGGGGTTGAAGGGTCTGTTCATCTGGTTGAAGGGAACAGATTGTCTGCTGCAAGCTGACCTTGGCTGCACCAGCACCCAGCCCTGCTGTGTTTGTGAGTGCTGGGAAATGCTCCACTTGGAAATGCTCCACTTGAGACACTGCTGCATCAGCAGTTATCCAAGTGTCACACATGATTCTTCCATGGAAACCTCCCCTGTGTGGTTCTCTATGGCTTCCCCTGTGTGGGGAGACATTTCATGTGTTCCTTAGCATGAAAACAATTGCTTGGCAAGGCTGAAAAGCAAAGCTCCCTTTTTGCTCATCTCTGGGTGGAAACACAAACCAGAGGTGCTCCTGTGGGCAGAAAGGTTATAGCTGTTCTTTCCCAAAATTCCCTTCTAAGCTTGGAGAAATAATACTGGTGTAATCACAAAAGGTGGACAGTAAAGGTAAAGCACCCAAATAGATACCAGCACTTTAGCATGCAGGACACAACATGGAGAAGATGAAGGGGTACAGTGGTGATAAGTACTCTGTGTGTGTATGTGTGTGGATTGCAGTTAGGAAAGCTGTGGTTTTCAGGGAGTTTCCCTCTGGAGAAAAAAAATAATTATCTTACACCTTTCTTGCTGCTGAACAACATGCTGCCATTACTTTTCTTTAAACATAAGCTATTTTTCTGTTTTGTTTTGCTATATATTTTTTTTCCCTAAGCATGAGGCTTGAATCTATGTAATTATATGCATTTTCCTTTTCCACTGGGTAAATAGCAGAGGGAAGGGTGAAAATGCCTTATGTCTGAAAGTCAGTCTCTTTCAGCTTTACTCATATCCTTAGGCCATCACACCTATCACTACACTACTGGTTTAAAGCTTGTGGTAGATGAGGTGTATATCAGCTGGAGAAGAAAAGCAAGTTTCTTCTGTATTATGGCTCCATAATACAGGTGATTCCATGTGATAGTGAAGTACAAACCTGCCAGATGTTCTCCTTTGACAGATCCTGTTTCTCGGGTGTTTAATGGTGTTAAACTTAAATGTTCTGTGCAGCTCCCAAAGGGTGGTCAGGTAAATGTGGGAAATGTAGTTAGAACAACTTCAAGGTGCTGCTTGAAGGCTGTGTGTCAGCCACAGAGATTTCTATCTCAAAATTAAAAAAAAAAAATACCCAGCCAGTGATTTCTGTTGTCCTCTTGTATGTTAAATGAGTTTCAGGAGAGTCTGAGTTTCTCCTTCTGGGCCCCTGTTGTCCAGCGGCAGGAACTGGTGGAGTTTGTAAAACTCTTTTGGGATGTGCTGTACATGAGAGTGATGAACAAGAACTAAACTGGTCACTTAGGTCCTCTTCTCCTGGCTGTCTCTACAGTAATGGAATAGGAGAGCCCATGCATGCCCTGACTGTATCCTTAGCAAAGGTAGTGCTGGTATCTGAAGAACAGGTTTTGGAGTGATCATGGGGAAAAGGGTGCACTCTACTGAGAATGTGCCTTTTGATGCCACTGGAAAAAGCCAAATATGCAAAAAAAATTTAAAGGGGAGAAGAAAAATAAAGAAGAGGTGGCTGTCAGCCTCTGTTTCAGTTTGAATGACCCTTTCTCACTAGCTGAGTCCTCTGCAGGCTCTGGCTGGCTGCACTCCAGCCTGTTGATTTGTGCCCTGCTGGCACACTGGCTCTTTGTGCACAGTGCTGCCTATCCTGCCAGAGGAGCCAGCTTTACAGGGCAGGGACTGTGTGCACAGGGCTGGCAGCAAGCCCTGGTGCTGCTGGCTTTTCCCCAGCCCATGGGCTGCAGAGAGGAGAGGGCTAGTTAGTCCAGATGTGCATGTAAAGAGTAGGAGACCTCAAGAACCAAATGGAAGTGGAGAGCAGTAAGAGGGGACCAGTGGCCAGAGAAGAGAGGAAATAAGAGACTTTAAAAAGTTGTGGGAGCAAAAAATAAAGACAAAGCAAAGAATAAGAAGGGGAATAAGAAAAGAATAGTTGGAGGGTACTTAGAGTGGCAATGGAGGAAGAACATTCTATAGAGGAAGAACAGAGGAGAGCTAGAGCATGGAGACCAAAGGGACTGCAATCATTTACTTCCTCCTCCTTCCAGAGGAAGCTGTCAGGCCCAAGGATTCAGTCTTAGAACTGTTTTGCAAAATCCTAAATGTTTGCAAACTCCTAAAATGTTTGCCTCACCCCTCCCTGCTGCCCAATTCGCTTGCTCAGCTTGCTGAGGTTCCCTCCACAGCTCCCACAGCAGAGAGCAGAAATGTATGTGTGGGTACCTGCAACCTCCTGATGGCCACAGCTCCACACAGGGACACTGGAGCTGCTCTTTGTGTTCTTGCTGGGGTGGTTTTTTTAACACTGATAATGTTAGAAGAATGCAAGCATTGATAAGCCATGCTCTGGGAAATTAAAGAAGTCAGGTTGCCTGGGCAACCCCTGCTTGGCCTCCTGGCACGAAGGCATGATGGTGCAGCCTTTAATAACATGATTACAACCTATTTTTTCCACAGGCCATAGGATGGACGAATCAGTGCATAGGATGGACGATGATGTGGGGATGAAGCTGTTGTCTGTTCCTCATTTGTTGCAGAATTTGGAAGGTGTGTAGTGAATGAGGCATAGATTTGCAGAAGGAAAGAGGACAGTGTTGGGGAAATGAGGCTGAATACCTCCTGAAGAGCTGTACTCATACTCTGGGTGTGTCAGGGATGTTCTTGTACAATGGTGGAGATTTCCCTGGACTCAGGCCCTTTCAGTGCTGTCACTAATCTCAATTTCTTCAGTGTCCATCTCTAGTGTGTTATTCTGGGGCTCCATTGCAGAAAGATGGGAGCATTTATATCAAGGGTTTACAAGGGGCATTGCTGCACAATTTTTTCTCACTCTGGACACAAATCCTCTCTATTTTATCTACATGCCTGCAAAACAGAAGTAATCTTTGCCCTTATTCTTACAAGAAGGTGGTAGAATTTATGAAATACATGTATATTCTGACAGCACTGTAGGAATGTGTCTAAGGAAATCTATAATTTTTTGTACTCACTGGGAAGTTTGGATAATGAGGCTACATGTTGAATGGGAAAGGCAGAGATATCTTTAATACCTGCCCCTTGGATGAGTGTAGTGAACATTCTGGGGGAAAAACGAATGTGTGACCATCTAAATGCTGTATAATGCACATGAGCAATTGAAGATTGCAACAGCAACCTTATGTGTGACTTTTCGATCTTTTTTGTGTGTAATTAGAAATACAGGATTGAAATAAATCACTGCAATCACTCCTTAGCTGTTATAGTTATTGGAGTTACAGAGTTGCTCTTATGAAAGGAGGTTCATTTTAAATGGTGTTAGTATTTATGTCCAGTGCTTTTGTTAGAAGGCCATCCCAGTCTTCATATTCCTCTTGTACTGCAGGTACATTTTAGCATTCAATTCAAATACACAATAACTGTCTGGGTTTGTTCTTTTTCCTCTTTCCCATTTGCTCCTGTCTGTGCCTATCTTAGATCTCATTTTCCTCGTGCTACATGAGAAGAGAGCAGAGCAGCCCTATTCCTGTACTGACATGAAGTTCTCCTCTATCTCTTCCCCTTTTATAAATGGGCTTGCCAGAGCTTTAGTTTTCCAAATATTGATAACCAGAACTGTGAAAGAATTCCAGTATTTCATTGTTTGAATTGCAAATACCTCATGGCTGCATTAAACTGGTGCCATATAGTCACTTAGGTTCAAGCAGTACATAACCAAGTCCAACATGGGTTTTGCTTATCCTCCACCAGAAACATTTCCCTTAAATCACTGAGAATTTTTCCTTTTATTTCACATTTTTGCTTGCTTTTGCCACACACTGGATCTCAAGCTCACTGTACTTACATTGCACTTGCATTGTACTTACCTTTGATAGTAAGGTAGTGCCTCACTTTGTCACCAGCAGACCTTATTGGTACATTTCTGAGGTTTTTGCCAAGCTCCCAACTCAGGTTATTAAACAAAATATTTTTTTTAATAAGAAGAGTCATCCCACTACTAATGTCCTGCCATCCACTTCTGATTTCTCTTTTTCCTTGTTGTTGTCTGCCCATTAGTCAGTATTTTACCTACATAATTTATGTGTATGGCTTGAGAGCTGGACAAAAGTCCTGGAAGGTGCAAATAAACCTGTGTACCATTAACTCTGCCTGCCTGAGAATAGATTGCTTCACCTCTGTGTTTCAGACTGGTCCACTTGCTGCTGCAGAGCTGTCATGCTCCTGGGATTGACTGTGTCTCTGTGCTAGGCTTCCATAGATCTTTTCATGTTCAAAGAGCTGCTGACAGTATCATTTAGTAGCCAGAAAAAATCCAACAGAAGTCCATCACCACAGGACACTTGTCATTTTTCAGCAGCTTGATTTGGGCTTTTGTCAGTTTTGTCTATGCCAAGTGATGCAGAGATGGGTGGCTTCTTTTGAAGGCTTTAAAGATACTTTCTGGTTTTGAAAGGCATGTTCCTGAAATGCAGAGGGTCCCATGATAATTCAGCAACATTGTGAGTTGGAAGCTGGTAGGGTTCCCCTTCCCATGAGACTTTTATAGTCTGCCAGTGAATAGTTCTAATTTCCACTGAGATATAAGGAGTTAGATTGTTGACAGTTTTCCTGCTGAGTCCCTGAATAGGAAGCCTAGAGTGTGTGTGGGCTCTGGAGTATGGGAAAACTTATTAGGGGCTTCTGAATAAATGGATAGAAATATTTTTATATTCCATGCTCTCCCTTTTGGTAAATCCAAGCTGAAATATTTAATGCAAATTCCTTCTGTACTGATGACTTCAGTGTAAAATCAAAGAATAAGTGGGGAGTATTGGAGGTTTTTCTGGTGTTGGTCCTGAGAGAGCAATAGTTTGCTTCCATGAGGTTTTAAAAGGCTTTGGCTTGATTTTTAATATATTAACTTTGACCTAAGAAGTCAGTCAGCCAGAGAGCTGTCACTCTCCTAATGCTCATCAAAGTCAGAGCAGGTCCTTTCATGCAGGCAAGCTCCCTCCAAAGACAGCAGGTCACTTATGTGAGAACCAACTCTGTAGCTGATGACTTTTTTGCAAGTCACATAGCTTATTTGCTCCTATTGGAATGATACTTTGGTTATTGCTAGTCATTGATTTTGCAGTGCAGTGGGAATTTTTGTGAATATCTCACCAAAAGTATTCATAGAAACAAAGGAGGGAGAAAGCCATTAGAAAGATGGATTGTGTTGGAGACTTGGAGACAAATCATTCATCTAGAGCAGGTGACTTGATTTGGAGTTTTAACAACATCATAGAGGGATGGAGACTTAAATAGCTGGTAGATTCACAAGGCCCTCAAAAAAAAGCCAGTTTCTGTTAGCAGAAAATTCTTTGGTGTAAGGTTTGAGGCCAGATTATTTTTTCCCTCATTTTCCTTTACCCCCATCCCTTTCTCCCTTCTTTTTGCTTTTGTTTTTAATTCTTGTAATGCTGTTACATCTGGAATTGAGACAATTTTGTACAATACTGAGATGTATCCATGGAGTGTAACCCCCATTAGAGCAGAAGCAGGGATCCACTGCAGAAAGACTGCTGCATGAGCAGGGTAGAGAAGGGGTGAGTTCCCCTGTCGTGTGATCATCACTGCAGAGACACAGGAGGTGTTTGACAGTTCACACAACCAAGTGAGCCTTTACTTGAGGGCAGAACAGCAGTTCAGTGAAAAACACCTGATGGGAACTGGTTCAGAAGCACTGATTTGTGAGAAGGGTTAAAAGGGGGGCCTGAGTGCACGTGAGAAGGATGCATGACAATAAACAAAGAACATATGGATTGTAGGAACCCCTGGTGTATGAACAGAGTAGAATGGGAGGGCAAAATTATGTTTGGTTCCAAAAACAAGTGTAGCCAAGTTGAGTGTTGCTTCTCTTAATTTTATTGAGTTGTGGCTCTATAGAGCATGTATTTACAAGTAAATCTACTCTCTGTCCTGAAAGAAAAAAGTAAAAATTTCTCTGAGAAACAAACAGAAGACCCTATCAGATTAGGAACATCTGAAGAATATGTGCCTTCTGCTGACAGAGGATGAGATGTTTTACTTTATCTGTCAATCTGGTCATTCTTTGTCCACATGAAATCTGTGCAATATGAGTTGTTTGGGTAGTGATTTTCATTGTTCCCCCTCAGCTGAAATAGTGAACTCCCACCAACAGCCTTTCAAAACCCTCATGTTCCTTTTAGTGTTTTGACTTTTTTTGCTGTAGAAGTTTTGGCCTGGACTCAATCATGGGCTTTACAATTAGGTTTTATTTAACTGCTTCCATTGTTCTGAATTATTTTGTTCCCAGTTATTCCTTCCTAGAATCTTGCTACAAAATTATTTTGACCTTGTTCTTTGAGATTAGGACCTGGCTTTTTTAATTGCTTGTATTTTAATATGGCCCTGACCATTTGGTGAGCCTGAAGAGGCTTTCTGTAATACAAATATTAATTTAAGCAATTTCTTCTCTTGTTCCATCTTAGTTTTTCTGCTTTTATGAGCTGCATGCTGCATAGGTTCTGGGGAGAAATGGCCATTATCAGGTTGTTAGGAAAGTAATATATCAATATTCTGCTTAAGTACAACCACTAAAGTAAAATACTCTTTGCTGCTTTTGTCAGAAGCCTTCCCAGGATTTACTCTAGAGAGAAGACCAGGAGTGAGCAGTTAATAGCTCAATTATTTGCATGTAAATAGTGTTTGTTTGATGTATTACTTTTATGATGCAATTTTCAAATAATAGCTGGCAAATTGTTCAGTTTGTAAGTTCAGGTGACTTCTTTGTTTTGTAAGTGCACCCTCTGCCTCCCCTTTCCCCGTCCCCCATCCCCCAGCTTGCTTTTATTTTCTCCTGTCTTGCTTCTCTTTAGGAAATTGCTATTCAGCAGAGCAAAGCAGAGGTCAGGGCAGGCCAGTGTGGGCAACTGGGGACACCCCAGCTCATTGCATATGCACGAAGGAAACACGTGCACCCTTCACAGCAGGACCACACTGCTTCCTTGAAACACAGGCTGGAAAGCAGCAGTGAAAGCCTTACCCCAAAAAACAGACCTAGTCTGTGCTCCTGGAGGGCATTATTTCTGTGGTGCTTCTTTATAGCTCCAGCTTCTGCTTTTATTGGACGTGTTGCTCACTGATCTGGTAGCTTGGAAACAGTGGCTTCTTTGGCACACTTAGGAAGGTGTTCAAGCTCTAACTTAATGATAATTGGGAAATAAGAAGTGCCCTTCATTATTGTCCCATGCCAACAAGAGTATCAGATGCAACATTTGTAAGGCTTTTGTGTGGTTTCAGCAAAGAAAAACTCACTTGAAGCTGCCCAGCACTGGGAGGACACTGTGGGGCTTTAGTTCTGAAATGCAAAGACACCACAGCTACTGATGGCCAATGATTTTTCTTTAAGGAAATGTCTTAAAGTTGAGGACATCCATCAGAAAAAAATTTAAATATTTGAAAAGGAAATGGAGTGGAAGATGGATGAGCTGCCATAATGTCCTAGCCACTTCCTTCTTAAACTTGCATTTGAACAAACTTCAGAAGATTACCATGAAAAATGAGTTTGAGCTCCAGTCCTTTCCATGGCTTTTTAGGTATGCATTGCACGAAGGGAGCAGAGCCTGTGGCTGCATAAGTGCAGTCCTCCCTGTGGAGGGATTTAAAAATTAACAGAATCCTGAAGTTCTTCAAGAAATTTGCTATCATGCTTGTTGGGGTCAAGCTACATACTGTTCCCAATATACATACACATTTTTAACTGAAAGAAGGTTTGGACAATGAAGGAGTTCTTAGTTGTTTTGCCCCAAGAAGATGAAGGGAAGTCTGAAAGAAAAGGAGGAACCTGTGCTGGACTTTAGTCAGGCAGTTCAGCATTTTTATAGCTCCTATTAATGTAATCAATAGTGTTCTGCTCTCCAGAACATCCCCCAGAATATCTTAGTTCAAAAGTTAATGTTCTCCTTCTCATTCTCCTCAGTGAAATGATAATTCTGATTTGGTTTGTTTCAGAGCTGGAAAAGGAAATCACCAGGAGACCGAAGAAAGTCTGCATTGTTAAAGTGGTGGGAACAAGGAACCTGTGGAAAAACATCGTGGTGTTGTGTGTGAACTCGTAAGTCCAATCTCTTTGTTTAAATAGTTGTGTGGTCAGTGAACTGGAGCAGCAATGGGAAGTGATGAGGGAGCTGCACTGTTTTCTACTGTGGGACCCTTCACTAAGATGTCTGATAAATGATCCTGGAAAAACACAGCTGTTGTAGGGAACTATATTTTTTGTGGCAAACATGGAGGAGCTCATTGGCTGCTTCAGGCAGCAGAACCACATCCCCTCAGGTGCCATGCTAAACTGCTTTGGTGTCACCAGTGCTGACAGTGCTCATGCAAGCAGACATCTGCTTGGCATCCCAGTGGGATTTTGTGCCCCAGGAGGGCAGGTTCAAGTTGTTTACCTCTGATAGGGCTGTGGTGCAGAGGAAGATGGTGCTTGCCAGTAAATGCGAGTTGCTCCCTCATGTAACAGCTGTGCTGGGTGGGTCTTTAAAGGCAGATTGCAAAGTGCCTCAGCACTCCCAAATTGTGTGCAGGGGGTCACAGTGAGAACAGAAGTCTCCAACAGAACAGAGTGATGCATGCCTCCTAAGGCTTCAGTTTGGACATGCTCATGAGGGCAAAGACAAGCATCAGCCTGAGAGTTTTGCAGGTTACAGGTTCTGAGACCTTCAGTCCAGAACTGAACACCTTGTAAAGAGGAAATACATTGGCTTGCAAGTTTTGGAAGGGCACCAGCAGCGCATTTTCTAATTTTTTCCATCTTGCAAAATGCCCATTTTAATTTTTCATGGGTTTTTTTCAAGTGGGAGGTAGGATGGAGAAGACTAGGAATCCCCTTTCTTTGCTAGGTTTCAATGTATGTAGCTCTCTTGTGGCTTTTTCTTCCTCACTTCAGGGCACTGCTCTGCAACCCTCACTCCTGTTAGCAGACTTATGGATCGGCCATCACCCAGAGGGGACAGCCCCTATGCTGGGCAAAAGTCACCCAGAAGCACACAGACTTCAGGAGTCAGGCTCCAGTGTTATTGGCTACAGAACCAACTCTGGTTTTACAAATTTTGTGTCTCTCTTCCCCCCACCAGTGAGGGACTCCCTCTGTTCTGAAGGGGTGCTTTCTCCTTAGGCTCACCAAGTACATTTAAGAGACATGTTAAATGTATTTGTGAAAACTGTTTACATGGGGAATTCTCCCCTTCTCCCTTACCCACATTACTTTGCATATTTGGAAATTCTCTAAATCAGAACTAGGCAGCCCAAAGAATAACTTCTGGCATTAGCACATGCAGGCTGTTTGCCATCCAAGCAGAGCATGAAGCAGATGTATGTCTGAGGAAATAGATTTAATGTTTGTTTTTAAGGGGTGAAAAAAAATATTTAATTTTACTTCTGTTATTCCTGTTAGATAGGGCTGTGCTGAATTTTTAATATGTGGAGAAGGAACCTTTTGCAGGAAACAAAAAGAAATTAAGAGAGACCAAAATTCAGTTTTAAAAGTAACTATTCTGAGCTGCTCACCAAGTTAAAAGAATAGAGTAATTTCTAGGGAGCAGGTTGGAAAACAAAATCCAAATAACACAGTAGTGTACTTTATAAAGTTATGGCCTCAATAGCAACTTCTGCAACTGTGTTCACATGCATAGAAGAGAAAGACAGAAGAAAAGCTGGTTAATCCTGCCCTTTTATTACCATTGTTTTGCTGATTAATATTTCTCTTATGGGAAGAGTCAGCTATATTCTATTCAAAGCAAAAGTCATTTTTGTGTAAACAGTAAGCATTTGTATTAGTATTCTATCAGGAGCAAGGTGTTTGGTATTGAAGGTAGGGTTTTGAACTAGAGCATTGATTCTCAAGTTTGCAAGAGAAGCTCCTCAGGCCCTGAGCTGTCACACATTCAGTGACTGTGTATCCCCCCAGCTGTTTTCATACTTATTTTGATACCAAGTTTATACTGACAGAGCTTCAAATTCCTGACCTTCAGGAGGATAGAGGACTACCAGTATAATATACCTGCCATTCTTTTGTTTTGTTTTGGGTTTTTTTGTTTTGTTTTGAGACCTGGATGTGTGCCTCCCACTCTCTCAGGCACTGTTAACTTGTGCCATGAGGTTTGTCTTGTGCAAGGGCCAGGGACAGGAGGTTCTTCCTGGCAGAGGTACTTGAACTGTGATGGGTGCAATTGAGAGCATTGACACGTCCTGTTGTACCCCTGCTACTCTTTTGTACCACATCAGGGGTGAGGCTAGGGCTTCTCATCTGACCTTTGTACCTCCAGCCCCCTGCTCTTTCTTCTGATTTTTTTTTTCATTTTTCCTTTTCTATTTTTTGGAGGCACAGGGTGAGACAGGATAAAGAGGTGTGAAATGTGATGGTAAGATATTGATCAGTGGCATCTCAAAGAAACCTTTTAAAGAGGAGGAGACATTGCTATGAAGGATGTTATAGATGTGTAGACTGTGGAATAGTAGATGTGCAATAATCATTGCAGCACATATAACTTCAAATACTCCTTTCTCAAGGTCTTTCAGTTTTTACAGGCTAGCTTGGGAAGTGAGGTGCAATGCTTGTATTTAGTGTGACCAAATGCCACAGACAGGTGGGTATTCCTGGTGTTCTGCTCTCCAATCACAGAGGCTACTGCATGGCAGCATTCATGGCTCTGTAGCTGCCAGCAGGTGCACTGGGAGCAAAGAGATGTGCTCCTCTGGGAATGGGATTTCTCAAATACAATGGGAAAACCTAATATATGCTAGAAGTTCTTCTAAAGTTCCCCATGCTTTGATCATCAGCAGCAGCTATATGAATAAACTCAGCAAATATTAGGTTGAATGGAGTTTTTTCCTTTTACTTCTTTTTATCAATCCTTATTTTCACGGTAGCAGCTAGAGATAAGTTTCTTAACTTAAGATGTTTTATTCCCACATTAATGCCTCCCCACGCTGAAATACACTGCAGTGTGTGTTCTGCCCTCTCAGCAATGGTCTCTCTTGCCCTCTCCTGTTCCCCCAGGCTGACTGGTTATGGCATACACCACTGCTTTGCCAAGAGTATGATGGGGCACGAAGCGACGATGGCGATCACCCACAACTTCTATGCGGACTACTACACCATGGCTGGGATTGCCCTGGCATCCTGCCTGGCCATGTGCCCTGTGGTGGGCTTTCTGGGCAGGAGAGGAGGGCTCCTGCTCTTCATGATACTCACAGCCCTGGCATCACTTCTGCAGCTGGGCCTTCTTAACTGTAAGTTGGAGATGAGAGCTTTTCAGGACCACGCTAGGCTTGACATGCAAATAAGGATCAGGAAATACTAGCATTTCCTTGCCTTTCCCACATTTCTCCTGTGATACACCTGCATAGTTTTAGAATCTGAATTTGTTTGAAGGTTTCCCCAAACACTTGTTTCTCAGGCTCATTAACAAAAGGCATTGTATTCTGGAGGATTCCCATGGTGAAGCTTATTGAGCATTGGTGCTGTATCCGGGGTAGTCACCAGGAAAACAAACAAGAAAACAAGAAACACTTTGAAATTTATTTTAGTGAAATAGCTCCCAGGGAAAAACCAGTATAGAGACTGGGAAGGGAAAATTTTCCCACTCAAGTCTGCTTCTCAAGTGGCCTCTAAACCATGCAGAAGTTGGAGCAGTAGGTGTATGTCCTCTGCCTGCTCTTAGCATCTTGCTATGGACAAGTAATATGCAGGTAGCATGGAAATCATGCAGCTGACAGGCCCCACTTTTAACATAGTGTTTGTATAGTCCATGTGAATGTATACACATTATTTTGGGAAATGACACAGCATGGTTGTCCTGCAAAAAGTGAGTGTCCCACCACTTCCTTTGCAGGCAGTAACTTTTGTCTGACCCTTTTGATCTGCTTCAGCTATTAAAAGTGCTATAGAAATATCCCCTTTCCTTTTTTGATTTTCATTCTCTTCCTTTTTTGTTGGTTGAGGAAGTTGAACTTGGTGAATCAGAGAGGTGTTGAAGCAGAGGGAATGTGGCATGTGTTTTGCCACTCTCACAGTTGCCAATTATTAGACCCCTGTCCCATAAAGCCCCACCCCCAAGGACGGGGCAAGAGGGTTGGGACATACTTTGGACAAAGTGGATGTGAGACGAATGCCAGAACACTGGTTATTGCTGGTTGTAATTCCTAAGTTTAGAAATAATTGAGGGCCTTAATAAGAAAGAACTTTTTGCATGGAGGATGGAAAGTTTTCACGTTCTTGCCTACTGAAGGCAGCTCTGAGCCAACAGGAATTGTTCCTGTTTACAGACTGTGTTTCCCGGAGCCATTTGCTAAGTTAACTTTTAGCAAACAAAGCTGTTTGTGGGAGTGGAGGAGGGAAACAGGGAACCTCTTTCATTACATGGAGGAAACTCCAGCATCGTGTGTGTTTGCTCTCAGCTTGGTACAGATGTTTACATTCCCTTTGAGCACATATTTACCATGTCCAGCAATCCCAGCTGAGAGCAGAAGTCCCATGGCTGCTCCTCATTATGTCTGTTGATGGACCAAGACCATTCATAGGCTCAGATTGGTGCTGTGTGGTGAAACCTCCCAAAACTCCTTCTTCTGGGGGTGTCCATCAGGGTCTCCCCACACTGAATTTGCCCATTTTGGTTTTTGTTTTAAGGACTGGAGATGTTTGTTGAGGCAATAAACACACCTTTGCTTAGTTGAGAGACGGTGTGTCAGAGCCTTTAGTCTGCTTCAGAGTCATGAAAATCTGGTTGCACTTTAAAAAAAAAAAAATTATGAGGGAGGTGGAAGGCAACACCCTATAGTACTCATTAAAACCTTTTCCATAACAGGTTCAGGTGGTTCTGTGAGCCAAGTTGCCAAAACTGAAATCAGGCATGGCTTTGGGTACTACATTGGCACTCTCATTGCAGTGCCCTCATCAGCCTTTCTGACTGCACTCTTTTCTTTGTGAGAAAAGCAGGGAAAGGCAGCTTCAAACTTCAGATCAGCTCTCCCCATTCTTGGCCATGGCCACCTCTTCCTCAGAAGAACTAGACACTGTTTGGAGAGAAGCAGTGACCCTGTTTATTATGAAATTTGTCACAGCATCTTGCAGCATAATTTGGGTGTAATTGGAAAATTAAATCCCAATTTGAGAATGGTGAGAGAGAGAGGGGTATTCTCCACCAGCCACAAACCTACAGCAGACCTTGAAGATCTCCTTGTTTGACCCCTCCTCTGAACTCTGGAGTGTCACCTGGGAAGTCACAGAATCCTGGCGGAGATGACCAGCAGAGCTGTGCCCAGCTTGTGCTGATGCCCTTCCCTTGCTGCCCATGCTGCTGTGTGCTCCTGTGTGGTTGGGATTGGTGTGGCACATGGGCCATCAGCTCATGGTTTTGGAGAGGAATAAGTCTCCCACCAGCCTGACAGCACTGATGCCCAGATACTGCTCTCTAACACAAACTTCTGTTGGCCATTCCCTCAGGGCTGCAGCAGGAGGGTATTTTCTCTTCTCCCCCTTCATTAGCAACAAAGAGGCCTTTGTGTTAATCCCAATGGTAATTCTGGGGCTTTTAAATATGCTTTACTGCTAGTTTGTTATCACTGTCTCATTAGCATGCTGTCCTCCAGCTGAGATGTGCCTGGAAACAGCATGTCCTATCTGGTGGCCAGGGAATGATGTGATGGTTTGGCATGGGAAAGAATTGGAAGTCAGAGGGTGGGGTTAGGGTGGCATGTGGGATTTGCCCTTTATTTTTTTTTCTTTCAGATAAGCAAATATCTAAAAACCCTATGTTCTTATTTTCTCACCCTTTCTCTTTTATATCTTCCTCTGATTTCCATGGTTTTGGATCCAGTGATTGGAAAATACAGTCAACTTCCAGACTCAGGTATGGTTTACAGACAAATCTGCATCGTGTGGGAAGCACTCACCCAGGATTGGGTAGATCCAAAAGGCCTGGCCCAAAGCACCCAGAGCAGAGCTGCTGCCACAGAGGGGTGCAGAGGGAAAGTCCAGTTCTGTGCAGTGCCTTGAGACCCCACTCACAGGCAGGCCTGCTCATTCATGTGCAGCCTCTTTGTGTAGCATGCCCTCCACAAAGGCTCACCTCTGCATGTCAAGAGAGGGTGCAGAGGTCCCCCAGGGTTGGACATACAGAGTAAGGCTTTCCCAGAATGTCTCCTCCTGAGAAGCAGCAGTCCCAGTTCAGGAACCTAAGATTTATTTTTTTTCCCAGTAAAGAAAAGGGGACTAAAACAACTTAAAGATGCTTTTGATAAGGGGACTTAAACACCTTAAAAAATACTTTCCCAAGCTGAAGTACTGTTAAGATCAATGCAGTGACAAACTACAGGGGAACAAAATGTACCTTTGTGTACCAGATTTGATGACCTTGTCCTTGCTCAGTTTTTCCAAGGTCTGTTCTGCTGAGTAGCCATGACTTCCTCAGGAGTTAATGGTGTAGCCTCACCCACTGTGCTAGAGTGGCCAGAGACCCACGGTTTGCAAGGTGCTGTGCCCATGTCCTCATCAGCTAGCAGAATTTGCTCTCTCCCCCAGATTTGGGATGCATTGTAGAAAGAGCTTAGCCCTGGGCAGGCTGTGACACATTTCAGAAGGTATAGCCAAAGAGCTCCCAAATACCTTTTGCTCACCTGACAGCTGATACATTCAGCAAGAACAAAAGCAGGTGTTAATTTCCATTGGATCCAACCCAGCCAGTGTTCCTGCTTGGAGCTGCACACAGCATTCTTTCTTCAGGCAGGTTTGGGATGAGTGTGTAGAAAGGTGAGAGAACATTGGCTGCAAAGCTCCAGTCCTTTCCCCAGTGCTCCTTCAGGCATGATGCGTTCCCCTTGTATGGTGCAGCAGTGCCTGTGAGTGATGCTGGCCAGCACAGCTTGTACAGCCCTGGTCAGAGATCCCACCCCTGCCCACAGAGGGTGGCAAGCAAGGATCAAGTGAGAGATGTGCTCTCATCGTGGCCAGAGACAGTTTCCTTGAGCTTTGTTTAGATTTCCTGGGGTTTCTGCAAGTGCTTGACAGGCACTGTTTGCTCCAGGAAACCTTGCTGCCATCCAGCCGTGAAATGATTGAGCAAACAGCCCTGACTCAAGGGAGTGCTTCACAGTCCTTGGCATCAACTGCTCTCACCCAGAGTGGTCAAGCTGGGAGTTACAACAGAGTTTGCAGACTGATCACATGCAGAGGCTTAGCACAGAGAAGGGAGCATTTCTAGTTCTTTCCCCTCTTGTCCTGGAAGCTTCTCCAGTGCCCAAGCCCCACTGTACAAGATGTTTGACAGCTTGAGGAACACTATCTGTCTCCACTTGTCTGTCAAACATGAGAGGGAAGAGGCTGGTGCCTAAAAGACTGCCCAAATATTTGTTTTTTCAGGTGCTTTACCTTTTCTGGTGGCTGAGCATAAAAAAAAAGAGACCACTGCCATTTTTTGGCATGGTGTTATGGTTTTTTGCATGTGTGTATGTATCTCAGGTGCTTGGGGAATGGATTTTATAAATACCAGTTTTAAATTAATATTACAAACTTACTCAAATTCTTGTTGAGGCAGAAGTGTAACATTAATTTCTTTAATTTTTTTCTTTCTTAAAAGTTTCACCTCATTCTTACTTTTTATGAACACCCTTGTCTTGCCAGGTATGAGTGACAGCGTCAAAGACAAATTCTCTGTTGCGTTTTCCATCGTGGGTATGTTTTCTTCCCATGCTGTTGGAAGCCTCAGCGTGTTCTTCTGTGCTGAAATCACACCCACAGTAATCAGGTGAGACTTTGGGGCCCCCCTCAAAATATGGGGACAAAATTATCCTCATTTACTTAACAGTGGGCTGTGTAACTTAACACCTGGTACAGGAGGGAAAGCCCCATGTAATTTGAGACCTCACAGCAACTTGGGGGCCACTTTTTGCAGCAGCTGCAGTCATTCTGTATAGTGAATGCATGTCTGTGTATGGAGAGGCTTTGTTTCCATGGCTCCACCTTGTGTCCCATCGTGGTGATGATCAGCAGGCCTGGCAGCACATGAATTACAGCTTGGTAGGGTCTTAAATACTCAACTGAACCAGTTTGTGTGGTTGAACATTGTTGTTTCTTCATTAGCTCTGCAAAGTTTGTTCAAGCAGCAATCAGGTGAGTCTGCATCTTGATATTAAAGGAGAAATTCCATGACTGTGCAGAGGAGGACATAGGTGCCAGCAATCCCTGCCTCCACAGGGCAGGTCAACCAGGACAGCTGCAGAAGTGCTTCAGTGGAAGGGAGGTGTTGAAACATGTGGTGTAAATATTTTTGGTGCACAAAGGTCCTCTGCAAGCCTTCCCCTCTGGCTTTATTGCAGATAAAGCTGTCTTTCTCTTCACATAGACCTATCTTAGCAGAGGCTCAAAGTTTTTGGGAAATAAGAGTAATCAAACAAAAGACCTTTGTTGGAGACCTTCCCATAACACATCTTTGAATGGTCAGGGGTTTGTATCATTTTATGCATGCACTGCTATCTTTCACAGCAGAAGGGTTGTGCTTCTGTTCTGGATTATTGCCACAGCAATTCAGGAGTTTGCTCTGACTTTACTGAATTTCCCAGGAATGCAGGTCATATGGGTGAGAGGGAGAGAGAATGGAGCAAAGAGGATACTTTTTTTTGGTCCTCTTCAAATTATATGCTTTTCAATAACTTAGCAAAAATATTATTGCAAAACTCTCATCAGAGTAACCAAAGTCTCCTTCCTCCATGGTCTTTCAGGCTATCTGAATTTGTGAATGTATTTTATGGACAACATTATTTCCCAGGAAAAGGCAGTGTGAGAAGTGAATTTATATGGCAGCCTGAAACACTAACAGCTATTTATTTATGTGTGTGTCAATCAGTTTGGTGGTTTTATGCCTTTTTAATTTTCTCCTTGTCTCTGTTGGAAAGATATATAGATAAGGAATTGACCATGTCAGCCAGAAGAGAAACTGCCAAGTAGGATCAAATGGGCAGTCTGAACTTAGCAAGCTTTTTTTTCCCTTAAATCACTTACAGGGAGAGGGACAAAATCCTGGCTGGGGGCCGAAATTCTGCTTCCCCTGACTCTGCTGGGTGACACCAGGCGAGTGACAGCAGCCAGCTATGCCTCAGGGTCCCTGTTTATTTATAGAAATGATGACACTCTGCACTGCTTTGCAATCCTACCACCACAATAAGATCCACTCAGGATTGCAATTAGGAGGTGTAGCTCAGGACAGTGCATAAATCTGTCTCATACAGAGGTGTGCCTGAGCTGCCTTCTGTCTTGCCTTTTGGTGAGATCTGGCTACACCCTCATAACCTGCTCTCCAAAATGCCACATGGAATGATCTTCACACACTACAGCTGCATGTCTACTAAATAGGAATAGGCTGAATAAAATACATCATGTCCTCTCCTCATCCTCCACATACTCAGTTACTATCAAGTGAAAGATGGTTCTGGCTTTTTGTCTCCATATCCTGCTTGTGTGCCCACACAGGCAAAGAGTTTTTTCCTATCATTAGGGGTTTTTCCTATCAATAGCTGCTCAAGCCAAATTTCCAGAAAACCTGATATGATTTTGGTGCTGGCCCTGCTTTGTGCAGAAAGCTGGACCAGATGCTCTCCCAGAGCCTCCTGTAGCTTGGGCGCCTCTCTGGCTCATTTTTACTGTGAACCATGTCATATCCATTTGCTCAATGCAGACATGGCTGTCCGAAGACAGGATTAACAATTTTCTGCTCTCCTGAGGAGTGCTGAGAAGGGCAAGGACCCTTCCCTAAGGATATCAGTGAGGATGTCTTGTTGTTCTCTGGCAAAACACTGATGTAGCAAACAAGGAAATTTTACCCCATGCATAAGCAGGACCTTTCTGAGGACAAAATTTCGAAGCAAGGTCCCTTTGCTTTTTGCCCACCTTAGGACCACAAACCTCATGCAAACAATCCCTCCCCACTGTCAGTGGGTGAGCAGGAGTTGGGAAAGTGGCCCTGCTGGATCATCCATGGGGCCATGCCATAGGAAAGCCCCCCACAGCAGCCACTGGCAGGCAGAGCTGGAGGGAGGAGGCTGGGACTGGCTGTGGGTGCCAGCAGCCCTCGCACTCCCTCTCCAGGCTCCACTCTGCCCCTGGGGCGTGTTTGAAGTACAGACACTGGCCCCTGCCATGGAATTCCATGCTGAGGAGGAGCAATGCCCAGAGCACTCAGAGCATTTTTCTTTTCCACCTGCTGTCCCTTGTCACCTGCAAAAGCAGTGGGAATCATGAGGGTGCTGCCTCTCTTGCCTTGTAGCTCTCTTCCTGATGTGCACAGAAGCAACAAAAAATTCCTGACAATATTTTCAGTTTTCTCTTTTTTTTTTTTTTTCCCTTCACATTTTCACATCTGCAGCATAGTTAAACCTTAAAGAAACCCCTTGTAGGACACACTCTGAAGTCTTCTTCTGCCAGGTTTTGATAGCACTGGAAAAAGTAATGCCTACTCTAATTATTGACGTCATATGGAAAAACTTTTTTCCCCCCTGCAAATCTGAAGCCACTTGACCCATAAATGACAGAGCCGTCTTTGTTGTTGCCTTTTCCCGTTTTCTTTCAGCTTGCTTGATGTCCTTCTACAGCAGCATTTAAAACTCACCTCAGGTCCTCTCAGGGGGGTTGAGATACAATTTAGCCATTGCAATCACTGATGTAAATGAGCCAGGCTTTTGTTGCTCCAGAGCCAGCTTGGAGAGAGATTTGCCATGCATTTGGGGCTGTCAATTACTCATGTGAGTGTATTAATGAAGTTGCAGGGAGGCCAGTTGCACAATAGTTGCATTTAGCTGGGTTTCTAAATTGCCATCAGAAAGCTGGCAAGTTTTTAATAAGGGCTTTTGCAGCATTTGGGGAAGTCACTGTTGTCTGTGAAAGATGCTCTGCTGAGTCTGAAGAGCTGGAACATACATATGTGAGTTTTTGATCCAGTCAGTCCCAAGAGCATCTTTTAAAACCTTTGTTTGCTGTCCTTCAGCTGTCAAGTAAGCAGCAGTGGATTTTGGAAAGGATTGAGTGAAGAGTAGCTTGAATGCTGTGGTTGGCTGAGTGAATTTGGCATTTGTAGGTTTATTTGTACAATGATTTCTAGGATGCTTAATAGTCAGGGAAACTGTTTCTTCCCAAAAATTTGACATAAAGTAGTCAATTTGCCTTCTGCAAGTCATCTTCTGTAAGGGCCAGTTTTTGTTGACAGTAACAGTTCTGCATTGGGCCAGGAATTGAACACCTGGGAATTGAACACCTGAGCCCCTCTGATCTCCAGAGGGTTTGGAATAGATGGCATCTCCCAGAGGAAATGTAGGAAGTGTGTTGCCCTCACAGGCTTGTAGGGAAGCAGAGTGCCAGTGATTAAACTCACAGGGAGGGCTCCCTCTGCAGGCAGCAGGGTTTTTGGAAAATGCAGGATGAGCTGCCACTCTCACAGATTTTGTTAAAATGAGTCATTTAAGGATGGCACTGCTGGCAGGAGACCTCAGTTGTGTCACAGCAGGAGGGAATGGCCTGCCCCAAAGACACACCTGCAGTGCCACTTCTGTGTGGGGGCACCCAGCCGAGACAGAACCAGGACTGTGAGGTGTGCCAGGTCCTGGAGAGATGCTGATGTGCATGACAAGGAATTGCAAGAGTTTGCTTGCATAGTCAAGCATCAGGAGAGAGCACTGAACTCGCCTTTTACAAGCAGCTTCAGTGTCTCTAGCTGGAGGAAGATGAGTCTATTTTCACACTTTTTTTTGTCTGAAAATTATGCATTTTATTACATCTCCAGTATGCCAAGAAGTTCCAGCCATAACATGATTTTATGTAGAAAATATTCCAGCACTCAGTGTTTGGTATAATGGATCAAGGCTGTGGCTTGTAAAGTCTAATCTCTTGCCTCCACTGCTGAATGGTGCCAGATACTTCAGAGGCAGCCAAAATTGACTTTTGCACTTACTGCTCCTTGGTGTGTCTTGTCTATGTGGAGAAGGGTGGCATGCTGAGCAAAATCTGGTTTTCCCTTATTGAATGTGAGAGTACTTGGAACTGGGAGTATTTTACAGTGCTGTCTATGCAATCACATGGTAAAGTGCCCTGGTTTGAAGGACAGGTGTCTGCCAATAAAGGCAGAAACATCTCTTTGAAATGGAGAATGTAAATCCCCTTCTTCCAAATTATTATTATAATTTTGAAATTAAGGGGTTCTCGGGCAAAGATAGGAGAATTAGGAATAACAATTCTTTACTAGGAAAATTAAAATAGAAATACAGTATTACAAAAAACAATCCCAACCATGACAGAGTCAGAATACAACCTGACACCCTGTCAGTCAGTCAGGGTGTTGGCAGCAGTCCCATTAAATTGTGGCTGCATCCCCCTGCAGTGGCAGATGTGGTTCACTTGAAGCAGTGCTCCCGTAGCAAAGTGCAGTTTTTCTCTGAAGGTCCAGAGATGATGTGGAAAAGTCCAGCTTTCCTCTGGAATCCAGTGGATAGAAGGTAACTTGCTGTCCAAAATCTCATTTTTTATTTAGGTAGAAAAGGCTTAGCTCCTCCCCCTGGCTGGAGCATCTCCCAGTGGGATGATATAATTTTATCAGTCACACAGTGGGACTCAATGGGCCAGCAGCAGATGATATCTTCCTGGAGGGAGGATGATAAAGATAATTTCCCCACCTGTTTTTAAAGATGGCCCATTAGCAGATGGTATGCGCCACGGAGATAAGGGTCACTACCCTACCCAGCTTCAGCAGATGGTTATAGAATACACATTTCTGGCCACATCAACAAAACACATAAAGCTTCTCTTCTTCTTCTGTGGGGGCAGCTAAAAGGGTGTGAAATGATAGCTGAGTGTAATCGTTTCCCCTCTGCTTGTGCTTGCAGGGGAGGCGGGCTGGGGCTGGTCCTGGCCAGCGCGGGCTTCGGCCGCCTGACCGCCCCCATCATGGAGCTCCACAACCAGAAAGGTTACTTCCTCCACCACGTCATCTTCGCCTGCTGCACACTCATCTGCATTATCTGCATCCTGCTGCTGCCCGAGAGCAAGAACCAGAACCTTCCCGAGAACATCCCGGACGGGGAACATTACACCCGGCAGCCCCTCCTGCCGCACAAGAAGGGGGAGCAGCCGCTGCTCCTGACAAACTCTGAACTCAAGGATTACTCCGGCCTCCACGACTCGGCGGCTGTGAGCGACGGCATCTCGGAGAACACCACTGCCAACGGCATGAAGTCCATGTAACTGGGTGGATTTTTTTTCCTTCTCCCCTTTTTTTTTTTTTTTTTTTTTAATTTTTGATTATTTTATTCCCCTTCTTATATTTCTTCTCTTCCTTCTGTATTTTATTTGATGCTGTTGTGCAGGAGGAGTAGCACTTTGGGCAAAGGTGTTTTGCACAGATTTTACAAACCAGTGATGGAGCAGACTCAAACTTAGAGGAATTCAACTCTGCTACTAAAGCAAATTTTGGCATCTTCAGCAGTTGTGCAGATTACTCTTGAAAAGTTTTGGGGGAAAAGACTCATTTGAGAAAAGACCTGGCTGGCGGTAGCCCTTCAGAACTCTTTTTTTTCCTGCCATTAAATATGTATATTTATTTTGATTTATTCTCAAGAAGCACTTTATTTCCTTTTCCTTTCATAGATCACAAAAATGAAGCCATCTTATACAAGGTGCAGCCATTCCAAGAAAGAAACCATGGGGGGAGGGGGAATGTTGTTTTCTGTTTTGTTTTTGTGTTTCTTTAAAGGAAAGAGAGATTCACTGCAAAGTTGAATTGACTTAAACTTAGACTTGTGCAACATTCTTCTGCCTGTCTAGAAAGTTCAAGTGCCCAGACTGCCTGCTGTGTTTGTATACACTAAAAAAAGGAAGAAAAAGCAAAGCAAAACCTGTTGTGACTCAAACTCTGACTGCATTTTAGGCAGCTTATATTTGTCTTTATAGCCCATGTGCACTTAAAAGTTACTTTCTAAATTAGTCCATTTTTGTTTTCACTGAATGCATTGAAGAAAAATCCTACCCAAACAAGCTGATTTTCCAATGCAAATCAGCTTACTGCATTTTAAGATATATTAATCTATTTAAGTGGTTACCACTGGTCCTTAATAGTAATGTAGATGATGCAAATGATTTGACTAATGATGCAAAAATGAGTTTTGCTTAGAATGGCTGTAATTATCAGGAGGTCCAGGATCTCTGACTGCTCCAGGAAAAAAGCAGAGACCAGCAGTGATAAACAGTAAGGAGCATGGGCAATGATCTGTACCTTTATTCCAAAAGGTAGCATAGCTGGGATTCCTGCTCCTGGGAAATGAGTGTCCTGGTATTGTCTTAAGTGTCTTTAGAACCAGGGTTTGGGTTTTCAAATTAAGTGGAAAAACTGCTTAAATGACTGTTGGAATGAAATTAATTGATAGCCTGTGAATAATGTCTTGGGCTCTTAGAGATGTGTTCTGGTTCTGAACCAAGAATATACAATGAATTTACCCTTATTTCCCCACTTTCCCAACTGCTCTTGTAAGATTTAAGTTCAAAAGAAAAGTTTACTTAAATTGGATTAATTCTACACAAAGTGAACATCCAGTTTACCTCCTGCTGTGCAGATGGCACTTTGATAGTAGCCACTTGACTTCTCTCTTCCAGCCCCCAAACCAACTATTTCCTTTGGCCATTGGCTTTTGGTTCTCACTCAAGAGAATATTGTGAGGACCTAGCTCAATGCAAGGACTTTGTAAACAACTTTCTTGCATTGTAGTTAACCCTCCCCTCTGTCCCTCCCTCTTTCCTTTCTCACTCAGGCCATCCATTTGTGATTGCTCGGTAGTGCAGACGTTCAAGCGGAGCAGCAGGATGTCAATGTTGTACTGAGTGTCCGTATGATTGCCACTTTGTTTGATGTACATTTTGCGTTCATATGCAGGGGAAGTGCTCATTTGCACGTCCCTCTCTACCTTCCCTCCCCCTTCCTCCCTTGCTGTATATATTGTCGATTAACTACTGTACCTAACGAATTCCATCCTCCACTAGGCTGCCAATGTCCTCTTACAGGCCCCAATAAATCAGAGACCCGTGCTCCCCGGCAGGCCATGCAGCAAAGCAGCACAGCCTGAGATGCTGACGGATGCAAGGGGACAGGTAGACCTGCAGAAGCAACAGAGGTGGTTGTGTTCAGAGTAACAATGTTGTCCTAAAGCTGCTAATTTTTACAGAGGATGATGTGGACATTTGGGTTCTTCTTGAGCCTGGTAAGAAACACTGGACCAGTTGATGGTAGTTTCGCCCAGAGTTACACTACTGTTTTTTTCACCTTTGTTAGAGTTGCTGTGACAGCAAGAGCCTGATCTTACACTCAAGTTTTATTGTCAGGCTTGAGTGTGGCTGCTTCTTTTTGTTCTGTGCTGAGATGTCTGCAGGCTGTGTTCACCTGAGGAAAGAACCCAGCCCTTCCCCACTCGTGCAGCATTCGCGTGCCAAATTTGTGCAATACCTTCTGCCTTCGATGCGAGATGCTTGTGGCAAGCCGTGCTCATTCAGGACGAAAGAAATGGGTTCATGAGAAAAAGCTGAAGAAGCAAAACCAGGCTTGAGGGAAGAGAAAAAGGCCCTGTGGGAGGAGGAGGTGCAAGCACAGAGGCTGAAAGCAGCGTGCTGCCATCCATCGTGCCCGGAGCCGGTGGCTCCTTCCTTCGTGCTCCTCTTGATGGCCCATGTGCTCCAGCTGCAGTACAGCCCTTGCAGACCATCCACAGCCTCCAAACCCAGCTGCTTCCAGCACTGCCAGTGGTCCTGGTGAGCTCACTGCTGTTGTCCACAGCGCTTTAGCGTTTCCTGTTCTGGTGGTTGCTCCCCGTTGACAGGCACAGGGAAAAGAATACTTGTTTAAACACATCAACATTTTGACAGTAAATACACTAGGTGACAGGAACATGCAGCAACCTTTTTTTCAGAAAAATATCTTATTATGTTGATTTGATTTGCTGCTTTTTTGGTTTTTTGCTTGAAACCAGGTAGTCAGTACTGATCTGCAAGGAAGGGAGCCCCTGCTTCTCTAGTCGGTCTGGCCCTCTGCCACTGTCACGTCAATAAAGCAAAAACTAATTTCCTGCCTTGGCAGTTCCAGTTTTGCTCCTTTTCCTGAAAACATGAACACTTCTGTGATGATTAAGTTCTTCCATACATGCTCACAGAGTTGGAAAACTTTCACTAAACCAACCTTGTGTGGAGGAGCCAGGTACTAGGGGATGCAGCAGGGTAGGAAGCATAGGGATGCTTGCCCTGCCTTGTCTAGTCCTGCAGCAGGACAGAGCTCTCTGCTGGGGCCCCAGCCTGCTGCACCATTGGCTCCTCAGCCATGTCTCCTCTGCAGCCATCACCAGGAAAGGCTTTTCTCAGGCAGCTCTTTCTGGCCACCACAACAGGGGAAGCAGTCCAAGCTGTCTTGTCCATTTTTGGCCTTTTTCTGTGAACCTTCAGTAACCTCTAAGCCCATCAGTAGATTTTTCTTTGGGTTTACCATTTAAGGGCTTTCTCCATCTTTCTAAGTTCAAACAAAAATGTGAAGTGACATTATGCTTGATCTTGGGGGTTTTGTCCCCTTTTAAGGTTTCAGTACTGTTTTTGTTGCCAGACACACTGCAAACAGGTAACACCTGTTAGCAAGTGTTTTGTGGCCACTCTGAAAGGGGGTTGTGTGATTTACTTTTGGATTTCACGGAGCAGGCTTTTTTTGTTGTCGTTCTTTTTAGTGGAAGTATTTTACTTAACTGTTGCCACTTCCTGGAGCCAAACACTATATTGGTCACCAAATTGGAAGCAGAAGTGCCATTAACTGAACTCTGTGAATGTCAAGTCAAGTTGCGCCTGTAGCTGGCACATAAGACAACACTATTGAGTGGGGGAATGATCTCCCCCATTGTACCTTTTTTTTATTTTGTTTTTTAAGAAAAAAATGAAATTACAAACCTCATTTTAAATGTATTGTGTAAAATGTTTTGGGAAAGGAGTATGGTGTGTTTTGTCTAGTGGGCGAGATCTCCCTCCCCATTTCAGTTTCTGATGAAGTTTTAAAGAATCGTGTTACTGTATGTTTTGATCATGAGTAGTCTGGTGGTGCTTCCTCATAGCACAAGCTTAAATCAAGTACTGAAAACAGTCTTACAAGCTAAATGTCTGCATGATGTTACATCTGTTGTACCTACTGAGAAGAACTTTGTATGTAAATGTACAGAATAAAATGACGTTGTCCCATCAGTTTGCTCTCCCTGGTCTGGCTCCCTTGCAGTGACATCTCAAACACCCAGCAGCAGCTGATGCCTGAGCAAATAGCCCTACCCTGCTCTACAATCAGAATGAGCTGTTTGTAAATCAGGCTAATGAAAACAGCATGTTGATTTGCAACTAATTATCCTTTATGGTCAATTACAGAAGCATAGTTGACTCTGTTTCCTGGGTGGTGTAAATTAAAAAGAAAATATCCTTCAACTGTTTCTTTTTGCTATTCTGATCTTGAACTGCAGCTAGGGACAGGCAGCTGTTCCCACCAGGTAAGGAGAGGCCCTCTGCATCCACAGCAAGTCTGAGACATTGAGGACACTGGGTGTTCAAACCCCTTTGGAAAAGAGACTCAGCAGTTGTACCTTCTACAGCAGCAGCCTCTCAGTTACAGTCTTCAATTGCTTATTGTGGCACCACAGCAAGGTAAATTCATCACTTCTTTGTAGGTGCTTAGGACAGTTGCCTAGAAGCAGCACCAGCAGTTTAGTTTTGGTCTGTATCAAAAGCTAATGCTTGAGCTCAAGTCAGGTCTCAACTCTGGATGAAAAAAAAACCAAAAAACCCCCGCATAGTTAACTCCTAGCTGCCATCTCATCAAACAAAACAGCCCCTGGACCTACCTTTGAAAGGATACCCATCCTACCTGAAAGCAAGTCCAGAGATGTAGCAGCAGAATGCTTTTCACTTGTGGTCATGGTAGCAGACCTCTCTGATTTTATGTATGTGCTCAATTTACATGTGATGCTCTTCTAGCAGCCTGACGGATTTATCTATTGCTCCAGAACTCAGCTTGTGCTTTTTCCTTCTATGTAGTCCTCAGGGATGCATCAATAACCCTTTGTGAAATCCTTTTAGTGTTCTTAGTGCCCAAGGGATGGAAGGAAATCAATTGTTTTGCACCACTACTACAACCAAGAAGGGCTGAAAGGACAAAAGTAACACTCCTGTCACAGCTTTACCATACAAAAATGTGAGGTTTCTTTATTTAAACACTAAAAGATGCTATACTATATCCAGTGCTAATACACAGTAGATTAATGTTACAATAGCATTTGGAACTGATTTGCCATCAGATCCCAGTACTGTGTGGAGGCCAGAGACCACATGCACTTTTACAATGATGTTCATCCATTGCAGCATCCATTTGCTATCCTACTTAGCAGGGCAGCAAAAAAAAATTTTAGCTTTGAAAACTCAAATTCTATTTGAAAAAAAGAAAATCCAAGTCAAGTGTATTTATTTAATAACAACCAGAAATTCGATCAAAAAAATACAAAAGAAACATACTATATGTCAGTGTGAAAACTGAAATCAGTTTTTCTGAAACAAAACCTTCATCTTCTTTTACAATGATGCACAATCAGAACTTGTCTGGAAAAGCTGTCATTTCTTCTTTAATCCTGTTTTCTATGAGTAAGGTGAAATTGCTGTCTGTGTTTTGAAGATTGTAGCTGACAAATATCTGCTTTTTGGTCTTGCTGGCTAAAACACAAAACAGAGTAGTCAGCCAGAGTTTATTCTTATATAAAAGTGATGATGGTATTTGAGCAAGCCTCTTAAAAAGCCACATCATGCATTTCTAAGATGTTCTCTACTCCTGCTATGCTGGGTGCAGCTATAAAGGAACAGCAGAACAAGTCCCTGACCACTGGGGAGCTGGGCAAGATTTTGCACATTACAGAAGTGAAAAATAGAAGACTGGTGACTGTCAACTAGTTTTTGACCTGACACAAGATGCTTTCCATTAGTCACTGGAAATCCTTCCGTGCTTAGAGTGGACTTTTGGACACTTCTTAAATATCTTACATTGTAAGTGAAACCACAGTCTGTACTGGACTCTCAGCACTGAAATTCAGAGTTGTAAATCTGTGCTGTGTAAAACATTAGAGGGAAAGCTCACAAGAAAGTGATTGAAATTAACTAAGTTCTGTTTTTTTATTAAAAGCCTTAAAAGGGCCCAAAAAAGCTATGCACCAGTTCTGTCTAAGCTTGCTGTCAATTTTGTTTCCCTTAACCTTTCTTCATACAGTATGTATGAATGTTCCAAGAGGCTGGAGAGTCTTTGCTGAACATGATGAACCCAAGCACAAGGCTACTGTAATGACAAGTACCTAGAAAGAGGTGCTACAAAATTAAGAGCTGCCTTCCATGACAGAGCTAATTAACAGTGATAAAAAAACACTTGTCCAGTGGGACAAGAAGACTTAATCATCAGAGTAGAAGAGATAACATCAAGAAGTGCTTAATAAATAAAATGCCATCCTACTTAGATTTTACCATGGTAATATAGCAAATCTGTGGCTCTCTTTATGCATTACTGAAGCTAAACATTGTGAAAAATGTAAGTACCATACAGGAAAAATAGGCACTAAATTTAAATTGAGTTGTGTAAAATAAAAGACAAAAAATAGTATTTGGGTCACAAGATATTTTTGTCTGGGAATGAGCTGGGAGCTAATGATCCTAGACACAAATCAGACCGTTCTGCTGAATATTCAAAAACATCATCTGAATTTTTAAAAGTTCAAAATAGCAACACTAGGACTTCTAAGAACTCAATCCTTTCTAAATAGGACATATAAAAATACAGGTAACCCATCTATATGTATGTATGTATAAAATGTAGTTAAACAACTCCTTTAAGGCATTTTCATTATGCAAATAAATTTTTTATTATTTTCTATTCTAACAGGTTACCAGCTTCCTGACTCAGTAAGTAGAGCTGCTTCTGAAATGCAAGACTTGGCACTACAAAATGCTGATATAATGCAATGTGGTGCTCTGACTGCAAAAATTAGCACCTGGCACTAGATTTTTGTGGTATAAAGCAGCACAGTTTGTAAGCACTAGTGCTTCATCATCATGCCCTAAATGAATGCAATGCTAATTCTGAACTAATTAACACCATTATCCTAGCTAACAGAACTATACAGTGCACTGCAATGTCAAAACTCAACTTCTTAATTATGTTTGCCTATGGAGTCTCTGGGATGCTGTTCCAGTTCCCAGAACAGTCTGGGAGTCCCTCTGGCTGCCTGTGCCAAGGACCTCTGCTCCCAGGGCTCTGCCCCAGCTCTGAGGGGCAGAGGGACCTTTTCAGTCCCTGCTTCCCAAGGATTCAGCTGGACATGTGCACTCCTGTGGAAAGGACAAAAGAGGACAGATCTTATGCCTCCATGGAAGACCATCTGCAGCTTCAGAGTAAAGCAGAAAACTGCAAAGGACAAGGCTAACCTAAAAAGCCCTCCAGCAGGTCTGCTTCCCATGCAGCCTGGTTAACAACCCCTATTCCACTGTCTCTTCTAAGTGGAGGAAAAATATCCTTGACAGCCATCGTCTGGGATGTGCTGAGCACCAGGAGAAACTGCACAGATCTGCTCCTACAACTGCACATACAGAGCAAAGGCCCCAGCCAAAGCTTGAAGAGGGGTCCAGCAGGAGCAGAAGAAGCAAGACAAATGTTAGACATGTGCTTGTAGACTACTTATGCTGGAAAAGAAAGTGACCAGTGCCCAGCTGAGAAATACTCAAAGAAAAGGTTCAGGTTCAGAGTCTACCAGTCCCTACAGAAGGAAGATTGAAGACATGGCACTAATCAGCACTCAAAGCACTGTGATTTCAGGATATGTATGTGAGGGAGGCACTAATGGACAAGGACTTTCTCAAGAATTGGCCTCCAGTATCCTACAAGAAACATTCTTAGAATTTGGTTTATTGACTAGTGAGACACATCCTGTGCCAAAGCAATCAAGCAGGATGGTGGGAAACAGTCCCTGTACCTCATATATGCAGTATAGATAGATATATGCAGAAAGAGGAATAAGAATGAAGCACGTGTGTCTTCAGCAACAGAAAAAAAACAGAAATACGGAAGGAGATAGAGCCAATTCACAAAATGCAGTTGTTGTGGCTAGGACCCCTACCAAACTATAAGGAAAACAAAAGGAGAATGTGTGCACAGCAGACTGAAACTCCTGCTGCAGGGCAGGAAACACTGCATTCAATCATGTGACATTGCAGGAACACGTGGCAGATGATGGAATGCGACTGGCAAGTGTAAGGAATGGAAATAGTTATGTGCAAATGGGATTGCATGCTACTCCTGCTAGTGCCTGTGGAAACAAGAAACTGCACAGGGAAAATGGTGACAAGCATGGTGGGAGGAGGAGAGGGGAGAAAAACTGCCTGCCTGAAGGTTACCACATGTCAGGATGGTTTAAAAGGCTGCCTTGGAAGTACAACTACAGGTCAGACTCGGCTGTGAATAGCATCTCTATTATTACAGATTTTGTGGGAGTAACAAGGATTTAAATTCCCAGATAAAACTAAACATCAATAACAGCAAAGCTGGGTATTTCTAGCTGAGGTGGAGCACAGATTTCTTTACCAAGCACTTTGTGAAACAAAGATACAGGGATGGCTGTTGATGATACACTGGTCTTAAGATAAACAAACAAATAAATAAATGATAAATTTGGACTAAGTGACCATGAGTAGGCCTAAATTGCTGGACTGTCAAAAGCCAGCCTAAAGACTATGGCGTGAGGTTTCAAAATGACGTATTTCTTTTCCCAGGAGCTCAGGTAAAGAGCAAGAACATAATTATTCAAAGCCATAAGTGTATTATTGACTCTCCCCTTTGAACCAAAGGTGAGAAAGGTGTATAGGCCTTCCTCAAAATAATATACCTTAACCAAGATCACACAAGCAAGAATGGTATATAAAAATATGAAAGGAGCTGACTGGCAAGGAAACTGCAACTCAGTGGAGAGATGTCATGGATACAGAGGAACATGGACCAAAAGCCTAGCTGGGACACAGCTGGCTCAGAAGTTTATGATGAAATAACAAAAGACACCTACAGCACACAGAGAAAAATAAAACAGGCAGGTGCATTATACTCCAAGAATAAAGAGTAAGCTATAGACTAGTACCAAGCAACAGTATCAATTCTCAGTAACCAAGTATGGGAAATTAGCAATGCAAATAGCAAAAGCGCTTTAGGGAAAAAAAAAGGCCAGCAAAACTGACAAAACTGAGACAACTCACTAGGAAAAAGAAAAGTCTCAGGCAGCTTCTGTCCTAGAACACTGAAAGAACTAAAGGAAGAAATGCCAAATTATTATGGACTCGGGTATGAAACATCTAATAAATCTTTTAAGAGTGAAGATAGCAAGCACATGTATGAGTATGTCTATCACTAAGATAACTTAGAGCTGTCACCTGGGCTGCAACACTACACAGAAGATTTGAGCAAGATTCAGAAGAAATGAATGACAAGGAGACCAAGTGGAAAGTGGAATAAACTATTACACTTTATCCAAAGTATCTCTGACCATATTTTTATTGACTTCCTAAGGATAAGGCACTAATTACATATTACATAATTACATAAGTCACATTATACAGCGACATAAAATTCTTACTTAAAGTAGAAAGGATTGAACTCAGTGTGTAAAGAAAATTGTGCCACGAGGGTCAACTAAAACAGTGTCTATTAAAAGAGAAGTTGTTGTGAAGAAGAAAAGATACTAATACTACTTTTCAAAGATCAGTCTTGTGAGCAATCCTTTTTTATATGTGGCTGTGGAGGAGAAGCAGGTGTAGACTCATGGAAGTGCCTGACAATCGAAATTCAGGACATACTGTCTGAAACAGTGATCAGCACAGAGATCATTAATAATTCTGTGGCCTTTCCATCTGAAACAGAGGAAGTAAGGTGAGACTGAGCAGATCAGCATGTTGCTTGCAAAACCTGGTAACAAGTACTCAGCAGTTCACCAGTAGGAGCTGCATCAGCCACTGGCGGGTGATGATGAGTAACCAGCATGACACAGCTGTCAGAGTTGCAAAAGTCCTAGGATGCATTAGGCCGTGTATTTTTAGTCTTTTTAGTGTGGACATGGGAGTTTACCAGTTGTCATTAAGATTCAGGATTTCAGCTATTGCAGTAGCTGTAGCACATTGCACGTGATAGAAAAGGAAGCATCCCGAGGGGTGCCCATTTGGGTCAGTCAGACCAAGCCCAGGCAGCTGTGAGACAACCCAGGACCTGCCAGGCCAGAACTTCTTGGAATGTGGGAACTAAAAGGTGAGATGTGTGATGGGGGTTGGCTTCATCTTCAGGTAAAATGCAGGTGCCTGGCATGACAGCCACCTCGCCCACCAGCACAGCAGTGTCACAGGTTTACAGAGAAGAGATCACTTGAAACCCCACTCGACAGGTGCAGCTACCGCTGCCTCGCACGCAGAGCCAGGGCAAGAACATAAAATAATTCACTTCTGATAGCGCAAAACGTGCTCAAGGCCGCTGACTCAGGTGCCGCAGACTCGTAGACGGATGGGTAAAAGAAGTGAATCGGTGGATTGGCTTGCCGCAGCCTGCAGCACTGGAGGCTCCGCGCCCCGCATCCCCTGCACCCAGCCAGCGCGGGCTGGTGGCCCCGGGCCGCCAGGGGGGCACGGCCCGCTCCCGAGCCGCTCCCGAGCCGCGCGTTCCCGGCGGGAGGCGGCTCCCAGCGCCCCCGCACCCCGCCCGCACCTACCCAAGCGCTGCGCCAGGCAGGAGGAGGCGGTGTCCGACGGGTCCCCCAGGAGCGAGGCGGCCACCGGGATGCTGTCCTGCAAGCGGAGCACAGCACAGGGCACGGCTTAGCGCCGGCAGGCGGCTCAGGGGCTCCGGGGGGCGGGCGGGACGCCGGCAGCGGCACTCACACGGGGGCTGCACATGGCGACGGCCAGGCTGGCCAGGGCGGGCGCGGCGCCCACCCAGAGGAAGAGCGAGTCCCGCAGCCGCATGGCGTGGAAGTGCACCCGCTGCTCGCCCAGCTGCCCGCTGAAGTCGTGCAGGGCGATGCCGCCCGCCGCTCCGTCGCCGCCCGCCGCCTCCATCGCCGCCTCTCCCGGCGCGGCCAGGCCCGAGCACGCAAGGCCCGAGCGGGAGGCCGGGCCCGGCCTCGGGGAGGCGGCGCTCGCCCGGCACGCTCTGCCGCGCCCGCCCCGCCGGCAGGCACCGCCCCGGCCCCGGCCCCGCCCGGCTCCCGGGGGAGGCAGGCTGCCCGCTCCCCAGGGAATGCCCGGGCACGCCGCTCCCCGGGCCTCCCCTCCGTCCGTGCCAGCACGAACACGCACGCCCGGGTGCAGCCCCCGGGAGCGCGCCCCCTCCGTGCCCCCTGAACGCGCACGCCCCCGCCGCTTCCCACTCTACCGCTCCCATCCCAAAAGACACAAACCCCTCCCGGTGCGCAGGCTCCCCTCTGTGTGGGGGCACACCCGCAGCTCCGTGCACGGCTGCCGGGGCTCGCACCGCCCCGGGCTTTGCCCCGCTGTTTGCCTGGAGAGGACAAAGCGGAGGCAGCCGCGGGCGTGGGGAAGCCCCACTAGGTGGCGGGTGAGCCCCTGAGTGCGGATGGCCGCCGGACAGCGGCGGCTCCGGGGAGTCACCCGAGAGCAGCGCCGGGGTTTCAGGCTAAAGGAAAAAGGATGGCGTGGTGCTCTGCAGCCTCGGGAAGCGGGAGGAAGGTCACGGCGACCTTGGCTTCATTCAGCTGCGGAGGTTTTCAGCATTGGGGATCTACAAAGCAAGTGATTCGGGTTTGCATAGCTCTGGAGAATATGAAGCCGTGAATAATTAAAAGCCCTACTTTGGGTGTGAATTTTGTGCACATCGCTCTTTCCACCCGAGCACAGTAAAGTCGGTCATTACTGGAGAGGATTTTCAGTAACTGTACCGTCTGTTGCTGATAAGAGTATCGTCGGCTCCTGATAGCCGTGGGCCCTTTACAATTGGAAACATGTATCTTCACGCCACCGGCAGGGCAATCATCGCCGCACAAAGAACAAGCACGTTAGGGGTGCTTATTAACAGATTGGCTTTTAAATCAGCATTTCCTCTGCCTCCAGTTTCCTACATAGTGCTAGAAATTAAAATTTCCATTTCTAAACGGTAAGATTTCATTTTCCCATTGAGGAAATGGATGCAGGAAAGGAACCCTTCATCTCTTCTCCCCTGAGCCGCTCCAGTTCTCCTGGCATCTGCCAAAAGAAAACCCTCAGCCTGCTAATTTCTGCCCGTGCTGCCGCACCGACGCTAAATCCCGGGAGGCAGCTAAGCCCGGCTCAGCTGCAATACCCCGACATCCCATGGCACAGGATCAGCTTGGGGGGGGGGGGGGGGAGGTCGCAATCCACCTCCCCTGCCCTACATTTGTCGCTTGCTTCTTGCAAAAAGCATTATGGGATGTATAATGTCATCCCCACTATGCCCCCTGTCTCGTTGCTGAAACAGCATCAGGCTTGTGCTGGTCCTTCTATGCGCCCCACTCTACAGCCAGTCCCACCTCTTTCCCTCGACATGTGTTTGCCTCCCACTAAGTGAGGTAATGCAGAAGCTGAGTTTTGTGTTTGGGCTCAAAAATCAGCCTTTCCGTGTCCCCACAGCCTGTTGCAAAGTGACACTTTGTCTGTGGCAACGGTGAAAACAGGCAAATAGGTGACAACAGCCACCTTGGAAGGGAGAGAGTGTTGGCTGCATACACCAAACACTTCCCTCTCTCTGCTTGTTGCAGGTGCAGGTTCACTCTGCAGCTGGGTAGGTAGGGCTGCCAGCTAAAACAGCCATGAGCCAGGAGCACTGCAGAAATAAAAATCTAGGATAAAATGTCTGCTGGGAGTCACACAGGTGGTAGTGGTGAGATTCCTGTGGTTAGACACCTGCAGGTGATGGAGGAATTTGCCCCAGGCTTGCTTGATTAGTGAAGGGAAAAGGAAATACTAGGGCACAGTTCAGCTGAGCTGCTTTAGGTCTCTCTTTTGAGAGAGAATGAACCCCTCTTGCCTGGTTTCCATTGACTTGAAAGGAGGTGAGGGTGAAAGGTAAGGTGTTGTGCAGCATTGCAGACAGATTTATTCACGTAGGCAAATCCTTCTGTAAGTGTTCAGAGCCAGTTTCTTTGCTGTACTGAGTCAGAGTTGTCTTCTGCAATGGAGTCCTAGTGGAGGATCTGTTCTAACAAAGTTCCAGCCCAGTGTGTCTTCCCACAAAGTAGAAGTTTGGGTCTCCTTGTTTGCTAAACCTTTGTTGAAGTCATCTGCTGGACTGAAGTAAGAATTTTCTTTGCTGGTCTTTTCACATCAGGTGCAAATGTCTGGTGCTGCTTCTGAAGATGTCTCCAGGCTTGCTTCTCCCTACAGGGAACTGCCCCTATTTCATCATGCTGTGATCTGTTCCTCTTCTCACCAGGAGTCTTCTCCAAAGTGCTTGTAACTTCCCTTATCCTAAACCCTGCAGACCTCTAAAAGTCGGTCACAGGGCTCCTCTGCACATTAGCAGTTCTGTGTGTTCAATACTTCTTCATGAAATGCAGCTGCTCTCTGTAAATCATGCTAAATCTTTGCTTAAGCTCAGAAAAGAAAAACATTAATCTGGAGACTAAAATGCTGGTTAAGCATTTTTGTTTGCAGAGCAGGTGTGTGAGTAGAGCTGTGCAGAACCAGACCATCAAGTGTGAAATTAATTTCTTGATTACAGCACTGCAAGGTCATGAGAATCCCTACAAAATGAGAAGGGAAAGCACTCTATATGTGTGTGGAACCTCTTGCATTTCCTTTAAAATGCTCATCTTTTTTTCCCATGGCCTTGAAAGCAGCACCCATAAGTCTTCCTTGTTTGTCAGGTATGAAGCTGAATGAGCCTCAGCTGTAGTAAGACACTGTAGAGAAAAATAATGAAGAAGCAAACATACCTTAGCAAAAGCACTGCATGCTTGTACGGATGTGCATGTATTGCTGCTCAGGTGAGATTCAAGGTCCAGGAGACCTGATTAAAGGTATGTACTTTTATCCACCTTGCTCTTCTCCAAAAGTTAGGTTGCCCATAAGAGTCACTAGATCCTAAACCTTGATTTTTACTTATCTCCCCTTCAGTACAGTTTCAAGGGAGGAGTAAATCTTCCTGGTAACTGTGGAGTCAACACCCATAAAACATAGTTGTGAACTGGGGTATCTTGAGAGCAGCAATTTTTTCTGATTCCAAAATGTATTCTGTGCTTTGGCTACTGCACAAATAAAGAGTGAATTTGATATGTGAGTAGGCAGGTAACCATTAATGTGTATCAGTGAACCTCCTTTTGATGCCTAGGATACTCTGGTTTTCTTGATTTGTCATCCTTCTTCAGAGGAGTAAATGACACTTGATAAAGTCAAGCAAAACCTTCCAGCTGCTCTGCTAAGGCTCCATGACACCAAGCTGCTGCTGCAGTAGCTGTGCTGCAGTCCCAGGCTTCCAGGAATCTACCTTCTTTGAGACCTGGATGCTCACTGTATGTAGATTTCCGTCAGTGGCATTGATGGCTGAGTCTCTCCCTCTACATCAAGGCACCTGAGAATGTAGAAAAAAAATTTCTTTTTTTTTTTTTTGTATCATCACATGGGTTTTCTCAGCTGGATCCATTCTCTGACATAGATTGTTGTGCTACTGCTCAAAAACTTGTGGCAGCATGGAGGGCAAAATCAGGCAAGCAAGGAAGGGAGAAATATCTCTGCTTACACTTTACAGTTACCATGGCTGTGGCCATCTAAAGCAGTTTAAGATGGGGCTGGGCCAGTCCTTCATCTAATATGATGACAAGTCAGTCTGGGGAATCGAACTGGTCAAAACCTTTTCCTGGGATCCTGGCATGCATTGTTGATTAGATCTGATAGGGAGTTGCTTCTGAATGGTCTAACCATGGCCATGGGAGTATCCTGAGGACTCAAAACGCTTTATCAAGCATTGAGCTGTAGTCTCAGAAAAAGAGATGGAAAGAGAATCCAGGGTGAAACTTCTGAAAAAGTTGCAGAAAATGGAGGAATCAAACTTGTGAACTTATATGAAAATCAGTTTTAGAGATCTGCAAGGGGACTGCACTAAGCTCATGCTGTGAATCTTGCAATCCAAAGCAATATCAAAGCCAGCTCTCTCTGAAAAAAGTCTGAAAGCCACTAGTAAGCAGATGCGAAATATATATGTACAAGCAATTCCACATCTGCATTAGCTGCTATGAGAGTGTTAGCAGAAACTGTTAAAACACCTCCTCAGCACACATGTTGGTACTTAGGCAGGTATTGCTACAAGGAAATTCAGTCCCTGATTTCCAAAGGAATTCAGGTTGGGGGGTTTTTTGTTTGTTGTTGTGTTTTGGTTTTGGGGTCTTTTTTGGGTGGGGCTTGTAACCTCAGCTGTTAGTATTTCCGTACAAGTGGGATGAAGCCTGGAATGCAGGTGGCACAGCAATTCTGTCGGTAGTGATCCTATGCACAGTGTGTTTGATTAGAAATCATGTCTGTTAGGTTTTATGCTCGACTGACCCAGGGCCCCTCCTGCAAATCCCTTCTACCCTGCTTTATTTCATTCCTTGGCAAACTGGAAGAGTACAATTGTTGCCTATCTCCCTGCAGCTGAACACAACTCTGTGACACACAGCTTGTAAGGACATCTGTGAGCCCAGCCTAAATTTCTGCTGTTATCAAATCAGACAGTTTCCTTTCATTGTCATATGAGTCATTGGAGGACTTGTCTTAGATCTGTTGGAGCATTTGAGATGTGTGCTTTTGTAGCTGCTGGACGGAAGCACTTACACGGAGTGACTCACTGCACCCCTCGGGGACAAGAGTTTTATGCAGTCAACTGGAAATCATATTTTGTATGCAGATAGATCACTTCATGGTGGAGAATCCCAAAGCACCTTACCCACACCAACTCTCCTGCACAAATGTCAGCAGCTGTAGCGAGATCTGCAGGAGCAATGGGTTATTACACTCCTGTGACCTGACAGGGAAGGGCACAGGTGTGAAAGCCTAATGGAACTGACTTTTTGAAAGACTGAGAAGGGAAGGAAAAGAACCCTTGAGATGGTATTGAAAGTTTTTTTCCTTTATGCGGCTCCATTAAAATCCTAGATCTTATGTGACATAAAACACACCTGGTGAATCCTGATATTTTTCTGTCCCTGGGTTACCTAGCACAGTGCAAGGTCAGGGTACAGAACATGCAGAGTGATCTTGAACCAGAGGGAACCTCAGTCTGCTGCAGGCTCAAGGGCTTACTTGCCTGCTCAGGTTGCAGAGAGTCATGTTCATAGTCATGGAAATTACTGATTCAACATGCAGCACTGGCAGCCACATAAACAAAGGTTTGACCGAGATTCAGGCTGCTTTGGGAGTGGAATGAAATTCCTTTTTTTGACAGATAGTTTGCTGTTGCCATGGTTATGCTGCACTTCTGGCCTCTTCCCCACCCTTCTGGGTACTTTCTTTCTGATGATGCCAAGATTTCCATGAATCTTCTTTTGCTCTTTACACTGAGCTTTGGACTCTAATGGTCTCTCTCACAAAACCGTCAACCTGCAGGTCCAACTGGATATGCCTGCATACAGCTTCTCCCATTCTCCAGCATGCCAGCAAGGGCCTGCCTCTCAGGATGGTTCTCCAAACAGCCACTCTTTCATTACTTTTTAAAGTGATGCCATGGCCTTTTCATTTTTCCATTTGCAAGCAAGCAAAACTATACAAAATCAGCTTTGATTATTTTGTAGCCTCTTCCCTGGGCAAGGCAGGAAGCTAACAGGCCTGGCATTGTCCCTTAGCAGTCCCCCAGTCTTCACTCAGAAGTTCCTCAGCTCAATCCAGGTATTTTTTATCTTTTGGCTTTTCCTTCCTGCTCTGTTGAACACAGTGGTTTAGCAGAAAGAGTGAATATCTCTGTACTTTTGCTTGTACGTTACTAGAGAGCAGCAAATGTCACCTGATCCATATTGATGTGGCTGCTTTGGCCAGGATCTCCAAGTTCCTAGTGCAGTTCTTGAAAAGCATTATGTAGATCTGGTGTATATTTAATTTCCTAGAAGTATGTGAAACAGCTACTGTTTCACACCTCATCAGTGTATCTGATGTTATTGGTGGTTACATAGAATTCTAAATTCCCGAGTTTAAATACATTTAAAATAATAATTCACACCAGTAGCCAAAGATGGGGGTGTTCCCTATTTGCATGACAATGGAGCAGACAGAATAGTTTCACTATCAGAACACATCTCCCTAGAAAGTATTATCAGTTTCTTTACTGCATTTTTAAAGTGTGATCCCAAGAGGCTAAAACTGCATCTTCAAAAAGTCTGTGTCCTGCCCTTGAACAACAGCTGAAAAATTCCTTCTCTGCTGCCCCTCAGAAAGCATGAGAAAGCATATCCTTTTTCTGCTTTTGTGTTAGAAAAAGCTGGTGACAGGCACTGTTGATGCTATTACAGTGTCCTGGAGTAGATGGTGGCCTTCCTCAGGATTTAAAGATTTGTGTGCATGTATGTTTCTTGTGAGGCAAACACAAATTGGTGAAAAGTATCCCTAAATCCTGTGAATACCCGTAAATGGAAAAATGGGGGGAGAGAGCAGGACAAAGGAATTAATGCCATTTGGAAGTGGTATATTTTTAAAATGCATTTAGAATCTGAGCCAGCCTCTACACCAATCATCTGAAAAAGTACCTTCCCCTGTGAGCAGAAGATAAACCTTGTAAAACTGAACCTCACGTAGCCATTGTGTAAAATGCTGCAGTGTGTGCTCAGAGGTAGTGCTGGATGGTTCACTTACCTACCTGCATCCTCACCTGTGCCAAGGTGAGGCTTCAGCCCATAAAACCCGGGCAACTCTGCGGGCGCAGGTTGGCTCTCTCCCCTGCTCCCCTACAAGCGCCTATCAATCACCCACACCAATGTCCCCAAGTGACAATGTCAGCGCTGGCGCAGTGGTCCTCTGTCACCACACCCCAATTTTGCCGCCTTTTCCTCATCATTTCAACTCCAGCGCAGGGATTCCTTAAAAGCACAAGGGGAAGGAAGGGATGGAAATGGTGCTTTCAGCTCTGCTCTTGGCTCTGTCTTGGTGAGGATGCTTCCAGCTTTAGTAAACCAGACGATCAAAGCCTTTGTGTAAATCCTGCCATCAGAACGCTTGTACTGCTGCACTGACAGTGCAGCGCAGCCCTGCGCAGCTCCCCCAAATCCCGCTTTTCTCATCTGCAAGCTCCTGACATCCAGATCATCTCCCTCCAGCCCAACACGGGACGCCAACTGGTGCAGGGGAGAGAGAAATCTCTGTCATTTTCTTTGCCAGTAAGACAGATATTTAATATATACATATGAGTGATCTGGGACCGGGGTTTTTCAGCCTTCAAAATCATACTTCTTTTCTTTCCATTCTTCTCAAAATGTGTATCAGAGGTACCTGAGAGGCCAAAGCAGCTGCTTGATAAGGTCTTTACAAGTAATTCGCACGATCCTGCCTTTAGCAAAGGGAAAAAGAAAGTGTTAACGAGTTGACAAGCACACTCTTATAGCAAGCAGCGCTGCCAGCCGCAATGTAACTGCAGGGAAGAGAGAGAAGGGTGGTGGCAGAAGACCTTGAAAAAAATTCTTTGTTCAAACCGGTTACAAAGACTCCTGCTTCCCTAATATACCAAAACCGAGCTGGTCGAGAGAGGCAATAGATTCAGTACAAATTAGACTTAGTACTGATGGAGGGCAGCGTGTTGCTATCGAGCTTGGTGGAAAGAATATTTTTTTTTAACCAAGGAGAATCGAAACAAAAAAGGAGTATTTGCTGGGCATGTGGCTCCTGTAGCGCTGCGGTTCCAGATTGTGACCTGACGGCTGCAAATGAGGGTCTTGTCAGCATTTCTACCCTCTGACACTGCCATTTGCAACAAGACCCTCAAACTGCAAATTTGTCCCTTTTTACTTCAGCCCGAACACATACACGCACCCAAAAAAATCCTGCTTATGAAAGAAAGAAGCAAGACCAGATTTCAAGAGTAACTCAGACAAGCAAGTGAATATTTTCTTTCATGCCTTGTTCTTTTGCATTTACTGAATTTGTTCCACATGAATGTAGAAACAGCTGCATCAGCAACAGTACTGAGGCTGGAACCTTATTAATATTTATGCCTGGCAAGCAGAGCACACAGGAATCAAAATGCTTTCCCATCATTGGTTCAGGGACCTCAGCGTCCATTCAACATCTTGCCACGTTTGGTGGCCAGGCAAGCGGATTTATTAGAGAGCAGATCAATTTCTTATCAACACTGTCACCCAATAGTAGGCAAACTGCCCTTTGCCTCTTCTTACCTGCTCTTTGCTTCTCTTCATTTAGTAATTTCCTAATTAGAAAAACCATTTCTCATCTTTGTTTTGTATTTATGTGGTTTATATTCCCATGTATTATATATTCTTGAAGACTTTATAGATCATTGAACTATTATTATTACTATTAGCTTACATGGGGGTGTACTCATCACCCTTAGTGTGACTGAGATAAACCAGGAAATAACACTGTCACAGGTCCATTATGTTCTATGGGAAACCAAGTGCATAATATGTGGCACTATGCACATGAAAAGTGTCATGTGGTCTTGGGATATCCTTTAGAGCCTCCTTTGAGGCTTCTTTCTTCTTTCTGCTGTAATTTTTGCTGACAAAGTGCTGCAGTGAGAGGCCATAAGCTGGGTCTGGGGGCTTTCCTTTCTGAGAGTACTGAGTGGGGTTCTGGCTGACAGCCTTGCTCCAGCTTTGTTTCGTGAAAGCAATCCTTACGTTGTGTGATAAAGAGTAACTGGTGAGCAGGCAGGTGCTCTCAGAAAAAATTAAACAGTCACAGAGTTTTAAGTATTCATTAGGAGCAATGACTTGTAACAGTAGCAGAGAAAAAAATTATCTTGCGGTCTGGCTGAAGCCCATTTTGGGGAGAATGCACCAGAAGCTCCTGATCTCAGCAGGGATGAGGCCAGGGATGGCCCAGGATGGGCAGCATTGGCAGGGGCTGCAGGGCAGCTGCCCTGGCCCTGGGCCCTGCTGGCAAGTGTGGCAGAACTGTAAGGGTGACCTGTTCCCCTGGGGTGCTGCGGAGGACATGGGGACTGTGAATACAGCAGGTCCATAGCCCAGACCTCACTCACTGGGGCTTGTTGAGTGACCAGAGCCCACCCAGCAGACAGGATGGTCAGAGGAAACTGCTGACAGTGTAACCACCCCTCAGTGCACCTGGTCCTGGACCACCTCGTGCAGGTCTCATCAGGCACACGATTAACCCTGTGTACTGCAGGCTGAAGGCAGCTTGGCCTTGATGAGGTGTGGTGTTTAAGCATTGCACAGATACACAGAAACTGACTCTGGTGTGCTGGCCAGCCAGCTGCAGGTAGAGAGAGGAGGGCTGGACTTTACTGCTCCCATGAATACCCTCAGTGTTGATGCATTGGAGTTTTCTGCTGCATCTCTGTTTTCTTCCTTTAGGACCTCACAGCTTTCTGTGCTGGTGTTGATTCTACCCTGTCCTTCAGCCAGTGATGATCATGTTCTTATAATCCTCTCTCAGCAACTGTGCTTTTTCTCATTAGGCAGGGGGATGTGCTGCTGGCTTTCCCACAGCTTAGCAATTTTCTCAGGAGTCTGGGTTCAGGCAGTGCAGTTGGGCTGTGTTATAGCCAGGGGTTTTGTAGAGATAGCGTGTAATGAGGGTCAAAGCACAAAGCTGTATTTACTACCAGCCTTGCCCCTTCCCAGCAGCTGGCACCGGTGGCTCCAGCCACTGACACAGACTGCAAGCAACCTGTGCCCAAAAGCATGAAGCCATATGGAAATGGAGGTACTCAACAAAATCTTGTTTGCAAAATGTTCCTTCTCCATCTACATCACCTTGAGTTCCTCTCAAATGTACACAGGGTCCTCCCAGCCCACCCCTCAGTGACTCTGCTGAGTTACAATGGACCACGCTGGGAAGCAAAATATTGGTTTGTCTTAAAAGACTTAATGAGCCACCCTAGATGTCCAGCTTAGTATGTGGTCTAAGACCTCAACTTGTGAGGGCCAAAAGTTCTTTCTAATTTTTGTACAATACAGCATCTTTCCCCCAATATGTAGAAGGTCTAGGTGCCTCTCTTGGGGGTTTGGGCATAACTTCAAGGTCCGTAAGGGATTTCTATCCTTCTGCGAGGAGTCACAGACAAGCAGTGAGATGTCGATGAAATGTGATGCTGAGCCATGGGACGGTTGCAAGTTTCTTTTTAGAAAAATTTCTAATGACCCACAAACTATGCTGCAGTACATCCCACAAAAGCATATATTTTCTATTATAAATTAATATGACTAAGTCTTTCCCTTGGGCTTCTGTTAGCCGGCTCTTGCAACCTTCTGCATCTAGCAAGGAAAGCAGGACTTTCTTTCATCAGTGCCCACTTCAATAGCATAAGACAGGCTCTGACGGTGATCACACCCAACCTTGTGGTGGGAGGATGGGAACCACAAAAGGGAGCGGGGAGAGGACACGTTAGATAAAACTGGGTTGATCCCCTGAGCTTCATTAAACAAACTCTTGACTGTGATTGTGTTATTCCTCCTCTAATATCGAGAACGACTGTGAACAACCTTGCAAGCTGGCATTTCACCCGCCCTGCCGCCATTTCCGCAGCCCCCTACCCACAGTGCTTTTACACCCTGGGAAATCAGCCTGGCGAGTGAAAATGGCTTTTTTTTTTTTTTTTTTTTTTTTTTTAGTTCCTTTTTTTTTTTTGTGCAGCTCGTTTCTGCCGGGCGGGGGGGCGGTTGCCGGGGAGATGGGGATGGAGGATCCCGGCCGGGGCTGGGGCAGGGGCTGCGCTGACAGACACAGCAGTGTGAGGCAGATCCAGAGAGGGGGGAGAGAGGCACTGGCAGCCAACAGCTGAACACTTCATTTCCCTGCAAGTAATTCACGACAAGCTGTACCGAACCTTGGAGGAGCCCTCCGTTCCAAACACCTTCGAATTATAATGGAAGGATCCTGAAGCGATTTGAACGGCTGCCATTCACCTCTAAAGAGTCTTGTCTAGGGGCTCAGAAAAGCTAGACCTGGATTTCCTCTCTCATCCCTCGGAAAAGCAGCTGTTTATTTTAAAAATAAGCATTTCATGTATTTTATTTTTCTTACAGTCTCGACAAGTTCTATACAGCAGATATACTTGAATCTGCTTCTAAAATGTGTGTATTCGTTTATTTTAAGGTAAAGCAGTTGGGGTGGGTTTCTTTTCTCCACTGTTATTAATCTGTTTTGCTTGAATTGGATTTTAAAATGGCTTCCTTTGAAGCCTCAAGCTGTTAGGAATGAGCTTAGCATAGGTATGGAGGATGTGTAAAATCAGTTACTCCCCTTCACATGGAAATGTCAGATATTCTCCTCGCAAAAAAACGTGTATGCAGTGTACAACACGCAGCATACTTGGAAATTATAGTAGCAAACAGTCACAGTACCTGTATTTGGCACCAGCTCTGCTGTCACCGAGTTTTGCTGTGACAGGGTTTTCAGGAACACACCCGTTGCAGCCATGGGAAAGGCTGGCATTACTTTGGATCGTTACCTGGAGCGGTCAGTGGTCCCCTGGAGCTGCTAGTCTGCAAGCTATTCTTGAACAAATAATCATAGATGAGGATGTTGATTATGCAGTTAGCATGCCACAAAAAATGTTCACTTGGAATTACGGCTGCACATTATTTGTGAAGTGTAGTCAACCAAATAATTAAATTGCTCCTGGCTTAGGCCAGTAAAAAGAGATTTTACAGGGACTGCAAATGATCGGATTAATTTTTATCAAAATCCCTACTGCAGAGACAGACGTAAGGGTGTATTTTCTAGAATGCCTTTTGGAGATGGGATGCCTTCTCACCGTAAGGCAAACAAAAGAAAGGTATGGATGCGTTGGCATGTCAATCAGAAGAAACCGGGTTGTGCTGCAGATTGCCTTGGAGGAAGGTAAAATCAGATCTGGAGTAATCCATAGGAGGGTTATCGATCTGCATAAAGCAGGTTAGAGAGATTAGGGACATCGGCACGTGGATAGAACAAAGAAGAGAGAAAGAAGAAGAAATATATTGAAGAAATACGGGTTGAAAATGGTGACGTACTTTAATCTGCACCTCTAGAGTAGCTGAATGGTAGAATAGATGAAGTAGCCTGCATCTGGCGGCTCACTAAAACGGGGTTTAGTGGAGTGCCGCCCGGCGCTGGCTACGGGGATCCTGCCTGGGCTGCCCGGGCTCGGAGCAGCCTCCCGAGGGAGCTGCACCCTCCCTTCGCCGCACACGCACAGCGAGACCGCGGTGAGAAACACGCGATGCCGAGGAGGAGCCGCCACGCCGGCTGACTGCCCCGAAGGGCACCGGGCACGGCGGGAACCGTGCAGCTCTGCCCGTGCTCTTCCTCCCCGACACCTCCTCCTCCAGCGGCGGTGTGGGCAAGTGCCGTGCCCTCCCTGCCACCGCTGTAATGCCCGCGGTGACATACGGGACTGCTCGAAAACAAAGTGGGGGATCAAAAATCATCTCTGGGGACCACATGTGCAACCGTCTGCTGCTCCCCCGCCCTTTTCTTTCTTCATCCCTCAGCATCCGTAAATCCGCAGACCCGCTTGCTGCAGAGCTGAGGGAACCACCCCCCTCAAGCCCCCGGCCCTGTGCAGCAGCACCCGCGCTATTGTCTCCTCTCGGGTCGCTGGTGGCTGCGGCCGGATGGGGGACAGCGCGGAGCAGGGCGCTTGGCTGGAGCGCGGCTCCTGGCTCAGCTTCGGGGACCGAATCCGACCTTTTTAGGCATAAGTAGAGAAGTCGGGCTCGGCACCGAGGAGAGGCAGGCGGGGACCGCTCGAGGGTAGGGCTGGCGGACAGGATCACCGCACAGCCCGTCCTGGAGGGAAGCCCGCCCGCGTCGTGCCGGGGGCAGAATAAACCGGGTCAGGGCGTGGACTGCTGACCGCCGGTGCAGGCTTGTGCGGGCAGACGGGCGGCAACTACGGGGTGTTGCCGGTGGGTGCGCGATGCCCCCACAGGGGAGGGAGTCTCCCGGCGGCACCGTGTGAACGGAGACACCGGCGGGGGGGCGGAGGCGGCCGCGGGGTTCCCCCTCCCACCCCCCGACGGCAACGCCCGCTGCTGCGGCAGGGAAGGCTGCACTTCACGGGGAACAAAAGGCTGCGGCGGCCGCGGGAGGGCGAAGGGTGGGACGGCGGCCGCAGGGAGGTTCCGCGGTTCGCACGTGGGCGGCCCGGCCCGGCTCGGCCGCCCCATCGCGGCGCTCGGCGCCTTTGTCCCCGCTGTCAGCGCCGAACGGGGACGGCGGCGGCGCGCCCCGAGCGCTCCCGCGGCCACACCCCCGACCGGCCCCGCCCCCGACCGGCCACAATGCCGCGGCCCCGCCCCGTCGCCGCGCGCTCATTGGCTCCGCGTCGTTCCCGCATGACGTCACCGGCGGGGCGGGGCGCGGCGCCCGATTTAAGGGGCAGCGAGGGGTGCGGCCGCCGCAGCGGCGAGTGCAGGAGCGTGCGGAGCAGGTGGTGAAGGTAGCAGGAGCAGCGGCGCGGCACTTTCGGACACCGACACCATGCGTGAGATTGTGCACATCCAAGCCGGGCAGTGCGGCAACCAGATCGGCGCCAAGGTACGCACCCCCAGCCGGCTTGTCCGCCGGGGACTCCGGGCGTGGGGCGGTGCCCGCTCAGCCGGACTCCACGTGTCCCGGGGAGAGCGCTGCCGGGAAGGAGAGACCCCGGCTTTCCACTACGGAGCACCGTCGGGCTCGGCCGTCCCTGGGAGAATCCGCTCGGGACGATTCCCGGCTCTTCCATCTTAAGGGGAAGCGCGGTGGGGCTCGCGTGCGGGTAGGGCGGGGGCATCAGCTGCTGTCCATCAGCCCCTCGCGGGCTGCAGGGGTCCCGGGCGGGCGGGGGAATGGGCTCCGCGGCGGTGCCACACCCCTCCCGTCGATGCGGGGGGTGTGCAGGGCGCGGTAGCGGCTCCGTCTGGCCGGGGGGCCGCACCCACGCGCGGCGAATCCCCGATCGCCACGTGGCGGGGATTTGGCCAGGGGGCGAGAGAGAGGCGTGGCGGCATTGGCCACTCTTCTGTCCCCTCAGTTCTGGGAGGTCATCAGCGATGAGCACGGTATCGACCCCACGGGCAGCTACCACGGAGACAGCGACCTGCAGCTGGAGAGGATCAACGTCTACTACAATGAAGCCACCGGTAACGCCCCTCTATAATGAGCTGTCTGGGGGAGGGGGCATAGGATGTGCAGGCAGCGGTCCCCCAGCCCTCCCCACAGTGGGTGACGCCCCAGCACAGCTTAAATGGCTGCTTTGTTTTCCCATCCCTGGATCTTTTCAAATTCCCACACCCTCCATGCCCTCAGCAGCAAATCATGGGGAAGCGGATGGAAGCACAGCAGGGCTCCTGTGACACTGGCTGCCGACTGCAGGGCTGTAAGGCTGCTGCTGATTCCTCCCACAGGTAACAAGTATGTCCCCCGTGCCATCCTGGTGGACCTGGAACCCGGCACCATGGACTCCGTGCGCTCCGGCCCCTTTGGACAGATCTTCCGTCCTGACAACTTTGTCTTTGGTGAGTGACTGCGGGACGGAGGAAGGAGTTCCCTGAGCAGGAGCTCCACGCACAGGAAAGGCTTGGAGCGAGCATGCAAGTGGCCCCAGGGGCCCTGAAGCCCCACAGCAGAGTGGGGGTGGAAGAGAGGGGAGGAGCCCGTAGGAAAGGGGCAGTGGCATCACCTGTGTTTGTCCCTGGGCGCTCACGTGGCACCTGGCTTGTGCTCCGCCCTGTAGGTCAGAGCGGGGCTGGCAACAACTGGGCCAAGGGGCACTACACGGAAGGCGCAGAGCTGGTGGACTCCGTGCTGGACGTGGTGAGGAAGGAGTCGGAGAGCTGTGACTGCCTGCAGGGCTTCCAGCTGACCCACTCGCTGGGCGGAGGCACGGGCTCCGGCATGGGCACCCTCCTGATCAGCAAGATCCGCGAGGAGTACCCCGACCGCATCATGAACACCTTCAGCGTCATGCCCTCGCCCAAGGTGTCGGACACGGTGGTGGAGCCCTACAACGCCACCCTCTCTGTGCACCAGCTGGTGGAGAACACGGACGAGACCTACTGCATTGACAACGAGGCCCTGTATGACATTTGCTTCCGCACCCTGAAGCTGACCACTCCCACCTACGGGGACCTCAACCACCTGGTGTCGGCCACCATGAGCGGCGTGACCACCTGCCTTCGCTTCCCCGGCCAGCTGAACGCCGACCTGCGCAAGCTGGCGGTCAACATGGTGCCTTTCCCGCGGCTGCACTTCTTCATGCCGGGCTTTGCCCCGCTGACCAGCCGCGGCAGCCAGCAGTACCGCGCCCTGACGGTGCCCGAGCTGACGCAGCAGATGTTCGACTCCAAGAACATGATGGCCGCCTGCGACCCCCGCCACGGCCGCTACCTGACGGTGGCCGCCATCTTCCGGGGCCGCATGTCCATGAAGGAGGTGGACGAGCAGATGCTCAACGTGCAGAACAAGAACAGCAGCTACTTTGTGGAGTGGATCCCCAACAACGTCAAGACGGCCGTCTGCGACATCCCCCCGCGCGGCCTCAAGATGTCGGCCACCTTCATCGGCAACAGCACGGCCATCCAGGAGCTCTTCAAGAGGATCTCGGAGCAGTTCACGGCCATGTTCCGGCGCAAGGCTTTCTTGCACTGGTACACGGGCGAGGGCATGGATGAGATGGAGTTCACGGAGGCCGAGAGCAACATGAACGACCTGGTCTCCGAATACCAGCAGTACCAGGATGCCACTGCTGATGAGCAGGGCGAGTTTGAAGAGGAAGGAGAGGAGGATGAGGCATGAAGTTGAGATGGGTAGGAGTTAAGTATAGTTTGAGCAGGCAAGTATTCATTGAGAGAAGGAATCTGTGCAGTTGTGCTGAAGCATGCATTTTTTAATTTGGTGCTCTCCACTGTTGCTTCTGTCAGCAGTTTTGTATCCTTGACTGTCCAATGTAACAGTAGTTGCAAAATACTTCAGAGTCTTCTGTTGAAATGGTTAACTTCTCAAACATAAAGGCTTTTTGTGTCCTAAACTGTCTCCTCTACTTTATTTCTCTCTAGATGAATCAAGTAATTGTTGTGTAGTTTTCTGTAGCTTCACTTCTCAGTTTATTCCTGAACCTCAGTGAAGGGTTAACCTCAATAAAACAAGAATTCTCAGGCTGTGAATTGAGCAGCATGTGGAAATTGTAGTAGCTGAGCTAAAGATGCCAGTTAATTTATGGGAATCCTGTATTTAACAGCTTTGCTAATTGTTGAGGCAAAGGCTGTTTTAGCTGGTAAAAACATGACACCGGACTTGAATTGTGCAATTCCTCTTTATGGACATACATGGTAGAGAGGTCAGAGAGAAAGTATTGAATTCCACATTACAGGCTGTCAAAACTGATTTGATAGAATAGCTGCAGGCTTCCCTATTGCCATTCAGCAGCTTATTTAACTTGTTCCAGGGACCATAGTACAGGCATATGGGTGGCTGAATGTGATTTGACTTGATGCTGAGCTCGCTATCTTCCCCTCAACTCTCTTCTCTAAATACAGAAATTCCATGCAGAGAAGCATAGGTCTGTACTAGCAGGCAACTTGAGAGCTCAGGTAAGATTCTAAGCTTTTTGTCTTCAAGAATAAAATTTGTGTGTCCCAGAAGTAGTCACTAACCTGTCCTTTACTGCCCTGATTCTACAAGGCAGTCAGTTCCCTTTGGGAGGATATGAGATGATGGCAGATTTCTAGGCTCAAAAGGCAGTCCAGAGCATAGCATACAATCTTAGTCACTTGTAGATATCCTGACAATAGCTGTCTCCAAGTTACATGTTTGCAGCGCAATTGTTTGCTCCTGGTCCCTGCAGCAGGAGATGAACCTCTACCCAGGCAAGGGAGAGCAGTGCAGCTGCATCCTGCTGTGCATTTTTGCAAAGGTAAGTGTTGTTTCTTTACAGTGAGGGAGGGGGGATTGATGTTCCTATGTCCTTATAGGATGCAAGAACCGTGAATGAATCTACAACATTCTTAGCAGTAGTTAGCAAAGTTTCATAGATCCTAATGTTACGAAGCAAGAGTGAAATCCCTTGTGGAGTTCAGCAGTTACCCAATGTGTAAACTTAGTTCATCCAAACACCACTTAGGGGAGTGATGCTGCACTAGAAAAAAAGTCTTGCTAAGAGAACTGCTACCAATGCTACAGTTACTGCAGACCTTACTGCTCTGAAAGAGCTGGTATTCACATGTGTGCAGCCTCTATTGTGATCCTTTACTGAAATGCTTACAAGGCATTACTGGAATAAAGAATTAAAAGGGAGCTGCTGTGCATAACTAATATCTTGCCTGTTTTGAGTCCTCAGCCTGTGGACACTGCTCTGAATGTATGCTGGTCTTTGCTGATGTCTTTACTGGCTACGCTGGTGTGTGCAGGACAACAGGGACTTGCTGAAGCTTTTCTCTCATTTGTAGGTTTGGTTCTGGTGTACAGAGGAGTGAGAAGCTCTTAAACTGCTTGGGCTGTCAGTAAACAAATATAGCTGTGAATACAGCACTTGTATTTCTTAGCACTTGAGCAGTTCTAGGATTAAACGTTAGACAAATTGAGGTTGTTTTAGTAACTGAGTTAATACACGCTGCCTCAGGCCCTTTGGGGAAATAACACTGTATCTGGTTGCCACAGTAACCTTGCCTTGTAATTACCTATCTGAGTTGCACTTGGAACTGCTTGTCATACAGCTTTGAGTCAGCAAACGAACCTAAACAGTTCCACTAAGAGTAGACCTTGGTCTTTGATAGTAAAGATCTTCCTTTCAGCTATGACACTGTAGCAGGTTTCACTAGTATTCAACATGTCTAGCATCTAATTCTTAGTGTAATTACACTCTGTCTCTAGCTAATCCTTAAATATAGCTACCCAAGTGACACATTTCACTACAGCTCCCCTACTAGAAAGTAGGACACCATCCTACATGGCTTGCTGTTTGTAGTCTGGCTGCTTTTTTTTTTTTTTTTTTTTTTTCTTAGAGGAAGAAAACCCAGGAATAGAAATACTCTAGAAAGAAACATGTCCTTTCATAAATCCTGCATGTCATAATAATTTAAAAAATAAATTAAAAATAAACCCATCATTTCAGTAGGAGTTGAGAAATATAGAAAAAGAGGATACTGAAAGAATTGAAGGGAAGGTTCAAAGCCTGGTAGGAACAGTGAGTCAAGTACAAGAGAAGTCAAGTCTCATCCTGGGCTTGGGACTGCAGTACCTATTTTTGTCTATCTTTGATCTTTTGCTATATTTATTGCCCAGGAGACCTTTCATTATAAAAACTGGAGCTGGCTGCTATATGCCAAACAACAAAGAGGTGTCTTCACAAGTCTTTGTGGTTGCAATTTTTCTGTTTCACAAAGAAAGCAGAACCACTGGAAGGATTTCACATTAGGTTATCTGCCTCCCTTAACTACTCCTGGGTGTAGGTTTATATTTGTCTGTGTCATGGTCAATACATTTAGGACCCAAGGTCATGCATGAGGCATCCTGTTTGGAAGAAATGGGGATAGATAATACAAATTTAGTGGTCTGCAGATTAAACCACTTACAATGACTAATTTGTGTTGAGATATAAGTTAATAATATAAAGCAATCTAGTTTCACTTCCATAGATCAGTTGTAGCCTGAAGGGAAATATTCTTCTCTGTTGACAATTAGAGCTGATGGTGTTGGAGAAGGGAACAATAGCTTTTTTTTTCCTTTTTTTTTCTGAATTCCTTTTGTTAAATGTGTGGAATTTTTAAGCATGCTAATGGAGTGTCTTGACCAAGGCAAACAATCAGTGCTTGACTGCTGTTAAATTCAAGAGGATAAAGATATATAAGGCTGCAAAAATGACAAGGCAGCATACAGGTTTAATTTAAATAGGAATGGCATGAGTTGTGGTAGCACTGGGATGCCCTCTCTCCTAATTTCTCTTCCCCGTTTATTTCTCAAACCACAGTCTAAACCACTGTAGCAATAATGTTGTGGAAATATAATACAGTATGTGGTCTGATATTTCAAAACTCTTAATAGGATTCCAAGCTTACATCTGTTTTCCAACAGATGTTTTCCAGTCTTTCAAGAAGAAGCAATAATGATTTTGCTCTTCCCAAGATACATGAAATGTCTATATAAATCAAAAATTTGGTTGCATTAAGCATAAAATGGTCCTGGTGACATGACAGTGTAAGACTCAAACCAGAGGCCTATCCTCTTGACAGGTGTATCCTCCCAGAAGGTATGAGGTGAAGAACAATATAACCAAAGTAGCAATAGGATTTAAAACTGAAGAAAGAAGAGAATTCAGATGTTTGGGTCTTCTCTCCAGTGAATTTCCTGCACAAACAGGGCAACCCCCTAATCTGTGCAGGGAAATCTGCTCATGAATGATATCATGTGCTACATAGCTCAGAAGTGTGTTATGCTAGTAGGTTTTTCTATATATGCAAGTTCTATGTGCTTAAAGAAACCATGATGGACTGACAGAGTCCTTATGGGATGGTGCTGCAATGCACTGCTGCAAAGCATGGTTCTGGTGCCTGGAGCAACTCTGGCAAAGTGGTGCAAGAGGGACAAGTTTTCTTACCTCACTTGAAAAAGTTGGGGCCTCTAACAATACTCTCTGCATTAAAAAGAATTCTCTTGTTTCCTTTGTTCTTTGCACTCCCTGTAATCCCCATAGCCAAGTTATGTCTCAGATCAGGATGAAACCCAGTGGCTTTCAATAGGGCAAGTTTCATGGTTGCTCCACTGAAGTCACTTTCCAAACAACCCCCTCTCTCACCCAAAAGAATCTAAACCTAGCCCCCCTCATCTCATTTCATTACGGTTTTTTTTTGTAAGAAGGGCTGTTAATCTAGATTAGATTCTGCCTCACAGTGGGAGGTGCTTTAATTACTGCTTTCTGTTTAATGAAGCCTAATATTTTTGTTTGCTATAGCTATGAGGTGGTAAAAATCTTCTCTAGAGAAATCATGTGACTATTATTTGATTCACAACTTTTTTCCCAAAGGATGTTATTCTACTTTTCTTCTCCACATTAAAGCATAATGAACAAATACTTTAAGGGACTGTTCAGAAATGGTAGCTTGAACATGAGTTACAGATAACATTATTCCTCAAGCCTGTTCATTGTAGGGAAGGCACTGTTTTTCATTTACAAAACCCCTTCTAAAGCTTCCCATGTGTTTTTTCAGCTGCTTCTGCATTTCCACAGAACAAAGCTTGTGACACTTTTGATGCTTTATATGTGCCTGGGGTAATCTGAGTAAGGTTATTTTTCCCTCTCTTTCTTCAGCTAAAAATAAACCTCTACAGAGAAGGAGCTGATTTTGTATGTGGCCAAATAAAAAATAATTAAAAAAAAAAAAGAGAATTTTTTACCTTCCTATCTACAATCCATTCATACTAAGCATGTGCCTTTTGATACTTCAGCAATCATCTGTCTTGGTCTATTTGTTATTTATTTAGAAGGGAAAGAGCAGACTATTTATTCTCAGATTGTCCCATTTAAATGGGTCTTATCTTTAGCTTGCCTGCAAGAAAATTGAAAATTGAACCCATTTGGTTGCAGGAAAGTGCCTCAGGGCATGATGCATTTTGGAAAAAGACATTTCTTGGCCCTGAATTTCCTGGACACTTGTCCAGCTGGAGCACTCTGAGCACTGGAAACCGAGGCAGAAGGGAGGGTGTTGGGGAAGCTGTGAAAGCCTGCCCATCCCCAGACATTCTGCCAGCAAAGGACACAGTGCAGGAGACAACTCCTCTCCCTGAGAAGTTTAACAAGAAGTGAGCTGGTTCCCTGCTCCTAGCTTCACTCCTATTTTAAGTATTTTATTTGTGAATCTGCCAGAAAGAAAAATTGTGTCTCTGAAGTGTGTGTATAAGAAGGCTATCTATTTACAGTATCTAGGTAAAAAAGAAATAATTTAGAGTAGGTCATTCCTTCCTCCCTACTCAAAGTCATTTTTCCCTTACGGGCAGAATTCTACTTGTAAGGGAACAAATCAAGTTAGCTCTGTTAAATTCTTGTTTATTAACATTTGATTCTTGTAGTGTAGAGATTTTCCAACTAGTCTCAATTTATCCATATGTCATCCTTTATAATCAGGTTATTTTTCCCACTTGGCTTCCTTGGAAAGTTTAACACATAGTTTTTTGGGTTTGTTTGTTTGGTTTTTTCCCTTTCTGGCAAGAATGCTTGTATCATAGTAATTAAAAACAAAACAAAAAAATTAGCAATAGTTCAGTTTAAGCAGAATGTGAAAAAAACCCACACTTGCTTCAGAGGATGAAGTGGCTACCCTGGCAGAGGTTGTGTAGTTTATTCAGTAAAAGGTTCTGTGTTGTTTTGCAGTGAAAAATTTTTCCACATTTTCCATGAATGTAATAGAAAGATACTGCCTACCTCCATAGTGAATAATTAAACAGGGGTTTTAAGCAGAATTCAAATAGTCTCACAACCAGCTTTACAAACACTTAATGAAATTCAAGCATTACTTCTTACAGCATGCTTCTCTGCATCCAGCATAATGCTGGTCTTATAATTAGTAAATTAATTTTGTGGCTTTTTTTGGTGGGAAATTTTAGTTAAAACAATTCCAGCTCCACCCTAGCAGGCAGGGATTAGAGATTTTATTGGCATTGAGCAAATTGCCACTTCCACAGGCAGGGCTGATTCAGGATCCTCCAGCTGCTAAAAAGGATGGTCCTATTCCCCTTGCCCCACTTCAGGTGTTACCTCTGTGTCATTTCCTCCTCTGCCAGCTCTGGGGCATGTCTGACCCTTTCACCAGTTTTTTTCTCTTCCCTAATTCCACAGTTAAAGACAGAAAACTGAGGAAGTGGAAGAAGGTTTTTCTTCAATTAGGTGGTGTGCCAGAGGGAGAATTTGTGCAAAGAAGGAGGGAAATGTGGGCAGCTGGAAGCAGGAGAGAGTAAAACAAGGTATTTAGTTGATTCAGCCATCTAGTGCAACATCACCCTGAACTCTCCTGCAGAGAGCCTGGGCAATTTTAAACAATGTACCCTGAATCCCACCACCAACTACTGCATTTCTTATCAGATCTCATGAGATGTAGTTCAGAGTTTGCCCAGTGTCAGTTTGAGTTACAAATAACTATCAGATTGCAAGAAAGCAAGGAGGCTAAGGAACAAAAGAAACAGTAACTAGTAGATCAGTCTTTATCTGCACCTTGTTCTCGATAATGTGCAGGAAATGAATTGCCCTGGAAAACATGATACCAACATTTCATTTATATTGATACTGGAATCTTAGTCATCTTTTGATTGGAGGACCCAGTTTGTAGGGATATCAGATGTGTTTCATCTACTGAGCAATCTAAAAAGGTAGATGCAGCCTGGATGGAGGCAGGAGCCATCTGGCTGATAACCCAACACATCTGGTGTACCAAGAGGAAATAATGAGAGGCTGCTTGTTTTGCTTTTCTTCTCAGTAAATTGCTGCCTGATGATGAACACCACATTCTCCTCTTTTTGGAATCGTTTTGTGACATGTGATCATGTTTATTATGTGGAAGCCAGAGAATCGGGGTTCTGTTTGCTGTGTCCTGTACAAGCACATTCACAGAAATGCCTGACTCTCTGAGCTTATAATCTAAATTCACAAGAGAAACCATATGGTGAGGAAGAAATATTAGATTCATGGAGAAGCAGTTTGCCTCTCTAAAGGTGCATGGATTATTTTAGAATTGACAGTGTCCCAAATGGCTCTGTAGTGTGATTTTCTCTCACACGCTTATCCTCTCTCCTTTTTTGTTCTTGATCAAATACACAGACCCTCAGGTATAATAAACACAAGTTCAGAGGGCTCTAAAAGTGAACTGCTTTTGCTCATTCATAAAAACATGCTTGTATTTAATAGATTCTAATGCCTGCAGTGAGTTGTAATATTGAAATAATATTGATTTCCCTTTTAGGTATTTTATTACTAGCATTGAAATCACTTTCACAATTATTCCATCCTCTTGCTGGCAGAATATTTTTCTGTCTTAATGCATATTGCAAATGATTAAGTATCATGTTCCAAAGGTGACTTCATACAGTCCTCATCAAGTAGGAACATCATAGTTACCAGGTAGAGGCAAACAATAAGATAATGAACAGAACCTGCTCATTTGAGTACCAACAGAAAGACTCAAAAAGCCATGTAGTCTTTGATATACATGCCTGAGCAACACGTGATATCATCCATCACAAATCACTGAGAATAAAGCCACGGGCAGACATTTTGTGTACTTTAGAAGCTTTCCTATTTGTACACTTGTGATTTTATTTCAAACAATGGGAAATCACAGACAGACATGAAAATATTGTGGGATCCCTGTTGCCTCCCTTGTGCATCCATTGCCAGGCTCCACTGTTGCCTTGGAAACTGGGTAGGCAGGGCTTGATGCAGGCAGGGAGGAGGTTGTGGCAGTTTCAGCTTCTGAGGAGCTCATGGGTGTTCCTGGGCACATGCCCTGCCTTTGTATGAATGGGAGAATTTCAGCTTTCATTTGTGATTCTGACAGCTTAGAATTTATACAGCTATATTAAAAAACCCCAAGCAATAGGGAATTCCCATATCTATATGAGTATCCTTGATGGCTAAGATTTGTTCAAGTGTTTGCCATAATGAAAGGTTCTGAATTGACGTTCAAGTAGTTGACATTTAGTTTGGTTCATTGTGTGTTCATGGATGTTCAGCATTGCTGAAGATGAGGGAACCTGTACACATAAACGTGTACTTCCCTTTAGGTACTCAGAATAAAACCTGGAGCTACATCTCCATCCTGGAAAAAACAGTGGGAATCTACAAAGAGACCAGTACTACAGTATCTAAGAATTAGTTTGCTAATAAAAGCCCGGAATTCTTAGTGGAATAACTCTAAAGGAGATCACTGCGTGCATGTGGGAAGATGACATCTCAGGGAGTGTTCAGGTATCTGCAAGAGAAGAATCATAATGCTTCAAGTCAGGCCTTTGTGGATTGCCAAGAATATTCTGGCACCCAAAAAGTTCTTCAGTGTCTGTGTGGATCCCTCAGAGAGGCCAGAGTTGCAGTTGTTCTGCAGTTCTACCAGTAATTAGATGTAACTGCCTGCTGCTGCCCAAAAAAGTGGGTTATGCCTAGAGCAAGTACAAACGTATATGCATAAGTGGTGTGAACAATAACAAAGGCTGCCTATGATTAAGTGTTGCTGAAATATGTCAAAGGAAAACACTGAGGACAGCTGGGTTATAAAGAACACAAACTCCTAAAGAATTCGGTGAAAAGATCTCAGTGCCAGCACAGTCCTGAATATTTTGTGATTGCAAAAGCCACATGGAAATGCACCACATTTAATTCCCTGTGTTGCAAAGCTTAAGCCAATCTGTGCTTATGACATTTCACAGCAGCTGAGGTTTTTGCACTAGGGAAGAAAATGAGCTACAGTTGATAAGAAAGTCAAATCACTGGAGCAAACTGAGAACCACTTTTGAAAATACAGCCAAAGCACTTTTTCAAGGTCACAGCAGCCAAATTCCAAGCAAAGATATGGCACTTCTCTAGCCAGTAGTACTTCCTGCTGTTGATGAAAAAAAATAAAAAAGAGTGAAGCTGGTAACATTATGCATTGATTTATATTGTGTTAAGCATAGCTAACCTGAGTATTATGTAAAACATTCTGATCATTCTGACTTCATTCTTGATAGTGGTAATGATTTCCCACATCAATTATTACCTCACCTTTGCAAAAATCTTATTTTGAAGGTGTTATATTTGCAATATAATGTTACAATGTAGCATGAAACTGAAATGAATTAACTGTCAGTCTGGTGTTGCTGATCACACACAGCCTCCCACTCCTTTCTTTCCCTTTCATACAACCACACATTTGTGGAGGTTGGAGAGAACCTCTGTGATCATCTAGTCTAGTAATTTATTTTGCCTGGCAAGGTCAGCTAGAACAGGTTAATCAGGGTTGTTCCCCCTTGGGTTTTGACTGTCTCTGAGACTGGACACACCACAATCTCTCTGGGTAACCTGTACCAGAGCAGAGCTGTTTTTCTGTTGCTTTTCTTAATGTTCCAATTTCTGTATTTCCATCTGTGTCCATTGCCTCTCCTTCTGTCACTGCCTCTGAGAGGAGCCACACCTCTGAGAGGAGCCTGGCTCCATCTTTTTTACTGCTTCCTGTCAAGTATTTACACATACTGATAAGAATCCCCTGAGCCTTCTCCAGGAAAACTGGTCCCAGCTCTCAGCCACTCCTTGTATGCCACATGCTCCAATTCCTTAACTGCTTTCATCCTTTCATTGGACTCCAGAATGCCCATCTCTCTCTCATCTTGGGGAACTCAGAATTAAAAGTAAAACCCCAGATGCACCTCACCACAGCTTATCCCTTTCCTTGACCAACTGGTAACAAACTTCCTTAAACAGAGATGTTGGACAACCCTTGCTGTTAGGACACACTGCTCACTCATGTTCAACTTGGTGTCCACCAGGATCTCCAGGTTTTTTTAGCCAAGCTCCTTTCCATCAGGGTGGTCCCCAGCATGTACTGGTTCAGTGGGTTGTTCCTTTCCAGGTACAGGGCTTTGCACTTCCCTTTGTTAAACTGCATGAGGTTCCTGTCAGCCCATTTCTCCAGCCTACTGAGGTCACTCTGGATTGGCAGCACACCCCCTGGTGTATCAGCCCCTCCTCCCAGTTTTGTATCATCAGCAGACTTGCTGAGGGTGCACTCTCTTGCCATTTAACTCACAAACGAAGCAGTTAAATGGTGTTGGCCAAGGATCAGTCACCAGAGTACAGCACCAGCAGCTGGATTCTGAATTTCATGTTGCTGATGTCAAGCCCTTCAGCTTGGCAGTTCAGCTAGTTTTCACTCCATCTCACTGTCCATTTATCTGGGCCATACCTCATCAATTGCCCCACAGGGATGTTATGGGAGACAGTTCAAAAGCCTTCACAAAATAAACAATGTTAACTATGCCCAGCCTATTGATACTTGGCAAAGCTTTAGAGCTTGCATTACCATGCTGTCCCCTTGGCCCTTTAATGTTGTGCTTAAGGTGACCTCTCTCCAGTTCCATTATGCTGAACACATGGTACATTGTTTTGCATTCTCTTTACTAACCTATGCCTTCATTCATTGTGGTCTGTCATCTCCCTTCCCTGGTGCTAGTGTAAAACTGTTCTCAGCAGAGTGGCCAGATGGGTGGCAAAGCTACTTTCACTTCTGAAAAAAAAAAAAAAAACCAAAAAAATCAGAATTGTCAATCAAGTACTGTTTTACAATCAAGTTCAATAGTTTCTTCACAATCCATTATAGACCCTGCTGAAATTTGTTTCAGATGTTCTCCTAAGCAGCAGTGCAATACAAGTGTGTATCACAGCTGGTTCAATTATATTCTCCTTGTTGTCCTTGAACTGTCCCTCCTCCCTTGGTCATCCACCATGTACTTATCACATGTTTTTTTCTAGGAGAGATCAAACAGTGATGCTACTAGCAGGATTCAAAGTTTGCTAAAATGAGGTGTGTGGCAGGTTACTGGCAACACAGAACATAATTTCACTTACAGAAAAAGAAACATATCCCATTCCTGTGTGTTAAGCTGCCATCACTCCTGGATAACTCCCAGAAAAAGTAATTCTTTAGCAGAAGCATAAAATCTCACACTAACTCTCAGTGCTCCTGAAATTAGAGCTTCATGTATTCATGTTTAGCAGCACTATTTAAAACAGAGTTTCGTGCTTGAAAGTGGCTGTGGGCTTTAATATCACCACCCAATCCCTGTTTCTTTCAGGTGCCTGAGCTATGGAAAAACTATGCTTGTGCTTCAAACATATTGAAACATGATTAAGCAGGCCTGAGCTAGAAATACAGGCTTGAGGGTGCTAATAAAACATAGCAGCATGTGCTTTGCTGCTGTGGCGTAGTACAGGCCAAGGAAGTAAGGGGGTGAGTTCCAACAGGTGTGCAAAGACGAGTTAGGAGGTTTTGTTTTCTTTATCTCCGCAAGACAAGACATGTCGATCCGTCCCGGCCTTTACCCCGACGGTTGCAGGCGAAGATCCCTCGGTACCCCAGGCCAGCGGCGATCAGCATGCGGAGGGGCCTGCAGCCTGTCTCTCGCGGACCGGACCTGACCCGGACACGGAGCCCGAGCGGGGCGCGGGAGACAATGCGGAGCCCGGGCCCGCCCCGCGCCATTCCCGCCGCACGTCACCGGCGGGGCGGGGCGCGGCGCCCGCTTTAAGGGACAGCGAGGGGCGCGGCCGCCGCAGCTGCGAGTGCGGGAGCGAGCGGAGAAGGAGGCGGCAACAAGCAGCAGCTTCGGACACCGGCACCATGCGTGAGATCGTGCACATCCAGGCCGGGCAGTGCGGCAACCAGATCGGCGCCAAGGTACGGACGGGCGGGGAAGCGGGGGTCCTACAGCAGGTCACACCGCGGGGGGTGCGCAGCCCGTCCCGAAATGAAAAGCCACACGGGGTTAGTTGAGGGGTCGCGGCTCCCGCCCCTGTGTGTGCCCCCCCGTCCCTGCCGCTCCGAGCTGCCTTGGGGCTGGGCGGGGCAGGGACATGCCCGCGCTCCCGTCCGGCGTGCCCGGCCTTCCCGCAGGCAGGCGCGGCCATCCCGCGCCGCCTCGCCCCTCTCTGGCCATGGCGCCAGCTCCCGCGGGGGAACGGGAGGTGTTTCAGTGCCACACACCGCCACCACTGAACGTGTGCAGCTGTTGCCATCTTGTAGTGGCTGCCTGGTCTTAAGCCAATGCTAGACAATGGGAAGACATCAAATTGGTGTAGCCAGAGATGGTCACCCTTCGGATACAAGATACAAAGGAATTAATTTGCAGTTCAGTGCTCCGGCTGCTCGTCAGCCTCTGGCTAGTTCAGCTGCTGCGGCCCTTGTGCACTGACTCACCTTCCTACCCGGCAGCTGCTCTGCCACGCAAGGGAGTGGTCAGGGCCACCCGCGGAATGCATGGGCTGCACTGGGGGTGTGTGATTGGCACTGGCCAGCTGTTTCCACTGGCACTGGAAATGGCTAATAGCTATTTTTCCAAAATTTCCTCTAGTTCTGGGAGGTCATCAGCGATGAACATGGCATTGATCCCACGGGCAGCTACCATGGGGACAGTGAGCTGCAGCTGGAGAGGATCAACGTCTACTACAATGAAGCTGCTGGTAAGTGCCTGCTTCCTCAGATATCCTCAGATAAATGGGGCAGGCATGACAGTTCATTGAGGCTGGAAAAATCCCTGAACAAGAGCTGTCATCTGCCAGTGACTCCTCTAAGAGACCTTTGTTCTCAGCGAGGCTCTGATAACACGGTAGTCTTAATTGAGACAGTGCCTCCCCAGAGAAATGCAGGGAGGTGGATGGAAGCACAGCAGGGCTCCTGTGACACTGGCTGCCGACTGCAGGGCTGTAAGGCTGCTGCTGATTCCTCCCACAGGTAACAAGTATGTCCCCCGTGCCATCCTGGTGGACCTGGAACCCGGCACCATGGACTCCGTGCGCTCCGGCCCCTTTGGACAGATCTTCCGTCCTGACAACTTTGTCTTTGGTGAGTGACTGCGGGACGGAGGAAGGAGTTCCCTGAGCAGGAACTCCACGCACAGGAAAGGCTTGGAGCGAGTATGCAAGTGGCCCCAGGGGCCCTGAAGCCCCACAGCAGAGTGGGGGTGGAAGAGAGGGGAGGAGCCCGTAGGGAAGGGGCAGTGGCATCACCTGTGTTTGTCCCTGGGCGCTCACGTGGCACCTGGCTTGTGCTCCGCCCTGTAGGTCAGAGCGGGGCTGGCAACAACTGGGCCAAGGGGCACTACACGGAAGGCGCAGAGCTGGTGGACTCCGTGCTGGACGTGGTGAGGAAGGAGTCGGAGAGCTGTGACTGCCTGCAGGGCTTCCAGCTGACCCACTCGCTGGGCGGAGGCACGGGCTCCGGCATGGGCACCCTCCTGATCAGCAAGATCCGCGAGGAGTACCCCGACCGCATCATGAACACCTTCAGCGTCATGCCCTCGCCCAAGGTGTCGGACACGGTGGTGGAGCCCTACAACGCCACCCTCTCTGTGCACCAGCTGGTGGAGAACACGGACGAGACCTACTGCATTGACAACGAGGCCCTGTATGACATTTGCTTCCGCACCCTGAAGCTGACCACTCCCACCTACGGGGACCTCAACCACCTGGTGTCGGCCACCATGAGCGGCGTGACCACCTGCCTTCGCTTCCCCGGCCAGCTGAACGCCGACCTGCGCAAGCTGGCGGTCAACATGGTGCCTTTCCCGCGGCTGCACTTCTTCATGCCGGGCTTTGCCCCGCTGACCAGCCGCGGCAGCCAGCAGTACCGCGCCCTGACGGTGCCCGAGCTGACGCAGCAGATGTTCGACTCCAAGAACATGATGGCCGCCTGCGACCCCCGCCACGGCCGCTACCTGACGGTGGCCGCCATCTTCCGGGGCCGCATGTCCATGAAGGAGGTGGACGAGCAGATGCTCAACGTGCAGAACAAGAACAGCAGCTACTTTGTGGAGTGGATCCCCAACAACGTCAAGACGGCCGTCTGCGACATCCCCCCGCGCGGCCTCAAGATGTCGGCCACCTTCATCGGCAACAGCACGGCCATCCAGGAGCTCTTCAAGAGGATCTCGGAGCAGTTCACGGCCATGTTCCGGCGCAAGGCTTTCTTGCACTGGTACACGGGCGAGGGCATGGATGAGATGGAGTTCACGGAGGCCGAGAGCAACATGAACGATCTGGTCTCCGAATACCAGCAGTACCAGGATGCCACTGCTGATGAGCAGGGCGAGTTTGAAGAGGAGGGAGAGGAGGATGAGGCTTAAGCTGCCTGGTCTCAAAGGAACTTCTGTAAAGCTGGCATGCATCTGAATGACTTCTGGTAGTGGTGGTGAAGCATGTTTTCTAGAAACTATGTAAACTATGTACCCAATTATCCTCTCAGCATTTGTGACTTTGCCAGATTTCTCAATGTAACAGTTCTGAATCCTAATTCTTACAGTGTTTTTTGTCCTTTAATATTAAGAGCACATAAAGGCATGTATTCAAGATCATGGTTTCTCTCTTTCTTAACACTCTATTGGACAAAGAACAGCTGTTCAGCCTGGGTGGTAACAAGTAAGTGTAAAAACATGTCAGAAATCTTGCGCTACAGTGGTATGCTCTGACCACTGAGGCTTATGTATTCTTAAGACATGCTTCTCATGCAGTTATGTTTGATGTTTTTCTTACAGGACTCAAACCTACCCATAAGTGCATCAAAAATGGAAAGCCAACCTAAATTCCTAAACAAGGCAAAGGCTGAGTACCTCTGACTTCTTTTATAGTCTATGTTAGCGCAGGAAATTTTCCACTTCTCTGTTGAAGTCCTTTGCAAAACGCAGGTGTAAATTATGCTTTCCTTCTGGCATCAGAAGCAACCTTAAAAGAGGAGAAAAAAACCAAACACAGATTATACATTTTATTCTGTGAGTACAGGTAATTAAAATACTTCTTGTATTTTCCTTGCTCTTGGTTACCCAAGAATTGTAGTAACTCTTAAGTATTGTCCTATGTATGTGGTTGGAATGTGAACCACCGCAACAATTGGAACAATAAGCATACCACCTTTCCCACTTTGGGGAGGGTAAAATAAGCCTAAACCAAATTTTTGCATCCTAGAACCAGTTTCTAGAAAACTTTCTGGTCATCTTCAGAGAAGGTAAGGTTCCAAAAACTTTTATGTAAGATGCATCTTTGAAAGGTATGTAAAGTACCTGAGCACTTTTGCCTCTTTGTGAGAACAGTAGTTCTGCTGAGCAGTGAAATGTAGAGTTCTTGTCACTACCCAACCTTGGTTAGTATTTGTACTTTGTCTAATCTTTCTGCAAAAAGACAATCCAAAACTAAAATCATTCCCCTATTAAAATAAAAAGGGAAGTCAGAACTTCCCTGCCTATACTAAAAGTTTATAAGTAGTACCACTGAATAATGTTAAGTGTTTATAACACAAATATGAACTTGGCATGTCTAAAATTCTACATATTCTTGCTTTTTATCTGAGACAGACCTTATACATCATAGATGTTCACCTCCTTATATGGGGGTGGGAAATGCTTTAAATTGTTTTGTTCTATCAAATACTAAGTAGCTTCAACAGAGCTAAAACAATTTTGACTGATACTTTGTTGCCTTCATGTTAGAGTCCCACTATAGCAAGAGGGATCAACCTCCTTTTGGTGATAAGTGCTGTTTTGTTTTAGGAAAAGAGTAGCAGAATGTCAACATACCCAGCTTTTCTAGTGAATTCTGTCTTAATTTTTTTAAGTCTGTTTCTTCAAAGATGAGAAACACACAGATGCACAAACTAAAACGTTGTGCATGCTTTTTCCTACTGCCATTAATGTTTCCTACTGCTGTCACGCTACCAAACTCCAGCCATACCATGCAAATACAGAATGATGGCACACTCTTTCACCATGAGAGAAACCAGCAATGTATCTGCACTATAATCAAGTTTTTTCTAATTTACTACTAGATAAAAATCAAGGCAAGAAAAACTGATGGTAGAAGCACGTGTTACTGAAAATGTACTGAATTTAAGCTTCTCCTTCTTCTTCACAATGGAAAGTGTCATTTCCAGTGCAACCAGGGAAGAATAGGACCATGTACCCAATACATTTATAATACATTCATTAATTTGAGAACACCATTAGTCTGATTTATTTTCTGAAAAATATGCATACAGGGGAGTACTTCAGCACAGAGATGTGAAAAGAATCACTGTTCTACATTTTATTGGCAATTTCTAACAGTGTTTCCTCTACGACTTGTCTTCCAAATCAGAATCTTGTCTAGTTTCTTGGGATAATTTGCCTTAGTCAGCATCTGGAGTATTTTGGAGCTCAGTGACACCAAGCAGGATGATGTGTTCTGAACACAGGGCATGTAGGAGTGATGAACCAGCAGACATGAAATAAAACACCTGCATGTGATTGCTAGGAAGAACTCTTGTTCTCATCTTTGCTATAGCAGAATGCATTACTATGATCAGCAGGGCTGACTGAGGTATCATTCATTTTTACACTGAGATGACCCCAAGAAAACAGTTCCCTACACTTTGCATTCATAAAAATGCTTCCTTTTTTTCCCCCCTCAGTACTTTTATTCTCCAGTGCTAATCATCACAGTTTGTTATTAAGTAGTAATAGAATGCTTGCATTTGTGTGCAAATTCATGAAGAAAATTCAGCTGGTAAAATCCCAGGTTTTTATAAGAAGCGTTTCTGGAATTTTCAAATTGTGCTGGTTCTGGCTGGGATAGAGTAAATTTTCTTCACAGTAGCTATTACTGGGCTGTGTTTTAGATTTGTATTGAAAACAGTGTTGATAATGCAGAGATGTTTGTTAGTGCTGAGCAGGGCTCAAGGCTTTCTCTGCTTCTCGTGTACTGCCTGGCTAGGGAGGAGGGTGGGGGTGCAAAAGGAGTTGGGAGGGGACACAGCTAGGACAGCTGATCCCAAGTGACCAAAGGAATATTCCATACCATATGGCATCAGGCTGAGCAAACAGAGCTGGGGAAAGAAGGAAGGGGGATGTTTGGAGGGATGACATTTGTCTTCCCAAGTAACTGCTGTGTGTGATGGAGCCTGGCTTTCCTGGGGGTGGCTGAACACCAGCCTGCCTGTGGGAGGAGTGTGTTAAGTCCTTGTTTAACTTTGCTTGCATGTGTGGCTTTTGCTTTAGCTATTAAACTGTCTTTATCCCAACACATGAGGGTTTTTTCCCATTTTTACTCATCTGATTCTGTCCCAGATCCCGTGAGTGGTACTGAGCCCCCATCTGGCATTAAACCACAACACATGAAGCAGATTTTTCTTGATATTTTTCATGTTTGTATAGTAATGTTTCTAAGCACACCTGTGTATCTTTTCCTCATTTTGCTTTTCTTAAAACCACTGAAAATTCATGGAGCGGGTGGAAGCAGAATCTTTGAGATTATTCACATCAGTAAGGCAGAGCAAACAAAAGTAAACTGTTTTTCTCTCCAATAACTGGGAATCTCTCCATTCATAGCATCTAAATTCCCTGTTCTACTGAATGAGACAGAAATGAAGTCTCTTACAGCAAAAGGAATGCAATTGTCATAACAAACAACTTTGCTTTGATAAAGCTTAGGGAGTAGTGGTTCTGTTTGTGTAGTGGAAAGAGGAAAAGGCTCTTACATGGCTTCTCTCAGAAGGCTTTAGGAAGGAGCTTATTAAAATACAGTATTTTTTTTATACTGCAAAAAAAGCCCAGCTACTCTACTCCCTTGTAACTTGCTAGGGAAGTCTAGAATAGCTTCCAGTGTGGCAGAGACAACTTGTCTAAATACATTTTTTTTTAAATTTTTTAACACTGGGTTTGAACTACTTAATTTCTCTAACAATGGTTTATAAAAATTCCATCATTTAACTTACCGAGAGCCTTTGATGTGCTTATGAATATATTCTGCATGAGCCTGTGGGACCAAAGGATCTTTCTCACCATGAATTATAAATGTGGGACATTTAATATCTGGCAGCAACTGTTGGCAGATATTACCTAGGGAGAAAACAAACGAAGGTCACGCTTTGGCTTAAAATTGTATGAAAGATAAAACTGCTTTTGTAAAGGACTCTAAACTCCACTGGGTTCTAGCTATTGCCTCTCCTTATGGATGGTGTGATTAATCTACAGAACTATGTAAGCAGGACTATAATTAACATTTCTGTCTTCAAAACCTTACTTCACTGCAATTTGCTCCAGTAATGGATACTAGCACAAAAGGATACAGAGAATGAAGTAATTCTGTTCCACAAATCCCCCAGGCTCCCTTTGACTCTTCAAAGCCAATACGTGCATCTCATTCCTGGCTTTGTTCTTTTCCAGCATTGGAGTTTCATGGCCCTCATGCTAAGCTGCATTTTGTTACAGCAGTCGTGGGGTTACAAGATTTGCTACTTTTTTGGAACAAATTAACTTAGGCTGTACTCATACCTGTTGCACCTCCCAGGCCCTTTGCTGTCTGCAATGTTCTAATGGATTGAGCGGAGCTGGATGTTAAGCACCTACCTAAGCCTCTCCATCATTCCCTTCCACAATGGGCAGGGGAGAGAAAACAGAATGAAATGTTCCTGAGTTGAGATAAGGACCAGGAGAGAGCACTTACTGAATACCATCATGGGCAAAGCAGACTCAACTTGGGGATATTAATTGAATTTATTACTAACAAAATCGGAACAGGATAATGAGAAGTAAAGTCTTAGAAACTTCTTCCTGGGTTCTACCTCCTGTCCCTTTTTGGTGCAGGGAGATGGGGAGTGGGAGTTGTAGTCAGTTAATCATGGGTTGCTCCTGCTGCTGCTCCTCAGGGAGTCCTTCCACTGCTCTAGTGTGGGGTCTCTCCCACAGGAAACAATTCTCTGTGAACTTCTTCAACATGAATCCATCCCACAAGTGATGGCTCCCCACAAACTGCTGCAAGGTGAGTCATCTTTCCACAGGATGCAATCCTTCAGGCACAGCTGCTCCAGCATGAATCCCCCGCTGGGTCACAAGTCCTGCTAGGAAACCTGCTCCAGTGTGGACTCTTCTTTCCATGGGTCTGCAGGTCCCAACAGGAGCCTGCTCCAGCATGGATTTCCCACAGGTACAGAGCCCTCTCTTGGGCATACTCCTGCTCTGGCATGGGCTCTTCCAAGAGCTGCAGGTGGATCTCTGCATCCCTGTGGACCTTATGGGCTGCAGATGCACAGCTGTCTTACCAAGGACTGTGCCATGGGCTGCAGGGAAGTCTCAGTTTGAGCACCCGGAGCACCTCCTTGCTTTCCTTCTTCACTCACCTTGGTGGCTGCACAGTTGTTCCTCTCACATATTCTCATTCTGCTCTTCTCTAGCTGCAGTAACTGTGCAGTAACTATTTTTCCCCTTCTTAAATGTTTCCACGGAGGTGTTATTGCCATCACTGATTGCCTTGGCCAGTGACATGTCCATCTTGGAGCAGGCTGACATCAGCTCTGCCAGACACAGCAGAAGCTTCTAGGGACCTCCAACACCTCTGCTACTAAAACCTGGTCATGCAAACCCAGTACAAATGCATAACTATTGTTTATGAATTGTACTAAAGCTATTCAAAGGTTATTTTCCCTGCGTATTCATAATTTTATACTTACTAGTCATTAATCTCATTAGAAATAATTTTAATGGTTTTGCTTAAAGACTTTTCTGAATTTTCTCCCCCCCTTTTTTTTCCCCTCATACCTTAGTAACCCAGTTTCCATACTCATTGCCTAATTTCCCACATTCTTGCAAGGGAATTTTTGGGCAAAACATCCTTGATGGGCTTTATGTTCCATTTTTCTTTGAGATAATTTTGACTATTTGTAGCTGTCACTTTGCAGCTACCAACAACTGTAAGATTAATCCTTATGCATGCACACTTTTCTTAGCTCTATAGTCAGAGGCTGTTTCAGATTTTTTCAAATTATTTGGTTATTTATGCAGCCTTTGTTTGTGGTTCTACTGGTTAAATATTTTCAGTTAGAACATTTTACCCATAGTCCTCTAACACCTGAGAAATGTTGACTGTTTTTCAGAACAAGCACCAAGTATTAGGTTATTTAGCTAGGAACACACTTGGCAGTCAAGTATTATTTCCTGATTTTCAGTCCTAAAACTGCTTTGTACTATAACCACTAAATTGTATTTAAAAAAACATGGAACAGCAAGAAGAATCTTGGATGTTGCAACTTTATGCAACTTAGTTTCATTAAGTGTTGTTGCCTTTTAAAAGTTCATTTCTTGTAGTATTTCACACTAAAAGCTGTCTCATTCAGGGAAAATAGTTTTTAAAAGAGCTGTAATTTTTGACCAACAATGGCTTTGTTGCCCTCCTTTTCTCTTTGATGGTTTTATTAACACCTTTTCTTAGATTGTCTGTATCTGTGCCTTTGTTGCAGTGTCTCAACTTTAATTGCAAGGTGGCCTGTTTGTAATCTAAGTTGGAAAATTGTTTTTCCCCTGGATAAAACCCTGCAGTCTGATAGCTGCTCATCTCTTGCAGCAAACGTTAGGCTTCTCCCAATATCTGACCCAGTTTCAGCACCTAGGTAATTCAGCTCCTTGTTACATGTTTCTTGGTGGCTTCTTTTTCACAGTCACTTTATCTCAGTGTCTGAGGCATGTGCAGGAAGTAAAAGGGTGTCACAGCCACAGATTCACCAGCCTGGGCTTTGTACTTGAGAAAAAAATAGTTTCAAGATGATTCCAGAAAGGGTAGAATGAAATCAGAACTTAATCTGTTATGTCACTTTACTGGGAGAAATCCCAGTCCCGTGTTCATCCTATACAAAAATGTATGGGAAAAATATGACATGAAGGATTGTTTTCCTTGTAATACCTGATGCCTGTTAATGTACATACCTTCTATCTTTCATTATGAGAGCTACAGGAAAATGAATATAAGAGTTATAAACTCCTTTTTTTAATATGTTATGTATTACTGCTTTAGACAAATTTAAAGCAAATTCCCTCTGAATCAAAATAGCACTGCAGATTATTATTCACAAAATCTTGGCTGAGAAGGTCTATGTAGAGTAATTGCAGAAATCTTCAGGGATAAACATTACATTGTCCAGTTCAACACTTTTGTTTTATTTTTACACTTGAGCTGCTTCAATTCTGACTTCTCAAAAGTTGAAGTCCCTTATTTTTTAACTCACACACTACTAGGTTTGAAAGACTTCTTCAGCTGTTTTGCAAGAATTGGAAAAATTATACCTTACTTTTGGTACATCTTAACTATGTCACCAAGAGATAATCCTTTGACACAGAGACAGAAAAGGAGAGAAATATTCTGCCTGAGCAGAATCCTTCCTGTTTAGTCTGCACAAAACCAATGTCATAATGCAGTTTTGTGGTGGAACAAGAGAAGAGCCTCCTCAGCTAATGTTTTCTTCCCGTACCTTTCTGGTACTGTGAACCATCTACAGAGTAATTGTCTTAGAGTGTGAGTCAGACCCAGTTTTTAATGCCATATGCAGAGTCCTTCCTTTACTGGCTGCTAGAAGTACTGTTAGATTTTTTTTTTTTTTTTTTTAATCCAGAACTGCCTGCTATTCTAATTGCCTCAGTTCAACATTGTGAAAGCCTTACCATCTGAATTTTCAGCAAAGCGCGATATTCCATCTACCCAAGCCTCACAGGTTTCTGCTAAGTACTTTTGTCCATACAGCTCTTCCAGTGGTTTCCTGACCTTTTCACTCCATTTTGAAACATCTCGGATACCTGCATAAACAACATTGAACTATGTTATGTGCTTTCCAGTAAAAAGGTACAAACCACACTTAAGATGGGGAAGTTTCCAAACCAGACTGCAAGTATGTACTTCAAACTTGAAACTGTAATTAATATTTTAAATAATTCATAGTATGGAAAAAGTATAAAAAAGACAGTTGTGCAACCTTTGCTATGGTCTTCTGAGTTGTAGGGGAACACCTTGTTATTATGGTCACAAGGAAAAACAGAAAAAACATCATATTCAAAGGACTCAGTCCTAAAATTTCTGATGGTTCTTCCTTGAAGGCTTTGACAAAAGAAGTTAAAGGGCTACCTTGAGTACAAAAATGGGACTGTTTCATAACAGTGTGCTAGTCCTGGCAGTTCTTTTTTATATTCTTTAGCCTTTTACATTGACTCATGGATGGAAGTTCTTCCATGGCTCCTACCAGCTTTCAGAGGAAGGAAGCTCTTACTAAGACATTCCAGCTGACTGACATCATGGTACATTTGCCATAGTTTTACACAAAAACAAGTGACTCTACTTAGTAGAGATCTGTGACTCATGGCAGGCTGGATAAATAATCTGACATTTTAGTTATTTATATATCAGTTTTTTCTATTTTTTTTTCCTTTAAAATTTTCAGTACTGCTCACAAACTAGGTATTCAGGGTTTTCACTAAACTATATATCAGCTCTACTGCTTTGTACTGACAAAGTCTGAAACAAAGTTGGAACAGCAGAGAACAGGACAGTACTGAATCATCAAACTCTATGCCACTAGCAAAGGTTTTAATTGGTTTCAAAAGGGAATTAAGGGAAGAAAGGAGTGAGATGTTAATTAACAAAGAGAACCTGTCCAGCCAATTGGCAAATGCAACAGTGACTGAAAGTATTTTATAACAGCATCTGATTGGAAATGAGTCTGCTCACCCCAGGCTAGGTGCTACTGACCAGCTGTTTCCCATCTAGAACCTACTGTTTTATCCTTGTGGCTAGCATTAACTTAAAAAGAGAAGGGAGAAGCCAATGTTGATAGGACCTAGATACCAGATCAACACCTTTGTCTTCTGCCAGCCTCACCACTGCAGCTGAGATGCACTGATGAGCCAGCTGTAGAAGACTTCTGCTGATACCCTCTGAGCCCTATATGCCAGGGAGAGATGTTGAAAGCAGCAATGCATGAAGGACAAAGGCCAATATTGCAGTGAGTGCTCTATGTAAATAGGAGTTATTTTTTGTTGTTTTGGGTTTTTTTAAATTTTTCTTTTACATTTTAATTGTGCAGGGAGACGTGCATTTCATAGTTACACAACAAAAATTTCAAAGGTATAAAAACATATAAAGAAAGAAACTGTTTTATACAGCTAAAAAGCATTTTGCTTTCTGAACTAAAAATATATATTACTACTACTTCTGCCACTTTTAGTATAAGTATAGGGGAGGTAAGTATAGATGTGCAATATATGCACTTGTAATTTTGCTGAAGCCAGAGAGATTTCACAGCTGCTATAAATCAAACTCCAGTCACTATAAAGAAACTATGCTGGGTTACCCTTGTTGACAGCTGACATGGTTAACTCTTTTCATTTCCGTGGTCAAAAGGAAATATGGCCCTTTTCTGAATTCACCAACCATTTCTTCCTATTTTTCTTCATAGTAAGAAGTGATCTCAGATTCTATTTCACATGGGTGGAATAAGGAACAGAAATCCCAAGTTTCTTTACTTTGCAAGGCTTTCTAATGATAATAATTAACTCCAAAGGAATGCAAATGGTAAAGACACTTGGGACATTTACTTGAATGATTCATTTGCTTCCTGAACTTAAAAGGTAAGTTATGAACTTGTTTTCTCACTGTCTATATTATACAGGCCCTGGAGGCAAAAGCTGTAATGAGCTAGCCCAGTGATTATCTCTGGACCTGGTTTTTAAAAGATTTGGCCAACACTAAACCCACCACATTGTGTAAGACGTAAGATAAGAACTCAAACCTGCGGTTTGACAGTATTTTTTAGGAAGTTGTTATAACAACAAAATTTTGACTTTCTGGAAACTACTGATAAGCTACTATAACTTCTGTTTTTCATCAGAGTAGGCTGGTAAGGCCTTATTTAAAAATCTGTTATGTTATCTCTAGAGAGTTAGCTGTTAGTTTCTCACTACAACTCTAATCTATACCTATACCTAGCAATGTAGTGAATTTTATTTCCTGTCTCTTCAGGTTTGTTTTGCCCTCAGCTCTGTTTCCACTTAGATGTTACATGACTAAGATTCTTAGGTCAAGTAGAAATTCAAATAATTCATTTAGAATACAGTATGAAGTTTGTACATACCATTGTAAATTCTCACATCCTCTTGAGTAACGCTGGCATTTGCTCCCCAGATAACCAGCTTGTGGATAAGATTTGGGTACCTTGCAGCAGCAATGAGTGCTGTAATTCCACCATCACTCCACCCCAGCAAGGAGAACTTCTTAAACTTTAGTGCCTTGATTCATACAAATATATGCAAATCATCAGCTGGCTTTACAGCCAAATGTAAAATACTTCTTGAAAATTAACTGTACAGTTTGAGGCACAACACTACATAGTTGAACTATAGTTAGCTTTTATAATTAAAAAATACAATTTTCTTGCTATACATAAAAATTCTTTTAAAAAGTCGGATATTTGGAAAACAAGAAATTGTACCTGCCATTTCAATTTTCTGTAACTCTGATGAAATAGGCAATAGTCTATTAGATACTTGCTGTGTTTTAAAAGGCCTTCAAAAAAAGAAAATATTATTTAAATGGAGAGTAAAGACCTTTCAAGAGAGCCTGATGATATGAAGAATCTGTGGATTCTCTTGGTGTGAATTTGGCAAAGACTATCACAGTGTGGATGGTAAGCAATCCAAGATTAAGCTAAACTTAAGAAAAAGTGTAAGACTTGAAAAATGGAAGTGATCTGGTTTACTGATGCTAGCTGAGCTAAAGAAAAAAAAAAGTTTTTGATGTTGGTACTGTTTCCTACTGCAAATGATGGAGCTCAAAGTTGGCTTATGGATGGAATAGCTGATGAAATTTTTTATTCTTCATGCCAGATTATTAGAGATCTATTTGCCTCCAGTATTTCTGATGTTTACTAGCCTTCATCTTGATGCATTCTTTGGGATATCTCAGGATGCCTTTCCAGCAGGAGGAATTTAATTCATCCTTTGCAGCCTTTAGAAAAACAGTGTGATGCAATAGATGTGCTGGATAAGGTGTTTGTTTGCTTGGTTTAATTTTTAACTACTTATAGTACAGGACACTAACCTAACATGGGCAATAACCTGAAAGTTGGTTGCATAGTACAGTTTTGTGGGTGACTTGACTGCATGCTGCTCACATTGACTCTGTGAGTTAACAAAGCTTCCTTTGAAGTCACCTCCTCCTCCTAGGCCCGGGTGAAATATAATCCAATGACCACATACAACAGTGAGCTGCAATACAACATTGCTCTGCACTGCCTGTATGTTTTCACTGCATCACAGAGACTGCAGCAAAAGCAAAAGTTACAGCTGATTTACAAAAACATAGAGAAGCCCAAGCCCGTCCTTTTGCTAGGACAGTGGCTCTGAAGAGTAAGAACTTCTTAAACATCTATACTAATTATTTGTCCAATGATTGTTTTAATGCTAGCATTAAACATTGGGGTGGAGGGCAGCAAAGTGGATTTAGGTATATCATACTTTTATTTCAAGCAAACTCCTTCACAGAACACAAATGAAGATACAGAACAGTGTCTTCTGCATAAAGGTGCTAAATACTCTGCAGAATTTCAGCTTTTGTGGTTTCACAGAAACCTGGCACCACTCACAGCTCCAGCAGAGATACCAGAATCTGAAGGAGACTAGAACAAAAGTTCTGAAGGCTCACTCATACAGATGTGTTTTTCGGCTGATTGTAGCCTGGATGATGTATATAAACCATTATATTCTGGAAATCATAGTTGGAATGATTCCTTGGGATTTGTGCTATCCTTTATAACATCCTAAAATAGAAGCAAGTCACCCACGCTTGGTAAGATTTTAGTAAGTTGTTATTATATGCTTATATTGAGAAACATCTTCAAAAAAACAGGATGCTATGCCTCATTTGCTTTGGCAGCTCTAGAGATGGGTAGGCTGCTATCCTGTTTGGCTGGAAGCTACACAGTTACATTCCCTTTGGGGAAAGTTCTGTTTAATATTTTGCATTTATCAGTATTTGAACAGAGATGAGAAAGGGGGGTACAACCATTTAGACTGCAAGTTTGTCACCTATTCATGGCAGCATCTTTATTTTCTTTGCTAGTGTAGCAGAAGAAATTGAAGATATACAGTACAGAGAGATAGCTTTTATGGTTAGAGGGCAAATCTGTGTCTTAATCTGGATTCTGCTGTCAGACTTACTTTGTTTCACTATGCAGAATCCACCTGGAAGGCCACATTTCCAGTTTTCAGATGAGCTTTCAGCAAGGTTATTGTTTATTACAGAAATAGAGTTGGAGCAACTGTCTGAATCTTGCCTCTTATTTTTGGAATTTGAATGCTCTGCCAACTTCCTTAACGTGACCAAAGAGACTGTATATCTTAATACAAAAAAGCCAGAATATTAGTTAAAGCTAAACCAGAAAATAGTGTCAGCAGTTATAGAATAGAATAAAAGAGGAACACAGAAACACAGATTTGAATGAAAAATTCTGCAAGAAGAGAAATAACAGCTTTAGGTCATATTCTTTATAATCACAGTAGCTGTATTAATTAGTATGATTTGGTATGGTCACAGGAAGCCTTTGATTTCCCCAAAAATTATTTCAATAATATGCTGCAAAATGCAAAGCATCAAGTTAATTTTTAGAATCAAGTGTTTCTTAAAATAGGCTGCTCAAGGCAAAATGCCAAGATTCTATTTGATAGAAAATTTTCTAAGAGCCCTTCAGTAGGGTAATCCCTTCAATTAAATTACTTTGCATAGACTTTGTTTCTTATAGACACATTGAACCAAATTTAAGTGGTTCTCGGCTGCAGCCCTATTAGGGCAGGGTCTTAGAATAAAAGTATATTGCTTTATGAATTATATAAGTATATATAAGTATATTGCTATATGAATTCCCACTGCTGAACCTCTATGCATTTTGCAGAATAGGTGGGAGAAGAAAATATTTTCTGGAATAGTGTGTATATGCTCACTTTAAAGCCTTCATTGGAATGGTCTTTTCATAATCTGCTGTCTACTGGAAACAAACATCCTCCATCTCAAAATTTAAGGAAAACAGCTTTTAAAAAAAATGAAGAAATAATAAAATCTCATTATATATTTACCTGCATAAGATCCACAGCATCTTTTGCATCCCTCTCAAAGAAATCTGGAGGAAAGTCTCGAGATGGAGGAATGGACTTTCCATATCCCCGAGGATCCCAAGCAACAACTGTGAAAAGTTGCTTATTCATAGACTTAAGCTGCGGTCCAAAATCAGTTTGACTACTCCCTGAAACATTATAATTTTTCTATGTTATTAATCACCATACTGCATACATAGTATACATACTCTAAAGGGAAAGTGGGGAAAACTTGTAACTTTGTTCCAAATAAGAGATTATCCAACAAGCAAAATACTCTTTCATTATCCATTAAACTATCCATTGCAACTCTTAGACTGTAAGTGCCACAACTAAAACCTTTAGAAGCATCTGCAGTATGTTCAGAGCAAACCATTTCTGGTAGGTATGAAAGGTTATCAGGAACAGTGCTCTGACATATGATTAAATACACTATCTTCAAGTGAGTTACCTGAGTAAGGATTGATCTTTAACAGATTTAAAGCCACAGCATGGTCATTGCTGTTTACCTGGTCAATACAGGCGAAACTGAGAATATTTTCAGGAATATTTTGCTACAAATTTGTAAGTGAAAAGCACTGTGCCAGACAGTTATTATTTGATAAAGCATCGCTACGAGAATATTGGTGCTTAAAGCTGACCTTTAAATACTTTTTTGCCTGAGGAGATTGTGGTAACACAGAAGCATAAAATGATATATTTTAATTTTTCTAGTATGTAGCCAAATGCAGCCAATTTTTTTAATGCAGTACTATTTATTTTATTAATGACTCAGACCTTTAAAGGATTTAAAAATTAAGTACTCCCACCTATTGCACTAAGCTATCTATGAATGAAGGTAAGACTGCAGCTCATGTCTTATTTGTGTTGTGGTCATGTGGTAATAGTATCAAACGCTATTTGATTAAAACTTAATCAAATTCAATGTGCTGAAATATAAAATCTGCTATGCACTGCTATATTAAAAAGGCCATTTAAAGGTGTATAAGAGGTTTTTTTCTGTTTACTTGGAGAAATCTGTCCTCAGATACCATCAACAGGTCTAAGTTATAACAGAGGCTTTATATAGCCTGCTATGATGATAGCAATGTATGCATAAAAATAATAATAATAATAAATAATTATCAGTAATAATAATATTGTTCATTTCTGAAGAAATACATTATTTCTGTTTAAAGAGTTTGCATTGGCAACAGGACTGCTGGTTTAAAATGCTGTTTAAAATCAATAGGTTGAAACATATGACTACTTGAAGATTGACTAGCATTAATTTTTTTCCACCCTCCCCTTGAGAAGTCTTTGAAAGAAAGAACCACTTCATGAGGAATTGAAAACGTTACTGCCAAGAAGAACAAATGTTTCCTGCTCTTCAGTTCTTGACATTTTATCATCTTATCCAGCAATTCAATTAAGCATTTGCCCAACTCTGAGCACAGTAACAGTCCTACTGACAGCCTGCCATGAACTGTTGGTAAGTCTGATGGATCCTTTAGAACTGCAAGAACCCAGAAAAAACAGGCTGTGTTAATTTTAAATGGTTATCAAAATCAGCTGTTTTGATGGACAGACACCACTTAAGTAGCAGAACCTGTTGTCCATCTCAAAAAACTACTCAGAATCTTAATGATGTTGCTCTGAATAAACAAAATGTGAAAATACATCTTTAAGCAAAAAATAAATTTTAAGCGACTTTTTTTGCAACAAACTGTAAGGGTTACATTACGTTTATTAATTCAGTTGGAATCCATCCAGCTTCTAAAGAGAAGTGCATAATTCAGTCTGTGTAACAAATATAGCTGACCTGATTTTTCCCCCCTTCTGCTGTTTTCCACCTTGTGTAGCTATTTACCACCTGTCCTGGACACCACCTTTGCACAGTTGAATCCAAAACTGCAAGTGACCACTAGGTCAGTCAAGATATTGTATAAAATGTGCCAGGTAAGATAAATGAACTCTTCTAGTAACTGTTAAATAATGGCAAAAACTCTCCATTTTCCCTTCTGTTGCAAGTGCAGCAATCTTATTTTTTTATGAGAATGCTCCATAGTCAGGTGTTGAATACATTACAAAATAGTTTTGCGCATTCTTGCTTGAGACCAGATTGATAAAGATGTTGTTGCTCTATGAAGACAAGATAAAATCTCCATACCTAGCATTCCTGGAAGCAGAAGAACTGCATGGCTTCCTTCTCCTGTTTGCTGATAATGCAGGTGGACTCCATTCACTTGGATTTTGGCAGATGTTATTGAAGTACTAGGGATAGGGAAAGAGGAGAGAAATAGGAAAACATTCAGACAATTAATTTTCGTTACTACCTGGTCACTCCAGGAATACAGAATAACTACTTTTCCTAGATATTAATGACAGCACTGTGAAACTTTAATGGGTCACTTGCCTTTCATGGGTGCACAGAAGATTAAAAAAAGTTTCTCAGGAGCAGAGAAGTATTCAGTTGTGATCACTATGTAGCATTCATACCTAGGCCAAAGGGTTGGGGAGCAGGGGGGGGAGAGAAATCCTGACAGTGCAACCAGGAAAATGTAAAGACAGTCTTACATGGCTACAAAAACATTGAAATAAATACATGAGAGAGGAGAAACCCCATTCTGTCACAGCATAACTTTCAAAATGGCTGATGTTCACCTTGCTTTTACTAAACTGAGCCTCTTCATCTGCCAGAGAAACCACAATCTATTGTTGCTGTTCCTCATGAACCACAGGGTCTGCAATAAAAATTGCTTTGTACTGAGATGAGAGTGGAGAAGAATGTGATGATAATATTTCTGTCAGTGCAATCTCACCAGGAAATAAGGCTTAATTGGAAAATACCACATGAGCAATAAGTTCATCCACTAAAAAATCCAACTGCACAGGCCATCTCTCAGCCCCAATACTTAAACCCCTACACTAATCTTCAGTACAAAGCATATGTGTAAATGTAAATAAGTAACCTGAAAAACCATATCCAGATAGAAACACCTAGTGAGAAAGCAGAAGAGGCACAGATTTAAAGTATCTTCTTAACAGTACCCATTACATCTGTGCCCTAATGGTTGGAAAATGTTAAATAAAATGAATTTATTTAAAGCTAATATGATAAAAATCTTGCCATTTGGTTACTTATTGATTAACCATAATTTTACCTAGATTAAATATTCATGCCCTATGTATTCAATCATCTGAATTTCATGTGCATAGAGATATGTTGTTTTCCAGTCTTAGATATAATAACAATTTGTATTCCATTATATCCACTGGGCAATGTATCAACAATTTAATTTTAATATATTAAGTCTGAACTACTTACAGTATGTATAGAGTTGAAAGTGGTGGATTACAGGTAAAAAACAATCCCACTAATTTAAACTCTTTTCATAAGAAAAATGAACAATCACTTGCAATCTCAGGTTCCCAATATAAAGTGGCAGTTAAACCACAGAATCTCTTCAACACAATGACAATTTTGAATTCACATAAAATCTTGGGTCTAGGTAACCCATCATGCCAAATGCCTGAATAAAAGCTGTAGAATAGTAGCAGCTCCTTACATGCAGATCCAGTTTGAGAACTGGAATACAAATGCAGATCTGTGGCAAGAGTACAGCTCAAAGAAATTAATTGTGCAATTATAATTTCAGTGAGTTTTTCTGAATTGTTATGCTAATGTGATCCAAATGATAGTTTGGCTCTAACAGTTTGGCTAAACCTCCAAATATATCACATTTGATGTGGTTTATACACCTCACAATTCAAATTCTGCACGTAGCACTCATATGGCTGCTTTAGCCCCTTTTTGAATATTGGCTTCCACTTTTTTTCTTTATAAGAGCTTTTTTTATTCTTCATATGCCATCTTTTGGTTTGTTATTAATATCAGCAGGTATTTTATTATATTAAATATTAAATTTTAAGAATTATGTGATGAGATTTTTGCTTATGATTAATAATTGTCAAAACCACTTTCAGTTCCTAACAAAACAGAAATAATCAACATCTAGCTACCTTTTTATAAACAAGTTACCAATGTACAGTTTAATACATAGAGTTACACATTCTGTTTTCCTGATTCAGATTTTTTTTCGCATAGTTCTATGTTTTTAGGATTAATTATTAACATCAGGGGCTTGAGAATTTTGCTGAGTCTGTAATGCTTTTCCATTCTTGGATTGTGTCTCGGTGTGAAGTCCACTGAAATGCAGGATTTTGTGCAGAAGGTATTTTCAACACTTTTTGGACTTACAACAAATGAGTTGGGTTTTTTAGGCACTGGGAAGTTGCATTGGGACTGGCAACACCTAAGGCACACCTGGTCCTTATGTTTACCAAGGCAGCACAGATGCAGTGGGCAGATCTTGTGCTTCACCTCGTACTCCGCAGCAGTGCGCTTAACCTGGCAACTATCTCTGTTCCAGCTGTGCTACGATACGACCTACGCTTTATCTGTGCAGGGTGGAAAAAAATATGGTACAGTGTCAGTTTTCCTCAATAGGATCTGCAGAATAAGCAGTATGATATAGATTAGATGCATGTGTTTTCTTGGCGACCTGCAGGGAGCCCCTTACCCGCAGCAGGTGGCCGAGGGGCAGGCGGCCAGCTCGTCCTGCCCTGCGGGGACCGCCAGAGGGGAGGGAGACAGGCACTGAGCAGGCGGCGCTGCGCAGCCTGCCCGGGACAGATCCTTGCGGAGCAGGGAAAGCAGGAGCAGGCTCCGCAGCACTCTGGCACCTCCGCCCTCCCGACCCAATGCACCCCTCTGCTAACACACTGTCCATCCCGCCGCCTGTCTGACAAACATCCCGCGCCCCAAGCCGCGGGAAGGGAGGAGGGAGCCGGGGAAAGGCAGAAGGGGGCGGCTGTGGATTTTACCCGTAGCAGGCGGCCGGTCCCCGGAGCGTGAGCGGCGCTGCCCGGGCGGGCGGCTGCAACTGCAGCAGCACCAGAGCCCGGAGGGCCCGGCCCGCGCTCCGGCAAAACATTGCACCCGGTGAGGCCAGCCCGGCGGGGAAGGAAGGATACGGGGGAGGACCGGCCCGCCTCTCCAGCCGTGCCCTGCCCCTCAGGGGCCGGCCCGCCTCCCCTCCCGTGCCCTGCCCCTCAGGGGCCGGCCCGCCTCCCCTCCCGTGCCCTGCCCCTCAGGGGCCGGCCCGCCTCCCCTCCCGTGCCCTGCCCCTCAGGGGCCGGCCCGCCTCCCCTCAGTGCCCGCCCCAGCCGGGCGGGATGCGGCGCCACCTCCGGGGTGCTCCGGGAGGGGGGCGGTGCGCTGTCCGCGCTCTGATTGGTGACCGCCGCTGTCACTCAGGCCAACACGGGGAGGGTTTGGCTTATGTGCTGTGGCCCCGCCCCCTCGTGGCGCTGATTGGTCTCCCGGCGGGAGCGGAGGGGGCGGATCTCCCTCCTGACGGGTGGTTATCCCGGTTCCTGATGCCGCCTTGGAGCCCTGGAAGGGAGAGTGCTGTCCCCGCTTGAGAGCACGAGCGTCGCAGAGTGCCGGCATTCCCAGGCTGAAATCATTAATTCTCTCTCACCAATGGTATTTGTAGGTCCTGCTTGTGGGGGACATCTGGCCAAGGGGACTGCCCTGGCGAATGCCCGTACTGATCAGGGCCGGCCGCCTCTGCAGCAGCCTGATGCAGCACTTGGCCTGCTTTTCCTCAGCACCTTCTCACAATTCACACACAAAACACCGAGGAAACCAGCTGCTTTCCTTGGTGTCCAGCTGTGTTCCTTGGTGTCTGCTTTCCAAGCATGGAGGAGAATGGATGAGTGTGAGCCACAGCCAGGCAGGATGATGGTGGAGAGGTAGTGAGGAAAATAGCAGAAAGCTGCAGAGCTGATAGAAAGCTTGAAACAGACCTAAAGGTCTCCTGCTTTATACCTGGATTAGAGGAATTTCCTCAGAACACATCAGTGTTACATATTCCAGCCCAGCAGAAGCTCAATGACTGCCCTGACGGTGAATAGTTGCCAGCCTTCCCACCCCCATTGCCATATGTGTGCATGGAACTAACAAGTCTTAGAGACAAATGACAGTCATAGCAAATCCCAGAGCATAAAGAGATTAACTCAACTGTGTAAGCATACTGGTTCAGTTTATCCCCTGAGCAGATCAAACCATTTAAGATTAAGGTCTTTAGTATGGATAATTACAATCAATCCTTCATCAGGACAAGCTGCCTTTGCTCTTGCCTGGAAGCTCCTGCAGTTTCCTCAGTTCTTAGGCTACTTTCAGAGGCTCATCTTTGTTGTGAGTCTCACTGTCTAAGTTTCTTTCTGGTGGAAAATGACTGGAGGAGATGGTTGACTATTATATGTTTAGGACAAAGAAATAGCTTGATCTACTGCTGTAAAAATGTAATTTTTTCCCTGAATTCTGCATTTTCTGTGAATCAAAAGTGGCTCCTATCTCATGTGTCACTGAGCACTCAGTGGGAAAGGTCTCCAATTTCATGCTGGTTAAAATGCCTTTCAGTCTATTCTTCCTCCATATCAACTACTTACTAAGGCTGAAGGAAACAACAAATTCTCAGAATGTGTGCTGAAGAATGAAGTAGAAAAGGTTTGTCATACAGTGTAGGGGTAGGGGAAGAGGTAAGTAGAAAGGTAAATTCTCTTCCCAGATCAGAGAAAAGGGAAATGGGGACATTTATGTACCACCTAGATCTGGGGAAGTTTGAGATGGGTTAACTCCATTGTCAGTGTGACAGCAGCTGGGAGGTCCCTCTGTAGAAAAGGCTGTCACAGTCGAACTGTTGCACTCTGTATTGCAATCACAGCTCTAGAGCATAGGAGGCCTGTAAAGTGGCCATTCCTCTCCAAATGCCAGGATCATGCAACCCTTCCACAGGCAATGTCCTGCCTTCTTTGGCCTGAAGAGAGAAAAATAGCGTGGCAGTTGGGCAGAAATGGCATTGGCAAAAGACCCTTTTCTGTGTGTGTGATGAATGACTGGCGTTGTAAAGGGAGCAGCTCAAGGAGAGCAACAGGGAAATTGCCCCAGGTACAACTGTGAAAGCAGGATTCTGCCAAGGCTGAATGCAGGTGGTGATGATCTGAGGAGAAACAGTGTGTAGACTTGCAGATTCAAACTGTGTTCAACCTACCCAGTTCACCAGAACATCCAGTCTTGTTAGTAAAGCAGATTTGCACATGATGTTGGGCACCTGGGACAATACAGTATTTCAGTTTATCTATTTCCTCAAATATGTTTTCATAAATTACTGGCTGAAAGGAGAGAAAAAGCTTTGAGCAACCCAGACACAGAAGCTTTTTGCTTTTTTGATTGCTTTTATAAACATGAGAGAGTTGAGAACAACTGGAGAACTTGTTTTCCTGACCACTCTCATAAAATATTTTTATTTGTCCAATTACATCTGATGATTCAGGCTGGAAACTTCCTGTTTCTGACCATTGCATAGAGTGGAAAAAAAAAAGAAAAAAAGTAAAAGGCAATGTTTGGAAGAGGTAGCACTGCTCTGCTGGTGATGTGTCCCTGAGGACAGATTTCCCTTTTAACTGCCCCTGTCAGTTTTTGGCTCCCTTGGTGTTGCACCATCTCTTCCCTGTGGCCATCTCCTATTGGCAGGGTTTCCCTCATATCCAGCTGATGCTCTGCAGGGCATCACTGCTGCACAGTGGGACTTTGTCACCTCTGACAAACCATCACAGTCCCTGCAGCCAGTCTGCACTGTTGGTGCTGCATGGATTTATTCCTTACAGAACTGAACACCAGGGGAAAAGTTGCCCAAAACTTCTTGTAAGGGACAAAACTGCAGTACAGTGACTTTTTCAATATGCCTATTAAAATTCAAGGAGGAGTCTTCTGACTCATAGTGGGATAGGAAATATGCAAGTTATAGAAAATCTATAGAAGTTATAGAAAATCTAGAAAAGACCTAATCAGTTATTGACATAGTGGGTCTCTTGAGATGTGCTGGATCATCAGGCAGAAAGACTAATTCCAATTCTCATGAGGCATTATTTTCACCCACACATGGGATTCTCCTAACAGGAGCTGCAATCCCATACAAGACACTGGAATCATCAGCATTAGCAGGGATTTAACTCTGGAGTTTTCAAGAATGAACTAATTTGTCAGGGCCATCGGGGCACTAATAGGCTTTAATGGTCACAATCAGCTTCAGCTGGGGTCTCTCCCACACCCTGACTCATGGGTCCTGGAGCCAACAGTGCCATCAGTCCTTGCCCCTGCTCAAGCTGCATTACAGCCATCTCTGTGACTTGGTGGAGTCTCCAGTTGTCCAGGTACTGTTGTAGACATTGTTTCCTAAATCTGTGAAAACACTGGCTGATTATTTTTGCCTTTTATTTTAGCTGCTTCTATGAGGTGAAATATCCTGCATTTCAGGGCTGTTTAGTTGCTCGGGCTCTTTTGCCTCTTGGATGTTGATTTTTGTTGTGTTATGTTTTCACCTTAGAACAAAAATCTTGTTGCTTAGCTCCACAAAGAGGTAAGATTTGAGTAGTGAGGAATTGCTAAATTCAGGATAAAGATGTGAAAATACTGATATTTCTGTGACTTGGTACTGACCTTCCAAACGAGAAGGACTGAATATGGCATGACTTTTGAAGCTGGGAAGTGTGAGGAGTAGCAGTATGCAGTTTTGTAGCAGGAGGCCTATTTAGTTAGAATATTAGCCAAGCTGAGAGCAATCAGACTTACATCACAAAGGAAAGGATGCTTTGTCATAAGCAGAACAGATCAGAGAAAAAGATTCCAGATTTCTTGGCTCAAAGAATATTTCAAACTGATGAAGAAACTGAAACACAGACACGTATGTAATGATTTCCTTTTGCTTGCCTGCAGTTTTCTTATGTTATCAAAGGATAGTGTCTGTCAACATAAGTGGTGTCTACATATCTTTTGTATGTTCATGAATAACTGCATTATAAATCTGACACACTTGCACTTTCAAAGTTGAATATAATCTCCATTTTATAATTTCAAGCACAGTCTTGGTATAATTTCTGACCATATTTAGGACATTCTAGACACAGAGACTTGGACTCCAAACACTCTGATATGAAGGAAGAAATAGCTTGTCCCTTGGAGAAGGCAAAAGTAACATTTAGAAGATGGTTCTTGATTTCTTTATGGAAGGGGTTGTGCAAATCTATTTTGATGAACTTGGTGACCAAGACATCCTTTCCAGTGCTGCATTTAGGAGAGGGCTGTTTGTGGGGTATACAGGAGTTGCAACTCATCATTCAAAATCCAGCAGTATTACTGGTTTATTAAGGAAATTCGCATGAGTTTTTGTTTCAAGCAGCTCTTATCAAGCATCTCTCTGAGCTCTATAGGCTGCAATGCTTATTATCAGATCATATCTTAGTTCTGGCAGAAATTAGTATCTCTACCAAAGAGATTAGGAAACCATGCTAAAGAGAAAGGAAGTGACCTACTTAGGAATTGTAGAGGAGGGGGAAACCCAGTGTAAGTCAGAACTCTGGTCTTCTTTATTTCACTCATGGGTAATACTTCCTCTGGCACAAGTATCATTTCTAGTCTTTACAGCCTAGAGGCTGTTCTGATCCTACCTTTCCCCTTCCCTTTTTCCCAGGGGCTGTATTAAAGAGCTGCACTTTCACTAGCTGCTCTTGTGTGTTAAGGAACAAATGAGCATGGTCGGCTGACTCTTACTGCTAATTGGTATGCTGGAAGGGAAACCTAGCATGCTGCAAGGAGCACTTTCTGTAGCCTGTAGAGACTGCAATGAGGAAGGAGTAGGAAAAAAATGCCTGGAGGGCAGGAGGATCCCCTGAAGAAAGCCCTCCCAAGTGCTACTTAGCTCTAATGTGGTCCTGCTTGTGCTGGAAGATCCTGCCTAGTTTGTTTCCCTGTAGCTCCTTCTTACTGTGTACATGGCTAAGCATGTTTCGAATCTTAGGGATTCTTACTCGGTTTCCTATGTGCCTCCATGCTGAAAGATGGTCTTTGATTATCAAACGGTGCTGAAAAATCCATCAGAGAAAACTGAAATAGTTGACTTAAAGCTGCTTGATCAGTCAGATGCCAAGTATTGAGTGTTGCCTGACCTTGGAAACTGGCCTCTGAGGAAGAGCTGTGTGTTGCCAGCTCATTTCAGTGGTCACATGGACTTGCAACAATGTCCTGAGTTTTTAATTCAGCATTATTAATTGGTTTTATTTAGCAACTATTTTGGAAGGAGTAAAAATTCCTCATATTCATTAGCTGTTTGTACACTGCTAGGGGGGACATAGTAACAAAATTAAATAAATTAATTGCTCTGAATTACATGGACTCAGTCCTCTCTGCATTTAATAGTGTCAGCACAGATTGTCTGATGAGGGTAGGTACTGGACAGGGGTTGTTCTTGAGTGGTATTTGATCTAAAGTCTCCAAACACTTACTCTCTTAAAATGGGGAAACAGTGTCCTTGTGCATAACTGGATGAGTTCACCTCCTGTACTACAAGATCTGCTGCTGCAAACCACAGCCTTCTCCTCCCTGTGTTGAACCTCACCAATCTTACAAAAAATCTCTGTAAGTCTGCTGTGTTACTGCTGCCTCTGCCCTTGAGGCTGATAGCTTGCCAGTTTGATGTGAAATTAACTCTTCTGTCCTTTCTCTCCTTTGTTTTGTCATGAAAGGTATCAGATCTGTCATGATACATCACTCTTTCATCCTTGTCCCTGTTGTTTTCCTGCATTTTTGATCTCTCATGAAAGGTTGCTTTTCAAAAATAGGCTCCATCCTTAATTTTTTTTTTTTTCTGAGCATGGGGAGAGGGGTAAGGGGTGGTAGATGAAATGTACAATCCAGTAAGTTAATATTAGCTTTTTTCTTTCTTCCATACTTAATGTTTCTGTAAGTTTTTAGGTCAAGGAGAGAACTAACTCTTTCCTTGGACCTCTTGCACACCATTTGCTTTTACATTTCACCTAGTTAACCTTGTATTGAGACTTAGAGCTTTGATTTCAATTATAGCCATCTTAAGAAACAAGACCAGTCTTAATTAAGAGACAATAAGATGATCTACAGAGTCCCTAGGTAGTTTATTCCAGTAGTTCATCATCTTTATTATTAAATATGTATTCTATTTTGGCATGCCTGGCTGCTGCTTTCAGGCATTGTGTCCTATTATGTGGTTTTCCACAATATGCTAAAAGACTTGTAGTACTTTAGCTCTTCTGCATATGAAGCTGAATCCTCTCTGTGAATGAGTTCTACAAGGGCTGTAGTGAAGGAGTTTGTCTCTAGGTGAGTTCAGTTGTGTTCTGTACCATCTACAATGTCAGATGAACTGTGACCACTAATCTAGAATTGGACTTGGCAAACACCAGAGCTAAAATGACTTTCATCTTCCATGTCCTGCATTAAAGATCTAGGACTGCCCCATGACAAAGTCTTGTTCTAGAATGCCTCATCTCAAGTTCATGCTCTACATCTCTGGTCTTGTTATTTCAGAAAGTAAGGTCCAGACTTGCTTTAATAAGGAGCAAATGAAACATTTAATGTATGCCCATTAAATGATCATAATTCACTCAGTGTACCAAATAAGACAATGATCTTATGATTGAAAAATTGCATATTGTTTAAATAAAGACTGCAGATATGGAAGACTTTAAAAACCAATGGGGGCTTGGGAATTGATGTAGCAATATCATGCTACATGTAGCAATATCATGCTACGTGTAGCAATATACATGGTATCATGTAGCAATAATGGTGCAACCAGCGTTAGCAGAGCATAAATGGACTTTGTGATCTATTCAGGGATCTGTTTCATGAACTAATACAGTAGCTGCTGGCTGTAGCTCTGTGGACTGACATAGAAAAGACACCCCTTACCCAATCTCTCATTCTGCTTAAAGAATTATTCTTTTTCTGGGAAGTGTATGCTTATTATATGTCCTAGTTTAGGGCAAATTTGGGAGAAAACCTCTGAATGAGGTTCCTCTAGGAAACAGATTCTAGCAGTCCCTCCCCCAGCTGGTTCAGGGAGATATTTCCTCGGAGTGAAGTGGAAAAAAATGTGTTTATTTATCAGGCAAAGCACTTCCCAGCACAAAAATGAACAATACCTAACAACACAACCCCTCACTGCTCCGAAGAGATGACAAACTCAGAAGAGTCCCTTCTGTGTGTTGCAGCCCGGCTGACTCAGTCTGTTCTCAGTCCCTCTGGTGCTGGGAAAGGCCATGGCCCAGGCCAGGCCACAGGCGTGAGCTCCCGGTGATGCTCTGGGTTTTCAGTCCAGAGCAGGTCTGAACAATTCCAAGGAAAAGGGAAAAAAACCCACAGTCCAGGGAGCTTCTCTGCCTCAGCTAGCCAGAAAGTATCCAAGAGCAGAGGAGAGCTCTCTCCTGCTGTTCACTGCAGACAACCCAGTCTGTGTGAAGGATATGGGGGAGTGAGATCAGACTCTGATAACAAACTCTGCACCTCTTCTCTCCCCCTTCACTCCTGGAACCAGTCTAAAGCTGCAAAATTCCATATTCAACGCTAACAGGACAGATGATTTGGGATAGAAGCATCATAAAGTCACTCCAATATATTAGACAGACAAGCCACATCATTCTGTTGTACTCAAGAGTTTATAGAAAATTTAGCATTTTGTTCAGTCAAAACTGTAAGGCAGTGCAATAAATTTAAAGTGGGTTTAAAGACTACAAATATGTTCATGCTTGCTTTGATTACAGTTTCACTTTGCTTCCACTGAAATGGTGGGTGCTGTATCAAAGAGTGGGAATCCATTTTAATGGCACTCCAATGAACTTATTAGCTTTTTTTTGACAATTAAAATGAATAGTTATGAACACTAATGAACATCTAGTGCTCTATGTACAGCTTAAACAATTACCTGCTTCAAAACATCTGCTTGAAATATCAGATAGAACAGGAGGTGTGGTCCCCCATAAGAAGAGTTTGGCATAATTCCTTGGTCAAAAAACTTCCAGTAATTCTTCTTTCATAGATACTGCACACTGAGATTATGTCAATATTAGGAAGTCAGACTGATAAGAAACACTTCCAGGCACTGGGATATTATCACATTTAACTACAGAGCTGTTCCAGTGTTCCCCAGAAACAACCTGGCTGCTATGAAATAGTCTTTGCACATTTTGAAGGTTTAAAGAATTTGCTATTCTGGCAGCAGGCTGCAGTATGCCAGTTTAACCTCAGCATCCAATAACATTCCTAGATGCATTTAACCTACTAATATAAATGCAGCCTAGGAGATTCAGAACGTAGTGACATGGAGCCCCCAGAGCTCCCAGTAGGAGAATGGGTCTTCACCCAAGAGGCAATAAGGCACCTTTCCCTTCCCAAAACTCTTGTATTCTTGCATTTTAAATATGGATTGCATACTGATTTAACCTATTTTTTTCTTATTTCATAAAGCAGATGAGACTCTTTCCCTGTAAAACCTTTTCTACCAAACAATGTAAAAAATCTAATGCAATATTATAACTATAAAACATCAATTACAGACTTTTAAAGCCAGAAATAGGTTTTGTTTTTATTTATGCTCCTGTTATGCATAATTATAGGCATCTATATTTAATAAAAATTTAAAAAAGATTTGAAATACTTAAACCAGTCAAATACTGGCATGATAAGTATTGGCACTTCTGGAAAAATCTAAGGGTTGACTTTGGTTTCTGTGCAAATTTTTCAAAGCAGTAGGTCAATTTTTGGAACTGAGCAAGACTACTAACATTTCAATATTAGAATGTAGAAATTTTGTGCAATACATTCTCCTTGAATTGATATTTGTCTTGCATTTTTTTGTTATCTTTGGACAATTGTTCTATTTGGAAAGAAGATGCTGGTTTTCTTTTATCCTTTGGAAGACCAAATATTGTGATGTGAACTTTTTGATTTATTGGAAATAATCATTGAAATCCAGTTGGTGGAAAAATATTCACAAAAAGTGCAAAAAGGAGAGTTCTAGAAAGTCTATTCTCAGTAAACTTATTCTTCTTGGATTTGCATCAAGCTTCCAAGGAGATCCAGTCTTTGGCAGCCAAAGAGGGCCTTGGCAAGTTTTCCAACTGTAGCACCTTTGGAGCCTTCCCTCATTACCCACTTGAGCAGCATTTGGTAAACTTTTTCTTTTAGTCCATCTCGTTCATAGTCATGATCAATTTCATCAATCTCGGGATCACTGAAGCCCAGCTTTCGAGCACAGTGCTTCCACTGCTTAGCCAGCTTTTCTCTCACTAGATTCAAATGCTTTTCTGTCAGGACAGTAGTATTGTCTGCAAAAAGAAGAAGAGTGTAGAAAATTGCATCATTTAATAGTTCTTCTGCTCCTTTCACTCCCTCTCTCCTGTCTTCCCCCGACTATTTATTGGTAATATCTGGAGACAGAATCTTAGTGATGCAATCAGAAGTGCATTTCATGGAGGCAGCATAACCCAGTGATGGCAAGCAAGAAATGTCTAGACAGAACATGTGTGTTCATAGGTCAGTTGCTGGACTTGCTCTTTGATCTGAAGCTATCATAGGTTGTCACTTAAATCTGCGAGATTGAAAAAACCCGTTCTAGAATTCTTAAAGAGCTGTATATCTTTTTTATTTTGACACACAAATGTTACTTAGGAATACACAGGGATAGTTTAATTCAGTATTGACCAATGAAAATAAACTATATTTCAGAGGTGTCCAATTTCTATCTGAATGAAGTTGTTGTGGCTCTTGAATACATGGTTTAACTTTCCGTTTTCCCTGTGTCATGTTAGGCACTGGACACCATGATCTGCATGGGTCCATTCCAACTCAGGATATTCTATTATTTAAATTAGAGGTCAGGTGAGGATCTCCAATCCAAGCCTTGCCTCTAACAAGTTTGAATGTTTTATACATTCCAAACCAAATGATTTTCAGATAATTATATGGGGTGAACACATGAAAACTAGGGAGAAATTTCTCTTACCAAATACACCCCTTGCTTCATAATCTGCATAAATTGCTTGCATAGCAACAGGACTAGTGCTGGCATGTGGATTCTGCTCTTCAATCTTCATGTGATTGTAGGATCCAATCTGAATTCCAGAGCTGTTACTTATGTTGTACTTGACTGAATCATCTGCATAAGGAACTTTAACACAAATTTACAAACAACAGCATGAGGTTCAAATGTCAAGAACTAACACAAGGAGGAAGAAGTTCTACGAGTAAGGGGAGTGATATTCATTGCACTTGATGTAGAAATAGCCATTTGCTGACAATTGTGCTGTGAGCATATTTTCACTGTGCACCGTGACATAAATGCATTTTAGTGAAAGCCCAGTCTATTTATGACAGAGAGCCACAACCCAGCTGATAGTTACTAGACTGTAAATAATGCTCTCTGTGCCTTGGGAATGCATAGTAGCAGTCTTCCTTTCTGCTGCCTAACAGCTTCAGGAGGTCAGCCTTGTCTCGAACACTCTTTCTGTTTAAATCTTAAAGCCTTGCTTCTGCCTCTCAGCTTTACTTTTCACAGATCTAAGTTCAGGTTTACAGTTATGACTTCTGAGTTCTGTGAGACTACAGCAAATCATGTTGCTCATAAGGTATGATTAGTAAAACATGTAACTTGATCTTTTGTTTATTGTCTGATTTTCACATGCAGCATGAAGCTAAGTGACTATGCATGTTAGGTGATGTCAGCTTTCTGTTCTCTTGACAGTTTTCTGAACTCTGCTTAGATAATCATCCATTAAACAGTCTAACTCTAGCTTAAATGGTGAATCTCATAACCTGGGTCTAAAATTGAAGTACAGATACTTAAAATGATACGCTAAGCTCTGTATTCAATCACCTGAAATCATGGTTACATCCTTGTTACACACTCAATTGCAGTGTGAAGTGTGAAAATCTATAGTTATGTATGAATATCTAACTGCACTTAATGTATGCTAACCAGAGACTGCAAGCCAGAAAAATATGTATGCATGGTTAGACTGATGAAGTTGCAAAAAAGGAATGCATTTTATCATGTCTCATAACATTATTACTTCAACTCATAACATTATGATTCCTCTATCCTTTTTTTTTTTTTTCTGAGCCAAAAAACTCAGGAAACACATGATATTTGTAGTTAAAAATATAAATAAACCTCATGTTTGCTATGTTCTTATCTGGCAACAAAATTAATATAGCATAAGATATGAAAATGTATGCAAATACTTTGTCAATATGACAGTATTAACAGTAAAACTTACTGTGCTTATAAATCTCCTTTCCCAAGCCTTTACACTTTGCAGCTTCTCAGGTTTGGGTCATCATTTAAGGGGTGCAGAGTCAAGAATACAGAAATTTCCCCTTTCAAGTTTTCTTTGTAGAGCAGACCCTTAGAAACTGGACAAGCCTTTGAAAGGATTAATTAAAGAATTCAGAGTGTCCCAAGCTATACAACTTGAAAGGAGCATATATTAATAACTCCTGAAGGGTATTACATGATTTTAGGGGTTCATGCCAGTAGAACTGTAGAGATCTGTGCTCCAATGAAGGCTGATCAGCATGAAGCCTGTAGCTAGAAATTTGTATTCAAATCCAGAGCAAGATAAGACAAATTGTCCCAAATGTGTGTATGGTTCCAGAGCTGGGCAGAGTGACAGCAACTTGAAGTTTAATCTAAGGAAGTGGCTAATTTAGATGTGCAGGAGATCTTGAAATGCTCTCATATTTCTGAAATTCTTACATAAAAGAATATGTTGTCCTTGATTTATCAAATACATGTTTAATGGTGTATTTAGGTTCTGCTAGAGACAGGAATTAGTTTTACCTGCTGATACTGAAAACTTCAGCTGTGGTTAGAGGTATTTAAGCAATAACAGAAATTATTTCAAGCTCCTGAAAATTTTTGCTTTACTGGTCACAGTGCAATGCAGAGCATGTTGGCTACCAGGGCAGATGAAGGCCACAGCACTTACCTGAGCTTCCTCTGGATATACCAGGATGGTATGCAAATGTTCCCCTTGTGAAAGAGGTGGAATCTCTGTAACCTGTAGAAAGAGAAAACACCAAAGAAGTGCCAAAAGCATTCTGTAAATAGAAAAGTAGATATACTTAACAATGACTGCCATATTTATAACAATGTGAGTATACAGTGCTCTTAAATACAGAGATGAGAAGCTTATTAATTAGCAGGATAATGTCTCCTTGAATAACTCTAGTTTATGCAATGGTCTTATTGTGGTTTTGCTGAGTTACTAATAACCTTAACCATCCTTGGATCTCAGTGAGGACAATGGGCTTCCACATGGGTGTAGGAATATCTGGCAATGTGGGATCACAGCACACACTGCAGTTACAGACTGAGCTGCCCTGTATGAGGTATTCGAACTGGCAGATTCCAAACTCCCAAGTGTGAGTTCTTGATGAGCTTTGCAACTCATACAGCAAGAGCAGATAGGTTACAGTCACCCAACAAGTCAGTGAAGAGCTGAAATGCAGATCTTGTGCACTTCAATCTGGTTATCTGCTACACTGTTTCCTATAATAACTTCCTATAATAACTGTTTTCTTTATTTCTTTCAAATAGAAGGTTTTCCTTTATTAGTGACGTTGAAAATTGTAATGCCTGCCTTCTGACATGACAGCCCTCGGATTAATTTCAGTAAATAAATTCACATAAACAACTAATCACAGCCTCTGCATAAATAATTTAACAGAATAACATCTTTGTGTCATTCTGCTTGTAAAAAGCCTAGGCATCCTTCATTTTCTTGTGAGATGACCTGGAAAATAACACCATGCTAAAAATATCCAAGAGTAGGAGCAGGCATCTCATGCTGTCTCTAGCTCCTCCAAGTTGTATCTTGTAGGTCTCCAGTTACCACTTATTTCCATGTTTTGTTAATGCCCAATATTCTCTTCCTTCTTTGCCTCCATACCTTTCTACTCCACGATGTACCAGCAGCCAGGCAGAGCTCCCCAGAGGAACCAGTTACAAGCCTTAGCTCCTTGCTAGCTCCCTAGGTTCAGGAGTCTCTCAGCTTGCTGCAACTCAAGCCAAAAAATACCCATCTATTTTTCTGAAATGCTACAAGTATTGTTTCTGCATGAGCAGAACCTATGGTATGAATGCTACTGTTTCAGATTCGAAGTTCTCCTCAGCTTTCCTAGAATGACTGGTAGCAGCTCCTGGTTTTGGGAGCTGCTTTAGCAGTACTTGCTTTCTGCTCTTCCTTGGCTGGTAGCTGAAGAGTCAGATGTTTGGTCTCATGCTCTTCTGTTACACTGATGCTCTAGAAATGGTTCATTTGAAATTGGCAGCCTGACATCAGTGAAAGCAGCATAATGAAATCAAAGCTAGAGTGTTTCAACTTTGAGTAAACAAAGAGAACTTCATGAGATAAATTCACCCTTGCTGTATTACAGATCAACCTGCAATAAGTAGGTTGTTCCATGAACTACAAAACTCTTCTGACCACTTCACTCAATAGAGGAAAGTGTGTTTTCAGAAACATAGGTATTGGGGAAGGAGGAGTCTCACCTGTATCTGTGTCTGCATTCTTTGAATACCAGTTTACGTTGGTCTGTGGCTGCCAGTTTTGTCCAGATTCTGGCACAGGAGGTTTACTTAGGCTAAAGTTATTGGCTGAGGGCAGTCCATAGGCATCCACAGGTTTTCCTTTTGGAAGACTGTTGGCACTGGGCCTGCAAAAAGCATCTGCATTTCCCCATTTCGGTGTTGTTGCAGCTGCCTGTGGCCAAAAATTTGGATCAGTGTTTGCCTGGAAATATGGCTTAGTGTTTGATATTGCTTTTTCAGCTCTTGGATACTGTTCACTCCGTTGAGAAGCAGGAGAAGGCTTTGCAAATGGATCGGGGAAAACTTTCACAGTTTTTTCCTGCATTATTCCAGGGCTCCATTCTACTGAAAAGATTTGTGCTAAAGGTGGAGTTTCTTTATCCATCCGGCTCCCAAATGCGTGGTAGTTGTATTCATGCTGAAGTTTTCTATCCAGATTATCAGGAAGTGCAAATGAGGTCTCACAGCTCTCAATGGGCTGGTTCCCAGGGGAGGCAGCAAACAGGGCTTCATTAACCTCATTGGTCATGGGACCTTGAGAGCTGTGTAGAGAATTAGGCTGATCTGCAAGGGAAGAACATTCAGTGTTTGAAAACATATTTAAATGCAAGTATTTAACTTGTTGCAATGATACTAAAATCTATTAACCTACTTTATTATTATTGTATATCTAAAAGATTTCAATAAAACACTGCTTCCAGCATAAGATATTCTATAAAATAAAACACAGCTTTACTGACAAGTAGAACAGATTTTTATCTAGGAAGTACAGGTTTGATTAAGCTATTAGTATTAAAATCTTACTATCTGAAGTAGTGTGAGAATTCACTGCATACTCTGCTTATATTGATATCAAGTTTTCAGCCTTTGAAACAAACATTCCTGGAGGTATTTGTAGGGTCTGATTTACTGGTATGTCTCTTCTGGCATTAACTGGAGTTTGATCAGTGCAAAACTGAAGTGGAAAATAATGCCACTGTAATAACAGATGTAATCTCATACAGCACAAATAATTTGTCATTTAAATCTTATTTTAAAATGATTATGTAGTGTCCTGTCCAGGTATTTAATTATGAATACTCTGGTACCAAAGAAGACATTTTTACAAGTAATGTCTACCAGATAGTCTGTGTCATCTACATCTTTCAAACTAATTCTCAGTATCAAAGGAAGCTCCACTTCAGAACTGAACTAGATGGAGTTATAATCTGTATGATGCTGTAGCACTCCAAGACAAAATAAGAAACATAAAAACTCTTTGTTACTACTTGTAGTTATATTTTTAAGAGTAAGACTACAAATGCTTTCTTAAAGTTTTGAAAGCTTCACACTTTTCTAGAAAATATCACACATTGCTTGAAGCAAAGGAACTTACAGAGCACTGTAAAACTGGAATAAAGTGTATGTATGTGCTTCTATTGCTCAAACAATGCCAGTGAACTGGGTTTTTTTCCCCTCCAAATTTGACATTATTTCAGCCCATATTAGGCAGGACCAAAACTAATTCCTTTGAAATACAGAAATAACCCCATCCAAAGCTCTTAGAAATTCAGTATTAGCATAAACTATATGGCATCTATTCTCCAGGGCAAGCTTGAGATGTATGAACAGATCCTGTGGGATGCCTTTCACTACCACTGTCTGAGTGATGCACATTGACTAGAGAAAAACCCCTGCCTTTTATTGACAGGCTGGCAAGATGGCATCTTTCTGCAGAGGACATTCACAGCAAAGTTTTTTGTACTTAGAACTTGAGAGCATCTGCAATCTGCAGCAGTCATACATGCTTCTTTCTGCTCAGGAAATGTAACTACACTCACTTAAAAATACAGCAGTGGGGCTGCCCTAAGTCCATCAGTTCTACTCAGGAACAGTTGTGGCAAACCTAGCTTTGAGGAAGATTTATTAGTTGCATGTTACAGTTTAACATTATTAATTCAATAATGTCTTAGATAACAGAATTTTATTTTTACTGGATTTTTTAATTATTTCTTGTAAATCAGTGTTGCAAATAAGATCCTGTGTCCCTTGATATTAAGAAACCTTGATATGAGAATTCCAGATACACTACTACAAAACTCTATCATATTAGATACATTATTAGACAGCCAGCTCTATAAAATCACAACTCATCCAAGATTTGATGAAAGTATGAGAGAAAAGAGATAGAAAACTATCTACTAGTGTTCCTCAGATTCCTTAGAGACCACGGTCCTAAACAAAGGAATACTTCACAATTATCTATCTTGATCATATTCAGAGCATTCATAAGAAAGGATGGAGGGGCAAAAGAAAAATCTTAATGAAATTAAAGCTTACAAACCAAGCAGTTGGCATGACTGAAAAGATGAGAAGAAAGATCAAGTATGAAAAGTAATTATCAAAGTGACCATTGTAAAGTTTAATGTTGAGTGAAATTTTTGGGATGGAAGAGGAAAGCAGAAGAGTGTAAAAGGAGATGGGTTTGAACTGTAGATGATGGACAATTTGAAATTGTAAGTGCAACTTCTGGGAGCAAATAACATCATCTCAGTTATTACAATTCCTTCTGAGGTGCTGAATAATTGATGCTTAACCTTAATGCTGAGGTCACCTGCTTTGTACACAACTTTATCTTTGACAAATACACAGAATAATTATGTGCTAGTGACTTACCTACTTGACCATTGCTGGTATCTTCTGGTACAGCATCTATTTGAAGAGATTCCATGCTATTCAGCAGTTCATTTGACTCAGGCCACATTTTCTGCACGTGAGAAAGAACAAATGATCAAATTATAAGCAAAAGCTTAAACAAAGGGAGTACCTATAGATTATGAACAGCACAGCTTCACTGTGAAGTGACCTGGATAAACAGATTCTCTGGGAAAAGATCCCATATTTTTTAAGAGAGCGTAGCCTGACAGGAAATACCCATTGCTTTGCTACAGGTGGGCAAAATCTTTTCTTCAGTGAAAGGAGGGTGGACTGCAATGTAACTGCAGTACATAATACTCTGAGTTGGCCAAACAGTACTCTTGCCTACATGAATGTGAGTTTAATCCAGAGTGACTCTGGGTTGTCTGACTTGTATTTAATAGCCAGACTTTTGGCAAGCAGTCTTGGTGAGGGGATGCTGCTGAGGTAAAGGTAGCAAACATGCATCCTGTACTGTGGATCTATATTTAATAAGTTCATTCATCAACAGGGAAGAAGAGGTGAGAAACAGTTAACATTCAGGTATAGGCACACTGACTTTTATGAAGATGATGAGAAACTAGGAGTTTAGATGAAATTTTCAGAAAGAAGCAGTGCAATTTCCTTTCTATTACCCTCATCCTCACTTAACTACAGTGAAGGCAAAATCTACTCCTGTTCTACTCCTCTGATGTTCCTATTATTCAGGCTTTACTGGAAGCAAATTTTTTAACCTGGAAAAATTATTTCTCAACTTATTATTCCCCAAGTCTTGCTTACTTATGAAATAATTTCCAAAACTAGAGTTTGTGTTAGTGGTTTTTTAAAAAATATTAATTAAGCCCAAGAAGTAGTTTTGCAGATGAAAAATCAACAATTGCTACCTATCTCTTCCCAAAAACTTGACTTCCCTCTGAAAACAGAAGGTAACATTCTAACACATATTACAACTGCAGGTCCTTGGATTTTACTTAAGTAATGGAATTGTTTGAACAGGGGGTTGAACCAAATGACTTCTGGTCCCTTTCACCCTTAACCATTCTGTGATTCTGTGATCATTTTAGTTAGGAGGCTTCCTTGATTGCTGGGCAGCCAGCAGGGAGGTTATGCCCAAACCCTCTAAGTCATGTTGCTACTGAAGCTGTACTAGTAATTCACATAGTGACTTGCCTTGGATCCACTCTTCACAATCTATGCTCTGATTGTAATGGATGCTTTCCTTCCTGAGAAAGTAATAAACTCACAGTCCATTTCCTAAATAGTCATTTTGTCCCTATGTTGTGAGAGGTTCATCTGCAGAGCACTAATCCATCTGGTAAAAAGTGTCATGGTCCTGATTTGGGGCTGCTGTCATAAGTTTCACATACATACAGTTCACATTGGGAGTTTGATCAAATCAGTCCAAGAAATCTGTTTCATCAGTTTCATTTTTCAAAACTCTGGAGTTTTTTTAACAGTTACTGTATTTGTCTTTTTTTCTCTAGTCCTCATATGATGTGCTGCTGTGAAGAGCTTGTCTCTATCTTCTCAAACTCCTCACACATAGGGGCAGGTTGCTATTTCTTTGTCCTCCAAAGCCATTTCATGCCTGGGCTGAAGTAGCCCCATCTTCTATCAGGACTAACAAGGTCTGAGCAGATCTGCTGCCTGAGACAGGTGCCAGGCAGGATGGTGCCCAGGTTGCTGCTCTCACCACCCTGAGATTCTTCTTGGCACTGCTGCTCCCTGGCTGGGCAGCTCCTGGTTGGCACTGAAGCCAGGGGTTATTTAACCTCAGCATGTTCCACTTGTGCTTTCTGAATTTCACAAGGTTTCTGTCACCACATTCCTCCAGCCTGCAGCTATCAGCTTGTAACTGCATTGACTGGTCCTTCTAGTTTGGTCACCTGCACACCTTATGTGTGCTCCATCACTTTTGTGAGATCACTGACAGGAGTAAACCAGGTCAGGTCCCAGTTCCCTGCACTCCTGCAGCTGCTTCTGGCCTGCAGATGAAGTAGGATTCATCAGCTGCTCTCCTTTGGGACTCACCATCCAACCTGTTTTTATCTGCTCATCCAGACAGCAACATCTGAACTTGGATACAAGAGTAGTTTGGCAGACAGTATTGAAAACTTTCTGAAGGTTGAGAATGCACTGCTCTGCCCTCATTCACAAATCCAGCCATTTTATCACAGAAGGAAATCACATCAGTCAAGCATGATCAGTCCTGAGGTGGCAAACTCTGGCCATAACTGAGATAGGGAAGAAGGAATGTGGGGAACCTCAAAATGCTTAGAAAGCTACTCACTTTTAAATTCTTCAGATCTTCTTCAATATTTTTTCCTAGATTTTGATAGTAAAATGGCTCATATCTTTCACTGATTTCTGCAAAAATTAAAGAACTAAGTGAAAATGGTTTTCAATGGAAAGACTTGTAATGTTAACAATCATGATGGAAAAGAAATGAAGATTTCTATGATGTCAGAAACAAGAAAGGTATACATACATTTGTAATTTGTTCACATGATACATTTAGTCTTAAACAGTAACAAGAACAGGATGAATTCTAGGGATTTTTTGTTGTTGTATTGTGTTTTAGGGTGAAATCTGTCTATGTTCAGTAGGTGAGAGCATCCTTCCTTGACTTGTATAAGGGAAAATTAGAAGCTAAGACACAATACAAGCATAAGATTAATTTATTAGCAGATATATGTTAAAGGTGGAGAGAATAGGTGAGTTCCTTATGGGATACAAATTTCCTCTAAGTATGCAAGTACATGCCTGCTGTATATAAAGCTGCTGGTGCCCTTGTGTAAATACAAACCTCAGTTTCCTGTTATTTATTGGAGGGGGGTGGGTTGGGGTTTTTTTTTCCTCTTTTTGTTGTTTTGGGGGTTTCTGGGTTTTTTTTTTTTTTTTTTTTTTTTTTTTTTTTTTTTTTTTTTTTTTTTTTTTTTGTGGAGGGGCACTATGTATTGAGGCAGAGAGACAATGAGATGTAGAATTTTGGCTCTAATCTCCTTGCCAGACCATTCAGCCAAGACTTCTATTGATTGGAAGTGTTTTGCCATCTGACCATATGAAAGGATGATTAGCTATCAAAGTCAGTCAGATTGCTTATGGAAGGATAATTAGGACAGCTTTTGAATTTATAGTACTTTGAATTGGATATTTTCTCAGTCATGGTCAAGATATACTATATCCCTTGATGTTAGTTTTTATGTAAATTTCAGCAATAAGATTTACTATGCTGAAAATAAATTATCAGGGATAAATTGTCTTAATTAGCTCCACTTACAAGGATTTCTCAAACCTGTAAATGCTGGATCAGATCCCATTTTTGGTCATGGTACAGACAGCATGCTTTACATGTGCACTGCTATTTCAGTTTTCAAAAACACCCCCACCTGATTTCAAGAGGAAAATAGTCAGGTTTGTTTTGCTGCATTATAAATTATCAATGGACTCAGACAAATATGAATCCTAAAGCAATGCCTTACCTGCAAAGGTTGGACGTTTCTTTGAATCTTCATCCCAGCATTGCTTCATTAAGTCAATAATTTCCACTGGACATTTATCAGCAATCTCATTTATGTCTGGTCTGTTTCCATTAATGATGCCAAAGCAAATGTGGTTTTCATTTATAGCATCTGAAAAATAAAATTTCCTATCAGGATCTGCTCATGAGTTTTGCTACCTTTCCATAGGTAAAAAACAATGAAGTGGCTCCCTGTGTGTTTGTGGGTATGAAAAATATGATTTCAAAGGGGTTATAGCAGGTTACAGCTATAAATCTTTCATATTAGTAAATTTGCATCCACTGCCCTGACTTACATGGATTAGAGATTTATTTTGAGATTAATGGATTTACCTTTATATATAAGTGCAGTCTGAGTGTTACAGATGTAGCTCTCTAGAACTTGCATCTGAGGTGCATCAGTTCTGCACTAGATATGAATACAAAGATGGCCACACAGGCAACATTTAGCCATTTAAATAGCAAAAAAATCTATTCAAAATTATAAACATGTTACTCTGGAATTCCACAGTTGGCTTCCATTGTTCTACATAAGCCCAATGGTTCATGTTGAGAAATCAGCACCACACAGCTGAGAATTGGTAACTGACTGTGAGATCACACTCATTTCTGTGTGTAACTAGTCCACCTCAGGTAATAGTGTCCATCAAAGTTTCCATCCTGGCCCACCTGAGGTTTGCCTAATTTCTGCCACCAAGTCTGGTTTGTGCCCACACCATATAGATGTGAGGAGATTCAGCACATGGCTGAATTTCATTCAGGTATTTTTGTCCATGCTTAGAAGCCAGCTTAATTCCTCTCACTGGCCATGAGGTGCCAAACTGATGCTGTTCTAGGCCATAGGAGATGCAATCTACTAATCTCAATTTTATAATGTTAAATGCTTCATATTTGTAACTTATTTTTCTGATAGCATCCTTCAGAAGTAACGTACTTTCATATGGCTCTTTGTTAGCAAAAATTGCCCAGATCACAATGCCAAAGCTGTAAACATCTGATTTCTCTACTGGTTTAGTATTAACACAGCGTAAATGCTCTGGGGCCATGTAGAAAAGAGTCCCAGCATTGTTCTGGTAAGAGCTCTTCATTTGCTTCTGTCTGACAGTTTCTTCTTGGGTCAGCCTACTCCAGTTCTTAAAGGAGGCAACACCGAGATCTGCAATCTGAAAAATGAGACACATCAGAGCTAGTGCTGTAATGAAGAAGAGATAAACAAGTATTGCATGCACTGCTCAATTTTATCAAGTCTTAATACTAATCTAATAATTTAGCTAAAAATTAAATAGTGAAGAAATACAACTTAAGAAAGGAAAACAAATTATTTGATTTTTTTTTCTTGTTTTTCTTTCTTTCTTTGGTTTGAGTTTTGTCCTAAATAATGAATCACTGCCAATTGGGAGCTATTAGGCTGAACTGTTATTATTTATTGTGTTTAACTGTTATTATTAATGCATGTTAAATATTATTAATCACTTGCACAATGTGAGAATAAAAGAAATACGGTTTCACTCATATTGACAGTCATATTTAAGGTCTGCTTGCAGTGCTCATGGGAGAACAGATGATTCACAGGAGAAGAATTTAAGATTCAAACCTAGAATCAATCTATGAGATGGGCAGATACGCCTTCTCCCTCACTGTCCTTTCCACTCAGATTCCATTTAACTCAACCACTTTAGATCTTCTTTCAGAAAAGGAAGAGGATTGAAAATGATGTGATATGTATGACAAAGAGACATGGAAAAGAATAGCATGGAACAGGTTAAAGCAGAGATAGCTGGGTACTGTGTGCTGGACAATGTGCTATTAATGAAACTTTAGGGCACAGTTTTGCAACTCGACTAATGGCTGGTGGTGAAGAAAGTAATCCTTTCCTTCTTTCCCCCAGTCTCTTATTATGTGTTCCCTCTGCTCCCTCTTGTTCCAGCAGTGACACTTACCTGGGAAGACCTAGTGCAAGGAAGTCAAGCAGCTTGCTGAACCAACCCAACAGGATAGTACTGCCAAAAAGGCAAATGGTAATCTGCTGGTTTGGCTTCCTAAATCAAGGCAGGGTGTTCAGATTAGCACCAGTGCTAACACAAGGGAACAGGAGGTCAACAGGAGAGGAAAGCTGAAAGAAAATGGGTCTGTCTCTCTTGGCCATAGGCAGCTGTCAAACTGAGTTGTGTAACTCAATTACTTCAGATAAAAGCGAGGTGACACCTTGCCTCACTTCTAACTCACTTTTCTCTCTTATTGCCTCTAACTATTATTGCTCCTCTTCAATTTCTGAAGCCTTGGGCTATGTTTAAAGCTTGTGTATTCAGAGGAAAATGTAGATGACATTCTGCTGAGGAAGCAGGAGTCCAGGTTCATGTCTAGAAGTGAAAGGAGGTCTAGTGATAGAGAAGGATATGACATAAAATTTTTACTACTACAATTTCCTGGAACAACTATTTCCCTTTCCAATTATTGACAATGTTAAACACATTCAAGCAGATAGATTGTACAACAGTTGCCTTAAATTATACTTTTGATGAAGCTACTTAAGGAAGCCTTATCTGATTCTGAATTTGATCCTGTGTTCCAGATCAGTTTGTCATGAAATGTGATGATGGCCTAGTTTGGTCCTGTTCATGTAAGTGAGCTGAAACCCAACTCCCTATACAATTTACATTTAAAGCAGATCAATATGGGGGTTTTATTTTTGCAAAAGAAATAAATTTATAATTCTTATCTGCAAGCTGCTCATACTGCACTTGCTACTATATTAACCTTGTCAAAGAACTTCTTACTAATTTATGTGAAAGAAATGAGAAATATGACAAAGTTCTATGAATTTCTGTGAGAAACAGAAAATGGCAGAGTTCTCTTCACAGAGAACTCTGTAGTTTCCAACTGTAATGGGATGATTATTTCAACAACTCACCTTGACCAGAGAAAGGATATTTGATGAAGACTGCTGCAAATTCCCCTCAGGTTTATTCCACAGTAGCCTCTATATCTATGTGTCTTGATCCAAAACCCCACTAAAGTTAATAGAAAGGCTTTGGAATAGGCTTATAAACCATTCTTTGAAGTAGTGTCCTGATGGGGTTTTTTTGTAGCTCCTGGATGTCATTTTAAAATGATGACTAAGCGAAAAGAGGGGTACAAAAGACAAGACAACAGGCAAAAGAAAGGAAGGAATAAAAAAAAGCAAGTGAAGGCAGGAGGAGAAATTACAGTAATAAAGGACAAAAGACATTATCCATAAAACATTCTATTCTGTTTCAAATTCTGTATTAACACTTGTTTAATCTTTCTAATTGTTTCGTTATTGATAGCTTGTTAATTCTCAAAAATATTTTTAATGCCCTTAGTGGGTTTTTTTTCCCACAACTGAAAAAATACTGTGCAAATCTCAAATTCAGAGGTTGTATAGGCCACCATAATTCAGCAATCCAGAGCTAACACTCTCCCAGTGATAGCTCACTAAATTACAAAGGCATTCATCAACCAATTCCACCAAGTTATGACCTCTTAACCAGCATGCCTGAAATGGATTCTTCAACCCAAATCACCCAGCCTTCTCCATTCACATTCTAACAAGTACCTTAATGTGGAAGTCTCTGTCCACAAGGATGTTTTCTGGTTTTAGGTCTTTGTGTACAAAGCCTTGCTCATGCAGATAAAGCATTCCTTCTGTGATCTCCAGCACAAAACGCCCTCTCACTGACAAAGGTAGTGAAAGCTAAAAGAAAGAAGTGCCATCTATTAAAAAATGCAACTACGATTACAATTAAAACTCAGTCTTTAGGAAAAGTTCCTCAGCCCCAAGAGTACCTCTGCTTAAGCTATGGTAAGAAAAGCCTGCATCACCAGTGGGTTGAGGGAGGTGATTATCACACTCTACTCCACACTGGTATGGCCTGACCTTGAATACTGTGTGCAGTTTTGGCCATCATTTAAGAAGGATGTAAAGCCATTAGAGAGTCTCCAGAGGAAGGCACAAATATGGTGAAAAACTTGGGAGGAAGCCATATGAGGAAGGGCTGAGGTCACTTGGTCTGTTTAGCCTGGAGAAACTGAGGAAATACCTCATCATGGTCTACAGCTTCCCCGTGATGGGAAGTGGAGGGACTGGCACTGGTCTCTTCTCTCTGGTGGTCAGGGATAGAAACTGTCAGAATGGCATGAAGCTGGATTAGCAAGGTTTAGTTTGGATATTAGGAGAAGATTCTTCACCCAGAGGGTGGTTGTTGTGGATTTTTGGGGTTGTCCTGTGCAAGCTGGACTTGATCTTTCAAGGTCCCTTCCAACTAGGGATATTCTATGGTTCTAAGGTCCTCTTGGATCAAAATTTTGGCATTAAAATAACTCTAGAGTCACTCCATATTTACAAATATTTGCTACATATTTGGCAAATTCTCCACATATCTCTACAGCCACTTCTAGAACATTTTAATCTGAATTGGTCTGCTTCTCTGTGATGCACAGGAAAGCCATTGTCATTGTCAGCTGTCTCTAGAGGAGGCAGTGCTGCCACTGGCTTTTTAATACAAAAAGAAGAATAAGAAATTAAAGACTCCATTCTCTGGATATGGCAGTAACATCCTGTCCCTTTCAAGCAGCTCACCAACCCTAAGGGATAAAGTAACTGACTGCTCACATTCTGCAGCACTTTCATCATGTTCCCCCGGTCCACATACTCCATCACAAGTGAGTAGTTTCCATCTTCCAAAATGACACCGAGTAGCTTTACCACACGGTCATGCTGCAGTCTGCGCATAATCTTGCCTTCCTCAAGAAGGGAAACATTGTACCTGTACAAGAGAAATCACACTGAATTTAGGTGCCAGCCTAGAAAGAACAAAGGGATGAAAATTACACTGATTCATGATGAAAACCATGGCCAAAAATGTCAAGGCCCCTAGAACCCCTGCAAGAGTAACCATACTTTCAGCTGAATTTGAATTTATACAGAGTTGTTCAAGCCAGGGTATATTCTCTAAGATGCTGCTCAAATGCCTCACACAGAGACTGTCTGCTCAGTCTAATTTTAAGTCCTGCTTTTCAGTAACTGCATAAGCATTCTTCTTGTAGGTAGCTGTGGATGTCCAAATCTTTAAACTGGGGTAAGATCTGGGCAGAGCTGAAAGAGCCTTGGAACAAGGAGAATCAAGATCCACTCCACTACTTCTTGTACAGGAAACTATTTATAGAGGTCTTGTTTCCAAAGGGCTTCATGTTCAAAACTGATTTCTTACAAGGGAACCACACACATACTAAATGATGATGGCATTTGCTAACAATTACTGGTTTAAGATGAATTAAAAGAATTAACTCTTTACCTCAGCCTCAGTACAACCCAGCAGCAATCACAGGTACATAGCTGGAAAACCCTCACTGAGGGTCTTAAAAAAAGACAGTATCCATTACATAATGAATAGGAGGGGTGGTATTTTTATTATTGTTCATGTTCTAGTCATCAGACAAAAGGATATAAGAAAATCTTGCTTGCTAATGCTTTCTTACCCTCTGACTTAAAACAAAACTGCCTTCTCCATCTGTGTTCCTCCATATTACTAGAGAAGAAACTGGTTGTTTTGTCTGCATTAGGATCACTTAAAAATTTGCTGAAGACTTTTGGTTCATTATTTTAAGAAATAACAAAATAATAAGCCTGTGTAATGAAAAAATAAAAACACAAACCCAAAATACACTTGGCAGGCTTGTCCATTTTAACTGTGGTCAACCCAAACTGTCAGTGCAGGCTGCAAACTACTAGATATTTCTTAATTTGCTTTCCACTAGCAAAGTAAAAAATCAGTTAATTCATTTATCATAGCCCAAAGTAGAAAAAACATGGAATTTTTTCTAGTAGATGACTCATGGCAGATTTTTATGATAGTTACAGCTGTGAGATAGTAGAGCTGCAATGTAACCTGAAATCAACAGCTAATTCAATCTCTGAATTAAATCAATGGGCTTGGCTCACTTTGCTCTTTCTCAAGAGTGAGAAGGTTACATTCATGGTACTAACACACATGAGGTTATAGTCCTGCCAATAATTTATGTGCATTTAGTTCCTAGTGGACACCTACAGTTGGATAATTTCATTGAAAACATTATTTTCAAACTTGCAGATATCGTGTGACCACTGAGTTCCTGCATTTCCTTAAGTGTGCAAGAGTTCCCTTGATTCTTAACAATTTATGTCTCAAGAGAGGAAAAAAAGGAAATTCACAGGACAGCTGTTAGCATTGTTTTCTTTTCTCCACATAAAGTATCTCCAGAATCCAAAGTCTTGAAAATATTGTACTTCATTTAGGTTTATCTTATTTGAATTTAGAGGACTTAGACTAAGTGAAATGAAAATCAGAACTGAGATCAGTAACTTACTCAGTGCGCTGTGGTCCTGTATACACTTTTTTTAATACTACATATCCATGTTTCTTGTGAAAGCATAGAGAAATTGTTCCAAATCCTCCAGCATCTAATTGCTTTTTTTCAAGCAAATCCGTGGTGTTCATGTGGATGTCTTCCAGAGACATGGCTGCAGTCTTTGTGGCTTAGCAATTAAAACAAAATCAAGCACCCTCGTGCTTCTGGACCTGCAGTATAGAAGAAGAGGAAGTGTCATAAAAAGCATTTAACTGTTCCACTAAATAAGTGTACATTTAAGGAGTGGGACAGAAACATAAACTCTCATGACCCTTATGAATGCTTAGTTGGAAACCAAAAATGGTGTAGTTCTCACAGAATCAGACCTATAGATCACAATGATTTATCCTGTCAACCTGCCACAGCTATATTCAGTTGATGTAAAACAACTGCAGTTGATTTCTTCACATGAGGATCTCAAGGTGCTGTTGATAAATAGTTTTCATCTATACAATATGCAGTAGATTGGTACTGTCCCTATACGTCATATGTGTAAAATCCAAACCCCAGAAAAATCAAGAGCCACGGTCCCAAAGGCAGGTAGTGCCAAATGATTCTGATAGGTATCTTGTTTTCTGAATTGCCTGAACATGGGCCTGTCAAGTGCCCAGATGCTTATATAATTCTTAAGCTACCTTTTAGGCATCTTTGCAAACCGAGCTCTAAAGGGTTTGCTTAAAGCTTAAACCAAACAACCAAATAAAAGGTTCCTCTGGAGGGTGAAACTTATTTGCACATGAACTCAAGGAGACAAGTGCTAGGAAGGATTACGTATGTCAACTTCTCCTCTGCCCATTAAGAGGAACAAAGAAATTGTGAAGACTTGTAGTAACTCCTAAGTGCAAGAGACAAAAATAGTTTGGGGGATGTTATGAAATGGGTAGGTAATAGATAAGTAAACAGATAAGTAATAGGTAAGGAAACACCAGTGGATGCCAGAATAATTTTAATCCTTTGATAAAGTTATGGTACTCTTGGCTAATATGGTTCCCAGGCTAGCCCCTGCCTTCAGTACATGTCAGCAAACTGCTTTGCTAGCACTGGTGCAAGCCAACAAGCTCTGCTTTTTTTACCCCTCACTAAGTTTTTCACTTAAGCATCTTACATCAGGTAAAGAAAGAGTTTGCTGAGAAAAGATAAAGTCCAAGAGACTGGCAGGGCTGTTCATTTTCCACTCATCTTGGGTAACTATAACAGACAGAGCTGGGAGAAAGGCACCACCTCTAAGTGCCACTATCAGCAACAGCTGATTGCCTCGTTTGGTTACTAATAGCTCTAAATTGTGTAGCAAAGGGACTCCCAAGTTTTTCCTGACCAACAAATGACTGCTAACTCCTGTAAACTACTCTCATCCAATCTCTAATTGAAAAGATCACTTAATGTTGTGAACACCAGCTGCAGCCTAATTTTGACTGCCTCATTACCACAGGCTCTTTAGGGAGCCTGGGAACTAAGGAGTGTGTGGAAAGTAGGTACCTAAGGGAAGAGAGATGTTTCAGTGCCGAGTTGGAAGTGGTCTTATCAGTTCAATACTGACAAACCAAAACAGGAAGAATAAGTTAATTTTTTAAAAAAAAGACATAAATTGTGCCTGTAAAAGAGATAGAGCAAGAGCCTTCTCTTCCAAGTACATACAGAGACTCTATGGGCTATTGTAGTACAGAGAGGGAACGACCTCCCTACACCCAGAGCAGTGTCTTCGAAGTTTTCTGCTTTGGCTTTACAGACTTCAAAAAGATGCAGACTTTGCTTTGCTGCAGTGCTTGCCAGCATTATGAGCACAAGCCTGAGGATATGACTGCATTCATTTAGTAAGAAGGTAAGTCCTGCTATGCCTAATAATGATTTGTTTATTGTGGTAGTTTTTCCTTTTTGGTGGTTGTTTGTTTTTGTTTGTTTGGTTTGGTTTTTTAATTCCTTTACAGTTAGTCAAATAGCAGGTAGGAAATTGTTCATAGCAGTCCAAGGACTCATAGTAGTGCCATTGCTGCTTTCATAGCTGAGCTTTCATCTCCCTGGAAGTTTCTGGTGATGGTTGTCTGGATTTGTTTGCGTGGTCATACTGATTTTTGTGCAGATGGGATGGATGTAACACGTACAAGGGCCTAAATTCAGTCATGAGAGTCAAACTAACACCTTGTTTCTTTATCTTGGTCTCCCTTCCAAGAATTGGTTTGAAGTCACTTATGAATGTTAATTTTTCCATGCTAACAGCAATTATGTATCTAGGTAGTTATTATAAGACTTGCATATGCTTTTCTTGTGAATGCAAAGTAGATGTGTATTTTTGAATGCTGAATCTCAAAAGTTGCATTAATACCACTAATAGCTTGGGACTGGCATATAACCTGGCAAAAAACATCTCTTTCCAAAACTGCAACAAATACAGAACCTTGTTCCTGTTTACAAAGTTAATTACCTGTTCCTACCAAGCTGCATGTAGTCACCAGAAGTATTGGAAATTTAAAAGAAGTAATAACTTCTAAATTCATAATGTATCTGCTGAAGTGAGTTGGGTAACACTCAAGAAGAGGGAATTTTCTTATTAGATGGGAAGGAACCTTCTCCCTTGGGCATGGTAGGATGCTACTGCTTTTTTGGCTGTTCTTATTAAGTAATGAATAGAAGCTTTCTGATTTAATGACTTATTTCAAATCCAAAGTTTTGGTTTCTTTTTTTTTCTTTTAGAATGAATATAATACGAAAACAATGTCTAGCCAGGCTTTAATACAAAGACTACTTATTCTGGTATACTATTTAACATGAGATATTGGCTTATGATACCTTAAAATATCAGATGATAAAAAAACAAGGACAGAAGCTCAGAAACTCTGGTTCATTCCAACTTACTGCTTCTTATTGAGATACAGAGTAATTTATATATGTCCTTAGTACTTAGGACACATCAATTTATGTATTATGTATTTACAGTTAAGAAAATAGAAATTTTGTAGCTTAACTTAGCCAACCCTTAGAGAAGCTATGCATTCTTCTAGTGGTTAATTTACATTCTGTGAAGTAGCCCTCATCTATATACGTGATCAGTTATAAAGCAATTTTTTCCATATACTATTCTGAACATTTGTATTTGATTGGGTTCATATTTACCAAGTACCCTCATTGTATTATTTTAAATACTCGTTGCTAGAAGAGAGGAATTTCTGTCCACCAGTATGACTGGTGTCCTTTAGAAAAGGAGAGAAGTGTGCTGAGTGTGTTTGTGGCATTTTTCTTTTTAACACCATGGTTATGTCCTCTTCTGTAACTCCTAAAGGACATATAAATTCACAAGAATCATAACCTGATTAGGTCATCGGGTCATATTCCTAATCACTGCTCAAAAGTGCTTTGCTCAGTTTTAACGATTTGCAACTTATCTGATGCAGATCTGATGTGTCCTGCATGGTTAAGGAGGAGCACCGAGCACATTAACACAGTAATATGTAAAAACATTGATTGCAGCCTTTTGTAGTCTAATGATGCTCCCAGCACCTAAATTTTTAAGAGATGCTACAAACTTTAAGCGGAGAAAATGAACATGTCTAAAAGTAGCAAAACTCGTGGCCAATTAATTATCAGTCCTTAATGGAAAGGAATTAAGAATAGAAACCAAAGCTGGTATTCCCAAATGAGTAACAGGAGACTGGGCTGCTACAGCTGATAACAAAAATATTGACTGTGACAATGATGTTTCAAAAGCTGTCAGGGTATCTCAGATCTGTTGCTGTAAATGTCATAACCGACTTCATCTAAACCTTTCAGTCCCGCTCAGGTTTTTCAGCTTTTCATCAAGGAATGATTTTCTAAAATTATTTTTTCCTTTTGGAAATAGCAAAGAAAATACCTGTGTCAGATAGTCAGCAGGTTACAGAATGGATCCCGTGGGAAGGGGAGGAGAAGCCAATGCAAAGGGAAACAAAGGTGTTTTGCAACACAAGTTTTCGCAGGAACAGAGGTAGCGTGGGAAGTGGAAAGGATGGGGTCTGTGCAGTAGGCTGTACAAATGCAGGATGGGGTCTGTGCAAAGGTGTTAGAGTGGGCTCTGTCGCTAGAGAGTGCATTCCGTACGGCAGTCGGGACGGGCAGTCTCGGCTGCGGCGCCATGCCGGGCCCAGCTGTCGGAGATGGGCGAGGCGGGGGCGGCCGCGGTGCCCAGGGCGAGGCAGGAGCGGCCGCCGCTCCCGGCGCTCCCGCTCAGCCCCAGCGCAGCCGCCGTGCCCAGGGCGGGAAGCGCCAGAGGCGGCTCCTCGCCAAGGAGCCAGGAAGCCTTAACGCGGGGCTGCTCTGGCCTAGTTCCTCGTTCGCCGACTTGCCATATCGCCCTTCTCCTCCCGACGGCTTCCTGCCGCCGCCTCCCCTCGTTCGCACCGCTCCCCCGCCCGCCGCTTCCCGTTTCCCGTGCCCAGGAGCCCCTCCGCGGTGGTCATGGATGGGACGGGTTAGACGGAGCGCCGTACCGCCGCCGGGCCGTCTCGCCTCGGCAGCCCGTCACCCTGGCAGCCCCCTGGATTTCGCAGCGGTGGCGACGCCTTCGCACAGCTGGGTCGCCATCCCGGTTTCGGTTTCGGTGCGGCAGCGCGCCCCCCCAACCCCCCGCTCCCGCTGCCCCCGCTCCCGCTGCCCCCGCTCCGGCGCGCCCCGTACCGCGATCTGGCCTCTGAAGGTCCCGGTGCGTCCCCGGGTACCGGTGGCAGTGGGGTTTGCCCCCACCGCCGATGGAGGACCGCCTCGGTCCCGGGAGGCGGAGCTCGAAGTGGCGCGGGTGCCGCCCAGGCTTGCGTCACTGCCTCCGCTCTCTGCGCTGCGATCGGCGCGACAAGGTGGCTCTGTCACCTGTCGAGCTCTCTGAGAACTACGATCGGTGCTAAGAAGTGACTCTGTCGCTTCCTGAGCTCTCTGGGCGCTCTGATCGGTGCTGGCAGAGAGTGTGTCACTGTCTCAGCTGCATGAGCATTACGATCGGTGCCACACCGTGACTCTGTCACTGCCTGAAGCCTTTGGGCTCTGATCGGTGCCACAAGCAGAACTCTCGAGCTCTCTGGGCACTGCGGTAGGTGCCGGCAGAGAATCAGTCGCTGCCTGGGCTCTCTGGGCACTCTGATCGGTGCCGTGCAGCGGCTTTGTCATTGCTTGAGCTCTCTGGGCATTGCGGTGTCACGCAGTTACTCTGTTCCTGCCTGAGCTCTCTGAGCATTATGAATCTTGAAAACCTCTCGACGTTATCGGGACTGAGAGTAGGCTGGGAGTTCGACGAATATTGGAAATGCCTTTGTCTATGGAAAATTTGGCACTGGATATGTGAGGATTTGTTCAGGAAGGGCGGAGGAAGGAGTCTCTTTTGTCAGCATAGTCTCTTATTACAGATAACAATCCTGGGGGCAGCTGCAGGAATACATAATCAAAAGGATCTCTGTAAACCATATAGTTCAACCTCCTCTGAATGTCAGGTGTGTAGCTAATATGGCTTCTTCACATAAGGGCCATGCCTTTGCTGTTTTTCTGTGAAAAGGATGGCAATTATCAATGTTTAATGATCTTTCCCATTCTGGGGAACTGTTGCATTCCCTATGTTGCTTTAAAGCAGCAATAATAGAAGAGCAGCAACAGATCAACGAGGTAGGGCAATAGCAGTCCACAAATTGTTTTTCATTTCTCCCTTTGATGGTCAGCAATGCCATATGTGAGCTCCTACACCATCCATCTACCCTTATGTGCTCTCCCACGGTGGCACTGTGGCTTTGTGCTGGCCAGCACGGGTATCTGCCGGGAGCAGGGGCTCCTCCTCTCCAGCTTTCTGAAAGGTGTTCCATGGGAAAGACAGGTGGGACACACACGGATACGGGCAGCTGAGAGTTTGGAGAGATAGGACAGCCTTGGTGATCACTTCCAAGATGAAGTTTTCTCTCTGAGTATCAAAACTGCCCTTTGCTGGACAAAATGATTTCTAAGATTTTGCAAAAGAAAAAAAAAAAGTTGACAGTGGACCTGATGCAGGACCAGCACATTCCTGTTTTCCAGCCATTCTGGATCAGCTGATATTGAGACAGAACAGGAGTTTAATGCTCTGACAGCTCCTGATGCAAGGGCTGATCACACCAAGTGTAAAGAGGAGACTCAGGACCAAATGCTGAATTGTCACACTGAGCTCACTGTAGTTTGAATGCAGCAATTTCGTGTCCATCCCCACTGTGAGGTGTCTCAAGGAGTGCGTTACTGAACTTGCAGAGAGTCTGAGACATTTGTCAGCTAAATGAAGCAAGTGCAAACATAGACATGGAATCTCTCGTGGGCCAATTGGTTTTCTCCTGCAATCCCAAACATTCTTATGATAACATTTGACCTCTGAGGTTTTTTTGGGTTTTCAGTTTTTTTGGTTTTTTTTTTTTCTTTTTCTTTTTTTTGTTTCTTCGGTCTAATTAGTTTGTTTGGTTTGGTTCTTCTGCTGTCTAGCTTTGCATTGTGTGTGGGGCTGAAGGTGTGGCCTAAAGGCAGGAAGAAAGAGAGGTGAATTCATAAGAATTGCTTGGTTAAAGTGGTGATTTCCCAATAAGCACTAGGCAAAGAAAAAAATTGTCATTTATTTGTATGTGCTTAGAGGTTGGTGTTGCCAGTTACAACATTCCTTCATTGAATGAAAAGGGAAAACAAACCAATCCAGAAATGCAATCTGAATTTATAGAGAAATCTCTAAATTCTGATGGAGATGAAGGAAAAGTTATCTTGAAATGGAAAAAAACATTGGTACATCTTTAATGCTTTTCCCAATAACGAATTTATCTCAGCAGGAGTCTTCAATTTTAGCATTAATGTGAATTTAATAAGCCTATTAGTTTTCTTTTACCTCAACTTGCATTAAGCTCAACCATTCACAAACTTTGTACTAAAAATCTCAGCCATCTTATTAAAACTTAGTGCTACCATATGTGTGGGAACTGGCATGTGTCTGCCAGATAGTGCTCAGTATCCTCAACATACAGGCCAGTCAGGCGTTCTTCATCTACTAGTTAGCCCCACTAAGCTCTGCAATTGATCCAAAGTAGTAACATTGGTTTGACAGTTGCAACTTCTGCTTTCACTTCCATTTCCTTCTTTCCTGAATAGCCTGCTAATTGAGCACAGTGATTAGAAGGATGATTTCTCTTCTGTGCAGTTTTAAATTTTGTCCTCAGATTTCTCTCAACTTTAATTTCTTCTCCTTATGTCTTTGAGCCATGAATCTGCTTTCCCCATAACTTAGATGTGCAACACTTATTTCCTTATTCCCTCTTACTTTCCTTTTCCTATAACAGAGCTGTTGAGCCAAAGCAAATTTCCTGCTTCTGCAACCTAAAGACTTTGGCTCACAGGCCCCACAGTAGACATCTGTGACAGCTGAGTCCTGGGAAATATCTGTGCTTGATGTGGCCTTTCACCTCATATGACAGCAAAGAGCAACACGTGACCCTTTCCCTGTGGTGGCACTTCCTAGTTTGATGTATCAGTTTACAGTGAGCCTCCAGAGCCTGGGCTTAGCGTGTTTATTATCCAATTAGTCCCTAAGGAACCGTAAGGCTGGGGTGTGGCAAGAATGCCACAAGGTATGGCAGATGCACAGAGGTCAGGGTGTCGTTTGACAGTGACTCAGGAGACAGGTTCTTACAGAGGCCACATTCTTTTAATATCAAAGTGCAAAGGCAGCAGTTAAGTGAGCTAGTCAAATCAAGAAATTCAGTAGCTAAGCAAGAAACCCACTCCTTGACATATGCATAAATAGGCTTAACAACTCTAAAGCACAAAAATAATCCTGCTACAGTTCCAGGCAAAAATCCTGGCTAGTAAGAGCCAGACAATTCATTTGTCCCATAGATCCTGACCCATAGACAGACAGTGCACCTGCAGGGTTTTGGGTTAGTGCTCTGCCTCAACAACTGCTGGTGCTGGAGATCTCCAATGAAGCCCATCAATGCTGATGCTGGAGAGGAAGCAAACACACTCCAGTCACAAGCACCAACACTGACTGGTGTGAGGGGGCAGACAACAGGATTCCTTTTTCTCTCTACTTTGATTATGGCACGATGCATACTTTACAAATGGGAACTGTAGTCTGTAAAGGAAGGCAATTAATGCACATACCACTATGTTTGTATCTATTTTTTCCCTTTTCTGGTATTTGTCATAGCTTTAATATTGCTTTATAGATATCTGGAGAAGTCTAGGGCTGCCCACAAGTCTTTCCAGTAGTTTAAGACACTTTGCAACTGTACATCCTTTTGAGACACACTACTCATGATCTGGCTTTGTTGCTTTAAGGCACAAGCCAATTGTGATTCTCACAATCAGTCTTGAGCTTTTAAAGGCTGAGTATGGGCACCATATTCCCTGGTAATGGAAAAAATGTGGCAAATGGTACAAAAAGTGCTAAAGTAAGCTTGGCCGTGTACTGTTTGACAAGCAGCAATGGTATAATCTGCCATGGATTATCACATGTTATCAACCACAAGGAGGCAGGATGACACTGTTCATGTGAGCAACAACTTCACAAAGAGTTTTTGTATCCATCCTGAAGATAAATGCTATGTTGTCAGTTAAACTGCTAGATGTAGTATTTAAGATTCTTAAAATGTGTTTGAATTAGGAGATTAGTGTTCAAGTATTTAGATAGAGCATCAAAAAGAATGGAGAAAAAAAAAAATCTTCTCTCTGTACTACTTGAAATACCAGTCAGGAGAGCAATCTATGGGCTCTTCCTTCCAAAGATTCTTCAGACGCTGGGTCCAGGCAGCCAGCATCTCCTTCCTCTTCTCCTCAGAGACATTCTCTGGAGCATAACAGATGTGAGGTTCAAGGACCTTGACACCACAGAAGTGCATGATTCCATGCTGGGTGCAAAACAAAGAAAGAAATGCCTCAGGAAATATTTACTTTTACTTTCATTTGAAGAACCTGGAAGATTCAAATTATTCTGCTTCTCTGATCCAATATGAGTCAGGTTCTCCAAATCTGTTTTATCAAGAGAAGGAAAATAAATTGCAGCAGTTCACTACCTATCCAGGCAGTTACTATTGAAGGCATTCAGCAGAATGGCATACAAGCTACTGAAAGATAAGGGCAACTTCATTTATTCTGCTCTGTGGAATATATTTTTAACTGCTGTTAATCCCACAGAACCATCCTCTTTGGCAGCTGTTCACTGTTCAGTTTGCAAGGATCACAGGTGGCCAAAACTTCATTGTCCAGTTTGAAACTCCTTAGATTGCTCTCTAACTGCAGTGTTCCACATCTACTTCTAAGATGGGGTTTTTTTCACCTTTTTCCCTCTGGCTTTGCCAAATGTTCCTGTAGAAAGGCTAGTGCCTGTGGAATCAGCTCAATTTGCCATTTTCCCCCTGTGTGTTCCTGAATTTAGAATTGTGTTTCATGTTTTTGGCATGTTGACCTGTGGGCTCTGCAGTTGGACAGCTCCACAGGAGCAGGCAGATGGTAATTGCATGAGGAGACCATGGAATTTAGCTCATCTGTTGTATTGTACCTGGAAGAAGCTGGCAAAATTTGCCTTACCACCTGTATTTCCCAAACCATGCTGGATACTTCTGATAAAAGAGTAGCAATTAGAAGAGGAATGCTAACTTCTGTGTGTTGATTGTTACTGCCAGGGTAATGTGTGACTCCCCTCCTGCCCTGCATCCTACATGACTTGGGAAACCACAGGGAACAGAAATCCTGTATGGCTGAGCCAAAAGAAATCCTGTAACAGCAGGGAAACTGAAAGAGCTGACAGTGTTAAGCTTTCTCTTTCAGTGTTAAACTGATCTGGAGGAAGGGGGACAAAATAACTTTAAAAGTCAGTGGACTTTTAAAGAAGTCCCAGGATTTTATGTAACATTTATGTAACCTGCAGATACTTGTAACTGACAACTTGATAATTAATTATCATATTTCATATTAAAAAACCCAATCAAAAATTGTTATTTTTTTATCATTCTAGCTATTTTTATGTAAACAACCAAATGTCCATATATTATACCTGCATGGGCCAGAGGATATAGCGAATATCACCACTGATACTTCCTTTTGAATACATCTCTTGGCCTCCTCCCGTGGTGAAAGAAAACAGGGATAGCTTGTCCTAGAATTAGAAAGTGGTGATTAAGACATATTTAAAGAAGAGAGGCTAAATTGTTCAAAAGATATTCAGGGAAACCTGGACAGCATGGATTTCTAGGGGAGAGGGTGACCTCTTCTTTTCCAGACTGTACATGAAGTGGTAGTTCTGAGGCAAAGGTTGATGTCATACAATTAGACAGTGGACTGTATGTCTTTGGGGAGAGATGGGTTAAAGAAATGGAATTAGTGTCTGACACCCTTGTGTGATGAAGCAGGGCTGATACACTACTTCAGCAAAATGTAAAGAGGGAGCTTTAAAAAACTACAGTGGAAAAGAAAGACCAAGGCCTCATAGGACATGGTGTGAGCCTTACCTTAGTAAAACAATTCCAAAAACATACCTGGAGCAAGCCACCATCATAAGCCTTTGACAAATCGTAAGCAAAGCCTTGGACCAAGACTCTGTCCATCCAGCCCTTCAGGATTGCAGGCATGTTGAACCAAAACAAGGGGAACTGGGCAAAGAGAAAATTACCTGGTCAGCACAGTCTGGGCCACCCTTAGGCCAATCCTCTCCTCTGAACCAGCTCAGATCCTGTATGTGCTTTCTTCCAGCTCTGTGTCAGGACAGGCAGTAACTGTGCCTGGCAAAAGGAGCTGAAGTGTTTTCTGTTTGTACTTACCTCAGGGCCAGACCTCAGCAGCTAGAGCACAACAACACTGCTGCATGTCAGGGCTTCCATCCTGATTAAAGGTGGAACAGGATGAAGTAGGAGGGTGCCATTTCATTCAGATTTAAGACTGTACAAAATCATGTGTCCTAAGGCTGAAATGCAAAAGAATCTAATATCTTATTAGCAGGATGGACATCTGGTGATCAGTTCTGTTCTGACAGTCTGCTGACAAATGCCAGGGGATCATAGGAAAGACTTCTTTGCAAAGCCTGCTGGCATCCTGCTCCCACATAGCTCTACTGAGAAAAAGATTTCCTTAATAGTTGCACCCAAGTTGCACCCTTGGTTTCCAGATCTTCCAGTTAGCCCCTGGGATTGCATCCCAAAGCCATCCTGTCTTCACAGCATTATCTTGACTGCTTGATGGGCTCCTATATTAAGCTGCATCACTACCCCTAAACCTTGGTACATCCTGCACACAGAGGAAGAAATTGTATAAACATGTAACCATGTGTGACTCAATAGAAGGTGAAAACAAAGTGGAAACTGGGCAGCCACCACAGTCACTAAAAGTAGTGAGTTCAGTCTGTAACAAATTTTGAATTCCTTTATGTCCTTTAGAGGCTTTTTTTTTTTTTTTTTTTTTTTTTGCTGCACCAGAACACATGCAACGTTTCATAGCATTCTACAGATGGAGAAGGCAACTGCTTCCTTCAGGGCATGTCTTACAGTTCTTTCTTGGGAAGCAATAGTGTGAAAACGATGATGACTTACAGTGAAATTCTGAATTGAGATATGACCCTATCCTAAACTTATTCTAACTTTGGACAGAGGAATATATATATATATAAAAAGAAGTCTAAGGGTCACAAAGAAATATAAGGCCACTATTTCCATTCATAGTACTTTGGGATTTGTAGACACAGTGGAGAACAGAGATGGGCTGAAAAAATTCATTAGCAATTCCCAGCAGTGCTTGTGCAACTCATTAACAAATGAGAACAGTCTACTTAGGAAAGCCCAGTTTCCTGACTTCACTGGCTCCTTGCCCAGAAAATAATCTTTCCTCTGCTTTCTGTCAGCCTGCCTGACATCCATGCTCACATAAGTCTTTGTGCATCCAGACACATGGAATTTGTTTGGCCCAGTGTTGGGAAGTTCCTGGGGTTGCTCTTGTTTCAGCCTGCATCTTTGTGCTACTCAATTACTGGATGTGCTGTAATAATGACCCAGGTAATTGTACTACTGGTCTGTAGTCTTTACTGTACCATTACCTAGAGAGAAAGTGAACATCATAACTGAATTGTGTTTCAAATAATGACCTGAAAAATCAGCAGGTCTGCTTCCTGCACCTTCTTCTGCTCTTCCACCAGGTCTTTGGACAAACCTCCTCTCTTGTAAGCTTCCCAGGTTTCCACACCATAATTGAATGCTTCTGAGTTGTGCAGGTGACCTGTGCGTAGAAGTGAACAGTGATTCCTTGTCCCTGCCCAGTATCAGCACCAGATAAAGAGCTGAATGCAGGTTGCCATTCACAGTTCTAAACTGAGTTACTACTTTCCATTTTTCCTACTTTCTTGTCTTTATTGGATATTCAGCATCATCACAGCTGATGGTGACTTCATTTTGAAATGGAGATGAATGTAGCATCTCAGAGTTCTAAAGCTTTCCCTTCCTGTAGCAACATAGGAAGTGCAATATGAGGACCTAAGCTTGCCTCAGGACTCTGGGGATGCAGGTGGAAGAGTTAAGGGAATGTTGTTGTTCTGCCTCTGCCTTAGGCTTTCCTGAGGCCATCATGCACTTGTCAGCACTACAGAGCTGCTTTCCAGCCTCTGTAGCTGGAAATTCAGCAAGGGATGGGGAACCAGTATTGGCCATTTCTACTGATTCCACTAGCAGATCATCAGTGTCTAGTAAAGGACAGGGGCAGTTGTAGCCTTGTGAGCTAAACTGCAGCAAGTCCCAGAATGATATCTGAAGGCATTTCCTGCCCATGAGAAATGGACTTTAGGGAGTGATTATGGACACGTGCTAATGTGTGTTTTCCTCAGTCAGTAATCTCACTGTGAAACAAAGTTCATGTTCAGGAGTGAACTTTTAGAAATGCAGATGTCTGTCATAAATAAGTTTCTTATTAATGAAATTTGTTTCTTATTAATCTCTGGATGATCTGAGGGCTGGAGCACCTCTCCTATCAAGACAGACTGAGAATTCTGCATGTTCAGCATGGGGATGATTTCAGGGAGAGTTTTTTCAGCCTTCTGATATCTGACTGAGGGGGGATTACAAGTCTCTGGTTTTTGAAAAAGGTGTATTTTGTCTGTTCTCACCAACAATGTCATTTCTTGTTGCTCTGGGCTCAAACTGCATGGCATATAAATCTGACACGGTGACACTGCAGCCCTGCTTGGTCAGTTCTTCCACAGCAATCTTCAACAATGCTCCATTGAAGGACTTGGGCTCTTGATGTGCATAGACTATCAGGACTTTTTTCCCTGGAGGCAGAAAGAAAACCAGGAGACCATTTGGAATCTAGGAGGCAGATGCAGAACACTTTGTAACTTGGCACTTGTTCCTCGCTCTTTCTGTAGTGTCTTTTCCCAAGGGCACAAAACCAGCGAAAGCAGAGTGACAGTGGCAGCATTTGACTCCTGAGGCCCTCATTGCTGCATGTGCCCTGCTCAGCAATTCTGTGCTACACTGGGCTTTGTTTCCTAGGTGGAACTCAGTGGACAGAGGAGGTGTTCCATAGAAGTCACTTTGCCCTACATCAGCACAAGCCAGCCCCTTCCCTTGAGACATTTCTTTTGGTCTGATTCCACTACAATCCAAAAAGCAGTGCCAGCTCAGATTGCCCCAAAGTGTCATGGAAGCAACTTCTGAGAAATCAGAACACCTTCCTACAGCAGTGTGGTACCACCTCCTGATCTTTCATTTCAGTGCCGTGCAAGTTACAGCACTGGGGTAGACATTTAAGATGCTCCTGTCCCATTTCAGCACCATCACAGTGGCTTCTGTAAAGAGCAACATGATTTTTTCTCAGAGATTAGACTGTTATGTGTATCTCACGCTGCTGTCAAAGTGGATTCAAAGTAAGCTGAGTGTCCAGGCAGGTATATAGGGATGGAACATCTTAGAGGTGTGTAACAAGGGTCTGCTCAAAGAGCTCCATTGTGTGCTCAATGTTTTATTGAGCATAGGCCAAACAATTTTAATAATTCTCTTAAAAATCATTCATAAGTGTAAACAAAGGAAATATTTTACATGGGCTTGCAGTTTTTTACAGATAACCAGAGAAGGAAATTTACAGGGACTGTTGAAAATGACAGGGTCTGCAAAACATGCAGCTCTTGCTTCCTGACTGCCAGCACAAAAATTCAGGCATCTCCTGAACTCAGTTTCTCTGTGGCACAGCTTCTGGATTTGGGAACACAGTGCCTATGAAACATGAACTATGCAAAAAAGACTATTAAAACTTGTAGGTCAAATGCTATCATAAATTCAATGTGTGTATAAACTCTTTAAATCCCTGCTCCATACCATACTCTGGATTTTCAGGAGCTCTTACAACTTTGCTGTTCCTGTCAGGTCTCAACAAATGGAGCTCAGTGACTGGACATATCATGTGCTCCAAAAAGACACTAAGTTTGATTCTGCAAAAATGCCGATTTTTTTTCCATTTTGGTGGATCTGAGGGCACTTGGACAGAGTGTTTAGAGAGACTGGAGTTTTACAAGGCATCACTTGCTGAGGTAAATTCAGTCTTTTGGAAAAATAAGACCTCAGTGTCCCAACTAAACACAGCAGAGGCCCCATCCCGGAGGTGCCCTGTGCCCAGGCCTGGAGCCAGCAGCATTTCACCGCATTTGCTCTTACCTGCCATTGCTGGGGAGCGCTGGGGAGCGTCTCTGTGGATAATCTGGTGCTGCCTGAGAACTCAAGGGAGAGATTTGCTGGTGAGAAACAGCAGGAGCCGCTGCGAGGAGAATCGCAGTTTCAGTGGGAAATGCGCCGTAGTGTGAGCACGGGCACTCACGCAAGGCTGGCCAAGGGAGGGAAGCTCCCGGCCCTCGGCCCGGGCCCTGGAGCAGGAATTCATTTTCCTCCGGCCGCCCGACCGGCGCTCGGCGGCCTCGGCCCGGGGCTGCACCGCGCCGGGCTGGGCCGGGCCGCCCTCCGCAAAGCGGCTCCGGAGCAGCCCCCGGCGCCCCGGCCGGCGCAAGCCAGGCCGTCCTTACCTGCTCCTCCGCGTCCCGAGCAAATCCGCGGCGGGACTGGGAGCGGCGCTTCCCGGCGGTCCCGCGGCCCGCCCGCCCCGGGCCCTGGGGCAGCGCCAGCGCGGGGCGGGATCGGGATCGGCTCCGGCTGCGCTCCAGGCCGCGCCCCCGCCGCTGTGACAGCCTGGGACACCATCACCACCGCTGGGTGTCTTTTTATGCTGGCTCTCTGCTCTTCTCCACGTACAGAGCTCGTCCTTCACTTCCCCCAGCACCGCAGTGTGTGAGCTCCTACACCATCCATCTACCCTTATGTGCTCTCCCACGGTGGCACTGTCTGCTTTGTGCTGGCCAGCACGGGTATCTGCCGGGAGCAGGGGCTCCTCCCCTCCAGCTTTCTGAAAGGTGTTCCATGGGAAAGACAGGTGGGACAGACACGGATACGGGCAGCTGAGAGTTTGGAGAGATAGGAGAGCCTTGGTGATCCCTTCCAAGACGAAGTTTTCTCTCCGAGTATCAAAACTGCCCTGTGCTGGACAAACTGAGTAAACAGCGCCTTTCTAAGATTTTGCAAAAGAAAAAAAAAAGTTGACAGTAGAACTGATGCAGGACCAACATATTCCTGTTTTCCACCTGTTCTGGGTCAGCCCATATTGAGACAGAACAGGAGTTTAATGCTCTGACAGCTCCTGATGCAAGAGCTGATCACACCAAGTGTAAAGAGGAGACTCAGGACCAAATGCTGAATTGTCACACTGAGCTCACTGTAGTTTGAATGCAGCAATTTTGTGTCCATCCCCACTGTGAGGTATCTCAAGGAGAGCGTTACTGAACTTGCAGAGAGTCTGGGACATTTGTCAGCTAAATGAAGCAAATGCAAATACAGATGTGGTATCTCTGGTCAGCCAATTGTGCAATTTTGGTTTTCTCCTGCAATCCCAAACATTACAGGAAGCTTTTGATAACATTTGACTTCTGAGCTTTCTTTTGGTTTGGTTTTTCTAATTTTGAGCTTTGCCTGATATATGGGGCAGGATATGAAGGATATATGAAGGCAGGGAGAGAGGTGAATTTATAAGAATTGCTGGGTTTGAAAGGTATAAGTCTCATTCAACTTGGTTTTGACAGCGTGTTCTAGGCAAAAAAGGGAGATACTGGCATCTATTTGCATGTGCTTCAAGGCCAAAGCTTTGACGTGTAGCTGGTTTGTTTTTGTTTTAGCCAGTACGATGAAAACTACTGTGTGTGAAATTTGCAGGTTTCATTGCACCACTGGAAAAATTATAGGGGCTGATGAATAAAAAGCAACAAATCTCCACAGTGCTAGACCAAGGCTACCTGGAACGGTTACCTTGTTTCTTAATCTTGACTAAAAATCCAATCCAATAAGCTTGTGCCCTAATGGGAAGGTGACATTGTATCTCTTTTCCTGGTATTATCTTTAAGGGATGTATTTTAGTAGTAAAGGATTAATTTTTAACCCTCCCTCCTTCCTTTCTTTCTGTACTTTGCTGCCAGTCTCTTTTGAGACTTTCCCCTCTCCATTTCTCTGATGAATTGCAAGTTCTGTAGGGACCTGAGCATAATCATTCTCTGGCTGTCTCTGGCTTAACACTCTACCTGGCCCAGCAAGGATAAGTGTTCTCTCATACAGGAGGTTTCCAGCTCTGGAGATGACTCAATGCTAGAATGTTAATTCTGGGCTCTATACCCTGTCCAGAGCTCTGGAGAGGGGCATCATTGGTTTGCAAAACTCTAAGGAAATACTTGTGTATAATCTTTCTGTAATCTACCTTTTAATCTAAAAGTAAAGTATTAATTGGTCTGATTGACCTCCCCCCTGCTGTCCAACAGCCATGAAGGTATTATGGTGTAGTGCTGATTTTAGAGAAAGAAGCTGTGATCTTAGCTAGTTTTGCACCATCTGAGCAAACTGTATTTCTCTGAGCTCTCAGAGGGCTGAGTTGGGAGAAACTGCAGCAACCAACAGAGTTGATGCTTGTGGAGAAGGGCTGCATCCCCTGGGAGTGAGAATGCAGAGTGGGAAGCTCCAAGGGCCTTGGGAACCGCTGTGGTTGGTGACTGCAGCCACAAATTTTCACTGCAGTTGAGTTCAGAATACCACTGACATTTCCCACGGATGCTGAGCTGTGGCCTAGCAATAGATGGCAGAAATACAAAGGTGTATGCATAGAGTACATTAAGAGGATTTATTTTTTTCTTGGTTTCTTATTGAATTCCAGTGAAGAATCACCTTTGCTCTCTATGTCTCACTGGAGTACAACTGTATTTGCAGTTTTGACAATCTGTTATGTGGACAAGCTCATGGTTTAGGTCTTGGTTTATTCTCTCTGTTGGATGTCAACAAAATGCTTTCTTATTTCATCAAGGGTCATTCAGAAACAGCTGTGGGGTATTTTGGCTCCACAGTCCTAGGGAAGAAGCTGGTCTTTTGTCTCCTTCCTGAGTTTTTCAAACATATCAGAATTCCTGTGTATTCAAGGTGCATGAAACTGAACATTTTAATACTCTTAGGATGATGAGACAATTATCCAGTACTGTCTTGAGTGTAGCAGCTTAAATTCTTTGCATCTCTTCTGTAGAATATAGCCTCTTTAGGCTCTGAGATATCTAATAACAGTAGGGTTTTTCACAAAAAAAAGAAGGAAAGGAAAGAAGTAGTACTTGCATTGTGCATGGTATTAGTTATTGGCTGTTTCTCTCTTCAGCTCAAACTTTTGATAAATAGTCTATTACAAAGTATATTCCTCTGCAAGTAAGCAGTTCACCCTCAGTGATGCTGCTTCAGGAACTCAATATTAAACCATTCACAGAATGAACTACACCTGACTTTAAATGTCAGGTTTTTTGAAACCTGCATTAAAGGCACCTTACTGCAAGACATCAGCCTTGGTTTCTCTAGGCTATGAGTAACTTGGTAACATAGTTCAGATGGGTATCTGTTTTCCTCTATGGCTCTGCAGTTACAAGCAAGTTTGACCTGCCATTTCAGAACCCCAAATAAAAGAAATACAGTCACGATTTCTAGAAAAAGATCAGAGTATTGCCTAGGCATCTGTGGGAGAGCAGGACCACCAACAACAAAAAGCAAGTTCCCAAACTAAATGGAAGTGGAAAGCATGTTCTTTTATACCTTTCTCCCCAGCCTGAAGGGTAGCTACAAGTTACTCACCTAATTCTAGCTTCATTCTCATGAAGTCAATGCTGGTTTGGCAGAGTGACAGTTCACTTTTAGCATAATGTGATTTAGAAGGACAATTGTTCTTTAGTGCAAAATGGCTATAACATTTCCAGTGCTGCTTAGAAAGCAATACTGCCACTTCTTTTCTCTCTCCTTACTAACCACAGACCAGTCTCTGCTGGTTTTCTATATGGTAAAATTCTCCTGAGTTTTGGAAAGGCATGTATCAGAACACACGTGCAGCCCAGCACAGTGCCCTGCATAGCACGCACTGAAAGCACATCAGGACAAGGACAGTCACTTTTGGCTCAGCACCCACTGTCACTGCACAGTTGACAAAGCATTGCAACAACAGCACCCTTGTGGACCCTGAAAACTTTGGCTCACATGCCCCACAGCAGACACCAGCAACAGTTTGGGGCAGCTCTGCTTCCTGGGAAATGTCTCTGCTAGATGTGGCACTTCACTTCATACAGGAGCAAACTGGAACACGTGACTGGTGTGAGGATTTTGTCCCTACAAAGGGTAATCAAAATGGAGAAATTCCTTTGATTTTAGGAAGCTGCCAACTTTACTAATGGAAAGTGTAGTTCATAAAGGAGGTAAATTCACTCACATACTAATTTGCATTTATTTTTTCCCTTCTCTGGTATTTGATACAGTTTTAAGTTGCTTTGTAAATGTGTCTAAAAGTCTGAGGCTGCCCACAAGCCTTCCAGCTGTTTAAGGTACTTTGCAACTGAACATCCTTTTGTAACACTACTCATGATCTGGTTTCATAGCTGTAGGGCACAAGTGTAGGTTCTCACAATAAATCTTGGGCTCTTAAATGACAAGTTGGATAATTTCCTTTACCATAGTCCCTGGTAAAGGAATAAAAAAGACAAATGGTACAAAAAATGTTAAAATAAACTTGGCCATGTACTGTTTCATAAGCAGCAATGGTACAATCTGCCATAAATTATCACATATGTTATCAACCACAAGGAGGCAGGTGCAGGATGACACTGTTTATGTGAGCAAGGAGAACTTCACAAAGAATTTTGTACACATCCTTGGAGGGAATCCCTTGGGAATCAGTGAAGATAAATGGTATGTTGTCAGTTAAACTGCCACATGTAGTATTCAAGGTTCTTAAAATGTATTTGAATTAGGAAATTTGTGTTCAAGTATTTAGATAGAGCATCAAAAAGAATGGAGAAAAAAAAATATCTTCTCTCTGTAGTCTTGCACCTGAACACTACTTGAAATACCAGTCAGGAGAGCAATCTATGGGCTCTTCCTTCCAAAGAGTCTTCAGACGCTGAGTCCAGGCAGCCAGCATCTCCTTCCTCTTCTCCTCAGAGACACAGGCTGGAGCATAACAGATGTGAGGTTCAAGGACCTTGACACCACAGAAGTGCATGATCCCATGCTGGGTGCAAAACAAAGAAAGAAATGCCTCAGGAAATATTTACTCTTTTACTTTCATCTGAAGAACCCGGAAGATTCAAATTATTCTGCTTCTCTGATCCAATATGAGTTAGGTTCTCTAAATCTGTGCATTTATCAGGAGAAGGGAAGTAAATTGCTCTTAAACACACAGAACTGTTTTCTTTGGATGCTGTACATTGTACAGTTTGCAAGGATAAGGGACAGTCTAAAGTTCATTTTGTGGTTTGAACTTTCACAGATTGTTCCTGAATTGAAGTATGTTTCACATCTACTTCCGTGTTGGTTTCTTGGATTTTTCTTTTGTTTTGGTTTGGTTTTTAAGCTTTTGCCTCTATCTTAGCCATATCATCCTGCATGAGAGCTAGTGCCTGTGGAAATTCAGCTTGTCATTTTCCCTCTGTGTGTTTCTGAATTTAGAGTTGTGTTTCACGTTTTTGTCACATTTACTTGTGAGCTGTGCAGCTGGACAGCTCCTCAGGGGTAAGGAGCTGGTAACTGCAGTGAGGAGGAGACCATGCATCCTACAAAAATTGGGTAACTACAGGGAGCAGAAATCCTGCATGCTAGAGCTAAAGGAAATCTTGCAACACCAGAGACATTGGAAAAGTTGACAGCAGAAGCTTTCCCCAGTTTGCAAGTTGGAGGAAGCGGGACAAAACTATTTCAAAACTCTGGACTTTTGAAGTAATCTCAGGATTTTAGAGCCCAGTTTATAACTTGCAGATGCTTGGAGCAGGTAACTTAATTATTTCTTATGTTTTGTGTAAAATAACCAATTAAAAACTCTTTATAAATAGCTGGAATAGTAAAAACTAAAGCAAACAGTAACCAAATATTCCTATACTTTACCTGCATGGGCCATAGGAGATAGCGAATATCACCTCTGTTTGCATACTTCTCTTTGGTTCCTCCCGTGGTGAAAGAAAACAAGGATAACTTGCCCTAGAATCAGGAAAGTGATGCTTGAGTTAGACATGTTTAAAGAAGAGTGGCTGAATAGTTCAAAAGACGTGGGGGAACCTGGAGAGCATGAGTTTCTAGAGGAGGAGGTCTCCTTTTCCTTCCCACATGTTCCAAAGATGGGCAGTTCTGAGGCAGATTGATGTCATACAATTACATCAGTGGACTGAGTGTCCGGGCTTTGGGCAGAGATGGGTTAAAAAGAAAAATTATGTCTGACACCCTTGTGTGAAGGAGGGCTGATTCTTGTTCTTCCTTATGCAACATTTGGAAAACTGTGGCTGGAAACCCTCTGTTACTGTGAAAATCTTTATTCCTGTCCTCTCTGACTGCAGAATTTTTTTGCTTAAGTCTCCCTTCTAACTTGGGCTTGCCATGTTTCTACTGCTGCTGTGACTATGGTATTAGCCATGTGCTCAGCTTCTCTCATCTCGGTTTTAGCTTCTGTAATCAAACAAACATTTTTCCAGTGCAGTATCCCAAATGTCTTGAGCCTGTTTATACACAGCTGTGATCATTGGTGATTATTCTTGTTTATGTCACTGAGGCAGCCATTTCTGATATTTAAAGAAACCAAAATGTTTGAAATTGTTAAGAACATCAGAACTATCAGATTAACATACAGTGAAAGAAATGCAAAGCTGATATTGATTGTTTTTTGATGCTGCATTTGGTACCAAATAAGATCTATCAGAGATAGTGGGCCAGAATTTTCCAGGGAAACTTCCAGTGCTGTGGGGAATTAGAAATGTATGAATTGACATGGAGAGATACTGCTCTTGCCAAATTAAAAGCAACAAAGAGAAAAAGGTTCAAAGTAAATAGTTGTGACAGAGACTCATACTCTGAATATTTCAGATTTCTGATTAAGTTTTATAGTTTAACTTCAGCCTTTGATATATAATCCCAGAACAGGACTTTGACAGCTAATGTGCTAGTCATTACAGATAAGAGCAGTCCTATAGTGGTGGGAAGATTGTAGTTATAGGAATTGATATATTGTAGTTATAGGATTGATATAAACTGTTTGCAATCTGTATGCTACCACAGTGTATTCTGATACTCCTAATAAATGATAAAGCCCACATAGTTGGCTAATAAAAATTTCTAGGACATTGCTTAAATCTTTAGGAAATGCTGCAGTCTCCTTATTTTCTTGCCTCCAGACAATGTAAGCAACAGAGAAAATTAGTCAGCATGTTACCAAAGCAATATTTCAGAGCAGTGTAAAGTGAGAGCTTAAAAAAACTACAATGGAAACAAAGGACTAAGGTCACATAGAATATGGTGCAAGCCTTGACCGTAATAAAATAATTCCAAAAACATACCTGGAGCAAGCCACCATCATAAACCTTTGACACATCGTAAGCAAAGCCTTTGACCAAGACTCTGTCCATCCAGCCCTTCAGGATTGCAGGCATGTTGAACCAAAACAAGGGGAACTGGGCAAAGAGAAAATTACCTTGTCAGCACAGTCAAGGCCACCCTTAGGCCAGTCCTCTCCTCTGAACCAGCTCAGATCCTGTATGTGCCTTCTTCCAGCTCTGTGTCAGGACAGGCAGTAACTGTGCCTGGCAAAAGGAGCTGAAGTGTTTTCTGTTTGTACTTACCTCAGGGCCAGACCTGAGCATCTACAGCACACCAACACTGTGCTGCATGTCAGGGCTTCCATCCTGATTAAAGGTGAAACAGGATGAAGTAGGAGGGTGCCATTTCATTCAGATTTAAGACTGTACAAAATCATGTGTCCTAAGGCTGAAATGCAAAAGAATCTAATATCTTATTAGCAGGATGGACATCTGGTGATCAGTTCTGTTCTGACAGTCTGCTGACAAATGCCAGAGGATCATAGGAAAGACTTCTTTGCAAAGCCTGCTGGCATCCTGCTCCCACATAGCTCTACTGAGAAGAAAAAGACTTCCTTAATTGTTGCACCCTTGGTTTCCAGATCTTCCAGTTAGCCTGTGGGACTGCATCCCAAAGCTATCCTGTCTTCACAGCATTATCTTGACTGCTTGATGGGCTCCTATATTAAGCTGCATCACTACCCCTAAACCTTGGTACACCCTGCACACAGAGGAAGAAATTGTATAAACATGTAACCATGTGTGACTCAATAGAAGGTGAAAACAAAGTGGAAACTGGGCAGCCACCACAGTCACTAAAAGTAGTGAGTTCAGTCTGTAACAAATTTTGAATTCCTTTATGATGTCCTTTAAAGGCTTTTTAAATTTTTTCTTTTTTTTTCTTTTTTTTTTTTTTTTCTTTATTTTTTCTTTTACTGCACCAGACCACACTCAACTGTCCATAGCATTCTACAGATACAGAAAGCAGAGCAAGGATTATTTTCTGGGCAAGGAGCCAATGAAGTCAGGGAACTGGGCTTTCCTAAGTAGACTGTTCTCATTTGTTGCTGAGTTGCACAAGCACTACTGTAAATTACTAATGAATTTTTCAGCCCATCTCTGTTCTCTACTGTGTCTACAAATCCCAAAGTACTGTGAAGGGAAATAGTAGCCTTATATTTCTTCATGTGCCTGTTGGCCCTGGACATCTCTCTCTCTATATATATTCCTCTGTCCAAATTAGAGTAAGTTTAGGATGGAGCCATATCTCAATTCAGAATTTCACTGTAAGTCATCATCATTTTCACACTATTGCTTCCCAGATAAGAACAGTAAGACATGCCCTGAAGGAAGCAGTTGCCTTCTGTTTTCTGTCAGCCTGCCTGACATCCATGCTCACATAAGTCTTTGTGCATCCAGACACATGGAATTTGTTTGGCCCAGTGTTGGGAAGTTCCTGGGGTTGCTCTTGTTTCATCCTGCATCTTTGTGCTACTCAATTACTGGATGTGCTGTAATAATGACCCAGGTAATTGTACTACTGGTCTGTAGTCTTTACTGTAGCATTACCTAGAGAGAAAGTGAACATCATAACTGAATTGTCTTTCAGATAATGACCTGAAAAATCAGCAGGTCTGCTTCCTGCACCTTCTTCTGCTCTTCCACCAGGTCTTTGGACAAACCTCCTCTCTTGTAAGCTTCCCAGGTTTCCACACCATAATTGAATGCTTCTGAGTTGTGCAGGTGACCTGTGGGTAGAAGTGAACAGTGATTCCTTGTCCCTGCCCAGTATCAGCACCAGATAAAGAGCTGAATGCAGGTTGCCATTCACAGTTCTAAACTGAGTTACTACTTTCCATTTTTCCTACTTTCTTGTCTTTATTGGATATTCAGCATCATCACAGCTGATGGGGACTTCATTTTGAAATGGAGATGAATGTAGCATCTCAGAGTTCTAAAGCTTTCCCTTCCTGTAGCAACATAGGAAGTGCAATATGAGGACCTAAGCTTGCCTCAGGACTCTGGGGATGCAGGTGGAAGAGTTAAGGGAATGTTGTTAATTGTTCTTCCTCTGCCTTAGGCTTTCCTGAGGCCATCATGCACTTGTCAGCACTACAGAGCTGCTTTCCAGCCTCTGTAGCTGGAAATTCAGCAAGGGATGGGGAACCAGTATTGGCCATTTCTACTGATTCCACTAGCAGATCATCAGTGTCTAGTAAAGGACAGGGGCAGTTGTAGCCTTGTGAGCTAAACTGCAGCAAGTCCCAGAATGATATCTGAAGGCATTTCCTGCCCATGAGAAATGGACTTTAGAGAGTGATTATGGACACGTGCTAATGTGTGTTTTCCTCAGTCAGTAATCTCACTGTGAAACAAAGTTCATGTTCAGGAGTGAACTTTTAGAAATGCAGATGTCTGTCATAAATAAGTTTCTTATTAATGAAATTTGTTTCTTATTAATCTCTGGATGATCTGAGGGCTGGAGCACCTCTCCTATCAAGACAGACTGAGAATTCTGCATGTTCAGCATGGGGATGATTTCAGGGAGAGTTTTTTTCAGCCTTCTGATATCTGACTGAGGGGGGATTACAAGTCTCTGGTTTTTGAAAAAGGTGTATTTTGTCTGTTCTCACCAACAATGTCATTTCTTGTTGCTCTGGGCTCAAACTGCATGGCATATAAATCTGACACGGTGACACTGCAGCCCTGCTTGGTCAGTTCTTCCACAGCAATCTTCAACAATGCTCCATTGAAGGACTTGGGCTCTTGATGTGCATAGACTATCAGGACTTTTTTCCCTGGAGGCAGAAAGAAAACCAGGAGACCATTTGGAATCTAGGAGGCAGATGCAGAACACTTTGTAACTTGGCACTTGTTCCTCGCTCTTTCTGTAGTGTCTTTTCCCAAGGGCACAAAACCAGCGAAAGCAGAGTGACAGTGGCAGCATTTGACTCCTGCTCAGCAGCAGCAGTGACTCCTGAGGCCCTGATTGCTGCATGTGCCCTGCTCAGCAATTCTGTGCTACACTGGGCTTTGTTTCCTAGGTGGAACCCAATGGACAGAGGGTGTGTTCCATAGTGAGTCACGCTGCCCTAGAGGAGTAAAACATTGCTCCTCCTGTTGAGTCAACAAGGAAAGAGGAAATATTTTCTATGTAGTAGCAGTTGTTTATAGATAACCAGGGAGTAAAATTTATAGGGATTTTTGCAAATGGCAGGGTTTGCAAAACATGTAGCTCCTGGTTCCTGACTACCAGGACAAAAATACTGCATCACCTGCGGTCAGTTGCTTTGGGATACAGCTTCCATCCAGAGCAACACCCGCTGAGTGACAGGGAAGTTTATTGTGTCAGGGATAAATAGTAGAAGTCAAGCTGAAAATATGATGAAACAACAGCTCATTTTTAACCTAAATTATAAGGGCTTATCATTTCACCAAGGCACACAGTGTTTATGAAACAAGAGCTATGCAAAAAAAGACTACTAAAACTTCTGGGTAAAATGCTAAATTCAATTCAAGACATGTATAAACTTTTAGAACCCCTGTATACATGTTATTCCAGAATATAAAGAGCAGTTGCCTCTATGCTGTTTCTGCCAGCTCCCAGCAAAAAAGGTGCTCTAGGGAGTGCCTGGAGATGGACAAGCTCCCCATGGTGCTCAGTTTGATTCTGCAAACTCCCAGATTGTTTCCCTTTTGATAGAGCTGAGGGCACTTGGAGAGAGTGTCTCGAGAGACTGGAGTTTTCCAAGGCATCACTTGCTGAGGTAAATTCAGTCATTTGGAAAAGACCATCTTTGATGGTCATCCCTGTGCCCAGGCCTGGAGCGAGCAGCATTTCACCTCATTTGCTCTTACCTGCCATTGCTGGGGAGCGCTGGGGAGCGTCTCTGTGGATAATCTGGTGCTGTCTGAGAACTCAAGGGAGAGATTTGCTGGTGAGAAACATCAGGAAGATGCGAGGAGAATCTCCGGGTGCCGCTCCCGTCCCGGGCCACCCTCTGGAAAGCGGCTCCAGAACGGCTCCGGCCCCAGCCCAGCCCGGCTGCCCTTACCTGCTCCTCGGGGCCGAGCACACCTGCGGCGGGGCTGGGAGCGGCCCTTCCCTGAGAATCACTGAATATCTCGAGCTGGAACGGACTCATAAGGATCACCGAGTCCAGCTTTGCCGGCGGCCCGCCCCGAGCCCGGGGCAGCGCGGGGCGGGATCGGGATCGGCGCCGCCCGCAGCCACCGCTCCGGTTTTTCCCCCTCTGCGTCTGGTTTCATTCGATTCCCCACAGCTGTGGTTCTTGTGCCGCCAGGACAGTGAAGGGTCATCTGTTCTCTTCCCCGCTGCCCACTGGTGATTTTGTGAACTTGCAGCGTGTGCCGGCCGAATCACATCTTACCCGGACTGCTCTTCAAAAATTGCTCTGTGCTTTCCCTCCTTCCTAGTGCTCTTCTCTGCCCCCTTCCAGTTTTGCTGTATCATTCCATGAAGTGGGGGAACCTGCTCTACACATAGTTTTCACACAGTGGACATGCCTTGGATATACCCAGTAATCTGATGGTTTTCTGCTCTGTGGTCTCAATAGTTAGTGACATAAAATGTGTGCTTTTTTTGACTGCTATGGAGTGTTGAGCTGATACTCTGTGGAATTATCTGTCGTAATTAGAAGACTTTACTCCTGTGTGGTGATAGTCAGCTCAAAGCCCTTTATTTTAAAAGTGAGGCCAATCACTTTCGGGTTGGTTTTTCTCCCATAAGCATCTCTTAAGGTTCACAGAGACTAAAAAAAACTTTCACTTGTCTAACCTCCTGAGCAGCATTCAGGACACTATGCTGATCTTAGTTCTCATAGAGGTCAGAAACAACCCTTCTGCTCTATGAACGACTTACCTATTGGAGGAATTTGGTACAGGTTTGTAGCTTAAATACTATTCTTCAGATACAATACAGGTACACTTCTCTACTTGCATCTAAAATACTTTTCCTCTTGATTTGTAGCCCCAAACCCTCTAGAGAAGATAAATAACTTTTATTGCCTGAAAATCTAATCAAGGAACTTGAAGAAAATAGATTTTCTATTTTTTTCTTGGGCGGGGGGGGGGGGGTAGGCATTGGACACATAGCAGAGGAGGGTAGAAATACAGATTACTTGTTTATTTGTTTGTTTATTTATTTTCTTATTGGACCACTTATTTAGAAAGTTCGTGAGTTGGATTTAATTCTGCCTTCAGCTTGAGGGAAATCACAAACACACAATCTCAAAGAATGACCCCCATATCACCCCCATATCGAACTGCAAGTTGTTTATTCTGGAGTGGGTACATCATCAGTTCTTGTTGAAGCTGTTTCACTGCAGAAAAATAATTCATGTTTTTGTGACAGAAGAGAGAAAGCAGGCATCACTTTATTACTTAGGCACTGGGATGACCTTGGAACAGGAAACCTCCAGTCTTTATGTCAAGAATTGCTGGAACTTTTAACATGCAACAGCAGTTGGGTGCTGTAGTGGCCCACTGCAGAAGGTGAGGGTAACCCAGGTTCTTGCTAATAAATCTCTTGGGGAGGATTAGAGGGAAACAGCACTGAATTATCAGCAGATAAATGCTTCCTAATGTCCAGTCTGAACCTGCCTCTCACATCTTTGAACCATTCCCACTTTCACTGGATCCAGGAAAACAAAGCTTGGCACTTACCTCTAAATCACTCTTCAAACCAACAATGAATTGTGTCATAAACACAATCAAAGCCATTATAGATGCCACTGTGGAGCACAAACACTTGCAGCACTTAGGTTATTGATTTCTTCAGCAATTAAACTAGATAAAAATTTTCCCCTCCCACTTTATCAAACGACACAGCACACAATGTTGTGATGCCCAATAGCTGTTGTATAAATTCCTGTGGAAGTGCTAATACTGTATTTGTGTGTGTATGTGTGCGTTTTCTCCATACGTTGTATGCTGTGGGTTACAGTACAAGAGAAGCTCATCTATCTTAGAAAATAAATTATTTTGAATGAATTTAACCGTGCAGGAACTACTGTAACTATTCTTACGCCTTTTCTTTTGTTTATTGTACACATTGTTCAGTCTCTAGAATAGTGTATCAAGGTTTTAAGGTACTGTGTGTCTAAAGGATATTTATTGTGCCCTCTAGCGCCAAGTGAGAGGATTTATCTTTGCAGCAGAAGTGAAGCCTCCACCAACGACGAGCATTTAATCCCTAATGTAAATTTTGTCCCAGACAAAAAGTTTTAACAATCTTTGTTGCCAGTAATACTAAACAGCAAGGAGAAACGATGCTAGCAAACCATTAGTGTGAGAAAAATTCTATTTAAAATTAGTTTTCTGCAACTTTCACAGTGAACATAGCCACTGGAGGAACAGTTCTAAACAGTGAGTTACTTCCTGAAAAGGAAGAAAATAGGAGAAAGTGAGAAATAATATCTAACAGAAAAGAGTTCTTTACCCCCATATGTGTCACAATAACACTGTAGCTGTTCCTAGGCTTGTTTTGTCATGGAATAAAGATGACAGTCACTCGTGTATTGATCTTTCTCCTTAGAGCAGAAAGTTGATGGGCTTGTGCAACAGGAAGGAAGGAAGGAAACAGGAGGACTGTGTGACTAACAGCCTCTCACTGTGACCTGTTTTCTTCTCAGCCTGTCTGTATGGTAATGAGTAACAGAAATTGAAAATGGTAACCTCTGGGGTTAACAAGTCTGTAATACAGACTCTAAATCAAAAGAGAACCAGAAACAGGGATAGTGTCCCAGAAAATATCTCTTATCAGTTTTTTAGCTTCTTTTTAAACTCTGTGATGTTAAATATCTAACACTGGGAAAGTATATAAATGAAATATATATATTTTATCTGTTTGGAATTGAACTGCAACTTCTGCTAGCAGATTTTTGACAGGGTGTAAGAGGACTAGGTCAGTCAAATACAAATTTGTTACTTTCAAATTTTTAATCCCTTCGGTAATTTTTGACTGAGGAGTCTGGCCTGAGATTCTCTCTGAGAGAGGTGAAGTTTCAAATCTGAGTATGAATTCAGTCTTTTTCTATACAGCACAGCATCTAGGATTTGTCTTTGCAACTGAATAATGAGAACCTTTGCTAAATGTGGCTGTCCTTCTTTGCCCCACTTGTGATAGCAAAAGGCAACAGGAAATGTCTGCACTCTCCATCACCTACTTGTGGAATATTTAATGTAAATATAGAGTGAAATTAATATTGACTGGTACTTAAATAGGCAATAAATAAGCAGTTTTATTTCAGGGTAAGGTACTTTAAGGAGTATTTGAACTGAGAATGGCAATGCATTAGCTATGATATTAAAAAACTTGAATACATCTGAGCATAATTTTCTGAGAATGTATTTTAAAATCTGCTGATATGCTACAGCTCTACCTATTTTACTTAGAACACAAGGTAGAAATACAATTTTAAAGATTGTGGGCTTTTTCAGGAGAGAGGTGAAGAAGGAACTAAGTAGATGTTCTATGCTAATATTTCTTCCCTTAGATGATTTGTTTTGAAGCCAATGCTTCTTTAGATTTGAAAAGTGATGCTGGAAGAGAGCCCAGCTGCTGGCTGAGGTCTGTTGTGGTCTGGGATAACAATTCTGTACAGCTGATCAACCATAGAGAGGCAGCAGAAAGTATGTAACATGCAGCCTCTGGTGAGTGCAGTGATATGCAAACGTATCTAAAGCAATTAATTTTAGAAGCAGCTAATTTTAGATGTTCTTTCCAAAGGAATTTTTACAGGTTCCTCTCACGTGCTAGAGTACCAGTCTGAAACATCTGCTGACAGGTCACTCTGTGCACCTGCAAACCACATGGGGAGAAAAGCCAGGGAAATGAAGAGGGAGCACCCACTTGCTCAATGTGCCATGGCCTTCTCCTGGCAGTTTGTTATGGGATGTACCCATATCATGGTGATTACTTTCCAGTTGCTGTCCAGCTTTCATTAACTTGGAATCAAGCTATGATATGGGATCAAGTCCTGTACGGGAACACACCATCCCATGAGCTGAGCACTAGCCATGCAGGTATAAAAGAGTCATCAAAGGAAAATTGTTCTAACACACAGTGTCCTTCCCAGGCTCAAGATTAACAACCTGGCATTGGAAATAGTGAGCAGCTCAGTGACAATTGGCTTCAAAACAAATCCAGCTACTTAGCCAGAGCTCAAAAGGACAATGTTATGCAGAGGACATAATTCTGGGGGGAGGTCTCTCGGAATTTCCGCCAAAACCATACTCTCTAAGGCTTCAATATGAGCAAAACAACGCTTCAGTCTTGAGTGCCCTGACACCAATTGAGCCCTTTGAGTGCGATAGAGTACCCAGGACAGCGCTTGCCCTGCCGGAGCCCAGCGGGGGGTGCTGGAGCGCCGAGAACGGCGCAGCGAAATGCTTTAAACTCCTTGAGCCGCGCCGAGCAGCAGATCCACCCCCACACCAGTGTGTTTTCTCCCTTGAGCAGGTAGTTGCAAAGCAAATAGAGAATTAATCAAAATCTTTTTTGTGTTTGCCAGGTGTGGCTCTGCTGATCAGCAATTTTGTTACTTCCACCATTCTTTCTTGGTCTATTTTATATGTCAGATAAAGAATTTAGGTACTTTGGGTTTCACCTGTACATTTAACAGTTTACTCATAGAACAGATACTGTCATTATAGTACTTGATACAAAGGAAGAGTAATGATTTATGTTTGATGGATAGCAAGCTGATGCTTAGGGACTAAGGGAGACTCAACAAAAAGATGCAACCAATTTCCAATCTGCCTATGGACAAAACTTCAGCACTTTAAACTGTGTGTTGTGTAATCTGTTATGCTCAAAATCCTCTTGGAGGAAACTTTCTGACTTAGGATTTGACCTGGAATTTTGTAGGTAGTGATTGTGTAGCGTGAAACACAGGGAAAATATCTGGAGCCAGAGCTGGGATTCAATTTCCTCTCTGCACAGCCATGGCCAGCCAGCAGACCACAGCCATGCTGTGCAAGAGCTGCTGCTGCTGCTTCCTCAGCTCTCTTCTGAGGCTGAGAGCCTCTCCAGCATTGAGGTGCCCTGCCTTCTCCCTGCCCTCACCTCCTGCTCTTCTATAGTTTCATGGGCCTTAGTGGCTGAGGTGCCTTGATGTGTGAAACCTGTGATAAAATTATCTCCAGGGAGACAGGGTTTCAATTCCAGTCTTAATCATTGGGCTAGAACATAGAAGGGGAAAAATAAAATAATCAGCACGTGCACACTTGGGAAAAGATACATGCCAACTTCTGTGTATGGGAGTGGAGATGTACTGATAGTTGTCCCCTTGGGATGTACCAAATTGGTTGGGGAAGCAGATGATTCAAGATATATTCCTGATATTACTTGCTTTTGCATTGCTGTTGGCTAGCTGCAAGTAATCTGTCTTTCTGTGGCCCTGAGACTCCTGAGCCCGAAGCCTTTTTGCCCGGATGTCCGTGTTGGCTCCTCTCTCTCTGTCAATGGACCCCGTGCAGGCTGCAGCCAGCAAAGGGGCTGTCCTGGGGAGCAGCTGCAGTCTGGTTGGTGGTGCCCTGGAAAACGACTGCTTGCATCCCAACCTCGCTGCCGTGGGCTGCTCATGGGCTGTGGTTCTCTGGGATAAACACTAGGTTTATAACAGTAATGTGCAATGTAAGCCTTTGCACGGCTGGAGTGTTACTATATCCGACAGCTACTCCCGCCCTCTCAGGATCCTTGTCACCAGAGGTGTGAAAGGGTAATCTTCACAGAAACGTAACCAGTACCCATATATGCCTCCTCCCTGCACAGGGAAAGGAAGAGGGCGTTCCCACATAAGGTGTTCTTCAAGTACATGTGCAGAGCACAGCTTGGTAAACTGCCCTGAAGGGTAGGATGTTACAGTTTTACAGAACAACCAATACAAGGTTTTGGCAATCCACCGAGTGGAGGTTAGAGCAATGCAAAATATTCATACAAGTTAATTCAATGATTTGCTTGTGCTTAGTGTTTTGGGAGTTCTGGTTTGAGAAATATTAAGTTTGTTGCTATAACATGAACTAAAATTCACACAACTCAGTGTGCCCCATTACTTTAGATTGCTTCTAGCTTGGGCTGCATGAAGGAATTGGCAAAGACTTGAGTATGGCTCAGAAAGGTCTGTCTTAGGCATTTGTCTAAGGGGCATTAGTCACACAGCTCTATGCATACTTCTTTCTTTTCATGTTGCTGTGGGGTATCCCCATTTGCACCCAGACCTCCCACGCAAAAGGCACAAGCACAAAGTTACTTCCCTGCAGCACCTAACTAGTAGTGCAGATCCACCACTGCTGTTACAGAGGCCTCATATTTGAGAATTACTTCCTTGCCATATGTTTGTGCTGCCAGCCTCTTTCCCCTCCCCCTTTCTTCTTTGCTGCCTGCAGTATTGCAAACCCCAAGAGCAATGAGCAGAGCTGAGAAATCCCCCAAAGTCAGTTATCCGTGCAGCTCTTCAGCATGACTCTCACAGCACTCAATGTGTGCACTGCTTCCCTCATTGGGTTTTTTGACCTTTTCTGTGGCCTATTGTCATCTAGCATCCTGTGTTCACACCACCTCACAAGCCAAAATAGTTTGTTCTGGGATTAATTTCTATGGTTCAGGGGGTTGACCAGACAAGTAATGTAGCAGCAAAGCCTCAAGTAGAAAACTGAAAGAGAGATAAGTCCCTTTCCCTCTCCTCTCTCTGCAAACTCAAATGCTCAACCTAAAGGATTCTCCATATTTTTGGATAAAGAGATATCATAGCCTTTTTTTTCTTGCTTTTAATTGTTCTGTCCCATAACAGAATCCCCCACCACTGCAGTTTTACCTTGTGGGAAGATAGCATAGCAAGGTATGTGTAATTTCTTCCTCCTCTCCAACTACTGTGATGATAGCACAATTATTCCTGGAAAAGTATGCGTTAGTGTTTGTGATAGTGAGTGCACAAACATGAAAAATTATTGTGTTTTAGAGGTAGGACAGTCAGGGGAATATGTGCAAGTCTGGGAAGTAAGAACAACTAATTCTTCCACTGGCAATCTCCTTAGCATGGGAATGTTGCACAGACTCCTGTTTTGAACAGACCTTCACTCAATTTATCTTGATTTTTGTATGCCTGTCTTGAAACAGATGGGGTGGGAGCACCAAAGACCACTCAGTCCCTGTCTCGGCATATTTCTTAGAACACCCTTGGCTACAGGCACTCATGAGAGCAAGCTCTCAGAAACAAAAGGCTGCTTTTGAAAGAGGGGCTTTAAGGCTAAGGTTATGAAAATTCTGGTTATCATGAGTGCTTATTTCAAAAGGTTGGCTAGTGCCCAAGATGAGTGTTCCAGGAGATTGAGGGGAGGAAGGGCATCTCCCCTGCTGCTGCTGTTTCTCTGGAGAATCACAGTCCACAAGTGATATGAAGGCTGACAGCATTCTGCCCCTCTGCTTGACGAGGGGCCAAGGGTGACAAAGTTTGGATGCACTCTGCTCAAGAATACCTTTGCTGTGACTAAATGTTGCTCCACAGCAGAGCTGTAAATTATGATGGTGGTTTAGAGCTGATCTTAGGAGACCTTGCTGACACGTAATAGGGTTATCTCTTCAACCAAGGTTATTTTAACTGTAAGAAAGGATATGAAAAAATAGACAGAAATATGGGAGAAATGGGAACAAGAACATGCACTGCACATTTCTGGGCTGTGCAAATGAATCATAGAATTGAGTTTAAAAAAAATATTAAGGTAACAGAAACCTCTGTGGATAACTAGTCATCTACTTTATTAGTGATGTAATAGGATTTGACCAGGAACATTTAGTCCAACAGAAACCAATTTCTTTCTTTTTTTTTTTTTTTTTTTTTTCTACCAAAATCTTTAACCAAGATGTGCATACACAGCTCTCCTTCAAACATCTGTGTTTTAAGGCAGACTTCAAATTTTTACTTCATCTGTCGCAGTACTGGCAGATTTGGATATAATTGAATGCATAATCTGATGGTTTGTGGATCACACTTGAATTTCTCTGAACATTGCTCTAACAATATCATAGCACAAACACTGAGCTGCTTGCATAACATCGTAGGTGTCAGTGGTTTTTCTGCAGGAGCATTTAGTGAAACCATTCTCCCCAGCAATACGTTCTGAAGCACAGTGGTGTGTGTTCTCAGGCCTGCTGGAAACATGCCAGGCTTCTGCTGAGCCTTCCTTGTGCTGGGGCATGACTTGGAGTATGGCTGTGTGAATGTTTTGCCTGCAATGTTCACTAATTGTAATGGTTTCATCCCTTATGATGTGGTGACTAATTTCTTTATTTGCATAGACATGACAGGTAGTGCTCCTAAAGCTCTTCTTATGGTTTCTGATGAGGGCTGATACTTGACTTTCTAATGCACATGTCCTCTCCTCATGACATTGCTTCTGGAAAGTCTTGCTCTCAAAGACAAATATCAATTTACTTTCGATTGCCATATCCTTGCTTGACTTGCCACCCTGGGGCAATATAAAACCTAAAATCATTCTTTCACTATGTTGAAAGGTCTCTGGAGAAGAATGACACTGTGATAGTTCTTTGTGTAGTATATAGCATCTATTATTTGCTTTCTCAGTTCCACAACACAATTGTATTTTGGAAAACTGCTTGCTTAAAATTACATGCTGGGATTCATATGAAAGATTATGAAAATACCCTTTGTTTGAAACAGATGTGAGACTTCATGCTTGTGTATGTCTCCAAGATCTGTGTGTGTGAGCACCTTGCTGGCAATTTTTTTTATCCATGTCATCCTATTCAGCAGTTGTACTGAACAATTGCACTGCTCACCTTCCTCTAAACCGTGCTGTGATCTCTTCTTGGGGTGGGAAATCCACATGATGAGAAGGAAATGGCAGTGGTCTAGTCAGATGTTGAGGCTGCATCATTTTTTCCTGGCCCCCTGCAGAATTTACAGGTGAGGGCTGTGTAGATGAATAGTTTTAGGCTGAACGTGTGTGACACAACATACTAACCCCTCTGTGCTACAGGACAGGTTGTGTAAAGGGTGAGATGGGTCAGAGCCACCAGCATCTAAAAAATGCAGAAATCATGTTGAGCAGTGCTGCCATGTGTTAGGGTGCTGCTCAGGAAGGTTTCCTCTGGCTTCCCCTAGAGTTAGAAAGACACATGCAGAGCCAAGGGTTGAGCTGTAGCTTGTGCAACTTTGGGCTTCAAAGATTAACTCTGTTTTTCCCAGGGCCCAGGTCTGTGCAGTACCACGTGCCAAATCAAAGTAATAATTTTGGTTCCTAAATGAAAAATGTGGGTGTATGGAGAGAAATGATTGTATGTAAGTGATGTCATGCAATGTGAAAGAAGAGAAAGTGAGCCTTTGTTTCCTTCTGCACATGATTTTCCAAATAGAGCAACCTTTGCTGCACTCAGAGGTAGTACAAGACTAACAGGAAAACAGCAGTCAGCATGAAAACCAAGAACAAGTCTTCTGTAAGATCCAGAATCAAAACTAAATAACTTGCATGAAAATAAGACTGTGAGTCTTGGGTGTAAATATTCACTACTTATTATAAGTTAAATCATTGTTTTGTCAACAAAAGAGTTAATCCTAAACCGGGTACAAGTCTTTACTTCATCTTAACATCTGTGGGTACAATGTTTAAACACTCAGCTGATTTACCTCAGTATGTAATATCAGCTTTTACTGTTTGATAGCCTGTGTTTAGAAAGTCTGTGTTTATATGTTGATATGCAGTCCAAGATGCATTTCTCTTACCTTCATAAATATCTTAAATTTTGCTGGAAGTTTTTAATACCAGAAGTACTTATACAATTTAAGAGGACCTGGATCAGCATTAATTAGAATAGCTGACAGTTGCTGCAGACAGTCTAAGTACAGCTGCAATTACAGATAGCTCCTCTATAAAAGTGAAGCTAAAAGATTTTAACCCAGTTTTTAAGGAAGTTATATCTCCATGTCTGTATTCCAAAACTCCACCTTGGAAACAAAGCCATATTCAGAAAAAGTCTCACATTTTTATATCATATTTGTAATCTGAAAGATGGAATTATGGGCTAAATTTCTTGGGCTTTGAACTGCTCCTGTTGCTAAATTGGAGAGGAATCTAGTGACAGAACTTCAGTGGATGTACCTCCCCAGTAGGTGCATCTGTAGGATTTGATCCATGGAACGCTGTAGTTTAATGTGCCTAATAAATAATATTAGGGTGCTTGACAGTTGTCTCTATTAAAAAACAAACACACATCTCACAATCTATGTCAGTCAACACTTTATGAAGGAGCTGTTATAGAGGAATTGAGATCAAGTCTGTTCCATAGTGTCCTTGTAGCTACTGGGGGTGGAGGTGGGGGGGGAAGAAGGCACTCAGAAAAAAACCTTTTTGAAGTACCTGCTTTAATTCTGAGCCCTGAATGAAAATCCTGTGTAGTGAATTGATTACACTGAATTGATTACATCAAACTGCAGCCTGATTCTGCAGCTTCTCACTTAAAATGCTGGCTCTTGCTGGAAGAGCTTGTGAAAAAGGAGAAGTTGTTTAAACTTCCTTCCCCTTCCCCTTCCCCTCCCTTCCTTCCCTCCCACTGCTGTGGAGTTGTCTAGGTCCTGCCGAGTACTTTGGAATTTGTTTGGCTTTCTATTTGCCTTGCTGAAGGACTCTGAAGAGAATAGACTTTGAGCTCACTTAGAAAACACAAGAAAAGTGGTGGAGGCTGCATGAAGGGATTAAAAAGGGCCAGATTCTGAAGTCTGGCAGCCATGTAGAAGCTGGTCCCAGTGTAACCTACTGTGGTATCTGAGCACGTGTATATTGTACAAGCTTGTGAAAAGGAAGTTGTGAGAGAAAGCAAAGGGACCACATGCATAACGAAATTACATTATGAGTAATGAAAGTGCCACCAAGCCTGTGGGCCTCCCTTTCTCCAGGATCTGTTTGAGCCTACATTTCTTGTATCTATATTCTGTGACTGGGGATTGTTTCATTTCCATGCCTGTTTAGAAAACCCTTCTCTTTTTGGTGGCCCAGATTGTCCCACATATGAGTAGTGCCACAATGTTCCCTGTGGTGACTTTCCAACATATTGGCCACAAATAGCCCAGTGCCAGTACTAGCCCAAGGATGTCAAGGCTGGACAGAGGTAGATAAAAATGGAAGAACTGGGAAATGAAATATGGTGGACCTTGATAAATCCTTCAGATGCTTCTGGAACAACAGAAGAATGGTGGAAGCAATTGCTGCTGTTTCCCTGATGGCTGCTGCCTCTCTGGGTATATCCATCCCTTCAGCAGTCTCCTGCCTTGCTTTCCAGGGCTTAGAACAAGACAAAATTGGCCACTCTGATATTCTTCCTAAATCTTATGCATAACATCTTTTCCTTTAATTCTTCAGAAATTGAGTGAAGCTGTACAGTTATCATTTTACTATTATATTCCCTGCAATCTAAATTCCTAAGAAAATGCCAAGACCCATAATTTCACCTCAAAAATCTGAACAGGTACATCATGCTGTCTTGTATCAATACTACTGCCTTCTTGTTGCTCTATTGCTTTAAGAGCCTTGCTGGAATACAGAGGTATTTGCTGATAACTGAGTTTAAGTTTACTCTCAAGCTTACTGATGAATGCGAGGTCTTGCTGCTTTGAAACATGAGCCCTCTGGGTTGGAATGGCTGAGTTCTGAGGAGAGAGGGGAAAAGCTAAAAAGCTCATCTCTTAAGAAGTTGATTTGTGGTTTGAAGGAATTCTAGAATTCTAGGAGATAACCATGGGATGAAGTCTAAACCAAAACTCCAGAAATTTATTTTGAAACCAAATTTAAAAACTAAAAAGATCCTAAAATCTCATCTTGTCCCTTTATTAAAGGATAACACTATCTTCTAGTGAATTTTCTATGTGCCCTTTTTATAAAAGTAAACCAGTATGATTTCCTCTTGATCTTTCTTGAGTTCCTCTTGTGACTGTTACTAGGAGGAAGTCTGCTGCTGATGTTTTGTGTGAATTTATACTGTATTGCTGATATGTTACAATTTATGCAAACTGAACTTCTGCCAACTGCTTCTATGCTCACCATAAGAAACTGGATGTTGACGTCAAAGACAGATCAGAAATAGGACAGTGGTGTAGTGATGGGCTGCCTTTGGTGGGTGATTGTTTTGTTTCTGGTTTTATGTTTTTTTTAAAACACAAATGCAGTGTGCTAAGAATTTTTTCATTACATTTTCTGTAATTAATTCAATTTAATGTCAAGAGTTGGATTTGTAGATACAATTCTAGTTCCTTTCAGACCTGGCTGAAAAATCACGATAGAGATGCTAGGGATTTTCCCATGAAGGGATGTTGATGGTGAAGCAAATCTAGACCCTCTTGTTTAGAGACACATGAAAAAATTTGCCCTCTGGCATACTGACTCCAGGAAAATCATTATCCTTCCCATTCTTCCTGTGCAGCTGGGGGCTGGGTATGCTACAGATGCTACAGAAAGCACCTCTTCTTGCCCTGTTGCTTCAGGTTTGTGCCAGGCATAGTTTACTCATAACCAAGTCTCCACTGAGATAGTATGTAAGATTAAAATCAGCACATCTCTCCAGCCACATAAATTTAGCCTAATTTTTGTGAACTTCTTAGTCCCTCCATATATGTGCATATGTCTGTTCTTAGATGAAAAGTGTTCCCATGTGTAATAAAAGTAAAGGACAGAGTGTAAGGCCTGCATGAAAGCACAGAAATATATTTTTTTCCCCTAAAGTAGAATTTTTGCTAAATATTTACTATTAGCAAATGCAGCAAAGATGAGGTAGCCATGTCCCCTAAATTTATATAATGCATATTTCCAAAGGGTCCAAAGGCTTGATACATTGACTGCATATAAAATTATAAAAACTTGAACTGAAATCAATGCCTTTCTACTCATTGTGGGACCTTGGACCTTTCATGGCTGCTTAGTAGACTCACAGATGCTTTTTACAGAGAGGGTTTTCCCTCCCTTTGGAACTGTAGTTCTTCGGTTTTTTATTTGTAGAGTTTACACATTTTCCTTTCTAAACAATTCCTTTTCTTCCCTTGCATTATTAGAAAATTTAATTTCATGGTGATCACTTGGGAGACTCAATAAGCACTGCTTTTTGAAATATTGCAAATACATAGTAAGGTCAATTAGTTATGTAAATTTAGGAATCCCCTTGCAAAGTTGAAAGTAATCATCTCACATTTATAAAGTTCCATTCCTTACCAGGGATCTTACGGTTTGCCAAATATACAAGCAGATGATAAATAGTATTTAATGTGCTGAATGATGGCATCCAGTTGACTAGAGAAGAAAGTTCTGAGTGAAATTGCACTTCAATTTTGTTTCAAGATGACTTAAATGGGAATCCATAACTAATGATTTGAATTGACCACCACTCTGATTTTTGCAGCCAACATTTGCCAAAACTGATAGAGGTCTCTGATGTGTTTTCACTCCTTCACAGGGCAGTAGAAGAGGGTTTTTAGCTCATGGTTCCTGAAGGGAGGTTGCCTCCTGTGCAGGTCCCGACCCTGTGCTTGATGACTCCCATGCAGATAGGAATGAGGTCCAAGGGTGTGGTGTGGAATGGCTCATGAACGGTTGGTTTCACTGTGGACTGTGCTCTCAAGCAAGAGGAACCTATTCTACCACCATTTTCTGGTAACCCACAGCACCCACATCCTCTGCAAGTGAGAGGCAATAGGTAACAAGGATGATAAAGGCGCTGCTTATGCTCCCTGCAACTCACAGGTCATGATGAGGTTATTAATGATAGAAAACTCCTAAATGTTACCACTTGACCCCCAGTGCAGGGCAACTCCTCTTCCCCTTACCTGAACTTTTTCTTTGAAGAGCACATTCAAGTTTGTAAACAAAATTTTATGTTTGTTTTATGGTATCTGAATTACTTCAATGGCACACTATTTGATATGTACTCTGGTGAAAAAATTGTTCTTGTATTAGGCTTGACACAATGATGAAATAAGTTGTCTAACACTCTTCAGAAAAAGTCTATGTCAGAACAGCTTTAAATATCTTGCAAGTGCCACAAATTTGAGACCATCTTTAATCATTTGTGCTTTCCTTCAGGTTTTGAGTGAGTGGTAATAGAATGACAACAAAATGCAATGTTGTAAAGAGAAGTTTCTTAGGGACCAGTCAACAAACTGATGCCAGCAAAGAAAATAGAAATGGCCCTTCTGTGGAAGGTTTTATTTTCATTCTGTGTGCTAGGAGGAATCTGCTTCCTGGTTAGTGTGTAGAAATTGTGTTTCTTTCAATAGCTGTCATTATCTGATGTGTCTTCCGATCTGAAGTGATTTGTGGCCCTGCTACAAGTAGATAAACTGATGTTTGCATCAATAGAAAATAGGGTGTATGAACCCAGAGTGCTAATGGAATTTCTTTAGAGGATGTTTGGCTTGGGCATGAAGGAAAGGCATTTAGATTATCTCGAAGATTTTGGAAAATGTAAGCTGCTTGGTTACCCCTATCTGGATCTGGTAGTTGGTCATTCTCTTCAGTATTTCAGGACAACAAGGGACTGAATGTTCAATGATACCTGAAGTGAGGCTAATTTTGTTTGAAAAAGACTGTGAGTTGCTTTTCCCACAGGCTTGTTTTCCTGATGGTAGTTCCTGGGACTTTCCTTTCCTGGAAAGTTGTTCTCTGTGGCTTGCATCTCATCACAAGCTGTCTCTCCCATCTGGCACTCTCAGGAACTAAGCCAGCTTTCTGCCTTGCCTCACTACTCCCACTCAGAAGAGTTTTCAAAGCAAGGTAGAGCTGCACATACAATTGCAAGGGAGTCCCTTTTCTTAACCTAGGACAACACTGTAGAAATTTTCCACTCTTTTTGTGTGGGTACAAGTGCTTTGCACAGTCTGGTTGACAAATCCAGTGTGGCCACTTAGGGAAGTGGAGAAGGTAGCTGTTTCACCTGATTCTGCATTTGAGTTCAAGTGGCAAAAAAACTGGCAGACCCTTCATTTGCCACACAGCTACTGGTTTCCAGGAGTAAGAAACACATCGTGACTGGCGAAAGAAAAGTTCACCTGTCTGAAGTCTCAAAATAAATCCTTGTTTGTTGGTGACAACTGGCAAATGTCTTCTGGAAGACATCATGAATGGGGAATCAGAGGTCTCTGGGAACTTGCCCTTGGAAAAGGCTGACTTGTAGAGGGGGAACAGAGCAACAGATGGTGGAGAAGAACATTCAAATCTTTTGAGGGGTTTTGGTATAGAGGCATTAGACTAGAAGCAGCTGCTGGTTTTACCCATAACTGTGCTACACATGGCAAAGTTATTTGAAGATACATATGATGTAAGCACATTTTGAGTAAAACCACACAGCATTTACTCTTCTCTTGGCATTTAGTACTGAAACTTGCTGCGTAGCAGTTTGAAATAAGTTATGTACAAAAGACTGCTATGGCAACAGCAGGCTCAGGGTGTGTGTCAGGCTAACCAAAGGGTGAATTCTGATGGCTCTTGCAGGTCTTGACTTGGCCATTTGGCATGATCACCACCTGGACCTGGGGTGTTTTTTCACTGAGACTTTTTGGTGTGTTCAAAGTCACAGTGGAGCAAAACTCTAGGAGGAGGACTATAAACAGATTACAGTTGAAAAGGCCTGACATGAGCATCTGCACATTGATCTCGCTGCACTGCTTAGTAGAAGAGTCATATTTCTTTGCCATGGGTCTAAATATTCCACTATATCGTTTGCTCACTGCTTATTTCATAACTCTGAAGAGAAGGAGAGTATAATATGGACCCAAATTTCTCCAGGCAAAACTGGTGGGGTTAACGTTCAGTCCCTAACTGATATTAATTTTACCGTTTTATTGTTTTTTATAAAATTAAAAATATTTCTTAGTGCAGAATAGCAAAATATCTATTTTACTCTGATCAGCATTTTTACCTTCTAGGATTTTTGGTTTCATGATTGATTAAAGTTCCTTTTTTCCTTTGGTAATGAAGTTACTATTAAAATATCTGTACACGCAAAAGAAGAGAATATTAAAATGGAGTTATTGAGATTGATGTTCTTAATTTTTAATTTCTTTAGTTTTTGTATTCTTCACATAAAAGTCAGTCCCTGATTTAGACTGTGACAGGATATATTGACAGACACCCACAGAAAACTATTAATACAGATTTTTTCCCCCCCTATGGCTCTTTCTCAGTCATGCCTTCTTTAAATAGGGGGGGAAAGTAATAACTTTACATGGATTAGTATCTGTGGCATAAGGACCTAGTGGAAATTTTTCTTCTCCAGATGCAGTGTAGAGACAAGAAAGGAAGTGAGATGTCAAGTTGGAAGCTTCAAGATGTAATTCAGATACAGTATATGCATTAATTTCAGTATTTTTCTGAATCTTCAGTTCATCACTGACACAAGAAAAAAGGCAAAATTGGAATTACGGGTGAAAGAATTCATACTATGTAATATACATCCACTGAATTGCAGCTACAAAGTTTACTCTTCAAAGCAATAATCCAAAGTAAAGAATATTGGTTGCACTACTTCAGTGTAAACAAAAGATGTCACTATCAGACACAAAAAGCAATGAGGTAATTAAAGCTCATTCTGAAACTATTCAGATCTTACCATTAAACTTTAATAATGATTATTTTTAGTTTCATTCTTTCTACAACGGGAAACCACTGAAGACACTCTGTGAAACTACTTAATTTGAAAAAAAAAAAAAAAAAACCAAAACCCCTACCCCAAATTCTGTTTTAAAATGTTTCTTTTTTGATAGGAATCTTTATAGAAATGCTTCCAAATTCCTGTAAATGCCCCCACGTTTCACATCACACCACGTGAAGCTGTCCTTGACTCCAAAGATGTGGCTGAATCATTAAACCAAAGTGACAGAATATGGAGAATAGAAAGTATGTGAATTGTGAGGACAGAACACAGTATAAAGTGGAAAAAAAGAGGAAGTTTCAAAGTAGCAGATATTAGAGAAAAAATTACACCAAATGAAGAGATTTTCTTCTGCCCTCATCCATATTTCAGTGAGGTTAAACTAAATGCAGTAGAAAAATGTCTGGTGCAGCATGGATCTCAATATTCATGTTCCCACTGATGTCAAACTCCTATTGACTCTTCAGAAATAGGACTGGATTCATGTGCTGTAATCAGGCTAAGCAACAGGGCAGCATTTTCATAAAAAGGAGTATCATTAACAACAAAAATGCATCTGCAGACACAGCCAGCCTCCTTCCAAGGTCAGTTGGACTGACCTATGCTGCCTTGTTCTGAGTTACTTCCTCCAGAAATACCATGGGCTGGGTATGAAAGTTGTTACTTGGGCAAACTGTCCCTGTTCCAGCTTTCCTGAGAATTTAATCTCCCCTCTCCTTCTCAAGTGTGATAGAGCAGAATGGTGCTCCTCAAGTTTTCCTCAGCCTTTATTGAGGTCGAGCTCCCAGAAGTCCAGGACATTTTCTCAAAACCACTATTAGGCAGAAATGCCATATCTGCATGCATGATCCTCTTTTTCCTTGCTTCCGCTTCTGACTAGGCATCCTCTGCTGCACTATTGAGATTCTTGTATCTATTTTTCAGTCTGCTTTGTGTTTTTATTTTTTTGGGTTTTGTTTGTTTGTTTGTTGCTCCCCCCTCCACCCCCCCTTCTTTCTGAAGGGTGAGCTCAAGATTTGGGAAGGAGGTAGTTCATGGGAAGAAAATAATTTTGTTAGTCCCTTGGGGAATCTTTTCAATACTCAGTACAACTAGAGCCTTGCATTTATTTCTCTGTGAGCCCTGTCTCTTCTGGGGAACTTCCCCATTCAGGGGGAAACCCAAAATGAGCCACAGCTGGGGGAGTCCCAGGCAGCTGGACAAGAGGTGAGAGGGGTGTAAAGGACCTAGAAATTCCTTCACAGAAACTAAGGCATCTCTGTAGGCAGTTGTCAGTGCACACCAGTAGATGTAAATGAAATTGAGAGACCTGTAGATTGAGCCCTAAGTCTATAGTGATACCCTGGTGAAACAAACTGGCCATCTTGTTCTCACTCCCTGGAAATAATAAGTTTGGAAAGTTGGTGAAAGCAAATTGTGGAAAGTGATGGGAACTTTTGCCTCATAAAGCAGCGGGTAAAATCTGTGTGAACAGGTTGAGGTTTCAACAGATGAAAGAACAGGAGAGGAGGCTTCTGATATTTGCAGAATTAAAAAAAGAAAACTTAGGTTTACTAGTTGGGATGTAGGAATTTAATGTACCAGATTGGGTCACAGACTGGTGAGACATTATGCAGGGAAGATATCTGTGTATTTGTCAATACATGGGCAGGGACAGTGTGACAGGAACAAGGCTCAGTAGCTCAGCTGCTGGTGAATATATCTAGAAATCAAACCCATTCTTTCCATATTTATTTCCAGGTCCAATTATGACTACAGATCACTGGGTCAAATTAACTGTGAACATTATTCCGTGCTGTGTTTAGGGTGAAAATTCATAGATGTTTTCCTTCATTTAAGCAGTTTGTTCTGTGAGAACACCTCATAAAAAGAAGTATTTTTCAACCTATCCAAACCAAAGGAAGTTTTTCTATTTCTTTCACGGGATTTTAAACCAAAATATAGTTTTCTAGTTGAATGATAATGGAAATGTTAGTGGTTTGAACTTGTTATAGATGAAAGACTAGAAAAAGCACAGTGTGTTTTTTTTTTTCCATCATACAAAAGCTATAAGGTAGATGGCAGCAGAAGATGTATTAAGAAATAATTAAATGTCCATTAAAATGTTGATCAATTTTGGATCCTGTAAGAACTTCCCTGAAAGGTGAAGAGCACATGCTTATTTTATTTTCCTTACCCTGGCACTTCCTTAAAGCAGGTACATCACTCAGCAGAGTGTAGTGTTACATTAAATATAACATGCCATACAGCATTTAATGAAAGCAAACTCATTAAATACAGAAAAAAAAATCTAAAAGTCAAATTATTTCTGCTTCTTAAGAAGTTTGCATAATATGCAGAATTTTTATTTCCTTAAGCTATTTCTATCATTGCCACTTTTTCCTAAATTTTTTACATATGTTTCTGTATAATAAAGTGGTTACATGGTATATTTATACATGGTTTTTAGTTACCAATTCACATTTTTATTTTCTGGCAATTTTAGGATATTCCTCTGTAGCAGTTCTTTCCAATTACCCTGTTATAAAATTTCATATACAGATCAAGAATCTTCACTGTTTGAATAAATCTCTACATGTAAAAAGCTTTTCTTTTTCTGCTCATGCAAGAGCATGGTCACTTCACTTGACACTCACATAATTTTCCAATAGTAGCATATGGTGACATTATCCTGCAATACACTGAATATTATACTGATATATTAAAAAAGAAAGGTATTCTGAAATAAATCTGCTCAGGTATAAATGTTAGGGAGCTCCTTAGAGCTCTTAATTTGTACTGTATTTATTAATTGCTTATTGATTCCCAGGGTTTCCTGGGCAAATATATTCTATGTAGTCATTTTACTTGACTGTGGTGAAATATGGGATGTATCTGCTCCAGTAAGTAAATAAGATTAAACTAAAGAACTTGATACACAATTGTCTGCAATGTGCAAGCATTTATAAGTCTTGCCCAGAGTATTTTAGAAGTAAATTTTATTTGGAAAATGTTTAATTTACTGAAGGATTATAGTATTTAGGAACTCTGTACAGAACCATAGAATAATACAAGGATAAGCTATTATTAATTTTCATATATTTATGTTAAAATTAGAATTTTTACTCAGGTATACAATAAACCCCTTTGCTGTCAAGTTGGTTCTCTCCTCTTGGAGTTCATTATCTGAGAGTAACCCAAAAATGTAACAGTAGAACACATTCTGGTAAGGAAGATGGAACTTCAATTATCTCACTGTTAGCATAATTATGACTCACATTGTTGTAATGGGGCATTTAACAGGGAAAATGAAGGCACAAATCAGAAGGACAAAAGAAAAAAGCAAAGGTGTAGATCTCAAAATGTGTCAGGTGGCTGTATAACAAGATATTTGAAAGGACCTCTCATACGTAGCATTTCAATAGGAAACACGCAGTCAGTAGATTATGGTTTAGACTGTGATGGGTCCTACAAACAGAAAACTGGTTGGGCTAAATTTCACATGATTTAAAAAAAAGCAATGATAAAGGTGTCTCAAAAATTAGATGAAATAAAAAATCTTATTGTAGAAAGTTTGTCTTTGCTGAAACATTTGCATGGTGCAAGACTGTGTTGCCAAAGCTAGGAAAAGCAATTACTGGGGAAGAATGATTAATCATATTAAGCTTCCACTGATGATTACACATCCAGAGTGAGCTGTCGGAAAAACAGGTTGAGTGCTGGCTTGGCTAAAATGATTCATGCCTAGAGTGGAAATGTGGATCTGCAAGTGATGATTATGAAGTTGTTAAGTGAACCAGAGGAGTGATTATTCAGAGGCAAAGGACAGAAGAAAAAGGAACCAAACTCGGATTTGATAGAATGCCCCATCTTCCTTGCGCTGCTGGGGTGCAGTGCAGATGTCTCCAAAGAGTTTTGTGAGCTGTTATAGAGGGTGGAGGAGAATCAGGAGAGAATGGAGACCCTGAAGGCAATGAGTGTGAAATTTTCAGAAATTACATAGTTGTGCCAAGAACACCTAGCAGAACAAGAGCAGGAAGCCTGCAGTCTAGAACTGTAAGCTGCATTGAGAAGTCACTAGAGACTATGATGGAAACCGTTTAGTTGAACTCAGTTGCCAGGAACTGAACTGGTGGAGGCCTGAGATGTAATTAAAAAAGCTAGCTCTAGACAGGTGCTTACAGGTGCCATGTGCAACATACCTGGAGTATCCAAAATCATCAGTTAGGTGCATTTGCTGAGTAGAGACCATGTTACAAAATAATTCTAAAAGAAAGAGCTCTTCCATGTTTCAAGTATCAAGCCTGCAAGAAATAGCTGTAGTCAGTTAAGGGAGAACCCTGGTAGTGTAGGATGAATTAGTTGAAAGAAATTAAAATGCAGTAAGGAATACAAACTGAGTAGATGGTTTGGGAAAAAACCAAGCAAGAAAACCTCACTGATGCAATGTAAACTAATCAAAGCAAACCCAAAATAATAATGGTACATAGTAAAAAGAAAGAAAAATAACACAGGTATTGGAAAGCAACAGCTAGAAATAATTGGTAGAGTTCAGAAAAAATATACCTTTAAAATCAACAGGAAAAGCTTTGTTTACATTGCACTGATTTTGAAGAGGAAAAACAAGCTGCTCACATTTCTGTCAATGTCCTGTATGTGAATATTGGCCATAATGGTAGGCATTCTTCCTTATTGACAAAAATTGTATTTATTTGCTTCCTAATAAACCTTATTCCAATACAGATGAGAGAGAAAAGTACGTAGAAGTAGCAGAATTAAGAACAGAATATAATCAAGGTTATTTGTGCTGGGAGGAGAAACAGGCAGTCAAGAAAAGCTTAAAATAAGAGAGGGGGAGAGATGCAAGGAAGTGCAAAGGAGACCAGGAGCTGGAATAGGAAAGGATTGTGATGGCAAGACAGCATGTTAAATGAGGAAAACAGATAAAAATTTGTAAAATTTGATGAGAAGAAAGAGAAAGCCAAAGAAAAGGCATGAGCAATTGAAGGCAAGATAAAGCAAGGAGGAAAATCAGAGTGTATTTAATCAGTTATCACTGGAAAGAAATTGATGGCTTCTGGTATGATTCAGTATGTATTCTATGACATCCTGGAAGTTCTCAACCAGAAAAGAAACCCATTATGTTACACACTAAATAGCTGTAAGGACTCGTTTTAACAATTTTTCCTGCTGAGTCTTCTTTGTGTGAAATAAATTTCTTTTCCCAAGTATCTTCTTTCTGATCACAAATTCCAGCTCTAACTATACATTTGTCCTTTTATTAATATTTTTTCATGTGAGAAAAATGTGACTCCTAATTATGCTTTTCCTTTTATTAATATATTTTCATGTGAGAAAGACTTTGTTCTGGATTATTTGTGTGCTCTCCAACTCTCACTTTCTGAACCTACTGTCTTGTATTAGAAGGTTCTTCTGCTAACCACTACTGAATGAGTGATATTTCTATACAGAAACATAGGGAAGCTACCTTTCATCTTTTCTTTCTAAAATGATACCAAGAAGCTCCTTTCACTATAGGTTCAGTTTTCTTCAGTCCTGTTAATTTTGTCTTCATTGCCTGTGGTGGAAGATCAATTTTTTCTTCCTCATTCAGACTAAAATCCTTCTGGAAATCACCAGATTTCTTTGAATGTGGTCTGTATCTCATACACAGAGGTAATATTTTAGAGCTAGCTTCACAATAGAAGGGTAAAGGGATAAATATGAATGGTGAAATGAAACATGGGAGTACTTGGAACATTGCAAAACAACAAACCAAAATCAAACATTTTAGGTTCTAATTGGAATGCACCCAAAACTAGTAAAATGTTTCAGTCAGGAGCAAAGGGTGAGAAAGGCTTTGGGAAGTTCCAGCAAAAGCTGAGATTTGGTTAAAACTAATCTTGAATTTCCCCCACCCACATATGTCATCTAATATTCAAAAATACTCTCAGAAAACAGAAACTGTATGGAAGATTTTAGTTTCAGCTGCATTTCCTAGCCTAATTTACAGGACCAAGTTGAAATGATAGAAGTTACTCTCATTGATTTTCTTAGAAAGTAGAATCTCTTCTGAAATATATTAGAAAAGTGCATTTCTTAAAAAGCTGCAGCAGTACAACCTGTTGGTGGTGTTTTGTTGTTTGGGTTGGTTGGTTTTTGTTTTGTCTGTTTGTTTGGTTTAGTTTGTTTGTTTTTCTTTTTAAACCTCTCCACTCATTCAGAAGAGTGGATATCCAGTGCCTTGAAAACATTACAACAAAATATATTCCTTGCTGGAAAGATGTTAGGATTGTCATATCCAGAAGAAGGCTAAGAGGGTGGAAAGAGTCTTATGCTTATTTTTCTGAGGAGCAGTTTTTAGCTTTTGGTTATGTTTACCCTTTAGATTTCAATAGGTTAATAGATACTAAAGGCAGGTTTAAATAAAGAACTCTACTTTCAAAATGTAAATTAGATGCTTCAAAGTCCTCAGATATTCCAACTGAAGCACTGCTAATTCATATGAAGCTCTGCACTGTGGACCTACAGAAATGCAGGAAACGACACCAAGTGCTATGAATCTTAAATCCACTATCTTTGCAACCACCCTTTCTGTCATCCAATAGTAAAGATGTGACATGAGAACTAGAAGGAGAGTTAAGATCATGGTATTAATCTTAATTTTAGTTTATAGAAATTACCTTTTTTATTAAATTGTCTGAGAATATTAAGTCTTTCAACAAAAGAAAAAAAAAGGGAAAGCAAAAAAAAAAAAAAATCCATGAAACTGTAGAATCTCTCAAGTGAGTCACCAAAAAGTGCTGAAAAACCCCAACCAAATAACCCCCAGAAAATGATGTACAGAAGTAGATGCGATACTAATACGAAGTTCACATCTTTGGAACCCTATTTAGGTCCCTCATTACTGGAATGGAGGGATGAGTGTAAGAGATTTGTGTACAAAGAAATGGCAATGTTTATGTACAGCTTGAATATGTAGTCTTAAAAAGCTGGATAAGAAAAAGATGGCACCTAACAGTGAGGCTGAACTTGAGGATTTTGGAAGAAAGGTTTGAAGTTCTGTCTGTGTTGACTTCAGGATGATGGCTAAGACACCACAAGAAAATGTGGTGTTTATTAGGAAGGCAGAGGGAAGGTCCAGGAAAAAAAAAACTATGAAAGGCCAAGGCTAACAGGGGAGAGTTACAGCAGCTGCATTTTGATGTGAGATCTCCTATAGCAGTGGGTGGTACATGGGAAAAAGAAGCAGAATCGTTGAGTCCAAGACTTAATTGAAGTTGGACGGGATCTCTGCAGGTCACATAGTCCAAGCTCCTTCTCAAAAGAGGGAGCGTGTCACAGACAGATCAGGTTGCTCAGGCCTTGCCCAGTTGGGTTTTGGTTGCACACAATCTCTCTGGGCACCTGTTTGAAGTGCTTAACCACCCTCCCTATGACCAGTATGAAACTCTAGAAGACTGTGTAGGATGTTGGAGAATTGTAAAATCATTAATTTTAATAGGATGATGTCAGCAATAGGACAAAGTACCAGAAGCTGTCAGTAAATGAGCTTTCAGAAACAGCAGGCCAAAAGCAATTTTGTATAAGCCCTTGAAGTGTGGCACAGAAAGAGTTGAGACTTTTCTAAATGCTCCTATGAAGGGAGGGGACAAAAGATACTAGGGATAAGAGAACTTAAAGTTTATTTTCATTGGTAGACAGACAGTTAATTCTTATATGATTTTGCAGATGTTATCCCTTTCAATGGTTGACCTGTTCACATTTCTAAGCCAAGTTTTTGTCCCCATTTGTCTGATAGGCTCGTGGTCAGATTCCTTTCCCAATGTTTAAAATATTCTGGGGAAGCAGAGACAGAATTAAAAAGGAAGATTTATTAGTCAAATGCTCTCAGGAGCAGGTCTTCTTCTGGTGGTTCTTTTTGGCCCCAAAAAAGATGAAATACTTTATAGTGCACAACTATCACCAAACTCAAGGTCAACAAAAATACTGTTGATTTTGTTAAAAGCAGAATTAGGCTGACACTTTGCGATTTTGAAAATTCTACCCATAGATGACAACTGAAACTCCTCAGAATATTAACTGTGATGGAAAAAATGCATAAGTAATAATATTTGAGACTGAGAGCTACATTGCAAAACTAATAATGCTGTCTACTTGTATAGGTGCTAGATCAGCTTATTTTCCTCAACACCATGCCACAGGCAGTGTGACATCCAAGGCAAGGCAGGACTACTTTATTATCAAAAGGGTTTCTCAGGGGGCCACAAAACAATGAAACAATAGCTTGAATGTTGCACAACAAGCATGCAAAGCATGTACCAGGCCTACAGCTAAACAGCATCCTGGATGTTTATTCAACTGCTGAGCAAAATTTCAGGTCCTAGCGAGAGACATGCACCTTGTCTAAGTTTAGATTACCTGTTGGAGTGTACATTAGTCCATCATAAGTTTGTGCATCTAGGATTCACTGCCAAAGTGCCAGTGAATGTAGCTGTGAGGTGAAACTCCACTCAAGCTGATGTTTGGAGGTAGCTAAGGCTGGTACCTGGTCTCAGGAACTGGATATTTTTCTTCTGTTTCTTAATCTTGAAGTAGCTTCAAAGCCTGTCTTTCATTTCCAAGAAGTGTAGTGCTTCTGACTTTGCTGCTGCCCACTCAACTGTCACCATTTCTCCTGCATTTTTGCTGATCAGCCCCCAAACTAACATTATGAGATTCTCACTGAAGGCTCACTAAAAAGACATCTGTGTCTAAAGCCGAGAAAACCAAAGGCCAGTTTAAATCTGACACTGTTCTGAAGTCACCATGGAAGAATTCCACCTTCTGTAGGAACAGCTGTCATCATCACTTGCACTGAGGAAGGGGTTTTCCCCTGATTTTACCTCTGTGCAGCTAGGTGATCTACTAGAGGAGGTGATATTTGATTCTGTTCTGCATGAAAAGGTTCAGGCTTTTGCAGCAAGGACTTTCACTCCTTGACTCAATGCATACAGGAGCACTCCCTTTGTGTCACATTATATTTCAGTCGCTCTCAAAGTGGTGAGTTTGCATAGAAAATATTAAGGGACATAATATGATATGAAAAGTTTCAAGAAGGAAAGAAGCCATCACAAACTTTAGAGATCTGGCTGGATTTATGCTATCAGACTGCAGAAACAGGGTAATCTTTCTTCCACATAGGCAAAAAACTTGTGTACAAAATACAAAAGCTGTTGTATGGAGTGATGATTCATCACTACAACAGAAATTGACATGCAAACAAATTTACACTATCTTTCTCGTTTCACATGGGCAGAGGAAAACAGCTTCTTAATTTTAAGAATTAGCATCAAGACTTTCAGTAGAGAATCAAGTATGCATTGAAGGTGCCAGACTGCCAAGTGCACCAGAAGGAACACAGAGACTAAAATCCTCCCTGTAACCACAGAAAGGCTCGCAGAGGCAGCAGCAGTGTAGACTTTCCAAACACAAGCATACAGCAATCTTGCTCTGAGGATATAATTCCTTCCATCTCTCCCTCCCTCCTTCCCTAGTATTAGAAGTGGTTGAGTGACCTCTTCTATGTCAACAATTTGTTGGAAACCTTTCAGACTTAATGGCAAGTGATACAGCTCTGCTGATTTTGATCAGTGTTGCACTTGATGGACTAGAACTGGCTGACAGTCACCTTTTGATTTCCAATAGAACATAAGCTACATTGGGAGTTTTTGAACACAGGGTTATACAGTAGCTTGAATTGACTCAGCAAAATCAGTCCTTTTAATGAATGTTCTATTTTGAATTCCTTTTGCAGGCAGAGAGATACTGAATATGTAGCATGGGCAGCATGTCATAGCTCCTGTTCCTTAATAGTTGGTGCTTTGCCCTGTTCTGTTTCCTGATGAACTGCACACAAAATTATTTCCTGTCATTTGTGCTATAAAATTATCCCCACTGTTGGAGTGAATAAATCAAAAGAGGTCTGGCTTGTTTCACAGAACATCCTGCTGCTCCATAGACTGCCCACCAAAATGTCAAATGGAAGCACTTCAGTTGGATCACTCCCACGGGTGTCAGGTGTGTGTAAGTGGAGGAGGCTTCAGCAAGGAGAGGACAGAAGAGACAGGGAGTGGAACAGCTGCTTTCTTTTGTGAGAGCCTTTTTTCCCTTGAGCTTCTTGGGATTGGTGTTTCAACCAGTATATGATTATGCCACGCAGACTAGCACCAGCTCTGCTGCTCAGCTGTGAACTGTATCATATCACATGTAACAGAGATACAGTCTTGGGAAAATCAAACAGCAGCTACCTACCCCAAAGAACATTAATGTAATGTAATGTAGCTTTCATTACATCCCCCACTAGCCCTCTTCCTTCCTACATCCTCTCTCCTGAATATGATGACACACAAAGAGACATGGAGAAAAGTTAACTTGCTCATCTTTCTATGTTGTTTCTCTGTTGCCTATGTTGAAGGATGCAACATATTTGATTAATATAGATGAAAATGCATTTATCATAATCCTGTTGACCCCAAGGCTGGAATGAAGGTGAATCTAGTGAAGGTGTTTAGATTCATGCATTGCATTTATAAATTTCTTCAGGTTTGGAAAACCTCTGGTTTTTCCTTAGCTCTGGCTTTCCAGGCATGTTTTCTGGGCACCAAATCTCTGGAAACACTTCCAGGAGAAGGGATCTTGTGGTACACCTGCCTGAGCTAATTTTTCAAAGCACTTTTGTTCTAGCAGCTTTTGACTCCGTTATTTCTTTCCTACTGTTATATTTTCCACTCCACTCTACAGAAAACCTGATGCCATTAAGTCAGTGCCATCCTATTGTTCTGCAGTGCATCTAATTTGCATGGAAAATTATTCATGTTAATAACCCCCTATTGTTCATGTCTTATCTTCCTAAGTCATGTCAGAGAGCTACACAATGCAAGCCCTGCTGTCACGAGGTTTCTTTGCACTTAAAGGCGTGAAGTGATTTGCCTCTAGTGAATTCAAATGAATTAAAGGTTTTAGGGATTTATGTAAAATCAGACAGAATTCTTAAGATTTTCTTAATTTCTCCTCAGGTCACGTTATCCACCTCTGCCTCTGCTAGCAGTCTTTGACCCAAATACTCCTGCCTGATTACTGCTGAGCCCTGTGTTTCAGAGGGAGGCCACCTGTCGTTCTGCAGCAATGGGAGGTGTTCAGCTCACAGTGCAAGGGAAAGGTACCTTCTCAGCTGTCATCAAGTTAAGGTATTGATTACAGAGGTCACCCAAATTCAGCAAACAATATTTGGCCTACCCTTGCATTCACTGCCTGTTTCTACAAACCATAAGTATAATTGCTGGTCAAGTGAAGTTAACAAGGTGTGTAGGTATATTGCTCTTTTTCCACATTTGTGCACATAAGGTAATGCTCTAGATTAAAAAAAAAATGTTTTAGCAGTTAGCTTCATAAGCATATTTTTTTAATCTTCAATAACTGCTGACATGCTCATATTACAATAAAAAGTTAATGTTTGATGGGCATAATCTAAACTACAGAACTACCCCAATAAAAGATGCAGTGTCTTATACATAATCGCAGAAAATTCTAACATGTTTTTAGACTATAGGGGAGTGCTTTAAAAAACATCAAAGCATCTTTTCAGTTGCTGTTTAAAACCACTCTTGTTTCTCAGTTTTTAAGCACTATCACTCAGCACTGGTTTTGCTTCCTAGTGTTGATTTACTTTGAGGTGAGCTTTTGTTTCACAAAGTTTGTGAAACACACCTGTTTAAACATTTTGGCAATATGGAGCAAACCTGAAAATGGCTCAGTATCTATTATTTCATAACTGAAACCCAGTCAGGTTTCTTTTGTATTTTAGTATAATATTGTAAGCCACACAGGAAACCTACCTTCATTTCTATAGTGACTTATTGTAGAATATTTGTTCAGATATTATCAACCATATAATATATTAAAATTACTCAGTGTTGGCACCACTTCTAAACACAAGCTCATGTGCATGCATTATAGCTCTATTCGGATATTAAGAGTATAAATTGAGTTTCATTTCTTGACAAATGACAAATAAAGTAACCATCAAAGCAGGTGGAATAATAATCAAATGAAAAAAGACACTGTGAAATTTCCTCAAATATCTTCTTTCATTATTTACAAAAATATAGGTCAAGTGAATCTTGTATGACAAATGGTGTTTCTTTTCCTACTGAAATCAGTGACTAAGCTACTCTGACTTCACTGGCAGCATAAGCTGCTGCTGCTAGGCAGTGAAAATGCAAACCCTGACTGTGCCTTCATGGACTTCAGTATAAACTTGCATTAACCCTACCCAAGTCTAACTGGAGTTTGAGTATTGCATTCCCTCCCAGTGGGTTTGACTCTTTCTGAACAGAGTACAATTGTTCACTATGAAGAGACAAAAGTATTCTTGCTTACAAAACTGGGTTCAAAGAAATGGGTAAGTGAAAAAAAAAAAAAAAAAAAGCTTAGTAATTCTACCAATAAGCTGAACATTCAGCCCATGTTATCAGCATTGCCAGATGGATTTCAGTGGAAATATGCTGCCTTTCCACAAGTAGTGCTCTGGAAGACTACACCATTTTCTCAGGTTAATGGGAAATTTAAACATGAGACTAAAACCTTTCTGGTCTCAAAGACAAATACATCTCCTTGCTCTCCACCATTCTCCCTATTCCAATTTCCCCCAGCATTTGTATAATGGCATTTTTTAGAAATTTTTTCACAGGATTCCCCAAACATCAAAAGGCTCATTAAAAAGCCTTAGTTTGAAGGAAGATCTTTTTGTGAATTAGTAATGAGTTAGAAGATGAAAAACAGAGGTGGGAACTACTAATTTTTCACAATTAAAGGAATTTTCAAAAAGGGAAGCACAGGACATCAGGACAGGTTCTGCATTGTCCAAGACATCCACAAATGGGCTGGAAAAGATGGTAGATACCAAAGTGGCTAATGATACAAAGCAGTTTCCAATAGTCAAAATCAAAATCTGCCTGAGAAAGTAACACAGGGATCTCACATTGTCAACTGACTGGGTAGTAAAATGGCAGATAAATACAATGCTGATAAATACAAAAGAGTACATATGCAAAAAATGCAGCCCTAATAAATGCAGCCCTAATAACTGCTTCTAAATGAGCAGTTGTCACAAGAGATCTTGCAGTCACTGTAAATGTTACCACAAAAACACCAGTTTAACATTCAGCCCAGGGACTGGGTGTGCCCTTGGCTCACAAACTTGACCTGCTGGTTGCCAGAAACTGGAAGATCTAAAAGAGGAAGGAACCTTCTGTACTCACCCTGTTTCTCATAGGTATCCACTACTTGCCACTGCTGAGAGAAAATGGAGCTATATGGATCATTGCTATGGCCTAGAACAGCTGTTCTTATATCCTTATGTCAAATGAACACTTTGAGAGAGTAGATCTAATCTGGAGTCACAAAGGAAAGTGAAACCATAGAGGTACACAACCTGAGAACCAATGTCTCAAGCTCCAGACAAAGGACAAAAGCATCAGAACAAACAAAAAAGCTTCAGAAGAGACCACAAAGGGATCCTGGATTAACCCTTGCCAGCTTAGAAGATCATGGGGTGCTCTGGTGCTTTAGCACAGGGGTTAACTGACAGTCCAAAATACCACAATAAAACATCACAGTAACACCTGAAGAGTTCAGAGACAGATGTAGCACCTGCAAGGTGTGCAGTAGATGCAAAAAGAGACAGATATCAGCTTAGAGAGCAGAGTGTAAGCAGAGAAGGGACTATCAGCAGAGATTATGAGTAGTTTTTCCCTTGGAAGGAGGCACTGGTTGAAAAGAAGACCAATGAAATGCCAATCTGAAAGCAAACAGTAGCCATCCCAGACTAGTACTGCATGTGACACAGCTTTATGATGACTGTGCCTGTAATGCCAGACAAGATACTATAATATCTGAAAATGTTTTTGGTTTATTGACCCTGAATTTACACCATGTGCAGTGGAGCACAGGTTTACAAATCAACACCAGGTGTCCATCTGTGCTTAACTGGGTCACATCAATGGGACGGCTCGCCAGCAGTGGATACTTTCCTCAGGAGATACAGTGCTCAGCAAGGGATGATGTTAGAAGAACAGGGATTTTCAAACAGCAGAGTTTGAAGTCCTGGCATTGTTACTGCTTCCTGAGCTTGGCATTGTTCACATCCACAAAGGTAGGTAACCATTGCTGAGAGCAGTTGCAATCATACCGATCCAGGGTGTCTCAGGTGGCCATATGGGTAGAAAGAAAACACATTTTTCACTATAACTTGCAGAAGGCAGGAAGGCAAGGAGCACTGAGTTTGCTGCTTAACCTGAGAACATCTTAAGGGTTTACACCTACACACTCCAAGAGGCAGGTTTCTTGGCTGTATGCATGCTCTGTGCTCTGCTTCCTACTCATCTCTTGCTCCCAGGTGTGCTACAGACCACTCCCAGACAGCACAATGAAGTGTCCTGGACATGCTGAATCACAGATGCATTGGAGCCAGAATTTTTAGGTAACCATGTAGCTTGGAAGTAACTTTGAAGCAACTCTGCTGACACAGATAACTCCAACAGGTTAAAATATTGAAACCAAGTGAAAACTCTGCAAGAAAAATCGAATACTTAATGCTGCATGATATCACTCTTGTATCAAGGGTGAGCCACAAAAGCAACAGTGCAAGAGCCTCACAGGATAATTGAATGTTCTTGGATAATGTGGTCACGTAACTATTTGTATTAGTTTTTCATATGTGGTATTTAAGAACTATTATCTTAAATTTTGACCAAGAAAACATAATATAGAATTGAGAAATGTTTTTTATTTTTCAAACACAGGAGATCTTAAGACAAATCCCATTAAGGTGAAGCTATTGGGAAAATGCCATCACAATAAAGATCTCTGTCCAGCATTTTGCCAGGAGGCGGACCCTGATTACTGAATACCACACTCTACAGTGAGTATCACGTGATGATGGAGGGATGGGGAATTATCTCCTGGCATTGACCACAGCTTTCTGTGGTTTTGATTCAAAGATTCCTGTTGATTTTGGGGGGTCAAGGCCTAATGCCTCTCAACTAATGGCTGAACATCTCAATGATGTTCACCAAGCTTCAGTGGGAGGATCAAAACCTGACATCTTTCTACTCTGAATAGTTCTCATGGACCTTACAAGAGGAGTCCAATGGCTATAATGGTCTGTGTGCCTCCTCCATAGAGGTGTTGTGAAGGCTCTCTTGTCTTTCTCTGGGATCACAGGTACATGGCCTGGAAGTAGAGGTTATAATATTATTTTTCCATTTGAGGACACTTTGACATGTGCCCAGAGAGAGGAATACATGCTTAACTTATCAAGGGAATGCATTTGGATATTTTCACTCACACTCAGCAATGGACTATTCTTAGTAACTAATAATATGCATGTGCCTTGCAGCATGCTCTTTGATAGCCTTGTTTTTATTCCTTAGGGATCTAAGATTTTACTGTATTTCCAAAGAATCCTGGAATAAAAGAAAATGTCTTTTTCTTTTTATAACATGGCAGTTTCCTGAAGTGAAAAATAAGCAGAACTGCTGCTAAGACCACTTTCTTTCTTATAAACATTTGAGGTAAAAGTGTCAGGTTGACCTGATAAATATGTTTAAGGCAAATCAAAACAAATGCAGGGTTAAAACTGCCTCCTATTAATGTTGAAGAAATTACGTATTTTTTTAGCTGCTTACTGAAGTCAGAATTTTCAAGGGCTATTATTTTTTCTATATCTATTTTCTAAATGTTTAAACCAAGCATCCCACAGCAGTCCCAGTATCTGCACATCATTTGCAATCCCTCATGAGTTTTAAGGTGGTATAATTTATTTTAAAGCCTGAAGTACATACAAACAAAATTAGCTGCTGGCAGGTTTAGAGACACAGAAGTGGGGTAATTTGGTACATGGTTGCCATGGCAGCTAACCTACATCTAAATTATCCTACATGCTTTTCTCAGCCATCCTCTGGCATTGTTCCTTCTGTCTGAATTGTTGGTTCTTTTTTTTTTTTTTTTAATTTTAATTTTTTTTATTTTTAAGCCCTGCCTTCTGCAAAGCCCTTCTTTGTGCTGCTTTGGTCTCAACTGCTGGCTCAGCTCTCACATCCTGGCATACTCTATAAGCTGCTAATATTATCCATTTATGGAAAGGGGAAGCAAGAGGAGTATAAGGCAGAATTACAGTCTTCCAGCCACTCTGCCTGTTGAGAGCAGCTTCCTAAAAGCTGATTTTGGCTCAACTAAACCACAGTGGTAATCCCCCTCATTTTCAGGACTTAAAGCTTGCTGCAAAATCATTGAATTTGATGAAGCTATTGCAAATTCAGAAAGATATAGTAAAAGCCAAATTCGGCCTTAAGACAGTGAATTTATCAAATGATTAATGAACTTTGGTCTGAGGCTACATGGCAGTAAACCAAGATGTTATCTCTTCTACCCAGAGAAAACAGGTTTTGAAATTCTTTGGAAATGTTTATTACCAAGTAGAAATATTAAAAGAAAGGGCATGAGTCCTCCAAGATCTTCCCCTACCATTGATCTCCCTCTCAGCACAGTTAGAAAACAAACCCTATGCTATTTATGAATGTTAAAGTTTTGTTATTTATTTCTGATGAAACAGTTCCTTTCTATCAAATTGCTCTGTTTCAGAGGAAAACCATCCCACTGGCTATTTCTGACCATCCATCCTTTTTATCTCCCTTTTTGCCACCTCTGAGAACTAAGCTGTGACGCTGCTTCCCAGGAACCCAGCCCAGGTCTTATCAGTTCCTGACAGATCACAGATAGCTGACATGCCTTCTGCCTAGGGCTGCATGTGACCTTAGTGTTTAGAGAAAGTGAGATCAGAAGATAAGAAGTAGAGTATTTACTTACTTTTTTTTTTTTTTTTAACATAGTAAGCTCAACATGCTGTCAAAGCAGAAGTTTTGTAGAATTTTTAAGAAGGTTCAGTTTCGTTATCAGTTTGGTTGGTTGCTGGTTTTCAGGCAATTGCCTAGAAGACTGTCACTGCTGTTGAAGACTCCACATTGCCAGATACATTAGTGTGTGAAGTCAAGAAGTGGGGATTACTCAATTTATGATCCTCATATCATAAGAAGTAGGAAAATCCCTGGATTTGTGGGATTACAGGCAATGCTAAAGCGATCTCTTTTCAAGGATACTGACTGAAGACTATGAGATTCAGCAAGAGCTTTTTGCTTTTTTTCTGATTTCATTTATTCAGTCCAGTCATTTCAGGATAGCTTGCCTTTTAAAATGAACTTTCAAGATACTAAAAACCATGCAGATAGTAAGCACAAGGAATAAGAGAAGTAACAATGAATCTTGAGAAGTGACAATGAATAAACTCTCTATGAGGATTTAGGCTTACTGAAGATCTGCCCCCATAAATTAATTCTGCAGTATTTTATTAAAAAATTGGCTGAAGAACTAAAACTGGATAAGAGAGGCAGGTCTGACAACAGTATCAGGATTCCCCCTATAGATATGTGGAGAGGCAAAGGGTATATTATACACCAGGGTAAATGTTTAAGAGAGAAGTGGAATTTCTCTTACTACTTGTTAATTTTGGTATGTTATATTCTTCCATTCTAATTTTTGCTCTTTCACTGTAAAATATTGCATGCATGCAATAAAAGTTTAATATGGGAAAAAACTGCAGACTGAAGTAGGCATCCTGGAGAGAGTAACAGAGTTACAAAACTTGAAATTAAAACAGAGGATCACCCTTCCCATTCAGAAGAATGAGGATGTTTAACACTTCCTATTCAGAAAAATGTAGATACTAAGTTAGACATACTTGTATTACATCTGTATTGCCTAATACAATTATTTCAAATGAACTTCCCATGCACAGTACTTTTCCAGGACTCTTTGAAATAATGTCAGAAATATTGTTATTTATGTTTTCAGACAAAGGAACTGAGTTTTGGGGAAGTAAATTGACGAACCCAGGTTTCCAGCAAATTGATGAAACAAGGCCTTCCAGTTATCCCAGATCTCTTAGCACAACACAGATCCCTGCAGTTATTATGGACATTATTCACTTTTCATCCTTCTTGCCAGAATTTCTGCAACTCTCACCTTGGGGTTACAATGTGTTTAGCAGTTATCATGGCAAGCCATGATTCATACTGTTTGGACCTCATTCATATTTTGTATGGCATGAGAATAAAGTAAATAACATTCTGGAGAGCTTTGCCAATGAAATATTAAAGGCAGTCTCTTAGATAATGCTCACTGCTGTGCTTTTCAGCTGTAGGGAGGGAGAAGGGCAGCACATTCAATCTGATGGCTATTCTTCCTGGCCTTACAGAAAGACTGCTCTGATGTTTTTGAAGCTGAAGATAATATGATACAGCCTCCAAACTCTGTTGAGCCTCAGGAACAGAGTATATGTACCTTAACTTCTATTGACTTTCAGGTGTGCCATCGGCTTCTGTGGGAACAGCATCAACTCTTGATCAGGCTGGTCCTGATCCCTGTCTCTGTGTGCACTTATCTGACCCCATGAGGAGTGGGTCTGTGATTCTTCAGCTTTTCACAGCGTTCATACTCCAAATTAGTTTGGTCTTGGGTCAGACAGGTGTCAAGGATTGCCTAAGTAGAGGGGAATAGAGGTGCTGTCAAGGGTAGCACGAGGACACCAATGTTTGATTGCAACTGAAGGTTGTGAAATTGTTCCCTTGGAGTTTGCTTGTGCTGGCAACCACTAACAGTGGGTAAGACTCCCCTATCACTAATCTGTCCTTTACAGAGTTCATCAATCCATTATTATGGCATTGCTGCTCATTGGCTTTGCCTTATTCTCCATCTTCCACCCTTTCACTGGACTGTATTGGACTGCAGATGTCCCCGACCTGCCTAGTCCTACCACGGTGTGCCCAGAAAATGACATCTTCACTTTTTGCACACATCTACCACTGACACAGGTATAAATGCACAGGGAATCTGATGGTGGTCACACAGCAGCATCCTCCTTTGACTTACATTTGAGCTACTAAGGATTTCAGGTTTTTTAGGCAGTGTTACTGCACTAGTTATTGGGAGAGACCTTATGCAGTAATATCCTGGCCCTGCCTATTTGAACTATGTGTACCCCCCATCAAATTAACCCTTGGGAGAAAATTTCCCTCACTAACCACCAGATCCCCATCACTACACCTCGAATAAACACATCCCAGGGGTAGAGAGATGCAGTTCTATCATGTCACGCTTCACTGGGCATTAGGGAGCAAAGCATGAGGATGGAGGTAGTGAGCACGGCTTTGAAGCCACGCCTGCCACGGCTCAGCAAAAAGCATCTTTCCCTGCTTGAGGAAGATGGTCGGACCAGGCAGCCTCCAGAGCTGTCTTCCCATCCCAGTCACTATGATCTTCCCATGTTTGCTCCAAACTACTCGCTGTCTCCTGTGTGTCTGTCTGTCTAAGGACATGAATGCCCTTTGTCTACCTGCGATCGCAGCTTGCCCCAGCGTGGCTGGGATGACAGAGCAGGAGACACCGCGGTGCGGTAACAGGGCACAGGCGGCCGGGCGAGGCTGTGCTCCCCGCAGGCTCTGGCAGCAGCCCCCGGTGCCCAAGGCCTGCTGCCTCCTGCCAGAATCCTTCCATTGCCGAAACCAAACCGGTTTCGGGATGGCAGAGGCGGGCGGGCAGCACCTGCCCGATCCCACACCGCATGCCGCAGCCCTGCCCTCCCTGGGCGCACCGGCGGCGGGCGGTCCGTGCCGAGGAGCGACCCACACGAGCCAGCGCCGCTGCCGCCGCCCCTCCGCCGCTTATTCATCCTCGGCCGGCGCTTATTCACGCTCCCCGGAACGCCCGCCGGCCGCGGCAGGTGGGGCAGGTCTGCGGCGCGGGGGACGCTGGGACGCGTAGTTCCTTGGGGCGCGCGGCGGCGGCGCGGCGCGGCGGCGCGGACTACAAGCCCCAGGGCGGCCCTCGGGGGCCGCGCCGCGCGTGGGGTGGCGGAGGCGGCGGCGGGGGGTGGTTCCTGGCAGCGCGGCCCCGCGGCTCTCGCCGCTCCCGGGGGCGGCCGAGCGGAAACCCGCCCCCAGCCGCCCGGCAACCAGGAGGGCGACGGCCGCGGCCAGGGCGAGAGGGATGCGCCTCGCCCTGTGCGACAGCGGCGAGCAGCGGCCGCCCTTAATGAGCAATTAGCCCGTCCCCAGTCCCCCCCTCGGCAAGCACTATCCCATGCACGCCGACCCGCCGCTGGCAGCAGCGGCCGACGGCTTCTCCCGCGGTGCTGGCGTGCGGGTCGCTTAAGCCATGGGGAATGGGATGAACAAGGTAACCCCGCTCGTCGTCGTCGCCGTGCGCGAGTGCATGTGCCGGGCCAGCGCCGCGGAGCCGGGGGTGGCGGTCCCTGCCCGCCTCGGGGCGGGATGCCGCGGCGCCCCCGCCTTTGTCTCGCCCCTGCGCCGCGGGCACCGCTCCGGGAACAAAGGCAGGGGCAGGAGGGCTTTCCCCTTGGGTTTTGGGGGTCCCCCGCCGCGGGGCGAGGGCGGAGGGACGGAGACCGCGGCCGCGCCGCTCCCTCGGGGCGCGCCGCCTCCTTTCCTCCGCCGCAGCGCGGGCGGGCGGGCGAGAGGGGGCCCTGGTTTCGGTGATGTGCCTGGGCTTCCCCTTCCCGGGCCAAGCGAGCTCCCTGCGGTCGGCGAAAGCCGCCGTGCCCCCGGCGCCGGGCTGCAGCGGCAGCTCCGTGTCCCCCAGCCCTGGGGCACCCCCTGACCTGCGGCAGGACTCGGGGCTGCCAGCGAGCGCGGTGACACCAGTGCCGTCACTTGGGCTAGGCTCGCTCCGCACCAGGGCGCGGAGCAGCGCTGGACACGGGCTGGGCCCTCCGGTGCCGGTGGGACAGGAAAGCGCTCGGCCCCGGTGCAGATCGCATGAGGAAGAGGAAGGAAGATGGATCTGTTTTGCAAAGGGTGTTGCCCTTTTGGCAGTAGGGGGCTTATTGTATGCAGCGGTTCCCCTGGCATGTCATGGTGGTTATCTAGGGACCACTGTGATTTTTCTCAGTATCTCCACCTCTGTTTAAAACCCAGGTTTGAAAGTGTGGTGGTAACTAGCCTTTTATATATAGCTTACTATGAGGAACAGAAGTTGAGTCATCTCCTTCGTCTTACATCCTGCTTGCAATGCTTTGGGAGTAGCTTTGCTGTGTGCGTGGCCTCTGACAAAGCAGAGGAGAGCAGCTAGAAATAGCTCTTCACCTGTCCCAGTCTGACATCCTTGTCCCTGGCAGTGAGATTGATGTTCATCCAGAGTGCTTAGGGTGCCACCTGGAAGGGAAAGCCTTTCCATCCTATGGGTAGAGACATTGTTCGGCAGGGAAAAGATCTGGCTGTTGAAGAATTGAGTTAATATGTGGGAGGTAGAACCTCCCTTAGTCCTTCCCTCAGTTTTTGCTTTTGAAGTCTAGGAATAATGCTGTGATATTAGCTGCTCATTAATATTAGCCTTCTAGAAATGGCCAGTTAGGAAGAAACTAATTTTAGGCTTCTGGTGTGTTTATAGTATTTTTCTTGGAATGCTTGAAATTATCAGAATGTTTAGGGGACACAATATGGGATGCTTAAGTTGCAGTCTGGGGAGAAAAAAAAGTAAAACTAAATAGGCAACTCTCAGCCCTTTGAAGCTGCATTACATTTTACTGTGATACTGTGTGGGTAGGAATTGGCAATCTGTGGCTGGCCAATTTGGTCATTTTCATTATGTGAAATGTTGCCGTGACATGTATCACCTGATGCTTTCAGGACAAGCATAACACTGCTTGGATTTTTCTCCCCTTTCTTATGGCTGTAGCCAAGATGTTGAAAAGTTCAGCAGTTTGGGCAGGGCTGGCTCCTTTAAGGAGGCTACAGTCATGTTGGGTAATGGCCATCAGGGTTTATATTTGTAAGGGTCCCACATGTTGGTCTGGAACTTGCCACCTTCTGAATGTGCCTCTGGATCATCTCTTCCTTCTGATCTTGTGAGTTGGCAGAGCTGGAGGGGCAAGAGGAAGCATGGAGCCATCAGTGCAGGTGTAGGGGGTTGCTTGACTTAGTGTAGCCAGTCAATGCAAATTGCTTTAGTTTGCACCTGAAGTGTGTTTCTTGTGGTGGAGCTGTATATGGATGGTAGGAAAAAATAATCAGCTTATTTGATGGTGGATTATTTCATTTAAGGAGTCCCTTTGTACTGATGCCAAGGAAAGAGGATTAATGATGGCTTGTAATGGGTGTGGTAAGAAAGAGCTTCAAGGACTGCTGCAGCCTCTGGATGCTGATCCTTTCCTCAATGGCATGGTCCCCTCCTTATTTTTCTGTCCCATGATACTGATGTATTTCATAGCAAATAGCAATTGCACGTGACTTTATGTGGCCATTAGAGTGATAAGGGCTGGAGGCCTGGCATTCTTTTTAGGTGGAGTTTGTCTTTTGTTGCTGATTTTCTCTGTAAAATTATCCTGGCCTGTTTTTTTTTTTTTTTCCCTAAAGCCCATCCAAGCCTTTTGACATTTCCCACATTAAACTGAAAACATTTCTTCATACATACTTATCTCATTCTGTTCAGAGAGGAAAAATTTGCTTGTCAATATTGATTAACCTATCTAGTATTAATTTTCAGTACTTCACCTTTTTTATTTTATTTTTGAGATATATATTTTACAGAATGAGGGATAGGGACTTAGAAAATTGTCTTAGTGGTCTGATTCATGCTTAATGTCTAACTTGGACTTGTGTTCAGAGTTCAAGTCTGTGGTTGAAATGTAAAAGGATGTTTTCCAGGAGCTGAAGTCTAGTGGCTGAGATGGTGACAAGATTTGACTGTCTGTGAACAGGGTCTTGGTGAAGAGCTCTTCCTGAGGTTTAGTTGTTTAGTGCTGTTAAAGTTAACTGACAGTTATTTGTGTAAACTCTTCAGAAGATTCGACTGTTATCTCTACAAAAGGGCAGATAAGCCCTGTTGTAAGAGTGAATTAATAAGAAATTTAAACCAGTGTGGCTAGTAGTTACAGCTGAGGTAGCCAATTTTTTGGAAGTCAGAGAAGCTATGCCAGTTCATGTCATCAGCAAATTCCCCTCCCTGATATGTGCCACTTCCTGTACTACTGGACAAAGGTAGACTTGTCTTCTCCTTTTACAGTGCCAGCCATCCCTGAGAAAGCTCCATGGACTTTTCTGGAGTGCCCATAAGACTAACACAGCCAGAAGCAGTGTTGGGCAATGAGTTAGATGCCTTATTATAAGCATTTGTTGATATAGGAATCAGCAGCTAAGTAGCCCTTTAAGCCATTTTCCAGAGGTGTATTGTCAGAAGCATTAGCAGCTACTGTCTGTTCCAGGGCTCAGTCTTTGTGCAAGGTGGAGAACATGTGCTTCACTCATGTAAGGTACGAACTGAGACAGACGTTGGTGTCCTTGTCTCTTGGTTGTGCATTCTTCTACATCAATTACTTGGTCTGTGGTAATTTTCTCAATGTTTCGGATCATATAAAGAGGCTACTGTTTTTATTCATATAGCAGTGGTTGAGAAGTTCACAAAAACAACCACCTTATTTTTCTATTCCTCTGACTCCCACCCCTTCTCTCTCTCACGCCCCTAGCAGCCATCAGCCTTCATTCTGCACAGCCCAGAGTTGCAGTTACTGAAGGCAGTGTGAGATGACACAGCTGAAAGTTCCCAGCCATAGTCTAGTGATGAAGTATTAGTCAGCATGACATGAAGATTCACTTCTTTCCAGGTAGCTTTCACCCATAGTAATGTTTCTTGCTTCTAGAATGACTGGTACGACAGGGATCACATCTGTCCCTGGTTGCACGATGTCCTAATTACCTGTCTAGCATACAGCATTGCTTCATGATGCACAAATGCAGACTTCTGGATTTTTCTTCCTTTGCCAACAAGAAACCTCATTTCTGCAACCCCCCAGTGCTTCTCAGTGTCTTTAATTTCTAATGTCAAAGCTTAATGACTGTGACTGGAAATTAGGCTTTTATTCTCTCTTGAGAATGCACATTTGATGCAGAAATAATGTCTGGAGTTTAAAATGCTATAGTCTACAGCAGTGGTGATGTGATGGAAGATTTGTGCTGCAGATAGGAAATACCAGACAGCTATTTTAAAATACCAGAAAGCCTTTTAATTTTTTTTTTCCATTTTCTATGCTTAAATTGAGGGAACTCACTGGGATGGTCTCATTGGTAAAATTCATTCATAACTTCAGTTCCTTTTGCTTTAGAACATGATTTTGTTTACAGAATTTAGTCTCTTTGGCAATGACTCTTGAGTACTGTCCTCTCTGGAACAGCTACAGGCATCTTTTTCCTTGCCTGGGATGCAGCATTAGAGCTGCACTCTAGCAGTATCATCAAGAGTGCTGAAATACTGAATTGTCCCTTTAAACTATGAGTCCTGTGCACACAACAGTGGACAGCAGGGTGTTGTAAAGGTTCTTTACCACACACGATTCCCTGGCATTGGGAGATGCCCTGGGGATTTTTGTGTCTTTGTAAAAACATTGAGTTTGTACAAATGAAGAGGAAAGGAAAAGAGAGAAAGCTGTCTGAGCTTATCATTGCAAAATGTACAGGTGCCCGTTTGCACGAGACTAAGATGAGCCGGTGCTGTCAATCAGGCCTTAATTTGCAAGCAAGGGTCTGCAAGCAATAAGGTACAGCAAGGGTCCCAGAGGGGCTTTCTGTATCATCAGGGGGAGAGCTGAGCCCTGTGTTTAGAGCTGGTGTGTGACACAGCAGGCAGAGAGTGACACCCAGCAAAGCCTGAAGGGAGGAATGTTTTCCCAAACCAAAGCTGCAAGGAGCGCAAGAGTGCTGCAGCCTCTTTCCCCAAGGCTCGATAAATAACAGTGAACATGACGCATTGAGCAGATGAAAGCCCAGAAGTTAGGGCAGGTCAGGAGCTTTACAGGCTCTTCTGCTGAGCTGGGATGTCAGCAGGAAGCCTGCAGTGAAACGGAGTCTGTGGCAATAATCCCTGATGAAAAGTCCTTAATGACTTTCGGGACTTCGCAGCTGCCGGATTGAGCTAAATGGGTGGAGTTTTCCCTTTAAATAGCTGTGCATGAGAGACTTGCTGCTGTTGTGGTGACACTGGGGTGTTGCTAAGGCTATAGGAAGTCAGTGCTGACATATCTGTATTGGTGGTATGCTAAGCATGACTGAAGAAAAATGGATCATATGGTTTCACCACCACACTTCTGATCTCCACAAAGGATGTGGTGTGGGTCAGACACTTCAGGTGGCAGAGAACAAACATCTTGGCCAGCAAACGTGTGTTCGGTGTGCCTGGGAGTTTTTTTGATGTTCCCAAGTTGAGAGGGTTATGACAGGGAGGGAGGGGTAGCACTACGTTGTCACCTGCCCCTGTGTCTGTGCATGCACGTGTCCTGAGACTGCACACGCTGGTCCTTGGGCAGACCTTGAAACTCCCCAGTTAAAGAATGTCCTGTAACTGATGCCTGTGCAGGAATCTGAGAGTGTGGGGTGAGTGGGTAGATCTGGGAGAGAAACATGCATTTCACAGACTTTCAGCAGTTTCTTTTCTATGTGAACACACAAGTCACTGTTTGCAGTGATTTCCTCGAAGAGCTCCAGAGTGCTGCAGCCCTGACTTGCATGGCTTTGCACTTCAGCAGCCTCGGAAGGTGTCATTTTGCAGGGCTTTGTCCAGCTTCCTTAGCAACTTTAGGCAAATCACCTTTGCTGTTTGAAGTTTCATCATTAGTTCCATGAGGGTAACTCTTACCCTGCTGCGGGGGGCAGGGGAGGGCTGCCTTGCAAGGCTGCTTCATAATTTGTAAACCACATTTGCTGTCCTTGGAGAGCCTCCATTAAGTGAAAGAATCCCCACAATTAACAAGCCTTCTTCCAAGGAATACTGTCAAAGCTCAGCGTGCCTAGAGCTATCTGGTTTGGGAAGGTTGCAAAGAGGCATGAAATGTTATCAGCATGTTTTAAATTGCATTTCAGTATAGTCGGCTAAAGTAGTATGTTCCATCCTGTATGCAAATTGAACTTTGTCAAATTGTCTTACCACAAGATATCTATATTTGATACTATATTTCTTTCTCACAGATTCTGCCTGGCTTGTTCATTGGCAACTTTAAAGGTAAGATTAGTTTTATTATTATCTCTAGGATTACTTAGCAGGGGTCTTAAGGTGTTGTTTTGCAGACCCTCAGAATTCTCTGGCATCTCTGTAGCTTTTTAACCCCATCTTTCTTCATGTCTGGATTCTCCTGGTAGCACTTAAAGAAGAACTCGTTTGCTCTCTCATCTGTGTGCTGTGCTGCAAGTACTTTGAGAAAAGTAAAATGAATACCACCTCCTCGGAGTATGCTTCTGCCTTAAATGATTCCCATGCTTGGCGAGCAAGCCTGTGAGCCAGGCAGATTCTTTATAAGGCTATTGCAAGTCCTCCTTATAAGTAAAGGCTTACTATGCCTGCTGCTCATTGCTTTCATTATTTTGGTTATTTATAACAACTGCTAAAGAGTTCTGTTATCACCGCTTGTGAGACTGATAGGTCTGCTGGTTGCAGCCTGACCACTGATACTCACAGTCTCTGTTGCAGATGTAAGTTTCTGTGGATTTTTTTTCCTTCATGCATGAGGTTTATTTTTTGTGTACAGAAACACAGACACACTTAGAGAACACAGAATACTTTATGTCCAAATAAATGGCCTGTTCTCAAAGCACTCTGTTAGCTGCAGTTCTGGCTGACTCTCCCTACTCAGAAATAAACCAGTTGTGCATGTACAGTTGTTTTGATGGATGTAGACCCCATATTTCCTATGTTTGGGTAGAACAGCAATGCAGGGCTCACAAGGGCTCCTGCAATATCCTCTCCTTCCTGGGCTGTCTGATACCACACCCAGTCTGTTAAGGCTGGCAACCTCTACACTGGATTTAGATAGTGCTGCACCTTCTCTCTCCCTCACACACATTCTTCCTTCCTTGCCTCCCCATCCCAAGACCTGTGAGTTAATTGTTTTTTTCCTGATTTAACTGCTTCTGGATCTGCTGACCCATACTGTGGATCCAGTGCTTTCTGCCCCTTGGGACCTGGAGCTGATCACTGTGGAAGGCAGTCTGGGGGTACACATGAGGTTAAAAGCTGCCTTTTGCCACACCATAAACACAAGTAGGATGGTTACTGTGTGAGCGAGTTAATTGTGCCATGGTAAGGAAAATGAGAGATAGAGGTGATTTCATGCTGATAATGAAAGGAGAAAAAAGAAAAAATACAGGAAAAAATGACAATAAGGCCAAGAGGGTAGTTTTGAAAGCCATTTGGACCACTGCATGGTCTGATGACAAAACTAACTAACTTGGTCACAGCCATGTTGCTTCCTCTTCTTGTTTTCTTTTCTGTTCCTGAGGTAATTCAGGTGAGGAATGGAGTTGGGAGGATGTTGGATAGTGGAGTCCTTTATGTTTCAGGTAGTCTGGCAGGATGGGCCCTGCTAACATGGCTCCCAGTCTGTCCCTCTCACCACGGCCAAGCCTTGCCCAGGGGAGTGACACTCATCTGGAGCATCTGTTTGCTGGTGCAGTTCTGTTTTCAGTGCAGGGGAGTTGGCCAGGGTTGTGGAGTGAGTCAGCATCTCACCCACGCCAGGCCCATGCCCACTCTCCGTGTGCCCTGGAATGGCAGCCCGGGAATGGCACGGCGGCCACGCCTGCATGGAGAGCAGAGGCGTGCAGGTGGAGGAGCTGAGTGGGAAGTGCTTCTGGGAAAGGGTGTAATGCTTCTGCTTGTCTCCACAAAAGAGAGGAAAGGCGAGTTGACTTTAACCCCAGTGTTTGTGTTATGGAGTCTGTTTCTAAAATGAATTAAAAATACAAACAAAATGTCCGTTTATTTACTACTGTGACCTTTGCTCGTATTGCATTTAATCATTACGTTCTACCCTCACAAGTACCTGTTAAAATCTCAGATAAGCTACCATACCTGGAGAGGAAATAATAGGTGTTGCAGTACACTTCACTAATACAAGAGCATACTTTTACAATTCCAACCCTGTGCTGCATCCCAGCACCCCCTTGCCTCACTGCCTAGGAGCAGCTGTACCAAGCTCTCTGTGGAGTGGAGTCATCCCAGTTAGGAACAGGTTGTTGGTTAATTACCAGGGTATTTTTCTGGAAGAGCTTGCTCTGGATGTTCTTGGGGTGTGTTCTGATTTGTGACACTTTTTAAGAAAGTGGCTAATGAGCACTGAGGCTGTCACGAAGGTGATCATTATCTGAGAAATACTCAGCAGCATGTGCAGTTTGGATTGGTCAGAATATCCTGATTTGGGCAGTTGAAATCACTAGCTACTTGTGAAAACAGGGCTTTACAAGATTTCTTCCTGTAATGCATTTTTGACCAGTCTCCCATTCTCCAGCTCACGACTATTAGCTTGAGAAAGAATAAAGTTGCATCTTGTCAATAAGATGAGGAAACACTGAATCCCTGGTGTTGTGCATCTTGCCCGGCCACAGGGCTGAGAATTCGAGGCACTGTCGAGACCCTGAGCAGGGGTGGAGAGGAGGGAACTTCTCCTGAAGTTGAGTCAGGGTAAGGTCTGCAAATCGCTCTGATCTGCCCTCTGGAGGATAGCATTTCCCCAGTGACTCCCCAGGGAGCCTGGGCATGCACAGTTTCCAGAGTTAAAGCACCTCCTACTCACTCCTGTCTTGCTGCTGCATGGGAGACCTCTGGGAACACATCTGGCACAGTTCTTTCAGATGGGTGCCTTTCTGCTGAGTGAAAGTAGGATGTTTGAGATGTTGAACACTAATTCTGGAGGGTTGGTATCTGGAGAAGTCATTCAGCAATTGTTCTGATTGGGGCATTATTATTCACTATTCAGCTATATTTCTACTTTAGGCCTAGTAAACTTAAATACATTTATGATAGAGCAGTGGAAATTCTGCATTTGATTGGGAGATAAACTGAGGCCCAGAAACAGCTTGTGAAGTGAACCTGAGGCAGAAATGGGAGCTGAGCTTGCTGCTTCTTTTTCATTTTCTGCTGCAAAAAACTCTAAGCACATAGACTGAGAGGGGCTTTAACAGTCACATTAAGGGTCTTTAGGGTAGAAAGTTATATGCAGTGCTGATTATGGAAAGCACTGAAGTATCTCTTGAAATCTGCTGTGTCCACAGAGCTTGAGTATGTCTGAAAAACTTTCCTGAATAAGCACAGATCTTGGCATGTGTTCAAGTGTTTTTTATCTTACAGGCTCTATAAGCATGATTCAGCTCATCAGTAGCACATGAAAAGTGTGGTATGCTCCTGAGAGGGTATATTTGAGATTGCACAGCTAGAGGGCAGAAAAATTCAAGAAGAACCATAGATGTCCATATAAAATGGAAGACAGAGTCTGGTCTGAAAGCCCAGAAGGAAGCTCTTGGGATTCTTCTGTGAAAGTGAAGGAGGGGTTATTACTTTGCAAATGGGAGAGTTGGGGGCTAAGAGAGAAAAATGAGGAATAAGAAAAAGTTAACTCTTCTTTCTGCCTCTAGTTTTGGACAAAATTTGTTTTGTTTTGTTTATATCTTACAGATGAATTGCAGTCCTCTTGAAAGATAAAGAATTTATTGTTTAGTGCATGTCCACTTGTGTTCTGCACTGGAAACTTGATGTCCCTTAAAAGTCACCTGTGCTCACAACAAAAATGATTGCTTTGTTCCTTGAGGGATTGACAGGACAGCCTGATTCTCTGCACAAATGGAAAAAGAAATCTCTTTCTTCGGATGAGAGATTCTTAGTGGGTGCTCAGTTTGCTTCCAAACCAAGAGGTGTGGCAACAGCAGAAACCAGGGACTCAAGAGTGTTTCTGCCTTGAATATTAAAGTGCTTGTATTCTTCCTCGTTTGCAATCATTCAAGGTTTTTTCCATGGAATATTTGGGGGCTTTTTAATTTGAAGGGGAAAGCCACAACATGAGGTTTAATTTCCCCCAAAGAGTCCAGTGTTGCTGTGGATGATCTGGAGAGTCTTGGGGAAGTTTTTGCCCTTCCCATTACTAAGTGTATAAAAAGCCAATGCCCACCAAGTAGTTCTCCTATGTTTCTTAAATCAGTTAATTCCTGTTCTCATCTGTTTAGTATTTTTTAGGTTCCATTTCCTAGGACTTTTTATCAGCTACTGAAAACAGGAGAGGATGGAGATACCATTTCCTTTTTCAGGTTCAGCTTTTGAAGGAAGACAATGTATTGGTACTCCATTAAACGGAGTACTGACCTTTTTTCCCCCACCTTTCTCTTTCTCCAAAAAGGTTCTGAGAGAATGGGATAAAATATATTTAGAACAAAGTGTGAATTGAAGACAGGAGAGGTGGAGTTTTTGTTCCTGTACACAGTTTGTGTGTATGTGTCTGTAACTGCACATAACAGGAGCAAAGCTCTCCTGATAGGAAACCATTCTCAGTAATAGTTCTTGGTGCTCTGAACCACTGCAGAGGATGTTCTTCTTTAGGTGCCTGTCTCCCTGTTTAGCTCTCTCTGAAGCAGAAAATAAAGTGTAGACAAAAATTTGTTCTATATAATAAAAAACCAAAGGTCTGATGATAATGAAATTGTGGTCTCTATACATTTGCAGATTGAGACTTAATACTGTTGTACATGCTGAGCTGACTTGCCTTCTCTCAGAGGAAGTCCTTATCCCTCACCTTACATTTCTGTGGAGGCACTAAAATACTGAAGTAAGAGAGAATGGTTGTAGGTACATCTGAGACTTCACCACTGTAGTATTGGAGTTGTTCAGTCATTGATGTGATTTAACTGCAGTGGTTGGAGCTGTGTCTCTCTTTTGCTGATGGGGGATGGAAGCCCACAGCACTAGGTGATTTGCTCCCCAGCCACACAGTAAGGCTTCCCAGAACTGCAGGCAGACAAATTCTGACAGGCCCCAGTCCCCCTTTGATGACTTTGGCATTGCTTTTGCATTTAAATCTTTGCAGCTCTCTGCATGAGTAGAGGTTAAGCTTGGAGTCATAGTATGAAACTGAGGAAAAATAGGCTAAATATGGGAAAGAGAGAGAGGAAGACTTCCCCAGTGTGAATTATGTCATTTTGTGTGAGGAGTTTCCCAGAGGCTTTACTAAAAACTCCACATCTTCATTAGCTGAGAAGCATTTTGCTGTATGAAACAGAATGTTAGGTAACCTGTTCTGAAGAATAATGCCACATTTGAAGCAACCTTTAGAAGATGCACAGGAGGGGCTCTGATAGGTAGGTTTAATCTTAATATTTGAAAATGGGGTGTTTCATACTGTGATTTCAAAATGTGAGTCTGCATGTGTTTGTACAGCATCGTGCTACAGTAAAGAAGTTAGAATTGCTGTGGTGATGGTGGTTCTTTTGGTTTTTGGTGGTTCTTTACATAAACTTTTTTTTTTTTTTTTTTTTTTTTTTTTGTTATTTATGGTATGAGACTGTGAGTGACAGGATATCTTATTTGTGTTTTATGTTTAAATAGCCTTTTCTGGAGTATCTGTAGAGACTTAAGGCAGGTGCTGGGGAACCAGGGGAATTTCCCCTGTGTAAACTGTTTGAAGTTTGGATCCACATACTAGCTGGGAAGCTTTTTCTTCTCTGCTTTGGTGAATTGAATGGTTATTTCCCAAATACATGAAGGTCCTGCTGGCTACCTGGTAATGTAGGTGTGGGGTGGCCATTTCCAGCTTGTTTCTATCTGAAATCACAGTGTATAGTTTTGATTTGCTAAAATTCCTCTAGCCTGAGTCTCTGTTAACTGAAGAACTAATGTACTTCAGTCTTTTTGAGTTGTACTATGTCTATTAGGCCTTCAAACTGGTTCAAAGTAGTTAGCATTTAATTTGGATCATGCCTTCTTTTGATGGAGTTTGCCTTATGTGGCAAGACATTTCTTACCACATGGGTTATACTGATAATTAGAGATTGGGGTCTCATTGTGCTAGGTGTACAATAGCATCATGAGTTCCAGCCAGCAGGCTCTGAAGTTTGCCCTTAGTCCTGGTAAGGCAGAAAACTGATTTTTTTAGGAACGCTGGTTTCTGGGCTTCCAAATCCTTGCTTGCTTAGGCATTCCCTAAGGAATTGAGACTGTCCTACAAACTGTTGAAAAAATGTGAAGGTCAGGTGGATTACAGGACCTTGCCTGGCCATTAGCATTAACATTTGCTCTTTGAAATATTTGCTCTGAGATTTTTAGAAAATTTTATTTGTTGTGTGAAGCTAGGCTTTAATTCTGTTTCAGACAGAATTTGTGTTAATTCTCTACTGAAGGATTAGGCATCTGTGCTGATGGTGCAGGCTTGAGCAGTAGTGAGTAAAATCCTTGCAGTTTTGACTCTTTTCTTCATTTTATTATCTGTAGAGAAGCTTTCATAATTGGATTAGGTTTAAATTTTATTGCTTGTTACTGTGCTCACTTGGATCTTGTCTATGGGGCAGTATAATTAAATGACCAGCTCTTCTTTGTGATGTAGAAAAGGCATTGAAACTTTATAGTAGGTGGATAACAGGACACAAGAGATGCTAATTGAACTCTTGCATGAACATAAAGAACACACAGGTGATGCTATTATTTTTGTACCTAGAGAGAGCCGGTTTGAAACCTTTGTGGTCAGTACTCTCTTTTTGTGTGCAACTAGGCTAATGTGAACAGATTGTATGGGCAGATTTCAAAGGCAGGTGTTCACATCACAAAACCACTGCTCTACTTGCCGTGGTGTGCTGTGCCATTCTCAAGCAAAAAAGTCAGTAGTAAATGGTCACACACTAACTCTTACCTGTATTGGTGGTTCTTTCAGGTCCTTTCAGGTCATTTTCAGACATGCTGATAGTTTAGTATGGGGAAAGTTGCTTACTGATGACAGTCTATTTTACCCTTTTTTCCCATAGAATCAAGCCTATGGTTTTCCTGTATCGAGCATCAAGTTTTCATTCGCCCCAGTTTTCTTTCCAGTTTTGAATGTCTGAAACCCCTTGGTTACACGTCTAGGAACCACCTTTTCACAACTGTTCTTCCTTGCTGTAGCATTTTGCTTTTTCGTACATTTGATATCTTTATCACCTGTCTCTCTTTAGACTTAAGATTACCATTTGTATTGGCTAAATGCACATTTTTCTCTACTGGTTCACAGAAAGTTCACAGAAAGTTAGAATCTCTCAGCTTGTCTGCTGAGACCTCAATTTAAGTGATATGGTTGGCTTCCCTTCTCAGACCTGGATATCACAAGGTCTGTTTCCCAAGTGAAAATGTATTCCCTGAAGGGTGATTTGTGGGTAGAGAGGAGGTCAGATATTTCTTGTACAGCTCTGAGTGCGTGTTCAGATGGCCATCACCTGCACACAGGCATGCACAGACTTACATTTCAGATGCAAAATACATGAAACTTCTGACTTGAGAACATATTCCTGAGTAACTTAAGTTTGGTCTTTATATAGAATATAATTTGTTTTGGAGTTAGAAGTGTTTCTTCCCGCTACCCACTCTGATGATGGTGTTCTAGAACAGCTGCATTTGAGGTTTTGCCTGACTTTAAGCAGCTTCAAAAGGAAATGTATCAACAATAAGTAACTTTTCAACATGCACAATGGAAATGCTATTTCAAGAGATTAAAAAAAATTATCTTCCTTTTTTCCCTCTATCACAGATGCCCGAGATGTAGAGCAATTGAGTAAGAATAACATTACGCACATTCTTTCTATCCATGACAGTGCCCGCCCTATGCTTGAGGTAAGCCTTGTGGGGGACTCCACAGTAAATCCTTACTTTGCAGTTGACTGTCATCTTGGGGTTAATTTTTTGTTCTGTGCAATTGGTGTTTTGAGACTGACTTTCTTGAAAGCTGTAGTTTTGAGATCCAGGTTTTGTTGTTGCTACTGTTGTAACAACAAGAAATCTAACTGACAAAGGAAGAGAACTACACTGTCAATCTGTATAACACAATAATGGGATTATGTTGTAATCTAATAGTAAAGGTAAGTTTCCTTCTGTGTGGAGTTTAAGCATTACATAAACAACACTCCTTCCCCAATACTAACACTTCTTTGTACTTGGGCCCCTTCCTTGAATCTTTATGGCAGATGGGTTTGCAGTCCTTTTCTATGTGAAGTAGCCTTATTTAGGCTTGGAGTGTGGGAGGAACCAGTGATCCTCACATAATAGATCTAAAATAGCAGGACATCTATAGTTTTCAGCACTTTAACATAAAGTATTATTGCCTTTTTACTGAAGGGAAACTACTCTGAAGACCTGTGTTTGCTGTGTTATCTTGAGCAGGGGAAGGAGCTGGGAACAGGAGGATACAAGTCTCCTTTGTTGGAATGCTATGTTTTCTTTACATCAGCTTGCCTTGGAGGGGAGTCTGGCTGGGCTTTGCTGCATCTTAAAATCCTGCTATTTGGTTTATGTCAGGAACTATTATCCTGTAAAATTTGTTCATTCCTTCTCTGCATTAGGCTTCTCATGAAAAGTGGCAGAATTTTGGGTAAGGTAGTTGGTGTTAACCCTCATATGCTGCTGGGAATCTCTGCTTTTCTTTTACTTCATGCAAATGTCTCCAGTGATTTCAGTCCTTAAGCTACAGAATTTCCACTTCTCCCAGGCCAGTCAGTAGGTAAGCTGAACAAGAGGTGTCCCCCATAACCACAGTCTACCCCAATATCAAGGTAATGGTGAACTCTGGGTTGACCTTGAATTTGTAAGTGTGCTGAAGCAGAGCTTTAGCTGTTGACTTTGTTACACTGTCCATTTGACTTGTGTTGTGCCTGATTCTTGTTAAGTCTGAAACAGACTGAATTTCAAGAGTGTTCTTAGTTGAAGAGATACACATTTGTGCTGAGTAAAGATGTCATGTTGCCTCTAGGGTTCTGGTCTTTAAAATAAAAGGAATGTTGTTTTGTTTTATCATGATAAGAAGGCTAGTAAGGCTGATTATGATTCAAATCAGCTGCATCCTCAGGCCAGTGCTTCTGATGGTGGTACTTTTGGTGACCCACACACCACCTTCTTGCTTGTGGTGGTGCATCTGTTCATGAGGCTGCATGGTAAATAGAACTGGGAGCTTTTGTGGTTTAAGTATAACCAGGTTACCATTTCTTCCTCTAGCTACCACCACAAAAGACATGAAGGATTATGTTTACCCAGATCCCTTCCCAGTCTGGTTCACAGCAGTGTCTCAGAAGTCACAGTGAACAAACAGTGACTGGTTGAGGATGGACTTGATTTAACCAAGTTTTTAACCAAGTTCCTTTAAAACTTCTCCCCAGTTCCTGAAGTAGTATAAGGATTTCAAATTCCATTTGTTTGGGAGCTGAGCTAATTTTGATTATCAGTCATGGTCTTACTCCAGTGATTGTTTTTGACTGAATGCTTCTGTTTAAGAACAGAGCCTAGAAAACTTCTGTTAGGTTTGGTTGCTTCCTTTGTTATTTAAATCCATGCCATGTTGTAGGTGAGTTTGTTTACAGCTTGTGTGTCCACATTGTGCTTGGGGATTCTCATGTCCATTGAAATCAAATAGGAATGTTTTCCCTATGTGTATCTCTCATCACTTTTCTCCCCAAATTTCACTCGTGGAACATGATTACTTTTGTGTTCAGAAATCATCTGATGTTATTCAGACTTCTAAACATGCAGTTGCAGTGATAATGGAATATCTTTTCCCTGAGATTCCCTGTTTCATGTGTACACATTTATGAATATGCTATTCACCTGTATAAAGCTGCCTTTGCTTCTGCAGTAGTTGACTTTGTCTTTAACTAACAGTATTTTATCTCCAGTATTCCCTAGTCCTGTAGCACATGTAGGAACCCGTAGGAAATGCTACAAATAATTCATTATACAAAACTTTCTGTGCATGCCAAGAAAGGTAAGTGGTTTTAGACATTGAAAGGCCTGTAGTGTTTTAGTAGCAAGTTATCAAAGAGTTTGGTCTTTTCTGCCTGTCTGTGGAACAAAGAATATGGATGCATATTTTAGCTCTCAGAAGTCACAAATTACTCACAACTTGCTTGACAGGTTTTGAGGTTTCATCACTGTTTTGATGCAATAATACCTATAAATACAGCACTTAAAGTGGTGTATCAGAAGTACTGATTTTGTATCCACTGCTGGTGGGTAGAGATGACAATGCCCAATCTGACTTTGTCATTCATAGTCAAGAATGCAATACTGAAAAAATGGAAACAAACATCAGACTAGGCAGCGAACAGCAACTTGCTACAGATTGTAAAACTATTTTTTACTGTAGTAATTCAAGGCATTTCCCCTTTCTGTGATGTTACAGGCTGTCTTTACCTGGCTGTTTGAAATGCTCACAGTTTCTTTTAAAAATATGCTTTCCTGTGTGACTTACGTACTGCAGGTTTTGGGTATAGGTTGCTTCAGTTCCTCATAAGTTAGTAAGCTGCTAGAAAATGATTGAACAGTTTCACAACAAAATATTTTATTGGTTTAGGTTACATGTGCCTACTAAGACATACTTAAAAAAAAATTAGTTTTGGACATTATGTCAATCATCATTTACAAGCCTTTAAGGATGTCTTATTCATGGGTGGCTTATAATCCAAGTTTGACCTTAGGAAGTCATTAGTACTTTCAGGCTGGAATAACAGGAAACAGTAGGTATAAAATTAGTTGGATTCTGAGACTTCTTACACCTTTAGACATGGCTAACTTGCATTCAGTGCAAGACACAGAATTGTTTGTAAGACTTCAGGTGATTTACACTGGAAGAAATTTGCCAAAATCTGGCCTGAACTGTCTTGCCATATTGCCCTTTAGTTCTTTTCGTGTAAACTGTTTCAAAGAAATTTTTCCTCTAATAAAAATATATTTCGAGAGCATTCTAAGGCTACTGTTCCAATGAAGTGCACCATTATTGTACAGGATCTTAACCACTTGGGTGAGAATTTTGTAGTCGAAAGATGTATGTTTATAGCTTCTGTGATACAAATATATATCTCAATGAAAACCCTATGGGTAGCAGGTAGCATGTCCAATAGAAAGGTGCACATGCCATATGGAACCAGGTTTTTTATTTCAGTTGTAATGACTGAGAGCAGTGTCCAACAGCACCATGTGTGTTCCCACAGATGCACAGGGGCAGAGCCTTGGTAAATCAAGTTGGCTCCTCCAGAGCACTTTGGATGGCTGCCCATGGGACACTCACAGATGTTTTATAAATCCACACAAAAGTATGAACAGAGGAGAATAATTAGGTTTCTTGCCACCTGCTTTTTCTATTCTATTTTTCAGTTAGTTTAGATTTTAAAATCTCTTTTCAGAATATGAGACACTGAAATGTAGATGGGGAAATGTCTCCAAGTGTGCTTTAGATAATAGCACGTCTGGCAGTGACCTCTAGGATCCATCCAACAGGTTGCCTCGTATCTGGACTTCTGTAAGGCCTTTGACATGGTACCCCACAAGATCCTTCTCTAAATTGGAGAGATGAATGTGATGGCTGGACTGTCTGGTGGATGATGAATGTGTTTTTTGGTCACATCCAGAGGGTCAATAAGTATTGGAACCACTGCTGTTTTATGTCTTCATCAATGACATAGACAGGGGGATTGTGTGCACCCTCGGCACATTTACAGATGTCAAAAAATTTTGTTCCAGTTGCTCAAAGTAAAGTATGTGAAAGTAAATCTTGTTAACCTTAAAGAGAAGAATATGGTTGCAGGTCCATTGAGATGTTTGTCTCTGGATTTTTCAGGTGCTGAACCCTGTTCTAGGGGTGATTAAATGGAGATGAATGGGGGCCCAAGCTAAATAGACTGTTGATGTGGATTGTGCAGCAGCTTGAAAACAGCTGCATCTCATTCTGGAAAGTGTAGACTGTGGTGGACAGTCATGTCCAAGCAGCTGAATTTACAAGCAGTGCTAGTCCTCTCATCATTCCTCCCCACAAGCACAGTTTAAATGCTGGTAGAAGGAAGAATGCTTCCTAGGCTGCATTGGGCAGTGGTTGCTGTTTGCAATGCAGGAAGGAGAACGGTGTGAGTCTTTGGAGAGGGAGGAGTATTGAGGTCTTCTTGTCAAGAAGACCCTGTCCCAGAGAGGCGTCATCCCCAGAGAGGCAGGGATGGACAGGCATTCAGTGGGTCCCCATGTGGAAAGTCCACATCAGGAGTGTCTGTCATTGTGGCTGGCGAATGACGTGTCACAGATTCAGACTAGAAGTAAGCAAGACTTTGACTGGGGGGGTTAGTAATTGCTGGAAGATATTTCTAGAGGTATAGGTGTGTTTTCTCATGTGCTCCATTTTGTGTGGAAGTTGATTCAGGTAAGGTTATAGCAGTCTTTAAGCTTTGCTTTTTAGAGCCAGAGCATTTCACAGTCCTTGGTCTGTCTGAGACACTTTGAGGTGCCAGTTGTGGTGGCTGTTGTGAGCATGGCAGACACCTGTCCATCAGTCAGGAAATGGGCTGAAACCAGCGGCTTCTTTCTCACAGTCCACCACACATTTGTCAGTTGCCAGTAATTCTGCTGCTGCTCTTGACTTGCACCAGAGGTTTGATCTAGCAAATATATAAATCCCATTACCAGTCGCCTGTGGTTGTGGAGTCCTTTGGCATTAATTTATTTATAGCTTTATCATTGTCAGACTGACTCCTGCTGTGTCACAGGAAGCTTTGTATGCTGTACTCATCTGGTAGATATCATGATGATCACAGTAATGTAGATTTTAAATCAACAAGAGTTTATGTGGGCATGCCTGCCTGAACCTGTGTTGTTCACTCTGTTAATGAGGAACTGCATGAAGAGTAGCTTTTTGCTACATCATGCTTCCTCTGTATGCTGTCAGTTTTCTTTCTGTGGCTACAGAATATTTGTTTGGTTTTTATTTCCAGTATGTTGATTGCCACTCCCCCTCATTCTGCATAAGTGGACAGTTATCTGTTTTTACTTCGTATTCTGCTGCCATTAACAATATCATCTTAATCTGGTACATACTGTCTCCAGAGCAGTGGTTTTCCCCTCTTTTTTTTCTTGAATTTGACTACCTAAATAAGTGCTGATATGGTAGGTGAGTGGGAGGGAGAGAAAAGCTGGTTGCTGACTAAAATACTATGTGAAGTTTTGAGGACCACAATAGAAAAAAGACATTGAGCTATTGGAGGCTGTCCTAAGAAGTGCCACGAGGATGGTGAGGGGTCTAGAGGGGAAGCCTTAGGAGCAGCTGAGGTCACTTGTGCTGTTCAGCCTGGAGAAGAGCAGACTCAGGGGAGACCTCATTGTGGTCTCAGCATCCTCACAAGGGGAAATAGAGGTGCAAGTACTGACCTGTTCCCTCTCATGACCAGTGACAGGATTTGAGGAATCAGCATGAAGCTGAGTCAATGGAGGTTTAGGTTGGATATTAGGAAAAAGTTTTTCACCCAGAAGGTGATTGGGCACTGAAACAGGATCCCCAGGAAAGTGAGCACTGCACCAAACCTGTCTGAGTTCAAAGAAGTGTTTGGACAGTCCACTCAGAGCACATGGTGTAACTCTTGGGGTGTGCTGTGCAGGGCTGGGAGTTGGACTGAATGATCTTGATTGGTCCCTTCCAGCTTGGCAGCATAATTTATGATTCTATAATCTTTTTTGTCCAGTCTATCAGCTTATGCAGCCAGCACAACTTACATGAGCTGTGTCTTTGGAAATAAAGAACTTCTCAGCCAGGTTGTCTTATAAAGAATTTTAGATATTTTTTTCCTTTCAAATTCTAAAATTTTTATCCAAGTAGAAATAGGTTTTCAAAGACTCAGTACTTAAGAAGCTGAACTGAAAGGGAACAACACGGTTAAAAAGCTCTGTGATGATCTTTTAGAAAAATCTTTCATACTCCCTGAGTAAATAGCCAAATGCATTAATAGAATACAGGCAATGAAAAGATGCTGTAACTGGAACAGAACAAGGAAGTGAGGAATAGAAGTTGTAGAAAAATAAGGATGTCATGGAGAAGATGTATAACTTCTCTTCACCAGATTTATCACTGCTAAATGCTGTGTGTGATATACCTGTTTTATGAGGTATTACAGAGGAGAAGCTGGGGAAATCACAAGAGGAAGCGCTGAATCAAGATTATGAATTAAAAATAAAATGTACAACAGACTGCTAAATCCCACCTTTGGAAGAAAGTGAAGAGCTAAAATGATTGAACACCTATCAAAAACTGAGAAATGTTATAAGATCAAATGGTCATAGATTGAAGACCTGGTGTAGATAATGGATTCATACCAGCTTGCATTAAAATCTGGAATCTTGCTTCTATTTTTCAAGCCTGGCTGTGTGTTGTAAGTCTTAATACAGTTTTAGCTGAGCTTGATAATCTTGCATATTTACCCATGATCTTTAGAATACACGTGTGCTTTTTTGGAAATGGAAAGCAAAGTCAGGTATTTTAGAAGAACTGAACTGGCAGCTCTGGCACAATGCAAGTAATCTGTTTAACACAGTTTGTGGATTGCATTTTTACAACTATTTAGGTTCTGACTGTAGAAACCTATGATATCTTCTGTTAGCACTTAATGTGATAACTTTGGCCAGGGAACCTTGGCCTTATCTCCTTTAAATTTTCTGGTTCTTTCCTTCTTTCACAAGTTTGGGGAAGCTTTTTTCTCTCATGGCTGCACTTTCTTGATTGACTTGATGTTTTTATGTGTGTGTATAACAGGAATCAGCCTGTGCTTAAAAAAAAGAGAAAAAAAATCATTTGTTAATGCCCCCAATTTCCCCAGCTGATAGTTTTGGAATTGCTGAAAGCTGCTTCAGTGATTTGTTTTGTAGTCATAGATTCATAGAATGGCTTGGGTTGGAGGAGAATTTAGAGACCATCTCATTCCAACTCCCTCCTGTGGACAGGGACACCTTCCACTACACCAGTCTGCTCAGAGCCCCATCCAGCCTGGACACTTCCACAGCTTCTCCAGGCAACCTGTTCCAGTGTCTAACCCTCACAGTAAAAAATTTCTTCCTAACATCTAATCTGAACCTACTCTCTTTCAGTTTGAAGTCATTTTCCCTTGTCCTATCACTGCATGCTCTTGTAAAAAGTCCCTCTCCATTTTTCTTGTAGGCTCCCTTTATGGACTTGAAGGTCACAATTAGGCCACAATAAAGCTTTCTCTTTACCAGGTTGAACAATCCCAATTCTCTTAGCCTTTTCTTCTAGGAGAGGTGCTCCATCCCTTTAAACATCTTAGTATCCCTCCTCTGGACTTACTCCATCAGTCCATATCCTTCTTGTGTTGAGGCTCCAGAGCTGGGTGCAGCAGTTCAGGTGGGGTCTTAGCAGAGCAGAGCAAAGGGGCAGAATCTCCTCTCTTGCCCTGCTGGCCACACTGCTTTGGATGCAGCTCAGGGTGCTGTTGGCTTTCTGAGCTGTGAGTGCACATTGCTGGGCCATGTTGAGCTTCTCATCCACCAGCACCCCCAAGTCCTTGTAGTCCTGCCCCTGATCTGTTCATCCCTCACTCTCTGAGGACAGTCCTCACACTGGATAGTAGTCCAGAAAGCATTTGTCTGGACTCAAAGGCATATCACTGCTTAACATGAACTAACTATAAAGGTAAGTACTGGGAAACCAGTCAGCTGTATTCCTTTTTTTAAACAAAACACAAAACAACAACAATATATGTTGGTTCTGGAGAGATTCCTTTTGCTTAGGAGTGAAAACAAGTCAATCTGTTAAAAAATCTGTATTGCAATATTGGATAGCATGCAGAAGTCTTGAACTGTGGGAGGCCTTTCATATATGAAAATTGCATCTTGATGGCATGACAAGTGAAGATCCTGCTGGGTATAACTAGGCAACATGTTCTCTGCACAGGTTCTGTTGTCATTGAGATCCAACCCAAATACTTATGGAAACTGTTAAAGAGGGAGATGGCAAGACAGCCTTCAAAATCAGAGGTACTAATATAGCAAGGTCATGGCTGTCATATAAAGACCAGCTCTACAAATTAATAATTTAGTCAACTTGGACTGTTGCATTTCAATCTATAGCATTAAACTCCGATATCACCACTGTTAAAAGCTGTTGTTTTCAGCCATTGTGCTAACTTGAAGAGAAAGTGTACAAGCAGTTCTTCTAACAAAAAAACATTAACTTTGCTTTGTGATGTTTCACTGTCTTTTCATGGTAAGGGTTTTGCCTCATGAGATGTTTCAGAAGACCATGCTGAGCAAAACAGCTACCATTTTTCTTTCAGGTATAGCAGCACCAGACAATTCTAGTTTGAAGTAATGCCTCGTCTGGCATTGATTCTGCTTGTGAAGTTGGGAGCTCTGAGTAATTTTTCAAATTTTACCCCAGTATCCCACTAAGAAGCTACCAACAGATTTCCACAAAGCAGCTTTTAAAGTGTGTCGGGCCAGGCCTTCATGATGGGGTAGCCCTGGCAGAAGCTGCTGTGGTGATGCACTAAATTAGTTCACGGATTGAGTTGCTCACCACACACGAGCTGTGTGGAGGGAAGCACGTTCCTGTCATGGCAGGTGGCAGGGAGGAGAGGATGAGGACTGCCTGGAGCTTTCAATGGTGAGCTGTTTGCATGGAGGATGTTGAGACCAGTACACATCTGGTATTTCTAATTGCTTGGTTATGGTGTTAACCAGAAAAGGACAAGTGCTCTGACCTGATTCTGCAGAGGACTTGAAATGGAATGTGTTAACCCACACTTCTAATTACAGAATCATAGAATGGTTTGGGTTGAAAGGGACCTTAAAGATCATTTAGTTCCAACCCTCCTACCATGAATGAGCAGGAACACCTTCCACTAGACCATCCCATCTGGCCTTAAACATTTCCAGGGATAGCAAATCCACAACTTCTCTGGGTAACGTGTTCTAGTGTTTCATCACCCTTGCAGTAAAGAATTAATTTCAAATAACTAATCTAAACTTTCTCTCTCTGATTGAAGCCATTGCCCTTTGTCCTTGTAATGTGAAAAAAGTAATGTGAGCATATTCCAGAGGTGTGGTGATCATGTTCCAGAATTCCCTTAAAGAAAGGGGCAGTTTTGATATATTGTTTTATTTTAGTACCCAGAGACCCTCTTGAGGGTTTAGGGATCAAGTGTGATTGGTAGTGCTCACATATGCCCTGACATGCCTGGGAGCTTGAATAAGCCATATGGTCAAGGCAGACTAACAAAGTCCTTTCTCTCAGCTGAAGTCCTGTAAATCATCTTGGCATGTCCTTAATTAGATAAACCACAGTTTAATATAGACTCATTAGTGTTTTCTCCCACTCTGCATTCCTTCATATGAGACAGGTTAGAACTGAAATTCAGGGTTAGAATTAGAAATAGTAACTACAGCTCTGTGCAATTATAAAATCCTTAAATTTTCAACATTTGGCTCTTAATTTCAGAGAGGAGAGATTGGGAAGAAGGGTTTTAACAGGACACTTTATATTTGTGATTCCAGCCTTAAGGAGCTTTTCAGAAGTGTCACTGAGACTACTTGCTAAGAAAACTATGAACCAGCATTTTAAAAAACCCTGACATTGTATTTTGCCTGATAGCACAAATGAAATGTATGAATTCTATTGCAGGAGCGTCCCATTTGCTGCTGTCCGTATAATTAATGTAATTGCAATTTCATTTATAATATTTTTCAAAGCCAAACCTGAGTGTGTTGTTAGCTAAAGTCAATTAGTGGTTGTTCTCAGCTGGAACACAAATGCATTTTCTATGAGTCATTAATAAAATCAGCACTAATGGTGATTGCTACAGAAAGTAACTGAAAGGACAAACAAACGGTTGAACGGTTTTCAGTTTAGCAGGTTCAGTTCGGTGCATTACTGGACTAAACCCTTTATAAACTCTCGTTGGTTTGGCTTGAGGAAGCTTTGTGCTGGCTGTTTCCCACTTTAGCTTTTTTGCTGAAATGCCCCTAAACAAAAATAAGTCCTCCTGTCCTCATCTGTTGATGTGACGACTCAAATTAACACATGGTTTTTGACTAACCTGAAAGAACTTGCCAGGTGCTAGAGGTTTTCTATTTGCATCTCGGTTCACAAATATAAGTTTAGGGTTTTATGTTAAAAAAAAATTTCTTGGAAATCGTTGATGGTATCTTTACATAAATTTAAATAGAGAAGTTTTATGTCAAAAATACAATACTGCTCTTTTTAAACTTTTTTTTTTATGGACCCTTCCCCCCACACTCTGCCCTTGGAGAGCAGAAATTTTGTTATTTGAGGTTCTTTCCCTCTCTCCTCAACTTTTAAAATCTGATAATCTAGATTCAGGCTTCCAGTGCTAACTAGAGCCTCAGAAATGTATGTACAGCAGTGGCAGAGATGATATTCTGAAAAATGTCTGTAAAAACATTACTTGGAAAACTGAACATGAAATAATGAGTAGCATTTTTAGTCCTTATTCTCATGCAAGCTATTTTGTGGGTACTCATTTTATATAAGAATCGCTGGACAGTTTCCTTTTACATATGAATACATACTAGTATAACTAAGATATAATCAAACTGATAATCATTCTCAGTGACTTCAGAATATCTTTGATCACTGCAAAGGAGCAGCCATCTGCAGGTGCTGCATTTGTCTTACAATACTTTTTGCATTTTATCCTGTTCACTGAAATATTTCTTGGTATTGTATGATTGAGTTTGTGTGTGCTTTGCAAAGGTCCTGTTTTCAGTCATTGACCCATTAGTTGACGTTTGGCACTTAGAGATATGTCATTCTGCTACTGCAAAATTCTGCGAGTTCTACCAAAAAACCCCAAAGTTTTTACAAGTTTAGTTAAAATTAAGTTGGAGTTTTTGAAATAAGATTCTATTTAAGTAGAATAGAAACAGAGTTTTCCTTATCCTGGACTGTTATGTTCCTGAGCACTGAAGGATATACAGGATTTAATAAGCTTTTTTAAAAGCTAATGACATTGGGAAGGTCTTGTTCTTCAGTCTTGCCGACTTTTCCAAATGTGACATAACTGTTCAGTTTCCAATCTTAGTAAATCAACCTCTAATATAATTAGAAATTAGAATATTGGCAGAATTTCATTAATAACTTTGTGTAAAGTGTAAAGCTTCTGCATATAAATGTATACACCTGAAATGTGGTTTAATCCCTTGATATTCACTGCAGCAGAAGTGACTTATTAATTTCAGAATCTCTGATGAAATTGCACAAGTGTTGTTGTAGTTTCTCAAATAACAGTGAATTTTAGAAATTTTACTTAACTCTCCCTTGTTTCAACTTTGACAATCTTGAAATCTGAATACTTGCCCTAGTTTTGTTAGCTCTCACTGTATCGATTTAACTGCAACACTTAGTTTCAGGGCCTATGAGAGAAATCTAGTTTTGGTGGTTACTCTGCTGAAACAGAAAACAAAAAAAGTAAATTATATCTTATTTTACTGATTTTTCTTTTTTTTTCGACAATGTAACACGTTCAATACACTGAAAGAAATGGAAGCACTGCTTTAATTTGATGGGGGCATCAGTTAGGATCATGATGTGAGTAATAAGCAAAAGATCTGCAGTGTGTGTGTGTGTTGGAAGGTAGGGGTGTTTGGTGGTAAAGGTGATTGATGGAGAAAGGAAAGTGAGCAGTTATTTCAAAGTAACAAGTGGAAAGTAGTGAATAGAGATGAGCAGAAGAATGCTGTGTTCAGCATCTCACTGCCCTGGGAGCTTGGGTCTGTACCTATTCCATATGTTTAGGATGTTACATTATCTAATAATATACATAGATTCCATGTAATTAAAAAAGGATGGATCAATAGATTTTAATTGGGTACTCTGAGGAAAAGTGTGTTTGGAGAGATAAAGCATGGCTGACATAGCTGTCAGCTGAAGAAATGTTTGAATAACAATATATATGCAAGAATATTCAATAAATAAAGGGGATGCATTGCTTTGTATAGGATTTTAAATGGCGTTTCTCTTTTCATCGGTTTTTATGCTTTGCAAGCTTTTCCCTTTGTTTTGAATAAATACCATGTTTTGAAATTAGTAGCTGCTCTGTAGCACCTAATTTAGTGTGTGTAGGTGAAGTGGCACAATACCTGTTTTGAGTTGTTCTGTCCTTCCTTCACTGAATAATTTTACAAAACTAATTCTTAGGAAACCAAGAGTCCTTAATTTAAAAAGATGTAAATAAAGACTTCCATATGGTTGACATATGCAATCTTGGTTCAACCTGGGATATTGCATCTGCAACTGGATTCAGGTTTATTTAATGAAACTGCTGACTAAGGACCAGTTTGAAGCCTGTTGAAATTTTACAAGAAGCTGGCTTCAACAGTCTTTGATTTCACTTACTCTGTTGTAGTCACTGTTCCAGTGATTGTTGCCACCTAACATTTTATGCTTTGCAGTTTGAGAATGGCAGACAAACTGCTAGGTAAGAAAATAGTGGTATTTCTGTCATTGTTGCATGCTAGTACCCTATATTATGTGTTGTAGGTAGCTGTTTGTTTGCTTGGCATAAACTGTTCAGCTTTGAAAGGTCCCAGTTCCTTGATGGTACCTGCAGGGTATGTGCACAGGAGACACTAGTGTTTTGGGGCACAGATAAACAAGTATTATGATTCTGGGTAGGTTTTTTTTCCAAAAAAGTCACAAACAGTAGGGTTCAGCAATTAAGTGTCTTCCTATTGCTGATATGTTTAGAAAAAATAAAGGCTAATACAGCATGTGTGAAGGAAATCTAATTCCAGCAATGTGGGAATATTCTACACAAAAAATCTTGAGTTATCATGTATTAATACCTGCCTCATACAATCTTGTGGTGGTGTTGTATTTCAAGTATCCAGTTATGATGAATGATCCTATTATTATAATTATTATTTCAACTAAGAGAAGCAAAACTAGGTGGTAGGGTGGGATCCTCAGGAGTTACCAACTCTGGCCAAGCTGTGTTTGGCTCGAAGTTGCTGAGAGTTTCACTGTTGATTTTTGTGGGAGATGGGTTAGGTCACTGCACAGTACTTTTGAAATCCCACCTGTAACTATTTCTGAGTTGAGTGTGTGATTATTTCCTCACAGGGAGGAGTCCATCACCACAGCCTTCCAAAAACACAGGTGATATACATCAGTCAAAATACCAAATTCCAGTAACTTAAACCATCTCCTTTCTGAGAAGATTTATTAATAAAGCTGACAGGCTGATGCTGAGCATTTGCAAGCACAGCAGTGAGAAGTGTGCTGTGGGTTCCACTCTAAGTTGTAAGTGCTGAAGGTGTCCAGGATCAGGCTTTGGATGAGCCATTCAGGACCATGTGTTCTTTCATAGGCTGGTTTCATGCTCACTTGCAGTAGTTGGAACTAACCAGCCATGACAAAAATAAGAACATTGCAGGTCTTAAATTTGTGTTGGTGCTACTTCTGCTTTTAGAGTGAACATGACCTGAAAGCCCCTCTGCACTCAGCCTGTGAAATGCACTCAGCATGTGCCATAGCTTCTGAAATCTGCGGAACAACTTGCGTCAGTGCGTGCTGGAGGAGCGAACCTTCTGGCATGGCTGCACTCCAGGGCTAACCCATCTCCTGCCCTCAATTCTCAATTTTTCAATGGTATGGAGCTGCTGAGGTGACAGGGAAAGAATAGCGTGTAAATTTACTTTCGGGTCTCAGGCCCTCATTTTACTGGAATGACTCACTTGAAGTGATACTAGTGTCCAAGATAAACCTCTCAGATGTGTGATACAAATGCTTATTATCGTACTTAATCTGTTAATATAATCAATTATCCTTGGCTCAGCAGCCTATCAATGTCAATGTAAGTATTACTGCTACACTGTCTTTCTAAAGGAATGTGTCTATACAAGTTGTTTTGGATCAGATTTTGGCTGTGGAGCCCTCCTGGTTTCCCACAATGTTTCTGACTATTTCTAATGTTTCCCACATCTCTGACATAGTGGTGAAGTTTGTGCACCTTGCAGAGGTGTGTCATGGTGCTGGGGTCAGGATCTCTTGCAAAAGGCTCTTTGTGCCATGGCAAGTGAAGAAACAAAGTGCGTGCAGGGAAAATATAGAAGGGTTTTGAACCAGCAGTCAAAGGGGTTGGAGATGATGCTGCCTCAGGTAGCCACACATTTGAGCAGTGAAAATTCCTCTTCTTCCCTCAGCTGGCAAATAAAATGCTTGGTAGGTGCAGATTGTGTTCCACCTTGTTGGCAAAGGATCTGTCGTACATAAATGTGCAGCTTTACATGTGTGGTGTTGAACGTGTGGGATTAATACAGGGGTGTGCATTGTTACAAAAGGCTACATTAAGGTGTGTTTTATAATGACCTTTTGCTTGAGTTATTATCTTTACAAGTGCATCTGAAGAATTCATAATTCAGCATCTGAGATAATTCAAAAGAGTTCCAGTGAATAATGTAATTTTTGTGTGTCTGAACCACAGATTGTGTTCTTGGAAGTCCTATTTGAGAAGTCAGCTAAATGTGCTTTCAGAAGTGTTAAGAGTCATTAGGAGCAAAGAAAACTTTGAAAATAAAATGACAGTTGAAATGAGCGTTGACAATGCAAAGCAGTAGCATAGGGTTATAAATATGTTGTTTTAAATATATCCAGTAACATTTTTAATGCATCAGAAATGATTATCTAACTTCCCTACTCGATCATGTCACTTCTTATGATAGCTGACTAACAAAGAAACACTGACTTTGTGGAAGAAAAGTATGTGTTATATGCTTGTCCTTCTTGAAGGTTTCCAAAAATAAAAAACCCAAAATCCATAGCACAAACATGTTTCTTCTTTGAAATACATTTTGTTTGGTTTATCAGCTGGGTAAAGAAAAATGATTGTGTGAGTTTAAAAGAAACTGCGTATCACAATTTCAGGTTGTAACATCTGTTCAGAGAAAGGGAAGGGCGCAGGAGAAGATGCAACTTCATTTTCCTAGAAAAACAAGAACAATTATGTTTTCAAAAAAAAATTTAGATCTTTTTAGTAAAGATGTGCCTTTTTTTAAAATCTCATATTGAGCCTTGGGAGAAGCATGACTTAGCTATATGCTGGTGTCTTAGCAATGTGAAAGCAAGTGTTTTAAAATCTGACTGTATAGAGATAATCTCTGCTTGTCTTAATGATGGTGTTGCTTCCTCAAAATCATTACTATTTCACCAGTCTAGAGCAGGACTTGTACTGTGCTGGATAAATGTGTTTAACTTGAACAACTTCTGCTTCTTTACACAGGGAATGAAGTATCTGTGCATTCCTGCTGCTGACTCACCCTCGCAGAACTTGTAAGTATTCTTCAAAAATAAATCACAAAACCCCAGAAATCCCATGGTACCATGATGCCTACTTTAAAATTTGCTGAAAGCTCTGATTCTGATCTCTAATGAGTATTACACACATGAACACAGTAACACTTCATTTCACCCTGCTTTTTGTTTGTGTTTGTAGGAACATCAGTATGTAAACACTCTTCATTTGTGGCCTTAAACTTCAGGAATTCTTTAGTGAGTCTGGGCCTAGTTCAGTCACAATTTATTCTAGCCACTGTTTTTGTAAATCTGTATTTGGTTCCCCACCCCCACCCCCTTTTTTTTTTTTTTTTTTTTTAGTGCCAACTGCAGCCATTAAAAAACCAAAATATTTGAAAGAGGTTTGAAGCCTGATGCCTCAAGGGCTGAAATAAATTCCTCACAGTGGGCCTTCAAAACAAAGTCCCTCTGTGCAAACTGTATCTGCTGGGGACTTCTTGACTGCCTCAGAAGTCCCTGCTGCTCTTAGTATAAGCTGGCATAACAGGGAGTTTTCTGAGTGACTCTCACCTTGAGAACATAGGTACTGCAACTAGGGTGTCCAAGCCTTGCTCTCTCTAATCTCTGCTAAAGTCCATGTAATGCTAATTGACTTGCTGCTGGTTTTAATTGAGCCTAGCAAGTCTTGATTCCAAAGAGAAATCAAAACAAAAGAATTTGGATGGTGACCAGCTCTTTCTTCAAGAGCTCAGTGTTTATGTTGGGGAGAGGTGAGGGGGGTTTCAGCCACATCCTGCTGCCATGTTTTGGTAGAGAAACAAGTAGTGGAAAGAGGCCTGGTAGGTACGGAAGGAAGTGCAGCACTGCTTTTCTCTTGTATCACAGCAGTATTCCGGCTCATGCTTTTGGGGGATATTTTTAGAGCATGTGTTTCTCATACTCTAGAAAGATTCCAGTGTGGCACTTGATGTGTGATGATTTGCCTTTTCGTTCTGTATTTCTGTCATGATTTTAGGGGAAGGGAGGAAAAAAAAGTACCACACCCCACCCGCAACAAAAAACACCCTAATCCCCTAAATTTCAGGTCTGTAATGAGAAGGCAGATAGCTAACTGCCTTTGTCATGGACAGCTTCCATGGCCTTAATATTTAGGATAAAAATAAATAAATTTAAATAAATATTCTTTTGGGAAGGAAAGCTAATATGAGATTAGAGGAAGACATTCACATGTCATGAATTGTTCATGGTAATTTTGAGGTGTGTAGTATTTAGAGATCAATTGGGAATGGAAAGAAAAAGGATGGCATTTATGATGAACATTAATGAATATACAGTTCCCTCCCTGTTAAATATGATGGAGTTCTATTGAAGAACCAGCTCCTGTGCTTGAGCTGTCCGTTGTAGTAGCAAGGCTCTTAAGACTTCTCTGAAAGGATAGAATATTTGCATGAGTATTGTTTCTGCTGTGCTGCAGACAGCTAAAATACTTGCTTTGGTATCAGGTGGTTGCAAGCAAGCGTCATTACTTCTAATACTGATACATTTGATCACTTAAAGTAAAACTTGATGAGTAACGGATTTTTCTTCTTTTACTTTATACAGTCCAGGCCCTCAAGTGAAATCAAATCATGATGTTCACAAATAGCACCATTGCTTGCTTTGCACATGCAGTCTTCTGAAAGCAAGAGGAAGTTGTCTTTGTTCAGCCTGCGAGGGCTGGATGCAGTTTTATCTAGGAGTGGTTAACCATACTGCCTGTGCCCACTGTGGAGGGAGGGATAGATAGGGAGCAGGAAAGAGAATTGGTCCCTCTGCAACATCTTTGTGTGTCTACCTCCTTCTTCTGAAAGAGGGATTCTGCTGGTGTCAGGGAAAAAACCCAAACAACTAACAAAGCAGCATCCTGAATTGCAGGTCCTTGAGTTCTCTTAGCCATGGCTGACAGGCACAACTGATGCACGCTGCTCTCGTCTGTTTCCCAGCAGCAAGGACCAACTGGAAGCCTTTTACCCACTGAATTTTGAGGCTGTGAGCTCTTAATGCACTTCAACTCAATTTTTCTGAAGGAAACTTCTGTTTTCTTGTGTGTGTAATGTACATTTACTCCTAGAAAACTTGTTTAGTGGAGTTCTTTTCCTCATAGGGATGACTTGCCAGGGAAATGCAGCAGGGATTCCCCTGTTAGCATGTGGGTGTTCACTAAAGTGTCTCAAAAGCTTTATTTTACTCCTCTGTTCTGCCCCTAGCAAGCATAGGAAGAAAGCAATTGCTTTTCAGACTCAAGGTTCTTCCTAGATATTAAATCAATGTTTTCTCTGGTCTATGAGAATTTTACCTTGGGCCAGTAACTGCTCCAGAAATGTCGTCTTCTATAGAATTCGTCACTAAAAAGTTACTTCTATAGATATAAAATCTTTCCTTCCTGCCCTGTTCCAGTTAATTGTCTTTGGCTGCATGTTTCTAAGGAATTAACCTCCAACAGTCAGGTGGTTAGTGATGATAATACAGAAGCCAGATGACCTATTAAGAGAAAATTTTGATAGACTTTTTTTCTTTTACATCACCAGAGGAAAAAAACATCAAGATGCTTTGTCCTATCTGATTTGGATGGTGCTGTCTTTTTAACCTTTATAAGTATTTGTAGAAGTCCAACTAGCAACAAAAGCAAATACATCTCTGGTATCATAACTCTGCTCTTGGTCTGGTTTTGAATTATGCAGCGTGCTAATGCGTAACTTTAGATAACTCTTACAACATCCTGGTCGGGGCGTTGTACTGGTGCTTCTTCCTGTGGTGTTTTCCCACTGTGAAGATGATGCAGTTCAGGACCCAGCTTTCAGCTGGGAGATGTAAGAGCCAGATATCATGTCATAAATTGTCCTGAAGTCCAACAAATGGGCTGCAAATCAACACATTTGTCAAGTGCTTTCCTGTTAGAGATGATAGTCAACTGCTTTGTGGTTAGTGTTAGACTTACCATTCTTCTTTGTGTCTGGCACTTGACACACAGCTAACTGGTCCTCAATCTTAGTTTTCATCTAAACATGATTTTACCATAACTTTGAAAATTACTTTAGGCAACTGTGTCTGCTGGCTCCAGAAGAGACCCTGATGCCACAGGGTTGTGGAAGGGTACATACCTCCTTTTCTATGGCTCAAGGTGAGGAGGGGCCAGGGTGCTATAGAGCAGCACTAATTTTAGGTGTTACTATTTCTCTTCTCATTTTCATGAATGCCTGTAGACACACTTGAAAGCATATCAGCAGTGAGGAAGGGTGAAGAAAATTGTGTGAATGGAGTTCACAATGTTTAGTACCTTGCAAAGGTGTTGTGCTCAGTCAGAGATATTTTTCAAATCAGAGGTTGGAAGTGTTTTACCAAAACTTGTGTGAGACCATTGAAATTAATTCAGTGGTGCATGAAGCTGCTGCCCTGGCCAGATTTTCTAGAGAGAAAGAGAAAAGATGAGAAGATCAGGTTGTCAATACAGACCAAACCAAGTTGCATCTGAGTGAATGCTTTCAATCTCAGCTAAGCTCTTCATTGTGCAATAGCAAAGCCTCTGCACACATAGCCAGAGATCTTATTTGTCCTCTAAGTTTGTTTATGTGAAACCTCTTGTGCTCCCATTGCAGACCTGAGCTCCATGATTTGTTAGAACTCAGCTAGTGACAGTGGTTTGGCCTGGCAGTCTGAGTACACTTGCATTTGTAGGGCTTTGTCTTCACTTATCCCACATACTTCATCAGTTCCTTGAAAAACATAAACCCTGAGTTGACCTGCTATGCTAAAGCTTGAGATTTTCCAAATAAACTGCTCAGGTCTTCTCTAGGTGTTTTTCCCATGTTGTATCGAGTGATGCAGGAGAACTGTATTGGAGAGGGAGTCCCAGGCTTTGGGAATCTTCTCTTTTTTTGTTCATTCCAGTTAGATATCATTGCCTTTGCAAGTTCTGCTGGCAGCGACACTCTGTTGCATCAGTGTTGTCCTTCAGGTCGGGAGTATTTACAGTATCAGCAGCTGCACTGTTAGACAGGAAGGGAAGCTTCCTTTTATGTGGGTATTCCTGATTTTTGTGTGGCTGCTGGTGCTGGGCTGAGGTTTTTTTCTTTTACCCTTGTGGTGTAATATTCACCCAGAAAGGGGAAACATCTTGCATACAGGACGTTGTGTTTCATGGGTGTTGAGCGCAATGTGCTTTCAGGTTTGCCCTTGCCAACAGGCCTGGTAATGACTGCCCCCTAAGAACCTCTTTCCTCTGCTTGTGAACTTGAATTGCAAGAGCTCTCAAAGGCCACAGTGAGCTCCAGCTCTGTTGAACTAAGAGGTGCTGCTTGCAACTGGGGTAAACTGCAGGCAGCGCCAAAGGCTTCGCAGTCGGAAAGGCAGGATGGGCAACTTGGAACTGAGATGCAAGGAGGCAGTGCTGCATATTCACTCAGATGATGATAGCTGCCCACTTGCTATCCTAAACTGTCCCCACTTAAAATCAAAGGGGCATATGTAAAGGATAATGAGATTATAAACCCTGAACTTTGGAAATGGAGTCTTCGCTTTTTTCCTCTGCTATTTTAAAACAGACGGGCTGTAGGCTGACACCCTGAATATGGGCAGAAGGGGTACTGCTGTCTGAAAGGAGAAGACTGGAAGGAGCTAAAGAAAACAGGGCTTGAATTGAGCATTTTTTCATAGCAGAGACAAAAGGGAGTGATTTCACATAGCCAAGCAGAAAGTCTTTATGTTTAGATATTCCCTAGCACATGGCTTGAGGGGGAAGATAGAGTTAAAGTTAAGCTTAAGTTTGGATAGCAGATAGGGTCTCTTTGTGAGAGACATTGTGTCTGGAGAACTGCTCAGGTAGTTGTGCTGAGTTCCATCTGACATCTGAGCACACAAGGACATATGAGGTCAAGTCACTGCTTTAAAGAAGAATCAAACACAAACCAAAATAAAGACTTGACAGACATCAGAATAAAGTTTATCACACTGTAGTGCCTAAAAAAACACTTTCTTATTCAGATAGAGGGGTAAATAACTTATGTCAGTGAGTTTTGTGTTTCATTGGCGGACAATAACTTTTACTTTGTAAGACCTGTATTCAGTTCTAAATTCTAGAAATCGCGTGAAGTGAGCTTTCGGATATATTTCTCTCTTTCTAAGTAGTGATTTTACTAAATACAGCACTTTCTTTATCCCCCTTCTGCTTTTGTTTTCAGAGCAAGGCATTTCAGAGAGAGCATCAAATTTATCCATGAGTGCCGGCTCACAGGTGAAGGCTGCTTAGTTCACTGGTATGTATACTGCTTGCTAAAAAAAACTTTTAAAGGATTTCTCTCCCTTGATTTGGATGTTCATAATTTTAATAAATTAGTGATCATCTCCCCTCTGTAGCAAAATACTCTTGGACTGAATTGCCCCCTTTATTATTTTGAATAAATGACTCAGAAGATTAGCAAATGCTATTAAAGTTTTATGCTAAGACTTTTGAATCTCTGAGGTGGGCAGCTCCTTGGAGATGAAAGAAGCCCAAGAAATTCTTCTTGACATTCTCTTATCAAACATTTTTGTAGGATTGATTTGACTAGGAATGTGTTGACTGAAGACATATTATTTATTTCCCATCATTGTAATCACTGTATTTTTAAATGTGATTTCCATAATCCTAATAATTTGCTTAGTTTCTATAACAGCTGTTTTGGTGAGTTCAGAGTTGTTTAAAAAACCTGTCTGAACAGAAATTGATTTTTTTTCCCTCTTTCTCTTTTTTAAACTGTTGAAGCATTCAAATGTTGCATTTGCTAATAGCAAGACCCTGATTGGAGAGATGCTCCTGGGAGAAAAGGAAATCCCACCCTGGGTTTTTTCTTGCTCTCTGCTATTGGTTGTGGTCTTTGTGCTGTATGTCCAAGGGACATATCTGAGTCTATATGTGGAATCGGAGTCATCTCGTGATTTGAACATTGGACTTGTACACAGGCCCTGAGCATAAATCCTCAGTTTGCTATTGACTCATGACAGGGCTGTACATGAGCCATTTGGTCAGTCTTGGTGTATGGAAAACAGGAATAAATAGTCTGAATACTCACAGTTTTAAAAAACATATATTTAAATTTGTGAAGTATTTCAGAAACATAAAATGGTGAAAGAGTCTGGTAACTCTTTCTATTTACTATGGTAAATATAACTTTAACACATCCTTTATATTCTCAATAGAAATAGTTCTGAGTTTGTCCAGTGTTGTCCAACCAGACATAATGAATGATTCTGTCCTAGCTTTTCATTTGGGGAAACTGTAGTCCTGAGAGTTTAAGCTGCACAGTGCAGTGGATAGCAGAAAGAGGAACTCAAGCAACAGAGATATATACCTCTTGTTGGTTCAGTTAAAGTTCATTTTGACCCCATGAAATTGCAGCCTTTATTCATGATGGAGAGGAAACAGTCTTATTTCACTGCTCTGATCTGTATAAACAGCAGAAAGAAAGTGGATTACTTACTTCTGCCTTTTTAAAACCCAAATCTAACTTAGAGTGTGTGCACTGCCCCCTGCTTTTGTGACTACTTCATGCTTATTTCTTCCTTCTCAGTCTCAAATGAATTACCACTCAGAACCCACTTTATTGATCATGAAGATTTTTTTTTCTGCTGCACCTGAAGAGCTGCACCCAAACCATTTAAGTCAGATATTATAGTATTTCTTCCTCACAGCAAGCAACACAGCAGTCTGCTGTGATGTTGAGAAGTGATGCATTTACCTGTGACAGCTGAAGTGCAGCAGTGCTTCAGTGTATTGCACCTCCTTTTCCATGCAGCCTTGCAGGTGTCTCCAGGAGTGTCACACTGGTGGTTGCCTACATCATGACCATCACAGACTTTGGCTGGGAAGATGCACTGTCTGTTGTCCGTGCGGCGAGATCCTGTGCCAATCCAAACATGGGCTTCCAGAGACAGCTGCAGGAATTCGAAAAACATGATGTTGATCAGGTAAATGAAATACAAAAAAGACGTGTGGAACATAATTCCAAGTCAGATCATGGGCTACTTCTCATTATTTTATGGTCTGTTAGGTTTATCTCACTCCTGGTTTTTGCTGTGAAGGAATGGAATGGCTTCTTAGCCCAGCCTGCTCTATGAAGGAGATACTGATAGATCTGAAGGTATCAGGGAATGCTGGATGAGAGAAAGGAAGCACAGCATCTAAACACCTCCTGCCCAATTGGGCTGTTAATCTAGTGGTTGCTTCATGTGAGCTAAGGCATAGTTCAAGATTAACACCTTTAGGGGGGTAAAAGGTAAAGGGTGAGAACACAGCAAAAAGGCCAACCTGTTCATAAAAATAGTGGGTTTCCCCCCAACACATTCATTTGGAATAGTAAGCAGGAAAGAAATCATAATCACAAATATTTTTTGTCAGGAGTTAAACTTAGTCCTCATTATGATTTGTGTGTTGTGACCCCCCTCCTACCTTCTATGGCTAAGACTTAATAAGTTTTCTGATGTTCAGGGCAGCCTCAGATCTGACCCTTTTTTCTTATTAGCCTTTGGAGGCTTTGTAGGACTAGGAGAATCAACAGAAGAGTAGGACTGCCAGAGAGATTTCATAAAACAAAAATTAGTTTCTTACACCAAAAAAACCCCATCCTATGCAAAAGACCTGCTCCCTGTGGGTGATTGGTGACTTCCACTTATGTTACCAACCTACTGAAGCTGTGCCTTCCATTTTCCATTGCTCAGCATGTTGTTATTGTGTGGGCTTTTGTGCCTGTTGTGCTTATTAAAAATAACAACAATAGAGGCAAACCAAAGCCGGAAAGCAAAACATGAGACAAAGGATGTAGCTTTTTTTTATTCCATCCCTGTCATTCTGCTGCAGAAAGCTCAGAGTTTAGAAATTACCATTTGTTGTGCGTGATGCAGTTAGCAACTGTAAACATTTGCGTTTTTTTAATATTTAACTGAATGTTTCCTGGATTGTTTGGAACTGGTGTAAATGGTAGAATAACTGATTTTTAAGAGACAAAAGTCAGAGAGGGACTTTCCAGACTTGTCTCCTTCCTCCCTTACAGTCATTTCTACTCTAATTGGTTTGTCTAACAGCAATGACAATTAAGGCCGTATGCAAATAGCCTGATAAAGACAGTAACGTCTCTCTTTTTTCATCCACCATGGACTGTGCATTCTGTCTTTATTCACTGAGGGGGAGGCAGTAGGTTGCAAAAAGAAGTATCCACCTGTATTCACTGGCTGGGCTGTAGTTTCTTACTGTTTTTAAGAGCAACCACATCCTCAGCAGGTGTCTGTTTACACACCTGATTTCAGTGGAATGATGCCATCTGCCAAGGGCGTGAACTCTTTTCAGATTTCAGCAGCATTTGGTGTTTTTCTGTGCCCCCAAAGGCTAGTGGTATCCTGTTGGCTTTCTGGAATATTGTCCTCTAGACCTTGGGTCTTATAGGATGAGGTTTAGTCACTAAGGTCATGGCATAATTTGCACCTGTTTCAAACTTGTACTGAAGCCTGAGGCTTCAGATTTGCCTGAGGACCTCTTTAGGTAATGGGAAGAAGTATCTATGTTGAGGTCTTGTCTCTCAATATCCTACTAAATGATCTTTATGGATCAAGCTGTTCATGAGCCCCAAGCAGAACAAAATTATGAAGGTTAAGGTTTGGAAAATTAATATTATCCACACTGAGACGTGACAGTTGGAATCTGTGTTTACTAGCTGCTTGTGCAGGTAAGCTCAACAAAATTGTCAGGAATTTGACAGTTTCTCAGCTGGAATTATCCTCAGCTGGATTCAAATTCTCCAACAGGTAAAGTGTCAGAGTTGAGTGGAGAGAAAAAGTGAACATGTGAAATTTCCACTCTTTCCTATGAGACAGAGTTATCTATTGGCAGGTCTGAATCAAGGAAAAGGAGTGGGGCATTTATACAGTATGTACTTATGGAACTTGCTGGCATACAGGTATCTTGTGGTAAAAAAAAGTGGGTTTAAAATGAGATCTCATGACAAAAGAATTCATTTGCGTTATCAAACATAATGATACTTTATGTTAAAGTATTTTGATAAACTTTTAATAAAGTTTGATAAAATTTTTTAACCTCTGAAAGCACCTGAAAATTTTTGCCTGAGCTGAAAAATTGCTGCAAGCTGAAGAAATGGCCAGGGAAAAGGTCCCAGCATTATTGCCCTTCCATTGCTTGATTCTTTCCTCATCCTTTATATCTGATTACTCTGAGAGCAGGATACAGAGTTGGACTGACCACCAGCTGGGCCTGGTACATCTCTTACCATACAACGTATTCAGTCATTCATATCAGTAACATATGGGGTCCTATTCTATAGCTTATAAAACTCATGGACTATTTCTTCCTAGAAGACACCTATTATGATATCCACACTACATTTTTTACTACTGGTGTTTGTAGGCTCAAGATAAAAAACCTGTAAGAATGGTTCACATTCTGATCTTTAACCTTCTGGCAGCCTGTTGTGACTTGGGCAAGTTGGCTGATCATATTGGCTTCCATGCTAATTCCTCTTACTGTTTGTGTATGCAGCAGGAACAGGGAGATCTTGAGTCCAGGGTGTCCTTTCCCAGCAGGTGTTCCTTACTCTGTATTACTCCAGTCAACCAAACTGTTCCAGTGTGTAATTTCAGGAGATGTAAGGGGTCTCAATGATTTCAAATACGTGTTCTTGTGCTGTGCATTCTGTGCTGCTGTTGAAGGACATGGAATATTTAGAATGCTTTTCTTTAAACTGCTTATGATCCTAAAGGTTATTGAAATTCTGTAGAACAGGAAGAAGAATTACTTCATCAATTTCATGTTACTGTTTCATCATTTTATGTATGTATTTTCAATTTCTGCAGTTCAGGCAGTGGCTGAAAGAAGAATATGGGGAAAACTCTTCTCAGGATCTGCAAGAAGCCAAAAATCTTCTGAGCAAATACAAAGAGCAGGCAGAGTTGCATCAGACTACTGGAGGAAGGCAATGGAATAACAACTTCTCATCTGTGCCATCACTCTCGTACAGCAACTACACAACAGAGACCTAATCACAAGAGGTCGATTTCTTTTTTTCTTTCTACTTTTGCAGAACATCTTGCCATGTTTTCCATCCCATCTTCAAGACTTTCAGCAGTGAGCCATGCAAACTGTTGATTTATAGAAAGCTTCTTGATGACATTATGTGTGTGTGTGTATGAGTGTGTTTCACACAGTTTTGTAATTTGGGCAGGATCAAGCTCTGTTTTATGCCCAGAGACAGGATCCAGTTACTGTGGCTGAGGCATTTTGTCTGCCAGCCACAGCTATATCCCCTTCTGCCCACATTGCCTGGCATTTGCTGTGAGGTTAGCTCAACTCCTCTTGTTGTAGGCTAGCAAAGGGCTTGGAGAGATGAAGTCTGGTGATTCAAGCTGTGACAGTTTGGTATCTCTGCACTCTTAGAGTGGCAAAGGTGTTACTGCACCTGAAGAAGGGAACTCAGGTCTGTGTCTCTGCTGCTCCTGTTCACAGTCCACAGGCATGGAGGTGGGTGTGAACTTGAATGCTGGGCTGAAAGCTGGATCAGGTGAGACAGGGGCCCAAGTAGCTTTCCCCCAGCAGTGGCACTAGGAGAGAAGTGGGACAGACAGCTCTGAGTAATAACACCTTCAACCGCCACGGTTGTCTTTGCTTCAGTGCCCATGAGACTGAGCCGTCGGCAGGGCTGCCACAGACCAAGAGCACCCAGGCTGTTACCACAGCTCAGCTGATGTGCAGTGATTTAAGCCATGGTCCCTTGACTGTGCATCTGGTCTCCCAACATAAGCTTTTCTGGAGAGCAGTTTGTCACGTCTCCAGAGCCGCTGAACTTCATTCCCCACGGAACACGTGCCTCTTCAGCACACGCCCCTGCGCACACGATAACGCGTCTCCAAAGAGTGGGCTCGGTGTGAGTGCGAGCACCTGTTTCTTTGCTTGTGCTGTGGTTTGCTCTTTGACTTCAGCTACCTCAAAAATGCTGTTCTTGTCATTGTGGTTGTAAATGCAACCTTGAAAATTGCCTTGTGTAATCTTAATCTAACACTGAGTGAAGTAAGTGGGTGCGTGTGTGTGCGAGAGCGTATGTGTGCATGTGTGTTTCACAAATGTCTGTATTTGAGAAGTTTATTGGTTTCTTTTAAAATTACTCATATTTCACACTGGTTTAAAGACTGAGTTGTTGGAATTCAACTTTCCTGCCATTTAAACACCACTATATATTTTGCTGTGATCAGATTTATAGGAATGCATTTGTACAATATATTTAAACTAGGTTGAAACTAGGGGCCATACTCAGCTCTTGGTAATGTTGTGTGTTTCTGGAATTGAGCCATTGCCTGACTCAAGTGGCTTGTAAGACTGTAACTTCAAATATGTCAGCAGGGATGCTGGGCAGCTTACTGATTTCTGATGGTATAATGTGGGGTGGCCCTGATGCCAAGATCATGATTTCTTGTCTTTGACTTGGAGGATGGGAGGCCTACTTTTCTTGAAGATTCTAGAAAATAAAAAATACTACCCAAACAGTCAAGATAGAAAACTAAAACCAAGCACTTCATTTTGTTCAAGTGTGGTGTATATCATGCTAAAAACTGAGCACTGAGTGAGAAGCAATCAGCACACTAAATAGACTGTTGTGTGTCTTTAAATTTTTGGTATTCTGGCCTCCCATTCCTTCACAAGATTCCTCTACATGTGATTTCCTGCTTGCAGGTGGCAGTGAATTCTTTGGGTGGGAGCAAGGCTTTTGGGTCAAGTAAACTCTGGCTGTTAAATATCTGTTGTTAAGTATCTTAAAAGAAATATGCTATGGCTTGTGAAACATGGGTTGTGCATATCAATAATTACCTAAAAGGAAAAAAGGGAATGGGGTGGAACTGACGGATCCATTTCATCTAAGGTGAAGCCTGCATCAGGGTTCTCATTGCACTAGGTGCTTTAAGTGTACTGAGCATGATGGGAGCAGGATAATCCTATCTTTGTTACAGTAAGGGATGTTGCTGGGTTTGGGAAGAGTGCTGGAACTGACCTTGTTTTCAAGCTTGCAGCTAAATGACCCACTGCCTGTTTGGTATATCCAGCAGTTGCTCTGTGATTGCCTGGTAAGAGAGGTACTTAGCTGTTCCTGAAGATGTTGATCAGCAAATAATTGTCTGCTTAACAATTTCAGCCCAGCAGTGCCCATGCTGGCAGTCCCTTCTGTGCTCTGAGGGTAGATGGGATACTTGGAAAATGTTTTCCTCGGTAACAGGGTCTGACACACATTTAGGATGTGGGTCCATTTGTTCAACCCTCTACTCATCATAGGATACATAGGGCAGTGTCAGCCCACCCCCAAAGGGCAGCTTTGTCAGAAGCATTCTGCCTATGGTCTTGCAGGTATCCAACCAGTCCATCCTGTAGCTGGCTGCCAACACTGTGTATCCTATAACACTCCTGGCACTCTTGTCCTTTCAGTAGTACTGCTGTGGGTGCTGGAAAGTTGGCAGTTCTTTTATTGTTCTCGCACATACAAGGCAGAATGGGAGATATCTGTTAATTTTAATGTGTCCAAGATTAGTCTGCACTGTTCTTTTTAAATAGTTTGATTATTTCCAAAGAGTCAGTCCCCTGAACAGGATTTTTTTTTGGAATTGAGTTTGGCTTAAGGGCCATATAGCCACATCAGTGTGTGTTATGCTGCAGCTCCAAAGCAGATACAGGGTAAGCTGGGAAGACGGAGGGAATGCCATATTGTCAGTGAGTGGGAGTACTTCTCACCTTTTAAAAGGCAGGAGGAGTATTTTCTGCAGTTTCTGCCTGCAATATCTTGTGTAGTGGTCTGTGTGCACTGCATACTGCAGGTAAGAGCAGTGTAAGAGCAACAGCAGTTGAGGGAAACTCGAATCTGGTTTGTCCATGTAGAGAGCAGAATGATGGTTTACTCCCTAGTTACCATGGGTGCAGAAGAGAGAGCTACATTCTCACCTTTTAGCCTTTTAGAGAGGGAGAGGAGCTAACATAGACTGAGAATGTGACATGATTTGTCTTCCAACCAGCCTTTCAGTGGCAATTTGTAGGACTTTCCAGCTATCTGGAACGTGACTAGACCCAATTCACCTCTTAGTAGTTACCTTTGTAGTGTAGATGATGCATTCAGTTATTTTGTTTCTGTACTTCAAAACACTGTCCTCATTTTGATGTTCACTGGAAAAATGTATAAAGTTTATAACACCTTATTGGATATCCAGATTTGAAATGTATAATCGATTTTTTTTTTTTTCTTGGGCTAAACTTGATATCCATGTGTGATTATAAGCAAATGTCTAGTGTTATAGAATGTAGGTAATGGGTAAATGCATTAATAGTATTTATTACTGTTTTTTAACCTGGAAAAAGTTGCTTCCTTACATTTTGTGGTTGAGTGGGAAGATATGGCAAATCATATCTGTTTTTTAAAAGGGATAATAACTTTGGTTGCTGTAATGGCCACCACCTATAAAGATGTCAGTGAAAAATTATAGCAATTATTCCACTAGTTTAAAAACTCTAAGTCTGGTAAGCTTCTTGATTCTCTGTCTTCCTCTTCCTGGGCATCTTAGCGAAGCCTTGATTGCTTTTTCCAAATGTTTGTATTTAATACGTTCTACAATTTTTTTATAAATAAAATTAAATGTTAACACCTGATCTGGCTTTGTATTTCTTGAAATCAATAATAGTGTCCAGATGGCTTCTACTTACTGTTTGTATCTCTGCAGGTACAGTAAGAGTTACAAGACTAACTAATTTTGCTGTTTAGACTACTTTTTTCTCCTGCACACAGACTTCTTAAAATTTCCCCTCTCTTCACTGAGTACTTCCAGGTAAGTTCAAGAATCTTCAGCCAAACACCTTTTGATAGTCTGCCAAGAGGATCTTGCATGTTGCTGTCTTACTGATTGCTGGTGGCCCATCATTTCAGTGGGGTATGTGGTGAATCCAAAGTTTTTATTATTTTCAAATACCTTCTTTTCCATAGCACACTGATTCAGGGTTTAATCAGCTGTAAAACTTACCTGATTTTTCAGGCTGCCAGTGCTCAAGGCTCTCCAGTGATCTGTCAGAGGAAGCTGATGTAAGTGGCAGATGATTCTCAGGGGAAAACATTAAAAACTTAGAGTGTAAGGGAGGAAATGCCCCGTTCAAATTCCCACAGATAACACACTGAATTTCTGGTTTGACTCTACCTCTGCTAAGAGAGTATTTCTGACATTCGGGTGATCAGGAAAAAAAATTCCAAACCTAAAGCAAAAAGCCCCCCAACCTGAAAGTATAGTCAGTCAGATTATAGTCAGATCTCGTGGCCACTTCAATCATTGCTGAAGGCTGAACTCTTCTTACAGTGGGACTCCTTTATCATGAAGGCAGAATTAGATGCTCAGGCACAGTGAGTTTTGAGTCTTTTTTCCCTCTCTTTCCTCCCCCAGAACTTGTTATTTTATATACTATTGGGAATGTGTGGATGGTGATTCCTAAGGAATCTTGGGTATTCAACTAATCAGTAATATCCTCCACTAGAATGAAGTAGATGCATGTATAGATAGCTCTGAAAGTGTCAGATGGAGCTTGTTCAAATACATTTCATAATACATAGTACATTATTCATCTTCAGTGTAAATGGGATGGCTTGGATTTATTAATGTATGTTTCAGTCCTCTTCATATCCTTCTATGAAGAGACTTTGAATTCAGTACAGCCTATGTGACACTTGAATCAGTGATTACCTTCTTTCTCCCATCTGTTATCTTTAGCAGTGTGTTAGATATATGTGCTATGACAGTGATGAGGCAGAAAATATGCTTAACATACTGATGCCTTGGGTTTTATTTTTTATATTTGTCAGAAACTCTGCTGTTTAGTATGTAACTCTGAACCTTCATATTAGGTGTTGTAAGTTCTCTTCACAGAGTAGTTAGACAAAACAATTCCTTTCTAGCTAGAGAATCAAGGACAACTGGTACCCAAAAAGCAAAAACAACAGGGAGGGAAAGGGGGCAAGCCAGGGGGCTGAGACTTCATAGCCTAGAGCTGTGGTTGAATAATTGACCCCAATATGTAGATGAACCAAAACTTATAAAAATGTCAAGACTTGTGACCGAGATCCATCTTAGATTTGATTTGGGTGTAACCCTGGCCAGGGTCTTGCACTGCCCAAGGCATATCCTATTTTATCCCTTTTGCTCTGTCTAGTCTCTTTTCCATGTCAACAGTATAATCCCTTCTGATCTAGGGAAACCTCATAAGTTCTAGAGAGGGCTTCTCCTCTGCCTAAAGGAACACAGCAGTTTCCAAATGAAAAATGCTTTATTGCTTCATCTTTCTTTTGACTGCTTAGTACTTTTCAAGGGTAATTTTAAACCAAATTACCTGCAAAAATTGTGCTGGAACCATTGTGCTGTATTGCTGTTCCTGGCTGTGGATCTCCTTCCTTCCAGTGTCACTTGGAACTGTTGTGAGTTCTGGGAAGTTGCAGTTTTGATCTGCTTCCTGGAGTCCTATGCCACCATGCAGTTGGCTGAGGGAAGTAGAAGGCAAACTTGCATGTCCTTAGATGTGCTTATAACCTGATGAGGAGTTTTGGCTTTGCCAGCAAATTATGAGAGTCCTTCCTCCTCCTCAAGAAGGCTGCATTGGCAGAGGGAAAATTGTGATGGTGTGTCAAAAATATTAGTATGAGGAAATTATGTTGCACTGTGCAGTGTTTCTGTAGATACCCCTGGAGATACAAGGCACATGACAGAAAAAGCTAATTTCACACTTTGTTGCCAGCAGAGCTTTAAATGTGGGTCTTGTTTTCCATGTGGCTCAGCTCCTGTGCTTAACTATTTCACTGCTACATTTAGCTGTTCTGTCCAATATTGTTATTCTGCCCTCAGCCAAGGAACAAACTCTTCTTTCTATATTTGAATGTGTGCTTTGCTCTAGTGAATTATGCCAACTGCAGTTTACCAAAACCAAACATCTTGTGAGTAGAAAGATGACTTCCTGTAGTTTTCTGTGTAGTTTCTAGTATAAATATTAGGAGTGGGCATTAATGAAGTGTCAGCAAGAGGTGTCCTTTTGTCATTGAGCAGCTACATAGCTCAGTCCTGAGACTGTACAGTTGTAGGAGACTTGGTTCAGCTCATGTGAGCCAAACACATCTGCAGTGAACTGGGACTAAAATTCTTTGCAAGCAGCCTCAAAAAGTGGGATTTTCAGCCAGACCTGAGCCCAGATTCCATTTTAGCTGAGACAATTATGAATGAGCAGGTTTATTTCCTCCATTATTTACTGAACTATGAATAGAAAGATCAGAACCAAGACATTGAAGCTACTTGAAGTGTGAAGTGTTCTTAGGTTGTTTGCTTGACTGGTCATTATTCATACAGGCAAAACAGTGTTAGACCTGGGAAGAGGCATTTACTAATGGACCCTTTGAAAGTCTGAGTTCTCATTCTCCTTTTTCTCTTCTTTCTCTGGAAGCAAGTGAGTTTTTATTTCATATGTCAACAGATAATACAATGAGTGGGATTTTTGTTATAATTTATTGCATTTCTTCCCCTCCTTCCATCCTTTAACTTTTCTTTTGCATGTGTGGGTTTGTTTAGTTTGTTTGGTTTGTTTTTTTTTTTTTTTTTTTAATAACTAGTATTTATCTCAGACCTCTTGAGTCAGAGTAAGTATCAGTGTGTAGCTTGCAAACAATCTGTTTCCTGTAATAAATTAATAAATGCTCTTGTTATACAGTTGCTGATTTAATTAATTGTATTAACTAGTACACTTTGTCTGTCTGTGTATCTGTCCTGTTATGGTTGGGGTTTTCTCCAAAGCTTGATGTGCCTTCTGTTGGATGTTGTCATCTTCTGTGGCCTTCTGGCTCTTGTAAAGCACTGGATACTTTGGATAAGTACCACAGATCTGTGACAGTGTTGAGCCTGTCATTGAAAACATTAAAAAGGGATATTTTATTTCTGATTTGTATGCCCAAAAGCAATGTTCATTGGTGGACCAGCATCTTGTACAGGTTACTACTGGTTGCAAAAATTTTTCTTGATTCTCTCCCTTCTATTTTAAGGCAAGATGGGACTTTGTTGAAAGTTTCTAAGCAGGGAAAACTCTGTCCTGTGTTTAGAGGAAGGATATGTTGAAGGTGTCAGAATTACAGCTGTGTATATGCGTGCTCTGTATTTTTCCAAGGATTGCATTTTGGAAGTCTTTACAAGTTAAGTCTGCAGCATAGGACCTTCTCAGCAGAACAGCTTATGAAATCCCTCAATGTTTCAAAAGAAGGAAAGAAAAGAGAAAAACAAAAAATTCGTATTTTTGCACATATTTTTTGGAGGCTGTGCAAGTGCACCTTCGTAATTTCTCAGCTGAGTAAGGCTGTATTTAACCATCAGTAATAAGTTTGGAGGACGAATGGGAAAAGGTATAACCACCCATGGACATTAATGTAACATAGTAATTCATTGGAAATGCACTCTAGACTCTGCTGTCACTGAAAGAGTCTTATATACTTTACAATATTTTCTTTTCTTTTGGAGTTGGCCTTCATTTCCCTGAATTGGTCACTATACATCAATGTTTCCCTTGGGAGATCTCATGTATTTCTAGCTGGGCTTCTCTCCCTTAGAATTATACCTCCCTGATAATGCACAAATTGCACAAATGGCAGGCTGTGAGTTCCCATAGTCCTTTTTGAAACAAAGGACTTGTGGTTTTGACTTGCCAAGAAAGAATTCTGAGTGAGTCACCTTTGTCCAATCCATAAAATGCTGGACTGAGCAGCATTTAGGATTCTGTTACCAAATCTCCTACCATTTGCTGTGTGATTATGCAAATTGTTTCAGTCTAGTTTGCTTAATTTTCCCAGTAAAATGGGGAAGCAGCTACAATTGTCCCTGGTCCAGCCTTGAGATGCCCCCTGATGAAAAGCACTGCATCAGTGTTGGCTGTGTTTTCTCAAATGATGTATCTGCCCTCCATCAGGGTGTTAAAATGTGTTTGTAACAGAGAGATCCTGAAGCAGGGCAAGGAGCTGTAGGGGTGTCAACACCTTCATCCCACCTTCATATGAAGGTCCACAGGATGGTGGTTGGATGCAGTTGGGAGAAAATTCGAGATCTTACTCCCCCAGGGGCCATTTGCTGTATTTCACCATGAACAATGAAGTGCAGCTGTCATAATTTCTATATGAGAAAAAAATGGAGTGAAGAGAGAGAGGCCCAGAGTAATTCTGTTTGTGATTGTCGTAGATGAAATTAATCCCTCTGGCACATCGGTTGGATATAAAATCACAGGTAAAAATTAAATGGTTGGGATATGCAAGGTGCTTGTGATTTTAAGAATGATGGAGGGAGTGGTGGGCAGGCAGAGGAGAAATAGCACATGGCAAAAAATTAAAGCATTGGAATAGCTAAGGGTAACGTGGTTAGAGCTTCTGATGCATGTGCTGATACGTTCCATGTACTCCAGGAAAAAGTCTGCAGGCTAAAAAAAAGGGATTCTCCACAGTACTTTGGATATTTGGCTGTGGTGATAGGAAAAAAAGTGTCATCCTGATTTTCTTGTTCTGGAAAGAAAGTGCATATGGTGAACATATCTAATAAAAGTTGTTCTTGCAGATGAGAATTGGAGGAAGAAAAAAATCAGTGTCTCCCTGGCCAAGCTGCTGCTGCTACTTTTGGACTGCTTCATGGAAGACATGAATTTGATTCATTTCCAAGGATAGCTTGGAAACTCCAGGCAGCAGAGGAAGGGACTCCCCCTTGACTTAGCTGTTTTTCTCTGAATGCATTGCACTCTGTGAAATGCTGCCAGTGCCACCCCTCAGGTAATTTCTGAGGGAAGGTCAGTGTGTGGGGACTCAGATTGAGTGGTCAGGGATCCTCACTGGCTTGAAACACATTGAACTTCATGCAGGGTTGAACCTCAGTTAAAAAAGGAAAACCTTCAATTTCCAACCAGAGCAGATACAAACTGTGCATTGGAGAAGTAGAAGTCTTTCTACTGATGGCCAAAGTCTCCTTGTCCTCTCCAGGGTTGCCTCAAGCACTAAGCTGGGTAATTAGGACCTTATTAGTCCCTCCAGGCTTTTCTCCCTCCCTTTTATACTGGAAGTAGTTGTTGGAACCCTGTGCTGATCACTTGTTCAAGAAAGCTAAAATGTTTAATCCATTTTTAATTGGAAGCATGTACCTTGGAGTGATTAGAAACTAATAGATTATTTACCTAGCTGAAAATAACTTGTGTGGGGACCAGGCTCTGGAAATAGCAGAGGTAAGAGTAGGGAGAGCTTGGTTTGGTGAGTGCTCTGAGAGGATTTGTGAGCTCTGATGGGAAACAATAAAGGGGAGGAAGAGACAGTAATCGGTGAATCAATCCACACAGCTCATTTAAAAATAACTCCTTTTTTGTGGCTTTGGTTACAAGAATGCTTTGTGGGCTGTAAAAGAAAGGCATTAGTAGCTGTTTTAAACCAGCCATATTCTAATTTAATATTTCATGAAGTACTGTGAACCTATGAGCAAGAGAATTTCCACCTGTGTGCTTATTGGGGAAGAGGGAGGGCAGATGGGCAGTGGATATTTTAGACAAGAGGCTACAATTAAAGCAAGAAGGAGCCTTCTGTAAGTAGTGCTAGGCTGCAGCTGGGTACTTTTTGAGAAGGGATGGAATGACACATTAGAGACCCCATTTCAATAGAAGATGCCAAGATGATGCCTGAAGGAAATACTTGACAATGGAGTTGTGTGAAATGGCCACATTCTCCTGGGAGAGAGTGATAAATAGGGTCCAGTCTCCATCATCTAGAGTGGAACCTGCACAGTGAGGAGGGTTGCCAGCTGTGCATCCCAGCTGGTTCTGTGCTTCAACACAACATGCCCTGGCTTCCCAGAGGGCTGATGAGCTGGGACACGCTGTGGTTTACAGGCAAATTTCATGAGCCATGCCCCAGGGAGCTGGGAGCTGATTGCACTGGTGGCATTGAGCTGGTTCAGTTTGGGAGAGGATTAGCCTGACCATCTGCAGGGGAAGCTTTAAACATTTGAGTGCAGCCCTAAGATAAGCCTTTAATGCACATTTTCAGAAGTCAACGATGCTTTTGGCGGTTTTGCTTTTTGGCCATCCTTCAAAGGAAGGTGATCAATATTCGTGGTCTGTCGCATGTTGTTGCAGCTTCCCATTTCAGGGATGACTTTAGCCAGGCCCTGCAGGTACACAGTCACTCCTGAAGCAGAGTCATAGCAGTCACAAAAAGGAGGACCTCTGCTATGATATATCTTCCCTTCCACCTGTCAGTAATAACTAGATGTGGGAAGAGATTATGAAGATCCCCTCTAGAGAGACATTATTTATTTATTTAGACAAGACTACTGATGGAGTATAGCCCAAAGCTATGGTTTCAAAAGATCTTCCAGCAAGGTGGTGTATCTGACATCTGATAGCAGCAACAATGAACAAGAAAGTAGTTTGAGTTATGCAGGTATCTGCTGCAATCATCTTTAAATATAGCACATAATATTTAGTAGAAGAGAAAAGCTCATAGTCATTGTAGGACTTTGGATTGTCATTTTCTCTGTTTCCTACGGTCTTCTAGAGCTTTGCATCAGTGACTCTCAGTTTGTGTCACTGTTGGTGTGTTGGGCAGCCATGGTGCACACTTGTTAAGCCCCTGCAGATGAACAGTCATAAGATAAGCTGTTCTTAAGGGGGTTTGTAGTGCTCCAGCTAAAGAGAAAAGCATAATGAGGTTTTTAGAGGAGAGCCAAGTTGGCTTTGGTTTTGGTCTGTTGCTTTCCTGCAGCTTTATCACAGGGGAAAAACTCTACAAGCAAATAGTGGCACTTGCAGGAGCTGGAAGGAAAAATTGGAGGAATTTCAGGAACTGTGTAAGTTTCCTGAGAAAGACACAGTGAGGTAGAGTAAGGGTTTTGTTCTGGAATTGCTGAGAGAGCAGAAAAGATGGCTAATATTGTGTGTATCAGAAAGGTGAAAGGAAAAGGACACTTACTTGGAGAATTACATTGGCTATTGTATCTCAGTGCACCAAAACCCCCCCAGAACCCAATAATGAAACCATGCCCAAACTGATGGTTCTAGTCCAGAGTGAATACACAAACTAGCTGCCAGTGAGCTGCACTTGGCAGGCCAGTGGTTAGGGCACCATTCCAATATTGTGGAGCAGGAATATGAGGAAGGAACATGAACACCATTGGCAGAGAATATTGGACCCAATGCTGTTCAATATACTCATAAGCAGTCTGAATGAGGAGATCAAGGATATCCTGATGAAATTTGGTGATGATGCCAAACTGAGAGGGGAAGAGGACGCTTTGGAAGGGAGGCCCACCCTGCTGGATAGATTGAAACAGCAAGTGAAGAAGAACCTTATGAAGGACGAGTGTATTATCTTGTACCTTGGAAAGCATAATCAGGACTGTATCACAGATTTGGATCTACCCAGACCTGGGGTTGGTCATGGTGGACAAACAGATTGAAAAAAGAAGGCTCAGAGAGGACTTTATCACTGTGTCCCAGTATTTATAGGGTGGCTACAAAGAAGATGGAGACTCCCTTTTAAGCGAATTCATGTGGACAAGATGAAGGGTAATGGGTATAGGTTACTCTTGGGGAGATTAATATTGGTCACAAGAGGGAAATGTTTCACAATGAGAAGAATCAGGCATTGGAATAATCTCATCAGGCAAGTGGTGGATTCCCCAGTGTTGGATGCTTTCAAGAATCAGCTGGACAGGATGCTGGGCCATCTTGTCTATGCTTTTGCCAAGAAAGGTTGTACCAGATGAGACTTGAGATCCCTTCCAACCTGGTACTGTGTGATTCCATGGCAAGGCTTGCAGACTTAGGCTACATGAGCCCGTGCTGACTTCTGATGTTCTCCTGAGCAGCTCCACTTGGTACTGACATTTTATATTTTAACCTCTTGCCCATACAGAGAAGTGAAAGGAACCAACAACCTCTTCTCCCTTAAGCTCTGAGGAGCTTCATGAAAGTGCATTGAACTGAACAGTTTTTCTCAGTTCTGCAGGTATAACACCAGATTCTTTGCTTGTGCTCTGTAGTGACACCAACAACTATCCTCACCCCAAGGCACTGGAGGCATTTGTGACCTTTGAATGGCCTCTGTGCTCTGGAAATATGAGCTAATATTTTGAAGTGTAGATTTATAGACTGAGAGTTGCTAAAAGGATCCTATTTGATCTCTGGTGAGTGTCAAAATTATGAGAACTTGATTAAGTGAACCTTTGAGGGAAGAGGGAAGAATTGGTCCCAAGCAGAGCCCTTTTATTATGGATTCCTAAATGAGCCTTGGGCAGCAATAATGATGTTCTTGAGTTCCCTCTCAAATACTTTTTTTCCTAATGAGGACAGCCTGTCCTGCTGCTTCTCCAACACTATATGATATGTTCCTCATTTGCCTTATGAAAAATAAACACCAGTCTTGGAGCTTTCCCAGAATGTGCATGACAGGACTTTATCTGACTGTCTGATGTGGAAGGACACACCTATCCCAGACATGTCATACATTACATGTTAAATAGATATTGGCCTAGGCTGGAGTTTAGATGGATTGGGAACATCACTGAAACTATGTCCTGGGACTGCTGACAGTCATGTGGTGCTGTCAGTGCTGTGGTGACTTGGAAGTAACTGTGGCAGTAAAGTGCTCACCCCAGAGATGCCTCAGAAACCCAATACATCTGCCATTTTATGTGGAGCATTTACTGTTACTCAAGAAGCTTTACTGTGTCAGCAGGGAATTTTGTTTGCATCCCCTTAAATGCTGCTGTCTGTCCTTTTAAAAAAGTCTTTTAAAAAGTCATTGCCCTGCAGCTGTGGAGGGAAACCTCATAATTCACAGCTGCTGGGGCAGTGTAGCAGCAGGCAGCCCCTTGCATTGGCAGGACTGGGACTGCCTGTCCCTGTGCAACAGGCATCTCCTGGCCTGGACACTTTGTTCCCAATGAACAAAAAGGGGGAACTCCTCCCCACTTCAGAGACAGCAGGATCTGACTTTCGGTGCTTTGAGCAGCAGTTTAAGGCCACCAAATGGTCATTTCTTTCTTTAAAAAAAAAAAAATGTTTTCCTTTCTCAATACAGCCAGCTGCAGCACCAGTGTGGGGGAAAGGCTCATGTAGCAATAGAGAGATGTAACACGATTTTGCCTTACATAGAGATGCAATGGGATTTAATCTCACTTCTCATATCACCAATAAATTCTCCCATCTGCAAGGACTAAATGAAAGAAAAGGGTTAGAAAAAGTTTAAAACAATGTAGCACATTTGGCAATATGCTCCTTATAGCAACCAGTGGCTTGTGTCCTTCTGGACAGCAAGAGCTGAACAGCACTGCAAGAGGGTTTTGAAGGCCTTTGTAAGGCTGGTAAGTCTGAAAATCCAGAGGTGAACTGTCCCACAATGGGTCTGAGGTGCAGCAACAAGACCAGAGACAAGATATTAATAACATCTTGATGGGACCACTAACCCACGGTGCCTTCCCGCTCAGTCACAGCCAAAATTGCATTTGCTATAAACAAACACAACAGCTGGTTTTTCAAGGGTCAGTGTATTTAATGACCCAATCCAAAGCAAAAGGAAAAAAAAAAAAAATTATGTAACAAAATGAGTAATGCTGAGTGGGTGAGGGAATTTCTTGGTGTTTTCTAGCATGCAGATACCTACAGCAGAAGTGTATGTGGCTAAGATTTCATCACTGACAATGTGAAAAAAAATTATTTTGCTTCAAAAGGGAAGCATTCCCCCATGCTAGTAAGTCACCCTTCAGAGCATCCTTCCTGTTCATGCTAACCATGAGTAGCCATGCATGCAAAGATCTCTTCTTTTTTTTGCCACTAAAAAAGAGCAACCAAGTACAAAAGTCAATGAAAGAGGCCATCCAGGCAGCATCAGCTGTCAACAGTCACTGCAGCTGCTCAATCCTCAGAAGGCATCGTGGGCCTGCATCAACTGTCAGGCAAAATTGAGAGAATATTCAGAATTTTCCTGAGATGGAGTGAAATTAAGCCATGCAGGCCATGTGTCTAATAAGAGGAGTATTTCCCATGTCACTGGAAGGAAAGCAGCAATTCCCTGCTATTGAGAACTTTCCCCTTTACTTTTGCAAATCTACCATTTTGCAAATCTGACCAGCTCTGGTGGTCCCAGAGGCTGTTCCCTTGAGGAGGCAGCAGTGGATACAGCACTGCATTTGCCATGGGTCTTCCTTTTCCAATGATACCAAAATGCTGTGATACCAAAATGCTGTGATCTGGGTTGGAGAAAGGTGAGAGGAGATGTAATAGTGTGTTGTTACTCTAATTTCACGTATTCATTGTTCTGACCCACATTTCCAAAAGCAGCCAAGTCGCTTTTTCTGAAGTGGCCACAATGTCACGATGCTGTGAAGTTTCCTTCAGTCTTCTGACAACATTTCAGCTCTTGTGAATTTCCCCTCACATTTAATGGGTTTATCCTCCGTCACCCAGGATGAAAAACGTGCCAAAGCTGCTTTAGGCTGAAAGGTGCTGACATCCCAGGAGAGAGAGTTACTTTGAGCTGCCAAGCGCTCTCCATGCTCTCATTTGTAAAGACACCCAACAACGAGGACTGTAACACAAATGTCCCAGTTGTCACAGGACTGCAGGAGGATGAATTTCCCCTGCAGGACCTTGCACTAAAGCCCCTGCCCAGGACAGCTGGCTGGTGGAGTGCTTTGTGGGACCTGCTGACCCGAGGGCTAGAGCTGAAAACACTGAGCTGCCAGTGGTTCATCTGGTGTTTGGCTGTAAAGTGGTTTTTGGTTGGATTTGCTGTTACATGCTTTTGAAAACTTTTAGAAAGCCTTCACCAGTTTATGTACGTGCTAGACTGATCATTGATAGCAGGAGAAATTCTGACTTGCTCCCCTCCATTCTTGCCCTTCACTGAAATCCTTGTTTACAAAGACTTGTTTCCTTTTAAATCATTCTCCTGCACATCTAATAGCACCGACCTGTTTCTTTTCAAAGTGAAATACCACAGTACATTCATTTAGGGCTTGATTGCTCACTCCCTGTAGATCACAGCCAAACTCACGTTGCACCCCTTCGAATGATGAGCCAGGTCTTTCCTCAACAGAAAAATGTAGGCACGTTATTTTCGTTGCTGCCTAAAGAAGAGCAATAGATAAATGAGTTTTTCTTTAAGTACTGTAGATTATAGCCCTCCTTGCTCACTAAGTATTTTTCCTTTAGGGCCCTGGGTTCCTCTTTTGTCTATCAGAAAGAAGAATGTAGCAAACTGCTAGACCATCACCACCTCCTTCTCACAACGATCTGCATGTCATCACCATCTGCTCAGTAAATCTGGGTTGGGGATTTACCCCTTGCTAATCAAGACAGGGTGAAACCAAATTAATGCTTGAAATTGTGAAGCTCCTTCTACAGTGTTGTATGTGCCCCAAGTGTGCCACTGGCAATCCTCCCAGTTTCTTTAAAGCAGGGAAATCCTAGTGGGCACCCACATCTATGACTTTTGTGGAACTTCCCAAAACTCCCTTTCACCTAAGTTCCTTCATAATTTAAATTCCTGCTTTGCACTGCTTTTCAGAATATTCTTTTTTAATATTCAGTGCTTAGTTTTTAGTGAGTTTTCTTGTTGTGCTACCCTAATCCCTCACCTCTCCAGGTAATTATATTTTTTAACAGGTCTCCTTGCAGCTCACTTGGTTGGAAGTGGAACCTCAAGCCCAAAATATACAGAACCAAGCTGATCTTTTGAACCCAGGTGGGTTTGAACTTAGAAGAGAACCCAAGCACTTTGCTTACATTTGCTGGTATGAAAGCTGGCAATTGGTAAAAGTGAAAAGTATTTAAAGTGGTTGCATATGCAGCCTCCCTTCCCCTGGGCATGGGGCTCTCACAGTGTCCCAGGGCATCCAGCACCCAGTGTCATCCAGCCACAGACTCTTGACAAGCTCAGAATGTGCCAGGAATCAAACAGTGTGTCAGCCATACAGTGTTCAGTGCTCCCCAATTCCTGGAAACTCCCTGTTCCTTGCAGGAGGAATGGATTTAAGACAGTGATCCTGGGGGCATCCCAAGCAAGGTGTGCAGGTGACAGCACCCCTGTCACCACCTCTACACCTGCCCCCAACAGTCAGCCTGGCCCTCTCCTTGTGTGTCCCACAGGCTGGAAATGGACTCCAAACATGGAATGTTTCCAAGGCAGCAATTCAGTCTTTACCTTGTTCTTTGCTATAATAAATCATGTTTAGATCAGGTACCACCTCTGGAGCAATCCCACTTCTCCACTATAGTGAGAGTCCATCCCTAGCTTGGCTTAACTTCTGTGATCAAATTGCAGTAAGTGGCTTTTTGTCAGTGCTTATTGTATTTGGGATGTCTTTGAGTGCAATCTGTAAACTGCCTTTATGGGAAACACTCTGAGGACACAACATAGCTGGGGAAATTTGGTCAGGTCGGCTGAAGTTCCTACATGTCGCTTCACCTTTTTACTGCAAATAAAAGAGGCTGGATATGAAAAAAGATGAATCCTATAATTTGGATTTGTCTTTTCCACTGGATGAAGGGTAACACAGATTTACAGGTGACAGTGAGCTGGACCTGTTACTCCAGGGAATAGGGGACACATGGCCATGCTGTGTCTCACATCACTGGCAGAGGACCATGATTCCCTTGCTTCCATGCCAGCAATTCCAGGCAGTCCTTGGTAGCTGCCCTGCAGAGATGAAAGTCTCAGATTATTTGAGTTAAGGGAGAGGTTGCTCTCTCCTGGTCTGCATCATGTGCTTTCCTTACTTTTTCCTATTTGAAAACTACTTTAATTTTTTTTCTTTTTCTATAGTTTTTCTTTTTTTCCTTTATAGATTCATGACAGCTGCTAGCTGGAATACTATAGGTTGAAATGCTTTGGGGAGATGGAAAGGCTGTTCAGTCAGGAGGCTCCTCCTTCCCTGAGGAGCAGGAAGTCCATAAAAATTTTGCTGTTGGTTTCCAGAGGTGAAAGTGCCAACCCAGGCTTTCCAAGCTCTTGGCCTGACATCTGAGCACCAAAAAGGGGCACCATGCTGCTTGTGTGCCACACTGGTTGGATGTGCTTGCCAACTTTTTCTCTCCTAAGGAAAGCCACAGAATAGCATTTTTATGTGATGTAAATTTGCAGATTTTTCTAAAATACAGATTTTGCAGTTAATGTCTTATCTTGCAGTGGACTTGGCCAGTGCTAGGTTAACAACTGGACTTGCTGATGTTGAAGGGCTTTTCCAATGTAAATGAATCCATGATTCTGTATGACTCAGAAGTGAGGATGTGGCGAAGGGCTCTTTTAGTCCTATGCAGAGGCATGAAAGCAGCCTAATGGGAATTAGTTTGAAACATTCTTGGCTATGAAGCAAGGGGAAGTACAGGAAAAGAAAACAAAACATCCACCAAATCCACCTAAAATAATGTCAACTGGGCTGTGACACTCTTGTGCTTCAGAGGCATAGCTGTGCTTGCCAGATTGCTTTATTTCTAGTAGTTTAAAATATCTCTGCAATTAGTATTAAGGAAAAAATATAACTGTCTAATACTGTTTTAGGAGTCACTATTTTAAATGGAGGAACTGCAAATACCCTTCCAAAATGAGAAGGCAGGTCTTATGACAGCAGAAGTTGAAGTTAATACAATAGAAGATGCATAAAATTGTTTGTTGTTTTTGTTTGAATCATGTTAGACTGCTTACAGAGCAGGTGCTTTGCTAGCATAAATCAAAGTAATCAGAAATCTGCCCCGAATTTCCACAGTGTCTCTGAATTCATTCAGTTACATCCACAGGCATCTTTCTGATGTATTAATGACTTCTGAACTCAGCCCTGTGCCTCAGAGCTGTTGATGGAAGCGTGGTGCTAGGAGGCTTTAAAAGTGCCCCTGTTGGGTCTGAGTTGTGCTGCTGCTTTGGGCAGTGGAGGACATCATTCCACAGGGTTTTGCAACCAGGATTGACAAGGACTTCTGAGGGACAAAAACCCATGGCAGAAACCTGTGCTGTCCATCTCAGGAAACAGGTTTTGGGATGGCTAAAGGTAGCTGCAGGCTTTCCAAGAATACTTTTAGGGGCTTAATGCACTTCTGAAAATGCTGTCACCAATGTCATTTGTCAAGGGCTTCAGCACAAGGTCTGCTGGGGTCCTGAAGAGCCCTGGCCAGGTCTTCACTTGAGGGAGACATGGGGAAGGAGCTCACTTGCTGCCATGCTCCTGCTCAGTGGTGGGTCTGCCCTGGGCACTGAGCACTGGGACCTGTCCCCATGGGCACACTCCCAGCAGAGCCACACACAGATGGAATGCCAGGGCATCCCTTCCACCCCAGGGCAGAGCAGTGCCAAGCAATGGGCACCCCTCACTCCCCTCTGCAGGTTCCTCTTCTGCACCATGGAACTCCCCTCTGCTGATGCCCGAGGGGATTTCATGTCTCTGGTGCCGAGGGAGCCCCTGAACAAGCCACAGTCCTCAAAAGCTCTCTGCTGCCAGACTTACTGTCCCCAGGACACCTCTAACAGGCCCCCCTGGTTTAGGGACTGAGTTCACCCACTGGTATTTTAGGGAGACAGGAGAGCCTTTGCACCCAGAGAGGAAGGAAAACCTCCCTGAAGGAAAGGAGGAGTAAACTCCTGGGTGCAAGAGCATTTAATATGTGTGCCCCATGGCTCAGCACTGCCCCTTTCTGCAGGGACCCACTTCAGAGAGCCCTTGGCAGCTGCTTTGAGATGATGTCTGTCTGCCTCTGCTTTTGTACCTCTGTGTGCAATTCCCAGGTGAGTCAGCTGGGACTTCAGAGGGGTTTGGTGAAAGCAGAAGACATCTTTTTGTGCACTGAGGGCTTGTGAGTGACTGTTGAGAAGAAACAGTCACTTTTCCTGGCATGCCTTTAGTCAGTGTGACCTTAAGAGTGTGAAAAACAGGGGGCCCGGTGGTGAGTGCCGTGGTTAAACAGCAGTAAGAGCATTTTCGCAAGAGGACTTCAGTCATTAACTCAGAAAACTTCCATGAAGGCAGCAGGGCTTTTGGGCAAGGTTTGGAGAGTCAGGCACTTGCAATGGTGTAGAAAACACCAGAAATGGATGAACAGGCTGTGAGGAGCTGCAGTGTTCATGTCACTAGCTAGGCTGAGATACGGAGAAATTGTCTCTTAGGGTATGCAAAAAGCACCCAGCATTTAATGGGGACACCACAGTTGTGTTATTGATCAGAGCTTTCTACTTTGCAGACCAACATGGTGGTTCTACATATTTTTGCCATCTTAAATGGAAATGAGTGATGTCCAGAAACACTGAGTAACGAAGTCAGCAGAGCTAATGAGATTAGAATGTCTTACTCATGAGAAGACTGATTTGCAAAGGCCGAGTGTGCAAGTGGGGGTCTGGCTTTAATCATCTCCTCTAACATTTAGGCAACTGGAGATAGTTTTGTAACAGAGTTCTCACTGCACAAAGCAACCAAGCACCCAGTCAGGTAATTTCCTACATATGTACTCTCTGGGGATTTTATGACTGACTTTATCTTCTCTTAACACACAACTTACCTACCTCTCCATCTATACACGGATTTCTTTGGACAAGAACATTATTTAAAAAAAAAAAAAATTCTCCAGCATTTGAGAAAGAAGGTTTTTCTTTTTCTCCTGAAGGGTTTGACCTAGTGCAGACCCAATCTGCATTTTTCACCCTGGTCCTGAATTGCTGGTTTAAAGAGAAGACCTGAGAAGTGTTCCTTTTACAGTGATATATTTCAAGATGGTTTTATACTTAGTGAAATTACAGCTGGCGCCCTGAGTACCACACACCCTTAACCCTACAAATTAGAATTGGATTTTTAGGAAGTCTTTCAGATGCCTTTTGGTAAAGCTGTGGTTACTTGTCTTGATTTATGGTAGCAGTCACCTCCAATCTCAAACATGTATTCCAATGTTCCAAAGGTGTCTTGGCTCATGACTGAAAGGATTTCATACTGGCCCTGCCAATGCTTTTTTTAGAGGATGGATGGTGCGTTACAAACCCAATGCCTGAAAATGCCCGCGCTTCTCACTTCTCCCTCCAAACGTGGCGATAATTACATTTAAATTTCAGAAGATGGCGTTGAAGATTTGCAATTAATATCCTAAACCTCCGGCGCGGCGCAGTGACAGATTCTGTGACCTGAGACGTTGCAGCAAGAGAGGATGTGGATGGATGTGCGTCGGGGACGTTAGAGCAGAACAACACCAGAGTGTCGTGGCACCAAACACGTGCTCGAAACCCGAAAGTCGGCAAGAGAGACTTTCGTGCAAGCCCGGAGCTCGCTCCTTCACCCACCAGCTCCCACCCCGTTAGGGAAGGAGGCTCCGAGAGCAGGAGCGTTTCAGCCCTGGTGCCACAAGATGGGCTTTGGGGAGGCAGCATCCCCTGGCCTCAGCGGGTGGGAGCGGCTCCCGGCAGGAGCTGGCGGCTGTCCCCGCTCCCGGCGGTGCTGTCGCCCCGTCGGGGATCGCTGCCCTCCACCTTGCCCAGCAAAACGCTGCAAAACGCCTGTAGGGGAGAGCCGAGCCTGGGGCAAAGGAGGCGGGCGTGTGTGTGATCCCACACCGCGATGCCGGCTCTGCGAGCACAGAGGGGCGGGTGGCCGAGGGTGCCGCGGGGGACACCGAGCCCGGCACGGCGGGGGCGGCTGGGCGATGCCCCCGCGTCTCCCCGAGCATCCCGGGGGCCCGGCCGGCGCCGTCTAGGACGGTTCTGGTGGGTGTAGCGAGCTGGGTCTTTACAGTAAAAGCCGCCCGGCTCTCACTGGTAGGAGTTTCCCGGGCTATTTATGTATGTGCGCCTGTCTGTATAGACTTAAAAAAACCCAGCCTAGCGGGGACGCGGAGGGTGCCGGGCTGCACGCCCTGCCGCCCGCAGCCTGTTTACCAGCAATGGGGATGTATCACTGCCTTCAGATGTTTTCCAGCCAAGTCCCCGCTCTCCTCCGCCGGCTCCACCCCCGGGCGGGGCCCGCCTCCCCCCGCCCGACACGACTCCCTCCATCATATAAAGAAACTTCCCGGTGCTGCCGGCCCAGTCGCTCTGCGCCCCGTCTCAGCAGCCGCCCGGCAGCCGGCGGCCCCTGCCCGCGCCAGCACAGAGGTAAGCGGTGGGCGGCCGAGCCCCCGGGACCCCCGGCCCCGCCGGGCAGGGAGCGGGTGGGCGGTGCGGGCGCCTCGGCTTCCCCCACTCGGGGCTTCTCCTGTGGCTGTCGGCACCTGAGCGAGCCCTTGCCTTTTTTTTTTTTTTTTTTTTTTATTTTAATTTTTTAGGGTTTTTTTAAAACTTTTAATTTTCTCCCCTCATTCTATTTTTTCCTTAATGTGAAGCAAAAGAAATAATAGCCGCCCGTTATCTGCTCCCGAGGCGAAGGTGCGCACCGGCCCCCAGCCCGGCTTGTTCGCGCTGCCCTCGGGAGGGTCGCGGGAATGTGTGGGAGGGATCGGCTTCGTGCACAGTGGAAGGGGGGAAAGTGACTTTTTTGCGCTGCTCGCACGGACTCCTGCGGGCTCCGTCCCGAGCGCGCCCCATGTCCCCGGGCGCACCATGTGCAAGGGAGATGCCGCGGGACCGGGTTTGGTGTCTGGGGGGATGCTGCCCCTGCCGAGGGGTGTAAGGGGTGCGGAGCGGTGCTGCCCATCTGCCCACAGCACTGTGCGCCTGTCTGGCGAGGGGCTCGGGAAGGCTCCCCGTGGGTAGAGGCAAAGATTTCTGGGTGAGGAATCGCTTAATTTTGTTGGATGTAATAGGGGGGGTGGAGTGGGAACCCGACAAACTAAGCATTTTCCAGGTCGGTGAATCAAACCCGACGTCAGGTCCCCATCGCTGGTGCCGGTGTCCTGGCGTTTGCACCTTCCCAGCGGGTTCCCATCCCTGCGGGGCCGCGCCGCTCTCCGTGCGCCTCTGCGCGCAGCTCTGGCGCTCTGTGTGGTGGGCTGCAAGCTCCCACGTCCCTGGGCACATAAGTGCCCTTCTGCCGGGCTCTGTGGGTTGCTGTCGTTCCACTTTTAGGTATATGCAGCGTGTAGATGTGAGTGTTGCTATGTGTGCGTGCTGGGAGCAGTTGGAGGGGTAGATATGTATAGGACATCATGTGTTCAAGTGCGTCTTGCTGAAGTGAGCTTGTGAGAGCTGCTTTGGTGTTATAGATAGATGCCATATAAACCACAACTGCATGTGAAGCCCTCCGAATCGTGTGTGTGTCATATGCAAGTATATTGTAGTGCAGTTTTTTCCTCTTTTGGTTGAAAAGCAAACCCCCAGTTGAACTCTCAGCAGGACAAGGGAGTTGTGCCTTAAGTCACTTACAATAGAAATGTCAACGACCCATGTGTGTTCATGCGAAGCAGTATCGGGGCAGGGGGAAGTCTGTCAGAGTCTGCAGCACAGGCAGTGTCTGGGGAGGGCTGTGGGGGGCTGTGCCCGGTTTCCTGAGGCTCTGTACCGTGTTTCCCGGGGCCCCCAGGGCCTCCCTGCGTGCCGTGGCTGCTGTTTGGTGTGGTGTGTGTGGCATCAGGGGCCGGGCACCGCTGGTGCAGACTTACCCTGTGGGTTAGCTGACCTGTGGGTTTGCCTCTCCCCACATCCTGCCCATTTCCCTCTCCTCCAGAGTCCCCCAGAGAGCCGGTGCTCGGACGTGTGCAGACAGGTCAGCTCGGTGGGCACCCCAAAACCCCCTGCCCAACCTCTGACACGAGTGGCATGAACTTGGAGCTGGGCGAGTGCGGGATGAACTCGGTGAGCTGTGGCAATGGGAAACTCCGCCAGTGGCTGATCGACCAGATAGACAGCGGCAAGTACCCCGGGCTGGTGTGGGAGAACGACGAGAAGAGCATCTTCCGCATCCCCTGGAAGCACGCCGGCAAGCAGGACTACAACCGGGAGGAGGATGCCGCCCTCTTCAAGGTGAGCCTCAGCCTGGGCTGGGGGTTGTGGAGCCTGGCAGGGCAGGAGGGATGCCCCTCACCATCCCATCCTTGCCACCTGCCTCTGCTTCTGCTGCTGGGCACTGCCTGGCTGGTGGTGCTGGCTGTGCCCTGGTGTCCCTGTGTTTGCGGGACAGCCCATTTTTCCACAGTTCTCTGTGTGGAGCTGAATGCTTCTGGGACAGCAGCATATCTGTTTCCACATTCATTCCCCTTTCTTATGCCCACTAAACCATTTTTTTGTACCTTAGCATGCTGCTTTTTTAAAGCCTAAACCCATAGGGAGTAAATTCATGAACACTTCATGCACATGTAAGCACGCACACATACGCTGTTTCAAGCATTGTGCCTTGTAGTTAAATCTTTTTCTCCCTTCTTTTTTTTTTTTTTTTTTTTTTTCTTTCCTTTTCTCATTTTCCTGCTCTTTTGATTATCTGAAATGTTTCCAGGCTTGGGCTCTTTTTAAAGGGAAGTTCAGAGAGGGCATTGATAAACCAGATCCCCCTACCTGGAAGACAAGATTAAGGTGTGCTTTGAACAAGAGCAATGACTTTGAAGAACTGGTGGAGAGAAGCCAGCTGGACATCTCAGATCCCTATAAAGTGTACAGAATAGTGCCAGAAGGAGCCAAAAAAGGTAAAGCATCTCAAATTCCTTGTGTAACAGAATGTGAATATGTCTCATTGCAAGCATATGAGGACTGAAGTGTGCTTTTCTGGAATGGCCCTGCAGCCTTTTAAAGTCTTTTAAGGGACCAAAATGAGGGCTCAAGTGCAGCTTGTTCTGTGTGACTTGAGAGGCTGCATCTGCAGGAGGACTGCTGGTGTTTGAGTTGGAGCTCTGAAAGGGAGCCCTGCAGGAAGATGCAGACAGGCACCTGCACATCACTGGAGGAATTGCTCTTTTAGCTGGAGCCTCCCTGCCAGCTCTGTGTAGTGAGAGCCAAGCAGGCGGCTCAAATGACAGACAGAAAAAAAATTACATGCTGGATCTAGGTTCTGAATACAGGGAAGAGCGATTTTGGGGCAGACAGTAGGTAACTGCCTTGGGGGAAAGAGCTGGGATGCCCAGCCTGCAGCCTCCAGGGTGGGGGCAGGGCAGTGCCTGCTCTCCAGGAAGGCCCTGGTGCCTGGCACTGTGCTGTGGGGCACTGCAGAGCCCAGCAGGACAGACTGCTTCCCAGAGCTTGGCCAGGGAATCCAGTCCCAAGTGGGTGCTGGAGGGCATTTTGGTCCTCTCTCTGTTCAGTGGCAGTTGTATGGATTGTCTTTAATGTACCGATTGCAGATTTCTGTAAGTGTGGTTGACATAATTTATTTTTGTCCCTCTGGTGAACACAGGTGCAAAACAGATCAGCATGGAGGAACAGCCATTAATGATGAACCATCCCTTTCCAATAGCATCTCCTTACACTGCACTACCATCCCAGGTATGGCATTAGTTGGGTGTTTTGCTTGGTGCCTCTACACTGAACAGCCCAGTTTCTGTGCTCTGTGCTATGTCTGTCCTTGCTGGTAGGGCTCTCAGGTTCTCCCTGTGAAGAAACCTCATTTTGAAAACTGAGAAATTGAGAAGCAACTTTTCTAATGTCAGATGAGGCCACAGGGCAATTGATTTCCCTTGGTGTTGTTTATCCCAGAGTAATAGCTCTTTTCTGTTGGACGACAGTTCCTAGTGCACTGCCATTCTCTTGGTGCCAGAATGCCAGCACCCAATGAAGCCCTGCTCTTTCAAGCAGACATTTACCAGCAGTGCTTTGACTGCCTTTTGTTATTCCACTCCTCTTATTATTCACACCAGTGGTGAGAAACTCGTTTGAAAGCCTCTTCGGTGGTGGTGGCCAAGCGCCATCCGCATCGCCTGGGCACGGCTCAGACCTCCACGGGCTTTGGCAGGGAGAATCAAGGAGCAGAGATGGGGAAGCTGCTGCAATGCATAGCATTAGTCCTGGCAGCTGCCTGCTGAAAGAATGCCTTGTTAAATTGAGCAGGTACCCAACTACATGGTGCCCCACGAGCGGAACTGGAGGGAGTTTGCCCCGGAGCAGCCGCATCCCGACATTCCCTACCAGTGCGCCAGCGTCCCCTTCGCCTCCCGCGGCCATCACTGGCAGGGGCCCGCCTGTGAAAATGGTAAGACACCCCTGTTTGGGGCTGCTTGCTGGGGCTGGCCACCTGGAGGGACCTCAGATTCCAGGCTTGGTGCTTGTGGCTTTGATTTACAGCTGTGGATGGGGAGGAGTGCTGGTTCCCTTGAAAGGGAGCTGCCTTTGTGCAGTCGCTGCCACTGTATGTGTGGTGTGTTGGCTGTGCAGTTCTCTGCAGTGATAGAAATCAGCCCCCAAAAGTCCTCAGCTGTCTCAAAAGCCCTGACCAATAAAGAAGGCAACCAACCCTCACAAAACCCCCAAATGGGAACATATGTTCTCTAGCTTTTCTCTCTGATTTTGGACTTTTTGAGGCTTACACTGGTGAGGTTTTCCCTCCAGCTCTGTGGGTTAGACTGGCATTATTGTCCCTAGAGGAAAGCTGGAATTATTACTTTATTTTAGTGCTGTGGCAGTGGGACAACTTGTCATGGATTGACACTCTCTTGGGGCTGGTACAGCAAAAACAGAATAAAGGGATGTTTCCTTCCCCAAAGATCTCACAGTACCAGAGCCTAACACAATCATGGCTTTCCAAGCTCTCCATCTGTAGGAAAAAGCCCAAATTGTGAAAATTGGCAGTGCTGAAGTCTGCAGGGAATAAAAACATAAGAGAAAGGGAATGGTGTGCTGTAGACCCTTGCAGGGTAACTCACCTGAGGATGCAGGCATTTGCTTTGTGAGGAGAAGCTGGTGGCTCAGAAGGGCAGGAAAGGATGGGAAGCAAGAAAGGACCCCTGGAGCAGGTGCTATATTTTCAGAGGACAGCTGTCCCAGTTTTGATGCAGAGAAATCTTTGGATCTGCTAAAAAGTAAATACTCAGTGCATTGCAACCTTAGCTGGCACTATATTGAAATTATTAGGCAGAATTCTTTGCTTTTAGTTGTGCTATTTGCTAATAAAAAAATCAAGGTAGCAAGCAGAATGAGCTCTGCCCTGAAGTACATTCTCTGCAGCACTTACACACATTCAGATATTTTGCTGAATTTGTAGGCAATTGTTAGTGGTTGATACTGTGTTTCTCACTGGGCTCTAAACTAGTTTAATACTAGTTCTGCTCATAAAACCCTAATAATCTCCTGCTGCACATTTTTCTTTAACTACATTTAAACAGTGTTAATCCCAGCTTTATTGTTATACCCATCATTAGTAAGTTTTTTTGAAATATGAATTGGTTTATGCAGCTTTGAAGAGCACTGTAGTTGAGTTGAAAATGTAAATTATTTCTCTAATGGAATAGCATGTTAAGCAAGGAAAAGGACTAGGGGGAATATAGAAAGGCTAAGGGACTATTTCATGCAGACTCAAATGAAAATACAGTCCAGGTAACATCTGGAATGTTTGGTAGAGTTGGCCTACCTGAAGGAATTGGGAAGTAGGATCTTTTTAAGAAGGGGAAAAAGAAAGAAAGAATTCATGCTGGGGCCCAGGAAAATTCACTTTTGCATTGCTGTGATCTCTGCCCTAGCTTTTCTTTTAGGATTTAGGCCTCTGTCACTGACTTTTGTTTGTGAAAACAGGTTGTCAGGTGACAGGAACCTTCTATGCTTGTGCTCCTCCTGAGTCCCAGGCTCCTGGCATCCCAATTGAGCCAAGCATAAGGTCTGGTGAAGCCCTTGCTCTGTCAGGTAAGGTCCATAACCCCCCAGGCTTCCTGGGGAACTTGGCAAGAGACTCCCACTCCTGCCTCCCAGGCACCATCTCTCCTTTCAGATGAAAGGAAAAAAGAAACCTTCAATGAATGAATTTGGTGTATGATTGTCAGTTTTCCAGGATACTTAAGCACTTCCAGCCCCAGCTCCAAGGGATGGAGGTGTTTAAAGCTAATGGAAGTGCTGGCTTGTGGTATTACTGCTGGGTTGGTTGGTGTGACTTCCCAGGGGAGTTTGCCAGTTTAGGAGTGTCAGTGATTTAAGGATCAAGTTTTTGTTTTGGAGGAGCCCCCTCTCTCCCCCCAAAAAATTTATATTGCCTGGGTACCTTGTAGTGCTCTTGTTGGTACCATCTGGCTTTGCTCTGCTTTGTTATTCATGGTGGAAAAAAAAAAAAAGACATTCTGGAAAGAAAAGGGAAGTTATTTCAGCCAGGTTTGCAGATGTCTGGATGCTGGGGAAGTTTCTAAGTAATTCTGGGAAAAGGTGGGAATGTGCTTTTCACAGAACTAAGGGAAAGACCTGTAAAGTGATACTTGGTGGGTTTTTTTTTAAGTGGGGATTGTTCTCCTGAGTCAGGGTTAGTGTGTGTGTGTCTTTGTGTGTATGTGAATATATATTGTACACACATGCATATACTATATGTGTATATATATATATATGTTCAGTGCTGTATGAATTTGTAGGAGTCAGCCAAGTGGCCCAAATGCCATTTGAATGCAAGGCAGGGGATTTTGGGTACTCCAGCCCTGTTGGAGCTGGGGCCAGCAGTTGCTTCCCTCCAGGCAGCTGAGTGCAAGTTTGCAGGTCCCCTGTGCAGAAGCCCTTTCTATGCAAAGCCTGGGGGGAAACACAGCTACTTCCTTGTTAAATCTGAGGAAGTGTACTGAGCTGGTGGGTTTAATTGTGACGTGGACTTGGAAAATGTGACCAACATCAACTTTTTCTGTGCAGGTTTTTCCTCTTAAATGGAAATGTGATGTTTGTGGGATTTTAGTTCCTGCCAAATTCCCACACATCAGTAGCCCTTTAAATAAGATAAATGTAAACTTGTCTCTTGGCCTTAGCACAGACCTGAAACACCAAACATCCATACTAATGTGTCACAGTGATTGTTTTTGTTTGTCTGTTTGTTTCTCCTTGTAGACTGCAGACTCCACATCTGCCTATATTACCGTGAAATACTGGTGAAGGAGGTGACAACTTCCAGTCCTGAAGGCTGTAGGATATCCCATGGCCAAAGCTACGAGGTCAGCAGCCTGGACCAAGTTATCTTCCCTTATCCAGAGGATAATGGCCAGAGGAAGAACATAGAAAAGCTACTGAGCCACCTGGAACGAGGAGTAATTCTATGGATGGCCCCTGATGGCCTCTATGCCAAGAGACTTTGCCAAAGCAGGATCTACTGGGATGGGCCCCTGGCACTCTGCAGTGACCGACCCAACAAGCTGGAGCGGGACCAGACGTGCAAGCTCTTTGATACTCAGCAGTTTTTGGCAGGTAATTCCCACTGTGGCTTTGATACCCTCTTGGAAATGTCACCTGGGCACTGTCCACATCAGCTTTATGGGAGTGCTCTTTTCATTAAAGTGAGAATTGCCCCTTGATCCTTCTGGGCAAATGCAGCCGAGGGGTGCTTGAATCCTGAGTATTCCCATAAATTTCTGTGCTCTCTGCACATTCAGTGCCCCTGCACAGACCAGCAGGAGTCTACTGAGACTTAGCTGGTGACACCCAGTCCCTCACATTTCTATACAAAGCATAAGGAGGAATCTAGAAGCATAGTTTTTTCCATAAATTGACATAGGAAACTGGATCCTCATCTTGGATTTGCTTGTCTTAGTCTTGGATAGGTCTGTGGTCTGCACCTGCACTCCTCTCAGCTTTACCCAGAGCAAGCCTGAGGTCTTGCCCAGAGTGTACAAATTTCAGTGGCAAGCCTTCTTTTCAGTCTGTGCCAGTGTCTCAAGATATTTAGGAATTCAGAAGGATTTCACAAACTGCAATTTCAGGATTGCCTAACATTCTGAGCATGGAGGTGCATACCTCACCAGAGCTCTCTGGAAAGGCTTCCTTTTTCCCAAGGCAGTGCAGAGGGATCAGGGGGGTGCTTCAGGACAGTGCCTTCCCCTTCCAGCCCCTGAAGGGAAGGGGCAGAGCTTCAGCCTCACTTCCCAGCACACCTGAGCAGTTAGAGAGAGGAGAGCTGTCCACCCAGAGGGGATGGTGCAGATGGTCACTGTCCCAGGGGACAGCTTGGGCAGCAGAATAGACATTGGCCCCTTTTTGATATTTCTGCCATGGCTTAGAGGTGAAATAAGTGGCTATGATTTGGTGTGTTTTCTTACTAGAACTGGGCATGAGCCCTGGCATGACACTCTCAGGGGAATAATGCCTTGCAAAATTCAGAGAACCCCAGCAAACTAAATCCAAATGATCAGCTTTAGCATACTTTCTATTCCAAGGCTGATACACTCTCTTAGAGAAACAGCAAAGAAAAAAATTCATTTAAAGAGAGAAATCTTATATAGATGTGAGAATTGACAGTTAAAAAGGGGAATTTGAGGTCAGGTATTGGGCTGGGCTTCAATCACATGCTAATTTAAAGATGTATAATTCTGTGCCTGGTGATGGTTTTGGAAATCCCTTTCCCTTTTCTCAGGTGGTTTTTTAGACGTGCTCTGGGTTCTTCCAAATGGTTGACAGGACATCTCTTTTTAGACACCTAACCCCAAAGATAAGCTCAAGCAGTAGTTATTTTTCACCCCTCCTAAATTACTTATGCACCAGTGCCTGTGCAAACCCGAGTGTGTGGTTGCAGTCACAGTCTGTGGTGTGTGCAAAGTGAGTTTTTGCATGTGATGATGCTCAGTGAAGTTTGTAAGTGACTTGTCATGGGCCTGTCACATCTGTGTGCTAATTGAATATGCTGAGGTCCCGACCTGCAAGCAAGCTCTGGGATTCCCCTGTGCTGGGAAACTGGGACTTCCCTGCAGAGAGAGGCAGGAGATATCTGCCAGGAGAGGGAATCATGAACAGCAGAGGAAGGGACAGATGCAGAACTGCTGTGAGCCAACCACAGCTCTTGGGAAACCACTGAGGAGCTGAACCTTGAAATGCAAACTGCACTGGAGAATCGAGGCTGCTGAGAAGCCTCTGCTGCTGAGAAAGCTGAAATGGGGCAATAAATCAGAAACCAGGGGAATGGTCTCTGTGGGGAGAGAAAAATGCATGGTAATTGTAAATTGGGCAGGGTGGAGAGTAGAACAGGGAGAGAGAGCTTGGAGTGTGGGAGTGGCAGCCAGAGAATGGTTGGTGGACAGGAGTGGCAGCTGGAGTATCAGGAGGTGGGAAAGGTTTGGGGAGGCACATGGGGAGCCCTTTGGTGTTGGATGATGCACTTGGGCTTGGAAAGGAAGATGGAGTGAGTGGAAGGTTTTGGAGAAGCACAGGGCTGACCTCAAACCGTGATTATCCTGGTGGTGGGCTTTCTTTTCCAGGTCTGTGCTGTGGGCACTTCCACAGGTGTTCAGGGTTTGGAAAATTGCTGAGGCCATGTAAAACAAGGGAAAGAGGAAGTTGAAAGAAGTTTCACATTAGCAGTGTGGCTGGATTTGCCTTGGGTGGATCATCCTTCTCTATCTGTAGCACTCAGAGGGAAGCAGAGTCCCATGGAAAATCTCTTCTTTTTGCCTTATCCCCAGAGAGCTCATGGCACTCTTCAGGGGCTTTTGGGGACACTTTAAGGAAAGCTTTTTTACTCCAAGTTCTAAGTGAGCTGCCCATTGTTTTACTTGCCCTCTCAGTAAGAGGTTGTCCAAGACAGAGTTGGGATGCTGTTCTGGTAGCCACAGGATCCACACCTTGGTCTGAAAAGCTTTCAGTTAGAGTAGGAATGGCAGGGGTGTATTTTGGGAAAAGGTGCATTTGTCATGTCAAGTTCAAAGGCTCTCCTTTCCTTCTCTAGCAGAGAGGGTGCTTCATTATAATATATTTGCTTTAATATTAATTGCAGCTTTTTCCAGAGAGCATGAACAGAGTTATCAATTAAAATGGAATATTTACTCATCAGCTGTGTAGAAACACAGCACTTAACACACTTTAGCAAGAATACTGTGTTAGAATTTTTTCTGGGTAGAAATGGAGTGTCAAACCTTTGTTCCATGACACTGGAGATTTTGGTTTGAGTGGAAGCACCTTATAAAGGCCTCCCCTGCAACTTTTCATAGGGAAGACTGACTATTAGAATAATAATAGAATTTGATCATTTCTCTTTGCACAAGGTTATGGGTTAGAGAAGAGAGTGCAGGGGCACAGAAGACACAAAAAGCTCATTTGCTGGCTCAGTTCATGGCTGAAGTAGAGCCCCTTTCCCTTCCCTTACCTCAGTGTCCTGCACTGGGCACAGTCATGGCAGAGGCTCTGTGGCAGTCTGGCTGGGGCTAAATTTTATGCCTGGCACTATTTTGTGTCTCTGGCACTACCAAGCCATTGGTTTCAGTGCTGCTCTTGTGTGTCTGCTTGAATGATTCCCACCTCCCAGCAGTGTCTGCTCCAGGGGTTCTGTCAGGGTCCCTTAGAAGCACTAATTGGAAGAGATCTTGGTTTGTGCATATGAAATTAATTGTGAGACAAAGCAAACAGAAAAGTTGCAGTGTTGTAACTCACTCCCCCTGACCTGAGGGCAAGTCTCCAAACTCTGGTCTTGTGCTTACCTTTTGTCTTTTTCCTGACCTCTCTCATCCCTTGGAGTAACTTTATCTTCTCCCCTGTGCTCCAGGATCATCCACAGTCTGTCTTACTGGCCTATACTGGTTTTGACTGGAGCAGGGTTAATTTTTTTCATAGCAGTCCATGTGGTGCTATGGTTTGTATTTGTGACCTAAACAGTGCTGATAACACAGGGACAATTTAGCTGATGTTGAACAGTTCAAGCACAATGTCAAGGCTTTCTCTGTCTCCCTCTGCCCTCACAGGCTCAGTCTGGAGTGGGCAGGAGTCTGGGAAGGGCACGGCCAGGGCAGCTGACCCCAGCTGAGGGATATTGCATTCCATATGACCTTGAGTTCTGCAGTAAAACAGGGCATGGGGGAATTTGCTGGAGGTTGCTGTTGCTTGGAGACTGGCTGTGTGTAGGTCAGCTGGTCACAAGTGATTGCATTTTCCATAATCTGTTTTCCTTTGTTTTGTCTTGTTTCTTTTTCACCCATTAAACTGTCTTTATCTCAAAGCACAGATTTTTTTTTACCTTTTGCCATTCTGTTTTTCTCTCCCATGCTGGTGGTTGGGAGTGGGAGTGCTTGCCTGTCTCCCATGATTATTCCACAGTGTGGTACTTTGTCTCTTCCCAGAGCTGCAAGCCTTTGCTCACCATGGACGTCCTCTGCCGAGGTACCAGGTCGCTCTGTGCTTTGGGGAGGAATTTCCAGATCCACAGAGGCAGAGGAAACTAATTACAGCCCATGTAAGTAGGATTTCTGCCTTACCTAAAACAAGCATTCTCCTTGGAGAATATGAATTTGCCAGTCAGGCTTTTGTGCCTTATGTAGATTGAGTGAAGTAGTAAGTTGTTGAAAATGCAGCACTTTCCAGAACTGGGTTTAATCTCCAGATCTGCCTAGGACTGACTATAGCTCTCAGCAGAGCAGCTAATTTTCCCTCTCTGCAGAGCAAGTGTCATATGTGATCTGTTGCAAATCCCAGCTAAAGCTGAAATGTACCTGGAGCTGCTGTTTTACCACCACCAGCTCAGTTGTGCAGCTCCTTGGGCTGCCTGGCCAGTGCAGGATGTGGTGCTTTTTGCACCCACTGCACCTGAAGCTGCTCCAGAATCCCAGCCTGTCTCAAGGAGCTCAGCCCTTAATGGGATGCAGGGCTGCCTGTGCAGCTTCAGGGTTCAGTAGCTGTCAGGCTCTTGGGCTGACTCACCTCAGTTCACACACACTCAAAGCTGCTGTTTCAGGATGCTTTCTGAGACAGGGTGATGGCAGAGACTGAGACCTGGTACTTTCTGAATTGGCTGTATTGGCCCAGAAAACCACAAGAGAGGTGGTAATGCTCACATTAGTGGTAGGGCTTAGCTTGCTGCATCCTTGAGAAGAAAACTGGTGTGTCTGAATATTTTTTCAAGGCCCCTTCAGTAGCAGTATGGATCCCAAGTCAGACTTCTGCCATAAGCTGTGGCCTCTCCTTAGGCTGAGTAGCTTTTGTGCTGCCATAATGCTGCCTAGAAGTCTCTGGGGTGGAAGTTGAGAAGCTCACAAACCCATGCTGAGCTGTGCAGTGACGTGTTAGAGATGGCTGCCCATCCCTGACTCTCCTTCAGCTCTTTTCTGTTCCTATTTTGGCTTTCCAGCTTCCCATCCCTGCTTTCTAGCATCTTCTCTCCAGCCCCCTTACCCATCTCTGGTATTTTTTTCTGTGAGCCTGTACCTCCTGCACTTTCCAGAACTTTGCTTCCCCGTTGCCAACTGCTCAATCTGCCCATCCTCTTGATCTGTCTGAGGCTCTACCATCCCACCAAACAAATATGCACTGGAAGCTGCCTGGGGCACCTGTCCCACTGCCTTCTCATCTCCACCATGGCATTTATTTCCTCCAAAACAGTTATTGTGTCTTTTAATATATATGGAGGGATTGGCTGACCAGCAGGAGACGGTTGTGGAGGAGTGTCATCCAGCCTGTCCTTCACTGAGAGTTAGGAGATGTTTGTTCTCAGTGTACAGATCAAATATTTACAGTCAGAGCCCAAAGACCTTAGAGGGAGTGGTGGTTTCTGAAGAGACAGAAGTGAAGGCAGTGTTAACTCATACAAATCCCACTTGGTGGTTGAACAAATTCCTCATCAGAGCTTGAATGAACAGAAACAAGAGTAACCTCAATGTTAAGTTGAAATCTAACATCAGACACAGTCATTTGGTGACATACCTCAGCCTACCTGATGACTCCAACGTTTCAAGTTAAGTCCTCAAAGTACTTTGCAAGGCAGACAAGACTTCTGGTAGGTTCAATATATATTTAAACATCTTGAGTGGATGTGGGCATGTGTGTCCTGCAGACGTTGCTCACATCCTGGAGCTGGCTAAGAGACTGCAATTTTTCATACATTATTTATGTTGCTGCTACAGTCCCTTCTAATTAAGGTGGTGAAGGTAAGGAGTGTGAGGCACTTGGCAGAGCTGAGCTAGGCTAGGCAAGACCTAGTTTAAAACAGATTAGTGAAACCACTGAAATTGTGTTCCTGTTCTGGTAAGCAGAACTGTTCTGTCCCATCTTGTTTCTAGCTTAAAACCACCCTGAATAACTAAAATGAGGAGTGTGAAGTTTTGCCACATGTCTGATTAACATTTTGTCTGTTCTTAAGGTTGAACCAATGTTTGCCAGGCAGCTGTATTACTTTGCTCAACAAAACAGTGGACACCTGCTGAGAGGCTATGATTTACCAGAACTTGTGACTAGCCCAGAGGATTATCACAGATCTATTCGCCATTCCTCCATTCAAGAGTAAGAACCTCAGAGTGGTTTTAAAGGCACTGTAAAGATTGTGCAGAGTGGAAGAGCAGATCTGGGTCCTGATTTGGAGATCCACAATCCAGCTGGATTCAGGGGTTTAATGATAGGGAAGTGACCAACTAGGACAACTGTATTGTACAATAAAAATGATGAGTCTCCAACATTTGGATGCTACATCTCACATAGGGTTCCACTGTTGCTGAGAATTAACTCAAAACTGACAAAATGATTGCTGTGTTTACGTTTGCTTAATGTTCTCCTTGGCTTTTGAGGACTGATCCTTACTGAAGATTTAAATCCAGAGTTTACACTGTTACCTTTGCAGGGCTATTTATTTTGGATTACTGATCTCAGGGAAAGTACATAAACTTGCAGTGTTCCCAATTTGAAACTGTAGCTACTGTAGGTGGGTAGCAGACGTAGATGGTTTATTGAGAATAGCTAATACATGTAAGTGGTTATAAATTTAGATTCATAAGTGTCATGCCTATATTCTTGTATAGAATATTGCAGTGTATTTTTTGAAAACAATGCAGTTCTTCAGAGACATATTTTTATAATGCCTGACTGACACTTGTCCTGACAATGAATTTTGTTGCTGCCATTGTTGTTATTGGATTAGCTTCCATGATAGCAGTTTCTAAAGTGATGCATTTATGGTACTGTGTTAAGAAAAGTGACCAATCAACTCATATTACCTATGAATTTAGTGGATTAACCACTAAAATTCTAGAGTCCCAAAGAGCAGGTTTATAAATAAATTGCATTTTTCTTATAATTGTAAGCTACTATGCATGCATGATACATATATATGTATGTATATATGTATGCATTAAAATGAAGTTGGCAGACCTTGCAAATAGCACAGAAATGGTCCAGCTACCCCTTTTTGATGTCACATGCACAAGCCAGGTTAAAATAACCACCACCTCTGACTTACACAGAGACAGCTCTGCTGTTTGTGTGCACTTGCAGCTTTCTTCCAGTGGTACTGAAGTGAATGTGAAGGGAGAGCTCAAGGAGAGCAGCATGTGGCCTCCTGTACTAAGACAGTCAAGGAAATACTTGTTTGAATGTTTGCAGAGTTTGATGCAGTTTGCAGTTTGATGGGGTGCTGTTAGAAAGACAAAGAGGAGAGGTCTGGGTGTGTGTGCCACTGAAGTTTCCTTGGCAGTCAGACCATGTGATGTTTGGAGCTTTCATTCCAGAACATGATCCCCCTGTGCTTAGCAGGCATACTTCACTTGACTTCCTAAATGAGGAAGGAAAAACGGTACTTGGTCTGGCAGCAGACTTGTGTCTTAGGGACTTTGAATTTATACATCTTAGAGATGCATACTCTTTTGGGATATATTATCCCCCTCCTTCTCCACAGTGCCAAGCAGAATGAGCAGATAATTTCTACTTTGTTACTTGAAGAGTTTTTTTTCCTGGCTTAAAGATTTTTGTAGGGGAGACCTCTTTCTTGGAAATTAAAAACAATGCTCTAGGTGACCATCTGAGCTTCGCTTGTGCTTTTGTCCTGTGCATCGATTTTACTGAAAGGGACTTCTGTGTTCAAACTTAACTGGTACAATACAAGTATTTGATGTGTTTTTCACTTTTTTCCTAGTGGTTGTTGCTTCATATGCTCATTGCTTCAGTTCATGTCTTGGAATAAAGTTCTATTTCCCTACCAGCTTGGTGCCTATGTGTTGTTTTCAGTAGTGGGACAAATCTAACTCCTGTGGTTCTGCACTGTGAACCTGTGCAGCAATGCTGGCTGTCTATGGGGAACTCTGCTTTGAGCCAAAAGTGCAGAGAAAGGTCAAAAGGTAAGGATTTTTGTTTACGGAAATGTCTGCAATATTAGCCACAGGTAGCAGAAAAAAAGGAAAATGGGGAGGTTCCCCTTCAGCTGTTGGTTTCCAGGTCCATGGACAGTGCAGCACAGCCCTGCAGCTGGGGACCTGGTGCTGCCATGCTCTGCCCCTCCAGGGCTTCTGGGGCTGGGCACCAGGCTGGTGCTCTCCTGGCCAGCCCAGCATGTGGGGACCCTCTGACTGCCCTTTGTTCCTGCTTGTTATTCCAGTACGCTTTAAAGTGAGTAAAGCTAGGAAAGGATGAAAAGGAAGATGGTAAATGAACTAAAGGAGTGAAGTTCCAAATAGGAAGGAATTTACCAGATAGCCCCTCTTTGCTGGAAATCAGGATCCTCAGAGTGTTTTTTGGGTGCAGAATCTCGCAGAGCAAGCAAGGTGTGAAATAGGATCTGTGAAACATCTGAAGATGGGGTGGTGGGGAGAATATTTTCTCTTTTTGTGCGGACTCTTACTGACTATTGAGGTGCATTATAATTTTTGGCTTTAGAATGTGCTTTTAATTCTTTTCCTTGAAGTAGCAAAATTTAAAGCCAGCAGCTGTGGAGAGAGGGAGAGAGGGGAAAGAGCACCATCTAATTTCTGGCCAAATACAGCTTTCTTGTAGGAATGGTGCAGGGGGGTGAGAGGAAAATCAAACTGTTATTTGTACTATAAATTGTTTTGCATATGAGGACTTAGTTGCATTTACTTTTGTGAGCATTTCTTACTGTTCAAAACAACAGAATACCTAAAGTGGTGAAGAAACAAAAAGTAAACAAGAAGAAAAACCTGGAAACATTTTCTCCTTTTAGTATCTTTTTTACAGTCACTACGTGAAAGCATTTGAGGTACTTCCCACCTCTGTTAAATTCTGTTTATAGTTTCTGAGGTCTACTTCCTTCCTGTTATGTTTTCAGTGGCATTGTAAATGACATGTTTTACTCCCATCAACACTGAAGGCATAGCTGTTTGGTTTTGTTCTCAAACGTTTTTTGTGTCAGTATTGGTTTTTCTGATTTCAATACAGCCACAGCTGCAACTGTTTCTTGAAAGGGTTTTGTAGCAGAGAAGCATCTATATTCCAAATTTGGTTCTGCTGAGTAGTTTTGCCTGCTGCTGTAGTAGCCTTAGAGGGGTTGTAGGTTAACCAGAAACGAGGAGATGTATTTTAAGCTGAAGTACAGTGTAACGGGGTTTGTGGAAAAAACGCAGGATTCACGTGAAAACCCCCGTGGCCTTTTGGACGTGTTTACATCAGCGTGTGTCAGCAGCGTGGAGGTGGGGAAACACCACCCTCAGCACAGCTTTCAGGAAAAAGTCAAGCGTTTTCTCTTGCACGCTCACAGATTGCTGTCTGTGTGTGCTTGTGGAGAGGAAGGGGGAGGGAAGAGAGAGAAAGAAAGAGCGCTCACCAAAAAGGCCCAGCAGATTGAAACAATCATATTGCCTTTCCCAGGCAGAACTGTGTGTCAGATTTAGATGAACTTGGATGGTATAACAATAAAGATTGCCAGGGTGGTTTTTATCTGAACTCTGATCTGGCTGGTAGTAGGCTCAGAGTAAGTGATTTTTGATTTAGTGCTTGTGAGTTTGGTTGGCTCTGAAGAGACATCAACAGGCCCCTGTGACTCGGAATATTGCCAGGTAGGTGATGTGCAGCCATTCAAGCACTTGACTTTCAAGGGTGTGGTCAGGTAAGCACATCCTTGTTCATCCCAGAGGAGTGGTCACATCCACTGTGACCCACAAGCAGCTCCACTGCTGGCTTCAGGAGCCACTGGCCCAATGCCTGCAGAGTGCTCCAGGCCCTGACTGTGCTGGAATGACAGTGAAGGAGGAGCTGACTCAGGTGTCTCAGGGTCTTGGAATGATAGATGTTAAATAACTTAGGAACACACCAGTTGGATGGCTTGTCACTGTACTTTTGGCAAGAGGAAAAGGCAATCACCTGTGCTCCAGTGGAAACTGGAACACAGGCCAGATGCCTTGGTTCTGGGCTTGGACTCATTTCTCTGGTTGGCCCTAGCAGAGGCTGACTGGACAGCTGATGTCTGAGTGGATCTGCACAGGGTGATGTTCCACAAAATGGAAATTTTCAAGAGTATGAAGAGCCCAGTCCAGGTTTTCAACTCTTAGATAGGAGCAGAGTCATGCCTTGCTAAACAATGGCAATGAAACACAGGACTTAATTTTGCAAATGCATTTTTATTGTTTCTACTCAGCATAGCTGCCTCGTACGTCTCTGCAGGCAGCTGGCAGCCTCCTGCCACTCCAGGTTGCAGTGCTGCCAGCTGGGGCCAGACCTGGTGTGCTGGGCACTTCTCTCAGATCAGTCTTCCAGGCTTCAGCTATCATTTCCTGCTCCCTACAAAAGACAGGTCCTGAATTATGCAAAAAATCTGGTTTTTTAAGCTAAGAGAATAGGCAGATCCAGGTGACTTTTCACAAACCACAGCTAATGCATGCCCTCCATATTCCTGGGAAGTGTTTTCATCTTTGACCATTGGGCTTTCTCTGTTTTGATTCTGAGACCAGCTTTTGAATTCTTGTTCTAGGAATGTCTGAAATTCAAAAACTTGGGGGCTCTGGTTGTCCTATCTGCTTACCCTGTCTTTTAATCCCTTTCCTAGCCATGCAGGAATGATGTCCATATACTATTAATGGAACTATCTCCCAAAAGAAGTTCTGTGAATGACCATGTGAACCTAGTGAGGTTAGAGCAGACACTTGCACCTTACCTGAAATATGCTTTCCAAGCTCCATCAGCTATGCCAGTGCAAGTGCAGTGTGTACATCACCATGTGCATGAAGCACATTTCATCCCATCCTCACTATATTTTTTGTCTTGTTACTTCTCACTTCCTTCTTGAAGAGCAGATGTATAAATCTAGATCAGGCAGATAGAGACCCCTGATTTGCTCAGGTCTACAAGATGCAGATTCTTTCTCTGACCTGGGAATGGCCAGCACAGCACAGGCAGTGGTCAGATATTTTCAGGTTCAAGCCCCTCTGCTGTTTGTCTCCAAAATGCATTAGCCTGTCATCGTCCATGGATAAATCCTACTCATGTATCAGGCACTATTTACCTCATACAGTCTTACGCCTTCTCTTCCTGGTCTAATAAGCCCTGGCAAATGGTCATCATGAAATTCTATTTTTCCTGGTGGCTGCAGCCATCTAGTGATGTGCATTGCTTGCTGTGGATCTAGCTAAGTTTTTTGACTCTCTTTTGGGTCCTCTATCAGTTTTCCTCTACACTGGCAGCAAAATCTAAAGGCAGACAGTGGCTCTTAATTGTGCACGCCAAGCAAGACACAAGGGGCACAACCTTTGAAGGTTAGTCTCCAGACAGCACCACAATTCCTGTAATTGTGAGTAGGATGTTCTTGTGTCTTCCCAGCTGTGGTTCTGATGCTCAAACCCATGAGCTGATCAGCAGAATCTAATCATGGCAATCACTTTTGCTAGGCTTTCCCGTAGGAAGCTGGTGTGCAGCTTCTCTCCACCCAAGGCACCACATTCAAATTGCAGTTTCTCAGGGTGATTGAATCAATGGTTTCTCACACTCCTGCCAGAGCCATTCATAACTGTCTCATAAAAGCAAAGGCTGAGCATTTCTAGTTTCTAGCACAGAGCACATAGCCTCCAATAAAATCACTTTTAGAACTAGATTTCCTACTTTTTTTTCCTTTCAAATGTCTGTGTTTCATGATTTTATATCCTCAGAAACCAAAGTTATGGGTCAGGCCTTGATGCATCTCCAATAGCTCATTTTCATTTCCTTTTTTCACACATGATCAAGAGCTTTAGCCCTCTTCATGACTGTCCCCTCCCACAGAAAAAAACCCATGCAAGGAGTACTGAGAGAGAGACTTCAAAAACAGGGTGAGTGACCTCATCTACCGTGGAGACGTCAGTCTCCAAGAAATAGGAAAGGTCAGAGCTGTTTAGAGCAATGGGGTTTTCACAACTCAGCTAAAAAGCCCAGACTGGGTCTGAAGAATTCTTGATGTCCTCACCCTGTATCTCATCTTTTCTCACACTGGTTGGTGACCCTCCAGCCAGAGAAGTGTTTTTTGACAGAGAATATCATCTTGTGTTCAGTTGCTCAACATGGATTTACCAAAGGAAAGAGGTGAAATAAATGACAGATGTCTGCAAATACTGGGAATGCTGCAGATCCTTTTTGCCCTTTACAACCATTACAGCGTTTTCTTCTGGAGCTCCTTCCACCCCCACTATAGCTGAATCCTGGAAGTTTTAATTGTCACTGAGCGTGGATGCGTGTCACAGTGCCTGTCTGAAGGATGACTCTGAAGTCTCACTTTTCTTTAAAACCATCACTCTACAAATAAAATGGTTTGCACTCCCCGCAGAGTTACAGGCACTGTTTAAATATAGCAAGCATCGATATCTATCTGCAAATTACAAGGAAATGAATAAATCGAGGCGACGCAAACCGCAGGAGGGAAGAAGAGGAAGCTCGAAACTCGACTGGAGCTGTGATAGGCGGCGAGTGCGCGGGGACCCGGCGAGGTGACAGCGCCAGCCCCGCCCGCACCCCGGAGCGGCACCTGCGGGGCTGGACTGCGCCCGGGGTGACCTGCGACAGCCCGAGGGACAGCCGGGGTGCCACCGCAGGGAGGGGACCGGCGGCGCTTTCTGGAAATGAATGAGCTCATTTCGGGGAGGGAGGCTCCAGCGCGCAGGGGATGAGCGCAGGAAGTTGAAGCGTGACTTCAGTGCTGCTTGCAATCCTGCAGATATCTGGCAAAGCCATTTGGCCTGGCTTTGGTTTTTTCACAATTGGCAGAGTTTATTCCATGTGAGGGAGGTACTAATGGCACCCTAAAAATTGTATAAAAATATGGGGCGGGGGGGGGGGGGGAGGCAAAAAGATCAAGTGCAAATCAGCATCTGCTGTAGGCTCTCAACGTGTATTAGACACTTAATTTTTCAGAGGAGGCAGAGGACAGTGTCTGCAGGCATGAACCTGGTGAATACAAGGAGCAAAGTGGGGAGAAGGGCACTGGGTTGAGGACAGTTCAGTTGCAGGTATAGTCAGGGTTCATTAGGGCCATTTAGTGTGTTCTGCCTTTCACAAGGGTCTGAAGTAGAGAAGTGGGTTTTGGCCAGGAGAAGTCAGCGAGTTCTCAGAAATAAGGCAGCACATGCAGACATGGGGAGCAGGAAAGGCATGAAATATGCAAAAATAATAATCAGTCCATAAAGAGAGGTCTTCCCCTTAAAAAAAAAACAAAAAAAAACCCCAGCAAAACAACAACAACAAAAACCCCAAGTTAAATACCTAAACTTGGCTGGGAAAAGAGGTGGACAGGTACGAGCTCCTGTTTGTGGCTGCACAGGGTCAATTATGTAGGGGATGGAGGAATGGGAGCTGTTATGAGGGCAGGTTTGGAAGAGCCCAGTGGGAACTGAGAGAGGGATACCAGAACAGAATGGGCCAGGAGCAAGCCTGGAGACCATCCAAGGGGAGGATGGAGGAGGGCAAAGGGAGTGAAAGGCCCCCTCAAGGGGCAGAGTGGGGTCTTGGCCATGAGGGAAGGTGACAGTGGGGCTGCTGAGTGTGGGTGTAAGTGATAGTAAATTGTGTTTGGAGTAGGAGAGGAAGCTTGAGGAAGAGCTTGGGAGGGAGAAAAGAAGCTTGGAGAGAAGGCAGCATAGCGAGAGGGATGCTGCAGCCATTGATGCTCTGGCAAGCAGAACAAAGAGAGGCCAGGAAAGAAGAAGAGGATGGAGGTTGATGATGGTCAGAACCAGGATCTGGTTTGTTTAGGAGACTCAATGTTAGGTGTGTGGCTGGGTCTAGAGAAGCTGGAGGAGATGGTTTTGGAAGGCATTGCCAGGAGGCTTTCATCCACACTTGGAGAATGGGGTTAAAGTAGCTCAGGAGCTGGGACAGAGTGAGCTAGAATGAACCCAGTGCTACAGAGAGATAAGATCAGGGGCCTCAGAGCTGTTGGAGAGGATCTGAATAATTTTTGTGCACAGGGACAAGGGAGGCTTAAACAAGCAGCAAAGCCACAGACAGTGATACAGCCAAGGTCACAGCAAGGCCAGGTGGAGAGACAAGAAGATGATGCTGAGGGAGAGACAAAGGTGGCCATAGAGAAGGAACTGAGAGCCCAGAGATCAGATAAGGAGCAGAGCATAGCCTGAAGAATGTTTGTAAGAGGTGTGAAAGTTAACAAGTGGTCCTGATGTGGTGAAGCCTTAGTGAAAGTGGGATGTTGAATATTTCCTCAGTTCCTCAACAAAGTCAAGCCAAGCTTCCTTGGCTTCAGGTGAATATCTTCCCACAGACACTCACGTGCTCCTGCTCCTGCCCAGCCATCTCCAGCTCCATGTTTGGAAGTAAAAAGTGAAGTGTATTACCTTTGGAACAAAGCCAGCAGCTCCTGTGCAGTCCACCAGGGAATCTCATTAAGGCTGCCAAGGGTTTGATGGGCCAAGAAGGCAGATTTTAAGTAGTGAATAGTTCAATTAATAATTGATTTTATTGCCAGTGATGCAAAAGTACAAAGTACAAAAGTACAACCATTCTGGTCAGCACTTCTTTTCTGGAAAGCCCTGCTCCTTGGACTCCAATGCCATGACTATGCTCCCAGCAAGAAGATGCTGTGAGCTGCATGAGTGCAAGGAAGTGCCATGTTCCCAGAACGCATGGGACTGCTCTGGATCACACAGTCCAGCAGAAATGTCCTCCCTTTTCCATGAGCATGCAGCCAAGCCTTGCACATCAATTGTCTCCATCTCCTCCCTGAGCCCCTGGCAGCTCCTCTGTGGGCTGGGGGAGCCCCCACTCCTCTCCCCCATCCCATGGGTGGAGGGGAGAGGCTAAATGCACGAGGCTAAGGTCACCTACCTGATGCTTGAGAAAGACTCCCGGACAAGGTCTTCTGCCTGTCAAGAGGGAAGGTTAACCTGGCCCCAGAGTGTGTGGGGAAACACATTGTGAGGTTTGCTAAGGGGCAGATAAAAGTCTGGGGTAGGTCCAGAGTAAACCCATGATTAAAGGCTAGCCAAAGCCACCTTTTCATCCCTAAAATAGTCCTGTGCCTATTTGTGAGAAATCTCTCAGGTTTGCTTTTAAATTCATTGGAAGCAGGGGAGTTTTAAGATAAATAACCCAGAGCAAATGTGCCGTTTGTCACTTTTTATGCTGAAGATTAAAGCAAAGGTTTTCTTTTCTCTGCAAGGAGTATTATGAACTGAGTGCAATTGTATTAATGACAGCAGTAACAGCAACAGAGTAAGTATTGTTTTAGTGGAAACTGAGGTGTTGTTGAAACACAATCTAAGAAGCTGTAGCAGGACAGGGCTGGGGTAGAGGCTCAAAATCCCGATTCCACTGACTTTGTGGGTTGAGATATCACCCCTGAGAGAAAAGTCTATGTTTTAAAGAAACAGAGATGACTTCAGCTACTTGAGAGTGAGTCTGTGGTGTTACCTAACTGCTGAGGACATACCATGAACCTCACAGCCACCTGCCTCTGTTTTGATGGCCAATTTGGAACTGAAGCAACTGATGTGGTGGAAATAATTATCTCACCGTCTGCTTTTGTCACTCCAGCAAGGTGTTTGCAGAACTTAGCGCTTTGTATAGGATAACAAAAAAGCAATGGGCTGGCTAATTCAATTAAAAGCAAATAACTACAGTCTAGGCACTGACAGCATGTGGGAGGAAGTGGTGTTGTTTCCACTGTGACTGGCAGCGAGCGACTAGCGAAAACAAGGTGGTTTGAGGAAGGCTTGCGTGTTAATGGCATTTCCCTGTTCTGTTTGTCAAGCAAAGGTGGGAATATAGAGTCAGAATTTACTTGAATCAGTTCCTTTACAAGAATAGACAGGGGGCCTCCATCTCCATGGGAAGGGTGTGGAGTCACAGCTGCACAAAGGCAGCTTTGAGCTCACTGCAGAGTGTAAGGTGCTCCAGGTCTCTGTGGGTGACACAGAGCCAAGGACACCGGAGCTGTGCACAGGGCAGGTAGGAGATGGAGGTCTGGCTGCCAGGAGTGCTGAGCTGCTCTTGCTCTCTCTCTCTGTGGCAGCTGTCAGCTTTACCTAAAAGTCTGCCTGTGGTGTGGCTGATTCACCTCATACCCACAGCAGTCACAGGCTCACGTTGCAGCTGGGCTCAGCAGTCTGGCTGTGGTGTCAGATCAGAGTTTTTCCAGAAGTGAATCAGACTCTGCCTAATGGCTGTATCAGGAATGATAACTCAAAATGTCTAATAGCACCTTCCCTGTCTCTGCCTGTCTGTGTTCCATCATCACAAGGATACTGATTCTGGGTGCTCCATCCTACAGAACAGCCCATACGATGTTAATTCTCTCTGAACCACCTCGGATGGTTTGCATGAGGAGAAAATATTTCTGTATGAAAACTCACTTTAAAAGAAAATTGCCCATAAATAACTAACTTCAGCGTCTCAATGGCTTAATCTTTCAGTCAGTGTTTTCAGAGAGAGACAGAACTGAGGTGCAGCACAGAGAGGGACAGTTTCTGTGCTCCAAGTACGTGATGCTTCTCACACTGGAGCATGGATTCCTCTGCATTGCTGTGCTCCTACTCACAGTTCTTACTCTCATTTAAAATCTGTCAGCCCTGGCAGATACCAAACTCCTCATATTAAGTCAGGCTCAGCCTTCTAATAGCTCTTGTTTCTCCTCAAATGCATAACAGTAAAAATAAAATAATTATGTAGGTTCTTCCCCTCCTGCTCCAGCTAGTATGTTTTGTCAAAGGAAACAGAGAGAATAGGCTCTGGACTCAGCTCTGTCATTTCAAAGATGTACAGAACAGCCTAAATCTGGAAAAGCTCAGACTTGAACTGGCATTACCTCTGGCCCATCCTGATGTTCCCATGCTGGCTTTGCTGAGTTTCTTGTCTGCATCTTGTCTGGGTTCAAATCAGACTACAAGCTCTCTGGCACAGTGCACAGGCATTTCTCTGTCACTGAGCACTGAGAGGAGCCGGTGGCTCCAGCTGGGAGCTCTGTGTGGTGCCACACTGCAAAGTCTGGGGGAAGGTGGCAGGGTGAATATAACAAATGCAGCCAAGGAGTAGAATTGCTGTAGCACATCTTGCAACACACGAAGCACCAGCACACACTTGCTGGCATCCTGTAGGGCACAACCTTCCTGGCCATGCTGGGTGCACTGGAGAACAGAGCCTGCAAGCGTGTCCTGCAGCATCCTCTACTGCCAGCTACAGGGGCATCCCCAGGAAACCAGTGAGAGGAGAGGCAGAGGGTCTCCTGTGCCATCAGAGATGCCCTAATACCACTAAATAGATCCCCAAACCTCTCCAGGATATTAAAAACTCTCATGGCAGCATAACCCAATAACGTGACCAAAGCAAATCCAACAAGAGCATGGCTGTGTGGTGCACAGGTCCACAGGGCAGAGCTCCAGCCATTGCAGGGCTTTCCAGCCCCCTGTTCCACAGCTGATGGTATTGGGTGTTTTGGCTGTCTGAAAGGGTTTTCTCTTCCAGCTGCTCCTGAGAAGGGCAGCTCCTGCTGCTCAGTCATGGGAATTGCATGAGCTGGGCACTGCTGGGAGGGACCAAGGTGCTTCACCTGCAGGTAAACACTTGTTACTGCTGGGAGCCTGCCCGAAGAGAGAACAGCTATTTGACCACATTTACTTAGACCAAAGGGTAGTTCCTTTTGTTCTGTGGTTGGCATCAGGAACTTCACACCAGTGCTTTTTTTTGTTTTTAAAGTTGTTTTTTTCTCCTCCCCAGTTTGAATGGGGCTGCCTCCTGCTCTTCCTCCCCCAGTGCTCGTTTGTTCTCACTTACTGCTTCTGCCTCCCTGTGATTCAGAAGCCCTGGCTGAGGGGGGAGGTGGCTTACTGATGTTCATCATTTTTGCAACAGTGACATTGTCTCTGGCTGTGCTGGTGTGGCTTGGACAGGCAGCAAAACAAACTCCTTGGTGCTCACACAGCCCTGCCCTGTGTTGGAGCCTCTCCAGCCCCATGGCATGTGGATGGAGCCCTTGTCCTGGGAGATGGGAAAGCCTCTGGCTCCACACTCCCCAGCAGCTCATGGCTCTGCAGCCTGGGCAATGAACCAGCAGAGGCACCTCGGGATTTGAGCTGCATCCCAAGTGGAAGTGTTTGTGTTTTTTCCTTCTTGTTCACTTTTTTTTTCTTTCCCACTGCTGCCACAGGTCTGTCTGCTTTGCCTCTGCCTGTCAATAAGTTGGGGCTGCAAGACAATAAGAATTCTGTTCTGCAGAAGGAACAGGGAGTTTTGTGACATTTGGAATTTGGGCTTTTGTTTGTTGTCTAGTTTTTTGTTTTATTTTTTTTTTTTAATTCAGTGAGGGATGGAGGGAAAGCAAAATTTTATTATGATTTTTCTTGGGGGGGAAAAAGACTCCAAGAAACAATAAAAAATAAAATGAAATAAAATGAAATGAAATAAAATAAAATAAAATAAAATAAAATAAAATAAAATAAAATAAAATAAAATAAAATAAAATAAAATAAAATAAAATAAAAATCAAAGGCAATCCATTCACACCGCTAAGAAAGTTTGAAATCAAGATGGGGGGACCTGGCCCAGTCCAGTCTCCCCAGTCACCTGCCTGCTGTGGTGTAGACACCTGTGCCATGCATGGCTGCAGGTGACTCAGCAGAGATACTGAGATGCCCAGACCCTGCTGTCCCTGGAGGAAGCAGCCAGGAATGAGAGAAGGAGGCTTAAACTTGCTGGAGAAGAGGCTCACTGGTGGGGAGGACACCTCTTCACTCCTGCCAAAAGTGCTCCTGGCTCTGCAGAGCTCCACAGGTGCTCAGAGGAAGCCCAGCAGAGGGGATGCCTCCCCAGGATCTGGGGCTGCTGCTGAGTGGTGCAGCTGGAGGCGGTTTTGGTGCTGCTGAGGCAGGGCTGGAGGGAAAGCTGTGCCTGGCAAGCCAGGCCCCCACTGCAGGCACCCAGGGCAGCACAGCAGGGAGTGTGTGCAGAGCTCAGCTTCTTCTAAAAATGGGAGACTTACTCAGAAGCACAGTACTTGCCTTCACTCCACCTCTTTATATATAGTCTCCATCTCTCCTGATTTTGCTTCAGCAGTTGCTGTATGAATTGCAGCTCTGAGGTGTGTGTAGGGGGTGCAGGGACAGCTGAGTGCTGCTGGCCAAGCTGGAGCTGCTGTTTTGCTCCTGGATGTGGGATTCCCTCTGCAAGGGCCATGTTGGAGAGCAGACTTCATTCTCCAGAGGGTTGCTGGGGGTGTATAGGGCTAATGTCAGCTTAAGTGAAAGTGGGGGCTCTTCTTTTTCCCCAGGGAGAGACCAAGAACATTTTTATTAGTGTTTTCCTTCCAGTTGCTGTTTTTCTGATTTCTTTCTTTCCCTACAACCTCACAGATTTTAAACAAACATAGCCAAGCTGCAAAATTAAGAGATTTATTCCCCTGCAATGCGGGATGATGTGAAGTGTGGATTATTTTTCCAGTCTTTTCAAGGGAGGTGTCCAATGCCAGGAAGCTCATTAGCTCACAACCTGTGCTCAGAGGGAAGGAAAGAGAGCAGTGCTGGTTTGATCTCATCTCCAGGAACTCTGGTGCTGGAGGCAGCAATAGGCCTCTCAGTTTATATGGAACTCAGAAGATCCCCAGATCCACCAACCAAATGTCCTGAGGAGCCACAGCATTCCTGCTGCCATTTCCCAGCTCACAGCATGGTGATGGGAGCTGCTTTCACTGCAAGGATTCCCAAACCAATGAATCCAGGGCTCTGTTTGTGACAGCAATTCAGAACACACATAAATGGGGGGCTGGAATTTTTCTGAAGCTATGGCAACATAAACAGGGATTTGTAACAGCCTCAATGCTCAGAGCTCAATGGAGCAGTCTGAAGTGTTTTCCTAGAAAAGATTCACATAAACGTGAGTCCTTGGCTCACGTGATTATAAGCAGAGATAAACAGAAATGTTTTTCTCTTTTTAAACACTGAGGCTACCCTACTTGGAGTTAAGGAATTCAAAAGCAAAGGGACATCTTTCCATGCTGGTCACTTTACAGAATCGACCTGATTTTCCTTTTTCCAGCAGTAACAGCGTATCTTCTTAAAAAGCAGCACATCCCATATGAGGTTTCCTTCTTTAGTTAATAGAAGCAAGGCAAAATGAGCACACGGGTATGCACAAGACACATACACAAATCAGGTCATCTTCGTGTTGGAGTCAAATTCAAAACAGACACCAAAAAACCCAAACCCAACAAAACCCCTCAAATAAGTCACAGGTTTGATTTCGCCTCGTGTGAAGGTGAGCTTGAGACATTCTAACAAGAACTTCCAGGCATTTGGTTGCTCAGTTTTAATTAATACCCTCTTCTGCTTTACTGTCTAGACACCAAACCAAAATGAGGTTGGCAGCTGCAGTAGCTTCTAATAAGTGACATTTCTTGCCCTCAGAAGTTTCCTGTCTAAGTCCATGGGGCAAGTGGCAGAAGATGGAAACATTACTACCTAGATCTCTCCCCCACTACCTTTGAAAAAGTGATATAATGAGAGGATTGATAAGAAAAAATATGGTGGTTTTGATGGTTGAAAAAAAATTAAAATATGGACAGCATTTTTTAATGACCCCTTTGCAGTCTCAGGCATGAGACCTGCACCTGCCCTGGATACTCAGGGTGCTGCAAGGAGTCCTTGGGGTGCCCAGCTCCAGAAAACCTCATTAACTCTCCCTCCTGAGCTCATATCTCAGATTTTGCCCTTGCCCAGGTACTGCTGTCCTAGGTGATGGTGAAAAGAGCATTTCCAGGAGCTGATGCTGCTCCCTGCTTGTGCTTGCTCACAGGCAGGTATGAAGGATCAGGCACAGCTGGAGGAGGCTGGCTGGAGGCTTTTCCAGCCCTGCATGGACAGTCAAGGTCTCAACAGGTGTTCAGAGATGTGGTGCTGGTGGGGAACTTGTGGCATCGATTCACAAGCTGTCACCTTCCCAAGGACCCCACGGTGCTGGCTGGATTGATGGTGGGATGGTCCCTGGTGGCTCTGTGGTGGCACTGAGAGGCAGGAGCAGACCCAGGGCACTGGAAATTGCTTTTGACTGGACAGAGGAACCATCAATACCTATCAAAAGTAAAACCAAAAGTAAGACCCAAGCCCCAGCAACCTATTTTTGTGAGCAATTGCATCCATTATCCTAATTAAGAAGGAAATGTCAGAATTCTGAATAAGGATGGGGATTGACTGGAGTGATTACCCACCATCTCCTCCCAGGACTAGGTACCTCTGTGGGTCCAAAAGGCTAAAAGAGTTGAAGAATGAAAGGTGTTTTTGGCAAGCTAGAGGTAAAGAGCAGAGAGAAGGGATGGTCTTGGCACAGGTCTCAGAACACAGAAAGGTCTCGTGGCCCATGATTCAGAGGTGCTGGTCACCACTGTGGCACTGCCTGAAGTGGTGGGTGTTCAGCTTGTCAGAAAGCCAACTCTTTATTTACAAACCCACTCATCACTTACAATCCTGCTCATTTACTAAGCCTGTTGATAAAAGTACCTCACCTTGAACTCTCAAATGAAATCTCTTTAATCACACAAGTCTCACACTGCTTCTTTGCTTTGGCTTGGTTTTTCTTTTATTCCTATTTTGCACTTCACTTACAGCATTATGCAGACAGCAGAGAATATTATGAAGGCCACATAGGCAAGTTTAATGGATGTCAGCATTTGACTTGTCTGTGTGCCTGGGCAGGGGGTTCCCTTAGCTTTAGGAGGCAGAAATGGAAGGGGCAGCAAATTTAAAGCAACAGGGTGAGGTCCATTTCATTAGACCCTTTTTGGCTGCAGCCTGGTGCTGCAGCTCCTAGAAGTACTCTGAATTGCCATCCTTATGACTAATCCTCACCCAGTATGTCCCAATTTGCTCCAGGCACTTCACTGCTTCCCTTTCCCATCACCACCACCATCTCCAAGGCACAACTTCTCCCTCCCTCTCTCATCCCTCATCCCACCCCAAGCCTTCCCCTCCACCCCAGCTCCTGCCTTGCCCCAGGGCTCAGGCTGCTGCTGCCAGCACTGTTGGAGCCTGCACTGGTGGGACCTTTCTCCTGGGTGACACTCACCAAGACCCACTCCCAACACCAGCTCCCATGCAGGGGGACTCAGGTGCAGACCCCAGGGGGGCTCAGGGGGAGCCCTGGCTGTGGAATAAAACCAGGGAGGATTTTTTTAGCTGTCCAGCTCTAGAGAGTGCTTGTGAGCAAGATGATTTATTTCTTCAGAGGTCTATAAATTGACAAAATTTGGATGGAGGCTTTTTGCAGCACATTCCTGACACACAAGCCAAAGTCCTGCCCCATTTCAAGCCCTTTTTCCAAAGCCTGGGGACATGAGGAAAAGGTCACCAAGTTTCTTGAAGCATGGAGTGGAGTAGAAAGAGTATATTTTCTTTCAGCTAAATGATCAGCAGCTACTTAAAATTTCCAGGCAAAGAAAATAGACTGGGGCAGACTCCAACCTGGGGTATTTTAGCTCCAAATTACAAGGAACTGTAACAAAGAAGTAACTGCTGGATTTCCTGGTGCCCCGTTTTTACACTTTTTAAAGACTGAAAGTTGCTCTACAGTATATTTGTTATGGTTGGGAAGAAGCAGCACCCTGCTTTGCTTCTCCCCCCACCTCCCTTTTTTCTGAATGAAAGTGTTTTACAAATGAAAAATGAGGTTTCCTGAAATGAAGGGTTGCTTTTTATTCTGATCTGGCTTCCATGAAATGTATTTGTGAGCCTTTCATCCTTATCTCTGAACTTGCTGGGGGGTGACAAGAGACCATATTGTCCTGGTCAGCCTGGCCAGGCAAAGGCCAGTGGGGCATTTGAGGAGGCTCTGGGCAGCCCCAGGGCCAAAATGGCACAATTTCAAATGTGATATAACAGAATGTGTAAAACAGATTCTGTTTTGCCAGACAGAAAACCTTTGTTACGTTGAAGTTAAGCTGAAATATTACACTGGTGAGAAGTGTAATTTTTTTCAAAAAAAGAAGAGATATTGCCACTGCAAAATCACTCAATGATGCCCCTCTCCAATAAATCAAATATATAAAAAATCCCTTTTCTCAATAAAAGACCAAGCAAACACATGAAACACAAACCCCGAAAGGACCAACCAGTCCCAAGAGTCTGACAAAATGGCAGCAAATGGAATACGAGGAACTGAGTAGATATAAACTCAAACAAAATGCAGATATGGGAAGTGGGAAGAAAACACAAAACAAAAATCCAACAAGATGAAAAGCAGAAGGAAATAAACACTTGGGCATCATTCCAAAAAACCCACACTTCATGGTGTGAGTCACTTCAGATGATGCTCCACCAGCCCACTGTGTCTTTGTTCTCCTCCCTGCTCTCTGCAGCATGATAAAAGCACAGGAAGGATGTTTGATGGCAAATTGGCCATTGACCACTTTCAAAGAAAAGTCATTTAGTGAGATTCACTCATATTTGTATAAGCTGAAACAAACAACATAAAAAAAAAAAAGAACAACGTGTAAAGCAACCAGACTGATCTTGCAAACACATTTCATCTTGGATCTGGCTGATGGGAAAAACACCCCATTAGAGAGACTGTGACTATGAATGCAGATAGCACCTCCCAGCAAGTCTCAAACACCTATATCTAAATGAGTGTTTACCACCATGTGGTGAGTTGTGGCTGACCATGTCGTGTCCAAGTCTGATTATTACAGCCCTGGTGTATTAGTTTCACTTTTAAATAGAGGCGTGCATGGGGGAGAGGGTATGTGCTTGACTCACCCTTCATTTCTGTAGCACAATGGAGACTGCAAGCTTTGACCAAAATCTGAGCTGTTTTCCCCAAAATGGTCAATTTGATAAAAAGGCTCCCCAGAAAGGTGGAACCATTTTTATCAGTGAGTGTTTATCACTCACTGTCATTGGTAAAAGCTAGCTAGTCAGTCTGAAGGTCATAAGAACTAGAGGAAACCCACAACCTTTCTTCAGTTATGTGAGTGACACACTGCTCCCCAAAAGGCTGAGAAAGTTTTTGAAGACTGAGTAGTTTTTCATTCATGAGAACTGAGTTGGTTTTACTGTTTGTTTGTTTGTTTGCTTGGGTTTTTGGGGGGTTTTATTTTTTTTCTTTTGTTTTTTGCTTTTAAACCTGTCTCACAGATAAAGCCTGACACAAGTCACCACAGGCAGGAAACCCTGGAGGGTGTGGTCTGCAGGGTAGAGCAGAGCCCCAGGGCTTTGAGCACCTCACTTCCATCCCTGCCACTGGCACTGACTCTGGCTGCTGGGGTGAGTCTCTCCTGGCTCCACATCTGCTGGGGACCTGGTGGCACAGCTCTGCTCTTAAAGACAGCCAGTGCAGGCACATGATTTGGGGGCTGTCCAAGCCAATGGGTGGTGTCTGTTGGCTTTCACGAGTTCAGCTGCTCATCCCTCAAGCTGCACTCAGAGTCAGAGATCAAAGGTGTCACAAGAAGCTACACTGGGTTTGTAAATTGAGTTTTCAGTGTGTTCATAGGTTGCATGTGAGGGTGGCAGAGGAGTGAGAGCACTGCTGCCTTCACTGTATCATTAAGCAAGGCTTGTCATGTATGAGCCACCCAGATGTACCATGGCTCTGCTTCAGGAGCACTTCAGGTTCATGTCTCTGCTCTTGCATCAGTGGCACAGGGGAGGCACCAAGGCTGATCCCATGAAAGGAGGGGAGCCTTGGGCACTTTGTCCCACCTCAACTGGGGCTGCCCTTGACCCATCCAGCTCTAGACCATGCATTCTTTGTCCCTACCCTCTTCTTTGTGCCAGCACTTGTGTTTGCAGTCATCTGCTCAGTGATCTGATGCAACAGATGACAAATTTGAGGCAAAGTGGAGCATTTGGCCAGGGTAGCCATGCAGCAGCCTCACATGTCTCAGAACCAGGTGTTGAAGTGCTGTTTCCAGCTTTGCAGTTCCTCAGTCCCACAGCAGATTCCACTCTGAATGCCATAAGAAGAGCACAAGTGTATCTCAAGAGCACTTCAGTTGCATGAAGAGACACCTACACAAGTTGTTAGAAGAAGCCAGAAGTTCATATTTAAAAAATCCTTCACTGCAACACTTAACTGGTCTTCAAAACTGAGATGTTGATCTTCACCTATCCTCAATTCTCACTAAAAGCAATAAAACACCACTTGGCTCCTTTTTTCTGACCGAAGAAATCCTGAATTCATGAACTCAATCATAGAATGTTTAGGCTGGAAGAGACCTTAGATCTCATCTCACTCCAGCCCCCCTGCATTGGTCAGGGACAGTTTTCACTAGACCAGGTTTGTCAAAGCCCCATCCAACCTGGCCTTGAACACTTCCAGGGATGGGGCATCCAAAACCTCTCTGGGCGCTCTCTTCCAGAATGTACCCACCCTTACAGTAAAGACTTTCCTCCTAATATCTAATCTAAACCTCTCCTCATTCATTTTTTAGCCATTCCCTCTTGTAATACTACTATACATCCTTGTAAAACATCCTTGTCCAGCTCTCTTTCAGGCCCCCTTTAGGTACTGCAATGTGCTAGGTGGTGTCTCCAGAGCCTTCTTTCCTCCAGGCTGAACAACCCCAGCTGTCTGAATCTGTCTTCACAGGAGAGCTGCTCTCAGAGGAGCCCTCTGTTTATCTTTGTGGTCCTCCTATGGATTAACTCCAACAGGTCCATGTTTTTCTCATGTTGAGGGCCCCAGAGCTGATGCAGAAATGCAAGTGGGGTCTCACCAGAGCAGAAAAGAGCAGAGGGACAGAATTCTCTCCCTCTCCCTGCTGGCCACATGGCTTTGGATGTAACCCAGGACACAGCTGGTTTTCTGGGCTGTGGGTGCACATTGCTGGAGCCTCTTGTCCACCAGTTCCTTCCTGCACAGCTTAAACCAGGGGAATTGAGACTCCTTACCATAGCACAATCTACAGCAGCCCACATCCCATCTTAGGTGTCAAAATCTGCTTGTGAAGCTGGGTGCAAAAACCAATTGGATTGGTACTGGAAAAGTTGTCACACAAGTTCTGATTTGCTATGGGGTGGGTCCCCAGGTACATTCAGGAGGCTGGACTGAAGTAAGGATTAACACAGCTCAGGTGCGTCTGTGCAATGAGTACTCTCAGGAGCAGAAAAACACAAACATACAGAACATGTTGCACTGGCACACAGGGTCCCCAGAGAGTAGAGTTTATCTGGGTTGAGAAGGAGTTTCAACATTCCCACAAATGGGACCCTAAGAAAAATTGTGTCTTTTGTCCATGAGCTAGAAATCAGTTTTCCTGTTTGACTTGACACTTAAATAATGACCCAAAAAGGTCAACCTGTGCAGCAGCACAAGGATAAAACGTGCCTGAGAGAGATGTCTTCCTCAGAGATGGTATCAGAACTAGTCCAGTTGTGCTGCTCAATTTGGAAATTTCAAAATGTAGAGTAGGTTTTATTCTTGTGAGACAGAAGATTATGCTGGGGTCCATTCTATTCAGTCTTGTAGCATTTTTAATTATTACAAAGAATCATCTCACCTTCTGTACCAAGATATCACATTCTCCTCTTCTCCAGCATGAGTAGGTGGAGATGTCTGAAGACACAGAGATGGAGATTCCCTTTCCTGTGCAGGCTGTACCAAAGACAGCTAGAACAGGTGTCTACCAACATTTTTTACCCAAATGGTTCAGAGTTCTCTGGTCTCTCCTAACTTATTTTCAAACCTATGCCTGCCTGTATTTATGTCAGGTTCTAAAAATAAGTAGCACCGTTAACATTTTGAATTTGAATTATCTGCTGAATATCTAAAAAGATAAGCTGGAACGGGAAGCCCCTCTGTGAGAAGTACAGTCTAGTTAAAATGAGTGAAATTTATCAGAAAAAATGAGTAATGAGCAGTGAGAAAAACTGTCTCATTTTGCTAATTTTACTTTATAAATTATCTGATTTGACATTCTGTGCTAAAAATCTGCTTATGAACCAAGAAAAGCAAGGCATGTGCTCCACTTGGTCAAAGCAGAATGTGTGGCTGCAAAAGTGTTGTTTCATTAGCACTGCAGCATGGAACCCTGTGCCACCAAAATGAAGATTCTCATGGTTGTGTCTAGATCACCCTGTGTTTAGAAATAACTGGGTGCACAGGTCTTCAGGTTTGAGTCTGTGCTGAGCCCCCTGGTTATCTGCAGTCACATCAGAACTGCAGTAGTTTCACCGCACAGGTGTCATCAAAGCACAGAAGCATGCAGCAAAGCTTTCCTTTCCCCTACCTGCACCCCATTCAGGAATAAAAGAAAAGATAATTCTAAACTTGTATTTTATGCATTTTTCATGAGCTATATTGAGACCATCAGCCCATTTTATTTGGGCACTTTTGCCTGGGACTGGCAATGAACTTTTAATATTATAAGTTTTTTTCAGAAGAAAGAGGTGAAAGGCTGCCAGAATAGGCTATAAAACTAAGCATGTGTTAATAGCATCTGTTACAAATAAGGCTGGATTCCACTTTCCATTGTCTTACTCCTTTTTCCTCAAGTTGTTTAAATTTTCCAATTCAAAAGGAATTTGGCTGAAGATTTCCCTTACTTGGTCTTGAGCTCAAGGAGGGCTGCTTGCAGCAGAGTTGTACAAAACCTACTGCAAGCCTTTAAATAGTAGGGGTGTGAGATGAAAGGAATACAGTTGCCTTTTGGGATGTTCAAACTAGAAGCAATTAGGTACAGGAAAGAGGCCCATCCAGTCCCCCCATTGGCTCCCCAAAATATCCTGTAGCAGATCTGTCAATGCTGCTGCTCCAAAAGCTGTTCAGCTGTGGCATTTAAGTCACTCACCAAGGCACATTGCTTTAAAAGACTTCAAGAGGAAAGCCCCCTTGGGTTGTCATGTAATACTGAAAGGAGTATATATAAGTTACATGATAAACACCTTGTTCTGAAATAAATATATCATTTTGAACATGCACTCTTAATACCTTCATTAAAGCAAGGCTTCTAGATCTCTGCAGCTCAAAACAGCACAAGAGAAATGGAACTGAATTGCACATATGTCCTCTTTAACCCTTGGCAGCACTATAGAAAACCAGAACTCAAACAGGTGAAGACAGAAATGGTTATTGTGTTCCCTTATGAAACTGTGTTCCCTGTTACTCCCAGTTTTGCCTTTCATTTCATGCCAAAAAAAACTCCAGTCAGTGATGCTAAGTCAGAAAACAGCCTGTCAACCACATGAAGCCAAAATACCCTTGACATGTAACACAGTTTGTGCAAAATTATTCTTGCCTATAATTAACCATCTAGCTCCCCTTTTTATGGTTCTCTTTAAGAATTTTGAAAGAAGCAAAGTGTAGTGTCCTGTGTTAGCACTGCTGAAGAATTTCTAGCTATGGCCAATCTCACTTGTGCACAGTTCATACTGATGTTTGATACAGAAAAACAGGAGAGCTGCTAATGGGGCCATGGCTATGCATGGGATATGCCCCTGCTAATGGGATGGTAAATGGAACCATCTCTTTATCACTGTATGGACAGACGAGCATGTAACTAAGGAGGCTTTTATCTTTGAAAGGTAAACACACCAAATTCTCTCCTAAAAATCTTTTAAAGGAATTTTTAACTATTTTTATCTTCAAATGAGGGCAGTCAACCAGAAATCCCCTAGCTACACAGTGAGACCAGAAATTCAAAAGGACTGAAGCCCTATTTGAAGTCCACCATTATGTTTAACAAATTTCTAAATATTTCAAAATATCTGGAAACCTGACTAATTCAAATCATATTTGCATTTTGCTTGTTAAATAATGCAAGTGCTATGGCTTGTTTTGACAGCAGTCAGAGTCCATTACTAACTCCTGACTGATGCTAAAATGTTAAGTGCCACACAGGAACTACAGTTCCTAAGAATCTGAAACAGATTGCAGATGTGAGATATCCTCAGGGGTCTCTCCTTCTATCCCTGGATAAGATGCACCTCATCAATCAGATCCAGAGAGCTGAAGCTTTATAAGGTTAAAGATCCAGATGTGAATCCTGGATCTCAGGCTTCAGCAGTGGCACTGCATTAATTTCCAGTTTCAATGTGTTCTGATGAGGTTAAAGATCTTTTCCTTCTAATTTTTATAGATATTACACAATGGTAAGAGCAAAATAGCAGTCTATGTTTATAGTGGTTAAAACATTTCTAGTGAGTCCAGAAACCTGTTTGGATACAAAGATCAGTATTTGCACCCATTGATACAATCAATTTTTAATACCCTCAGGAAAAACACAGCTAAGAGTATCTTAGCTGGACACATCCAAAGTTGTTGTCTGGAGTTGACTTAAATGTGGTCTGGCAATATATTGTGAAGTATCAATCCCCTGAGCAGGACTGTCTCTGATGATCATAGTAACCAAAAGATTCTTGAAACTTCCTTCTTCATGGGACCAAAACTGTATCTAGGAAACTACAATCTTCTACCCTTCTCTTACATTAGAAACAGAAAATGTCTATCTGTTCAAAAGGAGTTTGTGAATACTTTTATGATTAATTTCATAGGATATTGCTTCCCTAAGTATTAGACTTTTGCAGGTGAGGGATTTTTTGTTTGTCAGACTCAGCAGTCAAAGAAACTCCATGAAATTCTTCTATCATGATTTCTTAAAATATATTGCCATTATGACCACCTTTATATCAACAATCAATTCTTGGTTTTTCCCCCGAACATACATTTTTAACTACAGTAGAATCAGAATAAGCCATAATTAAGTTTTCTTTTTTTTTCCTAGCTTCATGTTCTGTACAGTGTTACACTAGTTTTCATAGGCCTATTCTATCTGCATCTCCAGTAGAGCAGGGAAACATGCTATTGCTTCAGAAATGTTTCCTTGGTTCTGGATGGCAAAAGGCTGCCTGGGTAGAGAAAAAGAAAAATCTCACCTTCACCATAAAGTACTCTCACTTCAGGGGGATGCAATAGCTTTGGCAAAGGTTGAGAGACTGGACTCGTTTTAGAGGCACATGTTTTGGAGCAGCCAAAAGCCCCTTGGCACAGCTGCTTCTTATTTCCATCTCTGTTGCCATACAGTGAAATTAAACTGGTCAGAGTCCTAGGAAGATGCAAGGGATGCGACTTGGACAATGACACACTATGAGCACATTTCATAAATGATTTCAAAATTTAAATTAAAAAAAAAAATTTGTGAATGAGAAGGAACATGATTTCTTCATTCTTTCAGGCTATTTATTTGAGCTATTTCATTAAGTCAACCCCCAGCTATGTAATGACTTTTCCCTATTTTCCCATCACTTAACAGGGGGATTAAAATATTTTTCCTGTGTAGTTCCCTTATTACATTGATGCAGAATTTGTTTTTTATTTCCTCTTTGCCTACCTCTTGAACTACTCAAGACTATTCAAAATAAATGTCAAAATACAGTAACAGAGGAATGCCTCAACATTTCCAGAGGCTGAATATCTCAACACAGAATATTATGGTTGAATTTTCCTGTAAGTCTTTACTTACTTTTAGTCAGATATATTTTACAGCCTTATTACTCCCTATATTTTTCACTTACATAAGAAATAAAGTTCTCTCGGTTTTTATTTCAAGGGCTTTTTTTTTTCCAGTTTGTATCAATTTTAGAACTTTCTAGAGGTTCAAAGTTAATGTAATAATTCACTTTATTTTCCCTTGCATTGTTTTCATTGCTTTAAATGTCAGAGCCTTTCACTTCTGTTACTTTGATTTCCTTGCTGTCTCTCTTCTCTGCAAGCTGTGACTGGTGGTGTGTTCTGGTCTGGTCTCCTTGTCTTTTTTCCACTTTCAACAACTCTTTTTAAACCTAATTGTATCTTCTAACAGTTTTGTATTGTAAAACCCACACTGACCACTTCTTGTTTTTTGTACTCTACTTTTCAGAGGAACTGCTGTACATTGGCAATGAAGCCTCAGCAGTCCCAACCCCCTTCCACGCAAAGGGATTCCAATATCTCCTGTTGCAGCATGATGCTCACTGACTTCCTTAATCCACAAAGTGCATTTATTCAAATGCAGTGCTCTGACTTGACTGTGAACATTTATTCATATCAGATGGAATTCAAGGAATATTTTGATTGATTCCACATTATTCTCATTGCTGTCAATGAGATGTTCTGAAGCATAAGTTACTTCAGAGAAGCACCTACACGAAAGTGTGGCTTCAGGTTTTAAGGACAAACAATGAGCTGCTGCAGTGAAAGATGAGTAAGAGAATGATTTACAATAAATGTCTGAATGTATGTTAAGACAGTACAGAAAACAGAACAGGTTTTCAATACTTAGAACATATCTGACAGGAATATAGAAATTGTAGACTGGCAAAATTCAGAGAAATCACGTTACTTGGAAAGTAAGGAATTAAAGAAGAGCTTATAATCATATTTCTTAATATTTTATTATCCTGAAGTGAAATCTTTTACAGAACTGGATGACCATTTCAGTTAACATCAGCAGTTGAGACTGTGACCACCACAGTTTGGTCAACACTTAACAAAACAACATTGCTCCAGGTGCTTAACGATAATAACATATATTTGAAGTCTCACACTTCCATTCAACATGATGCTACTACTTACACAGAACTTTTTAACAAGTAACAACATGTGCATTAAACTTTCTCCAAAATTACATATTATAGGAATTGTATGCTGCATTTTTAAAGCACATAAATGAACATGCAAAATAAATGAGCTGACATTAAGAAATTGTTTGAAAATATGCACTATTGCTGAAACAATTTACTCAAAATGACTGCAATTACAGAAATAATATATTATTACTGCATTATTTAATTTCAAGACATGATATCAGTTATAAAATTAAACCCATTTGTTACCCCCAAAACAATGGCATCAAAACTGTTCTTCTCTTCTGAATCCCTATTTCCCCCCATACCAAGCCAATAACTAGTGGTGAAAAGAGGAAAAGAGGACTGACTAACAAGAGGAAGACAGTGGTTGAAAGCCTGTAAGAGCAAGAAAGGACAAGAAGGGTAAGAAGGAAGAAACAAAACATGACATTTTGCGCTCTTTCTTACAAGAAGCTATTAACTATTCTACTCCTTAACACCAAAGAATATTTTACTTGGACATTTTTCCTTATCTTATAAACTTGGAGTGCTTTTCTGTTAATTGCCAATGAAAGCAGATCTTATTTCAGATGTGAAGGTTACCATCAATCAACTCTTGAACAGAAGGGAGAAACATGAGAGGCAGCAACACTTTTGATTAAAAATAAGTAAGAAGATAAAAGCCCCCAAGTAATCAGACTTTTAACCACCAACAGGAAAAAAGATGAGAACAGGAAAAAAAAGTTACCATTTTTAAATGCAAAAGAAGCAGTATACTTATTATGGTATCTGGACATTTATTAGTCAGCTCTAGGGGGCAATGCTTATTAAATACTTTTCGACAATAGAATTTATGTCTTCCAGTCACTTCAGTATCACTCTACATCTAGAAATTAAGATTGATACACTGAACAACATGAGTAATACTCAAATTAAAGCTGACATTTGCTAAAAATACATTTCAATGTATTTTTAACAAGTGAAACTGAGACTGCAGAACAATGATGAATATTTCTTCATGAACAAGTGTATGTAAACAAAATTGACTAAATTCCCTCCACAGAGTGAAATACAGTAGACAGAAAACCATTTTATCAAAGTATGTAGGAACAGAAGTCGCACTCAGCAGGACACCCGGTAACATTACTGAAAAAGCTCTATCTCAATTTATTTTCCAGTGGAATTCTTTATAGTTTCTTTAGAGTATTGAAAGGAATTAAAGCAGTCCAGAAAAAAAAAGTACAACGTTTAAGCACATTTGTCTGCACTGTGCTTTTGTCTATGTTTTCATCATGGCTGATGAAGAAGCTTGAAAACAGGTCAGCTGCAAGTGCATGCTGCTTTTGAATTTGTTTAGCAGCTCTTCTAGTAACCTGCAAAGGGAAAACAGTTACAACTTTAGGAAATTCTGAAAAGGGAACAGTTACCGCAGGTTTTTATTATTCTATCTGACTGCAGATACACTGTCTGCTTTTCTTTTGTAGCTGAATTGTAAATTTCAGTTCTCAGCCTTGTCTTTGGAAGGTATTTGTAGATTTCTCTTAAATATGACTGAAAGATCAGAGATAGTATGATTTTTCTAGGAGAAACATTAATCCACCCCAATCATGTTGTTTTGCCCCTAATAAATAAACTGTGTATGAGTTCATTAACTATAACAATAGTTAATTCACATTTACTGGGATGTCAATAAAGTACCTGGTGCAGTGGATAGTATTTATAATAATCCACAAACCACAGGTGTAGGAGCAATGGTGTTGAGGGTCTGTTGTAATAACTTAGCATCATAGTAGTGATTGTGAATGAATGCACACAAACAGCTCTCAGTCAGTGCACAAATGTGTTATTTTACACAAATACACGCAGATTACAATGAGCTGCCTGAAGCAATGACAACTGCCATTCCCATAATGGGAAACAAAACAAGTTCTCTGTACTGTCTGGGGCTCAGAACACTGAGGCAGATGTAATAGTAATGCAGTTCTTGATTCTCATTTGTCTCATGAAGCTCAGATGCTTGTGACTAAGTGAAAAAAAAAATTCTACAGGTGTTTTGGAAAATTTGAGTTAAAAGATCTCTCCTTACTCAAAACTGATTTCTAACTTTAATAAAGCACAAGATGTAAGTAAGATGAGGAGCTGTCTTGAGACTTCTTGTGGCTAGCGAAGAGCAGGTTTGACTACACAGACAGAGGACATCTGGAAGAAGGCACAGACCACGGACTGTGAGTTGTACCAACAGCCTCTTTATGTGTCTACAAAGTACTCTAAATTCTGACTGCTAAGTGCAAACTGATTTGATGCCGGAAAGTACAAAGAAACCAATCTCTAGTTCAAACCATCTATACCTACACTACTCTACTCATTACAAATCTATCCAGTTTTACTTTTTATTAAGCTGTGGTTGTAAAATAGACTACCAAACACAGGCCGGGTGTAGCAAAGCAACCTGTTTGTCAAAGATCATTATGGTGGAAAAGGAAGAACCCAAAATTCCTCCTCTTGATGTTAATAAAGAGCCATGGATCCTCCTTATTTGTTTTTAAATGGAAACATGCCAGTTTTATGAGTTCCTCATATATCAGGTTGCAAAAGCCTGAAATTTATTCTTGGCCATTTTTTAATTGCTAAAAAATTCAGTAAAACAATACAATGGAACTCAATTAAGATTAACTAGGAAGGCTTAAATAGACTGATAGTACAAGACAAATGCAAAGCTACACTGAACTGATAAGACTGCAACAGGCAAGCAGGATGTCACAAAGCCATTGGCTCTTCTGGGTAATTTAACAGACCATGAGCAAGGACTGAGCTTATTCTTAACTCTGTCCAAAAAAGTTTCTGTTCTATAATTCAGAAGGGTCAAATACAGTTAAAGTTAACCCTTTTATAGCAAAGTTTTCTTACAAGAGTAAAAAGCAACAGCTCCAAAGACCATAAGGGAAACAAGAGGGTGCATTGTACTCACTTTCTGTCAGTTCCACTTGAGAGCTGAGGCAAGGCTTCCAAAGCTTGCTTAAAGCTTGATCTGCAAGGAAAACAAAAATACTCATATTCTGCTAGTACAAGACACAGCATTTATTTAAGTCCTACAGAATGATGCTATATTTTATTCATTCTTTTTTTTCAATAAATTGACAAAATATTTACCTTAGACCTGACATCCATGTGCAAATTGAACATAAAATAATCACAGGGTCAAGCAGGTATCTTGATATTCCTAATATGATGTACATCATACATCAACAGGAAATGTTAAATCAACAGCTCACTGACGACTGGCACATCCTGGACTGTTCAAAAATTAACAGGTTGTGGCCAGCTGCCTTCTGCCTAAAACTAAGTGACCACTGGTGTATGAAGAACAGATAAAAACATTGATTTTGTCTCTCTGTGCTGTAGACAGGCCACTGCATTCTGTCTTGAAGAAGGGTGCCTATAAAGAGTATTACAATGGGTTTGCATTGAGTTAACATAGAGTCATAGAATAATTTAGGTTGGAAGGGACTTTAGGTGCAACCCTGATCTCAAAGAATGGCCAATTTCAAGGTTAGAGGAGGTTTCTTTGGGCCATTATCCAGTCAAGTGTTAAGCAACTTCAAAGAAGGGGTTCCCACCCCACTCTGGGCAACAGATGTGGAACAGAAACGAGGGAACAACACAGGACCTGCACATATAGGTAGAATCTTGTCAGCAAAAGATTAATATGGTGACTTGAGGCAACTACTGCTAGTGAAAAGTCCAGGGATAAAAAAACCTCTACAAAGCACCAGTTTTCAGGGTTCACTATGCTTTGCACTATTACAGACAATATAACTTCAATTTTATCCAATCTGAGCCAGTGCCAACTAGTTTTCTTCCAGAAGCCTTTGTCACTATCAGACACTCAGAATAGGGAAGTGAGTACTCTGAACTGGAATGCAGTGACACCAGTGGACACTATGTGTGACTGTGAAGACCTGCCATGTCTCCTACAAAACTGCTGGTTAGGTAAGATGATCAAATTGCCACCTGTAGGGACGTGTAATGCCAATCTTAAAAGAAGTGAAAATAATTTAAATAATGAATGAATCTGCCTGTATCCAATCCCCACCATAATCACCTAGAAAATTTCAATCAGTCAACTTTCCTCAAAACTGCTGACAGCTATCATAACCTGTTTTTACATGTCTTGGCTGCATCAACCACTCATGGTGCTAATGCTTTCCCTTCTCCCTTAATATTAATGTGTGTGAGTGTCCCCCACACTATTTATCTTCGGTGTTGCTTCAGTGAGAAATGATAAACTGCTGAAAGCCTTTTGAAGGTGTTGATTCTAGGAGACAGTGTGAAGCTGAATTCCCACTCCTTGATTAGGTGTGTGGAGAAGGAGCAGGATATTACATAAGCCTATAGAGAGCCCTAATTCTCCATATCTCTGCCAGTATCTGGATCTGTAGACTCATCTGTAGATGCATCTGGCAGGTTATTTGCTTTATACTTTATGAGATTGCTGTGAAAAACTGGATAAAACTCATCAAGATCTGCTCTGTGTCTGCCTTTAGCATAACTATCCTCACTAGCTGTACTGCTGCTAAGAAGTTTTACAATTTGTTTTTGGTGGCAAATATTAGTTTGTGTCTAAAAGGCCAAGGAAAAAACAACAAAAAAGTAACTGTTCTTTCAACTGATAAAATCTTGCTATGCATCTGCTTTTCATATATTTACACAGTAGATCACATATTCTATTTGAAGTAAAATTCCTTCATTCTAAATTTACATTGTGTTTTTGCATGTTTACCAAGGATTCCATTACACTGCAAAAAGTGACATTACAGCACATCTTACTTGCTTTCAGGTGTTAGGTATATGGCCACAGTATCCCTCAATGCACAGATTTCAAGTTTTGCCTAAAGACAGAAATACAAATACAGAAACAATGACACAATGTCTTTTCACCAGGTATACAAGTATCCCAAAGCTTCCCTTTCTTGAGAGGCAAATACTATTGCATGCTGCCGTTGCAGCCTTAGCTTTTAACAGTTTATTTCCTGTATTCTTTGTTGCCACCTTGATCTGCCAGGAGACTGCTCAAAGGAACAATTTCATATTTTTGATTCAAGTCAAAGTGTTTACATGGTCACTGTGTAGTAGTCAAAAAACACTGGTTTTTCTCTCAGTAACGGTAATAAATCTTCAATTCTGCTTAACCTTTTCTGTACTGTGATAGAAAGATAGAAGGATGCAACTTTTTTTTTTTTTTTTTTTTTTTTTTTTTTTTTTAATTAAATACAGTGAGCTTAACTTCTCACAGCACTGCTTAGCCAGAGAGGAAGGAAACACAAAAGTACAAAAATCTGTCAATATGCATTCTTATGCTTGATTCTTCTGGTTAATTTATTTTTTTCCATCAGATGAGGAAGTAGAATGATTGTACTTTGTTTCTTTTGTGTCCCCTGGTGGGCACAAGAGCATGGGGATTTTACTCCTGCACTGTACTGTCTGCCCAGGTATTAATTTTTATTTAGGCAAACTGTGGAGGAGACTGAATTCACAGATTAAACAACTTCATAGATCATCCTTCAGTCTTTGAAAAGCAATCATTGTCATCACAACTTTTATATGAAATAGAAACATTCTGCAAGAGATCATTAAGTAATTTAATTTAAAAATACAAAGTGAGCTTAATAAAAATCTTTATTTTGTTCTTTTAAGCATAAAGAAGAAATTTAATCCAGTCAGACATCACAGCAACATTTACACATAACTAATGATGTTAATCTTCCAAAACAAAACTTTTGACAATGCAACACAGACAACTAATTCCATTTCTAATGAAAGCCTTTGGCTTTTAGCTATTTCCCTCATTCCTTCTCTAGGTAGGGAGACAGCTACAATTTATGCTTTTTTAGAGCCAGAACTTTCTGGCACAAAATATAACATAGCCACCCCAAATTTTATACTCATAAGAAATGCTTTTTTCAACACAGAATATTTTACCATTTTGCATAGCACTCCATGCTCAAGAGCTGTGACCTTTTTGAAGTCCTATGCCTAAGATTCTGGAGTCTTTTCTACATTTTAGAAGGTATCAGTACCCCATTCTTGAGCACCACAGCCTAAATAAATCCCGTGGAAGGGTGAGCTCTGCAAAACTGTGGGTCATGGGACATGGGAATACAGAGTGAGGCCTTGAATGAGAATTTTTTGTTCAGCCTAACATGGCTTGAATTACTCTCACTGCTGCTGTCTGTCAGACAGGATGTTCAAGGGAACAGAAAATGACCATGAGTGACAAAACTGCAATAAGGAGGAAAAGCCTTTCTGTTATGGGTTTAGGCAGCAAGTCCCTACAGTGGGTTGTTTCATCAGAAAAAAAGGGATTTAGGTGTAGCCTTGTTATTTATGGGTTTGGTTTAAACACGGAGTCAATGTTACTTGGCTGTGATATTCCTATACTAATTCTCTGTCCAATGCCATTGGAAAACAAGGCTTACAACTGGATAATTACTTTCCCATCATAATGCAAGAATGCTGTCATGTACAATGAAAACAGGGAGTTTGCTCATCTTCAGCCATACTAACCTGACTCAAAGCAATTTTTTAAAAAAAGGTCTTTTTCTTAGAGTCCTTTAATGCTTACCCAATAGCAAGAACAACTACCACTCCAGCTGTAAATAAAGACAGCAAGGCTATTCTTCCCATGTAACAACAACAAGGTATTGTAGAGAGAGTGTAACAAACAAAAGACTAGTCTTGTGAAGTCCTATAAGATCCTACTGCAGTCTGTTTTAGGGATTTTTAAGTATCAAAATATCACTAGAATCACTTTTAAAGTGATTTTTTAATGTCAAGCCAAAGAGAGTATGTGACATCATTTCAAAGAGATACCATTAGGATACTTTTTATCTCACAGGATACAGGTAGCCTTTTAATGCCATCTAACATAAAAATAATCCTAAAATATAATCAAACCCAAGAACTAGTATCCCAAAGGGTATTCATCCATAAATCTGACATAGGTTGTAAACTAATCCTTTTTATGTCCCTGCTTTCACTGCTACAATAAATCAAACAAACACCCAGATTGTATCTCTGCCTGTTACAGTCAGTTTTCTAGATTCAGATGTGTGACAGTATGAACTATTTGGGTACCTGTAAAGCTCCATTTTTGCTGAAGGATGAAACACACTGCATCAGCCGACTCAGTTCTTCCGAGACTGCTTCTACAACCCTTGACATTACCCGAGGAACTAAGTCTTTGGAAATGGTGAACACCTAAGTTTCATGAAAGAAGAACCATGAGCACAACACCTGTATTAACAGAAATATTTTCAATACTAACATTTCAATAAAAAACATAAACCACTTTGACAGAAAGGTCTCCTTCATTTTTTATCAATATACAAACAATTCAAAAGAAACTAGAATATGAAGGATGTCTTTTAATGCATGCCTGCATTTCGACCAATCCCCTCAGTTACTAGCAAATTTGCCTGTCTGATTTGTGATAACCCTCTTGCTATACCTAAAGGAAGCTAAACTCCAAAATATGTGCTTTTGGCTGATGGATGCAGGTAGTCAGATAGATTGCTGTCTTGTAGATAGCACCTTTAATTCAGAGTTGTGTGTCTGACTGACACAGTTACACATTTAGCCACTTTTTACCCAATATTTTGCTATTTCTTCTAGACTCCATTGTATTTGACCACTGCTGAATGCCTACTGCTGTTATACTCTGTGGCAGAGAGAAACATGTGACAGCCTGAGCAAGTATGAGGGTGCCAATGGATTTTCATTTAGATTAGCTCCCTGGCAAAAAATATTAAACCTTACTGCCTTTCCCATGCATCAAGACCACCTTTTTAATGGCTTATTTGTATAACTTTTAAAAGTGGCATATTTAGAATAGTAACTGCAACACAAAATTATTAAATCTATGCTTGAAGCAAAGTATGAAGAGACTAATTTTTCTTAAAGGGGGCTTTACAGAAGTGAGAAATTGTTGTGGATTTTAAAAAAAAGAAAGTATGATTTTTTTTATACAGAATTCGGGAAAATGCAGGCCAAGAGGTTGGAATATAGGAGGAAGTGAGATTACAGGTTAGACACACCAAACTTGGGTCAAGGCTTAAAGGTGATGATAAAGCTGCCTTAAACTGCAGAGGACTGGGAGAGAAGATGACACAAGAAGCTGGAGTGGTGTATGTAAGCTGAAGTACGTGACTGGAGTGGTACAAGAGGGAAAATGAAATGTATAAAGTTTTGAAACACTTCCCCAGTTTCTGCTTTGAAATAGTCTAAAGAATTAAGTAGTGGATTGTTTTGCTGGAATACCTTAGCTTTTATGCAAAGTTTAGATCCCATGTCTGACAAAGAAATTAAGTAATTGACAGAACATATTAATATATATGTCTAAAAATAAACAAGGGAAAAAAAACCCCCAAAAACAAAGAAAGAAAAATTCCTGCAGAGTTTTCAGTGATTTTAATAACGAATTATGTAGCAGGCATCCCATAAAGCTGACCATTCCAAAAGGCAAGTCTGCACACAGGCCAAGAGCACTGACCCCATAAATGTCAGCTACCAGCTGTTAGCAGTGCTGGAAAGGGGTCATCTTACTCAGCACAAAATATTGCTGACCAATGCAACACAAACATACCAGGAACATGCCCAAAGATGATCTACTGAGAAGAGAATATTTCTGCCTGCAATGAGCCCTCTTGAAGTTACTTTACAGAATCCAGGAAAAATAATTCTCAGCAGGGGTGAATCATCACAAATTTGCAACACGAAGACCTTATTTTGATTTCAGCTAAATTCGAATTCAAAGGTAGAGTAACAATTTTCTTTCCATTTGAGTCTATCCTTGCTGTTCATCTGATGGTTATTTTTTGCTGTTTCAAACTACAGAAACTTGCTGCCTTGCTAACTAAACTTAAACCTGACCTATCTTAACAGAATTTCACCAGTAGAAATGGCAGTTTCGTCTTGACACACGTTCTCATATTTCTATAATATTTCACATCTAGAAATTTATGAGGCTATGCTATTTAGGCCAGAATCAGTATCAGTCTCAATGAAGAGGGCACAGCAATGAACCTTTCTGCCTCAGCATTTTAACAAGGATGCATGCTTACAAGTCTGGCTCAATAAGTCACATTTGAATTTTTTAAAGCATCAATGAATCAATTTCCACTACACTGAAAAACAATATTAATAATGGGTATCATGTTGGCATATGTTTTTAGTATTTCTTGTTCTCTCATTTGGAAGCATTTGGTAAAAATCACAATGCTTCCATGAAAGTGCTTCTAATGTAATCTAAAACTGAAATAGTATCAAAAATATAGCAAGTGAATTTGAAGGTCCTGGAAATATTTTAATTTCTATTAATTCCTGTAATTTAAGAAGGAATAAGTAAAAGCCTCAAGTGAATCTCATTATATTTTAATTACAGGGAAAAGGTAGAGCAACCATACTTATTGTATTTTGGCAGGTAAGAGTAATATTACTACCAATGCTTCTACCAGGAGCAATGGTAATCTTTAAAAAAAACAGTTAAAACAGAAAAAAAATCTTGAAAACAGTTAACACTCTTGATGATTAGAAGGAGTGATTATGTAAAACACAGGCTCTAATTTAAAGAAACATAGAAAATTCCTGCACATAATCCCAAAAGGCTAAATAACTGCAGCTCCTCCAAGCTTATTATGTTATAAGCAATGTTTTAACATGCACTCCCTAGCCTAGGTAGCCATTACCTACTTAGATATTTCATGCAGTATTTGTGCTATACAAAGATTATAAAACTTTTTGGGTTTAGCTTTCCTATTTCCATCGTATGTAGAAGACTGACATATATTGGCTTTTCACTCTGAGTGGCACGTGTTGAACATTTCTTTCAAGGTTAAACAGAACTTAATTTACAGATATTTTGGAAAATAAAGATAATCAGAGAAAGAGAGCATCATAACTAGCCATATATCTATGTATTATCTGCATGGAAAGGGAGAAATTAACTTTAGAATTTGGCTTTCCTCTTTATCAGATAACAGAGATAAAAAGGTGTAATGGAGTGTTAGAGAGGATAAACAGGAACTACTCATCTCCTTCTGCCCATTAAAAAAAAAATAGAAGTTATCTGTTGTATCTGTTGGCTAAGCCTAATTTAAAACACATCTATAATGAAGACACTTCAATAAAAGGGTGAAAACCCTGGTGAAAGCCAGGATTTACCAGGAAAAGTATACTGAAATCATATAAATATAAGCATGAAGTGATCTGAAGTTTCTCCTCACCTCTGCATGCACAGCAATGATATTCACTAATGCTTCTTTCAAGTAGTTTCTGACACCTGAAACAGAAGAAGCCAAATAATTACTTTCATTCTGTTGTCACAACATCATAATATTTTACTGTTCAATACTGTACTTCTTATTTTCATTTTTTACTACTACTTTTGTAATCAGAGGCAGAAAGAGAAAGTTCCATAGCCACACCACCAGACTATTTCCTTTTTCAAATCAAATGGAGAAAGGCACATTTCCTTATAGCAGAAGTTTAAAAAAGCCAGTAGGTTCCTGTTTTAGTATTCTTCTGTAGCAAAATAATTTCACCAACTTTGCAATTTAATAAAAAACTAGCATTATTAAAAAATAAATTCTGGATCTTTTGTTAGAATACACACACCATGGCACAGAACATGCACCATGGTTTGATAAGTTCTAAAGAACAAAGTCAAGAGGTTTTGTTTGTATAACAGTCTTCAAGATCTTACTACTTTATCAGCTTCTCTATCTGTGAATTATTGTAGATAGGAATAGCAAGGTCTCTTGTTTATCTGAAAGAGGTTCAGAATATATTACTCATGGCAGTTTATAGGAGAAGTCATGCCTTAGTAGAAATTTCCTTTTGGGGAAGGTGGAGAAGTCAAATAAGCATTTTCTTTGCCAAGCTTATGAAACGCTTGTGAATTTACACTAAGAAGTGAATTCTAAACAGAAGAACATCCAGCAGCATGTGCTTTAGTTAGGACAGGCTCTTAGTACTCTCTGCTGCTGTAATTCTGTAACTTTCCCAGCCTGTACTCCAGTCTAAGATTTAAAATAGGCAAAAACCTAAAATTGCCTCACTTGTTTTTATGGCTACTTGACTTTGTAGGCAAGGGAAAATTAGAAAGCATTCTGGAAATACAAACAAAGTAATGAGAGAGTGTTAGTGATCCACATGACCTCAGCTTCTGATTTTGATTAATCTACCACGAATCAGAGAAAGTGCAATGACCTCATCCCTCCCTTAAATATATTCAATCCACAGTAAAATATGAGAATCATGGACAAAGACTGGTGAGACCACATAGCTCAGAGATCACTGTGTGATTAAGGCTAATGCTATAAAAATTACAAAGTGAACCTTTAATCAGTTCATCTTTCTTGCTCCACCTTTCCTCAGAAAACACCGAGGCAGAAACTTAGTCCTGCTACAAAAAACAGCTTTAAAAGGGGTTACCCAAGATCATCAAAATGAGTTATTCTGTGAGAAGAGTATCTCACTACTGCTACCTCAGTCATGCTCATACTTTAACCATTGATCCTGCAACTTGCCTATATAAAAATTATAAAAAGATATAAAAAGGTGACACTTTTTCTTTTTTAGACAATTACGGATAAATATTTTATAAAAATAGGACACAAGGATGACAGGACTGTCTTGCATGAGGAACAAACATCTAGGATGTGCAATGGGATGCAGCCTGGATGTTAGAAAAACACAAGCCTTTCTCCACACATCCCAAAATGTCTCTAGTGCCTTTTCTCTTTATACATCTCCTTGAAAATCTCGACAGTTTTTTTCTGTTTAAATTAACCCAAAGACAAGTCAAACAGTATTGTATACTAGGCAGCAAACTTAAAATTTCTTTAATCTTAGCAAGGAAGTGAGTGAAGACTAAAGCAATACCAGAAATTTTATGAAACTGACTTTTTATCTCTTGCCCTGTAACCTTGCAAAACAAAGCAAGAATGTTACACACCAATACTTGAACCACACCAAAAGATCACAGGTATATGTGGAAATGCAACACCCCCTTCCTTTTTCCTCTTCTACTGTTTTCCTTCTTTTACTTCACTCTGTGCCTGCTTAAATCCTCTACACACCTCACACCACAGAGGTCAAAATTTCTATCACACTCCAGAAGCAAATACAACTTGACCAGACTCTGAACAATGGTATGCAAATCACATCAAGAGGCACAGGGCAAATTTGGGAGCTTGTTTGCAGTTAACCTCAGAATGCAAAGTGTTGCTTTTGGTCTATGTGGTATTAATCTTTTGGCTGCCTACCAGCCTCATCTTGTGACAGTAGGATCTCTCATGCAGGAACTGTGATTTTACTTTCACACCAATGCTTCACAAGATTAAGACCTTGGCAGTCTCCCTCCTTTATGGATACCTGAGCACTGGCATGGCTTATTCCTTAGTCAATCAAAATTTCAGCTATGACCTAAGCAGCATTTCTTTGGCCCAAATGAATGCTCCTTAACAAAGTATCTCACTCAAACCCTGCTACTGCTGGGGAGCAGTAAGGAAAGTACAGAGAGGGCATGTGTGCCTCCTGCAGAGGTGGCCAGCAGGCTGAGCTGGGAAGAAGTATTATCAAGGAGGTGAGTGAAAAGCTGGAGTGGATAGAGACTGAAGTGGGTTGTGTAAGAGGGTGATGTGGTTCCAAGGAAGAATCCTCATTTCCCACCTATCCCACCTAAACCCCTGAGGTAGTGTGCCTCTTCTCATGCATTCATGCAACTTGGCTCAGTGTAGGAGCTGCTAATTCTGTCTGCTGCTGTATGCACCCAAATTAAATAACCCAATTAAAGCTTTTGACTGTGCTAGTAAAAGTTGCCTATCACTATATGTGCAGAAACTTTCTATAACATATTTCATGAAGAGTTAGTCACCAAGTTGCCATCACTGCTGTAACTACCTAAGTACTGTTAATTTCTAAATGCATGAATTACTAAAATCAGCAACTTTAGCACCAGGTGTTGAACAGCATTGTCTGATGGTTCTCAGCTAAGGTAAATAGTTAGTTATGCCAGAGCTCAGAATGAATTCAGTAAATGGAATGGAGATGGAAGCTATAGTAAAAATGAAGTGAGAGTAGCTCAGTATCACATACTGTTAGCCTATCCCAGCTGCATGATAAAATGTTAACTTAAACCTCAGTGAAAGGGAATAAGCAGACATATTTTATCTTCCACCCTTGTACCACGCACAAGGACAAATGGGTAAGGTGAGAACTTAAAGGAGATTAGTGCTATTGGGATTGCAAGAAATAATTAGGTGTTCCTGACCTTTCATAGCAGGCTCACTCCTGCAATGACTGCAGGATCAGGGAGCTCAGTACCAGCACAAACATTTCCTCAGTTTCTTCGACAGGTTTTACAATTTAAGAGCAAATAATTCAGCACAAACTGTGCAAAGCTATGCAGTTTAGAGACAGTCTATGTATATGAAACTGCAGTGACCTTAATTGCAGCATTTAATAACTTGAAAGATCTTGTCTTGGTAAGCTATACAAGTCAAAGACAGAAAGAACATGCAATTGCATTCTAAAAATGCCAGTTAGTGGAACCAGACAGGGAAAGAAGGGAGAACTATGCAAGGCAAAGAACAACATAGGCAGCACAAGAAAGAAAGAAAGGAAGGTATAAATGAATTGACCATCATTGAAGTTAGGTTGGAAATTAAAGGTCACTGTAAAAGTTTGCTCTAGCTAAGCTATGAAATATGTGATTTTATGACAATCATTGCTGTTGGGGGGGATCAGTTTCCTACCACAAATAGAACATAAGTAAAAAGAATATTACCCCCCAGCTCCCCCCTTTTGTCTTATTTGTGAAGGATTTAATTTTTGGGTGTAGAGACAAGGCCAAACATATTAGAATGTCAGGACCTGCAGGCATAGTTAATAACTGTACTATATTTTGAAAAGTTACAATTAAAAAAGATCCAATTTCTGATTTATATCACTGTACTGTTTGTGGCAGGCTTTGCTGAAGCAAAGTATTACTTTTCTGGAGTATGATTCACTGGAAATACAAGCAGTGGCATCCAACTGTGAATTTGTTGTGAAATTCATTTCAAAATGAAAAAATTCTGTCTAGAATAGAATTTTTGTGCAGCTTTCTCTACAACTGTTCAGCAGCCCACGCAATTACAGTTTTTGGGACACCATGCTGCCAGTCCTATTATACAGCACTGAAAGCTAATGCACCATGTAACTGTAGGTTGCAACTATTAGGCTAATCAAGTGAAACATAACATTCTTAAGTCTAAAATACCTCTTATTTAGCATATTGAAGCTCAAATACAATGCCTTTCCACTGCTTCTGACAGAAACGTGTTAAAGAAAGTCTCAACAAGCCCTTGCAATTTCTCTAAGGAAAATGTTATTATTCTGTTACAACATAAATGCATTCCACTCCCACTCCATTCTTAATACCAAAGACTGACTTGCTGGAATTCTAGCTGCCACTAACAAAGCCCAGCATTGCTCTAAAGAAAAATGGATGGGAAGACTCAAGACATAAAAATGAAGGACATTTTCAGCCATCAACTATGACAATGGCTGACAGAAATTTTAAAATAGCATCTTCCAATTTTGGACTTTTCACTGTACTTTCTACCAGAGAAACATATGACAAAATTATCCATTAATCTCCAATTTACACCACCCATAAATTTTAAAATTTTTTAAAATTTTTTTTTTTTTTACAACTTGAATGTGTCAGAGTATGTTTCAAAGCAATTTCAGCAACACTGTAAAGCTGTAGCAAGGATGACTGTGTGAATGATGGGAAAAGCAGAAGGGAAAAAGGTTTGTGGTTCTGAGGATTAACAGAAACCAAACTTCTAGCTTGCCAATACAGGAGTCATTCAGGAGATCTTCAGATGGTGTAGGTGCTACCAGTTGTCCCACTTGTAGTTCTCAGAGACATGTTTCCCCCAAGTACTTATATGACATCGTTAGACTATGAAACCCCTGAAGTGACTGAATAAGCATGCAAGAGCTGGGACTCCAATACCACATTGTGTAATTCTAAAACACAGAGAGGATACAAAAACTTGCATGCAAGAAAAGAGCAAAGGTTGCACACAGAGTAAAACTGACCTCCACAGGCTGCTTTTTATGTGCCAGAAGCTAATTTGGATCTTCAAATGTTACCAGTCCTTCTACAGTAAACTGATAGCACAAAGGATTATATGAGCTTCAAACACTTTCTAAGCCTTCTGCAGAACTCAAGAGCTCAAAGAATGAACCGAAATTCAGTGAGGACAACTGAAACATACAGGAAATTTTAACCCAGGCAGACCAAGTTTGACACACTTTTAACTCTTGTGAGATTGGAACCTCATTTGAGATGGACAGCTGTGAATCCAACCTTGTTGCTGCCTCTCACCAAACCAGCCTTTTCACTTGCCTCTTGTGCAAAAAGGAGGAGAGGATAAATGCACGTAACTGTTTAGAAAAAGCAGGTGATGTCAGCAGGTACCTCTGCTTATCAGCAGTAAAGAGGTTGAAAGACAGAGGATGAAAGGCTTTGAAGGGTCAAAAGAAAAGAAAAAAGGCAGACTTTGGTAAAGAGAAATCATGCAGCAATTTTGAAAGCTGCTGTTCGTCTCTGGAGGAGCTAGAAAAGCCATCCACAGAAAATTTTACAATTTGATAGCTGCCACTTTTTTTTTTTTTTTTTTTTTTTTTTAAATAAAGCAAAGACTGAACAGTTCTTAAGATGTTGACTGAGCTACCAGACTTGTTTCACTTATTGACTTATTAGAAACCTAAGCTCTGAGGCACTGAAACAGACATAAATGTTGGGTAGGCACAGAACCACCAATTTAGGGAACAACAGAGAGCATTCTAAGGCCATTCTGTAGGAGGTCAACATTAACTGGGCAAACAACTGCTGCTGGTGGTAGCAATGTTTCTTAGTGCTTCTGAAAAGAGAGCACTAAATTTGTTGGCCTTGAGGCTTGAGCATGACTTGGTAGAGATAGGAAAATTGATGCCTGGGAGTCTGAAATTTTGCATTTTAAGACACATCCAATTGTATGCACTGTTTTTTACAATTTATTGTTCTGTTTGGTGGGTTATGCCAGTAACAGTCAATCAGTGTGAAACCTCTTTTTTTTCCTGATTACTTTTAAATGAAAACTTCCCTGAAAATACAGTAATGTACAGAATCTGGTGATCTAAAAAGGTTTATATTTTTCATACCTAGCTGCAGAACACCAATAATTGTCTGCTCCTGGACATTTCATTTGCTACTCTGATAGTAAATTTAGAGGAGAGAAAATGAAAAAAATATTTAATCTGTTCTGTTATAATGAAGGAACTGGCTTTTAAATTTTTTTTACATATATTTTTTTCAGATACATTACGTCCTATTTCCAGATTTAAGCAAAATGGTATTGGAAAGGCTAATTTCTAAGCTTCAGATACATCATGCCAAACTTTACAGCAAGTCACACACAAAATGTTCTGAACTGCATGTCAGTTAAGCTCTTCTGTAAGTTTTTAATCTGTATGTGAAACTGTTAGGAAAAAAAAAAGCTCCATACATCTACTGCAAGTCGTTAATCAGTGCTGTGTAGTGCACATTAAAAAAGAAACTAATGAATGGTATCCACAAAACCATGTGGATGTAACTTCTTTAAACAGTCTGATTTTAACTGTTACGTTTCCTCTAGGCTCTGGCTGCATTGCAGCTGCAACAGTAGTATTTAATACCTGCTTTAACTAAAATTATTCTGGCAAAATTTCTAATGTGGTCACACTCTTCCCCAATGCAACTTCTGTTACAGAAGCAGTGGTAGGGGCTAGTAAGATTCCTTTTAGGATGGCAGACAATTATTTGTATTTCTGTAGCTCTTGAAAAGGCTGACTGTGCTCTGCAACACACCAAGTGAGTCCCACTCTGCCCCATGCAGTTCATGTGGGAATTTCAAGCTTAGATGGATGCCTCCTGACAAACCAAGCTGCCCCACACACCCCACAGAATTTCACTTTTCAATCTAACCTAAACAATAACTTCCAGCTAAAATCAAGTAATCTCTTTTCAAACCCCAAACATTTAAACAGGTAAGGCAGAGCAGGTGGGAGGGGGAAGAGGCTCTACAGAGTAAAACACTGTCTGAGGTCACAGCAGGTCAGCAGAGCAGTCAGCACTGCCTCCATGCTGGAACAATTCTAAATAAAGGTTCTCTGCGCAGATGTGTCTTGGTAGAAAAACTTGAATTTATGAGATCACAGATAATTCCAGGCTTCCCATAGTTGTGGATCACTGCCTGACACTTCCTGCATGCAAAGGTCTATCAATTACCTTATCCCAAGAAATGAACAGGAAGCAGAACAGACTAAAAGAGAAAATACAAATGAACACCAAAATATTTTTATTTTTTAGGGTGCAAGATTCCAAATAAACATGACTTATGATGTACCTTATATGTAAAAAATTTCAGAGACTTAGGATACTGGACTGTGAAGTACATATAGCAAAAACCAGTTTCAATTATGTTGGTATTGGGAAGGTATTTATGAAGGAATATTCCTTATATGAATGAATAAACTTATTACTTGAATTTTTCAGAGCACTTAACTTGGATTTGAAAAATACAAACAAACTAATTTGGATTAGAATCAAGTGCCCAGGATGACATGAAAAAGGTTAACATCTATCTATGAGGACCAGCAGCACAGCATGCCTGAGGCTGCATTAAATGCATTTGAAAAAAAGGTGATAGCCCTCAAAACTATTCAGAAATCTGGTATTTATAACTAGGGAAAGTTTAATGTGACTGGCAGTCTGTTTAACTTTGTATATTCCCAGAACAACAAACTGTATTTGCCTCATTGGAAAATGCCCTGAATTATAAATTGTTTCTCGAAAATTATTTTAAAAGTTAGCAACTATTTGCAATTACTACAGTAAATGTGATACCTCATTTAGAAAACTAGTCTTTTACTTTCCAAGCAGCCTACACCTATCAAGACAGTTCCCTAACCTATAGGAATAGACAGAAACCTGACTTGTTTGCATGCATGAGCCTTTCATGAACTACAGCACTGGTACATGAGTATGTCATGCTATTTTACTGAAGTGCCCCCACCCACACAGTGATATCATCTAACCTGACACCCCACAGATACTAAAAAAATATATATATTAAAAAAAGTAGAGATGTGACTTGGAATTTCCCCATGGACATAACAAAGCAGCTCACCTTTATTCTTTACAGCAGCACAAAGGTTTCTCCCTCCAAGGACAGTTGATAGGAAATCAGATTCAGCTAACGGTATTACCACTGGTCTGTTTTCTAAATTAAGGCAGCTAGACAAGCCTGCTTGTTTCTTCCTAATTACTAAAAATAGTTTTGCTATCATGCTTTGTTGTTTACCCTGGATAAAAACATTTTCAGAAAACTGCTTGCAGGATGCTAAGAGCAGAACACATATCTGGCAGTAGCTCTCAAAATACAGGAGATCCACCAGGTCACAAACTTTACCACCATCCAAGTGGCTTTATTTGTGTTTTATATTCCCTCCTTGTTTTGACTCACTAATGTTTTTCAAGTTGATTTTAAAAAATTTAATAATTAGTAGCTGTCAAAACCAAAATATGCAGCAGTAGAAATAATGGCTTTCATGTACTTATTGCTTCTGTTTGCTCAAAGAAATACAGATATCACCTCTTAGAGAATTAAATGGACATTGCCATGTTCAGTAAATACTTTACTTCACAGCAAGATTTATGCAGTCTGATTAGTAACACTATTTTTACAACCTTCAAACATGATCATAAATATTTTTAAAAAAATGTGCATGGTATCTTAACAAATAAATACAGGTAATACCATAAATACCATAAAAATGAATACATATATAAGAAATACAGATATAAGGAAAAGCTAAGTTACAGGAAAGTAATTATTTAAAACCAGTCTAAAATGAAAGACATAATTACAGCATTCACAGAGTTTTATGGATCCACATGATACACCTGAGCCAAGCTAAATGTCACACAACTGCTCCATTGTCATTAAAGCAGAAAACCCCACTTAAAAACAGGGACTCCAGAATCTCATTTTGATTTAAACAAGAATGTGAAATTTCTCACTAGGCCACTTCCTGCTATTGCTGGAAACATTCCCTCCTTTAAACAGAGATGGATTTCAAGGTACTGTACTTAATGTTGTTTTGAAAGTACATTAAGAAGAAAATGTGAACGTGTAGGCAAACTGGAAACTCTCTGGAGAGATTACCCACTTATTTAACCACATTTCCTGTTTTTTAACCCATTTGTCCTAAGTCAGTCCTTAGACTACTGACAAAAATAGATACAAGTGTGCTATAAATAGTTCATTAGCAGCTTTTTCTCGGTAAAACTGAAAATGTTTTGATAAATCTATTGTTCTTACTAGCTCCATACTAATTAAACTGTGAATCAGATTAATGTTTTCTTGAAATTCTTGTCTGCATATCTCATGGTAATTATAAATATAGAGTGCCTTAGGAATCTGAGAAAAAGTCCCAAGAACTAATAGTGACCTAAAAAATAGCTATCAATAATTGAAATTTAATGAAGAAATTACTGGTAACCTATGAGGCAAAGTACTCAAATAACAAGTTCTGAAGCAAGGGAAGAGGCTGATCAAGCAAAGTCAGAACCTTTCTAAATATCTTGAGATCTGAAGGCCAGAATGTTACATCTTTGAATTAGTCACCTTGCACTTATTTTCAGTAGTGTATTGATCTAACACAGTGAATGGCATTTGAAGGACCTGCATAAGTAGCTACAAAACTAATTTCTAAAAATATTAAATGTGAAGGCTTTTCAGGCTTATGCTACCTGTAGTTTTTGAACTATTTCAATTCAATCAATAGAAATTATGTCATGACATTCAAAGAACCTCAAAGTTTCTTTGTTTCAGCTGCCTTGCAGTAGTAGGAGCTCTAAAGACTGCTAATACTGCAATTAATACCTTTGCCTATGCATTAACTTCAGTCTACAATAGGAAAACACCAAGAGAATAATATTGGTTCGGTGCCTTCTTGCATAGCCCAAACTGAGGCATCTTTAAAACTGAAGCTGCTGAGGCTGTTCTGAACTTTCTGCTACCTCATTTAAACCACAGAATGATCTGGGGGACAGTTGAAGAGGTCGACCCAATACTGCTGCAAATATTAAGCTCCACTGCTTCTGGGATGGGATAGAAAACAATTTCCTTTATTATTAAGAAGGAGCAAAATCTGTAATCATGAAAGACTACAACAAAAAATGTGAAACCCAACAGTGCTTCACTTGGGAAGGAGAAATGTTTGCTAGGATCAAATATTTAAAGGACGAGCAGGTAGCTGAAGGCCAATTTGATATGTAGGCATGTTCTTGCAAGGATTTTGTTAAGAGATGGATTTATTTTTACTTCTTCTTCCAAACTCAGTAACAAAGCATAAAGGGAATTTTACCAATCCGGACATGAAAGTCTTGAGCAAAAGATTCTGCATAGAATTGAACCTGAAGACTCTCAAATTACTCAAATTATTGCAGAATCAGCCAAATTTCAACCCACAAATCAGGTAACAAAGAATGTAAATGGTAAAAGAATAACAAACAAAAAAGCTCCAAACCCCTTAAACAAAAAAGTTCAACACACTAATGTTAAAAAACCCCTATTTCAGAGGTTATAGCCAGTCATACCTGCCCACCAAAGCATACATAGCTTTCAGCTCACTCACATCACCACTGGTAAAGAATTGCATGGATGATCCTTAGATGAACCCAGTACTCGAGATACACGACCCAAAGAAATTTGTCCTTTTGTTGTTGTCATTTAAGCAAGAACAACATGGTCTGGCAGGGTTTCAGCCTTTACAGTGCTCAACAAGCACAAGCACCAATGTGTGGCTGTAACCCATAAAAGCAGCCTGAGAAGGTGCCAGAACAAGAATACAAACACTTCACAGCCAACAGTGTGCTGCTCTACAGATTTAACATTACTTAAAAATTCCTTACCACTTCTACTTCATCATTAACAGCTTTGGGGATGTTGAGTCTTCTTTTTGTTGTTGTTGTTGAATTAAAGTGGCTGGATGTTTGACTTGAGGGGAAACCCAACAGTAGAAATTAATTACAATTCTTAAAGTAGGTGGTTTGAGAAAGATGAAAAAAACCCTGTGCTACAAGAAAAGATATTTTGCCCAGCTACAACATAACATCTAAACCAAACCCATTTTTCTTCCTGAATGGAACAAAACAGGTTCTGAAGAATGAAATTTATGCGAGACGCTCAGATATAACAAACCCTCTTTCTTGACACAAAAATGAATACATCTAAGGATGACTCAGTATTACCTGAACTTTATCTACCAGCAATCCATTTTCTGTAGAATGCTACTTCATTTTCCAGAAGAAAAATTTTTAACAAATTTCTTCCCTCTGCCCCCTTGATTTTCAGCATATAAATGTCATAGCATTATGTATCTAACTTCTACTATCATTAGATTTCCACTATAGGAATAATTTTAATGCTAAAGGATTTTCTTTTGATAAAGCAGAGACTACGAATAGACAACAGGTAAGATGCTGAAAACAGAGCATGTGTACCTGGTATGACTAGGTTCCCACTGATTTTAGCAATTTGTAAGACAGGACTGTGATCCTTCTGCGTGTATCCAAGAAATGTAGCAGAGTGGAAACTTAATGGTTCTTTCCTAGTCAGAGAACCTTGTTAAGTTTCCAAAGTCTGCTGGTGAAAGAAGCACTGACGCAATATTGCACATATGAGGGAACAGAATACAAAGTGTATATAAACATTTGCTATGTATTGGACATATTTTCAAACAGCCGTGTGCATCAACAGTTTTTTCCTGAAATAAAGTTTGATTATACTGACCAATAAAGAGGTCTGCTGCTTAAAAGCTCTCTTCCTATTTTTTTTAGATTTAAGAAACATTGATAAACAGACCAGCTGGTGGGTGGCAGACAAATGAAGAGCATCATCATCTTGTAAAACTAGTGCCTACATACCTCTGAAGCCTGGCACTCATATAATTTCCAGTAATGTAACCTGTTTGCCATTTATTTTCCAATTTCTTCACAAGTCAGCCTCTTAAGAAAAAAAACCCAAGCAGTTGTACCCCTTTACAACTTTGACATAGGCTTCCAAAAGCCTGAGTGAAATAACTCATCACACTTGGGGGTCCTTGCCACTTCCAGACCTCTCTCACTTTACAGCAGTGAAGTCACACATACAGAGGTGTCAGTGGGGGTCAAAGCCAGCAACACAGACTAACCCCTTCAGACTGCCCCCAGAGGGCCCCATACAGGAAGATTTATGTAATGAGAAGAATGTCAATTTAAAAAGGTGTTCCACAGATAAAAGAGTAGCTCTATTCAACCCATAGAGGATGACCAATTCAACAGGAAAAGTCAGTTACTCCTTTAATTGTAAGGCAGACTAAAAATCAACAACTCTATCAAAACTGAGAACAGTTGAATCCAAAAATCTCAAGCAGTATTTCCTTTCATTAACACAAACCAAGCATAGTCTGAAAGAATATTAATTTATTTCTTTCAAACACATCATTTTTAAGGCACCCTGAAGGTGTCCTTTCATGATTTTATAAAACCTAAAATTATTAAAACCTTTCAAAACACAGACTCACTCAGGAAACTGTGTGTTCTTCTCATAATTCCTGAAGTCAGTGGTACTTTAATAATAGCCTGTCAACTGCAAAATGACAGCAATTTCATAAATGAAGAATGGGCTTAGAGATATACTATGTTTATGAATTTACTTTGGTTGTCACTCAAATATTATTATTATAAGAAATGAGAAAACTGAAGTCAATTGATCCAAAAGAGACTAATTTCACAAATAAAGTGTTTGGAACAATACAGACACTAATAATTTTAGTGTCCAGTTTTGCTCTGCATCTCTCTAACCTTCAAGTTACTGAAAAAAATTTAATTACCTATGAAACATGTCCTGCATTTATTAGAGTGACTTACAACAGATATACTTGGGTAAGTAAAAGAAAAGACAAAATTTGCAAGGGAAAATAGAGTATAGACATTTTAAAAGATTTGTTTTAAAGTATTCAACTTCAAAAGTGGTGCTTTGAGAAAAAGCTTATGAGCAGCACCAAGATGCACAATTTTTATGTTTCTTATAGTATGTTTTGTTTTTAACATTGATGACTTTTTGAAAGTTGACATTTCTATTGTATAATACAAATGTATAAAGATAACAAGTAGGTGACTATGCATAAGATAAAAAACCCAATACTTTTGGAACCCGATTCTGCAAAGGTCTGGGAATGTTCCTAACTCAAAAACACAAGCAGCCACCACAATGAAAAAATGTGCAAAACCAGTTCTTAATATTTTTACATACTTTCTTCCAAATTGCTATATGTACCAATTGTATATTAAATACATGAAAGTATATGAAATTTTTATTTGTCTTTAGTAATTAAATTCAGCAAATTGGCAACCAAATCAAAGCCACTGTATAAACTTACAGGCACTAGTAGGGAGCAGTATTTAGCAGGCATGATGGAAGTATCGAATTATGGGAAAAAGCTGACTGAAGAAAGGGACTTTGACTACAGATTCAGTGGATTCTTTGGAAAATGTAGGAGGAGGTTGTGCTCTGCTTCATTTCACCAAATTCTCAAATTTTATTTCTATGGTAAAATATAGTTGTTTGTTTGGTTCTTTTCCCACAGACTTGGTAACTTAGGATGACCTTGAAGGGGTAATCACCATTTTGCCTTTTAGCCAGCCCTTACTTCCACCAATGTATGTATTTAAAAACTGCAACATGTACTGCAGCCAAATGCATGTAGATCAGTATATTGGGAATAATTACTTACAAGAGTATATTTCAAATTTACTGCAAAAAATACTCTAAGTTGAATTTTATGTTTAGCTTTACTTGTCTGTCTGCTTAAATAACCAGTGAGTTAGAACCAGATAACAGCAGCTTTTAGAGATGTTACTGCAGAAAATGAAAACCAAACAAAATCCCAACAACAAAACCACCCAACCAAACCCCAACAATCAATCAAACAAACAAACAAACAAAAAAAATCCCACTCCACCTTACTGTCTTTTAGTGCTATGAGAAAGGAGTAAATGAGAGAAAAATTGTTTTAGGACACATACAGTATTCGATGAGAATATTAATCCTATTTATTAGTGTGAAGGTAAGAACTTGTGCTGACTTCCATTGCTACTATTTCATTGTTTTTTCACTTTCAAGCTTTACTGGATTCCTACAGCATTTTGAAAAGGGCATGGATTTGAAATGAAGAATGTTTCTGCATGACCTGAACAATAGATTCTGAAAAAATTATTTAATCCAAAATCAACATTTGGAAGCTATCTTGACTCAGGAGTGACCCACAATAACTGGAAAGCTTAAGATTTTTCACAGTTCAAAGTAAAGGCTTTTAATATTTTTGAATTACTTCAACTGCTGAAAAAGCCCAACACTAATTTCATCCACACATCAATAAAGTTTAAGTGTTTCATTAAATTTAAATTGCTATTCGTTGTGTAAAGAAATTTTAAGCTAATGAAATGTTTTTTATTACAATGGATCTGCTGTACTGTTAGAAGTCGATCATATTTTCCCACTTAAAAAGTAAGAGTTCAAGGGCTTGATAACTTGGCTACTGAGAGAATATGCTCCAGGCTGAATTTTGTATAGAAGTTTTGTATAGAGAAAGTTGAGGCTTTTTGTTACACTAGAATTTTTAACTTAAAAACACGCACACACCCTTGGGCAGAAAGTGTTATGAAGTACTGAGGAGACAGATATTTTCCACTGTGCTAGTAGGATTCTGCAAGTCTATCCAGTTGCAAGGTTCATTTTGGAGACTATTTGCATCAGTGTTTTAAAAATGTTAAAAACTTCAGCATCCTTAACTACTGCATACCTTCAGAAAATAATAGGTTTTGACTACTCCTCTTTCATCTTGATATGAGTAATGTTTTATGTTTGACCACAGAACCCTTAGGCAAGACTTCAAACCATAACCAACAATGTGAACTGACCAGTGGGTTCACTACGGGCATCAAGGTTTTTGGACCTCCTTTGCTGAGTAGTCTGGGGCAAATTCCAGATGTTTTAAGATGATTGTTTGCATCTGCACAGAGGTAGTGTAATGTTATATTTCATATGACCCTTGAAGAATTTCCACCACAAGATACTAAGCACCTTTATCAGGAAGGAGAGATCAGTCATTGTTATGGATTGCTTCTAATGAGCACCTACATGCTAAAGGTTAACAAGATAAAACCATTCTCTAAGCTCAACAGTGTGAATTATAGGAACTACACAGGCAGCTCCATGCACAGAAAAGTCTGGAAATTTTAATAGAGCTGAGTTTATCTGGACCAATACCAAAGTTTTAACTTGGGACTTTCCTTCTAAATATCACACACAAATCTTTGATCCTTTATAATTTGAGCTAGAGGACTATGACTTAGCTACAAACACCAGCAAACCAACCTCTTCTACAGATCAACCTTAAATGGGAGCCACATTCACTCACCTATGAATAAGTGACACCATCACAATTAGGTTTCCCAAATATTAATCATGATCTGTAAACGCTTCTTGATCTCACAGTGCTCCCATGCATACTGTCTTCTGAAACTGTGATGATAACCCCTGTATGATCTGGATAAAGATTGCCAGAGGGACTTGGGAACAGTTCTGGGCAGAAGAGAGCAGTCACAAGATCTTTTACCAGCTAACACTACCTAATTGCATATTCTGAGAGAAAGAGTGAAGTGCCTACAATTAGCATACCTGTGGAAATAAATCTTTGAAGGAAGAGAATGAATCCAAGCAAAAAAGCCTAGCTAGGAACTCCAGAACAGATCTGAACCCATAGTTTGGGACTACAGGTAATTTTACTTTCCATGTGACTTACTTTCCCCACTCCACTAGTTTCATTACACCTCAGTTTGTTAAAGATTGCCACAGAGATTACCTTGAGCATTACAAAGATAATAAGAATTCTGGTTTCTAAGAGTAACAATTGAAGGAGGAGTCTAACACAGCTCAAACACCTCATTCACATCCAAGGTTTGAATTTATTTTGGCTTATAACCCAACTAGTAATGAAATAAAACCAAGTAGTAGTAATAGTGACTATTGACTTGAAGTTCTAAGCTTTTTGACCTATGATTTTCTCAAACCTCCCTCACCTCCCTAGTCCTCAGTTCTGACTTCTAAACCCATCTAAACCAAGCCCATTGAGCTCTTCCTCTCACACACTTCCAGCCATTCATTTCTGCTCAGCTATCTAACCTGCAAACCCAACCTGTCTGTGCTCCAAAACTCTTCTCTGCATCATTCCATAACATTGGGGCACCCAACAAATTCAGTAAATCAGACAGAAAACATAAAGATGCCATTTGTGCCTATTAAAGGCAACATAAACATAAAAGCATTCACTGTGCCAACAAGCTAGACCATGGAGTATTGTTTTGTTGATGACACAATTTATTACTACTTTTGTTTTATGGAAAGGGTTGAGACAGCACAAAACTTGTGTGGATGTACCCTCATTCATGCTTGCAAATAAGAAGTGCTGGAAGAGGGGGAAAAAATGCTTGCCCTTTCTCCTCTATGTGTTATCATTGATTCCTATCTCCAATTAGCTTTATGCTTTGAGCAATGCAGGGATTAGATTCTATTACTAAAGACAGTTATAAAGATACTAAATTATATTAGAAGACCTTGTGTTTCTCTCAAAGAGTTTGCTTGAGGGGCTAGAAAAATTAAGGTCATCTTGTAATAAAATCAAAAACAAACAAAACAAAGGTTGCTGACATCAACATGTGTCCTCACAGAGGTTGACTGTATAAACAAGAAAATGCTGAACTGATGACAAGTATCACACAACTTCCTACAACTGGCTAGACAACAGAAGAGACTTGTGAGTTGTCAGACATGCCTGATAAGTAAATCCTCTGAAGTTACAAGAACTATAATCTCATTCAGGTATTAGAGTGACTTGTCATACCATCAGTTAGAACAGGTATGTGAGCAGACATAATTCTCAAGCTACAAGGCTAAGCTGCTGTCTGACCAAGGAATCACAGCAAGAGTCTATTTCAGGCATACAAGGATTTTGCACTCATGTGCTTCCCATCCCTAAAGCAATATAAATGAAGTCTCATTTAGATCTTCAAACTTTTCAAATGAGACAGACTCTTTTCCCAAATACATTCTTTTCCTTTTAAAAATACACCTTTAAAAAAAACCAAAAACAGTCAAAATATGCTGAACAATTAATTTTATAGTTTAAGAAGAATGCAGGTTTTCCAACTTTTAATGAAAATACCCAAAGATAAAATGCTTTTGGAGCTTAATTCATGAAGCTTAACAGTCTTTAGCAAGGCATAGACACAGAGTCAAATGCCACAAGGTATCCTAGCAAAAAGTTTTACAGGTAAAGCCAAAGAGAAGCTGGAAGAGTGATGGATAGCAGTCTAGTAAACAACTACTGGTAGGCTTAATAGCAGAAAATGCCCTAAATCAGAACTGTGAGTGAGGGAGAACATGTGAAAAGCAAGAGGAAGCATAAGGTATAAACCAGATAAGATGTAGATAAACTCCACTGGATGTGGAATCTAGAGGATGTTGAGACCAGCGAACAAAAACTTGAATCAAAATTTGCAGCAGAAAATCTTGCATGCAAGAAACTGGAGAAGCACAAGAAGATATTTAATAAAAAGTCAACAAACAAGTGCAATTTAGTGTGTAGCAAGTAGGAAAATGTGATGTCTCTCCAGGACAGTTTCTAATGGGATTTCTATAAAAGTCAGAAATTAAAGGTAATGTGTTGGCAGAAACTACAGGAAGCTGAAGAGCCATTGTCTTCTTCTGTTCTCATCTTTTGCAAGGACAACGTGCACTCCATTTCACCGGCTAGAACAATCCTTAATATTTTAAATTTTATATATACCTACATATATATATATAAATGTATTATACAATATTATATAAAATAAATTAATATATAGTATTATGTAGATATAATGTATATATTTAAATTAAATATTCAAACCAATATAATATGACAATACAGTGTTCTTAGAAGCGAGAAATAGAATGAAACCTAAATATCTCAAAGTGAAATTAAAGGAAAATTTCAGGCTAAAATGAAATGACACGAATGAAGGTACTTGAAATTTTTGCTTATGTTTCAAGCAGCAAATTAATTTTTCACAAAAAATTGCAAGGCTACAATATGAAGGCCCTTGACTTCACACTCTTAGTACATGATTCTACTCTGAAGAATTATGTGTAGCAAAACAAATTCAAGAACTGTAGTCATTCAATGCATGGATTGTTGCACTTGCTGATTGAATGGGTCATTTAAGGATGAATGAATTCAACTCATCCTAATACAAATTTGATTGTTATATAGTTGATATTTCCTTACCAGAAGCACAAAACCATCAATTTACTAATGTATGTTGCAAGAGCAGTTACCTTGAATGAAAACCAGCATATTTTAACTGGACTATTTAAAGACTGCTGTGTCTAAGAATCTTCTTGTGTCATAAACAAACTACTAGCATTTTGTAACAAAAGCCCCCAAACTGACGAGTCCTTTAGCAACTTCATTTGCCAGTACAGAATACTTTTTTCCCTTAACATTATATGCAACAGACCTGCAAAACATTGTTTTCTTCCTGTTCACATACATGGCACATTATATCCCTGCATCAAAAATAACAGAATTTGGCCTTATTAAAGCATAAAAATTCAGACAATTCCTAAAGACAGGATATCAACACTTTGAGGAGTGTTGGAGTTCAAAATTATCTACCTGATGTACGTATGATAATTCTGAAGCAATTTTTTTAAACGTTTGGGAGAAATTGAAAGGGTTACAGAGATTTCAAACAAAACTATTTTGTACATTTCAGTCAAAAAGTAATTGCTTATTTCTAGCAAAAAAAAAAAAAAAAAGAAAGAAAAAGAAAATGATTTGTACTATATCCAAATGTTTTTAAGATGTAAATGCACTTGTCATCTTTCATGTAAGCAGGGTGCTAGTGCCCCAAATTAAACAAAAGAAGAAAAGTTAGGGTTGACAAGTATGTCGCTGCGTAACTACAAATTAAATATGCCTTTTGATATTTAATTTTTAACTGTTGAGTACCTTTTCATCAGGCTATTGCCATTAGAAGTTTTTTATTAGATTATTAAATTAGACAAATAACAGATAAAAAGATGTGACAAGTATAAAAAAATCTGATTTAGCAGATCTGACGCACATAATCTTTTACTGCGATAGCGGCATTTCATATATTTCAAATGTTTTAAAAATGATCTCTTAACACACCAAAGAGGAAGAAATTCAGATATAACTTGACTATATTCAATTTATGCCAAGTACAGAATGAATATCTCAAAACCACAATCACCTTTCAGTTGAAAGTGCAAAATCACCTCAAACTTTCAAAGCAACATGAAATTTTAAACACAACCCCTACCCCCCAATATCTGACAATACAAGTGAAACACAGAAGATACATATTTAAAAGAGATTGTCAGAATAGCAGCTGAAAATCTGTATGCTTGTGAACTCTGAGTGAATGTTGGCTAGACTGCACAGCAGCCAGTATTTAAAAAGTAAATTATGAAGAGATATCACCATTATCTGAATTGTTCAGAAAAATAAATGAACATCTACCTTTTGTGTGGTAAACAAATCTTCACTTACTACAGTCTTACAGAAATTAATATAGTAATTGCATATGTAAAGAAATTAAATATAATCAAACTTGCCATATCACCCCATTCACTCTCCAAAAGTCTATAGCCTTGCAAGTGAAGATCAATTTTTTAAATAAAAAAAAGAATGTAAAAATAAAAATAAAAAAGCTGCCTAAGTTTGTCACACGACTAAGACACAACTTATGCTTTTCAAACTAGAAATAAAAAACCCACAACAAAACACAATTTACTCCTTAAAAAGAGATGCATGAACAGGAAGAAAACCTCCCCCATGCATGTTAAACTATCAGATCGATCAGTATTCACCAAAAAAACTATCTAAACACATACTTGGCCACTGATTAACACTATGTTTCCTATTGTTCCTTTCATCTTTTCTAATTGTGTTAATAATATAGAATAAATTAGAACAATATTTCAAACAAGAGAAAAGAACTTAATGAGATTTCACTGCTGCAGCATGTTAACATTGAAGTCTGTCTTGTAAAGACTCAGAAGTCTACATTGAAATTAAAGTGAAAAACTTAAATTAGTTATTTATTAACAATAAATCCAATAAAGTTAATAAAACTGCTGTCTAATAACAGCAGTCACACCTTAGATCAAAATAAAGAGCCAAATATAAAATCACTTTGTGCACAAGCACTGACATTCAGATCTTTCATACTGAAAAGCGCATGGATGTTGAAAAACTAACAGTAAATATTTTAGCACGTAGGCTAAATGAAAATTTGCCCCATGCAAACAATTTATCCCTTTTTATATTTAAGACTATAACAAAAAGCATATGTATAAGAAAATATCTGATAATTACAGGATAATTGCCTAAACGAGCAAGGCATAAGCTACTTTCACACTGACAGAAACATGATACCATATTTGAATAATATATATTTTTCAAAGCTCGCACTAAAGGCAAGCCTCTTAATTTTATTCTAAATTCTTCTTCAGAACTGTTGACTTAATACAGTTTTTCTCATTCTTGTATCTTCCTATGAATTTTACAATGCAAGAAATTGTTGTCTCCAGTACTTACAGCCAGATGCCTGCAGAGCTGCCAATGATAAATAGTATCAATGTTTTTGGATAAGATTTTTTTGAATGTTCTAAAATTTACAAGACTTTAGCTAGTCAAATTAACCATGAATGTTCAAACTGACAGGATTCAAAGAAGATATTTTAAATATAAAGACAAAAACGCTTAAGTGAATTATTTATGACATAGCAAACTGTGGACAGAAACCCACCTGCACCTTTTTTCCCCACCCAGATTATGCTTCACTCACTTCTCAAATTCTGTAATAGCTCAGGATAGATTTTGTATTTGTATCAGTTCCACTTAATACAAAAACCAGCTGTATTTCCAAATCAACTGTCATTTTATGAAGCAAGTCAAGTGTACTCATGTGGGAAAAGAATATTATTTAAAGATGGAATTACAAATTATTGCATTTGTATAGTTTTTCTTTGTGCATAATTTTTAGAGATATGGAAAAGAAAACAAACAAAAAACCAGACTGGAACAGAGAAAATTCGCTTACTGCATTGGTCTACATGGCTGAACAAAAATATTGGCAATAAATACATGAAATTTCTGTACAGGAAATTTATGTGGATTTGATTCATTTTGCTGATTATGTAGACCTTGACTTTTGAAGCTTTGATCCTCAAAAAGAACGTTGATAACACTGTCAAGGAAAAACATTTTGGCAATTGCTGTGTTACCCAGTGGTATTACCTGCGTATAGAATTGCCTGTAGAGATACTTCAAGTATACAGTAATTCATACATAACTTCTGTAAGCTGTGCAAAGAATGTAATCAGTAATATTAATAAAATGTGATCCCTAGAGAATAAAAGTGCAAGATTGAGGGAATTTTTTAAATTACACAGCAGTCTCTGGTATGCTCACTTGTCTAGTGAGTATCAGATTTCTCTGTCCTTTTACTTGCACTTCAAGCTTGTCTCTTGCTTGAAGAATTCTGTGGAATCCATTTATATTTTTAAATTAAAATGGATTAATTCTATTTCATTTCATTTCTAAATCCTATCCTAATTTAAGTTTTTAACTTGCTCATCCAGTCCTGGTTTCCCACCTTGCTCCACCTCCACTCCTTTCTTGATATCAATCTTCATCATAAGCTTTTTGTTCAGTCTCTCTCGCATTATTTACATTATTTCCTATCTCAGCATTAGCATTCTCCCCTGAATAATTCCATCTACCCAAAAGCATTACTTTCAGTAGTCCATATCAGGTGTCCTCTGCAGAGAACTGTTCAGAAACAGCTGTAGTCTTGAAGCTCTGGACTGGAAAGGAAATTCACCACTAGAAAATTCTTGAATCTTGTTCCTAACCAAACAATGAGTATTTTCATACACACATTTTCAAAAGTGTCCTTTGCAGAATGTGTCATGGCATAAACATGCCCCCAGTTCTGGTCAGATTTTCAGTGGCCAGATGGCTTGAAAGTTTCCGACTGAATCAGAGAAGCTATTTGCTTTTTTCTTATCTTTTACATATGAGCAAATTGAGGTTTTGACCCCTTCTTTCTCTTTAGAAAAAGAACTGTTCATGTCAAAATTCACCTTTTTACTATCATCATTAGTACTATTTGAAAGCTGATACAGAAATAGCACGTAAAAAAAACCCTTAATACATAACTAACATACATAACTTAATGCCAAACTCCAATGTCCTGGCAATTATCCAGTAAGAATGCAACATTACATATCACTGATAGCACCACTCAAGAGCACAACTGAGGCTTAAATAGTTTGTCTTGCCATTCATTTTTCTTTTTTTTTTTTTTAATTTTTTAAATTAAGGCTTTGAAAGTCAAAATCCAAACCAGGAAAATGAAACAAATCCAATTTTTACATTTTGCAGCAATAAAGATTACTGAAAACAGATAATAATTTCCAATATATGATTTTTTCTTAACAAATCTGGATGTCACTCTTTAACAAGTCCTTCAGTGAACAGTGTGTTTGACTCAAGTTAGACCCACTCCCAGTCATATGTATGCTATTTCAGTTTAATAAAGTAGGTATTTTTCAATGTTGTTGGAGATTAAGTGTAACATAGAGCTTTGTTTGTTCTGGGTTTTTCTAATAGGAAAATAAAAAAGATACCATGTCTACTGCAGTATTAACTGCATTGTTCAGATTATGTATATTTTCTCAATTAAAACTTTGCAGTACAATTTAAAGTTGTTTGTAAATACCATTTATTGAAAAAAATCAATAGGGGTCTTGGGTGATCTTTTACTTCTTTTGATTAAATACTGGAAAAAATCTGATTCTCATTTTCTGCACAAAGAGACTTTTTTTTATCCAGTCTTTTCCAATAATGAAGTTTCTCTACCTTCATGAAAAGGTTATCCATTAATCACTTAATAATTTTATCTTCAGAGCACCAAATATTTCCAGGGTCAATGAACTGTTGCTACAATTAAACAAACTGAAGGTCCTCAAAGATACTCTTGGCCGGACTAGAGTCAATCTTCTTCCTAGGGGCTTGTATATTACTGTATTTACTATGAGAATGTTGAAGATGCATCCACGACCCAGGTGCTGCTGAGCAATGCTTACACTAATGTTGCAGCACATGTTTATTTCATTTTATTCAGTTTATTGTTATAATGGTTTGTTCCTATGTTCCCCTATGTTTTCCCCAGCTGGTCTGTTCCCAAGTTGTATCCACCCCTGAAACTACCTTATATGGCATTCTCCGCCCCTTTTTCCTGCACCTTCCTTGTCAGTCTTACCCTGGTCCAACCCCTAGTTGTTCCACCCCTTTGGAAATCCCCTATTACTCCATGTCCCTCACCCTGCTCCCCACATTGATGCAACCCTGTAAGACCCTGCCTTCCACTCTTCCCCAAGGGACCCTTCATCCATCCATTGTTTTTACCCACCCCCTGATCTGCCCCCGTATTTAATCCCAAGCACAGCACTGCTCAGGGTTCTTTGTCCCTGAATCCTCCAGCCACAGTAAACCCTTTGGAACCTCAGAAACAGAGAGCCTCCCTCGCCTCCTTTACCCAGTCCTCAACATGGGCCACACCGAAGAGCTACTCAGTCTTAAGGTCCTTCCTCCAGGAAATCCCACCCTGGAGCAGTTCACCACATCTGGCATGGTGCTGCTGTGCCTCCGAAGGGCTACCTGGGCTCCGGTAGCCTCTGTCAGTTGGCGCCCAACGTGGGGCATAAACCCACAGCCCTGAGATTAAGAGTGTCATGCTGCCTTGCCAAGGAGTGGGTGGAGATCCATGACAATCTGGGAAGGGACACAGCTAGGCAGCTTTCCCTGATGCCAAAGGTTATTCCATACCATATGGTGTCATGCTCAGTATATAAACTAGGGGGAAAGCTGTCTGGGGATGGGCTGGGCATTGGTTACTTAGTGGTGAGTGACTGTTTTTCATTTGCATCACTTGTTTTTTTTTCTTCTTCCTTGTGGTTTATTGATCTCTTGGTTATTTTCATTAAAATTTATCATTGTTATTTTATTTCAAGTATTAAACTGTCCTTATCTCAACACACGTATTTTTATTACTTTTACCCTTCTTATTTTTTCCCTCATTCCACCAGGGCAGGAGGGGAGTGTGACAGCAGCTGTGTGATGCTTAGTTACTGGTCGATGTTAAATTGTGACACATTTATACCAGTAGTCAACAAAGTACATTTGACAGAGGTTAATTAATCGAAAAGGTAATTAATGATTAAGGTGGAGAAGCACAAAAGTCTCTCCATGTTCCTTTTTAACATGTCTAGCTTGGGGACTAACAAAAAAATCCCTAACAACTTTTCTACTATTTTGAATTGGCCAACATTATGAAGTGTAATCCTGAAGAGGTGTCTCTCATATTCACTGTCCTCACCTAAATGTTTGCCACGAAGTTACAAAGTATATTAAACCAACAACAAATTGGATAACAAGAAGGCTAAGGCCTACCTGTATTAGAAATGCAATATTCCCTTTACCAGAGAAAAGACTATAGAATAATCCTAAAGGCAATGTGAGCCTAGCAAGTAGATGCCAATGCACTAGATCAAGAAATGAATATATAAAAAGCTGACACAATGTCTTTGTCTTGATTAGCTGGTGGGAATCCAAATATGTCAAGTGAAAACATACTTCAAATATGATGACAGGTTATGTATTATTCAGATACGCTTTTGAATGTGCAACATGAGTATCTAAGTTATTTCTGCAGTATGTTGAATCACAGTGTATATTCTGAGCACAAAAGTAGTAACAAGAGATGGAACAGACACTTGTCTAAAGTAATAAACTCTAAGAAACTTTTGCTTTTGAGCAAACAAGCACTTGCAGCTCTGGATTCACAGATTACCAGTGTGCCTCTTGTAATTACTTCCATATCAAATTTTTAAGTACCACAGAATTTTTACTAAGTCTGCTGCATACAACTCCATCAAAAAATCAAAACAAGAATGTACAGATTGATTAGGATAAGATCACCTTCAAAATACCGTGTACTATGTCACTACAACTAATTTCTACTTGGTATTAACCAGGCATTCATGTGGTAAGGGATTTAAATGTATCAATTTTACATAACAAAAATTATGTGTTCAAAGGACCTAAGGGTTCACAATATTCACTACTGCAAAAAAAGAGAAGGCAGACTCATTTATATATTATGCCTCCGCAAAACGTAGGATATTAAAAACAGCTATATAATGACTAACATCTCAGTCATTTTAAACACCTTATACTGCCCTTCGATGGTTTAACATTCTTTGCTGAACTACTGTTATAATACACATTTTCTCATAATTTTACCTTTTGAGAACTGTAATTACGTCTATTATCAAAGTAGCCAGATTCTATTGGAAAATATCCCAATCTACCTCAATGAATTTCATAAGAAAATAGCAAAGATGGCTTTTATAATTCTTTCTATTATATACGAGCAATGAAGCAAAATAATCACAAAAAACAAGTATTAAAGAGATTATCAATAATGAAAGCAGCTTTAATCATTTGGGGGTATTTGAAAAACGATTTAGGAATTAGGTAAAGTCTATGAGAAAGAACTCATAATGAGAACATGTCAAAAGTTAAAAACACAGACTAGAAAGAAGTTTTTAATTGTACAGTATGTTTTAGCTCCTATCAATCACTGTTAAAATCATTTGAGTTTAATAAGCAGATATTTACCTGTTGGAATGAGACAATCTTTCCAATCAAAATATCCTGCATAAATGCCAGGTTCTAATGACCCAACTATTGGATCTGCCTTGAATTCAATGTACATTTCAAACAGTCTTTGATCCAGCTCTTTCAAGGATTCCATACTAACCTAAAAAATTAAACAAAAAAAAGGAAAGAGAAAGAACATAATAAATAGTCATTAACTAAAAGAATTTAATCACATAACCAAAAAATTTCCTCATGTCTTCTTTAATTTCAGCAAAAAGCAGTGATTACTGACACATTTCAATTCATAATTATGTATACAAAAACCTAAGAATTTCCATATTACCTGTCCATCCTACCCAGTATAATTTTTTTTTCCTGATCGTATTCAGTAATAGACACTTTCATGAAAAATACAAGAAATGTCTAAGCAGGCAGATAATTCAGTAACTGTCTACTGGCATGTTTTTTTCCCCAGCATGTCAGGAGGTCTTTATCTTGCAAAGTAAACAACAGAATTTTGTGAAAGCTTAAAAATATATCCAGAAAAATTTCCATCCTTAAACATGAAGATTTTTGTATAATACTTTAGATTTATCAATTTTAATTTTAAAAATTCTCACTATATTAAAAAGAATGTTATTCATTTAGAAGCCTCTGTCTTCTGAAACTGAACCTATGGACTTCCCCTCTCTACTTCAACAAACATCTGTACAATAGAAACAGAAGCTGCAGCTCATTAACATCTGCAAAACCCTTCCCTTTAACAGCTCTCCATGTGTTTTTTCATAATTCACACAACTTAGCCACACTGAAAGCTAAGAGGATACAGACAGTTTGTTCACCATATCTGAACAACTTTAAATTTTTTACAAGGTTTTTTATTAAACATAGGTATCCCCTGTAATTATAGCTTCTACAATGATTCTATAACATAATGCATATCATAAAATGTTTAAGTAGAACACCAGTATCTAAACATAGTAATGGATGCAAAATGTAAATAAAATGAAATGAAAATTAAGATCAAAATCTCACGTGACTTCTGCTGATATATATTTACTTATTTATAAATAAGAGCTTAAGCAACACAAAAATAAAGCTTTTAAAATAGTGTTCATTTTCCTCAACAATTAGGGGAAAAGGCACACACATGCACCCACACACCCACACGTGTATATGAATAATAATTTTCAGAAGTAAAGGCGTGTAAAAATGAGGTCTGCTTTAAAAGCAGGTCTCTAGATTAGACTGGGAATTTAGACAAAGAAAATACTTCCTCTCTAAGGATTGAATACTGCAAACTGTAAAATAAGGGTTGAAGCTTATTCACTAGAGGGATGTCTCAAAATTGTGCTCTACTCTGGTATGCCTACATTGTTAAATGAAGAGAAAAAGGAATTGCAATATTTGAGTCAGGAACAGAAGCAGAAGCTTTTGGGAAGATTACAAGTGTAGGGGAAAACAGTTGTTATTGAGGTCAAACTGTTGTTAGGAAAGTTGGGATGGTGAAGTTGGTGTTCAGACACAAGACACACCACAACTTTCCTGCTTTTCTAGGTGATGAACCTCCTTTAATTTGTCACAAGAGGATCTCTATCCCAAAGGAAAGCTTTCTATAAGGCATAAGAAGATCAAGGTTATTTTCTTCCCCTTTTCCTTCTACCTGACTGCTTATTTTGAAAAAGAATACATTAAAAAAGGTACAGAAATCTCCCTCTTTTTTTCCTCTTACACAAGTTTCAAGACATTTTTTACTTCAATTTCTTCTCATTAGGGAGAATAACAACCCTTAGACCATTCCTATTTAGCTTTGAACTAGAGGGAAAAGTAAGTTTGAGTGCAAAGTCCCAGCAAATATGTAGCCATTCAAAGAATCTGTGAAACAACTGCTTCAATGTTCCTCAGTGAAGTGTTACAGATTTAAGTAATTCCACCTTCCGTTTTTGCAGTCATTCAGTACAAAAGATCATCTGCACATTCAATGCAGGTTTTTTTCCTTCATGCAAGTTCTTTTCAGTGTGTTTCAAGTTCAATACACAATTAAGATAGTGGTAACCTGGTTTTTCAGGTGGTGGAAAGGTTGCAAGAAAGAATGAACAATTAAGCTGAAAGTAATTTTGAACACAGGATTGAGGGAAGGAAGCAGAACAGAATTCCTTAACATCCACTGTGTATACTCATTTTCCTGACCCTCAAGTGGGCTAAATGCTTACAAAAATATACAATTCTCACATTGCTGTCTTTCTGCTATGAACATCCCTGTGACTAGAGTTTTCAATTCTTGCATTAAAACCATTTTGAGCTTCTACCTTTTGATATTATCTAATTATCAGCACTGTGGAAACAATTTTATTCAGAAGCTTAATCAATAAACTGGATGAATTTTATAGGATACATCTTTTTTTCTACTTTGTAAATTACTAAACTGATGATAAGTTGAATTAAAGAATCTTCACAGAGAAGAACAAGAGTCATGAGTATGTGCCAAGGTAGCATGTGCTAAAAGCACAGTATAATGTTCGGCTGCTTTATGTAATTTTGCATTTGGCACACTAAGAAAAAAAAAAATTGAAATAACAATATAGAATGTAAGGAAATGTTCTTGGCTACCATTTATAATTTTGTACTTCAGAATATTAGATAATAATGATTTCCCTACTAACAAAGGCAACTTCAAAAAAAACAGCCCAGTGTATGAACAGATAATTTTTTACTAAAACAAACTATCAAATTCACTTTAAAATTAAATTTATAAAGCTGACAGAATTTAAAAGTATAATTTAGTTTCAGTCTTTTCAGATAAAAGCTATTTTTTAAAAAACTGCCAATTCTTTATTGCAACTTTTTAATATAATATTTAAATAAATTAAAAACTTTCAAAAGTTTAGGCGACAGAACAAAATACTGAAACAATCAACCTACCCCTCTAAACATCTGTGAGCTTCCATCCTCATTTAAAATTAATAAAGGGCTCAAAAATTGTCCTCTTATGATGACTATCTGATTATCCAAATCCCTCCAGCATCACACCCACTGATGTGTCCCATACTTGCAGTATTGCACCAGTCACAGTTTTCAAAGGGTTAACACAGACTGGAAATCCATCTGCCATTTCAACATCTGAATTTGGTAATTTATAAACATATCAAAATTGTAGTGGCACTACTTTGATGTGGCTGTGCAAGGCAGGGTGTCGAACCCATATTAACAGATGTCTTAGCTGCTTCCAGCTGTACCAGGCTCAACTCTCAGCAGCAAAAAATGGCAATATCCAGAGTAATCTTCTACACTGTACTAATCATACAAATCATAGCAATCCCTTTGAAATGCTATTCAAAACTACTTAGTCTGTAGAAATTGAAGCAACATTCAGGCATAATGGGACTAAGGATGTACTACACAGCTGAACAATCAGTTTGAGTGAAATACTGTACTCTGTACTGGAAAAGATAACATTTTACTTCCAACCAACAAGTATTTCTGTAAATAAACTAACTTTATGGTCCTAAGGATTAAGTCACAACATTTCTCATAAGAAGTGATTAATCTTTACAAAAAGGCAGGAAAATGAGACAGCTACTGCCACCCACTTTGACATTTTCGTTCTTTGAAAAAGAAAAAACAACAAAAAACCCCCCAAAACACAACAAAAAAACCATGAACTAGTTTACGAACAAGAGCTATCAGTAATGCAGATTTCCAGATGAAATAATTTATCATGTATATTCCTGAGATAACAATCTTTTACTTTCTGCATTGAGAGAACACAGTGACATTAAACAGCTTTACTAAGAAATCTGATAAGCTCTGCCATTGAATACACAAGTCCTGAAAAAGAGCTCACATTTTCTATACTGGCTACTTAAGCCCTGTATGAACACACAGGATCATATTCTTGTTGTTGTGCCCAACTAATGCTTCCAGTCCCACCCATTTGTGGAAGGCTCACCCAGGAGTCATTTTGGATGTTTGGACACTTGCACCTAACTTTTCACTGAAGGTAAACCAAATAAAAATCTTCAAGCAATGATGCTTCATTCCAGTGCTCTCACTTACTTGAGTTATTTTATCAACACCTTGGAAGCCATGTTTCTCAAAATGTTCAGCTATATTTAGGAAGGTATGACGTTCCAGGTAACGGCAGTTACTGAGTGCAATTAAAAGTCTCTGCTCCTAAAATGTAAGAGAAGGAAGAGCATAACAGTGGAAAAAAGTATCAGCATAAACAACACTGTAAATGTATACAGAATATTTTACTGACTCTCTGTGCACAATAAGCATTCTCATAAATAAAGTAGGGTTTACAACTACTTTTGTCAATAAACTACTGAGAACTGAATGAGTATCAGGTGTGATGTTGAACAAGATGCTTCTTTTTATAGGATCCAGAGCATTCATTGGAATAGTTGTGACTAATACAGAACTGTGGTTAAGGCTTCTTTACAAAAATTAGGTTTGGACAGCTTTCCAGGAAGCTGTTTCTGGATTTTACTTTGTTTCAAGAAATATACTAAGAATTATGACCATCATAAAATCAACTGAAGATCATCTTCACTTTTCCATGAAGCTGGCTAAAACACGGGAAGCAGGTACTGAACAAATGCACTCACCAACTCTAAAATACTAGAAGGTTCTCAACTACATTATATAATTTCAGCAGTTTGAAGAAATGCTAGGTAGTTATAACTTATGTCCATCCTTCAACATATCTTTTAACTACAAGGGAGTCAAATACATTCTGGAGTCGAGATACCACAATTGCCTTTCCTTGATCTTGATATAGTAAGATATAGTTTCCAAACAAAGAACCAAACAAGACAGAGCTATTATTTAAATAGATTGGGTCTTCCCTCTTCCCCTCTCCTTCTTTTAATTTCAAACTATTTTTCTTCCTCAGATGAAAGTCAAAAATCAACTGAGAAAATATTTTGAAAATAAAATTATTTGACAGTAAAGTCACCATAACAGCACTGATCTGATTAAAAATGATATTGGTTTTCAGACCCAGAACTCCTGACAGTTTTGTATTTCAGTAATACAATGACTAAGACTGAGAGTTGCCTTCTACTTTAAGTTATAATCAGGCAGTAAGCAGTCCCTTCGAAAAAGAGAATTAAAAAAATACAGACACCAATCTTACTCCAATCACTCACTTTCTCTGTTCTCATACAAGAAAGAGAAGACAAAATGTCTTGTGATTTACGTAAGAAAAGGATGCCATGGAACCATGGAAGCCAAACACAATTATGACTACTTTTTTTTTTTTTTAAGTGTTTGTACCTATGACATATAGAAAGAAGCCCCAGACAGAAGTCAATAATTAATCTCAAATCTATGTGTTGCAAGAATAAAATTATATAAAGAACTAGTTTTTATAGTCTACAATTTGGAAACTTGCTCCAATTTGGCAATCTTTGATTCTTTATTGCAACAGAAATGCTTATTGATCTTGTAAATTAGGCAAAGCTGGGCTTCTGACAACACTTAAAACCTGCACTAAGGAATATTAATTTTACAAGAGGTTCTCAGTAGGTTTCTTGCAGGTAAAACCTACACTTTTTTATCAGCTGCTTAAATGGAAGAAAGTACATTTACCAAAGTGACAAGAATATTAGAAATCTTTTTCCACCTTCCTAAAAACCCAGAAGCAAACAAATCAAGAAAATAACCAATACTTATTCTCAGTAAATTTTCAGGGGGAAACTGTATTCCTGAATATCTGTATCTCTGTGGGTTTAAAAAAGTAACTAATAATCAGACTGATTCTAATCTAAGACAAGATCATAAATCAAAAGTAAAATCCTCAGCTGACTTAACACCAGTGCTATTTTCACTGATTTCTGTGATGCCATTTTAGTTTCTGAGGACCCACTTTCAAAAATCACTTTCACAAGTTATCTTAACATGGTACACTAAGATACCATAAAAAACAGTGTTTTCAACAAGAGAAATACCTGCAAAAAAACCCCCCAATATTTACAATATTGCAACAATAAAAAAGAGCCACATTCTTGTATCTTTGAGAAGTATTTTCACATCAGCTTTTAGATATAGAAGCCAAACTTACTGAAGAAAGACTCGATTCTTCATGAATGCTTCCAAACAAATCTGGAGATGAAACATCAACTGAAAGACTAGGAACATTGTTTAAAAAGTAAGTATATACAAAAGTGTAGTGCTTTTAATACATGAAAAAAAAATTAGACATGGTGTGGTGGATTCAAATCAAGAGGAATGAATGCAATCGTGTTTCAACCCCCCCCCCCCTTAGACCAGAAAACAAAGCAGCCCACATTGTTCTGTTTTCCCAAGATGCTCACAAAGCCTGCACATGGAGCTTGGTGGTCTGATAGTACTATTCTACCTACAGACCTTTCCTTTCCTTCCTAAAGCATTTTTCAATTTCTCTGTTTTGCCATAGATTCTGTTTTTACACCTATCCAGACAATGGTCATCTGAATAGGAAGAAAAAGAAATTTCATTAAAATCAGAATTAATTTGCCCTTTCCAATGCACATTGCTGTATTTGTCAAGGCTCTCTCTTTTCATAAATGTTTGTTCCTCCTGGAAGCTCAGGCTACTCTGACTTGTTTTAGTTTCTAAAATAAGTAGCTCATAAGCATATATTGAACAAACAACTTTCATGAATTTAGCAGAAATACAATATACAATCAGTAAAAAAATAGAAAGGAAGAAAAGAAAGGCAGGGGATGTTTCACCATGACTGGACGTTACTTAGTGACAAGCACAACTGATTCCACATAAAGTCATGTCAAAACCAACACATTTGCTTCAACAGCACACAATCTGTGTCACTGAATAAAATGGTGTAAGTAAAGTAATATTAATAATCTTGTACAGTCTTTATTACATGATGCCACACAACGTTTTGACATAAATAGTACCTGCTCTTATTTCAAAGCATCACTATTCAAAGGCAAAATATTCCCAAGAAATATGAAATACAGAAGGGATAAAACCACACTCCCAGTGAAATTTAAGATTTGGACACACTATTGCAGAATACTACATATAAATCTTATTTCTTTTTACTTACTGTGATGTATCTATGTCACCATCAGGTTTGGTGCTGAGCTGTTCCAAACAATCTATAAAGCCCTAGGAAATAATAAAGCAAGATCTAACTTTTGTGCCAGAACTAAAACAAAGTTCTAAAATTCACTTTAACTGTACTCAGTAAAAGCAGAGCAATCATCATCACCTTGTTTTGTCTTAAACCTTACATAAATGCAACAATGTTTAGTAACAACTTCTAGATGCATATTTTCTATTTCGCATGCATCAGTTTACTTGTAAGAAAACACAATAAATTTTAATCCTGATAAGTAATTTTCATGATGCATGTCTAAAATTATGCAGTGATAATCTGGTGATTAGCATGGTTAACAGTTTTCATGTGCTCAATCTGAATAATGGATCCCAAGTAAAAATAGCAGAAGCCTCACTATAATCCTTTTGTTGTTCTGGCTCATGATTTCTTATTCAAGGAAACTATAAAAATGGTTCAAAACCCTAAAGAATGCTATTACCTAATTTCAAATCAATTTTTAAAAGTCAGATTTTGTTACGAAGAACACTGTTTTCTGCTGCAAAAATTAAAAGCCAGGTCTTCAGCTGATGAAAATCAGCATTTTTCTTCTCACTGCAGTGTACAGATGTTGGATGGCATCAGCTCAGGAGGTATCAATTGTCAGTAAAATCTTGAACAAATCTTACATTCAGTAAAATACTTGAATATGTCACTTACCCTCTGAGCATTTGCCATCACTGGATTGAGCTAGTAAGTTCTAACTACCTTTTAAAGTCAAACATTTCTCAGAATCCCAGAGTGTACCAGAGGAATAACAGAGTCATCAACTTAAGCTGCCTTTTGGGAGGTGAGTAAGGTACAACACACAGATTTTTTGATTGTCACTTGTGTTGACAATTTTGTACTTTAAAGTGCTCAAGTTACCTGCATGATCCCAATGCTTAGCTGGCACACATCCTCCTGTGTTTTCTGCTGCTGGAAAACCTGAGGATGCAAGCATATTATTTTAGCAGAACAACTTTACATGGCCTTATTCTCAAGGAAGGCCTGAGTGACTTATCCCTAAAGAGATGACACAATTAAAGGAATGGCTGCTGGGACACTGTTTTCTTATGGATCAATTTAAATTTTTCTTCTCCATCCTAAAAATGGGAGAGACAATACAAGATCCAGTAAACAGTTTGATAAGTATGAGGAGATATCATAGTAAAAGGAAGGAAGTTGTAGTACATGTAGTATGTGTCATTGTTGGCTAATGCAGCAAAAACTCCCAGGATATTTCAAGGTCTTTGTGCCCTAAAAAGGAGGATTCATCATGCAGGTGAATTCACTGCAGATCCTTATGAATAATGTTCATTAAAAAAGTAGACAAGCTAGCCAGAAAGATTAATTTAAATGAGAACAGAGAAACAATATCTATACACAGGGCCCCAAGGGAGTTTGGAAAAGTGTTAAACTTCCTCAAAACACTGAAACCTGAAAGAAAAATATCAGTGTTTCAATCAATCAGGGCCTCAGGGTACTGAGCAGATGGGGGCAAAAAAACTGAATTTAAGTTCTTCAAGTAATTTGGATCCAACACTGAGTGAAGAGTAACTCCTAGGAATGGCCTCTCCCTTTTTTATTTTAGATATAATGTTTAGTGCTATCTGAAAATTATGTGAGTAGCACCATTTTTTCCAGAACAGCTTTAAGGATTTAAATACAGGTTCCATCCACCCCACAAAATTTACCCTTAACAAATGAAGTACAAACAGAAGTTTAAAAGCTAGCACAAGTGAAAAGGTGTACATGGGAAAAAAAATAAAGAGGAAAGTTATATCCTTGGATCATTCTCTGAAAGTTCTTTTCATATAAATTACTATTGGGTTTCAGAAGAAGAACAAAAATAAAAACATAAATCAAAACTTACACTGGCTTCTCCAGGTTTGCAGTCCAACACAGTTTTAAGAGATTGCAAGGAATGAATAATGCACTGTTCAAACTGGGATGGCTGAAAGTCAAATGAGTTGTTAGCTGTAGATAAGGACATTAAATATACACTACACAAATACATAAAACTTACAAGATATACGGTAAACTCTTTATTTACAAATTATGCCAAACTAGGGTAGGAGGGAAAAAAAAAATCACATTTCATGTATTACCAATGGATCCTTTCATAGTGATGTGCTTTTGTATGTAAATTATCTACAGAATTATTGCCATAGATCAATGTACATTTTTCTATCTGAATGAGAGACTTTTATACCAAGCAGCCTCATGTAAAAGGCTTATGAAAGATTTTTAGACCTTTTGTGGAAGCTTTACAGATTCCTGTTGACACACTCCCTCCTCCACTCCTTGATCCAAGATGGACAGAATTTTGCCTGGGATATCTAGTGTTTCTGCACTGCATTTCAGCAAAAGGTTTTTAAAAAATCAGACTGAAGCATGCTTCAAATGGAACAAAAATGGTTTGAGGGGCCATTGTTACCTTCAAGTTTCCAAACCTGAAATATCAGTGTCTGGATAACATGTATCAATTTCATCCCGAAAGTGCAAACAGGTTCACAGCAGAGTCATTAGTCACTTTTTCCTTCTCTTTCTCTCTTCCCTGATAAGTCACACTTTATTTTTCTAATGCATCTGTCTGCTGGCATTTGGTCAGGAACTTGTGCAGGGCAACATGAAGCAGCCAGTGCTCCAGAAAAGAGGGACATCATCTCACTGGATTTGGGTCAAAGAAGTGGACAAAAGAGTATGTAAGTCCTGAAAACTTGCTTTTCATTCAGTAAATAGTTAATGGCATGCCACCAACTTTAGGCTTAGGAATAATTTTTATTTCTGTAAATGATGGAGGTGGGTTGGGGAACTGATCCTTACAAGGCAAAATGGAAATAATGAAAAAAGCCACTAAGACAATCTGTATTTAGTATTTTTTGACCCCTTAAAAGAAGAAGGCCAGCAGCAAAGTTGCTCCTCTTGGGTTTTTGGTTCCACACTATAAAACATCACATTTCAGTGGAAGAAAGGTGTTTAGATATCTGATTCTTTGGATATTATGAAGGTGAGAAAAACTGTTTCTATATCTTACTGTATCTTTTACCTAGAATATAAATGCTAAAAGGTTCTTCAACCTTTCCTAAAAACTTAAAATACAGTTTCTACCTCAAGCCTAAAATGTCCCTGAAGAGACTATCTGGCCCCTTTTTATACTGGTTAACTTTTGCTCTAATATTATCCCAATGAATTCTACTTTGGTAGGCAAATAATCTTGCTATGACAAAGCACAGTCTGCTTCCACCATTAAAATTTGGCATGTTTCAACCATGGTCTCAAAAGGTATCTTAGTAAAGTACTGTATACAAGGAATGAATGGGTGATTTCTAAGCAAAAAAATGATTTAAACATTTTTTAAATAAAGATGTGTTAGGCTACAGCACAAGCATAAAGAAACAACACTTTGGTGGAAGAACCATCCCCCCCTCCATTCAGCAGATGAACATAGTGACAAACAGAAAAGTTAAGGGACTTGCCCACAGCAGCAGCAACTGAAATCAAGACCAGAAGCTGTAAATCTGGTTATAGTACTACAATTGACAACAACACTCCTTCCTACAGTGTGCATATTGTGACTGCTTAATGTCCTCCTACTCAATTTCAAACACTTATTTATAGAAGCAAGTAAGAAGAACTAAAAAAGTCTGTGAGCATTCCCTTAGATAACATACACAAAGCAACTCTCCCTCCCACAGGCCTTTTCTGCTTTCACAGATTGTATTTAAGTCACACCTACAACGTGCTTGCTGTGTTTTAGGCATTACTCATTACTGTTTATTTCCAGAAAGTATCTCAGTAATTTATCTGAATTTGGTTTCAAGTCACTGGTTGTTTGCATGCAGGCAATATCCTAAATTAGTTGCTTTTCAGTTCAATTTCTCATTATAACATATAAGTGACCTCTTTATTTAGCTACAGACCAATTCCATGGTAGTGTGTCTACTAAGTTATGAAGCATTTTGATGTGAACTGAACTTGTGACCTCAAGTATGACTTTTTACTCCAGTAAACCATTCAAAGAGGCAACCAATTCAATTGAAAAAAACTTCTCGTATTTTCATATTTTAATAAAACTATAGACACCAGTATGCACACACAGATAAAGTGTCTAAAGTAATCAAAATTTTGGAGAATATAGAAATAGTTTTCATTACACATGCAAAAGTAAGAAAAAATCCAGCAAAGAAAGTGCCTACACGACACCAAATATACCCACCAATGATGTCAAACCTTCATTGTCAACAACCCAGTCCTCCTTTTCAGCTAATCTCTTTATATCTGCAGGACAGAGTAATAGGGGAAACATGGGATGGGTGGGTGGGGAGAGAAGGTATAAATTTTAATTATTAAAAACTCCTTGAACTTGAAAAGAAACCACAGACACTGGAACTGCAATGACGAGGCATACAAGCAAATAGCACTTCAAGCTTCAAAGCCTTCAGTACTCTCAAATGACTAAGAATGGAACTATATGGTGCTGCTGACACCACACAGAGAAGAACATCTATGATACATGCAGGACTTGCATGAAGCACATAGCTTACTGGAAAGCTTAGAATTAAAGGAATATTGTGAAGGCTTTGGGTTTGTTTTTATTTTGTAAACTTTTTATCACAATACAAAATACTTTAACTAAAAACCTGAGTCTTATATAGTCTATAATGCTCTAGCTCTTAATTAAAAATGAAATAACAACTACCTAGTGTTTTAGCAAAGACAGAAAGGACAGCACATAGTTCATATTCAGAACTATAAAAGAGGCACATGGTTCTCACTCAGAGTCAAGGGTCCATGGTGCTACATTTTCTTCAAAAGTACATGAACATATATGCAAAAAGCACTCTTTCACTACCCAGGTGTTAACTTATACAGGCTTACTACTATATAATTATTTATTGGGACGTGAATCCAAAACTTACGCACTATAAAAACACAATTCCTCAATGGATGGTGTGCATTGTGCATCATCACTGTGCTTTGGGCTTAACTGAAGTGTAAACAGAGCAAAGATGAACTGTGTGCAGTTTGTGGGGCTTTGACATAACAGTTTTCTCATACAGAAATTGCTCATCAGAAGTGCCTGCACATCAAGAAACTCCCTTTTAAATGAACAAAAATTTCAGTGAACACCATCTCTTCTAAAAATCCATGCAGACTATAACTAATGTGTGCTGAAAGGTATCTTCAGAATCTCAGAGCTTCCTGTAGCTAAATTAAGAAGCTTAGTTATAGAGCCATACTCTGAACTCTCATGGAAGTATAGGCTCAGTGAGGATAAAAGACATTAAGGGATTATGCAGAATAATTACTCTGTTCACTTTTCTACTTAATTCAATTGATACTCTTGTAAGGTTTAGATTGCACTGGTCAGCCTTACATGTTTTTGTGGTGCTGACTTCTGCATTCTGTTCTTAGTTAATACAAATATAAAACCCACCAAATTTCTTTCTCATATTTCACTGCACATCAAATTCCAGTCAAATACATTCATGAAAACTCCCTGTCTAGTCTGGCATTCACATAATTTCTCTTTCATGACCTTTATGACCAGTGACCACATATGGGAGGGAAAGAACACAGGCTGCCTCTCAGGGCCAGTGTGTGTGTATGGTGTTTATCACAAGACAACAAAAAAACCCCTGTGCGTGGGCAGGTTGATCGTATTTGAAAAGCAAAGTGCTCTAATGAATATTTTAACTACATTTGAATATTTCAATTACATGTGAATGCCTTTACCAACTTACAACATGCAGCACTTTAGTCATATTTCAGAGATATTAGAGAGGTGACATTCAAGTCCAGGAGGAGCCTTTTTGACTTACTATTACAGATACAGCTACTTGTGAGATACATTTACATAGCTCTATGAGAATATCCACTGCCTCTTAATAATAAGAATTTTTTCAAGGGCCCAATTAACATGGTCATGTGCAGAAAAACATCCCCACTATCTTAAATACATTCCAGAAGTATGATATTCTTTAGCAGGCAAAGAACAAAAAAAAGGGGCCCACAGATAAGGCATGAAATGTAACAGTATGAAACGAGAGTTATGATACAAGCAGGCATCTGTCCTGTTGAATACTATAGCAAACACACAGAACTCTTCACTGATAGGGGATGGAAGCAGGGGGAGAGGAAAGCTCCTGTTGTGGCTAGACAAAAGAGAGCTACATTATCCAGCCAATAACACCTACCAGCATCTCTAGGGATCTGCTTTCTTTTGATTCAAGAAAGGAAAGTATGAATTGCTTGTATTAAAAACTAAGTTGCAGAGTACCACAAGAGTTTTCCTGCACAGCAATCAGAACATGTGGAGCAGAAACTGCATCTGAACAAAGAACTGGGCTATTGCCATGATGCAACAAGTAGGTAAAACCAGTAACACGACAGATTTTTCTATCACTGGTCACACATTGGAACTCTCTGGACTGTGCTGGAGAAGCTAGGTAGGTAACTGAGAGATTGGATAAGTTGAGGACTGTCAAGAAAATGGTTGAGAGCTAAATACTTCCTTCCTTTGAAACTGCAGGACATCTGAGGAAACACTCACTATTCCTAGACAGGGGAATAAGTCAGACCAATAAGAGCATCCTCATCACACAATTAAAAGAAAAAAATCTCTTACATCATCAAGAAAAAAAATTGAGCTCAATTGTGTTAAGGGATGAAAAGCAAAAAATACTTTCTTCTACTTTATGTGAAATCTGAAATAGTCATAATACTTTAGAGAGTTTTAAGGAGACGAGACAATGCATGAACTTATTCAGCCAGCTTGCTTGATATTAATGCAGAAAAATAATGTTAATTGTGAAATGGATTTAATAAAACAACAGCCAAGAATGGAGTCCAAATCAATATTGTAACAAATAAACCATAGATAACTAATGATTTATTGTCACCAAAAGTTTAAAAACTTGATTGATATAGCCACCTATGCTTGGCACACTTAAGCCTAGAATAAAACTCTTAGCCTACATAAAATCATATGTTAAAAAGTGATTAAATTGTAATATTAAAAAGCCCTAATTTTTTTAACATTGAGGATAAGTAGTCCTTTGGGAAAAAAACCCATGGCCCTGCTAAGAGAATTAGTAGATCAATCTGCCCTGATTTTAGGAGACATTTATTTCTAGGAGGTCTACTTCACTGAACTTTAAATTTCAGAGTTGAATACAAGACAGCAAGAAGAATGGCCTCTGATGGCATAGAGTCACATTAGATGTAGAGAATGTGTGACTGGCCTTCACAATCTAGACATTTATGGCAAAAGTTGTGTACACAGCAGGAAACCCTGGAGATTACAATGTTAGTAAAAAGCCCTGGAAACCACACAACTAAAATACTTTATAAAGGCCTGTGGATTTTTTTTTGGGCTTTTTTTTTTTTTTCTTTCTCTTTCCTTGGGGATGGGACACTGCTTATTTAATTCTTCATGTTATAGAAAATCTCAAGAAAGAAAATAAATTCCATTTCCAGCATGGAAAAGCTGCATTGTGAAATAAATCACTTGTGTTGTAAAACTGTCTCAACCCAAAAGAAACAAGTCTAACTTACTCTATTGATTGAACTGAGGGAAGAAAATACTCATAACTTATTTCCAGCAGAAAAATAAGGTATTTGAGTAACTCTTGTGGGGGACTACAGAACCAGGTGAGTCCATGCCACTACAATATCTGTAATAAACAGTTATCTTTGAGAACATGGTTTGGACCAATTAGGGGCACAAAGAATGACAGTGAGCAAGGGGACCTGCAGCCTTCTATTACCTTCAGCTGTGTGTTGTAAGGTCACGATAATGCAACGGACACGAAGGTCCAGAATAAGATCCTGGATGATCTGAAGCATGTCATTGGGTATCTCAAGGGCAGTAAGAGACTCAGAACTTAGCCTGGAAAACAAATAAAGTTAGATGGAAGTGTAAATCTGAAGGTGTCTTTTAAGCTGATACAACTACATAAAGTTTTTCAAGCATTTTCTGCATATATAAATACAACAGTTCCATTCTCAGTGTATTTTTGAAAACTAATTATCCCATTTGGAGAAGATCAATTATTTATTTAAATAAGAAGATTGGAAATGCAGATTTATTTTTCTCAAAGATTACAATAATGTCATCACAGCAACATGCCACACTTTTCTACTGTCTTCTTGCACTTTACTGCTTGATCTCCTGTCCTATGATCCAAGAATAGTCTTTCTGGAGTAGTAGCAACTTCTTTGTTCTATTTTTAGATAAATGCCTAGGTCAAATTGAAGATCCACAATTGGGTTTCTGAGATATTTTTTACTTGCATGTAAACAGTAACAGGTATTAAGCTGTCAGAAATGGTGATGTGGCTGTGCATCAGATTATTAAGAATATACATATTCAAGGAGCCAAAATACAGCCACTGCACCATGTGCAGAGTAAATTAATTCACTGTTTTGCTTCCAACTGTGATCAGGCACGAATTGCTGGTGCATCCTCACTACAGGTGAGGATGGAGACATTGACTTCTGGGTTTTTTTTTTTCATTAGAAATAGTAATAGAACAACTACTTGCAAGAATTAGCATTCCAGCTTTCAACTAAAAAGCTGCAGTCATGCTCAGACTTGGTCAGGGGCACAAGACAGATGTTCACTGTTTTTATCCAGCTCCTGGATATGTAAGCAAGGACATTTCAAAGGCAGTAACTGCCATCTGCCCTACTGCTAATACTGAGGAAAACACAGGTAATAGAAAGTGCCAAGGTGGAGGAATAGGAAGCCACAAAGCAAACAAGTGGAACATTTCCAGTCATCCACCTGTAGGATCCAGTTCCACACCCCTGGTATTGGACACAAACCACCAAACCCCCACCATTAACCAGGACGCTCATCACCCAGCACAACTACTGAATTACTAGATTAAAAAAATCTGTCCTATCTCAGCCAGCCAGGAAACAGAATGCAAACACCCATATGTAAGAAATTTAAGCTACTTTAGACTGCACAGAAACCTTCTACTTTAGAGTTAATTCCACTGAGCACACAGCTGTCACATCCCTAATATCATCCTTTTTCTCTTCTAATACACCCTAACAAATACATACCTTTCACACCATCATAGTAAGAAAAAAAGTCTTGTCAGCAATGGCTCACTTGATTGCATAGTTTAATTTACTATCTGGAACCTATTAACACTGGGCAATTACAGGATGGGAGATGTGATGACAAGAGAAGCCAGTGTGATACACACAAATATGTATGTGTGATATCAGCTGAGACTTACAAATGAGCAGAAAAATTAAGATCACAGAGATGTAACGACATGTCCTTGTTATTTAATACTGTGAGTTTTATCTTAACTCTTAAATACAAGCAGAAAACAGAAAATAATTTGTGTGGTGACAGAAAAGTGTAAAATGCTAACATGTGCTTCAAAATGAGTTTTAGTTACATATTGGGAAAATAAGGCTTTAAGCTATTACATAACTTTGTAACAAATAAAGGTCTTAGGCAATGTGTAGGCTCCCCTTGGAAACAGCCCACCTTTATCATTAGTGAGTCACAAGAATTTTGTCAGACTGTCCAAGTGTGGGGGATTGAAAATTAACACACTTGCAGCCCTAGCATAAACTTCTGACCTGGTCATCACTACTCAATACTCTATGATGACATGTTCCATTCCTCTTCTCCAGATGCCCCTTTTCTTCTCTACTTTTGATCACTTTGCAGCAAAGTCTAGCCCACTTTGCTCAAGTGCCAAGTACTAAGAAAACAGGGTGGGGAAAGGAGTAGGAGGGAGGGAGGACTTCCCCAGCTCAGTTCAGTTGCTCATTACAAGGGTAGTGACCGGAAAGCAAAAGGAGATTCTCTGAAAGAGTGAGTCTTCGTATAGTCTGAAGCCTCAGCCTGGATCTTATCTCAGATGGCAGAGCACAGTGAACCTTTAGAGAACCGTTGCTTACATTTCCAAGACAATATTACAAATGGGCAAGTGCTGAAGTCTACAATTTTATAAATTGTGTGAAGTGCATGACTTGCTTCTCATAAAAGGGCAATACTGATGCCCATTTATATCTTCTCATCAAGCCAGTTAATTCTTAAATGGAAAGCATTCCATAAAATTCAGCCAGAATAACAAACTTCATGTGGAAATATTTTTCTACGTGGTTACATGACAGAAAATTTAAGTCACAACAGAGTGAAAGTGTTAAACAGACTTGACAACAGGTGTGCATCACCCCATTAGCACTAAGAGCATCTATATGATTACACCCCTTTCTTTTATTCATTTGTGCTTTGCCTGTTACCTGCTTTGGAAACTCGAGATAAAAATTAAAGTACCATCCCCAGGTATTGCTCAAAGGAGTAGTTACTTTTCAAAAGATAATGCCAATTCTTGTAGGCCCTATAGACATATGCAAGCAAATTCTGTGTATTAGTGAGTCCTTTTGCAATTGATGAAAGGTGCATCAATAATTTTATAAAAAAAACTAAGTAGAATGACATTATAAGCAGGAATATCACCTTCCATTAAAGAACTGTAATGGTAGATTATGATCTAAGAATAATTACAGTGAAATTTTGGCAAAAATGGGAAGACATGTAGCAAATGCAGCAAATAATTGCTTTTTACCCTAAAGAATCAAATTGTGTTTGATTCACTGAGTGTCTATGCTCTATGCTGTGCCAGGAAAATATTTTGTTCAAACTTTTTCATAAGATACTATGGGAAAAAATGAATATATTATTATGTAATAATATGCAGTATTATGCAATTAGACTATACCATGAAACACCTTTAATTACACTTACACATAGAATCCTAAATCTGACATAAGCCATTTTTTTCAATCCTATTTTTGAAAATGTTAACACTCTTAAAATTCAGGGTATTTAATGCAATGAACAAAGCATTTTGTCCTAAAGCACATATTCTATATATGAAGAGAATGATTTTATGGGTCCAGAGATCCATTTACCTTACAGTCTGGATAACATGTGTTAGCCACTGGCCAGAAAGTTCAGATTTCATCTCCCAGCCACCATACTGTCTTAATTCTCCTTCTCTGAGGCTGAATGGAAGCAAGGCTCCACGTATAAGTTTTACCAGAGAGTGCATCACTTCCTGAATCATTTTCTGCATTAGAAGGGGAAGAAAAATCAAGGAAAAAATCTTTATCAAGATGCTTAAGCAGCCATGTACTTGCTATATACAACAGGTAGAAATGTTAGATTTACAGGTGGCTCCATGTGGTATAGAAGAGAGGAGAAGGAGGTATGAAGGTACACAAATTATTTAAGAAATCTTATTTTTCAAGGTGACACTAAAGTATCTTGCCATGAAGGACATATGAAAGAAATCAAGGTTCTCCCCACCACATTTCCTCCAACTACTTACCTTGAAATCATTTTGTCTTTGCCTAGCATTTTTCTTCGATCTTTCCATTTGGCCAGATTTTTCAGCAGTCTTGTGAAAATGAGAAAATTGAAAAGGGTAAGTATCTTATAACCACTGTTAAAATCTGAAAAAGGGGCTTTCAAAGTGAAGAAGTGAAAATCAATGAGTTTATGATGCAATTATAAAAATGAACTCAGGGCATTTCACTAAGCAAAGACTATATATATATCTCAATAAACTCAACTTACTGTAGGTAAGTACACTAATGATTAATTCTGAGGAAAAATGTATGCTTAAGACAGAGACAAGCATAAGAGTAGCTCAAGCAGTACAGACTTCCTGAGGTTAAAGTTTTCTCACTGCAGTGTTAGTGACATCTAAAACATATGTAGTCCATTTGTGCATCAAGTTTACATGAATAAACTGTATTTTTTAGCATGGAAGTGGAAAGACATCAATGTGAAGTGGGAACCAATTTTTGGAATGAAGGCAACTTAGAAATGCATAATGTTGCAGGGTTGCAGGGTTTTTGTTTGGTTTAGCAAGAGTATTTTGTTAAAATGCTCTTTAAATAATTCAGCTGATTTTGTAAAAGAGACTGCAAAATAAGCAACATCTTTATTGTCACTTCTCTAAGAACAGAGGAACATGACTACACTTTGCATGAGACAGTTACAGTTGAAGAAAAACATGATTTGACTAATAGTCTTCCTGTTTGTAGTTCTACCCTTCTGTGGAGAGTACTGAGATCTTAGTAAATTACATTGAAAAAGTTATTTCAAATCCTAGGTGAAAGGAGATGACGAATTTTATACTTAGAAAATATCCTATTTTATGTTTGTACAGCAACATCTACTGGACAAGAAGTGCAATAACATGATAGAGGTGTCCTCAAAGACAATCAGTTTACTTTCAAATAATTCATTTGAAACGCTGTGTTTTTCAAAATCCTTCTTCAGTTAAAGCACTAATGATTTTTAAGATAAAATAAATAATTTGAAGTGAGCAAAAATTGGAAAACAAAAAAAAATAAAACTCCCTAACAGTTTTGGAAATTACATAGCTATAAAACTCTTGTATGTTAAAGCTCTGAATTATACCATTTCAGACAAGGACAACAACCTTGAAATTATTGCTGCATTTAACTCCTGCTTCTCTCTTCTAAAACTTTATAAAGAAAATAAATTGTATTCCTTGAAACTTCAGATAGCAACTTTAAGTTCACACTGGTTTACAGCTGGATTAAACAGAGCAATTCATAGATCTTTGATATCTTTTTTTTTTTTTCCAGTGGTTTTGCTGAAGACCAATCTTAAACCTTTCCTGCACAGACAGACCAAAACTATCTTGTGGTAAAATCAACGGTTACTACTTACATTTGTGACTTCACTTAGAGTGATTCAAAGAACTCAACTTTTCAAACTGTTAAAATACCACATACATCTTAACTGACAATATTTTATGGCATACAGCCAGCCTTTCAGAACTAAAGAGAACCCCCTCCCCATCAAAACCCTACAAACTGTACAACATAAAATACAACTTGAAATGCATATGTAGAGATGTTTTTCTACATTTTTAAAATGTCTAAGCTAACTGAAATAACCCTGGTATACCATTTTTTATAGGATGGTTCTTAAAAAATGTAGCAATAGCCTTGCTTCCTGAATGATGAATAATAGCAAGCAATGCAAAGATAAAAGTATTTTCTTCATGGGCAATTAAAATCTGTACTGTTTCTGACAGCAAAACACAAACTTTCAGTCTTGAATGCACTGTGATGACAGATACTCTTAGGTGCTCTAGAAGTCTTCCATCTTATGTCACCCCCTCCTCCCACTCATCCTCAATTGACTGTGGCATGCAGAATACACAGGAGGAATGGATTCCTTCCTATCTCCCCAAGAACTTGGGGGGCTTCTGTAAGGACCAAAGGAGCAGAAGAAATCAAATGTATGGGATTAATTTCTCAGAAGTTCACAATCAGGGCCAAACATAGAAGAACATATGTACCTTACAGATTAACAAAAAAACTGCCTCTTTTTTTTTTTATTATTATTTTTTTATTATTATTTTTTTTAACACTGAAACTATGTTTTGTTCAGGCAGGACAGAAGATCACTACATTTTCCACCTGCAGTCATTTTTAATGAGCAGGATTTCTTAGCCTTGTTCACAGTTCAAGTCTTCATTTCTTTAGAAACTGCTTTCTATTTCATTGTACACAGAAAAAAAGAACATAGTAACTTAACAGGTGAATTTGTAAAGTTTAATCTTCTACAGCACTGGTGTCAAAAAGAAAGGTTATAATTTTCCTTATGAAATAAATTATTTTTGTGAAAGTTGACAGTACTAAGGTTTATTTTTGATTTTACTTCCTTCACTGAACATTATGTATGAATGTCATATCTTTCTTTAGATTTTTATAATGTAAAATGAGGATCACATATAGCATCTATTTCACTGAAGCCATAATGCTCTGTACATTGTGTTCAACATGTAAAGGGCTATATTACCTACTTGTATCATCATATTCAAAAAGTATATTAATTTATAAACAGTAGCAATGAATCAATAAATTATTTTGGCTAGAGAAATGGAAATCTCATTGATTAGAGAAATGAAAAATAAGAACATTAGCTTCCAAATGTTCTTTTTCAAAGGCTTTTGTGTTTTCTACTAAAGCTGCAATGAATAGTAGATAGACATGATGACTTCAGAATTTTAACACAGCAGAACATAGTATACTACAAATTAATCAAAAGTTAATTTTGAGAGATATCTTTTCAAAATTTGTTAATAGTGTGCATATAAAAGTAGCATGTGTCATAAATATTTATTTTTTTAACCCTTCTTGGATTATCAGGATTATATTTGCATGATTTGGAAAAATCAGATCATCTGAGCAAGAAGGAGTAGTAGAACAGGTAGATGCAGCTGACTAACCTTCCAGGCTAGACTCCCTATAATGGGTCCGTGAATTCTGCTCTGTGCCTTGGTTATTTTGCAACTCCGGTCTTGAACCTAACCTCACTTCCAAATACTTAAAACTCAAGAAATGAGTATCCTTTTCCAAAGAAAAGAAAAAATATTTTTTTCTGTATGACTCTGCCTTTTACATATCTCTACCCTTCATGAAATGTGCTACTTCTTCAGATCACCAGTGAAGGGCCAGCTATGAGTAAGAGGTGAAAGTACACAGATATTGTTGAGTCCAGCAACTGGAATACAGCCACAGGCACAATCCCCACTGTCAGAATTTAAAGTAATTCCACTGTATATTTACATTATTTTAAAAAGAAAAATCTCGCACTAAAGTAAGTTGTTACTTCTACCAGTGAAATATACTTCAGATATAATTATTACAGACCTTTGTTACTTGTAAGTCCTTTATATAGAAGAATCCATACCTCACTGAATAAACTTCCATTCACATAAGAAACCCAGAGCTTCCAGAAGTTGGGCAGCTGACTCACAACAAGTTTTGTCAGCTTTTCAACAAATACAACTTGCTGAGGAGCTTTGTATCGCCAAGCTAAATGGGGGAGAGGGGATAGAAAAGACATTAACATTTTTAAAAATAACAAGAATGTACAACTAGTTTGCTGCTGCATAAGTGACTATATAGTACATAAAAAAACCTTCTTGGTAAAAATAAAAAGCTTAAAGGCCAGTCCATACATGTGTACACAATTTGTACACATACAAGCTCTTTCTCCTCCCCTCCTATGCTTACAAGCTGCCAGCACTATGATTGCATCTACAGAATAGTTCTCCTTGTGGGGATATCTAAGGCAATCCACCAAAAATCCATTCAGACAGTCTTCTGTCTTCAAAACACTCTAAAATGTATGGTAGTGTGAAAGCAACCAAGACATTAGAAAAGTTTCAAATGAAATCTTGGCGACAGATAATTTTTTTCAGTTTCCTCTGCAATAGGCAAAAGAGAGTAAAGAGAAAGCTGAACAGAGGCAGAAGTACTCATTAACACAGAAAATAAAGGAAACCTTGTGAAATATTCTTCCATAACTATCTATGTTCTCCATTGAAACCTTCACGATTACAATGGTTTAACAAAATGGTATCACACCACAACAGTGATAAGAGACTTGCATTTCACTTCAGGAACTACAGTCTGCTTTGGAACACTTGGACAAAGAAATCACATATTTTTTGAAAAACCCCAAAACAAACAGCCAAAGCCCCAAAACATTATAACATTTGTGCTAATGTGGTGGTTTTTATGTATAAACTCAGGTCTTGTACAAATTACAATTTTTAAAATACTGTATCAGCCTATGTAACACTGTAGAAATGCAGAAAAATGTTGCAAGAAATAGCACATTTTGTATCTACTTTCCTACAGAATGTTGCCTACACTTAACAGGAATTCAACAGTTAGGCAAAAATAACTGCATGTTACATACCAGTAGGCTTCACCAGAGCCTCACTCTTTAGTTGTGTTGGTAGACAGTTTTGAATCTCCTTGAAGTACAGCATGCCTTCAGCAGCTTCCATTTGTCAAGGTTTCTTTACTGGAGAATTGAACATCTGTCCTACCCATTTCTTCTCATGGCCAAAAAGTTTAGGCATTTTGAATTAGCATTTGAAAATAAAATCGTAAAGGAAGCCCAAAATTTGGGAAGAGGGTCTGACATAACTCAAGTACAACTGTGCTGAGAGTGATACATCTGTTTAGGATGCATGGAAATGTCCAAACTCAACTAGAAAAGCTCCTAGTGTGGACACAGATGAGATACTTCCATCACCTTGGTTTATGACTGCCAGAGAACTGGTCTAGATCCAGTGGCAGAAAAACTCTCATCAACAAGCTGTGACTACATCAGGAAGCTGTGCCAACACAGCTACAGCAGCAGAGGCTTTGTAACTTCCAGAAACCCCAACTTCTAACAAAAAAAAAATATCAGTTCCTTTGAAAAACTGTTTCAGCACTAATCCAAGGTTATAACCAGGGATGTCACTTGGTAACTGGAAACATACTGGCAAGATTCACTTCATCTATGAAATTCTTTTCTCCTGGAGGAAGCATATTTCAGGCTTAGTCCCAAGTCTGCAGACAGCAAATACCTCCTAGAATAAGCCACTACACATTGTATCAAAAGGTTATGTATGGTCATAAATTCAGGATATTTCTACTTTGAAATGGCAGCTCTTGCACAGGCATCCTAAATTGTTTTGCTTGGTTTGCTTTGTCTCTCCACTCAGAAAAGAACAAGGATGGCAGAGCTATCAGTGGTCATGTGCACCTAAGCAGCAAGAAACTCAACTCAGAGGCAACTCATTCTACCTCTAGGAAATTAGGATGGATTATTATAGTGCCCCAATTCTCTAGCTTTCCTTTGAATCTTGGTTTAAATTGGCATCTATGCAAAACTTGCTGAAAATTTATCTTTTTCAGTTTGTAAAAGGTAACAGATCCATAAGTAAGACTCTAAAAAAAAAATAACTGAAGTGAAATTGCCAGCCATATAGGCAATTAAGTCCCTCTCATGCAAAAGAATTCAAACAACTTAAACTGAATTTTGGGTGTTGCTTGCTACATTAAGTGTGGCATTAGTATTGTTAGTGAATGGCACTCAAAAACAACCAGTAATTTAGTGTTTTGCTTTGTAACACTTGCTATCACCTCCAGGCAAGGTTATGGGCTGAGAAATGACAAGGGTAAGAGTAAGACAGCTATTTCAGTAAGGAATGATCTATTCTGTGAAAAGCATGTCTTCTGTCTCCTGTGATGTCACCATTGAAAGATTACTGAGAAGAAGTTGTTTGGACGACAGTATTGAGGACACTTACAACTCAGAAAGCCTCAACTGCTTGTGGACAGACAGACTGCTTCAGCTTAGTCAAACATTTTGTTTCCCTTTTTGGGTTTAAAGAATCAGACAGCCAGATATGTGAAGTCACAGAAGGTACAAATGCAAGGAGAACAATCTGAGCAAACACATACAAACGGTGTAACAAACAAAATGCAGTAGGCAGCAGGTGGCTATGCATGCAAGAGAAAATATCTGGTCTGTAGAAAAAAAGACTTTTACTACTTTAACTACATTCTAAGAAGCAAATTTTGAACTTGAATTTGAATTTTATGAACTGCCTTTTGCTTGCACAAAACATGGAGGACTTCTTTAGTAAGCAACAGTGATGTATAAGAAGAAAGAACAATATTTTGTAACGACACATAACAAACACACAGAGAGTAGGTTTTTGTTTGGCTTTTTGACTGCACCACACAGTGGACAGTGGGGGCTGCAGTTTTTTTACAACAGAGCAGATGCCTACCATCATCCCGGCCAGACTGAAAGCTGCTGCCCCTTTTCAGTGAAGCAGTTTGACTGAGGTGGCCAATCGGCGATGGACGCACATCACCGTCCAGGTCCAGCATGGGGCTGTGGAGCAATGCATTGCCTGGGCAGAGGGGAGAAAAACTCGGAAGTTAGAATAATTTTGCACATCAGTTGACACAAAACTGCATGTTGCATGTGGAATTCTAATTTAATTCAGTGATACAAACGTTATCTTACAAAAACATTCTTAATCTTGCTTTATTTAGACTCTCTGTTCATGTGTATCAATGCTATTCAATACCACCACTACTGGCTCCTGTAGCAAACCCAAAATCATAAGTACCACGGGGAAAATGCCATTCTTTGGTCTGTATTTTTCTCTGTTTATAATTAATGCCCTACAATTAGTTGCTTGAAAGCCATGGATAAATATGCATTTATGCCATTTTTCTGTTATATGTTCTAAATATACCTTTCAACAGCAGAAGTTTCTTCTGTGTCTAGCTGAAGCAGTTATGGTCAGAGTGTTCAACTATCATTTAGCTGTTTTGCCTCTACACAGTTCAGGTAGAAAAAAATCCATCCATCAGGAATCAGATTAACTAATTGCATATTTCCTTTGTAAATGTCCTTATTTATACATAACTACAAACCCACAAAATATTTTCCAGTGTATCAAACAATTATTTTATACTTTGGGTACCTGTCCACATGTAGGTCACTACTTACAAGTCTAAGCAAGGATCTAATCTGATGGAGGTGGATACTTGGAGTCTAGCATGAATTGTGAAAAACAGCCATATAAGAAGAATAAGGGACTATGATAATTTTTTAACGTACTGTGACACTGTCAATAACTTTTAAAATGTCTAAATTGCTGTGTTATGCATTTCCCCTTACAGAGATATTTCTGAAAGTAGTCATCAAAACTATTTCAGCATTGCTTAGCTAAGCTGTAACAAGTAAATTCCCAGAATTATAGAACAGTCCAGGTTGGAAAGGATTTCAGAAGACCATCCAGTCCAACCTTTCATGGGAAAGGGAGCCAGGGTGAAATTATCTAACACCCTGTCCAGTTCAATGCTGAAAACCTCCAGTAATGGGAATTTTATGACGTCACTGGGGGGCTTACTTCAGTGATTGATTGTTCTCAATGCAAAAAATATTTTCTTAGACTGAAATATACTTATACTTATGAAACTGCCCCTGGTAATACATGCTGAATTTTGTAGTGAGAATCCCAGCATTTGAGTTTATACTGTTGATATTTTCCATTGATAACAGGAAGGACAGAGAAGATGACTACCAGCTGTAACACCGAAATACTCAGATTCAGAAGGAACATAAAGCAAAAACTATTCAAAGCATATTTACTCTGGTGTTAGAGCAGCAGGGCAGAAAAGATATACCTAATCCTTTTAAACAGCTCAGGCTTAAAGAGCAATATAAAGTATTGTGAAACATATCACAAACTTCCAATAGGTGACAGTATTGGGTTTCAGTTCACTTTGAAAGAAGTTCTTTCTCTTATAATTATTTAAAGGCTTGTAGAGGAATTTCCTACAGCCTTCCATTACCAAAATAACTGTCAGTTCTCCCACTCATCTTCTTACTGTTCATAGCAAAAGACACATAAGTAAATAGATACAGTTTGTTACATCATTTGCAATTGTGATTGACACACTGTATTAACGGACTCAGTGAACTCAGCCTTCCTATCCACCTATCTTCCTATCTCAGGCTGTGCTATGATTCTGTTCACTATTTAACTCCTACACCACTTATTAAACACAACTCATCTTTATGACAGCTTTAAAACTGATGACTTTTCAGCAATACAGAATCTGCTGCAGTGATTTAAGTGCATTATCCACTATCACCACAGACAAGCTCTACACTGAATTTGAACAAAAATTTGTGGAAAGATTTTTCCTGTTGAAAGAACTAAAAGTGCACAATAATGAGAAAGCAAAAAACTAATGCTTTGCAGTCATCAGCATCGAGGAAAACAATCCAGCACTTCACAGAATTAAGTAAAACCAAAACAAATTAGTATCTCTTCAGATTAAAAAAAAAATATATATATTCATTATCTTACAAAAATTCTACACAGAATAAAAAGAAAATTGCAGAAGACACAGAGAAAATTTAATTGTCTCATATAGTTTCTGTGATTTCAGGAGCATTTGAGTGTGATTCAATATATTTGCATTTTATTTGGGGGAAAAATAAAAGCGTGTCAAGCAGGCTAACTCAGAATTGTCACATTGCTATTTAAAACATATTTTATTAAAAAAAGACCGGCAAGAGTGTAGCAATGTTGTTTTCACAAAAACTGCAACCAAAAAAATCCCTCTGATCTCTCTGCATAGAATTTAAGTTCTCAGCTTTCAGACAGCGTGTTAATATAAGGAATGTCTTGTAAACAGATGGTCTCTAAAAATGACAGCGCCAATTAAACCTCAGAATTAAGAAAAACAGACACACTTACCAAAACACCTTAATGTGAATTAGTTCAATTAAAACCACTTGCTTGAGGTAGCTGTATTGCTGCTGATGCACTAAGCCCACGCAGCCTGAATGGTTTATATACTCACCAGTAACAGAAAACAAGAGAATACTCTCTTGTTCCACCAGAAAAACCACATCATCAGTTTGCTGGCGTACCAGGAAAAGAAAGTTTAACATGAACTAATTTCTTAATTGGTTGTCTAGCATTACAAGCAAGTATAACACAGCAGCAGGGAACTACAACAGCACATATACCCTCAGGACTAATAAACATCTGGACTACATTAGCAAAACTGATCTTGCTTTCACCCTGCCAGAAGATAGCGCTTGAAGACTGCATACTAATGCATAAATCTTGTAAAAAAAAAGTGAGAGTTAACTTACAAACAATTTTTCTTCTATCCCAACTCATTCCCTCTCTGGAGCCAGCAGCTTAAATTTAGCAGCGTAATGTAATACAATGAATTAATAGTAGTATGGACTGCAGACAATAATATTTATAAGCCTAAATAAACTAACCAAATAATAATTTACTGCCCACTCAGTATTTGATTTGTGTACTATTTTTACATTCCTAGATCCTGAATGTAGGACAGCAACAATTAAAAGTTTTGAGAATTTAACTTTTTACTGTGCTAACAGGTTTTAAGAAGTATAAACATGAAAAAAATGCTCCCGGTAGATCTTTAATTTTAAAAAATACACTGCATCTTTGAAGCTACAAAAGTGCTTTTTTCCAAAATACAGCATCTACATGAAGCATTATCTGTCAGTGACTCCAGTGCCAAGTGTATATTTAACCAAGGAAACACAGGAAAAATAAAAGCACTATCTCTTCTTCTACCCAACTGTAAAAGGATAATTAACACCTTATTACATTTACAACTATATAATCAAGAGAAGATCAAATATGAAGTTTTAAGGATCTCAATACTGCTTTTATTTTATTATTAAGGTTTTTAGTGGGTTTCATCTTTCTGTGCATAGATATTTTGAAGGTACGCATTCAGAGGCTGTGTGAAATAAAAATAGTTCAGCGGTTTTGTTCACTCTTCTTCTGTTCTAGTGCAGTAAGATATTAGCAAACCAAGAATCTAAAGAACACAGCAAAAGCACAATTCTTTGGTATTTGATATTATTTCTCTAACTTTCTGTAAATCAAAAGCCATCTGTGCTGACCCCTAACTGCAGGTTTATCATACTATAGGGTAATTCTGTTCCTGCAGTACCCATAGCTCACGTACAAACCTCGACCCAGTTTTTTCTATTGTTACCTGCAAACTCTTGGTAAGCAGTGTCTTACAACCTCCATTAAAAAGACAGCTGACGTGAAATTTGCCTAAAATAAATTTCTCCATGATATGCAAACCAGTCAAATATTTAAAATTTTAAAAGCTGCCTTCCTTTCATATTCCTAAACTACAACCAAACTGAGTGTAAAATTGTTCTGCAATATCCATTGCTCCACAACTGCCTGGGTTTTTCCCCTCTCTGAGGTCTGGCACGCAGAAGTTTCTTGAAGGAGACACACATCTTTCACCTCCTTTGATAATCCAGCCTCAGCTACTCTGCAATTCTGCCAGCCTGGTGCACCAATTACATGACTTCCAGGAAAGATTTTTACAAAAGTACTGGTGATCAGGGGATTAATATTGTGCCAGCGCTTACTGCAGTGACAAAGGAAACTGTTAACAAGTGACCAACCTTAGGTTAAATAATTTTTCAGTGAGATTTTCCATGTTAAGTCAAATGTTGGTCATTACACAGACTTGCTCATAGACAACATACAACATATACATCATATGTATGAGCAGGATTAATTAAAAAAATAAAAGACCCTACTAGATGTGCAACCAGGTGAATACAGCCACTGTGTTTTCTCACCCATTATGCATCTTACAGTGAATTTTCTCACAGGCTACAATGGTACGGGAAGGCTGATCTACAGCCTCCTGACTCTCTGAAGGGCAGCAGACTTCCTTACCAGCCTTAAACACCTTTGAACATTTTTTCCTGTGCACAGCAGGCCCTTGTCCTGTGCTGCAGCCTGACCACCCACTGTTGCTTGTTGACCAAACACACGGTGCCTGGAGCCCGCACTGACACAATCAGGATAAGACTCCTTTCAATGACACCGCACTGAGAATTTCAATTTGTCTAGGCAAGAAATGAGGGGAGCAGGAGAAATTACTGAAAAATTAACCTGCTCAGCAGATGAATAACTGCATTTTATTCTTTTTTTTAAGTACTTTTTCTTTCTAGCCTTACATTTTATAGTGATCAAGAAGAAAATGGATTGTTTCTCTAGAAAAGAGATGAGCATGGAAGATTAAAATTGAGAGAAAAAAATGCTTTTGGGAGATACTTAAAAATGAATGCTTTTTAAAATCTTAAGGCTAGTCTTCATTATTGTAAATGCATTTATAATGAAACTTTTTCAGCTTACTATAAAAAGGGTAACTGGGCCTATTTTAGTGGTGTTATAAGTATTTCACAGCCTAAGGATATGCCTTATTGTCAGCCCTTCAGGCCAAAAAATTCTGAAACAAGAGCCAAGCATTCAAGTTCAGCACATAAATAAAAATTACTTCATTTTACTAGCTCCAGCAGACATTAAGGTCATCAGCATTTTTGGAAAAATTCTCTTTAACTCAACTGCCTGAAAAAGTACTGAAGACTGGAGCAGATACAAAGGTAAAATTCTGGCCACTGAAGAGTTTCAATCTATCTTCATTTATAATAATCTTTAAAATTTTGATTTTAAGCTACCTGTGTTGCTTTTTAATACCAATAGTTACACTCTTTATAGTACTTTAATATAATTGAAAGTATTACATAAAATAAGAATGCCTCCTGAACTCCTGGATTCGACTAAAATTTCTAAATTACAGCAAACTTATAAATACAGGTAGTAGAAGAGGAAAGTGAATCTGCTATTCATTTTTGTACTGATCAATTTTTACTCTCTCTCTCACTTTTTTTTTTTTTTTTTAATTAATAACCCATTAAGGGCTTGCTTGACATCTGCTGTCAAAAGGGTATTTCTGCTATGGACAGGGGATGTGGTTTAGACATGAAATGGCTCCCAGCTGCAAGAATTCTTCTTCCAGATGTACAGTAAGCAAAGGCAGTGGAAGAGAACCAGCTGCTAGGATAACAAATTGAAAAGGCCCTTTTGACACATGCCTTGCCGGCCTGTCTGATCTAACAAAGATGGATCATTCATTGCAAGGTGAATAGAATCTCAGTGTGGCACAGAAAAAAAGAGCAACATGGTCTAAGCATCCATTTCTCTCTTTCACACTAAGTACAGCTGCTGCTACTTTGGCACAGAAAAACCCTGCAGAGTTTTTTACAGTATCTAGAGATCTGTGCATCATACTCAGTTCTGCAAAAATTAAACTTTTTTCAGCAATAAGAACTAAAAAAAAAATTTTAATAATTAAAAAAAAATTATAGTGTCTGTACTATCATATGCCTGTTTGAAGAGCTGGCTCCACATTGGGAACTTCAACAGGTTTTGTATTATATATTTTCCAGACCAAAGGACAGCAGAAAGGTTAGCTATTAACAGGTAGCTTATTTGCAATAATATTACATAAAATATCAAAGATTAGCATCACAGATGAGTGATTTAGGTCACTCAAAGAATCACCATCAAAGGTACTGGCAAAAGTTGGTTTTAGTAAGAGTTTATAGGAGTGAGACTTGACAAAGTTTGCAACAACCTGCTAAGAAATTAAGGCCTTCTCTGGCCTTAATTGGATGGGAGTCCTTACCCATTTCAGTTCAAAGGATCATGAAACCTACTAAGCCACTATTAAAGTCTAAGCAAATAACCACTGGCCACACAGAAAACAGTCTTAACCTCCTCAGCTTCTATCCCTGATACTCACATTAAGAATCCCATTGCTTAACTCCTTTTGGCTATCTGCCCAGTGCCTCAGGAAAATTTTAAACTAAACCTCATTTATTTACATTTATTTTCATGTCATTTTATATCATTACGTTCTCCATGTTTCCAGCACTCCAACAAATCTGGGAAGCATAAACAGAGTGGAAAACTACAATTATGCTTTAATAATAGAGGAATTGCCAAGTATAGTTACAATTTAAAAACATGAAAAATCTTAACTGAAGGAAACTATTTAGTATCCAGGTACCAGAACTGAAAGTCCCTAGATGTCTACAAATCATAAGATCAAAGGTCAAAAGCAGCAATTCAGGCTATAGCCAATACAAGGCATAAAATACCAGCACAATTCAGTTTATCATTCAAATATTTCTTACTACAGATGTAGTAAATACTTTTTTGGGTGAGCATATGCTCTTTCATGGTAACCTTTATATTCCTGGCTTGAAAAACATGCTCTTTTTCCTTTTTTTTCTTTCTCATGTATTTCCACCTCTTTAACACGTCTACATACTGTAACAGCACCAAATTGTCTTTACCTACTTGAAGTGCTCCTCGTCAAAGAAAGAGTGGGATATGACTAGATAGATAACACTAATTCACCTGTGCTTCAGGAAAACTTCATAACCATAACAAGTTTTTAAAAGAATAAAGGAGCACAACTGCAACAACATGAGTAAGACAGAAAGCATTTTAAGTTTTCTATTTAATGCAGCAAAATCCACACATTTATAAGCACTACTACATAAGCTAGAGCTCCAGCCAATTGTACATGGGTCCCAGATCTACAGCTGCACCTTTGACCAAAGAATCTGATCACCACAGTAGCAGGAGAATGGCTTAATACAAGGAGAGGAGCATGGGAGCTTTATGATTTGGCTATCTCCTGCACTGCCTCACTATGCCTTTGACAATTCTCTTTGGTCTTTTTATCCTGGCTACTTATACCTCAGTGCAGCAGAAATTCTGACCTGCTCCCTTACCTGCACTTTCACTCACTCCTTAACACATGTGGGCTTGGAGTCAAGCAGTTTCTCATAAGAACATCACATTCCTGCATTTTTTCTTTGCCTCATAAATGTGGAAGGTCTGCTATAGCAAGAAAGATAGGCTAAAGGCAATTATGGGTGAGTAACAGCTGCCATCTTACTACATAATGAAACATTAATTGACATAATGCAAGATTAATCAGCAAACCAACAGGGTTGTTTAGACTAAGGGGAAACACTGTGTCCATACAAATACAGAGTTATTCTTCAAGGGAAATAACACACTTCAAAATGCTGCTGTGAAGGACTTCATAAACATAAATTGAGAGAATTCCCTGTCCTACTTGTACCCACCAAAATATATGCAACCAATTAGCTAATGATAAGATTATAATAGATGATCAATGTCTAATAAAATCAAAGGAAAGATTCAATTAAAGAATTTGCTGTTGGCACTTGTCAGCTTTTTAAGTCACAACGCCAAATTACTTGACAAAGCTTGGCACAGCTGGATATGCCCTTTCAGTTTTTGGAAATAATATTAACAGAAACTGGATTAACTGGAAACAGACAGTATTGGAAACACAGGATTTCTACTGACCCCTGAAAGAAAATCTTGGAGAAAGAACTCCAAGATCATTACAGTAAGGTAAACTTGCCACAATGTCTTCATTCAGGTTGCATCAGAGACTGGACCGTGCTATGATATTAACTGATACTTTGCACATCTAGGACATCATTCCAATTGCTGAGTATTTCTGAAAAAATGGAGTTCATATCTGGTAATATAGAAGCCCAGAGGTTGTTTTTTTAAAAAATCTTGTGATAGTAGGGAAGGACTCACACTTAGATCAAAAATACATATTTAGATATCAACCTAAAAAAACCTCATATATTTAAACATAATTTTAATACACAAATTTCTGATAGCACATTGCAATACCTTGGCATCTAAATTAGCTCACTCTTGTCCTTCAATATGGAGACCCTTGGAAGTTATTAACAAGACAGCAATTATCAGGTGGGGACCCTAGAGAAGATGTAGAAAACTAGACTTCTTGTCAATATTGGGGATTTTTCCTGACTGCCATTACTATTGGCCTGGATAAGTAAAAACCTCTTACAGATGACAGAAGAAGATGCTATTTCTATATAAGAAAATGAAATTATTTCAGTTGTAATGACTAATGTCAGCATTCTAGTTGTGTGGAGACAACCAGAACAATTTTGTCCCACAAAGTAGTGACTAAATTTGGAGTGAGTTTCTCCTTAGAACTAGCTTAGGATTGTGTTTTAGTTTTTTAACAAATAATTACAGTGTTGGCCTTCCTTTCTTGAATACATCATGGCCAACAAATAAATTCTTTGAGAAGATTTGCAGTTTGAAAATCTGCAAAAATCCTGTCCAGAATGTCCAATGTGTTAAAAAAACCCATTCCAACCTTATACAGGTAAGAAAAGCAGAGACTTTGTCTAATTCCAAACCTATTCACAGTAGCAGAAGTCATGTGTAATGACTCAGAGCACAGCTGTCCTTCCAATACGAATAAAGTAGCAGCAAAATGCTTTGGCACAAGCTCAGCTGAAAAGTCAAAAATTTTGCAGAAATGTATAAGTAGATAGAATCTGCTACTGAGGTTTAAGTTTAATATGCTGAAAAGTTTTGACTCAATTAGTTTGAGCCCACAGATTCAGTTGGCAAAAGAACTAAGGTAAGAATAGCCAGAAAGTGCTGGTATGCTCAAGGTGGAACTACAACTGTGGTCTGCTCGTTCCAGTATTCATAATACAAAGACTGCCATCTGCTAGAAACAATGGAAACCTAGAAAAAATTTAATGACCTTTTCACTAGAATCCCAGTCTTATGACCCAGCTCTTCCTCCAAATGCTTGATAAACTAAAAAGTAAATCTATTTTTAAAGCAGGTGTTAAGTGGAAGACTTAACTGTTTGAAAACTTACTGTTATATTTTATCTTAAAAAGAGCCCATGAATATATGAACATATAAAGAACATTTCTATCTTAAGCTGATTAGATCCCACAGCCTTGCATAACCAAACTGAGTACATCTCCACACTTCCTCTATTAAAGTAGATTAAAATGCATGCCATGACTCTGATCACAACCAGCGTTGTTCTACTTGGCAGTTAAAACCAAACCTTCTGAGTTTTCTTTTTTCCATCTTCCACCTGGTGTATGCCAAAATTAAATACCTATGGAAAGTAAAAATCATGCTTAGCAACTTTCCTTTGTCCTACTAAATACTGAGAAATTCAATCAGCTAGGATTGATTCTTGAGTATTTTAAAACCTGTACAAAAACTCTCATCAGTGGAACACCATAGAGAAAGCAGTTTGATGAGCTGTTAGCATTTCCTTACTTTCTTTCAGCAAAAAATATTAACTATTGATACTTGCATTTGCTGGGCCTTCAAGTAATTTAAATTCCTTCTGCTGTGAGTCAAACAAAGCTGTATCATGATGGGCCCTTTGATATTAAGGCTGAGGTAAGTAGTTTTGTTGCAAGAAAAATACCAAACATGTTCAGATTTTTCAAGGCAAATCTAGGAATTTAGACACATTTTCTATTCATTCACTGGAGCCAGCATATCAAAATCATATAGACTACTAAAACAAAAAGTTTCAAGCATTAAGTATCATCGTGTCTCTATTTTTCTTGCTAAAAAGCTGGAAAACTGCTGTGCAAAGTTTTGCAAGTGAGTGAAGAGGGAACCTTAGAAGTATTAACTATGGCTGTTTTCACAAGTGAGTTTTGCTCCTGATAACTTAATGTTGTGAGGCTGATGGCGGTGCCTTATGAGGGCTTTTGACAAGCAAAGAAGATGGGGGGCTTTGGAAACATTCTGAATTTTGATCAAGAGGCCAGGAAAACAGTGTGGCATTCCACCTGGTTCCACAGCACTTCACACCATGGAGTGGAACGAGGATGGTCTGTGTACACTTTTAAGCTAAAATTTACTGGCATTGCTGTCACAAGTGATGCACTCCGTGAACTCGCTGCCTCATGTCACAACCTGTGCAACAGAGAGTTAAAGCCTCTGCAGAAAATTTACAGCACATTTCTACAGCAGCTCCAGCTCAGTAAAACTTCTGTGGTTTCTCAGAATAAAATACCTTATTTAATGCACTATCACTAAACATGGGAGTTACCTATAAGCCAAGGGATGCCAGATTCCAGCATGCTATTCATTTCAGAACTGGCAGCAAACTCTGTAAGACTTCTTGAGAAACAAGGGACTGTTTCTATTTCCTAATTTTGCAAAACCAGTTTTCAGATTTTACTACTAGAAATGTCAGGCTAGCAGCCTTCCACCTGCTCGAAGGCTTTTTATATATATGCTAATATGATAGATCATGTTAATTTGTAGCTAAACTGTTGCCACACCTGCAAGCAATACTTACACTTTTCTTTGAGAAGCAACGTTGTCAAAACCAGAATATAGCTCTGTATTCATATTGGTCTTAACAACAACTTTGCCTAAATATCCCCTTTATTCAGCTCCCCTTGGTCTGTGCAGATTCAGTGTAACTTGAATTTTAAAACTGCACACAAAGAAAGAAGAGGACTCCATAATATCATTCATTACATGTCAAGGAATTAAGCATTATTTCACTGTGCCTCAATGTCCATGTATCCATATACTAACAGAATATCTTGTGATAAAGAAACCTAACTGGCAGATTCAGAGAACAATCCAAACTTGATTTGACCTCAAAGAAATGTTTCAAGAGGACAGTAAACCATGGATAAATTATTGAAATGCAATGCTTTTCCCATGTAAAGAGCTTAAAAGTTAAAAATGAAGCAAAAAGGAAACTCCAACTGCTGTTTTGTTTTTATAACGAAATAAAGAAAAAAAAAAAGTTTTCAAATTTACCAAGTTTTCAACTTTGTAAAAAGTCTAAATGGAGGGGGAAAAACTAAAATATCCTCTGTACAATAGAGTAAGATTAAACACATTGCCAAATTCCTAAATGTCAAATATATATATATATATATATATATATATATGTGAAGCTAAAATAAAAATGTATCCTTGCCTTTTTGTTCTTTAACATAGGTCTCCTTACAGTTGTGCATGAGCTGCAGAATCCACTGATGTTGAGCACCAATGCACTGCCAAGCTGGGTCTCCAGGTGCATGAAGATCAGAAAGATACCTGCAAAATCCAGTCCAAACAGAACAGTTTTGACACACTGAAAGCCTCATTAAAACAGACTAAGCATGTACTAAGTAATTATTTTTGACACAATTTTAAAAATTCAAGAATAGGTATTAAGATACAGTCATATCTACTGCAAACAGAAAATTTGTGTTTTCTTCAATTAGTGAGGCAAAATTTCACCAAAAAAATCTTACAGAAATAAAAACCTTTAATATCATATTAGTATGTTTTTCCAGTTGTGTCTCAAGTAAAGTATGCAGGAAAACAAACTCTTTATCTGCAAGGTTGCAGTTTAGTGGTTCAGATTTGAGTGGAACCAGTGATGGCATCTCAAGCACATAAAACATACTATTCTTCTTCTTACTGTATATGACTACATCATCAAGTAATCTTAATAAGTAATTACAGAAGGAATTAATTTCTGCCAGGTCATTAATTTTAGCACAGGCCTGCACAAACTTATGTAAATCAAGTTCAAGGGTCTTTTTGTTTGTTTCTTTTGATGGTTTTTTTTGTCCATGCACAGTCTGAAAAAAAGAGGGCGAAGAAATAACAAAAAGTGGCTTCTAACTTGCAGAAGCAAAAACTGTCTGTCTTTAGGGAGAGAGGAGTATTAGAAGTCAGCTGCTGTGATTTTGAAGAGAACACAAAAGGAATAGGTATGGCACTCAAGACTATCTGATGACAGTACTTTCAAAAGAGTATTTTCAAATAGTGGTAGCTGCTCTACGGTTTAAGGCACACTGTTATATTCTGCATTAATGAAACTTGGGACAGATTATAAAAGTCAAGATGCTTAATGTGAACTATACTGATGTATTTTCTGAAGCAGTGCAGGGAATGTTTACTCCCTCACAAAAGCTGTTTTACTACAATAATACCTAAAGTTAATTAGGACTGTTGAATTCTGTCTTCTTTGAGAAATGTCTGCAGCACTTGAACAAAAAATAAACTGTCAAAGTAGGATTGGTTGGATGGATGAGAAAATTACACAACTAACCATTTTGACAGGGTGACATTTATAAATTATGAGCTCAAGTCCTTTTCAGTGTTATGAAGGACTTTAGTCTTTTTTTAGGCACAAAATCTAAAAAAAATTACCACTGGTTTGAAATATATACATCTGCTTGGCTCCTAAGTGTGATGCTAAACTATTTCTGAACAGTATAAAATAATTAATACCCTAATACAATGAGAGGAAAATATGAATTGAAGCCTAATTACAAACATCAAATATCTGAAGGAGAAAACTACAGTATATTAGGTCTTGGTCAGCATTCAACTTCAGAGACATACAAAACCAGTGTATCAAGAAAGAAAAAACCCTCATAAAAACAGCAGGGTTTATGCAAACTATTTTACAATTTGGATTTTGTTAGTTTTATTTTTGCTGAAGTTCCCTGAAGAAATTTTACTTCATACCTCATCTTCAGAAAATTTACACTAATACACCCATGTATATTTAGAGTAATGAAACTAATTTAACAATTTCCTAGGCTGGGATTGTGTTGATTCATTAGAACTAAATTATTCCACATTTATCCATTCCCTGCTCTTCTTTATTATACTTCTACATGTGGAATGCATTTGGTTACATTAACAGAATCTGCTTTAACACAGGCTGGGGTATTTTTAAAGATTCAGTAGTTCAAGGTAAGGGGCTAGAAAACAAAACACCTTAAAAACAACCAACCTCAAAAACTCAAGGAAGAAACAATAAAAAACCAGCCAACCAAAAAACTCTAAACAAAAAACCAGAATCAAGCACACGTGCAGATGCTCTTTAAAGTTTTCAAGTGTCACAGAGAAAAAGAACAGCCAGTGCCACCTTCACAGACAGAGAACGCTGAATTATTAATCTTAAAAAACAATTCCAGTTATTAGGCAATATTAATGTAGCATGCAGAAGAATGAAAAGCACTCTATATAAATGCACACAGGTCACTGTAGGCATAAATTCACAGGTGCAGAAGGGACCTAAGACACCAACACTGCACTTGGGCCTGTGCAACTGTGCCTGGTGCATGCACAAAACACTCAAGACCTTGTGCAGGTGTCTGATCTGAATTTTACAAATGCTTCCTGCACAGCACTTTGGTCTGCTTCTTTTACGATAACTGATAAAAACACAGATTCTCAAGACACACTAGGGGCCCTGGTAGCATCCAAATCTCAAAAGCTTTCTAAATAAAGCCATCAAATGGTCCAGAGCATGCTAAAGTTTGGCAACAAGGACTTAAAAGTTAAAGTCTACTCAGCTCAGCTCATCTCAGCAGCCCTACAGCAGGCATCAGCTTTGTGAAAAACAGAAAATCTGTAAGTGCTAATGAAAACTGAGCAACTGGTTCATGTTCACGAAATACAAAAGAACTTCATTGTTTAGCCTGAGCAGTAAAAGAGCCAATATCACTTTCAAACAGCAGAACAGTCTGGATTAAAGTCTCCCTGTCATCTGACTCAGGATGATTTCATTTCAATGTCAAGTCAAGCTGAAGTGTAAGACAAGTTAATAAGGAATCTATTCTGAGGTATGCAAACTAGGAGTGGTCATTTCAAACACAGCTTGCAATATGTCGGTTTACAGAAAGCGACAAAATCTCAACATGCCTTAAAGATTTCAAGAATTAAATTCAAATCTCAATTATGCTGCATTAAATTGTTCTCATTCAAGAACTGTTCTTCAGTCCTTCAATAAACAAACCAGTACCATTCCATTGCCATTATTTATATAATCATAAAGTCTCAAAATACTCACAGCTTTAAAATCAGTATTTATACCATAGTAAAACTTTTCCCTACCCTATTTAGGAAACATTTAAACACACATTTAACACCATATGTCTGATGAAGGCACTAGGCAAATGAATACCTTATATAACGTTTCTGATCATGCAATGTTGATGGAGTTTCAAGCAGCTTATCCAACAAAAGTTCTCGTAAAGCTTCAATTCTGGTTTCAACTTCAGCATAATCTAGGAACAGGGAGCAGGAATAAATCCAATGTGTCCTTAAGCAGAGTCATGAACTGAAAATTATGTTATCCTAGTACGGTATCAGACACTTCTGGAGTTAATGTGGAAATCAATATAAATAATTTTATAACAAGCCACATCTAAAAATATTACATGACAGTTTTAAAAAACAGAGAATTAGTCTTTGAAGTCTTTCCAACAAAATGTGAGAAAGATACTCAAAGTCACATTTTAATTACCGTAATCTTTTTTTATGTCCAATAATACCAAGCATAAATAAATAAATAAAACTGGCTGTGATCTCATATTTTGTAGTATTTACCTCACTCAAAAAACTTGCCAGAAATATTGCCTAGGGTAATTGGCTCCTATAAATCCATAATTTGTATGGATGAAAATCTGTATCAAAACCACATAAAGCTCTTTGGTCTCCTATGTGCTTTTTAGCCTTTAAGTTAAAAAAACCCCAAACACATTAAATAACAGAACCCATATCTTACATTTTTTGAACACTTGAACCTCTGTCTTTCCAAAGAGGGACTTGGCTTTTTCGTAGTCATTAATAACCACATCATAATCGCCCTTAAAAACAAAACCAAGCATTTACATTTGTCAAGAAAAAGACTAATGTCAAAAGGCTACTTTCAGCAAATTAGAAAATTATTTGTAAAGTATTATACCTTCTGGATATTTCTTTCAATATTTAAGGGAAGATTGAAAAGAAATTTAAAGCGTTGAAGAACATTAAGCGCGTTTCTCGTTGAATCAGCTTTGTCCTTGCGACCCAGCACTTCTTGAAATAAGGTATCTGCTGTGTTACTGGCTCCTATTTCAAAAAGGGTGACAGTAAGAAAAAGAATAAGTAATCAGTAGAAATGACAAACAGATTTTCTTCATTTTAATGAGTTATTCAAGTTTTTTAGAGCAAATGACTAATTATTGCTGATTTTCATACTTTTTTTCTTCAACTGTGTTAACATTTTGCAACAGCTGAAATTCTATTTCAAAGTGAACCCCTTAGCATTTTAATGTGGTAAGACCCCTGTGCGATTAAAAACAATCGCTCTTTCCTATTTCAAATGCTTAGCTTTGCTGCAGATATTTTATAGTTTGTTTTGGCTCCAGATGTACATTTTACAACCAAATTATGCATCTCAGGATATAGAAAAAGTCATAGAAAGCTTTATTTTTAAAAAAAATATAATTTCATATTGGTAATTAATGTCAGAGCTTCTAAAGTTATCACTGGGTTTTGCAAACAATTTTTAAATGCTTTCAAGTCAAGTCTTAAAAATTATTAACCATATTTGAACCACTTAAAAGTACCAATGTTTAAGACAAAGACAGTGTCACAACTAAAAAAGTCTAACTAGCTGGTCACTGTAACAGAATGAATACAAATTGTTTTCAAATTGCACTAAAACTCTTACTGGCTTCATCACACACAGGATGAAGCCGTGATCAACAATTTCACATATTTAAGTTGCTATACTATCTACAAACACTCTTCAATATAAACATTAAATATCATGCTAAAACTTTTTTTTATCCAAACTAAAAAACATTATATTTTCTAATAAAGATTTTTTCCTAAGATAGAATAATAAATTTTCATTTGCAGTAGAGAAGACTTACACTGCATATGAATATTAGCATTTTTCAACTTATGACTTACTTTTAATTAACAAAGCAAAAAAAAAAGTGGAACTGCTTTAGCCTTTTTGATCATTGCGTGTAGAAGTTTCTACATTATCTGGTCTAGTGACTATACTTTAAGCAAAGATGAAAAAAATTACATCAGTCTCGCTGGGTGGCTTGCATGCCATTTTCTCTAGTCAACACTGTGGGTGGCCTGCTCATGTTAAAAGTAGTCTTTGTAAAATAATTGTTATATCTAAATAATGTTTAAACTTTGTTGAAATTTTGAAGCCTTGATGTAAAAAAAAGTTTTGTCAGGACATCTATTTCCACCACATATTATTCAGCATAGAATACTTTAATCCATTAAGGAGAAATGCAAAATGAAAACAGTTAGCTGGACATTTAAATACAGATCACTGGTAAAGTATGATTTTTCTCAAGGTTATAAGAAATGATTGTTTTGTAAACCCTTCTAGTAAGTAACATTTTGTTTGTTTGAATTCATATGTTTCTTGTCCATTCTTTTAACAGCCCAGGAATAATGTGCTCTACCTGGGAATTGAAGTTATATTCATGAAGTTGCGCTTTTTTTTCTTGATTCAATGAGAACCGTTTTAAAAAGGTAATTAACAACTGCAGAAAGACCAAAGTGATTTCTATCTTAATCTCTTTATGAAATCCTCGATTCCGGGAAATTATCCTACTTTTTTTTTTTTTTAAGGGTACTTTTTCTGCTTTATAAGAAATTTAAATATATCAAATTACTTATTAATGTATTAATGTAATTCAATACTTCATGCAAAATAGGTCTATCTTTTTAGAATTAAAATACTGTAACATTTCTTTCCTCCTCATCTCTCCAAATCCTTTCTACAATAACAATCTTTATCTCTTGATTACTGATGAACCATCCATGGATAAAGTTTCAGTTCTTATAATGACTGTGTTTTCAAAATGCATGATCCATTGACAGTGTGCGAATTTTTTTACTTCAAAATAAATCTCTAGTTATTCAACAGCTGTCTGCCTTAGAGCCTGACAAAAACACTACATACAGGAATTTGATTTACCTCCTCTAATAAAAAATTCTTCATTAAATTAATTATAAGACACTGCATGTTTCTAATAATATAAATTTAACAGCTTGTTTAGCAATTAAATTGAGGAATAATTCCAAACATCTGTAATTCCAGCTAAACCCCCAAACTGTTCTTTTACTATTCCATGCCATTTCAATTCAAGAATTTGGAACCCTCTTTACATACACTCAGATGCTGTGGAAAACATTCTCATTGTTAAGGGTTTGTAACCAAGCTCACATAACAGCAGTTATCTCTCAAAACATGCACCTACAGTCCATAAAATGCACAAGTCAACTAAAGAACTAAAGTAATATTTGAAAGCAGTCCCTGCTACTCATGGATTATGGAAGCTCTTCAATGGTCAGACAAGAAACAAAGCTTTGATCCTAAACTACTTTGCATAATATTATTTACTCTTTTTAAATCCATGTATTCCTACTTCCCTGCCTCCCACCCATCATGACTTGCAAAGTACCGTGAGGAAAAGCAGCCAATTCTTTTCATAGCAGAGCCAAACATCAAACCACTCTGAAGTGTCTGGCACTCTACAGAGCCAGCTTGAAAAAGACAGTTTGCATTGTCTACACACAGACTTCAGCCACCATTTATCAAATGAAACAGTAATTATATATTATAGGTAAATTTGTCTTATATTAGTCTATATAAGAAAATATCACAGACCCAAATTTTTGCTTTTTAATTTAAAATCGGTCATACTATTTAGTACAAGGGAAAGTGCTCTCCAAGGAATCTGTACTTGGTGCATGACATGGCCTAAATACAGAGCACTGAGGACTGCACTGGAAATGCTTGGATTTGCTTTCAGCAAATGCTTCTTTTTCTCCTACCTAGATGTACCAAATATTCTGCATAGGTAGATACATGATACAGTCTTTATATAGAAGTGTGAGATTTTATGTGGTGGCTTTTGGTGATTTTTAATTTTTTTGGCAGTTTTTGTTTTTTCATATCAGGCATTAGGATGAGGGAATAACAATGTTCAACCTTTATTGTGAGCATGAAGGAATCCCTACTGAAAAGGGCTAGAGCTGTTCACAAAACCCCCTGCTTTCTTTGTGCTCCCCACAGAAACACACATACAGTCACTGCTTTCTTCATACAAGAGAAGAAAAACAGTGAACTTCCATGTCACTTTCTTGATTTCATAAAGCATGCTGAGACTTTCCAACACTGAGTCAGCTATCTGCATGTCATTCCTGCTTATTGATACAGCACTAAGGGAAACATCCCTTCCTCTGTGAAAAAAATCACAATGAAACAAAGTAAAATTATCTTGGCAGAAGTCCCAGAATTTACAAAAAAAAAAAAGTAACGTTTTTGATCTGATGAAACACATACCGAACTGAAGCAAATTCAAGCCATCTCTCTCAATACAACCTTACAGCTAATACAGAAAAAGAAAACAAAGTACTGACAGCTTTTCAAGGTTTCTAGAAAGAATGCTCATGCCAAATAGTCTAAATGCCATCACATTAAGTGAAAAAGATCCTGTCAATAGACCTTGTTACTGCAAACTCTTTTAATTGGGTTTTTTTTCTGCCTTTACTTGAATATCTTCCAATCCCCACATTTAGCTCAGCTCATCCTCCTACACTTTTGTCTGTCCATATAACTCTCTGTTTTCCTCACCCCTTCAAAATTGCGATGCCACCAAAATTAACACTTTAGAACATCTTTGATATTTGTTATCACAAACACTGCCACGAGTTGTGGTAACTGCAGCTACTTATTTCAAAAGATGCATTGTCACACCCTGGAACCACCATCTCCAAACAGGGAAGGGACGAGAGACTGTTCTCTACTTTCTACAATAGGAAATATTAGGAAAATATTAAAGTGTGTTAGAAAGTCCAAAGTCCATAAATAGTTGCTGCTGGAAGGACAAAACTTACTGTTCAGTACATTCTCCAGTTTTTGCGTCATGGATCCTTCTACTTTTTCCGTTCCATCCGCTTCCAGTTTTTGATGGATTGCTGGAATAAAGTGTCTAGTTAAAATGCAGAACATTTTAATAGGTGGGAACACATTACATCAAAGTGACACTTTTAAACATTTTTAAAATTAAAAATAAAGTGTTATTTTTCTTTTTAGACACAAAAAAAATACAAACATGTTTCATGGCAGCAGAGTCTAGTGGAGGACAGGGCTTAGAGCCAGATACTGCAGAATTTTAACTATTACTTTGACACAGACTTCCTGTATCTTCTTGAACAAGACAGTAATGCTTAAAGAAAAAACCCACAAACATATGGACAGAATAATCTATCAGCTATTATAATCTAAATTACTCATCTTGTACAGGTGTTAATTAAAATTTGTATTTTGAAAAGTACAATTTAAACACATAATACTTCTGCTTTGTAAGTCAGTGATGACACAAAAAAGAAAATACCAATAATTAAAGGGTTTTCTCTTTCTCTAAAGAAAGTCACTGGGAATCTGGATGATTCCAAAATCAAGTGCTAGAACATTCCCCATCACTTCTTTTCATCTATAAAAGGCACTCCTAAAATACAATTTAAGAGTTTATTGGAGCATTAACCATAATTACAATGTTTCTGTGGAATTTTGCTCAAAACAAAAGGGCAACAGACTTTTTTCTGTGTGGCATTACTAATAGAGGTGGAAATGCACCAGCATTACCAGCACTAATTTGTTCTTTTAGTATAATTTACGGTTTTAACTAATAAGAGTTAATAATAATAACAACATAATAAAAATAAATTAATATTAACAATAAAATATAACAATATAATAAACAATAAATAAATAATAATAATAATAATATAATTTACTCTCATAATTAATTATTTTTCAGGGAGGGGGAGACTTAACAGCACAGCCTGATGACACTATCTTACTCTGAAAATACGAATAGTGAATGTAGTGTAGGGAGTCCTTTCTTCTACTTCCCCTCTCTCACACAGCCCTCCTTCCCTCTTCTACTGTTCAGCACAACCAGCACAAACTAGTATTTCTCTTTTAAGGTATTACTCCTGTACATATGCAGCACATATAAAATATGATTTTCCTTTCATATTTTTAATCTGTTAACAGGTATAATCTGCTCTATCAAATGGCCATCAGCTGCTATTGCTTTAGATATATTTGAGGCTTAAAAATCCTTCTACTGCTTTCTGCTGGTTCTCAGTAGAATGGATTGAGGCTAAGCTACCTTTGAAAACAGTGATACCCAGTGCTTTGAAAAAAGCAAGTTATTATATATTTTAGTTCAAAACACAGGTACAGTTCTGAAAGCAGTCTCTTAATTGTTCCAGCTTATCTTGTTTCAGTTTGTAAGGCAGAGCAACCTGAGCTTCTCAACTGGATTCTTTTAAGATGAAACAACATTAGAAGAAGCACTCCAAGACTAAACCTGATGTCCTGAAAGATACCTGGAATTTGAGCTAGGTCTGAAATATTGCCATAAACTGCACATACCATGCCTACAGAGATGCCCTTGCCAACTGGTTTCCTCTCCAGTGCCATCCCTACTTGCCCATGCCATGCAGATGCAAGCTAACAAGTGAACAAGGACAGGAACCCTCTGGCCTCAGTCCTACTGCAAGGAGAGAGCGAGGGGGGCTATTCTGAAACAGCATGGCCCTTTTTAGTCTCCAGCCTCTTTCAAAGGAGGAATTTTCATTGGGAGGGAGATAGAGGAGAAAGGTGAGTAACACCAGAGTGCAATTTAAAAAAAAGAAAAGAAGAAAAAAGACGGAAAATCACATTATTCTCAAACATCCCAATTTGATCCTTCAATCCCTTGATCCTACACAAAGAATTACAGGAACTCTTGCTTACATGAAAATACAAGAGCAACCCAATTTTGATTCTTAAAGTCATCAGAGGGGGGAAAAAATCTAATTAGGAAACCATTTTTCTTAAGACAATCAACAGATTAAGATTCTTATATTTTTAAGACAGAGATCTATCTTAAAAGATGGTGTATTGTTAACTGTCACATGTATTTTGTGTACATTGTGGACAGCACTTACCAACAAGAATTCTTCTACAATTTTATAACAAAAACATTAGTGGCTCTACTGACATTATTTCATTCCTATATATCATTTTCAGTTAGAGGAAGCCAATTACTGTAGTGCAATTAATGTTACATACCAAAAAGCAAGTTCAGCAGAATAGCAACCACAACATAAATAGACATTATAAAGCTAAATGCTGTAAGTACTATTGGAATCACATAAAACTGTAATGATTTTAATTTACATCTTTTGAAATCATTCTATGAGACATACTTTTAAAAGGTACTTTAAAAAGAGACATGAATAAAAATCTAAGTTCCACACTGCCTCAGAGATTTTTAAAATTTAGCATTTTGGAACTATTAATTACATAGTTAATTGCTGACCAATTCAATTTCATGTAAATCTGAAGGGGGAAAATCTAAGCATTTCCAAAAGTGACTTGTAATATCTAAACCTCTATCAAAACACACATACTGGCAATAAAAGGTAAAATATGAGGATTTTTTCTCATACATAAGTTTTGAAAGAGCACTATTTACCATGTTAGAATCTTCAAAAAGTCTCAAAATGTAGCTTCTTATTATGAAGGCAGCTTATTTAGAAATTATGATGATATTAAAATTAAAATATCATGATCTTTAACCAGTTTTAAAATTCTGAAACTCAGGAAGAATGGTCCTACTAAACCAATTAATAATGCACTTTCAGACACAGAAAAGTATGTCAGTGGGACAAAAAAAAAAAAATAAACCAAAGTGTTAAGCTTCAGAAACATGGAAATTGCAGAGCACAGATAAAGACATATTAAGCATATGTAACTAGGAGTGTAAACCAAAAGGCATTTTTGAACCATTGTCTGAAATAAGGTATTTTAGGACATTCTGAATTCTAAACCTACTTAAATTACTCTGTGTTCACACAATAAATTTCTTATATTTCCTTCTAAATGTTTAAGCTATTTTGTTCACTGTAGCTATTTTTACACATTATAATTAGATTTAGCAATAGGCACCTTTCATTGTGTTCCAAGGCCGAGTTACAAAAGAAAAAATTAATTCTTAAGTTTTCACAGTGAAAAAGGTTTTCTAATAAAGTCTGAGCTTTGCATCAAATGATTTTGAAACAGCAAAGTGCCTGTTCCTTCCATAGGGACCAGACAAAAAGTCTTTGATTTAGAAGTTTAGACAAGTGAAACTATATGCAGTCAAGAAAAGTATCTGTAGACTTCATTTTTGGAAGGAATGTAGAGATACTCAAGTTATTTTTCTCTCCTAAAGTGCTAATAGTGGTGTGATATTGTTTGGGACAAACCATTCTCCTGTACCCAAAGGTCTTTCTTTTGCTCCATCTAGCAATCACACAATCTAGCTGCAGGGCAGCTTTAGTGAGATAATTTGGTGCCAAACTAACTCACTAAGGAAGAAATGTGACTTTACTGATCAGTGAGCTTGTTTAAATATTGCCTTAGTGGCAGCACTGCAGTATAAGGAAAGGAGCACATGGCCAAGGGAGGGTAGAAGGCCATCCTACTCTTCCCATATAATACCCAGTACTTAAGATAACCTTCAAATGCAACTTCTTACACACAACTCACCACAGGCTGCAATAAGAAGAGTAAGGAGAAACTTTTAGGTCTTGAAGGCTGGAAGTAAAGGATGGATGGGATTTTTCTTGAACTGCCAGTTACCCTGGATTTACCTGACACACACTATACCAGTTGGAAAAGCAGCTGGAAACCTAGCAGAATCTGTTCCTTATTTTTAGGAGCTTTACTGTAAGAAGCACACAATAAATAAAAATGAAGAAAGGCCACATCTGGATGTTTCAACTAAGGCCAGATAATTAACTGTGTTTTGTATCATCTTTGCCAGTAGGTGTTCGTGCTTCCCAGCTAAGTCAGAATATCTAAAAACTTGCAAACTTCACTGCTGCAGGCAGATACTGATTAGCAATAGTGAAGAAACCAAGTACAAAACTCACATCCTCTAACTGTGACTAAATACACCAGAACACATGCAAAATTCAATCTTGCAAATAAGCCATAATACAGGCCTTGCATTGAAATAAACTGCAACTAATTCATTGCTACTTGAGTTGAAAACAATTTTATTTAATCTAAGAAAGAACATGGGGTTTTTTTTGCTAGATTTACTATATATATATATACAATTATAAATCTAGTAAATTAAACCACTTGCCAGGATCATGCAGCTTTGGATTTGCAAATTTCATATTTGATTTCCTCATTCCATCATATTTTGAGATAGGCACCAGACATGACATTCTCAAAAGTTCCTCAGCCTAAATCTCAGCTCAAAGCAACACAGATGAACATTTTCTATCATTTTCTGACGAAAGAATGGCTAGAAATGCATTTGGCATATCTGAAAATCTTACTCATTTTCAAAGAAATGTGGTTAAAGAAAGAAAGCACTTGAAATAAATCACATCCTTTTAGTCAGATGCAGAAAACAGGAGGGAGAAAAATACAAGAAGGGCAAGGCCGACTCAGCAAAACATTTCTGATGATCTGATGTAGTAACTAAGAACCTGCCACCAAAGAACAGTAATGGAGGAATGAAGAACACAGGTTAGCACACTGCCAGGATTCATGCTCAATGCATGAATAAAAGTACCTTTGGTTTCCTTTATTGGAAGATTAACTATTTTTTGTAATTCTAACAAAATATAAAAAGGATATTGATGAGGACAGTATCTCTGTGTAAGGTAAAAGCTGTTCTGAATGGATTCAACCAGACTGTAGGGCTGTATATAAAGAGGATAGAAATAAAGACAGCATGCCACCAACAAAGTTCTTAATACATTACTCTATGAAAATCTAAAAAAAAAAAAAAAAGTAGCAGTTCTTTCCCTATGGCCATTAGTTAACAGCACAAAGTGAAGTTTGGTTTGGTCACTCCTGCAGTTTCCCTTGAGAATTCTAGGTATTTTTGCATTGGCAAAGCAAACTGGGCTTTGTTTTGGTTAACATTATTAATTCTGGCAAAAATGACAAAATATTGAACTAAATGCAGTATTGTCTTAAGTTGCCTTTTTGTGTTTTGTTTCTCTAGCATTTACTTCTTCAGGCCTGTTCACCCAACAGAGTGGAAAAAACCAAAGAAAATGGACAGACTTAACATGATATTTTAAGGTAATCAAAGCACAGTGCTAGGAATGGAGGCTTTATTGATATGTAAACTCTGAAAATTTTAGTCTAAAAACATTATGAGCCCAGACTACTTGCTCTCAGATGGACTTACATTAAAGTAAGTCTGACATCTCTGGGCAAGTATCCTGGAAATAGACAGGAAAATATGGCTTATTATTCTGCCTATGGATGCACTAAAAATTCCAGGACTGAACCCAGTCCTTTGCCAGAACACTTCAAAATTAAAGAGTACAGAACATGCAATTCTCTCTTTACTGGCACTAACCTTCTGCACCTGTGAAAGATAAAAATAGTAAAAATAAAAGCAGCTTTTAAATGTTGCATTTAAAAGATGGTCTGGAAATCAAACTGGAATAATGTAGCATGAAATTATGATGGTTTTATGGCTTGCAGGGGAATTCTGGGTCAAATGTAATCATAGGTGACTTTCTTGCACACTTGCAATCAATTGCAGAATTTCTCATTTCAATGTTCCTATTGTTATCTAATGCTGAAAGATCAGAACACAAGATTACAACAAGCAAAATTAAAATTAAAACAAGCAAAATTAGGTTTTATTTAGCATGGCTATTTTTAGAATGACAAATTTAGCACATCTATTTTTTTATTTTGAAGGCTGAGATGGCCTATAAAGGTAAGAACAAAATATGAAGCAACAATATCCTTCTCATTTAGCTTTTGTCTTTAAGGGTAGCACAAAGATGACTGAAGTATTCAGATAGGAGGACCCACTTGGAAAGCTAGACAGTGAGTAGAGAGCACATCAGCTTCATGAAGACTACATGGAGGCATGATCATAACTCTAAATTTAATTGGACAAAAGAAAATAATTTGAAAATTAATCATCAATCTAGTTTGCAAACAGAATCACTAATGAAAAATTTGGTTGGCTCTATATAATCTCTTTAGATTCAAATGTAACAAAACTCCTTGAAAGTCTGAAGCGAAGGGACACATTTATGACAGACAAGCATCAGTTTTTAGCTTTTCAAACTTCCAGTCTGACTAAGAATTGAATATAGCTCAGGTGATATTTTTTGTTTTACTTTCAGAGAAAATGAATTTAACAGACATAATGGCAGTAGCACAGACGTATTCAGCCTTAATCCAATCCTGGATCACTAACATGCTCATTCTAGAATGAGCCTTAGGGAATGAACTGTAAAAATAATCTGCAGGAAGAAAAATACCAAAAGCAAATCAAAACAACAGGCACTGGCCAGATTAGGATCCTTTCAGCCAGGGAATTTCAGCCACACTATCTTAGCTTATGTATTAAGAAAGGTAGCACACAAAAGGCCAACTATAGTCCAAGGTCTCTATCATGGAGTTATTCCCACAGACCACATATCTGGACAGGAGTGGGAAAGGGAAAAAAGGAACAATGGTGTAATAGCCAGCAGTGCTTCTTTCATACAGACTTCCTGAAAATCATAAAAAATATGTTTGTAGTTGTAATTGCAAGAAAACTGTTGCCACAGGAAACTAGAGAGCCAAATCTAAACCTCAAATTTGTTCATGGTATCTGTGCTTTAAAGACATTACAGCATATTCTTTACCTTCCAACAGAGATGTCGTACCTACATGTTTGTGTGAGCGACTGAAGTAGTAAATTTCCAATTTTTTCCTTTTGTTTAAATAAGAAGAAACTGCAGCCTTAGGTTCATTGCAAAGAGCATTTCAGAAAAAAATATACTGAAAGAAAATTAATTTTCTAACTTTCCTGATGACTTCTGTGGGGGACCTGATTTGCTCATGATGATAAAACACGTCTTAACTACAAATATATAAACATCCACTCTTTCAGGAATGCTATTTTCTAGGTTGCAGTTAGAATTACAGGAAATAAACCAGCTGAACTCCCCGACACTGACAAGTGGGTCAAGTTGAGATAAACCCTGCTCCCCTCAGCTCAGTTTACAGCTCCATTCAGCTGACGAAACAAACTTCCTGTTGAACATCTCCTCTGCAGAGTCACTGTCAAACTGTCAGCCAAGCTAAGAGAGAGGCAGAGACACACGGGGATCTGATAAGGCTGTTCTATTTTCCCAGAAATTAAACCAAACAAGGAAAGGTTCTGGTACATTTGAGCTCTTATTTTCTTAGTAAACAGCCTTAAATCATAAAATACAATAAACATCTTAGGACTGCTTTTTATGCTTTCCACTGCTTGCATATGAAAATATGTAGTACAGTACATTTAAGATCAGACAGAATTTACCGGTCCTAACTAATGAAATGCAGAATGATCAGTAATGCTGGTTTTCCTTAATCAAGGTAACATATTTGAAATAAACATTATTAAATGTATATAAATTCTAAAAAGCATATATAAAAGCTGTAGATGAGTATGAAGCAACTGGAGAAGCAAGTGTTACACCTCCCAATGTGATCCTCCCACAAAAAGTTCTCTTGTAGTTTATTAGGGAGACTTAAGAGAAATAACTGCTCACACGTAGTTCTGTTTTATAACTACAATGCAACAGACTTGCAATTTATGAAGCATAACTACTGGGGCTAGAAGATGTGTTCTAAGACATCTGAAGAGGAAAACTGAGAGTCTGACTTTTTTTGCCCTCAAAAAACCTGTATCTTTAGAAAATAAATTAGATTTTAGAAATCTTCCCAAAGAAAGAGAGTTAAAAAATATCTGAATCAAAATGAAGCAACTCAGAAAATTTAACCATATTGGAAGACAGAAAAAATGTACTCACTAAGGGTTTTCCCTTGAGTCACTTTTCACCTGTGACAGTTGTATGTTTATCATCAAATAATGGAAGTTTGCAGAACAATGGCTATAGCCCTAAGAATTTGGGCTGAAACAACTGTTCAGCTTTCAAATACAAGCTACTCCTCATGTAGCTTTGTTGAAACGCATACAAATTCTAGTTGCACCTTTTTAAAGGAGAAAATAAGACATAAAAATTCACCCTTACATGTGAAAGGGCAGAAAAGTGCCATTCCATCATCTTGCACAATCACTGTCTAGCCAGATTATATTTTTAATTTCATGTTCTCATGTTAAAAAGCTTGGATCCCATAACGGCACATGGAAGAATTAATGGGGAGTTTGTTTGCTTGGAGGTTTTTGTTCGGTAGTTTGTTGTTGGTTTTTTAAAATCTGCATATGAGCTGTTTCTCTAGAACAATGCTAATAATGCTTCCTCTTAATTCTCAGCATCTTTCATTTGAGAAAAAATGTAGTGATCAAATGTCCTGGAAAAAGCTTTGACATCTGGCAGTAGGGCTGGATGATGGCATCAAAGAAGACCTTTTTTTCTTCTTGCTACTTAACAATTGATTGCACCTATCACAAGCTCATGTCTTGAAAAATTTATGCAATTTTTCCAGCTATACTCTTTCAAAAATATCCTACATAAGGATGAAGAACAGGCTTATAATTTTTTTAAAAATTGAGACTACAGCAGTTAATAAAATAAATTAGGTGGCTTACCCATTATTTTATTAATATTTCTCACATTACTACTTGCTCATTGGCCTCCTCATTTATCAGAAAATCAGTCTCCAAAGGCAAAATGCTACTAAGAGTTAGAACAAATAAAAATTATTTTGTTGTGTTCAGCCTTTTCTAAAACCTCATAACATTAATGGTTTGCCTTATCTTTCTTCAAATCCTACTATTTGTTGATTAAAAAAAAAAATATCTTACAAGGTAACACTGATAGCACTACTTTGTATCTATAGGAGCTGCTCCTTGAGAATAGAACTCTCAGTCTTTTAGAGCATTTGATATTGCATATGCAAAGCAGATTTGGTTGTGAAGAACAAACAACATCTCAGTATTTGAAGAACAAACAACATCTCAGTATTTATCTGTGATTATGTTTGAATCAATTTAATTAAAAAAAAAATCAATATTTTCAAGACGTGTAGGAGCTATAAAGAAAGCCTGTTACTTTTCCTCACATTTAATGAAAACTGAGCTTAAAAAGGTGAAAGAATGCCAAATAATGGTTCTTCTTAGAGTCTTTTCCTATGAATACCACCACATTCTTCAGGTTTTCTACTGAATTCTTTAATACTTCTGTTATTGAATGTAGTCAGACTTTGGTGAAAGGGGTCAATGACCAGGATGGATAATCAGCATAGTAGTAAAAGACAAACCTATTAAAGATGGTTTCCTGTGCCCTGTTGCTGTCTTATCCAGACCAGAGCCTCATTAGGCAGGACTACAGTAGCCTACAATGAGGTTTGACCTGTGAGACATTTGATGCTTTAGGAGTGTGTCTGTGTGTGTGTATACACAATAAATATATCTATATAAATGGCGACTACAATACTCTCCCTAGTGTCCTGCAGTCTCCCAGTGGCACGCAGAACAGAAAGACTCTCTGATTTCCCAAGTAAAACTGTCTGGATATTCATATAAATATTCATATAAATGTTACTATCTGACTATTGAATAAGCCATCATGAAAATGAAGTTTTTTCTGTTGCTACAGTTTGCAAGTCATCTCAATATTAACTCCTGTTTAACACTTCTCTTTCTTGCATTTGTGGTCTAAGCAATTTGATGAAATGCCTTCAGTTCGTGTAAGATACAGCTGGTGACATCTTTTGCAAATAAACCACATCAATCAGTTCTAGCTTGTAACCAACAAAACTCAGGTTTTAGGCTCATTATACAATTTTAGTACAGACTGTGAAGAGAAACAATATTTTTTTAATTATTAAAATCAACCATATATGCACTTAAGTATTTTTTTTTAATATTGTACTTAGTAAGTGCAAAGCATCTTTACCTGACAAAGCATCTTGTGCTTCAAAAAATGTGCTGAGACCTCCTTTGACATAAGCTAGACTCCCTTCATTTTTCTTATTGGCTTGTTTCTTCAAATTCACAACAGCCGTTTTGAGTTGATCAAAACTGAAAACAAACAAGAAAACCTCAGAGACATTCAAACAATAAAGTCAGCTAATAAATAAACAGAAGAAACTACTTGGAAAATAAAGCCACTTCCTTTCAGAAAAACTAGTAAGGGTGAAGTAATTGCTAATGAGGATGCTTTCAAATAATGAGAGTTTATTCTTAGTCCAAAGATCTAAAAGATTTTTTTAGTTTCAACCCTAAATAGAGGGCTCCTATCACTTGTGATGGAAGAGACTTCTTTGTAATACAAACTAGTCAAGATGTTTCTTCTAAACACACAACACTGCTCCTACTTAACTGTCTGTAGTATATTAAACAGGTGACAGTAGAATTCACTATACTTAGCACACAGTAGATTAACTAGTGAGATGTTGTAAAGCTCATTAATAACGACATTTGTTTAACTCTGCAGCTTTACTCACAATCCTTTCCCACTTTTGTTTCTGAATTCATTCAATATTTTTATTTTGGTTTGGACATACAGTTCAGAATTGAACACCATATTAGTGCAAAATAAAGAAAAGCTGAACAGATTCCTGCTTTATGAAGGTATGGTTTTTACATGCAATCTGCTGAAATATTTTTGAAAGACACTTCATAGGGTAATATTAACTCGTTGTTGGTATAGTGGCTTTCTTTTTATCTTAGTTTCATAATATTTCTCAGTTTTTGCCAGTTTACATTTGATTTCACATCTTTATTTTTTGCAAGCACCTGCAAATAATTGAGAAGTCTTATGTTGTGAAAAAACCTTCATTAATTGCAGATAATTTTTTGTTGATGATTAATATGACCTCAGTAGTTATATCACTTGATTAACTATAAAAACACCACCATGAAAAAGCTCAGAAATACAAATATAGCAAATAATTTTCATCCTTAAAGCCTTTCTTCCTAGCTGAGGGCTAAAGCAATTTAAAAAACCCCCAAAACAAACAAAAAAAAACAAACCCCAAAACCCAAAAATCTACTCTACACCTATGGAGATGTAGGAATCAATGAAGTAGAAAACTAAGACATAAGACAATTCCATCAATATTCTGCCCATGTTAAAAAGAGATGGTACAAAAAGATATATTAAGAGAGCAAACCAAATTTCAGTCCAGGCAATGAGAAGGCTGTCACCTCCTGCTGGGAGACAAAGCACACTGGTGCACTTAGAAACACTTTTCTTTTTATACTGATTATGTCACAACGTTTTGCCTAATTTTCTGTTTCCATCTGCTGGACAGAAATAAGATTACTCATTACCTGGATTGGTCCACTAGGCCATATGAGAAGTACTTACCAGCAGCATTTTCAAAACAACAAAAATGTGTACAGTTCTCCTTTTAAGCACTGTTTCATGTGATCTGATGACCTAACAGTGTGTCAAAACCTTTTATTTCTATTTAAAAGGGTATTTCCTGGATCAAAAGAATTAGTAAAAACGATGCTATATTGATTTCTTATAAAGAATGTCCTTCAAGGAAAAGCTAACCAAAATATCAGTGAACCACACATTTACCATTTCTAATAGCTAGGTCACATAGAGGACAGGAACTAAACCATTGTTGTGTTTCCAGAAAAACAGCACAAATTATATGGGACAAATATTTATACAATTCCAGAATATTTTTAAGACTACACATTTTGAATTGGGAAGAAAATGAAAACGAAATAATTTTGCTGCTTCTTTATTTAAAGAGATACTTATAGTTAGATTCAAAACATGACTGGATTCACCCTACCCTTTGAGCATTTATTTCTGCTGAGTTTTACACTGCTCTTGGACCTTCAACACTAGGATTCAGATTTTATAAACCAATATAAATGGATTTAATACACAAAAAACTCTAGATTTCATTTAAAAATACAAATTAACACTTTTTACTCCATTGGATGGAGGAGATAATTGCTTGAAGCTGTTGACATGCAAAGACACAAACCAATGGAATTTTTTTCAGCAAGAAGGATGAAGTACTTAAGCTGACACTAGAAAAAGTGTTATTTTTTTTTTTCCTACAAGCACCTCAATCAAGCTGTATAGCCACCAAAATTCATCCACTCCTAAGCTTGTGGCTCAGCTCTCACATCTTTCTTAAAGCAGTGGCCACAGCTGGACAGAGCACTTCAATTGCAACTTCCACAATGCCAAGCAGAACAATTATCTCCATACCTTCCCTAACACGTTACTGCTGATACACCCAGAATTTGATTTGCAGTGGACAGTCAACTTTTACTAACACTAGACTGTCTTCTGTATGACTGCTTTCCAATCTCAGGTGTGTACTTTCCTGCTTGCCTTCCCCACATCCCTTTGTGTCTTGAATTCAACTATTACACAATTGCTACAGCCATGGCTGCCATTGGTTATCACATCCCCTGCCTTGCCTGTAAGAATCAGATTCAAAAGAGCAGCACTCCTAAAGGTCCACACTGCAGCTATGTTAGAAGTCACTCCCAGAACTCCTCACAAGCCTCCTGGGATTGCTGCCCCTCATGTAGACATGAAATACATTAAAGTCTTGTACAAGAACTGATGTCTGCTCTCTGGAAACTTCCCCAAGTTGCTTAACGAAGATTTTGTTCACTTCCTCATGCCACTGCAGTGTCACCCATTCCAGACTCCTGAACAAGATCTCAACCATCCTGTTCCATAATAGGGCCCATATATTTATTCTAGCTGTTCTTCACATGAAGGTCAAGTACCTCTCTTCTTTCCTGGGTATCTTTTCCAGGTGGCCTCCTGCTATCCACCCCAAAATATTAGGTACATGAGCTTTCCCACTTTATCCCAATGGTATGTTTGTCTAATTGACTCTTGCTTCTCAGCCTGCACATGAGTGTGTAAAGGCACTTGAAGTTAGACATATCCAGTTAGTTTTGTAACTACCTACAGCATTCTTACTGTCATCACTGAACCCACAGGTAGCACTTTGTCCCTTTATTTTACTGCAGGCTGTTATCACCATCCCCTGATAATCCAAATTTGAAGTTTTTGACATCAAAGTGCAAACGTGCTGGCAAAGATGCTCCCCCACCGCCACCCCACTTTTTCAAATGAATTCCATTTCTCACTAGCAATATTTGTTCTTTAGTTATGGACCTGGCTACAGAAGTAAAAAGTGCTGCTTTTGAAACCATCTGTGAATCTACAGGATACATCCCACTACCTGAAGCTTTCTCCTTCATGCAGAAATCAAAGGGTATGTAGGCTCCCACATTCTTCACTGTTGTCCCCAGTTTGCAACTACTTGTGATCTGTTCTGCATCTCTCTGGGCAGTGTCACTGGTGCCCACATGGATGAGCAACATACTGGAAACAGTCCAAGGGCCAAACATAGAGAATTTTTTTTACAAAGACCTACATCAAAAGCTGTTTACTCCTTATTACTTTATAATCCCCTTATTTTTTTAAAAAAACTTGATGATCCCCAAGTTATCAGATTCTGATAGACAGAATTAATTTGGAATAACTCCTCTTAGTTATTTGAGTTCAAAAGATGATGTCACTCTACGTGTATTAGGTAATAATGTTCTTTTGCTGTTCTGACCCTTTAAAGTACCACCATTTCGAGAGGAAATGTAATTCCCAAGCTGTGGGATGGCTATTTCTGGAGCTTCAAAAACCAAATATCCTCCCACCCCCAAAATCAAGAAGCAACTCATACCCTTTTCTATCAGTAGGAAACAAAACTAAAACAATTTTTATAGTGGTATTTCCCTTCAAAATACCAATCAAAGTATCTAGCTAAAAAACAACAACAAAAAAGTTCATCTTCTCTAGTAAAAATAGCTTCCAGTATTATGTGAACACAAGCAGATAAAAGTTTTGGAACTCAGTTATACATGCAAAAATATATTTATATAATACATTCATGTAAATACATACTATCAAGTGTATTTCTAAAGTAGGATTTTAATTGTTAAGATTTTAAGGGATTTACCTCAGAGATCCTACTTCCTTGTCTAACTTCTGCTACTATAGCATTTTCCACAAGTGTTAACTACAACCTAATGGAGACTAATAATTTTAGTAATCTGTTCAGTGCCCATAACCTGTGTCTCTGTCCATGAGTTAACACCTGGAGTTTCCACTCAAGGCTGTGCTAACTTCTTGATTCCTAAAGTTTGAAGAAAGACACCTTCCATCTGACACTGAGGGATGGGGATAAAAAAAAATCCCATCATATATTAGGTCTGGTTAAAAGCAGTTTTTCTCAGAAGCAGATTAAACAAAGTGGTTGATTCAAGCTTCAGCTCAAGCAAAAACACCAGAGACAATTGTGACTGCAGTTCTATTGCTGTAAATGCAAACCACCATTGACACATCTACTGCATAATGAAATACCATCATTGACTTGCATTTAAACAATTACTTATATGACAAGAACAAACCTTGTTGTTGAATGATTCTCAATCAGGTACCAGGCAGCAGAAAAGTTTTCACTTGTGAAATCAGCGCTCATCCCAGGAAACAAAGACTCTAAATCTTTTTGAGGAAATCTGCCCCTGAAAAATGAATATTCATTTCTTCAGTGAAACATAGCCTTGTAAACAGTTTACAATTAAAACAGCCACAAAACTCCCCAAACTAACAACAAACACCAAATCATGTCCCTATAAGATGGGAACATTAACTTGTAACTCACCTTAAAATTAAATCCGCTATTACAGACACATGTATTATGACAGAGACTGAAATCTCTTCCAAGTAAAACTAATGTTACCATTTTGATTTCACTATTATACATAAGACAGAAATGTTGTCTGTACAAAATGCTTCTACTTAACCTCTAAATGGCAGGACATCAGAAGTTTGTAAATAAATGATCTCACACAATTATTTTCTATTGATTCCTGAGCAGCAGAAGTCACATAGAAACACGAAAAGGGGATACACAGAATATACTTCCATCATATACAAACAGCGAAAAAAGTATAATACTGAGTTAAAATAATTCTCTTGCAAAACAGAACACATGATCTGTCTGTTCACCATACACAAAGCAAAGGAAAAACAGGCTTATCTCAAGTGACAGCCAGCAGGTTCTGTTATTTTTTATTCAGTCTTAAAAATGCATGCAAGCCAATTCCTTGTGGAAACAGATTCTCAACAACAGCATTTTTAAAACTGTAAGTAGTTTCTAAGATACTCATCCAGAAAATGTATTCCATTCACTTTAAGTCTGTGTAATAAAAATATTTAAAGCACTTTTTGATGAAAATCATGACAACCTTCTTTCCTTAGTCCAGACACACACCCAACACTTGGTCATATTCATTGCATTATGCACTCAGTATATCACCAGGTGCACTCCTTCCTCTCATCTTCACCACCAGCTGCATCCTATCTTCAGAGACTACTTGTGGCAAAAAAAAAAAGACTTTTGGTCAGCCCTAAATGGGTCAATCAGTTGGACTAGATGGACTTAAGGCTCTTTCAACTGAAATATTCTCATCCATTAAAAAAATTTACTATTTCATTTTTGGATCACAACATTCAACTCAAGAGACAATGAAGTCCCTCTCTGAATGCTCCCAATTTAGGTGAGCTTTGCTGTACAAAGTACACCATATGTAAATGAAAATCTGCCATACTTGTCATTTGAGAGCAAACTTGGGTGGGAGTAGCAATCCAGAGTCAGTTATAAGAATTACATTTAACACATATGGAAATCCATTTAAATGGACACAAAAGCAGTGATCTGTTAGTTTTAGTTTTTTTCTGTAATCTAAACATGTTTCAAGATAGCTAAAGCAAACAGCAGATAAAGTGAAACAAATCTAAAGGGGGCACATTAAAAAGTACAATTATATAGAGAGGAGTTGTTTGCTGGAAGTTTCTTTCCATATCCAAATGGCCATTAGCACAAGCAGGTACAAAGGATCCACGTACATAATGACATGGTACAGAAGTCTTTCATCAGTAGCACCTGATTACAGCAGGGGTATCAAACAATACATTTTAAAAACCAGAAAAAAAATCAAATGAGATGCAAGGAAAAGTGATGACAGATATGAAAAGTAGAGATACAGGGAAAATAGTGTGAGAAACAAATGGAGCAAGAAAAAATGAGGGTCCCAACATTTGCCTGTGTTCAATGAAAAAGTGATGATGTTCAAATAAGTTTTAGACATAAGTAGCGAGATTCAGGATTTTCAATGATCTTAAATTTCATGAATGACAGTAAGCAGAAAATACTACTGAGAGATGAAAGAAGAAAGTTCCATTTTATTCACTTAAAGACAATTTAAAATATTTATTTTACCCTCAAATTAGTCAAAAGTGCCTAATAAGAACATGAAGGATAGTACTTCATGTGTGATACACGTACAATTGTACAAAAACCATTTATATTAGATCCACACAAGGTGACACCTTTGTGGACAGCTGCATTTTTAATGCTAAAAAACAAAACCAAGAAAACAAATTTAAGTTTTTAGGAGAGACTTGGATATTCTGTACAAGCACTATTTAAATAAATGCAATCAATACAGAAGTGGAATTTTGCTCATATTCCCAGAATTTCCATGTATGTTCTCCAAAAGCAAAAGAGAGGGATACAACACAAAAAGCACACACACTCAAATATACCACTATCAAATGCCATTCATTACTGCAGGTTTGAAAGGGATATGCATGACAATTTAAGCTTATGAGCTATGCAATTCCTAGGGGGAAGAAAAAAACTATTTAAAATATATAATATATATAGAAAGACCAAGACTTGTAATCAATTACTGCAAATTAATCTTGTCCACAGAAAGAGGGACACAAATGAAGGAATTTTTTTTCAGTTTGATGTTTGACTGCCTTGAAAAGTTATTAGGAGGTTTTTTTCCCAGCAGATGTATTTGTGCAGAACCATAAATTAATAATGCTTTTATCTGTGCAGACATATTTTAGACATAGTCACAACAGACTAGAAACACGAATGCAAATGTGTGAGGTATGTTAACAATATGTTATACTCCATGGTTTAGTATCCTTATTTTTATTGTACATTTTAGCAGTAGTTTTCCCACTAACAGATACACTACAGATTGCTCCATACAGATTTGCTACAGCTGTCTTCAAAACAAAGTGCACACTAAAATGTTCAAACTGAAAGCAACTGTATTTCTAGAATGTCTGGCCAGATGCATCTAAAAAGAGACTGACTCCACATACACACAAGTTTGTTTCATTAACTTCCATTAGTAAATTAAATAAATCAGTTTTTGGAAGTTTTGTCATGAAAACTTGCTTACTGTTTACTTATAAACAAGCCCATATGCGACTTGAGAAAGTATTTCTGGTTTATTCTTTCAGCATTACAGGGTGAAGAGTAACTAGTAGCAAAAGCTTAGATCATGATGACATGCAATTATACTGTAAATTATTTTTCTGTTGATTTGCTCATTATAGAAGAATCAATTAATGATGAATACTTAATGATTATTAAAAAGTAATCATCGTAAAAGAAACTGGGAACCACAAACTGAATCCAGAAAACCTCAGTAAAGAAGAGTGGAGCTTACCACCCTTGACAGCCCTAACTATTACTCTACCTTTACAATTTCACCAAACGTATACATACTGGATTTGTATACTAGCACTTTCTTCAAGGCACAATATTTTACCTAGACAGAACTAGATCTGGTACTAGACCTATAGTGAACATTTTAAAATAGTCGTATTCATGCTTCAGCAACAATTTTAAATACAAAAGAAACTGAGATTTCACATAGTGGTTATATTAATGAGAAGTATAATAAAAATACATTTGGTTACAAGCCACTATGCACTTTCACTTTCCTCAAACACATTTTTAATATAGTTAATAGAGTCATATAACATTAGAGATAGTGGTCCTTGCTTCCATGTAAAGGTCATGCACATTTCCTTTGGATTCAAAACACATGGAGTACAATCAATTTACTTGTGCCACAAGTGCCCATGAACAGAAGTCCCTCCTTGCACTGCCCCAAACTTCAGGTTCTATATAGCCTAACAGGAATAAACTTAATTTAACAGTACAGGATACATGGGCTCTTACAAATTCCACTACAGAATTTCTATCCATACACGGAATTTATATTCTCCAGAGATTAGTTGGAAATCTCCATAGGTAAATCACAGCCTCCAAGGAGCCACAATCGAGTAAGAGCAACAGACACTAATTATGCAACAGATACTAAGTAACAAAGACTAACAATGAAGGCAGTTTAGCAAGCAGTCCTTTTTCTGTAAAATTTGTTTTGCTCCCAGAACTTCAGAATCTTATAATAGTAATTTCAGCATATATGACAATATTTGTAAATTAAAGATGCATCCCAAAGCAAGATACACCCACCAAAAGGTAACCTGAAGCCCAGTTCCACAGGAGTTTACAAAAGGTCAAAAGGAGCAACTTTAAATAAACACAGATTCTGAACAGCAACCAGCATAAACAAGCTCCAGTTAGAGCTGCTGTACACATCCCCCTCTGTCTGGTACCAGTCAGACTCCTTGAAGCTGGCTTTGTACCAGCTGTACTGTGTTAATAATGCATGCAAAAAGACCAGCATAAGGGACACTGGTGTAGACTAAACACAGCCAATCAGAAGGTGTTAACAAAGGTCTCTCCAACAGCAACAAGACAAGGGTGTACTCTGGCAATTCCTCCCTAGCAGCATTGGGTTCATTAGAAATATGAAAACAAAGTTGCAACTGTGTTTTAGAACTGGCAGAATGTGGTAAGAGAAATCAAAGAGCTTATAGCCTGGTAGTTGCAGCTGATGCATCAGCGTAACAAGCAGTAAGTGCTACTTCATTTTCTAATATCACAAAGCTAGGACTACAGTGCAACTGCCTTTTGCAGCTTTCCGAATTTTTTGGCATGTATCTCTGTGATCAGGTTTCCACACGCCCATCACTTCAGTGATGAAATTTACTGCATTTCCATTTAAAAATAAACATCTCAGCATCCAGAAAGTCTTTTCTTATCTCGTGATGGCAAGCTGACATTTACCATTAGATGGCAGCGTAAGATCATCTGTTTCCTTCTCCCAGATGAACTGTTTTGGAAGCTGGCGTGGGAAGAGGGAAGCATCTGTATTGAGTGGGTGGATACAGAAGTATGTGGAATGTACTTAGCATGTCAGCCTTTGCTTTCATGTACGAGATGGATCCACCAGAGTGACCTCTGCTACATGCAAAACAACAAACACTATTCAAAAATTTTGTAACCACCACTAGGTCTGACTGACGTTACTGTTTTGCAGAGAATGAATTTTCTTAGTTTGACCTAGTAGTTAAGTGTCAGGGAACCCTTGGCTAAACAAGGACTTGTCATGCAGCAGGGGGAAGTATGTGGTACAGCAGAATAAGCAATTCATTCACAAATCTCACGTAGATCTAAATTTTCTATCAACATATTTCAGACTATTTAAGACTTCTGGAGAAGTTGGCAATCCAACACTTGGACAGATACACTCTTTGCTGGATTAAAAACCAGTTGGCCATGCCCAGAGAGTGGTGGTGAATGGAGTTACCTCCAGCTGTTGGATGGTCACTGCTGGGATTCCCCAAGGGTCAGTACTGGGGCCAGTCTGGTTCAGTATCTTTATCAATTATCTGGACAACAGGATTGAGTGTACTCTCTAAATAAGTTTGCAGTTGACACCAAGTTGGGTAGGAGTACTGATCTGCTGGAGGGTAGGGAGGCTCTGCAGGGGGATCTGGACAGGCTGGATTGATGGGCTGAAGCCAGCTCTAGGAGGTTCAACTAGGCTGAATCTTGCCTGTGTCACAACTACCCCAGGCAGCTACAGGCTGGGGAGCGAGTGGCTGTAAAGCTGCCTGTCAGAAAAGAACTTGGGGGTGTTGGCTGACAGCAGCTGAATGTGAACCACTGTGTGCCCACATGGGCAAGAAAGCCAAGGTCATCCTGGCCTGTATCAGCACTTGTGTGGCCAGCAGGACCAGGGCAGTGACCATCCCCCTGGACTCAGCACTGGTGAGGCCACACCTTGAGTGCTGTGTGAGGTTAGACCTTTGATGTTCTGGGCACTAACTTTGTCGGGTTATTTTTTAAAATGAGCAAAGCAGCTAGTAGTTGTTATAAAGTCATTTATTACAAAGGCACATCAGCCTCAAAAGTAAAGTCACAGACAGTTTTGGTACAGAGTTCTAAATAGAAGCAGAGGCTGCTCCTGTCAAGGTCCCAGGAAGCTGATGTTGCTGCAGCAGCTCCTGTCTTCATCTTGGGTGATGATGATGACAGCGAGAGAGCAAAGCAAAGTAATGGTAGAAAGTGATGGCAAATAGCAGAGGCAAAAAGCACCAGCTCTCTCCAATGCATACTCTTACATATAATCTTTTCAAAAAGCTAATATTTTCTGACTATTTCTTAACCTATTATTATTCTACTTTTATAACACACCAGGTTACGTATAAACTACACATATGGTTTATCTTGTTCTATCTGAAAAATGCAAGCAATATTCCTACTATAGTTTATTATGTCTAAAATTATGTTCTTGAAACCTCCATTGAAAACACTAGTATGTTTTTCAATTTTTACTAGAACTCACACTGCTACTCTGGTATTTGAAACTTTTTACTGACTAAAAGCACTAGAGCTCATACTAAAACTTACTGACTTACTTTTCTTAAAACTTACATCTCTACTTTACATGTGAGTAGCTTAACATACTTTAATCTAACCAAAAGCTTTAATTCAACCCCTGTACTTTGATTTCTCTCTGAATTCTTCAGAGAGTCTTCTGACTTACTGACTCCAACATTGCTGTGTCCAGTTCTGGGCCCCTCGACTCAGGAAGATTGAGGTGGTGAGGATTTTTTTATTAACAAGCGAGATTCTTAGTTACTTGACACAGGAACTGCAATTAATTTTTGGAAAATGTGAAGAACTTATCAGCCAACAATTATGTACACTTACTACCTGCTAAACCTACAGGCTGAAAGGTGATGGCCTGAACATTACATATACATGTAGAGTTAAAATATCTTGACTACACATGTAACATTTAAAATATCTTGATTATGTAAAAGAACAGCCAGAAGGATGACTATATATACATAGTCGCCTTTTTTGCATCCTTGCAACATTTGAATATGAATATACAATTACAGGGCATATTTTGAGTATATATATGTTACTTCTACAATACATCTATAGGCAGTAATCTAATTATTAATAGAATATCAGAACCACTATTACATATTTCCCTTAATTTACAGTTCAAACGTTTTGTTCACTTAAATCTTAGTCACTCCCAATTAAACTCCAATCTTCTATCTACTGAATCTGAAAAACTTTTTTTTTTGTCCCTGTGCATGCCTAATAATTTAGCCAACTGCTGTTCTGAAGCTCTTCCTTTATTACTCACAAGGTCTTTTTTCTCTAATTTCAAGGTCTCATTTGCAGCACCCTGAAAGCATCCATCAGAATGATTCAAAAGCCACAATTAATTTTTAAACACATTTCAAATGTACAAATTACCATAAAAATATTTTTAAAAGCCACAACAGGAACTTTTAAAACCAAGTATACCCATACTAAAAATAAATAAATAAATACCCCCCCCGCCAAAAAAAAAAAAAACCCGACTAAATCATTCCCATGTTGCAGCTTGTCTTTTCTGTATCATCTGCTAATGCCTGATAATCACTTTTTACAAAGAGGGCTTCTTTCTCTTTCGATCTGTAATCTAATCACCTCCCTCTGCCTTCTCTTCAGTGTGCTCCTATATAGTTTATTCCTATTCCATTTTATCACGTCTGTTTTTCACTGCTTTTCTCCCTGAGCTCTCAATTAATGTTTCTTTTGTTTATCACTATTTGCATAAGCAATACAACTCCTTTCCTCTCCTCATCAGGCATCAGGCTGCAAGGGTTGCAAATCCCAGCAAATGAGACCAATGCCAAATGCTTCAGCTTCAAAGTTAAAATACATTCCAATTTGCACATGTTTAAAGAAAAAGTTTAAAGAAACCAAAGGTATGAATAAAAGAGAAATCCATAATGTTGCAGATCCTATCTGCATACTAAACAGTATTAATAGGATCATGTTTGGATCTCTTCTATTTTAAAGCATCCTAACAATTTTTATCACTTCTAGTGACAAATATTCCCATATCAAGCAATGGTTATTGCTAATTTCTTGCTTATTCACTCTCTTTCTTAGTTTACAATTGCCTTTTTCCACTACCTTGTACAACTTCTCAGTACTTACCCATTCCATATGTAAAGTATTTGCAAATGTGTGAGTTTAGCTAAACTATATGGTATTAAAGACTATTTTCTAGAAATAAACCTCACATTGCTTCAATTTATCAAGAAAATTATAAAAGATTTTTCCATTGAGAAGGCATTCTTTAATTAAACTTAGAATGTTCAGCTGCAGTCAGAACTGTGCTGTCAATCATAGCATGAGGACAGACCAGCTTTTCCCCCACACAGCTACTTGTTATACTGATCAGTGTTACTCAACTCTCAAACTGGTGTTTGCCATCGTCTCCCTGCTTCTCCTGCAATGAACCTGGGAGATCAAGAACAAGGAACTAGGCTTAATCTGCTTGCACAAAGATTTCCTAATTCCCTCCCTCTACAAAAGGTTATTTCCTAGCTGTATTTACATATTTCTAATTTATTTATTTTCACACAAAATTTCAGGTTTCAGTGACAAATTTTCTAATGCTTTCAGAAAAAGCATTTACAATATAACATGGCTGGTTTTCTATTTAACAAACATCCAAACAGATAACTCTAAAGTATGCAAATCCTAAACTAATGCAGCTTAAGCTTCTATATGATAATTCTTACTCCTTACACAATGTCTTTACTATAAATAGTTACTCAAGAGAACAAGCTAACAAAGCACTCACTGCCAGTTGCTGTGCAGCACAGTGATAAAAAAGGATTGTTATGGGGTTTTTAATTTACAAAAAGGGGAGGGAGAGTGGAAGAGTGACAGAAAGTCTTCTAGTAATGTCCCAGTCTGGGGTTTCTCCTTTGCCTCAAGATCATCCTAGAGGGACATGAAGGTGGTTCAAACCCTGGTGTTCTCTGAAGCAGCCAAAGAGAGATTGCTGGAGACAGTTTTCTCTTTTTCCAGGGATTGTTTATTATCTCTTATCTCAGGGACTTTTTGCCTGGCCAGCAGTGGTCTGCTCAGCCTGGCATCCATGGTGGAATCTGCCTGGTGAAAGCAGGGCTTATCTTATATAGTTTGCACTACGTATTACATGTTTACAAAATTTTCCCAATACAATACAATTTTATTAAATGGTCCAGCCCTGACCCTATCCAATCCAAGAGTGCCAATGTGTCACCCAACATGGATGACATGGAGAAGAAGGAGGAAAAGGTGTCCACCCGTCAAATTTTCCATCTTGGCCACATGTCCCTTATCATAAACATTCAAAAAAACCTATTTATCTACGCTCTAACAATCTAATTTACACTTGACTAATTTTGGTAGCTTGTTTCCATTCTCTTTGTGCTGACAACTTCCCCCAGGGGTTATAATTCAGCACCTGTGACACCAGGGTCTCACTCAGAGGTCTTTGAGACCCTTGCCAGGGGGGTTTTGAGACCCCCAAGGAGGCCAGAGGTACACCCTGGGCTCCCACATAGTAACACTCCGGAATACCGTCCATAGTATGAAGGTCCCTGTTTTGTCAGGAATTGGAAAACTGAGGAACATGAAAGAATTACCTGTCAGAAGTTACACCAAAGGCTAAAGTGATACACCAAAGAGATAAAATCTCCAGCTTATTACAAAAGATTGGGTTAGTACTTTGAAAAGAAAGAAAAATTGAAACACATTCAAGCTAGGAAAGAAATGCACAGCCAGAGGCTGGAAGGTGACGTGGATCTACTAGAAATCCGGATTTTGGAAAGTGCAGCTTTCTCATCAGAACAAGGTAACAATGGACAGTGAAGATTTTTTCCAATGCACTCCCTCTCACAAACAGCAGATGAAACCTTAGTAATAGTTTAATTTTAAATAGCCTTTTGTTTGGTAAAGCTGGCATCTTGATAGAGAAAAGTACTCCTGATGCTGTTTCGAAGAGTTGGACAGGTTTAAAGAGCATTCCATTTAAAGACCCCTAATTCCATTTCTCATTCACTATAAAGTTACTATTTTGGACAAAAAAAGTCATAAATTCCACCATACTTAGGAACTAAAGTGAAGAAGACTGTGGGTTGGAAAACAGCATTAGTATTTCAATAAAATAAACTAGCTGATGTGGCATAATAAATCACATTTACAGTGCAATTTTAGCAACAGATAGCAATCTACTATCTTTAAAAGCCCCGTGAAACTCAAGTGCAACAGTAGGTATTCCGTAACTACAACATATAAATCTGAAGCCTTAGGTTATTTACCAATCCTCAAAATCTAAACAACACTGGGGTTCAATATATCAGGCTTTTAGATTATCTACAGTTCTAATTGATGATCCAAAATAGAGGATTATGAAGCAAGATACAATGTGCACTAACAACTCTGAGCACCAAACAGAATCCCAGCAGCTAATAGATGTATGTGTTTTTAGATCTTTCCCTGCCCTGCAAACCATTAAACTTCCCTGGAATTCACAAAGACACATATAGAGAAAACCACTAAAAAAGTGGATTAAAGGCATTTGGTACTCACTTGTCTATCTCAATACCAAGCGGATTAGCCGGACGCAAGGACAAGGGGGGAATCCCTTTGTTCCTGTCAGTGCGCATGTCATAATAGTTCATTTCATCCACCCAGACAGCAGACTGATCCAAGATACCTAGGGAAAACAAAGCACAGATCCTTAAAATAACAAGGGCACTCCAGCACCATCAACTTCTAACATACTGAATTAATTTGAAAAATCCTGATAAATATAAAATGCATGCCTAGGTAATATATTGCAAGATACATGGCAAAACAACCTGGATGCAATTATGCTAAATTATTTTATTATAGCTGCTGTAAAGGTATTCATGGCTGGGCATCAAACATTACCCTCTTGCAGAGTACACAGTTTCATGTATATTAGGAGCATTATCCTAACCACAAAGTATTAGTATTTTCATTCCTGCAAGTATTTTGGTATCTGTCCAAACCTTGTTATCTGCTGCTTTCAAAAGAGCAATTAATTGAAAGTCTTCTCATTTGCATATTTCAGGGAAGATTCCTTTTCTGTCCCATTTGCTATCCAAAAGGTAACTGAACTTTGGCAACAGACCAAGATAAATGACTTCAAGGACATAGAACTCACTTTACTTCCAATGCCTTAGAACAGACAATGCATGAAGGTGAGGCATAATATGTCCTGGAATCTCAGTTGAAAATGGAGCCAGCCATACCCTTGGCCTTCCCCTCATTTAACATACCCATCAGATACTCAACACCAGAAATTACTCCATCCCCACACTTCCCTATATTTTCAAGTATGAATTCTCCTCTCTTATCACCAAAAGCTCCACTATATAACATTTGCACTTACACATTTCACATTTCTGTTATTAAGGTATTAGTGTAGCTTGGGAGAAATTATATGTTATTTAACTACATCCCCACACTTCCCTATATTTTCAAGTATGAATTCTCCTCTCTTATCACCAAAAGCTCCACTATATAACATTTGCACTTACACATTTCACATTTCTGTTATTAAGGTATTAGTGTAGCTTGGGAGAAATTATATGTTATTTAACTACCACTGAAGGGCTGAGAATAAAAGCCTAAAACAGTTCTTGTGGGAACTTTTGTGCTAGGAAAGACAACTATCCAGCTTCATCAATGAGGGGTTCTGAGAGAAATATTTTCAATCCAGAGGGTATTTAGACTGGATTCTAGGTTAAGCAGAGGTCCTAGACTGCTTGGCAAAATAATTTCAATAGTTAAGTATCTCATGAGAAATACTTAAGACTTTGTCTTGCAGGATGGTTTGAATTACAAATAAGAAATGGCACTGAAGACTCAACTTTCTTTAAAGGATTAACTGTCAGCTCAGGATTTAGGTGTAAAGCTCATGAGTTGGACCAGATTTTGTATTTATCTAGTACACTTAAGAGTAATTACTGGATATGTTATTAAGTTTCTTAAAATTTCAGAAGTTTAGAGCTATCCCACAAAGAAAAATAAAAGGGTACTTTTCATTCATCACTGAGGATTTTATCAAGATACTGAGAAAGGAAGAATTTTACATATACGCTGAGTTTCTCTGTCAGTCTCGTTCACTCCCTCTCTCTTTACATATGGACATTTTATTGATACACTCTGCATTTTCTAAACAACTAAAAATTGTCCTGAGGTGGATCCATTTCAAACATACATTTTATACAAAGAGGCATTCAGTCATGCATTTGCTCAGCAAAGAAAATAAATATGAATCTGAATGAGAAATATACCTATTTTTTCGGGTTTAAGAAGTTTGAAAGAAACAGTTGAAGTTCCTCTGCCACCAGACTTTGTAGTAACAATAATGTCTCCCTTGTCATTTTTAGCCTGTCCAACTCGACACACAATTTTACTGGCAGACATCCATTCTGCAGTGAGGAGACAGTTGTGCCCACAGATTGTTAAACCTGAGAAAAAGAAGAAAAAAAAAAGAAAATATATATACTACTGTGAACAGAAGCATATTTTGAAATTCTGCAATGCAAATTCATTTATGATGCTACATGTGTTTTTACATATATAACCCTTCATCAGTCCTCTACAGTCAATTACAGTCAAGGAGTCACAAATACATTTTTCAGATTTTTCCTTGGTGACTTCAGGTATTTTGTCCCAGCAACAATTCATGAGACACAAACAGTGCTGTTTGAAACTTATTTAATCTCTTCCACTACTTTTGGGCTACTGCAACTTTTCCTTCATGTAGTACAATAGGTTTTCTGCAAGACACTGGAGAACTGCTGTTCAGTATCATATTTCTGTGGAACTACCTTTAAAAGTTGCATGCAGCAAATCTTTCACAAGTTCAGTCTATATGAATTTGCACAGCAAAAAAAAAAAAAAAAAAGCAAGACACTGTAAATATTTACAATGAAATATGTCTCTTCAACCTTATTTGTTTAGCAGTACTTCTGTGGACACAGAACGCTGCTTTGGCTGAAGTAGTGTTAATTGACAAATATTTCATCCCAATCTCTACTGTAAAAGATGCACAATGAAAGACTGATTCTGATGAAAAAACTGCCCTTGTTATATGAAAGAATAATCATGAAATGTTCATCTATTCCCTCTTCTACACTTTCTCACAAGAAGGATGACAAACTATGAAATACAAGAAGGTCTTTTCTCATAGGAAGAGACTGACAAGCTTTAGTGTTCATGAACACCGCTTATGATTTAAAGAGTCAAGGTGCACCTTAATGTAAGGCCTGATCAATCCAATCCATTACCAACAGATTGGTTCTGGTCAGATCAGGACTCTGGATACTGGAGTAAATCAATTGTTTTCTCAGATCTGCAAGAATAATTTCCATATTCATAGCTGGAGTACTGCAGTCCTAGAAAACTGCAAGACCCTAACTACTCCAGTATCAATTGGGAGAACAACTTCATTAGGTTCTTCTTAAATAACACCCTTAGCTAGAAACATTTTGCCTTACATTCAAAAGAACAAGGCTGTACTAGTGTGTTGGCTATACTGAAGTATAAATTAGTCAGGCAGAGCAGTTCCTCCCTTGTTGGCTTGACTTTTGTTTTTAATTTCTAGAAAGCTCTGACCAATTTAGAAAATACTTAGAGGCAGAAAAGGGTCAGCATATGTGGCTTAGTACCAAAGCTTCACACTTATTTTCTCTCACAATTTAAGTCTCTGACATGACACAGCAGACAAATTTGGCAGTTTTCATGGCTGTCAGACATAAAAATGCATTACTCCCTGCCAAAAACTATCTTGAAAATGAAACCCAAGAAATAAAAAATGGAAAGGCACTGAATCTTATTACAACTGAAATTAATTTTACTTGAGAAAGGACAGTAGATTAATTTCTTAAATATTCTTTCTGAATAAAAGGGAGGGAGCAGGATGAAATAGGATATACACATAGAAAGACTTAAAAATTTTTTTTGCTTGTTTACTAACAAAATTTTAACCATGGGGGAAAGAAAAAACCCCATACATTAAGATGCATATTACATATATGCAATAATATAACCTTATGTTATATTGTTGAAGTTTTATGCTAGCATCTTCTCTAAAGAAAAAATGACTGTGATAGGAACTAAGACTAACTGAAATACTCTTCCCAAAGGATCCATAAAGATGTTTGCACTTTATAATTTCTAAATTCATGGTTAAATTGAGCAATACTTTAAAATCCAGAGTTAAGCTATAGTAATTTAGCAGGGTAAAAAATTTTGAACAACTGTTTGAAGATCCTTGTATCAATTATTGTCTACTCAGAGGTTCCAAAATCTCTCAAGAGAACAAGACCACAAGGTCCAATACTTTTGAAACAGCAGGAAACGGCCTTTGCCTGTATCTTAAAAATGCAAAAGGAAGTTAAGTTGCTATCAACACTTCATATACCACATGAAACACAGTAATGGCACAACACAATTTTTTTTTTTTTGTTTTAAAACAAATAAAGGCATGGTGGGACAGAAGTTCTGATAGCAGAGTTACCATATTTATTTCTCCAGAAATAGGAAACTCCCATTTAAACAAAACTGAATTTGAATTTGTTGCATGGTACAAAGATCTCTGAGAACATCATCTCAGCTTCTACTTTTTACATGACTTTCTATAAATAGGCATAAGTAATACTCCTCTGGAGACGTTCTGATTTCAGTTAAGCTTATATATGGACAATTTTACAATGTCTAAAAAATACAAATGTCTTAAAAGGCAAGCTAAACCTTGAAAACACAAATGTTACAGGTATCTCTTGGATTTGACATTTTGTACCGTGAGCTATCGAGTTACAAATAAAAAGTTTATTTGGTTTCAAAGATACAAAGAGATTACTAGAAGGATCTCTCTGAAATGAAACCAAAAGAATGTTCTTCTATTATGTGATACTGTGTTTATATATAGATGAAAAGTTTCTTGCTTTTTATTTTACACTAATGCATCTCAAACTTTATAAACTTTATAAAGACCTCACTCAAACTCGCTTAACTCTCATGCCTACAAAGCCTCTCTTTTCCAAGTATTTCCATTCAAGTAACAGAATATTTACATGCCTAATTAACCATTAAAAGAAATCCTTACATATCTGGGGCCTTAGTCGCTTACTGGAGAAAGCTGACAACCAAACTAAGGAAAAATAAGGCAATGCATTATTTATTTTTATCTCAAAGCATAAAATTATTAACAGCTGTGTGTTACAAATGTTACTCTGAAAGAAATATAAGAAGACATTTTAGCAGTTGGTCAGCTGTAACACCACAGTACAGTTCAGGACATGCCTTCCTTCCAAGAACATAGCACTGATCATTTCAAAGAGGATCATACCAATGAACTAACAAGGCTATTGAAGTACACCAGCCACACAAACACACAGAAATATACTCACCCTAACATCATCAGTTATTTGAGGATTTCTCAATATGGATTCTATAATGTACTGCAACCTCACCTAGCAGCTCAAGAAAATACTACTCCCCCTTTTGAAAGACAGCAAACTGAAGTGGAGTGGAAAACTCCACTAGCTTATGCTTGGCCATAAAGCTCATTGTGGTGGCCATGAATGGAATTTGTGAACATTGGTTTACAAGCATGAAGCGAAATATTTTTTCTAGCAAAGCCAAACAAAATTCCAATGGCCTTCAGAGGAGTCATGATTCCACAACAAATTAGACAAATTGTCTCTAATATAACTACTGAAGTTCACATATACAAAACATACTAAAGAAATAAGGGAAATTCCAGTATAGTTAACTGGGATTTCCAGTAGATTTTACAGAGTCCTTCTCGAAAGGCTTACGAAAATGAAGCAGATATAGGATATGAACCTCTAATGGCCAAATTGCTCAGCAACATAGAAACAGGGTTACAGCAAATGAAGTGTTTTAACTAAGGAAAGTTTCCACAGAGTATATGCCAGGATCACTTATGTTCAGCACATTTATAAATGACAAGATAAAAAGGTTACAAAGTTTGCTGATGATATTCATTTATTCAGAGCGTGAAGACCATAAACCCCAGAAAAATGTAAAAACTTACTAGACTGAGTGATGCACCATAATGTAGATATTATAACACAACAGCTGAAATTCACTGAACAAAGACAAGATGCACACAGGCAAAATCTTACATTCACAGAACAACAAAAACATTAGTTTGATTCTCAGTAGGATTTATACAGAAAACAGAACTCTATGCCCGAAATACAAAACAAAAGTGAAAGTACAGTGTTATGCCACAGGGCATTCACATCCTGAACACTGCACACAACCAAAATGTGTCACCCATGACTGGCAGTGAAACTGCAAAAGATTTACTGAAGAGCAAGAAGAAAGGCCAAGGATACATGCAGAAAATTTAAATTAACCAAGACATTTCAGCCTGAAAAGGAAGCAACAGCGCAGGAATTAACAAAGTCTGGGACCAGGAGAACCAGTGAAAAGATCTTGTCCTCTTCTTCAGCACCAGAGCTATGACGATTCTAACGAAATTACTATGCTAAAAACCAAAACAGCAATGATATATTGTGTAGCTAAATCATGGAACCTGCCCACTGAAAACATTTCTGACATGAAAATTCCAATGTGGAAATTCTCAGTTCCTGAGAAAGTAACAAGGAGCATCTCATTACATCTACCCTCTTCTAGTACAAGGCAAAAAGCATTCACTCTTCATTTTCATGTTCAGCACAGGATGCTGAGCCAGATTAAGGGTTCATCTAAAAAGGTACAGTCAGTCTGATTAGTTACACATTGGGTAGCATCCCTGAATTTATGGATTCAAGTGCACATTTGGGTAAAGGGAATCCTCATAACATCCAACACAGATTCTATAATGCAAAAAATTTATCTCTAATCATATCCAAAATATTATCTTCTGCAATACCAAAAGGGTGTTTTTTCAACTTACCTAGGAGGTCTGTAGGTCCAGTCCCCAAATTTTCTCCTCTAATTGTCACTTTTGTCCATGCGATGCCTTCATTGGGAGAGATACCAGTAACAAGTGGGGGTTGCCGTGCTCGAGACATGATGACTGTTCAGTTACTGCAATCTGAGCTCCTTTAATCTGTTCATCAAGAAATAATAAATCAAAATCCCGCTAATTATATAAAAAATTATTAAAACCATTTCAACTTGTTCTTCTAAAATGGCAGGGAAATATAAATGTAAATATGGAACGCCATTCTACAAGTCTTTTTTTGACACACAGTCATAAAACAATAAAGAAAAATTATACCTTATTTGCACTTTTTAAAAAATTAAATTTAGCTTTCTGAAAGAAAGAAAGAAAGAAAAAATATATCCAGAATTAAACACTGAATTCTTAACAAAGATGTGTACACAGACTTCAAATTACTTATGTCAGAATTCAAATGAGTGTATTCCAATCTGGTATTGTAGTCCTTAGAAAGTTCAGAACTGTTCATCTAAGGTAAGTAATAGACAATGATTACACATGAGCAACTTCTCCATTAAAATAAAACTTACTGACATAGAAGGCCCCATGTGAGGAAGCCCTCAGCATTTATTTGTACAAAGCACCAATGTTGACATGCACTAAGAATAACTTGCAAACACCTCACTAGCAGAGATCATCAACAAAACAAACAATACCTCAACATATCAACAAAAATGTACGTAAAATTATTGAAGAAGCACTTCTAGAAGAGTATTCCTTTGGCCCAGAAATTGAGTCAAGTCAGAACAGGTCTGTCATTAATAAGCTCTGTAGCTCAAACAAAAATATGGTACCTATGTAATGTGGTCTACATTTAGTTTACTATGCAACTGATCACAAACTCCAATTTTTTATTAGCAGTTTCCTTTGAGTAGCTCTGCAGCTATAAAAAGCTGAGTATATATACAAAGATATACACACACACACACACACACACACACACATTCGCACATATATATGCTATGTATAACCTGAATTACAACACTTACTAAATACCATCACCATTCCAAAACCTCAGTTACAAATACACAACACTGTAAACAATTTTGGAAGTTCAGGTTGGTAAAAAATATGTGGAATAAAGCCAAACTTCATAAGGCTCCTCTTAGCTATTGTTTTTTGAATCAAAATGTGTTTTCTACTTTTATTTGCAAATAGTCAAGTTCATGAAACCCAGAAACTCTCTAAACCATCTCTAACAATAAATGGCAGCAAAACTGCAGTTTCCAAGTACCTGCAGTTAAGACATAGTAGAATTAGGACATACTTGTTTCAGCTGCTTCTGCATATACAAAATACTTTTATTGTACCAACACACTCCATGCTTCAACACAGCCTCCTCACATTTTTCACTGGTAGTATCTAGATCTGACATGAGAATCAAAGCTCCCACTGACCGGTTTCTTTCTTCACATTCTAAAACTGGAACACACACTGCAAATTAAGATGGAAATAGACAAGGCACAAAGAGGAAGAAGGATCTCGTGCTAAAAGTAATCAAATATTCCTCTCAGAACAGGATCTCCTGCCTGTCCATACCATAGGAGCGAAGCATGTCACCTACAATAAAACTCTGAATTCTGATCCAACTTCAGAGCCCACAGCCACACCTGAAGTCAGTAAGAAATGCAGCCTGAATATAGGGAATACTGCACAATGCTCTGAAATACTGAAGTCCTAAACAACCATCTCAATTCTATAAATATCTCTGATTTTAAATGTCTGTTTCTTGGTTTTACATATTTAAAATAAGAATGCTATCACTCATCTCAAAAGCTATTTTTGAAAACAAATTCATTAACACAGAAAAGGCATTTAGATACCCTGAACACAGCAGAAGTACTAATATCTTCAGATAATTTTCCAGACTGAACAGTGTGCAATTAATAAGAGATGTAAATTCATGCTGAACAACCAAGAACATTGTAAATTGCAGTATGTGAGTCATGTCCAGTGTATGAGGGAGGCTGATAAGGGCCCATGATAAGACACACAATGCATATCTAGTTTGGCTTTGTATTTTTACCTGGAAAACCTCATAATATTTTTGACATTAAACACTACACAATGTGTTTAATAAAATATTGGTTTCCCTGGCTTTTTGCAAACAACCAACTGTTGAAAAAGGAATTAAGTTATATAGTATTATATGGATGCTCTTAATAGTTTTATATTAGTTGCCAGTAAAATAGTGGAACACTTTACACAAACCCAACATGAGGCTGGAGATGCAAGCAGTCAACAGATGCAGGCTATAAGGGTAGGACAGCAGTGAAGAAAAGAACTGCACACCAGATTACAAAGAAATCAGCTGACAGGCATCTCCAGCTACAGTAGAGAAGAACTGTGCTCCGTGCTAGTGCCCTACTCCTATTTATTTTACTGAACTGGCTTCTCCTCCTCATCCTCCATCACAGAGAGACAGTCCCTGCCTCACTTCAACACTGAGGCCAGTCCTCATCTTGCAGGCAAACTGTTTCTGCTCCTATCCTATCGATTTTCCCTCTGATGTTTTACCCATAGGTTCAAGCAGGGAGGGAGAGGGATGTTACTATTTCATCCTACTTTCAAATCCAGACACCTTGGTAGTTCCTCTTACCTCCCACTTCCTACTCCAAGCCTTCTTGTCCAGATAGATCATCTGCACAACTATTGACCCACTTACCTGCCACAGGTAGAAATTACAGACCTCATCTTCTGTCAACATCCCTAATCCTAGAGTCATAAGGCTTTTCCAGCTTTCTTCTCATCTGTGCTGCATTCAAAACTACACCACCATACCACTGCCCAACAAAACAGTGGGCAGCACAATAGAAATATAATGCTAGAGAAGAATCAGGCCCCTAATTTTACCAAGAGGGAGGAGAACAAACTGCAGCTATTCCTCCTAATCTTATCCATGTAGCCTTTGCAGCTTTTCTCACAGATCCCCAGCAGAGCTCAAGAATATACAACAGCTGTAAAGGAACAGTGGTGTTATGTCCTCCCATGCACACAACCACTTTCTGCAGGAAGCAACAAATGTCTAGATACCAGCTATTCAATATAAAACACCTTCTTTATTTTTGAGCAATTTTTTTGCAAATATTTATGTGGAATATTAATCAGTAGCACCAAAGTAAAAAAGGCATCTTCAGAGACATCAGGTAATATGGAGAGGAAAAACCCTTGAGAAACACAAGTAAAATAGTAGCTACTGTGGTGTTATTTGTGTGGTATTGTCTGGTTGACCTCCTCTCAAATGTTGTAATTCCCTTGCATTTCAGATATTGTTGCTTTCAAAACACCCCAGCACACAGGTAGTTGGCTCATTTCAATACCAAACCTCAAAAGTAATATTACAACATCTTTTTCTGGATTTCAGAAATCAGCACTAGATCCCCCTTCATGATGACCTAAATAAATGCAATAAAAATGCTGAGCCTCCTGAGATCTAGTATTTCTTCTAAAGTATTTCCATACTTACTGCACAATTGCTTTAAAATACCTCACTGGAATGAGAATACCACAGTAAATCTCAACACATTTCAGAGCAGTACAGCACTGAGATGCTCTATTATTATTATTTTTAAACAGCAATTGCTTTCATTTATTTCAAAGAGAGCTCTTTGTAATATGCCATTATTATAAATATCAAGCAAATGCTTGGAAGACTTTAATTTATAATATTTCCTCTCCTTCTTAGGACAGATGTCAATAGCTAACATGACTGAGATGCTTACTGGGAAGCCTAACCACTGTGCTGCTGTGGCAAATTTCTAAATTTGTTTTTTAAAATATTTAAGGCAAATCTGACAAAAAAATTACATTTTCATTTCACAAAACACGACAACCACCTAATTCCGAGCATTTGTTGCAATTCTGTATGTTTCCCTAAAGATAAAAATCTATTCTTTACAAAATATGTATTACACATAAAATAGTATTTTTTTAAAAGCAGCCCTCTTCCTGAGAGACTGATTCTCAGACAAGGAAAGATTGCAGAAAGACAGTTTTCTATACAAGCTCTTTCCTCCCAGGAGCCAGGCTCACAGAAGAGGTTTCAACAAGACTTTTTTACAACTGACAATCCTCTACATTAGCAGAGCTGTCTCCCCCTCTTTATTTTTCTACACCCTCTTTTTTTAAAATTTCCTCACAGTATCTCCCCAGCAATTTAACGTGGATATCGGATTGACTGCTCCCATGATCTTACCCATACTATTCTATTATTCTGTCATAATTCTTGTCATAAAATCACAAGGAGTTAGAAAATCTCTGCAAAGACCACCTACTACAAAGTCCTCTTGAAAAATGCCTTTCATAAACAACACCTTTGTCTTTACACCAGTTTCTCAAATAAACTGTCCTCTCACAAAGGTTAAAAATAAAAAAATCCAGACAATTCTGAGATTAAAAGCTTGCTAAAGAGAAGACACCTTCCATCTTTGCGCTAAGAAAATCCACTCTAAAATAAATAACAAAGCAATGAAATATTGCCCAGAGTAAGGGAAAGCACAAGTCTATTTGGTTTTGGGGTTTTTTCAGTTTTGCAAGCCTTCAGTTTAGAGCTGGTTTGAAATGAGAGTCCTTACATAGGTTTCATCATACAACTTTCAATGGCAAACAGAGGAGAAACCCAAAGTAAAATGCCAATAGCTACTACACCTGTTCTGTAAAGCAAAGTTCTACTTTCTACATTTTACTACACTCTGAAGTACCATCAAAATCTAAAATACATAAAATACAAAATACTTTGGTTAAAGTTCAGGATTGGTGAATATTAAACTGGGTGGTAATTTCAAATCCCAAAGAGAAATAAATATTGTAAAGACATGGAACTTTGGAAGATGAGTAATAATACGCTGCCACCTTACAAATTTCACCAGTGGAAAAAAATAGCAGTTTAAGTGTTTTAAAACAGAGTTTCTGATTTCTAAAACAAAATAGCAAGATGGTTCCAATGACTGAAAATTCAGTTTAATTAAAGCTTTCAGTAATACTTTGACACAGATACTGAACCTTATAAGATTCTCTTGGAGGAAGACAGACTCAAGATCAATGCAAGTGCCATGGTCATCTAGCAAAGGGAATCAAAAGCTGTCAAGAAGGGAGGGAAGAAAAATCCAATTTGTCATCATTGAGAAAGTCTAAGTTACAAGCAAGTATTTAAACCTTCAGGTATCAGATATTTATTTGTTCTTATTTGTTGTCACATATATGTGACAGAATACAATTTAAAAATGTTGAGGCAGGAACAGCAAAGCATCACCCATGTGCAAATCACAGTATACCTCAGATGTTTCTTACTTAAAAAAAAAAAACCCACAAAAGAACCAACCTGAAAACAATAGGTGAGTTGCACTAACATCACGGCATTAAATGATTCCCAAATGGAAAGATTTATGACGTGCCTTTTTAACAAGCAATAAATGCTCAGATTCCAGAATGTAGGTGATGGCCTTTTAACCTTAAACTACACAAACTTGTGCTTCTAGTACATAAATCTAATAATTTGTTTTCACTAGAAAACCCAGAGAGTCTCCTGAGTACAACACACTGTGACAAAGTCAGTAAAAGGACACAGCAAATGACCCCAAGAAGAACGACAAAGCAAAATGTTTCCTAGATGTTTGTACTCAAAACCATTACAAAATGATGAAAAACACTATTACAACCTTTTCTGTGCTTTATCTTCCCAACAATATAAATTCACACAGACAATCTACATAAACCAAGAATTAAAAGCATCCAAAAAGCAGCACTGTGAAAATAACTGACATTTATTAACCCCTCTGGAGATCTTCAGTGCCCTAGAATTGCCACAGCCTTCAACACTGCATTAATAATATAAAGTCCATTCCTGCAAGCCTGCCAGAAAAGACTGGGAAGTGAATAAGCTAAACAATGCTGAAATTCCAAGTGATATTAAGAATCTATGCATGTTTATTTAAATAATAAAAGAAGACTTGTCAATTTAAACAAGAAGCGTTCATGAATCTTACATTTAGGGGAAAGAAACTCTTCATAACACCACTAAGCTACTTATAATGAAAAGATGAACAAACACAAAAAAGTGGGTAATTTCACTGTCACAGAGCAAAAACAAAGCCTCATTTGTCTTGCCCTGTCATATCCGGCGTGTTGATTCAAGCCAATATTAACACTGACAAACATGTTAAGTTACATGCCAAAAATCAGTTCCAATTTGGGACGACGTGCAAGTTTTGTGACAGAGAGGGCAAACGACACAAAAATAAAAGACTCGGAGTATTAAATGACATAATATGATACCCCGTGTTTTTCAAAAGGCTGCTGAATATTCCAATCAGCCACAAAGGGCACACTAGACATTTTAATTTTAGGACAGGGAACGAGTGCAGTTTTGCTGTCACGTCTTTGCAGATTCCCTTCAGTATCTCACAGGTCCCGCTTTCCTTAACCCAGCAAGGTACATTTTCATGGCGATGTATCTTGACGGAGCGAAAGCCAAATAACCCCAGCACTCAGCGATGCCATGACCATTTCTGAGTCACTGGGGATTAAAGGGCTCGGACGGGACAGATGCTGGAGAGCCCTCGGCAGAGGAGTTCACCGCCCGCCGCAGCCTGGGCTGCAGCTGCGAGGGATTGACACCGCTGACGGTGGAACCCGGCTCGGGAGAAACTCCGGGCACAGTTCCGGCATCCGAAATAAATTAAAGTAAACAGTGTTGCTCTCTCTCATCCACCCTGTTAGCAGCCTCTCGGTTGAGCTGGAGACCACACACCCAGACCACACAGCACCAGCTGAACTCACTCGCACGCAACATCTAGAGGCTGTCACTCTGCTGAGCTATGAGCTGAGAGAGGGGGGCCGGAGCGCCAGAGCGGGGGTGTGCTCAGGAAAGCTGCTCGCTCTCTCCTCCTATCATTACAGCTGGTTATGTTTTGTGTGCTTGGAAGGAGGGAAAGAAGGAAGGGATAAGAAAAAAGACCTAAGAAAACATAGTGGCCCTGGCCTTTTGTAGTAATGATTTGCACTCCTCCTGTACTAGTTTAGTAGCTGATGAAGGGCTAACAAAGCATCCATTTAACATCAATTAACCTTCTATCTATCACGTCAGAAAAAAAATCTAGACTAGTATAAATCCCTTTCCTTGCACATTTTAAATGACAGCATCCTGTCAGTTACAATGTTAAAAATACCTATATATTGACCTATTTTTACATCAGGAGTTCTGAGATGTTATTTATTTGGAGAGGGGAGAGATCATTCCCCACAGAGAACAATCAACCACACAGATGATACGATGACATCAAAACACTGATTTTTCTCCAAAACCATTCCATTGTAAGATGAAATTTTGTTCATTAGCATCATATACCATAAACAACCTGAAGGAAATTAATGAGTCAACACATAACACCGAGTTTGTAACTCATCAGCACCAAGAAGTAAAAATAGCAAAAAACTAAAAATAGATTAAAGCCAACCACAGCCTATAATACAGATGAACAGAGACTTTTCAAATGGGGGTGGGGGGAGCTCTTTGTTTCTTTTAGCTCAGAAATCATTTCATCTGCCAATTATGTCACCTGTTCAAACAGAAAAAGCGGAATAAAATGTTTGAAGACTCATAAAATCTATTTCAGTGAGTCTACTTTAAAAAAAGATTTCCTTCCCTCTGTTGTGCTACCATGAACACACATACCTCTCCCATCAAGCTCACCAGCACACAAATCTAATTTAATACATACACATCTGGACAACCCAGAACCACAGCCACATTTTCACCTCAGTTCAAAATCTTTTTGCCTAAGTGACAATGACAATCTCCAAGTGCCACAAAACCATCAAAACTACAATAATCCAAATGTCAGTAACAGCCTTATACACTTGGATGCACATATTTGTGTTTGTGAAAACCTTGAGAAAAAAAAATTTAAAAAATATTTCACCTTACCAAATACATTTTTAAAAAGGTTAGCTTCAAAGTTCTGTAACTTCCCACTGAGAATAATTTATTCCCCATTTATTAATTAGGTCAACATGCTGGTTTATACCAGTTCTTGAATGAACACTTTTGCTGATATACTCCATGTTCATTACCAAGACTCAAGTCAAACAAATTTAATTTTTCTGAATGTCTGTTTTGGTCATAATGGCTCGCTGAGAAAAGGGTAATAGCTTAGAAGGAAATATAGTTAAAGAAAGGTTGAACACAGATGTTTCTCCCCAAAATTTCCGCTACTTTCCTTATAAATTACATTGTAACTCCCCAGAAATTAATTCATCTACTTGTTAAAAGCTTCTGTATTTACTATGTGACACATCACTATAATCTAGCAACATTGTAAAGAAAAGTCCTAAACATCTATATATAAACATATATATAAAAAAGTCAACTCAGCTTTATACAAAACTGTTTTGCAGATGGCCATAAATCTCCCATTAATTTCTAAATTCTCACAAAGCACATCTTCCTACATCTGCTTCTACCTCCAACATTCTGCAGTGTTTGCTTCATCCAGAAGTCATTATGCTACTCTCCTCCAGTTAAGCCATTGGTCCCTCTTTTGTTCCAAAGTTATGATTAATTTTTGGTACATAATTTAATTAATAGAAAAATGGTAAAAAATATTAATACTGCATTATCCCTCGATCTTATGTTATTCACAGGCAGAAATTCGAAAACAATACTCCAAGCATCAAAATCTTTCAAATACACTTATGCAAATGCAAAGATCCAGAAGTTCAGAAAAATAAACTAAATGAATCCCAAAGGGATAATTTTTTTTGCTAGAGAAAAGAAACAAGACACCACAGATTTTTTTTTCTAAGCCCTGTAACTATACACAATATTCTTTATAAAAACACCATATAACCACTGTAATTACACAGTTCACATGGTTGAAGTTTTAACTTGGCTGCTTGTTGGTAGGACTGCAACACTAACGCTTACTGTGTGACTATTTTGGCAATTCCTTTTGTTTAAAAAGTACTTAAAAGATGAGACATACACTTGTGTTACCGAGATTCTTGTATTTTTCATGTTCTCTCCCCAACACCTCTTTCTGGCCTTTGCTCATGGAAGTATTCAACTCATATGCTACAGCATTTTCCTCAATTCACATGGTCCAATACACACTTAAATACTTCCCTGCCAGACTGCGTGCACAGGTAGTTTTCTAACAAAAGCCTGTCTTTGCCTTACAAGTCTTCATTTCCACTCATCCACCTAAAACTCCATCTCTCTGGAGTATGGTGTGATCATGCTTACGGAGTAGTGAGGTTATCTTGTGAGAAACACAGTCTCCCCTGCTTTCTCTGCTAAGGAAACTAGTGAAGAATTCATCTGCCACATACGTAGCTTCTTAATGTTTTGCCAAAAATTTAGTGCATGATTTTTCAGCAAGAAGCAAGGCATACCTGTTAAAATCACTCTGAGATTCAAAATGTCACAATCTCACACAATTCTTAAACTGAAAACTGAAAGTAATTGCTATTTAAATCAAGATACGAGCATCTAAAAAAAAAAAAAAAATCAATCAGTTTAGCTTGTCCTCAGCACAAAAGTGACTATTTAAAAAGGAAATTTTTCTTAGCATAGGCTTAAATCTTCAACTAATATAGGGTTTTTGATGAACTTCCGAATACGGGGTACATTGATTTTTAGGTTATCAACAGTGTCAAAGGGAAAAAAAATAACCACCCAAGTCTAAATATACCTAAAAATCCTTGGTTTATACTGTAATCTGATCCACAGACACTTTCACACTGCCAGAGACCCCACTGGTTTCTGCAAAATATAGTCTAAGCTCTGTCTTTGCCTCTGCCTAAAACTGAAAATCTGGGAACCTGAAGTTCCGTTAAGGTCAAGGGAAAACCAGACCCATTAAGGACCTGGTGTCTCAGAAACTTTGTTTTCCTTAAAAACAAAGCAAACAAAATTAGAAAGGAAACACGGGCTTTCACACTCATCACCAGGCGTAATCTCAGCATTTTCTAATGAAAATGCTGAACATACTTCCTGCAGATTAATAATGTTGTCGTCAAGAAAAGACTATACAGACCAAGTTCTTTTTGAAGAAAAAGCACCAAATACTTCCAAAATAATATAAAAAGTACAATTAGAAATAATTTATCCAGAGGAGTGAAGCATATGACCTGTTTAAAACATATGACGTGTTTAAAATACTAACTACATATCTCACTTTTCTCTATACAAAGTCTGTAACATGGCAATCACACAATTAATAATTATTTTCAGGCATTTCTGTCATTACTTGATTTCGAGGGAAGTTGCTTCAGGGGGGTTTTGAGGGGTTTTTTCACTCCTGGATATCACAAAAATAATTTTTTTCTCCCTGCTGCCCTTTCCTTGTCCTGATAACTTTTGACACTGGGAGAATAACACGTGTGCTTTTGAACTGAAATGCTGATTGAAATTCCCTAAAATAATTTTCAGGGTAAAATACAAAAATTTTCATCAGCCAGATTTTTGAACTCATACTTTGCAAGCTGTAAACACAGACCTTCGCTTTCATGTTCAGCAGAAAAGATGAAACATGAATCTGATGTGACTGCACTGTGCATGTGCTGTCTCATCATCCCTCATCCTCCAAGCACCTTTACAAACAAGATTCCCTCCATTACCAAACACCATATTTCTCCCCTGGGAAAAGTAATTTGAACGACAACGTTGCACAGCCCAGATTTACAGAATGTAGGTGGTCCAAGACAGAAGGTCAAAGTTAAGCTGAAGAGCTAACATCTGACTTCTGCTAAAAGATACTAATTCAGCTGTTTTTGGATTTTGAACCTTCAGCTGGCTTTCAGTAAAGCAGTAGGTTCCACTCTGTCTGATAAACTCATGTAGGAAATAAATTCCCTGTAACATCTACAGTCTTCTGAGTAGCATTTTGCAGTCCATGGCTGTAAAATGAAGTACTTCTCCTGCAGAATGTTTTCTTTGCCTGTTTGCATAAATAGTGACCCACAGGCATTCAAAATACATGCAGGTAGTATCTTATGTGCTCCACAAGCTTTTGTCCTGGTGTACAGAACTCTAACTGTGTATTATTTAATGGGTATTTTCCACAGTTGTCAGAATCTGTGTTCTAGAACACTTTTTATATCTAGTCTTTTGTCACCATCCTATTGAGATAAATACTTTTTTCTTTTCATTCTTGGTTGGTTTTATTTTTTTCTTTTTTTAAAGCAAAGTCAGAAAGCCAAAAAGCACAGAATAAACAGAACTAAAATAACTCAAAACTGATGTTTCATTTTAAGTACAGTGATTAAGACTTACTGAATTTACAGCTAAACATACCACTACACTGAAAGAAATTAATTAAGTGTGGTTTAACATAACATATCTGAAAGTTTTGATTAATAAAAGAGGTCAGTGGCCTCTGCCTTTCTAGTCAACCTACTTATTTTGCTTTAGTCCAGCTTCTCTGGGAAGAGCAGCATAATAAAGAATGGACTGTATCTGTGGATACAGTTTCTTTCTAATAGAACCACAGGAAAACAGTTGGTGAATTTGATGTTAATGTCTTTACTATTCATTTTGCCTCAAATGCTCTCAACAGCTAGCACAAAAAACTTGCTTACTCTCACAAGAAATCCTACAATTTTAGATTGTTTTTACTGTTTATGACTTAGAATTGCACTTTTTAAAAAAAAAATTTTGAATTTCACTAACCTAGACTGCTACTTAGCTCTAAAATATGAAGAAGCAATAAGTGCATTTAAAAAACAGCCAACTATCAAGTCTGTAAAAACATTTTCATTTATTGAATGAAGACCAGAAAAATATAAGACAACTATATATATATATTTAAAAAGCCAGTGTAAGTTTGATGGATAACAATCTTTTAATTAAATTGTTTCACCTCTGACACATCCTAAAGTATGTTTTCCAACAGAAAACTGCCCTTACCATTACAACTTAAAATAATCTTCACTAAGTCCAACCTGTATAATGAAAACAACTGCATCTGTTTTAAATGATGTTTCAGACAACAGAAATTCCAGCTAAGTAAAAACACTGTTGTCCAAGGAGTGGGCATAAACCACAAGAACTGTAAACTAAGCTATCCATAGGTAAGAAATCTGCAGCAAGACATGCCTCCTGCTGGGTCAGTGCAAGCTATGATATGATAGAATAAAAATAGTGAAGTAAGAATTATAGAGCATTTCTTCTTCAGGGGAGCAAAATGTAAAGGAAGAAAACAGACCTGTTTTTCTAAGCCATGGGTTTGTTTATTTACAGTACTGAACTATTGTGACAACTTTATCATAAGCAATATCAAACTATCAAAAGTAAAACCAAAAAAAGTTTATAGCAATGAAACGCAGTGAAATCACTGAAGGAGAAAGGAGACTGTTGGCTTGTTTTAATAATGATCAGAAAACTTGGAAATTTGTTTTTATGTTTTTAACTACATTTAAAATAGTGAATATTTGGAGTTTAGATTTAATTTGATGTCCTGTCAGAGCAAGGATGGCTTAATATTTTACTGGTTTTTGATTCACAGCTTTTGAGTCTACAGCTAGAAGCTGTTAACTTGCAACGAGCGAGGAAATTGCAGAAGGAAGACTATTTTAAAAAACAGTAAAACTGGATAGAATGGGAAACTACCTTTTGGAAAGAAGATCATCCTAAATTTCAGACATCTATGCCTTGCTCAGAGACCACTTTCAGGTTCCTAATTAGGATCCTGAAGAAGCAAGGAGGAAAGATATTTGGTCACCCAGCTCATGGACACTTCTGGACTGCCAGGCAGTCCAAATGCAGCAGAAACCGTGCAGGAAGTCAGGAAAAAAAAATCTAAGTCTCAGAGAAGTGTAACATCTCTAGATAGATATGAATGAAAGCAACCATCTATCAAACAGCATGTTATATCAATTCCTTCCACATTCCTTACCCTGTTATTTCCCTACTGCACTTGCCTAGGTACTCAGTCGGTTTGGAGAGCTGCATTTGAAACTTAATGGCGCAACTAAATGTGGGGTTAAGAAGAAAAAAAAAAATTAACCCCCCCCCCCCCCCAACCAAAAAAATACCAAAACAGACCAAAAAACCCAAACAAAACAAAAAAACTAAAAAAAAAAAATCAGCCCTGCAAGTAACCAGCTTTGACTCACCTCTCTACCCTGTTTATTTCCTCTACACCTCCCCCCAGCACCACCCACACTTCACTGAGCCGAACGACTCCATCCTCTCCCATGGGTCGGGCTGGATGATGTCAGAAGCCTTTCCCAAGCTAATTCTGGGACTCTGGGACCCCGCACGGCCCAGCGGGCGCTGCCCCAGGCCGCTGTCAGACGGGAGACAGGGGCGAAGGCCACGGAGCTGCTGCTGCTGCCGGGCCCCGGCCCGCAGGGACAGCGCTGGGAAGGGCTCCCGGCAGCGCCCCGGCTCCCCGGGAGCGTCACCCGGCAGGACACCGTGTGCCCCGGGGGAGCCGCAGCTGGCAGGAACCCCCCGCCCCGCCGGCAGTGCCCGGCTCCCGGCAGGGGGCTGGGGAGCAGGAAGAGCTGCTGCGGCCGGGAAGTCACCGGGGGGGGAGACGGCCGGAGCCCAGCGACGCCCCCCGCCCCCGAGAGCCACCGCCGACAGCGCCGTCCCCACGGGGCCGGGGCGGGACGCGACGCTCGACCCCGCCCGGGGAGCGGAAGGCGGGGGGAGGCAGAGGGACGGCCTGCGCCCCGGGGGGGCGGCAGGGGGGAAAGGGAAGGGGCCGGAGCTGCCCCGCAGCGCCCGGCGGGGGCCGGGGCGGGGGCCGGGGCCGGTCACTCACCGCCCGCCGCCGCTGGCATCCGGCACCTGCGGCCGCCCCGCTCCCGGCAGCCCCGCGCCGCCCGCAGGCAGCGCCAGCCGCGGCCGAGCGCATCGAGCGAGCGCCGAGCCAGAGGCACGGCACACCGGGAGCCAGCCCCCTTCCCCGCCTTCCTCCCGCCCTCGCCCGGGCCCCAGGGGCTGAGGGCGTCCGGAGGGAGCGGGAGGTGGTGCCGAGGATCAAAGGGGAAAAAATACAAACTTAATTATAGCAGTCTTGGCTATGGCAAGGACAACAACGACAGGAGCCGAGGGAATGGCCTGAAGTTGTGCCAGGAGAGGTTTGGGTTGGTATCAGGAAAAGGTTGTTCCCTCAGAGGGTGTCTGGGCACTGGGACAGGCTCCCCAGGGCAGCGGTCACAGCACCAGCCTGACAGAGCTCGGGATGCATTTGGACAATGCCCGTGGTGTGACTCTGCGCCAGGAGCTGGGCTTGGTGATCCTTGGGGGTCCCTTCCAGCTCAGCAGATCCTGTGAACAGCAGTAATGAATGAAGGTAAAACCACTCCCAAGCGCTGTCCCTATAGACAGAAGCTCGCCCAGCAGTAGTGTTGGGACGGGGTGCAAGGAGGCTGCCCAGGGAGGTCATGGAGTCTCCCTCTCTAGAGACATTCCAAACCCACCTGGACACGTTCCTGTGTCACCTGCTCCAGAGGTTCCTTCCAACCCCAACCACTCTGATTCTGCGAGGAGATGAGCAGAAGGACAGGTGGTGGGCAAAAAGCCCAGGCACTCAAGCAAATGCTGTCAGCCCCAGGTGACATAAACCCATCCTCCTTTAGTGATAAACTGGTAAAAATGTTTCTTTCCAAACCTGTTGGCTGCCTGGGTGGATTCTGAACACAAATTCTTTTCCTTATGAACTACCTTATGGTGGTATCGTTCAATACTTGGTTGCAAAAGACAAATTCAGACCAAATCTTACTGGGAAAGAGAGGAAAAGCAATGAGAGGGAAAAAAAAAAAAAAAAACAAAACCAACAAACAAACAAACAAAAAAAAACCAACAAAAAAAAAAAACCCACCAGAAAGGAAGAATCCATTCCTCAGTTTTGCCAAAGTGGGGCATTAACGGGAAAACAAATTATCTTGCATAAAACCTTAAAACACCATAAAAAGCATTAAGGCCAAACACCACAAATTTCCTAACTTTTTTTCATAGGTTAAACATGCTCAGGTTAAATTAGTAGACTGGAATATGTCATACCATAATCAATATTTTCTGACTCTTTCCTTTTCTCTGTAAAACATTAGACAGTATCTTTATGGGGAAAAACAAAAGCAGATGGTGCCTGTCTTTTCTATAATTACTTCCAAAGTTGTAACTAGTAACTGCAGTCTTCTGCTGAGGTCCAATGCAGAAAAGGAGCTCCTTGGTTCTCCAAGAAGAGTAAAGTTGGCATCAGATTAAAAAAAAAGTGCAACCATTTACCACCCATTTCAAAATTATATTTTTCCTCCATGACAGCTTGTTTGAATTTTCTCACTGAATGTCTGTCATCAGCTGTGCCAAAGAAAACTGCTCTTTGAGAGGTTTGGTAGATTCAGAAGGCCCCACCTAGCACACTGCATACCTGGGTCCCAGCCCAGAGCCCTCTGAGAGGTGATACCTGTGCCCAAAAAGCCCAGTGACTTTTGTGGGAGTCCATAAAGCAAGCTGTGTACCCAGAAGGTTTTATAACTAACAACCAAGTTTCAAGTGATAAGTTTCAGTGCCAAACTGTAGTTTGGTTGCAAATCTGATTGAATATTCACCTCTGTTGTAAGTGAAAAGACCCTGAATAGGTGAATCATTAAGAGGGAACCTGAACTTGCAAAGAGTCAACCTCTCCAGTGTTAACCCCCAAGTGAGGCCAAGCTGACAGACCTTTTGCTTTTGAAAATGTCACCTACCCTTAAGAGATTTTAAGCTGCTGTTTCTAAAAAGCTGCTCAGCAGTGTTTTTATACAGATTGTGGTCCTTGGGAATTTGTCAGAACAGCACAACTAGGCTATGCTCTGCAAGAACAGAAGCCTTATAAAAGGCATTTGTACTTTCTTCACTGGCATTCACACAGGCAAATCCTCCTATTTTCACAAGCAGCATCCAGGAATCTTATGATCTATAGGGCCCTGGATAATACTGTCAATGCAGAACTTCCTGTGTGGTGCACTTTGTTGAATTTGCTGTGGGTTGTTTCCCCAGCTGATGTTCAGTGACCATCACCTACCCCTTCAGTGACTCCAGAACAAAGCTGACAGTGACTGACTGCAGATGTGACCCTCTAGAGAAAAGAAACACCACCCCACATATCTCTTTGGATTAAAAGGAAGAAAACTGGTGTGGTTAAAATATATATATGTATCTGTCATATATATATAACTTATGATGTATATACCATAATATAGAGTATATATTTGCTGTCATGTATAATGCTGCTAATATAAATATATTACTCTATGGAACTCCAGATGCTGTTAAAGAGATTAATCTATGCAGTTAAAACTGAGGAAAGAAGTGACAATTTGTAATGTAATGACCTGGTAAATAGTAAGTGTTATACCTCATAGAGGTCACAAGAGTAATTGCTCATTCATGCCTTTTTCTAATCCATTTATGCAGATCTGACAGTGATCTGTAAACATTACATCTCTCTACAAAGTTGGGTAAACAGATTTGAAAGCCAGAGAGATTATTATGATCATCTTGTCTAACCTGAATATTGAAAGCTTTAGAGTTTCCTTCAGCCATTCCCACATGAAGATCTTTCTGTAGCTGTTTTGAAAAAAAGCATCTTCATTTTATTTCAAAGAATAAAATTAGTTATTTATTTATTTTGGAGAAATGGCAAATCCATCATTGCACTTTTGAAGATTTCTCGGTGGTTAAGCTAACACATACCACACTACCTTAATGTGTAAAAAAAAACCTGATAGAAATATAAATGTTGTTTGAAAAGGTAAATTCATCTAGCTGCAGCATCTGTCCATTGCAAGCCTGCTTCTTGTTAACAGAAATATCTTCCTTTTGAAGATGTTTGTAAAATGCAGCAGATTTACTCCTTCACCTTCTCTTGACAAACTGTATGGATTAACTTTGATTCTGCACTGTATAAGTGCCTTTCCAGAACTGTTTTCTGAATGCCTTCAAGCTTACAGCTATTACCTAAATTTTTTTGACATGTGGACATCCAAACCAGACCTCCCCCTACTCCTGTTTAAATTTGTTAGGTGAATATTATAACCAGGGAAATCTGAGGAACAGAAAAATGCTAAGAAGCATAAGGTTGAAAATGACCTTAAGAAATCACCCTTTCTAGTTCTTTTACTTGCCCCAAGACAGGATCAACTACTCTTTTGTTGTTACATTACTGTTTTTTCAATCTTGTTCTTAAAGGCTTCCCAGTATGGTGCTTTTGCCATCTCCTCAGGCAATCTTTCCCAATGTTTCTCTACCCTTATCACTAGAGGCCTTTTTTTCTAATGTATGCTCTGAACATATCCCCTACTGCAATTTCAGTCCATTACTGAAAGGTCTGTCTTTTCTGGCCTGGAGAAATGACTCTTTGCTTCTCCCCTGTAGCAGTTGTTTCCATATTTAAAGGCCTTGTATCTTCTTTGCCTTGTTATTCCAAACAGTCCCATTAATATCCTGATATTTAATGTTTTCTGCACTGGTAAACAAGCTTGAACTCCCCTACACTCTTCTGCAGACATCCAATGTCATTCTGGAAACCCAATTCCCCAACCAAGCATGATTCCAGTGAAAAACTTGGGAAAAAAAACAAGCCAAAACACTTAAATTTAAGCTGTACTATGGGGCAGCAGAGCAAAATAATTGCTTTGCCTATTTTGCAGGCTCTTTTCCTGTTTCTACCCCATTTGTATGGCATTTTCCTTTTTATAACAGTGTAACAGTGGTGACTCGTGCTTAGCCTGTGATTCACTCTACATTTTTTCCAGGCAACTGTAATCCTGTTTACTTTTCCCCATCCTGTATCTGGGGAGCTGATGATCTATTGCACCTACTGAATACTATCCTTTGTGTTTTTCTTAGAAAAAACTCCTCATAGCCATAGTTTGAAAAATTCCCTCTGAATTCTAACTCTGTTCTCTAGCACTGTTTTATCTGCTGTCTTCTTCATGTCATCTTCACATGTATCAAGCTTTGTCTCCACTCCATTCTTTGGATACTTTATAAGGAGTATTAGATACAGGATAGAGCTTTGAGAAACCTCTTTCAATACATCTCTCCTTTTGATAATGGCCCCATTTTGCTAACTCTTCCTCAGAAGTGGCCCTGCCTTTTCTGATACTCTGGGGTTTTCAATTTGGACCATATTGTCTTTGCTTATTCACAATAAACATTGTTTAAAGCTTTATTAAAATGAAGATTATGACTTTTTTTAGTACTTCTCTCCTTTGTATAATACCTATTAACCTTATTTTAAAAGGAGGTCTTATTGATTTAATAGTGTTTGTTCTTGTCAAATCCATGGTCATCATTATTTGTCTGTCTTGTAATGCATACAGATGGTTTGCTTCATAATAGCCACAAACTGAACCTATCTGATTTATAACTCACCAGTTCCTCCTATTTTCCTGTGTGTACATAATCTAAAGCCAATTTGAAATTAAGAGGGCTGCTTCCATGACCATATTACGTCTTCTAAAATGGATACCAGTAACCTGCCAAAGCCAGGCAGTAGAACCAGGAGCAAAGCCAAGAAGCCCAACACATCCTTGCCTGCTCTGACAAATTTACAATGACTGCACAACTTTTCTTAACCTCATTGGTTCCACTTTATTTTCTTTATCCATTGATGGAACATCCCTGTGGATATTGGTTTCTAGAAGTTCCCATAGATTTTATTAAAAAATCATACAGATATTTCAATTTACAAGCAGATTTCCTGCATTATATTTTGCTCCCAAGACCAGCTGCTTTTGGATTTCTCCTAAACTGAAAATCACCTGGATCTGTGTTGTCAAGCCAGCATCCAGGAGCTGATCTACTTAAATCTTATGGCTCTATTTCTTTTTTTTTTTTTTTTCTCTTTTTCTGTTTCTTTTTTTAATACATAGGTACAGAAATAAATTCTTTGACCTTGGCAGCATTTGGCTGTTATCTGGGAGCTTAAGCCAGAAACTTTCATTGTGAAGTGAAATATATTTATCTTCACTGAAAGGCGAGAGAGAAAGAAACAACTTACTGATCAGTGTTTTCTCCCAGATGATTTCTGGTATGCTTCAAGAAAAACAACTTATAAATTAATGCACACAATATTTTGAGTTTTCTTCCAGAACACATACAGTCACTTTTTCCACATCAAACAAAAAATATAGTCTTTGCACTTTCAACCATTTCCAACAGTACACAAAATTCTCTCACTCTTTTACTTTCTTGGCTAACATCACCCTAATTCTTCCCTTTCAAGACTTATCCAAGGAATCTGTGCACTACTGACCCAGAGGCATTGTTTCTCTAAACAGCACCAATGAAACAAATTACTAAATTACTTTGTGCAGCTAAAAATACTGAATGCTGTATACCACAGCTCTGTCAAGGGTGTCACTACTAAGTTGCATCAGTTTAAATACTTCTTGGGACCAACTTTTCTGTTCCGTGGGTATTGTAAAAAAAATAGATGGGGAGAAGTTGAACTCTAAACCAACATAAATTTTGCCCCTTTTCTTTCTCAAAGGAAAAATATATCCCACTTCAAAGGCCATTTGGCAGGTCTTGTCCTTCAGGTTCCAGGTGAGATTCTATTTCCCTTTTTCACAAGAACGAATTCTGGCACAACTGCTTTAATTTCCATACTTCGGGAATAAGCAGGGGAAAACTGTTAATCAGATACTTTTTCAGACTTCTGAAATCATGTTGAGTGAGCACAGAGATCAGATCTGTTCTGAATTGAACTGTACCCATGGGACTGTTCATTGCTGCCTGAGCACCCCAGGTCCACTCCATTGGAAGGGAGTATATGTCTCCAGTAGCAGCAAACACTTCCTAATATGTCCTAGCGAAAACCAACTTGAGTAACAAAGAACTATTATTTAATTGTCAGTTTGACTCATTTTGATGGAACCAAGTTGTTTGCCTAACTTGCCTCATTCAGTGTCTCTGCAAAACTATTTTAAAGAAAATGATACAAGAGTTCTTGTGTTTAGTATTACAAATAAAGATTCCATCTATTACTAAATGCCTTATTGTTTTTTTTTTTTCTTCCTTCATAACTCTATCAGTCTCTCTCTTCTTCTTTCCTCTTTTGTTTCTCCTAACCAACTGATCCCTAAGTCTCTTAGGGTGAAAAAGAAAAGGAAAATTAAAAATAAGGCTTAGAAAAAAGGGAAAGAGAATGGGGATGAGATAAATAAACTATGAAACGGGCCAAGTATAATTGTTTTTTCAAAACTTTACCTTTTAGATAATTTATATTCAGAGTAGTATCACAACTGTGCTGTTAGCAAAAGGTTGCATTTTACATCAATTAGATATAATTATTAAGTTCCTTTCAGAGAGAAAAAAAAATATTTTAGTATCTCAGAAGAGCAATTAACATTAAAATGTGAATCTTGGTCTGTGCTGTAAATGTATGATCAAAGGCACTGGATCAGACAGCTTCATATGACACCCATTAAACACATGACAATATTTGATTTTAATGAACTACAGTTCTAGTCTTTAGTGTGTCTTAGTGACATTTATTCTTAGACCCAGAAGTCTAAGAGGTGTTTGGCCTTGACTTCAGATCTTCAGCAATTTCCACAGAATTTTTTGAGAATGTTAGCCAGTGTTTTAAAACACAGAGGCCTAAATTTAGACTGTTAAATCTGTATTTAGCCCTGCAATGTGCTGAGCTCTTGGGCTGTGATCCAAGAAAGCACTTACGAGTTCCCATTAACTTGAAAATACTTTCAGGTCTATTATTCACTTTACCAAAGGTACTGAACTCAAATACTTAAAATTATGCATGAGCATTAAGTAGCCTGCTGGACTTAGCCTTATAGAGTCCTCAATTCAGGTCAGCTCATATCTGAGACACTGACTCACTTTACTTTTTGAGACACACATTTTAAAATATGGTCAATACCTGAATGCATTTATAATTATTATTCTGTCGTATTTCTATATTACTATTAAATAATAATAATAATAATCATCATCATCATCATCATCATCATCACCATCATCATCATCATCATAGTGTTTTGCATGCCCAAATCCTGCTTGTGGAAAATAATCAACCACTTCTGAAAGCCAGATTAAAGTTGCACCACAGTGGTTAAGAGTCAGTTTTCCAGGTCTGGGAGGGGCAGGATGATGAACAGGAAATACTATAGCAAAGGCATTAGAAAGAACAGTAACACTGAAGAAAATGAAATATTGGTATAGATTGTTTAGGGAATCTATCAAACCTTGTTCATTGGCAGCCTTTAAGAAGTAGCTAAAGCACCTCCAGGAGCAATTCTATTCCTGGAGTTATTGTCAGTCTTTCCTTAAGAGGAAAGATGTATTAGGCACATTCATTAGGTGCCTTGTAGCTCTGTGCAGCTTTTAAATTTCAACATCAGGCTTGTGTTTGCTCTTGCTATGTACTGGCTAGCTTTCTGTGCTGATATTGTTACATTTGCCCACTTAGGGCCTGTGCCATGATCCAGTTGTGAGCAAGCAGCAGGAGTAAACAGATTTCTTTTGATTGTATAGGTATTTCTGGCTACAGAAAAAAAAAAAGGATGGCATGTGAAAACTGGCTAGAATAGTTTCCATTCCATTTATCCATTTTCCAAAGCTATCAGCTGCAGTGAAAGACATCATCAGTTGTGATCTGACAGAAATCCTGGTGTTTTGTCTAAAGATAATTGCAGAAAAAAAACCCAAACCCAAACAAAATCAGAATTAGAGGAGTTAGTAGTATTTGTGAGTGTGACAATCACTAGTTATTGTTCAGCACTGTAAGAGATGCAACCTCAATGTGCAGCAAACCCACTTCTAAATGTGCCCCATATGCCCACCAGTGCTGTGTCTCAGTTGTGCCAAATGCCAAGCTGATGGTGTAACTGTGTCCTCAACAAGGTAGAAAGCCCTCATGGAGGAGAGACAAGGCTGGAGAAGCTCTGTCTCGTTCCATTTCAACCCATCTTTCCCAATTGACTACTGCACTCATTTACAAGGCAAAATTAACCAGCTATAAATAAAAAAGTGAAGTCCTCAATTACTGACTTGTGTTGCCCTTCATAGAATCACGCAATGAGTTGGAAGGGACCTTAAAATATCACCTAGGTTCAACTCTACTGCCAAGGCCAGGGACATCTTCAACTCCATCAGGATGCACAGAACCCCATCCAACCTGACCTTGAACAGGGAGTAACATCCCCAGGGATGGGGCATCCACAGCTTCCCTGAGCAACCTGTGCCAGTGCCTCACCACTCCCACTGTAAAGAATTTTTTCCTAATATCTAATCTAAATTTCAATTTGAACCCCTTCCCTGTTGTCCTGTCACTACATGCACTTGTAAAGAGAGTTGCCACATCTTTCCTGTAAATTCTCTTCAGGTACTGGAAGGCTGCAACTAGGTTGCCCTGAAGCTTTCTTTTTTCCAGGCAGGACAATCCGAGTTTTCTCAGCCATTCACCTCAGGGAATTTGTAATATCCAGCTGAAACAAAATTCACTGTTAATTGCAACGAGGCACAATATGTGCATACAAGATACACTTTGATCGATGGCTGCTCAACCCTTAGCTTGGGGCACTTTTTAACTGCCAAAATCAACTTTCTCACTGGGAAATGTATCATGAGGGAGTTTGAAAATAAGACTCAGAACAGGCTGGAAAGGTCCAGTTAAAATCTGAACTTCCCCAGTGGGGAGATCTTGACTTTTCAAAGAAGGAAACTGAAATATGGAGGAATGCTTGGGCTGTTTTTTTTGATTTGAGATTGCTTCTGTTAAAAAACCAAAACCCCTCAAACCCCCAAAAACAAAAAAAACAAACAACAAAACCCCAAAATAAAATCCCACAAGAAAACACCACAACAAACCAACCAAACAAAAAACCCCCATCTGCTTATTTTGTTACTTCAGTAAATTGCAAGAAATGTTTGATGGTTGACTAATAGGTCTTCAAATTTCAGATTTATAGATTGAGCACCAAAATAGCATCCTGAAAATTCAGAAATAGGAGAGACATTTTGTTTTTTCAAATTTCTTTTCCTTTCAGCACCCAGTTTTGTCTCCATTCTGGAACATCTATAAATTCAAATAGTTGGGTAGTCTTAGAGATGTGTGCCTGTAGGTAAAAACAGACTCCATCTTCAATTGACTCTTCCTCCAAATAATTTCTGAGATACAGATCAGCACCTTAATTGTATATTTATTGTTAAACATTTCCTTATGCCTGAATTCTGGGAACAAAACATAATTCCCAAAAGACTTCAATAGTTGCACTTAGTGTATTAGGAAAAAAATTAACAGGATCATGCCAACCTTTAATTTTTCATACACAATAAAAAATCACCATAAAACAAAACAGGCATGAAGAGAAAAGATTTCTGTAGACTAGAAATTTTGTCAAGGGATCATGAATTTCTTTTGATCAAAACTTGAAATTTGCAACAGATACTCATGCCCAAGCACGTTCATCTCCAAGCACAGAGGTAGCAGTGACATACTAACCCTGTCTGCTGTGGAATTACATTCCTGCAGAAATCCAGGGAGGCAAAGCACAACACTAGTGCCAATGGCACATCCAGACATAGCTGGAATTTTCCTAGAGAGTGCAGGGGGGCTGTTTCTCTTTTCCCTCCACACACATTATGTAGCTATTGAACTCTGCAAGACTTGCAAAGAACACACTTTATATTATCTTTTCATTTCCATGGCATCTGTACATTTGAAGTTTCATGCCTCATTGTGCCTGCATGTGATCATCTTGTACATGTATTTAAATTGCTTCTCTTGCCTCTGATCTTGAGAGACAAAAGCAACATTGAATTCTTTTTCCATTATATATTTTTACAAAAGAACTACTGTAAAAATTAATCAAAGATATGCTGCTTTTTATTGTTATTTTTTTAATTTTGGGGGTTACTTTTCCTCATATTGCAGTGGTTTTGAAATTGAAACGTTGCACTGCTGAGAAAGTGCCATGAAAATATAACCCACTACATTCCAGGAAAATAAATAAGCAAGGCCACCCAAATTTTCAATTAGTGCTAGTGCAGTATGCAGGAAATGGCTGGAGAACCGTCAAAGGCAGCCTTAGGCTGGGTCGTGGATACGGAACAGTGACAGGAAGGTTTGAAGCAGGAATACAGGCTCAGTGTGAAGATGGCTCTTCTCCAAGGAAAACTGCATACTAATAGGTTAATACTGATTTCCTGAAACATACAGCCTGGGTATTACATGCTGGAATTTACATTCTGACAAAGGCAATTGCTGAGCCTCAAGACTTTGCTTTTTTGGTGATGAAATAACACTAGAAAGTTCAAACTGCATTATATATTTCATGTTTTAAGCTTATTAAACATTCAAAGTACAAACTGTGCACATATTTTTAAGCCACCTGAAATAGCAACAGCCTCACTAGTTTGGGATACTAGTATGAGAAACATTACATTTCAACAGGTCAAGCTTGTTTGGAGTAATCCCAGCAAAAGATACGGACCGAGATAGAGTGATGCCACTTTTAGAATGAACCTGCCTGGAATCCAGAATTACTGCCCAATCAAGCAGATACACAAGGTACCAGGAATCAAACACTTTTGCTTTAGCACAGCCTTTGTAGACAAAGTGGTATTTGGAAGGTATTTGAATACTGAGTTGGACAAAGCACGAACAGAAAATCACAAATGAACACACTACCTCTCTTTCTGCAAATCAGAAGAAGGGTTCCCATTGATGAGAGGAGATGCTGTGCCAGACCTTCATCCTGAAATTAAGTGCCTAAAACAAGAAAAAAATTAATAGTGCAAAGAAACTTAATGAGGAAAACCAGCTAAAGAATCCAGTCAGCCTTTTCCTCAAGTGTCCTCTTTCACTCTATCCAATTGACATTGTGAGTGTCAGCTGAGGGTGGCACTGTAGCACCACAGGAGACCCTCATCCCCTCAGCCAGACCCATCCACTGCCTCTGCTGTCTTTACAGAGGGTGGCTGGCACAGGAGCACAAAAAAAACCCCAAACAAACAGAGGAAGTGGGGAAGAGATGGCAGGTTTTTCACTGGAATCTTTACCATGATACCAGTGCAGGCATGATCCCATCTCACAGCAAGCAGCCAGCAGTGCCCAGCTGGGCTTCCCTGACCCCAGGCACCCACTTAAATCACAGGCTGTGCCTCTAGTGGTTGGTCATATTTATTTATGAGGTACACACCGTTTTCATTGTGTTTCTCTGTTCAGAGAACTGGAAGCCATCCTGCAAGTCTTTTTAACAGTTCTAATTGCACTAAAGTCACTGGGAAATCTGCCCAGATAGAGCCTGGAAAAACTGGGCCACAAAAAGAGACCCTAATTATTTGCAATAGGAGGCAGAAACAATGCCTTTTCAGTCTCTGCTCTCCCTAGGAAATGTTCTGTGAGATTGAATTTGCTGAAAACTGCTTCAGGTCCATTGAGTGATGCACTTTCCACTTCTTCTCAGGAAAGCTGTTTTAAATAAGCTGTATAAAATTTTAATCAGCACATAGTACTTTAAGTTCTGAGTACCATCCATACCCTGGAACCTTTTTAGTTTAAAGTCGGTAATTGTGTCACTTGCCTATGAAAGAGAAATTAACAGAGCAAGGGAGGAAGTGGAGGGAATTTGGGGAGTTTATATTTGTGTTCACACATAATGGTACATTTTTTGGTCATATGTGATAATTATTTAATCAAATGGAATTTGCCCTGTGGTGTTTTACATGACACTGCTGCCAATCACCCCAAAGCAAATAAATCTTTCAGGTGGTGAAGAAAGGGTTTACTCGCCTGTCTTCTGGAGAGCTGCATGCTGTGAAAGCTGAATGGCACATCTAATACTGCTGGAGTGATCCATGGGCAGCTATGTGGAACAGGCATCAGTTCAGGGCACACTTCATCTATTTTGTGGAGCCTAGACAGAAACTTGGATATCTGTGTAAGGCTGAAAGTATTCTCAATAATTGTCCTGAGCAAGATGCTCTGCTGAACGGAGGACACAGATTTTATGTAAAGGTATTTCTTCCCTATAGGAGAGAGTGCCTCATTTTCTTTTCCACATGAACACTCAAACCACGATAAATGTTTATAAAGTTCCCCTTCACCACGTTTCTTAACTGCTGAAGAATAAATATTTAAAGAGTCACAAATGCTATAATCAAAACCACGTAAGATGCTACGAGAGTGTTCCCTTTTTGTACGAAGAAACAAAGGACCTCAGGCTTGCAGAAAGCTTCATTTGCCTGGTTTGAAAACTGATACACTGCACAATACAGCATGTATTATCTTTGTGCAGTATTTTTATAACAATACCTTAAATGCCATCGGCTTAATTCTTACCATATTACTATAACAAACCTATGGAAGCTCTGCAGAAGACCAATGGAGAGGAGGCTTGGGGGGTCGCATCTGCAGGGTCTTTAGCCTCTATTTGGTGAGGTCTTGGGGATGAGACCCGTGTTTGAGATTAAGGACATGCCTAAGTGCCTTGCTGGATGGGAATTTGAAGGACTGAACCCTTTGCTGGCACTCAGGACAGAGATTTTTCAACACTGAACAAATACCTTAGCTGGAAAAAGTTATTGATAAAAATAATTTTAAAACCCCCAAAAAACAACACAAAAACCCAAAAAACACATTTCCTAATTGTGATAGGTAATTAACACCAGTAACACCCTGAGAAGAAAGGGAGTACCTGATGGAATCTACCAACTGATTTCAGAAATATAATTATATACATAAAGTTGAACAATAGGACTTTTAGTGAAGTCATTTGAGTAAAAATCCTGGTTCCATGGAAAAAATGGGATAAATTTCCATTTTTGACATGGGCCCAGCATTTTGTGCATCCCTTTTACATGACAGGCTGATTTGGAGCCTTGTTCTGACTCCAAATTTTACTCTAATATTAAGTTAAATGGCAATTTCCTATGACCAGTGACCAAATTATCCAATAATGTCTGCTTAATACAATCAAAATAAAAAAGGTGGAAGTTGTGTTATTTTAATGCAACTGATTTGTTTCCTGAATTTTAATTAAATGGGACAGAAGGTTCAGGTTAGTCATCAAAAAAATTATGGTAATTTAGAAATACTTTGAACACAACCACACACCTTTGCCCATGTAGAACTTTCTTAATTCTATGTCTTCATCTCTCCTTTCCTGTCCAAAAAAACCCGACAAAAAATAAGAACAACAAAAGTATAGAAAATAAAAGAATAAAAGGTGAGAAGACTGTCCTAGAGACATTCCTGTGCTCTGGCAGTCACCTGGCTGCCCACACACTCCTGCAGCAGTCATGCAGCAGATGCACAACCAACACCTGAGCATCTCAGCTGCTGCATCTCAGATTTTACACCTGCACTGAAATCCTAGCCCACTGCCAGGCTGCTTGCAAAGCAGCACTGAGTTCAGCAGATGCAGAGAGTGATCAGAAGCAGTTTTCACCTTGTGTGTTCTGTATGTTTGTAATTAACTGTGCATTAACGCGGAACATTTCTATACAAGTTCTCTTTTCATCAGCAAGAGTCATACCCATGGATTTGAGCCTGGGGAGAAAGAGAAACCTGTTGTTGAAGTATTATTTTTGTTTTCCTTTCAGCCTCCAGGCGTAAATGCTAAATTGAGAACATAAAAATTTGAGAGTGGGGTCTGAGTTTCCATTTATGGTATACCTAATTTTCACTGTAGCCATCAAGAATGAAATAATTTAACCATATTTTCCCACAGTAAATAGCTATGGATTAATTTCAAATCCAGTGCAGGAGCTGAAGAACTAGTAGAAGAAGTAGGTAAAATACTAACAGACACATGTAGGTTTTGTTGTGAAACCATTCATGAAAGCACAGCCCCTTAGCTGAAATACCTACTTCGGTGCTCGCAAATATATCATTGTGCCTTTTTCCTTTCTCAAGATAAATCACCACAGAAAAAGACTTCTGTAAACAAACTAACTCAAAAATAAATGTGGTAAAAGACAGAGGAGGAATTAGGTATGTAGTCTTCTGCAAATTATAAGAACTTCTTATAATAAGAACTTCTGCACACAACTATTGTTTATTTAATTTATGTTCTGTTCAACTTTCTGGTTTTCAAAAACCACCAGAGGGAGCCCAAAACCTCTCATAAATATAAGTAAAGGCGTGCTAGAGTCGGCAATGGAAAAATATGGAGCAAGAATTAAGCTGTCTTTGGGTTTCAAAGGAATACACTAATTGCTCATTCACCAAGATAGATGCAAAAGTTCTGGACAGTGATGGGTGAATCACATAAAACTATATTAAAAGAGTATTTTAAATTTAGTCCTGACAATTAAGAATACAACCCAGAACAGTCTGAGTGTGCCAAAAGATACACATTAGATGTGAGGATGAAATTACATAGGCAGCCATAAAATACATAATCATTTAGGAATATACTTCTGAGCTCCATTGCTGCATCTGTTTAACACTATCAGGTGCACAAACCATAAGTCAAGTTATTTATGAGATAGCCTCAGGGCTGCTTCTCATGACTGCCACTGTTTACTGCCTTATAAGTGCTGATGGCTAAGGTAATCACTGAGGAAAAGCTAATTCTTTGGATAAAAGAGTGAGGAGCACAGAGTCATGAAGCACTGATTGCATGACCATCACTGAGAAGGACTTCAAAATGTAGACATACTGTATTACTTGCTACTGATTTGGCTTTTTATCAGCTGGTCACTGATTAATCCAGCTAAGCATTGCCTTAAGAGAAAACAGAATAAATAAGCAACTCTGTGGATGGTACCAGTGGATTTACCAGACCACTCTTACCAGAGAAAGCTAAAATGGCAAGTATAAGTGGCGATTTCTTGCTAAATTACCTTATATGAAGGTTCTTCCAGTAGGTTCAAAAGCATCTGACAAGTGTAAATCCTAGAAAAAGCCCAGGAAGCTTGGCACCATGATACAGGAAATTGCATATAATTTGTTTTCCCTTTCCAGGTCAATACTTTCAGGATGCGTGTCCTAGTTTTATAGATATGGAAAAAAAGTAAAAGTTCAATTTGCAGAAAAGCCTAAGAGGAAGAGGGACAAAAGGTAAGATCTGATAGCAGGACCTGACACATGAAAACACTGCTTCTTTGAACAGCTAAGTGGAATTAATGAAGATTAGATGAGCTCCATTTGCTGTGGCCAAGAAGTGATTCTTTACCTTTATTAGCTCTCAGGAAGGGCTCTACAGCACACTCCTTTTTATTTTGGGCATAGAAGGAAAAAAATCTTTGAGCACCCTGGTCTAATGGAAGGTGTCCCTGTCCATGGCAGCAATGTTGAGACTAGATGATCTTTAAAGTCCTTTCCAAGTCAAGCCATGCTGCGATGCTGTGATACTGTACACATCTTTCTCTTGATGAATTGTCAAAGGTTTTAACTGCAACATTTTTCAAACCAAACTTCAGCTCTGGTTCTGGAGATGCACATGAATATAATTGCCTACAGCCTTTACTGATGTTAACTGCAGAGCATTATTTTCATCTGTTACAGCAAATTTTACCACTTGTTTCATTCCTATGACCTCAGCAGTGGAGGAAATAGTTCTTTCCCAGTTTTAGCTCTGCAGTGCTCTGGGGAAGAAGTTGATTTAAACAATGCCAGAAGTGCTTGACTAATATGCAGTTCTGTTTACATCCATATTACAAATAGACTGGTCAATGCTGCAAAGCAAAACCCAGTAAAACTTGGACTTGTAATGTTTCTGCAGTACACATCTTGTCTACACCAGTCAGTTATGTAACACTAGTGATCTTAACAAAAAAGGGGTCTAATTCCACAGTAAAATGATCACTCTATCTGGTCGAACTTGCTTGGTCCATAGGATAACTCATTAAAGACATTTAAATGAAAAATAAATAAAAGAAACAAAAGGTAACATCATGTTATCTCTGTTTCACTTCCTTTTAGGAGACACGGGGCAGAACTGCAGCCAGTTTATTATTTGAGTACTCTGCAGATGAGGGATCAAGTAGAGACCAGTTAATTAAAAAAAAGAGGATATTATTAGAACATCATCATTAAGGGGGAAATTGTTTGAAAGCCAGGAAATTCCTCGTTTAGTGTTCACAAAGTCCTGGCTGCTAGAGCTTCCTCATTAGAGAGAAAACTTACTCTACTGGAGGACACACAGATTATAAGGTGCAGAAGAAGATGAAGGAAAAATGCTCATGCCTGTATCAGGTAAAACAGGGCATCCCATCAGTAGAGACTAAGTCCACCCTGACAAAGTTTTCTGCAAGGGACCAGTGCAGAACCCCCAAACATGACTCTCACATCACATCTCTGGTGAAACCCCATAAAACCCAATCTACATCTGCTCTTACTGTTCCAATGTGTCAAAAGATAGCTATTTGCAAAATGGAAAAACAGGGAAAAATCTCATGTTCTTCATACAAATTGCAGATTCCCTTCCTCCTCTCAGACCTGCATCCAGGGCTGGAGTGCCACGGTCGGTGGTGGTGTGCCCACTCAGGTGGGGAAGGCAGGGTGGCCACCCCAGGGGCTATAGGGTGGGCATGCCAGGCACAGTGGGTGCCACCCCGTGGGGCCTGACAGGGCTCTGCTATCGGGAACAGCAGCTGGAGTCACCTCCCAGGCACAGGAACAGTGAGCCAGGCCCACTGGAAAGCCTGAGAGCTGGCTGTGGTGGGAGGCATTAGAAATCCTATGCCCAGGAGGCCAGTGTAGGACTGGAGCTGTTCCTGAAACTCAGCTGCCCCAGCCTCAGGCTCCTTCCTCACCCCCATTCCCACGACTCGGCACAGTTGGGGATTGCTTCTGCTGCCTCGGCTGGCTGTCACTCCCTGCCCATCTCTCTTTGAGCCCATGAGTCACTTCCTCTCCTCAGATCCCACCTTTCAAAACTTCCTTTTTCCTTTTTGGGGGTATGTGTCTGAAAGCCTTTTCTGAAAGAGGGCGTTTGGCTTACCATGGACAAAGGCATTTCTGGGAAGCAGCATGTTCTCCTGTCTGAGGACACACAGCCAAGACCTTACAGTCACATTTGTGGTCCCCACGATGCTGGCATGCACAGCTCCACACTGGCCTCCTCCAGTTCTCTGCCCTGACACACTGCAGCTGTGGGGGGCTGGAAGGGGGCATCTTGCCCCATGACCTGCCTGCAGGTGTGGATAGACAGAAGGAACAGGAGAGAAAGGAAAGCTCACCCCAGTTCCCTTGCTGGCACCAGCTGCTGCCTCTTGTTCACAGAGCAGCAGCCCTGGGGTTCGGTCACAGCTGGAGAGAAAGCAAGAAAGTAAAACCAAAAATACTTTAACATGAGAAAATGGAGTTCCTTTTTTTTTAATCCTTCTTTTATTGATCTGTTGGGAATTTAGACTTAATGTTTTTCTCTACAGCTATGAAGGTTAGAGATCTGTTTCTTGGAGAGCAACAGTGAGCCCTCCTAAAATCAGTGACAGTGTCACTGATTCCTCTGGCAAGCCAGCAGTGCCACACCCTGGGAAGCTGCCAGGTGTTGGTGACACTCCCTTGTGTGAGATGCAGAGTTTATGTAACCCTGCCCCTCAGAGGCAATGAGTACCAAGAAATCTAAAGGGGGAGTAGAGTGTGGGTGTGAGTGGAAAGGTGTATTGGGGAGACCTGTCAGGGTGTGTGGTGGTTCAGGCACAACTTTTTCCTTGGGAGATTTCTGTGCTATCAGCAAGGTAATCATATTGGTTAACAACTTTGCCTGCAGATACAGAGTCCATATCTGCCTGCACACAGAAATTCAGAATGAAGCTGTTAATTTACTATCCTATTGTCACTGCATTTTCAGGATTATACTCTTGAATGAGGATGCTTTGACTTCTTTAGCCTTCAAAGAACTTGAAAATACATTTTTCTTTACTCCTGAACTTCTGAGGCATGATGTTTTGCTTACCTGTAAGGTTGTTACTGATTTTGCCATGTGGTAAAGAATCATTTATCATTAGGACAGGAAGCATAAAGTTATTTGGGTCAGATTCTCGGCTGGTGTAAAGCAACATCTGGAATAGGGAGCTATGCAGGTTCATTCTGGCTGAGAATTCAAGCTAATTTATAACAAGTATTTGCTGTGGAGGAGGTCCTATGTTTGAGCTGTTTTACAGAAGGGACTTGCAGTTTTCATGCTGATTTCATGCCATGCTAAATAAGTCACTGGGCAAACAATTGCAGTATTTAAATGAAGCATGCAAATGGATGTGGTGTTGAAAGATACTGTTTCATTAGTATCTTCCATTCTCAAACATTATGGTGCTTTCCATGGCCAAATACACCCACACAACTAAGAAGGAATATGAAGAAAATAAACTGTGTGTATAGATTTCCATGTGTTGCCACACTGGTGAAACAGAGCTGCATCACTTCTGGTCAGGGGGTTTTGACCCCTGGCCTGTCTGTATGCCTGCCCCAACCTGACACTGTGACTGAGAACTTGATGGACCTTTCTAGGCAGGAATTAAAAAGTAAGAATAACCAGTGCTTTTTACTAACATAGGGTGGGCGACACTGATACAGATAGGAGAATCATTTTCCTGGGGAAGAAGTGCCAGTTTTGCATAGAAAGATTAATAAATGATCATAAAGTCAAAATAGGAATGCACTCCCTTCACCGACACTTCTAAAATGTTTTTATATTCACAAGGTTTTTAAAAGACAAAACCCACAAAACTCAGTCCTAAGTCTAAATAAAATTTTTTTCAGGTGCAATTTTTTCCAACACAACATTGCTGTAAATTCCTTATCAAGAAACAACAAAAAAATGGATTTCTCTTTTCAGATCAAGAGAGCAGTTTTGGTAATGGCTGTATTCATTCATCTTTCCATTCCAAACATCATCCATCATGCCTTACATCCCTTACACTGAACTGCAGAAAACATACCACAAATTCTACTTGGAATAGCAATGCATCTTTAACAAAGCTGACTAAACTAAAAATTAAGTTTTCAACAACTGCGTGTTAAAAAGAAAATCAATGAAAGAAAAACAGCGAGCTCTACTGAACAAACATCCCACAGTTAAAAAAAAATATGTTTCGATTGATGAAGGAAGAAGCCATGACATTTTAGGTGGCTTAAAAGAAATTTCAAGGATCATATTAAAAAGAAAGTTGGCATTCTATTAAAATATAGTTATCCCAAGAGATAACTGGAATATACTGGGAAACAAGGACATAGTCTGGGTTTTCCCATTTCTCAAAGCAGTTCATTAAATTTTCTTTTCTTCATCTCATGTCCCCAGTTGAGGGAGTTTATATTCAGGATCATCAACTTTCTTGGTTGTGAAGCACCTCTAATCCATTTACTTGATCCTCCTGCAATCAATTAATGCCATGTTAATCCTGTGCTGGCCAGGCACAATGTGGAAAACTAAATGTATCACATTATCTGCAAGAAAAGTATTCAGGAATCTAGATCTGAATCCAAGACACTTTTACCTCTACAGAAAGGTCAGGATGAAATACTCAATAAGATTTATGATAGCTACAAAAACAGCAAGGTAAGCTCTAAGGAGAAACAATATCTTTCATCAGATCAAGTGATCCAGCTGGAAAAAGAAGACAACCTTTGAGATGCAATGACCCAGTGCAACTATGGGCAGCATCTGAAGTTCAGTTTAGATTAGTCCTGCAGTGAAAATAAGTCTTTTAATGTTGGAAATTTACACAAATAACCCTCACTAAGATGATCTTTTATACTCTTTATGAAAAATATTTTCATGGTGTAATTAGAAATAAATTTTCAGCTTTTATTTTTGTTAGAGCAACCCATAGGAATTTGTATGCTAAAATTATTAATGCAGATCCATTTGTCAAAATTGGTTATATTTGTAGTATTTGAAATGTCTGTCCAGTCTCACAGATTTTGAAACTCAGTACATTGATTCCAGAGGGTTGATGGTCCCTTTCCAAGGACTTAATGTCTATTCTTACAAACAGTATGAATCACATTCTTTCACGAGAAAGTGTAGGTCAATGGAATTACTATGGAAAATGCAACTTCCTCTTGAGTGAACTTGCCAAGTGAATATCTTCACTTACAGTACTTTGAATACTACTCTAAGGGCACCTTTGCAAAGCAGTACCTCTTTGGGAGGGGCAGCCTGCTGCTATTCTTTCTTGTATGTGCCTGAACTTGTTTATCTACTTCCAGTCCTTTATGCAAACAACAGGACGGCACAAGTGTTCCATGGGAATGTGACATTGTGTATGTCATCCTCCCTGAATTTTGTCCTGAATTTCCACTGCTCCTGTGCATTATCAGTGGGATTCTTTGATTATTTATGTAATTGTAGCTGCCTACAGCTGGACAAGCCTATGGCAAGTTCCTCCTCTGTGTACATTAGCTACCATTGCTGTACTGTATGCTATTTCATTTCTCTTTCAGATATAGAAAGAGGAGTGAAGTGTAAAATCATGGAGACAAAAACAAAAGAAGCCATAAAAACACTGAGCAGCTCAATGCAATGGTATTGTTTTGTTCACAGACAGCCTCTCCAGCAAAAAGGAAGCGAGGTGTGCTCACACTGAAAAGAAACAGATCCCTTCTGCATGGCCAGGGCCCCATGACTCCTGCTGGTGCTCATGCCTTGGGCTCTGGAAGAAAATCGCTGGGACCTTCTTGTCTTACCTCCCTCCTGGGCAAGCGCAGCCTCCTCCTCTCTGGGTGGTCTTTCCAGCAATGGAGGTCTTGTCCTTCTGCTCTGGTGTGACCCAGGAGTGAACTGAGCTCATTAAATGTACTTGTCTTTCCTTTGAAAAAGAAAAGTGTGGAAATAGATAGACCCGAGTTATGATGATAATGCATTTATATGAAAGAAATAAAGGCAGTGCACTTGTTTGTAGAAATCAACAGCATTTCACCTCTGTGATAGTTCTTTCTTGAGAGGCCACGATTGTCAGATCAGGCATTTCAAGGCACGTCATTTCCAGAAGAGAGGAGTTCGACACACTCTTGATCGTGTGCTTCTGTTTATTCTGGGTAAGGGATCTAGGACACCTGTGTTAGTTTTAAAGCTACTACATGTACAGCACTTGACTGCTATATTTTGGCAAGTCCCAGCTGTTATTTCACATGTGTGAACTAAGAAAATACCCAAGGTAAACACAGACTTAGAAGTAGTACCAAAAACATTTACAATAAAGTGCAAGTATAGCCCAGTATGTTAACCTGCTAATATATACAGTGTGCTGGCCCTGATCTATTTCCCTTTAGAGAGGCAAAGGAAAAGATGTAACAAAGCCTGTACGGAGCACCACAACTGGTTACCATTTTTTTCTCCTGAAGCAGCACCACCACTGTGAATTGCTTTTCTCTTATTTCTCTTTACTCACATTTATTACCAGCCAAGCTTACCCAAAAGCAGGCAATGCAGAATAGAAACTTTCTTTTTTCTGTTAATTTTTTGCATATCAAATTTTAATTTTAATTTCTGTCTTATTTAATTTAAAAATCAGTTTAAATGCAGATTACTTACATGTGTGCACATGCTCACACTCCCCCTCTACATACACAATGTTAAAGGACATTACTGATGATCATTTATTTTTCTCTGCTCTTGCTGCATTCCTTATCCCTTCTGTCTTGAAATACTGCCAGAGAAGATTGTCTTTAATAGACTTCAATGGCGTCAAAGAACCTCAGGAAATGAGGACTGAGGTGAACTTAAGGTTCGCTGTGTGCCACCAGGACTCTGATTATACACACTCCTTTGAACAGGAGGTGAAGATCTGCACCCCTGATGTCTTGCCCCTAAAATGCAGTATTCTGTCCACTTTCTGTCTCCTCTAATTAAAGCTAATTATTTTGACCTGCTTGGTTTCTTGTCCAGAAATGATGCTTTTACAGTCTCCTCTTGCTCACACTCAGTTTTGAGTTGTGTCTCAGAAACTCTTAGATTTCATAAGAAATTAGTTTTACTAGAAAAACAGGGCCACTTTATCTCCATGATTTCCTGTATACAGGTCACATCCTTTTAAGTACAGTCACCATCTCTGTAAATACTATCCTTAGAGGTAAGTTTTCCAGCTGCCTCCTGACATGTCCTGACGTAACCACTGTAGTCTGTGAGCCAAATCTTCTATGGGGCCAACAAATAAAAAAATGAGCTATTGATTCAAATTAAATGAGTCAAACGTTTAATTAAACAAGTCAAACATTTTGATTGAAATTAAATTAGTCAAACAAGGAATTTCCAGGGAGAAACATGAACCCAGATTAAAGTTTCCTGATTTATTTAAGCCAGGAGCCTAGTAGGTATGAGAAGCTGTAGTAAAAAAGGTTAGCTCTTCATTAGTGACAAGACTAAATTTTTTTGTGTGATTTCAGCACTTTGTGTATCCAGAATCAGCTCAAGATCCAAAAGGAACATTTCCCAATGTTTTCGCTCTCCCTTGCTAAATTAATTCCTGATGTAAATGAGTCCTGTTCTGACGAAGTTATGCAAGCTTGCTGTGTAATAACCACATGCAATTTTGTGATTGTCTAATTTCTTGCTCAAAAACTTTCAGGAGTAAAAGACAAGTATTGTATTTGTCCCATGTTTGACATGGCAACTTTCAATTGAAATATCATGACCCTCTAATTATAGGTGCATCAAACTCAGTAATGTTTTGCTTACATCACTCACTGCTTCCATTCATCATAATCCAGGATTGCTCTAGTTCACTCAGCAATAATTCTAGCTGGCTTTCATCATTCCCATGGAAAACATATACGAACAATTAAATCTCTCAGCAGAAGGAATCAACCTCATCTGGAGATTTATGAAAGCATTGCAAAAAAAAAAAAGATCATGTATATATTCATGTGAGCAATAGCAATGAATAATTATATAAAGATCTGATAACAATATGGCTCATTTTGTCAATGGTGAAACACTGATTTGATTCTCGAGAACTTCCTGCAAAACCTGAAAAGAAGGAGAGGTGGGGAAAAGACAAGGAAAAGGACTATGTGCTTATCTATAGAAGTTCATAGAAAGACCCTCATGCAGTGCAATCTAGAAAACATTCATTTACTGTAGTTATATAACCATTTTAAAATTTTACCTTACTCATTTCTTACCCTTGCAGGTTTGTACATGCTGACCTCTGATCAACAACCTGCACTGTCCATTCTGTTGCACCTGCTCTGATGACTTCTTTGAAGCCCTGCAGAAAATCTGAGTGAGGGCAGGCAATGAAGAAAGGCCTTCCTGCCCCATGCTGTAAACATGAGACCACCCTCCTATGTAAGAGCCTGAAGGCATCACAATACCAGGTGAAAGGCACTTTTATAGCTTTCCATATATTTTAGTCAACACAGCTTTGCAAAACTAGAGAACAAGCAGTGAGCACAATGGTTTGAGGAAAGATAGCTCTTAATGAAATATTTACATCAGGTTGATACTGACTTAATGTTGTCTTTACAAGCTCCCAATGTGATGATTTATGTGTCCTTCCAAGCCTTCAAATAAAGAAATGAGGTTTAGCATTAGCTTCCTAAAGGCTACAGTTGTGGTTTTTTTTGAAGAAGAAATATAACTGATGGATAGCTCTCTATATGGAGATAATGTTAGTAATGAAGAATTGTAAGTAGTGCTCATTTTGTCTATGCACACACAACATGGAGTAGAAGGAAAAGGAGATAAGAGATTATGCAAAACTCCAGAAAGAAATTGGTATGACTGCAAGATGTAAAAAAAATGCTCTACAACACAGAGCATGCACAATAAAATAGCAAAACAGGATTTGATCAAGCTAGTGCACAGGTCTCCATCCTACAGACTGCTGTACAAAACCAATCGTTGTGATGCAGATTTCCCTCATAGTGGAAATTTTTAGAACTCACCAGCAAAAGATATTTCACTGTAAAAAAAAATGATACTTAGAGTCACAGAATAATTTGAACCTTCAGAGGCAGGGCAAATGTTAGGTCAGATTTAGTGTTCATTCATGAAGTTCCAAAACCAGGGAACATAGGTTTATTTTAATTCTATCCTTAGGTGATGTGTCAGTACTTCAACTAAAGCATAAACAAAACAACTAGAAATGGATAAACAGCTGAGCCCTCTGGGCTCCCAGTGGTCCTTCCACTGGCTTCCAGGATTGTGTATCATTTGCTCTTTCTAACACTACAACATTCAAACAGTTAATGATATATCATCCATGCCTTGATCCTTCTAGCTCACAGACATAATGGCTGAGAAAGAGGAATTGACTTTAATTTTCTGCTTTGCTTGACATGACAAAAAGATTCTTCCAAGAACAAGTAGGTTCTAAGAGAAAGCTGTTTTGCAGATACAAAGCTTTATAAGGACCTTTCCAAGGAGTGAGATCCATGCAGCATTATCAGTGAGAGAGATTAGCACAGAGTAGAGGAGAGCAGCAATTACGAGTTAGGAAAAGAAAGTGCAGAGCCTTAAAAGAAACAATCTATCTTTATTGTCTTTTAAATCAATTAGGGATCAGACCACCAGCATTTCTACATCCTGTTTTTGCTCATGGTACTCATAGATTATGAAAATGTTGACATTTCACTTATACTTGATAAGACTTTTTTTTTTTTTAAGGACATTATTTTTAGATGCATTCCTTTTTGTAAGTTGTGTAGCAACAATGGTCTAAGGGTAAAACCAAGGCCAGATGTGTAGAGAGAGGTATTGTCTCTTATGAAACTAAAATAGTTGAAAAAATAGACAAGAATTAGAACTTGCCATCACTCTTCAGGTAAAAGGAATGAAACATCCTCAACTGAATCAAGCTAAACTGTGGAAAGAGATGAACTGCAAGGTGACAGTCAATTACCTTGTTCAGGGTTACTGGGAGAAAGAAACCTATCATCAACACTGCTCCAGAGGAACACCCTTTTTGATTCCTGATTCTGACAACTTTGGGGACTGCAGTCCCCAGAGACTGTAAGGAACAGGATTGTTTTTCTCTTTTCTGTGTCTCAGGCATGACAGGCTGCTCTTGACAGTACTTTTATGCCTGCAGTGGGAAGTTAGGAGGCAGAAAACACCTTGCTGGTAGATGCACACATTCAGGATAGATTTAAGTCTGAAAAAAGGAGACCTGGAGGAACAGAGTCACCATCTTTATAAATCCTGCAGATGGCATTGCCAAGCAAGCATGTTTGAATTCTGCATGAAGAGAAACACATACCTGAATAAAAACTATCTAAGCAAAAAAAGCTCCTAACAATTGGCATCTTCTACTTCCCAGTATATTTTGCCTTGGATTCAGCTACACTTACTAACTGTATATAAAACAAAGCTTTGTGTTCTGAAACCTAACTTCATATCCTTGCTCTGTAAAAGTCAATAAATAAATAGGAGCACTAATAAAATGGTAGAGTTTGGATGAGGAAGCAGGGATTTAATAAATGGTACGTAAGTACAGTCTTAAAAATAAATGCTTACTGTTTAGGTTCTATTCTGTTCCCATTCTTGTATAATTAACAGAGATGTGATCACAAATATTTCACAAGGACACTAATCCAGCCAGGCAGTAGAAGCAGAGCTCTGAGTGAGCCAACAACGACGGAAAAAGAGAGCAATGGCAAATGCTGTGCATTAGAAATCAATGCACAAATATTGCAAAGTTCTACAGAATTACATGCCAACTGTGATCAGCCTGGAAATGTGTGGACAAAAAGGGTTAAAACTACGGAAAAACTAATAATTTCAACATTTTCTCACATTAATACAGTGTTAATTTTCTGGAATGCTTACTGTCAGAAAAGGTGGCATTTTACAGATGATAAAATTATTGATTATGTCATTAGCTTTTAATATTTTTTAGCATTTGTATCTTGATAGACTAGCATGTGGGGAGGAGACAATTGGAGAGCATCCAGCTTCAGGATGGGAGATGAGCACAGGGGCTCCCCTCTTGTTCTGGGATTCATCCCATGAGGGGCAAACAAAATGACAATATCCAGCCCTGGTTTCCCATACAATGAACAATGAACAGCATTTGGGAGGGGCTTCTTTGGGAACTGTGGCAGGCTCTTTGTCAGATTTGTTTCAAATTTTGGCAAATGTCTTAATTCTCCTTTGGCTCATTGGATAGCTGTTCAGTAATGATTAGGCTGGTTAAAAAGTTCTTGAGAACTTTTTAAAAATTCACACCATATCATCTCCACAAAAAATTGGACATTTTCATTTGCTCCAGAGTGCTGAAAATGCTCAGAAGCAACAAACAAATATTTTTTTTTCTCAAGGAATACACTTAGGCAATTGACTCTTTTTTCTTTAAACTTGTTAGATTGATAATATTATCAATTATAAAATAGATAATTTCTGTTTATCTTTCTGTAAAATATATACACACATCTATAGTATGTGTGTATTTATGAGTAAAATTATAATTTATAAAAATATAAATGTGAAACCACACAACCCTGAATGGGATGTGGAGCAGCACAATGAGTGATGGAGAAGGTTCAGTGCTCACTGGCTGCTACCTGTTCCACAGAATCCTTTTCTCTGGGTCATTTCTGCTAGCCTTCAGTGATGTATTGTAATGCCAGTATAGATAAATCACTACAGAATAAATCACAACTCTCTGCCATCCTGATTCTGACGAGGACCAGACTTAAACTCCACCCATTCACATAGCTGAAGTAATGTGGGCATTTGCTTGCCTGCAATGCAAATTTTGTCCTCAATTTGATTTGAAAGAAGGCCTTGCAGTGAAAATACATGTGCAAGCTAGGTCATGGTGGTATTCTGGGGGAAACAGAGAACATGAAAACAAAAACACCTTTTGTAAGCTAGGAATGATTCCATTTATATATAAAATTCTCTTAATGCTAGTTTGTCACACTGTAAGCAGTTTGTGTGTATGTGGACATGATACCTTGGCATAATATTTACTGAGTCCAAACACATTTTTATCAAATGCTTAGCTGCTGAGGTGATTTATTTTCTGGATATCATGGTGCCAATTAGAGAGTTAATGCTGGGGGTGGCCAAAAAAGGGGTCATGATGTGCTCTGCTAATTATTTGCCTCCTTCCCAAAACCTTCTCAAGTTTGAAGCCACAGGATTGCAAGGAGAAAGGTAAGCTTATATCCAGTGAGGCAAGGGAATGTCCAGCCCCAGGGCAAATTGTGCACATTCATCCTCTACCACGTGAGTCTGGGAGGGAATGGTGCCAGACCCTCAAGTCATTGCTGTTGAGCAGGCAGATTACTCTTAATACAAAAAATGGAAACCATGATAAATGGGAGCAGATTTTAGCTGTGATAGTCCACGTAGACTTCAATGCATGGGTTAATTCTTTGATGGAAGTCTGAGCTATTTGCATTGTTGACAGATACATTTCTGTTCACATGGGTGATTTTATAAAAAGTTATGAAATAAATAAAAAGTATAACTTCTCCAATTCAGATTCCTGTAAATGAAACATAATTTCAACAGGTATTAACATACTGCATTCTGATTTAAAACTCTTGCTATATTCAGTTCCAGCTGAAAAAAGTAGCTCAGGTCTATGATGTTTAACATATATGAGTTTTATTCTATTTACTTCTTCTTTAAAAGATGTAAAGCAAAAGAAAACTCTAATACCCTAAGTCAGAAAATCCAAAAACCTAGCCAAAAGAAATGCATCTGTCCATTTTTTAGTGAATTAAGGCATTGTCCAAAGAACATGTGCTTTGTACATACATAGGTCTTTCTTGCAGTGGTTCCAGCTGTGCAGTGTAGGACCACCTGGAATAACAATGGAGCCACTAGAATTACTTTTCATGCATGTACAGCAGCCAGGATTGAGTCCTATCTACATACAAGAAAACTTTTGCTTTTGAAGATGTTTCCAGCCAGCAACACCTTTATGAATAGTAAAAGTTGCAATTTAAATACTTGAGTTGGGTCTCACATGTTTTTGGGTCCAGCACACTGTAATTGATTCTCTTGATTAAATCTAATGCATGACAGGGAAACCCCATGAAAGAAGGTCTGTCTCTAACATTCCAGTTAGATGGTAGAATTTTATACCTGGTCCTTACTCTTAGCTTCCAGTAGAATTCACATTCTTTGAGTTATGGAAAGGTCCCAAGACCTAAGTGAGACAAATTTCTGTCCTCCATTACTCAGTAGGAAATGGGAAAAATTAAATGTATGCAGAGTGGTGCAGTTAGTCAGCATCATATTTGAACCTTTCCTAGTATCAATCATTCAACAGAAAAAGTTAGGGGAGGAAAGAAATAGGGAAATTACTATGCTACAAGGCATTTTGCAAGAGTTTTACAAGAGTATAGTTCATTAAATAATGATAGCAAACTTGACTGGCAGCTGGCAGGATTATTAAGTGCATCTATTTTAATACCTGTGTACTTATAAAATATTCCAAACCCCTCTCCCCATTTTTTGCCTTTACACTCACTATAGTGACAAAGCCACCTTTTTTATTAAGGAAAAAAGGCATTTAAAATGTCTGTTTCATGCCTTCCAGAGTCAAGGCATTTTTTTTCTACTTTTTAATATGATTAATAACTCTAACAGGTATTTTCAAAGCCAAACAGCTGGGTTATTGCTCAAGAAACAGCTGTTTCATTACTAAATATATCCTTATTTCACCAGCCATCAACTTGCTGAAGCTTTGCTGGTTACTTGCCTTTAAACATTTGCTGATAGCAAGAAAGTCCTGGTACTTAATCATAGCTAGTGCTACAAAAGCCAGGGCTACTTAGAAAAAAACAATACACAGAGAAAAACATTGGCAGAAGGCTTTTTTTCTCTGAGGGTGGGGAGGGTTTTTTTGTTTCAATGCCACACATTAGGTTGCAACCAGATGTTCATGTTATAGATCCTGCCTGGATTAAAAAAAAAAAAAAACCCACACACAAAAAACCCCCCTTTTCATTCAAAAATGTCAATATCGTTTAACAGCAAATGTAATATAATTACAGTATTCAATAAACATTTAACAAGACACAGACATTTTCTGCAAGAAAATATTACTAAAGTGAGCCTTTTAGCAGTTTAGCAGTTAAATTAGTAATTTCTTTTATAACATCTGGTGAGCAGTCTCTAATTTCTAACGTTTTGGAACAAAGAGACATCGGGCAGATTTTGAGTTATGAATAATTTGCCAGTTGTTTACCTTTATGCCAATCTAATTCTCCACTGCATAGATGCAATTGAATACATTACAAATGTGCTTTCCATAAAAATCCCTAAAATGCAGGAGGGGGAAGGTAGAGAATGAGTTCAAGCCACCCTGGCCCTTCTCAGGCACTGCCACGCCTGTCGCCATCCTCCTCAACATGTGATGGAGCCTCAGCAACCCACTCTCAACTCCCAAAATTCAAGAGTGCCTCTGTGCACTGACTCAAACCAAAGCAGTTGACCTTAGTAGAAAGCTTTCCATAAACTGTGTGGATTTGGGATCAAGTCCAATGAGAAGCTCTCGTGGCAAGAGAAGTCTCTCAGGAAGTGGGAGAGAGGCAAGGGACCATTTGTGTGGAGGAGGACAGCCCCAGCCACCTGCTAATGTGCTTCAGGCAGCCTGGGGACACGACCCATGGAGTAGGAAGGCTTCTTCCACATGGAGATCTTGCCAAACCACTAAAACACTTTGCTGTGCTGAGAGCTTTCCCTGGGTACTGTTACTCCCTAATATCCCAATACTTCTTGCTCCATATTTTCCCTTATTTGGCTGCAAGATCTTGGAAGAGTTTGAGGTGATTTCCCTCCCCCTTGCAGCTCAATGCTTGCCTGCACCACAGCTGCAGTGGCCACAGTGACATCTCCTCTGCAGGACTTAGCCCACCACGTCCACTGTGCCCACTTGTGTCTGCCATGGGGTGGGATCCACCCTGCATTGCAGCCTCTGCAATCCTGTGTCTTGGGAGAAGAGCTCCAGCAAGTAAAGGAGCTGCATCCAGTCCTCCACAAACCACATGCTGGAAACAGTGTGATAAACCTTTCTCTGAGCTGTGGATTTCCAGAACACAGTTAATTTATTGCCCCTTATCTCGAATGGATGACCATACAGAAGTTAGTAAAAATTACTCTTTGTCATCATGCCGTCCATCAAGGATACAAGATGTTTGTATATTTTACATGAAAGGTTTAATTATTAGCCTATTTCTAAGTGCCATAATTTTGATTCTTTAATTCCAAAAATTAAACCTGAAAGATTTTTTTAATGTATATGTTCCATACATACTCATAAAACTCCTGGAAAAGTTTTGTTCATAAAAAATAGTCCTTTAAAGTATGCCTCCTGTTTCTTAAAATATCAATATTGAAAGCCCAGAAGAAAATCTTTTCTTGTGGGTGCTTTTGTTGTGTGCTGTGGCAAAGCATGGCTGGATCTCATTTGCCTTGTGTTGCCCATTCAGTGACATCAGCTGAGACTGCTGCAAATATAGGCCAGAATGTTATCTGATGCAAAGCACAATAGTGAATTTTTAACTCATCAGATCCTTTCCTTTTTTTGTCTACTTTTTTTTCCCCAAAAAAAGTACAGAGGAGGCAAAAATAAAACACACATACTTGTGGAGGTTTTGTGCTTTGCTAGATCATCTAGTGCACTTCCAGTTCCCCTGCAGGTCATGCTAATATAAACAGTCCTTAAAGAGGAAAGAGAGAGAAAAGAAGAAACAGAAGCTTAAGTTAGGCTTTGTTTTGCTCTCAGTAACTCACTTCCACATGTGAGAAGTGAACAATATTTTCTTCTATAGCCTTAAACCCCAAAGCAAAGCTACATAGCAGAAAGAAACACCATGTTTGCAAACACCAAGCAGCATCAGAAATTAGGCAGTACAAACCATTTTCCCTTTGGAGAATAAAAACCAGTTTGGATCAGTAGGGAAGGGCATCCTGAATTCAAAATCTGCTAAGGCATAGAGGGACTGAAGAGCATTTTGTGCTTTTGATGGTAGAGGATCAGTTGTTTGCAATGATAACAGTGCACAGTCTGTCCAAATTCTGTACTGCCTTCACTGCAGATGTCTCTTGCTGTAATGACTGTGAACAGCCTTTGTGGCCACTGCAGGTAATAGGACTCAGCCTCCTCAAGCCTTTAGGAGTGCACCTCATTGCTACCTGCTAGGCCAAGAAACAGGAGTGCAAATGGAAATAGGCAGAGTTTAGGATAAGTAATTCAGTGAGATGAGAGACATTTTAATGGAGAAGGTGATTTTTTGGGGGTGGTGATGGTTGTGTGGGATCCTTCTCTTTCCTTCATGATTTGGCATTTCTCTGCTGCAGAGCAGCAGAGCATATCTGGGATGTGACTCTCTGTGGTAAGTGCTCCATCCAGCTGCAATATAAACAGAGCTTTTCACAGCACATTCTAAAGCTGTAACATTAAGGAGAATAATGGACGATGCCTTTTGATATCTTTGTGTAAACGAAGAATTTTATTACAGTGAATTACCATGTTAATTTATGAAAAGTAAACAAAACCAAGTGCAAAACTGATTCAATGTATAACCTAACTTTCCTGGTGCCTAATGAGGTGACAGTGATGGAATCAAAACAAATATCTTTATGTTTCATAAATGCAGGGAAAAATACTTCTGTGTTCAATCACTGCCTGGAGTCACTGACAATGCTGGCACACCAACACCACAGGTTTTAAAGTAACTAAAAGTCACTTTGTCTACTGGCTGAGAATACAGGCAGACTCACTGTGGACCACCATGGGTAGTAAGATAACAAGGATGCAGGGAAATGGCAGATAAGGTTGAGAAGCAGTTGGGCCATACTACACATAAATAATATACTTTGCCCCTGTCAGTCCTCCATTCATCTATAGACTATTGCAGAAGCAAAACTGTGCAAAACACTCCATACAGAGCACCCCCCTTGGGCCAGAACTTTCCTTTGATGACTTCCAAGGCTTGCTTTTGTGTTGTTTTTTTTGGTTTGTTTTTATTTTGGTGTTTTTGTTTTTTTTTTTTTTTTTTTTTTGTTTTTGTGGTTTTTTTTTTGTTTTGTTTTGTTTTTTTTTTTTTGAAAGAAGACATTGAAACCTGGGCCCATGGAAGGCAAAGGGTTACCACTGTTCCTAACACATTATCCATCTGGAGCTGGCAAGTTTCTTCCTGTGATGGTATTAACTAGTGCAGGTGCCCTGACAGGCCATTTGTCCAGAGAACTGTGATCATGGGAAAAGCTTCAACCCAAGGTAAACCTTCAATAGGAATGTTGTCCAGACCTCTTTGGGACAATTTGGATGGATCTTTAGATTTTTCCATGTATGCTCTCAGATGCTCAAGAGGTCTATGGTGTTCTGGTGTACTCCTTGTTAGGATGACACTCCACCACAGCTGCACACTGAAGAGCATTTCTGTGCATAGACAGGAACTGGCAAACTTTGTCCTTCACAACCATTTCCAGTCCAGTTCCAAAGACAGCCATGCAATGCAATAGAAAAACCAATACCCTACCAACTGGTAAACTACATCTGGATAAATTTATTATGTCAAGAGATGTGACATGAAATTATCTTAATTCTTATGTCGGTGGATTGGACCTTTATGTGCTTAAAAACCATCTAGAGAGCAGCAGTGTGTCCCCTACACCTTATGATTTTTTCCTTGGAAAAAAGAAGGCACAGCCTCCCTAGTAACACTCTTTTCCCCTCTCTTTTTTCACAATAGAAATATTTGCAGTGAAAGTAACTTTTTTTTTTTTTTTTTTTTTTTTTTTTTTTAATGTGGAAAATTAACAGAGAAATTGGGAATCCATGGCAGAGTTAAGCATGGCAATTCCAATTGCCCTCTATACAGCCAAAGATTAATATCATACCAAAAGCTGTCAGTTGGCAGAAATGAAAAAAATAGAGCTGGGAAAGAGTCCACTTGTCACTGCCCATACATTTCTTAGCCTGATCAAGGGGAATCCATGGTGCTGGCGAGAGTCTAGCAAACAGTCAGGGCCTTGGACTCAGCCTCTTCTTGAGCTGCCAAGACATAATCACTCTAACATCCTGGACAGCCAAACCCTGCCTCCTTTTTAATAAGCTCCTATATAGGAAACCATTTATAGATAAAATAAAGGAAAATTATTGTGCTCACTTCATATTCCTGAAGAAGGAAATAGAAGCAAAGTAAATTAAGTCCAATTTGCATGGACTTTTGAACACGCACAGTTTTGGATATAAGCTGTGGAGCAGACGTAGAATGTTGTAGCCTTTATAGTCAATATTTTATTAAACTTTTCCTTGTAAATTTTGCTGTGTCTTTATTGCATTCATTCAATAATGGGAGAACTTTCCTGCAGCTAATTCTATGCCTTGAAATTTCCCTTCTTGTTAACCTGTGACTGCAGTCGAATGCAAAGAGTGTCTGCCATGCAATACAATAAGGGTAGATTCAGGTACCAAGGTGACTGTATTTTTTTATTAAAATACCATTTTATATGCTCAGTTTCAAACTGATGACTGCATTTGCAACACCTAATTGCCACCAGTGTCTACAAATACTTTGCATTTAATGAAAATATCAAACTATGTTTCTTATTTTGGTTGAAGCAGTAGGTTGTATTATGCAACATAAAATCCCATTTTATGAAATTTCATAGAAATACAGATATAACTTTGCACTCTCCATTTTTGTTTGAACTTTATACTCTCTATATTGCAGGGCTTTAATAATCTTTTCATGGTAAGTCTCAAAATATTTCTGTTGCATCAGGGAACTAGACAGTTCCATTGTGGCTAATTTAACACCTGTAAATTGCCATGGCTACCAACAAAAATCTTTCTTATGAGGTAAGTATCTATTCCATATTTTAAAGCAGTGGTAGAATTGGATCCACTGGTTGTATCTTATATTAAAAATCCTATTAACTTTATTCATCCACACACCATCAGGGAATGCACAACTTCTCACACCTTTTAAGGCCAGGAGGTAAACACTTCGGTCAGCCAAAGCTGAATTTCCTCATAGTCTTCTACACAGATCCTCACCTAATAATGGCTGAATTGGAATTGCTTTAAAGATCCAAGACAAGAGCAAATTTTGCTTACAAGAGCAAGCGAGAAAATAGTTGAGCTATTTGAAGATTTTGTTTGAAGGCTTGGTTAAAACAAAAGTCTGTGTCATCTTTGGTTCTGTCCATCACTCCACAGCTGCATCAGAATTTTGGTAAAACCCAGCAAGGATATGGAGGTCATCTTATGTACAGCCAAATCATCTACTCCTCAATCATCCTGTTAAGGCAGCTTTGGACTTGCTTGAGGGAAAGACCCTTGTCTACATCAGGTATGAAATGGCCTGGTGCTCACAGCCATGTCACCCAGGCTGCAGCCTAAGGGAAGGCATGACTCATGGACTTTAGCTTGCCTTTTAATGCTTAATCAATTCAAAGACTGTAATTCTTCAAAACTAGGCAGATGCCATAGAACTGGGATTTTTAATGCCCAAAGATATCCTTCATATAGCTGCAATGTGAGTGTGACATTCCATAAGTGGTGCCTGACACAACAGCCTATCCACTTTGCAGGGACAAAGCTGGAACCCAGCAGCTGGAACACCTGCAGAGGTGAACCCAAAGGGTCTCAGTTTCATCCTTATTCCTCAAAGTGTTATTCACAAGAAGGCAATGAAGCTCCATAATTTGCAGGGACAGAGAGCTTTCCTCCATCTCTTAAGCAAACAATTGAAAAAACAATAAGGGTAAAACTGCCAATAAAAAAAGCTTTCTAATTCAGCAATTTAGTCTCTGGCCAAATTCTGGATTACATTTAGGTGACATGACTGGTTGAGTTCATTATTGCAGAGGCACTTGGTATAAAGAGAAATGTCAAGAGGTCATGAAGAACGACTGAAAAGGCAAAACAAACTTCATCAAAGCCTCTAACTTCTCCTTTGTGCTTTGGCTGCTTCTCTTGAACAGTTTTACAACTCTGTGGGTACAAGTACAGAGTCCTGCTCTCAAAGGCTGCAAACATTTTGCAAAGGGCCCAGTAGGAGGAGGTTGTAACATAGCCAGATATATTCACTTCACCCTTCTGATTTAGTGGGAAGTGGTCAGAAAGGTCTCATGAAAAATATACAACACTTTCAGACAGAAAAAAAAAGGAAAAGAGCTTGGAATACACTGAAAGGAGAAATGAGAATGTGGGAATACAACTGCACTGATCTTTCTGATAATGAATCCAGTAGGAATACTATTTATCTTTATAAACAAGACAAGATTGTGGGATTTCCTTTTTAGCAAGTCCCTTCAAAACATAGGAGACTGTGACACAAAAAAATCATGTTGCTATTCAGATGAGGAAGGCTTCCTTACACGTACTGTATGTATCTTGGCAATCCCGAATGGAAATTTAGAAAAAAAAGAATGGGGAGATGCTTTTTGCAGGAGACATGAATGTGAGTTTGCCATTCCACTGGGTTTAGTTTAGTTTTACAGATTTTCTCTATTAAAATCAAACCCAAACAAAAGACCTAATTCTTCTTTCATTTATACACACATCACATAAGTCATAAGGCAAATCCACTGAAACTTGTTTTGTGAGACTGAAACCAAGTGTTATATGCACAAAAGATGTGCTCAAGTCCTATGTACCAAGTCAGGACTGGATCTGGAAGTATTTGTGTAATATCAACTCTACATAATACCTATTCATTCCTGCTTACTCAGAAGAAAACCCCAGCAACTCCAAAAAACCAAAAAAAGATCCTTTCTTTAGGATTGCACAGAATATATCCATAGAACAAATCTTGGTATTAAGGTGTATTAGTCATCCTACTTTGTTCTACATTTCCTCTCTTCTGTTTTCATTTGTTCTTTCTTTAACTGTTGCTCTGCCTTCTCCTTTTCCAGGCACCAAGAGTTTGTCTGATTCAATGAACTTTGACTTCTCACAAATCAGTTTATTTCAAAGAATTTACACTGACAGAGTGTCTTTTGTCCTCTTATAAAAAAACCAAACCCAAAACCCGTTGAAAATCTGAAAAGCTTTGGGCATGAAAAGTAAAAAATTTAGGTGTGCTGAAAGCAATAAATATGCCTTTCTGCTCTATTTTTTCCAAGAAAACTTGAAAGAAGGTTCAGATGTATTTTATGCAGTAAGGATTCTTAAGAGTAGAAGTGTAGTTGTGCCATTTCTGGGACAGTTTGGAGACACGAGTTTCTTTTAAATGTTAAATATTTTTCTTTATGTAAAAAAAAACAAAAAACAAACCCACAACAAAAAACAAACAACAAAAAAAAAAAAAAAAAAAAAAAAAAAACCCCACAACTTTTTTTTTTGTAAGTACCAAAAAAAAAAAAAAAAAAAAAAAAAAAACCGAACGAGCAAAGATTCCACCAGGACAAGAAAAAGCTGCACAATGGTTCCAAGTCGCCTTTTATGCAGGGGTAGACTGAGATGTAAACCTGAGGATGATGGTGCGGGGAGGGGGATGCAGGGATGCAGGGATGCAGAGATGCAGGGATGCAGGGATGCAGGAGGGCGGGGGTGGCCCGGCAGCCACCAGGGGTCAGCCGAGACCTCCCAAAATCTCTCTCGGTGCCCCGAGGGGGAGCGGAGTGACAAACCATCCCCAACCACCCCGGAGCCGGGGATTTGGTACCCTGCTCTGCCTGCTCGGAGCACTGCCGCACCCCTTTTATTCCCTCTGTTACTCTCGCACTATCCACTCGCAAGGGTTTCAGTCTGTGCTCATACAGCACGGCAAGGTTTGTCATTCACTTTTTGGTTTTTTTTCCCCACACTCCCGTGAGAGATGTATTTCAGGCTTCTCCTTCAGAAGCAAAGCAATCCAGCAAGTTGATTGTGTGGGGAATGTGTCTCTATGTCCCAAAACTTATCCAAAAGTTACAGATATAGCAAGTAAAAAAAATTTCCCATAAATTATGGATATAGTCATACCAGGTGCCAAATTTGTGCTTTTAAAAAAAATTCAGTTCACATGTAGCTCACTTTGTTTCAGATCAAATGCTTCACTGAACTAAAACTAAAAAAGAAACACAGCTAGCCAAACAGCCCGAGATCACAACCCTACAATAACAACCCGGGACACACACAATAGAAAAGCAAAGCTTCTGCAGCAGCAAGGAAACAGACTCCAGTCTCAAGCTTCCAGGGGGGTTAAAACAACAGCGAGTTAAACGTGCAACTTTGCATAATAGGGAAATATCTCAGCCCTATATTCCATGACTGTAACGCAAGAGCTGCAGAATCAGAACACGAGAACTGGGTACTATGACTGAACCTGCATTACAAATCCTGGCTTTGTCTGGAGACAAGGGTTTACCAATGCCAATTCAAGGAGAGGACCTGGAATTGGGAAGAATGCCGTTGGACACATACTAGAACCCAGGATAATCCCTGAGACAGAAAAATATAAACCAGCATGCATTTAAGAACTTTTCTGAACCAGGGCCAGTGTCTGTGGTAATGATTAGAGGGCTTTAATGATCAAGCTATTTTAATTAATATTCAGATGGCTTTATTTTTCATGGAAAGAAAATATAAGCTTATAAACATACCTCAACATAAATGCTTTTTGCCTTACATAAATAACTGGGTTTTTGAAGAAGGGTGTCTTTCCTAACAATTTTTTATCAGAACAAATAATAAAATAATACAAAACATGCCTCTGATAATCAATCAAATTGAAAAAAATAAATAAAATTAAAAAAAAAAAATTTGCTAATTTTCTTACAGACTGTAGAATTGCTTGTCCTTCAAAAAAACAATTTACTTGCACATTTTGACCACAATTTAGAACACTTATATATGCTCTCCTGCTGGCATACAAACTGTTCTTATTAAATGCAATAGCTCTGTAAATATAATAACACACTTGCAGTATAATGAACTTTTCCATATTCAACCATTTTTCCTGCTCTCAGTTATAATGACTGCTGACTCTGAATAAAACATTGCTTGCTATACAGCTTGTTTGTACAGGATAAAACAATACCATCTTTATCTAAAAGACAGTTATAGATTTATTCTGTCTTAAGTAGAAAACCAGTCATATAATTATTTTAGAACTGTTTATTTCAGTGTTGGAGACAACAAAACATGACCTCTGGATGATGAAGTTCTGTCTCTGTAAGTGCTCATAAAATGATGTAATTCAGAAACATTTCTGCCTGTTCCTCAGGAGCAACAGTTGTGATCTCAATTTGAGTCACACCATGCTACATCCAGAATTTCTCAGCAGGAGACTGAGGAAAAAAAAAAAAAACACAGCCATAACTCTATCAATATAGCAAAGGCCAACCTAAAGGTAGGATTAGATAGCCAGGTACTGATCTGCCAAGATTGGACATAAATTCAAAGCTAATCACACTAAGTAGATTACACACTAAGTAGATTAAAGAGTGGGGTGGCACTATGTATGAAAGTTACAGTGAACTGAATGTAATATTTGCAAATTCAGATTTCTTCCAATAGCCATTCCCCATTTGACACATATATGTGTAGATGTTTTTGTGCTACACAGCTGAAGAAATAAAGACAGTGAATTTCCAGGAGGAGAATATGACTTTCAGGTTTCTTGACCCCTGCAGAAAATCTGGGCATCTCGTGTTCTAGCAGGCAAGACAATCTCTCTAACATCCTTGGAGCACTGCCATAAATCTTTGATTCTACTAACAATGTTGAGAAACCAAGGTCTAGATGGTATTTTCCTATAAGAGACTGAGCCAGTTCAACGGGGTTGTGCCAATTAATACCAGCATGTGGGTTCACTCAAATGTGTTCCAAATCAGAGTGCTTTTTTTCCTACAGACACTGCCTTTTCCATCAAAGGCAAGGGCCATGACCAGAGTACTTTTAGAGGGATATGTTTCATGGGAAGTTTCAAAACTTTATTGGGAAACATTGTTTGCACAAAAAATGGCTCAAAATTGAGGAACTTTTCAAATAAAATTAAGCAGACTTCAGGAGTTTTGGAGGACTTCAGACAGAGCAGAAACTTGTGTCAGAGCAAGATTTCAACAAGACTGCTGTGCACAGGGCTTGTATCAGGGTTCAGAGGCAGCTGCACGGTTGAAGAAGGAAGTTTGGGGTTTTTTTTATTTTATTTTAACTGCTTGGTCACAGCAGCAGTGCTGGGGTAGAGCACGTCATATCTGCTGCCTGTGATGTGCCTCTCTTCCCAAACACTGCACAAAACACATCAGTCACTACTGGCAAAAACTATGAGTTTTTTTCCTCTACTGGGGAATTCTGTTGGCTCTTCTCCACACTTCTCTGCTTCCAACTCACTTAGACCTTCCCTCTCAGACCCCAGCTCTCTTAACCCTTCCTTCAACACCCAGAAGTGCTTCTGTTCCTTGGACTAATTCACCCTCGTTATAGCTCATTGTGAACAAAGAGGTGATGAGGAGAGAGGAATTGCAAACACACCTCTGAATCTTTCAAAGAGAAAAAAACCAGTCAAGGTCTGAAGTGGAAAATTTCAACCAACTATACTTTCCTTTTTGCTAAAGGCAACAGCTCAGCTGACCCAAAACTTTTATGAAGAAGGAGAAGTGCACAGTTCATTGACAGCAATGCCTGCACACACAAATATAAATACATATACACATTTGTGTGTGTGGATTTTTTTAAAAAACCTGCTGCCTCACTTCTCTCCCTTCCTTTGCTAACTGTGTTCCTAGACAAGCCCTGTTTCAGACTTCAGATGCTTCCCAGCACCCCGACAAAGAAACCCTGCCAGGTGGCTGCCCAGGGCTGGGCTCAGGAGTTGTGCCTCTCTCCAGACAATCTGGATGTTGGGAAAGGAAGCTGGCACTAGTGTTTGGAGATGTTATTCATAGGCCTGAAGCAAAGGTCCCTAACAAAGAGGACACTCCAGCATGTACCTGGGGACTGCTGGAATGCTTCCTGCATTAAATTGCTGCCCAATAATCCCAGCAAGAGATCTATCTGTACTTCTACAGCCAATGAGAAAACAACTCAGAGCTAAACTATGAGAATCACAGGCATGGATCATCCATGTGAGCATGGTTATTCAGGGAGACAGCAAAGCCACGCTGCTACTGGAGCATGAAGCAGCTCCAAGGGACTGAACAGCTCTCAGTGCAACAGGTTGGGAGTTTCTGCCAGGCAGCCAGATGCTGTTGGGGAAATGTATCCAGTACAATTCGACATCTGGGATCCTTGGTTGCCACTGAACTCTAGGAAAGCACTGTGATATGATGAACAAAAGGCTTTTGGGGCTGTATGCACCCCACCCTTCTTTTCAATTAATTGGGAAAATTTCTTGGAAAGGTGGGGTCCTAGAAAGGACAAGTCATGTAGCACAACTAAAGAGTAGCTTCAACTATTTATGTATTTACAAAAACATATGTCTCTTATTAGGGCTTTTTATTATCAGACCATTTTTTGAGACCTGGGAAATATATACTGAAATTAAACAACTTGTTATTATATTTATACTATTATATAAATGTGGGAGGGAGGGAGTTTTCCTATAGGTGATAACTCTGAACCTGCTTCCAGTTACATCCAGGCAAAACTTCCATTAACATGAATAGGAGGAGAATCTGACCTGGTGAGAGTCAGTTAGGCTTCCCTTGAGCTCAGCAGGACTCAAAGTCCAAAGGATGACTCGGCTCATGGAAGCTCATTCAAACCCACTTTTCCTTAATATGGTCATTAATCACTTGCTCTGCTAGGTCAGCCTCAAGGAAATTTGTGTCCTCTCATGCTTATTTGTGCCTGGCTGAAACCAGAGATACCCTGTTGGTACATCAGGAGTAGAGTTTGCTACACTTCTTTTTTCCAGTTTCTGTTTTCTTCATTAAGGACACAAGCATCCATAAATGCTAGTTCTTTGCTGTTTTCTGGGAAAATTCTGATTTTTGCATTTGCTACTCCTATTCAACTTTCCTGCAGTGAGTGCTCAGTATCTCTAAAAATCTCTCAGGCTCAAGCTGAACAAAGTATGCAGAAGAAAACAACCTGATTCAAAAAAAGTCTACAACCCCATCTAAAATCTTAATATTCTTTCCCTGTTCACATGCTGAAGTGCTTTGCTGGGAATTGGATGTGTCTAGGGGCAAGTACACCTCACAGTGCTTTGGGGGAGGATGCTGAAGCTGAGCTCCCAGAAGGTAGAGCCCACATCTCCAAGGAAGGCATGGCCCCATCCCTTGTGTCCCAGCCTCAGTCCCTCAGTGATCTTGCCAAGACCACTGGAACCATGTGAACACAGACAAACTAAAGCAATGCCAAAATGCCATCTGCTCCTCTGATTTGCACTTTGAATACCTCTCTGCAGTACTGTTAAACAGATGAGCAGCATTATTAACAGCAACAGGAGAGAACTACACTGTGCCAGCATTTCCAATCCTTTCTTATATGAGGGGCACGGTGGCACAGCCTGCAACACTTTATATGAACAACTGACAGTCACAGGCTTACTGTGGAGAGGGGAAGGGGCTGAAGGAAAGAGCCTTTGCCTTCTTCAGGTGGAGTCAGCCAGAGCAAAGTTCACACTGTACAGCACAATTGTCTGCCCAGCCCCTGTTACATGGGAAACCTGAGCCTGCAAGTGTGACTGTAGGCAGCTCTGCAGCACAAGAACTGAGCAGCTAGTTGTCTGCCCTGAAACAACTTGATTTTTAAACAAACTAGGGGCCTATGTACAAGTGAACAGAAACAGAGACTGTACGAGGGAAGAAAAAAAAAAGTCAGTTTGTATTAATTCAAATTGCCTAGGTCTTTATTATTTGAGAGCTGAAATTAAAACAGGCACAAGCCTAAGAATAATTTCAAAGAGTTAGGCCTTAAATGGGAAACAGGTAAGTAGCACTGAATAAGTTATTTTCCATAAATATTTAGATGGTCAGCAGCTCACAAGCCACAGACAGGCAGAAATTCTTATTGGCAGAAACAGAACACTGAGACCTGTCAAGCTCAAAATTTTGTGTTATAGATCCTGAACTGTTAAGTATTTACGAAGCTCCATGGGTTTTAAGAGTATTCTAGGACAACATGAAGAGATGTCTTGTATGGTTAGACTAGAGACTACTTTATAGGATGCATATTTCACCTGCACAGCCCTGGACACAGTAGAGACCTTCAATGGATCCTCCTTAGTAACTGCAGCAAGAGGCAAACACACTAATCAAAATTATAAATAACAATTTAAAAACTAATAATAGTTTCCATTCATTATTTCAACATTTTCCTTAAACTGGCACATTGAAAATTTCTGTCTCATGTCTTGTTTAAGCTAGCAACACGTCTTATATGCCCATTCTTCTAGATTACATTTACATATTTATGATTACATTTCCAGACTCTCCAAAAATTGCTATTCTGACTCATAAGCTTCAAGGAAATCTTGAGTAGCGAGAAAAAAAAATTTAAAGTAGTCCCCTTCAGAGACATTCAAATACTTTAGAAATAAAAAAACAAAGGGTGGAGAGTTTTCCAAGCTGCACCTCTAGACCTCAATGGATTTCAGCCCTTGGATGGTTTTCACACATTTTTCAAGGTTTCAAATCATTAGAATCAGAATTGAGAGCAACTCTAAAGCATGGAGTGTAAATTAGGTTAACCTGTTTTTTTAAACCCAAAATTGTTTTGGCCTCCATAACATGTGCTTGGAAAACATTCTGGGCAGGATGGAGTTGGCTGATTCTATAGCCACATATTGTACAAACAGGCATCACACAAGCCAGTCATGTATAACCAGAACTCCTAATAGTCTTCAGCTTTCAAAACAGTAACTTCTATTAAGGGAGTGAAAGGAGCTGCCCTACTTGTGTAGAGGGAACCTAACAAACACTCAGGAATAGCTTTAATACTTTTCCAGTTTATGGACACCAAAATCAGAGCTTAAAAGAAAAGAAAAAAAAGCATGGGAACTTTCCTCACAATGTACCCCTGATTTTGAGAACCTCATTGATGAGGATGAAAGGCAGTACATGCAGTTTTGCTTTGCTGAATGGAGAATGAGCACTGAAGTGGTTCTTGTTAAACGGGGTAACAGCACTCTGGCTATTCACATTTGCATCAGAACCTCATGATATTAAATTTCAGAACAGGCTTAATTCTTGACCCATACTCATTCATAGGAAACTCTGAGCATGTGTAGCAATCAAGCAGCTGGCCTGGGCTCGCCTATGCCTTCCATTGACAAGGGATATGCTTGAAGACAACACCAATATTGCTTTTGCTCTTGTTTCTAAACAATTCCAAGAAGTCTAGACACACACCAGCACTGTGCAGGCATGAGGATGAATGTATGAGGGCACAGGATTTAACAAACCATATAATGGGCAATGGCTTGAGGAAAAGTTTTGTTCCTACGAGCAGTAGCCACTGTCTCACAGGTTCTCTTTAACAAACAACATAAGCAAAGCAATGCAGTTGTTACAGCACTTTTTGCTTTGAAATATCTCAGAATATCCCTCAAAATAAGCAGCCTTTAGACTGCTGACAGGTGACTTGGAATATAACAGCCAGTTCTGACCAAAGGCAGAAAGGTTAGACCTGTTACAGAAAACAGCCACTGCTTTAAAACCAGTCCATCAGAAACCATCTTTGTTGACCTAATTATTCTAACCCCACTGAAATAGATGGAAGTCTTTGATACACTTCAGAGTCACCAGAATAAAGCTAAACATAATTTTGCCTCTGCAAATCACATCCATTGTGACCACATTTCACAAAAAGGATTTTGCTCTTTGTGCCAAGGCCTCTGCCCAGAGCTTAGGGAGTCCAATACTGGGCAAGCTGAAACACATTTATTTTATTTATATTAAATCTACAATATAACATCTGGGCTTAATGTAGAAGTACATAATAGCAGACAAAAACAGTGAAATCAGAAAACAGCCCCTAGTCTACCCTAGCACCTTGCTTGTGCATAAATAAATCTGCCATTTACAAAAAGGCCAGGTCAGAGAAATAAGTGTAAATGTCCTAGGCTAGGTTTCTCAAGCTGAAACTTTTCAAGCCTTTGAAAATTTGTCACCAGAAGGCAACAGCATGATCAGCCACAGTGCTTTCCTGTGAAGCAGCAGCCCTAGGATTTTACTCAACAATTTTTTTAGGGAATGTAATAACTTGTGGTAGAAACAGAGAGTTTTAGACTTTGCAGTGGATAATTGAACTGTTATAAAAATATTTATATTTGTCTTGAAATAGAGCTACAAAGCAAAGAATTTCAGTATTACAGATTGGAAAGATCCTTAACACACTCTCTTCTTTTTCCACTTGCTACCTTTAGGATACTAAAGGTATTGACCCATTCAAAAAGTCAGTCAACAAAGAACACACCTGTTGTGCCAGATGACATGCTAAGAGGTTTTTGAAACATGCTCAAACTTTTTTCTACCTGGTCTTTTCTAATGTTCATATTTAAAAGAAAAAAAATCCAAAATGAGAAACAGTTTGCCATTTAACTTCCCATTTCAAAATTCTTGTCTCCATAAGAGAAATTAATTTTCCTGCACATTTTCTTTGGCAGAAAAATAAAATATTTCTGATTCATACTCCACAGATGTTAAACTGTGATTGCTAGTATTGTTCATTGTAGAATTACAGACTGCTTTTAATATTTAATGGGATTTAATAATCTTGACCCAAGCATGCTCTTTTCTGTGAAATACATTAGCATTGAACTGATTTAGAGTAAAAAGAGCTAGTGTTGTGCTTTTTTGAACTGATGTGTCTGGGGTATTTTTGCTTCATTTGAAACAGTAATTAATAGAAGTAGCAATAACAAAAGGAAAAACAAACTTAAAAAAAACAAACAAAAAACCCACCCGAACAACTAAAAGTAATAAAAACAACTGAAATTTGCACACTGATTCATATCAGGAGGTTTACTTCAGAGATAACCAGCTTTTCATTATTTCAAATAGATTTCAAGATTGAACTGTGTAGGATTGGAATCTTTGGTGGTATGACCCAGACTTTCACTTACTTTTATTCTCTTATAAATTTCTACAGTTGATTAAAGTATATTTCAGGCTTCCCAAACATTTCCATTAAAGTTTCTTTGTGTTCATGAAATGTTCTTTATGAGAATGCCAAACCTCAAAGTCTATCCTGAATCAGCTGGTTCAGGCAGCTTTTAACATTTCTTAGGGCCCAGGTCTATGAAGTCCCCAGCACTTATCTGCAGCTCACTCTCAGGCTTCATTAACCAGATGTTGTGGGCACCACAAGATTGAATAGTCAAGCCTGTATTTCTGGTACTGCAGTGGAATGGAAGGCACAATTTAAACCCCAAATGGTGAAAACTTGTTTCAGGAAGTTACAGGGCTATTTTGGGCAAAGGGACAAGAAAATCCTATAACACCAGCCTATTTTACAAAGTCCCATTAGATCACTTAGAAAACTTTCTGGCTCCTAAGAACAAACCCTCAGAAAAGAAACTCAATTACCTTCAGATGCACATGAGTAACTCATTGATTCAATAAGTACCAAGCCTGTGCATGTTTTTGAACATTTATGAATGTACCAGGCTAAGATTCTGGCAGATTCACATGCTGAATGCTGTTGTGCTTTTTGGTAGAAGGTGAAGGAAGATGAACACCTCCCACTTTGGAAAGAGCAGCTATTCCATAAGCACAGGAGCAGCTTATCTCAAGATGCACTCTGGCTAATAGGAGGAAACCTCAGATCTGCAACACTCCTGTTTTCTAGGAGACAATATGCATTCATTGCAACCTTCAAATCAATGGCAGAACAGCTTTGTTTTGCCTGAATGATGAATAAAGATTGTAACTTCTAAATTACATGTTAAGAGAGAGAAATTTCTATATGATTTCCTGAGGTTTGAATATATTTCTGAACTGAGATCTTAAAGGCACTGGCAATGTCATGAAAAAAAATTAAAGAAAAAAAATTAAAATATTTAGAATATTTTGTCATCTTTGGTCAAGAGAAATTGAATTTTAGTTTTTGTTATTATTTAAATATTTGAAAAATAATAATTATTTAATATTTTAATATAATGAAGTATTGCAGTAACTTAATAGTGAAACTCCCACTGGTGTTTTACATTAAATCTGGTTAATTTTCTCCCAGATTTCTATGCAGGTCTGTTGGCATGATGCAGAGGGATTTTAAGTCTAAAGAAATTAGAAAAAAATATTAGCAATTGCTACAGTAAAACTCTAAAGTAGGAAGAACTTACATGTGCTGGATTCTAATGCTATGTCAAGACTGCTAAATAAATGAGATCCAAGGAATATTCCTGGCATGAAGGCCAGTCTGACTGTACCTGCAGTATTTGGCCTTGGTCCTTTCTAGCACCCCACCTTTGTCCCTTGCACTGTGCAGAGGTGGCCCTAAGACACAGACACAATTTTAGTGCTTTTTTTTTCATCCAGTATGCCTGAAATAATGTGCAGGCCCACCAAAATAGTGCTTTGACCATGTGAGTCTGGTGCACATATTTCATGAGCACACAGAGATGTTGGGGGGTGCAGAGTCTGCTGGATCTCCAAGTCTCCTGACAAGAGGCATCTCAGTGTGGCTCAGGCTCATCTGTATTCCCTATTGAAACTATTGATCCCTGCTCCCTGCTTTCCCAGGGCCAGGAGCAGGTATTACCTTAGGGAGCAGAGGTCAAAACAACCATGGGACACACTCAAAGGGAGGCGGCAGGGATGCTCAGCAGCCAGTGCTCCAACACACTCCCTGGACAATTCTTATTTAGCAACAGAAACAAAGCCCAAGTGCTTAAAGGAGCTTTACCATACCCACAAGAACTGTGGGTTGTGATAAAGCCAAAATACCATTAGTAGAAGCACACCTGGCCTTTTCAGCAATCCTGCTGCAGTCAGAGCCCAGATCTGAGGAACGCCCAAGCAGCTGTGTGTGCAGGAGAAGGAAAGGGCCACCCAGTCAGGACACCTTCCTGGCATTGTCCTGCCCTGCTCCACCTAGGAATGCAGTGATGATCCTTTCTAAGGGAGTGGAGAAGGGGCTGGGACAGTTTCATGACAGAAAGGATAACATGATAAAAAGGAGGAGCTAGCAGTTTTGAACATTAAAATGGTATTTGTTATCAGTGATAAATTGTAATTATTGTAATTTGCTTTCTACAAGAAGAATTAGGATTCTATTTGCTTTTGAGTTCAAGTATGGAGCAACATTTTATCTTTTGAGGAAGGGGCAAGAAGGTACATTTTCCATTCTTATATGCATTTATCTGTATCTATCTTACAACATTCACACTTCATTTCTCTTTTGAATACCAGGTGAGGCAGTAATGCCTCACCTAAAAAGGCATTCTTTGCTTTTTTGTTAGACTTTTTTAGTACGAAAATGCTTGCATAGTCACCAATTAGTGTTTAAATGTCAGAAGAAAGGTTTAAAAGCTCAGGTAGGAAGAGACCAACAGAAGAAAATGATCCAGGGCCATCCTCAGATTCTAATTCTGACTGTGTAACTTAAAGCATATCACATTGGTTAACAGTTTTGAAAGGTATTTAAACTCATAGCTCCAATCAAAAGCAGTAACTTCAAAATAAATTCATAAAATAGGAAAAAGTTCAGAATTTCACTCAACTAAACTTAGATCTTAAATCCAGATATAAGTTCTAAAATGTCTTGATTTTTTTTCCGTATTAACTGAGGTTAGCATGAGTTATGCTACTGTAAACAAAGGAAATATTTCACAAAAAGTTTTTGTATATTGTGGTTACATACACAGTTATTCCCTAAAATTAGGGGTAATTCCTCACAATAAATAACATCTATAAAGTAATAGAAAGGCAAAAGCTTCTTAAAATAGGTCAGAGGTGAATTGTATGGAGTACTGTTAAGTATAATGGTAGGAGTCCTTTGGTACCATCCAAAATATATTTTTTCAGCTTAAAAATGAATAATGAAAGAACTATTATATTGAAAAAATGTAACACTTAAAGCAGATGTGATACATTTCCACTGTGGTCAGAAAATGGTCTGCAGATAAATTGGCTAAAAGTATGTGTTTGGCTACTATTATATACTTTCTTTTTGTTTAGAAATACCTTTCCTTCCAATAATTTATAAATAAGTTTGTCCTGTCAGGTTTTTTGTTTGCTTTTTTTTTTTCTCTCTCTTTCTGAGAAGTCTGAGGTGTGGTTCTGCAGTTTTACCCCTCTAAAGTGAAGGAAGCTTAAAAGAGATACAACAATTTACAACAATTTTGTCCTGAATGTGGATTAGGTAGCACTTTCTGTGCACTTTCTTTCTTGTCTGTCTCTCTGGAGTGGTTTGACTGTCAACTTTCCTGGGACTCCAAGTGCTGGACTCCCTGAGCTCTTTCAGTGGAAGGACTAAGGTCCATGGAGGCACCAAAAATGTTGCAAAGTGCACCTTCTGGGAGCTTCCAGCACAATGCAGTTGGGGGGATTCAGGCACACCACTCCTGATGGTCGAGTGGGAGGAAAGAGGGCTTGAAGCCTTTTGAAGTCAGAACTGGCTGCTGCAGGCTGCAAAGCCTCTTTCTACCTCAATGATCTATAATTTCTCAGAGAAACTTTCTACCACCCCATGAGCTAAGCATGGACCACACTGGGCTCTTTGGGCAGGCTCAGTGCCGTGTTTGTGTGAGGGTTTCTGGAACCTTGAGCACTCAGGTTGCCCCTTGAGGCACCTCCAGCACATTCAGCCAACTCACAATCAGGTGGAGTCAGACACACACAGAGAAACTGATGGGGTGTGCTCAGCTTTAGCCCATTTCCCACCCCAGACTGCCCCAGCTGATGAGGGGCTGTTGAGGTGAGCCTCACACACCACTGTCTTCCCAGCTACCTCCCTCCAGCAGATTCATCCATAATGATCAGGGGCCTTCTTCAAAGCAATTGCTGCCAAAGCCCTTTCCAGCATCCAAAGAGCTCATCACATAATGTCTGACTCAACACATACCCAACCATTAATTTTGCTTTAAGTGGTGTGACCATCTCTAAGAGTACACTGACTGCTCTGTCTCACAGTTCTAGGGCTAGGCAACCTAAGAGGGCTGCATTTTCAAAATGTAACTTTTGTGCTTTATTTAAAAGAAAAAGTATTCTAGCTGTTCAAACGTTACCTTTCATGGCTGTGTGCTCTAATCCTCCTGTTATGAATGACCAAACAGGAGAACTGGATCTAAATTCTAACTCTTGTTGTTTTATATACCTTTAACTTCTCTGTTTTCACTGCCTCTTTTTATGTGGAAGATAGTGCAGGTGTCAGGACATCTTGGCAGGATCAAGGGTTATACGCATATAAATTTTGCCAAGAAATACATGGAAGAACAAATTCCAACAGTACAGTGAGAAATTTTGAAACTTTCTTGAGCTAAGCCAGAAAAAAAACCCCAATCTCATTTCCTTACTCTGTCACAGGACAGCTGTTTCAAAACCTGTTGCTTTTTAACATCCTATTTTGTTCTGGGACAACATCCATATTTCATTAACTCCTATTTGTCATTTGCATAATCTCCACATTAGGATACACAGTACATCACAAAATACTTCTTTATTGACAGGCAGCTCACTCATGGCATTATGATGCTGACAGTGTGGCACGTTTTTTTTAATATTTAGACATAGGCAATATTTAAAACATTTTGCTGTTATTGAATCTTCCCACTCCAGAAGATTGAAAATTACCAGAGAATTCATGTTTGCAAGTCTGACTTTCCACAACCATGTTTTAAACAATAATTTATTTCTGCATACACTTCTGCATGCTTCCCTGTGTGACTAAAATTCTGATCCAGAGAACACAACTTTTAATATTAGCATTCACTAACATTCTTTAGTAGCCAAAGCCATAATTTTGACACTTTTTACAGTGATTTATTTCAGGGAAAAATGCAAAATTACATGCAGAAGAACATGCTGGTTTTTACTGAGGTTTCAGTGTGTTACAAGATTTACAATAGTGATAATAGTAAAATATTTTAAAATTCCCTAGATGCATTCAGATTTTTACCAGTTTACAAAAAATTCATCAGAGTGAAATGTAAGCTTTTAAGAAAGTACTTCAAAAGAAAAAAATAAAATACATTCTGGCTGGCCTTTGTCATCCAGATAACAAAATATTAATTCATTGTTTGGACAAGCCAGTGAGTAAAAAGTAACTGAATATTTGGGGGAGATCAAGTACTTAATACTACACATGATTTTTATCAGCTTTAATTTGTAGGAAACGTATGTTGAATCCAAAATAATTTTAAAGTAAATATATTAGAAAGCTTATGGAGATTGTCAAAAGACATTTTTTTATGAAAGACAGCACAGCTACTCTTGCCTACAAACATAATGTGAAATATTTTCCTACTTCAAGCACACAAAACATTGAAAGTAAAAATATTCTTTATGGAATAAAGCACAATAGAGACTGTGCCACCTGGGGATAAAACTGAGTGCAGAGGTTGCAGTTTTATTGTTTGCATAGAAACTGTATTTTACTTAAGACAAAGTTCAACTGTGCAGTGAGGGAGAAGTAAAGAAAAGCATCCCATTAATGTGCACACCAACAGCTTCCATGTAAGAGAAGAGGAAAGACTGAGGACTAAAGGAAAGAGCACTTTGGGATGTGTGCAGTGCCTGGGGAGACTGCACTGCTCCTGGGGAGGGGATGGCACCTTTGCCAGCTTTTGCTTCAGCATTGACCAGGACTGGCCTCTGCTAGGAGCCCCCAAATGTCCCCCCAGAAACCTCCCTTCACTTCTCCAGGTGGGGCAGGTGCCTCCCATACCCTTTGTTCTTGCTTCCCCACCTCTGGAATGGGCAGATGTGGTGGTGCCTCTATTTTCTCAGCTCGGAGTTAGGTGGAAGTCCTGGCCATGTCTCTGGGCAATTGGCATTTTTACCTCCTCTTGGGCTTCAAGCTGCTCTAGGTGGACCCAGAATTTAGGAAAACTGGTGGAAATGGGACAGCTGCCCTGCTTCCTAACTGGAAGACAGATGCTGCCAAACAATAGCAACCATGCATGGAGCTCCCAACTAAATTACACAACCTTTGCTGTAGAGGGAAATCTGTATCATCTTTCCAGGGTCTAAGTTTACAGAGGAAATGGGAAACTACTCTAAATGACATGTGGAAAAACTGAAGCTTTAACTTCAAAAAAATCCCAGACAACCCAAGAAGCACCAAGGAAGTTAACAGCAACAAGCTGGTGCACTAAACATAAATGCTGCAATTTCAAATAGAAAACATTAATAAATTTGAGTTAGTACAGTCAGAATTACCACCAGCAATCTATATTGATATGTCATAGCTCTTTCCACATCACAGCATTGTGTATTTGGCTAAAACTGTAATTGTTCTCATATGAGGAAAGTCAAAGCAAGGATGAATGAGATTATGAAATCTGCAGAATGCTTTCAAGAGATGCCAAATGGATTAATGTCATAAGAAGGGGTTGATTTAGACAACAAGATTAACACCCAAAATGATGAAGCATTGTATTTCATATCCAAATAAAGAAGTGGAAGATTTAGTAAAGCAAATAACTGGAGAAATTGACACTTACTGTGCAAATTAACATATACAAGAAAAGATAATTGATATGAGCAAAATTTGATATTAAGATTCATTTTTCCAGTTAAAGATATGCAGCACAGACGTCATTGTCAAACTAGGACACCTTCTCTTATTGCTCTTGTTTGGCTTTATATCCAAATAATGACATCCATGTCACTATTAAGACAAAGTGCAGATGAACACAACACAAGCAGACATTACACCAGGAGACACACAGAAACAGTGAGTATAACTGTTATATGTTAATAACATACAGCTCATGTTCTTGACAATTTGGTGTATATGCAAGTACAGATGAAGATTTTGGCCAGGGTTGCCAAAAAGAATCCCCAAAAGAAACAAACATGTATTTGAAAAAGAAATTATCTGCTACAAGCATCACGCACCTCACCCAAAAAGAAGCATCTTCACAGGTCTCAACTCCAGCTTAAGTCTAAATGCATTAATCTTGGAATATTGAAGGGATCTCAAAATACGAAAGGAATTTTAGTGTCACAACAGGCAACTACTACATTTACTGGAGTAAATTGTATTTGTTCATCAAAAGTCTGTGTCTTAAGAATTAAACTACAGATTTTCAACTTGATTAGCATTTCCATTTAGATACATGGATATGAAGGCTGGAAATGCATCAGAGATAAAAACAGGTGTCTGTATACTTCTGAAAGCAATTAGATATCTAAGGGAACAAAACTATGGCAAAAGTAAAGATGAATCCGTCAGTTTAGCAACCAAAAGTTATTCAGAAGAGTAGGAGAAAATGTATAGGTTATACATTAAGAATGAAAATAGAACATCTGCTAGAAGAGGGATATACAGGAGAGCAGGGCCAAAAAACATTACTAAACACAAAGAAAATTCATGGGGCTTTGTAACACAAAGGACAGAGAGCAGCCAGAAAAGATTGGACTGGCAGGGGCCATGCTCATGCCTGTAGCACATCTGAAAAAGAAAGGTTCACCCATGATGCAGGCTCAGGGAACTCTGACTGGACTCCAGTAATTCAAAACTGCTTGCTGGTACATTAATTTCTAAATGAGAGGAGAAGTAAAAGGGCTTTGATAGGGCAGTGGCTGTAATTGTGGTTCTCATGACTATACTGATTATGAACTGTGAACTCCTTCCTCTGTGTTGATTCACAGCCAGGGGTAACTGCAGGTGCCAACACCTCCACTCACCAGGAGCTGCAGCTCTGCCCTTGACCAGCCCTTTGCAGGTAGCTCTTGCCCGTGCTGCCCCCATCTGAACTATCATACCCACAGAAGTAGGTGTGGAAAAGCCCATCTTTGCTCCCTTCCTCAGAAGGAATGGGAATGTCCATGAGAAATAAGCCAAACAACTGAATCACTCATTAATCACACTCCTGAACAGCAAGAGCCCCTCCCAGGGCACCAGCTAACTTACATAGAAATTGTCACTGGTTAATTTTCCAATGAGGAATCTTCCAAGCAAAAATGCAATCTGCCATCCTTGAAACTGTTTTTGAGAACTTGTATTATGCAGCATAGGAAGAATGAGGATATTAATTTAAAACCTCTTCGGAAAAGCAGCTTCAGTTCTACTTCTTCAGAGGGTAATAGAAGGAACAAAAACTTTCACTGCCTCATGCAAAAGTTCCCAAGCTTCTTTGAACTGGGCACTGCTGCCCAGGGGTCTCCTGAGCTTGTGAATTTAACCTCAGCTTTTTTCTAACTTCACCATAATATGGCATAGTGATTACATAAAACATCCTGGAGTTCCCCAAGGCAACACAAATGACTAAAAACCTGCTCTAGTCTTCCCATTTGGAAGTGTGTGATTACATCAGATGAAACTATTTGATATTCTAATTAATTTCTAAAATTATGCCTGGAGACTAGATTTTTGAGTGACTACTTCCTCATTTACATGAAAATTCAGGCTAACCAAAAGAAAATAAGGTTGTAAAACATGCTAACAGTTGAGCTCATCCCTGAGAGAGAAAGTTGCCACTATGAATACAGAAGAATAACCTGCCATAATTTGTCTTTCAAGGACCTACACCCTTGTTAGTGTCTGAAAAGTAAGACAACCAAGACAAACTAAGGCATTTGTCAGTTTGAAAGGGTCCCCCCTCAATACAATTGAGAAAAAGTCTCTCTCTGTGGGTACTTTTCAGATTCCTGCCCATGCTCTTCACATGCTAACCTGGGATTATCACTTGTACACTTGTATGTTGAGTGACCAAGTAAATCCATCTACTATCTTATTTTTACTGGGACTGACCTCCAAACAGAACAGGAAATCTCTTTGTAAGCAAATTCCCATAACCAGTCCCCTTGCTGTTTAGTCTGCATTGGATTAGGCAGCGACTTGCTTGCTTCTTTGATTGGCAACTATAGTACTATAAAAACAAATGTACAGAGCAAATCTCACCAGAAAAGCCTCCCAATCTGCAGACCCTTTCAGCTTTATTTGGACTGAAACTTGATGATAGCTCCACTAGACAGGAAACACTCACCCCTCCTTTCTAATATGGCACTACCAGGAGGACACATTTTCTCACAGACCAAGCAGCAGAGCTGAGAGCAGGGGAGAGAGCAGGAATACCAGAGACCTCCTATAATACATGTCTCCAATTCAAGCTGTTCTAAGACAGCAGAAACTGACAACACTATTTATTTAAACTGCATTTAATTCTTTAATTGAGAAAAAACATGGTTTATGCCATGCTTGAAATTGGGTGAGATAAGGAGAAAGTAAAGCAAAAGCATCCCAGGCATTTTAAGCTCACCACATGGTGGAATCTGGAAGGAGCAGACACTTGAACAACAAACCTTTTTTTTTGTTGTTTTCTAATTGGATACAACACACTGGTTGCTAATAATGCTTTGCAATTATATATTACCAGGAAGCCCCTCCAGGTGGCTATGACTCTGCCTTTGGTGCTTTAACAATTCACAGATATGCAGAAGGGCTCAACATGTACAGCACTCAACACTGACAGAAGATCTTAGTATAAACATACATGTGACAGAAAGCGAGTTGGAGGCATTATCCTGCTGTTCTGTAGTGTATATACCAAGTCATGATATTTATATGAAGTGACCACATATTGAAAAGTCAAAGAAATCAAATATTAATTTTTGAGACCAAATAAGAGATGCCATATAGCTGACCTAGCATTAAACAAAGGAGCCACCAGCAGATGTGAAGTGCAAGTTCTGTCCTTCTTACACTTGCATCACATGCATTTGACACTGCTCTCAAACTCAAACCTCACCAGCCATCCCAGCCAACTGCCCCAATTCCTTAGAATCCTACAGTATCCTGAGTTGGAAGGGACCCATGAGGATCATTGAAATCTAACTCTTGTCCCTGTGCAGGACATCCCAAGAGTCACACCATGTGCCTGAGAGCATTGTCCAAATGCACCTGGAACTCTGGCAGGCTGGTGCTGTGACTGTCCTGGGAAGCCTGTTCCAGATCAACCACCTTGTGACCCAAACATAATCTCTGCTATGTATCTAACATTAGGCTGTCTGTTGTAAAATTGTGGATTCACCTCCCACTGCTACCAGTACAACCATGGTCAAAGAACACATCCAAGAACTAGAAACTCTACAGGCAGCTACATGGGTGTGTGCACACAATCCATCTAAGTCTGGATGGCCACAGAAAAAATTATTCTGCTGTTTCTTCACTAAAATAAAAGATGAATCACTGACAAGTTTGAAATTACGTAGCCACCTACCTATGCACAAGAACTTAAATCCAAAAGAGTCCTAGCACTTTGAGAAAGGCAAATTGGAGCTCCATACCTGAGTCATTTGCACTCCATCTGGACTTCTAAATGCTGGTGCTCAGATACATCCAACCAGGTTGAGGTCTCCTTCCTAAAAGCCCAACAGAAAGCACACAAAAAAACCATCTGTGAGATGTTTTATCATGCTTTTTTTAGCTGAAGAAGTGGAGGTGGCCACTTACTGTGAAACAGGAGGCTACTAAATCCAGGAAAGCCATGGGCTATTGCTTCTTCCTCCCAGTCCCAGCTGTATTCTGACTTTTTGTCTCACTTTCCTTCTGCTGACTCTCTTACCTGCTCTGTTTGGCATTAGCTTTATTGTTGATCTCCAAAGTCTCATTTTACAGGGTGAAAAGCAGGAAGGGGCAAATGCCTCCATCCCATTCACCTGATTCATATTAACCTGGAGCACTTTTCCACAACTGCTTTCACATGATTCATCTGAAGACAGTTAAAAAAAACATTAGAAGAAGTATCTAGGTGACAAAAAAGGAGTTGTCTCGTGTTGGCCAGCGTCTTCCTTTGGGGTAGGGTACCTACATTAGCCTCTTCTTGTGAACATCAGCTCCTGGGCAAGACAGCCACAGGCTGATTTTGCAGATCAACCACTGCACTTCTTCCCTGAAAGAGAAAGGAAAAAAGTTAGGCTTAGTTTTCTGGGATGCCTGAAGAAAGCCTTTCCTGCAGCTGGCACCAGCTCATCCCCACCAGCAAGGCTGCTCTCCAGGCTTTCTCCCAGCCAGCTCCGGGGGCGGCTGGATCCCTTCATGGCATGACATAACTCACTAAACCTGCAGAAGGCTACACCTGCCAGGGGTGTGGGGGGGAATCTTTCTGGCATTTTGGGAAGTTGAATTGCCTCAGCAGAGGCTGGTGATGCCAGAACTGCCACAAGAGAGGGCAGGGCTCGTGACCATGGGGTGAGGCAGCAGGCAGCAGGGATGGCTGGTTTGGCCATCTGGAAGCACAGCCTGACTCCTGCCAAATACCTGGATCACCAGCAAGCTGCAGTGCTCCCAGGCCCTCCCTGCTGGAGCTGGCACTGTGCCTGGCACCCCAGGGTGTTAACTGGCACAGGGGAGCAGAACTGCTGGCCGGACAGATGGACACAGGGACACTTGCCAGCTGGGGCAGAGCTCCAGGGACATCCCTCATGCAGCTAAGAGAGGCAGGTCTACACCCTGCAAAAGAGCATCAGCTTCATCTGGGGAAACCCTCATGATGCCCTGACAGATAACAATCCTTGCCTTTAGCTTGAAGAACAGCAATAAGGAGGAGTGTCCCCTCTCTGGCAGGGAAAGGACCTGATGTCAGGTGTCCTGTCACTGTGGAGAGCTTAGACTGAGGTTAAAAAACTATTTCCAGCAGCTGCACTACTTTTGGGGTTGTGGGTTTTCTGGTGGGAGGCTTCTCAAACGATATTTGTCAGAACTCCCATTGGTGGATGCCATCAGGGGTTAAACATGAGCTGAGTATCTGCTTACTGAGCTCAGGAAGGGAAGAGGAGAAAAAAAAGAAAGAAGAAAGAAAAAAACAGAGGCAGTCCCAGGCATGCCCAGGAGCAGATCTTTGGGCACCTCAGGAATTTTACTGGCAGGAACATAGGCACTTGCAGACTTCAGACGCCTCTAGGGTTAGGCAGTAGCTGAACAGGGGTTTTGAGGATCTAAATATTGGCCACAAATGCCTACAAGGCAGTTAGGCAGAGCTTACATGCCTAAACCTTTTTTGTGGCTCTAGCCCTAAACTAATATTATGGAAAATACCAGCAATTATTAGGGACTTCTTATCAGATTGGATACATATTTCCTTTGCATAACTTTACCATGGCCTCATTTATGTGGTGCTTAGAGAGGATGAATACCTGTTCTGCATGAGTAATTATGCCAAAGGCTCGTGTGAGGGAGGCAGTTTATGACCGCTGAGTAAGGCCAGCTCCGTTTACCTACACAGCTCCAGCATTCCTGCTAAAAATGGGTCTTACCACTAAATCTCCCTTGTTGCTTAGTTTGCCTGATTGCAAACAGATCCCAGAATCTGCAGTTGCACTGAGATGATTGATGCCAAGATGCTGCAGTGAAAAGGAAGTATTCTTTTAAGTGTTATCACGTCCGTGAGCATAAGCAAAGTCGTGTCACGTGACAAAATGTAAATAGAGCATTTCTTAGAAAAGCCATTTATTTGCCTCCATGATTTATTATTCAATGACATGTAGGCTATTTTTTCTTTGTTACTGGCACTCATGTTCATAATAACAAGGTACTTGACTTGAAGGTATTTGGCCAACCTTTCCAAAGTGCTATGTAAGCAGTAATCAGAGAGAGCTAGGTCCGTGAGTCAACAAATTGCTCTCCCATGCTGATCAAACAGTCTTGGCATCTCTATAAAAAAATACAAAAGCAGATTTTGGGCTGCCTTACCCAGTTTTCTCTCTAGAATTATTTATTGTATTTGCATTTGGCAGAGTTCAGGCTTAAAATAACCAAAAGTGACAGTTGTTTTATTAATAAAATTTTACATGTGATTTTCATTTACGTTTAGAAGGATAAATGAGACAGCAAGTTAGCCTCCAAAGTTTTTGTTGCCATAAATTGGGTTTCATTTGCTAAACCTAAAGGTGAATAATTCTCTCATTTTACACCATACCTCCACAACCTGCAGGAGAAAGCAGTCTAATACTTGGGTCAAAGCTAGTCAGATCAGTAGAGATGAGGTTTATTGTGAAAAGATTTTATTCCAGCCTACACCAGGTTATTATTGCTAAAGCAAGTAACAATCAGATGGTCTGCAGAAGCTGCAGGCTTTACCAGGAGGAGGAACTCGAATCTAAGTGGGATTTTGACTCAATTTCCATCATATATGCTCACAAACCCAGGTCCTGAATCCAAAAAACACATTCCCATGCTCAACATTGCTACTTCACTGTGCAAATGAATGTTTTACAATGAAATATCTTTAGCTGTGAATTATCTCACTGCTTCTGTGTGCAAAGTGAGTAGGGCTGTGGGAATAATTGCCTTTGTTTTCACTGTGACTGCTGAATTCAAAATACTTTGTAAGCTTGCATCAAACAGATGCAACTTCCCTTTCTCCCCATGCTCTTATTTTTTCCCATGAAATGAAAAGAGGAGAGCCTCATGTGCACTGAAAAGCTCCTTCTGATCCCCAAAATGAAACACTTCGTTTTTGGACACACATAGTAAAAGCAAAGGAAATTTAAAGGCTAAATTTCATAAAGGAAGAAATGGTGTTCTCAGCACTCTGATTCAGTAGCCAGTATGCAAGACACAAACACTTTGGTTTCCTGAGGCCTTTGAAGATGCCATCCCTTTTCCCTGGAGATGCACTTGCCATCCCTCAGCTTAAGGGGGACCACCAGGCTGTGGCTCCATGCAGCCAGTGTGCTGTGCAGCTTTTCTCTGTGCTGCCTGCTTTGTACTGCCCCAGACATGGAAGCAACTCACAGGGAAATGAGCTGAGGTGTCACCACCTGAGCCAGCTGCCTCAAAACCCTGCTGCAGACAAGAGGCTCTACCAAGGTACAGCTCTGCAGGTAGAAGCTCTTCCAAGCACTCTCCTTTTGGCTCTGTTTTGGTTTGCCTCTGCAGTAAGCTGTTCCCTGAACCCAGAGGCTCCTTCATTCTTAGTGAGGGAGCCCTTCCCACCAGGCTACACAGTTATGCTGCTTTTAAACCAAAGGGTTACTTCAGCACTTGGTTTCTACCAAAACGCTGTTAAAATACTTTCACTTATTGCAGGACCACAAACATCTGTTAATTATGGGTCTGGACTTTATTTATTTATTTATTTATTTTAATAGCTAGGTCTTATTGACCTTCACTTAAGCACTTTTGAATATTTTACCCCATATAAAGACTGCTGTGTAGAAAAGTGCTAACAATAACCATCATGGGAGTCTTGGATTCAAAGACAGTTTGCAGACCTCATTAAGGCAAGGAGCTTGCCAAGTCCAGTCTTTTCAGTTCAATGGAAGCAACACTTCAGCCCCCTCATGTAGCAAAGCAGCTGCTAGCAATGCAGGCTCTGTGGCATGGGCATAGAAAGCTGAGCTCACATAGGACACTCATCAGTCCTGGTACCAGAAGACAGGGAGTCACACTGAAAACAAAGGGAGCTGTGAGAAGAACCCTAAAAAGCAGCAGGATGGCAAGGCTTTTTCAGCATAGGGCTGATCAGGGAAGCAGAGTCAAGATCTCTGGGCTAGACAAAACCTCCTGGCTGTTTTGTGTCATGGGGAACATGACTTCTGTGCAGTCTGTGTGCAGTCACAGGGACAAATCTTGATCAATGCAGAGCAAGACTGGCAAGGTTTTCCTATCTAGTGATGGGCTAGCACACTAGGAGGTCTGCACCATGCCATTGGGAATACTTGCCTCATATGCTGGAGAAAAGCAGATATTTGAGAAGTTTCAAAAAAGTAAGATAAGCAAAATCAACTCTTCAAAGAGAGGTAAGATGCTTTAGGCATTCAACAGATGGAAAAGCCAGGCTCCATATTTGCATACTAAACATGGAGGTAGGAGAATGCCTCAGGTTAGACAACAGTGCTTCTGTCTTTTTCAGCTCTGTGTGGAAGGACTGACTACAGGCACACAACTACATCAGTCTGAGGCAGATCCACCTTACATTGTCACAGCAATATGCACAGGGCAAGAGCAGTTTAGAAGCTTTCAGTCTAAAGGAAGTGAGAAGCCCAGTGGCACCGGTATTCCATCAGAGAACTCAAACACAAAAGAATTGAGGCTTCTGAATCCAGCACTATTTAGGCACTTTTCATCTGTGAGGGAAGGAAAAAGTTGTGAAAACACATGGCAGGTATCCTAATTCCCAGGATGTCCATAAAGCCCATCCTTCATTCATTGGGTCATTCTCAGCTCAGGATGTTTTCAAATGAGTATTTTCAAAGGACAAGTCTTCTTTCCTATCTACTTGCCATGAAGTTACAAAGATGAACCCTCCCATTAGCTCAGCACAACCCTTCAAAATTTGTTTGCCCCAAAACACTCTGTTATATTAAGGATTTTCCCCATATTTGTATTCAACCATACATCCTTGCAAGTACTGATACAGAATAAAACCCAGAAGCTGCCCAAACACAATTCCCAAGTGCCATGCATGTAAATACCTCTCTGTGGCATAGCTGTTAACAAGTTTAATAGAAATAAGAAAACAATACAAGATTTGCTCTGGAACAAAAAATTAATGATAAAATCCCATAGTGAACATTTTTGAGACATTATTTTAGTATTTAATTTACAGCTTCTTAGTGTTTATCTCTTCAGGTGGGATTTTACAAATTAACCATGGGTAGAACACACCCCACTTTGTAATTTCCTTATCTTACTTAAATAGGAGACAGATAGCAACTTCTATACATGCTCACACCTTGCTAATAGAAAACAGTGATGTATTGAAAATTTCCTTATCACCTCCAGTTCCCACACAGGTGTTCTTGGTGATAAACTACTGAATGATATAAACAGTGATTTCAGGTAAAAAGTAACAATTAGTCAAAAGGAAAAGAAAAATAAAAAAACAAACCACAAATTAAACCACCTTTCCTGTGTAGGATTTAGAACTGAAAATACTCAAATACAGGAGTATAAATGTGAATTTTTTCAGTGAAGCACATAATCCCTTGGACTTCCCTTTAGTAATGCTTGCTGTCACCTCTCACAGCCCATAGGCAACTTCTCTTCCCTTTTGAGATGATCTTGATGGGCAATTCACAGACCTAGTAAGGGAATGTATGATATTGCCTTTGGTGTCAGCCAATGCAGTCTGTCTCCAGTGGGTGCTATCACAGATAGGGTGTACAGCTATTCCTGAGCAAGAGCTCAGGAATAGGAGAGTTATTTTGGACAAGGAACTACTGAGAAAGCTTTCTCCATTTTAGTTCTCTGGAATTGCTCTTTCAGGTGTAATAGAGAGCATTTAAAAAACATTTAAACCAGCTAAACTGTGTTGCTGCTATTGTGCAATGAGTGTATCCAATCCTTAGGTCCGCAGAAAATTGCAAAAGTTATTATTTTCATTTTTTTTTTATTCCAGAGAAAATCTTTATTTTATAGTTCTTACTAATTTCTTCCAAAGAGAGCAGTTAGAGGCATCCCTCACTACCCATTAAAAAAAAAATTAAAAAAAAAAAAATCACACCTATTGCTCTAGAAGTGCATGTCCAGGTCTTTGCTCCTGTGAGTGCCACAGCTTTCTGGGCAGTGTCACTAGGGACAAAACTGGATGTGATGATGTTTTCAAAAATACACTCACATTTTTCCACCATCTGCATTAATTATCCAATAATGGTATAAACTAAGACTAGTAATTCATAAATCCTTTCATAAAATGTAGAGGAATAGAGTATCACTTTAACAGAAGCAGGAATTCAAACATACATTAAATTTCACAATAAATACTTCAGGGCTGTGTCTCAGGCTTTTTCCAGAGCAACACTCACTGTGCTCTCTGTGAGGATAGCACTCTGGCTTTGCATTTATTATTCATGTGGTACCCACAGAATTCAGTGACTGCACTCAGCCAGGCAGACATCACCATGACTGGACAAGAGTACCAGACTCCTCAGTACCAGAATTCTCTAAAGGACAATCAATTCTCTTTAAAGTTTCTGCCAACTTACAGGGAATAAAAGTACTTTCAAAGAGTGGCAATTTTGTATTGGTGTCAACAAAAAGTTTTTTTCTCAGTGGCTTTTAGATTATTTCTGTAGAACCAACAGAATCCTGTTGAATAGGAAAATCCATCCTAAATTTCATATCAGACCTATCAATTTTCTCTGTTATTTCTGCCTCACATGCTTTATGTAGTAGTTTTATGCACCAGTTATATTCTCCACATGTTGGCATCTACTGAACTTCTGAAACTTGGATTTAGATACCTGGTTAATAAGTTTGGGCTGTTCTCAGTTTTGGGGTTGTTTTATTTTTCATTCCTTGTACCAAAGCCCACCCAACAGTTTAAAAAAATAATCTTCAATGTTTTCCATAGGTCAGGTGTTGTCTGGGTAGGTTTCTTCTGGCATCTACAAAAAGTATCAAGTTAATGACAGAGATTTCTAGGTCCAGAATGTGTGAATTACTAATTGAAGGGTCCAATTTCCCAATAAGAAATTCAAGGTGCCACTACCTAGGTACAGCAAGCCACTGCACAGCTGAACAGCATCCTTAGCATATCTACTTAGCAAATACTGCTTCCTCAAACCCTCAAGACAGATGGGAGTAGGAGTTTAGACCACAAGTGCCACTGGCAGAATATCTATTCCAAGGGCAATTATACAGAGTATCAAATATATTTGATTATTCCTAAGCATTCTTGATAATCATCAGGTATGCTTAACACTTCTCAAGAAATCTTTTCATAGGAACAGGACCCCATAGGTATAATTTATCAGGCATTAACCAAAATAGAATTAGGCTCTTGGAGCATCTTTGCATTCTTGAGTTCTGTTTTTATTTGGAGTGGCCACAAGCAATCACATAAGTGTTTTTTATTCTTGTTGCAGTTTTTGGAACATGAGTGTTGGCTGTGGATTATGCCCCACACTCCAGCACCACCAGTATTGTTTCATGTCACTGACTCTCCCTTACTTTGCTCAGTCAGGGTCCAGTTGGATGCCACCATCTGTCAGAGTCCACAAGGAGGCATGGGGTCTGAGACTGGATTCTCATGAGAAAGACAGTAATGTGAACAGGAAATGTCCCATCAGGAATCCTTTCTTGGGACAGGCTCCTGTGGAAAAGAACAAACCCCTATTGTCACTATTGCAGCTTTAACTTTATGTTCTTGTGCTCATCCTTTGATTCATTCTCTCACCCCCCACTCTATTCCCATCTGATGGGTGGGAAACAGGATATTTTGTGAAATTCTTTCCTTCCTGTGTGGGTCTACATGACATCTTTAATTAGCAACTCTCTGCAATGGAAGTGAAGAATTAGAAAGCACAACTATCCTGCTGATGAGATCATAATACAGTTGCTTTTTGAACAGGTATTTAAGGCATCACTTTCTGTCATTTACAAATATTGATCTTATTATTTAAAAATATCACACACCAAAAAAATCCTAAAACACTTCCCTACAGAATGAGTGACCAGGAAGAGCTTTACAAACATTGCCTTTGTGTCCCCTGAAGAGATTTTTTTGTGATGCAAAAGAGTGATGGGAAGGAGACCTCTGCCTTCTTCCATGTACAGAAATTCAGCCAGCTGGTGCCTGCCATTTTACCTGGAATGGATAGGAATACTTGTTTATTTAATAACCTTATGCAGGAACTGATCAGAGTGATGTGGCCTTCTGTAGAAAATCCCAGTGGTTGAAAAGATTTTTGTCAGGGTGGGATTTGACACCATGGAGGCACAGAGAACAGCACTGCCTTGGAAGAAGACCAAAGTACAGACAAACCTGCCACACTCAGGGGACCTGAATTGATCCTTCCTTGCCCTGTCCTGTAGACTGGTAGATGTAAGAGCTGTTAAGCCTCACCTGTCCTTAAATGCCAGCAGTCCAAGTGATAGCCCTTAACTTCTGGATGTCCTATAGGGTTGGCCTATCCCTTTCTCCCAGATCTACCATGATGAAATTTTCCTTTCCCACTGCTGCAACTGTACAGCCCCAGGGGACATTAAGATGATCCTGCTTTCTGATTTCCCTTCCATTTTTTTCTTTGCTTCTTTTTATTAATTTGAATCTCTGATGTTCTACCTGGCACCTGGGAAAACTCATTTACACCACTAAAGAGCAGCATAAACTCATTTCGTGAAAACAAACAGTAACCACACAAGAAGCTAGATCAGAGAAAAACCAGGATCCCTGAGCCAGTATGACATTCCAAAATTTGGGCTGTGAACTAAGAAAACTGCAGAACAAAGTACAGGATTGTGCTTATGCTAATATATCTGTCATTTCCCAAAGGTCTGAAGGTTAGTGTGCAAACATGTGTAGGATCTCACCAACCTCTACGCCATATCTGAGAAGACACAGACGGGAATGAGAAGTTTTTTCAGCTGAGCTTGTGAACCTAATCTCCCAACTGCTATCTCACACTGTCACAGCAACTGGTTTGTCTACAGCTGCTTCACAATACACAGCAACTGCAGTCTCTGCCTCCTCATTTTCATTCAGATCTAATCATGAAACAAGAATGTGCTTGGTCATATTTGTGCTGGGACTGCATGTCCTCAGCGAAGTTTGCACACCCCGATAAATTGGCTCACAGTTGAAAATAGAAACTACTACTGTAATAACAGACATGTAACTCTGAGCAAAGACTGCCAGGGTGTGAATATTGCTAATGGCATTAAGGGTCTTTATCACATCTTGTAAAGTGTTATCAATCAAACTACAGGTGTTAAGCAGGTAAAAGCTGTAGTTTGAGGCAATAGATAAGAAGTTTTCCCTTGGATCTTAAGCACTGTTTCCTACTAGATCTTTCCTGAGAGAAAGTGTCAGGATATCAAAGGGGAAAAGAAAGATATATTTTTAAGCCTTGGGGCAAAAGAGGGAGGGGATTTTGAAGATAGTTTTAGGAGAAGCATTATCAGCCTCTCAGAATGACTTCAAATAGCAATCTCTTCCCCAATCACAACCAGATATTTATTATATTTACCAAAGAATTTGCCTTTTTTTTTTTCCAAATAACAATTTGCTAATAATATTAAAGCTATGTCTTGTGAACTTGTGAAGCATGTGTGGAAAGAGAGGCAAGCATATTTGAGCTTCATAGTTTACCATATACCATAGGCACCCAAAATAAATGGGTACTGCATTACACTGGGGCTTGTTTGATGTACTGGGAACTAATGCACATCACTTGGTTTGCTCCCAGCAAGTGTTGTGCATATAATACACAGAAGGTAATGAAATTGATTTCAAGGCTATAACTGAAAGCCACTATAAAATCCCACTGTTACTGACATGCTGTAAAATTCATATGTTATTGGCTCCTCTGGCCTCTTTCACATGGGAGGTGACTTGGTGGCTTGGTGCCTCACCCTTTTATCTGATTAAAACATAGACCATCCCCAGGAATCTGCTGGCCTTGCTGAGTCTCTATTTGGGTACAGAAATAGCTGCATTTATAGCAAGGAAAAAGAAGATACCTGTGCCTGGTTCTAGTTTGAACCACAAGTTCGTGTCTTTGGGAGCTGAAAATCTGTAATTCAGAGAAACAATTTTTTTAATGAAACAAACAATATTTTTAACAACTTTATACTTTCTTCCTACTCCAAAAAAGAAAGGGAATGACCAAAGTGAAAAATAGAGATGAGTTACGTGTCCTAAACAGCTAAAACCAGGGGGAAAAGTAAAAGCCCTTTTCACTGTGCAGTTGTTCAGAGGCTTCAACTAATTTTTGAGGCAGGCAAACCCTTGGATAGATTTTTTACAGTCTGGGAAGAGAGGTGGGGATTTATCCTGGGACCTTACTTGGGGCAGGCAATGGAAAGCAGAGGCCAGAAACTTGGCCCCACATTTCCAGTTTTGAGTTCCAGCTGCCCAACTTGAACTCTAAATCATAGGATCTGCAGACCAAAATCAATCCTGAAAAGAGAAAAAAAAACCCAAAAGCTCTGCTAGGAAAAAGATCTGCAAAATTCTGTGCATATCCCTGACATTTGAGCTATCTACCTTCTAACACAAACAATTGCTGATGAAACAACCAATCTCCTCACACACAGCTACACTTTTAAATGAGCAGATTTTGTCTGGATTTTAGCCAGAACTTTAGTGTACTATAGGTTCAGTTAAAACATTTGTACTTATTATCTCATATTGTAGTGATCATCTCCTATGGCCACCCAATTTTCACAGAGTGTTACAGTATATTTGAATCTAATGGTCTAACTCTATTAACAAAGGCAGTGTCCTGGAAAAGGTGAGAATTTTTTTGTGCTAAACTGACAGTAGGTCAAAACTCAAATGCTGACTCTGAGCCCTTTGTATGCTGGAGACAACAGCCCTGGATTAGTGAATTCAAGCTGTGTCTGTGCCATGGTGTGGTTCCAGTGTGCAGGATGTATCCTTCCAGATGCCCAGCTACAGCACTAAGAAGTACCTGCCAGTTAATTTACCCCATTTATTACCTGAATCTAGCAGTAGTTGATCAGTCTCTGAACTGAAGAACTCAATCTCAGTTACCAAGATTGACTGATTGGAGTAATTGAAGCAATCTTATTTAATGTTTGCCTTAAATGCTCTGGCAGTCTGATTCAGATAAGATTTCAAACAGACCCTGTGCTTTTGATCTCAAATTAGCTTCAGGATTAACTCAAGCTTGCTTCAGACACAGTAAAAAATTCTCTCAAGTGTATTTTACACTGTAGCCATGCTCAAGCCCTCTTCCTGATTCCACCAGATTAATTAAAATCTCACCTCAACCCAGCTGTGCTAGTGACACTCTGGACAATGCTGCACTGGTACCTCAGGCTTGCTGAAATCCTCACCTATGACTTGCACTCTCTATTTATCACTTCCCCTTTGCTACTGTTGAAAGGGGCAATAAACACTTTGAAAAAGCTGCTCCTAAGCAGCAAGATTACTTCAGAAGGTGAGTTTGAGGTTCTTAATTCCCTTAGAAATGCTCCACATTTTTCACCTCAGGTCTACAGAAGTGTTTGTGTATCACCTAAAACCACAAAGCCTGATTTTGATTAGGCTGTGGGTACCACGGCTAGGTTATTATTTTAAGATAGCATCATGGAAAAACTTCAGTTATAACTTAATTAATTCAAACACTATCGTTTCTTTAGAATGGAAGCATTTTATCCAAGCAAAGGATCACCCCTGAATGACTGCATTTGTACTGCAGAACCACCACAGCTCTAGGGTTCAGCTAAGGTCTGAATTCAAAGTTATTGCATTAACACTTATGTTATACTGCTGCCTACAGGTCCATATTTAAAATTAGGGTGTTATGCTAACTTATGTTTAAACAAGGCTCCTGTTCCAAAGCTTAGGAAACAAGCAAGATAAGGAAGGTATGGGAGAAGCTGAACCCATTTTAACTTTCCATGGTTTGTGTATGCAATTGAATGTATTTATTCCACTGTCCTGCAGCCACCACAGAGGGACTGGTTTTGTAGCAGAGCTCCATTTGGGAATGCAGTTCAAGGGGAAGACAGAGATTATGGTAGTGCATCAGAGGTGCTGTGGAGGAAAGCACAGGGATCCCTGGAATGACAGCCCTCCACATGACAGACAGGTAGGTATCTGATGATCCCTCCTGTGGTGTTCTTGCAAACTGTCATTTCCCCTTGTGGAAACTGCACAGTTTTTTTTAAAGCAAATGGATATGTATTTTGAGGTTGGACACAGAATATAAGGACTATCTTTTCCTAATTGGAGGTTTAAAGACCCTTTACAAGTAGCCAATAAATATCAAGAGCTTGTCATGTTGCATCTCACTACTATATTGAAAAAAAAGAATGACACATGCCACATGTTTCTCTGAAATAGAAACATCATTCTTGCAGAGGCTGGCATGGGGAAGGGTAGTTTTCCTATCTAGTTCATGTGCATAGTTCTTCTTTGGGTAGCCAACTTAAATTGCTACACACATATTTTGAATTTCAAAATATTTTCTGAATACAGGAAGAAGAAATTTCAACTTAATGCCTGTAGGGGAGCCAGACACTTCTGCAAGCACTTCCTCTTGTCCCTATAGAGCTGATTGATCTTGGCAACTCAGGATGCTGGTGCTTTCAGCTAGAGTTAATAGCCTCTGAAATTATTTTCCTCCGTGTTCTGTAAACTATGCTATTTTTGCAAAAGGAGACTCATTTATTTGAACAATTATCAAACTGACATTTCCTAAGATCATATAAATTAATAGAAACGTTAGCATTTAGCACTCAAAATCTTCTGCACCCTGGAGGCTGGATAAGGTATTAGTCAGTTCAAATTAAAGTTGTCTGATGCCAGGCAGCCTCTGGTGACTGCCACAATACTGTTTCCTATGTAATTGTTGGTCAATTTGTTGCAATATATCATCAGGATTACTGAATTATTAGTTATAATTACAACTTCAGAGTCAATAGCAGTGTCACAGCAAGGGTAAGTAAACACTAGAAAATTATGAGGGATGGAAATACCTTTCTAACAGCGACATCCTATTAGTAGTACAGAGACCACCCACTGTAACAGCACAATGATAAATTCCTGCTTGGAGAAGATGGAGTTGGATGGTTTTGCCTTAATGTTCTGCATTCATCTCAGTGACATCTTCTATAAGCTCCTTTTTGATTCCTGCCCACCAGCTGTGGAGCACACATGTGAGGTAGTTTGAACTGGCTGAAGCACACACAATCTGCCAGACTAAATTTTACGGCTACCAGCGTCAAACAATTTGCACAGACCATCCCCAAGGATGCATCTCCCAAAGGTCTGCAGGTCATTTTCCTATGGCTCTTCAGTCACCCTGATGCCTGGAAAGGCTGCCCTGGAACTGGACAGAGCAAAAGGGATAAAATAGGTATTCATTGAAATTCCACCTTGGGCAGTACAAGAGCCTGGCCAGAGTTGCATCCAAATCAAATCTAAGATGGATCCTGGTCACAAGTCTTTACACTTTTACAAGTTTTAGTTCATCTACATATTGGGGTCAATTATTCAATCACAGCCCCAGGTTATGAAGTCTCAGCCCCCAGGTTTGCCCCTTTCTCCTCACTGTTGTTTATGCTTTTGGGGAACCAGTAGTCCTTGATTCTTTAGCTAGGAAGGGATTGTTTTGTCTAACTACTCTGTGAAGAGAACTTACAACACCTAATATGAAGTTTCAGACTTACACACTAAGTAGCAGAGATTCTGAAAAATATAAAACTAAAAACCAAGGCATCAACCCCAAGTCCCATTTCCACAAATGGTCTAGGGGATCAGGCACCCACAGCCTGTCAGACAGGTACCAGTTCTCCATTCTCCAAAGGCCACCTCTCCATGCACTATTTATTTTTGATTCCTGATATGGTTGGCAGGTTATGACCTCTTGGAAAATTTGACCCTTGTGCACTTCTAAGAATGGCAACACAAAGTCCTCTATGGAAGAAGTGTCTATGGATAGAAGAGTCTACTGCTTTCCAAAGAAGAACACAGTATTTGCTGTTACTATTTTGACTAACAAGAGAGATACTTTTCAAAAGTATTTCAAAGAATACATTAATTTTGTAAGAAAAGGAAAAAAAAAAAAAAAGTAGTGTTTTTCTGCAAGTTAAGTCTAGAACTTCAAGGAAATCCAAAGAAAAAATGCTTCTGATAAGGAATTTCAAGTTTTAAAGTTCAAGTTGTGTTGGGAAATGGACTGAGAGTTCAGTGTGTGGAAACATGACCCATAAAGTTCAGCATACAGTGCAAGAACCAAAACCTAATTAGGGGAGTTGGTCAGGGAGTTATCTACCTAATCTTCAACCACAGCCTCAAAGGTTGAAAATGTGACTCCATCTTCTAAACCAAGAAACAGGTCATTAAAATTCAGGCTGTACAACTAACATTGCACTCATTTAACAAAACAAGAGTTCAAAACACAAGGAGTTTAACTCCACATCAGAGGCATTTCTGGAAACCGCAGACTTAACGAACTATCTTTCCTCCATTGGTTTCAAATGAAACAGGCACAGAGGCTTTCTTTGGCACAGCCTAACCCTGCTCAACCAGGTGTGGGTTTCAATTAAGTTACCCTTGTGCAGGAATCTGAAGACAAACATTTGTAAACTTTTTTTGGTTTGTTTGTTTGTGTTTAAAAAATGTACCCGCAGTGGTTGCCGTGCTGAAACCAGCCTGGACAGCTGGAACAGCAACCCGGAGCCAACCAGCCAAGTCTCAGCCCTGGCTGCTTGTGAGCTTGTGCTCTGCTCTCACAGCCTGACTCAGTGGAAAAAAAGAAGTCTGTGGAAGCTCAAGCTGCAGTGAGATGACAGGTGACTTCTGGGGAAAGAAGAAAAAAAAGCTATAGCTGTGGCCCCACGCCCATTTCTGGAAACCTGGCAGGAGTCATTTGTGGGAGAGAAGGTGTCGAGCAGAGCTGGCTGGGTGATAGTGGAATAAGTCCATTCCAAAACTGTGCTGGTTTTCCAATTTTTTTTAAATAAAAACAAAAACTTCTAAAATGGAAGGGTGTGGAATTGTGTTGAAACATCTATTTCTAAGTTAGAGAGATTGAGTTTCCAGATCAGACAAAACCAGAGACCTCAACCTGGGATGCAGAAAACTCCCCTCTCATCAACACCAGCACTTCTCCAAGATGTTTTGGCATCCAAGAAGCAGCATATTTTAGTTAAATATATTTCATCAAACGTGTTCTGAAAAATTCCAATCTTGAAATGTCATTGTGTCACCAGTTTGTGGAAAGATCAGTAGTTTAAAAAAACTCATAAAAATAAAGGGGTGGAAAAGAAGCTGAAGTACAGTCAGTCACTCAAAAGACATTTGTCAGCAAAATTAAATATAAGTTCAGGCATATTGTGTTTCATCACATACTGTTCCTTTTAGGGGTGAGGCACTTAAGTAATTTCTCTATTTTGGAATGAGACTGCAAGACAAACAGTTTATCTTCAGTTTGGCAAAAGAAAGTTACATTAACGTCTATCAAGATGAAAGTGGAGCAAACCAGAATATTTTACAGCTTAAATAGTGACTCTGTTCTTCAGCTATGTGTAAACTATTCATCTCACAGGATGCAATCAAATGTCACTGTCTTGATATGAGTTCCCAGTAAACTGGAAAACACAAATTCATGTACTTTATATATGTTATATATGCACATACACACACACACACACACACACACACACACATATAGTACCTATATATATATATATATATATATATATATATATACACACATACATAAATATAATCTTTCCATGTACACACACACACACAGATCCAAACCACATCTGGAGTTCCATTAAAATATTTCTCCTACCTCCTCAATAACCACAGTTACAGTAATCCCTAGAAGGAACAGAGTAGGGCTAAGGTCAGCCGTCTCTGATCACCAGTGTTTGTACAAAGTGATTTTGTGTTTCATTTGCACTAGAGATTGATAGCAAGTTAGAATTTTGGCTCAAAAGAATTTTTATGGAAGAAAAAAATGTTTGGAAAGTTGAAAGATTTTCCTGAAGGAAGGTTCAGGGAATAAGTGAGAGCTTATTTGTCTTTTTCAAGACTTTAGCAACTTGGAAAACAGGGAAAAAATTCCCAACCTTGCTCCTCATAAAACTTCATTATCACAAAGTCTGTATTGTATTTTTTCTGCTGAAATCAAAATAATTTTTTAAAAAAGAGGGAAAATATAATGGGTAAAACTCAGTCTGCTCTTCAGTGAAAATATTACAATTTTTTCAGTTTAAGAGTGTTACCATCTTTTCACCGAGATGATTCACATGATGTACGTTCTTCATTGAGTTTGAAAGTGTATTCAAGAAGCACCTTAATTTCCATGAGAGTTCATCTTTTGGGTTTTATTTATTTTTTTCCCCCAAAATGTTTTTATTGAAACAAATTTCAGCCTATTCTAGCTTGCACTTTGGATTCTCTCAAAATCCAAATTCGAAACTTCAAAGCGAGCCATCTCCACAACTATAACTTTTGTAGGATTTTGATCAAAGCCATGGAAATTCCTGGTTCCACCCTGCAATAATGAACTGGCCCAGGTTTCATTTGAAATCCAGCTCTGAGGAGCTGACTTACCTATCTGGTTTGCAAGAATCCTGCTGTCTTCACCTGACCTGAGAGCATCTCCGCATAGCAAAGCTCCCCTCCAGCTGGAATGCATCCATGCAATACAGTCCCCATTCCCTCAATGTGGGGGGGCACCAACGTTTGCCTGTCAACCTCCTGTTTACCAACCTTGTCCAAGTTCAGAAAGCTTCTTCTTTCTGCATTCTGAAGATCAAGGGTTTTTTGCTGATTTTTTTTTTTTTTTTTTTTTTTTTTTAGCAATTCACTAGATAGATGTGTTTGCCTAAAGAGACCCTCCCACTGCTCTTTTATCCTCTGAAGGCAGGCCAATTTTCAACTACAGCCTGATGGTTGCCTGGGTTAACCTCTGCCTTGTTTCATGAGGCTTAGAAACCCCAATACACCTTTCAAATGGCGTGCCTGATCACACTGCTCTGGCAGATAAACAGAAAATTAGAATGAGCTTCTCCAGTAGGAGCCAGCATGAAGGCACCACCATCTCACAGGGGGGAATGCCTGGCAGGCAGGCATGCAGACAGGCAGGTTTGGAGATCAGTTATGATGGGGACACAGAAAAGGCAGCTGTGGAACAGCACAGTAACAACTCTCTTTCAATGTTTCTGCCAGGCAAGGCTATAGTGCTTCCTGCCACAGGGAATTTGGGACAAATATCTTACGAGCATTTTTAACCCTTAAATATTGTATGTAAGACATTTAGGTGACTGTTGGAGATGAAGTTATCCCTACCTTTTTCTATATAGCTTATATTCAAGTGTTTTAAATTTGAATCTTCATGTTTCAATTCAAGGCCTTTATCTTGTAAGTTTTCCTCTTATTTGTAGGATTTTTCCATCATGTTGGTAGCCTCTTCCTCTCTCTCACTGTGACTGCATGCCACATTCCTGTGCAATAACACAGGCAAAAGACATGGGTTACTACAACTTGTTTCTTATTTCTATTCTTTATGTTGGTTCAGGTTCAAATGCAAACTTCACTGCATAGAAAAAATTGGGTCTTGCATTTGGTCCAGTCTGTTTTCACCAGCTAAATTGTCCTTTGAGTGAGGTGTGACATCCAGAAGAGCCACCCGAGCTTTCCAAACTGACTCTCAGGATCTAATTAGTTCTCTGGATACCTGGCATTTCTGAGGCACAATTGTCTTTCCTAAATGAGGATGTGCTCAAAATAAGTACAACTGAAAGCAAAAAATAAAAAATAAAAAAAAATTGAAGAAAAAAAAAAAAAAGGAAAAACTTAAACTCAAAAAAATACAGAAAAATGGAACAACTTTCACCTTGGCATTTTAAGTGATTTTTTTTTTTTTTTAACTACAGAAACACAGCAGTTCATAATTCACCACCAAATCCCTACTCTTTAGGTCTCCATTCTCTTGTGTGCCCTTTGTGGCTTTCCTTAAGCCCTAACCAGATATTTAAACATGTCCTGCTGAGGTCAATGGGATTTATGCAGATCCATGCCCTTGCAGCATGCAGGAACTCAGCTCCTCTGCATTGACAACAACTGAGCTGCTCAGATTTGTTCCACAGTGTGGCCTGCAAAAGAAGCTGTTCCAAGGTGTACAAAGCATTTGCTGCCTGCTGCTGTTGGCAGCATAAAACTGCCATGGAGCTGTTGCCAGGGGAGAAGAAATAAAATCCCCTCAGGAAAGAAAAGAACACACAGGTAGAGAAGAGGGAGTGGGGTGGGAGGTGTGGGGTCCCCCCTGGGACCCAGCCCTCATTTGGAAATAAGATGAGCTTGCTGTTGGCACAGGGTTTGGCCAAACTTGCTGATCCTCCTGTGTGCACCTGAGCATCCCTGCATGTGGATGTCTGCCCCACACTGAGGGGTGTTCCTTGCCCCTCTGAGCCTTTGGTGTGAGGTCCCCTTGTGAAAGTCCTTTAAAAGCAGTGAATCTTTGCTTTCTGGCAGCTTGCTGTCTAATGGCACATCAAGGAGGGCACCCAGAACCCTTCACTCTTCACTGCATGGAAGCACAGCCCTCCTGGAAATACCTGGGTGGCTTGGGAAGTCTTCCCTGGTTCTGCCCCTTGTTCCCAACCCAAAACACAGTGAAGTGCTTTCTCACCCACACTGATTTGCTGATACCCATTTATGGTACATGAAACTGGACTACAGACCATGAGGCAACGATTTCAAAATCTATAAACCCCCTTCCTATCCACATGAAGCAAAATCTGCTTGAAGTGTGGTGAAACAGCTTTGAAAGGGAAGGAAGCCACACAGGGGCAGTAAGCTGAGAGCAAAAGCCATGGGAAAGGTCTGATAGTCCTTCCCTTGATCTCAAATCTTAAATTTTCTGTTGTATCTATGGTTTCCCCAGAATATTTTCTTGCAGCTAATGCAGCAGGTATGCCCATGCTCATTACCCATGTTCACATTTTAGTAGCAGGAACCAACTGAGAATCCAAATTTAAGGGATTTAAATGTTAATTAAAAAAAAAAAAAGGCTAGATACATAATCTTATTTTTCTTCTTTCATTTTAGGGTCATGCATATATGAAACTTCCTCTTCTGTAACTCCTTTCACAGTCTCCCACAGAGCCCTCCTGCAGATAATCCCAGCAGTAACAAAACAATGCTGTCCTTGCTGAATGACAGCACCAATTCTTGTCACTCTGCTGAGTGGGTGCCTAAAACAGGCACTTCGCCTCCCAATCCATTATTTTCTCATCACTCTCTGAAAAAAACATTGCTCCTTCCAAAGAATGAGACTGAGTATCAAAAAGGGTTATTCCCTAGCAGAAAACTTTACAATTCACTTCAGTATACCATAGATTAAAATATATTGTTTATCTTACCTATTTTATGGAATAAAATTTAGCAAACTATTTCAATGGGTTCTTTGACCCAGAGTAAGTTTTAGCTCCACAACAGTTTTTATGCAACAAAACTCACTAAAAGACAGAAAAAATTAAGTTTACAGCTGCTTTACACACTAGGCATATTTTCCAACTAAATTCTCTTTGATCTGATAATGCAATGCTTCATTTTAAAGCAAGTTCCACTACTGCTACTACGCAAAAAGGGGTTGCCCAATGTCACTGAGACCATATTTTTCAAATATTAATTCACAGCTTTCATTTTAAGGACATGTTTATAGAGGTTGAAAGGAAGTTCAGATAAAGTTGTTGCATTGTGGCAATATATGAAATGAATTGTTTTAATAGGAAAGAAGTTTAAGATAATCTCTTGGCCTTATTTCCTTTGCTGGTTAAACCCCTTTGGTCACGTCTGAGAGAGCAATGCTGGCCACTTTTGTTTATTTTTCTTTAACTGAAAATTTTTAACCCTGAAAGTAAAGGAGAAAAAAATAGTCCAAGGGGCTTCATCCTATGCCAGAATGAGTCCTTTTCCAGTTGCAGGTGCCTCATTAAGCAAGTGAAGTGATGATTTTTGCCTTCCTCCCTGAATTTCTGTGTTCCATTTGTTGTACCCACCATCTACAAAGGGAAGACTGGCATTGCTATGTGCCAACTCCAGAGATACATGAAAGGAGGATCTAACTGTAGCCTACCAGAAAAATGGTAAAGCTGATGGAAACAGGACAGGCCCGACAAGAAGAGAGGAACTCCTCAGAGAAGCTGTCAGGCAGAAAAGCAGAAGTGAGGAGATTGTACAGCACCAGAACATAGTACAACACTACCTTCCCAAATCATAAAACAAAGCTTAGGATCTTGGTGGTGAAGTCAGAGCCAAGGTCTGAAATCCAGAGGCTGCTTTCTGTGCAAGATTTCTGTGATCTGTGTCTTATGCAGATAAGAAGAGAGTTCCCATTCCTGGATGACTGCCAAAGTTGTCCTCCATTGGTTTCTTTTTTTCCAGCAGGGAGGGCTAGACAATTAGATATACAGTTACTTACTTTTTTTTTTCAAATACCAGAAGTTAAAAATATGAGGTGGGCTAGCCAGACAACACCAAGTTTCTACTGATCCCTTACCTAATAGACATAACCCAGGGACTGTTTCTAGTAATGTCATCTATGTTTTCTGGATTTTACCTCTCTCAGGTCCAGGACAGAGGCCTGGACCAAAGGTCCCTGTTTCCCACACAAGTGCTCCTCCTGGCTGAGTGGTCTGAGAGTGCAGTGCTGCATCTGGGCTCTGAGGCTGCTAAATCAGCAGGCTTGGAGCTCACCCAGGTGCCTGTTTTATGCCATGTCACCAATACACATCACCAATACTATATCCACGTCTACAGAAAGGCTCTGGCAACGTGCACATCTGTCCTCCTGCACATCAGGTACAATGGGTCACCCTCAGGTTTGTCAGACACCCCTGCAGGGGCTAAGGACTTCCATGAGGCACTTGGACCATGTAGGGACAAAAACTTTCCTCAGAGACTGTTCCTTATCTCGGACACTGCAAAACATTATTTGGCTGCAGGCAGCCAAACCTGACTGGAAGGCTTTCTGCCAGTTTGCTTGTACCTGGCAGCCTCTGCCAGACCACTCACCATGACACCCTTCAACCACAAAATGCACTAGTCATAATGCACAGTGCACCTGAGCATTAACAGAGGTGTTACAACATGGATTTACTTATGTCCATTACACTCTCAAGGAGCCCTTGCAGACGTCACTGGGCTCTTAAAGATTTACAGTAATGCTGAGGAACAAACAAGAAAAACCCACAGCTACATTTCCCAGTATCAAAGGGAGAATTTGCCAATAGCACAGCAGCAAGCCACACTGACTGTGAGCAAACAAGCTCAGTTCTGCATTGCCTGGATCTGACTTTTGTTGAGGTACCTAACTTTGATCTTTGATATGTGAAAACGTTGGCAGGTAGCTTCTTTTTATTTATTCTGGAAATCCTGCACATTTTAAAATTTGGTGAGTTGGCCTAACACATTCTTGAGTGCTGACATTTAGTTCACAGTTACCACTGATGTATGACCTGAGTTATTTTTCTCAAGACCACAATCACATCCAGTTCTGCAACTGGTTTTAACGTAAGTGAAGACATTTTTGCATTTAGATACGACAGAGAATTGTACATATACATTTGTCTAACAAAAGGAAAAATGTCTTCAAAGTTGAGAGCAGATGCTCTGTGCTCTCTTCAAACACCTAAGTGTGAAAGCAGGCACTTCAGTTGCATTAGCCTGGACAAAAAGGCAGGTGCCAGGGAGGTACTGGATCACTGCTGCACTGGTTCATTCACTAGAACCTTTCCAGCCCATTTGTGAAAGGGCTGCAGAAACGAAGAGAGGCAGACGTGCCAGGGGACACTTTTGCAAGGGTACAACTTATACAACTTCCTTGTTTTAATTATCTAAGTGGTAGGTGGGTGGAGCGCCTTCATAATTTGCTTTTCTCTTTTATTACTGAAATAAAACATCTGAAATATCTGAGGGTGCTGGGAGAGAGGTTGCTCTTATTGCATTCCATTGCAGGCAGCATGGCTTTTTCAGGGACACCTGTCCACATGAAACTCTGTAAACACTTTTTAACAGGTCCCCAGGTAGTAGAAAGAGCACAGCTGCTAAAGAGCCTTAATGGCAGGACAGCTGCTTGGCTGACAGAATTGGAACCAGCATGGTGCATGTGCTGGGGACTGTAACCAGGAATGAATTTTCCTAAAATCTTTGTAAGTAAAAATGTTTATTTTTGGAATATTAGCAAAATAAAAGGAGTTACGACGTTCCTTTAATTTTAAGTCAAAACATAATGACATGCAGCTTTTAGGAAGGTTTATTTTATAGCAAAATCTCAAATTGAAACAAGGTGGCTTTGAAACAACTTCAGAAATACCATAGACTTCTTCCTATATGTATATATAAAACATGCTTGGGCATTTATTTTTTGTCCTTAATGCGTAGTAAAATTGATCATGAAATTCTGCTTTCCACAAAACTTACATCAGGTATTGCGAAATGACCTTCTGTTTCCCAGGCCTGTCACTGATAGCAAATGCTCAGTGTGTGGTGTGAGAAGGTACAAGGTACCTGGAAGAGATTATTGACATGCTAAAAAGATGAAATGGAGATGTTGTTTCAAGGACTGGCACCAAGATGAAGACTCCTGACACCCAGCCTTTCCCCAGCCATAGCCCTCCTCTCTGAGTCAGAGCCATGCAGTGCCAAGAAAGTGCCCTGTTGCGAGAGCCTCAGCTCAGGCTGAGCTGGGACTTTGAACCCAGATGAACACCAGCATCAGACTAGTTGCAAACAACCTAAATGTGTTGGTAAACAGCACATTCTCTTTGGGAAGTTCATCCGAGGGCAGCAGAACACAAACTGCTTGCTACTTCCCCCACAGCCCTTGCAGAGCAGCACACCAGCCTGGATGATGAGCAGTACCTGCCTTGCCCTCTTGAAATGCCATTCCTGCATTTTTAGGAATGACAGAAACAATCTAACATCTACCTAAAATTTATCATCTTTCTCAAAGGCATTTTCCACTGTACATGCTTCACCAACATATCTTCAATGGATGAAAGAACAGGTCTACCACTTGTACATAGCACTTCACAGCTTCTCCTCTTGAGTCTGAAGCTATGCTTGTTTTAAGGTTATTAATTGCCTTTTTCACAGCTGGCACCAGCAGCTTTGCATGTTGCCTCAAAGTGTGATGTGATAATTAGGCAGGGTGAGGAATCTTTGTTAAATTTCATTCTTTGGTGCTATTTTGCCTTTGATCTTCACTGCTTTCCTTTCCAGAAGAGTTACAGCATTCCAGCAGAAGCCAAGGGTGGGCCTTTCATCAACCTGGGGGAAAAGCTTTGTCCTGTGCCCCACGGCACTCTGCTCTCAGTCTAAAACATCCCATTTGGATGACAGCTAGTGCTTGGTGGAGCGCCTGTGAGGTGCCTACAGTCAGAAAAGCACGTACAGTGCATCCTCACCAAAACACAGATCACATCAACAATTAAAGGAGAACTCAGAATGAAGTTCAGCTACTAAATAAACAAGTAAATAGGCTTTTAATAATGCAATTTCTCCATTAACTTAATTGAAACTTTGTATTTTACTCTGCAGATTAGGAAGGCCATGGCACAAATTTAAAATTCTGTAAAGCCAATGTCCACTTCTCTCTTGGACTCTAAAGCTGTCCATATTCCAGAGTCATGCAGGCAGTTAGCTTCAGCATTCTCTTGATTTTAACTGGCCAATGACAGACCACTTAACAGATGGTATAGAAGTAGTTATATAAACTCAGAAATAAATCCTAAAGCATTTGTACACTAATGAATGAATCACTTTCCCAAATGTTCATCCTTGGGCTTTTGTCACTTATCATTTTTTCGAGATCTGGCCTTTCTACTTGTCACAGCCTATTCCTCTCCAGACCTGGGATGGCATGAAATGCAGGGAGACAGTGGGCACCTGAATCTCAGGAATCTCATCCCTGCCATATTGTTAACAGCACTGGGCTCTTAGCATCACATGATTCAAGCCAAAGGAAAGCATCTGCTCCAGGAGACATAATTGGTACAATTGTTGCAATATGTATAGAGCAAATAAATGAGAGAATACTAGTTAGCAATTCATTTTTTCCACCTCAGGAAAGGATATGATTGCCTGTTACACTATGGTGTGTGTTGAACTACGTCCCAGAGCTGTTCTGGTACTAGAAATTAGGCAGGGGTAGGACACCTGCAAGACAGGTATGTAACTATGCACATGATATTGTAGTTAATGTCCAAGTGAATGTATGTGAAGAAATGAACTGTGGGGTGTGTCATACACAGAGTTATTCTTGAAAGATGCTCCCCAAGCCATTATGTTCATGGTCCCTTGGTCTTCCAGTATGACCTGTCTGTCAGTAGGTTTTGCTTGCTGCCACTTTTAATGGTGGTAATCAACAGAGCTTGTGCACATCATCTTCAGTTTCTCTTGGGCAAATGTGTGAAAATTCCAGGAGATTTCACGTGACTGCTGGGAGGCTGGCGCTGGTGCAGGAGCAGATATCTGGCTGCTCCATCTCTTATCTGATGGCTAGCATGTTGCTGCTCTTACCTCAGAGAGAGTTCAAAAGAGCAATTCCCTTCAGGGGTATGAGACCTCCCTTTCACACACAGTGGGCTGAGCCACAGTGCTTTTTTGTCCTCTTATGCCAGTCTGCCTTCCTTCTCTTCCACATTGTGCTCTTGGCTGCAGCCAGCCCTATCCCAAGTTCAAGAGCTGGGATGCAAAGCAGCAACTCACAGGTTATTTATTGTTAAACAGCCATGACAACAGAAGTATAGAGGTGGAAAGAGGCAAAGAAAACCCCTTTCTTCTCCTCAAAGCCTAAGGATTATGCAGGATACATGATTTACAGGGCAGGTCTTTTTGTGGAATGGGTCAAAGAGGTAACCCAAGATGAAATCAAGAGAGCACAATGTTGGGTCACATTGACACTGGGCTGTCCATGGACTGTAACAAGTCAGTCCTTCCTGTTCTTCTGTGCCTTAAGCTTCTGCAGTAGGTTTTAAAGATGCTTCTTACAGAGAGTAAGGGAGGCAATGAGACAGGCATGCATGGGACTAGGTAAGACCCAGCAGTACTCTAGGATGATCACTGTTTCCCAATGAAGTTAATTTAAATACACTTTCCTAACATATGGCTCCATTTTAACTGAGACACCATACATCCCAGCTAACTGCACGTCTTCCTGGCTCAACACTGTAGCAGTTTTTATGACATCTCCAAACTACTACAACACAGGTGCCACTAATGGTTGGACCCATTTCCATGCCTTTAGTGAATGTCACTTAAATAATTCCTTTTCCTGTTGGGGCTTTTGTCTTTCTGCTTTTAGTTTTCCAGGAGGGTCTCTTCAAGCTTCTATCAAATTCCTGTTACAGACAGCCAGATAGAACCAGACATAGAATAAAGGGCTTGTATGTTCCACATTCTAATTTAAGCACCTAATGTACACTGAATTTTGAGTGCTGTACACATGAAGGGGAGAAGACATTTTGCTGGTAGGAAAATGGCCACCAGAGGCTCCACTGCGGCTGGGTCTCTCTGAGATTTTTCTGAACTGGAAAAGGTATAAAAATGTATTTGAATCTGAGCAGAAAAAGAATTAATCAGAATCTCCTCTTGCTTCTGACAACAGTAGGTTCTGAAGCGGCTGGTAGATTTTTAGATTTCCATTAATCCAGACAGAAAGAAGTGAGATCACATGGCAAAAAAATGAAGCTGGCTCTACTCCAGTGGAAAAATCAGATTTCAGAGATGGCAATCCTTGAACAGAGAATACAAATAGAAGGAAAAAAAAAAAAAAAGCCTGTCTGCAACTGAACCAAATTTGTGGATATTGTGTATCAGAACACTAGAGGACACATAAACACACCTGGAAAACTAGTTCAGATTTACCCAAATAAGAGAGCCCAGTGGACTGAGATAATTGATGGACGACAAAAGAGTGAGAGCAAAAGGCAGCAAGGCTGTTTAAGTAGGAGCCCAGCAAGAGACAGTCCCTGTAGGTTGAAACACTCTGCCAGCTAGTGCTTACCATAACCCTGCCCAACACCTCTGGGTATATGCAACACTTCCTATGGGAGGATTTCCTCAAGCTGCACTTGGGTTAATTTCAGGACTCAAGAATTATATCTGAACATGCAAGGGTTTAGGTTGCCTGGATCTACAATAGACACCAAGTTCAACAGAGAGAGCATTTTCTGACTATGGAAAAACCAGTGGAAGAACATGATTCGAAAAGAAAAGGGGTGATAGATTGACAATAACAAGAAAAAGTCTGTGCAAGGGTGGGAGGGATGTTTCAGTTGAGTTCTGACTCTGACAGACAAAGGAGACATAAGAATATTGCTCAGAATAATGAAATATGTATTGGGAATTTTGGTATTTATTGGTTGCTCATGGTCTGATGGAGCGGGGACAGTGTAAAAAGTTGAAGTACTGGAAGAATTAAAGATGTCCCAGAACTGCTCATATATCTCAGAAAGCATAACATTTAAATTCTTAAAGGAAGTTATTAGTTCAAGTTCTGACAGCAAAATACAGTCACAACTGACAGTGATGGCTTGAGACATCAGGAGCTCTATAATGGAAAGAAGGCTGCTGTAATTTTAAGTCATGGATTGAAAATATTCAATATTTTTGCTGATAGGAGCCTTATGAACTTCAAATCAACTGTAAACTCTTTACTATCTTTGCCAGGCACACATTTTGAAAAAAGCACAACTATATTTATTTTTTTCCAGCTACCAAACATATGATCTGCAAGGCAGATTTAAGTGAGGGTGATAGTGCAGGCATATGCATTTCAGCCTTCAAGGAAAGTCTGGGGTAACAAACTAAATTTGGTAGTAGCCAGTCTAACTTTAAAAGCCTTGTCTAGATGAAATAGAGACCATGAAATGTGTTCTTTCTGGAACAACTGCTCAGGATGTGACCCCATGGAGGGAGCATAACAACCTGTGAGTTGTGTTACAGCTATAGGGTTGCTGGGGTTTTAAGTGCTATTACTCCATTGAAAAGAAATCATGGGATGGAAAACTGTGCTTTAAAGGCTTAAGCTGCTCAGGCAGAGACTCCAGGTCTGGGTTGGGACTCTGAGGCTGTGGTCATCATTAGGCAGAGCCAGTTGAGAATGCATTTGGGACAAAGTTCTTTCCTAAATGTCTTCAGAGCCTATAATCTGAAAGCCAAAGTCTAGTGCTGAGATGCTGCTGCTGCTGTTCAGGATCTCACCACTGACATACAGCATGTCCTTGGGGCAGTGCCTCCATCTTCAGTAGGCTTCACATTCAGCATCTGGTAAACTGAGAAAATTCATTGAGTTCCACAGAGATGCCACATTAAACTACTGACAGCTGTCAATGGCTCTGATTTTTCTCAATGTGAAGTCCACTTATTCAGAGACTACAATAAGTTTTGCTTCAGGCTTTAAATAAAACCTGTATAAGTACCAAAATTAATTTTTTTAAAAAACAACTCTCTAATGTGTCACTATTCTAAACTGATAAACTTGTAAAGAAGCCACTTGGGAATTTCTTCATATAACTTCCCCAGTAGAAAACACCAATTTGAAAAAAAATAAATCAATTATTAGTTTGGATTTTGCAAGTAGCTTTTTTTTTTTCAGGAAACAGTCAGTTTAGATAAATTTCACAATGTATAAAATATTAACAAAAATGCTTCCAGAGCAACAAAATACTTTGCTTGTTTGTTAAAAAAGTTAACATGGCAATTTCAGTTAAAAATTACTAATGTTTGGAAAATCTTTATATCTACCTGGCAGTTATAGTAGAAATGTAAGTCCACAGCCCAGGGGGAAAATTTCCAACTGATTGCAATTGGGATGAAAGCCATGGTTACAAAACCAAACTGGGGAGCAGGAAAGCAGTTCCTGGTCCAGTACTAGCCATGGTAATATTAAGCAAGCTTCTGCACAACCCCTTTTAAATCCTGTGATCAGAAAGAGCAGGAATATTCATGTTGGGAAACTGAAGACATGTTGAACATCTATGGAATGGCACAGATAAATAATTGCTTATTCTCATAAAGTTAAAGAATCTACTAGAGAGATAAGGAAGAAGAAGGAAAAGATAAAATGTACAAAGTATGAACCCATAACTGCTTTCTGAATTGATTCCTTTTTTTAAGGGTTTGAATGGGACAAAGGAAGGAAAGTTACATACTGCTGTGGGTAACAAAGCCAGCAGGAAATATGGTTAGCAGGCAAAAGAATGTACACGATAACACCCAAGTTCACATGCAAGAGCAAAATTTATCTCCTCTTCCCACCACTGCCAGAAAAATATAGGGTCCAATAAAGAGTATCTGCATTACCAAAGTACTCATATAGGAAGGGTTTAGAAAAAATATCACAGCACATCAAAATCTGAGGGAGCAGAGGCAGATGTGTACCATGGTTCAAGAGAAGAAAGTGAACTCAAGATGAAAGAGAGAGATCTGCCTCATGCCAGTCAAACAGAGAGGAGTACAAACCTCAGCATTGAAACCAGCATTTCAGACACCTACACTGATCTGCAGGCTCCATTCAGCAGTTTTAAAGGCAGAGGCTGGGCTGTGTGCATGGTGTCTTTAGGCAGCACATCTGTGCCTAAGCACAGGCTGTCTCCAAGTCCTGGCTTCACCAAGAGGATGATCTCCAGATTTGCCTTTCTCAGGTACTTCTGTGCTTCAAAATCATGGTGTATGTTTAGTGAGAACTGACTTTAGATGAGCTATATACTCTCAGTATATGGAAAATAAAGTGCAAATGCAGGTTCCAAAGAGCCTTAAAGTTTAAAAATACTTAGGGGCAGGGATCTGTTTTGGAGCCGTGTATATTAAATAAAGATGAGCCTTAGCTCAAGCAAATGAGTGGCTTGCTTGAGTCTTCATTTGGGTCATAGATTTTATTATTTTTTAGATTACTCTTTAAAAAAAATCTCTAATAATATTTCTATTGTGTCAGTTACTGTAGTTTTGGGATTAGGCTTCAGTCCCTTGCTCTTTTAAAATTATCTCTGCACTCCCTGGCTTTAACTGGATGAAGAAACGCTGGAATAGAATGAAAAATTACTTCTTTTGAGATGTTTCCAAGCCAGCTAAAAGTTGTCTGTATGAGAAATCTTTCAAGAAAATCTGTCCTCATCTTATTTCCAGCTGGGCTGCATCCAGTTCCAAAAGTACTTGCTGATGGTGGGAGAAAAGTATCTGGATACAGACAGTTACGTTATTTGAGAGTCTGAATTTTGGGTTGTGAATACAAACAACTCTAGAAACACCAGAGAGATGCATTAAGGGACATAACAACAGAAGGGAGAGGTGAACTGAGACAGCTTCCTCTCCTGAGAAAAGGCTACCCAGCCTCTCCAGTCCTGCTGTTACTGCCCTTATCACTTCACAGATGCTTTTCCTTCACTTCCCAAACTTGCTTTTCCCTCACCTCTGTTCTTCTCAAAGGCAGCAGCTCATAAATCCCCTACCAGCTTTCTAGGTATTTCATACACCTTTCTCTTTTCTTCATGCTTTGAAAGTGAAATGCCATTGCCATCACAGAGCTACTCCATGTCCTTCAGAATGCCTCCTAAAGCTCTTCTCTGCCACCACACCTATAGAAAAAACCTGGGAAGAGGCTCCCAGGGTGCTGCTCCACAGCCCAACATACAGCAGCCATCAGTGTAGATGTACTGTTTTCCCATGTGCCCTCACCTCTTGGTAAGCACTTTTTTGGGAAGCCTGAAGGAGGCTCTGTTTTCTTACTCTGTTTATACAACACTGAGGTTCTTATCTGTGGCTAAGCCTCCTTAATCCTATCATCACACAAATAACAACAGGGAATTATTAAAAAAAAAAGCCAAGCAAAAACATAAAGCTTAGTTGTTTGAATTAGTTTCACACCGTGCTGAAAAGTCATTATTTGATACTACCAGAAGTGACAGAATCTTGGTTTTTTTTTTTTTGTTGTTTTTTTTTTTTTTTTTTTTACATTGCCATATTGTTCCAGGGTTTTTTTCAACAATCACTGTCAGTTCTAATTCTCCAAACAGGCAAAAATTTGGGTGGAAATCCTGTCTCCACTGAAGTCAAGTGACGGATTTCCATTGGCCTCAATGGGCCTGGAATTCACCCGGTCACAACCTAGAGAAAGAATATTTGTAGTAGCAAACCAAATAAATATATCCGTGTTTTTCTGTGAAAAACCAATTTGAGACCCCTTTTTCCTGGCAAGAGTTATGCATAGCGATATAATATGAGATACAGCAGTACTTGGAACAGGAAATGACTGTGGACACATTGTCAGGGCATTGCTGTGCTATGCCACTGGCTGAAGCAGAGAAAACTCCTAAGAATTTGTTAAAATACTCCAGGAAATAAAATAAAACAAAATAAAAACAAACCCAGAAATAAAATAGAGTGCACAATGAAAATACCAGAGTGGAAATTTCTGTGAGCTTGAGAGGAAATAAAGAGATGGGAAACTATATTAAAAGAAAAATAGCAATGCATGGCAGTTGCCAACGAGGTGCCAGGTGTTGCCCTTTGCAAGGGAAAGCATCTCAACAGAAGTTGTCAAGAACTGAGAGTAGCAACACAGCAGAGTACCTGGGGGAACAACAACCCTACAAAATATCTTAATATAGAAATTGGGATCAGGATGCAACAGCTTTGTTAGACATCCAAAGGGTGATTTTCCTATTCTACTGAATTAATATCAACCAAAGCATATGTGTGTGTACTCAACAGATCACATGAAACAGAAAAAGACTCTTTCATGGATTATTAATTGTGTGTTTGTTGTCTAAACATGAGCAACTAGCCCTTAAGGTAGGAGGCCTATGCCAGAAGTATGAGAAGCAGAACATCACTGTGAATCAAAGGACATAAAAGATGTTCTCTACATCAGATACCAATGACATTTTCAGGTATTTAAAAATCTTGCTTAAAGAAGCAACTGCTCATTATGTTAAATCAGAGCATTATACAGCAGTGAGTAGTCAGTTAAATGAGAAATAGCCCAGAAACATGAAATGTGTACAAAACCAGTGACTTTGTGCCTGAATGTGACTAGAGGCACTCTGCTTGTATACAGATGTGACAGACACATCTGTTCAGTATTTTGGGGGAAGTGACAGACCACTTCCTTTCCTGCTTACTTGCAATTCAATCAAAACATATTTCACTCTTTTCCTGTTTGTTTATTTGCTTGTTTGTTTGTTCTAATCAGAAGATTAATATACTTTTCCCACTGAAAATGCTAACTTCTTGCAGTAGTTCTAACACCACACAGACAAAAATATTTTAGGTGAAAAATTTTATAATTGTATGTGAGAGAATAACTACTGTAACACCAGCTTCCAACAGAAACATTGAATTCCCATGACAATTAAAAGTAATTATTGGAGCACGAGACACATTCTTGTAACATGAGCTACACCAATGCATAGTTTATATCACATAATAGGGGATATATTTGTACAGCATAAGAACATCATCAGAATCAAGTGTTTAATCAAAAGTGTAACTGGCAAGGTTCCAAATTGCATTCAAAGTGATGATCATTTATGTCATATCAGTCATGTGCAGCTTGTAATATGCTCATTCACTGCAGTGCATGTTGCACAATTCTAAATATTCCTCATTCCAATGTATTGTATAATGAGTTTTCATTTTTAATACTTCCTTACTTCTTCTGGATGATGTATACTAAATAGTTTCTGTTTATACGCTTCTAAATTTAAGAAATTTTCTGTGCACTTGAGGTGTATTTGATATGAACACTCTAGAAACTCAATTTCTGGGCACAGAGTCTGGGCACAGATGTGTGTTATCAGTGCACACAGACTAGATCTGTTGGGGAAGCAAGCAGTACTCATGTGCACTCCACTCTTACACAACAGTCTATGTCATAAGCCCAAAATGGACTTGAAGTGCAAATGGACATGCCACATTTAAGGACCAGATAAATATACCTTTTAGCCCAACTGCAATTTTTTTACCAAAGTTTTGCTCCCTTTTTTAAGCTGTGGCTCATATACCTGGGTCTTCACAGTTGTTCAAAATCCAGAAGATTCAAGCTTCCTTGCTGTCCAAAAAGTGACTTCCATTTCCTTTAGCTTTTAAAATAATTTTTGACATAAGAATATTTTTCTCCAAAATACTAGTAAAAATACAAAATTGCTCATGGAAGTGAGTGACTTCTGACTCTCAGATCCAGGACAACAGCTGGAACCCATATCACGGTGTGAGACCTTAGTTTTGTTTCCTTTCTTATGCAAATTGGGAGAGTTGCTTTCTTTTAATTTACTAAAGGAAGCAGGAGAAAGAATAAATTATAAAAATAAAAATGCTATGTTGTTGCTATGAATGTAGTCATATCATAAGGAGAAGTTCCTCTGGCAATGAACTTTCCAGGGTTACTTCACGCCAGTAAAAGCAGAAAGATAACCTTAGACAGCAAATTAATTTATTCTTATTAAATGCAGATGTTCCTCATTTTCTATGTAAAGAAAATATAATGCTTTATATCAGCTGTAGTGCTTGCAGTAGGAGGAGTGTTTCCAGTAAGAATTAGCACCAAAAATTTTGTAAGCACTCATTTTCTAGGCTTTTGTGCAATGATCTGGGTAGCACCACTGAGCAGGCAGCACCAGCACAGTCCCTGTTAAAATGAACACAGACCCATGAGGTGCAATACCCAAGGAACTGAGACAGAAGTGTCCTTAATTCCACAAAAATAAACCTTAGGATGGTGGTAAACTCTAGGACTTTCTACACTTGGTGTAAAATTGGCAGAGGGCATGAGGAAGCTGTTTGAGGAATAATGACAGGTCTGTGTTAGTAACGGGACACGTGCCAAAATAGCTCTGTGGGAGCAAACAGTGCACATTGTGCAAGTGTGTAAAGGCAGATGAGACTTTGCAGGTCTATAAAACACAACAAAGTACTCCACACTAGTGGGTACAGAGATTAGAACCCAGATATCTCACTGATGAGAGCCTTTGTTTTGATTAAAAGAGAGAGAAGTATGAAAGTATTCTATATTTGAAGGACACGAGTACACAACATCATAGATATTCAACTACCAAAATTGTTTATTTCAGTGAGCTGAACAGAGGAGGGAAACATAAAAGAAATGTGAGCTAATGAGGAATAGCTGAATTAAAGGAACCCACAATCTAATAAACCTTGTAATAGCCTAATGTAAGAAGAGACACTGTTGGAAGCTGGTTTTATCTCTTATTCAGTTAGATATTTTACACTAAGTTATTTTATTTTCTTTTGTTATTCCCTGGGGAGCAATAAAAGCATATTCCTGGCAAACTGAGTTTTTTTCAGGATAAACAGATGAGCAAAGCCACTTCCTTATGCAATCCTAACTACCTTCTGTATGGTCTTTTTCAGATACTATTCACAAGAAACTGTATTTACAACAGAGAAAAAGCCTCAACAAAGAAACAAGCAAATAAAGACACTCTCAGTGTTACCAGTCCTTACATTGAGATTTCTCAGCCCTGCATACACCATCAGAGCTTCTATAATCATTAAGCTATTTTAATTAACATACTGGCTATTTAAGTTTACATATCAGTGAAAGAGAAGAGAGTTGTGATACCCAGCAAAGTGAAGTTCTTCCACATGGCATCAGAGTAGGCCTAGCAGTCAGACCATTTATGAAGTCTTTGTTACAAATGTAAAAGAAATCATCCTAAACTAACACATCTTTCTTGAACTTAGCTCAAGGTGTGTGTCAAGAACATACCAAACAGTTTTCACTTAGAGCCTTTGCAAATTCAAAAATGGTGAGTCACTTTCAACAGTGACATGCTCTGATTGCTTGCAAAGAATACAGTGACATAATAGATGACTATATTAATCTGTAACACAGAAGGCAATGGAAAACAACAGAGGACTGCTGACCAAACAGTGTTTTGAGAACATTTTTTGATATCAGACACAATAATGATAGGCAGCTTAACAACATATGACGAAAAGATAGTTAATGTCCTAGAAGCACCAATATTTTATTAAGCTATAGATTAGATAACAGCTTATTCTCAACTGATTTGTTTGTCCCAGTATCACCACCTGCAAGCCATGGCAGAGGGAGAATGAAGACCTTGTGAAGAGCTTGGTTACCTAAATATTCTATTGCTCCCCTCCAAGCAGTATTTGTCCTTGTTGGTTTTTTTTGTTTTGTTGCTTTGGGGTTTTTTATGATTGATATAACTACCACATAGCAACATGGCTATAATAGTGTTTTTGAAGGAGATTGAAACCCTTTGCACAGTTTTGTTTTTTTGGTTTTTTTAGGGTTTTTTTCCAGAATTCCTTTGAGTTTAGGAGAGAGAATTACTTGGCAATTTCTTTTCAGACTCAAGGAAATTTCTTGCCTGTAGAATGCTGAGAAGAAGATAAAAGAGAGGAAAAGTGGAAGGAGAAACAAAATAAGATCTCTTACTGAATGTGTTGAATGAGACCCCCTTAGCTAGCACAAATCACTGCCTAAGTCCTAACTCCAACTGTTATTACCTTTCATAGGCACAATAGAAATTCACCTCATCCACAGATACGAAGTCAGAACAAATGCTCATTTTCTTAATAAGGGGGGGAAGCAGCCCAAACCCCTCATTTTGCTCCTCATCTTAGAGGGCTACAAATGCCCCTGTGTCGTCCTGTCAATACTGATGTCAGTGTGTACACAAACACATCTGTCTTCTTTATTATGCAGTCATCAAAATTCCAAGTCTGCAAGATAGTCATAATTATGCTTTCTAAAGAGGCAGGCACCTGCCATTTACTCTACCTTTTTCAATTACATCTAATTGAGGACTTGAGCTCAAATAGAGGGAGACAAGAGTTCTTCAAATTGTCTAAACACTCTCTGTCGTACAGAAAAAGAAAGGTCTCCTACCACAGCTCTAAACAAGTCCTCCAACATGACTGGCATAATAAAGAACTGGAATATGAGATGCATTTCCTTCCTGTAAACATCCTACGCCATGAGGATGATTTTTACACAGGTGATGGCTCACAGTCAGAAGAAAAGCCCCCTCACCCACCCTCCATCACTGCTGAAGTTAAACCATTAGGGAATTTTTTCAGTGTAAGAATCCAGCAACTTCCAATAATTTTCTCCTTTCAAGAGCAGACAGATGATGGAGGACAGCAGGTCAGAAATAAAACAAAAAAAAAAAAAAACCCAACCCAACCAACCAACCAAACAACAAAAAACCAAGTTTGTGTGTGATGATACACATGAGATGAGTGATAGTATATTATCCCATGTACAGCTGCAAACTCCTTGGCAACAGTAACCTGATAGTCCTGTGCTAGAGTAACCTTCTAGGAATTGAAGAAGCTGAAAAAAACCCCCAGCTGGCTCCACTTATATAAGGGATGTAATCAGGCCTCAAAGAGAGGATGATTTTAGCCTGTGTGATCTGAATTAGGAATAAGTCCCTGAGAGCATTGTTGAAAAGGTACTCCTGGAACTTGTGTGCACACACATCTTGGGATTTTCCCTTTCCTCAGATAGTGATGCAGAACTTTCCATCAACAGAGGGTAGGAGGGTATCCTTTGGAGAGAAGATGGGAAGAGTCGAAGAAAGAAATCCTTATGTCATGTGATGAGAAAAAGTTGACCACGTTGGTTTGTCCCTCAGATTCATAGACAAGAAGCCACAGCTAACATATTGCTGGTAAATGAGACTGCTTATGATAAAACCAAAATGGCCAAGAGGAAAATCTCTCCCATTTGTTAAGGGGGAACCAGTGGAGAGTTGTGTAACAGGAAAAGCAGAGTAGTTAAAAATATAACAACCCATTATCAAATTAATGATACATCCACAAAGATGCCCCAGTATAATCCTTTAGGTCATTTACAATGAAAACTAAAAAGTTGTTTGTAATCTGAAGAGAGGATATTACTGCATCAGAACTTCCTAGCCCCATTACTCCCTTCGTAAGTAAAGTGAACCTGAAGTGATCATACATTTAATTTTAAGATAATGGATGATGAGAGACACTTAGCCATTGAGGAATTTGTACATAAAAATCTAAGCTAGATAAATGAAATATAAAGTTTATAGTGGAGTTATCTTGGCTGGTGAAGAGCCCAAAGGAGTTAATGCTGTTGAGTAAAAACAAGGAAGACCTCAGCTATTTTTCATTATTTGTATCATCTGCTGGAAAATGCAAACAACTCTGTCAAGGGAAGAAGGATGAAAGATTCTCTTTTTCTGCCTTTCCACACATTTTTTTTGCTTTCTGCAGAGAAATGGAGGCTGATGTAGTCATCATTAAACAGTCTCACAAAGTCAAGGTGATTCTTTCAGACTTTCCTGGACATTCCATAATACCATCCATCAATGGGTTTTGTGGAGAGTGCAATGTCACAGGCAGGAACCTCAGGGACAAACACACTGCACTAACACCAGCAGCAACTAGCTAAGCTGTGTGCACCTGCTCATTTTGTCTCCTGCTTCGAGGGGAAAGACACAGAAAAGAACAGTTAATTTGCTTTCCTAGTTAGATGGTTCAGTTGAAGACAGATCTTCCAGGCCACAAATGCACAATAGGAAAAGAAGAGGCATGCTGTGGGTTGTAAGTGTATACTTTTAATTTTACTGTGTAGCTTCTTTTTGAAATATATAAAGAGGATGAGAAGAACTTGATTTTCAGTATCATTTGAATAGTTCTCCTTATGTTCATCTCTAGTATTTCTTTTAGTAACACTACATATTTCTTCTTGGTTTTTTTTATTTTTTTTATTTCTCCTAATATCTCCATCTTCCAATAGTATTTCCAACCAGCTCCTGAGCAGATGACACTGCCTCTCAGATAAGGGGATGGATATTCAACTAATTATTTTCATATGTGGATACATATTGGCAGCAAGGGGGGTTGCCAGATTTGATGATACAAAACATGCAAAGAATCATGCTCAGTTCTTTAGGATTGCTTAAATGCTTTAAAGCAGGTATAAGGTCTGATCTTGGTTTTTATAAATAAAATAAAAGCACAAATTTATTTGAAAGATCACTCCACTGGCCAAAATATTAAAAATTTGTGGCCTTAATAGAGTGACTTGAAAGATTCTCTGGGCTTATTGGTTTCCCTGCCTATTTATTCATCCATGCCCCTGGGAAACTGAAGCACAATTTCGCTAAATACATGTCATGGTTTGTGTGCAGGTGTAAGGGGATAGATGTATACAGTAACCCTGCACCCTTTACCTCAGTAACATCTCCCTCCCTTTCTGTTACATTTTATCAGCCTGACAGGAAGAATAAAGGCACTTATTTCACTCTCTTTCCCCAACATGAGTAAAAAGCCTTGCTGTTTGACAGCACGGGTTAACCATGCCCACAGCAATGACCATATCCAGAGAGAAACTGAGAAACTGTACTCGAGTCTTTCCCTATCCACCAAGGTCTGAGGGCTAATCCAGTTTAAGATGAAGGGGCAGGGGCACAGGAAGCCAAACTAAACCAAGCCAAAGTGTGCTTAAATAGGTAGCAAGTGATGCAGGTGAGTAAACCGAGATGACGTGGCACATCACTGTTGCACTGACTGAGAAACACGAGATTGTTCTGACAGGTTCAGGACTCTGCAGGTGAATTTCTCTTACGACACTGAAAACACATTTCATACCTGTTATGCACAAATGTTATACAGAGATAATTCCTACCTTTGCAACGAGAAACGCTGGAAGTAAATTATCCATTATGTTCATGTCCATTATTAGACCCTTTTTCAACCATGCACCACCAATGTAGTGCCCAGCAACACTGAACAATAAGGAAAGCCAGAACTCTTTATAGTTCTTGTATTAATATATTTAACACTTTGCTACTTACAGCACCTTACCCTAAACTGGCATTCACTGCTTCACTATTCCTTTCACAGTCACTGTTACTTCTTCAATGTTAAAGCAGTTTCTTGTTCACATGCTTCAAATAATTAGGATAATGAACAACATTTGTGGTTTGCCTCCTATATTACTTGGCTTTTTCATTGCTTACTTTAAAAGTGGAACCTTGCTCATTCTTTTTATATATATATGATCTATAGTTCATTTTTTTTTTTTTGTTCAGCATAGCACAATTAACAGAGCTTTTGTAGAAGCCTCAACAGCCTCACAGACCCACAGTCTGTGGGTGAGACTGCATTTAATAAAGAGCAAACAGAATAAATAAAAGGTAGGCAGGGTAAACTGAACTTTAGCCTCCAAAGCATGTTTTTACTCCTAGAATAGGACAATCCCCTTTCATGCATGTGAAAAGGGGAAGGCCTGGAATGTTCCTTGGTGCAGAACGAGACTGCTCCAGATCTCAGCAGAGACTCCTGCTGAGGGCTGCCACAGAGGCAGCAGGGAGCCAGGGACACTTGCATCTCCTGGAAAGGAGAGCCTGGGTTCACAAGCAGCCCGAGGATGTGACTTCCCATCAAAACCAGCACTGAGCTATTGAAACACCTGAAAGAAAGATGTGGCAGGACAAACACAGCACAAGCTCCTTGTGAGGTGAAGAGCTGCTGTGATGATGCCAAGCTGCACTGCCACCAAGCTCTGACAAGCAAACACCTGTCATATGGAGGTAGTTCAAGAAGTTACCTCACGTTGTTACATCCAAATGTACAGTGCTGCTTAGCAGTATTAATGTGCTGGCTCTGTACAGCATTGTACTATGTTGACATAACCTTAGTTTTTCCTGAGCTAGATGTTGTCTCTTCCCTCTTTAGCCTGTTTCATGTTGCTTCAGATTTAATTTGTTTCCCGAACATTTGTTTAAGGAGCTGAATGAAATGGGGTGGCACAAGTTTTCCCAAGGCACTATTGACGTTCCAAGTGTGGTGAAATGGTGCAACATGCAAGGGAACAGTCTGCAGATAGTCAATACAGCAAAAGGCAGGTTTGTTTTTTCTAGAAATGTTTCATTTGTTCTAGCAGGTGTGTCTGATACCTTTTGCATAATGATAAACCCACACACATTCTTCATGCAAATAGTGACCCAAGAGCTGCTCTGAGTTGCTTCAAGTAGTAAGTGCGTGTAACAACCTGCACTTACATACATACTGTACGTTTACAGAGCCTTCATACAGTGCAAGGTAAACAGAGCCCATTGTGCCAGGGCAGGGACACATAGGGCTGCTGGAACAGAACTGCCATACCACGGCCAACACAGCCAGAATCAGCCAAAATTGCCAAAAATCTCTTCAGATATTGGGAGAGTCATACATCTCATATTTCTTCCCCTTTTTTCAGCCAGAAAACATTTTTCTCTCAGGTGTGTAATTTGAAATGCCTCCTATATCAACTGTTCCTGTTCCACAAAGGTTTGGGGAGCCAGGTATGGACTTTGCATGATGTGACCACGGCACACTTAGGTACCTCCATGTGCTCCACTGACCTGTCTTGGAAATTCAGCCTTGGTCAGCAGAGAGTTTCTCTCAGCCTATCTCACATCTGCTAGCTTCATCTTTCCTTAAATATCCCAGGTGCTGTGCCCCAAAGGTCAGCAGAACACTTCTTATACCAGCTCTCATAATTAATTACGTCAGATTATTACTAAGAGCAACTTCTTTTCTTACTAGTGATTTCACTTCACAATTGAGCCTAATCCTGATACATTACTGGACATTTTCTTAATAGGAAAAATAAATTAGAATGTTTGCCCAAATAATTATTCTGGCAAATGCATCTGTGAGCTAGCTTGTTGACAATTCTTTAATCCACGTATTTGAAGGGAAAGTGGAAAGGAAATAAATTTATAAAAAAAAAAAGCGTTTCAGTTTGTGGTGATATCCTAATCCACCTAAGTCTGCTTTTTCAACACAGAATTACCACACTAGATGTAACTCTGATACACTAAAATATTAGTATTATTATTATAAAATATAAAGTATCTGAAGTTTCTACCTCAAGCCAGGCCAAATCAGCACCCATGTAAATGCAGAACTTTCACAACATCACAACACCTGAGTTTAGAAATTGAGAGTTACAACAGATGAGAGGCAGACAGTTGTTTGCATCTCTGTTTTACCTGTTCTTTGGTGTCTGCAAACTCTGTTTGACAGTAAATAGTTTAGCTTCACCCATTTGATCTTGCACTGAAATGAACTGAAGCACTGATCTCACTCACCTCCAGTGCTAACTGGAGCTGTAACCACATAGGACCAAGATCCTGATATGCTTTCATGGCCCAGCTCAGTGTTTTTAGTGCTTTCAGGACAGTCAGACATACAGCTTTAAACAATGTGAGCCATCCACGGTGCAGTTCAAGTTTCCAGGTTTGACTTTGCACGGGAGCACTCAGGGAGTGCCTGGTCAGCAGGAATGTGTTTGCAGAGGCTGGCACCCTGCGCAGACACGGTGTCTGTGTGAGCACCAGCCCAGCAGCAACAGCCCCGTCCTCTCTGTGCTGCCAGGAGCCAAAGGACATGGGAAATGGGCTGCAACTGCAGCACTTTAGGAGGCTGTAAATGGAAGGTTCCCCACCAGGACTGAGGTACAGTCCCTTAGGAGATTCACTTTGTTTTCAATGGCATCAGGATTTCATCTGATAATGTAGGTACCACTCTAAAACCTGCTAAACTGCACTGACATTTGATAACCAGATAACTGATGGTGTTTCATGCAGAGTTCCCATGAAACATTGGACGCCCACTACAAGTCAGTAAATATTTTATGCCCATTTGGATACAGCTACAACATGCCATAGTAAGCAGGATGAGTAAACCAAGAAAATTCACATGGGTTGCCTGGGACAGATTCTGACTTCTGCATTTCTAATCCCTCAAATGTTAGATGAGTTGTGTCTCTCCCTGTGAGCAGTTTCATTCATTTAATAGTATTTAGTTTTAGTAAAAGCCCTAGAATTTGTCTCAATATGACTAAGAAAAGTAGCTAATAATTGTCATCATGCTTATCTCTTTGGCATTTTAGCTTGAGTTCCTACTAATAAAGAACTATTTGAGATTTTAACAGAAATGTAAATGTTGAAGTTTCACAGGTCATTGAGTTTTATAATATTGAGTCATTGGGCTATTATACATTGATCGAGCAAATAGCAAATGGTGTGACTTGCCAAAGAGCATTACTCAAATATTGACCAGGAATTGATGACAGTCGGCTACTCTCCAAGGACTACAAAAGTTAACAGGATATTTCTGCCTGAGGCAACTGCAAGCTTCTGCCTTCAGACAGGCAGGGTTTTTTTGTTCCTTTTCATTACCATCTTTTTTAGTCTCCTGTGCTATGGCCAAACACTCTTATCGTAAACAGAAGTGTGCTTGTACTAAACTTTTGTTTATGTCAATTTTTTTAGTTTATCTCCCAGTCATCTCTTTTTTTCCAACAGTTTATTGATTTCTTTATTTAATCATACACATTCTTCTTATTATATTTTAATATTATTTTATTATTCTAATATAAATTATTATTTAATGATCTAATTATATGCTTCCACCTATAAAGGGTGGTTGCAAGAACAGCTAGCCTGGGAGGAATACAGAGAAATGGTCCAGGATCATGTAAGGAAAACTAAAGCTCTGATAAAATCAAATTCGGCTAGGAACATCAAGGTCAACAAGAAAAGCTTCTAGAGGCTACAGAAAAGGAAGATTTGGGGAAATGTAGTCCCTCTCCAGAGGGAAACAGAAAACCTGGTTACCCAGGATATGGAGATGGCCTCAGTCTTCATCATCAAGTGATCCAGCAACAATGCCCAGATTGAAGAGCCCAATAGCAGAGACTGGGAGAGGGAAAACTGTCCACTTTAGAAAATCAGGTTTGAGGGCATCTAATAAACCTTAAGGTGCACAAGTACATGGGACTTGTGACAAGATACATCTGCAATTATTGAAGGAACTAGCCAAGGAAGTGGTTAAGCCACTACCTATCATATTTGAGATGTCATGGCAATTCAGTGAAGTTGCCACCAACTGGAAAAGGGGAAACACTGACATAATTTTTCAAATGAAAAAAATGAAAGTCACAGGGAACCACAGGCTGGTCAGTCTCACCTCTGGGCCTGGCAAGATTATGGAGCAGATCTGCCTGGAAACCATGCTAGGACACATGGAAAATAAGGAGATGGCTGGTGGCAGCCAGCTTTGCTAAGGGCAGACCAAGCCTGACAAATTTGGTGGCATTCTAAGATGGGGGTACAGTGCTGGTGGGTAAGGGAGGAGTGATTGATGTCATCTCCCTGGACTTGGGAAAAGCATTTGACCCTGTCCCACATGATGGCCCTAAACTGGAGAGACATGAATTTGACCGATGGACCACTGGGTGGATAAGGAAATTGGCTGGATGGTTGTACTCAAGAAGATGTTTTCAAGGGCTCCCTGGCCCAAGCAGAGGCCTGTGACAACCACAGTTCCTTGGGTTGGTCCTGGGACCGTGCTGTTCAATGTCTTTGTCAGTGACATGGACAGAGGGGTCAAGGGCCCCCTCAGCAAGTTTGCCAATGACAGCAAGCTGTGTTTTGCAGCACCTAAAGGAGGCCCACAGGAGAGATGGAGAGGGACTATTTTCAAGGGCTTGTAGTGGTGGGATAAGAGGTAACGGGTTTAAATGGAATAGGGTGAGTTTAGTAGTAGATAGTAGAGTGGTGAGGGTGGTGAGACACTGGAACAGGTCGCCCACAGAAACTGTGAATGTCCTTCCCTGGAAATGTTCAAGGTCAGGCTGGATGGGATTTTGCGCAGCCTGTTCTAGTGGAAGGTGTTTCTGTCTGTTGGAGGGAAGTTGAAACAAGGTGATTTTTAGGATCCCTCCCAACCCAACCCATTCTATTATATTAAGAAAACAGGAATGCCAATATATGCAGTGTACTGCTCCATTGTACAATGTGATTTTTATACAGTACAATGCATCTTATCTTGAACAAAGAACGTTAAAGTACAAGCTTCTAGCATGGTTTTATTTGATTTTACTTCTCCAGATTCATAAGCCTGATCCCAAAGACAACATTTCAGCTCAAAAAGGAGAAACTGCTGCTGAGAAGGCCTTGTCATAAATCCTACATTTTCCTAGTACACAGAACACCGTGCAGAACTTTCAAAACCTGGTGCATGAGTAAGACCATGATGCAGTTTGGGGTAGGAGTGCACTCTGTTTTTCAAACTATACAGCTACAGAAGGTTACTCCTGGTTTGCCCACCTGGCTCAGAACCAGTTACCTCACCCATATCCATAGGGAAGCCAGCTTTGTTCGCCTCCTCACCATAAAGGATTTTTAATTCATTCCCTGAAGAGCCCATAAGGCAGTTTGGGAACAATGTTCTTTCCTATGAAAGCTATTCCACACTACTTGGACCAACCAGATATTAACTTGGCCATAGAGAGTGCTCTGGACATTCAACCAGCATGTCAGTCCCTGTTCTACTGTCTATTTCACACTTTTGTGCTGGATGTTTAATAAAGCAGGAACTGACATCAAAGTATCTTCTCTCCCACGTGTGTTGTTAACATGAGATCATAGAAACACATTCAATCTCCCTCTTTAATTTCCTTCATTTTCAACTGAATGGATTTTAACTAGTCCATAAAAATCAGCCCAATCTCAGCAGAACAGCTGTGAGGATGAGGAGACACTGCAAGGGGTCACCCAGAGAAGAGCTGAGGATGCTCTATCCCTGGAAGTGTTCCAGAGCAGGTCAGATGGGGCTGTGAGCAGCTTCCAGTACCACCGAACAAGACACAGCATCAAAGTTCCCTGTGGCAGAGGAAAGACCTGAGCCCAAGCAATTACTTTTTGTACCATGGTTCCCTGCATTGAACACATGCCTGTTAAACAGCCTTTCCACACAGACTGTGGCTAATTAGGCATTTGGACAGCAAGCCACTGGATCAGGTCCTGCCCACCATGAGCTGGAGAGAGCAGCTAATTCATGAGCACACCAGTGGTTTAGGCACAAGCCAAGAACCAATTTGCTGGTTAGCTGGACTCTGCTGGAGGCCCTTGGCCAAAGCCAGGTCTTTAGCACAAAGCAGCAATCAAAGCCTCTGGACTTGCCATCACACTAAAAGAGGGAGCCTGCCCTGCTGCTCTTCGCAGCTGCTGCCACACCACCAGGTAAACAAGAGGAGCACCTCCAGAGCCAGCTACAGCAACACAGCTCGAGAAGTGTTCATTCACCAGCACACACACAGAGTCACAGAGCAACTGTAAATAAATACCTGTCAACACCTGAGCTGTGAATATTGCATTGCTACCCTTTGTGTACACTGCCAGAAGCTCTCCTTTGTATTTTTAGAGATTTGCACTCACATAATTATTTTCCAGCCTTTCTTAGAGTTCTAAGCCACCATCTAGAAGAGGTTATATTCTGCTCCTAGAGCAGAAGTGACTCTGGAATAGCTTTTGCAGTTTTCTGCCAGCAGAGGATACCCAGGACCAAAGCTTCCCACAGTCTTGAATGCAGATCCTGCTTTGAGGCTACAGATATTCACTGCTGCTGCCTTTGAACAAGGAGCACACAAGATCTGATGCCTCACTTCATTCATCTCTATAATTTGGGGAAAAAACATAAAGCTACTTTTGAAACTGTACTGTTTTCATTTAGGCTTGCAATGTTTTCCATAAGCAGGAATTTTGTACTGCCAGTTTTTGAGGTTTTAAGAACTACTGCATCTTGCCAAGAGCATTTCTCATGATACAGGCTCATGATGGATAGATCAATAGATTCTTGAATCCTCATATCCTTTTCAAATTACTACCGGAGATATCTACCTGAGTAGGCCATCTTATCTGATAACTTAAACAAGCAACCTGTCTACACTTTAATTGTTATTGAGGATTAATGTTGTTTATAAAATGAAATCAATACAATCTCTATTGCTTATTAACTGAAACATTCTAGGCTCTGCTTTGTTTGCTTTGCTTTTCAATTAGTTTCTATTATTTTCCCTATTGGCTTTTAACAAATAGCTGTAGAAATAAACTTAATGGTTGTGAAACTGTTATCAGAGTCAACAAAGTCCCTTAATGGAAAGTCTTGTATATTTAAATGTAAAAAAGAATCCACTGTTTAATCATTTGACATTATGAGATAAGTTTATTACTATACATCTGTTCTGTGCTGGGCCTTGGGGTTTTTTTAAGCTAAGCAATTATGAGTTCTTAAGGGTTCTCTAAAGTTCAGATGTCAAAACTGTTAAGTTGGTGCTACATTTAAGATGAAAAAACACCACAGTCTAATAACTTTTGTTTAAAAATTGCAAAACCGAGAATGGGCAGAAAACCATGGCATTCCTAGGAACATAATAAATACCACCCATTTACACTGCAGAAGTTTTTCCAATACTGTGCAACAATTAAGTATCTGAAACATCTTACAGACACTGATCATACTTCCTTCTGTGATCCCAGGATGCAGGAGGGCTTCTGCAGTTGCCAGGGTTTGTTCCTCCCCCTCAGAAGGGAAGAAGAAGTGATGAAGGATGGTTACTCAACTCTAGGTGCACTCCTGAGTCTGAGCAGGATCCAGAAGATAAGCAGGTGGAGGAGGGATAGACAGGTTTTGGAGGTTTTTAGGGTCCTGAGGAGCAATGCTGTATGTGACAAGTCTCAATATATAGTGTGACAGCAGCATATCCCATTTCAGCTAGCATCAAGATGGAATAAAAAAATCTCTTTTCTCAGTCATCACTTTTTGCTCTTTGAATGAAGAAAACTTTTCTTCCACATTACTGACCGTGTAGGTGACAGAAGTGTGTTTGCTGATGGGCTTTTCAAGCAGCAACTCTCAGTCTATGGGAATAGAGCTCCACCACAGTGGCTGAGTTGTAGCTCTATGGATCTTTCCAGCACTTCTGTTTTACACACCACTACTCATAGCCAGAGACACCTGGAACCCACACTCTCCTGGCACACTGCTTGTGGCTCTCAGCAGCTTAGCTGGACGTGGCCATGAAGCAAGCAGAGTTCCAGGAGTGTTACATAACCAAGTGACGAGTTCACACAGGCCAGCAGCTCTGCCTGCTGCTCCTCAAACCATAGGCACCAAAATCAAGTGACACAAGTCCTGCACTTCTCTGCAAAACGATTCTGATTTGGCAGTGTCACCCCTACTTTGTGTTCAGTGACATAAGTGCAGAGCTGGTAAAAATGCAAGACAGGGTTGAACCAACCTCAGGAAACACAAACTTTAGGATGCAAGTGTGTAATCCCCAGCACAGACTATCTTTTTGTTCCTGGGAGTGTACTCAGAACTACACACAAGGAAAGAGTTCTAAAATCTGCTACAAGCAGATCCAGTGCAACCTATCTCAGGAAATGTTCTGTGCTCCCCTGGCTTCAAATAATTCTGCTTGCAATCACCAGAACTGTTCCTAGCCTTCACACAGCACAGATACATTCCAGGGTAGGGTGAGGCAAATGGTTATGAAGCTTACTCAGGTGTCATTTATTTCATGAAAGTTTGCTGGTTATTATAATCAAATGTCAATTGTCTGTAATTGTGGCATGCAATGGAAAATCCCTACTTAGGACATGTTCTGCCACTTGCTGGTGAAGTGCACTAACCCTCAACAATGAAGCAATACTGAAAAAAATAGTTTTGACATGTAAGCAGGTCTACGAGTATAATTAACATATATTTATTTTGATTTTTTTTTTCTTATGGTTTTGCTGTAAGGAAACCATCCTGTATTTTAAAAGAAAGGTTCCATGCAGAATTAAAGAATTCTTCTTACTCAGTTAATTTACTAATCTAATTACTAATTAATAAAACTTTCTGCTTTAATAACCTCTGTTTTGACTTATCTTCACAAGCACAGATGAATTCTTGCAGTGATCCTGCAATACACAAATGAATCAGTGGCTTGTAAGTAAGTATCAACATATAGTATAACTCAAGCTCACCCCAGATGCTATTATAAGAAATTCTCTGATAGGGAGCTTGCCTTCAGAGCTTCAAAATTAAGTAATAACTACTTCTAGGGGGATTCTACTTGAGAAGAGAAGAGTAAAATTTGGTGTCAGAACTGTGACTGGTCATTGATATTGGGCTGCAAGGGGCAGGGAAGATGACTCAGTATTTTAATTCTTTTTTTCTTTTATTTTAAAAGAAGCAGACTATTGGTTTCTACGTGTATTTACTAATTATATTATTATGATGAGTTACAAAAGTGTAGAAATGGCTTGACAAGGCTAAAATTGATGAAGCAACCTCAAAGAAAACTTTAAAAATTTCCAGTAGCAAACATTTCTTTAATATTAGTGGCTGTAGAAAATAAAAGCACAATGACAGTTTGCCTTTTGAAACTGAGGATGAAGAAATTAATATCAGAATCTAACCTCTGGGTCAGCTTGCACATAGATGCAATAGACTTGCCATCACTTGCAGATTAAAGTTAACGCTGATTTATTTTCTGAGAAGATGGTACAGTTCAAACAGTCACCCTGGGCTCGATGCAGAAATCGCATCATGTGGTTTTATGGGTTGTTCTATGCATATGGAAAAATATTATCTTTATCTATCCCTAACATCTTGGGATCTTGTGGAAATAAAAGAAATTAATGGTATCTCAGCAGCCAAGTAATCAGGATAGATTATGAGAAGACATACTTGAAAAATTAAGAGGGGAGAGGAAAGGGAGGAATTTCCGCAAGAATCACATTAGCATGCCAAGTTGGTCTAATATTCCTCATCAGTGTTTGTATTCTCTGTGCACCGTATTTTTTATTTTTTTTTATAGCTGGCCTACTGTAGATGAAAATACACACAAAGAAAATGTGAAAAGCTTCCTTGAGCCTGTGCCTGGAGAAATCTTACAATTCCAAAATTATCTGTACGGATTTCAACTGGCGCGCATGTGACAAACTCTGAGATTTTATGCAGGTTTTTAGAAAAGCTGCATTAGGCTGATTTGTAGCAGCCATTCCAGTGATCACACCAGCACTTTTAAACACATGCACTGTCACTTCCTGTAAGGAGAAGTGGGACTCAGTGGGATTTCCACTTTTTTTCCAGTCACTGATTGTATATATCACACATATATAAAATGAATAACAGAAATTATGGAATAAATCTAATTAAAGGTCTACTGGGAATAAAGGTCCATAAGTCTTAAAGAAAGTGTATATGTGTATGCACCTCTATAAAAATATAATTATACATGCTGGTCATTTTAAGAAACCACTTAATTTGCGAAATTATTTAATTCTAGGTATTCAGATCATTAGCAAAAGAGGACTTATTATTGAGTTTATTGGCATAATAATACATAATAATTTTTTATACTTGCTTGTAGAACTGTACAACAGTACAAACATTATTCCAGGGATTAATTATTCTCAGGATTAATGTTTTGAACAGCTTGAACTAACATGATTTTAGCTACTGTATTAAAGTTCTCCTCTTTACCATCTGCATGTATTCACTTCTTTGGACTCCTCTAACTACATTTTAAACAACTCTGACCTTTGTTAAATTACTTGGTTAAGGCTGATTTAGGGGCACAACTTTATTATTATTAATATGCACGCCTGTAGGAAAATTGGAGAAATGCTCTGCAAAACCAGCATTTTATTTAGTAGACAGAAGAACAAAGTATTATGGTTTTGGCACAAATATGCAACTCTTCACTCATAGGATGGAGAATAATTGGTTAGCAGCTCTTCAAAAAAAAGTACTGCAGAGTTATAAACTGCAAGCTGAACTTCAAATTACAGTGCTGGACCTGTGAACAAGATTAAACATGGTCTGAAATTTCAGAGAAGACACTTCAAGAAAGCCTCTTATAATGATATACTTCATACATAGAGCACAAAAGTGGTTGAAGTTCAGCACCTAACTGGCAAACCTGCAAATTATTTTCAGAGAGTATTAGTGGCAGTGGTTAAGAGTTACTGCAAATATTTAGGACTAAAATAACATGAGAACTTGACAGAATATACCCCCAAGTAAAGCGAGAGACACTAAGTGACCATAAATGCCAGATAAACTACCAAACGTACAGGAAAAATATATTTTGCTAGAAAATGGCCAGAGTTACATATTAGCTTGCACAGAGCTATAAGGATCAGATCCCTGTTGGTGTCCTTGCAGGGCAGACACCTCCCTCTCTCATCAGCTTCTGCAGTCTTGGCAAACAAAAAGAGTTCACTGAAATCACACAATCTGCATGGGAGAGGTGCAGAGCACAGCAGCTCCAGGGATTACACAGAGCAGAAAGTATCATTAAAATGTCTAAAGCAGATGCAAATATGAATTTTATGGGCTTATTCTCTTGAATGTGTCTCTATGCTTAAAATAAGTAATGTATTCCAATTAATTTTTTATATAACATGAATGGTTATATTTGATGTATTTTTTATGCAAAAAAGAACTCAACAAGACTTAGAAAAGGATCAGTTGGCCCATGTTTAGACTGACAACCCAAGCACCACATTCTCTCTCTGGCTCCAAGCTTGCTCAGAATGTTCTCAGTATTGTTTTATTTGGTTTGATTTCTGTCCCACTCTCCTAAAGAAAAGCAAGTCAAATGGGATGTGACAACACACACTCACAGACACCAAATCCAGTTGCAGTAAGTCAGCATCCACTCCTCTGAAAAATACCAGAAATGCCTGCTAATAGTTAACCAAAAAGTTACATAAAATGCTAGTATGCATAATTAAAAACTACTGAATGCTTGGCAAAATAGTGACCATTTATCACAAAAAGCTATAAATAGAAGGAATATTGGGGAAAAAAAGACAACTAAACCTATCAAGAAGGTCTCTTTAAATGCTTAATTCTTATCTGAATCTTCATTTGTTTGAAACAGTAGGGTACAAAAGATACCTTACAAAACTGATTAAACTTCACCATGGGTCCCAGACCCAGCTGAAGGGGTATTTTTCTTACCTCCCAGATCAGTTCTCATAAATATTACTTTGCAATAACAACTCTGGAAATGACCTAGGAGCCAAAGAACCCTGCAGCAAGAATGGAAAGGGTAATATCCTTTCCAAGCAGACCCAAGGATCCTTTGGTGAGATGCCAGTTCTCAGGTGGAAAGTACCCACATTTTTCTGGATTGGCCTGCACCTCCAACCCCTTCTCTCTTCCTACCCTCTGGCTCAGCAAACCACTTTCTTCCCAGTGCTCCCTCCACAACACTGCCTGTGCCAACACAGCTTCAGAGCCTCCTGGGGGAGCATTTTGGCTGTGCTCTTGCAGGCTTGGTGCTGAGCCATGGAGAAAGCAGCTCAGGAGAGACTTTTTGGAGAGTGACTGCCCTGCTCAGCACTACCAGGGCACCTTGAGTTCTGCACTGAAGGAGAAAAGTGTCTTCTGGGTGGGAGCAGTGGAGAGCTGGTGCCTTGCTCCCATCCCTCAAGCTCTGTGATGGCTATTCAAGGCCATTCCTGATGGACCAGGTGGCAAGGGACTCATGCAGTTTGGTTTCACCCTCAAAAAAATCCCTGTACAAACCAATGTGACTTTTTGCTCTCAGCATGCTCTTGCATGTACTCCTGAGCACTGCTGAGGACACTGCAGGACTGGATCCTAAGAGAAGGAATGCAATTTATGACCTAGCAGAGGAAATAATCAGTGTATTACATGTATTGTTGGCACTAGCCTGGAAAGAACATGAAATAGAGAAAACCCACTGAACACGACAGTGAGAGCACTGGAAGCTACAAAAGTCTGAAAGAAAAATGGCAAGTACCAACAGCAGTAGCAAGCTTGAAGTGAGAGAGGACAACAAACTACACATGCATTTGTTATGTGCTGTGGCTCAGAGAAAAAAATCCAGTGCAGTTCTGTGGTGTGCATACTGAAACAGTACTGCCCAGAACAGACACAGAATAGCATAGGCAAAAGGAACCTGATTATAGCATTTATCTAGAAATTACTGCCTTGAGGACAAACAGGGAGAACTTAAAAGAAGCCAAACTTCTATGGGTTTGCCTGACACACAATTTAAAATGGCTGAATCCAAGTCTAATACTTTGACCTGCCTAGCTCCAAATACAATCAGAATTAGTATGATGTGTGCATGCCCCTGTGATCTCACTGAGATATAGCATATCATTGAGGTCAAATGCACATTGCTGGACAGGGACAGGGCCTGAGACACCAAAAAAACCATGGAGGTTTCCTGAAGAATACATATGAAACCTTTACTGTGACTTAAGAAATTGTTTTCACTGCCAGGATTTCTTTTCCAATGCCTCTAGCAAAATTAAAAGCAGAAAGGAGACAATTTTTCAGGAGCTCTTTCAGCACATTGTAATTAGAGATCATTTCATCATCTTAAACATTCATCCTTTAGTGAAACAAACCCTGATTTGAGCTACAGCACCAGCAACTGCAATGAACTGAGGTTATACAGAAATCCTCATGCACTTTGCTTTGAGCCAAAGTTGTGTATTCTCATGACCACAGGGTCCAGACTGTCACCCCAGCACCTGCCATGTCCTCTGGCTGGGTCACCCACAAGTTTTTGTTATTAGCATTCTCACACACAATTCTGTAAGCTTATATGGGGCCAAATAAGTCCCATATAAGTCTCTTGAGTGATGATAATTAATTATCGTAACTCCTGCTTAACTTTTCTTTTTATACTCTCTAATAATATTGGCATAGTAAGCTATTAAAGGTATGTTATTTCCAATTTGCTGATACAGAATGCAACCTAGAGACACCATGATCAGAGCTAAAAACATTCCCTACCTTTTAAGTTCCTCCATATTATATGCTTTTAGAATAAACTTGGACAGACAAACCCTTGTTGCCATTGCATAGTGAATTATTATTTCACTGAGGAACACATTAGTGCAATTGCTAGCTCAGTAGACTACTTATGTAAAACTTAAAGTTATAAAGAATTTCTACAACAAACTCCTCCTGAATATCTTGGAAATTCACATAAATAACTCCTGCAGGATTTGAGCTCTTACTGATTTCCCCTCTTTTAAATACCTTTACCACACTCTGTCTATGTTGGAAACAAAACAAAACCATATGAGAGGACAAAAGCAAGGAAAAAACCATGAAAGAATAGGTTTCTATTTATAAGGAACATGGTGGTCCCTGTAGACCATTAGTGAGAATAACATTTAGTGCTTCAAAGCAGAAGAATCCTCACTAGGCAGGCGACAAGTTCTTCTGCTGGAAGAAGATTTAGTTGAGCCTGCACCTACACTGGGATGCAGGGGATGGACTTGGAGTATCCCATTGTCTGCTGTTTTCCTCTGGCCTATGCACCTAGATTTCTTCCAAGGAGTAATGGCTATCAACTGGAAGAGGGTAGGTTTACATTAGATTTTAGGAAGAAATTATTTACAGTGAGGGTGGTGAGGCACTGGACAGGTTGCCCAGAGAAATTGTGGGTGCCCCATCCCTGGCAGTGTTCAAGCCAGGTTGGATGGGGACTGTAGCAACCTGATCCAGGGAAAAGTATTCCTGCCCATGGCAAGGGGGGTTGGAATGACATGTTTTTTAAGGTCCTTTCCAACTCAAACCACTCTATGATTCTATGATTTCCACCCCAAAGAAACAAGTTGAAGGCACTGGAGGTGTGAAAGGATGAATAAATATAAAGGTAGAATGCTAAGAACCACTCCTTTTGCCCCCCTTTATATTTACACATGCAGAATGGCAGTGAGCTGCCATGTGTTCCACTGATGCAATATGAGCATGAACTTTCTGGTCAGACTGCTCCAAAATCATTTATTGCCTTCACAGCAGTTTGGATATGCAAGTCCAGCTTTAAATAACATATTTGAAAGTGTGCATAGAGCTGTGAGGTGTTGTGCAAGTACCACTGGCATGGGTATTTGCCTATGCAAATATAGACACTTTGTGGGATTCATCTAAACACAGGCAGCCCTAACAGTTTGCAATGCCCTTAGAAAAGGTGGTTGGAACAGGGCTATTCCTTTCCAGCCACTGATGGAATACCTTCACAGTTAATATAACTAACTATAACAAGAAAAAAAAAAAACAAACCATAGAAAATAAGAGAAAATGTGAGTATGCATAAAATTTGCTCATCTATTTCTTATACCTATCTCTGATAGGCATCTACACACTGGCCACATGCCAGAATGGGCTACACATTGTGAAAGACAAGCATGTTTTACATACATTGTATTGCTACATACAGAAACAAGTTTCATGCCCTGACTGCTGGAGTCCAGAAAACAACATTTTATTTTTCTAAAAGATTGTAAGACTCAAGGAAAGGTATCCTCTTCCATAAAGCAGGGAATAAAAAACCTCAGCAAGTTTCTGAATTAGTAAGCCAGAGGGAAGGGGGGGACAAAAGAAAAAGGTGCATGATGTCATTGCCCCAGTTCAAAATACTTGCATTTCCTCAGTTCAGTTTCATCCTTTTGTTTTGTCATTGGTTTAGGTAGAAGAGAGATCAATTCAAATTTACAATTACATTTTTTTTACTGGAAATATTTTAGTGAGTCATTTTAACAATATCGGAAATTTCCTAAAACAGAAATTTCTTTGAGTAAGAAGTGTAAAAGTTACTAGTTTTGACATATAAGAATTTGCCTGTCCCACAGAGAAGAGGCTGTCCCAGTTTGTCATCCCAAGGAAAAGGCAGTTTTTTGAAGAAATTCCAGCTCACATTATCAATTATTCAAGTCCTGTGCTTTTGCACTGTCCATCCCAGTACACTGCATCTAGGTGGAGAGTACTGACCTACTAATCTTGACCTGATAGGCTTGTCTCCATAGGAAACTATACCTAAAACTACACATGTAAACATCACTTCAATCTGTTAATACAAATATTTCATTGGATAAGTTGAATAAATTGTTGTCATTATCTTTTTGCCCAAAACCCTCTACTAAAAAAAAAAAAAAAAAAAAATTACAGAAAAAACCACATCCAATTACAATTTTTTTCTCTCCTAATCTGTCTCTCCATGACTAAGCTAACACTTGCCTCCAAAGGTTAGCCTTGGGCTTTGTTGTACAGTCACCTCTTCTGTTTCAACATGCTGAGAACTTATTTAAACTGGAAAAAAAAATTGAGCTAGAAGTTACTAGGATTACTGTTTCTTGACTACTGTTGATATGAAAAGAACATTTAGATGTTTGTTAGGGCAAAACTATTCAGAGAAGACAGAAAAAGCTGTGGATGAGCCTGTCTAATCCTTTGTCTATATGAGAGCATGTCAGACTTCTTTACTGATGTACTGTACTTGCTCTTATTTCAGTGACACAGGAGTATCTAATAATTCCAATGAAAGTGCAAAGGAATGGTGAGCCAAGCATGTCAGAAACAATTGCTAGTAGGACTGCACATAGAATAAAACACCTCTCTTAGGAAAGAGATGTGTCACAAAATCTAGGTGATGCCAGCAATGTCAGAAATACTTTTGAAATAGTTAGAACTACAAAAGAACGTCTGGGTATCAATGGTCTTCTCATTATTTTTACATTTCAGCCTTTTTTTTCTGCACTCCTTTTTTTTATATCCTTTAATTCCTCCTCCTTCTTAGACTTTGGCCTAATATGTACTGTTCTCTGACATGTATTCCTAGATAGATTCTTTCTTTTTGTTTGTCTTTTCCTTTTCATCCCCTTTACCGTGATTTTTTCTTTTTTATAAAAATTAACCATTCTGGTTTTTTATGAACCCTGGAGTATCAAAATTTCTTGAAATTGTGGTTGGGCAGTGCCTGAAGCTTCACTAGCAGGATACTGTTCTGAAGACTGAGAACCTGATATCCTTTGAGTATGAACTAACTGTATTGTTTTGTGGCTATTTAGGATCATTTTCTGATAAGAAGCAGAAAGGGATAGATTGCATGGGCAGAACTATAAAATTACCTGAATGTGGTGCTTCACCTCATGACAGCTGGATATAAAGTGATGTCCTCAGCAAAATCTCAGGATCAGGAGCTCACTAAAATTAGACACTGACCATTGCTTCTGAATGCTTTCAATTATCTGTGACAGTTTGGGACTATTTCTCTTAATAAATTTAGTGGTCTGATGGACTGCAGCTAGAAATTTGAAATCTTTCCTGAAGAGACACAAAATCAGTCTTCAGCATCACTGAGTACAATGAAAGAGCAGATTGTAAAAGTATCTTTGATCCAGGAGTTTAGGTGAAATTGTAGTGGAGGGGTTTACACCTTGTTAAGGAACATATAGCAGAAGAAGACCAAGGCCAGTCTGGACTGGGATGTTTTATCTTTATCAGAATCAAGTGATGGAATTATAATCCTTTTCAAGAGACAAAAACACAGCCCTCAACCACTTTTGCCCTGCATAGTTGGCAGCTTTAATCTGTTTTTATCTTCAGCTCCTAGACAGCAGCATCTCACATGCATTCCCATCAATACCAACACTGAAACTTTTGAATTATGGGTACCTAAAATTATGGCTGTTTAAATAAGAGGTGAACCCTTAAAAGTGGTGATCCAGACTAAAACACTTGAGTGAATCAGGAATTATTATCTGCAATTCTTGGGGGTTTTATTCCTTTCTAACTTAGCAGTCTTTTTTTGAACAGTGCTGATTATTTTTTTCTCCATTTGAAGAAGCTCCTTTAGCAGTGTTACAACAAGCTTCTACCACTCTTCACATCTTTCATAATTTTTAGCTAACCCTCTGCTGGCTGCTGCTTCTTGTGCTGTTTAACTAGACACACACATTTTGAGTTTTGGGGATCATGCTTATGGTGCTTTTTGTTAGTACAGAACAGAGAATCACAAAGCAATGGAAATCAGATGTGGACCTTTTACCTGTTTACATACATCCTGCAGGAAAAGAAAGATTTGCAGCCCTTTTGCACAACTAATCACTCTTTGCCTAGAGGAGTGCCCATCTCCAGTCCATGCATCCACGTGTAGAAAACCAACAAATTCCAACACCTCAAGGAAAAAGTGGTGTTTTTGCAGAGGATTAGGAATGGTGACCAAGCAGTCCATAGGACTTCCTTTGGAAATATTTGCATATGCTCAGGACCACACCATTCCACAGAGGCAAGCACATACTCAGGGCTTCAGTAGAAATTCTCCTGGTTTTCTCTGTCACAGCTCCTAATGAATAAGGAGAGGATGAATGTGACAAATATTCTGGCCACATTCATAGTGGTCTTGCTAGCTCTGGCCAGCACAGAAGGTACAAAGATGTCCTCTATTTATGTGTATGTGGACTGAGCAAGCAAGAAATGTGGTGGCAACAAGGGCAGACAAAATATCCCTACTCCAATCCAATCTATCAGCCTGTGTCTCTATCTCTGGCTCTGGCTCTCTGGGTGGCTATTTCCTAGTAAAACTGTTCTGGACAGCAAAATCTTCCTTTAATTTTGGAAAATAGTTTTACAATAATATTTTAGTAATTAAGGACAGAAATCAGTTAATAGCTGGAAAAAGCATTTTAATTTATTCAATCTGCTTTTAAATGTCAGTGGTGACTGCACATTTAAAATTCTGTTGGGCAACTAATTCCATAACCCTCAATCCTAATTAACCTGCAATCAGGGTAAGACAATTCAACTAACCTACCAAGGTGCATGTCAGAAATGATCAGAAACATTAAGCAAAAAAACAAACAGTGGATAGCAATGCCACACTAAAAAAAAAAAAAAAAAAAAAAAAATCATTAATAGGAAACAACTAGTTCCACTACAGCTTTGTTCATTTAGCTTTTGCTAGGCAGAATATATTGGAAAGGACACTTGGGCTCACCATGAGCTTAGAAGTAGGAGCCAGACCTCAGAATTTTGCCAGTGGGATTCAAAAACTAAAAGCAGCAACAGGCAGAAACCAAAAATTTCAACTCCCTTGCCCTCAATGTTCCTTCCTTGTTTACTTTTTCTATGCAGAAAGACAAATAAACAAATAATAAAAGAAGAAGAAAAAAAAAAAAAAAGAGGAAAAAAAACCCAAAACAACCCAAACCCAGCCACAGTGTTCTGTAGGTGACCTTCATGTGCCATTTGCAATGTAGGAGGCTGGAGGGAGGGGAAAGAGAAGCAGTAACTTTCATGTGCCTTTTTGTGGTAATCATCCGTGTTAACCCCACTGTCAGAGCTGTGATGCCTATTTCATCTTCACACCATGCAAGATGTCTGGAGTCCTTTGAAAAAGAAATTAGCCACTTGCACCTCAAGGGCACTAGGATGTTAATTGTATCTAGCTGCAATTCAAACACTGAAACTTCTTTTTCATCCAAAGGTGAACAGCAAAATAAATTTTTGACTCCTGACTCACAAGGGAGAACCACTTTCTGAATCATTGCTACTACTTTTGGGCAACACTTGACCCTTTCTGGCAAGTGCTGCTTCTCTATAACCACTTGAGTGCCCCATCACCAAACATTTCTAAGAAGGAAGGATCACATCACTGATGAACAAGGATTTAAAAGAATGAGAAACAGCAAAAAAAAAAAAAAGTTAAAAAATCATGATTTAAGATAAACACACATTAAAACAGTGTTTCTGTTCATTTGAGAATAGTGGGTCTGAACAATTTCAAATTCTGAAAGCAGAGAATGGGAATGAGAAATGTTCCAGGATGACTTAAGAATCTGGCAAGTTTACCTGTGCTCTGCTTCTTCCAGAGGCTAATATGTGTAACTTTCCATCAGAGGGGGCAGAAATTTCCTTTATTCCTCCTTTTTCTGGTCCTCTCCCTTATATCCTGCTGTTGTAAGGAAACATCACCCTTTCAAGCTTTATGAAATACCTGGGATTATTCCTCCACTTGGGAAAGGATAGGATTTTCACAGAATTTCAGCTGTCAAAATACTTGATTGCTGCAACACATAACTGTCTAAGGAAGCCAGATGGAAAGTGTAGAAGTGTCCAGCTTAAATATTGAAGAAAGAAACTCACCAAAACTGGCTTAAATTGATGTGCAGTTTTGTTACAATAACCTGTGTTTGTTGTTTGTTTCATTTTACGCATCAATTTCAACTTTCCACTTGGAAAACTTCAAAAGAAAAGATATTTTATGGAGATATTTATCAGTAATTCTGAATTTCAGTGATAAAATAAGGGATAAAAACTTAGCATTATGAGGAATTTAGCAAAGTGATGAACCTTGTGATAAAGGCAAATAGGATCTTAAATGCTGTTTAAATATTACACTACCAATGAAATCTGCAGGCATGAAGCCCTTTCTTGGCTGCATACTGTAGGGCAATGATTTTTAACTCAAACCCAAATTATTTTTTTTTTTATTTATTTTAGAGTGATTACGTGTCTTGAAAGGTTCTAGTTTTGATAATTGGCTTGTGATCATCACTGGCACGAGTTTCTCAGGGGATTGAAATGTCAGTAATGCTGCACTGAGAATTTATACAAATATTTAATAGGTTGGCAAGACATGATAAGAAGAACCCAAGGGATGCAAGACAGTCTAGAAATGCAATGTGATTCATAAATGGAGGAGCAGAAAGAAAGACTGAAAAACTCCATTTATCTAATAATGAGAGGCACCAGTACACCCATTTGCTTTCACTCTGCTTTCTTCCAGCCTTTTGCTCTCCTGCTATAAAAAAGCAAACACCACCCCATTGTCTTCTGTAACAGACTTTGTCATAGTCCTAAATATTTTAATATATACATAAATGCAGAGGTAAACTTTGTTATTTCCATTTTGCTAGCAGAATCCATATGCTGTGTTTCCATATCTGCCTCTTAGAACTTTTATCAGTGTATTTTCCCCCACTATGCAGGTCTGTTGCACAACCATGTCTTCCTTTGGAAACCCTCCTGTTTGTAGACATGCTTTCATCCTTTTTCTGTAACTACCCCTCATTGTCAAGTTCTGGAATGTTTTTTTCCCTCTGGTATTCATTTATCTGTTCTCAGAGGCAGAAATTACTTCATCTTCCCCAAATGCAGGACACTAAGCACACGCAGATATGAGAACTATGTTGTTTCTTACAGGAAAGTATTCTCAGGCTGCTAACAAAGTCTCATGGTCCTCTGTAACAGAGACAAATGCAGCCAATATACTAAAATCATTGTGATTCTCCAGTAGTTCCCATCTGATTGGAATTATCCTGAAAGACACAATTCCAGTCTCAAGTAACAGGAGACAGTCCCAAAGATGAGAGACAGGAGAATTTCCCCCAGGCCCAGACCACATTCCATCATTCTGAAGGTGCCCTCTTGATACTACAGATATTTCTGCTTTAACAGAACACTTTTCAAAATAAAGAACCTTAAACCCATATATCTTTGGAGATGTCTGGGCTGCTCTTCCAAACTGGCTAAATAGTTTGTTTCAAGGGCGGAGAGCTTTGTTGGTTTTCCCTTGGGAAACAATGTATTTGTCACAGAAGCTGTGGGTTAGCCTGACCCACTGCTGGTGACAGAAAGCCAACCCCTATGGAGCAGAATTTCAGGAGAGCTCATCAGATGTTTCTGGCAGCTATCTGCCAACTGTGTTGCACATGGACAACTTCATTAAATTCAATTAAGCAACCTTGCAGGGCAGACACCCTGGCTGGAATTCGAACAATCGGGATTTGTACTGCATCTACCTCCATTAAAGGCCAAGATTTGGGTTCAGCACCTTTTATAAGCAGCATTTGCCCACACCACAGCATGCAAGAGTCCAAGTTATAAGTTGTATTGCCTTTTATTCAGCTCACCCGTGGGCTGATGGGTGCTACTTTTCCCAATGAAGTTACACCTTGCAGGTGTCCTGACTTTGGTGGAAAGCAGAATTGGATGGAAAACCAAACATAGCAACAAGCCATGGAACCGTTATTCACTGTCTGATGGCAAGGAACAGGCATAGCTGCCTTGGAAAGTGCACACCTAGCCACATAATCATTCTACAATTGCTTCTTAATGCAAAGGATAAAGCCTTTCACCTCCTTTCAGCCTTTTCCCATGGCCAACACTACTGTTCTGTAATAACTCATCTCTGAGTAACAAAGTAAACAGCATTACAAAATAATTTCTGAAGCCAAATATCTGATAAAGATGATTAATGCCTCATGAAATGCCCAAGTCATATTTGCAATAATTGCAATATTTGAGATGGATAAGAGGAGAGAATTATAGGATTTGCTGTAAGGCTGAATTATCTACAGGAAGTTCATGGGAAAGTCACGCTACCATCTAACTCGCTGGTACCTGCCAGGCATACTCCTTAACAGCTGGCTTATTTGTTTTCTGGATTTTAAAATTAGAGCAGTTATAGTTTTGAGACAGATTTTTTTTAAAACCTACCTTCATAAATACCCTCATTCTTGAGAGAGATTGTATTGGTCCAGAAACTGCTGCACAAATACAGGAATCTTTCCCAGTGAACAGAGATTTGGGGTATTCTTGAATGGCTGCCCAAACCAAAGTTTCACAATGTTTGTTCAAGACAAAGTTTGCCAGCAAATACAATGTTCTTTCAAAGAAAAGTGATGTATTTATTCTGAACAACTCACGTGGGTATGTTCTGTAGTTTCCCAGAACAACAAAAATCTAAATATTCGGGACATGCTTTGGGGGAAAGAAGACTGAAAGGTACTGTCTTAGAGGGCTTCAACCACTTCACATTATACAGTCCATAAACTGTGAATACAGTTATGGATAACTTTCTTTTTTCCCTATGATGGGATAAAGAAACTCTTTTGTTTATAATCATAGATTGTCTTGGTAACCAGGTAATACACAATATGATAACATTTGATGAAAGAACAATACAAAAGAGACGACATTACTCCTGGCAGCCACCTACTACAGAGCTCTCATATTTATTCAAGCAAAATTATTATTATTATTATTATTATTACATCATTTTGTTAATAATGACTGAACACTTTGTAAGGATTGTTAAAAGCTAAATTCACAACTGGAGCTGTTCTGACTGGACATAACTGTTTTGTTTTGCTTTCGTGATGCCTTAAGGTTCTCTCTTTTAGTCAGTCACTTCTCTGGTGCTAATGAAAAGCCTTGCTGCAAATACTCCAATTTAATTATTATTCTGTGACCACTCCTATACCCCCCAGCCCCAAATTGCACCAACATGAACACCAGTGGCAAACAAGCACAAACAGGGCATGAAAAAGGTCAAAGAAAATTTGTTTTCAACATTAGAAGAGTATTTCTGTAAAACTCTTCTCAGCACCTGCTGAGTCCTTACAGCCTGTAGAGTTTTCTGTACTGCAAACTGCTCATTTCGCACAGAGAGGCAAGGAGGAAATATCTGGAAGAGGAAAGCTGACACTGAGAAGGATCCTTCTCCAGCCATTCCTGTCTATCCTGTGAAACTCCAGGCTGCCTTGAACAGCCACAGTGCAGGGGGAGGAATATGGACAGGCTTCCCCCCCATTTCCAGTGCAGACAAGTCAAAACAGGGAAACTCCTTGCAGGCCCAGCCGAGCACAGATGGGTGCACAGGGGATATGGCTGAGGCACCACACTCTGTTTGGCACATTCAGGTCATCCTTTCCTTAAGGTCTGCTGCAATATTCAGTCACTTGCAGCTGCCACCAAAGAGGTTTAGCACATTCAGGCTTACATCCAGATGTTTTTACCCACCAGAAGGCTCAATAAGTAACAGCAACACCCTAACGCGAGCCCATCCTTCGACTGCAAAATCCCAGTGCAGGGGATGGAGCATGCCTTGCTCCAAAGGCTAAACACTGAGGGCAAAACACAGCTGCCAGAGCTTCTCTACCCAGTCACCACAAGTGCTGTGCCAGGAGACACTGACAGAATTGGCATGGCCTTTGTCTGCTCCTCTCCTTGATTCTCCAGAATGCTCTTGAATAAATCCTGCTTCCTCCCTTGTTAGGAAAGAGGGATGCTGGTCTGAAATCAGCTTAGTCATGACCACTGATGCAGTTGCACAGCGTTTGCTGAAACAAAGAAACCTTTTCTACCCACACCCAATCTGATATTACACTATTCTTGTCTACAACAATACATTTTTGGAAGTATTTGTCAAGAGCAACAATTTTGCTAGCAAGCACCGCCACAAAGGAACATTGGAAAACAAGCAAGCACAAAAACCTGCAGTAAATGAGACCTCGGAAACTACAATATTTCTTTTATTTAGAAGGAACAAAGAACCTCATGTGTGTCAGGAACAAATAGAAATCTGCCTCCAGCCTTCACAAATGAATAATCATGTGTAGAAAACATAGTGTTTCTGTTAAAAATAAAGATGTAATTTGCAATTAACTAAGGAACAAGAGTTATTTCTTCTAGAGCCAAACTAGTGAGGTTTATAAAACTGGCATATTCTGATCTCATCTGTTTCCCTATGGGCAAAGAAGCCAATCTTGAACTTTCCTGCTGCAGATCAAAGTCATGGCTACAAATGCTAGTAAAACAAAGTCTCCTCTAGTGACAAGAAAACAGGAAAAAAAGCAAAAACTTCTGCACAAGGATATAAGACAAAATGGGAGAGTACTTCTGCCATGCTAAGAAAGCTGAACATCTACTAAGTCTTGGATTTCAACAAATACAAGATTATTATGATAGGAGACTGGTTGCCATATATGAGTCAACTCTCTGGGGAATCCAATTTTTATTTTCCTTCCTGTTCAAGGGACAGTTGTTCATATATTTATTTGCATTGCCATAGCGTGGAGATACAGGCTGTGATCAGAGGTCCATTGTGTGAGGTGCTGTACACACAGTTTATCAAAACAGCCTCCGCTTCAGAGACCCTCCAGTCTAAACAGGGAAATTCTAGAAGTCCCCAGGGAAAACAAAAGCTTGTAAGGTTTCCAAGAGAGAACCAGAAAGTTTTTGGAAAAGCATCTTTGGGTGGCATTTTAGACCAAACAGAAATCTTGATGCTCTCATTTCAGTGATAAATTTCCTTGGGTTCATGCCATTAAAAATCTTACCTGTATTTTCTCAGCAATCAGATCAAAACAGATGCAGATAATAAAACTGAGGCTTGAAGTTTGTGCCCACTGCAAAACCTAACCAGAGAACCTTTCTATCAGAGAATTCATTGCTTTATGAATTCTCACAATTGCTTTTCAAGCATCAGGTACCAGAAATTCCTCATTTACTGCTCATCTGCAAACATTACAAACTAATTCCTTGTTACTCCACTACTTGTTCCATCTTTCTTGAACATCAAGGGAACTTGGAAAAACTCAGACAGCTTGCCTGTATGAGTGACTGTCCCTTGGGGGAGAGAGCAATAAAAATTCTGAAGGCAAGTCTACTGGGGTATTTTCAAAATTAAGGCCTGAAATATCTTGAGAAGGACACTTAGAAAACAACCTTTTCAAAGAAAATGATTCCCAGATTTGTTTATGTAAAAAAAAAAAAAAAGTGCAAAACAACAGAAACAGGTGTGTAGCTATACAAATTATCTTGCATCCATTTAGAGACAAAATTATTAAACATAAGGCACAATGAAATGTCACCCTCTAAATATGAATATGCACTAGAAAGAGAAATGTGGGCATTTTAAGAGGAAAGAAATAAACGGTGGGAAGAAGACAAGGAGTTTAGGGAAATATGCTTTACTGGGGAATGGAGCTGTTTGAGAGCATATTCCTCCTTCTCTGTTCTAGAAAACAAAAGGATGAAGCATGGAACACAAAAAACTCAAGGATAGTGCCAAAATGACTCTTATCTTCGTGTTCATTCAGAATCACAGCATCATGAAGCCCCTTGTCTTTGAACCTCCCCTCTTTTTCCAGCAACAACTGCTCCCTTTGGTTTCTGAATGCAGTTCAGAATTCTCTACTTCAAAGAAAGAGATGGATAGACTGAAAAGATCCTTGCTCCTTGGCTGTGTGGTTGATAGAGCTCCATCACTTAAAAATTATTTCTCCTAAAGGCACTCTAGATATGCATTAAACTTCTATCCTACATCTTGGCAAGATGTGGAAATCTTATAAGGAGTATTCCCTCTGCTGGGATGTGCTGGAGGACAAGGTGAGAAAGGGGAGAAAGCAAAAAACCAGCATATTTCTCACTGGTTATTCAGACCAAGCTGCGCTTTCCTTTGTGAACATAAGTAAAACACATTTATATTCCTATAGAAATACTGCTGCTAGATCAGTGGACAAAAATCTGACATGGGACTTCACTGAATTATTGGAATTTAAGGGGAAAAAATTTTTTAAAATATTCACAGGCAGTACTTAACTGGTAGAAGATGTAAATTCTATCCATTTTACCACTTATGCAGTTAGGTTCTGATCTTATGTTTCAACAGTTGAACACAGTAAAAATACTTTACTAAGGTCAGATTGCAAGCGTTGTTTTTCCTCTAAGCAAATAATGGCATAATATACTTTAGCACTGCTAGCAGTTAAGAGCACCATAAAGAATTTCTTTTTTTTTAACATCATCTTCTGAGTTACAAAGATGTTAATCCCTGATAGAACTGGAGGAGCTAATTTTGTAAAAAGCAGAAAGTGCCTGATTTAGTAAAGGGATTTCTGTTCTGAAGCTTTTAAATCTCTTGTTCACCTTCCTGTCAATCACTGAAGTGAATCAGCCTTTCAGTGGAAGCAGCATCATCTAATCTAGAGGGGGAAAAAAGGGTATAAAGAAAGCTAGTTCAGCAGTATGGCAGTCCAGCATACTGTGCTCCAGCCATGAGATTCTAAATTCTTTAATAGACAAATGACCTTTAAAAGTACATGGATGTGAAGAGCAAAGGGACATGACAGCCCAAAGCACTTGAAAGAATTGCAAATCAGGGTCTTACTAGTACACTGACTGACCTGGTCAACTTCACCACTGCAGCCTTCTATTCCAAAGTAAGGAGGAGACTGCAGAGTTGTTGGACAAAACCTGCTAAAGCATTGTCATGTAGGTGTTTTTATAAATTTTGCTTATAACAAATTCCTAGACAGCAAGTATTTTACCAAACATGGATGCAATGCTCCTTCAAATCAGATGCTGTGCCCTTGTGTGACTGGAATCATCCTTAAGACAGTGGCTTCAAGGAGTTTTTTTCATTTTTGAGGTTTTTTTGGTTTGTTATTTTTTTTTTTTTTTTGGTTTGTTTTTGTTGGTTGGATTGGGATTTTTAAACTTAAACTCTGGTTAGCAAAATGAGTCTAAAATATGCTTAATTTTTAAGCCATTCAAGTGGAGCTAGGGATTTGATAAGAATCAATAATTACTGACATTTTAAAAATCACTGGAAAAACCACTGACACTTTACCAAAGCACTGACAAAATGAAAACCTGGAATCCCATACTTTTAGTCTTTACTAGTTCACCACTCTTCATCTGACCATGTTATTTGTGCCTGGAACATTAACTGGATCTGCTATGAAATCTATCCAGTAGACAGAGGTTCCTGTGTTTTGGATCAGTTATTCTAATCTAGCAAATTCTTTTTTTTGTAGTGAAGTTTAAGGCTTTGAGAAATGTGCAGCCTTTTTTATACTTATACAAGAATAAGCTTAAACTTCAAATTCACTAAATTAAACCTGTTATTGCCAAGGACTACAATGAAGGGAAATATTTATTCAACACACTTTCCATTAGTGTCTAGGACTAAGGTCATGGTTTATGGTTGTTTCTTATGTAATGAACATGAAAGATGCAAAAGGATTCCATTTTAGGACAGAGTTAAAATGAGGTATTTAATATACTAAAAGCCAGTGCATACTCTGTTGCAAGCCCACAGTGTTCCACGGTGTCAATTGCTGCCTAAGCCATTAGAGAAATTAAAAGGATTAAGTTTCAAAAATAACCTGTGAGCTACAGAGAAAATTTCTGCTGCCCCTCAAGACAAGGTCTGCATTACCAATGAAGATTAGGGTAGCATGAAACTCTCCCCTGGTTGCACACTAGGTGGGAACATGCACCTCAAGCCTTCCAGCCTAAATATGAGGTTCTGATGAGCTTGAACCACCAAGAGTAGCTCTTCACTTCCTTCAGCTTCACACAAAGACCACACCATGCCACAATTTTACATTCTCTGAGTACCCACAAATCAGTTTGAATGCAAAAATGGCCTAAACTTATGCAAAAGATGCAAGTTACTACTGCTTAGAACTTGTCAGCATGGAAATAAACTATTATCTGCCCAGCTACAGACAGCGGAAAAAAAATTTCCCACCTGCATATTTCCTGCATGTTCTTTGTCTTGTTCTGGTATTTCTTAGCCTATTATGTGGTAATTGATGACCACCACCAGGGAGATTAAACAGCTCTTCTTGGGCAAGCACAGGAGAATTTCAGGTACAATTAATTTTTTAATAGATATCCTTTTACAGCTGGAATTTTTCGTATCATTGTGTAATTGCACAAAGACTTAATCTCTGGTTCAGAAATCTCACAAGCACAAATCACAGAAGGCTGGAAGCCCATCACTGCTACTTGCCCTCTCCATATTCTACTTCCTTAGACATCCACATTTAAAACCTTTGCAGACAGGATTCAGGGATAGAAGAAAATTTAGTCTGGCATGGCACAGCCATTCCTTTGTGTAGCAGAGCACAACTTCAGAAAGACATTTTTACACTATTTACGTTCTTTTCTTCAAATGCCCTGTTAGGTTGCTCTTCCATGAGGTGTAAAACATGCAAATGGATTCAGGGCTAGAGAAAAGGTTACTGAACAGGAAGCTTGATCCCATCAGATCATACACAGCCAAATTCTTGATTCCAGTAATGGGTTGAATTCAGCTCCAGGAAAAAGGGCAGCATAGATATTGTGACAAAAAACCAGCTCTAGGTCTAAAGGTATTATGAGGTAAAAAATGAAGGAACCTGGAACAGCATATGTGGGAAGGAAAACTGGGCACTTTCCTGGTTTTGAGATTTTTTTTTTATTTAATTATTCCCTCCACATAAAATTTTCAGGAGTTTTATAATAACAATCCACCAAGAAATAAAGACAGTTTTTATTCATTATTTTCACGTTCTGAGAGAACAACAGTCTGATGTTTAAAGATATCTAAAGTTCCTTCAGTGGATCATATTTTCTTCTCTATTAGCAACCACTATCACTTACTGTCCCTGAAATCTCTAACACTTCACATTGGTAAGTCCTTGCCCAAAAGCTAGTATGAAAAAGAAAATAACAGCTAGAAGACTAGGAAAACATTCCTCCAATTTTAAGGGAAAAAAAAGCTTTTTAGCTTTGATAAAATTGTCATCTCATTTCTATTAAAAAAAAAAAAAAAAAGGCAGAAAAAAGCCTGGAAAACAAAACTGCAGAGTTGTGTGTCTTGAGCAGTTACCACTGGTGCTTATCCAGGCTTTGAAGAATGGTTATCCCATGGTCCCATGTCTCAGAAATTCTTTCTTCTCTACTACAGGTGCCTAATAAAAAAAGAGTTTGCAATGGTACTTTTCCCCATGACTACCTTACATTTTCCTCTGCACATTTATTTTAGAAAAGCCATAGGAACTTATCTTTGAAAATACTATTGCTCCATCAAATTTAGCTAAAACAATGAGTTAAATATTTTTCAGGAGGATTGTTCAAATGGCTTTAGCACATGTAAGTCTACAGGTCCACAGCCAGTAGTTTTGGCTCAGTTTTCTAAGAAATACAGAAAGAGAAGAAATCCATTCTCAGAGGCAGGCTGAGAGTCCCCCTCCTAAACTGGACTGAGAGCATTAAATGGTCAGGCCACCAGAGAAGAGGTGACACAGGGTTTAGGCAACCCAGCCCTACTGCCAGCAGGAGCAACAACCAGGAAACAAGAAGGTGGGAGGAGACAATGAACAAAAGAAAAGAAAAGGAAAAAAAAAGCTTTGCTAGCTGATCTGGTTGATTGATGTGATTAATTGCCACCTACACAGGTAGGTGTTGCTACTGTTTATTTAGCATTCTGCCAGCAACAAATGTTTGGGGCTCCTGGTTGCTTCATGGACTTTGTCTACCTGGAAGTCAAAACCAGTTGTATCTTATGCATCATCACTGACTAAACAAAACATCAGGAGCACAAGATAAACAGTCCTAAACAGCTGGATGCAGGGACAGTGCATGCTCTCCCCACCTGCCAGGCAGCCAAGGGCAGTGGGATCCATCCAGCTCCTTCTCTTCTGCTATGCCTCCTTCCTCAGAAAGATGCTGGTATATCACTCATGGCTATGAATACTCCTAGAACCTTGTGAACTTGAAGATTTTGAAGCATCTGCTTCGTGTGCTGTTACCAGTGGGGAAGACAAACCAACCAGGGAGGGTAAAGGGGACAAAATGACCTATCGGGACTGTTCTACTGAGGAAAGAAACTGAAATTCAAGAATATAGGTATTGTGAAAGATGCTTTGGAGCAGGAACCACTTTGATTTTGTTTTTTGTTTCTGTACTTAAACATCCTGCCTGGACTGAGTTTAACAGAAACTGCCACATTTATAAAGAATAGGTGAAATAGAAAACTGCTAAGTATTCTACCTTAGAATAAACATACAAATTTTTATTCCACAAATAGAGTTTTTGAAAAATCTTTTCCAACTTTAGTCATGTCTGAGAAGTATTTTGAAAACATCTCTGCAAGTGTTCAAAGGTTGAATGACTGCTCTCTTTCAGCCACTGGCATATGTAAAGATATGTTACCATTCCTCTGTCAGTTAGAGCAGCTAGCATTTCAAGTACCAGTAATCTGTCTAGCAATCTGATTTATTCTCACCACTTTCCTCGCATTAAACATAGCAACAGTATGCACCAAGGAAACAATAACTAGAGCCATGTCAAACATTTTTCTAAGGTTTCATTTTCAGCCTAGCTGACAGCATTTTTTCATCATGCCAGGACTCCCCAACCTCTCACCAAGTCTGGAGCACACCTCCTTTAGTAACACGCACAGCTACATGTCTGTTCTCAAGAAGGAACATGCACTTAGATACTTGTTCTACTGCAAAAGAAAAACCTAACTATAAAAAAACATACTTTCAGTCAATAGTAAATGCCCTAGAAGAGAGGAGACATGGGAGAAAAAAGGCAAGTTCATCAGCAGATCTCTTAAAAAAGAAAAGCCATAGAGGGAGCTTGGAGCACTTTGTGTCATGCTGCTTCAGTGCTTTATCTTGGCCAGGGAACAGACTGAGTGTGGCTTTCCCAGCTGAAAATAGGTGTCCATTGTTTTCACTTTTGGTAAGAAGCCAATTAGTTGTCAAACATGGTCATCACAAAATTGCTAGTGTGCATGGCAAAGCAAAAAATACTTTTGTTACATGTTCACTTTGTCAGACACAAATTATAATGCAAGAATTTCCAGCAAGAATGGGGCGAGGGTTATATCCTTGTTCACAGGGTAATCAACATGCAAACCTTCCTGTTCAGCTAGGCATGAGCTAATGAGGAAAATGGGTGAGGATTTATAGAAGACTCGTGTGTAACACCCAGAATAGGCATTACACAGAATGTTTTAAATACTACAGGACAACACCTCTTGCATAATTACACCACCTCCATATGGGTTCCAATATATACTGTCAGATGCTGAGATTCTTCTTTTTGCTGTCAGTGGCATTTGCAGAGGACATGAAGGGAGCTGCATTGTCACAGGTGAGTGAAGCCAAAGCTGCACCATACCAGAAAGGATCAATCTGCACTAGCACTGAGCAGCAACAACAGATTTGAGATAAAACACTTGCCTGCTTCCGCCTATTAGGATTGCAGCATTCTTTCAGCATGCAATTAACACTGCTTACCTGTCTTAGCCAATATTCCTCTGCCTAATATGTGGCATTAAAACTAATCACCCGAGTATCACAAATGCCACATTTCCAGTTCAGGGATAGGCAGTGCCCAAGCACCCAGTCCTTCACACCAGCCAGCACAACCGTCAGCAGAACAGTTTTCAGAAAGAGCACTCAGCACCTCCAAGCCTAATGAGCAGCTGCTTGGGCAGGGGTTTCCAGGCTGCCCTGGGAGGCTGTCTGAGCAAGCTCAGGTGTGGCTGTGTCCAGCCTGCCAGGACCCATCATGCCTGGGGCTCCCAGACCGGCCACAGCGAGGATGACGAACCGATGATGCAGGGCTGACCTCCCTCGTTAGTGCTTAAACCCTTAATCGCTCCCTTTGGCCACAGCAAAGCTAGCCATTAGCACCAGAGACCATGGCACTGAAGGCACAAGAGCTCTGGGCTACCTGTGTAAATAGATCTCCAGAAGGTTTGCAGAGGCCAGTGACCACTGTGGTCTACCAGCTTCTTGTGGTTTAAACCCAGCTCAGCTCCACACAGCCACTGCGGAATGGGGAAGCGCATTCAAGGGCAAAAGGAAAAAACCTCATGGGTTGAGATAGAAACAGTTTACTGGGGAGAGAAAAACTATCCACAAGCAAAACAAAATAAGAAATTAATTCCCATCAGTCACCTCCAGAAGAGCCGGGATCTGTCACACATAATAATCACATGGGAAATCAAATGCCATCACTCAAAATGTCCCTGCACCTCCTTCCCTTCCTGCAAGGTCTTATTTTTGGGTATGGTGGTACTGGGACCTTCCTTTGGTCAGTTGGGGTCAGCAATCCTGCCTGTGTCTTTTCACAGCTTCCTCATTGTTGGGGCAGAAGGCAGAGCAGAAAAGGCCCTGATGCTGTGCAAGCATGGTTCAGCAATAACCAAATTACTTCTGTGTTTTCAACCCCTTTCACCTCAAATCCAAAACAGAACAGGTTACTATGAACAAAATTAACTCTTTCCCAGACAAAACCAGTACACAACTGAAGAAGAGGGAAGACTATATATTTTGCTCATTATAAAGTGATAAACCCATGCCTACATAAAATCTAGATGTGACTCTTCCATACTGGTGGTGTTAATATCTATCCCACCAAGGATGAAGATCTCCTACAGCATCAACTTCTGTTTCTAGGCGGCCTTTTTCCCCAAGAACACTGAGTCTGCACAAGGCTGCACTTGCCCTACTGCCCCTTGGTAGGTATGAATTCTTCCCTGTTCACTGAGCTGGTGCCTGCTGATCAGGCAGCATGTCCTGGGTGAGACAAATCTGCTTTGCAATTTGTATTTAGCCATAACCCCCAAGCACTGGTGAACCAGGCCTTTCCACCAAAGTGGCATCAAATCTCTGTGAATGATAATAGAAGGGAGAATTAGGACAGTAAGCACTTATTTTTACTTCATGTACTGTACACGAAATTGGAATGATGGATACTTGGCCCCTTGAAAAGGTTTAGCTGGAGATACACAAACCAAATCCCCTTTTCCTCTTACACATCTCTTTTATGTTTACCACAAGCATATGCTACACATACATTTGTGTTCTCTTTACAGTGGCAGGTACCATGTCTAATGCTCTGTTCCCACCATGTGCACAGCTGAATTTGTGTATTACACAAGGCATGCCATCCAAGTTTATTTTCAGTTACTTAAGAGGATGTTTCTCCTTGAGGCACAGTTTCTGTTTAGCTTGTTTAGATGCCACAAATCCAAACCATTGGAAAGAAAAAACTATATATAGTTGAAGAATATAAAACCAGCACTGTGAAAGACTGCCCCTGGGAGGGAGCAGATGCAATGCAATTTTAAAAATTAAAACTCCTGCAAACAGTTTGCCAGTGCCTTTGATGATGAAAGCAAATTTTATTAAAGTGACAGCAGTTGATTTCCTGCAACTGCACCAATGTCATCCTGCAAAACAAGATCAATGAGTAAGTATCTATTTAAGGCAAACAGAATTGACACATTGGTACAACATTAAGAAAGGCATCAGGATCTTCTGCCTCCCCTTCCACAAACAATCTTGTGTCAAGGCTTCCTTCCTGCAGCAGGCTCACCTTCACTAATATCCTCTTGCCTTTGCTTTTCTCCCAACAGCAGGCCAGAGGAAGGGACAGTCTCCTCTGGTGCAGTAGGTTAGTTGCTCTCATGTCCCAAAATAGCAAGCTGTTCAACTGACACAAAGGAAAGAAAACATCCTTGCATCCTGTCTTGCTGCCAGCTTTCAAAAGGTAATTAAACATCCCCCTCCTTCAAAGAGCAGAGCTCTCCAGAATCACAGTGTTTGAGCTCTGATGTTGTCAAACAACAGGGGGTTGCTTAAGCTTTGACTGACCTTTTCAAAGACCTACAAGCAATTTAATGGGAGCCCTCCTTAGTGGTGACAGAAATGTTCCATTATCTGCTTCCTACTTTCTAGATTGCCTGGGTTAATGGGGAAAATTACCTCTTGTGGTCATGAGAGCAAACCCAAGACACTTCAGGCAGACTCACATTCACCTGTGTTTTCAGTGCAAAGAAGAGATTTCCTGTGCAAAACTTAGTGTTAGCTTGATCATGAAAATTTTGTTTTCACTGATTCTGTTCTATTCACCTGCCATTTCTTTATAAACCTCAACAAATTGCAATGCCTAAGTGCTATAAAGATCTAATCCCGCTTCCAAACTAAGAAGCCGTGATCTGCACGTGTCCCAAGATCATCTGTCCATCTCAGCTGATGATGGGTGGAACTGCCTGTGAAAGACCTGCCTGGCAGTCAGGCTCTGTTGGTATCCAGCACATCATGTGTCAGTTCCACCTTCTTATTTCCTATCTACACAAGAGATGCAGCAGACACAGAAGAAGAGAGGAGTTGGGTAGGCAGATGCTATGCTGGGTGAGAACTCCTTCCATGAGGAAAATTTCCCTGTTTGTTTGCAAACCACTCAAAGCAAAAAAGCACTTGGGAGCAGAATTCAGCTCAAAATTTATTCTACAATTCAAGTTTGTTTTCCTTCTCTTTCCATTTTTTCCTCAAACTGAATCCAAATGCTGGGTCAAATTCTGCAGGCTGCAAAGAAGTAAACAACCCACTCATTCCAGGGGAGATCTGCTCAATTAAAAACCAATGAGTTCAGCTCTGTTTCATAATTTTATTGTTTGCTGAAAAGTCCCTGGAAGATAGGCCCCCAGAGAATCAAACCTTCACAGCCAACATGAGATGAAGAAGTTATACTTTTTCTGGTCTTGGACTCACTCAGGCAGGACTCTAATCTGTAAAGTGGAAATGAGGCCCCTGCCATGCCATTCAACATTCAGCCACTTGCTTTTTCTCAAATAAAATGGGAGAAGAACAACAAACTGCCTTTCATCTGGAGAAAGCATTGCAGCAGGCCAGCTAAGGGGCCAGCTGGCTCCAAGCAAAGCTCTAGCTTCTGCATTTTGTTTTTTGCCTCAGTGAGATCATTCTCTGCACTGCCTTCTCCTCCTTCCAGTTCTCCTCTGCTTAGATTATGTAAAACAATTACTGACAGGAAACCAGTTTCTCAGTTTTCTTCCCCTCTTCCTCAGACATCCAAGGTGCAATGATGTTTTGGGGCAAACCAGGAGTGTAAAAAAAGAATAAAAACCTCTGTGTTTATCTCCTTCCACAGCACAGTCACTGCACAAGCATCCTCCTTGCTGCCCTTGTGAGGTGAGAGGGAAGACATGGGGATACCAAAGCTTCTGAGGCAGGGTACAATCACACCAAGCAAAACAACCTGTCTAAATAATGTCAAGACATCTGTGGTGTGGTGAGGATTAGTGAGCATTTTGCCTCAGCCCAGGTAATAAAGGGAGATGCTTGAGGCCGCAGACTCTGCTCCTGCCTGTGCTACAGTCTGGGAGAGCCAAGGTTGCTGCTGTGGGCAGGAAGTGGGGGTGCACAATTACCACCATGCAGGGGTGATGGAGGAAGGAGCAGCCTCCCAGAAAGAGTTGTTACTTTCTCCAGATTCTCATCATGCAAAAGAAGGAGTGGCAGCCAACCTGGATTTTCTTCAGGGCACTTCCCCAGCTTGGTGGCAGGAGCAGACAGGCATTAGCTCTTTTACCTTGGGCCAGCAAGTTTAATTCTGCCAGACCTACCAAAAAGATGCCTGAACTGGCCATGCTCAAACAGAGGTCAGGGTCATCCCTTGGGAGCTTCGAGAAAATCACAGCAACCATAATGGCCACAACAAATTAAAGCAATGCGTCAAACAGCCGCCGACATTTCTGGAAAGTACCTTTGGATTATGCTTCTAGCAAAACACATCCTCACCAAAACCACACAGGTTCTCTAGCTGTACAGGGCAAAGGGGTGTTGGGACTAGTTTTTCATTTGTTTGTTTGGTTTTTTACACCAACTGCTGTAAATTTAGAAAGGAAAATAGTGTGATAAACTAGAAATTACTGTATATGTATTTTTATTACCAGTTCAAAGCGCGTGGTCAAATAGAGGGCTGCTTTGTAAGTTACCTGAGTGCATCCAAATGAAACACCAAGTCTGAAAGTGGTTTATGAAAGCATCTATGATAAACTGACATGGCCCCAAACTGGGCTCATGTCACCCTGAGGTAAACCCACCAATATGATAGAGTCACTTTGTATCAGCACGAGGATAACCAAAGAACCAATCCCATTCCCTGGAAACCTGTATTTACTTTTTATGAACTCTGCAGGGGCTGCATTTTCTACCCCTCTGGAAAAAAGGAGGGTCAGCTGGCTTTTTATCAGACTCCTCTTTTCCACTCATTATAGGGGGGAAGTGCTGCCACAACATGTCACAGCTAAAGCCATCCCAAACTACATGACCTCCTTGGGACCAGGGTATGATGCTCTTAATCAAGTACTCAGTTCCTGGCTTCCTTCTTCCCTCTGTGCCTGTGCCCTATATCCCATCACAGGAAAAGCACACACAAGGCCATGAGAGAGAGTTTTTGAATTCAGTTAAGATGACAAATTTTGCTGGCTTTTCTCTTTTTTTGCTCTAACTAGCATGGGCAAACAACAAGATGGAAGCCAGCAGGAATCTCTTCCACCACCCTGAAGCATCTTCCTCAGAAATGGGAACTCATGTTTTTTTTTTACAAGCATCATAACAAAAGTATCTAGATATCATTTCTTAGATGCTTTTCCAAAAAATTGGGCTTTTGGATTATGACAATGTAAAACATACAGAAACCAAAAGATACTACTTCCACAAACACGTATGAAATCAATTGAGTTGAGCTCATTTATTTAACACTGATCTGGCACAGGGAAAATGTACAGCCCAATATGAAGTACTCAATTCTTCTTGTGGACTAGTCTCACAGCAGTAATCCATACATCATTTTGGCTAATCAATATCTTTAATAGCATTCAGACACCTCCAAACAGTTGATTTCTCTGCCATCCAGTATTCCCATGCATTGGTTTAGCTTATAATAATTCTCCTTTATAGATTTAAAATCTCTGCTTACCTGCTCATCTTGACTGGGTATTATGTGATTTCTTTTTTAATTTATCACTGAACAAAGTAATTAAATAAAGATAGGTAGAAGCTGGCAGTCAGGCCATTGGGGTTTTGTGGGTTGTCCAGGTTTGTTTTCTTTTTTGGGGGGGGTTGGGGAGGTGGAACATGAAAAAAAAGAAATAACTATATTAAATATCAGACTCTTAACCCTTCTCACCAATTGTATGAAAGTGTATTTTGCACATCCAACTGGTTTTGAGTAAGATTTTACCATTCATGAGACTGGCTCTATCACTTCTGCCTTGAACATGTATCAGTCTAAAATGCAAGATAAATTAGCTTAATATATTTTTGAGAGCTAGACCTACTTTTTCTCTACTCTGACCTATTTTTAATAGCTGCAGCAGGAGAAGTTCAAAGAAAAGTTACTCTGCCTGGAGCTGCACCTTCCCAAGATGATTGCATCACCTGTAGCCACAAGAACTCAAGAGTCAAAGCAGCAAACTCTTATATGAGCTGTGAAATACATTCTCACACTCGAGTTCATAAGCAGCAACATTAGCAGGCCAGACTTTGTAGATGGGGTGAAGTGATAAGCAAACCCCTCCTCTCCCCACTGAGAGCAAGGGAGTCAGATTCTCCACCCACCACCACTGAAGGCAAAAACTCTCCTGCTCACAGGTGTGACAGTGGTAGGACAAGAGGCAGGGAGGAAAAGCTTCCACTTAAATGAATCTGAACTGTAAGATGAGTTGTTATTTCAAACACATCTCACTTTTACAGCTGAAATATCTCTGTTTGCCATTGCTACTGTTGGAATTCAAATTTTGGACCTGGTGAAGTACAGAAATATCACCCTAAAATGAGTCTACTCTGTCTTGTTCAGATATGGGAAAGTCAAGACTGTGGCAAGCACGTAAGAGGAAAAGGCACAGACAATCAGCACAGCTGAGCAAATGTATAACAGGTTTCAAAGAAAAAAACACAGGAGATGCCACAGACCAAATTTTCAGCTCCATGCAAGTCAGCCAAGCTACAGCAAAATCTGTTGAGCCTGTACATCAGAATGCAGACGAAGAAGAATGCACCTGGCAAAGAATGGCTGCACATTCTGACATGCACACAACCCCCTAAATTTTACTCTAAAATGACTAGTTATTATTATTGTAATTAATTGTTCCTGACTTACCACATCTTGTCTATTTTAATTTTTTAATTTAAGCAGGTGGAGGATGCCTTCACCTTTAAACCATGGAGCTCTCCACCCTCCAGTAAATCCACTCAAAGCACAGCAATTAAAACTCCAAGCTCCCAAAAGCAGATTCAAAGGATCTTTCAAGTGTCCTGAGTGAAAGCCACAGGCAAAATTCTCCACAGGGACAAACAGGTGAGTTCCAATTAAAGTCCATACCACAAGTAATTAAAGCAAAACTACAGAGATGAGCACACAGGCAGCAACTGGGACACCCCTAAATGTGAAAGTATGCTGCAAGTATTGTTGGTTATGAAAAGCATGCTGCTGTGACATGACTTGAGATAGTGATATCCTGTTTGGGTCAAGTGGGAGAGTCAACTTTGCCTCATCAAGTGAGCTCCACTTGTAAGATTTCTCCTGAGGCGCCTGCTTCCTTCCAAAGGCTCAGCAATTTTTAATATATTCTCTTCCTTGAAGATGTGTTTTTTGTGAAAGTGATGAGAGTGTAAAGCACCACTCCCACCTTTTCCAAGATTGCTTTTGGTGTTATTTTGATGCCTCGGGAGTCTCATTTCAGCCTTATAATAACCCACTTACATGTGAACAACTCGTAGTTGTCACTGGGTGATGTTTCATATCTCCAGGCTTCCCATACCAAAAAACCTTGAAGTTATTCTCTGTTTATGTTTCTCTGATGTGGGGCAGTGGTGCTTTCCTGTACACTGCTTAAAATTTTCCTTGTTAATAAATTGAATTTGGCAGGTCCTTGTAGCTGTCTGCACATATCACAGGAAAGGTGAGGGCCTTTAGGGAGTGACTCAGTGCATTGAGAGAGGTGCTGGCTGGATCAAAGCCCTCTGCACACACAAGTCCTGCCACCCCAGGAGCCCCCTGTGTGCAGCACCACAGGGATGCTGGGGTACCAAGAGGAAACACTTCAAGAACAAGCACACCCTCAGCTCTCCTCAACACAAGTAGGGACAAGGAGCTCTCATCAGGGATGGAGAGGCTCCAGGGCCTCTCACATGGTCTCCCATCCATGTCCTCTTTTGATAACCGGGATCCACCTAAAATTCCCTAGTGGAGGTCTGCCATCAACCCTGGTTTTTGTAAGGAGCTGGGAGAGTTAATCTTACCCACTAATCATTATTTGGTGTGATATTAAACTAGAATGTATCTGTCATTGCAAAGAATTTGCCCTGCTCTTTGATATATGCTGTTTATCCAGTGTTACACCTCTGGTTTCAAATTGCCTGAATAAGAGCTGGGGATTTACTGGATGGTACAAGACACTATGATGAGCAATTTTTGCTCACCATAGCCTTGGAAGCAACAGAAACTGCTCAGCTTTTAAGTGGGAATGTGGATAACAAAATTCATTTTTTTGCTTCTCAAGCTGAATATGATTTTCCTCTTTTTTTTTCAGCTTTGGCCTGCCCAAGGCTTAAGAGATTTTATTCACAGATGCATAGCCCTTATGTCTTAAAAACCTTCCAGATTACTACTTTCATTCTGCAGTATCTCATAAATCATTATATTTCTACTATTATTACATGAAAAGTTTACTTTTAACTAACTCTTGTTTTCTAGAAGATCTGATCAAGATTTCAAGGAATCAGGAACTGACCAGTGTATCCCCAGTTTATTCTGGGGTTCATTCCATCAATTCAAACTGAAATGTTCTCGTTTGTATCTTAAAAGTACCTGGATACAACCCTCAGACACTGGCAGCTGCTAGGCTATTGATACTTCCAGACCAATAAGCAATTCAATAAGCAATTTCTTGTTCATTTGAAGGCATTTATCCACTGTATTTTATTACCTTCTACTCACTTAGTAAGATATTACTGGAAGTTCTTCTGATTCTTCTCTCATTTACACAGAAAGTGAAGAATAACTTGAAATCAATCTCATTAAATTTGTCATGAAAGCAGGGGTTTTGACTGGTGAAAGTTTAGAAGGAATGCTATGTGCTACTCAGACTGATTTATTCAGGTTAATCTTCTTCTTCACCACCACAGATGTTATGTTGAAAGAAAAAAAATTGTGTTTTAAAGTAAACTGCTGTGGAGAAGTCTCATATTCCAGCTATTGCTTAACAAGAGCCGCCTTGCCCACACCGCCAAATAACCTGACAAATGAGAGAGGTTTTGCCATATTCTTGCCCCAAAAAAGGTACTCTCTGTCCTGTTCATTCAAGGGATAAAATAGATCTCACTAGAAACATTCTGCAGTGAAAATGGGCAGAGGAAAGACAACTCTCCTGGCTTTTAGCAGCATGCACTCCAGTAAGGATATCAGATCAAACTGTAGGAGTGAGAAACACCAACAAGAGAGCTCAGAGGTGGTAGGGTATTCTCTCCTCATCATTTTGTGGCTACAGGTGACCCCCAGAACCCAAATGCAGAGAAGCTCTTGGGTTTGCAGGTGCTCTGTGTACAGAGCATGCTGCCTTTTGGAGAGGCAATAGGGAGTATCCCAGCTTCCCCCAGTAACAAATGAAGTTCAGGGGGGTGGTAGGATAGAAAAGCCATCTTTGCAATTTGGATTTTCTGTTGGATTTTTACTTCTTACAGGGCTTTAATTGCCAAGACAAATCTCCTACCTCCAGCAGTTCCAAATCCCTCTGGCAATAAAAAAAAAAAAAAAAAACAAAAAACAAAAAACCAAGGACTACCTATCTACTCCTTCCTAAAAGGAAAGGCTATGCAGGTGCAACCACAGGAATGAAAATCTCTTGTCTCTTCTATCTTGAGCTGTTGAATTAGAAAATATGATTGCTACAAGTCCCTGGACACAGTACAGCTTCTAGCACTGCTTCCCTGCCTCACATCCTCATTCCCATCTTGCTTTGAACCTGCAGCAATTAAATAAAATATATTTGCAAAAGAGTCCTGTGCTAATGGGAAGTTGCTCACCTGATCATCTCCCTCACACCTCTCTGATAACTCCTAATCAGCTGATATTCCTCAGGAACAGCAAATGAGCTACACTGATCTCAGTCAGAATAGTCCAGCTTTACAGTGTTTGATGAAATTCTTCAGGTGTAACTGCTCATTGAAGCCCTTCTTACTAAGAAAAATGCCCACACACGTCTACAAGCTCATTTCATGTCCTCTTCAGCATCACAAAGAGCAGTAATTTACCACACCTGCTTTCCCATCTTTCTATCTGAGTAACATCAGATAAACTACAGATGTCACAGAGATTTAAGCAACTCACCTTCTCCTCCTTCAGGATTTCTAAATCTCCTGATGCACTGAGTGGAGGGTGCATAGAGTGTGGGATTTCTTCCCATGCTCAGCTCCCCCAGAAAAATCCTTTGGCTCTCTCAGGCAGCTAGTTTGGCATTAAACAAACCCTCATGTTTGCCATGGCACCCACAGATGAGTGACAGGATCTCTGTGCTTGGGCAGAGACAGGCAGCAGCTCTTGCTGTAATCACGAGACCTTGATGTGCTCGTGGTCCATGTGCCACCATTCTCTCACTGGCATGGTGACATGTGCTGCCAGTGACTCTGGGAAACAAAATGTTTCCAAGTAGCCCAATGTACACAGAACTGAGATCCTGAGCAGGTGCAAGGAAGGGTATATTCCAGATGCTTACACCCCTTTGCTAATAAAACAAGCCAAAAAACAATTCTCTTGCTCATAGACCTATCCCCAGGTGCTCACCCCCAATTCATGTTCTACCAGGGAAATTTTCTACCCATTACTTCACCTTCAATTCTGCCCCACTGCTGTCCTCCACCCTGGCAAAACTGAGCAAGCAACCCAAGGGCAAACAATAAACTGTGACCTCTTTTACTCCATCCACTTAATACATAACAGACTTAGCATTCCTGTAAGGCTGTCTGGGAAGTCATTTGGTTTGGTTTGCATCTACCAGGGGTTGCCTATAGTTTAGCTCAAAAAGCCACATATATATATATGCAAACACATATATGTATGTACATATACAATTATACACATATTTTTACCTCCTCCTCTATATAAAAAATAAGTTACATTATGCATATATTCATGTATATGTAGGCAAATCTCACACAGGAAATTTCTAGCCTGGGGTGAGATGGGGAAATCTAACAAAGACATGACCCTTTTGACCTCTGGCATACCTGCCCTTTGTAGCAGGGGGCTGTTTAGTTAAGGAGATATTTTACATCCAGTTGTATCTTTGGGAGCTACAACTACACATACACACACACACACAGAGAAACTACTGGTTTTGAGCAGGCTAAATTTCAGAAGAGAATGAAACCTGTTCTAACAGAAAGCCAGCATTACCAGCTTCACAGGTATACTTTCAAAGCTTTTCTAAGGAGCCAATGAGGGAAAAGGAAAAAAACTACTTTGTATGCAACTTCTGTGTAAACTACCCTTTAGAGCCCTGGAGTTTACAGATGTTGGAGGACACAGGAAAACACCTGCCCACCAACACTGTCACCTGATTAGAGACCCTGCTAGAGATCAGATCTATCCATTTGACCCAACCTGATAAATTATACAAGCATCCAAATGTTAACAAAGCAGACTTCATCACCCTAAGCAAAGCTGCTATGTGACTTCAGATTCCTATCTGATTTGTCCCTCAGTAGAACATTTATCACCTTTCAAAGAACCATTTGTAAGAGAAAGATCACCATCATTCCTACCTGCCAGAGTTAGACAAACATATTGGCAATCTTTTCATTGAAGAGCAGCAATTAAGGAAAATATTTCCCAGGCAATCCCTCACGGATTAGAAACAAGTCTTTTTCTGGCCTGTTTTCTTTTTATTTCACTTCCTGTTTATACACAGTCTTTAAAATCTTATTGAGTGATTTTTGCAGATTTTAGGTTTTGGATTTTTAGCTGGATCAGTGCTCTTGGTGTGTTTAGTGTGCTCACAGCAACCTCAAATCACTTTGTAGAAGCTAACAAATAACATTAGCCCCTTCAGCAGACAAGAAAACTGGGGTACAGAAAACCTAGAGATGCAACTGAGAATGCAAGAGGGTTCAACACCCCCTAGTGTGAACCTCTAATGTATTCAATGTATTTTACAGTATTTCAAATTTTTTGAATGATAAATATCACTAAGAACCATTGCATAAAAAACTGCAAAGTCAATTGCTACTCTTTTGAAGACATGTCCTTTGAAAAGTGCTTCTTTTTTCAGCTTCATTCAGAGATCAGGAATTTTTTCATAATGGGAACATTCAACATGCCAAAAAAAACTGCTGCAACAGTTTATGGAAAACATAAAAAAGAAAAAGGAAGAAAAGAACACAAGCACTCTTGTCTTGCCTTAGGGCTCTTTGTTTACCCAACCTGAATTTAACCATCCCGTGGAACAATCAGCCCAGCCTATCTCTCTAAAGACAATACTTCAGCATTAATGCCAGCCAACCTGATTGCAATCACTAACCTGGATTCAGCCCCAGTTTATGGAAATGGCAAACTAAATTTTACCAGCAGCAGAATGAGCTAACACAAACACTGTTGTGAAGCCCTGCCCTTTGTCAACACTTCACTCCTGTCTCCAGTCCTGTGTAATGGATTTGTTATACGTGTTTCCACATACCTTCTAACTGTGCTAGAGAAATTATCACTTCATTGCATCATACCAGCAGTAAAAAGGCAGAAGGAAAAAAAAAAAAGAACTGCAGCTTGATTGTGAGAATGGAAAAAGAAAGCATTAACTCCAGGTATTATACAGAATTTGTACAGGAATCAAGACTGGAAGACTGGATGGTGTGCAAATTACAGATTGTGTCCAACTAACAGAACAGAAGGGGTTTGAATGAAAACAGCCAGGCAACTTGAGGGAAATTTGTGTAATGAATAATAAAGGATGGACACTGTGTGCAGTTAACACTATAGCCTTTATAATCATTGATGAAGTTGTTCACTTGAAACATTTGTCTATTTGCTTTCTTTCCATTCTTGTACTAGCCACTGTCCCAGGAAAATCAGATTAAAGAGTAGTTCTACCATGAACACAAAAACACTGGCAACATCTGTTAATGCAATGCTGCTGAAAGAATAGCTGACTCACAGATAGAACCGCAATGGATAAAGAAAAAAGGAAACATTGGCTATATGATGATATTTGGCATTCCAGCCAAAGATTGCTAAAGACTTTCTGTCAAACCCTACCAAGAAGAGAATTTTTTCCCCTTTAAAGGCTTTTCCATATTTAAAATGCTAAAGAAACTGTAACTAGAAGAGGAGACTTGAAAGAGGGGAATTACTGCAGAAAAAGATTACCTCTTTTTTTCACCTTCCTCTGCTGAAAAATGGTGTTGGAAAGATATAGATGAATATAAGAAAAGTAGAAAGTTGTATTTTTGTACCCTTAAATTCTTTTGCCACAGTTATTAAAAAAATCCAAAACCAAAAAACCCCAACAAAAGGCAAAAGAACAAATCCCATGAAATATGTCTTAGAAAAGAAGAAAAAGTAATACATTTCCAAATCATTCCTTCAACAGAATGAAAGAGCCTTTCTTCATTTAGATTTTCTTCCCCATCAAAAATAAAATTTGACACTGTCACTTTGCTTTTTTTTTTTTATGAAAAAATGTTCCCTCATGCCTAACCATGCTTCTAACAATTTTCTTTGGTGCCTCAGTTTGCACACATTCCCTCCTCCTCACTCTTGGGAGAGCAGAGAGAGTTCACTGCATCCTTGACATCTCACTGTGGTGTACATGGGGAGGAGGAGGAGGAGAGAAGATGAGGCCATTCACAGTATCAGCTTGGAAACCCTGCTAAAATCTCTCTTCCCATCAACTCCTGCTTGTTGGGCTCCAGCCTGCACAACTGATGCCCCTGCTTATCAGACAGGGCAAACACCAGCCTGATTCTACAGCTGGGTCTCATCTCCAGCTGACTGCAAACTCACCCACGTAGATGACGTGTCTTACAGGATTTGGGGCCACTGGTGCTGCTCTTCCTGGCTTTTGCTGGACATATCTTTCTGTGTACTATCTTTCTATGAAACTAAGTACTATCTTCCTCTGAAGGCAGGAGTATTTGATGAGGAGTGTGGTGCTGGTCACCAGGAGGGAGAGAGTTGGAAACCAGGCTGGAGTTATATGGCAATTGGTGCCTCTGTGGAAGAGCAGAGCTTCCATTTGATGTGCAGGGCAGTGCTACATACTTTCCACTTGCTTTTATTTCCTCTGATTTGTCTAGAGTCCTGGCTCAAAGGCATTAGAAACCTGACCTAATTCTGCCCACATCCACCCTCACAGTATTCACAGTCACACCTGTTTCTCACATTTGATAAGCCCAGAGTGACCAGCTATGAAGAGCAGAAAAAAGTGTCTCTACAACAGCTATGAATTTTCCTAAGATTTCACAGAAAATTCAACCTGCATCCTGCTGAAGAGCTGCAAGGAAATAAATGGTGCCTTTTAAACTGGCATGCCTCCAAAGGGCAATAATTGAGCTTTACTCTTTCAGTTATTCCCATTAAAAAAAAATTATCAGAAATGTTTATTCAACAGTGAATAAAATGCTCAAATCAGATAGGCTTTATCTGATAGTAAGGTAATGACTGACTACCAAATCACATGGCAGCAAAACATTTTTCGTGGATGTGGTAATGTGCCCTCACCTGAAAACCTTCGATTAAACAACAGTGGGGTGGGGGGATGCAGATAAGAACAGCAAAGTCACGTAACACAGAGCAAGTCTCTGGTGAAAAAGAAACCCCAGCTCCTGGGCAGCCATCTACAAACAGAGTTGAGCCTCAGCTATGCCAAGGGGTCCTATGGCCTTTCAACTGATTGTGCCCCAGCTGCATTAATCTGAACAGCTGAGTATGAGTAGGCATTTCTGTATTTAATTTCTTTGACTCCTATTGCAGGCAATGACAGCTTCTGCAACACTTCTACTATTTACATAAAATTAATTAAAAAAACAGGGTTTTGTTGCCTTATATAACTACTATTGTGCAATTTGTCAAGAAGTTTTAGTTTAGCTCACAGAAAGAGGAAAAAATCAACTCTACATTCTCAGGAGACATTCTTTAAAAGTTGTTAGACAATTACACAGCAGTAAAGTTTACAAGAAGCACTTTTCTTTCTCTAAATTCAATATACACTAAGCTGCTGGCAATTTTCAATCCTATTGTATCACAGCTGCTTTAACGTTCTGTGGAAGTAACAATTTCTTGCTTAATTAATCTTCAAACATTTTCAAAAACTCATAAGAGTAAGTCTGGAAAGCCACAGTATCACAGAGCACAGGGATGAAACAGACCCCAAAAGTTCATCTAAACAGGATCAGCAATGCCTAAACCACTTCTGGCAGATATGTGTTTAACCTCTTCGTGGGAAACTGAGATAGTGAAGGGACAAACATACAGCAAATCGCTATCAGAGACCATAAACTTCCAACTGAGAAATATTCCAAAACATAGGTTCCTCACATAGACAAACTTCCCTGCTAATCTCACTAAAAGGGTAATCAAGCTCTGGAACAGGCTGCCCAGGTTAGTGGTGGAATCACAGTCTCTTGAGGTATTTAAAAGATGTGTGGATGTGGCACTTAGAGACATGCTTTAGTGTTGGACTTGGCAGTGCAGGGTAAACAGTTGGGCTCAATGATCTTAAAGGTATTTTCCAACTTAAATGATTCTATGATGAAGCTAATTCCTGACAGTCTTTTTCAAGATAAACCAAATACATCTGCAGTGTTGCTTGCCTAAAGCAATGGTATATCAAGATAAAATATCTGTATTCAGCACCACACATTGGCAACAGCTTGATCACACAGAATCCACATGGAGGAAGGAGGCTGCTCCCTAACAATGGTTTCAAGGGGGATATTTTATTTCTGGGTGAGCAAATGCCAATTCAACAGCTAGACAAAGCTTTCCTTATCCAGAGCATTTGTACGGCTGCTTCAGCCCCACCACACCTGTGCTGGGCTCTCTCCACACCCTGGAAGGTGTGAAGGGGAAGGAATCCCATTCTGCCCTAACTGCTGGGCACTTTGTATGCTCCCTGAGGAAAGGCAGGGAAGGACTGGGTATGTATTCAGGACAGAGACAGCAAGAGTCCTACAGCCTGCAAGGCAGGTCCCCAAAATGACCTTCTGTTTCAGGACATCTCTTGAGAAGGTCATCATAACAACACAGAGTCCTGTCAGGTGGATCCAATTTTCCAATTGTCAGATTTTTTCCACTCAATTAATAATAAAACTCAATGTTATTGCCTCCATCTTCCCCATCAGCCTTGTAATTCAGCTCAGGTTCACCAAGGTGAAGCCAATGAAGGGAGATTCTATTTTATTGTTCAAATAACCAATCCCAAGAGAAGCTGGATATCATTACAGTTACACAAATATTGCACAAATATCTGTTCCACTGCAACAAGCAATTCATATTACATAAATGCATTAGCAATATTGCATTTACAAAACAGCAAAGAAAATTAAAAATGACCTTAGCAAGGAAAATATTAATCAGCTTGCTCTATCAAGCAAGTAACTTTAAAACAAATTGTAGCAGCCTACAGATGCCTTTTAGTCAACCAAGAATTGCTCATCCAAACACAAATAACTGACATTTGAGTCAGAAATTTCACTGATATGAACATTTTAATGAACATTTTGATACTGAGATTTAAAGAGGCTGTAATTTTAATAAGGAAAAAAAAAAGGAACACTTGGGATTTGAGAAAGAAATTCCTAGTAATTAACTTATCCTTTGCTCAAGAAAAAGATTTTTTTTTTTTTTTGGAAGTACATTGTGTTCTCATCCCCAACTGGTTCCACACACTGCTCCAAATGCTAAATATCTATAGAACAGCTCCAGCTTCGAACTATGCTAATGACCAGACATCAAGAAATTTTTCTGGGCATGAAAACAATTTCACTCTTGGACTGAGTTTTCTGAAGGAGACGTTGCTGTGTTTGCTATCTGGAACAGTTCAACGCAGAAGTAAAGGACTTCAAATTAAAATCACTTTGGCAAAACCTGCACAGCTTTTGGAGGGCTTAACTTCAAGCACACTTTCATGTTCAAGCTGGACTTAGATCCCAAACATTTGCAGCAGACTGAAGAATGCCTGTTTTCTGATGCACTGAGAATCAATCTGCTACTTTGTATGCCCATCTGACGAAGTATATAATAAAAAGAAAACACTTTTACAAAGTGACTCAAAAAAAAAAAAAATCTGAGTAAAAATTGAATTAAATCAAGGATTACAGCACACAAAGCCCACTTGCCTGTTACATGTAGTAACACTAATACAGACAGCATGATGTCTTTTAAAGATATGCTAAATATAGTCTTGCCAGCACAGAAGAAAATGCAATGTCCTCAATGGCTAAAAGTGTAATTATTCTAATTAGTGGACACTACATATCTAAAGAAAAGAAGTGGCACTTTCTGGATTCTCCATGCTAACACCATTAGGGGTTTCAATACCTCAAAGACTTGGTTTCATGAGTAGTTTCTCATGCAATGGTGTTTCCTTACTGCATGTGGATTATTGTAACACTTCTAGCACAAACTCAGAGGGGGGAAAAATGCTTTCCACAAGGCTTGGTTCTATTCCAAAGCAGAGAGAAAGAAAAACCACCCACTGGCCTACTTGAATACTGAAATAGGTCCTTAGCAATTGGAGCCAGCATGACCTGGACTTTGTCAGTGCTGATCACTGCAGGCAAGTTCCAGTGGGCTTACTGCTCCCCTTGCACCCAGGGGTAGCTTTTGGCCTGCTCACTTAAACCCTCACCACACAGCTTGGCAATGGATTCCAGGCACTGGAACTTCAATGGCATTTAGACACAGGGGTTTAATTTGGTTTGGCTTGGTCTGGGTTTTAGACGCTTGCATGCCATGAGGTTTGACAGCAGGGCCCTGCTCAGCACTGAGCTGTACCTCCTGCCCCTATAGCTCCTGAGAACACAGCTGAGAATCAAGACTGATGAGTATACTGCCTGTGAGAAAAGCTTTTTTTCAATACAGCAGGTAAGGCAAAATATTCACGTGTCTGATCCACAAGGAAAGGAGACACAATTTCTCAAGTTCTAGCACAAACTGCATACCCACAACATTAAACATGCTGACAAGGTATGGGTTGAAATTAACACTATTCTTTTTTCACAGCCAGGATACAGGAGTGACATGCCAAATGAGAGGATGGAATTAGCAATTAGTGTCACTTGGCTTCCCTGTTCAATATGCATACATGAAGAGGCATGACAGCAGATCCAGACGGATAACACGAGGAAACAGTCAGCACATGGTGGGATCAGTACGTTGTGCAATTTAAACAAACAGTGTCTAATATCAAGCAGGATGAGTCACAAGCATGTGGATGATCCCCAAGGTTTCTCAGCAAGCAGACAAGGTTCTCTGTGCTTCATTTACGAGTGCGCAAAAAATATTTTTAAATGCCAAACTCCTCCATTTTTTGTCACATTGAATAAATCAAATAGTGGTATAGTCTTTCTTGGACATGGTATTAGGCAGCTTATTATGACATTTGACTTTACACAGGGCTGTCAGAAACAGAGCAGATCTTGCATTGTGGCATTGTGCCAGAAGGTACAGCCACTTAGTGTTGCAGGGCAGCAGGATTTCCACTGCTAGTTCAATGTGTGAAATTACTGGGTAGGCAGAAACACATGCTAGATCGAAAACTAACTCAAATGACAACTAATAACTGGTCCTTCTTACTGATTTAATCCCTACAAAGTACAGTTCTGTGGATGGTGATACACCATTCTCCTTAACACAAACCAGAGGGAAAACTAAACACAGAGTAAGGCAGAATAAGAGTCTGAATTGCCAGACTTCAAGCCCTTGAACAAACAGTTCAAAATCAATTGCTCAGTCCTGGGGAAAAAAACAAAGAGACAGCAATACCTCCAATTTCAAAGTCTAATTAGAGACCTCTCTAATGTATCCAATACTTATTTCAAGGTATGCACTTCTGAAGGTTTTCAGAGAAACTGGCCCATCATTACTTCACTAAGCCTGTGTTCTAGTTTGGCTTTCTGTAAAAGAGAAAGGATAACACACCAACATGTGAGTGTGTACAAGGATTTGTCCTGTCTCCTATCTGAGTACCGTGCAAGAGATCAGAGAGAAAATCACATAAGTGATAAGGAATAGACATGTTAATATCCAAATTTAGTGCCCTGCTTAACCATCTATGATGTGCTTAAGAGACACATTGCCTCAGTGATTCACAGAATACCTTCCAAGATGACATGGAGGAACTACTTCTTTTCGGCTGAACTGTTTACATGCACAATATTTCACCATCCACAGAAAGACAAATATTAACATTGGCTGCCCTAGTAGAAAACCCATCTTCTGATTTTCAGCAGCAGAGATTTTAAAAGCTTATTAAAAACTGAAAATTTTTCTGCAAACTGATAAATTATGCCGAGATTCATCTAGGGCTGATGTGTTTCTAACGGCTTGAAAGAGCTAGAGAAATACTATAGGTTTATTCAAAGCATTAACTCTTTTGCATTTCCATAGCTTTCCAAGCTCTACAACACAATCTCCTGACTTACAGAGACTGACACTATTTCATTTGGTCAGCTGTGATATACACAAAAGAATTAACTTCAATCTGTGGTAAATGAGTATTAATCATCCTTGGATTACTCCACAGATGTACTCTCCACCAAAAACAGCTCATACAATCATGGAATGATTCTATCCTCCTTGGACTACTTCACAGATGCATTCAACTAAACACAGCTCATACAAGTGTCTATCCTAGCTATGGTACACCAGGACTCCTTCTGACCCTACAAAAATACTGGTGGAAAACTGGGGCAATGGCATTAGGCTACAAGTCCAAAACTATAAATTCTGATCAAGACTCAATCCAAAAATTTGATCTGCAATCTAGACACCACAGCAAAGGCATAGTGAGATTGAGAGGGAGAGAGGAAATAGACAAATAAGCATATATGCATAAATTACACAGGCATATATTATATATAAAAATGCATCTAATTTCTAATAATTGCCTAAAAGAGCCTACTCTCCTGGAACTTACATATGATGCTGCAATTCTTTCTGAGAACATGAATTCCCAAGTGGTGGAAAGCTCAGTATCTATCTCTGTTACTGCTCCTGCTCCCCTAGACAGCACATCAAACACAGCACAACCTGCAAGGACAAAACTTCACCATAATTTTACCTTCCTAACTGTGGAGTTGCAAAAACTCGGGTTTTCTCAAGGGTTGCTCTGCCACAATTAACAGAATCCTTGGGTTGTGTTCTGTCTGATGCCCAAAAAGTTTCACTATCTCCCCTGGATAGGGAAATAGAAAGCAATTCAGGTTTTATGGCTTTTATCACTTATTGACCAGATTCTTTGTGTCTTTTAATACTAAAAAAAACAGTAAAAAATGTCCAAGAACACTGAAACCTGGCCATTTCCTCTCGTATGAATGAATAATCAAGTGATAAAAGAAAGAAAATTTAGATCAGGTTTTGCCTCTTACCCTGGTCTGCCCACAAGCAGGCTGTGGTTTACACATGGGTATTCCCTGCCCTGTTCAGACAGAGCAATATGAACAATTTGCTGTAACTAGCTGGTATTTGTAATTTAAGCTGTATATACAGGTCATCTGGAATGTTATGCTTCTCTTCCCTGATGAATTAACTCCTAGAGGTTGGCTTCTGGTGGGAATACTCATGGTTCTGTATTCGTCATCTGTGCTAAACACTCGCAGCTTTCCTAAACATTCCTGCCAGTAAACACTCACTGGAGAGCTGGAACACAAAGAAAGAATTTGTTGAAAATTTCTAATGAGACTTTGAACCAAGGAAAGTCATTTGCTTTATGTTTATGATTAGCATACTGAGTTCCTGACCTGGTCAGACCTTAAGGTGGTACCACAGAGTAGATGTTAATTTGCAACAAATAATAAATCAAACTGGTCGAGTTTGACTCACCCAAACACCACGAAAAGAGGGCTGGTATGAGGCTCTTCCCTGGGCAGTAAGCCAAGAAATCCAGTGCTGTGTCACTTTTATCCACATTCCCCTCTGCATCATCTGTCTGGCTACAGCCAGCTACAGTCTTAGTGAAGGCTCTTCCCAAGAAACCTACACGAAATCTCAGTACAGAAACATCAGCTGATCAGAACATATCCCCTCACTCAAGCCACTGCATTCCCTCATCCCTGCTTTTCAACTAAATGGATTCCCTCTGGCATACAGGGAGAGATGCAGGTGAGGTTAACAGTGGGACTCAACTCATCACACCTGGCTTTAGCCACTTAAAGATGTCTGGGTTAAACCAGCTGCCCAGGCTCCTTCTCCAGTCAGTGCAAAGAGCTACATTTAGGAGCAGATTTGATCCTTGTAGTTTAGAAAGCCAGAAGACTGCTTTCACCTCTTTTCTGATCAAGTTTCCCAATAAAACTAGGTCTTGGATATGGAGACAGCACTCTGTGCAATGACAAAAGTGCCTGATCCATCCAAGAGAAGAAGATTGTGAATCTCACAAGCTACAAATTCTCAAAAAACAATCAACTCCTCAACAAGTACAACAGTTATTAAAAAAAAAAAAATTAAATACAGAACATCTTTCATGGAGGATTTAAAAAAAAGAAAAAAAAAAGACAAAAGACTCCAAACACAACACAAAATCCAGGACAGAAGGAATGGGGCAGTAATAAACAATTTTTTATGAGACACTTCCAAGAGAAAAATCATTCATGGTATTATTGCAAGCATAAGCGTGCCTTTTATCCATCATTGCCATAGAGTGATAACACTTTCAGGCTGCTTCCCCTTAGAGTCCCAAGAGGAAAACAGGGTTTTTGCCAAGTAGCCTGTTGCTACTTTTTTATCCTGAGTGTTGCCTTTCATCATTACAGAATGGGAATTCTGCCACTGATTTCAAAGACTCTCATGATCATAATTGTAACTTCAGTTTTATATTAATGTACATGTGTTTAATTTAATTGCTTTGTTTAAAGATAAAAGAAGAAATGGATTTCAAATCTCTCAACTGATTTTACTGCACATGTTCATAGTTCTGTAGTTAAAAAACTTTTTCCTCCCCCCACGGGGAAACAGCAATATAAGAGCCACACCCATCTGTGTAATGAAAATAGCTATAAAATGTTTACATTTTCTCCATTGTAATGGAAATTTCACACTGTTCTACTGTTAAACTGATTTTTCAAGTCCTTCTCATCTAATGTTTTAAAAGTAATTTCATGCAAATCTATCTAGAGAGGAGGTAGAAGCTTAACCATCTTTAAAAAACAAGGGAAAAATGCTTTAAGGCCATAGCATTGTAGGTAGTAATCAGCACAGTTCTGTTAGTGGAGTTACATTAATTTACATTTGCATAATTTGTTTCAGAGGCTTAGTCATCCTGAGGCAACATGTGACAATCTGAAATCAATTTTGTAGAATAAGATAACACTTCCAACTTCACATTTGCATAGATTGAAAGTAGGTGAGCAGACCGTGCCTATGCGTGCAAAGGAGCTCACGTAGAGACTTCTCCCAACAGCAATCCTCTCCAGACTGGGAGAGGCTACACACAAACATTTATTGTAACTTAACACAGCTCTGAGCTTGGGGTGCTGTGCAGGAGTAAGTATGCTCCCCACCCTGGCTGGTGGCCAAGGGAGCAAGGATCAATCTGGAGAAATCCACACCCAGCTTGCCTATGAGGAAAAAAAGGTGATTTCCTGCAATCAGCAGATATTTGAAGTACAGACAGGGGAAAGGAAAGATTGTCTCTTGGTCTTTTTGCTTGGATTTTTTTTTTTTAATTCTAATTCAATATTAAGGATTTGAGAACTCAATCTAAAAAATCTGTGGTGATCTCAGTAAGTTAACAAAGTCTTATAACTTTTTCTAACACCAAAGACTAAGGTCTAAAGGATGGGTAACAAATGTTCTTCTTTTAATCACAGCAATACCTCCATGAGGTATCTTTTTGTTAGGATTTGAAGGGGTGGGTGCTTGATTTTAATGTGAATTAATGTGAATTTAGCTTTTGCTTTACCCCATTTTTAAACCAGGCCTTCATTTCTGTATTCCTTTCAAGTCAGAAATAAATTAATGGTGTTACCATCACTCTTATTTAATGGATTGATCTACTGGACAGAAAAGAACTGCTTTGTACTTTAATGACAGCAGCCATGAACATTAACCTCAGCCCAGGCAGAGCACATGAAGGAAGCTTGACAAAGTTAACAACATCTGCCTGACTATTAAAGGGCATCAGCATACCTGCTTATGAAAACACCAAGTAGATCTTGTGAGTTTGTTTCTTTCCACTCACATAAGCTATGACACAGTAGAATGCATTGTTTGGTATACACTGTAATACACTGCTAATGGTACTAGTGGGGCTGAAAAAACTGGATAATCTAATTATTATAGTCACATTACTGCCTGAGCATTTTAAAAATTGCTAGTTTTATTTTATTTTGTATTTATTATTTTAAAAGGTTTCTTATTGCCATAGAGAGCTGGAGTACAAATAGGATGAGAACAGCACAAAATATAATTTAACCAGAAAAAGACGAAGTAGTTTCAAGAGAAAAACTGCACATTTTCCATATACTCTGTTCTCAATAGTTCAAAGGTTATTGCAAATCATCAGGATGACCACCAGACCTGTATTGTCACATTACTTTAAGCACATATCAAGGTAGAGCAGGTTAAAGCAACTGGAAGTCAGTGTACTATAAGCTCACATCAAAACTACCTCAAATCAATGCTGCTGTAAATGGGTACTTTGTTGTTCAAGAACCAAATGTAGCCTGAGTTTATTCAGGCCATATCACCTCTTATGGCTTTTTTGGTTACTGAAAATCAAACATTTTATCAACCTGTGGATTGCTTAGACTCAGGTGAACCTGTATCTTTTCTCTCAGACTCTGCTGATCTTCTAAGAAAATGTTAAAATCTGCAAGTAATGGAAATAAGATTCTAGTGTCTGAACCAGCAATTATCAGTTGTTCTAAAAGTTAAGTTTCAAAATATTACTAGAAAACAACTGTTCTTCTGCTAGTACAAGGCATAGGTGGCCAGCATATCAACTGACAAGACAAGACCTTATTTGTATGGATACAAAACACCTCAAAGTGACAGAGGTACCCCCACTGGCACTGACCTGTCTGCAATGACCACGAGCTGGCAACTGAAAGTATTTTTGAAATATGTTATCTTTTGCCTCCTCTTTGAACTAAGCTCTATTTATCTGTTCTTTGGTATTTAAAAGAAGACTTACAGCCAAAAGCCTCCTTTCTCTTTTTAATTCAGAGGAAATCTTGGAGCAAATTTCTGTTGGACAGGTACTTTGTTTGAAAAATGGGGAGAACACCATAATTTCTGGCCAGTCCACCGTCTTATATACAGCCTGCCTTTCACAGTCACAAAGCCAGAAGTAACACTAATGGTCTCCAAGTTTCCACAGCTGACTTTACCCAGATCTTGCACCTTTTCTGGATGCCACTGATTCCAGCTGAGGAGAATCCCATGCTGGACTCCCTCCCGACAGCATGTCCCAAGCAGGAGGAGAACATACAGTGCTATTCTGTTGAATGGGCAGAGGACCCTTTCCCAAGGATCATCCCTACTGTTTTCTGACCTGACAACACCAGTACAATCAAAAGCAAAGAAAACACAGAATATTGGGCTGTTCCTACATGCTGTGTGAGTGCTCTGGAGGGGCTGAAGGAAGTGCAGACAAACCAGGTACATCTCATTTTTAAGGCTGACTTGGCATCTCTCTTTACAGGGAGAATGATGGAAGAAAGTTATTAGTACAACATATTCTGAAGACATCACAACCTTCTGCACTGGAGAGTCCTTTTCCTGTAAAATGGAAAAGGATTTTAAGACTGGTGTAATCAGAACAGAACAGAAACCACTGGGAGTCTATTTTCATTTCATAACAGATGTTTTTAAGCATAAAAACACATAGAGTGCTTTATGTTGGGGACACTCTAAGTGATATCTCCTGTACTGATCACAGACCTCCACTCCTAATAAAGTCACAGTACCTTCCCTAAACCTACTCAGTCTCAAAGCAAAAAGGGCATTAGCACAGTATGACTGAAAAGCAGAGAAGTCAAAACTCATTAATCTAAGTGGTTGTACCTAAACCTTGGTTTCTAGATTCTCTTCCTGCTTCTTCAGCAAGAGAGTTTTGTAGGGAGAGTTAGTTTCTGCATTCCAGTTCATAATATCTACTTATATATAAAGAAATTACTGTACTTACAGAGCCTGACTCACATCTCTCTATGAAAGTATTAATTTTTCTTAATGTTTTCTGAGAGCCATACCTCATTACCCAAGTAGTCTTCATCATTTTGGAGACAAAATTACTAGAAGAGTTAAAATTATCAATGTGAAGAAGACTAGAAATTATACACCTGGATAGATAGGATAATTCTTTGAGCCAGCCCTTCTACCAGACTTATTAAATAATTTCAGGGTGATCTCTTTCAATGCAGTCATACAACAAGCAACACCTACAGATGCAAGGTCAGACACCACTCAATGTTTGAATTCTTTTTGCTCATCAGGCTATGGGTAACGTTCAAACTCAGTGATGCAGTTCACTTTTCAGTACTTCTCAGGTAGCTGGGCATGCTATAAGACAACCCCCCCTTCCTGCTAAACACCAGCAAATTCTTAGACAATTCGTCATCCTGAAAAGCAGCTGAAACAAATAAACAGTCTGACTGAGAAGCAGAAAATAGTAAACTGATTATGGGTCAAATAGCAATAGGTGTTTCCGTCTCTCTGCAGACTGAAAGTTCTCCACTTACTTGGGGCTTGCCAGCTGCTCTGGAGGAGAAGCTGAGCTCCACCATTCATATGTTCGTGCTCTCATGTTGGCCATTTCAGTTCCCTGTGCCTATGTTTCCACACCTGTAGGATGTGGTGGCAGATCCTCACAATTTTTCCTCATTAATTGTTTATGTATGTAACTTATTGTAGTGACCTATTACCATTTATACACCCCAGGGAGGGCTTTAGCCCAAACAGGTTTCTCCATTAAAATGCAGAAACGGGACCTCCCATTGCATGGTGGCACTTCCAAGCTGCAGGACCAGCCTGGTCCCTTAGGAATGCCCTTCCTCCCATGGATCACCACTCCAAGGAACACTGGCTTCTTTCCCTCCTCTGTGTGGGCAGCTAAATGGCACCTGCCAGCCTTGCTGAATGATCTTGCCTTAGAGAGAAGCATTTTGCTGCTTGGGAGGAGAAGGGGGCTAACTGCTAAGACCAAAATTATCCACACCTGCTACTGCTCTATTCTTTTTTCCCATGATATACACAGGAGCTGGGATGAATTTGAGGATTTCCTCAGTGTGCTGTTCTGAAAAAAAAACACGTTATGTTACTTAACGTGCTTCTGTGGTCAGGTGTGTTTAGATTAGTTGTGCACAGATGGAAAAAAAAAAAAAAAGCTGTATGACATTCAGCTGCTATCTTCTATCTGATAGCACAGGATATCAGAGTAATGCATCTCATAGCCAGTGGCAGTTATTTGTGAAAGAATGTAAGAACAAGGCAAACATACAGCAACATACACCCTACTTGTTATCCTTCGGGATTTTGGAAATCTGCGGTTTAGAGACTTTGCAAACCCAGGGGCTGCTTGCAGTCTTTTGGGTTAAGTAGCTGCTCATGATCTGAGATATCCCAGCCTTTTTAAAGTGAGTGAATGACAGAAATACACAAGCACAAAAATGTTGCTAAAACAAATATACCCTCTTCACACTAGCATGGCTTTGGTGTGTTTTTTTCTGTGGAAGACAGTGTGAAATAATGCCTATCTGCTCTGTCTTTAATTAAGATGAAAGCAGGAAGGCATGAAGAAGGGGAATGGATGAGTGATCTTTCTGTTTTCAGATGAGTTAATCTAAGACAAACCAACCATCTTCCGAATGCAATGGTAAAGAAACAGAAAACAGGTAAACAAAATAAAATTTTTCAAACTACACTGAAGTTCGTAAGTGAATCAAATACCAGACTCAATTCAGCAGTTCACAAAAATGGTTCATTGTACATTGTCTCTGGTTTTAGTTTTCCAAGGCTAAATCATCATTTCTGAGCTCTTCTAAAAAGCAAACCAGTGCAAGCACTGCTCCATGTGTCCAATTTAACTTTCTGATGGTGTTATTTTTTTTATTCAGATTCCCCTGCTGGAAGTTTTGTGCTTCACAGTCCAGTCACACCATGGCACAGAATGGCTCACAGTTTTTAGTCTGTACACCTGCAGCCCCCCAAGCCTAACCTTAATAACTATATTTTGGCTAGTCCTCCATCCTCTGTGTGACCCAGCCCAGTTTGCTCCTATCTCAGTCTGCACTTCACATCTGTCAGAACAGTTGCTTCGGTCAGTTTCCATGCCATGCTCACCTAACACTCCTCATCTGGCACACACAACCTGCCCACCTTGACCCTTAATTTGGAAAGTCCATGCCAAATTAGGTTTGTGCTGTCTATTCCATGAAAACTTTTTTGTATACTTTGCCTGCCACCCCTTTGTCACTTTCCTCCTAGCACTGGCATGCACAATGGCTCTGTGCAGCTCATTCTAAAATCCCTAAATCTACCATTTCCTCTTCCTCCAGAGCCAACTTCACAGTGAATGGGAAGGGCAGATGCTAAGTTAATAAGGATCTGTTAATAATCTGCTGTCATTTCTGTAAGTGTCTGCACATACATGATGTTCACATCACTAGCTCAGGAGAATATATTCTCATGTCACCATTGATGGATTAATTCCAAACACATCAAAGACCTTCTGTATCAGAACAACAACAACTGAGCTGCTCTGGGACAACCAGGAATGAAAAACCAAATGTAAAATATGCAAGAGCTGTATACAAACTCTCTTGAGAAGAGTGTGAGCAACAGGGACAGTCTCCTAGAGATTATTAGAGTTTCTTAAGGTTGATTATTTTTAGGTATGCTCATAAAGCCACTGTTTTGAGAGACATCTGAGAGTTCCCTTTTTGGTCAAAATGGTTAACAGAAATGCTAAAATTAACTGAAACCAAGCTCAGTATAGGCAATGACACCAATACCAGTTTTCACAGAGGGGACATACAGTCTCCATGATCAGCAGAATAAAAAAAGAAAAGAAAATCTTAATAACAAAAGAGCATGAACTTCACATTACAAACTTTTAGTTTTACTGTCTCTTCAAATGGCTCAAAAATAATAAATTTCACATAGTCCTGTAGGATTAGAGCAGTAAGCCATAAACAATACAGAAAACATCTTTAAGATTTGTCCTGTGGAAATTTTGGGCTAGGGTGGTTCAGATGCTAGAACTGCTCCTATAAGTAAATAAATGGCAAGGACAAGAATTTATGGAATTAGAAAATTTAAAAAAATATTAAAAACAAACAAAAAACAAACAAACGAAACTAAACAAACAAACAAACAAAATGACCCCCCCCCAAAAAAACAAACCACAAAATAAACCCACAAACATAAAAAAAACCCTTTTAAAAAAAAAACCTAAAAAACCTTAACACTGACAACAAAATCATTCCTGTTATTTGCAGATTAATCCATGCAAAGTTTCCCTAAATTCTAGGTAATGAAGCAAATCTAAATATATATGATCTAGAAATAAATGAGATCACTGGTTATAAAGCCTTAAAGTGGCATTAAAAGAACAAATCTATGTGATAGCTAAATGTGACAATAAGTTAGCATAAGAGACTAAATGTAAGGCTGCCCTGAGAGAGGAGATAGATTTTTCATGAAAATTACCTTCCAATCATACTTCTTGTCCTGCATACAATAAAACTGAGGCAAGGAGAGAGATACAGATAAACAGGAACTAGACATATCTAAGACATCTAAGAGTAGCTGAAAGTGGAAATAATTCTTGATGTAGGGTTTGGTATTCTTAATTTTGTCAACAAAATCTGCCTCAGGCATCAGGCAAGTTTGATCTTGTTGGGTGTAGGGGCAACATCTCTTCTCTGTGTCCATAAATAAGGTCACCTGCACACAGCTGAGATGGGCTCGTTTCACAAGCAGAGAAACTGCCCACAGCTTCCCAGGTAATTTCACGTGGAGTAGCTTAGCAGCAAAGGAGCTGACTTTCATTTTCCTCCTTTTTCACACTGTAAATGCCTGACTCCTGCTTTTGGACAGGATGAAATGTAAAGCTGCTAAAAGAAATAAATAAATAACTAAATAAAGCTGTCCCCATCTCCCACCACCCATTCCTGAGAGATGACTGGCTGTTTCATAATCAGGAAATGTGTGAGCTCTTGGGGGGTGGGGAAAAAACATCTCATGAGTTTGCAAGCCTTTTCCAAAGACTTAAATACACTTCAGATAAGAATCTAAAGAGACAGGAGAGTTCCAGACATCTTGAGCTTCACCCTTCACTAGTTTCTGACTCAACTGATTTAGGTGCTCTCTTCAGAAAGAGGAAGAGAATGCACCCATGTGGACAACTTCTGTTCCATTATGTGCCATGTTTCAGCTTGAAAACTATTTATTTTTTTTCTGCAGAACATCTCAGTTGGCATTTCCCTGGTTCACAAACCTAATTAAAACAGCCCTATAGCAAACTACATTTAAGCCAACACAACTATGTGGGTTTAGGGGTTTTTTATTATTATTATTATTATTATTATTATTTTTCCTCTGAACAGGCATTTACTTCTTTCATTATTCTGTGCTCTCAGTATCTTCTTCTACCTGTTTTTACTGAGTCAGACCCTTCTGCCCTTACTCCAGCAAAACTTTCCTCCATTCCACAGAGCCCTGGGAAAACACTGTAAGAAACTTCTTTCAGAGCCATTCATTTATATGCCTTTTTGAACAAGCTGGACCTATACTATTTTTTTGCTCATACCCCTTGAATGTGCTGGAGAGTTATTAGCACAATCCCCATACCAAAGGTACTAACACGTATGGATGCTCAATTCTCCCATCTGTCTCCCAACTTAAAGCACAAATAGCTCAAAAATTAGCATTCTGCTTCCATCATCAAGGAGCAGAAATACTAAGGGGCTATAGCAGCTGAAAAAAACCTGAGCAAACACAAGAACACGGAGCAAGAGACTTTCCACAAAAGAACTTGCCCAGTAACCAAGAGCTGGAAAGGGAGCAAACCAACTGGGGCCACATGAGATGCATTACCCACCCTTTCTGCCTGCCATTGCATGCTCCTAGAGCCTGAGTGAGGTGCTCATTGATCCCAGGATGCTGAGCCTGGCAGCTGGAGCTGGTGGGTGCATTGTCACAAAGTTTCCCATCAGTGCGATTCGCAGGGATCGCTGTGAGCTTGACACGCGCTGCATTGTTCAGGCTGGTTTTGTTCTTTTATTTTGCTTGGGCTGGCTGCCTCCTGGAACCTCTGCTCTGCCTACTTCCTGAGGATTAAAGCATGTCTTCTGGGCAAGGAGACGCAGGGACCACCTGCAGATTCTGTTTATATATCCAGCCCTGTAGCCTGATTGATCTCACAATAGGACTGCATAATGTAAACACTTCATTATTCCACTGAAGGATATGTGCTCTACCACCTATGGTCCCTCCAACCAAGAGTCAGTTTTAGATGGTTAAAATTTGTTAAGCCACACCAAAAGAAGCTAAACAAAGGAAAATCCATCCTAGCAACATGTTTAAGTTTTTAAGTTAGACTAATTAAATGCAATTAAGTTGGAAATTTAGCCTACCACTTCACTCCAGGATTTTGCCACCAAGCCCCAGCAGTGCTCAGGCCTGATGCACTATTTAAGTGGGTCTAAAAAAACCAAAACTCAGGTTATCAACAGGGTTTATACCCACACCAGGCACACGTCACCACAAGTACCTGATCCAGCATGGAGCAGTCCTTGCTACTTCCTACACTGAAACTTACACCACTTTCCCCCCTTTGCTCAGGAGCAAACACCTCCTCTTAGAGCCAAAGGACAACTCAAGGGCAGGGCCATGGCCATAACACTGCATCTCCTGAGACTCAGGGTTCAGCTCTTATGAGCATTTCAACACCGTTCTTGTGGTTTACTTCCCTTTGGGAATTGTTTGTTGGTTGTTTTGTTTATTTAACAGCGTTAATTAAAAACTAAAGGCACACCCAGCTAAAGCAAGGCTCAGTAATCTGAGGAACTGCCCAAGTTCCTCAAGAGGGAGGAGAAGGTTTACCCTGAATTTATCTAGGCAGATACAAGAAAAGAGAAATACTGAGTACGTCAATGTCTGTTATGCACTCTGCACATATCTCAGACTGCTCTTGAAAGCATAAACCAAACTGATACAATTTAATTCAGCTTCAAATAAAACATTTTGATTAGTAAGCAAGGCATGAACACACACAGATTGTCAGGGTATCTGCTGAATGGGGCATTCACAGCTTCAGCACACAAAACAACCTGAAGGTCTTGACTGGATAACAGACACAAGCAAGGTGTGTAAGCACTTACTGAGATCTTTTAAAACATTTACTTGCTTTACAGAACTAGAGCTTAATTGTTCAGCAAGTTACAATAGTCTGGTGTTTACACTTTACCAACTGAAATACTTTTTTTTATTATTACTTTTCTGCTTTGGATCACATTGCAGACCTTCAACAAGACCCTCTGTGAAACCTCAGAGACTTTGAGTCTGGCAGAAAAATTGGTGTCATTACCTTGTTGGCTAGTGCTGACCCCCTATTTTATGATGGACACCTAAATTCACATAGCAAGTGATTAGCAAGTAGGAACAGTTTGAACTCTGACAGTTCTCTGAATCCCTGAAATAATCCTAAGAGCATTCCAGACCTAAAAGTACGTTCTGGTCATTCCAATCTAGATTCCTAAGAAGAAAAATTAAAAGAAACTGAAGAATTTGAGTTGAGACAAGCACAGAGCCTTTTTAAAAGAACCTATATATAAGAAAAATAAATTATTTACATTTGACAGGGAACATATACAGCTGAGATTTTAAAACTAGCATTGGTCCAGGAAGGATTACTGCTTACAGGCTTTGATAGATAAAGCAGCTTTAAAAAATGCTCTGGGCTAGATTTTTCTCTGAATTTCTCTTAGCAGACTTCATCCTTGGAGGTTTCTTTTCATATTCAAAACTATACAGTTTATCCTATCTAAACCAGCAACTTACTGGAGGAGCAGCTTCTTACTGTGGAAATCGTTCCATGATTTTATTTGAGAAATTCCTTGTGCAATGAAAAAGAAAGGAAATTGGAGCTGACTCATAATCCTTACATACATTGTGCTCCCTCTCCAGCCTTTAAATCAATGGAGGATAAAAACTACTTCAATCAAGAGTAGGATCAGTCCTCTATTTTTTAAAAACTCCCCAGAAAGGGAAAGCCCAACTTCTTCTTAGCTGACAAGCCTTCACACCTGGCCAGGCCAGCTCCTGCCATTGCATGCAGCTACTCATGCTCCCAGCTGCTACTCATCTCTCTTGGTGCAGGAGCAAGCCATTTCCCCTGGACCTGCCAGCACTGTTCCAGCACAGAGCCAGGGCAGCAGCTCTCCTTATAAACCTTGCTATCACCATCCTCACACAGCAGAACACACCTGATGTTTGAGAAGGTGTCCATGCTGACCCCAAGGAGGAGAGTTGCTGTAAGGGGCCTCAGAGCATTCTGCAGGAGAAGCAGGCTCTCCCCTCCCACCCCAGCAGGACTCAGCAGACGAGCATCATAAAGTCATTTGAGCTCCCCAGGCCCTGAGCTCTTCATCTGCCAGCAGATGGGTAAAGGCCTCAGCACTTCAGAGGAGACTGACAATACCATGCTTTACAGTCCTCCTAAAATCTCCTGCAAAACAGAAATTCCTCTTAGGGAATAGGTCTGTAGAGCTTAATAAAGATTTATTTTTTTAAGAGTTGCATAGCTATAATTCACTTCATTCTGACTAATGTGTCTAAACTTGTTCCTCGTGGTCTTTTCTTATGCCCAATAGCTTTTCTTTTAACCTGCTTTCCCTTTAAAAACTTTCCCACTGTTTGAGGACCTGTCTTGCACTCCCTAAGTAGATAAATTTTGACTTATATTCTCTCCTAATTTTGCAGCAGCAGAGATTTAAAAAAAAAAAAAAAAAAAAAAAAAAAAAAAAAAAAAGTATTTTCTCTGTCAGGCAAAGAAATCCTCACTTATCTCTTTCCCCCAACAGGCAATGCTGGCAGAGCTGGTCAGCAGAGCTGCTGTTCTCAGCCCATGTGCAACACACAGCAGAAAGAGCAGTGCTGCCAGGCTGGCAGCCTCTGCTGGAACAGCATCTGTCTTACAACAGGCATCTGGAGAAATGGCTGGAAACCTGTGGAACATCAGCTTTATTAGTGATGAAGCTAAGCTACAGATTTGGAATCCGAATCTGAGTTTGTTTCCAAACTGAAGAATCGGGGACTTGCTTCAATGCTTTATAGAAACAAAGAGCCATGAGGTTTTGATCTGAGCCAGAAAAGTCAGGCCTATTCAGAGCCTGGCTCTTGCTTTGGGACCTGTGCCTAATCACAGCTGGTTACAGAGTGATTACTCAGCACTGCTTGTCCAGTTCATTCACATCTGTGCTGTTATGTACACTTGGAATTCTTTAAAAATTGTGTCTGTGATCAGGTAAATCAATTTTTTTTTTTTGCTTTTGCACAAAGGAAGAAAAATATTGAACAGGGAATTGGGGGGATCAACTGAAGCATTTCAGTTTCTCATTTCTGACATCTACAGAGAGCCACAAGATGTAGGTCTTTTGTGCAAAAGCAGAGGTCTTAAGGTACTTGAAGTAAGCAGGTACTGGTATGTACCATGCAGAGTTTTCCTTTGTTGGTGCTACCGCTTTATAGTGTTCAAAAATAACCCAAACAGGTTAGGTAGTAACCAAGATATTATCTGAGTAAATTTTACCTCAGGGGATTCATTCAGAGTCAAAAATGTTTTAGTCTGTCTGCACGAATGTGGCTCCAAGGAAGATTTTACAAGCAAACAAGTTGAACGGCACAAAAAAAGCGGGCAAATGTAGAAAGGGGGGAGACTAACAGAAAGAATTGCGACACAATTTAGTAGCTCTGTTTTTTAATACCTTAGCACTGATATTTGTCTGTCTTTGCAAAAAGTAAAAATACATCTGGGCTTTTGTAAAAATGACAGCTTGCTTGTTTTGGTTTTGTAAGAGGCACAGGCAGGTCCAAACAAAAATCCCAGAACCAAACACCACTTGTGGTAGGAAGAATCAAACTCCCAGAATATAAGCACTCCTTTAATTTGAGTACTTTACAATCCAAATCCTCTTGTGTCTCCGGATTACACTGCTGGGCATTGTCTGACCAAAAGCCAATTTAATTTTCTAGGGCACGGATGATATTTCAGTGCTTTTGAGTTGATCTAGAGAATTTTACATCACTTACTTCTTCCACTGCCAGTTTAATAAGGAAAATAACTTAAGCCAGAGGTGTCTATGTCCCTTGGTAACCTTGATCTGCATATACAGCCTCTTGTGCTCACAGCAGCCTGGCTTGAGTTAGAAGAGAGACAGGTAGCTCACTTTATTCCTGCATTCTGACCCACACATTTTCCATATCTGCAGATTCCACCTTCTTTCCCATGCTGTATGTAAGACTAAAATCTCAGGACACACACAGTATATCAATAGTCATGTACTTTAGTGCTTGAAATCCAAAGAGACATTATGGAGAATTACCCAGATATGTCTCTTTAAAGTAGCAGAATTGAGCAAGAAACTCACCCATGAACCCAGATCCAGTATCACACCAGCAGATTGGGATAATATACAGGCTAACGTGTGCATTGCAGCTGCTATTTTCCAAAGAGAACAAAATAAAAATTAATTAATATGGGACACATTTTGGCAAGACACCCCTCGTATTTTCTCTTCACATGCATGCTGATATTAATATTCTTTTCTTTACCTGTAAATTTGCACAGGTGCTCATATACAGGCATGCTAGGCAGACAAATAAGTAAGTGTATGTGTCTTTCTTTATATGTAATTTATAATTATTATCTTGGATTGCATATATATTTTAAATGCCTTCAACATACACGCAACATAATTTCATGTATTTTTCCACAAAATAATGTATGTTTTACTATGCTTAGGCACATCTAAATGTGTCATGCTAAAAATATTTTGCCTACTGTCTCCTGTAAGTTACAGTATGTATCAAATCAAAGGGAAATATGACAGAAAAAGAAAGTTCTAGCATAAATCCTCCAAACATTTTCTAGCCAACCAGGGCAGATGATCAAAGCCATGGGATTTAAATCACCAGCTATACAGCTCTGGCTGCATTGCTTTCACTGCAAGCTGATGTTAGGCCAAAAAACTTTCAGTCTCTCCACTATGTTTAATATTGTGTATAGGGTACACTAGCTCTTAGAAGAAACTTCTGGACTGAATATGTCACCAACACTAGAGAGACAGAAAGAAAAATCTGGAATATAGTACTATCAGAATTATTTATGGCTAGCCATTCACAGATAAAAAATACTTTAAAATATGCGTCCTGGTAAGTATTGGCCAGCATGATAAGGCAACCTGTTAAAAATTTTAACTGCATTTCTTCAGATCAGTGATTTCAGCAGGCCTGCACCAAAGCTGGACTGTGTTAACATACTTGTGAATCAAGCCCAGGGTGAATTCAGTGAGAGAGTGGTGAGAAGAGGCAGTGAAGTCAGGGCTGCAGTAGGAGGCTATGACCCGAGAGGGTCACAGATGGGTGGTGTGAGTCCAAATGAAGTTCAGGAGGAGCTGAAGAGGGCAACAGCATGAGAGCTCAGCAGCACAGAGCTCCCTCCCTGACCCTGTTTGGCCAGCAGCAGCCCCAGCCCTTGAGCAGGACCCGAATCCCTGCACAACTGGGACATTGGCACTATTCTAGGACACCAGCCCAGGCTGCTTGGGGAAGTGCTGTAAACATCCCCATTGTATGGATGAGGAAATAAAGTCTTCAAGAACAAAATGCTTTACCATGAGGACAGGGAATGCAAAGACTAAAAGAAAAAAGCAACCTCTTTACCTTAGGCCAAAATTTTCAAGTACTGAGAAGATCACTGAGGGACTGCTATCAGCAGGAAAGGAATGGACTGTTTTGGCAAGTGCATTTGCAAATTCTGCGTTCACTTCAATTCCTAGCTTTCTTTCAAAAGGGGTATCTTCCCCCAGGGGGTGGTTTTGCATCACTTCAGAATATGAAAGATAATGAACTTATGAGCAGAGGCAAGGAGGACCAAAAAGAGGAAAACAACCAAGCTCTATTAAACTACACAAATTAATTTCTTAATTGCCTAAAATGTGTTTGCCCTATTAATCTTAAACTTCACCCATCAGTCATTCCTGTTCCTGAGGAATAATTAGGCTGGAAAATTCTGTATATCAAGGAGACCATGCTTTTGTTGCTTTTAATTTTTCATGATACCTAAAAGGATGGTGAATTAATGGTTGTTTATCTAAACAGAAATAGAATAGCAAAAATACCTGTGTAGGTATTCATCATCCTACCCTTTTTCAGAGGAAAGCATCCTGAGAAAAACCCTGAATTTACCCAAATATGAGTTGTAGACTCATTCCAGCAGAAGTGAAGCTATGATACATCTTCACCCAGAGAAACAATATACACTTACAGAAAACAGGGCTCTATTTTCTATCCCTATCCATCATGCTACCTGCAAGAGAAACAATGCAAAAAAGAACCATGCAAGGGAGTTCCTTGGTGTGAACTGGAGCTATGCACTCCCAGGGGAAGCAGCCTCTCTTGGAGATTAGAGCAGGGCACTGAAATCTGCTGCAAAGCAAAATACCATTGCTCTGTCAGAGTGGGAAATTCCAGTCGTGGCTGTACCCTGTTTAGAGAGAAAATGTCAGACATTGTCACTGTCCTAGGCCTTCTCCTTAGAGCTGAAGGACCCAGAAAGAACATCTGCATTCCTACTTTGTTCTCAATACTTCTATAACAAAGAAACAGTACCTAAAAGTGATACTAGACCTGGAAAGGCTTCAGGTCCCCTAAGCAGCCACTGGAAGATGCTCAAATAGAGCTGCAGCAAGGTTGGCTCCTTTCTTCTTACAAAGTCTATAAAAAACCTCTTACTTCTGCCTCTCAATCCAAACAAAGCTTTCAGGGACACTGGTAGAGGAGGTCCAGTGGCACAGATCCTTCCAGCACCTGCACTGGCTCCCAGACAGAGTGCAGAGCCAGTGATGCTCTCAAAATCTCCCTCCCAAAGGAGGCTCAAAAACAACCTTCACAGAGGCAGAACTTCCACAACTGATTTCAAAAAACACCAGTTTGCTGTCAAGGACAACTGTCAGGCAGGAGAGCCTGTAGGTGAATTAGACCTTCTATACTTGCAAAGCCTCTTGTGTGAACAGATTCATTTTCCTGGGATAAAGTCAAATAGGTGCTGGCTTCTGTTTATAAATATGTCCAAGGTGGTTTACCTGCACAGTATTCATGTCAACAGAGTTTTATCACCTTTAAATTGGTTTTGTTTCATTTGTCTGCTCATGAGCCATTCCAGGGAATGCTCGTGGTTTATTTAAAGCCCAGTAGTACTGGGACAAGTTTTATAGCATTGCTCTTTTGCATTTCCTTGATCAGCTTTGTCTACTGAACAGAACCAGGCAGGTCTGCCTAGCTTTGAGCAATGGAAACAGAAAACACTTTTCTCCAGTGTCTGTCTGAGATAGCTACAAGGCCAGTAAACACCTTATTGTGCAGTTATTTGAAAACACTTTTGGGTTACTTTTTGCAAAAGATGGGTCCTGAAGATGTTAGCCTAAATAAATTTACTAGCTCCATCTATAAAGCCGATATATTTTGAGCCAAATATATTTATTGCAAATGGCATTTTGTAGAAAAGATCAATGAGTTTTTCTCTGTTGTTACTGGGCTAAGCTTAAATGGTGTGATAACTACAAAATATTTCTGGGAGCAACAGATCTCCTGATCTTCATTTGGCCATCTCGGGAAATGAAGAGTTCAGTGCTGTTCTGAAAAGTTTTCTTACCAGATGACCTCAGCTACAGAGAAATATGAAAAAATTTTTCCCAAGCATCTCCCCATCCCAACACGTCAATATCTTGGTCTTCTCTGCCCCATCCTTTTTTTCAACTTTCTTTGGACATGAATTGCAGCAGAAGACATCCCATTCCATGTGGTCTGCACCAGTAAAGCACTCTTCACCCATGTAAAAAACCAAAAAAAAATAAAATTTAAAAAAAAAAAATTACTTATGCCTCTGTTTACTGCTCCTACCTGTTTTTATATTCAAAGGTTGCTTTAATTCTTTTGGCCATAACACCACCCTAGGAAGGCCTGTGAACTCGGCTGCCTGCTGATCTGAAATCCTTGTCCTGCAGACTTTCTCCCACCCCAAGCCCCCTTTCACAGTCCTGGTGCAGCACTTCTCTTTCCCAGGTGCATCCTTTTCCACTTGCTCGTACTCAAGTGCAAGGCTGTTTCATAAGGGGTCTTGCTGACTCTACACACCTTCTCCTCCTTAAAATAAAGCCAAAATTTCCTGTGGTACATGACACACTTGCAGATCATATAACAGCTGCCTCATCTTTTTGGAAAGGATTAGTTTATTTTGAATTTAGACTAAAGTTTCTAAGCCAGAATAGGTCACTGGAGCAACAGCTATGATGTCCCAAAGAAATCAGGCTGTAGCCAACAATTGGTCTGACTCAGCAGTAAACACTGGAGCCTGTGTGCAGGGAAATGTGTTTGCTACAAATACAGCCTCTTTTGTACATCAGGCATATTTAATAACACATCACTGTGGGACTTGATAGTCTCACACAGCCATTCCCAGGAAACACTGCTCTTCTCTCACTGCCTTATCGGCACAGTCATCTTTTTTTGTTTCAAAGTTTTCTTTGTAATAGAGAAGGAAGTTTTGGAACACATAGTGTCACATTGAAAATAAAATTACTCGCTCCTGAACCAAAATTCTGAAATTTTCCAGAACAGTTTGAATAAACATGCTTTCATTTCTGACTAATTTTTCCCCCTCTTGGAAAATTCATTGAAAGTTATCCCAATTTGGAGGTTACCAGAAGGAAAAAAAATTCAATGAGCTTTCTAGTATCCTCTCATTGAAGTATAGGCCAGGCACACTCCAGTTATGGTTAGTGTTTCTCTGTGCCAATTGTTCCACACAACAGATCTTAGGCAATCCCTTCTGTCCTTACAGAGCATCTACTTACATCCTTAGGCAGAAAAAGATCCGATTAAAAGGGATTAGAAAAAGGTTACATGAAGACAACTTTTAAGGATCTCACAAGATTTCTTTTTTTTTTTTTTCATAATAATCTAACTCCATTAAGGAAAAAAAATCCATTTGTAAGTGGTTTTGTCAATGGTGGGAGTTGGCAAGGAAGACAAGGAGCTCAGCTTTAGCCAGGTTACACAATAACTTGCTACTATTTGTGGCTGGCTCCCAAAGGGCCAAAGAAATTAACTCGTGGTTAGTTAAATAATAGTTTTATTAAAACAATGATCAGATCAAATAACTGGCATGTATGTGCAGGAAGTCTTTCAAAATACTCAGGTTCTGAAAAAGAGTCAGATCAAGAAAATATCTTTTAAATATCTGATCCCTGAAGTAACTGAGACCTGTAAAAACTGGAAGAAAAAGGTTTTTTTAAACCTTAATCCCAACCTTCTCTCCAAAGAATAACACAGTTCTCTACTTTCAGTGTTTTCTCTTCATGCAGATGTTTTCATTCCCTCGTTACAGCAGAGAAATTTTTTGTCCTGTGACCACAGCTCTCTTTTAACATTTTATTTTTAAAAAGAGAAATAAATGAAAGCTGTGTTGTTTCACATCCCCCAGTTGACTTGTCCACTGAAAGGAGCAAGTAACTGCAAAGAGGCACACTGAATAAAGAACAAGCTCTCCAAATACCCCACAAGCTGCAGAGAGCTGCAGGTGAGCACCACAGCCCCTGAGGGTAGCCAGTCCCTTTTTTGTGGGGGCTCAGGACCCACCTTTGCACATTCACATCTTTTCGGGTGAGAAGAGCAAGTTCAGTTCCAAGGAGTTGTTCTGCCTCTGGATGATGAGGCAGGACAGAGAGCAGCGTGGCTCCCTCATCCACGCCTGCTGCAAGAGGCCCTGCCCTGGGCTCAGTGGCTGCAGAGTCAAGTCCAGGGTGAAATTGCTGAGAGCAAAGTTACAGCTCTGGTATGAGAGGATCGCAGCACATGGAGCAGACTGCTCCCAGAAAGGGCCAAATTACCTCACGGGGTTCAAATGGAGTGTGCAAAGGCAGGGTGCCTGCAGGCAGCTTTTGGCCCTATTCTCTGGGCTTCTGATCCATGAGATTACTTGCCCTATTGGAGGCTTTGTGAGTTTTTGGGGTGTAAGAGAGCACCTTGGGGTACTGAGAGTGGTTTATACAACACACAGCACAAATAGATGCTGTCAGCAGTATAATGTGTGCTCAAAGAGAATAGCAATGTAAAGAGTGTCTGACTTCTCCTGAGCTTACTTCAGCGTAAACAATGCACACTCTTGTGGCAGATACCCATCTAAAGGTGAATTGCTGCCCCTGATCAGGGATGCATCCATCAGTTTGCATTACACTCAGGTAGCAGTGAGCACTGCCTGTTGGGTGGGTATGGAGCACTTGGTGAGCTTTTTGGATCAAGGGCAGGTAAAAACTTGCTACGTCTTGTATCCAAGATTCGAGTATTTACCTGTTGGAGCCCTGCATATTAAGGCCCACGCGTTTACACTGCAACTCAACATGGAATTTTAATGAATTCACGGACTCTGGAGGCCCCCACCCACCTCTTCTCAAACAACTGAAATCCTCTGCATTCCTCTCAGCTGTACCTGCTCAGCATGCAATGGCAGCTGACCAGACTGGGAACACACAGGCCTGCTACTGAACACCAAGGAAGTGATGGCATTTCCAGGTGCCAGCTCAGCCATCTCTCAAAGCAGAAAATGTGCCTCCTCTCCCAAAGCACAGGGAGATCAGAAATTAACTCAGAATTCACTCCTTCCCTCATAGGTCTTTTATGGCAGTAAGTTATACGGCACCACAAGCCAGGTTTGATCCCTTTCATCTTCCTGTTGAAGAAACCACTCTTGCTCAAACACAGAGTGTTTGTGGTGAACATAATCAATCACTCACCTAAACAAGAAATGAAAACCAGCAGTGAGGTAGATCTTTGCCAAGCCGTGACCAGATTTACCATGCCATTTACCATTTACCATCATCCACATCCAAGGGAAGAGTGGTGCAAAGAGAAGCTAATTCCCAGCATATGGCAGAATCTGATTTTGCAACTGATCTCATAAATCTTCAAGTATAAAGCAGTGGTTTAGCCTATGTTGCCAGCAGTTGGAGAGAGATAGAAAAAAAAGTTTCTATTCTAGTATCTCAAAATGTTATGAGACATCAAAAAGAAACTCTAGACATTATCAGTCTCTCATATTCTCTTGACAGATACTACTGGAAAGGAAAAAAAAAGATGTCCTATGAAGGAGAGAGGACAACAGAGAAGAGGAATGTCTACTAATACTAAAAGGTGACTTATCTTTATCTTCCTCTAGCTGGAGCCCAAGGAACTCCTCTCCATGGGCAGCAATGGTACATCTTCTCATGGCAAGACATCCTGAGTGAATTGGTCTGACAAATCCCATAATAGGTTCAATTAGGATAAGATCTGACATTTCAAAGCAGACTTCTTAAAAATACAGCCTGCCAATGACAGTCTATACCAAATTTTGGATTGAGAAACATTGGATAGGTCTGTGCTCTTCTAAATCCCAGGATCAGCAACAAATGAGAAGAACAAGATGAGTAATGCATGCAAATGGCTGCATTCATATTTGAACACAAATCACAAATGCCTGTCATTAAATAAATCCCTCAGCTTTTATCCCCCCCTAGGTTTCAGACTGGATAACATAGTATAACACAGCATAGCAACATTTATACCTGCCCAAATTGAAAATAACCTGCTTGCCATACTCCAGGACCTGGATGGCTTTTGCACTGACACACACAGAGCACTGGAAACACTCAGTTGTAGCACTGTTTTCTTCCTCTTCAGCTACTCCAGACTGGTGAACCCCACAGTTGCAGACAAAATTCTTTTAGCAAGGGCCTTGCTTATGCTTTTACTTATTGCAACTAATCTCAAATGTATTTCTCTCTGTGTCTTTCATTTTATGCCTTTTGCTCTCCAGTTATTTAGTCCTTCTACCATTACCTCCCAACTCTGTTGCAGCTAGTTTCACTAGCACACTTCCATTTTATAGGCAAAAGTCTCTAGAAAACTAGCACAGAAGACTTGCTAAAATCAAGTCCCAAAATCAATCATTAGGAAGAACTTTCAATAACAACTTCCCTCTAGTCAGAAAGGTTTCTTTTCACTGAAATCTGCCCTTTAGGTCACCTATTAGTCACAATTTTACTGGGATTAGTCAGCATGTCTCTCAGTTTCACACACTACACCCCACTAGGAACTAAGCAAGGAGAACTGCATTTCCATGACTAGAAACACCAGTGCTTTTATCAGTGACTGGGTATACCTAGATCATGCTTGAGCTGACCTCCTGCATTTTCTTTCCTTTTCCTGCAACCTTATGTCCTATTCATACTTTTAAAAGAGCAGAATAGTTGCTATGAATTGCCTGCCCTCCAACTGGGCTGTCCTTGCCTGTTTGTCAAAGACAGGCTCACATTCTGCAGCTGAACAGGAACTTTTTTCCTCTGTTAAATCTTATTGAAAATAATGTTATTGAGCCTGCAAATACATGGGTCACTTCCTTCCAGATACCAAGATGACAATGATCCAGCCATTCTCCAATATTGACTGGAGCTGTTTCTCCCACTTTGGCAGAAACCATTTCAATTTCCAGGTTTTTGTAGCCATGAAAAACCTGCAATGCCTGAATATTCAGAATCAACATCATGACTGAAACAAAAACAAAGTATCTGATAAATTGTTGGGCCATAACAAACTACCTTTTTTCCCCCCTTTGTTTATGCTGCTGAAGGACCTTTGGCTATTTGTTTTACTTTCTTTTGCAGAGTCAAACTCAGCTTGTCTCATGCCAATTCTCATTTTACCCATATATTTCCTGACCTCTTACACATGGCTTTCTTTGCTGACCTGTTCTTTTTTTCTACTCCTTATTCAGTCATATCTGATAACTTTTCTTCCATGTTTTTCACTTCACAAGATATGGCATCCATCTGGAGCTGAAAAGTTAAGCTATTGATCTGCACTTGTTTACTCTTAATTGAAATTGAAATCCCTCAAAGCAAGGTTATTTTCTACTTCATTCTACAACTTAGTGCCAGATCTAAAAAAGTATTGCTTCTTGCTGCTTCAGTGACTGGTAAGGAGCTGTGCTGGTCATTGCATTCAGAAATGTCTGAATTTAGCTATTTGTTCCCTGGTATAATCCAGGAAGTCAAAGCCTCCCATAATGACAAACTTCTAACAAGCAAGATCGGTATCTCCCAAATCCAGTTCTTGAGGTCATTGGCAGATATACCACACTTCCTCAGTAATCAGACTTCCCCAGAATATCTTTGGCTCTATTAGGTTGGTTATTTAACTCATTATCTCTTCTTATTTACCTCATTAAAGGCTTACAGTAACATCAAACTGTTTACTCCAGTCTTTCACAAGTTTGGTGCACTCCAGTACCTGCACTAGAGCTGTTCCTTCCTTTTCCTCACCTTCTCCTTCAGTAACATAGCCCCCTGCCCAGCCTCCTTTGTCATGTCCTTACCCACTTGAACTCCTCCCACCATTTCCAGGTGTAACTGCAGTCCAGTGATTTACAGCACATATACCCAATGATAGTTGTTGGCTGAGGAGGTGTTTCACATAAAATTTTGTCTATCTCCACAACTGTTTTGCCTTCTCTGCTGCACCTCAGCAGTTATCCTCATCTATTGCTCCTTAACAGAGTTTTTACTAAAAATACTTTTAAAAAGGAATCCCTCTCCCCCCCTCCCAGGTATCCAGACCTTAATTCTGGACATATAAAATCTCTTTCTGCCCCTGCTCTTGGCTATTCAAGCTCATTTCTTTCCTAGTAAACCCTTAGCCCCTTATTTGTGATGTTGTCCACTGATTGATTCTGCCACAGCAAGCTGCAATGAATTTTGGAAAGACTATTTCTATTTAATCTACTTATTTAAAAAAAATAAACAGGTATTAGCTATTCATATTTTGATCTCTGCCTCAGTGCTTTGTCTTCCTTAAAACTCCCAGATATAAGCAAAATACAAATTGCTCAGAAAGAAAACTCTTTTGTGCTACAACCTAATAGATATAGTCCAGGTTGACTGGGATATCTTCCCAGAGTGAATTTTTTTACATAATACCCTTAAGATACAATCTCCCTTATTCCTACTTTAAATCAAATATACAAGTATTCAAACTCTATCAACTTTCTTCCTTTAACACAAATAAAAATAACTGCATTTGGCATACAGGTTGTCTACTCTCATTCTCTCTGCTGGAATTTCACCTTACGGGAGCTCATGCAAGCTATTTTTTATTGGCTTTAGTTAACGTAAATTCAAATAAACTCAACACTCAAAGCCAAACTTTCAAAAGGTGTCATATATTTTGTCTGCTTTGAACTCAAGGATTTTGCAGGCTTTCCCTGTAGGTCTGCCAAGGTTAGCAGAGTTCAGAGAACCTAGCCCAAATTGCAAGGCTGCAATAAAACCTGACATGGAGATTCATCTAGTTTGAATGTTTATGACAATTGCTTTATGCAATTACCTCCTTGGTCCTTCTGACACCCTGAAGAAAAGCAACAGAAACGGATTTTCTAATAATGTCATCTGCAGAAAATTTTGTTGAGACTTTTAAGGAGCTGCATGTTACAGGCCTGTTGCTGCCATAGCCACCCCTATTTATTTTTTTACAAGGAGCTACTGCTGTTCAAAATGAGCCACAAGTCAGATTCTGAATTTCAGCTCTTTGAATCCCCTGTATGAATCAGTTTCATACCTGCTCTAACAATTGTTTCCAACACAGGTCTGACCACTCCCTCTGCTCCTAAAGCCATATTGGAACATGGGATCTTGCTCATGGGGCTGGCCTCATGGCATGCTGACATCATCCAATAGATCTGCCATCTCATAAAATCAAACGATGATCCAATCTTTTCCCAAACAAGTCTAAGTTAATTACACTATTCCTGGACTGCCTGCAGGTTGGAGATCAAGAAGTGACACATGCTATACACATCTATACACAAAAAAAATATTCCCTCAAAGCTCTCCGCTGAAAAGAGAATGGAGATGGAAACTCTTTTGATGGAGTTCATTTATAAGTTATGTCCCACAGCCAGCTGAAGACAAAGAGAAGTACAAACTATAACCAAAAGGGTTGCTAAAGATGCACACACACATACAATTGGAATTTCTTTCTTGTCCTCACCTTCCTGTGTTCTGTACTGACATCCTTGCCTACATATTGACCTGGTCTACAGGTATACCTGCATTGGCCATATTATGTACTTCTATTAAGAACAAATTATAAAAGGGCTAAATGAAGAATAAAATTAATTTATCACTTACTACAAAAACTATTACTCCTGGAAATATATTTAAAAAAAAAAAAAAAAAATAAGCTGAAAGGGCCATAACATGTGACTGTTAGATGATTCTACAATATACACATAGGCACTTCAGATGTGCTCAGTTTCAGGCATTTAGTCAGAATTACAGTGATTACCTCTTCACCTTGTTTCTGTTTCCACAAAGCAGACAGTAAAGGTTGATTCTATAAAGAAACTTCCTAGCCCCTCAGTGTGCCCATTGTATCCTCAGTAAAACCGAGGCTGGAGAACCTCAAAAATCCCTGTGTAACTGCTGAGATCTATTTCCAGGTGGCATCCCTGCCACACAGCAGTTAGCTTTGTCTTCTGCACCATTTAACAGGAACAAAACAATGTAAAGTGGACAGAAAACCACCAAGATGCTTGGTTTATCAAAGGAGAGGCCACTGCCACCAATACATTTACTGATTTCTTTAAAATTGAGATGGGTGAGCAACAAAAGAAAATGAGAAATACAGTGTCCTGTTGGAATGCTGGAACACAGTTTCAGCCCATTAGCAGCTGTGTGTTGAGAGGAGTTGAGACCCTTAGCTGGGCTCTTAGGCATAGATATATGTGAATTGAGAAGGTGTGCAGAAATCCCCTGTTAGAGGTGCACTGACTTTGCCAATGCCCTGACCTCTGGAGCCTTTCCGTAAGGCGCACTGGCTCACTCTCGCTTCTCCCTGCAAGATTAACTGTGTCTGCTCCCAGGCGCCTACTCTCTCTTTCCCTAATGTGATTAAACAGGCTCCCTGTCTCTCCAGGCTTGTGCAACCGCCTCTCCCTTAGTCACCTAAGCGCTCTACAACACCCCAAAGGAGTGGAGTCAGCTGAAACAGCAGCGTTCCCAGCTCTGACATGTAAAGTACTTGCACTCACTGCTAAATAAACTTGGAAAAATGTTCACAATGCAGCTGTGAGCATAAGATGCTGCAACCTCAGGGCAAGAATAATTATACACAAACAAGATACTTAGGATTTATGTTCCCCTCAAATAAAAATGTGCGCTGCTCATGCCAATCTCAGCGCTTCATGGTATGCCTGCAATCTGAGGCAGAGGAACAGATTCTCTGTTAGGGTTAAGAGATTAGATACCATCACTGCTTTATTTTCCAATAAACTTTGGAGGCATTCTAAGCATTGTGGGTACACATTGATATGCTTTTCACCATACAAGGATGAGGATTCATGGGAGGTCTTTTAAATGCCCTGCTGTGTTAATGGTATTTATTCAGGCAATTTTCTATTGGCATTTGTTGATGATTCCTTTTCAGAAGTTACAGGGTTAAAGCTGAAGACCACAGTAATACCAGACCAAAACAAAACTGAGGAAGTTTCAGAAAAAGAAACAAGTACTCCTAGACCATTCCAAGCAAAGGTTTATCTAACTTGCTCCTAAATTCTCTCATGAGGGAGAGCGCCAACTGCTTGTGCAAGCAGCCTGTTGCAATGCTTATGCATCTCTCAGTAGATGACTACTTCTCCTAATAGCCAATGCCAATTAAATCTGTTGCTAACAAAGCCAATCACTCCTCTTCTCAGTGAACACAGCTAAAGATTGATTACCGTCTTCTTCATAATGACTTTTTAATCATGGTCATATTTATCTTCTCTTCCTGAGGGAAAAAAACCCTAAAGCCAATTCTTTGATCTTTCTTCTTTTTTTAAAAAAAAAAAACCTCTCAACACACTCTTGTCTTTGGATCTGTGTTTGAATGTGCCGCATCCATGGGCAATGCCAATAAAATCAAAGAAACCTCTGCAAAGAAGACTTGTCTGCAATGGGCCTGAGATCTCTCAGGAGTCATTCTCTTGAACCAAACTCAGCAGTGATATTTCATTATACTCTCATAATCTAACAAACCCTACTCTAAAAATCAAGGGAGACTCCCTTGAAGTTGCTTTCATACTTAGCTCTGCAGTGGAACCTGAAATGGTATGACTTGCAGAGCTTAAAGGAGACTTTGCAAGCTTTGCTAAAGTTGCTGCAGACAAGGAAAACTCAACAAACAACTTCAGGAGTTCTTTAGTAAGCAATTGCTCGCTGGTTGGAATGCAAGTTACACCATGTTAGACCCACTTCATATTTTGCCCCAAGGAACCAGCAAGCTGGGTGGGAGACCGACGGGCATTCCCACCAGCCTGTCAGGCTGGACAGGCTGCAAGTACAAGCAGTCAGTCTGATATTTTTGCCTTCCCTTTCTTGACCTCAACTACAGAGAAGAAAAAGTTAAGGCAGGTTTCAACCTTTGTATTTAGGTCAAGTTCTGTTAAAACTGCAAGGGAAAAGGTTCAGGAGTTCACAATTTTCTTAGCCAAAAAAATGAGTACAGAATTTACATTCCTCTGCTTAGAAGACTTACACAAGGCTATGCAAGTGGTATGTTAGCAGTAACTGGCTCTTTACAGGAGTCTTCTGGAATCAAAGGAGAGAAGCATGTCACTAACAAGTCTATCTTATTTTTAATATTCTGTCTGCAGGTGGCCACTATTTCCATGATCCAGCCTGTTCCTTGTCATACTCTGCTACATGAAAAAAAAAAGGATGAAATGAGAATATTAAGAAAATATAAGTAAGAAGAATAAGTAAGAAGATAGATAAAAGAAGTTTATTAAAGTGTATTAACCAGGCATGGAAAAAAGATGCAAGCCCCAAAACCCATGGTATGGAGGAAAATGTTATTTTTTTACTGCTGGCAATTTTCTTTGTGTTGGCAGAACATGTCATTTTGACTGTGAAGAGGAGCACATGTACTGAGCTCTGTGAGCTCATCATGATATCCTTGCTAGTGCCAACTAGCAGCAATTCAGAGCTCAACTACTTACTGAAAATGAATCCATTACAGTTGTCAGGTATCAGTCAATTTAAACCCTAGTGAGAACTGGTCAGAAATTGAGTGACTTTAGAAATGAATACATTTTTGCTTGTTTCTAAGGCTCAAATGGATACATGGAAAAGATACTGTCTCCCAGTAGCCCATTTTGTAATTGATTAGAAATTAATCTTTTGTGCTTGAATCAGGGTGGGGAAAATATTTCGAGACTGCAGTTTGATCTGAGTGTTGCTTTTACTTGTGGTTTGGCAAAAGACTCTGAAATGCTGTTAAATCAAAAAGGCAAAGAAAACCTGCAATTGCCGTGTCTCTGCTTATAAAAAAACATTTTAAAATAACCACATGCATCACTCACTACACAGATGCCACATTCTTCCCTACCCTTATTTAATAGCTAGCTGTCAATCTACATTGAAGAGCAGTTACCTGACATTACCATAATAATGCTTCAAAGCTTCATATTAAAGATGGGTATCTTCCTAGGCAAGCCCATAGGGGTAAAGAAAAAAAAAAAAGCCTTTTCTCTCTAGAGTTGCAAAAATGCAGTTCTCTAGGAGATGACAGAGTGCAGCCAGGCAGGAACAACAATCACAGATACTCCTGACTTCTCTTTACTGTAATTAAGCAGAGAGAGATCAACAAATCTATATCTGCATAAGACAGGTTTCTCATCTGTATTTCTATTAACTGTGGTAGAGAGGAAACTAAATGTGAACTGAGACCTCTGGCCATTAGCATAACATAAACACTTCTTCCATCTTCCAGGATAAGCGTTACACTTCTCAGGACAGCTCATGTACAAACCACTTTGATGTCTAGTCATGCTCAAAACGTGCTCCTTTCACATGCTCCTGCTGTGAGCAAACACTGCAATGAAAACTTGCCTGTGTCACAGGTTGGGGAGATGGTGCCATGTGTATGAGCCAAAAAACATCAAAATCTTTTAAGCTAATTTGATATTGAGTAGGGGGAACCGGAGCTGACATTTAAAATCACTACTTTCTGAGCAGGATTAGAGGGAGGTGGCAGGAGCCAAAGACTGGCTGAACATCTGAGACACACAGCTGACTCCTTTAAGTGTGAGGAATGGTGAGAAATCAAAGCATGGAAATCCTGTGAAAAAGAGTCTAGGGGCTTAGGTGAAAGAAAAGTACAATTGAGCTACCAATATATGTATAGAACCTTTCTTCCCTCTGCAACAGAGTAGGGAAGCTCAGGACCTGACAGTAGTTAGAAAGCAGAAGGCAACAGCTGCTTTACAGGAGAATTTCCATCACCAAACATACAGCAAGCACTGGGCACATCCTCTCTTCTTTCAGCATGTATTGAGATTCATCCAGTGGATGAGTCCCAGAGCACAAACTTTCCTTAGAAGCTACTGTCAAGTAATCTATTGACACCAGCCTCCATGCTCTACTGAAACCTCTGCAGCCTTCTGTTGACTAGGTCCTCTACATCTCAGCTTTCCACTTACCAGAAGCTAAATGTTGCAGGAATGCAGCTGTGCCAGTCTTCCATGTTGTGAGAGAAGATTGCACAGATGTCTGACACATCAGATTACACAAAGGGAAGCCATTAGGAAATGCTACAAAACCCCAAATGTCCGTAAGAGAAAAAGGAAGGCTAAAGACCAATGTCCGTCATGAAGGAAACTTGTTCATCATGAGACAAACATGCTCCTGTGAACCACCTTCCAGTGGTTCCTAGCTCCATGCTAGGATTTGTCTCTCTAGTGAATACCCTTCAACTTTTTTTCTCTGAAGAGACATAATATCACCCAAGGATGGACAGAAGTGATATTTCTCAGCACCTCCCTCCTGTACCTTACACAGGAGGATAAAAATCACCTACATGAGAGCAGTGGCACCTTCTCACTACTCTGAGGCACAGTATCCATTCAAGGCAGGGAAGTTCCTTATTCAAGCACAGAACTGCTGTGGGCAAGGCAGAGTATTTATAAATTTGTATGCAGCGATGTTTACTCTGATACCACTGGATTGCTTCATACCAGCGTTTTGACTGAAACAAGATGAGATAATGGGAACCCTGGCTGTTGGAAGCCAGCTTGGTTTCAGTTTGAATGTATGTATTTATTTAAGCCTTCACAAGGTTTCCTATTGTCTCTGCACATAAAAGGAGATAAGTCAATGAAGAAAGAGAGCCTCAAGAGCTCAGAATGGTATTTGTGAGCTCATGCCATGACAGGAGAAAAAACAAACACCACAACCGTTTTGGATACCATGGGCTTTTTCACAGCAGTTCACTTTACATCTCTGGTTCCCTCTTACTCTGAAAGAGGGTTTCCCTGAAGTGGAAGAATGGGCAAGAGGGGGCAAAACAGTTTAATAGTGCAAAGAAATTCTTTCTCAATTCTTCACACTGAGTTTTCAATTAGCATACAAAAAAAGCTTCTACATTTGGAAAATCTGAGTACACAGCTCTTGCTGTTAATCAACACAAGACCCATCACACAAAAGCAATGTGTGTTCACATGCATGCATGAACATGTACACAAACACACATGCTTGTTCATGTATGCACACGCCCAGAGGCAGTGACTACCACTCTTCCTAGGGGAGTTCCATCTGTGCTTTGGAGAACAGCACTTTTCGGCAAGAACATCCACTTTTGAATCAGTTTTCAAGTACTGGATCTGAAATAATAATAAGCCTCAGCAGCAAATCTCAGTTCTGGTTCAGTCCTCTCCTGAGCCTGACCACAAAAGGAACTGTGTCAGGGCTTTTCTTGGATCTGTCATAGATCAAATTGTGTCAACATTAACTCACAGAGCTTGTGGACCAAAACAGTAACACAGCTATGAAGAACTAAGTTCTTCAGTGGCAAAAAATTATAAGAGAGTATTTGATGTATTACAACAGTGCTCTTCATTAAATGCTTGCACAAAGTACAGCAACCATGACAAAATAATTTGTGGTTTATGCAGGTATACAGCCACATTAGACTGCACAGGCCATTTAAATAGTGCATTATGCTGGCAATGATTGTTACTAACCCTTTGTTAAGAGCTGTGGGCAGACACTTCATTAGTGGCACACACAGGTCGCCAGGATATTGTGCTGTCTACATGCTGCAAAAGTGTAGAACACAGTAGCAAGATTGAGTGGGATGATGAAGTCATCTGGCAAATCTCCACAGGGTGATGCACCTAGGAGCAAATGACACAGCATCTTCACACCACCCACTGGATACACCACTGGACTGGAATTCAGGCGCAGACAGACATTTCAGTGATCCCCATTGCCCGAGCATGGACAAGCCACAAATCAAACCTAATGTGCTGGATCTGTGGAGAAGGACACACTATTGCTGCCTTTCTTAACTTTAAATTCTAGCAGAAAAAAAGTACTGGTAAACCTGCTGAAAGACAGAGTCACCCAACATTGCCCATTCTTGGTTGACTTTATATTGCCCAAACCTAAGGTACCAGGTATGGCATTTCTATATCAGGATCTGCTTCCAAATTTTTTTCCTTTTGAAATTAAAACCAAATCACCTCCTAATCTTGGGAAATAGTGATACTCACTTTATGGAAAAAATCTGCATAAACTAATGAAACATTGGCTGCTTTGGCTCTTAGCTCCCAATCTACAGATACAAAAATGATAGATTCACTAACAATTGAAGAACTCACATTATACCAAGAGTACATGAAGGCAAATACAAGAACTCTTTCTTTTAGGGTCACATAATCTAAACATTTTTCAACAGCTAATACTGGTAAAGGCTAACAACAAAACACGTCATAGAAACAATCCTAAAAGTTATTAAAGAACACTGAGCTGGACACTTGAGCTTTAACATAAAAGAACCAGTTTCAAGCAGGAAGAAAGAAAAGGTTAATAACACTGTAACCCGCAATGCCCACTCAGAAAGCACTTTTGCTAAGAGGCAAGTATCAACAAAAGTGAGCAGGAGTTTTGCAGAAAGAGGTGTTTCCTGTCTCCTTTCTAATGCATTTATCAGATTGTGGAGGACAATACTCCCCATCTTTTTAACCAGAAGGTTAATTTGTATAGCTATATTCTGTGGACAAAATAAAGCCTTATAATGTATAGAGGACAAAAGAAGATATTCAGTAACAAGCTAGAACAGAAAAGGAACAAGCAAACAATGTATTTATTTTACCAGCTACTTTATTTTTCCAAATACTTTTTTTGTTTGTTTGTTTCCCTAAGAGAACACCAGTTTCATGCTTTTTCTGGAATTACTTATAAGATCAATTCTTTCCTGGCTGTTTTTCCTCTGTCTCCTTCCCCAGATCTATCCCCAATGCCACAAGGAGAGGCAAAGTCCTGCCACGTTTAAGTGGAATGTTGACGCCCACGTGGGTGGGTGCAGAATTAGCCAAAACAAGTCCCTGCATTCCTTTGGATGTCAGCACCTTCTGATGGCTCTTTCCTAATATCTTATTAATAGGTAAAATCTCTTCTCCAAATCAACCTTCCCCATTCTTTTATGGTATAAATAAAACAGAAATGAAAAACTTCCTTAAAAACAGAAAACCTTTCTTAAGCAGGTGTCCAGGCTTATTTATAGCAAAGAATTACACTAGTTAGACAATTACAGTTTTTCAGTTGCCCAATTTAAATTCCTATAGGTACCTAATAAACCATCAAATGAAGAAGAATTACCAGTAAATAGCAATTACCTTGAAAGAACAGCACTTTAAATATTAAAGTGACACTTCATTAGTTATGCTGGCAAACAGGTCAGTTTGAATCAAATGGCTATTTTAAATTAGTGGTCCTATTGCAGACATGGGGTGTAATTTTTATTACCAAATACCCAGCCAAGCTAGTGACCTTAAAAACATTACTCAAGAAATGGCTGAGAGTTAATTAGAATACTGTGCCAGGGAAAAAAAAAAAAATAGGCTTGAACATCTCTGAATTCTTTCCAGGAAGGTGTTTTTAATAACGGCAGTAGTTTACTCCATTTAAAGGTCCATATCCTCAAGTCAAAATGTAGGCTTTTATGAAAGCAACAAAATATAAGACTAGAAAAATATTTCCATCCCCTTTTTTCCCAACAGCAGCAATTTTTTTCTCAAGAAACAACATGAAGAGCTTTCAAAGCATTTGACTGCAGAACTGTATCCCTGCCACAACAGTGACTAAGTTTCTGCTGATATTACCTTTTGCTTCACATGCTGAAATGAAAGTACCAAGAAAACCAACAGATTAATTTATTTTGGCATTGCTTTTTATTTTTAGCAGTCTGTGGTGTTAGAACTCATAACAAAATCACACAGCTAGTGTACATTTTCTTTGCTGCCATCTCTGTTTTCTAAAATGTACACCAGAGCAAAGAGTTATTACAGTGATAACTCAAACTGCTACCTGTAACACCTCTTCAAGAGTCTCATCATACAGAGAAATTCCTGTATTTTCATCATTCCTGAAAATTATATCTCTAACCTTTCACAGCAGACATGAAAAATAAGCTGTCACAATGTAAAAGAATTAGAAGTCTCAGCATGGCTTGTTTCTTTTAGGTTCCTGTACAGATATCTTCATTCACATTCATCTTTTCATCCCTTCTTTTCACTTACTTTCATCCCAGTTTGTATCCAAGAATGCTATCAGGTCCTCCCCGCAGTCCTATCCAGTGTATTTCTGTGATTGTAGAAATTTAAGTAACAAGCAGCTGTGGATCCTAAATTCTGCCCACCTTAAGTAGAGCATTTAATGTTTTTTAAGCCATAACTGGGCAGAATTTGCCAACTACTTACCAGACACAAAAGAAAGAACATAATGCTATGAGTCATGATGGAGGATCCATGAGAACTACCATAACTACACTGAAGTTCAACATATCAATTAATGCCCACGGAGGCGAACGACTTCACAAAAAATTCAAAGGAAGATTCAAAATTAAGTTCTAATTTTGTAGAAAAATTTAGGCAGTCGTTCTGTCCAAAGATAGAATCCATTAATTTCTAGGAGGTACACCTGCCAGAGGTACAGGGAAGATCCAGAGCTTTGTGAAAAATCTTTGAACTCCAAAACTGTTAGAGCTCTGATAACGTATTTGGGTATCAAAGGTGGGACTTGGAATTAATATCCTTTCGTGAGAAGGTGAGCCCTGAGACGTGGCCTTTGCTCCTGAGCTTATATTACACAGTAAAGTACATGAACAGTCCTAGAAATATGGATCAAAATTCTATATTCCATCTTGTGTGAATTCCTTAACCAGGAGACTACACAAACTTCACCACACACCCTCAGTGTCTCCCATGAATTGTTGCCTGGCTAGTGGAATAGTTTATGCAGGAGCAGTGCAGAATGTTCCCACACTTTTCTTGAAGATGGGAGACAAGAGTAAGAACACCTCAAGCAAAGTAAGAAACTAGACTTAGATCTGACAGATCTTAGATGATGTCTAGCCACTAGAATGTTATATAAAACATGAGAAAAATTTGACCAGAAGAGCTCTGTAAGAAAGAGGATGAGTCTTGTTCTGCAATTTCAGACCAAAACTGTGAATTCCATCAGCAGGAAAGACTTCAGGCCTCCAGACCTATTTCTTCAGCAATCAGGTGGGTGTATGGAGATATGTTTGATCAGAGCATGGTGTCATGCACTAGCCCAAGAGGATGGTAACATTTCAGACATATCTTGTTGTCACTATTTGTTTTAGCTGGTACCTGACACATCCAGAGCCTGCTGTTTTGGATCTCATCCTGAAGAGTGTTACTGTCCTTAATTACCATACAGGGCTCTAAAGCACCACAAAGCAAAGGTCTGGATTGCACTCATGGTGATTCTGTGCCTGATCCTGCACTCCACTGAGAGCTTTGCCACAGGTCTGAATGGGCCTGGAACAAAATTCACTCGAGGCTCAATGAAGTTCTTGGTACACTCCACTGAGGTGAGCACAACAACCAGGTGAGGACCAGTGTCTGACTGTGTATGATTATTTTTCCTTGTATTCATGCCCACTGAAAGCTGTCCAGTAGTAGCTGAGATGGGTGAAAAGATACACCATAGCCAAAGCAGCAAATCCTGGAATGCTTCTGAGCATTCAGGTCTCAGCTTTATCCTCACCCCATCTAGGAACTACAGGAACATCTAACAGCATCATGATTACTTCAAAGAAGAAAAAATTTATTTCACAAGCTGGATGGTCAAAAGAACAGGCTAACAGAGCATGTCATGCTGTGCACTACCAGAAAGAGTAATGTATCAGGCAACACCCCATTCCAAGAGGCTCTCACCATACTCTGCACAGACCCAGTGACACAGACCCTTAGCACAGCTCTCAGGAAAAGCAGGCAGCAGAGTCAACAAGCAATACTGCTCAGTTCTCCCACTGCACAGATCACTTGGGGAAAAATAAAAAGCCAATTATTTAAGATTAACTGTGGACTTTGCTTAATTTAAGCATTTATGCTGGAAAATGAACTGCAAAGTACACCTGTAGGAAACAAGGCCCTTATAATCAAAGAAATTAATTTGTTCATTTCAGCTGCGTATTCATTGAAATGCCTATCTCGTACAAATATTTGTCTGATATATTGATATACAAATATAATTTCAGTATACTAGCTGAAACTCTAATTAGAGTAATAGCTATATTTGCTTTGTAAAGGTCTTCCTTGCTGAAATCAATTAAGAGTGCACAATGAAATTTCATTAAGCTCTACAATATGTTTTTCTACCAAGTGCAAAATTACTATCTTCCCACTATCTTATTACAATCGTGCATGAGAGGAGTTCTAAATGGGTTCAGAAAACATTGTGCCAACAATGTCCTGTGCTTCTTTATCAGTAAACATGGATTTTTTTCCCCCCACCTCCTGAAGGAACATATTTGCTATGCATGTAAACAGCGCTGAACTGATGAATGCAGAATTAAATTTACTGGGGGATACACCTGTAGTCACATCAGCCTCATGCTCCCCAGGAGAGTTTCCTCATACATGGAGGCACAACTTTCATTCAGTGTGGCCTGGGTTACAAGTTCTCCCTCCAACAAGCTCACCATGATGGGTGATAACCACCATTCCCTTTACACCCCCTTGTACCCCCATTTTACACTCTAAACTATGAGGCAGGGAAACAGGACCCTTACAAATGTATAGGTATTTACACATTGCTCAAGAAGTGCTATGGCAGGGCAAACAAACATCAGAAGAGATGGACAGAGGTGTGATCTAACCTGAGAGGCTCAGAAGTCAAAGAGTATGTATCTCTGCTTCCCCAAAACATGCACTAAATTTATGTCTGGGCAGAAGAAAGTCATGAAAGAATGAAAATAAGCACACAAAAAGCAAAGAAATGGAGAAGCCACTCCTAGAGCCAAGGATGGTGCCAGCAGCTGCACCCAGACAGACAATGATCTGTCTATTCTTCCCAGCACGTTCTCACTTCTGCCAGCCTCAGTCTAAACAACCCAACAGGTTTGTCACAACCACATGATTGGGGAAACTACGTCAGTTCTTCACTCCTGAGCTTCCTCCATGTCTCTCTCTTTATCCAGATTGCTAACGAATGGATGTTGAAGTGGTGAGTACAGAAGAAACACCTCTCATAGCCTAGACAGCCCTGCTGAACAGTAACAGGTTTGATTTCTAGGCTTGTACGCCTGGGGGAATGAGGTCCTGATCCCACTTTCCTAAGAGTTTTTCCTGGTATTACATTGGCTGTCTCCAATGCCTGAGACCCAGAAGGATAACAATCAGGTAGGAAAAGAAGGCACAAAAGGAGTGCCAGAGGAGATGTGGCCCAGAGATACAGAAGGAAGGTAGACCTGTGTTACAGATGTGTGCTCCTCCTGGGAAGAGGGAGCTGGAAAGCACCTGGTAAAAGTAGGATCCTCACACACATTAAGGGGCCAAAATGAGGTAAGACAGCTGAATACCTCTGGAGTCAAGAGTGATGTCACAACACTGAAAACTGAGAAGCATCTCTGCATGACACAAATTAAACAGGTACCTTAGTACTTACTCTGGAGAATTGACTCATGTTGTAAGTTTGCAGTTCTTAGCTCGTAAGCAGAACAGAAACACTTTCTTCACTGAGAGACCCGAGAAAGGAGCAAAGAATTGTCTGTTTTTCTAAGGTCATAAAAAAGTGTTTTACATGACCCTTAGGTCAGCTCTGTTGGTTGAAGCATGATGCCAAGGATATGGATTCAATCCCTGTAAGGGCCACTCACTTAAGAGTTGGACTCAATCATCCTTCTGGGTCCCTTCCAACTCTGAATATTCTGATTATATTTTCTAATATAAATAAGGACTGGCACTTTTATGAAGTCAGACAAATACAAATTAGGTTTCTCAGATATTATATTTAGGACCAGTGAGAAAAACTTCGCCACTTGGGAGGAGTTTTATTCCACCAGCAGCACCACCACCCACCTAAGTCTGTCCATGTGTTTGTGTGGAAGAGTGTCGTGTCTTCCTGCAGCACTCATGTCAGAATTGAAATGCCTTGCATTGTAGACGCATTAGGAGTGCTTTATCATGCTCAACTCTTGCACACAGTGGCTCATTATGATTGGGTAACTCAGCTATTAAGCTCTACAATAAGCCCACGCTGAATCCTAAAAAGGGAGCCATATATAGGCTATGGAGGTGTTGAGTAAGAGAAGATTTACTGTGCTCTACATAATTAATTTTGCCTTCTATCTTTCCTGCATTTTTAGCAAAGCTGGTAGCTGAACACAGTGAATAAATATATTATTGGTGCTGTTTCACCAAGCATCTTCCAACCTAATGGAGCCCTACTATGTTCAGACTGTTCATGACCCTGTCACAAAGGACAACTGAAAATCTTTCATCATAAAACACAGATGATTCCTTTTCTTTTTCCTCTTTCTTTGTAGCTGAAAGAGGATTACTTTGTAACATGGATAGGCGTTGCATCCAACCCAGCATCTTCCATTATCCCTGTTGGCAATTGCTCATTGCCAGGCAGCTTTTGGAAGAAGCAGCTTTTGGACAAGAACAAGGGGAGGGCAGGAAGCACCCAAATAGAACAAACTATAGGGGAGGGGAAAAAACAGCGAAAGTGTGAGAGAAGGGGAAATTGAGAGCACCTGGGCAAAGAGAATGGAGTAGGAATGCAGTAAAGAAAAAGGCCTGACCAGAATCAGGTTAGCTGATAGCAGGAATATGCTACACCAAACACAAGGGAAGAGGAAAGACCACAGCCACCTGATCAGAGCCCAGGATGGGGAGCAGGCAGTGGTGGACAAAAGGTAGAGATGTAGAACACTCATCTAGCACTACCAAGAAATAAGATGTGTGTGACAGCAAAGGCCAGGATATGGAGTTACCCTGGATAAACTGCATGGGAGTATCATTCTAATGTCACATTGTAGCATTTTTGTTTCTCTTTTCTACCTCCAAATACAAGCCAACTTTTTATTGTTATTCTTGATGTTAAAAACAAAAAAGTATTTTCAGCTGCCAAAGCCAAGACTTAGGGTCTTAAAAAAACACAGCTGTGCCATGTTAATGTGTACCTCTTGTACACCAACATTTTAATGCAGCCTGCATTAAGATGACTATTTCCCTCTACTTATTCTTCTTGTGCATTTTCTTTCATGACTGAAGTATGAATCGTTCCAGCACGTGCCTTTAATTCATGAATATTAGGTAGGCTGTTTCTTCCCCCACTGAGTGTGACTGCAATTAAATGTATTTTTTTCAAATGAAGCTGTTAATATTCATTATCTTTCAGAGCTCTAGACTGCAGCTCAGACTCATATGTTCACCTGCTAACTACTGTTTAGTTGAGAACCTTTTTTAGAGGAATTTTCCCTCTTGATTGTCCAAATATCACAAGAAGCAAATCCACTTAAACCTCATCATATTGAATGATCTATTTAATGATCCAGCTGGACACTGGATCATTAAATGTCAAGAAAGAGTACATTCTCTTTCCAGATTAGTAGTGTTATTCTTGTGCTTTTTAGTTTGCAATGGGTACTTACAGCTCTGTTGTTTCCTAAAACTAAAAGCAAAACTAAAGATAGGCCTGTATAAACAGAGTTTCGTAGTTTTAAGCCTAAATAACCAAAAAGCAAACAAATTCATAGCTTCACTGGGAAGAAAGAGATGAGAATGCTAGGAAGTGAAGCATGAAGCCCAGTATAAACTGTGTGACTGCATGCATTTTATAAGCAAAAATAACACTCTATAAGTGAGAAAGTATAGTTTATGTAGAGGATAGGGGACTCTGTCTGACCAAACCAGATGCACACATTAACAAGAGGGCTATGCAGAGAAGTAGGTACCATGATCAAATCAAACACTGAAATGTAGTAATCTATACTATTTTCATTGCCAAAACCTAGCAGAGAAAAAAAAACCAAACCCAAACAAAGAAACAAGAAATCAAAGAAACAAAACAGTCTCTTGGGGCCAGTGACGTTCCACTAATTTTAACAAGGGGGTAAAAAATAATGACGACCACCAGAAATCAAATGGATACTGACCAAAGGAGTTACCTCAGAAGGTTTAAGCTGAATTTATCACCAAAATATATCTTCTACAGGGATTAAGCAAGTAAATAAACAAATGAGGTCTTGAAAAAATAAACACCTCATCATTTATCATCTCTATTTGTCAACAGATTGCGTTGTGATTCTCTCACATGCTTTCACATAAGTCATAACTGAAACATATTAAGAGGGTTGAATGTGTTCTGGACCCATGGCCCATTTCTTTCTTTTCTAGGCACTAATTCCCCCAAGTACACCTCAAATAGAATAGTTCCCTGGCAGCTTCTGAATAGATTTTGTTTTGGCATCTGACTACAAAAGGGCAAAGATAAAACTTCACTAGGAAACAGGAAGATTAAATTCCCTTTACTAGATTATTTGGAATGGAGGCATGTGTTTAAAAAAAATGGGGAGAGAATACAGTGGAAAAGAAATAACCTCAGGGCATGGTTTCCCATAGCTCAGAGTAGGTGCAAAGGAAAAAAAAAAAAAAAAAAAAGGAAAAAGAAAGTGATAAATCAGTGACAGCTTTCAAACTATGGATAAAGTCTATTAAAATAAACAAAAAAAAAAAAAAACCTGTAGTGCTCCACTTCTTGGAAAGATGAAGAGCCTTCATCCTCATTTATGTTGCTGATCAGTCCTGATCTAAGCAGTTTATAACTAGCAACTGTTTATAGTTCCTCTGTGACCTCAACAACAAACAAGCAAAACATCTAGGGAGCTTCTAAGATGAGTTCCACACCAAGGAGAGAAGGGGATGATTCCTCCCACCACACACACACTTCTATTCAAAGAGCTCTTTGCAATAAGGACAAAAGCAAGGGGACACTGCAGTCCTACAGCAACCTGGTTCAACTTGGGGAAAAGGAGGATTAGTAAAAGGGATCCTGGGAGACATACCTTGGGGAAGAACTGATTGGGTCCATTCAGCCTAATGGGCCACATCAAAACTGATCACAGCAACAGCACTCAGTGATGATTGTCATCACAAGTTATCAGCAACCATTGCATTTCAGGAATTTTCTTTACAATTATTTTCAGACACCCTCTAAATTGATTTTTTCCTGGCACATTCTCAAATGTTCTATTTAAAAGCATACCAGCTGTTCAAAAGAAATACAAGTATTTTATGTGGGCCAAGCAAAAGCACACCCATACTGGTAACTGGTCTGGGATGATGGTCAGCAGGTAGAAGATGAAGACAAAGCCCCAGCAATACAGCTGAAGGACTGTCACTGCTGATCTGATCCACCTAATGTGATTGAGCAGGCAGGGCTCTGTCTCATTGGGTGAAATGCCTGAAGCACAACAGGCAAGATGTGTTTCATCCTCAAATTCCAGGAAAGCATTGTGCAAATGCTCTGCGTGGGAAGGCTGTCTTTGCATGCCTCATGTGACTGAGTACAGTTAAAATGTCCCAAATCTCTTCCTGGTGTAACTGTATCATTGCACCAGAAGCAACCTGCCTTACAAACCTAATGATCTCTCATGAAGAAATGGGGCAGTGGCAAGAAAGAAAATGGGAGAGAAGAGTTCACTCCTGAAACTCAAGTGATGCTTTTTGTTGCCAGATTTTTGCAAACCTAAAGCAACATTGAGGAGCCAAATAGCATAAAGGGCATAGCTGCTACTGTCTTGCAAGATGACATTTCAAGGTAGCAAAGAGCTTTTATACTCTCAACCTTTTAATTAACCTGATGGATTATTTATCTTTAGATGATGTTCAATACCTGTGAGTAACCATGCCACTGATGAAAAAACACCTTAATGGAGATGGGAAAAAAATCCCTATAAAGCCTCTGTGTTTCATATAATACCCCCCATGACAAATATTCAGAGATGGGCAGTTAGGTCAGGTGTCCTGTCTTCCTCCTCAAGTCAGTTGCAAACTACTAATATTATAATTTCTCACAAACCATCATATAAATCTTCTCAGCTGATTTTCTCAATTAAAAAAGGTGTTGAAAGCACAGTTAAACACTGCTAATAGTTTCAAGACTTCCTTGGCTTTTGCTCATCTTGGAGCTTTTGCCATTGAATAGTCAGGATTTGTTTATTAGTCTCTTTTTGGATCTGGATGAGATGTTGGCACTGCACAAACAAAATGAGAATGGCACAAATAAAATGAGAATGACACAAGCAATTAAACAAAATAGAAGTATCTCTTCCAAAAAGCTTCTTAAATATAATCCACCTCAAAATTGCTGAGTGGAAAGTCAACAATGTAGTTCATTCATATACTCCTCCAAAGACAAACATGGAGAATAGAACTGAGGGGGTTTTGGGGGATTTGTTCTGGCTGTTGGTTTTTGTATAATTCAGCACTTGACTGCATATTTCTCCTCTGTCTGTCAAATGTTGAAATAACAATGACAAATGAAGAAAATAAGCAATCCTCTAACTTCTGCAAGTCCTGCTGCAGAAAGAGACAAAAATAATGCTCCAGTGAACTGCAGGCTCTAGGGTTCTTATGGCTATTAGGTAACAACAAAAAAATCAAAGGAATCCAAGTTTACCCAGTTCTTCAACTGTGACAGCTGTCTGGCAGTGCTGCATCACCTGACACAGGATTTTGTCCCAAATATATCAGTAAAAGGTGAAGTTTCATGGTACCCAAGAGAACAGTTAGACCTAAAGGGCACATAAAAGCTACAAGTCTGTAAGTAAACTGAAGCAAAAATTATGCTTCTCTCTTTTTGGTATGCTACCCCAGACACACAGTAAACAAACCCCAGCACATCTTGAAATCTCTCACCCCATGCCAAATGCAGTCACAAAGGCCTGTAAGACATGGGTTTATGAACTGGCCAAGTGGAAGATGAAGTCTAACTATAATTTCACAGCAGGCTAACATCTGCACATCTATTGGGCATGTTGATGGTAAACACAAGCTTCTTAGCATAGATACCGATGATATCCTTCATTCCCACTAAATTAACAAAGATCCCTGACATGGTTGAATAGCAGACTCACCAGACAAGTATAATAGATATGCTGCAGGGGTAAGATGAAGGACCCTAATTATCCTAATTTGGTCGAGTTTATTTGAATATCTTGCCTTTGGAGATTAAAGAACCCTAAGGAAGTTTGGTCTCAAATTCCACATCCAAATTCTTTATACTTATTTAAAAATCTAGTTCATGAACCTTGGAGTAATTGTCCAGAACATCTTTTAAGGCACGTGTCTGAGTGTCTGAGGGCTTAGTACCTGGCCATTTTGTGGATGTTCAGCATACCTGAGCAAAAATGGCTGCCCAAATAAGGGAAATGTGGTGGACACAGTCAACAGTGATTCACTAGGTTGATATTCTCCCTATTGTTCCCTCAGCCCTCACAGAAGCGGGTGGAGAATTAGGGAACTAATAGGCATAAGGTCAATGAGCTGTTCTATGAGCAACACAACCAATGTAGCTGAGTCTCCTGCAGATGTATGCCCCACACCCCCCTCTTAAAACAGCTTTTCTTGGCAATCCCAGAGTCCTTCTGTTCCCATCCCAGAGTTCATCTGTCAGCCTGCACAAGCAGCAGTGCATGTTCCGTTCAGTCTGGAGCTGCACAGCTGACTGGTCAGTGGGCTGTGGTCTCAGGCTGGCTAAGAGATTTATCATTAGTGCTAACATCCTTCACTTTTATGGGAGGAAACAGAGCATCCTAGTAGGAGTAAGGCATCAATAAGAGTCCCTCTTTTCCAACTATCTACTGAAATTGATTACAACTACAGACACCTACAATCCCTTTGCCTACTGCCCCAAGACTTTATTCCCTATCTAATTCAACCAAGGAATTTAAAAATTGTATAGACGGAATAGAGATATGCCAAGTCTCGATTTTTCCTAGGAACCAGGCATTATGTATGCTGAAGAAGAATTACTGTGGAATGGACAAATGAATCTCCTCATAAAAACAAAGTCTAGGGGCCATTCAGAGAAGCCCACTTTTCCTGTTCTTAAAGCTAATTGGTTTAGTTGCCCTAGAGGTAGGGTTAGTTACTTGCCGTCAATAAAAATTATCATAAATACTTTTCATTTTTAAGTCTCTGAGTGAATTCAGTGCCATCTGAGCCACCCCCACAGAGAACGCAGATTCTGGCAACGAAAGTTTCTTGCTGCCAGCTCCCTGCCAAGTGTTAGAGAAAAAAGTGCTTTTTCTTCTGACTGAGCATCATGCACAGCACTTTCCAGATGGCAAGGGAAAAAATGGAGAAGACCTAGTCAGCAAGGATTTAACTGACGAAGGTGTTTTGCACCCACAAATTTGACAGGATCCAACAGGAACTGCACCACCCATCAGACACTCCACAGATCAAGTTTCTTTAAAAGAAAACTGTGAATGTCTTGCTAGAATGTCTCCTATAGAAAGTATAAAAATGGAAGATGACAAACCAGAATTCTAGAAGTCTATCAATCAGCAGCTGAAAGATACTTTAAAGGTTTCAATTTATTACCTTCTTGTGTTGGGGTTTTGGGGTTTTTTGGTTTGGTGGTTTTTTTTTTTACTTTCTATACAGTGTCCAGCACAATGAGATCCAGAATACTATTCAGTGTTTCTGGGTACTACTGTATTACACACAGCATATGCATCATCAGAAAAGGGCACAGAATGGCTGCAAGCTAAGATCACCAAAGTTTACAGCCATCTCCATCAGAATAAGAGGTTCTTCAGCTTGTCAGGTGAAGGGCAGTTGTGTCCCACTCTTTATTCTTTGTGGCAATAAATGTTTCCTGGCAATGCTGTTAAAATGGCAAATCTTAACTTAATCCTGTCCTTGACACCCATAAACCAAGGTAGAATCTCTGAAGGCTAAAATATGGCTTGGTTTTCAAGCGCCCATTCCATCACAGTTTGGATGCTTTATCTACCCATATTACCTGCTGCTTGTCCTAATAAGCAGTAATGCAGTGTTGACTAAATGATTTCCACAAATCCAAAGAGGTTTCATGAAATTTCAGCAATGAAATGCAGACACAACCTTAAGAAACATCAACACAAGGATAGTTTTGATTCATAGATACATAGTATAGGTAAGAGGATAGAAAGGCCTTTGTATTTTTATTACAGGCATTCAATTTTGTGGCTTGATTCACAGCACAGGATAAAGTCACTTGAAAGCTGGTAAAGTTACTGCTACTCCAGATTCTGAGCAGCACTGGGATGTAAGGCTGTGACTATCTTCTCTGTATCTCCTAAAATGCTCCAGGGAAGTGGAATATACAGCTACATCCATCTATGCAGGAATAACTTTTCATTAGTCAATATTATACTGCCTTTCACATTGCTACAAGGTGACAAAATTGGAGGACAGAGCAGTGCCTAATACTGTTCATAGTAAAAGCATCAAGATGCAAAATTCCAAACAGCCTGTTGTATTATGCAACTTAATGATGAGATGAATTCAGTGACATGGCTGGGAAACACAAGACAGTAAAATGCAACAGCTTATTTATCCAGAGTTTGTCATGGTGCTCACTACATCATGTAGGCAAAGATAAATTTTACTGATGGATTTAGGAAAGAAAGGAATCATTCTATGCATGGGATCTGCAGGGAGAATGTAGGCTAATTATTCAAAGGTATAAAGCATTCCACTCCCAAAAAGCTTGGAAAGGGCTGCTCCTCCTGTCCATGGTCATGAACAATTAAGTTGCACATCCTTCCCCTTGCACCCAGTAACACTTGAGTCAGCATTCCCTGCACATTCTGTGATCAGGCAGGAGCGGAGAACACAGTTCATAGCATCGGCAAAGTTAACTACAGCAGAGGTAGAGATGTGGAAAACTGAACCCGGTGGGACTTCAGCTGTCTCTGAACCACAGCACCTTAAATTTATCTACAGGCAGGATATCAGAGGGGAAATCTTAACGATCTGCACTGATGTGGCAGAATTCCCATTGCTAGGGAAAGCAAACAGCAGGGCAGGGACTCTTGAGATATAATGGGAACTCTCAATAACAGCAAATTCACTCTCACCCAAAGGAATATTTCCATCTTATTTGGAGCTCTCACCTTCCCCAGCAGCAGCTGGCCATTCAGCTGGGGACCTTAGGAGACAAGCACATTGCATGTTGTGTAACTGTTGGAATTTCATTATACCATTAGAGCTGATGACAGAATTCACAATTTATTATAGGGCTAGGACACCAATGCAAACTTTCTGTTATGAGCAAAGCTAAAATCAGACTGGAACTTTTCCCAGAGTTCAGGATGAACAAGAGGAGCCTGAAGCCGAGTTGTCACCACCTTCAAATACAGATGACTTAATTAAAACAAAAATGAACGTATCTGATTTGACTTTTTTTTCCCCCTTACCCCAAAGTCAGCACATTGGAAAGTGAACATAATTTATCTTACTGAAGAAGTACATGTCCAGGTGAATCCAAGGGAGGGGCTGGAGAGGCTTGGCAATGAATACTTCTTTGCAAGAATTGGGAGCCTTGTTCCTCTTTCCGCTCTGACTGCTCTCTGCTGTTTTAGGATTAAAGAGAAGCCTTCAGTGGGGTGTAAACAGCATTTATTCCCTCACTGTGGTTCCTCTGTGCTGCCACAGCAGTGCAAGTCTCTTTACTGTTGGTCAGTACCAGAAAACCAGCAGCAGAAGCACACCAATCCCAGCAAGGGCACAGCTACAGCAGTATCTACATGTATCTATTACACATGTAGAACTTAATTCCACTGCCTCAAACAGAAAAAGATATCCCTGGAGAAGCACTTTCATCTCTGGACAGATCTGTCCACCATGTGTATACAACCCACACCACAGAGGGTGACCTCAAAGCCCTGCTCAAAACCAGCTTCATGACCATACAAGCAGCACAACAGCAGCAGCAGAGGTGCTGACACAGCTGAAGGCGCTGAGCTGAGCGTGCCTGGGCACACGGGGGAGGCTAGCTGAGCTCCAAACGTGTCTGACAGGCTGCCCACAAACCTCTCCTGTGGACACAGGACCAGCAGGAGACACGTGCTGCCACGGTTAAGGGGGTGTGCAGGCAGACAAAACTCCAAAAATCAATTAGGATTAGGCAATACATACATCAGGGATCAGCCCCATATATTATAAGTGATTTGCAAACAACCTTGAACACCTCCTCACAGGAAGCACCATTACCCAACATAGAGAGCCTATTTATTTAGAGTACCCAAAAATCACCAAAGTCTCTCTTTGAGCTGTCAGTCATGCCGAAAAGGCTCCCACTGGCTGCAAGCAGAGCAAGAGAGTCACACTCCATTATGAAAGATCCTTTTAATTTTCTCCTTAACATTCTACACCTGGGTCTAGCACAAGCCAGTTTTGTAATAAACAAGTTAATGTGCCTGTGCAAAGTACACTGACTTTTCACATGAAAAACTCCAAACCAAACATATTTCTATTTATATAGTATAGAGTTGTCATAAGAGCTGACAGTTAAGACAAAACCACCGAGCAAGTTAATGATTTTTTATCCCTTCTGTGAAGCATCTACAAGATGAAATCCCATCTGAACCTTGGTTTCACCAGCCTTGCCTTATTTAAACAATTCATCTCCTTTTGTCTCTCATTTGTACTGCACTCTGTGCGTCATTCTGGGCTGTTTCACTGCATGTTGCACAATTACAAGTATTCAAGCATACAGGAGGCAAGAATAGCTTAGCTTGTTTCGGTTGCCTTACAATCAATACCTTTGCCTCAGGCACCAAAGAACGTATGAGAAAATGAGTTTTCTGTTTTTATAAACTTTGTCTATCTTCAAGCACACTTTGATCCATTCTTCTACAGAAATGAGTAGGGTGGGGCCATTACAGAACAAGTAGAGGCAACAACAACGTTCTCTTAGACTGAATCTTAACAGAGGTGACCACACCAAAGGCCACCCCTCTTAATGATCATGCTTTTATTCTCCAATTCATTTGGAATCTTTATTCTCCCTTCCTGAATTGAACAAATGCAAGCTTTGTGATATCTGTTTCTTTTTATTTCATGGCAGCAATGGGGCTTTTCAGCTTTGATCTGATCTAGTAAGCAATGTTGTGAAGGTACTGTCTGCCAAAATAGGAAAAACTATGCAGTTTATGATTGCTGGAAGTGAAAGTTATTTGTGGGGGTGTTTTTTGATAGCATGGTAATTCAGACCATATCCTTACCCAAAACAACTGAGAGAGAAACAGTGTATTACAAAGCTGAAAAACTCTGTTAGAGAACAGTTTCACCACAAAAGACTGTGGTTTACATAAATGAGGATTTACAAGCCTGAGGAAGAATTGCAGACATTTTAAAAGTAACACAACATTTTTGGAGCAGTTTTGCTCCCTTTCAATCCACCCCAAGAGGTAGTTACATCTTCACTGTGCCAGCCCTTTTGAAAATCCAGCATTTTTATCAACTCTGGAGATTTGAAAAAAACTCCCTTTACAAAAAAAAAAAAAAAAAAAAAAAAAAAAAATCAAAGCTTATTTTGATCATCTTTTGGCTGAGATAAGAGTTTGCCAGAATGGGTACAAAGAGGAGAACATCAAGGAAAACCATTAAGAAATGGTACAGAATTCTTTGACACCACAAGATATTTCAAATACTTAGTCTTCAGCCTAGGTCTAAACATCAACACAGAGGGCTCCCATCTCATCATCCTCCAGCAAAAGGAAGTTTAAATTCCAAAAGAGGGTAATATCATTGTTCCAGTTACTGTTGGCTCAGAGAAAGGCATCTTTTAGTTCAATCTGTGCATGCATGGCTGAGAGCACTGCTGCCCTTGTTCCCTCACTGAGACCTTTCCTACAGTTCATTTTGAGCTTGATCTTTCGCCCACTGATGTTGTGAAAAATCTCACTCTGATGTCAGAAGGGGTTGGCATGTAGAGAAATATAATGAATTGTAGGTGATTGCTCTATCTTTTGTTCTTTGCTAGCTGTTTAGTAGGCATTTTGTTCTTTCTTTCCAGTTTTCAATTTCAATGGGGTATTCTATAGTTTTTAATGGAAAACAAAATTCTTCATTTGGTTGTATTTTGTGAAATGCCCAAAGGCTTTCCCACACAAGAATCCTATATAAATGCATTTGTGTTTTATTTTTTTTTAATAATGATGTACTTGATCAAGAGTACTCTACATATGTCCCTGGCTAACATGAACTACCCAGTTTGGATGAGTTTTGCCTGTTTGCTTATGATGTCAGGAGGTGGTAATCTCTCCACTGCTAAATTTGTACCTGAATATTTGTGACTATGTAATCTGGACAAGGAGTATCAGTGTAATTGTCTCTATATTATCAGTATGGAGATCTTGATAATACTTAATTCTATTCCAACATCTTAATTCAAGAGAAAGCTACCATTCCAAGGATGTAAGGTGAAATCATAAACTTGTTACTGCCCAACATGCATTCATACTTAGCTCCCTATAAGCTCACAAACAAAATTATATTAAAGAAGAACCAATCATGGAAACAATTCTTGGGTTAAAAGGAGCTATCAGAACTAGTAGGACATTTGTTGATGAAGTTATCCTATATTTCAAATGTATTTGTTAATTATAATTATCAAAGACTCATACAAACACGAATATGTGCCTGAAAGCTGTTCACTCACTCAGAAATATAAGGATCACTAGAAGAGTTTGAGCCTTTACCACAATGCAAAGTAGTGTATGTCTAATAATATTGATGTGAAATAAAAAAATTTCAAAGTCCAGAATGCTGGCTTCAGCTGAACAATGATTTGTGAGATAAAATTACCCCCTTTTTTCTTCTCTTCATAAGAGTATGTGGACAACTGCCAAGTATTTTTTAGAAGGTTTCATGAATTTTAGCATGAATGACAGTTTCTCAGAAAGTTTCCATCAGAACAGCCTCATTTTCTGTTTGCTGCTACTCTTTAAATAGAAGGGAGGAAAAAAGTGGTGTGACCCAGCAGGGAATGTAAAGAGCAACAGTTTGAACAGAATCTTCCTTAGTGGCTTGGCAAATTGATGAAGTGGGCAGGATTGTGGTGGTTTTAGGAGTGTTTCGCCAAGAGAAGATGACTTTGTAGTTACTATCTCATCTGTAACTGCAGTTATCTGTAATTTTGGTCAGTGAGCACTTCCAGCTAGGAAACACAGTCCCTCCCTGACTGAGCTATTGGAGCCATAACAGCACCTACACCACAGGACAGGTACTTCTCCTTGGCTATGGGATAACAGTGAGTATGGATGGGCTAGGAGCCATCTCAGACAACTTTGGGCAGCTGCACTTCTAGAGTGAGACCTGTTTAAAAGTTTGCTTAACATTAAATGAAAGTCATTGTAGAAATGAGTCTTTCTGCGCAGTGACTATAAGAGATGCCAGAGTGACATACTGTTGTGGTTTAGGAGTGATATTCTGCAATTTAATGCTCCCAGTGAGACTCTCCATACCAAGTGTCACTCACATGCTCCCCCTTCCCTCTCTACCTGCTGCTAGGGTGGGATGGAGAGGAGAACTGGAGACACAAAAGGTAAATATAATGGGTTAAGATAAGAACAATTCACTGGAGACAAGGAAAATGAGATAGGGAAATGAACAGTAAGAGCAACAATATTAATGACAGAGGGTACAAGAAATTAACAATTCACAATGAAACTCCCCAAAAATTAGACATTACCCAACCGCTCCCTCCATCAGCTATGCCAGCTCAGGGAGGACACCTTCCCCTATCCCTGGAAAATGATGTGAGGTGGTACAGTACAACCTCTGGGTCCTAACCATGACCCTCCTGGCTACTGCAAAAATGAACCTGTCCTGGCTGGGACTAGGTGAAGTTGTCTATGTCAAAAGATCAGAAATTAAGTCGAACCAGAAATTTAAATTAAATTTAAATTCTACACAGATGAATGTGCTACAACTTCTTTTTGTCATTTCAGAACCTGAGAAATTGTAATTTCCTTACCAGCAACATAACATTTTGAACTGTCATTTCCTGGATCTTTTTTGCTCCTTGAGAATTGAGTACTTTTTGTTTTGCCCCAGCTCAGACTAAATGTAAATTTTTGTAAGGATGAACCATTCTTATTTTTGCTTAGCCCTACTTGTAAAGGATTGTTAGACCAGCTATGCTTTAAAGGCCATTTAAAGGCTTCATCTTATCAAATCTGTACAAATTTCTAGCTGCTGCAACTGAATAATTTATTTATTCCAGGTAGCAGTGATATTTGGAACATGATCTAAATTTCTCCACTTCCCAAAATCCCATTGTACTAGGAAGTAAAATACCTGCTCACAGGTTCTCATAATGACATAGAGACCCAAAGGTGTGGATTTAGCTACTTGGTTCTAAGTAGAACACTATTCAGTATTAAATAAAGTGCCCAGCCCATTCTCTTCAGAGATGCCATTTCCTTCACTTGGGTTGCACTTGGATACCTGATTGAAAGAAGTGGTAATGCCCTAAAACAGCCAGGTGATGAGCACAGAATGCTAAATTCATAGCATCAGCTGGCACAACTTTCAGTGGACTTTGAGCTGAAAGTTGCTGAACCAACTGAACTACAGACAAACATAATCATCCTGCTAAGACTGCCCAAAGCCATGTCCAGCTAGAAACACTTGTTGTGCTCACATTTACTGCTGTCAGCACTGGCTGTTCCAGAGTGTGTGTAGAAATGCATCAGGAGCCAATGTTAGCTTACACTGTTTTTGTGCCCCAAATATTTTGGTACAAATTCACTCATGACACAATGGTTTTGTTTACACAGTAGTAAAGGTAACTAAAATCATCAAAGGACAAGAGCATATATCCAAAAAGGACCAAAATGCCTAAGTTCCATCACATTCAAGTGGATCCATACCCCCAATTCAGCTGTTACCTGTATTGTACAGGTGCCTCCAATAGGAACCTTCAGTTTCCAGGTTACCTAAAGCTCTGCTTTTCCCCGTGTGACAAAGCACTGCACTCCAGCCTCAACAGCCCTGAGGATCTCCCATCTACTCAAGCAAAATCCAGAAATGGGTCATTCTTCTGTTCCTCTTTCCTCACTGCTTTGATCCATCAAGAGTCTGCAGGGTGCCCCTGTACACCAGGCACCACATAACACACAGCATCAGCTACTGTTTTCTTCTAGATACAGCCACCATATCATTCCTAGTTCAATTGTCAGATCACCCTGCCACCACCACGCCCTAGAGAGTTCAAATGCACATTAAGCACCTTTGAAAGCCCCCCCAGCCTGTGAAATATATCCTATTATTTTTTTCTCACTGAAGTTGTTTCACTTGGAAGGGAAAGTCCTTGCTTTTCTCTTAGCAGGGAGAAGAAAACTTTGAACTTGTGTTCCTAATTCATGCACAGCAAAGTAATTTTGATTGAAAGGGCCCTTGGAGTGAGAAGTCATTGTGCTCCTTGGAAGCACTGTCTTATTTTTGGTTTCTAGCCTAGTTCACTTTGAGCTCTCTTTCATCCCACAGCAGGGTCAGTATCTATGCTGCAGAGAGCAGATAGACACACTATTTAGGAAACTCTCTGGGAGGTGAGTTTGAGTTCCCTCAGGCAAAAGCAATAACTGAGAGAGATTTCCCACAACCTGGGGGAGTGCTTTAATCACTAGGCTGCTGTTCAAAAGGCCACCCCCACCTACTCTTCTGCCATGTTTTAGAAGAAGAGAGAGACAAGCTCTGTTTTTGGAATAAAGGGTGTAACAGGTAGCTACGTGCTGGTGAAGCTCCCACAGTATCCTCAGCATTTCCTAATAGAAAGCTGAGCACTTGATCCTGATGCACCTCGCTCTTCCCACATACCTGTATGGGGCCAAGGCACTTAAGAGAGGTGTCTGCTTACCTTGGGCCAGCCACATAAAAGCTCAGCAATATAACACTCAGTGTTGCAGCATCAAAGTCCCACTTTGGATCGAGCCTGAGGCTGCTACCAGAGGTAATTTATAATGTCAGGATTTAAAACCATATGTGATGCTCATTACTGTAACAACTGACTCTAGCCTAACAAAAGCAGCAATGCCACAATAGTTATTGTTAGGCAATTTAATTGATCCAGACATTTATGCAGAGCCATTTACCTGTCAGGGCTCTAGGCAGAGGCTAGGCTACCCTTCTTTTCATTCCCACATTAGATGACATATAATTTCTTAACTCAACCTGAAGGGATGTCCTCAGGTTTCAGGGCCTTCAGCAACTGTTCTGGTTGCTCACCTCCAAAACTGACTCTGCATGTATATTGGTATATTGTGCTAGTCACCACAGATGACACCCTTTATTTTTGGCTGCAAACACTTTACCTTAATTGTGTATGCAAGTCATTGGTCTGTGAGGTTCACCTTACTTCACCTCCAAAGATTTAGTGAGGTAATACTGCACAGTGAACTGCAAAGATTTTTTTTTTTTTTTAAGGTACTGAGAAATAGCACAGTCTTCTGCTTTCTTGTTTCTTGTAGATCCCACAAATCTGTGAGCAAAACCAGTGAATTCACAAGACTGACAGGGACCACTAACAATAATCACCACTAAAGTTGTTAAACTTACACTATGGGCCAGGTAGAAAAACCTCTTGACCTTCTCAAATAAACCCAAATAAAATTTAGTTTTTACAAAACAATTCAAATCCCTAAATTTCCTTCCTAATGTAGTCCCCCAAACTACCTACCAGTAACCTCCATGAGAGTCAATATGGAGAGTGGGCATGCAGCACTTGCTGCATTTGCAGCTAGAAATCTGAGATAGAGGTCTTAGTCTGCCTAACATTGATTCTGCAAACACTCAACCCTGCAGTACATAAAAGAGAATAGCCACTGAATGTATTACTCCTGTGAGCTAGCTAGATGAATTAATGAATTTTAAAAATGTAGGTACAAATTATAAGCAAGTGACTTCAGAAGAGACTCAAGGGGTGCAACAAAAGTCTTGACTGCTTGACCTATGCATGGAGCAAATGCTAGCAGAACTATCTGCCCAAGGAAGCAACAGGCACTGCTGCACATCCTGACAGTTGAAAAAGCTCACATATTTATTTGATTCTACTTATTTTCCCCTTCTGGGCATCATGGGATTCTACACATGTACTTTGCTTGCACATGGAAATAATAAAAAGAGAATATCTAATGTGGTAATATTTATCAAATAATCTCTCTGAAGCTGAGAAGTGTGTATGAAGTGTTCTAACATCAGTTGAAGTTTCTGTTGTGCAAGTACCTACCACCTTACTAGGAATAAATAAATATCTTTAGATCATTCTTCATATATGGGCTATTGATGTCTCATGAAGCAACTTGCACTTCTTCTAAAATAGAACAGGACTTCTAGGTAGTTTTGTGGCTAAGGGAAAACTAATCTCTTTTGATGACCTAGTTAAATTGTATTAGTATCTTCCTACATTTCTGTGTTCTTTCTTGCTTTTAATAGCTGCTGACACAGACATACTAATCAAAAACTACATATAGCTGAAAATCTGAAGTCATTTCCTCCCCTTGTCTGTTGATGTAGTGGCAGAAGAACAGATGGTTGAAATTAAAGAGCTGCTTAGAGATGTAGCAGAGCATATTAGAGAAGGAAAGCAGACAGCACTTCTTTTTGAAAAAAAATTTCCTCTGAGCAAACCAATGAACAAACCTAGGTTACCAAGGAATTTCTTCCTCTAAGAAATTAAATCCAAGTTAGTACCCACTAAAACCAAACCAGGCATTTGACTCGTGGGTAGAGGATCGTGCTTTCCCTCCCACCTGTCAGGATCAGGTCGTTGCTATTTTTAGAAAAATAAGTCTAAAATAAACAACTAATTTCCTTCCAGTAGCTATACTGAATCAAGAACACCCATGCTGTAAATCACTTAATATCAACCAAATTTATAGTTGGGGTAAATCAGATCCAGCATGTCCATTCCCCATGTTCCAACAAAAAAAGCCATATGCCAAGATGTGTTGGTGGAAAGGATGGTGAGCAAAAAAAACCCTTCCAGCCCTGCTGACTGATACAACATTCATCCTGTTGTTAGCAATGACATATCTGAAGTGAAAAACAAAGACACATCACATGTGTTGTTAGGGAAAGCACGAGATCCTGCATGGACAAATTCATAATTCCCCTGCCTCTTCTCTCTTGCATCACCACATGAGGTGCCTCCTTTCATCCTTCTATTTAGCTCTGGTCCCAGGTCTTGAACTTTCTTCTCAACTATGACTACTCCAGTTGACTCTAATTCAAAAGAATATCCTGGTTATACCTCTCGTGAAAATGTGACAAATTTATCCTGTTGGATACATTTTTTAAAATTGTTGCTAAAGATTGTACATATAGGATTCAGTGTACCAATTTAAAAGCACAGGAAATTCAACAAAGAAATTATACTTTCTCACTTCACATTCCCTTACAATTAACTAAATTACATTTTTAAATTTTATAAAAATCAGGCCTAATTTTGATTAAATCTCCTTTCCTCCTTTACCCTTCTCTGTTTCAGCTTCAAACAGAAGCATAGACCTATTTGCTTCAGCTCTCCTCCTACAGGCACTTTAACAGGTATTTTTTGCAGTGCTCCTGAAGTTAGGGTGTATGTCAAGCTGATGAAAGAACGTGCTAAAGGAACAAATGAACACTTCTACAACAGAACCCAGGTCAGTGACAGCAAGCACTGAGGAAGGTGGAAGGGAAGTCTGGTCATCTTCTACATAAAATTTTTGGGACTGCTTATGAAACAATTATTCCATGTGCTCAGTTTCACCATTTGAGCCCCCAAGCCCAACACACTGGATTGAGAGTCATGACTTTTGGCAGCTCTGGTAGTTCTGATAACTCCACAGGCAAATGGGTGGTACAAGCCACTTGCAGCACCTCCAATGGTTTTTTTTTGCTCAAGACAGTGTATGGGACACAGAAGTTAATAAAATACGAAATATTGACTGCAGGGCTGACTGCTAAAGCTAATGCTCATCAAAATTATTTAGAATACTTACAACTATCTCAGAGATGGAGCAGGTGATTTGTCAAAAAAATAAATTCATAATCACTTGAGACAAGGACCAAAGAGACTTTTCTGTCTGCAGGATAATCACATTAAAACCATGCAGAGGAGTTGAAACTGTACTCAAAAGGCAAAAGAGATACTGCAAAGGTATTCACTCAGAACATATGAACCGTTCACAGTTCCAGGTTTTGCAAGCTTCTGAGTAATGTTTGTGTCTGCAAAACTTGTTTGACTACAATGGACCTTATTTTTGTAACTTAATCCTGTATTTTTTGCAAAGGTGGTTCAATTAAAAGGGGAAGAATCAACATTTTTCTACATGAATGAAAGACATCAAAGAAAATAAAATGAAATGTTCTACCTCTGTACTTCCAGAAGCTAATCTTCCACAGAAAATGGTACTCTTTGAAGATCTGACACACTCCTTTTTCTCATAGCACTTTCCCCATTATCTGTGTTTGTTCCTTTTTCATATATTTTCTTTTTTTTTTTTCCCTGGTTGTTGCCTTTTTGCAAACACGTCATTCCTCTTGGAACACAAATCAGTGGTGCATTGCCTCAAAATCAGTAGCTATTCCTAAGCTATTCCATAGCACAAGCCATGAGTAGACTGAGAAATCTTCACAGAGATTTCTCATCACCCTCATGCAGAAGGACTCTGCCTGCCATTAGCCCAGGAGACCAGACTCACCATTGTACTCAGTAAGTTTTCAAACTGGTAATTTAGGGATTTTTCACAGTGTTGTATTTTTCCAAGAGGATCTCTTGTGTTTGCAATGGCTACCTCATGATCTTTCTCCACAGCTGCCCTCTGCTCTTCACTTGCTGATCTGTGTCCACCTGTTGTCCTTTGTCTCCTGTTTCTATTGTAAAATCTTTGAGAGAACGACTGACTTGCACTATTTTTCTACTGTGCATAGCACAAACCATCGGAGCAAGCTGCAGTAATAAAGGCAAGGAGTAAAGAGACACCCTTTGGGTGGCTTTCCTAAGCTCTCTGTGAGGTTTTATTCTGATCTCGCAGATGGGAATCCACCAGTGGGTGCATTACAACCAAATAGGCATCTAATGCGTGACACAATGTAACACAAAACCACTGCATGAGACAGCTGGGAGCAGTAGAGGCACCCCAAAAGCCCACTCCCTACCTCCCCATCACATGCAATTGAAACTGGAATTTACTCAGAGCTGGATCCCTTGCAGGCTGAAAAGCCACATTTGAGGCTGTATCAATATTATTCTATTAATCCTAACCATGAAGGAAACTTCTTTAGTTTTATTCAGTTGTAGAGCACCATGTTGAAAACTTCTCATAACCTCCCTACCATGAACAATAAAATGCATTAAAGATAAAATAGCAAAAATTAATAGGATTGAGAGAATCAGACTTAATGATTCCTCATGTGAATTCCTGTCAGCCTTCCTTGCATGTCTGTATTCTGCAGTGACATGATAACTCATTTTCCCAAGAACCTCTGCCTCATTCAGCACCCAGAATTGCCAGCACAACCTCTTAGAACAATACTAAACCAGCAGTCACAAATGGACACACAGGTTTTTCTGTCATATTTGTCATTAGAGCATCTAAAAGGAGAAAAAAAAAAGCAGCAATGAAATGTCCATGGATTTATAATCACAAAGTTCCTTTCCTTTGAGAAAGGAAGAGTTGTCCTACATCCATCATGTAAATCAGAGCTGAAATAGAGGTGCATCTGAAAATTGCCCCCTAATGTTTAATTATTTGCTCATAAACACTTTTTTTCCATGTTTTTGCGAGGTTTCCTACATTTACATCTTATCTGCTACTGACTTGTGGACTATTCCAGGGCAGGATTCAATTCCATAGACCTCTACACACCTTGTCTCATGTGATGGACACCCACTAGAAGAGAACAGCCTGCAGTCATGGGCTTAGAAATGACTTCAGAACACACATATTCCATGGCACTGCTGTAGCACTGCACTGATAACCCCTACTCAAACATGCCCTAACTCCTCAACTCTTAACTATGCAACCCCCTATCCTTTCAACATGACTTTTATTCTTTTAGTACATTCCTCTCTTTGTGCAGGCTGTGCTTCTGGAGGCATAATATGAACTTCAATACTCTTACCTCACAAATGTGTTCTGTTTCCCCAGCCTGCAGCTCCAATCTTTACAATTTTACCAGGGAATTATGGATAACTGGTAGCTGGTTATTCTATTTGGTATGAGCTGATCACAGCATCTCTCTGCAGGCATGTTATACAGCTACTGAAGGACAACAGAGGACTATGACAAGTTTGGCTAAGTCAAATTTTTAAGAAGTTTTCTTGTTCTTCTGGTTCTTCACGCTCTCTAACCTTCCTGTCCAACTGCAGGTTGTCTTCATCCCTGTTCTTCTATCTGGTCTTTTTACAAGGTCCATTAAGCATGTATGTCTCAGACCAGGCCAACTTTCCAAGTTAAGATTCAAGTCTTAGCCCAAAAGCAATGAATTTTCTTCCTTACTTCATTCTCAGAAATAGTTGAATCACTTTTTTTACTAAATGTTAGAAAAATTGCAACAAAAATCTATCTTAGCCAAAGAGCTGGCACAGAAAATCTAAGTCTCAGTGGTTTAAACTTTGGCAATCTTATCAGCAATTGCAACAAAAATCATATAATGAATAAAGTTAGTCAGTCTAGATTATCTATGTCATTACCAGGTCTGCCTGTAATAACATGGTAGCTCAGTCTCCTTGCCTCTTCTAGATGACACCTGACATACAATTCTGTGGGAATTTTTAATGTGTTACTATATGTTTATGTCTATCTGTCATCATTTCATTATGAGATTAAAATTATATCCCCATTTATACTTCCATCATAATGGCCTGAGAATATCCCTTGTTGTTGCTGCAAATTGTAAATCATGAAAAAAAAAAAATAAAGACCAATTATCAAACTGAAATTGCTCTAAAAGAAGGATCCCATTTTGTCACATAGGTGAGTACAGTCTTCAAATATTTCCACTGTTTATATATCTATGTGTAATGTAACAATTTCATGGGGACAAGTGAGATTTGTTACTCATCAGGTAATGAGGACTGTGAGGAAACAAAGCTCTTATCCCATCTACACATTGAGCACAGAAGCAAAAGAAAATTGAATTCCCTGACAAAGCTCACAGGTGAAGCCTGTGGCAGAGCAGAGAATCTGAAGTCCTATATCAGCTCCTTAAGTATCCACCAGCCTTTTATTCCACCTCTGTGTGCAAGCTTCAGATTTTATTTAAAAGTTACTTATTTTATAATTGATTTTCAAAAAGTCTAGACAAAAGCTAAAAAAATATATGCTTTAACTTCACAGAAAGGTTAGGAGGGAAAATAAGAGAAAAGCACATTTGAAGTGCTCTGATTTTTTACCAAAATCTGCCTTTGGGGAAAATATGGCTCTTTCTGCTGATTTTTTTGCAAAACATGATAAACTGGTTAATCTCAGCCCCAGAGTGAAGTTGTTTTAGAGAGGCTAAAACAGTAATAAAACAGTAAATCCTTACACTTAGCACCAAACCACTTAATTATAGAGGATAACACTATGACATTGCTGATGTTTAATGCTAGGTTCAACTCCATTCTGCCATAGGAGTGGAAACATACACACATCATCTTTCCTGGAATGCTTTTGCATCCCTTTGAATAATTGTATTTCATCATGTTCAGAGCAATTTGAAAAGCTAGCGTGCTGCTACAGAAACTGAGGTTAAAACTAAGCTCCCTTCTCCTTTTGCATGCAAAGAATTGCAAGACAAACTATTTCATTATTTTAAAACCTAAACAAAACAACAAATCTCTTAATTTTAAAAAGTTATTTTAATCTCTGAAGAAACCAAGAGTGTTTTAGTATCTGGCATTTCCCAACCGTTTATTTAAAGGACAAGTTCTGCAGCAAGTTTTCTTTTGTCTCTGTCATTTCATCACATTTGGAGCTTCCTGCAAATGCATTTTGTATATACAACTCATAGTGAATAGATCTTTAGCACACATTCAAGGCCTCTCCACCCACACCTTATAAAAAAAAAAAAAAAAAGAAAAAAAAATAAAAGGTGTAAGTATGATAAGAAAACAACTGAAGCATTGATGCAAACACTGCAAAGACTTATGTGGCCATAGGACCAGTATTATTTTTAGGATCTATTCTGGCTGGGATGGAGTTAATTTCCTTCCCAGCTGCTCCTGTGGTGCCATGCTCTTGCACCTGCACCAGTGTGCCTGCTGTGCTTACAACATCAAAGCTTTCTCTCTTCCCCACAAAGCAGGTGGGCAGAAGGTTGGGAGGGGATGTAGACAGGACACCAGATGAACAGAGGGATATTCCCTACATCTAACGCTGTGGTCAGCATGTAAAAGTTTAGGGAAAAGGAGGAGGAAGGGGGTCTTTGGCTATCACAGCCTTCACCTTCTCAAGCAACTCTCTTGCCGAGACCCTGCTTCCCAGGAAGAAAGTAGATGGGAATTAATGAGTTAATTCCTGTCTCCTTTGATTGCACACTCAGTTTTGCTTTTATCATTAGCTCAGTCTGCAAGTCTCTTCACCTTTCTTCTTCCTACCATACAGGAGAGAGGAATGAGCAAGAGGCAGGGTGAGCCCTTCACAGGTTCCTATGTCATGGGTGTGACATTCTGGCATTTTCTGTTAGGCCGGGCAAATGCATCCCTTCAGCACAGCTAAGCAGAGGCCTGAAGGTGATATGTAGCTATTTCCACATCAGCAGTGCATGATATGGAGTGATTTAGAAATTTGAAGAGACTAACAGCTCACTCTCACCGCTGTATGTTTTTCAAGATAAACAGAACAGTTGCCAGCTGCTGTGTAGCACTGTGCCCATTTTGCTGTCTCCCAAAGAACAGTTGGTCAGACACACAGGAGAAGCCTTTTGCCCTACAAACCGGTCACATTATCTTCACTTTTTTCTTATCCATTAGAGCTGACCAGAGCATTGTTTTCCTTACAGAAAATCTTTCCAAAAACCTCCCAGCTTATACCTAAATACTAAAGACTTTGATTTATTGACTTGGTGCTTTATGGTTATACTTCCTGGTACCTGTATGCATCCTCCTTTATCAATGAGCCTGGCTGGCCAGGCTCCCTCTCTGGCAACACCTCATGGTCTCACTCTCTGTTGGCAGATAGCAGCTCATCATAAGGCAGAAACATTTGTCCAGAAACTTGAACTCCAATTTACAATAGAGCACACTGAAGTACCTGCCCCTGCAGTTCCTGATGGCTATGATATAACATTTTCCATGTTCAGTTGATTTGTTGTTGTTATCCACAAATGAAAACTATTTCTATGAGAACTTCTTTTACGTTTATAAAATTTTCAATACTGCTTTAATCAAAACCTAGCTTTTACCACATTTTTCTTCCTCTCCTTACCCCTAATATCACAATAAAAAAGACATGAAGGTAAGTTTCTAATACTGCTTAGTTTCAGGTTCTATGTTTCCTATATTTGCTGACACTAAGCATTAATTTGATGGTTCTATGCACTTCACACAAGTTCCTAGTAGCACTTGCAAGTAGCATTTTATGCACAACATATGGCCAGTATCTAGTCAATCTCTTCTCAACCAGTTTCAATCAAATCCTTATCTGTTTTCTTACAAGGAAAAAGAAAATCCCTTAAATTACAGCACATGGAGATGATCTAGACAAAACTGGCTGAGCTACAATATACTGAGACTAACCCAAACCACATCTTCTGTGCTGTGCCAGGCACCACCCTGTGATACTCCTCCTTTACCAGCCCCTACAGACAGCTGGGTGTATCAGAGAGAGGTCTGTGTGGACTGCCATCCTGTAGCATGATGATGAAGCTGTCTATAAACAGGGCACTGTGTTTGAAATGCACCTTAAAATTTGCACAAATCATCAGAGGCCTTTAGTAGTCTTGTTATCTTCTCTGCTGTTTTGCTTGCCCATAAAATAATAGCAAAAACAGCACTAAAACCAATCTAATAAACTTCTTCATTTTGGTGCTTCAAGGCAAAAGCATTTGCTCTTACATCCTTCTTCAAAGATATTTACCCACTATTTCCTTCCACTTACAGAAACTCTGCTACTACTCCAGGCAATCACTATCCTTATTGCTACAAAATATTCCTAAATATCTACTCTACCACTTAACAAAAGGCAATTAGAGCCTGATATGAACAATAACAGTGTAGGATTATACCAGATAAAACATACTCCAATTAGTCCCTACTTTGCCAGAGCCTTTTATATTAAACTCTCTTATTAAACTCTCTCTACTTTTAAAATCCTCCCTTCTTTGGGTTGAAACCCCCAATTCATTCAATCTCTTCTTGCCATTAGGTTTCACAGATTTTTGATTTTCCCCTTGTTCACTTTGGATTTGCTCCAATGAGCTCACATCCTATTAGGAAGGCACAGCCCAAAATCAGTTCCAGTGCTCCAGCTGATGCCTTATCAGCATTGAGTGAAGCAGTATTACTTCACGTGTCTTGTCAGCTGTATTCCTGTTTCTATGTCCCAGGTTGGCGATTATTTTTATTTTTTCCTTTTAAACAACATTCCCAACTCATGCTCACACATGTGATCCCCTACAAGCTGCAAGGCTTTATTCTGAAGAAGTGTTTCCCAGACACTTACTTACATCAGCTGATGACTTGGCAGTGTTCTTCACCAACAAACAGTGCTAAAGTGACACAACTAAAAGACAAATTACCATGGTCAAAACCTTGATGCAGAGATCCATCATGTTACTTCTGTGTGTCCTGGGAGGTTTCTTTGTTTGCTTTTGTTATTGTGCTTTTATTTTTATTGGGGAACTTTTGCTCATTTTGTACAAAGCTGGTGAGCAGGGAGAAGATATATAGAGAAGAAGGATCATGCCATCACAGACCTGCTATGAGCTCAGTCAAAAACTCTTTCATGAGGCCATGAAGACTCTGTCCCTCAGCTCATCTTTGGTGGCTGTTCCCTCTGCTCTGACAGAGCCATTTTCTGCTGGCTATTTGCACACAAATTGCTCCTCCTTTGTACAACCAGGGGGTGAACGTATGATCCAAGAGTTATCACATGTGATTTTAAAGTGACAATCCTGTGGTGACCTGCTTCCTAGATCTGAAGAGAAAGTCCTTTTTTTCTAGACTGACCAACATAGTTTAGACTGACCAACATGATCTTAGGTGATAGTCCTCTTCACTTATACCAACTGACCAATATAGCTACTGTACATTTGTACTAACAAGCTCATTGTTTAAGAACTCCACAGGTTGACCTAGTGATTTAAGATAAAGTTTGGGTTCCATGAACATTCTTGAATTTCAATGCACAGGGTCACTGAACAGGAAAGACAGAAGCTTAGAGAGAGAGGCCTTATGCTCATAAGCAGAAAGAAGTATTCTTCAAACCCAATTGTCACTTGTAATCAAAGCTACTGGACTGGCTGAAGTTAACACAAGTTACATTTCACTAAGTTCTGTAGGTTTCAGGCTGAGCTTGTGCTTACTAATTGCACCTCCAGGGCTTCAGTTCTTCCCATGGCTTTGATTCCTCTGTAAGCCTTTCACCTGTTACTGGACACTTTAAACACCTGGGTCTTAAGTGAAGTCTTCACATCATTTTTCAGTCAGAGAAGTTTAAGGTCTCTAGGTTTTATGAGGCTGATATTTGTATGTGGATACCTCTGGGTATTACTGAAGAGACTTGAGAGACAGCAAATGGCATCAAGAAATTTTCAATGGCCCTGCTCCATAGGTGAGTTACAGAAGATGAAATTATTGTTTATAATCATGCAGGTGAGGGAAAAAAAGAACTTTTTTCATAACAGGAAAATCTTCTTGGTGTTAGGTGCCCTTCCTGTGTCAGAATGAATACCAAGAAGTTTTCTCCTTTTAAGAGAACTGTGCCATGAAACCAAAAGAATTCTCCCTGTTTATCAAGCAGCAAAAAATAACCAATGACTTCAAATACTTCTTTAATCTCTACCATCCCTACAGAAGACTTTTCTTTTTCCACATTTCAGATGGTTTATTGCATAAATATTATGTTAGCAGTCATTCTTCAGTGTGTAGGTGGGATCGCCAGTAGGCAGAGACAGTGATAAATGAGTCTCCAGGTGTTGCTGCTCTTTTTAGAAAATCCTTTAACAAGCATTTGTGAAGATTGAGGTCATTTTGCAAACTTGTAAGAGTTACAGTAAGTTGTTTCACAGACACTTCTTTTTTTAAGAAGTGCTGTCAAAGTTGGTGAACCCAAAGTGGGTTGTATCTTTCTACTTAACTCTGTTTACAAAACCCAGGTAATTATTTATATGCATTTAGTTTTGAGGATGCATTAAAGATGTGAGGGATGGGGTTTGTTAGAGCAATGTTTTCATTAATTTCTTTTCTGGCTGCAAGAAAGCAAATCTTGCAGTCCTGAACTCTCCAACAAACATTTTGTGCACTTGATGACAGCACAGAGATGATGGTCTGTTTCATTAAGATAATTATTGCAAACACCAAGAAGCCACGAGAGAAGCTGCACATCTCAAAAGATAAGAGTCAAAAGTCTTTCACCTTCAGCCTGCAGATCCTACCAACAACCAGGCTGAACAGGTTCATTCCAGTATCCAGCCTGCACTGGAGTGTCCTCCCACCCTCAGCAGCCACCAACCCAGCAGCAGCTCGCTGACTGACGGGGCTCCATGGGGAAGGGAAGGACACACAGGGCGGAGTGCTGGGATCATCCATCCCAGCACAGACACTGGGAACCAGACTGGAACTCTTCTTGCTGCCATGGTTCTTCAAGATTGCTGCTAGCTTCTCTGAGGATCAAATGGATGCAAACTATTCTCTGGAGCACACCAAAGGAAGGTGAGGAAATACAACATTTCAAAGCTTGTTCAAAGCACCATGCCACTGTCCTTATTAACACCATCCTCTGGCATGGGAAAGGTGCTCAGAGTGTGTAATTCCAGGCACACACCACCCAAAATACCATTCTGAGTGCCCCTGTGCCAGCATTTGATATCGGTAGTAAAGATTAGGACTGAAGGCCTCAGCTCTGAGGATGCAATAAACACCACATGGAGGGAGCAGAGCCATGGAAAACCATTTGGCATTTCATAACCAAGTCCCCCACCTTCACACTTAAGTAATATTTTATCGTCTAGCATCGTGTCTTGGCACAGAATTCCACAGGCTGAGACTCTTTTGTAATTCTGTACTCTACAATGTTGCTCCCCCCCACCACAAAGAGACCTCTGTCCAAAGCAGGAACACAAACAAGCTCCATTCTGAGTCATAAAAACATAACACATGCGTAAGTGCATGCAATAATCTTTGTATAATTTGCCCCTTAGTCATTGTCTAGTCCTATTATGTAAATCTGAAACATGCATTTTTGAAAATAAAGGGCTTCAGTAAAATAATTACTGTTGTAATCCTGGAACCACACCCAATAAACAGTTTAGCAATCAACTGGCTCCATATATTTGAAAGCTATAAACAGATTAGTATGAAATTAAACCAGTAAGGGCCAAAATCTCAGCTGCTGGTATAAATTGGTATTGTTTGACTAAATCAAATTAGCAGTTTGATTGACTTCAATTAAGGTACACTAATTTACAGAAAGCCATCATCTCTCCTTTCTTTATGCATATTCATCTCAGAGTATGTGTATGTGTCTAAGATTTCTTTGTGTTCTATGGAGACAGTGATCTTTAGCACAATAATCTCATTTCTCTCTCTGTATATGTAGATTCATGAAACTTAAGTATGGCTTCAGGCACTGTGGAGAAAGTAATTGAAGGACTACCAGAAAAGACCTGATGACTCCAATCTAATAATTTCAATAAATTCCTATTCATTTTCTTAATAAGAAATTTGCTTGACTGCAGAAGGCAGCCTGAGACTGCCCTTAGCAAGCTTCATTCCAAAGAAACCTAGAAATTATTATCCATTAACAGTTTTTGCACAATTTGGAATAATAGCCAATTTTTTTAACACCCAATATTGTTAACTTCACAGTGTGCCATCTGACTTTTCATGTATCTCTCCCTACAATTCATGATGTCACTTTGATCTCATAGTAAAAAATAAACCAAATTTCAATGTTTTTTTGTGTCACAAAATTGGCCATTGAAGGATCAGATGATTGGGACCTCCTCCTCATTTGGAAAGGGAGCCATTTATTTTGCACCTTCAATCCAAGCCCTGTGAAACATGTGAATCCTTACCACTATGCTCAGGTTGCACATTGTAAAACTGGGGCACAGAGTCAAGCTATCTATGTGCTCAGCTCACAGAGTGGGAGAAACAAGAAGTTAAGTTTGAGAAACAGATTCTTGTGCCTTAGCCATGTTCTGAAGCCATGCTTTTCCCTTAGATCATCTGTGCCCCATCACACTGCCAAACTAAAAATGGTCTTGCCACTGCAATTCTGATGCTCTGAACTAGCCTTTTTATCACAGGGGCAGGAACACAAGGGGAAAGGGGAACTGTGGAAAAAGCTTCAGGTGTCTGAAACACACATTGTATCTGGGTATCAGGAGTGAGATTGTCCTTCTAAATACCCTTCAAGGAAAAAGCAGCGACATTGCTAATGGAGAAAACACATAAGGAGGAGGAACAAATCCCACACAGCAAAGAAAAAGGCAGAATGGAGGACTGAGGGAATGAAACTTGATTTAATTTATTCCCAAGCCAATCAGACAAAAATACTTTAACAGATATAAGCTACAAGGAAAGAATGTAAAGGTATCTGGAGAAATTTGGGAATCAAGTAGACCCAAAAGGATCAACAGGCATCTCCGTCAGGGCTGAGGAAAAGGAGAACAGGTATAGAAATGGCAATACAGTCAATAAAACTGCCAGCATAGTGGCAGACCACAACTGCCACTTTTCTATCAGACACAAAATAAAATATCTTCCATCTTGAATTTTCACTGCATAGTCTCCTCTGGAAGGCCAACCAAGAAATAGGAACATCCTAGTCATTAGTAAAAAGAAACAGGGAAAGCAGCTGCTCTGGAGAGCAAGCAGCCATCCTGAGGAGATCCAGGCCCTCCTCTGCTCCCATGCTGGAGGTTGCTGCCAGTGGCCATACAGATCCTGGATCCAATTCACATTTCTTTTTTGATAGGTGTAGCTAACCAGAATCCATGTCTAAATTGGAGAGAGATGGATTCAACAGGTAGACTGTTAGGTGGATAAGGAATTGGTTGCCCAATTACATCCAGAGGGTTTTGGTCAATGACCCAGAGTCCCAAAGGACATCAGTGACAAGTGGTGTCCCTTAGGGGTCCACACTGGGACCACTCCTGTTTAATATCTTCATTAATGACATAATCAGTGGGATCAAATGCACCCTCAGCAAGTTTGCAGATGATCCCAAGCTTGGTGCCACTGGCACACCTGAAGCATGGAATGCCAACCCAGAGGGACTTGGACAAGCTCAAGAAGAGAGCCCATGGGAGCCTCATGGTTTAACAGGACCAGGTGCAAGGTGCTGCACATGGGTCAGGGCAACCCTGGTAGTGACACAGACTGGGGAAGGAACAGACCAGAGCAGCCCTGCTGAAAAGGACTTGGGGGTACTAGTGGGTGAGAGACTGGACATGATCCAGCCATGTGCACTCACAGCCCAGAAATCAAAGGTGCCCTGGGCTGCATCCAAAGCAGTGTGGGCAGCAGGGCCACGGAGGGGATCCTGATCCTCTACTCTGGTGAGACCCACCTGGAGCACTGCATCCAACTCTGTGTCCCCAGCACTGGAAGGACAGCGAGTCCAAAATAGAGCCACAAAGATGACCACAGGGATGAAATACTTCTACTATAAGTAAAGCCTAAGAGAACTGGAGTTGGGGTGACACAGTTGCAGCCTCTGGTACCTGAAGGGAGCTACAAGACAGATGGAGAGCGACTTTTCACAAGAACATGTAGTGACAGGACAAGGGGAAATTACTTCAAACTGAAAGAGAGCAGGTTCAAAGATTAGATACTAGGGGAAAACTCTTTACTGAGAAGGTGGCAAAGCACTGCAACAGATTGTCCAGGGAGCCTGTGGATGCCCCATCCCTGGAAATGTTCAAGGCCAGGCTGGATGGAGCTTTTAGCTACCTGGTTTAGTGGAAGGTGCCCCTGCCCATGGCAGAGGGGTTGAAACTAGATGATCTTTAAGGCCCCTTCCAACCCAAGCCACTCTGTGATTCTATCATATTCTACTACTCTAAGATCCACAAGGTCAGAAAGAAACCACCCCTCACGTTCTGAGGGTTGCCTGAAAACAGGAGCTGAGCACAGCAGCTGCCATGATGCTGCATTAGTGTGGATCCCACGACACGTGCAGCAGGTGGGGTTTGGTTCAGCAGCCTCCATCTCCAGCTCACTTCACCTCTTTGAGCTGCTGCAAACACACTGGTTTGACTGCAATGGCCCAATAATATCTGACACCTTGAGGCACGTGGAGGAGCAAAACTCTCTCTCATCACTTTTTCTTTACAGAAATAAGCCTGAGGAGGGGTCTCCCTTACAGCATCTGTCATTTCCCAATTGCTGCTAAGTAGCAAGTTAACAAACATGAAAAGCTTTTTTTGGGAGTACAGAATAGGGCTTGCACCCAGAGAAAGGATTGTTCTGTATGTTCTTGTTACTGTAATATTTCCCATGTACTGAGATATTCCTGGCTGGGAAAGCAGGCAAAAGAGGCATGTATTTAGCAGCATATGGCAGGACAGTGAAGGAAATGCTGTCTGTGCTGCTTTTCCACTCTAAGCTCATCCTTCAAAGCTTGGGCTATACTATACTATTGACTACTAGGATCAAGTAAATGTTAACATCAAAATGAATTCTATCATATATTTTGATAAAAGCACATTTTCAATAGGGTTTTACTAGTTTTATGCTGCCACAAATTGTAGTAAGTTTGGTAAGTTGTTTACAGAAAAGTAATTCTTATGTAAAGTATTGTAAATGCTCAAGGAATGAGAAGTCTGAATTAACACACATGACAATACAATCCTGAATTTGTGAAGGGTTATTTCCATCTTTCAAGGAACACAACTGAACCATAAGACTGCATGTAACTGGTCAATCTTTGAATAGCTATGTCACATTTAGGTGACACTATAGAGCTCCTAGGCACATCATAAAGGATTCCTATGATCTTTCAGCTCTACACTTGATATTTTTACCCTTCCTTTTTTCCTCTTCAGAGAACTTTGAAAAGCAATATTAAAAAAACATTGCTGAGGTTTTGGGGTTTTTTTCCTGACTTTTCAGGAAAAGGTCAATAGACATATTACCTAAGTTTTAACTCCAACATAACACTGAAGTGTAGGGATAGGTCTTTTAAAGTCATCTGGATGACTGAATAGATGGAGGAGAACTATATGTTGGGACTATCAAAGTACCTGGCTGCTACTTCAAAAAAAACAAGAGGTGATACTTGCTTAGGAACACAGGAAAAGTCTCATCATTTTAAAATTAGTATTTTCAAGCTCTTAAATTACTTTCCTAGAAAACAGCCCTCATGGACTCTCACCTCTAGGACTCACTCACTGGGTGCTGAATAAGCCTCATCATTTTTGGTGCTTGTTTGACCCCTACAAGCACAGTAAGGGTTCTGACTGCCAGAGCAGATGTGCATTTCAGCACAACCCATCTCAAAGTGTACCATACTAGCTGGGTAATATTTGGAAGCTGGCTTCTGCAGGGTAATTAGGCAGCAAGGGAACTCTTTGAAGTTGATAGAATGATTTCCATTGGCTGCAGTGGACACCAAATCAGGTCTAACAAGTAGATAGACTTGTTGGACCTTGAAGTGATATGTGCCTTTGAAATACCTATATATAAATATGGACAGGGACATAACCAGCCCATCTGTGTCTGAATTTCCTCATCTCAGAAATATGGATAACAACAGCTATTTACTCATCTTTATAGAAGGCTGATAGTATTTAAAGCAATTGGTGTGATGACTAATTCGCTAATATTTGAAATTTTAAAGTACTACATAACTGCTAAGTACTACTACTAAATTAAGCCAACTGTCAGTAAAGAGAGACAGCCTGATCTTTGCTGCTTGTTGACACAAGACCAATTATAAATAATGAGTTCCATAAAGTGCAAAATATGTCATAGATGGAGAAATTAATGAAAATTGGGATTAATAAAATGGTACCTCATCATTCAATATTAAGATTTATTGGACTTCAGACTTTTAATCAGCAATATCTACAGTAATTTCCCGTTCTATGTGCACTATACAGCTAAATAAAGCACACATTTCTTTTTGATTGAAAATAAGGCCTGTGTCAGCCTTGTGCCATTATACTAACATTGACACTGTTAACTTCTGAATCAAGAGCCCTGTTCATCATTTCATGAAGGTGCAGCTAGGTTTGCTGCTCTTCCTACTCCAGCTGCAATATTATAACAGAATCTCACTTTTAGTCACCTCCTAATTGCAAACCTAATCCATTAATGACCACTCTGCTTCCATTTAGCTCTTCCCAGACTGCACCAGAAGCTCAAAGTTATTCTGCAGTCAATTAGCATATGCAAATCTTTCTCTGCCACTTACTTTGGCACCTTGTGCTGCATTTTCTTCTAGGGAACAGCCATTTCTACTAAAGGCAGAAGTCTTCAGCTATTAAACATTTAGTCTGTTTTTATTGTTCCTGCCCATACACTCCCTGTATGGGAAGAACTGGACATTATCTCTACCTTGACAATGTCTCCTTGTCTTGTGTCAGCAGAGAATTTCATAAGTCAGCTCCAACCTTCTACACCCAAAGCATTAAGGAAAATGTTAACAAATATCAGTCCCAAGCTGGTCTGTTAGGATTTCCACCAACAAGCCTCCACCAAACTGGCAGAACCTGTGCCATCTCCCTGGTCCCTGCCCACCTTCTTACCAGCTTCCTCAGCTGAAGAGGGAAGGTGTAGTCTACCTTTGCTATCCTAGCATTTCACTCCTGTCAGAGCAGCATAGCAGATGAAATCTCAAAATTTAATCTATTTTATGCAGGCATTCCTTGTCATGATCAGAGAAATAGTCCAGTTTTTCAGATTCCAGAATCATAAAAAATAAGTGCAGTACTCTATGCCCAGCTTCAGAAATGTAAATGTAAGGATAGGTTCTTCATAAACATTCAACCAAAACATTATCTACTGTGTTTCAAAAAAATGTGAGGAATTATTCCTTTTCAACTGACTAAACAATTACTGGTATTTATTATCTCTATTTTGACAGAACTGGTTTAACACATTCTTAAAAAAATACACAACTTATTCTTTTTGATCATCACAAGTGTCATCAGCCTACCACAAACATTGTATTAAATAACTCTGCACCACAAAGAAACACGATCCTCTAAACGTTGAATCAACGTATTTGCTGAGGAGGTGTGTATCAAGTCAAGCCATCTCAACACATAACTGATCCCCCAGTGGGAAGCAGATAAACAAACAAGCAAACAGAATCTCTCACCTTTGAAATGCCAGTTAACACAGCTCCACAGGCCCAGTGCTCCTCTAGCATTTACCCCTGAGAGGCAGCTGCTCAGAGCTGCTCTTGCAGATGGCCTGGCTCTCTACAGCTCTCAGCAAGGGGGTTTGCTGCTCATGCAGTCACCAGGGACCCTGCAACACTCCCCACCAAGACAGGAACAACCAGGCACTTCCTCCTCACCTTTTCCTTCTTGTTCTCAAGGCCACACACAACCCCTTTCTCTTCCTCTCCCTGTGGGAAGCTGGATTTTTTTATGATGGCAACTGGTCAATCCATCCCTGATCCTCCCTGACATGGACAGCACACACACTCCTGTGTCTCAGAGAAATGTGGGTAAAACTGCTTTGCTGGGGAAAATTCCCCTCCTGTAAGAAAAAGAATTTTGATCTTTTTATTTTTTATTTTGCCTGAAGGCATCCTGGTTTTTTAAGTCTTATTCTTTCCTTCCCAGAAGAAACATGAAATCACCAAATAGCTCTTGCTGCCCTTCCGCTATAAAGAAAGAGAGTAACACCAGAGGGTAAAATACAGAAGGATGGCTGGTGAAAAAAGAAGTGGTAGCACTGACCTCTTGACTCAAGGGCAGTGTGGGGAGGAAGGCAGCTCAGAGTGGGAGGGAAGTGGCAGAGGGAAAATGGTATGCATATGTGCGGACACACAGGCAGATACTGATTTACCAAAGCCCAGTGAGGAGGCGTCAGCCTCCCTATTGGCACCAGTTTGTGTAGCCTGCCTTCCTGCATCTTGTGGAACAGCCACACAGCAGCATGGCTCAGCAGCCTCCCACCAATTTGGGAAAGGGCAAATGTCCTCAGCAAATGCATCAGCCTCTACAACTTCACAGGGAAGGGGCCGGTACTATTGGAGAACATTGCTATTGGAGAACATGTGCTATTTGCATGTGCTAGATGCATTGGAGAACATGTGCTATTTCCAGTGAACATGCAACACTCCTTGTGAGCTTACATAAGGAACACAACCTGGTCTTGCATTTGCTCCACATCTGTAGCTCCTGCAGAGGTGTATGCAGACTGACTCTAGAGCTACAAGCTTGTTTCCCCTGCAAAAGGGAAAAACAATTAGAAAACCTTTGCATTCTTTGCACTTAAAAGGGCAGGTCCCTTTACACCAGATACTGCTCTTTCAGCAGATCCTTGTGGGTGGAGATTTCATATCAGCATGTCTGCCAGTTCCTGCCAGAGTTTCATCCAAGCCACAATATACAGAGTCAACATTAATTAGCATTAATTATTATTTATAAGAAGCAATATTATCTGCATTGCTATCATTCACGCTTATTTTTATGCCTTATGTAGGGTTCAATACATGGTACCTCACTGCTCAAATAGAATAAGGTGTTGTGGAATCTGCAGACTAATGAACACTATTGCCATCCTTAAACCATTTTGAAGATATCATTGCAAAAACTAGGAGATTCCCTTTTCTGTGCTCCCATCAATTTGCCTTTTACTTTCTGTTTACAGCTAGGTCAAGATTTTTCTTCTCTTTTTCTTCCCCCCTCACAAACAGGAAAGAATAATTAAAAAAAAAAAAAAAACCCAAACAAATAACTGTCTAAAGATCATAAAATCATTTTCCTTCCAACCAGAAAAATAGAAAAAAATTAACACAAGAAAAGCATTCCCCCATTGTGAACCATCTAAATACGGTGTTTCCAGTACAAAACTCTCAAGTGAGCCTTCTGCACTTCACCAGAATGAACTGGTTTCATATTAACAGAGAAAACATGCTCAATGAACTTATTTTGAATTTATTCCTCTATCTATTTTGTTGGCACAAGCAGGAACTTTCTTAACTATCACTTTATGCTGCTTCAAATTGTGTCTCCAAAACCAGAATTGTCCCATATGAAATGGACTTTTGTGTTAAGCAATGGGGCTGATTTTATTTAGTTCCCATAAAAGTGAGAAAACTGGCAAATATTACAAAATTCAATTTAAAACAGTTAATTACCCCAGATAGCTATTATTAGTACTATTGAAGTTATTAGTATTGTTGATAATAACTACTCATAAATAATGATTTGCATACATTAAATTTAGTTGGAAGACCTTATGAGCATTAGCAAATCCTATAATGAGCATGGTCCATATTCTCCTTCTAATGAATTCTGCCTCACTTCCAGGTTAAATAATAAATTTTACCACTTTGTTTCTTGCTTATTTTGTTGCTTGATGCAATACACAACAGCAAAGGCACCAAGATTAGTTCAGTGAATCCAATTTAGGAAACCACTTTTATATAGACCAAGTTTAATGAAAACACCTCAGTATGTTGAAGTGAATTCCCTTAGCCAATCCAGGCTGGTTGGAGAAACTACTAATAATCATCTGGAACTGCTGAGTCAAAATTACGAATGAGATGGAAACACTGAACACATTTTATATTCTCCCATTGCTTGTACTCCATTTGAGATTGTTGCAATCACCAATTATGCACTGCTCTGAAACACTACATACTTTGACCAATGTGAATTGCAACATTTTGCTGAGGAGTCACAACATGTTGTGTCACACTGCATACACCTTTCAGCCAGAAGTATGAACTGAAAAGAACAGGAAAACTACATTGCCATTTGCTGTTGAAAGCCAACTTCCATCTGAAAACATTTGTGTGCAGTTTGATTTCTATTGAAATGTACATTTTATTTGCTTTACTAAGAAATCGGACTAGACTTATTTAAATTTAAGAATAATAACAAAAACAACTTTAAAACCAGATATGGTTGGGCATATTTCTAATTTCCCCTATAATTCACATATGCATTAGATTAATTTGGTCCACAAGTTATCTAATCAGAGGAAAGAAACCACACTATTTTGCTTATACAAATAACAAGTATGCACATTACAGACATTATAAAGGAGCTCTTTGGTAGTTGTTGATTTTTAGCTAAAATAAGTCATTAATAATTTGTATAGAAGGGCACCTGAGAATACTGTTCACAGCATATGGGTAATTAATACACAGAAAAATATTTGCAGAAATTAATCATTGTGACTTGTTCCACTCTGTTTCCTAACTCTGAAATGTCGTTCTCTTGGTTATTTATACAAAAATCCAGGAAGAATGTTTCCAGAATAACAAGAGCATTCTGGATTAAAAAAAAAAAAAAAAAGTTTGATCTTCATGATCTATAACCAGTAATTACCATGCCATTATACTTATACCAACAGTCAAGCACTTCACTGGCATAAACAGACACACCTCTTTCAGCAGCAATCACACATGCTGGTAGTTATCTTCATCCAAAATGCACTGATAGTTAAACGTGAAGAATGTATAAATTATTGTCCAGATCTTTAGCTGGTTCATCACACAGCACTTCACTGAAGTTAATAATGCTGTACCATCTGATAACACATCCCATTATTCACAGCTTAATTAAATTGTGCATGGAAAGTTAACAGAAAGAGGCAACCAACCAGTGCAACACAAACAACACAAAACTCGGTGCGGCAAGCTTAAGCTGGCTCTGTTAAGCAACACATCAGTAATGGGGGAAAGAACACTTTTGGAAAGTGCTCAGTGTCAATAAACACATCCTTTTTAGTATTGATGAAGCAAGGCAGATATCAGGACTCATATAAAAACAGGTCTTAACTCACCTTTTCCTGGAGCAAGCGCCGATGCTGGAGCACTTCGCAGAAAGATGTTACAAAATAGCCTAATGGGGAACATTCTTCTGCACAAGTCTTATCAGAAACGACTACGAGCCAGTGGCAGCCAAGCAAATGAAGAAAATATCTACAATGCTCAAGGTGGAACACAGTGAGCAGCTTTTAAGCAGCAAATAAATTTGGAGGGGAAATCCCTCTCACCTTACACAATATTTTTTGTCTACCTCAAGATGTTAAATCCTACCCTAACTCCAGGATGAAGCTTGACTAAATGATGAAAGTAGCTTCTCTTTTCACAATCAACTACCTTACATAAATAATCTCTTCATAAATAATCTAAATGAAGGAGCAGAGTATCTTAAGCATTAAAAACTGGAGAACTTCCATTTTAGCTGCTTCCCAAGAGAAGACAGACTGGAATGCACCTTAAATGCTTTTCTGAGCTCTGTAATACATCCCAGGTGGTCACCTGGGAAGTCTTAGGACTCCTTTTAGCTAACAGAAATAGGTACTACAGGGTGAAAATCACTTCGTGTACGACAGTCACCTGTTTTGGGATGAGTTTATAACAATTCTCTGGTGTGACAACATGTGCAGGCATTTAAAACTTCAAGCAGCACTGAGAACCCACTAGCTGCAAAGCAGAATCTACACATTTAGAAATCTTCAACAGTCCAAATTTTCAGTTCAAACTGATTATTATGTCTTTAGTTCTTTGTCTTTATTTTCTTGTTGCCTGTGAAATTATCAGTGTTCTCCACTGTTTAAAATAAAATCACTCTTCCTAGTGCTGTAGCTTTTGAACACTTTTATACCTTAGCCTATAGTTTCTTTGTAATGAAATGGTGTTTATAAAAAAAAAAAATGTAGGCTGCATCAAATCTTACCTTTGAAAAGGAAGACTCACAAGACACAGAAAAAGACTGTTTCCTTGCAATGTTCTTGTGCAGTACTCCTCAGCATCACTGGGACAGAAACCCAGCCAATACACTCCCAAAAATACTGAAGGGAATGACAGTGCTGCTCTTTCCTGTCAAGAGCAGATGGGAGCAATAATACATTAACAAAGCTTGAAGGTGTAAAATGAACACAGATACTCATTTAAGTTACATTTTGCATTTGCCAGCTCGGTGTGATTGTCCACACCAACTAGCAACAAGATTCCTGGCAAGGTCTGTCCCTCTAACCCTGTACTTTCTCCTGCTCACAGAGACTTCTATTCAGGAGATAACACAGACAAAGGACAGTTCCCTCCAGACAGCACAGATGAAGCCACTTCTTTGCAAGGAAGAGAACTTAGCCATGCTAAAGCCCTCAGGGGAAGGACTGGGTGCTGGCTTGTTTTCACTAGAGCTAAGGTAGCGCTAAAGACCGGATGGGACGTTGTGGGCACCTCTAAGTGTAAGATCAAGATTGTATCTAGAAGACTCACCATGCTGAGGTGTTTCAAATACTAATGAATACATTCATGCACAAGAGCAATTTTCCCAAATTAATTAGGATTACTCCTATGAATAAAAGTATGCCAGCGTAGGTGTGCACAGAAAAGGTTCTGGAATGTCAGTCATCATATACCCATCAGTTAAAGCACACTCATAAATGTTTTTGTTTGAAAGATTGCACTAACCTTAATAAAAAATACATGTTTTCTGGGTCTGATGACTCAAGAAGAACTTGCAAGTCTATACTTTAACTTCTTCATCTTATATAAATAAACTTTCCCCTTGTGAAAGGGAGTCCTATGGCATTAATAAACAGGGATCTTTCTCAACCAGAGTCAGATTCTGTAAGTATCACTTAGAAACATTTAGACTAATTATTTGTTGCGAATTATTCACTTGACTCTGTCTTTTCAATCAAGAAGCATGGCTCTATTTCTTTCAGCAGCACAAGCCAGTATAATAGAATACTCTCATAACCAACACCATTTAATTAAACTGGAAATAGTCATGAGTCTGGCCAAAGTTTTGAAGGTTTGAATGCAGGCCCACTGGAGTGAAAGCCCCACCTATTCAGTTTGCCTCTGCACCTGGCTACACATCTATTTTCCTCAAGGGGCCAAACCTAAATGATAGTACATTTAAAGGCCAAAGTGGGGGTAAGAGGGTACTGAGTGTCACATCCTGCCTTCAAAATAAACTCCATCTAACTCACCAGGATTTACTCACAGAGATGACTATTTTTTTAAGTAGTGCTGGAGGATGCCATTTTTCTCACACTTTGATAACTCTTAAAAAAGTCTTTAATCTGTGTCAGGCCTTGTTGAGTTTCTTGGCACTGACTGCATGTCAGATGGAGAAAATAAAACACACTGTCTTCCAAACCCTTATGGCATAAATACATCAAGCTATGAACAAGGACTGTCCTAAGTGATGAGTAAATATCTCCATTGCCTGATCCATCAGTGCCAGGTACCAGAGCTTACACTTCCCAGACATGAATACTGAAGTCTGCAAATCTTTGAATCCTTTTGTGTATCAGTCGTTCTCTGTTTCTTTCATAATCTCCTATTCTTCATAGTTGCTAGACATTTTCACTAGGAAAAAAAAATAAAATGAGGAAATATTTTGTGCAGAAATTGCAAGTAGAAAGAACTCTCAAACCGATGCACTCCAGCCCCTTTAGGAATTATACACTTACGTTCAACCTTCACTTTTGCATTTTTTTCTTATAATTTTTATTTGGTGTAAAACAAAACAAAACTAACCACAAGAAAAAAAAATAACCCTCCACTCCTCAACCATCCCTAGCCATGAAAGACTGGAAAAGTATACTCCAAGAGAGAAAATGCAGATGAAAGACAATCGCTTCCAAAAGCACCATGGGAAAAGAAACACCAGAGAACTCCCTAGCCTGAGGAAAGCTCTGGAGGTGAGCAGTCCAAAAAATTGCACCAGCAGAAGCAGTCAAATTGGAGATTGTTGGGCATCCTGAAGATTTTCTACAGTCTAAGTGGAACTGCTCTGCAATGTGTTGTCAGTTGGAGCTCACTACTCCAACTTCCTCCTCATCTTCACCTCTTCATCTCAGCTTTGCTCCCTTTTATTTTTCCTCTGCTACCTTTAACCTGCCTGATTCCCTCCCCCATACATTTCCATTTATTTTTTTTTTACAGTAAAAATACAAATGTTCTGAAATGCCATTTCCATCACGAAAAAAATTCAAAAGCTCCCAGTATTTTTAAAAGGGAAAATGATCCATGTAAAAAGAAACCCGAAGACGCAACTGAGTGCCAAAGCAGCAATTACAGTCCCAGAGAAGTTAAGATCCCGTTTGTGCTAGACTCCCTCTGTGCACACATACTCACTCCCTCCTCGTGGTCCTGACTGACTTACAGGGAAGGAGCCACTGCATTAAAGCAGATTTGGAGATGCTTAGTAAGACCTGGCCATAAGCAAACAAATCAGGACTACTGACAGGTTTACAGGACAGAAGATACTGGGTGTGACACACCAGAAAATCACTTGCAGACATTAAACTGGCTCAAGTCTGTGGACTGTGTTTTACTTACCAGTCTTGGGCTAACACCCAGGACTTTTCTCTCCTTGCAAAGGTATGATGTCAGGCACATGGCAGTTCTTGAGATTCTGTGTAAGCCAGCATTGCCAGAGGCTCTGTGCAGGTGTGGTTAACAGTTATTTAATGATTCTTCACAATTGCATGTATCTGTCTGAACATAAATACAGTCTGATCGTAATCTTTCTTTTCACACCATGAATTTGCCCTTGTGTTTCCACCCTTGCAGGTTCCCAAATGCCCAATGTCTGTTACTATAGACCTGAGATTCACTTCATCATTTCAAACCATTCACGAGCACTTTGCTCTCCTGTTGGTTTGGTAGGGTGAAGAGGATGAAGGCAGTATATTTAATATAAATTCTCCAGTTTTTCACTTAAATTCTGTATGTTTGGCTCCCTGATGACTCACGGGACTCTCCTCCCTTCCCCGTGTTTACACAGTGATGACAAGTACTGTCAACTTTCTAAAAGCAAAATTATCAAAAACCCCAGAACACTGGGAATTCCTGGGAAAAGCCCTCTGTCTTTCTCCTTTCCCAGCAGTTGCACGAGCCTTCATTCTAAATATTACTACAGTTCAATTAGTTAAAATAATTTTGAGTGATAGTTCAACTGTTTCTTTTCCAAAAGGTAATAGTTTTCCTAATTAGTCACTTGCTTTGATAAGGCACTGACTTTTACTCTAATCTAAATTAACAAGACTTTATCTACCTGAATCATTTAAACACACCCTACTTGCAAATCTGGTATGACTAAAAACCATGACAAGTGTTTGGTTTCATTTTACATTTGCTTCAAAGTGCCCCACTTGGAGGTTAATTATTAATCTACTAAAGTATATGTAAAGGTTCAGGGAAACAACAGGGTTAGTAGGTAGAGCAGTAGTGGAGGAATTAGGAAACCTATGTCCTATTCCCATCTTAGATCATGTAAGTTTGGCCAAGACATTCAAAACCTATGAACCTTTACTTACAGAACCAAAATAGCAACACTCTGCACAAAGCACTTTGACATCTGTAGGGAAGAAATTTCATGGGTGTGAGGCAACAGGATGTTTATTCACACCTTAAAGAGACTGAAACTCAGCTAATCCCTTAAGAACTCACCTAGGAAATGGAAATCAAATACACAGTGCATGCAAATCAAGAAAGTAATGATTTTACTACATCTACAACAACAGAAGGACCAGCTCCTCAAGGTTTTACTGCATTTCTTTGCCATCTGGAAGGTGGTTGAAAACATGCTTGATTTCTGGAACCAGTTTGCAGGTTTATATGCAAATATAAATCCCCATCTTCCACCACCTGAGGTAGTGCAGTGGATGTACCCTTGGTGTAATTCTGCTCTCTGTTCCAGGAGCAAGCCAATAGCAGCATGGACCAGATTTTCAAATATGGCTCTGGAGCTGTCCAGGGGTTTGCAGAGAAAGAAAAGAGAACACAGCAAGTGGAGGACAGAAAATGCACAAGATTAGAGGCAGCACTGCCAAATTCTGCCTCCCACAGGAAAGTCTGACTTTCAGCAGCCTGTTCCATTTGCAAATAGCTCCATTAAAATGCATTTCACTTGGTTTTGGAACAAATAAAAATCAAGAAGGTTTGCACACCATTATTTATTTATAGATTTGGCTAATGCTTATATAAATCATGGGATTCCACCCAGAAATACCTTTTTGAAAACAAAGAAACAACAAAAGAAATCCAACCCAGAAGTAAGAACGTTAAATACTTATTGCTCTTCAACTGGAATATTATTGGCAAGGTGATTAATTTGTTGATCCACAGTGCTATAAATAGTACTTTAACTTCGTTGAATTGAAACATATCCTTCATATCTCTAGTCAGTGTTTACCCATGTAAAATATATGTGGGTTTGAGTTGGCTTAGGTGTACTCCAGCAAGGGTAGCAAAGTTCAGTGAGTCGCCATCACATATTCAAAGTCCTGCATCCCTCGGTTAATTTTGCTGTAATTCTCTTACAAAGTTGTCCACTTTCCTCCATAAATGCATGGACTTGAAGGCAGTGGGAGGCTATTGTAACAGCTCAGCTGGTGTTTCCTCATATCACGGGCCAGTGATAGCAAGCCTCTGGCATCAATACCAAGTTTGATGCCAACAGATATTTGGTCTGGCACCAGCAAAAACAAGCTATGATGGTTTCTTTTTAAGTTTGTTTGGCACTAGTAGCAAAAACCATTCACTATGCTTGGCAGAGAGCCACAGAATTTCACCAAATGGCTTCTGCATTGTAACTTCACAACAAGCATAACACAGCGTAGCTTCTAATTGCAGAGGAGCCTGCCCCTTAGCAAGCAATTCTGTCCTGACAATCACACCCAGGATTATCAATACATGCACTGCTTTTCAATACCAGTTTCTTCCTTACTGCAAGACAAATTTCCTTGAAGAGATCCACAATCCCCTAAGTCCACCACCATTTGGATTCTCTCTCGTGGTGCAGGTACACAAAACCCGGTAATCAGCCATGAGAAAACCTATGGGGACTGTTACTGAATTAAGTCATCACAAAATATGTTGTAAATACTGTGTTGATTTAACCTCACCCTGCACTCTTTTATGTCACGTATTTCTCAGACTGCAAACCTGCAATATATTCCAGAGAGGTTCACCTTATGCCAGTGTGGAACCTCATTCAAGCCCTGGAGGCTTAACACAGCACTAGTAAAAAGAGAGAATTAGCTATAAATTATCTGAGTCTCGGGACACAGCGAACTCCATTTTGACAGCTCCTTGCTGAATGGTACAGCACTCTCCAGCCAGGCCTTGTGGTGGATACCTCAGTGCAGGACAAGGGCTCCAGAGAGCTCAGCTCTACAGACAGGGTGGCAACTGACTTACCAAATTATTTTCAGCAGGACTTGCCTTCACTCCTTGTTGCCTATAAAATGGGAGAGCTCTGAGATATTTCAGTGAAAAGGATGGTGTAAGAATCTGCAAGTTTCTTCTCCAGCATTAATAACAAGAGCAATAATGTCACTTCCTCCATAGGAGAAAATCTGTGCCTGCTCATTCTGTCACAATCCAAGGCTCCGGTGAAAAAAAAAATTTGCTTAGATGCAGACATTTTTTTATGGAACATGAAGTGGGCACGGGAGGAAGTGATACTCAGCTCTCAGCATGGGAAAATTTCATTCTGAGCAACGTCTCCGAAGAAAATAAAGACTGCATGAAACCAAGTTGAAATGGAACTCCCCATTGTAAATTCAGCCCTTAGTACCTGCCAAAGACTTGAGAAAATCTCTACCCACAGGGAATGGCTCTCCTTGTGAAAAAGTGCCAATCTTTCCCAATGAGGGAATTCACGCAGATATGCATTCTGCTTCAGTGATCAAACTCTTCCTCTCGAGGTCTAAAGGAATTTCCACTAACCTCCTCTCTTACAGCCCGGTCTCTAGCTGGATTTCCTTTAACTACAAAAATATACATAGTGCAATTAGCCAGCCTTCACAGACTGCAGTTCATTTATGCATGCTAGGCACATCTCCTGCTGTGAGCAGCCCATCCAGACAGAACTCTTTGAACTGGTCTATTGTTTCCCACATAGGGTATTGCATTGTCCAGTTTGATCACTCCTGGCAAGGCAGAGCACTCCTGCAGCTTGCCACAGGAAGAGATGATGGAGCTGGTGCACTGGACATCTCAGATGCACAAATAAGCTTGCCTACCAACAACTATAGGACTTTTCCAGTCACTACAGAAACCTTTATTGACCAACTGCTCTTGAATGACCTTACCTGGAATCCCTCTATAATTTATAGTTAGTGATCTGGAGAGACAGAAGGCAGAAAAGAGAAGTAAGAAAGTACTGGTGGGAAAAAAAAAAAAAAAAAAAAAAAAAAAAAAAAAAAAACACTAGAAGAAAAAACTTTTTTTTTTTTTTTAATTTAAACCAAGAACATATCGTGACACACCTTTGCACGATGTTTGCTGACCTAAAAAACCCATGTCTCCATGGTTTAAAATACCATGGAGACAACGTAACTGGATCAACCAAAAATACACTCACAACCACCAGACAGTGTAACATTTCTCTACATTTAGTAAGGAATATTTTTGCAATTGGTAGCTTGGGCAAACTGCAAAGGACTAAACAACCTTATCTCCAAATACCCACTGGTAGACTATTTCTGAATTAAATGAGTGAAATACTACAGAAAATGGGAAGCAAAGCTGATTGCGTGATTTTCAAGCAACCATTCATATTTCTCCATTTGTCTTTGACTGGATACTGTTTTGGGTAGGAAAAGAGGGGATTGTACATCAAAAAAAGTCCTGCTCTGCTGATCTAAAGAGGAAGAGACATTTCATTTTAGAACAAAGAATTAGATTTTTTTTTCACATTGCTTCACTGGAGGTTTTTGGAGGTTTTTCTTGGGGTGATGGGGGTGGGGTGTTTGGCTTTGCTATAATACAGCACATCAAAGTGCTTTTGATGTGAAGTTTACTTAACAGAATCAGTTTTTCCGATGATTGTGTTAATCTTTATAAACCTGAAGGCGATACTGTGCCTTTTAAAAAACTATAGCAGGAAAAGACTTGAGGTTACATATACTCTCAGTGGTGAGAGACGGGAGTAGTTGGATTATTTCACCACTTCTTACAACTTTGCTTGTGTTTTATGGGCAGTGTTAGCAATGGGCTTGATATTGCTCTCATTCAGGCCAGGAAGGTTCTATTTAAACCCTGCTCAGCCCTTTCATAAGCACCTTCATGTATTTCCTCAGCCACCAGAGACTTCAAGGGACAGTTTACAACAGGCATTGGCTCAGAGATAGCCAAGGGGCTTGAGCCACAACAAGAAGCAGTGCTGATCTTAGAAAGGTTCCCTGCTCCCACCCATTAATAGCTATCTTTGCATTATTTTGAGTACAAGCTTCTGTCCCCTCTTAAATCTTGCAAAACCAGCTTTGCCATCCACTCCTAGTCTTGAAGTGTGGCTGTGAAAAAGCTTCTGTTATGTCTGACGTGTTTACCTACAGCATTTGAATGACTTTTTAAGTTCTTTGAATAAAGATAAGAGACAATGTGTACATTTTCCACACAAATAGTGGAACGGTAATAAAATAAACATCAAAGGCAAGCTAGCAAATCATCACTACTTCACTGCTATTTACAACAAAAGCAGGAAGAGGAAAAAAACCTACCCATGCCATTGGCATCATCGTAGAAAATATGAGTTTTGGAAGGAATGATACCTTTTTCCCATACCCTTAAACACAAATATTGGCACCTACAGCTAAGACAACACTTTACTGAAGGATTTCAGTTTACATTACATGGAGACAACAACAACAAGGAACCAAGAGAGGTCTCCCTCCTCTTATTTTTGTCTTTCTGAATTGCCTGCTTTTCTCGACTGGTACAGCTTTTTGTGAGAACAGCAAGAGAGCCTGTGTATTATTATTTCTATTAAAGTTGTTAATAATGCAATGAGAGGGACAGAAGAATCTCTCACTCTTCAGTATTTACTATGTAAACTCATGCAGACTGAAGAAATGGTAAAGTTTTGAAACAAAATGCAGGTGTGTGTGGGGGAACATATATTCTATCCAAGAGAGATCAAGATAGAAAGTAGGGCTGTTTGTTTCTCCTCTTAGTCTTTTAAACTTGTCTTTTTTCATCCTCCTCACTAATACTCCTTGAGAGCCAGACCACAGTAGAATAATCCCAACCAGAATGACTCTGCATTATGTATTTATTCTAAAATAAGGTCTGATTTAGAAAGACTGCTTTTGGAAAATATGGAGCAATCCAACTCTTACTCCAGGACACAAAATTCGAAGCATACATATGAGAAATAAAACATAAGCACCACACTGGATTTCTGCTGATGTTTTTGTTATTGTTTTGCAGACGCCAGCGTTAACTGCTATATGAAGTGAAATGGCATTTTGCAATTGACTCTGAACAGTGAGCAGAACAGGGAGTTTTCAGAGAAGTTACTGCCAGTTAGCTCTCTTCATTGAGTTATTCTATTTAGCATAATGTTGAAGAAGAAAAGAAACTCTCAAGGAGGACAAGACCCTGACAACTTATACCTAAAAACAAACCCAAAAAGGATGAGTAATTTTTTTTAGGAAAAAAAGTGTCTAGATAAAACTGCAGAATACGTTGTCCCAAGTTTTATGGGAAATTTACAGATTTGCAGTGATTTTAAAAAATGTTAAAGTTACCATATTAAAAAAAATAATAATAAAAAAAAAAACAACAGAGAGAGAGAACCCAAAACCTACACAATAAAATATTTTACTAGAGAGTAGCAGTTGTAAGAGAGGGATTACAAATACACCATCCAGAAGAGGTCAAGCAATGCTACCACAGAAACAGTGGCACACGTAAAACTAAGGTTAAGGCTCGGACTAACTCTCTCATAGCAGAACTCCAAAGCATTGCCTACCTGTTCCCATTCTACCTCTGTACCGAGTGTGCTTATGACAGAAGGAAAGAGACCAGGACTGAAACTATTTTGTCAGGCTACATAAATCATTAGGAATTCACAACTGCAAAGCCATGTATTATTTTCCAACAGGTTGTTGAGCTGTCATATTACAACTTGTTGCTTTATACGGCGCTATTAAAATAAATCACTGCACGTAACAGGTTCAGCTCTGCCACCTATAAGTCATTCTGCATTTTACACCTGGGAGGCGGGCCGGCTCTGCTTAGTCGCGCCGAACTGCGGCTTCGTTCGAAATACCCGGGAAGGGGAGGGACCTGGCAGGAGAAAATACAAACAAGTTTCGTAAAATAACTTTCCAACAAGACCTCGCTGTCATCTTGGCTAATTACGGCTCTGATACGGCTTATTAGGGCATACCCACCTTTGCTACCTTGCTTCTCCACCCACCACCCTTTCAGATCTTTGTCCTGGCTCCGCCTCTCGCCGGCGTTATAATGGGCTGGTCTGAAAGTGGTGGAGAGACACACAACCACAGGGGAAGGGAGAGATAATGACAATAACACTAATAACCCTAATAACCCGTCTGCTGCCCGCCTCGCAGCGAGGAGCTGGCCCGGCGTCCCGGCACTGACAGGGCTCGAAGCCGGAGAGCGGAGTAACCCCGACGGCCCCCGAGAGCTTCCCGCCGCGCCCGGGGAGCGCCGAACCCACCGGGAGCAGCGGCAGCGCCCCCGAGCAGCACCGAGCCCGGCGGACACGGACAAGTGCCGGCTCCGGCAGCCGCCCCACGGCCTCTCCTCGCACCGGCTGCCCCGGGCCGCCTCGCCTCTCCTTCGGCCCCATGGAGCGGCGAGAGTGAAGAGCGAGAAGGACAAAAAAGGGGGCGAACGGAGAGCGAGCACCCCGGTGGGGGAGAAGGAGGTGGAAGCCCGGAGGAATCGCCGGGTCCCGAGGGCGGCAGGGCACCGGACCCACCGGCCACCAAGGGGTCGCGACTGCCGAAGGGCTGAGGCAGGAGCCCCCTGCCCTGTCCGGCCCGTCTCGCTGCCGCCGCGGAGCTGTCCAGGCCGGCCAGGGCACAGAGAGTCCCCGGGTCGCCCCGCTGCCTCCCGCCTCCCCTGAGGCCGCGCCGAGGGGCGGGGGTCGCGGGGGGGCCGGCGGCGCCGCCGCCATGAAGCTGGAGGTGTTCTCGCAGCACTATGAGGACAAGCTGAGCGCCGGCAGCGACCAGGAAGGCAGCGGCTCGCTGTCCCCGGCTCCGGCGGAGAGCGAGCTGGGCTCGGACGGCGACTGCGCGGCCAACAGCCCGGGCGGCGGGGCCGGGCGGCCGGGGCATCCCCCGCCGCCGCCCCCCCACGCCGCAGCCCCAGCCGCCGCCGCCGGCCGAGAGCGCCAAGGGGAAGCCCTACACGCGGCGGCCGAAGCCGCCCTACTCCTACATCGCGCTGATCGCTATGGCCATCCGCGACTCGGCCGGCGGCCGCCTGACCCTGGCCGAGATCAACGACTACCTGATGAGCCGCTTCCCCTTCTTCCGCGGCGCCTACACCGGCTGGCGCAACTCGGTGCGCCACAACCTCTCCCTCAACGACTGCTTCGTCAAGGTGCTGCGCGACCCGGCGCGGCCCTGGGGCAAGGACAACTACTGGATGCTGAACCCCAGCAGCGAGTACACCTTCGCCGACGGCGTCTTCCGCCGCCGCCGCAAGCGCCTGAGCCGCGCCGCCCCGCCGCCGCAGCCCGCCCGCCCCGCCGCCGGCGCCCCGCCGCAAGTGCCGCAGGAGGCGGCGGGAGCGGGCGCCGCGTCCCCCGGCGCTTCCCCGCGCTGCTGCTGCGCCTCCTCGCCCTGTCACTGCGCGCCGGGGCGCCAAGGAGCCAGCGCCGGGGGGCGCCGGGCCGAGGCCGGCGGGCGGCGGCGGCAGCGCCAAGTTCTCCAGCTCCTTCGCCATCGAGAGCCTCCTGCAGCGGGCCGGCGGGACCCCGCGCCGCCCCGCAGCCGCCGCCGGCCCCGCACGCCCGCCTGGTGTGGCCGGCGCCGCCCGCGCCCCCGCACCTGCTGCCCGGCCCCTACCCGCTGCTGCCCTACCCACCTGCCGCGCAGCCCCCGCTCTACGGCGGGGGCCTCCTGCAGCTCTGCGCCTACGGGCTGGGAGAGCCCTCGCCGCCGCCGCTGCTGCTGGGGGGCGGGCGGCCCGCGCTGGCCCCGGGGGAACCGGCGCCGCTGGCGGAGCGGCCGCGGGCGCCGCTGTTCCACGCCGGGCTCCCCAAGGGCGGGCGGGGGCCGCCGCCCGGCTCCGCGCTCTACGGGCCGCTCCGGCTCGCCGGGCCGCTGCCGCCGGCGGCGGGGGGCTCGGCCTCCTTCCAGCCGTACGCCGTGGAGACCCCCCTGGCTTGATGGAGCCCCCCTCCTTCCCCTGCGAGGGACCTGCCCGGGGAGGCGTGGAGGGGGAAAGGAGGAGGCTCTGGATCCCGCACTTTAACTCCAGAGGCGACCGCAGCCTCCAAGCAAAAGCCTCGGTGACTGTGCCTTAGTGAAATGACAGTGGGTTTAACTTAAGCCAAAAAAAAAAAAAAAAAAAAAAAAAAAAAAAAAAAAAAAAAAAAAAAAAAAAGAGAAAAAAAATCAAACAACTGTCAGTTTGGACATAGCCATGAACCTCAAGTGCTTCTTACTGTTCGTTGAGACTACTTGACTTAAGCCAGTCCCTCGCCACGTCTTTGCAATGCCCCTCTCTTGTCCCACATCTGCTGCCACCGCAGCCCGGGGCAGCAGAGCTGGGTGCCCCGCGGAGGGGCGCGGTGGTGGCCGCTGGGGGATGCGCCGTGCGCTTGGGAGGGCGGGGAGGAGGGAGGGGGCCGGGAGCAGCAGGGACACAGGAGGGGAGGGGGCCGGGGTCTGCTGTGGAGCCGTAGGTCTGTACTGCAAAGCAATGCATCACTGTGCCAAAAGAAACCTTTTCTCCTGTCCGGCAACTAGAACTTCGTGGGAAGGGAGGATAGATATTAAATTATTTATAAAAGTAGTGTTTTTAACACAAAGAGAGTGCAGCTTTTTTAATTAATTATTGGAGGGGGCTTGGAGAGGGGAAAGGGCTCAAGGAAATGTCAGGCGTTGTCTCCTGTACTGGCTGGCGTTCTGCATTTATGGCCAAGACCACTTCTACTGGAAAGAGAAGACTAATTTTTCCCCTATTTTATTTTTGTGTTTGTATGTAATGTATGTGCGTGTGCATTTTATTGACGCTCGGCCATCATGTTTTTCCGTTTAGTTTTTTTTTTTTCCCTTTCTCCTTTCCCCCGAATAAAAGCTGCCCCCTAAATAAAGGCGGTAATAAGGAGAAGAGCGTGATGTCTGTTCTGGCGTGAGGGAGGGAAGCCTGTCATGGGACAGCCTTGACCGAGAAGTTTGGCTAGGGCCCTTTCATCCCCATCCCTGCGGTGGTAGAGGTGCCACCTCTGGACCCGCCTCGCTGTAGTCACGGGTGACGAGAGGTTCTCCTCTTGAGCTATCGCCAGGTATGAAAGTCCTCAGCAATTCCTCGAGTCAAATCAGAATTTCCCGCCGGCGCTTAGCCCTGCAGAAATGCTGGCGATTCGATTCGCAGGCGGAGAGATTTGCAGGCAAATGGCCTGACGTAGGGGCAGACTGTGAAAATCCTGTACATCTGCCTTTTTTTTCTTTTTTTTTTTTCTTTCTCTTTTGTTATTTTTCCCACGAAGGACAGCAGGCGACGTGTAATCCTGTTGCCATCTCTCGGTCCAAGGAACACGCGCTCCAGGAAGGTCGTTGGCACTTTGGCACTACCGGGCTGCGTCTGCTTCTGGTGGTGACATCCCGGCAGGCACCTACAGCGGCCAATCCTCAGCGGGGTGGAGGCTGGGGAGTATTTGCTGCTAATAAAAAGTTTGCATGCGTTGCCTTCTCCCGACGGGCGTTATCTTAAGGCTGATTTGTATTGTCAGAAGTGACCAGCAAAGCCTCAGAAAGGCTAAGTCGGAAAAAGGAAAGGCTGGGGGGTTAACTGCCTGTGCTGCCCAGTTACAAATCAGTGTCGTCCCCGAACACGAAGAGTTTATACGAATGCTGAAATGATCATTCGGGGATCGTTTGTTCTGTTGTTTGGTTTAATTAGTACTGTAACAACTATGAAAATCGGAGGGCTTTTCTCCCCTTCAAGTCCTCTGTAAGAACAGGTTACCTAAAAAAACGATGACAAGGAGAATTTCGGGCACTGGATGGTCATCTGTCTAATTACATGTATTTCGAACCTTGGAGTTTCTCTTCCATCTCCTTTTTCCCTCAGCGCCGAGATTCGGCCGCTGACTAGCTTCTACCCTTCTCACAGAAATTATTCCGAGTAGCCAAGGTGTGTTGTGAAAGGAAAGCTTCAAACAGAACAATCTGCGGCCGAAAGCACCGACTTGTTTCAATGCAGCTCAAACAGATTTCACGGTGTGTTTAGCTCAGACCATAACATCCATCAGAACATTGCGAGAGATTAGTGACTAATGTATGAAGTAATCCAACCCTTGAAGGAATTGGTTTTTGTGTACACACGCTCATGCACACATACACTATTTCGACATCATTCTGCCTTCAAGGCTCTGTGCAAATATTAATCTACCCTTCTATAATCTGCTTTTTCCTCTGGCTTGTATTTTACCATCTCTTTTTTATAGGAGTCCACATGACCTGTCAGCATGTAACTCCTCGTATCTTTTCCTTTTGTCCCTCTGTAAAGGTCATATTTCAGGGTATGTTAACAATACCTTGATGGAGAGTGGAAATTGCTGTTACAGCTACAAGTGCGTATTTTAATCGGTGTATTTAATAGGGATGGATTGTGTGTAAACGTATGCTTAACAGGATGTCATTGAGCTTTTTACTTTTAGAAAATAAGTACACTAAAGAAGAAAAAAAAAGGGGGGGGGAAGAAAATCCGCAGAGTTCGATGCATCCCTTGTTAATAAGTATTTCTTCTTTATTTATCTTCAATGAAACTCCATTTTTTTATATGACAAGAAAAGTATGTCAGCAGTACAGTAACAGGATATCTGTGTCCTCGGGGTCCCTTCTCAGCCCTTGTCCGGATTCCCTCAGAGGGTCGAGATGAGGGTTTGAAGTGGTCCCGATGCGATGGGAGCAGGTATCGCCTGCTGTTCGGAGCCCTCCCGGCGGCGGGGCTGTGGGGCTGTCGCTTGCTGAAATTCCTCCTGCCCGAGCATCATCCTCCTAAGAGGAGGCAAGAGACGAATTTCCCCGTGTTGACCTCTGGGTGGAAATCTCCCCGTTCGCGCTGCCTCTCAGAGCACAGCGGCTGATTTTCTTCCGAGGAAGGAGAAAGGCGCGGTGTCGGTGTCGTCCCGCAGCAGCCCCGCCGGGCTGGCAGGAGGGACCGGGACCTGCCCTGGCCCCAGCCCGGCACTCGGGACGGCCGTAAATCCGAGCTGTCAGCTGTGACAGACGGCTGCTGAAACACAGCACCTGTCCAAACACTTTCCAGCAGCAGGTAACCAGAGAACCGACACTTTACATTTTTGTGAGGAACAAGCGCATTAACCATTTCACAGACCTTCCCAAAATAGCGATGTTTGTGTGTCTGGGTACTTTGTCTTTTCCAACCTCTAATAAATCAAGATGACAGAAGAGAGACAAAGCCTTTTGACTTGTGATATTTGACACATCAGCAGCAAGCCAACACTCTGGCGCCACGGCCTTTTGCCTTACCAGTGTTTGCATCACCCACAGCGTGTTTATTGGATAAATGCAGTTTGTGATGATACTTGAGGGATTTTTTACACACTGCACACCCAAAAATTAGGTCAATAGCACAGAAAGTCTGACAAGAACAGGGAGCAAAACAAGTCTCCATCAGTGTGTGAGAGGACCTGGAAACATCCCATGCCGGCTGCTCCAACCCTGCTGCAATCTCTTCATATGCCTGGTGGAAACACCAGCCTAAAGAGAATTGCACTTAAATTCAGATTCACACTGGACTCTGGTTTTAAGTGCTTTTTTGAGGAGAGATTTAGCTTTCAAAAAAAAAAAAAAAAATTGTTCCTGAGACTTTTCCCCCTATAACCGATTTATCTCTTTCAGGCTTTGAATGTTTTAACTTTCTTTAAAGTAAAAAACAAACAAACAAACAAAAAAAAACATACCTGATAATCAAAATATTTTCCTCACTTTGGGCAACTTCTCCATATCCCACCCTAGCTATGGCAGATAGTGACTAAAATGGTAACTTAATAATATTAGTCCTAGCCACTTTCCTAAATCTCTTCAAATTTTAACCTGCAGATTAGCAGAATCCCATAAATTTCTCCTTAATGAAATAAGGCCAAATTAATGCAAAGGAGATGTTTAAGCAGAATTTTGTGCACTTGAGGAATTAATGGATGCCAAACATGAACTCACAGAAGAAATAAGCTTGCAAAAGTGATCTGTAGATAACAGCTTGCATGTATTACATAAAGTCCATGCAGCAAGATAATACAATAATACTGTGCCTGTTCTTCTTTACAGTGGAGGCAAAGTGTTTAACTCTTGTATCTCAGTGGAGGCATACCAGAAGGACAGCATTTTGATTGTTATTTTTGCATCAGATTAATTAACCCAATTTTTCACCAAGCAGATCTGATGAAGCCTGAAATATGCTTTTCAGCTTACCTTCCAAGTCACACATAAGATGGCATAAATATCCCATCAGTATCCAAAACACCAGTCAGGAAGGAATCCACTGCAATCAGTCATTTTATTCAACAGCCATCTCAGCACAGCAGTGTTAGCTACAAAACTCAGTTCAATATAGATCTTTAGTGAAAGCTTCTGAGCAAACAAGTGAGGCCCTTTGTATCATACTAGATGCTGGGAAGACCAAAAAAGTTTGGGTGGAATTTTGTCTTGGGAATTTGCAGGGTTTTCTACCCCAACCATTTTTCAAAAGGGCAATTCTTAAGGACTCGGTGTTTCAGGAGCAGAAGACCCTTAGAAAAAGAAATTCCAACCCAGAAAAGCCACCTACAAAGGACACGGATTAATAGGCCCTTCAATTTTCACACCATGCCTTAAGAAGCCCAAGGTTAATCTTCCTACACAAGAGCAAGGAGAACAACCACAGCCTTACATAGAGGGATAGTGCTTCTAACCCAAGTCCACATTTTGCACAAGTCTTCACTGGGCTGGGGGGAGGATGTTTAATAACAGACAAGAGAGTCAGTCCTTTTGTTGTGCCAGGCTTTTTGTCTGTTAAGTCTGAAGTAGAGGAAAACAAAGTTGAAATCCACCTCTGGCCAAAATCAAGGCACTAAGCTGTGATTTTGGCAAGAGTGTTCGTTGCAACTTTGCTGAGCACAACAGTAACTCTTTAATGATGGGGTGAATGTAGTTCCATCTTTCATTTACATCCTGAAGAGGAAGCATTTTCCTCTTGACTAAATTCTCCTGTCTTCGCTGACTCTCAGAAGTCTCAAAACCAGCTGCAGACAAGACATCTACAGAGTGAAAATGCCTTATCATAAAATCAGACAAATGGCTACAGAACACTTAGTCCTTTCTAAACACCCAAACATATTAATGCATAATTTTTCAGGTTATCTATTGACAGCTTCAGAAAGTTACTGCTTCACATAGTATCCAGCCCTGCACAGGAGCTAAACACTTCAGGAGCTTATACCCCCAATACATCTGGATGGACAGGCCTTTGTCCTCTTTTCCAGGGCCAGAGGGAGACAGTATGAGGAAGGATTGAGAGAACACAGTCATTACACATTTGTGCTCTTGCACCATGCTATTGTTTTCTTTGTTATGACCTGTTTCAAAATGTCAGAGCTCTTTCAAGCATCATGGCACACTAATAGCCTCCTCTGCTATGGGGAAAAGCAATGTTTTTGTGGGTTTTTTCCCCTCCTTAATAGCAGAGAATATTCAAGATGGAGCAATACAACTCTAGTCCTTAGCACAAAGTCTTGAGCAGAGTCTGTGGGACCCAGGACCACATGGTAGAACATGTAAGAGGGGAAAAAAACAGGAAAAATAGGCTGACACCCAGTTTTCCAAATTCTGCTGCAATTGCTTCCTGATCATAACTATTCATGGAACACATGTTTATATGCACTATGTGTTTATAAATGTTTTAATAAGTATAATTTAGATGGTTTAGGGTCCAATGGGTTTATTTTAGCTGCATTTGAATTGCTGTTGTTATTTTAAGTAATAATTTGGTACTGGAGTATAATTCAAATAACTTCTGACAGTCAGCTAGCAATCTTTCACATAAATAGTACACTTCTTGTTTATCCTTAATATTGCTAAAGTATTTTTAGTCCACTGTACAGGAATAATGTTAATGAATAACATACCTGAGCCAAACTGGGCTTAACTACAGGCACTCTGTGTGTCCATGAGGTATCCCAGCATACGTCACTGGGAGGACTCTTCAACAAGACTGCTTCTCTGAAATTAATGTTTTATTTGGTAGGTCTTAAAGTTACCTGCCTTGAAGATCTCTATGTTTCAGCAGAAACCTGGGACTCCATCTTCCTCTTCTATTACTTTATGCAGAAGCTGTTACAAACAGGCAGATGAGCTTTGACATTCCAAGTAGAAGTTACCAACCTTACTTGAATTTTTGAAAATACCATTTCCAGTAAAACCTCAAAGATTACCTATGGTCTTTCAAACCAGGCATATGACACCAAGCTGTCCATTTCAATTTCTTCCACAGCATTTACTGTTTAAAATCACAGCATCTTACTACAGAAATAGCTTCACTAGATTTCTAGTAAGTATGTGTAAAAAATCTGGACATGAAAGTCTTCTGGAATCGCCCAGTTACCTTCTCTCCACTGCAGTTTATCTCAGTTTATTTTTAATAACTTACGAAGCAAGGCAGTATTTAGTAGCTATGTTTAAAGCATCCTAAGCAATGAAGAAGAAACTCTGCAAAGACATGGTTTTCTTTGTGAGACAAGTTGTACACCAGGTGATCGCAGATTTTTAGTGTGATTCCTAAAAGAAACATATAATACAATTCTCTTTCACCATCAAGCAGCTTCTGTTGCTCTGGGTGCTTCACACATCCATCTTCAATATAGTGGTAAGTGCTCAGTACTCACCCTCATACAACATCAGAGTAATTCCCCTTGCTTTGGCATACACAAGCCTCAATTAGTTGCATGTTATCATCACATTCCCCATTAATCATTTAGCAGAACTGTACAGATGTACAGCAGTAACTTTCCCAATTTTTTTCCTCATAAGTCAGTCCAGGAAGCCCCCAAGTCATTTCTGTGTTTCTCTGAACTTCTCTGGATCATGTCTTTCTGACTAATTGTAAGAACATGGTGAGGGCATAGCTTTCTGTGTCACAATACCTGGAGTCGTGTCAGGTTCTTCCCATGCCCCCCAGCTCCAGAAGAAGCAGGTTAAAAAAGGACGAAGAAGTTATAAATTATATTCAAAACAGCCAGGCTCACACATGACAGCTGAGTACAGACTGCAGTTACTCAACCTTCTCAGCAATAACCATCAAAAAAAACCACTTCAGTGTTATATTTCAACAACCTTGTTCAGTCAGAGAATCAGCCTGCCCCTCTCACTTCCCTCTGCTCCTTTATGTTGCTTGCCCTTATCCAAATCTATCCTTAAGGAAACAGAAACAATTTTGCCCTCAAATCTAGTCTACAGAACACTGAGCATAAAAAGACAGAACTTGCCATAGACTTTTCTTGATGCCTTAGCATTCTCTGCTAAGAGAACTTTGCCCCAAGTCTCTTACAGACAGCATCTGTCCTTCCAGACCCTAAATTGGGAAGATAAAGCATACAAACTTTATTTTGTCTGGTCAGAACTCCTAAACCAAAGCCCACTCATTCTGTAGCAAAGTCACTGACAAAGCAAAATTAAAGTGTAGTACTGCTCATGCCATTTCCCAAGGAAATTGGAAAATTCTCGGGTCTTCCACAACCAACAGGATAAAACACTTGTCAGAACTCCCAGGGAGAATTCAGGTTAGAACTTTCCTGTTCCACAGGAACTAGATACTGCTCTCAATTTCTTTATTCCACACAAAGAAGATTTGGTTTATTCTTTGCTTGGAATAAGCTTCCCCCATCCCATACTGTTACTAGTGACTGCAAGGGAGAATTTCCTCTCTGCATTGTTATTTCTAGATCTGCAGATGAGAGGTTCAGATCTGAGCAGGTGACTTGAAACACTCAGCATATGCTATCATCTTGTTATTATAACATCTTCCTCTCTGCTACAAACAACCAGAGCAAGGACTAAGATCACCCAAACTTTATTTAATGTTTGCATCAGGAAAATTTATGTTAGGCACCTTTTTGCTCCTTGTCCAGCTCAAATCCCAAAACCAAGAGAGCCTCTGTGTGAAAAGAAGTGAAAGGTGTACATTATCATAGTTTGATTTAAATGTTGGGGAGTTATGCTGGGGTTTCCTACAGGGTGGAGATGGTTCCTTAAACTAGGAAGCAACCGAAGCAGCTAGAAGTCAGTCAGGTCACCCACAGGTTTGTGAACTCTACAGTGGTGCCAAAGACCTGTCAGTTGGAGGAGTAAATCTGTATAACAAAGACCATGGGATATAATTCTAGGGCTAGTACTTGTGCTAATTAGCCAAAGCCATAGTTTATTATCTTACTCTAAGATGCCGTAAAAGCCTATTTATTCAGGTCACAGTGTGGTATCAGCAATTAGTAATTATTTTCACATATATGTGTATTACATTAAAAAAAGCCCCTACAATAAAACATCTTGAAGCAAATAAATTAAACCAGACAGTGTACACCATTATTTTAGCACCTTTTAATTCAGTGCATGTAGCACTGTAATGAACTATTTAATTTAAAGGACCACACTCCTCATCCTTCCAGGATTGCTGCTCCATCCAACATAACTAAGCTGTTGTGGAAAAGAAATTGTCTTGTGCAATTAAAAGGAAAATTGTTCTCAGGGCTCTGAGTCGGTGGAAGTCAGGAGGTTTATTCAAAGTGAGAATAAAAACCTCTGAAAAAGCATGAATGTTTTAAATATTTAACTCATAGCATTATAGATGTGCATGCACATGGGACAACTAAACACTTTCATTTCTTTCCAGCCATTGTGGTGTCAGGATATATAGAAACATGTTGTAAACTAAGATAATTTTTTTTTTTACATTTGGGGTGGTTAGCTTTATCAGGAACACAGGCATTGTTACTTTACCAGAATCTATTCTAGTACAAGACACACTGCAATGGAAAAGCAGGGCTCCTTGAGGACTTGCACACCCTGTCATAGTATCCTTTAAGAAATGAGGTTTTGCAATTTCTGAGGCATCACATGCACCCAGACTTGAGTCTAACTCAGATAATGATCTGAGCCGTGGGACCCTTCCCTTTGGCACAGTTCTGCTCTTCCTTACCAGAACAAGAAGTCTGGCTTAGCAGGCTGGTGCCTACAGGTCTCTCAGATGTGATGAGGGCTGACAAAACCACATCACCGTATTCTTTTTTTAATGTCTTGCAAAACAGGATTGAACACTGCTTGAGTTCAATTTATTTTGCTTGGTTGCTTTTGTAAGCATCATCCATCCACATCCTCTGACACAAGGTCAGCAGATAACATCCTCTGATCAGGGATTGTGCCAGTCCCTGGATCTATCAGCCATCACTACACAAAGTGCAGCACAGGAGTATCACAGGGATCTCCATCACAAAAGGAAGTTTGGTGTTGTACACTTATTACTAGAGTAGGTTCCTCAAAGTGGCACATGCAGCCCTCAGACCATACTTACACAATTTCTGCTGGTACCTGTCACATCCAAGCTCATATACAACTAGCCACAAAAGCTTGCAGACTAAAAAGAAAACCTCACAAGCCAATCACTGTATTTCATCACTTCATAACAACTGTAAAAACCTTGAATTATATGGATATTTCCCCTCAAAAGGGCTAGGTCAGGGATGGATGCACATAATGAACTCCTTTCTATTTATTTCATAATTTTCCCATTCAATGTCAAGAACAGAGTGAGAAAAACTGAAAATATATTTCCACAGATTGACTGAGAGGTATGTTCTGTTTGACTTCAGCCTCAATTTCATTTCACAATGGTGAAAAAAATAAAAAAGGTCCATTTGTTTTCAAGATATGCACGTATCTACCTACATGACAGATGGCTCCAGCTGATTTCAGCAGGAGTTCTCATGGACATTAAATATCCCAGTCATTCAGCTCTTGTTGGGAGTGGCTCAAAACCCAGCTGAGCCAGGAACTAAATGTGAGCAGCTATACATTAATCTTAATTGCTATTCTATAAATAGTCTGGGAAAGAAGGTAATGGGAAACCCCAGCCAAATTGAGCAACCAGTGGCATGAAGGGGTATTTTGTGTACCCTGAATTATTAAAGGGCCAAATAGGTGTTCAAATTAGAAGGCTCAAACACTGACATCAAACTCTGTTTTGAGCAAGTGGCTTATTTGTCATAAAGCCAAAAGATCGTGAAACTAATTTTCTTCTCATAGTTTGTTATATTTTTTCATATTTCTGTTGCATTTCTTGAAATTTGCCTTATAAGAGCCAGATTTGAGGTGTTAAGATGCTGAGCAGGGTGATTACATGCATAGTAACTGTTTTTCTGGATCTTCAACTTACTTCAAAGAACTTTGTCACAACTGCAGTAAGGTGGGAGGAACCAGAGGGATTTCAGGTTGCTGGGCTTACCAGGGGCCAGGCTGCATCCAGTTCTTCTTAGGTTCTCAGCATGCAACAGAGAATTCCACCTCACAAATGCCACCCAAAGTGCATGCTATGCCATCCTTACCACAGACAGAAGAAGTGATTTTTCTCCAGTGGGAGGTGAAATCAATGAGAAATACCTGGAATGTCTGACAGACCAGGTCTTGCAAGGGCACGTCCCCTTAATGGGCAGAACAAAATGCTTTAAGTCTTCAAAATACACCTTCATTCTTCAGGGAGGGTCATGATGGGCAGGAGTTACTCATGGACAAGGACACATCATTCTTTAACAAAGTAGGGGAAAGTTGCTACCACATCCATGAGAACTAGGACCTTAGACACAATCCTGAGGTCCAGAGGATCATGGATTCATGTTCTCCCAACTAGAATTACACCACAGGATGTCTGCAAAGGCAGCAGCTTTGTCCAAGCCCTGCCAACGCCTGCTGCCTCTCAGGACAATCACCTGCCAAGCACAGCAGCAGCTGGGAGGAGCCTGGGAAAGGAGGAGGAACCAGCTTAGTCTCCTGAAGTCTCCTGCAGCTCTGCCTGACACCATATCAGTCACAAGTGTAGAGGTTTATAAGCTTCCAACCTAAACACTCTTATCACCATGTATAGCCCTGGGGGTTCCCTTCTGCCCATCAATGCATAGATACGTTATCATCGTTTTCTATCATGTAAACTCAACTACTGTTGGAGTTGCACTGATGCATGATAACCATACAGTGCTGATCATCCATATCAGGCTGAAAACATACCTGAACTCTGAGGTGTTTATGTGTACAGACTGGTAGAGAAGCTTGACTGGTGGCCCTGCTTGCATAAGGCTCTCTCCTTGCTCTATTAGTTCTACAGACTGAACACAAAGGAAAAATTAAAGATTTAACTAGAATTCATATTTTTTTCATTAAAATAAAGTAATAGCAAGAACAAAACCAAAAGCTGATTTCCAGTCAGGAATAAAAATCTTATTTGAAATTATTCCCATTTCAACTTTGGTTTCTTTTTCAGAGACCTGATCAACACTGTCAAACATAGTATTTCTTTTCATTTGCTTGATTTACTCCAGTACCTGCTTTACTTAATAACTTCACACAAAATAAGGAGGAAAAAAACCCCAAAATTATTTTTTAATTATCATCCAATAAAAGTAATAGCAAAGACAGTAAAAGTAATAGCCCATCAGTACACAATCTGAATAATATATCAATAAAACCCTCAATTATTTGGCAAATCACCATTTACACTAATATGAAAAAAAGCATAACGTTTTTGTGGTTGCAGAGATAAATATATATTAGTGTTCACTAAAATAAGTTTGTCTTGATGAAAAGCTCTATATGAGAGTAGAAATATGGATTAAATGTGGCCATATTTGCACTATGAACACAGAGCTCAAGGCTAGATGAAATAGGTCTTGAAATCCAAGTTTCACTGATATAAATGGGAGAACAAAAAAATAAAGGTTTTGTATGAAAAAAGACTTGCAGAGCCAGTTTGTTATTCTGCAATCAGAGGAAGACCCACACATTACAGAGAGGAAGGAATCCATGCTGTTAATGTGGGCAGGCAAGGGAATGTCTGTTTCTGGACAGTAGCATGCACCTGCACCACTGGAGGCTCGGGTGACTATGCTGTTCATCACCCCAGGGACCCAGATGCTTCCCTTGAACCTGTGAGTCCTGGTCACATCTCCCAGCCTGCTCCTGTCTGGGGTGCTGAAAGACCCAAACAGGGCAGACAGGCTTAATGGACTGCCACCAGCATGGCCTGCCAGGTGAATTACCTTTTCCCTGGCTACTCTGTCCAGGAGAGCTCTGTTATGCATCTTTTCATAGGAAGCCATGTAATTGCAAAATCCCTTCAGATATGTCCAAAAATCTGCCTGTCCTACATGCAAGAGAAACTTTGCTTAGCCCAAGGTCCTGTCTCCAGTACACTTATTCTCTATAGCTTATGGAATGGTCAACAGCCCCACGTATTTCCTACTTCTACAGGAAGATTAGGATATTCCTAAATCAAAACAGAATTTTTGTGCTTAGTAGCCCTGAGAAATGTTTTCTTTAGCAAATATGTCCTGTCACTTTTTGAGCCCATGCCAATTTTTCCAGTTCAATTTCACAGTCAGATTGGTGTTGTGAACAAGCTCCTCTTGCTATTTTGTTATGAAAGTGCCTCCTGATCACAGGCCACAGGACCAACTGTAGGTACCACTGGGAAAAATTTGCAACCATTGCCCTAAGTTCTCACAGCTTCAGACCTGCATTAAACCCCCTTATGAGAAATCTCTTGAAGAGTTTTGATAAATTCACCCCTCATCCTGATCATACATGTGAACCTTATTCTACCTTTACCTTGCTTTAAGTAGAGGTGGTTGGCAAAGATTCAGGGGTGGGAGGACTCCAACCACAGACAGGATTTGGGAGCTGAGTATACCAAGGACCCATATTGAGCAAACAAAAGTGAACTGGTAATCACGAACAAAATATCTTTACTGGTTGCTACCATTGTCTCCAATTGCAACGCAATCCATACATTAGTTTTTCATTAATAAAATCAAATCAGTGCTCCTTTGTGCTAAGTGTTGTTTCAGAGCCTACCTGAAGCACTTTTTTTCACCATTAAAATTGCCCTTTCAAAAAGCCAAATGTACTTCAGCTTTGGCAGGGAGTCTTGGACCATGTGTGTCTCAGTATTAGGCTGACTAGCTCCGTCCCTTAGTCTTGGAGCAAGCAGCATGTAGATCATGCAGCACACGCTGTCCTCAGGTCCCTGTGAAGGCCAAAAAAGTTGGTGGGGAAGGGTGAGGTTAACAATAAGTCACGCTTGAAACACTTCCAGGTGATCCCCCACCATTCCATCCATACCATGATCTTCCATAGTTGCACATTCCATTCCTGAATCCTTGCCTATCCATAAGTAAGCAGAAGCACTGGCCTGCCAAAGACCAAAATCCAATTCTACACAAAAAAAAAATCTGGTTTTGATCTGTTTTTCTGACTCTGAAAACAAATATTTTGAATAAGCAACTAGAAAGTTCTTGGGTTTTGACTAGAGTTGTCAAAGAAAGCTCTTGTTCCTGTTGCTTAACCATGAGGTCTATCTATCCACCTTTTTCTCAGCAAAGGTTGAACAAATTCTCTATGTCCTTTCTATGAGCCTGGATACTTTCTGTAGTCAGAAGACTTGCTCTGCTTTAAGTCTTTGTCTAGAGCTTTAGTCTTAGTAGGCACAACCACCATCGTTAAGAGTAATCTATATTTTATTTAAAAGCATGCTTTATGTCAAAATTTCGTGCCCACCCTTCCCAATCTGCTAAGAAATAGCAGTGCTGGGTATTCCTGATTAGCTAGAGAAGCACTCAAGGAAAATTTTGGAAGAGTTTTCTATTTCATATTTCTACCTGTGAATGAGCCAAAAGGTATTAAAACAAGGAAAAGCATTTTCAGAAGAACAAATCATCCATCACACCTTGCCCCCATTCCCCCAACAACTACTTTTGCTTAACATTAGCTTCAGTAACAGCAACAACAAAAAACCCATTACAAATTATCCAAGCTACAAGATAGCTTAAATATTAACAAGCATGTAAAGCCACTGGGGGTAAGAGCCTGGAGCTGTACAATAATAAAGCAAGACTCAGCGAGATTCCATAATTATTTGTTACACAACCCAAGAAACTAGCTAGAGTGTTTCTAAGATTACACACCTCTCTTATGATGCCTCACCATGCCAGAAATTACATAAGGCTTTTTATAACACAGTAATTTATCATTGAAAAGGCAAAACAAAGGGTCATTATGGCCAGAGGTGACAATCCAAGAATTAGTTTACTTAGGACCTGATCCAAAGCCCATGATAGTGATTTGCATATATTTCAACATGCTTTGGATCAGACACTGAGTATTTTCCATGTTGTTTCCTTTTGTGCTTCTGTGGAACTAAAGGACTGGAATTGTAGAGGAAATTGAAGTGGACATATGCTCCTGTCAGAGCTGAGAAATCAGAGCTGGCACTGATTTTGGTGGCAGTAGCATCTGTTTTACATCCTTCCAGGGGAAGGGAAAAAAAAAAAAAAAAAAGAAAAAAAACAGCAGGCCATCAATTCAGATTCCCAAATATAGGTTGCTTTCTAGGTATTTTACTTCTGGAAATGTTGACCCATGCAGACAGCCCTAGCAAAAGTTGCAGGAAGTATCTGAAGCAGTTGGGATACAAGTGGATGTATCTATTCCTGGACACTTTTATATCCAGAAAAATGCAAAACACACAACCTGCTCTACTGTTATAAGAGGAAAATTACATCTGCAGCATGGAAATGGAGTCCTCAGCTGTAAGTCTAGCTCTGTTCATCAGGAAGTCCTTTTGGATAGGAGTGGACAGCCTAGTGAGACAGTTTATCTCTAAAGCTGCAGGTGAAGACTCTACTTGTTTCCTTCCTCCAATCCTGTGAGGAGTACACTACTCAGTGGGGAAATACTATGAGAAAAAAGAAAAAAAAATCCCACATATAGTCATATATATTGACCTAGAAAACATAAGACTTCTGCAGAAAGAAAAGAGACTTAATTGACTTGGTGCATAACAATCTGCAGGATGAGGTTCAAAAATATCTTGCTGTGGAAGTGCTGCTCTGAATAAGTTAAATATAATTAACCCAGAGTCAACAAATGGGTGAGGGGATAAAAATCACCTCAGAATATAACAGAAATCTACAGAGTCTTGAATACTGAGGGAAATATGAACAAGGTCCAGTTGCTAATTGCTAAATTTTCGTAAAAACTTGACCACAACTAAATGATACTTGCAGGATCTAGATTTGTTTTGTTATAGGAAAAAAAGAAAAAAAAGTTTAATAGCTCCCAGAGAAGCCTCCTTGCAATTGAGCAGGACAGCCCCTGTGGGCAGACTAACCTGGGACCTTGCTTGGTTTCTGTGCCTCTAACTCATTTGCAACATCCACATTTGCAGACCCCCATCTGACAGTAACACCCCTCAAGGCTGGCAGAGCACCCTTGGTCTCTCCAGGTTCATAACTTCTCCTTTAGCCCACAGCTCTCTCAGTGTAGTTTACAGCCAAGAGCTGCACAGTGCTTCTCCAGCATACACTTCTTTCCACAGACACACCATCTCATAAATTAATCAGCTCAACACAACACCTCTCAGTGGGGCATAATTTCTTGTTGCTAACTGCTTTCTAGATAGAATGATTCATGGTGCTGAATAGCCAAGGGTCCTACCAAAGCATCCAAGCCCCATTTCTAAATCCTTTTGATTCCCACTCAGCAGAGACCTGTAGCACAAGGAGGTGCTGGTCACCATGCCTTGATTTGTGACTGCAGTAGGTCTGGCGACTGAATCTAATAAGGAATTTCCCAGGAGCTCACATCCACAGAGGCACTGGAGGTGCCTCATCTTCTGTTTCTGTGATGTCTAAATCTGATCCAGCAAGTGTGACACCTGTGCAAGCACTAGGCAAAGTCACTATGCAATCAAGGATCAGAACAAAAACCTTCACACCCACACAAACCCCAAAGAAGAGGAGATGCTTCTAACTTCCCACTATCTAAATGATAATTATGTCAATTTGCTTTTCACAAGATATTAACTCTTCCTTGTTCTTTAGCAACAATCCCTGGACACACTAAACTTTTTCTACACAGACTGAAAAATCTCAGATTCATAACTTTTCCTACCATCCACCCTTACAAAAGAAGGGACTATGCCTACAGAACATATTCGGCCCTCATTCTATTATTGAGACATGTTTTCAAATGAAAGGATAAGACAGAATTTGATATTACTTCTTGGACACAAGTCTTAATATGAGGGAATTTGTAGGTACTTGTAGGAAAAGGCATTTTCTGAGCCAACATGGGTTTAGCTTTCAGCATGAACATCAGCAGCCCTTACAGACCTTGTGTCTCAGATCCACTTGGTAGGCACAGACAAATTACTATTAGAACTGACAAAACACCCACATTGTTCTTTCTCCCCCCATTAGCCTGAGCAACACTGATCAAAGTGTCTAACTAGTATTGTCTTCATTTGGAGCCAGTTTGCTGGCTTTCTCTAGACTCCAGTTTCTACAAGTGGTGGTTGGCACACCATTAAGAGCAAAAACGAAGCAGAGCCTTTGTGGAGGTGTGCAGATAATCAAGGCAACACTGCAGCCTGCAGGTGTCTTTTAAGATAACACCAGGACACACCTGGATACACCTCTGTTCCCAGAGGACAGCACACTGACAGTGACAGACTAGAGAATATTCTGAAGTCACTTCAGGCTTTTATTAAGTAGACCAAAATCAATTATTCAGGCTCTGTTCATAACTAGAAGAAAATCTTATTTACCTTTCCTTCCCTCTCCCCCATCCTTCTCAATAATTGAATGACTTGGTGAAGCTAATTTGTAGAATTCTTTACTTATCCATAGATGTTTATGTGCATGGGAAACTCTAAATGCCTCAAGATGATGAATAAATATAGTTTTACTGGGAGCATAAGAGAGAAACAGAGACTTGGGACTGAAAAGGAACACACAAGTGGGGACCAAATCAGCTAACACTCATTACCTTATTTGATCTAGCAGCCAGATACCTCTTTAAAGAGTCCCACTAAGCAGCCTGAGGACAGCTTTTTAAAATCTATTGTTCCCCTCCATTGATTTAACATATTCCTCTCCTGGGAGCTCAGGTGTGTTACCATTTTCAAGCTACTTCAGGTGATCTTCCTCACTTAAATTACCTAGTAACTTCAGATGCTTCCTCAGCTTCTTCAAATAAGAACCAGAAATAACATCTTTTACTGCTTTCTCTATATTCCTGCATTTAAATATTCTCAGCACACCCCAAAAATTTGATTAGTTTTGCCCTGTTATATTTTTTTGTTAAAGCTCCTCCATGACCTGCCTTTTAAATCCTTCTAATGGTTACTCAAAACCGGATTCTGCTCTAACTCCTCAATTTTGTGACCTCAGAAGGCTTGTGGATCATTAGTTTTATTTCCCAGAAGAATCCAGCAAACTAGGCACTCATCTCTTCTTCTCTGGAGAAAATCTAAAATTCTTGGCATGTACTTCAATCTCTCTCCTTTGTTTCCCTGTCTCACTTCCACAGAAATTTATTCTAATATAGCAGCCACAGAATCCATCTGCCAGGTTTCTACAGTGCCTCTTATAACTTATCTATGGCTGTGGCTTAAGGCTTTGGATGCTTTTTTTTTTAAATTACCCTATCCTTAGCCTTAGTGTAGAGAGATCCCAAGAGCTCAGGTCACAGCCACATTATTCTCAGTCCTGTTTCTGTGATGGCTTTTATAAGGCACCCCATTCTACCCCCAACAGGTGTAAGGATACTCATTTAGCTGTGGACTTTTACCAAAGTATTTTCAAGCCTAGTTCTGTCTTTGGCCAAGAAATGCTTTCTCCCTGCTTAACTAACTGATGGCGGAGATCATATTTTATTTCTTATTTCTCAAACCACACAGAGTTCACAACCAACAGACCCAGAAAGACTATCTGGTCCCTTTTGTCAGCCACCATTCCCCTCTGGCACTTACCTGCTCCTGCCTGACCCTCTGCTCACAAGAGCAGGAGCTGTGACTCCCCCATGCCCCAAACTTATTTTCCATTTGGGTAGGGTCACACCTGGCTGTGGTTCTTCTGCATTGACACAAGAAAAAGCAGCCAGAGAAACATTATCACCATTCATCCTTTCATTATCTCTCCAACTTGAGCACTCCCTACTGCACAGAACAGGGGAAGCAATCTAAGGACCACTTCTGTGCCTTTCTGCAGCCTGCCCCTGATCATCAACAACCTGTCTGACCATCAATGACCTCTCATCTCTCAGTATTTTAGACACTGCAGTCATGGCACCTTCTCTGCCTTTTCTTCTAGAAGAAGTCATTCTCACATACAAAATCACAACTTATCTTATCTACACCCTCTGCCTCAATTACTTTTAATTAACAGCATATTGATAAAGAATCACACAACTTTAGATACAAAGAATCATTAACTAACCCATGTGATACAAAAGCCAAACAACAAGATTCAAGTATATATTGGGTCACTTTCTGCTAAACACAACAACTCCTTTTCTTCTGTCTCTCACAGGCTATCCAAAGGGGATTGGAAGACTCACACTACAGCTACTCATCAAATATTTAGTTGTTCTAAAAGCTGTGGCAAGTGCTGCAGCAACCCCCCTGTCCACAGAACACACCAAACAGCAGCCAATAGCCCAGCCTATGGGCCACCCTCGTTTTTATGGTTGCCTTAATCAGCAGAATATTGAAAAGAACTGTGATGCTCAGGCTCAGAGCATTTGCATGCTCTCAGCCTAGTCTTACATTCCCTCAGAGCAGCAGGCAGGTGGTGGTTATCATCCTTCAAGTGGTCTCTCCTGTCTATACAACCATGGATTTGGGGTGAATGTTTGGTTCCCTGTCCCCATTGTATTTCCTAGTGCCATGGTATCTCTCCTGCAGCTGTCTGACATGGACACAATTGGGAGCAATGTGATGGGCATTAGTTATTGGAATGGCTACTGCTTTGTCATTTTGTCTACTTTTTCTACATGTAGATGGATCTCTCACACTCTCACAGCCATGACAAAAAGGCAGAATTATGTCAGCCTCATAAGTTCAGTTCATTATACATGTTTTAATATTCCAGTAAGAATTCCTTAGCTTTCTGCACCCTTGAGGGTAGACATAGATGTTTTGAAAATCCATGTGATTTTTCAGCCTCTCCAAAATTGTCCTCCTCTGGCCCAAAATTTCACCATGCACATAAGTCCTTTCTAAGACAAAATGTTTGAGTTTCAATCTGTAAGTGAAGTAATGTGTGATCTCCAACGTTATCCACATGACACAAATGGGCAAGAAAACATAGTAGGAGTATTAAGTGTTCATGCTATGCTGTATTATCAGTGAACAGCTGCCAAAATTAAGATTGAGTTTGAATATTGTGTTTAAGAGCAAAAAGCCATAGATATGTCAGTCTCTTTAACCAGAAACAAGATTTTTTTTTTTTTTTTTTTTGTGATTATTACTAATTTAGAAGTAAAAAATTATTGTTGGGGACTCTTCCTTGCATCTCATACTCAGTCCAAAGCTGTTGACATTACTGGAAAATTTCCAGTTTGGAATATGAATTGGGTTGCTCTTTCATGGGTATATTTTTATTGAGAAAAAAATAGAAGGTAAAATACCTGTGAAGACAGTGAAACTATCTCAGTGGAAGTACATTGGGATAAATAGGAGTAACGTAGTTCTTAATGAAGCCCCAAAAGGGCCCTCTATAATTCAAGTAAGCTTTTGTAAAGGGGCTTTTTTACAGGTCTAGGAAGAAGAGCAGAATGTAACACACACTTCTTCATTTCATAATAAAACTCTCTTGAACCCCAAAATAGCAGAAGAGAACAGAGATATTGTCTATCTTTTGTCAGTGTAATGCTGGCACCATAAACAGCCATGCACATGGATACTGTTAGCTAGCTGGAGATAGGTTCTGTGCTGAAGGACTCACAGTCCAAATAGGTAAGATAAAATGCAATAAAATAAAAGCAATCTTCTTATCCCCGTTTTATGGGTAGGAAACAGAGCTCTGAAGAAATTAAGTGCCTTGCTGCTCAAAGCCATACAGGAAATCAGTGTCAGAGGAAACAAATTCAAACCTTAGTGTCATGGTAGTTCCTTCCTCTTGGTACCACTTTGACCATCAGGGCTGCTTTCAATTAAGCCTTTTATTGAGGACATCTCTTTCCAGCTATGCAATTCTTTTTATTGCATATCCCACATGGTGGACCTGTAGAATTACAAGTGTCTCCAGCCAGGTTCTTTACTGTGTTTTATGAACCTTAATGAGCCCCCCCACAGAAAGCCAAAATACCTACAGGGAGGGGGTGGGGAGCAGGGAAGGCAGAAATAGCAGCATTGTATGCAGCCTTCAGTGTGAGGCTCACAGAGTGGTGTGTAAACAATCCCACTTGCCACGTTTAAGGACAGGCACAATTTTAGGAAATCCAAACACCCTGTTAGCCTACTGACCTCTAGATAACCTACTTCAGCAACAATGAAACGTACAGTGTGCTGGGGAGGTGGAGGGGCAACGCTGGGAAGATGCTTTGCGGCCATAGGAAATGGGCCAAGGAAAACTCTGTCATCATTTTGATGTTCATTTGATGGGTCTGTAAAAGGAGAGGAGTATCAGCTTGCTAGAAAAACTGTTTCCTGACAGAGATTTGCAGTGAGTTTTCCTGCCCTATCAGCACTAGCTAAGTGGTGCTGCCTGCACTTGCTTTGATCCTCTTACCTGAGAACCCTGCTTTTCCATAGAACAAAGTGATATAGAATCCAAAGAAAAAGTAGCTCCACATTGTTGACAGCTTTCCAAACTGAAGGCACAGAGGAGTGTGCAAATCAAGCTCTTCTGCCTTAGATATATCGTCTCAGTGTGAATTTTGGTAATTCATACCAGGGGATACCAGAAACGTAAGTGCAGACACAGAATTGAAAGTGAAGGGGAAATTAGGGTCAAAAACAGGAATGGGGGCTGTGTGCATGGCCATTTGACAGCAGCACAGATTCTGTAAGCATCTGACTGTATAAATACCTTCAGTTCACCTTGCCTAGGCTTCTTTTTCCTGTGCAGGTGTTGGTGACACTGTCACTAAATCGTTTTTGTCCAGGAAGGGCTGGGAAGGGAAGTTAGACAGTGAGGATAAGTCACCATTTGTGTTTTTCACCTAGGAATGCTGTCTGCTTGCATCTTTTGAAGTACTTTCTTGGCTAGCTCAACTGTCCCCACCCTTTAGCAAGTCTACTGCTCAGAAATCTACATTGAAGTGGCCTGACCAGTGACAATGCAGAGGACAGAAGGGGTGTTTCTTCATTTTCTCTAACCACCATCATTTTTAGCTGCTGGGAATGGCTCTAGTGATTAAAATGAGATTGCATGCATCAGTATTTTATCTAGTTCAATTAATTTGTGCTTTTAAAGCCTGGACTTACTGTGGGAAAACTGAGGAGAAAGAAAGACTTTTACAACTGCATCAGCTTTGTGGTGGAATATGAAGGAACCTAGAACAGCGCTGTTAGGTGGGCTCGCCACACCTCTGGGTGAAAAGAAACACAGTCAGACTACATGGAATATTTTCATTAATCATTGTCTCTACTGAGTCTTTTGAAAAAAACATTGGACTCTTTCTCCTCCCCATCCTTGCTTGTGACATACTGGGGCTTTGTTACACCCAGCACTTGGATAACTAAAATCACCGCACATGGTTCAAGTAGGAATAGCAACAGCCTTGAGTACAGTATTGTAAGAGCAAGAGATTTTGTTCTTTATCACCTTGTTACATTGGTCCTGCAAGCCTAGCTGTAAAAAACACCTTGTAACCATACCTAATATCCAATATGTCTGCAGCAAAACACATTTTTCGTGTATCGAATCCACGCACAGCACAGAGAGAATGACTTGGAACGGGAAGAAAGACGGAACATTGAGCTCTAGGAAAACTCAAAGGAACATTTTATTGTAACATTTATAATAGAAGTTGGGGGGTTTAGCTTTGCCTCAAGGTGTAACTTGCTCATAAAAGCTCTGGAAAACCTGCTGTGTATAAGAACCCTGGCCTATGATGTCAGAATTCATTATGCACACAGGGGCTATTTACAGCCTTGTAAAGTTGTAGACAAGGAAATTGTTGCTGAAATATTGTTCCAAAAGTTTAAAGGTAATCATTCTACTGATGTATACACCTCAGCTATTGAACAGATCTTTTAAACAGTTGCTGTAAACTGAAAAAATCATATGGCTTGAGTTGTAAACATCCACTCATGTTTCTTCATATGTGCTAGGTATAGAATTATGTATATGTACAGAGTTAACTGTGAGATATCTATTTTTATGCAAAAGTTATCTGCTAACTTACAAATTAAGTATATGCATAAAGTGCTCAGAAATAAGACAAACAAAGCAATTTTCACTGCCCTCTGCACTTCCATTCAAACACTTCAAAAAAAATAGAGGAAGCAAATCAAGGAAAGAGGGACAGCATAGAATTAAATTGTGAAATGAACAAACATATGTTCGGCTATCAAAATCTAAAGGTATGTTATCAAAGATACTGAAGCATTAATTGAAATATGTATTTCTTAACAGAACAACTATGGATGCATGAAGCCCCATCTTGGATCAAGCAGAATTTGATGCAAAGGTGCTGCTTAGTTTAATGTGTCAGGGGAGTCTGCAGGAACTACTTGAGAAACAGTGAGTCTGTGCCTGTTACAACCAGGACTGGCACTGCTGTGTTTAAAACTGAGGGAAAAAACCCATTGACTGTGGAGTATGCTCTGTTTCATTTGATTGCTGCATGCTGTTTTATTCTTTGGCTCTAAGCATTTTAATTGCTGCTATAGTGATTTTTCCATCACCCTGAACAGGCTTTGTGACCAGATGTTATTTGTCAATTGTCCCACAGTAGCTGGCAATAATATAATTACAGAAATATAGAAAAATATGCGTAGCAGTGGGGATTAATAGCCAATCCAAGAATTTTCCTACTGAATAATCTTTTTGCAAATATTCCTTCTCACAGCAGTCCAAATTATTTTCTAGCTCTGCATGAGGTAACTTCCCAAGCATTCCAGTTATATTTATTTTTTCACTTGTCAGCTACTTCAAACTCCACCCCAAATCCTGACAGCAAGGCCAATTGAACACCCTCTCATGGTGGTTTCATAGGGAACCAGCTCACAGCCTCAGAAATGGACTGCACCCAATGGCAGGAGCCCAAAAATAACCCCACCACTTCCACTTTTTTCAATGCTCCTGCATTGTTCCAATTGCACTGAGATATAACTACTGATTAATTCTGCTGTATAAAAACATGCAAAATGGAGGAAAGCTGTAAGCTTTCTTTTTTTATTTTTTTCCTGCTTTTACTCATGTTCACAGTAAAATTTCCATCAGCTTCAGTAAGCTCTGTATACCAGACAAGCACTAACACAGTTTCATTAACTTATCTGCATTACTCCTTGTTTATTTCAGTGGAAGTCAGTGGAAAATCAAGGCCAATGGGATAAGAGACAACCCTATTATCCTGTCCATCAAAATTGCTCTGGGTTTAGAAGTAAAGTTTAGTTTTATCATTGGGTTTTTGGTAACATAAGCTTTAACACCTTTCCTTGCTCTCCACGGCCTTTTTGGTAAAGTCACTCTTGTCTCAGTCTTTCAACTCTCCTCCCTCCTTCTGCTGCTGAGCTTTGTTCCTCGCCAGATCTACCCAGGGGCAGCAGACAATGTGTCAGCAATTCAAGGTACTTAGTGATCCACTCAGATGGCCACAGGAAATGAATGTCTAGATAACAGTAGTCCTCCAGATCTGAGAATTTCTCTATGCCATCAAAACATGCAAGTGCCAAAAGGCAACAGTATGCACTGAGAAGATGATCAAGGCACAACCAAGCAAATTTCTATCACATCCCTCCAACCCTGTAGATCAAGGGCATTACTCATTCAATTACATGGAAAATACTTATGTTGCCACATCTTATTCACCTATATCAGAGATCACCAATGCATCCAGTCTGCCAAGACAAATGCAGTGATATCAGATCTACCTCAGGCACCAATATCACTTGCAAAATGGGGTGGGTAAGATTTCACCTTGGTGTTGGTTACCATGACATTACTCAGTAGTTCTGTTGGAACTGGAGTGAGCCACAGCTGAGGGAAACATAATGGAAAGAAAGATAATCATACATGGTACTTGTTCCTTTAACACACATCCTGTCTGGACTGCACTTGCTGGTGAGTTTATGCAAATGCTTTAGGTACCTGCTATATGTATGCCTATACAAAGATACAAAGGTAAAAGCTGTGCATGCAAACATGTGTTCATACCAATACATAAAAAATCCTTTATGGTTTTCCATTAGAGCTAAGTAATTGGTGACAATCCTGTTGCTTCTAATGTTCAGCTGGGAATGTGCCACTTCGAAGGGCTAGGTCCAGTTTCTGAGAAAAAAAACTTTAAAATAAAACCAGAGATGATTTGAAAAGACAGACAATCATTGAGACACGATCCGGGTGTGCACAAATATCACTGTTAATTTTTTTCTACACACAGATATCTTGTTGAGATAAATGTGCCAGAGTGCTATAAGTGCTCAAGTTTTTAAAGCAAATGACATATCTTCACCCTCAGGACCAGACTCATATTTCTATGTGAAGCTCAGAGACTTGAACCTGCTGCCTCCTGTGAGCCAATTTCCCCTTGGATCCACACTGCAGATTTCAAGAGCTGGAATAAGTTATGCTTTGGAGAATAAATTAGTTACTGGCAGGACAACTTTGGCAACAGATTCATCTCCTAATCAGTTGCTTCACTAGCATTCTCCTAGTTGGGAGAAAAGGCCATGTCCTCTTCCTCTTGGGTCTCAGAGTGTTTCTCAGAGTGAGTTTGTAATAAGATTCAATTTGGAGAGCAAAAGATGTGATGTTTTCTGTTAAACAGATATGGTCCTGCTCTATTAAGGCTCATGGGATTTTTTTCTTTCTGTCTCTTTCATGAGAACAAAAAGAGTAGAAGAGTTAGTAGTAGAAGAGTGGGGAAAAGCCTAATTAAAATTAAGGAGGATTTGAATAGCTGGATTTGAATATATACAGGACTTTCCTCTGTACCATGACAAGCAGCAGAGCTGCCTTCCCTGGGGGAAATCTCTACCTCTCATCCTCTTCACAGCTGTTGTTTCACTTATTTCTTGGCTCTCTCTTAGATGTCTTCAGAGCCTCCAAGCCACTATGTCTGATCTGTTGAAATAATCAGATGCATGGTAAGCCATAAGGCACTTTAGCTAATGTCTTTCCAGAATGTAGGGAACTAAGCCTCTGTCCCATGAAGATGCACACTGTTGTTCCAATGCAGAGCCTCTGGAAAAGGGGGGACAGGACATAGATCAGTTTTCATGTGCAGTCTGAATCTGACACTCCACACAATTTCCTTTACTGTGTATTTGTTGTGCTACAAGAGCATCTGACAATTCCCACTGCACTCTGTAGCTGCATTGCCCTGGGGCTGGACATACAACTAGGAGAGGACACCTGAGCACAGTGAGTATGGACTGTATTTCCTTGGGCATAGCTGTGATGAGATCCAGAAAGCTGTAAGCTCCCAGAGCATTAATTTGCTCTCCTAGCATCTATCGTGCATGATACTGTGTTTCTGGGGTGACAGCTGGAGATGGATCCAGTTTCTGAGCACAAGAGCTATCCCTCCATCCTAAGTTCTGCTGGCCAGACCTCCTTCCCACACCACTGACCACCTCCTTGTGCCACTGAGCCTGACATACTCCCTCTGTCAGCATGCTTAAGGGTGCCCACCTTGCTGTCTTTGCCTGACTCCACAGCAGCTCCCTTCTGATGCAGACCCCACCTTGCTTCTGGGGTGGTCTGTCTTCCTCATCTGCAGACCCCCTCATCAGCAGCCCTCAACCAGGGTGGGAAGATGAAAGTATTTTCTTTTCATTTCTTTTCTTTTCATGAAGAAGAATGAGGACAAGGGAAAGGAAATAAAGAAAGGCTGAAGAAAATTTTTCCCTCAAATCCATTTTATCCTATTTTTATTTGCCTTTTTGTTTTTCTGAAGACTGTAGACAAGGAAGAGAAGAGAATTTAACTATATCTAGTGCTGGAAGAGATCCATTGCTTTGCATGTCACATGCAGCTTTAAAGGCTGTCTGGGTTTGCAGAAGAGGAGTAGTAATATGCCTTCATGACTGCTTTAACTTGGACATTTTTCTACCTCTTCTCTGGTGCCATTCAAATGGCTTTTTGCACCCAAGCAGCCACAAGCATTTTTTCCTTCAGGGCAGAGTTAGTACCAAGCTGCCCTTGAGAGACCCCAGAAAAGAAGCAGCCTGCACCCAGGCCATGCACTGCCCAGGGTGTTTGGCATCCAGGTTCCCCCTCTGGTGATGGCAGAGGGAGCCCCAGGCTCCCTGCTCACCACCCAGACCCAGAGCAAGAGGTTTATTTAGGTCCACATAACCAACACCATCCCTCCAACAAATCTCCATCTTCCTCTCCCTTCGGTCCAAACAATAAAAACTTGTCTCAAAGTTTTAATAAAGACGAACATATAATGTATGTGTGATGTCAGCCCCGTGTTTAAAAGGCATAGCAGGTCTTTATAAGCAGAGGATATTACTCTGCCCTGGGACAAATCCGAGGCGAGAGTTTTTGCTTCTGGAGTGATGTGGGATGTTTAAACCCAGGGCTGCCCCTCTCTGCCTGTCAGCTTGGGAATTTATTTTCGTGGCAAGAAGCAGGCATGGCTGGCGTTATCGGTAGAGATGACATGAGAGCCAAACAAGGGGGCCTTTGAAATCGGAGGGGTCACCTCTCTTCCACTCCACACAGCGGCATAATTCATCTGAAACAGGGGTGAAACATATCGATACAGACGCATCTTTAAAGCTGGGCGGCTCGGGAGCTGCTGTGGGAAGGTGCCCAGGGGGGCAAGGCTGGGAGCAGTGGGCTGGGGGTGCCGGGGGTCCCCGGGGGTCCCCGGGCCCATGTCCCGGCAGGTGAGGGATGCCCGAGCCCCCATTCCCAGGATCCCAGCGCCACCCAGCGGAGAGGCCGGGCGGCCGCCGCGGGGCCAGGGGTCCCCTCCCGGGGCAGATCGGGCGTCCCGGTGGTCCCCGGTCCCTCCTCCTCGCCCGGACACACTGCGGGGAGGAGGCGGACAGCTTGCAAGGACACGGTTTTGAAACCTCGCTTTGTATTTTCGGCTTTTTCCTCCTCTACTGCGGTGGAGGAGCTGGATCTGCCAAGCTGCTAAGCCTTAATGAATTTGGGAAAGCAAGCAATAATGGTGTAAATGGTGTGGCAGTGAAAGTTAAAAAAAAAAAAAAAAATTAAAAAAAGGAAAAATAAATCATGAGGAGAGCTTTTTGGCCCGGACTCCATGATTCCGAAAGGTCAGTGGTATCATTTTGACGTTGATTATGTAGCTGCTCTGGTCTCAAGTCGGCTCCCCTCCCCTCCCAGCGTGGTGTGCGAGGATTGTATTTGAAAGGGAGGAAGCAGATACCGAAAGTGATGGCTGATGAATTGTCTAAACCCTTCAGGGACATTTCGTGCGGGGGCTCGAAGGCAGTTCATCAATAAAAACCTCCCGGATGGAGGAGGGAAAGCGAGAAAGGGTGCTGGGAGTGGGGGGGACACGGACCACGCAGGCACAATTGCTTCCCCTTCTCCTTTGATCTGGTGGGGGGATCATAGCAGACACAGGGCTTTGGAGGTATCGATGTAAAAATGTGTGCATGGAGGGGGAGAAGGCGGGGAGATGCAGCCTCTAAACTCACACCTCCCCCCCCAAAAAAAATTAGAAAAAATTAAAATTGGTTTTATGGTTTCCTGCTCCCGCACCTCGGACCGGCCCCACTGAGGGTCGCCGAGGCGGGAGGTAGCGGGACCGCGGCCACAGCAGCCGTGCCCGACCCTGGCAGGCTCGCTCCTGAGGTGCGATCTTGGATTATTACTTTTTTCCAAACTATGTTCGTAAATCATGTAATAATCCGGCACTCAGTAACTCTGCCCTACCTTTGAGTGGGTCGTTATGTTTTATGGGCTTTACTTAAAAATTAATGCAAACCTCTCACGAAAGGAGAGGGGGGTACGGAGGGGGAGGCGGCGAGAAGGAAAGGAGAGAGCGGGGAAACCTGCTCCTGATTAGTGCCTTCCCCAGCAGCGGGGCCGGGGCTGCGGGCACCGCAGGGTCGCGCATCGCTGCGAGCCCTCCTTGCTCCGAAATTAAAACACCCTCACACACCCTCGACGGTCCCGACACGCCTGCCGTGCCAGCCGGCCCCCGAGGGCTCCCTCCTCGCTGCCCACCCCGGCGTCCCGCGGAGCTTTTCACGCGGATTCCTGCGGGAAGAGGATGCCGGCCCGCCGCGGGCGGCGGCGGTCGGAGGGCTCGGGGCTCGGGGGGAGTTCCTGGCGGGGCGGCGGGGAGAAGGAGAAAAGCGCAGCCCTCCGCCAGGGCCGGGGGCACGGCTGGCTCCCTCGCCCCACTGAAACTATTTGTCTGCTGCAAATGGTATGGAAAGTAATTAAGGTCGGCGCATGTATGAAAATTATTGACAATGTGTAAAGTTAGAAATCTCATTTGATCGGAATGTAAACTTGGGCGGGGGAGAAGCCAGTCAAAAAGGTGCCGTGTGTTCAGATCTCGGGCCAAAGCGTGTTTGCCCTTATTCGCGGCTGTCAACTGGGTATGCAGGGCAGGATCGGGAGACGGGGGGGCTTCTCCTACAGCCTTGCAGAGACACGATGAATCCCTACAAGAGCTGCCGCTTTTTTGCGCCAGCTCTGCTGGCACTTGCGCGACCTTTACCACTGAGAACCGAGCAGGATGTGAACGGGTGGAGGGTGTCGGGTCCCACACCCGTGTCTTTTGCAGCCTTCTCTCGGAGGTCTGCCCGAGCCCCGAGCCTGCCTCCTTCCCGGGGGCTCGGCAGAGCCTCCACCTGTCCGGAGCCGCCGGCTCTGCTGCCGCCGCCCGGCTGCCCGCGCCGCGCCGGGACCTCGCCTCTCCTGTGATCTCGAAACATCCCGCTTCTTATTTTACCCCGCGCCTGTCACGTTTTATTTACACCGACAGAGGATGCTCGGAGACAAAAGAGTATTTTTTTTTTTCTACGTCAAAGATGTTTTATATTTTTGGAAGGGTTGTGTTTCCTTTTAGAGAGGTGACCTATATCCTGACCGCTGTAGGGGGTTTATTTTGATGCTCCGGGAAGTTCAACTGGAGCTGTGCAGAGATGGGAGGGGATAAAATCTTTAACATTGTCATCTGGTATAGGAAACGCAAAGTCTTCGCACAAAAACACTCAGTGGAAGTACTGACACAAAACCAGCGCTGTTACTACCCGAGGTGCGAGTCTCTGTGCAGATTTACTCGCGATGTCCGCTCAGCTCCGGTCGGCTGTGGAAACACCCTTTGTTATTTGCAGGGCGGCCAGGTCCCCTCCATTGGTCGGAGCGCCTGCTTTATGCCGCATCTGGGGATCCCCTTTCTCTGTGTCCCACCGTGCCGGGGCCGCGGGGAAAGCACAGAAGGACATGAGGGACAGGTTGCCCCCTGGGGCCCGGCGGTACCGCAGGCACAGCCCCGCAGCTCGGTGGAATTCGACTTTGCTGAGCCCGGGTTTAGAGAGCTCAAGCAGAGCGCTCCTCAGATTCGCAGGGTGTGTGTCTGCCACGGCTCCCGGGCAGTGATGAGGCTGCGGTGGGATGCAAGGGATGCAGGCGGTCTTGAGGGGGAGGGCTGGGGGATTAAAAGTGCAACAAAATTTTAGGCGTAAGTGTCCCCCGGGAAGTCTAAACGGTGTGAAACTCTTTTTCAGCCCGCTAAAGGGACCGAATGCCTGTGAAAGCAGGACCTGTCCGGAGGAGGAGGATGGGATGGGCGGCGGGGGGCGGATATTTCTCGTCCCCGGTGTTCAATGCTCGCACTTCCCCTCGGCGGGGTCCTCCGGCCCTTGAGGCCCGCGGAGTCCCGGCTCCCTGCGGGACGCCCCCAGGAGCCCGGGTCCTGCGGGTCCAGCGTGGGAGAGTTGAGTAGAGACTCTTCTCCCACCTGCTGAGGCCGATTTTCCCCTAGAACATGCTTCCCTAAAGGCAAATAGATTCTGCTCTTCGGCTGGCTTCTCGCCCAAACTTTGTTTCTCGCCTGGTCCTTCTCGCCGTCCTCGGGCGCAGAACAAAGCTGCTCTGGCCCTGAGTGGTGTAGCAGGGGGGAAAGGGAAAGGTGAGGCCTGCGATTTTAGCATCACCACATTCGTGTAGGTGTCCTGTGCTTTGCTTTCTCCCATATTCAGACACTGGTGAAAAATTTCTTAAGGTATTTGCACGGAAAGCCAGCCAAACCCACGTGGCGACACCCCAGGTGATCCCGTGTAAAACGCTACGAGAGGTGCCTGCTCACTGTCTGGTGATGCTTTTGGAGGCAGGATGGGTTTTGGGGGTTTTTTTCCCCCTACACGGGAAAATGCAGTGCATTTGCGCTGAATGTCCTTGTCTGCCCTTGAGATGGGCGGGGTCTCGACCCCTCGGATTGTCGTGATCATCTCTCCTTTTCCCTGCTTCGAGAAAGGAGGGAGACACCGACTCTTCAGGAGCTGGGAAGAAGGATCCTGATGGCAGCCTTCACGGAGACTTCTATAAAAAGAGTCACGCCTGCTGCCCATTGCGTATGCGAAGAAAAAGAAGGAAGGGGGGGCGTTAAAAAAAAAAAAAAAAAAAAAAAAAAAAAAAAAAAGCGGAAAAACCTCTCTAAACAAACATCGGGATCGCACGGCTACTGCCAGAGGTCCTGAGATGTCAAGAGGTCCCGGGAGCAGCACAAAGGACGGGACAAGACCGCTGAGAGTCCCTTCCCATCCTGGCCTTTCTGCTCCCTCTGCAGCGGTGGGATTGCCCCCCTCCACACCCTCCAGGTGGTCGCCCCGGGCCGCCGGGGCCGGGAATTGGGTGCTCCACTGCGGCCGCAAGGCTCCTTCCAGCTTGTTAAAATGCCCGCATGCCCCTCATGCGGAAAGGGATCTCTGTCAGTCGCTGCAGATCGAGATCTAAATCCAGGCACCCTGAAACTGACAGTTGGAGGAAAATCCTCCAGGGCTTAAGGAAACGCACTTTTACAATACTGGAGGGATTTGTTTAAGTTTCAGTCTCGGCTTTAATTGAAAAAAACGCTTCTCATCTGCAGAACCTCAGAGGAGAGGAAAGAGCCTGAAGCACGCAGTTAAAAAAGGGAGGAAAAGAACAGAAAAAGAACAAAAAAAAAAAAAAAGGGGGGGGGAAGGACTCCAACATAACCGTAAACATTTATCTTTCATATTTGTCTTCCATTTTCTTAACTGGTTTAGTCTAACTTATTTCATTTAACTCACAAAGCAGAGGGGACTGTGTTATGAACATGAAACTGAAACCGCAATAATGAAGAGATTTCCTAGAATAAAAACTATGATTATACAACAACATCTGAGTAACCAAATCTGCCAAAAAGTTTAATTTCCGTATACTTTGGTAAAACAAACCAGTTGTGCTCCGAAACTAGGATCAGCTCAGAAATGGATACACCAACCAAAATAAACATCTCCACAAAATAGCAAATGCACTTCTGTTTAACCATAGGCAATTTAAATCATCTTTTTAAAGGATCCGGATGATGTCTTGGAGACTTTTTAACGCTGTGTTTCAAACAAGTGTTTGCTATGAAGGAGAGGACGACCCTAACAGGTAGAAGATTTAATGTGTTAGCCCCGATTCCCGTATCAGAACTGTGTCAAGCCAGGATTGAAGCAGCACGCGGCTCTGCCACCGGGCTGCCTTTCCTGGCTTTGCTTCGCTGACTGTCCTGTCTCGCACAGCCGAGAAACCAATGACACCCGGCGCATCGTCACATCATGTGTTGGGAGTAAACGATATTCCCCGCTCCGCTAAAAGTAATGATCAAAACGAACAGCCTGAATCGAGGGCAGGTTAGAGTGATTTACAGGCGACTATCCTCTCCCTTGTCTTTAATTCCTTTGGTCTCCTGAAGATCGCAAAGATTACTTGGACGTGTCATCCGAAGATGACATTTAGACAGACGTCCCACCGAGGAAGGTGAAAAAGCATCCTCGCTCGCCGATCTAGAGCAAGGAAGGATGTTTATATATAAAACCACGGATATAAAAAAAATTAAAAGGTAGAATAGGTCGTTACAACAAGATCAGGAATTGCACATCGGCCTCACTGCCTTTCCAGGGAACAACAGAAAAGATAAGAAAAAAAAAGATAAGAAGATAGATAGATAGATAGATAGATAGATAGATAGATAGATAGATTTCAAATTTTTTCCTTTTTTTTTTTTTTTTTATTGTGGGAACAATTTAAATCGATGCCTCAGGAAAGGTAAACATGGTCTATGGACCGAGCGATTATTTTTTCTATTAAAAATGTGTCGTAAACATTGCCGGGCTTGGTAGTGTTTTTCTTAGCTTATCCTCAGATACAATCAAGCCATTTTCGGACACATTCCCATGTATGTAGCAGTGGTGATCTGGAGGAAGCTGTCGACGCCTGTTCAGTTAATTTAGGTTTTCTTTGTCTAATTACTGTGGAGCTTAGGGAAAAGGAGCTGGGCTCAGGGCAGTAAACTGACACTTGGGCTCTGTGTGTGGTATCCAGGCAGAGTTTGATGGAAAAAGCCTGCTTCCACTCAACTGCAGGTCACTGTCTGGGACCAGCCCCACCCCCTCCCTGCCCGTACCCACCAGCGAGCTCTCAGCACGGAGCTCCACTGGAGACAGACGGACACATAGACACACACAGAGCACTGCAGGCACGCCGCTGACACGGCGTCCAGCTCTGCCCGCGTCCTTCCCACCCCCATTCCTTTGCTCCAGCATCCCTGTCTGCTCTTGTCCTGCTACTGTCCTCCTTGCATCTCCAGTTTGATTCTGGAGCCTCCTCCATCTTTCGTGAGCAGACCTGTGCCTCCGCCGGCCCCTCTCCCCCCTGCCCCTCCGGCTCCCCGTTTCCTCCGGCAAAGGGTGTTTGCCAGAACGATAACCCACCCATTGCAGCGGGGGAGCATCCCCGGGGCGTCAAGGGAGGGCGCATCATTGGTCCTCGGACTCTACCCCTACTGCTCGATAAAATGAATGACATTTAATGGGGCCGTGGGAGGCGGCGAGGTGTAGGGAGAAATCTTAAAAAATAGATATCTTGCAGGCTTGAGGAGCAGTAAACACTGCTGCCTCGGGCTCCGCAGGGTGGGGGACCCCCTCACACGCGTCTAAGCACGCACCCGACCGCAACAGCGCCCGTGTGTCCCGGGGCCGTGCCGGGAGCAGAGGGCAAAGCCGTGCCTGCGGGGCCGAGGGAAGGCGGTAAGCGGGACCGGCGCTAGTCCGGCAGCGGCAGCGAGCCGGGGATGGTGCCGCAGCAGCAGCGGCAGCTGCAGCAGCAGCAGAAGCAGCAGAAGCAGCAGCGCCTCTTGCCTAGATGACGGGTGGACAGAGGCCAGCTGGAAAAGGGGTGGTCTCTTTCTTCCCCCTCTCGCTCCCCCTCTCCCTGTCTCTATCTCTGCTGATTTCTCGCCCGGATTTAAGGGGGGTCACGGGGAAAGAGAAAAAATAATAGCAAGATTGAAGGAACTGATAGGCGATAGAATTGTGCCTTTTAGAGGGGGAAAAAAAAAAGTATATATGAAAGAATAACAGTGCGGAAGAGATTGGGGGGCGGGGGGCAGGCTCTTGCGCTTCCTCTCCTTGCCGGATTAGGCAGCGGGATGGTCCCCAGGTGGGGGGCAGAGGAGGAAGCGGAGCGGCGCTGAGCGGACCCTCCGCGGGCGGCGCGGCGCAGGGAGGGAGGGGGCCGGACCAGAGCCGGGGCCGGGGCCGGGGCTGGGCCGGTCCATCCCGCCCAGTGCCTGGCTCCGGCGGAAAGCAGAGGAGCCATTGCGCAAAGGACCGCGGGGAGGGATGCGCAGGGCGCTGCCGCCGCCCCACCGCCGCCCGCCGCGCTGAGGAGGTGCCCGGAGGACAGCGGCTCCCACCGCCCCCCCGCTCTCCCCCTTCAGGGCACCCCCCGCCCCGGTACCCACCCCGCCCGGCTCCCCCCCTTCCCTCCCAGCCTCACCCCACCCTGCCCCATTCCCCTCCCTCCGCCAGATGACCACCGAGAGCGGGCAGCAGCGGCTGGAGCCCCCCGTCCCTCTCCGCTCCTGCAGCCCGGCTCCCGGAGCTCTCCAGATGAGCCGGCCGCCCTCCTCCGCCCTGGAGACCTCCACCTCCTCTTCCTCCACCTCCACCTCCTCCTCCTCCTCCTCGGCGGCTGCGGCGTCCTCCAAGAGCAAGAAGGCCAGCTCGGGGCTGCGGCGGCCCGAGAAGCCCCCCTACTCCTACATCGCCCTCATCGTCATGGCCATCCAGAGCTCGCCCTCCAAGCGCCTAACCCTCAGCGAGATCTACCAGTTCCTGCAGGCCCGCTTCCCTTTCTTCCGCGGCTCCTATCAGGGCTGGAAGAACTCCGTGCGCCACAACCTCTCTCTCAACGAGTGCTTCATCAAGCTGCCCAAGGGCCTGGGCCGCCCGGGCAAGGGCCACTACTGGACCATCGACCCGGCCAGCGAGTTCATGTTCGAGGAGGGCTCCTTCCGACGGCGGCCCCGCGGCTTCAGGAGGAAATGCCAGGCGCTGAAGCCCATGTACCGCATGATGAACGGGCTGGGCTTCGGCGCCTCCATCCTCCCTCAGGGCTTCGACTTCCAGGCGCCCCCCGCCTCCCTCGCCTGCCACTCCAACGGCTACAACCTCGACATGATGCCCAACGCCATGGCCAGCGGCTACGAGGGACTCAGCGGCGGCCACCACGTCCCGCACATGTCTCCCAACCCCGGCTCGACCTACATGGCCAGCTGCCCGGTGACTGCCAACGGGGACTACGGCCCCGACAGCAGCAGCAGCCCCGTGCCCTCGTCGCCGGCCATGGCGAGCGCCATCGAGTGCCACTCGCCCTACACGAGCCCTTCGGCTCACTGGACAGCCTCGGGGCCCTCGCCCTACATAAAGCAGCAGGGCCTCCCCGCCGCCAACGCCGCCTCCTCCGGCATCCACTCCAGCGTGCCCTCCTATTCCCTGGAGCAGGGATACCTGCACCAGAGCCCCCGCGACGACCTCTCAGGTAGGGGCGGGGAGGGGCGGCGGGGGCGGCGGGGAAAGCGGCGCCGGAGGGGGTTTTCTCCGGTGACAAAAATTTCGCGCGGGGAGCCCCGGACCACCACGGTGTCGGAAAAAAAAAAAAAAAAAAAAAAAAAAAAAAAAAAAAAAAAAAAAAAAAGGTGCATTGTCTGCGAGAGAGAAAAAGATACTCGTGGGTTGGAGCTGTTCTGTTTCGGGACGGGGGGCTGTTTGAGTGGGGCGGCTGCGAGCATCCCTCCTGCTTGCCCGGTGCCAAGGAGGAGCGCTCCGAGGAAAACCCGGCTTCGTCCCGGCTCCGTCCCTGTTCGCGTGTCCCCCTCCCGGTGCCGGCGACATGTGTGCCGCTGGGACAGCGGGGTTGGCCCCTCCGCCCCGTGCTGCGGCTTCGGTTCGCGGGGAGCGCCGCCGGGCATCGCCGCCGCCTCGGTAAACCGCGCTCCGCTGAGACGCGCCGCGGGAGTAATCAAATAAAGGCGTTAAATATTATCCTCTAAACCCTAGCGGGGAAAAAAAAAAAAGGGGGGGGGAAATTAAAAAGAAAATAAAAACCCTCTAACATCAAACCACCCCCTTATCTTAAAAAATGCTAGAAAGATTAAAGCGGATCGAGTATATTTCTGTAACCGGAGGGAAAGAGTTTTCTGGTCGCTGTCTCCCACCCCCTCACCCCCAACCCGGCCGGTGATTACAGACAATGTCTGCTTAGAAAAATCCGAGCTCAAAAATGGGTAAAAGATGTTGGGCTCTTACGGGGAATTTTTCCAAATAGCCCTTTTAAACGTGGGTCTCAGAGGTTAAGCAAACAAAGACAGTCTGGGCTGGACCACACCGAAGAGGATTTTAGCCTGACTTAACCCCTATGAGAGCGGGGTCTTGTTCAATTTTATGGGAATTTCAACAAGTAACAAATACAGGCGACCCTCTGCTCTGGGTCCCCTCCCGCCCCCTCCCTGGGCGCCTGTCAATCATTCTCCTGTCCTGCGAGCGCCGCAGCCTGCCCTGGCCTCCCCACAGCCCGCTGTCGCCGTGGGCAGAGCAGCCACCATGCAAGTCGCTTTGCCATCATCCCCGAAGGGACGTGGGCTGCCAAGGGAGAACAAGCAGTTGCGAACTTTCCTCCCTTGAAAACAAAAGCCCCAAACCCCTGAATAGCCCTAACGCTCCTTTTGGGGACAGGCGGCTGCAAGGCGGGTCGCCGTCTTACCGGCTCAGGGTAGAGAACGGAGGACATGCATCCCCAGCTGGGCTCCTCTGTGCCCACAGGGCTCTGCTGCTGAGGTTTTAAGCAACTTTTCGGAGCTATAGGACGTCCTTCCACGTGCTTGTCAGAGCCGGGGCTAGAGGCCGGCGAGTTCACAAGGGCATCCCCCGCCGAACTACGTACCTTCTCCGTTAGGAATTTCTGCTTTGGTTTGTTGTTTTTGCATGGGTTTTTGTTTTCTTTTCTTTTTCTTTCTTCGGATCTTTTTTTCCCCTCTGTTTGTTTTACTATTTGCGGCCGCACAGTCCGCCACGCAGGGCCTATGGGGCCACGCGTGGTGCAGGAGTGGGAATGGCCCGGGCAGCGGGGCTGGGAGGCAGCCGCCCCCTCCTCCTGCCAGACACCTGAGGTAAGAAAGCTGATTCCTGGAAGAGAAATTTTCATCCAGAAACAGCCCAAGAATACCTCCACAAAACAAAAAGCAAGGGTTCTGGTCTTCCCGGAGTTCCACTGCGGTTTCCAAGGCCGGGGCGGTTAAAATCCGAATTGTTTCTGTTCAAGGACGGATACAGACGCTACGGACCGCTGGACTCTGTCTTAATGCCGACCTCGAGCGTTCGTTTCCAGCAGCTCAAATTTAATGACAACACTTAGCAAAACGGTGTTTCTCCGCTTATTTTCTACACTTTCAGTATCTGGGCCCAAGACTTTAGTGCAAGCCACAACCAGTCCTTGATTGACTGAACAAAAAATCAAACCAAATTCTTTATTTTATTCTTTTAATTGATCCAATCCTTATTTGTGCACGATATGTTAAATCTCTGTGGTACAAATATTTCAGAAGAGTAAAAGGAGGTGGTGATAAAGGATCCCAGCTTTTTTATTTGTACTTATAATCAGCAATAAACTTTCTCCTACTATCCCCGCAAAAGCAGTAGCAAGTGAAATTCGCCTTTCCCTTTCTCTTACTTAAATACACAGCAAATTCGGTGGCAGTCGCTGTTGATCGGTCAATAATTCTCTACCCATGACAGCGTCAGGGAGGATTTAAAACCGTGAATTTACATCAGACCCAAGAATAAGAGAGGTAAAAATTGGAAACAGGAGGCTTGGTTCTGCTAAAAGGATTTTGAAGCTGGGGGGCGGGGGGAGCCGGATTTTTTTCGCAGACTATTAAATCCTGCTAAATGATTGAATCAGGATTGTAATAAAGTGCCCCAGTTTATGGTAAGCATACCAGCAGGGTTATTAGAAAGCCAAGGAAATCCAGCGAAATAATCACTTTTATAAAGTGAGCTCTGCGGGGTGAAGGAGGGGACAATGCCGGAGAACGGGTTGTGCGCGCCGCCGGCCGACGCCGCCAAAGGGTTCGGCTCCGCCATCCTGAGGAAAACCGGGAACCTTTTCCTCCTGTTTTTTTTCTTTTTCTTTCCTTTTTTTTACTCTACACCCTCACTCTCCTGCTCTTTCTTTCACATTTTTTTTTTTTTTTTTTGGTTTTTTTTTTTTTTTTTTCTCCTCGCTTTTTTTTTTTTTTTCCCTTGACCCTCGGTCATATTTGACAGGATCCCGCTAGCCGAGTTTGACATCCACACGCCAAACAAAAACTCTCTCTGGCTCTACCCTGCGGGCCTTGCTCGGGCAATGCTCCCCTCCCCTCCGGATCCAGTAGGAACCCTGCCAGACCAAAGATCCCAGCACGGTCCTGCGGCTCGGTGTTGGGGGTGGGGTAACGTCTCCCATGCGGCCCCCGAAAGGCTGCCTTAGGCTGTGGGAAATTACAATGGGAATTTGCAAGGTCATTTGCATGTCGGTGCCACGGATGTACTTGGCTTGTTGTTGTTGATGAACCGTAGGGTGTATCTTATGTTTATGAAAACACACACGCGAAAAGGCGTGAGCGCTCTTACACACGCACACATAAATAAATACATACTGTATCAACACACAAATGGATCCCGACTGGAATTCAACCTGCAGTCACTCAAGTCAGAAGCAAAATCCTTCCAGGAACGGGGTAGGGAGAGGGAAGAGAAAGATGAGAATCGGGTTGGAATGGTGTGGTGCACGCAGGAAAACACGCAAGTGGCAAGGTCTCCACTTTCTCACACACACGCACAAAAAACACACTCCCCACGTAGAGGCTGAACTACCCCTCCACTCTGAACAGTACCCAGGCAGAGGGCAGGCAGACAGCAGTGCGTGAGTGCCCACGCAGGAGGGATGCTCCGAGATGTCTGCGAGCCCGGGATGCACAGGGGGCACCAGGGGTACCGGGAACATGTCCGTGGGCATCCACCCCCGCATGCCTTCCTCTCCTCAGCCTGCGTGCCACACGGCTGGGTAGTCTAGAACTTCCCCGCAGAGCAGGCTCGAGGGTCCTACGAGCTCGGGTGCAGCTCCGAGCCGATCTGCAGGCGACGAGGGGCTCCGGGGAAACCACTTCCCCTCCTCGCTGAGAGCGATGGAATGCCCAGTCTCTCTGCCCTGCAGCAGGTCAGGCTCTGCCCCTGCGGGAGCGTCCAAATCCTCTGCCAGGAAAGCCAAAGAGGAGTTACCAAACCTTGCAGGGGCAGCCGAGACGGGGGTGAGGGAGCGGTGTGCTAGCTCTGTGCAGGCAGGCTCTCTTCCCTGCGGGTGAGGGAGGAAGGACTGCTCCACCCGGGAAAAGCTCTCCGACTTCTGAGCAGCTCTTGTTATTTCCTTCTCTTGCAGTGGGACTGCCTCGCTACCAGCATCATCCCTCCCCGGTGTGTGACAGGAAAGATTTTGTCCTCAATTTTAATGGTATTTCTTCGTTTCACCCGTCCGCTAGTGGATCTTACTACCACCACCACCACCACCAAAGCGTCTGTCAAGACATCAAGCCCTGCGTGATGTGAAGGCCGCGCCCCGACAGAGACAATCAGGTGTCATGAACAGAGCCGAGGTGTAGACGGACCCACGCAGATTAAATATAATGTGCACTCTGATAGCATTGATAGTACACGAGTCACTTAGCGAATTTGCCTAAGGAAGCAGTGTTTTCGGTCCCACTCCACCCCCTGAAGGACACGTACAGCCGATATAATGCTCCAAAGGTCTTACTAAAAGAAAAACGCCTTGCGTGATGTTTTGGGCTAGGGGGGACGTAAGAGTCCTTATGCCAAGTCTGATCACCTTAATCATAAACCGGCTTTCTGCGATCTCCTAAAGAACCGAGCTTTGGGAAAGGGAACAATTCGACATATTTTTTATACGAGTGTCTTTGCATTAAGAAAAATAAATGTCTCCGCACCTGCGAGGACTCCCCATTCTGTTACTGCGTTAGCGGGAAATGTTTTGGTTTTTTTTTATCGTGTTTTCTCCCCGAGCCCCACCAAGGACACTTTGTATGGACTTCAGCACCGACCAATTGATATTATTAAAACAGTATTGTTTAGCCCTTTCGTGTATAGACTGTAAGAAAAGTTCCGATCTTTTTCCAGTATTGCAGCAATACAACGTTTTGTTTTTTATTTTTACAAAAGTTGTTTTCTACCACAATATTTTTTAAAAATTTATTTTAAATAAATTTCGTGTATACTCACACACTATTGCTTTAAAAGGAGAATATATTTGCACTTATGTATACTTTTTACAGTTTGCCAAAAATATTTTGATGTAAAAATTTTTTTCCCAATAAAATGTATATAAACGACATTCACTTGACAGGCAAGCCACTTATTGTCCCTTGGCTCTTTCTGAGAAAACTCTTCCACCCCAGCACCCGGGAGAGTTAAAGACGCGACCCCAAATCCTCCAGTCACTGCAGGCGGAGGAAGGGAGTGTAAGATTGACCCGAGGAGGCCAGTGCCATGCTCCCTGGGCGGCACCTCCCGCCGTCATGCACTTCCCACTCTGCTTTCCGTCTCTGCTGGATGGGCTTTGAAATAACTGAGGTAAAAGACACAAAAGCAGGAGGGTCGGGGATCTGCATGATCCGCTCTTGGAGGGCGCCTCCAGGTCTGAAACCTCCCCGCTCTTTAGGGATGCGTCTGGATGTCCCCGTGTCCCCTTTCCCCATAGCCGCCTGGGAATCCCTCAGTGCCCCGACGGGACTTTGCCAGGCGTGGGGGCAGGAGCCCCTGTTTAATGCGGGCTTGGACCCCAGAGGGATTGTCACGGGTGGGAGGCGACAAAACCGTGGGTTGATAAGATCTGGGGCAAGCACCGACAAAGGCGAGGGCAGCGAACCGAGCCGGAGGGGACGAAAAGATAAAAAAAATTACAAAAGAAAACAAAAAGGAGCCCCTGAAGCACCCCAAGCAATGACACCCCTTGTCCCCATGGTGCCGCAGTGCCCCGTGGATGGCGAGCGGCCAAGAGTCGGAGCCGGGCGCCAGGAGCTGCTCGTCTGCGCATCCTGCAGAGCCCAGGCAGGGGATGCGCCCGAACCCAGCCCGCAGGACCCGGCACGGCCCGGGGGCAGCTCGGCACGGCCACCACCTCCCGTGTCCAGAAAGGCATCCCCTCGTCCCGTCCGACCGGGACACACAATAGTCACCGCACCTCAACGCGAATACGCCCGGCTCTGCCCGGCCCAGCGCCCGAGTGCTGAAAAAGGGGGAGAGAGTTCAGCAAAATGCTCTGTAAATGTGTGTGCACAAATAAGTATATATATATATATATATATATATATATATATATATATATATATATGCACGCACCACCCACCCATACATATATATATATATATATATATATATATATAATATCTATGTAATTATACATAGACATAAAACTCTTCATCTTTAAAATACATATTTATGCTCAGACATGCCCTTTTCTTCCCTGAGCTTCTCAGGGCCTGTGATAAATTATAAAGTCAGTTTCAGAGTTTGCTCCGACCACAGTGCTGTGTTTACATTCTTTCCGAGGCAAGCCTGCATGGTCGTAATTTATATCCTAAACACTTGAACGTAACTTGTTTACACAGGAATGACAGGACCTCAAAGAGAAAAAAACTGCCTTTCCCTGCCGGCGGCCGGGCGCGGGGCTCCAGTGCCCTCCAGCGGCCCCGGCCCGCAGCTTCGCACAGTGTCGGCGCAGAGAATTACTTTTTTTTATTATTATTGCTTTTTTCCCCCTACCTTCTGAGAGCTGTTATATACCATAAGGTGTGAGTAATGATCCCGCTGTTTGGTGTCCTAAGAAAGGGGAAGGATTTGCTAGGTCATCCTTCAATTTTGGACTTCTGTATTCTGCCTCAGCGATTTAAAACTATTAAGGTTCACTTTTTCCCGTTAAAGCCTTTCAAACAAAGGACGTTTCAGAAGCAGTACTCTTTAGACATCAGTATGTTTCTGGGTGCTGCCAGTAAAACGAGCTCAAACTCTTTCTTCTGAATTTAAGGGTGACTTAAACGACAGGGAGGAAAAAAGCGGACAGATTTTTAAGTTAATTTGATCTGATTTTGTTTTGATATTTGATTTTATTGCAGTACCTTCTACCCTAGGAATTCAGCCCTTGTTTAGTCTAAAGAACTCCAGTGGCCGCAGAGCCAGTGAGAGTCATGACCAAGAGCTATGCCACTGTGAGGACAAGGTATTTACATTTTACTCGTACAGCTAAAACCTCCCTGAGTCCTTTAACATTTGTTAACAGCCAATGAACATACTCAAATACTTCACATTTCAGAAAAATTAATTCTCTGTTAAAAATCCAGCATACTGAGATTCCTAATCACAGCAGCAGTGATGCAGTACTCATCTCTGAGATTTGTGGTGATGTACAGTGTCAAAGAAAGTGCCAGAGAAAGCTGAAATTTCTAGCATTAGAACAACACCTGAAACCTAGATGTGTATATTTAGTCTCAGCATTGTGAAAGAAGGCAGGAAGGCAGACCCAAAACTGAGCATGCATTTGCTAGTTGGTCTGTAGGGAAGCCTGTAGCTGCTATGCTAAAGTGAGCACCCGTGAGTACAAAACAGCTCTGTTACTGCTCTTTTCTTTGACAATAGTCTATTCTCTTCCTCTTCTTCTCTTAATTCCTTGCCTGCTAACATCTCCCTGACTGCTTTATTCCCTATGTTTTGATTGTAAGAAGCCTGAGTGATACTTTTTTTTTCCCCTTTAGCAGCGCTATAACACAAGTAGCACCCAAACGAGAGTCTCACACCTCTGCTGGTCTGAAAATAAAGTCACTTCTGACTTTCAGCCTAGGACTTCACCCCTCGCAGTGTCTTTGTCCTTTCAGGTGGGCTCAAAGGAGGATGTGAGCAGAGAACTTCTAGGTACACTTCTGGTCTATCCTAGTGAACAGCTTGTGTATCCAGAAAGCTGCATGAGCTTTTCCAACCAGATCAGTCGGTCTAATGCATTAGCAATGCAAACCGTGCCTCCCTAATGACCCCGGCCCGCCACAGCTACAAGAAAGCTACAACTAAATTACAAATAGTTAGTCATCTAGACTGATGGCATAGCTCACATTTGGTGAGGTGCTGAGGTAAATGGATTGAACATGGACTAATCCAAACATTTCCATTATTAGAACACGCTAGGCAGAGTCTCCATGGGATGGGAATGAAATCACGCTGGGGCGTCTCAAACAGTTTGCGTGTGATCCACTATAATCTTACACATATATTTTCTCCATTCTCTGGTTTCATCACAGTCTTACTGCCTCAGTGGAGGGATTTTGCTTGCGAGGGTGTTTATATTACACAGAAAAAACCCCACTCAACCACTTGAAATCTGGGATCATTTGAGCAATCATTTTAACTTTAGTAAAATTAGCCAAATGCTGAGATATCTTATGTGGGATGTTGAATTTCTAGCTGGTAGTCGAACAAAGCATTCTTTAAAACAATTAGTTTATCAATCCCATTAAATCTTCTTGCCCATTATTGTATTAAGACCAGCAGCAGATGAACATCTTGCTGTGTTTTGGCTCCACTGGCAAAATACCTTTAGCCAACACAATATTTTCAATTTAGTGTCAGAGTTTTAACCTGCTTTGGAGGCAAAGAAAAGTAAAGATTTTTTTTTTAACTCAGTAACAATAAGCCTGATTTTATTGAACTAGAAAGATTTGCTCATAACATATACATGAGGTAATATTTAAATAAGACTGTTCAATAAAATGCTAGGTATGTCACTTGGGCCCCGAGAAAGCAAGGTGCTGTTTTCAATTATAATTTTAATATACCTGAGCACGTGAGTACTCCCATTAAAGTCAATGGGATTATGCAGATGCTTAGAGTTAAAAGTGCTTTGCTGAAGAAGGATGATGGGACTAGAATTAAACACTACAGGTTCCTCCTATGTGCTGCAGCTGAGGTCTGTATAAGAAAAGGAGTAGAATATACCTGATTCATATACAGGATGAAAATTAATTCAAAACATACTCCAGCTTTGAATAGAGATGTATTCTACAAAACCTGCTGGCATTAATCTGCATGAAATACTGCCTTAGCTAATAAGAACACCCGGGCTTTATTTATATATTGAGCCATTTGATAGATATAAATGAAGAAAGAGGTAAATAGAAGCCAACATATTTTTGAATAAAAGCCCAGAGGTTCTTTCAGAGTTCAATGATCTTTGTGTCTAGATTATAAAGAATTCAGAGCAGCTTCATGTGACTTGCCAACTACTGAATAGAGCTCCAAAACATCTGTAATATTAAACAACTTCAAGCCTCCTTTTTATGCTTGTTTTCATCCAGCAGTGATTTATAGAAATCTATTGGCTTCTCCACTGGTATTTTCTAAAAAGAAATATGCAGGGAGGAGGAGGAGGTTTTAAAATATGTTGGGACACCGCTACCAAACTGCAGCTGGAAATTAGAGATATTTTAACAGTGGATTTAGATTTATTTAGGAGATTATGGAGAAATGCTAACTGCATTACATCGATTATTTTAAGCATTGCAAAATTAATTTGTGGTGGTGTGCAAAGTGCCACTGAGTTCACAGGTAATTTGATGTTTTTAGGGTAATTCAAAGAGACTGTGCTGCTTTTGAGGAACAAGATTTCTTGGACTGGATCCCCACTGGTAACATTTTCCTTGCAATAGAGTTGCAGCCCATTAATTCTTACTGTCCAAATATAGGTAGCATTAGTTTAAATTAGAAGTTTTATAACTGATTTAGTTGAGCTACTGAAATCCCTTATGTACACAATCTTATCTCATTTTCAGAGATCCTCTTTGGATTGGTTTATACCTGTCCCGATTAACATATACCAAACACATTTTACTTGATGAAAAATCTCTCTAACCAGTTTAAAATTATTCTTTGAAATGGTGTCTCAAGCACAACAATTTTCTGATATGATGAAAAGTGTGATTTAGTTCAAACTACATAACTGGTGTTTATGGGCACTCCATTACTGTAATCCCTCCTTTAGACATGTACAGCTGCAAGCTGCACCAATACCACCAAATTTAAAGTGGTATCAGCTCCCCAAAGCTGATTGAAACTAAACAAGGCAGTGTCTGTGACTATGGATCCTTGTGTTAAAGGGCTGCAGCTTTTCCCTATGAAACAGCTGGATGTTAGAAACTGGATATAAAGCATGAACAATACTATAAGTTTCTGGACAATCTTATTCATGGAATCAAGGCCTTAAAATCAGGGGTTGAACCTTCTTGAATTCATGGTTTTGGGGTTGTTTTTTTTGAGGAGTTGTTTTTTTTTTTTTTTTTTTTTTAATCTAGATGCTTCCTTGCCAGAGATTTGTTGATCACTGGCAGCTTGCAGAGCATTTTCTGGTGGTTTGGAGAAAGCTATTTGGTTACAGGATGGTGCTTCTCATCCTTTGTTCTGGAGTGAATATGAACAAATGGGAAGGGGAAGGCGCAGTGAAGATTAGAGTCAGCAACAGGATACACTCTTCTTTGAAAAAGGAATAAAGAGCCTTCAACAGGCTCAAATTCAAGATAAATTAAAATTACAGAACACAGAAATGTTTCTGGGTTCTTCCACTTGTCTTTTGGCACACGGTCTCTTAATGCTTGATGGTCTCTTGGCCATTAATGAAGGGAAAGCAGAGCTGTTCACCAGAGAGGAAAAAGAAGTACCAGAAAAGCACTGAAGGAGTGTACTTTGATTCCAGGTGACTTGACAGGCAGAGCCATAATAGGGAGGGTGAAGATCCCAGGGAGCAATGTGAATGTTATCAAGTTAGGGTAATCTTCAATTTAAAAAAATAAAAAATGGGAGTAACAGCTGCAGTAATGCGAAGATCCACTATATAAAATGAAAGGTTATGTGCCAAAAAGGCTTTCTAAAGATGGCACATGCTCAGCCCTGCTCACATCCTGGGAAGTGCCACTGGCACACTGCAGCCCACTGCAGCCTCCAGACAGTGGAGCCTGATCCAGCACCCAGGATAGGAAAGTACCACAGCTCTGTGCTTGCCTTCAGCAAAATCATAATGAGAACAAGGATGGGTCTCAGCTGGAGCACTTGATTCCTGATGTCAGTGTGTTTGTGATGGTAGCAGGTGAATATCCAGGAAGGTGGTGACAGCAGCAAGAGTCTAGTCTTTCACCTTACACCTTTCCATTCCTGTTATTATCCCAGAAAATTTCTATATCTGCCAAATAAACTTTATTTCAATCCTGGGACACAAACCTTGCCTCATACTACTTCAAACAATGGCCTTTGTAACCAAAACCATGAGGGCAAGGAATGACTGTGAGTGATTCATACACTCCTGTTTCTGTTCTAATATTGTAACACCCAATGTTCAGAACTCTGTAAGCCCTTGACATTTCCTCTACTTTTTTCCACTGATTTCCTCCTTATTGTTACTGATTAATTGCTTGCATTGCAGTCCTACTCCAGGATCAGGATTTAATGATACCCCTTAATAAAAGAAAGAACATCCACATGTACTTGTTTCCCAGTTGTGAAGAGAAGAATCAGGATTCCCAAAACTTTTTTTTTTTTTTTTTTTTTTTTTTTTTTTAATGTAGCCTGCTGATTCTGAATTCTAAGTTCCTACCTGTGAAGGGAAATTTTCTCTAGCTCAGCTGCTTCTGAAAGAAGGGGACAAGAGGGAAAATGGCCAGAACAGATGAGGGCAAACTCATGGCAACTCAGCATATCAGACCCACAGAAGATGTAGGGAGGAGCAAGAGAAGGACAAACATGGGATTTAGCCCACCAGAAGTGGGGTAGGTCTTCCACAAGCCAGTACTGTATCTGGTTAGATCCTTCTTGGCTCCATCCTTCAGACTTGGAGGGAAAAGTGATAAAAATTCCATATTCTCATTGAGTAGGAGAGCATCTGCTGCAAGCAGCTGACATTTGTCTGTTCCTCCTTTTCAACCACCACTGGTTGGGTTGGCTGCCTCATGCATATAAGAGAAGTACAGAAATACAGACATCTGAGTAGTTTCCACCTGCCTACAGTTGTTTCAGGCTTGAAGTACCCCCAGGGTCCTCAGGCAGGAGCCACACTCCAAGGGTGAGAAACAGAAAACAGATGGTCATATGAAACAGACCATCCCATCTAGGGGCATTTCAGGACATATTAATTAGTCAGGAGCATGAACCACAACAAAACATGGCATTCCTTCTATATGGAAAAGCCTTTGATGGTTGGCTAGTAATGGCTAAAAATGAGACAAATCCATAGTCCAGATAGGTTGTAAGTATGCCAAAAAGATCCATATGCTGGCAAACATGCTGTTCAGCTTGTTCATTTCCTGTACGCTGTTTGAAGCAGCCAGAGCCCTTTCTCACTATTTAGTCCTTTGAATGCAAAGTAAAATCAAAACAGAAGAAGAAACATGCAGCTAGCTAAAGTTCTAAGCTCAGCACTTTAGGAGGCACTTGAGCACAGGGAGAGCAGACAGAGGACCCCCCAGAGCTGGGAAAGCCCCCACTTACAGCATATGCTCTGCATAGTCTGCTCTGTGGACATTTTAATAAATTTGTCTCTTGCCCACACAGCTGTCATTCACTAGGTCACTTTTTTCCACCAGAAAGACCTGACAACTCTCTCACATCCTTACAGACGATGGCAGAAGGTAGAAGCCTATTAAAAAAACCCATCTGTCCATGAAGTGCACACACTTGCAGGTGGATTCATGTAATTAAGAAAATGTAAAAAGTTCCTCATTAGTCCAGTCTCAAAGCCCATGTACTCTAGGAACTTGTATTTGAAAGGGCAACAGAAAACTGGTGGACTGCAAAAAAAGCATTACCAGTCTGACATGCCCTGCCTGCTCACAGTGAAGTGTCTCTGGTGGGTGTGATCTACATCCTGAATGTCCTTCCTTGTTTTAAAAAGATAGCCATCACACATAATTTTGCCAGGGCATTCATTTCCCAAGTTATCCACTTGGCAGTCAAGAACTTCCTATTAAACTCAGCATTGATTTATTTTCCAAGCCCATAGTGAGTTCTGCACATATATAAGATACTCTTTCAATCTGCTCAGCCCATTCCACCCCAGGTGCTTCAGAAGATGCAAGAAATTTTGCTGCAGGCAAGTATGTATCCACATCAATCCCGCTCAGGGTGAGAACTGTACTCACATTTGAACTCGGCTCTTGGCCACTCTAGCATTCTGTGCTGGGGGATACCAGAGGCTGCTACTTAGTGTTTTAAAGACACATTTCTTTCTGTGCACTTTGTTTGTGTTTATTTTGTCTTAAATGCCAAGACAGAAGCTCTTGATTTATTTAATTAGGTTTTTATTATTTTTAAGTGATTTTACCACATCTGCTCTTTAATTCCCACATCATAGAAAATTAAAACTGCTTGGGCAGGAGACTGCATTTTTCTATAACAAGCATATTAATACTAGTTGACAAAACTCCTTTTACAGAAAAAGTCAAAATAGGAATCTGCAGAAGAGTAACGAGATCTCTTGGAGAGAGACCTTCACTTTTAGAAGAACACAACTCAGCCTCTGCATGCACACTTCCCTCTATTGACTGTAAAAAAGCTCAGATGACAGGGTCAGGTGAAGATGTCTGCTCTGTGGTTAAGTGAGATGAACCCTGAAATCCTGAAAAACAAGTAATAGACAAAATTGCACAGTTTCCAGTGTGACTCTGTGTAGTCCCCACAACTCTCCACAGAAAGCAGAAGTTTCTATCAAGCTGCCTTCAGTCTTTTTTCAGAGCTCATAATAAGTGCTCCCCCATCACATGAATATTTTGTCTTTCCCTCTACTGCATCTTATTCTGCATGTGCCACCAATTTATCTGCCATTGTATTGGGTCTTTGCCTGCTTTGACTGACATGCTGCCCCTGTGAAGCACTGGGCTTTGACTAAAATAAATAACTTCATTAATTTCACTTCTTTACTCCCATTCCCCTCTCCAGACTGCCAATATATTTGTTAAACAATACTAGACCTTGGCACTTCTGTGCCAGCATTTTCTTCAGAGACAAAAATTTGCTATTTTTTAATGTATATTGCCTCCCAATTTCTTAGACAGCTTTCAGTTCATGGCTTCTCATAATGTGACAGCCTTAAGTTCTTTAGTAAACACTCAAGCAAGATCTTGCCAATGTTTTTTAACAGAAGGATGTGGGATGCTGGGGTTTTGGTTTGTTGTTTTGCATTTGTTTATTTAGGATTTTTAATTTTTTGATACAAAAATCAGGTTGGAAACATATAGATGTAATTGAAAGATCAGTCCCAGAGTGTATGCAGTGCTTTTCAGGCCCACAGATTAACTTCTCATCTTATTTATGCCAGTGCAAGTTAAGAAAGCAAGTAAAAGTTTTGTTAATTTGGGCTGATTACTTGGGCAGACTTAGTCTAGCTGAAAGAAAAACCTGCTAAAAACGTTTTGAGAAACGTACAGTCTGATCAGACATTGTATGACAAATTTAATATGTAGTATTTTCAGCAGCAATGTCATTTGTAAAATCGCCTTGTCCAATGCACTGGAAACACTAAATACTTGTAGATATCAGTATTTTGTTACTGAATACACGTGCTAATTCAGCAACAGTGATCTGGAGAATCCAGTAGGAAGAGATGACAATGACAAAGAAAAGCAGCAAAAAAATGAAACACCCATAGAAAATAAAAAAAGGAAATTGTTATGAGATACGTCACTGTGTCTTTCCTTGGTGTTATTTTCTGTACAGTGAAAAACAAAGGAGGTGAGTAGGAAGAAATGCACAGGCAATTAAATGTGGGGGGTTCTCAGGTTCCCCCAGAAATAGTGAGCACTGCCCAGGGCATTGGGAATCAGCTGATGGTCCCAGCACTGTTTGAGCCTGAGCTGGCATGTCCCCAGCCCCACCCAGACCAGTGCTGACAGACATTCCAGTCTAACACCAACAGAAAGACAGAGACTTGTGTCCTGCCTCTCCCAGCCCAAGAGGTGCCAAGATGACATGGAACTTGCCCAAAATTTGGGAGGGAAGAATGAAGCTTAAGTCATATTCACGCGTGCAGGCCTTCTTTTGTTATTGTAACCCAGTTATGGAAGCAACTTGTTCCTGTTGATTTTCAAACCCTATTTTGTTTTGAAAAGGCCAAACTGCGTCACTGGATGCATTGTCTCGTTACAGAGCTCCCAAGAGTGGGGAACTTCCAGCCAGCTTCCAAACCAGCTCAGCAAAATGAGGAGACAAGGGGATTTGAAACCAGAGGTCTAGTCTGAAAGGGATGGTCCCCATGTGAAATGAGGGAGAGCACAAGGAAGGAGAGGCTGCAGAGGCGTGGGAGTGCCCATTGGCTGTGGACTGGCCATATTGATTCTGGCAGATGGATACTGACTCTCATCATAATTTGGAGCTGTGGCATGCTGATGTGAATGATGCTTTCACAGCTGACAGGGATTTTTCCTTTTCCATTTCTGGTTCTACAGACCCAAAATTGCCTGGGAAACAGGTCTGGGGAAAGCAAGGCATCTGCTTGTTCCTGAGAGGTACCACAGAGGAGATGCATCATAATGTCTCTGGGAAACAGGGAAGCCCAGAGGGATGACTACAGGAGGAGGATAGCTTCACAAAAAGTTAGCCTATGACAAAGAAAGACTTTTGACCTGTGGATGGGGAAACACATATGGGGTTAGGGCTGGGAAACAGGTGTGAATACAGAATAAGAGAAAAGAGAAGTGGTCAGAGTCACTCTGATGAAGAAAGAGAAGGGGAAACCCAAAGAAAAGAAAGCATTATGCAAAGAGTAGGAGAGAGGGAAGCTGAGGAGGCTGGAAGGAGTGAATAAAATGATGATGCTGGGAAGGCATTTCAAAATGAAAGAGGGAAGCTAAGATGGCTAACCTGCAGGAGGAGAAGTCCTTCCTGTTGGTACACTGCAGGAGAGGAGCAGCTGCCAGACCCTGAAAACTCAGCCCAGGGAATGAAACATAGAAATGCATACAATGGACATGCATTAAGGGATGGGGAAAGACAAATCTGCATGGAGATGAAAATGGTCTTTCATCTCTCCTAGACAGGCCATTTGCTGCTCATCCCTTTGGAGGTTTTATTTCCCTCTCTCCAAGGCATATCTGGGTTACTACAAGCATATCAGATCCTTACTGAATGGATGTGGCTTCTGTGCTCAGAGGGACATGGAGATCTCAAAACATGATATCTCCTATTAAAAATGCTTTTGCTGCCACATGAAAATGCATTAGCTTGCATATGGGTAACATTGGCAGATTCTTTCCAAGATGAGTTTTAGCTGTCATAACTGTCTCACTATTCCTGTTTCCCTTATACCTGTAGTCTGTCTGCAGAGATAAAGTCACTGAGAAAGAATATAGATTTTCTTCTTCAGAAAAGCCTTATTTTTGTCTTATCAGTGAAATAAGTACATCCTGTGCACAGAGACTAAAAAAAATTAAAGAATCCAAGTTGTTGGAGACCTCACTGTTGGCTTACACTGCCAGATTATTATAAAATGTCTTAAGTAAATAAATAACATTACATTGTCCAAAAGCTCCTTTCTTGGAAAGCTTCATATCCAAGCTCTTTATGCAGTGAAGGTAACATTAACATCTTCCTGGTCCTTTAAAAAGTAGTCTGCTACATTGCTGAAAAAAAAATGTGGAGAAAAGATACTGCAAAATTATTCCAAATAAGGAAAATCTGAAGCATAATTTATTACAGCCATAAATTCTCATGCAAATGTCAGCAACCAGTAGATCCTGGACTTCAGTGATGGCAACTCTCCTAGTAGGAAAGATGCAGTGTTTAGTTTGAGGCTGTAAAAATGCTCATCTGTAGCCTTTGGACAGGCAGTACTTAGAAAATGCCTCCCAGCCAACGAAAGAGACTCAAGTGTGACAGATTCTCATTAGGATTTGTGTCATGGCAACAAGAGCATTGGCAGAGCAGGGTGGTTGGCGTGGCACACTGTGTGTCATCTCTCAGGACAAACCTCAGCTTTTCTCTGGGGAACCCAGATGAACTTTACCATGTGCCACTTCAGCAAGACAACAGAAGCCTGGTGCCTGAAATTAGAGGCTGTTTGTCACTCCCAGGGCTTCTGGCATCCACAGTATCTTGAGGCACACAGTTTGGAGAAGATTTGAATTCAATTTGACTGCTGGTAGCTGAGGTGCAGGAATAATAGCAGGGCAAAGGCAAGCAGAGTGTTGAAGCAAAGAGTTGGTTTCTGACCCTGGACTAACTTCTTGTGTGCTTTTTGTTTGATTAGACCAACATATTTCAGCCATGCTTTCTTCAGTCCAAGAAGAAGAGTCTTTGTGCCCATGGCCACTTGCAAGCCCTAGCTCTGTCTCTGCCCTTGCCTCAGCCTGCTCCCTGGCATGCCTGAAGCAGCCTCTGCCTTTGCAGCAGGGTAATTCAGATGCAAGGCAGGAGGTTATTGTCAATAAAAAGCTTACCAAAGTTGGTCCAGCTTGTACAACACTCAGTTGTAATAGAACCTGCCAAGGTAGAGATGCTTTTTATGTTCAGAAATAAAAATAATTTATTTACAGGTTGACATTCTCAAGGTGAAAAAACAGTATGTATTCAATGGGAGGAGCATGTCTGCAACAAGGAACAAGGATGTTCTTCTTTTCCTCATTGTTTCTCATCTCTTTTGCTTCAGGATTATTCTTTCTTTCTCTACGTCACTCCCTGTGAATTTGAAACCCTTCCCTTATTTCTGTCTCCTGTTCTCTTTCCCTGTAAGACCTGTACCCAACCCAAAATTACAGCTTCCCAGCAGTGGTGGGAAGGATCAGTGGGGCTGGCTCACACACTCAACCCTCAGCCCTTTCCTGGGTTGACCTGGTGGTAGCTCTGTGACTGCAGCTGGCCCAGCTCACAGGCTGTGGCTAACCTGTTTTATAGGTGACACAACATCTTTGGAGCAATCATCTTTGGAGCAAACATTCTGGAGATGCTTACCAGACACTTTGCAGCAGCAAGGCACAGTCTCACCCTCCAGGGCTACTCAGCTGGCTCTGGAGAATGCAGTCTGACCACACAGTATCATGCCATTGACTTTAAGCCAAATTCCTCACTGATTACTCTTTTTGCCCTCAAAGCTGAATGTTTACAGGCAGTAAGTATGAGGTGCTCAAACACTCCTGCAGTTCCTTCCCCACATAATAAAAATTATTGGGAATTTTTCAGTGAGTACCCTTTCCTGTTAGTAGGTGAACACGATCATCGGAGAGAATGGAGAAAGCTGTATTTTTATTTGGTGCAAAGATGTCCAAAACTAAAGCAAAAATCCAGGGAGGATTATGTACAGGAGGTGACACTGTGAAGATAGGTGATTTGGGGAGCACCTTTAGAAGGTCCTCCTCAGGCTTGGATGGGGCTTTGATGACATTTCGCACTCACTGAAAATAGTCTTGTCTGCATCAGCCTATTGCTCATGTCAACAGCTTGCTCACCACGTCAGCCTCAGGCCCTGCTGGGGCCCCAGGGTCATACAGGCAGAAGAATTGCTGCCTCAGATCTTACTATGGGAAAGCAAATGCTCTTCCCTAAAGCTGCTTTAGAGAAGAATTGGCTTTAGGGAAGAATTGGCCCCTAAACTCTAGAGGAATGATCAGGTACTTACAAAGAGTTCATCACTGTTTTTGCAAGATCAGACTTCCTACACATTTTAAATCTCTACACTTAGTTGGGAAGCCTTAGAAAAGAATGATGCCTTTCAAAATGATGATTTTAATTTCCAATCACCATCTTTTAAACCTGGTGTCCACAGAAAGTGAGGGGTGCTTGAGTGAAGGTATTTTTCTTGCTGCTTCTCCACTTCCCCTTTCTGCTCCTGTCAAGGGTGGCTCTTACTGCTTCAGCCTTTCTTCTGATTTTAAAAACACAGATGTGAGCAGATAATGAGGCCACAGGAGGAGAATCCTTCAGGATGTCTTGTTTGGTTTGGAAATATTTAAATGTCTGCTGCATTTCCTTTGAGCACAAGGCAGGAGTCTGTGAAAGGGCACTGCTCCTTGTGCTACCCACAGCACTGCTAGGGGTGGGAGAGCGTGCGTGCATGCGAGCATCTGTGTGCATGTGCATGAGATGGCTCCTAATCTTTTCAGCATGGTTCTTCTGCCTGGGATAATGGGAAACATTGCTGTAGGTCACACTCCCCTGGAGGAAGATTTTAACTCTAGTAATTCAGGTGAAGCTTGCTCTATCTAAATAGTCTGCCAGTTTCACGTTGTTACATCAAATTAATAACTTTCTAACTCACAGTGAAGAATGGGGTTTTTTGTGGCTTGGATAGGTTTAAGTGCTTGTGGCCATTATGAGTGATAGTTGGTTGTTTTACATTAAGGTATTATAATCAAGAGGAAAATTTTATTATTGTGTCATATATGTGTCAGTGAATGGCTGCTGGATGGATTACGTGATGAGTCTGAGAATCAGAGTCAATCACCTCTACAGTGTGGGTGGTACAAAGCAGTTGCCCAAGAAACACTAACACAGAAAGAGAAATCCTCCTCATTTTCCTCCATGAAGTCAAAACTGTGTTAGAGGCTGCACTCAACTTCCTACTGACAAACACCTTGTGGTCTTTCTACCACAGATGGGCCCTGGGCAGAAGTGGAATTTAACTCTGATTAAAAGGCAAGGACACTTCATGGGAGACAAATGTGTGCAGAAGATCAATGGGTTATACCACAGATGAATAAATCAATTTCATATCCATGGACTTTTCATAAGATTTGAAAAGTCAGTCACATGCAAGCCATGGCTTCATTCAAAGACAGCTGAGATCTATAGAAAGTATTAATAATAAAATGTATACAGAAATGTTCAAAAGAATTGGCAGTACTCATGCTAGAAAGGGTTGTGCCTTTGCCAAACATGAAAGACCACTTGTTGGCTTCACTATCTTGTTTAGGCCCTGCAGTTCAAATTTAGAATATAGCTATCAGTATAAAGAGTAATAGGATAAATTTGCAATACATAAATAAGAGAAAATTACAGTCTGATCCAAGAAATCTGATGAACTTGAGAATGCCCTGACCATGACAAATGTTTGTGACATTTTGAAGTGATTTGTTTGGGCTTACAGAAATAAATGAAATGAAATTAAAATCTTTTGTTTCAAAGAAGTGTAAGTTACAAATAGTACTGCACACTGGTTGTGTCCTCATGCACTATCCCAACATGTGCTTTTAAGCCCCATCTTGATTATGATTTTTCACGTATGCTTGAAAGTAACTGTCTCTTATTGCCTATGCCTTTGTGTGTCATTTTAATCCTTTAATGCATACTGAGATATCAATGGTTTTTTACCCATAGTAAAAAAAAATTCTCATCCTCCTTTTTTAGCTCACATATTTTTGAAAACAATCTAGTGGAAGGATGAAAACCTTCAAATGTTTTATTTAAATTTCTAAGCAGACAATAACTGTAAGGAAATGTTTTTAATGCAACTTATTGTATCAGTGGAGACTGTATTGTAAAGAACTTTTTTTTCTATTTCAGTTCATTGTGCCAATGGCTGAGTGATGCAGTTACTCTGCTGTTAAAAATAGCAGTACTATTACAAGTTTAAAGCAGGATACCACAAAATGCACTCTACAACCACAAATGCATTCCAAAGCCTTGTTGCTAGTAAATATGTGTCCTGGGCTTGTCTTGTGGGTAGTCAGGGAGTGGGATAAATCCATCTGCTGAGGATGGACATTGGATGTGAGCTCAGTGAGCACACATAGGCACGCAAGCCTGGGCACACACACACTCACACACACACACACACACACACACACACACACATATAAAAGTAAATATTTATTAAATGGATGTCTCAGTGTCAGCCCTGCTCTGTATGTTGACATGATCCAAGTCTAGAAGCCACAGCTCAAAACAAAACAACCTGTGAATACTTGACCTGGAAGCAGTGAGAAATTCTTCTGCAATTCACTGATCTTCTAATGTTTAACCCTTACCAGCTTCACTTCTGGCATCTGCATGAATGTTTGAGACAGAACTTGAGTGACAGAAAGTGAGATAATTATGTCTCTCCAATAGATTAACTGCCTTAGGATAGTAGCACCAGATGAAATAGGGTATGTTCTGAACAAGTGGAGAAAAAACTGACACAGTGCATGCTGCTCCCAGAAGGGTAAAAGAGAAAGAAAACCTTTGAAACAGCAAAGATTGTTACATTCAAATTACTCCTTTCCAAGTCTGTAATTTCTCAGCTAGGTCAAAACAGAAAATGAGTGATTACTGTTACAACTGGCATACACTCTGCACTTTGGCTGCATTTAAGATACACAACATTTTCCAGAGAATCATGTTGGATAATTTGTCTTGTGTATTTTAAGCCTTTTTCACATGTCCTGAAAGACATAAGCAGTAAAATACCTCAAGGAGTGCAGTGGCTGCAGAGGGGAGGAGGCTTGGGCCCAGTGTCAGGGCACCTGGGTGCTTTCCTGACTGTGTTCCCATCTATCATACAGCTCCAGATGGATTGCTGACACCAGCACTCCCCAGCTCGGCTGCCTGAAGTTCAAACTCTCTTTGGCAAGAGTGATTTCTAATGTCAATAGTGCTGTTTATCTTCACACAGAAGAAAAAGGAACTGCACCTAGACACCTAAGCCCGGACTGGCAGGCAGAAATAAGCACTGTGGTTTGCAGAGCTGAGCTCCCACGGGGTCAGTGTGTGGTGCTGTACCTGTTTGCATACCTGTGCATAACTGGCAAGGTGAGGAGAGAGGGTCCTCAAAGGAGCTTCACAGCAGGAAATGCACTTTGCTTCTAGGGGAACCCCACATTTCCTGTGCCCTTAGCATCTATCTGCTGTGATGGGCTCTCACTTCTCCTTGCCTAGGCTACTTTCTTAGGGAAAACAGATGAGGAGAAGGAAGCAGTGAGTACTAGGGGGGCTCTCACTTTGTGTCCAATATAAGTGATCACACACATAGAGAGGAAACCAAAATGGCACTTCTGAGTTGCCCAGACCAGACCCAAATTTGGCTTCTCCCAAGAGAAATCCTACTTTTCCTCATTGGCTCCACACACTGGGCTTCCACCTCTGGCAACTACCCAGCATTTTACCTACCCCAGGTTGTGTGGTATATTCTGTAAATTTCTTTGAGCAAAATTCCCCCTAACTTCTTCTGTTATATTAAAATCCCCCAAATTCATTTAGGTAACTCCTAGTTTAACACTAAAGAAGCAATCATGTACAAACATTACACCATTAAGCCTTCTTATAAGGGCATCTTTATACACTTGTCAAACTTGAAATACATACTCTGGCCATGTAGTTTCAACACCGGTCCACTTTGTCATAAATCAATTACTTTTCTCAGGAGAATTTCTCTTTAAATTCATGGTCACAGGTATATTCCTTGGCTCAAATTTAGTTACTGCTATTTACTTGGAAATGGACAGAAAAATTTAATTTTGCTTTGTGAAACAGAATTCTTGAAATGTGAGTCTAACCAGAAGAAGGAATGCAAAAGTAGAATTCTAGGTTTCACTGTCTTTGTTCTCCCCAGGAATTCTGATTAGCTTACTAGTAGGCATCTTTTTACCTATTGTTAATATGGAAAATTCAGACAAGTGATAAAAATCAGTTTCCCTGTTCAGGGAATCATGAATCTGTAAGGTCAGAAAGGACTTCCTGACACAGGTGGCTGAGGGACTAAGAAGAAGAGATGTTGTCTTGGACCTGTTACTTAAAAATAGGAGAGAATAGATCATGGATGTGACAACCTGGAGCAAGAAAAATTTAGCCTCACTGGAGGAACACTCAGTTAGGCAGTATTTAGGCAGATTGAATCCACACAAATCTATGGACTGATGGGCTGCAGCCATGAGTGCTGAGGAATCATGAGTGCTGAGCACATAGCAAGGCCACTCTTGATAATACTTGGAAGGTTGTGGCAACTGGGGAAGTTCCTCAGGACTAGATAAAAGTGTCAGTGCTAGCTTCCAGAGGAACAATAAGGATGACTTGGAGAACTAGAGTCTCACCTTGATCCATGTGAACATGATGAAGCAAAATAAAAAACAAGATTGAGGGTATTCACTGTGGATTTATGCAGGGGAAATCATACCTGGCTGACCTGATGGCCTTCTGCAATGAAGTGACTCAGCTGACATAAAGTGATGGCTGACACACCAGATGGGTGTGGTGCCTTTCAGAGGGACCTCCACAGGCTGCATAAATTGGCCAACCTGAGGTTCATGATGCTCAGCAAAGGGAATTGCAAAGTGCTGCATATGAGCAGAATAACCCCATGTACCAGCACAGGCTGGAGCCTGGCCAGCTGGATATCAGCTTTGAAGGAGAGGATCCAGGGGATCCTGCTGGCCACTCACTTGCCCACGAATCAGCAATGATTCTACAAGGCAAAGAAGGTCAAGAGCATCCTGGGTTGCACTAGGAAAAGCATCACTGATAGGTCAAGGGGTGTGATCCTTCTCCTCTATTCAGCACTGGCGAGACCCATATGCAATGCTGGGTCTGGATCTGAGCTCCCCAGGACCAGAGATATGTGAATGTTCTGGAACAAGTTTGTCAGGGAGCCACAAAGATGGTGAAGGACCGGAGCATTTCTCATATGAGGAGAAGCTGGGAGAGCTGTGACTGTACATTCTACAGTAAAGAAGGCTCAGAGGAATCTCATCAATCTGGATAAATACCTGAAAGGAGGGAAGATGGAGCCAGATCCTTCTCAGTGGTACCCAAGGATGGAACAAGAGGAAGTGGGCACAAACTAAAATCCAGGAAATTCCATTTACATACAAGAACAATTTATTTTTTTTTCTTCACTGAGGGTGGTCAGATACTGTCACAGGCTGTCCAGAGAGGTAGCAGAGTCTTCATCCTTGGAGATAATCAAAACCTAACAGGATGTAGCCCTGAGAAATTTGCTGTAGCTGAAACTGCTGTGAACTAGATGGTCTCCAGATCTGCCTTCCCACTTCAGCTTTTCTGTGATCCTGTGACCCCTGCAATCCTTTTGTCTTACCTCATGCTGTACACAGAGTTTCATTCATGGCTTCCCCACACACACCAATCAGACATGCTAACTGAACAAAACATCATTTTTAGAGATGCATCTGCACTTGGCCATAAGATTTCTACTGATGGCATACCCACTATGCCCTTGATGAAGTTATACCTCCATTAATTTCCTTTGTTATTAGGAAAACACCCTTCACCTTACCTAATCATCACCTTCCCCCATTAATATTTAACAGCTAATAATTTAAACTTTCAATCAACTAAATTAACCCCTCATTTCTGCTTGTGCAAAAATATTGCATGCACTGAATTCAAACCTGGTACAGCTGACTTAAACTTTCCAGATGTTTCTGAGAGTGACACATAACCAAGAATTGGGGCCAACTATCTCTTTCAGACTGAGACAAGTTAAGGAGGGGACATGGATTGCTAAGGAGAGTCTAAGGAGACAAGTGGATCAGCTGAGCAAGAAGGTAATATTTTTAAGATGCTTTTCAAAGTAAAATTATCCCCTCATTAATAAAGTTACCACCCAGATATTGGCAAAGGTTTGCTGCTTGACATGTACTTCAGGAGCTGATGACTGCTCCTGTCCCTTCCAGTTCCCCCCGAAAATCCTTTTTCTCTCTCCTTAATGCCACCAAAAATTTCCACTGCTCAGTTACTTTAAACTCAGAGCCTCTTGAAGAGTGTGAAACCTAGACCCTGTGCTGTTATGATGTTCTTGAATATTAGAAAAATAACTGTATAGATTGTGTAATCCACAAGCCATTTAACCTGCCTTGAGAACACATTTATCTTCCCACTCATCAGAAAGGAGTCCACCTCTGTTAATTGGGACCTGACATTTCAGCCTATTTTTGTGAAACAAAGGCACACGTAATCCACCACTGAAATTATTACAACAGGAAGCTCACATTTTTACTTCTAATAGTTCACTTTTTAAGCATGATTTTCATTCCTAGTACTCTGCCATCCTGGTTTGGCTGGTGTCTAATCCCTACCACAATACTTATTTTAGTTAATCATCATAGTTTTTCTTTAAATAAACCCACACTAACCAAAGTGGTGAGGGAATTAAGTACATTATTTCTTTTGTAGCCCAATATCTCCATCTTATGGTCATAGCATGTATAAGGACTGAGATTCTCAGTATTCATTTAGCCATGAATTTTAGTGGAGACTACATAGCAGTTAAAACACAGTTCAATATTTTAACTAAAATAGGAGGGAACTTGGAGGTTTTTTCAAAACTTTCAGGATTTTTAAACTGAATGCTACTACTGAATCTTTTTCTTAGGGAAGGGCTAATAGAAATTACTGGTGATTAATACACTTTTCTACATCAACCTACACTTTTCTGCATCAGTGTTGCACCTCACAAGGAGACAGAAGCTGTATGGACAATACCTATACATCTGTAGGCATTGTCTAGCAAACCATGAATTGTCACCATTGTGCTTTTCTTCCTCAGAATTCCAAAGGGAGAATTATGTCGTGCCATACTTGCAGTATATTTTCATTACTGTTTGGGATCAAGGCCATAGGAGACCAGGTAAAATCAGGAATGGATGCATTGCTCAAGTGTGTTCAGTGAATGGCTTAGTGCTGTCCCCAGGTTTGCTGCTCATGATCTACACAGCCTAGAAAGATCCAGCTGAGCAGAGGGCAGAGGAGACCTGGAGGAAATGAGCTTGGCAGGAGGCAGCTGCTGGTAGAGAGATGTGACAGCAGCACTGATTGCTCTCTCAGAAATACTCTACACCATGTATTTCCATGGTGATATGGCACACTGCAGCTCACTGAGAGCAATTTTGTTTGTATGGGTCTAGGATACCAGCTCCTATCTCCACCACAAAGAAGGATATAAATAAATAAACTGAGGCCTCAAGATCCTGAGGGAATCCTGAAATCAGAGCAGCATGCCAGCCAGGAATGTTCACTACACATCAAACATATCTCCATTAATCATGCAATTCATAGTACACCTCTTCTGTGACATGATACTCCTGTTCTGCCTCTGAATGGCAGCACAATCTGATTTTCTGGAGAGAAGGAAAAAATCCCCAGTGATATTGGGCCTAGCTAGCTTCAAAACATAAACTGTTTTATTTACCCATCTATGCCACTCTCAGCACAGAGCTGGTCAGCGAATGTGCAAACAAATTACCCTTTCAGAAGTGTCAAAGAAAACATGTTTCTGCCTCAAAGGTTTATTCTAATTGGAGAACCAGGCTAGAAGCAAACACAGTGTTTTGCTTACCTTGTCCATTTTGGACTGCTGCCTCTTCACATAATTGTGAACAGCAGAACCTGCCAACCACAAAGTATCTTTTCCCAAGACCAGAGATTTCTTCACACACTAGAGAAATTAAGTCAGAAGTTTATATTTATCAATACCACCTGGCAAAATATGCAACAACAGCGTATTTTGATGTGGGAAAATGAATAATTTTGACATATGAGTTAAGCACTTTCTGTCAGTCCTAATGCAGTCTAATGAAAATGGCAAATAAACAGTAAACCATCCAGCTTGTCTGTCCACCACAGCTCTTCTGTTTGGTCAAGTGAAAGTCTGTCACCACATATGTTGCCAGGACTGCTTCTAATAATTTAGGATGTATGTTATGTTCCCATACTACTCAGCAGTTTTGTGTTGAAATAAGGTCAAATTCTTTTCCAGGGTTAATTTTAATCCAAGCACCAGTGCAAAAGGAGGAGTGAGGGAAATTGTATCAAAAGGAAGCACACAGATTCTGCTGTCACACAGTGCCCATGTGGGCCCAGGAATAGGAAAGGCTCTGTAAGTGGGATGTAATGCATGTGCTTGTTTATTTAAAATTGCACTCAACTACTGAAAAATCTACACAGTATGACCAGTGTCTACATTGAATTGAAACATTCCCAAACCCATGGAAGCAGGAGAGACTCCAGAATAGTTGAGTTCCATGATGCATACCATGAGGTTTGCATGAGGGACCACTTACAAAAGATGCAAGCAGCATATACCTGTTTCCAGCAATGTAGAATTTTCCTTAAAATGAAACCTCTCTACCTGGGTTTTACAACAAGAATGATGGCAAAACAAAGGAATGGGAAGCCATGACTTCAAACTTTGCCTTGTCCTGTATTTTTCAAGCAAAATTCAATCCCAGAAGTTTTATTTTAGTCCAATATTTGCAAGAAAACCTGTTTTGGATTTGTTAGAGCAAAGTCATGGCAGATGCCAGAATTTGCAGCTTTTGCAGCTCTCTGCAGAACAACTTGGGTTCCCAGTGCTTTGAATGCCAGGGCAGGTAGTCCAGCATGACATTCCAGAGGGAACCTTCTCACTAAAGTCTCTATTTCTCGTGTGTCTGTGGCTGACACACAATTTAAATGACGTGTGAGTTATTTCTGGTTATGGGACATAGAGTGACTCACACCATGTCTAGATCTGTGCTTGGCAACAGCCAGGAATAAAGCTGAAGCATTGCAAGGCTCATTCTTGGATGAAAATTAAGCAAGAGACTCAACATCAATTGTAATAGCAAGAAAAAAAGGTGGATCCAAAAGAAGTATGAGGCAAGGACAGTTGCCATTACAGATGCTACTTAACTGTAATGCTGGTAAGTTATAACATGGTGCTGAGTTCCAAAATCACTCTCCTCCTTGTGTAATCCACACATGCACATCACAGAATAGCTGCTGCACCTACACACACAAAAAAAAAAACCAACTTATTTTTCCTTACTATATGGGTTACTATAAGTAGTCAGTGGCCATTTACCACTGCCAGCAAAGCTAAAACACTAACTTTCTTTTGCTTAAGATTCAATGCTTTGAACCAAGACACCAACCAGCTTTGTTTGGTTGCATCAGTAAGAGCAGACAGCTGATTTTCCTAAAAGATCACCATCCCTTAGCCAATTTAAATCTGATTTTCTCAGTTTGCTGTAGAGAAGTCTCATAAGGATCCCACATCACACAGCATGGCACTCTCCCTGCAAGGTCAGGAAAGGCTCTGCAAGACACACCCCAGGGGAGTGAGTCTTAGGCTTGCAGTGGGATAATGCCTGCCTTGAACACTGAACTTTTCCTTCTGAAGCTAGAAAAGCTGTTCACAGAGTTTCTGATCTGAAGAAACTTATTACCTTAAATAAAGGTGTCTTCTGGCTTCTTTCAGTGTATTATTCTTGGCCTGAATGTGGCATTCTCACAAAAATGTTCATGAGTGCCACCTTTACAACTTAAAGGAGATTAAGAATATTGTTTCTCAGGAACAGTAGACTAAAAAATATCACCATGGAGAAAACAGAACTGTGTAAATTCTGTATTGACGTTACCCTGGTTAAGTCCTTTTCTGGCTCTTCAATCCATGGAGCTGCAACCTGTGAGTCTTTTTTACACTTACCATTATCTGTTTACACTGCCAGAACAGTACAGTCCTGGCGGATATATCCTCCACAGTAAAACTGGGTGTGAGACCAACTATTTATCTGTAGGAAAAGAAAGAAAGAAAGAAAGAAAGAAAGAAAGAAAGAAAGAAAGAAAGAAAGAAAGAAAGAAAGAAAGAAAGAAAGAAAGAAAGAAAGAAAGAAAGAAAGAAAGAAAGAAAGAAAGAAAGAAAGAAAGAAAGAAAGAAAGAAAGAAAGAAAGAAAGAAAGAAAGAAAGAAAGAAAGAAAGAAAGAAAGAAAGAAAGAAAGAAAGAAAGAAAGAAAGAGAGAGAGAAAGAGAGAGAGAGAGAGAAAGAAAGAAAGAAAGAAAGAAAGAGAAAGAAAGAAAGAAAGAAAGAAAGAAAGAAAGAAAGAAAGAAAGAAAGAAAGAAAGAAAGAAAGAAAGAAAGAAAGAAAGAAAGAAAGAAAGAAAGAAAGAAAGAAAGAAAGAAAGAAAGAAAGAAAGAAAGAAAGAGAGAAAGAAAGAAAGAAAAGAAGATATGTATTTTCATATGGAATAAACATCTCTGCTCCTGCTCCAGTGTCAATGGATGCAACATTCTGCCAGAGTAGAGTCAAAATGTTTTTGAGTGCTGTTGAGATTTCAGACTTTTAACCTGACATAACTCCGAACTTCCTGGGCATTTCTTTGGTGATATTCGCCTTTGTGTTGCAATGCTAAAAAAGGTAAATAAATAATATTTAAAATTTATTTTAAAGAAATGCAACAAGATTTCAAACTCTCACAAACTCTTGCTATTATAAGAGTACAATTTCCATTCTGTATAAATAAGAGGTCTAGGGAAAGTGCAGTGGATTTATTGAGATGGCTTTCTTTGAAGAGGTAAAGAGTAAAACATATTAATGGAATGAGATAAAAACTGCACCTTCAACTCACAGTGCATTTTAGAGAATACTACATGTGCATCATACTTAGAGAAAATGTGAAGAATACAAACCAAAAGTAAATGTAAGGAGTATGTGCATGGAGCAAAGTGCACCAGAGCTGTGAGTGTGAGAAAGCATTGCTTTGACAACTGATGAAGCAGCCTTTGCATAAAAGCCTTTTCCCAAGGAAATGCAACAACATCAAATAACTGAAGGGCAGGGGCCAAGGCCACACACACTGGATCCCCACAGGTGTGCAGCTCAGGGTTTGCAGCCACCCCCATTCACAATGAGAGCCAAGGGGCGCTTCCAAAGGCAGGTTTTGCTGAGTGCTCTTGTATGTCTGGGACTGAATCTGCTCAGCTTTTCACACGACAACTGCTTTAGAAATCTCAGCACTGCACTGCTCCCAGGGCAGAGGGGACCTGGGGTGGCTCCAAGCATTGCTGAGGCCAGTCTCCAGCACAGCTGGGCTCAAATATCCACAGGGCACTGGCTCCAGTGAGGAGCTGCCTCTCTGAAGGAGCCCCGGGAGCAGCAGGGACAAGCTGCTGAAGAGCTGGTTCCATAAGTCCTTGTCTTGCCTTCGCCCTCGCCAGGTAAATGGGCCTCTTTGCCCTGCCCCATGAGTCAATCACCCTGCATTCCCCTGGCTAACTCAGCTGGAAGGGAGCTGCTGGCAGGGCACAGTCTCCTCTTTTCACTCCCGCTGTCTCTCCACCCCCACGTTTGCTTTCCCAAGGGAGACTGACCCATGGGCTGGACAGTGGGCAAAAAGGCAGAGTTCCTGACACTGGGAGACTTACAGCAAGCAAGCAGCAAAGAAACACAAATTACTCAGGAGGTCTACAAAGGATTTTACAGGATATCATAAAATGTGAATTCTGAGGTTCGTTAATGGGACTTAAAGCAAGCGGTGTTACATTTCCACACACCTCATGTGTGTTTTGCATTAAGCATTAATCACGATCATTGAATATTTAGGCACAAAGAATTCATGTGTTTTCTGACACATGTGTTGATGTTGGATGTATAGTTAAGATATTCTAAAGATTAAGTGCTCCCGTTAGTGTTAGCAATTTAGAAGGCACACAGCTATTTCCTCCCCTCTCAATATGTGATGATGCAACAGCCAAAATAAATACCCCCAAATACAGTCAGGTTGAAGTGCCCATAATATCAACGAGAGACAGCTCTTATATTAGTAAAATACTGCTTATAAGGGTTTGGCTAGATTAGAGAGAAGAAAAAATGTAAGAGCAGATCCAATATACACTCATAAACAGTTGCATAGGAAAAGGGATAACTGCAATTTAATTTGAGGAATTTTGCAAAGAGGTGTCTTTAAATAAGAATTATTAAGTACAAGCAACATATTTGCACTCACTGAAATAAATTCATTCAAAAAGCATTATTATAAATGAGTTATTAGATCCAGTTGTATTTATAAAACCCTGAAACTTCATATGTTGCCTTTAGAACACAACATGGATCAAAAACCTAAAGTGATGTCTTGACCCAAAGACACATTCCCTAGGTTGGGCCATCTGAGGCTTCCTCCATGTGAAGGAAATGCTTGCTTGGCACAGGACCTCTGTGACGGGAAGAATTCACACCCTTTAATTTTTCCTGCTATGGAGCATGACTGGCATGTTTGGAAGAGAAGTAGGGAGCATGGGAAGAAATTATGGCATCTGGGGTGGTGGCCCATGTGGTACAAAATTTCAGTAAACCAATTGCAAGCACCCTTCCCCGTGCCAGACCAGGAAATTAGGGAAGCACAGAAGCCATCAAGCCATTTTTCCTCCCTTGCTTCTCAACATTTTAAGCAATGGCTACGGCACAGGTGAAAATCTGCCCCATAGACCTTGGTGGCACAAAGCAAGAAGGGTACCAGTGATTAAACCAAGTGTGAAAGCAATGGTTGTTATGGTTTTGTACTGGCTTCATCCTGTCAAATAAGGTGGAACTGCTCCTTGCCAGCCCCAATGAGTGTCTTTCAAATAGTTGCATTTTATAAAATAGGAGAGCTTTCAAGAAGTGATTTGAAGAAGGAAATGGAGAGCACTGACACACATTAATCAGGAGGCAGCATGGAAAGAGGCCCTGAGGCAGGAGTGGGAAAGCAGAACAAAAGGAACAGTCACAGCAGATCACCAAGGGCAGGAAAGAGCACAGCATAAATGAAAGCACTATTTTCAGTAAGGTAAGAAATGCAAAGGGCTTAAGGAGTTCAACTACCTCTGGAGGGGAAAGAAGATTTGAAGACAGCATAGAGATGAAGAGCCAAGGAGACAGGGAATGAATGGTATGAGGTGGTGAGCTTGCTGGAGGGATTTGGAACAGGCCAAGGGACTGTGAGCAAAATGGGGTCAGCCCAGAGACTTGGATGCGATAACTGGAGGGAGAAATTACCAGAGAAATTCTTCAAGTGTTGGCAGAGGGAACAGTGGGAAACTATTCCTGTTGGAGCACTTGGGAAAGAAAGCAAACACCATTTAAAGCAGTCCAGGATGAAGTGAAAAGAGAAAACTCCCACTGAACGATGTCACTTAGGCTTTAAGGAGAAGGAAAAAAAAAAAACCATGAATGTCAGGGTAAGAAGATCTCAAATCAAGCACAGAAAGGTGCTAAGGGTAAAAAAGATACACATATACATGGAAAAAGTCTTAGCAAAGAAAAAGGCCTTTTGAATGTCAGGAGTAGAGCTACTGGAAAAGGCTAATGGGACCCGTGAGATTCTTGCCTCCCCTCTGCCACAGAGATGCAGCCCATGTTCTCAGCTGCATGGCTAGGGAGCCATTGAATGGCTGCACACACATGTGCATTCCCTTCCCACCCCACCCTATGTGAGGGGCATCTGCATCCAGCATTCCTGGGGACCTGAGCTGTGACAGGGGCTCTGTGTCCTCAGTGTCCACCAAGGTTACTCAAGAAAACCACTAGCCACTGGGAAAAGAAAATAGAGCAAAACTGACCCTAGCACAGCCCCTCAGTTGGCTGGTAACTCTAGGCCATGTCTTCAGTTCATGTAAGCAAGCATTGCTTCCCAGACACCACTGGAAATGCTTTGAGTTTCAGCAGCCCTGAGCAGCTGGCTCTGTGTTCCCATCATTTGCAGGGAAGAGTGTGTGTGGATCTCTTTTCTGTGAGCAGAGTCTGAGCTCAGACCCTTCACTGAGAAGCAAACTCAGTGAAAATTCACAAAACTCAGTTTTGTGCTAACAAAAGAAACCACCCACCAGTAATTTAGAAATATGAAATTCCTTATATTTTCTTTTAAAGTATTTAAAATAACTACTGGGTACATGACTCTTCAAAACCTGCTTTATCTCCCTCCATCCCTGCTTTTCATTTCTCCTCCTAGCCAGTGATGAGGTCCCAACAGAAACAGTGCTTCATTTTTAATTTTCTTTTTTTCTGACTTCAAGACTTACTACTTATTTCAGAAGTAACTTTTTTTGGCATCCTCCTATAGTCAGGTCATTAAACCTGTTTAAACTTTCATTTAAAACATTTCCCTATCTTGAATGAATTAGATAAATAACTCTATTGTACAATTTCGTCATTTTACAGTGGTTTTGTGTCACTTTGTATCAGTGGAAACACAGATATGCTCTTTCCTTAGGAGTTTGAAAACTAAATAGCTGGTGCACATCTGTTCAAATTTAATTTGAACCTCTAAGCTCCAAACTGAAAGTAAAATGGGGGGCGGGGATTGGTGTTTTTAAAAGAAGGTAGAACAGCAAAGTTCTCTATTATTTCTTATTCTCCTATGTAATTATTAATATCCCCAGACTTTAATGAAAGTCTTTCTGGAATCTGTTACTTTCATTCCATTCTTTCAGTTTCTTTTATCTTCTTCTCTACAGCTCCTTAGAGCTCTGTTACAGCATATATTCTTTTCCCACTGTGTATTACATTAATCCCCCCATCCAATGAACACCTGTAAAATGTAATTCCCTCCTTCCAAAAAAAAAATAGTGTTGAATTTTAAAAGCCAAATCCTGTCTAGTTAACAACAAGCCTTGTTTCCAAAGTGATGATTTAGAAGAATCCCAATAACTTTACAGTCAGTTCCTGCAGCTCCAGCAGTGACTGGGAGCTCCATAGGGCTAGGGAGCAATGGGAAGACAAGAAGGTCACTCAAATCCTTGTAAAAGCCACCTACACAGCCAGAAGGAGCAGTTGTGGACACAGGCTCTGGGGAGAAAGTGTGAAAAAGAGGTGCATAGGGGAAGCCTGTATCCCCATCCCTCGCCAGGTCTGCTGCAAAGAGACCAGGCATGCAGCAAGGCCTTTTCTTCCACCTGGAGCAGCAGCAGGTGAAAAGCCCAGCTGCTGTGCCCACAGCAGGTATTTACCCCTACTCCTTCTCCCCCACTAAGGATAAAGGAGCAACCTGAAATGTGGTTAGAGCACTTATCAGCAATCAAAAGTACCCCTTGAAACAACCCCAGGCCTTTTCTAGTACGGGACATTCCAGCTGGATTCCTAAGTTCAGGCTGTCCAGCTTTGTGTGAATAAGAACAACCAAGTCTCAGACAGCCTAAATATCCTCCTATAGAAACGAACACCCTACTCCCCTGTGGGGAGAAGCTGAACAAAGCTTTCCTGACTCTTCCCAACAAAACCAGCCTCTGACTCAGTTTCTGGCAGATGAGGGAGAAAGGAGGATCCTTCTCAGTGGGAGGGCTCTGTCAAGGGAACATCAGAAGGACGCACCAGATGGACTCTTGGACTAGATCTAAAGGTTTCTCACATTTCTTTTCCTTCCTCCCCGCCCTCCTTCCCCTCACACACACACACTGAGTTTGCCTCTTCCCTGCCCATCTACAAAGTGGCTGTTTAAAGCGGCGGCGATGGTGCCCACACGTGCACACAGGAGCACAGCGCCTGACACTCTGCACGTGCTGGCTGCTGCAGGAAAGCTGCTTGGAGGTGGGCAGCAGGCACCTGACACACCCTTCTCCTCCAGCCCAGCCCCACACTGCCCATTAATCCCTTTAGACCTGGGTGCCCTTTGGCCAAGCCTCCTCCAAAGCCTTTTCAGGCACAGCCTGGGTGGAATGGGACCTTGCACGAATGTGCTGCTTCCAACAGGCAAGACATCAAACACTCAAGGCATGGAGCATGCTGCTCCTACAGACCCTCCAATGCCATCATCTTAATGCAGTGAAAATGGCAGAGGGGAAGGAGAAAGGATGAATGGAAGACCAGCTCTGTGTTGATTGCAGTGGGATTTGGAGCTGATTTAATGAGGAAAATTACTCCCGGATCTTAAATTGCTATGGTTTCCTCTTTGATTGAATGTTGGTATTCCTTTAAGCTTTTAAAGGAATGAATATGATTACAATATGCATTTGATAAGTGAGTATTTCTGGTTCTTTTCCATGTAATTTACCTTGTTAATCTTATTCTCTCTCAAAACAAACAATGGTTTGACTCTTCTTCATATTGAGGGCATTAGTTTGCTAACAGGCTGAAAAGCATCAGTTCACCATTTTGAGCAGATCTATTTTCTTCAAGTTCTTGGCAAGAGAAACCCCTTTGCTTTAGAAGACAGTGAAGTGTCCTGTCTTGTCTTGTTATTCCACTGGGAACAAATCATTCTTTTATGTATGCTTTGATGTTGAAATAAAAGGGGTTTTAAATACCATTTCACTGTACTGGTCATAAAAATGCTGTAATTTCCTTGTTATTTGTCTTATTGGAAGTAAGTCAGCGACAAAAGCACAAACACCATATACACAGAAACTTCCTAAATACCCCTTTTATCCACAGTGCTGTGTTTTATTGAAAGGCTCCAAACCCATTGTCTGTGAATGAAACTCCATTGTTATTGCCTACATGTTGTTATTCTCACTCCAAGCCTGAGTATGGACATACACATTAACCTGGTCACTCTACAATAAATCACACCCTCACTCAGGCAGAAATTTAACAGGAGAGGTTGAATGTGGTGTGGATTGCGTGTTTCCAGTCATGTTTTGCACTAGGGGCTGTACAAGGCTCCTGTATTTGGCCTTGCCAACACTAATAGTCCTAGAAAGCACCTTGGTTCACAGATACTAACGTCCTGTTTGCGACTCCAGTGGCACTTGCACAGCAGAGGTCAGTGGACACATGTGTGAACATTTACAAGTCATGCATTAAATCCCACTTGGATGAAACTGGCGCACAGCGTAAATTCAGCCCACCGCAGATGTCTTGAGTCATGAGTGCAGCTCGTGCCAAGAAAACTGAAGGCTATTAAAAACACCTTTTACACTCAGTTCAGAACACCAAGACTTACAATTCACTTGCACTCCTGCATTGACTCCTACAAGGCTTCTTCCCACTGAGTCCAGAAGAAGTGAGAGGAGTGTCAGACCTTTGTATTTATCATCACTAAGGAGTTTTACAGAGGAGTGTGCAGACCTGTGTTCAGACCCAGGGCAACAGAAAGCACCTTGTTCTCTTACCTCTGTGCCACTGCTCTCAGAATGTGTTAGCACTTCCACTGCCAAAAGCCAGCATGACTCCCCACTGAGACATAAAGTGCATGACATTATGCAAAGGAAGGTAATCAGACTGCTAATTCTTAAATAGATCTTAATGAAAGGCAACAGAAAAATCAGTGTCAGGAAGAACAATAGCCACAAAAGGAAGAGGAAGATACAGCTTTTATTAACTTTTGCTCACAACCACAAAGAGTTCCTCTTCTATAATCTACTATTCATAGCAAATGGGGTAACTCCTCAGACATTCATGAAACACCACAATGTAATTGTACTGTTGACAGTACAAGTCAGTAAATCTTGGACAAGATTCATGGTGAAATCTCAAATAAATTGTGGTTAAGGATGTGTATTGGTCATGGACTTAAAACAGTCATTGAGAAACAATGAGCACCTTAACACAGAAACAGGCCTGCACATGCTGCTGCAATACTAAACTGTGAGAAATTCAAACAATACTTTTGCTTAGTTTTACAGCAAAGTTTGTGTCAGAGTCACCATGGAATTAACTCAAATAATCAATCTCACATTCAGCTCCATAGAGGGGACAAGAAGGTATGGCTGTAAGAAGCTGAAGGGGAAGAGTGGAGAAGGTAGTGTGACAGATTAAAAATATCTCAGAATGCTTTGTTTTACCTTCAGAAACCTTTCTGAAAAGACAACTTATAGGCAGATATGCAGTCTGGGCTATAGGGGGCTGTCAAGAAACATACAGAATCAGCCAGGGTGGACAGTTTTAATCAAAGCTGCATTTGTGATCAGCAGACACAAGATCAGTGAATCAAGGCAGAAAGGCATTTTATTTTTGGATTTTCAAATACTTCTCGATGAAAGACCAAATAATAAAAGCTTAGCTGTATAACAGGTAACTCTGTATTTTACAGTTTTTTTAAAAATGCTTCATAACATTTAACTAGTAACATAAGCCTGGTTTGGGTATTAAGAGTACAACCACTGCACAGCCAATTTTAAACACAAGAACCCGAAATGCCAAAGAAGACCAACAAATTTTAAATCAGTGACAATGTTTCATTGTCAGGGACCAGGTTTAATAGTCTTTCCTATTCAATATCCCAATATTTACACATCACTTGTCTTCCCTGAGAGGCTGGACTGCATCTGAGGCATGTAGAGATTTCCAAGCTTGTGGTAAAACACAAAATTCTACATTTCCAGCTCACTGAACAATACTGCCTCTTCTAGCTGATACAGTTCTTTTCTCCCTTGGGAGACATCTTCTAATCTGAGAGCAGAAACAATTTGCCTGGTCTCTACCCAGTCTGGGATGACATTGCCTCAGTCTTGCCCTCTGATTTCTTCATTTCCTATCTGCAAAAGGCAATACCAGACTCTTACATGCAGCTACCATCATAGCACTCAAAAGGTGTAAATTTGAAATTGGTGACATGTTACTGCCTGCTAAGTTGCAGTATGGGATGGAGCTGGGGCATCTTGTCTCCAGTATGGTCCTTTCTCTTCTGCTATATTAATCTCAGCTGGCTGAATCATGGGGGCCACAGGAGAGCTGGAGAGGAGCTCTGGCTTTTTACAAAAGCATGTAGTGGCATGACAAGGGGCAATTGCTCTAAACAGACAGAGGATGGGTTTAGAACAGACAATGGGAAAAAATTCTTTACTGTGGGGGTGGTAAAACACAGGAATAGGCTCCCCAGAAAATTTGTAGTTGTCCCCATCTGTGGAAATGTTCAAAGCCTGTCTGGAGGTGGCTTTAGGCAATCTGGTCTAGTTGAAGGTCTCTCTACACATGGCAGGGGGGTTGGAATGGGATGATCTTTAAGGCCCCTTCCAAAATAAACCATTCTATGATCCTTTATATATCCCAAGTGCCTTACCTTATGCATAGCATTAATATAAAGATTAATTTTCATTTAGAGTGCTTGAGGATCTTTTGATACCTCTGCAGGCATTGCTAACTTCTTCCAGAACCTCTATGGGCTTCCAGGTTGACAAAAGCAGGACAAGACCTGCAGGGAGCATGAACTGATGCAGCTTCCAGTAAAGTGAGGATCAGGCCCAGAAACACAGTGCATTTCCTCTGGAAAGGAAAGCCCCCCACCTCGTCACTATAAATATACCAGACTTGTGTTCTTTGTTTTGAGCCCAGTTTCCTAAGGAAACAAAGTCTATGCAGTCATGCTGTGTCTGTCTGTTTCTGTTCCCCACTCCTAAGTCTTGACCAGATTTGACACTGGGGGCCACAGTGTCCAGTACTTCAAGATTTTTTGTACCTCAGTGACCACGAGGAGAAAGGTGTTTGTTGTTCTTTGTGTCTCCTCTAAGGGAAAAGCTTTATCACGTGCTTTTTCTGAGACAGAATCCAGAGGGGAAAAGACCTTATGAAACAGGTTAGCAGGAAACCAGGTTGTGTTAATTCCTCTGCTCCAGGAACTACTTGTTTAGTTTACAATCTCCACAGGAAGTGTCCAGCATGATAGATACCATGCAGGCAGTGCCCCAAAATACCTTTTTGAAGCTGGACATTTCAGTTTTCAAAAGTCACAAATCCTTTTAGAGATCTGAGAGGGTACTCTGTTAGCCTTTGAAGTCTGAAGAACATCTGATCTTTCTCTGTCAACAACCTTTCCATTTTTATGTTGTCTTTAATTTCTTGGGAAAAGGAGACTTTGGGGTGCACTGGAGGACCTCCCTTGCCCAGGTCTCCCTGCCTACACAAACCAGGCCTTGCAGATCATGCAGATATTTGCCTCTCTGCAGATTCAGATGGAATCTGAATGGGATGGCAGGGGTCCAGTCATGGTAGCAATTTATATTCACCTGTTCATGTGCATTCCCCACAAATTAGAGGAAAATGAAACCTTAAGGTTCCAATAAGATAGCATTTTATAGCCAGCCTGCACAGAGTCAAAAATGCACACAGAAAAATGCAGAAAGTCTACTCTCAAGAGAGCCTTATTTGCTTTACAGCCCTCTGTCAATCACAGCAGAGTATTGTCCTGTGATGTATATGCATGAAATGATCACTCTTTTTTTCTGATGATGCTGCTTTATCCACTCCCTCTGCAGCTACACATAACAAGCAAAAAATCTGTGCTTAAAGAATGAAGCACATATTAACAAGAAAAAAACAACAACCCATAATTCAGAATTGCATTACAGGTTCCATACAGGATCATATCTCATCTACTTTGCTTAACAAACATATCACGTAGACATATCTATCTTAAGACAGACGTGATTATGCATTGCAAAAATGGCAGCTATTTTTATGTAAAGCAGAAACTAATTAAATAAGAAAATGTATTGAGAGATTTTTGGATATGAATTTCTGGATTGTGAGATGGTGTTTACACGGCAGCTACTTTGCTGGATATTGCCTCACTGATGGCTTGTGGCATTGATTTATTGACATTCCCAAACTCGAAATTAAGGTAGCCTCAGGGGAGGATACCAACTGACCTGTAAATTGGAACATGTGTTTTGGGTTCTTTTGTTGTGCTTTTTTTTTTTTTTTTGAACAGGATTTCTGACTTCTGCCACTGACTTCAACTTTTTCCATATAACAAAAAAATTCTTCCACATCCCAGATGTACTCAGACCAGAACAATAAATTAGGACAATGGACTCATGCTGATTTCCATCAGCGGAAGATCTAGCTCCTGTGGTTGAATTTTTTTTTTTCTATATAGCATTAGAAAGAAGAGCTACCTTTTCTTTTTCAACAACTTTTTCCAAAGTCAAGATTAATCTCAAGTAACGAAATGTGAGGTCAGTGAACACTGAATTCTAGCCAGGGTATTAGCAAGTTGGTGAAAGAGCATTCTCACAGAGCTGTCTGCCACATCTGCTGATGTTCCACAACAGAAGAGACTCCCCAAAGTCCCTGTCTTGTATTACCCCTGCACCAGGTTTCTTCCAGTCTGTCAAATTGTATCTGAGTCATTTAGCCTCCCACTCTGCCAGGAGCGTGGGAGCAGTGAGCAAAGGGCAGGCATCCACTGGGAATGCAGCCAGAGCCAAGACTGACAGCCCACGCTGGGCCCAGATGATTTGATACGGCGCTTTCGTAACCTCATTGTGGGGCAAGGATGCTGCCTGTCTTTACACTGGCAGAATTCATCCCATGATGGGGCCTGATACTGCAGGCAAAGAAAATGATGACGATAATTCTGTCAGCCAGGCTGCTTATGAAGCATCTGCTAGGCATCTTTGAGGGGCAGAAATGGTATTTCTGGAGCAGCAGTAAGCTAAAGCCAGGAGAAAGGTCAAGGGAGCAATTCACATTTAGGATAGCTTCCAGTGGATGTCGGTGCTAAAATCCAGCCACACTTCAGCCACTGCCCATGGCAGATAATACAGACACTTCATGGTGTGGCCAGCCCTAGTCCCAACATGGTTTGGCAGGTCCCCTCTGAATGGCTCCACACCTCCTCCTGCATGGTCAGATACCAGTGCTGCTGACTGATAGAGCCCTTGCAGCATCACACCTGTGCTTGCTCTGCAGCTTTTGGCTTGTGTCTGGTGCTGGCAGCTCATCAACAGCCTGGGGTAGAGCTGAGAAGGACACTTTTGGTGGCAAAACACAGTGTCACATCAGCCATTATCCCAGGAAAGGGTTTCACAGCACCTTCACTCCAGTTTTCATCCTTGCCTCCAGCTTATCATCTGGGTCACTTCCTGTGTGCTCATATCAACAGGACAACTTAGACAAAACCACCTTTCAGTTTCACCTTTCCTTTCTAATGAAAAGCCAGAATAAATCCTAACCACCATATTTTCCTTACAATTTTTGCACTAAACCATTTGCACACATTACAACTCTGCCTGACTACTCTCAGTCAATCTTAACCTGATTTTCCATCCCTGTCACACATGGCTGTATTAGCAAGCACTGTTTTACAGAAAGACCGAGTTCCATTGTTAGTTTACCATTTTTGGGCTAGTGGATGTGCTGCTTGTTCCTCATCCCTCTCCAGTCCTGCAAGATCTGAAACAAAGTGTTTTATCCTCTGAGGCCTTTTGCATTAATCACAGTGCAGCACAGGGGGAACATGAATTGCTCCAAGCAACTGCTTGACATGTCGTGGAGTCCTTGTGGTAAATACCTCACTGGCCTTGAGCTTCTCTTCCCAATGTAGACTTAATGTGTCTCTGCAGCAAGGAAATTGCAATAGCTCTAATGTGCAAAACCATATTCAGTCAATTAAAGAGTTTCTTCTTTTTCCTTCGGTTTTACAGATGCCTACACCTGTACCCATACCAGGCAATTTTTGCTTCCACTGGTATGGATTGTTCTGAAAAGCATCTGTTTGCACAAGCACTGGAAACTAAAGTTTTTGTTTACTCAGTAAACTCTGAATGCATTTGCACTGAAACTGGAGCAAAAGGAAAATAGTGGTCTTGATCTCTTCCTCACCACCAAGACCAGAAGGTGAAGGAAATCCACAGCCTGTCCCTAGATGTCCACCTCCAACATCAGACAGAAGAAAACAATTGCCTTCCTTGGAGACTTCACAAAGAATAAAGCTGCAACTAAATAGAATTTTCATGCCAGCAACTTCAGGACTTACTCTGTTGTTATTGTTACAGCAAAATCTTCATTGATACTGAAGAAATTTCATGTGAATGGAAAAGATTGTGAAAAAGAAGGTGAGATAACAGCAGGATACAATTCCTATATTGCTTCCCCTGTTGCATCTCCAGGACCTGGTGGTTCAACCAATGCCTTCTCCAGCCTCTCCTTGCTGTTTGCTCTGGGTTTTCTTGTGACTGTCGTGGCTTCTAGGTGACTACAGCTGAGAGCCTCCAAGGCTGGGCATGGGACAGTGCTCATGACTTCAGTCATGGACACAAGGGTAGGAAGAAAAGCTCATGATAAGAATCACATGTCAGCAGTTATTCAGTCATTATCACCAAAAAACAAAGAGAAAGTGAATTTCACAGCTATTCAGATCTTAGTATTTTAATAGGAACAACTTTTTTACTCAAATAATGGTTTTGCTCAGAGAAAAGGCATAGATCTAAATTTGGCTTCCAAATGTAGAATTTCCAAATATCCAGAATAAGCCTGATTGTCTGTGCTTTACAGTTCTCAGGGCCCCTTGAAATGACCTGCACTTTCTCCAGCTCTTCCTCAAGCCAGCCAGGTTTTGCCAACTCCAACCTAAGGCTCCCTAAGCTTGCATGAATACTGCCTAGCTCCCTTAAAAGGGTGTGTGAACAGATCCAGAGTGCCCCACGGGAAGAGCATAGGGAAAGCAATTGTAAATTCCTATTTGCAGAGAAGAAACACCAGAAATTTATTACAAGCTGATGTATGGCATCACAGTGATGGCCTTGCTGCTGAGGTGGAAGACAAAAAACTGTGAAGGGATGTGATGGGGAATACTCTAATTAAAATACTTATCATTTGTAGGGCTATAATAAAGGTATTTTATTGGTTTGGAGCATCAGCAGGAGTCAAGAGACTGAAGCTGTACCCACGATTTGCTATGTAACTTACAGACGTTTGCCTTCTCCAACACTCAGTTTGGATACTTAGAAAAGAAAGAATTAAGAGCAGTAGGAGACACAATACATTAATGCTTGTAAAGTTCCTTCAGATATTGGCTCTACAGTAAATTAAAATATAAATTTTAATGATCTCTTACTTATTGTGAGTGAGATAGATGGAAGCAAGGCCTCTGGGTAACCTTAAGGTATTGCTTTCATTTCATACCAACAATTTATTAACGTTCTTTCATTTCCATTTCCCAAATCCATTGTAATTTACTCCGAAACATTTCTGAGTACGCACAGTCTTTTATTCAAAGAAAGGTGTCCTCTCCCCAGAAGGGCCAGAAACGCTGGCCCGTGATTAGAGGAGCAGGTTTTTAACAATTTATAAAACATTCTCCTACAGTTTTAAAGAGATTTCTCAGTCACCTCTGCTCAGCAATCTCTCCCCATCGAGGTCCCTGGCTGCCCCTCCCTGCCCAAGCCTGGCAGGGGCTGCCCACTGTGCCGAGCTGTGCTTCATTAAGCAGCACTTTTACGAGGTGGGCTGCAGGGGGACAGGCACGGGACCACCCGATTTACGGCATCCCGGTGCCAGGCTGGCAGTGTTTGCACAATAAAACCACATTGCGAGGGCGCTGCGGTGGCGACACAGCCCTGCCGAAAAACACCCAGCAGCCCAACGAGGTAGGAAGTTCGGAGTTAGGAATTAAAAATCCAGTACCCAGCACGGCAACATTGAGATGGCACCGCCTCCCACTCTGCCTGTCAGCTGGGGTCTTTAATCCTTGGCTATGGGCTGAAAAACCTGGCTTTTAGGTACCAGGCTCCAGCATGCACAGGAGGCAGGCACCCATCCCACCAGCTCCTCACCACCATCTCTGTGCCAGCCAAAATTATTTCCAGGAGCAACAGCCCAAAGTCTCCACATGGACATTTATCAAACAGGAAAAGAAATATGGAAAGACTTCAAACCTGCTTTCAAAAAACATTTGTCTCACTTGCCCGTATCTCCCACCAATGAATGGGTTCTTGTTTGTCTCAGTGAGAACTACAGTTTCAGAGATATTTTCCAGAAAAAGCATGGAATTATTAAGAATAGTAGGAATGAAATTACTGTAGTAGTTGTGAACTGATTATGGAGATTTTGTGTAGAGTCAAACTTGAAAAGATCTAGATCACAGGGAAACTCAGCCAACACACACACACACACACACACACACACACACACACACACACACACACACACACACAACTTTTTAGACCAATTACAGGGAGTGTTCTTTTTAGCCAAACATGAAATTCATCCTGGCAATTACAAGATAGTGGTGTCACATGTATCTATCACTCATTCTCAGTCTCACAGAGGATGGGAGAGCAGATATCCCAAGGGCATTTCTCTACTAGACCTTTTTCAGGAAGAACTGATCAGGAATATACTTGGAGAATGGATTACAGTGACCAGAACAAGCAGCCCTGTCCCAAAATTAAATGTACAGTTAATTCATATTGCACTTTACCTTGACACCTTTACATTAACCTGTAATGAACTCAAAATCCTGATGGACATCAAGTGTTGCAATGCTCTGTCCAGCCTCTGTGCATCCTCACAGGCCAGAGGTGCACATATAATGCACATATAATTTTTTTTCCGGCCTGCCAGAGCAATCTTCAGATACAAAAGAGCCCAGAGAGGGTTTCTTGGGACCAAAGGGCTCTTGGTCCCTGGATTTCTGGGACAACCTTTACTACAACCCCTTTTCCACAGCAACTCTGCATCATGACAGAAAAGGAAAGCAAGAAACCCCTAAAGCAGGCACTCCTATGGGGTAAAGAGTCTTTTTGCTTATTTTTCTTGGTCTGAATTTGCTCTGTGCTATCAAAGGGGAGACTGAAACCTCCTAAATGAGCCTTAGCTCCAGTCCCAAATTGCAATAATGCTGTGACTCAGACAGCAGGTACCTTTGCTTCTGCAGCCTGAGTTGGATTATCTCATCCAAGAACTGGACAAGGCTACTGTTATTTAACAAGGAAACACTTCACACAGATACTGTGACTTGATCTTGTTTGCTCTAATCAGGCTTAATGCTATCCCAGGACAACCTGGAAAAATTCAGGTTTGCATACCAGCACTAGGTTTCAACAAACCCAATCTAGGACTCAGGCAGCAAGTATTACCATTCTGGCATGTCCTGCTGAACAAAACTATCCCTGCTGTCAGTCGTGCAAGATAACCTCACTTTTTTCTTGTCTGTCTTCTCCTGACCTGGGATGTCTACAAGGTATGTGGAGGAGCTCACACCTGTCACAGATACCTGCAGCACAGCTGCCCCCTCACAGCCATACCCAGCATGTCATCCCTGTGAGGTGCCTCAAAATGTGCTCACCTGGGGAACCTCTGGGGGACAGCTCCAGCAAAGCATGGTGATAATGGCACTCGCCCTTCTAATTTTGTTTCTTGAGACTCAGTGCACTCAGCTGTCTAAACCTACTGCAAGCCATCTCAGGTGCCCATGATAAGTCACTCCATCCAGGTGTAGCTCCAGAGCTCATCCAACAGGCAGCTGTTTCACACTGAGAACATCAGGCTGCCATGAGTGCCACAACAGACCCTTGGCAAGGAACAGTCCTGGAGCTGCTGCCTGCTGTGCCTGTGCCAAAAAGCAGCACCTCCTCCAGGGAGAAGGTCAGGCTGGTGCCAGGAAGAACTGCTCCCACCATTCACTCAGAGTTTCAGTAGAGCCTGAAACTGTGCTCCAGCTCGTGAAAAGTATTCCAATAAACCAGGACCATCCAGTGAAAGGTCACTACAATAATGATAATAGAGGTAAGTCTTACAAATGGCAGAATCTAACCAAAGCACAACATGGACAACTTACCTACTGTGAAACAAATGGAGAAGAGAACTTTTATGAGCTTTACAGCTGAAATCTACTGTTTCACAATTCAAAATACTTTTCCCCAACTACCAAAAGTGACTTTAATCAAAAAGGTTTGCTTCCTGTAAAAAAATTTGGTTTCCTCAGTGTCCTTCAGGATAAGACCTTGTAAGAATTGGAAGACCAATGTCCTGCCCTCGATATGATATTTTGGGATAAGTTTTGGAGCTGACTTCAATGCAGATCTTGAACCTCTCAGCCTCTGGGCCTTTTATATTTGGAGAGTGAGTCAGTCCTATTTACAGTGAAAGAAAGTCCAGCCATGAAGTTTGATGAGGATATGGAGTCATGGGTGGATCAAACCAATCCATCAGCATGATGAGCTTTTAGATATAGATCTTAGCTGCTTCATACCACAAGACTGAGAATTTTCAGTTCAAAACCCTGCAAAATATTTTAGGTGACAATCAGTGACAATTTGCATACTACTCTTTTGTGAAAAAGAAATGTTTAGTGATTCTCAGCTTTGAGAAAAGCAGGCTCAGGAGAAATCTCATCACTGAACATAAATACCTGGTAGCAGGGTACAAAGAGGATTGAGCCAGGCTCTTCTCAGTGCAGCCCAGTGATAGGACCAGGGATTTTGACACAAGTTGAAACACTTGAGATTAAGAAACACTTTCTTTCTGAGGGCTAGCAGAAGACAGGAATGGTGAGTTGTGGTGTGTCTAGCCTTAGAGGTATTCAAAAGCCTCCTGCTTCTGGACAATGGCTCTAGGTGGTCCTACATGAGCAGGTAGGTCTGGAAAACAAAATTCCCCTGAGGCATTAAATAGAGCAAGATCAGCTGCTCACACGATGGAAGTGCTCAAAAAAAAAAAACCCAGATAAACTCAAAACAGCCAAATCACTGCATAGACACAGACATAGGAAAAACATATATTCACTGAGGGAAAAGCAGCAGCACCATGAATGCAAACAGAAACTGAGGGTTGTTGGGTTGTTGTTGGTTTTTTTCAAAAATTGAGGAGTTACTAGTTGTTATAAAGTTGTTTACTGTAAAGGGACATTTTAAAAAGTAAAGAGTCGTAAGGGTTAAAATTTATGTTAAAAGTTTTTGGTATAGAGCTTTAAATAAAAGTAAAGTTCTAATTGGAAGTAGAAGTTGCTTTTGTTGAGGCTTCAGGAGGGCTGAAGATGTTCTTGCAGCTTTATTATTTTTGGGCAATGATGATGGTGGTGAGGAGAGAAGAAAAGAGAGAAAAGAGAGAGAGTAAGAGTGTGGTTTTTTTAATGCATAGATTTTTTTATATAAATTAATTATTAAGTTAAAAACACTAATTCGAATTCTTTTTTAACTTCTTAGAATTTTAGTTTTTTAGCATGTTAGTTTATGTGTAAACTACATATACAGTTTATTTTGTTTTATTTAAAAATGTAAGTAATATTTTATTATTTTAAAATGTAAGAAATATTTTATTATATTCTCATTATGTTTATGTTTTTGGAGCCTTTGTGGAGACTTGTTTTTTACACTGGTATTTACGATTATGTTTTTCAGCCTTCACTGAAGCTTGTTGATCTCTCTCTGAGGAACTCACCCACCACCACCACACTCCCTGGTTCTGCTGGCCCAAAGTGAGCAGATACAGCTCAGAAATCACCCATCCCCTCTCTGATGGGAGAATTTGGAGCCTGCTGGCTGCAGGCAGAGAGCAAAGCACTAGAGGGCACCAGCAGGATGGCTGGAAATCACCAACCTGCTTCATTGAGGATTAAGCACTTCTCTTCTTTCCTGTTTAATTTTAAAAAAATTAAACAAATTTAGCCCCCTACCCGAAAGCAACATACACCTTTCTTCTGCATAGTCACGAGGAACCTTCTGTTACAGAGAAAAATTAGGTTCTAAGACCCTGACAGAGTTTTTGACAAGTCCCCACAGCTCTGCAGAGTGGCACAAAATTCCCCAGGCATAGAAACGAGGGGTACCTCAGACAGTCTGGGCAGCACGGCCTCCTTACAAATAGGAAAAGTGCTTATGTAGCAAAATCTGAAATTTGTTATATTAGGAACTTCATGTAAGGAAAGGCAACCAAGAAAACTAAGGAAGGTAAAAGATGGAGGTCTGTTAGCCAGGCTCCCTGTTTCCCCCCTCTGCTCCTGCAGGATTCTGCAGCACCTGCAGCAGGTGCTGCTCTGGCAGCCTGGGGATCCAGGGCCATCACTCTGAGTAGCACAGGCTGTTCCACCACACCCACACACAGGGACTGATCACCCCAGAAAGTCCTGTGCCAGCACTCAGCTCCCCACAGGGACCTTCTGAGCTGTCACCTGCCTGAGGCAGCTGCTCACTGCTCCAGGTTCATCCCAGGGGTCACCCCAGCCAGCACAGAGCATCCCTGATTTGTATTCTCAACCAACACACAGCCCCAGCCAAACCACCCTCCCCAGGCTGCTTCCACTCCTCTGCAGGCATCACCTGCCCTGTCAAGTCTCATCTTTTCTTTCTCTGCACATATGCACTCTGGGGGTGTATCAGCACCAGGAACACCATCTCCCCTGTCCCCACAGGAAGGCAGGAGAGCTGCACTGGCAGCCACAGCTGTTCCCCACCTCCCTGTCACCTCCAGCCTCCACCTTCAGGGACCAGGAGTGGGTTTATGTGCTTGCTGCTAGGCCTGGGCTGAGCAGAGACTGCCAATTGTACTGCACTGTACTTAATTATGTAGTAGTTTTATGAGGTGGACTGCAGCACACAGGGGAGCAACGTGAGACCACCAGATTTATTGCACTTTAACTTTGAGCTGACAGTATAACAGGCTCTAAGAGGTAAGTACTCAGTGCTTTATTCACTGATCTTTTGCCCTCTCCCTATATTTTCGTACAACTTTTTGGAACCTGTCTGGGACGATGGGAAAGATCTGGAATAGCGAATAAAAGAAGAGAAAGGTAGGCAGACAAACACAGAGAGCCAAAATACAGGAGAGGGGTGACAAAGGAGAAGGAGAGGCAGCTTTTTGCACAAACAAAGGCTCCAGGCCCTGAGTTTCCGCATTATTGTCTTTGTCATTAAAGGTAATTCCCCTGGAGATGCTAATGGTTGCAGCCCTGTGGGACTCCCAGCTCAGTACCCATTCCTTAACAGCAACACTTATATTTTAACAAAATAACAAGGGTTACATCTTGGGGGTTTTCAGTTGGGAGCAGCCCCCTGTCACTGCCATTCCAATGAGATGTGGCTGTCACTTCAACAGGACGTTTTCACCAGCATCCTTTGACAACATGGACTGGATTTAGCCACATGTGCTCAGGGTTTGAGGAAAAGAAATACTGCCTAATTTTGGAACGTGGTTGGCTGTATGCACCAGGAGAATGGAAAAACCATCACACTTCTTTTTTTTTTTTTTTTTTTTTTTTTTTATCTGCACTTGTTCAATATTTAAAATATTGCTTTGAATCTATACAGATTTTCAGTTATTGGACCACTTGGATTTTTAAACCTCACTGACTCCCAGCCAGACTGCCTCCGTCTGCATTGAAAGGAGCCATTCTTCTTCTTCTTCCCCCTCTTTTTTTTTCTGTCCTTCAGTGAAACTGGAGCCTTTCCCTTCCCGTAACTTTCAGCTGGCTGAGCCATTCCTAGATCTCTGCATTTTTCACTTTCCAGCCTGACCCCCAGGACTTTGGGAGACGCGTAAGAGAAGTTATGTGACACATTGGCTGCAGTGAAAAGCTGTGCAGCTGAAGGGAAAATGCTACAGATGTCAAAATAAAATAAAATAAAACAAAGTTTTACATCTAGGAGGAAAAAGCAGGGTGAAAATGTTCTGTGAGGAATGGTACTAGCTACAAACTAGTGGAAAAGCACAGAAACAGAGCGAAGTTGTACTGTGTAAGAAATAAAGTGCATGTACCTTTTTTCATTACCCTTGCTTTTTCTAGAACACCACTCGTAACTGTTTTACCTGCTTCAAATACAATTATAAAGAAATAATCACATTATTAGAAAATAATCCAATTGGGTTAAAATTGCAATTTTAAACTAGTTCAAATTAGCAGATGTAAATTGTAACCAACACTTTATAGGGAACAGCACATTTTGCTTGGAAAAGTAAATATATACCATTATTGCAGTGGGGATAAAATTATTAGACTGCTTAGAACTGCTTAGAGGGCTTAAAAACAGTCCCAGAGCATGCTATCAAATATGAGATCACACAAACCATCAAAATTTTTATGAGACTTAATGTTTGAAAAAGTTTATTAAAATCCCTGGGATGTCTTATGATTTTTAGTACTGATTCATTACAAAATTACTGTCAAAAAAGGACCTCTTAATTCATATGGTGTATGCAGAAGACATTCACAAAATTATTTTCTCAACCAAACATGGTAAATAAATTGCCTTGAGCCCTACACAGCCCAAATGTGGAAACTCACATTTTTCTCTATCCTTTTCAAAGAGCAAATATTCTTAGATGCTGTTTCAGCTAGAATAAAGATAAATCACTCCGTTCCACCAGCTTAGTAAAAAGATAGATATAGTACTGGTATTTTCTTTAATGAAAAAGAGTTTTGAAACACTTCTCCAGTAAAACACTAGTATACCATCCTGTAATTTTATTTTTGGAATTACCTGGGGAAGGACCATTACTGACCTTATCACAAGAGCAAAAGAGGCATTTTTGTTGGTCAGTTATTGTCAGGATATTTATACTGTAATGTGTTTAGGTCTGGAGCTGCCTTTCACCATGTATTTATATGATTTGTAGCTCAAAAGAACCCTGATTTCTGTGAGGCACCTGGCTGGTATAGGAATATCAATGATGAACAGCAAAAATAAAGTAAATCCCTTAACAGGTGATCCTATATCCCTGTAAAGGTTTATGGGAAAACTTTTAATACTCTGCTGCCCCATCTGACATGATTTTGACCCTACCATGCCAGATCTGCTAATATTGAAACTTAGGAAGGAAAAAGAAGAAAAAACAGAAATTTAAATCATTTACATTAGTTATTAAGAAGTTGGTAAACAAGATAGCTTTCAGTCTTTCCAGGAATCTTATTTTATTCAGCTTTGCACAGACCACAGTGACAGACACAGTTTCAAAGAAAAAAAAAATTAAGACAGAGATGTCTTAAAAAACTGTTTGAACCAAAGTTCATTAACGAGATCTTACTTAACTTATCAGTATGCAACAGATGAGAAGCACAATCTTTTAAATGGTGGTGAAAATATCTCTAAAGTTTCCACTGAGCACCTCCACGTGTGCAAAGGGTTGCGCTGCACCTTGCTGCTGGACCCTTCTGTCAGCAGCAGGCACTAGCAGGGCAGGAGCACAGCGGAGTCCTGTCGGATCAGCTTTGCACGCCAACCCGCACACGCAGCGCCCCGTCCTGTCCCGTCCCGGCCCGTCCCGTCCCGCTGGAAGGTGCCACCCATCCATCAGTGGCTCGGAAGTGCGAGATAAGCGGACAAAGGAAAATCGCCAAGGCGCGATTAGGTAATCTCTTTCCTTTACGAAATGGTTTCTCATCCTGGGAAGATGAATGGGACTCCAAACAGCACGTGCCCTCTCCTGTCGGTAGCAAAACATTTTTTTTTCCGAATTCAGGCGTCCCACAGCTCTCAAATTCCTGGGCACAGAGGACGCGCTTCCCGTTGAGAGAATCCCGCTGATAAGCATCCCCATCACCCAACAGCTATTTTGTGTCCCTCCCACGCCCGTCTGCTACAGTGACATGTTGTTTCTCATCTTCCACTTGTCCCGTGGCACTCACCAGGGCATTTGTGAACAATTTGGATCTGCATCTCAATGATATCTTTCAGCACCACCTGTAAAAATTAAATGGATGAATCATGCACGCAGGCAGTGTCTAAGGCATGGGTGCCTGTGACTCCCTAGTAATTTTACAACCTGTTTTCCAGTTCCAGCCAAGTTTGACAGAGGGGCAAGCACCTCCCAAGACACAAAGTTCTCACAAGTTCTGAAAAACAGACTTCTACAAAGAAGAAATTGGCAATGTAGCTACAGGCAAGGCAGCAGGACCAGCTCTGCTCTCACAAGGCCAGAGTACACCCTACAGGCACAAGGAAACCACATTTCACTGGGTCTGCAGCCCATGGAGGCTCTTGATTCAATGGCAAAATGTGTCCCTGCATGAGTGGTGGGAGGTGTGCCCTGTGCTTTCTTTCCCACATGTCCATGACCAGTAGGGTCAGGCTCACCCTTTCCATTCCTAGAGGTACCCTACCCACTTCAGGGATGGAAAATATGAAAATATCTGCTCCTGCTAAAGGGAATCAGTACCTGCCTATTGGTGTGATTTAGAGGAAGCTCGAGGTGAAACTTCCTCCTCCTACCCCCATGTAAACTGACTTATGCTGCTGCCCATTTTAGCCCACCAGGACTTCAAAGTTAGATTGTTCCTCCCTAAGTTCCACATTTACTGCACCATAACCAGGTCTCAAAGCTTCATCTGAACACAAAGCCATCTTGAATGGGCTAAGAAATGGAAAATGCTCCTGTAAATATCAGTTAAATCCAGATCCACCCACAAGAATTCAGTAGACGTCTCAGGTAGGAAGAAAACAGAGCAGACACCCAACAGACAAAATTCTCTGAGAGAAGGATACACAGCTCTGTGCAAGCACCACTTGGGCCAGAGCATCAATGTGCAAGATTGTCAGTGACATCCTGAAATCCTACATGCACATGGATACACCAGAGAGCCTCCCTGGAAAAGAAACACAAATATGTGGATCATCACTCACAAATACAGCCTTTCAAAGGTCAGACCTTTACTCAGAGGCTCTTCCCACGTTTCTCAGGATTATTTTTAACACACATCACTTAATAGAACATTGTTTCTTATGCCCATGCTCCTGAGGAGCTCTCTCCTGTTTTTCTGCCAGAGAGATGCAAATCTTTGCTAGCGGGCAAAACATCCATTGGCAAAACTCCTCTGCACATGGAAAGCAACTAATCTCTTTATTTTGGACAGTGCCTGTTTTTGGGAAGGGGATGGCTATTATTTCAGCCAGTTCATTTTGTAATGGAGTCTAACTCATTTGGGTTTTTGCTTTTTTAAAGAGCTGTGGAGAAGCAATCAGGCCTAAGCCACAAGACCACATTGTGTGCTCCCTTTGGAAATACACAGCTTCACAGCTGTCAGCTAATTGTATGTGCAGAATAAGTGGGTTTTATATACAGCAATGGTATAGAGAAATAGATAATCTACACACCTACACTCTTTATCTCCAAAACTGCCCAGAGTTTTTCTCTGTGATTACACAGAAGGTAGGCAGAGGTAACAAAATTAAAAAATAAAAAAAATCTGCTAGTCGTACCAGTTGTGTGGCTAAACCAGCGACCAGAGACAGATGCAGATGGAAGCAGGTCTGACATTCCACCAAGCAGGAGGCAGCAGTGACCTATATACCCTTGTCAATACATTTCACAAGAAACTGCAAGTTGTTTCAGCAAAATATGACTCCTTTGATACTTTCCTGTTTAATTTAATACAGGCTTTTAGTATCCAAAGAATCCCACTGCTTTGAAATGAGGAAACTTGGTCAAACACTTCTGCAGTCAGCCCACAGCTGGCAAGCACAGTTCAGGGGCCTAAAACACAACTGCTCACTAGGTTTGCACTCATAGACAATGGAGCTTTTAAAATTAAGGCTTGTATACACAGGCAAATTTATCAGCCTGATTACACTGGCATAATTAGGCCGATAAATTTCCTTGTGTAGACAAGTCCCAAGACTCTCAAACTCATAACTAGGCAGGTCTTTCACAGAGAGAGAGACAGGGAGAGAAAAGAAGGTAAATTAGCAACTCCTGAAATATCTGAGGAATAATTTTTTTTATTGGTCTCTCATTTTTCTTTCTTGAGATTTCTTTTTTCCCTACAAATGAAGATGTATTTCACTTCTAAATTAAGATTTGGATAAGACATTGGCACATTTGTTTTTAGACAAATTAGGAATAATAACAATCATCAACATTCCCTCGACAGAGAGGGGTCTATCTCCAGTGTCAGACAAACCCATGGGTATTGACAGAGAAATTATTGGGGCAGACCAGTCTCAGAATTCCAGTTTAGAGCACAGACTGAAGTGGGTTGCTCATTTTTTAGGGCCATGCATCTGACATGAGACTCTCAGACACTCCTGTCCCTCCACAAGCATTGTGAGAAGCCCATGCTGTGGAGAGCAGCAGTCTGGAGACACCCCAGGGACACCTCTGTGGTTAACTGTCTTTCTTTCCATCCCTCCCTCAATCTTTTCAAACCAGAGTATCACATAACTCCCTTTTGAAACTGCCAGCTCCACAGCAAAATAGATCAAGCCTAAACTGGAAACAGCCCACAACACCTCCCAGGAAAAGATCCCTCTGGTGTCTTTGTGGATGGAGGAGTCTCTCATCCCAGGCACCTTCTGCACGTCTCCCTCTGCCTCACTGTCACACTGTCCCGGTGCACTGAAGCACTACTTCTGTAACAATAAGGATCATGCCAGGGGAAGGAGTCATGGCAGGATACCCACAGTGAACCTAGCCCCAGGTCCCTTCCTAATGGACAGTACTCCCTGTGCCCTCCTGGTTTCCCACAGGGTGGGATCCCACCCTCGTACTGCTGATATAAAGTGACAAGGGCTTCATGAGCTGTGCCAACACAGCTATTACCATCCTTCATCTACAAGGACTGACTTAGAATTCTCATAATCTCCCTCAAAATAACCCCTCAATGGATTTGGAAGATTCGGCCTTCAACTTCAGCTACTTCCTCAACCCAATCTTTTATCTCCTATCTATCTTCAACCTCCATCTTCTTCTATCCCCTCCTTGTCAGAAACACAGCTCTCTGCCTTGCCAAAGACTCTCTTGATAACCCAGCACAGTTCCCAGGCTCTCCCTCCCCTTTACTCAGTGCTATCAACATAGCACTGAGCAGCTCGACAGGGAAGGGGAGCCCCCACCATGCTGGGCACTGCACATGCTGGAAGAGAGACTCCTCTTCTTGATCTTACACCCAAAACAAATAAGGCCAAAAGAAAGGTTCTTCCCTTTTTACAGATGGGAAGCCAGTACCAAAGATATTAAATGTCTAGCCCTAGGAAGCCTGCAGCCAAGGCAGGAACTGACCCCCTGTTTCCTGAGAGCCAGCACTCGGTGTCTAATCGCACATGATCAGTCTTTCCTCTCTACCTCCCTGTAGGCACGAGGAATTTCTGCTCTACATCTCCACATGTTTCTTTTGCTCTGTACTGCACACAGCCATACACACCTAGATGAGACTCCTTAATAAATAATCATATGTGGATTCCTGCACTTCTCTTGTACTTGTCAAACCGTGCCTCCCTTATAGCACAGGAATTAGCCTTTCCTTCCTGTATTCCCAGTGTAATTATCAAACAAACTTTCCTCTGGCATAGACTTCCCACACCAAGGACACTTTAAATCTCACACATAAATCTCTTTCATTTCAGCAGGTCTCTCTCCTGGAGAATGGCATTTAATGGTGATCTTTTTTTAATCAGGTTCAGTCCCCTGTTTCCCACCCCCATCTGCTGAAAGCGACTTTCCACTTAGAAAGGAAGTCAGTCTTTGATTTCATAAATGATTATAAGGAGATTTAACATCCTCAGGAGCACAACTATTTTGATTAGAATGTATTTGCTCCAATACCTTTTCCATCTGCCCTGCCTGTTGATGCAAACCCCAAGATACAGAAATCTTTCTGAATTCACCCGCAGACACTCCAATGTGGAGACAAGCTGCTCACCCTCCCATCATTTGGACTCTGGCTCCATAATGCAGCAGAATAAAGCAGGGAATTGTCAGCACACCCACTGTGTGCTGGTCTCTGCCTCAAGCCCTGGCAGGAGGTTTGTTGAGCATGGATGTGTGCGGGCTTGTTTGCTTTAGCTCGCTGACCTCCCTGCAGCTTGCTGAGCCTGCCACCACCAAGGGCAGCCTGTGTGGAGAGGCAGGGCAAGGCTTCAGGGGAGCGAGCAACCACTGTCACTCTTGCAGGCAAGCTGGCTGAGCAGAACTTTTACAGGCAAGTGTAATTCTGCAGGCAATATTTTCTTCAGCTGAAGGATAACATCAGATGCTGTTTGCACAGTGCCATAGCGGGTCGGAGTTTTCTGGCTTCAAAGGCAGATTTGAACTCTAAGATAAAAATTTTTCTGCAGCTTTGCTTTCAAAGACTTTGTACCATTTTTCCTTTCAAATACTACCCCTCTGAGGATATGTGTATATGAAAAACGAGATGGTAACCTGAGGGCCACAGTCCCAAGTCAGCCTCCAGTCCTCTCAAAGGCTGTCAGAAGCTCAAAGGGTTCTCCTTAGAAAACAGTAAATGAGATTCTGGCTCAGAAAGACAAGCTAGGCAGAAATTTCCTGCCTAGGTTTCTTTAGGAGTGTTTCTGACTCTGCCACCAGGTCCAAAGGGGTGGGAACCAAATGTGAAATTGTTTCTTGATCAAAGTCTTCAGTGTTCTGTCCTGCCTGTCAGATGCTGTGCAGCTTCATTTCAGCAGCACTAGCTTTGTGAAACAGAGCATGAGCTGTGCAATGTCAACTTCACTTCTGAGAGCTTCTTAACAGTCTTCCAGACTAAACCTATTATCCTAGAACCAAAGACACTCTTTTGAGATCTTGATAACACAGGTCCAGTTTGCAAGTAGCACACCTACCCAGGAATATGTTGATTAAGAGTAGTTTTCTATGTGTCAATGCCACATCCAGTGCAGTCCCCCTCTGACCTGGCTGGCCTATTTGGATTTGAGGTGGCATGCCTGGAGACTCAAACCCTTACAAGCCACGTCAGCACCTGTGGCAGTTGTTGTTCTAGGATGCAGAAATAAACTTCCCCATCCTACACAAATGCTTGGATGTTGAGGCCAGAGGGACTTAGTGACATCATTTTTTCTGGCATCTAGAGCAACATGGGCTATAGGATTATGCTAAGTAATTCTTATTTGAAGTTTCATAGCTGTGGTTGAACAACAACCACAATAAACATGCAATCATGGAAAACCTACCACAATCCCTAGTAAGCTGTTCCAATATTAAATCACCCTCACTGTTAAAAATGTGGACATGGTTTTCAGTCTGAAGGTGCTTAGCTTCAACTCCTGGCCAGCAACATATTGTTGTTACAAGTCTACTGAACTGCAGGACCCTTCCTATTGCATTGCTGATCCTACTGAGGTATCTTTAACTTGTGGCAAGGGACTGGTTTGAAAGCTAAATAAGTAGAACTCCCCTCCCATCATTTGCTGTCGCCAGTGATTTCTTTTTCAGTTTGTTTCTTTTCACTCAGTTGCTTTTGTAACTTTCCCCTGAACCTTCTCAAATTTTTTAATATCCCCCTTGAAACCAGTTGTGAAGCTTTCTGAAATGTAAGTGGCTCTCTCAACATTCACAGAGCTAAACTACCTCCTTAGGCTTTATTCTAAAAATTTCCAAATGTGTTCATGAAGTCCTTCCAGGCTGTATTTTAACCAGCCCTGAAAGCTACAACAGCATTTCCAAATCTCTGAGACCAAAGTCATATTAAGTGACATTAAGATGAAGCAACAAGCCCTTGAGCCCCCACATCAGAAAATTTAGAAAGAAGCAATCTCACAGCAGGAATGAGTGAGGAGAATGATCTGTCAACTTCTGCCATTTCTGTGTGTGGGCAAGGGCTTTGTAGCTACTGTCTGCTCGTTCATGCTGATGGCTGGAAGTTCAGAGGGGCTTTGCTGTTGTGACTTTTAGCACATTTTCTTTTATCTGCTCCTTTCAGGGCCTGAGGAGATGCAACATCTTCCAGACCACCTTTCTTTTTTATTCAAAAGGCAAGCAAGTCTGCATACACCTAGGTCATTCATGCCTAAAACACCGACCCAGCCAAGTAGAGTCAGCAGAAATGGCAGCTACATTTGCAGCTGCAATACCCTTGGAGTGACACATTAAAAAAAGGCCTGCACTTTTCTAAAACCATTCTATGTTTTCCAGTGGAAACAGATGATCTGGTCTCAGCTTATTTTGTGGCTGAGCCTCGTGGATGTACAACCAGCAATATAACCCAACCTTCTGCTTTTAAATGTCAGGATTATGATCCAGAACTCAAAGAGTTTTCCCCTCTTTCCCCCTAATAAATACTTCTGCATTGTAGCAGTCAATCCCTACGTGCAACTTCATAGTCTGCAATGGTGCAATTAAAAACCCTGCCATGGCTGCCTCTTAAGATGAAGATCTGGTTGCATGGGGCATCTTTGCTTAAGGAAGGAAGCAGAGAAGATCAGCACCACACCCCAAGCCCAGTCTTTCCCCATACACAGTGCCACTGCTCTCCGAGTATTAATAAACCAGGTGTTGAAAGCGGGGCTCAGCCTGAGGCATGCTCAGTGCTGCACTGGTTGCTTGACCCACCTCCTCATCCTAGAGATTAATTAGGCCTGGCCCCTCCCTGCTAAATTGCCTCTCAGGCACATTGCTCAGTTTTCCTCCTCTTGCCTCTGGCATATTCACTCACTAACTTTTTATTTCAATATTCATGTTTTCCAGTTTGTAAGGCCCTCCACTCATTTTCAGCAGGCTGCCCCAAGAACTCTGTTCCAACAGTGGGATGTGGGGGTGGAGAAATGTCTGGAACGAGGGAGGATGAGCACAGCTGGGTTGGGATGGGGAGCTGGAGCTTCCAATCTCCTCACTCTTTGCTCTCCAGTCTTCCCCACTATGCTGTCCTGGGTGAAATGCACTAGCTGGACTGAGAGAGCACCCCTTCTCATCTCCTGCAGATGCCTTCTCACCCCTAGGTGCTCATTTGGGAGATGCAAGTTCAGAGGTTCTCCAGCAGCAGCAGTGCATGCAGCCAGCTATCCCCTAACCCTGGCTGGAGCTTACATCTAGGGACATGGCTGTCATATTTGGCTGCTGGACAGTCTCTAGGCTCTAAATCCTGCCTGGAGGAAGAGGATGGTTTGAGGAATAACCCTTCCCCATATTTTACCAGCTGGCTGGCATAGTGCTATGTAACTGCTGCCATTCCTTGCCTTAAATGCCTTACTCTTTCTGTGTATCACCTGTGAAGTTCAGACACCTCACCCAGACCTGAGGATCACACTTTCAGCTTGGCACACCCTTGGCTAAGTTGAAATTTTTGCTTCTGTCTCCATCCCTGTTCATTTATGCCATCTGGAAAGACTGGAAGCTGTTTGGGCCAATGCCTGCCTTTTGCTCTACGTGTACAGCAAGAAGCTCAGCTGAACCTTAATTGAGATCTCTGGATGCTGTTGTAACACAAAAAGTAAATATTAATTAGTAGGATCAGCAGATTCAGTACCAGACATATTGCAAGTCACGCCCCCACTATATTTATACATGCTGATATGTGAATGTACCTGCAATGGTTAATACTCCCATATATTTGTCTGTACATTGTGTTTTTCATGTAATATCCATTCCTTTCATAATCTTGTGTCACTTAATATCCTGACTAAGAACATTCTGTAACACAGTAGCACGTGTTTGGGCAGAATAGTGAAATTATCTTTGAAATGTAGCACAGATGGAAAGATCAGATGATGAGTCTCCTTCCCATTTCTGTAAATTTCTACTGTGGCTACTGTGTTTTAATATTCTAAGCCATCAACGAGTTCATTCTTCATGACTGTGATGAACTAAGTTATGCTCGCTGCTATCTGATCCTTGTGTGTGAGTTGCACATTCCAGAGAAAATCCATAATGGAAAACATAATTGCAGTAACAAGCACCCTACAGGGACGCAAAATTCCTCCGGAGGATCATCAGGGGTTAATTGGGCTCTTCTTTGCACAGTTCCACAGAGCCATTCCTATTCATATCCACTGAGCACTGGAGGGAAAGCAATAAAATTACCAGCTAAAGCCCAGGTTCCTGCCTGTTCAGTATGCCATGCTAACTCCTGAGACAGAGCTCTGATTGTATGGCTGAGCCAAACAGGACGGCTGTTTTTAACACCCTTCTAACTTATGGCAACCATTAACTACAACCTGACTTCCCATTACAACACACCACTGTGAACACCTATTAGCAGCTAATTGAATCATCTAAAAATGGTCATAATTCAAACCTGTGTTTGTGTTTTCATGATGGTTCTCACAGCTTTTGCTGTAGTGCAGAAGAATATGCAAATCAAGGCTCTGTTTTAAAGCTCATGCTAAGATGGAAGTTTAAATGGAAATCTAATGGAGTGACACAGCGGAATGAACCCATATTGTATTTTTGATGTTACCCATGAGACATGATAGGAGAAACTAATAACAAGGCTCCCTATCTCTAAACGTTTTCCAGCTGTGAGCCACTAAAGAGCCAAAAGACCTCTCTGAGTCAACACCAACAAATGCATACACTCACATCGTAATTTTCTGCAATTTCTATTCGCAATTTCAAGCTGTACAGCATTTTTCATTCTCCCTTTTATTTAAAGAAATAGAAGTATTTCCTCTCAGAGGCATCATGGGCTGTTTTCCATCCCACTATATATCCTGAAGCCTTCACTTTTGTTGTAGTTCTTTAAACATGAGCATATTTTTACTGTAGTATGAAAGGCAGCAAGGTACTTGTTTGCAAAGTGCAAACAAGCACTGTGTTATTGACAGGTTTGTGCATATTTGTTGCCAGGGATTTTTAATTTTACTTACAACTTTATTTTATAAAGAGTTTTCATTAAATCTACGGAGAAGTTGTTAGGTGCTATTTTGTGCATATATCTACTTCAGATTAGCATAAATTATCCTAAACAAATCCATTTAAACCATTTACTTAAACTGAAAGAAGAATATATTTCACCAACTGTAACAGAACTGTTGAGAGCAGATAAAAAAGATATTATACCTCAGATGGAGGTAACAGTGTCTCCAGGGAAAAGACCTGCTGCCTTTTGCTGAGTTATGGAATCATGGTGCTTCCAGGCCCTTGCAATGCAAACTGCAATCACTTAAAGCTCCCTCAAGATGTTATTGAGGTTTGCATCAGCTAAGTAAATCCAAACTCGGTGGGAGGGCAGGGGAGGAGGAAGAAGTTTAGGCAAAACTAAGGCTGCTCCCTTCTACAATGAAGCACTCAACCATCATCAAGTCTGTCTAATGTAGATGTCTATTTGCAGAAGGAAGAGTGAATGTCCTCAATACAGGTGTGAAGCACTAAACCTGTCCCACCACACCCTTTTTACACATTATGCACTGGTCAGCCCAGAAAAGGGCTGCTCAGACCTGCAGACCTGGCTTCATTGCAGGACACACCTGGCATGAGGTGTGACCCACAATCTGCATTCACTCTGGCAGCTCACCTACCACGTTCTTTCCATGTTTATTAGATGGGTCAGATGCTTATGTCTTGCATCAGCATCTGATGCACGCTGTAGCCTTCTTGGAACAGCCATCAGTTTTCAACCAAATAAGTTTTAAATCACCTGCCATTTGTCAGACTGTTTCCCACCACTTAGCACAGAACATTTTGACGGATAGGGAATGGTGGATTGTCTCTGCAGTGAATGTACAAAAACTATGTGTTTTACATGGGAGATGGGAATTCTTTCCTGCAGACACACATGTGCAGCCCTGCTGGCTTTCTTGGAAGCTGTGTACCTACTTCTGAGCAAACAACCACCACATTACTTCTCACATGCTCAGAGATTGTGCTAGGTTACTCCAGCACGATTAATAGTATGCCAAAAATAGCAACTGAACCCTTATTTAGGCAATTCAAACAGCAGTATTTTGAATGTCCAGCCCCCAGACCTTTGTTTCAATCCTCACTTCAAAAGTTATAAAATCTGCATTTGTTAAAAATCACCAGAATTTGCTGGAGCAAGTAGCACAGGGAAGGCAGTGGCTGGGACATCTGTGGCAATTGCCCTCTGGCTGCCAGATGGGCTTGCAACTTCTGTGTGTCTCTCCCCAGTTTTGGGAAGCCCCTACTGCCCTTGTTACCACCAGAGCTCTAAGAATTTCTTCCACTAATCAAGCTGTGCGAACTTCTTTTGTTTTTAAAGCAGAAGACCCTTCTTGTGCCAACAGTTAATGACCAAGACACCAGTGCTGTGCACCAAAGTCATGACAGAGATGGCAGCACTAACCTATGGAGGGGGCACAGTTGCACTTTGAAATATCTTTCAAGAACCAACCTGTCTGCCATATAAAAAGGCTCCTGCCATTGTGAAAAATGTCCTCATCCCATCTCCTAAACTGTAGTGAGCTACCAGGGTTCACATTTTTCATTCTAGCACAGATGGTAAAAAAGCCCTCCTGAGAACAGGAAAAAAAAATCAAGGACAGAAGCAGACTGTGTGCCAGCCATTATTTCATTTGGTCCCCACTCCCTGGAAGAAAGGAAATTTTAAAAATTTTTTTTTAATTCTCAACTCTGACCTACTAAGCTTTAGGATCATGACCTCCATTTGGTAAAATCTGCACTTTCTCCTCTTCCTTCTCTCTTTCTCTTACACATACTTGCATGCCATGAAAACATTATCATAATGTCTGCTGACAAAACAATGCCTGAAGATATGTGTCAAATGCAAGCATCCAATAACAAAGCCAACAAAACATTAATTTCAATTTCAAGCATAGGTTAATAGAAAAAAAAAGCCCCAAAAAGCTTTTTTTTTCAGTCATTTTTACTATACAGGCAAAGCAGCATTACATAAATTGACTGAAAATGACTGAAAATGAAATAAAATGACAGCACCCAAGAGTAACCATTAATTCAGGGTTCTTTCCTTTCCAAGTCTTCATTCATTTTTCTTCCCCTTGACTTAATACTTGTATTTTTCTTCTCTCTTTTAGATACTATCTTTGGCTATTTCTTTACCTCTCTTTTCCATATTTGCTTGACTTTCCTCTCATTTTCTGTGGAGCCTAACTCTGGGTTCCCCATGGAGTTCATTCACAGTCAAATGTTTCTTAGTCAGCAAAACCTTCCACATCATCACGTTTTTCAGTGCAGTTCCTCCAGCTTTCATTATACCCTTGGGCTAAGGACCATGTGAGCCCCCAGTCTGGGGAAAGGAAGTTCACTCTTCCTGCCGTCCATGACAGCTGCCTTCAAGCACCCCAGCTGGCTTTCTTGAACCCAGAGTGGGAAAACTCCAGTCTAGGTTCAATCCATGAGCAAATTTCTTTGTCCTGTCAGACGTGCCATGCTGTTCAAAATTTCTGTCCTGGGTCTGTTAATAGGAACGCCCTGGTTGTCATTTGTAGAGGTTCTCTTCACTGGGAGACAGCAACAAATACAGGTGTACCCAACTCAGCCCTGGTACACCCAGATATACCATAAATCTGATGCAGAGATCCTGCTTACAGATGTGTTTCACTTTCCCCTTTCTGCATCTGTATATAGCTGCCCCTCCTACTTTGAAAAGGAACTAAATGTTAGATGGCATCCCTGAAGAGCAATTCAAATTCCAGAGCTGCACTTGAGGAAAAATGTCCCTGCTTATCATATTACTGAAATCCCCTAGCTCCATGCAAATTCTCAATTGACTAATATTGATTCCATAATATTTACTGTTGATCACTTTCAGGTCTTGCTGCTTTCCATCACTATTGATGGTAGAAAAGCAGTATTTTTCTAGCACGTTACTATTAGTCTTCAGTGTGCTGTTGCCTATCTTCTTTTGGAATGCCTTTTTCATATAATGCAATTAATATTGTTTATCACCTCCACAGCTCAAGGAACATGGTGTTTGCTAGCCCAGAAAATATCCACTAGCCCTTGAAAAGCCATGCAGCATCACACATGCTAGGAATGCATTCATGCCAGTCCCAGCGGGGGCTCGTGTGCAGGTGCAAGCTAAAAGCTTGTTTTGGTGCTTTTCACCACAAAGCATTAAATCTCTGGATCCCTTAATACTCCCACCCAGGCTCACAGCAAGCATGTCTGAGGAGACATTAGTGTAAGCATCTTGTAGTGCTGCTGAGGTACTCAGTTAAGCGTTCCCCTTTTGGGCCCCATTTTTGCTACTATGCACAATAACGCTCAAGGCTATGCAGCTGCACTCCAGTTCATGCAGGATCAGGTTCCCCTGCCCTCTTTCTCCTGGCTTAGAAATTCTTTTTTTTTTTCCTTTTTCTTTTTCTACCCTACACTCATACATGAACATTTCAGAGCACAGAGCACCATTAAGCTCCAGGAGAACATGCAGGAGTATTTCTCTGCACAGCCCTTTTGCCAGCCTTGCCTTTCAAAGAGGCTCCTCCAAAAGTTGGAGCCAGCAAAAGTCTTCCCATTGGCCTTGGATCAGGCCCAAAGCGAGGGACACATTTAGATGGGAATGGAGGCACTACAGAAAGGCAGCTTGCCTGCCAGCAGGCAAAATGCAGGGAGACCTACATGGAGAAAGGAGTATTTGAGGGTCAGACTTGAGAGATGAGCCTCTGTTCAGCGGGTCCTCTGCCAAGCAATCTGTGCTCTTCGTGACTTCCATTCAAGCAGCCTGTTGAGGCACTCAGCTCTGGCTTTGAACTACGAGGTGAAGACAGAGTGTGGGCACTGCCTCCCTTTTTTTAATCCACCAGATTTATTTGTTCAATATATTTTTGCTGTCCTGTTTATTCTTTTTATAAATCTTATTATAACAAAGCAGGATTTTTAAATGGCAGTGGAAAATATGTGAACTGATGATGTTTGGGAGAGTCAAAAAGAAACCCAAGTAAAAGCCTGTATTCAAATTTTGTGAATGGGCAAATGGGTATTGTTCTTCTCACTCCCTTTTCTTTTGGATGCACCAGTCAGCCCAGGAGGAGATGTCTCAGAGCAATTCTTTCCATCTCTTTGCCAACAAACAGGGCAATACGAGAGGCTTCGCAGCCCAGCAGTTCCTACTGCCTCTTACTCAATAACTTGCAAACACACACTGTTTTAGCACCACCCACGTCAAAACAGAGTCCTCAATGCAGTTGTCCATGGCTCTCTATTTTTCATAATGCTCTTGCTTGAAAATATTTCATCAGAATGATTTATCTACCTTGTTTAGATCTCAGTGCTTTATACTCACATTAACATGCAGCAAATGCAATGAACTATCTAATCCAAAAGAAAATCCGACAGATCCTTTTATCAGAGTTGTAAGATGATGTGTTTAGATGAATTGTCTAACAGGGTCCTGACAGAGCTCTGGTTTGTTTAACATTTTCAGCTGTTATCTGGAAGCAGAAGAAGAAAAAATAATTAGTTATATTAGCAGTTGACACCCAGACTGGGGGAGATGAAAGAAAACAATAAATTTATAGGGAAAATGGAAATCAATTGAGAAGGGTTTGAGAATTAGATAAGCATTGTCCAAATGATACAGATCTATAATTACATATGTCAACAAGCAGACTGGTTATTTGTCATGTTGGGATAACCTAATGCCACCTGGGAAGATATTTTGCATGGAATGACAATAGTAATATCTTCTACCCAGAAAAAGAGTTGCCCATTCTTTGTACAGTATTTCACATGCTCTAGAAATTCATAGAGACACGGAGATCACAGCAGGGTAAAAGCACCTACCACTGAACAGGAAAGAACACAGAAGATGCAAAGACTTAAAGCACTATTGCATGTGCATCTTGCCCCTCCAGGCTAATGAGAATTGGGTTCAATTACTTAATGACCACAAATCTTCTGCAATGCTCTGTTCTGGTTCATTGTGTACATTAACTTTTTTTTTCTGAACGGTACATAAAGTACAGTTCACTGCAACCCAGATTAGTTTACATGTGCAAAAGAAGATATCTAGACAAAGGTGGCTGTCATCCATGAGATATCTCAGGAGCATCACTCTGTGGTGGAGTCCATGTGTGTGACAGACTGTGCATGTGCCAGAGGCTGAATTGAGCCTCCCTGCTGGAAAGATTTCCTCAACACTGTGAGTTCTTGCACTGTGAGCCATTGCAAAGTCCAGAGAAATGCAGAGGCTGGGCAGGAGGCAGTGAGCCTTGTGAGTGTCACTGCCTAGCTGGAGACAATCCTGCATATCACAGCTGGTGTGCATGGGTGATGGATTCTGCCCCAAATCCAGCTTGAAGACCATCAGATACACATCAAATGAATATCAGAGCTTTAAATTGCCTATGAAACTTCCCCACTCTGGGTGCAGACTACTATTTGTGCCTGGCTCAACATCACCAGCTCATAGTCCCCTGTCTTCCCTGTTCTCCATTTTCAGTGCCAATGCTGCAGTGCCTCCTGTCCCACACTCATTCCCTTTGCCTTTTGTTTTATACCACACAGGCCCCCTGCCTCTGCCACAATCCCTGGGCATATCCTGATCTTTCCTCTTCTGCTCTCTGAGTCTGCAGGACAAAAGTAGTTACATGGTCTCCTTTTTTCCAAAACACTCCCAGATCCCTGTCCTGGACATTCACTTCACTCCTGGAAACCATCACACCTCTGAATACTCCAGTGGTTTTAATCTTGCAGCCCTAAAGATACTCTCTACAGTAAATATAGCAACACAAATCTATGTTAAGACAATGAATGTACAAAAATCATGTCAAAATCTCAGAAAGTTGCCATGAGGGTCAAGGCATGATTTGAGTGCCTCAGCCATTTTAGACAGAAGTCTTGAGCTTAACCTCCCTAGGTGTATATCCTCCACAAGTTGTCCTGAGCTGCTTAAGTAGAGGTGACACAGTCAAACCTCCAACTTGGTGCCATGGGCAGAGTATTCCATGCCTGTAGAACTGCCACTGGGAATGAGATGGTACCATGGAAACTTGTTTGTGGTTTTCCTTTCTCTCATTCAGTGAATCAGTTAGGATTTGTACTCATTTGCAAGGATCTTAGGTTGGCAAGGACCAACTGAATACGCTGAGCCTTTGGACACCTCCACCCTTGCCCTGTTTCCAAGACACACCTCAGCAGGATTTGCCCCTCTTGTCTCATTTCTTCCTCCTCCAAGGTAAGAAAGCACAAATATCCAGGAGTTTTACCTTTCATGAGGTGTATGCACAGGCCATTGGACAGCTAACATGCTCCATGCTGAATTCCAGTATGGCCCACCTACCCCCCATGTTGGGTTATAGTTGGGTGTGTCCATAACAGTGAACTAGACCATTATGGCATCAGCACCAAACATCCATAACAGTTGGAGGAAGGGCAGAGAACAGTGGGGCAGTGAATGACCCTCCTAAATAAGGTGGCAGCCACCAAACCTGCTGGGTGTGGTGCCTGGCACACTCTCATTGCCAGACCAGACCCAAAAATTGTTCAGACAATCAGTTGGAATGGGCCATGCTCATGCCAGGGAATGTACTAGCAGTGTACTAGTACAGACTGTGATCTTCCAGGGCCAAAGAAGGCTGCCAGGCCTTCTTGGATTCACTAGCATAGACTGAGTCTCAGCATCTGACTTTTCTCACTCTGAATAATGATACAACAGCATCCTAGAATGTGGCAACTAGGGAACTAGAAAAGTTTTGGTTGCATTCTGTCTCTGGGTAGGTGGGAAGGTATATACTGAGTATTTCCTTCCTACTTGATCTCCCCAAATGAGATGAAATCCATCAACATTTTTGCCTTCATCCAATCTGCTGGGGATAGGTATGAAAATATACTTAATTACTTTCTTCATTAAAAATTTCTTTGGTTTTAAGATTACTTTTGAAGTTTGTTCAGATTCTTCAAGGCTGCTTCACCCATGCATCTTTCTCAGTGTAAATATGTTTTTACTTACATGCTTTGGCAAATGACACTCAGAAATTGCTTCCCTGGCACCACTGAAGTTTAGAAACAGATGAATGCAGCTTTGGATATATATAAGTTAAGGACCAAAAGCTTTTCTCTCAGACTCGCAGAGTTACACATGGAACAAAATATATGACAGACAGAAAGACCTCACTTTGTTGTAATTAATGAGTGATTCTCTCAAAGCAGAGTATCACAAGACTAGTATCACAAGTGAAGCAGTAGATCCAAAGCTGAGTCTGACTTTACAGCCATTCTTGCCAAATGTCCCCTTCCAGCCCCAGCTGTGCCATCCACAAAAGCAGCAATCTCCACTCCCCTTGCCTACAGACACTGCTACCAACCACAGGTCTTCTAGTTCAAGAGAGTCCTCAGGCATCCTTAGCACTTTGCACCCAAGTAGCTCAAATTATTTTAATTACAGGGTTTTTCTAAACCAGCTCATTTGCCTGAAACAGTACAAGAAGGTTTTATTTCAGCAAATCTTCCAGGAGATTGAGAGGGATGTTCAGAAGATAGATAACAATCTGCAGCTAAAAATTGCAATGCCTCGCATAAATGTAGTTCTTTGCTCAGCATCCTAGTTATTAACACAATATGTCCCCAGCTGGAGGAGAACTTTACCTCTTGCACCTTCCCACCACACTGGGCTGGAGGTTGCAAGGAGAGGAAGTGCAGGGCAGGCAGCTATGCCCGTTGCTCTCACACATCTCCTTTGCCACTTTCTAGAGCCTCTTCTGGCATTTTAGAGAGGCTGCTGACCTTACCTGTCACCACTGAACCTCCTCAGACCACTGCTACTGGTCCCAAAGGAGCTGAGGCTGTGAAGGGTGTGGCAAGGACAAGAGCAGGTCCAGAAAAGCACAGCTTGTCCTTTCCCTGCCTCCCTGTTCCTGCCCAGAACTGGTAGCACTTGGCAGCACAAACAACACAGTCCTGACCTGCTCATTCCCACACTTGGTGCAGTGTCTCAGGCAGTGGCAATTTTTCTTCAAAAAAGAAAAGGCTTTAAGACAGAGGGGGGAGGAGGAAAATGTACCTAGGATCTGGCACTTTCTGCTTCCAATTCGGACTGTCCTCAGGTTGCTCACAGTAGTTCTGGCACCTGCTGAGCCTGAGAGGGAAAGGGAGGCACACAGAGCTGATGGCAATGGGGGCAAGGGATGTAACCTCTTCTGAGAGACCCAAAGAAAGGGGAAAGGGGAAGGTGAGCAAGCCTGGGACCTCAAAACAGCACCTTACACATCTGTCTTCTTCCACATTTATTCCTAAACATTGTCCTTGAGCTGAGCTCACCCCTCAGAGGGGGAATTGGCTGAGGTAAGCGTGAACTGAAGTACCCATGCTACAGCTGGGGCTCTACCACTTGTTTCCCACTGCAGTTTATCTGTACACTCACAGCTTTGCCACTTACTGTTACTGCACCATTTCCAGTTCAGGATATCTCCATCACTCTCCTAGTTTATAAGTTCAGGACAGCAGTTGCTGTGCTGCCAGGACTCTACTTGTCTTTATTCACCACTATTTCCAACACAACTGGCATGAGTGAATAAAGAGAAATGCCACAATGCCCCTAGTCATGGATAACCTCCCTTCCTGCTGAAGATCACTGTGCATCTTCAGGAGATGGAAGATATTTTGGTATCTCAAACAGAGTCATATTCATCTGTATTTCAGACTAACATGACATCAGTGAAATCACAGCCCAGACTGCAAGGTTTGGGTTTGTCTGCTTGCTGCTGGCAGCAGGATCAGTGAGCAGTTACCTAACCATGGGTCAAATGCTGCGTTGCTGACTCAGGCACAGAATGGGGTTTTCAAATGCCTGGGGAACTTGAGTTCCAAATGAAAATAGCACTTGTACCCACAGCCTCACAGCCTCACTCACAGTTGTCTTTGGCTTCAACAGCAGATAGCGACAGAAAGACCTTGATTTCTCTGACTCCCGTGTCTGTCCTGTCCCATGGGCACTTTAATGAAGGAGAAAGTCAGCTAGAGCCCCAACATGCAACGTAAAGCAGAAAATACTTTATAACCACAGACTAGTCACTCTGACTCCTGAGCAGCTCTCAAAGGTAACTACATTTTGTCTTAACAGAGGTCTCAAGAGATAGGGGAGGTATTATCAAAAGGTGGGTTCCTGGAGAACAGACAAACATCTAATGTATCATGCTGTGATATACCCCAACCCACTTAGGGCTTATGGGTCAAAATAATAAAATGAAAAGGAGGGATCAGCAAGTACAAGTGAGCATAGCTTAGTTAAATCACCACTAGATACTGTATCTGTAGACTTGATCCAGATGGAAAATGACATACAAATCGGCCACGAAGTTTAAAAAATCGTAACCCATCAGCTTTTACAAATGAAGTTGAAAATGCTTTCCTCCTTTTCTTTGTGCTATTTTTAACTCAAAATTGATGTATACTTATATTTCATTTAAATCATGAATTCAAAGATGGCAAGAGACAGAGTAAAAGACAAAGAGGTTCAGCCATGAAATCAAGTCCTATAGGACTGCTGAAAAGAATGGGACTAAAGGGGTGGCTGGTGCTAAGTGTTTTCAATCCTTTGAAGCCACTGACTTCCACCTTCTGAGGTAGCTCTTATTCAAGCCCCTCATCAGCTCTTTGGAACCTTACTGCCAAGACCCCAAAAAGCTGGGCCTATGTAGCTGCTGGAACTCATATGTAGCCTTGAAAAACCAAACATATAAAAGGTAGAGGAAACCTTTGTCCTGTGAAATGCAGAGAAGCCAGAAAAGGAATTCAGAAATAGCTTTTTTACGCCCCCAAAAAAGAAGGCTGGGACCTCCACTGGTGTGACAGCTGAAGACTCTTAGACATGTAAAATAGCTTGTGACAACAGCCTGAAAGTGTCTTGCAATATCGTGTCCTCATGTTGCCTGGGCTGATGATGAAACTGCATTGCACTAACTCGGCGGCTGCTGCGGGCACTGTGCTCCAGCTCCACAGGCTGTCATGATGTGATGTGCTGCCTCCTGCCTCTGCTGCTCCATCTCCAGGGCTGGGCACAGGGCAGGGGACAAACTTTCAGCTGGTGTAAAGTGGCAGAGCCCCACCAGATTCCCTGAGACTTCATTGATTTACAGCAGCTGAAACTATGGCTCTTGCTATGCTTACAGTCTGAGACATGCTTTCATTGGACACAAAAGAATATGCTTTGGGACACTGAAACCTGTGCTGTGAGCAAGCAAGGAGCTAAACGATTCCCAAGATTTTCTCTTAGTTATGTACAAGCACACATCGAGCACAAGCAGGCTTCACCAGACACACAGACACAGAATATGCTCCCTGGGATGTGCCAGGGTGAAGAGGAGCTTTCTAAGTCACTTCATTTTTACTGGAAACTCCGCGCCAGTCCTCCCACGTACAACGCAGTGTGCACTCCTCGTAACCAGCATTGTCTGAACTTGTGGTATTTTAATAACCCTTCCTGCCAAGCCAAAGGCACTCTAAGACACATCACCTTTGTCCAGAGGAGGATCCCAGCTGCAGCAAAGTCCAGAGAGTGTGAGCTCTGCTACGAACCAACACATAGGTATGTTAAACCAGTTCTGTTAAAAATAACTGCTCTCCGTACTGCCTGGAGTAGAAGGGGGCACAGGCTGTTTAGAGAGTGCACATGAGAGTGACAGATTGCAACAAAAAATCCTTTCACTGCACACAGAGGAAAAAGCACAAATGAATGCCTCTTTTTTATTTCATAGGGACAGGTTGGCAAAAGCAGATTATTGGGATTGGGCTGCACAGAAGAGAGGAATTTTCCTTTTTTTCTGGAATCACGATTCATCTTCATTATTCAGTCACTCAGGCTTCCTTGGAAACAGAGTGCCTCTGAATTATGGCAGTCATAGATGAATTCAGCTGAAAAATATACATATAATAAAGAAAGAAAGTAAAGCTGGTCTTCTTGTGCAGCCCTACCAAGAGACAGCCAGACAAAAGTATGAAAAAATTGACTGTCTGGCCAAGAATGAAATTGCTGGCAAGTCTGGTTTCAACCCTGCTATTAGCTTTCTTGCAGCTGCTTCAACTACCCAAGCAGTACTGAGATAAGTGCATTGTCTGAAGTCCTTTATCTTTCTAATTGGGTAGTATATTTATTTGCATATAACCTATTTCTTATTAAAACCTCATCTGAAAGAGCTGAGGAGCTAACAGTCACCCACCTTAAACAAAACAAAATAAAAATGAGACAAAACCCAGGGGTTTTGATTCCAAGCAAGGCACTCAGAAGCGTTCCTGTGTTTCAGGATGAGCATCGTGCTTCCTCTGTGGGCAGAGGCGTCTCCAGCTGCATCACACATGGGGCAATTCTGCAGTGCCAAAGGGGCAGGACAGGCAGCTGCACTGGGGGGTGGCTGGGGTAGGTCCTGTGCTCTTGCAATGTCTTTCCCTTTTGCAATAGATTGGGCAGGAAAGGGTGGCAGGAGTGGATGTGCATCCCTGTCCTGGCACTGCAGTCACCTGCATGACATGAGGAACTCTGAGCACAAACATTGTGTGTTTCTGGGGGTAGAGGAGGGCTGAGGTAAAGGCTGGCTTGCATTTGCCCCTGTCCCAGGAAAATCAGTGCTGAGTGCTGATGGATCAGGTCAAGAGAGGTCATGCCCAGGGTCTGGTCCTCAGGAATATATTTCAGACCTGATCTAATGTTTAAGTGTGACATTCTGCCAGCCTTCAGGCTCACTCAGCTCACAGACATGTCGTTAAGGCTTCCTCTCCTCTGAGGTGTAAAGCACTCCTGTAGCAAGGCAGTAAAAGAAGGTTCTGTCTCAGGGTGGAACAGAAAAGGTTATGGAAGACTTGCCAAGAAAGTGCCTGTGCTCTTCTCGGTCCAAAACACGGCAGGGCTTAAAAAAAAATTGAAAAGTCTCAAAAGGCATCCAGCGATTGTTTTTTAGGAAACAGAAGAAGCACTTATGGGTTAGGTTTTCCAAGTTAACTGCATTAGTAGATACACTAAACAGACAGCTTGATCTGGATGAGTCACACAGCAGAAGAGGAATAATGACCTGTGTGTTCCTCCAGTAAAAATTGCTCATTTTTTTGCTGTCAATAAAGACTTTTAAAAATATAATTGCATTTGGGCAGTCAATTGGAAAGGTGTGGCTATCAGAAGATCACCCCCCACCCCCCCACCAGGAAGTCAAGTATTTGACTGGGTGCCAGAATTTCAGGATACCCTAAGGCAGGCTACAGCACCTTAAAATAACTTCAACACACCTCATACCATGCCTGGATGTTGAATCACCCCAGAGATGTCAATCACATACTGCCATTCATGGCAGAATCACCTCAGTTGCTCTGTACCTTGCTTCTGAACTCACAACTTCCCTTCACAGGAATCAGGGGAGGTGTGGGTATGTGTGTGTGTGCCTGTGTGTGCCTGTGTGTGTGTAATTCCTCAGTCTTCACAATAACAATTCCACCCTTTCAGCCTCCTTGTTGGGAAACAGCCCTTGTGGAACAGCAAGTTCCTCTTTCACAACAGCTGCTGAAAGGAGGCAGCACAGCTTGGCAATGGCAGTAGGAGACAGCAAACCTGAACCTTCCCCTTAGAAGTTTATAGGGCTTTTGCTACCAACAGGCCTGTCAGTGTGATTTAACCCCACCTAGTAATCCTCAGCTTGGCCCCTGTAACTTGTTCAGAAGTATCTGTTCATGACATGAGCAGGTCTCAGCTCCCTGAGAGCTTGGCTTGAGACACTAGGTCTGGTTTTCAGAGTGTCTGAGGTTCCCCTGGTGTTGCACTGTACACTGCTGTGGTTGTTGCTGTTGGTTATTTATCTGCACTGGAACACCATCCCACATGCCAGGATTCTGCCATGGATCCATATGTGCTATAAATCCTTACTGAGTTCAGCACACTGCTCAGCTTCCCTCAAGAACAGCATCCCCATGCAGCACCTAAAAATGAGGATACAAAAGAGATATTCGCTATTTGTTGAAGTATCTGCCTAGCCCTTCAAATCTTTTTTTTCCCCAGCTGTAAACTAGGGGTGAATACAGATGTGTAAAGTGCTGTGGGGTGCATAGGTGGGTGCCAAGCACTTTGTACACACAGCACAGTATGCATTGCCTTGCTCTGCAGTTTAGGGACACATGATTTTCCATGTTCACCTTCTGTCACACCATCCCTGAACTTGTCATCTAATAAATCACATCAATTCCCATGAAATTAAGTCCCAAAAATCTACTTTCACACATAAACAAAACTCAGATTACTGTGTTGTTCTTTCTGGAATGTAAACAGCCCACTGCTTCATATTAGGGCAAGATTCATGGTTTCAGAGATTAACTTCAAGATTTTGTAAGGAGCCCCGAGGTTGGAGAAATTGCCTTAATTTGTGCAGACCACTAGGTGGAAGTGCTGCTCCATCTCAGCCTTGGTGTCCTCAAGGCCTCTGGAAGCAGCAGCCAGAGCTGGAGCAGCCCTTGACAAAATCTTGTTCTCAAGGAAGCTAAAGATGAGGAACCAGAAGCCTCCGTCCTCCTTTTTCCCAAAGCAGAGATTCTGTTCCAGTGCACCCAAGTATCTCAGGAAGCATATATCAAAATCAACATATAATGAAGCCATAACAGCAAGGCTTGTGACAGTGAGGCACAAAACCTTCAGTGTGCCTTCAGAAGGAGAGATGAAATTATCAAGCATGCCATAACACAAGCCATTTATGAATTATTAGTAATTTATAATGCTTTTTTAGTCGAGAGGGCAGAACCTGGGGAGATGAATGGGCTTCCTTGGATTTTCTCTAAAATAAAAAATGTCTATTCTATCCTATTTTCCCTCTCCCAATTCCCAGCTTTTAGCCTCTGCCTATAAGCCCACTTAGCATGGGGTAACACTAGACCTCCTTCTTCTGCTCTCCCCAAAACAAATTATCTCCTATAGCAGCTGGCCAGGGCAGAGTGTGCCAGAAGGCAAGTTCCAGGGGTAAAGTCCTGCCCTGTGTTTGTCTGCTCAAAGCCATTTGCCCTGCAGTCTCCCTCGAAGCTGACCTAGTAAAACCAGACAAACAACTCACTCCTCTCTGCTGCCTTCTCCCCCTCCTCTCTATCTTCCTTCTGTGCTCTCACTCTCTCACCTCAGCAATTTCATTTTGCTCCTCTGAAATCTTCCAGGACCACCAGGCACTTCATGTGTCCCTCACAGGCCAAAGGCAGAGCAGGGTAATCCTGAAGGGAAACACAAGAAAGATGCCAACACAGGAGGGTTAAAGGCAGGCTGAGCCTAGCAAGCATCGTCTAGACTTTCAGTCTCATGATTCAGTGTGTCTGATGTAAAACTATTTAAATAAGAGTTATGTAAATAACATGGCAGACAGATAGATTATTTAATATAATCAAAGTGAGATAAGGCCCAGGCCCCAATCCTTCCCTGAAGTAAGGCTGCTTTGTGCCATCGTCACAATGCAAACAGCCCTGAGGCTGGAAGACCCAGCCAAGGGAGGATCACCCCAGTGCAAGGAGATCTTCTCCTGGCCTGCCACCAGCACAGCAGCTCCTGCACAGCTCCTCCATCCCCAAAGCCAAGCAAAGGGGCATCCGTGAGAAACCTCCACATCCAGCTGGTCTCCACTGCCATATTAGCACCTTGGAGACACTGTCATTTGGGATCATTTGGAGCAGACTCCCTCTGAGCTGCACTGGAGGCTTTTGCCTGCAACTGAGACAGCTGGAGACTGTGACCAGTGATAATGAAATGAGCAAATTTATTCCTCACCTCTTCACCTTCCAGCAGGGTTGGCCTCAAAAGCAGAGTTGAAAATGGCCCATCAGGTAGAATAAAACTTCCCTCTCATTATCCAGTTAGCACCTGTAGCATATTCATCTGAGTTTTACCTACTTTTTGATGACCCAGGGCATGTCTGCACCACAGAAGTTGAATGTAGGATGGGCCCTGCTGAGCTAGCTTCATATCCCGTTCCTGGGGGACTGATGGCAGTGTAAATACAGAAACAGAGGGTTGCTACAGACTGCAAAACCCGCTGGAGAAGCCAGCCCTGCACACAAGCAGCCAGGACCCACAGCATCACACTCAAGAGCAAGGCTCACTACAGTTTGCTGACAAGGAGCAGGAGGTGCTGCAGTGCAAATATGCCCTCGTGTGATGTAATTGCCACCAGCTCCCCTAGGACACGAACTTGGTTTGCTTTAATCTCACAGTGAGGTGACGCCGCTTCCTTGATGTGGCCCCTCTCTTTCCCGTTAAATGACTCGACCATCCCCATGCTAAAATCAACACACAGCCAACTCTAAATAAAGTTTAAGTAAGGACTGTGCTGCTGGCACTTTCCACAGTACCACACCCTCTTAGCTCTCCTTCCCATTCAGGTCACTCCTAACTCTTCTGACTACATCTTCTTTTTTTCCCCCCTTTTTCTTAAGTTACTTGGTATCTGCTCCATCTAATCTTCTCATCCACATTGAATGGGACCAATCAGTTCTGCTTCCAGACAAAGCCTGACCCACAGATAATCCTTACGTGATTATGTCAGTCAGAGACAGTTTATTTGTTGGGGGTTTTTTTAAGACAGGAGAGTTAAACCTCTCAGGGACAGGTGCACTGAGGCAGGAATGTGTTTTGTGCAGGTACAGTGTAGTCTACCTCCCACAGGGAATGCAGGGGAGTTGGAGCAGTGCAATGGAAGGCAGTGCTGGTGTTTTTCACATGTGCACATCTAGCATGCATGGCTTTTGCACACACACAAAACCAAGATGGTTCTCTCCCTCTCTGCCACAGCCACTCAATGGTGGGCAGAAGCTGAATGCATCTTCTTTCAGCCTGTAGACAATGGTGACCATCTACAGACAGCTTGCACAAGGAACAGATTTGTTCAGACTTCCTCCACTCCTACCTTCTACCCAAATTAATGTTGGAGTAGATAAGGTTGGAGAGAACTTCCCTTCCCTTTTTTAAACCTTTCCTTAGTTTTAATGGTCTGACTCATCAGCAACATAAAGATGACAAAATGTCTATTCTCCCTCCCTGCTCCCCTCTCCCCCCTTAAATATTTTGGCATGCTTTTGCTATCAAATTAGGGTACTCAATCCATGCCAGCTGGAAAAAAAATATGGGCTCCCAGCACACTCATTGTATATGATTAGGATTTGGGGAGGGTGCTGAGCATAACATCATCATAGGCAGAAAGTGAAAACAGCCAAAGGAAACGCCTACACTCTTCCTTTACAAAAGCTGCTTGTTGTGTCTGTCTGAACAATTGTTAAAAAACCTGGAGGGGAATTAGAAGGGAAAAGATAACTGACTTTATTAAGAGCAAAAGATTGATTGAGCAATTGATTGCACTTAATTGGAATGGTGTGAGCAAGGGAGATGATTTCAGGGTTGTTTTTTTTTTTTTCCTTCATTTTGTAGACAGTCCTGCCACAAAACTGTAAAGGCAGGAGACTGAGTTACCATCTGAGAGCTTAGGTTTGCTCCTTCTCCCAGGGCATTGCTTGTCTGGAAGCAGCTGTCTGGAAGAGCTACCCCTTCCATAGCACTGCCAATTGCAATAGTTGAGGCCTCAGAAAGAAGGAGGAACTTAAGAGTCACAAGGTTAAACTACAGAGGTTGGTTTGTTCATGTGTTTCTTCCCAGAGATTTTTTGTTGTTGTTGTTTGGTTGGTTGGTTTTTGTTTTGGTTTTTTTTTTTTTTTTTGCTTCTGAGGTATGCTCACACTCATGGTATGCTTTCCTCTCAAAAAATAAGGTCCAGAAACTGTTTTTTCAGCAGAATGGAAAGAGCTTCTTCCCATCATTCAGAAGTGGAGTTCTGCGAAGAAAAAATGTTGTCCAGTTCATAATAATAAAAACTGGAAGAATTATATTATTAAAGCCTCACTAATCAAAGGGACAGAGAGAAAATTCTTATTTGGAATATTTTCGTGAAGTAGAGACTTCATTTTCTGGAGCTAGGCACATATCAATGAAGCTGCAGCACAAGAGAGAACTAGCGTAGAGTTTCACAATCTTTTTCCCCAAAACAGTCCTCAGGAGGAAAACGATAATGTGCATGAACAGTTAAAATAAAAGCAAACCCTGAGCCAACCCCTTTGAATGAACTGATTCCTGTTAATGTATTGTTATTACCTTGCTATATATCACCTTCATTTTCCTCTTAAGCAGCAGGAAGGACAGACATTCATACTGCACAGATAAGAGTGTGTTTTCCAGTAAAAACAAAGGTTCCAGCAGTTAGGTTTGTATTTGCTTTGTTTAAAATCAAATTACAAGGTACGTGGGCCCCAAATTATCTAAACAGTGCAGTCAGTACACAGACTCACAGGGTCACTGGAGTTGGAAGGGACCAGATCAACACCACCTTGTTTTGCCAGTGATCACCTCACATTAATAAGTACAAAGCCTTCTTGCTGTGAAGGCAGGGAGTAGAACTGGATGGTCAGGATGCCCTGTGTAAGGCTATGCTCTGCCCTCCCAGGTGCTGGCAGCTGGTACCCTGTAGAGCTGCATGCTCTGAGGATGCATTTCACATCCACTAATCTCATTTGCCTACTCTAAGCAACAACAGAGGCATTTCCCAAGTACTTGTGGATGAGCAATCTTAGCAAGAAAGGAAAACAAGAGAGAACAGAGGGGCACCATTGCAAGAGCAAGTGGCCAGTGTTGCAGATTGAGGCAATAACAAATGGACAGTTTGCCATAGAAATGGCAAGACTGAACAACTGTCTTGTGACCTTTCTGTTCACAAAAAACTGAAGAGCTGTCTTCTGTCCTTCTGTTTCACAAAAAAAACCCAAAAAACTGAAAGCAAAAATATTAAAAGCAGCCCCTATTTCTCCATTACCCTTTCTAATTTTCCACTGTGAGCCAAGAGCTACATGGATACAGGAAGAAGATTAAGGAAATAAATAATGCTATTTACAGTGACGTTTTTCTATATCAAATTGACCAAGGGACAAACCAAAATGGGGATGAACCAGCAAGAGCTTGTCTCTCTTGGTAAGATATACACCTCCTGTGCCAGCTGCCCCACTGCCAGCCTTTGAAAGGCCTCCTGCAAGCCTCCCCATGTCACCTTTTCTGTCCCTCTGCCAGGAGTCACCAGTTTCCCAGGTCTGATGGCTGAGCTGCTCATCCAAGCATTCCCTCATCCATTCCAGGGAGAACAGGCCAGGTCAGCTAGATGGGTTTGCCATTTAGGTCTTTCCTAACCAAGTTCATTGGGACTGAAGTGGGTTGGGAAACCATGAGGTGAGTGATTCCAACAGACCTGGTAAATTGGTGACCTCTGGCAGGGGGACAGCAATTAGTCATAGGAAAAAAATCAACCCTGACAGCCGAGGGATTTCATGTCTTTGGGCCTTTACAGCCCTATTTGCTCGGTGCCCACCCTGCACAGGACAGCTGGAGCACTCATGCACACAATTCTCTTTTTCTTGCAGACAGCCACATCACTCTGCAGTTACAATTACCTGTACCTAGTGCTCGTTAAGTGCTCTGAAGATTAAAAGCACAGATACAAGTGTTAAATATTGTAATTATTCGTACTACGTAACATTGCTGCACTGAAAGCAGGGAGGGGTTGTTTTTTTGTGTTTGTATGTGGGAATACCATGACAGCTGCTCCTTTCTGTATGTGAATTGCTGCCAAGGACCTTGATAAGGGATTGTGCTTGAAGGAAAAGAACTGAGTCTGGGAGTTTTCTTGGAGTGCTACATACCACAGTGAAATTAAACTGTGCTCTTACCAGGCTTCCACTGTCAGAGCTTATTTCTGTGTGTGCTGATTACCGTGAGCTGCCTCTGGCTCCAGGAGGAGCAGAGGTGACTCTGCTGCATTGGTCCTACATGCAGCGTGCAGAGGGAAGCACAGTCAGCTCAGACAAACAACTTCAGAGCAACCCTGCAAGCACCAAATCCTGAAGTCCATGCTTCTGATGTATTCAGCTCACACTCGGGGATTTAGGGAAGAGCTATCCCTGGAAGAGTCCAGGGCAGATAGGAGTTGTCTCTTCTTTCTGCTAAGGATACCTTCTGACCTTCCAGCACAGCAAAAAAGGCTGTGACCATGGTTTTCCCACACCCTGCACTCCTCTCCTGCACTGCCTTCCTGGCACTGACTCACCCAAATGCCCAGGGGGAGCAGCCAGGCTAAAAGCCCCTGGCTTTGCTCCGCTCTTCTTTATTGTCAGAAGCAGGTGGGAAGATGAGCTTGTGAGACCAGCACGTAGTTCATTACTACCTTGCTACTGTTCCAAATTATGTCAGGAGCAGGGCTGACACCGACCTGGCTCTCTGTAGCCAAATACAAATAAGACTGGTCTGAATTTGGGTCACGTCTGAGGGCAAAGCCATGAGTGACCTCTTCAGTCTGTGGTGTTGAGTATACTTCTGTGCACTCCTGTCTCTGTGACACAGCACATACAGCCAAAGGCTGTAGCATTTAATCAGGCAGTGCTTCTCTAGGTGCACTGGGAGTTCATCTGAGCTAAGATCGAAAATAAATCCTATGAGCTGCTGTTTGCATGCCTCATACCTTCCCTTCCCTGTTCTGCAACAGCCCTGACCAAATCTGATCCATGGCCCAAGACAAAGTGGTGCTATGACCCAACTCCTTCACACTGTAAGGCAGCTTTTGGGAAGAGATGAGAACTCTGAAAGGCTGGGGAACAACTTTGCCTTCCCCTTCTACACCCTTGCACATACACAGTTCTGAAGATATAAAGGCGCAAAAAGGGTGGCTGTTCTCATTGGAAGAGAAAATAGCAAAGTAAAGTAGGCACCTGAAAATTTACCCTCTCAAAGAGGATAAACATAAGCAACTGCTGATGGTATGGGCAGACATCAAGACAATAAGACCCCATTTAAGAGTAGTTCAAGAGCCTGCAGCTTCCCCCAACTCCCATAGCTTGAAGGTGCTCTGGGAAAGCAGTCATGTTTCAGTCCCATGAGAAGCCCATGCTTTGATCAGAAACCTACTGACAGCAACAGCAATGGATTTGGGATCAGAGATTTGGGGTTGTACCTTCAGTGTTTTGCACAGAAGGTATATTTGTATGTCTTTAAAAGGGGTGAGGAGGACAAAAATGTATTAAAATATATATTTACTTTAGGACACTTGTAAGCTCATAGAGCAGCCTGGGAGAAGGCAGGAAGGTAGCAGAGGATGAAGGACTAGCAAAAAAGAAGCCTGGGTGTGTCACAGGGGAAGGGAAAGGTTGTAGGAGGAAGCGTGGGAGGCAATGCAGACAAGCTTACTAAATTGCAAGGCAAAACGTGGATTTTGTCCCCAAGCAAAACACCTCGGTAGCGCTGTCAGGTCAAGATAATAAAGGGAGCCCTTCAGAGACTCCGACGTCTGTCTGCATTTCCTTTCTCACTAAGAGGAAAAATAATTAATAAGCACCTTCTGTCTGGCAATCAGCAACTATTTACATCAGCCTATGTGAAGATGGCAGCCTTCCTGATCACAAAGCACACCTTCTCTTCAGCAGTGCAGCTCCTGCTCTGTCAGTCCTGAAACACCTGACCCCTTCCAGAAGGGACTGAAGGTGGGCAGCACCCTCTGGACAGGCTACAAAGAGAAACACAATTTAGAGCTTTCTAAAGTCTCAGGAGGTTTTCTGCAGCCATGAAAGCCAAGCTCCAGTATTGGCAGAGTCTTTACAACAGAGGATTTGCTATAAAGTGTAAATGTTACTGGCAGTGCAAAATTCACAGTGAATTCAGTAACTAATGGCACAACTTCCTTTGTTTACTATGCAGAGGACACAAGAAAATTAAGCTAATCTGGTGCTTGTCCAAGCCACTGCTGAAAACATTTTTGACAAAAGCTGACCTCTTTGCTCCTGAATAAATATTAGCAATTTGTTTGCGCGTTGTGCAGCCAGTTTGGTAGACAGGCAAGAAAAAACGAGCAAAGAACTTATTCGGTCATTTTTTTTCCTGCACCAATTGTCAAATAAATTATTCACAAATACAAGCTTCCATCATTCATCCAGCACTAGACTAAACACTTTCTACTAAACTTAGTTTTCAGCATCATGTTTCAGTTTATAGTTACGTTTTTCCCTAGGCAAAGTGAGCCAGCCATTAGACAACTCTCATAGGTTTCCACTAAACATGCCTGATTAAGTCTTTTAAGAAGGAGTAGGTGGAGGAAATTGTGCTTTAGAGTCAATGGGAACATTTCCATTCACTTCAATGGGAAATGCGCTGGAAGAGATAACATTATTTTGAAGAGTTAATGAGCATATTTAAGTCTGTACAAAAAAAAAAAAGAAAACTATGCCACTGTTACACACTGCACTTTGTGAGGGACAGCTTCCAGATTAAGAAACCAATCCCAGCACTGGAACTGCCTATACCAGCAGTTTTCCCTAACACCACCCCATGGTCCTTCCTGGCACATAAAGCACACAGCAGCATCATCCAAGCTCTAGTTTTGCTCACTCTTCAGTGGCTGAACTTCTGTGGCTGCATCCAACGTGGTGGTGCTGAGCTGGTACAGGTGCTCACCTTTAATTTCTCCAAGCCAGAGCCACAACTGATGCAATTCAGTTTAATGGCTTGAGGATCTGGCCTCATTTGAAAGGGAAAGAATATGAAAAAATAAAATAAAATAATTTTAAACATTAATTTCAAACACTAATTCGAATATTAATTTCTGGACTGATTTACTGCAATGCCACATAGCCGTGCAAGGTCAGGATGACACACAAGCAAGAGACTTCTGAGACAAAGTAACTACATGGAGCTACTGCATTTGGAATTTCTACAGGTAAGCAAATTGAAAAACAGGCACACATCAAGAGCACACCTTCGCTGCAGGTCAGCAAGGAAACTCCATGTCATCATTTTCTTCAAAGACATTTAGATGGATGCTGCCATTTCCCTAAATTTAGGAGAAAGAGGGACATGATGTACTATTCAGTCTATGCAAATCCATGATGAACACTACTGAGTTCACCTCTGCAGAAAGCAATCATTTTAAAAGAGTGGTTATCACAAGCACTTTTCTTCCAAAGGAAATGGTCTATTTTATCCCCAGTCCAATGAGTTCCAGATGAATCCTTGAAGAGTATCCCCCAAGAAAATTATGCTTATTCATTATTGGCACATCAGCTCAAGATCCTGGCACAGTCAGTGTACAAATGTAGAACACAAGGCAGTCCCTACCCTGCTGAGATTACAATCTCAAAAGTCATAGGTGAAAACAAAACAAAAAAAACAAAACCAAAATAGACAAACAGGCTTAGCAAATGTTGAAAGCTAGAGGTGTGGTGGAGGGCTCACATTCCTTCCCTTATTGTGCAGATGCAAGACATGCCCAGCCTCTGGAGGGAAACAGATGCATGGGAGAGACATAAAACTATTCCCATGCCCCAGGCTGGCCATCTCTACCACTGCAACCTTCTTTTGCAGAGATCACTCCTATCCTGGAATTGTTGTTCCAGTTGTAGATGTGTCCATGGTGAATATTAGCACAACATATTTAGATGTAAGATTCATAACATTCTCTCCTTCACTCAACACACTTGGCAGGTTCAGCTCTGAGCTTTCTAAAGGGCCAGAGTTTGGAAGTCTTGCTATCTGCATTTTTTTTCCCCAGAACCTGTGCTTTAGACCTTCAAACTCAAGGCCTGAGGAAAAAGGCAGTAATATAAAAAGCTATGTGACTCCTGCCAAAATGTGCCACTTCAAGTCACTCCATCCATAAACCATGAGGATCTGGCCAGAGTTGAGACCTGTAAAATATAGAGATATGTGGTGCAGAGCTGATAAGAACCTTCCCTTCAAATTTGTCCCAAAGCCCAAGACATTATCTATTGGATCAGACCCTGTGGGTACTCAGACGCCACTCTGCCTACTTTTTGGATCCCACTGGGATTTAGGCTGAAGACAGGTGCCAAGATGCTCTGACTCAGGCAGTTGCAGGCATGCCCAGCAGCAGAGCTACCCGTGCTTGGGGAGCACACAGGTAAGAGATGCAGGCACCCACCAAGGCTGGATGTCTTCAAGATTAGATGGTTGCTCAGCATGGGGCAAAGGGGCATTGCTGTGGTTTTGTGGCCTGAACTCCACTTATTCCCTGCTGCAAGTGACAAAGCTCCCCTCTGAAGCTGGCCCTCATAAAAAGCCATCCAGGTTTCCTCCACACTGTTCTCTCCACTTAATTTAAGTGAGCCTAATCAGGAAATCTACTTAATTGGAATATCTCTGTTAAAAATCAGAAGTGCTTACTAACAATGACTGCATCTTGATCGGGATGGTAATATCACTTAATTGGGATGCCTTCAGGTATCTTAGTGGTTTGGGTTTTTTATGTCTCAAGCTCAAGCTAGTTTTGTCTGTCTGCTCCTCATAAAACAGCTTTCAGTTCCTCCTTAGTAATGATGCAGGCAAACGATGATGTAAGTTACTTTAACATTTTTTGCTTCTGGCTGTTAGTTGGTGTGGGAGGGGCAAATTACCTGTTTCTGTGGGTGTTCTTGCCACAGGGATGGTTACGGTAGTTGCAGTCTCCATCCCATGCAAACACTTCTGCCTCCGACAGCCTCCCTGTCACACGGCACCTCTCCAAAAGGCTCTAGTGAATGGAGAAACGCTGCTTTTTGCTGCCTGGCAAGCTCATCTGAACTGCAGGAAAGATACCAACTAGAGCGTCTTATACTGAATATTCCCTTTGTTGCTGACTGTTTCGATATTTGCAGTGTCTACAACTCCTGAGAGCAAAAGCGTGTGCTAAAGGAAAGTTGTGAATCTGCATTTGAACCAACAAACCACACTTATACCCCACAGTTATATATGTGCAATTATTTTTAAATGTAAGCATTGACTAATAATCTCTGCTTCTATGTTGGGGTTATCAAGTTAAATAGAAAACTTTTTTTTTTTAATGAATTATTGACGGTCCTTTTCTTCATGCTACGGTATCTTAAAATACTTGTGTTTATCAAGTGTAGTACATCTGAATTGGTCATCTGGCACTGAATGTAGTCTGGCAATCTCTTCTGCTTTGCAAAATGGGGGAAATTACCTTGCCTGGTTTGGCTGATGCCATCCTCATCAGCAAACATTAGCCATGTTGCCATCGCAGTTGGCCAGCCAGTCTCACTGGAGCAGGAGCTGGGGTGTGAGCTGAGCAGGTGAGCTGCTGACATGCCAGAGCCACGCATCCAACACACAGAGGTCTAATGAAGGGGGCTTATGACACCTGGATGAAAAAGAAAGTCTGAAAGCTTTGCCTTTATTTAGTCAAAGAAGGGTCACTTTTTGGGGAGACATTGAAGTACATACTGCCAAAACCCGTTTCTTCTTCAGTACAACTTTTCTGTTCAAATCATGCCTACCAGTTTGTTTACAGACAGGCAGAAATGGCACTGCATGTGGACTTACAGAGGCAGAGAGGGAGAGAAAGAATCAGAAACTGCAGTTGTAACACACTCAGAAACTGCATGATGACTTCTTTCACCTTTAAATGGTATGCTGCCTCATTTTGAGGGCAGGGACCTACTAGAAAATGGGGCTTGCCCGGGGTCACAGCCCATGGAACTCCCGCAGCTGTGGGTTTCAAGTGTTTGTTATTCAAGGTGCATTTAAAACACCACTTCTTTTGTGCATTCCCTGTGGTCTGTGGAAAATAATAGCTGCATCTTGAGAGCTCTACTTTTTAAACTACTCTTTCACCTCTTTTTATTGCACTTTGCTTTTTGCAGAGTGAGACATTGTTTTCCGTATGTAAACAGGCATGGGTTAATTCCAGCAGCGTGCAAAGAGAGCATCTGTGGCTTCATAAAAGTGCATATGCAGATATGTAACTTTTATTACTTATATTACCATAGTTTGTGGGAGCCTTAGAGGAGACTAGTTCTTTGGTGTGATTAATAACCATAAATGCCTTGTAAAACCCTTTAAATGCCTTGAAAGCCGTGAGTGCATGTAGCTGTGCATGTGTATGTGTGTGTGTGTGTAAATTTACACATCTCTGGCCACTCTGTAAAGGCATCTGCCTCTGGGTTTACCAGACAGCTTGACGAAGCTGCTCCTTGGAGATTGAACATATCAGTAATTGGACAGCAAGGGGGAGGTTAAAAAACAGAAGTGCTTTTCCTGGAAACCACTGCTTTTTCACTCGAAGTTTTATTGGCAAGTCTGGCAACCAATAAAGACATTCCTTGGCAGAGGGAGGAATATAATGGCCTGGACGCCGCTGGCATCGCTCTGGCGCTCACCTCCGACAGCGAGCTGCGCCCCGCGAAACCCGCGACTCCGAGGGGTCCCCGTGGGGTTCGGAACCCCGAGGGTGCGGGCAGGGTTCGGGCAGGTGCCCGCGGCCGGGGAAGGGCGGCGGTGGCCAGGGCGGCCCGGGAGAGGGAGCCCTTGGCCCGCGCAGGGCCCGCCGGCCGCGCAGGTGCGGCCGGGGCGGAGCGGAGCCGTGCCGAGCCGTGCCGAGCCGTGCGCGCCGGCATCCGCGCTCCTCACCGGCGGGAATGCGGCTTTGCTCTTTCCCTTGCTACTCCGCTGTCCCACTCGCAGGCATGAGGCTTGAGGGCCGGCTCCCCCCGCAGCCCTTCGCGGAGAAAGGGAGGGAGGGAGGCTTTGGACCGGCAGCGCCCGGTCGGGGCTCTCAGCAGGGCTGAGCGACCTGGCCACCGCCCCCCGTCCGCACCCCCACTTCTTCTGCCTCCCGAGAAAGCTCCCAGCCCTCAAAAACGACTATGGGAAAAGCAGGCAATTATGTATCCAGGGGCTGATCTCTATCTGCTACCTAATGACTTGCCAAGTACTTATCGCTTCCCAGACTAGGAACTGTCGCTTCATTCTAATGTAAATAAACCCTTTATACAAATAAGTCTCTCCCCTCGTCTGCTAGAGCGATAGGAGGAGATGGAGCAGGACGAGGTGCTGAGGTTCAAACTCCCGACTCCGTAGCTCCTTGTGTGTTTTCATTTATATGAATCCAGGGAATCCAATGGATTGAGCCCCCCTCCGCCCTCGCTGCCCCTCCCAGAGAAAGGAAGGAAATAAGGGAGGAAAAGGAACACAAAAGGGACAGGGGACCTTGGAAAGTAAATGAAAAAAAAAAATTACAAGTTCCATGTCTGGCTATCCTCTTGTCAGTACAGGAGTGAATTTTTAACACCCTCAGCTGCTCAGATGATAGTGTTTTACCGTGGGATGCCAAAGCTAGAGAACCTACCAAATAATTAAAGGTTTCTTACGCACTTGTGGGTTTTTCTCTGTGTGTGTGTGTCTGTGTGAGTGATAGTACTTTACAGAATGTACTTTACAGCAGAAACAACATAAGTAGTTTCCCACAGCCTGGTTTTTGTCCTTATTCTTAGTGCCGCGACATCTCTGTGACACAACCTGTGTCACAGAGACGAAGTGTAAGTACGACCGCGATAATTATCGTGGGAAGATGAAATGCTCCGACCTCTTGATGGTCTCGGTTATTCTTTGTAAACTAAACGCAAAATTCACTTTTAGATACCGAACGTGAAATTAAGGTATTTCTCTCATGAATGGAACGAAGCCGATGTCTGCTGCCTCATTTACTGCAAAGGATAATTTATTTCTCAGCCAAGAACGAGAGGCTAAAGATGCCACAGGGAATGAAGTGCTCATTTTCGTATTAAGTTGTGTTATTTATGTCTCAAGATAAAAGACGCCCTGGATTGGAAAACTACCTCGGTACATTTATGGAATTGTTTACCTACGTTAATAAAACAACAATCACGCCTGTTTGCTTAACTGAGTACCACGCAAAACAGACCTTGCATTTAGAGCTCGGCTTAATTGCACAGGCTGGAGATGGCAGAGGTGCTGGTGCAAGGAAGAGAGGGCGGGAGGAAGGGATTGCTGTCACCCGTGTCCAGCGGCTGCAAACAGAGAAGAGACTTTCGGCACAATAGATTTTTCTACTGGTGAAGCACAGATTTGATGCGATCACTTCCCTCTGCCCCTCGAAAGGATGTCAGCGGTTTTCTCCTGTGGTGTCGCCCACTGTTTAAAGAACATGGAAAGCTGCATCCTGAGATGCAGAGACGGGCTGGGTGGCTGGTTTCAGAGTTACAGGGACACTGCTATGATGTTGAAGCCAAAAGAAAGGGAGAGAAGCGAAGCTCTGACTACGACTAAACATAAACAGCCCGGGGCTGGAAAGCAGTTCACCTCCAGGTCTTTGAGAGGAGCGAGGAGGACAACGCACAGCCAATTGTTTAGGTCCACCTGGGCTTTGCCCAGGTCAAATGGTAGTCCCGCAGCCTACCGCTCCGATGTCATCTTTCTTTCTGACATCTTCCTAAATAAGGTTGCAAGTGACCACACACACGAATCCTCGGAGGGTTTCAAGACAAACGCGGCTCCCCTGGCCTGGCTCTGCCCATCGGGGCTCCCTCCCCCCGCCTGGCTTCGCGGAGGAGGCGGCAGCGGCCGTGCCGTCCGCCCGGGGGCCTGCGGGAGAGGGGCCCGCGGAGGCCGAGGCTGCTGCGAACCGCTCCGTCCCTGCGGCAGAGCCAGCGGGGCAGCCCCAGGGCGGCTGTGCCGCACGGAGGCCGGGCTGGCTAAGGAGGCAGAGGTAGGGCGCCCGGGAGAGGCAGCCTTGCCGTACACCGGGTGGGTGAAGACCCAGCGCCAAGGATTCTTACTGGGTGGTATCCAAAGACAGCAGGGGGAAAACTGATCCTTCTGCCTCCCTAGACCCGCTGCTTCCCCCCAACACGCTCACACACAAGCCCCAAATTCCACTATGAACCTTCACAATGGTGACTTTTGTGCCTCGAGCAGAGAAACCAAAGTCCTGCTGGGTTGAGGTCTGTAACCTAACACACGTTAGTTGCGTCAGTTGGCAATTATAACATCAGAGTGGCTATTGCAAAATATATTAGATGCAAAATACTTCGGATTAATGCCTCCCCCCTCCCCTCCTTCCCTGTACTGAAACTTCTCGGTGTTACTCCAACCTTCGCCTGTGAAACAGCTTCGCTACCGTCAACATTGTCCAGATAAAATGAAAAAGCCACTGAAGGCTCCGGGTCTCGGAGCGGCACGTTTCGGGCGCTCAAGGGAGCGAGCGGGAAGCCCACGGAAATTGTTTTTAACGGCAGGTAATACCGTGGGAAAACCGGATGACCTGGACTGCATGGAAGCGTGCTAAAATCCCCCTTTTCTTTCTCTTTTTCCCTTTTTTATTTTTTTCCCCTCAGCAAAACAAGAAAGAGGTTTTGAAAATATAAAGTGTTGGAATTGACATCTAGTCCAGTGCTTGCACATTTATTAATTCTGCCGTGGTGGGAGGAAAGGGAAAAAAGTGTAATTAGGCAGGAGCAGGTGAAAGATTCCAGACGATGAAATACAACAGGCTAAACGGGATAATGTATTCACCATTAAAGAACTGACATTTACTACCAAAAGGAGACCCGTTACGTTTGAATATGAAAAGGAGCAGATATTAAGCTACATAAATTACCTTCTTCACATGTCTAGAGTCTCATTTTAAATACTTTTTTTTTTTTTTTTTTTGATAACCAACAGTTCGGTGTTTCAGAGGAAAAGCCATACCTGCTAAAATACCACCAAGCAAACGATGTGCCTTTAGTACGTTCTAAAGGCATGATCCCCAATGCAATCGATCACAGTAAAAAGTGTGGAAAAGGGGTTTCAAATCAGTGAAGCCAAAAGGGTCTTTTAACGTATTTTGTGTGTCATGAGATCAGGACGGGTAATTCATCTCACAAACGCACCACACACACGTCTTTCCCGTACAAATTCCACCCCTTAAAATAGATTTCAGCCCGATCCTTTCAGCTGATCTATTATTAACGCTAATGAAGTTTCAGAGGTATGGGCTACAAAGCGAATGAAGAGTACTGGGTTGTATTTCGAATATCTGAAGTATTGATAAAATAGACTACTGTGAAACAGTGTACACTAATTTCACCTGTCCTTAATGTACGAAAAGAAAATCTTCCTTCTTCAAATATGAGACAATTAAAATGAAAACTTTAAAAATAAGTAACCAACCATCACTCTCAGTTTCCTTTGAGTTGCCGTTAAAGTATTTTTCTGATTAGAGCCCAAATGTTATTACAGATAGTTAGACAAAAGAAAAGCAAATCAAATCTTCATAGCAGAACCGGCCAAGCAGTTAAGAGAACATTAATTTTGTTCTTTTTCTCACCCCCACTTTTTTTTTTTTTCCCTTTTGACACACCTGACATACCACGGAATCCACTGTGAAGTAGACTAGGAACAAAATTATGCTCTCTCAGTTTCAAATGAGTAAAGAGATAAAGTAAGGATCTGTTTTCAATATCACACCTCACATCATGTAAAGATTACCTGAAGGGGCGAGCTACAGACCCCGTTCAGAGAAATGCGCCCGTGTTTATAAACCGCAGAGGCAGCGGGCGCTTCGTTTGCAGACAGAGGGAGGAAAGCCCACGGTGGCTGATTAATAAAAAGGAGCTTTGGAGGACTCGTCAAACCCTTGTCAACCGAAGGAATGCAATCTCTTCAGAAGCATTTGGTCAGGCAGGCAGCTGGCTGCAGGCAGGGTGGTGCTGCTGGGGCAGGGGCATCCCACCACACACACACACACACACACGCACTTTCCTCCTCGTCCCCACGGGCGTGGGGGGTGGAAGGCACCTGGGGTGAGCTTCTGGCCGGGGCGGACAGGGAGCGGACCGGCACACCGGCATGGAGCCGGCCGCCGACACCAGCGGCAGCCTGGAGGGAATGGGAGGAGAGAGCCCCACCGGAATGTGTGAAGAAAAAACCGACGAGTTTACACGTATTTAAAAAAAAATATATATAGGAATAATAATAAAAATTAATTAGAGATGTAACATTCGTGGGGAAAACACGAGTGGCAGAGCGCGGGGTGCCCGCGTGGGTGGAAGGAGCTCCGGGGGAAGCACAAACACACATACACGCACATCTATACATATACATCTATACTGGTGAGGGCAGTGTCCGTGTGCCGGGTGCGTGTGTGAGGGCGAGGGCGCGGGTGAGGACGCGGGAGTGCGGGGAGCGAGCGAGGTGCAGGGCTCGGGCGGGGGATCGCGCACCAGGCGCGGCTGGAGGAGCCCCGCGGGTGCGCAGCGGCCCGCGCGAACGCGGAGCTCCGAGCGCTCAAGGCGTCCGCGTGTGCCGGAGAGTGTGTGTGGCCGGTCCCCGAGCGCTACAACTCCCGGAGCTGCAGCGGGGAATTTTTTTTTCCTTCTTCTATTTTTTTTTTTCCTCGGTCGCTTTTTTTTTTTTTTTTTTTTTTCCCTCCTCATTCAGAGCCCGGGGTGTCTCCCGACTCTCATTGGCCGGCCCTGCTCGGCGGGGCGGAGCTGAGCCGCCTGCAAAAGGAGGAAAAGAAAAAAAAGAGAGGAAAAAAAAAAAAAAAAAGGGAGACCGAGAGAGGAGAGGGAGGGAAAAAAAAGGGAGAAAACTGTAAGTGCGTAAAAAAGTTCTCGCCGTGGTGACGGATGCTCAAAAGTTCAGGAGTTTTTCCGATGCTTCCCAAAGCAGCCTGCGACTGAAAAAGAGACTGAAAAAAAGCGAGAGGGAGAGAGAGAGGGAAACTTTGCACTGGGAGATCGGGAAGGTGGATTTTTTTCTTCTTCTGCTCGCTTAAAAAAGCCAACAAAACACATCCCTCTACTTTTGTCCCTCCTTTGCAGACAACTTGTTGCAGATCCCCGTGGAACAAGGAACTGGGAGCGTGGGAGCCTCTTTGCAAAGGTTTTATTTTCTTAATACTCTTTCTGCGTTTGGAAGTTGCTTTCTCCGCTGCGATTACTTTTTTTTTTTTTCTCCGCCGTTTTCTTTTTTGAAACATTTTCCCCCTTTTTTGTCCCCCTCCTTTTTCCCCCCCTTTTTTGATTTTTTTTCCCCCCTCCGCGTGGAGCGCGGGAGCTCGCCGGTGGGCTTTCCTGGGCGAAGAAGAGGAGGCTTTCGGCGCTGCCGTCTTTATTCTTCCTCCCTTTTTCCGCGCTCCGCCGGGGGGGTGGGGGGGTGGGGGTTGCCCGGCCGCCCGGTCCAGCTCGGTCCGCGGAGCGGCGGAGGGGTGGAGGGGGAAGGGACGCGCTGTTTGGTCCGGCGGGGAGGGTGGGGGAAAGCTGACGGGAGGACATGCAGGCTCGCTACTCCGTGTCCAGTCCCAACTCCCTAGGAGTGGTGCCGTACCTCGGCGGAGAGCAGAGCTACTACCGCGCCGCTGCGGCGGCGGCCGGCGGGGGCTACACGGCCATGCCGGCCCCGATGAGCATGTACTCCCACCCGGCCCACGAGCAGTACCCGGCCGGCATGGCCCGAGCCTACGGGCCCTACACGCCACCGCCGCAGCCCAAGGATATGGTGAAGCCGCCCTACAGCTACATCGCCCTCATCACCATGGCCATCCAGAACGCTCCCGATAAGAAGATCACCTTGAACGGGATCTACCAGTTCATCATGGAGCGGTTCCCTTTCTACCGGGACAACAAGCAGGGCTGGCAGAACAGCATCCGCCACAACCTCTCCCTCAACGAGTGCTTCGTCAAGGTGCCCCGCGACGACAAGAAGCCCGGCAAGGGCAGCTACTGGACCCTCGACCCCGACTCCTACAACATGTTCGAGAACGGCAGCTTCCTCCGCCGCCGCCGCCGCTTCAAGAAGAAGGACGCCGTGAAGGACAAGGAGGAGAAGGACCGCCTGCACCTCAAGGACCATGCCCCGCCGCGCCCGCCGCCGCCCGCCGCCGCCGCCGAGCCCGAGGGCGGCCCCGCCGGGGGCAGCGCCGCGCCGCCGCCGCCGCCCGTCCGCATCCAGGACATCAAGACGGAGAACGGCACGGCCTCGCCGCCGCAGGCCGTGTCCCCCCCCGGCGCCGCCCCGCCGCTCGGCGCCGTGCCCAAGATCGAGAGCCCCGACAGCAGCAGCAGCCTCTCCAGCGGCGGCAGCCCCCGCAGCACCCTCCCCTCCAGCCGCTCCCTCAGCCTGGAGGCCCCCGAGCCCCCGCCGCCCCCGCCGCCGCCCCCGCCGCCGCCACACCACCACGGCCCGGGGTTCAGCGTGGACAACATCATGACCTCGCTGCGAGGCTCGCCGCAGGCCGCCGCCGAGCTGGGCGCCGGCCTCCTGGCCCCCGCCGCCGCGGCCCCGCGCACCGGCATCCCGCCCGCGCTGTCCCTCGGCGGCTACTCGCCGGGACACAGCTCCGTCTACGGCTCGCCCTGCGGCCAGGGCGCCGCCGGCGCCGCCGCCGGCACCTACCACTGCAACATGCAGGCCATGAGCCTGTACGCGGCGGCGGGCGGCGCCGAGCGGCCCGGCCACCTGCCCGCCGCGGCCGCCAGCCCCGCCGAGGACCCGCTGCCCGAGTACGCCATGCCCTCGGGCGGCGGCGGCGGCGGCGGCGGGGCGGGGGGCGGCGGCGGCGGGGCGCTGGGGCACGGCGGGCTGGGCGGCGCGGCGGGCGGCCACCAGGAGGGGCACCACCCGCACCCGCACCAGGGCCGCCTGGCCTCCTGGTACCTCAACCAGGCGGCGGCGGCGGCGGCGGCAGCGGCGGCGGCGGCGGGGGAGCTGGGCCCGCTGGCGGGCGCGGCGGGCTACGCGGGGCCGCAGCAAGGCTTCGCCGCCGCCCCCAGAGAGGTGTTCGAGGCGCCGCGGCTGGGGCTCAGCGCCTCGCCGGGCGGCGGCGGCGGCGGAGGCAGCGGGGCAGGGGGCGGCGGCGGCGGCGGCGGCGGGGCGGGGGGCGGCGGGAGCTGTCAGATGGCCTTCCCCGGCAGCCAGCCGCTCTACCGCACCTCCGGGGCCTTCGTCTACGACTGCGGCAAGTTCTGAGCGCGCCCCGTCGCGGGGACACCGCGGGAACTCCGCTCCGCACCGCGCCACCGGCCCCCGCAGCGCCCGCGGAGGAAAGCAAGCGCATCGCGAAAAGCTTTTGTACAGAGACAGCCCCAAAGCATGTCTTGGTTTGTTAAAGGACAGTGTTACTCCAATAACACGTAAGTTTTTTTTTTTTTCCTAATTGCTTTAAGAAAAACTTTTTTTCCCCCGCCCCTCACCCGGCGCTCTTCCCCGTCCCTTAAGGTATTGTCATGCCCCGTGTTTAAAAGGGAGCGAAAAGTCCAGCATAGAGTACCAGCTTCTTTCCCCCTTCCCTTGCTCTTCTACAAGGACTTGTTTTAAAATGTAAATTGCGACATAGTAATTTATTTTTAATTTGTAGTTGGATGATGCGGACCAAACGCCAGAAAGTGTTTCCCCCTTTCCTGAAAAGTGACGTTAAAATTGACTGAAACGCTGATTTTTTTTCACTATATATAAAAAGGGAAACTGTATTAATCTTATTCTATCAATATTTTTCTTTTTTTTTTGTTGAAAATATTCTGAAGGTATTGCATTGTTTGTTTATTAATAAATTACCATTCAGTTGGAATGATCCTTTACACGTCTGTATATTTTAATGCTTTCATTTAGAGAGAGAAAAAGAAAGAGAGGGAAAAGGGATTTCATAACTAACTTTGTCGCTGGAACAGCTTGTTCCCCTCCGCACAAAATTCCAAAGACCATTTAGGAACTGCCAGGTCGAAAAATCCCTTTTCAGTCTCTTCTGCAATACGTTCCACTTAGTCAGCTCGCCTTATCCGCTAGGAAAAAAATACTTTCCCATGGCAGCTCTGAGTTGGCAAATAAACAAACACGTTTTCTTAGCAATTAATGGCAAGACCTGGAAACATTTGACCATACACAGGAGTATGGCGACATTACGTTGTTTGAAATAATATGCCTATGTAAGGATATATTAAGTGATAACTCCGAGGTAGAAGTGCATGCACTAGATTCCAGACCGTGTGTAACTATATATGTCGAGCTATTGATCGCTCTGTGTGTGTTTCAAATGTATTTATATCTGGGATTTACATATGTACCTATATTTAAAGAAGGATTACGTATTTATTTATAGTTTCATATACGCATTGCATATTTTTCTAAACTCCAGTGTATAGCAGATGCCAAATAATCTGTAGTACGTGTATTCTTAAATATAATGCCAGCATATAAATCACCGCTTCTTAGAATTGATAGCAAAGCGTGCAGTCACATCAGTGAAGCCGCTCTGTAACACTTAAAGTACTATTTTATTTCTGGGGGGAGGTGGGGGGAAAGAGTAGTTGGGTTAAAGGGTACTTGTACGGTCTACCCTTACACCTTTACAGCTCTGCGTTACTCCCGTCCTTCAGGGACTTTATCAGTCTGTGTCTCTATTGCTCGGACTGAAATTATTTTAAAAATATTTTGTGTGGGTGAATTTTTGTTATACAGTTGTTTGAGTGCTGGATTGGTTTGGTTTTTCGTTTTTTTTTTTTTTTTTTTTTTTTTTTGTTTTTTTTTTTTTTTTTGTTTTTTTTTTTGTTTTTTTTTTTTTTTTTTTTTTTTTTTTTTTTTTTCTCTCCCCTTACCTCCCTCAGTTTTCCTCAAATCGGAAAAAAAAAATATTACCAGGGTAGCAAATGAGTGCTGCACAGACTGGCATCTTGACACACCAAGAATCCTACCCTCTGGACAATTTAATATTAAGAACCTACGGTCAGTGGGGATCACCTTCCCCTTTTGTAAGTAACAACCAAAATGCAATAAATCCATTAACTTAAAAGAATCAACCTTGTCAGTCAGACTTGGAAATAAGTTTATTTGATTACAGATATTTAAGGCCTAAAATTTGCTTTCAAGATAATACAGTTTCCTATCAGAATCTCTTATCTAAAGGCAACACTTAGCAGTAATTGCTGTTGCATTGTTAAGGCTTACGCTGTAAATAAATACAAAGGTATTTACAGTTCAACATTATTACCTCGCTTTTGAGCTGTGCTTCCCTTCCAAAACAATGGTCCAATGTTTAGAAAACACCTTCAGCAGATGGAATGAACTGGAGGGAGTGTGTCGTCTTTGAACGTGTTGGCTTAGAATGCTTTTATTTAAGTATGGCATAGTCTTTGCTTTTTCGTGCTAGTACCTCTACAAAGATTACCGGCCTTATTTACATTTATTTGTTTGCTAAATTGGGTAAGAGAACCTCAAACGCTCTTTTGCTCGCTTGTGGTAAAGCTGATGAGGAGGACTAGCAAAGTTGAGCGCCTTCGCTTCGGGGACATATTTTAATTGCTGCTCTCTGTTTTCCCCAGCAAAGGGAAATAAAATGTTACCTATTCTCGATCGGGCTCACTTTCTGCTCCCCATTGGCCCTGTCCCAGTACCAAGAGGGGGCAGCTAAACTGGCGGCTCCCGCCCAGAGGCACGGCGGGGCTTTCACTGCCTTACGCCCCCGCTCCCCCTCGCTGGAGAGGGGACCCTCGGCGGGGCAGCTCCCTCTGCCCCTGCAGATGGGTCTGCCAGCGGGGTGGCTGCACAATAAGACCATTCCTGCCCCCCGTCATGTATTTAAAATAAAATTTTAAAAAAGGCAGAGGGTAGAGGCGATCGAGTCTGCTATTTGCCTGTTATTTTTGTTGCGATCAGGCGCCGGCTTTCCTGTAGTTTGGGTTTTCTCAGCGGTCTGCAGCGGTAGGGTGTTTGCGGCGAAAACAAATAGGGGGGAAAGCGGTTGTCAGCCCGGCTTGTTTAATAACCCGTTGCATTGACAGTGGTGCTGCTCGGCTGGGGGGGCCGTGCGTAGCTTGAACGAGCACCGTGTGTAATTACTGCTAATGCTCGGGGCGGTGCGCGGCCCTCTGCCGCGGGGCGGCCGCGCAACTTGAGCTACCCGCGGCCCGGGCTGCGAAAGGGGCGGGTGGGGTGGGCTCGCAGTCAGGGAGGGGGCAAAGGGAAACTTCCCCCTCGGTCTCAGGTAGGTCGTGTCGGGATCTTCTGCCCCCGGAGGAGATCCCTTTCCTGAAGTGACGTGCGCGGTGGCGGCGGAGGTCACCTCCTGCTTCTCAATGCGACGGGCTGGCTCACCGCACACTTCTGCTTCGTCTTCTGTTTAAAAACCATTATTTGTATTATTTTCATAATATTAATAATAGTATTTTTTTCTCCCCCTCCTCACAGAAACTGATCACAACGAAAATAAGCTTAGCAGTGCTGGCGGTGCCCGCGGTAGGCACTGCGAAGTGCGGGCTTGGCCGCGGGGCGCGCAGTCCGGAACGCGGGTCCCTGCGCGGCATGGCGGGGACGGGGGTCGGCAGCGCCGGGCTCCGCAGGGCCGGAGCCCTCGGCGTGAGGCATTGCGGCAGCTGCTGGGATCGGGAGAGGCCGAGCGGGCTCGCTATAACCTTTCCGAGCAGGGGCAGCGCAACTGGGGGGCACGGAGTGGAGCGTCTGCCCGCGGGCCATTGTGAACATCGTGGGGGCAAGGACCCTTGTTCCTCTTCCTGCCCTCCTCTTGCGCACAGGAGGCAAACCCCAGCGTCCCTTCTGACCTGTGATTGTCTCCCAGCAGAACTGGGCCTGCCCTGAACGCCAAAAGAGATGCGGTCCGACCTTGCGCAGCGGTGGGCACGGGACATGCGCCCGCGCAGCAGCTGAGAGGTGTCCCCGTGAGGCCTCGACATCTGTGGCGGCGGCCCCTACAGCAAACGGGGACATTTGGCCCCAGCCATGCCTGCGGAGAGGTCATTTAGGCGCCAGGTTAGCACGGTGCTTTGTGGGGGTTTTTTAGCTCAAATTGATTTTCCCCCCCAAACAGTGGCTCTGTTTTTCGTCTATGAGAAAACCAAACCAAACAACTTTCTTTTTGTTTTGTTTTGTTTGTTTGTTTTAAATATAAATTTGAGGAACCATTCAATTTACATGGTGGTTCTGGTGGTTTCTCACTTGTACTTGCTCATTTCTCACTGAAACTGTGGAAAACGTAGATAGGAGGATTATTCTCCTTTCTAAATTTCCTCCTTAGAATTTCTTCTTAAAGTAATTATAGTTCCTATTATAATTTGCAAAGGTCATAATCAAAAATAGCAGAGAAATGCATGCAAACAGTCGAGAGGACATGGATTAAAACCCCTTCTCTACCTCCACAGGCCAGGTCAGATGGAGATCATAGTGGGGCTGTGTTGTGGATGGGGACATTTAAGGGACTGGTTCCAAATCGGTGTTTTATGATATCTGGGGCCCTTTCTGATAGCCAAGAAATTTGTGAAAGGTGTTTCGAAGTTGGCGGCTAGTTTCATAGCCGGGTTCAACTTCGTAACGCTCTTGTTGACTCTAGGGCTGCAGCGTTTTGACCAGCTGCCTGTATGCTGCTCTGACCCCGCCAAAAATATGCCACTGGAGCAGGACGAGCTTAGAGTTTCTCCCTGTCCTTTGGAGACTTGGCTTGCACGTTTTGGGCGAGTGGCGCACGGGAAAGCCTTTGCGGGTTTTGCGGTTTTTGCGGTTTTTGCGGGAGGTGCCGCTGCGCGGAAAGGAGCAGTGGCGCAGGTCGGGAGCTGCGCGCCTGCCCGCGCCCACGTAAAAACGAGCGAGAGGTAAGAGTGCGCAGCCTTTATTACGTCGTTTGATTGCGTAGGCAAAAGCGTGTAGCGCCGAGGCGCGCACATGGCTCCACTGCACAGCGCAGGAGAGCTGCGGTGCGGCCCCTGGAAGCTCTCCCCCGTCCACTTCCCGAAATAAACCATTTCAACAGCGACGGCTAATTGAACATTAGCTTTCAATTAATTTCACTCGTAAAGTAATTTAAACTCCTTCGCGTACTCAGTCCATTTTCCCTCGTCTCCCGTCTGGGATCGGGCGTGTTGGCTAAATTCATCTGCACTTTGAGACGCGCTGATAATTTGATTCGGTTTTATTCAGTGTTTTTTTTTGTTTGTTTGTTTGGGTTTTTTTGTTGTTGGTTTTTTTTTTTTTTTTTTTTTTTTTTTTTTGGTTTGGTTGGTTTTGGTTTGTTGTTTTTTTTTTGTTTTTTTTTTTTTTTTTTTTAAGTGGGGAGGGAGTTGGGGTGGTTTATGCCTTGTTTGGTGGATTTTGCTGGGGGTTTTTCTGGCTAGGAGGGAGATGAGGAGCACAGTGTGGGCGCTGTCAGGGCTGCCGAGGCTGAGTTGTCGCAGCGCGGGGGCACAGGTAGCGCGCAGAGCGAGCTCAGGTTTACGCGATAAGCTGCGCAAGAGGCTGGCGTGCCCGAAGTGTGTGGGTGTGAGGGAACTGCCCGGGGACGCGCGCGGGTTTCGATCCCGTATCTCGGTCACAAACTCACGGGCTGGGAGGGTACCAGTCATCATTCCGGCACAGGTTTCCCCCCAACCTTTTTTTTCCCCCTTTCCCTTCTGCTTCGCCTCCCCGGCGTCTTGTCTGTTGTGAATCCGCCCCAAAGGTGGTGCAGTGCCACGGTGAACGTAGCCCTCCTGGTTTAATTACGCTGGGGCTCATAAAGCCATTCGCTTCTTTCCAAAGTAATAAACAAACGTCGCGTTAGGTCAAGATTGATGGTGTCCATGCAATAAAAACGGGCCAGGTCAGGAAGGAATAAAATTCAATCAGAGCTCGCGGAATCATTTTTCAGGGGACAGAAAGACAGAAAAGGAGACGGGGGTCAAGGGAGACGATGTCGCCATTCACAACACACCAGCCGGGAGGGAGGAGGGCGAGGGTTAACGAGCGATTGTTTTTTATCAAGCGGAGCCTAATTGAACGAAACAATAGTTGCATGGAAGGGGGGGGGGGGGGGGAAAGAGGGCCGGCTCCTTACCCGGTAGTTGAGGGCTGGGCGGCAGCCCCGTACCCTGGTGGAGGCAGCGGGGACCCCTCGCAGCATTGCTGAGCCCCCCATTCCCCCTTAAAATTATACACACGCGCATAGGGCAGCGGGCAGGCGTTGTCCTAGGCCGGGGCTTGCAGGGCAGGTAGCGGCAGCAAACGATCGGGTGCCTGGGGGACGACCCTGGGAGACCCTCTCATTGCCTAACGAGGCTGCTTGGACGGAGGAAGCCCCAGATCTCCCGAGGGTAACTCCGGCTGGTCCGGTCGGAGCGGGAGCCCCCGGTGCCACTTGGAGCTGATTCCTTGAGTGTAGCTCGGTGCTAAAGCTGCTGGCGCCCAGCAGTTTGGCCAGCGGCTGCCAGGTGGTGTTCGCCGGCCGTCGGGGGGTGTCGGGCTCGGGGTAACAGGCCCGTCGGATGGTTGCGGTGCTCGGGGAAGAGACAGCAGCACAGCACCGCGGGGCTCCGGTCCGCAGGACGTTTTTTGCCGGCCTGCTACGCCAGTGTTTTGTGCTGTGCGGGCCTGGGAAGCGGCCCACAAAGGCAGGGTCTTTGCGGGGTGGGGGGGATTTCTCCCTCGCCCCCAAATCCTACGCATCTGTTGCACATATCCTGTGACCCTCTAGGCCCGTAACTTGCGCCTTGCTTAGTATGCGTGTGCCACGAAATAATAGCTATTTAAAAGCACTGGGATGGGGAGCGAAGGGAAGGCAGCCCGAGCTACTGGTGAGAGCTCACAAGCTCTCCGACTGAAAGAAAATTGGTTGTTCGGGATTTTTAATTTTTTTTTTTTTTTCTTTTTGCCCCCTAAATAAATACAGCTTGAAACGACTTGGGTGGGCAGGAGGGAGCAATTTGTGAGCCAGAGAGCAAGTGAGCTGGGCAGGCAGCCGGCCCACAACTTACCTGCTGGAGACTTTCACCTGACCTTTAGGTGTCAGGGGGCTAGACTGTGCCGTGTATCACCCCACGTTCAGGTCAGCTGCTTTAGATTGCGTTCGGCAGAATTAAAACAACAACAGTGAAAACCCCAAACTGGAATCCCCCCTCCTTTCCAGCCCCCATCACCTCTGGGGAGAATCCAGGAAAACCAACACATTTAGAACCATTAACTCTTAAAATAGCTGAATTTCCTCCAGTAGAAAAAAACGCAAATTATTACACTCATGAGTTCAGGATATTTATATATTATATGAATCGATGAATAAACAGGTCGTGTCACTAGAACCATCATCCCTGGGAAGGCAAGTGCTCGGATCAGAAAAAAAAAATGCCACAAACATTTTTCCCAAAACGTTCCTGGAATTTATTTACTTGACAGGACATTTAAGCTGCCGGATTTAGTTTTTTCCTTTTTTCTTTCTTTCTTTCTTTTTTTTTTTTTAATAAATATTTAAAATAAGGAAAAAAGAAGAACGTTTTTCCATTGAACGATAATGTAAAATTACTGATAATATCGTCCGTAGCAGAAGAGAATTGTTTAAACAATGTCGGTGCTTGCAAGACTGCGCAGTATAAATACATTCCCAGCGCCGTTTTGATGCGAGTTTCGAGGGGAGCTCTATTTTCTGTATGTGCTCTCTATGCGCATTTGCCCCGGTCCGGTTGTGAGAAGGCTAAAGCGGTAAGCTGGCGGACGGCATGCCCGGCTGCCTGCGGTGTGGGACGGGGCCGGGCGCTCGCACACATCTCGTCCCTGCCAGCGAGGAGCTGCTCGCCTTTTTCCCCAAGCGAGGATTTATTGAAGTGCTGGCGGCCAGCGCTTCTAGCCTCGCCTCTCAATGATGGGACGGATTTAAAACCGAATAACGAATTACAGAAAAATTACGACTTTCTGCCGACGCCATTTCCCACCCCCCAAGGGCTCCGCCGGGGGGGGTGGGGCGGTGATGGAGCGCGGAATGCACCGGTGCGAGCTCATTAGCAAAGCAAAGGTTGCAATTAGCGTCTGCTGCTGAGAAGCGACCTCTCCTCCGCCCGCCTCTCCTTAGCCCCCATCACCAAATAATTGCAAAGTATCTGTTGATGTTTTTCTTCCACCCGTCAAAACGTTGGAGCCCTGCCTGCTCCAGGGCTCCGTCCTGGTTTTGTTGTGTCTGGAGACAATGCTCCGCCAGCGAACCATCAGAGGTGAAGGAGGGTCACCAGGGGAGTCAGGAGCGCGGCCCTGCGAGCCGAAGGGGGTCTCCCCTTGCCGCCCACCCCTGCAAACCTGCCACCCACAGCTGGGAGGGGCGGCGACCCCCGCCCGGTGCCCCTCTGCCAGCCCTGAGCACGCCTTCCCGGCAGGGCGAGAAGCGGGAAGAGGATGTGACCCTCATGTCCGCCCAGGGGGGACGTGGCTGCTTTATGTGCAAGGCGTCGGGGGGAGGTGGTGGTGGCGGCAGCTTCCATTCTCCCAATTTGCATCTAAATTTTATGTTTCTAAATACCCTTGCAGCACTCGATGCGTCCCGAGAGCGACCAGAGCCGGCCGCAGAGCCTCTTCCCACCACCACCCTAAGCCCGAGGAGCGGGGCTGCGCTGCCTTCAGCCCCCGATTGCTTTTACCCTTCGGGCTCGCTCTCCAGGCTTCGAGGTGTATTTTTAGATGGCGCTGGCGGTTTTGCTCTGCGACCCCGAGGAAAGCCCCGTCGCTTTGTCTCGCCGGCTTTCCGGCCGTGTCGCCGGGGGCCCTGGGGCAGTGCGGTGCCGACCCCCGGCCCGGCCCGCTGGCACAAGTGGCAAGGGCTAGAGCTCCCGTGGGGCCATCCCACCTCACGGATGTCTGCAAGCCCACGAGTGGCCGGTGACCCCTGAAAGGCCTCAAAAGAAGGGGAAAAATATTTTAAAAGGGGCTGTAGTGGTACTTTTACGTCTGTCAAGACAGGTTCTGGGGGAGGGCAGCGGCCCGTGCGGCGGAGGCGAGGGGCTGAGTTATGGCTGAGACGCGGGGCGGCCGCGCTGACAGGCGGCGGGCGCGGGGGAGCGAGCCCGGCCGTCGCTGCTCGTAATTCCTGGCGCTGCCGGGCAGGGAGCCGCAGGCAGGGCAGGCCGGCCTTCCCCAGCGGGCCCCGGCTCTCTGCAGCCCGCTGGGCTGGAGCTGGACCCTCTCTCCCCTCCCTGCCCACCCGAGTCCCCTCTTCCTGACGGGGCGCGCTCCTGGGCAGCCCCCACCACCCAGCGCTGCGCAGGGTGAGCTCTCCGCTTCTCTGCAGTGGAACAGGCGGGCATTCCCGGCAGGGTCCCGGGCCCGTATTCCCGGCCCCGGACAGCGCAGAGTGCCAATAGTCTGGCCCTGGCCACCAATCGGCCTTTCCCCGCCGGTGCCACGGCGGCTCCGGGAAAGGTTCAACCCACCTTGTCGTTTGCTTTGTTCGGTGCTGCTGCTGCGGGTGGCTGGAAGCTTGCGAAAGACGCGAGGGACTGGGGGCCTGCTCGGTTATTTACCACTGGAGCTGCTCTTTTCCATTAACGAAGCTGCAGTGTCCACATATGAGAGCAGAGATTGGCGTGCACATGAAACTGATGTAGACAATACAAGTCTGCAACTGGGGTATCAGCTACATATACCGTATCATCTCTCTAAGTAGAAGCTTATTAGTGGTTTGTTTTGCTTAGAAGTTATTATTTATTTCGTTTTAAAGGCGTGATCACGTGGCCAAAGAGCAGGACTTTAGGCGCAATTAAGGATCAGGCAGGAAGATGGTGTTGGGGGAATCGAAAAGCAGCTCTGGCCTTTGCCAAATGGTAAAAAAGCAGCGGGGCAGTGTGCATTTTGTCTCGTCACTACTTTTTTTTTTTTTTTTTTTTTTTTTTTGTCCCTACGAAGGCAGCAGAAGGACAGCCAGCACCAGGCCACCGCGAGGGACCGGCTTGGTCTAGAATCAGTTTTCGCTTTCCCATTCTTTTCCCAATTTGTTCCACAATATAGACAGAGAAACCAGAGAATGAAAATGCTTCTCTGGAGTGTGCTACAGTGAGACATGCCAAAGAAAAAACCCTGTAGTCGAAGCTTCCAGTCCTCGGCAGAGATGTGTAAACTAATATTCAGATGTACCAGCAAGCCTGCCAGTGAATCACTGTAAGCGAAAAAATAGTTCGCAGCGATACAAAAATGCTTTGTCATAAAAGCGCTGGGATACCTTTAATAGTTATGATTCCGCTGGCCACCAAAGACCCGCCACCCGCAGCCGGTGGCCGCCCGGGCAGGGCGCTGCGGAGGGGCAGCTCCCGGTGCGGCCGCGCAGGCGGAGCTCGCCCCCTCCCCTGCGCCACTCGCCGCGGCAGAGCCGGGGGCCAGCGCTGGCCACGGGAGCCCCGCTGGGCCGTGGCGGGTGTGCGGGGGAGCCGCAGAGCACAGCCCAGCCCTGCGGCCGCGCACCCACGCGTGGGTGCCCACGGCACCGCGTCGAGCGCGTCCTGCAGGGGCTATAGCAGATCCACGCGGTGTGAACTATGCGGGAGAGCGCAGCTACTGCAAGGACATGCACCCGCGGGAAGGGGGCTTAGTGTTACTTTACTCTAAAAAAAATAACAAAAAAGGTACAGCCGTGGTACCCGTTCGAGGGGAAAAACACCCACGGAGGCTCTTCATAAATACACCCACAGGAGATGAGTGGCACTGTGTGCCTGATGCCGTGGGGGGGTCCAGGCCTCCGGACCGAGTGTCCGGGATCTGCTCAGCATTAGTCTGTGCTGGAAGATCCCGAGGGCGCCGTGGAAACTGCGTGCGGGCTGGAGAGCCTCGCACGCGTGGGGAGATGCTTGGAGGGAGCACAACAGGGACATCCCTCTGTCCCCGCACTCCCTCTCCTCTCCGCCTTACGAGGGGTCGTACTCTGTGCACCTGTAGGAAGGGTCTCAAGCAGCGGCAGGGCTCCCCCATTTCCCTTTCCCCATTCGCGCTTTCAAGGAAAAGTCCCAAAGGAAGCGGCTGCTCCGATGCCCGGGCGCGCTCCGCTCCACTCCATGCATTTCCCACGGCGCCGCCGGCAAATGTCCCTCTTGGAGACCGGCGCACCGAGCACCCTCCCGGCTCCCCCTAGGCTGCTGCCGAGCTCCCTCCATCACCTGCATCACTTCCATCACGGGGCTGCTCCCGGGCATAGCTACCCACCCTCCCATCCCGCGATTTGCCTTCTCTTAACATGAGGGTCCCCCCACCCACGAAGTTAAAAAGCAGGAGATGAACTTCAAGAAAGTGTATATCCTGTGTGTTGCATCTTGCTCTTTGCTCACTTCCAGGCATAAAGTTTAAATGATGGGAGTAATTGGTGGGTGGAAGATCCTAAACCAACGGGAAATGTATGGGCTTGACGACCTCTGGATAACCCAGGTACCTTGGCACAAAAAGCAAAAAAATATTTACTCACCTTGAAGTTTCTATTTTTTTTAAAGCTTTTTTATTTATTTTGTTTTTATTTCTTAAGTAATCTTTTGAAATGGTTCACGCTCCTGTCTGAGGTTTAATTATAGTAAGCAGGAAGAGGGTGGAAAGGGAATGGGTTGATTCTTGGGGGAGGGAGTCAAAAACCAAATCTCTCCAGATTGAGAAGGTGCTGGACAAAAAGGCTTTCTGTGACTCATGCACACTCTGAAATGAAGATCTGAAAAACATATACAAGCCCCAGCTTGACTGGTTTGAAAGCGATTCCAGCAATTAGGAATTAATTCAGCATGGTCAAAAGGCGATTTCACTGCAAGTTATATCAAGTTATCCAAACTTTTACAGAGTTCAGGTGCTGGAAATGGGCTGCTGGGGTGGAGGTAAGGCTGCAGGAAAGAAAAACAGGGAGTGTTCAGGAAAGGCAGAAAGGGGAAGCTGTGGAGCAAGGTCTGGAGGCATGGTGAGCCCATGTTTGCACCACAGGTCTGCTGACGTGGAGAGGGGAGGAGTGGGGAGCAGGGAATGCTTTGTTTCTCAAATGGGATTAAGTACTAAAAATGTGCTGGAGATCCTAGAATAGAAAGATGAGTCTCAATTAAAAATGAAATCAACGGGTTTGCTGGCTGATCAATTTTTCAGGTACAGTATGATCCTTCCCCAGTTAATGGCAGAAGACAGATTTAGCCCAGGCAGAGCTGACCCTGGGATGATGTGTGGGGCAAGAGGCACTGGGAGGATGTAGACAGTGGAGGCAGGAATAAAGCTGGTCTTTTACACACAGACAGGCCAACAATAAATCCATCACAGGGAGGGGCAGCTGCCCACCCTGGTGGCTCATGGCAGTGCTGGCCATGGGTTGCATCTGTGGTGTGGGTCCTGTGATGCCTGCGGGGCCCAGCCAGGGCTCAGGCATTGGGATTGTTCCTCATGAGCTCCACGTCAGCATCCACCATCTCCCTCACCAGCTCCTGCAGGAAGGAGAGAGACAGATGAGGGCCCCAGTGCAGGGACAAATGGGCAGCATGTCAGGAATGCCCCAGAGCATGATGAACTCCCCTGGCCCCCCACAGCAAAAGGAGAGGAAGGGGCTTTGCTGGGCTGTGCCCACAGCAGCCCTGCTGTGCACAGGGGTGCCCATAGCTCCCACAGCTTCTACTTTCTTCAAAGCCAGGATCCATGCAGAGGCACCGAAAATGGCGTGTCTCAGGGTGCCCAGTCACCCCACACAGAGGTGTCCCCCCTCCTTTCCCCTCCCTGTGAATTATTTTTAGAGGACATGAACGCCCAGCAGGTACAAACCACGCCAGAAAGGCCACTCACATCAAACGTGACTCTCGGCTTCCAGTTCAGCTTCTGCCTGGCTTTGGTGCAGTCTCCTTGCAGAAAATCCTGTGGAAAAGAAGAGAGGCACTGCAAGGACTGTTACCTTCCCCACCCTGATGGCCTCCCCATTGTTCCTGCTTCCCTGTGAGCTGAGCACAGACTGCGCCCCACCACTGGACTCTTCCAAGGATGAACTATTTCTCTTGAAGATGCAATTTTAGTGGAAGCTCATATGCCTATTAAATCACCAGGAGGCAGCATCCTTTCACCAGGCTATTTCAGATGGAAAGAGTTGTTCTTTGTTTGTGTGCACACAGAGGGCTTGAACTCCAGCCCTACAGCCATATAACAGTGAACATTTTATAAGAAGTTATTGTACATCTTAGTCATGGTAGTGAATGAGCTGATTCAAATTCTTTTCCCCCCATTTGTTTAAATAATGTAAATCACAGAGCAAACATGACAACTAGCCTCTTTCAAATAAAAACATGATCACAGGCAAATGATGCTGAAAGACTCTTATGGATATGGGTAACCACATGCAACACCAGTAAACATCCAGCTTTCGAATGTGCACATATTTTTTTCATAGAGTATTTTGAGTATCCACATGCAAATAAAAGTCTAAATATCTCATAAATTAAAAAATTGCCTTGAAACCATTACTGAAACCAAGACTTTGGTCATGTTTACCTTACAGTTCAAGTATCCTTAAAATTGCTACCATACCAAAACAATCCCACAACCAGTCATCAAAAATAATGTAACAAAATTAAACAAAGACAAAAGCTCCTTTAACCATATTTATAATTGAATGCAAAATCTGACTGTATCTTTCTTTAAAATTGGAAGACAGTGTTTAAACAGTTAGCTTTTTCCAAATGTATGTGTTGATTGAATAAAATATATCATCACTTCTCACAAGCTGTGTGTCTTTGTAGCAATAAATACTAACATTATATCTGTCTAGGTTTAAAGAAACCCAAACAAACCCAGCTTGATTATAGAACAACAAAGCTAAGGCTGAATTCTCCTTTTGCATTTGACTTTATGGTGGTAACACAGCAGGCTTTCCAAAAAAAATGCAAGGACTGCTTTCTCTCTCCCACTCTCTGACCAGCGGTGGAGCTAAGGAGCATTTTGTGAGTGTAGATTTTTAAAAACTGCAATGCTGCATGCCACATTTTTCAGATGCTCTCAGTTGATCATATGTGGTTCAGGTCATGTTAACTTCCCAAATCGCCTCATCCTGTAGGAAATTCTTCTTCATAATTGTGCACAAGAAAGCTAGACAGCTTGCTTCCAGGAGCAGAGGAAATCCACCAAAGGAAATATGGCACTGAAGAAGGGGATGTGGAACAAACACGTCTGCCGAGGCTTACTCCAGGCAGCATTTTACTAGTTCAGTCTTTAGGCTAAAACACATTTCATCCTGCCTTCAGAAGAGAGTAAACAGATGGATCAGAACACAATGATATGAAAATGTAAAAAAACACCATGATTTCCTTAAATTAGACTAAATGATTTCCTACTGCAGCCCTGTAATGGGCTTTTTGAAACTGCAGCAGACATTTAAGGCCAAGTCATGCAAAACTGCATCAACTTGAGGGATCCCCTGGAGGGTCGTGTGAATATGTATTGCAAAATCTGGTTTGAAATGGGAGATTCCCACTAGCTTTGATAAAATTTGGATCAGACTCTAATGTGCTCATGGAGGTGTATCTTTTATCTGCAGTTCAGTTTGATTTACATACGTGTGTATGTGTCTGGAAACAAGGAAATCCTTCATAAAATAATAATTTCAGTATAAAAACAATTGCCTTTTATTCAGCCCTAATTCAAGCCATTAGCTAGAAGTGAAGTCCTTTAATATCACTTAGTTTTAAATTGTAAGAGCTATATCATAAAATACAGATTTTAATTTTTATAAATGTTGTGTAAGTAAAACTTTTACATCCACAATCTTTATATCAAAAACATGCTTTGAAACTAAGCCTTATCTAAGACATTGATGTCCCATTTAAAAAAAAATCTACTAGGAAGCACAAAATTAATTGCCATGGCCTGCTGTATGTAGCTGCATTCTGCTTTTGAACAGCTTGGGAGCAGTCTTTTAACTGTGTTGGACAAATGCTTTTTCATAAAACAGATTATATAAAAATACTTTACCTAATTCCAGCCCTTTATTTAAAAACATAAACACTCATCTGCAGAGTAGGCCAAAATAAGGTTGGGGGTAGGCTGCAAATCAGTAAAAGGGAAGTATTTGCAGCGCTGGATTATACACAGAGATCACACAAACAACTAGTATGTTGAAGATATCTAAGTAAAAATACCCTCATATTTTTTCTTCAAAAATTCACAAGCTTTGACAATAATGCAGTAAAGGTATTAGGGCATAATCTGTGAGGAAAAAAAGGAAAAGGGGAAAATAATGGAAGATTTAATATATATGATAATACAAATCCCCCAGCTGACTTGGGTTAAAAGATTTTAAGTGGCTCTCCTGAAGAAATTTGTGTCCTTTTGAGAAACACAACTTTGTTAATTCACTTGAAAACAGCATTACTGACAAAATATCTCCTAGGCACTTTTAAAAAGGTTAATTTACAGATGATACTAGGCACAGAGGCCAAATGAAACCATGATATTAACACTATATTACACCTAAACTCAAGGTTTGATTGTACTTTTATTAGCCAAAGTGTCAACACTGGATGGAAATGATGACTGGAACAAAGTTATTCCTGATTAAAGGATTGTATTGCAGTCATGTTTCCTGTATTTTTCTACAAGTAGCTCATAATATTAAAACAATAAGGTAATTACAATAAAATAAGAATATTAAAAAAAGCTTCTCTTGGAACAGAATGACTGCTTGTTTATATTGTTCAAGTCTTTCAGTGAAACCAGAGATGCATCTGTCAGGCTTCCAAAAGGAAAAAAAAATCCACAAACAACCTCACCATCCAAAAAATCCCCCTCTAGCATATTCACATTAAAGTGTATTAATTTTTCAATACCAGGGCATCACTTTCTGGAACTACAACCAGATCAGAAAGTGAAGAAAGAAGAGATCAGATTCCCCTGGAGAAAACATGGATTTTAATCCTTTTCGGAGATAGGAGGGTGGGGAGGTGGTTTGGTGAAATGGGGACTGGTTCTTGAAAAACAGCTGCTGCTGAATATAAACTGTCCCATATCCCTGTTCCTGATGGAAAAGCACCTGATGAAATGACACCACTTCATGTTTTGTATTCCTGCAGGATTACTTTTTCTGTGCCATTGTGCTTTACATACTGACAGGAAAAGAAAGCCCTTTGACTCCCTGAAAACTCAGAGGGTTTAGATACTGAGCTAAGAGTTTATAACCCTGAAAACACTGATTAAGGCTTTCTGTTGTTTTTACAGCACTCAGATCATGAACATCAAATCAAGTCTTTGCTTTTAGTTATCCATTTTGTAAGGAGCAAGTCCTTTTTTTCCATGCAAGCAGTTAACATAGGAGACTAGTAATGACAAGTTTTAATGGCACTCCAAGGGTCAGAAAAAATATCCAGGTAAATATTTAAAGGGAAGGAAGATGGAAAAGACAGCAGTCAAATTCTCTCTTGCCACTTAATATGAGCAAGTAAATCCTCCTATAGCTTTATATGCAGCTCACTGTCACATGACTGCCTCTCAGAGAACAGAATGAGTTCCCATGATGTGAGTTTTAGTGTTTTACATTTTCTGCAATCAAGGCTGTGTAACTGTGTGTAGAAAATACCCCATTATTACTAAATTTGCTTTTGTGATTATTCAGTTTTTTTGTCCAAATGCACACACACAAATGCGTACATATAAGCAGCAAGAAATTTGTTATGCAATGTGGTAAGGCATTTTAAAATTTGGTTTTTAAACCATGAGACAAAAATGTAAAATATTTTAATGTAAATATCACATTTCCCAAGCTCTTGTTCTGAGTGCTATTGTGACTCCTATTTTCTCTTGTGCAGTGATTGATCTGGTTTCACTGTGCATTGTATCACTGTCTGATTCAATTAACTTTAACTGAAAATTTAAAGCCTCAAGACAACGTAGGAAAAGGGAGATAGTATGTCCTGAAAGAAGGCCAAGGCTTCCTTTATCACTACAGCTCTGTTGATTCCCTTTCAAATGTACCTTCACTGAAGCCAGCACCCAGTGCCAGCTTTTGCTTTCTCTTCCACTAGAATAAAACTGAGATCAAGTCCTCAGTAAAACACCTGTGATGGAATTGTGCCCAGCTCTGTTTGCTGGAGCACAGACAAGGGTTTACCTCTAAAAATAAACAAACCTGATCTAAGCACACAAGAGTAAAACTGCATCTGAAAAGAAGCCAGGGTTATGTTGACAATCAGCACCACTGCTTGGAAGATGATTTGTTACCTCAGGGCTCCCATAAGCAAAGAGCACTGACCCAGCTTGGTGGAGGCTCTGGCTTGAGTGTTTAGTCTTGCGCTTTTTCACTCAAGATGTTTTTTCAAAAAGGATTTCAGGAACAGACAGGTTAAAGTTTCCTGCAAACCCCACCAGTGCTTTATTTTCCTTATTCTTAAAATCACCACCTTTTAGCTTTGACATATCCCATTAAAAAAATACAAAAAACCAAACCAAACCAAACCAAAAAAACCCCCAAAAACCAAAGCAAAAATCCACAAAACCAAACATAGATACTTGATTAGACTGAAGTTTTGTGTTTTCATCATTATCATAGAATTCTAGAAGGGTTTGGGTTGTAAGGAACCTTTAAGTTAATACAGTCCCACCTTTCTGCACTGAGTAGGGACATCTTCAACTAGGTCATTTACTCTGAGACCCATCCAACCTGGCCTTGAAGGCTTCCAGGGATGGGGCATCTTCCACCTCTCTAGGCAATCCGCTTCAGATGCTGCAGTGTTTCACCATCTCATAATAAAAAAAGTTTCTGCCTTATATTTTGTCTAAATCTGCCCTCTTTAAGTTTAATTAAACTATTACCCTATTACCCTTTGTCTCATCACAACAGGCCCTACTAAAAATTTATATCACTGTGATGTATATACTAGCATTTATCTTACTAAATAATCTCCCCTTTGTGTGCTTCTTGTAGCATTTTACATAGCATTTTTTTAAGAGGGTTCAAGTAGTAAATCTCAATAGTAACACCAGCCTCACAGTATGTATGTGCATCTGCTGCAGCTTATTGCTTGGAGAACAGCCCTGCTGAAGTGTTGCAAACACATCAGGAGACTGCATGCATTGCTCACTAGGCAGTTCTTTCACCATCAACCTTATTCCCCATTCCCTAGTGTTCCGCCACGCTTCCCACCAGGCCCAGGGACATCGTGTCTTAACCCACATGCAACGCTGGAAAACAGCTACTGTGACTTCTTCTGAGCACTCTGTTAAGAAAAGTAGAAATATTTCACTAAACCAGAGCTGTAGAGCCTGTAAACATGAGCCTTGCTGGTGCAAAATTCAATGCACAGCTCAGCTGAGCTTGGATCAAACCCCAGATGGAGTCACAGTAATGAGCACTGTGTGCTCCTCTGCGTGTTCCTCTGGAGATCCACGGGACAGAGAACACTGGCTTGGCTTCTTTGCAAGGGGTAGTATTTGTTATAATAGCTATAGTAACAGGGATGAAAACCCTGTATAATTATAAAACAAGAGACTCCTATCTCCATAATAAATGTGAGGAGACTGAAGATAAAACATATTGAAGAGCGAAGCCCAAGTCTGACAAGGGGCACAGTAAACATCTCCAGGAATTTAAGATGAGCCAAAATGTGTTGTCGCTCAGTTTTCATTTTTTTCTTTCCCCTGTTCTTAGAAAAGCAAAGTTGTGGAGCAGTTGGAGTACCAAGGGAATAGAAGAATGCCAGTGAATTTGGTTCCTGATCTAAATTTGTTTTAATGCAGCATGAACAGACTGCTTTCCACTCTTGGGTCAGCAGTCTTTTGCAGAAAGGCAGTATTGTTCACAAAGAACCACAGGAAAAGGCAAAAGCAACCAATAGGCTGAAACTCATATATAACTAAATGCCACTGAAAATAAGAGGCATAATGTTTTTTTCCCCCCTAGCATGTTTTCCTATGCAAATCCCCTCCCTATTCAGAAAGTTTAATCTTTACTAAAACCATCTTGAGGAGGAAGGGAAGAGGAAAGAATGACTTGAGGAAAGGACCGATTCTGCGCGGTGCTGAGCCCTGACCATCCGATGGACCTCGGCAGGCTGCGAGTGTGGGCATCTTTAGGGGAAGGTCATATCTCGGCACCCCCTGCACTCCAGCAATAAGGTATCCACACAAAGCACACAGTCAATAAAACCTGAGCACGACCTTCGCTTTTCCGCCAGGAACCAGGGGCGTCGGAACAGCGGCTTTATCTTATCAGTTTGATAATCTTTAATTTGACCAGCTTCCAAAGGGTTAAGGCAAATGAACTCGGAGCAGCAATAAACATTAGGGCGATAATAACAGTAATGGAGCTCCTCTCCCTCCTCCTCCTCCTCCTCCCCTCCCTCCCCTGCGCCTTTTCCACTTCGCTGCTGCCTATCAGCCCCAAGCGCAGCCGAAGCCAGAGCTCTCTTTCAATGACAGGGGTGATAAGAGACCCGGAGAGAACAGCAAGCTGTCTGGTCTGCTCAGGAAGTCGGGGACGGGTGGTATTGTCCATCAGCGGGGCCACGCGGCGGCCGGAGGCCGGGAACAATGCTCCGCTCCGGGGAAACGGGATCGCTCAGCGCCGGAGCTGGCACAGATAAAGCACCCGGGCTGGGGGAGCTGGCCCCGGGCTGGGGGAGCTGGCTCAGGTGCCTCCGGGCCGGAATCTCGAGCTGGAGGCAGTGTCCCTGCTCTGGATGCCTGGGAGGAGAGGCCTCGGCCCCGAGGCAAGCACTGGAGGAGCTGCAGGCACAAGAGTCCCTCGCAGGGCTGAGCATTACTCAGATCTGTCCATTTGCCAAGCCAAGCCTGAGAAAACATCTTGGCCAGTGCCGTCCCTCGAGCCAGATAAAATTCCTCCTGAATTACAGCCCGATATCCCCGAAGCCAGTGCTGAATTTCACTGGCTTTGGATCCCGAGCTGAGCTCGCTCATCAGGAGCCATCCTGCACAGCTCTGTGCCAGGGCATCCCTCTGCAAAGTGGGACCATGGCTGCTTCTCAGGCTGCCATGCATGAAGCAGTCCCAAGAGTGTTCCCCCCGCCGCAGGGAAAGCCCAGCAGAATTCCTGCAGTCAGGTGGGTGCTTTCTTCCCTCCTAGTTCGCTCCGAGGCCAAATTCTGCACACCTGGGAAGACCTGGAAATTGTTCCCCAGTCTGGATGCAAGTGCAATTGTAACCTCAGCTCATGGTCCTGCAAAGTGCCAAAGAGGCTTCCAAATGGAAAGATAATTTCTAGTTCACAGGAATCCTTCTTCTAAATAAGCAGGGAACTTCTGGAGGAGAGAAAGAAAATCAAACCCCTCCATTTGCCATACACAGACCATAATTATGATAGTTCAGGTATTAGGGCTGGACAAAATCCCAGAATTAGGGAAAGGTTTGGGTTGGAAAGGACAGTAAAGATCATCCAGTTCCATCCCCTCTGCCATGGGCAAGGACACCTTCCACTAAAGCAGGTTGCTCCAAGCCCCATCCAACTTGGCTTGAACACTTCCTGGGATGGGGCATCCACAACTTCTCTGGGCAGCCTGTTCCAGGACCTCACCACCCTCACAGTGAAGAATTGCTTCATAATACCTCATCTGAACCCTTTTACAGTTTAGAGCAATTCCACCTTGTCCTCTCACTATGTGCTTTTGTATAAAGTCCCTCTCCAGCTCTCTTGTAGGTCCCCCATAGGTAATGGAAGGCTGCTCTGTTTCCATCTTCTTTTCTCTAGGCTGAACAACCTCAAGTCTCTCAGCATGTCTTCATAGTAGGTGTGCTGCAGCCCTCTGACCATCTCTGCAGCCCTCCTCTGCCCTTGCTCCAGCAGAAACTCTTCCTTTCTGATATGTTGTACCAGGTCATCCAAAAATGCACATCACATCTAAAATCTTTAGCCCTAAAATGTTTGATAAAATGGAAACTAATAATTATCAAAGAAAGATTTTTCTACTCTTATAACAAAACAGAAATGCTCTTTGCAAATGCTGAATACTACACCCACCTGACTTCTACTGCCCTGTAGCCTGGCTGCTGATGTGTGAGCTAACCATTCCCTGTTTTCAAACTAACCTGGCCATTAAGAAGTATCTGAATAATGTGGATTTTACATGACATGGGTTAGAAGCATTTGTGAATTTTCCTTTTGCAGCAGAGGTTTGGAGGAGGTTGTAGAGGAGCATGTTTCTTCAGGCTCTCTCCCAATATGTCACCTGCACATCACTAAAAACCAAGACCCTGTGAGAAATGAACTTTTTTCATATGGATGAGGATCAGCTGTAGTATATGAAAATAACAGGTTTCTTGTCTTCTCACTAGTACCTTCAAGTCCTGCTTTTGCTCACTATTCTATGTATTTTCTTCTTGCTTTACCTGTTCTCCACTCTGAGAACTATTTTGGGGGTGGTGGAGGAGGGAGTAAGATAATGATGTCCTCATCATATGTGGTTTTATTGTTGCATTATGTATATTTAGGTGAGGGCATGAGACCTTTACAATTTTTACTTGTATTTCTCACCACTTTTTATCTGCTCTGATTAGTTTTCTCATCACTCCCTACTCTTCACATTTTATGAAAAAATCAGGAAATCACTTTGTGAAGTTGTTTGGTTTCAGCTGGGTTTATTGTGCAGGAATGAATGTCTTTTTCAGCTGTCTGACATGTCAAGATGAATATGAAAACTGATAACCCCACCAATCCATGCTGCAATCCTACTTAATTTCTTCTCTTCTTCCACTAAAAAATACTTCATTTATAGCAACTTATATTGGAAATGTAAACAAACTCAGTTACCATCTCTAATCAAATACCAAATGTTAAATAACAAAACAGTAAACATTACGACAGCTATCCACTTATCTTGTGTTTTAATTACAGATATTAATCTATCTACTTTTAGAGCATTAAGCAGCAATTTAATGAATGCAGATCTATGAACTCAGGATATTACTTCTTCATATAATTATTATTTTTCTTTTACAGGATGCATTGTTTGTGGTGATTTTGCTATCCCATGAACATTCACATTTCTGAAAAAAACCATGGTATTTGTTATGTTAACATCAAAATGATATTGAAATATTTTTTGGAATATGGAAAAACTCATTTATATACCCTGCATACATCTAAATACACTATATTACCTATATACATCTATAAAAACAGCTGCTGTCTATGCCCTTTTTTCACCTCACCACCTGAAGGGCAGGAGAGATGACACCTCCTTCCTTAATTCTTAAAGTGTTACATGAACCTCTGTCCCTCTGAAGCTTGTGGTAAGACTTGGAGGAAGAGGACAGAGAGGACGTGGATATTTCTCTCTTCCTGTCTTCCTCCTGCTATGGATTGACTAGTACATAAGAGTTAACATGGAGATGTTCAGTCATTTCTCATTGTTCAAAAAGGAATTGTAAAATACTCCCTCCTTGCAGTATGGGGGATGAAGAAGGGAGCTGCCTCTTCTCTGGACAAAGTCACAATCTGCCTTTTACTGCTGGCTGTTTTTTTAGAAACAGCCTCCCTCTACACAGTCATAAACCTGACCTAATTTATGGGATGCATCACCTTATCCCCTACCCCTCACTGCATTCCAATTTCTCAATAAAACCCCATCTGATTTGAAAATCCTTTTCAAGACAATATATCTGGAGAGAATTTAAGCTGTGAAGAGCTTAAAGGGAGCTCAAGAAGATCTTTTTACCCAAGTGGGAAAAAAATTCCAAGTCACCATATGGAGGGGACTCAGAACATTATACTGTGGGGCTCCTGTCTGCAAAAATGAAGCTATCCTTGCCTGAACACAGTTACAAGACACACAACAGTCCACAAAAGGGTTAAAATAAAACAAGGTAGAATAATTTCTGATGCTGAGTATGTCCCAAATGTATTCTTCTGTGCACTTCATAGAGAAGGAAGTCCAAGCAGTGGTCTTTCACATGACATCATAAAAGCCTAATTTATCACCAGCCACCAAACATCTAGAAAATCATAACATCCTTTCAGGAAAACCATGTGCAAGATAATCAGACTTGCTTTGATGAAAGATTTAGTGCTGGAGTCCAAGTAGGACACTACAAAGAAGAACCCTTTGCAGGTAGTAGCACACAACAATGCATGTCACATTTAATGTTTCAAACTCACACTTTATTCATGAAAAAGCTTATGCATTTCCTGCCCATAAACAAACATTGTTTTACTCTGCATGTGTGTTCAGCCAAATCTGTTAAGATAAAACACTGGCCACTGGTCAAGTCCGGGTAAGGTAGACAGCTGAATATCTCTTTTACAGATGAAACACATACTATTGCTGCAAATAAAGGCACTGTGCTCCCCATTCCCTCATCTCACCGTCCCTTGCAAGTGTGTTATGGATGTGGATTGAGTATTGCCACAGTTTGTCATAGCTTTTGAAAGGATAAAGTCCTCCCAGCACGCTCAGCATCACGGCTATGCTGAATCAGGGGGTGCATTCCCCCTAACAAATTCCAAAACATTCCAAAGACCTTGCCTCTCTATCCAAGGCTCTCACTGTTCTGCCTCATCAGTTTTTGGTGACTGGTGTAACCTGACTGTCTTGATGGAAAAATACTGCTCAGCAAGCAGAATATTGCCGTAAAATCAATTGGTTTCACATTTGCAAATTAAATCAAACAAGTCTGCTGTTTGTGTTGATTAGGCAGACAAAACAGCACAAAGCAATTAATGAATGGCTACAAATACCAGCTACCATGGTGTTCAAGACTTCTTTTTGACTGTAAGTTTGTTGGTGTGTATTTAAAGATGCAAAGGATTCCAATTGCCATGCAGTTCACTGATCCTGCTGCTTAATAATCTGACCCTTAGATTCCTGCTGGTCAATGGCCACAGGTTCTTCTGGTCTGACTGGAAAAATAACCGGATTTTTCACACCATCCTTGGTAGTTTGTTGTTGTATATTCTCTGATCTTCGTTAATAAAAATAACTTCCTATTACATTTCCTGCACAGGAAAGCCTGGGAAAAAAAAAAAATCATAGTTTTTCCTATGACATCTTTCACTTTCAGAGCAGACATTAAATTCACCACACAATCTTCCAATAAATCAATAAAATGAATAGAACAATCTTATTTTCCTTACGAAGGTCAGTATTTTGTTTTCTTCCATCCTTCCCTTACCTTGGTATTTAATTTCTCTCACATTTTTTTTATTGTTTAAATATTTCCCATGTTTTGGGGAAGTTATTTTCCTGTAAAATCCTATTTATCTCTTTTTGTTGTAAGACATATTTCTTTCCTAATTTGATGTGTCTCCCAGTCTTTCTCTTTCATTCAAGCTTGTCCCATTTCTCTTTTGAGCATCAATCTCCTGCTCACAAACATAATCTTCAACCTGGCCTTACTTTCCTATCTCTCCTTCATCCTCAAAACATGTTACCTCACTGCGAGATTTTGTTCTCTTCTCCTCATTTCTACTGTAGTATTCTTTTCACTTGAACATTTTTTTCAATTTCTTTTTTTCTCTATATCATCACAGATTTGTTCATTTTTCTTTTCCAGTGGTACTCTGTCACACATTAGCTTTCTCTTTCCTCAGGATTTTGTGTGGAACATTGCAGGGTTCTGGAGGACAATTCATATTACCAGTAACACAGCAGAGATTTGCTGACAGGGCTGAAACTATGCTGAAATAAGTTTTAAAGAAGCAATAAGATACTCCAAAGCTCACAGTGCCAGTGTAAGTAGGGGTAAAAAGCAGATACATTGACTACTATTACTGTTCACAGTAGCTGCCTATAAAATTCCACAGATTTGGCAGTGCATTAGCCACATACACTGTAAAAGCATGGCTAATATGCTCTGCTTCTTTCCAAAGCATCACCAAATGTATATACCACTTCTTGAAATCTGTCCTCTCAATGACCTCCTTCTCTTAAATACTTTCAACTAAAGAAGAAAGGAATTTTGGATCTGTTACCAAAAACTTCTTCATTACTTCACCCTGCAGCAGTCAAACATGAAAAACTTCATTACAGAAGGAAAGCAGTTAGCATTTTCTACTGGTCTTGCCCTACTTACCAAAGCTGCTCTAGTTCCACAATTAAAAAGCAAGCAAATTGTTCAGGCATACACAGCAGCAGGCATGGGCTCAGAATACTCCAATGTTTTCACCTGTATAATGTTTAAAATGTGAGATGCCTCATCAATCACTTGACTACTTTACAAGGAAAATGTCTCTTGAGACCACTCACATAGGAATCATTTATTGCCAAGTTTCAATGTGAAAGACAGAGCTGTTCCTCAGAAAAGCAAACCTATTTTTCATTCATGTTTTGGCAGGGCAGAGATGCCAGGTAAGGGTCCCATTATGCATTGCACAAACACAGAAATGGCAGCCCCTTCTCCTAAAATTTATCAAAGTCAAATACCATCTCCTGGAATATTCTGTTAGAATTCATCTACAGCTCTCATCTCCTTTTCAGTGTAGGTCACCAGTGAAACCTTTTGGCTTGATTTACTTTCTTTGATTTCTATTCCAGTGTAACAGCAATAAACATGAACACACAAAGCAATGAATTACAGAATTTATGTGTATCTACTGAGAATCTCAGAAGCAGCTGAAGAAAGCTAGATAAACGTCTTGGCAGCTTCATTGCACTTGTAACCTGGGCAAGATTTCAACTAGATGTATTGCCACTTAGACAACACAGAACTGCTTCACAGCAGCACAGCAGTGACAATGAAGGACCACCAGAGAAGACATAGATTTTATGTAATTAAGCAACAGTAATGACATTACAAAGGGAAGAAAGGACTGTCACCCCCATCTTATGAAGCTAGGAGGCAGGATGATTTAGGGACTTGACTTAGGAACAAGATGATAACCCAGTCTATATCCCACCATTTCCCTCTGATGTATAGATTACTTCAGATGAAGAAGCCAAGCATTCACATCACATTGCATCTGACACAATTTGCCCTTTGTAAGTCCTTACCATTGATTTGGAGTGAGCAACCCCCCCACAAGCAAATTTCTCCAAGTATGAGTGGTCATACAGCACCATGATGCAGCAGGTGACTTATTTAACCACATATTTCTCATTTGTCTACAGTTTCACTTCTATTTCTGCCCCTGGGTTTTTGTTCATAGTGTCCTTCACATAAAAATCAAATATTCATCCTAGCAATACTAAAAAATTACCATTGCTTCCTCAACTTTTCCACTTCAGGCTGCTACGATTGACTTGAGAGTAACAGAACTTATAAGTTTATTGGCTTGTCTTTTCTGCTCTAAAGATTTAATTTTCAGATGAAAAACACTCAAATAGACCAACTGTATCTTTTACAACTAAAACAGCATTTTAACTCCATATACTGCAGTAAAGGCCCACAAGCTTACTATTCCATACAGGCAGTGACCTGAGAGAGCTCTCGCTTTTCACAGCATCTTTGGGTATAATATATATTTAAATATTAACAGTCAGGATCATTTTCATAACATGAGAAAAAAAGAAGTTCAGATCTAATCAAGAGACAGTTGTCTCCTGACACTGCCTGCTCTATGCTTGCTTGAGCACGTAGGCAGCAGCTGGCACTTCCACAGCTTGATCATTACTACTGCTCTTCAAATTATGCCTGTCACACAGGTTAGGAAAACATGAGTAATTAAACATAAACAGCATCATAAAATAATAGTAAGAAAAAAATTAATAATCATCCGAATGAGTGTTTGGGGCAACTCCCTACAGCACCTTGGATTTCTGCCCCTTCTTCTCAGACAGTTTTCCTCTGTGTACTTTTTAATTATTTCCTTCGTGAGTCCTTTAAGGCAAAGAGGTTTGTACAGGCGGGAAAAAAAACACGTAGTAGAACCGATGAGAACAGTGATATGCAAAAAAGAGAAATGCCAATTAAGTATTCCTCAACTACTGCAGGCTGACTCTGAATTGCTTATGGCAAGGACTTATGTCTCACTATGAAACTGATAGTTTGAGATGTATGGATTTCAAAGGATTTTAAATGCAAAATTTCAGGAGCTGCTTGTTCCTTATTTGAGCCATGCACTGCAGCTGGTCACTTGGTGCAGTATCTATCTGCTGGCCCATCAGCTCCTTATAGCAAGTTCAGCATTTAAACTATATGGGAGTCAATGCAGAAATTCTGCAGTCATGCAGCCTTGGCAGTACACATAGATGTATACTGCCTGTTGCTCAAATAGTCAACAACCAAACTAATTCCTAGCTCAGTTCGCTTAGAAAACCAGCATAAAACAACAAAACAATAAAGACTGAGACTTTGCACCATGTTATTAACAGCCCTAAGCAGGCTGTTGTAGCCTATTTTAGTGCACATAGTTACTGGAACTGAGCATGCAATTCTGGTAATTGCATACAAAAATGACCAGCTACATGAGTAACGGGACATTTGTCATCTGCAATTCTTTCTGTGTAGGAACTCTGTGAAATATGTGATCCTTCATGATAGCAGACATGCAAATGCTATGTAAGAGCAGTACTCTTTTCAGCTGTTTTACATCCAGAATAGTTATTCACATATTTAACTAGAAGGTTCAACCAACTTGATTTGCTCCCACTTGGTCTGTGCTTTGCATGGGTATGAATTAGGCAAAGTACAATGTAGGGAAGACTCGTGCCTGTCTACATAAGAAGAAAAATAAGTGCAGCAACATACATAATGTTGAACACATTAAAATCCACATATTAAAAGAACATTTAGAGATGATTGTTGTTCTCATTTTTGCTCATCTGTCTGCCACAAGCTATATGTTTTCATACAAATTTCAGCACCTCTCTGAAATAAAGTTCTTCTTCCTACAAACCCTAAGTACTTCAACTTTTATATTCAAGGCTGAAATTGCTTAACTGACCTCATCAGAGGTGCTAACTAGTGTACTAAAAGTATGCTAGCAATTCCAGACACCTGCTCACACTATCTAACAGAATATTTTTTGGGAGAATTGCTATTTCTGGGGAGGAGGGACTTGCACATTCCCATGCAATCTCCCACTGATATCATCAGGAGCCTGACCAAGAAGTAGCTGAGTGGGCTGAATACAGCCCAGGTTTGTAATGTTCATCACCACTGTTGGTAGCATCCCACCAAGCTACACACATAAATTTGGCAGTAGGAAGAAATGAACTGTCCCCATGTGCCATTTTTCTTGCCCTTTATATGTCTGCTTGATTTAGTCCTTTTTCCACTAAGATGACTAAACTCAAAAGCAGATTCTCCCCTTGGCTTCAGTGCTTCCTTTAAGCTTTCTTTCTCATAGCATAGAATATCCAACTTGGTTCATCCTTGGGTCAAGTGTTGCTGATATTCCCAGTGTCTCAACTGTGGTTATTTTAATATTCCATTTGATGTTTTTCCACTGCTTTTCTTCTATTTCACCATTACCTTTCTTCCCATCTCCTTAAAGGCTCCATCCACTGTCCTCCTACTTCTCAGTGCAATCCCCATCTTATGCTTTCCTAAGGCTTTTCTACCTTTGACACAAATGAATATACTTCAATCTTTGGTCACATCGCTGAATAGGGTGTTCAGTTAAGTTGGCTCCCTTCACTAATCAGCTTTTCAGCAGATTTTCTTGCCAGGACTGGGGAAAATTACACTCAGATTCATTAACTAAGTTATAATAAACTTCATGTACCATTTAGCAATGTACCATATGTGGCAATTAAAAAAAAAAAAAAAAAAAAGTAGATGAAACCAGAGGAGACCCTCTGGCTCATTTATGGACTCAAAGTATTTCTGGGAAGGTCACAAATCTCCAAGATATCTCCCCAAATTAGATTTTGCACTTGGATTTCTAATTTAGCTGAAAGATGTGTAAGAACACATGCAGCCAGACAGCTCCTTGGCTATACATCTAAGGAAGCTCAAAGCATAAGTTATTACTTCCAAAGTCAATTGTAACTTATGCTCACTAAATTGGCTCCAGACCCACCCTTTTCAGACAGTAGTATAGGAATAATTTATTCTTCTGGTGAAAAGCACCCATTTTAGCTAAACCACACCCCCATCTGAGAGCCTCACCAGCAGAAGTGCCAAAGGCACAGGGATCCAGAGGTGCAAAGGGCTATTGGAGGCTGGAGGAACAGGGGTGAATAAAGCCCAGTATGTGTTAGTGTCTGTCAGCACGCTGAAACATATAACCTCTCCCTAACACAGGGGGTCCACAACACAGATCCCAGAGGAAAATTTGTTCCTGTGGTTCAATCATCACATTAGATGAAGAGGTTTCCTCACTTTTAACATCCACTTGATTTATACCAGAAGTCCTATGGATAGTGGTGAAATCATTGCAACTTTCTGCATGTTTTGATCTACATCCTCAATGTGTATCTTGTTTTCTCCCAGGGAGAATGTGCTGTACATAAATGTGGTACAAGAGGTTCGAGAGCTCTGATTTTAGACATCTACCCCAAGGGCCAAGTTAATTGCCTTACCAGTGCAGAGGTAAACAACCCTACATAAACTAGGAGCTTTTCTCTCACCTGTTACACTGGAACCTGAGTTGAACGAGGTATGTGAGTTCAGCCCCTTGCTGTGGCAGCAGTGACTTGAAGCCATCTGCGCCACAAGAGATTTAACATTCCCATGAGACATTGCTTCACTAGCTTTTACAGGAACACTGACCTACACACAAGGCTTTTCTTCCCCCAGGTGAGCTCCTGCAGCAGCAGCTACCCAACAGGAACCTCCTCATGGGAGATCTTTAATAGCAGGAGCTGCTGAACGAGAGAGAACTGCAGAAACACACTTGTTGCCAAACTGTGCATTTAGTTGGAAGGAGGAGAAACAGATGGGGAAATCACTCTTCAGACAGTGTTTACTAGCACAATCAGCACCTGAGGCAGCACTTATTCAGGTGCTGAAATTACAGAGGTAAGTTTTACGATGAGAAATCTATTCCTCATATGACAGCTATATTTCTCATCATGGATCATAAAAAGTAGATGATCCATCAGATAACTACTTGATTGCAATGTGCATCACAGTAAAACCATCAACCTTCTGTTTTGTTTTACGGCCCTGGTTACATGTGGAATGCTTTCAAGAAGGATGCTTTGGGTACAAACTGACTCAGGAAACTTACTGGTTTGCTGTTTACATGGTAGTAGATAGCAAGAGTAAGGAGGAATGGCAGCAGGAATACCTCCAATTTTGCTACCTGGACCATGAAGAGGATTCTTAGTTGTCTAACACTTTTCCTTTTCAGTTTAACAAGCTATTCCTATCAGTTGTCAATTTCCTCTTACATTATAGATCTTTCCCACAACTACTAATTCAATAATATTAATGATAGTAACAAAGCCAGTATTTGTAGAAGACACCTGGTTCGATATTTCTATAATAACAACAGTAATTTCTTATCTTTACACAGTATTTGTTGTCAGATAATTTCTAATTCTTGTCCCCCTAGAGGCAGAAAAAAGATGAAATTACTATTCTGAGGTTGCAGAGCCAGCCACAAATAAAATTCCTGTTATCTAAGAGTATGTAGTAGAAATGTGAGCAGCGTTGTAAGCAAATATCCCACAGAGATGTTACCAAAACTAATTTTTGCAAAAACTTAAAGATTTGCTCTTGGAGATTGTTGTGATCTCAGCAGAGCGTAAAAATTGGACGAAAAGTTGTCCTTGCTGATGTGCAGTCTGTCTCTTTGCTTGGCAAGGTTACAACCCCATTAAACAAAACAAAACAAACTAACCCTCTGGTCTTGCACAACTCTGCCAGGAGGGTTTGCAAGTTTTCTGGACAATTGAGGTTGCTCTGAAATTGTGGGGTTGATCCATCACATGTTGAAATCAACAACACTGAACCATAGCTCAATATTCAAATCAGCCCTCCATGCAGGAACAGCATGTCTGTAACAAGCCAGGACATTGAGTCACTTCATTCTTGACCTTAACCAAATGGGTTAAAGCAATATATATTTCATACTGCCCTGCAAAAGCTCATCTGTGCTTGGTATTAGCAAATAATTTCATTCATTCCTAGTACCAGACTTCAGTATTTTTTTTTTCCTGACTGCATGATAACATTCAGATGTTTTAAAAATATCCTTCTTCCCTACATGTGCCCACCCAAGCAGCAACAGCAGGCCTTCAGCTAAAACCTGACAATGAAATCTGGTTTTGGAGAAAGACCAAACATGGAAAACTTCAGCATAAACAACAATTGTTTTGGAAAATTGTGATGCACCAGCCTCGGGTAGGGGAGTTGAAAAGGAACATGTTGCTGTCAGCTCAACAGACCTTATCAAGCTCCTACCTTCTTAATGGACCATGAGTCCCTTAAGCCTCTTACTGTACAGTCCAGACCTGTTCCACTGCAATTATGTTGGTCTGAGCACCCTTTCACCTGAAATCTCAGCCTGCCTTCAAGTGGTTGCAGACATCTCCTTATCCTGCATCTATAAGTTTGGTTCTTTGGACTTGACTTTGCTATCTTACCCTACAGATACTGGGGAACAGCAATGGATGAAGAGAAGCAAAGATTAAGTGATGGAGGAAAGTGCTCTGCTCTACATCCATAAGGACAAAATGGTCAGGAATAGAGACTACATTTAGAAAATAGATGAGCTGTCTCTCTGTTGAGAAGTAGGTGTCCTCTCTGAAGGCCCTAGAGATGCTTATGTGTCATTAAGATGATGAAAGGAGCTTTAACACCTGCTTGTTTGCTTGTGCAAACAATGCCCTTCAAGACCCAGATCATGCTGCATGTAATAAAGTACTAATGGGATGGAAACAAATGCACTGGCGGGGATGAAGTGGGGCCTGAATTACAGAATGGAAAGGAGACAGCGAGCAATACATCTTTTACCACTCTTTTGTTTTTTTTTTAATCATAATTACCAAATTTAAGCCCCAGGGTGTAATTAGAAACTGGGAGTTTAAAATAAGCAATGAATATCTTGCCTGTATCCACAGAAAGTAAGCCAGATGCATACAAGTGTTGCTACTGTTTCTACAATATTCAAGTTATCTAAGAGGACTGTTATTTCATTCTGCAGAGGAGACACTGCTATTTCAAGTTAAAAAGTATTTCTATTTAAAAACTCATATTTAATTGTAAAAATATAAGACCTTTGAAAAACAGGCCTGTATCTACAAAATCAAGAAATACACTGGAAGCACATGGTTTTAGATGCTTCTGTTACCACAAGCACCAGCTATCAGAAAAAAAAAAAGGACAAAAATGAGCCACCATTCTTTTTCTTCCATATGGTTATTAATTTATTTTATTCCAGTTTTTCTCTACAGTATGTAGGCACACATGGGAAGACAAAGGCTTCTGTTTTATAAGAAGAAATTCCTTTTGCCAGATAATCAAACTGGAATTTTATGCTTTTTCTACAATGCTTTTAAGGAGCTAGCTTTCATTTATCTGCTTATATTTTCAATTGTTGATACAACAGAAGCTTGGATATACTCTGATGAAGCCCAAGGAAAGGGAAATAAATTTGCATATTTTTGTTTTTTAAGTCAGGGTGTTATCTAATACTGCTTGCAGCTGGGGAGGGTCCATGCTGCACCTTTTAGTACAACATTCAAAATATCTCTTTCATTATAGATAATTTCATAAAAATACATGCATTTCAGTTTTGCAAGATTCTGCATCAGGACTTACTAGTACACTTTCTCCTTGAAGGCTCTGTCCCCACCCCTGCCACAAGATCTCTCTGCCAAACCAGCCCAATGTTCTCATATTTTAATTGAGCCTAACTGGATCCATCTGCCACATGACTCGGGGGTTACTCTGAACCTTAAATTCCATTCTTATGCCAGATCACTGAGATTTGAGTACTCTTTAAAGAGAATGCTGTTTTCTCTTTAAATTCTATATGAGGGAAGTTTAAATTTTAGCACAGATGTTTGCACAGCAGTGAGGAGCCGAACGAGACACTTGACACATCTCTGTCAAACATTCTAGTCAAAGGTAATGAATATATGGCTGCTGCTATTCTGCCTCATAGCCTGCTTGCTCTTATTCATGATGCTCACAGGTCACATTTTTACAACTTGCTACACTCTTCTTGAGGCCTGGACCTGAAAGTGTGGTTTGGCAGTCACAGAGACCATTTCTGTCCTTGAGCATCATGATGGGCAATGCTTACAAACACCTGCAAATGGAGACAAGAAACTCTTCTGCCAAGTAAGTGTCTAAAATGGACACTAATGTAAGCAGGCATTTCTACTTTCACTGCTGGCAGCCAAAGAGAAGGCAACTTTTAATAAGTAAGACCTGTGAGTGACTGAGTATGTGTGTGGGGAACAATGCTCACACAAATTGGAGCATCTGATTACTTTTTCATTGGCAATTGAGGAATCACAGTATCATTTTGACATAACTTGGCTACAGACAGTTTTAACTGAGTAATAAACACATATCATATTTCTACAAATGCTATTATAATATTGCATAGAAGTAACTCCTGCTGATTTAACAGTGCTTGGAAAAAATAATACAGCATTTTTCCCCATGGAATAAAATTCTTCAAGATCCTGGCAATTAGCTGAATGAAGCAACAGAAGCAACAAAAATACTAGAAGTGCTAAATAACTAATGGGAACCAAACTCGAGCAGCTTTCCCTGTGCCAAAACCATAGAAACCTGATTTTGATTTTTGGCAGTTCTGCATTTAACAGAGCTCCTAGTGGCTTATATTGGTCTAAAAATAAGGATATCTTTCCATGAATTCAGTCTTGCCACTCTTCCTAAAATGCAGTTCGAAGCAACAGTTAATCAAAACAAATTGTATGTTAACTGAACAAATTACTAGAAGTGTGAAAGGTACTTGGTATGTCCTGCTAAATGCTTCGGTCTGAACAAATCTTGGGTTAAGAATCTTGAAGTCACTGTCAAGTGCTGAGCTATTCCACTAGAGATCTGTCTTCTGTGTTCTCCAAAAGGCTGAAGGGCAATAACAAAGCATGACACACCTCTCCAAATATTTAAGCAACAAAGGACAATGGTATGAGACAATACTGCAAGATAGTGTTGCATGCAGGGAGGGTTGCTGGCCTTGAAGTCACCTCTTGAAAGTGTGGTAACACCCTAGGGTGTCTCCTGTCATTGCATCATTTAAATATGAACTGGAAAAAAGAAACCTTAGACCTTTAAAGAAACCTATTTTAAGAGAGGAATTATTAGCAGATGGAAGATGGTGGGGCAGGACTTTGATTTCTGCAGGTTTAATTCCCACCAGAGTTTCATGTATGTTCAAAATGGTGCCATCTCCTGAAGGAAAGGCAATGTATCAGGTCATTGCTCACTTTACAGACATTTCATCTTCCCATGAGCATGTCCCATTTCAGGGCCATCTGCTGACAGCTCCCTGAAGCAAAGTGGACTTGGGTCACTGTTCTCCTGCATTGCTTAGTCCTGTGGGTATCCATGGCTCTGATCCACCATGAAGTTTGCACAAGAGCTAGTGTAAACTCTAAGGTGAATATACACAAGTATGTCAATGTCGTCATCTCACTGAGCAAATATTTTCAGGCATCACTCTATCTCAAAAGTTTTCCATGTTTGATTTCAAATGACCCTTTTCTACAACAGTGTTTATATTTGGCAACCTGCTGAATGAAAGGCACGGGTTTCTATGAAGCTATGCTGGGCAGGAATTTTATTTGCTTTAAAACATAATGTGCTAGAAGAGATGAGACATGGGATGCCAGCTGGCTGTATTTTATCTTGGGTTGTTTCAGATAAATAGGGCCTGTTTTCTAGTAGGTTGAAGAACATCCATGGACCACTGCTTCATGGGATGTAAAAAGGAAATACTTCCCTTTCAGTTGCAGCCATCTTACTGTGTGGAAATCCAAACACTCAGAATGGCACTGTAATCAGGAACACAAGATGCATGAGTATGAACTATGTCAAATTTGAAAGAGATGTGCAGTGGATCCCCTTGAATAAGAGGGTCATATTTCACCTGCTAGAAACTGAGGATTGTGTTTCCCATTCTTCTGCAAAGACAACACTGACCACGCCTTATGTTTGCTGAAATCATTACTGACAACACTCACTCTGCAAGTGGAATATTGCATGTGAGCAGGGAGATAAACTTCTCATGGGCATCCACTGCTGCACACTTTGAGAAACACAGAGCACGAAGGCCCCAGCACAGTGAATATCTCTGTTATTGGATACCAGTCATGGACAGGGAATAATGTTTCACCAAACAGCATAAGTACACCTAATAAAAGCAAATGCAGGGGTGTCTACTTGAGTGTGATTTTTAAATCAGGCTTTCAAGAATGTGATGAGCTAGACTTGTTTTGCTGACATCAGTGGACTTCCAAGAGGTGCAGATTGGTGTTTCTGTCCAAAGACAATGCCTTCAGGACTTGTGGATTTTGCTGTGTCACCTTCAAGCAACCATGTAGGTCTGACACAGTGCTCCACAGAACCAGAGCTGAACACTATGAGTTTTTCAGGTCAGGATGCTGGCTTAATTTCAATAATACAACATACAAAGCTTGATGCATTTTCAGGTATTTCAGACATATTGTACACTGATTTTACACAGATGTCAGAGATTTTGTACACTGATATGCAAATTCAGTTAGCAGTGAATGGATGCACTAACTTCCTTCCTTAAAACTGAAACAAAATTATACAGAAAGTCACTTCATGGTACAAATTGCCTTTCTGAAGTCCTAAACATGTTTAAATTGATGTAATTTTTGTTAGCCCTAAAAAAACCCCAACCCACAAACCAGTAGATCTTCCTTTCAGCAGACTACATGTTCATTTACATGAGTGAAAGAAGAAATACACCCTGTATCAGCATCAGCTCAGGATACAGTCATGCACAGAGATATAATCAAAGCAATAAAATGATACAAGCATGTTTTAACACATTTCTGTTTCACTTTTCATGTTTACTTAACATCAGCTCCACATGTAATGAAAAGGAATTGCCTGGCTTCAGTCTTGGTTAGCTAATGAAGTATGCTAAAGTGATACAAAGTTGTTGGAATGTGTGAAATACAGATATATTATAGAGTATCAATAAGCCAAAAAAACACAGCATGAAGACAGGAAGAGATAACTGGGCAACATTTATACAGCTGAAATGTTTCTTTTTATCTGCAATATACAGAGAGTTGATAGAAAATAATTTCCCATAATAATTATTTTATGATTCTTCTATTGTACTTTGCAAATAATTAATAAATAAAAGCTTGCAACATGCAGGTGTCTGTGGACTCTTGTCTATTAGCAATTAACAGATGGAGGCAGAGGCATTTCAATTTACAGGGAAAGTTCTTGGAGAAAATGGACCTGAATTGTTTAATCATCTTTGGCATGAGAAAAAAAGATTGTCATGAATTCTAACATTTATTTGCAAACATGCAGGCAGTCCTGTATGGTTATTATGTATATGACGTCATCATGCTTTTAAATTGTAAAAAATATGAATGACTTAGCATATAAAAGAATCCCTAGATGTCATTAGGAAGCTGTGACAGTCATTCCCCCTTTAATTTTCCACAGAAACCACCAACAGCCCAAGTGGTTCTGGAGCAGACAGCTAAGAAAACAGAGTGGCAGTGGGAAAGCCCTGCTTTTGAACTCAGGTGAGATGAAAAGATAATTATACTGGCTGCACTGTTGGGGTTTTTTTAGCTGCTTGCTTAGCATACAAGTGGTGCAGCTGGAATGCTGCTGTCACCCAGGTAGGCAGACAGGTACCTTGGCTGCAGAAAATACAAAGCTCCTGGTGTGTCTGCCTGCAGAGAGGTGGCTCCCTGCGAGCTGGGACCTGCACGGTCTGCAGGACACACAGCCTTTGTGCTGGTGCCAAGGGTGGCAATATGGTCCATTTCATGACAATGTGAGACAGCCCTTGGGCTCCTGGCAGGCTGCCCACAGCTCTCTTATGAAGATAATACCGCTGTGATATTCTACAGAGATCAATTAAAATGCTGAGCCACTTCAATCTTCAAGCATGTGGGATCCCCTAGCTCAGTATTCTTAAGTATGGCAAAGATTTATATAGTTATTGTAGCCACATGCATGGATGCACAAAAGAGCTGGTGCTGGAGTTACTGTCAGTAACTTCTAACTGAAAGCTCTAAAAATGAGAAGCTGAATATAAATACACAGAATTGGATTTTAAATGGACTCTGCAACAGGTCAGTGGGACCATTTCCACCGCTGACAAAAGGGAACAGTTCTGCAAATCAATCTTGCTCACTACAGTTTTCTGCTAGTTCTTGTACAATATTGGCAGATTAATAATGTCTTTTTTGCTTTTTCTCCAGGAGAAGCCATAATTTTCTCTAATACCATAGTGGGTTTCTGTGGAAATTAGCATACTACAAAATGAGAATGGCAAATAACTCCATTTCCAAATGTTATGTTCAGCAGCCAGATTTATTAGTGGATTTGGCAGCATTTGCCAACTCCTTTGCACATGAATAACTCTACTCACATTGTTTAAACAAATGAAACTAGGATAAATGAGATTAATTTGCCAATAGCAAATTACATTCTATTTAAAAGCAAGAATTAGCCTCTACCAAATCCACATGCTTTTGTTTATTTCCCATATAATTTATGCACAGAAACATTGTAACAGACTATTTGAGATTATAGGTTTCAGTGCACTTAAGTAGCAGAAAATTGGAGGAGAGTTCTGCAACAGGGGTACCTTTCCAAGAGCCTGGAGACCACAGAAGGAGCTGACACAAGGAAATAAAGCAACCCTGAATCTTTCACAGAGATCATGCCACTCTGAGGAGAGAAGAACTGTGTGTTACAGTCGTCTTAGTCAACGTGCCCAGCTCAGACTGAGGGAACATAAAGCTGGATTAACCCACCCTTGCAGATATTGCTACATATCCAGACATAGATGGGGACACTGGTTGCTCTACCCAGTGGAAGGCAGAGTCTGCTGCAAACACAATATGAAACCTCAACAGATTATATATTTCATTGTTTCCTTTGTCCATCACATATTCAAAGAAGTTCCCCAAACTCCATTTTGTTCTCAATTATTACATTCCTCAATTTGGTATATAAGGCTGATGAAAGTATGGCACTCCAGCTCTCACTGATGAACAGTGAAAATTTTATTACTAATACAACTTTGTGCTTCAGTGCCACAAATACTCTGAAAGATGTTCCTTATACCCTCCCTAAGCTTGGCATATATCTTCCCTTTTAAGAAATCATAATGTCTCTTCATTTCCCCTTGGCTGTTTCTGCTTCCTGCATTGAACATGTCTTTTCCACTTGCCATATTCCCCTCTAAATCACCTCCATTTATCTACCCCTCTTCCTCACACACCTTTCTTTAGCATACATTCCATTTATCCTACTGTTTTCAGACTTTTGCCTTTTTTTCCCTTCCTCACTTCTCTGACGGGTTTTTTGCTCACATTTGTCCATTGGAACTCCTCTTCCCTCTCTGTTTTCTGTGTGCTAGGTGTTCCCTCTCCCAAGGGCAAAGCCTTCAAGGTGGAATCTAATGCCAGTGGTGGCAGAGGGAGCACGAAGGATGCCTGTGGTAATTGAATCAAATCACCACAGATGCCTTCTCTCCTTGGTCCTTCACATGGGAAGAGGAGCATGAAATAAGAAAAGAACCAAAAGGTCTCCTTACTTGGAGGTGGCACCATGGGTTATGCCACACTTCCAGCAGATAGATCTGTTCACTGTGTGACCAACTGCAAGACAATTCCATCACAGCTCTGAACAGGGAGAAGGGGAACCAGGAACACAACAACTGCCTCCAGTGATTAATCCTTCCACACCTTTCAGGGCTGGCAAGACTTGGGGACAAATGCTGACTTCTCTTGATAAAGCCCACTAACTTGGAGGTGGGCTGAAAACATCTATCTCTTAAAAGAAAAACAAACCTTTCATAAAGGTTATCACTCGTCACTGGGAAAATTACATGTTGGCATTTTAAAGACTTTTTCTTAAAAAGTAATAAAAGCAATTAGCAGAAAAGTGATGTCATTTCTGACATTGCCTGTATGGAAGCCCCCAATAGGAAGTACTGTAAACCATTTCCCAATCTGCTTTTACACAGGCCTAGGACTTAAAAAGAAAATTTAAGTGTTTAATGCTTAAACCAAATGTTTAATTTTCAACATCCCCATAGAGTCACACTGCGATGTGGAGGTTGCAGTTAAAAGCCCAGATTCCTTCATCTTCCTGACATTGAATCTACACTATAACAAAAACATTTTGAAATTAATGTAGAAATAGTTCTAACTGGAGCATTAACATATTTACTTCAGTCATGTTCATCAGGATCATTTATATCTTACATATGTGATGTGTAAGTATTCACTCTGCCTATACATATACAGTTGGGTCTTATATATTATGTATAAAAACAGTCCCTTACAAAGTATGATTCATTGGTTTAGCAGTTGGTATTTTAGCTTTTCCAGTCTGTTCAAAAGCAGTTTATACATTTAGAAGTATGGTGTATATAATCATTACCACTTTAAGTAGGGCCTCATCCCATCTATATGAGAAGACACGTAACACGTGCTAAGCTGAGCACTGAAACCTACTGAGACAACTCAAAGCTGTGGAAGAATTGTGAGTCATGCTTTGGCTAACTGTTTTCTGTGCCATTAGAAAGTGGTTTAGTACCTGATTTACAATTACCCACAGTGAAATATACATATCAGGGCAAAAGAGTGCAAAATGCTGCCCTTTATCATGTACAAGAGCTGACCTTACAACAGGGTGTGCCTTGGCCCAGGAGCAGGACTCATGATTTCTCATTATTACAGAGCAGATCCCATGGTATGTCCTGCCATGATCTGTGGCAAGCTGAATGGTCTCCCTGGATTTTGGTTCCTCAAAAGGAGTGGCAAATCTTACCAACCTAAGCTGTATGTTGAATTTTCTTACCTAAAGGTAAGATAAACACAGAGATATGCTGACTGCCAAGAATGGTCCTATATTCCTTTGACATGAACGACAGGCATCCCCACCTGAGATCAGCAAACCCAATGTAAACACATCCTAAGGAACATCCTTATGGAAACAGTTCACGTGCATGTGCAGAGAAAATGGAAAAAATGCACGGCCCCATCTAGAGTAAAGCTTGTGCCATATGTGATTACAAAGACTTGCAGGCTGAAACAAGGCTGGGTATATTCAACATTTGGGTCCCACATTGGCTCCTATGGATCTTCTTACTGTTGTCAGTCACAGACAGCCCACCCACACGTGCTCCTTGAGACAAAGGAGAGTATGCTCCTTTTTTGGGTGATAGATGTAACTGAGAACCTGCTTCCCTGTTTTGTTTGCAACCCAAGGAAATTTAATGGGACCTTTGCTGCAAACAGTTAGGTCAGATAATGACTAACCTTGCAGGCTTTGAGGTCTGTGTTGCCTCAGTGTAAGCACTACAGTATAAGCAAACTTGGGAAGAGAGACAATGTTGATCTTCTGTACCAAGTGGGTTCCTCTGACCACAAAAAATGCCACGTGTTGGCTCAGATTTATTCAATTCAACTTGATGGTAGGATGGAGGATGGAGGGAGCATGCTTGATGATTCTCAGCAATAACACATCCCATTTAGCACCATCAGAAGGCTGAATACGTTGAATATGAATTAAATACTCTGACATTTTACTTGAAAAAATGGAAGACTTTTTGCTAAGTGTGTGCAAGTTGTGGTTTTTTTCCTAAATCTCATAACATGCAGTGATTTTCACAAGAAAAGAAAGAAGTATGTCAGTGACATACAAATCACAGCATGATCCCCTTTCAAGTCCCTGCCTCAAAGCAGAATGTTACCAATGTCAATTGGCAACAAACCATTTAAATTTAATTTTCTATAATGATGGCTGGAAATGATTTTGACTGAAATTTTCCAAATTCTTCAGCTAGGGACAGACATTTAGCAGAATTCCAGCCAGAGTGGAGCAAAATGTAAAAACTTTTTCACAGAAGAAATTTAATTTATATGATAGGAAATTTTACATATAGTACAGATAAGGGAAAGAGGGCAATACTTAGTTGTTGACAACCCTATTTGGCCAGCAAACCCAGACAAACTCTGCAAGAAAAAGCCCCTCTTAGGGTCTGAATTAGCATCAGCACACCAGACTTGCCTTTGATTAAAATCCCCCAGGATGTCTTTGGTATCTACATTCTCCTAATGAGTATATATTTTGGGGTCTGCCTGGCAGTAATCTTGAATATTTGAATTGCCACACAGCAACTGGGAGAGTGCAGGGCAGGAAATCTGTGATTGAGCATTATGCCTCCTCACGCCGGGGCAGCCCAATCCGTTATTCTGTCTCGCGCGTTTCCTCAGCGCTGTCCTGGGTCACTCAGCACTCGCTCAAACTAACGCCTGGCCAGCAATCAGCCACACGCAGATGCACTTGGGAACCACCAGGTTTTCTCCTGGACTTGACATCCCCCCCTCCAGAGCCTTTTCTTTTCCATGGACCACGCTCCTTCCTCCAAGGAAGACATCTCCGTCCAGGTTATGTTGGAGAAAGGCTCTTCATCAAGTGAACTGATAAGGGGGCAGATCAAAGCCTGGCAGTTGTACCTTATCTGTTGGGGATCATGATTCAGGAATGGAGCTGCCCTTGGGTTTGCTCCTCCCCGCCATTAAATTGCGTTCAATCACCACGGAGAATGCAGCCCATGCGCTCGCAGCCAGATGTTATCATTACAGCCTTTTCTTATAAACTGATGCTGAAACCCGAGTGGTTGATGAGACCAGCTAAGCAGTTGTACCTTTGACCTGATTGCATTAAACTTGCCCTATCAATTTAAGCTTAGTATAAACACCATTTCCCAGAGTCCCTCATGACTTCAGTAGTGAGAAGAAGCTGACTAAGCCTAAACATTTTTTAACAGCAATCTTGTCTTACAACACCAAGGGGATTTGCCATGTATCTGGGGCTTTATAAAACCATATGAACATGCTGAAAGAATTAAAGTCCTTTAAAAAAGCAAAATTGATGGTGACAGTCCTTTTAGAAATTCGGTTTGTAGAATGTCAGCACAAGAGGAGTTGGAAGCAGGACTAAAATAGTTTTTTAAAATACAATAGATTTGTGTTTGTTTCACACCATTGTTTCTGAATACTGAAAGGTAGAGTTAAAAACCAAAACAAATGAATAAAAAACCCCTCAAACAGAATCCACCCCCTATAAAAAAGAATTCCTCCCCAGCACTACACAAACCAAAGCCCTTCCAGATATATCACCTATCTGAGATATACCATAAAATATGAGCATCTTTACTCTGGTATATCAGCTTTATTTTTAATAAAATTTGGTCTATCTCACATTGAGGATAATTCAGATAATCCTATCAAAAGTTTCTATGTAGCAGCACATGAGCTATAGCATATGGTACAGCACATGGCCAACAAAGCCTGGCTAGGCTGAATAAAGGGGGACATGCTTATAACTGTAAGGATAAGAATGAAAGTCACATCATGCCTGACTCAGCTGTACTGCCTTCTGTGGAGTGCTAAATCAGTGGTTTGGTAATACAAATGTTGGTAAAACAACAGGAGATAAACCAGCAAAACATGGATTTCACCTCACTAGGTTGCAAGTATTCTGGCCCTGATACAGAAAAACTTACTTGAAGTTGAACAGATTCCTGCTAATTTTAGCAAAAGTAGAGTAGTCCAAGCTCTGCAAGACTAAACCACTGATTCAAAATTGGAAGAAATTGAAGACATATACAGGAGTGACATGACTAATTTTAAAGCAGATGTTTTGTGCTGTCTGTTGATTATACTAGTGTAACAAACCAGGCAGTGGAACTGCCTTTGCTAGAAGAGCGAAGAAGAGGAAGGAGGAGAAGAAGAAGAAGAAGAAGAAAAAGAAGAAAAAGAAGAAGAAGAAGAAGGAGAAAAAGAAGAAAAACAAGAAGGAAAAAAAAGCAGCACATCAAGCAAAATATGATGGTTCCATGCTTATGGAGAACATGCTTCAGAGCACTGAAACATAAAGCACAAAAAGGCAACAAAAAATTATTAACTTGTTTTACTGTTTTGAAATCTAATAAAACAAGAATATGCACGTAAAAAAATTCAGATAACAAAAATTCCCTCCAAAACTAACATAAAAACCCAATCCAATGTTACATAAGTAATTATGGAGAAGCTGATTCAAGAACTAATTTACCTGAGTCCTTACTTTGGTTACTCTTAGAAGCAGCAGCATCTGACTTTTGTTAGACAAATGCCACTGCAGGAAGGAAATGCAGGCGAAGAAAAAAAAATAACCTGGTGACAATTTTACATAATACAGATGCAGAATGCAATCTAGAACATAACATAGAGTTATTTTGTCTTCTAATTAAAGCAGGGTCGTTTTTGGCAACTAAGTACACATTTTTGCAAATAAAGTACACATTTAAATGACAAAAGTTAAACTCAACATTAAAAGGAGACTTGCACAAATCATTTGCCTTGCAGAAAGAATCTCTATTTCTCTCCTTTTGGGATCAGATGAGATAGTACAAGCCTAGTGATCCCAACTATGAATTCAGAGAGGAAAAAAATAAAGAAAGGTGTCAGCTATTTACTCCAAACTTCCTAAACTAATGTTGATTTACTTAGCCATGCCCTGCCATTACAAAAGGTACTTCTGTCTCATATCTTATAGCACAATGTGGAAGCATCCAAGCAGCTTTTACCCTACATCTGCTTGCAAGAGTGCTCTAGCTGTGGCATGACAGGGAACAACACAGGCTAGTTTGGTTAATCATGGGGTCAATGGATGCTGGGTAAAAATCTGACTGGATAGCAGAGCCCAGTGGAGTTAAATCCATCTGGCAGCTGGCCACAAGTGGTGTTCCCCAGGGGACAATGCTTTGGGCCAGTCCTGTTTTTATTGATGATGAGGGGATGGAGTGCACCCCCAGGCAGTTTGCAGGTGGCACCAACTTGGGTGGGGGTGTTTATCTACTGGAGGGTGGGAAGACTGCAGAAGGAGACTGGATTGATGGGCCAAGGCCAATTGTATGAGGTTCAATAAGTGCTGAGTCCTGCCCTTGGATCACAACAACCCAGTGCAGTGTGACAGGCTGAGGGAAGAGTGTCTGGAAAGCTGATCAGGGGGAAATGACCTGGGAGTGCTGTTTGACAGCCACTGAACATGAGCAGTGTGTGCTCTCTCTCCCAGGTACCATCCTGTGCCAGATTCCAGGTACCTGAGTCAGATATAGTGTGGCCAGCAGGAGCAGGGCAGCGATTTTCCTCCTGCACAAATGAAATGTCCCCCTGCATCTCCCTCTGCTGAGGCTGCACCTTGAATCCTGTGTCCAGCTCTGGGCCCCTCACCACAAGGACATGGAGGGGCTGGAGCGAGTCCAGAGAAGGGCAATGGAGCTGGGGAAGGGTCTGGAGCACAAGTCTGATGAGGAGTATACCTGAGGAAGCTGGGGCTGTTTAGCCTGGAAAAAAGGAGGCTCAGGGAAGATCTTACTGTTCTCTACAATTACCTGAAAAGATGGTGCAGCAAAGCAGAGCTTGGTCTCCTCTCCCTGGCAACATGTGACAGGGTGAGAGAAAACGGCCTCAAGTTGCACCAATGGGAGGTTTAGATCAGACACCAGGAAAAATGCCATCACTCAAGGGGTAATCAGGTAATGGAACAAGCTACCCTTGTAGTAGTAGTGGAGCTACTATACCTAAAAGTGTTTAAAAATGAGCAGACAGGGAATTTTGGCATATGGTTTAGTGGTCACCACGGCAGTTATAGTTTAATGCCTGGACTCAGTGATCTTAGAGGTAATTTCCAACCTAAACTATTCTATCATTCTATGATTTCTCCTTCTAGTAACAGCTAAGCTGGAGAAGATGATGTACAGCAGAGGAATAATAACATGTATAAAAGGGTGGCAACAGGTCAGAAAAGGGAAAATCTTTGGCTGGCATGAAGTTGTTGGTTGCATTTGTCACTATCAGCCTTATAAATCATTACAGGTACTTTCTATTAAGTCAAAAATATTTCAAACAAGGTGAAGAAGGTTGGTGATGACTTAAATTTGAGAAATATCAGTACAGGGGAGCTTGGGTCAGAAAGAAAAAACTGACTCAGCTTGAAGTCTGCCATCAGTGAAGAGTTGAGAGTCAAGAGGAAAAAGCTTGAGATAATTCACTTAGAGACTGAAAACAAGAAGCTCACTGTATTCTGAAACAACTGGTGTAAAGAAGAACCTGGAGGTATGAGTTCATCACAGGTGACTGTGAATCAGAAGTGTTATGCAACCATGAAGACAAACACAACCTTAGTATGTGTAGGAAGAGCTATTTCCAGCAAAGGTAGAGGAGTATTACTGCTAGAATATGAGACACTAACTGATGTGACTTTTGTTTCAAATCCTTTTTAGTACTCAAAAACCACTCTTGGTAGAGTTGTTAAAAGAAAACAAACTGGATTTGGGGCAGATAAAGAGAAAAGCTGTAAGGATGGTCAAGGGATGTGGAAGCATAACAACAGAAAGAAAAAATTTGTTTCTTTAATCAACCATACTAAAACTTGAGAGGTGAAGAAACTGTGCTACACCACCACTTGGGAGAAGATGCTACAGCACCAATGAAGGAAAAAACAATTTAAGTGAGGGACAGTGGTGTAAGAGCAGAGAGATGTTAAGTTTGCTAAAAATGCCAATACAATGGGATGTTAGAAGAAAATTCCCACTTATAACATCAGGCAGGTTCTGGACTGCTGTACTGTGGGATTAGCTGGGGCTAAACATCCTCATGACTTTTAATGTGCAGTTAATGAAAAGGGTTTTGTGATGTGATACCTGCTACAGAGACAAAGGGCAAGTATCTCCCAGCTTGCTGTTAACAGCGTGGCTATAACACGAGCATCAGCATCTGGTAATGCTCTCACTCTTCTTAACGATTTAATATCTTAAATTTATATCATACTTTTCAACCCAAAGGATCCCAAAGCACTTAAAAACTGCAATTGATGTGCAGTCTGTGAAGAGAGGGCTTAATTCACTGCAGAAACAGAGCTGCAGCACAGGTGAGAGGCAGCAGCTGTTTAAAGCGTGGTTATACTCAAACTATAAAAAAGTGTTTACATTTTATAATAGGAAGACCAAAGTGGTCTTTTGGGGGAGAAAGTATTTTTACTGGAAAAATGTAAGTGCTCTGTATTTCCTATTTGCTTCTCTAGGCAGGAGTTCTGCTGCTGATGTCATGGAGGGACCAAGTTGCAGCAATCCTAGTGGAAAGAAGGTAAAAACATTTCCCCTGTTCATGCTTCTACTACCCATGAAAATAAATTTGCTATGTGTAATGTTGCAAAGTCATCACTACATTCTTATTTTAAAGGGTTTCCTGCCTTCCTCAGGGGATATTATCTTGTGAGATTCATTAGGGCTTGTTCAAACGAATCCCTCTTAATCAAGGTGCATACTGAAATATGCTTGTGCAGGATCCATCAATAGGTAGACAAGTTCAGGCTACCTTTCCTGCAATGAGTGAAAGCCCAAAAAATCAGAATGGACCTTTGCAGACTACATACAAACGTGACCAGCTGTCAACCCAAGCTTTCAAAAACCATGACATTGGTTTATGAGCAGAATGATGCTATGTTCCTTCTACCTTGACTCTGGGATTGTTTTGATTTGCCTGTTTTAATAAAAACTGAGATTTTTCTTTTTCCTCCCACTGAAGGAACGACATAGAATCACACTATGTAAAATACAGCCATGACTTTTCAGAACTGTCCTGTGGCTATCTTTCACCACAAGTGACTGGAAAGAAATGTGTGAGCTTACAAGGCACCAGTGTAGGAGGCAAAACTTCACATCATCAGGTTCTGTTTGGCTTCTGAAAACAATCAGGAGAGTACACTGGTCATCCCATTATCACATATAAGTGAAAACAGATGTATTAAAGTCAGTTTTTTGTGAAAAGAAATCCCAGTGCAATTGTGATTCTCTACAGTTATAAAGCAGGAGTAACATAGAAACTGAAGAGAGATGAATAATGTTACTGGTAACACCTGACCAACAGGTAAATTGCTACTTATCACAGGCTCAAGGTCTGTTGACATAAAAGCTGCAAAATGAGCTCTCTGGAAGGATTTTCAGTAAAAATTCAGCATACTTAAATGTTCAGAGCAATCTGAAATCCAGGTAAGGAGAAATCAATGTTGTGTCAAGATTGGAAATAACTTTTTAAAATAGGCCAAATTAAGAAATTCCCCTTTAATTGTAAGGAAAGCGCTGAATTAGTCATAGAGGTGTCTCTTTCATGGCTTTTTTATTTTTTTCCCTCCCTTTCTTCTACATTCCATAGTTACAAAAGGAGAAGTCATCTACAGGTCACACCACTGCCTCTGGTGCTACTTAAACATTTTCTAAAAATGCATCTTCACACCAGCAACACACACAACCACACAGGCTGGATTTACATGAGCAGTGCTATCTGAGTCCCAGCTGCCACCCCAGGCTCCCATCCCCTTCCTCCTCCTGGATCCTGCATTCCCAAGGCTGGGCTCAGCTGCCTGGCTGTCATGGAATTGCTGTGGGTTTTGAGGAAATTTCAGACAAGTTCACTCCTTCCCAGGAGACTCTGCTCCCAGTGAACACATGCTCCTGACATGGCTTTAGGCCACTGAACTATGCAACCAGGGCTTCTTTCCAAGCAGGAATAGATGACAGCAGACCAATAAGAATGGTCCCAGCACAGTGTCACCAAGCAGATTATCAAGAAAATATCTCACAGGAAAGATGCTTGCTTGTTTTGGGCTGTTGGTGGGCTCAGCTATCTCCCATTACTGAGCTGCCAGGGTCTTATTGAGCCTGTAATGAAGACTTCCCAGTGGTGTTCCAGCAGCCCTGGACCATATGTGTCCACCTGCACTTCCTTTTTCTCTTCATCTCAGGACAGAGCTGAAAAGCTGTATCCTGCAACTTAGTGTGTTGGAGAAGTTCTTCTTGCCCCCAGCCCCTTTTTGTATGAGCCTGGATGGAATGGAGGAAGAATGGGACCTGGAGGCTCCACCCCTGGCCCCTCAGTCTCTCCCCATCATGTCTCAGCTGCTTCCAAAAGAAAACTGTGGACAGTTTAGAAAGCTCTAATCCCAATATTTTATAGCTGGGACTCAAAACAAATGGATTGTTTCACCTTTGCCATGTGGATGTGTTCTGCCATTCTGGTGAACGTTCACCCCAGCCTGGTCAACTCATGTGCCTTTCAAAAAACAAAAAAGCGGCAGTTTGCACATCTGCACACATCTGCTAAGGATGGATAGCTTAAATTTCTGGGCTGTCCAACATCCATGAAACATCTCTCTTGCTCTGAGTATTGGCTAGACAAAGCAAGCAGGTAATCCTTGAAAAAATAAGATCTTGTAATGCTTGCATTACCAAGCTTCACAATGTTTGACTTTGTACCTTAATAAGGTTCCTTTAACTCACGTGTGGTTACTATTTTTTAAATGTTCTTTTAATGTATTTTCTAGTGTATTTTTGTTTCTCTGTGTACACAGGCAGACAGACAGGCAATTTCTGTTTTGTAAAGCAGAAGATTCCTGCATGCTCTGCTTGCTTTAAAAAGAGTCTATTTTCAAGAATGAACTGGCAGACAACTCTGTTTGTTGGTTCATAATATTGCAAAGGGAAGATAGGAAATCAGTGATTTTGCCTAAGGGAGCAACTTAAGTATAAAAAGAAGAGAGGGGAAAACCAGACTAAAAACCTTTACAAAACCTTCATTTTGAACTAGAAACAGAAAAGTGATCCCAAGCTGTCAATTACTGAAGCATGTGAATACTATTTGGAACACATTTTAAAAATTAAAACTGAAATACCTCGGACCTAATTTTAAACAGGTTTTGCATGGTGTGACACCATTGATGTCAGCAGAATAATTTCCAAGTTATAAATTTGTTAACATAAGGTTAGTACAAGGTTGCAGTGGATGAGAATTGCTTTGAAAGCACTGTGTGAGATGGAAAGCTGTATGCTGATGTTGAATAACCTGCTAGGAGATCGTTTGCTTTCTGCCTACACAGCCAAGCTACACATTAATTAATGCTACCACAGAGACTGTCATCTCCTAAGGCACAGACCAAAACAGTAATATTCTATCATTAATAATGATTAATATTCTCTCTTATGAATATTGTTCAAATAAAAGGATGTTGTATTTTAATACACACTTACCAAGACCATGTAAAACACAAAGTGCCTGATTTATTTGCTGTTCTTCTGCCAAACACAGGTAATGATTGGTAAATAAATTTGAGCTGATGAACAAAGATAGGGGGTTATATCTTTAGAAAGCAATAGCAGCCTCCTCAGAAATTTAATTTGGCTGTGGTTCAAAAAGCCAATGTAAACAGCCTAGACAACCATATTAAACACAGCTTATTCACACTTTTGGCCCACAAGAGTTGATGAAACAGTGCTCAGCAGTCTGTTTCTGCCTCCTCTGATACACAGGCACACATGCAGTGCCAGCTGTTACATACACAGCACGAGCCTTGGACCAGGCAGTGGCACAGAGCATCTCTGAACCTCAACCAGCAAGGTATTTTACAGGCTCCCTAACTCCTTCAGGACTTTGGGTAGCTGCAGAAACACTTTCAGCTCTTGCAGATTCCTGCACTGAACCCGTGAAGCAGCACCCAAAATACAACCTCAGCATCAATACTGAACACTGGAAAAACTCCAGAGTCGAGCTGGACTGTAACTCAGCTCCAGAGGTGATGGTTGAGCATGGGACAAATACTAGGTCACAGAAACCAAATTAAGAGTGGAAAGTGGAACAGAGGCTCTAAGCTGAGTTGTTACCTATGTAAACTAGGGCTTATTACTTGGGAATGAGGAAGAAGATGCAAAGACTGTGTTTCCATCAGTTCAACAACAAGGAGAACAGGGAAAGGCATATTGCACTTGCAGGGTAAAACAGGCACAGGAGCATGGAGAAGAGTAGGTTGGAGTGCTCACAGAAATAGTGCAGGAATTAAGAATACAAAGCAAAAGAATTACTAGATTATGCAAAGTGAGAGAGCAAAACAAAAGAACAAATACTTGATGCTGATATAATGGGAGCAAACAGTAAACCCTGGAAGAGTTGCAAGGCAAGATAAATTGAAGAAAAGCCACATTTTAATGACATTTTATGTAATAGCTTTTGAATGGTGACAATGATATTTTAAATAAAAGATACTTTTTGTTACAACTGTACATGAAATGTAGTGAGTTGAGAAAAGCAGGGGATTTTTAACGAAGGATATCTTGAGAAACAAAACTATGCCAATTATGTTACAGAGTTCAGGAGACTGGAATATGATAAAATGAAAAGACATTGCCTGAAAAAAAATAATTCACAGAAATATAGAGGATTCAAAAACAGGAAAAAGAATTAATAGATAAAGGAATAACTAGGGAAAAAAAACAAGCAACTTGATTTCACAGATTTGAAAAGGCAATAGTGTTCTTGGATCAAGAGTACTACAACGCCCAATGTAATACATTAGAATCTCAGGAATGAAAAATAAAGGGAGATGCAAGTAGTAATGGAAAAATATCATGAAGAATTACATGCAATACAAAGGTTTGTAGAGGAAAATGTTCCAAATCTGATAGATGTTAGAAAGCAGTGGCAAGATTTAATTTCCACCCACTGCTACCACAAACAGTAATTGAAGTAAACAAACAAACAACCCCTTGTTCAATTATTCAGGCCAGTTAATTTAGAGTTGTTTGTTTGTGGCAGGAGACCGAGATCTCTTGTTGATATAACTGAAATCATGCCAGTTAGAAGTCAAATCCTGCCTGCTAGACATAACTTGGGGTTTGGAGAATCATGTTACATGTCTCAGAGAAAACAACCAGCCCAAACAGCCCTCAGAGATGCCAGGCCTGGTGAGGGAAACTCTCATTCTCTGCTGCACTTTCTGTCTGAATTCATGCTGCAGTCCTTGTTTCAAAAACACCACAATCCAAATCTTTCTGAAGCCTCAAGATCTCATGTCCTTTGTAGCACAGGGACTGTAGCTTCCCCTAGCACTTTGATGTGGTAAATAACATTAATTTTTTTCATTTACTCCATTGTATTTCAGTGTGGACCTAAGTTATCATCCTGACTTATTTTCTCTCTTCCTCATCTCTCCTTTAGGTAACTGTACACTGCATGTGCTGCACACTGGCTAAAAATAAACATAACGTCAGAGTTATATCCAATACTGTCTTTGATTGAAGCACCATGCCCTGCCTTATCAAAGACATCAAGTTCCTTCTCTGTAATTTCCCATTTCTAGTTACAGCCTTCTGATGCATATCTGCCTTTTGCACCATGGTATGATTTGGAGAATACACTTCAGTTTTCTTGCAAGTTGCTAAAAATAGCAAAGAGTCTGTCTAGTAGAGACACCCCATTCTCAAAACCTCCCTGAAGACAAAAGAACAACTCCCACATTTTCAGGATGGACTTGTTAGTGGGCGTAGTTCCCCGTTTCCCCATTCCATCTTTATGCCAGTGTAATTAAGTCAATGGGGCTGACATCAAGATAAAACTGAAGAGCATAATGCAAAGATGAGTCAGAACCCACATGCTACAAAATGTAAGAGGACCGTTTCACAGCAGGATTATGAGAATTTGGAACTCGCTTATCAGAAAACACGCGCTTCAAAGTGATTCCTGATCACTTTGGAATTGACATTACAAAATCAGCAGAGGTTTGTTCTATTGTTAGTCAAATCAAAACTGGGGAGGAAACATGCCAGTGCAAACCTCATGAAAGATATTTCATATTTACTCTCGAACAATGATCTGGTCTTCAGGAAGGGAAAAAAACTTACAAGATTGACAATGGACTACATTGTTCTTTGATGTTGCAGCATGGACAAATCACAGGTGTATTACGTAAATACCTGTCAAACTGACAATTAATATCAATTAGGCTTTAATCTGACATATTACATTGGGCGCAGCAAATGCAAAATCTGTTCAAAGTAGATTGTAGATATGTACCCTTCAATTAGACATGAGGGAGGAGGAAATTCAACTCTCTGGGAAAGCACAGAATTTAACTCCTGAACTGCTAGAGATCTGTGTGGATGAAATTCAGCCTTGTGAATTTGGCTGGCCCAAAGCTTTTCTGAGCCCTTGCAATTTCAAAAGTGTAAGGGGCATTTAAGTGGCCAAGTGAGAAGAAGCTGTTCCTCCTCTCTCTACACACACACAGTCTCAACTGTGCAGTGTTTAGCAGCTTCTTTTTTTGACACCAGAAAAAACAGAATAGAGGAAATAAGAGAGATCTCTCTGGATAAGACCTCCTGAAGCAATCATTTAGGAGTTGGGAAGTAAGAGAGTATTCACAAAGCCACTTTGGAAAAAGGCACTTTCATGGTGTGTCCCAGAGCTGGAAACTGGACTAGAAGAATACATATTTCTTCATTTACATAGGTAAGACCTACTGATACAGCTTGCCCAGGTTTGGTATGTAAGTGTGACCAGCTCCCTGTGTTCAATATACCTTTGGGATTTTTTTCAGGCTTTGCAACATCAAACAGATCCCTAAATCACTACAGTCAAAATCACCATACAATAATTTCTCCTCAAAGTGAGCAACTGCAAATTCATTACCAAAACTGAACCAACAGTTTATGCTAGAATGGATTTTCCTGGGGTTAATGAGACAGAGAAGTAAAACACTCAGTAGACAGATTCTCAGCAAGATTCTCAAGCAAGCCACAACTGCTGTTATGACTAAATATGTCCAAACCTCAAAAGAAAGCAGACATGACTACAATATTTTGTGGCATATGAAGAACACATAAAGGAGGCTAAAAGCACAATATTTGTTGTCCTTCTAGAGAAAGCATCTAACCTGTTTCATAGCTTTCTTCATATACTGTGAACCTGCTTCCCAATTTTAAATTAACCTTTCCATTTTATTTACAATCTCATGTATTGCCTCCAAAAGAGGATGCTGACTAAATTTTTATACAGAACTATTTTTAATGCTGTGAAATGTTCTTATCCATGAAAGTTTCCTGAGAAAAGAGAGCTGGCTGAAAGAAAATACACAATGTCTCATTAGTCCTAAAATATGCAGATAGAATCCTGTCTCTTGCCAGCCATCAACATAAGTGAAAATTTTCATTCATCTGACATCCCACTAGTCATGCCTCAAATTCATATGAGGCTTGGAAATGCAAGCCTTCAGCAGGATGCCTTTAAATCAGCAGGAATGCTCTGTAACAGAGATTTGCAAAAGAATTACACTTTTAAATAACTCTACTCTCATTTAATAAACATTAAACAAAATCTCAATAATTTTAATCAGGGCTGAACTAATGAATATAATTTAAAATATTCCCTATCATTTGAAAATGTAAACACTCTTCCATCCAGTGATTTCATACCATGAGATGATGCTACACATTGCTTTCTGAACCCAAGCATGGGAATGACTTTCTACCTCTCAACTCGGAAGGTGTGAAAGGAAAAACACCAGGGAAATATATAATAGCTTTATTTTCAATATAAAGGAAGGAGGCAAAAAATAAATATGTGTATCCTGGTGATTAATTTATATTATTTATTAAATGTAAACTAGATTGAAGAAAAGGAGAAAAAAAAGAACTTTATACTCTAACAAGAAAGCCACATCTATACAAAAATATGGAACTCATATTTTCAGTTTTCTGTTTCTACAACAGATGCTAAATTCTGCCTTTTTTAAAAATTTTTTTTTATTATATATGAGATACTGTTGACTTTGGTGACTTTCTTATATGAAGGAAAGAAAGGAGAATGCAACAATTCCGTGATTGACTCCAAGATGTTCAGCTCATGTCATGGCTAACTCAGTCTCTGTTGGAACAATGATTATCTATGTTAAAAATGTTATATGTTATATATGTTTAAAATGTTATCTAAAGATAAAGATAAAGATAGATAAAGATAAAGATAACTGCTTTACAGGCTTTCATACGCCTTTATAATAAGCCTTTGCTGCTGTCATAGGATTTTTGACAAAAGATTCAGGAACAATAAAATCCTCCTTCCTTCTTTAACTTGCTATTCCTAACTTCCTTGTTGACTTTCAGTGAGGTAGAAAACCTACTATGAGATATTATTTTTCCTTCATTTTATGATGTGGACCTCCAGAGTAGGGAAATGGATCACGCCTGTGTCCCTTGAACTTTTGAACAGCACTGGAGCAATTCCTGGCATCACCTTCTGGAGACACCTCTCCTGCAGCCTCTGTGTAACAGTAGGGGAAGCTTTTCATTGCACTTTGTGCTTTCACAAAGCATTTCAAGCTGCTGTCCTGACACGTCTGAGGGAGGCAGGAGGAGGGCTCTTGCCAGACAGCCGCCCCATGGTATGCAGCGCCTGCCGCTCCCTGCTCCGAGAATCCGCAATTACACACCCGGGTGGCGGCTGCTGCCAGCCCTGTGCATGGCTCCCAGGCCAGGGGGAGGACAACCAGGACACCACTGAACTCTGCCAGCTACTCATAAGGGTAAGGAAAAGGAGGGAAAAAAGAAAAAGAAAAAAACAAACAAAAAAACAAGAAAAAAAAAAAAAGGAAAAAAAGGGCTTTAACAAGAATGCACATCTTAAGAGTGTTTTCAAAATAAAAATACCCTTCAAATAAACAGTGACCTGCCTAATTAGTTAAGCTGCCCCTTAGATTAGTTAATCTCAGAGTCTCAAAGCTAATCCCATTGAAGCTAATCACCATATTTCAAGTATGAGCTGGAGCAACTATTCCCGAAATCCTTTTCTTAAAACCATCATTATTTCTCTTTCTGTCCTCTGTCTCTCAGTATAATGACTATTTTCCAGTATAATGATGGCTGTCACTGATCAAAGTTACAGTAAAAAATAAGCTAAGTCACATATACTCTATGACCTTTAGATACTAAATGAAGTTACATGACACTACTCTATGAAAGCAGTCTGACAGAGAGAAAATTCAAAGTTTTGCTACATTTGTTAGAGCACTCTACAGCATCATCTGTTATTACTGCGTAGCTCCATGGCCAAAAAGTAACCTGAGGAAGGTTCATTCCACATACTTAATATGAAATATGAAGCCTAGGTAATATCCACCCTTCCACTTCATGATGAGCAGAAATTCTAGGATTCACAAAGGCGTTTCTAGTGAGCTGAGAGTCCAAAGCAAGCGGCATTCCCAGGAAAATCCCACAACACGTGACAGACAGTAGTGACACTGCTGCTTCCTCCCAGCAAGAGATGTATGACAACCCTTGACAGTGACCCAGAGGAGCAGTGTGCTATCTGTCACAAGGACAGAGGGGATTTAGTAAGTTTGGGGAGGAGAGAAAAGGGATTTTTCTGGGCACAACAGGTCTGGGTTCACTTATCATCAATCTACCAAAACCACAGCCAGATCCTTCGAACCAACGAGGTGACACTTTAGGGCCACTGGCCATTGTTATATTATCAGTATGTGACAATACAAGGCATGAACAGTGCACTTGAGTGGCCTCACCTTTGTGCAAATTATTGCACTTACTTGACATTTTTTGGCTGCAGTGCTCATATATCAAGTCCATCTACCACTGTGTCAAGTATGAGCTACATTTAAGAACAGCTCATCAAAAACATCAACAGTCCAGTGCAGATATTCTTTTATGTACCTTTCCACAAACTATTACACATGTCAGCTGGGTTACTTTGCAGATCTCTGCTATTTGGCTTATTTTAATCCTTGCTCCACAATGTGCTCATAACTTCATAGTTGGTTTTCCCAGTTTAGTAAGGGAAAACTGCAAGAGCTTCTCTTCCATGTTTTGAACAAGGGATTTTTTTTAAACTCGGGGTTCCCCAAGAGCAGAGCACTGCTTCTGCAGAGATCTGCTGCACCTAAAGGCAAGGCAGTCACCTTACTAGAAGCAAAGCTGTATTTTACTTTGAGGTGTATTTTCCTGCAAATGATGACTTGTAACATTCTCTGCATCAGTGCAAGTATTTTGATTTTCTTTCAGCTGATGTAAATCAACCAAGCTCTTACATACTGTACACTCCTACAAACATGACCCAAACTGATGGATTTAGTTTATGGAGAGCCATCAGCTAAGCAGAGCAGTGATTATGAATAATGGATCCTACCCCTATGAATAGCTGAACAGAAATACATTCACCTAAACCACTTTTGCATTCTAGAAAGGAATTGCAAAGGAAACATTGCTAAGGTTGCTGTAATTAAGTTTCCTTTTAACATATTTAAAATATACTAGGCACACAATCTTGGGTTACTTAACTGGTACCACCAGTTCAGACTATCACCTATTCTGTGGTTTTGCATGCATATCCCACATCCCTCCAAAGTTTTTAACCCATTACCAGCTATTATTTTGGAGGAATGTGATACATAAATTTAAACATGTCAGACATAGTGTTCAACACTCCTAATGATCTATTACCCTCATATTATTGAAGTCCCTGAGGAAGTTTGGCAGATGTCATTCAATCGTCAAGCTATCATTACTATGTTTTAGCTTTAATCTAAAGTGCTTAAGAGCTTTCTGCTTCTTAATTCATATTATATCTCTCTTAAGGAAAAAAAAAAGGGTGGGGAGAATGGGTAGAAATAGCTCACCTTAACTGGCCTAGAGTTTGTCATATTTGGGGAACATGTTTATTTTCCAAACAAGATTACTTTTTCTTGTTTCAGTTATAAATCTATTTCCTCTAAAGTTCCTGATATCTTACTATCTTAGATACTTAGTACTGATATCTTAGTAACTTAGTTAGTATTGATCTAGAATATGTTAAAAAATATATGGAAACACAAAAAACTTCAAAAAGCAAGGGTTTTTGATCCAAATCTTCCCAATATATGAAAAGTGCAAAGTTAACAGTTTGTGCAGAAATGAGTTATTACCTATGACTCTATCTTGCAGACTGCCTATTTATTAGTATCTCATTTTCTGATGACCTCTCCCAGGAAATTCAGAGGCCTAGGATTATTAAGTAACAGTACAGCTTTGTGAATACCTCACTGTTTGGGTACTTTGCTGCCTCTGTTGAAGACAAGATCAGACTGTTTGTTGTAGGCAGCAATACCTCAAGCAGTGATTCAGATGTCTGTTTTCCAGAGCTCTAAATTAATCTGGGCCACGGCGGATGTGTACGAGTCCAGTTGCAATTCTGTGGGCTGGAACACATCCAATGCCCACTGAAACTCCATTTCAAGACAGGTAAATGCCTAAACACAAGGACCCTTATGCCCTATGGCTTATACACGCTGCCCAGCTTGAAACCAGCACACAGCAGGTGCTGTGGCCACACAGGATGATAGCCAAATTTTGTGCAACAGTTTCAACATGCATTAGAAGACTTGGGAAAATTGGGTTCAGTTCCCTTAGTTTCCCAGTCAGCCTTGTGGTGGGCAACATTTTTTTCGTATCTAATTTATACCTTTTTTTCTGCAATATCCAATCAATACAGAGAATAGGCCACTCCCTTCTTCCTTCTAGCATCCCACTACCTATTGAAAGACTTATCATGCTTCCTCTCTGAACTAAACATATCACTAACCACACCTTTTTTTAAAACCTCTGTTTTTTAAACTTTCAGTTGGTTTCATTGCTTTTCCCTGAGTCAAAACCTACACCCTTCTGCAATGTGGCGTGCAAAACCAGACACCATCCTGTTGTTGCAAAACCAGGCACCATCCTGGCCCTTGCCAGCACTGAGTAGGAATAAACACTTCATGTTTTAGACACAATGCTCCTGTTCATCACTTTCGTAGGATACCTGCTTTTCCACAATACTGACAATATGGACAGGTTTTGGATGGCGATCCCTTATTATCTCTCTAAACTACTTTCTGGAAAATGGCTTTATATCTTGTTTTTCATCCCATATGGCAGATTTGGAATCTCCTCCTTACCTGAAGTACTCTGCAAGTGTTCTCATTGAGTCATACCCTATTCATGTCAGACTATTTCTCCAATAGTCAAGATCACTTTGAACTCTGACCCTTTCCTCCCACCTCACTATCAGGTGGCTTTCTGTCCTTGAATGTTAAGATAATCTCATCTAAAGCTGTTCAGATTCAACAAATATGCTGCCTGTCCCATCACTGAAAATACTGGAGCGACTTTTGTAAAGCCCCATTTGAAATTTGCTCGTAGGCTGATACTCTGCACAAAGGCAGAGTAATTGCTCAAATACTTCTTTGTAAAGATTTATTTTAAGATAATACAACTTCTTCAGTAAATCCTCTTTCAACCTACACCCTCCCCTAATCACAAATGAGTCAGGATACCACTTAGTCAATCAAAAAAACAGATTCTAGCCAAAAGACAGGATTTATTTTCTCTGGATGGAGAACATTCCTATGCAGGGTAGAAAGCTAAGTCAACAAAATAGTACAAAGGCCCAGTTCTTGCCCACAACTATCCTTTTTATGCAGACAATCGACACCAGGGTGTGATTCTTGGGAACAGCCTGCTGTATGTGGCTCCCAGCCAAGCCCAAGGACATGCAGGGTGCATTCATGCACCCCATCTTCCAGAGCAGCACCCCAACAGGCAGTGAATGCTTCACAGACCTTCCCCTGCCACCATCACTGCCTTTCAACACTCTCTCTCTTTGCTCTTGTGACAGGTACTGCCTGCTGTACATGAGACACACTTATAGGAAAATTGGAAAATAATGTGTTTGTTGAGTGTTGAAGACCTCTTCCCATGCCCATTGCAGATAATGGTTCAGGGTTCACTGGACAGAGAAGACAACAGGGCCTCCTGAAGCTAGCTTTCATTTCTAAATTGCAATCCAAATAGAAATAATAATACTGGTTGTGTGCTAAAGGGCAGCTTGAACACTACCTGCAGCAATTAGAAAGGGTACATTGCAAAGGAAAAGGAGGAAAATTCAAGCACAGGCTGCTTTATACCAGCTTTCTACACAATGTCATGAGGTTCCTTGAGGTTTTACAGTTTCCAGTGCTCTTTATAATTATTTAATTAATTGGAAATTAGAGATAACAGAGACCTGTTATTTGACTTTTTTAAAGTAATAGAAAAGAAATTAAAAGAGTGAGTTGGATTTTTTTTTCCTTAGGTTGATCAATCTGAGGCAGGGTCTTTTAAGGTTGCTTCTGACATCTGACCCCTTCCAAATACTGGATGGGGAGGGGGGTTGAGTTAAAGTAGGTAATTTCTATTTTCAAACCAATTAGAATGCATTATAGAATTAAATTACTAGGAGATGAGACCTATCTGTGGCCATAGAGAATTTATGCACACAGATTGTCATTTACCCTTAAGGAAAACAATTTACATTTGACTACAGCACCTCCTGTATGCCCCTTCATATGACACCTTACCTTTGTCTGCTTTCACACCACAGGTTCTTTAGGATGAAGACATTATTTATTTTTGCCTTGTATGGTGCCAAATATGTTGCCAGTACTTAAAATAAATAGCAGTAATACAGGCTCATTATCATGCAATTTAAGCCCTGGCAATCTACACTTGATCCAGGCAAGCCAGTTTTTTTCCTGACACTATCTGTGCTATCTGGGGAGGGATTGTGTTAATACCTTCCATGTGTATGAAAAGAGCCCTTGCTAAGAAGGTTTTCATGCTGGCTCTGAATCTGATTTCACATACCCCACTTCACACTGATGTAACTGTTTTCTTCAGTACAGTTGCACTTCACACAGAACCTTCTCCCAGTGACCCTCTGTGAGCCAGAGGGGACATGGGAACCATTGTTTCTTGAGTCAATGTGAACAAACCTTACGTGACTTTATTTTATTTTCTTTTTTACTAATAGATGCTGCAGTTTTATGATTACTTTCCAAACACTGTCTTCATATTTCCCCTGAGGCCTGAAGAAATTTGCAATTTTCTATTATTCTGTTTCCTACCCAGCACACTAACAATTTAGGCAAATTTTGCCTTTGTAGTATTTAATTTAAACAACTGGAAATGGGTCTGTGCTGTGTGGATTGTGCTGGAGCACAAACATGTTTGCAAGAAAACAGGCTTTACAGTGCTTTCTGTGCCCTGCAGCCACAGACTCCTGAGACAGGAAATCACAGCACTAACCTGATGATCAAGCTACAGACAGCAGCATCAATGTGCCACAGACTTCTGGTATTCTAAGTAAAAGGCAAAGGCAATGAAAGCAGATTAAAACACAAAAATCTGGCAAGTCAGAAGAAATTTGTCTCATGCCTCTCTGTCTATATGCACATGTACAGCCACATACAGACAAAAGCAGCCTCTTCTATAGATATAAACTAATAGGATGATAAAGACACAAATAAGTTTCCAACTTCTCACAGAAAAAAATGCATTCTGAAATGATTGATATTACCTTGTGGCGTGGCACCATATTATTTAATAGCAGTATAAAGTGATACATGCTCTGAAGGGGCTGTGCTCACAAGAGAAGCTTCTTTTGGAGTCAGTTGCATGCATTACATCACTCGTGGCCACATGTGAATGTTATTTGTGTATGTTCTCTGAAACAAAATAAGGGGGAATAGACAAAGAGAGATTCCTCCCACACCCTGCATGCCAGAATCTCGTTTCCTATCCTCAGCTGGTGCTCAAGAGTCTGACTCCAGCAATAACAGTCTCCCACTGAGATTAAAGCACTGGCAAACACAGCTTATCTTGGTTAATGTATACTTAAGTTTTGTGTGTATAATATGTACATATATTTACATATATATAGACACACACGTATGTATATATTGATGTCTTTCTCTCCCTCCACTGATATACATATTGTGTTTATACACATTTATAAATATGATATGTAGGACATCTTTTACAGAGAGGAAATAGTCCCTGGATGGAAAAACACTCATAGTTGTGAGTCCAAGCGGAGATGATACTTGACTTCAGCAACTGCCCCCTGCTCCTCTGCCCCTCAATGGACACAACCACTCTCAGAAACCTCTGTCTCCTTTCCCCAAGGAATGCTGGACTCCACTCCTGCTGCAGAGCTGTGGCTCAGGCCTGACCAGTCACAGTAGTGTTGTTCTTCCACCTCACATGAACTGTATCAAAATTGTCATAAAGCCCAAAGGCTCAGAGACCTATGACAACCAAAGCACCAACCAAAGCATGTTTTTGTGGAATCCTTGAGCAAATGTGCCTGAAGTAAGCAGGACAGACCCTGAAGATGTTGCTTACTGACTAGTTTGTTCAGCATTTCTTGAGGCATTGCAACATTTACCAGATTTCCCCATGGGGACAGTCATATTGGTAAATGCGGTTCACTTGATGATCCTCTGTAAGTTTAAATTAGTCTGGGCAGACATACTTAGCAAGAGAAAAGACAAGAGAAAGTGATCCAAATCCTGTGGACCATAAACACTTTTGTGGACTGTGACCAGTAGATTTACTGGGACATAAACAGTGCTTACTTACTCCAGGGTAAAACAAAAATAATGTTTCTGAAAGAAATAATAAAATGTCTTGGCTAGTAAATGATAGTTCATTAGGAATGTAAAAATATAGGCATAAATGCCTATACAAATATAGCTGCCAGAAATTAAGGGTTTGTATTTCAGATTTATGTAGCATCTTTTCATTATCAGAGTAAATTAATTTACTCTGAAAGCTAGATTGATGTGTACAATGCATGTATGCAGGTGCTTAGAAGATACAAATACACATGAAGGGACCTTCATACAAGCGAAATGCTAAAACTGCCAATACTTACTATTGCATCATTTTGGAAAAAAAAAAAAAAAAAAAAAAAAAAAAAAAGTAAGGACGGGATGTCCATAAATAAAAGCTGTTATTTTAAAACTGCTGAGAAACTCAGGTATAAATATATACCAGTGAGTCAGAAGGTGAAAGGGAAATATATGGAGTTTGATCATACCCTGTTTTAGGTGGATACAAATGAGACGGAAGAAGGGAATTAAAGCCTTTAGGTGCCTGAAATTCCAAGACCAAGATTCAGACCTGTAAAGTACTAAGCCAAAGAAACCATGCTAGCATATCTGCTGGAAAGAAACAGCATACAGCAAAAGTACTTCTATGCTAGGATCAGCAAAGTTGAAAAAGTTGTGAAGGACTTATACATAAAAAGAAAAGTGGAGAGGTACAGATAAAAGAAAAAAGAGATTATGGCAAACAATTGCTCTTTACAACTGGGGTTCCTCTGACTTTACAACACCAAATGCAACTAGAATTCCTTGGGGACAAACATTTGCACGTGAAGCAGTGCTGTCAAAAACAGCAAAAAATGTTGGTAGGTGAAATACCTACACATGCCATTCATATATACATGCATAATATATTTTGGTAAGAAGCAGCCACATAGTCTGAGAACATTTAACATGAATAGCATCAGATGCACTAGTATAGAACAAACAAAGGAAAGAGGGGGAAACCTCATGCTCAAGTCTAGCAGTCTTTTCTTAACAGTCTCACTTTCTTCAGATGTTTCCCTAAGCTCAGCCAGTAAGTGAAACATCATTTTACTCAAATAACCATTTCATCCTGGTGACAGTATGTGCACTGCCCTAGATATGTCTTGGCTTAAGCACAGACCAAAGTCCATTGCTTAGAATGCATATTTTGAATGAAACTTCTGTTTCCACAGTGGTCCTCACCACTCACAAAAGTTTCTGATTCCAAAATCTTTGTCAACAGAATTTACACATCTAAGACCTAGTTTTCTGAGGTGGACTTACTAGTATTAGGCTAATGGTTGGACTGGATGATCTTAAAGGGTCCTTTCCAGCCTAAATGATCCTATGATTCTACTTACTTCAGGACAGAATTTTTGAGGCTGCAAACTGAGCAGCTCCTTAACTAATATGACTTTCTGTGATAAGCACCAGCAGAGATGCCTTTCCTTCATCCACTGCCTGGATTTGTTTTTTCCATCTTGTCATAAAACAGGTTCTCTCCATTAGACTGCAAAGGTGAACAGCAATTGGAAATTGTGCAACTCATAATTTTTCAGTATGCTCACGATACCACCTCAAGATGGTTGGGAAACGGTGCTGGAAAAAGGAATCCCTTACCTGTAAATCTCAGTTCTAATCAACCTTGCTGCTAACAAGCCCTACAGGTCTTCCATCCTTACAGATGTCCACAACCTACTTTGAGTTCAGCACAGTTAACATGTACAGAAGTACTGCCAAATTAGTTTATGAAGTCATCTCTTTACACAGATTTTCACTGGGTTTCTTTAAGATTCTGGTTCTTCAAGGGATAAAGTGAAGCTGCCAAGGAAAGACCACACGACATTAAAAATCACAGCAGAGATGTGGGAGAGAAAAGGCTTACATACATGGAAACTAAATGGCAAGCATGGCTGTCAGAAACACATGTGCTTTGTTGCATCTTCTGAATGCCGGTGGTGTTAAACACAGTCAGCCCTCACAGTCAAATCTTGATTTACCAGCATACTGCAGTTCAAGCAAAGCATAGCCTTAACTTTCATTCTTGAAATTTGTACTGTTTCTGGAACAGCTCTTCAGATTGAAAATGCATTCTGTAAACTGGAAATCAGAGCCTATTAGCACATTTAGAGAAATAATTGGATTAAAGCAACAGGGGCCAGCAGGGATGGAAATGATCCTTTAAATACGTCTTAGTGACAAAAGCAAAATGTGTGAAAAACATTTAGTGCTCCTTCTTCAGTGCAGCCTAGCCATATGAAAGGCAACTTTCAATTTAACAATGGGCTTTGTGCCACCAGAGATATGATAGAAGGGAGTGGGAGGGAGAAATGAAGCTTAGCTAACTAATGAGTTGGGACTATCCGCTGTTCTTGGCTGAAGAACTATTGCTCAGTTAAATATAGCAGCTATTCTCCTGGCAGTGCAGAGATGAACACCTCATGAAATGAATTAATGACATTCCTCTGGTTTGATTTCTCATGATCTGTAAAATTTTAAAACTGATCCTAATTCCCAGATCTTAGTTTCTATGCCAGATTCACCAGACAGGAAAATATTAATCTGCTGGGATTTTTCAAGGAATTTTCTACATCTAGAAATGCTGAGAACACGTTCCTCCAAAATCAAGTAATGGCTATGCTGCTCTCCTCCTTGCTTTCAAAATTAAACTTTTGCAAGGCTACAATGCCTGTACCACTCAGGATACAGTGGCTTTTGAATGAGAGGAGGTAAAATCATTCAGTTTTTTCACACTAACCCAGTTCTACTTGGTGCTGAATCCAGCACTGGAAAAATATTGCATTCACAGAATAGGAGCACTGCAATTTCATTAAGACTCCATCTGAGTCCTGCCTGGGACTTTGTGCCACTGCTTTGACTGCCACATCCCTGGGCCTGCTTTGCACCAGGGAGAAATTCAAACATGCAGTGGGAGGGTGCAGCTCAGCATGTATCTCTCCAGGCCAGGACTTCAAGACAAGTGCTCACAGGACATGAAGGACAAGGTGGAGGCAACATAACACACTGAATAACAGGGGGACAGACTGAGCCCTCACTTCAGAATTTATTTCAGAAAGTATGGAAAGCAAATGCCTGTGACTGTAGCTGTGGGAATCTCCATCATTCCATGGCTGTTTTGGATCCCAAATACACTAGTTTGATTTTCCCACACAGAAGTGGAAAAAAAAAAAAAAAAAAAAGTGGAAGAAATTGATGTCTGAAATTGCAAGGACAGAATATCCAATATGACCAAGTGGCATTTATGCAACTGGGAGGAGGCATAAAGTGTTTAATGACAAGGTTCACAAAGCTTGCTCAGTTTGTGGATATTTTCCAGGAAGAGAAGCTCTGAATGGGCTGTGTCAACAAAGCTGTCGCAAATCCTTGTGCCTGCCTTTAGAATTGCATTGAAAAACAAGTCAAAGACAGTACAGCCATTAATACCAGTTCAAGATCCTCAGACCTCTCCAAACCTTGATTGTACCCTGCTTATTTATAAATAAGGTGATATTTAAATGCTGATGTCTGTATAATGCTGAAAATTGATGCAGAGTGGTAGCCAGGCTGGCTTTTGAGTTAGAAATGGCCATCTGAAAATAATACAAAGAACTAGCTAAAGGTTAATACTGATAACAACATTTTGCCTCCTCAAGGCAGACATGATGTTATAAATGTAAAATTTCCAAGTTTTGTGGGGCGTGGGGGATTCCTTAAAACTGACGCATCCCTTCCCTTGGGCATTGTCAAATCTCAAACTGAACTGGGAAGCTAACACTTCTCTTCCTACATTAGACAGACCGAAAAGACAGAAGATTCTGCTGGAAACATCTATGTTAAGCTCTGCCAAGAATGCATGTTTTCTCAACAAGAAGTGACTGTCTCTATTTGCTTTGTCTCAGACATGTAAACAAATTATCAATTCAACTATTTCACATTTTGGACATGGCACTAACCACAACTTTGATAATGAAACTCCCTCCCACTATGTAGCTTATAGCTTGAGGAGCCCTGTGAAATGCATAATAAAATACTTGAGAGCTCATTGAGGGAATTGAGCACAACAAATACCTGGAGGAAAGATTATAATCTGTTTCCTTTCCACAGAGTCAACAAGGCTAAAGACTGCCCACTTGATTGTGTCCCTTTCCTCAGGGCGAGTCAGACATGCAAGTCAAAGTTACTTGCTTGACAGAAAACACAGGAAGAAAGGAAAAAAAAAAAAAAAAAAAGCACAAAAAAAGCCTGAATTTGCAGTCTGGATGGGTCATGCCTGGTGGCAGATGTGGTGGGCTGACGGTACATGGCATTTCTTGCTGTCTGGCTTTGCATGCGTTCAGCTTAAGTGCCCGGAGTCTGGACCTTTTTCTGAGCAAGCCAAATTACCCTTAACCACATAACCACACAGCCCCATCTGTGACCTCTCCTGGCTCTGGAAGGACCCACCCTCTCCGAAGGATAGTTAATTGCATCTCCATGATAATTGAGCCCAAAGACTGCTAGCAAGTAGAGGCTATCAATTGTGTTGAAGTATGATTTCTGCTTTTTGTGTTCCAGATTACTATCCACCAAGGATTTCCTAAAGCTGTTGGACTCTAGCCCACATATGCAAAGACAATCTGAAGTGTTAAATGAGATGCTGAGTTGTAGCTCTTGCTATGGCCAATGCAGATTATTTCCACTGAGGAAACCACCTCCTTTCTTAATTGCAGGGAGGTGTTTCACTTGCTCATTTTACAGCCAGCATTTGCATCGCACATGGAGATAGCTCTGAACTCTGAAGTGTAAAGTGAGGATTAAAAAGTTTCTAAGATTGCAAAGAGCACAGTAACTTAATAAAAACTTGTTTAGGAAGTCAAGTATAATGTGTGTTATATTACACCAATCCTAGATCAAGAGCTTAGGACTGAAAACACAGAGAGAATTTAAAGTCACAAAAAGCTTCTCAAGTTGAAAATCTTGCTGAAGCAATGATTATTGTTTTTCCAAAGAAAACTTCTATTTTGAAGCTTTTATTTTGGAGAACTATTAACCCTTTCACCACAAAAGTAACTTGGAGACTAAAAGTCTTCTATTTAATCTTAAAGTGTACAATGGTTCTTCTGCTTGTCTGCACAGGTGTCACAATTCTCCAGCCTAGGGTCAGAACTGCCACTGAATGCATACAAAATTTTGTACTTGGGCTGTTTTGTGTCAGCTAAATAAAATTTATTCTCGGCTCACAGCGCCTCCAAATAAAAAACCCAGCATTTTATCTGAAGGAAATTAAATATGGAAATCAACAGAAAACACCACTTAGTTCACTTAGTAACATCTCAGCCACTACTGAAAACATTTATGGTTGGGCAAGGTTACTTGCAGTAAATATACTACTTTTCTTTATCCTGTCAACAATGCCTGTCAGTCAGTGTCAGCTGATGTGGAGAACTGAGGTCACTTCTGAGATGCTTATATTAAGAACCTTTGAATTGGGTATGGCTGGTGAAATAAAATACTTGTTTTCCAAAGGATGAACATTTACAGCTAAAGTAAGCCTTTCCTCAGTGTCTCTCTTTCCACTGCTCCTGGCTGCAGAGGTGTATTTATACCACAAGGCTGCTGAACTGCAGACCTTTTCATAGAGCTCCAGCTCTGCTGGCAGGAATTTCAAGCCTAGGGGCCAAGACACTGGCCATCCCTTCCTTCCTCTGTGAGTAACCCTGGAGGGGATGCCTCACTCACAAATTCCACCCTGAAGCAGGACTCAGGATCCCAGGGAACTGCCTACAGTGTCCCTCTATTAGCAATGTGATTACTGTCAGGTATTAATGTGGGACTGAGTTTGGGAGTGAATTAAGCATGGTATCTGGTTTTTTTTTTCCTTCAAAGCTGACTTCATAATAACAGCAAGTACGTGAAAGCATCTGAGTGGCCATGGAGCTGCAGCATGAGGCCTTCTAATGGCAGCATTTCATCAGAGGAAAAGCAGAGGGAAGGAGGCAAAGGTTTCCAAACTGACAGGACAGGACAGAGTGTGTGTATATGTGTGTCTGTGTTTGTCTTTAAATAAGCAAAACAACAAAAATAATTGTAATTGAAATTCCCATTCTTACGCTGCCCAGACTTGGAATGGAATTTCCACTCCCTCTCCTTGCAGTCATCCCACCAAAAAACCCTCACTGAGGGGCATAAAGCATTTGATTGAATGCATCCACTGTCGAGGAAGCAGGATCCCTCTTGTGAAAACACACCATGCAAATGAGACCTGGCGTCCACTGAAGGCTGTGGTCAGGATTTCAGCCTCCACCTGGCTGATCATTTCCACACTTTACCTCTCTGACCACTGCATGCTGCAATATGGCATCCAGCAGGCACCAGCAGCACAGTACATTTAAATCAATTTCACCTGAAGAATGAATGGCTCCATTTGTAGAGCATGTCAAGTGTTAAGAGATCTGTTTCACAGCCCACAGCTTACAACCACTTCAATTCAACATATTTTCCTAAGAGGAGGCATGCTGTTTGTAAGGCTGCCTCCCCATTCTCCACTAACAAGAATTCCTAAGGTTCTCACTTCACTAACCTTTCCTGCCTTGGCCAACAATTACAAGCAGGAAGGGTGGGATGTCCTTAATCTGAAGATCCCCAAGTCCAAATATTCTTGCAGCCAGAATATTTGTTATAAATAATGCTATCACCAAACATTCTCAAGATCTTCTCTTCTACACCACAGGTATAAATTACTTTGCTATTTTTGAGCACAACACCAAGGAAAGGAAACCAGGCAGGAAGCTCAGTAACAGCAATTATGATATCTTCACCACTTGTGAATATCTGTTGTAATTTGTAATTTCTATTGCTGATGCCATCACTACTTAGCATTTTTTCTAAGTTCCACTCATTAGCCAATACCCATAAATAGAGGTATTTAATTTTAATAGTGCTCCCTGGTCAAAATCCCTTATAAAATTCCACAGTTTTCTACACTAACAGTCCCTAGTGCTTTGTTTTACAGAAGTGTTAGGATAGTGCTCTGGGCAATTACTCAATAGTATTGGAGTACAAGAGTTGTTAACCTATGGCTCTGAATCAGCAAAGCTATAAATATACCCTAACACATTATTTAATTAAAAGAATGGTAAACTTCCAAACATCTGTGTTTCTTCAGATAACCTTCTACAGAAACACCCAAACTGGGACTTTAGAGATGGCTAATGAAAACATCTATCAGGAGTAAAAGACCAAATAGAAATATTCACAACTGTTCGTAATTCTGTCAGGGGGGGAAAAAAGTTTCCTTCAATAAAAGGAAAAAAAAATTGTTTTTCTTTCTATGTAACAAACAGCAATTTTTATGGGTGCTTTCAATCTACTTTGAAGCTGTGTGAAATATCTTGTCAAACAAATATGAGAAAGTACCAATTTGGCTGTGAAGTTCTGTCATTTTCTGTTTTGTAATCTTGTCCCCGGCTAAGCATAAGAAACTGTACAAGATACAGACTTTGCAGCTCTTAAGAGAGTGTAAGAAACACTTTCCAAAAGGCACTGTTTGAGTTCTCATGAACCTCTTTTTCCCTCTTTTATGACTCCTCAGCAACTCAACTGGTTGCAGAGTGTAGAGCCGTCCCTCCAGCTGGTGTTTGCCTCACGACAGAGTTGCACATGGATTACAACTCCCAGCAGTCACTGAGCACTGTTTAAATGGGATTTAAACAGAGAAGGAGAGAAAGCACATGTATGTGTACCACACGTGCATTTCATCAAGAATGAACACCAAATCAAGTTCACTTGTTTCACTTACTTACCAATAGCTGGGAAAAAAGCCCTAGCAACCACCTACACCAAGAAGCTGGACTCTTTTTCCTTCTTTTCACTAGCAGAATATTTCCAGGCATGTGCTTTTTTGTTCTTGTTCTGGGATCCTTGGAGATGTTTTTAAAAGACATCTCCTAGAATAAAACCTGAAAACCTTCTGGTTCTGCAAAAAGATTGAGAAGACACTCATGTGTTCAGCTAGCTGGGCAGCAAAAACTGAGAGCAGTGTAGGTGCTGGGGAGTAACAGAAGTGGAGAATTAGTGTTCTGGGGCAAGAGTCTCATATTTCTTTTGAGAAAAAAAAGCATTAAGTAAAACAGAAGTATTGGAGCTCTGAAGAGATGTAACAGTAAAAATGCAATGTCTAAATACATTTAAAAAGGAGTGCTAACAGACAATTGGGGGGAAAGAGGAAGGAAAATAGGAGGCAAGGCATGACTACTGATGCTATTGGAAAATGGGTGATTAGATGGCCAAAATGCAGAGAATTAAGTGTAAGGCTAGGGAGAACAATAAAGTATGTATCATATAAAACTCCCCACAGCAAATCAATGACAAACTGACCCTTAATATAAATTTTCAATTTTTAGTAGAAAACCACAAGAGAGTTGTATTTGGATCTATTAGGAATTGATGTACAAACTGGGGAACTGGAGACTGGAGAGCAGCCCCATGAAAAGGGACCTGGGGGTCCTGGTCCATGGCCAAGTGGAACACATGTCAGCAGTGCCCTGGCAGCCCCTGGGAACCTGGGGTGTCCTGGGGGCATCAGGGACAGCATGGCCAGCTGGGCAAGGGAGGGGATTGTCCTGCTCTGCTCTGAGCTGGGGCAGCCTCACCTCCAGTGCTGGGGCAGCTTTGGGTGCTGCAATATAAGAAGAATATAAAGCTATTAGGGAGCATCCAAAGGAGAGCCACCAGGATGAAGGGTCTGGAGGGGAAGCTGTATGAAGAGCACCTGAGGCCATTTAACTTGTTCATCCTGCAGGAGACCGAGGGGAGATGTCACTGCAGCTATAACTTCCCCACAAAGGAAAGTGGAGGGGCAGGCACTGATCTCTTTTCTGTGGTGACCACTGACAGGACCTGAGAGAATGGCCTGAAGCTCTGTCAGGGAAGGTTTAGGTTGGGTATCAGGGAAAGCTTCTTCACCCAGAGGATGGCTGGGCACTTGACCAGGCTCCCAGGGAAGTGGTCACAGCACCAAGCCTGGCAGAGTTCAAGGAGTGTTTGGACAATGCTCTCAGGAACATGGTGTGACTCTTGGAGTGTCCTGTGCAGGGCCAGGAGCTGGACTTCGATGATCCTTGTGGGTCCTGCCCAAATCAGAATATTCTATGATTCTATTCTGTGATTCTAACTGCATCTTTTTGAAAGAGGAAAACGTCAGATACTATACAATCCATGCAAGGGCTGGATGAAATCACATTTACTGCCTACAACATTTCCAGCATTTTGAATCTAAAATATGTGTTACTAAAGTACGCCACCAGGACTGTTTGTGAAGACACCTTGCAACTGCTGGAAATATGCACTGGTTTGAAATTTATAGTAACAGAATTACCAGTGTAACACTTGTATGATACAGCCAACAAGCCACTACGTCACAACATTTTTTCCACATGAAGAATAAATTTGCAGAATTGGCTAATGAGCTGATAGTGGAGACTGGAGTGCCAGATATTCTCATTTTCTTTGGATCTTCCTTTACTGCAGGAACATGAGAGCTTTATATTTTAAAAAGGTGTCAGTACAAATATGTAAGTTTACAGTTGCAGACCATTAATTTGAAACGCTAATGCAAAGAAAGAAGTGCCTAAAATTTCAGAACAGACTTCCATTGATCCACCAAAGAGTGGAAAGTACTAATAAAAATACTGTAAAACATTTAAAGATGGCATCCAAAGAATTTCCAGCAAGAGGACGAGCTCCTTGGGTCTCAGGGCACTGAAAAGCTGACTTGTTATCCAGACACCAGCCTAGGCTTGGCATGCTTCCTTCAGCTTTTGCATGCAGGTGAAAGTCAGAATTTATGGGACAGGATCTAAACAGATGTAATAAATACTTTCCCACAGTTTCTCTAAGATCTTTACAAAGAAATGGTGATTATTACAGCCTGTGTCTGGAAACCTCTTCCATCACCCGGGATCTTCCTCCTCTAGCTGTGCTGCAAATCAGAACAAAAATAAACTTTTCTGCACAAAATATTCATAATCCAAGGCCCTGCTGCACATTACTGACCCAGCTAACAACATGAAGTCATACTGCTACCATGGCAAACATGCTTTCATATGAGCTAATTTACCCTGTTTCTGCTGCACTGAAGCATTTCACACTGCTGTGACTAGATTTTTCTCCTTTGCTCAGCCTCAATCATTAGGTCAAGTTGCATTCCCGTGCCCACAGTAAAGGAAATGGAACACAAATAAGTAGAGAGACAGTGCAAGAAGACAACAACAAACAACAGTGGTGATCAAGATGCTCCAGAAGTCACAGCACATCACCAGTGTGCAGTGATTTTTGAAGGCAACGAGAGTTTTCAGGAGGGATCTGAGGGTGCAGAAAGAGGAATCTGCTTTCTTTGCAGAAGCAATCAGTGGGATGTTTTGTAGGGGAGGCAAAAAAAGAAGCAACAAAACAGGATGCTTGTAAGCTGCCTCCACAAAGCACCACCTTTTTAGGCAAAATACAAATTAATTTGGAGTATGTGAACAAACCAAAGCAAAACACTGTATGGGACATGAGGAAATGATTTTGTCAGCATGCCTGGAACTTAGTTGTGGAGGGAGCCATCTCTGTATCTATGCCTAAGGCCATGAGAATATTCAAGGCCACTTTATATTCAACAATATGATACTCAATGGGATTATTTCAGTTCAGGTCCAAGTGAGGTCTGTCAGGCTCAAGGCCCTACATATTCTATTCTTTTGAAGAAGCCTAAATGTGAAGCTGAAATATACTCAATTTGACACAAAAGCAACACAGGAAGAGTTTATCAAAAGAGGATATTAGTCTTTTTCACAGTGCTAGGCTTAACTGTACAATGTTTCTGGAAATGTTTAATAGAACAAAAGTGAAAAAAAAAAAAGAAAAACAAAAAAGCTGCAGGCACAGCTGATGGAAATGTCTGAGTTGCCTTACTTTTTTTAAATAATAATTTTTATATTGTCTAAATCCCTAAAGTCATAGTTTGGAGTATCCTGGACTCTGTCTGGAGGTTTCCCAAAAATCACTGCTTGTCAACACCCTTTTCACAGAAATGAGTCTGTTTGCCTCCACCACTGCATTGTCAAATCATCTCTTCCCATTAGCATTGCAGTTTAAATTGCTGTCCTGACAGAGATGTCTATCCCTCCCTTTCCTTATTCAGGAATTTCTCTAATAGCCAAAGTCCAAATTAAAATAATTTACATCAACAGAATGTTTTTCTTCAAGGTGCATTTCTACATAGGTCACTGTAATAATTAGATACCTTTTATGAGAAGACTAAAACATGATGAGTTGACAGAATGAATAAAAGGGAAATGCAAAAAATTCAAACTGGATATTCATTCACATTGAGCCATGATCCATAGGGAACATTTACCTGCAGAGGATCTTGATATAAAGTTCATTTCTGTGCCTTAAGAATATCCTTATGGCTTTTGGAAGAAACATTGAAGGACAACCCAGATTTTGCAGGCTTTACAGAAAAAAACATAGTCAGCAACAAGGGAAAAACTGGTATACAAACCAAGGGGGCATTCACATCTAAAGTGCTTAGTTCTTTCTGTCTCTCCACCATTGGCATGCACTGGTTGGTGTGTGGAAAAGGAGTTATTGATCACATTCCTCTGAGCACTTCAGCAGGCCCCTTCCTCTTTCCATGATAAATAGGACAATGCTTGGTAGGCCCAGCCAAAAGCAACAACGACTCCAACCACTTTGCCACATTTCCAAATGGTCCCTCCCAGCTCAAAGTCCTGGTAAGTCATAAGTTGTCTGCATGCCATTATACAAAATGGCCATTTGATGAACTCTGGTGGATAATGCTGATCCTTACAAAACCCACAGCAAGTACACAAGCTGTCATGTACCTGCACATATGAATGGTTTGCCCCAGAAGTTTTTCACCCAAGCATGGCCCCAAAACCTGCTTTCTCTGGAAGTATATCCCAGCTGACATGGCTGCTGGATGCAGATGTTTGCACCCATGGTATTCTCAGTCATAGCAAGCTATGCTATCAAGGGTATCAAAGATACCAAGCATCACTCTGGAGTAGGAAATCCTTCCCAAAGCCGTATTTAAGATATTAATGAAATCAATATATTTTTTTTTCTTAATTCCATTCAGCAGTTAAGCCAAAGCAGAATTAATTGTGATTGCTAATACTAGAAGGCAAAACCAAGAATATTTCTTGTGAGCTTTCCAGCACACAAACTGCCTGTCATCCATCACCAACTCCCCTTGGCTGTTCTTCAAGTGCTCATAAGTCTTCACTGTCTATTCCTTCACCACTCTATTGTGGTGAATAACACACCTTCCTGTGTTTTTGTTTTAGCTCTTGTGTCCCCTTGCACTTATTTATGCTACACAACTTTGAGTTATTATAGAGGTGGGTGGCTTACCTATAGGGTTAGTCATAATCTAATCATGACAACTTCTTGTTTATAATACCTGAGCTATCTCACTCTTGGGATTCACTTCATCAGTCAAGACTAATTTTGGCCTTTATTTTAAGCCCAGAAGCCGTCCAGAAGGCATCAAACAAATATGCAAAATACAAAGATAATACCAATAAGCACCTGGGGAGGAGACAGAAAAAGGAAGGTCAGGAAGAACACCTGAAAAATACTACCTTGGATACTCATTTGCAAGCCCTTTCAGCCAACTATGTGCAGGACAAAAGACTGTGGTAATTTTACAGGGTTAGCTGTTTTGAGTGAGGAGCAAATGTCACAATGTGTGATCAGTGGTGACACTGCAGCATGAGAAGAGGCTTTGTTTCATAGCTATAAAAACAGTGGACAGAGCAAACTTGGCCCTACCTGAGCTTTTCCTAAAACCTCACATTCCTCTGTTTCCAATTTCACCTTCATAACCTACTTTTTAATCTCCACCAACACATGGAAACAGAAACTTGGATCAAGAGGAAAATGCTACCAAAGATTAGAGGTTTGGAAATTTACAATTGTTATCTGAGGAAAAATTATAGTGGCAGCCAATTACTTAAGTCAGAAGTCTTTGTTATTGTAAAGAAGCTTCAATATATGATTTTGCTTCCAAAATCAGAAGACAGAAGCATAGTTTTTTATCAGTCAAACAGAATTAAAAGTAAAAGCAAAAGCAATTGAACTCCTAGTTATCCAGTATAGAAATTTTTAAAAGTAAGGACTGCAACTACTGACTCAGTAAGAGATATAAGGAATTATAAACATGAACTTGTCACAGACCTCTGTATAAAAACCCAAACAGGCAGGTGTCCTATTTTGAACCATATTTTTTTTGTTTTCATTACTGCTATTCCACCTTTTCCCTTACGGCTAATCAATACGAAGCATGACTGCAAAGAAGTACCAGTTCAGCAATTTGGAGGAAGCAAAAAAAAGCAAGAGTGCTTTCAAAAATTACAGAACAGTGTTCCAAAAAGGAAATCTGATTTAAAAACCCATTTCTGTGCAGCAGTCTGTTTCGAATTTCAATGGCTATCTGTAGCACTGAGGTTTCTGTGTCATTGCATACAGAAAATGCAATGTGATGAGGATGGTGCTGCTTTACTCTACTCCTAACCACAACCTGGTAGATAAATTCTGAAGTCACAAGGCAGCTGAGAGCTCTGCAAAGACTTTTAAAATGTACTGGCAAAGCTGGAAGGAAGAAATTTAAATGAGGCCAGGTTAGAGGTTTCAAAGGGATGAGTGACTGATCCTGTTTCATGTCATGCCAGACAATGCTAATAGTTTAAACACTAGCTCTGTCAAACAAGAAATAGATGTATTATCGTCTGTGAATTATTAAAATTGACTTCACCTACTCACCTTTAGAATTTTCTGACTGAAAGCAAAAAAAAAAAAAAAATCAAGAAAGAAAAGCCTCACAAGAGAGGCATGCACTCTTAATCTATTACTAATGTCTTCTTGAATCCTGTTAATATTTTTCATATTGTCTGCTTTGGTGAGCTCAGAGACTATATGTGAGGAATGAGCAAAAATTCCAGCTGATCCGAGGCATAAAGCTCTTAATGTGTAAGTCTCTCCTGCCCTGCAGATAATTACTGTCTCCTCCTTCACCCACCCAGCTGGGACATCAGACAATTTGGGGAACATCCAAGATGGGCATGAAGAACCATTTCCTGATTCATGATAAATACTGTAGATGTTTTTGACACATAGATAATTCTTCCCGAGCCGTATTCAGCAACAACACTTCTCCTCCCACACCCTCCCTCATTTTTTAAAAGTTGTTTATATCTACAAGGCTCAATTTCCCCTGCTATTCAACCATACAAGCTCTTCTTGAACATAAGGGAAGTACTAAGGATACTAAAAAATAATTAACAGTGTAAAAGTTTTTTAAGTTCTGGTATGGTCTGAATCACTGCTATGAGTTTTTTATGGAATACAAGACAAGAAGTTGTAGAAGCTGATCCTCAACATCCCTCAACAAGCACTCCTCAACATCATCATCATCATAGATGTAGCAATAATAGCAAAGGTCCCACCTCTTCATGCCTCCCCCATGAAGTTGTTAATTTACAAATGATGATTTTAAAGGTGATAGAGGGGAAATGTAAAGGTTTATTTTTTTAAAGAACCACTTCCAAACTTCCACTTCCTTTCAACTATTTTCCCTTTTGAGAGAAATAGCAAATGGTGAAGGACAGAGATGAGTCTGAATAAAAACGCTTTGCAGAATTTTTGGGGAGACAGAAGACCTCTAGGACTAAATTAAAAGAAGTATTGACTTCCGCAGAAAATTACCTTCCTTCCCTCCAAATTAGGCTTTCTTTAGAAAAACTGATTTTTTTTTAGCAGAATATTTTTTTTACTTTTCTTTCCCCAGAGGTGAAGTTAAAACATCCCATATTTTCTATTTTCTAGGGGAACAAACTTCAGGTAACTAAAGAAACAAAATAAATTGATAGATGCATATTGTAATTTTTAAACTGTAAAACACCACAAAAATAATGAATTAAAGTTTTTGGAGATAAACCCCCATACCCTCCTCATTCCTAAGAACTTGCTATGCCTTTATGCATTTCTCCTAACCTGGTCCAATTGATTCTTTCACACTGCCCTGGACTGTCCCTTGGAGGGACAGCTGTACTCACTCATAACATCTCCAGCATCACCAAAGTAACAATGATAAATATTTTGCAAGAGGTGGCACAAGATTTTGAGAATCAGTGGCTTGAAGCACCATCTTTCAAGAAGAGAAACATGAGGTGCCATGGCATACCCAGGCTGGAGACACCTATTTCCCCAGCAAACCCCTGACTGGAGGATTCCATGCTGGAAAGGCTGATGTCAAGGTCTCTGCTGACCCAAACCCAGCAGAAACTGCTACTGCCAACACTTCAACCATCTGATGGCTTCTCAGATGAAACACATGAACACTCTGGGCTTGTCATCTTCCTTTGTACACCCACTCACTCATAAAATAAAATATAAACAGCTGAAGGCAAGCAAGCTCTGGCTAAGGCTGGAGAAACTAGACATGAAACTAGCACTTAATTCCAGGTTTGCTGAAGGAAACCTTACCTCTGTCTCATATCCTCTGTATTCATATGCCATTTTTATCTTATAAATAATGTCCTTTACCGTTCTCTGCTGCCATTCCAAAACCCTTGCAAGGGTTGAATTGGCACAGCACACTCAAAAGAAAAGGTTACAGTGATGTGGGAAATGCAATCAGAACGAGAACAGTATTGTTAACATATTGCTTGACTTTTAAAAACCCATTGTAAAATAAAACAAACAGCATCTGAAAGTGAGACAGATCTTCAGACATGCTCCCACTTTTAAATCTGAGCAGTAATCAGGTGTGTAGGTGACCTCAAGCACCTCTAACACCAAGGTCTTCAGAAAACCATGATGGGAACAGATTTGTGCTGAGCCACTCTGCCACTAGAAACTCCAAAATGTGGGCTGAACCACAATTTGGCTCTTTTGAATGTCTGATCTCACGTAGAAAATGGGGAATAGGCTGTAGGTGCTGGAGACTGCTGGCAGGAGGGAACACTTGGCAGTTGTGACAAATGTGTCTTGGTGCTGCCTGAGCCTGGACTTCTGTCGTGGCTTTTGCCTGCTCCAGGCTCTCTCCCACCCTCTTGACTTCCCTTCAGAGGCTTTGCATTTCCCACCACATCTGCTGGAGTGTTTGTATGGGACAGGCATGGCACAGGCAGTGATAAGAAAACAAGGGTCCAAAGGAGGGTGAGACAACAGAGAGAGATAACAAGGGGGTGGGGAGGAGGCCAAATGGCAGGCCAAGAGAAGGAGGAGGCAAGGGGATCAGAGGTGAGATAAAAAGAGGCTTTCTGTGCATAAGTAAACGTGAATAAGTGAAGAGGTGGCTTCTCCAGTGCCAGGAAGGCAGAGAATAATCATGGGCTGGAGCAGTTGATTAAAACTACAAACTGCATGAACTTGAAGTAATTCCTCCTTGCCTGTGAAGCTACCTAAAGAGAACCTGACCAAAGAAAGTGTCTTGAGTTATTTCAGCATCCCAGGCACTGTACAATGGGGCCAGGCAAACAAGAAAAATCAGCTGGCACCTCCTGAGTTCCCACAATGTTTGGGCTGGCCTTCTCAATCCCCATTACAGATAAATTGCTCTCCTTCATATTAAGATGCAGCAATGCACATAAGCACACTCCTGGCTACTAGTATGGAAACTGTCCCTATTAACTATTCATGCCCTTGAAGTGAAGCACTTGCTTGGATGCCTGGCTGAATCAGGTAGGGTCTAATTAAGGAGGTAGACATCCTTCTATCCTCATGCACCTCTCCCTCAGCCTTAATCCTCCAGTCACCTAACTTTAATTTAAAAATCTGTTTTCAGGAGCTGAGCCCAGATCTGTCACATCCAAGACTGCCACTAATTGCTATGTGTCAACAGCATTTAGAAAAATGAGCAATGAATCAAAACCACCAACCCTTCTGCCTGGATGACAGCTTTATCTTTACACACCAGCTTTTCAATGGGGTTGCAATCTCTTTACCCACCCAAAATGGAAAACTGCATTGCCCAAAATCAGTCAGAGATTTCTTCAGCCAGTGTGAACACTTCCAAAGAAAAGCTACTCATCTCATAGATGACCATACGGTGTGACACCCAAGGTGCAAAAGCACTCCAACCCAGACCCCAGGAGGTAAGGACACCCTCTGGCCAGCCTTGTCAGATGGTTGTGGCATTAGGGGATGGGAAAGCAGGCTCAGAGAGTCTCAGGAAGATCAATGAGGATGTGAAGGTCACAGATGACACATGGCTGGTTTCAAAACCTCAGGAATGACAGCAAAGAAAGAGGTGGTGAAGGAAGAAGGGCAACAGAGCCAGCTGTAGAAGTTGCCAGAGAAATGTTTTGTTGGAGGCACAGCAGAGGAGGAGCAGGATGACACAAAGAGAAGCAACTGAGTAAAAGACAGTGTACAAGCAGTGGTGTCCAGAGGGATTCCTTTACTGGATGTACCAGACTAATACTGATGTAATGAGCTAATTATGAAGCAAAAAGTCAGAATTTGTGTGGGAGGGCTGGAGAGGCACACACTAGGTATCTGCTCCCACTAGAAAGGAGGCAAGCTAGGGCTCCTGCTGAGATATTGTTACGAGGATTAAACAAGACACAGAGCAAGACTGGACATGAGCCTGCTGAAGCTTCTCCAGTTTGGTGACATAGTGAGAGGAAAACTTGATGGCAATAATGATCTTCCTTTCTTCTAAGGAAAAACTATGGTGAACAAAATTGGGATGACATAAAAAAAGTAGAAGGATGGTCAAGGATGGTTGCATCCCCTAGGAACAACAGCAGAACCCAATACCATCAGGCTCTCCCCCAGCTTTGCTTAATAATATCACTCGAGCTGTGCAGACTGTCTGCTCTGCCATACATGTTTCAGAGGCAGAAACACAGTGATGCTATTTTTTTTACAAACCTTTTTTCACAGGCCTGTTGAGAAATATTTAAAATATGTTAAATGCCTGTTAGATGCTATAGAGACAAGTTGCTACTAATCATCATTTCACTTGGCTGAATTTGACACGTATATTTTAAGAGATACATCTGAAATACCTGATATGTAAGGCCTTAACTAAAACAAACAAACAATGTACTGCAGGTTTTATTAGCAGAAGGGAGAAATAAAAAGAAAGAATGGCAAAGCAATGCAGAGATAATGTTGAGATTAAAGTAAAGAACAATATAAACATTTTGGCTGAGACAGAAGCAAAGTCAGCTTGGAGGAGAATTAAGGACATCAGAGGCAATAGTTTTCAGATGTTGACATACATTTTCAGAACAAGGAGGAAAGAAAACAAATAAGAGAACACTGTCAGTTTTATGACAGTTCACAACTTCTTTACCTGACTGCTAGAGGAAAACAGACAGGAAAATAATCTGAAGATTATTCTTCCTTGAATGCTCCCATTTCATTTTCATGAGTATTAATAAAGGCCACATAGTGACATTGATGAGCAAAAAGATCCTTGAGGAAGGGAAGCACGTGTTTCCTCATGCAGATATCTGAACAGTTTACAGTCACAGGCAGCTCTGAACTTAAGAGTAGGAAATGAAGCTTGTATGAAAACTGAAGTGGAAGTGTGGGGCATTTAGGGGTTTGTGATCATGGTTTCATTAGACTCTAAATGCTCTTTAGGGCAGGAACACTTAGAGGAGTTCAGAAATGTTTTTGACTTTAAGAAAGCTGACTTTGGGAGAATGTGATATGCCCCAAGGAATTTTTACTGGAATCCTATGAAACATGGGAAACACAGAGCTGAATTTTTAAAAAACATCTGAAGAGACTGAAATTTAAAGCCGTCCTGGTTAACTCCAAGGAGGAAAAAGGGTAACTGAGGCCAAACACAGTTGAGCAAAAATGCAAAATTTATATAAGTGACACACTTGAGAAGATGTATATATATCATATATATATGTAATTCATTTATATCAGTGCTAGAAAGAACTGAAAGAAAAATTGCTTAAGGCATATAACAAAAGGAAGAAGTTAGCAAGTAACCTAACTAACTTTCTCCTTTGAAGAAGAATAATAAGAGGCTAGATGACTACTTAAATATTAGCATCACATTGTGACAGAGTTTCCAGGCTTGCTTAAAGGAAGGAAATTTGCATAGGTGATGTATGCACATCCTGAGTTACAGCCATGCCAGTCCATAACAAATGTGATGCACGGATTCAGCCTGCACTTCCTATAGCAGGCAAGCTGTAGGACAACTGCAGAAACAGGTGGGAGAAGAGGGGCAGAATTCTCTGTAACACATGCAGAATAATAGATTCAGAGAAAAAACATCTACACATGGTTCTAAGCTTCTTTTATTTTCCCCTTTCAAACAATGATGTAAACTCCTAACTGAGATATATATACATCTACGGTCTGTGATGACAAAACAGACCAGTGAGAACTGGAGTTAATCCTCACTGCTGCAGGAAAATGCAATGAAATGAAGCAAGCTCCTATAAAACTGTTACCTTAATATCTGCCATGCAAAAATATTAGAAGCACTTAAACACCTTAATGGATAAAATTTAATTAGAAGCATTTGTGCAATTCTTGGGGGAAAATTCGTGCATACAAATTCATAGTAATTGTCCTGCTGAAAGATAGGAAAATTAAAGACAGACCCTAACTCTGTTAAAATTACCCAACTTTTGGGTTTGAGAGACCTGATGTTTATGACATTGTATGCTGCAGGGCTACTTGTTTCCAACTCACCAAGCACTCACTGAATTTCAGTTTTAACTTTTAAAAAAATTAAAAATACTTTAACTTTATTTTTGTGAATTCCAATAATTATTTAAATCCAAGTATACACTAAGTTGCCTATGTACAATATGAACATTCTGATTGTAAGTAGAAAAGACTAGTGAGATAATTTCTGAAGTACTTACATTTCACAGGTGAGTAAACTGTACTGGAAGATGAACTTTACATGCCTAGAGCAGAAATGAATGTAAAACATGACTTTTCTAGTCATGTGTTTAAAAAACTTGCAAAATAAGTGAAAGAAACTTTCGTATTGTATCAAGTTCAGTATAAAAAGCAAAATTGCCATGAAGCTCTTGTGGAAATTGTTGATTTTAAGAAAGAAGCAAACAAAATTTCTTCCCCAATTCTTACAGCAGGTTACCCTCTGAAAATGTTTTTAAAAGGGTCAGAAAATATACTGATGGGAATTTGATAAAAGCTGAAAGAAATGATACTGATAGGTTTGCATTTGGCAAGACACAAGGAAGGAAGGAGAAAGACAGGCATTAGAAGCATTAACAGGAACAATTCCCAAGGCCAGTAAATATCAAGGGGCCCCACAGCAGTCAAAAGCAGAGTGAGGAGATTTAGAGCCAAGGCATTCAAAGGGTCTACTTAGTTTGACCAGAAGACTGTCTCACATTTCAAGGTTTCTTCTTCAGTACAGCTAAGCTTTTCAATGGGAGGCCTTGACCCCAGGGATCACTAACTGAAGAAAACAAATGTGTTTTCAAATGAATGTATTGGCACTGTCAGAACTGACTGTACACAAGATTAAATTATGTTTATTTTCAATTTCCAGAATACCATGTTAAATTTTAGAGAGACAGACAGACGGAAATGTTTCCAAATAAGACATGAGAGTCTGAGCATCAGATTTTCTGTGTCAGCTGTGATTCAACAGCAGAATTCCTGTTAACTGAACTGGCTAAGCCTCCTCCCAAAATGTCAACCTGAGGCTTTCTTGCCTTCAGCAGCAGGGGACACGTGCTGTCAGTCCATTTTAGTTATTTCATTGCTCTTCCTTGCTTTGTTGTGATTGATTGGGTTTAGGTCTCATGCTTTGAATTGCATAGATGTGATTCACTAAAAGAAACAAACAGTAGTTTGCCTGCCTTTGACAAGGAATGGAAATCAAATTAGAATTTAAAAAAAAAGGAGAAAATGATTCTGGGTATCCATCCTGAGATGATCTAAAAAGGAAACTGATTGCAGAAAAAGGATATCACATCTCCTCATAGAGGAGTTCCCCCATAGCTCCTCTGCATGGTCCTTAAGACAAGGGTACTTCACTTTGTGCTCCTACCTTGATCATGCTTGAGCAGCTCCACAGCCTTCCTGGGTTCCACAGGAACCAAGTCAAGACTGCATTAAAAGCAAGGCAAGATGGGGGTACTGAGAGAGAGAGATGCAGCCCTCATTCAAGGGAAGGTGATCTATGGGAAACCAGGTAATTTCAGATAAACATCAGACATCTGTTGTGTTTATGCACAGTCCTATTTCAAGCCCACATTCCACTCTGTATTTGAATTCTCCCTATTCTCATGTATGGAGTCACTAGTAACGATGAGTATTCCTGAGGGATGTGTGCTTATGCACTGAACCAAAACAGTAAGTATAATGAGCTGAATTTAAAACCCAGAAACTGTGTTCCAAGAGGAAGATCATGGGCAGCACTATTTCAACAGAAAACATCTGAGCACATGAATAACGTGAAACTACAGTGAGGACTGGCAAGGAGCTACATAGTGATCATGAATTTTGAGGAGTGAATATGTACTTGTTAGTAAGAGGTATGACAAAGCAGGAAAGTGGGTCTCACAAAGCACAGACTTGTTGGGTCAAGTGTCCTTTTCCTGTTTGGCAACTCCTTTTGTCTCTGTCCTCCTTATCATCCTGACACCTTACCACAGCACAGAATGACAGACAGCTCTTAATGACTTCCTAGCATTTGATTCTGATACACAGGTCCAGCCCTTTTTAACATAACATGAAAGTGTCTATTCCCCTCTGAATTTCAGTTTGAGAACTCATGCCCACTTCCAGACATGCAGCCTCCCACTCCCACCCTGCAATCTGTGTCAACAACACAAAGGTGATCTTGTCACCCCCTTGCTCGGGTCACACAGCTCTTCTGAATGGACACACTGACAGATGATGCTGTGTCAGCAGCAAGAGGGGCTTGTGTCACTTTCCCCAGGAGGGGAGAAATCCTCTGCTGGGTACACCCACTCCCACAAAGCACAACTGGGGCTACTGTTCCCTGTGTGCAGAAACCAGGCTGCCCCCTGTACCATCTCTGTGTATTGCCACCACCCTGCCTGACCTGGAAATACTGTTGGTTTTTTCCCTCTCCCAGAATTCTCATCAGGTGATTGGAGCACAGGGGTTAGGGATTTGGACCTGCCAGCAGCATGTGCTGGTTTAGCACCCCTGAAAGACTGAGGCATTCCTGGGAGTAAAGATGTGTTCTGCAAATAAGCATTTGCTGAGTGAGACCCTGCAAAGCACACGAGCTCATCCAAACCAGCATTTTGCAGCATCCACAGTTACAAAGATGTAAGCTGGACAAGGAGTGGCTGGAGTTGAAACACTACTGTGAAACACACAAGGTGGTAGTTTATAATCAAGCCCACCACTGCCCACCTTCTTCTGCCTTCCCTGTTTGCAGCTGGAGAAGGGATGACCATATTCCCACACACAAGGAGCTGTTTTATGCTTTGTCTCGTTTCCCCTGTGATGTTTTAGCCCCCTGAGCACCTCCTGTTGCACCCAGGGAGGGTGACCAAAGAGGAGCAGCATCTCTGTGAGAGGGGCACCCACTGCTCCCTCCTGCTCCTTGCTTCTTCCCAGGTAGCTGGCTGTGAGGGGCCAGCAAGCAGGCTCATTTAGAGCTCTGAAAGCTGGTAGCAGGAGTGCAATTAAGCCGTTTTCACAGACTGCTGGCCAAATGCAGCAATTTATTGGCTGAGTGATTGGATTATTCATTTGCAAAGCCAAGTGAGGCTTTTTCTTACCACTTCAGTTGGCCTGTAGTACTTGTGATTGACTGTCACATGAATCTTGCCAGTCTCTTTGCATCGTCCCACTTCATTTTCATTCTTCCCTTCCCACCTGTAAAGAAGATAAACATTTAATCAACCCATAATTACTTTAGTGCTCTGATCTTACCAACATTTGGCCTGCTTTCATTTACTTGAGGCTGGTGTCAATTCTCCCTGCAGGACAGTATAAACTCATTAGCTAAAGGAACAAAGGGAGAGTTTAGACTTGAATAGAGTAACAATGGCTTTTGAAGTCTCTTTGTTTTGGTTTTTGATTCAGTGGAAGGTCTAAAATACAGGACTTCCAAATTAAACACATAATGTTAAGGGAAAATAAAATGCCCTGATTTCAGAATGTCTCATGTATCTGCAAATAAATATGACAGTGAGATTTTTCATTTGTGGATTGGTTCAAAGCTGTTTTCTTAAAATATTTTTAATTCTTGTATTTTGGCCAATACTTTCAGGAACTCTTTAATCTGTTAATTTTATAGACGTGAAGCTCTGTTTGAATAGCATTAAGCTGCATAATTTAATTTGTGCTTAACTAGAAAAAAAACCAACAAAAACAGTTCTTGGGCTTTTGGTCCTATCTTGACATGGCACTCCACATACATGTACTGTAAACTCTGCTTGCTACCTGTGAGCTGAAAGCCAGCTCTCTTTGTTCAAATTAGTTTCATATGTGTTGAACAGCCTGCAATTTGCTGTAATTTATGTGATCTGGTTGCACTGTGAACCAATTTCTCAGAGGCTGTCCTGGTTTCAGGAGCAGCAGAAGAGGAATGGTTTGGTGGGTGACTAGCTCTGCCTTTGGGGAGGTCAGGCTGCAGCCTGGAAACCTGGGGACAATGCTCCAATCCAAATAAATGCTTCAGATGACACGTGGACGAATGTAAATCTGTGCCTCAAACTTCATCCACTCAATATACAAAATCCTGAGTTATGATTGAAATTCTATCTCTTTGCTTTTTGCTTATAAGTATATACCATGGGGCTCTGAACCAGCTTGGCTTAAAAACGTGATGATGAAATTCCCTAGCTTTTCTTATGTTTAAGTAAAACGTATAAATTAAATCAGCCCCGTGATTTAGACTATTTAGCCTCAGTTACCAGCAAGGAAAGAAAAGCACCCCTAGCCTCCCACCTACTAACTTTCCTCCCAGCTCTTGGGATTTTGTCACAGATATAATTTCTCCTTGCTCCCCTGTCCCCTCAAGCTCCTGAAAGAATCTAATTCTTTGACAATATCAGCCTTCATTTTTGAGTTTCTAGCCCTGAGGGCTAAGGAAAGAAGTCTGAAAATGTGACCTCTGTGTATCCATGAAGGTTTAAACACTGAAAGGCAGAAGGAAATACCAAATATGCATTACTGCAAGGTCTTAAATCTCACAAATTTTTAAGCACAACTCATGACTTTTGAATGACTAACAAAGCCTGTAGGATGCTTGATACTGGGAACATTTCACATTGAAATAATTTCCTACAGATAATAGTGACAGTGAAGTCAGTTGTTAATGGGCATGCCATGATGCTAAAGATGATTTATAATTTAAATTTTCTTTCCTTCTTTCTTTGCAGTTGCACTGTTGTGAGCCTGAACTACAAAGTTTGTATTCAGAAGCCAAAACTAACATTAGTCCCTCCCTTTAAAGGGCAGAGGGTAAAAATGTGCAGGACTCAAATGAGCTTAATAGAAAACTCACAGTCACCAGTAAAACAACAGGAAGCGCTTAGAGCAGGAGACGTCAGTGTTGTTGGAGGTCACTGAGCAGAGAACCCCATTTAACACCCAAAAGGCTCCAGAAGGCTCAGCTGAGCCAGTAAAGACTCACTTAATGTTGCTATCAAAGTTATATAACAATAGAAAGAGCTTGAGAAGAAATCTCCACCCGTTTTGTCCAGCCCAGTAATGTGAAAAGTTCACAAGGAGGAAAAAAAAAAAAAAAGAAGAAGTGCTTCACATTGTGAACAAAGTAACATTTGATAGCTGCACTTCTAATTACTCCTGGCACCTCCATTCTCACAGCTGGAATCATCATACAGCTGATAAAAGGGATTGTGCAGGGACCAGCCTGACACCAGCACCAAGACATCCATTTTCCCAACCAACTCCCTCTCCCCTCTCCCTCAAACCACAAGGCAGGAGAAAAATCCCACCACAACCACCCTCATAATACAGTCAAATTGCAGTCAGAATTGTTAACTGGAATATGTCATGCCAAAATATCCTGAAGCACAGGCATGGTGGAAGGGGCACAGGGAACTCTTGCGCTGTGCTGTGGTTTCAGCCAGCTCCAGCCCAAAGACCACCCAGCTTTCTGCTGTGCAGGGCAGATGCCCACGGAGGCACAAAACCAGCCCTGTGAAACAGGGAAACATGAAGGATCCCTGGCTGGAGACAGTTTGGCTCGTCAGGACTGGGCTAAATTTATATGGGCAGAGGATCCCCCCAGCCCAGCTGGTGCCAAAGCCCAGAGCCCCCATGCAGGCACCTGCTGCCTGGTGCAGGCTTTGCCCAAAATGCTGCTCCCCAGCCTCTGCAGCAAGCCCGCTGCCTGCCCCACGCTGTGCAGCCTCCCCCTGCCACTGAACAAGGGATGCTGATGGCCTCAGCCGTGTGCCAGCGTGTTCTGCACCTGGAGGAGGATGGGTGAGACCATGGAACTGCTCCTGACACAGCAGTGTGATGCCCTTTGCAGCCACACTGCCATGTCACAGCCGGAGATGGCGCTTTGGGATCGCTGGGGGTGGCAGTCAGTGCTCAGCTCTGGTGGATCCACTATCAGTGACCTCACAATCTTCCAGGAAACTAAGATTCAAATGCATGAGCAGGTTTAATTGCTTGGAAAGTTCTTCACATCAAGGGCTTTTAAACTCTGGATTTACAGAGTGCATTTGACTTAAGGCTAATTTCATATCTATTATCATGAACATATCACTGTTGTTACAATACTTATTATCAGTGTTGATGAATGCTTCTTTGGCATGAGCCTACACCTGGCAGGGTGTGAGGTGGGCAGGGAAGGAAACAGGGGAGTCAGGATAATGGAGGAGTGGTGGGAATAGCACTGCAATGGACCAAATGGGCTGGCTGTAATTGAGGAGGAAACAAGTCAAAGTGCATATATTTTTAAGGTAGTGAAGAAATCAAATAAAAATTAAAATTTTCACAGAAGTGGAGATAAACTGAACGAGTATATGCACTTCATCTCCTTGCTTGATCTTTACATAGAAACAGCACCCATAGCATTAAAAACAATTCAAGACCCCTAGAGTCTACAGCTGCTCAGCTTCTTTTTGAAAAATAAAACTATCGTGGTCACCTTTATAATGAAATAAATGCCAATAGAAAATATTTTCACACTTGAAACTGAACAGTAAATTACTAAAAGTAAAACTGTATGAAGATTTTGCTTTTCCTCCACAGCTAATATGATCTACTGTTTGTGTATATTTCTCAGATCTGTGGCCCAATTTCTGCTACACACAAAGTTAAGCCAAAGCACTTCATTCTGTCCTGGCACATTATAAACAGCAAAACTGACACCATATAACAGACCATTAATATCTTTTGCAAGTAACCTTTTGTAGGGAAACTTTAAATATGACTCTTCATATGCTCCTTTGCCACCAGCTCAACCACCAACCTTGCCAGAAGCTCTGATACATCAAAGTAATCGTAGATACAGGGATTGCTTAGCCATGACTTTGTACTTAAATCAAAAGCATGCTACCATAAAGGAATGTATTAATTTTTTTTTAAAGCTCTAATGAATCAGGTATTCGATGTTTTTTTGGGCTTTTTTTAAACTAGTCCAATAGTCTAAGCATTGTCAAGCTCAGATTTAAAAAGTTTAATTTCAGCTCCCCATATAACAAGATGATTAAAAAAATACATGCTGGACTCCTCATTTCTTGTTTCTTTTTTTCTTTTTCTTTTCTTCTTTCCAGTTCATTGGAAAGTTTTTGAAGCTCTGTCCCTTTACTCCAACTTGTGAAAGTTGTTGGGAAGAAACTGTTTTCTCAAAGAATATTAACGCTTCTGTGAAAATCAAAGCATTATGGAAAGAAAAGTTTTAGTTTCAAGTAAGTTCCATTAGTGTCAGCCCGATACAAAATTATATTAATAATGTCTAAAAGAGAGGTTTTTACATTTTTAGAATGGATTTTTTTATTTCTTTCAGAATGGCTTAAAAATTTCTAACTTAAGTTATCCTTTCTTTAATGGAAGTTAGGAAAAAACTGAATTAGTCCAGCTGACCTGAAATGAGGTGTTTTTCCAAATCGCATTTGTGACAAGTATGTTAATTTAATTTCTGGGGTGGGATATATGGAATTTACCATGAAACACCATATTTCATTCTAACCTAGTCTTTCTATTGGAGAAACTCTCATACCTCTTATGTAGTCACATAATTAGACTATTACAGTTTTCAGGTCTTAACTTCAATGCTGAAACAGTTATTGTGTCTGCCTGCAGATAAAACCTTGGATCGATAAGAAAGGAATGAGGGCCTGCTCAGCTGAAAGAATTAATTCTGCAGCTGAGGTGGGTTAAATGCTCCAGTGAAATACATTCTCTGTTTTGAGAATGATGACAAAACTGGTGCAGACCAAAGTGAGGACTCTTTTTTGTGAGGGCTCACCCAGGCCAGCATTCTTCACTGAGATGGCTGGGTTCCTTTCAGCTACCTCCCTTCAAAATGCTCCAGGTGCTGCATGAGATTCTGATCCTCTCCTCTTCATCTGAAAGTTTCTAATTTTCTTTTCTGATTTCAATACAACACACAGCACTGGCCAGCCAGCAATTTTTGGTGAGCAAAAGCCAGATCTGGAAATAGCAGCTGTTTTGCTGATGGCTCCTCCTCCATGTCCCACATGCTTTCCATTCTTACAGCAAACCTTCAAATCTCATCTGTTTCTGTAACCCAGCCTTCTATTTTCAGATAAAAAGAAAAAAACCAACCAAACAAAAAAAACCCCCAACAAATAAACAAGAAAAACTCTTCTCCCTCAGTTCAATCTCAGTTCAACCTTCACTGCCACTGAAGAGGCCACAGGAGTTCACTCCAGAAGACCTTACAGCTGATCTGCAAACTTCCCCATTTTAGGCTGATCTTTTATAAGACCAACTAGCATGTTAGTTAAGATAAAATTTGTACATAAAACCAAATGACTACAGTAAAATATTCTTTTTTTTTCTAAATTAATTCTGATCCTGGAAGCAATGTATATTTGTGTAACAAATGTGGATGCATTTCTATTTTTTTTAATCTTTCTGCAGCTTGAGCAGGGCTTTTTTTCTTTTTTTTTTTCTTTTTTTTTTTTTTTTTTTTTTCTTTTTTTTTTTTTTTCTTTTTTCTTTTTTTTTTTTAGTTTCCACATTTGCAGACAGGAGTTTTTGTAGCAGTCTGCAAAGAACTCTGAGTGCTGTAGTGGTTTCAGGCTATCTTTGCAATCCTGTTCTAATTTAATAAGATTAATGGCAGAAAATTAGTCAAGACAAGCGTTTGCCTGTTTCGTTTACCCTGCTGTAGTTCAAATTATAGGCGGGAAGTGTTTCCCCCAAGTACTTCTTAATTAGTAATAGGCAGAAGGGAAAGTAAAAGAAAAAAAAAATGTAATCCTTACAGGAGAAAAATATTTGTAGCTCTGAGGCTTTCCTGTTAGTACAAAGGACTGAATTTGAATGATTCAGAGGACTATATAAATATAATTTGAAATTTCTCCCTTGAAAAAGAAATGTAAGAGGAAAAAAAGCCACACAAGGTAGATAAACTTCCATGAACACTTTACAGTCCATTTCAGAGAGGGAATCAGTCTTATTGCAGCTGTACATTTCATTAGTTACAAAAATGTAGTAAAGTTTCTCTCTCTCTTGTTTTGGCTAGAAGACATAGTCCTGACATGTGCTAATGACTGGCTAGGACAGAATATTATGTTATGTTCTTGGAAAGACTTTTTAGGCTGTCCTGGATTTTCAGCTGTACAAGTTAATGTGAATTGTTAGGAAGACAAAAAACCTAAAAAAATAAAATCAATATTTTTTGTTGGCTGATGAGGCATCCAGGATCTCTTTTTTCCTGTTCTCTACTGCAGTATCATGACAGCTAAGGTTTTACATTTGCAACTTGCCCTGACAAAGCACAAAGTAGGGATGGTTAAGAGCCCCTGCACATGTGCTCAGTTTTCTCAGATGTGGCATGAGCTCTGCCAACTTTTGTTTGCCATGATATCTATCCTGGACATTTGCTCCATCATTTTATCAGTTTTGAAAAGTGGGTTGTACAGCAGTAGTGGGAAGCTGTGCCGTTGCTCATAGCAGAGGAAAAAGCTGCTAGAAATTTCCCAGGTAAGTTTTTGAGGTTGAAAAATTTCAGAATACCTGCAATCCTGAAAAAAAAACCAACCAAAAAACCAAAAAAACAAATCCAGAAACCTCAGATAACTCAACCAAACTTTGAGGAACTGCCTCATAAATTGTGAAGTTAGAGATCAATGGCACTCACCAGTGGGGTCTCATGATGCTAAAAGGGAGGGGTTTTCTGTCAGGCTCCTCTCTGAAGGAGATATATTCAAACTGGAGGAGGTGGGAGTAGAAATTCATTGAGACTTTCAAAGAAAGGTTACCAGACAGAGCTTACCAGACAGCTGGCCAAGGAGGAGCTGTGTGTGCTGCAAAAGCATGGGTCAGGCTGACACCTGGAAAAACTATGGAGGTTCTTAACAAAACTTCCCAAATCCTGAGGAATATTTTACATCTAGTGCAATTGAAAGATGAGCAATAGCTACAGGATGAGTAGTGGGTGCGTTGTAATGTTATTCTTGCCTTGGGTGCAGGGGGAAAGAATGGCTGGTTTATCTGAACAGGCTACAAGCAAAATATTCAGAGTTATGCCACTGTCAAAATGATCAGCAGCAAAATTATCACTAGCACTTAAAGTGTCACCTCAGGCCCCATATGTAGTTAGTTATATATCACCTGTAAATGGATTAAGGAATTAAAAATTTATTCACAGGAAAGAAAAACTTCAGAAGAGCCAGGGAGGCTAGAAACCCAAGCCACCATTTATAAAGCAATTTGTGTTCCTAAAAGTCCATGTCACTAGGTGCCATGTGAGTTCTTATATAATTTTTGCAAGTTACTGTTATTGATTAGTAATTAAAAAAGGCAACTATCCCTTTGTACACACAAAATACCTGCTCTACTTCACATTTGGAGTTATACTGTGAAGTTTTTCTGAGAGATCAGATTGTGACTGATTCAATCCAAATACTGACTGCATTAAACATCAACAGAAATGACACACACTCTACCATATGGAGCCATATGTGAGCAAAAAGATTAAATGAACAGGACACAAAATTTTGAATGTTAGGAACAACTAAATGTAAAGTAATCCTTTAACATCCCCTCTATAACAGCAGCTATTAATAAAAGTACTTTCACTTTTATTTCTGGCCTTGTTATTTTCTTTAGGTTTTCTTGAGGACTTAATTTGCTTTCTGATAAACAGATGCTGATTTGTCACTCTTGGGAAGTGCTGAGACTTCTTAGACTAACACCAAAGCAGGGTGTTAGTTTTAAACCAAGGGACAAATTTAGTGACATCAAAAATGAACATTTATTTATCTGCAAATAAAGACATTCAGCTAGGTACTGACCTTTACACATTAGCCTCTAACTGTAAGTAATCAACATTTTAAAAATTGAAAAAGTTGTTCACCAAACATTCATTGTTGCTTTGACGAATAATAATAGACGGGGACATGGTAGTTCTCCAAATCACTAGAATTCTTACTCATATGGAGCGGTTGAATCTGCAGCATTTTCCTATCCATTCTTACTAGGTAGAATTAGCTTACAAAACACAAGAAACAAAACTATAAAAAGGGAAGAAAAATTAAGAAAGACAAAACAATTACTAGAGCTCCTACTATCTCCCCTTCAGCCTCTCAAACCTCACTACTGTTAAGGTATACGGGACATCTTGCAGTCAAGAAATGTGAAAAACATGGAGAGAAGCTTATTCCCCAAACTGAGCTTTTGGGTCAGAAATACTATTTATACGGTCTCTCCCTCCCTCATCAGAATTTCTTTTTCTGAAAGTCGATGCCAAAAATTGAAACCAGACTAAAAACTCATTGAGGAGAAAATGTTATTACCTCCCCAGCCACCCACTGGCTGTTCAAATAATATTGTATATATCTGTGCACTTCTGCATATTTATTGAATTTGTCAAGTTTTTGTTCCCAAGTAAAACTTATTGGCCCTGTCAAAAGTTCACCAGCTGCACAAGTGACTTTGATGGCCTGAGGAGCAGCCCTGGCGCTAGCGTCATGGAAGAGCCTGTGGCTTTCCTCTCCCTTTTCCAGCTGAGATTGGTATGTTGATGCATGGGGCCCAGAGAAGATACAGAAGGAGGGAAATTGAAAAAATAATAAACAATAAAAATATAAATTACAGAAAGCGCTCACCAAGCCATCCTGGTTTTATTATACGGCCTTGGGAAGGAATTTTGTATTTTCAATCAAACTATGTGGAATATGCATTGTAAACATTCTGCACCCACTGCTCAACATTTCTACGGCTTCATAGGAGAAGAGCTGATAGGAATGTAGAGCAGTTTGCTACATAAGTAGCAGTGGCTGTAGTGTGGCTGATGGGCTGCCACCTGGAAAGAACAGGGCTGGTAGGTGCCACCTCTTCAGATCACAGAGGATGGGAGCAGGACTGTGGGGACCCGGGCAGAAAAGCCCCTCTTGCAGGAAGGTGATGATCAGCACCCTGGTACTAACATCTTTGGAGAATGTTCCCTACCCCAAGACAGGGAGAACAAAGGATGAAGACTTTGATTAAAAAAATAAGATTACTCATATACCTTTTTAATTTATGATCTAGAGGGAAACACTAGACATATCTGCTGTGGCAGTCACTCATGCATGGAAGGTCTCAAATGTTACAAGTAGAAAGTAAAGGGAGGGAAAAAAAAAAGGAAGAATGCAGACAAAAATTACTCTGTTTTGTCACAGCAAATATGAGAGGCTAGAAATCTTCAACCTGTGGCTACTCTCTCATCCTCATACTTACACAATGGTTTTCCCAATGTGCTTAAATGACTTCTCCACAAATTCACGGACACTGTGGACCTCCCCAGTGGCTATGACAAAGTCCTCAGGCTCATCCGTTTGCAACATCAGCCACATGGCCTGCAGAAAGATAAACAAAGTCAGATTCAGTGCACATGTAAGTGGCCTCTTTGGTACATGATATTGTATTACAGCATTTCTGATTTGGAAATAACTACACGCACACACACATACCCCAAGCTGGGGAAATTAGCACTTTCTCTACACAGTGGCTATTAACCAGTTCAGTGCAACTCTGAAAAGAGTTCAATTATTTCTTATTACAGAAAACAATGCTGTATTTGATTTTCAATTTGTTTCACAGCAGGAGTTTCTGCAGGGGACACTTTAATATGTTTACTTTTGAACACTGAGACTTGGTTTAGTGCTCATGAGCATGGATTCACTTGTTTCAAGCACTGCATGAATTGACATCGATATGGGGAAAAGAGCAAAATTTTGTAATGTTTCAATCCAGAATGCTGTTGTCTGTCTGCTACAGAATGATATCAAACACACTGAAGCATGAAAATATGGATCCTTTTGGCTGTTTCTTCTGCCACACTTCCTTTGCCTAAGCTGAATTTTAATTAAGAGTAAGTATTTAAAAAGGTATTTAACCAAGTAAATCCGGTTTCCCTGCTGAATAAGTGCTGAATGTTACATATTAAAGTGCTGCAGAAGAAACTTTTGACACAGGAACAGAGAAAACCCAGGCAGAAAAGCAACACAACTATTAACACCGATTTCAGAGGACTGTTCATGCAGTAAGAGTTTTGCAGTATCTTTTGAAGCAAAACTTCATCAGATTGTCAACATATTTGCATTTCATGGGACCAGCTTTTAATTCCCACAGCAACGTCTCCCACAGAGTCCCCTTCCACATACAAGTAATGATGGGTGGGCACCATCTCAGAGGGCTGGCCAGCTAAGTCAGCACAAAAGCTGGAAAGCAGATGGAAAAGAGGCATTCAAAGACATGTGTGACTTGTCTGAGATATCACTGCAGGTACATTTCAATTTTCTGATGTGCAGAGCAGTGCTCTAGTGACTGGACTGTCTGACTGCATAGGAGATGTAGGTGTACAGAATAATTATTACTTCAGATCAATCAAATGATGCAAATGCTTCATTTCCTTTGGAGAGGAAAAGGGAATACCTGTACAGCATGATCCTCGTTTAATAAATAACCAGAAAAGAGAAACAAAATAATTCAACTCTCTCTCCATATGGTAAAAAGGACTGTCATCCTCTCACATTGTAATCCACGAGGCTATTTGCACTGACCTCTTTGCATCAGCTTTAAAGAAAACAACTTTAGTAGGTCCCTTGATGGTAGTGGATACTCTGCAAATCAGATTAATAAAAGCTTTGGGATAGCTCAGTTTCTCTTGGTAAATACCACCTGAAATATTCAGTTTTTCCTCTCTATTCTCAATAAATCAGTGTCCTGCATAGCAAGGCAATACATTCCACTTAAATGGTTCTAGGTGCTCGCTGTTTTTCTTTACAGTTATTATTTTATGCATCTTCCAAAGTTTTGACAAGATTTTATGAACATGTTCCTTTTGAACCTTTTTACTTCTTGAACGTGCATAGAAGGCTTGGTTTTGGGCAACTGCTGTGTAAGTCCTCGACATAAATTATAAATTGTGCTTTAGGGAGATGACCTGCTGGGCAGGACAATGGCAGCAACTTTATTTTTCCTTTCCAGGACTGAAGATTCTAGCCAATGACGCAGAAATACCCAACTGGCTGATGAAAATCATCTTGTGGGGAGGAGATGTCTTAACTTGTATCTCTCATACGAGTTTTTTTGGAACACTGGGGTTTCCCTGCTGATTTGAGAGGTCACTGTAAATCACCAACTCCTGTTTCTTCATGACTGAACAAGCTTGCAAGATTCACAGTAGCAGTAGCTGCACAGAAAGGTAACAGGACTATCTAAAATAAGTGGTTGATAGTTTGGGTTCTCCCAGTCTAGTCCCTGAGTTCACAGACCTTCAGGCTTCCTTAAGCAGTCTAGCTGAAAACAACACTTTGTATGAGAAGGCACTATTTGGGCAAATAAGGATTTCCAACATTAGACAAACAGTCAGGGGCAGTGGTTCTCCTACCAACTTTGGTGGATGTTTGCCATACACAATGAACTCCTTTTCTTGCCTTGATGCTCTACTGTCAGTTGCCTTGGAGAGAGATGCGACAACAGAACCTCATTTATTGGTTAAAATCCCCCCTTACCCAAAAATGCTACACTGGTTGACTGAATATGCAATTTAGCACAAGTGCCTGCTATTTACTATGACCATTGGTAAAATAATATTAATTTATCTAAGCAGAAGCAGGATCAGACTTCCAACAATTTTTTGTCACCCCTCTACTTTTAAATACCTCAGTGTTGTAATTCCTTTGACACAGTTTCAGTGCAGGTACTTATGCCAAGACATTCAACGATCCAGCAAGTATTTAAAGTATTTACGCATTACTTTTCATATTAATATGAAAGAAAATTGAAAGTTTCTCTTTACTCTAAAACACACCCTACACTGAAGGAGGCAGTGCAAAATACTAACAAAAAACCCAGCCTTTGAGAGTGGGCCCAATGAGGTTTTATGCATTTGGATTTATCAACTCTTGTCTACCATTTCAAAAAGCAAGCAATCACTATCTTAGCAATGCGACCTAAACTGCAGTAAATTTCAACAGGATCAACTTAGAAATTATCAAACAATGCAGACAGAGTTGCTAAAAGCAATTTTTGCTTCAAATCCTACCAGGAAAGAATGTTTAGATTAATGGTTACTTGAGAATCTCTCACTGTGGATTCTTTTAGTTTTTCTGGCATCCACAATAGTTGGCACTTAGAGTTACCTCAATCCAATCATGTATGAAGAATATTAAAACGCTAAAAATTACAAAGTAAGTGATAGGTCTGTTTTGCTTTGAGGAAGGTGACCAAATGCTCTTACTTTGCATGGGTCTGCATGAACACTCTGTAAAAAAATGCCAAGGCAAGCCAGAAGAGAGAAAAAACATTGAACAAGTTCCCCAGTCAAAATTATATTTCCTCAGGTACAGCCCATGACAACCAATAAGACATCCATATAACAGGCAGTAGCTATATCCTTTCCCTACATTAAGTGCCAGGAATGTGATTCTCCTCACATCAGAGTAATAAAGGTCCTTGACCTATGAATTTCTAGGCATTTCCTTTAAGAATTCATATTGTACCAGACTCGAGGCTGAGAACGAGAGGAAAGGGGGTGATACAGCTCCAGGTTTATTTGTCATTACTGAATGGCTTACTGGTTTTAACAGAGGGGAAAAGCTTTGTTTAAATTTCCACTGAAAGTAATTAATGGTTATTGACTGGCAAATGAAGAACAGGTGACACTCTGAATTAGAAGATAAATGATCTCATGTTCTAGCGTGATAATGGGTTAGTAATTGCTACAAAGCCTCAGACTAGTGTGTCCCATCATAATGCTAGATCATGTCCAGAACACAAAGGCCTCTGTGTGAGAGGTATTCAGCCGTTCACCTCCTGATCCAGCTGCAGAGTGATTTGCTCCATTTATTCTCTGATGGACTGCACAACTGAGGCAAAAGTTCACCCATTCTCACCTTCCTGTTCACATGCTGAACCACATGACCCATGACATGGCTGAACTGGGATGAAAACATTGCCCAGCTTTGGCTCTTGGCTATCTTTTAACCATCACAAGGTCATATATTTTAGGAATTTTTCTGTTACAGGAACTGAGAATTGTGGATTTTTCTCTATTTCTCTATAAAGACTCTTTTGGATGGGCTGAGACCAAGTAAAGAAATTACTTGTGTTCAGTTCTGCCACCCTTTCCCTAAATTTTTGCTCAGTCCAGATAACAAAATATAGGTAGATGTTGAAAAGGAGGAGAAAACTGCCATGGACACAATTCAGGCTTCAACTCTTTTAGAGTAAGACTCTTCCCTTAATGGCAAAAGTAACAACATTTTTTTTTCATATTTGAATTTTTTTGGCTCTGGTCTAGCAATTCACAAAGTCTAAAGGCACTTCTATGTCGTTTACTTTTAAAGACACACACCTAAGAGGAGACACGTAGCTAGTCTAGCAAGCAGAGACCCTTTTATGATTATGTGGACTAGGATATCTCTTCTGCATGCCTGAACTCCAGCCTCTGCCAAAATCTTTCCTCTTTCATCCTTCCCCTCTACCCTTTTCTCTGTATAAAACCCTGCCACTAGTAAGCACCATTTTCAAGCAATGTATCCAAAACATGAACCAGTCTACTCCCTGTCCAAATTTCTCTGCTTATGCAGTGTTTGCACCTGGGCTAGTAAACAGGAAAACCCAAGTTTGACTAACAAAACCCCCACACAGATAAATTTTGTGCATGCCACTGCCACTATGTTTGTGATGTGTCTGCTTGTCTCGAGAATCTAGAGTATGTTGTGGATGAGTTTCACCATTAACTTCCAGTCTAGCATCCCAGTAAGAAAACATTTATTAACTGGGCTGTCAGCCATGGATAACAAAGACCCGGTAGCTGAGGTTATGTTTAACTCCATATATCTGAGACTTTTGTTTCACTGTCTGCTCTTGAGCTATGTATAGTTAAAATGGACTCATAATCAGGTATCTTCCTATTCAACAGCAAAAATAAATCCAACTTTTTAAGATTTTAAAGTACAGTTGATGATACAGCTCTAGAAATAAAAGACATCCTTTTTTAAAAGAATAAGTATAAAGCCTTTTCACATGTCTCATCCAGCTCAAGACCCAAAACAGATATGACTGAACAGGTCCCAGAATGGGATAAATAGGAAATGTTCCTGTTGGTACTAATTACTATGGCACTGCACTGCTAGATAGCAGTTTTTTCCAAGACCTGTACTGTAAAAAAACCCCTTTTGTACATATTCCTAGGTGTTGTGTAGAGAAATTCTGACTTTGTATTTGCCACACATGGAGAAAAAAAATCAAACCAAATCAATAATGTTTACTTTAGGAGATGGAACAGATAGTTGCAGCCTGATGCATGATGCATTGTCTGTGAGTTTCAGAGGCAAAGAAGCAGAGGCTGGTGAATATGTAGCTCTACTTACTTATCACTGTGGAAGGAATGGGTTACCTCAAGGCTGTCAACAATCAGGGAGCAATTTCTGACTAAGTCAGAAAGCATCACCACCTGGAGAGACCCAACAGCACATTATCACCATTTATAGAAATTCTGTCTTTATGGTATTCTATACTCTATTGTCTAGAAGTGGGCAGAAGCTTTCAGTGGGTTGGATATGGTACTCTAGTGACCCCAAACACAGCTATCCTGCTGGGGTCACCACTGAGAAGGAGAATTGAGCACTTTGGGCCAAAGCATGATGAGCCTTTACAGGGATGTGTGAGCAAAGGAGAGCCTTCTGCCCATATGGCGAGCACAAAGGCCTGGCATGACTGCTGTTCCTGTGTGCATCACGAGGTTCTGCTCCATTTGTGCCACAAAAGACAGGGCTATTGTACCTCCTCCCTCCCTGCATTGTCCCACTCAACTGCCCTGGCACTGATAGAGGCTGCTGGCATCTCCCGTGCTGAGCGGCGTGTGGAGATGCTGTGCCCACGCACTTCCTGCTGCCTGGGATGAGAAGCAGTTCCAGATGCCACCACCCAGCTCCTCCTGACACAACCCAGCTGACTGGCTGTGGTTTCCCAAGCTGCTACAGAACTGACCACAATTGATGATCGTGCCTTGGAAAAGTGAGACGGGACATTGACTCAGAGCTCTGAACCCAAACCGACTCCCAGTTTATCTGTTTACTCACTTTTGGAGGGGCAGAGAAGGAAGAAAAGGTGCTACACTGAGTCACCCACATCTGATTGACTTCTGCAACTGTTAAAAGGGTAGGTGTGTCCTGGGTGTACCTGGTAGGCATCAGTGTGTTATGTAAGGAGATTATATAAAGACACAGTGAGACTCACATATAATACACAACAGAGTGGGGACAAAAATCTCCTTACACATGCACACAACAGGGGCACAGCACAGATGGCTGAAAAGCTCCAGTGGAGCTGAAGTGCAGCACAGAAGTGTTGTGCTCAGAGTAAATTGTAAGCTGCCTCTGACAGACAACATATAAAAGTGTTGGGCATGATCCCATGCTCCCTGCCACAATGGGAGCTCAGTCTAGAGTAATGACTATTGCTTTAGTACTTGTTTCTGACAATGTTATAGGTGAAGGCAAGCACGGCAGGGGGACTCTTGCCAAAGAAAACTGCAGGGATGTGCTGCCAGGCATGCCGATACTCCCAAGAAGCCAGTGACAGCAGGAATATGGGAATATGCATAGTCAATGCACTACTATGCTTTTCTCCCCCCTAAATTACAACTCTTCTCGCTCAGCTACTTAAAAAGCAAGGGTGCACACCCAATAAGTAAGAATCTTACTGTGCTGTTTCAGTTTGTATTTGAAAGGCAAACGTAAGTTCAGTATTAAAGTCATCGTCTACCATTGCAATTGGTGACTTTTCACATGCTCAACCCTTTCTCAAAACCTCCAGCACAAGAGGTACTTCCCAATAAGGGCAGGACACATGCCTCTTCCTTTCCTCTACAGTCATCACCCTGTTTTGTTAGTTTACCAAAAATTACAGTGTTGGTGCAAGATCTGTTGCCCAAGGAACCTCCATTTATGGAGAAACCCTTCTGAACACCATTCAAGTATCTATCAGATCTCATCAGTTTAAATATATTTTGATATGCTTCTTCCTTAACTGTGTAATGCTGAACATAAGGACTCCAAAGTCTGTGTACAAAGTTTTTCCTTCAGCTGTGTCTTTTCTGCTCATGCAGAGGAGACATTGAGTATTTATGACATGGCAGCTGCTTCCATTCAGAAGAGCGACATTTGCAAGCCATAGACATCGCAGACACAAAAAAAAAATAAAATGGGAACAGATTTGAGATGAAAACATTCTCTGAGAGAAAAAGCACATCATTTGATAAGAAACAATGTAAAATTTACCTTAAGAATCCCAAGAAAGTAAACAAACAGCGAATGTCTCAGGAGATAGCATGAGATAGGGATTCATTTTATAAACTTTCTCAGAAATTTTCAAAGTTACAGTTGAGAAATTTCTGCAGAAGCAATTTGAAGCATGCTTGCTGATTTAGTAAAATCCTATGTTTTGGCTCTAGAGGTGAACTTGTTCAGAGCAGAACTGTGTTCAGGTCCATGATTTTTCCTTTCAAGTTGAAAGAGAATAGTTGATACACTGAAAGATAATAATCCAACAATTATAAAGTTACTAAGATAATAAAATACCTGATAATCTTTGTGGACCATCTCAAATGAAAACAATATCAATGTCTTTTGAAACAAAAGCCCTCACATCTGTAGGAAATACTAGGAAATACTGTCTAACTTCTCTCTCGTAAGTAGATAGGCCAATTGTTTTACAGATCTCAGGGAGGACTCGTGAAACTTTAGTAGGCAGTTCTATTAATAAAAACCACAAGAATTATAATCCAGATAAACCTTAAAGGTCAACCTTCCCTGTTAACACAACATGATGTTTCTCACATGGACCTCGGGTGAACACAAAGTTCTCATTGTGTTATCAAAAACGAGATTACTCCTTTTTTTTTTCCTTGTGTCACTGAATGTCAAAATATTGTTCTTTCAATATGTGGAAGTATTTGTATACAGTTTTATAACTGATCTTTAGTTGCTAGCTGGAGGCAAAAAAGAAACAGTAAAGCTGCTTGTTGGGAAACCTCAACCAACAATGAAAATTAATATAGTCCTTTTTTCCTGCCAAAAAAGTTTTGAACAGAGTTTTAGGTCCACAATGGTTTGCTTATTCTTCAAATAGTTAGATTGGAAGTGACATGTGTGACACAAAGTAAATTAATGAAAAAATACAGAAAGGATGCATATATGCACTGTTTCTTTCATTTTAATTTTGGAGGATATTGTCGCAATTGCTAACAAAGAGCTTCCTTAAATGCTGTTTAAGAGAAAAGGGAAAGAAATTCAAAGTTACAGAGAAGAGAAAAAAAAAAAAGAAAAATCTGAATTGCAGAAAGTATGTGAGAGTTTTAACCACTCAGATTTGAATTGCATAGACAAGACTATAGAACAAATACATGTTTCCCAGGCTCCACCTAGCAGACGATTCGGAAAGATATTTGACCCGCTTTCTCCTCCCTTTTTACCCTTCCAGAATTAATTTTCCCTGCTATTTTTACATGAATGCAAGACAAAATACCTCTTCACAAAGAGGCAGACTCCCATTTGACAGGATTACTCACCGCTAAAGTAAAGGGTTGTACCCAGGTTGCGGTGAGGGCAGAGAAGCCTTAGGGACCCATGCCAGGAAGGGCTGGTTGGGGCCATGATCTAACCACAAGAAAACACACCAGCCTTTCAAGCCAAGTACTGGCATGTTCACTGGAGCAAAACTATCAGCCTCAGAATAGTGATCACAATGTAGATATTGATCACAAAGTGTTTACAGTGCAGCATTTGACTATAAAAAGATCCTGGTTCCTGCTTCTAACACCTGTTTACCTCCAATTTCTTTCCTGGATTGCTTAAACACTTACAGCTAAGCAAGCACAAGCTGACTTGTGCTCCTTTTGATGGAGGTCAGAAGAGCAGCATGATGTATGGGCCAAAGTACTACTGATCCCCACAGAAACAAAAATGCTGTTATCCATACCATGACTCACAAAATTATTTTCTCTGTCCAAATCTTCTTTTCCTTTCCTCCCATCAGTCAAAACTGCTTCTGCAGCTTGCTAGCTTCTCTAGATTTGTAGGTCTGCTCATTACCTGTCCAGTAAGGGGCCCTGATTCAGGTTAATTCACTAGTTGTACTGTAAAAAAAATTGCTAAGAGCAGCAGAGAACTGCCAGAACAGTGGCAGATAGGCTCAGAGATAATAAAGCAGCACTTCATAATGTTTATACATGTTTCAGATTATAATTGGGAAGGAAGAAGAGCAATCCTTTAAGACAGTAAGAGTAACAAAGCAAGAGCACTGAGGCAAAATTTATGAATGGTATTATTGAAAAAAACAAATGCAGGGAGAAAGAATGAGTTAATAACATAAAATTAACCTGGAATTTATTTCATAATTTAAATTTCCCCCTCAAATTTCCAGATTTCTGCCTTCACACTTTTGAACTTCATGCAATTTCTCCTCAATCTGCTAAGAGTTTCCAAAGATGCTACATTCCTGAATATTAATCTAAAATAATTTAATTGAAATGTTAATTTACTCCTCTTGAGAAAAATACTATGGATTGGGTTCGTAAAAATTAGAATCCATGTCTGAATAATCTGAATGTAAATAAAGAGCCTGCTATCTTAAACACAACACTGAACTTCACTTTTTGATTTTATTGCCATTTTCAGTGCACTGGAGTTGGAAGAAAGATTTCCACTATTAAATCATTGTTATACATGAGACTGTGATAAAATTGCACATCAGGCACTGTTTTACTAACTATAAAAAGCAAGAAGTCACCTGAAAAAAAGAGAAAAAAGGATGCTAAAGTAATGTCATTCCTGGTACAAAGGATTTTTTTTTGCCTTTTCCTTTATCAGAACATTTCAGGTGACAACATTTTGGAATTTGATGCTAAATTCTCTTGGCTGAGTACAGACTGAGACAAGCACACCACTTTGATGCCTCGGGGACGCGGTAATGCAATACAGAGGGATTTATTTTCTTTTTTATTTTTACCTCATGTCACAAGTTCAATTTTAGGCCAACAGTACCCAAAAGGGCCACCATGTGATATAGCAGCTTATGCAAAGAGTCTGGTGGTTTTAACCCAAGCCCTGGGACAGAGGAATCTGCCTCACAGCCTTGCTGCCACAGTGTGAGCACCAGAGCTGCTCTGAGTTCCTCTGTGCTCAGGGTCGGGTACCAGCTCACGGTCTCTGCCATCCCAAATTGGGCCATGGGAATCTCAGCTAGAAAACAGCAACAGCAAAATAATCCCAGAAACCAAAGGATGTGTTTTAGAAATCTGGCTGTGCAGTGCAGATGTAAAAAGGCAATGAGAAGATTACTTTAGAGCATGCTCAAAAAAAACATTTGGAGGGCATTTTGCATTGACCTTCCCTTGGCTTGCTCTGGCCAGTCTGATTCCACCGTCATTAGTAATTACTGTTCCTGCAATGGCAGTCAGTCTCACCAAACCCTGCGTCAGGGAAAGGGAAGGATCTGCATTGAAACCATAGATACGGCTGCTCTCCATGGGCTAGTGTCAGAATGGAATAGAAAGTTTTATTCAGTTTGTTCCCAGCAATAAATACAATCCTGGCATCCTGGATAAATCCTTCACATAACAGCATGTGTTCTTTTATGCACCCTGGGAGCGATTCTATTTAAAGCCATGGAATTGTGGGTGTGAGACTGTAAGCACATCCACTTACCCAAAACAAAATTAAAACCTGTCTTATATTAGAGTCAGGAGAGCTGTTACGAAAAATGCAAACCATATGAAGTTTTAAGCATACTTATGTTTTTTATCTGTCTCTGTGTAGCATATACAATTGACTTTCACTGCCTGAGATGAAGTGATGACAAGTGTTTTACCATATTATTACAGAATACCCCAGTAGCATTATCACACTTCAACTTTTGCTTGCAATAAATCTCTGCTACATGCATGTCAGAAGTCATTGCTCATATCACATCCAGACAAATTAAGGGCCCTCCCTCCTCAGTGGACGTGAAGGAGACTCCACACACATGAGGTATCCTGCCATTACGGCTGGAATAACTCCTGCAGGTCAGACACCGGCAACAGCGTTCCCACAAGCATTACTTGGCAAGGGCCAGAGGTCTGTTCTCAGGCAAATAACAGTGGCACAGGCATGAGTCATTGCAGAGTGCAATGGATTTATCACCACAATGACACCATCATCCCTTACATGCTGGTTTCCATATGCAAGTCTCATTCAATTTTTTTTATTCTTCTTCTCAAAGATTTATAACTCAACTGCTGAAACATATTTCACGAGAACACAATTCTCTGTTCTGTGTATTTTTTTGTAGTAGCTATACCATAAACTACATTCTAATTACAAGGATTCAGCTTTAAGTCCAGCCTGCTTATTTGTTTCAGTTTGGTCCAACTAAATGATGAGCAGTGTCCCAATCTCAGCAGTGTTAATGACTCTCTTTGGGGCCTTCACTAAAGCATTTAATCTTACAGCCCAAATTCTGCTGTCTATCAAGCTGGAGTCATAATATTTATGCAACTAGAGTGCTGCAAGAAATTTAAGGGTAGCACAGACATTTCATGATGAAATGCATTATTTGTTATATAATTAGATTTGGCTTTGCACTTCTATAGTGAAAGGAGGGAATTCAAACCTTAATACTGACTAGCTGTGGACTAATTAAAGAGAAAATAAAGGAGCAAGGAAATGTAAGGATGAGATCACACAGAAATCATTGTTAGATTACATTCTCCAAAATTCATCAAAATAGACATTTCTGGAGATAGTGCACCTTTTTGTTATGATGCAAGAAATAAGTGAGATAACTACTCAGGTGATGAAAATACTAATAACCAAGCTTCAGTGGTATCTTTTTCTCTCTTGCTTAAACTTCAGAAAATTTCTTTTTTCCCTTTTTGCAAAATAATTGAAGGAAACTTGTAAATTAACTCTTTGAATATTTTCCCAGAGAAACATTCTGTTCTGTAAACCATGCCTAATTCCAGCTTCATGTGAAATCAATTTCATTAACTTCTACAGCCTACCAACATGCAAGAGAGGAAAATGGGGCGTTTAGTTCATGTCACTGTAAGCAGCTCTCTGATGCCAGTCTTTTCTGCATTTGACCCAATAGGTAGTTGTAAAATCAGGTATGAAAAAAACTGTTGCATCACATGGTGAAATAGTAACTAAACTTATTATTAAACCTCCTCACTTAGAATTCGTCCCCTTTTCAGCACACAGAAAACAGCAAGGCATGAGACCACGGGGGGAGGAAAGGAAATAAAACCATCTTGCTGCACATCTTGGAGGAGCATCTAAAGCCTGAGACTACTGGATTCAGACCTCCCTCGAATCCTGCCCTCTGAGCTGCCACCTCTCAGTCCCCACGCTGACCCCCTGAATCAAGCCAGATGGGACTGGCAGAGACATGTCAAGGAAGTGCTGAAAAGGTGACTTGGGTCTCTGGCAGCTAGTCTGGAGCTCATTTCTATGTGAAATCTCTGGGGGCTCCTGCTTTGCAATTTCTCAGGAATGTTTAATTCTCCTCATCCCTTTGCTGAGTCTCTCTGGAGAGGTCATGGAGGCCTGTGACATCCCTGGAGGGCACTGCCTAACTAAATTAGCATGAGATAACTTTGGACTCTCCTCTAAACAAGAAAATACAAGGGAGAGAATTTCATTAAAAGCAGAAGACTAGGTGATCCAAGTTAATCCCAGCCCAGAGCTGCTGCAGAAATGTTCTCTGTTTATATTTTGACTTTACTCTCTGTTACAGAGTTCACTGAGTATAATGGAAGCTGTGTTAAGTGCACAACTTGACCTCAGTTGACCAAATCTTAGTTTCATAATAAAGACAAAAAGTGGGTTAGGCAGCTCTAAAAGGTCTGATTAGTTACTGTTTTGCCTGGTTGTGTGTGACTATGTAGGGGACTAAGTGAATGGTAAAAACAAAAAACAAAAAACCAACAACCAAACTGATGTACTTTATTATTTAGATGAGCTTTTTAATCAAGAAACATGAATGTTTTAACATGCAACACTACTATAATGCACACATGTGTAGGCTTAGCAAATACAACCAAATCTCAAACTTGCATTTTGGGTTTTTTTTAATGACTTGTGTACACAGGGTTTTATTTAGGTTCCTTCAATGGGTGATGGAAAAAACACAAGTTGGAGGAGAGGGAATGGCCACATCTGCACCCTGTTCTGCAATAATGTTTTCCATGCAACTCAAGGGCAGGGTAGGTAAGACACAAAGGTAGATCAACACACCCAGCAATAACCCATCTCATCTTCCAGCAGTGAAGCAATCCCAGCAACCACAACAGCAAATAGCTCCAAAACAAGGATTTGATTGTCTGTATACAAACAGGATGGGGAGAAAATCAGAATCTTTTTTACTTGGGCTTTAGTTGTTGCAGCTGATACTAGGGAAACAGGACATAAAACAAAAACGTTCCCAAAAAACCTCATTGCCTGAACTTCATCTATTGGAAAAACTGAGCTGGTGAGACCCAGGAATTCACACTTCAAAGTATTGTTAAATATATTGGTAATAATAAAGTGAGACCACCTAACTCAGTACAATATGAATGAAAACCACATTATTCTTGAAAACATGAGATTAGAAAGGGAAATCTTTATTAAACGTTGTTTATAAGCCAGTCCTGCATAACAGCATGCTTTGGCTATATTGGGATAAATCCTCCTCCTCCTGAGAAGACAAGAAGAAAAGGAAAAGGTACAAAAGTTCATGCAGTTCACATTAAGGACAACCCAATGTGCTCTCTGCCTTCAGGAAGGAAATATTAGCATGGCCCCTTAGCTATACTCTGAGGGCAGTGATCTGCTGGGAAACATGATTTCCAGTCGGCAGATCTTGGGGCACCAGCAGGCTAACCCAGAGTTCTCACTCCTGTTCCAGTTGTCTCTTTTTCACAGAGGGATGGCTGCTTTGCCATGGGGGCCACCAAGTTTGTACACGTGAAGTTAAAGAGCAAATTTACCCACTGAGTTTTTTCCAGAAGAAATGAGTGTCTGTTTAGTAAGTGCTTTTCCTAGTCTTCCTCAGAAAGATGAAATGATATGCCAAAGGAGAAAGTTATTCCAGCATGAGAGAGAGACTGGAGAAAAAGCATGACAAAACTTTCTTCCACAGTGAATGTTTTTTACCCACTCCTTAAAGCCAGCTTCATCACCAAAATCACACCCTGAAATCAGGCATGTGGGCCCAAATCCAACCCCCCTGGAGTCAGTCAAATCTGTGCTATAGACCTCTGTGAGGATGGAATTTCATTCTGTGTGTAGGAGTCTGTCACGGCCAAAGGCGAAAAAGAAAGGGTGTTTTCCACGCAGGCTCTGCTTTTCTACTTTTGTGCCCCTTGGGAGACTGGTGCAATTAGATCCCTATTATTATATACTGGAAAGGCATATTTGGCACTGCATGTGAGTTTATGTACTTAAAAAACAGAGGGAAATTTTAAATAGAACTTACTCTCTTTCAAACACCAGACTTTATATATAAACAGTTCAAAGTTGCTACAGTCTGGTAAGCAAATAATTAGGGAAAAATAAGAATGTGAAATGTATGATTAGCTGGCTGAGAAAGAGAGCTAAATAAGATTCTAACCCCTTTTAAATACCAAAACAAGGGATAAAAATTCATATTTGTGTCCAAAAAAATAATCAACCTAACTTCAAATATTTGAATCAGAACCATAAGGAAGGAGACTTTATAGCCATAGGCTTTTTTATTCATTGTAGGACTTCCTGGAAAGGTGCAAATAGGAAAATTAACCCAAAGAGACTAAAGGTGTGATTTCAACAAATCTGCTTATACATGCCTGAAACCCATCCTTTGTCACAATTAGACTTCCCCTTTTTATCTACCTAAGTTCAGAACTCTTTGGTCCTGTGGACAAGCCCATATGGGGGTTTAATGCAACTGAACTGATATGCTGTACTATTTCATCCAGGCTGATTTTCCTGGACCAGACCTATCAGCATACTGCACTATGAGGAACAACATGTATGGTGAGTGATAGACTCTTGGAGTTCTTACTAGAAACATTGAATTTTCTTACTTTTTTTCTTTATCTACAGAGGGCTCAGTTTGTGTTCTGTCTCCTTAAAAATGTATTTTCTCCTTCCCAGATTTTAGCTGGATACATTAGTCTGCCTTGTCCTAAATTGTCAGCAACAGTATTTTAAAGTATTTACCAAATAATCTATTTTACTTCCTGAGAAAGCAGCCAGTTAAAGGTGAAGAAAATCCTTGCATTTTCAAATTGATCATGCACAGGAGGGCACATCCTCAGATGTCATATGCATATCCTGGTATGTCAATTAGTCTGTAACTTCTTTCAGATATTTCTGGGTAAAAGTATCACAGTAACCCAAATAATTTTCATCACATCTGAACTTTTACATGCCTCACCAGAATGCACTTAGATAGGAAAGGAAGGATTTTGTCTTTATGTCGCAGGGCAAGAAAGGAAGATGCCTTTTTTTCCAACTCCCCCAGCAATTCAATGCCTGGAGGAGAAACAGGAAAGAAACCATGGTGACCTCTCTGAACTCAGGGAAGCAGCTGCCAGCTCAGCAGGAGTAGCATTGCTGATGGACTCTAGTACCTACCGCTGGAAGAAGCCTTTAAGCCCTTCTCACTCTCCCTCCCCTCTCTCTTTATTTATCTTTGACACCTTCTATCTCTAAATTATACAAATGGAAGAGCAAGAGAGAACTTTCAGAAACCTCAGGAGTCAACTTGGATACCTAAGTCACAAAGTCAAAGTTTCCAATTATCCTTAAAAAATCAAAACAATTTAATTGCAGAATTGAGCAAGTAAAGCATAACTTTGTTTGAGGAATGATTTATGGATCATTTCTACTTTCTTGAACAATTTGTCTCTTGACATATTAATGTTACTGCTCTCTGAATTCAAACTTCTAAAAAATGTTTATGCTTCTAAAAAGGATTTAAACTTGGGAGATATGAAACAAACCTGTGTCTCGTGTAGGGAAAAATTTCACATAAAAGGAAAGTGCTGACTTTTCTAATTCTAGGTTTAAAGCTACCTTTGAATGTTTCTGGCCAGTTATCACAATGAAGTTCAGCAACAACTATTTCCTCTACCTTTGAGAAAAAGAACTTATTAAAAGAACAGAAAAAAAAAAAAAAACAAATATGATGAGGGATTTTATTTTTATTTTTTTTAAGATTTAAAGTGTGAGAATTTCAGGGAAACCAGAACACAGTAGACAGCCTGATCCTGAATATTTTATTGCACAGATTTAACCTTATGCATCAAAGGGGACCCATGCACATACGTGAAGGGGAAATACAGCCATTTTCCAGTACCAACACCACACAGAGATGACACTGAAACGTGACTGCTGGTCAGTTAGAGTTTCTTTCTGTTTTCCCTGTTGTGAAGCCAAAACAAACGTGCCATCTTAAGGCTGGGTATGAAGAGCACAAAGTGAAAGCACTCACACTTGTGATGGGTTAAGTGCACACAGTGAATCTGCTCTCTTGGATCAGCTACACAAGGCAACATGCAAATCTGCCTGAAGTGCCTGTTCTTGTTTTCTTCTCTTTTATTTTTGTGTTTGGGTTTTCTTCCCCTCCCCCCCCCCCCCCCCCCCCCCCATCCAAAATCCAGGAGAATCAAGCAGCTTTATCAATCTCAGACCTTTATTGAAGGCTCTGCAGTTAAAGGAAGGAGTTGATTTGGGGCTCGGAGAAAAAGGCAGATGAAGAGGAAGGGGGAGGAGAGGAGAATGTTTTCTGGCATCTGACCCAGGTTAAAACTGTGTTTCATTTTCTCAAACAAAACCAAAACACTCCTCCAACTTTGGGAAATCCTTAGAAAAACAACAAAAACATTGTTTCAGAAGGCAATTATGGTTGCTAAAATGACACATCATTTATGAATGGAAGCACTTAGAAGAGAGTAAACTAATTCTTAAGGACAATAGCAAACACACATTGGACCTAAATCTGCTGTTTCCTTGGCGCTGTTACATTGACAATTAAATTATTCAAGATTTTCACTACTGTAACAAAAAGCAGAGCCAAGATCATTATTTCCATCACTGACAAAGAATCACTTATGTAATAAGTAACTGTGCAAAAGTCTTAATAAAATTACAGAATGAATGATTTAATCAGTAAATTAAACACAGACTGATCAGAAAATTCCTAATACTAGTAGAGGTAATAGTAGTAGTAGTGGTAGTAGTGGGAATAGTAATAATAGTAACAATGATGATAAGATTGTGGCCAGATATTACAGACACACTAGATTCAAAGGGATGTCTCTGCCAGGTGTATAAGTCAAGAATTTTATTGCCTTATCCTGTTAAATGCTACCTACAAAAATGTAGAGCTCAACAACTGATTATATGCTTTGAAAAACTCCTGCAGTTAATTAGTAAATTAGCACATGCTAATGTGTCCACTTTAACATCACCCCAATAGTACTGACATAGAAGTCAAAATAATAGCCACTGAAACTCAGCCGGTTCACAAGTCACACTTAAGACTGTGTATTGTTATGAAAAGTCCAATTTTTATTATCTGGTAAAAGTAATGTGCTTTTTTATCATCAAGATCACATTTAAGGCTTTCCAATGACATCATTTATAAGGATTCCAGTTTTGAAAGAAAGAGGATAAATACTTCAAATTGCATTTCCCCCAGTCCCCTCTACAGCCAACCAAGTTCACAACATAATTTTTTTTTCCTCTCCTCTTACATATTTAGTGTAAAAGAGACAGACACAACTTTTGTGTCTTGTTTACTAATGAAACAAGGCTTATGCACTTCACATGCACTTGGTTGTGTGCCCAACAACTCCTCATTTCCTACTGCCTTATTTCCATCAAAATTTGGCAAAGGAACAGTAGTACCAAAAATATTAAATTACTGCAAGTCTGGCCAAAATGGGAGTTGACAAAGGGAGAGATACCCTGTTGGATCACTAAGGAAATGGGCAAGCCTGAATGTTACCAGGGAATGCACACAGGAAGGAGCTCTTACAAAGGATCAGAATGTATGGGAAACTTCAGGCAGAGATCACAGTCTGCATGATACAAGACACACAATCATGGGTTATAAAGCAAATGCCTTGTTTACAGAACTACATCTTCAAAAAATGAAGTTCAGAGTTGCCAGCTTTGGAGAAAGATTGTGCAGAAGCACAGACTCTGGGGTTTTTTAATTTGCTTTTTTCTAAATTCTGCATAACAACTAACACATAATAATTACAAATGGACAGACTGAAGGTACCTTGCTCAACACACCTGACCAGCAATATGAAACTTTGTGTGAATTTCCCCACCAGCTGCTCCTATCCTACCAAGGGAAGTGCGTGAGATGCTGGAAACCCTTTGCTCTTTCCAGCCAGCTGGATACTTCAGCATCAGTGTCCCCAAGAACAGACAAAGAGGGCTGGGAGAGGCTGAGGGCAGACCATGACTGGTCTGGAGGGCCACAACAATTGCACATAGCTTCCTGCAAGGGTTAAGCCAGGAAACATCTCGTGTCTTATCACTGCAGTGCATGCCCGGCTCTGCTGATAGCATCTGCTTGCTCACCCCTAATTCTAGGCAGCTTTATGCATCAATGGTGTAAATATGACACTAAAGGGGGCACCCACCACTCTCCTGTTTTAAGTGGATTGACACACAAAGGCTATTTTGATCAAGCAGATGAGAAAATGCAAACAAGAAAATGCTGGCAGTTCAAACTGGCTTTCATTTCCTGGTGTTCTGTAACAAAATTAGTTGAGAGCGATTACTTATTTCCCTTGTCCTCCCCAGCTCAGCCCAGAAATCTCCCAGTGTTGACTTCCCTAGGGGTTGTACCCATGGCTCTGTCTGTAAAGGCTGGATGGTGGGAGTCTGTAACATCCTGCATCCACTAGGGAAGAACAAATACCTGCCAAAGAGCTCTATAAACTGTCATCAAGGCACCTGGATCAGCCCTGATCTCACCAGCAGGCACTGCTGCTCAATGGAACACAGATTCTTTGTACATGTGCCAAGACATTTCATCTCTTAATTGAAGTGAAAAAGTCCACATATCTGGGTCTCAAAAGGAAGCCATTCTTCCCTTGTGCAATCCCAGCATACTCCTTTCTAAACACATTTTCAGTTATGACTCAGACTTGGGAATGCCACTGAGGAAGAGGAAGGATGCACTGCAGTACAAACACTTGCTAATCCAACCAGATTGCTGTGGGCTGTTGGGCAGCCAGTTGGAGGTAGACCTGGAGAATGTACCCTGTCTTGGGGAAAGAGAAAGCTGGCAGGTCTTTTATTTTCTATCATATTGTAGTATCTAGCAAAATCACTTAGAAAAAATTTACAACTAGATACTATATAGCATTTTTCCATACATCAAGAATGTGAAGAGAAAGTATCCATAGCTATTTGGAACAGTAAACTATATTAGTGTCCTATAAAAAGCATTAAGCCATCATCTTTCCATAATTTCACAAGTAGGATTCTTTTCATAAGTATTTTTCTTTAGATGTTGTCTGTGTGTGTTCAGTTTGCAGCTCCACACCATCAGAAGCACACAGAGGTTCTTGTCTCTGGGTAAATACTATGTAAATTTGTTCCTATGATTACAGCACTTGCTAAATTGAGCATAGTAATTAGGAGGCAATGCTTACTTTATGAATTTTCCATAGTAGGTTTGATGCTCCAAGATAAATCTCCAGTTCATCAAAATAGCTGTGCTTGTTCTTAATTTCAAACATACCTTTACTCCACCACAATTAAGCAAAAGACTTGAATGCATGCTTATTGCTTCAAGGGGATTAAATCTGTTGACTTTAATTAGATTTATGCCCAGACTGAAGTTCTTCCCTGAACTGAGGCCTGTGAAGTGCAGCATTTTGAAAGAGGAAGTACTGAATAAAAACTAAGAGAGATTATTCAGATTATAATTTGAATATGAAATAATACTTTATATTTTTCATACTCTGTATGCATTAGCTATGTAAACTGTACGTCATCATCTATAAGGAAGACAGTAAATGCTTTTAATTTATTTAATATTATCCAACTCTGTTGTAAAAAATCTCACACTTATATCAAGCCTCATAAATAGCAAGTCAAAGTATAAAAAAATCAAACACTTTTTCTTATGAACAGATTCTAGTAGAAGATACAGAAAGGCTGTTACAGATAAAATAATAATATTTCTTAGGCAAGTACTTGTGGCATTTCAGGACAATGTCCTGATGGACACACAAATCTATTTTAAAAGGTTTGGTGGTAACTTTTCTAAGCATATACTGCATTAAGTGCCTTAAAAAAGTGTCTTCAAAAAATACTTTCTAAATAATGATTAGTGAAGTAACCTCCATAAGAGAACTAGATACTAATCATAATTTGAAATCAGACAGACAGGAAATTGCCACACCCCACATTAGTGAATGCATCTAGGTCCCATGGTAGTCTTTACAGTGAGTTTAAATTGTCTATGGGAAATGAAATCATGTGCCAAAGGCCAAGTAAACCCGAAATTAAAATTCACAGTTATGTCTCCCTGTTGCATTCATAATCCTGCTTATTGCCTCTTACATCATTACCAAGTGTTCTCCAGACTAGAACAACCCACTGCTGTGCTATGTGTACCACCACACGCTACAGGCTGTCCAAGTTCTGCTCCAGAGGCCAAATATCACCCACTCAGTTTTAAAAATCGTGCTCAGGGTCATCATTCATGTCTATGTGGTGGTCAGACTCTGGGATACTGCATGCTCCAGAATAATCTGCTGCTAATTCCCAGGCTTCATCTACCACAAGCCCTCTAATTCACTTTTGAATATTACACTCTATATGATGACAACAGAACTTACACTCTACATGCCATTACAGGAATAAAAAGTGTCTCTTCAATTCTGCAAAAGTTATCATTGCAATCCATTGCCATGACAGTTCTGGACAAGGTCTTTGTGGACACGTGCATATATTTTATATAGTTTGCTGCTAACTGCATATTTGTAATACCTACCACCTCTCCAAAGTTCATATTCAGTGATCTCAATTCCCTTCACTGTTGTTTGCAAGAATGGGAATTAGAAACTTTGATGACCTGGTGAAATCACTCACTCAAGAAATTAAGCCAAACAATAAAACTAAGTAGCCTAAATATTGTTTAGCAAAAATGTGGCACCTGCAATCCATTACTGAAAGAACTTAGCACCATAAAATATAGTGATCAGGTTTTCAGATAGCACAAAAGATGTTAGTAGAGAATGAAAATAGAGTAAGTTTATTTTCTTCTGGTTCTAACGTAATTTAGATTTTGTAGTTGGCAGCATGTCAGGACCAACAGGCTTCCGGCAGGAGATCATTATTTTAAAACATTAACTCCCATGTTAATGTTTGATTTTGCTAATGTTTAAATTGGGATATATTTCTGAGCAGGAGAACAGAGGGGTAAAAAGATCACACACAATGCTTTTTCTCCAGTAAAAGTAGTCAGAGGTGGGTTACAGTAAAAAAAAATAAGCTGACATCTTGTAACAGATATAATAAAATTCACACAGGTAACTGTTAAATCCAAAGTGCAGGAAAGACAAAGAAATACAAAGAAAGAGCTTAGTGATAACAGAAACAATTAATTTGGCATAGGAACCTCTGCCAGATTCCTGCTATCCCACTATTTGAGTGAGAGCTCCTGCATGGCATCAGCCTCAAAGCTGTGTGTCATGGGAGCAGCAGTGTCCTGGAAGGGACCTAAACCTCAGTGCCTGCTGTGGGAAGTCATCAGAGACCCCACCATACTTTTAATGAATAAAGAGGTATCAGATCCTGGTCAAGCAGCACCTGGGTTAAATAACTGGCAAGCTAGAATGGAGAGTGTGAGAGTGGAAAGTCAGAGATGAATCACAAATAGAAACAGATTGCTGAAACAGATATTCTTGCCTCTTGAGTTACTCTCAAACTTAATTCCATAAAATAGCTGATGATCTCACATAAGTTCACTAATGCACTCATCAAAGTAAGAGAGTAATTCTTTAAGAAACCCTACTGATTTGAGTCACAAGGCACCAAGGGGCTCTGAAGCATAGAGCCAGCTCTGAATTGGGTACTTCAGGCATCAGAGTACACAGGACCCACTGCAAGTAGTTCCCTACTGTGCCAGCCACTCCAGCAGCCACACTTGTCCCCATCCTCCTCCTCACACCTCTGACTGCATCACATATATTTCACTCTCTGTTGATAGCTTTGTGTAATACTACAGCCATGCCTCAAAATTCAACTCACAGCTCATCTAGTTTCCAAGATTTTCATAACAGGAAATGTGATTCATATGTGTCTTCAATTACATGTATCAATGTAAAACACTAGGCTGTTGCAATAGCAAAGCCCGGGTACCAAAACTTTTCCAAAATTTCAGGGTGGTTTTACAGAATAAAGGATTTTGTGCCATGATTTTTCCAGTGCCACTTTGTGTGGGTTTCAAGAAGACCATGTCTCCAATATTGACACCCTGCTATGAGCAATCATGGAGTGTTTGTCATCTGCAAGGAGAAGTCTGACCAGAATTTCACACTTCTCTTCACATAAGAAGCCACTCTACAGAGAGATACTAAGTTTATATACAAATATAAATGGGGCTCCATCCATTTTTCAGAGGGCTGATGTTGCTGAGTCACGCTTACGGGCAGTCTAACCAACAAAAGACAGCAGAAAAGAGCAAACTAGAACAGCTACTTCTGAGATGACAAACACTGTTCCCATTACTTTTAGTCAGCATGATGCAAAACACAAACTTTCGTTACACTGCACTGGGAACGAGAGTAAATATTATAATTTTCTTTCTTAGCATCTAAAAGTAGCAATTAAGATTTTCATCTCTGCTGTGCCTTTGCAATATGAAATGACTGATTATTTGTTGAACAAACTGCTTAGAAATTACAGTAAAAATTTAAAACATACAGAGGACACAAATACAGAATACTGCAATTTTTGAGGACTTTAATTACCAGAGGTATAACATTAGCATGTTGTTTCTACTGTAGAATAACTGGTTTGCATAAATGCATTGTGTTAGCCAGTCAGTAGCTCAATTACTACTTTGTTGTCTTGGGTCTAAATATTGGAAGTAGAAGTGTAACTTAAAACAAGAAATATCTGTCAAGCAGGAAAGCTCAAGATACCTTTTAATAACATACCAGAGAGCTGTTTTATTGTGTTGCTGCTGCTGCTTCTTTTGAACTCCTAGATAATATCAGATGAGGAACATTATACTGTTCTATGCACATTTCCCTCATCACCACAGTATCTGAAAGGCTTCCAGCAGTTCATTAAGCAACATGACTAACCTCCCTCATTTGTGGTTTATCCATTCTCTCTCTCACCCTCTCTCCAAGAGAAGAGCTCTGTGTGCACGTGTGTGCACACAGTACCTTGGTGTATTGTGTTGGTTTGGTTATTTCACTTAACTTTTGCATTTACAATTTGCCTGTTACTGAGTGAAGCCTGCATACCTTGTCCTGCCTCTTTGCTTCAGCAAACATTCTCTGGCTCTTCTTCCACACTCCTAAAGTACCTGTACACAGCAAGTGGGTGCACAGCACCAAAAAAAACATGTCAGAGGAGGAGAGTGGAAGGCTGGGAGAAAAGCCCCATAACTCATGCAGGCTATGACATCACAGCTGCTGACAGGTTTCACATTTTCTAAGATGAACTACTACAAAAATTTCCCTCTCTGCTATTGAAGTGGACAGTGAGCATTTGAGAGTCCCCCGTAAGGGCATCTGTGAAGTTGCAAAAGCTGTCTATTATGCATGAGGTGCAATATACAGGGGTTTTGCTGCCCTTACACAACTGTGGGGATGAAGATGGCTTTTTCCATATAAAATGTAGATAGGAAAACCTTCAAAAAGCTAAGCCTGACTCTTCTCCTCCACTATGCTAGCATGTGCAGAGCATAACTTCACTATCTCAGCATATTTCTGCACAAGAAGAGACCAGATCTTGGTAGCATATGTGTAATTTTTTTTAAATCCAGAGTGAAAGACATCATGATAGGTAAAGTATTTAAGCTAGAGTGCTGTAAGGATTGAGGAGAGATATTGCAATTTTTATGTATTTGTCAAATTTGATATCAAACCACTGGGGACACTTTCAGTTTCTCCAGACAAGATTTCTGGCATCATCACCTCTCTCAATTCAAGTATGTATGTCTAGCTGTAAAAAGCAATACAAATATGCCCTCAATTTCTGCAATTTTTTTCCCCAGTATATCTTGAAATGGCTCAAGAAAAATAATTTTTTTTTTTTTTAATGGTGAAATTGAGAGAAAGAAACAGAAGATGACTCTTCAAGTCAGTTGACAGATCAGGCCTTAGCCTTCAGTGAAACTTCAGGGCTCATACACCAGCTGCTCCCAAAGCAACACAAAAATCTGTGTTAATCCTAACAAAAACTATTTTAGCAAGATATTGGAGATCTAGGACTATCTGCTATTTGACTGATGCCACTCAGAATGCTTGCAGGAGGATAGGAGACCCTATCCTCTCATTCAGAAGGAGACAGCTAATGAGCAACTGAATCTTTAATGTGTTGAGGATACTTCTGGAAGATTTTATTGTCTCAACATTTAAAAAACAAGAAAGCCAGGGTATAGGCTAGTATCCCTTAATATGAAAAAGGCTGGGAATGGAGCTAAGCTGCCTGGCTGATGAGCAGGAGAATCTTCAGGGTTTGCTTGCTGCCTTCAGGCATCAATGTGCCCAGAAATGAGACAGAGATGTGCGCCAGCTGTCACTGCATGGATCTCACTGAACATTAAAATACTCCCTGTATCAGGCAAATTTCAAAGAAATACAATTTCTGGTGTAAAACCTGCCACTCGAGGGCCACCTCAATTTCCCTTCAACTTCCTGCTGCCAGTGAGAGTAGATGGGGATTAGAAGTAGGGGACAATCTTTCCCCTCATGGTGGCTCTCTTGCTTGGGACTCCACAAACTGCAGTACAGATGTCAAGTGCCACAGTAAACTGGAGCTTGCTCTTTCCCAAAAATCAGCAAAGTCATTCTGATGTTCAGAAGTGCCATTTAACCCCAGCCAGCAACCAAGCTACCCCAGCTGAAACTTTCACAAGAAGAAAATCGAGCAATGGCATCTTTTCAGACAAGATACCTCTTTCTTAAGTACTAAAGGGTTTTTATCTAAGCCTTCTAATAATTTGGATTGCTTTTTACCTTGAAACAGTTTTGTCTCTGAAATATTCCCTTGGTCATAACTTGTTTTGTCAAGTTTTTTTTTTAAGAAGTCTTCTAGGTCAAAATATGTTTTATGGATTTAAGCTGCTCCCAATTGCCTGAAAATTGAAGAGTAGGTAAAATTCAAGATACATGCTTCTTAGGACAAATATGGAGTTTGATATGTAGCAGGTATGATGGAAACCTTCATAGTTGTCTTGGTATCTGAGAAATATTTCCTTTTTTTTTTTCTTTTCCTGTACAATAGGGACACAAGTATTTTTCCCATAACATATAACATCTCAGCCACTTACACCTTGTTTTGGTCTGGACATACTGTAGAGGGTAGGCCAATCCTGTCCTTTTATTCATGGGCCAGACTTTTGCACCTAATGGAAAACAAAGCACTGCCTCCACCAAAGATATCAGGAAAGGATGTTACAAAGATGACAAAGAAAGTACAAGCACAACTTCTTAAGTGGGAAATGTGTGTTGCTACAAAGCAATACAATAACAGATGCATGAACAATTGTTTTCATAAATAAGCAGGAAGAGAAAGGCCCAAAGTAACCTGACGTTTCTTGTGGGTAGTTTCTTTTTTTTTTTCTGAAGAAGAAAGAGTAAGTTACATATTGTCCAGACATTTGCTGGCTTAAGCTTAAAGGGCCTGCCTGCACAGTATTCACACTGGAATTCTGCTCTTTTCTCTCAATAACATTATTTCAACTATTGAGTCGTGTTGCCACTGGGAAAAAATGAACATTTCAACAAAGAAAAATAAATTGCATTTGTGTTCTCACTTCAACTCCCAGATTCTTGCTGGAGAGGAGCCAGGACAGTGTTTCAAGGTGCTGACTATCTCCTTCCAGCAAAACAGAACAGATGGGATGGAGCTAGGCTGGGACCCTGCAGCTAGATGCAAACACACATAAGTCTTGTATCAGAGTAAGGCTCTTTCCTCCCCTTCCTCTCTCTACTTTGAGCACCTTAGATTTCAGAATATGGACATCTAAACACAGCAGCTAGGAGGGCTTACTTGGCTGGTGTGCTGCTGCAGCTCAGACACTGTCAGGAAAAGCAAGGTTTGCTTCCCTCCTTTGCCACCTGAAACCTCAGAAAAAACCCTGCACCATTCTCAGATGCAGCTTCCCCCCAGTGTAACAGGAACAATTCCCTCCTCCTGGGATACAGCTGTGCACCAAGTGCTCCACAATGGCCTGACACTAACACTTGAAGATCATGCAGTTGTGGAGAGGGCCCCACAATTTGCTCCTGTGCATTTGGTGTCAGTGGGTCTTGCCACTCTGCCAGTTTCTGCCAGATGTGCACAATCACCACATTTGTAAACACAACCCTAGTGCATATCCACACAAACTATTCACAGGAGCTAGTTAAATAAAACATGGCATTTGCTGGCTGTAAGCAGTGCAGAGAGGGAGGGCATGAAACTTGAGCCTAATAGGAATTGGGGAGCTGGGGTGAAGAGGGTTACAATCCACATTTACAGAACACTCTTGGAATACCAAAAGCTTTCCTCTTTATAATACAAAAACTTCGTTCACTTTACTTCACTCACCATGAATAACGAACTGGGGAATTAAAAGCTTTAAACCTGTTAAAGAAGGAATATTAACTTAAGTATAAATATGGCTGAAATAATCCAGACAGTTTTATGACCTTACACCCCCAAATGAAGGTGAAATGCAGAATTCTTTCCCCAGGACTAGTGGTAAACACAGCTAACAGATGGAAGAGCTGAATGGAAATTTCAATAAAGTAGGCCACAAAGAAGCATTTGTAAGTGCAGGGGTGCTCACTTAAAAAAAAGGGGGGGGGGGGAAAGAAGGCTTAAAAATGGAACTTTGTTTTATTTTGATAGAGTGCCAAAACAGTACTGCATTCCTTAAAGAGCAGAATAAAGGAATGAGTTAGACTGGCCTTCTCAACACCTCAGCAAAAGCCCCCATGGGTCTCATTTTGCTAGGATGACTATTTATATGACAGGTAAGGGAATAATTTTGTTGGATTCAGTTACACTAGGCCTCCCTGACCCCTGGGTCAAAAGAGCAAATGCAAAAGTGACAATGTGGATAATTGCCTGTTTAGGATAATGGAATACTGATTGAGGGTCAATTATTATAACACCTGAAAGATAAATGAGCTGATGTGAAAGGTTCAGCAGAGGTAGCAAACAAGAACTGTCTGCACGCACCATGCCATGGCTAATAATGCAGAGTACAGACTGCTGCATTTGATAGCAGGGAAGCACATTTCCTGAGCTGAACTACTAAAGTTTCCAAGCCCTAAAAATATTTTAGTTTGTAAAACCTGCCATAAAATAGAAATTCAGCGCCACTGCCCAAAGCTGAAGGATTAAGGTAATATTATTTAACATGTTACACAATTGATTTCCATTATAAGCCTTGACTGTGCCACATATCTCAGAGTTATTCTTTCTTCTGTCTCCTGAGTGAACTTCCATTGCTACACAATTAAAGAAAACCAGGTTTGATATTTGTATGTCTAAATCCAACCAAAGGTGAAACACCATTAAGGCCACTACTACATTGAGCCGCTGTGGTTCATAGGATTTTAAAAAAACTGAATCTTGTCTATAAAATGTTTTGAAACTTCTGTGCAAGCACAGTCTTGGTTGTCTTGTTGGGCATTGCTTTTGCATGGTATGACTCCTGAAATGCTTGTTCCTCAGTTTGGTCTTCTTATTTCCTGTGTCACAAAAAACAAAGGTCCTTCTTTCCTCCTCTACACATCATGACGGTGTAGGGATTAGGCTGGGAAAAAAAAAGCATTTTTAAGGAGAAAGCACAATTGACCCCTCTTCAGGCTTACAGTCCAATTAGAGGTTGGTCACAATTCTCTCCAGTGTTTTGTCTGGAGAAAAGGAGGCTCAGAGGAGACTTTCACCCTCTACAACTACCTGAAAGGAGGTGGTGGCAACGTGAGGGTCAATGTCTTCTCCCAACAAGTGACAGGATGAGAGGAAATGGCTGGGTAAAGTTCAGGTTGGATATTAGGAAAAATTTCTTCACTGAAAGACTGGTTAAGCACTGGAACACGTTTCTTGGGGAAGTAGTGGAGTCACCATCCCTGGAAGTGTCCAAAAAATGAGTAGATGTGGCACTTTGCAGTATGATTTAGTGGGCATAAGGTATTAGGTTGAAGGTTGGACTTGAAGATCTTGGAAAATGTTTCCAACCTTAATGATTTGAGCAAGCAGACAGTGAGTGTCCAGACACATAGAAAGCACACCTTGGTGTGCAAAAAGTGTTTCCAGATCATTTGAAATGTCCATCTTCTCATAGCATGAGATGAATGAGCCATACAAAACACATCTCTATGAACGGCGGAGCTCTGATGAAATGCTCTCAATGTAAATACTCATGCCTCAAAACTATACCACAGCAAAAAGCACTATTTGGAAAATATTTCACTCAAGTGAGATGAAAAGAACTCAGGAGATCTGCTGCATTAAACCCACAGCTCAATGTAAGCCTCTCCCAGTGCTCTTCCACAGTGGCATGAGAAGATCTTGCCTGCTTTTTCTCCTCAGCCTCTGTGTGAACAGGGATCTTAGAAAGAACAGGAATAAGCATATCTAGATCTCTGGCACTGCCAACAGAATACACTAGAATAAAAAAGACTGTCAAGAAAGCGAATATATGAAACTATAGCACCTTCAAGGGGACTTGAAGGTGACCACTGCATGAGTATAGAGGTAGGGACATTGCCCAATTTGGCTGCAACAGTATGAGTCATTGCTATGCTGTGTCTTTCTGCTAGATATGATTTTTCCTTTGGTTGTTACATGAATGTTAACCTTCCAAACTTGTAACCCTGCATTTTAGCACAAATATATTTAAAAAAAATTCCAGCTAAAATTTCCAGCTATAATGACTATAATGCAGTAGGAAATTAATTTCTTCCACCATCTCTCCAGCTGGCATATCACACTCTTTTATTTCATTTATACTGAACATGTAAGCTGGGAAAAGATGAATGACCAGATTATGAGAGGTTGATTCTCATCTCTCTTTTGTTTGATGGGAATATCACTACCATTTCAATATCATCAGCTGCAGGAAAAGTAATTTTGAGGCCAAACAGGAATTTCAAATCCACAACGAAACTCCCTTTTCTATAAGGTAAAGGATTAAAACTAATCAACTTCATAACAAGCCAAGTGTCCTGCTAGAAACATCCCCAGCAGAAACAAGAAGTGTGGAGAGTAAGTCACATGATTTCGGGTAAGAAAACAAAACAAAAATTCCCAACCCTGGGCCACCGATCAAACACTGTCTCACAGTGACTAATTTCTGACTAGAACCCTACTGCTTTGGTTTTCCTTTCCCTCAGACAAGATGAATCATTGCATGCAGGCTGACAGAAAGAGAAGGCATCCTTTTCCTTCAGCTGCCAAACTCCTCATGATTTCCCTGTATGACAAAAGTCCATCCGGCAGTGATGAGAGATTCCTGAAACTAATTGAAGTCTTCAAAGCTTAAAAGATTATTGAAATCTCTTCACTGTGGGGATAAGGTAGCTCTTATTTCAAATGATGTATTTTCTATTCTACTGCATTCAGCTTCTGCAGGGAGCATATCCCTCAAATGTCCCACAGTTCAGAAATGTCTCTCATTTTACTCTCAAAGCTATTTATCTTCCTTGAAAATTTCCTACCTTTGTGCTTTTGTTATTTAAGAGTCCTTGTAGCAGTAAAATCGAAACAAACCAAATCCTCTATAAGCTGGGCTTATAGAAAGAGAAATGCAGTTAAAAAAATATATCCTATGATGTTTCCAGTTCCCATGCAAACAGAATGTTTTTTGTCTCTTGGTCCCACACTTGGGTGCTGACATTCTGAGAAGCATCTAACAAAGAGATACAGTACAAATTTCATGGAGGCCCAAAAGTTCAAGGCAGGGCCCCTTCTTTCTTCCCATGTATATATGGGGCACCCATGGTGCTACTTAGGCTATCCTAACAAAGCATCCACAAACAAAACTTGTTCCTAAAAAAAATTGTGAAGAACCATGCTGGATATTTCAAATTTTCATAAACTGTGCTAACTGTTAAACATGGGCCTGAATTCTCAGAAGCTACAGGAATTGATTACAACAGCAAAACAGCACAGAGCCCGGTGGAAAGCACCATTACATTCTGTTCTATAAAAATCCCACAGGGGATTCTTGTTCTGAGGCTACTTGAACAACATAATCAAGTATCCAGGAGCAGCTTTGTGTGACTACTGCAACATCCACCAGGTAAAAATGGAAAGTGACAGTTACCATTACATCTGTCTCTTGAAAGAAATGCTGCTGCTGGATGACTAGAGAATGAGGTGTGAAGCCAACTGATTCTTTAACCCAACTCCACAAATTGCAAAGCAAACTTTTCAGCAATAGTGAGACAAATAGCTCAGCCTCAAAAGAGACCAACAGTGATTTTGCAAAGTGTGAGAGAGTCAGTGGTGCTCTGATTTGGTGCTGGTCCCTTTTAAATAGCCTCCCTGCCTGTTCTAAAAGGCCACTGCTCTGGAGAAGTGGGATGTGTGGGTAGTTTGCAAAACCATAATTGTCCATGGTTCTCTCAGAGTTAATACTGATTCCCCTCTTTATGTTTTGGGAATGTTAGATCCTGCCTTCTTATTTCTCAGTTACAATCTGATTAACTTAAGGGGGATGCTCCTTATGCTGAGGGCCTCTGTAACAGGGATCTGGGGCCACAGCAGCTGCCTCTGAGTGTTGGCATTTTAGCTAATGTTGATTCCCTGGTCAACAGCTCCTTTGCATGGTACAGATGCTACAAATGAGCCACTGGCTAATGTCAGTCTGCTTGCACAGCACAAGCCTCATCAATCTGAGCAAGCTTGGACCTATGGGCTCTTTGCTTCCCAACAGATGGCCACAAGTTCCCTTCCATAGGAGGAAATCTCATCCAGTCCAAATGTCAAAAACCTTTTCCCTGTTTTCAGGGAAAAAACTAAAACCCTGAAGGTGTCTTTAAAAAGATGCAATAGAGGAAAAACCCTCCGGAGCAACGGAAAGAAAATCTGGAGTGACAGCAACTATCCAGTGTATGGATAATTAAGGAAGAAAATGAACCCTTGAGTGTTTCAAATGGAGAAGAATACCTGCCCTTTAATTGATGAACATGATCTGTTATATACAAAATACAACCCAAGTGAGTAACTTTGGAAGAAATTGATAGCAAACATATCCTTGTTAACAGACAATGTAACTAAGGCAGGCCAAGTGCTGAAAAAAATAGCAGGAAAAAACAGCAGACTTTCTGTAAAACAGAAATAAATTCCTAACATTATGCCATCTTCACACAACTCACATTGCTTGAAAGATGGGAATAAATCAAAATCAAACAGATTTTTATCAATAAAGAAATTGATAGATCTACTCTGTAAGATGACAAAACTCTGAATTTCACTCATGAGAACTTTACTCACTAGATGTAACTTCAAGTAGCCTCAGATTTTGGGGTTTGCTGAGTTTGCTGCAAAAGACAATAGATTAGTGTATTTTTAGAGGAGACTGCAGAAGGAGACTTAGAAAACTAAGAGGTTTTTTTTCCTTTGGTGGTTTGGGAAAATTCCCTTCCAATAATTATTTTGATGCTGTTTGGCCTCATTGTCATAGTAATAGTGGCAGGAGCTTGGGGTTTTGCTCGGATGTTTTGTTTGGTTCCTCGTTTTTTTTTTTCATTTCTTAATTGAGTTGTCTCATTTACATTTCAGTGAACAGAAACATCCTTCAATGTTAAAACTGAGATGCAAAAAGGACATTCCATTAATTAAACTGAGCTCCAAAGTAAACTTACTGGAAGGAGCCTAGAAGAAGCAGCTAAAAGTTGATCAGGTTATGTACAAGAAAATGAAAAATCATGGCTGAAAACCTCTTTTTTCCTGTAGTTTTTGTCACAGGTAATTTTTCTCCTGGAAAGAACAGTTTTGCAAGAAGCATGCATGTTATTGAAGACATAACTGAAGCTTCACAGTCTATGTGATTAAAAACAAACTTACAAGCAGAATCCTAAACAAAAAAAACATGCTGTATTTATTAAAAACAACTGAAGTCAAAGCAGCATCCAGACTGTTTTTAGAATCGCTACCAATATTCTACACCTTTTGTCTTTTTCTTTGTGAAGAGTTTGGTGCTGTTGTTATACTAAATTCCTTACAAAACCATGATAATGATGACAGGAGAGAAACATGATTGACTCAAATGATTCTCAAAGATACCCTCCCATCCCTTACATGAAACCAAAACGCCAACTGCAGGTTGCATTCCACTGTGAGAATTCTCAGTCAACTCCACTGCAAATGTACCCAAACAGCTCTCTAAATCTTCATAAAAAACCCAGATATATTAATAAAGAGAGACATCTGGAACAGCATCCCAATTTAGCTTGGCTACTGCACCTTATTATCTATCATCACTACTGTCCCCAGGCTTGTTATACATGAGAGATTTCCCTTCTCATTCTGAATCTTAAATCTTTACATCCCACATCTTCATACCTCTCCATCTTCTTCCCAGTCTCCCTTCTGTGACCCTTGCATCAAGGCAGGATGGACAAAGGGTGACCTAGGAAGGAGAGTTTGCCTTGATATGTTGAGAGATGTCAAGAGAATAAACTTGAATGCAACGTGCTGCAGAAGGGAACTCCTGAAACCAAATTTTCTGTTGTTTTGTGACATCTTATGGGTTTAGGGGCAACGGAGATTAGGAGATGATGAAGGAAGGAGCATGAAACACCAAATTTCACAGGAAGAACTAAAACTAACATCAGTAGGCAAACCCCCTGATTAAAGGGAAACTTACAAGAAGAAATGCTAATTAGCAGTTATAGTGAGTGCTTGAGTCTTTCAAGTTTTTAATATACAGATTACAAAGAAGACATTTTTCCTGATGTTCTCCATAAGGTTAATATTCACAGAATTTAAAAAAAAAATGGTGACCTGCTCCTGCTGTGATGTGCCATGCAAATTCTGAGAATGTTTGAGTCTTTCAAGTTTTTAATATACAGATTACAAAGAAGACATTTTTCCTGATGTTCTCCATAAGGTTAATATTCACAGAATTTAAAAAAAAAATGGTGACCTGCTCCTGCTGTGATGTGCCATGCAAATTCTGAGAATGTGCAGGAAAGGCAAAAATTAATTAGCAATGAGGAGACAGCAATAGAAAAATCTTCTGAAGGACAGGCTTAAGTTTTCACTGAGAAAAGATCAAAGCTATTTTTGTCTGTCTTTTCCAAAACAGTGTCTTTAAATGGTTTCTATAATAAATAGGATATTTTAACATCTAAGTTGTGGCTAGTACATGGTCTCCACTGAAATATCTAAAATGGACAGGAAACTTGAAAATGGCCAGCATGGGTTCCCCAGCCATGGAATGAAACATTTTAAAACCAGCATGCCAAGAGGGACCAGAGGTAGGCAGCAACATACTAATTTATATTTCACTTGTAGCTTAATCTGCCATACCAGAAAATGGATCTTCATTTTTCCTCTAGGGGTAAAAACATTTATTTTAACAATAGTCATTTACTTCAACAGGTCTGTATCAATCCCTTTCCTTATTTACAGAGAAATAAACTGCTTGCTGTTTAGATAACATTCTCTTCAGGGCAGGCGTAGCTTATCGGAGCTGCCTGCTGCGAGCCCAGTCCAGCCTGCAAACAATGTACTTTTACCAACTCTGCTGCCTTGAGATCTCACATAAAGCAAAGCACAAATTACTTTCCGAGATTTTCTTCAACTTTCCTCAGGATAGCTGTGAGAGACTTGGCCCATTTATAGCCAAAGTGAGACAGACTGAAAGTGTGTGCGTGTCAACTGGCTCCTGCAGGGAAAATTCTGGCCATGGGCTGGGCATCCTGTCTAGGAACTTAACCAGCCTCTCACTGAGGTGTGACATATTCTTCCAATGGACTTTTAATCCATTCACTCAATAAAATGCACAAAGATAAAGCCAGCTGAAGCCAGGAGCAAGAAAACAGTATTTTGTGCCACTCTGTTCTTTCATCACTTTCCATTCACTCACCTCTAACTTACCCTCCCCTGCGGACTCAGCTCCATCACAGTGACCAAGTTCAATGAACTCTTGGGGCAGGGAAAACAGCTTTGCTCAGTTGCTCTGCATTTGCCTGCACATGGAAACCTGCTGACGTGGTCAGCCTGCCCTGGAGGAGCTGCCCTCTGTGCCAGCCCATGTCCAGCAGCAACAGCAGTGTCCCACCTCCAGCAGCTCCTGCTGCCACCACCACTGGAAACATGGCACATGCTGTGTCATCTGTCTGGTGTGCCCATCTTTTTGTCATACCATGATCTGAGCCAGGTTGGCAGCTTTAATTATCATTTTCCCTTCCAGCTGGCCTATATCCCTTATGTTTGAGGCATCATTCTGTAGGTTTTGAGAAGTCAAACTCTCTCCATGGTTGACATCTCTTCAAGATGCCTCAGAAAAAAAATCCTGGGTTGAATTTCTGTCAGGACAATGAAGAAGGGGTTGGCCAGGTAGTTTCTTGTTGCATTGGCATGAAATAAAAAAAAACCCAAAAAACCCCAAACAAACAAAACAACAAACCAACCAACCAACTAACCAACCAAAACCCACCCCAAAAACAAAAACAAAAACTCCCCAACGAACAAAAAACCCCCCATTTTTTCTAGAGAAATTAATCTCACAAGCCCTTGGAGGTCCTGCAGCCAAAGGCTCTGCTTCAGGGCAAGGACAGACATTCTGTAGAACTCTCATCTATGCTTTGATAAACAGCCTCGTCTTTGCACCTCCTGTACAAGACTAATAAACTCTAAAAAATATCAAAATCACTATTACCAGGGGATACATCAATAACCCAGGGATTTCACTGTTGGCTGTGTAGTGGCTTGCTGTGCTGTGACCCACTGCCTTCAAAATTATAATCCTTTCACTGAATGAGACACAATTAAAAATAATATAATATTTCAAAGGACTAAGTGCTCCCATATGGAGATCAGTTCTTTAAGTGTTGTAATTTGCCAACTCTTAATATACTGGAATTGTTTTAATGAAATATCCTGTGCTATTATGTAAGTACAGTATTGTTTCCATTCACACTTCTGTTCTACACAGCTATTCCAGATGTTCTACCCACCAACTTGAGATGGAAAAAAAAAGTACGGACACATGCATTCATATTTAAATATGTGCATACATAAATATATATGTGCATAAAAATCAACCTAATAAAATAAAACCTAAAATTAAATGTTTTTTGCATTTGAAAGAAGTTCTCTGGGCACGTCTTAATCTTCTTTTAACAAACCTGCCATCATATAACTCAAACCCTTAAAGTTTCACAGTCCTAAGCTGTAATAAAAACAAGAATAAAAGTTTACTAGAAGGTCAAAAACTGTCAAGTATAAGCAAAAGAAAATACAGAGATGCAGAAGCAGGAGAAAGGTCAAGTGCTTCTGAAAATATTCAGGTACTGTACCTCCAAGTATATTGCAGCAGTAGGTGACTGGTTACTGCTGTTTTATTTAATAAGACTTCACATAAATTCCAGCTGCTAACCATGTGATAAGTCCATCTCAGAACAGAAGGGCTTCTATTCTCCTGCCACACTATGATCCAGACTTCCACCCACCTCACTGGGAATTACAGTCGTACTGAGGGCTGATCCCATGGACCCTTTTCCTGTGTTCACATTTGATTATAATGCGTGAGCTGTGTGAACGAACAATCTTAGGATTTAAGGAAAAAACCACCTCATTTTATGTAACCCTAGATGTGGTATGGTAATAATTCTGGGGCTCGACTGCACAGCAATTTTCTCAGTGCTTTAATACAGTGATGGCACTTTTTTAAAACAAAGAGAGGGGAAAAAAGGAAAGGAAAGAAAATGCATACAGGAAGAAGAAGAATGAGATTAAAAGATTATTAATAATTTCTGATATTTCCTTCTCTTTCTCCTTCCCTCATTCTCTTTTTCCACTGTATTCTAGTTATCCTGCTGCTAAATATATAACTTTTCAATCTGTATTAAAGGTTTCGGTACTTTGCAAAATGCTGAGGGCCCTAAACTTTCAGTTTTTTCTGTCAATTTTACAAAGAAAAATACTTTTTTCTTATTTTTCTTTTTTCTTTTTATTTTTAATTTTTTTCTGGGAAGACTGTGCAGCTGTTTTATAACTCCTATGGCAGTGTCAAGTGGTGGTAGGTTCTGCCATCCAAACAAGTATTTTTCTGTGCAAGGAGGAGAAGGAGGAGGAGGACATGGACTGGAAGATCCACATGGGACATTCCTGCCCAGCTCGCACACTGTGTGACTGATAGGTACATCAACTAAATGGGAATGGGGAGTAAGAAATAATGCAGATGCTGATTGATTAGCAAGAAAAATGCTACTTTTTTTGCCCTTAAAAAGGGTGCTTTTATTTGTGTCTCTTCAGTGTCACTTCAGTCTGCTTTCTCTCTTCTATGTGTAATTTTTGCACTCTTTGATAGCTGAAAATAAAATATTTAGAACTGGGAGAATAAGGAGATACTTCCTGTTTTATAGTGGAGGTTTTGGAAGACAAAAACAGTAAAGTAGCTTTAGTTACATTTTCCCCCATAAAAATTGTATTTAAAAAAATGACAATTCTGATGACAGAAAAACTATTCTATCAAATATTTAGTTGTGGGAAAAAAATTGAAATTAAATATTTACTATCAGTGGATGCTTCTTTCAGAACAAAGTAAAGGTATAAAGTATATATAAAGGTATAAAATGCCACATATCATTTTACTCCTAACAAGTATACAGACAGTGTTGTACATGAAAGTGCTCTGTAGTGTTTTTTCACTTTAACATTTTTAATATCTTTGCAATGTTCCTTTTAAAGGAAAACTTAATTATTTCTCACATAGTCTATAAGCCTTCCTCTGGAGACCTACATGAAATATCTGTAACACAAGCTGAAACTACATTTAATAATGTCCACTGTGTGAAATTGATGCTTTAAAAAGAAAGTACTTTGAAATCATTGCAGCTTTTGTGTTTAAAAAAACCCCATGTGTATTAATGGCAGGCTTTTTAAAACACTGGAAGTGCAACTTGTCAAGAAACACTGTGACAGCCTGGGAAGGTGGGGAAGACACCCCTGACCAGTAAACATAAGGTCACAAAGAAATCCAGACCTGGAGATTCATCTGTTGCCAGCTAAATTAAGCACACCAAGCACACAGGCATGAATGAACTAAACCATGAAAAACACTAATCTCAGCTAATTGTAGAAAAAAATACAACAGAATAAAATAAAATAAAATAAAATAAAATAAAATAAAATAAAATAAAATAAAATAAAATAAAATAAAATAAAACAAACCCCAGGTGCTGTTCCAAATTCGTATTTCTGTGCTGCAAGCTGAGTTAAGCTCCAGCTGCAGCCCTTCTGCCTCTGGAGTCAGCAGCCAGGGAACAGTTTTCACTCAGGTGCAGTCTCCATTCAATGCTCTCAGCATCTCTGAGAATGAGCAGGGGACATTTTTGTCAGGCACATGCCCTTTTTGCATTTTTTCCAGGGTCTGCACAGTGAGCAACTGCAGACCATGCAGTGACCTGGTGCAGAGTCATGCAGGGAAAGGGTGGGAAAGCTGAAGGAGGCTTGCTGAAAGGGTGACCACAGCAGTTTGGGATGATTATACAAACGGCTCTGCATCTTTTGATGTTTCCTCTTTTCTAATAATAAGATGGTCATCTGCACGCTTTGCTTTCTGAGAAACGCTGCTTCATTTCTCTCCCATAAAAATGGTCTGTTTCCTCTCAGTGAACAAATTAGAGGAAGAGACCTACAATAATTTACAGTATATTAGACAGTTATTACTGTGCAATGATATAAAATGGTGATTATACTAAGTGAAAACCTTGGTAAAATTCATATACTGGAAACAAAAGAGTAAATTGAGGTTTAGTACTGCATGTCTGAACTTAAACCATCCAGGGCGACACATATAAATTCCAAATCCCAATCACCTTACTCATTCATGTAGTTTCATCATGATTATTCAAGCACTGACAGCCTGCTTAGCCCATAACAAATAAAGAAGATGAGAAATTAAAAGGTTGGCTTTTGTGGCTGTGACAGGCACCCTTTGGCCTGCTGTGCCAGTGCATCATAGCAAGATTGGGTCTTGCTGTCATGGCCTTTGCACACTGAACATTTCTTAGTATGGCTTAGAACAGGAAAACAGGAGAGATAACTTGTTAGTTCCTGCTTACTACCAAAACATGAGAGGCAGAGTTAAATGGGACCTGCTTCACAGAGCTGATAAAATTCAAGAGTTCAACGGTGTCATAGCCTGGCATCCACATTAAACCTTATTTTTTATTAGTTAATGCATGTGCTACATTTTAATGGATGCTAATGTAAATAGATGTGCTTATTATGACTTCAGTGCACTCACAACAGCTTAATAAAGCATTTTTATTGTCATCATTTATTGCCACATTCTTTTCGCACTTAGAGTGGTGCAAGTCCAAAATATCCCCCTAGAAGTCATGGGTTTACCTAGGTGTAAATCTGTGGTTACTTTAGATGTTTATTGGCCTGAAAGGAGACTCCTGCTCATAGAATCCAAATATCACTTTGATTTAAGTACTGCTGAGTTTAAGCAGACTGTAACCAGATACTGAAGAACCACTCTAGCTCAGGAGGAGAGGAGTAATTATTTTAAGTAGGGAAGAACTCTTTTCCTTTATATAGCTTTTTAAAAAAATTACTTTTAAATAAGATGTCTTGCTTTGACTATAACATAGGTACAAAAGAAAATTAACTTTGACAAGGTTATCAAATCATTTGGCATCAGCTTGCAGCTTCTTAGTGCCTTTTACTTACTTTACCCTTGAGAAAGCAGTCTGCCACAGACAATCTTCTCCTCCTCATTTTTTATGTTGATATTAATAGCCCAATGCATTGAAAAAGTGAGAATTTTCATCCCAGGAAGGGCTTGTACACAAGAATATGTAATGAAGGATTTAGGACCACACAAAGCACTGCTGAAATACAACTTTGCCTTAAATGAACACAGCCAGGTTTAAGAGGGCAAAATTGATGTCAGAGGGCATGTTATGGCCAGAAGAGAGAAATAAGGGAACCTCTCAGATGCATGGGGAAGACTAACAGAAAAACATAAAGCATGGGAGGTCACACTCAACTCCAAGTACAGCTGCAGAAACAAAACTGGCCTGACATTTTACAAAAAGTCTCAAAAAAAGCTGTTCACACATCACAGAAAACAAATAACAACAAAGAAAAGAAGCAATCCAGGAATGCTGTTCCCCTGAGCCAGAGTTGGTGTGCTGATTAGGAAGAAATTGGTACCAGCAGATCAGATGGTATAAAAGACAGCACCAAACTGAATGCATGACTCAGCTACCACCAAACGTGCTGCTTGAAAGGCTCAACTGAGCACAGATGTGCACCAGAGACCTGAGAGAACCCACACTCAGACCAGCAACCTTCTTAATATATAGAGACACAGATACTGAAATAAATCACCCCAGCGAATAAGGGCATGGCTCCACGATCTGCCAGAGGCAGCCTGGCAGCAGCACACACACAAAACCACACAGAAAACACCGTGCTGCAGTTATCACAGTAAAAAACCCCTGCACGGAGGCATTTACCACAGAGCAGCTGAAATGCCGTGGGTATCTTCTGGTAATGCACTCTATATCCAAGACTGGTGCTTTCCACAAACAGTTTTTCCTTGTGTCAGCAAGCTCAGACAGGAGAACATGTTTTTACTCTAACCAGTCAGGAGTGCTTCTTGCTTTTTTTCCACCCAAGCTTGCTTGATTTAATAGATCTTCCTCATGCAAGACTTCACCATGACTCAAAATTTATGAGGCAAGTTTTCTAAAGTAAAGGGACGAGCAGGTGCCTGGTTTTCACTGACTACCAGCAGCACCTGGCTCCTACATGTGCTGTTGAACACCTCCCCAAACTGGCTTTGTAAGTGCCTGTGAAAAGGAGGCTGGAGAACAGGCAACCCAGCTGGCACCTGCTGCAGCCAATATGCCCATGGAGCTGTGAGAAACTTTTGCAGTGAACTCCCAGATATCCTATGGACTTCAGCTTCATTAAAAATATGAATTTCGAGCCAAGTTTGCCAAAATGTCTGCAGAGATCCACGTATCTTTTTGCAGACTTAGCTGAAATTATGACTTCAGGTAAAAGCCACAAGAAAAATACGTGGTTGCTGTTTCTTCCCAAAGCCAGGCAACTGATGACGTTTGGCACCAAACCCACAAGCCAAATGTAAAGTAAATGAAGGAATATTTCCTATCAAACTCTGCAGTCCAGAGCCACATATTGTTACATGCCTAGGAACACCAATTTGAAAGGTGGGGAAATAATGAAATACAAAAGAAAGACAGGAAGCTGAGGTGAGAATCTTCTGATGTGCTAATTAATTCTTGATTCACTCTTCCGCTGTAGGCGAATAAGAAACTACTAAAAATCACACAAATGTTTGTGCAAGCTGTGGGCTCAAATTCTGGTTTCTGTTAATCAGGCAGAAACCATTTACGCTGACTATGGCAGAAATAAATTATTCAAAGTGTTGTAAGCCCATGAGGCACAAACATGCCTTACCCCTGACAGAAAAGAACATGTCATTTTTTGGCTATTTTTTTAAAGTTTAGAATTCTGAATTGGAATTAAATCAAAACAATGGAGGAAAAAGTTTTTTTTACAAGAACACCCTCATCAGATTAATCTTTTAAGCAAGCTGACACTGTAACCAAACTACCTAACTTCCTCTCCCAGCTTTTTTTCAAAGCTAATGCAGGAATATTGGACAGAGAGAGAATGCAGCAAATCCTCCAATTCTTTGAGCTATACTCAGACCCTTTTCCTCTTGGTGGACTGGGGCTGCACATCTCATCAAAGCACTCACGTTGATTACAAGGTCTTATCATCCCCCTGCAGTCAGTCATCTGTCAACAGCACAGAAGGTCACACCTCTCATCTGTCAGTAAGTGATGAGACTGAGGATTTCTCCAAATGAGCCATCTCCAGCCCCAGATGGAAACAGCAACCCAGCACTGCTTTGAACATCCTGGTTTGCTTGCATTTCCTGTGCTGCCCCACCAGCTTCTCACTCCTGGAGTGCCACAGCACCCCTGTTTGGAAGCAGTTCTGAATTCAAGTCTGGACAACCACTGACAACAGGGCTTGAAAACTGCCCCAGCCTCAGCATAGATTGCAACTACAGATGCAAATGGTTTGTTTGGCAGGATGCCTTCGTGCCACTATCCCACAGCACAATTAAAAAAACCCAAGGTGAAAAAGTTGTATCGATTCCTCGCTCTCACACCTACACAGGTCTTTTGTGGCTGTAGCTATTGAAGGTCTGCCTCTTCAAGGAAATACTTTGTGCCTGAAACCCAGGCTGCCTAAGAGGCACATTTTGTTTCCTCAAAGCTTAGTTACTCCCACACAAAGCTACAAACATTCCCTAAGTCTTTGGAAATCCCAGCCTTGGCTTGGCTTTGCAGGGACATTCTTGAGAAGGCTGCCATTAAAACTCTCGAAAAGAGACCCAAGCTGGGGCCTGGAGAAACACAGATCTCTGTGGCCAGGTGGAGAACTGAATATGACCTCTACACTTTCCACTAAATAAGCACAGATCTCACCCAACAGTACCATTTTGCTCAGAATATAAAGAAAACACATGTCATTTATTCACAGATTTTGCACTAATAATTTCCCAGAAGCACACTTTGCCCTAGGCACAACACAAAACATTTTTTTCCTGCAAAGAGTCAGATGTGAGCTGAATCATTGGAGAGATTTTCTGAATTGTTTACTTTAAAAGTACTTCTTTTTAACACAGTCATATGTTTTCAAGGCCAGTTTTATGGGTGCTTCTGAAATTAGTTTTAATAGCAGAAGCAAGTTGGTGTGATGTCCATCACTTTCAAGATGGGTTTGCCAGATATGGAGCCAAGTCACACAGAAGTCTCTTGCATTTTATAATTTTACAAGCATGCCTGTTTACTGAATCACACCCATATAAAATTGAGCTGCAGAAAGAAAATACACACTTTTTTCACCTCCCATCTATCTTATAAATAGGAAAAAAATTGACCAAATACACACCCAAATACCTGAAACTACTGAAGCTAATCACCCCTCAAACCCCTGCAGCCCACAGATTTCACCAAGAAGAACCTAACTTTGAGTAATTTTTTTCCCCCATGGCTCAGCAGGAAGAATTCAACCAAATGTTCTGGTTTTCTTCCATGTCTGGGCAACTTCCCAGAGCTTCTAAGCCCAAGAGGCAACTTCCAGTTCTATCTAGGTTGCATTCCTTTGTGCTACTCACCTGATTCCTCCTTGATGCATTTTGCAAAATATACAAAGGCAGTTGCAATGAGAGATTCCTTCATAAAAATGGTGCTGCAGTGCTGTCTTTAAAAAACTGAAAATCTTACAAGGAAACTGAGAAGGAATGACAGTACTCCAGGAATCCAGAAAACAGTCACAGAATTTTGCACGCTGCATATATGTGTACCTTTTTTTAACCAGCTGATCCCTCATTTCAAATAACTTCCTCTAGTCAAAATAGTTGCAACACCTCCTCCACTGACCAGACAGAAGGATGCAAAACATCACTCTACCAAGCTTTACCTCCTTGTCACCTGATTATTCTAGGATCTAATTAGGCTTTGTGTGCATATCAAAAGGGTAGCATGCACATAGGATGGCAAAAGTCAGAAAAAAAGAAATGACCTTGTTTTTAAAGGTGGGGAACAACCTAAAACAGCTCAAATGAAGATAATATGTAAAATCAGTGCTCTACTTTTGAGCACCTCTAGAATTTTTGAGACGACCAAGACCTGCACAGAACTCTTAACACAGCTAAGGAATTTGCTTCATCTCATGATTCATATATTTTTTCACTCCTCCAGCTTCTTTACCAGGTTTCCATGTGCCTGTTTCACTTTTAAAAAATAAACAATAAACAATGTCCCAATAAACAGCTTTCTGTTTACATACCATATGCCTCAAAACCTTTTCTTATGACATGGAAAAAAATTACCAACAGAAAAAAATATACTCTCCCCTATATCCATTTGTTTCTAAGATATTTCATCTTAATCTTTGTAAAGGTTCTCTTCTAATCCAAAACCCTTGAGGCATTTTAGAAGGTGAATGAGTGATTAGAGGCATTCCTGCTGTAATTTATACACTTTGTAAACTCTAATTGTTCTGAGCCAAAGATTTCTTTTTTCCTAAAGTGACAAGTTCAGTAGGTTTCAAGGAGTACAGCAAGATGTATCCAATAGGTCAGACTTTAATAGATTCTGGCCTGTCTGTGTGTGTGCTGTGCTTCTTAAGTCAAAATATAGACATTTCAGTGGTTGGGAAAAAAATAATATTTTCAATTACTAGCTGAAAAATGCTTTCCATCAAAATGAAAATTATATTTTGAATTTACAAAAACCTTGAACAGCTCTAATGTTAAGTAATTTCCTTCAGGTAATTTTGGAGGCAAAGATGAAAGAATACAAATATTAGATGTAGTACTTTGCTATTAAGTTTAAAAGCAAAAAACCAGCAAAACCAAAACATAAAATGCATGTTGCAGATTCACTGACTACACAATGGAGTAGCATTACATAGGGTTTGCAGTGGCACTTGCTTGGAGTGTTCCATAAGAGCTCACATGTAGCTACTCATGAACAGCAGGATCAGTTAAAACTCTGAACTAATAAAAATCTTCATACTTTGTCGGCATGCATTATACATGGGACAAAGGAGAAAACTTCAAGCATGATAAAACCGTGCAAATCAGCAACACTTGGTGGTGGCTGTATGGCAAGAAGAAATTAGTTTGCATGGAAATGTACAAATAATTTAGGTACACAAGCACACACTATGTATAGAGATGTGAAATATCTCAAACTAGCATGCAGAAAATGCAAACAATTTATGTTTTTGCTATGGGTACAACATACGCTTCTTTCTAACTACTGAGCAGCTGAAATCTTATTTCCTCAGCCCAGCATAATTTCATGCTTAATTTGCAGGAAGAGAATACCCAATGACTGTCTGAAGGGAGAGAAAATATGGATAGTATAACAGTACAGGACCTGCTACTCCGCTGTTTGGCAACCAGAGGGGCCTGTGTAGTTTCTACCCTTCAGTGCATCAGAGTAAGATTCCAGCAAAAACACATGTTAAAGGGGGGGAAGAAGGGAGGGCTGGGTGTTCAGCTGAATGAACTTACTGTTACCTTTTTTTTTCTAACATAAGTCTTCTTTTTCCTGATACTGTCTGAATTTGAAACATCTAATTTAATACATTGAAGGGCCCCGTCTTCCTTTTATTTCCTGTCTGTACTGGAGCAGTCGCCTGTTTCAATTATGACTTTCTCCAGCTCCTACATTTTTCGTGCTCCAGCTGGCTCAAAGTGCACTTCCTTGGAAGGTAAAATGCACTAACTGTGCTGATCAGAGACTGATAGCTGGAAAGCCACAATCACAGTATTTAATAGCTGAGCTGATAAGTGGAGGGGTTAAAAACAACAACAACAACAACAAAAAAAAAGGCAAAAAAAAAACCCGAAAAAAAAAGCCCCAACCCCTCCAACAAAGTCTTGAGCCTAAACAAAAGTACCTAAACCTAAAAGGTACTAAACCTAAAAGGTATAGCTACATGTTCAATTAAGGCCCCATTCTAAATATACATATATACATATACATATATATTTATATAACTGCAGACTGCTTACATAAATTCATACTTTTATGTTAAATTTAATCCATTTCTATGTGTGTGTGTTAAATGCTTCTTTCTTGCTTTTCAGTCACTTAGTGCTGACTGGGGACAACCTTGGTGCAATTATTTCAAAGAACAGGATTGTGGGATTGATATGGCACTACTGCAAAACCCTGTCCAGCTAAAAATAAGATTGTTTTGTAGTCAAGATGGAGAGAAAAAAAAAAGTCTCTGAGCTGTAAACACCACTGAATGTATTTTTTTCTGCTTTATGAAAACCACAAATCTTTTTTTTTTTTTCCTTTTCCTTCTTACTCATAGGGCAGTTTAATTACAGTTTAATCTCTCTCAGTAAGCACCCCTTGAGACCTTATTGTCAAAGTACTGTATTATCAAGGCTACAGCTACAATTTATTGCAGTAGGTGGGGGCTCCCTTTAGAAAGGCCAGAAGGTACCAAAGAAGTCAAAAGGAAAAAAAAAGAAAATAGAAAAGAAGTAGTTCAGTTACTTTATTATTAACTAACAGTGCAAAGCTTTACTGGGCCCTAGAGGTCCCAGTTCAATAATTAGAGAAACTCTGTAAAGCTGATGGCCAACACTCCCCCTGTAACACGCTTGCATTAGTAACTCTGAATGAAAATGTGGAGTTAACAAAGTTGTTCAGTGCTCCATGTGCTGTGGCACCTTAGGAACATGGGCTTGGGGAGGCAGGGGGAGACCTTAATGGAGCGTGGTGTGAGGTGTGAAATGCCAAGCAGAGATGTGCTGGTTTATAGGGCAGTATTGAAAATGAACAGGAACTAGTAATTTAAATTAAAAAATAATCTACAGATCCTTGCCAGCTTTGTTTTTAAATGAACTTGAAGGTATTTCTCCAAGATGTGAGAATGACTTTGTGTGTAGAAAACCAAACTTAATTCAAGCTAGCATGAAGAGGATGTTGCATTACCTATTTTCTCCTGCTGTTTATAGTAAGAAACAAATGCAACTGAGAAGAGAAATGGTCCAGTATGAAATTGATCGTGCTATTGAGGAAAGCACAGCTACCTGATCTTTCAGGTAAGGTTTAATTGTATGTTTGCACAGGCAATCAAATTATAACCAATGCACACAGGACATAAATATGGTGTATGAAATCTCAGCAATGCATTACTAATATCCAGGAATTACATTTTTCCTATAATTTTTGGTTAAAAAACCCAAATGTACCTACCCCTGTCTGCTCTCTCACAAGTGTTTACTGCACATGGCAGGAACTTGTTGCCAAGCACACAGATATGATACGGTATGTAGACAGTGACCTAAAGGGAATATTTATTTCTGTGCAGCATAGTAGGTTATGGTTACAGCTATCAAGCTGTTTCAGTCACTGATTTATTCACCCAGAAGAATAGAAACAATATTTTTCCAAATCTGTTTCCTATTAACTTTTCCTCCCCCCTGCCATGGCCACCCCCCTTCAAGATTCCTAAAATGGATGAAGTCTCTTCTTTTCTCAGCCACAAACCAAGGTATACTGTACATAAGAATTCCCTCATCCTTGAGGCAATGATCAAGGAACAGGATATCCTGGTTAATACTAATGCAGGAAGAAGGTTTGCTCATTCTCACAGACTTTTCAACCCACTGGTGCCTTCTGAATCAGCCTAAGGCATGCCTTCCTTTTTGTCTCTGGGAAGGAAAAAAAAAAGAAGGGAGGGGGCAGAGATTATTTCAAAAGCTAAATCTGCCATGTGACAAGGTGGAATGGCTCTGCACACCCAAGCTATGTGACAGGATATGTTTGATGGCAGCAAGGACACACATTGTGAGTGCTGCCTGTTTTCTAAGACCCATATGTATTGGTAGGGTGCCCTATCCCTGGAAGTGCTGAAGGCCAGGCTGGATGGGGTTCTGAGCAACCTGGTCTAGTGGAAGATTCCCTACCCATGGCAGTGGAGCTGGAACTAGAGGATCTCTAAGGTCCCTTCTTACCCAAGGCATTCCATGGTTCCATGACTGATTGTATGATTCTATGAGCTGTGCTTCCAAAGCCTGCACCATTTCTGGACAGGAAGGAAAATATTGCTTAAAATGATAACAGGAACCATGACTACAAAAGATGTTCTAATATCTGGCTGCAGAACATGGAGAAGCAACCAAATAACCTGCAATGTGGGTGACAAAAAAAACCAAAACACCAAAACCCACCAAAAAACCATGCACAAAACCAACCCACAGAAATAGCAAGACATCTTCTAGTCCCTTCTCACATGCACCGAATTGGCCTCTTAAGAAAAAGCAATCCATAGAAAGAAAAGTCAGTGGGACAAACCAGTGCAAACTATCCATTTTAACACATGCAAACACATGCCTCACCATTTAAATATCCACTATCTTCCTTGTCTCCTCACTTCTGTTCAATTGCCATCAATTAACACAGATACTGAGGAGATAAGGTTTTTAATAACTGCCTTTATTTCCCAAAGCTAATGTTTATGCCAGTAGCACAACACCTTGTTATTTTAATTCATTTAAAGGCATTATGCAAATAGCAAGATCTAATCAAGTGACAAACATGTTAGCCACATGAATAACCAAGCACCTTTTGGTCTTGCTCCTCTTTAAGAGGATGATGCAGGGGGCTTTGGTTATGCTTGTTTTATATTGGTATAATCTTACTAATTGAAGGGGAAATAATCCTGATTTATATCCATATGAATCATGAGGGCAATAAGAACCACAATTATTTAGGCATCATAAAAAAAAAGCCAAACAAAAAACAAAACCAAACAACATAAAAGTTTTTCCTGCTAGATACAAATCACTGTGAAAGAAATGAAGCCACACTTATTTACCTACACACACAGCTATGAACTCATGCAATGAGATTATATTAATTCCCTATAGTGTTGCAAGACTTCCTTCTAGTGAGTCAAACAACTCCACTATGAGAATGTAGTCAAGGTGAGAAAGGAATTAAACTTCCACAATCAGTTCAGTAACAGTGCTGGATTCATTCTTGCTTATCACAGGGTAATTTTGCACTAGCAATTTTTTTCCCCCTCAATGTTATTTTCTAAATTTTTTTTTTATGCCAGTGTAAGCCACTAATATTTTGGCCATTTTCTGCACTGCCTAGACCTACTAAAAACCATGCCTCATAAAATGAGGATTTAAATCTTCCCAGAATAAATGCATTTTATTTCTCACCCTGCCCCCTCCTTCCCCACCCAAGGTTTCGTCTATAAATGGCTGGTAACAGCTCAATCGAGTGCATAAAAGCAATTGAATAAATAAAACTATGAAGTAAGTGTAAAATATTAGTGTCCAGACATGCAAGATGTATGCAGGTACTACAAAACTTCCACAGCTGTATGTGCCTGGATCTCATGCGGTGCCACAGGTTTAACAGGACCCACTACCAATAAGAGTTTTATTTGCTTAATAAATTACATTCAAAAGCACAATAGTCCTGGCTCTTAGCTGTAAAATTGCCAAATATTGTCAGTGATTGCTCTCTGGTTATAAATAGTAAAATAATGTACAGCTCATTAGATTTTTGATTCCCTATGCAATTCTCCCTAACCATTACTCAGAAACATATAAAAAGCAACTCTACATGACATTTTATAGAGGTTATAAATTGCTATGAGGAGATGACATGGGATAAATCTGTAGGCAGGGAGAAAGGGACTCAGCCAAACCAAATGTGTAAATTAAGAGTTCGGGCAAAGTGTAGGACTACATGAAACAATACTGAAATCATAAAGACAGATGGATAAGGATTAACTGCAGCAAAAAGAGGTTTACACTGATGGAAAAAACACCAACAGACCTCTCTGCTGAAGATAGGTAAGTTAGCTGTGCCTGGTAGTACACAAAACTCTTAAAATCAAACCCACTTCTAGTAACTTTAATGTTCAAAGTAAGATTAATTAAACCTAGAGAAGCTTCCTGCAATGGCCATCTACTTACATGAGACAAAATTGCAGGATTTTCTATTTACTTTTCAAGATGAGTTTTGGCAGCTCTACAATAATTTTACTGGTCCATAGGGAAGATAGTTGTTTCACTGGACAATGTTCCCAGAAAATTAAAGAAGTGTCTTGTTTCTTTTTAAATATAATATCTAATTTTTTTAAAGACACATATAACAATGATTTTCTTATTATGCGTTTACATACTTAGCCAACATATGAAGAAATACTTTGAAGCTTCCCAGTACAGGCTTACAGGAACCATGACAGTATTTCCTTTTAGCATTTGGAAATCTGGCAGAGAATCTTCTCTTTCAGTGCACATCTCAGTCTCCCCGAGTGACAATAACATCCAGAGAATACTGCACAGCAATTCTGGCAATCTTGCAAAATTCTGGGTGCTTTTCACAGGCTAGAATTGCCTCAGCTCCCTGGATGAAATCCTGAGCCTGTGCTCATTTTCTTACACCTTAACAGAGGTCAGAGTCAGGAGGGGCATCCATAAGGGACATGTCCATCAGGTTCAACAGGAATAGGTCTCACCTTAACATCGAGGCACTCAAGCCAAGCCAAGCACTGAGGTTTGGGTATTTGGTCCTTATTGGACATTAAATTGAATTACTGAAATGCAAAACTTCCCAGAGTAGCATGAGTTGCATGTCTCCCAAGCTTCTCATGGAGAGTTAAAAAAAAAAAAGTTTTTTCTTCTCTACACGTACAGTATTAAAGTCCTCTTTGCTAGGGCTGAAGTTGGCATTTTCTCTTCAAATTGCTCCATCATGTCCTCAATCCTATGCAATAAATGTGAACCCAAATATCTTGATATGGGTGTTTCTGCTTGGACAGTACTGCTTGGACAGCATCTAATAAGCATCTCTCCACTATGAAATGTGGCAATTCTTTTGGACAAAACCCATGGTGGAAAACTGGAAGATATTTTGACAACCTCATTCTAAATAAGAGACTTCACCAAATTATAACATTACAGCAGTAGTGGAATGAGAACAAAGCAAGAAAAAGCTTTTAAGGTGAAGCTACAGATTTTTATGAAGCCAAATGATTCAATCTGAAAAAAAAGACAAACTAACAAGGTCTGGGAAACACGTTGCCAGTGCAGTTGCAGCAGCAGGGTAGTCCAGGGGCAGAACAACAGGCTGAATGTCAGGAGACTTTGTTCTATGTGTAGCTCTGCCATGATTTGACCTTTGGTACCTCTGTAACCATTCTGTCTTTCATCCTTTATCTGGCCTGTCTATAACAGATTGACAGTCCTTTGGGGCAGTCTACTCTCTTCCAACATATTTGTGTAGTGCCTAACACAAAGGAATCCCAATCTGCTTTTAGCACTGTGCAAACACACAACTGAAAATGCAGCTTCTTCCTCTGGGACCTTGCAATCTCAGCCAAGGGACAACAGAGAGATACATCAAACAGATGAAAGACACAAGTTAACTCAGTGCTGCAACTGGTCTGTCTGAAAAGGAGAAGCTGGTTTGCTTTGCAAAATATGGCTTTTGCCTGATTCTGAAAACAACCATTCAAACTCTGAACATTCCACCAGTGGCCATTTTTCTATGCTCTTTAAGCGAAAACAAACCAATTTTATGGTAGAATAAGTAAGTCTTTCTCAGAAGATTTTTATTGCTTATAAATTTGCACCATGGAACTTCAAACTGAAAATGGGATTTATTGGTCTTTTCCTATTTGAGCAGTCTAGTTCCAGTCTTAATTATACTTTGTTGATGGTTGTCTTCATCTGGTGTCTCTCAGATCTAACTTGAGACTATCCTGCTGTTGTACACATACTGTGCCCAGACAGCCAAGATCCTGGACTGGGAGAGAGGACCCAAAATATCACCTCAACATAAAAAAGAAATGGCAACAGTTTATGAAAAAGCTCAGTGAAATACCAATCACCATTTCTGCTCATACACGTGATAGGGGAACTAGATTTCTGTCATCTGAAAACATTTGAAGCATTTGAATTCCCTAAGAGCTACAGTGGTTATCTATAGAAATCTAGAAAGTCCAAGATACCTGACAAAGGAAATCATGTGGAATGTACAATAGATTTATTCCAAGAAAAAGAAAACCCTGGAAAAATATCTGGTGTGAGCTAGGCCATTTCCTATGCTCGCACACATGCCATGAATCCCAACTGAGCCAAGGGCAGCAGTAAGGGCATTTCCGAGGGAGGAATTTTGCAACCTCCTAGTCAGCTAATTTTCTTTTTTTCATGTTCCATTGAATTGGGTCCTGACTCTAAGACCCCAAAAAATCAGGGCCTTGTAGAACTTGTTAACTGACATCTCTCTCATTCATGAAAAGTGTAATCTGATGGGCCAGTAAAGAGCTATAAATATAACTTTTACCCTGCTTCTTTTTCATATTCCTGGCTCCTGGCCACCTGGATTTGAATAAATCCATCACCGGAAGATTCCACATGTTTGCTATTCAAGCAAACATCTGTTGGTTAAGCTGCTGCTCCCTTGGGAGTATGGCCTGGCTCTTCCACCCCTCAGTTTGGTGGCTTGGTTTCCCTTGTATGCAAATGCACACTGTTTTTATGAGCTCATTCCTTTTCTCTCCAGCGATGGCAGAAGCCACATCGTGCTCTGACGTAACCCCAAATGTTAGCTCAGTCCTACTACTCCTTGGGAGGATTGCTAGCTTGCTGATTGTCCTGTTAAGGACTTCATCAACAATTATTTTTTTATCAAGTGTTTTCTGAAGGATTTACTCTTTTTTTAATGCCAGGGAATAGTCTGTCAACATGGTAATTAAAAAAAATACTTTTTAATCAATTATATGCAACTGAGTACCACACGAAGTCTACTTTCATGACTGCTCCTAAGGTCTTCCTCCTCTCTTCTTTTCTTCCTCTCCACTTCTCCACCTTCCCTTTTGATCCACTTGAGGCTTCTTGCCCTTTTCATCTTTCTGCTCCTTCCTTCTATTTCCATGTAGCCTAGGTTCTCATCAACCATTTCCCACCATCTAAAATGGTTGGTAATAGAGCAAGTAAGGGTTGATTACAAAATCAACAGTTGTACTACAAATCTCAAATGAAACACACACAGACACACGTGCCTTTCTGAGCTACAGCTTCAGGCAGTTTGCAGACCCAAAAATACAGGGTGGAATTGGTTATAAGCTGTGCATTCATGAGTCATATCAGTGGTCTAGACACCACTTTTTAAAACTTTCCTCTGAGGATTCAGCTGTCTATGAATGAAGTTAGTCTCTGTGTACACGGCACCATCAGGCAGACATAGCACAAAGGCTTGTACTGGCTTTCTGGTAAAAAAGAGAGGATCTAGTGAGAAGAAATGTTAATTCAAATAGATTCTGTCCTCTCTTTTATTGAATAACCTACATCTACTGCCTACATGCAATTTCTTCTCCTATCCATTCCATCTTTTTCACATGTGCCTGCCCATTTGAGAAAGTTTTTGTGCAGAGAATTATGACCAAGTTTCTAAGGATGAAATACCTACAACATCCTATTTCAGACAATGGGTCCTCCATCTCCCATTACCCAGCATGATTTTCAGGCTTAGAAACATTCTGGAATATTTGCTCATTACAACTGGTTTGGAAGTATTGCAAGTGTCTTAAGAGAAGTTTTTAAATATGCATTTTTTTCCCCCTAGTGTAGCAATGCTGGCTATTGTAATTTCAAGGGAAAAATGATGAGTTCTTTGCAGAGCTGCTTCTGTTTTATTTTAAAAAGCAATGATGGCCCCCTTCTGAAGATATTTGGAAGGGAGGAGTCTTCACAACGGGAGTCCCTCAGGATCCTCAGATCAACCTGCATTGTAGCAGTCACAAGATAAAGGCCAGAAGCACTAAATGCAGAATTCATCCCGTCAATCAGTTTATCTAAACAAACTCTTACTAGAGTTTGAGAAGGCCAAAGAGCAAGATTTTATCTCTGTGCAAGAACTACTTTTTCTGTTTTTAATTTTTTTGTAGAAGAGAAAAATCTGAAGGAAAGTAAAACGCACAACTTCAGTTTCCCTTTTAATTTTTCATCTACTTTCAAAACTTTAGTTTATGGATTTTGCAGAAGTGAATAGAAAACAGAGAAAAAAAGATTCCACCAACTATTGACTCACATTTCTTCTAGCTATCAGAAAACATTTGTTAGTAGCTTGGAAAAGGAAGCTTGTGTGTCCATATGAACACTGAAGGAAAAACCTCTGAGACATGTATCCCTTTGAGAAGGATGCTTCCCCACATGTTCCTTTAGACTTATGGTGTAATTTGCTGTTCAGCAGGGAGGGAGCTGCATCCAACTTCAGCTAATGTCTGCTTGTCACAGTTTTCATACAAGGAGCCAAAAGCTTTGGCGCCCCGCAATTCCTCTTCTTCATGTTAACTCACTTTTTGGCAGAGAGTCTTACTCCGGAGCAGAAGACAGAACATTAACCAGACAATTAGCTGAATTCCAGAACTGACTGCGCAGGCAAAGAAGAAAATTAGAAGCCCTCACCACCAGCGACGCATTTTGTGGGTTGAGTTGTCCATTAAGCTGTGGCCACCTGGGTTAAACTGCAGTGAGTGCTTGCTGCCAGCTGGCCTTGTCATCACTTTCCCTCTGTGGACCAAGGGCCGTGCAGCAGGAGGAACAGACAGATGATAAATTGCAAAAAGAATTAGAGGACCTGTTGTCCCAGCAATTGGATTTTTTCAGGCCAAATAAATGAACGTTTTTCTCTTTGAAGGGAGCAAGGCAGCACATCTGCTTCAACCTAAGAGCAAGAATAACTGGGAAAACTTCACACCCTCACCACACATACGTGGAAGGGAGGTGCACCTATCAATCAAACACAGCTGTCTGTGCTGAGGGTGGGAATCTCCAATGGCTGACTCAAGGAGTCTTTTTCTAAATTTATACTAGGTCTTATACTATTTTAAATAAGATCACCGTAGCCTTGTGAGCTGAGCAGATTTAAACCTATTTGGCAACATATTCCCCCTCCACCCATTTAGGGCCAGACCCAGCAAAGCATTTCTGCTTGCACTTCTCTTTAAAAGTCTAATATAGGTCCCTTGAACTCAGCAAATTGCTCTTGGGTTTAACTGCTTTGCTGAACACCAGCTGGAACAGCATCAGCTCAGCACTGATATGGTCTCTAAGGGCTGCAGGGGTGTAAGTGTAGCTTGGCTGCTGGCACTGCATTATAATGGACTCCTGGTCATCCCTACCAACACGAGAAGTCACAAGGGAGTCAGAAGATGAGCAGCTAATTTTAAGGGCTACAGTTATACATGGTTAATCGGTCACTACTCACACTACACCTTATACTGCTGTCAGAATGTTATTTTTTTTTTGCCCAGACTTCTTCTTCCAAAAATGTTTTGGCAGAAAATCTCCCAGGTTGGAAAGAGACACAGAAGCAACGGAGCCAAACTCCTAGAATCCAAATTCCTAAAAGGTGTGTTATGGAATGAAATCTTAGTATAACAAATGAGTGTGGCTGCTTTGGAGATACTTCCCCACAGCTTGAAACAGTGATGTGGGAATGTCCATGCTTGTACTCAAGCTGTTTGCATGTACATTTAGCAGAACTTTAATATTCATCACTCGGCAGAAATTGGGCTGATATTAAAGCAAATATTTCAAGAGAAGATTTATGCCCAAATCTGCTTCTACTTAAATTGTTTCTAAAATATGAGTTCATTCACCACGTGCCTAAAGCAAGGACCAAAATGAAACAGCTGGTGCAGGGGCCAGAGGAGAGAAGCACAGGCTCGATGAGCTGTACTGCATCAGCACTCTTTACACATGACTCTGCACTTCTGAGTGTTTTGCCACGGACATGACACCAGTGGTGTAAATTCAGGTTGCTCCTGCCTTTCTGATTTCATCAGAATTTGAGATGGGAGGCCAGAGAGAGCAGGAGGAAGGTGCTACCAGCAGCCCCTTCTGTCACTGGAACAGCAGAGAATTCAGACCAGAGAAATTCACACATATTGCAAAATTACAGACTTGCTCAAGCTTACGGCTGAAAAAGATGCGAATGATTTCATCTGCACGAAGCCTTGATCATTCAAAACGAGCAGAAATCCTCTCACAACTCCCTTGTGGCAGTGAGATTTACAAAAGAGACATTAAATGAGCAAACACTGCCAGGGTCTTACTCATTTAAGCAGGACTTAAACCTGGCAAACGGTCCCATTAAGTTGACAGGGAACACCATGGGACAAGGACCTTGCCTCACTTCTGGCATTAAATGATCTTTGATTGTGTTTGATTATGCACAGTGCCCCTCCCCATGTGCACCACTGGCCAGTCTCTGGCTGGTTCACTAGCTGGGCACACCTTTCTGCTATCTATTGTAATTATTCTCCCCACAACATCCACCAACAACAAAGTTTTTCCAGGTTACAAGTTAACCACCTGCTGAGTGACCAAAATGCTGGCCCAAAACTTCAAACACATTCCATTACTTTCATATGTGAGTAATTTTATGCTCAGAAATAATGTCACATGAGTCATAATATCCTTTGAATTCACTGTCTGAAGGATCAGAGCCCAGAAGTATCCTTAAGTTCAACAGTTGCCATGTTTTCCTCTCAAAGAAAAAAACAAAAAGAGAAGAATGCTCTGCCTGTTTGCCTTTTTCATGAGGTAAAATGGCCAGAAAGATTGGGGGTTTTTTTAATATTTGACATGCAATAATAACTAGAAACAATAATCTTGTACTTGGAAAGTTTTCCTCTTACTTGTATGGATAAAAAGATAAAAAGGGCAAATTTGATTGCTTTTCTTTAGCACATAAAACTCAACTCAGTTTCACATATTAACACAGAAACAATTTTTTCAAATTAATCCAGGCAAGCATTCAACTTATAAAATATAAGTTACATTGGCATTCTAATGGGAAAACTTTTAATAAAAACATGGAAATACTGGAAAATCAGCACCAAGCATGCTTGTAACAACCTTTATTCAATTGTTTTTTTTTTATTTCCTGTAACTTATTTCACAAGCTGGAGTAGATCTTCTTATCTGAACATAGAAATATAAATATTCAGTGCTATTTCCAGACCCTTACTAATACAAATTACACTGCAAATTTTAGAGCAGTAGTGAGAAGCTGCAATTAATGGGGAGAAAAATAAATTAGCATAGTTCATGTGAGAAAACTGTTCCAGCATGACCTGCCCTGGCTCTGATTCAAGTAAGTCTTCAAACATGCAGTTAATTGCAAGCACAGATGTTTTTGTAAATAGGAAAGGAGTAGGCTACCCCTAGAGAAATGAGTAAACTGCATTGCCCAAAATTAGAAGCATTTGCCCTGATCCACACCACTGTAAATCCAGAAGCTGGGTATCTGGACCTCTAATCCAGCCATGTCTTCAAAAACAGATGATCAGGTTGACCATCATAAGCAAGTTTGAAGGTCTGGGGATACAGTCACAAGCTATTTGTGTACAAAACAACTACAGCAGCTATTTCTTGCAAGAGTTACTCTGATCCTGGGACAATTACAATGTAGAAGTTCATTAGCCACACATTCTTTTTATTATCTTCCTGACAAGTAGTAATGACAATATGAATAGTTATAATTAACTTAGTTATGGGATCCAAAGAGGTGCCCTAAATCAGTCATCTGGAATACACCTCAGTTCAGCTGCACCTGGGCTTCCTCAGATAGAGAGGGTTGGAAAAAAACTGCTTTTTTGCAATATGTAAAACCTTGGACCAAAGAGCTTTTCTCAAAGCCTTGTTTTCTTCTCTCTCACCACAAAATGCACAACACAGCTTGACCAAAGGAAAAATCTCCTGGCTAGGATGATGACTTGTTACTCAAATCTTTTGAGTAAAGCTGTAAGTGTGCCTTCCAGGGATAGCAAACAAATTAGTGATTCTTCTGCCCTTGAAACAATTATTTTTCTCATTTAATTTCAAAATTTAAATCCCTTTATATACCCCTTTAAGTTTCACACAAAATAAGTGCATGTGAATGATGTTCTGTGCATATTGCTGAAGACTTCATGAAGCTTTGTGTTTCAGAGATAAGTTACATGTTTCTCTAGCACTGGAAACTGAAACAGTATCTAAAAAAAATTCTAATTACAAATACAAATTTGTTCCAGACAAATATTTTATTTGTAGTATAACTGCATCACTTCTGTCCCATTATGAACAAAGGTTTTACAAGCCAAAATTCACCAACAGCCCCAACAGGCACATGAACAGCCCCTGAAATACTCAGGTGTGCCATTGTATTAGTGTCAGAAGAGGATGAGCTTACTGTCCAGTAGATGCTTCCAAAGTTTTACAGCATGTTTAAGTCTGGTATGAGACAGACAAAGTTATTTAGAATAATGCTGACAACCCCTCTGCCAACTATATAGCAGACTCTAGAGGAGGCACAACCAAGGAAGTTTAAAGTCATGTTTGTGGTAGAGCTGGAAGACAGAGCACCAAACACTTCTCAGACATTTGTCTCCAAGGCAGAATTCACCTTTGTGTTAACCAGTGTACCCTTAAGAGTACAAATGTTGGTATCATGCATTCCAGATGTAAGACAAGACTAACATGCCAATTCTGTGATGTAAGCCCCACTGACCTTTTAAAAAAATGCTGGGAGGACGGGATGACTAAATGACTAACTAGCATTCTTTCCCTTAAAACTAAAAAAAGACCTTCCAACAGAACCAAACTTCTGATCAAATTTAACAATCACCTACAGTCACTCTTCACCTAAGAGAGAAACAAAGAGATAGTTGGAAATAACATAATTAATTTGTCAAGATGTAGCAATTTAATGCTGCCAGTTCCCATGGGTTTCCTAAATTAAATGACTCCTCTACACAGCCATCGTGAATGTGACATCCTTTGAAGTTTGTATACATTTCTAGTTCTTAATTATGGCATAGCTGGATCAATTTTATGTTTAATAGCAATTATATTCAGTGCTACCTTTTTTCTTGTGTTTTATGACAGACTAATCTCCAAACACAGAGAAGGATGACTTCATAGTGACTAGCAAACAAAATGAACATATGAGAATCAGCATCAGAACACACTATCAACTGATTATCAAATGTCTTGCTTTCCCCACATCTCAGGCTTTGAAAGGCTTAGAATTAGTCCTAGTAAGCGTTCACATTGAGAAGTATATTTAAATGGCTACAAGACCCTGGTGCCTCTCCAACTACTTCCAGTCCAGGTAACCTGTGCAGCTTTATTGGTTAGGAGCTGCACCATCAACACCCAAGCTAAGCTTTATCAGTTGCTTCTAGCAAATACCCCTTGCATAACACCTACATGAAGTTTTAACTCCTCAAAAACTATTTGCAAACCATATTGAATGAATAGCTCAACTTGAAACATATATTTTGCTATTCTGTTGATATTGAAAAAACTTAAGGTGAAATTAAGAGCCTCTCTTTATACACCAGACACTGGGTTTAGTGCCATCATACAGTCACACAGATTACTGACAACTGTAGTAGATAATGGTGGCTATGAAAAAAAATATGACATGCACATATGCTGGCATGTAACTGTTCTACACAAAATGCAACAGTGCCAGAAAGAAAAAGTACTTATGACTTAGGAATTTAAATTATATGCTTGAGCACAGGCAGAGATGTGAACCAGGTTAGCACAAATAAAAATGCAAGACCCTTGGTTTCCATTTTACCAACAAAGAATGGAAAAAGAAAGTATGTTTAGATCAAACTGTACAAGAACTCATCCTTTTTTTCCCACTTTGATCACAGTGAATGAAGAGAGCATTTTGTGACCATCTAGGAAAATCCCTTCTTTGCAGACATGTTACTAATACTTTTGATGATTTTCCTTAAGCTGCAACTCTATTCTTGTCTCCTTCATTTATTAGTTGTCTGCATCTACTTGTGCTCCTATTCTGTGCTTTAAAACTTTTTGAGTGTTTTCTCCTTTTGTGCTTAGTTTAACAGTGCAAGTAATGGAATTCTGTTCCAGGAATGGGTTCCCAATTCTGCTGTGAAACAAATAATAAATTAGGCTGACTGACTAGAATAGTGATCTGAACAAAGTTATCTGCATGTTCAGGATGTGGCCCATCAGATATAATGCAAAATAAGATAGCATGTGTTATCATTCTTCAAAGTAATTTATTACTCTACCCTCAAAAAAAAAAAAAAAAAAAGCTTTCTGTCTCTGAAATTTGAGAGATTATGCAGGTTATGCAAGAAAAAATCCAGATTGAATACTTTGAAAATAAAATATTCTGTAATTTATAGAAAAATACAGAAAATACAGAAAAAATATATTTTTAAATAAAAAATAAAATTTCATAAATTTTTAAATAAAAATTTAGAAAAAAGTTTATAGAAAAATAAAAAGTCTGGAGAAGGGCCTTTTGAAGTACAGCAGTATCTTTCAAAACACGTGTTCCAGGGGATCACCAATATTACATTGTCCCTGCTGGAGCCAAATTTTCCAAGTAGTCACAATGAAGTGGATCAGAGATGATGGCGATGACCTTAGTAACAGCCTTGGTAGTAGGGAAAACTTGATGATCAAACCAGGAAAATGGATGGGGCAGCAGGCAGGAGAGAAGGGTGAATATGGAACAGATGCAGCAGGAAAAGATCAAGATATTTCTGAAAAAAACCAACAAAAATCAGACTTTATAGACTCTAAGAGACTTTGTGAGAAACTAAAAGAGGTAATTGTTCACATTCCAAACATTTTGATATACAAACTGCACAACCATCGCCCATGAATAGCTCAGCTGTTAACAATTTTTTTCCCCCCAAGAAAATAATCAGGCTTCATGCCAAACAACTTTTCTCAAAGTGAATAATATTTTGAAAGCCTGTTCAAAACATAGCTGTGACATAATAAGTTTTTAAAGAGTGCAAGTGACTCTGAAGAGATCCCAGTCTGAGTCTGAAAGAAGACCCAGTTTATAACCCAGTCAGGAAGAAAGCACTTTCAGTCTTTTACTCTAGTGGAATTCTCAGAGAGTCTCCCAGAAAAAGCCAGTCCTGCACACACATCTGTTTCCAGTGTGATGCTGGTATGCAAACTATTGTCTATTGGAAGTGTGTTGTGGTAACGTTTGCCAGGGTTAAAGACTGGGTCAATTTGATCAAGAAGCTAAAATTAGCTTCTGTGTGTTTTCCTGAAAAGAAAAAAAAAATACTGTAAAGCTCTTTGTTTTCCTTCAGGTCTTGTTCTCAGATTTCTGTTCAGCTGTGTGAACTGCCATAAAGCAGACGGTTCCAAAACCTACTTCTTTCTTACTTGTTCTTTTTAATTGATGCAATAACAGCAGCAGCTATTAGATTCTACAGAACTGAACAGTCATATTCTGTATTTCATTCATCACAAGAGTTTAGAATTCAATAAGGCACTCAAAATCCCTACAGTAGTAAGATGTAAGGAAAAAGTTTTGGCTACTGAAACTAAAACAAACAGAACAATTTTAGCTACTAACAGAACTAAGGAAAAAACTTTTACATTACTGACAATGATAAAATTGCACATGTTGGAAATGTTTAGTGTTTGTCTTTTAATTACAAACACTTTGAACTACACATCACTTGTATCTGCTGTACTACAGTCATATATACAGGAATATCTTTATGTTACAGAATCACAGAATTGTTAGGTTTAAAAGGAACCTCTGGAGATCATCCAGTTCAGCCCCCCTGCCAAGGCAGGGTCACCTTGAGCAGGTGACACAGGAACACATCCAGGTGGGTTGTGAGTGTCCCCAGAGAGGGAGACTCCACAACCTCCCTGGGCAGCCTGTTCAGTGCTCTGCCACCCTACACATAAAGAAATTCTTCCTCGCCTTGAGGTGGAATTTCTTGTGGTTTAGTTTATAGCCATCGCTTCTCATCCTGTTGCCACACCATGAATTTGGCACTGTCCCCTTGGCACCTGCCTTTGAGATATTTATATGTATTGATGAGATTCCCTCCCAGTCTTTCCTTCTCCAGACTAAACAGGCTCAGCTCCCAGAGTCTTTCCTCACAGAAGAGATACTCCAGGCCCCTCATCATTTTCGTGGCTTCCAGTAGTTCCTTGTCTTTCTTCTACTGAGGAACACAGAACAGGATACAGTGCTCCATTTTCATGTGAAACACAACAATTAATTTATACTTAGAGTATACCTAATTAAAGGAAACCTTTTTATACGGAAATATTTCCTAAATTAAACACTGGTAACACTGTACCTGTTTATGAAGGGCTTTAATTAAAAATATTTAAGTTATTTAAAGGTAGAAAAATATTTTTAAAATCTCGTCAAAACTGTATTTTTCATAGATAATTTGGTTGAATTTTTACTGGCTTCAGAAGAGCACACTGAGTTTGTGAAAAGGATCCCCCTTCTTCAGAAAGCTGAAAAAATCAAGGCAAACTAATATGGACAAATTTTTCTTATATACACAAAATGAGGTTCCTAAAATGCAGACAATAGAAATGTTCATTTTAGAGCATTATAAAGACAAAGATGAAAGAATGAGAATGGACAATAAAATAAAAAGAGCCTGGGGTTAAAAAAAACCCACAAAGGTCCTGTTCCTGTAAGTAATATCACCTGAATAGTTTGATAAGTATCAATAATCCCAAGAACTCAAGTGGGAACTACTTTACATGTGTAAATATTTCTAAGTTTGATGCATCAATGCACAAAGTGCAGCAGTAAACAGTTACTGTAAAATACTTATTAATTGGTTGGAAATTCTGTGATTTACAAGACAAATTTTATTCTCTAGAATATGCCCTATTAAAGTAATTGCTCTTTAAACTGGCTTGAAATATGTCAGTTTTAATGGCCACAGTCTTTTACTAAAGACTGATCTTTTAACACTTAGAAATTGGTTGGTTCTCATAAGGCAATGTGCAATTATGTGTCTATTTCTGAACAAGCAGTAATTTAAGAACTCATTTGCTAACTTAGCATTAAAATGGCAAAACAAAGAAAATGCCAGTCTAACATACAGTCAGTGTTCAACAAGCTACCTTGAATTTAGTGAATATGTTTTGTATTTAAACAGCTCTAGAAGCTGAAGTAATGAACTGAAGTTATATGAGGAGAAGTCTTTTTAAATACTATATGCTCATCAACAAGTCTTTGTGTTTGTTTTTGCATTAGCTGCACACACTGGTGCACCTCAGTTGGTCCAAGTACAGACTTGTCCTCACACACTCACAAAAATGTATATAAACTTTCCTATAGATCTTCAAAATTTGCAGGCAGTCAGTCTTTTAAAGACAGAGAAGGTTTAATAGGTAAGAAGTTAACATCTGTTTTTCCTGGCTTTTCTTACCATGTATGTTCTGTTTCCCTAATTTTTAAATTTTTATTCTGATTTATGGATATCCAAGTCTGGATGAACACGATATCTATGTTAGTTTTACCATCCTTGAAAAGAGAGCTTCAAAAAACCCAAAACACATACTGAAGTTTCAAATCTACTCCAATAAACTGGACTGAGAAACTTTACTCTTATCAGAGATAAGGATTCTACATCTGATATTGCAATTCTGCTAGTTCTTTGCAAATCTTTTTGTGGTGAGCATTTTATGGTGTACCCCCCTCTATTTCTTAGATACAAGTTATGCTCTCCAGAGCTGATTGTGTAAAATCACAACATTCCTAGTAAAACCCAAGGCCACCTGCTTAAGGGCTTGAAGCATTTGGCTCCACATGAAACATCTTCCTGCAGAGTTTTCCCATTGGCTCTCTGGGCCACAAATTGTAGCTGTGGGGTGCTTTTCCTTGGGGAACATAAAGGCAGGCAGCTTTTTGCTTTCCTGGGAATGTTCATTATGTCCCTGGCTCTGTTGAAAGCAAGCCCAAGAAAGTTAAGAGAGTCCGAGGAATTCTGCACTCCTGGGAGTTAATGCAAATGTCTATCCAGAAACAGAGCAACATCTTCCAATTTCCCCTTTCAAGACACATTTCAAGCAACTGTCATTTCTATGTCTGAGCATGGTGTAGGAAAAAAAAAAGTAAAAAATATATTATGTGATCATCAGTGACCTTTTGAGCTGCTTTTAGGAAGAGTTCATCTTTATCGAAAGCACTGATGGAAAATGGGAAATCAAATGCACTCCTCCATATTTGGCAATGTACATGAATGATGTACATCCCATTTTCCAAACAGTCTCAGTTCATCTCTCTACCTGCAGCTGGGGTAAGGAAATCAAGGGACTCCCCTTTTTCTTTCACTGGTCTCATAATTTCAGGTAATCTCAAGCCCTTTTCAGGTTTCTTTCAGGGAGTAAAATCACACTCTGGCACAGGTACCAGAGACAGCTGGGAGCACTCAGAACACTCCCTGGCTGCTTGGAGGGGGCACCACATCCCTCAGCACAACCCAGGTGCTCTATGGTTCATCTGCCTGGAGAAGTATGCTACACCAATCAATTTCCAAGACTAGCCACAATTTTTATGGAGGTTTTTGGTACCAGATTTTCTTCTAGATACCACAAACAGCACATTTGGAGTTTCAAGGTGCAATTACTACTTGCAACCACCACTTTTGTACCTACAGAACAGGGAAGCAAGAAGAAACCTTGAAACTAGACCAAAACCTTTGCTACTGCTTCCAGCTATACTAGCTTGCCTCAGAAAAGCTTATCTATACATGCAGACCTTGTCTAAGCTTAAGTTAGTATTTTAGTAACAAGACATTCCCTCACACTTTCTCCTGCATGTCATTATACATTTGCCTCTTTTTCAGCTACTGAGGAATACAGAGCCATTATTTGCTTTGGAAAAGATACCTTCTCATTGTGCATTTCTCTTTGTGTGCACTGCCCTGTTATTAAGGTAATTTGAAACAGCCACGTGCAAAGTAACAAGGGAAATCTCTCTCAGTCATGTCTTCATCCTATGGGCTCAATTGTGTTCACATTATTCAGGCTGACTATTATGTAATTACAGAAATGTTCTTGTTCAAATGAAAATCAGTACTTTTTCTAAAAACAGAGAGGTTACTAAAAGAAAAACTTTTAACTACAGTATTGGCTCTCACATATAAATACTAAAAAGAAGGAGAAAAAAAAAGATTTCTAAATTAGATTTTTTTTTTTTTTTTATTTAGCCAAAGTCAAACACAGTGGAGCACCAAAGAGAAGGCTAATGTAAAACCTGCTGTAAAAGCATAATTCAATGAGATTTTTGAGAAAAACCATTCTGGAAAAATATCATGTGCCCTTCAGTTCCCACCCCTCCAAAAATAAAACCCTCAAAGCCCCCTCCTCAAAAAACCAAACCAAACCAAAAAATGAAAAGAGGAGAGAGGCTATTATTTTCTAAGGAAGAAGAGCTAACATTTTCTGTCTCCACAGGCACAAAACAGATTACCTATTTACACAGCAAGGTGTAGGGCCACACAAGGAAGGAAGTGTTCAGCTACTGAAGACCATTAGCAGCAGCCAGGGAGGCCACTGTCAGTGGCTTTGGATAGCTCCTCTGGATACTCATACAAAGCATGGAAAATTATCAGCACCACTGGGCCTCTGCCCAGGTCATCCTACAGCTGAACACATGAAACGTTATGCCCTGAGAATGAATGCCCTGGAAGAAGCCCAGGGGTGATTTGAGCCCCTGCACACATTAATCACCATGAATGTGGTCTCATGCTGGGATTCACAGCCAAGGTTGACTCCTCTGAGAAGGGGAGGCATCAGAATAATATTAGAAGCATCAAATGTCCTCCCTTTCCCTGGTATGGAAAGCTCATCTAGGAGGTGTCAGGATAAAACATGAGAGCTGCAGTTGTACTTAGAGACATGAAGGAGTGATTCACTGTTTCATGGCACAAGTGGAGGAGGAGGCTGCAATAAAAACTTTTACAAGGTGAGATCTAAACTCTGAATGCAGCAGCACAAGATTACAAAGCCTTTTTGTCTTTTCTCAGGAAAAAAATGCCAACCAACAACTGAGAGAGCTGAGTGTGCTGTAATTAAACTGTAAATTTCTTGAAATGAAAGCTCAAACTATGCTCCTGACACACCTGCTTTATGAAAGTTATTCACATACATTTTTGTTGATCTGTACTCTTTAAGATGGAATCCAAAACACATCAACAGGAAAAGTATGCTGCAAACTGCTATCCATTAATAACCACCTTTTAATTACTAAGGAAGTTAACAAACAAGATGGAATCAAGCAAACATAGCAGCATTTCCTTCATATCTCCTGGCAGAAAAAAACAGCTATAACTAAACACTTGGTAAATATACAGTTCTGAGAAAGAGAAATTATTCAGATTTTATAAATAATAAAGTGTAAGAGTGGTGGTATACTAATTACATACCAATATATGGTAATGAACTTTACTTTTTTTAAGGTTCTAGTAATGGTAAGACTTCCAGCAGGATTACTTAAAATGCAATGGGTAAAGGCAGAAACACATCTGCCTGACAAGACTTGATGAGCCAATAATAACATTAATATTTCACATAAACATTCTATTCATTCAGCATTTCAGTCATTTAATGACAGCTAAAAATCATAGGAAATCATCACAAAATGACAAATTACACAATTAGAGCATTAAATTTTCCCAGAAAAACAGGAGAACCAGAGAAGGAAAAAGCGTATTTTTTTGAGACCTGAACATGCTCCCTTTTCCAGCAACAAATTCAGAACTATTTCTTACTTCTGCTGTCCAAGCAATTCCAATGTCAAACAATTCTGTCTTGTCCAAATCTAACAAAAATTTAGCACAACGCCAGACCTAGCTCCCACTTAAAACCCCAAAGCTAAAATGTGCTGAGACACCACTTTGACTTTAGTATAAGCAGGAATGTTTCACTGATGAGAGAACAGAACTTAGAACTAGAAGGGTAGAACTGAATGATACCATTCTGTGCTTCATTGAGCTGCAGAGTAACACAGAGTGCTCTACAGTGCTCATACAGTTAAACAACAACAAATCCAACAAAAACCCCCACAAAGGAAGGAAAAAACCAGCAGCTCCTATTCGACACTTTTTACATGTGTGTAATATTCTATATATGTGTATTGGCTTGAATGACATCTCAGACAAAAATAGTATCTTCTTTTACACGAGATGCTCCTGCATCTGTTTTCCCTGCTCATATAGTCTTCCAAAATCTGGGCTACAAACAATTATGTCATTTTTTTTCCCAGTAACCTCACAGAGAATTAGATATATAATTCCATACATAAGTGCTGAAACAGTCTCCAAAAATTCACAGACACTGCACACCTTACTCATTGTGGACATTGTGAAGGATCACTTCAAGGCTTGTCTTGTTCCTGTGCTCTTTTCCCAAGCTTTCATTATTGGCCTCTAACAGTGACTGGGAGTTTAGCAAGATGAAATTCTGGTTTGAGCCAGCATGGCAGTTCCTATTAATAGTTAATACATTGTTGAAAGTTCAGCATTTGCATACTAGCTACTCTCAAGATTTTCTTGCAGTCCTCTGTGATGGGACATTTCTCTAATCCTTCTCACTCCATCTGTAGACCAGCTGGAGTCTTAACCTGATACATCCCTGCTCTGATGTTGCTTTAGCATATATATAAACTGACTTGCACACAAAGCTTTTGCTGACTATTTTAGTTCATCTCTCTGTATTTTCCCTCTGGGTAGGAAAGCACTGTCACTTATGTCTGTCATTCTGCTGTCTTCATTCAAGCAGGTTTCCAGAAGAATGTTCTGGAAGTCAAATGACTTTGACTGCAGTGAGTCTTGTTCCTACCTCCCAGCAGAAAACAAACTCTCTCTTGACTCTTTTTGTTTTCTTCCTGTTTCCACTTAGCTTTTTTAACATTCCAAACTTTTCAAGCTGTCACTTGCTGTGTTGCCAGGACCAGAAGAGATGGCAGGACAAACAAAAGAAACCTGGCTGATGAGTAAATGTTTATGGGTCCCAGCTAAATTCCCATAGAAAGAAAAAGCTGCTTTAGGTCATTTAGGACTGTCTTAAAGTCCAAAACCTGTTCCCAGCAATTAAAAATCCAGACATAGCTGACAGAGTTTTCATCCCACTTCTAAACAGGAATTAAGTGCCCCCGAACAACAACAAGGAATGGAGTGCCAGGAAAGGCTGAGACAGGAATTTTAACAAAATTGAGAAAATTCAAACAGAAACAGAAGTGGTATGGATCACAGGATTGACATCCTGACAGAAGGGAACAAGCCATTCTAAAATTACTTAATTCTTTTAAAAATAGAACCAGGACAGAATTGCACTGAAACATTTTCACACTTCAAAGTCTCTCTTTGGGTGTGATTACTCTTTACTAACTTTATGGATTTTGTCCCTGAAGACCTTTAAAGGCCAGAGAACTTTTAATATATGTCCTCAAATATACATCTGAACTCAAAATGACAAAAAGTTTCAGAAGAGGTTCTTGGCCTCAAGAAGTCTGCAGCTGGAGTTTGGCAGCCATCAGACCATAACACATGCTAGATCTGTTGAAGAAAGTTTTCAAATGAATAATGTAATAATGGTAGTGTGCAAAAAAAGGCAAAGCTAACACAATACTGATCATTTGACCCCTACATGATGACAGTATTATGTACTTTAATTTTATGAGCCATACAAATACTATTACATATTTTAAAACATGCTAAAAAATAAAATTACACTGTGATGGTGACAGTTTATTGTTTGCAGGTGCACAGTGCTGGAGGGCCTGGCTCTCTGAATTAACACGTGCCAGCAGAGGCAGATACAGACAGCTGTCAGTCATTTTGCCTAAAACTAGGAAAATACCCCTGAGATGATCCAACTAATAGGACACAACAACCAGAACTGAAAAGCACAGGTGTACTCTAGAGAGTAGACACACAGAAATAAAAGGCTCTAGGAAAAGCCTTTTGCAAACAATTTTTTTGGCTGCCCTTGAGAAAATGCAGCCACAGGAAACGCAACTGCTCTGCCTGGTATTGTCCATATTCCTATGGAAGGTTACAGTCAGAAATCACTAGGCAAGTGCAGATATGGGCTTGGTTGTCACAGCCTAGAAAGGTGTGATAGTCTCATAGCTGACAGGAGTATTTCCATGCAGCATGAAGAAGACAGGCTGGCCTCCACAATGCACGACTGGGAACTCTACCCTTGCAACAACATCCCTTGTGAGCAACAGAACGAATGATGCCTGTCTTCTCACAGATTTATAACTTTTAATACCCTTCACCATCTCAGCTGTTTGATTCCTCCCTCCTCCAAAGGTCTCACGTTCACTGTAGAGGCTGTCCAGGCAAGGACAGTCTCTGCTGGAGCCAGGGGACAGTGTAGGTGTGTGCCATCTGACCAGGCAACTCCTGTTAAACAGAAGGGACAACAGCCAGCCTGAACTTACCATCTCCTCTGTGCAGGCAATCATTTCAGTTCCTCTTCCTTCTCTGCCCACTGATTTTCAGACTTGAAGAAAATTAATTATCTGTAAGACTCTCATTTGAAATTGTCTAGCAAGTTCAAAAGCCTCCAGGGAAAAGGAAGGCACAGAAAAAACAGTGTGATTGCCTAAGCCTTGTTTCCTTAGGAAACCAGCCTAAATACACATTAAAATGAGAAACACCAACTACAGGCTTCCTCTAGTCTGGTTCCTTAATCAGCAAATGAATACTTGCATGGAAGCAGAGGAGAGTATAAAGAAGTTAATTTCCAGGGAAGGTTATCTCCTTAAGACACCACTACTGTTCTTGGCCTCTTTGACTAACAGCAGCATCAACACATGCTCCAAGCAGGTCTTGCTTAGAGCATATTTAAAATTAGACAACTCTAAACACACTCAAAAGAGCTGGAAGGTTAACTGGCAGATGTGGGTGAGAAATCACTGTCTTGTTACTAATAACCTTTCTGCAATGCTAGAACTTTTCCACCTTACACCTGTGTGAACACAAGCCTTTTGAAGTTGAGAGAGGGAAGGCAAACCAAAACAGCATCCCCTGGACAGATCCATCCCAGAACCACCTGCTGCTCAACACACAGAGAGTCTGTACCCATCTCTTAAATCCCTACTTCACTGAGAACACATCTGAGATTTGAAGCCCAGCCCTTCAGATGTGCTGTTTAAACACCTTAGGGATTATTCTCAGGTTGTACCCATGCATCTTTTTAGTTGGCATTATGACCTCTTTGTATAAACATCTTCCAATTTTTGGACCAAGGAGCACAGAGCTCTACAGCCCATAGACCAGAAGTTTCAGGTGGCATTTGAGAGGCTGGGCTCAAATAATTGCCTGCAAAATTATTCCTATAGAATAAATGTGTAATATAAAGAATAGACCTGTAAATAACCAATTTTAGAATGTTCAGCAATATGGCAAAATTTGCTGTTTTAATGTGAGATTGAATACGTGGATCAATGGCCTATAAAAGCCAGTACTGGTAGAGGCAATGAAGACTTGAACCTGTTTTATTGGCTGCCACCAGAATTTGCATATTCCAGCAAACATTTCATTGAAGCAAACCAACTTTTTTTTTTTTTTTTTTTTTTTTCTGTGATAGCATATTTTATCAGAAAAATCCTGAGCTCATCTAGTAATTTCAAACTGTAATAAAAACCAATGCCTTCTCACCCCAGGGAATGAGGGTAACACTTCTCCAGCATTCCCATGCTCCTTATAGTACTGCTAGAGGAAAAGTCCAAGATGTAATTTGATTCCTCCTGGTCTGAATGCTGTTATAGTAGCAGATCACTCTGCTGGCTCCAAATTTAAATTACTATTTAAATAAATTAGAGACATTTTAAATAAACATTAGAAGTTAAAGATTAATCACATCAGTTTATCAGGTAATGAACAAGACTGTGTGCAATTTTTGCTCTAACAGGAATGCACCCAATGGATTATTTAACTTTAATACATACAGAGAAACCTGAAACAGATTTCCCATCAAACACCCTCCTTGAACCAACAAAAGTAATGATCTTCTTTCACTGACACAAAATGAAGGGAGAAGGGATGATTCAAGGTTGGGTGAGGGAAAGGGGAACTATTAAAGTCCTTATATAAAAGCATGTTTTTTGCACTGAACATTTTAAATTCCATCACTTTTTCTCCTATAAATTTCTAGTGACTGTACCTGTAAAGCCCCCATTTCCACCACAGTCATGCTTTAATTCAGAATGGAAGACATCTAAATTACATGAATCTCCAACACAAAGTAACATTTTGTGTGCAGAGTAAGAGCTGTCATGAAAAAGGTAATGAAGAAGAATAGCTCATACAGAGAGCTCTAATGCTATCCAGCTGCTGCTATATGGCAGTCACTGATAAGACTTTGTTTTAACTTTACAATAGAGAAAGTTTGGGAAAGGTTAAAAATCAAAATACAGGAAGCAAAACTCTTTATACTTCATCTGTTACATTTCCTCCTAAGTAGCATTTATTTTCTTACATAATTTAGTTTTCCACAAAGAACATGTATTTATGCCTTTTGTTGTTTTTTGGTTTTCTGTTGTGATTTTTTTTTTTTAATAAAAAGAGAAGAAGTGTTTCAAGTGGTGCTTTTTAGGTACATGTTTTTAGGCAGCAATCCTATTTTTATTGGGAGCTCTAAAGGAAAGGATTGTGGAAGAATGGAGTAGCACAAAAATTCCATCACAGTTTTGGGATATTCTCATCTTAATGCTGTGGTACTGCTACCATCCTGTATCTTCAGTTAAAATTAAAAAAAATTAATTCTAAATTTTAAAATGCCAGGAATGTGTAAATAAACTGTTATTATTATGCTTCTTTCTTTTTGCTGTTTAGGCAACAACCAATGGGAACATCTTGCTGGCAGACATTTTACCAATAACTGCGTTGATGACTACATTCATAAACCAAATTTTTCCACAGGACCATAGAAATAATTTTTAAAACTATGTATGACAAATAAGCACAGATGTTAAGTGCAGATAAGAAGGATAAACCCAGCTTTTCAGTTTTACAGAGGAAATACTTTCATGTTAAAGTGCAAATGCAGTAATGTGCTGCCCAGCCACTAATGTGGCAAACTGGGATGACCTTGATTAGAATCAGTCTAGAAAGAAAAGTGAAACTGAGTAAATTATTTTTGTTTTCTAGAGGGGAAAACCATGAAAAACTGCAAAAAAATGCCCCTAGAGAGAACCTGCAGTGTTAGTATTTCAGTGACTATATTATGAATACTTGGCACTTTAAAATTAAAATTAATCATCTCTGCAAACTGCTTATCCCGTGTAGCAAAAATAAATCCCTTCCCCTAATTTTTTTAATAATTAATGCTCCTATAAGAGAGGCCAGACGAGGCAGATACCTATGCTATATCAAAAAATGACACAAGCATACAAGGATTGCCAGAGAGCAATGAGAAGCTCCATTCTTCCATTGCAGTGCACATGCAGTATGCCATTAATATTAAATATGTAGGCAGAGCAAACTGCACACCAAGAAGGTTAGCAATGTTATCCCCTTCACACAGCAGAACCATTTACTGGAAAGCCAAGCTAATCTGCTGATACCATCCTTTAAAGCACTTTTATTGACCATGGTGACACTAAAGACGTATTTCCAAATACTCAAGCTGACATCAACAATCTCTGAATCAAGCACTACTAGCATCTCCCTGGGGAGGAGTGGGGAAAATGCTGTTGTAAAGACTCTTAATGGCAAAGCTCTGCTAGCAATTACATCAAGAGACAATGAGCATTTGGCAAAAAAAAGCCAAGGCAGCTTAATGATGTAGGAGCCAAAGAGTTAAAGTGAAGCTGCAAAGTCGTGCAGAGCACTGAAACCTTCCTGTTGGGAGTTCCTTTCAGAGGACTGGGAAAGGAACAGTATTAATAGCTATTGCTGGGCTGCACTTTCCCACAGGTCTGGACAGGATCTCCACAGCAGCTTTTGCCTTTCTGAAAGGAAGACCTGAAACGACTGCAGACCTGAAACGACTGGGCCTCACAAGGAGGAAACAGGAGGACCTGAAAGACAAACCAAGGGCTGTGCCTGGCATTATGACTGCCCACAGCTGAATGGCAACAGAGGAGAAAAAGGCAAGGGGAGGGGGTGAGTGGAGAGAAACAATGAGGAAGAATACGAGAAGAAGGCAGCAAGTGAGCCAACAACAGGTAGCTGTTACTTGGAGACCACTCAAACAAACCCACCTGTCCCCTGAGGAACCTGAAGAAACCTTCTGTCCCAGCAGGAAGCTTGCTGGTACAGGAAAGTATTAAAAAAATCCAAGAACCCTCAAACCAAACAAAATTCCCCCAAACAAACAAATAAAATGGCTCAAGTTTGTTGCACATCACCTCATTCTGCACAGCTGAGTCAAGATTGCTGCTCTCAGAGAGTCTCAGCTCTGTAAGGCAAGAAAATGCAAACTGTGTCCTTATTACTGCAGACAGAAGGATTCTGACAAAAACCATAGAGACCTGCAAGCACACAGAGATTGACTTAAATTTCTTCATGGTGACAGTAAGTTTCGTTGTCTTTGCTCCCATTTACATGATTACCACTCCTGCTAATTTAATCCAAGTTGGAGCTGCAGACCTGCAATGCAGCACAAGTTGCCAGGAAGAAGTGCAGTGTCAAACACCAACACATCTTACTCAGTCACAAGCAGCAGCCAAGCTTTCAACTCCCACCCCTGTCTCTACCATTGCTGGTCACCTTGGGTATGAAGAACTATATACTGTACTTGAAAAAGTCAGGAACTTTTTCTGCACTAGACACAGATACCTTTGGTTAACTTTTTATTCATGACAATTACTTATGATTACATTAATTAGGCTCAGTTTGCACTCTTCCTCTCAGACCTGAAGATTATTAAGTCTTATTTGTCATACTTGTGAAAAAATATGCATTTTGTACCTAGATATCTATTCTCTGCATGACTACAAGAAACCCTTGGTGATACAAAATTCCAAATGAACCGGAGTCAAAGCAAGAGCAGGCAGGATCAAAGAATTTTCTTTTATGAGCTTCTCAAAATAATGACACCACTTGATTGAAGATTTTTAAAGCTCTGTTCCAGTATTAAATAATGTCCCCACATCTGCTGTCAAATCTTGTAAATGAATATTTTCTCTATCCAGAGCTTGTGCTAAGCACCTCCTTCTGATCCACCTTCTGCTGAGAAACATAAAAACTACTGAGTCCTGATAAGAAGAAATAGGTGTCTAGGTCAGATGATCACCTGAAACACAACGTAGGAGGTTTTGCAAGTAAGAAATGCTGCATCAGACCCGTGCATCTTTTTCCAGTGTGCAAAACCATACTGATTATCAACCATGATTTCAAGTGTATCTTAAAAATTTTGTCTAAAACATTCTGTAAAAACAAGACCTTGGCAGAACACCAAGGAGTGCTCAATCACAACAGGATTATTCAGTGGTAAAAACCATCTTGGGAGGGCGAGCAGAGAAAGAAAGGAGTTTGTCACAATCATTAAATGCAGACCTATTTGTCCATTGATTTCTAAATGTAAAACAACTCAGAAAAATAAAAAGCCACTTTTCTATTGCAATTTTAAATATTTATATATTTCTTACTTGTATTCAGCTTCAGGGAAGAGTTGTACATTGTATCATGATTACCTTCACATTTGAGATTTGAGTGGAATAGCCTAAGGATGTTTATTTTAAACAGCAGAATGCTGAGTGAAATAAAATGGAATCACTGTAATGACTGGGGGGACTTCTTTTTCTCTTTAACCTCCAGAAGATACAGTCTTGCTTGGTATTGTGATGTCTATGAGTAAGCAATCATTCTACCCATTACTATTATGTTAACAACTGTAAACCACCTACAATTACTAGCATGATCCCTAACCTCTGAGAGGTGGTAATCCAGTATTGGTTGTTAGCTGTCAAATTTATTTCCCTTTGGTGAAATATACCCTGGATTTAATTACCAGTCATTCTTGATACTTTATGGAGTTGAGCTCAAGTACTGTGGCTCTGACATTTAACCCATGACCCTTAAATATTTACCAGCTTTACTGGTTGTGTACAATTATCCCTTCAAGTATATCTCAGATCCATCATTCTGCCCTTGACTTACTACTCCAGTCACTCTAAATCAGATATATCTTCTTCCTTCCAATGAAAGGGGAATGCTTAGTTTCCACTCTAAAACATGAGAAAATTAAAAGATACATTTGTAAGGTGTCGTGTGGTGTGGCCAGCATCTGCAAACTGCACTTTTACTGTGTTAGAGGATGCCTTGCATCAGAGGGACAATAAACTTCACCCAGTGCAATGTTTATTAACAGGAGCATCAAACAAGATTTCTGTTACTGATTATGAGCTCAGCATTCCCCTCTGGTAACAGGAGTGGAGTGCAGGGTGAAAAACAACGATTCTCTGACATGCTTAAATGATGACACTGAGCCCACACACGCTTTTCCATGAGGTCACGTTCCCATGGGTGAGAAGATGACAGTACCAGGGAGTAGCCGTACTTCAAACAACACAAATAACTTCTCAGAGTTAATGCTTCTCCAAGTTGTAAAAAACTCTCCAGATGCTCTGCTTCTCCAGGAGAAGCAGCTGATGGCCCTAGAAGAGCCACCACTGCAGGAGGGAAAGGGAAATAGGCACCCTCCCAGAGGTAAAATCCATCTGAAAGGCTTCCAGGTCTGGAAGCAGGGTTTGAAGCAGATACCCAGGGCCTTTCCATGGCCATTGAAGCTTCCCAGTGCTGTGGAGAGCTAAAGAGAGAGTTCAGATGAATGAAATCTTGTGCAATGGCCTGGGTATGTTTTGCCTCCCTCAAAAGGCTATTGAGAGTTAGTACAGGATGATTTTAGCTGATAGGGATAGCAGGTTACCAGATAATCGAAAAACTTCCTTTGTTAGCAGCCAGCCTAGTTTAAGATGCACAAACTTTCCACTGACAGCATTGCTATAGACTAATATAAATGTAAAGAACCTGGCAAAAAGCACAGAAAAACAGTGGTCAGTATAAACAGTCCTTTTTAAAGTGCAACACGTGACAGTGTTTGCATATGTACATACTCAGCTTCTCAAGCAGAATCCGAGCCTGAAAATATTTACAATTACCCTTGATTTCACTCAGCATGAGTTGTCACCTCTAGGGGAATGCTCCCATGGCACAGCATTAAGAATATATGCAAGTCTTTGTAGTGGCAGAGCCATTGACACCCATAAGGGGATTTATAAGTAGTGCTCAGCTTTGGAATATTCCTCTAACACAGTTAATCAGCAACCTGGCTCACAACTGTGTAACCCAACCTCACTGCTTCCCCTCCAAAATCCAAGCCACTGCACAAAACACATATTAAGAAGTTTTCGAGTTAATTATTTATTTGTGTGTAGTTATCTTACTTCCAGAAGTGTTTAATTTGCAGGTAATTTGCACTCTATACAATGTATTGTAAATGAGCATGATAGTCTAGCTGCCTTTAAAAGTTGCATATTCCTTCTATGCATTACCTCGGACAAAAAAAGCATTCTAAAATAATTTTTCTTCTCTTATGAATAAATATATAGAGCTTACTTCTAACAGGTAAATGAAATACCTCAGGACCCTCAAACAGGCATATATACTTACCTCACATGCAAAGAAAAACAAAAATGATTATTCAACAGCACTGGAATGTTCCAGAGAATCCAAACTCAGATATTCTCTGTTGAGAGTGACTATTCATTTCTCCCTTCAGCTATTTCTAAAAACCACAGTAAAGTTTAAAAACTGTAGGGCAAGATGGCTCCTACCCTGCTGAATTAGTATAATTTCCCTTCTTAATATATGGCTTCAAGGAATTCCACTATATTTGAAAACCTGGTTTTAAGATGTAGAACAGAAATATTAGGACTCTGATAAGAGGTTCCTTGTGTATGTACTTTTTCAGAAGTAATTTAAAGAATTGTTCAGGAATCTGTTCTTAGATGCAATAATTTGAGAAGTAGGAAACGACACGCTGGTACCATGGACATAGCTATGGAACTGCAAATATTTATAGGCTCAAGTCTTTCAGTTGAATCAGACTTCCTGCAAATGCTAATATAAGTCTCACTCCCAGAGCAAGAAGTCATAGGATGGAGACTCAGACAAAGGCATGAAAATGCTAGGAAAAAAATATTGTATTTCATTTTCCCAAGGAATTCCTTTCATTCATCTCAATGGTAGTTGGTCCAATGAGATCAGCAGGAAAACCCCAGATCCTTCTAGAGTAGTGCAGGCTCAAGGAAATCTGCCCACCCTCTCTGCTATCTACAGAGTAAGTGCCCAGAGTAAGACAAGGCTCATTATAACTAGCATTTCACTGTGCACTTCACAACTTCAGAAAATACAAACAATTTTGGGCTCAATTCACACAATCATCATTACATGAGCATTCACCGTATGAATGATGCTTCAGATGCCTTGGAAAAACTAAAGTAAAAAACCCCAAATGACAAACCCCACATTTATTTCTTCTAGACTTCTCTGATTTAAACCAAAAATACAGCCTTCTCTTAAATTAAAAAAAAAAAAGAAAAAAAGAAAAAAACCCCATATAACCAAAAAAACGCTCAATTTGTACAGTATGTGTCAACCCAATGCATTTTTATAAGCATAAGTTATAAAGCATTTAGCAATGACCAAAAAAAGAGAAAAAAGGAAATTCAATCCTTATTACCAGCATCTAAATTTATTAGTGGGAAATGATATCTATGAGGTTATTAACTGCGCCAGAGAGGAGAAGCAAGAAGTGTACCAAAATGTATATATCATTCTTATATCACACTGAGCAAGTTAAAAACCAAGAAGATGACTAATGTGTCTGCACTGGTATAGAACTGTCTAAAGACACAACACTATGAGAAGCTGAATCTTAAAATATCTGGCACATATGATATATCTAATTTTAAGAAAGAAGTCACATGCAGCTTACATAATGATCAGAGAATTATGGAATCATTGAGACTCTAATGGCCCTCTGGACTCATTTAATCCCAGCTCATCTAGTCATATTTTCTATACAGGCATTTTCACTACATCCTCCTTTCTTCTGGTTTCTGCATGTTGTCTTGAAACAACTCACTATGTGAATCCTCTGCCTGACACTTCACACACATATAATAGGATAATTCACAATGTGGTTATGTCTTTCTGGAAGACCAAGAGAAACCTTAATTGCAAGAATACAGCTTCTGACAATGTACACTGGTTTTCCTGCAATTTCTGAATTCTGTACACAAATTTATTTATGGAGCCATTCATATTCAAAACATGTTCCAATGTTTCCTCCCTGCTCCCCTCTCCCCTCCTCCAATGTCCACACAGTCTAATTTATTACGGTAGAAGAATTAATTATTGGCAACCATCTTATGCAAGGATAGCTCTCAGAACACACGACTTTCCTTTGCCAAGATTGCAGGGGCTCTCAACATGCCACAGCACAGACATTTCAGAGGTAACATAGATGTTCAGCCAATAACCTCCATCCCAGTATTCTTCTGCATCAGACTTGGGCAGCAGTTTGATAACTCACAAAGTATTTGCAGTGTCTAACTCACCCACTGCTGAAAGCACACATAAAAAGCAGGCCCCTTATCAAAGGCAGCAGAAATTGAGATGGAGTTTGGTTATATGCTTTGGTTCCCTTACCCTTGCCTAAAAGACAGACAAAATTCACTGATTCTGCAAAGTGTTTTGCATTTCTACAGTAAGAGAGTGTGTTAATAGATAGAACTATTCTGCAGGATATGATGGAAAGGTTTATAGAGTTAAAATTTAAAGTCCATAAATTCCTGATGTTCCATGATGTCCCTAAGTCCCCATAATCTATAGTTATGTGTTCAAACTTTAATTCTAGCAATGTAAACCATATCATGTTTTCCCCTTTACAGCTGGAAGAAATTCTTGACTGAGAGCAAAAAGTAAACATTATAGCATGGCTTGAGCTCGGATAGTACACAGAGCAATAGCTTTGCAACTGAACAGGGTCTATGTTAATTTCAGTGATATATTAATTGATCCTTCTGATATCTAAATTAATTACTTTGTGGTGATCAAAAGATCACCACAGAGAGAAAGAGAGCATGGGGTCTCCAACAGAGATAACACTTTGAATAGCATTTCATTCTAATGTTTTGGAGATTGGCAACTGAGAAGCTCTTACTTCTTACTTATCTCAAAGATGAGGCCAACTCTGAAGCAATCACGACCTACACAGACCTACACAGCATGGAGTGACAAAGGGATGCCAAGAGAAACACACAGATCTACTCACCTTGATTAAGAGTAACAGCATTAAAGGCAAACTGAGGTCTGCAAACCTGGTGGAAACATGCAGCCGTGTTGCAAAAACTACAGAACAGATTAACTTGGAGACAGAAGCAACCTCTCATTCTGGGGTTACAAAAACCAATGCAGTTGGAAGCACACCTAATCCTTCTCTACCTCCACTCTCACCTGACCCATAAGGAAAAGTACAATCCTATCTTTTGTAGATACATCTGAATCCCTCAGCTATTGCCCATGTCTCTTAATTGGTTCATCACCATTTGTTCTTTACTGATCACCTGAGTTACAAAATTAGAGCAGAGGCTGTCCTCCTCTGTGTGTCCTTTCTCATCTGCTTCTTTTAATAGAAACACTGTAGGATACTCAGATAATCCCTGGAATGGTTAAAACAAGACTTTAATCAGGGTAGCCTTAAGGATGAAAAACTTACAAAAAATGAAGCAACAGAACTGGTAAGATTATGTGAGAAACCTGTCAGTGTAGATATAAGGAGCAGAGAAACCATGAGCAAGGAAGCCACCTATTTGTCTTCAACCAAGCAAATCCAGTTTGTTCTCTGATAACTTTCAGTTCAAACTATGCTGCCATAGGATCCTGCAGAGGAAGCACAGATATCAAAATAATTTAAGCCTTGCATTGATTAGTGTTGACTGAGAAACAAGGATGGGGAGAAAGCGTACACAGCTGCTAAAGAGCTCAGACTGCCTTCTGATCATCATCAGTACTGATATTGTATATTAGCCAACAAAGCTGAATCATAGGATGGCTTGGGTTGGAAGGGACCTTAAAGACATTGTAGTTCACAAAAATGTCTTTCTTCCTGTTCCCTTTCTCCAAAGCTGCTTGATGTATGGAAACTATAAAAGGTCTGGGGGCACCATCCACAACCACACCTTCTAATGAGGAGTTTTACAAACTTGCATTGGCATCTGGAACACCTAACTACAACTTGGAAGAGGTTATGCAGAGTACAGGTGTGGAGTTCAACATTGCATTCTAAATGCAATACATTACAACACCATTCAGCTTTTCACCATGAAGGCATTGCTGCCATCTCGATGTTTCCATCCTATTCTGTTCTCCACAGATGACTCCAGAGTTTCAGACACCAGACAGACAAACATATCCATTCTGTGACTCCCCAAAAACAATGTCAGTCAACACTTAAGTACAGCACAGAAGAATAGCTTTGAAATTGATGCTGCAGTCACATACTGATTATTCTATAATCCATTGCAAAATCTGTTGTCTCCAAAACTTTGTGAGGAAATACCCAAAGAATTCTTCCAGCATATCCTTATCTGCTCAACAGAGCAGTAATTATTTTCCGGTCTTATTGAATTCAGTTTTCTAAATGACCATTAAAAGGCTCAGATGCCACAGAATCTGCCTGAAATGACAGATTATTACAAGGTCACTAAACAGCTCGTTGTGAACTTCCTGATATTTTATAAACTAGACTGCCTTCACATATTGTGACACATGAATGATTGCAAAACTCCTTGCAACAAAGAACTTTTCAAGGCCTTTTGTCTTTAGTACTAGAAGTGCTTAGAGGGAGACAGAGTTCTCTGAAAATTATGAGGTTTAGTTTTTCAAGATGACGAAGGTGAATCTTAAAGAGTTTTTGTTCTTACTGAAAAGCCTTTCAATATAAAGTGGAGCTGACTAGAACCTCCTGTAAGTGATCCCTGGATGAAGACATAACACATAATGCATTTCTTCTTAACCTTTACACCCTCGGCTCCATGCTTGCAAAATCCTTCCCAACTAAATCAGGGAAATGACAGAAAATGCACTTTCATGCATTCTTGATTGTATCATGAGTGAAGAATTTCTGGTAAAAATCAGTATGTACAGTTATAAGGATATTTCTGCATTAAAAACATTTTCCATTTCAAAGAAAGGAGAAATCGCTCTCAAGTTGAAAAGTCCTCTCTTTGTGTCATATTATCAGCTAATAATGGCTCAAAATTCTATGACTCACTAAAAAGTTATGCTTTTTCTCTTATAGTACTACCCCCCTCACCAAATCTGGATCATAATGTTTTCTGTCTTTAGTATAGATAATAAGATAGTGACATGCTGAAATGCCCTTTTAAAAATGTCCCACATCACTCTAAAAATAAATTTTTAAAAATTAAAAACTATACCTATGTGTTAATTGATACTTTCATCTTGGTCGGTGTTCAATTAATTTACAATACTGCTCTGTTTATCAGAGTGGGAGCTCAGCCAAGCCCTCTGTGCATCTGATGAGCCTCACAATAACCCCGAATGCACCTGTTAATTTTGCCTCTGGGTAAACAGTTGAAAACTCCTCAGCTATTTCCTCAAGTTGGGTGGAAACAAAGAAACATGAGATTAAAAAAAAAAAAAGAGAAAGGGCTAGATTAGGGAATTGGAGATGCATTAATTTAAGAAAGGAACAGGGTCAAACTAGGGGCTAGGAGGCTAATAAGCACAGAGCACACAGCAAGAAAGCTCACAGCAGGGTAAGAGTTCACTTAATTTATTCAAGCGATCTATTCCAGACGCAGTAAATGATACATTATTGGATCCAGACCTGCAACTGCTTACTAAGACCAACCTCACTTAAGTGTCATTACCCTCCCCTTTAGAAATATTGCTATTACCCAAACCTGTTCACAGTGAGGGCTTTACTCAGCTGGCAATCCACTAACTTTTGTTCTTTATGATGCTCCCCCTAACTCCCCCTCTCTGCTGTGGGAATTAGGCATAACAACCACCATGCTAACCGCAGAACACCCAAGTTGATACAACTCTATGAGATTTTTAGTGCTTTATTACACCGAAAACCAATCCTATGGATAGCAGACTATAAACAACAGCAAACGCTGTATCAAGCAAGCAGTAAGTGGTTAAGGACTTAGAGGTTTACTAGGGGGGTTCAATCAATCAAAGTCTCCTTCGTACAAATTGGAGAAAGCTGAAAAAGAAATCAGAGAAACACTTATCATGGAAAATTTTAAAGGAACTTCAATTTTATGCCTTTTACTTTGAACAAAATAAACAAAGGGCAGATGGTTTTACTGTACAAGATTGGCTTTTTCTTTCCCCCTGCTGAATTATGATTAATGTGTTTACTAAGCCAGAACAAAAAGGAGCCCTTTTATGATGGCAAACTTTCCAGTAGCTGGCTATTGATATCCTTAAGAATATCATTTAATTCGGCGATCAGGTTACACAAGATTTCAGAACATATTAAAACTGTATTGTACAGACAGAAAGTGTAGGGACTGTGAAGCACGTGGAAAGCATAAACCTTTGCTTAGTGGGGACTTTCTTCAGTCCTTGGAAACTGGGCAAGGTTACACACTCAAGACTGCTTTTAAGTACCTGTGTTCCCATCCCAAAGACACAACCCACTCTTCTGGGTATGCTGGCAGGGGATCTAAGATGAAATGTGCCACAGGCCCCTCAGCTCTTGCTCTGTGCTTGGCCACTCTCTGAAACTGGACAGGACTTGACAAAGAGAATATCACAACACACCCCAGCTCCATGGAGGGAGTGCATGGTGCATAAAGGGCTGCATTTATAGATTACACCACACGTTTTCCTGCTCTTGCTTCTGTACTGAATGGCACAGAGAGCAGCTCTGATGAGATTTCACAGGGAGGTGAAGCCCCTCTGTTAGACACCTGCCTTAACTTGCACTTTCCACACATGGGCAGTAATGTTCTCATGCTGGAAGAGAAGGAAAGGCTAATCTGTCACAAAAAAGATAACTGCTGCAAAACTTGAAAGTTCCTCCTGCCTTCCCCAGGCTAAAACTTAGTCCTTTCGTGGGCAAGGTAACACTTAGCTTGACACCAAACACAGAACAGCTGGAATAGCGGGGAGCTACTAAAGGCTTTGTTTGTTAAAAAGTTAATTGAGTGAAACTCATATATTCAGCCATTTGCTTCCCATGTTTGTTAATTTCCCACACTTAATAGCTTTTGCAAGGTCCTTTGCATTTCTCACAGGGAGCAGTCAGTTCTTTATCTCTGGAAATTAGCACCTCTGGAAAGAAAACAAAAGTAACAGGCAGCTCCACAGAAGCCTTTAGTGTGTGACAGAGAGTTATGTATCTTTCAGATTTCGTATCCATTTGCAGAACTGATTGCAAGGCGATTATGGTGTCAGAAATTATGATACTTTATCTGCAACAGAAGACCAAGGGCGCTTCATAATGCTTTAAAGAAGATGGCCCAGCTCTGAGATTCTAGGCTGCAGCACTTTAGAAAAGATAATTCCCAACGCAGTATTCAACTAGAAACAACTAGCCCTAGGTCTTTGCTTTGCACACCTCTAGGAGATGGTATTAATAATGGGTGTCCTGGTGGCACTTTGCTTTCCAAGCAGATCTATCCAAATTGATTATAATTGAAGTATTACCATTATATGCTTTTTAAAGGCTTCTGTAAAAGCCACAATAACATTCAGAACTGCCCTTTCTAGATTTTTTGTTTGTTTAATTGTTACTTTTGGTTTTTTAGCATTCAGATTTTCAGTATTTTCCTGGAAACTCAAGGGATGCAAAACAAAAAGCTGAGATCTTGAAATAATCATTGAGCTCCAGGAGCTGAGGCTTAACGAAAACACGAGATATTGCAAGATTGCAAAGAGCATTTACTACATCTGATATATCTGCAATGTTAAAAAAAATTACAGTATCATATGCATAGACCTAAAACTAAAGCCATTCATTTAAAATTCCCCCAAGTTTGCATGACTCACATATGGGGAATTTTTAATTTTAAATTATTTTTCCCTTCTGATATCAGTGCCAACTCTCCCCGACCCCTTAACACAATTAGCAGCAGACAATGCCACCACTGTTTCCAGGGCAAGGACACAAGCTAGGAGCAAGTAATATAACAAAGCTGTTTGTGGCTCTACAGTTAAAGGTTATGTCAGCGTTTTCATGATAGAAACCCTGCTCCAGAGGTCAGCAGCTCTTCTGGAAAAGCTCACTCCACTCAGAAACCTGTCACAGAGGGTTTGGGCCATAAGATGTGTGTGCATATCTGTATATATGTGTATATATATATATATATATATATATATATATATATATATATATGTTGTGGGTAGCTACAGAGAGACCATATTAATGATTGCAGAATGCTCTCAGCTTCAAGTGGAGTTCTCTTTCCTCTCCTTTAACATTCAGACATAAATTCAGTGTGAATTGAAAATTGTAAGGTTCAGGCCCAGGACTAGGACAGTTCATGTCAATATGACCCTACTTGATCAAAGAGCTCATACTATACACCTCTGCTTTTTACCTCCTATGATCTGGCTTTTTAAAAGGTAGCATTTATGGAACTTATCAAAATCTGCAAACAGGGCTATGGAGATGAGCCAACACTACATGAAATTCTTGACACTGAAATTCTGGGTTAGTATCTTTATCAATGACCTGGAGGAAGAGATGGGGTGTTCTCTCAGAAAATGCAGAGGTGACACCAACCTGGGGGAAACAGTTGATACTTTTCTTGCCATTCAAATGTATCTTGCCAGGCAGGAGGAGCAGGCCAGGAGGAACCTTGTAAAATTCTAGCAGGTCAGATGCAAATGGAACAGACTGATTGACTGCTGAAATACAGCATGGCTAGGTAGAAGCCCTGCTGAAACAGACCCTATGTCCTTGTGACCAGTAGGCTGAACATGAGCCAACTCTGTGTTCTGCCAGTGCTGGATGCTAACAGCATCCAGGGCCATATCAAAAGTCCTATAGCCAGTAGATCAAAGAAAGTGATAATTCCCCTTTACTTAGCACTTGTTATATTGCATCTGGAATGTTATGTCCAGTTTTGGGTCCAAAATGCAAGAAAAATGTTGAAAAACTGGAGTGAGTCCAATGAAGGACTGCCAAGATGGTCAGCTGGAACAGGGAAAAATTTTTGTGATGAGGTGATACAAGCAGTAGAACAGGTTAAACAAAGAGATTTCACAATCACTATACTTGAGGCTTTTAAGACCCATCTAAACAAAGTCCTCAGTGACTGTAGCTAAGTCAGTGTTGGCCCTGCCCTGAGCTGAATTGGATTAAGGTCTGGTTGGATCTCTGGTTGGATTAGGACTTTCAGAGCTCCCTTTCAATTTAAATGATCCTCTGACTCCACTCTGAAGTACCTTGGTGAGACTGGGATTTCACCATCCTGACGAAGATAATGGACAAATCCAGGCTGGGGATCTTTGGTTCATGAACTCATCTTTCCCATTCTCCTTTCACCCTTCCCTGCAGGCTGTCTGATCATGCTCTTCAGTGTGCTGCAAGTGATGAAGTGCTAGAGCTACCATGGCATGTCTGCTCCTTTGTCAACATACACCTGTGACATGGAAATACTACACTCAGTGGTGAAGAGGAAAGGTTATTTCTCGCCCCAACTTTAAACATCTCAGCTTTATCTCTACTATTTTCCTCTACTGTCAACTAAATGAATCCCATCAAGTGCTTGATTTAGTGTTTTTAAATTACTTTGTGGATAATGATCTCTGTCTTTCCATCAACCAGGGAGGGAAAATACATGGACAGAGGCACCTTGCCAAACTAGGCTGGGTGCTGTGAATCATGTGCAAGTCTTTATCCTTGTTGTTCCACAAATCAGTGCTTACACAGGTAGCAGTTTCACACATGGCTATGTGTCTCTCCTAGCTGCTCTCTCCAGTTGGGAATATATATTTCAGCCTTTTGAACTCTGAGAGCCCTGCAGGCAGCATTGGCACCCAGACAGTTTCACAAGGAAACTTTGGACCGGCATGAGGCAAGGAACAATGAGGCAAGAGGTACATCTGCCAGCAGAGCACCTGGCTGGTAGGAGTATTCAGCCTAGCACTTGAGACTGAGGCTGAACCCTCTGATGCAACCACAGAATTACTCAGTTGCTTTACTGTGGCATGACCTGGCCTCAGTAGGATACAACCTTTTCCATAGTAGCTCACACAGATGTAGTATATACTTAAAACGAGATCTCATAGAGTTGAAAACAATGCAGATGGAATTTTCTTCAAGTATGTAAGAAAACAAACTTGACTGTCATGGCAGGCAATGTCTGCAGCACACCAGCTGTGAAGACTCCTGTTGGCATCAGAGACTGAGATTTGAAATTATGAAATAGCATTGAGATTGTTTATAGCAGGCACCTCCCAAACTTGACCAGTAGCATGATAAGAAAGAGAGAGATGCTTGTCTGAAAATTTAACAAGTGGGTGCTGAACATGGGTGTCAGAAGTTGGCTGGAGGCAGGAATAAGTAGTCAACAGTGGAGAGATAACAGGGTGAATATAAGACATGAAAGGCCCTTGAGGTGGAGACAAGTAATGCTGGTCTGATGGGATAGAAGAAAGGAGCCAACAAAGATGTGTGTGACAAACTGAAAGCAGCAACTGAGGGAAATTATCTTCTCAGAAACATTCTGAGTGGATGCACATAATTATATACATTGTGTTCACTGAGCCCACAGAAAATGCTGCTGTCTCATTGAAGACATGGAATTATTTCAGACTGAATGTTCTAAGTAGATTCACAGAAATTAGTATCTCTTAAAAACATGATGTACCAAGACTCAGCAAATGTAGCCTGAAACTGGTGCATCTGACTGTCTGCCTTTTTGGCCAGAAAGCTTCTTATGACCTCATTCAAAGACTGCATAAAGAAGCCACTATCCCATTTAATGTGTGTCAGGCCACATATGGAATGCTGTGTTCAGTTTTGATCCCCACAATGCAAAGAAAGATGTGAACAGGCTGGGGAGGGTCCAGAGAAGGGCCATGAAGATGATCAAAGGCCTGGGCAGGCTGGGATGTGAGGAAAGTTTGAGAGAGAAATAGATTTGTACAGCTTTGAGGAAAAAGAGTTAGGAGTGACCTTGTCACAATGTCCCAGTATTTAAAGGATGTCTGTAAATATGGAGACTCCCTTTTTGCAGGTAATCACAAGAAAAAGGCAAAAGGCATTGGGTGCAAATTACTCTTGGGGAGATGCTAATTGGACCAAGAGGGAAATTTTTCATAATGAGAACAATGAGCCATTGGAATAATCTCCCCAGGGAAGTGATAGATTCCCCAATGTTGGGTACTTTCAAGATTTTGCTGGATAGGGTGCTGGGCCACCTAGACCACGCTTTTAGCAAGGAAATTTGCAACAGATGATCCTTGAGGTGTTTTCCAACTGGTTTTCCTGGATTCTACAAAAAATACATGGCTTTAGCACTGTTCACCTCAGCTAGCAAAGATTAGGGAAGCAAAGATAAAAACCAAAGCATAGTGAAGTTCAAATGGTTTGTGTATTCCCCATAATTAGAACAATTAGAAATGGTTAAATCATTAAGCTATTTGTTTATACCAAGTGGAATTAGGTAGTTGATAATTACCACACACCTGAAATTTTACTTCATTGTTTTCAGATTAATTAGTATTTGTCCTGCTTCCAACATTACAAGGGCTTTTTCTGAAAATAAATGATAAGCCAAACATTCTACTCAAAACTTGCTCCTACTCTAACTAAGGTCTTGGACTGTATTTGTCTTTATTGGGACAGGGTCAAGATGCACATACATGTTTTTTCTTACCATTCACAGAACAGAGATTCTTTTTAAGCAGGCAGCTTTTTGGAAACGATATCTCAATCCTCAGATCTGTGGTTTAACAGCCAGTGTAAAACAAAGCCAAGGATTGTTACTTTGACAAATTGCATACTCTTCATACAAACCAGTTCTGAATTGCAAACATAAATTACATTCCATAATGTGTGCATATGCATATATATCCACTAAAATTCATTATTGATATTCTAAGGCCTTTATAAATTCTGGGCACTAGGATTTTTATGCAGCAGGTGTTTACCCTATTACAGGGTTTTGATTACTTGAGGATGACTGCAACCAAGTTCCACAACAGGGGTGTGGATGGGTTAACTCTGCTACCATTGCACCACTTAAGTGCTCAGCAGCTAGAATTACATTTTAGGTCTCCATGGAAGGCGAGGCCACAGGGTCTAACAGTCACCCTCTCCTTCTGCACTGTAAAGTAGGTGAGAAGCTAAGAAAACCTGCACGAGTGTCCCACAGGGAGAGAGAGGTGACAAGATTCCCTTGAAGACAGCTGCAGTAGTAGCAGAAAGCCAGCCAGGGAATTTGTGAGGTCTGGGACAAACTGGCAAGGAACTTTTCCCCAGAAGGTGTTGCAGGATCTGTGGGGTGGTGGAAACACCTGGGGTGTGCCCTGAGCAACACTTCCAAGGGGGTGTTCTGCTCCCTCTTGGCCAGCACCGGTGCCTTGGGCAGAACTAGTTTCATTGGGCTTTACACAGGGATGTGAATTCCACCCTCAGTGCCCAGGTATGGAAGCCACACTGATCCAGTAAAGAGAGAAGAGCTTCTCAAGGAGCTGCTGTGGTCTGAAGAATGAAGATCCTCTTAGCATAGCTTACCATGAGAAGCAGGGACATGGCAGGCTACTGCATGAGAGCATCAGAAGCAGGGCTTGTAAACAGCTTTGCAGGTTTAAATTACCCTCAAACACATCTGCAATCCAGCCCAGAGCGATTTCATTTCCATCTAACAGAAGGGATATACACCTTTTTAAATTGAACTTCATTTTAATATCCTGTAATCTACTTCATTCTATATCTTCTATATTCCAGATCATTCTATATATTCTATATCATGCTATAAGGCAGTGATAATTCTCTTCAGCCTGATTTCTTGTGTGACTTTAAATATTTTTCAGTGTTATTTTGGCTGCCAGTGTGAGACACTAATGATTTAAAAAGAGTTTTTGCTGGTAGTGAAAAAATCTTTAGTCAGCAGACAGATAACACACGTGTAATGGACTTGCTGCTAACGTCAAAGTCATATACAACTGCCACTTTATCACACACTGTTTATTTTTTAATATCTGCGCATAACTATAAAAGAACATCTTTCTAAGCCAGTTCTGGGATTGCCATCCTTACTGAGACCAGGGATTTGAATATCCCTGTTGAGTACAAAATGCAAAGCCAGACAAAATGCAGTTATAAGCAATGTAAGCCCTTAAGCAATAATAAAAAACAAAGAAACGTACTTGAGATGTTACCCCTCATTTCTTGCAAAGCAAGCTCATATTTAAGTTCAGATGGACCAGGTTAACAATCACTATTTTTAATGTTAAAATGCCCTGGGGAAGTTATAAACTCACCAAATATGCTGCTAAACTTACTTTATATTGTGTGCAGCTGTATGGCTTCATACCAGTGACCAAACTTCCTAAGTGGGCCAGTGAAGTAAAAGATGCTCACCCTTCCCCCCTGACACCCTTCCCCCCCATCCCCCACAACAATGACTTACTTGTCAAAGGAATTTAATTTATTTCAGTAGTTTGTCAGGCTACTATTCAATTCTGACTTTCCCTACCTCTCTTACCCTAGGTTTTTGCATCTGGTAAGGTCAGCATGAAGGAACAGATAAGGCAGGAGAAGCACTAAACATGAATGACACTTTTCCCCTTAGAGCAGTCATTGCTATGAAACACAAAGGTCAGATTTCAACTAATTTTAAATTAGCACGTACATTGCTAAATGTACTGCTTAATGTGGCTTAATTTTATGTTCACATTAGAAGTCGTTCCGTAGAGCCATCTAGTATAAACAATTCCACACAACTAGTTATCAAGCTGAAACCCTTTTTTTAAATTTTTTTTTCCCCCTTCTGATAGATCAACCCTATAAGCCTGCAACATTTCTTTCTTGCAGTAAATGTATTTTCCTGCAAATGCTCCTGTAGCCTGCATTGGAGGTCTGGCTTGTGGATTTGGGTTTTGTGAAGTTAACAAGGAGGCTGTTATGAGAAGGAGCTTTGGCAGGCCATGGCTCATTGGCAGTGATTAATTGGCCGACATAGTTTCACATGATCCATTCTGACATCCAGACACAGACCTCACCTAGGAAATCGCCAAGTGCGTATCGATGCTGCGTCGCCAAACTTGGCATCACACACCCTTTGAGGCTCCTTTACTGCCAGAAACTGGCTTCTCCTGAAGCCTCAGCAAGGATAAATGGCCATCAATGAAATAATTACTTAAAAATGGATCTCGGGCTGGATAATAATAAAAGAAAATCCATGTGGTCAGAGCAATAAGGAAAAACTGTGTCAGGCTAAAATGTCTTTAAGGAAAAGAGGCTCAGCAAAACAGCAGACAGTGCAAATTAGAAAGATAACTGCTATCAACAGTGCAGCCAGGGGAAAATGCTCTCCTCAGTATAGTTTGAAATTTTTTATTACTTTTGACCACTATTGTTGCAGGGTTTTTATGGGAAGGGGTTTCCCATCCCCCCACATGCCCCTCTTCAAAATTCATGCATTTTCAAAGCTCCCAAGACACCTAGATAAATACAGACAACCAGCTTCTGGATAGGTTCAGAAGAGATGCTTTTAAAATCATTGGGCAACTTCTGTACTTCATTAAAGCACAGATGAAAATTTATTTTGTTACATTACAGTAGACCCATTTTTCATTGTAAAGAGATAGCTTACTTATTCAAGAAGAACCCTGATTAAAACCAGAGTTTTTTTAAAAAAGTTCAACAAGTTTAAATAATCTATTAGTGCTTGAACTTGATTTGATTATAAGCCTTTAAAAATCTTCCTGTAAGACACACATATCTGTTAAAAAGTAATTCTGTGTATTTCATGTTCAAGATCAATCATCTGCCCTGTCCTGTTGGTGACAAAATCCTCAGCATGCTGTTGGCAGAGAAGTGAAGGAGAGGGCAACATGAAGTCACAACAATGCACCCTGTCACTAAATAAACACGTTGTGGAATGACATCAGATGAAGGAATGATGAAATAAATGCAGCTATTCCAAGTTTGCCTATGTGAAAACAAGTGGTAGGAACAGCTACCACAACAGCTCAGTGCCTGGCCTTGAGGTAGGATCAGGCTTTCAATCAGATTAGCCAAGGGCCACTAGTACAAAGAAGGTTCTTCTCAGATGTGCACTGACTTGATAGGCAGTTTACAGGTAAATAAGGAGGGCAACATTAGCATCAGCATTAACAGTTTAGCTCAGGGCTGCTCCAAACCTCAAAATTCAGTGTGTTGGTTCTTCACATGCCATGATTGGTTCTGTGAAGTATTTAGTACTTATTATTTATCTATTTATTTATTTTTTTACTTAGAGGGTTAACAAAGCCTACATAGCAACAAACGGGCCTTAGGTAATACAGAGAGAGGCTTTTGGGAATACTGACCATCTTCCTTTGTTCTGGGTTAAAACTGAATCAGCATCACTGAAAATGCTGTTTTCCTACTTTCCTTGTTCCTACTTTTGCACTTTCCAGTGCTGTAGTCAGAGAAAAATGTATTCCTATGGTCCAGAAACCATTTTCCACATAGAGTCATTGTTTAATAAAAGCCTACAGATAGAGAAAACTTATTTGCTTTGGAATACCTTTTATTTTAAAGAGAAATATTTCGTGGAAATGTATCTGTTTCAGGATGGAATTTCTAGTGGGTGTGAGAAAGAGTTCAGCATCAAAATGAACACAAGTCCCAAAGCTTCTGTCCCCTCCCTTAAAATGAAAGTGTTGCTCTCTGATTAGCCTTGACCCTGCTGGAGTTCTAATGGGATAACTGCATATTTTGAGAGCTGAAAACATATATGGACGTTATTTGATTTAAAGCACCTCCTATAAAGAAAGATACAACTATTCCAAACTCTTGTCATCATTTTCATGAACAAAAAGAAAAATTCATATACAACACAAAAAATTATAGAAATCTTGTTTGTCTCAAACCAGAAACCAAGTATAAAAGAGGAGAACAGGCACATATTCAGTCATCCTATAAGCAGACTATGTCTATTACAGAAAATCTGAATCCACAAGCAGGCACTGAGGTCACTGGAGCAGGAGCTTTAGGAGCCCAGACTCAGACAAAACACAAAGTTGAGGACTTACAGTTCCCTCTAAGGAGAATATTGGCTTTACTTCTAACATTATACCATTACTGTATTATACATAGATTGAAAGTTACCTCTGTGATGTGTAGAGGAAGGAGATTGATCTGGAGGAAGGAGATCGATATGGAACATAAACAACTATGAAAGAAGGCCAAACAATTAACCCAGTCTGTAAAGCTTGCAAAGCCAAAAATAATCTCGTTTAATTTTATGATGCAAATTCTTCTTCAAATAAAAAACATCCTGTCTTTTGCAACTGTTTGAACTTCACAATGACTAGAAATCAAACTAGAATTAGAAGACATCGGACAAGATTTAAACAAGAGGGGCAGTATTGCTGAGCCATTGAAATCCCTGTTGAGGGCTACTGTCCAGGCATATGAATGTGTGAGAACTCTGTGCTTAAGCAGTAGCTGATAATGATAATGATAATAATAATAATAAAAAGAAGTAATTTATGGAAATTTCTTACATATTGTAAATAGCTCATGCACGTTGCAACTTGTTATAATTTGGGGATTTCACTGGCTATCCCCCAGTTTATTCAGGCAGAGTGTGAAAAGCAATGTACAGGAGAAAGTTACAAGGTCCTTTAGAACGTAATGGGGATTTTTTCAGTTTTTCCAATGCATAACAAATAAATATTCTCAGGGTGGTAGTACTGGGTGTAGCAGGCAGTAATGAATAGCTCAGGCTGTTTTTGGTTAGATGCTGTGCTCTTGTCTATCTCCCTGGTGTTAGGCTGCCCCTGCATGTCACTGCTGAGGCAGAACGACACGGAGAGGACCTGTTCAATTCTGGGGGGGGGGTGGATCCTACCTCCTCTGCAATAAAAGTAACCATGAAATCCAGCCTACACAAAATAGACAAGTGGGCACAGAGGGCAGGAAGGTACCAGGACTATGTATGTGAGATATATAAGAGAATGTATGAGATCGGTTTTGCAGAAGTTGTGTTCCCTACACTCAGCCAGACATGGGACAAGCCCCTTTTGCCATATACTTGCAGGTGCATGAACAGAGCAAAGTACAGACTAATTTTTAAAACTATCTTCCTCTGCCTACCTCTTCCTAGAGGCAGAATTTACCTACAAAGGATAAAAAATGTCATTACATTTGCAAATATTAAAACTATCTGACCCTAGACAAGATGCAGTAGAAAATTTTCTGAATACAGTAGACAATTTCCAACCAGTTTCAGTAGGAGCTGGGTCAGGACTTCACTGATAGGGAGGAAGATAGTGATGACAGGAGGAAAGAGTGGCCATCCTACAGAATACTCCTTCTCTATAGGTCAAACAGTGACAAGTGTTCTATCTGATGTCTGAAAACATGATTCTTCCATTAAACAAGGTCAAACTGATGTAACATTATTATAATGACTTCAATAAGTTAGAAAAAAAAAGAAATTCTTACTACAGTGACTTCTATTGCATATAGTAAATAAAAATATAAGCAAAAGGTAATGGGAAGAGATAGACCAAACAATTTCAGCATAGACTTTAGAGACACATAACACTCCTCAAGGCTTAGTCAACATTATCTGTGAAATCAAACACTGAATCTGGTTTGTTCAGCTTGAACCTAGTTACAACCAAGTAACAACCAAAATGTCCTATCTTAAGTACTTTTTAATATTTGTACAGAAGAAGTATGATATGTGTGGTTGCATTTATTTAGGAATTAACTGTTCCAAAAACTTGATTCAGGAATAGTTTTCTCCAGTTAGTTATAACAGCTTTTAATTTAAAATACCTATGCCAGTTTCTCCTGGGACTTAGTAAAAGTAACTTACTGTGTGAGCAGCAGAGTTCAATCACTACTGTTGCTTGTGTAACATTAGAAAAGTTAATCTGTTGAGGGTTCATGTCTAATGTGAATGTTTCTAACAGAAAAGTTGAGTTGCACAGATTTTGATAAGTAGCATTTGCCTACAGCAGAAACACACTGACTGTTGTAGACAATAATATTAAGTCATAGATCATTACCTGCAATTCAAATACTCTTGAACAGAAAAGACTTTGCTGGAGAAACTAGTACAAAATATCTAAACCAATACCATCTGCAAGAAATAAAATTCATCAAGGTGATAGAGAAGATATTCAGAGCTCAGCAAAACAATGCAAGCACGCACACACAGTATTTAGATGGATAACAAAATAAAATGCACCTAGATGAACCAAATTAAATAAATATCTATTCCTTGAATTAGATTAATCACAATGTAGTGTTAACTTGAGAATGAGAATAGTGTAGATCCAAGGAATTACTACTTCACATAGTAGAAAGAAAAATGAGGAAACTCCAGTTTTAGACACTAAACTTAACAATTTCTATTTCTTATCTTTAGGTCTTGATAACCTTTGTTACCTTTATAGCTTTCAACTATGCCTACCTACAACCTGGAAAATGAATTAGAGTTGCCCATTAGTCATTTTCTGGTCTCTGAATGTTAAATCATACTTTTGTTTATTCTAACCTTCACATGAAAAACCGCTGTTAAAAATGTACAGCCCAATGTTTTACTCTTAACGGGGAAAACGAAAAAAAAAAAAAAGTGACAGGTAAAATTAAATGTTTCAGATGTTTTCTTTGGAAAGTTACATCTCAACTATTTTGTGGGGGAGGATAAATGAGGCGAGATCATTTTAACATACTACCTCAATAATATATGCAGAGTGCCTCAGGAAATGTAAGAACTGCTGGCCCTATAAATGAAAAATTAAGAGGAAGACAACTATTTGTTTCATTAGTCATCTATATTTCTACTTAGAATCATTGAATAACCTGAAGGCTCCAGCTGGCTGAAGATTCCTTGTGATCTCAGAAATCAGGAATACTTAACCAATTTTTTTTAAGATAACATCCACTTTATTTTTCACTTAAGACACAGTTGTATAAGTTTTCTGGAATTTTAGAATATACTAAGATATATCTGAATTATTTTTACTTGCAAATATAAACAGCAGTTTTATGGGCTAAACACTGTATTCCACTTCCCAGTGTACACCTCTGTTTCCAGCATCCAACCATTTCTACCATGTATCATTCAGAATAATTTAGGTAAATAACTTTTTTTTTTTTTTTAATAATTCTAATAACTGCTCATTTTGCACTGCCATTCTTTGGAGTACATTTATCAGTATAAATACACTCTCTTAAGCAAACACATCCACTATTAAAATCGAATGGGCTCCTTGGCAATAGGAACTGTGACTGCAACCTCCAGTTACACAATGACTTCCATGATGGGAAAACACCTTGAACATCTGTTCATGTCTTTCTTTTGGCACTTTATTCAAGAAATTATTGGTCAAAATACATTTACCTCTTCTAAATTTCAAAGGCACAGACTGTGATATCTGGTTTTGCAATCAGATATTTCAAACCATCATTGCAGGCTTTCTTCTTTTTAGGGATTTATATATAGGTCTGAAATCACAGAAAAAATGTTGCCATGACTCTTCCTTTTTTCTCTTTTTGTTACAATATGCTAGTAATGAAAAACCATCTGAATTAAGACATATTTGGAGGAGTCTAACATTTTAATGAGTCCTCAAATAAAACACCAACAAAACTTTTGGAGCTTTTAAGACACTAATAATGACTAAAAAAATTTATTTGTAATAACCAAATCTTGTAAGAAAGATATGCTCCACCTGGAACTCAGAAGGCAAAATGAAATCATATCACAGTGAGGAAGCTTTGTTCTTACATATGTTTTTTAAAGATATGTTATTCAAAAATATATTGAAAATAATATTTGAAAATAATTTAGGAATGAATAAGTGATGATTACTATGGCACATATTCAGAATATTTTTTCTAAGTTATAAATAAAATTAAAGAAGGATTATAGCTTACCTACTTGTGCTGGGAATCATATAAATTTCTTTTTTAACAGCTATATTTACTTTTAACAGCTACAGAGAGCCTTAAGAAATCACGACCATGGTCAAGAGACACATGTGCATCCATAAATTTTCATGCACATTTCATGGCCATGAAACTTAGTACTAGGTGCCTTGTGTGAAAAAAATTAACATGGCTTCAGAGCAAGAAAGGAAAACATATCCAGTGTTGTATTACAAACAATAAGCTCAATATTCTGTGATGCACTTAGAATAAATCATAGAGATTTGCAAGAACTGGCCCTGCAAATCTCCATCAAGCACATTCACCCACAGTTCCACTGAAGTTACAGGGTCTGTTCTGGTGAGCACAGAATAATGGAGGCTTCAAGTTCAGTATCTTATTTTTATATCATCCAGTACATCCCAGATCTGAAGGGTTATGCTTCTAAAAGCTCATGGGGGTTGGACTCAATCATCCTTATGAGTCCCTTTAGACCTGAGATATTCTGTGATTTCAATCTTTTTACACCACACAAGACCAGGAAAAAAAAAAATCTAAAACAAGTAAATATTGTGGTGAGTTTTGCAACCATAATCATACAAGATTTACTCAAAAGAGTGGAAGAGTGGAAGAAACAGAACCAAAACTGGTGATGAACTTACTAAGAAAAAAGGAGGAGGGCAAAGCTTGGGACTTTTAGCACCATCTTAAAAATGAGAAAAAGACTTATCAGCCAGTATTCCTTGGATACTCACTAATCTAACAGATTGGAAATTTGATCCCCACCTTGGCCCCACTGTAATGTCTGTAAAAGAGATTCCTGTCAAGACCCAGGCAGTGGATCTCCTGTTAACTCTTCTAGCATGTTGCTTTTTGACTGGGCTAAGAGCACAGAGATATTTTATACACTGTAAATTCAGATGCTCTTTCACCCTCCTTCCCCCTGTTTTAAATATGGTTGTTCATGTGCAATTTCTCTGGGTTTCACCTTAAATGTGATTTGATACTTGGTACAAGATCAGATTATTTTTCTCCTGTTTCAAATCTGTTTGTATTGATAATGCATTATGGAGGAACGGGAAAGTTAAGTTTGAAACAATTTTTCTTTCAGAAACTTGACATCAGCTGTTACATGCTTTTTCACAGCTTTCATACTAAGCTGTGGTTTTAACAAACTTTTGAGTGATTATTATTTGAATAATGCCTACATTTAGGACTGCTTTTTCATGTTTTAAAACTTGAAGCAAATTGCACTAGCACTTACTTATTACTTTTATTAATGCACAGCCCTGTTTTAGGTGCAGTTCTGTGCTGCTTCTTACCCTGCTACTCCACATATGTGATTTTTTTTCCACTTCATTCGTATCCTTTTTGCACTTTTTGCATGCTTCTTTTTTGCATTCTCTTTTATTTTCACACCAGTCAGCTTTGGGAAAACTGACAGTGAATGAATGAATGAAAGTGTTGTGAATCATACTTAAAAACACCTGGTAAAGGTTTATTTTATGGCATCAAATAAAAATGCTGAAAAATACCTGTCAAACGATATTTTTTTAAAACTAGAAAACCAGAAGCTTAGAACACAGTGGAGCAAAAAAAAGGAAAAAAAAAAGAGGTGTAAATTTACAAGAAAGTAGGCAATGGTGATAAAAAGCAATTTTGCAAAAGTTAAAAAAAGAGAACAAGATTAAATGACATTAAAAAATATCCAAGTCTTCATTTGATTATCTTTAATCTAATTATAAAAAGGAGCTGCTTAGTTCCCTGCAAAACAAGGAGACCTTAGATGGTTTAAGCAGAAAAAACAGAGGCTAGTACAGCAAAAATAGTGCTAAATTAAAGCACTTGGAGGCCAAGGGCTTTGAACCTGGGTTTAAGCAGTCATTCCAACCTTGTGAGGCAGGGACTACAGAAGTTTGGACTCCTGCTAACAGAGCCCTCATTGTTTCACCAGGCAGCTAGAAAAATGCTGCTTTATATCTCCTCACACCACAAGCCCAGCACACGCAGCCTAGGAGGAGAAGGAGTCTGAGGGTGTGCTATCCATTGAAAAGCCATTTTTCCGCTATAAACTACCCCGTGCTCCAGCCCTGGCTCGCCAATGGCGCTAGCGGGATGTTATGGTGGGGCATAATTTATAACTGGAAACTTCTGATTTATGTGGGATTTGGGGCATTTGTGTGCCCACCCTCCCAACCTTCACTCAGCTCTGGGCATGTCAAGGTGAAACCTTCAAACTGCAGAGCCAAGGTATCCGCTGCGCTAGTGGATAAACACTGCACAGTTGAAAGTTCAGTTATTCCACACCTGTTTAATGTGTTTATTCAGTAATTAAAGATTAATGCTTATTCCAGACCAGATAAATATATACTGTACACACGCTTGCATTCTGTAAGGAACAAAGATTTAACTGTATTAGGCTACTTCAGGGTACTAAAACACGTGTTTTTAAAAAGCCTAAGCCATGCCACATTTAGGCTGTGCTATAAATTACAATACATATATTGGTAAAAGATGCTAACACTAAGGCAGTTGGAAGAATTACCAAAGACAGTTTAGAGACAGGTCACTATTTATTTGTATGGCTCATAATTATGGCTATTTGCAGAGACAGCTATGGTTCATTGCTATTCTGCAGCAAACTCAGTTGAAGGCACATGTGATGATGTTTGCATGATTTAGACTTGCTGAACCTGTAATAAAATGTATTAGGCTAAAGTGCTTCTCAATATTTTATTTATATATATGTACATATATATATAGACAATATGTGCATATATAATTATATATATACATAGCTATATATATTTATAGCTACAGATGAAAATATTCTTCATATGATTACACACAGAGAAATTATATATATGTACACACATATAAATTAAGGACTCTGTAATAAGGTTTCCATATGCAAAAATATATATAAAATGAGACCTCAGTGGATGCATTGTCAAAGCAGTACTTTTGCAATGTTTGAAACAGACTCATCCTTAAAAATGTCCAGTTTAATAAACAGATGTAACATAATGAATCTCACCTATTTTTTTTAATGCATAAGAGAATGGAGATACTCTGCTAGCATCCTGTTACATTTTAAGGGAAGCTCTACACATACCTCTCATATGGCTCTTGTGAAAAAAAACTGTTTTCCTGGTTCCAAACTTGCTGTGTAGCATACTGTGTAGGTTGGAAGTAATCTCTTTACAGTCATAGAGGACCATGGGAATAGCTGAATCATGTCTGTCTGCTGAACCTATACCAATTATGCTAATTCTATAATTTCAATTATTTGAGGTAATCAAATACAATTTACTTAACTCCACTTCTTATAAAGTTTATAGGTTTATAAACAGAAGCATCTGAATAGTAGAAGGTTTTAATTGTATCATTTGGGATGCTGTGGTGCTCAATTAAACCTACAAAGCTGGCAAACTAGAATGCTTGCCATGCTGAAACTAAACTGCTGCTAAAGAACACATTAAAATATATTTCAGGTGGTTTTATTATTTGTAGCTCCAAATCAGAACAGCAGCTTATGATGTTCTAGAGGTTCAATCAAGAGGCCTTATGCCTGACTTAAAGAATATACTTCAGTAAAATCATCAGTCTGTTTAATGCATGCTTGTGTTGGATTCTGTTTTGCACTGGTAACAGAAGAGTTCCAGTCTCTTTTAAGAAGGAAGGTACATCCAGTACTAACTTTTTTGAAGCTTTTACCCACTGCATGACTTGACTTTGCTGCATTTTAGTAGGGACAGAAAGCTCTGTACACCTGAAAGGGGAATGAGGCAAGACCTGCACGGGGTGAAAAACAATGTCCAGCAAATGGCCCTTAGCCCACTCACAGCCAGCGGAACAGAAAAAGGTCTGGAAAACTCACATGTAGCAAAGTCTTATAAGTCTGTTTTTTAAAATTCTTCTTGGATATACCTGCTGATGCCTAACACACTGATGCAGTTCTTTCCACAGAAGCTGTATACATCTTGCTTTGTCTAGCATTTTCTAGATGACATGTTCTATAACTCAGAGGACAGTATGTCTGAGTGTTCACATTCAAAAAGAACAAGTTTGCTGAAGCATTACTGCAGATTTCCAAACTGCCTCCTATGTGCAGCGGCACAAATTTCTGACTGGTAATCTTGCTCCCTTTCTCAGAAAAAAAAAGTAAAAAATAGTACTGTTCTCAGCTTTAAGAAAATACACCCCTAATTTAGTGGTATACACTTTGCAAGCATGTGAAGTACACGTGCATTTATAGCAATGTGTGTACAGCTAAGCATAGTGGTCCTTCTTGGAACCATGAAGGTAAATGTGAGAATAAAAAAATCATTAAATGCAAGTCACAGAAACACAAATTAAAATCTAAACAGCAGAATTATTTTATGTTCCAGACTTCTGAAATGATGAGTGTCCTTCCATCACCTCCACAATGCAGTGGGCAGAAGGGACGGCAAACAGAAAGGAATTATATACCAGAACTTGATATATATCTGACAGTTTCTTGGCTTTCACAATGTGCTTAGAAGAGCACAACACCTCAGTAACTGGACACAAATAAAAGGTGCTGCAGATTCAAATCAAGGTTTTAGTGCATACAATCACAGGCTTGGTTTGAAGGCACCCCTTGAGGTCATCTGGTCCAGGACTCTGCTTGAAGCAGAACACCTTCAAAGTTAATCCAATGTCTTGGTTGAAGCATTTTATCTGGAATAATGCAGCTATTCAAATATCATTCTGGTCAAGCAGCACTAGATATCTTCACAGAAAACAGAACTATTGAGTTATACTGTACTATGTTTCCACATTGAAACAGAATGGCAAAGACATTTTGCTTATTTTAGCAAAAATGAAACTTGGTAGCTCTCTAAATTGTGTTTGATGCAATTAGTTTGTATGGAATTAGTGGGAGGGTTTGTTTTGTTTGGGGTTTTGGTTTATTTTTTGTTTGTTTGTCTCTGGTAGTAATAGGACTGTGGAAATATAAAGCCTAAATAAAGAATGAGTTCCAGTGAGTTTGTCACTAGAGCACATTGTAGTATGAGGTGTGTACAGAAGAGACAGATGTAAATAGAGAAAGTCTCCAAAGTGCTTCACTTTTGGATACATTTGGATACCAAATCTGTGCTTTCCTACAGAAAAGTATCTATAATTTAATTCCTCAGCCTCTGAGAGACTTTATTTTTAGTAGCATAACAGATCAAATTTTTAAGCATTTTGTTAAAGGCACACAGATGAAAACTGCACATGTATATGTCTTAAGGTAGAATATGTGACTAGCAACCAGTCACTGTTGACTTTATAAGTTTTGTAAAAATACAAAAAATTCTGTTGTAGAACACATAGTTCAGAACTAGAACATATTATTTATCAGTAATTAATTGAAAACCATAGAAATGTCTCTACCTTGGAAACAACTGAAATTTAATTATAAAGGTGCAGCAGAAAAGGACACTGAAATCTGGTCCATGCTAAATTCCCCAGGAATGCACTTGGGCACTACTGTTTGCCAGGACACAGAGGACATGAAGGGACCAACCTAGTCCTGTTAAACTAACAAAAATGACAGAAAACATTAAATCAAACAGATATGTCTGCATTACTAGGTATATGTCCATCTTCTCCACCCTAGGCAAATGCCTCCTATCTTGCCACATCTGCAGTCAGCTACACTGGATTAAGCAGAATCCTCAGGTTTAAACAGAGAAAGCACTCTTCACACTAGAGAGGTAATTTGAACAGGCATTTAATTACTGCAGCCATCCAAACAGCAGTGAGGTAAAATGTGCTCTTAAAGGGGGAGAAAAGCAACAACCCAAAGCCTCCAAACATGTGAATAAGTAAAGTCTGTAGCAGCTGAGAGCTGTTTGTGACTTTCTTGTTTCACTCCTTTAGACTTTCTGGCATTTTTACTGCCTGTTATCCCAGTGGTAATATGTAAGCATGCAAATAGATTACATTGAGAAGGGGGGCAAAATAGGCGCCACACAGAAAGAAGCAGAATTGTAGCAACTGATAAATATCAGTAATTTTCTAATAAGCTAAAAGTTTCTAGAAGTTTAGAAGTAAGCAAATAAACTGTCAAGATAATATTCTGATGGAAAGTCTAAAGGGAAGTCTGACATTAGTAAGAGCAACCATTCAAAAATTGGTGCTGCTAATTTGAAAAAAAAATGAATATACATTACGGCTTTTAAAATTTTCTTATTTTTGTGCTTTCAGGTTTTACTCTATAACACCAAGTGCAAGAATCTGCCTCTCTTATCTTCCAAATGGCAATTCAGATTTTCATGAAAACATCTGACTCCAGTGCTGAGGTTTTAAGAAAAACAAGAAAATCTAAACATTCTCTGAACTACTGAGAAAAATTAAAAAAGCTGAAAATTATAGGGTTTGGTTAAAAGTGTCTCTCATTTAGAACCAGATCTTACCATCAATCTCACACATTTTTATGCAAGAAGGATAGACCGGTTTCCTGTCAAAATTACAGAATTTGGATACATTCCTTTGCAAAGGTGAACCAGCTAGAATATTCACCATGATTGTATTTATTTACTTGTGCAGCTAATGGAATTATGGAAAATTCTTCTGTAAATACAAGCAAGTTTGGAATGCCTGAAAGTGGGCTTTTTGCCAAAATAAAAATAAAATAATAATAATATTAATAATAATAATGATAAAATTAAAAGCAAAGCCTTAAATAAACCCAGACCACATGGGAAGAATTTTTGATCTCCCTGACTTCATAGGTCCCAGCATTTCACTCTCATTGACTGTGAGCAGAAAGCTATTTTCATTATTCTCCTTAATCCAGATTCTTAAACACAGCCTCAGTTTCTTTAAAGCAGAAGTTGTCCTGGGTCTCTCAGTCAAACACTGACAGGCCCAAGGTAAAAACAAGTGAAGGAGTCACTGGGAAATACCCATTAGGTGTCATCACAGCTGCCTGGAGCCTTATCTCAAAATAACACTAAGCTCCCAAAGCTGTCAGAAACTAGATAAAAGCACAGAGGATCCCACAAAAGATTTTCAGATAGATTTTCCAAGCCCTTGCACATAAAACCAAACAAAGCACCTTTCCCAATTTTCCACAGGAAACAGATAAGAGGCAGAGTGAAATAGGCAGCAGATCAGCAGCTTTCCCAGGAATGCCAAAGACAGAGTTGCAAGTGCCTGTGGCGTGTGATTGAGACTAGATGATAGAACCTCTGTCTTTGTGATATGCAGTGATGAGCACAAACACCAGCTCATTAGTCAAGCCAGAGCCTGATGAGCATTGGCCTCTTTTGCACACTGACCATAATTCTTATTCTTGTCAAGACTGATAGGCACAACTCACCAACACCTTTCCCTTTGGATGAAAGAACACATCAGATTAATTTCTCACCCAGCCATCCAGAAAACACCTACGTGATTGGAGATGCAAAAAGATAAAGAACTGCAGGCAAGCCCCTAGCTTGGAAAGCTTTTGCTGGCTGGCTTTGGGGAAAAGCAAAACACATTAAGAAAGAGCCATGGGAACCACCAGGTTGTCCAGCAGATGCAGCTGAAGGAGTCTTCTCTCTCATGAGACAACTGCAGTGGGCACTGCTGAATTAAGATGACCCTAAACCTAAGTGACTGCCCAGCTGTGAACCAGTTTAACAGCACAAGCACCTCGAAGTTCAGATAGGAGGAATGCAATTGCAAGGGTCACTGCAGGAACAGGCTTGTAAGGGACTGGTAAGGTTTATTAAACACCACTCATCACTCTTCGTTTTGCACAATTGTGGGAAAAGAAGATTTTATAGCACAGTGATCCAGTCTACATCAGAATTCAAATGTGCAAGACAAGTCCTGTCTCTTGGAAATAAACCAGCTGTAGTTGTGAGAGAAACCACATTTGCTTCTTTGGCAAAATACTGGGGACTCTCCTCCCACACAGAAGTCAGACAGGACTCCGATTTAACTGAAGATGCCAAGAATGTATTACTCTCTCTCTCTCTTTTTTTATATATATATCTATATATATGTATGTGTAAAAAATGTATCTATATATATGCCACTGTTCTACTACGTTCTTTCTAAAGGCACCTCTAACATTACACGTGCACAACCACTTATAACAGCACCACTCTTGTGCTTATAAATGAAGAAGCCCAGCTCCTGACAGAGTGTATGGGAATGCACTACCTGAAACACAAAATCAGAACTAACAGAGGGTCAGAAAAAATACACCCTACATATCTGGATGAAATGCAAAGAAAGCAATCAGATTTATTTAAAAAACCCACAACAATATTTGGAAGCTATGTAGAGTTTGCTGAGAGATTTCATTAGAGGACAGGGGATACTTTCAGTAACTAGCGAACTCTTTTTCTTCACAACTAATTCTACACAAATTGAAATAAAGACATTCTGCTATAAAACCTTACTGAATTATTAACTATTCAAGAATAAAGTTACAATCTTGTTTTATAAGGAAGAAATTATTACCAATTTTATTATACTTCAGGAGGTGAGTTGTAGGGTTTTTTTTTCTTTTTGTAACCTGCTGCCCTGTCAGGTCTTATTATTTTCACAAAGATCTGACAATTATGGGGTCATATTTGTTGGCTGCTTGTGACAACATTCAAAAGGGGCACTATATATCACTGAAACAGCTCACAAACTGGCTAGTCACATTATTTATTATGAGCCACACATGTGACAAACTATTTAACTCAGTGACTCCTAATAAGTCAAAGAGCAAGCAATTAGCTAACGCAGTATGAGGGCTGTTCGTGGCAATTTATAGATGCTCTCAAGCTGTCACAGCACTTCAAAGTGCCATTAGGGGGGAAACCCCTTAATGACTCACTTGATATGACAAGCAATACACTGCACACAGGGCAGCGATGGAACTGGCAGCCAGTTCTGTTACTTGAAGCTTCTTCCCCTTTCCCCAACAGCTGTGTACATGTTTGCAGTCTGCACTTCTCTCCTGTAAGTTGTTCTTGCTGGAAATGTGGAAGAGGGAGGCACTGTGCTGAACCTCATGGAAGTTGGGATCCTCTTCCAGTTTCCTGGGATTGCTGCTTGGAATAATTATGCTTATTATAAACCAAACAAGGACATTTGTAGGACATCTAAAGCAGATGATCTCCAGACCTTCTAACTTCAACCATTCTGTGAAAGTAAAAATTATCACTTTGGATTCACTCAAAAACTGGGAAAGATCCAAGATTCAGAGCTCAAACCAGTTTCTCAAGCTTAGTCCTTGGCTTGAGATTTGTATTGAATTACAGTAACTGGTGATTATCTTGCATTTTCTTCTGTGCACCTCACTCAAAAACGGTATTCTCTTTCTACTGAGTCCCCTCTTGTATTTCTAGTGGCACTCAGTTAAGCAGCTTCCTGGCTGAAGGCACCTTGGTGAGTTATGGACCAAGGCTGAATATCTCATAGGATAAATCTATTCTGGGTGCTCCTGTCCATACGAACATAGTGACAGTGTATGAGCAGTGTAGGAGTTATAAATAATCTGGCAGCATCAGGCTAAAAAATGTGCTGATAGCAGATACTCACATGGGAGAGTGGGAAGGTAAGGAGAGGCAAAAGAGGGAACTCAGAAAGGGGGGTGATGAAATAATTACTTTGCAGAAATCCCAGGTGATGAAACAAAGGTTGGAGAGGAGAAAGATACAGCCTGATGTCACTGTTACCCTAAATATTGTACCTGCAACAACGAGAGCATGACAAAGCTGTGCCTGGTGAAAGACAATAATTACGCAATGGGAATGAATGGGTGACTGACAAAACACAACGTGCTGCCACAGTTGGTTGTGACTGTCCTATTTCAGAGGGTAAAAAAACGCAGATGTCAGACCTGCTCTCTAAAGCAGTCACTCCAAGCCAAGCTTCCCCCACACTATGAGACATGTAGCAGGAGCAATTAAACCTCCCTCTGCCACACACATTCCTTTTAAAAATGCAAAGCGTCATTGACTGTGCTTTAGCATTCCTCAGCAGCCACAGCTGTATTATAGCAACTCTGTTATTCCAGATAGCTTGAGGGGAAAGTACCTGCACAGAGGAGTGTTAACCTCTGCCTTTAATTGCATGCTGACATCATCCATGAGATTTAACTTGTATTTTTGACATAACACCAAACTTTCAGTGCAAAAGCTTAATTTAGTATACCATGCAAAAGTGTTGAAATCCTCTTCATACAGAAATCAACAAAGTATTTAGCAGGGATAATGCAAGTCTAAAAGCATAAGGAAATGTTTTGTCTATCAGAAAAAAATTTATATTTCCAAATTCCTGAATTCCTGAATGAGCATATTGGCAGGAATACTTTTATGAATAAAGTAGCACAAGAACGTGTTTTCCAAAAGTATTTGTGTTTCCCAGTTACTTGGGAAGAAAAAGCAACACATTTAAATCTTCATACATTAATATAACAATCCATAAATTATATGAAGGGGGGATTGGTTTTGGTTGTGGATTTGGATTTTTTTTTTGGCTGATGCTCACTAGAGTCCTTAACTACCTGACTTTTAATCATTTCTTTGGCACCTTGTCTTTTCATTTATTTTTTTTTTTACATTTAAAAAAAAAAATTGGTATCAATTAGTCTTTGTCAAGGTTTGCTTTTCATCCCATGCATCTATGCCATGCTGCTGAGCTTTTCAAAAGTGAAAAAGTAGAACTATCTGCACACTGTGATGAAGATCATTTTACTGCATTAATGTAATAACTCATCAATCAAAATTCAGTTACATGGGTATTACTTATTTTGTTATTCCAACTTACAAAAACTGTTATCCTCAGAGGGAACAGTATTTCTAGGCAAACTGTGTTTGGGTAGGAGGCTCCAGCTTATATTGGGCAGTAGAACACCTAAGTAGGAAAGAGAGTGTTTGTCTAAATGGCACTTTTAGAACTGATGGGTTATCAATTCGAGTGTCTGGCCAAAAGCCACTAGAGCAGAACATGGATTTTATATGCTGCAGGACATGAACAAAGCTGTGATTTTTGTTGTCACTCTTGGGATCTCTGGTGCTTTCCTTAGAGCTATTCCTCCCAGGGTCATGAGATTGCAGGGGCCTCTCAGCTTTCTTTGTAAAAGAAATAAAAATAAAACAAAAAACTATGAAAGTCTCTCCAGTTTCAAGGGAAAATTTAGAAGCATAACTTGAGTATTCCCTGAAAGTGCCAAAACCCAAAAAGGCAAATAAATAACACTTACTCTTTTTAGGTTAAATAAATCATGAGGCTTTGTTTTAATCTTCTCATTTTGAAGATACACTTCACTTTCCATTTATTTATTTATTTAAACACTGGGGAAGATTCCATGGTGAATGTAACAAATCATAATATGGTGAGTAACCTCATGCTCCTCACAGGTAGTTTTCATCAGGACAACAATTTCCAGTGAGAGTCACAAAATTTAGTCATATTTTAAAATACCTTCTCTTGAATCATCATGACTGCTTTTTCCCAACATCTGATCTCCTAGTAATCAAGGAAAACAAACAGCCTTCTTTTGCAATCCATTTCTAATCATTGGAGAAAAGGACTAGCAGTACAATGGTGCCTATTCAGTAACAGTCAAAATATTATTCAAACACTAAGCACTAAGGCAGAAATCCTTCAGGCTCTCCTGTTTTCTGACAAAGAGCCCCAACTTTGGCAAATGCATGTAAAGTGCATTTCTGAGGTGAGCAAAGTTAACCTCTGAACTTTGCCTTTAAGATGTTCATACTTTAAAAGCAAAACATAGGAATTATAGAAAAGTGAGCTAAAAACCCCAGGATTTGAGGGGAAGGGTAGATGGCCACATCCGGGTAGAAGAGATGATATTCTACACAGATGATCACTACATTCTTACTTTGCACTTTATATTTTGCCACTTCTATTTTGCAGACACAAGATTGTGTCCATGGTGATTTATTAGCACCTGTAGAAGTCAGCAACACAGGTTTATCCTCTGAACTAATATTTGGGTTTTGGATTAAGACCTGTCACTAGATGAGACTAGCTGAAGCCCCTGACCAAGGTGCAGGGGACAGGTTTTCAGTGATGACAGCCTTGGTGATTTGTTGTGATTTGCAACTAAAAGCTGCTGGAATTAGAGAAAATTGTGCCTTCAGTTTGGTGGAGTCTTAATCTTCTGAAATAAGCTTTCAACAGATGCTATAAGGTCACATTTCCAAATTAATACATGAACAAGAACAGGCTAAGGTCTCCTCTCTGCAATTATGGTGTTCCCTTAGTAGTGCTTTAAGTAGATTCTCTTGCTGTAGTCAGTGAGCTCTTCCTCATGGACCAAGTGCCTACATCTCCCAGCTTTGGAAGCAAAGAACAAGCCCTTCAGACATGTCTATAGCCTTTCTCTGTCCTAACAAAACTCATCATCCTCTCTTGAACACAATTAGTTCTTAATTACTTATATTATTTTCTATCCTTTGACCAGGATTTTTTTCCTAAAGTAAATTCCTTCCTTCCCCCACTCCACTACATCCTTTATCTCATTTTTCCTCAGGCATGTTTTAAAAAATGGCTGGTTGTTACTGCTAACAGCATCTCATAAATCCCCATCTGTTTGTTCCTTCTGAGGTCCATTATTCAGATCAAATTGAGTCTTCATCTTTCAGAACTCTCTGTATATTCATTGCTCCACATGTTCCTGAAGCATAATGTCTTTATTTAATGCCTACTGATCTCCTTTCCACACTGCTATATTTCTTAGCCTGTCTCAAATTACCACACTGGTATGTTCACTGGATATTTGTCATAGCAAGATGCTATGTGCATAAAAAGCACACATACCTTGAAGATCAGGGTAAAAAGTCACAAAAAGCATGTGGAAATCATTGTTAAATGATGTTAAGGACAGTATCTGGTCAAATTCATAGCACATTCAACTTCATGAGTGAATTCTGAGAACCTCAAAATCCTTAGAACTGCCTGAGAAGCAATTCTCCTGCATTGCAGTGATAGACAGCAATTCAGCAAATTAAAAGGGAAAAATATTAGCTATTCTGCTCAACACAGACAGCTTTCAGGCCAGACAAGGTCTGTGGTTAGGCAGATGGCCCACATTTGGATGGGTCAGCTAACTTCTAACATCACAGAGCCATGTTCTCTCTCCCATCAGATATGGCTGCTTTACTACCTCCTTCCAAATATTTCAGGATAGTCAGCCACAGAAATCATTAACTCTGCTACTGCAGTGCTGTGCAGAAAGCAGTCAGCCTCAACTACAGTCGAATGATGTTGAGTGCCTGCACAGGAGTTTATTGGCCCAGATAACAGCAGAGTCTGCACGCCATTTGTGAGGAGAACTCTTGATGAATGCAGATGTCTGCTGTCAGAAGGACACCCTGCTTACCTATTGCTGAAATGCAATGCTGCACAGGGCAAGCTGGGGTTCAAATGGGTGTTGCACACAAGCTTGTAGAGAACACTGCAAGAAGTTGTGAAGAAACTTCCAAGGGTTTTGATCTAGCGTCCCAGCAAGAACAACAACTGCCTGAAATCAAAACACACTGAAACTACCAACAAACTTAAAAGGCAAACAGAGCCCATATGCAACACTCCTGCATTTGGGTTTGGGGTTTTTTTTCTTCTTCAACAGCTCTGGGCAGAAGAGAGAATATAATCTTTGTAAGAAATCCTGCCAGGTCAAACTGAAATCTGAGGATTCATATTACACCATATGATCAAGAGCATCTGCTTTCATCTCAGGCACAGCAGGGACGAGGCAAGAATCATCATTCAAGATCTGAAAAATGAATCAGCAGCGTGGCACAGCGAGTACTCTAGTGGGAACGGAAATAGAACAGAACTAGCAAATATTGTTTTGCTTGTTTGCTTTCCTGCTTGCTTTTTTAATAAAAGAATCTGTGGTGTTTGTGTGTGTGTATGCCTAAGTGCGTGCATGCAAAATTATGTAAAGCAGAATGGGTTATTTAGACAGAGGTTATTTAGCTCTACCAAATCAGCCCTATTCAAACCTAGGCTTTCAACACTGAAATTTTTTACGTATGGTGAGTATGTCCATAAAGAACAGCCAATTTCCCTTATACTGCCTGATCAGCTTTAGCTGTATTTAAAAACCACACAACTGAAAAACCCCAAAACCTATGTTCCATAAAACCTTGGGTTTGACTTCTTGTGCTCCAGGACATAAATGAAACTCTAAAACAGGGAAAGAAGAAGAAGAAATTTCCTCCATAACACATTTATTCCTCAACTGCCCACTCCAAGTTTCTTGTCCCTGGTAGGCACGGTGAGCTGGCAGCCCTGGACTGAGGAATGGCTGGGTTGGGCTGCTACAGCAAATCCTATATTTAAATGTACAAATGTCTGTCCCTTCAGTAGTCTGGGTCAGACCTGCTGTACTCAGCAATGCACAGAAACTTTTAATTTTGCTCTGTTTTTAAAGAACGTGAGCACGTGCATGCAGGTCAGAAGGATTTGTACCACACTTTACAGCAGTTTGTGGAGCAGATTAACTAGATTTGTCCCTGCTGAAAGGATTATATAAAGATTAAAACATTCAAAGCAGAGAAAAGCATGTAATACAGGAGGGTAATTTACACTAAACCCATTATTAAGGAAATGAACACATTTAATTAAAAAAAAAAAAAAAAAAAGGCAGGACAAAACCTGAGTCATGAAGAAGTGAGATGATACCCCTTTAAATAAGGACAGCCTTCAAATAAAGCTGTGGTAGAAGTTATTTCTTCACCAAAGTGGCATTTTTGCCAACAAGACTCTTGGCAGCCTTCAAGGGTCGACACTAGCACAATTGACCAAATATGGTTGGGAATTTGAAAACATTGAAGATATTAGCATTTGTTCCTGAGTCTAACATAACACAGTCCAGTCTTGCCACCAGAGCCTATAACTATTAAGTGATAACTTAGGCACTGGAATGCAAATAATCCACTGGTTCACATTAGAGTCATTTCCATTTGTTGATGTTCCCAGTCCCCTCCAAATCCTGGCAGTACCTTACTTGACTTCTGAGGGGAGCACTCTACAGGAAACTTACTAAAAAGAAGTGAAATTACAAGAGCATAAGTCAGTGGTGGTTTAGTTGCAGAGAAGGGAAAAAAAGATGATGCATTAAACTACACTGTCCAGAGTTACTTGACCTCAAACTGATTGCTGTTAAATTGCTTGAATTGACGTTAGTCATTTACCTACTGGCAGCTACTCAAGATTTATCTTTACAGGCTACAAGGTTTCATCATTTGTCCTTAAACTCCCTGCCAAATGTTAACTTTCAAAATACTGATTTAACTGTGAAATGCGGGGAAGCTTTGCTGAAGTCAATGAAAAATGAATGCAAACACAAGATAAAAGATTAAATACTTAAATAATTTGGCATCTCTCCTCTGTGATGTTAAAAAGATGCTCTGAATGCTTAATGGATAAAGTAGGATAGCATAATAACTTTTAAGGAACAGTCTGTGATCTGAAGTCATCTAGCCTAGAAATGTCATAATGGGCATCTGTGTTGGAAAAATAATAAGGGTCTATAATTTATCAGAATATACAACACAAAAATTAAATTATGGTGGAGATAAGTTTTATGCTACAGAGATAAGTGCAATTACTTCTCATTTTAAAGAGAAACAAGAGAAGTCACCCCAGGGAAAAATGAAGTCCTCCCACACTTTTAACTACACCTTTATCTAGTACATATATCAGTTTTATGTGTCCACACATCCCAGCAAAGAACTGCAACTTTTAGTTTAAACCTGCATTCAGGCAGATACAAGAAACAGGAAGATAAGCAGCAAAAAGCACCCCATGAACAGTGCCCAAAACATGGATTTCAACAGGCTCTGTAGCTGTCATCAGGGCATTCTTTACTGGGGAAAAGTAAAAAAATGTATAAAATGACAGTAACCTTACTGAAAACCTGTTGTGCTTTCTCCAACATTACATTTTTATGGAGAGTGAGCAGCTGCAGGATTCAGCACTTTGCTGGAGTGTATCCTGAAGATACCCCCAAGAGACCATCAAATTTTTCCTCTAATACTCTTCACAGCTGACTTTATTCCTTTCTTACTGAGGCCAATAAGTGATAAGCACAAAGGTAAAATGCAAGTTAAGTGGCAGACACTGAACTTTGAAGAAACAACCTCCACACCAGCCTGAGCTCTCTCTCCCATAATCCAGTCAAGTGGAGCATTAACCAGAGGGATGGCACTACAGCCCAGCCCAAGGCAGAGCACCTTGGCTGAACTGTGCCTGAAGAGCCCAAAGTTATAAATATCTTCACAGTTTCATGTATTTCCTGAGCCAGTGCTCCCTGCAGAGCTTAGCAGCTCGGACAGTACCAACAAAAAAAAGTTTTGCCTGAGAAAAAAACCTCAAATTTTTGCAAGAATGTGCCTTATGCTAGACCAAATTATTTACTGTGCTATCCCCCAGAGCACCAGAACCAAAGAAAAACTGAAAATCCTGAAGTCAACATTTAAATCACCAGATACATCAGTCTCTAAAGACATAACACTGGATGTTAGAAAACCAGAGTCTACCTGGAAAATGTTTGGGCTATGTTTTTCCCCCTGAATTTATTTAAAAGTAAGCTTAAAATCTAAGCATTTCAGTATTTTTGAGTGTGTTTGTAATTTCAAGAGCAGTCTGTTACTCTAGGTGCTTCAGCTCCTGAATGCTCCAGCTTCAGATACTGAAAAAGGACTTAATTTTCTGAACTGGATGCTCCTTACATTTTTAACAGGCAGTTTGCTCACCAAAACAGAAGCATTCAAGACCTAGAGCACTAATCTCTTTAACTAGTATAAACAAAATTTAGGAGATCATTACAATTATGAGTAGGGGAAACTAAGCATATTCCAACTGCCCCTTCTTAAGATTACTGTACATTAACATCTGTGTTGTCAAAATGCCTCCCATTCCAAGATCAGCAAAGGAATTGTCACAACCTCAATGACTTTAAAAAAAGGTCATTGTGTCTGGGTGTTTGTAAAACAACAGACCTCTTTAGGGCCCAAATAAAATTTTTAGTAAATTAGAAAATTAGTGAAATATTTATTTTTCTATAAAATTTTTAGTAGTGAATGGGTTGCTGAATGAAAAAAACTCAAATGTGCAAGGTGCCCTGAAATTACTGCTACTGTACTTTCCCACAAGCAACATTTCAACAAATTTCAGTTAAGTTTCCAAGTAAGCTGTGAATGCCAGTAATGACTTGGATTAATCTGTATCAGATAGCTCCATCAGATGGCACTATGCAGATGAAACCATAACTTTCGGTACAGAAATACCACTGCAACACCAAGCCAAGGTATTTGAACAGGCATTAAAAAAGAACTGTTAAAAAAAAAAAGTGATCTGGGTATACCTTCACACTTAATAAATAATGTTTTATTAAAAGCCCCTAGAGATTTTAGTAAAGCTGGAATTGAAAAAAAAACTAAGCATCCTTAGATTAAGTAAATATTTTGTTGGATCTAATAGGAGAAACATGTTTCTATTTTTTGACACATTTGCAGTTTTTCTCAATTTACTGAAGATCTTCTTCAAGAGTTATTTACTTGAATAGTGCTCAGCCTTTCCCTTCTTCCTCCCCCTCCCCTCAAACTCCTGGAAATTATTTGAAAATGAGAACATCACATTCATTAAAAAGCAGAAAATAACATTCCCATGGAAAAGGTAACTCTGCTTGATATCTTAACTGAGAGATTAGATTTGAATGCCTCAATAGTCTGTGTAAACTTGGTTGTCATAGTCTAAACCAGGCTTCAATTTTAATAAATGATTATTTGCATAACTTCCCCCTTTTTCTTTGGCATAAAAGCAAGTACATGACTTAGTTTCCCATCAAATATGCTAATTGGCTTAGTCACATTTATCTTCCTAATCTATGTTAGCAATTATTTTTAAGAAATTCTGCTTAATGCATAAGAAATTGAATCAAATGACCACATACATTTTGTATACAGACTTTTCAACTGCTGTTCTCATTTCTTTTTGGCTCCAAGACACTATTCAAAACATTTCTAGAATAACGGAACCATCTTTCATAGGTAAGAAAAATGGGTATATTTGCCTCAGTAGAGAAAGAGAGAGAGAAAAAAAAAAGAGTATAGCTCTATTTCAATGCCAATATTTTTCCACTTTCAAAGGGAGATGGGAAAAGGTGTGTGCCCACAGAATTCAACGAATCTTGCATTTCCACTTCCCTCATTTCCCTGCCACATATCACAGCTAGAAGAAAATGCTAGCTTCCAAGAAAGAAGGCAAATGGGAAAACAGACATGAGTCCCACAGGAAATCTAAATTCTCTGTTTCTAAAAGCATGCTAAAAGGAAAATGTCTGGAGTTTTATGCAGGTTTTAGATGCAGATCTTAAAAAAAATTTAAATATTCCACACAGAATTTCTGAAATACTTTTGTGGCCAGCACCTTTTATCGTAGGTAATATAAGGGACTTGTAATAGAAACTCGAGGTATTCAAGGGCAAAAAAATGCATGATAACATGAACAAAATTAAAAGAGCAATAAAAGGCAAGAAAGACTGTGGCAAAGTATATAATGGCACAAATTCAGGATATAAAACATACAGTTACCTCTTTGCTTTAAAAAAATCAGAAAAAAGGTTAAGTATCTCCTTTTTGCACCAGCATTTTAAAAAGGAGTTTTCAGTTTAATATTATTTTACTCTATCCTCACACTGCCTCTTTCAGAATGTTCTGCAGTGAACAATATCCAGCTATTTCTTACAGCTGCAATGTTGTTCCTGGATCAAAAATATCACTAGTATTCAACAAAGCATTGCACAATGTATTTTTTACTGAGAAAAACTCATTGGAGAACCTGTTTCAGAAGCACTAGAGGTGAAGCTGTGTGCTCATTTCCTTTGGGCATGTGAAAAAGAGGAAGAAAAGATGATGAGAGAAAGAAACCAAAAACTCAGCCAGCAAGATCCATGACAAGCAGCTAAAAGAGGGACCTTGGGATAACAGTGCCATCATTGGTGTCCAACTTTTTTTTTTTTTTAACCAGCTCTCACATTTTTTCTCCATGATAAATAGCTGTTTCCAGAGGTCCACTCCCACTCCTCCCTCAGTCTCTACACAGCAGCCTTATTCCATGTGTCTTCTGTATCCTACTTTCTCATGTAGTATTTTCTTACCCTGTTCTCTTTGCACTCCCTCCCACTTTCCATGTCTATTTAACTGTGACATGATCCTCATGCTGCTCAGTCTGGCTGCATGAAAAAAAGAAAGAACTTGCCATGATCTCCTTCAGGTGTTCCTGCAGAATTGGGACTGTGATCTTGGTCTGGGTCTGAGAAAATGGGCAATGCATAAAATAAAACATCTATTTCATTATCTAAAAGGTTTGCTCAATCAGTAACTGCTTCTCACACAGAGTCATACTTCAGAAACAACTCAGTAGTAGGTAGCTTCCACTGAGAGCTTGTTGAGTGACAAGGAGATCTCTAAAACATCTGGGAACATAACTGGATGATGAGCACTTTTGAAAACCTGTCCTCAGTGCTCTTACCTCCCTGAAAAAGTGCAGACTATGTGTGTGTAATTTTAAGATGTTGATTCCCACAGTGCAGTTGTATGGGCCAGCTTCTCAAAGCCGACACTGAAGTTAACAACTAGCATGAGTCAGCTGCTCCAAAGTGTCAATTGCCCCAGCACTTCTGCAGCAACGTGCTAGATGTCCATATAATTGAGATTACATGGAAAAAACTCAGAGATCATCATACTAGACATTTTTTCTAAATTACAGTTCTTCGCTGGTGGAGAGAGTTGCCAAAATCCTTTAATAAAAATAAGAATTAACTCAGTACAATAACAATGGCCAGATCCTCTTCTCCCCAAGTGCAATAACCAGAATAAAGTTTACCCACATAATAGTTTCCAATAAAAACTGAAAGAAATACATCTACAGAAATATTTGAGGCTTTTTTATTTTAACATATCGTACATTCCTAGGCTAATTTGTTTAAAGCTAAACACAAGGGACAAGGGATGTTATTTTGTAATCCTGCATTATTTTTGATATAGTGATTTAACTTATCTTTTACCTTGAATTTCTACAATTATGACAAGAAAGCCTCTTTTCTCTTTCTGCAAGGAAAAAAAACCCTTGTACAAGGTTTTTTGCCTTGTACAAGGCAAAAGCATAAATCGACTTCATTATAAATGCTCATCTACTGAACAGTATAAGATGACGGTATTTTAATGTTTTTTTAAACCTATATACAGACACTGACATGGAATTGTCATGATCCTGAACTTCAGTTTTCATAGCTGAGACCTTCTGAAATGATGATGATGAACAAGATTTTAGAGGGAACATCAGCTTTAGAAAGCAAAGAAGGTAAAAAATGTGGTGAAGGTAATGATGCATACAGGCATACATTTGAAGTAATCAGTAAATTGTCAGTAGCAGATATCAAGATTTTGCTTTCACTTCCTCTGGAAATCAAATAAAACAACTAAAAACATCAAATGGATCAGATTTTCCTTTCAGAGCTGCATTCTAATCCTACTCAGATTTGCAAAGTATTGGGGAAAAAAATCTACCCACACACTCAAAAAATGTATGAATGTAGCTGAGGATGAAAAACTGCTTTTCTTTTTCTTCCTGGTGGCATTTTTATGACTTTCACAAGCCTTAAAAAACATATATCTCTTCTTACCTTCACTAAGTTGTAAATTAGTTATTTACAAATAATAACAAATTTTAAAAGACTCTCGGTTTTCAGGTTTTTTTCCCAAATTCTACCACAAACAACAGGAAATAAACCCATTTTCTTAAATACAAATATGGTTCACTGGACAAAGTGTTATGTGAGCAAATAAATCTCATGCTCTGCTCCCCAATTATTATGATCTATATACAGGATCAAAAAATATTTACGTAATCACAGTGTATGTGCATACTTTCTTAGTTGCAAGACCGGACTCTGAGTGTTGCCTATTTTGGAATTCTAGGCTTGCCAAAGGGTTTTCATTAACATGTCTGTCTCTATAAACTCCAAGACATGCTAAGGTTTTCTATAAAAGTGCAACAATAAATCCATGCTTAATCAACCCTTTGTTGAGCTGCACACACATGGACTCTGTAAAATACAACTCAGATCTAATGGCAGGACCTCTGTTCATAGCTTCAAGTTCAATGGTGTTTAAGACCTGGAAGTGTTGCTATTTTTTACCCTGAGCCATGTAAACATGAATATTTGATGCCTTGGACTTCTTTGATTAGACATGCATTCTCACTACACAGCTGCAAACATTTCTGGGTTTTTTTTTTTTCCTTCCTACTATTGCTCCCAGATAAAACCAAGCGATTTTGCCTCAATACTAAACTCAATCCTGGTCTTCACTGCCAGTTCACCTCCAGCTGCCTGTACAGAGTTTCACACTAAGCCCCTTGTTTATATCAGCTCTGCAATTAAGCCCAGGCCAAGAAGAGAAGTCCCTCAGAGGGTAGCAGAAGTGCAAGGCTAAGAATTGATTTTCAACTTCTGCGACATAGTCCATACGCATCCTTTCAGCCCCAGGGAAAAAAAATCCTCAGCCAGATCTCCTCACGACCCACCTTTTTTGTGTGTGTGCAAAGGGTTTGTTTTTTGGTTTTGTTGTTTTTTTTTTTTTTTTATATTTTGCTTTCAGTGGCCAATCTGGGGGCATTTTTCACAAGCTGAATCCTGTTTCCAAATTGGCCAGTGAAAAGTTTTAGCCATGCTGAAATCGTTTCCAGGGCTAAATTGGGAAACCTGAGGCAGCTGGGCAATCTTACAGCTGGCTGAACTGTGGCTTGCAATAAAAGGCAGTGTGAATAAGGTATATTGAAGCTAAATTGGATTCCTGTGAAGGGCCATTTATTCTGAAGGGGGGCATGGGGGGAGGCATTAATGAACAGAAATTAAATTAGCTGAACCAGGCTTTTAAAAATATACTGAAAAATACCTGACCTGCTAGGAACCTTTTAACAGAGCAGGAACGTTGGGCTAGCAGGACCAGCTCAGCTCAGCTTTATTTCCTTGCCAAAGGTACAGATGTCAGAGGATGTACAACTATTCCACCTGATAAGAAGCCAGGCTTATGGATGGATAGATGGGGCAGGTTTTATTTCTGTAACCTCAAGTCAATGCAGGACAAAGTCACTGCTGTGGGAAATCCAGTGTAAACCAATATGCAGCCCAAATATAGAGGTCATTTCAGCTGATGAAAATACTTAATTAACTAATCAGCAGACCTAGAGAAAAATAAACGCGCCCTTTCATCCTTCTTGCCAATATTCTCTCCATTTCTTTGAAATACAAAGAAATCATGGACTACCCTGTTTGGGAGACATTAATGATTAACTTTGTAAATATTAATATCACAATTAGCTAGAATAATATTTTACTTACACTCTAGTCTGGGACCTTTTGCAATGAAAGAGATGCTACAAGGCTATTACAAAGTGGCAGATTTTAGAACTGGAATGCTAAATTTCTGTGGGAGGATTTGGTTTGTGGGTTTGGGGGGTTTTTTTGTTTTGGTTTGGTTTAATTTTTGGGGCAGGGGGTATGTTGTTTGTTTGGTTATGTTTTGGTTTTTTCCCCCTGATTCTTATTGAATGAAATAGTGAAATTGCCTATTCCTAAAAAGCTGGAGCTACTTCACTGATATAATTAAATCTGTAAAGTCACTTGGCTTTCACAGTTTCCCTTTGAATTGTAATCCACAGTACATCTAACTTTTCTTTCTATTACCAGGGCTAGTACTGTTTTAGAAACCCTGAGAACTTTTACATGTCCCTCCAGAATAACAGTGCTTGTAACTAGCTATAATAATGCCTACTGATGTGACACTTCACATCTCACTACCCTCTGTAAATCATCCAGATTGTGTCCATTTTACAGACGTGAAAGCCAAGAATGAAGACTGAATTATATCTTGCCTAGACATTTCTTACACCTGTTCTGCAGCACTCCCTTTGGTGGCCACAGCATTTTTAAAGTAGAGAATACTCTCCTGAAAAATATGCTCAGGGCTCAGATGTTCTCAGTCACATTTGCTGAGGCAGATTTCCAGAGAAACCAGTATTTTTGCCATTTTTTGTCCAAGTGTGAGAGCTTTTCTAGGGTGGGGCAATGGTTTGCCAGTTTCTCCTCTCTACTTGCCAAGAGGTGCCACTTCCTCCTCCTCCCCACCCCCTGCCCCTTCCAACTGTGAGTCATAATATTATGCACTTGATGATGGGAGAAATCAGATTTTCCATCACTCCACAGTAATCTTTACCTTGGTATTATTCATCATCCTCCCAACCCAGCTTCCAGCCACAGGAGAGTCAGTTTCTACAAAGCCAGTCTCAATAGAGATACCTACAGTATATCTGTAAATAGAAACATAATTTATGTGTCTGTTTAGTGACACCTTTCCTGCTATACTCATTGAAAATTTGTTGGGGGCACAGGGAGTGAGTGAGTGAGCTGCAGGCATCATGAGCTGGAACAGCAGCTCAGCAAACTCCCTGTAAGTTGGCATCACATCAGATATTAAAATGCCTTAAGTATGGAATGGATACTCTATAGATATTGTGGCAGGCTGTAATCTGGAATTGTAATTTAATCAAATAAATTGGGTCATACTATTCATGCAAAACATAGAATGTCATAATTTTATTTTATTTCTCATTGAAAATGTATCATTTGTATATTGAGTTACTGCTTGAGTTAACTGTGGGCAGAAGGGAAAAAAATTATTTCTTAGGGTCTCTGCAAACACATATATTTGTTGTATTGATTGGCAGTTATGGTCACTGCTATCTGCCTGAAGGTGGCAATAAGTGTTTCTGAACTTTACATTTCCCCCTGCCTCCAATTCAGTTTTGAAGTTTTCATACAAATTTCCTAGAAGAATAGAACATTCCAGATAGGCTTTTGTATATTTGAGGATCCCATGGCTGAAACTTTTATATCTAGCTCTCAATTAAATACGTCTAGGAAGAGGCTAACAGGCATTTTTCTCTGTGTTCTGAAGAGTTCAGATCCCTGTTCTGAGATGAGAAGGATGCAGCTGAGAAGAATACCCCAGGACAGCTCTGGGATGCTCCAGATTTCGTGGCTATGGCATCCTAACTGAACCCATAATCAGTTTAAATGCATCACAGTGCAGCCCAAATAGACACACTGCATGTTTCTTCCCAACAGGCTTCCCATGTAGATAATGTGTTGTTAGGGCTGTGGGACAGAAAGCACAGGTGCAGGTGTGTATAAATTTGGATTGGGAGCTTGCAGTAATCACTACTGCAGTTTCCTCATGTTTGTGAGCTGTGAATTTCAAATTTTCTTTCCCTGAGTAAAATCCAGTTAAAAGAAATAGAATTCATAACAACTTGAGCCAAACACAAGTTTTTTCCAAACTGGAACGTCCATATGCAGGCACGTTAGTGTGTGCCATGGCCCAAAGAACAGTGCAGAAATGTTTGGTCTGGCCCACCTTCCTGGTTTTTGGAAAGGACTGCACTGCTTTCCAAGACAGAATAATTGAGCCAGTAGGTTTTATCCAGCAAGGAGCCCCTATCTGGTGGCTTGTTGACTGAGGTAACTGCCAGATCTTTCGTGCCAATGGTAAATCACTGTTTCATTCTAACTACTTTCTATCAGTTTATTAAAAAAACCCAAAATAAATAAAACCAACCACTACACAAGAAGCATATAGAGGGTCAACTTTCCCAGCCCTGCAAACCAGAGAGAAAAACTGCTGAACAAATCTAAAACACAGAAAGGAGAGTTTCCTGGCATCACAGAGACCTCTGAGCAGCATCACTGTCCTCCCCATCTTCTGGAAGACACACAGTCTGGAGGGAGGGAAGGAGGGAGAAGCAGTCCATACCTGATATCTGCATCACCTGGCTACTAGAAATGAGTCCAGGGGCTTAAAACAATTTGGGAGACTGCAAGCAGACTGCAGCCAGCCTGAAAGCACCACTGCAAACAGGAAGATGCTGTTACCCCTTCCTTACGACACCACGGGGCAAATTCTGGGCACAGCCAAGGACTCTGACTGTATATTGAACACTAACTACACATGCTAATAACTTATAGGCTGAAAAATTGTATTACACGTTGCAAACAAAATATGAACCCAGGGTAAATTCTGTGTAAAACTTTACATTGGGGCTCCAACATCGCTTGTCAAAAAGTGACTGGGGTATTTCTATCTTTTTTTCCTGTTTTCTGTGTTAGGTTAAAAATGCAAGAAAACATTCCCTGGTAATGGAAGTACCAAGGGAATCCTGATTATAATGATATGAACAGGCAACATCATGTAAAATTTCTGAAACAAATTAAAAAAGCCAAGTTGCTAAATTTAAACAGAGTTAACAGATCTACTTGTATATTTTTCTAATCCCTACATGTTTCATTATTTCACCCATGATAATTTTCATCACTTCTCTGTTTTGAAAGGAATTTTTTTTTAATATAAAATGCATTACAATAAAATGAAATGCATTGACATGCTTCTCTTTCTTCATCTAAGTTACCTTCTCTAAACTGCTGCTAAATTTCTCCTAGTAAAAACATTATTACAAGGAAGGGACTCCTCACCACCCACTCAGCTCCCAGAAGCCAAGGGAAAAAACTCAAAGATATTGTTTTTCTAATTTGACACTGATACTCTTTGGACCTAAAAAATGTTCCAGGTCTAGCATGCATTTTAAATGGATTTAGAGAGAATTAGCCCAAGCAATACCAAGAGCTAACTTCAAGTTTATACTAATTTTTTAAAACATGGCATATAGGACAAATAATTAACTACTTTTTTCCATCCTTCCCAATTTTGACATTTAAAATCCTCTTCTTTTTAAGGAAAGAAGTGTTCTAGGGCTGTGGAGTAACCTCATTTCTACAGCTTTTAACACATATCATACTTACTATGGAATTCTGATGTAAGAAATAAGCAAAATCAACCAAAAGACCTCAGTCAACTTGATTTGAAGCAGGAACGTGCTTCAAATTTTTTTTCCTTTCTTCCCTACAGCTAATGATGAATTATTATATCAAAATATATATTCCAAACTTCAAAAAAAAGCTAGTTGTTATAAAACACAGGCATTCAGAATTAAGTTTGAAAAGATTTGACCTTTAGCACACAAAAACCAACACCTACATGAATGAAGTACTGTAGTAAGTGATGATATATGATGGATCATTTAAAATGTGTGTATGGAACGATGCACATTTTTTAAGGCAGGGGCAGATGGTAGTTACAGCTCATCCAACATTTTCCAATTACTTTGTTTTTTCAAAATATATCCAGACCATAAAAATATTAGAAGAGTCCTTGAACTTTAATAGAAGCAGTACTTTTCAAATATATATATATATAAAACCCTTTAAAATATATTTCAGTTCAAGCTTATGTTCAAAAAACATAATCCATAACAATTCAGACAATCCCCTCCACCCTCTCTTACACAGTTTAAGAGATTGCAAAGGAAGAGAGAATAATGAGAGGTTAGACCCAGAGTTGTATCCTGACATGTTGGATAAAAATTTAACCCTCTTTTCTTAAATGAGACATAAGCACTGAATACAAGAAGTTGCTCCACCCTGATCTGCTTTGAAGACAGACCTAGTCACATACAGGATTTTGGTTTTGCCCAAACTGTAACAAAATGTAAAATGTTTGAGACTAAAGGTAACATGAAATTCATTACGTCCACAAAGAATTTAAAAGTAAAATAGGGAAAACAAATACAAATACTATTAACGCTTTTATACAATGAAATTACTATTTCTCTCAATCTTAATCCAGTTAGATAAAACTCTAGGATGAGATTTCAAGAAAATGCACATTGGGCTGACAATGGAGCACATTTTCCAAACAAAAAATCAAATAAGAAATATGCTGGAAATGGACCCCAGTGTGAAGTGAAACAAAAGTTCACAAACACAGCTCCTTTCCGAGTTAGGCTGTAAACCAGGAACACATGGAGAGAAGAAAAGGCTGTTTGTATTGTTCCAGGAAACTGGACCAAGGATTATTCCATAATTGCATTAAGCAAATACAGTATAATATCTTACACAGTGAAAAGTTCAGAGACACCATAGGCCAAGTGATTGACTGATCACATTACACTGAAGTCCTGTAAGCCATTAATTCCTTAATTACTACAGTTATAAGCATTTAACACCAATACTATTGCGTTCAATGGCAAGGAAATGGGGAAATAGTATTGTGAGACATTTTCAGTTAAAGCAAATTTTTTTTTAATATGCACATTTTCAGATTAAGGTCTCATCATGCATATATTTAGGCTACTCATGATTTTATGAGTTGTACACAATAGAGTCTGAAGAAAAAAAAAGCCTTTAAGCACTGACCTGACAGAGCTCACACACACATACACAGTAGTTTCAAGATTAAGTTATACCAAGCAATTTCCATACTGTAGGCACAACTTACACCTTCCAAAAATCCCACTATTAGTACCCTTACTGGCAAAAACAACCCCTCAGGCAATGCCTTCCCATGGGTTCAGAAGTCTACAGGAACAGTTGGGCATAATGTCACCGAGACCCTGATGAGAGAATGAGGAGAATTTGTTTCTGCTTTCACCCTGCAAAATTCTTCCTCAGTGGCTGTTACAGAAGTCAGCAATGCATCTTCCAAGAAGTTTGGCCTGGGTATGCCCAATGTCTGCTACCATGTCTTTACACAGACCTAACTGCCTCAAGGCTGCAGGGGAGATGGTAACTACTGTACTGCTATAACTATCCTGATTTAAGTGAGGCAGATCTCTTGAGCAGGTTCAGCTTGATGCAAACTTCCAGCTGCTCTCAGAGTTCCACCATGAAGAGAAAGTAGTTGCACAGTACACACAACTTTCTTGTCTGTCTGTCTGTCTCACAGAGATACACCATCCAGGCTAATAGCCATTCAAACAGGATATGGAAAACTGTCCACCTACAGAGATTAATGATTCTGCATCTATCTTACTCTAGAGGGCTGTGCAGCCATCATAAATTAGCATAATTCTACTCTTTGGATGGGATTGACTTGCATCAGCTGAATTGCCAGTTCTCAAAAGGAAGGAAGAAAAGATTTATTTCCAAAAGTGGTAAGGACAAACTCCCCAGCACCCCTGACAGCCAGGACACACTCCTTGTGCTGCTCATCTGGGCTCAGCATGGGGAGGTTCAAGATTCAGCATTACTTCTCACACTAAAAAGCTGTTGTCTTTTCTTCTGTACCTCTCATCTCTCTTTAGTTCTGCAAGTATGGAATAAAGTCCATCCCTGGCTGCCTCCCAAAGGGGTCTCAGCCTTCCCAGCAGGCAGGACGGTGACTGTGATGAGAGGGCCTCCTTTACAGGGAGGCAAAGATGAGGAAAAGGGGGGATGGGATCTCAGAAGAGTGGACAGGGATGCTAGGGACCACCCAGGAGATAAAGAAAACATGGGTTGAGGGGAAAGCTGGGGAAGCTCCTGAGCATGTACAGTAGCTAATTGTCAAATTTTAACCATTTAACCTTTTAAATCTTTTTCCCTCCTTTCCTTTACACTCACACAGAGCAAAGGCATAGTTAGTGTTCAGAAGTAACAGCTCACAAAGACATTTAAAACTAAAGCAGATTTTTAATTTACCAGAGCTTTCTCAGTATTTTCTAATCCTGGCTCCAAGGCTGAACTTTGTTAAAATTTGTTACAAACAAGAATCTTAAGAAGTTCCCAGACTGCAATGGGCTTTACTAAAATTAAACTTACAGTGAAATTTTATAGGATATATAAGATCAAAAATGATACAGGCATGAGGAGAGACCACAGCAGAGCTTCTTGTACTTGTTTCTCTCTTGTAAAGCTCTGCAGGATGAGTGTCACAAAGCCTAGCTCCCTGTGCAAGCCCTAAGTTTCTCCTCTCTGGTGCTCTCTGGGGCAGGCTTTCCCACACACAGCAATGCATTCCCAAGCATGGCTTTACAGCAGCCCCCGAGAGCAGGAGGGAGCTGGAGCACCAGGGCCAGACCAGCATCCTGAAAGCCAACCATTGTTCCCAGAGGCCAGCAGCCCCAAAGGCACACTGGCTCCCTGTCTCCAGAGGGAACGCTGGCACAGGGCTTCTCTCCACTGCCCAATAGGCTGGGCCACAGAAACACTGTAATTTGGTGTTAATTGGGTCAAGTCCCCACTTTAATTACTATGAAACTCCAGACCTTTCCCGTCCTACCTCCAGTTAGGTTTTATTATTGCTTAGCTAAACCAAATGTACTGTGGTGGTGGTTCCTTCGCTTCCTTGGCTGCCCAAGTCCTCCACAGGACGTTTCCCTTTCTCCCCTCTGGTTCTGACAGCATACTGCCAGGGCTCACTGCACCCCTGGGTCCAGGGGCTCCATCTGGATCCAGACCCAGACACCCAAGCCTTGCCTGAGCTGTGCTGTAGGCTCACCTTGGCCCCAACCTGTTTTCGGATACATTGGTTCATTCACTGTCTCTCCTGGATGGTCTCTGGTCCCTTCTCTTGCTCCTGACTGGAACCCTGGATGAGCTCCAAACTTGATTCATCACCTTGCCTTGCCTGGAGCTGCTGATGAGACCTTGCTGCCTTCACCCATCTCTGCCCATCCAGCTCAGGTACTGCAGGACTGTGCCTGGTTGATGAGGGCACTGCTTGAGCTGGGGTCCCTGTCAGAGCACAGCCTGTCAGCCTCATGGTGCAGCTCCATTCCTGCTGCTCCCTGAAACAACCACAGCAGCCTGACAGGGACCTTCTCCTCAGAGAATCACCGATTAAGACTCATGGCATATTTACACTTTTAGCACCTGCAACTAGTGGAAATAATTGCAGCAATAGCAGTGAGATCCATGAAGGGTCTGCCATCTAAACCAGATGTGAACACATCATCTGGGAGCATGGAAGAGACCAGAATTACAGTGGAACTACTACAGGAAGCAGGGCATGAGGAGGGCAGTGTAAGCAAAGTCTGAAGAACCAAATGGACAGCATGTGAAAATCAAGACTGCAGAAAACATGAAGGGGCTGCAGCAAAGCCTTGGGAAATGAGCAGGGACACTGAAGGTACCTCAAGTAATGCTGAGTGCATGAGACAGGATCATGCACGAGGCAACGTGGCATAATCTACCCTTTGGTGTCCTGGAGGAGTGTGCACCTGCCCAGCACTGCAAGCTTCTCTGAGGCACAATGGCTCAGCAGAGGAGAGTATCAGGTTCAGTAGGCTTTTCCTCACTGCCCAGGAGGAGGGACTGCTGAAGAGCAAACCCTGTTACTCGGTGGCCATCTGACATGTGTCACAGCCAAGGCTTGCCATGGTTCTGCTTTGCCAAGGTGGCACGAACACGTGCAGAAAGGACGAGCCACAGAGGCAGAAGGACTGGGAAGCCTGACACCAAACTTCCCTCAAGCCCTGGCTTTCATCAGACCTTCTTGGGGCCTTAACAAGGAACTGATATACTCTTGGCTCACATTCTGCAGAAATAAGGCATTAATCTATGTCTCTTGTCCAGCTCCTTGTCTCCTGCTTTTGTGCCTCTTTTACAAGGTGACAGTCATTTAATCTGGGCAGAGGCGAGACTAGAAAAGATGTCATGCCTCTAAGAAGATATATAAGTAAATGAATACACAAATCTATCACATACATGTGCATAGAAACATCCCATACCCAGGAATACCCAGGGCATCAAAACTGACTGCATAAACCATGACTCACTTCATCAGACTGAAGAGCAGAGGGCAGCACTGCTGGGCAGATCTCCCCTGCCATCCCAGAACCACTCGCCCAGGTCTGTGAAAATTTATCTACTCCTTACTTACATGCAGCAAATTCAAAGAAAATGAAACCAATTATGACATTAAATGTTGGACTAATCTTATTCAGGAAATCATTTAATTCAATACAAACAATGAGGTACTATTATTTTAGTTTTTCCCCCCAAGGAAATTGCATTTCTATGCCTACAAAAGAGAGTGAGAATAACCATATATTGTTATATGGTTCCCCACAACTGATCTGCAACACTCTTAAAGGGCCTTTTCTAAAAGGGGTCATTTCATGCACACTGTTCAATTGAATCACTGCACCTCTGGAACCAAAGTTGGAGTTTTGCAAAGGCCATAATGCAAGCAGCATGTACATTAAGTGTATTTTATATATTTATATTTAAATATCCTGAATTTAGAAACTTGCTTATTTCCATATCTGTCACTATCAGAGCCACAGGAATCTTCAGCTAAACTATTTTAGTAAAGATGAGTTTCAGGAATTTAATGTAAAACAGGCACTGAGCAAGCTCAGTCACTGGCCAGGCCACATATATATATATATATATAGATGTATATATGTGGCCATAAAAAGTGCAAAAGTTCACTCACTGTGTTAGTTTTATCCCACTCCCGATTAATGCTGAACATTTTAACAATTATGTTCTCATGCATGAGGCTGTTGGAGATCTACACATGCAGGCTTTGTATTTTTTTTTTCAGAGGTGCTCTAGCATAGAGCTCGTCTTGTTTTCTGCCAACATAGATGCTATAAAATCATGCTTGATTCAGTTTACTCCTTTCTTGCCTTTTCCTCAGCCTTATCCTCCTCCATGTTCTTGGGTGGGCAGATTCATGGGGAGACTTGGTTTTTAGCATAGCCACCACCAGGCAGTTTGTTACTCTCCTGAAGCACATCTGGGCTTTATATCAGGCCTTTAATTAATCCTCAGTGAAAGCCAAGCTATGACATTTTGACTGGGCAGGCTCCAGTTTTGGACAGGTCTTGATTTATTGCGACTGAGTCTCAACCTACTTTGATTTATTTCAGCTTTGGGGAGGAGGGCAAGAACTGAACAGAAAAAGCACTGTTGGATGCAGAACATGTGATGCATGTAAAGGACCTCCAGAGTACTGTGGACCAAATGACAAACAGCTCAGACAATTTACAATAAAAATTAAATAAAATAAGCACCACAGATGAAAAGAATTTGGTGAAAGAAATCACTTAAGGCAGCAACAACTACCACTATCAAAATGAGCAACAGCAAATAATAAAAGACTTAGTGAACTAGGATCAAACAATTTGGCAGAACGTGCCAACGAAGGAAGCTCATGCCTTATCTCCAAGTAAACAATAAATCCCTGGTCACTCATTAGTGTTAATCATGCCCTCATCTGCATTCAGCCAAACACAGAAAGGCAGGACCAATGCTTTCCTGACAGTGGCTTCCAAAGGAAAGGATGTTCTGCTATTGTCTGCCAGCTCGCCTTGGGTGGATGTCCTTTTGCAGGTCTCCCTCTCAAACCACACTGTGCACGACACAAAACGTGCCAATTCCTCTGGACAGCAGGAACAAAGGCAGCCAGAGCCAAACTGTTCATCTAAATAAAGCAACAAACATCACAGTAATAGGAGCCACTGAATAACAAATCCAATCTGCTCAAAGTATAAATCTTTCCTGTTTCTGTGGGTAAGCCTGCTCTCTTAGGCCCTTTTCTTGTTCTAATTCAAATTCTGTTGAACAGACAACTTGGCAAGTTTTTCCTGAATATTATTGTAGCTACTTCAAATTAATTCCTGCTGTGTGTACATTGCAAATGAAATCAGTATCTTGAAAATTCTAATGGAAACAAGTGATTTTATTGTTTTCCTTTAAGTATTTTTGTTAAAAATTGAAATACCCTTATGTATCCCGCTCTTGTATTTTCTTCTCACCAACTGAAATTAATTATTTCTTGTCGTGTTTTTTCTCTTCTAACTATGGGGACTTATCAAAAGAGATGAAAAAATGAAGTTCCAGCAACTGAAAAGCAAAAGAATTTTTAGTATAAAAAAGCCTGGTACTTTATATTTGCAGACACTTATCAGGCTTTGGTGCCCAACAAACATCTGGCAGAAAAGGATGATTTTCAGAAAGACTGTGCACCAGCTGCTATTAAAATTTCAGTAACATCTCAGATGCTATTTCAACAGTCCCCACAGCCTAGGAGGACAAATCTTTGCACTCCTGTTATTCCCTGTAACACAAGACAGCAGGAGAAGCAGTTTATGCATGCACATGCAGGCTTGTTTCAAGGCATCTGTGCTGTCACTAAGCAGAAAAGGACACAAGTTTGGTATGAAAATATATGCATTATCTTTAAAAAGATTACAGCCAAGGGACAGAAGACATTAATAAAAGAAGGCATCTCTATGTTAATTTTCTAGGTTTCAGGGTGAAATAAAAAAAAAGGGCTCTCCTAGAGATGAGGCACTAAAGATCCTTGGGAGGGAAGGTCCTTGATGCTGCAGCTTGGCATTCCCAGAAAACACCAGATCTATGGCAGGCCCCCCTTTCAACCCAGTATCACTTCTGCTACCAGTACTATCAACTCAGAAAGACACATTCCAGGAGGGCATACCATGGATAGGGCATGGTGTTATGGGCTGAAAGAAAACATCAAATAAACGTAAATATGGAACATGGGGAAGACCATTCTATCTCATGCCTCCTGATACCTTTCCAATATTCCAAGATCTGCTTGTCATCTGGCAGATGAACAGTTTTAAACCTGCAGTGTTTTTACTATGTATCTACCTTAGATATCAGTTATAATACTGGCAGTAAAATGAAAAGGCTATACAAAATATTTTTCCCTTGTCAATTATTTCCCCTTTAAAATGAACATGATGTATTTAAAACCTTATGCTTGTTGAATTTAAAACACCTTAGACGAAGAGAGAAATTCCCACCAGGCATGGAAAAGTAATGTTGGTCTGGAAATAAATGCAGCGTAATAAATTAATAGGAAAGGGGAAATGTGCCTGTGTTGCTTAAGAAATATACTGCATTAGCAACACAAAGCATTACTTTTTCTTGTAAAATTAAATACAGTGCAGCAAGATCATATGATTTGTACCAGCTTTTATGTCAAAAGCAACATGTGTGCCTTGTATTGGACCATTAGGTTTGTCTTGATAAACTATTACTGTGTAGAGTAACATCTGACTTGATAGAGGTTAAGGCAGAAGTAGGAGTTCATGCTCTACTAATGCAATTTACTGCTCCTTAAAGAAATCTGTAAAGTGCACTTGGAAGAAGGAAAACCACTTGATATAAAAAAAAAATAAAAATCTATCCAATTTGCGGATCAAGAAATAATAGTGCACAACTTGCATTAAAAAATATACCACAGAGTGGACAGAGCTTGCTATTAGGAGCAAAGCTAAAGAGTAAGCAAATGAGCTTGGACTGCATTCAATTCTACAAAAAAAATCCCAGTAAGTCATCCTTGCAGAGAGGCAACATTTCATACGAATAGTTACGGATCCCCTAATTCTTTTCCTCAAATCCAACACCAGAGATCATTTTAACGCCACTGTCAAACAGAACATTTGGAAGCAGATATGTGTGCCTACTCACTTCAGGAGTACCACAAGTCCTTATTTTGTGAGAAGCAGAGGAAAGGCTGCTGAGGCTGCTCACACCAGGAGCGGAGCTGTGGATCTGCAGGGTGCACAGGGAAGGAGCAGTGCTTGGCTCCCTCGCTCCTCTCAGGGAGCACTGGGAAGGTTTGAAGGAGCCACCATGCCAGGGCCCTGCTTTTACTTTATTCTCTTCTTTGAGGAGGCAAATCCATCCCAGTCAGGCTGCCAAGGCGGCTGGGAAGAGGGGACAGGGAAACACCGATGCCGTTCACCTGCCTCGCAAACGCAACGCTCGTCAGTGCTGAGGAAACACACAATGCTCCCACTGCAGAAACCATGTGGATTTTGAGAGGAAGAGAGAAAGAAATCAAGCACAAGACAGCACTAAGCTTTCTTCACGTCCTTAATCTGGTATCCAAGTCAGCCATCTCCAGGGAAAGCTTAAAATGGGCCAAAGAAGGCCAACTGGAAAGTTCAGCTGCTCTATCTTTGGATCATTAGTGTTGGTTATTAGGTCAAGGCTTCGTCCAAAAACACCTACAGCTAAAACTCAAGTATTTCTGCTATAACTAAAAGTGGCATATTAAGTGCACCCTATGGGTTTAGGGAATGTTTCCTATTCAAAAAAACAAAACACAAAAAGGGTTTTTTTTTCCATACCCAGATCAGGAAAGAACAGTCATTCTGCTGATAACCAATCTTCTTAATAATGCACAGAATATTAACAGCTAAAGTACAATAAAAGTGAGCCCTGACATTTTAATTTATCTGAAGCATTTCTTCTTTCAGTGAAATGACCTGACGTTGTAGGACTAAAAACTTTGGTTCTGGGAATGCATTGCCTATGATGTTTTACTGGCTTGATTTCAAAAGAAAACAATTATTGTACAGTGAGGATGTTACCACACAGACATAACAACACCATTAACTATTTTTGACTTCCAGTGTAAATTGAACTATTATAGGTTTTAAAAAATGTCGTCATTAAATTTTAATGATCTGTTTTAAGGGATTTTTTCCCCTTATTAAAATTTAAACCAACTATTCTATAGAGCTTTCTCAGAATGTGGTAAACTATTCTAGGCTTCAAATAAATCTGTAAATCATAGATTAGTTAATAAAGAGAAACTATCTGGGTTATTACAGGTGGAGCTGGTAGAAGTACCTGTTATTAATGTTGCCTAACATTTACCAATAAAAGATGCTGCTTCCCGTTCTTTAAAATGTTGCCAAGTACCAACTGACTGAAAAAAATTCTGAGTTCAAACTGGGCACACCTGGTTGGCATTTTTCTTCCTTCCCCCCCCTCCACTGATGATGGGGAAAAAGAGCAAAGAAAGGAAGGAAAAATGTCAATTGAAGTGATTTAGCTAATTAAAAAATACATTTCACTTGCATTAAACCTCAATATTATTTTCATGAACTAGGGGTTTTCTTGTTGTAGAGTAAGTACTTGAAATTTTGCATGCAAAAGCCTAGAGAATGTTTATGAGAACGTTTCCTTCATATTTGGCTTAAACTTGCCCAATTCATAAACTTCAGGCGGACTACAACGGAAAAAAAAAAGAAGGTAAAAATCCTGATTTACAAGCACTGAAAGTGACTCGTGAGAGCTTTGCTGTTAAATTTTGTGAAGATTCACTTCATGGTGAGCGTGCTCCATCCCATGATGGAGCAGTGGTTTCCCTCCAGGCACAGCTGCAGCCCTGAGCAGGCTGGCTGCTGCATTCACTCCTAGGTCCAGGCAATCCCATCTCCCTCGTGAGATTCCTCGCTTTCCCACAGTCTCTTCTGGAGTTATCCCAGGTTAAAATCACCACAAGTCTGTCTGGAAGGTGGAACAGACCTTTTTTTTTTTTTAAATAAAGTCTAGCTTGTTTTCCCCCTGGTGCTATATTGCCACCAGCTAATGAGTAGATGCGGTCCTGCAGCATGACTGATGTGGACTGCAGTGGTGGAGCATTATCTGCATCATGCAGACTCTCTGCTGGCATCCATCTGCTTTCTACAGGCCTTAGAACAAGTGAAAAATACCTCCTAAATGTGGACCCTGTCATAATTTTGCCTGGATTTTTACACATTAACAGTCAGAGCAGAAAACCAAAATCATAGGAACACAGCACATATTTACAGTTATTTATGCAAAGTGACTTAATTTGGTATTCTCAAGAAGAACAGGCTGCAAAAGCAGAGTTTGTCAGGAGGTCTCTTGTAATTGTGTTATTTGATGGAAGAGATACTTCATTCAAGCCACAATGGCAAAATAGGTCAGTGTCAGAAATATGACAACAATACATAATTTATCAATTTGGAAACCTTATCCTTGAAAGAAGCCATAGTCTAACATTTCCATCACTCCAATTGAATTGTAAGACCACCGCTGTAACAAGAAAACTTAGGAAACCACCGGGGTGGCCTTGATAATAATACACATATCATTGTTGAGGCACAGGAAACTAAAACAGATGGTTTTGCTGAGGAAAGCATTTTTTTCTGGCTTTGTAAAGCCTAAAAACACTAATAGGTCAAACATGAAAGTGCTGAAAAAGAAAGTTAAAGGAAAATCTCTGTAAATAAGAAAAAAATGTATCTACATGTGTTTCCCTCACAGAAAATACATCTGCAAGAACATAAAAAGGGAAAAATGATGCTACAGTTCTGAAACAGATCAGGATAGTTTTCTGAAAGGTCTAACAACAACATCAACATTTACAGTTGGATTTAGAGTCCACCATTGCTGGAAATCTATGTTGTATGATACGTATTAGACAGAACACCTACATATTGTAATTAAGAACTTGTTCTTGTCTCATTTTTATGTTTTAACTACAGAGATCTTTCATGTCTATTGCAACAAACTACTTACTTTCTTGTATGATCTCTTATTACCAATCATCTCCAACTTAAATAACAGCACATCAATGAACCTCTCAAACTACATAAAATTGAAAGTAATTTCTACAAAAATTATCCATGCACAGAAACACATTCACATGCACACATTTACACAGTCTGCACATATGTGCATGCAGACATGAATAAAGGGTGTTCAGATTTTCTCATTCATGCTGCAGGTATTTAGAATCATATTATTTGCAGACTTCAGCATTTCAAAAACCACAAAGGACTTGGTTTGGGTTTGTTTTCCTTTATTGTAGACATCATCCACAGGAGTAAAATTAAGATGATACTGTGTTGCTCTGCTGAGAATTGCAACTATTTCTAATAGTCCAGAAGTCTAATCTAAATTACATGCACTGAAAGAAATGCATTATACAGTCTTTTAGTATGCAGTCTTATTTACCAAAATGTAAGCCTCCATTTAGCACTAGAAAAGAAACTTTCACTATCACAGTTATTCTAAAACACGTTCTCTCTTCATAAGGGAAGCCTTGCCCATATTTTCAAAATCTAAAAGAAGATGTTTGAGAATTATACCTACATTTTTCTGGCACCAAATCATGCTCTAATGAAAAGAAAGCATAATTATTTAAATTTCAACTTTTTCTCTGCTTGTATGGGAGAATGGAGAAGACATGTACACTGAGGAGAGCTTCACTATATGCTTATTATTTGTGGCAGTTCATTTTGGCACTGCACAGGTATAGCCTTGAGAAAAATGTTTGGTCTTCATTCCCACTCTGAAGTTTGTAACTAAAACCAGAGAAATAAAAGAGTGGTTTCTGAAGCCAAAAGTGGGGCCACAGGTGCCCTACAGAGCTGAGGGAGCCCGATGGAGCCTACCTGGACAGCAATAAAGAGAGAGGAATTACATCAGTGTGTCACAGAACTGTATTTTGATTCTGTGTGAGAAACATGGAGGGGAGGCACCTGCTTCGTGGCCAGAGACACCATCTACCTCTTCATATCAAGACAAGCTCTTTTGTAGGGTTGGAATATTTCAGCTGAGGTGCAACACGTACAAATAATTTACTAAAATAATGATGCCATTGCTTGTCCATGGAAATCCACTTATCTATTTTTTTCCCTATAGATTAAATCAGAGGGAAGACGACACTTCTGGGATCTGCTCCTCCAGCACTCTTTTGCACATGAAGCAAGTGCCTATATTGCAGTGCCAGTGGGTCAGTTCTGGGTGAACCTCACATCCTTGATTTGGAAACTGCTGAGACTGTGCTGTGACATTCATGCTGGCTGTATTGTATCCTGAGAATTGGGTCACTATTTGGGTGTATGATTGAGTGTATTACTGTGGTCAAATGTCACTTCCTTGATCCTGGACACCTATCTCCACAAGTCCTAAATATTTACATGAGGAAATCAAAAAATATTCTGCCCTTGGCAAGAGCATACTTCCTGTGGGAAGATGTTGCTTTCTCAAAAACATTTCAGCATGAGACTTAGTTCTACATTAAACATTTTTAAACTATTAGAAAGAATCAAGGCTGGAATGCTCATTGTTTCATTGTCTTTGATACACATGCTTCTAGAAAAGGTGCTGCTTCAGCAAGTACCTGTCAAGAGTTTTATGAATGTTCAGTAGCTGTTCCAAAGGAGCACAGTCTATTAAACTTTTCTCCTAAAAGTTCTTAGAAGTCCTGATGCTCCCACAATTACTTCACCTAGAAGGAAGCAGTTTAATGCATAATCACCTCAACTGAAGCAGGTTTGATTCAATTTGAAAAGCAGTTTGGCTTAATAAAGCCATTAGTTTTGCCACCTCAGACAAGATGATGTAAAGAAAAAGTTCTGTGTGTTTGGAAATACACAAAATACACTTTACCTGGATGGCTATACACTCATACTGAAACAAGCCCATCACTGAAGGATTAGAATTATTTCTTCACTTTTAGTAGAAGATACTGACTTTAAGCATATAAACTAACCAGTAGGAAAGGAAAAACATTTTTCACCAAAAGGTATTGAGAAACATGCCTTAAGTTCATGAGCCAACCTCATAACTCTATAAGGTATTGACAGTTACACAGACAGATACAACAAACAGTCCTTAACAAAGCAAGACTCTCACAAACAAGAATTCAGCTGGGATGGTGAAAGGATTACTCAGAAAAAACTTCAAGTCTTAGCAGACTAAGGTAAAATGCATCTCGAAAGACAACACATCCTTAACACTACAAGAAAAAAACAAAAGTAGAAATGCCTTGGCCAATACTTTTGCTGGCTGGCTTCTTTTCTTAAGCACAAGAGTAAAGTAAAATTCTAAATAATTCTGTCTGGCAAGAGTTTTTGTATTTAAACATACACACAAACATACAAGAAGGGATTTCCCACAACAGCAGTGGTAGCAGTTGCTTCCAAGGGTCAGTTTCTGCCTATTAGAATGGTAAGCAGACACATCATGAATAAGAGACCAGGTGATACTAACCAGAGATTTAAACAAAGATTAGATTTTACTATCTACATTTCAACATGTGCAAAATGGTCTAAGACCATAAAAATGACTGTGTATTTTCTTGTGCATTTAATCACAGATTAATGTATGAATCAGCATTAGTACAAATGAAAAAGAAAGTAGGATGGAAATTCTCTCTTTAAGAAGTTTCATAGTTTCTTAATATGCTTGGTTGGTCTGTACAATAATTTACTATAGTACTTATTTATAAACAGTTCTCTTTTGCTTTGATTGTTTTCTTTTACATTATTTAAATATAAATTAATGGAAGCTGATTCCCATACATCCTAAATATCAAATGCACCCTGATTTCACCACGAAAGTAGGCACATACCTAATTTTACACTTTTGACTAGACATGTAATTAATTGAATTGGAGCCAATTATGACCCAATTATGAGTCCTCTGTAATTATTGCTTGATGTACTGCTGGATTTCTATTGAAGGCAAGGGAAAATATTTCTGATCTCTATGAATACCTGAAGACTATTAAAACTGTTACCTTTGACTCATTCTTTTAGTTTTGTAAGATCAAGATTGAAGGGCTTTTCCACAGCTTTCATCAGTGCAGTCTTTCTGCTGTTTGCACAACACTGAGGTATGGGCACTGCAGTTGCAGAAGGCAACCTGAGCATCAGCAGGTGATAAAGAGGAAATTGAAGGAGAAGCAGAAAAAGCCTCAGCTGATTAATGGAGGCTGGTATATCTAGGTGGCCAAAAAGGTCAATGGCATCCTGGCCTGTACCAGCAATAGTGTGGCCAGCAGGGTGATTCTTCCCCTGTACTCATTACGCTGAAGGTTTGCTGTTATGCTAATAATTGAAAATACCCAGCACGTGGTCTGCAACAAATAAAGGGTATGTTATCCTCATGAAGCAAAACAGCATACAGAAGATTCATATGTCAATATTGCTTTCCCTCTTTCAACTCAGTGGCATTGATCATCATCTCTAATACAATCCCATGAGACTTGTGCTGGATCACAGCAGAGTAAATAGTGGAGAAAGGCAGAGCAGGAGGCAGCAACAATTCCAGTACGTAAAGAGTTACTAATGTTAGGTTAAAATTTATAATCCTACACAAAAAAATTTCAATGCTTACTTATTTCTATTCGGTTCTCTTCAAACACTGAATGGAATCCTTTTTTTCCAATGAGTTGGACTTCCAGTTTTCATTCACCAGCACAATGCTGCTGTACTCTGTTGCTGTGGCAGTTCAAGTGCCAGGTCAAAATCCTAATCAAACATTTTCCATGAACCCATGTTTAAACCCCAAGTTTCTGAATCATCTGCTACTAAAGTTACCTTCAACCCATCCCTCAGTGGGCATCTACATGCTCCAATGCAGGCACACACTTCCATACTTTACTGTATGCAAAGGAGTTTGCCCAAAATCACAGTGGCAGTCAAATGAACTCATGTAATGAAAGCTCAAGAGTCATGAATTCTGCTTGTGCTTTGTAACCACCAGACATTCTCAAGTCCAACACTCACAGGATACTGTCTCTCCATGAAGTCAATGGGAGCTTGTTCATCAACTTTCATGAGATAGGAATCAACCCATAATATTTCATAAAACAACAAAAAGGAATGTATTTATGGTTTTATTATTATCCCTAATAAGGAAATAAGAAGAAAGAAAACACAGTACATGGTCTAGTCTATATGCACATGTGTTACTTGTATTAATATCAATGGGATTTAAAGCTACATATGGAGAGGATAAGATATATCCCTATGTGTTCAGCCATATGCTTAAGGAAGCTCCCAAAATGCTTGTAAATATGATCATGCTTTCTAACATATTATGTATTTATTTGAAAAACGTTAAATCTCTAAGCCCTACTTTCCAGTCCATTAAAGCCTCAAAGAATTGTTTATTTCCAGTTTAAAGTTACCTTATTTTTTAGCCTTTAGAAGGCTGCCTGTAACCACATTTCCACAATACTCAGGGAATTAAAGAATTGATAATAACTCTCCCATTATCTGAAGGGGTACCTCTGTGGGATGAGAAATACTCAAGATGAACTATACTTCAGTGAGGAATTCTTTCCAGAAGATTTTGGGACAGGCCCAAGATGTGTAGCTGAAAGGCCTGGAATGCTACTTGCACAAAAAACATGTGTTTGTGCCATAGACCTCAGACAACTACATTCCTTCTGGAGGCCTTGAAAGCTAGCCATCCTTCTGGATAGACTTGTTCTCATTTCCTTTTTGGTTTTTAAGGTTTGAATGATAGTCCTTGACAGGCTGAGTGAGCTGGGCCTGTTCAGCCTCAAGAAGAGATGACTGAGGGGACATGTGCCATCAATTTCTGTCAGCGGCAAGAGGATGGATCCAGGCTCATGGTGCTGCCAGGCAATAGGAGAAGAAGGAAAGAGAAGCAACTGATACACATGAAGTCCCACCTGAATATGAGGAGGAACTTCCCTGCTGTGCAGGTGACTGAGCACTGCAACAGATTGCCCAGAGAGATTGTGGAGCTGCCCTTACTGGAGATATGCAAGAACTGTCTGGACACAGTTCTGTTCAATGATCTCTAGGAGGATCCTGCCTGAGCAGGAAGGCTGGAGATGAGCCACTTCCAACCTGACCCATCCTGGGATTCTGTGAACACAGGACAAGGGTCTAACCCAGAGGGCACAAGAGAGTCATTCTGGATTCCCCTTAGGGAAGAACAATTCAGGATTAACCCCATGATTAACGGGGTTAGTGCAATTTGGAATGAGATAGCCAAAGACTTTATTAAATATCCAGTGCTTGTTAACAAAGAATATTCATTGTGTTCATGCAACTGATCATTTTATTTTACTTATCTTTTACTTCCTTTCAGTTGGAACTTGGTAACCTATTTTATGATCACTCATGACCACAGTTTCATGCATTAAAAAGATGACTGGCATGGTTTACTGGTTTAACTGCTTCCACCAATATTGAAGGCACAAACATAAAACCACAGTCATTACACTCATGGTGCCCTTTGCATCTCACATGCAAATGCAGCACAGAACCAAAGACAAATTCATTTATAGTTGGCTACCAACAGCACAGAACCAAAGACAAATTCATTTATAGTTGGCTGCCAAAAAACACCTTCTTCACTTGCTTGGTGTAATCCTTTTGATACCAAGGCAATACAGCTGTTTACCCTTCTTAATGTCATCCAGGACACCAGTTCATAGAGGTATTACAATTTTGTTTTCTTTTTCTTTTTGATTGAAAAGAAGATTTGAGAGCTCAGCTTTTACTCTACCTTTAAAGTCTCAATTTATGATAAAAATCAGACTTTTGCCTACTGGGATACTTCTTACTTTGTAATACAGAAAACCAAAACAAACAGTCGTCATCTTTTTAAACTACATCAATGAATGGTGAAGTCAAATCCGGTTTCCCAGCAAGGAATTATTAAAAGACAGAAATAGTCCAATGACCACAGGAAATCTTTAAGCACCAAAATGGGGACAAAAATCTCCTGGGGAAAAGACAATATTTCCTACATGGTCATTCATGTCTCCTTGTAATACAATACAGGGGTATTGTTTGTTTGTCTGCTTAAGCAGATGGGTAGAATAAAATTAGAAACAAATCCTGACTACACAAACATTTCAAACACTAAATGGAAGCTTATGTGTTCCAATACCTGCCATCACAACTATGGTGTGATGCTTCTTTAGAATGTATAACTAAAGAGGCCTTTGATCATTAATATACACCTAATTTTTGCCTTATTAAAAAAAAGGTCACCAATCTCCAACAGGATCTTTCATTTCAGGTCATACTGCTGAAATCTTAATATTGGTCATAAAATTTGTCAAAAGAATAGAAGAAATACTTTAAAATAGATCCACATTGTAGTCAGACCCCTTCCCCAGGAATTCAGACAAGGAATGTAAACCCAAAGATTTATTTTTCTGTTCAGGTCATGCCTGGGGTAGACTGCTGTGTTACTAAATTCCCTGATTTGAAGTCAAGAGCAAGACAAAGTTAACAGACCTCAATAGACAAAAAAATCTTGAGATAGCCCTCTGTGGACCATAACCTGAAGTTACAGCAATAAGCATTATCCCCTCCACAGAGATGATTCATAAAAAACCCCACATCTTACCTCAACATAGTCTCTGGCATGGCCCCAGTCCCTCTTAGCATCCAGGTTGCCCAGGCTGAAACAATCCAGCTGCCCAAGGTGAATCTTCGCTACCGACCGGCTAATCTTCCGAGTGACAAAGTTAGCCCCTGGAACAGAAATAAAAGGCATTGTCAGCACAGTCACAGGGGCAGAGCTGGCCACAGGAGACACCTTGCACAGCCCAGCACATGGCACTTTCAGCCTTCACCCACTCCCCTTGCACCACTGAGCCCCGTGCCATCCTTTATCATGTGGGCAAGCTAAGAAGCTGCCAGTGCAAGTGTCACATTCGCTGCACTTTCACAGCAAACATCTTTCTTTGTGGGACTTCTTAAGCATTCCTAATTTGCTGCCTCAGTATTCACTCCAGGCATAAAGCCAAAGAAAATCATTTGGAATGTCAGTTCTTAAACACAAAATGCAAAAGGTTACATAAAGAAGACAGACATCTTAGACCACCCTCAAGTTTTCTGTTGCTGTTTCTCTTTTCCTTTATAAGTTCTTTATTCAAGGAATGCATATATCTAAATAAATGTGTTTATTAATAAAAAAATGGGGACCATGCAAATACTATGTATTCTCCAGAGATTTGTAATGGCTAAATGCATTCTACTTTCCTAGTTATTTGGGATTCTTTGTCCCTCAGATTCAGTTAGATCATGAAATTCTGATTTCAACTTTTTCAGTAGATCACTGTATTTTTTTTACCATATTTCAGTATGTTGTTCACTCTATTACACTGAAAAATCTGTGTACACATTTCTGCTTCCAGTGGAGTTCCTTTAAATAATATTTTTTGTTACTTATTTTCAGATCTTGATTTTCAGATTATGATGACAGGCTGTGTTTCTAAAAGGTGGCCACAGTCTCCTGAAAAGCAGAGGGATTTGAATTTAGACCAGGAGTTTCGGCTAAACAAGCCCAATGGCATTTGCACACTAATGAGCCACAAAAATTAAAATTACATGCCTTTTTAATAGCTAAAAAATGATATGATTAGACGGTGACAGATGATACCTCCTCCCAATGAAAAACAGGAGACTTAATGAAAATGTCTGTAGTTGTAAAATGCTTTTAGCAAATTTCAAAAGTTTCAAAAGTGTAGTTTATTCAATGCATTCAATGCATACATGTAGTTTTTTCCATTATGGAACTGTGCTCTTTAGATATGTGTCTCAATATGTTCTGTTTCCTGTCAAACAAACAGTAGGTTGCTGCAATGTTATTAAATAACATGAAGTGCCTTTTTCAGACTACTAGTTTTTCCTGTAGTGCCAAGAGCACTACAGTACTTTTCTATGTTATTTTACTAAAAGTAAAAAAACCCAACAAAACAAAACAAAAAGAAAAAACACCACCAAAAAACCCTCACCTCTAAAAATCATGTGGAATGAAGAACTTGAAAAATTCAGACCTTACCACAGGTTTAAGATATAATTTTAAATTTTCATTAACTGCTGAACTAATTGGAATTCTGGTTGTTAGCCATTTTGGATATATCATAAAATAGGATTAAAATCATTACAGGATTAAAAACATATTATTTCCATATCTCCTAATAAGGTGTACCTGTATAAAGGAAGCTTCCTAAACAGTGTGATTTGCAAACCTTCAGAAACAATATATACTCCATAGTCTTTTTCAAAGCAAATTTCTCAACAATTGGACAGCACCAACACTGTGACTCTGCTATTTGAACTTCTGAAAGCAAAGTACTGTAGTTCTCCTGCTCCTGGCTGGACAGGCTTGCAGCAGGAGTGGAGTTCTGGCTTAACAGAAACCAGTGATGGTTGTTGGCTTAGTTAGATTGGTACCTCTCCAAAGATTGTTTCCATTTTTAACTTATCACAGTGCTTTGAGACCTTCACACAGATTATCGCTAATTAATTAAAAACAGATTCAATCTATGGCAAAAACTTACTAGGACTAGCTTTAAAACTTCCTAACTAGCACCAAAAAAATTTCAGTTAGCATTTTTACTCAGCAAATAACAACTGAAAGAACAGGTTTAATTCTAGGATAAAGTAGATGGTTTAAAGTTCCAGGCTGCAACTGAGGAATAAGCAAAACTGACTTCTTTCAACACTACATTCCCATTTGCAGCAAAAGCAATGAGAGTTCTAGTCACCATCTGCATTAAAGCAAATTCTACTGTCAACCTGCACAACTAATCAATGTCAGCTTCCCCTTCATAGCAAATGCTTCCTCAGCATAAAAAAGAAAACAAAACAACAACAAAAAAAGGCAGCATATTAGAATGTGTGAGAGAAAAACCTTTATGCTGTCAATTTTACTTTAATTATATGAAGGATATCACACAAGAAAGAGATTTGTTTAGAACATCACAACAAAAATTCGTAGCTGCTGTCTTCTTGCAAAGTCAGTGTTAGCTAGAGAGAAACAATTTTCAGAGATATCCTCCAAGCAAAATTGGAATATTCCTCAAAAGGCTAAAACAAAAAACTAAGAGAGCACCACAATGAAAAATGGAAACCTTTATTTTCCAGAGATATTCCAGTAAGGGTTCCACTAAATACTAACAATCCTCTTCTTGGAAGTGCCTCAGCATTAAAGCTGTGGAAGAAAACTATGCTACTGTTCATTCTGAGAAATGCAATTAGAAAATTTTTTAATGTGCCCAAGAACTGAATGGCACATTTCAGAAGCATTTAAATGATATGGTTCATAAATAACGTTTAAGTACTGATTCTCTTCAAACACAGTATCTTAAAATATCCCATTACACTCTATGTTTGATCCCATGCCATTAAATGCACATCATAACTAGAATTTAAGTTGGTGCCTGCTGGAGTCATACATAGTAAAAACTATGTCAGCATTTCCACTAAAAGCCCTGTCCTAGAGGTTTGCAGTTTGGCTACAACATTGCTTTGGTCTGAAATTTAGCAGAAGTAACAGTCTTTTTCCTCAGGATTGATTCTAACTAAAAGGTCTAGGCAAAATACTACATATATATTTGTATAACTGAATACAAAGCACCCTTAGAGGCACAGAAATTGCTAGCTGCCTTCTTCATCAGGAGGTGGTGAAGACTTGCTAATGTTGAACACACAAGAGCATTTTTCTCCACAAAATGGTCACTCAGTGCCAGGAAGAGTATCATCAGAGCTGCTGATGTGTTAACCACTTTACCTCTTATATTGATTTTCATCGGATCAAGATGATGCAGCAGCTAAAATGCCACCAGTTATCACAGCTGAATAAGGCCAAATTTGTTATGCTAACTAAACTTACTAATTCACCTGGAAATGCATTGGTGATAGTGAAGCTAGCTAGTGAAGTGGGACAGATATCAGAGTCCCAAATTTGCCACCTGGCACTGCTTCCTCAGCTCAGAGAGGTTTTGTAAAATACAACTCATTGCTCACACCTAGTGCCTTAGAATACATATACTTAGAGTACACCTTAGAACAAATGTGGAGTGTTCAAAACTCAGTTATATGGTTGATACATTTTGACTTATTTGAAATTTGCATTTTCAAAATGTGAAGAGCAATTCTTGCTGTCAGTAGGGTCAAGCATGCTGGGCTAACTGCCTTGCAGAGTTATCTATGCAGCAAATACATCCAAACCATGATGGGCCACATTATGCTCTGGTTTGCATTGCTATTGGCAGCACTGGAATTGCTGCAACATTAAAGATGTGGCCAGGGAGAAGAGATGTGGGCAGACCTAGCAAAGGATGCTTTGGTGTGTCATTTCAGCAGCTCCAAACAGCCCTGGTTAAACAGGGTCTGACAAGTTCTTACATTTTAAAAGGGGCCTTTAACAAGAGTTTTCATGATATTAACAGCTCTTATAGGAACCCTGAGCATTAGATTAGATTTATTTTCAAAACCCAAGCCCTCCCTTTGAGATCGTTAGCATTCCAATAGGAACCATAAGGTCTGATTTACAAACCCGATTTATCCTAGACAGGATTTAAAGCAAGGATTCCTCATCAAGCAGACCTGATCTGTAAAACATGTAACTTGTCAGCAAACCACTGCAGGAACAATACCACGATGAAAAGAAATAGCAGAGGTATAATGCAATAGCTTTTGCTCTCCAGCCCAGGCCTGTCGCCCATTGTGCTGCCTGGCTCAGGGTGGAAAACAGCTCATCCCTATGAGAAGGATGCTGCCTACATCTGGCAAAGATGCAGTTTTGAAAGCTCAACACATCTCTCACTAACACATATTGAAAACTATTGCTTTAGGAGGCATGGGCTTAATGCACCTACAGCTCCAAAGCTGGATTGCCCCAAGACAGAAAAAAGATAAATCTTAGTCTTTGCCCATTGCAGTACCCCACTGCTTTTATCAGAACTGGGGTTTCACCCTTTGTGAATCGTCAGGGAACTGCCTGATTAAAGTGTTTTTCTGCAGAATCTGTGGTTTAGAAGAAGCAACCAAATGGATGAAGCAGCTTTAAGAGCCACTAATGTAGCATCTGTTTCTTTTCAAGAACCCTCATTTCCAAGCTCTCAAGACTACATAGAAAACCCTGTTTTAACTAATGTTAAAACTGTGGTCTTAGGAAGACTGCTCTCCCTGTAAAACACTAGTTGTTACATGCCTAAGAAAATCCATTATTAACCCTAGCAATACCACAGAATGACAATCAATCAATCTTACAGAATTCAATAGCAGTTCTTATCTATCAACTGAGATGCAGTCCTAGAAATATCTATCAAGTTCTCATAACACCTTTTTTCTTCATTTTGCATAAAATATGAATAAAGGTTTTCTATCTCTGAAGACACTGACACAAGAAAATGTTGAAGTTTTGGGTTTTTTTCCTCCAGGTTTCTGCAGTTCTGGCATAGATTCTAGTGCAAGCCTAACATGTTCAAACACATTGTGTTTGTCTACTACCCCAGAGAAACATATTTCTTTTAACATATATGTGTTGTAAGTGATACATTTAATGAGATCATTAAAATGTTTTGATTGCCTGAAAATTCACATTGCTCATCATTTCCATTCTATGAGAACCTTTTCTATTTTTTGTAACAAGCTGAAGTGAAAAAACAAAGCAACACCCACATCTTCTAAGAAAAGAAGCCTTGAATCTCCTTACACTGATGAAAGATCAATAATAATTATTCCAAAGCAAATGGATTTATTGTCATTGTAAACCAAATGAAAAAATCAAGTTATAGATCTTTAAATTAACCTTCCATATTTTGCATTTAAATGGAATTTTAAACTGTGTCTTGATCAAAACCACTGATACAGTATTGCATTTTGGTAAAACTAGTAGAGCAGTTATTTAATATATGTTAAACGTTCATGCATTTAAATTGTGAACCCACTAGCAAGTAAAAATAACAAATTGTTCTCACAACAACAATTATACAAAGTAGAAACATAACTTTTTGGAAATAAAGGGAAAATCATGGTTAAAAGTAATTTTTTTTTCCTTCTGCTTGTCATCCTACAAATTTTACTCAGCAAATACAGCTACCTTTGGATGAGCTTGCCATAAAGTCCACTATCAGATTTTTGCAAAATGAAGTATATATGAAATAAGGGTGATATGATTCATAAGCAATTTCTTGTAAAGTAATGCATGGGAAACATCTTCCTGACTGGGGCAATAAATCATTTTATTTCCTGAAACATGAGATACACTGCTTTATCCTTACATTTTAATCCTGTATAGCATAGCTGGAAATACTTTGTTCCATCATAATACATTCAATCTTTTTCTCTGTTCTTTTAAATTTTAGAAGTAGTTAATGGAAGTGATTTTCTCAGATTTTTACATACATTTGCAATGTTTTTCAAATATTTTCAGTATACATATCCCTAATTATTTTCCAATGGACATCTATATTTCTCTAAAAGGAAAGATAATGCTAAAGATAATATTCTAAAAAGGTTATTCTTCATCAATCCTCTGGGAAATGATTCAGTAACAAAAAAATCTGCAGATTCCAGACTGGAAGCAGTGGTCCAATAACACGAGGATAAAATTGTCCCTCTTCATCAAGTAACCTTCATTTGGATCTACTTTGAAAAGTATGATTTAAATAAAATGATGTGGTAAGAATTCCTTTAAATACTGCAAAGAAAGACATCAATCAGCATATAAACTGATTCATTTTGTTTAATAATTTATTGATACACATTACAACCTTTACAATGCCAAAATGTACTAATGCTTGGCCCCATTTTCCATTAGCACAACAGTTTTCAACTCCTTGGGTGCCCATTGTTTAAATAATGGAAAATGAACTACTAAAATACTTTCATAGTTAAAAAATGAGGATGTTAAGGCAGAAAGATAAAGGCATGGAGAGGGGGGAGTCAGCAGGGGAGGGGAGCACAGTGGAGGGGACTGATGCTCTTCAACTCCAGAGCACCTCTGTCCCTGCCATCCACTTGCACACAGAACATTTGCACAGCTGAGGGCAACAGGAGGTCATTGAACTATGCATGGAGGGAGCACAAATTATTGCCCTTATAATCAGAGTGGAAAATGAGAGTAAAACCCAGTCTTGTGAGGAACAACAAGGTACAGAAATATGGAGGGAGCACAGAGTAGGAATTTTTTCTTTTTCCCAGTGGGTGAAAAGATAGCACAAAGGCCAACTCAGGGGACAATTAGTAAGCCCTGTAAAAGGTAAGGGATACAGGAATGGGGAAGAGACTACCAACCAGCATCAAAGGACAAGAATCAGAGGTGTTGTTTGCCACAGCCCAAGCCACAGCCCTCCCCAGTGACTCAGTGGTGCTAACCCTCCACTGGGCGTCTGTCATCAGGGCTTTACACTGTTCATGGCTGTTCTGCATGCAAACAGATAGAGGTTTCCATCTCTCAAAAAACAATGACAGGATCATTTCTATGACTGCACAGCGGCAGTTCTCTAAAGTGACAGTGAAAAAATGATGTTTGATTAGCAGACAATCTGCATGTTTAGGGTGCAACACAAAGCTATTAGATTTCACAATTAAAATACTACTATTTGGGACTAATTACATTTCTTAGATCTATCATATGGGGTTGTTAAAAGAACAGGGTGATACACCAGCAATAACGATTGGCCAAAATGTGCTATTTTAGTATATTTCCTCCATATAATTTTTCTTAAATTAAAATATTTTCCCCTCAGGAACTGTACACTGAACAGGAAAAGGTGAGGCATCAAAGATTCTTATAAAGGAAAACCCAAACATTAATACTGAAAACAATATATAAAAGTGTTATTCCTGTTCCCAAGTTTATGTTGCTAATGGCACTTACATAAACAGAGCAGCGTTTTGCTTACAGAAAACTTAACCTTTTGCTCCAAACTATTCACTTTGGTTTTTTTAATCGCAGTTCATATACACTACACTGTAAAACAAAGGTAAATGTCTTCAGCCGCTCTGGTCTGCTAACATTCATTTAAGCTGTGTTTTTCAAATTGTACAACTAAGGTTATTGAATTAAACCTCGCATTTCGGCTGTCACAGAATTAGGCAAGCCCTTGCATGTGTGAGCTGTGGGTAAACATGAGTGTGCTTGCCCATCAGTACAGACACTTTACATTGTTAAAGCTTGTGTAAACAATTGTAGTTAAGTACATGCTTTGCCTAATTGGTGCTACAATAGCTAGAACTGTATGCAACCAAAAGGAAAATCCAGCACTTGTACAAAATTGAATTATCCTGCAGTCTTAGGCAACTTGCACAAAACCTCGATTTTAACTTCCCTTGTTTAATGGCTATTGCTGTTCAGACATCTGTGCTCTTAATTTAACACCCCTTTCCTTTTCTCCCTGTCTTTCCCCTCCTCCATCCTCTCAGCAACCAGTAGCACATCAAAAAAGTTGCTGTTTGATGGCTCAAGCTGAGACATTCAGCCTTTACCCTCGCACTCTCTTGAGATGAAGCAGGCAAGGCTTTTAATCTTACCTGGTGACACATGACTGACTAATACAGTTTCTTGGACCTTCTGACCTCTGGGGGACTAAATCTGGTTGGTCTCTCAACCTCTCCAGGTGGCTGGGACATCAGTTTGCGGTGGGTCATGATGTAAACAAAGCTTTGCACAGGTTTTCAATGGCTCTCGGTGAACCCATAATTGTGCTAACTTTTAACGTGCAAATTTCTTGAGTATAAAACGTATCATTTCACTTCAAGTCAGGGGGAAAAAGAATTTTCCTTTACTTTTACTGTAGGTTAAAGACTGTAACAAGAGCTAGCCTTGAAACCAGTCACAGCAGCAGATTTGCTGAGTCAGTGCTGATGTATGTTCTTGGAGCGAGAGAAATGGTCTGGCTTCAGCCAAGCAGCTTATTTGAAACTCTGCCTCCCACACAAGCTAATAAAGCAGTGCTAGACGGGTTTGACACTTATACAGCATAACTCAAGATGTTCCTAATCCATGTGCCTCCCTTTGGAGCTTTGTTGCTCAACCATTTTTCTCCTAGGACTTTCTTCTGGTTAGCTTTGTGACTGTGGTAGTCCTCAAGGCACCCTTTAGACCCTCAATACATCATTTGGTAAATGTGTTTCGATTTTACTAAACCACTGTTTGCTACAGAAGTCCTGGAATCACCAAGAGGGGGTCCTGAAACACAGCTGAATAATTTTTTCAGGGAGTTGGAAACAGCTGAGGGGAAAGAGTTCATCAGGAAGTAACAAGGTGAGGGCCAGTGAGAACTAGAGAGAAGCAATAAAAAAAAAAAAAAAAAAAAACCAAAAAAACCCAAAACAATCTCAGCTTCTGCAAATACAGGAGGCAAATTTTCTAGTACAAGATACGTAAAATGCAAGGTGCTACACTTCCTTCCCTCTTCCATGTTATGAATAGTTGGATTCTCAGCTAGGATATGGTGAGAAATACATCTCCAACACCACTGATGAGCACAAGTCAATGTACAGATCACCAGTTGCAAAGTTCTACAGGTATAAGGATGGAATCTTCCAGCTACACACACCCTTTCAGGCTCATAACAGACTAATCAAGTGAACCCCTGGCTCAGAGGCTAACAGCCAAAACAAAATCTCCATACTGTGTGCTGTGACATGTGCTCAAGCTGGTGTGCAGCCCAGGCAATGAGATCAGCTCACGGTGCTCTCAGCCTACCCTCCCTGTGCCCATTCCCCAACCTCTGCTTCTGCACAGGGACAACTGGTTCAGCTGAAGACCAAGCAGGACAACCCTGGAAGTCATTATTTTGGATAAAACCAAAGTAACAACCCTAAAACGTAGTATTTGAATGACAGACCCCTGCAAAAAAAGCTGCAATAGATTGTGTGGAGCAGGTGCCCAAGTAAGTCCCCAAGCCCTAAAAGCTTGAGAATGGGGTGAAAAGGCAGAGACATGATGACAATACACCACGAAGACGGCAAGCCAACACAGACAGCATGTCCCTTCTGGTCCAAAGACCTTGGCCATGTTTGGTCTAGCTGTGTTGACCTCCTCTATTCAGAAAGCCAATAAAAACATTATTTCACCTAGCTGTAGTTACTGCTGGTTGCTTAAACTTCCCATAAGAGCTGTGTCCTTACAGCAGTGCAGGATGTGATCACTCTCAGAGGACCCTGAAGTTAAGCAAGGGTGTCACAGCTTCCACACCCAAGCTCCAAACTGGAAATGACACCAGACAGAGAGGCAGCTCTCCCACAGGCAGAAAGGGTATGTCAGGAGGTTGCATAAAAACCATTGCTGAGAGCAAACTCCCCTCTGGGACAAAGCCTGGGCACGTTGCTAATTTCCACTCTAAAATGAATAAGGCACAGAAAAAAGAAATGGAAGCTTATTTAGTGAGAAAATATTTTGAACGCAATCATTGATTAAAATTCTAACAGCTTTTTGAAATGTACACGCATTTGAATGAATATTCCTTTTCACTAATGTTGCCATTGAAACGGAATCTCACTCCTGAGTTCTTTCTCTGTGGGAACAGAGTTTCTCTAGTGTAATTAATAATATAAATAAATACACAGCTAGAAACAACAAAGAACTCAGCTTTCTGGCAAGATAAATTGGTGCAGTTTCACTGAAGTCAGATGACCTCAATTTACAAAGAAGAGGCCAAAATTAAACATAGCACCATTAAAATGTCCGATCACCACAAAAGTCTTACATAAGAAAATATGAAATAAAACGTGGATTTGCAATGGCAAAAAAAACCCCAGAGTGTCTGTATAATACATCCCTTTACCACCATTCAGCTTGTCATGCTCACTACTGTTTTAATAACTGTATTTTTAAGAACACTTCTTCCTTTGTGGACTCCTGAAATTCATTGTTATCCTGTTTTTGTGATATTTCCCATTTAAGTTAGTTTATACTTCCTCTAGGAACACAAGAGGCAGTCGAATCACCTGCTGTTCTGAAATGTCTACAATACTTGAACACAATGGGGTGAAACCAGGACAGAAAGTTAGCCCAATTCTGAATTTCCTGGCTTTGTATTTTTAGTAGGACCTTTCATTTTAATACCTCTATAGGTAGCTGTGCATGCACTCAGAAAAACACACATGCACATGCACACACTCTGTACATACTCAGGACAAAGCTGTAAATTCTAGCACCAAAAGTTAGGATTACGTGTTTCAGTGTTGTTTCTGAATGCATGTTTTGATACAGTTTTACAGATCATCTCTAAATATCATACTGTAATCTTTTCCCAAATAGGATTGCCCCTGTCTGGAGAACAGACTTGGTCTGAGAGTAAAAATGGATGTCTCGTGAGAAATGAAGTAGGCAAGAGTCCTACGGAGCCTAAAGCTAACCAAAGGTAAAGAATTTTAGAGAAAGAAGTTATAGATTCAGAGTTCAGTCTGATTAATTCTGTGGCAGAAAAAAGAACAAAAGCCTGGTTCTTGTGCAGATTCTCAAAGGTGCTCAGAAAGTCACTTAAATCCAGATTCTCATTTAGTCACTGACACACATCCCTTGATGTGCTTGTTACCAAGGCTCAAGGTAGAAACAGATGAGAGTTTTATTCTGAACATGAACTAATCAATCAAGCAATGTAGACTTTTTTTGAAGTTTTCACACCTTAATTCTCCTCCCCATCCCAAAAAAGAGAAGGTAAAATGTCAAAATTTCACAAGAACTTGAGAAAGTATCTTGGTATTTCTGAAATAATGAGACAGAAGTATCCTGGAAGAATAAAAAAAGGATGAAATCACTCAATAGAGTAAATAAATCTGCTGTAAAAGAATGTTTTTCATGTTCTGCACTCCCACCTTCCCCCACCCCAAAATTGAACATCCAGTCATTCCAGTGAGAACTCTGCGTCCCGTGCAAGGAATAAGGAAGAGGGAGCCTGTGGGGAGAAAAACAAAGTGCAAATAAGGGGTTTATCAAAATACATAGGCACAAGTTTAAGTGGAGGCACCCCTCATTCAGTCATTACATAGTTTATGAGCCAATCAAATTTGCAAAGCTCCTTTCACCCTCCTTTCATAGTTTTCAGAACATATTCATATGTACCTCATTTTTTATGCCCACACTAAGGTAAGGAAGACTTCAACTGCTGTAGCCCCAGAACACTTAAATTTTCTTCTTCAGTCTAGAGCACACTTCCAAAACTGGACAAAACTGAACTCCAAATAGTTTCCCAAAGCACACTAAAGAGTTCATCACTCAAAGGGCAGTTTATTGACAGGCTTGAGGAGCAGAGAGGGAAATCACTGAAATTTAACCCTGAACCCCATGTGAACCCAGGGACTGGGACTGCATATTTTCCACTGTCCTGCCATCTGCTGCTTCACTGCACATGGTAATCTTTGGCAACCCCACTGAGAGCTGCCTGGGCTATGGCTCTGTTCAGACAGGGTGTAGAAAGAAAAGACACTGAGAATGTCATGGCTGACTGACCAGACTACTGAGATCAGAGAGATTATGCCTCATTTGCTCACCAAGCCCTGCCAAAAGCAACACCATTTAACTGCAGGTACTCTAAACCCAACAGGCATGTTTAAAGGAAAAGTAGGCTAAAAAAGAGGACCATTCATAACGTGCATTTGTTTGGGACACTGTAGCTACGACCTTTTGGCAATTACTCATGAGAGTTTTAAAAGAAAGTCGACAGTGCCCAGCATTTCAGGTACAAGTGATATCTGGCAGAAAGTATCATACCCAATTTACAGGGCACACGGACCTGGGAGATGACTCAAGGTAGGAATAAACAAAATGAACCTAATAGTCCAGCAAATAGAGAAAAAAAAAACATTGCTGTTATTTTAAAACAGCTACAGTCTGTTTATCTCTTGGCTGTGAAATGCTGCACAGTATGGGAGTGCAAGCGTTTGGTACTTATATGCATAACCTTCATATGTCATCTCATGACAGGGGACCTCCCTTGAGCCAAAGCCAAAACTACATTTGCTCCCCAGAGCACCCCCACTAGGCTCCAGATGCAGCAGGAGAAGAATCAGCTCTCAAACTCTGATTCCCTCTGACCACACTCTTCTGCATGAGGGCCCCCAACCCTTCCAGTGATTAAATATCAAATGCATACACACAGACTTAATGACTTTAAAAATGATGACTCTAAAAGCTAAGGAATATTTCAGAAGTGTCTTAGAACTGCTAAGATCTATTTTAAGGGTGTTGGACCTGCAAGAAAATTACTGTAGGATGCTGAGTTACTGTAGGATTTTTGTGTCTTTCCATGCTGACAAAAACCACCTGTTATTAATGTATCTTTCCCCCTCATCCTCCCTGCTTCTGCCAGAAGTTCCAGAAATAAAGACGTAGTTCTATATATGTGTCTACAACAACATCCTGCCCTATTTCTTCATTCAAATACTGGTCTTGGAAATGACAGTGTCTTCTCTTCCATCTGTTTAGGAATAAAAAGGCACTTTGATAAGATAAGCTCCTCCAGAGACTGCAGAACTGTGGCTGGCAGACATCAGGGTTGACAAATGTTCTTCTAATAGCAAAGGGACACTACAAAATTGTCCTCTGATGTGGAATAGACAATCACTGTCACCCTTTCTCCTTCCCTGCTGCTCTACTGCCTCCACTCTGTCTGCCTCACAGGAAGATCAGGAAAGAGACAGAAAAAAGCCATGTAAGAGAAGAGGAACAGCATCTTTCCCCCAGTTCCAGCTGTGTTGCAGCCAACAGCCTCTGTTGTTTTGATGATTCCAGGACCCTTGCATCTCATTTGATCCCTGCTTGACAGAAGTGCACAGCAGAGGTGGGAGTGGCTTGCAGACTTACAGGGGGAGCTTCTGAAACCCTCAGGCTGTTCCCTCCAAGACAGGGTCCTTCCTTCTGAGAGCTGGAGTCAAAGAACCCTGACACCAACCTCTGACTAGTAAGCAATGCGGTAAAATGAGTAAGGTAAAGAGATCATACATGCTTTCCACTGTATTTTGCTTTCCATTCAAACACATATCTTGAAAAAGGGTAGGTTTGAAGCAGTAAGCTACCCACTAACATTCTCTGTTTTAACTTCTCTGCTGCTAAGCCCTGCTGAATCAGAGCTCCCGCTCCCACTCTCCTTCTTGACTCATAACCTCAGTGACAGCCACGAAGCTGGGCAGAGACACTTTATAAAATGTACTAAATGAAGCAACTTTCAATAATAACAAGGACTGGCAGGTAGCCATGGAAGAGGAGGAAAGACCTAGTAGGAATGTCCTGCAGCACAAAAGTCTCTGTTGTTCTCATTACTGCAGAGGAAGAAAATCTCTTTAAATGCTTTTGATTCAAATGATCATTTGACAGAAACAACGGACGAGACAAATGGCTGTAAAACAAGGCAATTGGATTTCCTACTGCTACAATATCTTACTTGGCTCCCATGACACAATTTCTCTGTTATTCTGCCTTGCCATGGTAAAGTAAACTTACAGGCTACCCAGAAAACAGATGAGTGTAATCAGTCCTTTATAAATTATATCCCTTCACTCAAAGAAAGCAAATAACTTTGCTTGCTCTATAAAAACTGTTTCTAATACTTCATTTATTCTTTAAATTGTTTATAAAACACTTCAAGAGAGGTCAAGATGAGAGGGCAACAATAATTGGAGATTAAGGAGACTCTCTAAGTATTTTGCACCTGTGAGTAAATACTTTGGTAATTATTATGATGAGAGATAGATCTACTAAAAAACCCTCAACAGCTTATTTATGATTTTCTTGTTTCATGTCTCATCTGTGAGGGAGCCCCCATCTTTTCCAGGGCTATTGCAATTCAAATTTAAGCAGCTACACATATGTCTGATGTCATGTGACTGGCAAGTCAACAACAATAGATTTAACCTTGTCTCTTATGGAAGTAACCTAAAGAAATAATGAGCCACGGGTAAGTGATATTCTCATGAAGTTTTTTCCCAGTCCCTTGAAAAAGCAGGGACTTTTCTCCTCAGAGACATGTACGTTAAAGCCCACAGAGTCAAGACCAAGTGGAACTGAACCTGCAGGACAGAGATGTGGATTAACCTGCAGGACTGGTGCTTGGGTAGGGTTTCAGAAAGCACTTTTGAACAAAAAGGGGATATCACATCCTTTTGCAGCCTCTGGCATGGTTCTGCCTACTCTGGTTTTTGCTCTTCCTATGCCCATACACAGCACTAGCAGTGGCCATGGCACCACTCTGGAAAAGGGAAAGGAATAAACTCTGTAACACCATCTCTTGAGCTGCTGAGAGTCACAGCTGTGCAGATGCCTAATGCAGCTGAACTCCAACACATCAATTAATATTAACCACACTTTGAAAATACACATGGATAAAATTATATTAAATCTTTAAACACTCAACCCATTGGTTTCTTTTAAAATAGTTACAATTCAGCATGTCATAAAAAAACCTGTTTCTTGGTAATTTTTCTGCACAGCCTAGATGAGGCTACTAAAGAAACCACTAGTGTCCTCTAATCTCCCTACCAATTCAAAGGAGAACCTAAAACAAGTTCCTGGAAAATAAAAAACAATCAAATTCTGAGTAATTATACAGAAATAATAAACTTAAACATGAAAAAAATATTTGGTGAGGAATTTAAAAGTAGCCAGGGCTATAGACATATCAGCTTATGAAAATAAAGTAAAATTTTTAAGTTATTCTTAAGAGTTTCAATGGAATTCAATAAACAGTATTTGATTCATGACAAAGCACTCTCTTTGTCCATTTTATATGGCAAGGTTATAAAAACACAGATTCCAAATTCAGATTCTATACAATTCCCCTTTATTTCTTTTTAACCCACATTTCCTTGATCTCCTCAAAGGTACAGAGTCTTGTAGCTCTAGATGGAAACACAAGCTCTCTCTAAACTGCTTCAGCCTAATACCAGACCAATACAGATTATATCCACATAAAGTGGTAACTGAACCATATTCTTTGTTTACCTTAATGCAGAATTGAACTAAGAAGATAATACCTGATTACTGGATCAGAATAATTAACAGAAAATTTTCAGGGGAAGTTCCCTAATCACCTAAATTTACATTAAAAAATTTTTCAACTTGAACTAATTCAGAAATACCAAGGCAGGTAAGTAATTAAGTAATTAATGACCTGGCCAAACTGAACAGACTTGTCAGAGTCTACGAAAAAGCAGATTCAAATCAAATATTTTCATGTTGTTTTACTTGGCTTTTTTTTTCAGTTATTGGTATTTTTTTCAAGCATCACAAGTCCAGGAAACAGAATTGTGTACAGGAAACAACTTTTCTTTCATTTTCAAAATGAATTATATTAGTCTTAGAAGTGCCTTCCACAAACATTATTAAAGAGTGAAATGGAAATGAAGCTAAGCTAATATTTCAAGGAAGCTGCCATCTACATCAGGACATGGTTGGGAAGTTCTGCTTTAGAAGTAGGAGTTATAAGGACCTCTTAAAACTATTAATATTGTGTTTATGTCTTGAAAGCTCTCTGTAAGGCATCTTTAAAATATGTGCAGCTCCCAGGGTTTTGAAAATCTGAATGGTCTTCTACTACACAGCAGGTTTGAAAATCAGATTAAGGCAACTGAGATTTTATTAAAAAATAACTTACTGTATCATAAGTGTTTCTTTCCTGACAGGGCACAGAAAAATAAGAGGTATTTCTGTTAGTCCATTGAGGATTAATGTTCTAATTTTTTGCATTTTAGTCACCTCAAGGAAAAGCATATTTTAAAAACTGTTAAATCTTTCAGATTTTTTTTTACTCAATCCTTTTGTTAAATATTAAACTATCTGATTTTAACCTGTAGAAACAACATTGAGTTGGACTGAACCCTCACACACATTATCAGTTAGAACAATTTTGATTCATTCTTTCACAGAAAGTGTTACTGAACGCATTAATTCTTTCACCAGACTTTCATGAACAGGCATCCATTTTCAAGCATCATCCACATACTCACACACATGCATAATTATGGAAAAAATGAATGAAAATTCCCTGATGACTCTGTGGGTTTCTTCATGGGTGTTGATGCCTGGTTATCACTGTCTATAAATGTGATGGTAAACCAGATGACATCACCACACCACCAAACCCACAATGAACCTGCAGCACCAAAGTGACAGCAGACACTTAACTTACTTGCAAGTAGACCAGAGTTGTGCAATAACTGCAGCACACTAATGAAATCAAACCCAGAATTGCTTCATCCCATGATTTCAAAACAAAGAGCTTCTTTAAGTGCAATTTAAGATTATGATGCTTTTCTCAAGAAAAGCACCATCATGAGACATAGTGAGAATTTAATAATGACCTGCTATTCATTGGCTTACACTTTCCTGATGCCATTTTGGCAACAGACCTTGGATTCACCAGCACAACAAAAACTTCTGCCAGTTCTTTAGTAACACAGCACTTTCAGAACTAGGTAGCAAAGGTAGCATTTGCCTGCTGCTGTTACATGAAGTGCAGTTTTCCAATTCCCAGACTTACTGTTACACCAATCTTGCCTTGTTTTTCGTAAATATTGCAAGATCTGCTGGGACCATGAACTATGCTAAAAATAAAACTATTGTATATGTGCTACACTCTTTTTTACACTTACTTTTTATTCAAATCTCAAACAGCACATAAAATTTTCAGCAAAATCCAGATGATTCAAATCACTGATGGAAGCTGCAACACAACTGGACAACTTATGGCTCAGGGCACAGAGCAGCTATTCAGAAAAGGAGAAACACATCCACTATCTAGTTTTAGACAAAATAAAGGGGAGGGATTTGTCCATAATGAGTTGAGGATGCTTTACTCCCATAGAGCATGAGCACAAGTCACACTGCTAGCACCAGTCCATCCATTTTCTCTAAAGGGTCAGGACTTGAGGAGGACACACCTCAGCTGAAAAAACACATGTGAAAATTAGCAACTACTGGCCTAATTTTCAATGGCAGATATATGCAATACTTATGAAAACAAACAGCAGGGGAATAAAAAAATGAGTATTTGCATGATGCCTGTTATGGCCCCAGGGTTGACTCTACATTCAATGGCACTTCTGTAAAACTGTTTAAAATGAAGTACAATACTGGTGCCATCTCAAATCAAGAGCTTTTAAGACCATGGATAATTTCCAATTTACTCTGTTTTCAAGGATTACATAAAATTTGGGAAGTTAAAGAACTTTTCCTGACCTTGGGAAGAGCACAGTGTTTCAGTTTATCTTGAAGCAATGGCAACAAAATGGCAACACAAGATTTTGGTGGTTCTTTTATCAGTCTGCAGCAAATAGAAATTTGGTGTGAGAGCACAGAGTGTAGGACACAACTATCCCTAATGGATGCACACATGCCTACCAGTGACTCAGAATATAGGCTTGAGGTGGGGCTGAGAAGAGGAAGGTGTCAGCAAGAAAGCACAAAGAAGATTTATAGCTTAAAAAGAGCAACTGTTTCAAAATTTTTAAAAAGGAAATGGAGCATAAAATATTTCTGAGTGCTACTGATGTTTTTCTCGTCGTCTGGATTTGTCTTAAATCCAAAATGAGCTCTAGATCTTTGCAGATTTGCATTGCCTACACCTGGGATTACTGTATGATTTTGTAAAGTTTTGACAAATAGTTTCAACCCACCTATTGATGGATATTGATGCAATGAATAAACACCTTAAACCTCTTTCAATGTAAGGATTGTAAAATAAATGAGAAAATAAAATGGATGTAAACTGAAGGTCTGACTTGCTTTACTACTTAAAATTCTTTACTACTACTTATTATATTCAAATACAATATAATGAAATCAAGGACTTAAATTCAAAAATAAAAATCCACCCGTATGCCTGCAACATTTCTATAGCAGTAGGTCTCAAACTCACGTGTCTTAGGGCAGAAAATTCAGAGAAAGCAGAGAAAACATGATACTGTATTTTCTCTCTTGGCTTGGGTTTGATTTGTTTTCCTGTACCAAAGAGCAACCCTGAAGTGTTTCATGGGAAATCTGCAAAGTCTCTATCTTAAACAGCTATCATTCTACAGGGGTGAGATACAGTACAGGTCAAAATATGCAACTGATATTGCAACATCTAAATAGCATTAGGTGTCTGGTTTTATTACAATGCTTTGGGCCATAGCTTTCATTTGCCAATCATTGCCTAACAATTAAGTAGAACATAATTAAATTTTAAGAGTCTAAGAAAGGCAAATCCTTGAAAAGGAAATATTTTAACACGGTTGGCAAGGTGTGCAAACAACAGTGTGGGAAACATGTAGCAGACAGTATATACACTGCTAAATCTATTGTAATAGAAGTTAAAATCTGTCCAAAAATATTTGCAATTAGATGAATAAAACTGGCAAAAATCAGCAGTCTGACAGCTGTTGGGATTTTCAGCTCTTTCAGTGACAACAGGATATGCTTATAAATGTAAAACTTTTGTGCATCCCCAGAAAGTACATAATGCAATGGTCTGAAATCAAACTACCTACACATGCAATGCTTGTCTGTGCAGCTAAGCTTCTTGTTTTTAAACACATTTCTAGGAACTGTAAGGGAAACACTTTGCAAAGTCAAGAGAGAGAAAGAAACCTATTTCTAAGTTCAAACCAAGCTCTGACCAAATGCACTAACCTTCTCTAGATAAAGCAGCTTACTTTCCTACAGTTGCTATAAAATCCCACTGTATGATGAATCACATCAGAGGTGACATCCAGTGACATTGCATTTCTCAGTTGTTTTTAATGAATCCTGCTAACTTTGTTGAGGAATAATCAGTTGACATTTCCTTCTGCAGTGTTTTTCTTAACCACTAATGGTGAAACTGTTTTACTGTGAATTAATCTCTCCTATTCAGTCTCCTGTATCTGAAAGGCCTCAGTGGGTTGTTTTTAAACAACTTTGTGAAACAACATGCACTTTCGATAGATTTATTTAGATTTTTTTAAATTATGCATGACTAAGCAGAGGGAATTGTCAACCTTTTGGAGATCTATTTTAGGGAAAACAGGATGCACACTGCTGAGAAAATGTTTCAGATACTAAGATAGGCCAGTCACTCCATGCCTACAATCTGTGACTATGATCACGCTTTCAAGCTTCTGCACCTGGTAGATGATGCCCAAAATTTGAAGGCTGTGGATTGAGGCTGCAGAGTCACATCCTTAACATCTTTGTAGGGATACCCAGGACTATGAAGATGGGCTGTAAACAATTTCTAATGGCTTTGGCTTCATAGTCTCAGGGGAACACTGATGTTGGATTACACAGCAGGAAGAAGACAAAGCAGTACACTAATATATCATCTGAAAAATATATATACATTTGACAGAATTTTAATCATAGTAAGTCACAGGTTTTCAACAGTTTAAGAACTATTGTTTAGCAACAATGGCTAAAATACTAAACATTCATTGCTTATAGAATATCAGCAATGCAAGATAGATTCATTTATGCAACATCTCTTGCAATACTGGTGGAACCTTTGCTCTTTTTGTGATTTTTTTTTCCTTTCTTGCTTCTGTTTCAGAAGACAATGATATTTAATGAAACACAACAGAACAAAATAATCATGTAGAGGTAACTGCAAGCAAAAATGGCTCAAGGAATTTCTTTAAAAAAACCCCAAGAAATGCAGAAGAGGTTGGCTGTGGCTGAGTCCCCACATCTGGAGAAAATATAATATGCACTATGCTCTCCTGTCCTAGGCTCTGGGTACCACTGAGCTATGAGTTAACCATGCACTTCCCCAGTTAAAGTGCTTTCCTTCAGAAGATCTCACATGCAGCAGCTTGGACTGCATTCCCATAGAATGGGAATGGACAGGCAGTGGAACTGGGGTGCATCTTTTGGGCATGGTCTCTTACCCACCAGCTACTGGGGTCTGAGATGACCACACTGTACCTGCACTGTCTCCTATATTCTCCCCCCATGTTCTAGCAGTGGCATAACTCAGCTAAATGGACTTCTGGCTGAAATCGGTTCTGGTCTTCCGACCTTCTACAAACTACATTCCCTTCAGGCTGGTTTGGAAAATGCAAGGTGTAAATCTCACAGCTCTTGCTTGTATTTCACTTCATGTTCTCATTTATACATACACAAGAACAGTCACATTTTCCATTGTGCTTTGGCTGGGGAAAAATAAATGTAACAAAGGGAAAAAATAGTGGAATAGGCACACAAAACATATTATTTCTCAAAATCCTGCTACAAGTTTGTGTATTAATGAAGGCATAAGAACACTACAGGTGAGATACACACTCTGCCACTCCATTTCCCATTTCTGACTTTCATAAATTTCATAGCACTTTAATTCAAATTTTTTGGCTAAAATTTAATTAAAGAAAAAAGAAGTCTGGAAGTTTTAGTTTGAGAAAGTAACACTGACATATATATTAATGTCACTTGAGAAATGTTAAGAATTACTTGGTAATTCTTCGTTTAGGCATTTTTTAAATTGTGGGGATTCTCTGTCTTTTTTTTTTTTTCACATTAAAAAATAGTTGAAATCAATCATGGAAGGTAGGAAAACTTGTAATCCACTTTCTTCTCAACACAGTATAAGCCACAAGGGAGCATATGATTTAATGACAAAAAGATGTTTCTGATAAGATAATGATTTGCTCAAGGAGAGATCTGAGTTGTGAATGCAGCTGTTCCAAAAAATCTAAACCCACAGGCAAGAAATCACTTCTTTTTTGTACAAGCTGTATCCATAACTACTTAGATAAACTGGTGATGGACCCCAGAAAAGTAAATCAGACAGAGAAGTGAAGAATCAGGGCTACTTTGATACTGAAAAGGAAGAAAAAAAGAGGTGGTAAAGATTACCACAAACTATTGTTACAAAGACCGAATCAAAAATATTTCAGTAGTCAGACTGGTCAACACAGTATCTTACTTCATCAATGAGTCACTTTAGAAAAATATCTTTTTATATCCTGATTCAGTTCATGTACATGATTATTTCATTCCCATATGTGATAAGTTCCATGGAACTGACCTGGATTACCTGGACGCCTAAAACTAAGGTCATGAAGAAATGGTCTCACCCTCCAGTTCTTACTTCAGAAATCTGGTACTGCTTTTAAAATACAATTTAATGAAGGGAAACCACTTATATCTTGGTGTGGCTGCACTACATTCATATCTTAGTGTTGGCTAGCAGTAGAAAAGTGGAACAAGAAACACAAGGCAAATATGGCTTATTACCAACTTAAGAATCAGACAAAAAAATCTCCACATATTTTGATGTGCTCTGATCTGTATTAATTCATGAGAAGCAGATTCAGCATCATCATAATTAACTGACTTTACTTACCTTGTAACACCAGATCTTTTTCAAGGGGAAAACACACGTACTTAGGGAAAACAGTGGAAAGGTATTACCTGCCAATTTTCTATTATTACAGTCAATATTGCTGCAAATCCACTTGTGCAAGTAGACCCTAATGCCCACATTCATCCCCAGTGATGTCTGACTGCATGTGTAGATAAGGGAACACCTGCATGGATCACTTAGCAGGATCAGTCTCGCAGCAGGGAGAAAAAGCCAGGAAGAATGCATGTCTCCAGGACACTGCATGCTTTCTCTGTTGAAACATGCAAAATAAAAAGCATGAAATTATCTTGGCTGCTCTATAGCACACAAATGTCTGAGTAAGTCCTTTTACATTGGCCATGGTACCTTGCCATCAGGCTTTCAATGTGGAAGGCAGATGATCCCTGATGACACCAGCCAGCCTGTATGCTTCTCATCCAGCAAGGAGCAGGAGAGTCACAAACAACACTCTGCTGACTTTTTTAATCTAGATATACTCATGGGTTTGGGAATTCTGCATTAAATGAAGGAGATGTAGCTTTGCACTGAAAATTTTACATGCTTATGTCTTTCACAGGCCTCAAGTTAGCAAAAAAGCACCAGGAAAAGCCCTTAGTATTTACAGTGGTACTAAGTTAACCAAGCTTCTCTTGCACTGAAAGTGTTTTAAGAGATTAGCAATTAGTCTCCAATCACAGATATGAGAAAGGGAAATCTGGCAGATGCTGACTACATCTCTATACAGTAGATGCAGAAGAGCAGCTGCTCCAGCAGGAATTGCACAGATTTCTTGAGAAAGTCAGTAGCAGATGTCACCATCTGCTTCTGCCTTCTCCATGAAATAGAGGAAAAAGGGAGACTAAAAGCTGATTAAAAGAAGAAAAAGGTAACAACAAACTACATAAAATTAAAAGACACATAGATGTATTTGCAGTGAATAGGGGAAACACTTACCCCCTTCTCCCCGGCAAACCTGAGACCCAGATGCACAATAAAAGCAAAGAACACTCCCCATTCTATTTAAGACATGATTTCTTTTCATTTTAATCTTGCTACATGTACTTTGACAACATTCAGCCTGCAATCTAATACTTAGCCATTTCCACCCTGACTGAAAGAGATCACAGAAATGAGCAGTTGTATCCTTTCCCTCTGGCTATACAGCAATGGCCTGATGACAACTGCTTTACCAGAGCTGGTATCAGACACACAAAAATTCCCTCCTGAATGATCTCAATGATGTCATGTGTGGAGGCTAAGTATTACTTGGGGGGAGGAGGGGAAACCAACAAAAACCAAACAAAACTTTTGTTGCATTGTGTCAGGAAACATGCTGTACATGTTTGTACATCTTGGCTGATTAAGATCAGATGAGGCAAGCAATGAAGTGGTTAACCAAATCAGAAAGTTATCTCAGACATCCAAAGGCACATCTTGTTAACCTGAGACAACTTCTTACACAGAATTGAACAGTAAGGGCATGTCTGGGATGAAAAAAATGACACTGTCAACAAGCAGTTTGCTTTCCCACTCAGAAAAGGAGGCATTAGTGAGATCCAGAGCCCAACAAAAGAACAGGAATCTTTCCAGTAAAGTAAAAAAGGTTTGGATTAAGCCCCAGTTTTCCTGAAAACTAGACTTGCTAATTGCCTCACTCTTCCACTGTCAAAACTGTCATCTCACTGAACAGAAATATCTTTCCAATATTGCTATAGGGCAAACATTTCCACATGGTAATACTGGGAGACATGTTCAACTACCATCAGCAACTTGATAGCCACCAACACCCCCCTCCCCTTTTGGTATCCCATAGCTTTGTTTTGAGGGGGAGGGGAAAAAACCAAATATTATTCTAGAAAAGTTTTCTAGATTTTCTTTTGTTTGTTCACTTTTGAATACAGATACTGCCTGTCGCTACTGTAGAGCATATTGCTTTTCAGCTCATGCCATACTTAGACAATAAATAAGCCTCAGAGATGGAAGATCCCATTCACCTTGGCATGACCATAAATAAGGAAAATCTTGAGCTATACCTGGATAAAGTGGATGAAAGTAACTGAAGAAATTAGTTTAGCAAAGTATACTGCTAATACAGGTCTTTTCCCCAAAGGAAGCAAGTCATGCTTATCTTATATTACCAGACTATTACTGGAAGTACTATGCCAGACCCTCAGATGGCATAAGTCAACACGACCCTACTCACTTCAGTGCAGCTGTGTTGATTTATGTGAGCTGAAAAGTATGCACTGGTCAAAAAGTGACTATTTCATCTTACAGAACTGTAAAAGTGACTAAGTAAAATGAAAATCAAATGAGAGGCAGTACATATAATATAAAGAAAATAATAGAAAGGAAAGTACTACAGAAAGGCTCAAAGTAGATGTATATTTTATTAAGATTAGTCTAACATAGCCACTAATTTTATTTCATATGAAATTTTGGATAATATTTTCTGCTGTTATATACACATGTATCTCTTGAGTATAGATCCAAGTACTTGTGCAATTTAATAATGCTGTACTATTCCCAAATTAAGATATAAGGCTCAGGCAGTGGGTTCAGCCAACCTAGAATGTATCACTGGTGTTTTTGTAGAGTCACTCTGATTGTCAGAACATGAAACATCATACTCAAAAGGAAGCCCACACAGTGAACTTAAGTGCTCAGCTTTACACTGCGGCGTCACATCCCAGAATACTCCTGTTACTGTCTTTCTCTTACAGAGCAAGATAAAAGCAGAAAACCAAATGTTCCCAAATCCAGCACTTCTCTCAAGCCTTTGTAATTCTGAGAAATATGAAACCTTTCATATTAGACTTAAGCACTCTTTACCCTTATGAACTCTGTGCAGACTTCCATGTTATTATCCAGGCTACGTGAGACTAACTACTGGTGCTCCTTTCTGAGTTTAAGCTGGAAAGGCTCAGAAGAAGAACTGGCATTCTGAAAGAAGAGGTGTAGATTCCTGAACTCCTTTCATAGGGAAGCAGCTCTTGAGATGAGACAGTGGTGCTTTTCACTAGCCTTGTTCACTGCTGCCCCAGCACCACAATATCAGAACATTATCTAAAGAGGGATTGTGGCAGATGCACTTGGCCCCCTTATCCAAACTAGCAGTAGTTTGGTACAGGACCCAAAGGATGCAAACACCTGAGCTGTAGCTGGGCCAAGAACTCCAGGAAATCCACAAAGGGACAGAGCAACCCAGAGTGCATTGATAGTTGAACACATGAATAGTGGGTGGTTTTCCCAAGACTCTGTTAGTGAAGAACAAAGACAGTTGAGGGTCCAAAGGGTCTCATGCATACCTTTACCATCACATGTAATTCAACTAAAAGCCAACCACTTTACCCCATAATATGACAGCCTAAATGAGTCTTCTTTGAGCTCTCTCTGCAAGGCAGCATGGCTGCACAGCAGTGATCCACCCTTGAGCTAGGATGCCTCTTAAAGTGCTCCTTGAGCCAGAGAGACTAAAATCTTTGGATAAGTGCAGTTTCAGGTCTATTTAAATTTCAAGTGGACTGCTTCATAGTGCAGTTCCCCTTGATCTGGGACTCTTCTCAAGGTCTGAGATTCCTTACCTAAGGCATGACAGGGAAGAGACCCCTTATTCACAACAGATGTTCAGTAAGTGTTGACAGCATGCTAAATTAATACTAATGAATGAAAGAATTATTTTTTGATACAAATCATTGTCAAGGTCTGAGACTAAGACTGGAACTAGCTGCACCTAAGCTGCATCAGGAGTTTAGAAACTTCATGACTCAATGAGTCTCCCTTACATTTTTGTGGTTTTAGTCCAAATCATTCCAAATAGATTCTAACACAGTATTCCTTTCTATGTTTCATTCATGTGGTGACTAATAAAGTGAATTTTGCCATCAAACTTCATTAAGTCACATTCTTATAAATCCATATTAAACCCATTTTTGCAAATACCTTTGTGGGTGATTTTTTGAGTGGCCCCTAACACTCATTTACAATATAGATCATGAAGCAAACACTTTACAATTGTTTGTTCAATTCAACATCAGTGACCAGGCTGGCAGACAGCTGCAATTCACCATCTTTCAACACCAGTACTCACACTTCAAATACAAATACTTCTATATTTGGTCACATCCCACTATACAGGCTCTAAGGTATGAAAAATGTATTTTATTCATCCTTACCATTGCCTTCCAGTGTAGCATATTTCATGGATCCCTGGCTACAAGGAATACTAGAGTTTATCTCTCCACAGTTTTTTCCCAGAAATACATTTTGTGTAAGAAACTTACAGAAATTTTCAGAAATATGATTTAAAATTCAGATATGCACTGCCCACCAGGACTGATCAATTCTGCACCTCAGCAAGTGGCACTGCAACAACCTTCTGCTCTTCTCTGATTCCTGGGCATTAGGTTTTGTGTGGACAAGATGTAGATAATACCACCATCAATGGGATGTTGTATTTGATGCATTCAGTCAGTGTAACCCTAAACCAACTGAAATAGTGGTATATAGTATTGGAAGAAAATATGTCTTGATTTATTTAAGTATTCCTAATCTTTGAAATCAGTAAAAAAAAAAAAAGCTAAACCATTTTAAAACTTCCATGGATACCACCAACTTTGCATAGGAATTAGAAATTCTAGTTAATTCCTCTTTTCCTCCTGAAGTGCCCTCGCAATCTTCAAAAATATTAATAAAGTGATGAATGGCTATCAAGAAGCAATCTCAAAACTACTGTTATTTCATTTTCTTATCTGTATAGCTTTCCAAACCTTTTCCCACAAAAACACTATGCAAATAACACTGGTCTGTGGTCACAGTTGCTTTCATGGCAAGTACTCCTGCTAAGACAAAAAGCGAGAACTGAAACCATTCCTAGGACAAGATTCCTGTTCGTGGCACAAAGGGCCTAAAACTGCACCCAGCACACACACATGCACAATGAAAAGTACAGCCTGAGAGCTCAAAGCACAGACTTGAGTTCTTCATGGGGACATTGAATGTGTTGAAAAGGTTGGAAACCCTATGGAACTTGTTTTAAAGCAGGAACAAACATCTGAGGGATCAAAATAGCAATGAGTACTGAAGTTTTCCTCCTCCAAAATGGCACAAGTCTATACCAGAGCATCAGAAACAGTACATTATAAAATTTTCATCTCATGCTGTAGCTCCTTAGAGTTCTTAGAAATCATGCCAAGCTAATCTTTTTTATTGCATATTCCCACATCTTTTACAATGGTCAGAATGTTTTGATTGCGTAGTGATAACTCAGAGCAATTTGAGTTAGTTTACAGCACACTATGAATACACCTCAGTAAACTCTTTAATAGAAAACAAAGTATTAGGGCTTCTAAATGAAATTATCTAGTGAATATGATTCTCCTTTAATTTGAACTTGTGCTTCATTTGCTCCAGTGAAGTGATACACCACCAGCAATTACTGTAAATGCTGCCTACCCATTGTATGATGAGGTTTCACAGCTGTGACTCCCAAAGACTGAAATTAATAATTAAATCCTATTGACAGGACTCCTTCTTTCTCTTCTTTTTTTTTTTTTATTTTTCTTTTAAGCAGAGTTGAAATTATGGTCTGTTTTATATAAGTATCATATAAGTATGATTAAAATTCTTATATTTTGTGGCAGCCTATAATTTATATAATTGCATTCCTGTAAAACTTGAATTTATTTTTCATTTAGAAACAGACCACAATAAAAGGCTTCTGCACTGAGAATCCAGATTTCTGTGTTAATTTAAAGTTTAATTTTAGAGTGTTTTCTACTGTCACACTACTTAAAGGGCAGAGGAAAACTGTCATTGTAAAAGCAACTTCTAATCAACCATGGAGTCTTGCTCAAACTAAATACCAGCATTAATTGTTCATAAAGTACTGCAAGCAGAAAAGGGATGATTAAGTGGAATTTAAGCTGCATTGCTATTAAGGATTAAACTGAAAGGCATTTTAAAGCCATGTGTTAAAAGCCATCTTGTAAAATGGTATGGGCCATAATTCAAAACTTTTTCAAAATATACCAGGCTGTACTAATTAGTCTTATGAACTTAGAGCATCTATTATTTCTTCCTCTCAATTTGACATTTACACACAAATTAAAATCTTATGTCTGAAATTGCATCTGTTATGTAGATGCCCAAATAAAGGTTTAGAAAACCTGCCTTTTTTAATGTGTCATATTAACACTTTTGTCTTTACTTATTATCAAGAGGGAGACAAAATTAGATGCACAAACTTCCCTGGGGGGGTTCATGAGCTACAAATGGAATACGATGCTCGAAATGGAAGCTGCTGCTCTTGAGCTCTGAGGCTCAGAGCCTGCCAGGAGGGCTGCATCAAATGCCATGGGAAGCTGCAAGTCATGACACCTTCCCTACAGAATTCTGGCAAGTTTAAAGGAAAACCTGTGGATGCATTGTTCCATTTTCCCCATCAGATATACACGAAGTTGGAAAGAGTTTCACATGGATTTTCTAACCTCTTCTGGGGCTCTCATGATTGAAGAGGATGCCGTTCACAGCAAAGAGATTGTAGGCTTCCCTGAAGTTCACCACAATCCAGTAGGCATACAGTTTTGCTGCCCCTGTAAAAATAATTTTGAAGTGTTATTGTATAAATGCTTGGCACATACACAGCTCAGACACACACACAAGTCTCTGTCACATACAGGATGAAGTCCATATTTCAGCAGGAGAGTGCTTTAGCATTTGATTAGTTCCCTGCATGTTCCAAATGTACTAAAAAAATTATTAAAAAAAAAAAAAAATCAGCCCAATAAACAGCAGCAGCCTCTGAACTGGCCAGGAAACATCAGGGCCCTTTCTTACTTGTTTTCTCATATATACCACAACATTTTTTCTTTTACAATATAATTAACACAGTCAGAGCGTGTGAAATATGCCACTGTAGTGACCTCTGTTAATTAAAAAAAAACCCCAACCCAAAACAAAACCAAAATTACTTTGGAAGAATAAAAGTGAAAATCTGGAGCCTTAACACTTAAATTGATTTGAAATTCTATCACCAAAATCCTTCATGCCCATTGCTTTAATAAGTGTTTCAAATTTCATACGGGTTCACGAAGGAAGAAGTGAGCTCTTGGGAGTCTTTCATTTAGGCAAGAAAAAAATATGAAACCTTATCACTTCAGCAGTACCTCACAACCCTTTGTGAAGGAAGAGTCACCCTCCCCCCATTTCTCCAAGAGCTCTTCACCTCTGAGCTGAATGAACAAGGTCTTGTGAAGTGAGATGCTGATTTCCAACCCCCAGGCAATGGCAGCAAATACTTTTTATATAGTAATTCATAAAGGTATGCCTCTCGACATGTCTAGTCACTTTAGCTCTATCATCATTCTAATCTCACACCCAAATTACTTCAGCCCTGAGCCATGAGCAGGGAGAGCAGACAGACAGACAGACACTGCACACACACCATCAGCACTCCTCACCGTAAGGCGATCTCGGGTAAAAAGGGGTGGTCTCCTTCTGCGGGATTTCTTGCACTTTTCCAAAAAGTTCACTGGTGGAGGCTTGGTAAAACTTCACAGAGTTGATAAGGCCACAGGTCTTAATAGCATCCAGGAGCCGTAAAGTGCCAACCCCATCAACGTCAGCAGTGTATTCTGCTAGGTCAAAAGAAATCTTGGGAGAGAAAGAAATAAAAACCCACCAATTTTACTAGGGCACCAGAACATGCCAAAATCATGTACAACCAATCAAAGCAATACATCATTTGCCACAGACCATCTAGACACTTCTGTACAGAGTAGATACTCAGTTTACAAAAGTACCCTCAAAGGATTTCTAAGAATAAATAAGTAGTTCCATAAATAGCCAAACCAAATGACTGGTGTTCCCTGGGATTATTTTCCCACGTGAAGTAAGGGGTAAGCCTCCCCATGGTGGGAACATTATTAGGCACTCTCTCATCTCCACAGCTGCCAGTTTCCACAACGCTCACTTGGGCTCAATATCTTTGACATACTTGGATTTGGTTATAATTGCCCAAAATGTACTTTTAAAAAGTAATAGGACAAAGAGCATGACAGCACCAACATGTATAAAGCTCTCCTCCCTCCCCAAACTTTAAATAAGGTCCATGGTTTTGCAATTTAAACAGTCATCAAAATTCAGAGAAGAGTAGAAATACCTGCTATCAAATGAGACTCCCAACACTACCTGACCAAGGCATACCAGACCTGTGGCTTTTGCATAGATCTTAAAAGATCATGAAATGTGATAGCAAAGGGTGGAGGTACAAAAAAATACCCTGACATCTCCAGCTGACATATTCTTCAAAGTACAGCAATAAACTCATGCCCACTGGTGGGCCAAGATTCCTATTTCTCTCCCCACTCCAATACTTGTAGTTATCTTTACAATGAGCTTGTCTTGTGGCCTATGCCAAAATCAGTGCTCAAGTCTAAGCTTTCAGAGTGTTTCAAAAATATATAAATTGGTTTTTTTTTTGCAGTTATGGAAGAAAAAAAAACAACAAAAAACACCTGGAGAAAGTAAGTTGAAGGTAAGGAGTGTGTCGTGACCACCCCAATCTGCAGACAGGAGAAAACATATTCAGAAGGGAGCTCACTCAGTTTTTTGGTGGTGCAGGCTGTTTTTTTGGAGGTTCCTTGACAAATTTCCTGGACTCTGAATAGTTTTTTCCCACCAGTGCCCATCACTGCAGCACGTTCCTCCCTTCTACATCTTCTCTCCAACCCAGGGATTTTGCCAGATTTTGAAAAACCATTCCCTGTTTACACTGCCAATGTAATAAAAAGTAAAGGGGAATGGGCTTTTAGAGCAGCCTCCTTCATGGCCCTGACCCAAAGAATTATTCAACCTATGTCCCCTCTGGCTGATTCAGACTGATAGCCCTGTATTCATTCCTCCTGTTAACCCACTTCCCCTATTGAGTAACCACTGGAGGTTTAAGGCTTATTTACACAGCAGATGGAAAAAATAATTTGATTAATTTGAATTTTCACTTATGGTTAATTTAATACAGCTATGAAATTATCCAAATTGTGTTACTATGCTCCAAAATAAAAAGGTTCACACACAGAATTTTGAGCTGAAATAGGTAAAGATATGAACAAAATCAAACCTTTTTCTTTTTTTGAACCGAAAGAGGAAAAAAAAAAAAAAAACACAAAAGAAAACCTGATATTTTGTCTTATTAACCTGGCATGACCCAGCTGAAATTGAGCACTGATCTACCAAGAAGGGCTGTGCATTTTTTGTTTTAATCCATTTGGCACAAAGATGACAGCCACTTAAGGTATTAACTTCAGTGTCGGAGCAACTCTTAGAAAAGCATCTTAATGAGTAAATGGTACAGTCAATAATGTACTAACAAACATAAACTAGTGTATTCACATGTCCCAGCTCTCTAGTGAAAGGCAAAACACATAACAACTGCAGCAGAATCAGGAATTTACCTATATCAAGATATTGTTTCCAGCAAATAACCTGCTAAAACATCACCCTGAAATGCAAACCATTGCTTCCACATTCTGCTACAAAGTAAATGGAAGGGAGGCAGTCTAGGAGATCCCAGATTACAGAACTCTTAACCAGAGGGAGCAGTGGGGCCCCAGCAGCACTGGGAAATGCTCTCTCTGGCTGGTGTAGAGCCCAGTTTCACAAGAGATGGTTTTGCCTATTGCCTGATGAATGACCTCAGCCTTCACCTTCCGAAAACACTCCCTGGGGTGTGAGGTAATTGTGTCCCCACTCCGACTGGGCCCGAGTGTCCCCAAGCAGAAACCACCAGCTCTGTGTCTGTTTTGTAATGCAGACTGCTGTTCACCAGGGTCAGGACTTACACCACTACGTACACCTCATTTTGGAGTGCAGGTTAGACAAAATTGCATTCAGGAAAATTTTAAAAATTGTTGTATCCACCAAAACATCCAACACCAAAAATTCTGGACTGTTAAGAGACCCTGTGGAAGGTAGGGGCAGTAACATTACAAATACAGATATAAACAACCCAAATTTTAATTTGATCCTAATTCAAAGTTAAAAAAATGTAAAAGGGTTTTATAAAATACTAGATTATAGATAAATCAGGGCAGAGAGGGCAGAGTAGGAAAAGGTGATAACTTATCCCTTCCAACATAATTCCCCTCTCCTTATACATGTTATTTTTTGCAACACTAACAGAAAGACTGAAGCTAAAAAAAAAATTTAAAAATGAAAAAAAAAAAAAACAAAGCAAAGCTTCATTAAAAGGGATGTGCAAGAGAAAACAACATGTATGCAAAACACAAAAAAAGGACTGAGTTATAGAAACCAAATATAGAACCAGATTCGACAGATGTTACTCTTACAAATAACCTTCACTGAGCTCAGTTGGACTTTTGAAAGAGTAAAAACTTCATGGATATTATTGTAAAGGTAGGTGTATAAAGGCTAAAACCATGTCCTACTTTATGAAAGATTAAACATTTATCCAGTGGGAAAAAAGAGCTTAACTAATACCTACAGGTGAGAGATTTCAAACTGCCTAATTTATGATAAATTTCTTAAGTGTCTGAATTAGGAAGATTTTCTTCCTCTACACCAATAAAGACAGCAATGAGTCAGAGCAGAAAACATAACAGAGAGGCTCTTGATCATACTTTAGAGAAACTATTTACACATACTCTTTTCTTAATTGAGCTACATAAGATAGATGCCCCATTCTTACCTCAAAAATCCAACTCTCTTACTCTCAACTGCACAAAGCAAGACCTGCTGCAACTACAACTTGTTTTGAAGGAAGCACAGAGTTTTTGTAATGACTGGACCAAGGAAAAGAAGCTTCTTTACCCAGCAGAAACTTTAAATCTGAAAGTTTTCTCCAAAAGTATTGAAGTAATGGATCCAATACTTTGGACAGATTTTGTGCCAAATGGAAATCATGGCATACCAACAAAACATACCAACAAAATTGTTTTCTTGGAACATATGAGTCTGAGTGACATTGGCACCCACTTCCCATGTCCAATGGGGACACCACACTTTTGCAGTTGTCATCATTAATCTCTGGAGATACTATAAAAGTAGATTTTTCAAGTATCTCTATTTATTCCACTCAGTGGGTAGTGGTGAGTGTGCCATTACAAGAGGACAAAGAAAACCAAGGAGACACCTGACGAAAGTACTTCAAGTTCCAGGTTTTCAGGTTCTGAACACCCTGCAGAATTTCCTCAAGCACTGAAAAGCAAATGGACTCCTTATGAACATGAGAGTTCTACATAACTGACCATCTTCTTTCCTGAATTCATCCCTAATACAGTACATTTCAAGCACATTCTTAGTCAAGAAAAAATTTCCACAGCAAGATTTACCAAAAGATGGTAAAATTTTAATGAAGAAAAGCATCCTTTCATTAGCCATAACACTTCTGCAAGCACAGGACACAACACAAATACAGTGCACCACTTCCTTCATGTGCTACAATCAGGATGAGATTTATCAACAGGTTTCTACCTTTTGAATTTCAACCCTTGCGTTCCCCCTCCCATTTATTTCTCTTCATAATCACCAGATTTAATCTCTACAAGAGATATTAATTTAATCGAGCAAAGCTTTGAATAGGATGTTTCCCAACTGATCGTTCAAAATCAAGTTTAGCACCATCTTCAAGAAGATTTAAAAGCTTACTGAAAATTATCTAAATGAAAACAAATGGGTCTTACCCTCCACAAGACCACATTCCTGTCATGTCTATAAACACTATATGTAAGACTGTAGACTTAATAATACTTGCTTTTGACCAAAGTGGTGTTGTCAGCAATGGTGATACCCTGAAAGTTATCCATTTAGTGCATACATAGTGTTGGCTCTGTGGGACTCTTCATCTCTGCTTTGTCATTTGGAGGAATCCAACAGACAAGCTGTGATCATATTAACTATTAGTTTTCAATCAAAGAAAACCATATGCTAGCAGAATGTGCTTCAATGCTCTATGTATGGAAACAAAAAATTATTTGAAATTTCATCTCTTCCTTATTGTCTTCTCAGTTTCAGAAGATGAGATTCTGGAAGGCTGATATTATAAGAGGGAAGCTTATGTGAAGCCCTGGGAGGAAACAGCATAATATAAATGCAAATTATTATTCTTCCACTGCAAAAGGAGATGTGGCTAACCTAACTATTACATCAATTTAAGCATCTATGCTCTTTTGAAAAAAAATTATGGTAGATTCTTTAGGTTTAGCAAAGGAGAAGATATGTGTATCAGGTCATTAAAAAAGATTTGCACCAGAAAAGCAAATCACAAAGCAAAAAAAACTGCTCAGATATGTTTCAAGTCTCACAAGTTTCACAGTGGTTACTCTTTTGCATTCTTTAAAATCAATTCTGTTTGCTTTGAATATTCAGTGTGCCTTCCATTGCCAATAGAAACCACTGGGATCACTTACATCATCTCAGTAAACAAGCTGCTCAATCCCTAGGAACAGGCATGTAAAGCAGAAGATTCCAGTTGCTAAATCTAGTACAGACTGTGGGCCAAGAATTCCTGTAACGTCCTAAGACACTAAAAAAAAAAAAAAAATCCTAGAGATTCTAGGAAATATAAAGAATCTGAGGGAGCGGAGCTGTGTTTAGGGGTGCAAAAGAAAATGTTAGGTAAACTTCTAAAAGAATGCAACAATTCCTCTTCCCCCCCAACCTCTTAACTCGATGAATGCTTGTCCTCTCACCCAATGAAAAAAACTAATTGAAACATACAAAATCCCCCAAACAATTATAGATATTGCTATACAGAAAAATAATCAATTCAATAGCTCTGAACTGATTATTATTAGGTGATACTCTGGATATATTAAAGCCCTATTCAATTTCTTAGCTAAACAGAAGTAGACTAAAAAAGTAGTGACTGAAATTCTGGATAAAATGAACATGCCTTTTGTGTATTTATCTTCTTTCCTTTTTATTTCCCTGTTCTCTCATTAGGAAAACAGGAAAAAAATTATCTGTATAAAATTAGAGTAGTTGGATGACATGATTACGAGTGGAGAATTAGAAAAGAAAAGATTTTATAAATGGAAGCAGAAGTCAACACTGTTTCCTAAAATTTATGTTAGCCTAAGACATTCACAATATTGCTGCAGCAAGAGAGCTTGGGTAATGTGGATTTTCAAGTTGCTTGTGATGCAAAGGAATAAGCAGTGCAGTTGATAAAACCAGGGCTTACATTTTGGTCCTCTGGTGGAGTTTCACTGTGGCTCTGTCCCACTATATGCTGCAGGCTGTGTGACTGGAGAGACTTCTTGAAGTGGTGAAAAGTTTGGCTTTGACATCAGTGAGCCAGCATTTCACCTTCACATCTAGCTGTGGAGGCCCAAACCAAAGCACAAAAATAACATTTTTGCTGTTTGGAGATTTGAACTGATCCTTGATGATCTTCTGGTTCTAGAAAAATTTCCTTTCTGCAGCTGAAATACTCAATGATCAGGATCAAGAGTCCCCCTAACATATTCCACAGCAAATGTTCACACAGCAATTTCTCATGGCTTGTCTTGAATGTGTTTTTCTTACAACTACCCCCAGATTAATTTCAAATTCTTGATGCAAACCTACTGAAATAATCTTTAAAGAGAAACAACTTGGCTTTATTAAAACAGGTTCCCTTTTTCACTCTTAGGAGCAAAAACTGCTACTTGCTTTTTATTGGGTGGAAAACAGAAAAAACAAAATCTACCCAAAGCAGAGAATAAGCATGGAGAAATACTCCTTGAGTGGTGAAGTTTCATATTTATCTGGCACCCTATCAGTAGGGGTTGAAAGTTAGATTCATTATTCAGGTTCTTTAGCAAGATTCCTCCTTGGCAAAATGCAGGGGTGGCTGTGAATTGAACTCTCATGTTCACCTTTGGCTCTAAAGCAGCCTGCTGGTTTTTGTGATCTATAGAAGAACTACTAGTTCCCTATTATTTTCAAAATTTTGATGCCACAATCCTTTAACTGGAATATCTATTCTCTATTTCAATAACACAGTATCCTACATCTTGTACAGTTGTCTTGACCAGACCACTAATAGAAGTAATTTGCAAATTTTTACTCTTCTGCTCATTGCCTATCTACTACAGTCAAACAAGACAATTTAACAGCCTGGATTAAAAGGGAGTTGCCCAGAGAAAGGTCAAAAAGCAATGGACACAAACTGGAACACGTGGAATTACAATTAGATAGTAGGGAAAAAAAATACTTCACAACATGGGTGGTCTTACACTGAAACAGGTTGTGCAGAAAGGCTTTGGCACCTCCATCCACAGCATCTCCACCCTTGGAGATACTCAAAACTCAATCAGACATCACCCTGAGCCACCTGCTGTGAGCTGGTCCTGCTTTGTGAAAAGAGCCAGTCCAGATGACATTCAGCCATTGCTGCCAAACTCCACTGTTGCACAATTTTAAGGAGAGAAGGAGATAGGATTACAGCAGTGTGTTTCAATCTTCAAACATGTAGCAGCATCCAAGGAGCTGAATGTGGATGTACAGTGTGCAAGAATGAGGCCTGGCCTTACAAAAAATCAGTAATTTCTACTAGAAAAGTAGAGGGTTATTCACAGCAGCTTTTTGGAGACGTGCAGTTCAGCTTGCTATTCATCACATCTCCTCCAGAGAAGAGCTTCAGATAGAAGAATGCTCAGATCTGATAGTAAAAAAAAGCCAAAGCAGAGGAGGAAAAGGAGGAGGGATATCACAGTACACCAGATTCAGTATGGCCATAAACCTTTGTCACAAAAATGTAACCTCCCCATTAGTTTTGCTTATCTTCTCATCCATTTGTTATTAATTTGATGGAACTGGGGAGTTGTCAGGGTTATGTGATGCAAGGGATTTATCTTGCAGAACAATCTCTGACCCACTGTTCTAAGTCCTCAGTTTCAAATTACAGAGATTAGAAAAGAAGCTTTTAAAAAAAGCAGCATTGATTCTTTATTCATTGTCAGCATGATTTTGTTCAGGGATAGCTTCAACAATAGGCACATGTACCCAAACTTTTAAGAACATGACACATGCAGCAAAGTCAGGATGGGCTTCCATGTTTCAAGCACTGTAGCTTCAATAGCTAATGACATTGTAATACCCTAAAAGCTTTCTTAGACAGTGAAGTCCAGCTGTGCCAGAAGCTTTAAAAGCTATTTAATAGAAAGACAAAAAGGGGCAACTTGCAGAGTCACTAGAGAACATTCAAAGGGAGATGTAAAAAGATAGCCAATTCATTTTGCTTTATATGTACCAGGGGAATAGAGAGCTATGAATAACATCCATGCAGGGAATGCAGTCACTTCCAAAGAACCAGCACCATTCTTACTCATTTTCACATATAAAGACACTAATTTAAAACATAGAGGTTATTTAAAATCCTAACATGACAACTATACTATAGCTTTGGGTTGTTTTGGTTTTTTTTAACTTCTGAAGCTTTTAAAAAAACTTTCATGCTTGCTTCCTTGATGCTTTCAGAAGACATTGAAAGATGCTTTTCACAATAGTGATGATGCAGTGTGCATCAGCACAAGCAAAAAAAGAAAGAAAAAACTCCAATCCCTAGAAAGAGCAGCCAGACCTTCACCATTTATATGCTTTGTGATTTTGACAGACTTCCAATGGATGGCTAGACAGACATTGAATAAAGCAATAATCTGGTAAGGCAAAGCGTTGTTAACAACAGTCTCTCCTCTCTTTGCATTCCTGACTAACAAGACTGCAAAACACTATGGACCCTCCCAAATACTGACAGAGCTTCTGTATTGCCTAGGAGCTAGAATTAACCCAAAACATTGCAAATGACCACCTTGCCTGACTCTCTTGTACCTCCTACTAATAAGGCTTAAGGTAAAACATCCCTAGGATTATGGAATCTGTCCCAATTTCGACCAGAGAAAAGCTGTTTTCAGCATTTATTATCACTGAAGATTTACTTCCCAGACTGCAATTCTATATTCCAAATGGCACTGTTAAACAAAGTTTAAAAACAATTCAAAATTCAGCTTCTCAGATACCTCTAAAGTATCAAAAATACTTCTCCCTTCATGACAAAGTAAAATAATATTCCATAAATGGTGTTTTGACATATTTTATTATGGAGTATGGTCTTTCTTCCTTAAGAGCATTCAATCTAGAAAATAAATGTACTGAAACTATGCAGATCCTTTGTAGAACCACTTAAATTGATTTTGAAAAACTTCAGAAAGTTTGCTATAAATTCATAAACTTTTTTTTAGGAAAAAATATTTTTTGTTAAATTTGCCTACCTGTCTACCCATCATCTATATTATCAATTGTCTGCCAGTTCTCCAAGGTATACTTTTCTTATTTTGGTATGGCTTTTTGTGCTATATCCAACTAGTAACTGATGCAGCACAGCTCATGATAAAAAGATGAGAATAAAAACACTGACTGCTGTTAAAGTCCTATGATTCATGACATATGCTTTATTTTAAAAAGCCACTTTGAATAATGATTAACAAAAGTTTTAACCTTCTACTCCATGGAAATATCTATGATTTTAAATTTTGTAAAATTAAAGGAGTTTTCTCCTCCTCTGAGCAAGAAGAATTGCTTCCTAACTGCTAAATAAGGGTTGAAGGAGCTTTCCTGTTTCACAGGGGTGTTCCAAGATAAAAAATTAGTTACATCAGTGTGCATGAATTACTCATTAATGAGACCATAAACCAAATCAGATAGACACTGCCCATGAATATGGGCCCTGACAGGGGCCAAGACACAGCCAAGTCACTGCAAGAAAACAAGTTACCATTTTACTGTGGAGCTGAGGTAATGCTGTCTGGAAGCACTCTCAAACCATGTATGATAAAACAACTTATCTTAGCTCTCTTTTATTGTCAGCTACTCAAAAATCATCACCATCACAGCCTAAGGGCAGAGAGGTTCTCAGCTCTGACCACACGTGGCAGATTGTGGTGCTTCACTTGAGAAGGAGCTTTCAGAACAAGACTTCAGGGAGACAAATGAGAACATGAGTTTTTGAGGAAATGAATAAGCATGTGCATATACACACACACAGAGACACAGAAAAAAGTGATGACTTCTTGTCTTGGGCACAACAGGGAAATGGTGGAATCACACATCGAAAAAAATGAGTAGATGTGGCACCTGGGAACATATTTTAGGGGTGAAGATGGCAGTGTTAGATTAGTGCTTCCACCCAATCTTGGATGTCTTTTCCAGCCTTAACAACACTGTGATTCCATCTAGGGAACAACCTCTGCCTTGAAGTACCCAGGGAGGGGAGTTCAGAATCCAACACCTGCATCTGTGTGCCAAAAGAGTTCTAAGTACTCCATCTCAGAAGGCAAATGATGTCTGCCTCTTTTGCACACTCAGTTTACTCTTAAAATAGTGAAAATATCATAGAAACATATTTTCTAAATAAACACTATGACTTTAATCCTGTTTCTTGTCCACTCATTTTCCTCAATAAGTCCATATTCTCTCCTTATTTGCCATCACTTCCAATGTTTCTTAGTGTTACTTCTCTACAAACCTAGTCCTATTTTCTGGTTTGCCATAAATCAATTAAAAACAACACAACTCCTCTTTAGCTAGAATTCTTTCAATCTACCTCAGACTTCTATTCAATTAATGCCCAGGCCTTTGCTTTTTTCAATTTTACTGTATAAGCATTAAGAATTAAATTGGGATGGCTAATTGCATGGTGCAAATTTGGATGGATAGGTACCTACTGACAAAAGTCATGCTCCCACAGCTGCCACATTCCCTGCTCCTGCTGCAGTTCTTCATCAGAAATGACTGGGAAAATGAACAAACGTGCAACAGCATGTCAAGAAATAAGGCACCAGGGTTTGGTTTTTACAATTTTCCTTTTTTGAACTGGGCAAATAATTGCCTTTTCTTCCAGTGCATAAGGTCATTTGCTGTGAAATTTCACTCTGAAATCTAACTTAAAGGACAACAATTTCAAAACCCAGCCACATTCTTTTCCTTTTACTTGTTCTTGGGAACAGCTACTTAAATATACTTAAAAACATTGTTTAACTAAATAAAAGGGTCTGAGGTTTACACTAGCCCTGAAACAAAACCACTGAATCCTCTGAATTTATTAAAATTGCAACCAACAAACCAAAAAAAAATCCACCCACACCCCTTGAAATGCTAAAGTGGGTGAACCTTAGCAGAGGAGCACTAATGCCCTTACCTGTAGTGCATGTACAGGCACTACATATGATTAATTTTAAAATATGGGTATTAATAGCATCCACAAGTACAGCTGATGATAGCTTTGTTGTGAATGATGCAATAAACCTGTAGAAACTGCTTTCAGTAAACTCAGTGTAGCAATTACATACCTCAAAGTGGACTGTGATAATTCTTCATCCTGTCTAGGAAGCTACAGGAGTAGAATACCCTATTATTCCCACTTTTAGTGCTCAGATTTTAATGTGGTTACAGTACTTTGGAAACCACAAGCCTTACATCTTCTCCAGTTGCATCCTTTCAGGGACAACACTGCTGTTTTCTGTGTGACAGTGAGCACACTGAACTCCAAGGCAATCCCCCACATAAAATGCTCTAGTTAATCAACTCATCTATCTTAAAAGGATGTGGGTGGCTGGCTGGGAAGAAACCTGTGGGATGAAATCTGAAAAAAACATGTGTCTCAACAGGTATGTGGAGGTAAGGGGGAAAAGGCCAAGGGGCAGAGAGCTTAAAGGGATGAGACCCTCTGGTTAAACTTTATTGAACAAGCAGGATGATACTCTCAGAGAATAAATCAGTCTGTTATTTTTCTGCTAGTATTCCCTTTGCCCTACTTTATTCTTCCATTTATTATGGACTCCTAAAGCCTCTTCACTAAAACTCTCAGGAAACAATGTATAGGCATAAATTTTAAAAGGCAGCTTTGGCACTCCTGAGCCACAGTGATCATAAATCAAAGCAGAACATTGCAACTGATTTGTATACTGCAACCCACGACCCTAACCCCAGCCCTGTTCTTCACCCATCTCTTGGATTCTGACACAGATAAAAGGACTAGGAATAATAGCTACTCTTCACTTCAACATTAAGGTAAGCCATTTATGAAAAAGGAATATGGTAGTCAACTAATCACAAAAACTCAACAAGTTTGTGAGTTTTCCCTCTCACCCCTAAGAACAAACACTGCATTTCTTTATTGCCCCTGACTCTGCAGTCTCTAGCAATGCTAGAAGTGACAAAAGACCATACTGACCTCTACAATGTAGTGCTTCTCTTTGTCTATACCGTAGGGTGGCACTTGAGGTGCCAGAAAAGGTGATTTTAGAGCAGCTTTGAGTAAGACTTGACTAATGCATAAAAAGCTCTGTCAGCTTTCAAGGTGAACTTGGCAGCCTCATGATGAGGCATGTTGGAAAACCACTGTGGAAGACAAGACCATGCTGCCAAAATGTACTGAACAAGTCATTGGACACGATCAGTGTCAAATTTGACAAATAAGGTGAAGTTTGTAAAATTGTGAACGAATGCAGTTTAGTTTTAAAAGAATGTATAGCTCAGGCAGATGCCATGTCCCTATTGTATGCAAATATTTTATTTCAATTAGCACTTTTCAATCATGCTTTTTCTTTGCTGAATGACTCATGGATATCTCAGTCAAGAAATGGCAAGATCACAAGCACATGCCAACAGGGTGCATTTATCTCAAGAAGAGATAAATGTGGAAGGAGTCATATAAAACTATCTCAGGAGTTTTTTCAACCTATCTTCCCTTCCAAACACATTTTCTCTACATGCCTGCAAGCCTCTATAAAACAGCATACTCAGTTTCCATGTCCCTCCAAGCAAGACAGTATTCACAAGTATTTAATTGAATCTAAAAAAATTGTGTTTCCAGTGCTTGTCCATCAGGCAAGAAAAAACAAAAATCAAGTTCAGTCTGTAAGTTTAATCACGTAGTATTAAGCCAAAGAAGATGTCATGATACCAACGTGCCCACAAAATGCAGAATAGAAAAAGAGGAGATCTTTAGAGCTTCTGCAGGCCACTCGAGAGAGCCCCGTGCACAGGTGACTACAGGCAGTGATGATCCATGGGGGAAACACTCTGAATAGCTGTGAAGTACGGCTGGATGAAAACAATACCGCAGGAGGAGTTTTAGCTAATGGCCAGTGTGCTGACCCCAAGCTGCTCTGGGGCTTTGAGCATCCTCTTCTGGGACAAAAAAAGTTCTGCCAAGGGACCACAAAGCTTTGGGAGAAACAAACTGGTGCTGCCTGTTTGCCAGAGAAACAGAGGAAACTTCTCAAGTGTCATATGGGGGTTTGGAAACATTAATTTAATCCTGTATCACTACTATACCAGAGAAGCTGGGCTGGGAAGGCTGAAAAATGTAAATAGTGAATGGTGATGAAAAATTCTATAATTGGTAAAAAATTAAAAAACTTTGGCATGAAAGCAAAACCTCAGCATGTGCTTCACTTTCCACTCCTATAGATTTTAGCACCTCTCATGTTGCAAGAGTACTCTCTCCACACACAAATTTAAGCTGATATTAACTGCAGTTGCATCTGAAAGTATGTATTTTTCATACCAGTTAGGTTCTAGGCAGTAATCCCTTTCTCAGAAACTGAAAGATTTAAATGAAGTCATCGTTGCTAAGTGCCCCAGTCAGCCATATATCATGTTCTCAGAAGTACAAAGAGTACTCAAGGGTGAAAGTTTTTTATGATAATGTATGATTTCTGCATTAAATACAGGACTGCCATTATATAATTTTAGCATCTTGCCAACCTTTTTTTTTTTTTTTTTTTTTTTTTTGAGCAGGGTAGGAGGGAGGAAAAGGGAGGTTGAATGGAACTGGAACAGTACTGTTTGTACCCTGGTGAATATTAGTGAAATGATAAATGATCCCTAGGCACACAGACAGATTTATGCAATAAAAGTAAAATACCGTGGGGTGGAGCCTGCGTGTGAAAATCTCATCCTTGGACAGCTAAAAGGTATGAAATGCACCCAAGTGTCTCAAACCCCTCAGGGCTGCAATTAACTCATGATAACCACACCCTCAAGAACTGTCTCCTTTGCTCCTCTATTGGGTGGGAGGGAAAGGAAAGGGAAAGAGGTGCATTTCTGAGTATGAAAAATGAAAGATTGATAGTTTACATTAGTGAGCTCTTTAAAATCAAGCTGTTAGGGTTTCTTAATTTTTGATTTTCTTCTAGTTAACAGCATGAGTAAAGAGACACCACATCCCATGTCAATACGAAAAGGAAAAACAGGTAAGGAAAAGCCAATAGGGCAAATACACATTAAAAAAATTCCATATATATGTATAAAACAAACTGGTTAGTAGCTTGCAGTTAATACAGCAATGGGATTAATAAACACAACAAACAAAATTAAATCTCATTCTGCAATGACTGTTACTCAGAAAACTGAAATAAACTGCTATCCCTAAACCAGCAACATGGCTTGACAATCCCACCTGCATGCACCTATAAATTTCTTTTTCTGTTTCTAGTGCTAGAAGAGATCATCAGAGAGCAATGAACTTTTATACTCTCTGTATTATCCTGTAAAAGTCTGAACTCTTCCTAAAATATTAAGGGGATAATGATTTTATTTTCATTTATTTATTTTATTTATTGTTTTATTGAGAGAACAAAAAAAAAAAAGAGGATCAAACCATCTTAGATTTCTCAGCTATACTGGCCATACAATCCTCAGATTCAGGTAAACAGACTTGGCCAATATATATCCAACACAAACCACCTGGTATCTACTTCTATCTTGGTTGTATGGAAATGAGGAGGCATTTTTTTAATGCTACAAGCTTGCCAAATTTATGAAGAAAACAGCTACTATGCTTGTAAAGTGCAGTGATGTGACAGCCTAGAAATGTATTTACAGGGCATTTTTATCCTGCAGGAAGAGGAAATAAACAAGGAATTTTCTTCCTGAGGTGAGAGAACTCACAGATATTCAATTCCCTTTACTGAACTGATCTTATTGGGTCTCTGCACAACCAGAGCAAATATTGTGCAATGTATCATCACAGGAACTTACCATAGACAGGTATGAGATTGAATAAAATGCCAAAATTGCAGCAATCTGACCCTAGGAGTCTTGCATATCCTCAACACTGCCCCCAGACTTTAGTTCCCATTGACATTTAACAACCACCATCACTTGCAAAATTATAGTTTCCCACAAATTTCAAATTCAAACTCCATCCAATCAGTGTATTTGTATGAAACTCAGATTCTGGAAAATTTTTTTGCTCATAAAATTTTACATAAAGACATCTCAGAACGCAGTAGAGCAAATATATGCTGCATCTTAGAAGTCTATTTAAAATATTTATTCTTTTCTTATTCCCTATAAATTGTAAAACTGAAGCTGTTTAAGGACCAGATGTGATGCAACAGCTTCTCTAAAATGCACATCTTTAAGACTATACAATTTAATTAAGATTAGTTATTTGTCCCTTTACAATCTGCAAATTCATCCTTGAAACCTCCCTCAGTTAAAATTATTCCTCCTGCACTGGGAATTCTTACCTAACTTTAAAAATGTAGAAAATTTTACAGTTCAAGACAGCGAAGGAGAGGATAACAAAAAGTTTTTAGCTGCCACATTATTTTTCTCACATTTCCCTTTGCTATTCATCAAATCCTTGAATGAAGCCTTTCACTGTAGCTGAACTATGACTTCATGATGTTTCTTCTATTGTTACAAGAGGGAACGACTGCCTTGACAAGGAGGGGCTGAGCTTTTAAAATGAAATAGGTATTTCTAACACAATGAGTCTACAGTTCATCCATCATCCATTCACAGCCCTGTCTTAACAAGGAAAAAATGAGATGTGCTCTATGGTAAAGATGAACTAAAAATTTCACAGCTGGCAAGCCTGAGGTACTGTTTTCTCAGTAAAGACTAAGGCCACATACAGAGAAACTGATTGACTGCTCTCCAGGCTTTTTTTTCCCCCTTCTCACTTTACTCCCTCAGTCTTGAACTTCATAGAAACCTGCTAAATGCAGGAATTCAATTTTTATTATGTGATTTTTTCCTCTTCCTTCAAAATTGTGTCAAAATATCCACAGAATCACAGAACAAGCAGTTAGAAGGAACCCACAATGATCATCAAGTCCTGCACATCCCCAAGAGTCACACCAACTCATACATTTAAAGTAAGGGTTTGGAATTAACTTCCATATTCCAGTTAGTTTGAAAAAAGGATTAATCTGAGCTTATTACAAAATTCCACTTATGATGTACGAAAATGTCTTTTATCTCCCTTTCTTTGCAATCAGGTATTGTTTCTGGTTTTGGAACAAAAGACTGCAGATATTATCTTTGATAAACAGCTCCAAATCTGTCAGCGTGTTATCCAGACTGCAACTCCTCTTTAAAAGTCTATATTCATATGCAACATGCTAGGAACAATAGCTCAAAACCTCAAATTTCTCTAGAATTTCTTATCTGTCTTATTCTTTATGTGTCTTTATCTGCAAGCTTTTACTGAAAAATAAATAAAGGATGTAAAAATAAATAACCTCATCTTAACCAGAGCTAATTTTGAACCTCAAGTGCATACACAGGTTGAGCAAAGTTGAGAAGTTCCCTATGGACACAGGGTTTCATCCTGGGGGAGCTGGTGGTTGGGTCAGGATCCAAGTTTGTGAGAATTCACCTTTCTAAGGAGAACATAATCAGCAAAAATGTGGTAATGGTCACTGTCATATAATCATATATGATTACAAAAGCATAAGAAAATTGGTGTTGATGTAGACTTTTAAACTGCTGCTGTAATCTGCCCTCCCAAACCCATAGCCCTCCTTCAAGCTATAGAGAAATTAGTCAATCTGGATCCAAAGCCTGGAGTCATTAGATCACGTTTTGGCAGAACTTGACACTTAAAAATCTGGTTGGGCACACAACCAGCACTGTGTATTGACAGGATACTGCTAGCCACATTTCAGAAACTCAGTGATGAGAGTAAGAATCCTGTACATAAAAAAATGAAAAATGCATACAGTTACATGAGCAGGAGTACTTTCTGGAGTGTAACCTTACCATATCTATTCACACACTGAAAAAATCTTAATTGCACAGCAATTAAGGAGCTTCTCCACGCTGGGCTAAGGAGAACCATCAGACACCCTGAACTGCAGCATGCACCCCAGAGAGGCTGGAAATAGGACTAGAGCAAGGATTTTATTAATAAGTATGAAATGGACAAACTCCACATGACTACCCTTCCATGCCTCAAAAACCAGTCTTTCCTACTGCTTCATTCAAGTCCTGAGAATAAAGAAAACATACTGCTGTAATGTTTCACACCAGTGTGTCTTGGCAGACAGACTATTGCTCTCTGGCTGTAGAAGTGTCTGCTTTCAAGCCCTAAGCCCTCGCAGCAATTATCCTGCTCTCAGACTAAACCTACAGAGCCTATTTCAAAAGAAGCCACATCTAAACAGAGGGAATTCAACAGTGATCAATGTTCCACAGGCCTCGATGGCAATAAACTATTTACTGCCCCAACCTTTCAAGTTTGCACAAGCGGAGCAGCGAGAGCCCCGTGATGGATTAGCCCGAGTGTTTGGATGTGAGCGGAGTAGCCGCTGCGCCGGATCATCTGTCCAGCAGCAGCGCCCGCCTGCACACACAGCCACCCAGAGCCAGGGCCTGCCATCTCCTCTGGGGCTCCACTGCCCACACAGAGCCTCTGCCAACCTCCACCGCATCCACCACCCCCATGGAATCATTTTGGAAAATAAAGCACACCGAAAAGCTGGGCAGGATGCTAATCATCCTCTTATTGCCCACCTGATTATTACCTTAGAGAAGCATAACACAGTGAGGATATCAAAGTGCACTCAGCACTGCAGTAGCTGATTTAGATCTGCTTCCCCTCTCCTGCAAGATTGCCAAAATAAATTTAAAGGGGAAAAAAACCAAAAACACGCCTATTGCATTAGTGTCGTTGTCACCAAGGCTTTCCCACCACCCTGCTTGCTGAAATACAGTAAGAGAAAGTAATCCATTACAGATGGCTGAAGACACCTAAGCCTTGGCAAAGTACTCCTGGAAAGGCTGTCTTTACATAAGTTGAGTTAGTTTTTATAAATTTCAAATGGAATTACTTTGCCTGTAATTTAAATGCAAGACTAGCTCTTTTATCATAGTTGTTTTGGTAATCCCAGGATTATTAGGATAGGCTTTTAAAACCAGTGAGACCTCTGTGGGCCTTCTGTTTTTACAGTTTCAGAAGAATTTGACTTCTAACACCACCACCTGAATGAAACTAGGTGATCATCCCCTTGTTCTTCCAGGTGAAACATCTTAAAATGTGTTTTTCTCTTTATGTAGATGTATGTATGTGAAATCTGTAAGCTAAGATACTGCATATATACACACTACAGTTAATTCAAGTTTTCTAAATAATCTAAGGAAATATAAAATCAGTTCTGTGGTTTGAGTTTCCATATAAAAGTTGGAGACAGAATTTTAATTTTTAATTTAATTTCTAAAGGAAACAAGATTGATTGTTTGTTTGTTCTGTTGGAGGTTTTTTTTTCTTAAACACTACTTCAGTGTTTATAACTCAAATGCTTTAATGTGAAGTGTGCTAGTGTAAGAATCTGGAAGCTAAACCAGAAACACCAGTAACAGCATAATTTCTTACAGAGCAAAACATAAAAAAACATAGCTGGTATTATTTAAGCCTGTGGATAAAAAACTGAAAGATGCATCAGCTATTCTGATTGATACATGCATTAATCCACAGAAAATATGACTACTGAAGAAGAAACATGTCTTTGTTACTGTATTTACTATCTTCATAAGCATCAATTACAAACATACAGTTAATATTACCTAGAATTCTCTAGTCTATAACCAAATCCCACATAACACAGGCCATATGACTTCACTCAGTGATTCTTACATCAAGCTGTATAAATAGCTAGTAGTTATTTATATCTATTAGGCAAGCATCCAATCTTGATTTAAGGACTGCAAGAAATGGAGAATCTTTCACTTCCTTTGGTAAGCCGCTCAAATGCTAATTGTCCTCACTTTAAAAAATTTGCACCTCTTCTCTAGGTTTAATTTGTTTAACTTTAGTTTTCAGCACTGGATCTCCGAATAATTGCCTGTGAGGTTAAGCACCCAGTAATACCAAACATCTTGTCCCTGTGTGAGCAGGATCAAATAGCTGCTTCACATTTGCTTTAATGAGGTGACTCTAGTGGTCTCCTAATGTCATTTACCAGCAAGACTGTTTTCCAGGCCTAGAATCACCTTTGTCTTTGCTCTGAGTTGTTTCCTATTCTCAGGATATTTGAAAAGCAGAAGACCTGAGGTGTTCTAATATTAGGTTATAGAAGTAATATTGACTCTCTATTTCTACTCTATAACATCCTGTCAGGGTTATCAGATTCACTGCTTTTCTGGCACAACACTGCCCTGTGAATAGTCCAGCACTCACTGCAACCTCTAAATTCTTCTGCATCTCCTACAGTCCAGCAAACAAAGCTTTTCCCCTCCTTTGGTGTGACTAAACTGCTTTCAGAGACAGAAATGCCCAGTCCTGCAGAGGAGAGAGCTTGGTTAACCCATCTGTTGGACTCTAACTCCTCACAAAGACACCTCGGGTACACATTCCCAAAACCTTTTCCTAGACTAAAACCTCTGTATTACTCAGTGCACTTACTTTTCTCAATGCAAGTCACAAGAGGTAATAAACTAGTTTGATTAAACTTTTTTTAAACTTAGGAACTCAGAAAAATGCAATTGATTCTGCCTGCATGCTGAAAAGCAACTCAAAAGTTTATAGCAAGTTGCTGAGGAAAAAACACTAGATTTGTGAGTGATCAATCTATTTGGAAGACCGATAACCTGCTTGCAAAGAAAGAAAGAAAAACAAGGCATCTCAGAGTATGTGAGAATGAAGAAATAGGAAGTGTCTCAGTATTATAATTCCACCTTATTTCAAATAAGTAGTTTCTCTGATGACACCAGAAAATTTTCAGACAGATGGCTAATGATTCCTCAGCACACATCTTAAAAAAAAAAAAAAAGAGCAGTAAAGCTTTCCCATTGTGGAAGGTCTGGTAAATGCAACTAGAAGTGTTGCTTCTCCAGGGTTTCCATGAGGGAAACAGGATAATTAGAAGTAGTGTATTCTTCTGTTTTATTTAATCAAATGATATGTTGTAAAACTTCATTGTTCATATAGATTTGTGACCTGAGCAGATCTTTTCGAAAGGCATTTACTACACTGTAACTGCATTAAAGACAGGTGTACACTACTGGTACCTGGAAAATCTCAGAAAATGGACCTTGAGCTCAGGATGTACCACACAGCATCAGAGACTTACACAGCTGCAGATGGAAAGTCCAGTTTCCAGCTGGTCATGACCCCCTCATGGCACAGATCTTGAACAGAAGATAAAGCTCTGGTGGCTACAGTGATGTACCTTTAATTCCAGCAGTGGCACACAAAAGCTGTGAAACAGAACTAAGTCCTTGCTGTGCTTCCCAGAAAAGGCAAATTTTACAGAAATAAGACCCCAGCAAAGACAGTTGCATCTCTTTCTGGCTTTGCTGGCATCAAATAATCATCCATTCACAAGGAGAAGCACTTTCAAAACCCTGGAGCTGATTTGCCAGACTAAGCTGCAATGATGAAGATGGTTTACTTCATCAGCATCTTTATTGAATTAGTGACATCACTAGGATTGATCCAAAACCAAAGCAGAGGAAAAAAATCTCTCCTAGATGAAGCAGACAAAAATAAGATGACCCTCCCTCACAGGTTTTGTCACAAGCTACGCTCCTGTATATCTCCTGAGTCAATCACAATACTTCTCCATCTAGAGTCAAAAGTAAAAAGTAGATTAATAGCCCTGAAGCACCTGAACTGCAAGGTTTGTCACAATGCCTTATAGGACCAAAACATTCACTAGAGCTATCCAAAATCCTGTTTAAGCAAGTTAAGTTTAACTATGGTTCACATCAAGTCTTCTGTGTCTATTCCAATTTCATTTGCAGAGAGGAACACACTGGAAGTAGCTTTTTTTTACACTGCAAGGCTGTCATTACATAATTTAAAAGCAAATGAAAGGTTTTCCCAAGCACAGGACATCTCTCTCTTGTATTGATTTGCATTTGTTTCATTGTTTCTGTGTCTCCACCAATATCATAGGATATGCTTTTTGCTTAACTAACTTATAACACATCTACCACTCCCCACAAAAATAAATAAATAAATAAATGGTGTTTGAAGTCATCATGACATGCACTTATTTTCTGAGTTAATGAGAGGAAAGAGCTCTCCTAAACAGAGACAGCATCTTGGTTTGTTAGGAACAGGAAAATAAGAAATGTTCCTTTGGTTCATTTTGAGACCAAGCATTGTAGGAGTGAAATAACAAAGAAATTGCTTTCTCTTTGTTGGCTTTTTTCACTGGCATGAAGAGATCTGGAGAACAGAAATGAAGTAAACTTGAAATGCCTGTAATGTGGCCAAAAAGCATTAGAGCAATTTTTTAAATATATATGTACACAGAGGGTCTTAATTCTAATTTACAGAAAGGAGCATCCACCTTTGGGATACATGGTAGAAGAAACCCTAGGGAGAATGTACAGATACACACACACATATTTGCATTTACATGTGAGCACCCTAGCATCCCACAAACACATCCAATTTGTCATATTCTGGCACCTTCATAAGTCAAAGAATTAATCTGTGAATCTGCTAAAAATTATTTCAAATATTTTTCAATAGTATTGTCTATCAATTTTTCATAATCTTTTCTCAGCTTAAATAGGAAAACATGTTAACAGTATTTTTTCAAACCATAATATACATTGAAAAATACAGAATACCTACTAAACCATCATTAAAGGAAAACTTTAATAAACTTATTCACTGTGTTTTTTTCACATCCTTCTTAGAAAGCACAATATTAATTAATGGCAATTAGCCTCTAACTATTAGAGCATTTTCTTCTGGAAGCAGTGTCTTTCCACAAATAAGTCAAACAGAGGGGGGAAGAATCAGACTTAACAAGTTTCCACAAGCTGTATCAACATCCAATATCTGCTTTGGGCTTTAAATATAGATATCTAAGAATACATAATGACTGTGTTCCAAAATAGCAGCAGGCAAGTTCCATTAGCTCAGAGAAAATAAGAGCATCTCTACATAAATTCAAACACCTTTTCTTTGGCACCACAAGACAGGAAAAACACATTATGTGATGAGTAGGTGTTTAATTGCTCCAGTGCTTTGACTAGATCTGTATAAATACAACTTGTATTGTCATACAGTGTGAACAATAATTTATAAAGAGTTTCCTAAGCTATATTAGGAAAGCACATTACACATTAATAGGTAAGCTAGGCTACACATATCAAAGGGAAAAAGAGAGTAATTTGTCACTTTCCAACAGGTGCTAAAAGCCAAACAACAGAATGATACCTGCTGTACTCTAAAACGTGCCCATTTTCCTCAAGCAATAGCTCTTTGCTCACATAATCCACTCCAACTCTCCAAGAGGCAAAGCCTCACCTTGCAAAGATGAGAAGGCAGTGTAGCAGCCCAGCGCAAACACCTGCTGACCTGTTCTTCCCTTCCAACACCATGTGAAGGTCATCTGAGCCTCAGCCAAAATCCTGCACCCCGCAGAGACGTCAAAAGAGGAACATAAAGAACCTGAGGTTTGTATTTTATAGCACAAGTTCATGGAAGTGTCCTTTTGTTCTTTCAATATCTGCAGAGTCCCTTGGCTTTTCAACTGTGTATATAAGTATCACTTTCCTTTGCTTGTTATAAAGACACACTGTTTTGGTTGACATATACCAAGATTTTAAATATACAGCCCTGGAGGCCATAAAATTTGGCTGCAGCTATTCTCACAGTGTTATGGCAAGCCCCAGTACTCATATGTCAGGTACTGTTAACACCATTTCTCACAAAGCAGTTCCAAGGTTAACCTGAAAATCTGAAGAAAAAAGGGAGGCACAGAAATGGAATATCTGGCAAACTTTAGTAGAGGAGAGAAGGAAAGTCTGCGCTGAGACTTTTACAGACACATTTTCCTTTATTTCAAGACGAGAAAAAAGTGTTTCAGGGACATCTTCAAAAAGAAAGAGTTAGGTTTTGGGTTTTTTTTCTGAACTGCCTGCTTTTCCGAAACATTAAAGTGAAGGCTGTAACTCTGACCCTCTGGCAGTGCTGGTGCTCACAGAGAAGGGAGGCCAGGCATGGATGCCACAGCACAAAATGCTTGCAGCAGGAGGCCTGATCCAAAGTTTGGGGGAGCCAAGAGGAGCCTTGGTCCTGACCTCATGGATTGCTGGATCAGGCCCAGGGAGAGCACAAGTGAACAGCCTGTTCCACTGGCTCCAGGCACACACACAGCAGAGCTATGATATGGCTGCAAAGCCCAGGAATAATCACATAAGAAGTTACTTCAAGAAATGGTAAAGAAGGAGCTTTGTCTTGAGGTTCTGGGAAGATTTCTGCCATTGAAGTAATCTCTGTATTTTATGCAATAAACCACTGTTTAGCTGTTACAGGAAAGTTACTTTTTGTGTTTGGGTATAATCTGCAACACATTCTACAACTGCATAGGGAAAAATAACTGCTTAACACTTATTTGAGGGCATGTGTGTATTCCAAACCTTTAAAAAGCTGTATTTTTTATGGTTTCTAGAGCACAGGAAGAAAGCACTGACAAAAGTTTCACATTTTTTCAGGGTTTCCATTAAAAAAAAAAAAAAAGAAAAAGAAAGAGAAGCACGTTCATTGAGGGGCTCTGCATGAGCCTGCAGAAGTGGGAACTACCACAGTGATCCAGATGGAAAATGCATCTCAGTCTCCATTGCTGCTCTTACAGGTTTTGACTTGCTGAAGGTGGGTGGGCAGAACTTGGAGAATTTGGCACCTGCATGACCAGAGTCTGTAAAGTTAGCAATTTGGCTGTACTGATGATGAGGAATGTTGAATAACATTGTGACCAAAATCGACTGCCTGGGTCAGGCACATACATGTGCAGCTTTTTCCTATATTCTGTACATCCTACGTGGTTTCTAAGGGGTCCAAATACCAAAGGAAATAAGTGCTTATCTGTCAAAGAGTCAGGAAAACAGAACAACAAAGGTGGAAGGGATTTAAAAAAATTCTTTTGCTGTCCTACCCCCAACTGAGAAGAGTTTGATGCTTCCTCTTACTCCCAGCTGTTCCGAGTGCATTTGGCTTTAATCAGGTGCAGGGCAGGAACTCAACATCCTGTTGCCTTGCTCTGATTAGGAGGAGTCAAATTCTACAAATTGGCAGATTTCTTCTTTTACTGTTCCTTATTTGATGAATCATTTGTTTTAAAGTATTTGGAAAGGGCCATTACAGAGGCAGTGGACCCAGCTTGCTGCTGCTTCCAAGTCTATTTATAACTGCAGCACTAAGGAGTTTGAGCAGACTGCAGTTCCTTGTCCTTAAACACAGAAAGAACCATCCTGTGAAAGCAATGGCATGAAGGGGTAGTGATTAAAAAGCCTGAGGCATCCATAAGGTGCAACATGCTCATAGAAAAAACTCCAGAAATGTGATCAGAAGCTGTATCTTTGAGGTTAATGATATTAGTTGATACAGTTAAAGATATCACAAGAGCAATTTTTAAAAAAACAAAAGTATTTTCTGTCCAAGGTAAGATAATGGCTTCCCTGACAATGCAGTCAAAAATTCACTTTAAAAAGCTGTACAGAAAACAAATAACATGACCATTAAAGGTATTTTCCCTCCTTCAGCACTGACAATTAAAATGACAAAGGAACTAATGTTTTACTCCCACTCCTTTTCACTTTTTTTTTTTCTCCTGTTTTAATTTGAGAGAAGTCAATCAAAGAAGGGATGACACTCCACCCTGTCCATGCACAGGATTTCCTCTTCCTTCTTTCATTCTGCTTTGCATTCTCATATTTTAAAAACATAAAAACATAAGATGCTGACTAAAATGGAAGTGTATGCAATTGAAGAATAAATTTTCAATATTAATCTTATTGTTTACAGAGGGATCTTTCTCCTAAGGGAGCACCCACATTTATTAAAAACAGTCTGAAAACTACAAATATCCAAGTCTGACTTGGATACCAATCAGTTTGGGTTCATTACAAAACAAGGAACTGTGGAAAGGTCTAGTTCATATGTTACTAAAATTCTGTGGAGCATTGAAACTTTGCTTTAAGTTTTTATCAGCTCCTCACTACAAGCTGCTGCCCAATTTTATCATAAATCACGTGTTTCATGTCTGTAATGATTCATACTGCTGTCTGCCAATCAGAAGTTTAGCTCTTGTGTTTGCTGACTAGATCTCAGCCATGAAATGCTACTCTGTACAGCAAAAAGTAGTCAAAAGGACTACACCTACCCTTCAACAAACCAACAACTGCTCCTAAGGAGGCAGCTCCCAAGTAGCAGATATGCCTGGTGTAGCCAAGTGGTCAACACCTGACAATCTAGAAACCCTCAGAGGAAAAGTGAGATTAAGACCTCTTAGCTGCAGCCCTCCTCTGATAAAAAGCAGCTGCAATACAGAGACAACTACAACCAGTAGTAGAAAAATTGTCCAGCTCCTGACCTGCACTCTCAGCTGGGCCTTTCATGTTTAAAAAGACTCAAAGTCTGCCATGGGGTAATAAGGAAAGCAGTGTGGTGCAGCCTTTCAAAGAGAAGCTAAAGTCATTTTCTGGATCATGTCTGCCTCCCACATTTCAGACACACGGACAAACAAGGTACAGGGAAAAAATCTTCCAGGGCTCCATCCACCCTTATTGATAATTCAGAGTTGAAGAAAACAGACTAAGAGGAGCAAGAACACAAATTACCACACAGAAAAATAAAGATAACTGGTAGGAGTTGCTTCCAGCCCCTCTCCTCTTTTGTTTAGGGAATAACTATTAGAAGCAAGGTTGGTTACCAGTGCTGCCAGCCTGCAATCAAGAAAGAAATGTAAAAAAATATTTTATGAAACCAAAGTGCAGGACCATTGCATGTAAACTTTAAAAACTTGACTTTAAAGAAACCGAATAACACAATTTCAAAATCAAGTATCAAATTTTGTCCCCATCTGTATCTCAGTGAAAACCAAGCAGCTACTTACTGCCATTTCATAATTTTAAAAAATCTTATCAATTCATCACAAATGCAAGGCTGGTCAGCAGCAGAATACCATATTAACTTTATTTACTTTGGATTTGAACTAATTTGCTTATGATACATTTTCATTATAAAAGTAGGTATTTAATTGTGCTATTTTTCTCTTTTTCCAAGACTAATACGTCCTCATTTCTACAACTGATTTCAGTCAACTGACAGATAAACAATATCCAGACTGTATTTAAAAGGTTAGTCATAACAGTTACTCTTGTCCTGTTGTGCATCTCAAAATCCAGCTTAATTGAAAACTATATTCCTGTTCACTTTCAATATGTGCCAAATCACAGGAAAATTTTGATGTTCGGGGTTTGCTGGGGTTTCATTTTTTCACTCTGAAGATCTCAGTAAAATAGGAAAAAAACCCCAAAACCACAAGGAGAAGGGAGAACTGCAGGGGTTTGAGCTTTTTCAGTTGGAATAGAGCCTTAGGAACAGGAAGGAGGCAGTAATGTCCTTAGTATTTCCAAGAAGGCTGAAACAAGAAATTTGAGAAGCCTTTACTCTCTACATTCTTTGTAACAAAGCAGTACAAATTGCAATTAAAATGTACTATCAGTCTTATTATATTAATTTCAATTTTTTGAGGCCTCTTTCCTGCCATAAAAGGTATATTTAGAGGTTTGGTGGCCTTTTATGTTTTGTCTTAATAAATGCATAATTTAACCATCAGAGCATGTATCTATTTCTTCAGATAAAAATGTGCATGAGGCTCTACATGGTTAAATGAATCATTAAAATACTTACTGACACACATCAAGGGGAATATTTTCTTCAGAGCCAGAACAATACCTTTGGTAAATAAATACGTTATTTCATAAATGTACCTTATTTTTATAAATCTCTTTTGCTGACAGAATGAACAGCCTCTGTAAGCCAAGACAGCCAGCTGGCTAGATTTTTACATCCCAGACCATTAAGCTAATAATTCACAAGGACCCTGGAAGCATTTAAAACAAAAAGTACAGATTTTCATCAGTGTAGGTCAAATTCAAGTCCTGTGTATGAGTGCAATATCCTATACAATCTACAGCAAGGCTGCTGTTCTTGAAACAGCAGCACCACTACTCCCTGCTGTCCTCATCTAAATGGGAAAAGCTTTGTTTTCTGATCCACTGAAGTGACCTCTCCAGGCTTTAGAACAAAAATCTAAGAACTGAAATTTATGTTTCAACACCAGCAACTCTAGCTAAAATAACTTGGACTTGTATTTTTGAAGGATATGTATTCTAAAACCAGACATTTTCTTATACTTAAATGTATGGGGAGTTCCTCTGAAACCTTCACATACTTACAGCCAGGTCCATATGGTAATGTTACATTGTTGAAAGAATCAATATTACTTTTGTACATACACACAGCATAAGATCCAAATACAGTATCATTGCACACTCCAGTTTTCTTCACACTGAACAAACTGCCTACAATAGTTAAAGCCCTAAGTCAAAATTAATAGTCTTTACACATGCAGACTAGCAGCTGGTCTGAGTTGTCTCTTCTATTCAGGAACAAGAAAGCAAAAATAACAATATTTCCCACATTAAATCTAAAAAATTAAAATAATTTCAATACAACTTCAGAAATAATAATGCTTCTTTTGATTAAAAAATTCCAAACATTTTTCCTTAAAACATATGATGAAAGACCCCAATCGTTCTTAAAGGAATTCTAAAGTACATTTTCCTTAAGGACCCCTTATTGCAGTCCTAAGAAGTGGGGGGGGGGGGGGAATCTTCCCCTTTTTTCTTATTCCCCTTTTGCATTAGAGCAAAGGGTGACAGAAGTGTTAAGGTCAACAGCCAGCCAGTTGTGCCTTGCACATGCACACCCATTAGTCAAAGAGGATCTAATGAGATATCTGTCTCACCATCTTGGGGGTGAAGAAGGGACAGAAGAGCACATGGACTTCCTTAGCTGCCAGCATCTCACCTGATCCCAGAGCAAACACCCACTCAAACCTGTTAAAGGAACAGCCCTGCTTCAGCAGCAAACCTGCACTCCCTGCAGCCAGGTCAGGATCTCACCCACAACTTAATCACCCACCCACCACCTAAGCAGAAGTGTCCTCCAAAGCCCATGTGCAGAAGGCAGCTGTTTTGAAAGGTGCATCACTGTAATTCAAGAAGGCTGCCACATATTTTGTCATGTACAGGTTGATCACGAAACAACTCCAGTGCACTTACAGCACTGAGGCCATAGCAACAGACATTTCAAAACAGCAGCCTTGTCCAGCAAGGTTAGAGAAACCTACAAAAAATTCATGGAGGCACATGTTTTCCAGTCTTATTGCTCACTTTTTTAAACACAGTCCTGGAATGCTGTCACCAGGACCCAGCTGTTGCCATGGACTTCCACTGCAGGTTTGAGAAAGACACTAAAAGCAACAGATTAAGAGCTTTGCACTCAATTATAGCATTTCAGCTGGTACCAGCGGGTTTAAGGCTTCACCTCAATTCCACTAGTTTCTCACTATTCCCTGAAGAATTTTCTTTCAATTTCTCTTTACACTGCATATTGAAACCATTTTGCATTTAGTTTTTTTTTTTCATACCTCACTCATATCACTTGTAGCATCTTTGTCCCTGTGACAAACATCCCAAATTCCTGGCAGAAGGAGTGGCTCCCAGCCTGGTGTATTTTCACAGGTAAGTGAAGAATGGAAGTCCTCTAGGGTAAGAAAACTTTACCATGCAGGTTTCACACTTCTGGAGAAAGTACCTAAGTACCAGGCTTCATACAGAATAAAGTAGGATACTACTTCAGCCAGGGTTCTGAATAAAAGTGGTTATTACTATAGAGTCAACAAAATAAACTTTGGTAAGAGGCAATTAAGCACTTTCTCTGACTCACCCTCTAGGGCAGAATCCCCTCTCCAGTAACTAATAAGGCACCTATAGAGATCTCCTCCTTGGGCAAAAGCCAGGAAGGGTAAAGTATTTATCAGGGTTGTTACCACCCTCTAATGTGTCACACATGTGGACAGTCCAGTTGTGGTATCACTCATCACAGGCCTATGTATGCAACTCAACAGATCTGGGCCAGGAAAAATCCTCATCTCACCTTGGAAGGCTCTGGGAGCCCCTGGCAACTCCAGAGAACCCGGCTGAGCACAGACACAGGAGACATTTCTAAAGAAACTATTCATGAATTGCCAACAGATATGTTCCATAGGATTAAAAAACAAAAACCAAAAAAAAACCAAAAACAAAACAAAACCAAAAAAAAACCCCAAAAAACCAAACACAAAAAACAATTAAAAACCCCCAAAAAACAAACAAACTAAAAAAAAAAACTTCCCCTATAACAAATTGACAAGCAAAACCACCAAATTTATGGAAAATGTAGTTAACAAGTTTTCATTTCACTTTCATTCATCTCTGATTAGTGAAGTACTGTATCAGTCATGAAAGAGAAACTACCTACAAGCTAACTTCTATCCAATTAATTTAATAATGCTATAAATTCAGTGCCTGTGAAATTAATCTCCTTCACATTACCTGATCTGCCATAGTCAGAAAAATCAAGCACAAGCAGTTCACAGAAAGAGTAATTTTGTGTTTAATCCAATAAAAGGACATAAATAAAGAAAAAGTAAATCTATGCAAATAAACCTGTAATGGAAGATGCACTTGAATTTTCAAGAGAAATGTTGCAGTAATACCTGACTATATGTTGGTGCTCACATACAGAAAAGGTATAGGGGTAAAATTTAGTATGTAGTTGAATATATTAGGACAATTCTTGGTCATATGGATCAAAGGAAAATATATACAGTATTTCATTTTTATGAAGAATTTAGAAATCCATAGGGAAAAGCTCTGTATAAATGCAGCAACTGTCCTTAGATAGCTGTGCAAAAAAGCCCTGCTCAGTTACTCCCTGGAATTCAGCTCCCCACAGGCCATCTAAAGGCACACCACACTCAAGTGGACTTTCATTTGTGCTTTATAATGGGAAAAGATGAGATGTTTCCCAATTTAATTAGCAAAGAAATTTTTTTTCTTCATTTCCAAAGACAGCTCATGTAGCTGCACTGAACAGGGAGTCGACTAAACAATGCAGCTTACTAGCAAGGGACAAAAGGTCATTTGGAAGGGATGTGCCTTTAAGGACTTACAAAGGCTTCATCCTCAGTCCTGTATTAAAAGAGGAAGCATATCCCAGTAGAGGAAGGATGCCCACTTTAAATAAGGAAATGAGTTTGCAGGATGTACACATGCTGCTTTCTATTAATGATAAGCAAAGTCTACAGAAAAAGCAATAGACTGCTCCAGCTTTGGCAGGAGTCATCTTCTTGTGGATTACCTGTAAAGAACTTTAAAATAAACAGACTGCAAATAAATGTCCTCAACCTCTTCTTTAAACTGATTTATGTATGTATAATGGGGATTAACACAGTCTGATTACTATACTCTGTGGCAAGATATATAATTACAGACTGATGATTTTCCATGTAGGCCAGAGACAACAGCAGTGGTTTGGGGCAGCAAGAATTAGTGGTTGTAATATTTTTTCTTCTTCAAGCTAAACTTCACAGCTAGAGAGACTAACCAGGCTTAAAGTCTTCTAAGGATTTGCAAATCTCACTCTTCAAGTTTAATAAACCATCAAAAAGTGATTAGTATTTTCCATTGCAAATGTGTCATTTGTTTAAATATGTAATAAAAAACAGATTCTGTTTTGCAGCAAGAATTGACTATCTGACCACAAATTTTAAATAAAAATAGAAGGTATAGAATGTTTTGCTATAATCTCATTTCACTCTTCTGTGAGTGGTTATTACTTGACCACTGAAGCTCAAGAGAATGCATATCATGCACACAGTTCCAGAAAAATTGCCTTAAGACTGAAAAAGGCCATGAATAACGATGTACAGAAATCTTCAGTATCAATGCAATTGGTTTAAAATATACATACACACACCTGCACACACTCATTCTTAATGAAATACGTAAATCTCTTTATATGCACATTCAGACTCAGGTAGAAGGGTGACGTCACTGCCCTTGAAAAACAACAAAATAACCAGTTAATGCAAAAAAATCAAATTTCCTATTGCCCTTCAACAATGATAGGAATTATTTTTACATCATATAACATTTTGAGTTTCAAAGGATGATATTTTTTTCCTGCCCCCTCCAGCACCTTTAGGATGACCGCAAATTCTGGTGGCATAGCTGTGCAGAAGTGGGCATCCTCCCAAACTGTGGGCAGGCACAGCCCTGTGCTGGCTCACAGCAGGTTGAGAGGAGCAGGCAGGCTTGCTCCCTGTGCAGCTTGGACCATCACACCCAGCTGAGCCCTACTGCTGCTCCCTCTCTGTGAGCCACTTGGCACATCCAGGCTGAGAGCTCCCTCACAAATGACAGGCACTGCTCCCAAGATAAACGTCTTTGGACACCTCAGTGCAAATTCACCTCCGTGTAACTGGGGAGAACAAGGCTCACACTCCTTACACCACAAAAATCAGCCTCTCTCTTTTTCTCATTGCCCTTTTAAGACATATTTCCCATCCAGTCTTCAAAACATTTGTAAGCTACACGGGGAAACCATCATGGCATGGAATTATGAACAGCTGCATACTAGAATGGCTCTAACCCTTATTTATTCTCTTCCACCATGTTGCAGAAACAAGTGTAACAAAATCAAGAGCATTGGCTCAGACACACTGAATACTAAAAGTCAGGAATACCACAAGTTTTTTTCCTTGGGTACCAGAGCCTGACAGTTCTGGCAATGGTGCCAGAATCACATATAATACTCCCACGTTATCTGAAGTGATTCTGGTTTTAAATAAATGTTTTGAATAAGACTTCAAAACACCTAGCTCTAAAAAGAAAGAGTCTCATTACACAAAAATCATTTGTTCCACCAGCCTTGGAGGTGTCAACATTTCCATTATACACTCATGTGTTTAATCTTTATTATTCAGTTGTAAAAGTTTGCTGTTAGCCTGAAACTTGGCATAAAAACATTTTTTTAAAATTCAGCAAAAGTCAGACTGTGTATTATATTACATAAGTGTTTGGTTTTTTTTAAAAAAGAAATAATTACCAGGATAAAGCTCTTCTGGGTGCTTGTGTAATTCCAAAACAAACAATTTTCCTTGAAAGTGTCTCCAGGTATTTATGGGAGAGAAGGAAAGAGGGAAATTAAAACTGACCAAGCAATTTCATTTATAAATATAACTTTCTGTATATATATATATTTTTCAATCAAGTATTTATAAGGATTTCCAGCAAGCAGACTTTACACACATGCATGGCAACCAAATGAATATGGATAGACCACAACAGGTCCCAAGAGTTGTTACTGCCTATTGGGTCAATAATATGCAAATTGAGAAGGATTTACAAGCTGGACCATAATGGCTCCTCAGGACCCATTACTTTCCAATGGGTAAATAATACATGTTTTCTAAACTATTGCCATGCCAAAATATGTGTTTGCCCTTAAGGCTGTAAAAGTTCCAAATAAACCAGTAGGATTTGTCAGATAAATAATACATTTAAAGAAGCAAAATACATGTTTAACTAAACATGCATTGCACTTAAACACTGACTGAACGATGAATATAGATGCCCATATATATTCCAAATATTTAGGTGTTCATTGGGAACCAACGAGCAAGAAAAAACAAAAAAGTTACTAAGTATGAGGGGAGTTTTCTCCCTCATACAGAAACATGTTTGCAGACAATTCTTTGAAATACTTGTCAATAATTAAACCCATTCAGACAAAGAAAGTGAAAGTTACTGAAACTGTATGCATACAGGGAGCAACTACAGATATTACAATCTTTTAGGGTTCTAAAGGCTGTCACACTTTTCAAGTTGTCTGCATTTAATGGGATGTTATTAAACCATTTTCCTGACTATGTCTCAGGATGCTGCTGTCTGGACTGTCTGATCTCACACTTTCCTCTCAGCTTTGGATGAAGAATGTGAGCAAAGCTAGGAGGAAAGCACAGATCAAAAGTGTGAGAATTAAACTGATGGTGTTGGGAAACAAAAACCCAATGTTAGGGAAGGAGAGATAATGCCCAAGGGTTGGTGCAGAGAACACCAAGAAGGAAGGAACAATGAAAAAAACCCACAAGGGAAGAAGCTGATTGCAAAGACAAAAGGCAAAGAAGGAAAGATGAAAGAACATGAAAGGATCACAGGCAAGAGGAAAAAAACAAAACAACAACAAAAAAAACCCAAACCAAACAAAAAACAAACACAAAAAAAACCCCAAAAACAAACCAAAAAACCCCAACAAAAACAAAACAAAAATAAACCAAAACAAAAAACAAAAAAACAAAAACCAACCAAACAAACAAAAAACCCAAAAAAACGCCAAAGCAGAACAAGATGTCCTATAGAATTTGAGATCCTGCAGAAAAACATTTGTCTCCACTAGAAGCCTGGTAAATTATGAGACATAACTGAACAACAAGCAAAGATAGTGAGTTCAAGTGTAATACCAAAATCAAGCTTGAGATGTACTCAAATGGTTCATCTTTAATTTGGACATGCATTTTCTGGGGCATTTTAAATACAGAAGCAGTCCTGAATAATTATTTTATGATTCAAATTCATCTGGTATCAGGAATGCAAAAACATGCTACACTCCTTTATCTCTCACAGAGACAACACAGTCCAGTCATAAAATTACTGGCAAATCTTAACTGAAATTAACCAAATTACAGAACAGTGTGGCTGTGACTGGCTGCATGAATGAATCAACAACTGTATTTATTAGGAGATGAAAGCACAGGAATGACCAGAAACAACAAAAAGACAGACTGTAGTGGGGAAGGGTGCTGTGAAAGGAGCACAGGTGGTGGAGTCTCAGACTCTCCTTCCAGGAGAGCTCTGCCCAGCAGCAGGCAGCTAAAAGAAAGGCTGCAGTGGTTCACAAGGAATTTGGTGTTATTTTTGTCCTACAGCCCAGGTAAACCTTTACATTGGGTGAGGAGGGGATAGATATTGAAGCAAGCCAAATACTTGAACAAGACCTACATTTAGTCACAGCAGTAAAAACGTTCTTCTGTTTCCCTTTAGCTGTTTGGAGAGCACTTCCTAAAGGGAAGGTGGTGAAGCTGGTAGTGCTACCCTTCTCAAAAAGTAACCTGCTGAATAAAGAATTTCTTTCATATCTGTAGGAGTAACAAGTGAATGAGATTCTCCAAAAGGCTCTTTGCAACCCTTTGTGTCTTAAGCTAACAATAATTATTGAAACAATAGGCCTGGGCAAGTCATTGCTTGTTCACTGCTTCAGACACAAAGGAAATTCTGTATTCAATCTCTACTTCCTTCAGCAGCACTCAAATCTCACCTTTGACATTCAACAGAATATGAAAACTAATTTTGTCTCTATTTTAATTCTTCTTTTTTTTTTCCAGTTTCTTTATACTGCAGGGTAATATTTTAGCAGCTAAAATAGTTCATATTTTATAATAAATTACATCTGGTGATGCATTAGGGAATATACCACTTTATTAATGTATTTGCCCTGCAAAAAGAAAGATGAGATTGTTGTGTTTTGACAAGCTTTTTAAAAAGAAATTAATGGTCGTGCTCTGGGGTATAAAAAAGTTTCAGTTTAACCTCCACCTCTCACAACTTGTCAATAATAAAATCAGCAGGGAAAAATTAAATAATAAATTTTCCTTTCTGAAAAACATATTAATCTTTTCTGGACAGCTCTCAAGTTAACAAGGTGTTAATTAAACTCTAGGTGTATTGATGCAATATCCAAGCACTTGTGTCCAAAGGCATCTACCACCACTCACAGCCATCTTTATACAGCATGCAGAATCATGGACAATCAACCCTCTTCAAGACTTTTACTACTTTAAAGACTCTTGAGAACAGCCTCCTGCATGGTGTATATAGCTCACAAATACTGTTTAAAGATGTAGGATTTAGCATTTGTTTCAAAATTAGATTAATTAATCTACCAGGAAAAAAGATCTACTGTCAGATTTAAACCTTTCCAATTACTAGCTCACACATCATGTAAGAGGGGATGGTAACATGGGATTGAAAAATGGCAGGCTATAATTTTATTTTTAATATTTACCCATTAGGCATAAACAAGCTAGATCTAGATCTTACAACCACTGAACAACTAAATTCACTACAATCTGCTGGACAGGGAGGTAGAAGAGAAGACTTTCTGGATCCAAAGGTCACTTAACTAAACTTCTGGGCTCACCAAGTGGCACCACTGTACTTTCTTGCAGTGGCCATGACTCAAGGTGAGCCAACCTGCTATAATCCCACTGACTTCCCAAGGCTGTCACCTGGCACTCCAAATACTCAAAACTCCTGATCATTGGGAGCAACCCTTATCCTGTAAGGTATAGATATTTAAAAGAACATTCACCTTCCCAGTCTCTAATCCTTTGAAGTTTCTGATGGATTTGTATCAGTCTGAAACTCAGCAGAAAAATCCTGTTCAATCCCCACTGTGGCAAGTCCCCTGTTGTTTCCTCACATTATTAAAAAATAATTATAATTAACTTTAAAAATGTGTTTGGCTACTAAGGTGTGTCCTAGTCCATAATCCTTCTTCCTTGCCCCTCTTGCTTCCAGTTTTTTGTCTGGAACTCACTATAGAGAGGAAAGACTGTTGTGACTCACCTGAAGATGGTCCTGTCTCAATGCCCTTTCATCTAGACTCCCCATTTGGTGACCAACTGGGATATTTTCCTTCATGGTTCTATTTCAAAGTTTAGGATACCTGTCAGTTTTATTTATGTGATATGTGTATCTTGACTAAACTAAACTTTTATAAAATCATTATCTAGAGTTAGTTATATGTGCATCAACTCATGAAACACATAGACCACCAAATCAAACAAATTTGAGTGCAATGGAGAAAGAAAATCCCCACATTCAAAACACTACACCTGCCTTGAATATCAAACCATCTGGATTAGAATAAAAATTGTAATTTGTTTTTCTTTCTGCTTTTCCTAACCTTTGAACACTGTTCCTCTGAACTGATGATATTCACTTGCCTTGTGTGAATCCTCCCACTGTCAAGGTATGATACACACCTGTAAAACGTGTTTGAGCATCTGAAATAAAGAGCAGCAATCCACAGAAAGTGACCTCTCTGGCATGAGGGCTGCTAATAACTTACCCTGGGCAATTAATTCTCCTGGTCCAAGCAGTTAATAAGAATATTCAACTGAACACCTCCATAAATTTCAAAGCATACTAAATTAATGTCTATTGTTGATAACTATGTGAAGTTTTTAAATCAGCTAGAAATAGCAAAAATTACTATAGCAGAGCTGATTTCAGGTAGTGCTTGGACCACTTCCTAGCAAGGGCTCTCCAATCACATCTACTGCAGCAGTACCTGTGGGGGATAATCCACAAAAGCTCTTGAGAAGTTACACTGGGGAAAATGATAAATGATTTGTATTCAAGCACTATTTCAGGAAGTATCTAGATACCAAGCTGCCAGCAGATACATCATCTTTCAGGTAAGAGGTACCTCAATATCCAGAGATGCCTGGGGTCTTTTTGAATACTGGTTGTATTGCACCACATCCTAGGTAAAACCCTTACAAATTATTTCTGCTGTAGCTGTGTAAACCCATCTAGATTTAGTCTCTGATAGCCTCAACCACTCTTTCAAGCTGCTGTAAGCATATTTGCACATTCTTCCTCATCTTGTAGAATACAAGGTTTATAAAGAGTCACATCAAATAGTTCAGAGCTCCTTGGATTAATATGAAATGAGCATTTTAGGTATTTCTTTAAAAGTCTTTTGGAACCAGGACATTAAAAGAATGCTATTTAGCAAACTTATAATGGGTCAAATAATCAGGACTAAAATTAAAGTTCTCCACTCTTCCAGATCTCTTATTAATTTACCATGTTCAAGGAAAGGAATGGAAACACTGGTAACAGAATTCATTTGCACAAGTTTAAAGACTGATACATAACTAATTAACAGGATTTCTCATACTTCTGTCAAAGTAAACAAAAATAAATTGTTTTAGACTTCATTTGTATCCCATGCAAATGCTGAAATTCTGAACAAGTTGAACATTGAACACTCCCTCCTCTTTTTCTCTCACCAGGAAAACCCTTCTGATGACAAATTGTCCTCACATAGAAAAGCAGTTTTGGAAAGTCATCATAAAACTATTCCAGGAGGAACCATGAACCACAAGCTGAGACAGCTTTGCCATCAAGGTGACCAAACAGAAGGTATTCAGAAGACTGCAGCACAATGAGACTCAAAACACTCACAGTGGTGCAGGGATAATCTTCTCTTGGGCTGCCTGTGGTCTGCAAGGTGGAGCATTACCCTGTAGTGTGCCAAGATCAGCATTCAGTCAGCAAACTTCACCCAGCAGAGACATAAAAGCCTGACAAGCTTCAGAGGGACCCCAGAGCCAAACCTGGCCTCACCACCACCCCAGTGGGATTTGTCCTGGCATTTCACTCCTGCCACTTGCCTTCTGCAATTATTAATCTCCTGAGGACTGGGGCAGCTTGGAAGTTTTACAGAGCATTTACGAGCTCGAGGCCAGTGCAGAAGTAAGGGGGAGGAACAGGGAGTGGAGCAGCAGGGGCCAGGACAACACACCAGCCCTTCTCTGCTGAAGAACCCCAGTGCTGGGGGCACCCACTGAGAATGAAGGTTTTCAGCAAGCAACATTAACTTTGCTTGGAAACCATCCTACTGTATTAACCTCTGGCTAATACAGGAGGTGATTAATAAACACCCACTGCCCAATTCCATGACACACACCTCCCTCTAGCACAGAACTAAAGAAACCCTTTGCTATACCTCTGAATTTTAATCCACCCAAGACCCTCTTAATTACTGGGTGGTCTGTTACTCTACCCTGCCACCCCACAGGTCTCCAGACACTCAGGTTTAGGTCTGCTGTGCTGATCCCCCACATTCCCCACACTGGACCTCTGTTTTCTGCTGTCTCCACACCCAGGGAGCAACTTGTGGGAAGCTCAGCATTTTCACCATTGCACTCCAATTCTGAAGAGCAGGCATGCTTTTAAGTCTTTCTCCACCACTCCCCCAAATTCAGTGCATTTCCAGAGGGTCAGGTTCACCCCTATGAAGGCTAGATTTTTAAACTGTGCTTAAGAAAGCAAACATGGACAGAAATTTATTTCCCCACTCTATATGTGCTCTGAACATGCCCCTCAAAAATTGTTCAAACTCAGTTTGCCTTTGAATCTATTTCTATTTCCCACATAACCACATTAAAGAATAGAATGGGAATAAATAGAAATGAAAGCACACACATTCACAGCCTATATCTATGTTAAGGATATACTACTCACAGAAATACTGATTGATCTGGTCTGCTATATTAGCACTGGAAACAGATATTCTGATGCTGTCCAGAAAGGGGAGATGGCAAAGGCTAGGGATTTACCAGTAAGCAAAAATCCCCACACCAGTGATCTGAAGTCCAGTCTGTGGATTTTGCATATATTAAATGTGTACATGTACACACACACATCCTTAGCTGTAATGGGGAAAACAGCTTTTTGTTATTAAAGAAAAAAAAAAAAAAAAAAAAAAAAAAGAGAAAAAAAAAAAAAAAGCAGAACCTTGAAGTTGTGCTTGGATTCTTTTCCCTTGAAGCTCATAGGAAACAAACCCCAAACATGAACAAACCCCCTAATACAATGCTGTTCTTGTCATGAGTTCTGAATCAGCACCACAGCACATAGTGTATGTATTGAAAAACAGCTGTTGGGTGACAGACTGCTAGCTGGGAAGTTGGAGTTGAGTGAAGTGGTTAACCCACATCCCTTCCCCACTGATAAAGTGCTTTGATAAGCAGGCTGCACTGGTGAAAGCTAGCAAAAGAGCCAGGACTGAGACTTTCAGGAATGAATGTAAGACTTGTTTTGTGGAAGCAACCTAAATCTCCTGCACAGCCCTCTCCACTTGTATTTTACTAACCCATCCCCAGTTACTTTTAGCAGTACACACTCCTCCTGATTGCAGCAGAACCAATTCTTTGATAAATCAAAGCAATATCCTGTACATGTGGGAAATAAAACCAGAAAACTGCTAAAAAGTTTCCTTTATTTTAATGTTTTATGAAAGTATTTTCTGCAATTCAAAATATTAGTAGGGTGTAGCATTAAAAAAAGGTCTGTATTGGAAAAAGCACATCTGGAGTAACCACAAGCAAGAAACACATGGGCATAAATTTTTCTTCTTTTTTTTACTAACAAAGTAATTCAAGGATTTCTTGGGATTAATATCTGATCTTTAATCAGCAGATAAATATTTTTAGAAACAAAATTATTAATTAAGTATAAATGTCATGCAGATGAACAAAAAAACCCTATTCTCCTTTTCATATATCTTACATTTTATATTTATGTTCATAAGAAGTGCTTAGAATAAAAAGTTCCATTAATAAAAGATATCTTCCTCTTAGCATGTCATCTGATATGTCTAAACAGTTCACACACACATACAAATTAATATATGTTTTCTATCCTTACAATACAATAACATAAAATTTCAGTTTAGTTAGAAGCAGGCACACGTATAAATAAATTATTACCTATATAATAAGGCTGAAAGATTGCTGAACTAGAGATACAAAATGCCACACTAAATATTTTTCTACCACAATGTCTTGGTGTCTCTATAGTTCTGGCAGTCAAACCCTTTGAATAAGGAAGAAATAAATTGCCTAATTATTGTTGCTTGACCCAAAGGAACCACACAATTGCTTTAACATACAGTTATTCATCTTTGCATCAACATGCATGTTAGCCTATATGTGGAACAAGACATATTCCTAGATAAAAATTAAAGCTTCTTTAGATGTATGTTCTTAAAAAATAATTTAAATTAACATCTGATTTTTTGCTGCTAATGCTGACAATTGTGCAGAGATAACAGCAATACAAAACCAGCAGGAATTATTTCACAACATTTTAATAGTACTTTGGAAACACATTTTTAATAAATTTAAGTAGTTTTGCTTTTGACATACGATTGTGTCTGATCAAATTAACCAGAAGTAATTTTTCTGTCTGCATTTAATCAAACAAGTAATTTCTAAATATCTACATTTAGAACATTTGCAAAGTCATCATACCATTACTAGACAGGGAATACTGAAATACAGGTAGAATTCTAAAAAGCCGGTTAGGAATTACTTAAAGGAAAAATCCTACTGGACACTCTCTTCTCAATTAGTAGCTAGCCAGACATTTTTGTTAGCATAAAGCATGTTAATTTTTAAGAAAAGCTAGGTGGAAGTGCAAATGCTGAGCAGAATAGTAACAGTGCTCCCTATATTTTAACTAAAAGCATATGGTCCTAACATTCAGAAAATTTAGTGTTTGTTATATTGTTTTCTTACTAAGAAAAGGGAGTGCTCAACCATTTTACTTCCTAAGCTTTCTTAATTACCTTCATTAAAAACTTGGTACAGCAAAACCAGAAAGTGTTTGAGGTTTTTTTTTTTCCTTTTTGCACCAGAACAGAAATTTGGAGAGAAGGAATTATGTACAGGCCTAATTTAAAACCACTCTATTTAGGCAAAATAAGTCCCTGCAGAACTGATTACTGTTATTCAAGCCAGCCCACTAACAGAATCTATTTTATATTGCAGAGTACCAGAGATCTCACTGTACAGCAGGCAGTGTGTGTACTGAAGGGTCTGAACACTCTGATCCTCTATGAAGGGTGATGCCTGTGTCTCCAAACCCTAAACTGCACTCTGGCTTCTTGTCAAGTGCCACCTGCCACTTGTTTTAAGTTAGATTTTTAATTCTAGATCAGTGCATTTTATATGCCAGGAATGAGACCTAATGAGATGTCCTGTATATTACTGTAAAACAAGCTGCTTATAGGACTGATTATATTAGCAGGCAGGATGCTGTGCTCTTCAAACTGTGAGATGGGCAGACCAGATGGGAAGAACAACCAAAATTCTGCTACTGAGAGAATAAAATTCTTGCTGTCATGCAGCACTTGTATCACTGAGGTAGGGTGGAAAAGACAGAGCAAGACAATGACACTAAGGTCCTTCTTCAGATGGATGTTCACTTGTGGAAACACAAAGGAAGGACAGAGATACCCACTAATATCAAAACCAAACCTTTGGTGGTGGTTTTTTTGGAACTTAGGCCACTGTGAACTGGTTATGCCTGTAGCCTTCTGAAGTACTCACATCAAATGACCTGTGGTCATGAAAATACCAGCTTTTAACATAAAATACCATAGTTATTGCAGGGCCAAAACAGAAGGCAGACCATTTCCCTTTTTTTTTTCTTACAAATACAAACATGTTAGATATCTAAAAGAGACCTAGAAAACCCAAAGTAGATCTTCTTTTGAGTCATCACAGTTTGAAGACCAAGATACTGGACTGAATTTAGATTTACTGATTAGTCACAGCACATTCAGGGGCATATTCTGGTATCTAGAGCACATCTCACTACTTAATACATTTTAAGGGATAAACCAATGAAGTAAGCAAAAATTCAGCTTTCAAGCAGGCTAGATATTTCTGTAAAAATGTGTTTTGACAGCTATCTCAGCCTATGATGGTGCTACATAAAGAAGCAAGACGTGCTACAAAGCAGGTTTTTCATCATGCTAGTGGAGCACCCAGCTTTCAGCTCCTAGTTCTGAAGTTTAAAGCTTTATGGATGACAATATTATGCTTGGGTGTGAAACCTGCCCTCTACACATCATCTTGCAAGACAAGCCTCCCTGCACTCAAACTCAGCTTGCTTCTCCAAAAAAGACAAGCTACTTGCCTGCTTATTCTGACAAGAATGGGTTTTACTACTGCAATAACTACATAAGAAATAAGTAGTAAACCAAGTCCAAAAATGATAGAAAATGGATTTTAGTCCATTTTTCACAGCACCTTTATAACACAGAACTATGTTGCAGCTTAGCACATATTTGATGGAATTAGAAACAAATTAGGAATAGTGTGCAGAGATTTCATAAAAGATCTAAAGACCTACCCAGAGACACTTTTAACAAATAATGTGCCAGGTTTGTGACATAACTGTTAGGCTGTCTAAAGAGACCTCTGGAATTAAGACTTAGAGAAAAAAATAACATATGCTTTTAATGACCACATGTAATCAGATGAGTTATGTGGGAAATGTAGCATGAAAGACACAGCTATGTATAATTAAAATTTCAGTAAAATTAAATAGTTGCAATTCTCCCTTTGACAAAATATCTTCCCTAGTTATCTCTCCTTGATCTTATGCAAAGGAAGCACATAATGCAAAAGGGGCAATAGAAAGGAGCATTCAGTCTATAAATCAAACACTAAATGTATTAATTCTACCTTCTACTGAACTTAATACATAGCATACTCTGACAAGATATATCGCTACACTTATTTTCTTCACACTTCCCTTCTGATTTTGACCTATTTTTAGTTTAATTTTATGCACTGAACTTCATAGAAATCTTTTTTTGACAAATTAGAAAAAAATTAAGACACTGGCAGGATGAAGACCTCTTCCCTTCAAGTATGTTTCACTCTTGCCCTCTATAGAGTAACTCCACTGCCCACATTCTTTCTATTTCTTAAGCCAATTAATGATTAAGCTCCTTGTTACACTCTTAATCCTTCATGTAGAACCAAGGGTCTGTGCATGTCCATGTATAAAATTTCCACTGCATCAATGATAGGATAATAGAGGTTGGAAAAGACCTGTAATATTTTGAAAGCAGGACCAATTTCTATCAGGTCAACCTCAGCTCTGTTCTGAATATCTCCATGGACAGTGTATATGTCTAATAAAGATAAATCTTATTTCATGTCTTCACATAAATTGGAGGAAAATGCAAAGAAAGTTGCAAAGAAAAGAAGGAAACATTTACCTACAAAAAGCAAAAAATAACACTCAGTGACACTAGATCAGTTCCAAGATAAAAAACACTGACTCTGTAGTCTTCCAGGCAGCAACACTTTTGGTCTTTTGAAAACATGAGCTTGTCAGAAATTTCTCTGAAACTTCACAACTGAGTCTAATAAACACATTGAACTCAATCTGAGCTGAAGATGCTATCAAAGCAAATGTTTTAAGCAATTTTTCACAGAATAATGTATGCCAAGAAGCATGGGAAAAAATATCTTACACTTACTAACTTACTTTTATTACTCATGAGGAAAATAAACTTGAAGATTAATAATGCTGTTACAGCATATCATAATTACCTATTTCATTATTCAAGTCTATATTCTAGATTCTCCAGGGTACTCACATACCTAACTTTCATGGAAATACAATTATATTTACCAAATCTGGCCACAGAAAAGGAAGTTTCCTCCTGACAGCATTTCAGATGCTAAAACTCAGAAACTAATTTGAAATCACACCTCCTCTTATCATACCACCAGTGTGCTGTGGCTCACACAGACACATGCTTGCTTAATATGCTCTGCTCTCAGGTTTTCTCTTCAGCTCATTTTTGTCAGACATTAACCATTTGTGAAGTCCAGCAGTTTTTGAATTTGCATTCTGCTTAGGGCTGTGGGGGTTTCTATTTTGTTTTCCTCGAGTTTATCTTAAGATAGAGCTCAGGTTTTTCACAAAATTGAAGCTAAGAAAACTTTTCCCCAATGTTTTAAAAATTCTAAACTACAGCCATTCTAGAAATGCTGCATTGCCTACAGAACTTAAAGTAGCAGCAACAAGATAGGACTACATGGATTACAGGCCAGGAATGTGGATTTGCTGATCTTACCAAAAAAATCTATGCTTGCTGAGCTTTAAAACTTTCCAAATGCTAGCACTCGCTTATAATTAACAAGACTGAGTCTTGTTTTGGCCCATAAAAATAGTTTCCAAAATCTCATCAAATCAAGACCAAACTCAGGCAGACCAAGGTGACAGTACCTGTAAACAACTGCCTGTTGCAGACTGCAGAAGGAATGGGTTAAAGGAGGAATATCTGGTGCTAGACCATCTAAACCAGATTGATGTCTGTGTACCTCTTTTTACCTGGAAGATGACTGATATCCCACTCTTCCTGTCCCTAATTCCAACTATTTTTCAACTATTTTAACCCTTGTTCCTGAAACATTCAGCCCATCAAGAGATGGGGACTCTATTGGGATTAATGGAAGTTGTATTAGCAGAAGTGATATCTGTCAGCATCCCACCTTATTATTATGAGGAACCAAACAAAAGAGTTGGATATAACCAGAGCACCATGCACAGCATCACCACCTCTCTGCACAGATATTGTTCTCTCCCTCTGATCCCTGCTGCTGACCAGGGGTGGTCTTCAGAGCACAGCATGCCTGCATGCAATTTCCATTCTCCCCACATCATGATGCAGGTGCCCTCATCCTGCACTCCATTAAAATTTACATTCTTCCTTCAGCTTCCCAGTAGCTGGTTGTCACTGCTCTCCAGGAATTTTTTTTTTTTTTTTTGCTATCATCTCCCTTGCTCCCTCCTTCCTCAGATCACCAAGGGACAATGTAGGACTCAGTAAGAGAGGGAAAAATGTAAAGAACATTATTGCCCTGGACTAGCAGTCTGAGACATAGTTGCAACTCAGATGCTCCATAAGACATGCTTAGGGCTGCTGGGAAAGGGATTAGGTAAATTCTTCCAAACTTTTTTGACAAATGCCATCTTAGTACAAAGGATATGACAGTATTTTTATATTAACCCCAATCCCTGTGCAGTTCAAAACTAACTTTACCTCACTGCAGGGAGATGCTTTCCCAAAAAACAATAACATGGAATGTCAGTAATGCATCCAAGGCTCAAAGGGTTTTTTCTTCTCCCTTTCTAAGGGAAATCCCAGTCAGAATCATTTTTAAGGTGATTAAAAACAAAACAAAACAAAAACAAACCAAACAAAAATATTAAACCAATCAGTCTTATTCCAGCCTTTTAATTCTGCTCCATGTTTCAGTTACTGGCAAAGAATATGCAGAGTATGAATTGCTTGGCTTTGTTACATTTGGGAAAATTCCAACGATTAAAAAAAAAATAAATAAGATTCAGAAACAGTTTGAATGTGTAACAAAACTGATACCCAAGTCACGCCCCAGATTACTGCTCTTATGCAATTGACATTGGCCAGAATCCATATAAAAACATACATCTTTTGGCTTCCTGCTCTGAAATTTACACTATCCCATTTCAAATCTGTGCTTTTATTCTTAAAGCCAGAGCAAGATTATCATACCACAGTGAGAACACCTCTGCAGAAACTTAATATAGTATATTTGCAAACCTAAACTCCCTTTTCACCCGACTTTTAATAATATCAAAAGATATTATTAAATTATAAACCTACTGCAGGACTAGGAAAATGGCTTTAAAATATATATTGAAAAGGTAGGGAGAACAGCACCAATAGATCCTACTTTTTTTTTATAGTTTATTTGCAAAGAGCAGTACCATTTGTCTGGCAGCTATGTTTATGATGCAGATTTTAAAATCAAACTTACTTTTCAAATAATCTTATTACAAATAAGATCTTTTATTACAAATGTAAACTAAATGTAAAATGCTGAGCAGTAAATAGAAGATGCAGCCTGGATATTTGCTAACTATTTTTTTGGAGTGAGAGTTTCTATTATCTAAACTGAAACACACCATTTATGCTGATATTAGTGCACAGGAGGTTTGCACTGTCTCACAGACTTTGTTGCTTTTTCACAGCCAAGAAAGGGCTTTGAAAGATATTGGTCCCAATATTTAAATACAAGCCTGCAACATGTGAAGGAAAAGTGTTAACTCAGCAGTGTATTCAATCCATCATAAAAATTTATCTATTGTATTTCAGCTTACTTGACTTCTCAAGCATTTTACAGAATATGACATTCCTCTTCTGTGAATAGCAGTGGGTATAGATAATAGCTATTAATTAAGGGCAATCTATGTATCTGACTACTGTTTTCAAACTTACTGTATATTATGCTAGAAAAATGAACCATTTCCACAGAAGAAAGCAAAATGAATTCTGATCAAGGTGTGCATTAATATCCAACAATATTTTCAGTCATCCCCAAAAAAATCATACTAATGGGAACCATAATTTTTATTGGAAAGTAAAAAAATTCCTGGTATAGGTTTCCTTGGAGAAATAAACATTTTTTTTTTTTAACTTCCTTGAAAAATATAGACATACTTACAGTTTAAAATAGGTGAACACCCAATGCCAGGCACAAAAGACACAAGAGTCACTTCCAGCACTTCTCCTCCTGCTCCTCCAGCACAGAGGAGACCAGAAAAGGAGCACAACACTTTATAGAAGTGTATTAGAATATTTATGGTGATATTCGTATTTGTGATTATACCCAGTTGATTAAAAAATGCAGCAATAATACAAAAAACATTTACAAAGCCACATACCACAAAAGGGGTAAAATACAACAATTACATCAAAGATAGGAGGTCAGCAGCGGATGGAGAATTTTCCTTTTGGCAGAAGGACAGCTGTATTTTCTTTTTAATGTAGCAAACAAGCAAATAATCGCCAACTTCACTCTGCCCTCAGGGCACTCTTCAGAAAAGGCAAGTAATATAAAGAGAAGAAAACCCCCTCAACTCTTACTGAATGTGTATTTGGGGGTGGGTAAATTTAAATATGAGAAGGGCCCATATCAGCTAAATTCATGTTTGTTTCACTCCCACCTCTGCAACTTGTATTTTATTGCTTTGAAATCACAGCATTGTTTTTCAAACACTGACAGCATAACAAACTAGATAACCTTAGCACAGGTCAAGGGTAAAAAAAATAGGTAAAGGTAATAGCAGATTTCTAGTATTAATGATTCATGGCATAGCAATGCATTGAAAAAGAAAGCTTCTCTAACAAAATCATTTTCAACACATTAGTACTGATACCTCCAGAGCCTCTGAACACAGAGGAAAAACGAGTGAAAAACTCAAAGTACTAATAGATAAGTGTAATTTCACATAAATTAGTTTGATTTGGTCACTCCTAAATTATGCTGAAACAGCTGAAACCAAGAAGTGATTCTATGGACAAGAATGATGCACAGACTAACCAAAACTAGCAAACTGTGTTCTCTCAAGCCACTCACAATCTTTGCTACCAAACCCCTATGCTGAGGTTTACTTAATAATTGCATTCTGCATTTTCAAGATGGGATGCCTAAAACCTAACTAATTTGAGTAAGGAGAAATGGAAAATAATTTTTGAGGTTATGTGCCACAAAATAGTACCAGTTTGAGTTAAACTCATAAGAAATAGAGTCAAACCGTTTAACAAATTTCAGGCAAAATGTATTTTGAGTTTCAGATCACATGCATACATTAATAGTTAGAAGAGTGCAAATATGTACCTCCATATCACCAAAACATCAAATCTGTTACAGCTCATAAGCATGAATTGTGCAGTTTAGGATTAAACCAAGTAGAACAAATATTAATCTCCTAGGACAACTGATAGGCAGTATTACTATTACTGGTAGTACTGATAACAACAATAACAAAAATATATATTATATATATTATCATCTATATATTATATCTATATTATCACAAAAGTGTAATTCCAAGTAGAGCATCGTTATATGCTGTTATATGCAGAAAACATGGTGTTTTCTGTTTTCTCTACATATCATGAGCAAATTTAAAATTCAATAATTACCTGAACAACACCTTCTTACTCTTCCTAATCTGCTTCCTTTAAAGGCCAACAGTTTCTGTGACCTCAGTGTGTGAAAGCCTCCCCAGATGGACACATGCTGGTTAATAGCAATTCCATGTTGCAATGTTACCAAAGGACATCCAAATTCAGAGCCAGTGACTCAAAACTAAAAATCTGCCCTGGTCAGAATTTGGGCAGAAGATGACCAAAGGGCTAACAGTGAAATTCAGTTGACACAGGATGCCAAAAAGGATGCAGGGAGTGCAAGATCTCCATTCTGGCATTTTGGCAAAGAAAGAAATTCCCAGCACTTTGAATGTAATAACCTATAACCTAGTACATAATGTTGTCTTTATGCATGCCTCACTCAAAGGAACTTTTGCAGGTATTAAGCATAAGAAGTCCATTTCTAAGCCTCCTGGTGTACAACAATTACCCTATTGTCCCTCAGGCCAGTGTGCATTGTAAATCTGATTTTGTGCAGCAATCCTGCCCCATGCTGTCATGTCTGGGTGTGACGACTGTGATATTCTCACTGTGCAAAAATCCTACTTCAGGGATGACAGATTCACCCCCACCTTCCTCTTTCCCCCTCTCTGGGTAGGTGAACATTTTAATCCAGGCACCCTCACAGCAGAGTGATGACATCATGACCTTTACTTACATTTGTTGTCTGAGATGCAGGACCTGGCCAGTGGTTTAAGGTGTTGAAAGGTATCACTGGTTCACTTCGATCCAGGTGTTTCAGAACTGATCCATCACATTTACAGGGCCAGACTCGGTGAAAAGCCAGTCACTTAAAATATTACATTAAAATGTGCTTCCAGTCATCATTTCTAAAACGTTTTCCTCCAATTCTTTTGGGAATAATTTGAAAGGTATGTTTTATGCTCAGAAGCAATAGGCCACCAGGTGGTTTTAACTTTTCCTGATTGGGTTGTTTTCTAGTCAGACTTTGTTTCTCCATCGGTTTAAAGCCCACAGTTTAATGACAAGACAAACCAGCCAAGGGAGAAAAACAAAAACCCAATGCAATATTTCTAAGAAAAATACAGTGAAATAGCTAACATTTCAAGGGGTTAATATGAAACAAAATTCCTTTTAAAGGTACATTTTTTTAATCCAAGAGCAACAGAAAATAGTATCTTCAAACAGGTAATCAGTTTGCCATAAAAACATGTTGAAAAACCAAGAAGTTTTATTAGCAAGTTCATGGTCTTGATTCACATTTGGCCAAAATCCTGCTGTAGAAGTGGCAGTAGATCAATTAGAGGACTATTGTTACTATAATAATGCTGAAGGAAAATTATAATCTTATTTAAGTTTGAAACAATAAATAAGCAGCTGCTTACATAAAGATTTTTCCTAAATAAGTACATTTAGTAAAGGTCAGTTTGAGGCTCAGGAATCAGGTCAGCTTACAATGTTTTCCTTCAAAAGATTTCATGAAGAATGGTGATAAAGCATGAATCAAGCACTCAAAGTGATTCCTATATTTATTCTGTCCTAAACCACTTTAGACTGAAAATATTGGATGGTAGTAAGAAGTTGCCTGTTTCTGTTAGCAATCAAACTGCTACAGAGAGAAAAAGCCTAATCAGAAGGAAAAAAAAAAATCTTAATTAACTTTAAATGCTGATTTCTAACAAAAAATAAAAAATCCAGAGTGAAATTCCAAGGTCTTGAAAGCATAACTCTCTGTTTGACTTTTGCCTGAACAAAATAAGCCAGGGAATTTGCCATGCATTTACTGTACTTCATCACACAACACTGCAATTCAATTTTATTTTTACAAATAAAGAAAAAAAAAATGTAGGCAATAAGGTCTGACAAATGCTTTTTTTCAAACAAATGACAAGGGAAAAGGCTGTTGACAGAAAAAGTTTGTGTATTAAGAGTCCTCGCATACTTTCAATTAGCAGCAGCACGTTCATTCCTTTCAGCAAGGATGTCTGTTCATTGTTAAAATTTCCAAAGGTACATCTTCTTTTGGAAATGGGTCTATTTATTAGAGAAATGGAGATAAATCAACAAATACAAACAAAGGATAATCCACAGCCAAGTGTAGTCAAAACCATGCCACAGACCAAGAAATGGTTCATGCATCCTCAGACAAAAAAGGGGCACACAGCTGTTAAGAAATACATCTTAAATTCAAGCACTGCCTTATTTTGTAATTGTAATCCATTCATCTACCTGCCTCATTGTAAGGATAGAAGACCAAAAAACATACATAAGGTGAAGGTAACCATGAGAGAACTGTCAGATGCTGTTATTTGTGGTGTTTCTTCTGACATGCATTTGGAGTGTTCCCCTATTTCATGGATTTTAATAACACCAAATGCTAACACAACAGTATTAAAAAGCACAAGTGTTCAGCAGAGGAATGGTGAAATAAATCCCATGTTTTAAACATTAAGTTAGATATAAAGCCTAAGTGAAGTACTTTTCAGGCATTATAATATCATTAGCATCATAAAATTGAAAAGCTGTAGTTCCTGCTAACACATTACAGAATTTACTTTGAATGAGTCACAATGCTAGTTTTGAAACACCCTATGGTTGGTTTCTGAATGTTAATCTTTGGCAACACCTTTTAAATTTACTTTGAAAGAAATAATACCGACACAGTACACGGCAGTAAGATCCAGATATTTGAAAATCATATGAGCCTACCTAACTATAGAAATTTCATAACTGAACCAGCTGTCTACATTTAGTATTAATTCTCAGACAAACAAGATTTATCAAAAGGCTCACAGAGTAACATCCTAAAATTATCAGAAAGCCAATGCAAGACATTTTCTAGGCTGGAACTGCAGAAACAAGCTACACATCAGATACCTAAGACAAGAGCAAAAATAGATTATAAAGGAATTAGATGATTTCACAAAACCCAAATGTGTTAATGGCAATTCAAATGAAGAGAGTCTGGAAATCACATTTTGTTCTTGAAATCACCAATTCACTTGCAACCAGTCTCTTCTTAATTCAGTGACCTGACTGCCTGGGAGCTCTTTCCAATTCCTTGCTAACTCACTAATGTGTTAATTATTTCAAGATGCTGATACAGTAGTTAACTGAAAATTCTCAATTAGTCCACAGTATCAACATTACACAGTATTTAGTTGTGACATTAACAGATCCAGAAGTGACCAGGTTTCCTGTTTCTCTATTACTGTCTGCTTCTTGTATCAAAAGTAGGTTTGCCTTATCTACTCTGGATTTTTACTGAACTCTCAGAAAAATGGGTTCTTGATATCAAATTTCAAGCTTCACCTTCTTTCTCTTTATAACTAAGAATCTAAAGAAGTTAACTTCATCCAGAAATCCTTTACAATCCTAGAAAATAAATATCCATTGCCATCTTCAGCCTGCCCTTTGCTGCCCACTCTGTTCCAACATTTGAGAACTTTTTTAACATAAAAAGCCTAAAATAACCTGAACACAAGTGGTCCTGAGCAGATCATTCACATCTCACTAACATCACCAAACTAAAAGAACACAAGTGGTCCTGAGCAGATCATTCACATCTCACTAACATCACCAAACTAAAAGAACACAAGTGGTCCTGAACAGATCATTCACATCTCACTAACATCACCAAACTAAAACTTCATGTTTTTTCCATTTGCACAGAAAACTACCCCGATTTTCAAAATACTAATATTCTTTGATTTAGGCCATTTTGAGAGAAGTTGTGAATACTCCTTCCCTGGAAGTGTTCAAGGCCAGATTATATGGGATCCTGAGAAACCTAGCAGAGTGAAAAGTGTCCCTGCCCATGGCAGGGAGGCTGTAACAAGATGATCTTTAAGGTCCTTTGCAGTCCAAATCATTCCATGATTCTGTGTGTTTTCTCTGCTTGAAAACTTAAGGCTATTAAAAAAACGGGGACAATGGTTAATGCAATACTAAAACAAGGAGCACAAGAGCCCAGTCCTAGTATTGGCCTACAGGTTTTTATTCCCATGAGGTGGAGGTGCAGCAGAAGTTCCTAGAGTACTTCTGACAGATGTGCTGTCCCCCACCCCATGGCAGCCAGGCAGGGCTCCAGTCCCTAATTTATCCTGGGCACCTGGGAAGCCTAAAGATGTGTCACTTGGCAATCTCATAGAAGCAGAATTTTGGCTGTACTGGAGTCCAGTGGAGGCTCAGCTGACTCAATACTCCAGGAAAATTAAATAAACTGGTCCTTTACCTTTGGCATTCCTGACTTACAGAAGACCTTACCTTTGACTTGCCTTTACAATCACGATATGCAACAACAATGTACCAACAGCAACAGCCTAAAGAGCCATATAGCATAAAACTAACAGCAGCATTTCCTCAGTCACCTACTGGCCATCATTTCTTTCCTACTTACACTGTTATAAACAGGACATCATAGCTTGTTTCCTGCTGGGGTGCTCTTGCACAGAGATAACAAACACATACTCTGCCAGTATCAAAATCAAAACCAACTGCTCCACTCCAACAAATGCACAATAAAATTCCAAATACTTAGCAAACAAATACTGAAGTTGCATAATTTAAAATCCCTACTCTCAGAGTACTCCCTTCTCTGTAGCTTTAGAGGCACAGTTTTAATAGATGCTGCTGAAGAAAACAGAATTTAAATATTCTACTTATGGCTGTATATTCCACACTAAGTGTGAAAAAAGTACACACACTTTACTATAATGGGCAATTTACTATGGAAAAAAAAAAAAACATACAAAAGGAAAACTTTTTAACTCTGTTGTATAATTTGTTTTAGAAACATGTTAACAATGAAGGAAAAAAGCCCTTGATGTCATTTATACAGCTAACTCTTGCAGGCATGTTCCAAGTCCAATAAAGAAGGTTAATGCTACAATGGCAGTGAGAAACATGCAAGTCAAAACACAATCTGGGAGGAACAAAGCACCCTATACAACCCAAATTTCAGCAGCACTAAATAATATCCCACCTGTCAGTATGTCAAACAGCTTGGCGTGTTTCCATTACAAGACAAAAGTCACTTTTGTTTGTGTGTCAAATGTGCTCTGAGCAAAAGTGAAAAAAAAAAGAGAAAAGCTTTTGGAGAGTAGAGACAGTTCAGAGAGGTTAAAAAAAGCCAACTGATAAATAACAATCACGCTTACCACCTTTGTGCTTATGTTCAAAAATAGCATTTTGGTCAGCCAGATGGTACAAATATAGTTAAAAATACACATAATGAACAAATTTAGACATCACTGATGCATGGAAGATAACACAGGGTGGAACATGCCCTGCAACTTATAAAAATTAACTTCAATTTACAAATGGGATCCAAACAGAAACAACTGTTAGTGCCTTCTTTTCCATTTCTCCAGGATTCTTTTTGTGTGCTGGTTTAAAATTTTCCCATAATCAAGAAATAGGGAAAAGGCAGGAAGAAAATGGACAGCATGAATTATTGCTACCTCTTTATTGCCTAATATAATTTCACAAAATAAACAGATTTTTAATTTTTGCTTTAGCATAAATAATCTGTTCCATTTATTTTAAATGTGAAAAATGAACTTGGATGGTGACAGAAGAGATCACTTTTTCCTCAATACAAGATATACCTTACTAAGGAAGCTGGTGACGTGTCACTGGTTTCAAAACCCGTTGTTTATTATATTCTCTGAGAAGTGACAATAATTGCATTATTCCAGAGCATTATTCTTGGTTTAGGGGACAAAAAAAACCCAAAAAAACCAACAAAAATCAGAGTTGGAAAATGTAAATGGAAGGATAGATGGCAATATTTCAGCATTCTGTGTCTGAATGCCAAAGAACATTACAGATGTGAATTATAAGCTTCATCATGGAAGACGAGTAATATTTAATGATGACAGTCATTCCTAATATGAAATTAGAAGCAGCCCCTGATCCATTGCTTGAGTTTGTAATAAGAAAAAAAAAAATAACCACAGTAGAATACAAAAGTAATTTTATAACTGCAAGAAAGAATTTTAAGTTAACCCAAGTTTAGTAAAATATAGGTATCCCTGATTAACAATTCTGGGTTTGTTCTATCTCCTTTGTCTCAGCCATAGGTTTCCCCTGAGACTCAGGGAGTTTTCATTTTCATCTGAGCCTGGAATCTGCCCCATCCAAGCAGATTCTGCAAGACCCAGAGAAGCCCTTGCCCAGTCACAGAGGTCCTGCTGCACACAGGGCTGTAAAAATGTGCACTGTAAGGTTTGCAGAGCAGCTCAAGTAACAAGAAGAGCATCTCCCACCTCTGAAGTAGCTACCTTTCATTAGCCTTCACCTCATTTACTAATTCTGTAAATTTTTCATAGAAACATAACCCAGGATATTACCAAACAACATGGCAGGCACTAAGCAGGTTAATAAACACACTAATAGGCATGATCAAATCAATAATCTTTCTAGACACCTACCTTAATGCTTAGATTGAATCTCTTTTCTCAAACATTACTCTAGGAATTTTAGATCATATATCCTACTGCTGTTTGAATCACTTTTGGCTGGTTTTCAATAGTGGGGTCAAGACTCAGCGTGTAAGATTCACAGAAAAACATAATATTTTTAATTGTAGAAATCAAAGCATACAAAAATACTGTAAAAAATTAATTGTGGGGTACGACTCCAGTCAACAGAAAACTGAGAACTAAACAAACCCAAGGTAGCATTTAATATTGCCTCAAATTCTCTATTTGAGATAAAAATGCATTTTAAAAAGACAGAATCCTAAACAGCCACCCACAGAAGAATTCAACTGAAAAGAAATATAAAACAATCCTCATACCTTGCAAAATAACTGGACACAGCTTTGGCAAGTTCTTAAAGCAGCTATATCTGCACACTGGAAACTGTAAAATACAACTCATAATCTACTATATAATATCATGCAAGAAGCATGGGTTCAGTAATAGTGCTCCCCTTTCAGCTGGATGTTTTGCCAAAATATTTTCAGAATATAGGTAAACACAGAAACACTTAGGGAAACAATTCAGCAACAAATACCTGGTGTGACTTTATTTCCCATAAAAAGGAGGCATGGGGAAGTCACGAGGACAGTTACACTGGCAGCCACCAAACGATTATTCAAGATGCTTTTACCTATTTTTAAAGGGGTAAAAACATGCTCTATGTTAATTAATTGCTTTTGAGCCTGACTTCCCAAAGCCAAAAATCTTTGATCCTGTCATTGTTCCATAGCAGCACAACTTGTAGCTGTTTAATCTTTTTAATGTTATTATTTAAAGTTAGTGGGCAACTCATTTGTATCACTGAACTAGAGGAAAGATGTTAGGAATGAACCTATTTATCTAATTAGGTTATCAATTATCTAATAAGGGAAGTCAAAGCATTTATGCTATTCTAAAAAAAATGCAAAGATTTAGAACATATGGCAGACTGATAAAAAATGTACTTCATGTCCAGGAGGGCAGCCTTTGTGAAATTTATCTCACATCATAAATGTCTCAACCAGAAGGTGAGATTGGCTGTTCTGTAACTGACACCTCAAATCAGAAGATACTTCTATGGTAATATTCAATTAAATTAGGTTTAAAAAAATTTTTTTTTAATAAGCTGTCAAATATTTACATACTTTCTCTTATGTAAGCACATGGTCATTAATTAGAAGAATCCTAATGCAAAAAATTGTTTCAACCATAGGAGACCACACTTCTCAAAAGAAAGAAAGGGGGGGGAAAAAAAAATCCCAAAAAGCAATAACACACACAGACTCTGGCTGAGTCAAAAAGCGGTGTTGTTGCCAGTATAGTGTAAAAATACTTTCAAACTTCTATTTTTGAAGCATGATAATCTTACTATAACTATACAGAGCCACATATGCACTGCATGCAGAAAGGAGTGAGGAAGTGAAATCCCTGGCCCTACGAAGGTTGTTGCAAATTAACATGGTGGGAGGGAAGGGAGAAAAATCAGAGGGAAAAGGGGAGCCCTCATAAACTGTAAGGTTTAAGGAATGACACTGGAGCACATCCAAGATAAATCTCCATTCTACTTCTTCTTTTTTGGGAGAAGCAGCAGGTTTTTCACACCGCATGGAGTAAAGACTGTAAAATGCCAAGAACAACAGGCATAATTCTTTCAAGATCATTCCATCAGGATTTTGCAAATGAAAACAGATTGAAATATCTGGAAAAAAAAAATTGCTGAAGAGAACAAGATTTTCACTTTGCTTCTCTCTCACCACCAAGTTGAATCTACTTTCCCTCATCTCACAGAGAACTTCTAAAAGACAAGAAGAAATGCTGGCAAGTGAACACCAAACTACCTCATCTAGGTGAAAAACCCAACTGTCTTTTTAATATTTTATATGAGCCTTTCCAAGTTTTTATTGGTTCTCTTCATGTAATTTTACTATCAGAGGCTCACTGATCTTGGAATATAAGCTAAGAGCTGTGGTTTTACACCACAATGTTTATATTAGGCTGTCAGTGCACAAAGAAAATTAATACAGATCCCACCTGCAGCTCCTGCTGTTAACTTATGTACATGGCACACGTGTTAAGGATTCATGAAAAAAAACCTCTTCTGCATCCCTGGGTTCCTTGGGAGGCCTCTCTCCAAACATCTCCAGCTACATTCAGTCTCTGTGATATCCCAGTGGGGCAGAACCAGAGCTGGATTTAGGCACAGGCAGCAGTGGTCTGAAGTTGCAGACTGTTGAGGAGCAGCAAAAACCTCCCCGTGAGGGTATCCATGCACATACACATTGTCAGGTGGCAGGAGAGCCAAGGGGGCTGCAACAGCCCTGGAGGGAGAGGTCTGGATGAGGCAGCAGCCTTTCCTGGCTCCAGCAGGAGTGAGAGCCTTTAAGTCCTCAAGGGCCCAAAAATATTGAGGAACACATCTACTACAACAGGTATAGATGAGACTACTCTTACCTGGTTTCAGAACATCATTTTGTTTATTAACTCAGAAGGAGTTCTATACTATCAGATTCCCCGAAGTTTTATGCCTCTTCTTAAAATTCCAACAGAGATCCCAAAAACTCATCAGGACAACACTAAGAGTCTTCAAAGTTCTATCCAGTGATAGTTATGATTTCTGTCACAACCCCCAATCTTGTATGCTTTTGATTTTCAAAGTTTGTCAGATTCATAATGTTCAACTGCATGAGACTGTCCATGCTATAACAATTAAAGGCTAACTTATATAAAGGATCAGAAAATGGAAGCACCTAACCAGTCCATGACAAGTTTTAATGTAACTTTTCTATTAAGTTCTCTTGCTTTCTTCCTTGAAAGTGAATTAAGAAAAATGAAACATTTTTCAGTTACAGACACAACATTGAAGATGTCAAGAAATCAATTTTCATTAAAGAAAGAATTTCATTACTTAGTGGCTGTGACTGTCAAAACAAGTACATGTATGTCTTCTTTTCTTTCTCTGTCTAGAGAGGTTAATGCTCCCTATGTCAGGATTCTGAAACTGTACACTAGCTTATACTGTGCTTGCAGAACTAAATTTATAACTGGAAAAGACAATCTCAGCAAGCTAATGGAGGTCAGCTGACAGGTATGATATGGTAATACAGTCAAATGAAAATTCATTTTCTTAAAAAGATACCTTACTTGTAATACAAATTGCTGTTTGATAAAGTTCAACTAGGACCAGAGCTGCCACTACAAGTAATTTTTTCATGTCAATAAAATCTCTCAACATTTTTCTGTCAAGGACACACCTTTTCAGCTGGTCTCAGCTTTTTCTTTTTTTCAGAAACTTGACAGGTGCTTTTTGCACAGAAGAGGCAAGAAAAAACATACTTCAAGAGATTAAAATTTAATTCTTAGCATATTTTGGCAACAAATTAAACATACTCATGATGTACCTGTGAACAGGGCAGTCAATTTAAAAGATGGTACAATAATGTATGGAAAAAAGAAATACTCCAGTAAGCAGAGAAATTAGCTATACTGTATGCAGAGCAACTGTTAAGAGATCTGAACTGTTTAGCAGATCATACCAAAAACATTATTTTTCCCTAAAATTACAGTGAGCAGAATATCATCTCAATCTGGCAAAAATTAGAGAGTTATCTATGATAATCTGCAGAAGAGTGTTACTGAAACACCTCAGAACACGGTCACTTGTCATCCTTACCCAATTTTAGTGCATGAGATCAAAAAATTCTCTTGAGTAAATAAGAGGATAAATGCAAGAGAACTGGGAGACAGATCACTGCTTTTTAAACACTCTACTCTTAGAATAGCATTTTTAAAAAATCAGAAAAAAATAACATGTCTACCCATAAAGACTGCAGAGAAGCTTTCTAAGAAAGAACACAAAACACAATAAAGTCTTAAATACCAAAAGACAAAACACAACAATGGCTAAAACTACATGAAATTGAGTAGCTGGATTGGTAATACCAGAAAGTCTACATCAAGGTATGTGTAACAGACTGAGTTCTAGCAGCCCAGCAGGAGCACTCATAAAGCAGAACTGGGGCACCTCTCTGATGTGCACACTGGCTTAGAAAAACACTGGTCATTGTATGTTCCATTTTAAACGTGGCTACAAGACAATGTGGTTCAGGGAAAGTGTCCTGCAGCACAAGCAGTGCCACCCAAGTATGGCAGGAACAATGCTAGCAGGCAGTGTGCACCTGAATGTGTACAGAAAAAATACCTCTAAAACATGGAAATATTTTACATTGCATCTAACTGATGAGCCATGTTCTCAGGCAGGAAGCTCTTTTTCTGCAGAGGACTTTCTATTCTGCAACTGTTCTGCAGATGTGGCACTGACACTTTTTAACCATCCCTGGGGCAACAGCCTATGGCCACCACAGTGTGAAATGCACCTTGTCCCACACGTTTTACTACCATCTAAATATGTGTGGCTTGAACATTCTTGTTCTATCTCAGTGAGATATGAACTCGAGTGACAGGGTAGGACCATATAAAAGCTATGGAAACATGGGTTTTCTCCTCATTGTGCCCTCTCCTACACTTCCATCCTCCCAAACAAAAGGCATGGAAAAGGAAGAAAATTATTGCTAAGAGAAGTTACTGGTTAGGGGAAAAGTAAAAAGACAGGCAAGGGAATGAAATATTCACCCACCCATAGAGTGAAGAGATAACATCATGGGGAGCACCATATTTACCTAATCAGATGAGCATTAATTGTGCTTGTATGGCTGAGGCAGGATGACAGCTGCTTCCAAGCACCATCAAGAAACACACTTTGTCATATGGCAAATTTACTCTTTGCCAGATGTTAAAATGGAAATCTCTTTACAGTATCTTTAAACATGTATGAATTTCACTTTGCACATTAAAGGCAGCTTTAATGCAGCATTCCATCCGGTGTATTAATAGTAAAATCATACTTGTCTAAACACAACAGTTTTGGCTGCTGTGCCTCAGTATCATTTTGGCCTGTTAAGAAGCTTATACGTGCTTGTTCATCTGCCATGATCCAAAATACCTGCCAGAAACTTCTCTTGGCCATATTTTTTCATGAATGAACTCCCCAGTACATTTCAAGGTGATGTTTTGTTTTTAAATCACAAGCATAAAATTGTTTTAAATTTCCCACATCTCCCTTTATATACACAGAGGTTCTCTTTACTCCCTCTTCTCATATATATAATTTGGCAAGAGAGGGAGGGGAGTGTTTGTTTGGGTTTTTTTTTTTTTTTGGTTGGCTGGTTGGTTTTTACTTTTCCCATGCATCTGTTGTGGTTTTACTCAAAAGTGCCAAGTAAATTGTGGAGCAGATCATTAATACTGTTACAAACTTACTGCTTTTTTGTAAAGGAAAAAACAAAGTAATCTCACATAAACTGAGTAATATCAGAAGACCTAAAAAAAAAAAAAAAAAAGCATTTTTCTAATCAAAGCAAGGTGCTCTTCTACTCCAATAGAACCATTTTATTCATACCAACTAGCTCCTTAAACAGTAAGTCATGTTTTGTTTTGATTTTTGCAGCTGAGTGAACTGTATTAATGGCTTCTGCCAAAACAGAAAGCTCAGGGGAGGAACTGAAGTCCTAATTTATATAATCAAAATTAATTGGTAGTTTGCATCTTTAGGGATTATAACAGCTCATTATATTTGATTGAAGAGAAAGGACAATACAAAATTTTTAATTAAGCTTTCACATTTAGTGGTCAAAAACATAAGTTCTAATGCTTTGCATTTTAGATAGCCATATAATATCTGTGTGTTACAGTTAAAAGAGGGATCAGTGGAGTGGAAAAAGCTCCTAATTACAACTTCATTAAGTGAAGCCAAGTGACAAAGCAGTTGCTGCTGCTTATTATACATAGCTGCTTGGCTATACTGAGCTGATTTTTTAGCACTTTGATTTTCACACCCTGGTTTATAGGCCTCTGATGATCCACAAGCTCAAAGCTAATGGTCTACAGGACCAGATCTCGTTTAAGCATTTTTAATGAGAAACTCAGCAGAAATGCACAGTCCTCCATGGAAAAGGCAAAGGGCAAACAGTGCCCATTGGTACAAACACCATGGGAACCACTGTCATAGTATGATGTCAAAGGGTTCCATGAAAAAATAAATACCAGCACAAACTTCACGTGGTTGACTGGCATCAGGATCTCAGCCGTGTGAACTTGAAGGAAGGGTTGGGCTTTATACCAGATATCTAGGAACTGTTTTTCCAAACCCCCTTAATACTAGGATCAGACAATTGTCTAATAATGATTGGATAGTCCATGACTCTTCAAGTCCAGTGGAAAATGGGATCAGAAACAAGCCAGGTAAGTGGGAAAAGTTGTGGTGCTCATTATTGGTTGCACAGAAACACCTGAATAACTAAAGATGCCCACTTAGAGAAAGCCCCTGTCCCTCAGGTAGCTTTGCAGCAAGCACACCTACATTCAACTAGAGAAAAATGAATTAACATCCAGCAAGCTCCAGCTTCCAGTTCATCATAAAATTTATAAAATAATACGAGTATAGCAAAGGGATTTAGGGTATTAATTTTAAACAGCCTCCAGTTTGCCCACACAGATATAAAACAGAAAAATGCTTGTTCATCCTTTTACTAAATCCATCTCTTGCTTAAGAACATTTTGTCTGCTGTGTTCATAGACCTTCACCTTGGTGTCACAGCCAGGGGAAACCCTTAACAAACTCCTCCTCATTCATGGAGATCCATACTTTTTCTAGAAATCTACAGAAAGACAGAATTGTCACTGGAACAGACAGTGAAGATGTTCACTCTCAGGCCACTTTCCTATGAGCAGCAAGAACAAGGGCAAATTGAGTCAACCAGGAGCTGTGATTTTTTTGCAGGAGTTTAAGCTTTTTTTTTTTCTCCACTTAAAAATAAACCAACCCATTTCCAAAACCCACAAAAGCAAAATAACCCTCCAACAGTACTATAACTCTGCAATCCTGCAACTCAGATCCCTATTACTCTATTAAAATCTGTCTTTGTATTTAAAACAAATTTGGGTTTTCTTCCTTAAGGTTCCAGGCAATGAGCTATCAAGTGCCAAACTGTTCCACTGATCTTTTGAGCAGTAAAAATCTTATTACTAGACAAAACAAGACAAAACCTACAACCAGAAGTGCATTCAAGGGTATTTCTAGCCACAGACTTTCCAGCTAGCTACGCTCTTTCCAAAGAATTAATCAAAATGTGTTAATTCATGTGTGGAAGCTTGATGACACAGTAGCTTCTGTAGGTTAGAATGGAAACCAGACTCCCTGTTCCTGCTTGGTGAGTCCTCTTGTAGGATCTATGCATGTATCTTTATATGGATTTATTGAATCCAGTCGTGGCATTAGGCAGCTAACTATTCCAAACCCCAGGCTGCAGTCAGACTGCTCCCCACACTCCCCAGAGTAATAACAATAGCAGCAACAGCAGGCAGCATCTTCTCAGGGAAATTATCTCAGTCCCAGAAGGACCGAGAGAAGGTTCCTAAAATATTTTGCTCTTGTGGCTTTAGAGCTTCCAGCAAGAGGACAAAAGGAGTTTTGGCAGTGGCACACTAAGAAACCAAGTTGGGTCTTGCTGAAGATAAGTTTGGTCTTTGCCAGATCATTAGTGACTGCAGAGGTGCAGTGCTGGCACATCTGCCTCAGCTATATCTTCCCTCACCCAGCTGGAATGACAGAGGGAGCATTCTGCAGGAACTTCAGAAACGCTCCTTGCATTTCAAGATGGCACAGACTAGACTCATGAGAATGGAAAAAACAACTTGTTTTAAACAATACTTCCAACATTTTTTATCTGCAAGTGCATATCTTTAGGAAGTGAGAGCTTTTCCAACTCCAGGAACAATTGTCAAGGTTTGTTTTTCCTCATTTAATTATTCAGGATACCAAGATCCCTCATTATTCAACAATTATTTTCTTTCTTTCTTTTCTGATGATACAAGCACCTTCAAAGTATTTTAAGGTTTAAGAAAACATTTTAACATTTAGGTAAGACCAGCATAATATATCACTTTCATAAGCCAAGAGCTGCCTACACATCATTCTAGTGAGCACTTTATTTGGAATTTTGTTAATAGCTTACCATCTGTACTTTACGTCATTGTTACTGACAAATAACAAGGAAAGGAATACTCAGAGATTATCTAAGAATCTTAAGAGAAGATTTTATGAGAAAAAAAAAAATTAAAGACCTGAAAACCAGAGGATTATTTCTTCAAAGTCTGAATCAGCTTTTGTAGATGTACAGCAATTGCTTGCATATTGCAAACGCAAGAGCCAACGAAAAGAATTTTCATTTTATTTGTATACACCATAAATCAGTGAAAAAAATCCTAACAGAAAGACAAGACTTTATACAATGAATTTCAAATATTGGAACAAGCAATGCACTACGCTGAGCATCAGAACTTCAGATGGGTTTCAGTTTCCAGCAGACAATGGCAAGAGAAGAGTTAAAACTCAGGACTGCTACTTTTTTAGCCTAGTATTTTAACAATTAGAATATGTTCTCTACTTATCACCTTTTTGTTCTTAAATAGTTTTTTTCAATAGTGTTGATTGCTCCAAGGCTCCTATCTGCAGAACTCTAATGAAACTACAAGGAGTATTTAAACTTAAGGTTGAATTATCAAGTATTTTCAGGATATAGAAAGCAGGAAACAGCAACACATTATGTAATACAGCCATTATATACTGCCATAATAAATATTTAGAAATTCCAAGAGTCTCTAAAGAAGCTTTTCGTGCACAGTATCAGCATTCATCCCTTCAGGGTGTAACATGCAGACTGCTTCTCCACAGGGAGTTTTATCTTATTTCATTTTCGTACTGCATTCCACCTCTATGTCGCCAACCAAATTGTTTCCTGTTTTATTGTACAGAAGACCAAGAAAAAGTTTAGTAGTCACTATCTGCTTTTAATGCATGCTGAACCAAATTACCTAGGGCATCGAATATATCTGCTGCTATTTTACTGTAGAAAGTCAACAGGATCAAAAAAGGTCCAAAATATCTTCTTTTTACACCTAAATTTTATGCCTAATATTTAAAAACATTTTAAGAGCTATTTGAGTTGCTTCATTTTCACAAAAAGCTACAAAGCCTTAATGGCAGTAACTTGTGGGTTTGATAGGCACAATTCACAAATAGACAATAATCAAAACATGAACCATAACAAAGTATTTGCAGATTACTCAAAAGCAAAATGGAAGTGACAGCTCTCAGTGCCAAGAAGACTTAAGCTCATGCTTACTCTGCACTAGAGATGGTTACATCAAAAGTGTTATTTTTATGTTTGTGCTTCTGAGAAGAGTCACGATCATCTTGACTGCTTGAATTAGCAATTACTATTGCTACATTAAACAAAGCCATGTCACTGCCTAATAAAACAACAAGTGATTTGCTTACTCTTCCAGAGAAAAATACCAGTTCTCCTACTGACACTGCTGAAGAAGAGGAGGAAGAAACCATCCTTCTCTGCTCCTGTGAATGGATGAGGCTCTGGCCATGATCAGGAACACAGCAAGTAGAGCACTGACCTAACCCCATACAGCAAGTACTGCATGCACCTGTAACACAAACCCAGCTGTGCACTACTGTCACAAGGAAAAAAACCCAAATACCTCAATGTAGAAGTCCAAGCAATAAAAACAAAACCAGGGCTTTTTTGAAAAACAAACAAAAAAAAAAAATCAATCCCTTGAGCTTGGGGTACAGCCACACCATGACTGGAACAGACTATTAATAGTTCTGACACAGTAAAGAGTTCTCATTGCAAAGTCTGGATTATTCCCACAGAATTCAACACTTGAAAAAGTCTAAAGCATTTGTTTTTCCAGAACAGTTTTATAAACATAACCTAGTCATTAGAATATGCAAGCATACTTTCTAAAGTGACCCATGCAATACCTATTAAAAGGCTGTAACACACACATTTCTGGCAGGGAAGCACATGCACTTCTGAGACCAGCCCACCTTTGAACCTCTTCACTGTCACTTGTGCTTTGAAGTAGGAAACCATAAATGGAAGTTGTTGCTTTCTTCACTTCACATACAAGATGAAAGGTCCTCACAAAATGCACGTCAGATGCCACAGCAACAGATCTTACATGAAAGGCAGCAGAAGTGACACAGAGCTCTTGTCACATGGAACAACAAATCTGTGCTAGCAGCACAGCAACACAAATCCTACCTTGGTGGTGCAGTTAAACACTGATGCTCTTCACTGTGAAATAGAGCCATTTTCATAGAGAGAGATGCATCCTCTGCTCAGCACAAGCTTATTTCCAATGAGCTAGCTCAAGGAAGAGCAGCCTCTTAGCTACAGATATGCTGGAATGTGCCTCAGAATTGTGGGTCTCTACAGGAGGGATAGACTTTTACAGCAGTTTTAAATATTTGGTTTAAATATTATGCACAAAGACACTCCTGGGTTGGTGTAAAGGGCTAGAAAAGTAGTTTGTACCCACTGTGAGCTGCTCAGTAAAGATCTTATGTCATCACAGGTGAAGCAGGATGCTGGTTACTAGGTGGTGAAACAGCCTGAGGGCAAGTCAGCAAATTACACCCAACTTTGTTTTCAGCCTTGAGAAACATACATCCTTACATTTAAAAACTTATAATTTAGAGACAAATAATGAAGAGCTAGGGGGAAAGCAACTCCAAATCCAGTGCAGTAGACCTTCTCATTTACAAATTTTACAATCCAATTAAAAACAAAGAAAAAAATGAAGAATACTAACTTTAAAGGCAGCTTCTTATTAAAAAAAATAACGAAAAAACAAACACCACCACCACCACAATACCCCAAACAAAACAACCAACCAACCAAAGAACCAAAGAGAAAACTACTATTCCTGTATTACTGCACAGACCGTTGTAGTTTCTGTTTTGGTTAGTTTTAAACAGAAAGCCAAAATCATAGCAGCATTACAGCAGCAGGCCATGTTAAAAGCTGTAAAAAGGAGCTGAAGCAATCATTTGCTTGAGTATCAACATAAGTTGCACAGCACACAAGTTTCTGCATGCTTGGGATCTTTCTCTTCTGAGTAACACCTGAGAAACACACACGAGAAAATAATTCCACAGCCTTCTATGACAGTAACCATGCATGCTAAAAAATATATAATCCTGTGTCACTTACAGTATTCAACCAAATCTGGAGTATTTGAGAGAGATCCTACTTATTGCAGAGGGCTTGGACCAGATAACATTTAAAGGTCTGTTTCTACCCAAACTACTCTGATTCCACGTTTTATTTAATACACAATCATCAGCATCTCCATGGCTTTCTAACCCTCCTGGTATCTACATACATACAAAACAACTGAACGTTCCTGGCCAGGGGACTGGATAAGCCTACAGCTAACTTGCACTTAGGTATGACAGACATGTACACTTTTTTTCATTTTAAAATTTGAATTAAATTAAAAAATTTTGTTCTTTAAGTTGCCTGGAGAACTTTTACTTTCCAGGAGCAAAGAGAGCCTAGGATCTGTCTCTTCCTAAGTACTAGACTGATGATCTGTGGTTCACGTCTCCTGGGATGAAGCCCAGAAATGCCTTTAGTAAACAACACAAATACTCTCAGAGTTGACTTGGCACAAAAAAGAACATCTAGCTCAGGGTGAAGAAGCTCCACATAACTATGAAAATTATGCCAACTTCAGCTTTTGCATACTCTGTGCTTGCGTAGTTATTGTGAGCTGAGGTCACAAATCACTGTAACAGAGCATGGGCCTCTAACATGCTGCACAATTTTCTGATGCAACTTCAGTTTTTTTAAGTAATCTGACAGAAGACAAACACCCTGAAAAAGTATTTTCCATTCTCCACCATCTTTTAACTATACTTTTCCTGCCAACTGTTTATCTGAAAGCTGATTTTGACAAGACAGATAAACCTGCAGAATGGTGCTGTTTACATTTGCCTTTTTCATTTGGGAATGTTTTTATTGGGAGTTCATGTCATTGTTTTGGTTGGGTTTTGGTTTTTTTTTACCTTTGGGGTTTTTTTTGGATGTGGGCTAGTATTTCTACCTGCATTATCTCATTGGTCCCTGCAACTATATTCAGAAGGATTTCAAATGACAAATAGAGAAATCTAAGCTGTAGAGGACTCCACATACAAATACATATGGCAATTAAAGTACTTGCTCTGGATTAAAGAAGACTAACACAAAACATTAGTACTAAGGAGCCTCCATTTACATCTAAAATCAATTTGTTGGCAACAGACTTATTTAATGATCAGACATACAAGGGAAAAGGTGTATCAGGATGTTAATGGGGAGACTGTGCATGAAATCACCTCTCAGAAAGCACAATCCCTACACAGAATCATTTTGATGTTTGCAGAGCATTTAATACTTCTTATTTTTAGAAAAGGTAATACCCACTTCTTAGTCCTAAACATGAGATAATGGAATGCTTTCCTAACTTGCTCTGAGAGCAGGGAATATGTAGAACATCAATTTCTCTCTCAAAGTAGAAACACAAAATGTTTTGGGATGGAAGGGACCTTGTAGGTCACCTAGTTCCAAATCCCCCACTATAAGAAGGGATAATGGAGATTCCAAATTTCATCCTACTGGATTCATACTGTTTAACATACAAAGAGGTGGCTTCCTTTCCATGTGCATCTTGTATCCCCCTTCCCATTATGGAATTCAGTTGACCTGCAAATTAAGGACCTGCAAAACTATCCAGAAGTGAGAGCGAGCTGCTGCAGATGATTGAGCTTTCAGTATCAGTGTATTTTGTATTTTTACATCTTATTATTGTTGTAGATAGTTCTATCCACTAGCCCCCCTGGGATAAGGTTTGGCCTAGTTTTCAAGAGCAACTTGAAGATTAGGAGGTGGGAACAGATGGTTTCAGTCAAAGCCCTTTAAATCAGTTCCAAAGTGTAATATTTTCACATACTCCCCATGCTTACCCATCTAAAAAATAAAAAGAACAAAAATCAAAAAGTGACAGAAAAGGAGAAAAAAAAAAAAGATTAAACAGATTAATTCATTTGGTCTGACTTTTGTACTTCAAAAACTTAGTAAGTTTTAGTACATAATAAAACACCCAACCTACCGCACTTGTACTATTATCATTACATTTAGCACATGACATGACAAATACTGAAAATCTTTAGCCTTACTAACATACAGAAAAAATCTTGGATTATATTCCAAGTAATTAATCTGTTGCCACACAGTGCAACCAAGTCTTATAACGATGAAGTTCAACATGGATGAAATGTGGTATCTAATAATAACAATTTAATAAACAGTTAACAGAGGACTCTGTTAACTCTCATGTTATCCTCTCTATAATAATTTGACACATCTTTTGTATAACAGTTTCTCACACAGTGCTGTAAGGGAACAAATCAAGGAAAAAAAATTAGAAAATAAAATACATCTGATTAACAGCAAAAAACAAGAGTTCAGATCATGTAGCCTGGAGGTCTCATTGCCTGTCAGGCAAGCAATTTCTCATTTAAAACACAGCATTTTAAAAATAATTACTATGTGTTTCCAAATTAAGAGGAATTAATTATTAATATATTAATTAATAATTGGAATTCTGTGGGATAACTACCACTTCATGAAGATCCTTTAAATTACAATCATTGATAAAAACAACTATTTCCCTATTGCCCTCTTATTTTCAATCACAGTTGGTAAAGCTAAAGGTTTTTAAAATGAGCTCTAGTTATGTGAGAGGAGTGTCAAATGTAATTTGTGTACTAATAATAATTTCAGTAAAGGGAAGAAACTGTGAACAGGTCCCTTTGGCTCTCTAAAAAAAAAAACTAGAAATAATTGACACTTAAGTTTCCCCTTATTTATAGGTTATGTTTACAAAAAAATAACATCTGTGCTGAAGTCCTTAAAATGAATCCACCTTCATTTGCAGGAAACATTTTTCACTACAATTTTATAATGTACTGACAAAAATAATATCTTAGATGGGCAGATTTAATTTAGCAAGTATATAGTTTCTGATTTTATACAAATTTAATCAGGTTGTACAGGCAGCTTTGTGTAGGTTAAAAGCTAAAAAAAGCCAAAACCAGCACTAATTCATGAAGATCAAGAACCCACATGAACAACCAGCAGCACTTTGCAAATACCAGTCCAATGAAAGCCAAGGAAAAGCACATCAGAAAGCTTAGTCTGAAGCGAGGTCCCTGTGTATTAGTGGAAGTGAGTCAAACACACATTTCCATTTAACTGCTTCGTTTAAACCACGCTCTGCCATTACAGCACCATAGTGCCACCCAGAAGAGATGCTCCAGCCTCAGCAGAGCCCAGCTGGGGTTTGGAAGATGGGAGAAGCATCCTCTGTGCTGGAGGCCTTGCCACATACCCAGCACCTCAGCAAAGTGTATGCTGACAGCCAAGTTTGCTCACATCCATGTGCACTTTGGGATGGTCTTCTCAAACTCCTAGGCACAGGAATGAAAGCTACTTCAAACAGATTAAAACTACGTGACATTTTTATTCATAACGTTTAATGACACCATGGAAAAAGTTTCTCTTCAAATATTAAAGGCAGAGTGTCCATCCTTCCACACCCCACAAAACCAAAAGTGCCAGTTTATATAAAAAAAAATAAATCTAACCATAAATTAAAAGTTAAACTACATTTAATTAAGTTTCAATTGCTTCCTTGCCTTGAAATGTAATTGCATTTTCAATATATTGTCCTTGCAACCTTTAAATCTTCAAATTATTTATATTCCATGGCATTAGAAAGCCACATCTCACTTTGTTAACAGTGCACTTTGTCAACATGTTAACATCTAACAGTGAATATGCATATGCAACATATCATTAAGAAAAATACTCCTCCTATAAAAATATTAGTATTTGCTTGCAAAAAAAAAGTCAACTTTATACTTGTTGACAAAGAGGATAATATATTGCAGGCAATTCTATTTTATCAATGGGTCTCATTATATTAAACTTTCTTTTGCTTCTCCTCCCGGCTAATCTTTTGTTTTAAGGCAAACCATTCATGGATTAAAAATATTTCAGCTTTATTAAGGAAGCCACTGAATCAATGGAAAAATTGCCCTGTGAATAAGGGCAGATTTTCATACTAGATACTGTTACATGGATTTTTTCAACCATTAAATTGCAACAATATCACTGTTTCTAGACTGCTGAATCTACACTGATACTATCATAAATAACTTCTATTGATCAGCTGCATGTCATTTTTGGGAAATTTTGACTTCAATATGACTTGATGTTAATTGCCAGATTTTCAATAATTTATTTTAAACTGAAGCACTGGAGAGAAAGTTCAAATAATTGGCTTTGACTTATTCAGTAAAAATAAAGAATAACCTACACTAATATTTACAGAGGAATTCTAGTTCAGTACCTTAACCACAAATCTAAGGCAATGAATTACAAGTAATAAACTACTTACACAATTTAAACACTGTTAACAGTATGCAATTCTCCAAAAACCACCCAAAGTTTGTCTTCAACTGACTTGTATGATGTCCTTTTAAATAACAATTAGCATTCAGCATTTACAGTCCAAATTTGTAATACATATTCCTTATCATTATAAGCTATTAAAAAATATAATGCAGAAATGTATACAGTAGCATTATGAAATGCAGCCATTCACTGGAATTTGCAGGATTCAGCAATGGTTCATCTAAATGGGACAAAATGAAAATGAACAACACCTAGAAATACTGATAGCTGAACAAAATTGAAGTATTAGAGTACAGTAACAACAAACTGCAAGCATGAAATGCTCCCAAGCACTATAAAGAATCTCTGCCAGCAATGTGAGGTGCCTTCAGATCACACCTCATGACAACTCAATCAGCCAGCCCCATTTTTTTTTTCATTAAAAGTATTGCAGCCAGTTTCAGGAACATCTAGCACATGAAAAAAAAACCCAAAAAATAACACCCAGGCAAAACAAATTTGAAATGTTTTAAAGAATTCCTTGCATAGTACTTTTGAAAAGAATTTTCATGTATCAGCTATTTATATACTGTATTGTTTTAATTAAGTTGTAACTTTTGAAATTTGCAGGAACAATTATAAACCTTTTTTATTTCAAATAAACTTACGAAGACTGCTACTGTAATTCAAATTCATATATGGAAAAGATAAAATATAGATCAGTATCACAAAAAAAAGCATCTTATCCTTTACACAATGCAATTTTTTTTTTTTTTTCAGTGGAATTGGGATTTTAGATAATGTGGATTTAGCAAACTAACTGAATCTTTTACTAACTCCAAAGACTTAGCTCTGCTGAATGTATGCAATGTTTTCAGGAGCATTTTTTAGAGCCTTGCAATTAAATTTTACTGCCCAGCTAACTAAATACATAGGTTGCATATGCCTTGTAATTAAAATACATCATTTCTGGTGGATGTTCTTTGCCACAGTGGAGTTTTAGAAACAAGTCAAAGGAAAAATATTACACCAATATAAAATTAGAAAAGCTCCCCAGAACTCACAGCTTGTTACACAAACACACAGAGCTTTAAAAAATTCAGGAATATTAAGCATATTAAAATCTTTAAAGTAGTGCTTAAAGCTTCTAGCATCCTTTAATTTGTTTTTACATCCTTGTTTGATGCTGTAGTCTTTGTTCTGATGCTATGCCAGTGAAATTGCATCACCATGAAGCAACATTATGCAAGAATGTCTGGCTAAAATTAAAATGCTATTTCTCAGCATCACATACTTACAGGAAAAATGCAGTTCAGACATTCACAATTCAATTATGCTAGCCAATATATTTGGTAAATACTTAATGAAAAATAGGGCAATGAAAATCTAGTATGCATAGTTGTATAGGAAGATAAACCACCAGACTAATCCTGTTGCTCTAGCCAGTCTTTTGGAGTCCAAATCTATCACCAAATATGCCCAGTACAGCTCCATTTCAAAAAGCTGGAGCAATAAAAACTAATTGAAATTGGGGAGTTCTTAAAAGTCAGACAGTAGTGGATTTTTTTTTAATTAAGCTTTTTCCAAATAATCAGCTATTACATAAAACGTACCTAACCTCTACAAAACAAGTTGCAAGTTAGAGCACAAACACGTAGCAAGATGTTCTCTGTCTCCAAACCTGAGTGTTTTGCACAAGCAGGGGTAAGCTCCTATGTTACAGTTCTTCAGCTTCTAAATAAAACCAAGAAATTTCCTGAATAGCTGTTTATTGCCTAATAAAATGTAACACAGCATCATCACACTAAGATTGAGCTGCAGTAACAGTATTTAAACCATTCTGATTCCTAATTCTGATGAATTATCAATTCCAGATTGTTTACAAATGTTAACAGAACAACCAGCCATCTCCTTCTCAAAACACAGTCAGTTAAGCTACAACATTCTGTACAGATTCTCTTATGGTTTTTTGCTATAAAAGTAAAAAAGAACACAACATCAGGAGATCCTAAAAATCCCAAAATGTCAACTTTCACTTTTTCCTAACAGCAACATTTATTGACAAAAATGAAGTAGCAAAAAAAAAAAAAAAAAAAAAAAAAAAAAAAAAAAGGCTGAATGCGGTTCTGGAACTTATAAACAAATAATGTTTCCTTCTCTTTCAATTTCTAAAACATTCAAGGAAAAATCAAAACTTGTGCCCATGGTCTATTGTAACAGTGGAATTAATCTGTGTTCTGTCACTTCTGGACACACAGCCATTCTAAATCATAGGGGTTCTGTGAGTTTGATTGTGCACGTCTCACTGCAACAGCTCTTTCACAGAAATGTTTTGTGTGATTTAGGTTTTCTCAATGCTGTTTAACACACTAAGAAAACAAATGAAACCATTTTTTTAATGCAGAAAATAATTTATTTCTCTTGTTTTGCCTATAAAACACCAAGAAGCTTTAAGACACACGGTCTATTTCATCCACAGATTAAGGAAGTCGAGAGGATATACATACATTTTTAAAGTTGCATAAACCACAAAGCCAAACTTACACAGAACAAAGAACAAATCTAGCATTACTCAGCAAGAAGACTGGAAACATGCACACACACATACACCCCGACAGTTCTAATGAAACTAAAGGAAAAAAAAAGAAATACTGCTTTGTTATGCAAATACACCATTTCAAAACTGAGAAAATTAAATGATGTCATTCAAGCTAATATCCTTGCCTCAATAGAAAAGTGGCAAGAGACAACAACAACCCTCCCTCCCCAGCAACCCCTTTGCAAACATTTCAATGAGGTTTGGCTTCAACAACAGTCTGTAGCATTTAGCCTCAAGAAGAATTACCGATAGAGTTTTGGAACTGCTTATTTTAAAAAGTTTGCATTTGTTCTGCCAACCTAATTCATCAAGACAATCTGTGCAATGGATGTATTATTGTGTAGTAATAGATTTTTCATAGCTTTCATTTCTAGTGTTCAGAACAGCAATTGAGTAAATGGTTTGTAAAAATATAAAAACACAACCATATTATTTCTTCTAAGAGTTTAAAATGTCTCAATGGAAGTACGTTCAGAGAAACAAGGAAAAAATTATATAACAGATTCAACACTTAGCAAAATAAAAAATCTATTAAAATAGCTTCATATGATTACTGATCCAAAAAAATCACATGCATTTCCTTAATTTCATAGCTTAACCCATGTTCACATAGCAGATATTGCATATAATCGTTATGCCTACATTTTTCTTAAAATTGCCACTGTAAGAAATAAAATATTAAAATAAGCAAATTAATAAAATAAACCAAAACACACACAGAGACACACTCATTCATCTGCATGAGCAGTAATTTAGGTACAATGGAAAAGCTCCAAAAGTCAGAGCTATTATATTAACATTTTCCACAGGGTATGACAAACGATACTGAAAATCACCTACACTCTTGCAGATCTGTGTTACCCTCCAACCTCAGTAAACTGCAGCAGCTAGCACAACACTTCAAAGTGAGTCAAATATAATTTTCTTTAAACCTGTAAAAAATAAATTACATGGTGGTTTGGGTTTCTTAAAAGCTTGATGAAGAGGGTGGATGGATCACTAAAATATCAAATCAAGGGAAAAGAAATGTAATTACATGAGAAGCAAGTTCTTATCAAAACAGAAACCTGCCAGATATCCTCAAGTTGCTGAACAGTTTTTCAGGCAGCAGGGTTAAAAAGCACGTTTACAGAAAGTAAACACTTAATGAGGTCTATCATAAATATAACCAGTAAAGCTAATGCTCAGCCAGGATGGTTGTACTCAGAGCTGTGAGAGAAATAAAATATATTTCAAAATAAGATAGCACCCCATACTGACCTTTCTAGCCTTGACACAATGTCTACACCCATCATGTTATACTACTCCTAATAATTTCTCAACTTCTTTTATATCTTTCTCTGTGATAAAATAGATTAAAATAAAATAGATTAAAATCTGAGGGCTTGAGCAATAATCGACATCAAAGCCTTCAATTCTACCTTTTATTTTGGGATCGCCCTACTCCAAAATTTTAGATGTAGATGAGCCTACAACAAAATATGTTAATGCCTACGATGACTGCAGCTATTTTACAGCCATTAATTTTGTACTTAATAAATACTAAGCCAAACCCTGGACTAGTTTTATTAATCAAACACTTCTAGAGACAGAGCTGCAGTTTGACCCATTTAAATAGCAAACCTAATTTTGGGGATCAGAGCAGAACGAACTGCAGCTCTTTTCCTAAGAATGCTGACATTTAAGTAAACCTTACCAAAGAATGCTTGCCTGATTGAGGACTGACATTTCCTTTCTCTAACTGGCTTAAATAAAACATAGGCTTTCTGGCCAACTCCTACAGTACCCCAAGGCAGCTGTATATCACTTTCAGTTGCAACTTGTGAATACTTTCTTTTTCTTTCTGTCTCTTTATTTTGACATGCATATTATGTTAGCTGATTTCAATCATGTTGCATGAGTGGATGACATACCTTAAAAGATTAAGTTTTGCCACCTGGGACTACTCCAGAAATTCAGTACTTTATAGAATCTCATACCCTTCTTCATCCTCTATGCGCCTGCACTATCAATAGTAGCTTTCTTCCCTATTTTATGCCAAAGGACAAGTCTTTCAAGGCTGCAGTTGATACAAGTCAGCTTGAAGTGTCATTCCCCCCCATTCCCATTCCAGGATGGAGCTGTTGCATTGTGTACAACGCTCTGCTGCCATCTATTTGACACAAGAAATACAACGCTGTGAATGCCACAGCTGGTTTTGCCTTCCCTTTCCCCCACCTTTCTCTTCCCTTGCAGCAGCTGTTAGAAGAAAACTCTCAGGGAAGCTTTTGATCACTCCTCCCTGCCCATGCCCAGGAGCAGAAAGCACTTCAGCAATTACTTTTGTACTAGAAAAAATAAATAGTTACAGTAACAGCAGAGATTTGGTTATTGCAAACAAAAGCAAAATTATATGATACACTACTCTTCTCTTAAAAGGGAATTCAAGTTAAACTTCCATTTATAGGCCAAATCTAAATAAAATACACTTTAAAGCAATTTTTAAAAAATTTGCAACTTAATTATGCAGCAGCAGAGCTCATTGAGGGTTTAATTTCAGCAGATATCCAGACATAACTGGGGTCATGGCACTGAATGCACATGGATTCACCGGCTGTCCCCCTTCACTACATTAGACTTAAAATTCAGAAGTCAGTTAGGAAGTCAAATCACAGAGGCTCAAAGTAGAAACCACACACAAAGCACGAGATGAAGGAGGTGATACTTTACCCGTCATCAGGGTCACAAAAATAAACACCACTTCATTCATCACAGCATTCAGCCTGCTTTGTGTGTGACTGCACAAAACAGCAGCTGAAAAAAGTCCCCGGCTTGCATTTGTAAAATATCATGCAAGAGACACCCACTGAAGCCACAAAAAAACAACTCTAAAGGAATCTATAATCTTCTATTACAGATCCACGACAGTGTACATTCTGCTCTTTAAATACTAAACCATATGGAAAGGTCCTGTCTCAGGGCTCAGTCTGGTCCTTTTCACATCCCTGATTAAGTATTACTTCTTTTTTTACATGGCTGCTTTCCCAATACACTTTAGCAACATATTTGTAGGAATGTGCTTCAGCATTTACCCTGGAAACGATTCATAAAACAACAAAATGAAAGACTAAAAAAGTGCAAGCTTTTCACAGGAATTATGAATAATGTCACTGTGATCCAAAAAGCATATGAACTCTTGTGTATTTTTCTACAGAGAGGGAAAGAACACCTTAGTTCAGAACAAGAGAAGGAGAAAAGGAGGGGCTTTGTTGCTGTAGGGAGGGTGCAGGTAAGGATAAAATGAGAGATTTGAAACAGGAGGGCACAGAGGCAATACCAGCCTGCAGCAGAATTCATGAGAGTTCTTCTCATAACATACATAACTTAACAGTAGTTAAAATATACCCATAAACATAATGCCTTGATTTTCTAATTGGTATTAACATAAATAGTACTTGGTTTGGGGAGCAATTAGTTAATGCTCATATTTGCTAATAAATACTGGTACCACTGAGTGCATTGTTCCATTGTTCTTTTTATGTATTCATAGCCTTTGCAGCTATAATACATATAGTTAACTATTAAAGTTAATCTGTTTAATAAAATTAATAGCTGCACTAAGTTCTTTACGAACACTTGGTTTTAAATCTATTTAGTCTGACAATATAAGCTGCAATTACAGGATTGTATAAAGTTGCCATAAATATTTAGTGGACCAAGAGAAGAGACGTATGTAATTCCAATTGCTAACTATTACTGGAATTACCTTTTCTTCCAGGCCACACAGAATCTGTTTGAGCAGGTACTGAACATATTATACTAAAAGCATTGCCCAATATATTTCAAGTGGAAGGCTACCTAAAGTCTGACCACTCAAAAGGAATTAGATAAGTTAAAGAGTTTAAGGTACACACAGCAAACCAACACACATAGAAGCATTTAAAAGAATCACTTGAGAGGCTTACTCTGCCCTCTGGTGCACTCCCTCCCACAAGGACACAGCATCCTGCACTTAACTCAGGAAAGCATCCCAACAACTGCAACAGTCTGAAGCTGAAGCAGTTAAAAGGGTGTGCTGGACAAAATGAAGACAGTTCAGCACCTTGCAAGATCACACCCTGGGAAACACCAGCACTAAAAGCACTAAAACACTGCAGGACAGAAGGTAGCCCAGCTAGTTTTTATTCCTTTGTATTTATAGAGAACCTAATTGTCCTGGCTAAGGACCAGGAGCCCCCATCTAAAGCCCTGTGCAAACACAGCACTTGCTGGTTAGTTTTCCAGCTGTGTTCCCAAGGCTGGTGTTATGAGCTGGCACCCCCAGTAAAGAGATGACAGGAGAGTGACAGGTACCTGGGCACACCAGAGGCACAGCCCCAGAGAGCTCCTACAGCAGGCACAGCCACCCAGGGCAGAAGGCTCTACATTTGTAGCCTGACAGCCTAAACCTGGTTTGGAAATTCAGCTTTTGGCTGAATTGAACAGCCACACACACTAAATTAGAAGGAATTTGATATCCTATTGAGACTATAAGATGTTTTATAAAGTATAGCCATAAAATTCTCTAATGGCATAAAATTAAGGTTTGTTAGGCGTGTTTTTTCTGTGAATAAGTTGTACTACATCTCTACAGAGCACTGCTAATATTCTTTAAAATTAACTAGACTGGATCTTGTTACACTGAACAGCCAAAATTTTTCTTCTATAAAACATACAAAAAAATCCATTCATTTTCTCAGAAGCTGTGAGCTTCTGTGACATTCATAAGAAGCTGAAAACCCATGCAACAATAAATATATTAAATAGTATACATGATATTAAATATTAATATTAAAATTATAAAATATAAATATAAAATATTAAATATACATAATATTTAATAAGTATAAATAGACATAATGTTTAATAAAGTATAAATATAAATGACAAAAACATACTGAATTATAAGAACCACAAGGTACAGTAAATCCACGAATTATGCAATTATATGCCTTGCTACTAATGGAATACTGGAAAAGCTTTACAATTAATTCTTTGAATTATTTAGGCTACAGTTTCAAATAAGCAATATGGTATTAATGAAAAAAAAGTTTAAAAGTCTAAGTGCCTAACAACAAACATCATTTTTTGCCATGAGAAAGGAAAGAACCAAACTGTGTATTTATGTGTTTTATCACATAAAAACAGAAGTAGCATCCTTAAGATTCACTTGTTAATGATATTTGTGTGTGACAAAAAAAACCCCACCAAATTAGAGAGAAGTATTCCTGTTTAATGGACCACACTACTAAAACACATCTCCAGTGCAGAAGAATTTTCAGAATTAATACATCAAACACACAATGACAGCAATCACAAAGAGTTATTTGGCTTCAGTGTTACTGAGATATTTAGAGCTAAGGAGAACCAATCTGAAGAGTTTCCAACATAAGGAGCTTTAATAGAGAGGAGGGCACATTCCCAAACCTGCCTATTGAACAGCGTGAGACTCAGAAAGGATGCCAGAGCTCTGCAATCAGGAGACTTCAGTACTCAGTTCCATGCTAAATTATTCAGTGCCTTGACTTTCCTCATAGGTAAGCCCTCACTGTGCATGTGCAGTGAAAGTGCCTTCATGTGAAACTGCCCCAGAACAACACCATCCTCTCCAACACTGACTGTCAGAGATGATTTTCAGCTATACTAACTGCATTGATAGAAAAGTGATGGGGGAAGAGTACTGCCCCTATGACATCACTGGTAAAACCTGCAGGAGAAAGTGAGCAATATATAATTTTAATTATCAGATTCACTTGTGTACTAAACAGGAGCTCACCAAATTCCATGCCATCATCCCAACACTACCTTCTTCACTATAAAGTTGAACAGCACCACCTCCCCCCAGCAATTATCACAACCACAATTACAACTGCAGGAAGAAGTATCCCATAGCAGATTGATAGGAAATGAAAGATCTGTTTCCTGTATGGTTCATATTCCTCAGACTGCAAGGAGTCTGGGGATGCACACAGGCTTTACAATGTCATGTAGTAGTAGATAAGGCTTTCTCACATATTCTGCTCCTTATGGGTCAATTTACCCAGAGAACTACAATTCAAAACAGGAGGACATATAAAGACTGGATAGAGAAAATGGGGCCAAACTGTTTATTTAGTAGTCATGAAGTGAATGTGCTGCTGTTTTCTGAACATCCCATGGTAAAGCCACAGTACAGAGAGCTAATCCCTGTTTCTCACCAAAACAGACAGGAATGCACACTGGATAATTTGTTCCTACTGATGATATCATTCTGTTAAGTTTACTGTTTTTAATGAGAACAAGTTTCAGTTTTTTCTCACTTTCTTCCACGTACAAGATCAGATCAGCCTCCCAGTGACCTACTTTATGAGTCACAGTCCTCACTATTTATGAGTCAGAAAAACGTCTTCTCTGACAGTATTTCCCAGACTACTGTGGGTTCATTCCAAGAACCAATTTCATCTTCATTGGTTTCCTGTAGGAAACCAGACCAACTTCCTATGATTTTATTTTCCTTCATTTCAGCATGGCTCACATAAACTAACTGGAAGTGAGAGTGATAGAAAACTTTATTCTGCATAAACACAAGCCAATACAAACACCACCAAAAAATCTGAAGACGTCACCAGTTCAAAGTGACCAGAATGTGAAGCAAGCTAAGATTAGAAGTTCTTTTCCCTCCTTCCCCAAACATGATACACACAACCAAACCCAGTATGTTTATATAACACAGTCTAATGCTAACAGCTGTTTAGGTCCCTGGTGAAGACATTCACCTGAACAGATGGTCAATAACATAGCCAAGTCTCCTGAGCACCTCAGTCAACAGACTTGGGGTGCTTACCTTCTCTCCTCAATTGCAACAACAGAAATGCTACTGGAGATGCTAGGAAGCAAGTACACCTTGAAGTTCATCTAGACTCCCCATAGGACTGTTAACATGGCCTAAGCATCAGCCTGCAGCATCCAGGTCAGCTTCTAATAGAGCCTTTTTCATTGTCCTCCAGGACATTAGGACATTAGATTTCCAAAAGCCAATACTCAGCACCAGATGTGCACTGGCTCAGAATCACAGAGTAGTCTGAGCTGGAAGGGACCCAAAAGGATCATCAAGTCCAGCTCTTAAGTGGATGGCCTATATGGGAATCAAACCCACAACCTTGGCATTATTAGCCACATGTTCTAACCAACTGAGCTAATCATGCAGTGAGACACTTGAGGAATAATCCTTCCCATAACCCATGGCAGAACCATCTGAGAATCTACAGCAGCAGCACGGGCACCACTATTACCCCTTCATGCCCTCCCAGTGCTGTGACCAAGCTGTGGCAGCATGTGGAGATAGATGATGTGAGCATAGTGCCAAGATTCTAGTCCCAAATTAAGTGGGACAGGTAATTCCCACAGAGATTGCTACACAGTGAACCAGTTCAATAAAAGGGATGCTGGGACACCTAGCTGTGGACTGCAAATACCCAGCATAGTTTGGTGGCTCAGATTTCACTCTGCAAAGCAGCAGTTCAGTTATCTTATGGACTATCTTCTGCCCTTGGACTCCTGCAGCCCTGTTGTTATTCTGCTGTACATGAGCTAACAAACCAGACCCATGTTAACACAGTTAATTCAATCATGGAAGCAAATTAAAAGCAGAATTATTCTCATTTCATGTCTGTGTTCTGCTGTGTGTGTTGTCAATAATTGCAGCCTTTCAATGTGATTTCCTCTTGCTGCGTTTCAAGGCTTACAGTGATAGGAACAACACACTGCTTTCTCTAGGAAGGCTTACTTAGAAAACTAAAGCCAAACTGATTTTTAAGAGGCTGAAATACTCCTTCACTTCTCACCTCAAGAGAAGCCAGGGAATTTATCACTTTAGAATGCTTACACATTGTACACAATAAGGACAGGACATATGACTGATGCACAATTTATTTTAATGACAACTTGCTACCTGGACATCAGCTTCAGCTTGTCATCATAAAGTATGAACAAGGATTTTGCAAGTAAATAGTGGCCACTTGTTAGTAAACTGAGCTTTTACAGCAGTGTAGGTTAATAAACGTAAACCACAAAGTTATTGCCTCTACTATTCTTTTTCCATCCTTTTGATGCAGCAGTACTTGCCAGGGTCAAATTATTAGTTTTTTTAATGATCCCTTTATATTCCAGTTTCTCTAACTTCATTTTCTGTAACCAAAACCCCCAGAAGTGTTGTAATACACCAGGTAGTAACAGAGCTGTTTTCACTGTTTGTAGGTCAACATTTCAAAGATTATCACCTGCACGACAACTGGTATAAAACCAGCCTCTATAGAATGATACATTCTGATATACAGTGATTTTAAACAAACCAAATAATGTTGTTTTAAGTACTGCTTGGTCTAAGAACACTGCATAATTTCTCAGCTAGGACTGATCAGCAAAGTCTACAGCAAAAGTTGTTTCACATAGCAGAAAAACCAGATTTTTAAACATGCAGATTTTGTTGACCATAACAATTTAAGCCCTTATCTTCTGACATCGTTATATACTGAGTAGCAAACTCGTGCAGCATTTAGCACCACAGCAAACACGACTGTCTTGAAGGCAGTGTTTACCCAATTAAATTAACAGTTGTTAAAATGGTTACAAATGCTGCAGTCTAAAATAATCACAGTGATATACCAACACCACCATACATTCACAGTTCTCAGTGCTAGGGAAGGTTACTCACCTTGACATGGCTCTGAGCTCCCAGGTTGTAAATCTCAGAGGGTTTGACTTCATTAATGATCTTCACCAGGCAGGTGCTGTCTGTGAGATCCCCATAGTGCAGCTTCATGTCTTCAGAGTTTAAGAACACAGAGTTAATACACTTTGAATCTTGGAACAAGATTGCATTCTTGATCCACATCCTATTTCAGGTCAAGATCTGAGTAAATATTTATTGGAAAAAGTCAAGAGATCACCAGCTAAACTTGGTTTTGCTTGGTTTTGTTTCTCCCCTGCTTTGACCACAAAATACATTTCCCCATAAGAGTATTGAAAAGAATTTCAGATTATTTTTTCAATAATCTTATTTATCTAGCAACATTTATATAATTTGTTTAATAGCTTACACTTCATTTTCCCAGGTTGTATAAATAAGTTCCATGTCAGATACAGAATGCCAGTCACAAAAATAGGCATCTTTTAGTTTGGGCTTCTAATCTTTCACTCAAAAATGCCTTAATAACTTCTTAAGTGTACATCAATGGCTTTCTTCTCCTTCCCAAAATGCTGCACATGTTTTAGTTTCTCACTGTAATTTCACAACACAACAAAAATGTGTAAAGTTCTACAAGATGAACATTTAGATAACATTACAGTACAACCTGCTGCATTTGTTACTACTGTTTTTCCATTAAAAAAATGCAACACTGCAAGGGAATTTAAGAGAACAATTTAACTGCCAATGAACATGGCTTCTGATACCATGCATCAAAATCTCAAAATTTGTTAGATTCAGATGTCATTTATCCTTTCCAGGCTTCAGTTTCTTCCTAGTTTTTGAGTAAAAATGTAGGTAAGAGCATGAAACCAGCTCCTGTCAAATTTTAAAGAGGAAGTTGCAATGGTTCATCAAGTTGTCCTTGTTTCCAGATCCAAGAAGATATAGTAAAAGCAAAATTCACAAATCTCATTTTAAGTCTTATTTAAAATAAAATTGAAAAATCAAACCACCACACTGCTATTCACAGATATTTCCAATAAAAAGTTACAACTATGATGAATTAGCTACTTATATTTACTTGCCATATTTGTATAGATTTTAATTTAATGTTTATGTTAATTTTAAGTCTTGAAATACCAAGCTTATTACAAGAGATATGAATTCACAGTACATTTTTAATTGCTGTTAAGACATGTGAACTTTGTTATTATTTATGCTGGTTTTGGTTGGGTTTTTTTCTCTTTTTTTTTTTTAACACTATAAAACAGCAAGGAAGTTAACAGATCACACAATTCCCAGATGTTCAGCCCTGTACATTCCCATAAAACATGTGTATGAGGTTCTTCAGGTTGATAAAATAGCCATGGCATATTCTCAGAATTTGATTTCACATGCACATCAGTTGAAAAGGACATTCTGAAGAGACTTCAGATCCAGGTGAAGCTGTGGCTAATAGGTAATGCTAGGCAGGAAAGATGTGCCAGAGCCTGTGTTCTTCCTCCCACACCAAAGACATGCAGTCCTGCTACGACCCCCAGGCCAGAGAACAGTTACAGAGCTTCCCAGGGGAAGATGGGCTGGCCCAGCAAACAGGGACACCATCACCATAAATGTGATGCTCTCAAGGAGAATGATTATTTTGGTCCACCATCAAGTCTTCAAAGCTGCTGGTCCAAATGGCCTTTCTGAAGGAGAGCAGGGAATGAAGCCATGTTCCCACCTGAGCCATGAAAATGAGGGTGTTTCAAGAGTGAAAGGCTAAGCAGAAAGATTTACCAGAAGTTGGGTTTATTTGGTGCACAGATTCACAAACACAGATCAAATGTCATAGCCTTTGGGCTTTAGTAATATTATCCAATCTAAAAACCTCCTTAGCAAGCAACAGCTGGAGGGCTTGCTCTAGGATGCACCTTGTCTTCCTTCCTGTATTCCCAACTTTTTTCATACAAAGAGATTCACTGTCTATGAAAAGCACCATCCTGCAACATGCAATCGATTCCTCACGGGAAAAACCCACATGGCAAAGATAAAATTAGGGTTTGCTCACATCAACCACTATTGCTTCTTTGCTTCCTCCAGTACTGCCTGGAAACCCATTGTTTTCAAACAGTTTCCATGGAGCAGCCTTTCCTGAGATTCCGAGTCCAATTCCTTCTCCTCCCATTCATATGGCTACAATTCTTCAGTTAAAGGAAAATGAGATAAGAAGTGGGGAAAAAAAATTAATGTCTGCTTTCTCTTTTCTTCCTTCCATCCCTTTCCTTGAATGTTTGTATGTACATTTGTTGTGATCCACATTGTCTTCTCAAATCACTTTTCATAATCACAAGATGGTCCTCACAATGCACAGGTTCCTGTTTGATTTCATTTTCTTCATTCTACTTTGTGAGCCAAGAATGCAAGTCATGGGAAAGAGTTCTTACATTGTTCTTGACAGAAAAACAGGCTTAAGTATTCTTCATAAAGATATTTTTTGTTCAATTCCATCCCTCCCTTAATCAGACACTTTAATGAGCAGTGTATAGTAAGTAGCAACTAATCAGAGCAATACTATGTCAGAAATTAAGTATTTTTAAAATAAAAATTACAAGCAAAGACAAAAGCAAATCTCCAAGTTGCATTATATCTTAAACTTGATAAAATTAGGCTCTGTTTAACCATGGTGTGAAGCAAACTTCAAAGACATGATTTTTTACACCATAGAGATACTTGTTGTTAACAATACCTTAAACTGGAACATTTAGGACGGTTTGCATAACTCTACAAAATAGTCATAGCATGGAGAACTGTGTGTTTTTTAAAGTGCTCAATCCTTCTGCAGAACTGGAGCCATGCAACATTTGAGCTGTTTCTCATTTAGGGACCAGTTAACTTGCTTTAAGATAAAACAATCTTTTGCCCTGTATACACTAAAGGTAATAATTTCAACTTTCCACATTATCATTGGTAACAGAGAACACAGTAAATCATCAGCAATTTTCCAAGAGCAGTGCCTTTCCTTCAGGTAAAGCAGGTACTCCATTTCTTGGGTGCAAGAATTCAGAGGGCCCAAAGATTAATTCTTCTTGTCATCAGTAAGAACTGATCATGTCTTATATTCATGCTCTCATACAGGCTGTTTCCAAACTTCCACCTCCAGCAGACAACCATGGAGCTCATGAGAAAACACAAGTGGAGTACTTAAGATAACTACCACAAAAACCCCCATGTTTAACTAAGACCTCAGTATTTTTAACCTCACATAGCATTTTCCAGGCCCAGCCATTTTCTAACTGCTACTGCCCAGCTATTTTTGAACTGTGGCAGCATTTCTACACAACATAAAGTGCTTTCCTGGGTCCCTCTCATATTTTCCACTTTTAAAAACTCCAGAGTTTTTAAACACACTAGAGTACACACATAAGAGCATCCATATTTCATGCCACATCTTCTTCAGAGAAAAATGGTCATTTTTCTTACTGAGATAGAGCAGCTAGCTAACACTAGCAGAAGAAAACTCAATTGCCTTCCTGTTCCCAGGGATCTTTCTCCACCAAACACACAGCCCAGACTAAATACAACATATACCACCTCAAACACAAAAGCAAATTCTTACTTCCTTCAATGTGAGCCTGCGGGTTCTTATAGAGGTGCTCGATCCGGCCTGTGTTAAAAGAACTGGAGCGACGAACAATGCCATGCACCTGGGGATTGAACAAGGAAAAACAGAAAAATGGGAAACATCAGGAGGAAGGTGTTCATTACCATCACTGAAAATTCTGGTGTACATGGGCCTAGCCCTTTTATCAGGTAATCAGATCTCATCTCTAAAGATGGACAGCTATCCAATTCAAACATGATACGGGGAGATGAGGTCAGGTGCTGTTATATTGACTTTAGCACCATTGAGTGGTTTCCCCTTGCCCCTTGTTGACATCACAAACATCACACACAATACAGAAAACACACTGAATTGCTCCAGAGCACCATCTCCTAATGAGTGAGGCTTGACATTACTGGAGTTGGAGAAGCAATGTGTGAATGCCAATAAAATCACTGCTCCTTGGTTGTCTTTCTGGAGGCAGAGAAAGGCATAGAAAAAGCAGCAGCAGGAGATGGGGCTATGGAAAGAATAGAATGGTTAGAGAGGAGAGAAGTGGAAAAAGAAGGGAGGCAATAGGAAAGAAGAAGCAGCAGCTACAAGGTCCACGTGTATTTTTAAAATGAGCTGTCATTCACTTTCTGGGTGCTGGAAGAACAGCCAGAACAGTCAGTGCTGCTTTGTAGACCTCATGAGTCACTGCTCTGCAGTGGGTTACAAGAGACACAGACAAGCCTAAGGCTGAAACTCAGGTTGGGAATTTCCTTTAACCTGCCATGATAAATAAGCTGGTGAAAAAAAGCTACACTGGCTCTGACTAACATTAAAGAAAGACTGTTTGTCTTTTCTTTAAGACCTAAAATAAGCCTAGTACATGAGAGAAATTTTTCTAACATGGAAAATATAGACCCTGCTTCCTCCTGTCCTGTAAGACAGCCCCATGATGCCTACTACCAAAATTCATATTAGCTTTGGTTACCAGCTACAGAAGTTGTGCTTGCACAAATGAAATCAAGCTTAAGCATCTGATTGTCCTCCACCTCTCCCTGGCTTTTATTTCTGAGAGTCATCCACTGTACTTCAACACATCCTAGACTTGGTTTGTTGAGGCCATCCCTTTATTCTCCCACTTGATGTTAACTTGTGAGAATACTGAAGCAGGAATAGGCAGTGGTAAGAGTTTTGGTTCAGTTTGGAAATTCTGGTTTTACACATAATAAGCTGTTGTTTTTGACAAAGAAAAGGTTTTTCATTTCAGCTTAAGTCTAAAATTTAACCAAGTAAAAAAGCACACATAACTGCACATTGAGACCAGTCTGCTGACTTAAGAATGACATTTTGGTGGCAAGATTTAAAATAGGTCAATAACTTCAATTTTACAACTTACAGGTCGAAATTTATGATGCCAATTTCCTTGCAGAAAATCTCTTGTGTGTCCTGTCACATTGCTCACAACATACCGTGATCTACAATTCAAACTAAATGTTCCACAACTGAATAAAACATTTGCACTTTCAGGATCAATGAGGCACTGAAACTGTGTCCCCAAAGAAATTTCCATCAAATAATGGATTTATGAAGATACATTATAAAAAACCATGGATTTAAAAGCCTTATCAAAATAATTCTTTATAGATTGTATGGATAATTTATAGGGACATCAAGCTTAGAGAGAAACACATTTAAAAAAAGACACTTTCTTAGTAACTTCATTTTCACAATAACTTTACTTTCACAAACGATGCTGAAAATATTTTGGATACGCAAACAAATTTATTACTTTACTGAGTAAAATATCAGACTTTGCAGTTTTAATGGAATTAATTATTCTGAAAGAAGCAAACTGAGGTGCTCAACAACAGAGGAGGTTCAATTAAATATTAAGAAAAAATTTACTCATGGAAAGGGTTGTCAAGAACTTGAACAGGCTGCCCAGAGGAGTGTTTGAGTCACCAGCCCTGTAGGTATTCAAGAGACAAGCAGATCTGGCATTTAGGGAGATAGTTTAGTGGTGGACTTGGTAATGTTGGGTTAACAATTGGATGGAATGATCTTGGAGGTAATTTCCAACGTAAATGATTCTGTGATTCTTCTAGCAGAAATTAAATACTTTGGCTTAAAGTTCTGATGAGAGACTTCTTGAGCACTCAGTTACTATCTCTGAATTAAGTCATGCTGAAATTCACATTTGTCTGAATGGCTGACCAATAAGTCAAATCTTGCCAGCTCAAAAGCTTGATGAAAGACTGGCCTTGCAAGAGCTTTGTGTCTGCTCATGACTGTGATACAAACTTTTGACCAATGAGATGCACTAAATGCAACCGTCCCAGGACTTCAAAAAGATTCAGTAAACAGACAAATCCAGAGAGCCTGCTACCTCCAGCAATAACAAAAAAAAAAAAAAAAAGTCAACTCTGCCTTTTTTCTTTTCTTTTTTGGTTTTTTTTGTTTTTCTCCCACTCCTTATTCTGGTATGCACACACAAGAGCATGAAAACCAGCCAAATGCTTAATCCATGACAGCAACGTTACCGTAAGAAAACTGATGAAAGGTACCATTGTCATGTGGGACAAGTGAAATGCAAACTCTGTGACAGGCCAAAATGTGTGTAAACTGGTTAATCTAGTTAAGAATGTATCAGTGGATTTTTCTCAACAGAGCCAGATCTTCAAAAACATTGAAATTAAAAAAAAAAAAAAGAAAATAATAGTCAGATGAAGCGTTGCAGTTAAGGAAGCCATCAGTAATCATATGCTCACTTGTGTTCAGTTATTTAGGAAGAGAAGTTTCTAAAAGGGAATGTAGGAAAGAATTGCGATAGATTGATGCAGAACTGAAGAACAGAAAGAAAAAAACTCTACCCAATTATAGCAACCTTTGTGTTGTTGACTGGGTTATATTGCATTTGTGGTTGTCAGTTCCTATCTTCATTGTGGGCTATGGGAGAATATATGCTTTTGCCTTCAAAGCAGCAAAAGCAACCACAATGATATCTCTCATCCCCAAACAGAATAGAGAAATAGTACAAAATAATTCACAACACTTAGAAACCAACTTCAATAAGCAAATTAATCAATAAAGCAAAAGAAAAGACAGAATAAGCAAGGCAAGATTAACCTGGTACAAAAGTATGGGAACCACAGACTGGCTGAGAAGAGACTTCTCACTAAGCTATGAAGCAGTACTACAAGAGAAGTGATATAATTCAATATTAAAACAATACTTTTACTAAACTCCCCAAAAAGTAGTACATTGTGGAGAGATTAATTTCACCACCCCATTTCCTTCCATTATCATACATTTTAGAAGAATCTTGTATGACCAAGAAGGCAAGTATTCTTACATTTATGCCCACATCAGTACAAACCCCTCAAATCACACCATAACAAAAGCAACAATGTGATTGTTGCTTTGCTAGACCACAAGAAACGTGATTTTTGCCAGGGAAAATTATGCAGCAAGAAGGAATCAGACTCTCTTCATTTCAAGGAAAAAGTAAGCATAAATCATGCTAAGCAATAATTATTAATCCGAGAGAAAAGGTAAAAAGCAACTGCACGGAAGTATAACTTGTTTGGGTTTTGGTTTAGGGTTTTTTTTCTTTTGAACAGAGAAAGCAAAATGCAAGATTTTTATTGCTGAAATGTAACTGCCAAAATAAAAGAGCCTTTACTGTGGAGAGAGAGGTGGGGGATGAGAGCAAACAAGAGATTCTTATTCCTTTATGTGGTACATTGCAACATAAATTATTCCCTAATTCCTTACAGTTTTGGCTCACACAGGTCACTGCTTATCTGAGCTGGCGGGAAACATGCAAAGCAGCTATACCCCGAGGAGAAGAGGGAATCCACCAGTGGACACTAGATGATAAATAGCACAATAACCTGGCATGATTACAGGCCATGCTGCACATTCCTCTCTGGAGTTTTGATTTGTTATCTAGGACTGGAGTGGAAAACACACACAGAGAAGGACAGAAGCAGAGGAAGTGGGCTGGAGCTGCAGCATCCAAACGACTCCATCAGCCAGGCACCGAGTCACTCACCTCGTAGCCTTTTTCCAGCAGGAACTCAGCCAAGTACGACCCATCCTGGGAAGAGCAAGATAGAGGAAAATGTTAGAAACACACTGAATAGGCCTGGGAGATTTGGACTGCTTAGGAACTCTAAAGAGGGAAGAAAAAAAACTTGTAGTGAGCAGACCAGGTAATAAGCCTATACTTTGATTTCTCCAGATTCATACATCGACCTAAAAATACTACAGACTCTCTTTAGTTAATTTTAGACTATGAAGCAGTATATTTTAAGATGACTTGCTTACAAATGCTAGTTAAGAACTCCCATCTCTTGAATCTCTTCCCAAATTCCATTATAAAGTGCCTGGGGACTATCTTTCCAAAACATCCTAACCATGGTCACTGAATTTGAACTATTTTGGAGTTAGGGAAGGAAAAACATGTAAAAAAAAAAAAATAGTACAAGCTTGGCATTCTCTGCAAACCAATGTGGCTCTGTAGCACCTTGTCACTTTGGAGTCTCCCTTACACAGACACTCCTTCTACAAGGCTTCTGAAGGCAGCAATAATTCTGTCATGCCTGACCTACTGACTTTCAAAACCATCTCTAGCACACCTTATATTTTAACTACACAATAAAAGCCATTTTCCAATTTTAAATACATTGAAATCATTGAAGGTTGAGAATTCAGGTCATTTAATTTCAGGGATTTTTCTTTTTTTCCCCCCCTTTGAAATCCTCTTTGTCCAACTTAAATTATTAACTTCCTCAAAAGCAAATACTTCAAAATGTGTTAGTACATGTTTTCCTGAAGTAAGAGGATTCTCCTGGCCTGACTATTGCCAAGAATGCCAAAACCAGTAAGTTATACCACCTCTATAAATGTGAACACGCCATCACAAATCCAGTAAATTTTACCCCTCCAAAAGCATTCTCACTAACCAACTCAGTTATTACCTATGTCCAAAATCTGCAGCTTTCACTGACTTCTTGAACTGCTTATTTCTTTAATATGTAAATGTATTCCCAGACCTAAATGACTTGCTACAAAAATACCATAAGAACAATGAGATGCCACCTTTGCTTCCAGGTTTAAACTCTGTTACGTGGATCTGCTCTGCCATAATCATGGCCAGAGACATTTAAGGGCAAAACTAAACATATATTTCTCTCTGAACATCCCTTAAAAGCATATTGCTCCAGAGAAAACCCATCTCTTTATATTAAATCAATTGTTTTTGCCTCATAGAGAGCCTAAGAAGAATAACACACTAAGGAAAGAAATTTTAGATGCACTAGGAGGCCCTACAGGAGCAGGGCTGCCAAGGGAAATTGCATACTGCATTGATGGCAAAATCCTGGATATGTGTATGCAAAATGGCACAGTCAAGTGCACAAGGGACACATGGCTCTATGGCATAAATGCTTCATAAAGTCTCCCACAGTCTAGAAGGGCTTGAAACCAAGAAAGTTCCAGCATCCATCTTTCTCCACTACATGTACAGGTGAGTGCATAGATGTTTATAGGGCTATAGACCTGTGATAGCAGTCTATGACACCAGGAAAATAACAAAGCACATGTGACATGGCCTCACTGGAAGAATATGTACATCAAATGATAAGAACAAGGCCCTACTGAAAGGGCCAATTCAAAGAATATTGAATGGAAAAATCTGGAGAAATGTGGTTGTAAAGGGGGACACGACAGCTACTTCTAATGCTTTTGTCATCTTTTTCATTAGCAATTCCTCCAGGATTTAGCAGAGAGGGGGAAACTTCCTAGTTCTTCTTGGCTGCTCAGCCCACTACAACATAAAATCATAAATAAAATTTGAAAAGGAGGTGAAAGTGGAAGACCCAGAGAGTGCAAAGGAGATGAAAAAAGAAAAGCTGCGATTACTTAGGAAGCTGATAGGAAACAGACTTAACTAGGATTGAACCCTGTCAATAAGGTCTTGTTCTTCTCACCCAGGCCATTGCTCAAAGTTTCCAGTCGCCCTGGAACATTTTGAACCAGCAGCGGCACTCGCTTCCCCTGCGCTTCCTTTCCAGGTCTATCAAGTGATAGGGCAGGGCTGTACAATGAGTGGGAACAGGCAGCGAGTGTGCGAGCCGCCGCTCCGTGTCTCTGCGGGCAGAGCTGACTCAGCGCGGGCCATGGCGCGGCCCCGCTCTGCGATACCCTGCGATAGCTCTGCGATAGCTCTGCGATACTCTGCGATACCCTGCGATAGCTCTGCGATAGCTCATCGCACGGGCCGGGCTCACGCTGCCCTTCCTGCTCCCCACTGAGCAGCTGCCCCTGGAATGGCGAACACAGCCACCAAAGACCCACAGCTGGCAGCTGCCAAGGACAGCGCCGCTTCCACCCCCTTCCAGATCAGGGAGGGAGGAATAGTCACTAAGCTTTGCAAAGTGATTTAAACCTTGAGCCATAGGAGACTGTATTACATATATAAATTCTATTATCAAAGCTATCGATTTGCATTTATACTATAAAGTCTTCAAGCTACAGGAATCCCTGAACCAGAAACGGGATATTAAAGGAACAAGATGATAAATTCTCATATAGGTGCTCTTATACTTCATTGGAGAGCTTAGTTTTGCCAATGTAAAGTACCTAGCTAATGCTATTCCGTTTATAGCAAATCAACAAAACAGAAGACAGAAGCAGATATCTGTCTGTGGACAAAGCAGTCTTGAAAGAAAATTGCCTACAAATCCTTTAAGTAGGATTACGAGGAGGCCTGGCTCCTTATAGATATGTCAGAGCAGCTTGAACAATCAAAATACTTTAAGAGGACCAGCTAAATAAACTACCCCAGTTAAAACAGCTCCTCATCAGCACACTCTGGCACCTCAGATTTGAACCTCTGTGGTATCTTCAGCCAATACGAGTTTGAAAGCTCATACAAAGAATGATACTTCAGCTGGCTTCCAAGACACAGCAGCAGGTTTCCAACTGCAGCTGCCTTACAACATGTCTGTAAAATTCCCAGACAAAAGAAAACAGACACATAAACTAGCATGAGACAACTTTAGGATGCAATATTTTATACTTAATACAGTAGTTAATGTCAAGAACTTCAATAAGCTTTGACACACTATCAAAGAAAAACACTTCCAACGTGGTGAAGAAATTGAGACAAATGAGTTCGACAGTGCTTTGCCAAAATCATCTAGAATAAAAACAGTATCAAGTTTGACTTGATCCATGAACAGGATAATTTACACAGAAAACTGAAAACAAGTGTAACTCAATAGCCTGTTTAGCAATCCAACCTCCTTTATTTTCCACTGTTTTACACAGGCAAGTTCCATTTGCAATGAACTCATTTGGGATTTATGTTGACACATTCAGGGAAGGCTGTAAAAGCATCTCAACATGCAAGCCATCTTCATTCTCTTTCTTGGATTTGGCCAGTTCCAATACCCTTCCACAGAGCTTTTGGATTCAAGACTTAGATAATGCCCTAGCTTAGCATTCTTAATCCAGAGAACTCCTTCTTCCCCACAGCTCCTCTCTGCTAACAGAGGAAGATGGATGAAGAAACAAGGGAAAAGAGACCAAGGGAAAAAATTCAAGAGGAAGAGAAGGAGGAGGTATACACTTTTTTATTACTACTCCTAGAGCTTCAGGAGAAGTATATGGAGTGTTTTTACAGAAGAGGGAGAAAGAATTAAAGACCTAGCATTAATGATGCAAGTGTATTATGACTGTACCACCAAGGAGAAAGGGCTCTCAGTTGCAGGGGAGTAACATGAACATCTGAAAAGAAACACCCCACAGTATATCAAGTATTCAGAATTCATCACACCTTTGAAAAAAAAAAAAAAAAGTGCAATGGTTTTCCACATACCACAGAAGAGATCAAAGATGCTTATACTTATAAAATTCAAAAGTGATTGAGGCTACTGCCATGCCCTTAGGAATAACCACAAAGGTGAGTTTGTGGAAGTTCAAACTAAAGGGGTATGTCAATTATCAAGGTCATTCTTCGCAGTTCTAAATTCCTTTTGAGCTAAAAATTATAGTTGTGCTCTGCTGAAGTAAATTTTGGTAGGTTCAATTAATCTGTTTAGGGGAAAGTATATGGGGGGGAAAAAGCCACACTTTCACCCACAGGACATGGGTTTTATTTCCTAAAAGCATCTTCCTGCAACAGCAACAGTGCACAGTCACCATTTTCATTTAGTCCTGTTGGAATGAATAATCCATCTCCCCATTAAAATCTACAGAACCAGTGCCACTGGTGGCCTTGTACAATAAATTGTTGGTTCATCAACTTTTAAATTTCTGAACAGCTAGAAGCTAATGCTATTTCAGAGACTTATTGAACTGGAGTGTGGTGAGAGATCCTTTGGGGCAGGAGATACACATCACTCTAAAGCAACATCCAAATTATTTTAATAGCAGTCTGTAACAACTATTCCTTTGTTCATAGCACTCCAGAGCAGTCTTCCTTAAAAATGAAAAATCCATGAGAGTAATAAAGTGAAAAGTTATTTTTGCTGAAAAATGCACACTAATAATTTCCAGTGATTTACAGAGGAAATCAGTAATTTTTTGCAGATACTATAAAAAGAACAGTGCTACACTTTGTCTCAAGTCTTCAAGGTGATAATCGAGGTAAAGCATTAAAGCATTCATAAAAAATTCCCCATACTGAAAACAGGAAGAACTATGAACTCTAAAGTATTTAACTGATTTATTAAAGCTGCCACCCTCCAAATGCAGTAGTTATTTTTCTCTTTTGATTTGTATTCTGGCCAAGTAAGAATATAAAAACAAGTGTCCTTTTGTTTCGTGCTATCAAAAGAAAATTCAAAAGGCAGCAAATATAAAAAAAAAAAAAAAAAAAATCTTTGTTTTAAAAGATTGTCCACTTAATCAAAGGTTCTTGTAATTCATTAACTGCAATGCAACAAAATAAAATTAAGTAGGAGGAAAAAAGTTAGCAACAAGGAAAGCATTCTAGTTATATTACTCTGTTATTTTCCAATTAAGATGTGTTTAAAGGCGAAAGAAAAGTTGCTTTGGAAAAATGAATCACTGTTATTTCCTAGTGAGAGCTCCATCTGACCTCACATACTATTCCACTAGTAAACTATTAAATTATATTAAGAGCTGTAACTGCAGTTACAGAAGAGCAACACATTGTTCCTCTCTCTCCCTCCAGTTGTCTTTATCTAAAACAACATTATCCACATCATCAGTATTTATAGCTATTCTACTGTGAACCTCAACACAGACCCCTCATTTAAAGAGCAAACCCCTTACAGACAGAACAGAATAAACCTCTGTAATTCAAGTTTGCTCTTGACCAACCAGTTTGGCTTAACTCAAGCCAACAACAGTAAGGTATGCCAGCTATTTTTATTTTTCAAAAGGTGTTGGTATTTAAATACATAAAACCTTTAATCTAAACCTATATGATATTCTACAATAATCTATCACACAGACCTCCCCCCCAACATCTCAGCTTGGGAAAAGCAAACTACACCAACAAATTGAGTATATAGGTTTTTTCCTGATTGCAGGAACCTGTGGCACATAGCCTGCTATGTACCAACACACCACAAATTTCCCAGTGATGACAGTCAGGAGCTTGATAGCTTTTTAGAAAAAAAACTAAAAATCATGACCCTAAACATTCAGGTATCAAGATACTCAAAACAATTGCTAGCTCTCAGACATATCCAAAGAACTATTACTAAAAATAATAATCTCAGTAGAGAGCCTTCTAAAGCTTATAAAAGTTATGAGCCACAAAACCTTAGTTTTTTCTTCAAATATGAATGTCTAGCATTGTATACTAATATATTAGCACACTGATATAAACCAAACCAGTTAGGTGCTCTGAATTTGAGAGAAACCTAGCTATACTTTTCTGTCTCACTAGTGAAAACATAGGGATCAGAGCAATGTGTCTGTAAACCTGAAAATGCAAATCACATGGGCAACACTCCAGATGAAAATTAAAACCTCTGCTTCTAGTGTATGAAATGGGAAACCCATAAAAATTTTAAAAGCCACAAGATTATTGTTCTGCCCATCCCTATTTCCTCCTGCTTTCAGAAAGGTATCAGATGGTCTTTCACCTTTCCAAAATAGCAAGAGCAGCTCCACCAATAAGCTTTTTAGACTTGCCTTATCCTCAAGTACCCAGACTAACCCAACAGCCCCATTAAGTGACTTGCACTGGCTCGGGGAAACCCCTCAATATCCAACAAATGCAAAATAACCCCAAACACTACCCAGTGGAAACTCAAACACACAAAACCTAGTGCAGAGAGAAAAGAAACCAGGAAACCCAGGATTAAGCTGCAGGCTATGCCCCTAAGAGATCAACTTTGACATCAAAATTTCAAAATTCAGAACGGTCACAGTAAAAATCCATGAAGCCCTGAAATTTTGGGTTCGGAAGGAATTCTGTGACTTTTATGTTTAAAGGAAATGAATAATTCTGTGAAGTGACCCCAGGAGGAAAAATATAAAATCTTGGCATGCCACCTGTAACATCCTACACTGGAAAACCAACAGCAGCAGCACCACTGCTATCACTGTAATCTGGGGAATTTATGACCATAGCTCAACACACATCCCCCCCCAGAAATAATGGACTCATCTCACTCCTAGACAGATACACATTTTTTTTCTTTCTTTTAATCCTTTCTCCAACAGCCTAATGCAGCTGCTAAGGCTAAAGCTATTTTCACCATTGTAGCACCAGGTTCTCAGACTGATGACTCAAGCAGGCTTTCTTCCACTCCTGCTCACCTCCTGAGTTTGTTACTTGAAGTTTAGCCCAAGAGGTTTCCTAACAGAGTGCAAGGTCAGTTATTTGAGACAAAACAAAATAAACACCTCATTTGCTATCTTGTTTGCATGAGATCAAAGCCTAATAAATGAGAGGCAAATGAGCATAGACCAGGAAAAAGCTTTCTAATTCATTCTTCTGTACTCAGCTTTACAGATGGATATGGTAATTTTGTCTGAAATGTGGTTTATTTACAGATAAAGACAAAACCAGAGATCATGTTCCAGTTGGAGGAGAAAAGCAGTGCACAGTAACCCAATCCTTATTTTCTTAAAAGTTTGCTTAGAGAGAAATTAGAAAATCCAGTCAGAAAGGTTTGTTATAACTTTAACAGGTTTCACTCTTGCAATATTTGCTTGGGTGGAAGAAAAGTGCTGATCCTGCAGTGATACGATCTGCAAATCATAGGAGCAAATACTCTCTTTCTGGACATTTCAAGTTCTAGGAGTCAACAGTTTGCCTTACAACTGGTCATAACTCTTTGGTATTAACTCTCCCAGTCTGCATGGTCTGAGTCCAGTTTTTACTGTTCTGGCATCTTCTGAAGAATAAAGAATTATTTTTCAGAAACTCTGCTTATTTATGCAATTTCCACCTTTTTATTTCAAGACTCCCAAACTTCCCAATTTTCAGAGATCTTTAAAAGATGGATTCTAATACTTTTCAGAGTTCTGGATTCAGAGTGGCCAAGAGACTAGAGAGCCTAATTGTGGTCACCAACACCCTGAGCTCCAGGGAACTCAGATCTCTCTTTACACCAGCAAGGGATAAAATAAGAACCAAGAGCACCCAAAGAGCTATCAGAGCAATAAACTTCCTAATAGTTCTGCAATGAAATAGAAAGGGAGAGATGTGATTGAAATTTCAAAACAAGAAAAACCCTACAGAAATGCCAAAGCTAGATTCTTGTGAAAAGTACAAATATTTGGACCAAAATGCTAAAATATTTGGACCAAAAAGCTACATATTCATTTACTGTCTTTACTTAACTTTTGCAGCACCTTTTGTTCAGGAGAAATGGAAGAAACACTAACAGGGGAGAAATTTAGCAGGAGAGCTCTTAAGAGATGTTCCCCAGGGTTTACTGTACACACATGCACTTTTTCCTCATAAAAGGGGTATCCCATGCATTTTGAGTCCTCCCTACACACACACACACATATATATATAATCTTAAGACGACAAATTCTTTTTAAGCCTTCCAAAACATTGTCCTACCAAAAAAATAAATGTAGAAAAACAATTAGGGAAGTTAAAGACCCATGATTCACAATGCTTTCAATACAATTTTTTTCCAAAGGTAACACTTGCCAGAATTCCTTGTTTTGCAAAATCTTTTATTATGCCAAGGAGCAGTTTCACATTTGTCAGATATTTTTAAGCAAGAGTAAATATGCTTCTAAGGTTTTGTTTGGTTTTGGAGTTTTTACAGTTTAAGATTCACTTGTTTTTTGGGATTTTATTTAATACACAATATATGCTCTATACTACAACTGTAAATAAATATCAACTCTGCAGTAAAACATTATTGAATGAACAGATTTATTCAGACAGTGCCTACCTTCCTCTCTAAGCAAATACAATTGTCAGTGAAGATGCTTAACTCTGTAATAACTGTACTCACGTCCAAAACATTGAAATATAAATTGACTGAAATTAGACATGAGACTCAATACCTCTGTTCCACATGATTGTTTCTGCTAATCAAGGGCTCTGATGCCACATGGACTGAGCTTCCTGATGGCCAGAAGCCAAGCAGGATAAGGATTATCTGGGTGATAGCAAAAGGATGCAGTGTTTTTTCAGAGAAGGTTGCAGAAGGTCATCCTTATATTTACAGATACCATACAATGCCTTGTGTACCCAACTTCACAGCTTTCCCTTGTCAGCTTCAAAAGAGTAAAAAAACCCACCCAGTTTCATTAATTGCCAAGGTTCTTGTCTAAGGGAACTAGAAAAGGGAAAGTGAGCAATCACATTTGCTTATCCTATCTGTCAGGAGCAGGATTTGGAATAGACAACTACCACAAAACCACCAGCAAAATACCAGTTCAATTCATACAGTATTAAAAATCACCTGCAAATTGAATTAGACAAAACCCTTTCCATCATCTTCAATTGCAGTAATCAACAGACTTCTTTCAGCAGGGTAGTTTTCATGAACAACTTCCTAATTAAGGTAAGGATAGAGCAAAATCAAGGTAAAGCAACTCTTTAAAGAGTTTAAACAATACTTTAAATAGTTCCACATCAGCCTTGTTCCAATGAATTATGCAGTTTTGCACAGATCTCTAAAAACAGGAAAACTATTTAAAACTTTCATGAAAAAGCTTTTGAGAAGCATCAAAACAGATTATTATAACAACTGACACAAACAAGCTTCTTTCATTTATTGCACAAAACCTGAACCTACTTAAATTTAACTATCTTTGCAGGCTGTGGAGAGATGGAATACATGGGACACATTTTAATAATTTTTGTCTGTATTCATAGGGATTTCCTCTAATCTCAAGGTTCCTTTGCAGTTCATTTGAATAGCTTTGCACCCTAGGAACTACAGGAAATTCTACGGAAGCCTCCCTGTCTCACTAACTCTGTAAACTGCTCTGTTACATTTACTCCTACCAAAAGCCAAACACCACAGGATCAGTGTTACTTCTTTGAAATTCATAAATTCTTTAATTGCCAAGGGACATAAGGGTATGCTTGAACTGAATAAACACAGCAGGTTTTGCAAAAAGGCCAACATGAAAATAGTATGTACTTTTTCATTACAAAGTCGCTACTACTTAAAAATGGCAACATCCTATCTTTCTTTAAGAAATACTTAAAATTCCCATAGCAGGCACAGTGAGAGAACTCTTGGTTTCACTAAAAATGGAATGTAAACATGACATCAAAGTGTAAGGGGGCCTCATTTTCAGAAACATAAGGACCTGAAACAAGCAATTCCTTTGAACAATACACTAGGAGAAGGTGATCAGATGTATACATATAATAAATCTTCCTACAATTAAGTACACAGGTCCTCCTTTCAATGCTGTTCAGAACTGCAGATTAACACCACCATACAGCTATTTAGAATAGTCTTCAGGTTTCATATTTGCACCTAAGGTCTGCCTTTTGCCTGAGCTGAGGCAACACCTCCATCAAATAAGGACAAGAAATAACACCGGGTACCATTTGAATCTTATCACTGAATCACCACAATGTGCTCCAAGTCAACAGAAAAACAAGCTCCCATACTGGACTACAGCATACATAATTTGAACAGCACTTAATGAGTTCTTCATCACCACATCAAGTAAACTACTCTGCATCAAACCATCTGTCTTGTTCCTCTGCCTCACTCCAAGAGAAGAGGCATCACCTGTTTCCCTCACATCCTTCCCCTTAAGGTTAGATAGAAAGCTTGAAGAGGCATCATAAGAGGACTTTTGTCCTGATTTTATGACCTGTGCCCTGACCAAGCTATACGTGGGTGAGCAAACCATACATGCTTTAGATGAGCATCCTTACTCTTCAGCAGCTGAATGTATTTATTTGAGGCACCAGAAAATACACTGGACAAGGTCTCAAAAGTTTGACTGAATGCTTTTGTGCTAGTGAGCATCTGCTGTTACAAACCATCCATAGGCACAGGCAGTCTGCCAGCCACACACACACTGCTCTCATGGCAGACTTCCACAGAAAAGCTGTGGCTTCATGTTTACACATCTTGTTTGTCAATATTGCTTTGTTTCTCCAAGAACCTGGCAAGCCAACAGGCTCAAAGGATGCTTGCTAGTGCACAGCTGCTTCTTTCAGTGGGATACTTACACATTACAATTCAAGCATTCCACGTGGATCTGGAAGATCTGTGAGGGAGACAAACTTTTCTAGATATTCTAGAAAGTTTATTTCTAAGCCATGCATACAACAATCCTAGATACACATGGAGAACATTCCATTTTTTCCCTTGGATATTTGTTTTACTCAAGACAAAGGTTTACATGAATGAATGTTCAACTTCAAAGAAAACCCTTTTGGGATTTTGCACACAGCTCTGTAGGACAACCTCAAACTGGCATTCAGCCATCAAGTGACTAAAGTCTGCATCAGAAGTTGATCAGCAGGAGTCCCAGGGAGGGAGTGAACAGGGAGGTACTCATCCTGCTGAAGTGCAACAAAAATTTCTCCAAATTGCTGGGATGGGACCAGCAAAGATTGAGTTTGTTACTCTCCAGTTGGCATGCAGGAAGCCACTTGCAAAGAAAGCTGCTGTGCTGATCTATTCAGATAATGAATGCCATGTCTTCCCACAACTCTTGTCAAAACTATTTCCTCAAAGATGCAGGTGCTAGATATCTATTTACCTATTCTTAACGAATTTCATACTACAAGGATGCCAAGCTTTTCTTTTCCTCTCAATGCACCAATACTAACATACATATGGTACATTGATGATTACTATATCTCATCAAGTAAAGAGCATTTTATGTCACCTTGCAAAAAAACCAGTCTTCCTAGTAGGTGGTTTTTTTTTTTTTTTTTAGTAAAAGCAGTAGCTAGGCTCACCACTAGCTCTTGAACAGCATCAGGAATTATTTGAGTGCAAACATTTCATGTGTGAACTCAAATGCCTTTCAGACCTATCACAATTCAGTCTTCCTTTAAGGACACACAGAAACAAGTGTGATCCCATTGGATCACTCCATGCCCTCGATGGCTTACCCCAATTGTTCTATGCTTCATTGATGTAGAGTCACAATCATTGCATAGTACCATGCTGCTTCCTTCCCCCTTTCAGTGATTGGTAAACACTCACTTCAATTATATTTAACTTTTCATATCAAACTGGGAGAAATTCACCAGGTTGAAGCTCCACGATCCTAATGACATTCTGTAGACAGTGGTGAGGAACACAGGGACTGGCTGTCCCAGATGTCCACAGGAAAAACAAACAGAACATCTCTATTTTATGCACTCTATTTTACACACTCTATTTTACAGTCATCTCCATGCATCTGTGCTGTCATAGCAGTTAATAAGGTTAAGAGCATCCCTGTAAGGCAGTTCTTACCTATGTTCATTCACAGCTTGAGGAAAATCCTAATAAAAATGCATCCTACAATACAACTGACTAGACTAGTACTGCAAGACATTAAAAGAAATGGTCTTTCTTCCCCTATAATGCATAGCAAGGCTGAATAAAACAAATTGCAATTTGTACTTTAACTGCATGGCATCAACAAGAACAAAGTAGTTTCCACAATTGTCATGACATTCTCCTGTAAAGGACTAAAACTCTAAAAATTTAACAAGAGGGAGAGATTTAGTTGTACAGTCCCTCCTAGTTGAAAGCATGCAAAGAACAGTCCTTTGAGGCCTTGACTTTTGCCTCTGGCATAATTTTTGTTTGATCTCACCCAATCAACTTAACTTGGCAACTTTGAACAAGTGCCAAAGCATAAGATGAATGATAATACATAATGTTGCTTCTAAAACACTATAGCAACATATCAAAACAGTTCTGAAAACAGGTATCAGGCATGAAAACTGACTAAAACATGGAAACAAACAAAAGTCCCAGCAGAAATTTGTAGGCAAGCTTACCCTATGTTGAGGAGGAGGAGGAAAAGGAGAAAGGTTTTTTACCTGCAGAAATATTGGTAAGTGGCATATTCAAATATGGTTTTACAGAACAAGAATGAACATACTGATGTTAAAATTGCTGGAAACTGTGTGGTTCGTCCACCAACACATTCTGAATTGAAAAGATTTGCTGAAATCCAGAAGAAAAGCTTGACTGAAAAATTAAGAAGCCATTAAGGTAACATAAGCCTTACCAGCCTCCATCAGATTCACTGACCATGACTCATTCACTTAACTGATCTTGGACATTGTTTTATGGAACTATTTTCAAACAAATAATCATTTTAATGGATTATTTTTACTGATATTAATAACATTTTAGAGAGATGGGAATAAAGACCTATGGGGTAACCAACTCAAGGAACAATACTATTGCAGCTGAAAGGCTCAGAAAGAAACCTTCAGCTTCCCTGTCAGCAATCAAGTACATTGGGGAACAGCTGGCAAGACATTCCTTTCCATCTCATCGCTTCTTTTTTCTGGCCTTCTCCCTCAAAATTATTTCTTCTTGATATCACCAGACACACAATAACTAGGTTAAAAAATTAACTTGCTGTCTAAAGCAATCCTCCCTGCTTCTTTTTTCCATCTGGAGTTAAAGCCAATAAAGGAATATTGCAACATTTTCAGAGAGTTTTCATCATTGTTTCTTAAGAAAATAAACTTGTTTAACTCTTTTGAGCAACTTACCCATAAATTGAGAATACTTAAAAAAATAAGGCAGCTAGAATTTATATATCTCTGTAGCTATATATGTTATGGTGCACTGCATTTCTTATGCCAGTAAAAAATAAAATTCTTAAGGACCTTGCTTATCACACATATAAAGGCTGCAAGTTATGAGTAAAAGGGGACAAGCAACAGACAGAAATACAAGTATGCCAGGCACTGAACAGAAATGTCTTATTCTTAGAATTGTTCCAGTCCTTCGAGCTTCAGTGTGTCATATTTTGTGTGCACAGAAAGAGTGGGAAATACTTCATAGTGCATAAAAAGGTTATGGCATGAGCTATTCAGTTTAATTTTACTTCACATACACTACTCAAAAGGAAAGGGAACTATGTTTTGTTTTTTAAAAGCATACAAAAAGGCTTTTATCCCTCAACCTCATCAGCAGCTAAGAACTACACAGTATAAGAACTACAAATACAATCCTTCAGACTGAAGAAAAATAATTTTTTAATGCTCACCAGCAGTAACAGCTAGCATAAGGACACTAAATACTTCCTCAGTTAGATTTCAGTTTAGCATAACTAATATGTGGCTTTCCCCTTCTAGCTAAGGGAATGAAATCCTTCAGATTAGAGGAAGTTTAAGATTTGGTCACAGGAGGTTAATAATGCAAGCAAAAACCAAAAAAAATCCTTTCAGATGAAGTAATCAAGCCTTTCCTTTGTATTTCAAAGACAAATGAAAATATGATGTGATGCTAGCATAACACCAAATCCTTCAGTATCATGCTAAGTCAAATTATTTATAGAGACAAAGGAGCCCTCTAAAATAACCCAGAGGTAAAATATCGTCACCCTGAGTGCAGAGTCTTGGTTATCATGGCCATCACCAATATTGAGAGATGGAACTACAGAGCACTGCACAGTTTAACAGCAGAGATTGCAAGTACCTTCCTGCAAAGCATTTATCCAGACACCTGAAGTCATTAGTCTATTTTAAAACTTGAATAGACTTGACAAAAATTCTCTCACATACTATGGAGACTAAGAAACACTTAAGAAACAATGGGAGATCACAGACACCCTAAAACACTTCCCAGATTATCTTCTGCATTTAAAATCAGGTGTTAGCATTTGAAAGGTGCATATGAAGGCCACATTGTCCTGTTCTGAAAGCAGGGAAACTTTTTAACCAGTCACCTTCATACTGTTCAACAATTCATTCTCATCTTTCTACTTGGGATTAATTGAATAATTTTCCCAATATGATGATTCATCTATTCATCAACATTCAGCCCCTCTTCTTTAACCTCACCTGTAGAACATTTATGTGGTTGTTTGGGGGGGGGGGTTTAGTTTGTTTTGGTATTTTTGGTGTTTGCAATTTTTTTAAGCTTCTTTCCTTCACCAGTGGTAGACTGCTGGCTGGAAAAGGCACTGCTAGACCATGAAAAACAGCTTTCTTCACCAATGTGTCCCCAGAGCAGAAAATGCTTGATGTGACACTTTTGGTTTTGGCACAATATAACAATCTTTCAGTCACTGTTCCAAATTGCAGAGAAACAACAAGCAGGTCAAAGATCAGCTGTAAATTAACACTCACTTTAATAAAAAATAACTTTAAAATAATGACATCAGCTAAGCCACTCTCTTGTAGACATCTTCCCACACCTGCAAATATAAAATACATAAAATGTTGGAGAAGAGAAACCAGACTAACTCCCTCCTCCCCCACCACAGTCAAAACACTGAGATGCTACAGTAGAACTTACACACATACACTTTCCTGTAAACTGATTGCACTCGTATCTTTTCTAAATATTTTCTTCTGCTGGCATGCATATATAGAAATCAAACTTGCACAAAAAGCAAAACTGAAAATGTTGATATGGCTCTGCTCCAATTACAATACAAGATAGGAAAATTAGAGGAGCAAAGGAGCTCCCACCTCGTGCAAAACCTTTTCACTAACTTTGCAACCAGTCAAGGAAATAAATATACTGTATTGATTCCAAAGAGAGCTGAACTTCCACAGTTTGTAGCTGACAGTAATTAAAAGCTGGGTGGATGGCTTGAGTTACAAACCAGTGAGAAGCCCACAGCTCCTTCTGGATGTTTCTGGCAAACAAGTCATCAGCATTTAAAAGGAAACCTCTTGTTCCCTCAATTTCTACAGAAGACTGACTAACATGTCAACCTATCTGAACCCAGCCTGACAGCTGAGACTGCTCTCTGACAGTAAACAGGTTTGGAATTTTGTTGTGCAACTTTTGTTTGCTTTTTTTTAATTAAGAAAATCCTGTGCAGTATCATTGGCTTTTCAATTAAAATACCACATTGAGGACAATCCTTACGTCATAAAAATGAGGTGTTGGTGGAATATGTCAGGGCAAAAAGAAAAAAAAAAAAAGCACTCTAGTTATTATTGTATTAGATTTGAATTGCACTGAGTACTTTAGGGGTTTTTGTTGCTAGCCCTAAACAAAGTCAAGCAAGATTCTGTAGGACTTAAATCACAAAGGGAAAGGGAGAGTCAGAAATTGCACACCTTACTGTCATTGACATTTGTTAGATGAATGTGCTTACAGATGTTTCTTCAAGTCTCAAAATCTTTGAATGTAAGACTTCAGGAATATAAATTTTAAAGGAAACAAGTAAAAGACAGAAAGGCTGACAGGCTGTAAGTCACCAGTATCTTCCTTTTCTTTGCAAGCTCTTATCATTTTGCATGGCAGGGTTCTCTGGTTTCAAACACTGAGCCCTTAAACCAACAGGTAAATCACAAGTAAGCCCTGGAATTTTCAACTTCCACTCCCCTCTGTTTGGTTCAAAACAAGTCTGCATGGTTCTGCATGGTGCAGAAGAACACAGTATTGGCTTGAAATCACTAATTCCAAAATAATCATCCTGACTGAGAAAAATGCATCAAGCAAATATCAAATCCATTTCCAGCTACTCCTTTTAAACCCAAAGGTACCAGAAGCACCTGAAAAACTTCTATGTTTCCCTAGAAGAGGGGCACAGCAACGGAGCAGGAAACTTCCACATTTCCACATGCCACTTCTAACGCTGCTCCCCAAGACAGAAGCTTCAGTAGAGATCTCTGCTCAATTTCACAGGCAGAAATGGCAGGAGTGGTTTAATCAGGGTCAGTACCTCCCTGACCAGCCCATCACAGGCACCCTATTCACAAAACCAGCAGCCACTTTAATCCCACAAAGCTTTCAGGCTTTGGAAAGGCAAAAAGCAGCAACAGGATGAAAGAGGTCTCCATCCATAGACTTCAGATAGCATCCTTAGAGACTTTTGCATTTGGGGAATTTAATTTTCAAGGAAAAGTCAAAGTTATAATGATAATGGAATTTAATCTCACTGTAAATAACACTAAAGGTTAACACAGAGGCTGCCAAGCACACCATCTCTTGGCAACAATACTTGGAAATCTGCAAGCTAGGGATGCCAGGTCTTTTTATTTTTCTCTTTTTTTTTTTTTAGCATTCAATTTAGATAACTGATGAAAATTACCAAAGAGCTTATCATCATACATGTCCTATAAGAAAATTTATAGTTCTTTCAACCACCTGCGCTATTATATTTAGATTACAGTCTGCATCCATAGTAATTAGTATTGTTAATATAGACATCAACTAAATCTCAACTTTTAATAATTTTTCTAGGCATATGTTCTAAAAGGTTTATCTGTTAGGGAAGAGTTGTTTTATTTTTGCAGTGTTTGAAAAAATAATGATTGATTTGACTTAACTACACACCAGTGCAGCAAGCTCTGATGCAGGAGCTACTCCTGGGGTATAAAACAAATCACCCTGAAGGAATTTATATAATTTACCAACATGCTCTTGGCCATTAAAGGTACATTGAACAAGATTCTGGGCTGTTGCATTAATTTAGCTAACACAAACACATCAAGTCATCCTATTAAGGAAATTCAGCTTCCATCCTGGAGGAAGTGGATACCTCACTATTTTTTCAGGGCTCTTCAAAAATAGGATTCACATACTTAAGCTGCTCACACAATCTGTATTTCTTTCTTTCTTGCTCCATATTGTTCTTCCCTTCAGACAAAGCTTGGTATGTCAAAAAACTGATGTTGAGAATATATTAGCACATTAGCATAATTATTTATTAACCATTAGCAATTAATAGTATCTGTTTAACTCCAGAAAAGAGACTCTATAATTTTATGCCTGCTGCCCTGCAAAAGGTGTCAAAACCAGGTACTGTTCTCTCCCCCTCTTTTGAACTCGCTTCACAGCCAGCTTCCAAACTTTTTTATCAGAGCAAAATTTTTAGCACTTTTAAGTTACTGAAATAAGTCCAGCTATCCTGTGAAGAAGGCAAAATGAGAACCACTTTCTTCCAATGACTTTACTATTGAACCACTTGAGAACATAAGCTTGCAAATCACTTCCACCTTGCTAATCCTAAGTATTCTAATAATTCTATGAATGGTATAAAGCATATCTGCCCACTGGAATTGGAATAGAAAGAGAAAAAAAATCTACAGCTCACATAGTAACCATTGTTTTAATATAAAAGGTGGAAGCTAGCACTAGCATAACTTAATCTGCTAAACTATTAGTTTATCTTGATGAAGTTTAGTTAAATCATCAGACTACTTTGAAAGTGTACACTAAGAATATTAAAACAAAAAATACTCAGCAGCAGCTTCCAGAAAATAGCTTCCAGAACACTAAATGCAGATTGTAGACACAGCTTTAGATGGAAATTTAAATGTAGCTATGTCTTGCAAGGCCAAAAAAGCACATTTAATTGAGAAACTTAAGTCTTACTAAAGAAACATGCATATCAAATTAATTTTTTTATCTCTACATAAAAGAACATGTTTGACAAAGGATCAGATTGTTTCTGAAACTACTGATCCCATGTCTTGATAAAAGACTAATGTAAATATTATTAGTTAAATTTTCACCAAGGTGGATATGCTAGAGAGAAGGAAGCATATCCTTCTTATAAATCAAAATAAAACTAATATACATTTATATAGCAGTCTTCATGGAACAGTAATGTCAGAACTACGATTCTCAAACCTATAAGCAGGCTAGTATAATCTTTTAAATGTGTTTATATTCGATACAAAAGCTGAAACACTACACTTTTAAGCAACCAGAGGTTAAGTTACAATGAAACACCAAGACCATATTCATGTGCTCCATAACAACCAATTCTTCTGTGACTCACAGCCACTAGCATCAGATTTGGCAGATCAGTACCAACTTTAAAAAGTGAGACAGCAAATTGTAAGATTGTCAGGTAAAAAAGACTCCATAAATTCATCTGTATTATTCTCAACCTTAATTACCAGGTTTACAATAGTCAATGTATTTTAAAAACCCATTGCCAGTCCTCCTTTTTGACAATATTTAATTTTACTGTAGCTTACCCTTTTCAATCCCATCTTTTCAGGGGACAGTTTCCAGTGTGGCACACTGCAGGATGATGAGAACTGGGCATGAGTCAGTTCAGGAGGAAGGGAAGGCTCAAACCCACCAGCAAAGAGGGAACCCAAGTGGTGATGGTTGCCTTTGTGACAGCAAGCAAATATTTTGCTTTTCATTAGTGAATAAGGTGAGGCGGGGGGGGAAGGAATCAGAGACATTTGTTAACTCAAACTAGAAACCAAGAAAATTTCCCCCCACCAAGAACAGGTACCAAAGGTATTACTAACAAAGGTGCAAATTCTCATCCAGCCCCAATGGGCAAAGACAACTATCAGGGTTCAGACACCTTGAAGTCTGAGTGGGCACTTGGCAGGGATGGATGGCAGCTAAGTTATTCTGTGCTGTTGATTCTTTTTTGCAAGCCATAATGCAAATAAGCTTTTTATGAGAAGAGTTCAAACACATGCACTCAGAGCCCTTCAAAGCTGCATGGGCTGAGGCAGTCAGAAGGCATCCAGGAACACCAGGAAACTTCACAATGGGAAGAACAAAGGGAAAAAAAAAAAACCCAAAAGGCAGAGGCTGGCCAATTGTGGCCAGAAACCAGCAAAAGATGGGTGGCAATAGCAATGAAATTTTGGGAGAAGACTATCCTTAGAAATCTGAAGTGGCAGTGAAAGGCACTCTGAATTTTTGTTAGCATCAAACTTCACCCTACAGCTGCAGTAGAAAATAAAACCTTTCCCTATAGCTTTAGCTAAAGCAAAGTAGAGGACTGTCACCCAGTTCCTACAGGAGAAATGCCATTACAGAACCTCTCTACTTGTAGAAAAGATTCTCCTTTCTTTTTACAAGTGTTCTTGACCACTTAACAGACACTCAAACCTGCAATTCCTATCTGTCCCTAGTCAGAACACAGGACAAGTAGATATCAATAACAGAACCCAGAACTATCCCTATATCTATCTACATATATATCCATATGACAATTCCTTGTAGACCAACAGCTCAGAGGAAAAATCAACCCATTTGAATTGTTTCATGTCTCAACAATACAAAAAACCCCATCCTAACAAAGTCCACATTGACAAAAAAACCCTCACATCTCTAAAATGAAAATTCCCTTTTAACTCAAAGTCAGTCAAATAGGATTACAGGTTTTAAGGTAAACTGCCAGAGTTGGAGCATTTCCCATATTTTACTCCCAAACCAGTTTAGACTATTTACCCCCTCTTCCCACAATGAAACAGCACAAACACCAAGAATCTCTTCTCCAAGCCATATGGTAAATAGTGTCACAGGCAAGATGTATCAGGACCCCAGGTAATATTTAAAGCCTGACTCAAAGCTTCATAAAATTGGTGACTACAGAGTATACAGAAAAATGGATAAAAGTTACTTTTAACAGTCTATTAAAAACAAACAACGCCAAAAACAAACTCCAAACCAAAGCAATCCACAATGAACAAGACAAAAATAACCAATATGCTCCTGTTAAACCTGAAGCTTGGTGCCTTCTGTTCTTGGCACAGAAATCTGTACTTTGCATGTATTTTAAATTTTGGGGTACCTTGCTACCATGAACAGCAAAACAAAAGATTTTTGTAAGGTTAACACATTTACACCATCATTATTTTGAAACAGTGAAGTATTTTCTGTATTTTAAACACACAAAAGTAAAAGAGCACAAGTTCAGAGCATTATCCATCTAGCTAGGAAAAGATATAACACAACATTACTGTAGCAGATCATACACCATAAATATTTATCAAGTGATAAATACTTCCCAGGAAACATGGAACCAAGCTAGTTTGGAGGCAGACCTTGTGCTCCAGCAAAATGATTACAGACATCAATTATTTGACTATAGACATGATAGTGGTGATACAAGTTCATAGTGTACAAAACAAAAGCAACATGTGAGTCAGCCAGATTTTCCTACCAGGGCTCTAATGTTGACTTGGTTATTTGAAAAGAGAAACACCTTTACCATTAAATAAACAGTGACTGTTTCCTTATAGAAGGGAAAGGGGAATCCCCATTCCCACCCACACTCCAGCTTTTCCTACAGCATCCTTTCAAGTCTCATAATTTGAATACTGGCTCTTTTAAATGCCAGTTTTTCCTTTCTCTTTTTGCCAGAAGACTTGTTTTCCTTTAGCAGACAGAGTAGAGTTTGGAAAATACTCCTTCCTACATAGTTGCAAAAAAACATGCCACACTTACATGAGATTCAAATCTATCAAAACTCTTAGCTACAAAAAACTAGTCAGATCTAACACAAAATAAACTAAAATCCCAAACAGGACAATTTCAGTTTTAGAAGAAAGTAGATTCCAACCATTCCTGTCACCTCTTTTGGTCTTCAATCTAAGGAGAAAAAAAAAAAAAAAAAAAGTTATTTCACCAGAGGCAAAACATTTCAGGTTTCCATAACAAGGCAGGAAGGTATGATTAAGCAGTTGCCTGTGCATGAGATGCATTTTTTTTCTGCTACAAAACAGAGAAAGAAAAAGGCAATTATAACACAGAACTCAAGTATGAGGCTCTGTGGTTGAGAAAAAAAATGAAGTCATTTTAAAACGTTTGCCAGACGACTTCAAGCATTTCCTTTCTCATTCCAGGAGCTGGCATACAAACTAGGCACACCTTATAAACCCCACCACCTCCTGGCCATAATACATTCCAGTTTTTGCTTCATAAAAGAGAAAGTTAAATAGTGTATGTATAAATATATGCCCAAACATTTACACACTTACATATCTTATCACAAAAAAGACTGATAGTAGTACTAAAAATAGACACACTCCTTGCTTAAATGTGAGAATAAAAGCATGTTTTCACTTGCCATTAAAGCACAATGAATAAAGGCACTGGAAGAGATCAACACTGTGTTCACAGATTCAGGGCATTGCTCCATAAACGGCACAAAAATCTCCAGCCATCATATGCTCATTGGTGTATTATTTTCTGTCAGATGTGGTGGTCTGCTGCCACCACAACAATATTGCCTTTTACCTGAGGACACCAGTGGCCTTCACAAATATATTCTGGAATGCTTATAAATCAGGGATTTTTAAACTATTTGCTGCTTGAAGCTTTAGGTTCTGATTCTGTGACTTTCTTAGAAAAACTGATTCACTGAAAGCTAGCAAGTCTCCTTATTGGTTCCAAAATCTTCAAGCAATGATTAAAGAATATATTAATATATTGCCAATCCAGAAACTGAAGTGACATTAATGTTCTCATGCAATCCTGTAATGAATTTCAAGTAGCCTGAGCACCAGGAGTCTGTTCAAGGATAGTACAAAGAGTCCACAGTGGCTGCTAATCAAGAAGGGGTGGGGGGGATGGAAGAAAGGAAGTAGAAGGATGATTTTTTCACTTATTTTACATGGAGCAAACCCATACTAGAGTATGTTGTTATGTATTATATAGGAAGGAATAGCTATTTGTTGCCTTGTTGGATGTACAAGCATTACCAACGCCAAGCAATTTTCAGCTGAAGAGATTTCATTTTGGAAGGGTGGGGAAGGAAATGCTTTCTTACATATCAAACTCGAATATAAAACCATTTACCACTCATGTTTCAGCTGAGGCTCCTTGCCCAGTTTGTAAACTCACATTGAGAGTCACCTTCCCTTCACCCCTATTAGAGTCTGTAATTTGCCTTTGCCTGGGCAAATAACACAAGACCCATTCATCTGTGGGACAAACTTGGCTACATGGAGGCAAGTAGGAGACTTGACTTTCCTTGCCTGAATCCTGAGTAGGCATCTAAAATAGCTTTAACTGTCCCACCACTACCTCATTACAGGTTCAGTTGGGTAGAACTGGCCACGTCAGTGAAGGAAGAGCTGTGGTTTAGTCTAGACACAGCATTTCCCCTTTCCTTTACCAAGGTCCTGCTTCCAGCAAAGATCCTTTAGTCAGGAGATTAAAAGAGCACATTGCTGTGAAAGAAAAGAAAACAACCTGCTAGTTCAAAAAAGGAAGATCTCAGGACAAAGCAGCTGTGGTACAGCCTGGTGTTCACCAGATTACCTTCCTGAGGCTTTCCCTATGCCACAAAAGGTAGGACTAAGCATCCCAGAACCACCCTTAACACTGACCTGAAAAAGGAGATCTTTGTAACTAGTCTATTACAAAGGCAAACATCCATGTGTAACCAAACAAGCTCCACCTCTGAACAGCTCTCATCTTCCAGCTCCTCTCAGGCCCCACCTGTTTCTTGAGCACTGTAACATCCCCAGTGCCAAAGCAGTTTGAGCAGCCTGCATTCAGCTGAGGCACCAGAGCCATTCTTTAGATGAAAAAGGAGGAAAAGACCACTGCAGCACACTTTGCAGGCACTGCTCTGCTGCCAGGTTACATGTAGCACAGCATCCTGCCAGCAAGTTGGTACAGGGCTGCATGAATTCTGCTGCCTGCTGTTTATTTTTTAATATTTCCATGGTTTTAAAACTTAATTATTTATTTAGAGGCACAAAAATAAACCAGAAGATTTGGGTGAACATCATCATACTTAAACCCTGACTACAGCAGAACGATTTCTCTTTAAAAATACTACTCATTACTGCTGGATGAACTCCAAATGTACACACCAAGAGCATTCAGAACTGGACTTTTAAAACGATTAGCAAGTGCTTGTTTCTGAGCATGCCATGCCAGTGTGATTCATGAAACACTATCATCATCTCATATTAGAGTAACAGCACAGCATTTCAGTATCTAAGGTACCTTCACTGTTCCTTCTCTCTTCTCAATTTTAACCACACAAGTTTTTGTCCTCAATATGGTAGTCCTTATAAACTATAATCAATTATTTTCTACAGCAACTTGAAAAACTTTAATTTTCTACCAGCTCTGAAGTCTAAACAGTCCACTAATCAGAAAAGTTCAAGATTTAGGAGGCAGCTATATGATACTCGTTATTTTCAGCTTGTTCTTGCCTACATTCCCAGTGCCAGAAATACCAGCAGCTGGTATAATTAATATCATTATGTACATGGTCATGATGACAAGATGCAGTCACAACATGAAGAAGCAGGAGAGATAACGAAACCCAGGACTCCCCACTACAGGTTTGTATTTTCACAAGATCCCTAAGATCTGCATTTTATGCTGGAAATGTTAATTTTTTTCCCCCTGAATCTTCAGGATCCTCCCTTCCCTATCCCACACCAGCAGCATGAGGCAGCATCAGCTGTTATCAACAGGGAACAAACCACTCTCCATTCTAGCTCAGGCACCAGTCACGCTTCTGGTTCACCATTCCTACTGGTATCTAAGCTAGAATTAACAAGTTTTACTATGTCAAAATGGAAATCGTGTGGGCTGAAAGATCATCGTGTTTTCTGAGAACTTCCCATTTTTATTTCAAAACAAGGTGAAACTTTCATAGTTACTTTTTGCTCCCAGGCTTACCAAAAAGATAAGGATACCACGCATCATACTTCTTTCTGCAGATGCATGGCCATTTTTACTTTTTTTTGTAAAGAGTTCACCTTCCAGTGTCATAAAAATACTATTACTTCTTTTTCTCTCCCTACAAAGAGCAAGCCAACCTCTACTTTGAAGGGCTTAAGCATGAAGTTCCAGCAAAAGAGCGTACCGAACCACCTTCAGAGGAGTGAATTCCAAGAAGGGGGATTGCTGGAAGGCCAAGCCCGCCATCCCCGGAGGCACGGCGCTGTTTGCCCCCAGCGATGCTCCGCAGCCGCGGCGCTGCCCGAGCGCTCCGAGCGCGGCCGGGGAGCGGCATTGCTGAGCCACCTCCTGGCACATTCCCGCACTGCAGCGCCTCCAGGGCCGCCGGCTCTGCTCCGGTCCGGGCAAGGAAACAGCACCCGCGATGCTCAGACTGCATCCCAGTGAAGCGGCAGTAGGGAAAACATGAATCCTGCAAGTCAAACTGCACAAAGTGCTACTGTCAATCAGCCTTTCCTAAGCACTTGGTTATCCCAACCAATAGATCCCTACAAAGCAAACTTCACGTTCAGTCTGTACATACCTAATGCCTCATGGATGAGACAATTGTAGATCATAGTATCAGCTGAAAAAATACCCAGCTATATGAAATTCCCCCCAAAAGAAGAAAAAAAGCATATTTTCTGAAGACTGACTGCAAAGTACTTTCACATGCAACAGTTTTCATACTTTTTCACGTACCGTCTTCAAAACAAAGTCCTACAATCCAAGGTGTGCTCTGAAACCGTTGAATTGTTGGGCCAATGTAACTTCAGTGAATCAAAGACAAAGTAAGTGTGGGTCTCCTGAGGCTTCAGATAAAAAGGAAAGCATTTTTACTGCAGAGGACTCTTAGACATGAATCCATTCACATGAACTCTCCGAATTCCCTGCACACACAGGACAACCAACAAAGACACTGCCAGGGCAACACTGGTTACTGCAAGTCAGCTCTCATGTAACAACCCATTTCATTCCATGGTGATTTATTTCCACTTCTACACTCTAAGACAGTACCAAAACACACAGCTGGTTTTTATATAAAATGAGCATTGTGTGACCAAGTGGTAATGTAATCTTCTTACCATTCCACTCTAACCATTACTTCAAGAGATCCTCCTTGGAATAATTATAGTTTTACATTGTTGCCCCTTCTGGCACCACTGACAGACAGTAGCTTTTAAGAGTTAAAAAACCCCAAACAAACCACAACAAACACAACACCTCGCCCACTTAGAGACATTTTAGATCCTTGTTTACCGCTATACACCATCCATACTGCTCATAAATGGTTTCTGTACATATAATACATATAAAGTATAAAGAAATACCCACATGCTAACTACAAACTTGTAAAAAATGAGTTCCAAGCCTCAGAACACAGGAAAACACATCACACACAGACCCTGGCAGAACACAACACCCCACTTATACACAAATAAATAACACAGGCAATCTCAACACGGTACAACAGTACCAAGAAGCCACAGTCTTTTCATGAGCCCCAAAAATTTCAAAGTAATGGAGAGGACTTCCAAGGCTTTAACCAGCTTTCTAGTCTTTTCATAGACATTAGAAAATGCTAATAAGTAGCATTGTTGGGATATGGCACACCAGATATTTCACTGAAACACCCATAGTGCAATTGACAGAAGAGTAAAAAACAATATTTACTTACTGACTTAACTGTTTCCCACTCTATCCTTTACTGAAGTCACAATATCACAAATAGTAATCTTTTTTCTAGTTCCCTAAGAGTCTTCAAAGAGATGGAATGAAGATAACCACAGCACAAATAGAGATGCTCTAACACAGGCTCCTGCTCATCTCCTACCACCATCTTCATTTTGCCTGCTTCTTTCCCTCCCTTAACAGAAAATTTCCTACAGTTTATAAAGTTTCAGGTTTCCCTACTTCTGCAGCAAAAAGTAATGAGGGATGGTACAAGCAAGATGAGGCACAATTGGAAACTGCAATACAAATTGGCTTGAAGCCCACAGCTGAAGAGAACAGCTTAATCAGCTCAATATAAAAAAGCTTTTCTCTCAAGTGATGGCTTCAAAGCTGTTAAGTGAACAGGTAAAAATAAAAAACTAGGGACAGGTCTTTGAGTGGGCTCAAGGGCAGTCCTAGACACCTTTCAATCTCAAAACATCCAGCTCTAGCCCCATAGCTTCCAAAAGCCTTTCAGACAAACTTGATTTACATTAGTAGAACTCTTCAAAATCTTCTCTGCATCTTAATCTCACTTAGGTTACTAATTTGGAAAACTCATATCATCCCACTGTACAGGTATCTAAACCTGGATGAAAACATTCAGAACAAAAGCCACTAAGCTATTTAACTTATTTGTCCTGTGTTTCAATAGGAGGAAAACATCAGTATCATATTTGTGGATTCAGGCTTTAACTATGTTAAAGAACTGTTTTTTCCTAAGGCTGAAAAACACGTTTCTACATTTTCAATCCAGACTGCTCCAATTACCATCAACATCCTGAATCAATGCAGTTTTGAAAACATATTCCCCAAGCATCAACACATTCATTTATTGATGCATCATTTCCTTGCAGCAAATATCCAGACCAATTTCCACACAAATAAAACTTTGAAAAAAAAATTCTTAAGACTTGTCACCATTGAGACAAACAGGGCTGGTATCACCACCAGCCCTTTACCTGGCATTCCCACCAGTCCTTTATTCACAAACTCCACATGCCTTCTTTTACAGACCTTTTTTTCCTCATGCAACTCTGACTTCTTCTTTTATAGACTCTCTCTGATAATTCTGATTTCTCCTCTTATTGGCAGCTTCACACAGCACTGATTCCTTGTCATACAGGCAGTTCTATACAGCTCTGACTCCTTCCTTTATTCTGCATGGCTGGCTAACCCTGTCTGTCCCTCACACAGCATCTTCTCACCTTACCTGTCCTTTACCTCCTCACAGCACAGCCAGCAGCCTCCGGCTCTTACTCCAGCAGACTCTGGGTCCCATCTGCAAGTGCCTGTAACTGTGAGCAGCTACCCCACTCCTTTATATCCCCAAAATGATGGGCCAGACACAGGTGTTCCCACTCCTTGGTAATCAGCACAGCTGCAAGTCATCGGGGAGGATTCTCTCCTGCACTATCCTTTCAGCCTAGCTACTCAAAGATAATCTTCCCTCAAGAGCTCAGGTGTTTGTGCAGAAATCATTGGCATTTTATATCACCACAATCACTTGGCTTGAAAGAAAATGTCTGCAGCATTCCATGAAACACCTCTACCTGCTTGCAATGATTTGGGATAAAGACTATAGCTGATAATAACACATTTAATAGAATTTAAATAACCTTGGTGTTAATAACACAAAATTTGTACAAACAGGAATGGATACACTTTAAGCCGTGAACAAGCTGAATGCTTGTTAAGATCCAAATTTTGCAGATGTGCAAATTACATTACAATGATTAGTCAACTTTGGAGTTTAAGTTCAATCTGAATATGGTAACTTTTCCCACATAGGCAGAAAGCTTTAAGAGCTTTATGGTGACATTTAAGACTATATCTAGATAACCCAGGAATATTTTTAAATGGCCATGCATGTTAATTTAAGTAAACACTGCATATTAGCATGGGATTCTACACTGATCCTGCTCCTAAAATAATAAAAATTAAGGAATGTTGATAGAATGTTGATTTAGAAAAAACCCCAATGTATTAAAATGTTAGAACATTAGACTATTACTATTTTCTATACTAATACTATACCATTCATATATTACTATTTTCAAAACAATCCTCTGTTCTTCAGTTAACTATTGAAATAATGTACTGAAGTGCACTGAATGAGGCCTGGGACTAAATGAATAAGAAATATTCAATAACAACAAAAAATCTGAAACATTGCTAAAATGCCCCAATTAAAATTCCTCAGCAGCCAGATTTTGAGTCCCAGAACAGAAATTAATCACCATAAAACACACTCACCCGTCTACATAACCATCACCAGAAAATAGGATGAGGTTTAAATATCCTCATGCCAAATACATCCACACTTCCCAAAGAGTTAGTCACAGGCAGTCATTGTGAAGGCTGCTTTCACACAAAATGAGAAATTTGTTTTAAGATCTGTAACTTAGCACTATTGCTCAGGAAGAAAAAGGCTCATACACACACAGGGTTTCTGCAAACCAGTAAGTAACCAACATAAAAATGCCTGTTAAACTTTTCTAAAACAGCTGATTCACATCTCAACTGCCTGCAACATCTCTAATCTATATTTAGAAAACATTAAACTCTCTTCAATAAAAGGAAATGCACATCCTCTGTCTAGACATCCAATTTAAAAAGAGAGCAACGCTTTTTGGATTTCAATTAAAGAACACATATGCCAGAAACTTCTTTTATCTAAAATTTTTGAAACGCACACAGTAGTTTACTCATGAAACTACACCTGTAAATGCAAACCAAATATTTATTTTGCTTTCAACAGTAAGTTTAATGACTTCTTTCATGTAAAAATGCCACATAATCCTACATCGTAGGCTTCAGCTGTTCAGCTACATAAATATTTAACCCAACAAATTTACCGCTGTTAACTATTTTATACACATAATCCAAAATTCTTGCTTTTGTTCTAGAACTGAGGTTTTTCCAAGAACCCTTTTGATGGAAAGGCATCATGAAGAGCACTCCAACCTGGACAATTCTCTGCAATGCTAAAACAGATCTGGATTTTAACACTCTGCTGGCACAGCTGGGGGTACCTCAAGGCTGACATGCTAATACCAGCACTTGGCTTAACAAATATGAAGCTTTGAAGGGTTAAGTAAGGAAAAAAGTAGGCATTGCTTGCCAAAAAACTACCTGAAAAACAGCAATTCCTATGGCTATGCCTTGCTTTCAACCCTGACTTCCCCAAGGCTGCAGAGGGGTCCAGGCAACACAAGGTTAACAGTTAACAGAGAAAAAGCTATTGAAATTGCCAGAAAAATTTAGATTTCTTTTTTGCAGAAATTAAAACCCAAGAAACTTGTACTCTGAAACTATCTTGAACTGTACATTCCCACAGCAATGAAATCTAGCTGATAATTGCATTCCCTAAATTAAGCAATCTCATTAAATTATGAACAATCAAGTCACTAAACTCGGGAGCAGGGGGAAGCTACACATCTGTTTGTGCATTTAGTGGCTTGGAAGTAAGAATATGACACACCACAACTGTTGCCTCAAGTTCATGCCTCAGAAAAAAAAACATTAATTATAGAACCAAAGTAATTTACTGACTTCTCCATCAACAGGAGGATAATCCAGCAGTTCTAGATTATTACATGATTGCAGATCAACTTTCACAGAAAATTTTATTATTGTGGCTTTAAGTTTTTTATTTAACTTATTTTTAATTTTAATGTACCTACTGAATTTATGCAGAGTTCAAGGAAAAGAAGAAATATTTTTAATTTCTACTCTCCAAGTGTAATTTTCTAGAAGCCACCTTTATTAGCATACACATTATTTTCAATTGGAGCATATTAACCCTAAAGTGTATTTTTATTCTACAGTAAGGAATACAGGAATCCAGAAACTAGTTTTCCCTTTAGCAGATTATCCAACTACAATTGACATATAAGTACTCAGCAAGGGAGCTGTGGTACAGTCCCAAGTCAGTAAATTTAAGAGCAAGGTTTCATTCAGCACATTTATTACAACAGCTTTGTCTCTGTAAAATTGTTTTGCCAATAAATCTGATATAACAAAGCTCAAACTAGAGACAAGCTGTTTTATAAAATATGAATGGCAGGATACATTTTAGCAAAGTGAAATCTCCCCACAAGGGAGCTGTCAAATACATAATTACTTTTAAGGCATCTTAAATTTTTCTAAAAGTATATATGGCATGCAAACTAGCCATTTTATTATTAAGACCATACTTGGATAAAGCTCTATGCAGTATCTGTTTCATTGCTGGTTACCAGATGAGTTTCTTTAAGACACAGCACAACAAACATGCTAAGGATTGTTAAAAATGACAAATTTCAGGGGATCTTTGTGGTAAGAATGAAAAATACCACTCAAAGACTAAAATAATTCTGGCCACAGATATGAATCCTACTGGAAGAATTTTCCTAAGTCTGAAGTGTTCTTTGCTGCTGGAAATAAAGCCAATAAACCAGTTACAACCAGAGGAGAAAAAAACCACACCCAACCAACAAAAAAATTCTCAATCTTGCAACCAACACCAAACAACTACACAGAATGGGAGGTAGAATTCTGTTTTAGCCCCATACCAGCCAGAGTTTATGTTCTCATGTATCAGATATTATTTAAAAGTGCTTTTAATATAGGCATTTTCACAGTCTAACTTCAGAAGCATTTTACTGTAAAAAAAACCCAAAAACAACAGCAAATATATTTGATAGGAGCTAGATCAGGTAAGAATACCAAATAGTTGGGTTTTCTGGCAAAGATAACTGCATAGCAAAAAAGTTTTCTCTTAATTGAAGCTGCCCACAGCTTCGAGCCATGAGACAGTAATTTAGTTTAAGTGGCTATTATATTCATGCAGAAAAACCTCTGATTTTAAAAATTATAAAATTATCTCCTGAATCAGTGAAAGACTACCATTCATCACAGTGTCTCTCTAAAACTACTAGGAGTATTGCTTGGCATAAAAACAGCTTGAGTCTTGAGCTAGTTAGGACTTACCTGACAAAGTTTTTACAAGGAAAATTCCAGGTAAATCAAACTTTTCACAGGAACATACTAGGGAGAACATTTACTAAGAGAAACATCATGGTTTGCTAAGCACATAGGCTTTTGCTTGGGGTATTAGTAACTCCGAGACTTTGGAGGTGCATTTTTATATGGTCATTACAGACAACCAGTACACACCACATTGACTTTTTTAATCTGAGCAACTAGTGCAAGAAAAATAACTTGGATGAATAAGCAAAAAATTGTTTCAGAGATTCATCTATCAGAGAGATGAGGACCAAATTGCGAGTTTCACCGAGAAGACAAGAAGCAAATATATTACAAGTTTAAATGTCTGCAAAAGAAAAATAAAGAAAATATAAAAGAAAATTTTTAAAAAGAGTACTGATTCTTATAAAGTTGATTACATTACCTTAAAGTGGGTTGCCCTCACCTGAGCAGCCAGAAGCTGACAAATTTCACGTTGCACACGAGCTGTATCACAACACAAGCAAGATATAAAAATAGAGAGACTGCCACCGCCCACATCATTTTTGTGGTTTAATCAAGGTTGATTCATGGTTATGTTCTCTTCCAACCCAAGCCCTAGTGCACATGTAATTACAGATTAATGAGATAATACTGTAGAGATGTTGCTGTGATTTCAGGTGGGCATTTCTCAGGTGAACTTTCTCAGGTGAAAATGCTGTGACAGCAATTAAAGGCTAAATGGAGCAACTGCACTCAAGCTGCAATACTGCATAGAGATCTCAACTATCATAAAAAAAAGTATTTAGTGCATTGTTGCCTCTCATATACAATTCTATACCCCTTCTGTACAGATCTTCTCGAATAATTATAAATTTATTTTGCATAGATCTGTGAACAAATTGACCTTGCAGGCTTGCAAAAGCCTCCTTCTTCCTGATGACAGTCAGCAGCCACAAGCTACTCCAAGACTCAATATTCCTTGCTGTGGAAGGCTCCTCATTCCCATAGCTCACAGGAATTTTCCAGGCTTTTAGAAGAAGCATTCCCACATGGATCTGCTGCCAAATCGATCGAAGGTGCTGAGCACACATTTTCAACACAACAGGCACAGTATAAACAGGAGTCTTAGACTTTCACACCCACTATTGTGCTAAGCTTTTATTTAAAAGCCGGTAAATGAAGGCATCTGGAAGGTGACAACAGTACTGAAGATCAAGGTTTATTAAACAAAAGTGCTGCAAATAAGAAAAAAGCTATTCTTTTCCAATCACACCATATTTGCCTGTTAAGCACAGAGAATATTTGACTATGACATGTTTATTCTAAGCGTTTTCACTTAAAGACCACAAATGTCTGGGAACACTTGAAAGATAAACACCATTTTCACTGTTTTAACTTTAGACTACCTGTTACTACAGAAACTGCTACTCAGTGAGCAAGGAAAAATAGCTATAAACAAGTCAGTAACTCAGTTAGCAAGAGAAAATAGATTTAAACAAGTCACTAACTGTTTAGAGCAAAAGATAGCTCCCTTCTTTAGGGAGCTTGTGGCAGGGAGTGCAATCTCCTTAGAGGAGGGCAGCAAATTTAGGAAGATAATGAAGATGCTCACAATGCCTACTTTTTCCCAGACTGAAGGAATAAAAGTTGAAACTGTGACAGAATTCCAAAGTCCAATTTATTACACAAAGATGCATGACCCAAGGTGATGCCACACAGTGGTACAATAACCTAAGTAAAGGAATGTGGCTAAATCCAGAGAGCAGTTCATGTTGTTCACTGCTTGTAGCAGTTCTGATGCTCAGAGGACTGAGCATCCACTAGGAAAGGACAGAGTTGTCACTCCATAATTCGTCACATAAACACACACAGACAAGAGAAGAGACTAAAACATAGAAGAAAAAGCTGGACACCTGATGCTTTAGGATTTCCAAAGTAACCTCTATCCCCCAACCATTCTTCATTCTAACTGGAATCTTTCAACATCTGTAAAACTGAAAATAGTACACTCAATATGTCCTCGACTCAGAATAAAGTGTTTCCAAGTTGAAAACAGACCTCTGGGATATAGCAAAATGAAAAAAATATGTGAGAAACCAAATAATGCAGCATCACTCCATTTATCATCCCATTACAGTGAAAAATACACAACTGGTTAGAAACATCAGGGGACAAACAAAAGAAATCTTGGGTACAAAAAACCAGTAAGAAAACATTAGACTTTCATTCTGCAAGTTTGTTTTCCTTTTAACACACACAAGTCAGCCTTACTGTGAAACTACAATCTGCTTTTAAAAACTCCTTATCTGTGTTGTATTTTACAAAATGCTATCAACAACTCCTTTCAGGACATGACTTTAACACAAGAATTCAATATTACTGGAACAAAACCAAAACGTATCTAGCTCAGCTTATGCAATAAGGTTCAAGAATTTCTAACATATAAAAAGTAAAAGCAGTACTCAATTATGATAAAGAATTTAAATTTTAAAAATTCAACTTACAAGATTTGAGCCAGTTTTTAAGTATTATTTATATGAATTCATTAGGATCCTGTCCACTGCTTTGCCTAATTAAAAGCTTACCATTTATATTTCTGCAAAACTTCTACAATAAATGAATTCATCTGCTACAGCCCATGCTCTCTTGATCTATTCATATAATATCAACTGCAAGCAAAAATAGTAGAAACAAATCAGACAACAGTAACCAGCATAGCAGGACGTTCATTCCCAGGCAAGAATGGAAAAATAAGTCAATAGTGGCAAGGCAACAAACACAGGCTGTTCATTTGATGCTTGATCATATCCACCATGTTATATATTCTTGAGCTCTTATAAGATATATTTTGCACCTAGAAATTAACTACAATTTCCTGTACTAACACCTGCTAACAACTCATAAAAGAAAATCAGTCCACAAAGCCAGAAAATTCCAGAAAACATGAGGCTAAATTAAATCTCTGGATCCAGTTCGAGGTAATTTACAACTCTTTATAATACACCTCACAAATCACATGCTTTCTCTATTTTAATACCATTTTAAATTGTATCTTATATTTTATCTTACTAAAAGTACTTAAAAGTCTTACTATCAAAGCAAATAAAAGGAAGGAACAAAGTCCTCAAATTCCCCTTTCCAATCTCTAGATTAAAGACTGTGAGTTGGTCTGATGAATGGTTGTGACCCAAATCAAATCTTGAGAAAGGTTCCCTATTGTAAGAGGCAAAAAACCTCACTAAGGGAAACAAATTGGCTATTAGTCTCTTATCACAACTTTTACACAACAATATTTTTCTCTGTATTTATCAATATTACCTTTTCTGTTACACCAATCCTTTACTATGAGAAAAGCAATACTTTCAAGTGGAATTAGAAAGGCTCATTTCTAAATGGGTGTTCCTTTCAGACAACAGAACAGTTTTCAGAATACTTCCATTTCTAAACTAATAGCTGTTCACATTGAAATATACCTTTGCAAGTCTTGACGCTCCAGCTTCTTATTGAGACTGTGAGAGTCAAAACTAAAATCAGTTTTAATTAACTTTTTAACTTTCTAGCATTGGCGACAATTTCCAGGACATTTCAAAAACTTCCATAGCAAGTTTCTCTGCTTTTAGCAATATTGCAAGATTAGTAAAACTATTACTATTTTCAAGTTTGTAAATAACATTAAGAAATTTGACTGGTTTTTTTTCCCCCCAGGGAAGTGGATTTATTAATAATCCAGTAGCCCTGCTATTGTATTTCAGATTTCATAGCTCTAATAAACTGACCCATGAACTTTGGGTGTTGCACATTCCCAGTCTTGGTAATGTAACTTTCAACACTGCAGTCAATGGTCTTAACTAAGGTAGTTCCTTAAACCAAAGTATTTTTATCTAACAAAGGTCTTCCAAAAAGCACAAAGAAGCTATGTATACTTTTTTTAAAAGATATGCACATTTATATTAAAACCTTTACCCTAAAGTACTACTGTCAGTATAAACTATATGCTCATTATAATGACTTCACCTCTCTCTTCCTACTTGAGGAAAGTGTTACCCAACCACATGAACCTACAGCCTGCCCCCATAAGACTGAACAGGTGGTCAAAGCCCAAATTTTGCTTCCCTTTGCTGTATATTTAGAAACCATTAAAATAAACACTGAACAAAAATATCATTAAGAGTACCAGACACCCAACATTCAAAAATTCACTTAGCAATGCCACCAGAAGCTCTTCAAATTTGGCTAGCTTATCTCCAAGTTTTGTTTGCCTCTATTGAGGAGTGAGAAATCACTATTTCCAAGGGAAAGAAAAAAGAAAAAAAAGAAAAAAATAAAAGGAAAAGAGAAAAACATACTCTTCTGTGCCTGTAAAGATATTCTTAACAGCTCTGGTGTGAATATCCAGCTTTGAAGAAGAACCTGTTTTAATAACTACTTTGCTCTAATTCTTGAATGTTGCTGGCTGTAGGACACTGCTAATTAGAGTGCAGTGTCTGGTTAAGGCAAATTAATTGACCTGAACAGCAAAGGACAAAACAAATCATTAATTCCTCTTCCTCAAACATGCCTATCTTTTGTCTTAGAAGAAGAAGAGTAAAATATTTCTGAATAATAGAAAACTTATATGCTATTTCTTGCATTTTATCCAAGGCAGATAGATTTTTAGTGGGGTTTTTTGTCTGGTGTAATTTTAATACCATTTAAATGTATATACTAAAGTGTATATATATGTAATTTCCATGTAATGAAAGCCCTGGGAAATTAGTTGTACTACCAGAACTCAGGTTTGCAAAAATTAAAGTAGGTCAAATCCTAAAAAACTGGAGGAAGCTGCTACCTCGACACCTAGGATTTTATTGAAAACTTTCTACAACAGCAGCTTCTTCAGCAGGTGCACAGAGAATATTTACTTCATTTGAATTTATTACACTTGTAAAATTGAGTAACAAAGTTCCTACAAAGCTGAAAGCAACTCTAAATAGAAATTCTTGAAGGAAAATAAGCTTTCTAATCTATAAAACGTAACTAGAGATAATCTTGCACTTGATGGCAGGAAGGTTTCCATCAGAACACCTTTAAAAGGTGCAGAGAAGGGAAGCAAGGTATGAAAGAAGCCTCTGCTCATCTCATTTAAAACCATGGGTGGCACCTTCCCTTTCTGTTGTTTTTGGTTGTAGCCCAGCTCCCAAGCTGAAAATCCCATCTTCACTCCTGTCCCCCAAAGAGAGTTAAAACTGCTTGAAGTAGAAAGGCTTTCAGCTGCTGATGCTTCAGTCAGTTTAACTGAGTACAGGTTGACCCCAGCCAGAGGAAAATATCACCATGGAGTAAACAAGAAAAGGACTATTAATTCATAACACTAAGAAGAATAAATAAAACCATGTATGTGTGTGTGGGTATATATATATGTATTTCAAAGTATATATATATATGTATTTCAAAAAGAGTAATGTTCTCTTGGTTAGGAGAAGTAACACACAACCTATAAGTTTAACCTATACGTTAACCTATAAGTTTCATATTTAATAGTCAGCATGCTTCATAATGTGCAGGCTTTGAAAATTAAGTCATTTTCTAAACGACTGACGTGTATAGAAATACCATTGAAAGCCCACAAGAATAATTAACTGACTTAAAAATCAAGGGCCCCTGGCACCCCTGATTTTAAGGAACAGATATTCCAATTTATCTCTCAAATAACCCCTGGGTGGATAAGGGGAAAGTAAGGTACAGACAGCACAGAAGAACCTGTTGGCATTTATATTTGGAAGAAAGCATGTCCATTAACTGAGACACTGTTGCCCATACTTCACCACAAATATAAGTTTTTGTTGCGTGGAAAATCTTTGAATGAACCATACTTTAGTTCACTCAGGAACAATTCCAGCTCTAAGGGATTGCAAAGTAGCTTTCAAAGACAAATTAAATGCTTTGTGCATGATGGGAAAGTATTTGAGTGAAGGAAGCCCTCAACACTTTCTGAAAAGCCACAGATTTTATCTTTACAGTTAATATAAATGTGGTTTTGCTCATCCTCAAGTGTTTAAATTGTTATAAACTGTGGCAAGCAAATTAATGTCACAAACCTGCAGCAAATGTACTTTGCTTTTACACTCCATTTTGAGAATACTGCAGACCACCCTTTTTGCAAAAGCACCAGTATTACCAAAACCAAGCCCAAAACAACTAAGAACCACTCATCAGACACACACATCTTCAGTGTATAAAAAAGGGTGAGAGCTGACATATTCAAAATACAGTTGCAAAAAGATTTGCAAGTGCTTTTCTTGTGACACATCACTCAGGCCAGTCTAGACATTGGACAAACCTGGTCATTCTCTGAAGAGCATGGAAAAAAACTGTCGAGAAAATAACCCTAACAACAAACAAACAAACAAAAAAACAATCCCATTCTAAAAAAGCATCACAACAGCATTCACAAAGTCTCCCACAGTGGATCTACTGTATTGTCTGATGGAATTTGGCATTTTTCTCTAGAGCCAGTCAATAACAGGAACTCAATCATAAATGTCCGGCTTTCCGGTGAGCGCAGCAGCCTCAGCTGCACAGCCTAGCAAGCCAGGGGCACACCAGGTTCAGCAACAGCTGGAAGAAAAGTCCACCAGAGAAGGTTAAACTTTTTTTTACTTGTTTGTAATAAAGGCAGAATTCTCTCTGTTAAGCAAAAAAGAAAAAGAAAAAATAAGGGCACAAAATCATTATCACGATTCTTTCAATATTGCAAAAACAAGCAGAAAAGAGCAGGAAAGAAGAGCACAGAAGAACAAAGAAGGGGAAAATGGGCAAAGAAGGGTGAGAAACAAAGAGAAGAATGGAAGAAAAGAAAGGCAGAGAAGAGTGGAGATGACCTGATATAAAAGAAGGATAAAGAAAAAACAAAGACAGAAGTTCAGAGAAGTTGAAAGAACTTTGAACAAAGTCAAGGAAAACCAGGAATTATCCTTATTGCAGATGCTAAGAGCTCTTGTACCTAGAGCACCACATGCATATCTGGTGCAAGTTACCATGCTAACAGGAACATGCTTAACCAATTTTAGAAACTACTAGCTTTTCAAGCTGGAAAGAAACTGAAGAGAGCTAATTTTCCATTAGCGTAAAGACATTGCTAATATAAAAAAAGGTAACCACTTTGTAATATTTTCTCTTTAATATTCTTCTTATTGTTTTTTAACTGAGTTTTCACATAGTTCATTAACCAGATTGAACCATTTATTGTCTTTTGACAGGAATCCTGTAACTTTTGTGGGGAAAACTGGAATTGTTGAAAGACCAGTAACACATAGCTCACTCTGTGTATAGCATGTGTGTAAGAATCACTTCATATCTGAATGAAGAATGCCTTTAAGTGAAGCTCTCTTCTCACAAAAAAAAAAAAAAAAAAAAAAAAAGACTTGGTATAAATCTAAAAAGCTAGAATTCTGACTCCTACTAAAAGTGAAAAATAATCAGTAACTTTACCATGTGCATAAGTTTTGGTATTAAAGATGTCATCTTAATTACAATTAAAGCACTGAGATCATTTCCTATGAAAAAGTTGTTCAGGTTTATTAGTTCAGTGGAGAGTTTTCAATCTCAATCTTAAACTGAGAATCAAGATTTAGAGCAAAGGCATTTTCTGTGGTTACACAAAGTCTAACTCACACTCAACATATTGCAGTCACTTGGTTCAACATAATAAATCTACAAGAAGTTTCTGAACAGTATCAAAACTGATTAGACACCTGTACACACACCTCATTTCATTTAGATTAGAAATGCCTCTAGCAGCCCAGAGCCCTCAAATATTTGTGTGGCTAAAATCTGTGCTCATTTAAAACAAGATCATTTTTGACTGATGCCTTTTTGATTAGCTTGAGTTCTCTATTTCACATTTGTCAGCTTGCAGTGATTGTCGAGAGGGGTTCAAATCCCCATCTCCACCTGCTCACAGTTACAGTGAAATAAGTGATGGCCAGTCCAAATGTTAATTTTAACCAAAAAATGTTACTAAGATGTCAGCTCAAAGCTTCAACTGCAAGTTGGGCTTATTTGTGAATGAAGACAAGTCTGCACCTCACATTCCATTGAGGTTGATCCCTGCAGGCTCCATCCATCCTCCCACTGGACATTGGCCCAGTACTCAGAGTAACACAGCTCCATCCAGTCCTTGCACACTAAGTTCCCAGACAGGGGCGTTTGTCCAGAGCAAAACACTGTACTTGCAACCCAAATAACACCATGCACCCCCACAGGAAACAGACAGCAGAAGATGCAAGGGAGAAAGATCCTGGAGATCACTGCCCCCATACCAGGAATCTCTCGCTGACCAAGGCTCTCCAAGGAAGCTGGACAAAGGCTGTGATTTCTTTTCTTGAAAGATTAAGGGAAGAATAAAATGTATGGACCAAGATGTGTTCAATGCATTGTTGAGAGGATGAGAATGAAGACAGGCAAGCTGAGGGAGAAACATCCTCCTTATGGAAGAAGAAGTGCACCTTAGTTGGAGACTGCTGGAAAAGAGGGTCCTCAAATTTTGGAGACAGAGAAAAGGAATTGCAACGTCCTTTTACTCTTCTCACTTTTGCTTCCAAAGGGCCTCTTCTCAGCTCCTCATCCAACATAGCTCCAAGTACAGTGGCCCCAGCACCCTCTATAGTTAAAGCACTCCTGGCTGCCTCAGACCCTGCTTCTTACGTGGTTCTTCCACACCTTTTCCTCTCTCACTAATGAAAAGGGTAGACAATGATTAGAGGACTAAATGTGGCTAACACACCACATAAGCAGCAGCCTGCAAGTCTTATTTTGCACAGAATATTTTTTGTCTTTTGATAATTATGTACAAGTTGTTTTAAATAGTTAATAAACGGGCACTCGCTGTTTCTATTTATCTAGAATTTTAAGAGTCACATCCAGATTTATTTACATCAATGCTGGACACTTTTGCTATCCTCCATGTTTACAATATGTAAGAAGCAGTGATTTTTGCATTCTCAGAATTCAAAGGTATCAAGAGAAGATACTCAGAAAGAATACCCATTTATTACAGTTGAAAGAAATAAAATATTTCCAACCTATTTACATTCAAAACTGAAAAGGTTAGCACTAAGACCCCAACACACAAGATGTCAGTCATTGTACTACAGCACAAAGACTGCATTTGGCATAATACTCCTATATAGAACCAAAGGAAGGTTATCACTGTAGCACATGTGGTACTCGTGGAGCCTTTATACTTGAACTGTGATAAACAACGTCTGCTTCATTTTTTAAATAGTTCAGAAATAGCAGTAAGTAATTGTTTTTTAACAGTAAAAAAAATTGTCACAAAGCTGTTATTGAAAAACCAAAAAGTCACATGAACAGCCTATCCCAGGCAATTTCTTGATGGAAAGAATGCTGCTCCATTTTAAACTTCAATCAAAACAGAGCCTCAGTCAGTCACAGCATATGAAAGATTTTTAAAGGATTAATTTAAACACATAGGGTTTTCATTTGATAGAGATATGCATACCTGTCTCCACAGTGACAAGCCACATAGAAATTGAGGGATTTTTTTCAAACTAGATGCTGTCAAGGTGTCCTTATACTGTCAAATACAAATTGCAACAAAACCCTAACTCACTTCAAACATAAAACTCCACACTTTTGACACCAGAATTGTCATCCTGCAGTTAATTGCCTCTAAAAGACTAAACTTTGCCCAACCTCTTTTAAACTACATCCTTGGTGGGGTTTTAACCATCTGCTACAGCAGATGCCTTCTGCCTTGGTTTTATTTCAAAATTACCACTCCCCATTTCTCTCCTACATAATGCTGATTCTACTTCTAACAGCCCTCATTTAGATTACAGCACAATTCTGCCTTCTGACCCAAACTCCCAAGAACACTAAAAATCAGAAGAGATGCTCTGAGATTTCACTTCTGTTTCCCCATCTCATCATAGCTTAGTGAGGAAGAGAAATTCTGTCAAGCTTTACCCCTGACAGTCCAAAAAATACTTCAGAGACACAAGGATGCTGAGTCTCACAGAAGAAAAAGGTTATAAGGACTGGAACACAGTCAACATGGACAGAAAGCCTTTTCAGGGGTCTGACAAACAAGAGCACAAAGTCCCTATTTGTCTGCATGAACAAATTTTTGTAAGACTTCATGAAAACACCCAAATCAGAGACAAAATCTCTTGTCCCAAGATAGACCTTGAGACCATACTCCAAATCACTCACTTCACCCTGAAGTGGTACAAAGATTTTGCACTACTGTAAAACACCCTCTGTCTTCCTCACACTGCTTTCTCTCAGAGTTGGTTCATTTAGATTGACATGTTGTGAAACAGACAGTCACTGTAGGACATTTTAGGATCCACTGTAATAGCCCAGCAAGAAACACAGAAGGCAAAATGGGACAGTCATATAACAGGAAGTTTCTAGGAAATAGTGGTACCAAACTCACTAATCATGGTGGTAGCAGAACCCTGAAGAAGATCCCCAATGCTCTGCATCAACACCACAGTGTAGCCAAATATAATCAGTGTTAACCATCTCTTTCTTCCTTGAAGCATTAATTCAGATATGAGCAATTCAAGCTGATTTAGTGCAAAATTGTGTTTACCAAATAGGATGCACAAACGTAATAATTAAGCATTAACTCGTGTCAACAAACATACACAGCAGCTCCTTTTCAACCATCCAAATTATAAAATACTACTTTATTTTGCCTCCATTCTGAGTTTCCATGCCAGTTATCCATAAGCAAACCTTCCTTACTGAGAATCTGATGAACAGAAAAGCAGCTCAGTTCACCTGAAAAATCTGAAAATCCAAATAAGTGCCAATGCTGTCAAACATGAAGCAATTGAACACGTAAGAAAACTGAAAATCATCCAAGCATATGTTAGAACACAAGGATTTCATCCTACTCACATTAATTTCCTTCTTTAAAAAACAAATTGTCAAGACAACATAGCTTGAATCTTTATAACACGTATTTTCTACAATAACCACAGTGAATATACTTTTTGCCAAAAAACCCAGAAACATTTCTAATCTTCATCAGAGTCCAAGACTTTTCTAACAGGCTGCCACTAGGCCAAAGTAATACATACCTTCTGCAACAACCTATTTTGTATCCAGATGAACAAGATATATATAAAATTTTCAATAGGTAACATTCAGCAAATTACTTGAAATGTTCTTTCCAGAAGATATGTACAATTTTCTGCTGGAACAGAAACCTTATCACTTCCTGAAACTACACTCAGATGCAATAGTCCCACAGCTCCTCAAGGGTGGAAGAAGTATGTAAATCTCTGCACATCTGGACATGCTAAATCGTTAATAGAAAAGAATCAAATTGTTGTTGGCTGTGTCTTTTTTAAGCATGCAAAAAAAGTAAAGTCTGGGAAGAAACTGGCAACTTCACAAGTCTCAGAGTAGGAGAGATAGAAATATCATTAATTGCTTTGCTCATTGCCCAGTGCTACATCACTGCATAGCACTCCAGCTGTGACACACTAGAACTCTGTCTAGAAAGACATGTACTTCACAACTTCATATCTGGAGAGAAGACTGCCCATTGAGGAGTTTTCCTCCCCTCCCACTCAACTTGGAAAGCTGAAGGGCTGACATCAGCTGTAAAGTTAGCCATCAGTTTCCCTGACAGCTTGGAAAGGGAGGGGGGAAATGGTGGCAGCTTGATGACAGTGCTTCTGGCAACAGGTTCCCTAATAACCAAAACCTAACAGCACAGGAGGTGGGAGGCTAATTTTCATACAAAACAGACAGGTCCAAATCAGAAAAGGCACAGTGGGAGAAAAGATTTGAGGAAAAAGGGCAAGAAAGCTTATATACTGGAGGGATAACATTTCTTGCTGCTTAAAAATACATTTCACTTGTGATAAAAGGGTCAGGTTTAGGCACGACCAGCTCTTTCCTGCAAGCACAGCCATGCATTTGCAGCATGTTGGGAAGTGCACTTATCCAGATATTTTCTTCAGCCAGACTAAAGTGTTGAGCCACTCTTTAAAAGCCTGCTTTCAAACCAAGGAATGAGCAAAGCAAAGAGTGACTCTAAGCAAGTCATTTCTTTCAAGTCACAAAAAACCACAAGGAGGCCTGAAAAACATAAGGACTGTTTGATCAAGTTTGTGTATATTGCAACCTCTCTTAAGGATTAGGAAAGGTGAGAGGCTTTACAGGATACAAAGTACCAAAAAAGTTATCAATTTATTACTTGATTTTCCCCCTTATTAAAAAACCTTCCCCTTTGATACATCCTTCATGCAAATGGTTCATTTTCCTTTTCAAGGCAGCCCAGCCAGACCCCTCTCTCCACACCCCAGGCAGAAAACTTTGCTGTGCCACTGCAGCAGAGCCCTGCATGCAGGTGGGGAAGGGGGAGAGCAGTGTTACTGCATCTCAATCTTACAGGGAACAGGAACATAATCTCCACTGAGTATTTCTGCTGCAGGAAAAAGAAAATAAAAAAATCAATATATAAAAATTAACAGGACTCTCTGATAATTTTCATATCAACATGAAATAAAGTTCAACAAATGGAGAACAGCCATTATGGCATTCTGGGTCACAAGCCTCCTGTTTCTGGCCGAAAAACATGGGAAACAGTGTCCCAGTCCTGCTCAAAACAGTGTTCCATATGCAGATTGGGATTCTTTTATTTTTCCTATGCCATTAGGCTCTCTCCATGACAACAATTTCTCACCTTGATTCTTCACACACACAAAGTTTATTTTCCCATTGCAAAGAAAACTGACAAAAGTTTCCATGCCTCAAACTTTACTGCATTTAAGGGTTTCCAGTGAAGGAGGAAAGAGCATGGACCCGACTTACTTCACTCCAAACTCCACTCTCAAGTGGTCTGGACACCCAACAAGGTCCTTTCACAGCTGTCTCAAACAGCTGCTCTTCTTGAAAGTGGTTAAGGAAGTGACACAAAGCAGCTTCTATCTATATAAAGCCTCATTACTTACGAAAACACACACTACAAAGCTCAGCCATCAGTGATTGTACTTTGTCATGAGGAATTTACAGGAAATAGCTTAAAAGTGGAATTCTAAAAACAGCCAGGTATAGCTGAGGTACTGAGAATGATGATCAAATCACAGTAACACAAGGAATCAAGTCAGAATGTAATGACACCAATCCAGAACTGCTGATGCAGAGCAGCAATATTTACCTTAAGGCAGCTTGTTATGTTTCACCTTTAACCATTACTTCAGGAGTATCAAGTTTTTCCACAGCATACTGCAAACACCTAGACAAAGCAGCTCACTTACTTAAACTGGTAAACAAGCTTTCTTGAAAAACACTTTCTTTGTTCACTAACAACACACAGTTTCACTCTTGCATGCTTCCACTGAAAGGGACTACCTTTATCCTACCTTTATCTTCTATTCCCACTGCCAGCTGTACATTTCTGCCATTTTGGCAGCACACAGTACACCTGTGTGGCTAACCAAGGTCACCTACAGCTGAAGACCAAACAAAAAGCCCTGAAAGGTTTTCAGCAATTTTAGGAGTCCTCATCTTTTCCTAGCTCTTAGTTTACTAGCAACCTTCAGTATGTCCTAGACATGGATGATGCAAAACCACTCCTCATGAGCTGAGGATTTCATTTGGTTGAGATTGACAGCAGCAGTGCTGTCAAGCATTGAAACAACCAAAACTAGAGGTAGGAGAAGCAGAAACCATCTCTAGTACCACAACCCTCTCTACCTCCCCAGTATTTCCACTGGATTAGTCAGCCTTTTACCTCACAACTAACAAACTAAGAGTGACTAAATGTATTAACAAGATAGCAATGCGAGGAGTGTTAGCTCTGCAAGGCTGGTCTCCTTGCTAATTAAGCCATTCCTCCTACAAAATCTCCTAAAAGCCAAGTAAGAACTTCCAGCTAAATCGCTATAAACTTCATCACTACCTAAACTGTTTAAAGATGCAGCTATATACACACGCATACTACAGTATCTGATATAATTTTGAAATCCATATCAAAGCATTATCCATTGCACATAAACTTCATATGCATTTTCCAAATGTCAACAAGCTCAGGTAGAGGCCAGGAAGAAAGAAGTGTATCAGTACCACACCACATCTGCTAGCCATGTTTCAACAGCAGTCCCAGAGAGGTTATAACTGGAGTTGAACATTGCCTTGTTTGCTTTATAGATGCCAGGAGCCACACACAGAAAATTGCTCACTTCTGAAACAAATTGCTCTCAGTTCAGTTCCCCCAGAGGTCAAGATAATTATGTCCTGGTGTATTATTGCATTCACTGGCACTACCTGGCAGCAGCAGTGTGCCAGCCCTCAGCTGCTTTAAAATGAGCCTCAATGGTAACTGTGCGAGGGAACAACAGCGTTCACAGCTCACTCTGTGGAGGGTGTTTCTCCAAGCTGTCTGAAGAGTGACTATAGCCACCTAAGCTGTTCCAGATTCATGTTTTGTACACAGTCACTCCTTTGTCCTCCCATCCCCACCACACACACCAGACCCAAAGGAGAGCAAAAGAAAGTCCTGCAAGGGGAACTCTGTCTTCTGTCATCTTCTCTGCTAAAAGCATGAGACAACCCAGCAAGAACAGGGCAAAGACTTTACTACTATACAGTTGCTGAGGTCCTAAACAGAGGCATACAGCCTTTCTTCACAGTTTTGCTACACCTGGTATTTCCTCAAAGAGAGATGCACCTACACCTCCTACACTGTCCTGCCAGCCCAGCAGCAAGGGCAGAGCAGTAAAACAGAGATCCATGTTTTCTCCAAGACAACATCAGATAAAGTGGGGCTGCCCACTGTCACAGGCAGTTTCTTCCTGCTCTTCCCCCAAACACAGGGGTGCACTTGCAAAATTAAAAGTAATGAACATTTTCAACATATGGATTTTTATGACCAAAAACCTCAAACGGAAAAAAGAGTGAAAAGGTCTCTCTTCAAAAATTAATCCTGGAATTAACGTGGTTCATTTGAAAACTTACCAAACGTTGTCTTATAAGAATTATTATACACGAACACCTGTAAGGAACCAGCCACTAACAGTACCAATGAAACTGTCACACAAAAACAAAGAAGTGCTACTTGTGGCCCTGTGATTAAGGCTGTGTCAGCAGTTTGGTTTTTATGACTTTAACACCCAGCTGTAAAAACCACCTTCATAGAGGCAAACTTATTGTGCCAGTATCCACAGGAGTGGGGTTTCTGCTTTCCATGGGTGAAATGCAAGAATCAACCAAATTATAAAATCTCCAAATTATAAAATCCAGAATCTCCAAATTGTTTTGGGAAATAATCATTGCCAACAGGACTACACCTTGAAAGACAGTTAGATAAATACTGCAAGACAGAAACCTGGTAGAGCAGAAGAAACAGAGAAATAAGAATGTGTGATGTTCTGTTTTGGCATACATGCTTCTAGAATTAAAGGTATTCCAAAGAAACTGCCTGCTAATGCACATTCCATAGCTATAGATCTTTGGAACTTGGCCACCTTTTGCTTAAACACACAGCAGCATTAACAGATTCATGTTTCAAAAGGCACCATTTGAGATTCTTCAAGAAATCCATAACCAAATAAGCAATGATTAGCCCTGTGCATGCACAAAATTAAAAGCCCCTCCTTAAGCTGACACATGACCCACATCTGACCCAAACAAGCAGGAAAAATGCAGTATTTCAAAGACATGTTAGGGGATGTATTACCCAAGGTCCTGCAATAAAATAGCATCTTTCAAACAAACAACAGAATGTGACCACAACCCAAAGTAACTACTTCACAGTGTGTTTTGATGCTTCAGGCACAGCCAGCACCCTGAGTTTTATTCTGTTTTGCTATTAAGTTTAAACTACAAAAAACATTACAGATTCACTTAGAAGGCTAATACCCTTGACAGCCCCAGTATGGAAAAATGTCACTTAGTTGCAAGAAGACAATTTAATTAAATACTAAATTTTAACAGTCTGATTCCCACCCACATATACAAACTACAAGTTATGTTTCCTCCACTAGCACAATGACAAAGTTAATACAATCCTACTGCAAAGACTGACAAAAGTAATTTCTAATCCTGACCTTTCCTACATTTTTTGTCTTTATCCCACATTAAAACAAAGCCTTCTTATTGAGACAATCAGAAGAACATGTGGAACTAGAAACACTTAAAGGCAATACATCTGACAAATTGTGTATGTTTATAAACTTCTTCATCTTTCCCTCAGTCCCAAATATATGAGAGGGAAATCTGAACACACACACACACAAAGTTAAATAATTGGCAAATGCCACTTTCATAAATTCAAATTATTTCTTAGCAAAAGCAATAAAAAAAAATAATCCTCAAACCCACCAGCACTGAAACATCAAGAACTGATCTGGATGAAACTGGGGACATTTCACACAGTTTATTGAATGGCTCACAAGATCACAAACCCTTACTAGGAATGTGGGCTTTTACTTTCCTCAAAAGAATTGCTCTTAATTATTTTTTGACCACTCTTTCAATTTTCTTACCATCCAGGGCTATGAACTGGCCCTATCCTGCCCTTCAACACACAGAGACAATACAGCAGCTGCCAACAATTGTAAGTAAACACAGACAAGTTTTACAAGGGGAAGATAGACAGTCACTTATACACCAAAGTACCACAGTCTCCACGAACCAATAACCAGCTCTCCAAAACTTTTGGAAGCAAAACCACTCCATTTCTGCCTAGAAACTTGGTTTTATGTCAAAGCCACAGTACACACTTGAAAACAATATAAGACATTACTGAGGTCAGGCAAACTGAAAAATGAAACACACTGGTCAGTCCCTCAAAATAGAAAGGGGATCAGAAACAGAGAGGCTGTGGAGATGATGCTCAGGAGGCAAGCAGGGATTTGGGAGCACTGCTCCTCTTCAGATCAGCTTTTTTTTTACTATAAGAAGCAATTCCAGTAACCAAAGTCAATCAGTTTTGTTTATCCTGCAAAGTGCTTTGGATAAAACTATCATTGCAAGATGAGGTGCTGCTTGGTACAATAAAAGTGTAAGCCCCATCAGGTAGCCACCCCAAGCACCTTTCACACTCAGCAGAGCAGATAGGGAGCCACGTGCTGTGAATTGTATTGGCTATAAGCCTAAGTAGGCACCTGCATTTGCTTAAACAAGCCTGGGCTCTCACTCAGTGAAACAGCTGCCCAGACAACGTGCTCAGGTGCTGAAACAGTTAAGCAAGAAGGTTCCCAGCTGAGATGACAGAATCCATCACCAGCAACACCTGCTTGTATAAAGGAAATTAATTGGATTCGACTAATAAGTGGAAGTTCACTATCACATTTTGAAATCACACCAAGTAATTCTGAGAAACTCAGCCTACATAACCAGTGTCAAGAATAAGCTGCATGTCCACCACTGCAATACTTGTTACACAGCTTACCCATCAGTTAATGGATTTCAAATGCATGTGCACACTCTTATTTCCTGCTTTACACACCTTCATGTCTTCTAAAAATAACTTAAACCATCATTTCTCTCAATTTATCAAAATAAAAACCATGGCATCATTAGGGAATTTTTGTAGTCTTGAATTTGCTTTCAATTTGCTAAGTCTGTGTTGCACTTGTCCTTAACTGATCAAGATGACACATGTGAGATCCTTGAATATGATGAAAACTAAAGGTTTGCCTGTGACAAAGCTGAATTGCACTCTAAAAGGAACTAGCAATCAGTATTTCCCACATGAGTTACTCTCCAATATTAAGAAAAATCTGATCTCTCCTAATGTTTAAACAAATAAAGCTACAGGCAAAGACATTGTTTGAAATTCTAGCAAGACTTCACAAATCCAAAATAGCAGCATAATAATGCATTTCTACAAAGATGGTTCTATAACATGACTAAACAATGATCCAGCATAAATAGTAGAAAACACAAGGGAAATACCAATGAAAATACAGCAAGTGTAATTTTGGAGACACAGTCAATGTTAATATTCTTATTTTATTGTTGAATAATGAAAATCTCTCAAATTAGTAAAAAATCTTCTCACTTTAAAACACAGAAAAGGGACTTAAACAGTTGCACTATATATTCAAATATAAAGTGCTGCAATAAGGACATAGAAACATTTATCATTTATCAAGTGACCACAGGAAATTAAGCACACAAAGCAAAATCACAGTTACAACTTTTCAGTCTCTGATCAGCTGCAAGTATGACTGTTCTCCTAAAACAGACTAGCAAGGGCATAAAGCAAAGTTTAAGTCTTTGCAACTTCCTGCCTTCACATATCAGAATAATTCTCCAACTTTATTTTGCCTTCAAAAATAAAATTGCATACTTTACTGAGCCTGCAAATCTACAAGCACAGAGTCCCCACTGCTTTTCACACACCAGTGAAATTCTGGAACAGGTTCCAATATCAATGCAAACACTGAGGGGAACAAAACCACTTTTTAGCAAAGAGGCTCTAAAGGTCTGCTCACACAGACCAGGCCTGGGCTTCAGCAGAGCAATGCTTGACCAGCAACATCAAATCAGCACCACAAAGAAGCTTCTCAGCTGTACCTTTTTAAGCACACCCATGGAGCAGAGACTTCAAAGAGACAGCTAAAAGATGGAAGAGGACAATATTTTGCATGCAGGCTTGAAGAATTCTGTATCCCTTCTATGCTGTTTATCTTGTAGTATTTTAATAGTATTTAACTTCAGAGGCAAATAGCATGCTAAATTTTGGCAGGAATACATTGACAGACTATTACTGTGTAATCATGGAAAGAATTACACTGACATCAAAACCACAATTATTTAGTTGTAAGAAATCCAGACAGTATAACCAGAAATTTCAGCTTTCAAAACCAAACCTGCTCCACAGTAATGTTTATGCTTTTAGAGAGGATACCAGTGCTAAAAAAAGCAAGGATAACAACCAGCAGCCAAAGATAGAGTGTCTGTTTCTTATCCTTTCAACAGAGAAATCTCAATTAAGAGGAAGCTATGGGTCATCACCAGTATCACTGATGAAGCAATCCGTTCCTAATGCATCTAGGGATTCTTCATGGACCAAGCAAATGCTAGAGGGAAAAAAAATAAAATAACTACACTCCTGATAGCATGCCTTTAATTTGACAAACAGCAATCTAAACAGTCAGAAATTGCTACCCACTTCTAGGATAGCACCAGCAGAAGTTTACAATAAGACTTAGAGTAACAGTCAGAAGGGACTGCAGCATATCAGACTAGAAACAAAGTTTGGGGGGAAAAAAAGGAGGGGAGAAAGTATATAGAAGAGCAGACAGAAATATTTTCTTCTTGACTTTGGGTTTTATTTTCTGCAAGACATATATACCAATCTATATGCCTTGGGAAAGGATTATTTCCATTCATAAAGTGGGTCACACATCCTAGGATAAAAAAAGAAACGTCTACTGTTTTGTAAACTGGGGGTTCAAGGCTTCCTTTGCACTATAGTGACATGCTACCTCAGACTGCCTCTGAATACAGGAACAGTTACCATTTACCTAAGGCATAATCAAGAGCCAAAGGCACCTCTTTACAAGGCTGTGCAGGTGTCAGATATGCAGCAGAAACAAGGCATCTTCTCATTACAGCAAAAGCACTTAACTAGACACTTAACATGGTATAATTTTTTCCTTCTGCATTAGAATTCACCACACAGGCTGCAGGAATTGTCCTTTGGGAAGAATTTCCAAGCAGAAGTAAATTGGTCAAGTGACATCTGAAGCAAAGTCCTGCAGAGACATTTCCTAAAATTTGACTATATCTTGCTGTATTTAGGGCTTAGTCAGATTTTTCTAGAACAAGCATGTTATTTTGAAGGTGTTCAAGCCTGGCAAAAGCAGCACAAGCTGGTTTATCTACTTGGGTGCTCCTTGCAAAAGGCCAAGATCCATGGCATTCCACATCCATAGGAAGCACATCTTTGCAGCTGACACACCTGTTGGACCAGTGAGCTTAGCTGAGCATTGTAATGAAGCAGCTGACAATATCACAAGCAACTCTGTCTGCACAATGCAAATGTACCATTATTCATCAAAATGGAGTTGTCTCAAGAGTACACAGTATCTAATGCCTTTGAATGGCACTTATCACTGAACTAATTGGAACCATATCAAAGGCAATGGATGTGGCTACACTTAACTTGCTTATTGTAAATGACTGAGTTACAAGGAAAAATTCATGTTTCTTGTTTAAAAAAAGAAAAAAAAAAGAGACTTTAACAAGAAATACTCCTGAAGAAGGAATCCTGCCTTGGGCTCACTGATTTGTGTGTATTTGTGACTAAATTAAAATTGTTACAACATTCAAGTGGCATGGCATATGAGGAAGTTCAGTTTCTTAACATATGTGAAAAACACAGGTGACAAAAGATAAGCCACTTCAGATCAATTTGTTTGGCAGGCTTTACAAAAGCTTCATTGTGGATTTAGGTTGTAAAGCCTGTGAACACCCTCAAAAGGAACAAGCCATAAGGACTTTCCAGTAATAGGAACAGGAAACTGGAGAGAATTTCACTCTTTCACCTCACCTTCTATAGTTTTGCTTAACTGAAAGATTTGGACTTAACTGCATCCCCCAGATCACATGCATATGACTCAAAGGAATTCCTTAGCTGTGGTTCTGAAAAAACAATCAGTGGATTCATACGAAAGAGGCAGGAGGTGACAAAAATATTTAAGAGAAAGAAAATATTGTTTAGTTTTCCTCACTTGGCTAAAAAGCAACCAAAGTAGTAGCAAGAAGAGATTTAGAGCAAGAGAGAACATACACCTGTGCAAGAAGAAGCTGGACATGGACCACACTGCTGCCTTGCTCTTGTGCAGTCATCCACCCAGTGCTTCAAGGAAGCCTTGCTTTCCAAAATAAGCCTGACTTGTGCTGCCACAGTATAGGAGAAACTGAGCTGTCAAGCTTGTAAGAACAGTCACTTAATCAGGACTCTACTCCAGACCCAGAAGTCTGGAGAAGTTGGGATAAGGTTGCTCAGAATTGCCAAGAGAAAGAAAGTGCTTCCTGCCTCCTAGACTGAATGAAAGCATAGGCAGGTGCAAAGAAACCCAGCCTTGGTACTCCTCAAAGACAAGGTGTGAGCAACAGGAAACACCACTAGGATAAACACCAGTATCACAACTGCACTGAAAAGCCTTTTATTCAACTTTTTATTTATTATTTATAGGGATCACCAGTGGTAGCTTTTGATGTGTTTCTCACATAGGCCATCAGCAGGTTCAGGTACTCCATTTTTCCTTGCCCTTCTGCATAGCTATTTATTTTCTAAGAAACCGACTCCCTTGTGCAGAAAGCTCAACAGACAAAAGGATCTGAAAGAGATAATCAGAGGGGGGAAAAAAAAGACCAAAATTTAGTGGTAGAAGATCAAGTCACAGGGAAAAGATTTTTAAAGGGGTTCTCAATTCAGATTGGATTGGCTGTAGGAGGTTTCAGCTCTTTAAAACTTTAGGAAGTAAAGAAATACAGTTTCTGTCTACACCAGCAGTCACCAGTCTTAATTAAATTTAAAAATCCCAAAACAATTAAATATTAAACAAGCTGCATGCTGCTGGTAACGGGATATCCTGTTCTCCTGGACTGTCTGTTCAGACAAATAATCCCCTAACCACAGGATCAGAAAATGTAATGAGAAATGTTCCCTGGAGGAAGTCATCTTCCCAAACCCTATTTGGTTACCATGTGCAGAACTGTTCCACATCTCAGTATTGTTAACATGAACTTCAGCATTTTCCTTTTTCTGGAATACTTTCAGTACTTTATCTATGTTCACAGCAGTTACACATCACAGTATACAGTACCTTATGATTCACTTGTTCTCAATGTTTCTCAATCCACATCCTGCATACATCATGTTCAAACACAGGGAATCAGACTGCCTGCACTGGTCCTCAAATTGAAAGCCTGCTAAATGAGCCAGGCTACCAGAACTTCCCTCTCCAGTATACAACTAAAAAACAGACTTCACTGGCAGTCACAAACACTGAGCAAAGCTGCACAAAGGTGGAAAGAAAAAAAGGAAGTTAATACAGCAGTACTTTTTATTGTGACCATCTTCTAGATAACTAATGTTCAAATGCCATCACCAACTGTATCATTCTGAAAGGCAATGGAATGCAGATGGGCTCCCCCAGACAGGCACAGAGAGCAGCCAAAGCTCTGGAATACCAGTTCTAGAAGAAGACAAAAGCCCCGTCAATCTGTACATACTGGTGAGGAGTATAAAACCATATGAAAGAGTAAAGCATTGAACCACGTATTTTTAGATGGCTATTAATGCACTGGTAGAATGAGTCTATCTAGTAGCCCTTGTCTTTCCAAGAGGGAGTCAAGGCAATCAAAACTCAGGCATCTTTGTATAAAGAGAATCTCTGTTTTCAGAAAATATTCTAGCCTCCCATTTCAGTATTTGTTATACTACTTTATACTGAGTAAAATACCTTTTTCTCAAGAGTTTTGGATGACAATCAATAGCAGCACTTCTCATTTATATCCTGTAAAGGGAAAATACCTGGATTATATTTTAGGAAAGCTTAAGTTTCACACCAGAGCCACTATTCATTTGCTGCAAATTATTTTCAACAAGCCCTTTATGCCATCTTGTCACAAAGAGAAGGTGTTCCACTTCCAGTCCTTGGAGTAGTCAAAATATCATACAACCTTATATTGAAAGAGACTTCTGTGCTGTTCAAGATCTCTGCTGAAAACAGGGTCAGGTAGTGCAGGTTGCTTAGGGCCACGTCCAGTTTGGTTAGGTACCTCCAGGGACAGACACTCAACTTCTATAGGCAGTTTCTTCCAGTGCTTGACCCCCATAATTTAAAACCAATAAAAGCCACCCCAGAATAATGCATACTCTCCCAAGTTTAAAAGAAATTTCTCGCATTTAAGTTTGTGGCCAAATTCAGTGTTCCAACATCTCTACATCCTCAAACTATGACAAGGATGTTCAACAGTGGAATCCTCACTCAAGACAACTCTTGGCTACTTAGAAAGTGAAATAAAGTACTTGGCTTCAACCAAGACAATATTTGTTTAAATGAACAGGCAGCAATACTAATATTTAGCTTTACTCAGAAACCAAGACTATTTGTTTTAATGAGAAGGCAGCAATGCTAATATTTACCTTTAGCCAATTTCAGCAAAGATTATCCTCCTCTTTCAATGTAAAAAACCAATCCCTTTGATTTTATCCTTCTCCTGGCAAACCCAACATCCTGTCTCTATTACAACAGGCTATAATGTTTCTCTACATCTGTTTTTCAGGTATATATACGTTCTCCAGTGATACAGATTCCCACCTCATCATTTGATCACAATACTGAAAGAAGTTTTGAAAAACATTGTTTAACTCTTTCCTCTACAACTCTTCTCCAAGTAATATTTATTTGATTTTAGCCACAGAGTATCGAAGAGTTTTATATATAGTATATTACTCCATACTAGATATTAATTTCAGGGGTTTTTTTTTTTAAATACTAAGCAATGACTCATGTTCTGTTATTACTGTACTTTGCCCCACTGCGTCTGTCTTGCTCAGTTTCATCTCAACAGCCAAATTTTTAAAATACCAAACAACTTGACCTCAATTTACAACAGCAAATCTTGCTTTCTCAGTATCTTCCCCCCCCACCCCTACAGCTAACCTTTCTCAAAATGTAAGTGGCATGAAACTTGCAGTACACATTTGTAGGGGTTTGGTGTGTTAGAGGAATAGCAAAGGCTGTAAGCAACTGAACTTCCAAAACAAAAGACAGAAGCAGACCCCACACTACACTCTCTTCAGGCTTGGTTGAAAGTCTTGAGGTTGCTGCCTTAAGTTTTGCCAAATGGAAGCTGTATTTGACAGAACTGCAGGCAAAGGAGCAGAGGCTGGTGCAGTATTGCTGCTCTAAGAAATCTCACAAGGCAGAGACACAACTGCTCCCTTCATCTCCAGTTTGCAGTAGCCTCAGGGCATGTGCTGACACTGAGCTCTGATGCATTGCTTCATACAAAACTGAGCTTTGAAGGGACTGCTGAACTACCTTGGTCTATCTTGCTGTGTCTCCTAGAAAAGCACCACATGCAGATAGGTATTATAATCCAGGGGCCAAGTGGGAAAAGCAGAAACATCAACATATAACCTCATAGTCAGGGTCAGACAGATTATATCTTGGTACTTCTCCAAGAAGCTAAATATCTAAATATTTCTACAAGTATCAGCATAAGAAAGACAATCAGACTGATTGCAGTGCAATCAGACATTCTGAATAGATATTCAAATGCAATTTTAACAGATATTTAGTCACAAGGTCTAGAAAACAATGCTTAAAAAATGTACAGGTTTAGTAGCTTCCAGAATTAAGTGACAAGCCATATTCGCATATTTAGAATTACACTGTTGGCAATACTAGTATTTGATTCAAAATTTCCCTTTTTAAAGAATAATTCTTAAACTCACCAAGGCTTGCGAAGTCCACCACATTTATTTTGTATTGTGAAAGCACTCTTACAGTAAGTGTCACATTCAAGTTGTTTCTTTTTTAAAAAAAATATGGTTTTATTTAAAAATAAATATGCATATGCAACAGGCCTGTTTAATTTAAAATATTTATCTTTAAACGAAGAAAAGAGTGTTATGCATTACTCACAAGCAGTCCCCAGCAGACCAATACCTACGTGACACTTCAAAAATGTTTCATCCATCTAACCACAGCAACTGCCTCTCCCTGGAAGTCATTTTAGCAAACAGTGAAATGTGGTTCATCCCACTGCTGTGGTGTGAGAAAGATAAGAGAAATCTCAATACTGCAAAAGGAATATATAACACCACTGCCTACATGCTTAGAGCCTCTTATCAGCAATGCAAGTGGCAGAATGATACTGATTTCACCATAACTCCAAGGGCAAATGCAGAATGTATGGAGGCTGATATATCTGCTTTGATTTAACAGAAACTAAGGTTCATCCCTTGGTGCCAGAACGTCATTTAAGTCTTAATCATACAATTATGAAATTTGCTTTCCTTTGTGGGTTCACTGTGCACACAAACAACTCCTGTAATTTGGCCAAAGGTCAAACTCACCTTCCTATCAGTAATACATTCACTCTTGTAGATACCTGTCCTCCAAATACCTTCTATCTAGAAGAGAAGCAAGTCACCAGAAGTGACTTCATTAACTGGTGCAGTTAAGCTGGCAAATGGCATGAGCCTCCAGTCTCTGACTAAACAGAACTTGTGCAGACAGCCCATCTTTCTCTGGCATGCTGTGAAGTCTCATGAGCCCCATTAGAAGTCCCTTAATCAGAAGTTTCAGTTGTGCCTTATCTCTACATACTTCCAGTTAAAAGCGGCATCATCAGTCAATTGCTCCATTATCAAAGAATAATTCTGAGTTCAACTCTTGCTCCATCCTAGAAAGAAAACCCCTACTTTTGTCACTGGAAAAGAAGAACAATCCACAGGTTCATGGTTACACAGAAGTGCAGAAAAAAAATAATTTCAACGCTATGATTAAGCACACTTGCTGTGGCATGATCTCAACTCAGGAAGGGCTGTACAGTTCAAGCAGCACTTCACTTGGCCCAAGAGTACTCTAACAACAAAAGCCCTGCTCCATAATTGCCCAAAACTGTCATGGTGCACATGCAGCTCATTACTTATCTTTCACCTATCCTCATGTGCCAGGCCCTAAAGGGCATTACTTCAGCAAACACTCTCAGAGTACAGTGGCCACACACAAACAAAAGCAGGTTCCTTATACAATATAACTGTGCCAGCTCCTTTTTTGCTGTAGCAGAAAGGGCACAACTGAAATAAGGGGAGTTCTGTTCTACACCACCCTCAGTCTGAAGAGATCCAAGCCTTTATCTCCCACCTAGAAAGAGCATCAGAAAAATGAAACAGATCAACACTCTTTAGCACAGGAGTTAAAATAATTGCCTGGGGAAGACAATGTCTGAGCTCTAGGTTCCACTTCAGCAGATTTGTAATTTTCACACATGGTAACGAAGTTTAAAAACACATTCCACTGTTTCTTCAGGGAAAATGAGATGGAAATCTGCCTTTCTCACACAGGAAACAAAACTTAAGTCTCTCATTTCTGGGTGAAGCCTCTTCAAAGAGGGGTAAAGAATAAGTAGTATGGAGCCTTCCTTTAAAATTCATCTAAAAGAAAAAACAATAGACCAGGAACCCTGGCAGCAGATCTCAAAATTCTGGAGAACTGCAGGACCCCAACAAAGGCCTTTCCTAGCTCTGGCTCTCCATTGGTTCCAATGATAAATAATATGCCTGTCAAAAGTTAAGCTAAGAAGGAAGAGCTGCTTTGAAAACAGACAAAGTAATATAGAGAACACAGTGCTGAAAGAATCATGGTGTTGCAGCTACAGGCCTCTAACTTACTATCTTTGATGAAGAGAAACGTACTTCTGCCAACAACCTGGAAGACTTTTCACACAGCACCAAAGGAGTCCTTGGGAAAGCTCTGTGCTCTTGCTAGAAATAAACATCAAGCAAAAGTGTTAGTACAGAGATCATTAGTTTTTCCTCTTACATCTCCTTGTCACACAGCCAGTGGAAGGGTTCTCCCCAGCCCGTTACTGGCAGACAGCTGCAAACCCAGGGGAAGAGTGTGGACCAAGAAGTGTGGCAAGAACACACAAGACCAGGCATAATGAGATGAAACACAAGCAGCAGGTGAATGTTCAAAGCACAGTGCAGGTTCTCTCAGACAGCAGATGAAAAGCTAGTCTCTGGATTTATTCACTCACAAAGGGCCCACTGGTTCCTCCACTATAAAATAAAAACAGCATTGACTGTCTCAGAGTAAAAGAGCAACATGTTTGTTTTCATGTACTTGTTCACAGTGCTTTTTCATGTACATGTACTTGTTCACATGTACTTTTTCACAGTGTTAATGGACTTCTCAACAGTCCACACCAGCACCTTGCAGTGGATCTGCAAGCATACCAGGACAAGTCACAGTTGAAGGGGAACAAGTTCTTCCATGTATGAAGCCATCATTGACTAAATTCAAGCCATAAAGAAAAAAATGCTGTTCCACCGGGATTCCAAAATGAGCCTTAATGACTACTACACATTACTTAGCAAGCCATAGCAATCACAGGAGATACACCCTCCAAGCAAACTCACTCAGTACCAGCATGTTCCTGGAGATAAGCAATGTGCAAGGAGAGTAAATTTTTCCAGGTAGTGGGAGGTATCTACATTGCAAATAAGATGTTCCTCAAATATGAGTAAGCATGTCCAGGACAACTTTTCATTTAGCACCCACTTGCCAGCAAAGGTAGAGCAATGCAGATCCCTGTGTGCACAAACAGTCCAACCAACTATCCCAGCTGCCTACTGGAAGTGTAGCAGCACAAGCCACAAACTGCACATATCTACCCTCCTGCACACCTCAACAAGTTAAAACTCACCACCATATCTTTTTTCATCATGCAGAAGTTGCTCCAAGGGAAACTGTGATTTCTTTCTCTTTCCATGTCATTTTTCTCCTGCACCTTCTGCTCAAAGCACCAGGACTCTGAGAGCATCATTATCCCTATGAGTAATATAGCCAAAAAAATTGGAGACTGCAATGAATGTACATGAACATAAAACAAGCAGCCTGGGGAAGCGCTTTTGCCATCCATCCAGGTTTCAGTATAAAGCAGGTACTGACTGTAAATGCACGGCTGCCCAGTGTCACAGTGACAAGGGACAAACATCCCTTCTGAGTGACAAGGCAGCCCAGGTCACAGCCAAGGCCGGCTGCCTCACACCTGCAGACTAGGATGAAGATTCCCAACACTGGCTCCTGGTACTCTCTCCCCTAGGTGCGGCGCCTTTCCCAGCGATGCTCACTTCACACCTCATCTCTGCACAGGCTTAGCTGATTTCTCAGGAATTCCTGGCACAGGCAGGACAGACACGAGACACCGCTCCTCGTTCGCACCAGCCGAAGAGCACTACAGACCGCCGGGGCAGACAAGCCCTACCCACGAGGGGTCTGTCAGAGGGAGCCCCAGGAACAGCGGGCACCAAGGGCAAGGGGCACCGGGCTGGGATGTGCCTGGGGCCCGGAGCGAAGGCTCGGGCAGACCCACGCCCGGCCCCGGTCCCGGTCTCGGTCCCGGTCCCGGCCGCCTCAGGGCGGCTCCTTCCCATCGCATCCCCTCTCCCTCCGCCGCCGGGAGGGCACGCGAGCGAGGGGAGCTCCCGCCGTTACCTGCCCGGTGATGCCGGTGATCAGAGCCACCTTCCTGCCGTTCATCTCCTCGCCGTCGTCTCCCGGTGCGGCGGCGGCGGCGCAGCCACACGCCTCCTGCGCCGCGGGCTGTGCCATCCTCCAGGTGCGGAGGTATCCCGGGGCGGAGGCGCGGCTCCCGACGCTGGGGGCGGGCACGGAGGGGAGGATGCCTGCGGCACCCGGGGTTACCTGCGCTGCCCCGACATTTCCGCGCTCCCGCCCGCCCGCGCTCCCGCCCCGCCCCGCGGCGGCCGCAGGTGCAGCCCCCCCGCAGGCGCGCTCCCGCCGCGCTCCCGGGAGCGCGCCCCGCGCTCCGCGCCGCTCCCGCCGCGCCGCTCGGCCCCGCAGCCAATCAGGAGCCCCGGCACTTCCCGGGAGGGGCGGGAGGCGCGCCGTGGCCGAAAAGCGGCGCGGCGATTGGCTGAGAGCGGGCGGCGCGGGGCGTGGCCGGGGGAGGAGGAGGAGGAGAAGAAGGAAGACGAGAAGGAGGAGGAAGAAGAGGAGGAAGAAGAGGAGGAGCGGGGCCGCCCGACTTCCTGAGCGCGTGTCGGGCCGGGGGATGCGCCGGCGGTGCTCCGTGAGGCGAGCGGGGCCGGGCGCACAGCGCCCCCCGCGGCGCGGAGGAATCACCGCGGTCCGGGGGCCGCGCTGGAGGCACGGGGCGCGCCCACTCCGTGACACTCGGTTATGGAACGGACCGAAGGCGTCTGGAAAAAGGCGTTCACAAAAAGTATTTCTTCTCTGATGGGGCACTGGACCAGCACGGCTGTCCCCGAGGCAGCAGGTCGCTGTATGTACAAAGAAGAAGGTGCCTGCCCGTGATTTGCTGTTATTCCATGAAGGATTTCGCATCAGTTCCCTCACTGCTTGGATGATGTTTGGATGACAGGGCCTCTGCGTATGATCACCGTACTGTTAATTTTTCTATTGCTATTTTGCGTGACCAATAAAACTTTCCATGTCATTGAAAAACCATAGTATATTAAAAATTAAAAAAAAAAAAAAAAAAAAAACAACCCCAAGCAAAACAGAGGCTAGGAGCGTTCCCTTCAAATGGAACTGTACTCTCAAATTGTGAACACTTTCTTGTATGCTATTCCCTGCTTTCTAGGTTTAAATTCCCTTCTTGCTGCCTTACAGTCTGCGATGCCATGGAGACTTTGTATTATGTTACTTAGTTGCGGGATGTCATCCCAGTTGTACCATTTCTGCCTCCCTTTTCTGACAATCACATGCAGTTCTATCTGAGTTAGCAACATCGGCTACTCCTTGTGCAAAATTACTTCATCCCACTGAGTGCTTGCTTTGGATGTACAGCCTCAGATTCAGAGAGGAGGGGCACCACAAATGAGCGCCACCCTCTCAGTTTTAAAATTACACAGGAGAAATAAAAGAATATCAAATTCTGAGAGTTTCAGAAATATTTATTATATTCAGAAATATTTATTCCAGAAATAAGGCACAAATCTTTACTTGAAAACCTAGGATTTGAGATTAGAGCGAGTTAGAGGCAAGTTTCCATTCTTATTTACTTACATCATTTGCTCTCTTGTTAGATCTGAGCTGCATAAAACAGTGCATGTGTCACAACCTTAAAAATTGTCCTTTATGTGGCCAGGTAAGCTTGTCCTTTCTAGTTTTCCTTGGCAGTCCATGTTTTTTCTTGTTCTGCTCAAAAAACTGGTGAGAAGGGCTGACAGGGTAAGTCCTGAAGCTGTGATAGAGGAGCCCCATCCCTGGGGCCTACATGTGCAAGTAATAGCCTTTTATTTGGTTGCTTTCTCCAAACAGAACTTTCCTAGCCCAGTTATCCAGTATCCCACAAGAACTATTTTTCAGACGTAGTATTTTCCTTGTTTTTCCCAAAAACACTCCACTGAGGGGGGAAGCTGGTTCACACCCTTCATAAATAGCCTGGTTAATCAAGTACATCAGCTGACCGATGACCTTTTGCTTTTATTTTACTCTCAGGTGACAGGCACCTCCTCCTCTTCCTCTATTCAGAGCAGTAGATCAATCTCCTTCCTGCTCAGTGGCTGCACTCCTGAGCGATTCAGAGCAGAAGACTGCAACCTGTGTCACTTTTGTAAGGGGAACATCCCATCCAGACTTAGCTGAGAACACTTTAGCAGGGTTCATGCTTGTATTTTTGGCCAATAGTAATACTAGAAACAGGCAAGTGAAACCAGACAGGGTGTAGCCCAATTCAAGTTCCACCTGACTGAAGCTAAAAAGGAAAAAAAAAAAACCAAAACACCAAAAAAGCCCCCTTTAACTTGTTTAAATTTCTGTCCCATTTATAAGTCTGGCAGTAGTAGCTGCAGACACAGTTAGCCAGCTACCATAATCCTGCTAGGTCTGCCCCTGGCATGCACAGGCACATTCCAGGTTTAATGCACAAAGACTGTTCTGTCACCAAAGTCTTCCAAAGTACATTTGCAGAAGAGACTGAAGGCTCAATTGTGGCCCAGGTACTAGATTTTACCTAAGTTACTCTGGTGTTGACAGCAATTTATGTCAGACTGCAGCTGAAAACTGGACCAGCAGCCCCCCAGGGGCTCCAGGATTAATATTCACTGAGTGCTAGGCTGCACTGATGTCTCCTTGCTGCCTCCAGCACCTGTACCATGGCATGTGCTACCTTACTTAGAGATGTGTCTGCCCACACCGTAATCACTTTCTCACACGTCCGTGTGGACCCAGCTCTGGCTTCTAAAACTGGCAAAGTTCCTCCTCCCAGGGAAAGAGGAGACAGCAGACTGATGCACACCTGCACCACCATCACCCTTGGATCCCTGGAAGAGGAGATGCTTGTGTGAGCATGGGTGTCCAGTAAAAGTTTTATGCCCAGCGAGTAAATGGTCTGGCACAGTCTGAGGAGACACAAAGAACAGCATGTGCAGCATTACCTTTAAAGCTGCCACCCAAAGAACTGGGGGAAAAAGATAGGACAGATGTTTGCTTGATACTGGTGGATAAAAACAAGTACCACAGGAAAAGAGGGGTGGAGAGCACAGCTAATCGATGTTGAGCTGGCTAAACCAGGAAATTATATAAAATGAGGAAGGAAGAAGCAGAGAGGGAAAACCGGAGAGAAAAATAAATGGCATTGAGAGTAATGAAGAAAAAGGTAGTCGGACAAAAGACTGAAGTGTATTAGATTGCAAAAAATAGCACCTTAAGTGTTAAGGAAAAGTGAAAAGGAGGGAGAACATCTGTACATTAAAATCTTATCACACTTGAATATCTTATATATTGCAGTCCTGATGATCTCAATGGTTTTGAAATTGCCTTTGAAATTTAGAAAGGTAACTATGCGTGGCTTAAGAACATCTTGTGAATCAGTTGTAAGTTCTTGCAGGAAATAAGTAGCCTTACTTCAGAAGTAGAAATATTGAAATAGAAAAGTAGAAGTGATTTAAAATGCTGATTTTATTCACTATAGGAGGAAGATATCCCTAATTTTATTACAGTAAAATTAGCTCATGCTAGACCTGTGGTAAATGTTGACATGGTGCCACTGCATCCTATTCTGTACAGGAGTTAGAAGTTGTCATTGGACTGAGTGGAGCCCTCTTTCCCTGCATCTTTCAGTGCAACACAGGGAAACTGATTATTTTTGTTTTTCTGAGGTTCTTCTAAATGATCCTCATCCAATAGTTTAAGCAACTTCTGCATTGTGGCAATGTGAACTCCATTAAAACAGTGTCCAGGGATCACAGAAGAGTGCTGACTACAATGCATTTTACTTTGCTTTTCTGCAACTAGCAAATTCTTTGGATCCTGTCCCCAGCTGTGAAGTCCATGGTGGCATCAAGGGATTGTTCAAAACCCCACCAGGGCTGGTTGGGGACTGCACAAAGGGAGCCAGTGGAAGGTGGGTAGCTCATCCAAGTGCACTGTCCTTTCTGCAGAACTTTTGGTTTATACAGGCAGGCAATCAAGGTAGGCCCAGGATAAAGTACTACAGAAATAGTTTCTTTTTCTACTTTGCTGTTTTAAAGTAATGGCAGTAAATAGTTGTATTCATTGACTTCACAGAGCTAGGGAGCTGTGGAAAGCATGTGTGAAAGGAGAGAAGGGTGAGTCCAGGGGACATCCATGACAATAGGAAAGTGCAGATGTTGGAGTGAGAGGAAAGAGCACCAGATCTCATGAGGAAATAAGAAGAGTGAAGAGTGGGCAGAGACAAGAGGAGGGATGGAGGGGAAGTCTCATAATTATTTTTCTAACTGTTATCTTTAAGATTTAAGGGCATGTGGAGTGATCCACAGCTTCAGTACTCTGACATGGTGACTTAGCAGGTGGAGCGGAAACAGGAGGATTCAAGGATGGTTCTGGAAAGAGCCTCAAGGCCTGGAGATAAGCAGCACTTGGGAGCCATTTGCTTCTCAGGTGGTTCTTTTGTGCCTGACAAATCTTGCACTTTTTTCCAACAGGCTGAATTTCTTTTCAAGAAGACTTCTCAATGGAAAATGAAGTTGAGTCATCAGTACTTCAACTCTGCATTACAGAGGGGGGAAAATTCCTGGCGGTACTGACTCCCAGCTGGAGCTCTTTGTGTTCAGCATTTGTGGCCTGTGCCCAGCCCACAAAGTACTAACAGTCTCCTTTTCCTCTTCACAAGGGCTCGCCTGCTTACTTTTGAAGGGGTGGGTAAGACTGGTCAGACTTGCTAAGTTCCTGGCAAAGATTCATCCTTTGAAAGGCAGAGACCCAGATCCTGTTGGTGCTGTCATGGTGTGATTTTTACAGCACCCCGCACAGCCTGGTGTTTCAAAGGCAGAGGCAGTGCCAGTGCCATGTCACTCTCTCACATCAATCTCCACCACTACCAAGAAATTGCTCTACCCTGCAGTAAAACATGGAAAAGCAGGATCCAGACTGAGCTTGGTGCCACTGTTTATATCCATCTAAAAGTTTCTGCCTGGGAGACTCAAGTCTGGAACAGCACCATGACCAGGCATGCAAATCTCAGTCCCTCCCGTGCTTGGTGCAGGAACAGCACGGGTGTGAAGAAATGGGGATGCTGGCAGAGCTTTCTGCAGCATGATGGGCTATGTTTGGTAGCCTCAGCACATGGACTGAGGTTAGCTGGAGCCTGGCCCTTCTGCAGCATCTCTGGGCAGAGGCTGATGGTGTGGAATTCTGGGTGGTGAACAGGGGCAAAGGAACCTGTCAGCAGGCAGGACAGCCAGGACTGTGGATACCTTTGGGACTCACATAGAGCAGCCAGGGATCCAAGCCAAGCCCTGACTCTAAAAGAAATACTGTATTGTTGAAAAGGAGCATGGCAGTGACAGTCTAGTACCTCCCTACTTGTGGTCCCCAGGCAAGCCAGCCCTTGGTACAATGTGCTTCTCAAGCACACGGAAATAATTAACAAACGTTCCTCTGTATCTCAGCCAGCACTGGAGGTACCTAATTATGGGCATTGTTTCTGTAAGAAACACCAAATAAATGTCCCTTTTCATTCCCAGAAGGGAGTAAAGAGCCACGAGTACAAAAAGCATCAGGCCCAGCAATGTGTTAGCATATGCAATTGTCCCTTACAGCTTTGTGAACTGATGCTAACTGGACTGGAGCCACTGGAGTTAAAACACCTGAGAGAAGAAACAGGTTTGTAACTGGATGGAAAAGAAGAATTCTCTGTGCATGACTGATTAGAAACGCTTTTGCCCAACATGATTATTTCAGTATGTTCTAGGAGTTCATGAGACCTTTAAGGGAGATGTTGGCTGCTCTTTGGGAAATCTAGTGACTGAAGTTCAGAAAACTATAAAAGCATAATATTGCTAGACCTGAAAAGCAAGTTTTCATCTTTTAGAGAAGCTCACAAAGAGAGAAGCTGAATCCGAAATATCCAACTCCCTATGAGGGTCTTCACGTGCAGTGCTTCCAGCAGGATAGCAGTGATATGGAAATACACCACACAGAATGAATGTTATCAACATTTAATTGATAGGTTTGAAAAATCACCAGAAATCACTGGGCCTGATGAGAATGAGAAACTTCAATATCAAAATGTGTCTGATTAAAATCTCATTTGTTGGACTTGTTTTCTTTTTTTCCTTAAGAGGGTATCAGAGAAGGAACTAAAAGTTCTATGATAAGCCTTGAAAGTCTGCCTAAAGAAAAAGAGCAACTACTGGAAGGCCAGGTTTTTCCCAAATGCCACAACTCATACACATACACACACAAACCCATGTATCTCCATCCATGGCCCTGATGTGTACCAGGATTAATCTTTTTATTACAGACATTTTCTTTATGGGGAGTAAGTTTCAACAATGCAGATTTTGTACCCCCGTTGGAATTGTTTAATCCACTCAGTAATGTGAATGGGGATATCAGGGATTTCTGCTCTGGAAAGACATTAGAATACAGTACAAGAGTTATTTCTTACACAAGTTCTTTCTTTTCTTGGCCTTACATATAGTCTAACATACACCCAAATCCTTACACAAATCTTGTTCAAAAGACTTCTAATCAGAAAAGAAAACAGCAATCCTGTATTTCTCACACTATAAAAAAGACCACCTTGGGAAAAAAACAATGCACTCACAGAGTGGTATGGTGTCTGTTAAGAGAGTCCCATTAAGCAAGTGTTAGCTATTCAAAGAATTAACTGAAATGGGGTGGTAAGTCAGCATCTGTTCCTTGTCACTGAACTCAAGACTATAGCAGAGAGCAAAGAAGTGAGTTATAAACATTTTTAACAGGAAAATGAAAAGAAATCAGTGCCCTGTAGTCTGGATTATTTTCTTAGAAGATGGGTAAAATACCTGTGTTTGCTTTCCCAAATTGTCTCCCCACTCATAGAACACATGAATAGAAGAACGTAAGAGACACAAGATGTGGACCAGAGAGGACTCTGCTTTTCTGGGACTGTTGTTTTGTAACAGCATATGTATTTGTCAAGATAAATGCTATTCACACTTATGTACCCTTTTGAATTTTATTTGTGGCTAAGTGTAACTGAAGAATTAGTGCTATTGTTTTAATATGCAGATTTCAAGAGCTGTTCCATTCCACAGCCTTGTGTGCCTGGGACACATTGTTCTGGGATTAGTTGTGACCAAACCCAGAAGAATTATACACAAAATTACTTCTTTATTACCCCCATTACAATGCATTAACTGTTTGCTAGGTGCTGACAGAGTCAGATCCTGGTAGCACTTGTTTTGGTTTGTCACAGAGTGGCGGCTCTGAACCAACAAACAGAACCTGCTGGGGCTGGTCAAAGAGGAACATGGGTGCCAGTGACGGGGAAATGACAGAATTCACATTTCCTTGGGACTAGAAAGAGGCAATGCTACAGTAAAAGTCAACAGGACTTCAGGAGGACAGATTTCACTTATCCAGAGAGTCATTAGGTAACATTTCCTGGAAGGCTGATCCAAGGAAAAAAAAGGGAATTTAAAAAGAAATCGTGTACCGTGAAAGAAATTATATTAAAGGTGCAACTGCAAACTTTCCAGGTGCAGGCAATGGTCCGGAAGCAGAGTAAGTGACCAACTTGGTTATGTCCCTTTGATGCCTAACATGGGAGGAAATTGTACAGGAAGTAGAAACTGTATCAGAGTACTAAAGATTATTTTCGACAGCACACAAGAGCAGCACTAGATAGGCCAGTGAGATGATAATCCTGCCAACTATTGCTTGTGAAATTCTTCTGTCAGTGCATTAATAATAGGAAAAACAGAGTTAATGAGCTACTCAATGGAAGAGTAATTATTAGTGAATGACATTGAAAGACAGCTTATTTAATGTCTTTCTGCTGAAGTATGACTGATAGTTAAGATCCATTGCAAAGGAATGGATCTAAGCAAGGTGGTATTTTCTTTAAACAGTCTAGAAGATGGAATAGAGGGATTTCTGTGAGGCTTAGTGGAAACGTAAATAAATTAGATTAGAAATAAAAATCATCTCCAATAAAATGATCTATGGGAAAAATCATATTAATTCCACAGGGACTAATTAAAAATATTGCATTTTGGGGAGTGGGTTGCAGAACTAATCAGTTAAAAAAATACAGAATAAGGAATCATGACATAAAAATAAATAAAAAATTTTTAATGGAACCAACAGAAGCATATTATTGCTGAAATGAGAAAACACAGTATAGATATAGGTGTACAATCTGTAAGTAGGAGAAGTAATACTGATGCATGGTTTAGTGTTAGGGTCTGAAGTGGGGCACTGTGTTTGTTGCAGGATGTTCAGAAGCTGAAGTAAAGCCATGAAATTATCAAAATTCTAAAAAATTTGGAAGCAAAGTTTGGGAAAACAGTGGGGTCTTTTAGCATAGGAGTGAATGATACTGTCCAGGAAGGAAGGACCAACACACTCTTCAAATGTGTAAGAAGATGCTACAAAAAGTTAGGGTAGGGAGTAATCTATTTTCTGTCCTCTTTATGGATAGGGGAAGATATAGTAGATTTTAAGGTTAAGAATCTACAGCACTGGAATAGATCTGCATGGGCAGCTTGTAGCAGCTCCACAATTTAGTTCCCTGATAACAGACTAGATGAGTATTTATCAGGAAAGACCTGCGACAGTTGTCCCTGGCCTGGATGGGTAACATTCTTCTTGATGCTTCAGCCTTGCAATATTTTTTTAGGAGTGAGATCTTGACCTCTACAGGGTCAATAACAAAGAATCCCATCGAATTCCCACAAGTCCTCAACTGCCAGGCAGGCTCTCATAAATGGCACTAGCTAATCCTACAGCAGCCAAAGGTTGATTGTGCTCTCCTGCTCTTAGTGGACTCTTTAGGGTTACATATAGGTAGCAGAGCAGTAATCAGAGGGGGAGACTGAGGCCCATAGGTTATTCCTGTCTCACCCAAGTCATCACTTCTCTGTTGCTTGACACCACAGTGTTTTTTCAGCCACAAATTTGATATCTGAACAAGCATTTGTGATGACTCCGGTCTGAGGGACCAGCACAGGCGAGGCTGAAGGTGAGGGCTGTAGCCAGGCTGGCTGGGCAGCAATTCCACTGATGAGGGCTGCAGTACTACAGCACCCAGAAACAAAGAGCAGAGCAGGTCCTGTGGTAGTAACCAGGGTTAGTCAAGTCTAGTTCACCAGGCAAGACTGTAGCAATGAGGCAAAGCCAAGGACAAGCCAGGATATCAAGTCTGCAAGACAGAGGCAGTGTCCAAATCAGTGAGGCACATGGCCAGGCACAGGGATCATGGATGAATGCCTTGGCTTGAACAGACCTCCTGAGTCGAGGGGACAAGACCCTTCTTCAGCTTTTTCTCACCTGTTTCCTTCCCCAGCAGGTTCCAAGGTTCTGCAATGGCAACAGATCTGAGGTGGCCTCAGGGAACAGCTACCAAAAGGCTGGTTAGGACAGTGCCTTTACAATACAGACAAAAAGATTTGCCATAACACCAAAAAAAGCAAATTCCCCATTACTCAGAATGACAGATCCATATTGCTATTTAAAGAATAGCCAGGAAAGAAAGAAAGAAAGAGAGAAAGAAAGAGAGAAAGAAAGAAAGAGAGAAAGAGAGAAAGAGAGAAAGAGAGAAAGAGAGAAAGAAAGAAAGAAAGAAAGAAAGAAAGAAAGAAAGAAAGAAAGAAAGAAAGAAAGAAAGAAAGAAAGAAAGAAAGAAAGAAAGAAAGAAAGAAAGAAAGAAAGAAAGAAAGAAAGAAAGAAAGAAAGAAAGAAAGAAAGAAAGAAAGAAAGAAAGAAAGAAAGAAAGAAAGAAAGAAAGAAAAAGAAACGCCACAGTTCAAGGGGGAAAAAAACCCAAAAACATATTTTCAACCTCAGTAGCTGGTTTATCCCATACTCTCAAGGCTGTTGCCCTCCGAAATGAGAGTATGTTGTTTGGTTTGGTATGGTGGTTTGTTTATGTTTTGGTTTGGTTTGGTTTGTTTCGTTTTGTTTTATAGGGCAGATTAACAGTGACATTTCTGATACCTTCATTTCTGGCTTCTCTAGGCTCAAGACACCAGATCTACTAATTAAAATGCTCCTTCCAAAGCATTTCCTTTGTAGTAGAATCCAATGCTACACCCATAATCTCCCTGAGCATAATTGAGGCTATCACCACTTTCTATCTCTGTGCCCCCTTGGCCCAGCAGCAAAGGACCACCAAAGAATCTGGCCCAAAATGTTCAGTATTTTATTTATGTTTTGCAGTCACTACATGATTATTGAAACAAATAAGTTTTCTTGGTTAACTGAGGAAAGATTTGTTTGGCAAGACTCAAGCCAAAGTGCTGAAGTGTTTGACTATAGCCCTGGTGACACAATTGTCCCATGTGTGCAAGCAAGTGACAGCATCAGCTATGTCCCACCTCCGACTCTGACAATTTTGGAGACTATAATTACTTGATCATCTTTGTCAGATGCTTTCACTGACTCATGTGTTACAGACTATGAGGTAGTGTCTCTGCTTTCTGGGTCAAATTAGCCATTGGTGTGGCTGAGCCAGATGGTTAATAGAAGCATCTGCTTAATTCTGGTGGTTAATCTTTGAATACCACCCTGCTCATCATCCAGCTTGTTCTCTTTTCCTTCCAGGGTGTTTCTGGAGAGCTGTCTCTTCTGGCAAGGCAAAGAGCAATTGTACAGAAGTCCCTATGGTTTGGGTAGAAGGGTTTGCAGGCATGCTTTTGCAGGAATGCTTTGCCTTTCAAAACAAGCTATGAAACTCACTAAACCAAAGGAAAAGTATTCTACCAGACTTCAAGAAAGTTCCTGTAACAACTTCAGGATAAGCACTCTTTTGGCTTTGGAAAAACAAGACCTGAGGGACAGAAAGAAGGAAAAGAAAGATATATATATACAGGAGAAAACTGATTAACCAAGATGGGGCTTTTCTGTCACACATACATCTACCTCACCCAAAATTATAAACAGGCTTTATTCTCCCTGGTGGCAACCGAACTAGCATTTAGTCAAATGCAACCGTGTATCAGGTCAGATATTGACTTTCCGCAGAATTGGGTGGGTACTCCCAGGACAGAGCCTCAGGAGTGACCTCAAGCTTCTTTGGATAAATCCTGTTTTTTTCCATTCCAACATCACCTCTGCTTTGAACACCTAGCAATGTTTCTGGTTGCCTGCTGGCAAAATGGCATTGGAAAGAAATGTGTTAAATTAGCACTACTTGCTGCCAGAAGACTTTTTGACTGCAAGGTGGGAATGTGAGAAACCTCCCACTCTGCACATGGGGCACACATTCAGCTGCTATGCTCCACTGGAAAAAATCTGCTGTAATTTCAAACAGAAACCACAGAGGTCTGACAAGGCCTGTAGGAGAGTGGTGGAACTTTTAACCAGATTGTTACTATGTTTCTAAGCATTGGACTTCACCTTCTAGCCTGCATTACCTATCTAGCAAAGTCCTTACCATGACATCCAACCAAACTTTTCATTGACTGGGATAAGATGGCCAGCAATGCACGCTATAACAATGTAAATGACAGGATCTACATAGAAAACACTATTTAGATTTTTTGGTGGTCTCCATTTTACCAAACAGGATTTCACACGCACATTTTTACCATGTTTTTCTTTCAGTAAATTTCTGACAGGTGCAGCCTTCAGCCAGGGAAATGGAGACCTCATTTAAAAAATAAGAATCAGATATTGGATGTAAATAATGAGGTTATGTTTATCATCTTTTTCCTTATAAGACAGCAAAGTGTCTTCCTTTGGGTTCATTCTCCAAGTGTCTCCATCCTCAACACAGCTAGAATAGTCAGGCTTGCTCTTTGGGTTCTGGGGCTGTACATGCTTAAGGGAAGAATTGCAGGTCTGGACTCTATATCACACCTGCAGCAGCAAACACACTTGTCCAGTTTTATCACTTCCTGAGCTCCATGGGCTTTGAATCAGATTCTGTCTGATTCAAGTTCATTAGAGAAGTAATCAACAAAAACTACAGTAACCAAAACACTGTTTGGCAGGCTGAATGAAAAGTAATAAGTAACCCCATTTCATCAGCCCTAACATCAGTGTAGTCATTTAAACACTGAGCCTGTGAACCAGAAGGTTGGAAGCAAACTACTCCAGTCAATGGAAAGACATTCACTAAGCTAAATGGCTTTGTATCAAGCTTTTACTGGATAGAGCTATAAAATATTTCCTCCAGAAGTTGTGCAGGCTATTTTAGTCTATCCACACTGTGGGGAAGGAAACTAGAAAACAATAGCTGGCCAGACCAGGAGAAAATGCACAAATAAGAGCAATGGAAAAACAGCCAGGTAAAATCTAAATGGTATATAGCTGAAGTATGATCAGTATGCTTAACTGTAGCCTGAAGACTGCTCTCCAGTGGCTGTTCAGTTGTACTGGTTCATAACTCTGCATGGAAGTTCTGCAGGGTGCATAGCATTTCTGAAAAAAAAAAAAAAATTAATCCTAGATGAGATGTTGCTAAAACAGGAAATTAAGGCTGGAGTTCCAAAAAGATTCAAAGTATAAAGTATCAAGCATAAAGTATCCTATTTCTGTTAAAAGGAGAGCCTTTATTTTAAATAACTTTAAAAGAGCAGTCAATTAATCTGCCAAAAAGATATTTGTACTTTTGAATCTGGATATCGGCACAATATAGTTCTAGTTAAATTATAACATAACATAATTTATTGTATTAATAAAACACAAAGCATTCAAATCACACGATGTCTAAGTGTGAGTGATTCACTCTTTCAGTCTGTTGAGTTGGAATCTAGTTTTAACACCAGCCACATCTTTTTTTTCAGCTAGAATAGAAGTGATTTTTATTACTCTGTTAATTATGTGAGCCTTTAAGACTGTGGTTTGGAAAACATTACACATCTGAGGTATTTGTACAAATTAATGGATTAATGACAAAAGAGTTGTTTTCTTTGTTGTTTTTTTCAAATGGAGTCCTTGAAATGAGTGTGCATGCATGAAGTGGAGCTGAACCAGGACTGGTTTGTGTCTGTGTGCTTTCTCCTCCCTCCTCTTTCCCATGCCTTCTCCTCAGCAAGATATGGATCATCTTGTGAGCTGTGGGTGACAGCTGGCTGGCAGGTCACCTCCTCGCTCACCTGAGCATATCCTCCAAGCTAAAACCTAGTTCTTAGGTGTTAAAAAAGAACATATATGTACCAACATATGCACTCAGTTGTGTAAATAAAAATAACAGCTTCGTGCCTCTTTCTCTTTCAAAAAAAAAAAAAAAAAAAAAAAAAAAAAAAAAAAAAAAAAAAGAGATTGCTTGCCTTACTGCAGGCCAAAACACAAACTGTGCTTTAGGCAAATAAAAGTTATTGAGCTCAACAGAGCAACTAAGTAAAATTTAATGGCCTGTGACTTAGAGGTTACGCCATGTGATCTAGTCCCTTTTGGTTTCCAATTCCACAGACCTAAATGGAATTTAAGTGGTGCTTTTTTTTTTTTTTTCTTTAATTAGAACATTGGTGAGACTGGAGGGGCCTATCTAGCTTCAGCCACATGTAGGTGTGGATGGATGGCTGTATTTTCCTTGGGTAAAAGACTGCCCTTCTGCATTGTGTTTGGCTTCATTTTTGAGGTGGCTGCATATCCAGTCCAAATACAAATTGGCTCAGAATTAATTTCCACTTCCTATCCTTCCTTTTACTTAAACAAATATAACCCAGGATTCAGCTTGCAGAATTCCTGGCTTTGTGGGCAGGGCTGCAAGGCCATTCAATAACCAAAGAGCACAGTACATAAGGAGCATGAAAGATGTATCCAGAAATTCTTTGGTATAATAATCTGACTCAATACCTCCAGTCAAGAAAGTTAATAATTATTTCCAAGTAACTTTTGCCAGACAGCTGTGCAATTGCTTAATCGCTTGTGTGCTGACTCAGGAGTGAGACCTGAGAGGTGTTCCAGAGAAGATCCCTACAGAGAAGAACATGAAATAGATCAAAGCAGATATTGAAATACACACTGTCATAGTTCCAAATGTATCTTCCAGATCAAACTGGCAGAGATGAAACCCTGGAAATAATGAACTTGGATTTTTAAGCTGCCATTAGAATTCAGCATCTTACCTGGGTCTAGGTAGCTCTTGAAATCTTATTTCCAATTACTTTGCTCAAAGGCTGAGAGGGACTTACTATAGGACAATCACTGAGCATCTAACTTGTCCATAAGGCAGAATTTGCCCAAAAAAAAGCTTTCTCAGAAGTTAATGGAATACTTTATTTATGGAGCTGTTCATTCATGGCGGTTCCACCTACTTAGCAACAAGTAAGTGAAGAAAATATTTGAAGACTTGTTATCCAGCACTTGTGCCAATGTGTGGTCTCTACAGGATACTCAGCTTTGAAAACTTCTCTGTTAAAACTACTACCATAGCATATTGAGGGTGACATAAGCAACATCTAACACTTGCTTCAGTGTGGACTTCATTCTAAAATCAAGGCCAGATCATGTTTTAAAAATCTCACCTGGAATTATCAGGACTCCCTTCAGGACTGAGCCCTGTGATTCAGAGTATCGTGCATTTGCTCCTTGCCTCTTTTTCAGGTGGAAATAAGGAGTAATTGGAAAACATCCAAGATCTGCCAGAGAGATAAGGCAGCTGTAAGTTTTAGTATTAAAGGCTTGCTAAAACTTTTAGTGTTCTGAGTAATACTATGAAGTCATAGAGGAAAAGAACTGGAAGTCATGGCACAAAAAGGCTGTGGTTTGGGAAGCTTAGAAATTTCTACTATTTGCAAAAATCAGTAGACTGGATAGATTCTTACATCCTGACTGTGATGCCTTAAGTTTTAGCTTTCATATTTTCCAGATTCTGTACCATATTAGTATATAACTCTGAATCATTTAAAGTGCTATCAAGTCCCCTTCACAGTTTAGTTAGATAAAAAAATTCTTTTCTAGTGTGAGAACCAAGGACACCATTGCAGCTTCAGCACAAGAAGTGTAAACAACAGAGAATTGAGGAGAGCAATCTAGGAGGATGAGACTCCACAACCTGAAGCTGTAATTGGACAATTAACCCAAATATGGACCAAAACTTAGAAAAGTGTGGAAACATGTGACCCATCATTCATCTTGGGTGTAGCTAGGCTCTTGTACTGCCCAGTGTGTATCCTTTGAAGGCCTTTCAATAAATACCCACTTTATTCCTTTAACACTGTCTAGCCTCTGTTCCCGGTAGCCTCTCAAGGCATCTTTGAGCATACCATTTAGTGAATTAGTTTGGTGTAAACCTGGGTGCAAGATAGTTCAGTATCTTCTTTATAGTTAGTATTGAGTAGCAGCAAATATGAAATATCCTTCTATTTCCTGATTTTCATCTCCAGACTATCTTTCCTTCCTTCTTGCACTGGTACCTACTTCAATGGCAGCAACTGGCGCATCTCCCTTCCTGGGTTCTCCTTCCCATGTCATGAATGGGGCACCTGCTTTGTTCTATAAAGTGGGTTTGGATAGCTACATCTGCAGATCCACTTTTAAGTGACTAGCAACCCCTAATCTTTGTGAGAAAATCTGTCTTAACTGTACTGCTCTCATTGTTCATTAAATCCCTCTTCCCTGCCCATAGCAGGTACAACATTCCTGCCTTGACTACCTTGCCTGATATAGAGGATTTGCATCCTGATCTGTACTACTCTGTCAGAAGAGAAGCATTTTCTAATGTCCAACTGGAATGCCCTTGCTGCTGTTTAAGCTCAGTGTTTCCCTTTCTCATTGCCCCAGATAGAGGGAAGAGATTATTCCCTTCTCTGTTGCAGCAACCTCAGTACTCATGTGACAATACTGTAAAGGAAACTCACTCCAGACTTCCATAACACTGAAGAAAGATTGCTCTTTGTATATTACAAATTGTATTTTGGCAACCCAGCACCACGTTCTCCTGCTTTGCAATAGCACAAAATGTTGACTTTCACTTGGTTTATCATCCACAGGTGCTCTTCATCCCCTTTCTAAAGAGAAACATGTCATTTGTTCTTTATCCTGTTTGTATGCATGTGTCTGATGCACCCTTCATAATATCCCATCTTTCACTTGACCCACTGAACATCATCCCATTTTTTCCAGACCATTTCTAGGAATTGTAGGAATTGTTTAGCCTCCCCAACAGCATGCATCCTCTGCCCAAGCCACCAGCCTTCTTTCACTTGAACACATACTTTTGAGTCTTGCAAGCTGCTTAGGAGCATCTTGAATAGCTCAGGTTCTGGGGCAGATCCCTGTCAAAACCCACTCAGCATGTCTTTCCACTTTTGACAACCAGCCACTGAAAACTACTCTCCAAATGTAGTTTTTTATTAGTGAACCTTTTGTGCTATGCTGCTTAACTTTACAGGTCATTTTGACAGATATTTGAGAAAACTGTAATTGCAGTTTTACTCCAGAAGCATAACTTCTATTTATTTTCAAGAAACTGCCAACAATACCCAGTCTTCAAAGCCAAGTGATAATATTTTAAATATTTAAATAAATTACAGTTTAATTTCAGTAGTTATTTGGCAAAGCTCTTGAGGGTCCTCAGAGGATCACTGAGGTTTGTGGGTTTCTGGTCTCCAAGAAATGATACATCTGTAATTTGCAATCTGGATAAGTAACATGTGACTAATGATTTCATTTTTAAGAGTACTCAGAGGATAAGTTAGGGAATTGATTTTCAAGATTACAACTGAAACTAAAAAAAAAAGAAAAAAGCCAAAATAAAATACCTATATTCTGTTCAAAATCAAACTCACAGTGTCTTTAAACATTAATAAACTTTTCCTCATAAAATTTGGAAGAAATATGTAGCAGTTTCTTTGTATGTTACAAAATATCTTCTGATATATGTAGAGAAATGTATTCTATCCTTAATTTAAAAACCATACCTTGTTGTGCATAGCCCTTTCCATTTACTTTTGTGAATATTACTGAGACAGTATATTCTGTTTGAATCAGAATTTCATTACAGAACAATGTGTCAAACAAAAGCCTTCATAAGTACATTTTTCCCCCTCACAATATGCATTGCATATTAAGAAATATTTTTCCAGCCATATCAGCCCTCACAATCTTCATTTGCAGTTTTAAAAATGATAAAATGAATGGTGTTGCAAAGTGAAATAGTACTGAAGGTGAAAGCATAACAAATAGATTAGTATTTTTTTTAGGAGTCAAAGCAAACTGCATTGGAAAGAAGATTGGAAAACACCCTAGATGGTCCAGCTAGACTGAGTGGGTGATCTTCATCTGAAGACTCCACTTCTGTGAAGCTGGAAAGTACTGAGATGTGACCAAGGTAGCATAAAGCCTTACCCCAGACAGAAGGATTTTGTGTAAGCATCTCTGAAATAGTGTAAATTAATTAGGAGCATATGTTCAATGTGTTTCAGTAAAATAGCTCCTTGTGAGGCCAGCAGCTGTAAAGTTAGTGGTCTTAGAGCCCTAAATGACTTTTGGAAAAGGCAATCATTTACATACTTTTTTAAAAGCACTGCATACTTATTTAAAACATAAGTAGATTTAGACCTGAACAAATTCTTGTATAAAGATAGACAAGAACTACAAACTTCATTTTCTTTTCATGACAGCAACAGGGTGGCTGTGGAATATGTAATGTTTTCTTTCAAGTAATTTGTAATAAAGGTTTGAACTGTTTTATGCAGGGGATATGAGTTGATTTCTACCCTGCAACTCTCTTCCCAAGGCTTTAAGGAATAAACTGTAGCTCTTTAATGGTGTGCAGAAGTATTACCAGCCCCCAACTTCCTTGGAATTGTGGTAGGTGGTGGGCATGAAATGCACAAATTCTTCAGGAAGCCTGGCACCACTGAAAGCTGGTGAAAATGCTGAAGTCCCTTTCTTTGAAGGGTTAGATGGGTTAGATTTCAAATAGAAGCTGTTTTGTCCTTACTAGTGGTACAGAGGAAAAAAGGTAATCCTTTGAAGACTCCTGTTGTTTGCTGTAAGAAACTGCCACCATGGTTCATTGCTCACAGAACTTTTCATTTCACCTTTCTGCTCTCTCTCTCCTCCTGCCTTGTAAGGATTGGGATTTATTCTTTTATACCTTTAGTGCAAATGGAAATGTTATGCTCTAAATCTTGTTATTTCAAAATTTCCAGTAGAGTAACATTAGAGGACTGTTATTGAATTTCAACTGAATTGTATTGAAATTGCAAAATAGCCAGAATATGCTCTTTTTGCTCTTCAGGAATTCTGATCTTGCTCTGCTCCCCTGCAGGTCCTGCATCCATCAGCCACCCCAAGGGAAGAGAAGACTGCAAAGTGCAATTGCCAAGGCAGGACTGGTCCCACTCAGCAAATAGGAGACATCAGAAGTTTAGAGTTTCATTACTGCCATCCTGCCAACCTGTCAACCCTTTTCTCTCAGAACTGTACCCATTACAAAAGAACACCTGAACCATTTTCATGCCAGGAGAAAAGGTCTCTCTCCTCATACTTTGGTGTGGCATCTGTATGCCTTTGTCAAAAGAGGCAGAGTTCATAGGAGATACTGTTCACAGGTATTAAAGAAGTTCTCTTTCTCCAGAGGGAAGCATCCTTTTGTTGTTCAGCTTCAAGGGGTGCCACAACATGTGATGGATTTGTGCACACTTCTCTGCTGTGGACAGTGGCTTGGCCAGTGCTAAAATTTATGACAAGCAAGAGTTCAGGGGTTAAAGGAGGGATTATAGCCTCAGACTGTCACCAAACAACTGGGTGACAACTGGGTTTCACCCATGGGGCAGCATGTACTGCATCCTAAGGTGTGATGGCAGCTGTGGATGTGAACATTACCTCAGTGGACAGTAATGGATCAGATCCTGGTCAGTCAAAGAGGTTCAATCAAAAGCACTAAAAGACAGGACCAGAGATGGAGCTGGAGACAAAATGCAGCAGGGGTCTGAGGCGCCCATCCAGAAGACAGGCTGCCTACAGCAAAGGTCTGAGGTGCAGCCAGAGACATTCAGAAACAGGACTAGAGCCTGACACACCCAGGAGGCTGCTCGGGCAGGATGTGGGTGCACAGACCTGAGCAGAAATGGGTCTCCTGTGCGACAGGCAGAGGTGTGTACACAGGTTCTAGGCAGGAGCTGGTCAGGGCTGTTGGTACCCTGGCAAGGCTACAGAGCTAGGATATGCTCGGTGATGCCATGCTTTGCAAAAGCAGGGCAGTGGCTAAATTCCAGTGTGTGGAGTCACAGTGGGTAGAATTCAACATCCACTGCAGCTCTCAACTAACTAAATATGGGTACCCTAAATACAGAGGCAAAATAAACTAATGGCCACAAGTGGCAAACCTTGGGCTAGACATCTTGGCAACCAAAGGAAAGGTAAGCCAGAGACACTGATATTACAGATTACTGATTACTGATATTACAGATTACTGAGACACACTTTCCCATTCTGGAATAGAAATTGCTCTTCTTCCCATGTTTTTTCCCCAGTTTTATTCTGTTACCTTGTTTGAAATTGACCCAAGCTTCCAGAAATATCTCTGAGTCTCAAAACCAACATGAACACATTTACTTGTGAAGTTCAAAATTACTTCTAAAGCCCCTGATTTTCCTCCCCAGCTTCCTCTGTTTAAATGTTTTTGTGTTCTTCCTTTTTCTGCCACCATTCTGATTTCTTGTAAAGAAAGGGCATTTTCCAGGGTGAACAGTAGTTTCCTCTTCATCTCTGGGAATGGTGAGTATCAAAGCTGGCTTAAAGAAACCCTGACAAATCAGAATTTCCCTCTATCTCCCAAACAAGACATGATGCCAAAATCAATACATGGACAATACAGTACTTCTGGAAGAAGGCTTACTTTGGTATGTGACACAAAGGACTATATCTTTTAAAGTAGGAAAACACGGATAAGATTAATTTGCTCATTTCTTGGGAATTACCCTTTTACAAAAAAGAAAAGTTCATGTTAAGGTCTGTGAGTGCTCTGGGATAAAGTCAACACTACCACCTACTGGTCTCATCTAAGAAAGTTTTGTCGTTTTTCCACCTTTTCCCTTTTTTTCCCCTCTTCCTCCCCTTTTTTTGAAACTTTAAAATTTTTCTCTTGTTCTTTTTTATTGTATCTCTTTTTTTCTTACTGATTCTTTTCCTTTCTCTTTCTGTTTTCCCCTTCCTTTTCTGTATTTATTTTCCTCTTTTTCTTTCAATTTTCAGATTGAAATTCCTATTTTCCTTTGGAGAATCTACAGATCCACAGACATAGAAATAACTGCACCAGCAAAGACAGTGTTGGAAAATAAAATTACTTATTTGTTCTTTTGTGACCCTTGTGAGATAATTTGGGGTGCCTTGTTGCTGTGAGTGGAGCAGCTTACATCCTATCACTGCACTCTCATAGAACAAGTAATAAGGCAGAACTCACAGTGTCTTCAAAATATGAAAAAATCACCTTTTGGATCTTTTTTTTTTTTTCAAAATCACTCCATTGTACTGGAAGTCCTGTTTGTCACTCACTGCAAGTAAGGTAAACAGTATAATTTGGGGAATTTATTTTTTATTATTATGTGATGATAGTTAGGATCCCCATGTTTCCCAGTTCACAATTCTACAGTGGCTCTCATTTTTTTTCTAAAGGGCCATTTACAACTTATACCAGCACACCCTGACAGAGAAAGAGTGCCAGTATGCTGACTCCAAGCAATCTTATTTACTTAAATGGCTACTTAATGGCCATCAGTGGCTTTGTTTTCTTTTGTTCAAGTAGACACTTGAAAATGTAAATATGGGCTATAGACTGAAGGTCCCACAGAAATTATTTGCTCCAGCTCCCTCAAAATCATCTGTTTTGCTAGTGCAGTTGTCACAGCTGCAAGACTGAGTAATTCTTACTAAAGAAACCCAGCTCAGCAAAAATTCATTTTGCCAAGTAATCCTAACATATGCAGGATATCTCCCACACACCTTCCTAGGTACTGTTCTTAATTTTTGCATGCAGAAATGCTTCTGTATTTTGATTTTCTTTACTTTTGGTCTGAAGGCCAGTAAAAATAATGAGATACGTGAGGGAAACACAGTATTTTCACTGAAAATATTTCAATTACTTTCACTCTTTTATTTCCTCATTTTTGTAACCCTTTAAAGATGACAAATTTTTGCTGGAAATGCGAGAGCAGAAGCAGAAACATAATTTTAAACCCCCCCCCCCCTAATCTTTTGTTTATTATTTAAAAATAACTGTTATAAATGGCTCTGTATGATTATTTGTGTTCCATTAGTGTCTATGGGCTCCGAGCAGGAAGCACATGGGATGGAATGAGCTGCCCAGGTTTGTGCTGAGACTAGAGCCAAGCCAGAGGCTGTACCCAGAGCTCAGATCCCTTGGAATGTGCCTCTACCCTCCCAGCCAAAAAGCACATTTCCAGAGCAGCCACTTGCGTGAAACCAGCCACGCTTTGCTTAATGAACATGAACTCAGGGAAGAGTGCTGCTGCCTAATAAACTATTTCATTTACAATACTTAAGTGCCCGTGGAAGGTGGATTAATCACCTAAGAGCCAGATTTCCAGAGTTATTTAAGCACCTAAAGGCACAAAAGACCATTGACTGGGGTTTTCAGAAGTGCCTCCCTGTTTCAATCCCCTGGGATATTCATCCAACAGGTCTAGGCAGCTTGGTGCTTTTCATCACCTGACTGGGGTTCTTACTGGGAAAGAAGCAAAAGCAAAAAGGAGGCTTCCATATCATAAATACAGTTCACAGGCAGTGCCAAAGGGTGGTGGGGCTTATGCACACCATCCCCTCTTCTTTACCTTGGGTTTATACTGATTGTTGTCTTCAACTCTGCTGGAATTACGATGATCCTTGTTTTGACCAGGTTATGCTGTCTGCAATTCACTATGTGTGGGCTTTACTGATGTGCTTTGGAATTCATCATGACCATTTTCTAACCTTTTTCTCATGGAACACCACTGACTCATTGGATGGAACAGGCAAGCTGCTTTTCTCATGTCTCCTCCAAAGTATTGGGCTTGTTTTCAGTGTCCTGAATAAATACTGCAAGCAGGATGTGACATCTATCCATCTCAGCTTCCCACTGCCAGCTGTTGAACTGAAGACACGTACAGGCTGCAGGGAGTGCTCAGGAATGCACAGGCTCCCACACTTGTCAAAATGCAAGTGCCTTTGGTGACAATGCTTAGACAGGTAAAATGTCACATGGACTCACATGGATTTGGTCTCATTTCCACTTTTACATAAAAAGAGATATCAGCACACCATCATCTATGGTGTGATAGCATGGGTTCTTCTTGCTGAAGTATTTGTTTTGTTCTGTTTGGGTGCCAGTCTAAGTGGTCCAGTGTAAGTGGTACTATGGTTCCACCGAAATTCCCTAACCTGCATTTACATTAAAATAAAACCACACAGTAAAATAAGAGTGTTCACCTTCTCAACATACAAGAACTTTCCTTTTCTTTGTTGGTGTCTAAGTCTGCCAGTTTGGGTGAAGTGTGTGTAACTCTGCATCCTTGCTGTGTGCCGTGGGATACGTCTGCAGAACCAGCTCAAGGGCAGGAAGGTTGCAGGAATATCATATGGGTTGGTCCAGGATGAAAGGTATCTTAAAGGCAAAATATTTTGTTTAATTGGATAGGCTTCCAGCTGTATTAATAAAATATTGGTTAGCAATGTTTATATATACAAGATTTATCATGGTAAGGTTGATTCCAAACTGAGATTTATTGTGCAGGAAAATGAAGAGAAATCAGTCATGCTGTCAATCCAATTTCATTTCCAAGCACTTTTTCTTCTGAACCAGACAGGCCCCTGGAAATATACATTTCTTAGCCAGAAATGTCCTTCAAACTTAGCCCTGACGCCAATCTGAGGCTCAGCTTCACCAACTGGTTTTTGATGCAGTGCAGAACTTCAGTATTACTGGCCCAATTGAAAGGGAATCCCTGGCCCCTTTCAAAGGAAAGAAGCCATGTTCTCTTGTTCAAAAAAGCACACTAAAAGCCTTAGGCATGGGTTATTACTGTAGAGTTGGCCTCCCTGCTCTTCTGCTGTGAAAGCTTTTAGCTCAGTGCTTTGAAAAAGAAATATATTTTGGGATGTGCACATTCCACCACAAACCTTTCTTAGTGAAGCCACAAGGTTTTTTGCGTTTAACTGCCAAAACCCAGGAAAAATTTTACCGGTTCAAGGAAATCCAGACTTTACAGTACAAGCATGCACGGTTATGGGTCACAAAACAACTTTGACTTATGTACACATTGACTTTTTGGAATAATTGATACAGCTGTGGTTCTAGATGAAATATACCAATTTTTAAAGATTGCATTTTTTTATTTTCATCTCTCTCTTGGTTTCAATGAATCTAAATCACTACATTTTTCCTTTTGGATTATAGGTATAACTACCCTGGCTATCTGGAAGTGGGAAGTCAGTTGCCATTGAAATGCTAAAGCAACCTAGAGGGAAAAAACCCCGCATTTAAAAAGAATTTTCATTATTTTAAATCTCTCTGTTCTAAAGCCAGCAACTTTGACCATGTTTATTCTTTAAAAAATGTAAAATTAAATAAAAAAATACTAGACACAGTGAAGTTAATTGCTGGAACTGACACATATGAAATTGTTTAGTCTTGAATGTGACAAGGATGTACATCAGTTTTTGGTAAACAAACATGGTGGGTATTATTTCTAGACAGGATATGTCAAGTTTTATGCGCGAGGGCGTCTGCGAGAGCTCATTCATCAACTTGACGAAGGTGTAAAAGGTTTTAATGACCTCCTAAATCTCCTTCCCTGGCTGTCGTGGCGAGATGCCTTCCAAGGTCGGTCACCCAAGCAAGCAGGTTCACTTGCATTGTAAACAATCATAGATCAGACTGAATTATAATTGCTGCTGGACTCCAGAGCAGAGAGGCCTATATATATCACAGCTCTTTCTTGTCAGGGCAGAACAGGTCAGCTGTGTTTGTTCATGGATGTATTAGGCTTTGGTTTTCCTGAGCCTCTGCATCTTTGACAGTGGTCCTGCTTCCCCATTGTATTTGCTGTCTGGACAGGATGTTCTACCAGAGGAAGTGTTCCTTGTGGAAAAGGCGTCAATTAGTTGTCCAACTGACCCTCACTCCTACTGCCTCCCTTGCAGGCACAAGATAGATTGATTTATTTAGATACCAGCTTGCATTTGTTTTATAGCTTTGCCAAGTGAGTAAAGCGGTAAGTTGCTGACTAAAGCAGGCAATAATACAAATTTCCATTTCCACCATATGTCATCAGCCATTTATGTTATATACAAGATAGTTTTTGAATGGAAGAAACATTAAAAAGGGCATGGCTGGTCAAGAAGGTTAATTAATTGCTGTGTTGGCAGGCAGCTTTGTTTGAGAAGGCTGTGATGCTGTAATCATCTGAGACTTTCAAGGTTTTGCTGAGGAAATGGGTCATTGAAAAAATAAAAGATTTTGCATAAATTGTCTGATAAACAAAAGAGGAGGGAGAAAATTCTTAGCAATCTAGTGTAAATATCAGTAATCAGTAATATGATACATTAAAATACATACATGTTTCAGGTCCATTTCCTCAGAATAATCTATTCCAATGCATAGGAAAGCAAACATTAGAATACCACAGGCAGTTTTTAAAAGAGCTCTTGGTCCCTGGGCAGAGTTCTGGCAAGCAAAGGAAAACTCTGCTTGATCACACAGCATGTGTTATGAACTGCATTTGATTTTATGGCTTTCCAGAAAGCTGTCCAAAAAGAAGGTTGGTAGGTTGTTTTTTTGGGTTTTCCTCCTGCTTTTTTTGTGCAAGGGGTCTCAACCATCCTAGCATGTGTTTTTCCTCACCCAGCTGACCTAGGCCAGGGAGGTATTTGCCAAGGGGGTCAGCAGCTCCCAAAGGCAGTGACTAAAATTCAGAGCTCACTGGTTCAATTTGGAATAGCTGGGCTTTTGATCACCTCTGTCTTCTGAGCTCCTTATTTGTCGCCCTCTTTTTGAAATTTGCTTCCTCCTTTATTACTGCAGTAACTGAATTTGCTCTGTACTATGGTACAGATGCAATGTACAATGGCAACACAAAATATCTTTTTCTAAGATGGCAGATCTCAGATGACTCTTAAGCATGTAAGAAAATAGGCAAGTGAAAAACTTGATATTCAGACAATGCTGTTTGAAACCCCACACCTACTGCAACCACCTGGAGAAGGAAGATCCTTTGTGAGATAACCAAAACACATAAAACCAAAGCAGGGTCTTCCACCCAAGTGAGCCTCTAGGGAAGGGAGGTGATTAACTTCTCCCTACAAAATTCACCCATGCCTTTGACAGTGTAAGAAGAGAGATTTCACCTGCTAAAGAAAATTCAGTCACAGCATCTTGATCTTAGTGAAGCTGTACATGGATCAAACCTTTCCCTCTGGTGTAACATGAGTAAAGCAGGGCAACCTCAAGCACATTTATGCTATGTGTGGAAAAACCAGGTGCAAACTACCACAAATAAGAACAATTCTGCTTTCAGAAGGACTGCCAGTTGGAAATCTCTTGGAGGATAACTCTTTGATGAGGCTTCCGTTACTCAGGTTTGGATTGTTTGTTTTAAGCAGAGTGTGTTTAAGAGCTTATAAAAAATATCAATGGGGATGCAATTATGAAAATAAAATGCAATTATTTGTTTTTTGGTTTTATATCTCATGTTTCAGTTGAAATGTAGTCAATGCCTAGGCTTGTTAGGGAACTCCAAAAGGGACAAAACCACTGAGATTTTTATGTTAGGCTGCAAGGCTATCCTTATGTTCAGTTTTGTAACTACTCAGAAGACATGGAAAAGCCTGAAATGGGATCTGTCTACTGGATATTTATAACACCTCAGTGCCAGTCTCCTGAGGCAATTTTTGAAAAGCTGTAGTTTTTACTTCTTTACTTTTACTACTGTGTTTATGAGAATAAAAATAAAACAGGAGATCTTCTTCTCAACTCAGAAATAAACAACAGAAAAAATAGGGTAACAGAAAAGATGGAATGAAGCTTTCTTTCTGCACCAAAAATGTTGTCTCCATCAGCATGCATGGTGAAATCATTTCATTATATTTCTGTGGCATGGGTGGGTTGTTTGGCATTCTGTGATTGCTTTATTGCAGAGCCTTTTACTTCAAGTCCTATTTAAAACATGCGGTTTCTGCACATTCTGGACTTTCCAGTGGGAGTTTTAACTTTACCAAGATTTAGCTGAAAGAAATAATTCTATTATTTTTGCATTGTTATAACCCGAACACTTTCAGATGTCTTATGTAATTACACTAATTACTTAAAGGCAATGCAGGCTGCTTCACAAAGATTCATAATGCCTTCAGAAATAAGGTTGTTCTCATGGCTTTTACTTTTAGTTACGGTATGTTTGGCTCAACTTTTAATGAGTAGCAGTTTTCAGGTAACTGGCCAGACATTTTAAGAGAGTACTCTCTCTCCCTACTCATGAGATTGAGCTGGTTGGAGGACACACAAATTCACCAGCTATTTCCCTCTATGGCTCATTTATAGTGCAGAATTTAAATAAGAAATATTTGGAAATCTGGATGATTTCTTCAGACTGATACCAGATTTAAATATGAGATTTTTAATATTGTATGTGGTCTCTGATTTCAAAACCCTATACCTCATAATAAGATAAAATACTATTTTCAGAGTAGGATGGACCCCCTTCTGTTAAAGTCACTTTTGAAAACTCCTACAAGGTGACATTAGATTCTCAGACCCTCTTCAGACTCACCTGAGAGAGTTCACTTGTGCTATGGAGAATGACAACATTCATAGAGAGCTCTAAACCCCTCACACAAAATGTCATGGCTTCAGAATGGAAGTTGAGGAATGAAATTGAGCTTAACAAGGAAGATTTCTCTTGGGGCTGGGAACTTAGGCATTCACTAAAATCAGACATGAAATAAAATTCAAGGAATAAACAAAAATAAATCAATGGATCTTGCTTCAGCTAGGTGTGCAGGCTGTACAAACCTGCATGCTGTGTCTTCTGGATGCCTATGTGCACAGGCACAGGAAGCTAAGTACAGAACACTAGTCTTCCTCTTCTGGATAGACCAGCCTGGTGCACTACTGTTTTCTCGGTTGACTTCTCCTGTTATTAAATTCTTTGCATTACTTGAAAAGCACAGGAACAAGACGGTTTCCTAATGTCTTTCTCTGCACTTATTTTGAAAACTAAGAAAACAGATCTGCCACCCAGTGCCTGCCAAGTTTGGGTCTGGAACTATTTGTTGAGTAGAAAGTGCTCTATAAATACATTTTTTTCATATATAACAAATACACGCTCTACACTGTCTACAGTTCTTTTCAACCACAAACACATATGTACTGCTCTCTGGAGGCTCAATAACAGCTATTAGACCCTGACTCTTTCAAAAGCCTGGCATAACACAGGCAGCCCTGTGTGCACTCATATATATATGTGTGCACATATGCAAGACATGAAAGTATCTCAGCTTCTATCGATTGACTGCACTTGCATCATTATATACTCTGCATTTCTGCCTAATTGCATTTTCTAGACTTGCTTTGTACCTGCTCTATCACAGAATCACAGAATGGTTGGGGTTGGAAGGGACTCTGGAGATCATCCAGTCCAACACCCCTATTAAAGCAGGTTCGTGTAGATCAGGTTGCACATGGCCACGTCCAGGCAAGTTTATAGTATCTCCAGAGAATGAGTCTCCAAAACCTCTCTAGGCAGCCTGTTCCAGTCCTCTGGGCTCCAACAAATGGAGCAGGCAAAGTGCACAGTGCACTGGCAAATGATGCCTAGAGTAGTGAAAAATAACCAAGTTACATTTCATTATTCAGGACTTATATCCCATGTTTTCTGAGGTAGTTTCCCAAAAATAGCTCGTGGAATTATGGACCATTACATGATATTGGGAAAAAATTATATAGCTTCCTGTGATGCCAGCAAAACTGAAAGCATGCCATGAGTTTATACTTAGTAGTTATTAATAAAACCTGGGAATTTCCACTTTTCTTATTTCATGGAATATTTGTCTTTCTGAGCATCCCACGACAAACACCATTACTTGCTGAGGTGCATTTAGTGAAAGAGAGTTTGATCCCAGTCTACTGCTGCACAAAGGTGATGGCAAACTTGGTGCATGATGTGTCAACCTGCAGAGTGCACCTGAAGGTTGTGCTTCCCTAGTTCATGGATGTAAAGCTCCTTTTCATTTTTCTTTTTAGTTGCAGCCTTCTGGTATGCTGAAGCAATTACTGGTGTAGAAATTTGCAGGGGGTGGGGATAGGGGTGGAATTACTCTAATGAACGGTCAATTGAAATTTCCCCCAGTCATTGGTCAGTATATTTAAAGAATTACTACTGTAATTATATTTTATGAGCATGAGTCATTTTTCTGTTTTTAAAAAAAGTACTTCAATTTACCCATCTCTTTTAGTACATTTCCATTTGGTGTGGTTTGGCTGCATGGAGAAATGTGGCAGCTGGTTACTTGAAAATATTTAACAAAGCACCAGATTCCTCAGCTCTGGCATACCTGTGGACCACATATATGGACATAATTGCAAACATCTGTCTACCCACCCATGTAAGAGCTAAGAGGAGTCATTTAGGAAAAAGAAGGCTAAAAAAGTCAACTTTGAGGGTGAGAAACTGCAGAGCTACCTGTTTGTATGTTTATTTATTCAAAATATATTACCAGCTAATGGTCTTCAGAGACTCCTTGGCCATTTTCACAGGAGGGATGTCACAATGCAATATATTGTAGTACCACAATATATACCCATTAAACCAAGCAATGGTAGGTTATGAAAAAAGCATGAAAATTTTAAGAGCCTTCCTATCAGTTAAAGAAGGACTTTCTGTGGTGATATGAAACAAAAAAGAGGAAAATGGGAAATGCACCTTGGAGCTAGTTGTGTGATGAGTAATTGAGCTTAGATTTTGTGAACTGTGTAAATTACTTTAGCAGTCAAAACTGAGACTTTGGATCCAAATGAATCTTCTCAGCTGCAGTGAATTGTAGACTAGGGAGCACTGATGAGTCCATGCTAGCCCTGTTTGATCAGAGCCTCAGTCCAAGCTCATCCTGACATTAGGCATCCTGAATTGAATGGCTGCCATCAAATTAAATAATTGGTAGTGTCACCCCAGTACATTTTCTACACTCCAAAACTGTCTCTTTTTTTCACTATCTGTTTTCAGATCTGGAAATGAATCTTTCACAATAGCTTGACTGATCAGAACCAACATCCTTGCCTAAAATCCTTCAAGCTTTGGGGTGCTTAGAATCTAGACCCACAAAAAAACTTGCTGATATGTATTATAATCACAACAGTTATACTCACTGGCTGTCATACTCAAATCATCCCTCTCCTTTATTCCACCTCTGCCCCTCCACTACTCATTCAAAAAGCAGAATGGTGGACTGTTGAAATCCTCAGATGTGGTAGACATGACTGAGCCATCTCCATAGTTCTTTGGACTGCAAGAATGGCATATTTGAAAGTGAGAAAATTCTGGGCAGCTGTTCTGCTTATGCAGGAGCAGGGAGGAAGGTGCTACTCCTTATAGACTTTCATCTCCTGGGTCTATGAGCAGGGTTCAGATGGGTAGCTTAGAGCAACTCCAAGGCTACTTTAAATCTCTTCTAAATTATGTTAGGGTACAGAGTGAGCCTAGGACACATTCTGCAGCTGGAGCAAAAGTGATTTGCATCAATCTTTCTCCTTGCTGAGTTAATTTTATATATACTGCATAGATATTTTATGCAAGGTAAGAAGACAGAGCTCATATCTTTCTCTCTTTCAGAGACTGTTCATTGTACAGCAGTGCTGCCCTGTGAATCTGACAAGAGCACCTGAGGCAATTGAAGACCCTGCAATGCCCAGCTGACCACATAGCCCCCACATAAGGGACTCCTGCCCCTGCCAAGGAGGAGGGGAGTGGAACACCCCAGCAAGGTTATTCAAACCCATTCATACCCCTTCACACTGAGACTACTGATCCATATGCAAATATTTTACAGCTAAAACTGAGTGCTCAGTTTACTACATATGCAACCAATCCACAGTGAATTACTAAACTAAATACTAAGTTTTTCCTGCCCATTTATTTTCTCCTTCTCTTGTTGCTAGACTCCAGGTTCTCCTGAAAGGAAAGGGACATCTGTCTGAAGAAATTTACCCTGGGCAAAAAAGAAGTTGAGCACATGGCTTTCCCTGCTATGTCTCAAGACTCTCTGAAAACCCATGCAGGTGAAAAAAGATCTGTCAGTGCAGTGTTATGAGAAGCAGAACACGCATTTGCAGCCCAAACAAAAGTAAAATTGAGGATGTGGTGTGGTATGGCATTTTCTTGGACTGATAATTTCTGGCTGGTCAAAATTTCAATGCTTTGGATGGACTTAATTTGCCATTTGAATGTACCTCATGTTGATTTACAATTGAAATGATACTGTAACACCATTACTCACCATACAACACCAGAGGTGCATAATATGTAAAATCTGCACCACGTTAAAAGACAAGCTGGAAATCAACTCTAAGCATTAATATTGAGGCACAAATTCTAGCTTTTTGACAAGCCAAAATGCTGTCTCCTGTCATAAATGCTACATATAAATACTGTATATTGGGAACAAAGTGTCAGCTAGAGGCTTGCAGGTTCTGCTTAGTTCTTAACACTTTTTCTATGTCTTGAAATATAGCACCACAGTTGTGCTGCTATTAGGCAGACTAAAATGCTGGTTTACAAACAGATGCAGTGAGATCTAGATCAGACAGAGGCATAACATCTAAGGAAGGACATGAAACCCAGACACAGATCATTACTGATCTGATGATTGCCAGTTTCCTTGTAGAATTGAGCTTCCACAATCGTAATTTCTGTTTATATAGAATGACAGGACAACCTTCACTGTCTCACTTGTGGATAACTATTGCTAGAACAACTCCAGAGAACAATAATTATACCTCTGGAAAGATCCTGAAGTGTCTAGCAAGGATTGTGTCCCAAATGGACTGAACCTAGAATTCTTTTCCCTCTATGCATTGGTTTAGTTATTTCAGATACTTGTAATTAAAGAAGCATTGGGATCATTGGTCAGTAATTTGATGTCAAGCATGATTTAATTGTAAGTGACCATTTCATTAATTGATAGACATGGAAAAGAGTCTGTATAATTAACTTTAAACTCCAACATCCACCTATTGTCTGAAGGCAGGGGGTTTGCGCCAATTCTCCCAGCATGTGTTGCACTTTGGAAACTGAACTAAAGTCACAGCATGAGAACATAACTGGGCATGAAAAACCTGTATTCAGGGATTTCAGTGCAGATGTAGAGTGAAGAAAGCATCTTGCCACAGAGAACAATGAAATGCTTTCACAGAACAATTGAAATAACTTTCCTCAGCGGGTAAGGGATAATCCTGTGGAACCAGTCAGCACAGGGCATGGAATCAATTCCCTGCTCTTTAAGACTCTGAATAAATGGGCTGGACTCAGAGTTTTAATTGGTTTTGACATTTATCAGTAAACTATCTTCTTTTTATTTGTTAAAGGGTATTTTCTTTTTCTCACTGACATATGGGCAAGAATCTTGAAAACTTTGAGGTCCTCTGATGCCATTTCCAGAATCACATGGTACTCTCTGCTTCAGAGCTTTCCTACCTTTTTATCCAGCAAGATTACTAGATAGCACTCCTATAAAACTGGTATGAACACCATATCCAATTAAAGTAATACTTTCAGTTCCTTCATTTTGCCTCTAGGAGTTCAAGTCATGAATGAAAAGAGACAGATCAGAAGGAGTTGTCACATGTTTAACCTATTCACTCAGTGTGATTCTGACCTCTATAATTCTTGATTAAAGGACGTTCCTAATGAGGTGTGAGCAGTGTCCCTTCTGAGCTGATTTCACAAAAGTCAACAGTGAGCACATCAATTAATGAGCAATGAATTAAGTGCTGTTGAGGGTGCTGCTGGTTATCCCCCTCTTCACCATCTCTCATGATGATGGGACCTAAATCAGAATCTGGTAGAAACCATGGCAGAAGTTATTTTCTTTTCACCATTCTCTGTTCATCCCCTCAGTACTAAGGGGTTGGGAGAATAAGACCAACCAGTTTAAAGTTCCCTCAACAGGTGGGTGGCCAAGAGGAATGGCAGCAACAACATCAGCTATCAGCTAAACAGCACCCAGGAGATACAGCAGCAGCAGGAGTTTGTGGACACTTCTCCACAAGTCCCACCTCTTTGCATTGTGGGTCTTTGGACTGCATTTTGGTTTTGTGGTGAAAGAGTCTCCCCAAATGCCTTGGGAAAGACATTGATCCTGAGAGTGGGCAAACTGATTTATCAGAAGTGTGACCTGTTCCTTGGCTGTCTAAGAGCAGCCTCCCAGAAGGAGTGCTTCTGATGAGTTCTAATGCTGAAGAATTCTGAATTCTGATGGAATGCTTCTGATGCTACATGGGCTGGATTTGTCATTTGTAACTAGCCTAGTATTCTTTTCTAAGTAAGGGCTGGACACATCTCCCCACAATTTTTCTCCTCTTCAGTATGGAGGCTTTATTCCATACTTGAATTTGTTCATATGCTAGTGACACTATTTATCCACAGAGGAGCACCAGACAACAAATCCTACTAGATCATGAAAAGAAACAAGCAAATTCTCAGGTACTGTAGAGCAGAGTGGAGCCACTAGCTTCAAAAGGATTGTGCCATATGATGTTCTTGCCTGAACTGGTTTTGGTGGGGTCAGGATGCAGAAAATCCTTACAGGTAACTGAGTCCAGACTCTACTGCTTCTCTTTCACAGTCTAACCAATTTACCAAGCAGTTTGAATGTATAGGTAGGTGGGGTGTTTTCCTCCTTCTGTTACTTCAGTGTCTGACTGTCCTGGTTTTTAGAAATCTTATTTACTGACTAAATTGATGGGTATTATATCCATGATATCTCCATAGTCTCTTGTGGCTAGTTTCTTTACCCTCATTACTTTTCCATTAACTGATGCAAATAAAGAAGTAATACAATTGATCCTTGTACTCGAGTTACTGGATTGAATAAATCAATGTCATTAAGGTGGTGTGTCCTCTAAGCAGCACAGCCACACCGTGACACCACTAGCTGAAGCCCTGGAAGAAATAAGCAGCCTGGGCATGCTATTGATGTGGCTGCACAGCTTTCAGTCCTCAAACTAGGTCACTGTAGTGACCTACTTCGCAGCAATTTTTGTCTGTGTCCACAATCATCTCTCTGAAATAGGTACTCTAGCTTTTTGTCTGTTTTCACAACCCTGTTCCTGATTAAATACCTTTTTTCATGAACACCAGTAATTGGAATAATGTATTGCACTTCAGATGAAGCCTTGAAATTGTCTTAAAACTGCCATACAAATATTTCACCTGCTACAGCCTAAGATCACAATTGCATCTAACTTGGAGATCAAGTCATTCTACATTTCAGGCACACGTCCCTCTTCTCCTTTGTTTCCAACAGAAATTACTGTTATTCATCCCAAAGGGCTGGATTTTGCAGTGCTATTCACTTTCATTCCATTTCTATTACTTCTGTCCTCATGCTCATCCAGCTCTCTCTGCATGGTATTCTAGTCCTCCCCTGAATTGACAGTGCCTTCCAACTTTGTGTCATCAACATATTTCATAAGCCCACTCCTACATTTTTGAGCCAAAACCACTCCTTGAGGAACTCCAATAATAGCCTATCTCCAGCCCAATACTTTCTCTCTTGACACAGAGTGCTGTCATCTCTTTAACCAGTTTTTGAGCCATCTTACATTTTCCCTTCTAATCCCCCTTTTCCTTACCTATGCAGACGCTTTCTCACATGGCACCAAACCAACTGTTTTACTGAATTCTGAGCACTGTACTTCCTTTGTCTAGGAAAAGCAGTCATCCTGAAGAAAGCTATTATGTTAGTCTGGCATGACCAGACTATGACCAAACCAGACTAAAAATGGTGCTTTCCATTTTCTGGCTTATCTTTCTTCTTTTCTACAAAATCTGTTCTACAGACTTGCACATGGTTGCAAACTCAATGACCCCATGATCACCAAATGAGCTTCTCCTCTTATTTCATTTTGACAGATAGGTATGGTGTTCTTTAGTCATGTCCTCTGCCTCAAGGTCCCAGAGGGGGAATTTCTAATGAGATGATGACTTCTTGTGCTGTTTCCCCAAAATTTCTGGATTGGAGAGCCATCTGTCCCCTCTAAAGCAAGTTTGATGTGGCACTTTGAGTTCTATTTCTAGCACCAAAGACTAATTCCATATGGGCATATTGTGTCTCTCTCCATTGTCAGTGTCATTGTGTATAAAGGGAAACAAAAGGCACTGTGTGTCAGTTTTAGGAAAAATCACTATTAATCTCCACCCTGGCCTAGTGCATGGCTGTTCCTGTACTTCTTTTGTGCTCAATTCCTAGTTATATGGATGATTTTTTTTTTTTTTAATTTCCTCTGAAAGTTCTAACACCGCTTAACTTTTGACAATTTGTGCTTTATTTCTGCACTTTGACCTCTTCAGATGCTGCATTCTCTGCTGATTAGACTTCTTCTCATTCTTTTTAGGCTCTCTGTCATTATTCATGTAATTTTAAGGTGTATTTTTATTTAGTTCCTTCCTACATGACCCCCTCCTACTTTTATCCTTACTTATGAAACAAATTCCAGGTATTTTTTGGAATTCTGACTCAATGCAATCTCAATTTTAAGTGCCTGTTGCTTTTCAGCCTCTATCAAGAAGTGAATGACTCCTTCCCAAGGTAATTCATCTTCACATATTTAATGAATCAATCATTATCACTCCCAGCCTTATTTTGTTTCCAACCTCTTTTGATCAAAACAGAGCTTGGAATACCTTTGGTCCAGACAAGTCTCAGTTCTGTGCCTTGCAGAATAGGGGACTCTAGAGACACAGAACAATATTGCAGGCAGTAAAAACCCCAATAATAACCTTATTAAGACTTTTTGTCTTGAGGTATACATATATAAGACTAAAAGTCATCTATTAAGTTTATATTTAAATCACATTAACAGATCCAAAATATGGCAATGTGTCTTAGAAATTCATTGTACCAGTGAAAGGAAATTAATCTTCCTCTATCAAAACTCAAGAAAAATACAGTGGTTTTCTTAGCAGCACTAATTTGGCTAGGGAGGACTGAAGATATGCTTTGAGCAAACTACTGGGTAAGACAGTACCATTTTTACAGAGCCATACTTAAAGAATACTTTATATTCACATGTACTTAAGCCCCTGGTAGAGATACCCAACCCCCATTCTCAGTTTTTAGCTTCTACTATAGCTACTTAGCCAAAAAGTGAAAAACTGGTTGAAAGAGTTATTTTTTCTGCTTGGCTGGCTGCTACTCAGAAGTTGGTACAAAGGTATTGGGCAGCACCAAGCACAAAAGTCCCTGAGTGTTTAACAAGGGCCTCTATTATGAGAGATAACTATTGCTAGTAATATGAATAATTAAATTTAATCTTTGCTGTTTACATCTAGACCTAATCCTAATTAGAGCAATGGTGAACTGCTCTCCATCTGAAGAGAAATAGCACAGGCTAGCACACAGAATGCCAAAGCCCCAGGTGTGTGCTATTTTAAGAAGAAATGTTTTAGTAGAAATGTCTGAGGTGGAGCACTGAGCACTGCCATAGAGCACAGCCCCTGACCAGCAGGAGTGAGGTATGGGCAGACAATCCTTAGCAGCTAATGTCAGGATGGGGCAGAGCTGCATTTCTGCTGTTCATAAGAATGCATGAGCTACACTCCTTGAGCTGTACAACAGGGAGGAAGGAGGAATACAGTCTTGCTTCCTTCCAGGCATGCTGTCAGCTGACCTGTTTGAGTCTTTTCCAAGGACTTTACTCAAGGGAATGTCAGGAGACATCCTGCCTCCCTGAGGCATCGCAACTGAGTGGTTCTCATGCACAGCATGAAACACAAGATTTAGGGCAAGGTTGTGCATAAAATGAGATGTCTCACCCCAGAAGAATATCCCCTAACTTGTGCATTTGCTTAAATCATTGTTTCTTATCACACACAAGGTCTTTGGGAAGATTATTATGAGTCATTAGAGTATGTTTTCCAGACTCTTATCAATAACTGCATTGTAGTGCCCCATGTCATCATGGCCATGTTATTTCACACAGTTCCCCCTAGTTAGGCAAAGCAGTATCTTATCTAAAAAGATACAAAACAGTCTCTACTGAAAACAGATACTACAGGGCAGTGCTTTTTTCAGGCAATTTTTAAAAAACAAAAACAGCAGTTCAGCTCTTAAACCTCCAGCAAACCAATGTTTCCATACCCTTTGGGCTTTTTGTCTCCTGAATGTGGGAATTTTTTTCCTTCTCTAAATGTGGAAAGAGAATCAGCACAGAAAATACAATAAATTTACTATGTCCTATTATATAGACACTGAGCTTTTATTTGCACCCACAATATGCAAAAAAATATGTTGCAGCTCTGACACTGGCAGCCACATAAATTTCAGAGAGGTTCTTGCTCTGACTCACTCTATAGAGAAGTGTAATTGAATGCATGCAATGAGTTTTCTCTCCTTTTTTATCCCCTCTGCCAGAGAATACAGAAGCCAAAATCAGGACACTGCAATTTTTTATGCACCCACTGAAATTAATGGGAGAAGCTTGAGTAAATCCCTGGTTAGAGAGAAATTAGTGTTTTTAATTTTTAATTGTGCTTTTAACTGAAGTGTGTTCATTCAGATTTATGGCAAGAAAGAGTGGACTCTGCTCTCAGGCAACCTGTAACAAAAATGCAATCCAGCTACTTTGCCTGGATTCTGGAAGAATGATTTGGACTCAGGAGCCTGGTTATGTGCTAAAGAAAAACACCAGGTTCTGCAGTGTTTGAAGGTGCCTGCATGTCTCCAGCCAGCCTGCATGTCACACGTGTTTTCTGGCTGTGGGAAGCTGTGCTGAGCTGCCACGCAGTACCTGTGGCACAGAGCACTGCTGTGACACGTGCCTCCTACAGAAGCAAACACATTGCACTGTGTACCTCACCCAAATGGTGTCTGAGAGCAGGGCAGAGAAGCCTGACCACTATTCATCCTCCTGTATTTCTGATTTTATTCTTCTAAGCTTTCAATCACTTCAAAGTCCGATGGCTTCAAAACAATGCCAGGCACAATTCCTTTAAATTTTAGGAAACATGCCATAAGAAAGCAATGACTGCCAAATATTTTTAATTAGTCAGGGATCATCCTTAATCCATGCCATGAGCAGGAGCACAGTTGTTCTCATTCAGAATTTGACACACTGGCTGAACTGGAGCATGTGCTGATATGCCATATAATGCTAAACCTTAAGCCTTCTCCCAAGTGCCTCTGAAACTTGAAAGGTTTAAGCACTCATTTTTTTCTCACCTAAGGGGTGGAATAAATTGTGCATCTCATCTGGCTTTAATTTCAGGCAGTGTTAGTAGAATCTCCAGCACTGTAGTGGGGAATTGGCTGGAAACTTCCCTGGAGTCAGGAACACTGCCCTCCCCGAGACTGGTTTGCAGCTGATGCAAACACTGTTTGAAATATGGAAACATCCAGCATTTTTGTTCTGTGGCCAAGATAATCCCTCATTTCTGCCACTTCACTGGACCTGCCCCGTGGAACTGATGTGAGAATTTAGCTCAAGTCACAGTGCAAGTCAGACAAGGCCAAATTCTCATCTTGGCTGTACCCAGTAACTGTATAAAGCAGCTCAGCTGAACAGGTGTAATTCAGAGAAGAACAAGAAACTATCCATAAACCAGCACTGCAAATTCAAGGCTTCATTTTATCCCGTGTTTTCTTTTTGTAGACCTATCTTTCAATGACTGCAGTTCTGCTCAGGTTCAGCCATCATGCACAGAGCTCATTGTGGGAACTGCAGCTTGGACCTCATGTACTCCTGGCCCTTAAGGCTGACCAAAAATATCCTTGGGGCAACTTTGTAAATGCTCAGTATTCAGCTCAGGTGCCAGAGCCTTACAAAGTGCTCGTTATAAATCTTGTGGAAAATATGACAGTGTAGTGAAATGTCTGAATTGGAGCTGTTCTTTTCTAGAAGTTGGATTTTCTGCGTGCCATGAACTGCTCTATTTTCAAATCCTTATTTTAGAAGCATGGATTTCTATCAGAAAATTTCTAAGTAATTACCAGGATTTGGTTTTTTTGGGGTTTTTTTTTTTTTTTTTTTTTTTTTTTTTTGGTTTTGTTGTTGTTGTTGGTTTTTTATTTAAAAAGAAACCAAAAATGTAACCCCCACCCCATCTAACTGATTATCTTAGAGAGGAAAAGCATCAAATTAGTTTCCTTCATATGACATGTCAAGTGGACAGCATCTTGCAAGCCAAAGACATAAGCACTAGCTCACCCACATAATTTTATTACTGACTAAAATAAAACCATATGAAGTTTCTGTATTAGTGCCTGAAAAAATTAGTTCACTAGATTCTGGCACTATAAAGTGTCTCTAACACTTTTGTTCATACATTTGTGAAGTCCAATGAAAAATGGTGATAGTTATTTTCAAGGAATAGAGGAATAGTTGGAAAGCAGTTCCCCCAGAAGACAAGTTACTTCAGCTGTTTGCCATTACTGCCATCAATGTTAACTCAGAAAATGTTAAAATTGTAGTGTATACAATAAACTAAATTTTATAGGTCGTATTCTATAGAAAGTGAAGTAAATGAAAGGACTCAGATTAAGTTCAATAGATTTTGGAGCTGTCTCTGTGGTTCACACCAAACATTACAGATACACATTCAAATACTCTGACACTGTATTTCTAACAAAACTTAGAAATGGTGCTACCTAGTTTCAGGAATAACTGTATAGTCAATGTTGCATCTATCCAGAAGAAAAATGCTTCCATCTGTTCAGAAGAAAGACATTGTTTAGTTATACTTAGATGCTTTTACAAGAAGAATGGCAGCAGAAATATATGAATTCTGGCTACAGCATTGTTTTAAAAAAACTACTGGTGTTTAGCATAGTTATATTTTGACAGAGCAAAATATAAATTACCTACAAAACCTGCTTTCTCAACTAGCACATTAGAAAATAAAATGCCATGATTTATGTAATATCTTGTCATCCAGGGATCTTGAAATATTTTACAAATAAGAATGACATTGAGGAATTCTCCCTTATTACCTCCACTCCACAGAGTGAAAGTGAGGTATTTAAGTCTGTTGGGAAACTTGTCATATTTGACAAGCAGAGCCCAGAATGGGGTCTGTAATGGTGTTGCTTCACTATCTTTTTCTTACATGGTATTTCCCATCTCTTTTCACAGAATCTGTTACTACAGATCACATCTACCATAGCTAGAAACAGCTGTTTGTGTCCAACACCTTAAAATTACCAGAAAAGTCCACGAGACTGGCAGCTCTGGAACAAAAGCCTTCATTGTACCAGTTTAAGAAGTGAAATGTAACCCTCAGGTTCTGTATCTTGGGGTGAGGCACTGTAAAGCAGCATCACAAACAGCTGCAGGGCGATGTGACAAAGCCTGGCTAAGATTTCAGGCTGCATTGCTTGGCACCTGAGCAAGGGATTGGGATAAGCTCATGGCCCATGGGTATGGAAGTTGAGCAGCCCTGCTCTGAAGCTCAAGTGGCTGCAGGACCTGTTCTCTTTACCCCCAGGTACATGTGGCAATTGTGTGCAAATCCATGTGTTTAAAGCTAAGGTCTAGTCACAATTCTGTAAATTGGCTCATCAAATGCTTGTGCTTTTAGAAAATAATGTTGTTTGCAGCATATACATTTGCTTGCCATTTGCAGCTGAGGAAATGCTGGTGTGTTCTTCACTCACTGCTTCACACTGGCTTTGACAACTTCTGTGTGTGTCTGTTTTGCTACTCATTCTGAGACATCACTGAAATGAGACGTGATGTTTAGGTATGCAAGACAAAACTGTCAGACAGAGTTTTTAAAATGAAAATAAGATGTCCAAGAATTCCACAGGATTTTTAAGCTGTAAAATAAACCAAATCTGGACAGTTTCTGAGCCAAAAAAATGCAAGACAGGTCCTATTGACAAGACACAACTATTTAGAATATTCATTCATAATAAAATGTTCAGTTATACAACCACGGCCAAAAGAAAATCACACAATTTTTTCGTTGCAATTATTTTAAATAAAATGTGTCTTTTTTTTTCTCTTGGTGCCTGATCTTTGGCACCAAGATAGGATTGTACTTGAAATGGAGCAATAAAACACAATTAGCCTTTTTATTTTGCAATGGTAGTTTCAAATCCATTCAGCTCTAATAAAAAATTGTGGAGTTCTTGAATTGACAATAAATCACAGATTAAGATGCCTAACAGAAACAGATATTATTTCTATATTTTTACACAAAACACTTGATATTGTAGCCTCTCTGCCTGTCTTTGTTCTCCTCCTTCCAAAAGCTTGATTTATTCCACCATGGTCAAAATTTCATTACCTTCTATTTAACCCAGTGGAAATAAAACCTGTCTTGAGAAATCTGGAATATGTGAAAAATCAAAGTTTACTTTTTGATCTTTTACTTTAGGATATTGAACAGAAACTCCTTTTCTTTTCTCTCAGAAGCAACTACCTTGATATTTTAATTTATTTTCAAAATTTCTTCCAGCAGCAAGGAATGGAAGATTAAAGAAACGGGATATGGTTTATAAAACTTTTTTCCACGGGCGTTCCCTATATGACAGACTGTGTCCCTGAAACACCTTGGCTCAAATGTAGTAGCTGTGGGTGTGGTGATTATTTCCTGGCACAAGGAGGGATTTCAGGAAAGCACTGACTCTGCCTTCTCCACCCAGGCAGGTTCCTGACCTCTACTTACAAGTGACAAGAGCCCCCATGTGCATAAATCCTACAGAATCCTTTAGGCAAAACCACTCACAGTGTTTGCATTGTGAGATTGCTCTCTTGAAAATATAAATGTATGCACAGCGTGCCTGAGGGTACCCAGTTTTGAATTATGGAGTGCCGTGTGAGCAGCTGTGGCATTTGGTTTGATGACACTCCCCCTGCCTCCCTCCCCACTTCCCACTTCTTATTTAAAATTCAGCTTTTCAAAAGCTTGTTACCAAAAATATTCTGATAGATCTGTGGTGGTGCTGACTAGCAAGAGCTTTGCAATAGAGAGTGAAAGATCACTTTATAGACTTCAGGTCATTCCTGGAATGGTACTTTTTTCCCCCTCACTTTTTTTTCCCTCCTCTTTTGGCAGATATATTAAATAAAAATTAAAAAAAAAAAGAAAAGAAAAAAAGAAAAAGAGTGTATGGGTTTATTGCTTTATGGGGCTGTTAGATGGGTAGCCACAGAGATCAAAGTGCTCTCTCTGCTGAACAGGTGTGGCATGGAAAGTGCCAATTCTCTCCTTTCTAAGCTCTACACTGAGGGAATATATCTTTTGGACAAGACTTTACACAACCAAACCTGGAGAGAGCCTGAACTAAAAAAAGTTTCACTGAATAGAAGGAATGGACACAGGAGCTCTGTATATCCAGAGCAGGCTTAGATAAGTGATCTGACGGAGTATTTAAGTAACACTAAGCTAATTCTAGCCCTGTTCCTTTCAACACATCTAACTTCCCCCAGAACTTTACAAGGTAACTTTGATGGTAGTAAGATCATTAGAGAAACTATTTACAAGACCAAAAGAGACTATTTACAAGAGTGTGTAGTGACAGGACAAGTAGGAATGGCTTCAAACTGAAAGAGAGTATATTTAAGTTAGATATTGGAAAAAAAATTCTCTTCACTGGAACAGGCTGCCCAGAAAAGTTGTGGATGCCCCATCCTTGGAAGTGCTCAAGGTCAGGTTGGATGGTGTTCTGGGCAGTCTGGTCTAGTGGAAGGTGTCCCTATCTATGGCAGGGAAGTTGGAACCAGATGATCTTTAAGCTTCCTTCGAACTCAAAGCATTCTTATGATTTTATGATTCTATGGTCATTGGGCTACTGATCTGATCTTTGTGTATGGTTCGACCAGATCAGTTTGCCTCATACATGGACCTCTTGTTTTCTTTTACTAGACAAGAACAACAAGAACACACTAACTGTGGCTAATGCCACAAAGCAAAACACTGCATCTGTTCAAAAAATTACCTCCCCCTCCCAGTCCTCTTCTTTCTAGAAGAGACTAAAGTATTCTGATTAAATTTGTCAAGGAGACTGTGGTGGCGAAGAGGAACCAAGGAGCAACAGAAGCATGAACTGGAAAAGGACACAAAACAGAGAAAAATTACCCAGGGGCTGAAGTTTCTGGGGTCTACCAGTACAGAAGTGACACAAGCAACTGCAACAGTGGAGCAGTTGCTGAGAGTTTTGACATCTTGGGAGGATGTTGTGAAACATCTTCACCAAGTGGAGCAGGGCTTAGGTCAGCACAGGGGATTCATCAAGGGACAAAGCAGTGAGCCAGCAAGTCTGGTCTTTGGAAGCCTTGAAGTTTAAATGGGCTTAAGTAGAGCCCTGTCTTTGTTTGAGCAAGTCCAGGAAGAGGAACATCCTGGAAAGATCAGGCCAGAGGCAGTTGGGTTTAAGAAAAGGAGGTTAGGGGAAACAAAGACAAGAATGAGGTGCTGAAATGGGCTGTGCCCTCCAAATCATCCTATCTTTAAATAATCTTGGCTGGAACCCAGGATTCCTGATCATTCCTCTGCTTGCCAGCAAATATCTGTGAAAATTTCTTTGATTCTCCTTGGGTACAGATCTGCAGTGCCATCCCTTACACTAGGGACATCACACTGACTCACATCCCTGTCATAGTGATTCTATTCACCACTACCACAGCTTACCATTTCCACAGCTTACCATTATTAATGGGGAAATCTGTCCAACACACCATCAGCAAAAAGGATGCTACTGACTTTTGAAATGAAGTACTCAGAAGCAAGGAAATTTCTGTACAGACTACACCCACACCCTAACTCACATGAATGGATTATGATTTGGCCTTTAATTGCACTGAACTCAATGATCTTGGAGATCTTTTTCAACCCTCAATGATTCTTTGATTCTTAGGTATAAAACACCTATCTTATTCAGAAATTGAAGTTTACATTTTTGTACAGTATATATTTATTTGGGGGTATATGTTACCCTGTGCAAAAAATGAGAGAAGAATCTAGTGAGGAAAAAATTCTCCATGTGAGTGCCTCTTGTAAGACAACCTCTTAGCTGATGTACCTGTGTGGTGTTTGACAAAGACTGTTCTGAAATAATTTAATGTGTTGTATCATGAAGTCTCTTCAGAATAAAGACCATGGAGCAGGAAGGCTGGTTTTCTGAAACAGTGTATCAGAGACAGCTGATTACACAAAACTCAAGCTCTGACCTCCCTCCTTAAAAGGGATTGGGAATTTATGTCAAGCAATCCTTTTTCCCATCTTCATCTTGGTCTCCCAAATACTTTAGAAAATGTGTATATTTTTGTCAGGCATTTTAGCATAGCTAAAATCTGTTTTGGTTTTTGGTTTTTTTTTTTTTCCCCATCACTTGTGGATTTTTATTGTGTTATGGAGGGTAAACAGAAGGTACCCAACATAGCACCTAAGCACATACTTAACTGCAAGCTTCAGTGGAGTTACTGATGTGCTCACAGTTAATGATACTTACATTATGTGGGTTTGTCCTCCTGACAAAGAAGCCCAACGGAGAAAGGCTGAGAACTCTACTGAAAGCCAGAGGGCGTTGGACATCTGACTCCCTAAACTCGCTCCTAAACTCTTTTAAATAGCCCTGCAATTCTGGGCTGAGCCCCAAGAGAGAATTTTCAATTCCATGTCAGTAAGTTATGATTCAGTGCTCAGACCTGATGTCATTAAGTGAATGAGGCAGCCATGACATTTATTTGCCATGACTTACAAAAAGAGAAGAAAGTCTCCCTGTGTGCAAGCACTTTGAGTATTCACTTGGTTGCAAACTGGCTGCTCATTAACAGTTGATCTGTGTTTGTTGCATGGTTGCTCCATTTATACCCAGACTGCACATACAGGGTTTTACCATCACTTGTTCTCTTTATTTTGCACACCATTGTTTCCACAAGGAATACATGTAATTTAGAACATGGAGAGTGCTATAACTAGAGAAGAAATGAATGGAAGGAATACTAAGGGAAGACACAGGAAGCTAGATTGAGTCACTGTCCCATGTCTTGTTTCTTGATTTGAGAAAAGGGGAGCAATAATACCAATTGTACTTATGAAAAAACCTGAACAATATATGTAGGTTCATATGACTGCTGCATTTAAGTGGAAATTGGGTATGTATGATTTGGGTAAATTTGAATCTGCTTTCAAAAAGACTTTGGAAGGTACCTGTCTGTACCATGTCATTTACAGACTGTCATCTGCCACATACCAGCCTTCTGTCTGAAAAGATCTGGCCACTATACCTATTCCAGAGAAACTGCAAGATTTGGGAGAAATGGTGGGAAAAGTGTGTGTTTTTGTTAAGTTTTGGTTTTGCTTGATTCATGCTCAAACTTTCCTAAAATAGTCACTCTTGGAAAGAGAACAACTCTGAAAAAAGTTCAGCCAAGAAGGCTAAAGTTTATGAAAATAATAAATAACTGAAACTGGGCCTTCAGAATGGAAATGTTTAGATGAACTTAATATTAGTGCTTTTACATACTGGTGCTTCACTGGGTTTCTGAGTCAGAAATATAGAGTGCAGGAAATGAGTGGGAGAAAAATCATGAGGTTGATTTTGATTTTTTTTGTTTTGTTTTGTTTTTTTGTTTTTTTTAAATGAAAACAGGAAAAAAATAGAATATGACATGTACATTATGTGATGCTGAAACAGTTCACTTAGACCAATGACACATCCTTCAGCTACCAGTGAATCATTCTTGATAAATAAAGTGAATTGCACCTGAAAGTGGAAAAGTTTCGTAAATTTATACCAAGTGTTCACATCATGCTTTAATGCATTAATACACAGTAAGTCTACAATCAGATACTTTCCCCTGTTCTGCAGAGAGGGAGATTAAAATAAAGAATTAAATAATGTAACTAAGTACTTTAATTTTCTGAGATTTGTGGAATGATGCTATTGACAACATATGCATCAGTAAAATTTGGAGAAGACTTGGGCATGATACATAAAATTAGAACTCATAAAATTTTGAAGATATCTTTGGTATGTTGCAGCTACATCTTAAAACATGTTTTTGATTATTTGTGATGAATGCTGATTGGAAATACCTACTTGTGCATCTTTGAGGGTTACTTCATTTTCATGGAAATGCTCAGGGATTCAGTTAAACAATTAACTCCCAAAACTAACAAACACAGAGCTTCCAAAATCATCTGAAGGAGTCACTGATGAACACGCCTAGCCTCCAGAGACACAACAAACATATGGAATAAGGTTATGGAAGTTGCCAGCATTCAGCTCAGGGCACCCTGCTATGGAGCACACATTGCTCCTCCATGAGATTTGAAAACAGTCATCATCCCTCTCTACAGAAACCACATATTTCTCAAGAGTCACCTCTTTGGTTTCCATAGTGGTGATCTTCATGGAAACTAACACTTTTTGTAAATCAATCTTATCACCTCTGGCAATGAGTGGAACTCATCTGGGCTTCCCTCAGTGGCCATCAAGCTGCACCCTGATCTTCCATTTGCTCCTTTAGCATGAACTTCAGCAAAAACCAATCTGACTTGCAAAATGTGCAGCCAAAATCTGCTCTTACCATTAGCACTGTCAGAGGTATAAACCAAGAATAACCTGCCAGACACATCTGAAGGCCTTTGAACCTGGGGCCAAAATGGCAGAGTCAGAGGTCTGGCAGAATGCATTCACCCATGTGTAAGCAGGGAGTGGACTGAAAGCCCTGGCAGAAATCAGGAGTGCTCCCAGACTCCAAGAGCCATAAATGATGGATGAATTAAGTGGCTTGAGGGTCCAATTAATAGGCCCTATTATTGGACAGATTTTTCTAGCTCCATTCTAAGGGCTCTGGATTTTCTGAACAGACTTCTGGCAAAAATTTTCAACATTTAAGACATGTTTCATCTGAAATAATTGAGATAATTGTCTCTATCAATTGCTAAATTAGTTTCTATTAGTTACTTAGCTGACAGTGCAGTTCTTAACTTGAGATGAATGTATGAAGCACCCAGGAGACTCTTCCTTTCTTAAAGGAGATGGAATCAAAGAAAGCAACTGTTAAAGCACCGAAAGTAGCATGGTGCTGGGAAGAGAATAAGCTTTCAAGAGAGTGAAAGGAAAAGAAAAATAATTAAGAGAAAACAGTAATTTCGATTAGTAAACTAAGTGAGGCCAGGAGAGGGGAAAATTTGAATCAGTACTGGCATACATTCATCTAATGCTTCTACTGCAGAATTTTGCATTTTTTTTTAAGCTTCTTAAGTGATGTGCATGCACATTGCTATGATTTTTATTTGGAGTTGAATGCTTGAATTTCCCCAATGGAACTGAAAATCCTGCTCAAAGTACTTTTCTATCCAGATAGGCCAAGCAGCTCATGTGGTATGTAAGGCTACATAGATACAGTCAGTAAGAAGGAGGACTAGCAAAAACACTATTTGGGGTGGGGAGATGGGCTATCCTTTTGAATTTCATAGTTCTTCTTTCACCTCAAATACTATGCTAGCTAGTCCAATTTAGGATTCTGATTTAAGCATTTAGAAGTTAAATGCTGAGATGTAAACATACAGACACAGAGCTAGCATTTTTTTTTTTTTCCTCGTTTACCATTTCTTCCATTTTGGGTAGACAAAGATGTCAATGAAAACATCACTTCTAATCTCATTTTTAAAGCCCATCGAGCTCCTGGACAGAGTAAAAATGCAAGATATTTCTCTGACAAAAGTTTTGAAAAGTTATGTTGCGAGTTTTCTCCACACAGTTGCACACTGTGCAGGACACAGAAGATTCTGTCACAGAGTTTCATTCCTGTTGCAAGACTGCCCACATGAATGTGTCACCTAGTGATTCCAACTTTCGTCCAGATTAATAGCATTTGTCTGTGAAAGTCCTTTGCTTGTGTACTATGCATATAAGTTGCAAATCATTGGATTTGCATGCATGTATGTGCCTGAATGGACCATTTGTGTTTGTGCACACACTGGCCCAGGAGAAGGAAGCAGCTACCAACTCTTGCAGATGAATAGCAATGTGCTCTTTTCCCTACTGCCTTTGAGATTTTTCTAACAAGAGATATAGCTCAGCAGGGACCAATTGCTTTCCCATTAGCTTTTCTACATTTAGAATACATAAATTAATACACACCATATTAACACACAGTTCTATAGATTCATTACAAAGCCTGGAATTCCCTCCAAGACAAGCACCAATGCTTTATTTCAGATTACTGTAAATCATGGCTGGCCCATTTTGACTTTTGACTAATGGGATGTGGTACTGGAGATGACCTTTGACTGGACAGGGTCAGATGTTTAGATTGACTTCTGATGCTGTTGGCTCTGTTTGCAGCAAGAACCAGCACTGCTGCCAGCTTCTGTGGAACATACTTTCCTCTTTTCTGCTTCCATGGTCCTCAAAAGCTGCTGTGCCCACTGCCAAGAGATGAGACCATGCAGAAGGGTATGATCCCAAATGATGAAAGTGCAGCCAGTGGTTCTCAGACAAGTGGCAGTAAAACCAATAAAAAAGGCTAAACCCAACCATGCAAACTTTTTATTTTCAACTCTGTTGGATTTCTAGCTTCCAGGAATCCCACACATTCTGCCGACGTTGCTTAGGCCTCAAGGTCTCTGGAAATAACTACAGAATTTTATTTAGTTTTCTTCTCTAGGGACATATTTTGTTTGCTGTAGTATAGCTTATTATACAAATTTAGTTTGCTATAGAATGCTTGCAAGTCCAAAATAACTTCCTAAGATCACAGAGTCTGTAGTCAGAGGCAGAGGTCTTAGCTAATCCTGAGAGTCCAAGAAGACTGAGTCGACAAGTCTTCATGTTCACTGTGTGATAAGGCCTCTAAGGATTGTTCTGTATTCATGAATGTCACAAGCAGAGACAGCATGGAAAAGAGACTGAGTGTGTATGAACTCTGAATTCTCACATGGATTGTGATAATGATAAGAACATAGGAGGCCTTTTTCTTAATGCATGGATTAAACAGAATGAGTGTTTGTGAGTGTAAGGTCCATGCTTACCCCAAAAGAGTGATTCATCACAGACACACTGAGTGGAACACTGACCTTGTTCTGCTTTGGAGGGTTTATTGGGCTGAGGGTTTTTTTGTTTGGTTGGTTGGCTGGTTTGGTTTTGTTTTTCATTTGTCTAATCATAACCTAATTAAGTCAGTTTCAGAAAGTTACTTACACTTTGTCTAACAAGTTCTCAGGCTCTGGAGTATTCCATAATGAGTGAGTTCCAGTGTATTTTATATCTTACTTCAAATAGGTAAAGGCTTTTTGAATCCAACAACTAATTCTTTGTGTATTTCAAGCCACCTCTGAGTTTGCACTCTGGAATTGCAGAGATCTGGCTCTAGGCTTCTCTGAAACTAAGCAAAACTCAGCTGTTCAAGAACTCAGGACTCATGTGGGACCAGGCTGCTCCTTCCATTGGAAAATGAGAAGAGTGGGGCGGAGGAGGGCAGTCCTGGGAGACAGTTGTGTGGGAATGGACTTGCCTTTCTTCCTGCCACCAGGGGGGGAGATTGGAATTACCCAGCACTGCATAAACCCAGCCTGTCCCACATCTGTCCAAAGCCCTGGCGTGAACAAACCACTGGAAACAGATGTTTTACTGCCTTGGCAGGGCACTGTGCTAGACAGCTGCCACCTTTGCTGATTCCTAAGGCTGGTATTGGGAATGTTAGATTTTTTGGTGACATTTACTTCCCAATGCTTCATTTTTACATGCAGAGACAAGATACACAGTATCTTGAAAGATAAGTCTCTTTCTGTTTGCTTTCTCATTGCTTTTGAAGGTACAATGTACAAACAAGACATCCAGTTGCAGACTATCACCTACCAAGGGTCCTGGGACCAAATGCAAAAAAAATGGGCCTAAAGTGAAAGCTCTCAGTCAAAAAATTTGGGGTTCTGTGCAAAAAAACAATGTATAATTTCCAGCAGAGCAAATACTTTCCACTTATTCAGTCTCTGCTGTACTTATGGCCATTAGGGACCTGGTATCATTTCTCAGACGTGTATGAGTGGAGAGACGCAGTGCCCTAAAGGAATTCCAGTTAATGACTCCAAGGTCATTACCTTGTGTTCTTCCTATGTAAGCTCTCAAGCAATTTTAGTTGGCTATATTACCCTTTGCTTCTCCTGCTACAAACAATCTTGCTGGCAGTGCTGCTTTTCCTCAGCAGAAGCAGCCACATTTCAATGACAGGTGACGTGAGCTCTGCAAATGCAGAGCCAAGTTCCACGGTAAGGCAAGAGCATGTATTTATGACAGCAGTGGATTTGTGCCTGGGCTCACTGCTGTAGGAGGCTGACAGATGATAAAATTGTCTAGGGTGGAAGGCATTATTAAGTTTTGCTGATGTCGCTATGGTAGGCAAGTCCTGTCACAAATCTCTTTAAGGGTCTCACTCCAAGTCTTTCAAAACACCAGGATTTACACAAATATATTTCAGAATTCACCCATAAGTTATTTGCCTTTTATTCAGTCCATTCTTCCCTCCAAAAACCTGATAGTTCATAATGTTTAAAACACTGCTTGCTTTACTAAAAGCTGTGGAAAATAGATCATCAATAGTATTCTACAAAAGCTAGTATTTCATTTGAAGATGAAAGGGCTATACCTGCAGCATTATCAGTCTAGCTTGGAGCTAGACTGCTATAAAATGTGTCCTCAAAAGAATATGTGTGTGTGTGTGTGTGAAATTACCCAAGTGGAAAAGGAATTTTTGACATGTAAACAACTATTTGTCTCCTGCAGTCTTGAGCATAGACCCATTATCTTATCGTTCATTAGCAGCCTATTGAATTCACATAATCAGTAATAGTTTCTGGAAGCTGTTTGGCAAGCAGAGATGGAAATTACTAACTCACAGCTGGGTAAGAAAAAATGGCAAATACACACGTTGTGCTTGCTCTCTTCCCCCCCTCTTCCTTGGACACTGTAGATTTATTGCCTCACGGTATTCACAGATGATGTTTTCATAGTCACTAATGAGGTCCCAGCAGTTTTTTAACAATAACAGGACATTACTACTCCTAAGATATATTATGTGTTTTCCCCATTTTTCTCCATTTTGGTTGAATACTCAGAAGTGTGCTAGCTTAAAAATCTCTTGGTTTATTATTATTAGGATTGATAGTCCAGTCATGTGACATGAACAACTGCTGAGGTGTAACTTTTCAATTACCAATTTGTACAAAAATGTAAAATATAGTATTTTAACATGCTGTTCATGGTTTTGTACATAAAAATGACAAAATGCTTGTTTTTGTTTCTACAAGTCAAAAGGCAACACAGTAAAGATCAATTTCCAATAGTGTTGTGTATTAATTTTTCCTACCTGCAAGAATCTGGCTTCAGCCCATCACAGTTGACAGAGATATAAAATGTAAAATGAAAATATTTACTGGAAATAGTTAAAATTAATTTGTTTGGAGACCTATGGTCCATCTATGCTTATTCAGCAAAACCAATTCATTCAGGAAAGCACATAAATATTTGTTTTATTTTATGCACGTGTTTTAGTCATACTAACCTTCAGATAAGCCTGAGGATTTTTGTTTTCATGAATTTGAACTTTAATCCATAACTCTTCTACAATAAAAAGCAGGTTTCATTTAGAATAGCTGGTAGTATGCTGCTTTCTGATGTTAAATATAGAAGTTGATATCATTGAAAATCATAATACTTAGAGGCTATTAAAGTCACATTTAATGTGGAGTATTTAATGAGCTATAATATGTAAACCTAAGCAAAGCTGTGTTTAGGAGATCAGCCTCTCATCCATAGTTCTCTGAAGTATGAATTTTGCTGTCTTCTTTGTCTGTGATTTTAAATCCTTGCTTTGAAGTGTGAACCAAAAGAGCCTTCTGCTAGACAGACACTTGCAGCAAGCACCATTCATAATACTAAAACTGTCCAAGGTCCCAATTAATCCAATATCTACATGCCTAGTGACTTCATGGATATGGGGTTATACACACACCCCTAAAGTTATCCTTGGGTGTAGCCCTTCACTGGTTTGTGACCAAGGAAGATGGTTGGTGGGAATGAGTAAAGCCATGGTCAGGAAAATTCCTGGATGTGCTATTTTTGCAATTAGCTAATGTGCAATTAGCTTCATAACACTTCCCAAGCCCCTTAGGTCTGTGGTCAGACCTGCTGGGGTCTTCAGAGAGTACCTGAAACAGGATGAAGTCCACACCCACTGAAATCAACAGGAGCTTTGCCAAACCATATTTTTTCTTTTTTTTTTTTTCTGTTTTGGAGTTTTTTGTTTGTTTGTGTGTGGGGTTTTTGCCTGTTTTTGGTTTGTTTTCTTTTTTTTTTAATTTTTATTTTAATTTCTATTTTAGAATTGTCCTTAGTCTACTTTCCTCTCCCCTTCTCTCTTCCCTGTGCAGATGATTAGGTAGGTGAGGCAGTAGGCCAAATGGATGAAAGAGGTTGTGGGACAGAGGGTGAGTTCCCATAACTTGGGAAGCAAAACAAAGATTTTCTTTGGTCTAATTTCTGTCCCTTTTGGTGCAAACTAGATTTTGCCAGGAATTGTAGTTATTTCAAAATACTCTGTTGTATAATTTTGTCCTTGAGAGATGCAGGGATGAGGGGCTGCAGCTCTGCTTTTGCAAACTTTGGTCCTGAGTCTGTAAGGAGATCCTCATGGCCAGGCATTTTGTTCTGTTGCAGTTCAATTAGATGACAGTTAGTTGGATTTTAATGCTGTAATTTGTAAGCAAGGAGTCTTCAGCCCCATGCTCTTTTTCAACCAGCTGCCAGATTCAGTCAACAAATGGTTCCAATTTTGCCCCACCTCAAATTCTTATGAAGTAAATTTTAATGGAAAACTGTCACTTTGAAAAACCAAAAAACTCTGTCAAGGAGCTTAACATTTCATTAACAGATATATTTGCAGCCATTATCAGCAACTTGCTCCTGGCAACAACCCAGGGAGCTCTCCTAGATACAGTGGAAGTCTGCCCTTTGTAGCTGTTAAAGCTGTAATATTTTCCTTGAAAGTTCCTTGTAAGAGTCTTATCCCCAAGCTCCCAGTATCTCCTCCTCTCTTTGAACTGCTTAGAACATTTCTAGTCACTGAAAAAGAGCCAGTCCTTTAGAGCATATAATCGAAAAGAGCAGAGATGGGGGAGGAAAATCATAGAAATCTAAGGGAAAATAATTTTCCTTTTATTTGGAATTAAAATGTTTCTATCAAAGTTCTTCTGTTCCCTGTAGACATTACATTCTCTCAGCTCTTATCTCACCTGCCTGACAGTGTTCAAAAACACACCAGGTTTCCATTCCTGTTTTGGAATATTTTTTCTTTTTCATGAGGCTCTGCTACAAAGGAGAAGAGAAGCATTTTGAGCATTTGGTGATGCTTAACATTAAATAAAATACCAAGTTGTTTCATGAGTGACAGAACTAGTGAAGACTTGTCTCCTACAGAATTGCCTTAGTTTTTCTGCCTATCATCCCAAAAGTGTGCTCAACTTCCTATGATAGTCCAATTGGAGATAAACAGCATTTACTGTGGTTAGTCCATTTTAATGCATGGGCTGAATGACCAGATCTCTGCAACCAAAGAAAATGCACAAAGGGTGAATAGCAAATGTTTTTCTTGCTGTATTGTGAGTAGTGGGAGCAGAGAGAGAGCTCTTGTTCACCCACCTACCAGTTTTCTTGAGATTTGTGAGCTTCCTACTCCTCTTCTACACAGTCTAGGAAATGTGCAGTGGATTCAAAACATGCTCACAACTGGTAAAAACTGGCAAATACCATGATTACAAAATCTTCATCCTTGTACACATCAACAGAAAAATGGGAATGTAGTTCTAAGTGCCTCAGGTGGGTCTGTCCTTTGCAGACAGTTGAAGTTCTCTTGTTCCCAGGAGAGACAGAGACTTCTGGCTCCTGCTGAAGTCTGACTCCTTCCAAAACTGCTTGCTCCACAAGGGCTTAGACTAGTTATGAGACTGTTAGAGGCAAATGGTGTTATGCTGAAGGTTCAAGCGCATAGTGGAATCATCCCACATAGCACCTGACTTGTAGTGCAGAACAAAGCACCAGGAAAAGCAGTGCAGTGCAAAAATGTGAATCCACTTCCCTGCCCCTTATTCATGTTTGCCATAAAAGAAAAATATTTTTTCTCATAAAGAAAGCTCCAAATGTCTTAGGGAATTTTTTCCAGGGGCTACTTTGGGAGGCAGGGTTAATCATGGCAGGCTGGTCATTTGCAGAAGCTTTTGTAAGGGAAGTGTAAGGGCCTAAGGTAAATGTTTTGTTGGAAGGAACCAAGTTCCCCTTGAGCAAGGAAATCTTTGCCACAGAAGGATACTGTGATGGACAGAACCTGCCTAGATTAGATCTGGAGGAAAGATGCTTGCATCACTATTTGCATTTTAAATATGAAGGGTGTTTGGAGGTGAATGCCTTCCCCTGGATGCTGTGGGGAAAGCTGTTCCAGGATGGAGCTGTTACTGGTGAGGATGTCTCTGTTTCTGGGTACTGTCTCCTCTTACTGGTGCTCTGTGAATCACAGGACTGGAGACAATACAGTGCATGAGAGCCACAGGATGGGACACAGTCCTCCCCTGAAGAGCCCTGCTCCTGCCCAGCCTGGTGCATTGGCTGCCTTCTGTGTCTCCCCTGTCTCATTTCCATTGTGCACAGGCAGAGGTTGCCATCTCATTTTAAAGAGAATGCTTTGTTTTCCTTCATTGCATGGTAAGGAACAGCTGCCACAGCCTGATAGTGGGTGGGATGGGTGGTGGGACAGCCGTGGATGTGGAGATTCATCCTGTCCCTGTGTTTTCTCCATTCCATTCTATCTCCAGTGCTCATCAGCCTTGGCCAGAGGCAGGGGGGTGAGAACAGCCCCAGGTTTGCTGCAGTATCATGCCTTTACCTATACCTCATGTTCAGCTGCTTCTATTGATTTCTCAACACAGTAATTCACAAATGCTGCCTGCTCCAAAATCCTGCTACAAAATCCATCATTGACTTCTGAGGAAATTTCTCTTGCCTGGAGATGCATCAGCCAGGAAAGTGGCACCTTACTAGGCAGAAGTAATATTTCATCAGAGGTCAGTCAGTCTTTTCCCTAAGAGAAAAACAATTATAGTTTTCAGGTAAGTGCCTGAAAATATGTTTCCCTGGAGTAAATGTCCATACCTGTTTCTGGCAGAGGGCTCAGCCAGTTCTCATGGATGCCCATCACTCTTGGCAGAGGCATGGGGACCCCCAATGAGAAAAACTCAGTGGAGGACTAGGACACAACTTTGATGGAGAGAGCTCACTCCTTGATGGACCCTGTCCAAGCAAGTGACCCCTATCAGCCCCACCTCCCCTGTGGGGGAACTGAAGCCAAGAAGTAAAGGCTGGATGTTCACAGTGTATTTTATGTCCTGATTTGGAAAGGCCCGAGACATCAGCATGTCCCATTGACCGTGGTTGGTAGCATAAGGCTCCTCATATGTCAGATCCCTTATTTAGGGCCCTAAATTTAGAACTTGAACTCCCAGCAAGATGAGGAATATTAACCATTGGTTGTTACTGCTATGTGCACAGCAAAAGTGTACAGCTGTGTTACTGCTTGCCTTTAAGGATATTTGTCCTCTTTCATCCTTAGAGGCAAACTTAATCCTGTCAGAATATTTGTTGTCCTGAATTAGTAAGATCAGATGACAAATACAATTTCTGATGTTAGCTACCATCTCTGCTGTCAGACAAGGTGGCATAAAACCATCCCAAATAAAACTTCATTTTTTGTTTTCATCTTCAGAGTGCGTCATCATTCAGCTGAAAGTCAGGAAATTCTGCTTTGATATTAGAGCTGCAGGACAGGCAAAGCATAGTCTTAGACTGGAAGTTTCTTCAAACTATGCCTTTTCTATTACAGAGTCAATCTGTCTCCAAAGCTGTTTCTTTTGTTTTAACTGGAACAGAGAAGAACAGATTAATAAGATTAAAATGCAAGAATAATTTTCTCAGGTCATTTACTTCCTCTCTTTAGTTTTCTGTAATGATGGAGAACAAGGCAGTTAACTTGTTCTTACTATGAGTGCTCAGTACAATATAGTATTACCCAAGGAAAAATCTTTCATTTCAACTACTCAATTATTTTCTAGTTATGTCCGGTTTAAAAGAAAAGGCGAGTCTGATTTGGCTCGGTTTGAAGAACTGAACGTGAATTGACAATTTGCAGATTTGGACACCCCCTGGCCTCCCACACACAAATTCATAAATACAGGGATAATATGATAAATATATCCACTGATCATTTGAAATGCCAGATAATTTAAAACTGGTAGACCTCTGCTTGGAGACTTTCTTTCCCTGGCTGATTCAATATGTGCTGTTACCTAAAGTCCAAATCAGCCTCACACAAAGTCGCTGAAAGCTTTATGTGCTCTGAGAACACACCACACCTAATTGCAGTAGGACATGGTTTCCTCGCCCTAAAGAGAGATTGCAGAGAGTTACAAATAATAGTTCAATTGCCCAATATATTTTTAATGGATTAGCAAAATTAACAAATGATATCTTATTTCTGGCTCCTTCTGGTGAAATGTAATTCTTTCAAAAGAATACTAGATGTTCCAGTTTAGTGATCCTTCCTTTTTTCAGGGAACAAACACACACGTTTTTGTTGCTCAAGTCCTTCACACTAACCTTCCAAAAAATAGTTGGAGACAGGACAACTTTTCTCCTAACTGTATTACCTTTGTCCTAACTGAAATATTCAGTTTTAGATTTGCTTTCTGATAAGAGGAGTTTTGACAGCTGGGGAAAGAATTTAAGAAAACTGAATTAAGTGGAGAAGATGTCAGACCACCTTCCCAGAGCAAGCCAGGAGTGTGTCAGGGACTACAGCTTTGCTCACAGTGATATCAGCTTTTCATTGCTGCCATCCCTGTTTCTGGCCAGGGTTGCTGGTGTCTGTGAGTGGTTACACCCAGCCACAATGATCCCAACAGTGGGAGGGAACACCTTTTGTCTTCTTTTATTTTTTTTTCTCCTTCTTTTAAACCTGACCTTCTTCCATTGGAGTGACCGCTTCAGGCTCCTGCTTCTGGTTGGAAGGGTGGGGTGAATGGCTTCCTCTTCCTCCTCCCTTCCCAACCCTTCCCGTCCCTTCCCGTCCCGTCCCTGCTCCCAGCTCTGCTGTACAGATCACTTGGCTGGAGAGGCAGAGGGGAAGGGTGTTTCCAATGCCAAGTGCTTGGAAAGCACTGTGAGCATAGTTTGCATGATTCCTGTTTCAGGCAGAAGCAAAGCTCAAGGCAGGGAAGAAGGAAAGGAAAAATCCCCAGTCTCCAGGGAGATGATGATCCCACAAGCAAGTCCAGAGAATGGCAAAGACACTTATGTATCCTGAAAAATCCAAGAAGCATTGGGTCTCGCACCAGCTGCCCTGAGGTGAAATCTTGAGCCCTCTTCCTAGTTAGAGGGCTGCCAAATCCTTCTCAGACTGACTGTCCCCACTGCATTTCAAACCAGGCAGAGCCATTTCCCTCAGAACTCACAGTCAAAAACTAATCAGAGCTGAGATGCAAGCACTGGGGTCTACACTGTGTAGTGTGAAGTATTTTTGGAGTGGTAAAAGAACACACTCACTAGGAGAAGACAAAACAGCTTCTTTTTTTCACAAAAAGTAAAGGAAGGTAGGGAACTCAGCTGACCGCTTTTTCTGGTGCTTTGAATGCTGTGCAGAAGTAGAAAGCCCAGCTGAATCTCACTCTCACCATTCCTGGGTAGCTGAGGTAGTGAGCTCCCTACACAGTCAAATCAAAACAGTTTTGTCTAAGACCTAAATCACAGCACTCCTCTCATTTTTAGCTCAGCCTGTTGCAGTCTGATGCAATCATGGCAAAACTTACTGGCTGCTTCAGTCAAAAGCAGACTGTTTTGAATCTCCTAGATCAAAATAACAATGTTTTGAACAAGTACTACCTGTTCACTTCCAAGAACACCACCAAGTCCTATGCACCATGAGGGATGATCTGGTCACCTCTTACACGACAAATGAGAAGTGGTTACCAGAGACTACTCAGATAATTCTAAAATGCCCACATGGCATGGTTCTCCCTGTGTGTTCCTTTTGGGAGTGCTGGCATGCAACAAAAACGTGGTCCTTGTCTCTGTCCTGCTCCTGGATGCTGGTAGAAGATGGTGCCAAGGGGAAATCTGCTCTCACAGCGAAGCCAGCACAGCCTGCTTTCTTTCAGAACATGATGGAAAATGTACTTCTTTGTTCAGAGCTTTTACTGAGTGTAAAAGTGTAAAACCCTTGACAGTTTGCCATCTGGATGGAAACTGCTCCCCATTCAGGGGAAGACAGGTAAAATGCAGAGCATGTGTGTTCTGAGTTTTGATGTGGAAAATATTCAGTCTCTTGGGTGATTACTGCCATATTTATATGCAATAACAGTAACTAATATTAAAAGAACAATAATAACCTGAGAAGAATCACCAGTGATGTTTTGAAACCAAAATGAGTCAACAGCTCTCTGAGGGAGGAAGCTGAAAATGCACCACGTGTTCGGTGCAAAGCGACTTTGGAAATGTATGTCTCCAGCAGAGGAAAAAAAAAGGCAAAAAAGAGGGCAGAAAAAAGGGTATGTGTTTGTAGGGAGCAGAACAGCAAGGTGGTGTGTGAGACTTTGTGGGGAGGATGGCAAGGAAAATGGGAGTATGTGAAAAAGAGCAAAGGACTTTAGTGAGCTTTCTGGCAGATTTTGGAGCAGGTGGAATGCAGAGTGTTTACACAGTTCATATTTCAATATACTAAGAAAACATAGGGAGTCAGGCTCTAAGCTGCTATTAAGCTCCCCTCCCCTTCTGCCCCAACCACTTCTTTAAAATCTGCCTTCAGATCTCGAATGGAACTGCTCTCTGCTGGGCTGGTGGCGCTGGGGCAGCGACTGTGCCACCAGCTGAGAAAACAAATTTGAGAAAGAGAGTGTGTGCTCGGGTTAACAGGCCTTGGGTGAGCGAGGTGTCCCCCCCTGCCCTGCTTTCCCTGTTCTCACCTCCTATTCCCCAAAGCCCTGGAAACAGCACACTTTGGTAGGAGAAGCCGTGAGGAATTGAATGGCGAACGGGCTTCAGAGCAGCGAGTGTGGAGGAGAGGGGAGATTTACAATGTTCCAGTTTTGACTTTTTGCATAATGAAAACCAGAGGTCTAATAAAATACAGCAGCAGTGACACTGCAATGGGAGGGGGAAAAGGGAAAACAAACTTTTGGGATAAAATAAACATTGTGTACTCAAGTAAGGGGTCTATCTCTATTTCCATCTATCGATACAGGCATAGACATATTATCCTTTACTCATTTAAATTAAGAAGATTAAAACCAGGTAAACAGAACACAAGATAGGCAGAAACATTTCCTGTTAGCAAATCAGTCCTCAGCAAACTAACCAGAAAGGAACATCGCCACAGGACCATGTGAGTGTCACAAAGTTGTTTTTTCATACTTATTTGCACTCAACTGTGTTCTGATCCAGGTTATTTAGAAAAGGGCCAGTTTCTGGAAAATTCTTGATTAATTCACAATTATATTGGCCAGGGGATTATTGCAGTTACACTTTTACTAGTTTTTAGGGAGAAATTTCTTCTCGAGGTTGGAGCAGAAGAAATTATAGAGCACATGTGACTTCCTCTGTGAGCTGGTTTACTTCCTGTGGGATAAAAATAACATTGTACCATATTTTCTATCATTGATATATGTACTGCTTTTCATCTTAAAGCAATGTGGAAACATTATGATCAGGATATATTGGCTAGTTAGAGGAGCTGGAAGACCTGTGCAGGACGAAGAGCAGCATGCACCCTTCAGAGCTCCTGCTTAGCTCATTCACTTCAGGATGCAAAACTAAAATTTCTCCATGGCTGTGAGTGTGGGGAAAAGCTGTGCATGGAAAAAAAAAGGGGTCATAAGCCACAGCCTCTGCCCCTTTCAGCTGATACTGAAGTTCAGTTTCTGAATTTAATTCACAGGTTTGTTTCATTCTCAATTCTGGGATCCTGGGAAAATCATTTGACTTCTTTAACTTCTCCAGTTACTCATCCATAAACCAGATAGTTTTATTTGAGCTGGGAAGCTCAAGTAGAAATTCTACTTGAAATTTTTACAGGAAAAGTAATATAAAGAGAAAACAATTGCCAGAACAGCAGTAGCATCAAGTCATACTTTACAAATCACAGAGGGCTTCTTTGATGTGTGTTTGGTAATTCTATGCTATTTACTTGGATTCTGAGATGACACATTCTTTGACCACATGCCATATAATTAGTGATATATTCACTAATAAAGTCACAGTGTCCTGAAGACAGTGAAATACAGCACAGTGAAATTCAATAGCTGTATCCTGCATCCTGTTCAAGACTGAGCAGGAAGGCTGACTGACTTGCTGTGCTCCTGCTCTTAGATCATGTTTGGCTAATGCAAACTCAGCTGAAGAGCACCAGTGCTGACTTTGGGTGTCCTAATACATCTTTCAAATTTGAGAGCAAGGCTTGCCATCCATGGATTTATCATAGCTTCATGACTTCTGGCCAGTACATTGAAGAAGACATACTGTGCTCTGCCTAATTCAGAACATACTTTGGAAAATAAGCAAGTGTTTAATGGGCAGAGTCTGAATTCCTCTGGCCAAAAATACAGATTTCCCCGATTCTTTTCTCTCTCCTCCCCCTTCTCTCCTCGAGGAATTTAGTGCAAGATATCATCTGTGGACAAGAGGCAGTAAAATCCTAGGGAATACACGAGTCAAAATCCAAACCTGTACTATTATGTTTTGTTCTGCATTCAGTGCCCAAAAACAAACTGGACTGGTGTATCCTTGTCCTGAGCTCTGTGTGTGGGTCTTGCTGCATCACAGGGACACCCTGTTACCCCAGGAAAGACACAATTGGAAGTCTGTACCTGTGAGCTGTGTGGAAGTGGCACCTCCAGTCCAACAGCACCCTCCACTGCCTGCTCGGTCAGAGAGCAGCCTGCCCAGCCAATTCCCTCTGACAAGATGATAAAACCCAGCCAGAGGAAATCATTCTAATTACTGCAGATTATCCAGCTGTTTGAAGAGCACAAATTAATATAGATGATGGTAAGTAAGTGATTGGAGTACCGCCATTCCTTTGAAATTAAAAATAAATAAATAAATATATATAAAAGGGAATGACATTTAAAAAAAAAAAAATGCAACCCTCTTTGGAGTAAAATTAAAGATGAAACTGTAATTAGTCTACTGTGTATATTCTACTATGATATCATTCCAAAGAATGTAAAATTCTTTATGGTCAGGATTTTTCCCTTGTACTGCTTTTTGGCGATACTTTTTCAGTCTTAAGAAAATACAAGTCAGATGTGCTTTCTCACAGTAAACCTCAGCCATTTTAAGTTAGAGTGGCTTATAGCCAGAGAGCTATGCACATTTATGAGTCACAGCTCCTTTCAATCAAAAATGCAGGACACTAAACATGACCAACAACTACTATTTCTAGGCTGGGACGCCTTTCTGAAATAACAGTGGCAGGAATATTTAATGAAAAAGTACTATAAAATAGACTAATTTATCTGCTTTCCCCGCCCCCCCCCCCCTTATTTCTTTCTGCTTCACATATGTTTGTTCTCCTTAAAAGACTTATGAATGAGTTAAGTATGCCATCAGCATTTCCTGGTGTAACAAATGGAACAGAATTATGACTTGAATTGAGAGTCACCTCGTAAGCAGGGAATGAGGTGCATATAAAAAAATTGTTTGTAAATGAGAGGAGAGGGCAAGAGAGTGACTGACAACCAGAAGAGGGAATTGATGGAGATTATTTATACAGTGAGGAAAAAGCAGGTTCCTCCTCCAGCTCCGTGGAACAGCTCTTACCTCCTGCCAGTCAAACTTGCAATCTCTCCTTTTGGTTGTGGTTTCTGCTGCACTGCAGCCAGACACTCCAGTTCTTGGGCCATGCATGCTGCAAACACACAAGTACCTCAGCAGTTTCTAAGTTCTCATTGCCAAGGAGTGGGAGCATGACACAGATATTACAGACAGGCCTCAATACCCTCGGGATTTCCTTACTTCCAGTAGAGAGCATCAGTTCCCAGCAAGGCAGACTTTTCCCCCTAGGGAGATTTCCCAGTACCAGCAGCAGGGAAATACAGGCAAAACTCTCTGTGCTGCCCCACCTGGACAAGGGGTGCAGAGCCTAAAGTAAAGAAGGTCTTTCTGACGTACTAGTTTGTTTAGTTTGTTGTTTGGCTTTTTTTATTTTTTCATATTGGCGTTGCTGGAGCTGGTGACAAGAGCACGAAGGGGTAAAAGCAGGGATTTAAGTGGCAGTCAGGGCAAAAGGAGATATCTAGCAGGCACAAAGAAAAGGAGGAAGAAGATGAAGGAGCATTAGTAAGGCTTATCCCAAGAGTTTAGGATATCAACTATTACACCAAGTCTTCCCAGAAGCAGAGAGCAGTGAGCCTCTTTGGGGTGTGCACGCTTTGCTTGGGGCTCCTGTCTCCAGATGGGTCATATCAGCAATTTTCACAGATGAGCCATTGCCTTCCTTGCAGCCTTGGCAAGGGCTCTGGAAACAGTTTCAGCTCTGCAAAGCAGGGTAAGAGGCAAGAAGTGTGGCAGCTCAGGTGTGTGGCAGGGCAGCAGCCCTGTGCCAGCCTTCCAGGAAAAGACCCGCTGCAGGTGCAGCAAATGCACAAAGGACAGTCTGTTGCCACAGCTGGATGGTCACTCAGCCCTCAGGGACAGGGGGTGAGCTCTGGGGGCAGGACAGGAGCAGGATAAGTGCTCTCTAAGAATGCAGAGGGACCCCTGGCAGCAGGGCTGTGCAGCTGCGGTGGCAGAGACAAGAATCACTGTGCCTCCCCTCCTGCTTTCCTGAGGCTGTGCTTGATCTGAGCCACAGCCAGTGGAAAAGTGGAGAATGCTGCTGTGGCACTGGGGCTGCTTTAGGGGCTGAGAGCTCTTCAGCTGCAGCAATGCATGGCTTGGTGTGGTTGCTTTGTACCAGTGCTGTGTGAAGAGAAAGGGACTCCTGGCTCATGCCTCCGTGGAGACAGACAGGTTACTACTGATACCAAAGAGAAATAAGACATCTCTGCACAAAAACACACTGTTTGTTCTTTATGTAAATGTCAGGACTGCCGCCTCAGTGTTTATCATATGCCCTATTTGTAAATAACATTGGAATTATCAAAGACAGTCAAACTCCCATGGAAAGCAGGAAATACAGCTCCCCATGGATCCTTTAAAAATGTCAGGGGGAAAAAAAGTGTCCTATTTAATATTCCAGAAGCTTTTCATATAAACATAATTTGTGTGTCCAGAACTTACTTCCTGCTGCACAGAAAGCAAAATACATAACTGAGAAAACCCCATGCTTAGCCTGAATTTTCAAAATGCCATTGTGCAAGATTTTTGGCAAGACTTTATGCAGCTCAGATTGCCCTCATTTAAGTATGAATTTATTCAGACTGGGACAGTTGTGGACAACTTAAGGCATAGGGTAAGAAAACCCTAGCTCTACAGATAGGGTCAAAAGATCCTGTCTTGTCTAGTCTGGGGAAATAAAAGTTTGAAATGTGCTCACTTTTTATAAATTAGTGAGGCCGACAAGCTATTTAAGCTAAAGATGTTGTCAGAAGAACAAATAGCAATAGACTGACCCTGAATGCATTCCCACTGGAAATTATGACATATTTTCTAGCAGAAAGGGCAGAAAATTTCTGGTAAATCAGTAGGAGCAGTTGAAATGTGAGGCTCAAATTGTTTATGGGAAGGATTTTGTGCAAAAATTGCCTGAATTGAGAGCATCAAAGATGACTCCTAAGGAGGTCCTGCCCTACCCTGGATTCTCAGCTGGTTGGTGATTTGGACACCTTCCTCACTGAGTTCTCATACAGATCTGATGGAAGAATAGTTTCCAGAAAGTGTGGAGCCTTTCAGAGTGTTTTGCCTGGGACAACCTTAAAGAGACAGCCAAAAATGTTAACACCATGACTTCACCTAGTTTTTTTCCTCTTCTCTGGAGAGCTATTCTTTTGATGACACTCAGGATCAGCATTCTCAGACACTGCTGCAAAGAGAAGCACCTGACACATTGCTAAGTGGATGTTAACCTGTTAAAAGCAATGAGTTCTGCTTCTCCTGCCCTAAGGCTAATTTAAATGGAGTAATGAACCATTCTATAGCCTTGAGGAATCTGGGACAAGTCTTTGAACTGGAGGAGGCAAGAGGAGATATTCCAGAACTACACAGGTAGGTCACAGTTGCCTATATTAAATCCGTGTTTCCTCTGGTCTACAATTCCCAAAACCTATGGGAAGACAGCAAGTTACCTACACATTTACAGTCACTTGAGTGTGTGCACATCATACACTGTGAATACTATAGAGGTTATTACAAACAGCAAGGCAGAAAATCTTGACAGAAATTCAGTCTGTGTTCCACTAGCATCTGCTGCCCTATAATACATAATTCTTTTCTTGCTTTAAAGGAGATTTGAAACAGTTTTATTATAAAACTGCATACATACAGAACTGCCTCCAAGCCTCCTCATTCTTCTGTCTTTTCCATGATTCATAACTCTTCCATCAATAATTAGAATTACAAAATGATGGGATCAGTATCTGGGGAAGACTGAAGCAAAGTAATCTGTGCGTTCTGGCTTGGGAAGGTTGTGTCTCTATCACGAGACCACTATTTGTAGCAATGAAAGAAAGCAGGCAGAATTATTCACTAACTATTCCTGGCATTTAGACATTTTGGTGATGTAGACAGGGTTTATGCAAACCCCCACATATGCAGTATCTGAACAGATAGGTCAACATGAGAAAAAATGACTGCCACACATGTCCTTGATAACTTATGATGAAACCCATATGAAAGCCAGAAAGAAGCAGCCCATTTCTAGGAGCTGGGATTGTCATTGCAGAGAGATCCATATTTATTGCTCCAGTCATAATGTAAAACTGAGGGCATTCATAGCTGCAGAGGAAATGTCAGTGAAACATCAGCTGACTGTAGTTCTCACTCTTCTATCAGCAAATTCACACTGCAGCACACTCTGCAACGTGACAGTCCTTCTAATTTATGCTCAAATCAGAGCTCTTAACAATAGTAACAGCCCAGCAGGGCAACTTCAAAAAAAAGGAAAGGAAAATTATAGAAAGGAAGTTTACTCTTTCAGACAGTTTTTCCAGCATTGCACTTCCTGCTTGTTTTATGCCGAGGTCAACTTGCATGGACTATCAAGCACTGTTTACTGAATGCCAGAATTAGATGAAAATCTCCAAATCTGGTCTTTCTACACATTGAATTAATGGCATCTCAGAGGCCCATTTCAGGGACCATCCACTGATAGAAACATGCTTTATCTTCTTGCTGAAGACAAGAATTTCGACATAGTTTGCTGAATATCACACAACGTTACATTTTCTGCCCAAAGCAGCCTTATCTATATAAAATTGACAAAGTGAGGTATCTATGTGCGAATCAAAACATCTAAACATTATCCCATGAAACACCACCTGCCTAGAAGGTTTTCAAACTGGTGCAAGTGTTTTTATTGAATTATCATGTCCTTGTTGATCTTAGGTGGGATCTTAAATAAACTTCTAAATCTATATCAGAAGAGAAAATTAATTACACAAAATAGTTGCTAAAAATAACCAGAAAAAAAACTCGGCTGTTTGCAAGAACTTTATCCATCTTAACAACATTGGTCAGCTCCTTATATTGAAGAGTCCTTTATATTAAAGAAAGAAGCTCCACCCATTCATCTTTATTCTGGTTGAATATTTATTCTGGTTAAATTCTTTATTCTGGTTAGATTCATCTTTAAACCAGTTGCAGATTTTACCAGCCAGGAACGCAATTGCTGAGGGCTGTCTATTAACTACAGGCAGTCTGGTGGTTGTAAGGCACTGGAGACTTTTGGTACATTATAAGGTCTTGCAGGCACCTGTTAAACTACAGAGATGTTTTTAACCATCATTGTGCAGTTGATTTGCTCCCAAAGAAGCACATATGCAAAAATACCATTAATTTTCTGTTATCACTTAGCAGCTTTACAAACAAAGCACAAAAGTATTGTGACTATTCTGTGTAATTTATTATCTCTTCTAATTTTGCATTTGAAATTTAATTAAGATCCAATCTAAGATCAACAAGGACATCATAATTCTATAAAAACATTTGCACCAGTGTGAAAACCTTCTAGGCAGGTGGTATTTCAGGGAAAATGTTTAGATGTTTTTTATGACTTCCAGAAAAGCAAACATCTGTCTATCATGTAATAGCTGCATTGTTTCACCAAGTTTCTCTCCTACAGGTGGTCGCTGTGGGTCTGCCTTGTGGAAACACTTTTTATCTCCTTCATTGTTCCCATGCTTTCTTTTTCAAAACTAGAAGTGAGTCCAAGCAGAAGAGTGGGGATAATTTTTTGTTTTCCATGTGCAGGAAGAACAATTCCAAAATAAATTATGTGTAGAATACAAAAAAGCAAAACAAAGCAAAACAAGAAACAACAACAAAAAAAACCCCAAACCAACCAAACAAACAAACAAAGAAACAATGCAAAACCAACCACAACAACAAAAAAAACCCCAACAACAACAACAAAAACCTTGAAAACAAAGCAACCAATCCCCAAAATGGATGGAGCATGTGTAAAAGAGCCACTGCTAAAATTAGTCATATTGAAGGCTTTCCTCCGTGGTCTCTTTACAGAACACATGTATTTACACATGTTGCTTTCCTGAGATAAGTAGATTTGGCCCATCTACCTAAGTCATGACCAGTGATTTTGACCTAATTGGTGTTTGTAATGTTGTGTCATAATTCTGAGCCTGTTGGTACCTCTACATGCTACCTATCTGAAGTATCAGTCCTGCTCCAGTGAGGATTGTTGAATCAAGTGAGTTTTTACAATGCAACTCATCTGGGCCCTGTGGCACATTTATTTGTTATGCTTCTGTGGCAAGATGAAGTGTCCCATCTTTCCAAAGGATTTGACCTGCTGCCAGGTGATCAGATATGCCCATGGGGCCATTGATTAAATGGCTTTGCCTGAAACCCTACACACAGCAAATGGAACTGAAGAGCTCATGTTTTTTTAGTTTTGTCCTTTCCAACTCCCCATTTACCAGGTACCTTCTCAGATCTCAAAAAAATGCAGGCATTCAGCAGCACAATAAATTCTCACTTTTCAGTCTTAAGGAATATCCCATATGTCCATTGTTCACTTGGAAAAATGAAAATTAAAGTTTGCTACTGGGGTAAAAAAAAAAAATCAGATCACGGTAAAATGTAAACTATGGCCAAAATTTTACAGAGAGATTGGATTTGCTCAGGTGTGTCCCATCCCTGAGGGTCTCTTCGGGTGTGAGACCTCCCCAGAGAGGGCATGCATGTGGTCAGGAGTCTGGTTCTCTCGGAGGCACCAGCAAGAAAGCAGCTTGAGATGACCTTGTGTTGTTTCAGTGGTGTTTATTTATCTTATCTTTAAAAATGTTTCTGCCAGCCCGACACAGGTCCGCTCTGCAGGTCGACCATAGCAGAAGAACCTCTGTGCGGGCTGTGCCAAGGCCTTTATACTCTAAACTACATATACAATATTTACAAAATTTCCCCAATGCCATGCAACCTCTTTACAATGTCCAGTTCTTTCCCCATCCAATCTGTGGTTCCCAGGGTGCAACTTCAACACGATGACATGAAGAAGAAGGAGGAAGAAACCCACCACACCCAGGATCCTACATCTTGGCCACATGGCTCTTAATATAAACAATCCAAAAACCTACTTATACTACATTCTAATATTCTAATTTACACTCTACTCATCATTATTTTCTGTGTCTCTTCCCTCAGCGTTGGCAAATTCTCCCAAGGATCCAAATCCAGCCCCTGCGGCTCCTGGACAACACTTGGGGGTCTCAGAGGGATCTCCCAGGGGAATTTTTGCATTCCCAAAGGAGCCAGGGAGGTACCCTGAGTTCCCACAAGGTGAATGTCAGCCTTGGTTAAGATAGCAAAAACTGCATTTTCACGTAAAAAAAACTTGCCTGGCAAATTTCTGCTAAAACTGACTTCAGTTTAAATGCATTATGCCAGCTCCCTCAAAATGGGAGTTCAAACCAGACCAAGGCACAAACCAGGGTAGTCAGCAGCCCATGTGTGTTGGTTTCATGTGCTCGGGGAGGGATGGATTCCCCTCAGGGCAAGCACCATGAGGCTGGGGAGTGGGAGGGACTCTCCCATCTCTGGGAGCTTCTCCTGTGAGCTGCTGGCACCAATCAGAGAGCTGATTTGGTGATGGACAGCTCGGGAAACCAATGAAAAGTTATTTCGCTTTCACAAATCACAGTGAATGACGTTCTGGTGGGTCTTTCGGCTTCGGGCCTCCAGAAGAGCGGGGTGCTCCGGCCGGGGCCCCGGCCCGGCTCCGGGCTCAGTCTGGGGCCCGGCCTGGCACCCCTGCCTGGCACCGGCTCTGCAGGGAGCCCTTAGTCTGGCCCCGGCTTGGATCAGCGGGGTCACATGGACCCCTGGCACCGGCCGCATGCTTTCCTCTTAACGACCTGGGTACAATTTTAACTTCTTAATGTCTGGATAAAATTCTCGATCTCCTGACCTCCCCTGAATGAGAAGGAATAAAGCATGGAGTCCACAGAGGTCGGCGGAATGAAGATAAAGTTCCTGATGGGAAGAGATTGAAAAGATGCAACTGATAAGTAGCTGAAAACCTTTTTTTTTGTAGGGCTATGAGGCGATTGTGACTTCACTAAAATTCCTTTAAACTGACGACTGTGAAGGTGAAGACACCCCCTAAGTCTAAAGCAGAAAAAGGAACTTTTCTCTCTTAAGTGAACTGAAATGATTATTTGAGTGGATAACTGACTGAAGTGTTCTCTGTATGTGGTTAGTAAGAAATGTGGAGTGAAGGGAGGAGGAAATAATCTAGGAATCTTATTCTGAATAATTTTTTCTTGTGTTATTAATAAATTTCTTCTTGTACTTTCTTTTTAAGTTTTGAGCCTGCGTTGTCTTTACTCCTAAATCCTATCTCTAAAGAAAATTAAATATTTAGAATTGGCAAACCCTCTAGTCACACCATGACACCATGCTATGCTCCAGATACTGCTCTTTTTAGCTCTTCTACCCAACAGTGGACTTCTCCCTTCTTTAGGCACAGCACATCTCAGAGTTAGCAGGAGCAGGAGGTGAGATCACGTTCCCTGTTGTTACAGTCCCAGTGTTATACATGAATTTATTCAATTTCCTCATCCATTTCTTCATCCAATTCTTCACATTTCACTGCTTGCTTGCCTTCGTTTCATTGCCCTCCGTTAACAAAGGATACTGACTGGTCATAATCCTCAAATTGTGCAATCTCTTTTCTGGCAAAAAAAAAGGGTCACATGGTTTTATACTTTTAAAAAAGCCCTTTCTTTCTTTCTTTCTTTCTTTCTTTCTTTCTTTCTTTCTTTCTTTCTTTCTTTCTTTCTTTCTTTTTTTCTTTCTTTTTTTCTTTTTTTCTTTCTTTTTTTTTTTCTTTTTTTCTTTCTTTCTTTCTTTCTTTCTTTTTTTTTCTTTCTTCTTTCTTTCTTCTTCTTTCTTTTTTTTTTCTTTTTTTTTTTCTTTCTTTCTTTTTTTTCCTCTTTCCTTCACTTCCTTTTTTCGTTTTGTCTTTCATGTTTTTTTCATTCTGATGATTGTGTTTCTTTATTTATTTTGTTCTTTCTTGTCTTTGTTTTTCTATTCTTCCCTTTTTTTTTTCATTCATAATTATATCATTCTTTTTTTCTTCTTAACATTCCCTTTCTTTCTATCATGCCTTTTGTTATTTTCTCACTTCCATGTTCTTTTATTCTCTCTTTGCCTTCTTCCTCATTCCCTCATTCTTTCAATTCTTCCTTTTATTTCTTTCTCATTCAATCGTTCTTTCTATTTTTCATTTTTCTGCTTTGTTGTTCCCGCATTCTTTTTTTTTTCTACTTACTCGTTCCCTCGTTTTATCATTCTTTCTTTTCCTTCTTTAACATTCCCTTGTTCTTTCTATCATGCCTTTTGTTATTTTCTCGCTTCCTTGTTCTTGCATTCTCTCTTGTCCTTCTTCCTGGTTCTCTCATTCTTTCAATTCTTCCTTTTTTTCCTTTCTCATTCCATTGTTTTTTTTATTCTTTCATTTTCCATTTCCTCATTCCCTTGTTCTTTCTACTCATTCATTGTGTACTTTCTTGTTCCCTCCTTTTTTCTATTCTTCCTTTATCTACTTTCTCATTCCCTCGTTCTTTCTATTTTTTCATTTTTTTTCTCGTTCCCTTGTTCATTTTATTCTTTCATTTTCTAATTTATCGTTTCCTCGTTATTTCTATTTTTTCATTTTATATTGTCTCATTCTATTGTGGTTTTTATTCTTCCTTTTCCTAATTCCTCGTTCCCTCATTCTTTATTCTTTTGTTTTCTATTTTCTTGTTCCCTCGTACTTTTTATTATTTCATTTTCAAATTTTCTCGTTACCTCGTTCATTCTATTCTTTCATTTTCCATTTTCTCGTTCCCTCGTTCCTTCTATTCTTTCATTTTCCATTTTCTCATTGCCTCGTTCCTTCTATTATTTCATTTCCTTCTTTCTCGTTCCCTCGTTCATTCTACTCATTAATTTTCCTTTTTCTCGTTTCCTCGTTCCTTATATTATTTCATTTTCTATTTTCTAGTTCCCTCGTTCATTCTATTCTTTCATTTCCTACTTTCTCATTCCCTCATTCATTCTATTCTTTCATTTTCCATTTTCTCATTCCCTCGTTCATTCTATTGTTTCATTTTCCATTTTCTCGTTCCCTCGTTCATTCTATTCTTTCATTTTCCAGTTTCTCGTTCCCTCGTTCCTTCTTTCATTTCCTACTTTCTCATTCACTCGTTCCTTCTATTCTTTCATTTTCCATTTTCTCGTTCCCTCGTTCTTTCTATTCTTACATTTTTCATTTTCTCGTTCCTTTGTTCCTTATATTTTTTCATTTTCTACTTTCTGGTTCCCTCGTTCATTCTATTCTTTCATTTCCTACTTTCTCGCTCTCTCCTTCTATTTTTCTTTTTCCTTTTTCCCGGTTCTTTCATTTGTTCTTTCTTTTTCTTTCTGTATCATTCTTCTGTTCTTCTCTCGTTCTTTCTTTCTGTCTTTCTTTCTCATTCTGTCATTCTTTCATTCTTTCTTTTACTTTCTTTCTCATTCTTTCTTTCGTTCTTTCATTTTTTCCTTTTCCTCATTTCTCATTCTTTCCTTCTTTCATTCTTTCTTTTTCTAATTTCTCATTCTCTCATTCTTTCATTCTTTCATTTTCCTTCCTTTTCTTTCTTTCTGTCTTTCATTCTTTCTTTTACTTTCTTTCCCTTTCCTTCATTCTTTTCTTCTTTCTTTTTTCTTTCTACCTCACTCATATGTACTTTCTTTCTTCTTTTTTCTTTCTTCCTTGTTAATTCTTTCTTCCTTGTTAATTTTTTCTTCCTTCCTTCCTTCCTTCCTTCCTTCCTTCCTTCCTTCCTTCCTTCCTTCCTTCCTTCCTTCCTTCCTTCCTTCCTTCCTTCCTTCCTTCCTTCCTTCCTTCCTTCCTTCCTTCCTTCCTTCCTTCCTTCCTTCCTTCCTTCCTTCCTTCCTTCCTTCCTTCCTTCCTTCCTTCCTTCCTTCCTTCCTTCCTTCCTTCCTTCCTTCCTTCCTTCCTTCCTTCCTTCCTTCCTTCCTTCCTTCCTTCCTTCCTTCCTTCCTTCCTTCCTTCCTTCCTTCCTTCCTTCCTTCCTTCCTTCCTTCCTTCCTTCCTTCCTTCCTTCCTTCCTTCCTTCCTTCCTTCCTTCCTTCCTTCCTTCCTTCCTTCCTTCCTTCCTTCCTTCCTTCCTTCCTTCCTTCCTTCCTTCCTTCCTTCCTTCCTTCCTTCCTTCTTCCTTCCTTCCTTCCTTCCTTCCTTCCTTCCTTCCTCCTTTTCTTTCTTTCTTTCTTTCTTTCTTTCTTTCTTTCTTTCTTTCTTTCTTTCTTTCTTTCTTTCTTTTCTTTCTTTCTTTTCTTTCTTTCCCCTATGGCCTTTTATTGCCCTTTTAGCTGGCCACATAAAGACAAGATGATGTGGCAGAATTCTCAGTACTTGAAAGTGCTGTGGAAAAGATTTAAAGCTGGCTTGGTGACGAAGGGCACAGCTTCTCAACTGAAGGCCAAGTTCAGAGTCAGTGTTGGCACAGGGGTTTGCACTGACCTCTTTAGAGCCATGCTCACTTTCTGAATTTGACCCAGTCTTTTTTGCTAGGAAGTCAAACAATGAGCAAAAAAACAGTGGTTATGAAACTGCACAGTTATTACAGCCACTGAGAACTCAGTTTGTAACACATTGTAGTTGTAACAAAAAAAAAAATTCTTAATATTTGACTAAATTACTTCACTTGTTTGACAGCTGATTCCCATTAAGCTTTTGTATGGATCATACCAGTAATCTTGATAAACCTCTGATAAGGTGTCCAGATGTCCTAGGTTTGCCAGTTTCTAATTAGCAGTCCTGGGGTCCTGTCAATTAAAGTTGGTGCTTTGTGCCCAGGGCCATGAAGTGAAAAGTTTTCTGCATCTGATGTCAATTCTTCAAAGAAGGACCCCCTCCTTACCATTGGATATTGAGTCCCAGTTGGAGAGACTGCAAATTTGATCAGTCTAACAGAAATTACAGGCAAGCCTGGAAACAATATTCTCTTGTGTGTGTCCTAAGAAAGTGCCATTCTTCCTCCACGCTTCAACATCGCCTATGGACAGATGTGCCCCAACCTTCCCGGGGAGAGACAGGGATTCACCTCAAGATGACACACTCTAAAAAGTGGAACCATGGAAATTTAAGTCCCAGGCCAAATACTTACAGTTTAAAAGCTGAAATGAGAAGGGCAAGTTGACTACAACCCTTCAGACATGTGCTGAGTGGGAGGAATTACATGTGACAATAATGGTAGTGAATTCAACCAGTTCTTTCTTTTCTCTAAATACCCTTAGACCCTGTAAAACCCTCATCCTTTTCTCCCACAGCTCTACAGGGTAATATTTCAAGAACAAGGTAACTTGCTGAAATGGGAGGCCATCTAACTCTTGCCATAGGGTTTAGAATTTAGAGTTTAAGAGGCTGAGGTTTCTAAGTTTCTGTAATAGGCGGAAAGCAGTAGATGCACGCTTTTTCATGATGCACAAGATTACAACACCTCTCTTTTAGTGGCATCATTTGTTTATCCTATACTACCTTTAGTTTTTGTCTACCATTACATGTGTACTCATATTGGAGTTCCTAATCACAGTGCCATGAGAGTCTTTAGAAAATAAAACAGGAGCTGTAGAATCCTAAAACTATCATCTCAGGCACTTCCTTTTTATCCATTTTCATAAGGAGAGAGCTTTTGCTGACAATCCTGTGTTTCCATGTTGGGCAACCTGCCAGTCTGGCTGCACTGCCACCTTCTCCACCCTCTCTCAATTCTCACAGCTGCAGGAGAGAGGAGAGGAGAGGAGAGGAGAGGAGAGGAGAGGAGAGGAGAGGAGAGGAGAGGAGAGGAGAGGAGAGGAGAGGAGAGAGGAGAGGAGAGGAGAGGAGAGGAGAGGAGAGGAGAGGAGAGGAGAGGAGAGGAGAGGAGAGGAGAGGAGAGGAGAGGAGAGGAGAGGAGAGGAGAGGAGAGGAGAGGAGAGGAGAGGAGAGGAGAGGAGAGGAGAGGAGAGGAGAGGAGAGGAGAGGAGAGGAGAGGAGAGGAGAGGAGAGGAGAGGAGAGGAGAGGAGAGGAGAGGAGAGGAGAGGAGAGGAGAGGAGAGGAGAGGAGAGGAGAGGAGAGGAGAGGAGAGGAGAGGAGAGGAGAGGAGCTGCACTGACATCCCACAGGCATCATCTGCTGCCAGGAGCACAGGCACAGCACTGGATACAGACACCCTCAGCTTGGGGGTTTGGTGTGATTCCTCGGCAGACCTGGCTTGTTTCTGTTTAGTTTCAGCAAAAACTTGCCCAGCCAACTCCACAGAGTAGAGCCTTCAATAGGAAATGTAGCTTGCCAGGAAAGTTTGCTGCTCTTGTGAAATCTCAGAAGGAAAATGAGGAGCCCCATTTGTCAGAGTTATAAACTGATAAAATTGGAACCTTGCCTCTAAAATAATATTAATGGTAAATAAAATGCAGCTTTTTACCAAGCAGGCAAGCTGAGCAAAAATAAAACAATAACAGTAAAGCTTCTGAATGTCTCTCCCATCCTTGGTTCTTTGAAGCCTGTTGATGTGGGAAGCTGAAGCCCTTCTTTGTAGAGATGCAGTTTTTCACTCAGTGTCAACTAGACTGCACAATGTCCTTCATGCACACATTGTGCTGTGCAAGGACCTCACTGAGCAATTTCCACTAATGCTGCTGCTGCCTGGTATCAAGTTTGCCACAAGTTTTGCATTCTTTTTCTTTTTAAGTACAGTGAACTACAGTAGTTCAGACCACAAAATACTATTGCTGAATGTGTTAGAAAGATTTATAAGATGTGCTTTTGTTTTTTTTTTTTTTTTTCAACAGATAAACATGAACATGAAAATTATGGCAAAAGCTCCTAAAGTCTGATAATTAAAAAGAAAGGTTAGTCCCCATGGCAAGAGCTACTAAGGTCTGCAAGATGTCCAACAAATTGAGACTGACTCTGAAACTTGAAAATAATAGGAGTACAAATTAGCTGTATGTAATCATCTCCTTTTGTTCTGAGGCATGTTCTTTTCTTGTTGCTTTTGCACACGTTGTGTTTACAGTGTGAATCAGCCACACATTCCTAGTGCTTACCATCCAGTATTTCACACTGGGAAGGTGGCAGAATGATCAGTGTCTGATTTGACCCTTATGACAACTGTAACTGCTTACCTCAGGGCAAAACAGAAAGAAGCATTTATAAATAATATATTTCTCCCCAAAAATATAATATCCACTGAAGAGGAGCTGAAAACCTTCCTTAATGCAGTGCCATAAAAAAATTAAGCAATGATAAGACTAAGACTCATATTTCAGGATTTCTCCAGTGAACTAACTCCTTTTGATGTACAAATTAAGTTGCACAAAAAACAAGCTCCTGTGAAAATTTCTTGTCCTTCCTGATTTCAATGACATGTGAAATAACATCTTTCTAGCCTTTTCCAAAGACATAATTTGTAATTTTAACAAAATGCTAATGACCAACCCAGCTCCTGGATAGATTTACTTTTACTATGTTCTTGACTCTCAATAAAACAAAAGACAACGGTACGTTAGCATTTTTTCATCAGACCCTTGATGGAGTCAGGGATTAGAAAGTAACAGGAGTTACTAAGCAAAGCTAAGCAAAATCCAAGCAGGATCAACAGGCCTTTAGCAACACTCATGAGTATCTGAGTTTGGATTCAGTTGTACTTGTGGAGAAGATTCTTGTCGTTTTTTATAATGGTTTATTGCCCTCCCTGGAATCTCCAGTCTCCAGCACAGCATGGACACATACCCACCAGGATAGTCCAGCACCTTGGCAGAGATTTCCACCCCTGGCAGCTGTAGCTCAAACCCTGATTAAGGTCAAAAAGGAAAAGTGACAGTGGGGGTCTAGAGCTATTCCCTGGAGGAATTCTATCCACGCCACTGGCACACACACAAATACAGCCTCCACCACATGAATTTGGAAGTCAGGGCTTCAGAGAGTTCCCCACCACTCCCTGCAGCACTGGAGCAGCAGGGCTGCTGCAGGTCAGGATGGCATCGTGTCAGCAGAGCTGTGTGGGAGCCTGGCATGGCTCCAGGGATGCTCTGCCTGCTTTTGAGCCTGTGAGCCCCTCCTCTCACTGCAGTCACTCTGCCACAGAAGATTTCACCATGAACAAACATGCTGGGAAAGGCCTCTCAGAAAGGTCCCAGTCCTTTAGCAAGGACAGGGAATTTGTACAGAGGAAGTTCTGACCTCAGGGCTGGGAGCTGAGTGTGCAGTGCAGGATGATGGCCTCTAACTGGGAGCACTGGGCAGCAAAGCCCTCCCACCCATTATCACTTCTGACTCACCCAATCTATTCCCAAGGATGGGTTTCTCTCTTTCCCAGAGAAACACAATTAACACATTCATACATACAGGCAGTGGTGCTTTATGAATCTCTCTGCTAGCATCACTGCTCTGCAGGGCCAGTGGGGTGGACTGAGAGTTACAGGAGCTGTGTGTGAAGCACACGTCCCATTCCTGAAGGGATCAGACATCCCAGGGAACATCCTTAACTCCCCCTTATCCACATCTTTTGTACCCCTTCCTCTTCCCCCTCCCCCATGGTTTTCTTTTTGTTTGTTTTGTGTTTGCTTTTTGTTGTTGTTGTTTGGTTGGTTTTTGTTATTTTTTTTTAACTGACAGTTTTCCTTAAATACCTAGGGTTCCTTCTTTAGTCTGACTTCACTCAGGAATGCCACCATCTCCATCTCCTTAATGAACTACTGGACCTTGGCATCCCTCCAACACTACAGTGTTAAGAAAGACATTTTCTATTCAGCAGCTCTGACTCCATCACATATGTCTCTGTAGAGTAGGTCAGAAGGCAAAGCCTGCAGAGTGCAATAATATTTGTACTGCTGTCTAATCCTAGAGGGAAATTGGTAGGAGGGAAGCAGAACCAGTTAGGAGAATGCCAAGTACCTCCAAACCACAGGGCTCTGCAATAAAAAGGGGAACAAAGAGGGATGGCTCTAACAATACCCACAGTGTTTCTTAATCTAATTTTACTTTTACTCTCATTTTTGTCATCATAAAAAACAACCCACACAGGCTTTTGCTATCTTTTCCTCTTCCATAGGTAAAGTTGCTCACCTGGTTAAATAAAAAGCTGCTAGCAAAATAGTCCAAATATACAACAGATGTATAAGCATGCCTTGAGAAATGATTGCTGGAGACATAAAATCTGATTTTTTTCCTTCCCCATAGTTCTTTTCTTCCTCCTGTGGTGAAAATGTACCTCTCTCAGAAATGTCCCCGTTTTCTCTTGGACTCTTGGTGCTCCTGCTTCAGACTTGAATTATAGCATATATGAAAGATGGGAGAAGGCTTACCCTTTCTAGCACCCAGAGTGGGGAGACATAAAGCAGCTCACTTATCTATTAGAAATACTTGTCTTGGCAAATTTTATCTTAAAAGTTGAAATTAGAGGAATGAACTACTGTCTGTAGCTTCCTGTTCCTGAATATGAAGCATAAAAAAAATGACAAACCTCTTCCTAATTCTTTACAGAAGGACAGAAGTATCATCTCTAAGTCACAAAGACCCCGAGTTAAAACTATTACTTTAATTGTGTTGGTTTGATGGTTTACAAGAGGAGAATTGTGCAAGAAAGGAATAAGACAATCTCTCCAGTGAAAAATTTCTGTAATCACTGTGAAAAGGCTTGCAATAAGATATTAGCATGTAGTATCCTAGTAAGTATATATGACCTTGACTGTTTTCTTCCACTACTCTTTCTTGGAAAAAGCAGTCAGAAATTATAAAATTGCATCTCTTCATTCTTCTCATTTCTCATTCTTCTTCTTTCTCATGACATGGCTGCAGATCTCTCAGGCTTTACAGACAAAATGGCCTACACACTTGCATATTCCTGTCATTTAACAATGACAGAAGGGCAAGCATTGGTTACCTTTTGGTCTTTGTTCAATGTACATGGCATTGTGGAACAATATAAGAGGTCAGCTTTCAAGGTGGATACCCAGAAAATTTGCTGCAGAAGTGACAAGAATTGTTAAAGTATTTAACAATTGCCAGCACAGCCAAAACAGGGTTTAGCACAAAGCAGAAATACATGTGAAAGTGGGTGGGAAATGTGCAGTGCTGTAACCCAGGTAAGAGCCAGGGCACTGCCCATCTATTCTGACTCGAATTGCACTGGCCTTTGAAGGCTGTAGTCTGCTCTGTCCTGACTTCAGAGAGAATTTTGACTTGAGTTTTGGCCTGGTTCCTGGTAGATACATGTGGCTTGATTTTTCAAAGATGCTCTGTTTCTCACAAAGAGACAGCTTGCTCATAAAGCTAGAATAAACACAGGAGCAAGAGCAGGCAGGAGCTAAGAGCCAGGAATTACATGCACAGCAAGCAAACACAGCATGGAATGAAGTGATGAAGCTTTCAGATGTGTTAGGGTGGCTTTAAAGTCCTCACAATTTTTAGTGATCTGCTAGAACACCTGTATCACCACATAGGATAGAATAGGTGTTTCTTCTTGTTAAAATTGTTTTCTACAGGTCCCAGGGAGATCTTTTCCTCCTGAGTGCTGCATCACATGAGAGGTTGGGATGTGTACCAGATCTTCAATAGGATGCCAAGTAATACTCCTTTGCTGAGTCACTTCGCAGGGTCACACAAGAGCATTTTGCTCTGCTCATTGTTGTGATCTGATTAGCTCTTCCCCTTCACAAGCATCTCATTCACTCACTAAAAATGTATACACAGTCTAGTCTTTATCCCATTTCAGTTGACTGGATTTTAAGCTCTGCTCTGTTCCTAGCTATTCTGTAATGGGATCAAGCATAAAACAAATCTGCTCCTGATTCTTCCTGTCAACAAATGAAATAAAGACTATAAACTATCCTCTTCCTAATCTACTATTTCAGCATATTAGCTAACATAAACCTGTTCCAGTGACCCGTGTAATAGCCACACTGACATTTTATGCTTGGTTTCTCAGTTCCATATGTACATGATTAAAAACTACAAGGTATTTCTTTATACAATTCTATTAATAGCTTGGGGGATTTTTGCTCAGTTTTTAGGGTAACGTGCTCTGAGTTTGAAGGGCAGCTTGCATTCTGGTGTCAGAAGGCACTGCAATACACATTGCAATTTCCTCCAGTCAGCCACAGAAAGAAAATTGATGGCCTGTTCTCTGGGGCTCATGTGTTCCTCCTTGGCTGCTGTCTCCCACGCTGCTGGTGTATATCTGCTGTTTTCACTGCAAAAGAATGCAGGACATTCCAGCTATTCCAAGCAGCATCCTTGATGTCTGGACTTCATGGGAATATTTCACACCACAGTTATTGCTAACTGCTAACTTTTGTACCTGGGGTTGGTTCCTTTGGCAGCTCCCTCTGCTTTGCTCTCTGGGCAGGCACAAGCCAAAGCAGCCTTTGCTGCAAACACGAGGCTCATCACCATCTATCATGCTGCTGCCAACAGGGAGACCCAGCTGGCATCCTGCTATGTGGGGGGAAAAAGAGAGGGAAAGAAAAAGAAATAGAGAAGAATTTTGAAAAAATAAAATCCGTCTTTGCTGTTGTCTCCAGGAAGGCTTTCAGCTCATTCCGAGGAATAACTTGGAATTTCAGCACCTTAGTGCAGTTAACAGGTATTTAGGAAAATGTGTGTGCATGTAAAGGAGGAGTGAGGAAACAGCAGCTATGTCTGAGAAATTCTGGCCCTCTTCATGATCTTGTCTGTGTTATCAAAAAGCTTTTTAAAGCAGTTGCTTTCTGAAGAATGATTAGAAAGGCTTGGAGGAGGCAGAGGGGCCATAAATGTACCCTGCCACCTCTACCACTTGCACATCACTTCTGTGACTAGTGCTGTCTGCTGTTAGGAGGTCAAAAGTCAGGCTGGGTTAACCATTCTTTATGGTCTTAAAGCTGGCAGCACATCAAAATATCCTTAACACTGCCTTGACATTGCAAGAACGAAGAAGGGGCATGGGAAGAGAGGGTTTATATTTGAAGCTGTTCCTGTAGTTGATTTGATTGATACCAGAGAGATAATACAGAGCTTGGAAGCAGACTAACTTTGTCAGAGTTCATGGGTCTTCAGATGGAGAGCTGGGCTCAGATCCTCAAAATAGGGGCTAAAAAAAGTTCAGATGCCGATCTGGTTTGCAATTTTCATGTAGACTGTGAAAAATTAGGGCTTTGGACTGAGTTCACATACTGCACAGAAATTAAACTATTGTTTATGTCACAATGAAAAAAACCCAAGATAATTATTATTAGGAAGCTGGATCTAAGTTCCATTCAAAAACTCTGAAAATCCCACAGGCTGTGGTGAGAAAAAAAGCAAAGCAAGACAGGAGTCTTTCAGCAGATTATTTAACAGGCTTTTAGTGATGTTTTTTCCTTTCACTTGGAATGCTTCTACATATTGAGATAGTTGCAAAGTGCCATAGAAAAATCTGCTGAGCACCAAGCCTTTCCTCTATACATCTCAAACCCAACAGCAGCTCTCAGGGAGGGGAGCCTGCCTCCAGTCCTGGCAAGTCCACAGCAGCCACAAGCCAGTTGCTTACATTCTTCCCAGCAAGATTTTGAGAGCTGTCATCCTGATCTCCCTCTGCAGTCACCAGAGGGAGAGGTGCACATTTCCAGAAGGCAAGATGGATATTCAGATCTGATGAAGAGTAGTTCAGCACACAGCACTGAATTCAAAGGGTGTCTGGGTTATCTACAATCCTCATGAACTCAATAAAGACACCCAAATCAAATGCCATTGTTCTTCTGTAAGTACTGAATGGATTAAGCATCTTTGTCAGCCATGAATTGGTGTAAACCCAAAGAATATAAAGATATAAGGAAACTACAGATATGAGAAGGGAAAAAAAAAAAAAAAAAAAAAAAAAAAAAAAAAGAGGAAAAAAGAAAGAACTGGGTTCAGTCCAGTTCAGATTTTTCCTGCTAGTATAATCATCATCTCACTGACAGAGAAGAAAAACACAAAGGCATTAATGGCTTGTTTGAGGCCACACAGGAAGCCTGAGAGAGGACTGAAAACTGAAACCATATCTTTAGGATCCAAATCCTTAACCACAAGGCCATCCTCCTTTTCATAGCTGTCTGTCTTGGGGAAGAGAAATAGAGTAATTCTGAATCCCAGGGGCCAATAAATTATGTTACCATGACACACAGAATCAGTGCTTTGTGCTGGTATATTTTTTCTTTCTTGCAATTACCTTAACAGGGATCACTGAGCTGCATTTATTGGAGGACCAGTACATAACTCAGTGGAGATAATATGTCTTGCCATTTTCATTCGACCTATAAATGAGCTCAGTGCTCTCTAAATCTATTGTCCAGTGAGTAATGGCCCATATTGCCAAACGCCCCCACAATTTATCATCATCTGCAATATATTTTGAATTGACTTCTGACAACAAAGGCTGCTGCAGATGAGGCTGAATGACACAGCTGGCTAAGGGAAGCTTGGACATACTGCCTATATGTCTCTCTGGCAATAGTTCCTCATGTTTCTTATCTCTCCTAGTGCTTTCAAAGATTGTGAAGGAGTGGAGAAAGAATGAGTTTTCAGTAATTTTTTTTAAAACACAGCAGTCTTAAGATCAATAGTGAGGTGAGACAAGGCCAGTAGGGAGAGGTAATGCCTTATTTTAGGTGCATAAAATAAAAACATCTGGCCTAACAAAAGATACTAGCTCTGACCTGTAGTCTGGCTGGAGGTCAGTACCAGAATGCTGCTCTGGTGTGGTACACAGCCTTTGCTACCTGGCATTGCAGTCATGCACATGCCACCTCTTCAAAACCCTGAGAAGTGTAGGATGCCCTACACACTCATTTCAACACACAAATCAAGAGGTGGGATTTCATCAGCCCACACTGAAAACCAAGTATGTCAGCATGACTCAAGAAAATGATATCTCTTCTTCCACACCAACTGTGTTATTAGAGGTTTTGCTGTCCCCAGTTACAGAAAAGACTTGTATTGATCAGGTCCTATCCATGTACTCCTTCCTTTTAGCTCACTCCCTTGAGTAATTCACTGGCACTTTAGGACCTCCTCAAACTGCAGAGCTGCTGTGACAAAATTCCATGCAAATACATGTGACTATTGGAGGCCATATTGGAGGGCTGGTTGACAGCTTACAACTTTGTCTGCTTACCAGTGAGAGAGATCAAACAATTTAAACATAAAACATTTCCCTATGTTTTAAGTTCTAAGACAAACCACGTGAAATGTGATGAGAGAGATGGTGTCAAACCTTACACGCAGGAAGTGCCTTTTACTCATTTAAGACTGAAATAGCTGACCTGCACATCTGAGCCATTCACGGGGTGCACTCTACTTTTGTAGCATCCATCTCTCCAGTCTTGTGTCTGTTTCAGGCTCAGGCCTCAAAGCTGCTCAAGAAGGACTTGGCCAGATGCAGACATTATTTGCTAAGCATCCTGGAAATATGCAGTTTTGTGAAAGTTGTGCCTGGCAGCTACTTCCACACTTCCTCACCAATGGAAAACATATCTGAGTGCCAGAGACTGTTCAGTAAAAGTTCACTAATAAACTTTGAACTGTGTGTTATAGGTATCCTTGTTAGCCAGTGTGTGTTATGTTTGGCTGTTGAAACACCTCAGCTTTCATTTTATGCAAATTAACCAGTCAGAGACATCTGACAAAATCTTGGATAGCCTGGCAGTATGGCTTTCTGGACTCCCACATGAATATATACCCAAATTAAAGTCATCAGAGTTTGGTTTCTCTGCTGACATACATTTCACAGAAATGGAAGGTCTCCCCAAACAGGCCCACAGCAATGAGACACACTGCCACCTGCTCTGGTTCCAGATTAAGAACTTTTAGTATTGAAAAGAAGCCACCTCCCTGCCAGACTGCTGCAAGTTTAATGCCATATTTCCCGCTAACTGTGTCATATTGAGGAGAGCCTTATAAACCTGAAAAAATCTATAAAGGGACGGTGCCTTAAATAGTTGTAAAATTTACATCAACTTTAAAAAACTTAATCCAGATGTTTGTGACTGGATTAATTACTTGTAAGTGTTCAGGTAGTGCAAGTCAACAATTTCTTGCTTGAAAGTTGTTCACAAGGGACCTACTTTCTCCATGCACCATTTCTGCTGTGTAATTCATCACTTAGGCCCTGTAATCACGTTTCTGATTCCTTGCTGTGCAACTAAACACGTTCAGTCCTGTGGACATATTTAAACAGGAACATAGGGAAGAAACAAGTGAAAAAACTAGTGAACAGACAAAAAGCATTTTTCAAACACACCAACACGCTAAAGTAAAAGAGTCATGGCCCAAACATTCATGCAAATGAGGTCTTCATGCAATCACTGAAATCTGTGTCATCAGTTAAGCACAAATTTGGTGGAACTAGACAAGAGCACAAAAAATTTGGTTACAAATGCCACTCTTACTAAAACCAAAGGTGTCAAACCAGTTCTACTTCAGCAGAGCATGGTAAGTATAGATATCTCTAGGCAAAGAGAGAAGAAAATAATCACCCTTCTCCTGTGTAGTTCTCTCTCCCATTAGACTGAGGCAGGTTTTGTCACATTGATTGAAAGGTGTGGTTGAGAAAGGTACTGCTTAGGTCTCATTTCACTAGAAAATGTCCCTGGCAAAAGGCTAGCTATAACTCTTCTAAACTATCCATTTTGAATGACTGTCATTAGGAAAGAATTTAGTGGCTTTGCATTTCATATAAGGTAATAGTTTCTAGAGGATTTGGGGGCAGCAAATAATAACTTTAAATGGTCTCAGGAGAAGTCTGGATGACGCACATCATTCAAAGCACCTGAGAGAGTCTGTCTTTTACCACCAAGTTTAAAAGCATCTATTGAAGCATCTATTACCTTCTTGTTCCTGTCTAAGCCAGTTCCTCTAACACAGATAGGGACATCTCACCCTGTACTGCCCTACCATTGCCCTCTCAGCTACAGCTCACACCCATCCTACCCAAGTCACCAGCAGAGAGAGGTAGGAGCTGAAAAGCAATGCAGTGGACACTCCTGTAGATGCCCTGGGGCCATTTTGAAATAAAGCCAATTTTTATGGTATTACTTCTTCAGCTGATGCTTTACAAATCAACATCTGGTGTGGTGATCAGAGGGAACACTCTCAGAAGATTTGAACCCAGTTCTTGTGATGAAGTGAATCACGATGGATCTGTCCGCTGACGGATCTGTCTTCCAAGTTTCCATAGTCTCCTATTGAGGAGAAGAAGTATTTCATGCTGTGTGCTGCTAATGGAAGTGCTGCACAGTTTTATTGCATGCTACTGTTGAGCTTTCATGGAATTATTGCAGCAGCACCCAGCTCTCTGCATGTGTGGGTATATGTGATGTTCTTTGAATCTTCAGAAATAACACATATATATGAAAATTCCCAGGAATAAAATATTATCAACCCTAGGAGAGTCAATTTTTCCAGGCAAGTTCAGGTCTTTCCTTTGAGTAAGAAGGAAAGGTAGGCAGAGGAAGCAGACAGGTTAAAAGGGCCAAGCACTGCAGCATTCAATTCCAGTAAGCTTGCCTGGGTTGAAAGTGAGGGCAGCATTTGTCATGTGGATGGTACTGCTTCAATCATCTCACAGCTCTGGCCACAATGAAACCAGTGGGACACATGGAGGAACTTTCTTCACTTCTCATTGCTTAAATTCTTTTTAGTACAAAAAGCTCATGATAAGACAGCAGATTTTTAGTATTTCCAGGATGGCTGTCTACTCAAAACCACTTAATCTTAGTTGTACATGGAGGATGGATAAAAATAAGGAAGAAAATAACTGGGTTTGGAAGTGCTAACATGTTATTTTACTAGTTTTCAAATACTTTAACTAACATAGCTGGATTCCAAGAGCACTCCAGCTCAGGCCACAAAACCAGAATAGGTTACACGCAATTTCTAGGCAGAGACAGATAAATAAATCTTTCTATAGTACACACTAGAATTTGGATGAAAAAGGCATCTCCCTCTCATTCCATTGTGAGAGTCATAGCCAGAATATGTGTTCACTGTTCTCATTCTGTCTTTTTATGATTCAGCCATCTAAATTCTCATAAAATGTGCAGTAGCTACAAGAGGACAAGACAAGGAAAGGCAAACTGGAATTAAATGCAATATTCCTCAAGGTAGAATGTCTGCTCTGAATAGAAACTATATAGTCTTTGCTCCTCTTGACTCCCTGATGAGCAACCATAGTCCACACTCTAAGACATAGATTACCACTCAAAAATTCACTTTCTGTTTTGCCAACAATTCCAAATATGCACATTTGTTTTTAGGTCAGCCCAAGACAATTTATTTCTTTTTTGCCAGCTGGCCAGAACAGCAAACCCTCTAAACCTCAAATTATTTATATTTTCCTTGTCTCCAACACTGAGTCCCACCAGAGTGAGGAATAAATCTCTTGGGATTACACTGTTGCCTTCATCCATGATCATTTCAACTACTTATCTTCATCCACACTTTCTAGAACAGAGTTCAGGACAGCTTATAGGAGAAATAAATTTCAGGTCCAACCAAATTATTTCAAAATAAGTATTTAGTGTAAAATCAAGGTATTTACTGGTCCCAAGAATCTCCAAAATGACAAGAATGGTTTTAAATATGGCTGTTTCCTCTACTGGTCTTTATTAATCTGTATCATCAAGGTGGACAAAAAGAAATGACCAATGAAGTGTGCACAGAGAGTGCAAAGGAAGCTCTTCACTGATGATAATATCTGTGTTTGAACTGCCCACAAAGAAGACTTTTAAACAGAAGGAAGATGTGTAGGGGAAGAGAAGAGGTGCAGAGGACAAGAACAGGCAGTTGCAGATAGAAGAATGCCTTTTTTTCATGTTTTTCTTCTCATTCTTGGCCACAGACCTCTGGGGTGATTTAAGAAGGGTGTAGAGCTCCAAGAGGAAATATGCTCTTGTAAAAGGGAGAGTACAGTTATGGTTGAACAACTAGTTTTGTATCCTTGGAGACATTTTACTTTATTACCCATGACTGGATTATTTTTTATCTTGTTCTGAAACTCAGAATGTGCTTTAGAAATCAGATTGAACCTGGTTTTGATTTTGCTCTTGCTCCAAAATTTTGAGCTTGCTGCCTGTTTTGGGTCAGATTTTAACGAAGTACAGAAACACATACTTCAGTAGAGCTGATACAAAATAAAAGCTTTTAAATTCATTTATCCTTATGCATAATTGACTATAAAACCAAGAAATGTTGAGTTAAAAAATGATGAAAAAGAGAAAAGATAGACAGAACAAGAAAAAAAAAAAAAAAAAAAGAGAGGCAGTGTTTGATCTAAATAACTGTACTTCAGGGGGAAAGGCTACACTTATAAAGGTGTGGCAGGAGAGAGATCTGCACACTGATACTGCCTGCCTGAAGATCTCCACCTGGAGGTGAGCAGTCCACCCCCAGAGGAGATTCCTCTCCAAGGCATCCCTCAGTTCCCACCTTGAAAACTGTTTTCCACTGCTGTCCTGCACAAGAGAGCAGCAACACGGCAAATTCACACCGGAGGACTTTTCACACTTTGGGCCATGTCCCCATAATTGATCTCATGCTGCACCTTCTCAGGGTTACTGGACTATCCTTGTGCAAGTTTGCAAACAGATGTCTGTCCTCAAATACAGTTACTGAACAGCACATTGAAGAGTTCACTACAGAATACGTACTGCACATATAAACATAACATGAAGAATGGCTAGGGATGTAGCCAGAAAGAATAATACTGCAACTGAAGGGGATGTCCCACTTCAAAACTTCACTTCTTCCCCCTGCATTGCAAGGGGTGAGAAACAACCTTAAATACTGAGACAGAATGTTAATCTTTATGTGAAGCACTTATTCTTAATTTAAAGTTCAAACCTCTAGACCGTAGCCAACTCTCATTAATTTTTATTTGTAACAAAATTCATATATGACAAAGTAAATTAAAAAAAAAAAAAAAGTAAAGTTATGAAGATCTGGATAATTACAGCTGAGTTGTACTGACATCATAAATCATGAAAAATCCTAGAAATACTTGTAACTATGTCACTCTAAATTTCCCCTTGGGTATTCTGTGCATTATTGCACAGACTCTCTCTATAAATGCAGATTTAAAAACCCCATGGGTTTCAAATGGCACTTTATTTGGGAGCATTTAAATCATTTCTGAGAGTAAGATCAATTTAAGCATGCAGAATTTTTATTAGTAGCACAAAAGAGGAGTCCAGCTGTTCCTGAAGCAACCGTATATGAACCAGGCTTCAGAGCAATTTCTGCTGTGCCAGCCACGGTGTTAAATGTTGGCCAAGAGGGACTTTTGCAGAATGGAGCAAACTGAGTATGCAGCACAGCTGAGGAAACACTGCCTCACATTTTGCATTTCTTATTAGAGTGACCTAGTCCCTGAATCACCCAAACAAGCCCGTCAGAGCTCTTGATCATGCAGCAGCAGGCACTGTGCAAAGCACAAGATGAGAAATTCCTCAGGCTCTCAGAACATGAGAGAAAGAAGGTGAGAGAGTGGGAGGTACCAAGTCTAAAGTATTTGTCCATCAGAGAAGAGCATCTCTGTTCTGGGAAGCAAAGAGTTCAGCCCATTGAAACCAGATCACAGCCTGGCACATTATCTGTTTTAACCAAATGCATAAACATTGGATTAGGCTGAATTTCAGAGTCAGATTCATGAGCTCCCTCTCAACCACCAGGAATATGCTACATCCTAATTTGGGAATCACTATACAGTGCAGGTAGCTAAGTCATCACAGGGTATCCCCTGGAGCTACTAGATTTCATACCAGTTATGAATTTAGCTACCCCTGAAGCCATTTTTAATTCCAGCAAGGCATTCTTCTTCCAATGAAATATATGTCTTTTTAAACACATGAGGAACATTTGCCAGAATAATTGATCTTTTACTCTGAATGTTAAAAAAAGAAAGAAAAAGTCAGACAGAAAAATGGACTAGGTCTGCCCTAGTTGGGCCCTGATGGCAATTCCAGAGAGAAATGTTTTAATTGCCAAAGAAAGTCCCTTTTGCCAAAAATCATGTCTTTATGGAGCTTGTCAGAAGTTTTCGGTTTCAGTCCAAAAAACTGCCGGAGTGAAATCCAATCACTGATGACAGCAAGATTAAAAGTGCACAGACTGGCTGCCTGAATAGCAGTTAATAATAGAACAAAAATGTGGATTTTACACAGTTGATTCATAGCAAAATTTTTTATAGGACATAGATTTTAATACCAAAATTTTACTCCTTGGCATTTCTTGAATACATGGAAAATGTTGGACTAGAATATTGAAAAACAGAATAATTACTCAGAGTACATTTCCTTTTCTCCAGTGACAATTAAACAGTTAATAAAATTAATTAGAAGTGGGTACTATTGGAAATGCAACAATGCTAGAATCCTTCCCAGTCTGGAACTCTGACCTTGAGTCCATACATTTACCAAGGCTTCTTTACACTTTAAAAAGTTACAGAGCACTGTTTGGATAAGACAAAGCAGTACTTTTACCACAGAAGTATTTAAAATTAAGAACCAGAATGAAAAGTAGTGTAATTGTGCATCTTAACCCCTTTATGTCATTAAACATTCTACTTTCAGTGAAACATTAACAGAGAATACTGGAAAGCTTTTCCCCTTGATGGATAGTAAAATGATGGAGAACAGAAATAGGAACCTCTGAGTGCAGAACAGCAAGACAACCACTAAATTCAAGAATATTAGTCAAGACTTATCAGTGCATCTTCAAAACCAAACAAACACTTTTGAGAGAGAACATTGATTAGTATTGCAAATAACTGCAGTGGTTTATGAATGCTTTATATAAATGTACAAAGTCCTTTGGGGGTTCATTAAGAAGAATCTCAGCAGTTATAGAAAGCTGAAAAAAAAAAAAAAAAAAGACAAAATGTCTCCCTTCAAGTCCATTGGACTGGAGTCATAGCATAGAAAGCTATGGTGTGCTGTACTCTGGGGACACCAAAAGGTTTGGGCTCTAGATTTAAAATCACTGAAGGAAACAAGGACATATATTCTCCTTGAAGGCTGAAAGAATCTATTCTTTAAAGCCATGTAGAGATGGAGAATAATTTTAAATTTTCTCCAAGGAAGATTAAAAGGTACCAAACAACAGCAAACCTTTTAAAATACTTTAACCTTATTAATTCTTATTCAGCAACTGAGCTATTTTCGACCCAACAGGTGGTTTCTCTCTGTTTTTATTATGTGATGACTATGAATGCAAAGAATAAGACAGAGAGTTGTTATTTTTGTATTTAAATGAGAAAAACATCATCACAGAGACTTCATGTCCTGCAGCACCTCAAGAATTGAGGTGACTTTAAATAAATAATTTATATGAAATAGCAATATTTTAAGACAAGTTAGAAGAACAACCCCAAACATTTGCAACATCCAGTAATTTCAATTTAGGAGCGCCATCAAATTCTTATTTTTAGATTCATCTGGTTGAAACTAGCACTAAACACTTTCAGTGAGGAACTTTGGGTTTTCCCCTCACACTTCTATATATTTTAATTATTTAACAATGATAATACATTTCCTGCCTCAGTGCAAACCTTGGTGAGTGATGATTTTGCTTAGCAGTGCCATAATGCCTTTCCACCATGCCATTTAAGTAATGGTCGCTGTTATTTCTTGTTATTTTGTATTAAACTTATCAAAATAATCTGACCAATCATACATCTTGTCATTCAGGCTTTTTCCATCTGATAATACTAGGTGAATAATAGCTGTTGAGATTTCTTCTTTTTTTAGACCTGTCAAACTCATCACTTGATTGTCCTTGGGAGTTGCCAAATATGTTGCTAATATACCTCAGTTTTGGGGAAAGTGATTAAAAATGTCAGAAGTTACAAAGTGATCCAGATACTTTGCTGCTGTAAAACACCAGGTAATAATAATTCTTAACAGAACTTGCTCCCAGCCATCCTGAAAGTGAAGCATTTTCTGGTCATCTCCTTGCTACAATATATATCATGGATGAATAATGTGACTTTTAAAAGCCACCATGTACAAAAAGTACTGCTCTTCTGCACCTCTTTTAGAATGCTGGTACCACAGCTGCACTATGTTTCTAATTGAAAACACTTTCCTTCTTCCATATTCCACTGTCCACCCCTCAAGAGTTTATATTGGAAATAAAGACCAAATTTTAACAAGGTTTAAAATCAAGTGAAAGTCCTGCCAGCATAGCATTTTAAGCATTTGCCAGAGACTGATCTGGTTAAACCCAAATGTGTAGGGCTAATTAAAAGACATTATTGCCTTGATTCAGTAAAGAACTTGTTTTCTTACATTTACGTGGCTGGTTGTCATTATTAGGTGCCATTACCTTAGACATTATTAGGTGATGAGCATCATGCAACTTGTCTCTTACACAAATATTCAGAGATATTTAAGTAAAACTTCTTGTTTTATGCATTTGAACTGCCCCAAAATTACCCATACACACAGGAAAAAAACTGTCCCTGTAAGTGTTTAGTTGGAAATACATCTCTTCCCCTGCCTCTTAATCCTACCTCCTTACCTTAAGGGGTGGAATTTTGTTGAAGATTTGAATCCCACTTTAGTCAACACAAGCTTTGATATTTACCTTGGCAGAGCCAAAATTTCACCCCTAAAGGATTAGAAAATGAAACTAAAGAATAATGAAATTATGAAAATATTAAATTATTAAAACAGGCTAATGTACCAAGATACTTGCAGTTTACCAAGATAACATATTAAGCAGAGAGACAGTTCTATGCATAGTACTTTACACTACTAATTAAATGAACCACTATTGGAAAATAAATGAATGGCAATAATAAATAAATAGATTTGACTTAAATAGAAAAGAAACAACATTATATTCAATTGAGTTATTCTCTTTTATCCATTAAGGAAAGGAATCATTATTATGCTACTTATTTCATTCTGGGCTATTCCTTGCCCTCTCAGGTCTTTTTAACACAGGAGACATCCTTACATTTGCAGTCATACATAAGGCAGAAACAATTAATGGGAATCTTACTGAATCTTATTACCTTAATTTTTCACTCATACAATATTTTCATTCCATTCTCTTATCCACTGCTCACAATCTATATTATGCTTTTTCTTCCTGCATTTTTGAAGATGAATGTAATGCAAAAGGTGACACTCTTTTATTCCTCTCTGTTTGCTGGAGCCTTTGGGACACCATCTTTGATAGCTGCAAATTTCATTATTTCCCTATCTAGGGAAAATCTGAAAGAAAATTCTCAGACTGCTTCTAAAAGGACTTAGAAGCAAGTACTATGAAAATCCTGAATAGCATTTCACCTGCAGAATCAGTAATGTGCTATAGACTCAATTTTGCCAAACCTCCCCCTTGTTAAAAATGGTATTTCTTATCCAAACTAGAAGAGAAAGCTCCTGACAGTACCCTTTGCTAGTGCTTAAAAAACACCTTGTCAATGTTCAAACTATGCTGTACTTAATGGCAATTAGAAAGGTGAATCAGTCTCTCTTTGTTCAGTGATCGATCCTTTGTAGACACAAAACATTCAGTTATTTGCAATATTTTCAAGAGACTCATCAAGACAAAGAGAGATGACTGTTTATGAAAGGCATCCTTTCTGTAATACAGCTCTAGAGGATACACAAATCCACTAAAGGAACGTGGTACTAGGAACAATGGGCATTTCAGAAGGGAATGCTTCAGTCTCCACTTATTTTCCATGACAGTAGAAACAATCTCAGAGATATGCAAACACACCTGCCACATCAATCTGTCAAGACCAAAAAAAAAAAACAAAAAAACCACGTTATTTTCTAAGGACACAAATCCATCTCCTTCCAGTCAAGCATGAATCACGCAGTTCACACAAGGTGTTTCCTCTAGTAGAGTCAGCACAGAGCTTCTTCCAGCAGACTCCACCACAGACGTGTGGATTTACACAGGTCTTTTTCCAATGGCTGTGATCTGGAACCTCAGCAGTGTAACCACACACGTTTTCAGTCCTACTACATGAGTTCCTTCAGCTGAGGAACAGGTAAGGTCGCTCTACTGTTTTTTTTTTTTCTTAAGGATGTGATGTACCCCTCTGGAATTCAAGGCACTTCAAATGAAGGTTGTACTAATGCACAAGAGTGGGCTAATGCCTTGATGAAGGCTTTTCAGCATGAAGAATACAAACAACAGAGCCACAAGAGCACTTCATATAGGAGGTGAGTGCCTATCTCAGATAAGCCAGCTCTTCTGCCACACTCCACTGTCTGCATTGGTGAGCTTCCCACTAACTGTGACAGGGTTTTAGAGATTAGCTCATATTTTACACAGCTACATGGAGAAAACTGATATTGGGTTTTATCATGGAGCTGAATCCCACATGCAGTTTCCATTCTGAAGCAGCCAAACACCACATAAGTTGTGCCCTGCAGTGACTGAATCCCTCCTCTCACAGCCCAGGTCCTCAGCACATCCTTCCTATGCCTTCCCAGGAAAGGGCTGGCACCAGGCCTGAGGTTTATCAAACCCAAGATCTTGTTGGGCAAGTGTCACATCCAAGCCTCGGGGACTCTTGGAGCACTGCAGCATTCCTTAGAGTTGCAGCATCGTTGCATAAGGGTGAGGATGATTACCTGCAGGCTGTCTGGTTTGAAGCCAGGCTCACCTCCCTCCTGCAAGCCCTTGAGCAATCTCTAAGGTCCTGAGCAGTTCTTCAGCAGGCCCTCAAAATGACCCAGTGCCCAGTAGACCAGTGTCCCAGTGCCCAGTAAATGTGGTGCCATCTCTTTCCCCATGGTCCCAACACCTGACCACTGAGGAAAGCCAGTTCTCTCTGTGACAGTGGAGCTAGATCCTCCCAGGCACTCATCACCACTCTATCCAAGTACAAGATATTTCAGGAGTCCTTTTCAGACATGCTTACTTCCCTTTGGGCACTCTTACTATCATTTAGCATACCAGAGTGGTATATAAACCAGCACAGCCTGGAGAACAGGCCCTGGGCTGCATGGTAAGTGGCATCACAATGCCAAAAGAAAATGGATGACTGCTAAGTCTCAGTAGACTTAAAAAACAGTGTGTAACAGCTTACAGGATTGATCATTCTGCATATCCCAAGCTTTAAAATGAGCAAGGACCTGCTGTCATGGCAGTGATGTAGCTTACATGGAGCAATGGATATGAATTCACCTGGTTCATATATCATTGGTTTTGGTGCAATATACATTGATCCAGCTTGCTCTGCCACATCACTCATCACACCCTGAAATAGGGTTCTTGTGGGACATTTTTTTATTTCAGCTGTTTCACTGCATAATATAACCTTACGAGACATTTTTTAAATAATTCTTTCATATATGAACCATATTTTTCAACTTCTGCTTTCAGTCTCCAGACAAAGAATGGCTATTCTGTAATACAATAAGAGCTATTTACTGGTATTGGAACCACAGAGTTACTGTAAGTTTCACAGCTTTCAAAATGTAATGTAAATCTTCCCTTTTTTATTTCAGCCCACAATAATTTATTGCCATAATCACATCAACACTGTCTCACTGTTTCAAAAATTTTTTTTTTAAGTTGGTTGAAAAGCAGACTGTGAAATCCTTGTTTTCAAATTTAAATTTTAATAAATTGCTAATTTAACAGAGCATCAAGAAGCTAGTGACTTAAAAGCAACTGAAGTATGACTGGCAGTTTAATTCTCTTTTTCATTTTTACTGGTCTCTTTCTATTCTCTACTCTGACTCAGGTTTCCTCAAACACATATACACAAATACATATTGGTATTGACTACTGAAGATCAAAATTCTGTTTCTGTAATGTTTGGGAAGTAAAAAATCCCAGACAGAAACAACAAAAGAGAAAAAACAAATCCCACACCTCAAAGAAACCCAAGAAACCCCAGATCCCAACACCCAAAGCCTTCAATTCCTAAGCACACAGGAGGTATGCTTAGTCTTTGGGCATGTTGGCCCATAGTTGGGACTAAATAACTAACTTTAATTGCAGTACATACCTGGAGTTTGACCCAAAGCTCTTTAATATCCATGGGTTCGTTCCCACTGACACTCTCGACAGGATTTGAATCAAAGCTTTGCTGAGCTTCTCAAGCTAATCTTGTGCAAGCCTTGCAACCTCCATCTGTCTTCAAACTTCTGCAGATTAACCCACCCTTTTCAGCTCTGTACATGTCACTGAGGAACCTGACTCCTCCAAATTAAATCTGTTTTACAGCTTGAAATCCCCATCTGAGTTTGTAATTTGGTGTGACTGACATATCTCCAAACTGGTGATTTTCTGTAGGCCTAGGCATTGTTTCCTATGCCACTTGTTTACAAGGGACAGAGGATTAAGGAGCCCTCTCCAAACCACTCAAATTACACAACATACCCACCCCAAAGTCCCTCAATAAGCAAAAAGTGATACCCAGAGATGCATATTGGCATAAGAAGCCCTCCTGTCTGTCACAAATTACTGCCCTTTAATTATGGTGCAGGAAGAGGGCTGGTACTTCTCAATTTGTTCAACACAGAAGTCACCATTTTTCACACAGTTATTTAGCAATTTGGAAAAAAGAATAAGCTGGATGTAACACTGAACCAATGTGACAAAGAAAACACCAAATGGCATTCAATACAATTTATTTAGTTTTAAATTTACCTGGCCTTACTGTTGAGTTAGTGGATTTTGCTCACTTTGTGTGACAGGATCAAAGTAAATAAGAGGATTTTTATTTGTTTTACACTGCAAAAGGATTGTTGTTCATATACTTGTCAGCCCAGCTTCATTCTTCTTTTGCACAGGAAGATCCTACTGAAACTGGTGTGTCCAGAAAGGACCCAGGTCTCCTAAAACAGACTTAGCAGAAGAAAATATGTCAAGTTGGTTGCTAATGCATTTTTGAGTTTCTTTTCCTCCAATCCTTTATTTCAGCTTCTTTTCTCTTCTTCCTTCTTATCTTACTCCTTTGCCCTGTCCCCTAGAGCTTCCATCCTCTCAGCTAAAGCAAATGTAAAGCTGATTGTTTGAGTAACTGCATGCTAAGGAAGGAGAAAGTGTCTAGGGAAGGTTGACACAAGGGAGGAGGGATGCTGGCAGTGGGAAGGAAAAGAGAGGGGAACTCTTAAACGTGATTCTAAAGAATTATATTTATTCTCTCTAAAATTAATCTATGGGGGTTTTTTTGGTTGTTTTAAAAATCCACTTTATACTGGTTGCAACCAGTCAATTGTTCTTCGCTTTATGTGTTTTGTTCTGCTCAGGGCATATACAAAGAAGAGCACATAAGCATTTTTCACATTTGTATTTTCAAGAAACATCTCTGTTCAGTCCCTAAATTTCTCTATTCTGGTGGCACAATATGAACTCTAACGGTTTGCTGCTGCACAATCAGGAAAGTTATCCTTGCACTGTAGAATATAAAGTCCCTTTATGATGCTTTTTTCCATCACCTAACTCCTTGGCGAGCATTCCACATTTTCTTGAAAGCTATTTCCTTTCTTAAGTAGTCAACCTAAATTTAGTAAAAGCTGGGATGCTGATGACCTCTACTCCTATTTATCCACAATTAGGTAATTCCACAGCCACTCTCAGGGTTCCTTCACCAAGTTATTTGTCTTTGTGTCACTGTGTTATACAATAGGAATGAACTGATCACTGCCTGACTAGCCAGATCTCATTTGGAAGAACAGACCTATCAGACCTTTTAACATCAACATTATTCAATCCTGAGTCACACAAGTTGGTTATCAGGAAGAAGTCTTACAGCATTTTAACCTCATAACATATCAGCACAGTCTGATTTTGAGGTGATACAACCTTTTTCCCACTCAACTCATTCCTCAACATATAAAACCAGATCCCAGAAACTGGCACTGCAGTGCTCAATTAAAAGGCAGAAAGATTTTGCTATAACTATTGCTATAATTACATCATAACAGACATCCAAGTGCAGGGTAGGGAAATAAAAGAAAACAAAAAAGTAAAATAAAAAAACCACCAAAATAGGAGCAAATCTATTGTTTTATAATGTATATGGCTTTCTTATTTAATTACTCTCGTCTCCTTAAGCAATGGGAATTTTTGTCATAATCCTTTATTTTCCTGATTTTATGGCTTTGGGGAATAAATGGCTTTTAAGAGAACATCTCACCTTTCGTTCTCTCTGCACAAATCAGTGACAGACTTAGCTGCTCTTCTGTGTTGGGGGCAAAGCCCAGTCATCTCCATAGGGCAGCTGGAGGCAGAGACACTTATTTCGAAGCCTCAGACCCATCCTGACCTGAATTCATAAACCTCAGTGGCTTCACTCCAACCCACACATAGCCTGTCACATAATTCATGCCAGTATTGCATATCTATTGCTGTAGGACCTACACAAAAGTGTTTTTCTTCCTCAGACCTGAGACTCATGTTTGGCATCTCCCCTAAGGAAGAATCACCAGGGCGGCAGCAGAAAGAGTCACAAATTAAGAACTAGCTCAAAATAAGGGAAAATCACATAGAAGGGAAAACCACAGACACACACATGAAACACCCATCCCCAGGACAGGATGGGCAGAGACACTGCAAACTCAGCCCTTCCTGAAGAGAAAGGTCACCAATGAAAGCTGAAGGGGGAAAGAGATGAAGAAATATAAAGGGGCCTTTCTTTCCTGAAATGGGCTTTTTTTTCCCCTATAGGACTCAACCTTTCAGTATGTGCAGGCTTAAAACCTTTTGACTCTAATGCAGATTTGTCCAAGAGGACTTCAGGAGTCAACTCTTCAGACTGAGGGAAATATCTAAGGGAGAACTTGTCAACTACACTCAAATGATGATATACAAGTATGATGAACATGCACATATTACCCCCACATTATGAATTACAGATGCCAAATTTGCATCTTGTAGGATTGGTGTATTCTACACCTGTGATTTTCAGTGCTTTGGTAATACAAGGTGGCTGGTAATTCACTGGTAATTCTCAGCAAGCATTTCTACCTCCACTAAAGATGATACTCCTGGCAAGTTCTTTAGAGCAAGAAATAAATATTTGAACATGATGGAACTTCCAGGATTTTTCACTACAGTATCATCATAAGGGCATATCAAATGGCATGGCAGACAGTAGTTGTGGGATTTATATAGAAGGAGTCTACAACCAATTGATCCTGGTGCCTAGGAAGACCACAGAAAAGTGTAGGAGCCTCATCCTGTGAGGAACAGAGAGAAGAGCTCCCATTTAGATTTTATGGTTCAAAATACAGCAATGGAAAAGTAGCCATATTTATTGTAGTGATATTTTAGGGGAGTTGTTATGTTTTCTCTTCAGCTGAGAAATAGCTTCTAGTCCACCTACACACACACACACACACACACACAGTCCTTCCCTTCCATTTTGGGAAGGAATCCAGGTTCTGAATTTTTGAATTAATTCAAATGTAAGTTTTATTTACCCTATAGGACGTGTAAGCAGTAAAATAAGTTACATTTATCCTTTGTTTCCAAAGCCAAATAAAGCCAGGGAAGCCTTTAATTCCTATCAGCCTTTGCTCTTCTTTCCCCTGATATTTTCTGGCCAACAGGGGCTATCCTCAGAAACGCCTTCAGGGATCATGGTCTTCACCACAGCCTCTGACACACAGAATCACAGAATTAGGATGTAGTAAGTAACACAGGTGGAAATGTGTAACCTTTGTAATGACATGTGATAAGAGAATGATGGCTTCAGAAAAAAAAAAAAAAAAAAAAGGGGGGGGGGGGGGGTGGGGGTTGGGAGCATTATTTCTACAGTGGAAGATGATGGATGATGGAAATGGAAAGTCTTAAAGAGAAGCCAAAGTGGGAAAACCCCCAAACACTGAGACTTTTTTCTGAGACAGCCATATATACAAACAACAATTACGTGCCCACACAAACCACTCAGAGTGTCAAATATTTAAAGCTGAGTTAACCTTCACTCAGCTGGAGCAGAGTAACAAGCAGATCAACAGCAGCTGCTGCTGCCCAGTGCCCTGTTGAATTTACCCCAGGAAAACCATGAATCCCTCTCTCCCAAGACCTCAGCAGCCAAAGCTGGACACAGATCTGGGCAGGGGAACCAGAGGCCCCTCAAACCCACTTGTCCCAGACACTGCTCAGCTCCCCCTTCCCTTCAGCTGCTGTTTGAAGGGCTCCAGTTCCTCAGGAGGCCCTAAGACCCCTTATGTTAGGTCAGGAAAAAAGCCAAAATAAAACAGACTCTGATTGCCAGCTGAGAACAAGGGCTTTCTGCAGGAGGAATGGGAATAAATCCTTGTAAAGTGGTGTCTCTAATAGGGGGTTGCTGAGAAATAACACTTCTGGGTGTATTTTTATTTGATTCCTGGAGCTGGGCTCTCTCTGGGGCTATAACTATTGCCCCCACACTTGAAGCATCCAACTTTGAATCTCCTAATAGTGTAAAGCTCACTGTAAGTTGCTTAAGCACAGCAGATAGCTTGAGAGTTCCACACTGCCTTATGCACTTGTTTAAACTACATTTTCAAAAGCAGTTCATATTCAAGACTTCATGCAAACCCACCTTATGAACCTTGAAAAGAGACACATTCACAGAATACTCCCACCTGCTATTGCTGCGTAGCACAGAGAAACACAGGGAGATTGAACACAAAATCCAGAGACAGGACAGTGGAGGCAAGTTTCACCACATAAGAGGATGAAATAGCAATCTCAATTGGAAAGAAATGCTGATGGTGCCTACCTCAGGAGAAGGCTCTGAACTGAAATGCCAAAGAAAGTTAAGGCACCTCCAGCAGCCAGGAGAAAGGAGCAAGGCTGAAGGCTGATCCCATTCCATCCCAGATCCTGCTAGCCAGGGACAGGCATTGTCCTGCTTGTCAGGGGGCAGGAGGAAGGGGCAATGAACTTTGTTTGAAAGGGCCATGCTGTTCCCACATACTGGATTGGGAGCACTGGTTCTTAATATACTGTTCTGGACTTCACTTCTGCCAAAACCTGAGCTTTTCACAGCTGACTTTCAGGCACTTAGGTAGTCTTTTGGATCTATCATTGCAAGAGGTTTGCCAAAGATTGCATAGGAAGGCTACAGCAGCCCAAGGTCTTGAACCTTGGGTCTCCTGTAGTCCATATGGAGGTGTTAATTACCATGTCTTTCTTCCTCCCCAACAGGTTCTTTTTAAGAGTTACTGTCATTAACAGAGAGAAAAGTTCTGTCCCATTAAAAGTACTTGACCAATCATATTGCACACATTTAATGCATAGCAGCCACTTGCATCAGCCTGCCAGCAAGCTCGTGTGACAAAGAATTATTCACAAGATGGCAACGGGCCCGAGCTGGCAAATGCCTTTGAAATCAGAAGCTGTAATTACACATGGCCTGGTTTGGGAAAATTAGCTAAATATGGGTCTCTTCTTGGAGAGAGATACTTTCCAGCCAACAGTGTATTTGACTTAAACAACAACTACAAAACACAGTAGAGCCCAGGAAAATTATGGTATCTCCCTCTTCCCAGGTCTAGTTTGGCCAGCTTCCTCCCTCATCCTGAACCTCCCAGCAGGACAGCAGCAGGTCTGCCTGACTCCATACACACATTGCCATCCTGTGGCCAAGTTCTGCCAGCACAAGTCACTGTCAGCAGGAGGCACAAGAAACTCCTGGGAACCCGAGGCTGCTGCTTCTAGAAAAGGAAGGTGCCACATGGCACAAGAAGCATAGGTCTTTACAGTAGGCTTGAGATGGAAAAAGGAAATCCAGCCACCACTTTTTAACCTTGTAGTTCAAGTGCAGTTGATTTAAGATTTGGGGCACTATTGAAAAACTGAATAACCACAGAAACTCAGAATAATTTGGGCTGGAAAAACCTCCAAGATCATTGAGTGCAATGGCAGATCACTACCCTGTGAATGAGATGGCACTAAGTGCTCCACCCAGTATTTCTTGAACACCTCCAAGGATGGTGACTCCACCACCTCCCTGGGAAGTCCATTCTGATGCTTAAAAAGTCTTTGCATGAAGGAACTCTTCCTGATGTCCAGCCTGAACCTCCCTTGGTATAGCTTGAGTTTCTGTCACTATCTGACTGGGAGAAGAGACCTGCCCTTCCATGCTACAACCTTCTTTCAGGCAGCTGTAGACATAACAATAACAATAACAATAATAGCAATAATAATAATAATAGTGTTGAGATGCAGGTAATGAGAACAGGAGCTTGACAGAGAGGGGGAGGGAACATCAGGCTTCAAAATCTTCAGCAAAAACAGAAGAAGGCAATACTGAATTGAGCCCACATGGAGCATCAGTGAATAAGAACAAATGGGGAAATGTAAACACAAAGGAAAAGTCTCAACATGACAGATGACACAAAAGCCTCTGGAAATGTGACTCCCCTCCCCCCCACTACCAAGAGGCACTTGAAAGTTGATTAGGGTGAGTGATAGGAGAAAGAAAGCAGAAGCTGGGTGGGAGCCTGAGGGTTCACTGGTCCTTTTCAGAAAGTTACCCTGGGTGTTGCATCCAGCCTGCCATGGCCTGGGCAAGGGATGTGCAATTTTAGTAAGGCTGTGTTTCAGTTGCCTAATTCTTTTGGCCTGCATGGAGGCAATATTCCCCTTCCAACTGCTTAGGAGGGCAAAAGGAAAATGTTGATTAGCACTTAGCAGAGGAAGTGGCTTATTTGGCCTGATTATAATCATGGGAACCTTGTTGCCTCTGCTCCAGTGACCACATTGGTTGTGTTAACTGGAAAGCTAAGTAGTTGGTAAGGAAACTGCTGAACTGAGCTTAGTCTGATATTGCTTGTGTAATTTGCCTTGAAAGGACATACAAGGAACATCAACTTACTTATACCTCATGCCCTTGGTGGCTTTCCCTGAAAAAAAAGCCATTTTACAGCTCCTTATTGGGTCAAAATGTGCCACTTTCCCCTGGGTGGCTGCTTGGACAGTGATAAGGTTTCAACAGGGTTGCTTGAGAACCAAAATGTGGTCCTGGGATGTGCTGTAGTTATCGCTCTGTCCATTAGTCTATCACTAAATATGAAGACATTTCTGGGCAAGGGGTTGTGTATGTGTGTGTGTGTGTGTGTGTGTGTGTGTGTTTAAAATAAATTTGCAGTGCTATTGACACTCATTTCAGTGCAGGGTCCCGCAGACCAGGAGAAAATGATGAAATGGTATTTTCATAATTGACATATTTTGTGGTTGTGTTATTAAATGATGGAACTCCAAAGGGAGATTTTTCTGTTAAATTAACAGCTCCAGTCTATGTACTATTCAATTAATAGCATTCACCTCAGCATGGGCTGGAAACCCTTTTGCAAGAGCATCTAGAGCTTTTCCAGGGTCTGCTTATGTGTCAGCATAGAGCAGCCCAAGGACTGGTTTAGGTCATGCTTTACACTCCTTTTCAGTCGTGCATTTTAGTGCAGACTACTGAAGCTCATTAAAGCACCATGTGGGAAAATGATTTTGTTTAGAAGATGCAAATAGAAAAGAATAATTAAAAGGTAACAGAATACTGCTCCACTTAGTGCTGAAACAGACACCCTGGGCTTAGAAGCACCAAATAAAATTACCCTGAAAAATATCCACATAATCCTCCCATCTTCTCTTTCTCTTTAGATAAGAGTGGGGCAGAATATTCCAGGGATTTAAGGCATCGTTTGTTTACGTGGTTATATTTTAATCATCTGCAAGAAGCTGAGGTTACACAACCCCAGCGTTCAAACGATCCCCCTACCTTGCTGTTTATGGGAAGTGGGGCCTGACATTCATAACGTGCCTGGGCTGCTCACAGGAGAAGAGGATGGAGGAGGAGGAGGAGGAGGAGGAAGAAAAGGAGGAGGAGGAGTGGTGGGAAGAGAGGAGGGAAAGGTCAGATCCCTTTTTAAGCATTTCTGAGCTTGCTGGAAGCTCTCAGCGTGTGGGTGGTAGGTGTATCGGCTGACATGGGGAAGTGTAAGCGTGAAGCTGGCCACCCAAGACCTCAGGGTCACTGCTGACACTCCAGATCTCTGAGCTGGGGAAGGCACCTGCTCCCTTGCCAAAACAAACCATCTCCTGCTATGGGCATACTTGAAAAGACCTGCTTTTGTCAGCCCAGGGGGAAGAGGGAAAGGGAGGGGGGGAAGGGGGAGGAATTAGAGGGATGTGGGGGCTTTTGGTTTTACTTAAACAGTCTCAAATATCCAGTTTACAATGCAGCGATGTTCTTCAGAATTTATTAAAGGGGAGGGTGGGCGAAAGGAGCTGAGGAGACTTGACTCCAGATCTGGTGAGCATTAATATGCATTGTGCTAGAATTTCATGAGGCAAGCGAGTTTTGTAGCCCTTGCTGTGGTGGTCCTCTGCTGACAGGATCTCAAGCCGCTATTTGTTATCTTTAGGCCTGATAAGTACATCTGGTTTTGATTCAGGTGGCCGCGAGCTTGTCTCAGAGTTGAAAAGGGTGCTTTGCTCAAATTGAATTTTCTCACAAATTTCAAACTGGGATGAGAACCAGAAGAAGCTGGGCCCTGTCACACAAAACTCCCGTTTTGCTTGCTTGGCCCTTGGGCTCGTAAAAACCTGGCACAAATCAGTTTCACCTGTTTGGCTAAGTGAGTACATGCTAAAAGTAATAAAGCTATTAGTGCAATCAGATATTTCTCTGCATGTGTTCTGATGTAAAAGAAAAAAAAAAGAGAAAGAAAGCAGGGAGGTGAACTCTTCTCAACCCTGCCTGTCACATATCTGCTGTGTCCCTGTAAATCAGTTGCAGAGAGGCTGCTGCTGGTTCTCCACGCCTTTACTGCCTGGGCATGATGTAGGCTGGCAAGGAGACATGGTTGCAAAGAGCTCTTCAGCTCCATCACCCTCCCTAGAAAAGCACTTGAAGTCACTGTCTGAGGTAAAGAGGGAAGCAGACTACTTGTGTTCTTTTAATTCTTTCCAGCTCTCTTTGTAGCAATACTAGGTTTGCCCACTTCTAGGCAGTGAAACCCCAGCAGCCTCTCCAGCTTCAGCACCTGGGCATCCCCAGCCCTCCTGAATCAGGATGCTTCCTCATCCTGACTGAATCAGGATGTCTCCTGACTCAGCCCCTTCCAGCAAGAGGACAGGACTTGTGTAATCTGCTCCTGGGGTGTGTTTGAAACAATGCACACTTCTCACACCATTTCCCAGTGCAGTGTATCATCATGTCCTCACACCTCTTTTGTAACTTATAGGAAAGGCTCTGGTAAACCTAGAGATGAAAAAATTTCAGAGGCTTCTGGCCCCTTACACAGACCAGTGACAAATTAGCTACACTCTGGCAACACATTTCATTACCCATAAATTTGTGGGATTCCAGTGCTGTCTCCTGCTCTGTAAAACACTCTGTGAGCCTGCTGAGCAGAAGACACAATAAAAGCGGACTCTGTGACTCTTCACCTTGTCATTGTCTATGCTCCACTTGAGGAACCTTTAGGACAACGCATGGAGCAGGGTTTTTTTTGTTCTACTATCTAATTTTCAGGTCCCATTTTACCACTTTTGTTGTACTTTGCTTTGTCAATCATTTTTCTTTGCAGTGGAATCTCTCATGTCTTATTTTATAAGAAGTTACACCTGCCATGAAGATTAGCAAATTACCTATGTGACTCATATTTGTCATGCCACCTAAATGTACATAGCCTTACCTTAATAAAATTAATCATAAGAGCACCTTTGTATAAAATAATAATTCTCACACAGTTATCATTAAATTGTATCAAAGCAGCTCCCTAACTTATGTCTGAAAAAAGGAATAAAAGAATGATACTGTTGGCATTTTTCATAAGTATTTCTCCGTATTTTCCAAAATGATAATGATACAAAAATATAAAACATCTGTATGTTTTCTCGCAGAGAAGGGTATCTTACTTGAGGAAAAAAAATTACTGAATTTCTCTTAGAATGTTTTATATGTTAACATGTTAAAAAAAGAAAAAAGCTGAATGTTCCCTCTCCTAAACCTGTAACACAAGAGAACTGTCTGCTTTCTGATATGGAAGGCCAAGAAAATGCTAATAGCTATGACTACCCATTTCCTCCAATATTCAATAGCTAATATTTAACTCACTAATTCATGTACCCTCTGGGGTTCCCAAGAGAGACACCCTATTTGCATGCTCCATCTGTGTACTCAGGGTCTGAGAGGAATTCCCTTTTGCAGTGCTACAGAGTGAAGATATCACACCTTGCCATTCTGACTGCTCCCGTGGAGCGAGTGTTTCTGCACAGTTCCCAACTGCAGGAGTCACCTCCCAGCAAAGGATACTGGCATGAACACTGGCCATAAGTCAGAGGAGCTAAATCCTACAGCCAAAGTCTTTCTGTCCATCCAAACCTATTATTTTTGGGAGCTATTTCTGAGTATTGTCCATTCATTGTCCAGTAAGCCAAGGGACATGGAAAGCCGTGGAGTATTTGGGTGTCTCCTTCAGTCCCTTCTAGGTCCCTTGGGTGGTTTAGAGCATCTGAAGAACCTCTTCTCTTCATGGGTTTATGGGGTTCCCTACAGCAGCTTTTGGCAAATGGAGCCTCTGACATCTTTGTGGGAACCTCAGCCTCCTAAATGCAATTTCCTAGAGATGGGAATAAGGCATGGGGGTAACTCCTGTCTGTAGGATGGCAAGAATCATCACAGAATTCTTTGTGACTGGGTAGTACAAAACTGATTGCTGATCTCCACACTTGCTGTCCTGAACACCTCCTCCCAGTTATTCCTTAAACTTCCAGTCCAATTTTCCCAAACTCCAAACAAATGCAGCTTCTTATCTTTCCCCCACTTCTGACATCCTGCCTTGCCTTTGCACCCGACCTACCGAAATTTTTCTCATTCTTGCGGTGTTTCTCTAGGCTGCGAATCACAGAAAAGAATGGGAAAAATCAAAAAGGAAAACAGCCCTAATTTCTACTGGGGGGATGCTCCCCTCCACGCACACCAGCCTTGTTTAGGTGGCTGTGCACACAGCACAGTCCTCTCTGAGCTGACAAAGTTCACACAGGGTAGCAAAGCCAGCTCCCCACAAGGTCACCGTCAAATTAGCCTCAGCACATGAGGCCCCTCCACATGATCCTTAGGGAATAGACAGAGCAAAGGAAAAATCATTAAATTTGGGAATTTTTGCCTTCCAAGTCATGGGTGCAAGTGTCCTGGCTGAAGAGCAGCAGGGGGAAGATCAGAGCATTGGTGACCAGGCTGGGGAGACAAGGAAAGGCAAAGCCCTGCAATCCAGTGGGTGTCCCTGCACCTGTGGGATCTGGGGATCAGGACAGCACATGAACAGGGGGGTTCACCCAGCCTGTGTGCTGCAGCTGGCACAACTCACCAACCACACTTTGTCACCTGCCTTCTCTCAAAACCCATTCTAATGCTCACATCAGTTCAGAAAAAATTTCCCTAGCTCCTTTCTGTTTTCTCAGCTAACATATAAGAGGGCAGAATTTATTTAAAAACCAAAATCGCAGCACTTCTCTGTTTTTTCAGTAAGCTGTTTTACAGTGATGCATGCTTTTCCTCTATACCTTTCTCATCTTTCTTTCCACCAAATATTTTCCAACAGCCACAGTCTAACAATAAAAGCAAAATATTTAAAGTACTATGGAAAAATCCCCAAGTCAACTTATTCAAATTGGTTGAAATAGATCGCATCCACAGATAGGACCTATAATCAGTAAGAATATAAAAACTTCAGCAGAAACACATTTTAAAAATTGAAGAATTGAACAAAACAGGTTGGAATAAAGTTCTGTTTTCTAGGTTTTCAATCTACAAAATATTATGCTTTTTTTTTCTCTTTATGTATCACACAAGATTTAATTCTGTAAATTTTGAATATATATATTATTTTTCATATATTACTTTTTATTTTGTAGACTTTTTTATTCAGTAAAATAAAAACAGGACAAGAAAAATATCTGGTGTAATACATCAGAAAGATAATGGAAATGGCAGGATACATTATAACTGCAGAAAGAGTGAAAAATATATTCTATTCTTATTCCATGGATCAATATATGTCAGTAGTATTACATAGATGTTTTTTGATTAATTTTAATTCCAGAAAGTGCTTAGAAAACTTCCTTTTTTCCCCCCACCCCAGAAATCCACACAATTTAAAACTCCACAGAGATTTTACTTTTCTCCATTTTTAAAGTAAATCTTTAAGGGTAAACACAAGCATAATTACTTTTTGAAATAGAATTGGTGTTCAAGGGATTTATAATATTTAAAAGGTGAGAAATAAATCAGAAGTGAGTTTTGGGAAGAAAACACCTATTTGTACAACACTAGATAGCCAGAAATTCAGAATATTAAAGTTTATTTACCACAAATCTCTTTCTGTAGAAAAATGAATGGCAATGAATAATTTAATATTTCTAAGCTAGACAACACTGCTACAACAAAAACCACTTATTCAAAAGTCAGCACATTTTAAGGTATGACAGAGAAGAAAAGGTAGAAGGAAATGGATTTTAAAATGTGTTTTGTTTGGTTTCTTTGGTGCAATCCTATAGTCTGAGGAATTCCACGATCTTTCAGCTGATTTAATTTCCTAATTCATTTTCTTAGACCTCAAATAATCATAGACTGTGATTCAGTATATATTTTGTTTATGGATTATGGTAGAAAATACCATCCCAACACTTCTAGAGATGTTTATTACTATAAATCCCTTTTTCCTCCAAACCAGCTGATCTTCAGAAATATTTGATTTTTGCCATTGACTTGAAGAAGATGCAGAGCCAATTAGCAACCTTGGTCCCCTAGTTTTGTGCTCAGAAACAGCTAACCTTGCTGGAGAGCTCTGTGACAAAATCGTTCAGACTATTCAGAAATCCAATTGAGTCATATGAATACACTAAATCAGAAATGTTTATGTGAGATACTGAGCTATTTTATCACCATTTCTCATAAAGGGGAGCAGCCTTATCAGCCTGAGAAGCACAGGTGAGAATGAAACCAGAGTATCCCAACCTCACCTATGTTCTTTGTGAAAGGCATAGGAAAGATGGGCTGCAGACACACAAATTTTATCCAGTTCCTAACACTGATCCCTGCTTTAATCCATTCTTGCTGTTGCTTTGACTTAAAAAATACATACGTGTGTATTTTTCTCCCTACCCTGTCCTTTGCATCCCCTCTATTATAGCTGTGCTGAAGTATTCCATGAAAGCACCAACCAAAACCAGGCTTTCCCTTTGAGGACTCCCAGCTTACCTGGAGTTAGCTCCTGGGTACTGGAAAGAGATTTTTTCCACACTTGGGAATGTACATCATTCAGAGAAACCATCAAGGAGCCCCTGCATTTTACCCTGGAAGCTACACCTGAAGGTTTCACCAGTCAGCCTTTGGACTCTAATTCATGTGGGGCTGGCATGCCTGTTGCAGCTGAGAAGGAAATAATCTCAGAATGCTTTTGTCACCCTATGTGTGTTCATCTGTGCATGTGGGTTCATCTGTGCATGAGCAAACCTCTCCCTTGGCACTATTTCTAGAGGGGCACTGAAATCAAAGTGGGATTGGTGAGAGTTTACCTTAAAATACCATGCTGAAAAGTGTTCAGCAGCTCCTCCATCTGCCAGGCAGCAGGTGAATGGAGAATTCATTTTCTCCCAGTCCAAAAACCCCATCTCCACTTTGTGAATCAGGGCACAGGAAAATTTATGAATCCCAGATTTAAAGCCAGATGGGAACACTGCTGCCATTTTAGCCTGACCTTGTATGTATGTTACAAGATAACTGACTCAGAAGCATTATTACAATTAAACAATTACTTTTTTTCATTATACCTTGGACACTCCTCCCTCACCTCCAGAAGAAAGTTAAGCATATTCTAAAGGCTGTTGCTCTCACAAGACCTTACACTGAGGGCACAGAGTGGAGTGTAGCACAGGCTGGAGATAGTTATAGATAGAGTTATAGTTTCTTAACATTCATGAGTTCAAACAAAAAATATTTGCTGATGCTTTTTCTATGGCACTCAGCTCTTTACACTGTGATTTTTGCAATGTTAAAATGCTACAGAAATTAAGCATAGAGACACCAATAGTGAAAATAGTCTGTGATGTATATACTTTAAAGCAATAAAGAGCCCCTTGAAGTTAGTGGCCTGAGTATGCCCAGAGACAAAGCAACTGAGGGTTTAAAGTTGAAAACTTGGGTGCTAAGAAAGTTTGGTAGATTTTAAATCCAAACCAGTTCCAACCAGATTCCATCTAACCAGTCCACAAAAACCTGTCATCTTGGGGCATCCAGAGGAGTAGTAGTGGAATAGTATAATTTGTGCACTATAAACCTGTCTGGGTATTTCTGGCACCATTGTTAAATTAAAGTTATATTAAAATGAAACACTTCACCATTTACCTTTCTGTCTGCCTGGCAGGTTTTGCACAATAAATCCAGTTGGAGAAAACTGGCCCATTTAAATTGGTCATTGGATATGGCATTTCTGCACCATCAAGAAAATGGCTGCACATTTTTTTAATTGTTTCCCTCGCATATAATTTTTAAGCTGTCTTATAAAAATGTTTTCCTTGTTTCACTCCCCACTGAATTAAGAATGCAGATGAACAGTTGCCAGTTGGCCTATGTGATAGTCATTCCAGCAGGCAGCAGTGAGAAAGTATGAAGTGGTTTTTGGAACAACTACCTTTCTTTGCAAAACGTACTAGACTTTGCATAGCTTGAAAGAGATGCCTTTTATTCCCTGCAGGCCACTTCCTCCAGCTTGGGAAGAAAAAGGAATTTCCTAACTGGTGTGCATAAAGGATAAACAATACAATGTCTTGCATGTACTGCTTATGACCTGCTTTGCAAGTAAACAACATTCTGCTATTTCGTTGAAATTTAAGCAACTTATGCTCTACAAAAATCTTAGCTGTGCATTAAAACAGGATTCTCTTGTTGCTGTAGACATGTATGGTATTTAGTCCTCTCCCCATCCCCTCCAAACTCTGCCTGTCTCACCAGCACCCACTTGCACACACATAAACATTAACAAAATTATGATTGCCATGTCATTGCTTGGTTGTAGTCCTTTATTTGGGGACTGGGGGAAGTCACAGTTTCCTGGAAGACTTCATCATGCTGACACACAAAAAAAAAGTGAGATGCATGTAAAGTAATAACAACAACCAAAAATGCTTTGTGCTGCCAGTTTATCAGGTAAAATCTGCACAAAAAGGTGCCAGTGCTTCTGCTCTGTTGCTGAAGAGAAAGAAGGGAAATAAATTCCCACTGGGGCTGCACTGCCTGCTGATGTCTCTAGAGCTGTAGAAAGTGAACAGATAAGGAGAGAGCTCTTTTATTATATTGTATTAAAACTAAATAGTTTTCAAAGTGGAAAGTTAAAAAAAAAAAAAAAAGAAATGTTTTGTCAGATAAAACAGAAAAAAAAATAAGGATGACCAGAAATGAGTGGAGACAAGCCAGTGACATGGTGTGACTGAAGGCACCGCCTTTAGAAGGGGGGTTCCAGGAGCCCCCTGCCCTCCTCCACCCACCCCTGCCTGTGGGGCACAGGAGCTCCCTGGGGCCACCAGGGCCACCAAACAATTGCTGGTTTGTTGCAGGGAATGGCTGCTCAGCCGCCAGGCCCAGCTGGATCAACACTCCCCACTCCCAGACTGGCCTGGGGAGCTCCTCCACTGGGCAACCAGGCAATCTACAGGAAACGTGAATAAATGAAGGTTTCTAAAAAAAAAAAAAAAATTAAAAAAAAAAAAAAAAAAAAGAAAATGAAAATTAAAAAATAGCCTCACAACTGACTTTCCACTGTGGTGCTCACTTGATGCTTTCAGCTCTCAGACAGCCCAAAAGACAGGCACACACAGGGACCAAATCTCAGTCCTGCTCCCAGCAGAAAGGCAGGGGCCTCAAACTGATTTTTAGGAGACACTACCCCACAGGAATATGTCCCTGCTCAACCCAGCTCCTTCCCCAGTTATGTAGATGTGGGCACCATAGTGAGCACAGAGGATACCTCTGTCCCAGGGCTTTGCTCAGGAGCTCCCAGCCTGCAGAGCTGGCACCATTGATTTGACCCATGTTTCATGAAGCTCCATATGGCCACTGCAAGAGGTTCCAGAGAAATACCACAGAAACCTGGAAAAGACACCTTTTTATAACAATCTTCTCTTGCTTCTGCTTTTGAGGATTAGGTTTCTTTCAGTGTGCTCTGGACTGTATCATCTGGCAAAAGCTGTCTTTATCTAGATCTAATTGTTTTCTCAATTAAGCCCAGAGAGAGATATTTTGCTCTTGGATTACCAAACTCATTTTAAAAAGATAATTTAGTGGCTTAATTTAGTGACATTAAAATTAAATTTTAACTTCGGTTTTTGCCCCCATGCTGAGTCTTGTAATGAATAAGTTGCCTCCTGGGAGGAGTAAATTTCTGTCCTGTTTTTCCTTAGTGGAGAAGACACTGGGAAGGAGGGAAGTAAGAAGTGAGTTGGAAAAAATCAATCTTTTCATCTTTGGACTCTAATTCTTAGAATTAAGAGTAGGCTAAGAAAAATATATGGCAATCTTGACACCCTAGCATGTAATCAAGTGAAAGCTCTTCCTGCTACCACCAGGCTTCTAGTGCCCAAAGAAAGCTGTGAGAAATAAAACAAGTGGTGAAGATAACTTTTACCAGTTTGGGAAGCACAGTAACCCATGTAGTGTTAAATTAGGTGGACTGAGGCAAGAGCAGCACATTCCTCTCTTTCCTGGCTTCCTCTGTGAAGCTGATGGGGCTGTGAAGGTCCAAGTGGAGGGGCAGATCTGCTTGCTCCCTGTCACACCAATGGCCTCCAAATGCAGAAAAACAACAATCCTTAGCTCCCTTGGGCTATTCAGCTTTACCTCCTTCTTTAGGTCCTGTCACCTGCTCTCCTTACAGCAGAGCTCTCCCCCATCCCTTTCAGTGTTCTCAGAATTGCCAGCTTGCCAGCAAGCCTCCACACCACAGCCAACAGAGAAGTCCTGCCCCCAATATCCCTACCAGAGCAGAGAAATCCCGTGGGCAACTGGGCACCCTTGCACAAATTCTGCTCCTCCAGACAGACCTGGTCAGTAGTCATTTGAAGTTAATAATTTCACTTTTCTCAATGTCCTGGAAGTTTCCAGTCTCAAGATGCTGCCAAGTGTCCAAACCTTGTGTTAATCTCTGCTGTGGTGGATGGGTTTTAATGTTTTTGAAAATCAGGGTCTGGGTGAGGCAGGCAGAGGTCGGGGGGAGCAAGCCAAGAGAGCAGCAGAGCCATCTGCTTCTTCATAGAGAGTTTTAAGGGGACTTACCCTGTTATAAGTTACTTTTCTGGATCTAATTTAGATTCTCCTTTCTTGTGCTTTTCACAGAAAAATCTGTTGACTGCAGCTGAAGTCAATATGAAATTTGTTTCGCAAGAATGTTAGGAACATTGAATAGGGCCTTTTGTTCCCATATTAATTATTATTTTTCAAGACATACAGTGATACTTTATAAGCAAATGACAATTCAGCTTTAGAAAAAGCTGATGAAAGACTGAAGTGCCAAAAAATTTGTTGAAGTCACTTAAAGAATGGCAATTACATTAATAAAACTAACACCTGAGAGCTGAAATTAAGTGATGTGGTTCTATTAGCACTGCTGTTAAAGGATTAGTAAACACACAAGAGACAACTGTTCTGTGAAGTACACACATGCTCCAAGTTTGTAAATAGAAGATTGGAGCAATAATGATAGATTGGGCAATGCTAGTTTTATAAAATGAAATTCAGAAAGTTTAGATGATAACACTTCCTGAGCTGAATCTTTATATATATTTTTTAAATATTTAGACTACTCCCAATGCCTGCGTTACAGAACTATCAGCAATTTTGTCATCCTAAAAAACTTTGCCTTTAAAATATGTGACTCATCACACACCCATTTATTCCTCCCTCTCGGTCACACACAGAAGTTCCTTTTCACACCTCATTCTCCCACTGGCAACTCACTTGTAGCTCAGACACTGATCTAAAGAACAACAGAGCAATGACAAAGCAGGTTTTTCTTGATGTCAAGAGTAAAAAGCATTTAAAATTCCAGCCGAGGAATATAATAAATTTGATCATTTATATGTTCTAATATTTTAGAAACAAAGGCAATTAATATGTCCATATTTAAATATTAACCTTATTTCACATCTAGGTACCAACTGAAATTATTAATATTTTCTAGAGAACATTTTTTTAAAAGTTGAATACTTCAAAATGAAATCTTTCAGAAGCGAATTAATTTTTTTACAAAAAAAATGTTACTGCCTCAAGAAAAATCTTTAAGACTATTCCTTCATATTTCTGCTTCTCTTCATTTTCTGGTCCTACTTAGGACCAATAGTACTTTTTCTCTAGGCATGCTTCAAGAAGAGATACCCATAAACATAAAAGTTACACTTTAAAATTGTAATTCTAATGCTCTTTGCTAATTTCAGGCTTCACTGTGTAGGTTGATCCCTTTTCATGCTGCACAGAAAAAAGCAGGCAAAAATTTCATCTCCGGTGTGAGTCGTCAAAGGAGCCCCAAAATTATTGTGTCCCATAAGTGCAGCTCTTGAATCAGTAGTGGTGGGTTGAGAGGTGCAGTGAGGCCTCTGAAATGCTTTTCAAATATTTTTACAAGAAATGCAGAGATTATGTCCTTGAGAATTCCATGTGCCTTGCAGAGGGCTCATAAATAAACAGCTTTCAGGATAATGTTTCACACTTCAGCAAACTCAAGAAGGGAGAAAATGTTACTCCAATGATTTCTAAGGAAAAGTGTTCCTCACAGAGCCCCTGAAAATACAGCAGTGCTTTCTGTCGAGTTTTGACTGTGTTGCCTTTGGTGTGGATTAATTATCTGTATTTTTCTGTCTCTTCAGCCACCCTAGACACATATGTACCTATGATTTTATTACTGAGATTTCAGTGTTTGCAGAAACAATCTTCTCCCAAAGTGTTTCTCGAAACCCTCAACACTTCTTTTCTGGTTTTTGCTTGGTTTAGGGATTTTTTTGGCTTTCTGTGTTTGTGTTTTTTAAAAACATTTACTGTTTCTTTTAACTTTGAATTTGCAGCTCCATCAGAGTAGCAAACATGCACCATAGTCATAGATCACACACACACATCTGTTCCCACTGCATATGAACAAGACTATACCAATGAAAAAGGTACCTTCCCATTAACTTACAGTTTAAGCAGCATTTACAGGGAACACCACAGAAAATCCGTATCACAGAATCTGCTAATTGCCTGCTTAGATTTTGTCCCAAATATTTGATTTATCCAGTAACAAGATAAAAGGGGTTTAAGTCTCACCTTGCTCTATAATTTAAGAAACCTCTGTTCTGGGCATGATTCCTTTCAGTGCAGTGGGGGCTCTTCTTAGAGGTCTCAGCTATGACTTTTGAGTGACTTCTGTCAACTTCAGCAGATTTAAATCAGGTTGAAGTTATGAGTTCTCTTTTTATTCTCTGCATAGTGCTCCTCCTAAGTGGGGTTTCCTGACAGCTTCTCAGCTCCTAATTCAGGCTACCTATGAAACACACAAAAGCCTGCAGTAGGGATGTGCTGGCCTCTCATTCCCCTTAAGATGAAAACTAGCAAAAAATATGAACATTTCTGACTGAAACCAGTGCTTCATCTATGAAGGAGAAAAGTCCATGGCAAATAGATGTGACAGCATATGTGAGAATATGTTTTATCTTTCTCTTTAGCTGTTTCAAATTTTGCCTCCTGAAATTAAAAATCTATTCAAACTATGCTGTCCCATTCCTATGCCTGTGTCATAGGCTGATAAATGCATATTACAAGCAGATGCTTGCTTCTTTACATTAAGGTATAATTTTTTGATTCATATCTATGTTAATGCAGATATAGCAATCCTAATTAACATGAAATTATAAAGCTATTTGTTTTTTCAGATCGTTGGTAAAAAACACAATACTTCTTTCATCATTTCCACCTTATCCTGAAAATAATTTTTTGCACTTCATCAAGATAAAAATCTATAGTGAAATAAATATTGTATTCAAGGCATTTTATTTCCTGGTTTGCCTTGTGCCAATTGAAATATAATTTCAGTAAAATGTATCTTGAAATAATTTTATTTTCAGAAGAAAAACTGAGCTGTTTCAGTTCAAGAGTGCCAACTCAGCGTTGTAAAGTTCACTCATATTCTATAGAAGGTTTGGGGTTTTTTTCCCAGTCAAAATCCTTCAACAGCATCAGGAAACAGACCAAACGCCAAGGATATGGAACCTGAACACAGAAGTACTTTTAAGCTGTGGTTAAACCATCCTACAAGATTTTTTGCACTACCCCTGTCTCTATAGTTTTTAGTGTGTATGAGCTGAAAGGGGGATATTAGAAGGAAGAAAAAAAGCATTTTGAATTGAAGAACAAAATTACAAAACTACTGGGATCTCAGAGGGACAGAGCAGAGATGACACCAATGACAGTGAATTTTGGAAGAGAAATGGTGATTTTAGTGACCTCTCAGCTTGCCTGGCCATTTTCTAAATGACAGCTGTATCCAAGTGACATTTCACAGAACTGAGAAGGTTGCAAGCACAGGTCTGCAGCAGAATGTGGAAAACCTTTGTGAAGCTGTGTTTGTCCCTTAACCTGCAGGCGCAGCTGGCGGGAAGGAGAGTGGCGCTGGAAACGCCACGGTGGCAGACGTGGCTGTCACTTGTCCCAAGGTACGGAGAAGGCCTGATGGAGCCGTGGTGGCCTCGGCTGGCTGGCTGACCTCCCCCTGACTCTGGCAGGCAGAAACAGAAAGATTTTGTGCTCCGGCGGAGCTGGGCCTTCCCGTGACCCAGGCGAAACCCTCCAGCCGCTTTCCCACAACGCCGCGCCGAAGCCTGGCTGCAGCTCTGCGTTTATTTTTTCAGGTGAGTAGAGGCTGTATCAAGTACTGGTTTCTCAGTTGCTTTTAATTAGGCTTCTGGAAGCCGCTCTTTCATCTCGGGCGAAGCCTGCGTCACTTCGCTCCAGCTATTTTCGGTCCTAAAGCCGCGGGTTCGCTTTCATGCGGCTAATTGAAGGCACACGGGAAAGCAGAAGAGGGCTAATCCCAATGATTTGAGATATTTTATGGTTAGGGTGAAACCACACGTGTTTTAGCTGCAGAGAACCGCTTTCGAAATTTTAACCTCCCAACTGCTTCCCTGAGGGCAGGGAGGTGGCTCCCGGGAGACTCTGGCTGTAAGGGCACAAGATCCCCATGGGTCCCACAGAGTGTAGGGGGAGGTTGAGCAGGTGATGGAGACCTGATGTGCCATAATAGACTGGCTTTGATTTTAGACTCCTGCCCCTCTGGTCATCTCTTCATCTCCCAGGTATGCAGTCAAAGTCCAACAAATTGCCAACTAAACTTCCAAGGCACAGAGGAGTTCAAGGCATGTGACTGCCATTAACATTGGCAGGATTCCTGCAATGGGAGTGAGTTTGAAAATAGAGCAATAAAAGGTATTTCATGAGCTCACAGGGGAGATTCATAATTGCTGCCTGGGATTGTCCGCTGCAATGGCTGTGCCTGGGCATTCATTACTCTGTCCTGCTCAAATCTGCTGCATGAGTACACCTCCTTGGTGTGCAAAAGGACATCAGGACTCCAGAGCTGCTCTGTGCTGTATTGTGTTGCTGTTTCTGTTGTGTGCTGCTGGAATTCCCTCACACCTGCCCGCCTGCTCTCTCAGACAGACACCTGCATCCATCCTGCAGCTGCCAGGGACTGCTCTGCTGCAGAGGTGCTGCATGTAACCCACCTTATGGACAGGATATGTTTCTCAATACACGAAGAAATTGCTGTCATGACTGCTTTGGAGCTATGCTTATAGACACATACACTGGGTGAAAACTGGTGCAAATTGAGTGAAAATTCCTGAACTGGTAAGTGCCTTTAACTGGTGTGAACCCAGCTCATGTTGTGGTACCCCTGAAACACCTTCTCACACAAACCACTGTTTGCAATAAGGGTATATGACCCCATTATAAAGTCACTCCTTTTCTTAGTAGTGCCACTGAAGTGCTTAAGAGATTTTGTCAAGTGTTTCTCATATAATATCAGTGTCTGACACTTAACACCTTGTTGAATTTTGAGGCAGATAAGCCAGAGCAGTTCTCTTGTTCTGATTTTTAAACAAATACATACACCCCATATATATGTGTGTGTATATACAATATATATACATATTTTTATACACACACACACACCCCACACACATACCAGCTTGCAGTCATCTGTTTTCCTGAATGTGTAGCACTGCATTTTGTGCAGCAGATGAATGAATAGCACAAGCAGAGTTAGGAGCTGAAATCCTTTCACTCTAAAATATGGCAGTGCAATTAATTCCAGAGGGGACACACAAAAGGTTGAAGAAACAGATGTTTTCTGCCCTGGATGTTCCATAGGTCTTTGATAGCTTTTGTCTTTCATATTCTGGAATTTTCTTTCACTGGACAGTTAGTTTAGTGCTCAACACATCAAGCATGTGAGCGGCAGTGAAGAAATGTGATGAACCAGAGAGAGCAAGAATACCACTGGTATGCTGGGCTGTCCACAGGGATCCAGGTCTGGCCACCTATCTTCTGGCAGTTCAGAAACCTGTGGGAATTCATTAACCCCCCCCCCCCCCACCTCCAAAAAAAACCCCAAAAACAAAACCAAAAAGGTTTATGTTCCTTGTATACCTTGATTAAGTTATCCAGATCAATGCACAAAGCCTTGCTGCATGTTTAATTTATCCATGCACTCTCCACATGTCATAGGACAACTCTTCCTCTCCAGAACATGGGTGTAACCTCTTGACTCACGGTGCTGTATGCCAGTATCTGGTGGAAATACAGTTGTCTGCTCAGGCATTGGTGGTGGGAATACCCATGGAGTGATGGGTGTGCTCTGGGCTGACATAACCAGCACAACCCCAAAGGATGCAAATGGGTGGATGGTGAAGGGTGAAAAGACAGCAGAGGGGCAGAGTAATAGATGGCAGAAAACAGTGCTCTATTTTTGGTCTTTTCTTTCTCCTTCTGAACTACAGATTGGGTAAAAAAATGCATTTCTAGGGAAAAAAATAATGTTCTTATGGGAAGATTTTAAATTCTTGAAAAAGTTTGCGCTGATAATGTTATAAAACAACAAGTTTGAGAAGCCAAACTTCTCTGTTTGAAGGCTGAAGTGACACCATGACTTTTCACTCTGAAATTACATTTTTCACTTCACAGGCAATCTACAGCTTCTAAAGCATTTTAAAGGGATTAAGTAATTTGAAACAGAAAATAAATAATTCCTGTCTTGCATTTCAAGAAAATCTGAAAAATTCTGCTTTGGTTTTAACCAAATGTTTTTCCTCTGATAATTCTGTTCAGCAACTGAACTGAAAACCCACTATTCATTCAGTCCCTACACAGGTAATTGCAGTTTAAAAATGTGAAAGGTTACATAAATTATGCTCAACAATCCTTCTACTTAATTATTTGCTGGCTGTTTTCTCATAGCTTCAAAGCACAAGTGGCTTTCTAAGCAAGATTTGAACGATGTGAAGGTAGAGAGCTAACTTACAGTGGTTATGGCTTCATATTTTGCATATGGAGCCATTATTCCAACTAATAGATCACCACTGAGAGAAGCCATTTAAAATATCTTTATGGCCTATATCCTGACAGGGAAGGAGTTGTAAAAAGGTCATAAACTGTGCCAAGAACCATAAAAAGAAGTTGGTGTTCTGCATTACAAGAAACGCAAGATAAGGTACTTGCACGTTCCAGGCATGGTGGGTGGGTGGGTGGGCAGGGGCCCTAACAATATCCAGATGGGCCCTGGAGCAGGGACTGCAGGAAGGCTCTGCAGAGCCCACCCTTCTCATCTGCCCCTTCTCACCCACCTCACTGCCTCCTCTCCCCTGCCTTTCAGCCTTGTGTAGCCTGCATGCTCTTAGCTCCTGCTGGCCTTTCTTCCTCGTGTCCTGGCCTCCTTCTCTGGTGCCTGGGCTTCTCCTCTGCCATTCCCAACTTGCCAGAAGGTTGTTCCCTCCAGGGCCTTGCTCCTCTGGCTGTGCCATGCTTCAAAAAACATCTCAACCTCAGTCAGCCTTGTCAGAGGAGGTGCTTGCTGTCTCAGGGATTCCTTCAGGGGTGGGATATGAGCAGAAGAAAAGTGAATCATTTGGTTCTGCAGGAGTTCCCAGTGTCCAGTCTTGTCCCCTAATGACAGGAGGGATTGGGGATTCAGGAAATCTGTCTAAATCTTTTGCCCACATCCTCTCCCACTTTCCCCAGGGACCTTTTAGTGAAGAGTGTGGTGGCTGGGGGCTGGATGGGCTTGTCTGCTGTCCACAGATTTCCAGGCAGGACACACTTACATCCCTGCAGGATTTAGCTCTTATGCATGCTGTCTTGTGCATTCCTGCTTTGAATTTTGCCCTCTGTTTTTCAAACGCAATCTTAATTTTGGGTTTCTGAGCTGACTAATATTTGGATGTTTTGAGAAAGTTTCAGTGCCCTTAAAATTATTTTTTATTTCCCTGAAGGAAAATTTTTTCCTGTCTTTTTAACTAAACCTATGAAAGAAAAAAAAAAAAACAAAAAAAAAAACCTGCAAAGGAGTAAGTCCCCATTTATGCTATGCTTGTTTAATCTAATGTTTATAAAAATAAACAAACAAATAAATAAATAAAAGTGTGTGTGTGTGTGTGTGTGTGTGTGTGTGTGTGTGTGTGTGTGTGTGTGAATGATATCCGTAGACCAGCCATATGCAGAGTAAATTGGGTCCCAACTTCTTTTGAGGTGTCACAACTGTGGAAAAGACTATTAGTGCAAACAAAAAACAGGCTGTAACAACCAAATTCTTGGGTACTAATTCAGTCTTTGGCAAAAGTCTCCCATTGCCTTCACTGGGAATTTCCATAGATGGGAGCAGAGTGGATACTATATTCCAGTTTACATAACCTTTGTGCATGCTCGTGGTCGCTTGTGGAGATGCTTAGTCACACTGGGATGAATGGGATGAGGGACTGCTCACCTATCCTGCTGTAGGCCTGAGGAAAACCCACAAAGACCTTTAACTCAAAAATAACATTTCCGTGACTGGGGATGCTCAAGGCTTCCCTGAGAAATTTGGTCCTCTATACATAGCTACAGCAGAGCTCTGATTATAGCTGTGTTTGTGTAACTCCTGCAACTAAAATTCACTGAGTCCAAAGTGTCAGTATTATGCTGGCATACCACATGTTAACCCTGTGCTGCAGAGACTCACAGACCCACCAGTGCTAAATAATCACTCCCTTTCCCTCCTTAGACTCCAGTAGAGATGCCTTAGCCAGCACTGAACTCTGCAGGGGAGCAGGAGCCTCAATACCAACATTTGTTTCTGACAGACCTCAGCCAATGCACCTCTCTTTTTCCATCAGGAGGGAAAAAACATACTTTAATGTTTCTAGTTCTGCTCCCTGCTATGCTGCCTTATGAGGTCTTTGCCTGGCCTGTATATTATGTAGCTATCATCCTTATGTAATGGCTCTAATGAAACCAGGGTCAGACGAAGCTAATCCAGGGATTTAGGTTCATTATGGTATGGGATCACCTGGAGCCACTCCTTTCACTTGCAGCAGAGATGGCCAGAAACCTCCCTCACTTCAGTAAAGGTGGGCATCATAGCCAGAGCAACAGCCCTTCTCCAAATGCACACCAAGCACAAAGAGCCTTGCCCATTTGGATCTTGGCCAGTCCAACTGGATTGGTGCAACAGAAAACACAGCCAGGGAAGGTGATGCCCCCTCACCAATTTACCCCAGGGTCTGAAAGGTTAAAGCACTCACTGAGGAGACCTAGGAGACCCTGGTTCAGATCTTTCCTCTGTCTGCAGTAATTTGAACCTGCATAAATAGCCAGTGTGCCAGAAGGAAAGTGAGTGATAGTGTCACAGGCCACACACAAAGCCTCCCCTTGGGATGAATGATGCAGATCTCCGTATTCCCACAAAAATGCTCTGACCTCTAGACTTCACCTTCTCCAGTCTGGTGAAGAGTTATTACCAACAAAGCAAAACAACTTCACTGGTGGGAAAGGCTGGGCCTGGGACACCATGTACAGCCTCCTTGTGACTCAAATACACCTTCATGGGAGGTACATTCAGATCCCCTCAAACAGGAGCAAGAATTAACTTAAGATTTGACACACTCCAGGGTACTCCTCACTCATGACATCTGTACCTCCAGACCATGGCTGGGACACTCATCACAGCTTCTTTTGTCAAGACTGCCCATAGAAGCCCTGGGTTACCAGCCGTTGACTGCCAACATACAGCCACCCTTAGAGATGTAAGAAAATCCTGGCTTAGGCAGCTCTGGTCAGACCTGCAAATCTCAAGCTGAGGAACATGCTTTTCTAGACTGCATGAAACATAAATGTTGCTGTTCTGAACACTATGGCAGGGAAATATTTTTGAAGGACCTTTGGGTGTGCTGAGACCACAAAAGGAAAAGCAATTTCTGGAGGTCCTCATATAGGAGAAGGAGGATGAAGCAAAAAGGTGCAGCCATTTACATTTCTGGTCCTCTTCAAGTTTTCCTCTTTTGTGTGTGTGATCCCAGAGACACTGGTACTCCCATCTGAGTCTTCTGTGCATGCCTATGCACAGGTGCTCACAAAGGTTCATTTTGTGGGAGTATCCAGCTCAGAGGGGCAGATATAAACACAGCTTTAATTTATCTTTATGAGGAAAACCCTGTAGTCAAGTGTGCATAATTGTTTGTGCATAATTTTATGGATGAATGCAAATAACAAATTCCCATGTGAAAAAGGGCAACCTGAGTTAACTTCAACAAACTGAAATGCAAAGGCTTGGGTTTTACTTGGAGTTTTGCTCCTAAAAAATTTTCCTCCTTTTGTGTTTGCTGTTCCTGGTAAGCAAGGTAGCTCTGAGCGAACAGAAAAGGTCCACGGTTTCCCTGAGCAGCTGTGAGTTCCACTCTCAGAATCTTCAATTTTATTCTAATTTAGCTGCAATGACTTCAGAGCAAGAAGACTGCACCAGCAAGTGCAGTCATTTTTAGCCCTTATCTGCTTAGCCACCCTCTAAAGAACCAAATCTTAGGCCAATTCCCTTGGAACATGGTCCCAGAGACTGCAGTCTGTAAAAAACAACAGGATCAAGAAAACACAGAGAACAACCTCCAGAAACAATCCATCAAGTCAGAAGTCACAGATGTATCAGTGACTACATTTGCCCTCTCCAGATGGAAGCTCATTTCTGTGTAACAAGATGTGTGAGCAAGCAAAGGAGCTGGGTCTCATTCCTGGCTTCATACCAGCAGATGATCCTTGAAGACAGTGCCTATGTCAAATATATAGGTAAAACAGCACCCTAATACACAGTTTTGCTGAGGCAGTTCAGAGTCCTGGAAATTAGATTATGGATGAGCAGTAACAGGGTGTTAAACTTCTTGGTCATGGAGAGTTAATCTAATGTCTCTTCAATAATTCATAACTACTTTCTATTCCTGATAATATTCCTGAGACTTCACACACCTTCAGAAGAATGACTTATGGGCCTGACCTATGGGATCTCTTCTGGTTCACCAACAGAATGTCTAGGTTCAGTCAAAAAGATCAAACTGCTCCTCCGTTATTTTTGGAATTGGAGGATGTAACAGAAAACAGAGTGCAGAATTTGATTTTCAGAATCTTTTCTATAAATAGTGTCTCTGACTGTGAGAAACCAGCAAGAATCTACTTTGGTTTTTTTGAATGTAAAGGTGAGGCTAGAGCATATGAACTTCCTATTTGTTCATCAATACACTTACTTCCACATTTATTTCAGTTTTCAGTGTAAAAGCAATGTCTTACTTTTCAGAGTATAATTGTGCAGTCCAAATCCTTAGAAACATGCCTTTTCTTTTACTGTCACCCCAGTGCATTAAGTAACAGTTTTCGGGCAGAGAGCGTGCCATGAAATATAGCATTCTGTTCTGCTAAATATTTTGGTGATTATCTCATATCTAAAAGCAGCTTTAGCTACAGCCTTTGGTTATAGACTGCTCTCTATTGCCTCTGTGTTGTAGAAACATTCGCCCTATTCCCTTGATAAATAGTTTTCTGTAGTTTTGTCCCATTGCATTTTAACATTTGGCTACAGAGTTAGCAGAAATGACTGAGAAAGGAACATTTCTTAATAGCTTCTTATGTGATAGACTTGGAAAATAAGCCTTCATACATTGCCAGGCTAGGAAGGTAAGGAGAGAAAGGGCATGTTTTGGGCAAGCTCCTTCAGCAGGATGGGAATATTTTGTGGTAAACTGTCATTTTAATCTGAGGTATTTTAGGCCAGACAGCTACAGCTGCTGTCAAAGAGAAAAGCTCCTCATTTCTGCTGGTCTTGCAACTTTAGAAAACATGTATTTTCTGCTGCCAGTAAAGCCAAGGGTTCTTCCAGAGGGCACTGCTGATCTGGAGGGCAAAGCTATATATAATATTTTTTTGTATGTCATGATATGTTGGTCCTAAGGGAACCCAAGCATCCAGGAAAGACTGAAGTTAGAAACGTGGGTGGACGCTTTGCAGCCCACAGATATTTCTAAGTCCAAACGACATCCTGAGGAAGTGAGTCTGGAAAGGGGCTTTCTCATGCTGTTCCCTTTCCCAGCTATTAACAGCATTATGTGCTTCACAGTGCCACTCATGCACCAGAAATGCAATCACTTATCAGAGATGAAGGCTATTTAATCTATTAAGGAATGCAGCTTTGGATTAATGCACAGCATGCTGCTGATACTCCTTCTCCAAGTGTAATGTATTGCTGCCATAAATGGTGAAATTGGACAAGACAGATTGTGACTTGCAGCGCAACTCCTGCCAGACGGGTTTGGGGTTTGTGTAGCCACCCACACTGAAAAGACCATCAGATGCTTTAAGTACAGTTGAAGCAGTCAAAACTTGAAAGAAATGGCCTGTTTGCAAGAGGTACTGATCAAATCTGGCACTTAGAATGAGATAGGCAAACGTATACAGAATATGATTTTGTGGTGTCCTGTCCGTGCCATTTATGCACTTGTCTTCTCAGGTTTGACCCAAGCCTATGCTGCTAGAAATTGGGCTGCTCAAAATGCATGTTAACAAGCTGTTTGGAGCAGCAGTCATTTGATTCCTTGGTGGAAATTTCTTTGGGAATCTCTTTCTTTAGTCAACTCCAGTCTGTCCAAATGACAACATCTCTGTCATTGTTCCAGATATCTTAAAAATGGGGCCATTTACAGGTTTTGTATGCTAGTGTCTCATGTCTCTGCTCACCAGGGGGATGAATGAATAGTTGAAAGCAACAAAATGAGGGAAAATGTAAAAATAGCATTTGCAGCAGAACGAGTGGTGAAACACACTCTCGCCCTTTTATTAAAATCACTGTGTTGAGAGGGGTTTTGTAGCTATGCAGCTGGAGTCTGAAGAGGAGTGAAGCTGTCACTATGAGAAAAACATGGAAGACCTGGAATTATTTCAGGTTAAGAGATCCAGAGCCAGTAAACCTGGTGAACTGGGGACAGGTTAGAAGAAAAGGGTTGGGTCTGAGTACCTTACCAGCAACTGTGGTAAGGTGCTCAGACATCTACAAAACTGAGTCCTTTTGGAGCCTAGATAACACCTGTCATAATTAACTGCTGACAGCCTCATTAGAAAGGGGAAGGACTTAAGAAAAATGGAAAATAAACTATCCCTTCTCCATTTTAAAGATCTCCAAAACTGAGATGAAGCCTCTTGGAAGGACAGATGTTTCTAATTCCATGTGTGTTTTAAGATTTTTTCAGTACTTACATTTTTCACAACAGGGATGTATCTTTAAAGAAAGGATCACCAACTATCTGCAAATGACTTAGTAAAAAATTAGCACTTCAGAAACTTACAGGAATAGCACAGATTTTCCTGATATCACAAAGAGAAACTGCATCAGAACAATGTCTTGCCATTACAGACACTGTGTGACAAGTAGCTCACTTGGCTGCTGCAGATTTCAAAAATGTTCTGGCCATTTATTGTCTATCTTTTCAAAGGTTATCCAGCTGGTGCATTAACCCTTTACATTCCTTTGGCTTCACTATTCTCCTGCCTATTGTGGTTATTCTCCATCCTCCTGTTATGCTGTGGTAACATCTGCTGGTGGGAAAGTCTCTACTACAGTAAATGATTCTCAAATACCAAGCAACCACTGAGCAAATTCTAGAGTCAATTTAGCAAGCTACTTTAAAAAATAGTTCTACTAAATGCTTTTAGGTAGTGTAGATTTCAAACAAAAAATTAGTTCAGATCATACAAATAAACAACAGGGTAGGAAGGTCAGTATGTTCCAGCAGAGGAACAGAATTAATTTCCCCAGCTTCAGAGTTACAATAATATTCAGAGTTCCAAAGATTTTTTCTTATCAAATACTAAAACTCTCCTCTCTACAAAGCCTTTTTTTCTTTTTTCTTTTTTCTTTTTTCTTTTTTCTTTTTTCTTTTTTCTTTTTTCTTTTTTCTTTTTTCTTTTTTCTTTTTTCTTTTTTTTAATATGTACAGGAGCAAGGCCAGAGACTTGGGAAGAAAGGAGAGTGCTGCAGTTGGCTGGTTAGGAAGTTTTTATTAGGACACGTGATTTTCTACTTTTTGCAAACTGTTTTAGAAGGCGATGCTCTCAGGAACCACTTTGTGGATATAAGTGCATCAGTATGAAGTCCAGATTTCTTACATCTAAAATTCAGAGATATGTCTGCCTTAAGGCATTAAAGGCTGTGCATTATGGCATGGGGTGGCTGGGCTGCAGACCAGTTTCTCCAACTTGTCTTTGCTCAGGCTTTTCTGGCAGCAAAATTGATGTGACATCAAAGGGTTCCTTCACACATCAGCACCTGCAGCTCTGAATGCAGTGTGGATTATTTCTTTTCCTCCCTCATGGATCAGACCCTCAGTGCCTCTGGTGAATCCCAAAGTCCCCAGGAGATTATTTCCCACTGCCTCCTATAAGTTTTTAATGAGGTGGGAAAAGAAGGAAAGCAGTTTTCTATGTTGCAGAAATGACAAAGGGAGCAGCTCTCACTCGTGCCCAAGGACTTGTATTGCAAAGACTGATTTGGTGCCATCTCCCAGCCACAGGTGTGGGTGGCTTTTTAGCAGAGAGGTGAGGCAGGGGGAACTCAACAAACTCATCTGACTTCCTTTTGTTCCAACATTTCTTGTCAGGACGTACTGAGGGAAAATTAGTATTAAAAGAGCAAAAGCAGGAAAGGGCCATTTGGCTTATCTTGTTCACTTCCTGAAATCCAAACAAACTTTCAAAAAAATCTGTATCACACCCTATCCATTCACCCTGTTTCCCTGCACTGAGGATTGGAGAGTCTAGGCAAATCTGGGCTTTGGAAAACCTTTGCAACTTTTTGGAAAATAGGTTCCAAATGTTTTGTTAAAGGCTGTGAACATGTTGGAAAACACTTGCTGGGGGGTTGAGGGAGGTTTTTTTGGATTATTTATTTGTTTTCACTCCGAGCACCATTGCCAAGAGCACAGGAGAGAGGCTGGGAGGTCTGAGCCGACAAGTGATTACTCACACCAGGCAGTCTCTGTGACTTCCCTGGGACACCATTTGCCAGCAGTGACTCAGACAGTGTCACCAAAACTCAGGAGCCTGCCCCAATTGTTCGTGGTAGCTCTGCTGGCCCTTCCATGTCAGGTGCTTTGCAAGACTCCAATAACTCTCATTCCATTCAGGAGCATGGTGTTCCAGTGTTTACCCACCTGGCTGTGCCCTGTGGCTTCTCATTTACTGTGAAGCTCATCTGTGTGGCTTCACTTTTTTGGCAGGAGATATCTGGTCCCTGGGGTGAGAAGCAGCAGCTCCTATGTCTGGCTTGCACTGCCTGGAAGCCAGGTCTGCAGGTATACACAGGTGCCTCATTTCAAATGAGATTTCTCAAAGCCTGTGTGAACCTGGAATTTACTGTCTGGTGACCCAGGATGCATTGTAATTAGTGGGTGGCAGTTTCTAGACCAGTGAAAGTCCAATTCTTCTTTACAAGTCAGATTAAACAACAACAACAACAACAACAAAAAAAAATGAAAAATAATAAAAGAGCTGTGTCAGAGTTATCCACAGCAATACTGGAGAGGTGAATTTCCTCAGAGTGTATGCCAGGCTCCTCTCCCTGCTCACTCCTCTGGCTCTCTGCTGTGGTTTCCAGCTAATAAATATATTTTCTTGTTCTTGAATACCACCCTTCACAAATATTCTGTTCTTTCTCATGTCCTGAGGGAAGAAATGCTCCAGAATGAGCCAGTCTTGTTGGGTCTCCTGGAAAACTTGTGGCTGCTAACTTTATGCCATAAAATAGAAACAATCAGGACAACAATCACAGACTCTTCAGCGCATGGAGATTTAATTGACAGTTCATGTAGCTTCGTGATGAAAGTTGGGAGTCTTCATCACAGATTTGACGTCTTAATGTCTTAAGCCATTCTATTAAGAGCCAGGGAATAATCATGTTCAATCCTAGCTGGTTTAGGTCCTTTATCTAATCAGTCTTTTTGCTTGAACACAACAAAAGTGAATAGGAGGATTTCAGAGCACTATTATTCCCTGTGTCAACGTTTTAGTTTTATTTTAAACACTTGCAAATTCTTATGCTGTAGAACATTTTTTGACCAGCTCCATAAGGTAATTCACAACTCAAGAAAAACTGTCTTTTTTTTTCCAACAAAAGCTCATGAGGCAATTTATCTGGGAGACCACCAGGATTTAAGAGAAAGTGTCACCAAGAAGGCAGTATGAAGGAAGTTTTGAGTAGCTTCCTGTTAAAATGAAAATCAACAATCATAATGCCACATTGTGAGATCCTGAAGTAGCCCAACTACTTCCTTTTTTTTACATTATTTAGCAGAGGCTAGATGGCTTTGGGGAAAAGTTAGCTTAGGCGTTCCCCTGGAATACTGGCTGGGTTTTGGGAAAGTGTGGGAAACACATGCAAATGTTTTTCACACACCAGCATATTTTACATTTAGAAGTGGAAGAAGAGAGAGTGAAACCACGGTGGGTTTTGCTGGATCTGTACTTCTCAGATATCCAAAACCAAGACATCCTGGGGAACTTACAAGGAATCTCTCTTTCCAATGAAACAAGGCCTAATATCTAGTTTGGCCATACAAAGCAACAATTTTGGCTAATCGCCCAAAAGTTTTGATTAAACTGTTAATAAATTAAGCCCAAAGAGCAGCCAAAAATCACATCTCGCTGCTGAAATTCATATTTGATTGAAAAATCCTGTGGTTTGAAGAGAAAGGAATGTTGTGCCAATTTAATGCTGTTCTTTGGATTGACGCTTAATTGTCTGTTCAGGTGAAGTTCTTCTGAACCTGCCCCTGGCTAGGGCAGAGTGGAAAGGGGCACAGACCTCCCTGTCCTCCCCTCAGCCCCTCACCTGGCTCATGCTCTGCCACTTTGTGCATTAGCAAGCTACAACCCCAAGTGGACTGTGCCTCATTTCAGACAGAAGAAGACAAATCCAAGGCCCTCAGCCAGTTTCTAGGGATTAACAGGCATAAATAGCCCTGGAAATGCCTGAAGCTCAACTGACTCCTAAAAAAGAACGAAAATATGCATTCAGAGCCCCAACCCACCCTGTAAATTGCAGCACTAGCACAGAAATTACTCAAAGTTTCAAATCTGTGGTCCTCGTGTTTAAAAAGAGATCTTCAGCTGAGCAAAAAATATAGGAGATGTTTTTCACATCTTGTAATATATTCTTGACAGGAACAGAGATAGGATTATAGAACAGAGCAGTCCAATACAAACTGTGGTCTTCAAAAAATCAAATCCCCAAACCTTGCAGTGTGGGCCTTTCCTCTTTCCTGGCCAAAATTCCCTTTTGATGGATTAGCTTCTGAATGCCCTTCATCTGGTGACAGAGACTTGGTCAGGTAGAGCTCACTGAATACCACGGAGACAGAGGTGCCTTTTGACAGTTTAAAGAAAGAGAGGGCTGGAGGGGTAAGGGACTAACCCAGTTTTTGAGAGTTGGCAGAGGCAACCTGCCCCCTTCTGCAGACCACCACTTTTCACCTTTGAGCCAATTCTCTTGCACAAATATGACCAACCAAAAAAAGGTCAGGCTGTCAGAGCTTTAACTTTGGGACAAAGGGACACACTGTCGTTATGTTTTGCTGTTTTCTTTGGTTTCTTTTTTGAGAGGGTGGGTTATTTTGTTCCTCCTAGTCTGAGCTCCAGTGATTCATCCATCTCCAAATGTTGACATTTTAACCCGATACAAATCCCCCTGCCTAGCTTTCTGTCTTTTCCATTTTCAGTTCAGATTTCCCTTGTGGACTTGCAATTCACTCTCAGATCATTAATATCCTTTGCTGGCAAATCCCTCTCTACGTACAGAGCAGGAGCTCTTGCTGCCAACTGATCTTCCTTCACCTTTTACTTCCAATGAGGAATGTAACCTCAGCTGCCTTTCAACATTTCCGGCTTCTATTTTTCTACCTATCATTCCTAGTTGCATAATGGCCACTTTACCTCAGTTATCAAGGCTCTTTATTGCTGCTCACTCATTGCTGATGCTTGTCTGTAACCTCACTTTTCTAGAGGGTTGGCAGACAGGAGGCAAGGCAGACTCAGGCCGCTGAGCACAGGCTTTTCTGAGGATCCAGGATGTGGCATAAGCCAAGAAAGCTCCCCCTCCTTCTGAAGAAATACAGACGGAGGAAAAAGAAAAAAAAAATAAAAATGAAGCAGCAAGCAACTCTCAAGACCAATTTAAGCAGAATGAATGGGTCTTTGTTCTCTAGGGCAGGGTTTGCATTTATATTTGCTGTGTTAGCCACGGTTGTGATTTAATTGCACATCTTAATGACTTTTGGTGTTTCCCTTAAAGACCCAGAAGCTGGAATCAAGGGAGTCCATAAGGCCCTTTGCATTCATTCAGAGCAAAAGGTAAACCTTACTTTTACAACAAAGAGGAAGAAAATTCTCCCTAAAAGGCTCCAAAACCCAAAGGAAAATAAAAGGAAATTGACATTTGTTGTTTTTAAGAAGTCTCAGGATCTTTAAGCCACTCTCAGGATTTTGGAAGGCGTGATGCTTTGATGCTCAAAGTTGACAATGCTGCCTTTATATTGAGTGTGCCACCATGCACAAATTTGCTCAGGAAATTAGGAGTAAAGGCTCATTCCATATGCTACACCAGCTCTTTTAAGTTGTTCCTCATTCTCTTGATGCAAGTGGCAGCAGCAAGGAGAAAGGACACTGCCTGTCTCACCTTTGCTGCCTTTGTAAACTTTGCTAGTCAGACTCTCGTGACCTGTCACCCTGTACAAGAGAGCTGATGCAAGCACATGCTGTACAGTGTATTAGTATTTAAATTGAGATGTTTTAGTATTTAAATTGAGATGTTTTAATATTTAAACACATGGCTGAGGTCCATAGGAGAGTGAGGTCAATGGATGATCTTTCACTGTCCCTGGGCGAGGTCCCTCCCTGCAAACCAGTGCAGCCAAAGACCCTAACCCTGTTGAGTCAAATCACTGGTAATGCTGCTGTAACTTCAGTGGTGATCACTGTGGCAGGAAGCAGAGTGTGAGTGGGTGACCTGTGTCCTCCACCTTCTGCATCTAATTTGGCATATTTATAGCTTTCTTCATCCTTTTGTTGTCCTTTACCCATTAATCTTCAACCAGATCCATCCCTGACCCACAGGGTTGGTGGGGCTCACATCCACATTTTCAAGGGAGCTGGCCTCATTTCCTGTCCATGCCACAAACTTATGCTGGTCTGTGTCAGAGTGAGCTGGGTTGGCAGTGACCTACAGCCCAAGATCAGGCTCTGCTCAGAAAAGGCTGTGAAATGCTCACAGTCGTGGTGGAGCAGCACCCCTGGGTGGCAGGGGTTTGTGACAGCATGGATGTGTTGTGGTCACCATCAGGGAATGTAGCTTGTTGAGACAGGACTGGAGAGGAGATGTGTGACCAAATCTGCAAGAGGAGTGGACTCGGGTCAACAACTTTGCACATCTGCTCTCCTGCTGTCTTTGGCTTGTTTGTCTACTTGGACTGCAAACTGTACAGGCAAAGGATTCTGTCTTAGCTATGGCTTGGAAGACCAGAATCAATGACAGCACATGAATTTGGTCTCAGTTCCTTTATGAACTGACTTCTATAAATTCAGCTAAATCCTCAGGACCAATACTATACTGATAGGGTTCTTCACTCATACCCCTTTCAGCATCATGTGTTTCCAGTAAGTTAGATTGCTGACTTTTCTTAAGGCTGAATTATTTCTACATTGTTCCCATACTGCCTGTGGATGCCTACCATCCCTTGACCCTCACAAACAGGGCCTTGCCTGATTTATGACATATTTCCATAAAAAGCCTTCTCTGTTAATACTGATTTTTTTTTTTTTTTTTTTTTTTTTTTTTTTTTTTTTTTTTTTTTTTTTTGTGGATGTGGGTGTGGGTGTGGTGCTGTTGGTTTTTTTCCTTATTTGAACTTTGACTGAAATTTTTTTGGGGACTGAGGTGAAACCTTTGGACTGAGCTGAGACACTGATGTCACACAGGGTCTTCAACTCTTATGTAGAGAGAAGGTAAATGCAAAATGACATTATTTCTGGAGCGTCGTGACTACTACCTGTGTGCCAATGCTGTTAACCAGACACCAAAGAAACACAGGGCCTGATTGTGGGCTGAAAACTTCTGTCCTGGGTAGCAGGGAAAGCCAGGCACTGGTAACCTGCAGGTCATTGCCTAAATTTCGTGACCTAACAACCAGTGAGGCTAATGGTGATCAGGGTATGGGAAGGGACAATTGTTGCTGTTATAGCTGGCACTGAGGTGACAGTTCCTGGTTGGTCATGTTGCATTACAGTGCCTACAGAATAAAAATTGATTTGGAAAACCAGCATATACATAAAAAAAAAAGAGACTTATGAGAACATATTTCATGTTCTGTGGTGAAAGACAGGAAAAGGCAACCCTATATTTTGTAAAGAGAAGGTGGAGTGGAGGCTTGGACAGTCAGTTTAGAAGTACATGGGTGATGTAGCAGGGATCTCTGCAGGAATCCCTGATGCTAGCAGGGATTCGTTCAGTTTGACAAATGTAAAGCAAGAACTAATGGCTAAAAGATGAACAAAATCAGACAAGAAGTAAGATTTTTTTTTTTTTTTTTTTTAATGCACCATAGTGCAATAAGAAATTGATTGGGGGAGGTCTTACATCAGTGAAGATCAGATGAAGCCATCACAAAAATCTCTGACCATGTAATTTCTGGTTCTAATTAATGAATAATCATTCAGTTTCCATATGAGTAAAGAAATTATTACATTATGGAATTTGGGACCTCCATTATTGCTTTCTCAAGACAGAAAGAGGACTTCTGTGCACAGGGGAAAGAAAAAATTAGTGTTTTAGTGTACATAGAACTAACCCTAGTAGTTGCCTAATTCTCTCACACCCCATTCAAGCCAGCAGAGAGGTACCCAAGGTCTCACTTGATGTGTTCAGCTTCTTGCAGGATCTCGTTCTCAACACACAAACCATACCCTATGTAGATTTCTATTTATAGCAGAAGAGTGCAAGTTTCTTCATGTTTTTCTACTCCTGTTAGCTGATTTACAGGCAAATCCTGAATCATATCAATTTTCTGTGTTCTGCAGGTGACCTGAAGCAGCACTATTGCCACAGGGAGAATGATGTCAAATAGCAGCAAGAAGTGAGTACAGCTGCACTGTACATTTGCCCACAGTCTCTCTGGACATCCTCACATGGTGCAAACTCTCCAGCCTTGCTCTGATATCATACCACAGACACTTCCCTGCATCCTTCTGCTTGGTCTGCAGAGGACAGGCTAAGGATGGGGAGAGGTTAAAACCCGTGTTTAGTGCCATTTTTTGCCTGCAAATAAATACTGCTTTATTAGTCAGAGGTACTTTAAAGGTCATGCGCCTCCGCTGGTTGGCACGGGTGGTCCCTAGGTGGGGTTTGGGAGCGCCACTGTGCTGCATGAGGCGGCCGGCGCTGGCAGCCCGGTGTGGAATGTGCCTGCCCAGAGCATCCATCCCCTCCGCAGCCGAGGCAGGGGCTGTGGCACTCCCGAGCAGCAATGCTGGCCTCTGGTGGCCGCGCCTGGTGTCCCCAGCCCCGGCAGGGCTGCGAAGGGAGCAGCACCACACACGCACATCAGCCCTTGAAATGCTGCCCAGCATGGGGACATTGCCCTGCCCCTGGTACCAGCTCCTCCCTGCTGGGACTGACTGACTGACTGACTGACTGACTGACTGACTGACAGACGGACAGCTTTGGCCCCAGCTCAGGAAGGTGTCCATGCTCAGGACAGCAGTCGCTGTTGCTTTTTGCTCTGACTGCAGATGCCTCTGAGACTAAGTCTGACATCTCAGGCCATCTGAGTGGCTCTGGGACAGCACTTTCACAGAGATGAAAAAAAAATCATACTATTAGACCCTGTACTATACAGTATAGTATAAGGATCCATACTATAAGACAGTTTCTCATCTACCAGATCCCAGCCCAGAAGAAAAACTGTAGCAGGAGGAAGGAGTTCCCCTGCCTTTAGTGCCCCGATTCTGCCCCAAAATGTCACACTTGAGCTATAGGTGTATCTGTCTCATGCATCTCCATTTCACCTCTTGGAAACCTGCAGGAAATATTTGAAACCTGCAGCAAAAAAGGATCTCTATCCTTATACTATAATACTACTATTAGAAAGCTTCTTCCAGACCATGGAACATGGGCATCCGCAGGGATTAAGAGCAGAGTAGATGAAAGCTCCTTGCAATGGATATTTTTTAAGTCTGCACAAGTGATCCATAACAAAAAATAAAACTAAAAGCAAAATGAAGGAACTTAGCAAATGCCAGTGCCAGTTAAATATCTCCTTTCAGCAATCAGATGGTTTGACTTCCCTAGTGTTTCCCATGACATGAGCTTTGTCAGGCAGGGATTGGAAGCCCATTATGAACTGCCTGACAAAGCAGATGGGTACAAGTAGCAGGTGACACAGTGATGCAGCAGGAATGCTCAGTTGACACAATGAAACCTTCACATTTTTACAAGGCAAGACCCTGCCACCTGTCTCTAAATTTTCCCTGACCCCTGAGACCACACAGACTGAAGTGGGGTGAACACATTCAAGGTTCAGAGCAGGGGTGTCTTGGTACCCTCTCCATTAATGTATTCATGTTATTAGAGGACTGAAGTCATCCTGAAAGTTTGCCCTGATCTGTTTACATTGGTCAGATGTCACACCTACATAAGTTATGGAGATAGACAAAGGTGAGAGTTCATGAAACAGCAACTGGGCACCTAAAGCAAAGAGGGGATGTGCATGTAGAATTACCTGGTGAGGAGTGGACAGCTCTGGAAAAGAATGGCTCCCACCCTCCCTTCCTCATCTCTGCCCCAGTCACGAGTTTGTGTTCCCAGCAGTATGCTGAGCCCCAGGGACAGATGCTCACCATGCACCCACTGAAGATGGGCACACGGTGGAAGCCTGGGGTGGGCACAGCCCACCCAGCACAGGAGAGGCACTGCTGGGGGTGGTGGCCCTGCTGCTGCACCCAGAAGAGCCTGCACCCCAAACACAAGGTGGCTCAGCTCCTGCATGAATTCCTACTTGCATGCAAGAGATGTGAGTCACCAGATGAAGTGATTTCCCCCTGCCCACTTCTTTATGGATGAGGAGGCTTCAGGAGAGGAATTTTGAAATATCCAGTCCCTTTTCCAAAAGCTTTCATTAAAACAGCCCATAAAGTTTCTCTGGAAAGTTTAGGAGGCCCTTAAAGAAAAAAAAATTAAAATTAAAATTCAGTTTTATTGAATGAATGGGCAGCACTGAAAATATTCAGAAAATTAAAATTAATTTGAAAATAATTAAAAATAAGAGAAGCTTAGTGTATGTTTCCAGGTTCTGGGTAATATTAAAATAGCATTAAAAAACTGCAAAGGAAATTTACTGTGAGCAGGTGTTTGAAATAATTGGGGGAGAAAAAGGGTTGACTATTAATTAATGAAGAATTATGAATGTCCCTTGTTGGATTTTTTCCCTGTAGTCAACATATTTTTAACCACATGAACTTAGGGAACACATTTTAACAGTGTGGAGTTGCTTTACAGACACATACAGGGAGCTGAGCATTATTTTAGCCCCATTTATTTTATTTTTGCCAGCAGCATGCATTTAGCAGGAGCTGTTGAGAGGACCAAGATACTACAGCAAAGCCTCCCTCATCAGTTATAAGGCACAGAAGTTAATATTTTCTGGACAAAACCTCCTACACCAGGGTCAAAGGCACTGAGAACTAAAACACAGCAACAGGTTTCAAGAAAGGCAAATGAAGAGCAAAAAAAAAGTGTAAGGCCTGGTCATGCCTAGGAACTCACTGTGGGCTGCCACCCTGAAAGACTTTCAGACACCTGCTGAACTCTCCAGGGTCCTCTGTGGACAGATGTGGCACAGATGTTTTGCCTGGGCTCACCAGCCAGCCTGGGCTCCTGTTGGGATGGCTGCTGGCCTTGGGGCTGCCATGGACAGCTGTAAAGGGGCAGAATCTGCATGTCCTGTGCTTGGCCACTGCAAAATTGTTCTCCTGTTGATTCCTTCAGCCCCCAAGCTGTGCCAGCCGGATTGCAATGGCTTTGTTCCATGTCAGCCAGGAGCACTGAGCTCTCCAGGGAATGAATGCAACCCTCTGGTTGATTTAACTTGCAGCTTAGTCAGGAGAGTGTACACTTAGATCCTACACCTGCAAACCTCAGGTTTATCAAATACAGGCTGGTGTTGAATGAGAACCTTCCAATGTAAGAAGCCAAAGATGTTTCTCAAGTGTGGTGCATGCCTCAAGAGCTGCAACCAGAGCAGTGGGTAAACCAGGCAGAAAAAGCTCTACTTACTGAATATAGGCCAGAGTCCATCAAAGGTTGCTTCCTGATTTCTTACCCTGTAACCTTTTTCTCAATTTTTACTCTCACTCTTTATTTTTTCACTAGCCAGCCCACTTGAAGTTTGATTTAGCTCTGCAGGAAACAATAATTCTGATTCCAGACTGTTTTGGTAGTCGATGAACTCCTAGATGGTGTAAGGTTAAAGTGCAGCCCCCAGATGTCAATATGAATAGGCCAGTGGTGCAAGTGTGACAAATTAGGGAGAAAAGTACGCCAGGTCTCTTGAGTGACCAAACACCCGAAATTTCAGTAATTTCTAATTTCCTCCTTAGTAACCTGGTCTTAAGGACTTCCAGCGAGGCTGCAGTCAGGAGCACCTCAGGTCCCAGTTACATGCAGAGAGAGCCGAGGTTTTCTTACAAGGAATGAGCACAAACTGTGAGCCTGAGTCAACCTTCGATGTAGGTACATTTGTTTCCATAGAAATTACCTTTAATATATCTAGAGACAGTAGCTGGGAAAAATGCCATGCTTCTTTCTGTCACTAATATAAATGACAGGCACATTAAATACAGCAAACAAAAACCCTGGAGTAAACAAAATCAGCATTTATTCCTCATTCATCTTTTTACAAGATTTCTTCATAGATTTCACAAAAGAACACATACCATGGGTTAATCTACAAAACCAGATATGCAAACCAAAGTGATAAGGTACATGAAAATCCACACATTTCATGATTTAGTTGCCACATGCCTGTCCTCTAAATTCAAGGGAAGTTGCTGTGGGGTACCCAAACATTAGTTCTGCCACACCAAAATGAGATCACTAACTCTACAGCCATAGCTGAACAACATATTTACAAAGCACTATCTCCACCATCTTCATCTGGGTTTGAAACAGGTAGATAGTAGTTCAGCTACCAAGCCTTCATGGAAGGTGAAACAGTCTAGCATTCCTAAACGGATTCATGCAGTGTTTAGTTTTATTCACAGGAGACACAAGAACAAGTATTTATTGGTGATAGTAGTAGTATGTGAAGATGCACCATCCTCCTGGAAGGGGTTTGGAGCATCAGTGCTCATTCATCCATTCATCACTACTCTGGGTGCAAAACTGCATCCATTACCACATATTAAAAGCCCTAAAGCTAAGAATTGCCCTGCTCACTGGATCCAGTGGAACAGAATCCAATATTTCCAGGTCTCCATCAGTGGAGAATAGCTGACAAACTCTTTTCTCACAGACTCTGGTGGGGGTCATTTTGCTGAAAGAGGTTGTCAGTGATTTATAGTCAGCATTAAACTGAAAATGCTAAAATAACTTGATTTTACTGCAGCAATTCAACCACTGCAGAAAACCTATGTCTTCATTGAGATTCCTTCACTGTTAAAAAGATTTGGGGTTTTTTATTTTTACTCATAGGACTGGTGCAAAGCAGATATTTTTGGGAGGAAGGCAGGCTGGTTAAACTGGGGTCTTCTACTACTCTCATCACAAAAGGTGGATCTAGCACTTCCCTTATTTATTTCTGTGAGCTACCCTGTTATTCCTGGTTGGAATCAAGAATTTAGCTTGGCTTTGACTTTATTCAGCTTCTGACATTAGAGGGAATATAAAAATGAAATTACAAACCAGATGCTCTAATAATCTCCCGAGTGGATTATCCAGGTTGCCAACTGCTTATGCTGTGAGGGTACCCAGAGGAGCAACTGGCTGCAGACATTCACAAACATGGGCGTGATAGTATGGAGATCTTTCTGCAGAAGAGGTTTTTACCCATTTCATAATATTCAGAATGTACAACATTAAAAAACAGTGGAAAAACCACTAGTGTCCCACCTTGTGCCAAGTAAATTTGCTTCTAACCCTGATGTCAGTCTTAGACTGCTCTAGTTTATCTGGCATCCAGTGTACCTGCTGCATCTATGGAAGTGGGAATAGCAGTGTCCTGATTCTTATGAATGCCAGGTGATAGTTATCATGTTCTCAGGATTTTATTTTTTAATTTTTACATGTCAGGAAGAATGCACAAAACAAGCAGTGCATCTGGGCACTTCATCCCTCCTACCACAGTTGATGTTTCTATGACTCTTGAGGTACCTGCAGTCATTCCTGTCTGTCTGTGAGTACACAGCTAAATGGAATAGGAGCAGCTAGAACAGTGCCTTTCACACCCAAACCTGTTCACAAGCACAGCCATTCACACTTTCCAAATGCAATCACATAAGCCAACATGTAGCAAAAATTATAAACAAACTCACACAGATGTAGGTGACTTATTAGAACCTAGTATTATTATGACCTAGTAGAAAATAGATGATGTGCCAAACCAATAATTTAGCACAGCAGGCTTTAGCTATTAGTCATTACAGAACATATTTAAATCATAAAATCATAGAATCATAGAATAGTTTGAGTTGGATGGGACCTTTAAAGGTCATCTAGTCCAACCTTCCTGCAATGAGAAATGAGGTCTCCCACTTGATCAGGTTGCTTACAGCTCTGTCCAACTCACCCTAGAATGTTTCCAGAGGCAGGGCAAAGTAAAACAGAACCCAAACCAAACTTGCATATGTGAGCACACACACAAAACAGCATGCTGCTCAAAGTGCAATGAGACACAATTAGGAAGCCACTAAAAAGAATGTGTCTGAAGCTATTATTAACTAAAATTACAATAGCCAGAAAAGATCCCAGAATCACACAATTACAGAATTTTTAGGGTTGAAAGGGATCTCTGGAGATCATTCAGTCCAACCCCACTGCCAAGGTAGGGTCACCTAAAGCAGGTGACACAGGAACACATCAAGGGGGTTTGGAATGTCTCCAGACTCCAGAGATCTCCATAGAGACTCCATGATCTCCCTGGGCAGCCTATTCCAGTGCTCTGCCACCCTCAATGTAAAGAAGCTCTTCCTCATATTGAGATGGATGCAAGACACAAATGAACATCTCTGGGGACTTTTTCTCAGGCACATTGCTATACACAGCAGTGATGATTACACAGCAGTATAATTTTTTTTACTCTTGGTGACAATAAGGCCCTAGGTAATGTACCTCCCTTTTGACTCAGTGCTGCAGATCCAGTGTCTGTGGAGTAAAAAGCAGAAGGGCTCTTGGGATTCCTTCCTCCTCCACTGGATACCTGCAGGCCCACTTGGGTTAACTCTGGGCACCAAATGGCACCTTCAGTCACTGCAGAGACTTGCTCAGTCCAACCTCCTCTGACTGCCCCTCCCTCAAATTCAGCCCCTACTGCTGGAGCTGTTCCAAGGATGAAACAGTGGGACAATTTACAGACAAGACTCTAGAGTGTTACCACCATTATCCATCTTATTAAGAGTGGAAGTTAAGCACTTTGATTGTGTTAGCACACTGCCTGGATGCACAAGCCAGAGGCTGCTGAGGGGTCCCCTCCTGAACTCATGCCTAAATTCTCAAAGTGGGGAAAATCTGTCCAGCTCTTCTATCCTCCTATGCATTTCTATTTCTGACAGAGCACTGTACAGAGGAAGATGATGGATGTGCTCAGCAGAGGTCACATTTTCCTATAGCTCCTGGAGGATTTGTGATTGACTCAGCACAACACACTCCAACACTGGGCTGATCTTCATGGCACTAAGCTCTTAATTACTACTCAGATGTATATATCAACACATAATAAATCCTCTTAATTTAACTGAGCAACAAAGCAGAAAAGACAGTAGTCACACTATTATTTTAGTATAGTTAATAAGATTAAAAATATGTGTAATTTATCCATGTCAAATCTACTAAGGGAAAAACCAAACCTTGATCCAATTCTACAATAATGGCACTAGAGAGCATAATGAGATCCTATAATTCCAAAGTGGTTTGCTGCATTTTAGTCTGATCATTGAGTTGTTTACTGTACAAAAATCTACAATATCTTGAAGACAGTCAGAACAGGAGTGGGAACTCCAGCCCTAACAGAAAGGCAACATTTCTATTCATTTTGACCAGGCAAATGTAAATGGTGTCTTAAAACAAGCAGCCCAGCTTCTACCTAAAAGTCATATGCTCATTTTCTCACTTTGAGACTGCTCAGTCTTTCTCCAAAGAAACTTACATTTCTGCTTGTCAAAGCTGAGTTTAGTTAACACTACAGAGGAGGACTCCAAGGTGGCAGTGCTCTGCATTGTGTAACAGTTACATGGTATGTCAGTGTATGATAGCAGTATTTGCCACCTCTGGTGCAACACATCAGTATTACTAAGAGGTCACAGCTCTAAGAAGCCCAGTTCATTTACAGGAGCAGTGTTAAGGGATGTACTATGATGATTTTAAAATATTGGATCAAACTGGCTGTAGGGAGTGTGATGGCCATGATGTCCCATTAATGGGCCCCTTTTTGTTTCAAAAGGAACACTATCCAGAAAGGACAAAGGTGTGAGAAGCAATTCATTGCATGGTGATGAATAATACTGTTTTGTCCTTATGTTGATCCCTTTTCAAAAAAGACAGAACTTAAATATATAAACATATGAAATGTATAGATAAATATATAGAGATATCTAATATTAATATGTGGTTTGATCAGAACTGGATTAAGCAAAGACCATGTAAAGACACCACAACATCATGATTAAATAAAATACTCGTTACAATTTGCATTTATGTAGTTCTGAAACCAAGCAGTAAGAAAGCCATATACAGCAGTGAGTAAGTCTCATTATTTTAACTTCAGAGCTTTGGCAACTTAGAGTCACTTAATGATAAGCCATAAAAAAAAAAAATTCTGGTGATGAATTCAGCAGTTCTGACTCCAAGTTTTTACCTAGTTAAGAATCCAAAAGGCTTGGGAGCAAGACAAGAAAACTTCAGAAATACAGAGAACTTTCACTTGTTCACCTCTTTGCCATCAGTCCTAATCAGTTAAATTAGCATTAAACAGATTAGCTGGTATAAAATCACCCTCTGTTAAAATTATACTGAATTATACTTGCATTTTGGAGAACGGGGTCTGCATGGATACAAGTGAATAGTGCCTTGTTCTCTTTCTTGTTTAATTAATCCAAGTGTATTTACAGTGAGCAGTAATTCATCAGGGTAAAAAATCCTGAAATGTACCATATCACAGTTGCAGCAAATTCACCCATAGACAAGGAAAGCCTCATTTCTCCCTTCCACTGATGTTACATTAACATGGCTTTAACTCTGGTTGAGCTAATCCTTAACTCATTTTAGTGTGACAGGAAAAACAAACTTCAAACCTTCTACAGAAGGCAGCTTTAAATTTGCTGCAATTTTTTTGGTTTTTTTAAAAATTATTTTACTCCAGTGTCAAATGAACTTTGGCTAGAGATTTAACATAGTGACAGATTTCCTTCTGGGCTCAGATGAGAAACAGTTAATTTTACATAATTTAAATTTTAAGAAGCTTTTGATAAGTAAATGAGGATATAAGACTAGATAAAGAAAAGTTCATTATGAAACCAAGCTAATGTAGCACTTGCAGGAATGGAGATCATGCTGCTCCAGAAGAAAGGCATTCCTGCAACCTGGAGAAATACTTTCCTTCTTTTAACAGCTGAATAGAGAAGAAGCAGCTCCACAATGCTGGGACTTGTCCTGCAACTGAAGTGCTGTTGGTCCATTTAGTAGAAGTCTCAGTCATGGCAGGGGGGTAAAGCACCGAGACTGCTGATATTTTCAAATCTCTTAGCAGCAGTAACCACACAGCAGCTTTTCTGCACAATAAACAAAACAAGAATCCAGTTAATTCAGCAGTATATTTTTTCATTTGGTAAAGTGTTCTGGGATGACCACATGGTGGTTTCTTTGTGAATAAAGAAAGCAGCACTGTAGCTTCTTGCTTACAAAGGATTCTCACAGCCACCTTTTCTATTAAATGTTTTATACAATATTAAAAAGACAAGGCCTCTTTGTTAAGTGGAGAATTGATCCTGGAGGTGTCTCTTTAAATGCAGCTACTCTGCTTTTTTTGCCTCTCTTGTCATACAGATCACAGTATGCAAAGGCATGCTGCAAACCTCTCCATTTATTTGTGTTACCACTGCAAGCATTTATAATGCCAGGTCTAAATCAACTGGCACTTGAGTGCATTATTTTGGGTTAAATGTGGTAACTTGCCTGATAAAAATAGCTAAAGGATTCTTTAAAAATAAAGCACAGCTATGACTCTAGATCCACTCATTAAGCAAACTCAAATAAACTCCAAAAAGAAAAACACACAGAGAGGAAATAACACTGCAAAAGCCAAAACCAGATTTCCCTGCAAGTTAGATCATGGGTAGGTTACTATGTTACAAAGCTATTAAAAGTTTATTTAAAAATAATTTTGACTGCTGTTGGACAGTCAATTTATCTTAAAGTTGACTTTGTTTGTAACAGAAAATTGTGTAATACAGTGCTTCCTGTGTTACAGAGGGAGAATTTTCACCATTATGTTGTTGTGTTTGTTGCCACAAATTAGTGACTTGAAACGGGAAATCCAGATACAAACACTAATCTTGCAACAGGGCTGGAAAACCTGTTTAGAAAACTACTGTGCAGAAGCACAAGTGAGTGTGAGAGGACCAAAGCTTTATGGAATCTGTCTCAGCACCAGTGAAGTGAGGGTGAATACAGAGGATCATAAAGAGCTATAAATTCCCAGTGGATTTCTACTCCAGAAGTTGATGCTCAGATATTCCTGTATCAGGAAGTTATGTGGTTTCAGAAAGCAAGTGGGATGGAATAATGGTACCTTAGTCCCTACTGGCTTCCACTGTATCATGGAAAGGCATCTTCATGTCTCTGAAAAAGCTCATGTAAAGATCATTACCTTCTGTGTTACTACACTACACTGTATAAAATCTGCTCTAATCTTACTTAGTCAGAACACAAATTTCAACCTCCCACAATACTCTGTTTTCCACATGTTCCTGGAAAAAACTTGTTGCAAAAAAAAAATCCCCAATATAGCACTTGTCCTACCAAGCAGATGATGGATGATGGCACCATTAAAAACTTGCCTTTTGGCAAGTGGTGAAAGGTGGACTACTTTTATTTTGGCATCCTGTTGTTACTGGTGACGCACTACTAAAAGGAAGTGGTTTTACAGTGTATGTGTGTGTTCTCAGCCTAATTCACATCTTGACCCTCCACCAAGTGCTGCCCAGAGATGGCCTCCAGAACCTTTGAGCAGTTCCCCTGGCCCCAAGCAGGCCAGTTTTTGTGGTAGGTAGTGAAAGTGGCTGTGGGAATTTGAGTACTGGTTTATGGAGACACTGCACCGCCCGAGGCAGCGCGATTTCAAAGTGACTCAGCGAGTACACGCTGGTCCAGGACCAGGGACAGAAAAAGAGAACAAACTTAAGTCTCCCTGATCCCCAGGGAAGGCAACCAAGCCAGCCTGAGAACCACTAATGAACTGTTTGTTAATGACAGGGCAAAGACAAGGAGCCAGGGAAAAATGGACAGAGAGATGCTCTGTCAAACTTGTTTGGGTTGCTAAAGGGAAGATAAGTGCTCTGTCAGAACTGGTTCCTTGGACATTTGGAGCAACTTCTTTTAGGGGTCACCTTGCTTTGATTTTGTTGCAGTTAGTCAAGCTGCCCTGAGGGTCTGGCCCGTGCCTCTCCTAAAAAGTTATTATTTTTCATATTTCTACCCTTTTTAAACCGTACTTCTAACCACAGCATGAAAACCTGAAAGCTTTCAACACTGAAAAATTATTGGGTGAAATCCTGCCCCATGAGAGCCAGTGGGAGCATAACCATTCCCTCTAAAATGGCCAGGGTTTGCAGCACATATGGCTCCATACCCATTAATTATTTTGCACATTGCTGTTACTTGGTATATGTAATAGAGGCAGTTTACATTTTGAATGTTTTCCAGACAGCAGCAGGGGTGGTGGTGGTGAATACAGTTTGGACCGTGCACTTTGGACTACACAAGGTTTTCAGCTGTCCCCTGATCCCTTCCACAGGGGCTAAAGCTTTTACATCTGAAGGAATATTTGGGACCTAAAACAAACCTTCTGTTTGGCAGCTCTTTCAGAGAGGTTATTGAGCCAGGGGTGCTTGAGACACACAGACACCTTTTGCCTTTTTCTAAGGGAAAAAAAAAAAAAGATACCATTATTGGAGCACTAATTGAAGATCAATCATATCTTACTTCGACTTAAAGTAATGGCAGAAGAACACTACAACATCAACATGTTTAGTGAAGCTATTTTGCAAAGCACAAGTATGAATAAAAAATTTTGGGGGAGAAGATGCAAGAGACAACATGAGATGTAAGGTTTGCATTAGGGTAGGGTTTCCTGAGATAAAAACTGGTGATAGGAAGGACAACAGTTTGTGTTCTTGCAGCATTTGGAAAAGACTGTCTGTTCCCCAGATTGCAGAAATCGGAACTTCACTGGAGCCCAACTAAAGGAGTCAAATTATATCTTACAAAAACTTCTGAAGATATATTAACCATGACAAACTCTCCTATTTTTACTGTGCACACACACTTAAAATCTTCTAATAATCTTATGGGCATTGCTGTTCTAGGACCTTACAACAAAAACTAAATTTAAGCCAAAATTCGAGTAATTTATTTTATTTTTTATATTAAATTTTTTATATCCTATTTTATAGTAATTATATTTATCCTTAGTCTGTAACAACAACATCTTGCAAGGACAAATCTGTCAAGGCACTATTCAGTCCATCCCACTACCTTATCAGTAGGGCTTACCTCTGCTCTTTATCACCATAATCTTTGCTCTTATTTTAATAAACTTATTTTGTTAATTAATAATATAATCTATTAATTCTCAATGATGGCTGTGAAAATGCACCTTGACATATACATCCTAGGCAATACAGCAGTCATCTTATTTAACACAGATGTACTTTGCCTGCAAAGGAAGAAGTGAATATTGCACTTCAAATGCTGTAAAAATTCTGAAACCTGCTTAAAATTATTCCCTTGTGAACCAGTGAACCACATAGGGGACTCATTTAGAAACAGTCAATGGAGGTGTCACCAGCAGCGTGGATCTCCAAAAATTACTGACACAGGAATAACCAAAGTGCTTTAAAATCTTGTTGCTCCTCCAGCTAAGCCCAGCTGAATTGTTTGCATGAGCAAACAGCTTCTGTGTTGGCCACTAAGCTGGTTACCATTGAAGGCAAGAAGGTGCTTAAGTACAAAGGTATGCACCAAGTGAAGCTCCAAGCTCTGGTACTTTCTTGGAAAGGTAACTCTTTCCAAGAGGAAAAGGTAGGATGAAACAGCACTCAGGAGAGCCTAAAAGGGCTTTCACAAGGGGAGTAAGAATCATCCCTAGCTGGAAAATCCTTTTCATATGGCAATTCAGTGCTCATTTTGCAAATAATTTCATTTTGTTAAGAAATTGATCCACTCAGAACACACAGCATTGCAGGATCTTATATTTCTTTCCAGACATGCAAGAACTGATGAGCAAGTGTGAGCATGCAAATTCTAACAGCTAAAAAATGCAGTGGGACACAAGTGGCTCACAGTGGCAAGAAATGAATCAGCAACAAAGACTCAAAGTGAAGAAAAATGTCAAAGCAAAATGATGTGGCAACACAAGAGGGCAACAGCAGATGCATGAGGATATTTAAATGTAGAGACCTGGAGTCTGAAGTGGAGCTTGTGGTCTGTTAACCATGGGTGTTTTAAGGCAGCAGTTGCACTTAATCTCCAGCTAGAGGAAAACCAGAATGCTATTAAGAGTTTTTCCCAGAATCTTACAACTCAGCAGTTATTTGTAACAGGTCATGTGTTCTACCATCATGCAATGTTGTCATTTCAGAACAGTGTGACAGATGGCAGATTAATTTTTGTTTCTCAGCAAAAATATATTCAGGTAATTTCAGAACATTTGATGGATGTAGTGAACAACACCAATGAAGAGTCATTATAATACTGTATGTGGGCATAAGAAACTTATAAGTCAAATTAGTTCTGCAATGAAGCAGAACAAGTGACACAATTGTGTCATGACACCATGGAATACACATTTCAAATATACAGGATTATATACCATTTTTCCTTGATGAGAAGCTTTGATATGAAGTCTTTGGCCTCATCAGAAACATCTCGAAATTCCTCATCTTCAAAATCCCAGTTACAGGCCAGGATATTGTTGAGGGTCTCATTGTCATCATCACCCAAGAAAGGAGACAATCCAGTGAGGCTGAAGTAAAAAGGAATGTGTTTAGTCCTCTTGTCTTTCCCTCTTCCTGTTCATGGTTTCCAATCTGCCAACTAAGATTGTTCTGTCACTCTGGCCTATCTTACTCTCTAAGAAGGTCTCCAGACCATTCCCATTTTCTCATCTACTTAAACGTTTAAATAATTACCCCTCTTCTCTTAACACACCAAGCATTACTGCCTTTCATGATAGGTCACATTTTCTAGCCCTCTGACCACTTTTGTACTAACCATTGGGAATTTAGCAAGCAGCTTACATTATTCTGGAAGTGTGATGCTCAAACACTCCTAAGATAGGTGCAAAAAACCAAAGATGGAAAGTTCATGGCAATTGGAAAAGAGGAGAGGTTTCTCAATACAGAACTTGGAAAGAAGTTTACATTTCCTATTTTGGGTACACAGTTTTTCACTCTTCCAGTATAACAGCAAATTTGGATGACTGACACAGTTCAACCTGGAAACAGCTTACAAAGCAGATACATAATCCTACTTACAGCATATAAGCAATGACTCCTAAACTCCACATGTCTGTAGGAAAAGAGACAAACTCATAATTCACAACTTCGGGAGCAAGGAATTCTGGAGTCCCAAAGTTAACTCGAAGTTTTTCCCTGGGTTTATATCTAGGAAATGGAAACATGAACAAAGGACATCAATTACAGTTCTTATTAAAGTTGCATCCCCAATTGTCTAGCACTTGGACGAATTTCAGAAGTATACAGAAAATTCAGTAGGAAAACAAGGACAGACAGAGGCACAAACTAAAAAGAAATATACCCATATATAGAATTAAAAGTATTTTCAAGCTTTGTATCATACTAAGACAAAATGCAATTACTACAAAAAGGAAGAAATTCATAATTCAAGGACTTCTCAGAGCAGCTCTTACCATCCTTTTGGGACTTCTCCATATCATAGGCATGGAATTTTTAACTAGTAAATCCTTCACAGAGGTTATAGCACCTAATTAAACTAGAAAGGGATATATCATGGGATATATTTTAAGAGCCCATAGTGGTATCTTAGACTCTCTTTTGAAGAATCTCTTAATACTGGAGACAAGAGACTAGACAAGATGTACCACTGACTTTGTCCATTTTAGCTTTTTCAAGATACTTATGAGTATTATTAGTGAGAATCAGCCTTCTTTCAACCTTCTACCTGAAAATAAGGTTTCAGGACAAATTTTTTTCACTCAGCTCCAAACATTCCATATTAAAAGATATCCCTGGTTAAAAGAAACAAAATTGTCCTAAGAACAGTAGAAGACCATTATGTATCAAAGACATCATTGCAGGGATGCAATACTTTTTTTCATTGTTTCCTAATTAATTTATGATTAGGGAGAACACAAGCATGTACCTTCTTGCCAATCCAAAATCAATAATTTTTATTTGATTTGCCTCTCGGTTCACGCACAGGATATTCTCAGGCTGCCAAGAGAAACAAAAAGAAAAAACAACAACAACAAAAAAAAACTTGAATAAGAAACAAGTATGAAAAACTGAGCTCCAGTAAACTGGAGGGAGAGTAACACTAATAACAGTGCAAATGTCCCATGAGAACCTTTTGCTTCCCTCCTTGTTCAGATCTCTCTGCATGGATAACCCCCTTGCTGACACAACAATCAGAACCCTGCATTTTGTGCCTTCCAACTGCTTTTTCTTCTCCATGGCTTTTCAATTTGACATAAGGCAGCAGTTCAGATAAAGAACTCATTAGGGGGAGGGCAACAGGGAATGCAGACTTCCAAGGAGGGGTTTCAGCATGCTTTCACTGTGATTTTACAGACCTTAGTAAGCTCACACTGATTCAAATAAATAAATAAATAAATAAATAAATAAATAAATAAATAAATAAATAAATAAAATTGGGCTTTGAAATTTGTCTTACAGCTTTACATTTCTGAGTTCTCAAATGTTCTGTCAGATTGAACATTAATATATTAAGCCAGTCACACCAACTTCATGTTTTTTTCAGGTGTTTTAGCAAAAGATAGGATTCACAGGTTAAATACCTCTGGATTTTCATAGGGCCAAATGCTACTCTTCACTTTCCTGGCAGGAATCCATTAACTTCCAAGAACTACTCCAAATTCTTACAGAAGGAACTGAGAGAAGGATTTGGCCAATTGTCTTTGAAATGTAAATACCTAAAGCACAGTCCCATATTCACTGCCAGCACTTTTACAGCCACTCTGTCTTACTGCTCAGTGAGTCCTCTTTGAAACAAAACAGCCCTCAACACTTAAAACATTAGTTAACCTTTGTCACCATTACTAATTCATTTTACATGCAGGACTTTTAAACACCATATGTCCATAGTTTCTGAGGTCCTGTATGATTATGGTCAAGATGATTTTTTTTCAATTTCAAACTTTCTTTCCCAAACTCATTTGTTACTGACAGCAATCTATGAACAAGCAAAACAGAAGGGAGAAGCCATAGCTGGCGAGAACATAAAAAGAGGTCTCTGGGATTAATTTCTTGGATTGTATATATGTCTTTTTGTCAGCAGTTTGACCTCATATTAAAACTGAGCCATCTCAAGATCATAATTAATGTGTCCCAAAGACTGTGTGAACTTCTGTTTGACAGGTTTCTAGGTAACTGGATGTTTATAGAGAAAGAGAAAAGTTGGTCTGGTCATCAATCGGCTACTGAAGCAGGTCCCAACAAGCATCTGCTCATTTCCTTAACCACTGCAATAATATGTATGCTAACAACATTAAAGATGTACTATATTAACTCAGTTATTACAAGCCAAAACCAGCAGCTGTTATAAAAATCTCACCAAAGAGAAAACCATCTTGTGCACTCCTTGTTTCTTTTTATTGTATTGTAAAGCTCAGGGATCACTAGGAAACTTTCTAGCCAGTCATAAAACTAAAGTCATCACCCCATTTTCTTCTTACACTAAATAGAGGTAAGAAACAAGTCCATTATCTAATTTTAAAAAATGGGCTAAGGGAAAAAGAGCCAGCTCAAGTGTACAGTTTAACGAAAAATAATAAGTGTTTTCTAAGGGGTGGCAGTTGGCCATTTGCAGTTGAGCAGTGTAAGAATGTGCAAGTACATGGTAGAGTACTTGTACATGTGTTAGCACATGGTAGAGAATCTGCCACCTTTCTCTGGGCTTTCAGCTACATAGCTGTATTGGTTACATTAACCACTGATTATTCCTTTAATTTTAGAAAGTATTTTTTAATGTACTTCCCCTTAATCTGGCTATTGATGTTTTTTCTATGACAACAGCAGTTCAATGTAGTCCTCAGAAAATTGTGCAGGCTTACACTGATCCTAAATGATCCTTGAATTTAGTTCCAGTCACTCATGCCTTTCTGCATAGCAAAAAACAGGGATAATTACCACCCTATGGCTGCTGTATAAAACATGTATCTTGTGCACTTGAATTAAACAATACTTTTTCAATATCTTGAGATCGAAATATTGAAATTAAAAATAGCAACTTATTTGTAGTCAGCTGCTGGCTTTCTGTAAAATCAGTCTGTGGAAAATTTAAGCACCATGAAGCTTGATGACATATGACCACAATTTTCATCTAATTTACTTAGTCCTGTAGTAATTTAACTGATCGCAACGTGGTTAAAATAAATATGCATTGAAATAAGGAAAGTAGAATAAGGCTCTTTGTTGTTTCTGCCACAGGAATCTGCTAAGCTTTATGGCCTACCATTAAGAATGGAATTTCCACATCTGTCATTGCACAAAACATACATCTCAAAACTCTACCTTGAGATCCAAATGAAGAATGTACATTTGGTGCATGTACTGAATTCCCTTGCAGATCTGTTTGATGAATGAGATAGTATCCATCTCTGTCAAATTGTAGTTTTCATCAATAATTCGGTCAAACAACTCTCCTCCTTCCACACTGAGGAGAAAAAGACAATAAAGCAGTGACCAAGTTCAAATCCAATCCCATGCAGTAAGACTAATGCAGAAAATATGCTCTTGACCATTTTTATCCTTCACAGTCAAGTTCAGTAAGATGAGCTTCTACTCTGATCTGGACTTTCTAAAATCTGAGTTCTGATACATACTGGTCTGAATTCTCAAGGCCTGAGTCTAGCCTCCCAACCATTGAAAAGCATTAATATCTTGAAATTTGGATATTATGTGGTCTTGAGTCATAATTTTCTACCAGTGAAATTAATGAAGTTCCATGGAAAGCCAAAACAACATGATGGAGAATCTGCATTTAAATCTGTGGTCTCTTCATACTCCCTCTGAGTTCAAGATGGACAGGATCCAAAATGTCAATCTCAAACTACCTAAAGTCAACAAAAATTACATAATTTCTATTCACATTTCAGTATGCCTCCAGTTTATCTTTCATAGGTACACAGATACTTCTCTTTTGTGGTATGTTAATCATATAGACCAAATTCAGAGGACTGTCTGAGAATGCCCAGGATAGTCAAATTCACCTAACTTTGAACTTTCTGCCACACATTTCAGTGTTTTAGTTTTAACCTTTTTGGCTTACTTAAGTCAGTATCTGTTTAACTTGACTTTTAGGCAGGTATTTTGTGCCTAATTTGCCTGACAACCCAGCATAAAAAGCAGGTTTATCCTTTCAGGCACCCGGTATAAGGATTAGCCACAAAACCCACATCTGGCTCCTCTTTAGTGTTAGATGACTTCTTGTTTGCCACACAGAATAGGAGGTAGTCTGAGAGGTTTATTTCCTGCCTGACACAAATTAGAGTTAAATTAAAGATAAGATATATACCACAGCTCTATGTTATATTGGAGCAGTTGTTTTACAGTACCAGGAATATGGCACACTACTGGAAAAAATGCATAAATGGCTGCATAAGAAAACTTTTATCCTGAATTCCTTTTTTGTCTGTTGCTCATGAGAACATATTTCATACGTGTTTTCCACCTGTATGAAGCTTCATCTCTAATTTCAGGAGAAAGCAAAATGTCAATTGACAATTCTAGCAAATAAACACAGAAAGGAAAAGAAAAGAACATACTTACTATTCCATGACAAGTACAATGTCATTTTTAGATTCAAAGGCATCATATAGCTGGATAAGGTTCACATGATTCAGCTGGTTCATGACATTGATTTCATTTTTTACTTCATCCTGTAAAGAACCATGAGTACTGCTTTAGTTGCCTTTTTTGCTAAAAAAGCTACATTTGAAGTAAATCTACATTATCTTCATGCTTTCTCTTGTTGCAATCAAACCCAGGGCTCCTGCAGTGGTAGATGTCAAAGCTATAGGAACTAACAGACTGAACTCGGAGCTTGAGTGGGGTGTTTCAGTAATAAGATATTTACTGGAAAAGGAAGAGAGGAGCCTATCTGGACAAGTGGAAAGCTCCCAGGGATGTAAAGGAAAAAGAGAAGCAGAGGAGGATTTTGTTCAAACAGCTGTAGGTGTACAAAATAAAGCTAAGTCCAGTTCTCAAAACCTAACTTTCCAGTCAGAGAGGAGAGACTGGTACCTCCATTCAGCCCAACTATTTTAGACATGCTGAATCATTCTCTGATGGTGTCAGTGTCTCTCCATTTACTATAAAGGGGTTCTTGGTGATCAGCTTTTTCACAGTTATTGCTTAGAAACCCCAGTTACCTGAGATAAATCCCACTCTTGAATGTCTTTAATGACACCCATGTCACCCATGTCACCCATGTCGTGCATGTCTTTCCAGTAAAAGCCAGTCCCAGATGTCCAAGAGGTTTGCAAAATAGACCAGATTAATTCCTCTCATCTGTATTTGTGTTGATATCAGGTGCCCAGATCATGTCTGCTATCAGCATCTCCACCACTGACATCAAGTAATTTCAGCAAAGGCTACAGCGTGCTTGGGAGGGAATACACTCTGTCACAGGCCTGACAAATGTTTTTACCATTAAACACTAACATAATTAGCAACAGAAAGAAAAAAACAAATATAATATTTAAAAGAAGCAGAAAACACCCCAAAATAGTATGTTGATGAGCTACTAGAAGTTTTAGGGGAGAAGTGAAACAGAACTGCAATTAATGGTATTCCAGCAGGTCTTATGAATGTAACAGCTTGTGAAACACTTGGTCATGGCCTGTTGTGTAGCTGAACAACAGTGTGTGATCCATTGGGGAACAAAAGACTAGTACCATGCTCTACCAACCTTCTGTTTTGGACCTTGTGCTTTTATAATTTTGGCTGCCAGCTTGAGACCTGTTGCTTTCTCTTCACATTTGTGCACTTGCCCAAATCGCCCTCTAGAAAAAGGAGCAAAACAAAATCATCCAGTGGTACAGGTGTCATCTCTGAATGCAAACTACACTATTAGCAACCATCAATTATCCTCTCCCTACTGACTTTCATTTCAATGTCTCTGTTGTTGCTATTTTTTATGTAGATTGTACTTGCTACTAGTCACTTAGGCACACCAACATCACACATTGTTCTATCTGGTACTACCCCACTTGTGTGATCCAGTATACTCACCTCACAGCATGCAATGACTAATCCCATGGAAGTCAAGGTTATACTGTAAGGATAAATAAGGATAATGGCTCTGTTCTGTGCATCATCTGTCCCCCTCCATCACATCATTTTCCTCCATGGGAAGGTTGTGTTTTTTAGACGAAACAAAGTCTTACCCAAGAGTATGCTGCCATGAAAATTACAATATCCCACTCTCCTAAATAATGTCAACATGAGAGGTAAGTAACTCCATGGCCTGTCAGATCGCCTATCTGTAATATCTTGTAATGTCTTGCAATCTACCTGAAAACAAGCATGTGTTTTCAGGGGTGAGACTATGAAGAGAAAGAAGACTACAATATGTCTCTACACACTGCTGGCTGTAATTTGAGGTAAAGTATTTCAGCATCCTAGGAGCCCTGTCATAGACCCTGAGGGCATCTGGCTGGCCTAGAACAATTCCAAACACAAGACAAGTCTACTGGTGCCAAATAGTAAGACAAAATTCACTCACACTATAAAACCAGCCTCCGTTTTTCATCCCTCTTTAAAGCATTATAAGAGCTCAGACTTTCATGACTTCAGCTCTAGTGGGGAATGCTGCCTCCATTCACCTCCCAAGATACTTGGCTGTAAATCTGTGCCTTGCTTTCCAAGTTGGTTTACTACACCTGACTTACCCTCCCAGAATTTCATCCTCGTTGACATTATAGTAATTGCTGATCCCCACCCTTTTGGCTGAGACAATCCGGTGATCAAATGGTGCTGGTGGAGTAGGAGTATCATCTAAAAAAGATGAAACAGATAGAGCGTATGAGTGGCCACATGCAATGTTTGATTATCCTATATTTTAGTTCCTCCTTTCCCCAGATAAGCCCATTTAAGAACTGAATACACTTACTGTAAGCTTTATAGATAGGTCTTTCTCTACTATTGAACAAGAGTTTTATTTCAGAAGCTCTGGCTCAGAAAAAGAGGTTGTTGTTGGGGAGCTGCACTACCAAGACAAGGACTCCTTTTTTAAGTTATCATCTTTCATACAAAAGTTGGGAGAGGCAAAATGAAGACTACTAGACTATACCAACGTAGCTTCATATTCACAAGGGGCCCCTGCAATTCAGCCTAATCTCTGATTTTTTAAAATATTTTTTCCTCCTTAGGGACTGCTAATAGGTGAGTATGTACTCTAACTCTTCAGTGGGGTAGGTAGAGAAACAACTCTCCTGCAGGCCCAGCTAAGAGAAGCTATTTCCCAGCTTTTCTTGTTGACAGTGAAGAATCCCCTTCTCAACAGATTGACAAAATTTGTCCTTTTGCACAGTATGGTCATCACCTTTAAAGATCACATTTAGAGCTTGTGCACATGAGGGAGTTTCACCCTGGCAGACAGCACTTGGGGTTTCCAGCATGGCTCAGGACACATGGTAACTGTCATATGCTGCTCTGAAGAATTTCTGTCCTTAAAAAGAGATGGCAGATAACAGGTAAAGAGGGGCACAGAGGAGGGATGGTTCCCAACATTGCACTGCAGCAGTTATGGAGTTCTGGCAGGTCTTGGGTGTTATTTTTTGAACCTCCACATGCTGGACCTTTCTGCCATCCTGATGTCAAAATCCCTGCTGGAGACCAGCCCTCCATGCCTAATTTGGACTTTTTGCAGGCTTTTGTGACTTCAATTTCATACCCACGTTGTTTTTAATTTGATTGATACTCCCGAGAGTGACCTTTGGCTGACCAAAGTGACAAATACTTCTTCAACCATTTGGGAGGGCTACAGCCCCAGTGTTTCAATATGAGCTCTCTGGTTTGGAATGCCAGCTCCTTTTTGTGTGAGGCTTGTTGAGCAATTTTAAAACCATTCATTTCTCCAGTGAAAATGATCAAAAACACAAACAAGAAACCCCATGACAGCATGTAGCTGGCAGGAACAGTTTGGTCATTAATGTGGCAGTAGATTGTCCTTATTCACAGTCAATGTCCATTTTTCCAGGACACCAGCTGTGTACCTAGATTTTTTTTTGACAGTGTTAATAACTTACATGGTCAGGAAGTTAGTTCATGGACAAGGAATTATGAAAAGCTGGGGCTTCTGGAAGTTTGCCACCTACTTGGGATTCTGCAGAGTTTGAATTGCACGACTGTAAGTATGGGTCTTTGCATGTTACTGAGACCCACAAAATGCCAAGAAAACCTCTAACCTAAGGCAAAATTTGACTCTAACAACACAAACTCCATCAGCACCAGCGTGTAAGTGACAGAAGAAAAGGTCTTTCTGAAAGCTCAGCTAAAAACATTACCAAACTTTGGGCAAGGAAATATTCTTTTAAAGACACCAGACTGCTTTTCAAAACTATGTTTAAATTTTTGCTGTCAAGATGTTCCCCATGACAGACCCTCTATTTTCCTTTTCCTGCAAACCAAAGGAGATTTCTCCCTATTCAAGAAAAATTTACCATTACAGATCAAAGATGCTCCAAAAGAGACACTATAATCTTAACATCATCCATAACAATCACCCAGAGCTCACAACACCTTATGGATTTTAGATTTAGTGTGCTATCTCCTGCTTTCTGCTACAAAAACTTAGCAAAAACCTGTAATAAATGTTTTCCTCCCACACTCTCCCCCCTTTCCCAAAGCAGATAAATTCATCCTGAGTCCTGTGTATGCACATGCACACGCATATATTCCCAAGTCTTTCAGACCATCTCTTCACATGCCATACAGGAATAGGCACTGAAATTCTCAAGATGAAGGTTTAATATTAGAAATTTCTGCTTCACCATGGTAAGCACGGCTTCAGAGTTTGGTGCCTGAGCACCATCTATCTGACTGTTCAACAGCATCACTCAGGCTTCCACACAAAGCTCTGTATTTCTTTACTTTGTAGTCTGCAGTTGTTCTCACTTCCAATTACAATGGGATGAATATGAACAAGCTGTTTTTACAGCTACATCCACAGAACTGCAGATTCCCTGTTAACACATTCTCAACATTTCCACAGGTCGACCAAGTTTGCTGCACCTGATATAATTTCTCCCTCCACTCTATACTTAAGGATTTTAGCTCTTTTGTTAAAAGAAAAGGGAGAGAGGTTATTGTTAGTGGAGTAGTTGTAGCAGAAGCAAATTAATTTTGAATCATTTCTAACAGAGCAGAAGCATCTAATATGAAAGCAAGCAGAATTGTGTTATTTCTCATCAGCTTAAGATGCAGTCCATGAAAAGCTGTTTCCCATCACAGCTATCATGCACACCTTTTCCCCCTACTAGTTAGAATCATGAAATCATTTTCTTCTACAGATCTCTGTTTCTGCTCATCACTGTAATACTCGCTTGCTGCAACTACTCTGATCTTTTTCTTGTCATCTTTGACTAGACCTTCATCATGCACTTGATGCTCACTGCTACCACTATGCTCAAACTGGCAGGTCTGCCCAGGGATTGAACTAGAATTTCCTGTACCTTTTTCGCAGCTTTTACACCTGCAAGGATAAAACATGGTATTAGTGCAGAGTACACTTAAAGCAGAGCAACTTTAGAAACATAGGTGAAAAATGCCTACATGGATATTGCATTCAAATAACATTAAGCTATTTTGTTTCATGGTGTAAAAATTACTTGTTTAATATTCCTGTTGAGAAATAAAAATGGCCCATAAATTATGACAGCAAAGTGTTTCTCAGTTACTGAAAATCTCACCTGAGTTCTTCTAAACTTGATATTAGGCTATGAATCTAGCCTTTAAAGCAAGTGGAGAGCATTGGATTTCCCCTTTGTTCATAGAGGTTCCTGAGAGATTAAACCTCTTTATCCCTGAAAGGCTATATATTAAACCCAGCCAAGAAAGAATTGAAGTAAACAAATTTATTAGGCCAATTGCTGGGCAAGTGTTCACAGTTTTATGTTGTCCTTTAAGTTACTAAATTTTCAGTAAGTTAATTCCTATTTGGCAGATGGCCTAATCTCTTTTGCTAATGTTATATGCCATTGCAGGGTATAAATATAACTATGGGAGAATTCTCCTCAGAGATAAAGAATAGTGTAACATAATTCCCATGTTCCTAACATAGTTCCCAAGCAAACAACCACAGCACGTGGCTAATACCATGTGTGGTGGATTGTTTGCCTTTCTTTTTCTAAGAATATATTTTCACTTAGATCATAGACAAACATATTTTTCACTTTTGTACTGGGCTAATTTTTCACCAATACTTATACTAATCAATCACTTTGACTTGAAGCTTGAACTACACATTTTTCTGAAGCAAGAATCTTTACCTTCCATCTGATATCTCTTCATCATGACTTTCTTCTGCCTTATCTTCCTTTTGGGAAGGAGTTGGTGGTTCCTCAGCACTTTTTACACTCTTATCAGCATTTTCCTCTCCTTCATTCTCTTTCTCCTTTTGTTGTTCCTCCAGTGCATCTTCAGGCACCTGATGTTCCTTCTTCTTCTCCTCATCTGCTGGGGACTCACTCTCTATCTCCTGCACAGTGAGTTTCTGACAAGCATCATCAACAGCACCTTCTTCCTGCTTCTTTTCTGGAGTGAAGGATTCCTGAAAAGAGTTTCTCCTATATTCATAATGGCTTTCTAAAGACAAACTTTCTTCTTTCTTCTCTGACTCTTCAATATGAAATGTGGGAGGATCCACTTCAAGCAGAACAGAACTTTCTCTCTTGGAATTTTCCTGGTTGAGTTTATCAACTTCTTCTTTCTGAGAGCAGGACTGACTCTGCTGGATGTCCCCATCTATAAGAGATTACAAAGTAATCTGTCAGTGGTCTTCTGATAGTCAGTAACAGTATTAAAGTAGGCTGCACACTTAGCACAACTTCTGTTGAATTGCGAACTAGGTATTTGCTTTACTCTCCCACTTTCAAGGTCATTATAAGTGTCTCCTAAGCAAGAGCTGACTACTTATTTAAAATTGGAATTTCATGGGTCAAAAATGCTTTCTTTGAGACACAGCACGAGAAAATGTTTTTCTCACTCAAAGTTATTGCCAGCCAAGTCAAAGTTAATAAACTCCTCATGCAAAGCACCTTATTGAGCAGTTGCATACCCTGCACTCACTCATGCTGATGAGCACATATCTAACCAGCAACTTCACTGGAGCTGCTCAGGAAAATCATGGCTATTTCTGTGTTATTTCTTAGGAACTAGAAGTTGATTAGAGAAAATAATAGTCTAACCTGTTGAATCTGGTGGCTTCTTTTCTTTTGTTTCTATTTCACTGAACTGTGACTTTTCTTTGATGACCTGTGAAGAAGGCAATTGACAGATTAGTCAATTTATACAGTGCACATGTTGTATGGTCTTCATGAAATTGAAGCCCGATTATTTTTTTTTTCCCAAGTACTCTGTGTTCTAACTCACACATTTCCTGTAAATGATGGTCCTTACTTTAATAACTACAAGCTGATTGAATTGATACCAGTGCAAAGCAAGAGAAATTAGCATGGTTGTAGTCAGCATCAGTGTTGGCATAAAAACAGCCTAGAAAAGATCAGGACTGACTCTCAGAGACTAAGCCAAATCAGCTTAATCAGGAATCAGCTGCTTCCCTTCCCTAACTTTTACTGTTAAAAAACTAGGTTTAACCAAATTTCGGAGTATTTAATATTCTAGTAAGAGGTTCATTAACAGTCTTACTGACACTTATCAAAAAATTCCTCACCGTTTAATCAACATTTGGCAATGACTTCTTTGATGATGCAATGATTTATTAAGGGCTAAGTGAGATGGTAACCAGGAATTTGAGTGTTCAAGCCGTAGCTTCAGCTCTGTACCCTTCTTTTACCTACATTTTACAATGTTGCAGTGACATCTAGAGGTGCTTCCTACCAATCTGGTTCCTCATAAAACCTCTGCACTTACTGTTACCTTTGTGGATATTAACTCATGTTTCTACGCTGTGTGTTCGGCTGTTTTTTCCTGCCCACTCCTAAACTTGTCAGTAGGTGACCACAGTACAACATGGTATCTGCTGTTGCTCTGTGCTTCTCTTTTTCACCTTCTTCCTCTCACAATGTATGAAACTGGCACTGTCATTATTAGATCCACATGGTATGAAAAAAGTTTTCACCTCAAAATATTTTCCAGAGGGGCCACCAGATTTTTTGGGGTTTTTTTGGTTTTTTTTTTTTGTGCATATCCCAACAAAATATACAGGTTCAGGCACTTAATTTTGAGTGCCAATGAGATAGTCCCAGAGTTCTGGGCACCAACCAGTCAGTCCTATTACTAAACATTTGTTCTGGTAAGCCCTCCACATTTTTTTTATGCTTTTTTATTTTAATTTCATCAGGCTATATAGAAAATAGGCATGAAATCAAAGCAATATGTATTTGCTATAAACAGAGTTCAAGGGGAAGGAAATTCCATGAGAAGCCAAAGGAGTTGAAACAAACTGGATGTAACTGCATGGAGGGATTTCAACAGGACTTGTTCAGAAAATCTTGATCTACGAGGGACAAGGAAACTAACACAAGCATAGGACCTGAGACTGACAATTATTTTGGATGCAGTTTGTCCCAGGAAGTTGCAGGCCACAAAAAGAAAAAGGTCACAATACAACAAGGTGAATACCTTCGAAATATAAATCGGAGTCTTGTTCCTACAGAACTTAAATATAATGTAATGTTGCCAGATGGAACACAGGGAACCAACTAATGCTCTAAAAAGCACTGAAAAAAAAAAAAAAATAGAACAGGGAAAAGCCGCAGACTTATTTATTCTGCAGTGTGCTGGCAATTAGTAATGCACTCGCATTCCTGTAAGTATGTCAGCCTCTCTGTACCACTGAGGACATCAGCTCTGATCAAACACAGTCAGCTGAGCAAATAACCAGAGAAATGGCCTCCAAGCTCTTTGATGCATGAGGCCAGATTTCACTTCTGCATTCAGAATTAATTGCAGACACACGGCACTTCCAACTAAATATTGCTGTAGTTTGCAGGTGTGAAATACAGAAGCCAGCTTTTAAAAATCTGTCTAGTGGAAGGAACACTGGACAGTGCTGAATACCTGAGACTGCCAGGGAATTATATGAATTACTACTGTGTTTATTCAAACACCATTTCTGGTCCCTGACATTTCACCAGCAGATGAGGAGTTCATAATAATTTGAATAAGAAAATCATACAAATTAAATATTTACTGATATTCTTCAGAATCAATTTGCTATAAATAAAGGAGCAAGAGTGCACTAGAGTAAGAAATACAAGGACTAGATATTGAAATGCTTGTAAATAAATGAGCAGCCTATACATGAACAACCTAGCTTTTTCCACATTTTGCTGTTTTGTAGCAACATGTGACTTCAACTTGTCAAATCTTGACCTGGCAATAAAAACAAGAACTTTTGCCCATTATTTCTTCCCTCTAAAGGGTGGGGGCTCACCAGGTTCTCTGGAGCTCACAGAAATAAATGTATCCTTCCTATCCCAGCCACAGGCAGTACAAAGACCTCCTTGTAGTTGGTCAGGGGCATGCACAACCTCCAGCCCCAGGCAGCTGAGCAGCTGCTCTGAGAGCCCACAATTCCCAAAAGCCATCACACTCTGTGAAAATCTCATCTGAAAGGTGTGGTGGTTTGTTAAAGACATCTATCCCACCTAATTACTCTTCATACCACTCCTCTTCCCTCTGTTAGAACTTTCTTAAGGGTCTTTATAACTTAATCACCAATAATATTTTATTTATTTATGTATTATTCTTCCCAGACTTATGTAACATGATTTTCTCCAGTCTGTATTTTCTAATTACAGTAAAAATATTTCTTAGCAGAAAACATTTTTCCCCTTTCTTTAACGACTTGAATATGTAAAATCAGGTAAATGGCACTATAGTAATTTTTCCAAGTTCATACAAGCCAAAAGCTTCCAAAGAATTTTACATTTTCATTTCACAAAAGCTTAAATATAAAAGTTTCTGGTGTGACCCTATAAAGTACACTGCAGCAAAAATGTGTCTGTATCAACAATTTTGTAGCATGTCTTCAAAAATGCATTTTCTAGACTTAAACATATTCTTTCATGGAGTATTGTCAGACCCTAAGTAAGAAAGACACAATAAAAGTCCAGGTGATGATACAGAATAATGTGAGATAGTCCAGAGGCTGAAACTTCAGTATAGACCAAGGGGGTGAAAAAAAAATAAATTTGAAATTATTTAAATTGACTTTAGAAACCTGTAGAAATCAAGGAAAAAGCAATATGTATAAATGCAATATATTCTAATTGAAATTTCAAATGCAGCAAGAAATGAATGTCTTTTATAGACATCTGACTCCTTTTTAATGAGCTCTACATGGTTAAATTCCTTCTTTATACTGCAGCAGTCCTACCTTTGGAATGTTTTCTTAGCTAACTTTCAGATTTTTTTATTCACCTAATAAAATTCTTTGATTCTTTTTTTCCTACTGCAAAAATTTTTTGTAATGAATGGCCTCATGAAGTAACCCCAAGCATTCAGTTAGAAGTCCTTTATCACCCCATCACATCTCATTTGATACGAAGACATTATCCTCAGCTTTCATCTGCCAATATCCAGACAAAAACCTTTGCATGTGCCTAAACTAAATTTTAACTCTGTTTCACTTTCTCATATTCTTGATAATTTGCAGAGCTGTATTATGGCAAGATAACCTGGTTTTGTGTTAAGATCTGATCACATTCATTTATCAAAATTATTAGTTACTTGATATTTGCAATTAATGAGTTTTCTTAACAGCCAGAATTCAGCCATGAGCTTTGCCACTGAGGGTGCACCCAGGATCTCCTCACCAGTTCCCAGGAGAGTGCAGAACATAACAGAGACCTTGGGACAACCACATGCATGGTGTGGCCTCCTGTGCCATCCATCAAAGCTGGAATCCATCCCCACCTGCCCTTTCGTGTTCCTCTTCAATGTATATACCTTCCTCCAACCAGCAGTGTAAAACATTCAGTGAGAGTATTTTTGATACAAACTTATAAATGCTAAAACCACACACATGGGAATTCTGCTTTTATTGGCAGGTGATGGATCTGCTTCCAAGTCATTATTTTTTTGGTACACTATAACAACTGCTGGCACCTTCACTCAAAGATTTTGACTCTTGCATGATTTTTATAGACCTCCTTGAACTGGATAAAGAAATCATTATTTTGTAAAATCCAAACTCAATCCACAAACATCTTCTAATCCCACACAAAAAGTAAACTGAACAATGAGAATCATGATTCCCCCAATACAAAATACAAGAGTTCTATGTGACCTGCTGCTTTGAAAATACATAGTAATGAGGTAACAACCTCTGCATGAAAAAAATACCTCAGAGCAACATCATCCTAAGGCAGAAGATGAAAATCAGCAAAGACAAACAAAAGTTTTGACCATTCCCCACTAAAGTTTGCTGACTTCCCACCCACTGTGCAGGGGAAGCTGTGGCTGTCCTGTTGCAAATGGGTGCTTCCTGCTCCCAGCCATTCTTCTCAAAACAGAGAATCTCACACAGAGGAGTAGAAAAGGCTTTCACACAACCAGGCTCCTGACAAAGCCCATGGCCTGGCTGAAGGTGCAATAGCTTGCACTAACAGTGAAGGCTTGAATCTAAACATCTTTACTTTTGTCTCTAGGTTTAGTCACTTTCACTTAACAGAGTCATTACCAGGACTAAGAAGGGTTTTGGAGGTAGACAGTTTAACTCCAATTGACTGGTTTTATTTTAACATCTCTGGAATATATGGAGACCTGTAATAATCACCAGCAAATCTGAGGTTACCAAGACACCTGCTAGGACCAGCACTCAGCATTATCTGGCTTTGATACATCCTTTCACTGCATCTGGGAAATCAAATCAACCAGTCACTGCTGCTTTTGAGTTTTTCATCTGAACATATCAGGGACAATGTCAGGCAAGCACAAGCACTCAAGAATTCAGCTGCTCACCAACACTATGGACAGCCTCACATCTCTCCATTCTCTATACTGCTCAATTTCCTTACACGTGTGATGACTGACAGGGTGCATGTGTGCCTCATATGCACCTGTTCCATAATCCCAAAATTTTCCAGGTGCTGCTCTTCACATTTTTGCCATTTCCATTAAATGGGTCATCCTCCTAAGTGGGTTCTACTATTGTCACAGTGTGACACAGGAGAAAAAAAATACATCTTGAAAGCTAAATCACTGGTAGATCTTTTAAGCTGTGGGGATAAACTACCCACTTGTTAAACTACTCAGACTTTTTTTTTTTTATTATTACAGTATCAGTTAATTATCCTCACTGTAAAGAAGGGCAATGGTATGGATGGCAACTATCTCCAGACTTCATGAACTGTCCTTCCTAGGCTTTTCTCCAAAATCACACAGCTAGATTTCCATCCAAAGGGTTACTAAACTTAAATAGTCTCCTACAGCTTTGATGACTCACTTTGAATTGAACCCCAGAAATGCAGGTTTCCTAACAATTCATTTAACAAGAAGGGAATTTGGGTTGAGCCAAAAGACCTGTTTGGGGTTTTTTTTTGTTTTCCCTTTATAGACAGACTGTGGTCCTGTGACACCTCACCATGCAGAAACCAGTGAATGGAATGTGGTGGGGCTCATTCCAGGCTCTGTTGGGGCTGCTGCCCAACCACCCATCTCTGCTGCTTCTCACTGCTTCATGTGTGTGCAAAACCCAGGGTACAGCCAGGATGGCACCAAATTAGTTGTTTTTCAGAGCAATCACCCTTGCCATTAAAACTCAGTATGCTGGAGACCTCACATTTAATTGCAATGGCACTCTCCTACCAGAGGAAATAATCAGGCATGGTATCCCTACTTTTTGATAGGGGCTGAGAGGAGTCATTAGCAGAAAACTGCCTAAATGCCAGGATATCTGATGTCAGAAGTTGAATTTCAGATGTCTGCAGCAGACAAAGACTTCCTTCCTGAGCAAATCTTTCCTCCTGCTGTCTCATTTCTTTGAGTAACTTTCTGTTTTTCCAGGGTTGCTCTCTGATGAACTGCCTTGCTTTGCTTTCCTGCATATACCAGTTATTTCTTTATCTTCATCATGAGGTCTCTTTAGTTTTGTTAATGAATTGAAATGGATTCCTGCAATGGTTGCTCTAACACATCAACGTTCATGTCATGCCCCAAGAGCTATCTCATGTGGCATGTAGTTATTTAAAAATTAGCTGTGTCTACTTTGATTTCACGTATTTTCAGAGTTGAAGAAACAGCAAAATCCCAACAGTGCTCAAGAAGGGATCCTATGCAGGGAACATTGTACAGCAGACAGCAAGTTCTGGGGGGTAAATGGAAACAAAGTTAAACAGCATTATGAATTGAAAAGGCATGAAACAACTCCTATGACTGTCACAGGGAGAGAACAGGGCAAAGATGAAACAAAGATGAAAACAGTGTCCAAAGAAAACACACCAGCTTTATGACTGGTAGACAGAGAGAGAATATTAACTCTGATATACTACAGCTCACTCAGAAGCTGAAATTTGTCTACCAAGAACATATTTAAGTAGACATCAGTCCTGAGGGAAAGAAGAGCATTCCCAAGTATAATGGCACTTGTGGATGCTGACCAACTTCATTGTCCAAGCAAAAGACAACACATCTGCTGAGATTCTGCAGAAATCTATGCTCTTGAAACCACCAAGCCCAGCAGAAACTCTTGCAAATAGATGTTAAAAAAATTTAAAAAAAACATTTCCCACCTATTTGGCTGAAAGATAAAAAATACACAGAACATGGCCATTTTGGAAAGAATTTAAGTAATACATAAGGGATCTGTTAGCATTTGTAGGCAAAATGAAGGAATCAGAACAATTATAGACTGAGGCTGAATGGATCTTAAAACACATGTGGCAAACAGCAGTTTCATTGTGGGCTCCTACTAAAGCAGCCAGTGACCTGCAATTGCAGTGTGATACCTGCACAGGATGTACAGATGGCTCAAACAGAAAACACAGCTCCAACTGCTGTAGTGTCCTTAGTGTGAGAAACAGCCCCAAACTGCTAATAGTTGTTATTCCTACAGCAAAGCCTGTAGAAATGTCAGGAAATCAAAGTTACAGACACCTGCAGGCAACTGCATGAAGTCCAAGACTACTTTATAATGGCAACAAAATGGACTTTCTGACTCTCCAGATGAGTATTTGCAGGTTAATAGTATAGAATCTCTAAACTCTTAATTTGGAGGAAATGAGTGAAGTATTATTTTACCCTCTTTCTTTATAAGTGGAAGAAGTAGGACTGAAAATGGAGTTATAGACAGGAACATTTTGCAACAGGATTATCACAGACTACTTAAAAAGGTGAATTTGAGGAAAACCTCAAGGCTATTAAAGACATTTACTGTAGAACCGCTGATTTCCCTGAGTGGCAATAGTGACAAAATAACTTAAATGACAAGTAATACACACTACTGCTCTCAGCCATGTGGTGATAAGGTCATGCTGCACTCAATGGAAAACGGCTGGGACACATTTGGCAGCATCAACAAAGCATGAAGTGTCTCCAAGCTACACCATATTACAACTTCGACCCAAACCAGAAATAAACTAAGCCCCTGTATGAGGCAGTGGAGGTATTTCAGGATGGCAGTAAAAGGCAGGAAAGCAGAAATTTGCTTCAGAAAAGAGCAATCTCTATATTTTGCAAGAGCACAAAATATGCCTGTGGAGCCTGTGATTAGGAAACTTACAACTGCTGCTGATGCTGGGAGAGAGATTACACACCCCAGATGCTTCTACCCCTTCTTTCTCTCTCATTCCCCCTCTCACGTCTCTGTTCTGCCTCTTTCACAGGTCTGTACATAATATGGTTCTGTAAAAACAGTTAGGAAAAATTTTAAAAACAGTACTACGTTAAGAGCAGCACCTCCCTAGAGAAGGATGGATGGAAAGGCAGATGAGCAGTATGTCAACACTGTTCATTGCCTTATCCAGTTGTACCCACAGCCACCTACTGCACCACCTACTAGTAATTCATTCATAAATTATAGTTGGATAATTTTGCAGAAGCAGACAAACATTTTGCCGACAGCTTAGCTATTAGAACCAAGGGATGGCATTTACTCATAGCAGCAGGGTGGATGACAAACAGGAACATCATCCAAAACATCTGATCATCTCCAGTACTGCATAGAAGTGGGCACTGTCCTTCTGAACTAACTGCAATGAATGGGTTGTCTTGTTCATGGCCATACAGAAACAGAATGGAACTGTACATGTCTAACAGGATTGAAGGGTAGCTCAGTGCTGCCACAAAAAGTCCGCCTATGACACGAGAGTTGTTCTTGCTGGCTGGCAGGTTGCACTTCTGTGGGGTCAGCACTGTTCAAAATTATGATGTGGGACCAGAGACGGGAATGAGGATTCTGTTAAGAGAAGCAAGGATTGGTATCTGCACATTTGGGTAAATTTGTTCAGTGCTATGTCACCAGATATTATTGGTGCATTTCAGGTGTAAAACTCTGCAAGAGTGAAATACCCTATTTTTCTATTCCTTTTCTTTTAACTTTAATCACAACCATATAAAACATATAGAAAAAATATGTAGATGTAATTCAAATACGGAGGCACAAGCAACCAGCTTTGCAGTGTCTCATGGACCAGTACTTTGACTAACTTCCCCAGAGATCCTGTTCTTTCCCCCTCACCCAGAGGAGAGTCTGTTTGCCCTAAACGCTGGTACACACTATCTCCTACTAAGCTGATAGCCAGGCTCAGCAGTCTCTGCTGAAGTATATCATTCCTTGTTCTGTTACTCCTAATGCAAGGCTGACTTCAAGTCTGTTTTTACTTAAACCTAAGATGACTAAGTGTTTACCAAAGCCAGCTGTTGTTCACAGGATAGCTTGGTAATTTTATGATGGCCCTTTTCTAATAAATCAAAGACACAGAGAGGAGGTAATGACAAGCTAACATATGTATGCTATCTCATAAAACAAACAAAATATAAACAACATAATAATACCATCAGCATGATTCCAGACATGCTCATGCTGCCTTTCCTAAGCCCACATGCTAGACAAGTTCCTACCGAGTCCACTCAAAATCGCCAAGAGTCTGCAGAAACAAAAATGAGTCAGTGAGGGAATTACAAATATAGCTGCTGTTGGAAAAAGACAGACTCCACTTGCTCATCTCTTTATTGTGTCTTTGTCAGTAGGCTGCCTCTGTTTCCATCATGTTCAAGGTCCCTTGCCTCTACTTCCAGGTGTTTTAAAGCTCTGAACTCTCCTTGGGGGGTATCTGCATCTCTGCTCCCTGGCTCCCCTCTGACCTGTCAGCAGCACAGGCTCATCCTGCTCTGCTACATCCATTGGTTCTCACAAACTCACTAGCAAAGCCTGCAAGGTCCTCCCCTTTCTCCAACCCTGTGCTTTTATTGCAGTGAGCCTTGCACCTACTCTGGTCTCCAGGAGGTGCAAGTTCATTAACATGCCAGGCCTGATTCAGTTTACATTTATAAATAATTTAGATGAATATGTACTTTCACCAGGGTAAGAAGGTCTCTACCACAAACTGCACTGATGGCAGCATTACAGAGGTGATCTGTGGCTCTCACTCCAATGGGGCTTTTACAACAGATGTTTTCATTAATGTTTTGAAAAGTAAAAGAAACTTTAAACTCAGATGCTCAAAATAAATAACCTTTTCTTATCAAAGTAATTGTGTAAAACAAGAAAACTTCTCTCCGGTTGAAATTTCTTTTTTTTTTTTTTTTTAATCCAGTCCAGCCTGGTGTACAAGAGGGGCCTGTAATGACAATTTTTGTTGTCAGTCTTCTTTGGCAAGGAAGCTATTTTTCTCTTCAGTTAATGATGCTCTGGAAACAAGGCTGTACAATTTATATCCTTACATAGTGACAAATCAGTCAGTTCAGCTGACAGAGCTTTACAAGATGCTCCTCTGCTGCTACTCAGCACTGACTGATATTTTTATAGTTTCCTTTGAAGGCTCAAATGTTTTTTTTGTCTATCTAAGAAGATAGGTTGCCTTAGGGTAACCAAGCTGAAAAGCACGTGGTTTGCTGACCAGGCCATTCTGAGTAATGTTGGGTGCAGTGCTTCTTTTCTTCAAGGTATGCTGTTTCCAGTAATACCTTCACATGATGTTTTTCCTGCTCAAAAACTTTAGAAAAACAAACTCAAGAACTATTCTTTAATTGAACCAAAGAGTAAAGCCTGCCCATGACTTTTTGGGAGAAAAAAATTAAGCAAAATGAAACAAAATATGAAAAGCAACCTTTTTGGTTCACAGTGGGATAATTAAATACCAATATACTTTGTCAGAAGAAATTCCTTAATTTTCTTTACCAAAAAAGAATACTCAAACTACCTTACAAGAACTTATTAGAGTCAAGAGAGTCTTTCAAGAGATTTTTTGATGTCTTTTAGTCTGAACTTAAAAGAACATGATGAAACTCTCATTATGGTAACAGAGGCATTTTTTACTCAGGGAAGTTTACACAAGCCACAGCTCCAGTTACAGTAACCCTACCTCAGATCCCAGTTTAGAAGTCCCCTAGTCCTCACCAATGGAGAGAAATACCAGATTGGAACAGCACACTTAAGATGTTCTCTGAAATAAAGGACAAACATATGTACATGCCCTGACCCAAGGAGGCTTTTTACCAGTTCCACTAATCTCTAGACCCTGGTGCTCATAACATGACTGCTGCAACTTGATTCCCCCAGATAATTATAATCCAGAAAAGATCATCGTAAAATTCATGGACAGGACCCAAGACTACTCATGTTTGTCAATCTTTTTTATGTTCTTTGTTGTTATATTTTACAGCTGCAAAGGAATAATTAGAGAAAAATGAAGGTCTGTATAACAAGTAGATTTTTCCATATTTTTTCCACTGAAACTTGCTCAGCTTGTTCTTATATTTTTCACTTTTAGAGCACATTGGTTGTTCTTGCTTAAATGTCAACAAAACAAAAAAGCTGAGCATGTAGCAGAACATTTCCGTAGCTTGCAATGATTCCTGCCAAGATGAAACACAAACCTGGGCTCACCTTTTCATTCTTCTCCTTGAGCAGATCACCAGCTGTTGTCTCCGAGAAAACGTGCATCCTAAAGGGATGTCCAGCTCCTGCCTTGCAAGCTTTACGCTTTTTAACATGATGTTTTACACTTGAATTATGAATTACTAATGTTTTCACCCTCTCTACCAGAGGTCCTACAAGTTTCTGTAGTCCAGAAACACTTTGTTCAAGTCCATCTAGCCTTTTAACCTGCTGCTCTGCTTTCTTGTTTATATCAGAAAGAGATTTTTTCATTTTAAGGCAAAGTCTCTTCACTTCATTATTTCTCACTTTTTTGTTTCTTTCCATCCTTGATCCAGGTTCAGATGTTTCTGCCTTTACCATCTCCATGTCTTTTTCAATGCAACAGATTTCTTGGGAAACACTGTTAAGCTTCTTAAGGACATTCTCTTGCAGAGTCAACAATTTATCAATTTTCTCTTCAAGGGAGGCAAACTTCACATCCATGATGTTGACACTTTCAGATGTGCTGACATCACTTCTCTCAGCATGAAGAGTTTGAGGAGGTTCCATTCCATTATCTGGCCCTTGGTTTTGCAAAGTGTTTGGATCAAATATTTTGGCCAGGTTGTTGACCATAGTCGCAGAAGAGCTCTGCCTGCTGGATGTGGTCATTTTGCTGGTTTGGATATGGGAAGGAAATGCTCTGATGATCAGCTGCTTGAGGACAATATCAGTTGCAAAGGCTTTCCATCCAGGCTGCTCAGATATACAGCCAAGTTTGGCAACTCCAGCACAACTAATTTCTAAACTACTCTCATGTATTTGACTAAAACAGAGAAAAGAGCAAATTATTTAGCAGAAAAATGCCTTTCATCCATTCTTTTCTTTACATATGTATATGTCTATCTATGTCCAAATGAAGTGAATATAGAGATGCATATCCTAAATGCACTCGGTTCAGTGACATGCAGGTCACTGCCCTAGCAAGGTCCATGCCCTAGCAAGGACCAAACTATTTGCACTCCAATGGCATTTGACAGCAAAAAGGCTACACGACACATGAGAAGTCATTAAGGGGAGAGAGACTTTGGCAGTGCTGCTGTTGCTTTTCAAAAGCCTAGTATGTAATGTGATCCCCTCTCTGAAGAGAATAAGGGTCTTTACAGGGAACTTGAATGTGGCTGTTTGAAATTGCTATGTTTTAAGATAAACTTTTCAGATGAAAACTTCTATGCCTCAAAAAGCCTATTATGCCAGGCAGGAAGTCAATAGAGTGGTTAAAAAATAAATACATTAAAGAAATAAAACAAGAAGGAGATGCTGGAATGCAAGAATTTTGGGGAAAAAAAATCAGAGCCTTTTTATCTCTCCTGTGTCTCAGCTACCACACAGCCAGCTCTATATGCACAAGTAATTAGCTCCATAGCTTATATCTTCATTTAGTTCTGCATTTATCAAGGCTGTTCTAATTTGCCACAAATTAAGAAACTTATGTTTTGCTATGATCTGTTAATCCAAATACCAAAATAGAACATTTGATAGAGACTCAGCTCTTTTGTTTGTTTGCCTGAGAGTAAATATCTGATGAGCAGTGATTAACATTTCTGATTAAACATCTGATTAAAGTCAGACACTATATTTAAGTTTTGCTTTTGCAAAAGACCTTTGTTTCTTTCAGAAAGATGACATTGGACAAAAAAGAAATTTCATTACTGGTAATAGGCTTCCCCTAAGGGTAGGTCTGAATTGTTGAACACCTTTTGTGTTGGCTATAAAAATGAAAACAGAATATAAAGAAAGAATAAAACCAGAATTTCTCATCTCAAGTCAGCTATACTCCACAGGAGGAAGAAGCAAATCAGTATTGATCAGCTTGATGGAGACAGGCTGCCTCTGAAACATAAAGAAACAGCTACCTTAGACAAATGACTGTCATAGATTGACCACACATAGGTCAGTCTGCACTGTTGCCACGGGTTTTATAAAAATAAGCACATAAAATTGGCAAGCTGGTTGATAAACAGCCAGACTGTTGCCCTGCTCAAAGGATTAAGAGATTCTTTTGGGATCCTTGTGAACCATTTCTCTTGCCAACCTCAGTTTCTCCATCCTTTAAACAGGGAGTATGAGCGATAATTTGGCAAGGGACAGAATGAGTTCTGAACACCTAACACACTAAATAGTCTTTCAAAATTACATGGTGTTCTCTTCAATTTTAGGTGCCAAACATGTCTTTTAGAGTCAATCACAGCTGAAGTTTCCAAAAGCTTCCAAAGGCGTTCTCCCACAATCATTTGTGACTCAACATGTAGCCAGTGTTGATAAGGATAAGCTAATTCAGGAGCGTGTTCTCCGGTTACTGCAGGTTCATAAGTACATTTGTCACCTCCTGGGATCAGCATGTTACTGCAAGTGAAAGTGAACTTTGTTCATGCATGACCCGAAAATATGGATTGAAATCTCTTCTTTAAATAACAGACATTACCAAGAGGTAATCATGTGTTATTACCATGCATAGCATATTCACTGAGAAGGTTAATTGTTTTTTTATTTAAATAGGAAACAGGATTAAAAAAAAACCTAAAAGTGTAAAGATCTCTATTTCATGAAAAGAAAAATATACAGGACAGCAGTTAAAAAAGAGGAAGTAATAACAAAGCAAAGAATATCACATCAGTTCCAGCAAAGTAGTTTTGTTTGAAGCCCTTTTTCTTATATGCTAGAAACATGAACTAAACTGTCCTGACAGTTTCATATCCATAGAAGCCCCTGCTGGACACAAACTTCCAGAAGATGCATTTGTATGTCAGTTAACTGGACAGCTTTGAAAAGCCATTTAATCTTGGATGAAACATCCCTGCAGGAGCTCACAGTCAGCTTCCCCCTCTCCTCTGCCCTCCCTGCACACACAAAAAAAAGGTTAAAGGTTTATTAGGTCTTGCCACCCATTCAGCTAGGACTCCTGGTCTGGGGAGTTTTACAGGCAAAGATTGTTAAGCAAAAGGTTCCTATTCAAAAGGAACAATTTGCTTAATCAACAAATTATTAAAAGAAAAAAGAAAAGGACATACAGATAGCAATGGTAAAATCCTGTGTTGTATTACTGTGCACAGCCACATATGTTAAACATTTAAATCTCTCCTAACAGTTGCCCAGGGAAATACTATGTGAAATACCTCAAACCAGTACTATAAACACTAATAAAAATTTTAAGCTCTGTGAGGTAAGATCCTATTATCAAGTATCATCCATAAAGTCCTACAGATTTAATATTTTACCATGACATACACTTGAAAGGGTAGAAAGCAAACTATAAAAATGCTTCATTAAAAGCTCATCAGTATGTTAACAGTTCTGTCTGAAGCTGAAGTGAACTGGAAGAGAGAACTGCTATGTAGGGTCTTGAAAATAGGAATAAATGAAAGAAAACTAACATCAGTTTGCTTGGTAGAAAGCTCTCAGAAAGCTCTTGCCAGTAATTTATTCACAGCTGGGAATCTGTGATCCCTGCCTCTTGGTCTGTAAACCAGAAATAACCTTACATATCCAGATGCTTTTCAGGATTTCAGTGAAAATTAATTACTTAAGGGAAATTGTTCTGTAAAAAATAGTGTGATTTAAAGTATTTGAAAATTTCCTTTTTAGTGCTGTTATTACTGCTACATTATGAAATTCAATAATACTATATGCAAATATTTTGAGCCATTTATAATAAACAAAAAGCTGAATTCAGTTTTTCTAGTGACTAAGATAATCTCTTGGCACCTGTACCTATCATTAATGCACAAAATCAGTTCATGTAACAGCATTCTTGTTTTCATCTCACAAATTTTAGTGATGACTGATCACTGGATTTGCATAGCACCAAAGATGCTTAAAAGTCTGTTGGAAACTAGGGGTGTGAGCTGCAGGAATGATTACTTTATATGAATTGAAAACATAGAAACACAACTGATTGAGATACATTAGAAAGAAAGCAATTCCACTAGTTTTAAAGATGACATGATTCCCCATGTTCCCAATATTGCATAATACTACAATTCAGAATATTAACACTAGGCTGCTGCACCATGGGAGTGGCAATGTCAGTTCATAAGCTGACATTGAATCCTGGGAACTTTTGCACACAGGTGTAACACCTGCTAATCAACTGAGAAAATGTTTGGTATTTGATAATCTGCCATACAGCTTAATTTCTTTTATACAGTTGATGATGAATTCTTTTGAGCAGCTTTTACATAAAAGAAAATCAACCTGTTGTTCTCTTTTATTTCAAGGTCAGTTGGAAAAAGCCTTAAAGCAGCATATACAATTTTCCAAGTGGCATGGCACTGAAAATTTGGAAGAAATATCAATGAAGCACCAATGGATACATTGCTCCTACTGTGACTTTCACATTTTTAACTTATCTGCAGACATGATACAGTGAGCCTGTAAGAGATGCCATAAAACTTTGTACCTTATATATAGATATAGTTAAAAGGGCTATAGGTGAAGATTGGACAGACTGGAGAAGTAAATTTTCCTTCTGATTTCTCTCTAGAACTCCAATTTCAGCCAGTGTTATTTTCTCTGCACACACAAATATGGAAAGCTGGCTAGCATTAGGAAATTATCCCAGCATAGCTATTTGCTCCCTAGCTCTATTAGCTGCCTGCTTCTGAACTGTGATCCTCCAGCTCAGAGATGCCCAGACCAAGCTTTTAGCACATTCTGCCCCAAAGCCTGTAAAAGGCAGGAAGACCTCAGTTCCACGGTGTTTGGATCTCAGTCACACAGACATTAGAGAAAAAAAAAAAAAAAAAAAGAAAACAAATCATAGCCCAAAATATCCAAACAGTTTCTAATTAGTAAAAGTTGTAAAAATATGTAATATTTGTGGTTCTTTTAATTTCACATGACAATTTATCAGTTAAAAGAATGTCTGCTTTCTGCTTAAAAAAGTTGTTCACTGAATTTTCATCAATTCTTGGTCCTCTGATCATACAGCTGAGCTGTTAACTACCCTGCCTTACCTTGTCTTGTTCTACTGGACCCATGTTATCAGGAGTTACTCTCTTCCTCCATGCTTTTTTAGACTGAGTCTTCTCAATTTAGTTCAGCTCAGTTCCTTACTTTTCCTAACAATTAAAGGTCCAGACAGTGTACCTCATAAATTTATGTCTGCTGGCATCAAACATTATAATCAATATCACAAGTGGAAATGTTTCACTTGTAAAGTCTTATTCCAACTTTTTGGAAGCTGTAAGCCATGTATCAGGATATGCCATATTTTGTGGACAACTGCTACAACTGAACTTTATCTGGAGAATATGGTACACATGTTGAGTTGTAGAGTGTTGAGTTGTTCTAAACAAGGTATCTCCAAAACTCCCATGTCCAGTTTAATATTTAACTGCAATGGAGGACTGGGGTGTTTTTCCCTCAGAAATAACATGGGGCCACCTGCCATGCAGGAGTTTGCAGCACATGTGAGCTGCACATTCCACCTTCCAGCCATTCCTCACTCATGTTCTCCTGACATTTCTGTACCTGTGTCCTGACAAAGATTGGGTTTACACAGGGAATATATGAAGGGGAGTGGGCTGCAGGTATGTGAACAATTAGCTTTGACTGACTTTCTGAGTTTTCCAAAAATACTATCTAAATTTCTCTTGGTGCAATTGAAGTTGATTTCTTCCTGTACCATCTATGGATAACTAGAAAAATCTGTTCTCTTCTCTTCTCTTTTGTAAATACATTTAATGTATTTGAAGTTTATTATTGCATCTCCCTCTCAGTGTTCTCTAGAATATATAGTTACATTGCACACAAAAACATTTTATCATTTCCTAGAAATGATCAGTATTGAGAAAAATGGGGGGATTTTTTCTTGAGTATTTTTCTTCCTAGATGAAAAGAAAACAATATATTCTGTGTTTGTGGATTTGTAATAAATTAATTGTGAAAATGGTACACGCTTACATGTCATGCTGTATCTCCCAGAGAACAATTTCAGATTTTGCTTTCCTTAGAATATATGAATCTTCTTTTCTATTAAAATTAATTGCTTATATATTTAAAATAAAACTTCAGGACCGAGAAAAGAAAAGATTAATAAACATACAGCAGCATGCTTTTCAGGAGCCCACATAAAAAATTACTATTCGTTGTTTTATATTTGAATGAGTTAAAACAATTGCAGAAAATTGTAGAAAAATTGTAGATAAACTTTCTTTGGAAGATTATCTACAATTATATTACTTTTCTGCTGACTTCGCATTTATTTTTATTCTTTTAAATGCCTAATTCATGTCTTATATATCCTTGCCCTACATATCTGGAACTTCCATATTCTTCCTTCCTTAAAATTAATTCTCTCCTGCCATCCTGACTACTGTTTCATCTTCAGCTTTTATCCTGGTTGATCTGAATTCACGTAATGAAAACTCATTCATAAATTAAGAAAGGTCAGGTAATATTTGTCACCTTACTTTTATGAAGTTCTAATTCAAATTAACTATTCTAATTATCTATCTTCTACAAATTAAAAAGAAAATACCAAACACAACCAAGAAACCACTCCTTTTTCTGAAACTCTGATCAAGAGAAATGAAGACTTTGTTCTCAGATTTTTCCCTGCAATGCATATTTTGTGATTGGACTGGCTACAGCACACAGCAGAGAAGTTCCAATAGTATCTTTTATTTCTGAATCACCAATTGTGTTTTAGACATAAATAATATATTTGTATTTTTCCCTATTGTGAAGGTGGTCATAAACTGTAGACATCCATTGCAAGACAGTCTGTCTCCTTTAATCCTTTGCAAATAAGGTGTTTTGAAGAAGACCTTTATATCATGTACAGAATATTTACGTAGAAGTCTCAATAAGATCCGTATCTCAATAAGCCTCAAAGAAGGAACAACTTGAGACTTTGGGAAGGAGGAAAGTCACTATCCAAAATACTCAAAGATTTCCTTGTGCTGTCACAAAGCTGAGAATGTCTATACACAGAAATGCATGTGAGAGCTAAAGCACTTCTGCTCTTTCTCTAGTGCACAAAAACATCTCCCTGAGAAACAGTATAAGCTTACAGCTGCCCAGCTCTGAAACAGATTAGAAAGCAAGCATGAAAGCTGTGAACCAGATTCAGAAATTCATGCTGTTTACTGAAAGATCACAGATGTCCCTGATGGTAGAACAGACAAACCATTCTCTTCCCTCTGCCCCCATTCCTCCCACCCTTCCCAATCAAAAAAGATCCATCAGGATAGATGAGGAAATTGATCTGAAAGGATCTATTTCTACAATCAGCAGTCATGTTGGACTCCTTCACCATGGGGGCTGAAATAACTGCATGCCTAAGATTAAGTGACATACAGTATCATAAGTGATATACCTTTATGGCTCCTCTGAGGTCTGCCCAAAACACTTGTCTGCAGCTCTGCTTAGGGTCAGAAAAGGAAACACCTTCATACAGTGCAGGAGCACACAGCAAGAAAAGTCTGGCACTGAACTTCATGAGGTAGGACTAGGGAATTTACTGCTCCACAGGGCTCTCTGCACACAACTACTCCACGACCTGTTAATTAATTAGGAATTCTGACTTCCTTTACTGTAACGACTCTGGTAACTAAGTACCCTGGAATATCCTAGGGATAAATGATGAGAGAAAGCTCCTGAAACAAACTACAGAGAGATCCCAACACAGTTCATTGATCAATCTACAGATGTCTGGTACTGGTCTTTTAGATATACTACCACCTTCAAATTTCAAACCTCTCTGTGAGCATTTATGTGACCACCATTTGCAGAAAAATAAATGTTAATTGACCAGTATAGCCTTCTGTAGAAAATATCTTTGAAGATGAAAATAACAGAAGGCACTTTCCATGTTCTGGGGGGGAAATCTCTTGTACTCTGGAACTCTGCAGATCTCCTTCATATGAAAAAGCACTTGTACAGAAAATATTGTGTAGCTGCAGGTTGCATGGTGCAGCATTTATCCAGGTCAAGAACAACTAACTCATACATGGCATCCCAGTGTTAAGGGGTTTCTTTGGATGAATAAGAACTGCACAGCACATAAAAAAAAGCCACCAAAATCAGCATCTATCTGCTTAACAGCCAAAGTTCAAAGCATTTTGCCATCAAAGTGCACAGTGTTCTTTCACTGAGGGTTGGTCTCCACTATCATCTCCTGCTGTCAAGATATCACATCAAGAGTCTCACCTTTGCTTAGCTGTCCCCAATTAACTACACTAAAAACAAAACAAACCTCAAAACCCAGAGTTTCTTGAGGCTGAAAAATACTGTGTGATAAATTACCCATTAATAGCCTAAAACTCTATTTCCAGGAAGACTGTTTAAAGGAAAATTCCTGACTTTCTGAGGCTAAAGCAGAGGTGTCATAACTCTGAAACAGAGCAATGAAAGAAGTACTGTCTCCAGGTGCAGCAGGAGCTATACCTCATTTCATCTAGTGGGTAGGCTGGTTAAAATCTTTGGTTTCAATCCAAAACTTTCTGGCAGCTAGCATCCTGTATTAAAATTTATAAACTACAAAAGGCCTTTTCTTACAAAATAGTTAATTCAGAATGGATAGGCTGAAAAGACTTGAAAGGGACAGTCATCAGAAGTGGTTATATGGAAAATTGGATGTAAGTAACACCTTTTGCTCTACCAGAACATACTAAAAATACAGTAAATGCAATTTCAGTGAGACAGGGAAACTGTACTGATTAAAAGATCTTTAAAGAGCTGCAGAGAAGAGCCCCAGAGCTGCCTCTCCTGTTGGGAGGTAAAAGTTTAAAAACGTATGTATTATCCTCTCCTGAAGAAACACATTGATAACTCAGCTTTCTTCAAGCTGCAAAACTTACCTACTGTCCAGCACAAAATTGCAGGGCCCTGGTCAGAAACCGTGGGCATCCTCTGGGTGACTGCCCACTCAACAGGCAGAGCAGACAAGACCCATGTGTGCCTCGGGCTCTGTGATCAGCTGGCTTTACAAACTAACCTAACAATGCAAAGGCAATCATCTTCTGATACCCTCAGGGTAAACCCACATTCTCTGCTATAAGAACACCCCAAAAGATAACACCACCAGGCTAGCAAAGACCCCAGTGAGGCAAAGAGGGGAATGCAGTGTTCTGATGAATGACTACTGATTATTTTTCACTTGTGGTGATTTGTTCCCCGCTGCCTTCTACTGTGAGATCAGCTATGGCACTGCAGAAGTGGGAAGGAAATTTTATGGAATTATGCCTGTTTTCTTCTCTAGAATAACAGTAAATACTGCCCACAGCTACTACTAGCCCAATTCTGTATCATACACTTACTGAACCAAAAAAAAAAGGGAATTCTCTCCCTCTGTAAGCAAGCCAGGGCTCACTAGTTATTTATCCAGGCAGACTCTGCTGAAGCAAACATTTTTTTACCAGTATGACTGCAACCAGATTTGGAATTAAACAGACTTCAACTAAGTAAATGAGCATAAAAAGCTGCTTGCAGAAAACGCCTCGAATAATCTCTTGAAAATCTAGCATCAGAAAAAGGGAAATAAATGGCACATTCATATTAGGCATGGATGTCCGAATCCAGGACTGTGTAGAAGCAAAAAGAAAAAGCACCATAAGATGCATATAGTGGCAACCAGTGTTTTCAGAAAAGGGGAAATTCGAGCTTATTTTATCATAGGGTTGATTAATTCTGGTAAATGTTCATATTTTAACAGATTGTAACCTGACTCTGGCAGGTTTCCATAGCATTACTTTATGGTTTAGGGATGAAGAATTCAAAGGAAGGGTGTTGCCTAAAATTTAGCTTCTGATCTATATTAAAAAGCCCTAAAATAAGGAATCTAAGCATTAAAGTATTTCTCTCCTTTGATCTATTTGTTTTATATCAATACAAGTTGCCCACTCTGCTCAATTTCATGACAGGCTAAATGGACATGAGGTAAATAAAGGTTACAGAAATCTTTTACCTTGTCTAGCTGTCCTGCCCAGGTTGCACATGCTAATACTATTTTGCACTAGTGGATATTTTCAGCAACAGAAATGCCTTTTAGCTACATGTCTTCTCTTTTAGCTATTTTCACCCCTAAAGTGTTTCATTCCAAAATGAAACATGGCAAGTTCCCAGCCTTACAGCTGAACTTTGAAAGCCATCAAAATCATCACCTATTTTTGTCTCCTTTAAACCCCACATATTTCAACTAAATGATCATTCCAGATGCCCAGCCACCTGGCTGCAAAGATTAGCCACATTCAGTGCCCAACCAAAGACATTCAACAAATTAGGAATATCAACAGCTGTTACAGAGACCCTGAGTGTCACTTCTTTTTGCATTACATGGTGAGTTCTTAAAAGTTCTCTGGTAGCTGGCAGGACACTTATATAGAAAACAAGATGAGATTCACCAAATATCTTCTATAATAAAGCTTTTTGTTTTAGTTTGTCAGGTTTTGTTCAGCTTGAAAACTTTCGACATCAGTCTTGGCCTTTTTGTTGTGAGAAATTTAAAATTAAATTATTTTCAAGAAAAAACAAAATTTTAAAGATGCTTACTAAATGTGTAGATGTGTACTAGAAGTGTACTAAATATATTCTTATGATCATTTACACAAGATCTGGAGAGAGGACTCTTGCTGCCAAGTAGTTGCCTTTGCTAGTGAATGAGGATCTCCCTGGCAGACTCAGGGAGTTTGAGCAGGATTTACCTTGCAGATGCTTCTTTCACTTTCAAGAACCCACAGTGGACCTGGCAAATGCATCCCTGATATCTTTTCTTCCCATGCTTTCACTTCTGTCTATGACACCCTTCAGCCATTCTAGAGTAAGTCAAGAATTGTTTAAATGGAGCAGAGTGAGTATCACAAGGAAGAATGTACTAAATAAGAAGAAACAAAAGTTCTGAAAGTCAGACTGTTGTAAACAGGCTTCTATTTACCATCCAGGAAGGTCCCAAAAAATGTAGTAGGCATCCAGATGTTAAGACAATCCATAAGAATTGGGGGAGAAACTCTGAAGCTGCACCTTTGCCATTTTTCAACTTCAAGTGCTTTTCTTGGGAAGCAGTGTTCCTTAAGGAAGGCCAGCAATAAAATAACAGATGTGTCATTCAGGAAAGAAGAACTAAGATTTTATTTTGTGGCAATCTGCAGGAAATCTGCTTTCAAAGGTCAGTATGGGCATCTCATGAGCACAGTGACTTAAAGAACACAGAGTTGGATCATAGTGCCCACAACTGAAACACTATTTCCCCACCTTAATGCACAGGTTAAGTAAAATCATAAAAGATTTAAAGTGCTTGCCCTTTGGGCAAACTAGCTAAGCAAAAACTGCACTTCTCTTGGCCAGCTGTAGCTTTTCCCAAACAGAAGTTTCTTTTCACAGAAATTTTATCAACATGTAACACTGCATAAATCTGCAGTTTGAGTAAATAATAATGTACACCAGTGTTAAAGAAGTTGGTTAATTAAACAGAGGATGGTATTACTCATTAACATTCTTGAATGTTAATGTATTTCAGCCTGTAAATACTGAGGAAATGCTGCTTTTTTTCTTTTTAGGAAAAAAGATTTTATTAGTTCTATGCCTGCTGAGAAGCCTCACCTTAACACATTGCATCACTTCCACACTTGCAGTTCTACCTCTTAAATCCCTGATTTCATACAATTATCAAAGTCTAGTCTTTCTTTTTTCTTCCATAAAGTCCGATGCAGTCTTGCATTAGACTTTAAAGAACTCAGTAGTCAGGATTATTAAGTTGGAGTCCAGAATAAAAGCCTTGTGTTAACAGAACGGCTTAAGCTAGATCACAAGTGCCAAAGGCCAGATATTCTCTCTCAGTGAGTACAGAAGAACCAAACCAATGAACTCAGTCTGTCTACTGAAGCTCAGCAGTTGTATCACTTCTTTGCCAAAATGCACACATTGTGCTTTCCTGTTGTCACCTGCTCCAAATTTAAACTCTGCTACAGTGCACACCTGCAGGCCACCAAAGTGGAGGCTTTAAGCCTTTGCTTGGTCCTTGCTGTGAGATTCAGTATTAGTTTTATGAGGACAATTTTAACACCAGGACTGAAGTATGAACCATTTAGGAGGGCCCATCCACACAGGTGGCCAGAACAGGTGCAAGGCAACATTTGCTGACAATATCCATGTTTCAGTGTTTCACCATCTGATGTCACCAGGTGCATCCAGAAGCATTTCTGACTGCTATTTGAAAACCCTTTGGGGAGAAGCTATGCCTGCTGGTCATACTTACTTGTATGAACTACAGAACTCTAAAGCCTTCTGGAGTGTGAGAGCTGAGAACAACACTGTGCTGCTGTGTGATAGGAGTGGGAACCCTTCAGAAGCTGAAGAAAAGAGCACTCTGAATGAACAATTAATGCAGGATGCCAGCTACATGCCCTGGTAAACAGACCTAGATTCTTAGTTGAAGTGGATGGTCAGAGCAGTGCTCTCCTAGAAACTTGTCCAGCAAAAAGAAAGACAGGTGAGGAGTTTGTACCCACTTTTCCCCACTTGCTTCATGTAGTTGGCCCAATCACTATCTGGATTTCTTACCCTATCTGAGAACAGAAAAGGGGATGATGATATTTAGGCAGCATAGTTTTCTTGCACCTGTAACTTGTCTACTTCTGCGTAAGAGAGGCTATAGGCTCTCTATATTTGAATGGTTAAAATACAAAGAAACAGTAACCAGAAAAGTTAGGGCTCTTGTTGCATTGCACAACTGATCATAGTGAACATCCTATGCTATGCAGAAGTATAATATTTAATAAACTTCACAAATAGGAAACTCTGACTTGAAAATACAGCAGAAGTAAGAAAAACATTATACCTATGCAATACAAGAAAATTAACATTTCCTAGAAGCCAGACCTTTTGCATTTATTGAAGTGTTTTCAGGCTGAATTGTTACGTATTTTTTGTATTGGAAAAAGGAAACATAAGATTGCTTAGAATAGGTTAGTTGTATTTATGTTAATGAAAGATCAGATCTGGATTCCTGAGTGTCTAGTGACTGCTTCTGGGACAGGGAAACACGAGAAGAGCAGTCATGTTATGAAACAAACTCTCCTCTTACCTCAAAGTCACTTTCCTCTCTTCTCTTGACCTATCCTCATCTGTTCCCTGTTTCTATTTACAGAACTCCATTAACGTTACACACTCTAATTTGATCACAAGTTTTTGGGTTCCATACAGAAACCCCCTGGCCAATTTCCATGGCCTCTACACCATGGAAGGGCAGACTGAAAGATAATAATGGCCCCTTCTCATTTCATGCAACTGATGAAAGCCTATGTTATAGGCCTTTTTACCTTTTAAACTGTAATATTTTTTGGGATCACAGATACAAGTAGCATCCTCTTTCTCTCTCCTATTTGAAGGGAAAGCAGAGATAGATAAAACCTTACTGATACCCCTGTCTGGCTTTCCTCTTCTCCTCAGCAGGACAGCCAGCTATTTCACCAGTTAAAGCAGAGTATAAACACAGGGAAAATGAAGACACAGAACCTCTAGAGCCTGTAATATAACTCTAGTAATTTACAGATGTTTAGCCTAAAGCTGTCATTCTGTATAGTCAAGGGAGAAAAAAAGAGCAATGTCTGCAGGACAGTTCAATCCCAAATTATGAGATTATGATAGTGGACAAATGGAAAGAAGTGTCCTAAGTGGTATTGGTCTCCTTCCTCACTAAAGGAGACATGCTACTGTTTCAAGGACTGGGGCGAAGAAGACTAATCTCACCTTTTGCCCTCGCTACAACAAAGCTTAGAAAAAAGTCTGTCATCACAGAAACCTGAATCGTGGCTCTCAGCATTGTTTATGTCTGTCCCTATCCTGTGCAAGAGCCAGCCTTGTAACCTTCCTTCTACTGCACTGTTGGGTTAGGCTCTAATGAGAGAGCACAAAGAAACAGAAGAGTTTAATTTAATTCTGAGTTCTCATCTCAGAACATCATATAGTGGGGGTTTGATTTTGTGAGATGCGGCAGATGGCATTTCCATCATGACTTCTATCATGTAAGTCATGAATATTGCTTGGAAAAATGTCATCAGCAGAAATCATGGATTAAATCTTGTTCTAAGGGTAGGAAATATATGAGAACTGATCAGAAACCAAAAATTGTTTAATCACTCTGCTATACAACACAGATAATCAAAAGGGATTGTTCTTCTCAAAATACCTGATTTTCACTCTTTGGAAAGGCAATTTTCCGAACCTGGAAAAAATCCAGTCTTTGGAAAGGTGGGGCAATTTCACAGAGCAATCTCCCTTCACAATTAGGCTATGCTGTTCAGTTTTTTATTAGTCTGCTTAGCTGGTTTAATGGTTTCATAAAATAGTTCATTCCTCTCTCAGTTCTGGTTCTTCCCCCCCCCCCCTTCTTTTAAAACAAATTTACAGTTTCTAAGTAATCCTTATGCTTACTGAAGAGTCATACATACACCTGTAAGCAGTACCACAGCTCTAGAAAACCATGACTGCTATGACTAGATGAATAGGGAATGACTGACTGCCATTTCTCCCAGTGCAAGAGGATACAGACAATCAAAACAAAATACTGCACATCAGTTTCAAATCAGAAACAGTAGATTCTCACACTAATTACTAGTGGAGGAGATTACTGACACAGGAGATTGATGGGGTGGTGGAATAAGGGAAGATAAAAAGGCATTGGACAAAATTAGGACAGTTGCATTAGAGGCAATAGCAAGGAATAACTTCTGGCCATGCTCTGATGTCTGACTGAAGCTCAGAAGGTCTCCCTGGATAGGAATCCATCTCATCTTATGTACCCCAGTTTTAGATACTGCTACTAGTCACCTGCAGCTGGGATGCTAGCCAAGCTCTAAATCAAAAATACTCACATGGAAAGCCCTGCTTTATTGCTTGTAAGCCTTTCTTTCTGCCACTAGAACATAGTGCTTGCACCTGGAAACATTTGGAAGCCTTGCCATGACCTCACTCACCTTTCTGCCTCTGGGATTCAATTTCATGACTGATGCATTTTTTTAACCTAAAGTTTTCATCTGACACTATGGAAAATGAACTGTGATTACCCAGAGCACAAGCCTCTATTCCCTGACCAATTCATATGATCCAACATGAGAATTAAAAATAGTTGTCACTGGAGCTAACCAAAGAGTTTTGAAACAAAACACTGGAATGTGCTGGAAAATGATGGCTCATGAAAACAGAAGACTGATCAACACATGATGTGCTCTTCCAATTAAAATTAACCAGGGAAGAAGGCAGAGCAATACTTGCAACCCTACTGGAATGAAGCATGTCTATTTTTCACTTCAGTGCAGTTTTTCTTTTGCAGCCCTCTCTTGAAGGGTGTGAAATTATTACAATGAAATTCAAAACCTTATGAAATGAGCCAGATTATAAATTTCTTTGCAAGCTAATTTCAGTTAGCTTGCTTAGTCAAATGCTTTTTCTATCTTCTGGAAACCCACTGACAGAACTGAAATGTACTTACTGTGAAATAGACTCAACTAAGTTTGTCATAAAAAGAGAATTTTACATAAAGCTAAAGGAAGCTAATTTTGGTTTTAGATGTTAGTCTGTGTAGAATACACCATACAGAGTTAAGGCAGAGCATGAAACTTTAACAACAGGTAGAAGTGCTGAGATCTGCACTTTTTTTATATATTTCCTGTTTATTTTCTCTTTTTAACCCTGCATCACTACTTTCTGCTATTTTCCTTAAAAGATGGTATTTTTTAACATCAATATCCACATTCATTCATCCACAGTATCTGCAGAGCACAGCAAAATTCTTCAATTCTTTGGTTCTGCTGTACTAGCTGTTTCAAGTTTACTTTCAGTGGTAAACATGCCAGTATGGAGAACATCACCATATATCAAGTAGCTGTAATCAGGCAGATCAGGTACCAGTAATTTTCCTAATAGAGACCCAGTGTCAGAGATCAAGTATGAAGGCTCAGATGTCTGCATTGCCACTATCCAGAATCAAGTGTCAGGGATCAGCACTGTAACCGCCAGGAATGAAGAGTCATGTGTGGCAGAGCAGGGAGCAGATCCCACCCCAAACTTCAGTGGGGAGGCTGTGTCTCCACAGCTTCACCACTGGGAGTGGCCAAACATTGATTTGTTCATGCAGGTGTGTCCCTGGGCAGGCAGCACCTGCAACCCTGTGTGTGCAGCTAATCTTTTCAGACACTGGTAGTCATTCCTTCAGCTTCCTGCTCAATGTATAAATACTTGTATGCTTTCTTAAGGAATACACCCTGAATGCATGTAATGACAGGAAAACATCCCAAACTAGCATAGCAGGGCTCCTGAAGGGAGCTGAAGGGGCATGATTTCTTGAAAAGTTCCAGTTTCCCGGACCAAATTTCAAGGACCTGTCAGTGCACTCCTGCTCATACTATCAGTATGCCCAGTGCTGTAAGACTTAGATGAAACTGTAGTAGAACATGAAGCAAAAAAGAAAAATAGGGAGAAAAAATAAACTAGGATATTTTTTTTTCATATACAAAAAATTAAATATTTCCTCTTATTTGTATCTTGTTTCAGGTTCAGATTTTTGAGATCATGGGAAAATAACAGGGAACTAAAATCAGTATTTCTTGCTGTGCATCCCCCTAAGAAAGTTGTGTAGTACCTTTCTGATTCAGTTTCTCTTTTTCTTTCAAACAGGGATAATAATACAGACACATCATTCAGAGGATTCATAACATGTTGAGAGCTTTGAGATTGGAAGGAAGCATCCAGCCATGAAAATGCACAGACTGTTACTCTGAAAACTCTCCACAGGAGCAACTTTAACTGTCATGGACATAATCAGAGCTGGTGTAGAGTGGACAAGCATCACACCAACAGAAAGAATAATTATGCCTCTTTTGAGTAATGATAGTTAAAGTAGCAATCTCTTTTAACCTTTCCACTTTGTGAAGAAGTGTTCATATGATTGCCCACTGCTGTGGACACAAAGCCATGAGTAACATATGAAGGGACACGATTCTTTGAAATATCAATACATGATTCTAACTTAAATATCAAGGACCAGTCAGCCATCTGCACCTCTCAAACACATTATCACTGTGATCATGTTGCTGTTCAGAAGTATTTTGTGTAAATCTGTTGAATCTTGTAACTTAGGTGTTTGGACATGACAGAACACCCACCATGAGCATGATCCCTGCCTCTCACTAACTCCATGCAGCAACCCTTAGGCTCTCAAAGTAAGAAGAAACATTCAAAGAATCATTGACTTAATCCATGTGCTAATACTAAATATGGGAAGGCTAATATATGATGTAGAGAGATCCTGGTAGGCTCTAAATCCACACCATTTCAGTGCACTAACACACATCCACCTGCTTGAACACACTAATCCAAACAGAGGAAAAATTTCACTGGGCAGGGGCACTGAGGGAGGATTACATGCAAGAAACAATTTACATGAACCTTCAATACCCTACTCCACTGTGAGGTACAATAATTTACACATGTCCCAAACAGAGACTTAGAGGTGTGTTTTAATATGAACAAACAATGCAATTCGTTTCTTAGGGTTTCAGAACTCATTAGAAACTGCACAGACAGAGTTAAACCTGATAGCAAAGTAAAAGTTTCAGATGCTTCATTTGTTCTGCAGTCTCTCTCATAGCACTGTAAGTTAGTCTGCCTAAGTTCGGGACAGGTTTTTTAAAAAATATTTAACAAAAGAATCTGAGGCAACAACATACAAGGAAGAAAGACAGATAGAATGAAAAAAAAAAATTAATCAATTCCCTCTTTCCTCTCTCCCCACCTTGCCTCCCCAAACTAAGGGCACATATAATTGTCATTTGAAGCATGAAACCCTGCAAATGCCTTTACATTGCAAAGAGCTTCAGTGGCTTGCATCCCAGCTTTCCTTCATCCAAGGTGGGATAGACTGAAGTTCCTAAGGAATGCATGAGAAATTCTGTTTATAGTGATATCATTCATTCTTTATCTGAAAACACAAATCTTGTTTCTGCCCTGCTTCATCTTGAGCTGGGAAGTAAAGTTGGTGCATGCAAGCAGCTTTACATTTTTTTTCTTAAGCTAATACACAAAGTCACAGATCTGTAGATTTTAAGATAGGATGAGCAGCTTATAATCATGCATTCTAATTCATTTGCATTGGTCCCTAAAGATTATCTTGTGATCCTCAAGAACCATTCAGAAAGCAATTCATTGTCAAGATGCCTACCACTGCTGAACCAAAAAAGGAAACACCATTGTCCTCAGGAAGCACTTCTGGAAAGAACTGGCACAAGTAGATTCATGGAGAATATCCAAAACTATGGTTTGAAGCTCTGACACCTTTTCATAGTGCTTGGTATTAAGTCCTTGGCATATGAGCCATCTGTAAATCCCATCTATTATTAACACGGATAAAGAAATATGACTGGAGCCATTTAAGGAGCAGAAACAACTGGGGAGAGGTGGACTCATTATAGTTAGTATTCATATCACTGAACATCACAATTAGAAGGTCTCATAAGCCCACAGGACTCATCATTATCTGCAGGTGCTTCAGTTCCCAGTTAGCTTTGATGTAAATGATTTACAAGCCAGAAGAGCAGAGCCAGCTACAGCCATTGCACCACTACATTTCATGTCATAGGTCTGAACCTTTGTCACTACAACACCTGCTGTTCTGCTGACAACTACAGTCTTCTAACTTTTCAAGCTGCTCTGACACCATCAGCATCTCTTCAGCAGTCCATGGTCTCTCAGAAAGGCATGAAACCTGATGTCTGTGTTCCTCTATCCAGAGATTACCAGTGAAACCTTACAGGGAGAGCAGCACATGCCTGCCACAGCAGAACTATCCATGGTTATGTCTATCGCCAGTTCTTCACCTCAACTCCAATCTAAGCCTTGCTTTTTTGCCAGCCTGAACAATGAGATGCATGGACAATTTTTATACATTTACTCCACAGCTATGAGAAATATGCATTCAAATTCTAGGCATTTACAGGGTTCATAAGGAGCAGGCTACAGGGAGATTCCCAGGAAGGTAGGAAGCACCTTGCCAGCATGACACCCAGCCTCCCTCCCTACAGGATTTGAATATTCCCATTTACAAGCATAGCTGCTCCTTGCAGCCCAGAGTAAGGACTGCAGAAATGTGGTAAGCACACCCTTTTCTTTTACAATGACAACAGGATCTTTCATATCAGTCACTGGGGTTGTGTCAAAGGTACAGCAAATCTATGTAAAAGAACTACAACATCACCCAACTGAACTGTTTGGGAAAGATTTAGAGAAGAGCCAGCTCAAGTACAGTTAGTAGTAGAATATTTTGTGCTCTGTCTTTTCAGTGAGCTGCTCTGCAGTGTTCAGTTTGATTTCCAAATTGTAGCCTATCCGGAGGAAGACAAGGCACTCCAACAACCTCTCAAATACCATCTCAGAGGTCCAAAGAGAGTCCATGAAAATGAAAGATCCATAATAATCAGCAAAACTTCGTTCAGAAAATCAGCAAATAAGGCTGTGCAAATTCTGAAACCTGATCTTCATGCCTGTTTCAGTTTTATTCTGTTTATCTAGATATTCCCAGGAAAAGGTAACTCCCAGTACAACCATATTGGCAGCTCAGAAAACGTCCACTCAAGTAATGCACATGTAGATTTACATTCACAGCAGGTGTCTTAGGCCTGCTGATTTTTGATCCCTTGCATGTCTAGCACAGAGCACATTTACTTGGTATATGAAGTGCAAAAGAATGGAAATCATCTGGGAAAGGCAAGTGATTCCTGTGTCATACTAATCCCCAAAAATTTCCTCCCCACCCCTGTAAAACCACAAATTACCTTGACTGCTCTTTGTAGAATCCAGCTCCGTTTTCATTCCTGAAGATAGCTGTCTGTTTTCTACAGGGAAAGGTCAGTAATGTTGAGAAGCAGAAGTAAAGAATGCAAGTTATTCCATGCTGCCCATAGTGCAGAAGCCAGTGCAGGCACAGACAAACATTCCTCTATTAAAATTGCTATAAAGGACTCAAAAGCAAAAAAGTATATTCTGCCTTGAAGAATATGGATGCATTTTCCCTTCACTCTCAATGGCACATTCCAGCATTATCAATTCAAAAAATTCACTCTTTCATACTATTTGTGGGATCTAAGCTATCCAGATGGCTAAACCTTTGCAGAGTCAACTCTCCACACAGACCACTGAAGAAACCATCTTAAGGGAAATAGAAAAAGTTCTCAATGAACAACATATGTAAATACATTGAAAAGACAGAAAGAAAGATGTAGAAGATGCTTTAAGGAAATTATGAACATCAAACCAACTATAAAAAAATCAAGATTTCTCAGGGAAAGAAGAACAGAACTGATCTCATGCCATTATACCAGGAGACACCTAATCAAGCAATGCTTCATAGTTCATATACAGTATGGCTCCAGTGGGATCGTTGTCAACTATTGTCAACCCAAAAAGTAAAAAGATTATGCAACAAGAAAGAGCAGAAAGAAGAAAAATCCAATATTATTTTTTTAAAAGCAACAACAGAAACATAGCACGAAACACGATAAATCGGAATGCATTATGCTATGTAGAAGTGAAGCTGCATCACATAAACCCTCTGATGAATGACTTTCAGACAGAATTGGCTAGTAGCTCTGTTCTTCTTCCAGAAGAGGGTTTTCACCACTGGAGGTCACTGTGAACTGCTCAGTTGAAGTTGCTCTTCATCAGCCTCTCAAAAGAAAAGAACAAAATATTGCAGGCAAGTTACCTAAGATGCAGGACCTGAGGTGAGACAGAAATTAAATATCACTTATTTGAAAAACACCCATAGCTAAGTGCTGAGGACTAGTCTCTGCTGGAGAAAAACTTAGTCTTGTTTCACCTCATTCCAAGCAGAGTAACCGGCAGACTGCTGAGGGTTTAGATGTGCCTGCCTATGCACAAGAGCCTCATTTTGCAGGTCAGCTTGCTTCTCTTCCTGGTCTTGCAGAAACTCTCCCTGAACACCATAAGCTAACACAGCTATGGTGATGGGCACTCAGTGGGACACCCATTACTGCAACTCATGCAAACCACAGGTTTTTCTTAGAAAACAAGAGTAGGACTACCTCCATTAGGATCAGGAACTGTTAAAAAAGACAAAGGTTTGGCAACAGTTCCTAATAAAAACAAAAGCCTCTAGGTTTGAAGGTTTACATCCTATGTAATCCATAAATCACAGCTCATCTGAATGTCATTTTCTTTTCTCCTTTCATTGCATTCAGAGAAACATTAGTGGGAACAATCTTTCAAACATTTTCTATCTCACTACATTCAATCAGATAGCAGTGCATACATACTGTATTCATTGCTGATTTTAAACTGATGCTCAGACACTGGAGGAATGTTTGTCTGAGTTCCTGTCTCCCATACTGTCCTATTGATATGAATATCAGAAGGAACACCAAAGTTCACAAAACAGAGGTGGTGGGCCACTTTTAGGGGAAATGAGTATGAAAGCATTGGAAAAGAATAAAGATAAATGAGTTCAGCTAATGTATTTTAAAAATTTGCAGCTTCATAAACCAAAGAATTTACATTTCAGGTAAACATCTGAAACTCTCACTTGACCACAATTTTGACAATGAATCAGTGACAGCTGGGCAAGTTTTATCTGAAATACACCATTTTATACACTCAAGTTATGATTTTTGATATGGAAGGGGAATCATCCCAATGCAGGTTTCTGCATTTTCTGGTCAGTAAAACACAGCAGACCAATTCTTGGCTTGTGTCAACCAGAATAACACCAAAGGAGTTTGTCCTTGTTTGACTCAAATTAAGAACTTCTGTAAAAGACAAGTAATATAAGTATCTGAAAAATTGAAAATAAATTGAAAAGGGACCAGTTTTTCTTCACTCCTCTCATTTATTTTTTTACTTTTCTCATCATTCTATGCTTTAATCTATTTCAAGGAATCAGCAGCTGAAGACTTATCACACAATCCATCATACAGCAAAATCCTAACAAAGACCAAACCCTGCAGAACACTGAAAAAGTCCTCTGCTGTGATCAAAGCATCACCCTTGTCAAGCACAGGCTAGCTACAAAAGCAAGTTCACTGAACAATAATGTTGCTGCTTTGTTGTGTCATTCTCCTTTCATTTACCTTTGCATACAGAATATGAGCTCCTTGAAAATGCAACTTTCCACTGGATGTATGCTCAGACAACCTCAATGTAAGTGAATACATGATGCCCAACAACCCTGATTTAACAAAGCATTTCAGCACATGCTTAACTTCAAGTATGTGAAGAGACTCTCTGTAAATAATGTGTTATCTGAGACTACCCACTTGATGAAGCATCTCTGGCCATATCCTTTAGCATGTCCTTTTGGCTTCCTGGAAGGTAGAAAATTCCATCTTTCCATTGGAACAATCAGTACTTGCTTATTTGCAATTATAATTGACAAAGAGAGAGCAGGACATTAAATGTCTTACATAATTCAGAAAGCTGTGTTTTAATTTCAGTTATTTTTTCCTGATATTGAAGGAATCTTTTGAGCTATATGGAGTACCACAATGACCAAACAATGCTTTTAAAAGTTGAAAAAAAAATAAACTAGGACAGATATTGAACAATGGATAAACAGATGCTCCAAAGCAATGATTTTTGTAGGGGCTTTTTCTGCAGAAAGCATTTGCAGAAAACACTACAGAATTGCCTTTCTCTTCTTCTTGACTTCCCTTGCATTGACAGCTCTTTATAAATTATTATGATTTCCAACATAAAAGAAAAAATGCAGTTTCTGAAGTCAAATGTTATTGAAAGATAATGCTGAGGGGAGATTATTCTTAAGAGTCCGATTTTTTTCTTTGGTATCTGCTGAAAATTTTGGCAAATTCAGAGCTCCAGACACTGCATACCTTAAGAGTATGATTCCAGATGCAGAATGACCCTGGGAAGTATAGGAGGATTGGCAGACATGGAAATACAGCTTAAATCATTATTGCCAACCCATATTCCTTCAATTATGCATTCCACTGATTTTGGAACTCAGAGATAGCTAAGAAGCCAATATTCTCTACCACAATCACATAATGCTGAAATGGAGATGACTGTAGAATTTCTGGGGGAAAATAAAGTATCTCCACACATACTTGGCAAATGCTAGCTGATAACACAAAGGCTTTAATACAATGTGTCTCAAGAGAATACAGTTCCAGATAGAAGAAACAGATATGTGATAACCAAGACATTTCTTTCATTGCAAGGGGCTCCTGCTGCAGTAGCAGCATGACTCAGGCCCCAGTCTGGAAGTCAGAAAGTCTGACTTTCAGCTCTGCTTCTGTAACAGATCTGTTGGGTGACCTTGGATGCTTATTTCCATCCTTCTAAGCCCCTGCCTCTCCACTCAGTTTCATAACAGCCTGTCTACTTAGACTGTCGTGTTTCTGATGTGACAACTGTCACTCACAGTGTCCATAAATAATCTCTAATACATTTAAACTTTGTGTTGTCTGAGGATATAAGGAGCAAATTCTCTTCCTGAGCTGGCTCCTGAAATACCTAACAATCCATGAAATTACTGCTAACAAAGCAGGGGGACCTTGTAAAGCACTCCTGTGTGAGACAGGAATAGTGCATGGCACAAGTTTTCTTTACAAGTCCCATGCTGGCCCTCAAACATTTTGAATCATTGTGTTGGCAATCAATGGCAGCTAGAATTCCAAGCTAAAGATTTTCATTCCTATTCTCTGCAGCAGCTGCCTGATGAAAAAGTTTTAGTGTAATTTTTATGCAGCACTAAGAGCACAGGGTGTTCTCCTTAAGTGAGAAAAGGGGTGTAAATACTGTGTATAACACGCCAAATAACTAACAATTACAGGAGAGGCAGTAGTTGCATGTAGAATCAGTAAAAGGAAGAGAAAATGCTTTCAAACACCTGCCCAATTTTTTTGATAAATTCATGCCTTTCCATGTTTCTCTATTTTAACGTACAGTGAATTATTCTACAACTAAAAATGAAGTGCACACATAAGGGAGATTAAAGATACAGATCTTGGATGTAATGCTGGAAAGATGTGGTTTAGAATAATATCTTGAATAAAGGACAACTGAAAGGATTTGAAGTAACTAAAACAGAAAAATAAATTAATCATTTTCTTCAATTTCTGCTATTCATTTGTCCTAATCTTCTGAGTTTTGTTCATTCTTCCATTTTAGTAAGGCTATATGAATTTATGTCTAGATTCCCATGCTCTTTAAAAGGTCTCACCACCAAGTTACATTTTTGTACTGTACGTTTCTATTCTTATAGAATAGGTTTCTTATGAAACCATTATAAAACCCTGCTAAGATATGAGTTGGAATAAATATATAGGGTAGTATAAATAGGAGAATTTAGGATGCCTCTATTTTGGTCTAAAACATGGAGACCAAGAGGCAATTTAGGCAATTGGTCCAGATTTGGAATTACCAAACATGAGTCTACTACAAGTTTCAGAAAGACAACAAAACATGTTTGATTTGACAAAAGCAATAATTCTTTCGTGAATACGTTCTTTAAAATGTAGTGATGACAATAAGGGCTATGGCAGCATCAAAGGTCAAGAGAAAATTACCCCACACCTTGTTGTCCCCCTGCAAAACAGTAAAGTTTAAAGGCTGAGATTTTCTCTATCATCTTCAACTACAGTCACTATTTAAGATGTGACATAAACTAGACAGGGGTAACTGTAGGTAGGATCATAACTGAAATTAAACCTATCTGCCTGTATATCTGCTTAAAAGTATCTCCCTAGATAGTACTCAAAAAAAATCCTCCCTTGCATACTATACAATTCATGCCTAACTTATGTTTTCAATATAAGCAATTAAGCCATTTCTTTAACTCAGGAGAGTTTAAAAAATATTTTCAGCAAACACAGAAAGACCAAACACCAGGAATTACATCAGGTTGTCCATATAAGGAGAAAAATTAAGATACTGAACCCCTTAAAATGCTCCTTACATGTGAGGTTTCTGTTCAAGGTAACAGAAATGTGACCTGTCCCATGCAAGGGCCCTTGTTTGGAATTCTCATGCTACACTCAGTGCTGGAAAGTCACTTTTGCTGCACCGTGACTTCTGCTAAATGTGTCCACAAGACATTGCCAGAAGAGAAAGGTCACAGGGACAATCTGAACCTCTCCCCAGACCTCCGTGTATATTACAAATTGGTTGGGTAGGTAATCTGTAACAAGACACCTCTGAATGATCATGGCCAAAAGAAGTCTTTGCTAAGCTGCACACCCAGGGTCAAAAAGAAGTTTTTAAGGGAAGATAGACAGGATGTAAAATCTTTTACACAGAAATAAATATATATGCCTTTGCTGTATTGAAACTGATCTGATTTTCAGATGTTTCAACAATCATATATCCCAAAGGTTACAATAAGCCTCTAACCATGGTATTCATAGGATCCAAATAAAAACCAAGGAGAAATAACAGGGTGAGGAAGAAGTGAATTATATGTAAAGTAACACCAGAAGAATAAAGAATATATCTAGAAGATGCCACAGATTTTTGAAATTTTAGATCCTGGACCAAATGGTGTGCAGGAACTTTGCAAAGTAATCAGCACCCATGAAATGGCTGGGATCCAGCAGGCTGAGGCTTCAGAGGCATGCTTCCCCTCAGATCTCAGCATATAGCCACGTAAAGAGGACACTAGACAGAGAGTCAGCAATTTCATTTCCATATTGCAGATGTCTCTGACTGAAAGCATGACTTTAGCACAGTCTTCATCCATGCCTGTACCTGTTTCTCATTTCACTTCTCCCTTATCCCACTGCTCAGACAACAAATTCTGTGGAGTGGATCCAATCTGTACTAAGCCTCAGTCCCAGTTAGGGACTCTGCTTGCTCATAATAACACATGTAATTATTACCAAAGGCCCTTCACCACCTGCTCAACAAACACAGGTTCACCAACAGTCCAGTTACTTCCCACTGGCAGTAGCATTCTGCTCTAGTACCACACACAGAAACAAAATGGATTTACTGCTAGTTACTTGTTATAACTCTAAACCTTTTTTCTCAATTAGCATTTCTTTGGGGAAGGAGCATAATGACCAAAGAGTAGCACTGTTCCTATATACTCTCTTAGGAAGCCAAACTCATATTTTCAACAGAACCACAGAAAAATGAGCAAGACCCACAAAGCTCTTTTGATCCAATCCCCTTTTTTCCTCACTTTGGGAGTTCAAGAAAGAACCATTCTCAAATATGAATGCTGGTAAAGATCACCAGCCTTTCTTATCACAGCAGTCCAAACCTTCACAGGTCTGAGAGCAACAGGACACATAACAGCATGCACAGGGACAAGGGAGCTCTAGGAACTGTTTTCTTGCAGTTGACAACAATGCTTCTCTAGAAAGGAAGAGGGAAGGGTGAGTCTGGAATGGACATGCCATGGGGTCCTGAGATGACACAACAATCTTGGTTTCAGGCAGCTGTTGGCTCATTTCCTCCCAAAGCTAAGGATTCCAATTATCCAGGAGCCCTGCATGAGCACAGCCCTACTGCCAGTTCCTGGAAAGGACACTTGCCCTGCCCTTGGAATACTTGTGAGTTCATGCCACCTTTCTATGTATGAGGACTTAGGAGACAGCCTGGGAAACTTGTACTTTATGAAGAACCTTTTAACACAAAAAAACAAATGTAAAATATGCAGAGCAATTACAAATAAAAAAAGGGGGAAAGAAGTCTGACATATATTGCCACTCTGAATTTCAAAAGTGGGTCCATCACGTGCAACAAAATTGGCATAGAGCTCTGACTTATGCCAAATTCAGGAAAAAATACTTTAGTGCTGATAAAGATTAGTAAATAATCTCTGGTAGTCTTAATACAGGATATTTTAAAATCTGCTTTCTTTACAGTAGCAATGTACAGTACAATGTACAGTAGCAATGGCTACAATTCTCTTGCTACCAAATCCCATGTATTATGCTGGTTTAAGTCATAAAACCTGGAAAATGAATTGACCATAGCAAAACAGTAGAAATAGCAATTCAAATGGAAGGAAATTAACAAGAAGGAGATTGGAATGAAATTAATTCCTTTTTAATTTCAAATTACAATTGTCTTAAGAGAAAATGTGAAATCTTAATGAGCTAGGCATAAAGAAAAGAGTGGATCCTTTTCAAGCTCAGGTGCAAGTGCAGGAACAGTTTCAGACAAAATGCAAACTACCAACAACAGATTCGATTTTTTTTATTATTTTCCAGGTGATTCCTTTGTGAATCTTATTAATCTTGAGTGCTGACATGTAGCAATATTTCAGTTATTCTCCTTATCACTATCCTGTGAGGTCCTTACACTATGTGTGAAAAATTCTGCCATAAATTCACACAATAGGTCATGACTATTTTCACTGATAACACTAGGAGAATATATGTTTGAGGTTGCAGACTTTTCAGACCTCAAGCTTTTTACATGAAAACACTTTTGAGATTCTGCAGGTGGATCTCTTCAAAGAAATAAAGAAAAATGACATTTGTAGCAAACTACAATCCCAAGCATTTTGGCAACTTACAGCTATGAAGATACTTTAGGAAAAAGTGTCTTCCTTTTTGCCTTTCAAAACTCATCTATTTCTTTCGTTTAAGTAATGTTTCCTGTTAGGAATTCTTCTAAAAACTCTCAAGCTACCACATGATGGGTCATCTCTGCATTACTTTCTAGAAAACCACAGCAAACATGCATACTATCTTTGCAGCATGATGCAAAACCAAGTGATGCCAATTCTTTGGGGAGATAATGCTACATTTCCTTGATAACAACAGAAAAATAAGGGGCTTACTGGGGATCTCTGAGTCTCTCAACCAGAAAGGCTGGCAACCTTGCTCCCACCATGGCCCCCTGGTAACCTTGAGGCACTCCCTTGTACTGCACCCAGTAGAGGTCACTAGAGGATGTTTTAATGGCAAAACAAAACCTTCCTGCTGCAAGGGAAGAGATGCACCTTCCTGAACAGAACATCATCTGCCTAGGATTGACTGCCAGGCAGACCTAGGTACTTCCAGTATGAAAGAGAAATAAAGGAAAGAACAATGTTTTTTCCTCCGGGAAAAAAACCAAACAGGTTTAACTGGCTACACCCAAACACAAGCAGCATTCATCCAGTTAAACAACACTGAAATTGAGCAGTGAAATGTATCTAATTTATTAAAAGTATATCTACTACCTGTGCATTTCCAGGTGCAGGGATCCCTTTCTTTCTTCCACAGCTTAACACAGTCCACAAGGTGTGCCAGAGATAGGAAGCCAAAAGGCAGAAATTATCTACAATCCAGGCAGCATTTCTTTGCAGGATTAGGTCCATCCCTTTAATTTTAATCATTTATTAACTTGGTTTTCCTGCTCTAGCAGATGCAATTTGGCAGGCACCCTCAGAACCCTCCCCTGCTCTGTAAGTACCACCTAGCTAAACAAGGCTCAGACACCCTGCAGGATCCCATCTCACACTTCAACACATTCCCTGAACCTATAAGGAAAAGAAGTGATGGATCACTGACAAGCATGAAACAGGTGCAGGGATCTGCATGGGATGTGTATTGCACGCACTTGAGGGCAATTACTCTGACATTCCAGAACTTCTCCAATGAAAGCAAACTGTGAGCACAATCCATTTGCAGTTAATATTTCGGGCTTCTTTTTTTTTTTTCCCCCTTTCAATATGCAAGAAATAGAAAAAATTAATTCAAGGCAATAACCTAACAAGTGTCACAGTGCATGTGCACAGAAAGGTCAGTTTGAAATGCCTTAGTTTTAGTGTTCTCAGACCCTTCTGTTTCTGTGCTTGCAGTGTATCTCCATTGCTCCCATATCCAAAACAACACTGTGCAGAAAGGCAGTCCTAGCTGTCTGCCCTTTCATCCACTCACCTGCCAACCATCAACTCCTTGGATGGACGGATGCCAAAGGATGAAAGGTGCCAAATTATTTCAATGACATGGATGTGAAACACTCAATATTATCATAAAAGTATCTTCTTTCCCCCAAAATTCCCAGGAGCACATAGACTGGTTTAGTTGAATTTTCCCAAGAATTTTCAATGTGATGAAAATTCTGCATGGAATGCTTGAGCAGACAAAGCCTGGGAAATTTCTAAACAACTGAAAACAAGGTATTAAAACTGGAAATGTTAAGCAACTTCAATAACAACAACAACAAAAAAATAATCCTGCTACCGGCTCCATTAAAAGCCATGGGAGATTTATTTCTAGAGATCAAAAAACGAAAATCTGGGGAACAGAGCATGTTGTGATTTATTGTCAAATAAGGATATAAAGATTGTGAAGAGACATTACATAAGGTCTCAGGTGGAAGAAATTTCTTCCTTTATGGAAGGAATCCTTATATATAAGGATTTTACGTTTTCCATGCAATGGCTGCCCATAATTACGGTACACTAAGAGTCACTGAAGAAGTAACAAGAAACAGTGTAATTTCTTCTCTGCTTGGGTATTTACTTGATCAGAGGTGAATAAGCAAAGAATATGAATGCCAGAAATCTCAAGTGCTAAAAATTCACAAATTCACTTACAAATATCATGACATCATTTGGAAAAACAAAAGTCATGATTGTAATGACTGTTGTCCTTTTCTTAGCCAACTTCTGCCTTCTGTGACTCCAGAGCACTCTCAAGCCACCTTTGAGTTTGTACGTAGCTGTTATGTTGGGAAGGCTCAATGTAGTGATGGGGGTTTTTTCAGCCAGGAAACATTGATATTCCCTTATTACTTCCTAAGAAAGATAGGAAAATATTCTCAGAAGCATGGGAGCCAGGAGCATTAGGTAAAATGAAGCTACCTGAAGCCACAGAATCACACACACACATTGCCACATGACAAGAGAGGGCCATGAACTTGGGAAGTGAAGAGGGCACCACAAAAGGGATATTCTGTATCCTGCGTATTCTGTATTCTGTATTCTGCGCCAGGCTGAGGTTGGCAGCGTGGTATCTCATGACAGCATTCCAAGCAAGCTGAAAAGGAGCTTGGTAAAACAAAATGGGCCCAAACTTGGCTGAAGTCCACTTCCAATTTCCTGACCATACCAAGGCAAGCTTTAGACATGGTGCTTCAATTTCAAGGCTAAAGAAAACCTTGAGAGTTCTGATCTCTTCTTCATTAGTTAAGAAGTTTTACTTCAAATGTACTGAGTCTCTTACAGAATTTTTCTAAAAAGCAATTTTTGACTAAAACTGTAAAAACAGAAATAGGTTTTTTGTCAAAATATATAGCTCAATATCTTGAACTGTGTTAGGGTCCAGACAAGAGTTATGTGGAGTGGTGTGAAAGTGATAATTTTTTCTCTGTACAAAATATTGCCATGACTCTGACCTTCCCTGGAAAAAGGAACTTTTAAAAGTATTGTTACCACCACAGTAATTTCCAGCACAGATCCTGCAAGGAAAGTAACTGCTAGATAAATTGTGCTGGTTGTGGTGGAGGTGAAACAAGGCTCAAAGGATACAGGGAATTAGAAGACAATTAGCCACCCCCAGGCCTAGCTTAACTGAACACCAAATATCAAGAGTATCCAATAGCTCTAGCCAAACTAAATATTTATAAATTATTCTCTAAACTGTTTTCAGAATATCAGCAAAAGGATAGCTTTTCATAGAAAATGCTGTAAAATTATCTTCTTCAGGGTAAGTGACTTATGTTTAAACCCCAGCTCCACAATTCACAAGTGCAACTTGGTTGTTTCATGTTACTGATGTTCAGAACTGTAGAAGCTCCCAGGCTCCTCTTAACCCACCCACACTGGATAATAATTTCATAAACACTTTTTGCAGATAGCAATTCAAGCTCAAACAATTGGAATTGCATTCTGACACCAAATATTACCCAAGTAAGAGCCAGAGAGAAGAGACAGCAGGTGGGATGACCAACAGTGCACAGCTTTGCCAGGGCCATCAAAAGCAGTCCAGGTGTAAAACATGGAGTTCATTGGGATCTAATGCAGCTGGGTCAATTGTGTGGCAGCTTCACAACCAATTTACATTTGCATAAACTGGTGGTGTCAAAAGGAACTACTTCACCTTCTCACACCTGCTTGTTCCTACCCTGCACCACACTCTCCTTTGCACATTCGGATACCTCTGTGTGTGTATTCAGTGCAATGGGTGAAGGACAGGTCTGGATTTTTAGTCTTCTTTTAATTTGGTTCTCACACACGCAAACAAAACATCTCTTACTTGCTAATATATAACCTGAAGCAAACCTTCATGTTTATTGAAGACAGAGTTTAGCCAAGATACAAAGACATGCACTGCCAACAGTACAAATGGGGGACAAGAGGTCATTGTGAACAAAGAACACGTAAACCACGTAAGGAGCAGTTTTATCAGGAGCTGTTCTGTCATCCTGTCCAGGAGGGAAGTGGTGGATGGAGAGCTGGAGTGGCAAAGGGTGCCATCTAGGGGGTACCAGCAGCACAACTGCTTGAGAGCACCAACAACTCATCATTGACGGTCAATGGTTGAGGGGTTCGCTTTCCTTGGAAGTCTTTTAATAACTATGAAATTATTACTAGTATTATTATTATTATTACCATTATTATTATTACTACTACATTGTGTTTGAGATTGGGTTGGTTTTTTTTACAAAAATACATTGTACCAGAAGACAAAAATTGTGTTTGCTTCTTTTATTAAAAGAAAAAAAAATCTAGAGAAATAGTTGTATTGAGGAAGTGGATCGTTTTCTTCTTTAATTATAATTAGGTTGTTTCAGAAAGAATTATTTTCTCCAGCAAGCACAGATGTGACCACTGTCCACTATTTGGTCTCTTGAGCTCCAACAAACTTCCATTTAAGTGAATGGATGTTTTGTCATTGGTTTCACCTTCACTCAAAGAAATTACATACACAAGCAGAATACACCAGGGCAAGGTTTCCTATATTTCCTGCATACACATTCTTTACATCCTTCCTGATCAATATAATAAAACTGCTCATTAGGCCAGAAGACCACACAAAGACCTTTTAAGGGAAGGTCTTGGTTTTCTTTTTATCAATATTAACAGACAGTTAGGGCTCAATTTTTCATCTCATTGAGAAATTCCTAAACAAAACTACAAAAAGATCCCCAAAACACTCAAAAAGAAAGGTTGTGTGACAATGAAGTTTCAAAACCTTAGGAGAAATATAACTAATGTTTATGTATCTGGAAGGCTCCCTCTGGTGTGGTATATTACCAGAGTTCAGTTAGATTGTCTTTCACCTTTGAAGTCTTGCTCCCAGGAGACTGACGAGCTAAAATGGGAATACAGAGTTATTTCTCCAGCTTGCAACTAGCCACCAGCTGTTCATCTTCTAAATGTATTCCTTTCTCCTCTACTGCACCAAAACTTCCCTACCCTTTCTTACAGCACTCTTAAGAAAGGGCTAGTTCCAACCATCAGACTAAAGAAGCAAACATCAATACAGTGAATTAAGAGACTGTGCAGCATAAACTGGCAAAAAATCCCACCATCTTCAGTTACTATCTGAAATTCACCATTAGGCTACAATACATTAACACAGGCAAAGCATCTCAGTCCTTCAGCTGATCTTCAGGGTCACAGGAAGAGCTACATGGCAGAAACAGCAGTTTTTGCTGTCTCACTCGTGCAACTTGCTATTTTCACATTGAAAGTATAAAAACAGCCAACAAGAAAAGGAGAGAATGTAGCAAGAATGTGGTGCTAACTCCAGACCTGGTGGAGGCGAGATCTGGTTAGCACATAATTCATCCAGACAAAAATTCCCACTGTGGCAAAGTGTGTAAAGAAGCAACTGTTTGTACATATATACCAGTCAAAGATGACCCTAAGTTATGGGACAAAAGGCATCTGTCACTACCAAAGCCCTCCCACAAATAGTTAAGCCACGGTGACAAGAACTTGAAATACCATAATGATGTTACTATTGTCTGAGTGTTATGTCAGACTGAGGAGGAGGTTAACAAAGCTGGGGGAGAAGAATGTATCACTGAAAATGGACACAAAGAATGAGGAATTGATGGGCCACAAGGAAAGTGAACTCAGCAACTGTGCTGAAATCATCTCTGACTGGGTAAAAATTAATTACAGTAATGGGAAATTTAAACCACCCACAGCTCAAGAAACCCACCGACCCAAAAGAAAGGGCTGAGCATGTGCAATAATTAGTATTAAAAATGAAGCAATCATTTAACCAATAGAATAAGAGAATGAACATTAATGTTCATACTCAATGAACATTAATTCCTTTCTTTGCAGAAATATACAGTGAAAAGTTCTGAATGACCTCAGGACCTCCACCTCTGAGAAGCCGTGGGTGAAAAAGGACCAGTGAGAAGTCATTTGATTCACAGGCAGTGGCTAGCTTCTACTTGATCTCTCTCTACTCCTCCTTTTCCATTTCTATCTATCTACCTCTAATTCATTATTAAATAAAATCCATACTATTGGCTTTGGCATATGGTCTCACTTGCACCTTAATTTGGGAAGAGGCATCCCTCTATAATCAGATCTTAACACACTCTCTCAGAACTGCAATACATTTTCACAGATGATAATGAAAAATTCAAGTCTACTGGGAAATAACACAAAGTAAACTCCTTACCCAGCTGGAAAAAAAGAGTCAATGCTTTTGGAAAAACAAATTTAATTATGCAATTATTTAGTTGTTACCTTTTTATCTTCTGTTCCAGGACCTGATTCACTGAATTTTTCTTCCTGAAAGCTTTTAGTCATCTTCATTTTCTCCACACTCTGAAAAAAGGATGTTTTTTCTAGACTGCTTGTGCTGAATCGTGTATTTATTTCTTCCAGCCTGTTAATCTTAAGTAGCTTCATACTATGTCCAGTAAATTTACTGTCTGTTCTCCTCTCCACCTTAGATTCATAAACCAGTGAACACTCGTAACTTCTGATTTCTCCTCTTTCTTGGCTGTACAAAAGAAAGACAAATAAGAGGTCTTAGTGTTATTAATGCATTTTGGCTTAGAAAATAATCACATTGCAACACTTTATATTTCAACTCTGTCTCCTAATTCTTGCTGAACCAATACACAGAGTATACAGCACTGCCTGTTCACAGAGAACTGTTCTACACTGATCAACAGATAATTCAAGAAGGCTACAAGACTAATATAATTTAATTTGTTCATAGTAACTACTTAGCTCAATGAAATGAATACCTATTGCTGTGCTGCAGATCTTGCTTATGGAGCACTCCTCACTTTTTACACACCTAAGTGGTTCCCTGCTGCTCAACAAGTTCTCTTTTCTGTTGCAGTTCCAGCAAGTTGATATGCAAGGACCCTGCTATTAAGTCCAAAAAGATTTTAGATACTAAACAAAGTAGTACAGGCATGAACACAGTCCTTTTCTCTCTCTTCCCACCATCCTGTACCACAAAAACAGGTGGTTGCCAAAATGGTGGCAATTTCTGGCACTCTGTTGACGACTGCAGAAGAGCACAGTCTTGGGCTGGGTTCCTCTGTACTGCAGGCCCTGGTGATGTGCCTGGCATGTACATCGAGGCTTGTCTGACAGTAGGATTGGTTGGAAGGCCACTGCAAGTCAAGCTGCTACCATTGAATCTCTGTAGAAGGCTTTTATTCCACAACAAAGTCGTGGGTTTCCACCTCAAGTAATCACTTGGCTACACTTGGAATATATATCCTTCTCAACAACTAATTTTTTTATTTTTTTTTTTTTTTTTTTAAGAGGAAGAGAAACTACTCTAAAATTTCACTTAGCATCTCTTTCTACACCCAGGAAACAGAGGACCAAAATATTTCTACTGCTATTATTGCAACCCTTCTTTCACTGTACTGGAAACCCTACTAAACCTAACCCTACTAAAGAACAGTGCTAATAACTTAGCTCTAGAAAGCTGAATCTGTTAAATCTCATTACACAGCTCATAGTTTTCAATTTAACTTACATAAATATCATAAATTATATGGTGCAATTAAGAACTTATATACAACCTTACAGTCACTGGCAGCACAAACAGCTTTCAGTGTACAACCAAAGAGCCAATTAAATGTTATTTTTACCCAAACACCTTCCAACAGAAAATGTTCCTCAGTGTCGTGATCCCACACCTGTGCACATGCAGCAGATTAAATGTGTACCTATACCAAGTAACTGCTCTGCCCCCAGTTAGCCCTCCAAGCTTCCCAGATGTGAAAGATGCCACATGCTATCCCGTGTGACATTGGATAGTGGTGACATTTAAAGATGATGGACAGCAAAGAACCATATAAGCTTGTAGTTTTCAAATGAGCCTCCAGAGAGATTCCTGCTACCACGTTGTTGTAGACTGTGCTGTTAAAATGGGAGATGCAGGCACACCAGCATGGGCCTGTAAGGCATTCCCCATCTGAAGAGGTCATGCATCCAGTATGTAAAAATATCCAGTCTGCTGCTTCTAGCATCTTTCACCAATTTTCACAGCTCTGACACCCCTCCCTTTCTATCACCATCAGCTGAAAGAACACTTTATGAGATTTCCTTCCCCCATTCCTCAAAAGCAGGTTTGTAGATTTTCTTAAAGGCTCTGACAACTGCAGGTCAAATATCCAACAGCTCAGTCTGACCTGCATACCATTATTCTATGGATTGTTTCATCTCCTCTACAACAAGGGATGATGAGACGTAATTGAAAGCTGTCAGAAAAAATCAGGAGATGTTTCCAGATGCCTTCCTGCTACCTTCACGTCCACAGCTACTCAAATCCCACAGTGATTTAGAGTGACCTGGCTGTGAAGACCTTGTGGCCTGACAGGACTGCAACCAAGGAAAGATGATTCAGGCTCTCCATAGCTCTTTAAAGAGCACATCATCCTCTATCTTTGATTATAAAATGCGGCCATCTATCTAATGAGAATGACATGTCCTCTAATTAGAGGATATGTTTCTTCAAGCTGACCAGTGAGTTAGTTATCTGGGAAAATATTAATGGGATGGAAAGCTCAAATGTCTTACTGAGCTCTGTTATGAAGCAGAGACTAGGATTAAGTCCAAACATGATTGTCCTCTTCACCATCATTATCTTAATATATCCCTGAAACAAAAGGTGGACAATGGAAAGTGAAATCTGTTTGAAAGAGCCTCCTCCAAAGTCCGAGAGAAGAAATCTCACCCTGATCATGTTCCACTGAGCAATGGGAAACCATGACCTTCAAAGTGAGCTCCATTTCCCCCAGAGGAGGATGATAACCTTCCTTCAATCATTTACATTTCCCAGCTCTGGCCTGGGAGACACTTTCTTCTACTTTCTGGGTCATCTTCAGCAAGCCAATCACTCACTTCATGCAAAGTATCTTGCTTGATGAACCACATCTTCACTCACACACTGGGAGACCACACGTGTAATAAAAGCACTGCTTTGTTGTAAGCACAGGCAGTGCGTACCTATGGTCCTGCTTCTTTTTCTGCCCTATAGCTGGAAATCAGTATATTTGAATTATAAAAATATAAACAATACAGTAAATGTTTCTAAAACTGATCAGGAATAGAAATGGGCAGGCAAATAGGTATTAGGCAAAAAGTAGAACTCACAAACACCCTATTCCACTTTCAGCATCTGGGTTGAGATTGTAATCCCTTCATCCAGAGCTAGGTTTACATGATGGGCTGTAAAGCACTTTGCATCAAACTCAGTCCTTTGGTCTCCATCATCAGTTCAAATAAAAATTTTATTTCTGACCCGTTGGCCACTTTCTAACCAGCCATTTTCAAATTTTAAGCCTGGGGATACTGTTAGCCAGTGGCCAGACTTGTTTACCTCCTGACACAGCTGACATTAGACTGACCTGAATTTTACAAGCTGGGAACTATTATGTCACAGTGTATAATTAAACCTAAACATATACTTTAAGAAAGAAAACAAGATGTAATGTGGAAAGAATTACCAATGGGTCAAGTTCGGGTCGTAAATTAGGACGCGAATGGTACCGCTAACTGTGCCCATCTTTGAAATACAACCTGCCCTGTATTCTTCATAATACAAGAGTTCAGTTTTGAATTTTTATATATTTTTAATAGTAGTTTACTGATGGTTTTTCCACAGAGAATGAAGTTTTCATACATTTCAATGAAAGACCAGGAGGACCCCCAAGCCCAGGGATTTCGGCGATGCCGCTCATTGCGGCCCCGAGGGGCGGCAGGGCCGGGGCGGGGAGCGGGCCCGGGCGGACTACAGCTCCCGAAGGGCTGCGGGCGGCCCCGCTTCCTGCCGGCCCGGGGAGCCCATGGAGCCGACGGAGGGCGCCGAGGAGGAGCGGCTGGTGCAGTGCCCCGTGTGCCTGCGGGAGCTGCCGGCCGCCGACATCAACGCGCACCTGGACCGCTGCTTGCAGGCCGGCGGCGCCCAGGCCGAGCCCCCCAGCAAGCGGCCGCGCCTCGCCGCCGCCCCGCCGGGCAGCCAGGCCGAGGGGCCGCCGGAGCAGGCCCGCCCGGCCGCCGGCTCCCCCGTGTTCTCCCTCTTCCACAAGGGCCGCGGCGGCGGGCAGAGCGGCGTGGGGCGGGACGAGGCCGCGGCTCAGCCGGGCCATGGATGCGCGGCCGCGCTCTGCGGGGAGAGCCTGGCGCACAAGCTGCAGGGCAAGCCCCTGGCCGAGCGGCTGCGGCCCGACACGCTCGGGGACTACGTGGGGCAGGAGCCGGTGCTGGGGGCGCAGACCCTGCTGCGGTCCCTGCTGGAATCCCACGAAATTCCCTCGCTCATCCTCTGGGGGCCGCCGGGCTGCGGGAAGGTGAGTGCGGGCGGCGGGCGCCCAGCCCCTGCTCACAGCCGGCGCTGCCGGCGCTGCAGAGCGGTGTCCGTAAAACTTGTTGATTTTCGGAGTCCTCTTGGCCCTTCTGTCTAATTGGTTTCTTTCGCAGTTTTCTTATGTTGGCTGGTGTCCAATAGTTTTCACATAAGATTGCGAAAAACACAACCTGCCTCATGAATAAAATAGAATTGGTCCACCCCCATCAGCCCCACTCCATGCAATTTGCACTTTGGTTACACTAGGCCTCTCTTGCTTTCAGATAATCCATGTTTTGTAAAAGCCCGTACCTAAAACACAAGCCTTGGTTTAGTTACTGCCTGAGAAGCTGAAAAGCAACACAGAATCTCTAAATATGTTTAGGAAACAAGGTGAGATACCAGCAGATTAATGCAGCACAGTTGGCAAGTGCTGCCTTTGCTTTAGCCTACGAATTCTTGCCCCCGAGAGAAGGCAGCACTGGTGTGGATGGGAGATAACCTTATGGCTAGGCACTCATCCACCTTCAACCACTTTTAGTCTGGTGGGTCTTTGCAGGGTATGACCACTACATCTTCATGTTCTGCCTCCTTTAACATGCCAGGGCCTTGCGTGAATCCCAAAAGACCCTCTAGCACAGAAGTGAGGGAAGGACCAAAGGAATGCATCAGGTACGGTTGAATGGTCTTTACGATCTCAGCTTAATTTTGTCCTGTTGTTCCACATATTTCACATGTGTGGGGTGGCAGGGCAAACAAAATACAATTTCCTCTGTCAGTCTGTGTTCACAGCATTTAGTTTCATGTATTATATATATATAATTTGGTGTGTTGGCTGTATGAGAGTATGTTTGAGAAATTGGGGATAGGGAAAGTAATTAATGCTTAGCAGAGACACTAAGGACAGAGCAGCAGCTTGGTCTTGTCAGCATACTTAATTGAAAATAAAGACTTGTAATGTGTGGTGTTTAAATAATAATACTAGTCAATCACAGTAAATAAGGAGCCAGTTGTTAGAATTAGATTAATACCATTAACAATGATCCAGCAGATTTTTTTAGCCTAGATAACATACACCTCAAAAGAACCAACTAGTGAACTTCAATAATTGCCACATCTTTAAAATAGCAAGTAATAGCAGAGAGCAAGAGCTCAGAATAGGTGGGGTAATGAAGGGCTGTTTCTGAAAACTGATTAAAGGGGAGGTGGATTGACTGGAGTAAGATGTCCAGAGAGAGAAGTGGAAGTCAGTTCTTTAATAAATAGAAATTCTCCTTGCTGAATGAGTAACACATTCAGGGCTTGCTTCTGTGGTTTTTTGTGGTCTCCTGCCTTTTGTTTCTTGTCTCTGGCAACAGCAAGTGCTTGCTCTTTCTTGAAGCTCTCTTTGCTCAGGAACAAAGGAAGCTGTACGAGTACAGTGGTAGCAAAGCAAAGGGTGCAGCACAGTCTCTGCAAACTGGCACTGGATTCAGTGGCCTTTGGGTTGTGATCCGATGAATGCACCTGGCTGTGACCATGGCAGTGCTTTTTCATGAGCTTGTGACAGCTTAACAGTTGCATTCCAGGTCTTCTTCAGGAACCTTCTGTGGTACTGAAATTGTCTTTGAGTAGTGGGTGGTCTGTTTTATGCCTCTAACATCTTATTTTCATTCTCATTTCCTATGACCCATCCTCCTCACCCATATGCTTTGTGCAGAATTGTATTTAGTAAGCTTGCTTGTCACAGAGTTTAAATTCTTTTGTCCTCATTTGTCTGACTTGAGTAATTTCTGTGCCTTTTGACCCATCTAAGAACAGTTCCACAATTTATCTGTTATATTTTTACTCACTGAGTATTTACTATTGGGTAACTCGTCTGCTTTCAAGGGTAGTGTTTTGAGCCTATGTGCTTTGAGCTGGCTCCTGATGAAACATCCATTATTGGCTGAACCAGGAATTCCTTCTGCAACAAGTTGAACTTTGCCCCTTCACTCACATCTATCAATATTTCTAGGGTGGTGCTAGAGTATAGTTTTATCTCATGCCCTCTTCCTCATAAATCATATTGTCTTTCTGAGTTAAATACCTGAATGTTCTATTGTTTTCTTGAATATGTCCTTAAAAAATTCCTCTCCTAACAGATTTAACGTGCAAGCAAAGTAGTCCACCTAAAGATGGAAAAGGAGATCTGTTCTTGCCTGCCTATCCCACTCACTTACTATTTGATTTGTATGTATATAATGTGTCTAAGAAAACATTTCATGAGAAAGCAACTTAGTGCTTGAAAACTTGAATGATCCTGTGGAGCAGAAGTAAGTATTCTCACTGCCTCAGGACCTGGTTGGACTGATCAGCAAAAACTTCTTCCATTAAATGCAGTCCTTTTCAGCAGGAAAAATACTAAGAAATAACTGCGTTATGTAGTTTCATATATAAAAAGGCCATATGCTAAGCTCTGCCCATCAAAGATCTAAAATAGCAGCATAATTAGATATGTTGGTCTAAATTCGGAAGTGCTGTGTAAGATGGTCATACATTTCTTAAACCTCTTCAGGCTCTTGCTACCCATGGAATCTGGTTATTGCAGCCCATCTATGCCTTCTTCCATTTCTACAGCCAAATGCCATGCTAACTGATACTTTTGAAAAGGGAAGAGCAGGACTAAGTAAAAAAAAAAAAACCTGAACATGGAATAGATTATCAGGGCAGATTTCAAATCAATTTCTGTATTATTTTTCAATCTGGACTTCTATGAAAAATAGTAGTTTGAAGACTTTTTCCAAGCAAGAAGAAAATAATCTTTCCTGTTTAAGTGCTGTAAATGCAATATTTCATATTGTAGGTCAAAAGTATTTTTGGGTAATTTTTATCATGAGAACAATGAAGTTAGGTACTGGAGTAAAAATATGTGTGTTATGTAGCTGCTTTGCCCAAGCCAATTTTGGCCTCAGCTGCATTTGAATATTCAAGGAAATGCACTCAAAATTGAAAAGACAAAATTGGGGTATTTCTGTTGTGGTCCTCTTTTCTTTTGAGTTTCCATCTGTACTGAGTCCTCTTACTTTAGGGGAACATGATCTTTGCACCTTGGGTCTGTCATCCTAATTTCTTGGGAAGCCAAGGTGGTCTAGGTGAAGAGACTGACTTTTTATTTGCACTTTTGTCAGTGTGAAGTGTTTAATAAAAAAGCTTATTTTCTTCTTTCAAGAAGCTCACCAGAGGCACTACCTCAAAGAGATGTTGTGGTTATTAACTTAGGAACAGTTAGCTTGTTCATCCTGACTATGCAAATTTTTAAAGGCCTGTATGAATCCGAGTGTAATGTGAGTAAGATGTACTGTGATTTATAGCAGCTTAATACAGGGATTTAGATTTTTGCATGTCTGCCATTGGGGCACCAATTTTAGTAAAGAGTTAGTGGGGGGACACAGCGTAATTTGAGCACCGAATAATTTTGCTGCCACAGATGAAGTTTAAGCCTTATAAATCTGAACATTCTGTATTTAAATACAGTAAACATTCCCTCTTATGTCTTCTGCTTAACAAGAAAAAAGTAGGTAGCAAGTGGCATGAATCCACTCCTTATAGAAGATAACACAAAGAACATTCATGCATGATATTTTAAGGTTCATGTCTGCACCCTAGTCATAAGATCAAATATTCAATGTTGATATGAGTGCAAAACATTAAAAACCCCATTTAGTGGTCTTTGAAGTTTCTGTCAAATCTTCTCTGACATTATATTTTCTTTCTAGAACTCTCTTGTATTTCTTTTCTGTTTTCATTCAATAAGTGACACACTGAAACACAGGACAGCAAGTTCAACACCTATTTTGTTACCCACATATTTATCACCCCTTCCAAGCTTTCTGTTTTGCTAATACAAGTGGTTACCTAACAGGCTGTTTGATTGTGTGCTTTATCTTCTCTTTGTCATACAACTTGGGGCCTGATTTGAACCATTAGAAGTAATGAGTTCTTCCAATTGATTAGCACGAAATTTTAAACTGGAAATGCATCATGTCTTTTACAGTACTGTAACCTGAAAGTTCAGGACAGCTCTGAAAAATGAATTTGTCTTTGCAGTTGCCTGGGAGCAAATGCAGTGTGCTTGGTTTTGGTTATGCCAATGTAAATCAGGAATAACCTGGAGTAGCTCTTTAGGAAGAGAGCACTGGAAAAGAAAATACGATTCTATCCATGAAACAGTTGGAATGTAAGTACACAAATCAGGATACAGCAAATGGAGATACAGCTCCATTTCAACAAACATTATGCAATGACCTTGCATCTGTTTATGCTTGGTTGGGCTTGGATTCTGGAAGTGCTGTAAAGCACATGCTGTGTCTCTTGTTCAGTGGCACTTACTCCTCCAGTAGTATCTCAGTGGGCTATTTGGGGTTTGAAGAACCAAACAAGGTGGGTAAGAATAGCATCTGCCCTTATATAAGTGCCAACTGCTGCTACTTTTGATTGTGTTTATCTGTATAGGCAGTGTCCCCAGGGCATATTCACCTGCTATGCTGCCAATTTCCTTTAGACACAGCCTGGCTTATCTGCTGTGACGCAGTGTGTACAGAGAACATCCACAGAGCTACATCCATAGAACTGGTGCCCTATGAGGCATCCAAGGATGCTGTTGGTGTTTCCCTCCAGGCAGTGAAACAGAGCACGGCCTTTCCTGATTGCTTGGCAGCCACAGTACGGCCGTGCTGCCAGCAAAGGGAGGGTTGAGGGTGAGGGGAGGCCACTGATGGCAACACCATGTAAACAGAGATTTGGAAATCCTGGCCAGAATAAATGAAGAGCAAAAAATAGCCAGAAAGTCATGGTCAAACATTAGCAAAGAAAATCAGAGTGCTAGTTCAGCACTCTGATAATGTAGCTTAGACCCTGTGAGTCTGTGGGTGTAACTAGCCTGCTGTGTTTTGCACTAGGCTTAACAGTCTCTTTTCATCCCTGCCACAAACATAATTCACACTGCACAATCTTTTTTTGGGGAAACCTACATGCCAACTAGATTATCTGTGCTCAGGAGTAATCCATGCTATGATGCACATGTGCCAGTCTGTGCCAGATCTGCTTTGGTCACCTAGATGTGGCTTAGCAGAGCCTACAGCTTCCAGACTTTCTGAGGTAACCATGTGTATTGGAAGGACCTTGGAAGGTTTCACAGTATTCTTGATATGATCTAACCCTATGTGCTAATCCCTTCCCAGTTTTTTTCCAATTCCACTTTCTGAAGTGAGCTAGGCAGTACCACTCTTCATTCCTGTAAGGAGCTTTGGTGAGCTAATGTGATGAGCATAGTTTAATAGCCTGGTATGGGGCTGCAAAAATCTGAAAGACCACCTTGCTTCTCTGCAGGTAATGTAGTCATTGAACATCAGCATCAGTAAGATTGGCTTAACTTGTACGAGCTTTCTACTGTTTTCTTCCAGCCATGGATGAGGTAGCATTGACTAGTGGCAGTGCAGGGAGGAGGGAAATAGTTCATACCTAAAGAGTGTTGCCCAGTCAAGGAAACTTCTGGGTATACAGAAAACTCTTGTCTCCTAATACAAACACCCAGCTTACCAAACAGCAAATCTGATTGACTTTTCTGCTCTGACAATGGGAGCTGTGGGGTATTCTCATTTGGGCTGAGTTTACACAAAGTAATAGGTACAGTATGGTGAAGGAGAGTTTCAGTAGTTAAGTGTTTGTTCTCTGTGTAATGCAAATAAGGGCTGAAGTTAAGTGTTATATTCATGAATGAATAATGGTTCAGAAATTTCTTGGTGAATATGTTTCTGTTTCAGAACAGCATTTTATGATGTCACTACTTTAGCTTGTCTAAAAAGGTAGGTCAGTAAGGTCTCACATTATTCAGCATAAAAGTTGAGATAACAGGTATGAGTTTGAATAGTTTGGCATCATAGTAGAAGAAACTACGAATGGTGTCTGGAAGGGGCAAGGATATTACACTGTGAGCTTTGTAAAGTGTAATTTTTAATGAAGTTAGCAAAAGGTTAGTTCTCAGGATCACTGGATCACTCTGATTCTTAATTTGTGGGAAACAATATTCCTGTTCCTGCCCATAAGGAAAAAAACATGAGCTAAATAAGAAACACTTGTATTATAAAAGAAGCACATTATCAACTTGTTTGGATTTCCTTTTTGTGCCTGGTATGCAGATTCTGATTCAGGGGTACTCGTAGTAAATTGCAACCTCAGTGTCACTATTTTAAAAGATTTGTTTTCCAGTGGAAGAATCAAACTTTGAAATTTATTTTAGATGATGAAGGACAATCAGTATGTTTTCTTCTGTCTTATTCAATATGAGATTTCTAGTTTTCTTCTTTTCCCTTAAATATATTGCCCCTGAGGGAAACTAGAAGTCTAGCATATGCAGTTACAGTTGTTATGTGCTAGCACCTTCATACTTAAGCTACTTTGCTTATGTGAATTCTCCACTAGATTATGTGTCCTTTTAAGTTGTAACCTGAAGTAACAAAGAGGGAGAAAACTGTAGCTTCTTACTGACTTTTGCTTGAGATGGTAGAACAAAAAACAGCATAAAAAACCTGAACTAATAGGAAGTCTTTCAGAGCACCAAGGAAAGCTTTACATCTGTATGATAGGCAGTTTGACTTGCTGAATGATTGATTGTGCAGAACAGAAGGAAGAGGCTGTGAACATGCCTGCCCTTGTCAAGCATTGCATTTGAAAGGCAATGTATGTTATTCTTATTGCAACCTTTGGTGACCCATAAGTTGGCAGAGAGGGAGAGGTATCTGCTGGCTGAGATCCATGCAGCAGATTTCACGTAGATTATTGGTCTAACAGTAGCTTTCAAACAAAACTCTTTGATTATTTTTTTTTTCTAAATTTAGAGTTAGAAATATGGACTCCTGTGCTTGTGTTTAAAGCAAAGTCTTTACTGGTTTTTTGTAAATAACAAAACTCTCTGAGTAACAGCCAGAGTACAAGGTGAACTACCAGTCCAGGTGGAGCTACAGGAAGAATAGTTACTTTATTTTTTTTCTTTGTCCTCTCACTACTGCCACTTTTTCATCCTCAAATTTGATGTATTGGGTGTATTTGATGTATTGATGTATAATCTCTGTGCTTTCAGAGATTTTTAAGGCATGGGTATATCCTCTGAAGTTACATTATGAATTAAGGCCCTTTTGTAAGGAAAAATGAATATTGGTTTTAATTTGGTAGCTCAGTTTCAAAGATAGTTAGTTTTCTTTTGATTTTGATGGGGCGGGGATAGAATTTGCTTATTTCTTTATTTTCTCAGATCTTCCTAATCTCCATAGGCTTTGCTGAAAACACTTTCCAGATGTCTTTCCAGTCTTGTCCTGTGCAGTGTTACCGCTTGGGGATGGGTGGATTGAGCTCCAAGAAACAAGAAAGGATTTGACATGGGGTGTGAGTCTTGAATCAGGACCTGAAATGACACCACTTCTGAAGGCAGTCAGGAAGCCCTTACTAAAACTAAAGCAAGAGTAAATAACAATACATCCTTCCCCTTATCCTCCCATTTTCTAACTTGGGCTGATTTCAGTTCCAGGGACAAGGAGATCCATTAAAGGGACTGAGCAGGGTACTGCAACACCATTGGTATCCAAGTGGTAGGTGCTTGTTTCTGCAGCCTCCCTGCAAGAGGATCAGGTTGACACCACCTGCTGCTTTAACCTCAGCACTTGGAATATCTTCTGAGGTGGTTTTGTGGGCACCTGTCCCACGCCTCATCTGCTGAGGTTCTCCTTTCTTTGGTCTCCTTTGGATCCTTCTCTTATAGAATAGTGAGTTTGATGGAAGAATCACCTGTTTTCTCTAGCAGTACTTCCAAATAGAGATGCACTGTCTTTGGGGCATACACTTGTGTTTACTAAGGGTTGTGAAGGAAAGTCTAAAAATTATGTCTGTGATATGTTCAAGTGTTGCAAATCTACCCAGGAGGTTGGTGGAGGTCGCTTCTGTGCTTTGGTAAGCTAAGTGAAATTACCTATAAGAAATTTGGATTTGAAGAGGTTGTTCATAAGGACAGAAAAACAACATAACTGCTTCCTAAAAACATCCAGTTTGTTCAGTCAGCTTTCCTGGACCAGCATTTGATTACTGTTGACTATTTAGATTTAAGAGTTACATTTTCTTAAGTATGCATGTAATTGTTTAACACTTAGGTTCTCATGCTTGTGTAGAAACTGTTGTCTGGTTAATTCCATTTTTATGTGTATTTGAAACATAAAAAGGTTTAGCTAATAACATTGTAGCATTTTATTTCTCACATGCAGTTGTGCTGCAAACTCTTAGGCAGGTGTCTTGGGATAGTCCAGTTCTTTATCCATTAACATACTCCACAAAATAACGGGGAATTGCAGTCAGCCTGTCTTCTGTGACAGAAATGTATTTGGCAGAGAGCACTTCTTCCGTGACAAAGGAGACAGCTGTCAGTGCTGTCCTTTTCATACTGAGGCTCACTGGGTCTGATACATAAAAGTGCAGGCATTAGAAATGCAGCAGAGGAATTGGCAGCTACCTCTGTGAGGAAGTTTTTAAATCTTCTGTGCCCTAGAATAACATGAGCTAAAATGCCTTAACTCTGTAAACAGTCAACACTGTCCCTATGTCCAAAATACCAAGTTTTGTTCTTTACATATTTCCTTTAAATTGCTACTTTCTGTGTCTGAAATGATTTTTACAAAGCTTTCTCCTATTGCTGTTTCAGACTACACTGGCACACATCATAGCCAACAGCAGCAAAAAGAATGGCATGAGGTTTGTGACACTGTCGGCCACAAGTGCCAAGACAAATGATGTTCGAGATGTCATCAGCCAAGCCCAGAATGAAAAAAGACTCTTCAAGAGAAAAACTATCCTCTTTATTGATGAGATCCATCGTTTCAATAAATCTCAGCAGGTATTGTACTACGCTGCTTTTTTAAAAGACCCTTTGTCAGCATTTCTCTAAAATCTCCCACTTTGCCTTAAGGTGATACCTTTCTCTGGGCTTTTGATTTCAATGCTAATACTTTTAGTAGATTAATTTGGGTGAAAAAAATTAAATTCTTTAGCTAATTTCCAACCAAAATTTTATTATCGTGATTTAAATATATAAATAAAAGGCTAAGTTATAGTTGACTTATGTTCCATTCTTTATATTATATTTTTATGAAATTTTATTTTTGCAAGGTCATGTTCATAATGTTTGCTGCACACATCTTCATTTCAGATCTCCATCTGGGGGCTTGCATTCTGGATTACCTTTACAAAGGTCTGGAATGTGAATATCCAAAGATGAATATTTTAATGCTGTGTGTGACAAGAAATAAGTCATGGCATGGTACTTCAGGATAACACTGCAGCCATCACTTGGGACTTTTTTTCTTTTTCTTTCCTAGGTGTAAGATTTTTTCCAGTTCCATGGAAAGCTTGAATTCTACACTACAGGTTGCAGTTTTTAAATTGAACTATTCTGTAATCTTCCTGTAGTTTTCTGACTACAGAATTAGGTAGGGAATTGTAGCCCTAGAGGTTGACTCAGCGCATATTTAGGAGTAGCCTCGTTGTTTGTTTTACTTGATAAGGCAATTTCATGATTTCCTGTGTTGCCATGCAGTATACCAAAATCACACAAACCCAAAATTTGCAGATTTCTTTACCCTATTTCTTTTCAGCTGGTAGGGTCATTCTCAGTGCAGTATTTGTTATTAAGGTGTTGGGTGCATGAAGTTAAATTATTTCCACATCTTTGCAGATGTACTGCCTTGTCAATGTGGTTATTTGTCATATCAACAGTGAACCCAAAGTCTCACAAGAAGCAAAAAAAATGTAGCCTACTCACATGGGATGTTTCAGGTTGTCATTGATAGAGATGAGCTTTTTCTGCTTCCCTCCCATGCTCAGGACACTTTCCTTCCTCACGTCGAGTGCGGGACGGTGACCCTGATAGGAGCGACCACAGAAAACCCTTCCTTCCAAGTCAACGCCGCTCTGCTGAGCCGGTGCCGGGTGATTGTCCTGGAGAAGCTCTCGGTTGAAGCGATGGAGGCGATTCTGATGAGGGCTGTCAGGTTCTTAGGGCTCCAGGTTTTGGGCCAGGGCGACCAGCACGGCACCCCTGCGACTGGCAGCAGCAGCAAGAGCTCGGAGTGAGTACTTTATGGGCTGCAGGGTGTTAACGTGCGCAGCCCGAGGAGCTGACTGCCTGCCAGGGAGAGAATGAAGCAGTTGGGGGGGTGGGAAGAGAAACCCTAGCCACCTCTGATAGTAAAGAAAAGAAGTGGCAGCATATGGCAGGGGCGGGGGTGACAGGAGAGAGAGAATTCAGAGCATTGGCTTCTCCATCCAAAACATAATCTCACCGTCTGGATTAGGAGAGAATTTTATACTTGGATCTGTAACTCCTGACTCACCCTCTCAGGATATTTAAATCTGTTCTGCTGCTGAGGATTTGCTGTGGAAGCCTGTAACTGGGTCTTTGTCATGTCCTAATGTGTGTTACTTCTTGCTACTGGTTATAAAAGCATCACATTACCATTAAGTGCTGGATGGGGTATCCTCTCTTAATTTAGAAGTGCCTGCCAGAAGTTTCTTGTTTTCTGAGAATTTTTTTTTAATACCGGGGAAGATGCTGCTCCTTCTATTGTTTAGTTGCAGGATAAGTCCTGTGTTGTGTTTTAGGATATCCTGTGACAAGAGGAGGCTGTTGTTGTGAGATGTTAATAGATTTTTTTAAGAGCGACCTTCTTTTTCTCTGCTCCTTGATGTCCAGACAGATAAATTCATATTAAACACTTTAAAAAGCTTTGGAAAAATCAACATCCAGATTTATCTACAAAAGTTGTTATCTGCCTTCTGAAACAGAAGGCTATCAAGTAAGAGTAATGCAAGGTACTGTGGTACTCACATGCAAGCTATTACACTTCCTTCGTATTGGTTCTTGGCTGCACTCCTAGTAATTTACAGTGCATTGACATGGAGGTGATTGACAGACTGTATGAAATAAATCAGTGGGAATCCACTTGAACCTTGTCACAGAATGTAAGTACAAGGAATTGCCTTGCTGAATGCTGAGGTCAGGACAGGTAAGAAAATGTATTCCCTTTTTTATTTTTAGGTTACCCTGCCTCATGGTTTACTCATTTGTAGCTTTTCTGTGTTGTAGTAATGTGAATTTTAGAAGAGAAGGCAGTACTGCATGTCAGCATTAATGTAACGGCACAGCTGTGGTTGTGACTACACCCTGACTGGGGTTCAGAGGCTTTCTTTTCTGTACAGGATTAAAGTACAAGGCATAGTTTCAGCTGCAGTTGTTTGGGTTTGGGTTTCGCTGCACTCTCCATGCCTGTAACCTTCTGATAGCTATGGATGATTTAAACAGCACGGTGCTTCATCAAACTGAAAGAAGTCTGGCAGGCACTAGCTAACCCAGTTTCAGAAATCTCTCCATGGGGAGAGAGGGCCACACTCCAAAGGCAGTCATGGGAGCCAAGCATTTAAAAATAAAAATGGGGTTTTGAATTGAGGAGGGTTTGTGTGTCAGGTCTTTCTTATCTTTCATGATGAAATCTGGTGCTGAGATGCAGTTCCTACATTCTGTTGCTGATAAGTTCAGATTTTTATAAGCCATCCTGTCCCTCACTGTGGTTATGGTTTGGATTCCGCATATTTCTGCTTCTTGCTTCAGTGTCCATACCATTTCTGCTTCTTTATTTCCTTTCCACTGCTCTGCAGGATCAGCTGTCTCAGCTTTTTACCCCCTTGCCTCTATGGAACAGAACTGTCATTAGATGCAGGCAGGTAACTGTTCATGCTGTCCTGAAGAATAAATTGAAATCACCAATTACAATTGATTTGGTTTTTAATGGTGCTCACCTTTATTCCAGAGTGAGAGAAGGAGCTGTAAGGCAGCACATCCCCAAACAGTGGGCTGTACCTGCTTTGAAAATGCTGCAGATATCTAGCCAGAAGACAAAAGAGAATGTACATGGAATTTTGGGTTTCATTTCCCATGTCTACCTTTGCCAGCTACAGCAGTGTAATATGAGGGACTGCATGTGCTGCTTGGCCTCAGTTAATCTGATGGTTTCAGTATCACATCACTTGTCTGACAGGATGGTTTACTTAAAAGAGATTTTGAAGTAGAGGGTGATTGTTTGTGGTCTCTCATGTTACCTTGAGGAATAAGGTGAAGGTGAATCTTCCTTACAGGCATCTTCACAGGCATCTTCCATGCTCAACAAGAATGCAGCCATCCCCGAGTGATTCAATGGACTTCACCATCTGCACTCCACATGGAAGGTGTCCTCTATCCAAATCTCTTTCTTTAGGTTTTCTCTGTGGATTTTTCATATCTAGCTGCTGCCATTGCTGCAGTTTTCTGATAACGTTAGATCATTTGGGTTCTCTTTCACTCCACCATGGCCTTTTCTTGCTTTAGAGCTGGAGCAACTAGCAGTGGATGTTACTTCTTGGATATCTTTCTATTTGTTGTGTCATCATGGCTCACAAAGGTTCTTTGACAGCTTTTATGTTAATTACTGTGTTTCTTTAGGATAATATGTGCTTTTTGTTATATTTTCATCAGCATTACTGCCGTCAAACTCTAAAGTCTTCAGTAAATCAGCCTGAAAGATAGAGAAACAGGAAAGGAAGAAACATACTCATGGATTAAGAAAATAAGTCAATGTTAAAGATGTTTTTTTATTGCAGCAACTGCTTGTGCTTTCTGCAATTTATGCTGTGTCAGTAATGGGACAAGCTGTTGCAGGTGTGCAGTGATACATTACCTTTACTGTGTCAGTGGTGGAAGAAACCAACTTCTTCTCTTGGCTTAGCTTTTTATTTTTGTCATTCAAGTGCTGCCCTCAGAATGGTATCTCTAATTGAAGTCAGACAGTAAACTGGATGGTTGATTAATGTGTTTGAAGCTAGATAGCACAGAAGGCACACAGCTGAGGGAAATGGAAGGAACCCCAGTTTCCTGTTGGCAAGCCCAGACATCATGCAGTTCAGCTCATTACTGGCTGTATTACAAGTTCTGGCGTGTTTTGAATTCACTGGTTCGTAACTCACAACACTGAAGGTGAAATTCCTTTGGATCTTCAGTGTTCAATACTTTCTTGAAAATTATTCCTTAATTGAAATACCCATTCAATTTATTTGCAGGAATTAGTTTCTGAGGTGAAAGGCAACTCTGGAAGACAATGCTGTAAGGCAGTGAGCAGTGTGTATCACACTGCAGTAGTTCAGTTGAAGAGCTGTGTTTGTCTCTAAAATCTGCCAAGGAGTTAATATAGTGAGGCTTATTGCGCTGAGAAAGTAACAAAGTACTGATTTACATGGGAAAGAAGCCCTGGGTGCTTTGTCTCATGTTTTGCTCAGTATTTTTTTTAATCTTTGATCATACAGGTTCTCCTTGCGTGGGCTTCCTTGTATTTACTCCCTGATACTATTTATGCTCTTTTGTCATTGGCTCAAATGCTCTGGTGCTGTGTGGGTTTAATGGGTAGTTAGTTCATCATGCATTTCATGCTGGCTCTTGGCACAACCTGTCTCAAGGGTATGGTGATAAAGAGGAACTGGAAGAAGGATTTATTATCCTGTAGTGGTAGTTTTCCATTCCTTGAGCTAGTGTATCACCTTCAGCCCAGTGAGTGATGGATCCCAGCACGTCCCTTTTGACTTGTTTATGTTTTTGTCTCCAAGTATCGTTGGTTACAAGGTAACATCCAGTGGATGTTCGGTGTTAATTTTGGAAGTTGAATAAAATATGGGGTTGCCCATCTGTGAGAGTATTAGAAGCTTGGAAAAAAGTCAGAAAGCATGGGAGTTATTCTGCCTTGTGGTTCTGATGGGTGCAGAAGTTGAGTAAAGTAGGAGAGAGTAGGGCACTTGGGCTTCTGAAGACAGCATGGGTTTAAAAATGTAAAACATAGCAAGTGGTTTTTGAAAGTCAAGGTATTGAAATAATTGCCTTCCTGATTTTGAAATTAGACTCCTGACTAGTGAAATTATTGCTCAGAAAAAAAAAAAATCTTAATTCAGTTATATTGAGTAGAACATTTTATTATTTTGAAATACTGAGTGTGTATGGAGCTGAGATTATGCAACAGGGAAGCAACATGTTATTTACAATCAGTGATTCTCATCAATGTGCTGTGCAAACAGCTTGTGTGTGGAAGTTTTCTCCATTGATTCTTGCTTTTTATCACATCCTGCATGTCATGCTGTTGTAGGCATGGACTGGATCAGCCAATACATAATACATTATTTGGACTGGAATTGCTGCTACCCTTATGTTACAACTGAAATTTCACCATGGAAATGGACAAGGCCATTGCCTGTAAGCAGAGTTTTTATACTTTCTTGTAAATATTTGTTTCACTTTCTGTAATGTAAATTGCTTATGTTGAGTCAACAGGGCAGTTAAAGTCCTATAGTGAAACAAGAGACAGGAATACAACTCAGTTTGAAATTAGCAGATGAATGGCAAAAGTGCTCTGAGGCCTCAGCCTTTTTTGGGAAAGACTGTACTTAGATTCTTCTGAGTTAGTGCCTGCCTTTTAGTGGTCTCAGTCTTTAGTGATCTCTACTTCCAGTCACTGCCTGCAGTTCTGTTATCAGTGTGAGGAGACCTCAAGCACAGGGTGTGCTCCACAAGCAGCAGACAAAAGAGCTTAGTCCTTGAAGGTAAAACCTTCTCTGAAATACACCCTACCGATGTGGGAGAAGTGTTTGCTTAGCATGTTGTATATCTGGGGTCATTTTTGTTGAAGGAGGTATTAGCAGCAGGATGTCTGTGTGTAGTACCTGCTGTTTTTTTAAAAAGAGCTTTTGCTTTCTGTGCTGGTTTTTTTAATTACTTATGAAAGATCTGGTGGCCATCTGTAGTGCTGAGAGGTGAACATTGCTTCCAGATTTTCAAGGAATTTGATGCTTGAGTTAATTGACTGAATAAGTGCCTGTGCAGTTGTATTATTCTGCTTCCTTTTTCAAAGATGATGTTTGAAACATCCTGTGTCACAGTGTCACTCTGTGTGTGTGTGTGTTAATTTGATTTTTCTAGATTCATCAAATACATGAGAAATAAGGACATGGAAAAAAGTCATGATTAGATGCTTGTGATGCATCTCTTTTTTGCCAGAGTGTGATTCCCTCTGTCTACTCTCTGCAGCGTGGGTTTTGCCCCTAGAGGACGTGTCAGCTTTCACTTGCAGTGTTGACTAAGATCTACTAGTTTTTCCTTTTTATGTGTGGCCATGAGATGGCTCAAATATTAACTGCTAAGATTTTCCTAGAACCTATTTTTCTTTTGTGTGGAAAGTAGGTTTGCAAGGAGGACGAGAAGGCAAGTGAGGAAAATCAGTGGACACATCTGTCTGGGAATCCTGACGCTGCCTTTTTGTGCACCCCTGGTGGTAATAGTAAGACATCTTTTGGTAAATGAAGTGCAGGGCTGTTGTGAAGCCTTAATTATTTGACACACAAGAGCTTCATAAGAAATAGCCTCTCACACCAAGCTCTAGGTGCTAATCCTTACTGATACCTGTCACTCTTGATTTACAGTTCAACTACTAGATGTGGATCAGTTAGGGCCATTCATGCCATGTTTTAACTCCATTAGCTGCTGTCTCCAAATCAGATCAGTTACACCCTCTGCCTGACAACTCCTTAGATGATACCCTGTCTACATAACTGAGGCTTGAGGGTTAAATCCTCAGCAGAGTGCCTGCGAAGCATGCAGAGGTGAGCTGGTTTGGATGTGCCCCAACAGTGAGGACTGAGGCCCAGCAGGTGAAAACCTAAAGACAAAACTTGAGAACTTTGTTCCTCTCATAGATTTTTCATGGACTCGCTAGGAAATCTCAGGAGATCCTGCTGCTGCATTTCTCCAGTTGTTCCCATCTTCTTAGAATCACTGAATATTCTGAGCTGGAAGGACGCACAAGAATATCAAGTCCACCTCTTAAGTGAATGGCCCATACAGGGATCGAACCCTTAATGCTATCAACACCATGCTTCAATAAACTGAGCAAATCTCAGTGACCAATTCACTTAGATTGTGATTTTATTGGAATTTGGCCTTTTTTGTGTTTTTATAGTTCTGGCACACTTAGATCAGTAGATGGCAAGAAGAGTGATAAACATGTATTGGGATGCAGCTTCTTTCTAGTAAGATTTTTTTTTGTACCCCAGTGACTAAGTTGTAAAAGTAGGATGCATGTGTTTCACATTGTAAACAATCTTTCCAGTTGTTTTTTGAAGAACAACTGATAGCACGTCTTGCTGTTGTTAGTGGTTAGTTCCAAACCTTATGCTAATTACTTTATAACTCACTGTATTCTCTCACCTGCATTTGGTTAGCTTCCTACCTTTTCAGTGTTCTTCCACCAAAGAATTTGAGGTGCTAGCAGTGAAATGCTGGTTGAGTAAAACTTTGTAAAATTCAGCTGGCTGTATCAAAATTGGGCTGTGGCGAAAACTTAGCTCTAGGTTTTGTTGAATTTAATGAAGTGAGGAAAAATTAGGGAGTTAAATAGATGAGAGCTCTTGCTCTACATTTTTCATGTGCAATTGTATTTAGCAGGCATTGGAGCAGGAGGAAGAGGGCTGGCCTCTGGCTCTGCAAGATGAATTAAGACAAATCTTCAAACCAGCTTTGTATCAAGAAACTTTGTAAAGAAAAGTCATCCGCAGCACAACAGGCAGGGAGAGGAGTGTGGTGGGGGCTAAGGGTGTGTGGTTATTCTGTTGCAGATTCCCAGTGTACATAGAGGAGAAAGCTCTGAACACACTGGCCTATCTTTGTGATGGGGATGCCAGGACTGGGCTGAATGGACTCCAGCTGGCAGTTCAGGCCAGAATAGCAGCAGGAAGGACCACTCCTTTGAACACTGCCAAAGGTGGGGCTGCAGATGGCATTCTGGTAACAGAAGAGCATGTAAAGGAGGGGCTCCAGCGATCTCACATCCTGTATGACCGAGCAGGTGAGTAACTGGTGCATTTCTAAAATGCGGTGTTCTCAAGATGTGATAACCTCTCTAATTTCTGTTTCTTCTATATTTTCCCTACCAGTTGCTCTACTGAAACAGTGGTTGTACTGGTTTGTCCTAAAAGTTACTTTTTCTCTACAGTGTAGTTCAGCTGGAAATTCCTTCTCAACAAGGAAGTACAGATTAGTTGAAGGGCCTATTTGCTGTCCTGAAAAGAGATGAATATTTGGTGAAATTAAATTCACCATTAAAACATGGTGAAGTTATATGTTATTTTAGGTTTTATTGTCTTCTGTGAGGGTTTCAGTATAAAGAGGCAGAAGAATTTGATGAGGACATTTTTCTTGAAGGATTGGATATCTTCCATTGCCCTTCTACTCCTTTGAAAGTCTTGGAAGTGCTCACATTCACAATAATATGTTATGTCAAAACCTGAGCAGTTCGCTTTATTTTTAGAGTTGCTTTTTAAGGTAATGAATTCTGTAGCTTGCTTAGGACAGGCCACATAAATCTCATTGCACTTAATGCTTCCTAGTGTGATAACCACTCTTGCTAAATTTGTGACTTGGCAATCTTAGGCATCATAGTAGTTTGCCACTAAACCAATTTGTGCTGGAGTGTTAAAAATCACTGAGTATCAGAGATTGGGTGAATCCCCTTGAATGCATATGCTAGTTCTTCAGCAGCACTTGAATGACTGTGCAGAATAGTATGAAATTATTGTGCCAAGAAGTATTTGAAGAACTGATTTATTTTCTTCTCTTTTTTCTTTTTTGGCCACTGTTTCTAATATGCTACATTAGCTGGCACTGTTCAAAACCTGTGATGAGAGGTTTCTTGAGGTTGGTTGTAATATTTGCCCTCTTGCAGCCTTCTTGCTACAAAGAAGTAATGATGATTCACTGATGTCAGGGAAAAGGCAGCTGGGCAGATACTGATCTAATGGCAGCTGAGAAGTCAAGGGTAGGCAGGGGAAGAGAGAAGAAAATTTTATGAGGTCTTTGGCAGGAAGAGGTCATGATTAGAAGGAAGCGGAAAATCTGAGCAGCTCACTGGTGTGAGTCTCTTGCACCGTGTAGGTCCCTTGTGTGTTTGCTGTCGCCTTGTGGCCACTGTCACACAGAACTCTGGGCTGTGTCCATTGCTCCCAGCCCACCTATGCCTTCTTACTCTGGTAGAGATGGCACAGAATGCCTCTTCATGAGGCTTGCATCAAATCTGGGTGCAGAAATCTTTGTTGTCATTTATTGTGGAGCTTTTTGGCCAGAGATTTTCAGTGGTGAGAGCAGGATTCTGGACTGTATAAATGCCAAAAAGCCTCATGCAAATATTGTCACAGTAGTAGGTTGCTTGAATACATGTCCTTACAGAATTTTCTCTCCTGTGGAATAGTCTGTGTTCACCACTGAATGCTCACTCCAGGTTGACCACCTTTGTCCATAGTAGAAATAGGTGTTTGTCCTTTTAAATACAAAGGACTTGCAGAAGTTGCTACTGCATAAACAAGTAATATTTTTTGGTAGTATATTTTAGCTAATACATTTTGAATCACAGCTGGTGGTGGGATCTACAGTCCTCTAAAATGAGATGCTTCAGTCTTTTAAAGTGGAGAGTCTAATCATGATAGCAGCAACATGCATTTGAGTGTTGCATGTTTATGTAGAAAGCACCAAATAATTCATTAGTGTTCAGAGTTGTGTAAATATGGACTTTTTATTTTAAATTATTTTTGTTACCTTCTGCAAAATTTCCCTAATACATGTAGTTGGGCATTGTCTTCTTCATTTTCATCAAGTAATCTAGGAAGGAAATAATTCATAATGCAGTTGTTAGGCTGTTGTTCTGATCTGTATGCAGACCTGTAAAGAAAAGGTCTTTGTGCAGATAGTTGATGCATTTTTTAGCTGGAATGACAATGAAACAACTTTATTTCACTGCCAGCAGCTGCCTCTAGTCCTTGCAGTGTTAGGGAAATAGAAACTATTCAGTCGTATTTCAGCTTTTAATTGCAGTTGTTAAAATTTTGATCCTTTTAGAAAATGATGTAGCAACCAAATTCATTAAAGTTTTCCTGCAGATTGCAGTGACTAGATCTTTTGAATGGAGTTGTATTGTTGCCCCTTCCTTTTACGTATTGTGTCACTCTGCTAACACTGATTTAATAAGATTAATGTCTTATGATGAATGTGTGGTGACATAATTTCATTATGATAAAGACTGGGAATGTATTATGCTGAAGTTAATTTGTTCTGCAATCTGGACACAGTTTTTCCTTTCCCTTCTCTGGAGGAGAAAAGAGAAGGTTGTCTCACTGTCTCAGGTTTGCTGTCAGGGCAGAGTTGAGAGCCATGTGGTCAGGGCTAAGTTGCTATTCCATACCATGCACATCATTGCTGGGATAGGGGAGTGGCTTATTTGGAGTTGAATTCCCAACTGGTTTTAAACTCACACCATAATGTTTTTTTCCAGCTCAGTTTTCTTCTGCTGGATCAGAATTAGAAGTCTTTTTATTCGTGCTGTTGCTCTAGTCTTACTTCCAAGGCTTTTTTCTGTCCTTTATCAATGAGCAGTTTGATGTTTACCTTTGGCTAAGATAGAAAATAATTTAACATGAGACTTATTTTAGTTTTGCCTGCTACCTTGTGAGTAGGAATTGTTTAAGAAGCTCAAATATTAACTGTGGTCGGTGAACAAGACCTTTCCCCTATCTTCTACCAATATGACTATAGATAAATTGGCATCTTAAACTAGCCTGAAAACTACTCATAAGTACATAAAGCAGTCTGTGGGTGTGTATCAACAAGCTTTATGCATCTATATATATCAGACACTAGAAAGCCCTCTCTTCCAGAAAGCCTCTTGTGCAGTGTCTTGTTTCAGAAGAGTATTTGCCTTTGTGGGAACTGCATAGAGAAAATGTACTTTGATTCCAAAAACTCTTCATAGTTTCAATTTCAAGAGGCGTCTGGGATACAGCAGAGACAGATAAACTGATGTCTGTGTGTCTCTCAACTGAATTGATGAGGCCCAAACTTGTATGTTAACTAACCAGCATGAGAAGGCTAATAAATAAATAAAAGTCTACTGAAAGCTCTAATTTTGTTTTAACTGCTTTTGGTATCTCAGGCTATCTATAAACTGTATTTTTAGACAGAAATGTAAGACCTCTCTCCACTGCACATCCCTATATTTTGTCTTTAATTGATAATGCAATGCTGATGTATAAGTATTGTTATTGTAGCTCTGTCACCAGCACTAACTTTGTAAGGAAGGAAATAAAAGGGGAAAACTAATTCCCTTCTCATCCTGAAGTCTGAAGTTCCCTGCAGGTACATATATCTAGACCAAACCTGTCTGCTGGATTCCTTCTGCCTCTCCAGCTGGTATCCCCACATATGACACTTTACAGTAGCCCAAGCAGCATATAAAAGTCTCCAACAGAAAAATCTGGTTGAGTGCAACCTCTGGAGATATTTAAAGGCCATGTTCCTTACTTTTAAGAGACCAAAAGACGCCTCTTGCAAGAGGATGATGCGAGTTCAGCTGCTTGGGTTTATTGCTCCTGACTCAAGTGCTACGATGGAGCACAGACGTGCTGTTTGTGTTGGCTCGAGTGAGAGCTACATGCCAGGGCTCTTTGTGTGGAGTCCTGGCAAAAATAGCTGTCTGACTGCCTGTGCTCGCCTGCAGAGTGTTGAATTCCCCACAGAATGACAATCCAGCAGGAGCAGAAATGGGGGGAATGGACCTGGGAGGTGGAGGTCTTGCTGGCTACAAAAGGAGCAACTGCAGTGGCATAGTGATTTTGGTTCTCAAACTCATTCAGGCAGACCTTTTATTTTTCAGGGCCTACGAGTGACTGGTGTGTTCTGATGTGGCCCTCAGGCTATAAATCCTTTTAGCCTTAGGAAGAAGAAGAATATTAACAGATGGCTGTGCGTGCAGCCAGTTGTCTCTAAAATACACACTTAGCTGTGAGCCAAGGAATGCCAGGCACTTGAAAAAATTAAAAAGACAGATAACATGGAAAGTTTAACAACTTGCAGCAAAATACTTTTACAATTTTGATTAAAAGATATGAATAAGAATCAAAACCAGTTGAACAGAGCAAAATTGTAAGCAGGAAGGGTCTTATTCATTGTTTGTAATACTGACTCCCTATTTTTAAATGTAGCCCTAGAAGATCTGTGTAATAGCTTTGTTTCTCCTTGGAGTCCAAATCTATTAATATATTGAACTTCAATATAAAAAAAGGTCCTTATAATTCTTTCAGTCTTCCCACATTTGATTTAGGAGTCTAGCATTTCAAGTGTTGCAGTGGTCCAGGTGTCCACAGTTGAATTCAGCATTTCTTAGGGGTTGTGCACTGCAATTATGTTTTTTCCAAATTGTATCCATTGATGTTCCATCATTGTATATCCATGGCATTTCTTTTTTTTCTCACCCCATACAGCACATCAAACTCTTGTTTTACTGCGCACTTTATTTTCAAGTTTTAGATTATGTGAAATGTCTTTTTTCTAAAATATCACTACTGTATAGCACTGGATTTCTCTGATTCTTTTGTTGTCTTGTCAGAGCTCTGCGTGTGTCCAAAAACAATGGTCACTTGTTTGTATGTACTTGTACTTTACTCTTTGGCAATTAGGAACTATTTATGTAGAGTTTTCTTCCTAACTGCTGAAAAAAACTGGGGTTATCTTTTTTTGGTTTTTGGGTTTTTTTAAGGGAAGGCCATTAGGTTACAAAACTTAAACTGTTTGCTCACCAGTGTTGAAAAAAACAACAGCTTGCTTTTCATCAGCAGTTGCTCTGTTTTGCTTATGTAGTTAAGGCATGATTCACATGGGAAACCATGAAGGCATTGAAAACATCAGTGAATGCTGTAACCACATACCCGGAAAGAGAACTTGAAAAAGCAGCTTATGTTTACTGACGTGATCTAGTAAAATGCATTCTGTTCCCTTAAATGCATTTCAGTTGATTTCCTCCTAACAGCTTTGTGTGTTGCTTCTCCCCATCCTAAACAGGAGAAGAACATTACAACTGCATCTCTGCCCTGCATAAGTCTATGAGAGGCTCTGATGCAAACGCCTCCCTTTACTGGCTTGCTCGAATGCTTGAGGGCGGTGAGGATCCACTCTATGTGGCAAGGAGGCTGGTGAGGTTTGCAAGTGAAGATATAGGTCAGTATTTGCAGTATTTCACATTGGAATAGCACATTGAATGAAGATCTGCTAGGCTTCTCTGGTTTCTAAAAGCTGGGTTTTGAAAACCAACCCTAAAACATTACATGCAAAATAGGTACAAAATACTGAAATATTCCACGTGTTCCAACAAAAACTTTGTATATGCAGGCAGTCACCTGCATGAGGTGTCATTGTGATAATTACCTATTTCAGGATAGACAAATGCTGTTGAGGTCAAGGTTTTTAAACTCTGCTGGTTGTAGATCACCAGTGAACCCATGCCACAGAGAGTGTATATTTCGGGGATGTCTGATTTTCTAATGAGTCTGGTACATGAATGCCTACCCTGATCTGCAAACCTCAGGTTTGGTAGCTGGCTCCATAGCTGTAAGGCATCTTAATTTACTTACCCAAAGTTGCAGATCCAGCAACTCTTTTAGTACATTTGTGATGAGTGACTAGTTAGGAGGTCTGGGGAAGCTATGTCTATATAGCAATACTTCCCTATTTATTTGTTAATTTTAGGTAGCATGAGAATCATTCGTGGTCAGCTACTGCTCAGGCTGCCACTGTGTGGCAGCAGATACGGTCTGTAAATCATACCCACAGCTTAGACTTTTTTTTCCTTTTTCCCCCCTTGGGGGCAGAGGAAAGCTTGTGGAAGGTAGCTCTGAAATGTGCATGGATACCTTACAGCAAAAGAAAAAAATAGAATTTAAAAAAAAAAAAAAAAAAAAAAGATGTAAAGTTAAAGAAGAAAAGACATTAGCCTGCTTTTATCTGATCCCTTTCTGTAGGACTGGCAGATCCCCTGGCTTTAACTCAAGCAGTTGCTGCTTATCAAGGCTGTCACTTCATTGGAATGCCCGAATGTGAGGTAAAGGCTTCATTAATTCACTGATTTGGAAGTTCTGCAATTTGTTAAACCTATCTGTAACTATAAAAAGAAACAGATTACAAAGACAGGGCAGACTTAGTAACTTGTTCATTCTACATGCCCCTTCTTTGACAAGAGAAGATTGTAGCTCTTAAAATAGATGGTGTAGTTTAAAATAAATGTCACTGCATATTTATTGTTAAAATGTGATACGTGAACGTATGTAATTTTTCTCTGGTTTTTTTTTTTTCTGTGATAGATGAAGTAGCTATTATTTTCTAGTAGTGAAAACCATGGAGCTATGGTGTTGCTAAATAATAGTATTCATATTACAGCAGCAAGCAGAGGTCAGTTTAAAAACAATCCCTGCCATGCTGGACAAACAGCCAGAATAGCAGACCTTTTCCCAAAGAGCTTAAGAGAAGTCATTTAACATTTTCCCTCTGCTTGTTTGCAGGTGATTCTAGCACAGTGTGTAGTGTACTTTGCCAGAGCCCCAAAGTCTATAGAGGTGTACAGGGCATATGGCAAGGTCAAGGAATGCCTGAGGACACACACAGGACCCCTGCCCCCTGTTCCTCTGCACCTGAGAAATGCCCCAACAAGGCTCATGAAGAACTTGGGCTATGGAAAAGGCTACAAATACAACCCCATGTACAAGAAACCTGTGGAGCAGGACTATCTACCAGAAGAGTTGAAAGGAAGAGACTTCTTCAAGGAACGAGAAATGTGATTGATGTGCTCAGAACAGGTTTTGATTTTATCACTCATACATTTGTACTGGGATAAAAATTTCCCTTACAGTGTCAGCCACCTGTTACCATGGTTGAAAGGATTAAGCCACCAAGCCTTTTATCCTTTTTTATCCTTCTGCTTTTATTGCTGTTGATCAGAAGGTATTTTGTAAAGAATTGCTGTTAGGCAGTGTAGAAATGCAAAAATGAGCTTTATCCATATAGTGCTGTCACTGGTTTAAAAGAAACAAAACAAACCCAAGAGACTTGTATTTCTCGCTCTTGCTGTGAGACAAGAAATATTATTGTGCTGCCTTCTAAAATCAGTGTCTATTTCAGATTTTGAGAACATTACGCTCCAGAAAAATAGTAAATTGTACCCCCTCTGCTAAAGTGCTGTACAAAATATAATTTCAGAGTAATTTTTGCTCTTAGGATGTTTCAGAGACCAATTTTGTACAACAGTCATTAAACCAATAAAGCTGTTAAAAATAGTGTCTATGCATTTGTTTTAATACTCCTATAACAGCAGTGTTGTTTTGATGTCTCTTTAATTTTATTATCCCTACTTTCCAGAGCAAGTTTAATTCATTTTGTAAGTAGAGTAATCATGAAAGTGGCCACCGGAGTGCTACCGAGCTCTTTGCACCTCTCTCCAGCTGTGATGTGACCCAGCCACCTGTGAGTCAGCAGTCTGGAACACACCAGTTACAGGTGGGTATTTCTTGATAGCAGAGTTATTTGGTGCTGTGTGGGGCTTAGATCACATGGGTTGCCACAGCTGTGCATCTGGAGTTCATTCAGAGCAACTTTCACAAGCCAGGAGGTGTGTGGGCTGAGGATGCAGTGCCAAGTCCAGAAGCCAACTTTATTCTGCTTATTGCTCTTAATTCACAAGACAGATTGCTGACCCTTGGCCTTGATCAAAAGTTTTGAATATACAGCCTCCAAAATTTTGTGATTTGTATTGGAGATTAATTTTGTTGTGAGACTCCTTTCATACATGATGTAGGGCTCAAGCCAAAGATGATGGTGTAACTGAAATATTTCAGAAATTGAACCTTTTGCATAATTGTGTACTGTTACAGGGTTTGAGTAATATCTTTTAAACATTTCTGTGTTCTCCTACCTCAAATAAGTAGTTTTTGAATGCTTTGAGCGAAGTGTTCTAAAGGCAAGCAAGTATTTAAACAAGCTTCATTTACATACATTTGCATGCTTTTCTTTTTAACACAATTCACTTCTTTGTTATTGATTGGTTGGAACGTTATTGTTGCATGAATTAAGGGAGTAATTAATTAGTTAGTATTTTTATCTCGATGATCCTCTGAAATGCCATTGGAGGAATAAAGCAAGGTGTGGTCTTTTCCAGTGCTGGAGTAAATCTGGCCAGCATGTGCTTACCTTCAGAGGGCAGCACAGGTTGGCAAAGGGTTCAGAGGTGGTGCTTCATTCCTCAGCCTCTGATGGAGGCAGAAATTGTGCCCCTCAGGTCAGATCCATCAGACCATGCTGTCTAATGGGCTACCAGAATATTGGTAACAAGAAGTTAATGTTTCAAAGCCATCGTGCTCATGGCTCCTCTCCAAGCCAAGTATTATTTACCTTTCCCCTTCCTCCCTGTGGTAATTAGCAGCACTGGAGAGTGCCTGCTTCCTGCTCTCTCCCTGCAGCTGGTGTGCCTCTCTTTTAGATCCTCTTAGGGATAGGAGAGGGTTGTCTCCTCTGTTTAAAGAGCTCCATACTCCATTAAAAATTCCATCAGGACCAGATGCACTCAGAGGTGAATATTTCACCCCACACCACCTCCCATTCCTCCAAAACAGACCCAATGCAAAGCCATCCATTTCCTCTCAGTGCAGTTGAGGCAGTCTCCATACAGGACTGGCAATGCTGCTTTCAACAAGCAGAAGCCAATCCCCTAGTGAAACTACTTCAAAAGCACAAGATGAAAGAGTGAAATTAAAAATTCACAGAGCACATTTCTGTGTTTTCTGACTTTTGACCACCTGGGGTTGACCCTGAGAAGCTCTCTGAAGGGCAAAAATGGTTATGAATTGCATGCTGGTATAGTGGTGTGTTTGTTTACTCTTCAGAGTGTAGAGCTTAAAGGAAATACCAAATACTGCAGTCACTAGAAAATTTGGATCCCATCTAGTAACAATTGCTTCTGCTGTAAGGAACACCATCAAAATCCACCATACCATGGTCTCTTTTTCTCTTACATAAGTTATCCCTCTAAGAAATTACACAGATCATGAGAAAGGCCATACCATAGCCATTGCATGTTGGGAAATTCAGTACTTACACCCATGTGAAAGATATGGATAGCCACAATAGAAATATCAATTAAATAATGCCCCAAATGAGTTTCATTACAGAAATTTAGAAAATTACCTAATGAATATTATTTCCATCATTTAGCTTGTTTGACTCTAACAAATAAAAATTTGGATGATAGGGCTGGCATGGAGTTGTCTGGGCTTTTATACTAAATATTTATGTGAAATCATTACTTGAATTTTATTTTTCTTGTTCTGTTTTCGATGCACAAAGAGTTGAAACCCTCAGTTTAAACTCTGGACTGCATTTTTTTCCCTTTTCTGTGAGCATTTTCTCTCATGTTGAGAGAAAAGTGCTTGACCAAAATGACTGCATACCATTTTCCATATCACTTAAAAACGGGAGTGTTTATATGAGCTGATTGTTTGAATTGCTCTCTACCCTGAGGATACATTTTGTGGCTGCTGTGATGAGCTCATTGTCTGAATTGCCAGCAGCTACCCTGCATGTTCAGCATATTTCAGCTCCACTCCCCAGGATTTTGGCTGTGGTTTTTATCTTTTATTGTTGCTAAGTAGTCTGGGATTGCGTAGGCCTCTTAATGAATATGGCTAACAACATGCATTTAGATGGTACCACGAGATAATATGACAGAACTAATGGTTCACTACAGCTAAAAGAAAAAAAAAAACAACACCAAAAACAGCATTAACAACAAAAATCTAACAAAAAAAATAAAAGGAAACCCAGACCAAAAGCGAGGTTCTGATTTCAGTTGCACCTTTTTATATCAGTAGGTGCAAGAGAATTGGACTGGTCTTATTTCTGTAATAAACCATAGTAAATCAAGACAAACATCCATCTCCAAGACTTGATCAGGTTTATGTATTTTACGAGGTTTTTGATCATATGCAGACACATACAAACATTTAACAGCAGAAATATAACTATATATGCTCTGAGTTAACCCATCTGGTAAATTCATCTCTAATAAATTTATCTCTAGTACAAGGTGACGTAAAATGCAGAGATAACTGTATGAATCAGACAAAAAGCAGGCAATTGGTGGTGGGTGGTGGTGGTTTTTCTGTTTAAATTGCAAAACCAAAGGGCTTTCCTAGGAAGTCTGTTAGAAGCAGACTGAATTACTCATCACAGCACAGTAACCAAATATTTCTCAGAGTTTTGTCTTGTTATATAATAAGGCTGGTCTGCTTAGAAGAGGCCAAAATGGAGGGAGAAATCCAGCTCCTGTAATCCTCTGTTCCACTGGAAGAAACTCACATGTTGTCTATTCAAACCAGCAGTGCAAACTGGTTTTGAACAGGGTACTCAAGTACTCAAGGTGCTGAAGGATTTACCAGTTCCTTCCTGGAAAGTTTAACTGCAGTCAGGCTGACTTTTTAATGTTGTGTTCCTAATGATTAATATAAATCAAAGATTTTGCAAGCAGTATTTTTTATGCCGTGGATGTGGATTTATGACTGCTACTTTACTAAGATTAAGGCTAAACTCCTGATTTTATAGTGAGACTTCTGATGTTTCAGTCTATCTTGTATCTCTTTAGCTCATTAAAATTGTATTTTCTGCCATTTTCCTCAGTTAAAACATCTTGTACACAAAATTACCCTGCTTTGAACTTTGTGAGGCCTGTGTCCATTCAGTAGTTCTACAAACAAAATCTTCTCAAGAAGTAGTTGAAGCAGCATATTATTATTTAGAAATGTGAATATGGATAGCATGCCAGTTTTCTCTGTTGGAGTTAGCCCTTGTCAATCATTTGTTCCAACAAGAGCACAGGAAAAAAAGCAAGGAGCATTAAGGAAAAACACAATAATTTTATTGTGGGACATAAATTATGGGAGGGGAATATTGGCCGGTAGGGTTGCTGAGCTTTGATGCTGATTTTATTGAGATTCTTATTGCTGATATTTTGCTTTATGCACCCTGTCTGTGGAAAACCAAACTTGTCTCAATGTAATTGAGTTACAGTTCAGTTACTGAATGCTACACCAACACAGTAAATACAGACATCAGCCTCCTCCTGAAGCTACGCTGATTTGTACAGTTATGCAAGGTTTTATCTTTCTTCTGATTTTGTGGTAATTGCTGCCCTAAAAGCCTTCAGTATCTTGCATGCATTGACTGGGTTTGTGCAAATAAAGATAAGAAGGTAATTAAAATGGAGTTTTTGACCCTTGCTTTGGCAAATGCTGTCTACTACTTCAGGCAGCCGGTCACACCTGCTGCCCATTGGTTTTCTTTGGATCTACTCTTCAGGCAGTTATTTTGGTACTCTGAAATACTAAATTGCATACAAAAAACCTGTTTTTGAACAAAAGTTTAAGTAAAAGACTTTTATTTGTTGCTTAAAGACAAGATTAAAACACAGTTTGCAATGATGTAAAGTATAGTGCCCCATTTAGAGCTGAGCCTGTACAGGTAAATGTTACAGTACCCAAGATACAATCAAATAACCTCCAAAAATAAACACAGAACATGACAGTATGTAATTAAATTGGCTACCAGGAATAAGGCTGTGGTACAGTATCAGAGGTTTGTGCATGAAGAGGTAGTGGAAGTCAGCTTAGGAAATGTAGAATCCTTGTACATAAAGAGAAATACATAAAGAGAAATACATCAGATCTTTCTTGCAGGTTATACTCAGTCCTCCTCTGGGAAGCTAAAGTATCTTTTGGGAATGACATAAGCTCTGGCCAGAACCTAATGTCATATTGGCAGCTTCTGAACATTAGAAAAGGCACCTAAAACCTCTAATCCCTGAAACATTTTCTTGTAACAATTTGATGTGAATTTAAAAAATCCTCTTTAAACATGTCACCTAAAGTTCTTACTCATTTTTTCTCCTCGTTCTAAAGCTGTGTTGCAATTTTTATGGCTACTAGCTTTGAGGGGTTACTTTTGTTTAAATAGCTTAATCCTTTCTCTATTAATAGATGTCTCTAAACAAATGTTATCTGACCTTCTATTTCATGACAGAACTGGGTAAACCCAGCTGTTTGAGACGTGCTCTTTGCTGCCTAGAACAATTTTATTACAGTATTCTTGTAAAGCAGGACTTTAGGGGAGGAATAGTTTTGCAAGAACAGCCTAGTATTTTTTTATAAGGAATGATTGGATTATTAAGGAGTGACTGGTTATCAATGAGGAGCTGTCAACACAGAAAAACCCATGTGAAGATGCATAAAGGGTGATACTGTGCTTTAAGAGACATGCATTTCCTCCAAGAAAATTTATTTCCACTCCAAGATTTTCCTTGTTCAATTAAAGATTATGTCAATCTCAAGAAAGAAAATTATATTACTCCTCATTTTCTCTAGGTTGTTTTAATGGAAAGGCAGAATCTCAGTCAAGTTACTAGGAACTCATGACAGGAGGATTAACTCATTCAGGAAGAAAGCCTTCATTAACAACAGCAGGAACTGCTGCAAATGCTGTTTTCTTTTATGGGGAAGCATATCTGCCCAAGAAAAGTATGCTTTGTGTTGGGTTGTGGCGAATAAGGAAAAGGAAAGGATGGTCAGCATTGAAATCCTCTTCTATGGGAAGGCAGAGCAGAGCAATGTCAGCACCAGTGGCAGCTGCAGCTTCTGTGCCCTCCTCATTCACTTCCACAAAAGCCTTGTGGACAACTTTAGAGAGGAAGAGGTCACGTGTCCCTGACATTCCTGACAAGTCAGCCTTGCCACTGTTAAATACATCCAGCAAGCCCATAGCAGCTAAATCTGCTGTAAGGTCATAGCTTTCTGCCAGCTTAAACTTTGGCAAATGCACGTGAACATCAGCAGAGTACAGATGCTTTGTCCAGTTCTGGAGCTTCTCCAAGGTAAGCTGCTTTTCCATCTAGAATTAAAAGGACAGAGAGCTTTACTTACCACCAGTGTAGTATTTCATTTTCAGTAACATTTATGAGGCTTCATTTATAGAACATTATGCAATGGTAAAGCAATTAAGCAAAAATGAACGTACTCATATCTTTGACAGTTATATAGAGATCACAAAAATACTATTAAAATTAAGTGGAGTCAGTGCATTTTTTACTTTACAAAGTAATGCAGACATTTGCTTCTTGCTGCAATGTACAGAAGGGGAAAACCTGAACTGTTAACATGCCAGTCTTCTTAATGTTTAATCTATCTAAATGGAATTACCTAATTAAAAACAAGTAACAAAAATCATAATCAGAGAGCTCAAAGAAGCTGGACATTTAATGGAAAACAGTCTTGTTACTTCATGGTTAAGAAAAGAAAGACTTTCAAAGCTACTGAGAGATGAATTCTGTCATTAAAAACAATTGAGGCAAGTTAATTCTCACAGTTAACTCTATTTTCAGTCTTCATCATGGTTCAGTTCAGCAGAGGACACATGAACACAAACTATGAAAACACAAGCTAATCAGAACACAGCTTCTCTTCCTGATGCAGTACATCCATTTTTTCTTTATTGCTGTACTGATAGACAGTTGTCTAAAAATGCACCAGATAGATCTGGTGCCCTGAGAACATGAGTTCACTAAGGCTTTAATTTTGAATGGCTGAACTTAAAAACATTGAACAAGTGCATTATCTTAGATGGGTCACCTTCTGCAGTCCAGTGGAGTCCTCTTCAGTGTCATCAGGTAACAGGATGATCATACTAAGTTCCCTTCCATCATAAGGCAGCTCTAAAATACGGATCTTCTCTTCAGGGATGTATCCAAAATTAAATTCATTTTTCTGATACATCATTTTTACTGTCTTTCTTTCATTCTGGGTGGATAAAAGGCACCAAAAGTAACTGTTAAGGAAACACTCATTTAAAGAACCAATAGGAAACAAGCAAGTTAAAACTGCATTTATGTAAACACTGTCCTCCATTATAAAACTTTTTTTCAGACTTCTGACAGCCTGTTTAATAACAATTTCTTCTGAAGAAATAATGGGTTTGTATTATATTTGGTTCTCCTTTGGCTTATATGGCACAGTCCTCACAGAAACCAAAACAGTTTCTTCAAATTGCTGTATGAAAACGTTAAGCCAACAAAGATCAGCTGTGTTTAGCATAAAGCAGATGACTGCATACAGTAACTTTTAAAGCTGTTAACATAAGCAGAATATAGAACATGAAGATGGGGCTTAATCAAATGTCATGTCATTTTAAGACAGCTTACCTAGCACCACAAACAGATATAGCTGCTTATCTGCTGCAGACAGAAATTCTACTAGGTCCTAAACCATAGGTTAGAATTGTCTCTGATACTATTCTAGGAAGTGAGATAACAAATAGCTTGCTGAATAAAAAATAAAAAAAACCACCTAAAATCCATAAAAATAATTAAAATATTAATAAATTACACTGTAATTCTTAATTATTTTATCTATGAGCAAAGCTTCACATTACCACCTATATTATTAGACCTTTTCACTAGATATGTCCTACCAGGATTATCTGTATTACCTTGTTTAACCGAAATGGTGCATCAGTGGTGTCAGCTTCTTGAAATCTCTTTGCCCAGTTTGCTTTGAAATAAATAGCATTCACGAGAACCAGCTTGGTCAGGCTATCAACTGAGTCTTCAGGCAGCAGATTGGGGATTTTGCCTTCAGAGGCAGCAGAGAAAAAAATCACGTAGTAAGTTGATGGCATAAATATAAGGGTAAAATATACCCTGATAAACTGATGCCATAAAAATAAGACAAATATAAAATAAATCTGCACCTGTAACAACGTGTATTCCAGTATCTATCTCTCTACTCCACCATATCTTTTCTTAATACACACTTTTGATAAACAGTGATTTCATGAAAACGTAATAATTTTAGTCTGAACTGTCACATGCAACTGATCTACCCATGGTACAAGAACTACAGAACACCCACATGAATTTAGAAATATATATACATATATATACAATATATATACAAGACAGACTAAAACAAATTCTCCTGCTCATGACTACATCTCTGTATTTAGGCATCTCTCCTGCACTCATGGCCTGAACACAAGAACAAAATGGAAAATTCTCAGGACTTATGGAATTGTTTAAATGTCTTGCTTAGCTAATTTCTGGTTTTGTCCATGCAACAAATGAGTATTCCAGGGCAGAATTAAGCTGTTCTAAAGATATCATTCCTGCTCCCAAGATATGAAACACTGCCAGTTATTAACAAAAAAGTAATTTACCTTCAGTTTTCTCCTCAACCCACTGGTTAATTTCTTTCCTGGCTTTATCAGAAGCCTGAAGAAAATCAACTGTAGCCAAATCAGCTCCATATAATTTCTGTGTATTAGTCAGGAAATCCTAGATTTTGGAATGATAAGAATAGCTTTCACTGCATGCAGATAAGAAAACATCTAATTATCAGGTAGATAAGGTGTACTCAGATAGTCACAAGTGCTGAGGTGGGGTTCTAACAGTGTGTTGCTTGGGAGAGTCCTGAAGTTAAAAGGTTTTTTCCTCATTCTTAGAGTAAGCCTCATAATAGACCATCCATCTCTAGAGCTGATGGGGTGCTTCCTGCAGGTGTTGCAATATTTACCTATCATTCTCCTGAAACAAGTTAAAGCACAGCTAGGATAAAACAAAGCTCTACAAAATAGCTGAAGAGAGACAAACCTAACTTACTTGCACACAAAATTGTGAAGAGGCATGTTGTTAAAACATATTGGATATCCCCTCCCAAATAAACAGGCTTCAATCTAAAAAGCTGGTTACAACTGTGTGGGATGTCATGATAGTTACTATAAACTGAGAACATAGACAAGTGATTGTTCTCTTGAGGACAGGAACAGCAGAAGTGAACAAGAAAAGCGTTTGCTGTGTTACACCCCTTAGGTGAGAGGCACAGACGCCCACAGCCATGGAAATGCACGCTGCAAGTACGAAGCACTTTTGTCAACTTCCCAGAAGTGTTCAGAAATAAGCTTGGGAATAGTTCTACTTCAAAAATATTCCAGCAGCTGCACTTCCACCCCAGATCCCACCACATGCCATCCTGATGTGCAGCAGTGTACCGGCAGAAAGCTGTAGGACTTCTCTCCAAAGAGCCTGCTGGCCAGCCGTAAGAGATAGGGAGCATTGCTTCTGTTCATGTCCGTTGTCAGAGCCTGGAATCTTGAATGAACATCTGCAACTTCATCAAGATGAAGAGTCTGGAATAAAAAGAAGTGAACTAGCTGCTGTTAATACTGTCTTGAAAGAATGTAGGGTGAATCTGTAGAATAAGTCTGATGCAGCAGGGTAGGACCCAGTAGGTAATGAAGAAAAAGAAAAGGCTGGAAGCTGCTTGGAGACTTCTGTAAACCCCAAAGAAAGAATCAAATTGTCCCTCAGTGATACACTGCCCATGTCAGCCACTTGCACTGCGCTCCTGGTTTATACACAGTCACAGCTGAAGCTCTTGATCACAACCCCAACTCCTGTTTGCATTTCTGTGGGCCTCTCTGTGGGCCACTGGGCCCAGGAACTCGTTCCCAGATGAGGAATGAAAGAGAGATGATGCCATGGAGACTCTTTTGCTTTCTTGGTTCTCCCTTTGGACCAAGGGAACCTGGGGATGTGTATTTTCAGAATATATAATCAGCACTATCATAGGTGAGGCATTAAGAAAACTTAGAGCAATTATATTTTATAATTATATGAAAGTATAACTCCATAAATATATATGCACTTCAAATATATTATTTATATAGAAATATATATAGTATATATATATATTTATACACTCTCTCTATATATATATTCATTCTCTCTATATATATATGTGTGTGTATATATATATATAAATAAAAGTATGTATTAGATCGAATGCCTTACTGCAATATCTCTTTACCAGGACCTCCTCTTCCAGAGGCAAGCTAGTTGGCCAAGACTTAAAGATATGACAGCAGAAGCTGCCAGACCTCATGGACAGGGAAGGCTACAGCCAAGCAAGGACATAAATCATGTGTTTGCCACTAGGAGTGACTTCTGTGAAGCAGTGATTGGATTCAAAGGAAAGCCTTCTCTTTCTCTCACTGAGTTTTTGGTCAGTCTTTGCCACCTCAGTGTAAGCTGTACAGGTGAATGGCTGAGCAAGAACATCACTGAGGGAACTTTACAATGGAGTTATGATCCCGGAAACAAATTTTTGTTTCCTTGCAAACAGCTCTTGACAATTGCTAATCGCTGCCTCTTTAATTAGCACTGTGTTCATAAGTGAAGTATTATGGTACAGGAACATACCCTGATGAGAATGACTGTGTTGAAAGACATTTATTCCCCCCCCGAGTTCCTTTTGCATGATTTCTGCTGTCAGTAGGTTTATCCTAGGTGGGGCTGTCAGTCTGATTACATGAAATACGTTCAAAGTCTGTTTGAACAAGTGTAGTAGGAAAGTAATTTTATTGAGTAAGCATAGCAACACTCAACAGTCTAAAACAGTTCCTCCTAAAGTCCAGAATACAAAGGTGAAATTATTCATAAGCAAATGCATGATGATGGCTCCAACGAGGAGATTCACACACCTTTTTGCAGACATTAGCCTAATGAGGATGTAAAAATAACAGTGACTGAGTCCCCTCCATGACAGAGATTTCAGTGGAAACGGGCACACTCCTATATGCAACATTTTTGCAATTTATATGGAGGATTTTTTAAACTATCTTATGTACCCTAAAACTATGATAAGGATAACTATGCAGGCTTAACTCATCTGAGATATCCCAGTGCCTGTCAGTGAGAGATTGATACTCAACAGCATCACCATGTATCATCGTAACTGTTACACTTCAGACATAAAACTACAGAATGCTACTGTGTTTTTCACAAAAACACACAGAATTATTACAAATTAACATACCATTGGTGATGTTGTGTTATAAAGTAACAGCTTGTTAAAATGTCTCACAAAAACTCACAAAGCCTTGCTGCTGGAAGTTATGATCCATTCAAAAGGAGACTGTCTAATGTAATTAGCTTCCTCTGTCAAGAATTAACTACTGAAACTAAATGGGCAACAAGGGCCATAAGAAATATAGACAGAGGGCTCTGGAGCAGGGTAGGCAGAGGGTAACTAGCTGCAGAGTCTGAGGAAGACTCAGTGAAGTCTTGTCCTGAACAAATACAAATACCCTCATTTCATCTTCCCCCCTCTAAAACACAATCCTTTTCAATGTAAATAAAATATAAAATTAATGACCATTTTATTTTACTAACCTTCAACATCTGGGCTTCCGTATTACCTTTGGCCCCCAAAAGGACCATGGCCAGAGCAGCAGAGATACTGACAGGAGAAAAGAAGACATTTTCTGTTCGGTTGGCCTCACTGAACCTTCTGAACAGATCAAGTGCAAATCTGCTGTTGGCATTAGACAGGTTCTCCATGGTTATAGCTGAAAAATAGAACAATTGATAAGGACTCCTGGAAACATTCTTCAAACACCTTGTCTAACTTTGTGTGACTCATGCAGTAAAGACTGGATTAAACTGGATGCAGCTGCTTACAGAAACAGCAAGAATATTGTCAGTGCACCTTATTTTTAAAAAAACCAGTCGCATTGGAAAAGCGGGGAATTTTTCCATGTGAACTGTGTACTCCAACCTTCTTTATTATACGAGCTTTATAGACATTGTTTTTAAAAATTCTTTTCCTGCAGATCTGAAATTGGAAGCGTATGTGCTGGTAGGATTGCGAAAGTCCCCCAGCCTCACAGACCCAGCACACGCCAGGGCTCTCTCCCTCTGGCAGCATTCCCTCTGCTCCTCTACAGTGCACAGAGGACATTCAAAGCATCTGCTCAGGGACATTCAGACACCCCTCAGCAACCTGCCCGACCTCATGCCAAAAATCCACATCCCGGGGGCTCCGGGGCTGCAGGTGACCTACCGACCGGCGAGCACACAAGCCAAGCGCCGAACAGGCACAGCTGCAGCACTGAGCAGCGATGCATTTCGGGGAGATGCTCACGAGCAGCCCGAAAGGGCAAGGGCCGGGTCAGGCACAAAAGCCCACGCCAGGGCCAGTGCTGGATGCGGTGCTTGCTTGCAGCCGGACTCTCGGTTTGTTATTTTCTCCAGCTGCGTGGAGGAGTTTACACCAAAATGTGGGTGTTTCCCGCACAGTTTTCCTACAGCGATTGCCAGATATCACCATCGGCTTCCTCCGCGCCAGACAGATAAACACCCGGCAGCTTTGCGACGTTCTTACCGAGCTGTAGATTAAAGAAAGGCCACCAGCACCACTAAAAATATCCCAACCCAAGCCCCAAGGAGTACTTTCACTTTCGTTTACCTTCACTTGCTCACTGCGCAAGCCTTTCACCCAAACCAGCTGTTCGACAGTGCCCACTCCCCGAGAAGCGGACAAATCTCCCCTTGGCCGCCTACCTGCCGGGCAGCGCGGAGCGGAGCGGCTTGGGATGGGATGGGATGGATCGGAAGGAGCCGAGCTGAGCAGTGACACCGCGCTGCCACCTGCGGGGACCCCGCCGGGGCGGGGCGGGGCGGGGCGGCGTTACCACGGCCACTCCCGGCCGGGTGTCCCGGCTCCCCGGCGGAGAAAAGGGACAGATCCGGGAGTGGGATCAACCAACAACCCCCAGCTTGCGCCAGCGGTAAGAGATCCAGGTGTTTTAGACCCGAGGGGAAAGCGCAGCCCGGCTGCTCCAAGGAGGCTTCTCTCTGCCCTCCCACCCTGTGTCTTTATTCACATTCATCTTTTATAAAGTCAGTTCATGCCTTTTTTTATTTTTTTCTTTTTCACTTCAAAGAAAGTAACTGCATGGGGAGTTTCCTTTGGTTTATCGTGATCTTTCTTCTCCATCAGCCCTCGGTGTGGCTCCCAGGACATCCCCAAGTATACTGCCCATATTGGTTTAAGGCAGATACAACCAGCTCTTTAACTGGAGCGTATAGCATGAATCCTGGTGATAAAATTGCTGGGACTCATCCCTCTCCCCTGAAAAAAATGCTTTTGTTTCCTTCACTTGAGACAGCTGGATTACTGTGCACTGAAAAAAGGATAGGCCCATCTAGCACCTTTTGCAAAATAAACTCAAGACCTCCCATAATAAAAGTTCTCACCCCATAAACACCCGCTAAGGACATCTCTTCCAAAAATGTTCTTGATTAGCCAAAACCCCACATCTGCACAGAATGCTCAGCAATAACAGAACAGGCTGCCAAAAACTCCTTTCAGCTCCAGGCAATGTATCCACGCACTAAATGGATGAGACTGTAAGGTAAAAGGGGAGAGCAGCTACAAATGTGCTCCAGCCTTGTCACAAGCAAAAGTAACTCCTGCTCTCCCATGGGCTCTCACTGCCTGACTCTGCCTGTTGGACAACAGAAGTGAAGTCCAGCACAGAAGCAGCGCTCACAGAGCAAGTGGGATGGTTCCTGTGTCAGCAAGAACCTGGAGATCTCTGCACCCAGGTGGAGTGGAAGGACATGGCAGATGATGTGTTTGAGCACCTCTGTTATTTCTGCCAAGCCAAAGATCAAGACCACAGAAGCTTCAGGCACAGGTGAAAGAGGCAATAAGTGCAAAAGAAGTCATGTTCCAGAAAAATGTAACTTTATTGTGTGATGTCACCTTTGGTGGCAAGGTATTTGCTCCTTAGGGACAGCAAAATCTGCCACAGAACAAAATGCTGTGAGTTTTGTTGTGCCTGATGAAGAAGAGGAAGGGATGGTCAGCAGTGAAATCCGGAACTTCCACAAATGCACAGCACATCGCTATCACTGCAGCTGTGGCAGCAGCTGCTTCAGTGCCTTCTTCATTGACTTCCACAAAGGACTTGTGAACCACTTCAGAGAGCACCAGATCCTTACCAGATGACATTCCTGAAAAATCTGCCTTCTCTTTATCAAATGCATCAGGCATCCCCATGTTTGTTAAAACAGGTTTAAGATTGTAATCTTCCTCCAGTTTAAATCTGGGTAAAGACACCCTCACATTTCTAGAGTTCATAGTATCAGGTCTAATCCAATCCATCAGCTTCTCATATGTAAGTTCTCTTTCCAACTGAAGAAAAATTCCAAATTTACTGAATTACAATGAGAATTGAATCAATATTACAAAGCCCAAGTCGTGATTTCTGAGTGTTCCTTCACGCTGCATATAACATGCACCTTTCTTTTCCCTGGGACTAGCATGAAGACTGTAGGGGTTTCATTTCCATAAAGAAACAAAAGACTCAAGAAACTTTATTAATAAACGCCTTGTTCAGAGTACCAAACAGCCCAAATTTGTATGCTACCCTCACCTCAAAAGACATCCTGCCCTTTCCTGTGAGCTTCTTTCCAGGCAGTGAGCCACACACCACCTGCCAGCTGCTCAGCACACAACACCTATAGGACAAGCCATAGGATTTCCAAAGAGCCCACCCAAAATCCCCCTCCACATTCCATCATCACCATACTGTGCCTTCACCACAACCATAGCTGACCTCTGTCCCTGAGCAGGGCCAGCTCTTCCTCCAGAGCCTCTGCCTAAGGGAGCAGCACTGCCATAGGGGGCAGGCACTTTGGGGACAGCCAGCAGAGGGACATTTCTGCTGACCTTGAGCACCAGCGACACCATTGCTCTGCAACTGAACTGCACATCTCTGTGCAATATCAGACTTTCATCCCTGGAAGGATTCAGGCTGTCCTTGCACTCAGATCAACAACTTACTTTTTCCAAGCCTGTGGATCCATCCTGGATGGCATCAGGGAGCAGGATGATCATGCTCAGCTCTTTACCCACATAGGGCAGCTCAAGGATTTTGGTCTGGAAGTCCCCAATGTAGGTCATGTTAAAATTTGCCTCCTTGAACATCATCTGCACAGGTCTGGTTTCATTCTAGAAATCAAGAGATGTCAACAGTTACTGCTCAGCCACTCTGCTGCTCTCCAACTATGAACTAGGCAGCAAGCTACTCAGGGCCTTTTAGGATTTGACCAAGAAGAACTGATCACACACCACAGAGTGCAGCCCAATCACTCTCTTCTGGAAAGCATGTGATAAACATAATGCACAATATTCAACCAGAACACAAAAGGAGATTGATTATTCATCATCCCTATATCCTGTTGGTGTTGCATCTAGAAACCCAGTTTTAAGTTTTTACAGCTTCACAAAACAGAAAATGAGACAGTGCCTCTGGATACTCCTGCATGTTTTTCAATACATTCCCACAGGGAGAGAGCAAAGTGTCAGGAAACAAGTCACTCCAGCAGTCCCTGAATGCTGCTGGAGGTAGTATGGGGTAGCAGAAATATTCTCTTATTTAAAGGACTTATTTGAGGACTATCAAACATTCTTGGATTTATTTCACCATTGGGGGAAAAGACAGTTCCAGACAGGCATGAGAGCTTCAATTTTCCACAACTGTTGTTTCAAGCAGCTGAGTTAAGGAAGGCACATGACCAATTCTTGTTAAAGACTTCTGGAGGCCAACCCAGAGCTGCAGGGGATCCTGAGGGGCAGCCATGGCTGCCCATGCCAGGGGCCAAGTCTTCCCCAGGAGCACTGATCTACTTCTAAAAACAAGACTGCACAGAACACAGCTCTTCAAAAGAAATTTCTTTCCCATTTATTTTGTACTGGCTCAGGGGCAGAAATGCAGCAGGAAAGCAATGACTGGAGAAGATGTAAATTCATAAGTTCTATCACCTGTCTTTTTGCTCTATAAAAGATTCTAGTAATTATGTAAAAGTTCAGAGAAACCCAGCAGAGAGGGTGTTCCTAGGACAAGAAGAGGGCATAAGGAATCTCATATAGCAAACCCAAGGTAACACTGCTTGAAAAAAAGTAGATTCTTCTTAAAGGTGGTCATTTCAGACAATATCCACCTAACCAGGTATAGTCAGGGTTTTAGCACATCATACCTTATTAATGTGGAATGGCCTTTCTCTGGTATTCTGTTCCCTGAAAGGCTTTTCCCAGTTGCCTTTGAAATAGATGGCATTCACCAACACAAGTCTGGTCAGAGAATCCAGAATCCCCTCTGCCAACAGGTTCTGAATTTTTCCTTTAGAATACCAAGAATACACCCACATTAATTAATAGGTTGACATGGATCTAATTATATCTCATATTATCCAGTATATTATGCACTCTGTAATTAACACACAATAGAGAAGAGAATGATGTACCACACACAGCAACAGCTTGAAATTTCAGTGGTTTGAATTCACAGTGCTACATCCTGAAGCAGGTGTCTACCCAAACCATGGCTGCCATTTAACACAACTGGGCACTTGGCAAAGCACTCACCTTCAGTCCTCTCCTCCACCCAGCCATTGATTTGTTTCCTGGCATCCTCCCAAGCATGCAGGAAGTCCATCTGTTCTAGGCCAGCATGGTAGGACTTCTGACTCGACTCTATAAACGACTAACAGGGACAGTCACAACACATTTTCAGCAAGAGATTTTACTCTCATTCAGACACAGATGATCTTTACATTTCCCAAGGCAATCTGTCAGCTTAGCTTCCCCAGCTTCATATAGAGCCACTGAAGTTCTGGCTTACAAGTTCTTCCTAGGAATTATATCACATTTTTGAACTAGGAACTCATACTATTTTTATGGCTTAGGCACTCTACTACAAACTTCTACACTCCATTGACAATAATGTGGGGATTTTTTCTTGTTTTTATTTTGAGCTTCAGGGACACGACCTATGAATTTTTAAATTTTTTGGTAAGTCTTTTGCCAAGAGATACATCAACCATTTGTCCCACAGCAAAATATATGGAGGGATCACAGAACCCTCAAGTGCAGACTAATGGATTTTACCCTGCTTGGCATCACTTATCCACTCAGGACACAAATTACTTATACGAGATTCTCCACCAAGGTCACACCAGACTCTGGCATAATCTATAGCACGCCTGGCTCCTAGCCCAGAAATGTTGGAAGGCAAAACCCAATGCCTGGAATTGACCTTCAGAGGAAAAAGGTAGCAAGTACATTATCCCATGAAATGCCACAAATTTAATGGCTACTTACTGCTAGAAACTCAAAAGTCTTTTCTCCATAGAGCTGGTTTGCAGTTCTCAGGATGTATTTGGTGTTTGGATCATTAATTTCAGACAGAAGGGATTGATACCCATTGTGAGCATCCTGGGCTTTATTCAGAGAAAGCACCTGCACAAAGATCAATATCCACAGCACTGTCCATAACTGCTCTAAACACACTTGCTTCAGCATGACTGTTTTTATATGAAAATTAATTTAAGTTAAATACTGTGACTTAGAGCCAAAAGATTTTTTTCACCACTCTGCCCATCTGGAGCTTATCATGCAAGCCATTTCTGATGTAACCAGAGAGATGTTGCACAAGTCAAAAGTAGGGAGAAGCAGAGGCAGCAGTCCCGATTTTCCTTGCTCAAGCCAAGCACTACAGGATCATAGAATGGCCCAGCTGGGAAGCGTCCCTTGAGCCAATCTGCTACAGGGACATCTATAGCTGGTAGCTCAGGACTGTGTGCAGATCATTTTCAGTATCTCCTACTGTGTCAACAACATACATTTTTGAGAAACTTTTTATAAAGTGCAAAGAAATAAATTACGGGTTTATACTCCTCTCCCACTATGCAAAGGAAGAAAACATCCAAACCAACATGATTAATTCTGCACTTATTATTGTCACTTCCCACATAAAACACATGCCAAGAGATATATGCTAGATGAGTAAATTTTTAAAAAGGAGTAAATCAAGATGCAGTTATCCATTTGAAATGTAGGTAGTGGGATTTTAAAAATTTATTTTTATGGGTCTCGCTTCATTTTCAGAAAAGGTATCATGTGATATTAAGCCCAAGCCAAGAAGGAAAATAAATAATTTCTGCAGCTGAATATTAATCAATTAAAATATTGCAGGTAACTCCTAATTATATATTAAAGAAAATCAATCCCGAAAACTACAAATACACTCCCACAACTAAACCCAGGAACCTCTTTATCTCATACTGAACAAAGTAAACACAAAAAGCCACAAAGAAAATTGGTTTGGTTAACACACACACAGGAGGAAGAGCTCTGCGCTCTCACACCACAGTGAGAACCACAGTTTAGTAAAAGTGCACGTCACAGACTGTAAGACTCATCTCTTGCTCAAAAAATCAAATAAAATCAAATAAAATCAAATGCCATCCACTAACTTTATTTTGACCTACCTTTTGTATTTGGGCTTCAGTGCTACCTCTTGAGCCCAGCAAAACCATAGACAAAGCAGAAGAAATGCTAAATGGTGAAAAGAACACATTCTGACCACTTTTCTTCTCACACAGCTTTCTTAACAGGTCCAGTGCAAAAGTGGTGTTTGCTGCACAGAGGCTTTCCATGCTTCTGAGCCTGGCACATAAAACACAGAACAAGAATGGAGCTCATTTATTCAAATACACAACAGTCATTTCCAGGCAGCAAAGGTTGCAAAATGATCACCTCACTGGAGACTGATTTGGTGCCATAAGCACCTGAGATCCCATCCTACACATTCGAATTAATTCATCCATTTTGAGTCCGCTACTGGATTTCAATCCCATACCTACACAGTGTGTCATCATTTGAGGTGATTAGTCACTACAACAATTTTGATAAGAACTTCCTGAAACAAGTTTCTCTTGACTTCACACAGAAAACAATTTGCCTTTTTAGAGCAACCACAGCCAAAGTCAGACAGCAGAACAGTAGAACTTGAAACTCCTATCTTCTGTAAGTGAACACACCTTCAGTGGTACCTGCAGCTTGTGTCTGTGTGTGCACGCTGGGTTTGAACCTGCCAGCTGGGCTGGGAGAAGTCGACAAAAGGACCTTGGAAAAAAGGAAACAAACCGGCAAGAATGTTACCGTAAATGCAACAATGGCTTACCAAAAAAAAAAAAAAACCAAAACAAAACAAAAATCAAATTACAAACAATCAAACAAACAAAAACCCCATGAACAATACTTCCCAAAAACCCTAAAACCCCAGCCACACCAAGCAAATATCAGTCACAGCAGAAGAAGATATTTCTTCCCCACATTACCCATAACTTCACTTTTCACTCCAACTTCATGGCATTTATACAGTAAAAGAAAAAACAAAACAAAACAAAGCAAAACAAAACAAAATTCCTCGCATTATATCTGGAATTTGGAAGGATTTCTACTGGCAAATCCACGTTCAATTTCTTCAGACTCACAGACACGGCACCCCCACGCCTTCCACTCACACAGCAGCTTTCCCCACACTTCTTAAAGCAGAACTGTCGGGTTTGATGCTTCCTTTCCGACCCAAATACGGGGAGGAGTTTATACCAGAATTTGGGGATTTCCTGCACAGCCCTCCCACACAAATTCCAAGTATCACTGCCAGCTCTCTCCTGCAGACACGCAATCGGCACGGCAGCTCGCCAATGCTCTATTATCAAGCTCTGTGCCAAGGAAAACACCCGCACCGCCCGTCCCAGCATCCAAACCAACAGCCCCGGGCGCGCTTTCACTTTCCTTTCCTTACGGCACCGTGCGAGCCCTGCACCCAAAGCCCTGCACAGCCCGCACCTCACGCTGCCCGACAAGCGCTGCGATTCCGGGAGCCCAGGAACAATCTCCGCCTTCGCTGCCGATGCCGCCCCGCGGCCGAAGGATGCCCCGAGGGCGGGCACAGGGCGGAGGCCGCCCCGCTCCCCTCCCGCAGCGCAGCCCCAGCGCGGCCGAGCCCTGCCCGGCCGGCGACACCCGCGGGACCGCGCCCGCCTGGCCCGGGGCAGCGACACCGCCCCCGGGGCTCTGCCACAAGGGTTTCTGACTCCCGCCTCACCCTGGACAGGACGCGTATCATTTAGGATTGAAGGAGGACAAAAACACCCGTGCAGCCATTACAATCCATTTATTAGTCCAGGAACAGCACCCACAGAACACATCCCAATACAAGGAAAGCAGCTGAGTCTTTGGTATGATACAGGTAAACTAAAGTGTCTAAGAAAATATTCATAGGATAAACACCAGCAGCAAAAAATATTATATAAATAATCAAGGCTTCATCCTTCAAATATTGCATAGGCACCATGTGTCCTTCTGTTACATTCTCTGTTATAGGACCAGAACCAGGTGACAGGGAATAAACCCAGGTGTCCTGGGCTCATGAAACAAAGGTACTCGCCTTACAAATACCTCACAGGGACATCTGGTACTAAAGTATACTTTGGTTCCCATTTTTCCCTAAGTGTTTCTTCAGGTATTATCCAAACACATCTACAAAGGATGCTCAGCAATACCTGGAACAGGCTGCCATTAACTCCTTTCAGTTCCAGGCAATGTATTCAGGCACTAAATGGATGAGACTGTAAGGTAAAAGGGGAGAGCAGCTACAAATCTACTCTAGTCTTGTCATAAGCAAAAGTAATTTCTCCTCTCCCATGGTCTACCACTGCCTGACTCTGCCTGTTGGACAACAGAAGTGAAGTCAAGCTCCAAGGAGGTGCCCCTGGAACAAGTGGGATGGTTCTTGTGTCAGCAAGAACCTGGAGATCTCTGCACCCAGGTGCAGGAGGGAATGGACATGGCAGGTGCTGTGTTTGTCTGAACAGCTCAGATATTCCTGCCAATCCCAAAATCAAGATGACACAAGAGGGTTCAGGCACAGCTGAAAGAGACAATTAGTGCAAAACGAGTCACCTTGTTTCAGAGAAATGTAAATTGATTGTGTGATGGCACCTTTGGTACTAAGATATCTGCTCCTTAGGGACAGCAAAATCTGCCACAGAACAAAATGCTGTGAGTTTTGTTGTGCCTGATGAAGAAGAGGAAGGGATGGTCAGCAGTGAAATCCGGAACTCTCGCAACAGCACAGCGATTCATGACCAGCCCAGTGGCAGCAGCTGCTTCAGTTCCTTCTTCATTGACTTCCACAAAGGACTTGTGAACCACTTCAGAGAGCACCAGCTCGTTCCCAGATGAGATTCCTGAGAAGTCTGCCTTCCCTTTAACAAATGCATCAGGCATCCCCATGTTTGTTAAAATAGGTTTAAGATTGTAATCTTCTTCCAGTTTAAATCTGGGTAAAGACACCCTCACGTTTCTAGAGTTCATAACTTCAGGTCTAATCCAATCCATCAGCTTCTCATATGTAAGTTCTCTTTCCAGCTGAAGAAAAATTCCAAATTTACTTAATTATAATGTGAATTAAATCAACATTTCATAGCCCACGTAGTGATTTCTTTGTGTTTCTTCACACATCACATATCATGCATCTTTCCCTTTCTGTGGTTTCGGCATGAAGACTGTGGGGCTTTGCTTTTCATTTTTATAGCAGAATTAAAGACTCAAGAAACTGTATTGATAAACTTATTTCCCAGAGTACCAAACAGCCCAAATTTGTATGCTACCCTCACCTCAAAAGACCTCCTGCCCTTTCCTGTGAGCCTCTTTCCAGGCAGTGAGCCACACACCACCTGCCAGCTGCTCAGCACACAACACCTGTAGGACAAGCCACAGGACTTCCAAAGAGCCCATCCAAAATCCCCCTCCACATTCCATCATCACCATACTGTGCCTTCACCACAACCATAGCTGACCTCTGTCCCTGAGCAGGGCCAGCTCTTCCTCCAGAGCCTCTGCCTAAAGGAGCAGCACTGCCATAGGGGGCAGGCACTTTGGGGACAGCCAGCAGAGGGACATTTCTGCTGGCCTTGAGCACCAGCGACACCATTGCTCTGCAACTGAACTGCACATCTCTGTGCAATATCAGACTTTCATCCCTGGAAGGATTCAGGCTGTCCTTGCACTCAGATCAACAACTTACTTTTTCCAAGCCTGTGGATCCATCCTGGATGGCATCAGGGAGCAGGATGATCATGCTCAGTTCATTACCCACATAGGGCAGCTCAAGGATTTTGGTATGGAAGTCCCCAATGTAGGTCATGTTAAAATTTGCCTCCTTGAACATCATCTGCACAGGTCTGGTTTCATTCTAGAAATCAAGAGATGTCAACAGTTACTGCTCAGCTACTCTGCTGCTCTCCAACTATGAACTAGGCAGCAAGCTACTCAGGGTCTTTTAGGATTTGACCAAGAAGAACTGATCACACACCACAGAGTGCAGCCCAATCACTCTCTTCTGGAAAGCAGGAGGTAAACATAATGCACAATATTCAACCAGAACACAAAAGGAGATTGATTATTCATCATCCCTATATCCTGTTGGTGTTGCATCTAGAAACCCAGTTTTAAGTTTATACAGCTTCATGAAACAGAAAATGGAATAATGCCTCTGGATACTCCTGCATGTTTTTCAGTACATTCCCACAGGGAGAGAGTAAGGTGTCAGGAACCCAGTCAGCCCAACAGTCACTAATTCCTGCTGCAGGTAGTCTGGGGTAGCAGAAATATTCCCTTATTTTAAAGTTCTATGAGGACTATCAAACATTCTTGGATTTATTTCACCATTGGGGGAATAGACAGTTCCAGACAGGCATGAGAGCTTCGATTTTCCAAAACTGTTGCTTCAAGCAGCTGAGCTAAGGAAGGCACATGACCAATTCTTTTTAAAGACTTCTGGAGGCCAACCCAGAGCTGCAGGGGATCCTGAGGGGCAGCCATGGCTGCCCATGCCAGGGGCCAAGTCTTCCCCAAGAGCACTGATCTCGTTCTAAAAACAAGACTGCACACAACACAGCTCTTCAAAAGAAATTTCTTTCCCATTTATTTTGTATTGGCTCAGGGGCAGAAATGCAGCAGGAAAGCAATGACTGAAGAAGACATAAATTCACAAGTTTTCACATCTTTTTGCTCTATAAAAGATTCTAGTAATTATGTGAAAGTTCAGAGAAACCCAGCAGAGAGGGTGTTCCTAGGACAGGAAGAGGGCATAAGGAATCTCATATAGCATACCCAAGGTAACACTGCTTGAGAAAAAGTAGATTCTTCTTAAAGGTGGTCATTTCAGACAATATCCACCTAACCAGGTATAGTCAGGGTTTTAGCACATCATACCTTATTAATGTGGAATGGCCTTTCTCTGGTATTCTGTTCCCTGAAAGGCTTTTCCCAGTTGCCTTTGAAATAGATGGCATTCACCAACACAAGTCTGGTCAGAGAATCCAGAATCCCCTCTGCCAACAGGTTCTGAATTTTTCCTTTAGGATACCAAGAATACACCCACATTAATTAATAGGTTGACATGGATCTAATTATATCTCATATTATCCAGTATATTATGCACTCTGTAATTAACACACAATAGAGAAGAGAATGATGTACCACACACAGCAACAGCTCGAAATTTCAGTGGTTTGAATTCACAGTGCTACATCCTGAAGTAGGTGTTTACCCAAACCATGGCTGCCATTTAACACAACTGGGCACTTGGCAAAGCACTCACCTTCAGTCCTCTCCTCCACCCAGCCATTGATTTGTTTCCTGGCATCCTCCCAAGCATGCAGGAAGTCCATCTGTTCTAGGCCAGCATGGTAGGACTTCTGACTCGACTCTATAAACGACTAACAGGGACAGTCACAACACATTTTCAGCAAGAGATTTTACTCTCATTCAGACACAGATGATCTTTACATTTCCCAAGGCAATCTGTCAGCTTAGCTTCCCCAGCTTCATATAGAGCCACTGAAGTTCTGGCTTACAAGTTCTTCCTAGGAATTATATCACATTTTTGAACTAGGAACTCATACTATTTTTATGGCTTAGGCACTCTACTACAAACTTCTACACTCCATTGACAATAATGTGGGGATTTTTTCTTGTTTTTATTTTGAGCTTCAGGGACACGACCTATGAATTTTTAAATTTTTTGGTAAGTCTTTTGCCAAGAGATACATCAACCATTTGTCCCACAGCAAAATATATGGAGGGATCACAGAACCCTCAAGTGACACTGATGAATTTTACCCTGCTTGGCAGGTCCAATTAGAATACAAATATAAATTATTTACACAAGATTCTCCACCAAGTTCAGACACCAGGCTGTGTCAGAAGCAATTGCATTCCTGACTGTCAGCACAGAAAATAGGGAAGGCAAACCCTAAACCCTGCCATTCACCTCCAGAGAAAAGTGGTAGCAAGTACATTATCCCATGAAATGCCACAAATTTAATGGCTACTTACTGCAAGAAACTCAAAAGTCTTTTCTCCATACAGTCGGTTCGCAGTTCTCAGGATGTATTTGGTGTTTGGATCATTAATTTCAGACAGAAGGGATTGATACCCATTGTGAGCATCCTGAACATTGTTCAGAGAAAGCACCTGCACAAAGACCAACATCCTCAGTGCTTGCAGAAATAATAAATTCAGGAGCAGCAGAGGCAGCAGTCCTGATTTTCCTTGCCTCAAGCCAAGCACTACTGGATCACAGAAAATTTCTGAGCTGGGAAGGGTCCTTTGGGACAATCTGCTACAAAGCCCTGCTCAAGCAGGGACATCTTCAGCTGGTAGCTCAGGACTGTGTCCAGATGGATTTTGAGTATCTCCAACTATGGCAACAACATTTATTTTTGAGAAACTTTTTTTAAAGGATTTAGAAACAAATTATGGGTTTATACTCCTCTCCCACTTTGTAGCGGAAGCAAACATCCAAACCATAATGACTGATTCTGCACTTAATATTGTCAGGTCCTACATAAAACACATGCCAAGAGATATGTGCTACCTGAGCAAATTTTTAAAGAGGAGGAAATCAAGTTTCAGATACTGGTGTGAAATGTAGACAGTGGAATTTTAAAAATAATTTTATGTGTCTCTCTTCATTTTCAGAAAAGGTATCATGTGATATTAAGCCCAAGGAAGGAAACACAATAATTTCTGTAGCCACCAATTAATCAATAAAAAAATTCCAGGCACCTCATGATTACATATTAAGGAAGATCGGCATCAAAAACTACAAAAAATCCCCCCCAAAACCAAACCCAGGAACATCTTTATTTGATAATGAACAAAACTCACACTAGAAAACAAAGAAAATGGGTTCTGTTCATACACACACCACAGGAAGAGCTCTGATCTCTCAAACCACAGTGGAAATTCCAGTTTAGTAAAAGTGCACATTACAGACTGTAAGATCCATCTCTTGCTCATATGATCCCATCAAATGCCATCCACTAACTTTATTTTAACCTACCTTTCGTATTTGGGCTTCAGTGCTACCTCTTGAGCCCAGCAAAACCATAGACAAAGCAGAAGAAATGCTAAATGGTGAAAAGAACACATTCTGACCACTTTTCTTCTCACACAGCTTTCTTAACAGGTCCAGTGCAAAAGTGGTGTTTGCTGCACAGAGGCTTTCCATGCTTCTGAGCCTGGCACATAAAACACAGAACAAGAATGGAGCTCATTTATTCAAATACACAACAGTCATTTCCAGGCAGCAAAGGTTGCAAAATGATCACCTCACTGGAGACTGATTTGGTGCCATAAGCACCTGAGATCCCATCCTACACATTCGAATTAATTCATCCATTTTGAGTCCGCTACTGGATTTCAATCCCATACCTACACAGTGTGTCATCATTTGAGGTGATTAGTCACTACAACAATTTTGATAAGAACTTCCTGAAACAAGTTTCTCTTGACTTCACACAGAAAACAATTTGCCTTTTTAGAGCAACCACAGCCAAAGTCAGACAGCAGAACAGTAGAACTTGAAACTCCTATCTTCTGTAAGTGAACACACCTTCAGTGGTACCTGCAGCTTGTGTCTGTGTGTGCACGCTGGGTTTGAACCTGCCAGCTGGGCTGGGAGAAGTCGACAAAAGGACCTTGGAAAAAAGGAAACAAACCGGCAAGAATGTTACCGTAAATGCAACAATGGATTAAAAAAAAAAAACAAAAAAAAAAAAAAAATCAAATACCAAAAATACCAAACAATCAAACAAACAAAAACCCCATAAAAAATACTTCCCAAAACCCCTAAAACCCCAGCCACACCAAGCAAATATCAGTCACAGCAGAAGAAGATATTTCTTCCCCACATTACCCATAACTTCACTTTTCACTCCAACTTCATGGCATTTATACAGTAAAAGAAAAAACAAAACAAAACAAAGCAAAACAAAACAAAATTCCTCGCATTATATCTGGAATTTGGAAGGATTTCTACTGGCAAATCCACGTTCAATTTCTTCAGACTCACAGACACGGCACCCCCACGCCTTCCACTCACACAGCAGCTTTCCCCACACTTCTTAAAGCAGAACTGTCGGGTTTGATGCTTCCTTTCCGACCCAAATACGGGGAGGAGTTTATACCAGAATTTGGGGATTTCCTGCACAGCCCTCCCACACAAATTCCAAGTATCACTGCCAGCTCTCTCCTGCAGACACGCAATCGGCACGGCAGCTCGCCAATGCTCTTTTATCAAGCTCTGTGCCAAGGAAAACACCCGCACCGCCCGTCCCAGCATCCAAACCAACAGCCCCGGGCGCGCTTTCACTTTCCTTTCCTTACGGCACCGTGCGAGCCCTGCACCCAAAGCCCTGCACAGCCCGCACCTCACGCTGCCCGACAAGCGCTGCGATTCCGGGAGCCCAGGAACAATCTCCGCCTTCGCTGCCGATGCCGCCCCGCGGCCGAAGGATGCCCCGAGGGCGGGCACAGGGCGGAGGCCGCCCCGCTCCCCTCCCGCAGCGCAGCCCCAGCGCGGCCGAGCCCTGCCCGGCCGGCGACACCCGCGGGACCGCGCCCGCCTGGCCCGGGGCAGCGACACCGCCCCCGGGGCTCTGCCACAAGGGTTTCTGACTCCCGCCTCACCCTGGACAGGACGCGTATCATTTAGGATTGAAGGAGGACAAAAACACCCGTGCAGCCATTACAATCCATTTATTAGTCCAGGAACAGCACCCACAGAACACATCCCAATACAAGGAAAGCAGCTGAGTCTTTGGTATGATACAGGTAAACTAAAGTGCCTAAGAAAATATTCATAGGATAAACAACAGTACCAAAAAAAAATTATATGTGTGTGTATATATATATATGTATATATACACATATATATAATCAAGGCTTCATCCTTCAAATATTGCATAGGCACCATGTGTCCTTCTGTTACATTCTCTGTTATAGGACCAGAACCAGGTCTCAGGGAATAAACCCAGGTGTCCTGGGCTCATGAAACAAAGGTACTCGCCTTGCAAATACCTCACAGGGACATCTGGTACTAATGTATACTTTGGTTCCCATTTTTCTCTAAGTGTTTCTTCAGGTATTATCCAAACACACACATCTACAAAGGATGCTCAGCAATACCTGGAACAGGCTGCCATTAACTCCTTTCAGTTCCAGGCAATGTATTCAGGCACTAAATGGATGAGACTGTAAGGTAAAAGGGGAGAGCAGCTACAAATGTGCTCCAGCCTTGTCACAAGCAAAAGTAACTCCTGCTCTCCCATGGGCTCTCACTGCCTGACTCTGCCTGCTGGACAACAGAAGTAAAGTCCAGCACCGAGGCAATGCTCCTGGAACAAGTTCTTGTGTCTGCAAGAACCTGGAGATCTCTGCACCCAGGTGCAGGAGGGAACGGACATGACAAGTGCTGTGTTTGTCTGAACAGCTCAGATATTCCTGCCAAGCCAAAGATCAAGACTACAGAAGAAGCTTCAGGCACAGCTGAAAGAGAATTAGTGTAAAATAAGTGACCTTGTTCTAGAAAAATGTAAATTTATTATGTGATGGAACCTTTGGTGCCAAGGTATCTACTCCTTAGGGACAGCAAAATCTGCCACAGAACAAAATGCTGCGAGTTTTGTTGTGCCTGATGAAGAAGAGGAAGGGATGGTCAGCAGTGAATTCTGCTGTGGCCATTATTCCAGAACAGCCACACAATAGCACAGCTGTGGCAGCAGCTGCTTCAGTGCCTTCTTCATTGACTTCCACAAAGGACTTGTGAACCACTTCAGAGAGCACCAGCTCCTTGCCAGATGACATTCCTGAAAAATCTGCCTTGCTCAATTCAAATGCATCAGGCATCCCCATGCTGCTCAGAACAGGTTTAAGATTGTAATCTTCTTCCACTTTAAATCTGGGTAAAGACACCATCACCAATGTAGACTTCATATTTTCTGGACTGATACAACCCATCAGCTTCTCATATGTAAGTTCTCTTTCCAGCTGAAGGAAAATTCCAAATTTACTTAATTACAATGAGAATTGAATCAATATTACATAACCCAAGTAGTGATTTCTGAGTGTTTCTTCACTCTGGATATAACATGCATCTTTTTTTTACCCTGGGTCTAGCACGAAGACTGTAGGGGTTTCATTTCCATAGGGAAACAAAAGACTCAAGAGACTTTATTAATAAACTCCTTGCCCAGAGTGTCAAAGAGCCCAAATTTGTATGCTACCCTCACCACGAAAGACATCCTGCCCTTTCCTGTGAGCCTCTTTCCAGGCAGTGAGCCACACACCACCTGCCAGCTGCTCAGCACACAACACCTATAGGACAAGCCATAGGACTTCCAAAGAGCCCACCCAAAATCCCCCTCCACATTCCATCATCACCATACTGTGCCTTCACCACAACCATAGCTGACCTCTGCCCCTGAGCAGGGCCAGCTCTTCCTCCAGAGCCTCTGCCTAAAGGAGCAGCACTGCCATAGGGGGCAGGCACTTTGGGGACAGCCAGCAGAGGGACATTTCTGCTGGCCTTGAGCACCAGTGACACCATTGCTCTGCAACTGAACTGCACATCTCTGTGCAATATCAGACTTTCTTCCCTGGAAGGATTCAGGCTGTCCTTGCACTCAGATCAACAACTTACTTTTTCCAAGCCTGTGGATCCATCCTGGATGGCATCAGGGAGCAGGATGATCATGCTCAGTTCATTACCCACATAGGGCAGCTCAAGGATTTTGGTATGGAAGTCCCCAATATAGGCCATGTTAAAATTTGCCTCCTTGAACATCATCTGCACAGGTCTGGTTTCATTCTAGAAATCAAGAGATGTCAACAGTTACTGCTGAGTTATTCTGCTGCTCTCAAACTACAAAGCAGGCTGCCAGTTACTCAAGGCCTTTTAGGATATGACCAAAGAGAACTGATCACACACCACAGAGTTCAGCCCCACTGATCCCTTGAGAGGCCACCTAGAACAGAGGCTAAACAGTGTTAGATGATAAAGGTAGATATTTATTTTTAGGCCTTCAAAGGGTACACCTTGGGCATTGCAGGAGTCTCACAGAAACTACACCCAAGATGGATGGGCAGCTGTCACAGGTTTTTCAGCCAGATGCAAGTTTGGTCTATTTGCATATCAGAGGTTAATTGTCCAAATACAGTTTCAGGCAATGGAGTGCCATGGTTACATTTTTTCCTCTCTATTTCACTTTTGTTTACATTTTCTGAGGCCTGAGAAGATGAGGTGTCCTTTGGTTTCAGGCTTAGAGAGAAACTGTTTTGTCTCAAAAAAAGGGAGAACACTAGCTGACAGTTTATGGAGTTTTAGAGTCATCAACTAAGCAGCAATGATTTGAAAAATATAAAGGCTAAAACTTAAGGCATCACCACCACTGCCTTTTGCAAAGCCTGAGATATAAACTAGCCACGAGCAGCAGTAGCACACAATATTCCACCACAACTCAAAAGGAGTTCAGCCCAATATTGGTGTTGCATCATGAAACCTGGTTCTAAGCTTCCACAGCTGCAGGGAAGCAGGGAATAGAAAATGGAATACTGCCTCTGGATACTCCTGCCAGGTCTTTCAACACATTCCCACAGGGAAAGAGCAAAGTGTCAGGAAACGAGTCACTCCAGCAGCCTCTGAATGCTGCTGCAGGTAGTCTGGGGTAGCAGAAACATTCCCTTATTTTAAAGTTCTATGAGGACTATCAAACATTCTTGGATTTATTTCACCATTGGGGGAATAGACAGTTCCAGACAGGCATGAGAGCTTCGATTTTCCAAAACTGTTGCTTCAAGCAGCTGAGCTAAGGAAGGCACATGACCAATTCTTTTTAAAGACTTCTGGAGGCCAACCCAGAGCTGCAGGGGATCCTGAGGGGCAGCCATGGCTGCCCATACCAGGGGCCAAGTCTTCCCCAGGAGCACTGATCTACTTCTGAAAACAAGACTGCACAGAACACAGCTCTTCAAAAGAAATTTCTTTCCCATTTATTTGGTATTGGCTCAGGGGCAGAAATGCAGCAGGAAAGCAATGACTGAAGAAGACGTAAATTTACAAGATTTATCAACTGTCTTTGTGCTATACGAAAGTTTGTAGTAATTATGTGAAGGTTCTGAGCAACTCAGGAAAGAGTGTGTTCCTAGGGAAGGGAGAGGACATAAAGAATATCATATAGCATACCCAAGGTAACCCTCCCTGAAACATTAAATTTCTTCTTGAAGGTGGCCATTTCAGACAATATCCACCTAACAGTGTATTGTCAGGGTTTTAGCACATCATACCTTATTAATTTGGAATGGCTTTTTTGTGGTATTCTGTTTCCAGAATGGGTCCTTCCAGTTGCCTTTGAAATAGCTGGCATTCACCAACACAAGTCTGGTCAGAGAATTCAGAGTTCCCTCTGCCAACAGGTTCTGAATCTTACCTTTAGGATACAAAGAATACACCCACACTAATTAATAGGTTGACATGGATCGAATTATATTTAATACCATTCAAAAGAGTATCTATTCTGCATATAATACACAATAGAGAAGAGAATTATGTACCACACAGCAACAGCTCGAAATTTCAGTGGTTTGAATTCACAGTCCTACATCCTGAAGCAGGTGTCTACCCAAACCATGGCTGCCATTTAACACAACTGGGCACTTGGCAAAGCACTCACCTTCAGTCCTCTCCTCCACCCAGCCATTGATTTGTTTCCTGGCATCCTCCCAAGCATGCAGGAAGTCCATCTGTTCTAGGCCAGCATGGTAGGACTTCTGACTCGACTCTATAAATGACTAACAGGGACAGTCACAACACATTTTCAGCAAGAGATTTTACTCTCATTCAGACACAGATGATCTTTACATTTCCCAAGGCAATCTGTCAGCTTAGCTTCCCCAGCTTCATATAGAGCCACTGAAGTTCTGGCTTACAAGTTCTTCCTAGGAATTATATCACATCTTTGAACTAGCAACTCATACTATTTTTATGGCTTAGGCACTCTACTACAAACTTCTACACTCCATTGACAATAATGTGGGGATTTTTTCTTGTTTTTATTTTGAGCTTCAGGGACACGACCTATGAATTTTTAAATTTTTTGGTAAGTCTTTTGCCAAGAGATACATAAACCATTTGTTCCACAGCAAAATATATGGAGGGATGAGAGAACCCTCAAGTGACACTGATGAATTTTACCTTGCTTGGCAGGTCCAATTAGAATACAAATATAAATTATTTACACAAGATTCTCCACCAAGTTCAGACACCAGGCTGTGTCAGAAGCAATTGCATTCCTGACTGTCAGCACAGAAAATCGGGAAGGCAAACCCTAAACCCTGCCATTCACCTCCAGAGAAAAGTGGTAGCAAGTACATTATCCCATGAAATGCCACAAATTTAATGGCTACTTACTGCAAGAAACTCAAAAGTCTTTTCTCCATAGAGTCGGTTCACAGTTCTCAGGATATATTTGGTGTTTGGATCATTAATTTCAGACAGAAGGGATTGATACCCATTGTGAGCATCCTGAGCATTGTTCAGAGAAAGCACCTGCACAAAGACCAACATCCTCAGTGCTTGCAGAAATAATAAATTCAGGAGCAGCAGAGGCAGCAGTCCTGATTTTCCTTGCCTCAAGCCAAGCACTACTGGATCACAGAAAATTTCTGAGCTGGGAAGGGTCCTTTGGGACAATCTGCTACAAAGCCCTGCTCAAGCAGGGACATCTTCAGCTGGTAGCTCAGGACTGTGTCCAGATGGATTTTGAGTATCTCCAACTATGGCAACAACATTTATTTTTGAGAAACTTTTTTTAAAGGATTTAGAAACAAATTATGGGTGTATACTCCTCTCCCACTTTGCAGCGGAAGCAAACATCCAAACCATAATGACTGATTCTGCACTTAATATTGTCAGGTCCTACATAAAACACATGCCAAGAGATATGTGCTACCTGAGCAAATTTTTAAAGAGGAGGAAATCAAGTTTCAGATACTGGTGTGAAATGTAGACAGTGGAATTTTAAAAATAATTTTATGTGTCTCTCTTCATTTTCAGAAAAGGTATCATGTGATATTAAGCCCAAGGAAGGAAACACAATAATTTCTGTAGCCACCAATTAATCAATAAAAAAATTCCAGGCACCTCATGATTACATATTAAGGAAGATCGGCATCAAAAACTACAAAAAATCCCCCCAAAACCAAACCCAGGAACATCTTTATTTGATAATGAACAAAACTCACACTAGAAAACAAAGAAAATGGGTTCTGTTCATACACACACCACAGGAAGAGCTCTGATGTCTCAAACCACAGTAGAAATTCCAGTTTAGTAAAAGTGCACGTTACAGACTGTAAGATCCATCTCTTGCTCATATGATCCCATCAAATGCCATCCACTAACTTTATTTTAACCTACCTTTCGTATTTGGGCTTCAGTGCTACCTCTTGAGCCCTGCAAAACCATAGACAAAGCAGAAGAAATGCTAAATGGTGAAAAGAACACATTCTGACCACTTTTCTTCTCACACAGCTTTCTTAACAGGTCCAGTGCAAAAGTGGTGTTTGCTGCACAGAGGCTTTCCATGCTTCTGAGCCTGGCACATAAAACACAGAACAAGAATGGAGCTCATTTATTCAAATACACAACAATCATTTCCAGGCAGCAAAGGTTGCAAAATGATCACCTCACTGGAGACTGATTTGGTGCCATAAGCACCTGAGATCCCATCCTACACATTCGAATTAATTCATCCATTTTGAGTCCGCTACTGGATTTCAATCCCATACCTACACAGTGTGTCATCATTTGAGGTGATTAGTCACTACAACAATTTTGGTAAGAACTTCCTGAAACAAGTTTCTCTTGACTTCACACAGAAAACAATTTGCCTTTTTAGAGCAACCACAGCCAAAGTCAGACAGCAGAACAGTAGAACTTGAAACTCCTATCTTCTGTAAGTGAACACACCTTCAGTGGTACCTGCAGCTTGTGTCTGTGTGTGCACGGTGGGTTTGAACCTGCCAGCTGGGCTGGGAGAAGTCGACAAAAGGACCTTGGAAAAAAGGAAACAAACCGGCAAGAATGTTACCGTAAATGCAACAATGGCTAACAAAAAAAAAAAAACAAAACAAAAAAAAAATCAAATACCAAAAATACCAAACAATCAAACAAACAAAAACCCCATAAAAAATACTTCCCAAAACCCCTAAAACCCCAGCCACACCAAGCAAATATCAGTCATAGCAGAAGAAGATATTTCTTCCCCACATTACCCATAACTTCACTTTTCACTCCAACTTCATGGCATTTATACAGTAAAAGAAAAAGCAAAACAAAACAAAATTCCTCGCATTATATCTGGAATTTGGAAGGATTTCTACTGGCAAATCCACGTTCAATTTCTTCAGACTCACAGACACGGCACCCCCACGCCTTCCACTCACACAGCAGCTTTCCCCACACTTCTTAAAGCAGAACTGTCGGGTTTGATGCTTCCTTTCCGACCCAAATACGGGGAGGAGTTTATACCAGAATTTGGGGATTTCCTGCACAGCCCTCCCACACAAATTCCAAGTATCACTGCCAGCTCTCTCCTGCAGACACGCAATCGGCACGGCAGCTCGCCAATGCTCTTTTATCAAGCTCTGTGCCAAGGAAAACACCCGCACCGCCCGTCCCAGCATCCAAACCAACAGCCCCGGGCGCGCTTTCACTTTCCTTTCCTTACGGCACCGTGCGAGCCCTGCACCCAAAGCCCTGCACAGCCCGCACCTCACGCTGCCCGACAAGCGCTGCGATTCCGGGAGCCCAGGAACAATCTCCGCCTTCGCTGCCGATGCCGCCCCGCGGCCGAAGGATGCCCCGAGGGCGGGCACAGGGCGGAGGCCGCCCCGCTCCCCTCCCGCAGCGCAGCCCCAGCGCGGCCGAGCCCTGCCCGGCCGGCGACACCCGCGGGACCGCGCCCGCCTGGCCCGGGGCAGCGACACCGCCCCCGGGGCTCTGCCACAAGGGTTTCTGACTCCCGCCTCACCCTGGACAGGACGCGTATCATTTAGGATTGAAGGAGGACAAAAACACCCGTGCAGCCATTACAATCCATTTATTAGTCCAGGAACAGCACCCACAGAACACATCCCAATACAAGGAAAGCAGCTGAGTCTTTGGTATGATACAGGTAAACTAAAGTGTCTAAGAAAATATTCATAGGATAAACAACAGCAGCAAAAAATATTATATAAATAATCAAGGCTTCATCCTTCAAATATTGCATAGGCACCATGTGTCCTTCTGTTACATTCTCTGTTATAGGACCAGAACCAGGTGACAGGGAATAAACCCAGGTGTCCTGGGCTCATGAAACAAAGGAACTCGCCTTACAAATACCTCACAGGGACATCTGGTACTAATGTATACTTTGGTTCCCATTTTTCTCTAAGTGTTTCTTCAGGTATTATCCAAACACACACATCTACAAAAGATGCTCAGCAATACCTGGAACAGGCTGCCATTAACTCCTTTCAGTTCCAGGCAATGTATTCAGGCACTAAATGGATGAGACTGTAAGGTAAAAGGGGAGAGCAGCTACAAATGTGCTCCAGCCTTGTCACAAGCAAAAGTAACTCCTGCTCTCCCATGGGCTCTCACTGCCTGACTCTGCCTGCTGGACAACAGAAGTGAAGTCAAGCTCCAAGGAGGTGCCCCTGGAACAAGTGGGATGGTTCCTGTGTCAGCAAGAACCTGGAGATCTCTGCACCCAGGTGCAGGAGGGAATGGACATGACAGGTGCTGTGTTTGTCTGAACAGCTCAGATGTTCCTGCCAATCCCAAAATCAAGATGACACAAGAGGGTTCAGGCACAGCTGAAAGAGACAATTAGTGCAAAACGAGTCACCTTGTTTCAGAGAAATGTAAATTGATTGTGTGATGGCACCTTTGGTACTAAGATATCTGCTCCTTAGGGACAGCAAAATCTGCCACAGAACAAAATGCTGTGAGTTTTGTTGTGCCTGATGAAGAAGAGGAAGGGATGGTCAGCAGTGAAATCCGGAACTCTCGCAACAGCACAGCGATTCATGACCAGCCCAGTGGCAGCAGCTGCTTCAGTTCCTTCTTCATTGACTTCCACAAAGGACTTGTGAACCACTTCAGAGAGTACCAGCTCGTTCCCAGATGAGATTCCTGAGAAGTCTGCCTTCCCTTTAACAAATGCATCAGGCATCCCCATGTTTGTTAAAATAGGTTTAAGATTGTAATCTTCTTCCAGTTTAAATCTGGGTAAAGACACCCTCACGTTTCTAGAGTTCATAACTTCAGGTCTAATCCAATCCATCAGCTTCTCATATGTAAGTTCTCTTTCCAGCTGAAGAAAAATTCCAAATTTACTTAATTATAATGTGAATTAAATCAACATTTCATAGCCCACGTAGTGATTTCTTTGTGTTTCTTCACACAACACATATCATGCATCTTTCCCTTTCTGTGGTTTCGGCATGAAGACTGTGGGGCTTTGCTTTTCATTTTTATAGCAGAATTAAAGACTGAAGAAACTGTATTGATAAACTCCTTGCCCAGAGGGCCAAAGAGCCCAAACCTGTATGCTACCCTCACCTCAAAAGACCTCCTGCCCTTTCCTGTGAGCCTCTTTCCAGGCAGTGAGCCACACACCACCTGCCAGCTGCTCAGCACACAACACCTATAGGACAAGCCATAGGACTTCCAAAGAGCCCACCCAAAATCCCCCTCCACATTCCATCATCACCATACTGTGCCTTCACCACAACCATAGCTGACCTCTGTCCCTGAGCAGGGCCAGCTCTTCCTCCAGAGCCTCTGCCTAAAGGAGCAGCACTGCCATAGGGGGCAGGCACTTTGGGGACAGCCAGCAGAGGGACATTTCTGCTGGCCTTGAGCACCAGCGACACCATTGCTCTGCAACTGAACTGCACATCTCTGTGCAATATCAGACTTTCTTCCCTGGAAGGATTCAGGCTGTCCTTGCACTCAGATCAACAACTTACTCTTTCCAAGCCTGTGGATCCATCCTGGATGGCATCAGGGAGCAGGATGATCATGCTCAGTTCATTACCCACATAGGGCAGCTCAAGGATTTTGGTCTGGAAGTCCCCAATGTAGGTCATGTTAAAATTTGCCTCCTTGAACATCATCTGCACAGGTCTGGTTTCATTCTAGAAATCAAGAGATGTCAACAGTTACTGCTGAGTTATTCTGCTGCTCTCAAACTATGAACTAGGCAGCAAGTTACTCAGGGCCTTTTAGGATTTGACCAAGAAGAACTGATCACACACCACAGAGTGCAGCCAAATTACTCTCTTCTGGAAATCAGGAGGTAAACATAATGCACAATATTCAACCAGAACACAAAAGGAGATTGATTATTCATCATCCCTATATCCTGTTGGTGTTGCATCTAGAAACCCAGTTTTAAGTTTATACAGCTTCATGAAACAGAAAATGGAATAATGCCTCTGGATACTCCTGCATGTTTTTCAGTACATTCCCACAGGGAGAGAGTAAGCTGTCAGGAACCCAGTCAGCCCAACAGTCACTAATTCCTCTGCAGGTAGTCTGGGGTAGCAGAAATATTCCCTTATTTTAAAGTTCTATGAGGACTATCAAACATTCTTGGATTTATTTCACCATTGGGGGAATAGACAGTTCCAGACAGGCATGAGAGCTTCGATTTTCCAAAACTGTTGCTTCAAGCAGCTGAGTTAAGGAAGGCACATGACCAATTCTTTTTAAAGACTTCTGGAGGCCAACCCAGAGCTGCAGGGGATCCTGAGGGGCAGCCATGGCTGCCCATACCAGGGGCCAAGTCTTCCCCAAGAGCACTGATCTCCTTCTAAAAACAAGACTGCACAGAACACAGCTCTTCAAAAGAAATTTCTTTCCCATTTATTTTATATTGGCTCAGGGGCAGAAATGCAGCAGGAAAGCAATGACTGAAGAAGACGTAAATTCACAAGTTTTCACATCTTTTTGCTCTATAAAAGATTCTAGTAATTATGTGAAAGTTCAGAGAAACCCAGCAGAGAGGGTGTTCCTAGGATAGGAAGAGGGCATAAGGAATCTCATATAGCAAACCCATGGTAACACTGCTTGAGAAAAAGTAGATTCTTCTTAAAGGTGGTCATTTCAGACAATATCCACCTAACCAGGTATAGTCAGGGGTTTAGCACATCATACCTTATTAATGTGGAATGGCCTTTCTCTGGTATTCTGTTCCCTGAAAGGCTTTTCCCAGTTGCCTTTGAAATAGATGGCATTCACCAACACAAGTCTGGTCAGAGAATCCAGAATCCCCTCTGCCAACAGGTTCTGAATTTTTCCTTTAGGATACCAAGAATACACCCACATTAATTAATAGGTTGACATGGATCGAATTATATCTCATATTATCCAGTATATTATGCACTCTGTAATTAACACACAATAGAGAAGAGAATGATGTACCACACACAGCAACAGCTTGAAATTTCAGTGGTTTGAATTCACAGTGCTACATCCTGAAGTAGGTGTCTACCCAAACCATGGCTGCCATTTAACACAACTGGGCACTTGGCAAAGCACTCACCTTCAGTCCTCTCCTCCACCCAGCCATTGATTTGTTTCCTGGCATCCTCCCAAGCATGCAGGAAGTCCATCTGTTCTAGGCCAGCATGGTAGGACTTCTGACTCGACTCTATAAATGACTAACAGGGACAGTCACAACACATTTTCAGCAAGAGATTTTACTCTCATTCAGACACAGATGATCTTTACATTTCCCAAGGCAATCTGTCAGCTTAGCTTCCCCAGCTTCATATAGAGCCACTGAAGTTCTGGCTTACAAGTTCTTCCTAGGAATTATATCACATTTTTGAACTAGGAACTCATACTATTTTTATGGCTTAGGCACTCTACTACAAACTTCTACACTCCATTGACAATAATGTGGGGATTTTTTCTTGTTTTTATTTTGAGCTTCAGGGACACGACCTATGAATTTTTAAATTTTTTTGTAAGTCTTTTGCCAAGAGATACATAAACCATTTGTCCCACAGCAAAATATATGGAGGGATGAGAGAACCCTCAAGTGACACTGATGAATTTTACCCTGCTTGGCAGGTCCAATTAGAATACAAATATAAATTATTTACACAAGATTCTCCACCAAGTTCAGACACCAGGCTGTGTCAGAAGCAATTGCATTCCTGACTGTCAGCACAGAAAATCGGGAAGGCAAACCCTAAACCCTGCCATTCACCTCCAGAGAAAAGTGGTAGCAAGTACATTATCCCATGAAATGCCACAAATTTAATGGCTACTTACTGCAAGAAACTCAAAAGTCTTTTCTCCATAGAGTCGGTTCGCAGTTCTCAGGATGTATTTGGTGTTTGGATCATTAATTTCAGACAGAAGGGATTGATACCCATTGTGAGCATCCTGAGCATTGTTCAGAGAAAGCACCTGCACAAAGACCAACATCCTCAGTGCTTGCAGAAATAATAAATTCAGGAGCAGCAGAGGCAGCAGTCCTGATTTTCCTTGCCTCAAGCCAAGCACTACTGGATCACAGAAAATTTCTGAGCTGGGAAGGGTCCTTTGGGACAATCTGCTACAAAGCCCTGCTCAAGCAGGGACATCTTCAGCTGGTAGCTCAGGACTGTGTCCAGATGGATTTTGAGTATCTCCAACTATGGCAACAACATTTATTTTGAGAAACTTTTTTTAAAGGATTTAGAAACAAATTATGGGTGTATACTCCTCTCCCACTTTGCAGCGGAAGCAAACATCCAAACCATAATGACTGATTCTGCACTTAATATTGTCAGGTCCTACATAAAACACATGCCAAGAGATATGTGCTACCTGAGCAAATTTTTAAAGAGGAGGAAATCAAGTTTCAGATACTGGTGTGAAATGTAGACAGTGGAATTTTAAAAATAATTTTATGTGTCTCTCTTCATTTTCAGAAAAGGTATCATGTGATATTAAGCCCAAGGAAGGAAACACAATAATTTCTGTAGCCACCAATTAATCAATAAAAAAATTCCAGGCACCTCATGATTACATATTAAGGAAGATCGGCATCAAAAACTACAAAAAATCCCCCCAAAACCAAACCCAGGAACATCTTTATTTGATAATGAACAAAACTCACACTAGAAAACAAAGAAAATGGGTTCTGTTCATACACACACCACAGGAAGAGCTCTGATCTCTCAAACCACAGTGGAAATTCCAGTTTAGTAAAAGTGCACGTTACAGACTGTAAGATCCATCTCTTGCTCATATGATCCCATCAAATGCCATCCACTAACTTTATTTTAACCTACCTTTCGTATTTGGGCTTCAGTGCTACCTCTTGAGCCCAGCAAAACCATAGACAAAGCAGAAGAAATGCTAAATGGTGAAAAGAACACATTCTGACCACTTTTCTTCTCACACAGCTTTCTTAACAGGTCCAGTGCAAAAGTGGTGTTTGCTGCACAGAGGCTTTCCATGCTTCTGAGCCTGGCACATAAAACACAGAACAAGAATGGAACTCATTTATTCAAATACACAACAGTCATTTCCAGGCAGCAAAGGTTGCAAAATGATCACCTCACTGGAGACTGATTTGGTGCCATAAGCACCTGAGATCCCATCCTACACATTCGAATTAATTCATCCATTTTGAGTCCACTACTGGATTTCAATCCCATACCTACACAGTGTGCCATCATTTGAGGTGATTAGTCACTACAACAATTTTGATAAGAACTTCCTGAAACAAGTTTCTCTTGACTTCACACAGAAAACAATTTGCCTTTTTAGAGCAACCACAGCCAAAGTCAGACAGCAGAACAGTAGAACTTGAAACTCCTATCTTCTGTAAGTGAACACACCTTCAGTGGTACCTGCAGCTTGTGTCTGTGTGCACGCTGGGTTTGAACCTGCCAGCTGGGCTGGGAGAAGTCGACAAAAGGACCTTGGAAAAAAGGAAACAAACCGGCAAGAATGTTACCATAAATGCAACAATGGCTTACCAAAAAAAAAAAACAAAACAAAAAAAAAATCAAATACCAAACAATCAAACAAACAAAAACCCCATAAAAAATACTTCCCAAAACCCCTAAAACCCCAGCCACACCAAGCAAATATCAGTCACAGCAGAAGAAGATATTTCTTCCCCACATTACCCATAACTTCACTTTTCACTCCAACTTCATGGCATTTATACAGTAAAAGAAAAAACAAAACAAAACAAAGCAAAACAAAACAAAATTCCTCGCATTATATCTGGAATTTGGAAGGATTTCTACTGGCAAATCCACGTTCAATTTCTTCAGACTCACAGACACGGCACCCCCACGCCTTCCACTCACACAGCAGCTTTCCCCACACTTCTTAAAGCAGAACTGGCGGGTTTGATGCTTCCTTTCCGACCCAAATACGGGGAGGAGTTTATACCAGAATTTGGGGATTTCCTGCACAGCCCTCCCACACAAATTCCAAGTATCACTGCCAGCGCTCTCCTGCAGACACGCAATCGGCACGGCAGCTCGCCAATGCTCTTTTATCAAGCTCTGTGCCAAGGAAAACACCCGCACCGCCCGTCCCAGCATCCAAACCAACAGCCCCGGGCGCGCTTTCACTTTCCTTTCCTTACGGCACCGTGCGAGCCCTGCACCCAAAGCCCTGCACAGCCCGCACCTCACGCTGCCCGACAAGCGCTGCGATTCCGGGAGCCCAGGAACAATCTCCGCCTTCGCTGCCGATGCCGCCCCGCGGCCGAAGGATGCCCCGAGGGCGGGCACAGGGCGGAGGCCGCCCCGCTCCCCTCCCGCAGCGCAGCCCCAGCGCGGCCGAGCCCTGCCCGGCCGGCGACACCCGCGGGACCGCGCCCCGCCTGGCCCGGGGCAGCGACACCGCCCCCGGGGCTCTGCCACAAGGGTTTCTGACTCCCGCCTCACCCTGGACAGGACGCGTATCATTTAGGATTGAAGGAGGACAAAAACACCCGTGCAGCCATTACAATCCATTTATTAGTCCAGGAACAGCACCCACAGAACACATCCCAATACAAGGAAAGCAGCTGAGTCTTTGGTATGATACAGGTAAACTAAAGTGCCTAAGAAAATATTCATAGGATAAACAACAGTACCAAAAAAAAATTATATATGTGTGTATATATATATATATGTATATATACACATATATATAATCAAGGCTTCATCCTTCAAATATTGCATAGGCACCATGTGTCCTTCTGTTACATTCTCTGTTATAGGACCAGAACCAGGTCTCAGGGAATAAACCCAGGTGTCCTGGGCTCATGAAACAAAGGTACTCGCCTTGCAAATACCTCACAGGGACATCTGGTACTAATGTATACTTTGGTTCCCATTTTTCTCTAAGTGTTTCTTCAGGTATTATCCAAACACACACATCTACAAAGGATGCTCAGCAATACCTGGAACAGGCTGCCATTAACTCCTTTCAGTTCCAGGCAATGTATTCAGGCACTAAATGGATGAGACTGTAAGGTAAAAGGGGAGAGCAGCTACAAATGTGCTCCAGCCTTGTCACAAGCAAAAGTAACTCCTGCTCTCCCATGGGCTCTCACTGCCTGACTCTGCCTGCTGGACAACAGAAGTAAAGTCCAGCACCAAGGCAATGCTCCTGGAACAAATTCTTGTGTCTGCAAGAACCTGGAGATCTCTGCACCCAGGTGCAGGAGGGAACGGACATGACAAGTGCTGTGTTTGTCTGAACAGCTCAGATATTCCTGCCAAGCCAAAGATCAAGACTACAGAAGAAGCTTCAGGCACAGCTGAAAGAGAATTAGTGTAAAATAAGTGACCTTGTTCTAGAAAAATGTAAATTTATTATGTGATGGAACCTTTGGTGCCAAGGTATCTACTCCTTAGGGACAGCAAAATCTGCCACAGAACAAAATGCTGCGAGTTTTGTTGTGCCTGATGAAGAAGAGGAAGGGATGGTCAGCAGTGAATTCTGCTGTGGCCATTATTCCAGAACAGCCACACAATAGCACAGCTGTGGCAGCAGCTGCTTCAGTGCCTTCTTCATTGACTTCCACAAAGGACTTGTGAACCACTTCAGAGAGCACCAGCTCCTTGCCAGATGACATTCCTGAAAAATCTGCCTTGCTCAATTCAAATGCATCAGGCATCCCCATGCTGCTCAGAACAGGTTTAAGATTGTAATCTTCTTCCACTTTAAATCTGGGTAAAGACACCATCACCAATGTAGACTTCATATTTTCTGGACTGATACAACCCATCAGCTTCTCATATGTAAGTTCTCTTTCCAGCTGAAGGAAAATTCCAAATTTACTTAATTACAATGAGAATTGAATCAATATTACATAACCCAAGTAGTGATTTCTGAGTGTTTCTTCACTCTGGATATAACATGCATCTTTTTTTTACCCTGGGTCTAGCACGAAGACTGTAGGGGTTTCATTTCCATAGGGAAACAAAAGACTCAAGAAACTTTATTAATAAACTCCTTGCCCAGAGTGCCAAAGAGCCCAAATTTGTATGCTACCCTCACCACGAAAGACATCCTGCCCTTTCCTGTGAGCCTCTTTCCAGGCAGTGAGCCACACACCACCTGCCAGCTGCTGCCTAAGGGAGCAGCACTGCCATAGGGGGCAGGCACTTTGGGGACAGCCAGCAGAGAGACATTTCTGCTGGCCTTGAGCACCAGCGACACCATTGCTCTGCAACTGAACTGCACATCTCTGTGCAATATCAGACTTTCTTTCCTGGAAGGATTCAGGCTGTCCTTGCACTCAGATCAACAACTTACTCTTTCCAAGCCTGTGGATCCATCCTGGATGGCATCAGGGAGCAGGATGATCATGCTCAGTTCATTACCCACATAGGGCAGCTCAAGGATTTTGGTCTGGAAGTCCCCAATGTAGGCCATGTTAAAATTTGCCTCCTTGAACATCATCTGCACAGGTCTGGTTTCATTCTAGAAATCAAGAGATGTCAACAGTTACTGCTGAGTTATTCTGCTGCTCTCAAACTACAAAGCAGGCTGCCAGTTACTCAAGGCCTTTTAGGATATGACCAAAGAGAACTGATCACACACCACAGAGTTCAGCCCCACTGATCCCTTGAGAGGCCACCTAGAACAGAGGCTAAAGAGTGTTAGATGATAAAGGTAGATATTTATTTTTAGGCCTTCAAAGGGTACACCTTGGGCATTGCAGGAGTCTCACAGAAACTACACCCAAGATGGATGGGCAGCTGTCACAGGTTTTTCAGCCAGATGCAAGTTTGGTCTATTTGCATATCAGAGGTTAATTGTCCAAATACAGTTTCAGGCAATGGAGTGCCATGGTTACATTTTTTCCTCTCCATTTCACTTTTGTTTACATTTTCTGAGGCCTGAAAAGATGAGATGTCCTTTGGTTTCAGGCTTAGAGAGAAACTGTTTTGTCTCAAAAAAAGGGAGAACACTAGCTGACAGTTTATGGAGTTTTAGAGTAATCAACTAAGCAGCAGTGATTTGAAAAATATAAAGGATAAAACTTAAGGCATCACCACCACTGCCTTTTGCAAAGCCTGAGATATAAACTAGCCACGAGCAGCAGTAGCACACAATATTCCACCACAACTCAAAAGGAGTTCAGCCCAATATTGGTGTTGCATCTTGAAACCTGGTTCTAAGCTTCCACAGCTGCAGGGAAGCAGGGAATAGAAAATGGAATACTGCCTCTGGATACTCATGCCAGGTCTTTCAACACATTCCCACACGGAGAGAGCAAAGTGTCAGGAAACGAGTCACTCCAGCAGTCTCTGAATGCTGCTGGAGGTAGTATGGGGTAGCAGAAACATTCCCTTATTTTAAAGTTCTATGAGGACTATCAAACATTCTTGGATTTATTTCACCACTGAGGGAAGGGACAGTTTCCAGACAGGCATGAGAGTTTCAATTTTCCACAACTGTTGCTTCAAGCAGCTGAGCTAAGGAAGGCACATGACCAATTCTTTTTAAAGACTTCTGGAGGCCAACCCAGAGCTGCAGGGGATCCTGAGGGGCAGCCATGGCTGCCCATGCCAGGGGCCAAGTCTTCCCCAGGAGCACTGATCTACTTCTGAAAACAAGACTGCACAGAACACAGCTCTTCAAAAGAAATTTCTTTCCCATTTATTTTGTATTGGCTCAGGGGCAGAAATGCAGCAGGAAAGCAATGACTGGAGAAGACGTAAATTCACAAGATTTATCAACTGTCTTTGTGCTATACAAAAGTTTGTAGTAATTATGTGAAGGTTCTGAGCAACTCAGGAAAGAGTGTGTTCCTAGGGAAGGGAGAGGACATAAAGAATATCATATAGCATACCCAAGGTAACCCTCCCTGAAACATTAAATTTCTTCTTGAAGGTGGCCATTTCAGACAATATCCACCTAACAGTGTATTGTCAGGGTTTTAGCACATCATACCTTATTAATTTGGAATGGCTTTTTTGTGGTATTCTGTTTCCAGAATGTGTCCTCCCAGTTGCCTTTGAAATAGCTGGCATTCACCAACACAAGTCTGGTCAGAGAATTCAGAGTTCCCTCTGCCAACAGGTTCTGAATCTTACCTTTAGGATACAAAGAATACACCCACACTAATTAATAGGTTGACATGGATCGAATTATATTTAATACCATTCAAAAGAGTATCTATTCTGCATATAATACACACAATAGAGAAGAGAATTATGTACCACACAGCAACAGCTCAAAATTTCAGTGGTTTGAATTCACAGTGCTACATCCTGAAGTAGGTGTCTACCCAAACCATGGCTGCCATTTAACACAACTGGGCACTTGGCAAAGCACTCACCTTCAGTCCTCTCCTCCACCCAGCCATTGATTTGTTTCCTGGCATCCTCCCAAGCATGCAGGAAGTCCATCTGTTCTAGGCCAGCATGGTAGGACTTCTGACTCGACTCTATAAATGACTAACAGGGACAGTCACAACACATTTTCAGCAAAAGATTTTACTCTCATTCAGACACAGATGATTCTTGTAATCCCCCAGGAAATGTGCCTGCTTTTCTCCCCCATCTTCATACAGAGCCACTGAAATTCTGGATCACAAGTTCCTACTAGGATATTTACCACTTATTTGAACTAGGAATTGTTATTAAGTCAAATGGCTTATGCACTGTACTACAAACATTACATAAATCCATTGAAAATTATATGGCTATTTTTTTTTCTTGTTTTCATTTTGAGCTTCAGGGACATGACTTGATTTTATAAGTATTTTTATAAGAATTTTCTAAGAGATACATCAACCATTATTCTTACAGCCAAATATATGAAGGGATCACAGAACCCTGAAGTGTAGAGACTGATGGGTTTTACCATGCTTGGCATCACTTATCCACTCAGAACACAAAACTATTGAAAAGAGGCTCTCAGCCAAGTTCAGACAGCAGACTGGCATAATCCATTTTGCTCCTGGCCGTCAGCACAAATTTTCAAAGGCAGACTCAAAAGCCTGCCATTCTCCTCCAGAAGAAAGAGATAGCAAGTGCATTATAATAAAAATCATTAAAAAAATTTAATGGCTACTTACTGCAAGAAACTCAAAAGTCTTTTCTCCATAGAGCCGGTTTACAGTTCTCAGGATGTATTTGGTGTTTGGACCATTAATTTCAGACAGAAAGGATTGATACCCATTGTGAGCATCCTGAGCATTGTTCAGAGAAAGCACCTGCACAAAGATCAACATCCTCAGTGCTTGAACAAGTCATAAATTCAGGATCAGCAGAGGCAGCAGTCCAAATTTTCCTTCCCCCACACCAAGCATTACAGGGTCACAGAATGGCTCAGGTGGGAAAGGTGCCTTGAGACAATCTGCTACAAAGCCCTGCCCAAGCAGGGACATCTATAGCTGGTGGCTCAGGACTGTGTCCAGATAGATTTTGAATATCTCCAACTATGAAAACAACGTAATGTCGGAGAAAATTTTAGAAAGTACATGAAAACTAAATACAAGTTTATACTCCTCTCCCACTTTGCAAAGGAAGAAAACAACCAAACCAAAATGACTGATTCTGCACTTAATATTGTCACTTCCCACATAAAACACATGCCAAGAGATAATTGCTACAGAGTAAATTTTTTAAAAGGAGTAAATCAAGTTGCAGTTTTCACTTTGAAACATAGACATGGGATTTAAAATGTATTTTTATTGTTTCGCTCCATTTTCAGAATATGCATCACATGATATTAAGCCCAAGGAAGAAAGGAAAATAAAATAATTATGTAGACGTCAATTAATCCATAAAATATTCTAGGTACCTACTAATTATATATTAAAGAAGATCAGTCTCAAAAACTACAACCCCCTCCCCCCCCAAAAAAAACTAAACTCAGGAACCTCTTTATTCGATAATAACCCAAACTCACATTAAAAAAAACAAAGAAAATGGGTTCTGTTCATACACACACCACAGGAAGAGCTCTGATCACTCAAACCACAGTGGAAATTCCAGTTTAGCACAAGTTTAGCACGTTACAGACTGTAAGATCCATCTCTTGCTCATATAAACAAACCAAATCAAATCCCATGCATTAACTTTAACCTACCTTTCGTATTTGGGCTTCAGTGCTACCTCTTGAGCCCAGCAAAACCATAGACAAAGCAGAAGAAATGCTAAATGGTGAAAAGAACACATTCTGACCACTTTTCTTCTCACACAGCTTTCTTAACAGGTCCAGTGCAAAAGTGGTGTTTGCTGCACAGAGGCTTTCCATGCTTCTGAGCCTGGCACATAAAACACAGAACAAGAATGGAGCTCATTTATTCAAATACAAAACAGTCATTTCCAGGCAGCAAAGGTTGGAAAATGATCACCTCACTGGAGACTGATTTGGTGCCATAAGAACCTGAGATCCCATCCCACATATTTGAATTATTTCAGTGAATTTGAGTCCGCTACTGGATTTCAATCCCATATTTACATGGTCTGACATCTATTGAGGTGATCAGGCACAATAGCAACTTTGTTCAGGACTTCCTGAAAGAAGTTTCTCTTGACTTCACACAGAAAATAATTTGCCTTTTCAGGGCAACCAGAACGAAAGTCACACAGCAGAATGGCAGAATTTCCAACTCTTACATTCTGTAAGTGAACACACCTTCAGTGGTACCTGCAGCTTGCTTCTGTGTGCACACTGGATTTGAACCTGCCAACTGGGCTGGGAAGACTTGGAAGGACTTTGTCTAAAAGAAAGCAAGCTAGCAAGAATTTCATTGTCACTGCAACATTCAGTTCCCAAAAAATCAAAAGAAAAAAAAAATTTAAAAAAACTCAACAAGACTTCCAAAAAAACTAAATACACATCCATACCAAGCAAATATCAGTCACATTCAAATCAGATATTTCTTCCCCACATTACCCATAACTTTACTCATCACTCCAACTTAATAACATTATATATTCAAAAAATTAACTTCATTGTATTATAAGTGGAATTTGGAAGGATTTCTACTGGCAAATCCACGTTCAATTTCTTCAGACTCACAGACACGGCACCCCCACGCCTTCCACTCACACAGCAGCTTTCCCCACACTTCTTAAAGCAGAACTGTCGGGTTTGATGCTTCCTTTCCGACCCAAATACGGGGAGGAGTTTATACCAGAATTTGGGGATTTCCTGCACAGCCCTCCCACACAAATTCCAAGTATCACTGCCAGCTCTCTCCTGCAGACACACAATCGGCACGGCAGCTCGCCAATGCTCTTTTATCAAGCTCTGTGCCAAGGAAAACACCCGCACCGCCCGTCCCAGCATCCAAACCAACAGCCCCGGGCGCGCTTTCACTTTCCTTTCCTTACGGCACCGTGCGAGCCCTGCACCCAAAGCCCTGCACAGCCCGCACCTCACGCTGCCCGACAAGCGCTGCGATTCCGGGAGCCCAGGAACAATCTCCGCCTTCGCTGCCGATGCCGCCCCGCGGCCGAAGGATGCCCGAGGGCGGGCACAGGGCGGAGGCCGCCCCCGCTCCCCTCCCGCAGCGCAGCCCCAGCGCGGCCGAGCCCTGCCCGGCCGGCGACACCCGCGGGACCGCGCCCGCCTGGCCCGGGGCAGCGACACCGCCCCCGGGGCTCTGCCACAAGGGTTTCTGACTCCCGCCTCACCCTGGACAGGACGCGTATCATTTAGGATTGAAGGAGGACAAAAACACCCGTGCAGCCATTACAATCCATTTATTAGTCCAGGAACAGCACCCACAGAACACATCCCAATACAAGGAAAGCAGCTGAGTCTTTGGTATGATACAGGTAAACTAAAGTGCCTAAGAAAATATTCATAGGATAAACACCAGCAGCAAAAAATATTATATAATCAAGGCTTCATCCTTCAAATATTGCATAGGCACCATGTGTCCTTCTGTTACATTCTCTGTTATAGGACCAGAACCAGGTGACAGGGAATAAACCCAGGTGTCCTGGGCTCATGAAACAAAGGAACTCGCCTTACAAATACCTCACAGGGACATCTGGTACTAAAGTATACTTTGGTTCCCATTTTTCTCTAAGTGTTTCTTCAGGTATTATCCAAACACACACATCTACAAAGGATGCTCAGCAATACCTGGAACAGGCTGCCATTAACTCCTTTCAGTTCCAGGCAATGTATTCAGGCACTAAATGGATGAGACTGTAAGGTAAAAGGGGAGAGCAGCTACAAATGTGCTCCAGCCTTGTCACAAGCAAAAGTAACTCCTGCTCTCCCATGGGCTCTCACTGCCTGACTCTGCCTGTTGGACAACAGAAGTGAAGTCAAGCTCCAAGGAGGTGCCCCTGGAACAAGTGGGATGGTTCTTGTGTCAGCAAGAACCTGGAGATCTCTGCACCCAGGTGCAGGAGGGAATGGACATGGCAGGTGCTGTGTTTGTCTGAACAGCTCAGATATTCCTGCCAATCCCAAAATCAAGATGACACAAGAGGGTTCAGGCACAGCTGAAAGAGACAATTAGTGCAAAAGAAGTCACCTTGTTTCAGAGAAATGTAAATTGATTGTGTGATGGCACCTTTGGTACTAAGATATCTGCTCCTTAGGGACAGCAAAATCTGCCACAGAACAAAATGCTGTGAGTTTTGTTGTGCCTGATGAAGAAGAGGAAGGGATGGTCAGCAGTGAAATCCGGAACTCTCGCAACAGCACAGCGATTCATGACCAGCCCAGTGGCAGCAGCTGCTTCAGTTCCTTCTTCATTGACTTCCACAAAGGACTTGTGAACCACTTCAGAGAGCACCAGCTCGTTCCCAGATGAGATTCCTGAGAAGTCTGCCTTCCCTTTAACAAATGCATCAGGCATCCCCATGTTTGTTAAATAGGTTTAAGATTGTAATCTTCTTCCAGTTTAAATCTGGGTAAAGACACCCTCACGTTTCTAGAGTTCATAACTTCAGGTCTAATCCAATCCATCAGCTTCTCATATGTAAGTTCTCTTTCCAGCTGAAGAAAAATTCCAAATTTACTTAATTATAATGTGAATTAAATCAACATTTCATAGCCCACGTAGTGATTTCTTTGTGTTTTCTTCACACATCACATATCATGCATCTGTCCCTTTCTGTGGTTTCGGCATGAAGACTGTGGGGCTTTGCTTTTCATTTTTATAGCAGAATTAAAGACTCAAGAAACTGTATTGATAAACTTATTTCCCAGAGTACCAAACAGCCCAAATTTGTATGCTACCCTCACCTCAAAAGACCTCCTGCCCTTTCCTGTGAGCCTCTTTCCAGGCAGTGAGCCACACACCACCTGCCAGCTGCTCAGCACACAACACCTGTAGGACAAGCCACAGGACTTCCAAAGAGCCCATCCAAATCCCCCTCCACATTCCATCATCACCATACTGTGCCTTCACCACAACCATAGCTGACCTCTGCCCCTGAGCAGGGCCAGCTCTTCCTCCAGAGCCTCTGCCTAAAGGAGCAGCACTGCCATAGGGGGCAGGCACTTTGGGGACAGCCAGCAGAGGGACATTTCTGCTGGCCTTGAGCAGCAGCGACACCATTGCTCTGCAACTGAACTGCACATCTCTGTGCAATATCAGACTTTCATCCCTGGAAGGATTCAGGCTGTCCTTGCACTCAGATCAACAACTTACTTTTTCCAAGCCTGTGGATCCATCCTGGATGGCATCAGGGAGCAGGATGATCATGCTCAGTTCATTACCCACATAGGGCAGCTCAAGGATTTTGGTCTGGAAGTCCCCAATGTAGGTCATGTTAAAATTTGCCTCCTTGAACATCATCTGCACAGGTCTGGTTTCATTCTAGAAATCAAGAGATGTCAACAGTTACTGCTCAGCTACTCTGCTGCTCTCCAACTATGAACTAGGCAGCAAGCTACTCAGGGTCTTTTAGGATTTGACCAAGAAGAACTGATCACACACCACAGAGTGCAGCCCAATCACTCTCTTCTGGAAAGCAGGAGGTAAACATAATGCACAATATTCAACCAGAACACAAAAGGAGATTGATTATTCATCATCCCTATATCCTGTTGGTGTTGCATCTAGAAACCCAGTTTTAAGTTTTTACAGCTTCATGAAACAGAAAATGGAATAATGCCTCTGGATACTCCTGCATGTTTTTCAGTACATTCCCACAGGGAGAGAGTAAGCTGTCAGGAACCCAGTCAGCCCAACAGTCACTAATTCCTGCTGCAGGTAGTCTGGGGTAGCAGAAATATTCCCTTATTTTAAAGTTCTATGAGGACGATCAAACATTCTTGGATTTATTTCACCATTGGGGGAATAGACAGTTCCAGACAGGCATGAGAGCTTCGATTTTCCAAAATTGTTGCTTCAAGCAGCTGAGCTAAGGAAGGCACATGACCAATTCTTTTTAAAGACTTCTGGAGGCCAGCCCAGAGCTGCAGGGGATCCTGAGGGGCAGCCATGGCTGCCCATGCCAGGGGCCAAGTCTTCCCCAAGAGCACTGATCTCGTTCTAAAAACAAGACTGCACACAACACAGCTCTTCAAAAGAAATTTCTTTCCCATTTATTTTGTATTGGCTCAGGGGCAGAAATGCAGCAGGAAAGCAATGACTGAAGAAGACATAAATTCACAAGTTTTCACATCTTTTTGCTCTATAAAAGATTCTAGTAATTATGTGAAAGTTCAGAGAAACCCAGCAGAGAGGGTGTTCCTAGGACAGGAAGAGGGCATAAGGAATCTCATATAGCAAACCCATGGTAACACTGCTTGAGAAAAAGTAGATTCTTCTTAAAGGTGGTCATTTCAGACAATATCCACCTAACCAGGTATAGTCAGGGTTTTAGCACATCATACCTTATTAATGTGGAATGGCCTTTCTCTGGTATTCTGTTCCCTGAAAGGCTTTTCCCAGTTGCCTTTGAAATAGATGGCATTCACCAACACAAGTCTGGTCAGAGAATCCAGAATCCCCTCTGCCAACAGGTTCTGAATTTTTCCTTTAGAATACCAAGAATACACCCACATTAATTAATAGGTTGACATGGATCTAATTATATCTCATATTATCCAGTATATTATGCACTCTGTAATTAACACACAATAGAGAAGAGAATGATGTACCACACACAGCAACAGCTTGAAATTTCAGTGGTTTGAATTCACAGTGCTACATCCTGAAGTAGGTGTCTACCCAAACCATGGCTGCCATTTAACACAACTGGGCACTTGGCAAAGCACTCACCTTCAGTCCTCTCCTCCACCCAGCCATTGATTTGTTTCCTGGCATCCTCCCAAGCATGCAGGAAGTCCATCTGTTCTAGGCCAGCATGGTAGGACTTCTGACTCGACTCTATAAATGACTAACAGGGACAGTCACAACACATTTTCAGCAAGAGATTTTACTCTCATTCAGACACAGATGATCTTTACATTTCCCAAGGCAATCTGTCAGCTTAGCTTCCCCAGCTTCATATAGAGCCACTGAAGTTCTGGCTTACAAGTTCTTCCTAGGAATTATATCACATTTTTGAACTAGGAACTCATACTATTTTTATGGCTTAGGCACTCTACTACAAACTTCTACACTCCATTGACAATAATGTGGGGATTTTTTCTTGTTTTTATTTTGAGCTTCAGGGACACGACCTATGAATTTTTAAATTTTTTTGTAAGTCTTTTGCCAAGAGATACATAAACCATTTGTTCCACAGCAAAATATATGGAGGGATGAGAGAACCCTCAAGTGACACTGATGAATTTTACCTTGCTTGGCAGGTCCAATTAGAATACAAATATAAATTATTTACACAAGATTCTCCACCAAGTTCAGACACCAG